>NC_053458.1:16172126-20972126 GCF_015227805.2 Hirundo rustica
TGTTCAGCTCCCTTACCTCGGGCCAGCGCCAGCAGCTTGGGACCCGCTCCTGTGAAGTGGGGTTGGCTTCATCGTGCTGCGGTGTGCCCGCCGACACCATTGCCCTAGGACAGAGGGCAGCAACCATTTACTAGAGAAATAAAATCTCTGAGCCCTAGGTGATCAACAGATAAAATATTCTCCTCTTCCACGAATATTCCAAGCCCGGAGCACCCCAGCCACCTTTAGGCTTTGCCTGCCCGAAGGGGAGAACAGAGCTTGTCAAGAAGGTGCCTCGTGCTTCCGCCGCTGTGCATTGGTTGGTTAGAGAGGCGCGTCGGCCCGTGGTTTCCGTCAGGGAGCATCAGGCCCTTCGCGCAGTGGTTTTAAATGGTGTCCCGTTGGCCTACCGACCCTACTCTTCCTTGTCGCGGTCCCCAGGCAGGCTGACTCGGGTGTTGGATGCCTCCGGAGAGCCCGGGCAGCCCGAGGAGAGGCCAGGCCCTCATCTGAGCTAACACCAGGCACGACACCTGGGAGACAGGAAGGGGAAGCCGAGCTGCCCACAGTTGCAACAACGGGACTAGTAGGTTCCAAAATAAAAGCCTGGCAATTGGGAGCGATTTAAACAAGGGCAACGTGTCATGGAAACGAGGCTCATCCCTTAAACCAAGGGTTAACTGCCACAACAAACTCTTCGGGACAAGAGCAAAATCCCCGTCTCTTGAAACCTTCAGGACCACGAGACTTCGACGTTGGCACGTTTTACTCGAATACAAATTATTTGGCTTAATGCCTAAGGCCTGGATGGGATAATACGGCCCCGTAATGCGGAAGGTCAGGCAGATGATTTAATGGTCTCTTCCGGCCTTAAGAGACGCTAACTTCTTCCCTTTCCCGCCCGCCGGCACCGATTCACCCCCTTGGCCGCGGTGCATGTGCGGGAAGCGCCGCCCTTGGAGGGGCCCTGCTCCGCCCTCTCCGTGCCCACCGAGGAGCACTGCCCGGCAGAAAGGGGCTCGGAGGCGTCCCCTCCCATCGCGGTGTCGCGGCCATTGCCCCCTTTGCCCTGCGGGGAGCGGGCAGAGCTGCCCGGCCGCGCAGCACACGAGCGGTGCGGGACGCCGTGTGCAGCAGGACGGGGGATCCCCAAGAGCGAACCCCGGCGCTGTTCGGTGCCCGCGGGGCTGCCACCCTGAATGACAGCCAGGCGGGATGTCCCTTCGGCACGGTCTGCCCCGGGAACCCTGTGCCCATCCCCGCAGGGCCAAGCCCTAGCAGACGAGACGTCATTTAGCATCGCCCCCGTCTCCTTGCAGGGAGCGGGCGGTGGGTCTGAGGTTGCTGCTCCAGGGAAGGGGGAGGACTGTCGGCGCCACCGGCTCCCACGGCCCCGGTCCCGGGCGGGGAGGGCTGTCCCACCGAAACGGGCAGGGAACCTGCGGCTGAAGCACTGCACGGAAAAACGGGGGCAACCTGCCGGTTCCCCCGGGCGGAGAGGGGTGTCTCCGGCGGGGAGAAGCCCAGGCGCCGCTGCCCCCAGCTCTCGTTGCCCTGGACACTTCCAGGGCTGCTGGGGAGTGCCGTGGGGCCAACAGTGGCTGCCCGAGCCCGTCCTTACCCAGCGCTCCCAGGTAGCGCGAAGCGCTGGCACGGCTGTAGAACGAGCGATTACGTTTACAGTGCCCGGACCGGAGGGACGTTTACAACAAAACAGTCCGGATTCCTTAGGACATTTTCTCTTCCAGCTGCTTTCTAAATATAGTGCACGGCAATGCACTACCCAGCACCGTATCCTCGCTCTGCCACTTAAGGAAATTCAAAGTCAAGCTAGAGGGGGAAAAAAAATAGATAAACACAAGACAAATTTAAGAAAATCAAAATTAAAATTAGCATCGAGTATTTAAAATCCGGGTCTACATTGGGGTCAACAGAATAGCGAAAAGGACCGACTAGTCGTATTTTAAACCAGCTGTCTTTTCTATAGGGACTGTTGTATACCTCCTGACCCATCGATAGCTTATTAATACTATTTAATTCTGCAGTTGTTTCTGTTTAAAGAGTATTTGGAGCGAAATGTTTCTTTTGTTTATGATCAAAGAAACGAGGTCTGGTAATCTTATGTTTTATCTTCCTAACATATGGAAAAGCTATTTATCCCAGCCAATCACAATAAAGTGAAGAAAACCCCATTTTATGGAAAGGTATATATCACAAGTTTGTTCATCATTAAAGATATGATTACCAGTGAAAACCCTCCGAAAGTGGCACATTTATGATTCCAGGAACAGATGGGGACATCCATTTTCCTTGCAAATACTTTTGAAATTGCTCTACTGGTAGCAGTATAAAAATGATATACAGATGCCAGTGCCAACGAAGCCGGGACAAGAGGTCCAGATTTACACAGTAAAAGCTTCACATGCGCTCTGTCAGCTTTGATTGATCTGCGCTATACCTCAGAAACTTGTTGACTGGGAAAGGAAACAGCGCAAATAATTCACTGCAACAAGGCAGATAATTCACCCGGCCAATCGCTCCGCTCCGCTCCTCCGGGCGGTGACATACGAGTCCTCCTGCCGCACAAAGAAGCATCATTCTCCAGCGTGAACAGCGGTCGGTGTCACGGAGGGGGGAAGAGGGGGAGAGAGGAAAGAAAGGTGGGAGAAGTGAACACAAAAGGAAAAGCGAGAAAGGAGTCGCTTTCGGGTAATGGGCACAGCCGCCTACCTTTTCCGTGCTGAGCACAGGCCGAGCCATTCAGCCCCAATTGTCATTATCATATTGATTAAGTTCATCAGAGAGCAATTTTAGGTTTAACGCCAGCGGATTGGGAGAGGGAGCAAAGAATTATCTAAGAAAAGCACAACATTCTTACCTCAGGGACGTTTCCCTGTTCCAGTTCATTGAGGGAGTTGATTAAGTTTAAATGAAGCAGACACTGGATAAAAGTAAGGGTATTGACCACTGGGCAGCGCGGTCTGCGCTTGAAAAGGCCTGATACATGCAGAAAAGCAAGATTTGCTAAATGCTCTAATCTTCAATCAAATCTTACATCAATACAGACAAAGTTTGGTAATGAGAGATTCAATGAAGCATGCGGGAGAAAGAATTAATCCTCTTGGTCTAAACTGGGTTCAACTTTGAAGCCCGCTCCGAAGGAAAGACAGTTATCTAAATGCTAAATAAGAAACTTATTGTACTTTTCATGGCATGCTAATCTTTTGTCTATTTCATCTCTATTATTTGTATGCTTATAGGCGGCAGTTGTCATGGTGATTATATCAAACCACTTCTGTGCGGATGGCTGCGAGGAATCAGGGCCTCCCTCCAGCCGCCCGCCGGGGCCATCCCGCCCGCCCGGCGCTCTGCGCGCCCGCGGCAGCGCTCCGCACCCGCGGCCGGCCCCGCACCAGCCCCGCCGCTCGGCCCGAGGGGACACGGGCGGGGCAGAAATCGCCTCCCTGGCACCGGCGGCGTTTTGACAGCACCGGCCCCTTCCTCTCTCCCTCCCCCCCTGCATCATCCAAGCCGCAGGAATGTCCCTCCATGAAGAGGTACTCTTTTCCCCATTCTATGTGGGGTTTTTTTGTTGGTTTTTTGGTTTTTTTTTAAATTTTTTTTTTCCTGAGCTTGCCTTGATAAGCTTTTGATGTCACAAATCAAACACTCGCCAGGAGGTAGATAATGGGGAGTGTGATCTCCTGTATTTGTACATAGACAGCGCTTCTGCACCGGCGCTGCCTCGAACCAAACTCCCCGGGCTTTGTTGGACCATGCCCGCCGGCCCCGGGCCCCGCTCCCCGCTCCCACCCGGGCCGGGGCAGCCCCTGACAAGGGGAATTCAGATTCATGTTATGCAAATGCCGAGGTGAGTGCAGGCACTCTAATCGCGAAGGGTTTGAAGAAAGAGAAGAGGGGCCGGGGATAGGGGCGGGAAGAGAGGAAGAGCGCAAGGATTTATCTTTTTTTTTACTGCACGTTGCGGGCACTTGAGGCAGGCAACCGGCCCAAGGGCAGCGCTGCGGCCGGGCTGGGGCAGCGGCCGCCCACGCCCAGCAGAGCCGGGTAGAGCTGTCGGGGAGGAGGTGGAAATTCCCAGGGCATCGATCTTAATTTCTCTGCCGGTACCCATGAGGCGCTCACAGAGGCTTTTTGCACAGCCCCTGAGGCGAGGGAACCAACTCAAATAGATGGGTGCGGGATAGAGGGGGCCTTCCCCCGGTTTGTTCCCTGAGACATTATAATCTGAGCGCACAAGGGTAGCACCGGAGCTTTTATGTTTTTTACAAAAGTTGCCAAATTAAGGTCGGATTAGGGCTCCATTCAGGATTTGTGGGCTCTTTAGAGCCTGGGACCTACCCGTATAGCCCGCAATGCTTATGAACAGCTTAAAAAGTAATAAAAGAGGGAGTGATCCCGATAGAAAGTAACATGTATAACTCTTATTAAAGGAGCAGCGAGCGGGGCTGTGAACTTGAATAACTGTTTGAACTTTAATTTGTTCATTAACAGGATTTGCCCCTGACTGTGAATGTTATTACTTCCCTTAAAAGCGAGGTGCAAATGCAAAGCCATAATGAAAGAGCCTGGCAAAAAGTTAAACGCCTCGTAATTACACCAGCCTCATTGAAAACTTAAAGTAACACAAAAGTGAAGAAAACGGGAGCCGGGCTGATACTCCACCAGCGCCCCAGCCTTGCACGACGGTGGCGTTGAGCACCGGGCCCCAGCTCCCGACCCTGCCAACTCCCGACAGCTCATTAAATCCGTCGTATGCACAACAGTTGTGTTTAAACAAGTTTTAATCCCCTTAAAACATTAGAAGAAAATTCCATGTTTTCCTCGGTAGGGGAAGCCCGGTTTATTCCTCTGACTGTCCTAAGCCTGGAGTGAAACGCGGTATCTGAAGTCTGAGATAATCTGCATGTTTGTATCCTGAACAGGGCACATCAGCTCCTCTTCTACCCCATCACACCAATAGGAAACGAAACTCCGGAGCACCGGAATAAAACAAACTACTCCTCCTCTCAGATGGTATCTGACTTTGTACCGATGCGTTTGCCAGTTAGCTCCGCGCCGACTCTCGTTTCATCTGTCAGTTATCCCTTTCCCGAGCTTGTCAACTGCGTTTTTATAGATTCGCTTGTGATCTGCATCCTTCCTCAACAGGAACGTGTAGCCAGGTCGCAATTAAATATACAGATACAGGAGCTGTTAGCAAGATTCCACCCTCCCATCCGCAGCCGAGGAGATGATTGCCCTGTCACTTCCCCTTTAGACTTAAAGCGCCTTAAAAGTCACCGGCGGAGCGCCGCGTTCGGTAGCCCGGCGCTTGCTTTGTCCGCCTCTCCTCGCCACCGACGGCTCCTTTGAAGCGCTCGTTCAGCGGCTGCCGGCCGCGCCCGGGCCCGCCCCGCCTCGCACTGCCCCTCACTGCACTGCCCCTCACTGCACTGCTCTGCACCGCACCTCACTGCCCCTCACTGCACTGCCCCTCACTGCTCTGCTCCGCACCGCCCCTCACTGCACTGCCCCTCACTGCTCTGCTCTGCACCGTCCCGCACTGCCCCTCACTGCACTGCCCCTCACTGCTCTGCTCTGCACCGTCCCGCACTGCCCCTCACTGCTCTGCTCTGCACCGCCCCGCACTGCCCCGCACCGCCCCGCACTGCACTGCCCCTCACTGCACTGCACCGCCCCGCACTGCACTGCCCCTCACTGCTCTGCTCTGGACCGCCCCGCACTGCCCCTCACTGCACTGCTCCTCACTGCACTGCCCCTCACTGCTCTGCTCTGCACCGTCCCGCCCTGCCCCGCCCCGCACTGCCCCTCACTGCACTGCCCCTCACTGCTTTGCTCTGCACCGCCCCGCACTGCCCCGCACCGCCCCGCACTGCAGTGCCCCTCACTGCACCGCCCCGCACCGCCCCGCACCTCGGCCGTGGCGCGGGCTCAGTGACGGGTTTGGCCGGTCTTGGGGCGCTCCCCACGCCGGGGAGACGCGCCGAAAGCGGTGGACAAGAAATGCAGCCGTGCCCTGGCAAGGCCTAAAGCTGCCGGACAAGCGGGGCTCTGCCAACCCCCGCGGCAGGCGGCACCTCCGCCGGCCGGTTGCGCTGTCCAGCCTCGGTGCGTGTGCAGACTGTTCCCGATCGAACCAGGTTTGCAGTCGTGTTTAAGACCAGAGGAAAAGCAAGACGGCGCCTCATTGAGGAAGCTAGTGTGAAAACCCTTCTATTAGTTTAAAATGCTTTCCTACTTCGACAGCTGCCTCATCATAAGGAGGTTCTACTAAACACTAACAACTGGAGCCGCTTCAATTAGACCACTGAAACAAATCCCTATTTTATAATAGGGTTTTAAGCACCATTAAACTAATTAAAAAAAAAAAAAAAACAAACAAACCAAACAAACAAAAAAACACACCACTCCACAAAACTGTTTTATCGAACTGATACTCAGGAAAAAAATTACCATATTATTCACAAAGCAAGTAACTTCCACACTACTTGCCGATTGCAGCGTGGACAAGTCAGTACTGTCACCCCAGGGAAGACCTTAAAACCCAGCAAACCCAGCTACCATTTGGGAAGCAATAAATACAGCCTAGGCTTGACCAAGAAGACATCAGGCAGGACGGGGATACCATTTTCTGTACTTCAACTCATCAGAATCTTTGTATTAACTTGGATGTGGAATGAAACTTTCTAAAATAACCAGGTCCCAAGACGTAACATCTTAACCAAAAAAACCCCACGGTTCTTCTACACCATCTTCGTCTACATCTGTAGATAAAGCAGCAGACTGGGCAGGCCATGAAGCATGGAGCACGTTTCCTGCAAGAAACAGGACAAACACAGTGCCATTCAGTACCACACCTGAGCGGCCTTCAGCTCCCACCGTCCTGCCGCTGTATCACAAAACTCTGCGCACAAGCGACGGGACAGTTACCTGATAGCGTCCTTGAACGGAGAGTCCCAGCCTTCTCACCAAGCAGACAAAAAGCGTTCGTGGCAAGGGTTGCTACACTGTAATCTGGTTAGAAAACAGTACGAGAGCGTGCTGGGAACAGGAGCCTCACCTTGTCCTTGAAATGGCCACACGCCAGCACAGGCTGCTGTGCTCCTGTGGCTGTACTGCGATGCAACTACACAGCACTTCTCTCAGGATCAGGGCAGGAACTATCACTGCGTTGTTAGTTCCCCCCGTCCAGTCTCTGACGACTGCTTTAGATTTGAAGACAATTTGATATACCACAGATACATCCAAGGCTTCATCAGGCACCGATTAAATTGTTCAGCTTCACCACGTGGGCTTGATTGACCGCAACCTTGGAGCTGGATGTGGCCCTCATAGGAGCACCACAAGCCTCTCTGTGAACAGGAGAGCCTACCTGCAGGCTGGCGGGAGGGAGCGTGGCACAACGGAGCCTGCAGGAGCACGCCCCTGCCTGTCCCCAGAGCCCCCTTGGGCACAGACGCTACTGAAGCTCCTCAGAAAGCAACCGCTCATGGGAAAACAACACCCTCGGGGGTTCATAGGCCCGAGGATGTGTCACCTGCTGGTCAAGAGCCCGTCAAAGTCAGAGAAGATTTTTAAAACTGAACAGGCATTTTTTGGCTCGCAGGAGTTTGTTTTTACCATGGGCACGCCAGGGTGCTTACCGCTCCCAGCAAGGCTGGGGTGAGGGTTAGGTCTTGGGGGCTTGTAATCGTGGTACAGGATTGCTTTGCCACAGCTCCTCCGGGCTGGGGTGGGTTGGAAGATGAACCTTCTGGCTTCTGCTCCGGTATGTCTCTGGCACCCGCACCTTGAGAGACAACACAATGCTTTAAAATAAGCACTGGAAGATTAATCCTCTATGTATTTCTGATAATATAATGCATGCAATTCGACCGGCAAGATAAATAGATCGTAACACATTTATCAATCAGCATTTTACACAACACATCCTGCTTCTGTGAGCTAACCTTGTCTTCAGAGTTGACAGTTCCCAGCACCATCACTTTGAAGCAATGAAATAGTGAGACAGCAATCTACTGAGCCATAATGTACCTCTGAAAATAAGTATATAAATACTGTTCAATGCATCTGGGGTGGATTTATGAAATAGTCAGGAGTTAAAATCTTGATATATTAGCAAAAATAACTAGCCCTTTAAAGCCAAGAAGCCCTTAGGCTGTAGTGAAAATCACTGATGTAGGAAAAGCATCTGTATCTTGATGACAGTACTATCACACACAGGGAAAAAAAAAAAAAAACCACACCAACATGAAACTGTTTTTTTCCTTTCCTGTGGGTAAACAAAGCGAAAAATCTTGCGATTTTGCACCAGATGTGTGGAATGCTTCCTAGTGAAGGGTTTGCATTTTAACGTTCGGTTATTAGCGATCCAACTTTATACTGCCGCATAAAAACGCCTGCTTCTTCACAGAGAAAATAAACAAGAATAATAACAAACAAAAGCAAGCCCCCGCCGGGCAGGGTCTGCAGCCTGCGCCCCGGGGGTGCGGCAGCCTCCGGGGCTCCCGGCGCTGCCCGCGGCACGGAGGGAGATCCGCGGTGCCACGGATTTACCCCAGCGCCCTCTGCGCGCACAGCCTTTTATTTTGTTTTAAATAAAAAGACTATTGCGCTCTGTTGTATTTATTTATTTATTTATTTATTTTTTTGGATTTATTTTTTTTTCCCGCGCGGGAACTGCAGGCCGCAGGTATCGGTAGCAGCAGGGTGGCACCTGCGAGCATCGCCGGCGCTACCTCGCCGCCCGCCCCAGCGCCGGGACTGCTGTCCGCGGCCATCCGAGTCCCCGCTCTAGCTCAACAGATTTATATGTATTTGTTAGGGATAATGAATCTATCTATCTATCTATCTATCTGTCTATCTATCTATCGTTAGCCAGGCTCCCAGCAGGTTGCGAGGGGACAAGGGAGCCTGGCGGGGCGGCGATGCCCGCCTCAGCGCCGAGCGGCGCGGCTGGCGCTCGGCGGGCGCGGGCCGGGCCGGGCGCGGCGGCAGCGGGAGCGGTACTCACGGTTCTCCCGGTACTCCCGGCCCTCCCGGTACTCACGGTTCTCCCGGTACTCCCGGCCCTCCCGGTATCCCGGCCCTCCCGGTACTCGCGGCGCTGCGGGCCGGGCCCTGCCGAGGGACGCGCAGCGGAGCCGCCGCCGCGGGAGCGGCGCCCCCTGGCGGCCACGGGCTGAGGCGCCGCCGCTGCCGGGACCGCTGCCACCGCCGGTGCCGGTGCCGGTGTCGGCGCCGGTGTCGGTGTCGGTGTCGCTGCCGGGGTCGGTGCCGCCGAGGCGGGGCCGTCCCGCCGCCCCCGGTGTCCTTCCCGTGGCCGCCGCTCGTGCCGCACTGTCCTCGGGCTGTGGCGATCAATTAGCGCCACCAGGTTAATTGCCTCGCACCGCGTCGTGGGGGAACACGCGCATCGGGCGCCCGGGATGTGCCCCAGGGCCGCGCCCGCAGGCCCGCTACTGTCCCCGCTACTGTCCCCGGTGCCAGCTCCCCGCCGGGATCCTCGCCCGGCCATGACCCAGCTCGCCCGGCCCGCTCGCCTCCCTCGCCTCGGCTCGGGGAGCCGCCCGCTCCCTCCCCCCTCCCCGCATCTGGAATCAGCAATCAAGAGCCCAATTTTGTCATTTGGAAACACTAATTATCTAATCACGCCACGCTGCAGAGCGTACTTGTCTGCCCAATTAGCTAGGACAATTATTAAAATTCGGGGGCCTAATTATGTCTCAATTTAATGCTGGCAAACTCGCGCGCAGCGCAGTAATTAAAATCCTCCCCTCGCCTCTGCCTTTAGGGCAGCGGCTGATGGGACCTGTCAGGGGCCGCGCCGCGCCGAACCAGCCGAGCGGATTGTGCTACATGACCCCGCATTGTTAAGTGTGTCAACATATTAACCTGAATTCCCTTCAGCCCCCGTAATCACATTTGGAAGGAGGACGAAAAGGGGCTAAAACATGAAGCATTTTATTAAAAAAACATAAATTCTTTTAAATTAATGCTGTAAGAGATCTGACGCGGCTTGAGCTACCAAACGCTGCAAGTCATATAAGAGTGGTGCTTCTAATTACCAGTAAAGGAAGGTTTGCTCTTCTCTGTTAAAAAGACTTCCCTCTCCTCTCATTTAAAGCAAATGATCTTTCTTTTGGGTAGTGTATTTTTAAAAACCCAGCTAGTTGGCTTCCAGTGATAAAGTTGATTACCAGTTTTTTGTTTGATGATGGAGCACAAGTGAATATTGACTTCTGTGAGAATCAAACAGACGACCGGAGGCATAAATAAAACGGTCAGGATTTAACACTTGAAAGAAGTTAATAAAGTTGAAAATTAAAAATCATAATATTGGGATAATTTCCAAATATTTATTTTTGCTCCGTTCTCAAATTTGATAGGAAGTCAGTGCTAAAACACAGGGAAGGAATGGAATTAACCCTGTGATCTGCATTCCTGCCCACGGTAGCACAGGCGCCTGCCGTGGACAAGAAGCCCAGAGCCCACATCTCCTGGCAGTGGGCACTAGAAGGCTGCTCCTCTGGCCTTGCTGGCAGAGGCAGTCCCTTTTAGCACGTCCCTGACTGCTGAGGAAGGTGGTACCCTCATCTCCGCTTACTGAGTTCTCTGGTGTTTGGGACTACAGAAACAAACCTTAATTCCCTGGGCAGGGAAGGGGAATTGGCCTGGTGTGTGGCAGGGAGGGGGAAAAGGGGCCTCTTCTCCCACAGTGCGTGCCCTACATCTTGGGAAAGGCCCCACTCCCAGCCTCCTCAGATGGTAAACCAAAGTGCAAATCTGTGTTCTGGCTTGTTCCAGTGGCTGTCAGCGTGTTTTCCTCTTGTCAGCAGCGATTGACTGGTCAGGTTCACCCTTGTACAGCAATTGTAACAGCTCATTGACAGACTAGTGACCCAGCCAGACCTGATAATGGAAAACTATTGATTTCTGTGGGCTCAGCAGTTCTAAAATGAATGCCCAATATAATGTCATCAGCTGTCTCGGACTCAGATATCCCTCGGACTTGGATGAAGAGACCATTGCCTATCCTGAAAATTTACTCACAAAAACCACACGGGATACAAACGGTGGAGTGGCCTCTCTCAGTTCTCCCCCTCTCCCAATAAGCCACGAGGGATCGATGTCCAGGAAAATGTCAGGAAACCACAGCCCAGATGTGGTGGTGACTCCAGCTGTCCCTTTAACCGAGGAGGCCTGGCAGTCTCTCCAGGTTTTAACCCTTGCCCCTGGAGAAGGAGCGTGTAGGTGAGTGACACCGCACTCCACACCACCCACCAGCCTCCGGAGAGCGAGTAACGCAACGGGCACGGGGGCTGCCGCGAGATGTAACCCACAGGGATGACAGTGAACTCCCACCTGCGGGAAAGCAGAACGGCTCGGACAAGTCCAGGGTGCTTAGGTTAATCATACCCCCTCCTGTGTCACAACAAGTGCTCTGGGCTGAGGAGGATGTCAGGTAACAACGATAAAGCCTGGTTAATAAAAATCCAGTAATGCAAGGTGGAATTTTAAATTTTTACAGCAGCCCTCATAGAGTTGAGATGATTTGGGATAAAAAAGTATTGCAAGTCCGGTTGAAATTTTGGGAGGGGGAAGATCAAGGTTTAAAGATTTGTAGAATTGGATGTTTGCCATAAGCAACATCATACATCATTTTAAAAAGGAAGAGACATGGGTATGGGTATTCTTGGAAAATGTTTAAGTTGGGAGGAAAAAATCAATATCTCAAAGATTCAAAACCTCAAAGCGTTTTTTGGTCTTAGGGAGCCGAAGTGTGGTCTGTCCTTCCTTAGTAGCTCATCGCACACAGATAAAGCAGCTGTGACTTCTGTGTCCCTGACAGAAGTCAAACCTCACTGACACACTGGCACGTCAGGAAGTCAGTGGGAGGTTTACCAGCACAAGGTCTACAGAAATTTGGATCAGACAGATACTGGTTTTCTGTGGTATACCAAGAGCTTGCAGGAGAAGTTTTACTATGCCCCAAATCTCTTCCTCTGGGGCTTGGAGCCTTCCAGAACTTAAATTCTTCCAGATGAACTAAGCTTCCTGTAAGGGGTGGGAGGAGGAAACAAAGATACTTACCCTGGCAGATGTCAGCAGACATTTAATTCAAGCTCTAACACCAGTGGAGATTAGAACAGCTTTGTGATCCTGGCAAAAAAAAAATCAAGTGACCTTGGGGAAACGTATTTTTAATTATGAACAACTGGTCAGTTTTATCACAAAAATACCAGCCCTTCTTGAATGCACTTTCATCTTTTGTAGCCTTCTGCTCAGTGTTTTCTCCCCACACATGCCTCATCCCCTCGTGCCGTTGCTGCCCATGACGTGCACATGTGTGTGCTGCCTTTGCCTTCCCCGGAGAACAGGCCCAGCTCCGTGATGTGCTGCATACTCTCGTCAGGAGGAGATGACTGCACGGATTACTCTGACATGACTGCTCCTGAATGCCTTCCAGTTTCTACATACTTTCATTTTCTACACGCTTCCCACTGCGTAGCCTTGGCTCCCTCTCCTGAAGACAGCTCCTGAACCCACCTATCTCCACTCAAGCTTTTACTTCGTGTTCAATTTCCATATGTTGCTTTCAAGCGTTTCTCTTCTTGGCATCCCCTCAGGGCCTGATCCTGTGAGAGTAACTGTGCTGCACCTGAGAAGTGTTAAACAAGGCTGTGAGAATTGCCAAGTATACTGTGGGGTTTGCTTTTTCAATGATCATTTTGAATTAAATGAAATGTAAATTTTTCATATCTTTGTTTTGTTTATCCAAAACGACCCCTGAACTTTTCCCATTAGCTAGAATGAGGAGCCCAAATCCCTCTTATTCACCTTGGAGAAGAGTTTTCCAGAGCACCAGAACCTCATGGGTGATGCTCAGACCCAGATGTCTTGTCCCTGGAGAGGCCCAGGTCTATTCTCAGCTCCTCTTTCTGCCCATTTCTCAGAACCCCACATCTCAAGTTAGGCCAAGCGTGGGTAACATCTCCACACGACTCCCTCCCTAAGTATCACAAATATGTTCAGGCCTTCAGATAAGAAGCTCCTGAGGCAGGGATTATGCTCTGTAGTATTACCGTTGTCATATTTTCCCTGTTGTAATGTTCCATGTACATTTATGTCATTTATAAAATACAATTAACAGAGCGGAATCCACAGTGGCCCAAAGAGGGGAATAACAGACACAGAGTAAGCACGTGCATTCCCTTCCTACAGCTATGCTGGCTGGGGTGACTCCCAAGCAGCAGAGGAGTAGTAAAAATGAAACGCAATTCTGAATATTTAAAAAGTATGACAATGTTGTCCATACTTCTTTTTCACTTAGCAGAGGCTTCATAACGATGTTCAGCTTTTCACCGCCTCAAGACACAGACCTGGCTCTGTCCTCACAGCACACCTCATCTCCTTCCAGTGACCTACAGTAAGTCAGAACTTCTGTGCCCTACTGTCCTGTGCAGCCACCAAACAAGCGTCCCAGCAGTCATCCAAAGTGGGCCTCGGGAAGGATTGCAGCAGGCATCCTCCTTTCCCGAGAAAGGCCACTCCAGTGTGGACCCAGCCGCGCTTCCTGAGGAGAATCACTATGGGACTAGCTGTCACTTGTTTTCAGTGAAAGGCATCCAGGGAATATAGAGCGGCTCTTATCTACTAAAGTTTCTAAATCAATATAAATATATATTTTACAGTGTTCACTATTTCAGAAGTGTGTACACACACCCCTCTACACTCATGCCTATTGTACCACCTCAGTGAGCTCTGCTCTGCTGGAAGTTATTGTATTGGGGTCACAGTCTGCCAGTATGGGCTGAGATTTTGTAGGCAAATGTCCCCCAGCAAAGCCCAAATTGTGTTTTTTAACATTTACAAATTGGTTTGTGCAAATAATTGATTATGCTCTCACGCAATGGATTGAAACTTAAGGGAGAAAAAAACCCATAATCAGATCAATCTGAAATATTATTTTCTGGTTCTCTTTGCTGAAACTAAAACAAACCCCATACATTCTGCAGTGAGGAGAGTGCTTTGTTTCATCCAAAATGTTTTGTTTCAGGCACATGAAACAGAAGGAAAAAAAAATCCTCAAAGATATAAGAGGTTGGATTCACCACAGCTGCTGTCATTCCCTTCTTATCCCCTAACCCAGTAATTAGGGCAGTGACCCAGGGTGTGGGAGATCCATGTTCAATCCCTTTTCTGCCTGAAGGGATTTGAACCTCCATCTCTCCATCTCCAAGGAGAGCTTTAGAGCCACAGTGCTGGAGGGGCCCTTCCCCGCTGTCTCCTTTCAGCTTGTCCCTCCTGCACAGGTGCTGGGCATCGCTGTGCCGCTTGGGTGCCCCTCTCAGCCGGCTGCAGCCCAGCCCCAAAGTCTGGCCTTCCTCCCCCCCCTCAGCCCTGTGCCTCAGTGAGGGCAGAGATGCTCTGTTCCTGAAACTCTGGAGGAGTCTCAGTGGGTCAGACCACTCTCAGCTACACTACACCAAAATGTTTAAGGTGCATCCATGACCAGACCGCTGAGCTGATCCGAGGTTTGGGCATTGATGCTGTAAGGCAGAATGTGAGTCCTTCCTTGTTCCATACCATAATACCAGGGCCTTCCCCCAGTAAATGAGAAATAAGCTAGTATTTTTATATATATATATATATATATATATATATATATATATAAAATTTACGTAAATGTCGTATTCCTCTAAGCCTAAATCTCTTCCAACATTACCAAACACACTTTGCTACTATTTCGATTACTGCCCTAATGAATTTTTTTGTCTATAATTATAAATTTCCCATGATGTTAGGAAGGATTGACCTTAACACGACTTTAGTAATGTGACCTTATTATGTTCTTGCCATCTTTTCTTGTACCTTTTAACTGTAATTAGCTTCATAAGCAGCTTACACTCACCCAGAAATTAGTTGTACAGTACTGAGTCTAAAGCTGAACACTTGAAACATTCAGCCTTATGCATATCTTTGCAGGGAAGTTCTGCACATAGTAGTTCACATGCATCATTTTCATGTCACCAGCGATCAGCTGAAGTTCTTTCTTCAGTTAGGAAAACTTGGCACCTTGACACCACAATTTTTCCAATTTTTAAATTAGAATAATTTTAATAGTGGTATTTAAAATTACTTTCTACTATGTATTGAAAAGATTATCCTCCTTTATTTGGTTTTTGTTCTATTGTTTCCAGAAGATAAATAAATTACAGGCACTTCTTAGGAGCAGACTTTGATTACTGAGAAGCCTATAATTTCTTGGTATTTGATAACCTTGTATTAGGGCTGACCTCTGGGCACTCTCCAGACAAGTGGCCACACAAGTCACAGTCAGAAAAAGGGATTCACCCACCCAAGTGTGAGAAGGACTCCTTTGTAATGAACATTAAAAAACCCCTCTACTTTCATCTTGCTGTAAGAGCCTCTAGCACAGCATATTTACAGAATAATAAAACAGAGCTTCAGGCCTTTTCTTCTCATACATCACTAACAGGATTCTCATACCACGCTTACATGCTCTGTACACTGCATAGTTTTTTGGCATCTTGCTTCTCATAGCGAATAGTCTCAAATACACCGAATGAAATAAATCTTCTGCTACTGTTCTCACACAAGAATTTAATCAGGGCACAAAACTGGCCGAGAATATCCCTGTGACGACTTCTGTCCCCTCCTCCCTCTGGGAGTTGCCCAGTCCTACCGTGGCACGCCTGCTTGCGTGACTCATTTATTGTTGCCTAGAACAAACCATTATAAGATTGCTGTTTATTCATGCTATGAAGAAGAAACTTCAAATGAAATCCCTAGTATCAAAAGCTATACAGATACAAAGCTGAGATGCTTCCCTATCAAAGAGCCAATGCTCTAAAGAGATGGGAGGTGGAAGGGAGGAGCAGGGCGTTTTCAAGTACAGTCATCAGAGCCAACTGTGTGCACAAATAAAGGGAAACCACTGCTCCCAGAATGAATGTTTTCTCTCCTTTGCACTGATTTTAGAAATTACTAAAAACTGTGGAGTTACTGGAGATAGAAATGAAAGTAATGAATGAATGGCTTGTCTGGGGAAAAGCATGAATCACACTCCATCAAGGTAGACTCAGGCTTTCATCTCAAAAGCAAGAAACATCTGGGACTTTTATAACTACTTATGCTGGTGGGAAAATGCTATTGAAAATTATCTGCATCTGATGTGCATGTGTGAATGGGTGTGTAAGCATGTATATATATGCTCATTGTTTCATTTAAAATTTCTATCAGTCAAAAATATATTGAATGTTACAGAAAAAGAAGAGTGTTTATTCTAAGTATGATAATATTATTCTGAGCTTGTACAAGAGAGGGAAAACCCAGAGTCTCATGCCGTTTTGGATCATAAGAAGGGGGTGGTATTTTGTAATGAAAGTTCAGAGAGGCTGTAAACACTGAAGGAAATCACTGAGCTCAGGCACCCTCAAGCCCAGAGATGTAGCCCTGGCCTGCAGACGCCCAAAGCACAGATCAAGGAGGGTGCAGCACAAAGCCTACAGGCCCCTGTCTTCTCTGGTCTGCAGCACCAAACCTGCCACAAACATCCCTCTGGCTCTCCTGAGACCTCTCCAGTAAGGAGAAATAAGGGCACTGAGGACTCAGGGCACAGGTTCAGAGGCATCCTGCTGCCTGTGTGGACCTGTGCCCACCCTTGCCCAGGAATGCCAGGCAGGGTTCCTGCTCCATTGCAAGCTTCCCTAGCAAACAGATTGCAAAGGGAAGGAAACCCCCTCTCATTCTGCTCTCTTATGTCTCCATCCCTTAGCTCAAATACAGTTTTGAAGTGATTCAGGATCATGGCCCAAGAGTCCACCCACAGAATGATGGGCAATTGCATTAGTGTGATCCTACTGCCATCCTGCTTTGCAGAGAAGTTGAAATGATAACCCTTTCATTGGCTACTGACAATCCCTGGCAGGAACACCCCTATTCCTAAGCAATATGGGGCACTTCCAGTTTAGTCTCACTCAGAGCACCAGATGCTCTAATTACATCATCCCGATCTTCTGTAAGGGAGTTTCGGATGAACAAATGCCACATCTGTAACTGTGACAAGCACTGTTTTTAACCACATCCACGATGGTTTTCTTTCAAAGCTCAAGAATCCTTTCCCAGCAGACCCATTTAATGTTTTTACATGACCCAAGAGTCTCAGTGAGGAGCTCCTGAGATACATTCACTTGTATCTGTTTACCAAAAGTTGAAGGCACATAAGGCTATGAACATTTCTTGCCCATCTGCTCCATAAATTTTTTTGTAAGGCTTATTGCAGAGCGCAGTAAATGAGTTATAGGCAGCCAGCCTCAGCTGTTGCTTTCCATTTTTGCCGCATTTGTTGCTCAGCAGGCTGCAGGTAAAGCCTGTACCTGCATCACCCTGCTTGATGCAGTCTCTGCTCCAGTGAAACTCTTAGATCCACTATCCAAATTACTGTACCTGCATCATCTCTTAATTAGTCGTCTACCCTGATATATACAGCTGCTGGAAATGACCCTGAGGTCTGTAAGTTATTTTATTAGAATATTATAGAAAACAGATGTTTTCCCCCTAATCCTGATGACATGTTTAAACACAGCCTGGGACAATTAGAAATACAATGCCCTGGAGACTAATTATCCATCCCTGACAATTTTCCAGATTATCCTTTTTTGTTCTCACATTTGATACTTGTCTCATTACCTGCCTCCATCCTCTTAGAGTGTAAAGAAAACTTCTGAAAAACAGTTCTCTCCCAAATTGCTCCAACAGCAGCAGCAGTAACATCCAACCTGAGAGACTGTTCAGAAATAACTGATCAGTTTAATTTAAATATTTAAATTAAAATATGTAACTTAGAAAAACTGTTTATGAACTTGTTATTTCTATAAAATATCCAGTTACACGTTTACAGAAGAATTTTGGCTAACAAAACTGTGTGGTCTAAGTAGAGTCTTACAAATAAGGCAACCATTATGCTTCTCTATTTATGACAAGCAAGGAAAAAATGCCAATTTTTTTTGCATTGTGCAATCAGAATGAGAGAGATGTGAGAAGACAATTCCCCTCAGAGCCAAGAGAAGAGCTGACAAGAAAAGCAGAGAGAGAAGTGTCTGAGATCAATTCTCAGAAAAGTTGTTTCCCAGGAGGAGCTGCCTTGCCTTCTGTTAGTGGCAGTCTCTGAGGAGCAGTGGAAATTAGTCCGTGATGCTTTAAAGGACAGCAACATGCACCCACACCAGACTTGGGAGCACACAGTAGGTGGCACAGGAAGTTTCGAAGCGCGGTGTCCCGGCGGTGCCGGGTCCCGTGTCCCCTGTCCCGGCGGTGCGGTGTCCCGTGTCCCGGCGGTGCCGTGTCCCGTGTCCCCTGTCCCGTGTCCCCGGGGTGCCGTGTCCCATATCCCGTGTCCCGGCAGTCCCGTATCCCGTATCCCCTGTCCCGTGTCCCGGCGGTGCCGTGTCCCGTGTCCCGGCGGTGCCATGTCCCGTGTCCCCTGTCCCGTGTCCCCGGGGTGCCGTGTCCCCTGTCCCGGCAGTCCCGTATCCCGTGTCCCGTGTCCCCTGTCCCGGCGGTGCCGTGTCCCGTATCCCGTGTCCCGTGTCCCGGTGGTGCCGTGTCCCGTATCCCGTGTCCCGGCGGTGCCGTGTCCCCTGTCCCCTGTCCCGTGTCCCGTGTCCCGGCGGTGGCAGATGGCCGCGGCAGAGCCCCTCGCAGGAGCACGGCTCTGCGGACGAGACCGTCCCACTCTGCTCTGTGGCCGGGCTGTCACTGAATGCAGCTCCGTCACGGTATTTAAATCACATTAAAGCTTTCTTTTATTACGTATCCCCTTGTGATTTTGCCTGGCTACATTCTAATTACCAGCCTTGCTGCAGCACACGTGGGTTCCACCGTACGCTTCTCCTCCCATTTTATGGCAAATGGCTTGTCTTGCACAATCCTAGGGAAAATATTGCAGTGCGATAACTCTCTCCTTTCATCTCGCTCAAAAGTGTAAAATGTTTTCTGTGGGGGGAGACAACAAAATATTCAGAGTTTCATTCATTTTTTAGAAACAGAAGATACATCTATTAAGGTTCCCCAAAGTAGTTTAATCACTTTTACTATTCTCTTATGTCATATCTGATCTTGAAGTATCAATATATTTTTTCCACATCAGATGTTAGCTTTTCAAAGATTTTGCAATTCTTTTCTTTTTTTTTTTAATTAAATCATTTTGCTTTTCTTATGTCCCACCTATTAACTTCTCAAATAGAGTATTTTGAAGAAGATGAATCTCACTAACTTCTCACGACTTACACAAATTTTTTTGAGCAATCTTTTTAGCAGTAGGCACAAATCCTCTCTCCAATTAGCTCCCAGCACTAATCTGATCAGAGATCATGTGAATTTTAATGGAGAACTTAATAATGTTCAAGAAAGCTTAAGAACTGGGATGTGGTTTCATTTGGTGTGTCCATAACCCCATCCTTGTCCATGGCTCTGCCATCCCCCATTTTCCCATTACAGCACCAATGATACCTAAACAACACTAAGATTTTATACTGCCTTTCTCTTGAGGAAGATCAAAACGATTTTGACTGCTAATCAAGTACCCATATGGTGAAAGGCTACATTTATACTTCCTATTTCATTTGATTTGCCACAGTTCCAGATAGATCCATGGTTCCTGGGTATGGGTCTGGAGATGGGTCTCATTAACCTGCGTGCAGACCACCTTCGGGTAGGGCAGTTCAGATCTGCAGTGTGAAGAGGGATAAAAATCTCACCTTTGCAAGTCTTCTGGAATTAAGGAAGAGTTTTAACAAGAACCTTTCCAGTTAAAAACAACACAACTAACACTTTCCTGAGGGCAGGGGAAAGGAACTGAGAGAGAAAGTACATGCGAGGAAAGTTAAAAAAAGAAATGGGAAAGTGCTCAGATTTGCTCTGATAATAAACGAGCTCCCTGTGACAGCAGCAAACAGCAGCTCTGGCTGCGGGCAGCACGTGCTGCAGTTTCCTGGCAGCAGAAACATGAAGCAGTTGAAGTTCTGAATACATCTGGTTCAATTTTCTCTAACGGCTCAATTTTTATTGTGATTCCAGACCTGTCAGGCTTTCTCTCTCTGTGCAACAGTGAAAACAGCAACAGTAGCACAGATTTTTAGCTTTAGTGAAATTCTCAGAGACAGAAAGCTGAAATAAAGCCCCTGTGGTGGGCTGACCCTGGCTGGACAACAGGTACCCACAAAAGCTGCACTGACACGTCTCAACTGCACATGGGAAAGAAATATAACAAGAGGCTTATGGGTCAGAATAAGGATAGGAAGGAATCACATCAATGGGCAAAAGACTTAACTCAGGGAAATTTAGGTGAATTTATTACCAATCAAATCACAGTAGGATCATAAGAAATGAAATGAAAAATCTTAAAACATCTTCCCCACACCAGCTCTTTTTCCTGGGATTAACATTTTCCCCATGAGGACTGCATTCTGTTCATCACAGGTTGTCTCTGCTTTTTCTCCCTCTGCAGAGGCAGGAATCCTCACATTTTTACCTCCTCCAGCATGGAGTCCCTCCTCTGAGAGACAGTTCTCCATGAAATTCTCCATTCTGAGTCCTTCCCACGGGCTGTAGCTCTTCATGAACTGCTCTATCATAGATCCTTTATGGGTCACAGCCTCTTTCAGGCATTCACTGGATCCAGCGTGGGGTCCTCCAGAGGCTGCAGGTGAAGCTCTGCTCCACCCTGGACCTCCACAGGCTGCAGGGGCACAGCTACCTCCCCATGGTCTTCACCACGGGCTGCAGGGGAATCTGCTCTGGCACTCAGAGCACCTCCTTCTCCTCTTCCTGCACTGGCCTCGGTGTCAGCAGAGCTGTGGCTCTCACACACTCTCTCCTTTCTCTGGCTGAAGTGGTACAGCTTTATCCCCTTAAATACGTTTACCCCCAGAGTCACTACCACCATCACTGATGGGCTCAGCCTCGGCCAGCAGTGGGTCCATCCTGGATCCATCCACTACTGGCTCTATTGGACATAAGGGAAATTTCTAGTGCCTTCTCACAGAAGCCACTCCATGACCCCTCCTGCTACCAAAAGCTTGTCATGCAAACTCAACACAGCTCCTAAATTCAAATGCAGCCTTGACTGCTTGAGTATGGGCGCTTCTCACAGGCCATTCAGGCATCTCTCTCAGACCAGTACTCTAGCTCAGTGCCTAGCATCAGCCAGCCAGGATTGACATTCTTAATTTGTTAAGGTAGGAGGAAAGTCTGAAATCTGTAAGACAAAACAAGATAAGCACCTTCAACTTCAGAAGAGGAAAAAAAAAAAAAAAAAAAAGCCCACTGTAAATCTGGGCACTACAGCAGCAAGTATCATACACATCCAGATTGTAGATACTCTACTGAAACACACGCAATGCTTTCTATTTCTAATGCAGCAAGAAGAAAAGTCTGGGCCATCACACAACTTCCACAGCCCAGCACACAACACACAGAGCAGCAGGAGTGACTGGAAAGCAGGGCTGACCCCAGCTGTCCCCACCCTTTATGAATGGGGTGCCAACTGCTCCATAATGCAGGAAATTACAGAAACCTGTAGGTTGCTGATTTTGCTGCTGGTAGTGGAGAGGGCTGCTCACACACTTCTTGCAGTTGTCCACCTAAATCTGAAATCACAGTTTAACTTCCTAAGAATCTCATGCCATCTATCACATTTATCTTTTATCAGTAAATGGGCTGAAATTATCTCCAATGTTTTTGACAGTTTTAAACAGATATCCCTGTTTTGCTTTGCTCAAAGAACCTAACCAGCTGTGTATTCACAAAAATCATTCAAGCAAATGCTCAATTTTCTAGATACTTCTGTGATTTCAGAAAGGCTGCCAGGAAAAAAAAAAAAACAAAACAAACAAAACCCAAACCAAACCAAACCAAACAAAAAAAAACCCCACAAACAAACAAACAAACAAAACCAAACCAAAACAAAAAAAACCCCACACCAAACAACCACGAAAAAACAAAACCAAAACAAACCAGTAAATTCAGCTCTGTGCAGACAAAAGAGAAAGGTAACTTATGAGTTCAGCTCCCAGCAGCAGTATCAAGGGTTGGTACCAACTCTCTAACTTGGGATTTTTGGTCTGTAACCCAAAATCACTCTAAAATCTAAACATTTCCTCCTCCCTCCTCCACTTAGGTACAGAGAGCTACTGTCTCTATATAAAATAAATCAAAATCAGGCCAATAGCTTTTTAAGAATACTAAGCAGTACTCATCTGTTTTCACAGTAATATAGGACTTTCCCAAAAAGCTTCATCACTGTTAGCCAGCGGTAAAATAAAATCCTAAAGAAAAAGATGAAAAATGAAGACAAAACCCCAAATGTGGATATAAGCAAAAACTGAGGAAAGGGAAAACCAACCAAGCCAGGAATGAAGATAATGAAAACGGTCAGGTTAGCAGCCCAGTGAGACGCGGCTAAGTACCGTTCCCAGATGGGAACCTGGGCCTGAGGGCAAAGAAATGAGTTTGGGATCCTGCGAGAACATTCACATTCTGGGTCAGGGTCTTCAGTCATTTGTTAGCGCTCACGGTCAGCTGCAGTCAGAGAACACTGGGTTGAGTAGTGGAGGTTATTTCAGTGAGAAGAGAATCTTTCAAAATAATGGATGTCAATAGTAAAGGAGAACATTTTTGGAGGTAATGAATGGCAATCCATCATGAACAGAACCCGAAAAATCAGATGTCAGTAGCAAATTCATAACTTGGGAAGAGCAGCTCATGTTCTTCCATGACTGGACTAAGTGTCTATGGATTTATACACAGCATTTAAACAGCTTCAGTGAATGAACTCCAGATGGCAAAGGGAACGGGTACAGATGACTTCCAACACAAGAAATTGGATTTAAAGCCTCTTTCCTCGGTCACTGCCTATCTCTTTAACAGTTTTGGGTGAAAATTCCTTCCCTGGCTGTTTGGCTAAGGATAATATTTGCCCTAGCCTCCTCTGTGCCAGAAATCCAAGTGCACCCCTGAAGATTTGGAGGCACAGCAAATGCAGCCATCAGCTACATTTCAAGGACTACAAAACAAGTGTCAGCCCAGGCTTATACTGTCTTATCTTTGCAGTTTCTCTTTCAACCTATGGAGTTTTTTTATTATTATTATTTTAAAAATATTTTCCCCTGCTTTTTATCTAAGTAAGGCTGTTTTCTTTCTCCTACTTTCACACAATTAAGTTTTTTCAGGGAAGAGACAGATGAAAGAATTATTTCTTGTCAGCAAGACTTGTACCTGGCTGACACACAATTCCTTATTTGGTTAAAACACAGATTAATGGTGTTAGTTTGCATTCTCCTTTATCAGTCTATTGTTTTCTGAAGCTGTTTCAAAGAGCACAATGGGATTCAGAGCTTCAGTATTTGTTGCTACAGCAGTGAGTATGGATTTGGCCGAGTTTTACAGAGAGCTACAAACATAATTCACAGCTGTTGCTGCTGACTTAAAAGATACATAATCAAAGGTTTAAATGCGAAGCTTTCAGTTTCCAATAAACAGATCTTTAAAAAGAGGTAATTATATTTAGGAACACTTACCCTGAGTATCATGTAAGCATGTTTCATGTTGCAGGTCTCTAACACAAAAGAAGGGTTATCATCACTTGGTACACAAACTTCAGATCTTATGAGTAAAAGGTATACTTTTAAATGAAAATATAGAATAGAAAGCCCCAAAGTGTTGTGATTTATACAACATAAGGAGTACAAGCACCTTGGAAGCTCTGAAAAGGCTCCAAGGTTCCCTTTGTTCCCTAACTGGACAGTAAGAGTTGGAATTTTGGAACCTGTGGGCTCGTAGTTACTGAGAGTTACTATTTGCTTGGGTTTTAATTGCAGCAAAAAGATCTTCCAGGGCTTCTGTAAAAAAGTTTGCCTCTATTTAGAGAAGAGCATTCCCACAGGAATGCCTTTGTTCCAATTTTTATTTTTAGCCAAAATAACTCCATGTCAGTCTTCAGGTAACCTGTGCAAACCACCTCACAGTCAGTGACACACTGCCCAGATCCCTCCACCTGCCATTCTGGCACACTGGAGCCACCTGCACACCAGCAAAGGCAGCCACCACCGCTTCCCAGAGGGGCAAGCACTGCAGCCAGACACCGGCTACTGGAATACAAGTTTGTTCTACTTGGTGGACTTGAGTATCACTAAGTTTTATAAAAAGGCTGTTGGCTGACTTCTGCTCAAATCTTAATCAGGGGATAGGGCACTAAAGAGAGATTTCTTAATTTATTTTTTTTAATATACAAGTTTATTAGCCTATAGCAAAACTAGAAATGAAAATGAGCAGAACCAGAGTTCAGCCTCAGCAAAACATAGAAGGGAGCCCCTCTCCAGCCCTTATTTAAAACTACACTCCCCAACAGTCTTTTATGCTGTATTTGATCAACCTGCATTTTTTTCTGCATTTTTTTTCTTACTGTGTGTGAATGACTGTGGTAGGCAATGAACCCTCTCATGCTGCAGACCAGGACTTGCAGAGCACCAGGCAGACTGGGTTTTTCAGTGTACTCCATCCAGGTACCTCTGGCAGACACCATGCAGCCAAAGCTGCAAGGAAAAATTGCTCTTAACTGGGAGAGAAGGCAGAAGTGAGACCAGATTGTACAGAGCGAAAAGTGGGCAGACAGGCACAGATGAGAGCCACTGTCACTTGGGATTCAGCTTCACATTTGGGCCCCTGGCTCTGGCGGCGTTCCCTCCACCATCAACCCTCATCCTTAGTCTCCAACACCGGAATGTAAATACCCCCCTTCTTGCCTCACCTCTCCAAATTTTCAAGTGGCTAGAGCCAGCAAATCTCCCCCGTGCATCACCACACAACTGCTCTGGTTGGGGGGGAATTCCCCAGTTAAATGACACGTGCAGTGCAGCTCACCTGCGAGCAATGGGAAGAACACCAAGAAGCCTGCAGTGTTAAAAAGGAACATTTTATTGCAAGAGATTACAAACCTGGCACTCTGGCCAAATGTTTTCATTACATCACAATTGCTACCCATGTATCAGGCAACAGCACCTACAAAGCATGGTGGATTGAAATATCTGAAACCATAATGCAGTCAGCTTTTGAAAGTAAGTACCACCCTAAAAAGTTTGGGGTTTTCTTTAAACAAACTCAAAACTATATAAATCAATTTTTAAAATATGAAACTGGTGTTTAAATATCCAGGCCACTAACTACTGTTCTAAAAAGTGGAAAAGTCTGTTAACCATAGTGCTGAACTAAACAGGGTTTGTTCACAGCCCATAACCATTTAGTTAAAAGCAAGTACTTGTCACTCACTGCTAATGTTTCCACATTTGTTCAGCCCGATTTATCTGCTGTAGGTTCTCAGAATCAGGTGGATTTAATGCATAACCCCTCTTTAAAGCACTGCAGGAAACCGAGAATCATAACTAACCCAGGAAAGGCATCACAGTCAAAATACCATTGCATCTTCCCATCTCAGTCCTGTGACGCTGATCTTTAGAAACCTCGCGTGCCCTTCTCTGAGCCCCAGTTCATAACTCGCGTTTCTCCTGCGAGCACTTACCTCAAAAAGCTTGGTGGTTTCCCTGAGCATGGCTGACACAGCAGGAATTAGCACAACTCGCCGGGCCCCGGACTCACACCCGTCACAGCGGCCATCGGGCCAGGCCGCGCTCGCTCTCCCTCCCCAACAGCTACCGACACGCAGCGCCAGTCCTGGGAGCCAGCAGCTCATTTCCTGGCACCGCTGCCCGCGCAAGGCGAGCCCCGAGGAAGAACCTGGATCTGCGGGCAGAGCTGGGCCCTCAGCCCGTGGGAGCAGTCCTCCTCACCGAGTTCCCCAGGCCACAGAACCTGTGCTGGGCAAACTGCAGCAGACGCCCAACAAGCGCTGTCTGCTCGCCTCCGCTTTCCACGCGTCCAGCCTCAACCTGCTGCCGCTTGGCAGCAGTTACCACGGGCACCTTAAATTAATCACCTATCCAAGGGTCTGCAGAAACATCTTGTCAAGGAATGCAAGCAGAGCTTTAATTTTTGAAGAGGATTTGGAGATACCACTGGGACTAGGGAATATAGGCCATCATCTTATGAAAAGTGTATCGGGGTGGTCTTCTACAATATTCCTGAGGCTACTACTAAAGAGACCTTTACCAGAAACTAGGATAACTTCAGAAAGAAATAGGACTGTGATAAAGAACCAAAATCAACCAAACAAAAATCACTGTGCCACTAGAGCCTCTAACCCAAAGCAATCTAAGCCAACCTGAACAGACTAACACTCGGCGTTTAGTTATGCAACTCTGAAAGTCCAGCTCTTTAGCACGGACTGCCACAGAGCCCCTCAAGCCACATATCATCAGACTGGCATCACAAAGTGACTGATTTAATTTACCCTCTTCTACCACATTATTTAGAATTTTGGTAACTCCAGAGAGGAGGATTTATATTTCCTTGTAGATAATGATAAAAAAATATCTATTTCCAAACAAGAGAAACTAGGAAAACAAACAGTCCCAACTAGAGGACTAGAGGCTAAGGACAACTAATAGTACTCTTTTTTTTTTTCCCAGGATTATTCAGCCTGTACCAACCACATATGCTATTAATTCAATAATTAAAAGAAGAGTTCTAGAAATCCTACATATTTTTTGAACTACACCACAAGGATCTGATGCCAGCAGGGCACACAGCCTGTCACTGAAAATCCTCTAGATTTTCAAAGATGTCCTCTAGAATCTCATTTTGGAAACTGACCAGCCCTAGAGTCACTGTTCTTCAGACACAACCTTGCATTTTAGTATTACATAAAGCAGCTCACTTTTGGGGGTTTAATGAATTAAATAGAATTAACTAGAGTTTTTAAAATTATTATTACTATTATTAATCTAATAAGAGTTTTTTGCTAATGCAAAATTCTGCACAGTATGGCTTCACCTTACAAGCATTCTTAACAACACTAGATAAATATCATTTGCACTTAATTAATTTTTTCATTTGCTAAACAGCCATAAAATATGGTGCTCTCACAAGCACCTTTTTTGGTGAGAAGGGTAAACAAGCACTCTATTAAAGCATTATAAACATTCAAGGTGATGTGATCACTTCCCTCTACTGTGTTTCAACACATTGCTTTAAATCGTCACATCATATAAAAGGTCCCACAAGTATCCACAAATTCAGAAATTTGTTAGTCTGCATACACATGATTTGTCTGCAATACACTTCAATATCCCAGTTATCTTTTCTAAAATCTCTAAAGTTTTTATTCCTCCAGCCTTTAAATGAAATTATGTAGATTTTCCAGGAGAATAAATTTCAACACGAAAGCTAAACTTAACTGTAGCAATTTGTACAGTTAAACACCTGACAGCACTAATTTAATGACAGCCTTGACCGAGCTAGGATGGCCTTTTCTGAGGCCTCTGTCTTGCACAGTTGTGCATTTTCAGCCCATCTATTCTATCAGAACATTAATAAGCCTCATGTCTTAAATCTGAACTCTGTGCATCCAGGAAGATAGACATTATTCATACTTTCCACCAATCAAATGTAACGTGTCTGTGAACAATTCAGTTTATTGCAAGTAAATGTACTTTTACTTAAGATCATGAGAAGATTCTAATCTCAAGCAAGACAAATCAATTCCACAAACTTAATTCACACAATGCAAATAAATGCTTCACATTATAGACATTTAGATTTTCTTTAAACCTTTTTATTTAGAGATTTTTCTGGTAAGGAGATATACCATAGGAAAGCAATTTCACTGGCAGTGAGGTATGTATATACTCTACCAAAATACTCCTCTTGCTTTAACTGTTTTAACTTTATTTACATATAAAGAAAATATCAATGCATATCCTTGGCTTAACTACAGTTTCTGTTACCCTATATGAGTAAAATGAAATGTTACTTGCATACAAAATTGATTTGTAGAGGAATCTAATTTGATTTAAACAAAAATCATGTTCTGAAGACAGTTTAAATGAACAAACACAATTCATCATGACCAAGACACCTGCACCATATTTCCATCCTCACAGCACATTTATTTCAATAATTCTGTAAGTAGGTCCTTAGCATGAGCATAGTGTTACAGTTTTCATACATATAATCACATCCAAAACAAGCTCTAAAATTTAAGTTGTAAACATTCTCTTCATATGTAGAAACATTTCAATCTGTGTTTGAATTTTCTAAAATGATCAATCTTTTAAACAGAATTATAAATGAAAAGCCTACTCTAACCGTGTAGTGAGCAATGCTTATTAGTACATTTCTACAGTGTTAAATAAAATAGTAGAGGCAAACTTCTGTAAGCAAGTCAGACTTTAAGTAAATTGTCATAAAAGTAACAAACTTGTTAACAAAAAGATGCTTTGTAATAAAGTTGGATTGAATCTACTATGTTACAAAAACATAAGGGTAAATACCATCTTTGTTGACAAGTAGGAGGTAGCATGGATGCACCACTTTATTGTCAGTGAGAAATGCAACTGAAGTAAAGAATATTTCCTTACCACAAATTTCCAGTATTATGTACATATTTCTCTTAGAAATTTGTTTAAACAAGTTTCCCTCCACTTTTTAGTACAAAAAGCCTCATGTGATTTAAAAAAAAAAACACTTACACACCTAGAGAGAATAGTACTAATTGCCCTATTTGAACGAAACAGTCTCTTGAACTATGAAGTACATGGTATTTAATGCCCTAAGTTGAGTAAATTGTATTAGCAGTTCTTGGTATTATACAAAACACTACATACATACAAACAAAATATAATAGTATCTTATTTTACTATGTAATTCTTTTTGGAATAAACAGAAACTTGATTTGGGTAACACTGAAGAGAACATGGTTTCTTTGTTTTATTAAAATCTGTCTTTTAAGTACCCATGTGCAACAATTTAAAAATGGCTGCCATACATATAATGGTCTTGTATTGATAGTGAACACAGTAACTGACAAAAACATAATAAACCTTAAAAACACATCTTCCACCCTATATAAAATATAAAGACTACTTACTGTAACTGTTAAGTATTCAATTTATTTTGATGTTACTGTAATCCACTTCCTCTATTTTCTGTCTTTAGCATTTATAAACATAATTTAGTGTAGCAATTTATTTTAAAAAATGATGAAGTATTTCAAATTTACATCCAATTAAAATTTAAAATGTTTCTGTGTTCTATGATGCTGCTTCTGCCATCAGCAAAGAAAATGAAGTTTCAGTAATTGAAGCAGGCTTTTTAAGTAGTGACGTGACCTCAACCATGCCAGCTCCAGTCCGTGGAAGATTTGCGTTGACAATGTGTCGCTGCAAGTGCTTTATCCAGTCTTCTTGAACAGACAAAGGTCCTCGAAAGACCAGACCACAAAACCTATGCAAATATTAAAATTAGTCCATCAAGAT
This sequence comes from Hirundo rustica, assembly GCF_015227805.2. Taxonomy (NCBI): domain Eukaryota; kingdom Metazoa; phylum Chordata; class Aves; order Passeriformes; family Hirundinidae; genus Hirundo; species Hirundo rustica. Next base: position 16,201,583 of record NC_053458.1, read on the forward strand.
ACATCTATCTCTACTGGAAAATTATAAAATAAAGACAGTGAGAGGAAAGTTTTAATTTTCTTGAAGTTTGTTTCTACATGTTTTACACTTAGTAATTGAGCTCATCAGTAGTAACTGTGAGCACAAAACCCTGCAGCTTATACAACTCACATTCTCACACCTTCAATGCCAGAAATAACAATCTGCTGTTCTTACATAAGGTTTCTTTTGAAGGACAGAATATTACTCAGACGTGACCAGTAAGATTTTAGCGAGAGAAACAACTGGCAATCTAACACCCAAGTGTGACTGAATCAAATCCTCATGTTTAAATTAATGAAAACAGGCAATTCCTTTCCCCCCTTATTATTCAATTTAATCACGAAAATTTACGGATACAATCATGACTCTTTTAATGACTAACATTAGTAAGCTCTTAAGAATGTATTCTTCCAATGAAATTAACACTATGTACCTGCATCTGAGTATGTAAACTTCATCAGCACTATGAGGTAATGGCAGCATTTTCTTCTTGCTTCCAGATCTTGACCTTGACTTCTTCTGCTTACAGTCTAAAGCTAGGAAGATAAATTTTCGTATGTGAAAGTAATACTTCAATGAGTGTTAGTCAGACAGAGATATTCAGTAAGAATTTCCTATAGCAATAATGAAGACATCTACCTCCTTGTTTTTCTATATTTAACTATAACATAAATCCAAACAATTACAGCTCATTCTAAGAAATATATTGGTGAAACACATGAAGCTAGTTTTTTTAGCTTAACATTGTGCTTGCTCTTTGAAAGACTAGGTAATTGACATTCAGCATTAAACTGTTGGTTTAGTATCAGCAGGCACCTACAAACCTGTTGCAGAATTATACAGAAGCTTTCATGCATAATACACAGTCAAAATCTCAGAACTTGTTTTGTAGTTTAAGTACTATCTTAAGACCACTCATGTTCAACCAAACAACTTTATGAAGCTCTAGCTTTCAGCTAGTACAATCAGGAATTTCTAGTTTGAATAAAACACTTGCCATTTGTTTTCAACACAAAGCAAAAATTTGTCCTTTTGTTCTAAGAATTTCAAATGAAGCCTCCCCTTCACTCCTGTCTGAATTCTAATGAAGCTTACAAAAATTATGTATTAGTCCTTGGGAGTGGGAGCTGGTATTAGGACAATCAACAGGGATGGCAAGGCCACTTCTTGAATTCAGTCTAAGCATTTGAAACTGTATGCATTTGAAAGTAACGTGTGTGAACAGGAAACACATAGCAAATGAGTTCTGATAGCTTTGAGGTCTGTATCTCCCATAAACAAATGTAATGGGAATCTGAAACAAAACCTGGAGATTCTAAGAAGCAGCCAAAGTGGGGGATGAGTGGATTAAACTGAGTTAATTTTGTTATGATGCAAACAGCTGATAAAGCTCAAGAAGTTTGTGACTGCTTGAACTGAGAAGCGTATCTAGCTACACTCCGAAACACAAGACACCAACAACAGAACTCCAACACAAAAACGTTTTGCAAACAACCAGTTACACCACTTCAACAAAAAATCCACAGAAACCAGAAAGACAGTACCAGGTGGTATTCTTGATACCAAGAAGGCATAATGCTATGCTACTGAAGCATCTTAACAGAAAAATGGGGGGAAAAAATGGTTACACTTGGCTAAAGTTTTGACTCCTATAAATATAAAACAGAAGAATTAACCTCTTAGCATTCTGAAGCATAAGACATCGTCTGGTGAGGTAAAACATGTTAATTTAAAGAACACACAGTCTTGATTGTATCCTTAATTTTTCTCATGCCCTCCAAATGAGCACCTCTCAAGCTTTTACCTTGTAGACCAGCTTTTAACTTGGTAGACATACCAGACGTTTCCCAGTTCTATCCCCAGACTTAAAGATTTCTACCTATCTAAAATTCAGAATGAATTTCTGAGGACCAGAGAACCAATAAAGTAAGTGGAAAGCAGACACCAACCTAGAGAGACTTCTTCAGATCAACATTAGGAAAATGAGATTTAACAGCATTTTTTTCTGACAGCAATAACAATACCAGTCTGGATAAAAGGGCAGTAACCCAAGGTGGCAGGGGGAGGGAGAGAGAAATGGCCAAGATGCTTCTGGAAAAGCATCAAGGGGTTCTTAATACTTTATTCTCTCACCAGAAACATATTTTTCATTTAATTAGGAAGAGAAAAGCTAACTATCCTATCAGGTAGGAACTACCACGTAAATAAATATTTTACATACTGCAACTTCAGTAACACCATCAGCAATGTAAGTAGATAAAATACTAGAACCCAAACACCCATGCTTTGAAGAGAACTGTTTTTATGAGGGGCAACTTATCTGCAGCAGTTATTACATCGAAAGCTTTGCCAATTTTGTGGAACATCATGGGAAGAAGGGAAACAGAAATTGGTATTATCCGAATGCAAACATGTCCACGAGTTGCATCTGATGACAATTAGCTGACGTCAGTTTATGTGAGTGGAGAAAAATAAGAAGCAGTAGTGACAACAAACTCCTAGAGAGGCCAACCTGCATCTGGAACAAGAACTTGCTGATTTGATGTTGGCAAAGATATTCATTCCCATCAAGAAATTTGATTCTACTCACATACATCTGGAGCACTTCAGAGAGCTTTCCCTTAAGAGCTGGTTTGGTCTTCTGCAACAGATTCCTGACACCCAATGGGTTTGTGTGCGTATAATCTTCTAAGAAAAAACCCCTCTGAACTAGTGTGCAATCAAACAACAGCAACACTTACAGAAATTGCCATAATGAACCAGGAGAGGTAGCTTCTACTTCCTCGAAACGTACTTTTTCCATGAACAATGAGAAAACAAGGAAAACAAAAGAAAGGGCATGTTCTCTGAGCCATTTATGATGGAGGCTCTATATAAGGGAATTGAACAAAGAGAAGAAAATATCACAGTAAAAGACTGTGGAGGTGGATGAGCCTCTATGGCCATTCACAGAAGACCACGAGAAAGGATTCAAATTACGCTATGAATTCTCAGAGCAATTTAGCTAAATTTGCAAGTAGATTTGCCCAAGCAAGAAGCTGTTATAAAGACAGAAAACACTAAGAACACTAAACCTGTGTTCTGCAACGGTCATTTTATGTTCCCTTTGTTTTCTGAGATGGTGAACATATTCTTTCACATTTTAGGGAGCTCAAAGCAGCACCCGTATGTTTTGAAGTTACTCCAGGGAAGACGGCAAGTGAGTGAAGGAGGAGGAATATCTGAGTAAAGTTCACTGAAAACTACAATTCGAACAGCAGTTATAAGACGTGTACCAGTAACCATCACATTCATTTCACTTTGTCTATCCAGACAGCAACAACTTTAAATAAAGTCATATGCACACGCTTGAGTACTCTGTTGATACAAAGCTTACAAGTGGCTGCAAACATCAAGTAAATCACACAACTGCCTCAGCCATTGCCTCCCCATAAAGTAGCCATGTTCTGACCAAAACTCAGTTCCTTCTTTTTCCATGTCTTTACTGTAACAAAACATGACCTCCTCAGAAAGTATGTTTTTATCACGTCTGGTAAGAGACCAAGGATAACTCAGCTCTAGTAAGATGCATGGAAACTGCAGCGAATTGCTAGAGAGGCAGGAATTGCATATCATTAACACCTACTTTGTAGTTATAACAGCTTCCAAACTATCATTCCTCATTCTCCATGAAGGCCTACTTCTTTTTGGAAGAACTGTCTTTCAAGTTTGGCCACCTGGTGTTTCCTAGTTGATAACTGAAAAACTTCTTGTAAACATCCAGTCACATCACTTCCTCAAACTGCTGATACATGATGGAGAAAAAACTCATTTAAAACAAAAGACTATCAAACTTTGGAGGAATCTCCTTGAGATACTTATGTACAATTTCAGACCACACTACTTTGAAAAACATATGCTAGGTAAAAATACTGTATACAAAACCCTCTGTGATGACTTATCAAGAAAGACAAGAAGATGGACATAGGTTTCAATAAGCATGCCTAAGTGAATTAACAGGTCACAACTAGAAGCCCTTTCATGCTATGACATTTGGTCTGCAGTTCCAAATTAAAATGCTCTGCTTCCTGATGGGCCCCAACATGAAATGCTTCTCACTTCATGAAAACTCAAGCTGGGTCTTTTATTTGGACTTCATTACTTTTGTCGAAGCGTACATAAGCTAAAACAAGCTGAATGATTGGACATAGAAATGGAACTAATTAGCCATTCAAAAACATTGCCAATTAAAAACTAAAAAATAATGAACTATCTTTCTTGTACATTTAGTTACTAATTTTCCAAATTCAATCACCTGCTATCTATCCTCATCACTACTGCACAGTGAAGTACATTAAAAAAACCCCTCCTATAATTTGCTCCCCATAGGATTTTACAGGATACTGAAAATCAGCTCATCATGCCAGTTGATTCATTATGACTGTAACATCAAAGAATGACACACAAAGCCAGTGGATCTCAGATTTCTGCACACCTGATATGCTGATATACAAACATTCCAAAGCTACAAGTTTGACAAAACAACATTTGAAATTATTTGAACACACAGTAGCCCTCATGAACTGCTACCCGTCACACTGTTGGCTTGAAGGCCAGACTCCTTGTTCTGTAACTTTGCTGTTCCCTCCCAAACTTCTGACAAAGCAGTCTCCACCTCCAGAAGCAAAAACCGAAGAAGAAAGTGGTGATTCCCAGAAGATGAAAGCCAGTAAGAAGAGACTGAGTATGTGAAAAAGAGTCAACAAAGAGAAGATGTAGAAAGCCAGGGTGCAAGAAGGAATCAAGAGCAAACTTGGGGAGAGCCAGGGCAGGAGGGAGCAAGAGAAAAAAAGAAAGGAAGCTGAATATACAACTCTAATGAAGAAGATTGAGATGCATTTTGAAGATTTTGTGTAGGTTTGTCCAATGTTCTAAAGATACTCAGAAAAAAGAAGGAAGTTGACCACCTGCTCTGAGAAACACCAATGTGTTGCTATACATCAAAACAGGCTTAAAAGGAAATGAACATCTATTCAAGATGAGCAATTAGGTCATTACATTGTTAAAAATTGGACTGAATAACAACATCAAAAGAAGTTCCAGCCAGATGTCTGAAGACACAGGTATCTGCTCTACAGTGGTTCTATAATGCATTGGTAGAGGCATAAATAAAGTTTAAAAAAGATTAACCTCAAACAGCCAACAGCCTAGAAACTTTCACTTCTAGGATGTTTTTCTTGAGTCCATTCTCCAAAGCTACCATTATGCTTAACTCTGTCTACTATACTGCTAAAACTGTCAAGTTACATTTGAAAAGAAAAACGGGCTAAGATTTAATGGACTATGATGACAATACTGACTGAAGAAGCAGGGCATCTGCTAGAAGAGCAATATGGTAACAGTCAATACCAAAAACACGTGTAGACAAATGGAAAATCTGAGACTAGTACATAAGCTAATGTAATGGTCAGGAAGGTCTCACTTTGGTGGCATGCAGAGATCACATATTTCTCATGTATTTCTCCTAATAAACAGTAGTACCTAGACAGGTCCCATAACAACTGCCAGATAAAAGAATTTCAGTGTTCATGTTTAGACACCGTTATTCTATTACAGCAAGAAACTGAGATAATTATTCAATTGATGTGACTTATTTTTGGTAGTTAAGATTTGCTTTAGACTAAAAGAAAGGCTTAATGATAAGAAGGAGCATGTATAAACATGTCCTCATTGTCTCCATACAATGGCGGAAAACCATTGAAGGTTCAGCTGTGGCTGAGGCCCAACTGAAGATATCTCGAAATTGCTCTCAACCACAACCATCTTTTAATAAGAAAACCCAAGATCTACCCAAGACCAACACTCATAACAAGTACTTGTGTGTACTTTAAAACTAGTGTGTACTAGTGAAATCTTGCATCAAAATAATTCTTTTCACAAAACTTTTACTATTAAGTGGAATAACAAATTGAACAACCGCTTAAAAGCGTATTTTTTGGTCTACAAGCCTTGCATTAAGCTTGCTTGAATGAGAAGTCAACGAGCAAAATTTAAAACCTTCACAGAGTTGCAGCAGAATAATGACTAAGTTCAACAGATATACATCAGCTGCATGATGTTATAGCTAGAACTCAGCACTGACTCCTTAAGTCAATGTTTTCAGCAACAGGCCTTTCTGCATGGTATAAGTTATTTGGCTTAACTCCAGCTTCTGACAGCAAAAGATTTTTTTTCCAACCTAATTCAAAACCAACTTCTAGGTCCAATGACACAAGACTCATGAGTTTTCTTTCCCTTCTTTTAAGAAAAGTGGTAACTATTCTGATGACTGTGCAACTACTTCACTAGCAAAATACGTTTCTTGGAGAAAACAAAAATCCCGGAAAGCACCTAAATAAGCTACCTTCACTTTTCCCACTTAGCAAAAGGGAAGCTAGGTACCAAGTGCTTGTCCAGGATTCAACCTATGTACTATCCTGTTTGCCAGTGTCTCCTCCTTCACTGAATTATTGTTATTAATGTGCAATTTAAATACATAGCTGTTGAAAAATACTTCCTCAGTAGGTATATAAAAGGAACTTACCACAGGGCTAATATCAAATCACAGCAGTGGTAACTGAAGATCTCTACCATCACCCTTCAACTAAATAAATATGAAAATTTTCAGAATCACTGACTCAAGGCATGTTCTTCTACATGTTAGGTAGTACTGTGTCTGCTGACTTCCTTCCAAATCTGCTTTGTTTTAGCATTAATGTAGTGCAACGTAAGACCTGACAGCCACAGGCCCATATTATAAAAGTAGTTCTTTTAGCCTTCTACAGAGAAAGCCTGCTACTCAGTTTGTCCTTCTTAGCATAATGAATTACATTTGCAGATAAAAAAAGGATTATGCATTTTCCAAGAGCATTATGTAAAAGTCTGTGTTTGTTGACACAGAAAACTGATGGTTGCCCTTCTTAATTACAGAATATTTCAGGCTTCACATCTCCAAATTTTCCTCATTATATTGCATCTCTGCTCCTCAATTTGCTGTTGATCATGTGAAGCCCCACTAATCTCAGCAATAATCCAAGTAAACTCAGAAACTGCCTACAGCCAAGCAAGCTGCAGGTCTCTGAAAACAAGTAAAAATATGACATATTAGAAGAATTTCAAAATGAAGTGTGTTTTAATAAAAAAAACATTAACAGCAGTGCCAAATGCTGTACCTACCCTCACTCAGTGTCAGAGCAGGTAGTTTTTGGGTTGTGAGCCAAAGACTATATGAAACCAACTACATGTAATATATTGTTAGAAACAGACAAAGTGCAAAATTACTTGCTTTTCCTATTTTACTGGAGTATTCTTTGTAATTATATGTACTAGACAGTAAAAACTACTTGTTTTAGCGTTGCCTTTTTTTTCTCCCCACCGCTTTCATTTCCGAGATACTTTAAAACACTTCATTAGACGGCCAACTATCTGGTTTGGAAGTTGTGATATCACAGGAGAATAAATTTAAGCAACCATCTTTTAGTTTTGCTTACATACCTTAAGTGTTGGATCCAAACTCAAAGACTAAGAATGAAAATCAGACATGAGAGTGGACAACAGCAACATACGTTTTCTTACAAGTTGCTGAAGTTTTACGGCAATTAAATTGTTTACCAGCAGGAGCTTCAAAATTATTTTGAATTGACATATGCTTTTGTCCAGTCTGATGAAGAAAATGTATCATAGACAGACTTGCTTTTACATCTGTAACAAAACATACCTGTCCCAGTCAAAAGTCCAGCACTCTTCTTTCGTGCATAAGCGCGTAAGTGGTTGGACAGGCTAACAGCACTTGTAAACGTCGTATTGCAATGCACACACGTTCTAAGCTTCACAGGCATACCTATCATTCAAAAGAAAACTATAATCCAGTTCTCTCTTCAAAAAATGAAATTCTCAAAGCGTTGTAAAAAGTTTTCTGCAATAAAGATGGTTTAAAATATATTCACTGCATTGACGCGATTGTTTAGTATATTAGAAGGATCCAAGTTAACCGTTATTAGTTTTCCACCTAGTGCTTTAAGCCAAACCATGTTATTTGAAAAAGAACAGAAAGGAGGCAACGTGAGCCCAGTAGGCTACTCTGAATTTAATAACTACTACCAAGCTCCTACAGATCTCCACATAATGAAGCTCTAATGCCAAAATACAATCCTGAAATTTGAACAGCACAATTCTGTTGAGAAATTTCAGAGCTTTCAGCATTTCCAATAAAGAGAATTTGAAAAGTCAAGTTGACAAAGTGGTAATTAAGTGTTTTACCCGTAAGACCAAAGCACTCAATACTAAAAATTAGGCTGCTGTTGAAGGCTCAGAGAAAAAGGTGGTAAAACACACCACTGAACAGCTGTTAGACAAAATATTTTGTTCAGTGCATTTTCTATTCATTACTTTAGATGCACAATTGATCATGAAAGTAAATTATTTGAAGTTTTTTCCTATAATCTTTGTGCTAAACAAATATCAACAAAGCAACATGCTATTTATCACACAAGAACAATGAAACAATACTGAACTCCTCACTTACAGACAAAGAAACCATTATAACTTATCCCCTGCTCAACTTCACCATAATATTCCTCCCTGCATTTTACCAAAGATATATTGTTTTGGTCAACTAATGTTTCAGGCTCTCTACTAATAAATTAGTAGAAGAATAAATGAAAAAGCTAAAACTACTCAGCTGAAAAGTCTCTGCAGGAAAGAAAGAATGCTATTCTCCAGCAGCTCACAGAAGACATGCTGTTTTTTCAGGCAAGTTACAGAAGAAGAACACCTGGTTGGTAAAAGCCTTTTTAAAACCAGAATTAGGAATATTTCCCTTTTTTAGGAAAAACAGAAGATTTTCAACTGGATGTTAAATATTTTCTTATTAACTCAACTGGCACAGTGCATTAGTTATCAAATTCTGTTACCTCAGCCACAGAAAACTATCGGGCCCCATTCAGAACTGTTAGTACTATGCGAGCATACGTTTATTTTTACTTGGTTGTTCTTCATAACCAAACAGGTTCTACCTAGTATAGAGCGGTAAACATTACACAGAAAGCAAAACAGTGTCAGGTTTGGCAAGCTATTCCTTGAGCATTGTTTTTCAAAACATTAAACCTGTCAAAGATACACTTCCTTTATCAAGCAACTTCCTGTCTTAAGGGACAACCACAGACGTACAGAAGACATAAAATGTAACTCCTTTCAACTTCTGCTGTGTCATTTTAGAAAGCCACCTTTCTTAAGAGATTTATTGCCACACTTTTATAGCCCCCTAAAAGAACTCCTGAGCACATCAGATTGTTGGGGTTTTTTGTTTAAAGGAAGAAAAGAATATAGGTGAAAAAGTACCAGGCACTGCCAGTTTTACTAACCTAGTTAATAACAAGAAAAGAAACAGCACCAAAAAAAGTCAGGGGTATAAAAATAAGATCCTGCTCCTCAATCTAGAGAATCCTGCAGTATTGGTGGTGTCCAACCAAGAAACCGGTAAAGTTCTACATACACATTAAAAAGGATGTTGTAAGAGTTCCCCAAGACTAGAAATAATTCTCATGTCACAAGTGAAAAACATCACCCTAAGAGCCTGCTCTATTAGTATACAGAGTAGCTAGGAAGGTGATTGTAGAATTGTTCCATTAGCACAATTCTCAGTGGAGGGACAATCTAGGTCCTTATTGGTCAGAGGCCGTGCATTGGAAACCTGCTGGCTACAACTGTATGCCAACAAAGCTTGAACCAGCACAGGTTGTCACTCAGGATAGACAGGCCCTAAGCAAGCATGAGTTTCTCACAGCAGCCACAATTTGCAACAAACAAGAATCAATCTATGTTGTAAGAGTATGTTTACCTAAAACCATCAGAATTAGTTGACAGTGATTCACCAATTTGCAGTATTATGCATTTATAATGGTATCAACAGTTCTGTTAGTTTGAGCTAATGCTGCCTTGCACAAACCTTGAAGACTTAAATGCAGTATTCCGAAACCAGCTGTTTTAATGCCCAAAAACAGGGCTGCAAGCCCAAACATTTCAGAACTGTTAAGTCTACCAAATATGCATGGACACTTCAATTTGTTTACTGCAGGATGCGTCTTCTTCCTTACTGAGGCTCACTTTGTGTCCGCTTTCAATTTGCATGCCCAGTCATATGCAGAACAGGAACTATATTCTGTGCAGAAACCCTTCAGTGCAGCTGAGGGGTTTTTTCACTATAGGAAAAATGTGTCAGAAATATTTGCTGCGCTACCTCTCGCAGTCAAGTGTCCTCTGGAAATGAAACAAGAATTAAATGAACAGAATCCCAAATAAAATACTCTGCACTTGCATATTTTCTATGAATTATATGATTCTCTGGAAATGTTGTCAAGAAACACCTTCTTACCTGACTGCATAGTCAAGTCCATTTTTTGTGGCTGATACATCAATGGACTGTCTTCATTTAATGGAAGAACACATTTCTGAACAAACCTCTTTCTTGCAGTTTGATTATGAATCTTTTGAGGGGAAATATCAGGATTCCTTTCTTCTCCTAACCTCTTGTTTTTCAGGAGTTCTATCAGTGTAAGTGACTGATTTCTTTTTTCATCATGCAGTACTGCTTTTGTTTCATCACATTCATTTAGGAAACTCAGCCCATCTTCTTCTGATGCCGACACAGATATATCTTCAGTCTTTAGGCCATTATGGTATGCTTCAAGAGGTATAACATTCTGAGATAAAAAGTCATCATTTGATGCAAATTTCTGAGCAACAAATGGTCTGGGAATAATACGGCGACTGTTCAAAGCCTTTAGGATTTTTTCATACTTCTCTTCATTTTGCATCATCTCATTCAGAACACAGATGGGAGACTTGTGTGCGTCCCACTTGGTTTTGCCAAGCCTCTTCAGGTGTCCTCGCACATGATTAGACAATCCAATTTTAGTATCGAACCAGCCACCACAGAGCTGACATGTATGCTCAGAGGAAGTTTCAGATTTCTCAATCGCTACAAAGAAAATAATTATAATGTTTTTTGACAATTATATAAACATGACAACTGCAAATCACAAGAAGAGAGGCTTTACAACAAGATAAAGCAAGCCCTCTTCAGTGCTCAGTAAATCTCTTTGTCCCCCCCCCTTTACTTCGTACCCAAGTGAAAAAACAAATCTTACCTTTTCTAACACGTTTAACAGGAGTCCCTGTTCCAGCTCTTTTAAAATGCTGCATTTTGTCACTTGTTGCTATCTGTTCTGGTGAAACAACATGACGGGCTTCATAGCTTAGTCCAGCTCTGTGAAGATGTCCTCTGACATGATTGGACAAGCCAACACCTGTTTCAAAGGTCGCTGGACAGTACGGGCACGACTTCTTTTCAAGCGACAAATCAGTCCAGTGGAAAACTGAATTATGCTTTGGCAATGCTGATCCTACATTTTCTAAATTCTGAGGATCATGCAAATCATGCAAGAAGTTACTACCCTCAGCATCTTCATAATACTCAAAATAAAAGCCATCATTTTGCTCATAACCAAGTGAAGATTTATCACCAGCTTCATTATCTTCCATTTTACCTTTGAATATGGGGAATAGGTTTACATGCTCCTGATTAATATCACTGTAAGATTCATCCTCCACAGACTGTGTAGTGTAATCACTTAGTTCAACATTATCCCATGAACTTTCATCCTCCGTTTCATAGCTGTCTTTTTTTTCAGCAGAGTTTAGTTTCTGTAAAACAACAACAGTCATTTTATGGAGAAAATCTGGATAGCAATCCAAATCATCTGTAACAGAGCCTTCCCTCTTGGATTCTTTAACCACTCTTTTTACAGCTACATGCCCATGATCTTTACAGCCTTCTGCCCTTTTGCAATCAAGGCTATTTGAATCCATGACAAAACAATTATTACTTGATGAAGAAAATAAATGTAAAGCACTGACAGATTTGGACCCTTCCTTTTTTAAATGCAAAGGATAAGAGTCACTAGATTTTTTAATAATCCTGTAGTTTTCATATTTGTGTCTACATAAATAATTACTTTTTTTGGCACTAGCTTTCTGCTTTGCTGCTTGATGAAAACATTTACGTTTTTGGTCAATGCTATTTCTAATAAAAAAGTTCCTGTTTGTAGAATTTAGATTGCACACACTTACAGATGACTGTGAAACGCTTTTCCGAGCCTTCTGTATCCTGTAGGGTTTCTTGTGAAGTTTTGCGAAGTTACTGGACTGTGAAGTAGAGCCAAATGATCTTTTTACATCCTGTTTTAAAGCAGAGTTCTTTGGAAATGTAGAAGAATGTTTGATCAACTGTTTTGTCCTGCTACGAAAATCTAAAGATTCTTCTATTAGGCTGCCTTTTCTTTTCTCTAGTCTAAGATGGCTACCAAAGGGATCAATGCATGATGCTGAATGCAAATATGCCATGTGTTTTTTTAAAATGCTTCTAGCTGAAGTAGCAAATGGACACAGCTTACACATATACGTCAGTGACTTTCTTGAAGATCCTAAATAAGGATCTTTCAAGGATGCCTTTTTCTGGTTTTTTCTCTGGGACAAGTCACTACCAAGAATAGAACATTTGACTACTGCTCCATGAGCGATCCCTCGATGGCATTCCAGTTCATTTTCTGTCACAGCCATGAAATTGCATTCCTCACAACAGTAATATCTTTTATCTTTTTCATGGGTCTTTGCATGCTGCACAAACGTTTTGGGACAATTGGTACCAAATACACACTGTGGGCATTGTAACCGTGCACTCCTACCCTCATCCTGTAGTTCTTTCAGCTCACGGATTTCTTCCATCAGTTTCTGCCTTCTTTCCTGGTGAATTATCATATGTTTAAGAAGTGAATTACGATCTCGAAATGTCCTTCCACATTCCCTACATGCATAGGGCCTGGGGACATTGAGATGCCGGAAATGACTGTTACCATCTAAATGGTACATCATGTGTCTATGCAGATGTTTCTTCTCTCTGAAGTTCACATTGCACTTTGTACAGGGATAAAATGATGGTTCATCAGTACTGAAAGTAGATGGTGGTTCAGAATCATCCTCTTCACATTTGTTTTTCAGAGTATTGGATAGGAAAGTGCTAGTGTGAACAGGAGAAGTATCTTCTGCACAGTTACTAGTGGGACTATAAATGAGCTGCTGGATAGCATCAACAGTTTCCAGCTCTTCATCTGTGGATTCAGGCTTTACTTTACTCAACGAGTATTTCTGTGGTTCTACTATTTGTAGCTCCTCATTCTGCTCTAAGAATTCAACATTTAATAGCTTTGATTTACTAGGAATACAACTGGTATCATCAAAACAGTCTTCAGTATACCGTGTTATTTTACTAACATCCATCTTCCTTTTCCGCTTCTTTTCTAGCCCTACCTTACAGTGAATGGGAGACTTCTCCATTGTTTCTTCATTTGTCATAAGAAACTGTATAAACTCTTTTTGCGGATCCCAGCTGGGATCACATTCCGATCTGAAGCCACCTGTACCTGAGGAAATGCCTGTTAATGTATCAACACAATCATCTTTTAGTAATAAATTTTTCTCATCCTCACAAACTTCTACTTGGTCTACTAAAGTGCTATCTACACTATTTCCTACTGTATTCTGTGAATCACAACCAATTGAAGCAGAGGTAGGTAGATTTTTAATGGAATGAGTCATGTTCTTAGCATGTGCTACATCGGGTAACAAAAATAGAACTTGGTGCTGATTTGATTTCTGAGTTGTACTCTTTGAAGGAAGCTGAAGATCATGAACCACTGTCAAAGTTGAGCAGGAATCTGCGAGATGACCTCCAGGCTGTCCAGTGGTTAATGAAACGCTGCCTTTATTCATAATGGAAGTCTTTGTTGAGGTGGAGTGTGAAACTGGTCCATTAACAGCAGTTCCTCTAGACAACATAAAGTTTTCACTAGAAACAGTAGGAGCACCAGTGTGTAAAAATAGAGAAGCCTGGCCTCCACTTAAGGCTTTTTCAGATCTGTCCCTTGATAGCTCCTCAGTCAGAGTCAATGTGTTGTTCTTCTGAAATGATGTGTCACTCTCTTCCGGTTTGGGAATGCCACCTTCTTCCTCAGATACAAAATTATCATCACATAGGATTTCTTCTTCTTTAGCACCAGTGACTCCAGTATTCATCTCTAAATCATCCATATTGCTGGTCTGTCCATTAAGTACATTTATACTAAAAAATAAACAAGAAAAAATCAGGTAATTGCAGAAATAAATAATGACAACTTCAATTTACAGCTTTTCTTCAGGATCACTCTTCACACTGTAATCTAAAAAGATGTTTTGAACTTGCCAAAAATCTACTTTTCATTTAGGATATCCCATTTATAGTGAATCAATGAAGCAATAAAAAAATACAATTTTTTTGTTATGCAACATTAATAACCATACAGCAAACTAGTCACTGCCAAATATCCCAGTTCAAAGAAACCTGAGACCTACACACAAGCAAGATGGGGAAAATTAGATTGTCAAAACAAACACAAAACATACATCCTGTATGTACATAAATACAGATTATCTTCAGTTGTTCTCCTGAAATAAAAGGAGTAAAGGCTACCCAGACATCTACTAGCAATTCTGTTTTTTCTTTAAACATACTTTCTTTAGGAAACTAAAACAGTCTTTACGTTTCTCAAGGTAGCACTTTTTTCGAAGTATTCCCATACAATTGACCTGATGCTACATGGAAGCCTGCAGAAGGAAAAAACAGAATGAAGCTGATTTTGAACATCTGATTAGTGACAGAGACACAGCAAAGGACCAAACTCACTGAGGAGACTAGACATCTTCCTACTCCCTTCTCACAAAAGGACACTCCTTGCTTTAAGACATATAAATCCCATTTGCTTATAAAGCTATTTTAAACAGTAAGCAAATTAAACAACATCTTAACAAAGGTGGGGAAAAAATATTGTAAGAACAAAACATTTCATTAGGAGTTACCCACCAGATGAAGCCACTGTGCTGAATCCAGAGTAGGACACTAACAATATCTTCCAGTACAGAGAACTACTGCATATTAATTCCCTGTGGGTGGCCTTGTCTTTCTACAAGTGACTCGTATTCATACATCACATCATCTATTCAATGCTTAGTGAGCACAAAAGAGTTGCCTACACATGAAAATGTGTGACCAACAGAAATATAAACTTTAGTCTACCTGACATTCGCTTTTTATATGGGTCCTCGGAACACATTGTGCATAAGGCATGAAACATTCATCTAGGAGTCAGGACATCTATATTTTACAGAAATCACGTATTTTACCCTTAGACAGTACTACTCACTTTGATCTTTTGGGGGATTTGATTCCTGCAATCACATAGTTTCATTTACTAATTAACATTTTGAATAGAACTCAGAAGGTGTTATTACCTAGACTCTTTGAATTAAGATGTTATAACTCACAACTAATATCCATGGCTTCCTGCAATGGTCCTTTATCGAAATCCAGGAAAATCACTTTGGACATCCTTTTTTCCTAAGGAGAGAAAACAAACTAGTTAAACAACACCAGTTTCATCTTCATACATAATGTCTTAAAATAAGTCCAGTATTTTCAATTCGACAGAATGACAGCTATCCACACAATTCAAAGCTAACTACAGATTCATGGAAGTTCTTTTATTGCACTTACTTTGTTTCAAATCAGCAAAAGGACAAAACAATTATTTAACCTCTTTTGAGTTTGTACAAAACAAACTTTAATGTAAGATAACTTACTTTTGCAGATAAAAACAAACACATTGGGAAGAGAAATACAATGAAATATGAAGCCATTAAAAAATATTTCCTTTGGTACTCCATCACTGAACTAGCCAATTTAGAAACATAACAATGCTGAGATCAGAGCCATAAAAAAATGTTTAAAGTGTGTGAAATATTTTATTGTATTATTAACTGTAACATACCTTTACCCAAATGCTCTACTAGACACCCCAGTTTCTCATCTTGCCATTTCTTGGATTTTCACTTTTCTTTCCCGTTTTGAGATGGGTCATTTTTCACTATAACAACTTCCAATAAGATCACATTCAAAGCTATCACCCTAAAATGGTGATAATGCACCACCCAGCAGGAGTCTTTACATCACCTACACAAGCTAGAAATGGGCAGTGCAAACATGTGCTAGGAATCAGTAATGCAAAAGTCAATTAAAAGAAGTGAAGCCTACAATGATGTACAACAGCTACAGCAATTTTACAACTCAATAATGTAAGCTTCATATAGTATCAGGCAGCAGAGTATAAAACTGTTCACAAAACATTTATAAGAAACTGATTGAGACAATTTTGCTTGGATTTTCCTTGGTTTATTGCTGCAGAAGCAGACAAAAGTGTGCTTAGTCAATCTGATAGCCTGTACTAGCTTTTCTCAACAGGAAGCAACGTTGCTAACGAAGTGGTAAATTCAGTGTTAATGAGTGGCTTCACTGTTACCACCTATGAGGTAAAACCTTGCATGTTCCAAGTTCCACCCATCTGTTCTGGTGTGAGGGGTTCAGAGGAAGAACAGACGCTTCCCATTTAAAGCAACTTCATTGGTACCCCCTGAACAGCGGGGAGGCAGACTGAGAATATTGTGCTGCTTGGAGACTGCAATCCTCATTATCAGAATCGCTCCTCAAAACTTCTCACAGGTTTACAAGATGAAGACAAAGCTATGCTCTACATACAAAACCATACTGCTAATGAATATTAGTGTTAAAGCTGAAGTTAGGAAGGTGGCTAGGACACCCTGTGGTCACCATTAAACTGAGATTCTCTTCAGAGTTATCAGAGAAATCTAAAGCATTATGTAACGCAATCTTGTAAGAGACTCCTCTCCATACTGCATATTTATGGAGATTGTGAACTACTCCATATGGGTATGATTAGAGGTCTTCTATGGTAATACAGGTATCCCTACAGATTTGAGTCTTTGAATCAAGCCTGAAACGCTTACTGTATCAATAATATCACTGCTACATTTTAATAATTTTCAGCTAATTGTAGTTTTTATTCTTATAATATTACATTATTATTTTTTCCAGCTAGCAAGGTGGTACAATTCACTGGTTTTTGTGTAGGACAACAATAATGAAGTAAACAATTTTAACAATGTGGCATTAGAGAAAACAGAAAATGTATTTTAAAATTACAATAATTTAGTCTTGTAGTAACACTGAACCAAGATGCAATACTTCAGTTACATTATCTACTCCAGGTGTCAGAATTAACGCAGCAACAATGATCGGTATAACTAAAGACACAATGCCATGTTTTTTGAGGAAATGTTATCATCTAACTTGTCTCTTGGGAAAAAATGAAAAATTGATCATTGTAATAATTAAGATGTAACCAAGGCTATGCAATATTCTTTGCACGCTTCCATCAGAGTTTTAAAATTATCTTCTGTATACCAGACCAGGATTACAAAATTATTAATTCTGTCAAAATACATAGCATTTAATACTTGGTGTATTTGAAAAATTAAAAATTGAGATCAAACTTTCCATTTGTTGAAATTTGTTGCTTATCATATCCACCACTAGGACTACATTACCTCAACTAGACAGTTGAGGTAATTTTTATGTAAGCAACTAATGCAATATACCTAGGAGATATATACATGTAAAAATGGTGATAGTGTCTCGAAAAGCCTACACAAGCATACACAATCCCAGCTCATACCTTTGAAACACACTTTAGATAAAGGCTAGGTCGAATTCAATTCAATTATCTCAGTTAAGCCTAGACTTTCTGCAATACACTTACCAGCGTTATTTTTGGTTTACATGCTATGCTATTTACTATCGAGAAATTTCATGTTCCAAAGAAGAAACAAACCAATTATTTATCCAGCTAAGCCTCATTCCACTCTCTATTGATTGATTTAAAATCTACCTAATTTTAAATACTGTTTTTATTCATAAAATATCTGTTTTAAAAATCATAATGTGTTCTGCAGATATGACCGCCTGTGGCCAGACAGTCTAAGCATTAAAAAAGTGTAAGGTCAGATCTATCTTCAAGCTGACAGATCATAATTTAAATGCCTTAAGCTACTCTTATTGTCATAAAAAATCTTGAACATCAGTATTTTTGCAAACTATCAGCACTTGCTATAACACCTTACTACACTACATCTTGAGGTTACTACAGAAGAAATGAGGTGATAATTGCATATTAACATAATTATTTGGTAATCCCTCCAAGCAAGCTTCCTAGGTCACTCAGTAATTCAGATTAGATGCAACCTTCCTGTCATCAGATCTATGCTGTCCACTTTCTGTTCATTAATAATTCTTTTTGATAGGAATGTACTTAAATCCATTGTTCTATGTACATTATTAATCGTATTTATTACCAGTAGGCTTATGACCTTTCCAAGTTCTTACTTCATAACGACAACCTCTACTATGCAGTAGGATCACACACCAAATTAAGAGCGCTGCCTTCATGCAATGCAGTTCAGTAAAGCTTACACCTCAGTGCCAAGCATACCATGCTGTTGCCTACTAGCAGTTGTAGGCAAGAGATCTGTCAGCCTCTTTTGTAAGCTGTGTCATTTTGTAGGTACTTACAATAAATTTGAAATGACACTGGAGCTGAAAAATTAAGACACAAGAATTTGGTTGAGTTTGTACAAAGCATGAAATGCCTTTATGTGTTCTGATATCAAGTTTCTCACTAAATTGATAAATATGAGCCAATGAGCTAAAAGCACAGAGCAACTATTAAGCAGCACAAAAATTCAGAAGACATCTCCTAAATGATTTGAATTTCATCAGCCTAGTTAAAGAAACTGAAGAAATACGGTGTCTTTCAGCAGTGCTGTAACAAAGTCAAAAATGTACCTGTCCTGTGCTAAATAACTCCTCATATGTCAAGTCCTTTAAGCAGATATGTGAATAGCCAGAATTCAAGGGATGGTTCAAATATTCACGAGACAGGAAGGGTGCTTCAGGTTTGCACTGCTCCCGTTCAGATTTTTCTTCAAGACTTCATTATGCAAATAGAGAAAACTAATAAAACCTATCATTTTTTCATAAATGTTCCTGTAATAAAGCATTCTCAAGTGACAGATTGTATTAAAGGTGATGGAACCAAAGTCACAGATTTTTAGGCAACAAACAGAAGACCAGAGGGAGTTTAAGTACATCATGGTACGGGACTAAAAAGGTATCCTTCTTTCATCTTGCCCCATCACAGTCTATCATCATAATCATGACCTTAATCATGGCAAACATCAAGCACAGAACTTCTGCCAAGAGAAAAAGGTTTAAGAACCTCTGGAAAATGAAGGTTTGTACAGAGTAATAGAGGAACTGGTAGCTTATCAGCACAAACCAGCCACATCTAGAGAAAACCCCAAACCTTAGAATACAGCTGCACAATATTTTTGCCTCTTCCATAGAGCAATGTACTGAGTTTATGCCTCAGAAGCTTTGGGTGTTATCTAGCAATATTAATGCCCCAAATCAATAAAATCACAACACCTTGATCATTAGAAGAATACCTATTACTTGTTTTCCAGTTTATTTCTTTTTAAAAAGCTATCCCAATCCACCCTTATTTCAGGCGGAAATAAAACTGCAAAGCCTGACAACTAGAGGACAAGTCAGTGACTCCTCTTCCCCCAGCTTCTATCTCTGTTTGCAAATTAAGCTGTTGAAAATACATTTCCTTCTGCACAGTAGAAACACTACTTGTAGACTTACTTAGCTTTGAAATCTACAAATGAACACTTCTGCATTTTTTCCAACTTCTGTAGCGAAGAGACAGTTTGTTTAATATGCATAACATCAGGAATACTGCTCCCCCACACCTTACATAGTCCACAGTTATTAATCTAACTATAATATGAAGAGTTCCATTCAAAACTAGTTAGCTTCAATACAATTCAAGTCCACAGCTGCTGACATAACAATACAAGCACTGGGAAACTCTCACAGCTAACTAGACTGCTATATGAATTTTTTTAAAGCAGTATGAAATATTACCAATGCAACATTTGTATTATATCTAAATAAATACAAAGTTACTGCCACCCACAGTATAACCTTTTTTTATAATGTTAGAAAGTTCACCAAGTTGTCAAGTATCTGCAGAAAAAGGTGACCATAGAGAAATTCCTAGTTAGAGAGGAGCCGTGACAAAAGCAGCTTGTTTTTTCAGTAAGATTATAATTGAGAAGATCAAACCCAAAGCTCACTTTTTCAGAAAGTTATTTTCCTTAAAATTAGTTCCTAATGCAACAATGCCTTCAAAAGCTCTCTGTCAGGTACAGAAAGGAAACCAAACATTCCTTAAAAATGTCAAAATTCCAGAAACTCGATTTCTGGTCTAAAACATGTAAGAATGATACATTAATATCTCATGTGAAAGGAAACTGAACAAAACTTAAGACCAACCATACAATTAGAAATCACAAAAGAGAATTCCATTACTGCCACCAGCAATTCTTAATCTTGCTCCTCTAGTATTGATTTGCTTGGGGAAATAAACCAGTTTGTCACAATGGGGGGCGTCGTGCTAAAATTCAATACTGAAATCAATAATAATAAACGACAATACAATTTTAGTGTCACAAGAACCACATGTATCACTATAAAAAATACTCCTCTGGTTTTAACTGCTCATGCAGCAGTTTAAGACGGTTTCATTGACAGGTGCTGAACTAGGTATTTCTAAAAGATGACTAGCCAGAACACAAAGCCAAGATGTTGAATCTGGTGACTTAAGAACAGTCACACACTGGCAACTCCACAGGCTTTGTAAGTCCTGCCCAGAATTTCAGAGCCCTGTTCACAGAGGACAGTCAGATACTTGCCTTCACGTTCCTGCAGCTCTCTAGTCTGGATTTTCAGTAGTGCAATGTAGTTTGAATTGTACACCATTAGCTCGACTAGAGATGAGAACCATAATTAAATATTGAATTGTCCTAAATGCAGACATACATGGTAACAACTAGAGAATTCCAATAAAGAAGTATTAAAAACAGAATTAATGCTCTGTGAAAATACACACTATTTCTCTTCTAACTGTTTGTTTACTTTTACATGCATGAATTCTCTTCCTTGATGCCATCTCACAAACCCACACACTTTTCTCTCTAAAGAAACTAAATGTCTGAGAAAACATTACTAATCTCTTTCAGCAACGTTAACTGTGTTTCTCAGTGAAATGTATTCCTAAACCTCAAGTATGGTACAAAAAAAAGCTTTTATTTAGACACAACACAATAAATAATATTATTAACCAGCAGCATATTAAAACCAGAAAGCTTTTCTTCATTACAGTCTACAAAAAAAAGCCCTGCTCCTATCCTTGCTGTGAGGTATCTTTATCTCACTGCCAAAAAATGAAGAGTTGTGATCAGTGGTACAAAGTGTGCATGGCCAGGAACTAAATCTGTACCCTGGGGCTGGTAGCAGGTCCCACACTGCTCAACATCTTCATCAACCACCAGGATGACAGGGCAGAGGGTACCCTTGGCAAGGCTGCTAATTTCACAAGACTGATAACAGCAGCAGGTTCTGATACCAGAGAGGGACCTCAACAGGATGGACAATGGGATTGGACAAGATGGCTACAGGTTCCTCCCGAATTCAACTGTTCTGTGATTCTGTTCTAGTACACTTTGCCACACAGTATCCCAATTCTTGCTTACTTTAGTCCTCTTTAGAGTGCTCCACAACAGCTCAGATTATCCACAATTTTTCAATTTCAAAATAGTAATATAGGCACAAAAGTATTTTTAAAAGGCTTCCAACTATCAACTTTGAATTTATCATTCTGACAGCTGAAGAAAATTACACCAAAATTATTAGGTATGCATTAAAAGCATGTTCTCGCTATCCCAAGTTATGTAGAATATGTTGACAGCAAAACTATAATTTGATGCTCCTCTCCCTTCTCCCTCTCTTCCAGAGATCCTGTTTTCCAGAGTTCTCTCATTAAATAACATTACCACTAAGTAGAGTAGTATTATCACACTCAAATATATAAACATGTATTTCCCAATTCCCACCTCATTTTCTAGTTATATTTCTACAATTTTAGAATTTTACACAGGACGAATCCCTCTTCCTCACCACCATATACATAAATACCTTCCTGATGTGTCACACCTCACAGAGGCTGCTCAGTGTTGACTCTTCAGGCAATACAGTAAAAGTATTTCCTCCTTACAGAACCCACCGCCCAGCAACGTTCATCTCCAGTCACACTAAGTGAGACATTTCACAAAGAGATTATATTTAGGAAAGTATCTGCACTCTTCCAGACTTTAAGATCACCACTAGAGTCCTTACATGGGGCAGTATACGAAAGATCCTGCTGACCATTGCAGAAGATTTTGGCTTGCAGAGAAGAGGAAATATTTTCAACACGGCATCATATACTGCCAAATTACTGTGCTATTCATTAGAATTATGCTTTTCTTTGCAGCAAAGCCAGTTTAAATAACTGCTGCCTTCTTCTACTCTGCCAAGTTCCTTCTTTCACACATTAACAACCATTTAGTTATCCAGTTTAAAAAGGCTGGGACCCAAACACCACTGAATCAGCACAGTTGAGAGGCAACAACGATGGGTAAGGGCAAAAACTTTTACTAGCTTTATTGACAGAAAAACCCACTGGAGAACCTTTTCCTAAAATCTGTATGAATAAATAAAAAGTAAAAATGTAGAGAACACTTTGTAAGACAAAAAAAGCAGCTTTGACAGTCCTCTATTAAACTGCAGAATGCAGCACTATAAAGAATTTTACCATGAAGCAAATTTTGTGTTCTAAGATTACTTGAACTAAACTACGCAACTGAAGTAAAATGCTAGACATAAATGCTAAAATAATTCAACTGGGGAACATTAAATACATCTTCTGAGAATACTATTAACACAAGCAATACTCTTAAATTGTGTATTAGACATGATATCCAGATTTTCCATAGAGACATACATATGCAAATTCTTCCAGTGGGTTAAATAAAAAGTATTTTCCTTTATAAAACACATAACTAACTTTCAGAAATTTAAAAACTAATCTACTCCTCCTTAACCTACAGTTTTACAGGATCAGCCACCTTATCTGCTCAGAGACAAGTCCTTTTGAAGCCAGGTACTGCCACCAAGTGGCAGTGAAATTTGGATTTGCAAAACCAATTATCTCTCACGTGGAGCATAAAGGAGTGAAAAACGTTCAAGCAGCTGCCAAATATGAACAATGCTCTGCTAACACAAGACATTTAAAAATTAATCAATGCAGAAGGCAGCTATCCAAATCTAAAACTGATCTTCAATGTAAAACAAAGGGGGTTCCAACAATTCGTTCCTTTTATTCAGACACCGCTTGTAAACACTTGGGTAAAGAAACCTTTTTTCCAATATAAATCAAATACATATCAATAAAACAATTAATAGTTAGGTGTTTTAAGTAACTTTATGCAAATCCCCAATGATTACAGCTATATCACAAGAGAGGTCTTATTTGCACAATTTCAGGAAAAAGTGAATTCTGTAACTGACATAAAAGACCTCTTAAGGTATAAATATCCAGCTTGTTATCTGGATAAACTACCCACTCAATCTACATTCATTAGTACATAAAGATCACAATCAGACTGAAAGATTTTTTTAAAAATCAAATATATTTGACTATTTTTACAGGAATATTTCACAAGTTAATTAAACAATATTGCTAGTTACCTGCATGAACTAGTTGTGAAGTGTCAATCCAACAGATCACAGGTGAAAACTTGAATGGCAACATGTTGCTGCTGCATAATGGATTACAAAGTGACTTTCTCAAAGATGATACTAAGAACACTTGGACCCAATTAATGCAACACATCTTTAACTTCAGAACGATTCTGACCTTATTTACTGTTATATTGAACAGAAGTTGTCATTCTTTTTATCCAGCATGACCTGAAACACATCTAGCAGTTTCTCATGATTTTTTGCTTTTTTGGCTGATAACCACTTGCTGTACAAATGTTAATGTAATCATAAATTTTAAGACTGTATCTCCTGCTAATGGAAACAGATTTTTTAATTTCTAAAGCATGGTATCTTTCCCAATTATAAAAATACTAGCTGAAACAAACACTCTGCTTTTACTAATTTAATTCAAAACCTTAGAGTAATGAAATACATTAGTGATATTCACTCACCCTTATGAGCGAACTGGCTCTTATCCTATGTTTTTTCAGTTATCAAGGATTAAAAAGCTAGTAAAATTCTAAGTAGCAGTACCAGGTAAGGCAAAAAAGCCATGTTGTTCCTTTTCAGATTAAGAACAAAAAATTCTGTTGACTTGGAGAAGGTTATTGTGCTTGCTGATGAAAGGACAAAATCAATGCTTTTAAAGGACTCAAACCTATCTAACATCGTACATGACCAGAAAAACATAAGTGAGAAGAAAAGCTCAGGTCAGTCCACCAACACTTGGGGTTTATTTCTTCATTTTTTTTAATTTAAAACAAAGAAGTCATCACCAGAAATGATTAATGGCAGAAAACTCCACTTCATGCTACCAGGATAATATGAACGAGATAAAAACTATATGAGATCCTCTCTGAGCCAAAGAAACAAAATTCCCACATACTAAAATTGATCCTGTGCAGAATTCTGTATATAACCTATCCTTCTTCAGTAGTCATGGTATTATTATTCACTAATTACATCCTTCTACTTTTAGGTAAAGCAATACTCAACACATTCAAGGCAGTTTCTGGAAGCAAGTTTGGCTTGTCTGGTATCTAAAATGCTTAAAATATGACCTCACTTCACTGTCCACACTCAAATTACAGGGAAATTCAGCACAAGCATGTAACTTCTTCAACCTATCCTGCTACACAGAAGTGTGGCTCGCTGCACTTCTACATGGAGACCTAGATTGTTTCTTCTTAACTTTCCCCTGTATTTAAAACAAGACAGATTTTCCTGTGGAGTTCAGCCATGCAGCTTGTAAATCAGAAATTTTAAGAATACTGTGGTTACCCCAATAAAGTACAATCACTGTTTGTTAACAGTATCTTATACCTGTGTATTTTCAACTAGTAACAGATTTCTTTATTTATTTACAAAAGTCAGGATATGTTATCTTTTGTGTTTGCATTAGGAACGTGAATGATTTAAAATCATAAAAACAAAACTCCAAACCCTTTACAAAAAAAAAAAGAAAAATCTATATCTATATATATATATATCTATCTCCCTACATGGAAAGCACACTAGAAGAATCTACAGGAAATACATTATGGTCACGTGTACAAGAAAAATGCTTCAGCAAGTAACTAAATCACATTTTCAGGTATTGCTTTAAAAGACATAAGCTTACACAAAAAGGCAAGTCTGCACTGAGTTGTGGGAGTGAAAATTATTGTTTAGAAATCTCTGAGATGCTGCAGCCACGACATTAATGAGAGGAGACTGAAGACACTGGCAGTTGGGAAATGCAGGTTGTTGTTGAAAATGAACTCTTTCAGTCATCCCTGCTGCCCCTCTCTGAAGCTTCTTCAGCTCTGCTATGTTGTTTTTCAGTCACCCAACTGGAAGAAGCAATACACACTGCAATGCAATGCAGCTATGGTACACCACAAATCTGTAGAACTGGATCTGGTTTTTGTTTTGTTCACCAAAAAAGCGCAATAAATCCACTGATTTACTGACTATTCAGTTGTCATTTTTACTGAACCCTGGGAACCTCAAAATCTCCTCCAAGCTATAGCAATACTGATCAAACGTCATTACACTGTTTCCATTTATTCTTTTATACATTTTTCTGTCCTCTTGCTGTGAATGCAATACTGCAGGCATTCTCCTCAGAGACCGGCTTTTTCCTACTAAACACAGATAACCACCATCATGATGAAAGGTCTTCAGAGTTTCAGTCAAAAGACTTCAGGCTTAAAATACACACTGTTATTTATATATTAGACTTTTCAACTAATTTTCTGTATTTAAATGCATAATTAGATAACACACAAATTAAAAAGAAACCGCATAAATGCCAAGCTTTAAGTACTGAAAGCATTAGAAGGCACAAGGAACAGTTTGAATTTTACTGTCAATTCAAGTCCCTTTTCTAGCCATAATTCTTGTTTTACACTCATCCTTAGATGAAGTATTTCCTTTTGCAGAGTTATATTAATTTGTTTTCTCAAAGCAGCACATTCCAGAAGCCAGCAAAGTCAGGCTAAGGCACTAAATATCTTCTACACAGAAGTATATGCATAACACAGCAGTAGAGCTTATTTTTAATTGTTCATAGTTCAGAAGACAATTAATAATCAAAGTCCTGAATCAGTTATACATGATACAAAAGATCAACACTCAACAGAAGAGTTATTTTAAATTCCCCACAAAGCACTCTTCTATAATCAGTATTTTAAAGTTGACAGTAACGGCTCTGAAGAAGTCTTAGTGGAACAGAAGATATGAACAAAGCAGTTCACATCTATTTTAAAATGTACATACTAAAATTTCAAGGCAATATTAAGTCCACATATTAACTGGAGCTTGGAATTGAGGAACAAACTCATTTAAGCAAATGGGATCTCCCTCTCACCTCTTCAAAATATCAAGTCGCTGCAAGCAGCTACATTCTGAGATGGCACATTAATCAAAGAGCAAGCAGGAAACTTGAGAAGACAGCTCTGGTTTGTTACAGAGGTCTCTATAGCAGAGTCCATCATGCCATGTCTCCAAAGTAGAGAATTCACTGAACTCTGGGGCCTTACCTGAAGATTCTCTCGAAAGACTCAAGTTAAAACAGATTAAAGCTCTTCGTTACATGTTTCACATAATTATATGGAGACAAGATTAATTTTATAGTTCAAATTATTCCTGGAGTAACAAGTAAATGGAAGAGAAAAAGATAAGCATCTTAATTATTTTTCTCAGAATAACAGAGAAAGGGGGTGGGGAGAAGGAGGAAAACGCCAGTTACAGAAAACTTTTCCTAGATGGACACTTTGCAATTGCAAATGGACACCTAAGTTCTACCAGCAGTAAATCTCCATAAACTCTGTCTTCCAAATAGCTGGCAAGTGGGTTCCTAATGACAGAAAGGGTGGGCAAAAACGCCAACAGAATGTCATTGTTTAAAACTTGAAATGCTATTCTGATAGTTGGTCAAATTTTCCCACGCAGTTATTTATTAATACAGTAAGTGCAAGTTTAACATGCTGCTTTTACAGTGCAAGGTACACCTTCAGTACTTTGAAACCAGGTGGATAATATGTAGAGGACAGTTTTAATTTAAAGTCTTCATAATTTTAGCTCTCAACACCTAGCAGAAAACCCTGATAGCTTTTTGACTATAATAATTTATGGAAGAAACACATAATTATCATAATAATATTAAATATTAAATATTAAATATTAAATAATGGGAGAATGTATTTTGCTCCTCTTCTGGTTTTGTAGAAGTAACACTGCACCATGACATCACATACACTGCATACATTACAGTAATCAAGACACAAATTTCAATAGAATTTTCACTGATCACTTTTCTGCAGGTTTAGCAGTATATGCAAATGACATTTTTTGGGAAAAAGCCCCACCAACAGGAAACTCCTACTCACCTTTGCTTGTTGGATTTACATTATGCTGTAAGATCCACTTCCACCTTAAAACAAACCTGCAAAATAAAACAAGAACTTACTGTACAGCTGTCATTCTTTTCTGCTTGTGTCCTAGACTATCAGACAAGACAGGCAAAACAGAGAGGTAGGAAATCCACAGCCATAAAAGTATTCTATCCTTTTGATCTCAGGGTAAAAGTATCAACATTCCAGTGGCCTTCTCTCAAACACATGTAATTTCCAAATAACAAGGAGGACTTTAAGCTGGAACCTTTCTAATTTCTCATCTTTTCTAAGGCAAAATTGCGTTTATGATTCTAAGGTTAGCTGGCCCACTTAAAATTTATAATTTTTTTGTCTGCAAGAAAGCTGATCAATGTCAGATGAACTTGTCTTGCTGATGTATCTTTAGAACTAACTATACAAGGTCATTTCTCACTTCCTATTTGGAAATTTTGAAGAGACTCCAAAAGCAACTGAAGCTGCACAAAAAGAAGAATGTATTTGGGTATGGTATCTCTAAAGAACTGGGTCTACTAGTGAAGACACAACTACCAGCATAGGGCTTTACAGAAAAGGTAGGTTGTTCTTATCTACATTAAATGTTTAGAAACCATCAAAATCGACTCTGAATGAAGTAACTACTGTCACACACTGTCCTTACCTCATTTTATTCACACAAAGCTTTTTGATTCAGAGTTCCCCAATCAATCTGCAATTGTCTCAAAGCCCCTTACCTAAATTACAAAGACAGACCTTTCAAAAAAGTCTGACTGGATAATATAAAGCAACAGAAGATAAGTATTTGAGCTATTCAATATACATACTCATTTCTCAAATACGATTTATTACAGAAAAAAATAGAATTATTTGGTCAGATTTTAAAGTATTATTAATTCACCTAGAGAAGCAGAAGTGTTACTTTCAAATAGCAGTGCAGATCTACTGTATGTTACAAAAAGTAAATGCAAAGCTAGAGTTTTATGCCCACAAAAATAACAGCCTCCATATACAAAGAGCAAAAACACCTTTCAAAAAATGAGAAAGGAAGTCAGTGGTCATGGCTTTACATGACTGAACATTATGATGAGCACTAAACCAGACATCTCAGTAAGGCTGTGCACTTCGGCTGGGGAGTGACAACCCCACTCTAACACTTCTCTCATTATGAACTATGACTCTGCTCCTGTGCAAAATGGCCTCAAACACTCACATCTTCTCAACTATGCAATTAACTAAGCATTAGCAATAACTGTTCTCAACATAGGTTTCATGGCTTGTGACTCAACTGCAGACAGAATCTCTCCATCAAAGGATTAAGCCCAGACAACTGCAGATCACTGGGGTGATACAGCAGTACAGTGTCATACCACCCACTACAGCCTTTCCATAGGAACACTTCACTTTGGAGCCACCAATTGACTTAGTATAGGGTAAGACCTCCCATTTTATGTGATCAATCTATCTAGGGGACATGTAGTCCTATATTCAGTGAAGGTGCACTTTGCAGAAAACTTAAATGCAAGTACTCTTACATTTCCATATAGTTTGGAGCACCGGGAGCTCATAAACCACGCTGCAGATAAATCTGGGGTTATTCTACATCTGGCACAGAGAGAAAGAGAAGGAAAAAGAGAAGGTGGGCCATCATAATCTGGATATTGTCCAGCTGAAGGAGAGGTGACAAGTTTCACAAAGAGACCACCAGCATGTAAACTGCTGAAGGACCAAAGAGCTGATCACTGTAGCACAGCATCAAAAACTTCCAAGGGCCCTACAGAACTAACTCCCCTTTTTGGGATTTCAAACCCTCTGGTGTACAAAGCTCCACCCAATGGGAGCTGGTACTTGCAGTGTCATGCAAACATCTTCATGAAGGCAACATAATCCACAGGGACACCAGACCTTAGCCCAAACTACTGATAGCACTGAGACTGTTTAAAGCCACCCACCTGTAGAGCTTAACCAGCACTTACATCTCCTCTCAAAGGTCTCTGTGCTGTCAAATAAGATTTCTCTCACTCCAGTATAAACTCTTAACACCTACAATTAATTTCAAGGGTGATGACATTTGAAATAACTGAGTGCCTGACATTCTTCACCAGCAGATTCAAGAAAGGTAATTCTCCAAAAAATTCCTGAGAGAAAGGCAAAGATTTCAACATCATAAATGCTTTTGCTTCAATCCGCCTCATTATCAGGAAAGGAAGTGGGCATGAAAGTTACTCCCCCATACCAGGTAATAGAAGAGGGCATGAAAAGGGACACAGAATTGAGTAAGAAATATAGTTACAGAGCATTCACCTGGAGGCCTCGCTATTCAAAGAGAGAGAAGGGGGACTACAGCAGAGAAAAAAAAAGGACTGCTGTAAAATGGTCAGGCTTCTGATTAGTGATAAGCAGCTTCCTGTTCTGATATGGGCAGCGAACAGGAAGTGGAAGAAAACTGAAATGGTGGGAAGACATCACAAATGCACCCTCAGTGGTAATAAATGAAAGAAGATAGACTGAAAACTCTTGCTATAATCAAGTATCTCCCAA
The DNA here is from genome assembly GCF_015227805.2 of Hirundo rustica. Taxonomy (NCBI): domain Eukaryota; kingdom Metazoa; phylum Chordata; class Aves; order Passeriformes; family Hirundinidae; genus Hirundo; species Hirundo rustica. The sequence continues at coordinate 16,231,745 of NC_053458.1, forward strand.
CAGCACATCCCCTCCCGCTCTGAGGAAAAAGTTTTAGAAACACTAGAATGCAAAGGTGTACAATAACAATAAGTAAGTAAAGCTTGTTGTAATCCTAAGAAGAGTTTTGACCCATTTGTTTACTATGCAGCCCTTATTTCATAACAGTTCCGTGTTGTAATTGACATTTCTACATCCGTCTGGGAAAAGACACCACCACCTTTAACTACCACCTTCTCCTGGAAGATTGCAGCTAGGAATGTAATTGATATGGAAGCTTTTTACGTGGTTTATTCAACAGGTTTTGTTTTGCTGTGTGTTGCTGTTTAACATAAAACCCGTTTTGCCCCTATAGCCGATTATAACTGTGTGGGAAGAAAGAGAGAGGAAGAAATAAAGACTAGAATAACTATACTATACAAACTACTTTTGTTGGTATAAACTGTGGCTAAACAGTCAATTCCACCAGCTTGACATAACATAGCAAAAAGCCTTGCAACTGTAGTCTTGACTTCACAGCTTAGAAAATCTGATTAGTTAGTCGAGAATGGCAGCTGCATTTATTAGGATATGAACATCCCAGCATTAAATTCTAAAACAGGGTGTGGAATAAATTTCATTCCAATATCTGTTGCAGCTCTGTAAAAAAATCTATAATCTTACAAAAATCTAACAATCCTATATATCAGTGCAGGAAAAAACAGCCAGCAGAAAGCAGAGATTACTAAGAAGGCTATTACAAGAAACCCAGGAAGTTCCTGCCAAAATTGTACATGCAGTATCAGGGATAAAGTAATTTCAGAAGACAACTGAAAAGGCCAAAAACTTAGCTGATGAGAGTCCTACATCAGTTGAAACAGATGAAAAGCTCTTTAAATACAAGCCTTATACTGCCATTTTCCAAATAAGTAGTCAGGAATGACCTTGACTGTACAAAATGTAGTTTCCTGCTTTCTGTTAGCAGAAGGAGCTTTCATTGTCTTTGATTTCTATTTAAAAAGTATAAAACCAATTTAATCTACATTCAGTAACCACAAATATCTAGAACATTCAGTGTAGATTAAATAATCATTTGAACTTAAACATGAGGTTTTCTAAAACCACAAAATTAATCCCTTTCAAGAATGTGTAGAATCCCTCAATCTATGCTATTCCAACTGTAGTTTAACCAACTAAATTATATATGCCACAATCCCATTCACCAAAATTAAATTTGTAAAGAAAAAAACATAATCCCTCTTCTTAAAATAGGTAATGAAGAGCAATACTTAAGACCAGGTACTATCCTGGAGCCTGAAATACCCGTAAGTCAAATTAAGCAAAAGCTTAACACTTTGTAACATGAAGAGACAAAATTTAAGTCTTTTTACTGGAGATGCTCCTAACTTCAAAGAATCTGCACTGAGCGAACAAAAGCACGCAAAGGACTGCAAGAGAGAAGACTGCCTCTTGCATTTTGAATCTCCTGCTAGATTTTGAGAGTTATCTGAAAAATAGTTCAAAGAAGTTACAATTCTTCCTCTGTCTATTCATCACAGTAAAAGCCACACGCACAGTTCCCAAAGCTGTGGTAGGGCTTTCACGTGGATATGTTGAAACCTCATTTTTCTACTCGTAGAAAGTTTTGCGTTTTGACAACACTCCATATGGGATGGTGAAGCACTTCAAGGAAACGTGTGACAGCATAGGAAATGAACACAACTGATCATACCTCAGACTGGGAAGCTGTTTCAGTCCAAACAAGATTACAAGTACTTGAATACAACATTAATAGGAGCATCACAGTAGGGAAAAAAGTAGTCAGAGAGAGTAGCTTGAATGGAAACAAAAGAACCTCTGTTTATAGCATCAATTAGGTCAAACAAGAGATTTAATGATTATTTCAAAAATGTGCATACCATAAATAAAAAAAAAAGAAAAGTCATCACAGCGAAAAGTATTCTAAGTAGGCAGGAGTTTGGACTAACAAAACATATTGGTTGAAAAAGTTATTTTTCCTTTCTATAATTAAACAGATCAGATGCAAACATTCAAAGATGTACACAACAGGCACACAATAAAGATGCAAAGATGTCTACAGAGAAGCAAGGGAAAAAAACAATTTGAGAGCTATTTACTTTGAGCATATGTTATCCAGTAAGCAAATATGTAACAATGAACACACAAACGAAAGCATCATAAAAGCACTAAACTGAAGCATCAGTTTGAAGATGGGAGTCCTGAAAACTTTTAGATTTTCAAGACCTTAAGAGAAAACATTAACATATTGTTTTTGAAGATTACTTATCAATGCAGTTTCTCCCCACAGCTAAGATGGGCACAACATTTTAAGTATCACTGACATTAAAAAGTTTACAGTCCATCAATACCCTATTAAATTGAATGGCATTCTTCACAATGAGATTTACCGTAAGCAATAAGTTACAGACAAATAATTCACCACTTCTATAATTTCTCTGCCTGTTTAAGCTACAGATCAACCTACCACTTGCATAATAAACATCCACATATCTTCAGTCACCCTTCAACCTATTCATTTTGACCACATGAACTAGCTCTTCAATTGCTGCACTCAAATACCTTAAATATAACAGCTTTTCTTAATTAGGGAAAGCTGAAGCACAGAATGACATCATCTCTCCATTCCTCTCCAAACTGCTAATGGCATTGTACACATCCTTGGCATCATCCTTGACTCTGAACACATTTCCGTTCATTATGCTGTCAGCAAAATCTCATCTGCACAGGAACTGCCTCTACCCTTCCAGTTATACAGTCATTCTGTGCCCAGTCTGAATTTTTATATATATATGTGTGTACATATATATCTATATATGTGTGTGTGTACATATATATATATATATTCATTCACCATACATCATCATGTAAGCTTAACCCAGAGCACCTCAAAATAGAGTGACATATCCTATGACTACAAGCACTGCAAAAAAAGTATTCCAGAGAATATTTACACAAAATCTTCCCTACCTCATAAGAAATTTCATTATGGTTCCTTAAAAATTTGTAGTCCAAGTTTGCACCTCCCATTTCTCAGCTGAAAAGTAACTGAAAATGCAAACCAGGAAAGCTTGATCACTGAAGCACTTTCTAATGAACCAACAGCCTTGAGTAAAAAACATGCATTTTGTGTCTTTTAAAAAAAAAAAAAAAAAAAAAAAAGCAAGCTTTTAGAAACGTCCAAGGCAACCTCATATTTGAAGGTTTGTTTTTAAAATACTAAACTGCACAGTGATGTTACACATTCGTAGCGTTGTCCTCTCCTTTTGCCAGAACTACAGAATTTTAATAAAAACATGAAGCAGGCCAAGTTAAGCATAAAAGCAAAACAAGTTTAAGCTAGGATTGTGTCCATCAAGTTAGAGCATCCCCTTTAGTGTACCACTAAGCAACCTCATTCTACAGTTCAAACATTTGTCTTCACATACTACTCATTTTTCTACAACTTTGAAGTTTTATCTTATGTATCTTTGGCACACATTACTGCAAATAGTTTATCAACCCCACATCTACCAAATGAATCCAGTGCCTTTTCAATCAAGGAAGTCCGACAGAACCAAAACCCCAAAAGATGAAAAAAGTACAGAAAAATGGGATCTTCTCTAGGTATAACACACATTACACATATGGGACTTTGATGAAGAGCAGACACAGTTTACTGTCAGACCATACCTGTCATCAATCTGCCACCTGTGGAATCCTGATAGAAACAGAAATGCATCAATTATTCTTCACACATTCACTGAACTTAACATATCCCTTTCCTGATGTACTGCACAAAATAACTCTGAAATTCCTCAGTATAACTGCAACCTATTAATCAAAAACCTCTAAGAAGTTTCTACACAATGCATACACTTACATCCTTATGAAATAAAATATAATAGTTTCCCAAGTAGATTCCACTCTATTATCTGACCCTCATTTATATATATTGATACTTATTTATAAATATTCAAACAAGATTTAGGTTGGCATATTTATTTCAAACTCAAAATATAAAAAATCTTTTAAAAAAAGCTTTGCTGCATGCAGAAAAAAAACACTCAGGGCTTAATTTCAAAAAGCCAGAATTATGTTACCAGATACTACATATTTTCTGAAATAGTATCTCTGTACTGTTTTTTTGTTCTGTTTTTTTTTTCCCCTGCAAGTTATTTTGTAAGGACATTACGTTTATTGTTAAAATTTAAAACCATTAAGCAATTTTTTTAGTGTAGTGAAGGCAGTAATGAGGTTTTAAAAGATATTTACTAGAAATTAGTTTCTCCACTAAACAGACTGGCATTCTAAAATGCCTGATGATATCTACTACATCTAAATGGATTAAAATATCTGTTCCCTTTAATGACACTTTCATTTCAAGGCAGTATCTCACACAATATTTCTTACAGTAGTTAAAGCAGCACATTAATAATCACGCCATCTTCTTACTGTAGCAACAATAATTTCTGGTAGCCATTTTCTTTCCAGCTTTAACACTGTTTCAAAGCCAACAGTCCTTCCTGCAACCTCTGTATAAACCCAAAGGCAGCAAACTGCTCAGCAGTTTTTTCTGGCTACACCCTTCAGATGCCTGCCTCCAGACCACCTGCAGCCCAGTGTACTCACCTATCAGTATTCTCTAGCGCTGCACTCGACTCAATTTCAGTTTACACTAATGGAAATCTAACAGCATGGCAGTTCCCTTTTTAAAAAACCCCAAACGAGCAACCCCCACATGTAGGAGACTGAACAGTTTGCTACTAAAGGATACGTTAAGGGGAGAGCAGCGGCGCAGTTCATTATTTTCGCCTGCAGGCGCTAAGAACTCAGCCCAGGACAGGATCACCAAGCCGCGGGCAGCGCCTCGGTCACCGCACCGAAACAGCCACCCAACCTCCGCAGATCACAGATTACAGCATCAAAGCCAGGGCTGGAGCCAAAACCAATTTCTTAACAGACTTATGCTGAATATCTCTGAACTTCCTACGTTGCAAGGCAAATTAGTGTACATACTCATTTCCGAGTCTTCCTCAGTTTCTCTAAAGTCTTCAAAATAACTAAACTTAAAACACTTTCTTGAATTAAGACTGCAATGCAGAATTTTAAAAAAGGTTGAGTCTAAAATCCTACAGCTCAAAATTAGTGATAAATTATTATTTTCTTCCTTCTGTAAGAAAAAAGAATTTTAAAAAAAAATCTCCCTTTCTTGCTATCATGACAGTTTGAAAGAAAGCAGTAACGAACAGAAAGTGAATTACATTAACATTTTTAACAGCAATAGCAGGAAACAGTGAACTGCTATTAGCATGTAAGTACCTCCTACAAAACAGGATCCTAAGCCCAAATTCAGCTCCTCACAAGTTTGTTCCAGTTGAAAGGGTAGCTATGCTGGGATCACGAGCTCTAATGCCTGTTGTTGTCTGTCTAGACAGCGTTTCTGACATTTCCTGACCATAGCAGGAAAGGGAATCTCCTGTTCCTACCCTCAGAGGAACTGTATTCTCTGTGGCCATGAAAATGTAAAATCTAACAAAAAATTCCTAGAGATTTCATGCACACTTTTTGTCAGTATTAGCAAAGCTTTGCTCATGAAGTGCTAAGGAATATCTCATATATAAGGGCTTACACTTAAAATGAAGGTAGGCTTATGGTGAACTCTGAACTGGAGTGGCAGAGATTTTATTCTGTATCCCCAGGACAGTACCTTCCAGAAGAGGACAGAGTAGACGTTCTGGAGTATCACTCCCTGTGAACAGCACTGCTAACTCTCAAACAGCCTTCTTCCTTATCAGAGGCCTAAGCTGTGACTACTATCAATGTTCCAAGATGAAGAAAATAACCATATAAAACAATCCAGAAAAAATACAGATTCCAAACCAATCACCTAAAAATATGAATTCCAGCACTGCCATTCTTCCAGCAAAAGCTTTTTCCAAATAAAAGATACATATATTTCATACATAGTTTTCAGACACTGCTTATCAGATTTGAAGTGAAGCTACAAAATGCTTCCCAATCAATATATATACACAAGCTATAATCTTTACACTCCATGAAAAGAACACTTTGGGGAGCCACATGTACTAAACCAGTAATGCAAGGATTTCCTTTCATTTTGCAGGAGCCTGCTTTTTGGTGACAGAGGAATGGTTCTGGTGAAGAAGGAAAGTTATAATATGCTGTCAAGACTATCACCTTAATAGCCACTGAAAATGTAAAAATCCATTCCTCGCTGAGCTGCTCAGTGTTCACTTTTGGTTTGGTGACCCTGTAAGTTTCCAGCATCGCCCATGGCCTACATAAATAGGTAAGAACTATTTCCTACCTTACCTAAGCTGTTGCAATGCAACATAATTAAGCCAGCTGTGTTTTATTTTATACCTTCATGCCAGAAAGCTGCACAAGTGTTTTCTGAATAGGACCAGCAAACATCTTACAACTGAAGTTACACTACCAGACCTGGCAAGCAAACTGGGGCAAATGCCTCCACATCCCTCTTTGAAATGTAATTTGTGACCATCAGTTACTGTCATGAACACTCAATTGAGCCAGTCACACCCACAGCTCAGGTCTGATACAGCATCCATGTCTCATTAGTAAGCTCCTATTCATGGTCCCTGTGTTCAATTGGACAGGGTCCAGAAGCTCTATTACTAATAAAGTCATCATACAGGAGTGTTTCCTACAGTAAAATTTCACAGAGTTTATTAAAGTTACTGCCTTCGCCACAAGATTATTCAATGAAAAACATTTTGCTATGAAGCAGGTGTTTCCAAGATCCACCCCCAGGACTCTACTCAAGTTATGCAGTACCTTGAGGTCTACTTTCTAAACTGTTTAAAAAACATCTATGGAGTCTCCATGCAAGATTGCAAGAAGATGCAGCAAGTCTATGCAGGCTTCACTTCAAGATTAGGGTCTCATTAACCTTTCTCATTTCAGCCTTGAACCCTTTAAATGCTTGTGGACTTGTTCACTTCCTTTTGTTTCAGGCAAAAGGTTAAAATCTTTTATTCTTTTGCTATTTGTTCTTCCAAATACATGAAGGCAAATGGAAAATCTTGGTATTTCCAGCATGCCACACCAGTTATTCTCACCTGTGCATATGCGGCCCAATGGCTGTCCTTAGGCATCTCATTTGGTTGGAGCTGAAGAATCCACAAACACTTGATTTGTCAGTTTTGCTAACAAGGGCAGGTTTCCCAACCACACTTTCAAAAGTAGCTCAAGAAACAGAAGAGAGAAGACAAGATACTCTTAAGACTCTTTCATATGCCTTACACTGGATTACCAGGGTAGCACAAAAGAACTGGATCTGCATGGGTTGGAATTGCATAAAATCAGAGTATAAATGGAACAAGTCTTTCACATCATTACTGTTTCAGAATGCAGACACAGTTTTTTAATTGAAGAAAAAACCAAAAAACTGTATGCTTCCCACCCTAAAAAGGACATAACCCCAAGACAAAAAGATTTTCTTCTAGCAAGTAAACAGCTTACGTTATTTGCAGTAATAACAAAGCTTCTTAAAACAAACCAAAGTCAGCACCAAAGATAAAGGAAACTTTGCCATTGTCTTGGACATTCACAGTTGAAATAAAACCCCCCTGAATACCTTGTTCAAAGGCTTCATAAATTCACAATGACTAACATGCCCTAAAAGCTTGGTGTTCTGCATCAATAGAGCTTCTGTGCCTTCTTTTGGGCTCATAAATACAACTATTTGCCTACTGATTGGACTCAGAGCTACTATGTTTCCTCATTATAGGGAATTCTGTAAGCACACAAGTTAGGTCTTCAAGATCTCATGTTTGTTTTCCACCGAAACACTGAAGAAAATATAACCAACACTTAAATGTTGAGAGAATATGTATGAATATGAAATCCGGTTTAAATGGAAAAAAGGAGCAAGAGTAACTTTTCCTAAAGTTTAAAGACAACATATAGAAGCACACTAAATTAAAGCAATTCTGATTAAAAGGTTCCAAACTTACTCAATACATACTCAATCAACTTTAAACAGCTTCAAAGAACAAAAGAGCCATCAATGACTCCGCAGAACTCTGATAAAAGTACAGAAATACATAAGGTATTGATACAAATTTAAGAAATAACCTGTCTTTATCCTCAGATTCAGAAAACAAAAGGAATTCCAAGAACAAATAAAACAGAAAACAAAGGAAGTCGCAACACAGAACAGGTCAACTTAAACTTTAAGCCTTCAAACAGCCTAACCAAAGTTCTTCCTTGAACCAGAAAACTCTGGAATTTACTATATTTAGAGGAAAATATTTTTATCTTTGCTTTTTTACATGAGGTATAGGCAGCCACAAACCACTCAAATTTGTACTTTAGTCTTGAAAAGCCAAGAGGGTTTTGGGGTGGAGGTTTTTTTGTTGTTTTGGGGAGCGGGGAGGGGGTGAGGGGGTGGGAATTGAGGTTGGTTTTTTACACTAATAGGATTGTCCTGTGGAAAAGTATTGGTAACTTTAACAGTTTTGCCTTCTTTCAAATAGCTGCCGATCTAACATCATACAGGTTTCGGGTTTTTTTCTGAATGCTAAAATCTCCTTTAAGGACAGGAAGAAATGCTAATGAATCTACAGTGACAGAAAACAGAACAGCCTCAAGCATGTAAAAACCAGAGCACTCCTTCATGGTTGAAAACAGCATTCTGGAAAATTACTTTAAAAAGCGGAAGAAAAGTTAAGGTAAAACTGTCTGTCAGAACAAAAGTGAAATCAGAGATATTACTTTGGACAAAAGCATCCTAGCTCCTAGTATTAGTACCACTAAGCTGGAAGAAAACTTTGATTAAAGAAGATGATGGAAACCACAACACATTAATCACTAATTAATCCTCCCTCCTTTAGTTTTACATCCTTCAAAAATAGTATGCATCAGCAGGCTTCAGGAGCAATTTACTGCAGTTTAGATGGACCTAAAGCCAAGTTACTAGAAATATATTAAACTGAACTTTATTTAAAACAGTAGCCAGTATCCTAAAGATCAAAGTGATCACCTTGCAGAAATCAAACAAACCTACTTTTCTCTAAATGGCTCCACAAGAAAAAAAAACCCAAACCCAAAACCAAACTCATCATTAATGCTCCAAATGACAGGAAGGAAGGTCCTGTTGCAATACTGCAGTACTTCTTATGCAAAACTGTCAACTCATCTCTCTAATTTCCTAATCGACACAGCTGAACTTCTGAAGACACCAGAGAACCTGGATGCCTTCAGTTTTACTGAATGCCAGTACATTATCCTAGATATTGCCTTCATTTAGAACTTTGTATGATGTTCCAAAACACAATATTCCAACTTTTAACTGTTTGTCTATATACAAATGTTTATAAATACCTGTAAAGACATACAGACAAAGAAACACAACTGCTTATTTGTTCTTGACGTAACTCCTTACTAGACAAAGTCATCCTCTCTGTCCTCCTCTGGAAACACTTCACTGGACTCAAAAATATAAGGCAAATTCCAAAGTTGTTTTTAGTGTCTAAAAGACATTTCTAAAAATGAATTATCACAGTACCTGTACGGTATTTTGAGAAATACTGCAAAGTTTTAGTTATACAGGAACGTGGATGGCTTCTCCTAAACATAATTTCTATTTTTTGCACTCTCCTTTGCGCAAAAATACGTTATGGCTTCTAGTGCTCGTTACTGCTGGTAAAACATTGAAAAGCAATAGCAGTCTCACCACTGATAGAGAGAGATACCTGGAGAACATTTTTTTTCTGGACAAGCTGTTCCTCTTCTTCTCCAAATCTCACACATACCAGGAAAGGAACTCTCATCCACCAGCTCTTTCAGCCGCATGCACAGCAGTGAGAATCACACTGAACTTCCTCAGCAAGTCTCACCACCTCCAAAGTTTGGGAACAAGGGCTTGGCATTTAGGGGGATATGGCACAGAACACTAGTGATGTATCTACCTTACTCTAAAACACTAACAGGAGGAAAGGTCCCCAAGAATCCACGCTAAAGCAACTCACCAGCAAGTCTACTACTTTTCATCACTGACCACTGTCCAACACAGTCAAGGCTTTACAAGGACACAGAAAAAGACAATCACTACCCTAAACCACTTCTGTAAGAAAACAAATAAAACAAATCCTCAATAGCTTCCCCAAAGCAAAGATCTAGAAAGACCATGGACAGTACATCTTTGGATATGGACCAACTATCTCTGGTTTATGTGACAACACAAGCAACCTTTCCACCTCAGTTTCTGCAGCATTTCAGCATTCCAGACATGCAAGTTCTACTCCCTCCCACTCTGTAATTACTCCAAACCAAATTTTTTCACTGCGGCTTATCTAGGTTAAGTCACCATCACATGTCTCCCCAACTCATCTTGCCCCTTTTACCCCAGCAAAAAAATTGTCACAATTATTTTTTTGTTAATAACTACCTGATTAGGGAGTTCTAACTGCCATTTTGTTCTCATCTTTCTCCAAGATGAGAAACTGTTTTAAAAGCTATTTCAGAGTGCTAATATTCATTACAATTCATACAACAGTGCGGTTATTTTCATTACACGGCACAGATTCTCAGTTTCAAAGTTTTGCCCAGGAACACAAAAGATCAGGTGATTTCAATATGTCAGTAAGTATGTTAAGAAGAAGGAAGCAAAAGAGGGCAGAGTACTCACTTCAGTGTGGGAGAGAACTGAGAGAAGCCATCTGCAGAACTGCCACTTCCCACTCCCTGTGATAGCACACACAATCAAGACTTTCTCACAGAAGATACACTCACAGCTATGCTATTAAAACAAAAATCCCAGCACTTCTGTGTGAAGAAAAGAAGTTATTTATATTGGAACTTTGCAGGCAGAGCCTGTCCTCTGTTGAAAATATTGTTTCTAATACCAAGCCGACTTAGTAGCAACAACAAAAATACAGCTGTTGGAAAAAAATACTCCCCTTCTCTCCCTTCCCTACCAATTATCACAGGGGAGAACACAGAATCTAGTGTCTTTGGCGAAGGCTCCTAAGAACATTTATAAGAATACACAATATTCGTATATGCATAAATACAATAACCTACATAAGTATAAACACAATAATAAACACAATAACCTAGAACCACTGTTCTGGTTGCTGGGAGCCTAATTTTAGGATAGAAATTCTATAAATTTCCAAACTCTTCTAACTGAGGAAGATAAATCAGAAAACTAAGTTAGTATCAGAGACAGTTCCTGAAATTCTGCAGTCACAGAACTGCTGTATATGCCCACATTTGAAGATCAAGAAAGGTATCAGCAACAAGCATTATAAATATTAAAGGCTTTCCAAAAGTAAGCATCAAAAATTATATCACATAGTGTTCCTAGAAGAGGTGAGTAGAAGCAGAAGCAAACAGCAGAAATATACAAAAGACAACCACTCCAGAAAATAAAAACAAGCTAAAATAGAAAAAAACCCTATCAACCAGAACACTCAAAAAAACCCCCAAAAAACCCAAAAAACACCAAAAAACCAACCAAACCAATGAAAACCCTAAACCATAACCACCACCCATCTCCCCACTGACTGCAGCCAGGCAAGTAACAGACACCAACCACGTCCTACCAGCAGCAGCAAGAAGCAGCCCAGAGCTGCTACACTTTACAAGTGGACATAAGGATCAGCTTTCCAAAAGCAGTCACCTGACCTCCTGCTGGATGCCTTTTCTGGAAAACTCACCCCTGTCCCTACCCAAAGAGCCACGCTGGGAAAGTAGATGGGATAAAGCACAACTCAATGCCATCTATGTACCAAAATATTCTGTGAAAAGGCAGGCACTCACTACTACATGTCAATGATTACGTTTGCTAAGGAATTCCTTGTCTTTCACTCAAACTAAAAATGTATGCATGAGGTAAAAGCCTGTAAATAAAGGTAAATTACACAAGAGATACTTTGCTGTGGAAAGTATTTTTACAAATGGGTGCTAACAGTTGATCCAGGAAACAGGGAAGGTAGAGTGAAAACAGGGAGGGTACAACGAGCTCAATTCATGACTTCAGCTACAATTGGACCAATCAATAAGACGCTGTAATTCCTCCCATCCTGTTTCCCAAAATGCATCCTCTCTCCTGTTCTACACTGTTTCATAAAAATGAACATTATCAAGTAGCCATTTAAGGCAAGCAAAAAATACAATCATTCATATACTCATAAAATAGTGTCCCTTTATGAAGAAAAAAAATCCAATAAGTATGATAAGTATCTAACTTGTACAGCATACTGAAAAGTTACAACACACTAACAACTGGCCTGAAATATTCTGAAACCAAGTCATCTAACCTTTATTCTGATTTGAGCATGAGCTTCGCATAAACTGGATTAAGTTTCAAGAAATACTGAATTACTAAATAGCCCACCATCCTTAAACTAGTTAATTATTTGTAAGACAAAGCACTCAATATCAATCAATAAACATCAGCTAGAAAATTCCATTTCCAGTATCTGGATTTAATATGAATCATTAGTTCCCATACCAAGAGCTTTACAATTACTTCTGCTGGAGAGAGAGTTCTGTGCAATCCCAAATTGCTCAAAAGTATTACATCAGTTAACATTTAGTGTAACCAAAACACACATACACGCTGTTAAGCCACTGTCTTCCCCCATTTAACCTCACTGGCAGTGAAAGGACACGGCTGCAACATTTTGGCAACCTAACAGAGGCTGTGTACAGTTGAATAGTGACAGAAAGGCAGCACAAGTTTAAAAGAACTTATTTTATATGACATTATTTTATAATATATTTCATTATGAAATTTTAAAAGAGCTTTCTTTCTCCTCTACCACTACAGGTAAATTCTGTAGATTTGGGGTAGACTTGGTACCAAGATGATGTATTCATTACATGACACTGAACTGCAGACTAGATAAGTAACAGAGCCTATCACGCTTTTACAAATTTTGTAAACAACACATAAGTTTATGCAAACTCACTACATGGTCTTTCTTGATGGAGAACTGTGATTTGAGCATCAAATTATATCCCACAGAATTACTGCACTGTAGAGGTGCACAGCATTTGAATCTGTTTTTACGTGCCCATTTCACATCCTTGTCATCGAACAGCTTTCCCACAATTCTGTGAACAATGTGGGAATGCCTTCTCCTATCACTGCTTGCATGAAAGGTTCCTATTAACTGATCTAAAGGACACAATGCATACAGGCATTAACATTTATGTGAGTTTTCTGTCTGGACTGTTTTGTTAATTAGGCACAAAAAGTATATTTTTCATGATACTACAAACTTACGAAATCCTTCACCTAATTCTGACAGTCTCTAAGTATATCAGCCATAATGACCAACAATCCCAATTTCAACAGGTAACTTCAGTTCTTTATGCAGCACCAATATGAAGTTTATATCTACATTGGTAAAAAAAAATGCAGCAAGGAAAAGTGTTAATTAACAAAAATCACCTTATAGGTTTGGCTTATAGGCAGAATGCTCAAGAAGACCAATGAATATATTTTCAGAGAAGACAAACTGGTTTTGGTCTATTTCACCAGGGATTCCTTTACACTCTGAAGTAGGGTGGACATTATTTTCATCTGAACAAATCCGGTTTCAGAGGTTATGCCAAGTTTACCCAGTCTAAAAATCAATTTAAGTGACTGCAACATTGTTTAATTTTACTGTCATTTTCTCAATCTCTGGATACATAACACAAAATGCTCTGCAATCCAAAGCACAAAGGAAACCAAATGAATGTGGCTTATAGTAACTAACACTGGAGCATTTAGTACTAAAAGAATAAAGGAAACAAAACAAGCAGGCAGCCCTCTGATAGCCACATCACTTGAACGTTGCTAAATTTAAAAAGTTGCTTGAAAATGTAAAAATATGAGGATGGTGTTACTGACACAGCGATCAGCAGCTGTCCAAACCTTTAATTCAAACCAACTTCAGGTGAAACCGCAGAGCAAGTGACATAACTATTCTGTATTTTCTCCAGTTCTAAGTTCTCAGAACTTTTAAATGCCTGAAAGTGTTTGAAACTAGTAACTGTGTATGCGTGTGCTTTATTACTATCAAGAATTTTATTCCTTTTTCAGTTCCATTTTCTCCTAAGTGACTTGAAAAGGCTTGAATTAAGAAAGTATGCACTAGCAGACTGTGCCAATACTTGCAAGCATAAGCACAAACTATTGCTCAAGGAATTCCACTTGACTTCAGTGTCCACACAAAATTCAGTTAAACTCTAAGGCACTGCCATTCTTGTTTTAATATCCTGCTTATTCAGCTGCTGATGCTCCTATTTCAATCACTCTTTTGTGTATTAAATAACCTCACAAAGATGCTCCAAGTGGGCAGGGCCTTTTTCTCCTACTAGCCAGGTCACCTGTTGAGAGTTCAACTCCCTTTCTGCATTAAGGACTTTCATACTTCCTAGTGCTACTAAGCATTAATCAGACACTGGACTTCATGAAACTTTAAAAGAAAATGTCAGAGCAGTACACTCTTGGTTGGGTTTTTTTTTTATTGTTTTTTACAGTAATATTTATCCAGGACTTTTTTTAATTTTTAAAAAAAATCACGCAGACTGAACAAAAGAAAAAAAATTATAAAAAGACAAGTCAAGTCTCTTTGGTGACATTATGGGCTTTTTTCGCTATAAAATTCCTGTTCATTGGGTAGGTCCTTTAGTAAAAATTACATCTGTTGGAATGAATACAAGACATCAAAAGAAACTATTCTAAGAAGATATTCTGAAGATTATTAATTTCAACTCTCACTGTAGCTCTCATTTAACTCTGCACTATATCCCTCTGCAGTTACATTATACAGGTTTGCAACATCAGCTCTGACTCTTAGTCAGTGTAACAGGATTGTCACACTGCACTGCTCTTTGATGCACTCTGCTTAAACTCTTCTGCAGAAAGAAAATTGCTGCATTTTCTCTGCACCTAAGTGAGCCATCAAAAGCGTCCCCAGATTTATTGTGCGTTGTCTAATCAGTCCATTTATTCTGTCCTCAAATCACCAACCTTTACACAAGTCAGGCAGTAAAGAATTCTACACAGAAGAATCACATTAAGTTACCAAAACGCTGAAGCACATCACTCTTCACTGTGAAAAATCTTCTCTTTAAAATTTGTTTTATAACTTGAACCAAAAATTCTGTTGCAATTTGTATTAAAAAACCCTGTCAATTAAATAATACGTTACCTCGTTATTCTATACAACATGAAATGACTTCTCACTCTAAAATCTGAGGCACATTCACTCCCCATATGCATTTGAAAGCAAACTTCCATGACACAATCTTCATAATTAAATTATGCCCTGGAAAGGGGGGCAGGAATCAGAATATCACCGCAAATGAGGTTTCGCTTTAAGGGCTAGAGCTGTACAGCACTGACAGAAACCTATTTTGATATATCATACTTGTTTTCCATTACCACTTGATCTGTCAGTTTACTGACCACACTACCAAGACAGAGGTATTGCAAATACGCTGAAGGTTACACATACGCCGTAAGAAGAAGAACTTTCTACATTTCACACAAGTTCCATTTGTCAAGATGATGCTTATCTCTGCGAACCGGTAACACAAACTTTGTCCGAGAAACCGCCAGATCCTGAAGCTGCTGGGAGGCGGAAGACACTACTTTAACACCAGAACTGGTAACTTTTCCCTCGCTGTTGTAAACCACCTCTTTGCACCGGGAGCTCTACCACCGCTCCCGGAGGGCACACCGGCCAGCGCGGCGGCGGGCCGGGGACTCGCCAGCCATTTGTAACGACACCAGGCGTTTCAGAGCCTCTCCGCTTCACGCCAAGCAGCAAGGCAACGAAGGAGAGGGTGAGGAGCGTACGCTCCCCCGTCCCAGGACGGCAGCACGACCTTTCGCGGGCCGGCTGCCAGCAGAGGGGGGCAGCGCGGGCGGGACCCGCACCAGGGAGACGCGCTGCGGAGCAGGCGGCCCCGCGGGACCCGCCGGGGCGGGCGGCGGCAGGGCACGGACTCCCGCGGGCCTCCCAGGGTGACCGCGGCCACCCTCGAGCGACGGCATTGTCCCTCCCGGCCGCCCCCGCCCGCGGGGCATTACCTGGCTCCCGCGGCCGCGCTGCCGCCGGCCCGGCCTCAGGCCCCGAGCGGCGGCCCCGGGTTGCCCGGCTCCTCCGCGCCTGGCAATGGCGGCGGCCCCGCTCCCCCTCCCCGCTCCGCGCTCACTGGCTGCGCCGCTTCATGTGACCGAACAAAACCCTCCTCGACACAGCCCTTTGTGTCCCACCCGGCCGGGGCACCGGGAACGCGGCTCGCCGACTCGGGGAGGCGGCGAGGGGCGCTTGAGGGGACGGAGAGAAGCGACGAGGCGGGCTGGAGAAGGAAGGGCCGGGAAGGGCAGTGCCTGCCGCGGCCGCTCCACCTCCGCCACGCCGCCGCCGCCCCGGCCCGGCCACTTACCGCGGCGCGGGCGGCTGCGGCCGAGCCGCGGTGCCGCACCAGGTCGAAGGCGGCCGCCATGTTCCTGATGCGGCAGGATGGGGCAGAGCCGCCCGCTCCACCGCCCGCCGCTAGGGCGGCCGGCCCGGCCCGGCCCGGATTGGGTGGGCTCCGCTCGGCCCCGGCCCGCGCCCCGGCCCGCGGGGTTCTGCGCCTCCCGCTCTCCCCGCTCACTCCGCGGCCGGGCGGGGGCGGCGGGGGCGCGATACGAAAAAATAAATCGTAACGGGAAACTCACGGGCTCGCCGGGCTGTGCGTCACGCCGGGGTTACGTCCTGCACGCGCCGTCGTGACGTCATCGCGCAAGCCTTCCGATCGCGCAAGCCTTCCGACCGCCCCGCCGCTCCGCGCGCACGCACGCACGCGCCCCGCAGGGGGCGAATGGCGCACGCGCACAGCGTCCCTTCCCTTCCCCCGCAGGTAGCGCGCGCCCCCCTCTCCGCCGCGGCAGGCACGCGCCTTTCCCGGTCCCGGGCGCGGCCCCGCGGGCTCGGAGGCACTGCCCCCCCCCCGCGGGCTCGGAGGGACCGCCCCCCGCGGGCTCGGCGGCACTGCCCCCCCCGCGGGCTCGGCGGCAATGCCCCCCCCGCGGGCTCGGAGGCACATGGCCCCCCCCCCCCCGCGGGCTCGGAGGCACTGCCCCCCCCCCCCCGCGGGCTCGGAGGCACTGCCCCCCCCCCCCCCGCGGGCTCGGACGGCACTGCCCCCCCCCTCCCCCGCGGGCCTCGGAGGCACTGCCCCCCCCCCCCCGCGGGCTCGGAGGCACTGTCCCCCCGCGGGCTCGGAGGCACTGTCCCCCCGCGGGCTCGGAGGCACTGCCCCCCGCGGGCTCGGAGTCAATGCCCCCCGCGGGCTCGGAGGCACTGCCCCCCGCGGGCGGTTCCCCAAACGTCGGGCACAGAACGCCGGCTGCCAGCGCGGCCGCCGCCCGCCCCCCGGGCTCCCCTCACCCCCGCCGCGCCGCGCGCGGGCGGCGCTTCCCACAGGCCTGGGAAACCAGGTCAGGTGCGACAGGATGTGCGCCGGGGCGCTCCCGAGCCAGCGGAGAGGCAGAGGCAGGCTCAGGCTCGGGCTCAGGCTCCTGCGGACGGTGCCAGGGCGTGCGGGGAGCCTGAGCGCAGCCGGCACGGCCCGGGGGCGGGAAGGCACGAGGTGACGAGAAGACACGTTCGGTGCCATCCTCTCCTCAGATTAATGCTGCTGAAGCAAACCCCGGCTCACAAAATGAATTCTCCCGGAGTCAGGGGAGAATGTTAAGGGCATAGAGACTGCTTAGATGGGTTAATTTTTTCCCTTCCTGGGCCCGGGGGATTTCACACTAGAGTGAGAAGCTGATAAAGGCAATGTTAGAGGTGTGAGCGGTGGTCAGAGTGCTCAGGGAGAACAGATGTCAGGACAGAGGAAGAGGTAAAACATAGCCCATACAATTCAAAAGGGAGGAAGAGGTAGGGCCAAGTACTGTCAATCATTCCAGCCTCTATTCCCAGAAAATACTGAAGCAAATAATCACACATCTTTAAGTACGTGACAACAAGTGAAGTGATAAGTTACAGCCAACATAGATTTGTCAAAAAAATCACATCAAGCCAAACTCATAGCTAGCTGTGACAGGATAATGGGCCTTGGATGTGAGTAGGGCCCAGTCGGTTATGGCTTGACTGAAGTTTTTGACACCATCTCAGAGAAGTCTTAATTGAGCAAGCAAAAGACATCACATAACGAAATTACTCCAGTGGTGCAAAACTACCTGAGCAATGTTTCATTGTGACAAACAGCAGGACAGCAAATACGGTTCCCTGGAGGTGGGTATGTCCTGAGTGCACTACCAGGTCTAATTATATGAGTGACAGAATACAGTTTACATGGATTGGATTTGCCAACAATGTCAAACTGGCAGAGCTGGAAGCATGTTACAGCACAAGAAAAGAATTTAAAGCCATCCTGAAAAAATAGTTGCAGAAATATGATGCAATTGAATAAATACAAGTGCCAACTTCAACATTTAAGCAGGAAAATAACAATTGCACAATTTCAAGACTAGGAACAGATGAACAAACACCAGGTTTACAGAAAAGGGGCTGGAGATCAGAGTAAATCACAAACTGAACATGCATCAACAGTGTCACACCATTGTGAAAAAAGCTGCAGTACAGAGAGATGCATAAACAGAACTGTCATATCTAGGACATAGGAAGAATTCCTCATCTTTAACACTGGTGAAGCCTCATCTGTATGTTCAGATTTGGCCTCTGCATTTCAAGAAAAAAAATCTTTTAAAAACTTCCAGTAGAAGATAGTACAGGGAACAGGGGGAAAAAAATCATGATTTTAAAAGATGTGACCCTAATTGAAAATAGGAATGTGTGAGATTTTTTTAGTCTAGAGGATGAAAGACCATGGGCAGAAAAATCCATTCACCGAGTCCACTGCAGAAAAGGCTAAAGATAACAGCTTTAAACTCTACTGAGAAATTTCAGTTAGACATTAGGAACAGTTCTGTTATGATACAGTTAAATAAAACTGGCATATATTCACTACAGGATCCTGGGAAAGTTATTAGTATGGTTCTTAATATTAAGTTGAATATCTGTAAGAAAAATATAGAAGCATTTGACTGCTGTGAAGTAATGGAGGCACACTAGGTAATAATTGTTTTCAGCATAATTTCAGCTGCAGTTACTATCCAGATACCAAATATCTGTTCTGATCCTATTTTTTTTCTGACAAAAGTGAATCTCAGAGGTATTTAAACATTTAATGTGTTGTCAAAATCTTATGCACAGGTGTAGATATCCCCTTTGGGAGTCTTTGTCATGTTACAATCAGTATAGCGATGTGGCAACATATGTCACATGCTCAGCTAATTTGCTAATTTATAAACTTTATACATCACTATAAATTCCACATTTAAAAATAATACGTGTGTTAGTGCTTGTGTAACCATCGTCTATCACAGCATTTGCTTTTCTTTGCTTTTTCTCCATGGTACCAGAGGCTAATATTCCCCAAAATCCATTAAATTCAGGGGCTTCTTTGGAGCTTGGCACTTAGGAGAAGGCGGTGTGAGTGGTTTATGTTGTGGGACTGAGACCCACCAAACTCAACTCATTAGAGATGACTAAAAGGCCATTAAATAGGCCAATTTTCAATCTCCACTGAGTTAGACTGAATTCAAACTGATAGCCCACAGGCAAAAGGCTATGAATTTCATTAAGACTACCCCAAAGCATTCAGTCCCCTAATGAGTGCTAATATTATTCTTCTGAGAATTAAGCTTGCTTTCTGAAAATACACATTTATAAAATCGAGTTCTAATTATTGTGGAGCTTGTAAGGACAGTTTTTCCACTGCTCTTAAACACAAGAAACATTATCATCTTGAGCAATCCACAGATCCTTCTAAGATTCTTACATCATGTGTGCTCCATGCTAACCAAAATACAAACAATTAAACTGTGAAAAAGCAAATATCAATAGTACCCTTATGCTTCTTGCTGAAAATCATATACTTTGTTGCACACAGTCATTTTAATGTCATCACACTTACTTAAATATATTTTGTCCCACAGAAGGTAAGATTTAAGGAACAGCAATTCTTGCTTCAATTCTGCAGTTAATAACTGAAGGAAATCACCAAATTCCGTAGAGAAGAAGATGCAGTGTTTTACTATATTTCACATCTATTTTGAACAAGTAAAATAATTACCATAAGAAAACCTGGACTTCAGTTCTAATGCTGCCAAATCCCACTATTTAATAGTTTAAAGGTATCTAACAATTTTTTAATCTCAATATTTGAACTAAAGAGGCCCAATTCCATTAGCACTAGTGGACTCTTAAAAATGCTTATGATTCCCATAATCTGTGGATCAAAAGAAAAATCCACATTTGGTGTGAATGAATAGAGCACAAAAATGCAGTATTTCATTAAAATGGCAGTGTGGTAAAAGATAATGTCCAGTGGTGTCAGAAGTCTTTTTTGATTTCTAATTCCACTTCTATTGCTATTTATAGTATGTGAAAAGTAGTAGATGATCTTAAAGGTTGCCTGATGGATTAAGAAGACTTGAGAAATAGATAAAAAATGACACAAAATTGGGATTGCATATCTGCACAAAATAGAAACTTTAGGACCAGTGAAGCATTCTAATGTCAGTAAAAAATATGTATGGCCAGTAAAGAACCAAACAATAACTTGAAACATTCTTGAAAGTCAAGCCAGATACTGCACAGCTGGCTTTTTGTTTGCAGGAATTCTGGCTGTGTCCTGTATTATTTCTCCACCAATGCAGACAAGGCCTAATAATGGTTAAAACAGCATTTGAAAATCTCGTGAGAGAATGATGCTGCGTAGTTCCTCCTGGTCTTCAACATGGCTATAAAAAGCTTAAACCAAGGCAGGTTCTTTCAAGTTAGCAGCAAAGTATGATTAACTGCAACCAATTTAGAAACTGTTTCTTCATATAAACGTTTTTGTAGCTGAAGCTGCAGACGGAGAGTTGGAATAGGTTTAAGCGGAAGCATTTTGAATCAAAGACTGCAAATGCCTCCTTGCAACACATAGCAAAATCCCAAATGCCTGGAGGGAAAAACTTTTTAATGATAATTTCTTACATTTCTATAGCACCTTTAATTCCCTAGGACCCCAAGCACTTCATTAACTCTATGCAAAAAGCTTCACCATGGAAATATAGCCACAATATTCATCATTCCTTGAAAACTTCACATTCAGTTGACACATACTCTGGTTATCCTGTGTACAGTAAATGAAACAACAACAGATAAAATATTAAGCTATATAATTTTGAGCTATAGAACAATTTAAGGTTGTATGGTTTACAAAATGCTGTCATGTAATGGATACATCGCATTTAACCCATTTTCCTCCTCCATTTACTATTTCAATCTCATCTTTATACCATGGCCCTTGGTAGAAAATTTTGTCTTCCACAGCATTTTCAAAATTGAAATGATTCTTGATGTCTGAGTTTCAGACAAAATGGTCTCTATAGGAAAAAATAGCATCTTTTATTAAACACACTATTACAGTCTGAAAAAGTAGTTTTTGGGTAGATTTTTGTTAAGGTGAGATTGTTGTACTAATAAAATCCCTTTATGCATAAAGCTTGTCTTGTCTTTGCCTTTAGACCCTTGTAACTACAAAAACAAGCACACAGAAAGATATGTGTGTTTCATTGCTCAACCTGCCAGAGTTTTTATTTACACTCTACAGAGATGTTTCTGGTTTCCTGGCCCTTATTACAATGCCATAATGTCGATTTCACTAATATCCACGAATTTAGGGATTCAATACACTGGTAGTTTCAACAAACACTAATCAACATTATTTCAATATTAGAATATTAGAAGAACTAAAAAAAGAATTATTTGGAGCGGTTTTATTTATTTCAACATTGTAAAAACCAAAAGGGAGAAAGTGACTTTTCCTAATCTTTTTTTTTTTTGCTGCTTGAGCTGTTGATTCATGTTTTGCTGGCTTGCTTGTTCCACAGGCTCTTTTGAGATACAGCTGTCAATGTTAATTACAGAGGATTGTCTTGTCTATTTTTCAGATAGAACAAAGAATGTATTTTATTTATAAACTTAATGTCTGCCATAAATCAAGATATTCTTGTAATCTTTGTCAATATGAATTAGACTTTTAGAATTATCAGAAAAATTATAAAAGACCAGTAAGAGCATACAGGTAAAATTAAAACCATTAACCATTAAACCTATGTCTCTCATAACAGTGATCCCAAGATAAGGTTAGTCCAGCAATAAAATATTTTGTAACAGAAAGGTGTTTAGACAGTGTGCCTAGGGAAGCATTACTGCTTGGCACTGTGGATTGCCTTTAGAAGTACCCTACTGTTGGAAGTGTTTGAAATCTCACAGCTAGGAGGAGATGGCTCAGATTACATAATAGGACAACTGCCACTCTGTTTTCCCACTGCTCAGCTCCTGTCCATAGGCAATGGTACGAAGATTTCTGCGTCTCTTGCTTAGACCTGCTCTCCTTGGCTAGGCTTGTGCTTGCAATTACAAAACAGCTTTTGTCAGGACAGCAGCTCGTTCCCAGCTTCCCACAGTCGTCTCCTGTTCTCAGTCTCACCACTCTGGAGTGTTCCTGTCATATGCCACTGATCACAGGGGAGCAGCTGCTGGGGCAGCACTGCCAGCCTCGCACACCAGGCTCCATTCTTAGCTGTTCCACAGGTAAGCATTATCAATTACAAATCCTGGGTTAATTATCAATAGTCATTAATTAACCTTAGTCCTCATCCTTATTTTATTTCATCAGGTGTTATTCTAATTCATCCCCCATTAAAAAGACAACAGCTAAGCCTACATCTGTGTTCTTTTCAGGAGGATCTGCCATCTCTCTTCTCATGTCTGAGTTACCAAGCTTAAGTCTCACAGAATTCAAAGATCACAAGAAAGCAGATTAGTTTAGGAAAATACCACCATACATTATAACACTGACCTTCTTAAAAACAATGCATTGACTTGGATAGTTGCCATTTGCATCACACACAGGAAACATTAATATATGAAAATATGCTATGAGCAACAAAACCATAACAAGTTTCTTCCTGAATCTGTTGATTAATTATAATTTAGTGTGAGAGGAAGAAAGCAATGGCAATAAACTGGCCTTCCAGAGATCATGGTAAGGACCTAGATCTCATAGGTATAAATTATCATAGCTTTGCTTAACTGATGATTCAGTTCACATTATAGTGCCAAAATGATACACAGGGAGAAGACAGAAATAGTAATTTCAAGATCCTTGTTTCAGGTGTCACCTTGGTAGCCATAAAATCCCCCTGCAGAGGTCACAGCACAAATTAATCCAGCTCCTACCACCATGGGCCACGTGCCAGACCTTTGCCACGACTGCGCTATGCTGGCAGAGTGCCAGCGATGAGAGGGGAACTGCACAAGGCCTAAGAGTCACGTTCTGTCTCCTTCAAGGTGTGTTGCCCCACTTCCTACATCCCCCTGTGACTAGCATCAGGGTCACACCTGCGGCTGCAGCACGTATTAGAGACCAGAGCAATGTCAAGGTGGAGAATCGGCGGCAGGAATCCTTTCAGGCACACTCCATCCCCAAAGCTGTGACTTCTCTATGTCCAGTGAGGGACACGGGCGGCACTACACGGGGAAGTCATCTCCCTCAGACAAAGACCAGTTCAACACCGTCCCCCAAAGGAAAAGGCTTTGCTAGCCAACCCCCACCACTTCTGTACTTCAAAGTCATCTGGCCAGATGGAAGCCAGGACAAAGATCCAAGTGAAGACATCTTCACCAAAACCCTTTGCCTTTAGAAGCAAGTTCCATATGTTTTAGCAGCACTTGAAAAATGAACAGTGTCTCTCAGCCGTCAAAATCATTGCCGGGCAGGATTTCAAACCGCCTTCTTTTCCCTGCAATTTCCTACTCCTCTGCCTGGTAGGCAATTGCTACATCAGCAATTCTGATTTCTCTCACTGTTGCATGGACGTACGCACCTTCTTGTCCTTATGCTTGACACAATTACAGACATGTTTATTATTGTTTGTAAAGTGCCAGAGGTTTGTGTAATGGGAAGTCATAGCAATTGTTTTGAAAGAAGTAAAGAAAGCAAAAAACATTTTACTACTTTTAATGTGGAAGTACTGGGGATCTCATTTCGTGTTTAGGTAAGATCACAGCAGCAGAAAGTCTGTTTGATATGCCATACCTTCTGTTTGTTTCTTAATTGTAAGGAGTTTGATTTTGATCAAGACAATTAATTATGAATATACCTGAGTTTTCCAACATCAGAGATAAAGGTTAAAAAAAAAACAAACTACAAAAGCCTTTTTAGACTATATTGTAGTGTATGGATAAGTATGTATCTTCAGGGCATAAAAACAGACATCTTTGTAATTGAATTCTGAAAAGGGGTGGGGGGGAAACTACATAAAACTGTGATAGTTCTACACAGTCTTAGAGTAAATATGTGATTGTGAAAAATTAGTTATTAATTTTTGTGGTTGGCATGGTTTGTTAACAAAAAAGAACAGACCAAGGTACAACCTAGGGTTATTATAATGACAGCATTGTTACCCAATAACTTTTTCCTTACCAACCTCCCTGCCAATCCCTTTTTATGTCAAAGGAAGAGGAGCATCTCTTAGGCTCCTCACTTTGACCACATCCATTACCACTCATGTGCCAAAAAGTATCTTCAGCAATGATCAAAAGCTTTATTAAAACTTCTGTTTCTCTCTTGTTCATCCAGTATTTCCATATCCCATCCCACTTAAACTCTCAGGTGAGTTATTTTGAACAGCAGTTCATATGCCATAATCTCATTCAGGAAATACTGTCAGGTTTGGGATTTGCAGGCAGATCTTGTATTATACCACTACTGGTTTTAGTGTGAAGCTTATATGAACATAAAGTGTCTCATTATAAGCTCATTGAAATAACTGCAAAGACTTTAATGAGTTTTCAACCAGGCTCTAAGAAAGAAAATTCTAGCACTAATTTTGCTATTAACAAAAGTCTTTGTATTTAACATAACAGTAAAATAGTTATTTCAGTATCCTGGAATGCATGCTGAGTAGAGGTTTCTCAGACAAAAGAAAGAGTGAGGAAACCGGGAAGAACAGTCATGTTCAGTTTTAAAATTTGTCCCAGTTTCACAGGCCTTGGCTCTGGGTTCCAACAAAGTGTGTGGAAATGGATTCAGATAAAGCTTTGGAAATGTATTTTTAGTTAGATCGTGCGGATAATTCATAGAGTAAAAATGGGCTATCTGTAAAAGCAGAAATAGTCAGCAGAGTAGTGTAACTTTGGGAATTTCAGCAGAAGCAGCTATATCTGAACATTTGGGAAGCACTCAAATCTGTCTATTAGTGTGTCAAATGTGTCCTTCTAATTCCATCCCAAGGATATTAGAATTTCTTTTAAAGAAGTTATGTATGAATTGTCATTCAAATATACCCCTGGCTTTTACTTACTACATTTATATTCTACTCTAAAACAGCATTGAAGTTTTTACTTACTCTGCATAAAAGAGAACCCTGCTTTTGAATTTTAACAGGAGACAGATAATGGCAGTTTAATATTTCATGTAGATGTCTTAATCAGCAAGTCATTTAACCCAATCAATGTAAGAGAGTACTTTTTAAAGTATCCCATTTACCAATAAGCAATTACCATGTTTTGTCACATTTTTATCAATTATGCTTTCCAAAAGAGGAGGGTGTCATCTCATTTGTGATAGTTTTAGGAAGCAGAGCTCTCCACAGTGATGGTTAAAATGGCATATGCTGGGGAAAACAGTGCTTATTAGGATTAATTTAAGACAATGGGTACTCACTAAGCCTGAATTGTGTATGATCGCTTCCACCATTAATGCATTACAGTTTATCTCATCCTTTAAAAGGAAATAATTATATATTGAGAATTCCCTTTTTTCCCTGACAGAATTTAAATCTGAGGCCCAAGGGAGGAGAACAGTAGCTCGAGGCATGCAGCCCTCCTGTGCTGCAGCAGGACAGTGCAGAGGGCCGTTCAGGCCAGCAAGTGCTACAAGGAACAGTGACAGCCCATCCTTTCAGGAGTTTCAAGTAGCAGGTTGTGGAAAATTAATGATGCCTGACTGTCAAAGCTTGTGTTGATCAAACAGCTCTGCAGCCCTCTGAGACCACACCCTGCTCTTGCTGCATAGGACCCAG
The DNA here is from genome assembly GCF_015227805.2 of Hirundo rustica. Taxonomy (NCBI): domain Eukaryota; kingdom Metazoa; phylum Chordata; class Aves; order Passeriformes; family Hirundinidae; genus Hirundo; species Hirundo rustica. Next base: position 16,257,915 of record NC_053458.1, read on the forward strand.
AAACAGATGATCACAAGGCTTCATAGAAGTTCAGGGAGCTGACATCTGGTGTTAACAAGAGGCCCGGGCTAGAAATGAGGGTGAACATTCAGGACACAGAGCCACCATTTCTAACCCCAGGCGTACGGGAACTCTGGCCCCTTTGTAGCTTTTGTGCCAAAAAGGGTCACTGTAAAGTACAGCCTGGGGCAGCAGCAAGGGTGGGAGCTCCTGAGTGCAGAGATGTTGGGAATCAAGGTAGGGCAATCACCACACATGCACAGGGGCTGTGTTAGGTCTCCAGATCTCATAGGTACCTCTGTCCCAAAGCAGCAGGATACCATGTGAGGCCTTTCCAGTACTCATGTGACATCAATACACACACACTGATACCACATGCAACCCACAACCTACACACCCCTACCTTTATGGTAAAAACCTCATCCATGACCAGCCTTCTGATCGTGCTGCAGCAGCCAAATGGTCTCCTCCCTGGGATGGTGAGCACCTCTGTGGTCCCTCAGTCCATTCTGAGATGACCCACTCAGGCCTTCACTTCAGAAACAAAATATGTAGTGCTCTCTCCTTCTGCTTTGCAAACAATAGAGAGAAGGGGGGAGGGGTGTAATTCTTCCTTCTGGGTAGGAAGGTAGCTGATCCTTCTCTGGGTTAAAAGATGCAGAAAAGGCTTGACTTGTAACTGTAGCCTCCCAAATGTGGAAGAAGACTGTGAGAAGCCCGAAGGGTTTGCAGGTGGCAGCCCAGGGCCAGGTGGAGGGGGCTGCAAGGGGGATGATGAAGAACACATCACTGTTTACCAGAGGGCCACATGGCCAGCTGGTGCTGAACAGGGGTGGGCAGGTGTGGCACACACGCAGGTGCAGAGCTGCAGTGTAAAGACTAAGCCACATGGCTCTGTTGGAGAGATACAGGGGTGCTTCAGGGAAAGTCCCTGAGCAATGATGATCCAGAGTCTATGCATGTGGGGGAGAAACCGAGAAGGGTTCTGAGCCATTTTCCTGTAGCATCCCAGCTGAAGCACTCCCGGGGAGTCCCAGGGGACACATGATGCTCAGGCAACACAGGCTTAATGGTAGCACAGGAGCACTTTTACTGGACAGGACAGAACTGTTGGCCTGCCTACATGTGGCAGTTCTTTTGTTCTGAGCAGGATGAGGATATTTTACTTGCAGGGAGGGGAGGCTGACTGAACAAGTCCCATTTCCCAACAGAAGCAGGAAAATTAAATGGCTTGAGGAGTACCCCACTGGAAATGTCATGTGACTTATTACCTGTGCACCTAAAAGGAAAAATAACATAATATAAAATGTAGTATGTATCAACCTCAACTTAAAATGCCTCCTAGCTATGGAATCTCAGAAAACCCCCACAAACTCAAGCTTTGAGTTTCATTTAATTTAGAAATTAAAATTTTGATCCTTTTTTTCCCCCCTTATACTGGGCTGGGTTTGAAAAGACTATAAAAAAAGAAACTACCACAAAAGAGCTTGTAGAAGAACCCAAAATTTCTCCTTATTTTATATGTTACTTCAGTGGAACTTTTAGCGTAAGACTGGCCTGGTCCAGATTTGATCATTCTTTTCCAAGCCTGGGAGACTTGCAGGACTGCCTGTGCTTTATGTTCTGCTTCATGGGAATATTATTTTGATTTTTATTTTGCTAGTATTTAAAAGCACTCACTAGAAGTTCCTGCAGCTGTTTGGCCACATAATAACAGACAGCCTCTAATTCCTCATGCATGGCACTCAGTATGGTGTATTCAGAAAAAAGGCCCCAAACCTGTTCCTGCATTCTAATAAGTGTGTGTGTCACTTTGTAAGAGATCAGAATCCTGTCCAAATTCTGCAAAGTCTAACAGAACAACAGTTGCCAAATGACAAAACCTATCAGAAGACACAGACTAAAAAGGCACATCTTTGTTTCTGATCTTCACAGTGCCAGTACTGGCAAGAGAAACGTCAAGGCTTCCAAAATAAAGCCAGTTAACCACTGTAACTGCTATTAAATGTAAACAAAGACATAATAATAGGGTTCTTGGAAGCCAGTATATGAACATTTGAAACAGTAACTATGTATACAATTACTGCTTTGTTAACATTATTTACTCCTGGAACTGTGCAGCTCCACTGCCTGCGCTGGGAACACAGGCACAGACCTCTGGGACCTGCAGCAGGAATTCCAAGAGCATTTGTGCATATTTGTGCAGCCACAATGTGGAGTGGTGGGAGGAGAACAGGGATTGCAGAGATGTGCAGCTTCTTCCCCTTTACTGTCAGGCAGGACATGCACAAGGAAGCAGCAAGAGTACCTTCACTGTCCCTTCTCCCCTGCAAGTCCCCTTATCTTAGTAAAGGCCAGCAAGCCAAATTCATGACAGCAGCTAGTTGTTTTAAAGGCTCTGCCGCTGTGGCAGTAAGAAAATACGTACTGGCAGCCTAAACCAGGTAAAATTACTTGGAAGATAACATAAAAGTGAGAACTTAATGAGTATCAATTAGTATGTTAAAAATACAGCCATTTTTCTTGCATTGACCCAGCTGTTCAATAAATGCACTGTTCAGCACTGATCAACCATATGATATGGTAAATGAAGACAGGATTTTCCTATGAATTACGGTCTTGTCTGTACACAAAACCTGTATCCATTTAATTTAATCAGTAAAGAAATGGATGCAGTACCATCAACATGTAGACAAAATGGAGGGGGTAAAATGACATTATATGGGTCTACTCAATACTTACAATTTCAGCAGCCTTGTTCTTTGCAGGTACAATGCTGGCATTTTTCATCTGAGCACAAGCTATAATGATCCATATTGTGGATGTGAGGAATAAGACTGATCCACTATCCACTGGAGTACAAGCTGGTCTTTTGAGGAACTGCTAGAAGAATCCAAACAAAACTGTTCGTGCAGAATTGCACTGAACTGCTGTCTGAGACACGGCCATTATTGGAGTATTCCTGGTGCTTCAGCATTACAAAAGAAATACACTAAAATAATTAATTGCTGTCATTAAACTGTTGTGGTGTTGAACACATATTGCACTCAAACATATTGAATGTTGATAATTTATTATTTCAGGTTTTATGACAATGCCTCTGTGGTAATATTTCTGCAAAATCTGTAAGATATAGGAAGGGGAAGTCTGCACACTATAAAATGCCACAGAACTGAAGACTTGTCAAAACAAAATGAGCTATAAAAACAATAATATTCAAGCAACATCACTCTCATTAAACACCTAATGATGCCACAGGCATATTAGTGAGGAAACGCTCATGGGGCTCATGAAGAATTAAGAGGAAAAAAAAATAAATAAAACCCGTTCTAAAACCCCTTGCCAAGCTGTTTGTACATTCTGCCACAGGCAGTTTCTTGCAAAAGATGGAGATGTGAATGGAGACAGGCGGTGACTATTAGGTGCTGATGATGGTGAGGGCAAGCAGAACTAGATGCTAGAGATTAAGGGCTGCATTTTGCTTTCAGTTCTCTCGCCTTTCCCAACATTTCATAGTATTTAAATGAATCTGTTACATAAGGCATTCCTCCTGTCTGTGCCGCTCAGCAGCCATATTCTGCTTTCTGGTATGGATTGTCTTGGGAAGTTTGCCAAGCTGTGACAGAGCAGTGCATAAAAGGAAATCATGCTCATAAGCTGGGGGTGGGGAGGGCTGCAGGTGAACAGATTCGGTGCAGCAATATATATACATTCTCCTGTCTCACAGACCGAGGGTTTAAATGAAAGGGGAGCCACAGTGCTGCTTTAAAGAAGTGCACAGGGCTGCTAAAGACCCCAAATGTACCCTTAATTTGCTCCGGGGAGGGTGTGAGCATAGTGGAGCAGAATTGCTCAACACTACTCTGGCTGCTGCTTTGGCAGATTGGAAGAACAAAATACCCTCTCTTAAGATGCCAAAAAAGCCATATCCAGTTTTGGAGCACATTTGTGATACCCAACACCTCCTTTACACTAAGAAAGGATATAGACCTCTTAATTAAAGACAGAGGGAAACACAGGTGGGCACTACCTCTTGTAGGAGTAAGTTATTACCTGCCTGCTAGGACCTACCTGCAAGGTTTGGCATTTCCTATAGAATTCAGGGAATGCACTCATTATTAATATTGATTATTTAATTTATTTATTAATAGCCAAGCTCTCAGGTAGCTGTTGGCTTTTGATCTCTGTACCTCAAAATGCTTTATAAAGGAGATCATTACCAACAGAGGAACACAGACATCTATATTTGAGCTTTGGCATGGAAAGAGTGTCACAGTTCACCTGTAAAGTAGATTTGCCAGCTCAGCTTTACTCTGGCCACCTGCCCTGGAAACAATTAAATTATTGGGGGTAGGTGGAAGGATTCATAGCTGAAGTTCAGTAACACAAACATCTACAGGAGATAAGGCAACCCTACGCAATGTTGTGCCTGGCTGGAAGATGTGGAGGTCAAGGAGACTCAGTTTGAAGTCCACAACACTGCAGCAACCTCCAGATCAGACGAAGATTCATTACTACAAGGTACTGCTGTGGATTACTGCACTGAACACTTTTAACTGCTCCATCCCTGACAAAGATTTACTGTCCTTTCAGCATCTTCACTTGTTATAGTAAAAGACAGGTAAAGAAATGTGTTTGAGGTGATAAATTTTTTGGCAGTTTTGCACTGCACACAGACTAGGGGTTTTTTTATCTTAATGACCTGCAGCTGAAACAGATGTTTTGCTTTAGTGTTTTAAAGAAGCACTTCACAAAACTTAACACTAATTTATTCTTTCACAGTGCGTGGGGAGGAAAAAAAAAAACAAAAAAAAACTTGATATCATTACTCACATAACAGAACAATGTGAAAAATGGAAACAGATGTGTCTCATTTAAGCATGAATAAGAAGGAAGTGAAAGAAAAAAGATGATGATGTACTAGTGATTAAGAGAAATACCACAGCTTGGTTAAGTCAAGACAATTTCTTGTGGATCTCCAGTGAGTCCTGAAAGATCTTTCTAAGAACTTGATCCCTGATTCAGCAAGCACATGGAAGTGCTTAACTCCAGCTGTGGAGGTTGTCTCACATGATTAATTTATAATACTTTTGAAAGCTGTGTAGCCAAATGAATGCTTTACAGTTAGGAGTTGAGGGATCAATGGCATTGTTCCTGAAGACAGTAAGGCACTTACTGTTTTCAAAAACTACAGACATCGGAATTTGAATATCAGAATAGAAATAAAGTCAAACTCAAAATACATTGTTCTTGAAACATGAGTGTTTTGATTTTCTGCAGCACAGACAGAGAATTGCAAGATCCATAAACAGCAGCCAGGGATCTGCAGAGAGCTCCAGCTTTCCCCCTAAGGGGTGCAGCTCCTGGCAGGGATCAGGGATCTGATCTGCTTTGGCAACTGCCCCTCACCAGAGACTTGTCCCTGCAGAAAGAAAGGTCCAATTTCAGCTGCTGGGCCTTTCCCTTTAAAAATATTTTGTAAACCTTCAGTGACACGAGTTTCACTGAGGGAAATGCAACCCTTTAACCATTCACCACTGAGAAAAAAATTACTTGCAGGGATGCACTGAATCTGGGCAAGTAACAGACTGTTGCTGTATGTCACAGTGCCCCTCTATTTCTGCGTCTGGTGGGATTTGGGTGCAGACAAAGAACCCATCTTTCATTGTTGGTACTAATTTTGTCTTAAGCCTGCCTTGGATGGTTAAGGATCCAAGGCAGACCATTAGGCTCAGACAAGATTGTTCCCTCCCTCCCTCCTTCCCGAATAAAACCCAGACCAAGAAATGTGTTCTTGTTCCAGAGGCAATGCCATGGCTCCCAATGGCCTAGGGCTCTCACCACTGGCAAAGGCAGGACAATCCCACCTGTGCTCACAGCCAGGAGTGAGGTGCAGAGATTTCTTTCCTCCAAAGGAGATGCTCCTGGTATTTCCATTTCATCCAATGCCTACTCAGAAAGTTTTCACTCTTTATTACCCCAGAGCAAATGATCCTCTCTCCAGCCTAACTGAATTATTTTTGGCCCATCTGCAACGGCATGTCCTTACCCAACTGGAAGAAGTGTAGCTACTCCTGATGTTCCCAACAGGGAAAAAACGCAAAAGAAATGTTCAGATTCCCAATGAATTACAGCATTGTTAAAAAAATTAAATACTTTTGTTTCTAGACTGTACCAATTTAATAGGAACCACTGGGTAGAAACATACAAAAGTATAAAATTTCTTTTATGAAGGAATTCTCAGAAGGAAAATAAGGCTTCAAATATTCTTGTTTGACTTTTAAGGACGACATTTCAATTCTAGGAAACTGTCACTTTCCACTCAGCATTTTTAATATATAAATAATGTTTCTGATTTTGCCACTGATTTCAGCACAGTTGCTGAGAGAGATTTGGCTCTGTGTGCAGTCCACAGACTGTGCATGCAGAATTAATACTCTCGTTAACATTACTATATGCAAATGCTCCCAGGATGCAAAGAGAGATTTGTATTTCAGATTAATATTTTATGGGAGTTTTGTGTGTACATGATAAATGAATAAATGGAGGGACACAAGGGGACATGAAGAACATGTGCATCACGTGTGAGAACTGCATTAATTCTTAAATGTTTGCAATGGCCACAAGATGGTTAAGGAACAAAAAAGATTTATTATTGCAATTACATAGGCAGAGAGAATAAGGGAAGAAAAATGAGAGATCAAGGGAGTCGTTTCATGTTACAGTTTCTCCAGCTGCAGAGCTGGCTTCAGAGGTTCTCCAGACCCTCCTGCCCCCGTCCTTTCCACCCCATGGCTACAGATCCCCATGCCTTTAATTCTGCCAGTTCAACCATTTGCAGGATCAAGCTTCAAACCAGTTCTTAGTTACAACATAGAATCACACTCTTCATTTACTTGGTCTCTCCTTCTTTTCTATACTGAGGGCCAGGACCATATAAAATCTCAGCACTAATACAGTGCCGTGGATATGAAAAGATAGGCTTGTCAGGGAGACTGAGAAGAGATCTCAGAATCTGTGGGTCAAAAAGGAGACTTATGTGGGAAAAAATGTCACTGATTTCCTGCTGGTTTAGCTTCTGGGTCAACCCTTCCCTACCATTCCACTTGTCCTTATTCCACTGAAGCTTTATTGCTACTTTGGAATGACACGAAGCTCCCTCACATTTTATCTATAAGAAATGTAATATTGTATTTGTCCAAAAACCTACATGAGTAAAAGAAGATCCCTGAGGGGATATTATTAACTGCCTGCTACTTATCATTGATGGTTATTCTCTGAGACAACTCTCTTGTTTAATCTTTATGCTCTCGACAATAACCCTTCTCTCTTTTTTGATCAAGTGTTTAATTTTCTTGAAAGATTTTCTCCGACTTTAGTTATTATTGAAGGGGATTTTAATTTTACCCCAACTCTTTAATGGCTAAATCTTACTTATCCACTATTTCAAATAGGGGTATTTCAGTTACTCTAAGTAAATAGTTCAAGGATTTGGTCTTGATAGGTAGCTGGAAAATTTCAAATCAAAACAAAATTGAAATTGCAGTTTCTTTTCCACTTTGGAATAGAGTTTTTTGTCTCCCTGAATGACCTGCCAGTGTATTGGAATAAGAAATGGATACTGCTAGAGTGCTACAGAGCATACTCCCATGTCAGCACAGTTTCATCAGCAAGAGTGGCAGCCCTGTATGGGAAATCAGTTAGCTGGTTACTTCATCTGCAGCTGATCAAAGACAAACAAGATAAAGAGACAAACAAAGGAAAACAGTGATGTAGAATGTATTCTTACTTTCCTAGCCTCCACAGACAATATTATTGCTAAATTTCCTCTAATTGTTTATAGTAGAACTTTAAAGCAAAAAAAAAGAAGAAAAAAATAAAGGAAAAAACCCAACAAAACCAAAAGAGGTTCAGAAGAAAGCAAAGCCCAGAAACCCTTGAAACTTTTTTGCTGCCCCTTCTAACAAGCATTCTCAATCCTTCCCCGTTGTCACTGCATTCCACAGCACAGTTTAAGTCCAGATTATTGGTAAATATCTAATAGTATAACAGCAGCATTTAAAGCAGCCCATTGAGCATGGAAAGATTGCACCACAGGACTGAGAAGTCTTTTTGGAAGGCTTGTTTTGTTTTGTTAACCTGGGTACTCCTGTTTCAAATGACCTTGTTGTCTGTCATAATTACAGTTTACAACATTTTCCTGTTGCTGGAAACAATAAATTATCAGAAGGCTCATGATTTTTTCTGTATTCCCAATATTGGTTCACTGTCTTCTCTTGTCTGATCTGGATGTCTGGAAATGGAAACCCAGAGCATCAGTCTGCTCCCTGCCGTGCAGCCACTCTCCTTCCCTGGTTCCCATGTTCAAAACGGGAGCTTGGTACATCCTTCTTAGAGCCTGAAGCAAGACAGTCATTTGCTTATCTTCCTTGCTCCTTTTCCACAATAACCCATCCTCACTGCTAAACTCCCCCCCAGGCATGGACTTGCTCACAAGCTGCAATCAGAGGTGCTGCACAGGACACAGCTGCTCCATGACCAGGAGTTCAGGTGAGGAAAGACTTGAGTAAGCAGGGCCAAATGCTAGTTAGCAGTCACTAGAACATACAGATCTACAGCTATACATCTGAGCTGTATGTATCCCAGCCTGTAAAAACAATGTTGAAACACCTCCCTATTTCTCAAGAAAGTTATTAGGGTAATGAATGAATGCTCACATAACACCATAGTGTCAGAAAAATATTTTTCCTAAATCAACATGTTTTCAAATATTTCAGTTGATGGTAGAAGTTAATTTTACAAACAGGTACGACACAGACTATAAATGGTGACTAATAATCTCAAAATAATCCCCTTAAGGTTCTTCTAATATTGCAAAATCTTTCAGGCTGAGTATTCAATTCCCCTGTTGCATTTCTGTTGAGGCAGCTGGACTCAGCAGCCCCATTTGCCTTCTCAGCATTAGATGCCAGAGTACACAACAGTACGGGTGGAAAAAAAACACAGCAAGAGCAAGGTGTAACCACCAAAGAAATGGAGCAACAGATTTAAGAAGAGTATGATTCTCACAGCAGGTCAGCTGAAGTGGCAGCTGTGCATTTCTGGGCTAGTACCAAGTGTCCACTACCACCTTACAAGAGTATTGTGGCTTTAAATTTTATCCTGATTGACTCACATACATATTTTCTAACAGTACCATTGCTGTTCAAGGAGTACTGGTTCTGCCCCAGCACAGGACAAACTTCTCCGTTACTTAATTTTCCTATCCTCTAAGGCTCAAACAAGAATCTTTGTGTGCTTCACACTTGCAATCAAATCTTCCCTGCTTAATGAGCCATAGGCTGTTGCTCTGAAACAGAGGACATTAACAGTTCAGAATAAATAAACCCCTAGAGATTAATCACCTGGCTTCTGCATGGGCCCAATTCCAATCAGCAGATAGTGTGAAAGCAGAGAATCTCCACATACACTGCCTGACTGATAAGCATATTAGCTGGTCACTATGCCTGGCTTTGACAAGCATATAGCACGAGTCTTATTTCATTGCTTATTTCAAATATATACTAGAGGTCTCCAAATGTAAGTATATTCACAGAAATTAACAATATGCAGCCATTTCATGATTTTCCTAGTGTTCCTCTCTTAATGCCCCCGTAAAACAGTATCTATTTCATGCTTCTTGATTTTTGAAGTGACTGTTTTACTGCTTTCTGAACAGCACTTAACTGCTAGATTATCATTTCTGCATCCACCGTGCAGTAATCCTTGCAAAGACAGGGACCTCAATTCATCTTGAGTACTATACTTTGCTAGAAACTGCCCCCTAACCAAGTGTTTTCCTGCTCCTTGGTAAATCACTGGTAGCTTTATTGTTACTCAGTCTGACCACTGCATTTTGGTACAGAAGCCATAGTACTTAAAGGAAGCAGGATTAAGTGTTGGGCAAAAGGATGGCATACCCATTGAAAGCCCTTTGCCAAACTTTGAACATAGGCAGGACACAGTGCTTAATTTGCTGAAAACACAGAGAAAAGAAACAGCTGAACAACCAATTGTGCTGTCAGCACAGTTTCCCCCATTCCACTGCAAGGGAAGCTCAGAAAACACTAATGGAATAAGGCACTAAACAGTTAAACAGACTTGAAATGCTCCGATTTATGTAATGACAATACCCTTCCATCACTATAACCCACCTCTTCACTCCTGCCCACCCCAGCTCTCCATGGTTTGGAGCCTTTTTGAACAGAGTGATTCTAGCATAACATGAAGGAAAGACCAGCTTTATCTTTTGATCATTTCTTACTCATCTCCTTTCTCTTGCTGGGTCAAATCTCAGTCTCACTGAACTCCCGATTTAGCCTATAGCAGGTAACAGTGAATAATTTCATATATCTATGAGCTTGTTTCCCATGTTTCCATTTTTATAGCCCTTAGAGGCTACAGGAACATGCTGCTTTGATTGCCTTTATTTTATCCTTCCTATGGGTCATGTGGGTCAGTGGCATACCTGAAATAAACTGGGACTGTTATTTCAACCATCAGTCACTCTTCAGCTGGAAGGCAGAGTTCTGTTGGCAGGGAGACTGCAGAGCAAAGCAGAGGACAGTGGTGTCTTTGATTGTGACTGTGTACTTCAGCTCCCACCTGTTAACAGGTATCCATGGGCACCACTGTTCCCCTGGCTCTGTTTCCATCTGATCGCGTTGTGTTGCTATTGGAGCATTTCAGTAAACAGGACCCAGAGCAGGGCGTCTGCCTCTGTGACCATGCACCAAGGCTAAATCCTCCACAGATCAAAAGTCAAAAAAAGCGATGGTGTTTTCCTGAGCTGAGGATTTGTCCCTGCAGTATTAATGTTACTCTGCCACCAAGCAGGGCTCTTTTCAGGCGAGACGCTGAACAGCATTTGATTAAGGCCAATGTGAGTGGAGTGGGCACGGCACCACAAATTCCCCAGAAATGGACTTCTAGAAAGAACCACCTGGACGCTACAAAATGAGCCATAAATGTGGAGATCTTATAAATATAACAACACTTCAAACTGGACATCTTTGTAGCCCTTCAGTGTCTGTCAGGGTCACAAGCCCTGGAGCTGGGCATATTAATTCATCACATCTTCAAGGAGGCAAAACCACTGCTGAGAGGGATCCAAACATGTTTGTTTCATAATGACGCATAAGGACTCTGCCTGGAGTCTCCCAAACAAGCCTTCCCTTTCCTTCAGTGGCATGAGAACAGTGTGCACTACATGCTTTAAATGGGATTCAAGTCACTTTTTCATTGTTACTAGAGCAGGTACTGCTGGAGATAAAAGTAACTGTCTCAGAAGAGCAGGTATGACATCTGGTACATAGTGCCAAAAATAAATCTTTAACTTCCTCTCATACCTGCCAAACCTGTTCCAAGGAAATAAGCCTGGGAAATATTATGAATACACACTTCTCTCTGATTTCAAAGGAAGAACTGACCTATTTTTTCTTTGCCCAGTTAAAACAGTTCCTATGAGAAGATCAGTTTGCTAAAACAACAGTCTATGTTTGGAATAACCCCAATCATAAAACAAAACTGCATATGAACAAAACTGCATATGAAAAGGGCAAGTGGCCTGATGTTTGCACTGGAGGTAATTCACGCTAACACCACTATTTATAGTGCAGCAGCACCTTAGGGACCCAGCCATGCTCGGGACACCCACTTGGTACACACTATACAAACATGAAATCTGATAGTCTCTCCCGTGCAGTGTTCTCATCATATTGCTGATTTATGGAAACTGGTTCTGTAATGCCATATAATTTGGGAGTGGTTCTTTGTGAAATCATTTTCTCTGGTCGTATTTGTGTAGTAAATATTTTCCATATCCTTTTCAACAACTGACCTGGCTTACAAGAAGACAAGAGATTTGTGTATTGGCAAAGATGACCTACTTAAATCAGGAACAATTAAAGACCCAGTCCCTATTTACAGGCTTGTGTAAAGAACCACACACACACACACAAATCAAAATGAAGATGCCAGGAAATGTTTCTCAGTGCTTCAATTCTGGTCATACAGGAGGGTCTAAGACGGGGGGAAACAATAAAAGGAAGTGCTTGTGATTCATTATTAGCAAGGTAAATAGGACACATTTGGAGCCTGTCATCATCCTGATTGCTCATCTGCTTTTATTAGTCCTCATTCTTTATTCTTGTTGTCTTGTTTTCTGTGCTTGTCGTTAAAGTTAGTTATATTATAGGCATCTGTTTAGCATATTCTATACAAAAATGCAAATAGAGATAAAAACCACCCGTTAAATAAATAAATGCAGCTTCCATGTCATGTACATATTTGACTGCAGCATGTCAAACACAAAGGAATTATCACTTCCTAAGTCTGCATGTTCATTATGTGCATTACTTTTTTACCAGCAGATGGCAGTTTACTATTGCTTCAAATAGGTTATTTTTTAATGTCAGATGTTTCAAAGTCCTGCGTGGTTGTTAAAAAACTCTCAGCTAATTTCAAAACTAATTTTTAATTCAGTTTTTTTCTGCATGAACCTCTCTAGAAAACGTAATTGGAACCAAGCGATTTGCTTCAGTTTACAGTCCTGCCACTGACCAATGCTATGCACTACCTAGACAGTTCCCTGACAGCAAGTTCATGCAGAACCAATTATCCAGCTTCAAACACTCACTGCTGCTACCACCCCCTTAAGGCACACCTCACACTCCCCAACTCCTAGTCTGTGCTTGGGAAATCATGCACAACAGCAGAGGTGGCAGCAGCAACATGAGGGATGTGACTCCACAAAGAGGCCAGTGGTTACTGCTGTGCCGCTTTGAAACTGAATTTTAGGTAACAAAGAGTTAAAACTACCACCCGGGCAGTGCTGGCTGCCTCCTGCACTGCAGCTGAGGAGGACCGAGGGCAGCAGGGAGTCTGTGCCAGGAGATGCAGCCTACAGGGGTTTTCAGAAATCCTGCTGCTGCCCAAGGCCATCCTTTAACCCAGTCAGAGCTCAACTATGAGCCCATCTTGCCCTCCCTAACAGGGCTCAGAACGCGAGTTTTCCCAGAGAAATGCTCCAGCAGGGAGCACAAGCGAAATGAAGGGATGGGTCTGTCCAATGCTGCTCCAGCACCTGGGCATGGAATTACCCTGGGCATCAACTGACACGCTACAGACCTCACAGGCACAGCAGTGCTATTCACATCCTAAAACCAGGCACCAGGAACAGACTCATGCTCCAAGAGCCTCTCTCTCCACTGGCCATGTGGTGACATCGTTCAGTCTGTGTCAGCCCATCTTCCCTTCCTGCCCCCAAAATTCCCTCCCTTGCATCAATACCGGCATTCAGGTCAGCCTCGTGAGGAAATGTGGTAGCTCGCAGTTGGATTTGTTCCCTCATCCAACTCTGCCACCCACCATAGACAATAAATGCTCCTTTTGGCTGCATCAGCCACAGAGATTTGTACTGGATAAAAGCAATCACATGACTCCTGGCTTCCCAGAGGAACAGAACTCCTCTCACACCACAGGTGTGGCCCTTGACCGCGTGTATCTCAGGCACACACCCATTTCCGCCAGCTCGCCAGCCACTGATCACAAAGGTGGCTTGAAACACACTGTACAGAGGGTAGGATGGAGGAAAGGACTCCTGTAAACTGCACACAGGCTGAGGACAGACGGGTTTTGTGGCTGGACAGGGATTTTGCAACTCTTAAATTTGTTCCTTGTATTTTCACACTGGAGTGGCAAATGAGATCACTTTGCCTCTGTTAAAGAACTCAACAAGGCTAAGAATTCCAAAACAGAGTACTGACACACACCAGTTTGTACCCATCTTGGGAATGCAGTGTTTTCTTTTACAAGCAGTGCCACACAGTCCCTTTTAAATGATCTGCAGAGACACACAAATTCACTGGTGGTATTAAATTGGAAGTGAAAAACAACAGAGACAGCAGATGGATTACAAATGGCAAAGAGAAATGAGAAACAGAGGAAGGGGAAAAGAAATGTAACAACATTTGAGAAAGGCAGGAGAGCATTTGTGTGGAGAGCAATAAGACACGTATACATGGTATCAGGCACAGATTGACTAAGGGAGATCAAAAGCGTGCCAAGAGGAACAGCTCAGCATTAGGAGGAGAAAGACTAATAGTTATTTTCTCCTCCAAGCTGAAGACTCCTGTAGATGCAGGACACTGGATATACTTTGTGGTGAAGTCCTCATGCATAGAGCTGTTTGTAAAACAACATGGATACAGTTCCAACAGCCTTTTGTTGGAACAAAGAGCAAATGGAAGTATTTACGAACCACATAATGACTTTTGATAATACCTAAACAATCATGTAACAGAAAATACATGCTCTCTCTACCTCTCTTCTTCATGTGGACAACTGTGTAAGTAAAGGTGATATCCATGTGAATCTGACACCATCCTATCAACTTTTGTTTCCACCTGAGAAATCCTTTAAATAACATTCAGAGTAGGTTTAAAATCCATTATCACTCTGTTTGATTATTCCATTCCTAAGAGAATGGATTTCAAAATTGTATTTTCCAGCTGAAGATTAAAGAGCTAGTTCTAGGCTTCCTACCTTCTTTAACAAGGTAAAATTCCACTGCATCTCAAAAGCTAAGCTTTAATACAGATGAGATTCGCTGTCATTTCACTAAATGTTTGCTGCTAACATTTAGCATTCCCATTACTTTCCCACCCAAACCTCATCTACTCAGGCTGAGAAGCAAACTGGATTTCTTATACCCTCATGTTGCCTTTGTCTTGTGCTCAGGGATACCTGCCACTGTCGGACCCCAGCTTTTCTGCTCAGCTTCACAAAGTGAAAGCAGGTTGTTGCCTCAGGGCCTGAAGAGGGCAGCTTTTCACGCCTGCGATGCACAGGCACCCCGCCGACCTTTTAAGCAGCCTGCTGCCCTCCAGGGAGGCGGCTGGAACAGGGGCAATGCTGCTGGCTCACCGCATGGCACAGGTACAAACAGCAGCTCCCCACATCTGATGCTGTGCTATGTACTTGGCACTGGAAAGCAACACACATTGCTGCAGTGCAAGGCAAGACAGGAATCTTTCTACTGCACATCAGCAAGCAGTGGAAGTCCATTTAGCTAGCCTTGCATTTCTTATAGACACATCACCTTCATAGTGCAGGCAGAGTCACAGCACTTGCCTCTGACTATAGCGTACATCCCCAGAAACAGGGGTGGAGAGGAGACGGGGAGATAAGACAGATCTCTTAGCAGGGACAGAGCTGGGCCCTCTCAATCTCACCCTGCAGAGCCACAAACTCCTGGCCTTGCTGCTGGGGAAAACAGAGGGAAAAATCCCACATCCTGATAAGAGCAAAACTAAGCCCTGTGGATTTTGTCTGAGGTACGGCATTGCCTAAATCAGGTCTAACTGCCACGCAAGATAGGATGAAGAATCTCATAATTCCCCAGAATCTGTCCCAAAGGCTGAGCACTCTCAAGATTATGAGTGCTCATAATCTTGTGCACTGAGTCATATTAAATAAGTTCTAGGACTCAGCCTTTGTTTGCCACACTTCCTCCAGTGCACTGCTTTAGAAGGAAGGGTGAATGGCCATCTGAGCCTAAAAACCAGGGTGTGCATTCTCTTCCTCCACTTTCCCCAGGCTTTATACATAAAGCAGAGCAGGAACTAGGTGATTTATCTGCTGTCAGCACCTTCTACGTTTTTAAGTTTTCTGTCAGGGCACAGAAGAGCCATAATAATGAAGAACTTCATTATCTCACTTTCCATCAGATTTTCCACCTCCCTCTGTGATTTACCATGCCCAGATCTCTGCTATTTGAATGATATGGAAAACAGGAGATGAAGACTCAAAGCCTGCAGTTTTGCCTAGAATATGCAGCAAATAGAATCTAATTAGAAATTAATAATTATGAGCTATGTTACTCTAGCACAATTTGTTCTGCCCCGAAGTATCACTAGAGTATCACTTAGAAGACAAGAAGGTTTGAGGTGAAGTCTCTCAGTAGATACACAGCCGATACCATGTGGGGAGCAGCAGCCTGCAGGCTGACAGGACCGGGCTCTGCCGACCTGCAGGACGGGGGCAGAGGAGCCCACGGACAGGAGGGCTCCGAGACATTAAATACCTGCTGGCTGAGAGCCGGTAGAGCTGCAACAACCCCGAGGGGCTGGTCCTCATCAGCTGCGCGGGGCTGCGGGCTCCTTCCCGGCGGAGGCGGACGTGGGCGCGTCACGTGCGGCCGTGTCCCTGCTGCCCGGCTTCCTGCGGCCCTGTCCCCTCAGCCCTGTACCCTCGGCCCTGTCCCCTCAGCCCTGTCCCTGCTGCCCGGCTTCCTGCGGCCGTGTCCCTGCGGCCCTGTCCCCTCAGCCCTGTCCCTGCAGCCCGGCTTCCTGCGGCCCTGTCCCATCAGCCGTGTCCCCTCAGCCCTGTCCCTGCAGCCCTGTCCCTGCAGCCCGGCTTCCTGCGGCCCTGTCCCCTCAGCCCTGTCCCTGCAGCCCGGCTTCTTGCGGCCGTGTCCCTGCGGCCCTGTCCCCTCAGCCCTGTCCCTGCAGCCCGGCTTCCTGCAGCCCGGCTTCCTGCGGCCGTGTCCCTGCGGCCCTGTCCCCTCAGCCCTGTCCCCTCAGCCCTGTCCCTGCAGCCCAGCTTCCTGCGGCCGTGTCCCTGCGGCCCTGTCCCATCAGCCCTGTCCCTGCAGCCCGGCTTCCTGCGGCCCTGTCCCATCAGCCCTGTCCCCTCAGCCGTGTCCCTGCAGCCCGGCTTCCTGCGGCCCTGTCCCCTCAGCCGTGTCCCCTCAGACCCGGTTCCTGCGGTGCCCCGCGGAGGGCAGTGGCTTGGCCAGCAGGGAAAGGCCGCTGTCTCGGCACGGCTCACTGTGAGGATGTCCCTGAACAGCATCACTGCCTTTGCCTTTGGTTTGTAGAACTAAGTCCTAGAAATGAGCGTCCCCCAAAACGGAGCTTCCACACAACTGGATGCTTAAAGAAATTGCACCACAATGTGTATGATGAAGTTGGGAATTTCCTGAAGAAATTCAGGATTTGACTGTGTGTATAAAGGAGGCCTTGTCCCATCAGAAGTCAACCGATGACTAAAACCAGGAACAAACCAAACCTGGAGCGCTTAAAGAACAGAGAATACCCTCGAATGAAGCAAAGAGCTTGGGAAACAAAACAAAACCAAAACCAACCAATCAAGCAAAACCCCACCACCATAAGAGTTATAGCCCCTTTCACCTCCTAGCAGTATATAAACACAGTAAGGTCAAACCTAGACAGAACTGCTGAGTGTGTGGCAAGTTTTCTCCAAGAACCCGTGTTTTCAGTCCAGCATGTGAGATCTTTGCACAAGCTCCACACTCCTGCATTCTCGACATTTCTCCTTTGCTGAGGTGTGGGACAAACACAAGACCAATTCTTCAGCCAAGACTCATCTCTACGGCAAAAACAATGAACTAAGAATACACTCACTGTGTCAGCAAGTCCTATGCATCAGAAGAACTGCAAGGGTTAATAACAAAAGAAACGGCAGGATATACTGAGTTTCAGTTACAGCTTGTATACTGAAAGTAAGGATCCTTATTCAGGAGTGAATTTTACTCAATGAAACTCAAATTTTAAGTAAATGCAAATAGCCTACATGGAAAATGTGAAAAATAAACAAAATATCATTTAATTTAATTTGAGTGCCCAAGCAAGTAATTTTCAAGTCTGTTTAATGTTTAGGAAGAAAAAGCCTTCATTCAGTCTCTGCAAATGGTTTTACTTACTTCTGTGACTTTCCATCTCTTGAGGATAATTCACTCCTAATAAGACAATTGCTTAGATTTATTACCCCACTGAGGTCTTGTTAAAGATCTAACAAAACCCCTATTTAAATGAAAAGGACAATAGAATCTTTAAAGTCAGTATAGAGTTTAATTAAAACCTGAAACAGAATCAATGTCTTTATGCATTAGAAAAGCAAAAACAGATTTCAAAGCTGTTAAACTACATGTAATTGGCATAAACTATCCATTGAGCCAAAGGAAAAAAGGAAAAAAAAAAAAAGGTCAGACTATGGTATGGAAATTGGAGTCTATTAATAAATAAAAAACCTGATACATGTGCACAGCACCATATTTTTCCATGCATTTTTTTATTTGCCTAATTTGCTAAGCATATCTTAGAGCAAACATGAAACAAGTTAGCCGTTAAGTTGAACAAATTCAAAAGGGACAAAAAGAGACTGATTGAAATCGATGCATTAACATGAACCAGCATTTAAAAACGTTTCATAATGTTCCCAAAGAGAGCATGTAAACTGCAGCAGTCTCAGTGCAAAACTGCTGTAATCTGTGTTCCCATGTAATCATTATTCATACACGGGAGTATTCAGCTCCTACAATCATTTTTCATGCATAAATAGTTTAAACCCCAAAATCACTGACATAATCCACAAGGGAGGCCTCCCTTTTGAAAGTTACCATCTCGAGAACACTGGGAAGGAATGTGAAGCCAGATACCAGCCCATGTGCTGACCCAACTTTCCCGTAGAGAAGGATCTACGGGCAGCCCCGCTCCGACCGCAGGCACTCCCGAGCCTTCCCCGGCCCCAGAGCCACCGCCGGCCTCTTGGGTCCCGTTCGCAGAGCCAAACCCAGCAAGATCGCAGAGCCAAGCCAAGCCAAGCCTCGTCACTTCTCCCTTCCCCCACCGGCATGCAACGGGGACCTTGAACACAGGGAAGGGAGTCAGCCCAACAACTGCTTTCGGCACGCACCTGCCTTTTCAGGAGAAAATAAATTCTGAGACAAACACTATGCCATAACCTGTTTCTGCATTAAGGAAAAAGCTCTTTTGTTTCCCTTCTTTCTCACAGGAGGGGTGACGGGCTGGCTGGAGCGGGCAGACACGCGGATGGACTCGGTGCAGAGGAGCCGCACACCGAGGCGCTGCACGCAGCAGCGGCTGGAAACGGTGCCCCGGCTCGGCCGGCCGCTCGGCTGTCACCCGAGAGTGACAATGTAAGGGTCAGGAGGGAACTGTGGTGCGGAGTGGGTCACACACAACTCCCTCGTCTGGAAAAATCGCGAAAGGATGCTGTGTCACCTCCCCTCTGCAGCACATCAGCCCCTTGATAACCATTTAACCAATTTGGTTACCGTACACTGCAAGCCCACAGAGCTGGCCATCTTACGCAGGCCTCTCTTCATTTAAAACTGACAGCTCTTGCCGGTGCTACGGTATAGTCGGTGCCCTTGCTTTTAACTTACATTTTTGCACGGGTGTTCAGTACTTGGGGCTCCCTTTGTAAGTCCGGAAACACGTGCCCGAAGCAAGGGCACCAGGTGCCTCCGGGCCGCTGCGCCCGGGTCCGTGCCGGGGTCCCTGCCCGCGGGGCTGCGCCTCAGCTACCCAGGAGTGCCGAGACGGGAGAGCCCTGCAGACAAGCACCGTGGGACGCTCCACGGGTGCCTGCAGCACGAGCTGTGCCACGCCTCGGTCTCTCCGTGCGCCTGGTGCCAGCACCGAGGGGGAGCGCCCCGGCGCCCGCTCCGCACGGCCCCCGCGCTGTCCCCCCGCGGGTGCGCAGGGAACGAGGGCTCGTTCCACGCACGGTTCCTGCACGGCGGATGGGCCATTCCTCAGTGCGCCTCAGGCCGGCCGTTGTGAGCGCGGTAACGGAGGGGAAATGCCGGGTAAGAGCCCCGTGTGAGAAACATTAAAACACTTGGTGTGCGGTGCATCCTGGGGGTTATATTCCTCAATGACCTTTTTAAAGAAATACGGTCTGAAATCCCTTCTCAGGGCCTGTAGGAAGACACAGCTGTTTACAAATGGTAACCATTACTTGGAATTATATTACTCATTCCACTTGGTGACAAAGAGCTCATTTCCCATTCCATCCACACAAGGAGTGGAAATGTAAATTTAGTGCTGCTCTTTTTTTAGATCTTTCACTACAGATACAAAGCCTAGCACAGTTTTCAAGGCAACGAGGAATGCTATGAATGCAACTGGGATGAAATCTTGGAGCATCCAAGCCCTTTCCTCTATAGCTAACAAGCAGAACTACATTTTGGTGAGCTATTACTAAGCTCCAAATAAAAAATATTATTGAATATATATAAATAGCTGCCAATGACACTTCTAAGCAGGATTTAGGACCTCTGTTTCATTGATGTTATGTAGTTCACTTGCCACATACATGAAACAAAGGCTACTTTCTAGTTCAAGGATGAGTCAAATACAACCGTGGAAGCTAACATTTGAGTCTGCTTTGCTCTTTATACACGTGCACTTTCTTCTGTCAATAACAGCATTGCCAAGAGATAAGAGACAGGCTTCTCTAAAGATGATTCACATAACAACCTTATAGAACAACTGGCCTGGTACAACAGCTGAGTGACACAGGACAAGAGGAGCTCCACAGCATCAACAAGCTTTTCTGACAGATTTACACTTAGTGACTATTTTCATTACTGATTAGGTTTCCATGTCCTCACAAGCACATTCCAGTCATACTTCCAAAAGTATCTGGCCAGTCAGCACAACCTTGTATAGTAGTAGACAAAATGGCATCTGCATAAATTTGTCTACAGGGGAGAAAAGGCAAAATACAGGCATGAGGATTATCCCAAACTCAGCATTACCCTCAAAGCCTCAGTGCTTCATGTAAGCAACAGGTGGTTCCTAAAGCTGTGCCTTTGAAGGAGGCAATACTTTGTCCACTATTTTTCCTCCTGTTTTGCTTTTTAGTCATGGTATGTCCTGAAGTAAAAGTCTTAGAACAGATTCCCACTCCTGCATGAAAAATTATGGGAAGGAGTTTTTATAAAGATGCTTCTTTAATAAATGTATCCTGTTGGGGTAATGGATTGTTGTCCCTGTCCTGGAGGAGGCTGATGCCATGTGACTGCTCTGTGTGCCCTCTCTGATGCAGAGCTTTGGGACTCTCCTTCCAGGGCTGGATCATGATGTTTTCATGTCTCACACCAACTCTACCTATGGCTGCACTCACAGATTTTTCAGTGAATACTAACCTGACACCATATCAGCCCAGCATTTTCCAAGATAAGGGGTATGGAGGAATACAGAAAAAGTACTCCCTTCTGTGCATCATCTCACTCCAGGAAAGGAAACAATTTCTCACAGGGCTTAAGTAAGCAAAAGGTGAGGGCTACAATTAACTAGGGCCATAAATATAAACAAATATTTCCTCAGTGGAGAGGTAAATGTTTCAGCACTAACACCTGAAAGCCTGAAATTGGGTGACACATTTTCAAATCAGCCTCAGAGTGACAAACAACCCGAAGAAAAAGATGTAGCTACCTTGGAAAGTGTTAATGCAGATTAAATCCAGTCAATAGCAGAAGTCAGAGTTATTACTTCTTATGGTTCTCAGATCTTTTCTTCCAGAAGAAAAGCATTTTAAGAATGCAACAGATGCTTTGCTTTTGAGCATACTCCAGTAGATCTCAGTACAGCCCATACACATCTGAATAAGCAGGAGTTCATTCAAGTGAGGGAGCAGGCCTGTCCCACATCTTACCCACTTGCAGGACTAACACCCTTTATAGAGTTAACTCTATAAAGCTAAAACCAACCAAACACAACCAGGAAAAGGTAAGGCATAAGAGCAGTTAGCTAGCTCTTTTTCATCCTACCCACAAGGACCCGGAATCAGCAATTGTGTTTGGGTGGAAGTTTTTCTGTTTGATAAGCACACACACAGAATCCAGATTTATAAATGCAAGTGTTACTGGAATGGGAGGATAGAATTGTTCTTTAAATCACAGTCAGTCTGATCTGTTGGAGAGCTAAGATTAATAAAAACCTTGAAAATTAATGTTCCCGTTGTGTCACTGCAGGGTAAATCTTTATTTCCAGTCCTCCTTCCAATCTGAAAATTGCTGAAATAGTTCACAGAGGTGCCACAGACACCTGCTCTAGGAAACGTACCTTTCTCCTGTGACTTCCAAAGCTTGCTCTCTCCCACAAGCAAAATCCCAGCTCCTTCACAACACTGCCTACAA
Source organism: Hirundo rustica (assembly GCF_015227805.2). Taxonomy (NCBI): domain Eukaryota; kingdom Metazoa; phylum Chordata; class Aves; order Passeriformes; family Hirundinidae; genus Hirundo; species Hirundo rustica. The sequence goes on from NC_053458.1 coordinate 16,279,927, forward strand.
GATCTCCAGATAAATACATCTCCCTTCTCTACCCAGCTTGGGAGCATGAGGTATCCTCACCCCTGAGCATTGCTCAGTTCCTTTTAGAGGAGATACCTGGCCCTTCCAGAACACAGGAGGCAAATGGGTGCCCCCACTGTGGCTTTCTTCATGCCTGCAAAAGTTGCAGCAACAGAGTATAACAGGAGTGAGCTCAATGTTCTCCACCCACTCAGGAAGGGAAAGTACAGGAACATCACAAACAACTGAGGGGGACTTGGATTTTTCTTTGAAACAATCCTTTTATTTACAAAGACTGTAGAAAAGTCGTATTTTCTTAAGCCCAGTTGTTTTTTAGAAGCAGGAGGTATTTTCTTTGCTCAAAATTCAAAGAGGCACTCAAATGCACTAAGCATAAACATGCTTTTAGCATTTTATTAAGCAAGCTGCTTCTACTGCCACGACTGTTCCTACCTTACTGTCACCTTTTCCCAGTTACTCGCTAGTGCTGCATGAACATGCAGATACCCATCTACTAAAACAAAATGCAACAAAGCCTCTACCCAACTTTGGATGGATCTGTTTAAACTGACAATAACACCGCAAGTTACAGTAGGAACTATTTTTAAGTATTCTCAAGATAATACAATTAAATAACAAAACTAGAAAATATAAGAGTGTTCAGACAAGAACTTAAAATAACACCTCATTTCTTTTCAGGTTACCATTTGTTTGGCGCTACATTTAAATGCTGAAGAATGCTGGCAGGAAAAAATTTTTTTTATTCTTCTGCTGTGTCTCTAGGCACTGTAAGACAGTCATTCTGCAGCAGAACTTCTGCCAAAGTAGGCTCTGGTGGTGGAATGCATTTAGAAATGATGGCCAGATGATGGCACAGTAAACGTCCTTCTTTTGACGGGCTGTATGTGTCTCTTAGAAATATTCCTTGTTCCATATGCATGTGGAGGATTAGACACATACACTCCTCACACAGAACAACTACCTCCCAGAACGTCAGCAGAGTATTTACTACCAAATCCAGAAGGAGTTTGTGATTCTTACATTGTCCCCATTAATGAGAAAAATGTCACTATAGAAAAGCTCTCTCTTTTTTTCCCTTTCTTATCAAATCCTTCAAACAGCTGATAACTAGCTTTTATAGATTGGAGAGTCAGATGGAATTCTGAATCTATTATTTTACTAAAACCCCAGGGGTCAACTTATCACCTGAAAACCATTTTACATGGACAATTTGACTTTCATGTGGAGTGTCAGAACATACCCTAGATGGAAATCTAAAATAAATTATATGGAATAGTGCCTTCTTTGTGCTGAAATTTATCGGTCCCAGACTACAATAATTTTGAAAATTGTATCCCTTAAGCTACAGTGCTGAGATATTATTAACTGCTTGAACTAAAAGAGCAGGTCTGATCGGCTGCTATAAAGTCTATGGACAGAGACTAATTTCTATTGAACCACATGCTTATCTGAAGCTGTGTTCCACTATTGCAAGCTGCCAACTTTATTTTCTTCCAGAATACACTGCCCATCTTTTTACCATCATCCTCAGTATGCACTGTCACTTCAGCAAATCCATTCCAGAAGCTAAGAATGTATCTAGCTTCTGCTAATATGGTTGTCTGAGACAATCACACCCAGGAGACAGGGAGGGAGAACGATCCACTTGTACCTCTTATCTTCCTAACACAGGTTATTTTCCTCTCTAAGCAAGTCTCTGAAATGCATCTCTGGGATGTATCACAAGATAAGCATATAAATTCCATGGCCAACACTCTCTTTATCACTTCAGCCGCCATACTTTGGAAATAAAATTATTTGATAATGTGCTGATGCTTTGGTCAATGCACCTTTTACATCTGTTGGTACAATTTTTAGAAACCAAACTGACCTCAGAGCCTAAAATCATTATAATTGAGAAGATGCTGAAAATGATAAATGACACAGCTGCTGGGTGATTATTCTTTGAGGAGAAATTCCCAGCTAGACAGAAAAACCTTCCTTAGGCATAACACATAAGACACAAGGATAGAGTTCTGGGATAAAAAAGTGTATTTCCTACACCCAGGAACCTAACAACTCTGGACTACAACAGCTAAAATATTACACCACAACCAGGAAAAATAGTAACAAACCGTACCGCCTCATTTTCATTCAGATAATTTAATAGCCTTTATAAACTGAAATTGCTAAAAAGGAGGTTCTGATTTGCACATCCAAGTTTCTAGACAGTGCTACTTTCACTTTTATTTTACTAGACAGTGTCAAGCTCTCCATGAGGCATTCAAAACTAATGACAAATCACTATGAAAAATCAACCTCTCTAAGCAGAGAACTTATTGCTTCTGGTAATGGCATTCAGCTCACTAAGACCGTGGCCAGGCAGGAATTCGAAAACCAAGGTGTGGCAGGTCTCTTTCAAACCTTTTAATGCCTGTCTGCCCAACATCTTTCTTTTATTTTTGGATGGATCTCAGAAGCAGCAGTCAGTAAGTGAACACTTGTCTCGAATGGGTGGCTTGACTGCTTAAAGAAACACCATTAAAGGTACTGGCAAAGCACGATACACTATGAATCTGTGAAAATTATACAGAGTTTAATGGCAAGTTCACTGTATTACTTACTACACAGATTAAAGGATTAAAAAAGGTAGTATTTCTGTGTTTACTTTCATTACATCCTACCATTCATTAAAGTGACTACAGCAAGTTAGCAGCCTTTTTCTGTCATACCCAAACAACAGGAATTCTCTCACACCCCAAATTCACAGTACTGGAGATAAGGAAATGTGCCAAATTTGGAGGTTTTTACTTGTACTGATGAATATTCTGAGTACTTTTAAGAGTTTAAACTGATGAGATAAATGTTTTGGAATCTATTTTTCCAAATTACAGCTTAATTAGGTCAAAATAAGAAATCCATAATTTCAGAGGATAAAGCCTGAAACTAGCCTGAATCTATCTGGAAGTGTGATCAGGTATCAACATGCAGCAGCTTAAAACAAGTTACACAAGCTGACCTTATTACGTGTGAATAACAGGTTTCCAATGTAGAAATATGTATTTTTCAATATACTTTTCTGAGCAGAAATCGTGTCATTTATATGCAAATCAGATTATATTCTGCAGCTGATTCTTCTGTGCTGAAGCCATGGGAATTATTTGCACTTAATAAAGCCTCATAAATACGTTTTGCCTCTAAGTGGGTGGGGGAACAGCAAATATATCATAGCCATTTACAGTTACAAGCATCTTTTTATTTTGAAAGTTATATGCATCCTTTAATAGAAAGTTTCACAGTTACAAAAAAAACATTGCTTCCTTTATATAAACAAAATACCCTTACAGCCTTCAAAACAAAATATTTTGCCTTATTCCCTATGCTCAGCTATTTAAAATGTAGAAATTGCCATCTAGCCTCAGTCAAAAAGACATGCTAGTTCCACATGTTAAATACAGGAAGAAATTACTTTTTATTATATCTAGGCACTTTTAATATATTTCAAAGGACATATACTTTCTTTATGTTAAGTATGTCCACCCAGTACCATCTATTGCATTTCGGCAAAAGGTGTTAACATTTTCACACGCTACCAATTACATGTGCCCCTCAAGTCCTGGCACACGGAAATGATCCATTTAAAAAGCACAAGAGGACAGACTCAAGAACATTCCCCTAAGTGTAGTGAAAGTGTAGCGTTTCCATGTGGTAGCAAATTGGGAAACAACTCTCCCTAACCGGTATAAACAGTCTGGACGTGGACTCCTGCTAAGGGCAGGACTGCAGGTTAATAGCACATCTTTTCCAGTCACTTCCCAGCCAGAGGGAAGAGCAACAGTGATCAGCATTGCCTAGAAACAGACCGGCAACAGAAGGGCCCTGAGGGCCCCCAGTGCTTACAGAGGTGGAGTCCTTATTGGCTCCAGTCCTTCACATGGAGCCCATTCCATGTGAAACGCCCATCCAGAGCACAGGGAGACCAGGAGGTATAACACTGGGTGAAAAGTGAAGGCTTAAACTGATACAATTTAATGTCACACAGATTTCTAGAACAAATACAGACGCATGGCTCAGCCAGGTTGGTCTTTATCTCAACTGAACAGTGGCAGCCAATAAACACCTGCCCTTTTTCTATCTGATTGTTTTCAGTCAAGCTGAAATTCATCACCAAAAACACTGTATGTGCCTCAGTTAATTTTCATGGAAGTCTTCCAAAAATTCAATGTGTTATTAGCCCTCTGCAGGAAGCGAATTCTACCCTGATTAGTACCTTCTTTTCTATTTCCTTCTTAAGCAAAGGAGCTTGCAAAAAAACCAGGCATTCACAGATCTCATTTCAGAGATATAATTAAAGATTCTGGCAGTAAAACAATTGACATGATACAGCTCTTTTGCTCATCTACATAAAATGCAGATGGGGTGACATAAAGAGCTACATAACTATTCTGTGAAGGTATATCTAAGTAAAAATACACTCAAATAACAAGAGCCCAACTTGTTGCAATTATTTTAACTTAACAATTACTGCAATGTTTAACTCATTAAAATCTTCAAATAAATGAATAAAGGCTACATAATTAAAATGTGCTCAAGACATGCATCACACAATGCAAATTATGTCACAATACATTTGCAATATTCTGTACGCTATAAACTTACCTTATACACAAATGTCTGGAAACATGTTTAAACATTCTGCTTATTTTCCCACTATTTTTGAAGATTATGGGGTTTGAGTGCATATTGCATTTTCTTCAGGCACAGATATGGTTGACCTCAGTTTATATTTTGAAATATAATATTTGTGACAGGACACACACAATATGTGTGATAGGACAAGGAAGCATATAAGGAAGTTGAAGTTAAATTAAAAGCAGGTATAAGCATGTATTTTATTATGGAGAATCACACAAGTAAGATAGTAAAACCTGACTTCTCATCACATTGAATTTTCTTTCACTACTCCATTATAGGAAACAGTATTTTTATAATGTAAATTTTGTTGAATCATCCCCAGACTAAAGTCTGTGGCATCCTGCCGTATCCCCCAAGAATTACCTACACAATCCCATTGATTGAAACTTTCAATGTTTCAACTCTATGTAGAATTAAAATAAGGATCAGTTTAGACTCTAACAATATTTTTATGTACTTTAATCTGCATTTTACTCATTGTTAGTAGCTTAGTGAAAATGTTTGACTATATCCTCTTGAATTTAGTTAGTCTCAGCATTTGGTCAGCACCTGAAACAAGGCACAGCAATCTTTTGCCGTTTTATTCACCTTAGCAAAGTTAGATCCTTACATGGATAAAGCAATTCAGTGTCTCACGTGCACAAGCAAGGCAATACTCAGTGAGCCTGTCTGTGAAATGACAGCATACCAGCTCTTCCATGTCACTCTCATTACAGGTAATTTGGAGAGTTCCACCAGAGAGCAATTCAGCCCACTTCCAATCTGAAATACCTTCTGACAGTGTCTGCATCCTTCAAGGTGAAACAGGTTTATCACTTTATGGGATTCAGTTAAACAATGCAAATTGCAGCTCTCCATAGCCATGTCAACACTTACCTTCTGGGTGTGACCTGGTCATTTGTATGAAGTATCTGTTGAGAAACACCACTGTATCTGCCTGGGAGCCATCTGTTTCCCATGGGAGTCAGAAGAGGGAGATGGGCAGGAGATAAAATCTGCATTCTTAAATCTTACCCTGACACAGAACTGGAATGTGTACATGACTAGGACTGCTGGGCTAAATGTAGCAGTAGTGTAGTAATTCTGAGTTACATCAGCCTGGAAGCTTAATGAAGAAAAAATCTGACAAAAAGAGATCTGACATACTAATAACCTTGTGATGTAATAAAATACTTGAGGTGTAGAAAAGTGAGTTAAGCCGGGGCCTGTTGGCATTTGCATAGTCAAGAACATATTGAGGGGTGAGTATTGAGGCTGCTTAGATTAGGCCATTCTTTCATGCAGAGAAAGAGTTAAGTCAAAAGCATAAGGAAACACTGGAGTCAAGCAAAATGTTATTAGCTGAGAAAATTACAACCTGGTAGTGCAGCAAAACATGGCTGCATTTCGTTGCACCACAAACAGTGTTGAAAGAACAGACAGCTAATTACTGTAACATTTTAATTCCTCACTTTTTGAATAATTAACAGTAAAAAATAACATTCTCTTGGATTTTAGGCAACATATATTCCACTAACTGTTGAACTTACAAGGTCTACTAATCAAACACTAAAACTACAATCCAAATCCAAGGCCTGGTGCCTCAATCTGTATTGGGACACATGAATGCTCATTTTATGACCTTGGGTATGAAAGCGAACAGGCAACAGAGTTTCAGAGTATTTTTACAGACATTTAACAACTGATTTGCTGAGAATTTGGAAACATATATGCTTAAGTTGCACTTTTTTATTAACGCGTTCATAGCACCGTCAAAGGAAATATCTAGAATCCAGAATAATTTAGCATTCTCTTACTCCTATTTATAAATCTAATTATTTTACAAAATCAGCACTACAAAAAATTCACCTTTAGAGAAACTGAAAGAAAGGCCAAAAAACATTATGAAACTTCTAAGGAAAGTCTTTCATTCATTTAAAGACTATTTAAGAAGCAGGATATGTTACTACAAATCCCTTACTTTCCCTAATGGGATTTTCTGTTACCTATAAAAGTATCCTCAATTTGTGAACTATTCTCCTATGGCATATTTCAATATTTTTCTTTATAATCCTGAAAACAGTAAGGTCAAACAACCAAATACTTAAGTACTTCTCAAAACAAGATACTATTTCTTATATTCTATAAATTCTGTAAATTAGACATCAGTTTTATTATTATTTACTCTGTGCAGCAATCCAGCTATTGATAAATAGGTATACAACAGAAATTAAATTCTCTTGACTGAAGCCTTCACTGTAAAACTGGCTGTAAACTCTTTCCCCAGCACTTAAAACGTATTTTGTTTACATGTTTTACAAAATATCATCAAATATTCCAAGAAAGGGCTTGACATCATTGGATTCATCATCAAGAAGATATCTAAAGAAGATTAAGCAAACAAACAAATTAGGTATAGCACATCAAAACCTATGGAATCAGGAACACTATATAGAGTCAAGAGAAACCAAGTAAAGCAAAATAATTTTAAGTCATTTCTCTTTTAAGAACAGTGAATTGTTACTATTATTGTGAAAACTAAACTTTTAAACAATGAATATCAGAAACTAATACATTGCTAAAGTTCTGTTTTCCTTGGAGACCTAAGCACCAAACACGAAGGAAACAGAAAAACATATATAAGTTTTTATTACCTGTTTTTATCGACTTCTTTTTCCTGTTCTTTTGTGAAAATAAAAAAATCTTCTTTTCTAGTGAATTTGGAAGAGTCAGAGATTATTTCTGGGATGGAAGAACACTGTACATTTTTTTGCTCTTGAAAAAGACTTGAATGCTTTTTTTCTTGAAAACTGAACTGCAACATAAAAGTTAAAAAGTATATATGATTAAACCAACTGAAACTCCCAGACTGTTGTAGAGTGTAGTACTGGAATTTAATTGATACTAGGGTGTTTTACAAGGACGAGGCATGGGATGAGTCTAGCTATACACTGGATGGAGAAACTATCAAATTGAGTAAATAGTTTTGAGATCATGCTATATAAAGTAAATTCATTTCTTTGTATCAGGAATATCCCACTGAACACAGAATGCATGCAGGTTTGGACAACACAGAGAGGTTCAGAAATTTAGGATATCCTAATTGATTCCTAAGTCAGGTATGGCACATATATTTACACAATAAATACTCTAATTATAGAAAATTCTGCTATCAATATAAGTTTACTCACCGAAGCTATATTTCTATTCTGTACAGGTAAATTCACTTTTGATGTGCTATTAACCATAGAAGCATCTGAGTTCTGAATATTGGTCTCATCTTGTACTGTGCATGAACTGAAAACACCAAGTTGAATAATTTCAGTACTATTACAGAAGTGCAAAATTATTTGCTTTTCAGTTCAGGATTTTCTGCTTATTTCCCTGCACACTTAAATAAAAACCAAATTAAAATCACTCAACAATTCACATCTTTTAAACACTGAAATTTCACTCAGTTTTACGAGTGAACAACCTTCTGTATATTTGATTACACAGCTACATGTGAGAGTCAGACAATATTTGAAACTGAATAGAATAGTAGTAAATTATGTAAGTCTTACTCTTTTGATCGGTTATCTGTGGGTTTGCTTGCTGTATACTGGCAGACGGGTTGACATTCATCTGGAATTTGAAGGCAGGTATTTCCATGTTCTGTGAAAGAATCAAAGTTGTAAAGAGTATCGAGAAGCAGCCACAACCCGGTAAATATTTCACATGACATGATAAATAATACTTTGAAAATTATGAAAGTGTCTTAACACATGAAATATTTCTTCTGTGGGTTTTGGGCTAATATAAAGATAAGCAGAGATATACAGTCATTATACATTGTGCAATAAAAAAAAAAGTTGCAGGCCATCAAAAATTTTTAATTGTGGCTTTTTAAACTCTCCCTTCTGTATTAGATTTGTCAAAATATATATGACATTCAAGGTAGAATAATAAACCTGTCAGTCAAGTCAATTAACCAAAATCTTCAGGTGGCTCTATTCATTGTATACTATAATAATTTATTCTCAAATAATAGCCCATAGAATAATTTGTATGTAGGAAAGAAAAAAGTTTGTTGAAATAACCTTACCTAATTCTCTACTGACAAAATTACTAGCAAATACCAATTTCTCATCATCAATATCATCCCAAATATCATCTCTCAGTTCAAAGTCCACATTCAAAGCATCTGAAAAACAGGATCTGCTTTTATCTGTGGCAGAAAAATATGAAGTATTAATTTAAAGATCAAAACAGTGAACATTGTAATTTTAAACATTAGCAAGAACTTACTACTCTTTCCACAATTCCAAGATTGCAGTTGTTTCTGAGACATTTCTAAGGTATTAATATTATCTATCTGGTCCACTGAAGGTGATGAAGATGACAGTTTATTGCTGGACCTATTTAAAAAGAATAAATCAGTGACATGTCAGTAAAATAGTTGCAGAAAGTTACAAAATAATTTTATTCACAAAATAATTCTTAGCAGTACCTTGGCAAGGCTGGCAATAAAGACTTAGGTGTAAAAACAAATTGTTTGAGATCCACGTTTTCAGCTCGATTTAACATCTGCACCTAAAGAAAGCACAATATTTTAATTTTTAAGATACAAACATACTGAGAACTGGGGTTTTTTTAACAAGTTTAATGACATCATTAATATCCTAAGTTAGCATAATATTTAAATGTCATAAAACCATTCTGACGTCTGCTTATGTAATGTACTCAGTTAAAAAGGTCTGAATTATGTGCTTCTAGTGGAGGTATCCAAGCACCCTGGCAAAGCCAGACTGGTTGACTCTCATCTGTATCAGCTGTAGGCTAAATAAGCATCTATTGTAAACAGACAAGCAAACAAAGCTGGGTGGTGGAAAGAAAACCCTCCAACACCTCAAATATCATTCTTGCTGCAGAAGGACCTCGTTTAACTCTACATTCAGCGGAATGAAGTGCAAGCCATGAAATCTTTCAGAAGTTTAAAACTAATATGGATGGTTTTCTTATAAGCAAGTGGATCTACCTGCCAGTGAAAAAGGAATCTTAGTAGCATGACTAATAAATATCACAGTTTGTTTCATTCAGGTCATATTTTGCCAAACCAAGTCACAGTGCAGTACCTTCTGCATGCCTCTGAATCTCACCAACCACAACCTATCAAACGCCATAAAAGAAAAAAATACAGAGGACAGACACAAAAGTGGACCATTGGAAGTGTCCCAAAGAACAGCAGAACCTCTCAAAGATTCCTGGAGCTTTGTACTTCTTTACTTTTTGCACTCCACACAGAAAAGTCGAACCTGAATGTCCATATTTAGTGAGAAAATTCTCTCTGCAAACAATGTCTACAAATATGTAACAGATTAAAATAAACCTATGAAATGGCTGACTGCATTCAAGTGAACCTTTAGCCGTTTTACTGGCGGTATAGATGAAACTGAGTTCCTGCTCCTTAAATCAGCTAGGTATAAAGAAAACTCTGTGTCTCCAGTCATCTGTGACTTTGGAGGTACTCCAGTTTTACCTGAGAAAATGAAGCAAAATAATCTTTAGATTAGTTATAAGGGTTAAATGCTAATTATTTTCAAATTACTTTGCAAAACTTTGCCACTAAGCTTACTATCTTCTGTTAGAAGATTGAACATGCTAACTACAAGATCTAACACAGTACTTACATAAAAGTAGAACAAGCCTGGCATTTTTTTAACTCATATGCTAAGTAGAAAAAGTATTATTAATCATTAATTAATCATTAATCATTGTAGTGCCTATGAAAGTGTTACTGACAAAGCTATTTGTAACTGCTTTTATGACAGCATAACAACTCAGGTCCCATTCTCATGCTTGTATTGTTTCTGTTAACGTAGGCATTGGTATGATGGGAGCTGTTCTAAATTGCATTTGTATAAAAGTATCAGAAGTTGGAGATATAATGAAACTCACAGCAGTCATGCCCACACACATCTTTATTTTTACAGCGGTGGTTGCATTCTCTGTTTCCGTATTTCTTGTAGGCAATCTCCTGTTTAGATCTGCCTCCTAGATAAATATAATACAGAAATTCAGACAGTTATATTGGATACCAAACACCCATGATTTTTCTTAGTTTCAAAATCATCAAAGAATTGCACTGTAGTACTTGACAACTAGAAGCAGCAGAGTTGTATTTTTATTACCTTTGAGAAAGAAACAGCAGGGATAAATAAAGATCTAGCTCCCTAGTGAAAGCAAAATTCAATTTTCTGTTGACTTCTGTTTTAGCCAGACACTGTGACCTGACCATTTACCTGTATCTACTTCTGCTGCTGGCAGGCTTTGGGGTGAGCCGTAACATACACCAAGTGTAGATTCAGCTTTCAATTTTTGATTTGTGACCACCTTACATCCCTCTGTTTTTCGTGTTAAGTAGAAGACTGTATATGTTTGATTTATATCAAGGCCAACTTGGAAGAAAAAAGACAAAAAAATATTAAAACTGCTTTAAACTATTTCTATACTAATGATTCTCTTCAGTATTCTAAAATGTTTAAGCAAGTAAATGTTAATCAAAGATCAGGGATTTTTTTTTTAAATAATTTGCCCTTATAGCACACTCTTGTATGACCAGATTCTTTAGGATTGAAACTAAAAACCCCAAACATTTTTTAGAATTAAAGACATAGTTACTAGAAGAAAAACTTTAACCAAATTTTCTCGTACTGTGTTAAAACGACATTTATCTATGGCTTTGCACTCCTGATAAAATTTTAAATTTTAAATTGTACTCCAGTCTTTATTCAGGAGTATCTCTGTACTGGCAAAGGCATAAAATGAGTATGTTGACAATGCTTCTTAGGTTGAATGCAATATTCATGAGAGATACCCTTTGTAAAGAGAGTAATTTTGTCTTTCATCAAGGCAAAAATTTGCTGGAAAACCAGACAGGCTTTTGAAAAATGTGAGATTTCCTTCAAGTCTGAAATAGGAATAGACTTCAAAATAAGTAGAGACTACGAAGACTTAGTTTTAGTCTCATTTCACTGTTACCGGCTTCAGAAAAATTAACTGTTGCAGTGAGTTTTACTGAATTCAGCACAACATGGAGATAAAAGGACAATTTTAATTTCTGTGTGGTTAGAATACCCTTCTTTTTCCAGAGCAACAGGAAATCTGTAGAAATATAGATTATTCCAGGCTTGATTACTGTAATAATTTCAATGTCAATATTTACCATGGAGGCATCAACTACACTTCAGTAAATCTAGCACACAGCAATCTTCTTTACTGGTGGGGCATGATGACAGAATTTAATGGAGCCATTCTGGTTTTTAATTGTTTTTAAAGTTTTGTGTTTAAAGGTCATAAGGGTCTCTCCCCATTTGCTGCTGTAGTTCCAGTTTTATAGAAACTGACACTGAGGGGACCAGTGTTTAAATCTGCACACAGTAAGGCACAACATTTTCATCTGTAGGAAATTCTTGTTATCAAAGTAGAGATGAATCCATATCCAACACCTCTTTACTACAATGCAAAACCTGACCATTCACAAAGACAGCTCTGCTCAGCAAAATAACCTGTCAGGCTGATCCCTACTCAAAGTTAACTCACTTGAAGGAGAAGGACAAAAGAGAATCCCAATCTGTATCAACACAGCAAAATACTGTCTCCTAGTACCAGTTTTGATGCTTCTCAGTTCCTTAATGTGATAGTAAATTAAATAAACAGGTAAGTAATTGTGAGAGATAGTATGCAACCCAGTAAAACATACGTAATAGAGGTTTGTTTCCAGACCACCTCACTTTATTTTACTTTGGCTTAAAACTAAATGTTTTAGTAATTTGCTCCAAAATCTTATGCATATTGTTTTTTAATTCAAAGACTACCCTAACCTACCATAATCAGAACTAATTAAATTTATACTTATGTCTTCTGATTTAAGAGCTCTTTTAACTTCAATTTTCTTCATCCAATTTCCAGTTTTCAGCAGCACAGAATCCCTGTAATCCATGAATAAAGTTGTTAGACATTGACAATGAAAACAGGACTGTGTAACCAAGTGGAAGAGCCTGTATTTGGTCCTACTACTTTAGTTTTGCTTGATAATTGGCCTAAGAATAACTTTCCAATAATGTATGATTTATGGCCGTAAGAGGGCCAGGATTCTGCAGATCAGTTTCAGTTATGCCAAAAGTGCCAGATTTTGGCCGGAATTCTCATGAAGGTCAAGCAGTTGGAAAATATTTTGTTTCTCTTTTCCAATTTGCTCCAACCACCTCAGCCAACTGGAGAATTTAAATCCATCTCTGAGGGGGATAAAACTATTTTTAAAATTTAATTAAAGAAATATAGGTAACAGGAGTAAGTAACAACTGGTTTACCTATCTTTTTAATAGGTATTTTACTTGTTTTATATTTATGGGAAATTTATTATGACTTTTCCATAATATGACATTGATGTTGAACAAATATTTACACGTGCTCTCTGCACTGACAAGCACACTGGCATGTTTTGGGGGTTTCTGAATCTTGTGTAGCATTTTAAATGACAACAGTGACTAGAAAACGCTGTAGGATAAAGAATAATTTTGTACTATTAGACATCAGCAGGAAGTATTGAAAAACCTGCAAGTCATAGAACATATGAAAAGCCAACACCATAAAAACGATGTGAGGCAAAAAAACCTGATCATACATACATAATTTTCTGATTAAAAATGACTTGGTTGTCAGCATCTCCTATGACCAACGTCACATAGTGAAAGTCTGGCGCTGTTCTCTTTGTCTGCAGCTGCTCATAGTTTGTTAATTTGACGGTTACTAAGATTTCGGCCAATGTGTCACTGTATTTTGGAAGCTAAAGGAAAATGATACAGAAGACATAACTGCTAAAATATGCAAAGTAAAATATATGCCCTTCCATAAATTTCTATCTGTTGATACAAGCACAGAAGTTCAGCTCAAGCAATTGTGTGATCTTCCATGAAGACGGAAAAATTTCTTTAACTCAGTATTTGCTTTTTCATTTAATAATACCCGCATAAAAACATAAAGTAAATATAAAAGAATGTACCTGTTCAATTTCAAGTTCATATTTTGGAAGGTGCAAAACAGACTCTTTTATCTGGTTTCCAAAAGGAGGATGTCTGTTTAAAATCTGCAAAGATGTAGATCCAAGGAATTAAAGTCACCTGAGTAATTACGTTAGCAACAAAAGCCCCTTTCACTCTTGGTTCTCTACCGTCAGTGATGCCCGGAATAGCAACATTACCAAAAGAAAATTCCAAATTTTTCACCTTGCTACTGCTTTTGTTCAGTTAACAGCCAATCAACTATCAATGACTACTCAGGTTTTATATGAGATGACTCCTCTATGTTGCACAAGCTTTAACTAAAACAGAACAAATGACAAGAAAAAACACAAAAGGAGCCAGAAATGAGAAATCAAACTTCCAGAGTCAAAACAGAAAAACCCAAGTAAGATTTAGAAGCCTGTTATATCTGCCAGAACACTGGAATAACAGTTTCCACAGGAAAGAAGCCAAGAGCCAAAGAACCAGTCCTAAGGTAACATTTACCTTTCCTAAAATAAGAAGTGCTATATAGATGATTTTGAAGATTTTTATTCTACTCCTATCTCAAACTTTGCAATAATGGAAATTTGGGATTTTCATAATTACCATACACTAAGAGAAACTGTAAATACGTATTCCCTTTTATATTTTTGCAACACTCCTAATAGAGAAGTGCATGTTGTCTTTTGTTTCAAACCATGGTAATGATGAAATTCTACATATTTAAGCATCTGCCAAATCATGAAATCATCCTTCACATTAAATTTGCGACAACAAAACATCCTACACATTTTCAAGGAAAACCAGCAGCTGCTACACAGCTTTTTAAATTCTGCTAGTTAAAATGAATAAATCACCTAAACATCTAAATTTTGCTATGATCATATACCAAATATATATTAACTATACCGCTTTTACTGGCAACAGTATAAATCCTCAGTATCTTCCCTATCATATTTATCCATGTACAAAATAGTAAGTTACCAATTCAAGCTCCCTTGCATTTATGTCTTCAATTTTTTTAAATGACGTCAGGCCAGCATTTACCATAGCATTTGACAGTGATACACCTGTGAAAAACATGTATGCAAGTTTTATGCAGTTGAAGGACAATGAATAACCTCAAAATATTCTAACAACTGCATTACAGCAGGTGAACTCAAAGCATAAATAATTTTATGTTACGTTTGATGCAGCTTTCTGCCCAGCAAATCACTAATTTTTTTTAATTAAGTATTTCAGTATTATTTAATTTCTTCATTAGTAAAGATAAAAAGAAATACAATACATACCAAACATGAAAATATACAGTATTTCAATTATGACAACTTTTACATTTTCTACAGGAAAGCAGATTTTAGATCACTTTCTACATGTCAAGAAATGTGTTCTATATATATGAGATAAAAAAGCATACCACAGTATTCTTTGTCTCAGAATTTTTTTCCCTATTCAAGAAATTATTTAATTATGTTGAAATAATAAAGATCTTAATGTTTTTGAATTTGAAGTTCACTGAAAATATAAGTATTTATTATAATCTTCTACAAGTCATTGCAGCTTTAGCAAAAAGCTTTCCCATAGCACATAAGCCACGAGAGCAGAGAATTCCTTGTACACTTATTTCTCTTCATGATTCACAGTACTTCCAGTAAGATTTAGAGTTATCACAGCACATGAAAAAGCATTTAACTGACCTGGAACTACAGCCTGTTATAATAACTGCAATGACTATAGGTAAAAAATAGCACCAAATACTAAGAATGAGTATTTGGAACATTCTCACACAGTTCTGCACAACTGCATAAGAAATCTGAAAATTAGGTGGGAAACCTCTTTAGATAATTTTAGGTTACTTCTTGGAAGACACTACAGTGATTTTATAAAAAAGAGACTTAACTCAAGAATTCAGTAATCTAGAGAAACAGAAGACCCTTTGTCTTTTTACGTGTATTTGAACATCTTGGGTCTGACTTGGGGAAAACATCCTTTACCATCTCCCTGCTCCATTGCAGAAACTCTGCAGTCTGAAGACTGAGAATGCTCACATATTACTTCTGCTGCTAGAGCTGCTGCTCTCTTTCTTTATAACTGAAGCTCAAGATTAACTCTTTTATCCTAATTCCAAAAATGGCAGAAGGATTTCCGCAAGTGAAAAGAATACCACATATAAATAAGACTTTTTATTTCCATCTACACCTCCAAGCAAAAAATAAATGGAGTTGGAAATGAAATTGAACAAGTAGTAAACATGATAAACCCTATATGACAACTGATCATTATCCTGTCTGTCAGAACAAGCAAACAGAAATCAAACACCATTCAGCACAAGGGAACATCATTATTGGACAAGAGTTGTAGAAATGCAGTAAGAATTCAACTGAATTATTAGTCTCAGCACAGCCAAGCGTCAAAGAACAATCACTCTTATAATGGAAATACTGATTAATAAGGCATTTTTAAGGTTCAAAAATAGCATACTGAGGTAAGAGTTTAAAAATTAAGGATTTCTGAATATGCTACATGGTATCAGTAAATATCCATGAACTTAATTCATCTAACTTCAGAAACAAACAGAGTAACATTAGCAGCCATAGGCAGAGGTTAAAAATCACATCATATTACAGGCATCAATTCAATGTTTGATTCAGGAAAAGAGTAAACTGTCAGAAGAATGTTCAAAAGAAGCTTGTGAGGGGAACAAACGACACTTTGGAGTTAGCAGTACTTTGTAACATATGCTGCAAGAGCTATGACAGCATAAGAAAAAAGTACCCAAAACCAGGAAAATTGGACAGAGATGTCTGTATATACACCACTTATATTATTAAAAAACTAAACATGACTTTATTCTGCTGAATACAGCATACAGGAAAGGATTTGTCTACACTGCAAGTGCCATATTTATTCCACTCATCCCAACCCCACAGAAATGCTGAACATGAGGCAGACTGCTCAGATGACTGTGTTGACACTGCAGGTGTGGGATGGTGATGTGCTCCCAGCGCCGTGCACCGTGCTGTGCACAGGCTAACGAGCCCTGCCCTTGCTTTGAATCCACATGAATGAGGCATGACAGCCTCTGCACTCGAGCAGGCAGGGCTGCAAGGTACTGACCCTATGGACCTTTGGGTTTAGCCATTCCCTAATTTGCAGATGTCTGAACTACACTGCTCAGTGCAGAGCTGATGTATCTCTAAAGAAGAAATACAGAGAATGTTGCAGTGAATTTTGAAAGCATGCAGGTATGATAACACCAGACATCAAAGCAGGGAGATACACTGCTACCTCAGACAAGTATGACTACATTTTTATAACACAGAGGACTCAAAAATTTCTGAACTCCTTTTCAAATAATTATTTCAAGCCTGTACTTCCAGCAAGAAGTTCATTCAATAACAGGATACAGTGAAAGGAAGATCATTAGAAACTTTTGATCATCATGTGTATAAGAACCTCATGAAAACTAAATTGATTTCCATTTCATGATTCCTATCCTTTTCAATGTGAATATAAAGGTTTTCAGGCATACAGGTAAGAGGACCTACAGGAACAGATGCATGGAAAGGAAGGCATAGCCTAGTTAGGGGCATGCAATCACATCAGTGTGGAGTTTGTCTGGGATACTGAGAGGAACATTAAGGAATAAGAACAATTCTGAAATACTTTGAAAGCTTGAAGAAAATTACTAAACAGCTTATTTTTGTTATGGCAGATTCTTCTGACAACTGTGGTACTCAGTTGTGGCAAGTAAGTAATTACCAGACTAATTCAATTATGTAAGCAGAAACCATAGAAATTAGCAGGCTGATTATGAGTTTTGATTCTCTGTCAAGATTACATTTCTATAATTTCTAACTAGTACCTACCAATTTTTTCCAGTTGTTTAGACACATGAAGTGAATTTTCCCAAAGTCTGCACCTGAAACATTTTGCTAAAATCAAGGAGTTTAATAAAGCAGAGAAGTTGTTCTTAGATGATGCCAGAAAGTCAGATAACCCTGTAAAAGGAAAATTGACTTATGTTAATATACTAAAATGTAGCTTATTAGTACATGTATCAAAAAAAAGATTAAATTTTACCATACATCTAGTAACTCTCAAGCCATTTCTAAATATTCTGCCAGTATCTTGTGTCAAAGTAAAGTCTTGAATAGGAATACAGCCCAGCTGAGCCTGAATGAGACTGGAAAAATAATGGGTTTGATATATAAGGTATACAGTAAACAAAGAACAACAAAAAGGTTTTTATTAGGGAAAAAAAGGAAATTCAGAATAGAAACCAAATACAAGATCTGGTCCCCTAGAAAATGACAAAAAAAATTAGCAGGGACTTCAACAACTGTAAAATCACAGTTTTTCAATAAAAAATAAAAAGGCAATATAATATTTACCAGTTTACTTTCATTTCTCTTGTTTTTATCCTCCCCTCCATTGGAAACCTATGCATGAAAACATACATATTTTCTACAAATCATTTTATTTATTGTTAAAAAATATACTTTTGATTTTTAATGCATTTTTAATACCTGATAGTTACTTTGTCTTTGTCTTTATTCAAAGTGTTCAATATTTTCTTTTCATTTATTCTTAACTTCACATCAACAAATTCTGTGCAGTTGGAGATCATGCTAATCTGTAATAATTAAAGTTTTTTAGTAATTGTTTGAATTTCCCATTTTTTTCCTATCACCTCTTCTAACTTTTTTTAAAAAGAACACTTTAAAAAAAAATCTTGTCTCAACAGTATGACCACGAAGACACAATCCATCAGTTCTTTTTAATACTGACCAACTTTCCTTCCTCTTCCTATAAAGGCTGTTAATGTAAGGGGAAAAATTTTCAGCTTTGAGATTATCTAAAGTCAACCACACACATTGCTAACGTTTTATACAACGCAAATGCAAACAACTTTTTCTGTTATATATTTCACCTTGCTTTCTTCACACTTTAATAACAAAGATAATCACCAGAAAACAAGTGTTCCATTTTTTTATGGCAAATCTGTTCTACTATAATATTTGCTTGAAAGCAAAATGTCTTGTGATTCTGATAACCATCTGTTATCTGAAAGAGGAATGTTGCCTAAAACAGAAAGACAATTCCCTTAAAAGTAAAACCTGCTCTTGGCGCAGCTGGCTTTTGCAACCAAAAAACATTAAGGCTTTTAATACAGCAACAGAACAGCTTCAGCAACTTTGTATCTTCATAAGCAAGGTTAGTTACGGGAGGAGTTGGAAATCAAAAGATCTCAGAATACAAAGAATATAATTAGATGTATTCTCTAAAACTTTATATAAACAAAGCCTGAGCTCTTTAAAATAAATAACAATTTATGCTTCTTTTCTTAGACTGTTTAAAAACAATGGAACATATGCAATTAAAAAAGACAAATTACCAATTCATTTAGTGTCTCAGTTCCCTTAATTGTGAAAAACTGCTTCACTGTATCAAATGCAATGTAATACCATGCCATTAATCTTCCAGTCTCTGTAAAAGAAGAATATACCTTAAAAAAATAAATATGCCAGGAATATTTCAGAGGGTTGGAGTTTCTTAAGCCACAAAATTAAATTAACCTTCTTACTCCAGGCCTCTGTGAGATTTACCAGCACTCCTCAGTGTGTCATTACCCCAGCTGTGTGATGGGCATTACTGACCCAAGCATGGCCTGGCAGAAAGAACCATGTGCCAGTTTGAGTTCTCCAATGGAGACTGTCACACTAACACACCAGGCAGCCAACTGTGGCTGCTAAGAAGCAAACAACCTCTACCAGAGGACTGCAGGGAAGAGCAGGTATTGATAAAACCTGTTCCTCATTGCACCATGCCACAACCTATTATCCTGTCTCAGTGTTCAATCTTCTCCTAACCTGCAACAAATTTTCAGCAACAAGAGAAGATCTATTCATGAAACAAGATTAAGAGAATGAACATCCATGACTTGGTCATGAAACTAGCCCATATATTCCACTCACACAATCCCTCAGATTCTACCCTCTACTGTATTTGTGTACTCTTACTGATGGGTCACAAGGGTAGTTGAGACCCTCTGTAGTTCACCACCATCTGTGCATCACTTCTGAAAATTAGTTTACATGAAACAAGTGTTACCTGTTGGTTTGAAATTGTTTGCTTCATCCATCCTGATCAAATCAAAAGATGATAAATCATTTAAGTTCTTCAAACACAGTTCTGTCAAAAAATTGAAAAATGTTTTCTGCATGTACTAAAAATACCTTATCTAGGTACAAACCAGAAACATCATCATGGAATTGCAATGAATGTATACCCAAGTAATTCCACTGAATTCAAGTAAAGATTTTGGAATATGATCCTGCTTCTGTTAAAGTTGGTGGTTAACTCTTGCCTGTGGAAACTCACTCAAAGATAATTGATACAGGACAAGCCAACTCTTTTTTCAGTAAGGCAAAAGTTGCAAAGGAAAAGAAACTAGATGCTGGAATGTAGGTTGCTATATTCGCTTCTGAATGACAGATCAGAAAGCCCACAGCGTTTATACAAAAGATTTCTGCTACAGAGTTAAGACCTAAAATGGGTTTTATTCAAGCCTTAGCAAAAAAAAAAAAAAAAAAAAAAAAAAAAAAAAAAAAAAAAAAAAAAAAAAAAACCTCTTAAAATCATGCAATTTTAAATTGTTTCTGGACAAGACAAAGAGGTTTATATTTTATATCCCTTGTTTCAAAGACTAAATTTATGAAGGGAAGATGACAATTTCTGAAAAGGCCTTTTTTAAAAGTATAGAAACAGAAATTAATAAAAGCAAATGAGATCAATCAAATGAAAATTAGGAAGAATGACAGTCAAAATTAAAGTGTTTTGCTCCATACTTCTACGTGTGTATATGGAGATGAGGTAGGTAAAGGCATTTAATTATTTTCCTCTAAACAAGAAGAGCTTTTCTACCAGTTAAAAACGTACTGAGAGCATTTCAAAAATATTAATAATAAAATAAAATAAATAACACGTCATGTTAAATGACACTTGTTCTGCAAATGAATCTGTTGAAATTAATGGATATAGCTAATAAACATGGGTGAACCAACCTCCCCTAAATTGTAACATTTTACTGAAATACGCTAAAAAGTCACTTACCTTGTAATTTCGCTTCAATTCCAACTTTATCTAATCCAGATGAAAAACCTTCACGGAAAACACAAAAGTTGTTTTAATCTAGTACTATCATACACTACCTCCTCAATTTTATTACCCATTAAAAGTGATCTGCTGATTTTTAGGAGCCAGACAAATACCCCAAAGCGAAAAATGTGTGAATATTCATTATACTGCAAGCAAGTCAGAAGTCTTACAGGGTGTAACTATCTAAGCAAGAGGCTGTTAGAACAGATGTGCAAAGGTAAAAGCTGCAGATATTCCCCCATGTAAAACACCAGAGTCCTAAAATGTCAATAGAAACTTCTAGGTACAGTTTTGTTATTTTGGAATATAGGAAATTCAAGTACTAGATGTACTATGTTCCAGTCCCAGCTATAAATCCTTATAAAAAATTGTCTCCAGCAATTACCCAGTGACTTCAAAAATCAGGTGTAGAGCAAGTGGGCTGGAACAAAGACATGGTCAGGGCTGGGGACTGGGATAATGTTCTGGACAAGACAAATTGAAGACACTGGAATTAAGATAACGAAAATTTTAATCAAGAAAAGAAGCTGTGAAATACTAGACTGTTCTTTTTCTTAGCAGATTACATATTCAGCAGTGAAAAATACATTATGGCTTGATACTGCATTAATACATGATCCAGCATATTAAGATCAAAAGAAACAGATTATGAAGCTGTAAATGGCTTCTTCACAGTTTTTAAACGTTATACCATGCTGAAACTCCCAATACTTATGTTAAAAAACAAAATGTTACAGGCCTCACTTCACATCTTATTTTCATCGCATTATGAAATAATAGTCCGTAAGAAAATGATAGAAACAAGTTATATGGACATAACACATCCTAGTGTCATAATTAGACAAATTAAAAAAATAAAACCAAACGAACCATAATGACTTGGATTTTTTAAGGCTCTAATGTACAAGAATGTTGATCGTATCCATTCCAAAGCTACACTGACATCCGTGACAGTATGTAGCACTATTTCTGCATTTAAGTGTTCAACAAGGTGCTTGTGTAAGCTAGTGCAAAAAAACAAGAGTTAAGGACATTTACCAATGAGCAATACAAAAAGTGCTAAAACTAATTTTTGGGAAAAACAAAACCAAACAAACCCCTCCCCACAAACCGCAACTGTTCACTGTAATCAGCGAAATTGACAGAATACAGTGAAGATTATGTAAGTAATCAACAGTGTAATTTATTATGGCATAAAGTCCGCAAGCAAAAATAAACTGTCAAGTGTAAAGTTTCACATTCATTAGAAAACAAAGTTACATAAACTTAAATATTACAGCACATACATTCTGTACTGTTGATATTCTAAATAAATTTGAAAAATTAATGTTTAAACAAAATTACATGCGTAAAATTTCCTGTTTTACCTTTTAATGTCTTAACTTTCTACATATCTCTCATGATAATCTGTTAACAACAAATATAGGTCTAGTATTTTCCAGACTCTATCTAATCTAGAAATTCAGAGACATGGTTTGTGTTCAATTCCTCCTTTTTGTCTTTGCAATTAATACTCTTTCAGTTTTCCAGTAGGAATATAAAACTATATATATATATATATATATATTTTTTTTTTTAGGTTAAGATGTTTTAAAGATTCTTTTGGCTGATAAAACAAGAGACCATTAACTCCTGAATGGCGTGGTTTTATTTTCTTTCTTGATTTTTTTCTAAATAGACCAAAGAAACACCTCAAAAGCTCGGGGGGGGGGGGGAGAAAAACCAAACACCCAGATCAAATTCTGTAGAAACAATGAAGGTTTGCTACTACCTATAGACTCTTATAAAAATACTTAGTTACCTGCTTTCTATTATATCAGCACCATTTAACATCTGTATATATCTCTCCCTGGTACTGCAACGAGTCATAATAACTGCTGTAGCTGTAGTGTCAAACTGAAAGATAAAACCCCAAACAAAAGCTGCTCTCTAGCTCTAAGAAAAAAACCCCAGTTGAATATGCATCACATACCTGCTGAATCCACTAAAACTCTTTTCTTAAAATCCTGTCTGACATGGCTATTGTTCGCCAGCTTCTTACTTTTTCTCTAATCCCCATTCACTATGAAACCCAAACGTAATCTTCAAATCTTTTTCCACTCTAAGGTGAAGCAGTAATTTTTGATGGACAATACAAAAGCAAACAGATTTCTTTCTTAACAGAAAAGTTATCTAGGAGTATTTTAAATATTGATAACCCTTTAAAAACCAAATGTTGCAGCAAAATTCCTGTCATTGTACTTTCTTTGACAAGAATAATTTCTACTAATCTGATTATACACGGGATCAATACAAGCAAACATTCACTTACCTGAGGTCTTCCAGCTCTCCCAATCATTTGCAGAATATCAGTTTCACTGTACTCTTGAAACACTCCTCCAACATAATGCATTGTGGATTTTATAACCACCAGGTGTGCAGGTAGATTGACTCCCATAGCTAAGGTGCTAGTAGTAACTACATCAGATCAAAGTACATGAACACCATCAAAATGTCTGGCAGACACTAAACAAGCAGCAAACAGGTGACTTGATGCCTAAGAGTTCTTAGTTTCTACTGGAATCAGGGGGCATTCTGCACCACAAAAAATTTGATGAAGATTACAGACAAGTACTTGCATATCAGTTTCTTCTTTTAATTTGTTTTCAAGTTCTTTAACAAGCTACGTCCCAGATACTTTTATTTAAACATTCCTTTATATTTGGAGATAATCCAGACTATAATCCATCGTCAATTTAACAGACACACAATGAAAAAACCTTATTCTTATTTCTTCAAGGGTATGTATTTGAATAGAGCCATGACTTCATCTTGCTTAGCAGTGGTCAATCTTTTTAAGGTATAATTTTTTAAGTCATCAGTCATTAGCATTGCTTTTATCCATGGTACCGAACGAGAATCACCACCAATACTATCACAACACTTCGCCAATACACACCCTCACACAGAAAACATCAGTCAGAATTGGCAAGTAATCTTACACTCATGTTTCCTAATTCACTTTCTCTAAAGAATATATGGAGTGGCAAGAATTCAATGCAGAAAGCCAGTCATATGGGCCAACTGATATTATTATTCTGCTAGGAAAATGAAGGATTAATAAAATTTCCAATTATTTTTGAAATTAAATGAAAATTAAAGTTAGTGATTTTTTTTTTAATGACCATTGAACAGGAAAGAAAAATATTCACAAGTCATTTAGTGTTGTACATGAACCACACAGACAAATCCCCATAGGGTCTGGACCTTTTTTACAGAAAAAGAAAGCCCGGATGAGATGAGACAGTAACATCTCAGATCCCTTGGCATTTCACCCAACAACAGATAGACTCTTTCTTGGAGACCTCCCCATCAGTCACAACACCTTGTAGGGGAGTTTGAAAATACCATCCTGCCCACCTAAGATGCATAAATGTAGACAAATACCTTCAGAGAAGCCACAGCTGCAAAGGAACCAGACACTTGGGAACTCAGGGGAAAGATTCACTCGCAGAGCTCCACCTCAGCGGGAGGGTTCAATGACAGGAAAAGGAAATGGACATAGCCAGACCTCTATGGACATGAGGGGGATGACTTCCATGTGTGGTCAAATTAGGTTCTGTGGTCTTTAGTAACAGTGCATGTGAAACACAAAAACACCTTTACCTGGATTTCACAACTTCAAAGGTTAAGCAAACTATAGAACCATAAAATATTACCACTTCCAAACTGCAGTCTTCTCAGGATACATAAATGACATTTTGGCTTTCAAAGTTAAATTTACTTACAAAGTACTGGCAAGTCTCCTACAGTAAAAGCTCCTTCAATTATTTTTCTGTCCGATATCTCCATACCCGCATGATGATAAGCCACACCATACGTCAAAAGATCTAATAATGAAATTATTGTATATATATATCATTTAACTAAATTTTCTCAACCAAATATTCAATTACAGAGCAGAGAAGTAGTAGTTATATTTACCTCTCAGTTTGGAGTCTTTCAAGGAATTTGCAAACCCCTGTAATCTATGCAACACAAACAAACAAAATAATTAAATTAAAATATATTCATTCTTTGGATACTTTCAAACCACCACCTTTCCCATCTTCACAGAGGGAACAGACTGACTTACTGGGGCAGCTATTGTAGATTTCTAACCTGGTCATCTTTCCAAGGGACAATCTACAATCCTTATGTGTTGTTCCCATAAAGCAAATAAGATCACATTTTAGGTCTAAAGTCAGGAGGTAGCTGCTGCAGCTACCATGACTAGGCAACCCTGAAGTAAATAATAATATGGCTGTATTTATTAATAGTATCTGATAAAGGAAAGACATCTTATGGCTTAACTTAAAACACTAGTAAAGTCACATCCAATTCAACTATTCACATGCTTAATCTTTGCACCGCAAGGTCTCAGAGGGCCATAAGAATTAGCATTTTTATGTTTAGAAAGCAGCTTTGAGAAACAACTCAATGTTTGTGAAAGGTCTCCTAAAACTCTGAGAAGCAAAAACTTCCCAAGAGTGCCGGTTTACCAAAAAGAAAGCCAACTGTGATGATGATTTTGTTGCACACTCCTCTGTTAGAAACAATATTAGCTCAACAGCTTTCTTCACAGATATCACGTTTACTAAAATGTACAAACACTTATTTCCAATTGAAATAGAAAAGTACCTTTGTTTCTGTTCTATACTCAGTAGAAATTTAGCATCTTTTGCAAGAACAGAAGCAGCCTGTTGTACTCCTTTTCTTGTGGCACAAAACTATAAAGAAAAGATATTTTTTTGAATCAACACTATCAAGAACGGAACAACTTCAAACGTGATTAAAAAAAGCTGTTGTACCACAAGTGCTGGTTTTTGCTCCGAGTATGTTTGTATAATGCTAGCTATCTTGTAGTTAAGAGTTAAGTCAAATTTGAATTCTGTCTGATTGTCACTGCAAGGAAAACCAAGAACAATTTTGCGTAGCTTCACTGGCCGTTGATCCTCATCTATTTTCAGGCATACAGCAGGCATCTCGCTATCTGAAAGCCATTCTGCAATCTTTAAAAAAGAACAGAAAACAAAAATTTATTCTTTTAATCATGCTCCTGCTCCAGTAGCATCACAGAATAATTAACTTAGCTTTTGCCACATGTAAACGAGCAACACGATTTTTTAATAATTTAAAATCCCACTTGAGGTTCTGCTTTTACAGGACCAATATAATTTGGACTGAAATCTCAAATCTATTGTGATTTGTATGTAAGAGGCAGAAATCACAAGCAGAAATCTAAATCTGAAGCATGTCCACACATATTTCCATATGGTTGAAGGTACTCTTTCATTAGCAGCAGCCTCATAGCTGTCTTCAGATGACAGCTTAAAAATTACAATTTTGCTATCAATCTAAAATTGCAATTCCAGATAAATTTTATAAAATACAACTCCATTGACCAAAATACAGTTAAAATGTAACTCTTACATCTTGAGTATTTGGGATTGTTGCAGAAACAGCTACAAATCTCAAGGGAGGAACAGTGTCATGCTTCTCTAAGAGACGCCAAAGAGAAGACTGAATAGTTTTCATCCGACTGACTACAACTTCCAAAGTTGCGCCGCGGCTTTCATCCTTTATAACGTGTACCTATCAGGAGTTTTAACAGACGTGGTAAGTATTTTCCAGTCCAATCTGGACATGTGCTTAATACATGTAACATTTTCTAGGCTTCCTTTTATCTTCACAAAAGGTACAAAACCAGTACATAAACTGTTCTTACCTCATCAATGAGAAACAGTCGTACAAGCTGGACTATAGAGTTGTCTCTCCACCTTCTAGTCATGCTATCCCACTTTTCCTTGGAGGAAAAAGCCAACACATCAAAACAACAACAGAAGCTGCAAGATGTTTTAAAGGCCAGCATATGCCACAACTATAGTACATGCAGACATGCCTAAACTGTAATAAATCTTTAAACAGAAACAATTAAATGAATTCAAGCTAATGCCATCTATGTTTCATCTGGCACATTATTATATTAACTTTTGTTTACATGAACTAAGAGTATGTACAGCAGGGTGCAGAAAAACAAAAGGATCATTAAATTACGACATATTACAAAGAAAAAGGATCAGTCCTTGCAGCACACAATTAAAGACTGCTAATGTCTGTTTATTTAAGTTCTTGTAAGAACTGGGAATGAAACCTACAGGTGTAGTGATAATAATGTCAGCATGATGTATTTCAAATAAATCATCCATCAATGTATCTCCTGTCAGTTCCTTGCAGGTGAGTCCTATAGGTCCAAATTTTTCTTTCCAATCGTCAAAACGCTGACTGCATAGAGCTTTTATTGGAGCCACTAAAAACAACACCAAATAATGAGAATTGAATCAGGAAAACCAGATCTTCAACTGTATTAAAAATGCATGTGTTTATTCTCTTTAGGAAGATACCTTCTTGAATTTAAGTTCCCTAATTTTCAGATTTGCTTCCAGAACCATAAAATCTGTAACTGGTGTTACTGTCCTTATTATCCTACTCCACGTGCACAATCAATGTGGAGCTTTGGGCCCTTGTTCTTCCCATTACCAAGCAGAAACAGAACCCTTTAATTAAGTTTATTTATGCTCACTCTTAATCCTGTATCCTGTTGGGTTT
Source organism: Hirundo rustica (assembly GCF_015227805.2). Taxonomy (NCBI): domain Eukaryota; kingdom Metazoa; phylum Chordata; class Aves; order Passeriformes; family Hirundinidae; genus Hirundo; species Hirundo rustica. Next base: position 16,307,433 of record NC_053458.1, read on the forward strand.
GATTTTTTTGCAGTACCACATGGAAATAATCATTCAGCTATCAAAGGTTTTCTCACAGATGGAAGAAACCACATGAAATACATCTTCTCTAATGGAAGCTCATACAAATACCAACTTTTTCCCAGTTAAGAATGTTTGAGTACTCTGTATTCAGACAGAAAAGAGGTGAGACATCATCCAAGAGCAAGAGACAGACTTTTATTTCTTCTGGTATTCCATCAAGATCAAATCTACAGTTAAGTGTAGGGTCATACCAAGCAGCTAACACAGCAAGTAACAGTCCTCATGCTGCTTCTCATAAACAGACTCCTGAAACAATCTACTCTTTTTTTTTTTTTTCCTGAGGATACACACTGTGCTTCTGCAGATTCTTTTTTTCCAGAAATCCGATGTATTTCTCAATAAGGACTGATATTAATAACACATGTAAGGCTGTACTGGATGATTAATATATATGGAAAATGCAGTGATTTAAAGTGTAAGAGGCAATCTATGCATGAGCTGAAAACAGCCCTAGTATAACAATCTTGCAGTAATGGCATTCTAGCTTACTTAGAGCCAATGGAATCTGAATGATTTCTGTGTATTAGCTCACAAATGATCCCTAAAATGAAGAGATTTAAAGAACCAGTCTCTGCTTCAGAAAGAGGTGTAAAATCTCATAAGAGTATCAGAGAAAAAATTGGCTCCAGAAAACTGATTAAGCTAACAGCAAATAATTCACAAAATCACATAGCTAACCATCTTTAGCAATGCAAGAATGTGAGATGCAAGTGACTGCTCCTGGAACTACAGTCACCAGTCCTTCAATGTAAAGCTACTGGCACACAGCTCTACAGAACTACTGCAAGCTAATTCACATACACGGGGCCACTGATGAACCAGGCACCAGTGCTCACACCAGCAGGACATTCAGAAAACTGACACGTCTCCTTCTCCATCATTGTGGAATCTGGAAAGGTCAGCACATTTAACTCCACTAGCAGGTAGCTGCTTCCTTACTGACAGTCCCAACCAACCCAGTTGTATCCATTCTGCCAAGGCAAGCAGAAGCTTTTACCATACACTCAACCTTGTGCGGCTCACAGAGAGCCTGTAGCACATGCCTGCTTCTAAGATCACTTTACAATACACAGTAAGCTCTAAAGCAACATTAGCTTTATTGGAAGAAGTTGAACAAAATGGAATTTAAAAAAAAGAATTAAGCTTTTGTAAATATAAGGATGAAACCTTTAATAGCAATACTGACATATCAGTGTACGAATAAATTAAAACTGGGACAAATTCACCAATTTAATAAAATTTACATGATATGAACTCAGTTCTCCAGGAAGGAAAGAAAAAAAGTGTTAATTGGGGTGACTACTTCCAAGTATTTTCATATTTCTACAGAGATCAGTTAAACTCATGGAGATCACAGTTCTGGTGCCTCTGAGGTAGTATACAGAAAACAGCAGGAAACTTTACCAGGTAAGTGAATCCTGGAAAATTTGATCCTCATCTCAGAGCAACAGACAGCTGTACAAAAGATAGAGTCAGCCAGAAATCATGCACTAAGAATTTGTTTTAGTTTCCTTTGCTTCCTCCTTACCTTTTTGCATACATCTGCCTTCTTGGAGGACAAACTGCAACAGGATTTTCTAATTTTTATTTGTATAGGCAATGCTGAACACTACAATTACACAATGCTGTTAAATACTAATAGTTACAATGGTACTACGAAAAAACATTAAACCAACTTTTTAAAGAATGAAGTAGGCTGCAATTTTTTAATGTATTTCATCTCAATATTATTCTTGGACTCACTCCAGATCTCTGCATTCGTAGAATGACATTTTCTGCTCTGTCACCAAAATTTTTAAGGCCACATAATACTTACTGTAAACAACTTTAATATTTAACCAAGGCAGTGGGGCTTCCATGAGTAATCTGGTAATAGCTAGCTCGAACATTACAGTCTTTCCAGAGCCAGTCGGAGCACAAATCACAAAGTTCCTGTCTGTGTATAAAAGCTAGGAAAGAATTGCCAAGTCCTGAGAAGTTTTCAATAATAACAAATGAAAGTTTTGCATGACCGTGCTTCCTTCCCACACATTTTACCCTCCACCATCTTAGAAGGCAGGTATGTCCATGTCAGGCTCCCTCATTTTCCTCTGACAAGATTGATTCTTCCCTCTTTCCTCCTCCTCAGTGTCACTCACCCATGTCACTCACTCACTCATCCACCCACCCATCCTCCATGCAAATATATTACTAATCTATATGCATAGATAGAAATATAATTCTCATCTTCACAAAAACACATTTTAAGATGAGAAAAACCCTTTTTAAAGTGCTTCTGTCTCTTCTCCCAGCTTAGCACAACCCTGATAAACTATTCCAGGAAGAGGTTCTAGATATATTACAGTTTTCTAACCCCTTTCATGCTCCAAATATCAAAGTACCACTTAAATTTTTCTACAAAGTAGTATTTGCAGGTGCAGTTTATGTTCCATACTTACATCATCCAAAGCTTTTGACTGGGCATAGTTAAAATATGGGAACTCCTTAAAAATACTTCTAAATTGGGTTGCTTGAGAGCATTAAGGAATTTAAAATACTAGAGTGCAAATTATAAAATTTTAGGAATGTAAATGCACTTTGTTCTTGCAAACTAAATACAAACTTAAAACATACCACACTGTTTCACAGGTTTGTAAAAAGTTGTCCAGAAGTAACCTATTAAATGATTCAGTAGGTTTACGTTTTTGGTGTACCATATATTCCTTATCAGTGAAAAAAACCACACCCTATTTGAGAGGTCTCAGGATTATACCAATAATCAGGAACCTCCTCCCTGGCACAGGCTTCACGGAATGGCAGACAATTACGGAATGTGAAGCTGCAAGGGACAAACCAGACACAAGAACAAGCAGAACACTGCTGTTAGCCTAAGGTGAACAGTGGCCACATAATATTTGCAATACAACACAAATTAATTAGCATAATGTTGTATGCCCAGACATAACAGTAGCAAAGAAATTCACCTATGACCACTTAGTGCTGACTGTGGTTTTAAAGACATTTTCCAGTAGCCAATAACGGATGTTCTTCGGACAACATTCTTATCTAAAGTATGCGGAAGATAAAAAGAGAGCATTGTTAGGTTACGGCTCCAGAGGAGCCAGCTGATCCTTGTCTGGACTTGCAGAGCAGCCACACAAGCGGCCTGGCTGCGACCACCCCATCAGGCTGAAGATGAGCACACAGTCAGCTGTGACAGCAGCAGCAACAACCAACTGCTAAGGCCTCAGATCCCTGTTACATTTAACAGCTACAGAGGAAAAGATACAGGAGTAAAGCAAGAAATAAAAGCAGTTAAACATTAAAAATGGGCAAAAATAAGCAAGTAGAATTAGACTAAAGAAAATAAGGATTTTTTTAAAAAAATACTTATTTAAAAATCCATGCTCTAAATCAGCGATATGTTTTCAAACTGCAAAGCATTAACAATCTGAAATTAATAAATTCACAACAATGGAATCCTTACTAATTTTAAAAAGCATGACTTTAAATTTAAAGCTATTTACATGAATTTCAGGTGCCTAAATTTAGATATTTCCTCCTCCTTCCTTCCACTTTCCTTCCATTTGACAGGTTACTAGAAACAAGATATGGAAGACTATGTAAAAAACACAGAAGTTTGACAGATATAGATGAATGCTCAATTATATTACATGTTCAAGGCAGAGCAAAGAAGAAAGAAAATTAAGGTAAAATTTGCTTAAAGAATGGAAATACAGTATAGGCACACTACAACATAAAGGCAGACCAAGAAGGAATACATTAAGTTAATCTTCTTCTAAGAAAATGTGAAAGAAAGGAGGATTCCGTTTTCCTAATAAGCCCAAATAATAGTTCATTTTTCCTTTATTAAAGCGTATATATGTATTTGCATAGAAAATGGCTGAAATATATATTATGCTAATTAAAGTTTTCCATTTTATGTTTTAAAAATAAAGTTTTGAGGATAAAATTTGAACATTTGAAGTAAGAATGAGCTTTCTTAGCAATGAATGATCTATGAGTTGTCTTATTTTCATGCTGGCTTTGGAAATCAAAAGGATAAGCACCTATTCAACATTTGATTCCCAGCATTATGCAAAAAATTGAAACTATTACAATGCAGCATTAATTTCTATGGCTACAAAATGAAACATTATAATTTTGCAAATGCAAAAGCACTATAATAAAATCAGGAAAATCAGATACAGCAAATACAAGGATACGTATTTCTGTAACAGGCCTCAAAATTTCCAATTTTCTTCCTGTAGTTCCTAAAGAAGTAAAAATAGCACATTTATAAAATCAGTTACCTTTTTCAACCAATAAGCACAATAAATATCTTCCTGACCCCAAGCTGAGGGTTCTGTAAGGGTCTTCGAGGCTGTAACAAGGTCCAGGCGATACAGAGGAGATTATGGGATAGGACAGGGGGATCACTAGCTCATCCTTTGAAAAGACCATTGTAGTGGCCCTCTGATGAATTCAGTTTAAGGATGTCTTGCACGTACCAGAGACTCAAAACTTGATGCAGTAATCGAGGTATGGTCACAAAAGTGCCAAGAAAGGGACAGTCACTTCTCTCAACTTCCCAGCTTTGTTAAGAAAGCCCAGGCTGCAGCTGGCCTTTGTTACTGCTGGGACACACTGCCCACTCAGGTTCAGCAAGCTGTTTGCCAGACCCCAGGCACTTTTCCACAGAGCTGCCCCCAGTCCAACCATCCCAGGGGAACCCCAGGGGTTCTTCTCTTTCCCTGTGGCAGGCCTGTGGATTTGTTCCTGCTGAATTTCATGAGATGGCTGTCAGCCATAGCACGTGGGCAGCATTCACCACCCCCTCTGAGCCCAGCCAACCATTCTTACACCAGGCAGTTGTTGATCCACTCCTAACGCCCCACCGTGGGTACCAGAATGTTGTGGAAGATGGTGTTTCTCAGTCCCTCTGATTCTGTGAAAAGCCTTGCTGAAGGCAAAGTAAACAACATCCATGGCTGTCCCCTCACCCACACATCGAATCACCACTGCTCACACAGGCAATCAGACAGGAATCACCCTTTTCTTTCCTGACCCGTGTCCAAATCCCATCCTAAGCCACCACTCTGCCCTAGGTTTTTCTGCTAGAACTACTACTCCATATTTCTGTAGTAGTTAGTCAGGCACACAAGGTACGTTCCACAGATGTGTCATGTCCCAAAAAGTTTAAAATCTAGAAATAAACTGCACTTACTTAAAAAGTAATAAAAGCCAAAAATAATTTCTAAAACAAGTATTTTAAAATTTCAGCAAAATCTCACCACTTCCCTCAGTTTTCTAGGTATCTCCTACTTAAAATGTATTTCTACAAAAATACAAATATGAGCCACACCACAAATAAACATTTCATTTTCATTTTCTGGTTTTAAATGAAGATGAAACTCCTTACCACATGAAGGGACAAGGCTGTTTTTTTTCCAAATTGCTGTGGGGATGTGAAGTGACATTTTCAAATAGGTTTACACGACTTAGCACTCCTGAAAACATGAATCTTCTTCATAAACCGTTTAGCCAGTTCATATTAAACAACAAGGCAATTAAGTTCCACAGGACTGCAAAACATTCTATCAATTTTAGCCAATTATCTCACCCTGAGCTGGTGGGAAAATGCTCTTCACTGAACCTCAAATCTTAGATATCATTTATTATTATATACCAAAGACAGACAATGGACTATTTTTCTTGAAATAGAGTAAAAATAATTACCTGTCATATCCAGAATCTCTGAAGCATTAGAAAATGATTGAATTTTAATTCCATTTTCAGACACAATCTCCTCATTATTTACCCTATGCAAAGTAAAATCTGAGTCTTTAGTTATTGAAGCATGATGTCCTTTCATGTTGTCACTTGTATTTAAGTAAGTACCAATTTCTTTCACATCAACAGAACCAGCTTTAAATTCTGTATTTTTATGAATATTGCCAGACTTTTTAAATAAGCTGCAAAAGAACCAGAATTTTCATTAGCTTGCTGTAACATTACAGTTTATCTAATATTTGAAAAATATTAGATATACATTTGTATTAGCAGCAGAACTGTAAAATAAATAATAAAATTGTATCTAACTTTATGCAATCTGACCTGAAGACTCCTTCCAAGATACCTTTTAACTTTACTTTCATTCCAGAAAGAACATGAAAGAATAAATTGCATGTCCAGATGGGCTCTGACTCCTACTAGCAGACTAACTCTGAATTTCTGCATCATTAAAACCAATAGAGACATCCAGGTTCTGGGAATGGGAGGAGCCGGACACAGAAGAGCAGTTCATCAATACAACCTCTCCTCCCACGCAGCACAGAAATCACGCTGAGAACTGCTTGTCAAGATTCCTGACTGGCTGACCTCTGCTTGGCAAAGCAAATGATCTCAGCCTTCTTCCTTGTCACCATGCAGATAAAGAATTCAGAGCACTATTTTCCAAAAGCTTTGTTAACTAAAATTTTCTTTAAAATCTAAGCAACAAACCTGAAGCTTTTCTCATTAATGATGCTGAGCTCAGGACATATTTAATTAAACTGCTAAAATATTGCCAAAAAGAAACATTTTTTTTCCTTAGACTGAAAGAATTAGAATCTGGAGCCTACTAAAGTACCTTCAATTGAAGGATCCCAAACTGTGTGTTCAACAGGTTTACCTAAATAATATGATTCTGACTGTGATAAATTATCTGAGTTGATAAGACATGTACCTTTTTCTTAATGTTGAATGGACACTCTCATCATCGCTGCTTTCACTTAATGCTTTATTTTGCAGTTGCTGAGAAAAATCTATTACTTGTTTAGATTTATTTTCATCAAAAGAGAGAAAAGATGAAACCACTTTCAGATTTTCACGCTGAAAACCAATTTTATCTCTTTCTCCTAGACTTAATTGTAGGACTTCTTTTTCAGGGGCTATGCCAAAATGAACAGGTAATGATGATTTATCTTCTCCTTCCTCTGTGTTACTCTTACATTGTTGTATAAACTTCTCATGCTTTCTCCCTCCTACAAAAACAATAAATTATTATTTCATTCATACTCTTATTCACAGTAATTTAATCAAGTATCTTTCACACAGAATTAGCCAAATTCACATCTATTATACAAACTGCTATTTCTCTTCTTGCAAGAACTTATGTGTGTATTTTATGACATGCTAATGAATGTAATGCATGCATTGTCAATTAAAAAGTTACAAAAATAATGTCCCTTTCCTTTCTCTGCAAAGTAAAGGATAAAAACCATTCTTCAGAACTACAGAATAGTTTGTATGACAGAACTCTTTACCCTATCCCAGAATAAAGAGGTTCTTTAAAAAAAAAAAAAATGACACAGTGACCAAGCTTGAAGCTCCTGCTACAAACAGCTGAGATAAACACTGCAATCTCAACAGTCAGTACTGGTACTGATGTAGGTGACAGGCTGGTTTCATAACCCTCTTGGTTAATTATCACATTTTGCAGTGTAGAATCAGTGTCCTGGTCTGGCAGACCAGACCAACAAGCATTGCTGTTAGCAACAGGAAGGCAGAACAGAAGTAAGCAACTAAATGCAAAAAGATAACAGCTTTATTTTGCTGTCTTTATTCCAATGTTACCCATCTAGAAACTCACAATTACTGTGCCCTGTTTGTGACGCAACCCAAACAGTTGTAATTCTACAAATACCAAAAAGCTTATTTGAATAAGTAGCTCTTAATGGAATTATTCTTGCATAAAGGAGAAAAAAATCCACCTTCTGTTATAGTGTAATTCCTAAATAGAGAATATTGTAAATCAGCACAGCAGCTAAGAAATGCACAAATCTAATTGATACAGATAAGGCAATGAAATTCTTTAAAATAAATTTCCTTAAGATAATCCTGAATGTCTAGGAATATGCCACTTGGCAGCAGTTAATGACCAGATTCAAATTTAGCTGCCTCAGCAATTTGATTAAAGGCCCTAAAGGGATGAAATATGTCAGTATCATATATAAACTGTTCCTTGGGTGGAGACAGGCCATCAGATCCATGTGATAACATTATGCTCTTACAGCCACTTCCCACAATGTGCAGTAACTGAAATTTTGATTATAGTTCTTACCCTGCTAACTTCTGCACAGGAGACTTGTGGCATGCATATGCTTCAAGAGGACTGCTGTGCTCCTGGCACATCTAACACCATCATTCTCAACTCAAATACATTCTTTGTCTCTACTTGAATACCCAGAATATTTCGTATTTCACAGCAAAAGAGGAATGATCTGTCACACTAATTACGTGCTGAGTAATCTAATAACAATGCCAAGTATTATGGTGTAGTTGGACTTTGCAGTGTAAGGTTTATGCGTGGACTTGATCATCTTAAACGTCTTTTCCAATCGTCCCAATGACTCCGTGATTCTATTCGATGATACTTTACCCATAGGAGTGATGGCTGAGCTTTTTTCCAGTTCCCTCTGTAACTCCTCTGCAGCTGGAATTTCAGCAATAGCTGGAGCAGGTGCAATAAACCAAGTCTTATGTTGTTCATTTTCCAAACACCTATTTTTAACACACTAATGTGAGGTAAAAGCATTTTTTAAGCACCTTCCACAACAACTAGCTCAAAATTACTAGTCACAAATAACTTACTGTTTATCCTGCTAAAACATATTCTTGTTCTTCAATTCATGTGACTTTTAACACCATAAAATTACAGAGGCAAAACTTGTGCTAACCTTTATTTCTTATAGCCCTAAGATATAGGGGCTGCATCATTGAATGTGCTTGGAGAAACATTTCAAAGTAGGGGTCATGAACACAGAAATTTCTAGCCCCATATTTCTATCAGTAGACAAAAAAGTGAGTAGTAAGAAAAAAACACTGCTGTAAAATGATTCAGTTTGGAAATCCATTATATTTATCTAATAATAAAGATTTACCTTTGTCTCATATCAGGTTTTTCATAAAATAAACTATCCAGTGAAAAGACCATGTCTGTAGAGTTGAACATTTTTAGACCAAATGTGAAGTCTCTTAGTCTGAAAAGGGCAGCACAAGTGAATATAAAACTGAAATTACTAGACTTGAACACGTCAAAAGCAATACAAAGTTTATTAGTTGTAATTGCCAATATTTAATTTCTATATTGTTTTCTTTTAGAGCTCTTGACTGCATTCTTAATCCTTCTTCAAATAGAGAAGAATCTCTCTCCTGATACAATATGGCTATTACTTCTGCTAAAAATGCCCTGTAGGGCAGCACTTGAAGCAACCTTTACCATCATGATGTATCTGGGAAGAAATAGTGGGTAGGAGTGAAGATCCAGAAAAAGTTTATGCTAAAGTACTTAAATTCTAAGAACAATGCTAAGATTCTGCCTAGAGAAGAGAAGACTGAGGGGACACAACACATTCTTCAATTTCCACATGAGGGGAAAAAGAGGGGCAGGCACTGATCTCTTTTTGTGGTGACCAGTGACAGAACCCAAGGGAATGGCCTGAAACTGTGTCAGGGGAGGATGAGGATGGATATTACAAAAAGGTTCTTCCCCCAGAGGGTGTTTGGGCACTGGAACAGGCTCTCCAGGACAGTGATCACAGCACTGGACTGAGAGAGGTCAAGAAGCACTTGGACAATGCTCTCAGGCACAGGCTGTGATTCCTGGGTGTCCTGTGTAGGGCCAGGAATTGATCCTTGAGACCCTTCCAACTCAGCATATTCTGTGATTATTTTATACAACTGCAGCAAATTTTTTTTCTCTCCAATTGTTTTGTTACGATCACAGTCTGTCAAGTTTTTGCAAAACAAAATGATACTGTTATCTAAAGACATAAAATTATACTGTTACCCCAACAATTTACAAGCAAATGAAACTTTTCAAAACATACATTCAAATTACTTACCTGGATAAGTGGAGTACAGGCTCAACACCTTGAAGCTGTTAATAGGTTTATTCTGAAACATCAGGACCAGAGATTATTTCTAAATTATTTATTGTATACATCAGTCTTAAAAATACCCCAGCTAATTGCAATGTTTTTCATGTAGCACCATCTCTAGGCATTAGACATACTTTTTATGCATTCCTATTGAGAAATTTTACAGCTCTTAATTTTGCTTGAGGACAATTTTAAAAAGCATAGATCTTACTAAAATAATACCACACAGATGATTTCATGACTTAAAAATCTTAGACTTGCTGAAACAAATAGTAAAATATAAATAAAGTTTATAAAGTTCAATAAAGGCCAACTCTGGAGGTAAGACAACAAAGCAAAGCTTTCCTCTTTATCTACAGGGACAAAACCAAAGGTGACGCTTCTTTTGCACTCCAGCATCTCATTAGTAACATATGAAAAGGATCACTAAGAGCAAATAGGCTTCAGGTTTACCTAATTGCTGTAGACTGTCAAAATTTTTAAAAGTAATTTTCTTTCACAGAATCTGTAAATCTTCAAATATTCCAGTGAGAGGTTTCAAATTTAAAAAATAAAGCATTTCATAGTAACAGAATACAGATCATGTAATCAAAACTATCTGTGAACACCATGAAGAACTTCAAACAAGAAATCTGTCAATGCCCCTTCTACACACAGTGTCTGCAGTACCACTTCGGCCAATTTCTGCCACTCCCCCACTGCCAGGTTTTGCCACTTTCCCCTTCACATCAATAAATCTAGAATTTAGAAATCACGCTGATAAATCTAACAAAGGTGTTTAATTTTGCCTCCATGCTTTTAGTGTCAGTAATCTAAAGCAGGAGCTCTCAGGCAAGCTATCAGCAGCGGCAGCAGAAAGTATCTGTGAGGAGCACTAATCAAGTTATTAATGAAGCAGTAATAATCTGTGTTAGTGCCTATCCAAGTAAATAACCACTGCTCCATCGGCTTCAAGGAGCTGCAAATACTGCACACCTGTATGAAATGGTTTTCCTACCTCAGGTGGGGAATCATCAACATATGATGATTCCATTTAAATATCTGGATTTATTATTCCCATTCTTGAGCAACCTTTGTTATGTGCAGTGTTTGATCTCCCAGGCCCCCGCTCTGTTCTCTATGTGTCATTTTTTCCACAACCAGCTCTATTAAGCCAAATTGCTTGACAATATAAGTAAAAATAGGAGGAGATGTTGTGGTCATTCTACAAGACTGGAAATCTAAAAGAAACACACTCCTTTGTGCAGCTCTTCATTCACCCACCCGCTGCAGCTGGGAAACAGTGAAAAGTCCCTCGGACTTTTAAAGGAAAGTAAGAAAGCAAAATAGGCGGGCGTGGGAGCGGTGGGGAGGAGCCCACAACGTTTCCAAGATGGCCAGGAAACAAAGCATCTTTCCCACACGCTCAATGCTGGTTGATTCCACAGGGAAAATACATATTCTAGATGGCAGAATGAGGGAGCAGGTGTTTGCAGGGGCAGCACAGATCACAGATTCACATTTACTGAGATGTGTTTGCCAGATCCAGAGAGCAAAGACCTCTCTCGAGTATCTGCTTTAACAAACACCTTACCACAGACACTGAAGGCCACGAGGCAATTTGCTCAGTTTGGAAGCCACTTTCCTTTTCACCTTCCTCCTAAAACAAACTCTTTCCTCAGTCGGCGTATTTCATGGCAGCACTCTCTCCAGGGGCCCAAAGTGAAGGTCACAACCTTCAGGAGCGCTGACCCAAGCAAACCGCAACTGCCCGGCGCCCCGGAGGCGCAGAGCGCATCCCCAGCTCCCTGCGCTGCTCCGCGGGTGCTGCCAGGCCCTGAGGCCCCTCACAGCCAGGCTGCCGCTCCTTCCACCGAGGAAGGAGAACTCCGCGCCTCCCGGCGCTTCCACCGCGCGAAATGGCGGCCGCGGGGAGCAGCGCGCTGCGGCCGCCTCAGCGGGGCCGCGGGAAGCGGCGATGGCGGGCCGCGGTGCCTCTCCCCACGCTGCGCGGCCGGCGCTGCCCTCGGGGCCCGGCGCTGCCCTCGGGGGCTCCCGCAGCGCTCCGGGGCTCCCGCCGGCGCGAAATGGAGGGCGCGGGCTCGCCTCACCCCGCTGCCTTCCCTCTGAGGGGCGGCCCGGGCGCAGCCTCTGACAAAACCTCCCCTCGGAAATCCTGCCGCGGCAGAGGATGGGCCCAAATTCCCCATAGAAACTGCCAGGGAGAGATGTGGAGACACTTCACATCCCTGCGGTGGTGGGTTTACAGCTCGTCCAAGCGTGGATGGATTGGGAATTACTCTCTTGAAAAGTCCTTACTCACACTTCGACCGTGGTATAAATTAGAAAAGGCAGGTGATTCCTGAACCATACGACTCAGTTAGGAAAATTATTCCTGCAAGAAGAAATAAAGATACCAAAAATTTTGATCCTTTTAGAGGATTTTTGAATTTTTTTTTCCTTGCTGCTCAAGTGGTGCAACAAAATTCTTCGAATTATATGAATTAAAACAATATCATAAAGTATTTGTAAAATGCAGAATGAGGTTGCTTACCCTTCTCGTCCCTGAAATATTGCAACATAAAATTCTGGACTTGCCATTAGAGCATAGCTTTTGAACTAGCAAATTTTAAATAAATGGCACAACTGTCTAAGGAAGTCTAAATTTTAAGCTTCATGACATTCAACAAATACTATAGAGGCAGCTACTGTAAATATGTATTTCCTCATACATAAATAGATGAAAAGGAGAATATTTTCTCAAATATTGATTGATTTTAACATAAATAATTTTTATTTAATCAACTTTTGTTTTTCTTTCTCAAAAATATTAATTTTTAACCTTCCATTTCAAATTCTTAGACATTGTGTCTATTTACAGAATGTGTGTTCACTCAAGTTGTGCAGGCCCAGGCCAATTAAGAATTCAATGCAAGAAACACTATGTTCATTTTTACTATCCAGTACATTCAGGTCTTTCCCTTATTTATTCTTCCCTTTAAAATACTTGCATCAGAATTGTGTCGTATTACAATATTCCAAATTTTATTCCACACATTTAGATGGTTTAACCCACCTGCCCATCATCTAGTGACTGGGCAGACAGCCCAAGGTGAGAAGCACCTCATTCCTATTTCCAGCATGACAGCATCTTGGCCAATATGAAATAACAGAAGATCTTATAAAGACCATAGAATACAATCAGGATTGATAACGAACCCATTGTCTGAAATTAGATTCTGAAGCCATCAATTTTATTCAGTAACCTGAACAAAAGTGGGAAAATGCTTGTTCTTATAAGCACGCAACAAACATTCATTTTTGCATATAATAAATTCTGAAACCAGAAAGCATTTTTCCTCTTTACCATTAGTGAATGCCTTCTTTGATTCTGGCCTCAGGCAAGTTTCCATCTTAGTTCACAACATCTGCTTTTAGCTGACCAGACTTTAATGTTTAAAGCCATAATACAAACAGTTCATTTTTTAAAGCTATTTTTTTCCTTCAGTTCCTTTCCCTAGGTGACATCTCCCTCAACACGCACACAAATCACATAAAATATATAGCAAAGCGGTCTCTCAACTGCTCTGAGACAGTTTAATTTTTGATTTTCCCCAAGCCTAACATCTGAGCTGCCATATGTTTTGAGTCTTTCCAGCTCGTGGAGATCACATACGTAGTCATAAACTTGCATGTTCTGGAGCAACACAACTAGAAAATCACGAACACCAGACATCGGTCAGTGATCCGTACGGTAACAGTAATTCGCATACTTGCTAAATACAGAGCCATTAGAACATTCCATTTTCTCCAGAATTTACAAACTGAATAAATCAGCAACAAACAAATTAAATGTAGAAAAGTAGGAAGATGTAAGTGAGCTCACAATCGGTGGTGACTTCTCTGTTTTATCCACAATTTCAGAGACATGACAAAGCCATTGGTCTCTAAAAAGCACCCTTCCTCACGGCAGAAATCACGGTGAAATGTTAGAAGGCACAAAATCACAGGCAACCCCTGGACTGCGTGATTTTTATCGGGGCTCGAGGTGGTTGCAATCATTAATTTATTAAAGATATAATAAACTTAAAAATATATTTGTACCTGTAACCTTTTCCAGTAAAATAAGAGACATATAAAAATACAGCAGAAACGAAGTCACCTGGCTAGGTGAGGAAAAAGGGGAGTTTCTTCCATTTTATTACGTTGGCCACGATTTACAAACGTGGGCCGGATGTGGCACCACCCCTGCAAAAACCTCCAACAGGTGAATGAGCTGATTTGCGGCGGCTGAAATTGCTCACGTGTCTAAGTGTTGGCAGGATCGGGTCTTGGGAGAGCGAACGGCGGCTCCCGCGGGAATGCTGCCCGGTGTGCGCCCCGGGGCCGGCCCGGCGCTGGAGCGGGCACGGCTCCGCGGGGCACCGCCGGCTGCCTGCCCTGCCCTGCCCCGCCCCGCCCTACCCTGCCCCACCCTGCCCCACCCTGCCCCGCCCTGCCCCGCCCCGCCCCACCCTGCCCCGCCCCGCCCTGCCCCACCCTGCCCCACCCTGCCCCACCCTGCCCCGCCCTGCCCCACCCTGCCCCGCCCTGCCCCGCCCCGCCCCGCCCCGCCCTGCCCCGCCCCGCCCCGCCCCGCCCCGCCCTAGCGCAGGCTGCTCCGCTGGTGGGATCGTTACGGGGCTAAACCAAAGTGCTTTTAACACGGTGGGGTTTCTTTCATGGTGAGGTGGAGAAAGTGTTCTCTCCTGTGCTTCTTAACCTTAGTTTCCTTTTTCAATTTCTTACCCATATACGTTTTTTTGTTGGGTTTTTTTGGTGGTGGTGGTGGGTTTCTTTGGTTTGGGTTTTTTTTTACACTTTAAAGGGTTGAACCCCTCAGGTATAGACTAAGGACGAACTATTTTCATTATGTACAGTATTAGTCTTATGCCTCAAAGTAACAAAACAAGCACATTTACAACTCTGCCCTGAACAAATCTTGTCATGTACAAGCATTTATTTTATGTTCTATAGACACATTAGCAATTTTGCACATACACAAAGGAGATATCATGTTGAGTATAGACTTTATAGTTCACATAGCTGATACTTTACGATTCCACTATGTCTGATTCAAATGCTCAGCTGATAAATAGGACATATGCAGAAGGAAAGAAAATGAGATTAATGCTGTAGTGATATTTGCTCTTTTGGAATGTACCTCCTAGGAGCCAAGTCATTGCTGCTTCCCTCAAAAATGAAACAAAAAATGTCTCATTGAAAAATGTCCATGGAGTCTTTTTTTACAGATGACAAACCCAAAAGTTACATCTGCAACCACTGTTTTGGAAAATATCTATCTATTTTCATCTTGTCAATTCCAACAATGTACTTTTTTAAAGGTAGGGATGGAATTGATTTTTTTAAGCTAGAGCTATTTTGCTGAAGTCAGATCTCAACAGCAGTACAACAAATGCTCTTATTTTATTAGCTTTTTATTTTTAAATTATTATGAATTAATTCCGTTTACAGCTATACAGCTAACATCTGGATTCCAGATCCTCTGATGGTTCATGCCCTTTGAAAATATTTCCTGTCAGCAAGATTTCTTTCTTTGGATTGGAAATTATAATACTATAATTAAAATATTCAGAACTCCTGAAAAGTAACTTTTTTTTTTAGAGTTCTTCCTTTAAATAGATAACTGTACTAGGAAATCTATAGATTATTTTCCTAAATAATTTTCATTTGTAAAAAGATAAATATTTGTCCATAGTCAAGAAACAGAAGAAAATTCATGAGTTTTGAAAATACAGGTCTGATAGATGATGAATTTTTAGAATACATTTTGTTTTATACATAGTATTTTTATTTACCAAGAAAGTTTATATCTTTTCAAATGTAGTTTATTATTTTGGCAAACAATGATTTGAGGAAACCATGACACTATGGCCACTTACCAACTATGTGTCTGATTCCTCCTCAAGGGAATTTATTTTCTTGGCTTTGTGTCCACTCCATTTTGTTTGGGGGGAAAAAAAAAGAAGAAACAAATATTTTAGGTACTGTTCTCTTTGAAATGCTCATCCAAAGATTTCTAGAAAACTTCATCTTCACTTTCTGCCTTCCCTGGTCACATCATAATTATTAAATTTATACTGACTAAGGAGGAATAAAACAACCACAAACCATGTTTAAAGCAGCAGTGTGAGCCATATGCAAAGTGTGGGGGGTCCAGCCAATATGATTAATGGCTTGATGTAGTCAGGGCTAAGACACATACATATTCCAAAGATAATTCTGTTAATTTGAAACTGCCTTTCTAGGATGACAGCCTACTTATTCAGTTATTTCTCATAATCTTCCATGCTGTAGCTATGCTGTGCATTTTAAGTTAAACAGCAACAATATGCCAATTAAATTTCTGCAGACTATGTGATCTGAACACCCTACAGATCCTTAGCTTTTTCAAAGTGGGTCCGTGTATACAGATTTTGTTTGATCTCTGGTTCATGTCAACCTGGTTTTGAAACATACCATAACTAGGAAATGTTTCCTTATGATATGTTAGTTATCAGGAATGTGATCTATACTGATAGAGGGGAAAACAAGTTCCTGCACTGATCTTTCTTCAAAAATGAAGTTCATTCTCCTTGCATTAAGGCAGAAAGCATACATTTTTCAAAGTTTATATGCTCTCCCTGTTTCAACTTTTATGGTCATTGCCTTAAGCCTTATGATTTTAGATTTACTAATTCAATGCTTGATAATATATTTACTGATACATCATAAAAAGGTTAAGTCCAAAACTGTGTGTCTTGTTCACAGGTAATAAATTGCGGTCTAGTCCTGAGAAGAGCATTGGGATATTATTGCAGTGCAAGTAATACACAATAGAAAGTACAAGCACAGAAATACTGTGTGTCCTTCCAGATGGACACAAGCTGACCCTCCTGACTCAAATCAGATACCAGGAAATTGTGTTTTACAGCACTGGAACCATGCTGATGTAGGAACTCCACGTGACTTGGCCTTTGAAACTGTACTCTTGTAGATGTAGCAAGATGCAACACAAAAAAATGACACCAGTATCTAATATCAGGATAAGAAGAAATGGCCTCAAGTTGCACCAGACAGGATGTAGATTGGATATTCCTCATGGGAAGGGTTATCAGGCATTGGAACAGGCTGCCCAGGGAAGTGGTGGAGTGACCATCTGTGGGGAGATTTCAAATGTGGTTCTTAGGGACATGGTTTTGTGGTGGACTTGGCAGTGCCGAGTTTGTGATTGGAGGTGATGATATTAAAAGTATTTTCCAACCTAAAGGATTCTATGGTTAAGCTATCTGTTCAGTACTTCATCATAGTCCATGGGTTCACTGCCCTTCAAGTATAAATCTATGCAATTCCATTGCACAAGTCTCAAAGGCATTTGAACAGACTATTTTTTCCAACTCAAATTTTTACTGCTGTAAACTTCAGCAGTATTGTATTTTTGGGACTGAAAACCCATGTGAAAAAGTACAATTCAAAACTTTAAAGTAGCTAGTGTCTTACATTTTGGAATGCAGTAACTGAATACAGATGTTCAGATTCCAATTGGGGCACTTGAGGAGATTGTACCAGTTCCTGATACGTTCTGAAAACAAACCCCAAAACAAAACGTTACATGAGAAACAGCGGAATAGAATGTCTGAGTACACTCACATTTAAGAAATTGTCCATCTTCAGATGGGTTTGTTCCAAGCAAACTGTGGACTCCAAACTGCTGAGCCTCTCAGGAGCAGGCACAGTACTAAACAGAACACATTCTGCAAAACTTCCAAACGAAGACGTAAAGACAATGACTGAAACCTGGGGACTTATCATCACAAAAACATTTGAGTACAAAATCCCACTGCACTTTGGCATAAAACACTGAAGATGGTTTACAAAGACTCATCTTAGCCTCAAAGTAGCACAACTGCTTTGGTGACAGTAGAGAACCTGAGATATCAACATGTTGCAAAGAAAAAGAAAAACTTCTGTCACACAGAATTTTTTATAAAAATGGAAGAGGCAGCAAGGAGCACAGCTGAAAAACGCAGTATGTCGACACACTACCAAAAGAAATAGAGTTAGATATGAAACACTTTTATAACAAGCTGACTGCTGACAACGATACAGAAAGTAGGTGACAGCATTTCAAAGTCAAGACATTCTACATACTTGTTGATGTGTTTACAACATAGATGAAAGAGCAGTTTCAAGATTTCACAGAGAAATGCAGGCTGACATGTTGACATTGATAAAGTTTTTAAAACATCTTCTCATATAAAGCCTCAAAGAAAACTTTGTAATTTGCATACTTAGTCCAGCTATTCACTAACCAACCCTTTCATGTATTAATTCACACCATACAGACCTATTGGTAAATTTTGGGTTAAGATGTCTAAAAGAGGATGTTTACATTTAAATACACAAAGAAAAGATGGAATGATCACTGGACTTTGCCTACAGAAGAATTTAGGGTATCATAATGGTCTGACAGTTTTGTCAGTCTTCTTCTGGAAGGTGGTACGTGTGTTTTCTGCTGGAACATTCTGTAGAAAGTTGAAAGCCCTGGCTTCCTATGTATTTCAAGAGAGGACATGGACATTTATTGAGTCTAGCCCATCACTATAAAGTACATTAGGGTTCTCCCTTCTCATTTTACCAAACAGCATTATAGTATTCACTCAAGATCCCCTCCCTTTCTGTGAAGTGATTTCAGTCCACATCTCCCATCTCATGAGTGACAGCTCCAGTTACTCCGTTATTGGGTTTTGCTATCCAAGCCCATGCCAGCTCTTTGAAGGTAAAACCATTTAAAGTTGTATGGAATAATTAAACCTTATGTAGAAAGAGCACATATGTGCCAATACAACTGTTTGACTCAGGAAAATCACCTTAGACTTGTGAGACCACCCCACCCGCAACCAAATCACTGCCTTCTCCTAGGCTATAAGAGAACACAGTCATTCATGCTCTTGTCCAAATATTTAAGTCATGCAAAGGAATTAAACCCACTATATTTGGGAACCAAATACCTACTCTAAGCAAAGTATTTCTAGTGACATCAGTGATGTTTAGACTACATTTGCAAGAAGAGCCAAAAAGTCAAATCACTATTTAAAAGTGAAAAAGCATTGTTCACATGCTAATAACTTTGAATTACAGGAGTGGATTCTATATGGGTCTTAAAACTGTTTAATTTAGTATGAAAGAAACTAAAGATTAAAAACTCATACCTTAACAGAATGATTAATGCAAGTCATACTAACTCACAAAAAATATCAGTCTAACTTAAACTATTGCTGTAGCATTGCTAAATGTTAAAAGTGTGAATTTCAGGTGTTAAGTAGCCATTCATTACTTCTTTGTACTTAATTTAATGTATTATGCTTTCCTGTTAAACAAGCTGGATTTGCAACATTTAGGCAAATTAACATTTGGTCTTCATAAGCTGACTACAAAATACCCAATGTGAAAACAAATTTTTTTCATGTAAAATCTTATTTTCTTTGTTGAGAAGTTGCTGATAGATAAAATTATCATTAGATTCAGACAGTATTTTAATTAATATATATAAAAAAAGAAATCTACCTCCTGTCTCCTTGTTTTAGCTCTTTCTTCTGGCTTTACCTCTACAGAGCCAGAACGGTATGATCAAGGAGGCTGTAAGAATCCCCAACCTGAGCTGCTTCACGTAAAAAGCCATTAAAGTTCACTAAGTCCCCCCCTTTTTGAGACCTGTAACTTTTCATTTTTCCTCCGCCCTTTTGTTTTCTCCAAAGTGTGACCTATGGCCTATATTCACAGTCTGTGCATAGACTGTGGAAGCAGAGGGATTTGAGGTAGAAACATTTCCTTGGGCAATAGAAGTGGTAACAGCAGGAGTACCAAGGAAAACAAAGTGCTAGGATAAATCTCCTCTTAACCAGAAAAAAAAAAAACCCAAAAAAACACCACCAAACAAAATAAACCCAAAACCCCACAGTGCCAAGGTGTTCCTTATAGCTGCTTTATATGTATGGGGAAGAATCTTAATCACCTGTGCACAACGTGTGGAATATACATCTACAGAACTTCAGAATTAACTAAAACTCACAGTATTTGTTAAAAATAAGAGTAATTTAAAATTGGAGTGTGAGCAAGAGAAATGCACTAAAATGTTAAGACAAAGCCCCGCAAATCATGCAGTTTTAGGGCACATATTTATCCTGTTGCCAGTGAGAGCCGAGAGCTCTGCAAGGCAGCTCCAACCACTGCTTTCCATTTGCCAGAGGAGAGCAGAGGTACAAGGCAGTTATCCTGATGGAGCTGAGATCTATCACCACAATAATAACGCTGCAATAAAACAGGAGGCATCAGAAAAGCAGGGGAAGTTTACTAAAAACAAAACACCTCAAACCAAAACAAACAACCCCCACAAACCAAACAAGCATAGGAAAGGGCTCCAAGAGTAGCTGGGGCTCCTCGGAAGGGCGTCAGGATCCTGAAGTCCCAGCTTCCATAGCACCTGCCTAGGTTAGCTCCCAAAGAAAGATCTAGTTACATTTACTTACATGTATTTCATGTTTTAAAAGGAAATTCCTATTTCCCCAAATATGTTCCAAGCTCTTAATCAAGGTCATTACTACTGCTTCTTGTCATCTATTTCCCAAAGACTAAAGGGAATTTGTCTTTCACAGTCTTTCTGCTTTGTCATTAGTTCATGGGTGTGCATTGTGTCTATTTCAAGGGTTGAAAACACAGCTTGGGTGTCACCTGGTCCTTTTTATCTGACACTGAGGGCATGAAACATGCCCCCAGCAATACACAGAGACCCCCATACATGGGAAGCCCAGAAATATAAGCACACACACGTACTAGTACATATCATTCTAAGAGCATAAGCTAATCTACAGTAATTATCTTAGGGAACACGACAGCAGCACCATTTCCCCTTTGAAATTACCACTGCTGCACATTCTGCCTGCAATAAGCATTTTAACCATTATTCCTTTCCTGCCAATTAAACAGTTTTACAATGTGTCACTGAAAAACAAGGAATTTCAAGGACTCAGATTGATCTCCCTATTACTCACTTCACTGGTAGTAAAGCATAGCTTTATTTTTAATGGTTATAACTAGTGATTCCTTTGTTGATTTTCAGGAAGCGCCCTGGCATCATAATCACAGTGTAAGATTTTACCATATATGATACTAATGTTAGGCAGTTTGGTTGGCTTTGTCTTTACATCTGGACAATTTGGTACAGATTTAAGATGATTTTTGAGGAGTTTGTGCTTTAATTTCTTAAAACTGCCTTTTTGCTGCTGAAGACTATTTCAAACAATGTGGTGGAATCTGATAGAGTGAAGTCTGTTCTCCAGACCAAGTCTACTTTTCACTGCTGACAGGACAGGTAAGTAAAAGCTAGTGAAATTAAAATGACACAGGAATTAAAAGAGTGCATTTCCACCTCAGGCAGGTTGAAAAAAGTAAGAGTTTTCATCCTGGTAAAATCCCAATACTTAAGACTACTTCTGTCTGAAAGTATCTTATTGTTTTGAGACTTCCATAAAAACCCTGGTCCAAGTTGGCACCTTCAAGTGGAATATTCTTATTATGGTGAAAATTCAGCAGATCATGGTTTCACTTCAATAGTACTTCAGTAATTTCTAATTCATTCAGAACAGTGTTGTAGAAAAAGGCATTAAAAGGAGAAATTTTTAGGTGCAGGATTTTTTAAAATTTCAGTTATATTTTTTGCACTATTTTTTTCCTAGTTTCACTTTAATAGGGAAAAATCTCAGCAATGTTATTTGCTATAAAACCAAGCCAACTTTCCCATGATGATTTACATAGCTAGACAGTATGCAGCCAGTGTCTTAGGTCCTATAAAACTGAAATTTGCACAAAATGGCATTTCTACCATTTTACAAGGTAAAATTATACATTAGACATTAGACAAGGAACTGTTTGCCATATGTTTGGAAAGGATTAAAATAGGACTATCCTCATATTAAACTGGGGACAGGGGCTTGCTACTCACCACATTTCTATTCATATTTACAGCATTTAAAGTAATTTCTATTTTGAACATAAGTACCCTCATGAAATATCTACAGAAGTATTGGAAAAGAGAGGGAAAAAAAACAACCCTGATACCAGACACAAAAGCCAATGTTGCATTTCATTACTATAATTGTGGCATTAAACCAAGCATCTAGGTTAGTAATCTAGCAGTTCTTAGGAAAAAGAAACAAAATTTCATTCATAAACATCCAATTTTTCTGGTTTAAAATTAATTTCTTTCAAAGAAGGTATCAGTTAACATCACAGAGAGTTTTTTGCCCCTTTGCAATGCTCTGTAGTTCTGAACCACTAGCTGAAAATAGGACTTCAAGGCAGTGGAAGAAAGTAGGAGTTCAGGAGCTTTCTGTGATTCTGTATCCATCGAATCATTAGTACTTCTGAAACTCAAGAAAAGCGGGTATTGTGTGAAATAGCTCGGGGGAACCGCTTCAGAACATTAAAATACAGTCCACAGGCAATTTCCTAAAAGAACTCTCCTTACCATAGTTCTGTCCTCCTTTTAATATTTCAAGCTTGCTGCCTTAAGTGACACCTGTATTCCTCCCCTCTCGGTACAGAGCTTCTCTTTGGCAGGCTGCTTTGGTGCGAGGCCCCAGTGCCACCATCTGCCGGGAGCGCCCTGTGCCCACCGGGAGGCTGCCAAGCTCTGCCAGGGATGCTGCCAGCTGGGCACAGCACAGTTTCTCCTGTCTGTATTTCCACCTTCTTCTGCATGCAGCTACGGAACAGAACGCTTTTAGGAACCGTGGCTCTCCGCTCCTGGGCGGCTCTTTGGACGAAAGCGCGGCAGGCACAGGGAAAGCCCAGACAGTCCCGCTGCTGCTCTGCCCTGGTCAGTGAGCTGAGGGTTAACTCCACCTCTCTTAGACTGATGTACACTAGGAGGAAATACAGTCCTCTCTATAATGCTAATCTGAGAGGAAGTATACATAGAAAAGAGTAACTAAAGCCTAGAGTTTTAGGGCAGGGATGTGGCGGCTTTTAGAGATTTGTAATTTTTTGATTTTTATTTCTAACATCACCCATAGGGGTTTGTTTCTTTTCTTGCCAAACAACGAGAATGAAAGAACGAGAGTTTTGAAAGCTAGACTTCAAAACCATAAATACCTGTAGCTTCTTCTGGGTTTAGAGTGGTAAATCCTTGTGTGCATGCATACTTGCAGATTACTTGTATGGAAAGCTAAGTGTTAGATTAAAATAGCTGATCTCACATCAGTGACAACTTCAAAAATAATATAAATTCTACAAATATAAAAGATGTTACAAGAAAGGTGTTTCAAACAAAGTCAGTTTTCCAGCAGCTTATTAATTATGGGAGCTGACTCTCCTGTTTATCAGTTTATCACCTTTTTTCAAACCACTGACACCAAAATATGGAAAGCATGAATACTAGCAGTGTAGCAAAAAAAAAAAACCACCAAAAACAAACAAACAAAAAAACCCCACACCACAAACCCACACACCTCTAAATTTTTTAAAATGAGTATCAGTGGGTAGAATGCACAAAGAATTCAGTTTTAAAATCTGAATAAAATAGTATACTGTTCAAGAAATACTGTACAATATCATGCTTGCCTAAAATGATCTTTTAACTTGAAGAATTTAGTCTTGCTGAAATAGAAGGCCAATAAGAAACAGGTAAATTTTTACTTAAAGAAGATAACGGGAGAAGACATTCAGCAGTATCTAAGACCACAATAGTAATAGCAGTGGAACAATGAAGTTACAATTGCCTAGAAACGGCATAGGAGAGTGGAAAATCTAGCCTTGTGCAGTGATTTAAATAAAAGCCTGCACATATGTTGTTAGATCATATTGGAAGTGACATTGTGTTAAGAGGTTTCAGCCATTGAAGTTGTACTGCTGTAAGCTCGGGCAGGATTTGGCCCTGCCTATCACATTTATTATACATGTGCTGCTCACTCTCTTGTTTTGCCCCAGTCTGACCTGTTGGCTGTCCCTGCTGGCTGGGATGCTGACTTCATCCTTGACCCTGGCTTTCTTCCACACCCCAGTTCTCCTGTGGCTGCACATTACTGCTCTCATTGCTTTAGCAATCTATTTTTTATTGTAATTTCATCCTCACTGAAGTCTCCCATTAAGAAATCTGATTATTTCAAGCTATCATTGAATCCGTTTGCTTTCCTAATTTGAAATACTTGCATTTTGACCTTAATGCTTCTCAGTGTAAGCACCCTGCAGAAACATTAAAATTAATCCTCTAAAGGCCAATTTTAATGTAGAATTATGACAGTTTTCATCTTCAGCTATCCCTACCAGCTCTTCATTGATTGCAGGATCTGTTGAAAAATGTCTCTCCTTGTTTTCCTCCATGGATTTTCTCTAGACTACCTTTTCATCTAAGGCTGGACTTTTCATTCCACCTCTCCTTAGGAAGTAACTTTCATTAGAGCTGTGTGGATACCAAATGTTATCAACTAAAACTGTTACACACAGCTTTGTTTGCATTGTTTATATGCAAACGCAGATAAAATCAGCAGAAAACATGGTCCCATTGGTCAGTGCTATGCAAGAGTGCGCTGGGATAAACAGACCATCTACAACACAATACCCCTAGCTGTGTCCAAAGCATGTATTTTGGATAAAAAACAAGAGGAAATTGAGTTTTCCGAGATGAGAGGGAAGGGTTAGGACACAAAGCCTGTGGCTATAAGAATATTGAATATAATAGGGATCAGAAGGGCTGAGAGGCTGTGCCTTTCTTCTGGCATGAAAGGCAGTGCTCATAGTGGAGGGAGGCATTACCGCTGCCTTATTTCCTTTCCCTTACTCAAATCTCTGAAGGAAGACACCCTGCTAAGTTGTATGTTTCCACAACAACTTCATGGTCCTCGCTAGAAGAACAAACACGAAGACTTCAGCTCTCCCCAGCCACTCGAAATGAGCGCTGTAGTGTTCCTGTGAGGTCCCAGCCCCTGTTTAGCACCACTGTCTCCAGTCTGTTCTGTCCTTTGTTAGAGTTTTACCAGCATTGTTTACAAAACTGCTTCTGCTATCTGTAAAAAATCCTTTTCTCAGTCCTTCCATCCAATCCTACTGCTTTCCCATTTGTTTTCAAAACTCATACATAATACCTGTTCCAGAGTGACTCCTTGTACTTTGACACAAATTTCAGTTAACAGAGAGTTAAAAGAGAGAATGTGAGAGATTTCTGTGGCAGAGAGCATGTCTGAGAATGCCATGGACTTGCATCCGCTCCTGTGCTGGCGGCTCTTTGGACGAAAGCGCGGCAGGCACAGGGAAAGCCCAGACAGTCCCGCTGCTGCTCTGCCCTGGTCAGTGAGCTGAGGGTTAACTCCACCTCTCTTAGACTGATGTACACTAGGAGGAAATACAGTCCTCTCTATAATGCTAATCTGAGAGGAAGTATACATAGAAAAGAGTAACTAAAGCCTTGAGTTTTAGGGCAGGGATGTTTTGTTTGCTACCACATTTGTATTAAAACCAGGGACATTTCAACATCCCATGTTTATTGAATGCATGTAGTCACTAGTCACTGGGTAGCTGACAACTCCTATGGACAGAATATGAGCAGCAACCATTGCATCCCTCATGCACCTTTCAGGGAATGCTAGTAGGTGCATTTTCAGTTAGGCAAAATATCTGGAGTACTCCCTGTGCTACTCATGAATTAAAATTAATTTTCAATTTTCTTCTTAACATTAGATATTTTAGAAACGCCTATCGGACAACAACATTTCCATCTCCACAGGTAATGTTTTGGGCTTGCTGCTTTCTTGAATAGTGGCATGACTTCTGAAGAATTTAACTCATGGTTTCTATATGTTGTAGCTGCAACAGGAAGCAGTTTCGTAGTGAGCACACATATTTCTGTGGCTGTAACACTTGGTCCTGTGGCTTGCATACCACAGAGTGTAGAACAGAACTAAAGTCAGAAAATAGTCACCAAAAGTCTCCCTGGAAAGCTCCTGTGCAACTAAACCCACTACTTGGAGCATGTTGACACCAAATTACAGCACTAAAATATTTCCTCACTGAGCATATGAAGGGGATCCCCAAACTCCAGAAGTGGTGTTGTATACACGGAATTTTGGAACAACTAATGTCCTATATGCCTTCCCACAGAAAACATATTACAGCAGAAAGCAAGCAACCAGATACAGGCAAGGCAGTGTCACATAATAAAATATTCTAGGTGAGTTTCTATGCTTAAAGGAACATTAGAAGATTGAGGCATTTGAGGGCTCAAAGAAGTTCATTTCTAAGTGAGTGTCCTGTCTATTCCAGATGCAGCTATATGTGCTATTTGGTCACTGCCTCACCTGTCTGGAGAGGGCTTGTCTGAGACACCTGAACGTGTAACTCGGTAACAAGGAGAGCATGGCTTTCACTTACTTGCCAGAGGTCACAGCAGACTAGAAACATGGCATGCTTTTCCACGCAGGGAGGAGGAGAGGCAGAACTGCCTTCCCACATGATCACATCCCTGCCTCCCCTGTGCCAGAGCTTGAGAAAAGCCTTCTGCTGTACCCTGACCAGAGCTGTGCCTGTCACACGGGGCCAAAGCCACACCACCTTCACCACCTTCCTCTGCCAGCCCACAGAAGTTACCACCTTATCCTGGCATTAAAAAAGTCACCTCATTGTAGTTTTTCATGTAACAACTATGAAGCTAGTTTGCATTTCATCACCCGTAGCTGAGAATAACAACAACAAAAAAGGAAAAATCAAAAACCCCAGACAATTGTCTTTAAAAATAAATGAACCAGTCAAGTTGCAGCAAACTACTCACAAGAGAATTCATCCTTGGAATTTAATACAGAACCAGTTCTGTAGTGCACCAGTACACACTTTATTTAAAGCCTTTCCAAGGCATGCTATCCTCTCAGTGAAAGGGAAAAAAATCCACAGGAAAAAAAAAAAGCTGCATATTCAAATTCAGCACTGTTATTCCTACACTAGCTGGTAAGCACTGCAGAAGCATTAGAGGCAGCTGACCTGGAAATATGACTACTTTCAATATGAAAGATTACAAGAAATTAATCATTTTTCTTAGATTTCAGTGTTTCTGCCCCAAGGAAAAATTGAAGTGGCAACAGGAGAAAGTTACACATCTATCACAATCCAGAGCAAGGAATTCTTCCAATTTACTGCTAAGCTATGAGAGCCTAAAAATTGGGTTGCTTAGCTGCCCACACTAGGATATGTGGTGCCCAATTTAAATTTCTATATTTGCTTCCTTGGGCCAAAGAACCTGAGAGTCTGAACCAGGAGCACATACAGGGATGTGCAAAGAGAGCTGCCACACTGGAAACACCTGGGTCAAAACCGACCTGGTCTGGAAAGCTTCCATGGAGAGTCTCTGCTGTACATCTTTGCACTGGAGGAGAGAAGGAGAACTGAGATGAGTGCAGCATTTCTTCCTCAGTAAAATCTACCTATAATAATCCAGGTATAATATAACCGTGGAGTGCTGGGAGGAACCTCCAGCATGGGCAGGGAGGAGACAGCTCCCACACCCCCCTGTCACCTCCCTGGGCACAGGGACAGCCCAGGACATCAGCCCACAACTAAGCAGGGCTAGAAAGAGCAAGAGAACAGAACTGTTACCCCACCACCAAAACCCAAAGCAATGAGCCCAGGCTGGGCTGAAAGAGGGAGATGGGCAGGGTGGGGAGAGGCCCCAGGGGGGGATAATCAGCCCATCATTACTGTATCGACTTTATTCTTTCTAATTAAAATCCAGAAGTGAAAGTTACAGAGTTACAGTATTCATTCATCTTCAAAAATTAATGCAACGACTACTCTAGGTGTGGTGTTCTCAGGTCTTACTCAATGTTATAAAAATAAAATAAAATAAAATAAAATAAAATAAAATAAAATAAAATAAAATAAAATAAAATAAAATAAAATAATAGTTATACAAGCTAGCACGAAAGGTGGGTGGTATTTTTAGGAATTCAAAACACCTGGGTCATGTGTTAAAGGGCAGGAATTAATGTACATGACTACGTTTTGCTCTAACCATAATTAGGTCCACAATGACTATGCAGAGTTTAAAATTTTCAGAACATCCCTTGCCTCTGTGGGTGGTTTATCCAAACCAAGGTCCTTCAGGTAGCTGCCTGCCCATTTACACACACTCACAAACACACTTATCTACCTGGCACACGCCGCTCACAGCAGCACAGAACCCAGTTCAGTGCCTTCAAGGTCACACCCGTGTTTAAAGTTATGTATGCACTTAAGTGCTTAGGTGCATGGAGCCCAGCATAGTGGCTCACAGACCCTTATTTCACATGCAAAAAATTGGTTCAAGAAAGTCCATGTACACAGGCTCATTTCTCAGTCTTGATAAGTTTGAGATGATGAGAGATTTCCCCAAGATGTGTTCCCAGACAAACGCTAAATTCAGTAAATTTAGTCCATACCAAATCACCAGTGTCAAAATTCAAGCCAGCAACTTTTCCTGCAAAACATCTTCAGGTCTCTGCACCAGCCTTGCAGCCTGGATGTTCTCTTCTACTGCTCATTTACAGTTTTGTTATGGTGGATTTCAGAGGTTCTGTGGGTGAGATTAAAACTCACCCTGCTGCTTGGGTTACAGCATACAGCAATAAGTCCCTGTGGGCTGCTCTGTAGTGTTCAGCAGGTATTTCACATCTGGACTCTCACTAGGATGGGTACCTGAAGGGAACATTAACTGCTGGTCACCTAAATGATGGTTTGAAAACCAGGTGGTTTCAGGCTGGACTGAGCTGCCACACACAGAGTTAAACCTCGGGCTGCACGCCAGCACCTCTGCCCAGTGGAGGAATTTTCCTTGCCTGCTTCTCCCTGGCATTCCTTATAGTCTTCCTTAGGCATCTTTTCTTCAAAATTGTTTAAGTGTGTATGATTAAAAAAGGTATTAAACTTTGCTGCCTTTCATAGGCATTTCTCGGAACTTAGTGATGGGGACAGGTTTTGTCCGTTTTCCAGAAAGTGCCTCTGCCAAGGAGAAATGCATAAAGAAAACAGTATTTCATCTGGATAACCCAGTGTTTCCATCAGAATCACATAACGTCTAATTATGTACTCCATAAATCTTCATATTTTGTTATGAAGCTCATAATAACAAAGTCTGATAAATAGATTCTCTCCCCTGGCCACTACCAATTGAGTAGAAAAAATACTTATTTATGAAGCTTTATTAATAAAATCTGAATAATTCAAACAGCTTCTTCAGTGAAGAAACACCATATTCCTATTTGCATATAAATGAAATGATGCTTTAGTGTCAGGGTGAAGAATTAAATAATATGAATTTTTACAGTGCAGTCCTGACAGCCTCATAAATATTATGGTCATAAGTTGCAGTTTCCTAAAAATCTCATTTTATCTTTTATTACAAAAATATGGCCAAAGGGCCAAGTCCTACTCATTTTACATGTGTGAGTATTCCCAATGACAACACAACCGTTCAGTAAGTGAGGTTACCACATCCAGCTTTATGTCAGCTACTGGAGCAAAAACACTGTGTTATCTACACATCTACTAGGAAACCAGAATCTCCTATTTAACCACAAGGAAAATCTTGTGTGTTGATAAAATAAAAAGAACAACAAAGACAACTGTAGCTCTACATTCAAAGAGACAATATACAACGGGAGGAAAGGAAAAGCACACTGCTAATACACATAAGATGCCAGATTTGCCCTCAGTTACGCAGGTACCACTTTGGCCAAACCAAATATTCCTGTTAGGTGAAAGCAATCACAAAAGCTGCTGCAATTACAAGAGCACCTAAATGACTTCAAATGGACTTGCTGCTGAGGAAAGCTTTGATTTTATCTGTTTTCTTTGAGAGGTTGAAACATCTCTGAAGCACAACCCCAGACAAGCTATAGAGAAAGCTGAACTGATGAAGCACATTCTCCTAGAGGTCGAATAAAAGTGAGGGCCATGACACCACTTAAGAAACTTTCCAGAGAGGTGTTGTGCAGTCTCAGCAGCTGAGACAAGAAGTGAGTGCCTCCAAAACCTGTCAGTGATATTTTTCCAGCCACAGTGCTGTGCAAGTGGGACAAACTAGTCAAATACAGACGAGGCACACGTGGAAAGTAAAGCTAAACTTGGGGTGTAGGAGGAAGAGGATTATTTATAGAAGTTTTGGCGAGTTTACAAAGTATAGAAATTTATTTATGAAGTCTAAAGGAGACAATGGGAGTACATAGTCCGATCTGTAAATCACTGGCAAATGTATTCATCCCTAACTAAGCCGGCTGTACTCAAACAACACAGCCTGTGTTTGCCTGGCCTGTGTTTTCCAGGGAGACACTGGGTCTCAAGCTGAAGACACCCAAAGCCAAGCAATCAATGATGGCTCTTAACTATTCCAAGGAATACTTAGTGTCAGTACTGAAGCAGGTACTGAAAACTACTTTATTTTGCTTGATTCCAGCTACTAGACATTATTCCTTCTTATTTCAGTCTGGTAGCTTCAAATATTCAACATTCTTTTTGTGTATATATTTTTAGTTATCAACTTACCTTTTAAACTCTTTGATTCATTGGATAAGTTAAAGTTCTTTGTTCTT
Source organism: Hirundo rustica (assembly GCF_015227805.2). Lineage (NCBI taxonomy): Eukaryota > Metazoa > Chordata > Aves > Passeriformes > Hirundinidae > Hirundo > Hirundo rustica. Next base: position 16,338,022 of record NC_053458.1, read on the forward strand.
CAATTACATAGCATTTTCTCTGACTCCTGATCATCCTATAGCTCTTCTCCACACTCACTTTGCTTTTTCAGTGTCCATCTTGCAATGTGAGCATCAGAACCGTGCACACCATGGCCCAGCCACCCTCAGCACTTAGCACATACAGATAAAAATTGTTAATATTAACAGCTGCGCTCTGTCTGTAAGTCAAGGTTTGTACAAACCCGTTCTGCTGCAGCAAACTCATCAGCTTACTCAGCTGGCCTTTTTAAACTTTTCCACTTTGTAGGAGAGCCTACATTCCTTATTAGGTATATATCAATGGATTTTATTAAAACATACTTTGTTTGGATGAGGCCTAGTTTATAAAAGGTTGAGAATTCCTCTGATTCTTTGCCTGAAGTAATTTTTATATCTATTTTTAACTGCCTTTAAATAGGCTGTAGACATTGCTATTGTAGTATGTTTTCTGACACCACAACAATTCTTGATATAACTGATCAGAAAATGCTGATAGAGACAGTCACTGACACATCTGAGGCATTATTCTAGGGCTGCACTTATTTGCATGTGAGAGCAAAGCTGGCAATCTCAGTTTTCCTGGTAAAGAAATGGAAATAGAAAATGAAAAAAAACCAGAAGGACTTTAGTCCCATGGTTTTCAAATCAATCTCTTCATGTTAGTGCAAGACTCATGAGTCCTGAATGATTGAATTTGACAGTATTCCTAAAGGGCACAATAGCATGAAGAGATTTGCCTCAACCTGGTGCCAAAGAGAGCAAACTTTTGCCATACAATCATATTGCTAACAAAAAGAGTAATTAGGAAAGCACGTGTCATTTAGGCTAATGAAAACTGAATAGTACATTTAACAGTCTCTACTGTCATTAAAATTGAATTTTGCCTATATGTATATATGTATAAATGTGTATATATATATATATATGTATATTTCTAATACTGACAGGGCAACAACTGCTTTTCTTTGTTCATTTCTAAGTAGTTTCTAACTGCTAATTGTAAGTTTCTAATTTATGAACAGAGGTTCATGGCAGCAAGGGGATGTTAAGGATCTGCTGCCTCTGTGCTGGATACAATTCATCAATTACCTTCCTGGATCTTGCTTATTGTTTCACTAAGGCTGTACAAACACAGGGAGGCTTCGAGTTTAATTGACCTAGGAAGTGGTTAATAGATGTGTTCCAGTGTCAGCACAGACTCTTTTAGGCCTGTCAGCAGATACAAAAAGAGTGATTCAGCTGCAGTGGATGCCATCACACAGCAATGTTTGGATCCTTTCTTGGCGAGCTCCCAGATGTGGGTTTTGGCGATTGCTTGTCAGCCGTAGGGAACATTCTGCACGAGCCTGGCTCATCATTTGGCTTCTCATCCTTCATGTCCAACCGAGAGATAAAGCCACAAGAGAAGACAGTGCAGCAGTTTGGCTCACAGTTAGATGTGCTGTTTGTTTGTCGTTTTTAGTTGATGCAATTTCTTCTTTTTCCTTCTGAGAAGTTCCTACTGTGGCACATGGTTGGAACTGGATGCTCAGTGTTGAATGAGAAGGTGGAGCCTTCTTTGCCCCACCAGTGAAGAAGGAGTTTCTGCTTATTCAAGTCAACAGCAAAGGAGTGTCTCATGCTACAGCAAAGGCACAGAAGCTGTGCAGATGTGGAGCAGAAGCTATACCTTTACTTTTTCTACATTCATTCAAAACAGAGCAAAAATAAGCTAAAGGTATTTAAGCAAGTACTGAGGAAATAGAGTGGAAACGGTACATATACTCTGTCTCTCCCCTGTGAAGATGTACATGGAGAAAACATGGATGAAGATGTGACTTTTGAGAAGATAGGAGAAGAGTCATATCCAATGTGATTTAACATCCTCCTTAAACAGAGGAGAAACAAGTCAAAAAGTCTTTTGCAAGACAGAAATGAAGACAAGCATCAAGGCTGGCGTTTCTGGCAGTCTAAAGAGTAGGGCAATAAATTAAGAAACACCATGAGATTATACTACAAAGCCAGTTATGCTCGTGAGAACAAAAAAGAATGTTTGACATGGTAGAGAACCACAATCACTGGAAGGATGGCATGAGAGAGCACAACATATTTTGATCAATAAGAAAGGAGGAAATGGAAAGGAGCTAATGATCAAACTAGAAAAATGACCTGGGTCTAAATGAAAATAATTTCAGGTGTTGGAACGAAGATAAATTGAGATATTACAGGGAAAGAAACCACAGCTAGACAGGGTCTTGATAAGAAGATCTAAAAAAAGCAGATTTCTTGCTGCGTGAAGGTACAACTGAAGTCATGGGGAGGAAGTTATGTATGGATATGACTGACAGAGAAGTGCCAATAATGGGAGCTGTACAGAAATGGTGGTGATTTGGTATTCCACATGAGGACAACTCCAAGGCAGAGAGGCCAAGGAAGTCGGATGAAACCGTGACCTGGCCAGGAGGCAGCAGAGCTAAGTACGCAACCTGTAAATAATCAGCAACTATTTTGCAAGTATTAATTGGCAAATATAATTCCTGGTTCAACAGTATTTGGAAATGGCTGTAGGTAAGATTGTCCCAAGAGATTAATTTAGAATGATGTTGCTTGTCATTAGCACTAGGACAAACTTGCACTCATGAATGCTTACGGTGCCCTTTGAACTTCTGTAAGATTGTATAGACAAAAGAAAGAACAGAATTTGGCCTACATTATTTTGTCATTATAACTCATTTAATTAATGTTTGGCATAATCTGCTTTTAAATACATTCACACTTAACTGAAATTATTGAGCTTACATACTTAACTTCACTAAATCTCAAGCTGCTGTGCTGACTTCTTAGAGCCCTAAACAGAAAGTGCAAATGAGAACAACTGTTGGAAAAGAAAAAACTCAACATCAACCTAAAATCTGCTAAAACCAACAAAGCAGCTCAGCAATTAATTTCTGCACCCTCCTTCTAAAACGTGTAACAGGAAACACAACAAAAGTGGTGGGACCTGCTTCTGCATTTAACAATTTGTTAACCTGAATACAGCTTGTTATAAGGTAAAACGAAGCTAGAACATTGCCTTGGGAACTTTAGCAACCCCAGGATTGGTTGTTATTTACCAAGGGCTGCAGTTACAGATCTACCTGAATTATGCAATAAACAAGAGTACTCTGGTTCATATTCTAGTGAACAAGAGATCTATGCATTATCAAGTGGAGCTACTCTTCAACAAGAGTAATATTCTTTTACCTTTAAAAAAGAAGAAACATTCTTCTTTCCAAAGAAGACCAAAAAAGGATAACAGACAAGAAGTGCTAAGTTCTTTTATTTACAAACATACAACTGCATTGGTTTCAATAAAATCCAACTACTCCAAACATCTGCAAAACACTGCTGTGAATGGTTCCAATAGTTCCACTAAATTTCCTAGCCCTACTCATTGCTAGTCAGCAGTTACAGCCCAGATGCAAATTTAATTTTGTGTTCTGTGCGATCCTTTTTGTTGTGTAATCAGGCGCTAAGGCAAAGCTGCAAGCCAAGCCGTTTCCCCCGTTATAACGGTGTAGGTGGAACCATTCCTTGGCCTCTGCGCCATTTGACTGAATTTATATCGGACCTAATGAGAACAAAAGCTTACTGGGGATTTGGGACTAGATTATTTCGCAATAACCACACGCAGAAAAGAAGCCTAACGGCCAAATATCGTTCCAGCGGCCGGGAACACGGCGGGCAAACCCCGCCCCGGCCGGGGCCGGGCTCCGGGCGGGCACAGGCCGCTCCCCGCGCCGGGCCCCGCCCCGCCCCGCGCGCGCCGCTCCGGCCGGGCCCCGCCCCCCCGGCCGGCCAATGGCAGCGCGCTCTGCCCCGCACGGCGCCGCCATTGGCCGGGGCCGCGGCTTCCGCCCAGGGCCGGGATTGGCGGCGGCGCGCGCGCGGCGAAAGGCGGCAGCAGCAAAATCCCGGCGCGCGCCGGTGTCCGCGTGAGTGCCCGTCCGCGCGCCTTCCCCCCCTTCTTCCCCCCCCCCCCCCGCCTCAGCCGCGCTCCGCCGCCCCGGGACCCGGCCCGACCAGCTCCTCCGGGGGGAACCCGCTCCGCGCACCCTCCGCCCCTCAGTGCCCGCCATCCCCGCGGGGACGGCTCCCCTGCCCGGCTGGAGTGGAGCCGAGCGGCGGCTCCACGCGGGGAGCGGAAGGGCCCGTCTGCACCCCGCTGCGGCCGCCTCTGAGCCCCGGGGCCGACGGGGAAGCCCGCGGCGTACGCTTGGCCCGGGGCCTCGCTGGCGGGGGCTGTCCCTTAAAGTCAGTGACGAGCTCCGGGCGCTGGTGACATCACCAGGGCTCAAGGGGGTTTGGATGTGTGACGGCTCTTGCTCGTCCTGGAGCAGACGTATGCTCCGTATCAATGTGTGTTAGCTTGCAGTCCTTGTGCTGCTGGTGAGGGCAGGGTGGTACACGTCTGAACAGGCTGATCTGCCTACTCAACTCGGGCAGAGGGAGCGGCTACCTGTAAGAGACTAGAACCATCTCTAATCGCGTTCCCGTAGTTTCCAAATCCCTCTCCAGCAAAGCTCCCGCAATAAAACGGGGCTCAGAAGAGACGGCTCCTGCCTGCCTCTTGTCCCTGTTGTTACACAAGGATGACAGACTAAAGGTAGCTCAAATTCTTTGGGGACAAAATGTATTTCTACCTCCATAGCTGAAACAGATGAATTCTTTCATCAGAAGTTTTTCAGAATATGTTTTCCCCCGTGTGGAAAAGTTCGTGCAGAACTTTGAAGGTTTGTTAAAGTAACAAGAAAGGAAGGTTTCTGGATGGAACCAGTTTTGAGTAACTCTAAGAGCTGCTGCTTCTAGGCTCACTTGTCACTCTGGTTGTTCTGCCCTGGGAGTCCCTGCCACTCTTTTGCTCCTGAAAACGGAGTATCGGGGTGGGGTTTTTTTGATTGCACAATATTAGTGGACTTTACTAGTTGACAGTTTTATGTATTATTTCCAAGATTTGGGAAGAAGCATTTCAAAATAGTCATGTTCTATTTTTCTTGTAGTGGGAGGGCAATGAATAATCATGCATTTTGTTGAATTTATCTAGGAGACATCTCTTGTATGGAGAAGGGGTTTTTTTCTCTATTTTTTTTTTTTTTTTCAGTTTTTCTGGCTTTCTATAGCTTTTGCAGTGTGCAGTACAGCTATTTCTGTGTACATCAGTTCCTTGCCTTTCAAAGCAAACTTCAGGGAAAAGACAATGCTTTAATGTCAATGAGCACACATGAGAGATGAAAATCACTTGTATTGAAGCCTATCCTGCAGTCTTCCTTCCCTTCCCCCCTCTATCCTCGTTGCTTTGCTGGTTTGCTATTTCACTGGAACGGTGGGTGACACTGTTTTAGGTAGCACAGAGGAACTCCTCAGACTCCCTCAAGCTCATCTCAGGAACTGAGTGCAGGGCTAGGGAGTGTCTTACCAGATATGCTTGCTCCCCCAGGTGTCCAGAAGTGGCTCTGGAAGTCTTGGATTTTTTTTACTTGAGACTTGTTTTGTGATGGAGCCGGTGTTGAAGTCTCCCTGTGATGAACAGCACCCTCAGCAGGCTGAAGACTTCCACGGGAATGTTGAGCAGAGCAGCAAGCTTTCAGGTATGTGCTGAAACAGGGATTGTGAACATTACATTTCATTGTTGATGTGCTGCTTCATCACTTAAGGAAATTTCAGTATTGATTGTAAGCCTGTCTGTATATGATCCTGATGTATAAAGAGTTAATGAAATTAAAACATTTGAGGTGGCTTTTGATTTTAAGTTTATTCCTGCTGTTTGTGCGTTACAAAACTTCAGCAACAGTAGTATGTCACAATTTGCTAAATCTATTTTTTATATATTACTGAACATGTAAGAGTATATGGAAAAAAGCCAGCCCTTGAGAATAAAACTGACCAGACAAGTACATAAGCCCAGTATTTTGCCTTTTAACCTATAATCACCACCCTTACGCTTCAATATCTTTAGATGTGTTTAAGTCCATAAAAACACCCTTCTTGTTTTACTTTGTAGAAAAAAAGAACTGAATTAAGAACTTGTGTTCTGATCGGGGTTTTGTTGGTTGTTTCCAGGTCTCTTTGTGTACCTGAGTGTCCACTTTCTGTAGAGCGCTTGCTCAGGAATCCCTGATGGTCAGCCAGTTTATAGATATAATGGATTCTGATTTTTTAAAAAGATATAGTCCTCTCTTCAAGAAATCCTCTAGCTTCAAAAGAAGTGAATTCTTATGTGAGGTGTAGAAAATGCTTGAACAACAAGGATTTGTAAACTGAATGCAGAACTACATGATTTTTTTTGAAATAATACAGTACCGTATCCTTGTCATGCCATCTAGTGATTGCAGCATGAAGTGCAGCAGCCTAAATGCAGCTCAAACATGGGCTTTGGTGCCAACTGTTTTAAGTAACAGTGGGAAAGATTGCATTATCGATCCTAAAAATATCTAAAAATAAATTGTTTTTCTGCATTTGTGATTTGCATCTGATGGGTTTGCATCTGTGCTTACAGAAACAACTTTTTTAGTTCTGTCTTTTGTCAAATTGCTGTTGCAAATCTCATGTAAACATTTAGTGATGAGCTGTAGGTGTTCTACAAAGCAGAAGGTTTTTGCCCTCTCAGAATGTGGTATGTGTCAGATAAGTAAAAAATAATGTTTAAATGCTGCAACTTATAAAGGAGTGTGATGAAGAACAACAGTATCAACTATGCACGTGGTAATGTCAGCAGGATAGGATATCTTTATGCTGATTTTTCCTTTGTATATGTGAAATGTAATTTGTGATCTCCAAAACAGATCAGATATTGAACCAAGTAATAAAATTCCTAACTTATTTTCCCCATTCTTTCCACAGCAGGAGTAAAAAAAGATATTGAAAAACTTTATGAAGCAGTGCCGCAGCTTGTAAATGTGTTCAAAATAAAGGAAAAAATTGGAGAAGGTAAATGTTCCATTTTATCTTGCTTAGAGTAAAGATTTCTTTTGGCATTTCTAACTTCAAAAGTATAAATCTAAGATCCCAATATACACAATTTAAGCCAAATGTCTTTTTTTGACTTACTACATGGTCACTGTAGGAATTGTAATATGTTGCTGAGCACATAGGTGTACTAATTAGGAACATTTTCAAGATATTTTCTTGGAAATCTAGTATATTAAAGCCTTTTAAGAAAAACAGCCTTCCAATTTTGTCAATTAAAAAAAATTGAGGTAGACTCAATAGTCTTAAAAATCCATTCTTTTTCTCTTTTACATGAGAAATCTACTGGTATGTAGCTGTGTATTGACATACTTAATTGGTGTTCCTTAAGTTAGCTTTGTTTCCACTAAAATCTCTTCGGCAGAAGTGGGTGAGGAAACTGAAAGGTTGGAGCTGCTTGACTTAAAAAATGAACAACTTTTTTATTTTTGAAGACATATGGTCTCAAGTTTTAGAATGCTTCACCTTGTCTTCAACAAGACAGTATTGCAAATACCTTAAATTAGTGTCAGGCCTGACTATAAATAGATTCAGGTACTTCTGAGTGTGGGATTTCAGCACTTTTTGAAACGTTACCCATTTAATCTCTGAAATGCTCTGTGACACTCCACACTCTTGAAACAAAAGATGGTGATAGGAAGCTGGATTGTCTTGTATTTGTTTTGTGATGGAATTTATGTGCAGCAGGTGAGATGCCTAAGTTTTTATTTCAAAAACCACCCAACTACTTAAAAACCCCCAGCTGCATTCCCTACAGGAAGGTAAAATTTCAAAAACAATGAAAAAATCGACTTCTACTTACCATAAAAAAGATAATGTAATTAAGCAAAATTTCTGGTTATGAATAGTGCTCTGATTTTACTTTTGGGAGCAAACAGGTTTTTTTAAAAATACCATTTGCAGTTCGGCAGCCTTATGAGCAAACAAGCTTCAACTTAGTATTCCACTCTGGAATCACTTTAATTTTAGCAGTTCTCACCACCAGAAATTATGTCTTCTGTAGAATTTGGTAACCCTTGTTGCTGCAATCAGTTCTGTTGAAGGTATGAGTCTATAGGTTGTTTGGGATTTTTTTTTTACGGTTGCATGAAGTATTTAGGTTTTTCTGGCATTTGGTGCAAACACATTACTTAAAATGTAATCAAAAATAATTTCTATTCCTTATTCATATGGAAAAACACTTCAACTTCTATGTTCAGATATCTCAGATCATTAGGATAGATTCACCCCCTAAGAGGTTTATTAGGATATTCCTAAAATTAAATGGCTGGGTAAGCTTATCATACAGTCTGAATACTCCCTTTCTCAAGCAAGTGTATCACATTGGATGTGGTAAAATGCTCTGGGGCAAATAAGCAGTGCAGTTAGACATGGTGTGGGAAGCCTTACTTTACAGATAAAGTACAGAATTAAGGAAAATGTAGCAATTTCAGAAGTCCTTTGAATAGCACTGGCAGTGCTTTCCGGATTAGCATTATATAGTCCTCTTACATTGTAGGGAGAGGAGTTAGATGTCAGATGAAAGTAAGCTACCTAAACAAGAAAGCAAATCAAAGATAGGAAATTTACATTCAAAGAGCACTGTGTCCCAGGCAAGTTAGACAGTGTTATATTTGCATTTTTACTGACATAAAAAACTTGTATACAAGATCAGTATATTCAGTAGTAGAAAAAAGGAACTGGATTTTTCTCTTTTAGAATCTGCTTTTGATGTTGTATCAAGTGTACTGCAGGATTGTGAACAGTTAGATCACATCTGTAAAACTCTGCACTGACCCAATTAAAAATGTTGAAGACAGTGTTTTTCTCCTTTGTTTACAGGTACTTTTAGTTCTGTTTACTTGGCCACGGCACAGCTACAAACAGGATATGAGGAAAAAATAGCCCTGAAACACTTGATTCCAACCAGCCACCCTCTGCGAATAGCTGCTGAACTTCAGTGCCTCACAGTGGCAGGGTACATAAACAAAAAAAATATGATTGTCATGACTAAACTGCTGAACGTTGTCTCACTGTTCTGTATTTATTTAAGTTTTGGCACTTCTCTTGATTTGTTTTTAACCACACACATGTGTATTATTTTCACTGAGAGCAAATAACAAAAGGAGTGTCTTACCTGTAATGGATGCCCTTTGCTCTTAGTCTCAGTTTGGGGGGTGGTGCTCAATTTACCAGCTGAGAAATTCCATTATATAGCTCTGAGGTAACAAAGTTCCAGTTCTGAGATGCTTGGAAAAAAGAATCACTTCATTAGAAAATGTGGTTTTAGGAATGGGTATTTGTTGGCAGAGTGTGCCGAACAGCAGCTTCTTAAAGTGGTAGGATTATGAAAGTTAGGGCCTATATTAATTGCACTGGTAACGACAAACCACAGCCCCAGAGATAATCTGCAGAGTTCTCATTCCACACTACAGAATGGAGCATAAAATGGAGTTCAAATGGAACACAGCAGTGAGCAGCAAGAGCACAGCTACTGATTGCTGATAAGACTGCTGTCAAAATAGAAATTAGGATTATAAAAGAAAGCCTGACAGAAGTTTTTAAGAAAGAAAGGAAAATAAATATCCATCTTCTGTACTTTGTTCAGTAACATTATTTTTCTTCTAGGGGACAAGATAATGTTATGGGAGTTAAATACTGCTTTAGGAAGAATGATCATGTTGTTATTGTTATGCCATATCTGGAGCATGAATCCTTCTTGGTGAGTCTCAGACTTTCGATATGTAGTAAAACATTTAATTAAAAGCAGATGCATAACTATTCTATAATTATTCTATGATTCTATAAATTACAATATCCAAATAATCTTTCAGGACATTTTGAATTCCCTTTCCTTTGAAGAAGTGAGGGAATACATGTTTAATCTGTTTAAAGCACTGAGGCGCATTCATCACTTTGGTATTGTTCACCGTGATGTCAAGCCCAGCAACTTCCTCTACAACAGGCAGCTAAAAAAGTGAGTCTGGCCATACTATGATCTCATCTGGGGGTGTGTGCCTTGGCAGAACAGAGTCAATTAGGCTTTTAGGCTTCTTTCCTTCCAGCTGCATAACATGTGGTTAAATAATAAAGCTAAAAACGTGGGAGGTTATTTGTAAAATTTTTCTTTCACTGTTAAAGGACTTAAGAAGGGAAGATTTTTTTTTTTACTTAATGTAATATCTGCTTCATAGAGTAAAAATACCTGACAAAAAGAAGATTTTACTACTGAGTAAAAGTACTACATTTTCAAATAAGAATGAGAAGAATAAAATATGGGTTTTTTTAAAATAAGAATGTTAATTGTAATTTGTGGTGCATAGGATGATCCTTGTACGTTTTTAATGGTGGATAGAGTAAAACTGATACAGATAAGATAGCTGGCTTTGGTCTGTTTTCACCTTACATTGAATTAATATTTATAATTAGTAGGGTTGGCTCTTTTGCCTGCAAGTTACAGAATTTAAAGATTTTAAAAAGTGAGGTACTGCTTCTTTGTGCAGAGCTGAAATGGACAGAATGCTTCAGTGCTAGCAGCCCTATAGCTGTATTTGTTAGCACTGTGCTTGTACAGGTGAGACACTGAGGTGTTGGAGTGTGTCCAGAGCAAAGCACTGAGGGGAGGTTGTAGCAGGATGCACATCCCCAAGTACAAAGTGATGACAGGAGATGGCTGCAAGTTGTACCAGGGAAGGTTTAGGTTCTGTATTAGAAAAAGGTTTAGCAAGCATTGGAATGGACGGCCCAGGGAAGTGGTTGAGTCACCATCCCTAGAGGAATTTAAAAGACCTGTAGATCCAGCACTTAGGGACATAGTTTTGTGGGACTTGGCAGAGGGAGGTTAACAGTTGGACTTGATTTTAAAGGCCTTTTCCAGCCTAAATGTTTCTGTGATTCTATGCAGTAAAAGTTTGTAGGGGAGATTCGATTACATTTTGCCAAACTGCAAGTGTAAAAATTTGAGAAATACTGTTTTGTTTTTTTTTTTTAATCTGTCAGAATGAATATGTATTTTGGTCTTCCAGCATTTGTTTGAGCCCTAATCTCCTCATGGCATTTAGAGGTGTGGAGTTGAGTCTGAGACCCAGGGACAGATGGATTGGCTTTGTACTGGTTGTAGCAAAAAATAATTCGTTTAGAGACAGATCTGAAGTGTGAACTAATGTAGTCTTACCTATTTGAAGACTAAAGTAAATTCCAGTAGTATTTGCCAGAAGTCTGCCAAAACATAAAACCTTGTTGGTCTTGTCTGTCTTCACTGCTACCTTTGTCCTCTCCCCTTGGGAATCCTGCAAGAGTCGTCACTTGTACATGACTGCTGGCTGAATATTCAGGGCTGTAGGATTAGAAGGACTTCAAAAAGGAGTTGCTGGAAATATTTTTTTTTAATGCCTTTGGAGGAAGGATGCACTTGAGAAGATACTGGGACAAGAATATAGGTATAGGATAAAAACATTGAGGGGATAGGTAAGATGGGACAGTAGGAGGAGAAGAAAGAAAATAGAACTGTGATGCTGGCAACTACAGATAACCAACATTGAATGAAATGTGAAAGAAAGATAAATAGTAATGAATAGTAAATTGAATGATTAATAGATAGTTTCTGGCTGATTCTGAATTTGTGTCTTTTCAGGTATGCCTTGGTAGATTTTGGCTTGGCACAAGGAACCCCTGATACAAAAATTGAGCTTCTTAAAACCGCCCATTCTGAAGACCAGCAGAGAAGTTGCTTGCAAACTAATCCCGTTGTAGCCTTGGGAAATGGGGTTTCTGTCACAGCACCTGAACAGATAGCTCAACAGTCAGCCTCAAAAGCAGCTGATAGAAGGTCCAGCTCACTTTCAAAAGTACAGATGAAGCAAGGAAGAGGAGGAAAGGTTCTCAGTCTCTTTTACTAATGCTGTTGTATATGTTTAATGTGTTCCTTCATCCAACAGGGGGCGATGCAGTACTTGCACAGAAGCTGAGCCTGCGCAGCGTCACAGTGTTCATATCTGAGGAGCTACTCCTATGTAACTATTGGCTTCATCATTATCTGTTAGATGTAATACAGTGCTGAAGGCTGTATAAAACTCTAGCATGGGTTACTATTTAGACAGCCTTAAATCCTTTTTTAGAGACATGGATGGTGAAACTCCTCCCCAAGCCAATAATCATTCACCTACGTTTAGTTACTAATTGCATAACAAATGCAGTACAGACTATACCGAGATTGTCTTGGGGCACTTCAGAGGTGTGATTTGGTTTGTAAATATGTTTGCTGTTCTGTCTAGACCATGTTTCTTCATCCACAGTAAACTGATGCCTGAAAACTACTTACATGCAGCTGTTCTTGTTTTATGACACTCCACACATTTTTTTGAACCATCAGTACTGAGATGCCTGTTAAACAGGATCCTTACTGTCCTTTTGTTGGTATTGTAGGAGGACTCTGTGCACCATTCTGTCCAGCGCTCTGTTTTTGGAGAGAGGAATTTCAATGTCTATAGCACCACGTACCAGGAGAACACAAGCACAAAAGTAAGAAGCATTGACTCATCAGCAGGATCAATCTGCTGCATATTTGAAAAATTATAGAACTGGCTGTTCTGTAAGACTGAGCTCCAGAATGCTATAAAACTAAAAGGTTTTGAGCAGACTATTAAATGTGTCTTTCCTAAAAGGCTCAAAGAATTTTTAATTTCTGTTTCAGTCCCTTTTGAAGCTCTTAAACAATAAGTTCTGTAGCTGTCTCCCTAGCTGAGCTTGTTTGGATGCTAAGTTAATCTTTTTTCCTATACATCTAAATGTGCAGCTAATCATAGAATCACAAAATAAACTGAGCTGGACGGGACCCATGAGGATCATGAAGCCCAACTCCTGGCCCTGCACAGGACACCCCAGGAGTCACACCCTGTGCTTGAGAGCATTGTCCAAGTGCTTCTTGACCTCTGTTAGGCTGGTGCTGTGACCACTGCCCTGGGGAGCTGTTCCAGTGCCCAACCACCCCTTACTTACCTTGTGAAATTAAAAAAAAAAAAATTATTTTGCAGTTAAAGCTGAAGGTAAAACTTGTAACTATTTTTTTGTAATTAGTATTTAATATGACAAGGGGAAAACCCCAACTAAATTAGAGGGTTTGGTTTATGGTATTTTATTGTAGAACTAGAGTTAGTGTCTGTGTGTTGCTGTGGCATTTTTGTATTTTTTTTTTTCTTACTCTCATGTTGTGCCAAAAAAAATCTTGAAGCACTATACTAACTTGAAAAATACTTGTCTTGTAGCTTCAGAATATCTAATACATATTGGTTTTTTGGTAAACACTGAAAATGTCTTCTGAAGGGAAAGGGGAGGAAATCAGGCTATCTAGAAAGTTCCAGTGTCTGTTTTATAGTATTTTTGATACTGTTAAAGGGGTTTGCTGTCAGTTCTAAAATTATTCTTGTTCATGAGCACCTGTTAAGTCAGTATTTTAGGAACTGTCCTATCTATATGTAACTTCTTAAATATGTCACCTTCTCTAAAATATCTTCATTGCAGCTCATAAAACAATCAAAGGTGATAGATGTTTCATCTAGGAAGTTAGTAACAAAGAAGAAGATTATTTCTACCAAAACTGTGAGCAATGGGGCAGCCAGGAAAGCTGCCAGTGGTTGCCCTTTAAACCTGCTCTGTGACTGTTATGCAACGGATAGAGTTTGCAGTGTTTGCCTTTCAAGGTAATTTGCTTTGATAATGTTGTAAAATTGTCTGCTCTGCTGTCAAGCAAAGTCAGAACCTTAGATTTACTAGACTGCTGATTTAGTAAGTGAAAGATAGCATTTGATCTCTGCAGCCCTTAAAACACTGAGTATGCTCTTTTTAAACAAGAATGGTTCATGGAATTCATGGATTAGTTCACTGCTATCTGCAGCTGGAAAGATTCACTGGTAATTATTTTCTTGCTGAGTTAATTCACCTACATTGTAGAAAATCACTTGAGTTAATTACAACACTTAGAAAAGCGTTCTAAATTCTGTCATTTAGTAGTCATCTAATAGGCCTAAATTATACCAACAGTTGGGATTCTGGAAATCATGAACTGTAGAAAAGGAAGCAAAACTGTTTTGTATTTGTTCCTCTAAAAAACTAATAGAATCAGAGAATGGTTTGGGTTGGAAGGAACCTTAAGGTCATCTTGTTCCAAAACCGCTGCCATGGGCAGGCGCAATTCCCATTAGACCAGGTTGCTCTGAGCTGCATCCTGCCTGGCCTTGAGCACTGCCAGAGATGGGCAGCCTGTCCCAGTGCCTCATGCTGGAGAATCTTAGTAGCTCAGTTAAACTTCATCCCTCTATAGGTAGTTTTGATTACGATCTGCTATTGTCTTTTATCCACACATTATTTTTCAAATAATGATAACCTCGCAGCTTTTAGTTAATCTAACAAAAAGTAAATTCTTGGCAACACTCTGGGTGACCCTTAGTTTGGACTAGCACAAAGCCATAGCATCCACATTCAAGAATCTCATATGCTTTTTGCCTTGGGTTAGTTAGCCTCAACTTCAAAGTTTCCCATGAAAATAAGCCTTTAACAAAAATGACACTTCTCTTAGATGAAACTAAGAAAATGTCATTGTGAATTAAGTATGCAGTAAGTATTTCTCTGGTATTATATGCTAGATAATGTAATTAAAATGGAATAGATAATAAGGCTATTACATCTGTATCTTATGATTTCATGCTAGGTAGGATGCTTCAAACCTCTGTAAAACTTGAATAAAGCAAGGTTAGGTTGTTTCCACATCTTACATAAGTATATTCTAAAAAAATATTAAGTATTTTTAGATGTAAAACTTACTTATCAAGTTTTATATTCTAAATATATTTGTCTCTTATTACAAGGCGACAGCAAGTGGCTCCCAGGGCAGGAACACCTGGATTCAGAGCACCAGAAGTATTAACAAAGTGCCCCACTCAGACCACAGGTACTGCCCAACAGACTCAAACAAATGGCTTTTTTCACCTTTTCATCCATCTCATTTATGCATATTTTGTTGTCTTTTTATGGGAGGATTTTTAAACTTGTGAAATTAACTTTTCATCCCTTCTAATGCTTTTCAAGTATTTCCTGATTTTAATTAAAAGTTTATTTTTCAGAGAAATATATTCAGGAATATTTTTCCTGTGTTTGAAGCTTGAACGTGTCTGTATTAATTTGAGAGGTAGTGCAATGTGCAGGAGTAGAATACGATATATTTTAAAGGAAAAAAGAATTTTTTATGAAGTTTCTTGGTTTATTTGTCCTAGAAAAATCTTGAATAAATCTTTGGGAGAGAGGACATTGTTTAGCCTTTTCTAGGCAGGTTGTAACATATGCTGCCCTAGCAGGCATAATTAATGGTGTAATTGCAAATATGTTCTAGTAAGCATTATTTAATGACTTTTTATCAGACTTTTTTCTTTTTGCTAGTGCTTTAAATGCCTGGTCTGTAAATATAATTTTTTTAAAATAAAAATTTTAATTTCTCTGTGTTAAAATTTAGTTAATAAGATGCAGTGGTTTGGGTCAATATTGGGGCAGGGCAGAGGGATGGTTGATGCATTAGCTGGTGCAAGCAAGATGAGAGAGGCTGTGCCTACCTGCAGGATGGAGAAATAATAGAAGCAGTTACCCATTAAACATTTGGTGTATGACCAGGAGTTCTCACTTTTAAAAAAATACAAATGTCCTCAAAAACTGGATTTGAAATATAAGGGGTTTTTTTTTTCTGAATACTTTTGAGAAAAGCCGTCAATTTTCAGTAAAGTATGTCTACACACTCAAAATAGAATTAACAACATATTTGATCATCTTATGCCTAGATAGCTTACTGCTGTTTGAAACAATATCTGTCCTGTGGGTATGGCTGGGATTTCAGAGGTATGGCAGCTTGTTTGGAGTTCTTGTGCCTGTGCTCTAACAGCCAGCTTTATGGGCTAGCAGTCATCCAGAAATCTAGGACAAGTTTAGACAATCCCTGAACCTGTCTAGACAGAATTGAGGCAGAAAGAGGATGTACCTCAGAAATCTTGGACACGTGCTGCTGTTAAGCATGCTTTCAGATGGTTCTCTGTTCTCTGGGGTAATGAAGAGCAGGATTACAAAAAGTAGGGGTAGATCTGGACACCCTTGGGTGTGGCACAGACATCCCCTGCCTGAGTCACTGGTGCTGAGCTTCTGCAGTATGTCAACAAAAGCCTTAATTAGAAATGGGTAGACTAATACTAATATTTGATATCATGTTTCATTTAAACTAGCAAGTATTACTGTCTGCATTCATTTGGGACTGCTGGAGTCACCTCCTTGCATTCCTGCCAGTCTTACTCCTAGTTCAGGCCTCTGCTGAGACCAAGACTGGCTGAATCCAGCCAACTCTACCCAGAGCTACTGCAGCACACCTGACCTGGGTTCACACTGCTGGGAGTACAACCTAAACTCTTAAGTTGAGGCTACACAGGTCCAGTTACACTTTCCCTTGGTATTTCCCTCTGTTCCCCTTTTCCTCACTAGCTGGATAACACTGGACAAAAGCAGAGGGAGGAATCGTGATTTTGATGTCATTCCACAAGATCTTGCACTCTGCTGATGACCACAGCTCTACCACAATTGCGGGGCCAGAATTTACTGCCCATTCAGATGTATAATGCCGTTTAATTTCAGCAAGAGTTACATAATTAAACCTTTTCAAAGGTCTTGACCTTGATTACTCCAGCTTACCCAACCACATCCTCAGGGGGGATGCACAGCTCCTCAAACAGATACCATTACTATATCACTGTTGGAAAGATGATACTAAAACTTTTTTTACAGGAACTGCAGAAGGCAGAGAACCTTTCCACTGTAAAATGTGCCAAATTATAAACTTGGATTTTCATTTTTTTTTTACTAAAAGACATAAAATCTGGTTTTGCAACTAGACTCAACCTAATACTTTTTCTTCAAATCAAAGTCCTGTGCAAAGAGTGTTTCTAATTAAAATGTCCAAATTAATTATTGCCTATTTTGCTACTCACTTTTTTTGAATAGGACTAAGATGAATATGCCTCTATTTCCCAACTGATAATTTTTCTCTTCAGAGTTTGAGATCCATCAATGTCTCTCCTTCACTTTCCTTGCCATCTCTCAAAATGTGCACCTTAGCGAGCCAAAAAAATGATGGCAGACAGGTATTCTTGTAACTTCTAGATGGAAGTTTCCATCAGGCTTTGGCCTCTATCCCCAGAGTACTCTCTGTACTCTTCATAACACAATGAAAATGATGAATGGCTTTGAACTTCTACAGTTTTTAAACTGCCTATCTTGTCAAGTGAGTTCGTATTAGAGAGGAACAAAGTTCATAATAAGATAAATTTCTTAGTACTGCCTACTGATGCCAGCCTCAATCCCCCAAAAATATTTCCATGAACATTTGTGAGTTGTTTATTATTTGTGACCATTATATAAGTTTTCTTCATGTGACATAAAGTTAAATATGGATCAAGCCTGCCATTTCATTTGCCCCCTCTCATCTTCCCGGGTAAAACAACTTCAAACATTGTTTTGGTCCATTTTAAGTTTAGCAAGATAATGGAATTACTCATATGAAAAACAGTCCCTCTGCATCAAAGTAGGAAATTCTTCTTCAGTGTAATTACAGTAATTTCCACTCTTGTCTGAAGTATTATCTATGTGACCAAAGTCAAGAAGTACTTCAGAACATAACTTTCACTGATAGAAACTTTTCTGATAATAATTTCTTTTAAAGAAAGTTGAGGTTTTGTTTGTGATGAAATCATGAGTTTAGCTGTTAAGAAATTTGCTTTCCTTTGCAGCAATAGACATGTGGTCTGCAGGAATCATATTCCTTTCTCTGCTCAGTGGACGGTATCCATTTTTCAAAGCAAGTGATGATTTAACTGCTTTGGCACAAATCATGACAGTTCGTGGATCCAGAGAAACCATTCAGGCTGCTAGAACTTTTGGTATGCAAACCTTTATTATGGGGGAAGGGGGAAAATGTTACTTTATGCTGTGATTTACAATCAATATTTTTTTTTTGTGTATATAAATACATTTTTAGCTTTGAGAGTAATTCTGGAAGTAAATCACACTTTTTGCAGGTCTATACTGACAGACTTTTTTTTTAAGACAGTTTTGTGTTCTTCTGTCTTTTACAATGTGTGTATGGGGTGCTTTCTGTCATAGTTTTCCCAACCTGTCTACTGCCTTTCAGTAAGTCAGGGCTACTTGAGGTGAAGTATGCCAACTAAATGTTTCCTACTGGCATATGGTTAGAATTCTTGAGACAGTGTTTCTATTCCGACAAAATTTGGCCTGGAGGCTTAAGTCAATATGACTTAATATTTAAATGATGCAAACCTTGCTTTTTCCCCGCCCCTTCCCCCAAAAGGCCTGGTAAAACAAACAAACACACTGAAAACCCACAAACCCAATACCCAACAGCTGGCCTGTTTTAAAGAGACACAATCACCACAAAACACAAAATATCGAAGTAACCATTCCCCTGGTTGCTTGCAGGCTAAATGCTGCAGCGCTTGCTACCTGGACGTGTAACTGCCACCATCAATTTTCATTCTCCAGACAGAGGTGTAAAAATCAGTAATTGTCTTCAGTTCTGTTAAAATGACAGCAAAATGCAAAAAGTTGGTGTACAGGGTGGCTGACAACCTGTCATTACCTAACTTCACATAACCCAAAGCTCTTTGTTCTCAGCAAAACTGAGATGATAACCCCTTCTGACTTTGAGGGGCTGCTGCTGCAACAGCAGGGCTGGTGGGGGGGGGTGGATTTCCTTCTTTGATAGATTTGGGATGTTTTTCTTTCATGCTGGTTATACTTTGAGATATGAAGTTTCTATGAAACAAAAGTTACAGTTGTATACAAAATATAATAAAATGTGGCTTCCTCTACAACTTTTTTCCCTAGGAAAATCAGTTGTGTGTACTCAGGTTGTCCCAACTCAAAACCTCCGAAGCCTCTGTGAAAAGCTGAGAGGAACAAATAGCAGCTGTAAGAGATCTCAGGGGGAAGGGCCGACCAGGTCTGAAAACAGCACAGCTTTGCCAGCAGACAAACCCAGTGCTCCTGAGACACTCGGAAAACAAGTTCAACACTTACAGAGTTTTCAGGAAGGTGATGGTGCTTTGGAAATGAAGGCAACTGACATGAAAGGATGGGATCAGGTTCCTGATGAAGCATATGACCTACTTGATAAGCTACTAGACTTAAACCCTGCAACGAGAATAACTGCAAAAGAGGCTTTGCTGCATCCTTTTTTTAAAGACATAAGGCTCTGAGAAGATAACTTACTCTCTTATTCCTTTCATATGTTTTGTGTGGAATTGGAATACTGAGGCAGCTTTACCTTGTTGCCCATAATATTTACACTCATTGAAATAACGTCACACTGTGCTCTGAACTACTGAAATTTTGTCTTGTACAGTTAGACTGTAAATGTCAGTTTAAGAAATACTTGCAGATGCAAAAGTTACATAAACATCACTAACGTGGTCTTATCCTAAGAGGATTATCAACTTCCGAGAGGTTATTGCTGTGCATACCTGTTCTCTAAGTTAACTTCGATCAAAAACAACAAAGAAAAAAGAGTTTCATAAGGTTTATGCTTAATTCTCAAGATATTCCCTTAAAATTTACAAGTTTGCCTTAAGGTAAGACTGAAATGAGAGTGTTTGAGAGACTTTTTTCTGTACTTGCCTATCTCTGCTTTGTTCCTCTTTAGTACGTGGGGGACTGAAAATGGAACAAAGTGTATCCATTTTGTTCAGACTATTTTCAGAGAACAGTAGTTCTATTTGGGAAGGTTGCTAGAAGAAAGGCCAGGTGCTGGAGATTGTATCATCAAAAGAAAAACATAACTTTTAAATGCACATTTTTGTTCCTGTCTGGTCTTTCCTACTTAGGCAATAGTAATTAATGCAGTCACTCATTCTGCATAGTCCATGTTTCCTCAGTGCCATGGATAACTCAGTATTCCACAGCTGCTGCTTTCAGGATATCTCGGATGCAAGGCATAGGTTTGATTTCTGTTTTGGAAATTTTGTTTGATTTCTTAAAAAATACCTGTTCAATAAATGATTTGGTTTTATAACTTCAGAAGCTTGTCTAGAGACGCTTCTATAAAAGTCAGGTAAGCTTTTCCTGTGGGATGTTTCTGTTCAGGGAGTCTTGCATGTTGGTTCCCTCCATAAACTCCTCAGTGATAGAAGACACTTTTTGGATAGCTCTAGTGTGTATGGCTGTTTTAGTGGAACTGTCTTAATTATTAAGGAGCTCTTAGCACAGAGTTAGCTAGATATTGTGTGGTCCTAAGGAGGAAAATCCCTTACCTTCAACGTGCAAAGTAAGCTACATCATGTCCAATAGAGGTTTCTCTAAACCCCTTGATAATTCTGGAGACTGAAACATAATACAGTGTTTTTCCATGTACATTTCTTGAGATGCTGATGGAGTTGCTGTAAGTTCTGGGCCATTCTGAGAAAAGATTGCTGCTTTGATAAATCTTGTAAAAGCCTTCTCATATGAGCTGATGGTTATGATAGTGCAGTGATCCTGATACCCTGATCAGGCCTGGGGCTGAAGAGACAAGATTTCAATATTTTCAAAACCTTGAATACATAGCAAATAAGAGTAATGTTGCTCTGTTTCTGGCATCTGCTATTAGGGAAAAATATTTGCAGATGTCAGAATATTGATTGCAGAAAATCTTGAAACTCTCAAGACTCTGGGGCCCAGGTCTTGTAATTTTTGCTGTTTATATAATTTCAACACAGCACGTCACTGAGAAATTATTTATCTAAAGGAACTGTGGCCAAATTTGGCAAGCAGTGCTGTCTGCCAGTGTCTGCAGATGTATTGTTTCCTCCTACATTCACTCAATGCTGTCTATGGTCTTATGAGAGCATCAGCTGACAACAAGCAAAAATATGTCAGTTATCTGTTGTGAGCTTTCTAAGCAGCTTCAGCTCTTAAGCTTCCCTGCTAACAGCCTTCAGCAGCTCCTTCCATCAGCCCTACAACAATTAACCTCTGCATTCATTTAATAGCCAAAAAGAAAGTGTCATTGCTAGTGGTAGTTTTACCAGAACAGTAAGGGTAAATAAAATTTGTAAGGAACAAGCTCCATGTATTCCATAACAAGCTGGAAGAACACATTGGTATTCTTTCTTCCAGACAGCTATTTAAAATGTGGAGATTTTTTTTTTTTTTCAAGGGGAAGGATAAAATAAAAAGTGCGTTTGAACTAGCATATGCTAAGGAAGTATTTTTTCCCTGCACTCTACAGAAGAAAACCTTAAGTAAAATGCTAAATGCAATGGGCTCTCACTGGGGAGAAAAAAAATGAAGGAAACGAACAAGAAAACACTAGGGCTAAGCAGTGGTTGCCACTGGATTTTCTGCTTCTCTCTGCTGTGTTTCTAAGAATCTCTAAAAACCACAGATAAGGTACTAAGATTCCCTTAAAGTTTAAATACCTGGTTTGAGATATTTATATACTGAACATGAATCTTGTACCATGAGAGCTGCAAATAGAAAAAATTCTGCACAGAAATTACATTGCTTCAACAAATGTTCTGTGGTTGTGAGGCTGCAGCTGGGTTAGTGTTAAGTTCTGGACACCCTGTATGACAAGGTTAGTAACAAATTGGGCAGAAACCAAAAACAGCAGCAAAAAGCTGCATCGACTTGGAGAGATTAATAGAAACTGATACCTAGAATTCTGAGAACAGAATGTTAGAAGCAAATCAAAATATGTCTGTGTATTTAGCATTGGGAAGACTAACTTATTATCGGTACTAAGCCAGACTAGGTGAGGAAACTGACATGCTTATTATGTTCATCCTAGTTGAAAAAGGTTACAAGTACATAATTATTATTTTCCTAGCACCTTTCTGGCCATCACATTCTACTAGTGAGCAAAATACAAAGAAAGAAGAAGTCTTTAGAGCTTGCCTCATATTTGTTGGTGATGAAGAGGTATGTTCTGAAAGAGGTGACAGAAAGAAATTGTTTGCATTTAGCAGGGGATACCTGAACTTTCTCCTTCCTCATTAAGGCAGACCACACAAGGCAAGAGAAGTAAAAGAAAAAACCCCATCAACCCAGTTTTCTCTTGTTTGCCCAGTTTTGCTGTATAGAGAAAATGACTAACCATTCAAATCACTTAGTACTTTATGGCCTTATGAATTCCTAGTCTATAATGAAACCATGCAGCTCAAGTGGTAGGCTTATAGCAAGGACAGTTCTCTTGAGACGTTACTGAAGCAACGTTCTTACTGCAGCACAATTGTGAATGTTTTTTTGGTTGAGTTGGGTGTTTCTGATGTTTGGTTTTTTAGAGCACATAGTAAATTATTCTACTACTGTGGCCACAGCATGTTCACTTCAGACCTCTCTTGTAGTTTATCCAGAAAACAGAACATGTCCCAGGTCAGTGGCAGTCCATATGTGGTTCATACCCCTCTCTGCTGCTGTGTTCCTGGCTGGCCAGTTCAAGGGGTAGTAAATACTGAAACTGGCAGACTGCACGCAGTGGGTGGAAATTGGATAATCCCTTTGATCATATGCTTACAAGTGCCAGCATATACAGTTTTGTTACCCTGGTAACAAAAAAATTCTGATACTGCTGAGCTGAGGGTCCAGTAAATTGGATATTTTGCATCAGCATAACCTAGATAACCAAGGGTTTTTAAATATGCCTGTTGTATGCTTAATTCTGCCTCTCCTATGACTCAATCCTTTCTACTTTCATCTCAACTGACTGCTAGAATGTTTTCCCTATACAATGGTTTATTGTATCATGTTAAAAACTAACCACTATATGCATTCCTGAATATCCCCAGAGTATTATTTATTCCATTTATGGAAAAACTCACATCTTCCTGTGGGGATATAGCAGGGAAGAGAGTGGTTTTGTTACATGTTATTTGGTTTCTTGCATAAAGTTCTTCCATAGTTTTCAGAAGAGTCAGATTTTAATCTAAGACCTAATTAAACTTTTTTTTCAATATTTTGTTTCAATAATTCTAGTGTTAAGAATGTTTTGCCCAAGGTATTAATTTGATCCATGAATTTTATATGGCATAAACAAACTAATTGTAACAAATAATGCATAATTAGTTTTACATCTTGATGTGACAATAGGGGTGTAGCCTAACACCTGATATTTTAAAAGAAAATCAGGATCTTATGAGGAAAGCTTAAATGATTGATATAATGAATGCCAATGGTCATGTGTAGCAGGCACCTCATTGATAAAACCTCCCTTGTACTTCTCATTCCTGTTTTTTCTTACCACCTGCCCCAAAAATTCCTACCAGAGGATCAAATGCACTCTGTGTTGCTATAAGGCATTTGTCTTTAATTATTCTTTTGCTACTTAGAGTGTTACTGTTTGTTATGTGAAAAGTACCAATTATTTCCAAGTGTCCTGGAAAAAAAAAATTTAGAGTTCCCTGTAGCATTTCAGCTTTCTTGTCAGATCTGGGAATGCCAATTTCAAAGAGAACTGCTGAAATTTCTACTACATGTGTGTACACTTGTCAGGAGGAAACCACTGAGATGAGGCAGTAGCGTGAATCTCAGAGGACACAAAATCCTACAGCCAGCTTTTTTTCTTGTTCTATAAACAACTCCACAACTTTTTCCTTCACCAGATTGATACTCAGCTATTCAAGTTTTTCAGACTTGCTTTCAAGACTCCCTCGGGCTGTGTTAGCTACTCATGGGGCTCCTTCCACATCCCAGAAGTGAGGGGATTGCAGTGGTTCATGTGCTGCAGCAGAGAAGACACACAGAACCACAGAATATCCTGGGCTGCAAGGGGCCTATCAGGATCATCACCTCCAACTCCTGACCCTCCCAGGAGTCACACCATGTGCCGGAGAGCTTTGTCCAAATGCTTCTTGAACTCAGACACATCGAGGATCTTTTTGTTCTTTTAGTACTTTTAATGGATTAAACTGTGGTAGTTTACTATGGACAATTCATCAGGGCCCAGAATTGTCCTGCACACAGCTTACAGCCAAGCAGTTATTGCCTGCTGGGATCCTTCACAATCTGGCATATGTTTTCCATTGCAGAGCTGCTTGCAACTAGTTCTGTAACTCTGTAACTTGAGTCACGTTCATTGCAGTTGCTTAATGAAAAAACAGTGTGCAGTTTGAATTTATAGGTATTTACCCCAGCTGTCTTTGTAAAACTCAGAGTATTCTGAAATACTCACAGGCAGCCCATGCTGGGAGGGGAGAAAGGTCTGTGTTAATTACCTCCTGTTAGCTCAGTTTTTGTTTGCTAAAAATCAGTGCTTTTATTAATTTGCTGCATTATGACTTACATGTGGTAAGTCCTCTATCATGACAGCAAAAAGAGGACTGTAAAATCCATGGTGAATTACTTTGGACAAGGATACAAATATACTGGACCAATGGTGCTCCAGAACTGCATTCCCTTGCCTTATTTCAAGGCTCAAAATGAAGACTTAATGTTGGGCTTTTCCTTGAAGTATTTTCCGGGGAGTTTCATCACCTACAACTTTCTTAGAGCACATAAAACTGATTAATCAAGGCCTACTGCTTCCAGCCATTTTGGAACCTAATGAATATGGCAGGACATTTCTGAGCCACTTCAGCTGATGGCTGCTGAACTACTGAGCTCCTTCTGTCACACCCCCTTTAGGAATACATACTGATACCTGGAGGTGTATGGCATGATCTGCACATGCATCACTCTGCCCATGGCCTCCCAGTAAAATTTGAGGTAAAATATTAAAATGACAAGCCCAATTGTTTTTCATGTAATGACAGACCATAATCACAGTTTGTGAGACAGTCTTGTTTTGTTCTATGACTAATTATTCAAAAGAACCATATCATCCTGCTTAAAATTCACTGGTTTTAACCCTATAACATTTGTGTATCAGGGGCTTGAAATGCTGCGACAAGCCACACATTGAAATTGTAACTACACGATCTGTATGTCAGCTTCAAGTGCCTCAGTACATGCTAAGATTTGGCATGTAAACCTGAAAATTAGATTTACTACAGAATTTTCAAATATTAACGTCACTCATCCCCTATCACTAGAATCAGCCTGAGTGAAATGCTAATTTGAAATGTTCAAAGAAGTCTCAACATCTCCAGGGGAGAAATACATTGCTGCGATTCAGCCAAGTGCATGTAGTCTGGATTAATCCCAGCAGGTCTATTTTTTATCTTCCAGTGCAAAAAGCTCCTTGTGAATTTACTGGAAGTTATGAGACAGGCTTCTGTAAAAACTAGGATCACATTCAATAAGAGATCAAAAGTAAAATTCAGGTAGCACAAGAAATACACCTGCCTCTGCTAGTTTCAGTGTCTGTGGCAGAGAAAACCAGTGGTCCCAAAAGCACGGCAGCTGGCACAGTAAAAAGCAACACATATGACTGAGCAAGGGAACCGTGGATGCAGGAGAAGCTGTGCCCGCAGCAGGCTCCCAAGGTGGTGGTTACAAGTGGGACAGCTCTCCCAGGGCACCTTTCTGCCCAGCACAAGACCTCCTCCCTCAACAGCAACACTGGTCCAAACGATCAGCTCCGCAGCCCGGAGAGCAGGGCAGGGCCGTGCACGGCTGTTCCTTCGTGCTTGGGCCACGCAGGGTTTGGGCAGGAGCTGCAGGGCTGGAGACAGCTGCAGGGAAGTGCCCTGCTGGGGTGTCCCCTGTCCACCTTCCCTGCTCGCTCCCTGCTCAGCAGGAGCCCTCAGCTGCCTCCCTGACACCATCGGGCCCTGCACACAACACGAGCTGCAACCCTCCCCTTCTCTTCCCACTAATCTTTTCCAGTTTATAAAACTGACAAACAGAGGGTAATTGATGGTTTATAAAGATATGCAGCTTATTTATCAGGAGGAATGAAGTTTGATACAGCAGAACAGGATTTTTTCCTTATCGAAACAGACAAACTGAAAGATAGATGCCACTAGATACCACAATAAATTCCAATTCCCATCAAACTAACTTAACGAGTCATTAACATCCTCCCACCTGGATGGAGGGAGATCATCTTGTTGGTGTGTTAACAGAAACATAGCATTTGTTGTCAAGCTTTATTTCCCTCAGTTCACAATTAAGTCTTTCTAGAAGTAAAAGGTGTTTCCCTCCCACTCTCTTCCTTTGATTTCTACATTCTTCTTCCCAAAAATGAGTTTGTCGTGTTTAGAATGTGTAATTAAGAATATCAGACCTAAGCACAGCAGAGACCCTTGAGAACTTTACTGAGCTCAGTGGTGACCAAAGAGTCAGAAGAGGCCTCCAAGCTGAGTTTCTTTATTTGGGTGGATCAAAGCATCTTTCACTGTCTGGGGGAACAGAGCGCAACTGAAAGGCTGACAGACTATTGTTTAGTGCTATTTTTCGGGTAGCTTTTCAGATAGAACATCAGTGTCATGGCAAGAACATAATTTCCCCCAAGCATTTTCAGCCATGGTTGTTCTTGTAAGGTTCTCTTTGACATTATTATCATTAGAACTAGGACAACTGAAATTTTAATTCAGAATTTTATTATAAATTAATATATATAGGATATATGTAGACAAACTATTGCAGCTTGTAATTAGAATGAACAGAGAAAGACTTGAGAGGCAATAAGCAGATGAAAACACATGAGAAAGAAACATAGAGGAAGAGCAGCAGTAAAATGAAATAGAAATGGAATTCAATCCAAAAGGAAGAGCAATTTGTTTTCATATCTTGGGGGAGTAAAGGAACAAACCCACTGCAAGTGTTTACAGCCAGAGTGCCTCAGATAATTGCACAAATACTGGTCAGCCCACACACTGAGGTATTACTGAACACACCACCCCAGCCAAAAGGGAAATCTCAACACTCTGCGTTTTGTAGGCTATTTGTACACTGAGGCAGGTGTGCACCCAGCACCTCTGCATCCCTTGATGCTCCAGCTGGGATATTTACATGAACAAGCTACAGCTCTCTTTAAGGCTGGCTCCCTCCTCTGCAAAGTTCGCATATGGAGAGAGAGAAAAGGAAGGGAGAAACCGGGGGCCTTGTATGCCTTCGTCTTGGCCCACCATGTCAAGGCAGGCTGAAGTTCGGGGAAAAAACTCCATCCTGCTGGCAAAGTGCTTCCTAAGCACAACCTTGTGAAGTAAAGCTCTTGGAATAGAGATTAAAAGCAAACCCACCCCCCCTCCCCTTAGCAGCTCATGTCAAAGAAGCTTAAGCATAAGCCTAAAGTTAGCCAGATGTTTAGGTTTCAGCTCGTGGGGCCTGTGCTGACTCTGCAGGATTGCTGGTTTACAGGACTGACTCACAGCAACCCCAGGCCCTTAATTCTGCTGTACCTCTGCTCTGCTGATATGTGCTCCTTGGTATGCACCCTCTGCAAGCACTGACCCAGATGCCAGATTTTTGTAACATACACAAAGCCATAAAAGTACTTCTCAAACTCTATCTAGTTGATTCAAATAAAGCACATAAATTTCTTGAAAATAATAAATAGATGTATTTTTGTGATACACAAGTACAAAATGTTTTCATAACTTTATCATCCACCCAAATATCCTAAAATGCCACAATAAAGCAATAGTGGCCAAAGACAAAAAATGCAACAGAAAGGGAAAAATACAGATTTTGTTACAAGACATTCTTTTCACCCATTGACATTTAAAATTGTCTTATCCACAATGTCTATAAATAAGCATGTTACTTGAGTTTAATCTCTGAATTATTCTTCAAACCTCTTTGCCCTTTTCTAGCCTAAAACATCAGGTTCTTCCAAATGGACATTATCTGCTTTAGAGATAGACTCCACTGTGGGGGGAAGCGCTATTTGCCAAGCACTTGGCAAAACAGATTTGCAATGAAGTACCTCCCTCTACCCTAGGGAACCTGGACTATAAAAAGAGAGCAGGAGACAGACCCGGATTTAACGAAAGGAACTGCACCCACTCCAAAAGCTGCATGCCAAGTTTCAGAATAGTCTGACTTGCAATAAAACTTTAAAGATAGGCTTCCAGCAGCCACCTCAACAGTCTGCTGAAGGCACCCACACGTGATAGGATATCATACAGGAACACTGTCCATAGGGAGGCCTGGGTAACACGAATTTTGCCAGAATTAGGACATTGCTCATGCATTGCTATGAAGCTCAGTCCATTAATTACAGTTGGCAAGCAACACATCTAAGAGACAAGGGTGGTTGAGAAACAGGTTATAAGATGTGCTGGTTAAAAGCCCAAGCCAGAGGTACATAAGCAGTCTGTGAATACACGACTGTATTCCTGCAAAAGGTTATTGACTACAAACTGGCATGCCAACCCTTTGCTGGTGCTTCAGTCACACAGAAACTGACTTGCTAATCAAGTTAACACTGAAAATACTGCTTTCTTAGAGTTGTTTTTTTTTTTTTTTTTTAAATGCTGCAGATGCAGATATCATTTGGGAGGAAGAGATAAAGAGTGTCACAAGATGCTTAAATCTTTTTCTAATTTCTGAAGCATACATTGAAGAAGCCGGTTAAATGTTCCATTTAAGAGGAATCTGTGAGAGAAAGCCTAAGCCTTTCTCTTAAAGGGTTAAATGTGTTTACTTCCTTCACAGGTGAAATTTGCAGTGATAAAGTTCTTAAAAAATATAAACCAAAAATAATTATTAAAATAGAATAGATAAATTTTATATTTTTATGAAATTCCTTCTATTAAATGCTCTACACATGATTCTAAAACCAGATCTAAAAAATGATCAACAGCCTATATAAATGTTGGCTGTACCTGCCCAGTCAGGCCAGTACAAAAGACCAAGCCCTACTTGGATTTTCAAACAAATTCCATTGCCTCTGTACAAAGAGAGGACACAGTGAAGCACAAGGAAAGAAACAAAATACCTGTAGCTGAAAGGAATAAAATTCATCCTACAGTTGCTGGATTTCTAGTAGCAGAGAATCCGCATGATGTCTTTTCCAAATCTGATTTTTCCATTAGCTTTCTTAATAAACAATGGTAGAGGTAAGATAGTTCTTCTCATCCCCTGAGAGCTATACTTTTCAAGTGATTGCTCAGATGGGGCACTGCTTGAGGCACCAGAATTCTGCAGTGTTAGGTTAGCTATCCTTTCAGAGGAACCAGAGAATTTACCCCCAAAAGATACTGGCAGTACTTTATGACCTTCTAAATTATATATATATGTATTTTAGTCTGGTTTTGTCATTATGAAATTGTATTATGAGAAAAGTTTACAAAGTGTCTTTCTTCAGGTGTTGATGATGATAGAAGTACGTAATTTCAAAACAAAAACGAGTTTAGTTCATGTTTAAAGAATGCACTGACTATGACCATCTCTGAGTAAACTGAGGAACCATTGGGAACCACAGCAATGAGAAGTTCATTCTCCTCTGAAATACACAGGAACTGTTTATTTCTTCCTGTGCTCAGACATTATCTGGATTTTCATTTACACTGAATGAGAGCGGTAGCATCCTGGTAAATTAATTATTACCAATCCCCCTTCATCTTTTCTCTGTTTTGATTCTAATTCTACAAAACAGGCACAATATTTCCACTCCTCCCTCTTAATTGTAGTTACTATTTTGAAAGGACCAAAAATCACCTGACAATATTTGCTGATATTTAGCAAGATTTTACTATATATTCCTTTCAAAAGATAGGTTTGCTTTTACATAGCGTTTCTATTTCTCCAATCATTTTCAAACAGGTGAAGCTCAGACACTGCCGTGCTGCTGGGGCTGCAGGTCCGGACTCAGGTTGGTTTGGCCTGTGTATGATCCATGAGGACAACCTTGGCAGGTAAATATGGACTTCCCAAGGCTCAGGTAGGCTCTGCCAGGGAAGGTCTTGCCTTCTGGGGGAGAGACATTTCTGTGCAGACAGGTCAAGAGAGGGAGGGAAGGGAACCTTCACACAGCACCAGGTTCTAGTACAGCACAGCCTGCTCCTCAGTACCCATGCCACGCTTCGTGCAGCAGGGCTGCAAGTAGGACCCTAGCCGGTTCTTCTTGCCCCACCCCCCCCCCTCCTTTTTTTTTTTTTTTTTTTTTTTTCTTCCAGGTGGTTCATGCTAGATAAAGTAGGCAGAAACTGTCATTTTGCATTCTGGCAGAGTAGATCAAAATTGTCCCAACCCTACCCATCACAGATCAAGAATCCCCCCAACTGTGACACCTATAGAATAAAACTGAAAGTTTCCTACTTGTATCATCTCTCCTCTTCTTGGAGGAAACTGAGACAGTATTTTGCTTAAGAGTTCTGTTTGCTCAAGTCTAACATATCTATCTATAACTATTGAACTCTGAAGGTCTCCAAATACTACCACATAAAATAATTCTCAACAAACATCAGCAAGGTTCAGACTTGCAGCAAGAACCCAAAGCCTGGTAACACACTGTAGGAAGAACACTGAAGAAACTGTTGCCCCTGCTCTGGTCCCCACAGCGACAGGAAATTTGTTAAACAAAAGCCTGAGCTCATCCCAAGAAGCAATCAATGCCCTCAGTACGCATGAAAAAGTGATCTGAAAAGAGAGGTCAGGAAACATGCTGTCACTCATCTTAGTCTGAGTGCATGACAGACGCATTGAGAAGTTTTGTCAGCCCTTGAGATGCATAAATGGCACAGGATGAAGCTGATTTCCATCGGCTTCCGTGGCAGTTTGATGGTGTGCAGGGGAGTTCAGCCCCACACTGCTGTGGAGCTGGTGTTCCTCGCCCTTTCGGCCCCCCAGCGCTGTGGTTGGTGTGTCCTGCCCTGGGACACTGTCCGGTGCCTCTGGCACGAGCAGCGGCTGCGATCCAGCAGCAAGGCAACGCCGCTGAAGGCCAGCAAAGAGCTCCACGAACAGGGCTGTACATGAAGGGCTGTGAGCCAGAGGCCCAGGGCACACAGCCCCTTACACACAAACCACAGCCCTGCCATGTGCCACCAGGGCAGGTGGAGCTGGGTGCCGGCACCGGCAGCCCCTGACGGGGATAGAAATGAAATCCAGGGTCCATACAGTCAGTAGCAAAAGGAGGCGGAGCTGGACGCAAGACCACAATGCAGAGGTGCGTCCAGGGCCAGGGCTGGAGGCAAACGCACTGACAAAGCTTGAGCTGAAACTGGAATGCGCAGCCCCGGGGCCAGTGGCTGCACTCCCAACAGAGTGGTTCAAACCTTAACTGCTCATCTTGCAGAAGGCTGTTACTATTGTAGTACTACTGCCTTTATCATCATATTTCCAAAAAGAAAGACAGCTGCCTTAATAGTTCTGTCTCTATCTTAAGAGAACAGTTTTTAAACCAGTTGTTAGGGTAATTTAAGCTCATGCTGTCAAATAATTTGACCATGCAATTTTTGAGGTTTACTTCATTTATACCTTTTAAAACCAGCCTCAGGGACTTTAGAGTTGCTGCTCAAGTAAGTATTTCATTGGTTTAACTTAGTATTGAAAACATATTACTGTCATCTCTCAGTCTCCATTTGGGCCTTCCATACAAGCTGCTTCCTGCCACATCACACTCATTCATTTCTGGTTTTCTATATAAAAAGCCACAGAGCCGGCGTGTGCCTATTGCGTAACCCCCTGCTAACAGACGTAGGGATCTGGGATACTGAGCAGCCGCAAATGAGGGAGAAGACTTGGCAAGCTCGGAATTTACTTCCTGTGAAACTGGAATGCAGAGCGGCTTGCTGGGCTTTGGAGTTTGTACAGTAATTATTCCACTAAAGGGTTAGTTTGCAAAAGGAAAATAAGGCAGGCATTGAAGCAAGCCTCCTGCCAAGCCAGCAGAGCGGTGTTCAGCTGAAATCAAGCATTTTAAAGTAGGTCAGGACACCATACTGCGCATATAAGTGGTCCCTGTGGTCAGATCTGTGTGTCATGGGGCAGCAGCAGAACATACAAGAGCAGGATTCCAAGTGAACGTGACTCAGAACAGTCAGCCTGCCCTGCTCCTTCTCTTCTAACTCCTATCCCAGCTTCTCTATGCTCCAAATATTTCCAAGCTGCTTGATTTCTAATCAGGTGTCTGCTATGAGCAATGAAAGGGGAGCTGGGTTTACTTTGGGGATGTACAAAGGGCTGCCTTGTTCTCAAGCTCTGGCACCAAGGACCCCAAATGTTTCCAAACATCTGGAGATGTTGCTTCAGGACAGGCTGCCCAGCCCTAGGGGCCTGGGGTTAGGACAGGCCTACTGACCCTGGCAAGATACCTGCCTTCTCTGAGCACTCAAGAGCACTGTGGAAATGCAGGGCATTAAGCAACAAGAGACTCCATAGAGCATCCCGCATGCTAAATTCAGAAAATATTTGCAAATCCCCTGCCCCTGAAAGAATTGGGCTGGATTGCTTCATCAAATCATGAACAGCCACGTTTGTCAGTGGAAATGTAGAAACACATGTCCACTCCTCCACTCCAAGACATGTGGTTCACTTTCTGCAAGAAAGCTTGAGTATAAAAATGATAAGAATTTTCACACTGCCTGCTTAAGGCAGTGTTATCTCTACCCTTGGGAACTCTGGAAGGGGGACATGAATAGTTGGATGGTTCTGAATAAATGCTACAAACAAAGTTGCAAATTCTGTTAAGTTTAGCTAGTACAGAAGACAGAAGCATCCAACCTGTACAAAATTCCCTGTAAAGGGGGTTCCTATGGTATTGGTGGCAGAATCCATATGCCTGCTATTCATGGAAGACCAGACCTTCCAAATCCTGCCCCTCCTTAAATTTCATCTCATTTCATACCCAAGCAGGTGCTGCAGTTACCACCAGCGTCATTTGTCACAAGACTGTTATGTAGCATGCATTAGCAGCCCTCCTCATTTCTGCCTCTCCAAGCAGGGATGACTTTCCTCAAGCTAGAACACCAAGCAGAACACTTCATAACTGAAGTAGGATCAAAGTATGATCATTTCTTTCCAGTCTGAGGGTTTCACCACTGTGCCACCCAGCAGGTTACTGGTAAATGTCATCTCTTTTCTGTGCTGATGAGTCCATGATGAACAGTTAATATTCTCATGGGTTTTTCCTCACTGGGTGACCCATTTGCTGTAAGAAAACACAACACACTGTCCCCTGTAGCTCACAGCTGCCTCTCTGCTGCTTCCCTGTGACCTGGCACAGGAGTCACCACCTTGGACTCTGACTGATGGAGCTGAGGTGGTGGGAAGGGACATAGAAGCTCCTCCACACACCACTCTACACATGCTTTACTAATTTAAAAAACCCCTTAGAAATGCCTAGATCTGTTGGTTTTGCTAAAATTAGAAATGAAATCCTCTGTTTTTGACAGATATGGGAGGGGATTGTGTTTTAAAGAGTTACTTTTGTAAGTGACACTAGTAACTCCAATTATTATCTCTAGAATGCAAGAGCTTCTTAATTTTTTCTTCCTGAATTAGAAATAGAAATATGTCACCCATTAAGGACAAGATGCAGAAATAGTTAAATAGTCCTCGTTCCCCTAAATATAATGAAATTGCTCACAATGAGACAATTTTGAAGCATAGCAGATTTTTAAAAACACTTCTTTTGGCTTAAAATATTTAGAGTAAGATTCCTAGTTTTCCAAAAACACAGCTGTTATATGTCTGGCTTTTAACCCAAATCTGTTTGTAACATACTAAGATTCCCCGTGAATAGCTGCAAAACCTCAGAGCTGATTTTCTTTAGCATTGAAAATTTATCCTGTAATCAATGTATGTTTGTAATAGATTACTTCAGTTAAATTTCCTTAATTTCCTTTGAGGATGCATTCTGTCAAATAGATAT
The DNA here is from genome assembly GCF_015227805.2 of Hirundo rustica. NCBI lineage: Eukaryota > Metazoa > Chordata > Aves > Passeriformes > Hirundinidae > Hirundo > Hirundo rustica. The sequence continues at coordinate 16,371,758 of NC_053458.1, forward strand.
TTGATAAGATTAGGGGTAGCTCAAGTCCCTAATCCAAAACCTGGAAAACAGAAATGTTGGCCAGTGTCTCAGTAGAAAGTTTTCATTTCCAGAGGAAAAAAAAAAAAGCCTGATTTATCAAAAGGTCCTTATAGGGAAGAGTTTAATTTATCTGAGTATAATTGGTTTTTATATTCATCAGCATTCAAAAAATTTAAATTCTAAATGAAAATATTTATATCTACTGTCTCACAGAGAAAAATCAAAGAGGGATACTTTCAGTTCTCTAGATCTTTTTTGCACTTCTGAAGCTGGAATCAATTAGATTTTCTAAGTTTAACAAGTCTGTTTATTTCTTTGAGCTACTGATGAACAGGAGGAAAAAACCCCAAACTCCCTCAGTATCCTGCTTCCATCTGAGTGCAGGCTGAATTCAACAACCTCCTGACTGGGTGGAGGCAGTGGGAAATGCTTGGCCGTACTGATTGCTCCTGAGAGCAGCTGCCCTGAAGGAAAGTGATGTTATACTACAGAGAGAATTGTGGGTGTTTCTGTGTAGGGAAAACCCAAAAAATCTAATATTTGTTCAGTACTTGGTGTTTATAAATCTAAGCAAAATAATAACAAAACCAATAATAGTTCATTAAATGAGATACCAGCATGTAGCAGGGGTCCCATTTTGCCCACCACTGCATGTCAGCAGCTACCATGGGAGGAGCTGTGTGTGTTTCCCCATTCCTCCCATGGTGATTAAGCTACTTTAACCACCTGGGGCACGTATGTAACACAAGCACATTCATCCCAGAACCTTCATCTCTCCAAAAGGGTTGTGCACAATCAGAAGATTTCACAGAAGCAAAGAGCCAGGACCACTGTCCAAACTCTGCATCTCTCATACCCAAACTCAGGCCACTGTGTCAGGGTACAGCCTCCCATGTGCAGGCTACTCCTCTTAGATGATAAAGATGACTCATAAACAAAGATTTCCTGAATAGAAACGTTTCTTTGAACAAGACATTCAGGGTAGGGGCGTGTCAGAGCCCACAGTGACGCAGCCATCACAGAACAGCGTTGCCTGAGAGAACATTTTCTATCAGGAGTACAAAGCATCAACAGAGTCTTTCAGCCACCAGGTCCTGGCTTTGTGGGGCGACACCAACTCCAACACTGACTCACTTGTGCCTCCTGCTGTTGCTGTTATTCGTGTATTTCTATAGCTGGGCACAGTTCCATAACTCCAAAGGTCCCCTTTGCAATTCCTGTGTGACATATAAGGCGAAGTCTCCTGGCAAGCTGGTGTGACTAACTTCATTTCTTTGCTCTGAGACTCTTCTAGATTAAATTTGACTGAGCTGTCTGTAGACCCCAACAACAGTTTAGTTTCAAGTTAAAGCTTGAATGAGGTAGGAATTGAAGGGTAATCCCTATGTCCTACAGAGAAATGCCATAGATCCTTATGGCCAGAATACAGCACACAGTTTTTAGTGAGTTTCCTCAGATCACTCAAAAGATCCCTTGGAAAAATGACATGCATGGTATGACCAACAGTAGGTTTCACTATGTTCACTTTCTAGATTGTGACAGTAATCTACAGATTTCAAACTCTTGAGATGCAACACCTGAAGGGTGCAGCAAAAATTCCTTTTCCCCAGAAACAATCTTGGTTTAAGAGGATCCCTCCTGCAGAAGAACATCATCTGCCCTCCCACCACCCCCACTCTGTCCCAGCTGCCTTTTTAAGCGTGCCGCAGAGCGAACCACTGAAACAGCAAAGCATCCCACTGTGTCCCCTCAGAGGGGGATCATCACACCACTGCACGAGCACTGCCTAGGGGCTGATGAACTATAAGGAGAGAGCACAGCAGAATGAAGGGGCTACGTTGTGGGAAAGACATGTTTTTTTTCTGATAGGCCTTGCCAGAAGAGCAAATATATCAAACTATACTTTCAAACTCATTTAATCCAAATTCACGGATAACACACAGCCACTGAAAAGGACACATCAAAACCCCGCGTGTGTGTATAGAGAATACGTACGACCACAGTTCTATGGTTTCCTTGTTTGCAATTTTTAAAAATACAAATTATCTTTTCTGCTCCACTCAATGCTTTTGAAGTCATATTTTTCAGGATTTTTTTTCTTTTACTGGTTTTCCAACTGTAGCTGTGTTGGTGCTGATGTCTGAAGTTCAGATTAGAAATAGATGATGAAGATTTTGATGTTTTGGATAAAATGACAACACTGCCAAGGTGGTTTCATACCAGCTCACTTTCCCATCCACCCTCACCTTTGAAAAGATAGCAAAACAGTTTTGCCTATGTTATTAAGCAAGGAATTCCACATAAAAGTAAATGTGAAAGAAGCATCTCCTCCATTGTAGGGCACTAGCATGACTAGAGTTGCTCAACTTTTCCTGTTTGTTTCAGGCTTTCCCATCTCTGTACTTTCCCAGTATCAATGATATATAGCTATTAAAAAAAAAAAAAAAAAAAAAGATAAAAAATGGGGACTCTGTCTCAATTCCACAAACATAACACTAGTTTTAGCATGCTACTTTTGTGTGTTTCTGGAATCTTTTCTCAAAACATATTGTGTCCTCACCGAATATTTTCATTGTGTCCAGAGGAACACTGGGTGCAGAACACTAAGAAAAGACAGGAACTGATGCTGTGCAAAAAGTTTGTTTATAGTGAAAATTCTAGAATTTGCCTCATCAAATAGTATTCACTGGAGCAAAGCTAGGATAAAGTCATTTGGCTGATGCTGTTCTTCCCACTATTCCATTGAACTCAGCAGATGAATATTTTCTCTTGAGGATTCCCTGGCTTTGCAGAAATTCTGACACTACTGTCTGGTGCTTTGAGTGTTACAATCAAATGAGTCCCAGCTGTTTATTCCCCCATCCAGCATGTTCTTTCATTCTACACACCCTTCAGTTAAACAGCTGATGCATTTCTCCTTGCATATTACCTAGTAGGCCTTGGGTTTTGGTCTGATCTCCTGCAGTAAGGAGGTTTTGGTGATTGTACTGTTTGTACATCTATCTCTCGTTTATCCACAAACCCACTTTTGACTTTTTATACCAAAACTGCTAAAGTGTAAAAACCTCTAGGATTTGTTAATAGATGGCCCATAAGACAGACCCAAATTTCTTGCCCACAAGGGGACTATCTCTACTAGTGTCTGTAAAAAAGTACACATAAAATAGCAAGAAATCCATCCGCAGTCATATTAGGATACCTGAGAGCAGAAAGCCTGAGGCACAGTATCAACACCCAGCTGGATTTCCACATCTTCACTCTGAACCCTTTGAGAATACTTACAGGTACAAGGCATGTACAGGCTTTAAAATCTCCTGAAGTGGAGCCACCTTTTATATTGTACTGGCAAACTCCCAACATTAACAAACTGCAAAATCTTGCTGTTCACTTTCTTTTCTGTAGTCTATTTTCAGGTTTGTTGTTTTTTCCCTAATTTTTCAAGTATTACAAGTTTGGTACTGTTGCTTGTCTCTCTTTTGCTGAAAAATACATCACTTTACTATTATATTTCACAAGGCTTTAACACTGAAATTGTTTTTCATATAAACAATTAAAGACTGTGATTTAACCATGACTGATTATTTTGCAGATGTTTCACAGGGAAGGTGAATCCCAATCTGCTTGTATCAGCAGTATTTTCTATTTTAAGCAAAAAACTTCTAACACTTTGAATTTTCTCTAACTGAGTAGTTTAAAATGTAGAATGCATTTCATTCACAGAATTATCTATTCCCATTTTTTTACACAGTTTGTTTAAACTGTACTGCTTTCTGCTGTATTACTCCATAAATGGCATGGTTTACAATAGAAAATACTGAAACAGCCTTTATCTTTTATTTTCCAATCCCTTGCATTACTTTGTTCTATTTCTAGTTAACACAAGCCCATTGTAGCCAGCAACACTGACTGTTGCTATGGTTTTGCACTCCTTATGTTTTGTTTCCATTTTCTACTGGTCCTTTTTCAGTTATTTGACATGTTTTTTAGTTGCTTCATCTATGATTAATCTCTTTATTGACTCACTTGCTTAGGTATCATTTGGACTCAAATATATCTGATCACACAGCTGGAATACTTCCAGACTTTTGAAACAATATTATAGAGTATTATGCTTAGAGTTAGATGGCAGTCTAGCTCTTAACTAGTTTCATTTTCCTCTTGGGTGACTGCAGGGAATGAAGCATACTCCACATTTTTATGGTTGTATGGATGGAACTGATCTTCAACTGAAAATCATTTTATATCTTATTACTCCTTATGATGTGCAGACAAACAGGAGGTCAGGATGGAGCCTCTGTAAAATAAAATGAGCAGCCCCCATCTTTTTTCATGGTTCTAGCTTCTGGTGGCTGGCAGCTGAGACTCTGGTTGATTTTCTGACCTTGCCTGGAAAACACCAGGCTCAATCCCTTCTTGGAATCAGTAATTTCCAATAGTTCCAGCTATTTCTGTGGAGTTGAAACCACTTCAGAGCAGGCCATTTTCACATCCAGAAGGAAATGAATACTTCTATACTTGTGACTGTGCCTCAGTACACAATGCGCCTAACGCCAATAGGTGCCTTGAGTGAGGTTGGACAAAAAGAGGAAAACTAGGAAGCAGAAGTTGAAAATATTGGTAAAACTTACAGCCACTTCCACCAAAGCCAAAGATATGACCCATATGAACACTCACCATCACAACTACAGGTTACACAATCAGAATACTAAAAATAGCAGCAAAAACTATATATCAACATAAAACTATTTTCAAACCTGCAGCCAGGGTTCAGCCTTCAATACTTCAGGCCAGATTGCTTTTCACACAGAGACTGGCTAAAAATATTGCTGAATCTGTATTAATCTCTCTCTAACACAACCCAGCCTTTTTCATGTGACATTTGCTATCCCAAGGGTCCCTCATATGGCTAAGTTGGACCATGGTTGCCAAACCTTGATATATACTAGACACAGGATAACCAAGAAGATGATTCAGGTTAGCTTGGTGAGCAGTTATTGCCTAATCTTTTCACCAGGGATACTTTCTGGTTTATCCATCCACACTAGTTTTTTTAACACTTTCCCACCCTCATCCCATTTGTAATTACACTGGATGTGTGGTATTAACACCTATGGCACCAAAACTGAATCAAACTATTCTTCTCTTTCCCACATATTAAGAAGTGCCCAATATGTAATTATAATTTACTTTTTTACTTCCTAAAATTCTTAAATTCCCTTATGCAGGAATTCCATAGTATTAGACAGCAATTTGTATCTTCTAACTCTTTGCTGTGGGGTTCTTTTTAAGGAATGTTTTGAATTGTATGTAACAGGATGGAGCAAGACATGAATACAGGCATTCCCAACTCCACAAGATCAGGGAAACTGAAAATGTGCACATTTACTCTCAGTATTTATGTTGCATTTTCTTAGGTGTATTCTCTAATATTACATTTTAAAACTATCTGTCTTACCTGTTCTGAACATATCCTGTACTGCAAATACAAGCATGTGCAAAGAACATGTCTGGGCAAAAGACTGTAAGCTTTCTCTTCCAGAACATTCCCCCTCCTCCATGCATATCTAACTATTTTCTTATCAGGGGTTCAGAACTTGCTGATTGCAAAACGGCAATAAAATATCTAATCAAAACCCACAAACGGCAACGACTCTAAATAAAATATTAATTTAGTGGTAAAGTTTATGTATGGAGTCTTTGCAATCTCATAATTTACAAAGTAATATATTTTCTATCAGATTTTTATAGGGAAAATCTACTTTGCCAGGAAAAAAAATAATTTACTTTTCACTAGTGAAAAATCACAATGGAAATCCTGCTATTAAAACCCCCCTCATAAACACTATCAAAGAATCCTACCAAATAAGGCTTGTAAGGATCTTTTATTTAAATAACTAACAAACTATTTATACTTTTACAAGAGTCTGTCCTATTTTAGTAAATATTTGGCAAAGTTATTTGATTAAGAGAGCAACCTGACCCTCATTTAACATGGTTATTTGCCATAACTTATTCTTCCATCATTTTGGTTTAACTACACAAATTAATTTTTGACATCTTTAGATTAAGTAATACTTCTCATAACTTGATTAACACTGGATTTGCCAAGATAAGTGGCCAAGGAGATCTTTGAAAAAGCTTTTGTACAGACATCTTAGGGCTGAAATCACCCTCAGCAACTTGTCATCAAGTGCTACATGGAGAACAGCATGGTCACCTCTTGCTTCATCACTAGATGCACCTTTCATTCCCAAACAAGCCTCGCTTTAGAGGCTTTTTTATTTTTAATCTCTGAAAGCTTTTCAGCAGCTGTGATTTCTGTTCTTTGCCCAGACACTGAAGCATGCTACCTGATGTAGTGTCTTAAAGCAACTTGCACGCATCAGAATTGAAGGGAGCTTGGCACTGGTGCTGCAGAGAGCAAGGTACCATCGCAGCCCCTGCAGCTCCCTGCAGTCTGTCTCCTGGGGTTTGCCTGTCAGCAGTCCCTGGCAGGCTGTGCTCCCCCGACAGCAGCTGCAGTGTGCACCACGCACAGATCAGCCCCAGCACTGCCCCTGCTGCTCTCTGGTGTCACACATGGCTACAAAGCACCGCTCTAGCCATTAACGTGTTCAGCTTGACTTTTCTTGAGGAATTTTAAACAGATGGAAGTTAGGTCAGTCATGCTGCAACGCATTTCTAATAAATAACAGAATTCATAATCCAGCCATCTCCACGTTCCAAGTACTTTTCTCCTGATGAACTGAACAACCTAGTTTTAGGAAGCCTGTTTAGGAAGCTCATTAATACTTCTAGAAAGAGATATTAATTTTTCAGGACTCATTCAGGTTGAAGTTTTCAGGCTCTTGCTAGTATCTGCTCACAATTTCATCTCCGGGGAGGTAAAGAGACAAGGCCTTGAAAGATGAACTCTATAATCAAGTAACATTTGTGGCATCTCATGGTTTTTGTGGACACATTCTAATCAGATCAAAATACAGTTATGGCTTCAGAGCATGTTAGGCTCTAAAGAGATCTAAAACTGTTTTGAATATCAGTATTTTGCCTGAATTCCATACCACATACTCTTTTTCATAGTTACAACTTTTCATTCACTGTTTTTGACTCAACCAGATGCTTAAAATGGCAAAACAAAGGCTGTGGAGAACTGTGCTTCAGATTCTCCTGCCAAATGTGAGAGCTGTACAGACTGGGGTTTGGGCAGTGGTTTTACACTTGCCTCACACTGACCTGAGTGCAGGCTGCTGTCACAAGAGCCAATTTTGCATTCTCCTCTTTCTTTTTCAGTAGGAATAACAACACAACCATGAGATAAATCAGGGAGATGATCTGGGTGAAAATTAATTTTCCTCCTCTTCCTTCTGTCCCAAACATTTAGTTTCACCTGTGCACATGCCTCCGGTGAGGTTTGCTTTACAGTCACATACATGAACACCAGTTCTAACACAAAGGCAGGAGCTAACACGAGGGCAAGTTTTCCCCAGTCTCAGTAGCAGAGTCTCTCATCTGATGAAAGCAATCGCTGTTGCCATGACCCAAGCTCCATAGGAACTGGTCCAGAGACTGTGCTGGTGTCTACAACTGATCACTTACAAGAGATGAGGAAGAGGACCTGTTTTAGACTAGGAAATTTTGCCAATTTTCTATGTATCTTAATAGAAGAGGTAGATTCTTTAGAGTAATCCTGTATCTTTCTTGTGGAGAACATACCATGTGTCCCCATACCACTTCTTAACTGTGGAGAGAAGCTGCCTCAGCAGCGACAGACAGATGTCCATTTTAACTCACTGAAAGCTCACAAAATATGAGGCAATAGATCAAACATTAACTCTTCTCAAACCCTGAGTGGTCTAATCCCGAGCGTACAAGAAATTGCTCTGCAAAAAGCTCTGTTAAAAGTGAAGAAAGTTAGTTTTGGTAACACTTCTTTCCAGTAATCTAGCCTGATAAGATGGAGAAAGCAGATTCAAAATCATAATGGAGATTAGCCAACTCCACTGAATAAGCTGTTTGTCTCTTGTAGTTTCAGTTCTTTCTAGATACCCTGCTAATTGCTGTGAAGAAGGCTGTTCAGATATTATTCCAACTGTTGTTGCCATCTCTAAATATTTGTACATATTACCAGAACTCTGAATGTGTAAATTTCTGACAACCAAAATAAATCAAGCTATTTAAGTAAAAAGACTAAAAAGCTGAAGAAAATACAAACTCTCGTCCTCTCCTAGCAGAGGCTTGTAAGGAAAATGTGCTTGTTTCAGAAAATGAGCTTGTCATTAATGTAGTGAAGTTTTCCACTCCAGCACAGAAAAAGCATGCAAAGAAGTTTTAAAAAGACTAGGTTGTCAGTGAGTATCTCCAGCATTTGGGAGAAAGGTCTTAGAAGACCAGCAGCCATGTGAAAGGAAAACGAGGATCCAGAGGAAGGGAATATCACAGCTAACATGCAAGATTGGAGCTCAGATCCTGCTGAAAGAAGAGCAGTGCTGCTCCTCCGCTGCCCCCTCAGACTCCTTAGCTGCCAGGATCACCAGAATAACCTCAAAAGAGTCAAAAAATAGACATCTCTAATGATGACTGATAACATCATTCTGACAGGGATTTCATCAGCTGCTAGTTACAGGCATCTTAGAAAATGGATCTCTGCAGCACAGATCTGAAATAATGTTAAAGATACTGAAAGAAATTTTCAAAGGACAAAGCACCATGTTTTAAAATGTGAAGTTTGAAGAAGTAAAACACCAAGCCAGCTGCTTTTTACCTCTCTTGGCCACAGGAGTTAGATATCTTTCTAGCCCAGAGAGGTGGCTTCAACTTGAGAACACTACAGAGGGCAAGTTTATAAAGCCCTTGTAATCCGTTTGCTAATATACCCATTCTTTCCAAATACAGTGGTTCACTGCCTCCTCATCTGTGTACTGCAGCAGGAAATCCTGTTTTCTTTTAATGTCACAGAACTTACTTCTCTGGATTGATTTTGGACTCCAGTTTTACAACAATAAATGAATTTCTGCAACAATAAATGAGTTTTTCAGAAGTTTTTGGGGTTTTGTTTTGGAGTTGTTTGGGTTGTTGTTTTGTTTCTGTTGTTTTTTTTTTGTTTTGTTTTTTTTTTTTTTTAATGGGGGTGTATGTTTTTTTGGTGGGGAGGGGGGGTGGGTATGGTTGTGGGTACGTTTCTTTTGTTGTTGTGTGCTGGTGAGTTCTGGGAGTATTTTTATGTTTTTTAAAAGGACTGCATTGTGTTCCAGTACTTACAAGAAGGACGTTACAAATTATGAAAAACTCCTGACCTGTGCTGCACAGTTTAAGCACGTTCTACTGCACATCCACAGGTGACTAGGACAGATGTGATGTATTACCTGGCTCAATGCCCACTGAGGTTAGCTGGAACATTTCAACTGGCTTTAGAGAGCTTCGCACAAGGCTACTAAAAGAGGATTTCAGTGAGAGAAGAGTTGCACTCTGTCTGCTCTTACTAGCATTAGCAATTCAGACTAAGAACCCTTTAACATGTTGGACATCTTGTTTCAGCCAAGGGGTATGAAAAATACACAGTCCCATGGAGAACAGCCCTGCTTTCAGAACTTGATTCTGCTTTTGAAAATAAACTTGCTTCCCCTCAAAACAAAGGGGAAAAGCATCATATTTTTTCTCAATTTTTCCTCAGTGTGGTCTGATAGTCTCACACTGACAAACACTTTCTTTTCCAAGAAACAATCTTTTCCCCAAAAAAATCAATTTGAGCAAACATCAGATTCCCCAAGACAGCTGCCTTGCATGCACAACAGTCTGTCCCTACCCAATGGAACTTTAGTCCATGGCAGCTCTTGCACTCCTGACTCCTCTGTTTAAAATTCCCTGTAGCCTTTGTGGGTATGCTACCTCCATGCTTAACATGCATGCATGTCCTGTTTGTAAAAAAGGTTTCAATTAACATTCCAGACAAAAAACATGCCCATAAATAAAGATAAAATAATACCTCACAGGAGAATACTGAATAAAGAAGGGAACAATAACAAGCAACAGGAACCAACTTTTTGAGCTCCATAGGGAACTGAGAGCATTCAGCAACCATCAGATTCAAGCCATTAATAAGTCCTTCCCTGTTCACTTCAAATTAAACTTCTAGCATGAATCAATATCCAGAACATATGCATCAGATCCACAGGATTATTAACACAATGCTCACACTTTCCTGCAAACTCTGTGTCTTTGCATCTCTTGCACACAGCTCCTCAGTTGCTGTCAGTTGCACTCCTGAGACCAGCAGGATTAAGCTGCCTCGTTAAAAGCCATTCCCAGTGCAACCAAGCTAATTGCAATGAAGTGCTGACAGAGTACCTTCACATATGAGGGAAATGCGCTGTGGTAAGAGTGAAAGAGAAGGAGTGTCGGGATAGGTGGTGACTCAATATCTTGTGCATTTCCAGGCCTCATTTCACTTAGAATATTTTTGCTTAAACAGGCTCCTCTGAGATACTGTAGGGTTATGCTTTTCACTTTTTTTCTTTTCAAAGTTTTACAAAATTCTGGGACACGGCTGGAGGTGCCCCTGCAGTATTCTGGCAGAGATCCCACAGAATTAAGAATTATAACATGGACATATCCACGTTGACACATACCCTCCAGAAGATGTTGCAGAGAAGGGGGAAGTTAGCCTGTGCAGGGTTCTCGGGGCTAACACGTCTAACATGCTCTTGGAGCAGCACATTCCCAAAGAGAGCATGAGAAGCACCAGATACTCCTTCCCACTTACCCAGGGAGCTCCAGCTCCAACACCTCTGCTGTCCTCTAGACAGGCAGCACTTTCTTTAGAAGGGGTGCCCCAAGCCACTTATATTTTATAGTTTAAAACTCAAGTTAACCTTATAGAAAAACCTGTAGTCACAAATTATTATAGTTGCCTTTCAACCATAGTATAAATTGTGGGAAGTATATATTGTAAAAATTGCACAGAGAGATTCACAAGAAGACTGCAACAGCTGATGGATCCGTGGCTTAAGACATGTCCCAAGAGGCTCTGTCCTGGGAAGCAGGCTGCACCATTCCGTGCTGGCCCTGTCTTCCAAATCACAGAACTGTTGCTTCCATCAGACCTCAAAATTAATTTGTTCTATCCTGAAAACCTGATTTACTGTATTCAGTAAAAATTTCTTTTGAGACTTATAAGGGCTTTATTTGAGGGAAATATATATCCCACAGAATTTTCTCTTGTTTTTCCTAATGTATCATCACCTTCATCTTCATCTTTCTTAATCTAATTCTATTTCTGATGGAAGCCTAAAATGTGAAATTTGGGCCTCCACTCCATTTGATCTGTTGTTTTTGTGTTCTCCTTCAGTTTTTCCATCTACAATACTTATTTTAGCACTCAGCGTTTCAAGGAAGCCAGGAAAGATTATAGTTCCTAGGATCTGGAAAAAATGTCTTCAGACAAACCCTGGTAGTCTGCTCAGCCTCAGCTTTTTCTCCATTGGCACCCACGGCCACGGGGGCAACCTGCAGTGTCACCCAGCTGGTGCATCGTGCACCAGACCAAGGGATTTGAAAATTGTTTGCTTCTTTTTTGCAGACCAAAAATCCATTCCTCCCAAGGAATTACCCAGGTAGATTATTTTGCAACCAAAGACTTATAAACAATGTATTTTAGTTTAAATAAGTTCTTTTTCTAGAGCAAAGAGACAGCTTTCCCTACCCTCCACACTGGTGCAGCACGGCTGGTCTGTGAGTTTTCTGGTGTGAAGTAATCATCTAATAAAGGTCAGAAATGTAGTAATAACTAAAATATGTACAATAACTAATATAATCTTTCCTAAGCACTTAAGAACTCCTGTTGTCTGCTGATATATTTGATATGTTTCTGCTAATGGCAGTTTATGTCAGCAGAAGATGCCCATGGTGTTTTCCTCAACATTGAATAAGGCTGACCTTTGAACCACACAAAGGCAGAAAAACACATATTTAAAGATCAAGTATCTTTAAAAAAAAAGCATCACCTAAATATTAATTGGTCCTCATAAACACAAAGTCGACCATTGCCAAAAAAATACTTTCACAAAAGACTGTGTGAGGAGATGACAACAAACTTCAGATACCTACAAGACATCATAAAACTACGTTTGATCTAAATAAAGTAGCTAAACAAATTTAATAGCTCTGCATTTCAAAGAAGCAGACACCAGAAGCCCCTGTCCAGGATATAGGCTGATAGATGGCAAGAAAGACTGCTTGAGTGTGAACTCGGCTTTGGCGGTTCCTTTGGAGACAGAGCTCTCACGAGAGGCCAGAGCACTGGGCTGCAGCTGTGGGAGCCCAGCCCCAGCCTGGCCAGGGAACGCAGAGCTGGGGGCTGGGACTCAGGCACAGCACTCTCTGGAAGCAGGCTTGGATGTCTGAGCAAGGAAACAGCATTATGCTCATTTCCAGTGCTTGAGGAAAGAGGACACTGCGTGCTATTTTGTGTGTGTGTGTGTGTGTGTATAACAAGATGCATTTCTGCCAAGGAAACACACTCCTGCCAGCGTCTCCTAACAGAGCAAGCACTGACTGGCCTTCTGGGCAGAGACAAGAGTGAACCAGAGGAGTCCTGGCACCTTTCTTCTCCCCAGTGAGGGACATTCATGGACACAATCATCCTCATCACTTCTTGTTTTTGCCAGAAGCAGGAAAAAAAACCCCTAGGTGCTTAAATCAACAGAGCACATCAAGTGTAGAGGCTAATAAAGCCCTTTATTGCAGACTGAAGTCAGACTTAAGTCCGAGTGGTTAATGTGCCTTGGTCAGTTATTTGTTTTTCTCTTAAATTTGTTCCTGACTGCTTCATTTGCGGTGAGGTATTTGTGTCTTTTGTTACTTTTATTATTTATATGAGACATAAACCAAACACACTTTCCATCCTAACTGGCAAAACAGTCCAGTGGTCTGTTTCTCTTATACAGAAACAGCCTGGAGGCATGACAGCTATCTTGCCTCTCCTCGTGTTAGTCCTTAAACAGGCAAGGCTTTCTCCAAGGCCAGCTGTCCTGATCCATCATCACAGGCTATCAGCGAGCTCATACCACCATAGTGACATGATGAAATACCAGTTCCTGGCTAACCTGTACTTCTTCCCAGCATTGCTAATGGTTCAACATCCTCAGTACCACCAGAGGTTAAGGACAACCAGCAGTCTGCCAATCAATTTTTTGTACAAGGCATTATTCACTCAAGTAGGGTATAAATCAGCAAAGACACAAAATAGTGATTGTCATAAACAGAGTTTACGCATTGTGTGCTAGTCTGGAGCTTTCTGGTGGACAGAAACCCCTCAGAGCAGAAATGGTGCCCAGCTTTACTTTTTGTTCTATAATGGGGATATGAAATGACAGGCTGATTAAGAGTTGGTTGAAGTCCATGGTGGCAACTATAGTAATTTTATCAGCACTCTTCAATTTTGTCTTGGCGACCTGTTCAATAAAACCCTCAGATCTGATTAAAAAGAGTGAGTTGTTTGTAGCTGTCCTTGCAGCTTGGGTTAGTCCTATAGTAACTGCTACGCAGATCAGAGACCAGAAATCCATGACAAATTTAAGACAGCCAAAATCAGTAACAGTAACTTCTCTTTCCTAGCATACACTTTGACATGGGATTCAGAAACCCAGTAGAGAACCAGGGGAAGTACCTAGAGTAGCTCACTCTCTCTGAGCATCTGCTGTAAACCCTGCACCACAGAGCTTCAGCAACCCTGAGTACAAGATATCCACCTCAATCATGAGATTTTTAACAGATGTGATCAGAAGGCCTGAAATGTAGCATTAACTGGATGCCAAATGGGGATAAAAAAGCAAAGGGTGTAAACAAACAAACAAACAAAGACAACAGAAAGGTCAGGAGAAAAATGCATATGAATGCATGGGGAAATATGCCTGATTAAGAGCAGGAATGCCTGAGGGAAGCAATTAGGGAGAAACAAATGAGAGGCAATTGATGCCATGTTATTAATGACATGACAAATACTCATGGCGTATTCAAACAAAAGAACCTGCCTTCCCCAGTTACCCGGGGTAATTAATTTCCACCAGTTCTTGCCACTAGTTTTGGCTAATTCACTGACATGGAAAATAACAGTTCTTCCCAGTAGCTGCACCAGAGTGAATGTCTCTAAGCCACCTTTCCTTAGCTGGTAAAATAATTCTCTCAGTTTTCCTCCCAAACACAGGGAGAGGAGGACATGGAGGCTGGGGAATGCACAGACTATGGCAACCTCTCGGATGCTCAAGTGCCCACAACAAAGGAGATGGGTAGAGTACTGTACAATTATTTAAGTGTCCTCGGACCTGTGATCCTCTTTATTTTCCAGGGCAGAGTAAATCCAATCACCAGTGGGGAGGGTGTGAAGATTCAGGTGCTGCTGCTTCAGACAGTGCTGTGCTGCAACACACCTGTGCTTAGACCAAACACACCACCAGCCACAGGGGAAGAGTCTTGAACTATCAAATGATAATACTGACAGTACAGTAAGTCCAGTGTGGAGGACAATTGCTGAACAAAGGGAACTCTTCCACATCAGAATTTGTATCAGTTGTTATCTCAGAAATACTGCAAGGAGAAGTTGTTCTAATGACCTTCTACACCTTAATTGATCTTAGTTGTTTCATCCAAGGCCAGGTAGGGTTACCTGATTCTCCTTGAGTTAACAGTGCCTGGATGATTGAATACACCCTGTTCATATCTATGTTAGCACAGCAAAGAATTAAAAGCTCAGCACACAGCCTTGATTTTTAAAAACAAATATGCATAAAAATCTTGCAAATTCCACTTAGATTATAAATTACAAAACAGACCCCTGAGAACAAGATCAACAGCTTCAGAATCAATAATCCACAGAGTGCTAATTGTGGCAACAAACTGCGTTGAAATTCATGTGTCCTTGCCGGGTTTCCAGCTTTCATTTTCAGATGTAAACAGTCAAGGAAATCATGTTCGAGTTCTCTTTCCCTAGAGAAAGGGATACGTAGAGATTTCCAAAGCTTTGTGAATTCCTTTGGCACCTCCTAGTTGAGACCTCCCCTTGCCAAAGAATGAATATTTTACCTTGTGACATTTCTCAAAAATGTGACACGATGTACTAGACGTTTGGTCAGCGTTACATTTGTTAGCATGTTTCCATGGGCTTGACAGTGCTTTGCTCCCCAGCTGAGTGGCCTGAGTTAGTAATCATTTATTCAAGGCTGCATTGAAAACAAAATTGTTGAACACAGAACAACAGACCTGAAATACCACACTTTTTCAACCTTCTGAAACTGTGAGCTTGGAGAAAGGACATTCCAAACTGTCCCACCAGAGGAGCCATTTTTTGAGAAGAACACAGACTGTGACCGTGACAGGGAGGTTTTGGGGAGGGCTCTGTCAGGAAGGAGGTACAGCAAGCCACAGTACAGACCAGTATAGAAGATGTCTGTCTGCCAGGTAGCATAGGCCTGGAGAAAAGGCTTCTCTTCTCTTTGTTATGTACTTGTTCTTAGGAACATGATGTAACAAGGGCTGGATGGTCACCCCCCAGTCTGCTCATTACCTTGAAAGAATATCTCTGGCTGCTGTGGGATGAAAAAGGGCTGCCAGAACAGGAGGTTGGCTGTACAAGGATTTTGCCCATGGTCTCTGGGTCATGCCTGGTGGCCACAAGTTGAGGTTCAGCCCATTCCTAGGGTTAGGAGAGAGCCCCAGCTCCAAGCAGGGATAGAATGCAAAAGGGTAACCAAAATAATAGATCAGCCACAGAAAACTAATAAATACTGAAGTATTTGTCTGGGCCATAACTGGGCATTATTTTATACTGATCAGCCAACTTCTGGGCTTAGTGTTAAAGTAAAGAAGAACTCCCAGGGTTAGAAGCACCAGGTGGAACAAGGCACCTAAGAGAGGGAAGGGCAGGCTGTACAAACATTAGATCCCTGGCAGCTCATTCCTCTGGGCGATAACCAGGGGATTGTGGGCTCAGGCCAGGAACAACAATTCAGGTTCTGATTTGGGTTAGCGTTTGCTGAGGTTTCATCTCCCTGTTAACCCTAAACCCAAGTATAACATCAGGCATGGACAGCACCTTTTTCCACATTCAGCAGTCATTTCCTAAATTGTCAAGTCCTGGTGCAGGCCACCCCTCCATTTTGTAACTACTTTTTGCCCCTACACCTGTTGTAGTCCTTGGCCTTTTCTACTTTTTATCCTAACTGCAACTGGGCTACATCCCCTGAGATCACTGAAGCTCTTTCAAGAACTGATTCTTACTGCTTTTTCACTTTGATAATTAGTCTTGCCAAACCCAAGCTAGTCCTGAGCTGTGAGCACGTAGTCCTTGGAAATCTTAGGCAGTTACACCAACTCAGGGTGTTGATTACCCTGGCCCCAAATATATGCTGCATTTACTGGAAAGGAGATGAGAAATTGGAATATGGAATATCCATTTGTTTACAAAGATTGACCAGCTTGCAGGCTGCTAACACTGCAAGTTTTAAGTACAGTGCTGTTGTAAACGATATTTGTGGCCACTTTCTTATCATTAGTATTTTGTAAAGATAAAGCACAAATATTAATGATGATAGCATTAACCGATTCTATCTTTCAGTCCTCATTTTGGTGCCTTGGAGTACAGCTGAAGAAAATAAACTGCCCAGGAAAACTACTTTGCTTGCTGGAATACTAAAATAGGAAAGTGGCTGAGATTATGTTTCTGTGTAACATCAGACTACTTGCAGAAGGAAAGGGAACAAACAATACAGTTAATGCTGTCAACAACTGCAGACCTGCGAACACTAAAATTATTAAGGCAAATGGTAAAAACCTCTGAAGAAAAACCACAGCAAACTTCTCATTCCAAAAGTAGAAATAGAGATCAGCTGGCACAAATAGCTTGTTGTATGTTGAGAACTCTTCAAGATTCCTTGGGGATTAGATGTATTTTGCAACAAACAACACCTGCAAGAGCACTACAGAGCCAAGGGATGTAGTGGGTAGAAGAGGAAAGGGATAATGATGGAAATCTTGCTTGCCAAGCTCACCCTTTCCAGGAAACGTTACAATACCACATACCAAAGTGCCTGTGTTGTTTTTCTTCCTTTATCATTTGATTTTCCATTGAAACATGGTTTCATAATTAGCCACCTTAGCTCATGGTACCATTTCACATCTTTGCTATAAAATGTTTCCTCAAAGCACTTTATAAGCAGCTAACGGAAACTCCTTGACAGTGGTTTGGTGTGTACAGCAGCAATAAAATTGACCTGATTCTTGGAGTTCTGCCAAAACCCAGCGTCTTTCAGGTCCCCTCAGCTGGCAAAATAGTATGGCCAAGATGTAATGGTTGTACTGATTTCGTGTGATTCCATCAGCATAAAAAGGTGAGTTGGTATAAACAGAGCTTAGGGTGCAAAAATCTCCCAAACACCTATTGCCTTGACAAGCCAGTTGCCATTAAAGCAGATGTGGTACCTAGGTTACTTGCTGTTGAACAACAGAAGAATTTAGTGAGCTCAGGCCATTGCACAACACTGTCTGCAAAGAAAGGGAGGAATTAGTTTTTCCAGACTTGGAACTGTATCAGAGACAGCTCAGATGCATTCACAGCTGGTTCTTATTGGACCCAGCATTGACATGAGTGAGCACCAAGTGACCTGGTGAGCGTTTGTCGGTGGAACTTAGAGCAGACCAGGACACCACGGCCATATAAAAAGTACCTCAGAAACAGTTACAGACTGGCCTTTAAAGAAACCCAAAGCAAGCAAAACTGCAAAAAACCCAACCCAACATAGAGTTTTAGTAATCTTGAAAAGGTTAAGCAACAAAAAGTAAATGTAGCAATGGCAAACACTGGCTGTTCTTCCTAATTTATATCCACAGCTAAATCTGATTTTGCCCCAGGCTTTCTGCCAGCACTGTGTACCAATTCTCCTGTTTGTATTGAAAGCAAGATTGTGCTGTAAATTAACCAAGTTTATGCTCACTTGAATCACCCCTTGCCATTGTCCTTTTCCAAGCATTATGACATGAGACTGCCTTTGCAGGCCTGTGCCAAAACTAACAAATCTTAGGTAGTTCCTAAGTATTTCAGTATCAGTTAGTATTCCCAATCCTGCTCTTTTTAGAAACATGAAAACATTTACTGAATAAATACATTAAAAAATAGTTTCAGAGTTGCAAAATGAAAGAAATTTTGTTGCTATAGCAGAAGTTTTTTTGTATTTGCCTGTATTAATTTCTTTCCTCTGCTTACCTTTTCTCTTGATACTTCATTCAATGACCAGAGTTGCTTAGATAAACAACTAAGCATATCCAAAAGAAACAACAGCAAAAGTCAAAGAAAGTTCTTAGATCAGCAACATTTAAAAATGTCATTGTTTCAAACCACCAATTTTGCACAAGTTAACATTTCTTAATATCTCCACTTTAGTAACATACTTGGCCAAAGATGCATTTTCCCCCTCACCTAGCTAGCAATGTATTGAATTTCGGATAGGATAGGCATCACCAGTCCATTCACCACTGAAGAGGATGAGAAACCATTTGCATAGGACTCCATACTATTAAATCTACAGCAGAACTCCGTCAAGCCAAGGCCACGTTTGCGGCAATTGCTTTGGCCGCTGGCTGGCAGCACGGTCAGCTCCAGCTGTGCCGCATCCCACTGGGGCTGTCCGCCTGCTCCTGCCTTTCCCCTGGGGCAATGGCCCCGGGCCGCTCGGCCCCGCTCGCTGCTCGGGCGCTGGGGCACGGCGCTGTTCCCGTGTGGCGCTCCCAGGGAATCCCGAGGAGCTTGGGGAGCAGGCAAATACAGATTTGTGTATCAGACACCGAAATAGTGTAAAACCAGCGGAAAATGTAGCCACGCCTAAGCCCAAGCAGCTGAGCTCAGCTCTGGGAAGACAAACTCGGTGTCCAAGCCTTGCCTTGGGCTCCCAGCTGCGGGGGCAGGGGCCGAGCTCCGCTCAGCGCTGCTCCCCCGGGCTGCTCCCTCCGGCGGGGCTGCCACACAACGAGACCCTCTGCCTTCCGTCTCCCAGACTGTGCTTCCGTGGGAAATCCTTGCCTACTGCTTTGGTGGCCAAGGAAAGGAAGAAGAGCCTTACCTTGCCCGAGGGGCTGGCTTGTCCCCCTCCCCAGCGGGCACAGACACGTCCCTGCCTCCCACCCCCACCACGATGAGCAGGATCAACGTAATTGTGATATTTTAACTTCTAATTGCAAGCTAAATGGAGCGGGACAGAAAATTGAGCCATAACCTAAGCTCCTAGTCCACAAAAATCAGCCTTTGCACAGACTTCAGAGAATTGTGACATGTGAATTATTTAAGGATTTTAAAGCTGATATTTCACTTTGCTTACCATGCACATTTTTCTCCAGATCGGTTTGCCCTCCAACAATTCCTCCTCTCTCCCTGCTAGCAAAGAAGCATGTATTTTTTCCCTGAGTCTTAAGTGAAAATAAAGGAATGCAGGGCTTATCTGACATTCTGTTTACTCTTATATATCACCATTGTGTAAGGTCTGTAAATATTTTCCATATGTTGGCTAAAGCAATCCCTCCATTTCAGCATCTGCAAGATCTGTCCACACAGCCTTTCAAATTAGGCTTAATAAATGATTTCTGACGAAAGTCAAATAAAAACAGCTCAAGGACTCTTCACACGCTCATTCCCCCACTCTCCCACTATTTGCTACAGCTTTGCTCTCAGAGACAAATTCACCGTGGGGTTCATACTCACTGTAACTCTGAAACTTTAAGTTCAAAGGCCTCATTTCAAAAGTCAAAGTCAAGCATATTCATTTTTTTAGGCTGCCTTACCTTTGCCTGCCAAGCTCAGAGTGGGCTCCAACACTGAAGGTGGCCGGTTCCTTCCCTCTGCCTCCTGTACCGGGAAGGAGTCCTCGGGCAGCAGCTCCACCTGGGACACACGACCCACACACCTGGGGCCCGGGGCGAGTGGGGGCAGCTGAGCCACTGATGTTCACTTAATGAACCTCCTCGGGCTGGGGGAATAACAACAGAAGGCACATGCAAGAAAGTCCCATTTAAATAGTTTGATAAACAAAACGCTACTTTTGGCACCAAAACTTCAAGTGAATCAATGAACTGCTGTGATGAGGAAGGAGAACCATTAGAACGGTTCCATGTAATCTTATTCCACCAACGTCAGCATTCAAATGCAGCGGTCTCTCCTCTGGAGAGAGTCCTGTCTTTATGTGCAGTTTGCTGTGCCTGGTGAGTTTTAGTGAGAAAGAAGTTGATTGCTGTCATAGTCAAAAATTAAATTAAGATTTATGAACTTAATACTCCGTGTAAACAAATACCCAATTAGAATCAGGACTGTTAATGCATATTTAGTATGGGAGAGCTGACAGGAGTAAAAAAACCCTGAACCATACTCTGATGCCTGATGATTTATCTGACCAAATCTATTTCTGTAAGGATAATATCTAAATGACTGCATTGTAGGAAAGTATTTATACAACCCCGAACAACCACAGATTGCACTATATTAGTTCTGATTTTAATTATTGTTCCTTTTGCCTTCCACCTCTCTTTCCTGTGTTATTTACTCATGTCTCCTGTAGTCCTTATTCTGTGCTGGCTGCTCAGGTGGGAAAATGTCTTCCTCTGTGAGTAACATCATAATTAGACTGAGAATAAGATAAGAGTTTTCTGTGAAAAGTTAAAAACAAGAATCTTGCGGAGTTTAGTAAAGAAAACTCAAAGCTTTCTACAAGGATACAGCCAATGTCTCATTTCTCTTTCACCCCCCTGCACCCAAGCAACGAATGAGTCACCTCCACAATGCACCCAGCGTACACTAATCACATCACACGAAATAAATGTCTCAAACCCCCATGTGTTTTTCCAAGAAATCTCCAAAACAGTTTGAGCTTCCCTTTGCCACTTCTGCCAATTTCTCATCCTAATTTCAGAGCAGTCATCATGGATAAAGTACACACCTATCCACAGGAAAACTATTGCCTGTGGCTTTTTCACTGTTAAGTATTTTTGTTTATTTGAATGTGTTGGGCACCAGTCTGAATGGAGCGCACAGTCAGAAGAATTAAAAATGGAGAAAACAATCTACAGAAGGAGCCCCTCTTGTGGGGGCTGGAGGTGGAGGAAGATGTCCCAGTGCAGGAGAAACACAGCTGCTTCAGGGGGTCCAACAGCAGGAGATGGTGGGCAGGAAACCAACAGATCCCGAAGAGTCAGGATACCCCTCGTTCCTAGCAAGACAAGTGCACTGCAGTGCAGAGCCCCACAGAACAAAAGGCAGATTTTGCAGCCAAACTTCAGACTTCCTGTAGAAAAAGACTAGGCAAAGGCAGCAGTGGCACAAATAAGGAGAGCTCTTTATCCAAATTACAGAGTAGACAGAGGTTAGGATCACACTGAGGTATCCCAGCTCCCAACATGGGGGTCAGCCTGAGAACGGGAGCTGGGAAGAGCAGTTCTGAGCCTCAGCCACAGAGGTCACACAGGTCTCTAAAGAGGGAAAATTCTTTGTACAAAGATCTCATTGGATGGTGTGAATCACCCAGCTGTGACACAACTTTCCTCCTTTCAGCACAAGGACCTTTAAAATAAACTAGCCACAATTGAAGTGCAGGATCAATGATGATTATTAGACTAATTCCCTTGACCTACAAATCAACTTTATTAAGGTGGCATATTTTTTATATCCATCATTCTACAGAGCATTCTCCTATGTAAGAGTGAAAAGCTTATTAAATATTACAGGGCATGGCGTTCATCACTTGGAACCAAAGTGATCTCAGAACATGCAATTAATTTTGAAACTGGGAGTCAAGAAAACAGGGTTGTTTCAAGTTTACCCAGGAAAATTATGTTTCTTCACCACATGAACCTCTTCATGATGCTTCCCGTTCCTGGGAGTGTTTAGTTTACAGCCTGACATTTAACACTTGTGCAGATTAACTCCACAAATTCTGTGTGCTGTGACAAAGGCACTGTGCTGTAAACACACCAGATGAGAGCTGGGAGCAGGAAAGAGAAAGAACAGCCTCTTACATCCTATGTACTATCCTTCAATGCTTGTATTTACAAGTGAGCAGTGTTTGAAAAAGTTGCCTTGGCAGATAGTATGAGGGGTGAAAAAAACTACTGAGAGGAACAAGCAACATGTATTTCAAAAGTTTAGGGAAATTTTCTTGATGTGATATTTTAAAAATATAGTAAAGGACTACCTTTTTTTTTTTTTTTTTCCCCAACCTGTCAAAATGTGCCTTTCAGCAAGAAAATTTAGAAAACACTTAGAGCAAAGTGTTTTAACCTTTCACATTTTACTTCAGATTGCTGAAGCAGTGAAAGGAGAACAGAGACCTCCCCCCAGAACATCAGCTCTCAGACATGCATCATCTTTAAATTGCCAAAGTGGTTAGGCAAGTCTCACATAAAAACAAGTGAGGCAGAGAAAATTCAAGTGCCCTGACATGGTTGCTGGCAGAGCTGGGTTCTCCACTGTGCTGTGCCCTCAGAGTGGTTTACACCACTCCATAGGAAGTACAAGTTACCTTTCTTGAATGGCATTTTGGCCAGGGAATGTCATTCTTCAGAACTAATGTCTAAATGAAGCAGAGCAGATAAGAACCACCCCCAAAGGGCTTAAAGTAGACTGTATAAATCTCAAGCAATATACTAATACACCTCCAATCCCCTGGATTTAGACCTATCAAGATCTGCTCTGAGTTTTCTGTGTCTGGTACCTGACTCACTCAGGTGAAAATCAGGAGCTGTGTCACAGAAACTAGCACAAATTCTCTGCTATAAAATATGCAACAAACCTCCAGATGTCTCAGACATCTGGTGGCCTAAAGAGATATTATTCTATGTCTAATTTACAATGTGTGAGTTTTTTATTACAAAGGTAATTCCACTGTATTGCAATACCTGGAGTATGCAGAAAAAAACAAGAAATAGCTTGCTAAGACCTATTTGTCACTATCAGGGTTTAAAAAGAAAGGAAATAAACACAAGCTGCTTCTATTGCAAAATGACTGCAAAAAATTCTATTGCAAAAAAACTGTGACAAGAGGAAGATACGTACAGAGATCAACAGTAAAGAGCCCATTTTTCATTGGATCTGCAGGAGAGAGTTTTAAGGGGAAATTCCCATTAGGGCTTCAACAGTTTATACAGAAAAGTCCCTTTGCCTTTATTGGCAAACAGACCTGCAGTATTAGATACCAGTGACACACTAGCAGCAATAAGGTTTCAGCTCTCTGCATTTGCCTATTTGCAGTGGCCTGACAGGAACGTCAAAGGAAAAGCACTGCCAGGGAGAAATGTTTTTCTTAATTAGTATCACCAGCAAATAGCTCTTATTACTGTGTTATGGAGAGCAACACCTGACAGTTTTGCAAGATTTAGATGATAGCTTTGATCAACCAATCTTCCTCAAGAAAAAAGAAATGGGTAATCCTTCCATGAGAGTGTTTTGCACTATCCCTATGACATTCACATGAAGTTATCAAGTATTTTAGAAGAATAAAACAAAGGTTTGAAATGTCCTCATTCACAGCCAGAGGCATAGAGTTGTGTGATGTAATTCAGTAAATCAGTTTAAAATAAGCTCAATTTTAGCTTTAAAAATCTTCAGGAAAATAAAGCAAAGTTTCAGGGAAAATGCAAGTTTTCCCATCAAATACTTGGTCAAGTCTCAGTTTGAGTCACACATGAGAAGCCTTTAGTCAGGGGTCATGTAATGTGCATTTCAATGGCAGTCAGTCCTAGGGAAGGTGAGAAGTTCAGAGTACATCCCTGAAGTTTCTCAGTCCTTGGCAATGAATCACAGAGTATGTTGAAAGCACAGCCCATGACACATGAAGAGTGGTTTCCTTAAATTTGATGACTGTTAAAAGAACAACTCTAATTCCTTAAAAATACTTTTGCACTGTGCGACAGCTTCTTGTGTCTGTATTTGCAGAACTGAACAGTCATTTCTTTCCACAAACTCTAAATCTTTTCCAAAGGAATTCAATACAATGAACATACTTATCCCATACAGTTATTTCCCCAACCTACCTATTACTTATCTAAGAGCACTGTGTGATTTTACTATTTTGGTTGCTATTCCAAGGCATTTGATGAGTCTTAAATGCAAGTTTCAGTCTGTGTGGGTTTTTTGCAGACTGTTATCTGGAAATATTTCTTTAATACTCAGGAATTAAAATGCCACATGCTACTTCTTTGTCTTCAATGACAAAGTCACCTAACCTACAAACTCACTTCCAGAAGACAAAGGCAGAAGTGTCAAGATAGAGATGTGTTTGCTTTGTCCAAAAAGCATACTTGGAAATGTGAATGGACAGCACTCAGTGCAGGAATGGCAATGAGCTCAAAGGAAAAAGAGAAAGAAATCTTCCTGAAAACTTGGATCAACAAAACAGTTTTCAAGCTTCCCTGATGAGTGGGCCTCATCACACGCAGGGCCAGCTAGCCCAGTCCTGGCTCAGCACGGACACATTTTATAGTTGCTAGCTAAAACCATCTGGGAACAGGCAACATGAGTAGGGTGTACCAGGGGTGGGATCATTGCAGCTGATGCATGTATGACTAATGCTGGTGTTTTCCTTGGAGACCTAAGCAAGTGCTGCTGAGAAAGGGACACGAGAGCAGCAGTGGCCCCTTGCTGACTGCCACCCTTGCCAGGAGCCAGCCCATTGCAGCCTGGAAGCCATTTGCTTTCACAAGTGCCAACGTGACAGCACCTGGGAAACAGCCCAGTGCTCCACACATTTCTCTCCCTTTATGGGAGTGACATTGTCAAAAGTATCATGGGGCACTTGTCTGGGCAAGCCCACAGCCACACCGTGAGTGAGGAGACCTCAAGTGCCACCCTCTGTGTGCTGTGACGAGGTGCCCAGAACACCTGCTTCAACATTTTCTTTGGTTTTTTATAGTAAAACCTACCCTAGGCACTGAAGCTAGAATAGTTCTAATGCCTTGCTGCCTTGCATACCCTGCTCAAAAGACTTTTTTTTTCTTTTTTTTTTTCTTTTTTTTTTTAAATGAGCATGGCATTTTGCATGATTTGAATTGAAATGTAAGCCTTCTTGACTTAACAGGAGGACCAGCACTGCAATTGTCAGAACTTCAGTTGGGTATAAGAGATTTTAATGCTGATTAGAGTTGAGGAAAAGGACTTTACAGCTGTGGAACAGAATTCAGATGTTTGGAGAAAATGGGTAGTGTACTGAACTAACATTGCAATAAGTATGTATGACATGAGAGACTAGGGAATAGGTCCTGTTTTTAATAAAAGTCTAAAGAAGGACGGAAAAGCTGAAGTTCAAGGAATCCTCTTTGGATCTGAAGTACACTGGCAGCTGTCAAAACCACCCGCTTGCCAGATTATACTTCTGTTATTAGGTACTAAAGAACAGCTTACATACTTGAGAGGTGCTTTATTGGTGTAAATAGACAGAATTTGACAGAAGCTGAAGGAGCAGGTTTATACCAGGTGAGAACTGGGCCCTTAGTTTGCTTTAAAAATTAAATATGGACTCTGAATAATGCAAATTATTTTTTTCTTCCAATGTGGCATTGAATCTGGATTCTGGTAAATGCCTCCAGTTTTACAGACATTGGTTTTTTCCATGCTGTGAAAAATCTTAAAGGTTTGTAAGCAGGGGGCAACACATGAGTTATCCCTCCTAGAGAGAGAAGTTGCATGCTTGTATGCAGTGACCCTGATCTCCTCCAGTCTCCTTCCATGTAATAACAGTTTCCTTTACTGATTGTGTCAAAATAAACCCATATCATAATATTTCTACACTGGCACCACTAGCACATATAACGTCTGAGAATGATGAGTTCATTCAGATTGAAATAAGTGATTTTTTAAGAACTGGTTTGCAGCATGTGCAATGCCCTCTGGAGAAGATGCCCTTGCAGATACACCCTGGCCCACTGCAGGTGCTCAGTCAGGAGCAGGATTTTTCTTGGATCTCCCCAGTGCTGCTCAGCAGACAGGAACGGTGTGCTGAGTCAGGGCCTGCCTCCTCCAGCCACCGTACAGGAGGCACAGGCTGATGGCTCCCCTAGCTCCCTGAAGTAACCCAACAAAATCCAGGCCTGTAAGATTTTGAAAGACAGCACAACTGAGTCAAATATTCCAGATGTAAACTGCTTGTTCACAAGAGCACTGGCTTGCATACTCTACATGCTTTCTGCACTATTCATGGCCACGTGCATTCGCATCCAGTACGTTGGAACCTTCCCTTCTTGAGCTCACCCAGCACTAGATGGAATGATGTGTGTTTGTATATACATGTGCATTTATATTGAAAAGATAACCGTGTGAATACTTTGGGTTTTGATATAGCAGTTTTGCTTTTGCTCAATAAAAGCACAAGAAATCTATAAAATGAAGCTCTGCTCTATGTAACCATATTATTTGTCATTAATCAAATAAACACTGCAATTAAGATTTCTTATAATATCTAGAGAAGAGAATAGCAAATTCGGTCTTGGCTCACAGTTTTTTAACCAGATACTGATTAAAAGGCATGCACTCTAAAAGTATGAGGTCTAAGTTTTCAATATCTTACAATATTTTGTCTTGTAATGTAAGAGCAATATCATCAATGAAAATTCACAAGAACAAGCAATAGAAAAATCACGCGGAATCAGCTTGGCGTAACCCTACTCCCACCATTAAACCAGGAAACAAAATTAACCCTTCCCAATGCCTTGCCAGACCCAGATTTGTGATGTTCCCAATATAACTGTGGCCTCCTTGGTAGGTGATCCCATGATTCAGGTGATGGGCACAACCCAAGCAGAAGAAATCATTCTGTCCTCAGAGCAGATCATCCTGTGCTTTCCATGGCCCACAGGGACAGCAGCTGGCCCAGGCAAGGCCTCTTGGTTTATGACAGACCCTTGTTGTCTAGCATGTAGTAAAACATGACTCACTTCAGGGACACACATTTGAGGGAAGTCATAGAAAAATTAACTAAGCACTGCCAGTAAAAACACGGGTGTTCTTACTCTCTCTTTGTAATGGTACAAAGCGTGTCAGCGGGGTACGTGCTTTCCAGTGTAATCATCCCTCAGCCCTCTCTGGAGAAAGGCAGCACAGTCATGCTACAACACTCATAATCACAACATTCATCCAACTTGCTCTGTCAACCGACTTGACAATAACCTCATTGTGGATTTCTTCCTTTTTCCAGTCTTAATTACCAACATTGCCTCCCTACATCATCAGATTGAGGGCACAATCAGCTTAGTATATGTAAATCAAAGTAACAGCCTCACCTTCTCCATGTAGGTGTTTGTCACCCCGTACCTTCTCTTGCCTGTCTCACCTGACCTTCTTCCCCACCTTCACCACCTTCATCACCTCACACTTGTGTGTCTGCTGGCTCCGTGCTGCCCTGTTCATCTGAGCTGCCTGTCAAGGACATTCTGTGGCTCTAACAGGGGGTTTGAGACATTTTGCCAGAGGACTGGGATCCCAACGCCGCCTTTGGGTTTTTCCCACCCGAAGTAAGAGGGCAGGCCTGTTTGTGCCCCGAGCCGCAGACTGTGCAGGTGCCTCCCGCAGCAGAGCTCCCTCAGAGCTGCCGGTGCCCCGGAGGCTGCAGAGCCCTCATCGCTCCCCACCTGATGCGCCCGTGAGACGGCAGTTTAACAATCAGCATAAAAACCTGAGCCACTCCCCAAAGCCCACACGCATCTTTCACCTACAGCGGTATTTAACTTTGTCCAAAAAGGGTCCCAGCAGCTCTGCCGCTCCCCTCACAGCTCCCCACGGCGCAGAGGGGCGGTCACGGCTGCCCTCCTTTCAATCCACACCCCAGCAGCCGCTTGCTCCTGTCCCTGCAGAGCCCTCGCCCATCGCGGCCGTGCAGCCCTCAGCTGGTGCCGATGGCTGCCTCTCCTCCTCCTCCACTGAGATTCGCTGCAAAACCCTCGTGGGACGGTGCCGAGCCCCACGCTGCCAGCCTGAGCCTGCCTGAGGGCCCACGGGTCTCACCCGGACCCGCAGTGCGGCAACTGCCCCATCCCCCTGCTCCTGTATGAGCCGCACAGGGAAAGACAGGAGCTGGTTCTCGTTAGGATGGGGATTTTTAGTTTGAACTCCTGGACCCAGTTTTTAGCAGCAGAGGAGCTCCCAGGAACAGGACTGGTACTGGATCTCTTCTCCTGCTCGCAAGACAAAACACTCACACTCTGACCCTCCCAAGTGCAGATTGTGACTTCCAGCCGAAGCCTTTCCTATTTCACAGCCCTTCTTCCCAATGCAAAAGCCAGACAGACCCGCTTCGCTTACACCCACAGCTGGTTTGTCTGGAGCAGCCTGTTAACAGCGGGACTGTGGCAGGGACAGCACGAGTCCTGCCCGTCCCAATCCTGCCCGGCGGCTGATGCCCAGCACTGGAGGCTGCAGTGCCCGGTGACAGGCACTATCCCAGCCCTCGTGCCCTTGGCACGCCGGGGGCATGGCAGCTCTGGAAGTCTGCCAGACCCAGCTCCTTTCAGGCTGAAGTGTGGCCTGAGCCTTCAGCCTCCCATTTCCAGACACTTCCTAACTGCTTCCTTCATGTTGTTTTATTTCAGTGATTTAAATTTTCTGTGACGTGTTTTGGCACTCAAGAAATTTTGTGAAAACCTAAATATTCCTGCTGCGAATGCTCTGTGTGTATGCTCCTCTTAACTCTGCCTGTTTATTTTATTTTTCAATCCTAACAGCCAATGTTACTAATCACCTTAAAGATCATGGACTAATAAAAATATTGTGTAGTGCGAAGACTACATCCCAAGCTCTTATGACCCCATGGGCTATGCCTACTTGTATAAAGGATAGACTAAGATTTTGTTAATCCTTTCACTCTATTCACAAAGCAAATCTGGACTTTAAATGCTTCGAGAACTGGGAAAACCATAGCCACTTGCATGGATTGCAATGTGATTTTGCAGGCACGCCATAAAAAATTTACTGACAAAACAGAGCGCTTGGTGAGCCCTTAATACATTGTTAAAAATACCATCAGCTTTCTCTGCTTAACACTCAAGATTTTGTTTTTTAAAATACTAATTTATTTTTTTGTCTCTACAGTATGTTCTTTACCAGAGCTGGCAGTTTACAAGCAGCAGTAACAGGAGAAAAGAGCCTCCACCCAAATATTTTTTAACCAATTCCTCAAAATATATGTGCCAAAATTGGATGGAAAAAATCTGTTATTTAAACAAGAGAGCAAAAGTAACACTTTTGTGCTGCTTATCCTCCTCATCTATCCACATACCAAGTCCTTTTTAGACTTTCCTGACCACAGTAAACCTGCAGCTCAGCACATCAGGGCGAGCAGGGCTGCAGAGGCGGCCAGGAGCCACCACAGGGCACATCACCTCTGGGCAGGGTGCAGTGGCACCCTGAGGGCTTCCAGAAAATGACAGAGAAATTTGCAATTTGATCTGTAAGCTTCTTTGGGTAGGTGAAGAGATGTAATCTGACCTTTCTTTTGCAAAGTGTAAATGTACGCAGGTTGGCAAGGCCAGGTTCAGCGCCTGAGATTCGGGAACACGGTACAAAAACACATGCTGCAATCAGGCTTCCAGCCTCATAAATATCTGCTTTACAATTACAAAGTGACAGCTGTGAATATTTATCAGAATACAGTCTCCATTTCCTTTTATATTGTCTTGGAAGGAATGCTTTATTCTGTTTAAATTTTAAGAGCTCTGGACTGTGTTTTTCCTGAAACTGGCACCTGGTATTTTTTGACCGTCCAAAACATTTGCTTCACTGACAATACTCGAAAGAACAAATATGCATAACATTGAGACTTACTCTGCAATATGGCCATACTCTTACCTCTTAATGGTTAAAAATACTCATGCAAATATATCAGAATTCATTGGCTAATAATTGCATTTTAAAATTAATTCCACATATGAGACACTGATCATGCTTTCACACCATGTTTCAATCAAAATATAAATTTTACAGGCAAAAGGGAACAGCAGCTACAGCAACTTTCAGCAGAGAGTTCACCCTCTGGAGCTCATTTCCACAGGAAAAGAAAATTGTCTTGATGCAGAAACTGAAATACAGTTGTTATGAAGTAATAAATCTATTTCACTTCAGTGAATTGTGTCATAGGCAACACAAGCTTGGAACTGCTTCTAATTAACAGTCTGTACTGAAGGAATCTTGGTTTTTAAAGTGATCATTTAACATTTCAGATTTCCTTACTAAGGAACTCTCTTTTTTGAGTCAATAACTACAACAACTGAATAACCCAGTTAATAACTGAAAAACCACTGAGGCTGCTCCCTTCAAGTGTCCATAAAGAATATTCTGCACAAGAAATACAGAAAACAAATTAGAAAGCAGCATAGAAAACACCTA
Organism: Hirundo rustica; assembly: GCF_015227805.2. Lineage (NCBI taxonomy): Eukaryota > Metazoa > Chordata > Aves > Passeriformes > Hirundinidae > Hirundo > Hirundo rustica. The sequence goes on from NC_053458.1 coordinate 16,402,170, forward strand.
AATTCTCGTCCTGCTGATACACAGCCAAACTATCGGCTCCTGCACAGGAAGATGTGATGAAAACAGTCTTGCTCACGTGTCTCCAGTGTGCCTGCATCTCACAGGTACAACCCACCAGCACTCTGCTGCTGCAGAGCCATGAGCTTCACTGTGCTCAAGCCTGGCTTGGTGCAGAATTCGACTGAGGCCGTGTCTTGACATACAACAACTGAATGCTCACAGGATCAGAGCTCTGGACTTCAACTTCAGTGAAAACCAGCAGCATTCAATGAAACATATCTATTGGTTTCCACAGGAAGCCATGATACTGAGTAGTCAAACAAAGCCAGTGGATAAAAGAACTCAGAAAGGAGAAAACAGAAGTGGATTCACAAAATCAAATACTGCACACGATTCCCACTGAATTTTATGGGACACGAGGACAGAGCGATGAGACAAAATTCGATCTGTTGCTGTTGGCTCTGGACAACTTAAATGAATCATGACATCAATTATTAATAAATTGATATATACTTTATTATGCACAAGAGACTAAGATGACATGACACTGTGGTTATCAAAACTGTACAACTATGCATTTCCACAAGGCTCTGAAATACTGAATGCAATATGAAATACAAATGGGGTGTTCAGACTGGCCACAGGTATTAGCAAGTAAATTTCTTCCATTCTTTGATTTAAAAAAATCTGGCATTTGCATCTAAAAGAAATGCACTTATTTATTCAAAGGTGAGAATATTGTGTTTGGAACTGGCAGGACACAGCAGCGAAGATCTGATAACGCTACGAACATCCCGATGAACGACAAACAACAAGAGGGCACAACAGCCACCTCACACGAAGGGCTGCCAGCACAACCAACAGTACAGTCTTCTTGTGAAGCATGAGGTAGATATACATAACAGAAAGAACATACAGGAGAGGAATGGTTAGGAAAGAGCAGGGGGAAGGTTACAATCATCAGCATCTACAGACATTTTGCAAAATTCATTTCCATGTGGAAAATGCTACAAAAATAGCCTAACACAGAAAGATGTGATCTCCTGAAACGCAATGTCCAAAACCAAATACTGTAAAAGGTTAGAGTTAGCAATTAGATGACACATGACAGAACAAGCAGTCTGCTTTGGAGTTTAAGTATGCTTCTAATAGCTTTTACAGGCAGAAGGTGTCCATTTTAAGCCCAATCCTCCCATTCTTACATAAGAAGTTCCTTCGGATTTGATTCCATCGTGCTGAAATTAACCACTGACTTCCATCCACCCAAGCCCCCGCTTTAACACCCTCTGCTGGGACAGGAGAGTCTCACTGGCCTTCCAGACCCCACAGGGCTCTGCCACGTGAGTCCAGTGTGGTGAAACCTTGTGGGACAGCGGTGGCAATCAGTGCCTCAGCGGTTACGCATTCAGGAGCTGCCACACCACACACAGAGACTGGCACTGGGGACAAATGGCTGCTGTAAAACCAGAGGTGCAGCAGGCTCTGAGCTGCCGGCAGCTTAACAGCTGCTGCAAAGTACTACACACTTCGGTTATAAAGTTATTCACTGGGAATGCTTGGGTTTGGTTCCCTCTCTTTATTGAAGCAGAAACGGCTCTTCCATCTGCTAAGCAATCATGTGCCATTTTGGTAAACTCTAATGGACAATTAACTCAGGTGTATTGAAATTGCTGAATTAAATAGCTGAGTATACCAAGTTCAGTTAATTTAAACTGTATTTCACATACAAGTCAACAAATCAAATCTTTGACCTTTATATATTTTTGGTTTATCCAATGGTAAATATAAATCTGTAAATTATTCTAGAATTAGATTAAATTTTTGATAAAAAGATTGATAATGCAGCATGTTTCTCTCAAAAATATACAATTATCTATTTTACATAGAATTTTTCAACCTGTCCATCCCAACAACCAAATCTAATACTTCCTAGGAGAAACTACTTAATAAAATATCTGAGGAAGGAAAGGGTTAAAACAGGGAAAGGAAATTACAAAATACGTAAATTTCACAGTAATTGAAATTAAACATTTCATATAGAGTAACTTACATTTATCTAAAACATTTAAATATATCTTTATACAGAAATTTAATGTAGTAAAATATAGCTATGATTGAAGTTAAAGACTCTAGTCTTCTTTGAAGACATCTTTAAAGACTTTACACATAGAATATGCTTTAACAATACATTCTGCTGAAGGTTAGGCAAAGCGCTTTCTTTTCAACCACACAGGTAGCACATTCATCCCCCGACGCCTCGGAGCAGGGCCAGTCCCGCACACCCTTCTGCAAGGGGGTAACTTCCACCCTGCCCACGTCACCAGCACTGCTCACTGCTGACACCAGATATTGCTGCACGTGTGGCTCTAAGGCCCCGCTGCCTGCACGGACACTGGGACCTGCCCTGGTGTACAGAGTCGAGCACGTGCTTCCAATAGCGAGGACAAGGTGCGCGGTTACCCGTTTGCACAGGTGTTTGCAGGACTGGTAACAGATTTGATTTAAAGTGAGTAACACTGCCTGATCCTGGGTACTTTATTCTATTGCATATGTTGCACTTGGACCATCCTGGCATCAGCAAGGCACAAGTGTAGAATCAGCAAGAAATCTGCAGTTCAGACTTCAGAGCAGACTAACACTCAAGTGTAATGAAGTCCCATCCTCTCTTGCAGAACACAGGTAACCTTCACTACAACAAATGAAAGTTATTAATATCATTTTTAGAGGAAAACAATGCTCTTTCTTCCTCAAAGAAGGATCAGTAGAACACATTACAAAGTGGCAAGTAACAGTCAAACAATTACATGATAAAAGTGTCTTTTTTTGCTTTTCATTTTCCATCAATTTGAAGGTCAAAATAAGGCAATGACACTAAAAAATAGTGACAATTAGTATCCTTCTGCCATTTCCATATTTTGATACTACTTTGGGACTATCCAATCAATGTTCATACAACAGTTTGACACAAACAACTGCACAGCTATTTTCAGAGAATAGCAAACAACAGGCACTACTGTACATTCTTGGTGCCTCAAACTCATCTCTTATTTCAAAGAGAATTTACGCTAGTTAAAAGATTAGAACCAAATCAATTTCTTTATCTCCTCGACCTACTATAAACTGAAAAGACAGTTTTTAATTTTATATATACACATATTTATGGATTATATGTTTATGTATGGAAGGAGTGCTGTGCTAATTTCCAATTGGTGAAGTGGTTAGGCTGTGTATACCTTGATCTGTCTGCATAAAGACATTGCCATTAAAGGTACACACCCATATACGTTAGTGCACTAGACCATTCTTCGTCTTTATGTTTGTGTGTGCCTGTATTTGGTATAGCAGATCAAAAAATCTCTGATAAAAGAGCTTTGGCCCATAAAACAGAGGGAATGTTAGAGTGTGCTCTTTTCCAATTACAAATCAATGAGTATTATAACAAAAATACCTGGAACAAACCTGAAGCTGCAAACACAACAGGAAAGCAAATGAGATGCTGTAGCTGTAAGCTGAACAAAACAAAGATTATTCAAAAGAGGCTAAATGTAGCTGAATAATAAAATACTATTTACCAAGGAAATCTGACATTGATGCTTTCTTGCTCAGACAAACAGAAATCCTTCGACCTAATATCATCTTTGTTCTGCTTGTGTAGTGATAGGACAAGGAGTAATGGCTTTAAACTGTAATAGGGCAGGTTTAGATTAGACATTAGGAAGAAACTCTTTACTGTGAGGGTGGTGAGGCACTGAACAGGTTGCCCAGAGAAGTTGTGGATATCCCATCTCTAGAAGTATTCAAAGGCACACTGGATGGGGCTTGAGCAACCTGGTCTAGTGGAAGGTGTCCCTGCCCATGGCAGAGGGTTGGGACGAGATGATCTTTAAGGCCTCTTCCAACCCAAACCATTCTGTGATTCTATGACTGAATTCCCTTAATGAATACCTTGTGTCAATGAGAAGGTTCAGGGAAAGGAAAATATCATATAGACAAAGCAGCATTTTTCCAAACTGGCATAGATTTCACATTGAGGGCCCACAGACCCCTAGAACAGGTTGCAGTACTGTAAAATTAGTAGCTTTGTCACACGTAGCATAACGTGCTAACAAGATCCAACAGGCTGTGTTCACTCATGCATTGTGTGCTCATGTACACACTCACACACACAGTGGCTTCCCCAAAACAAAATCAGTCTTTTTTTTTTTTTTTCCCCCCCATAGAAAAATCCCTCCTCGTTTTTTTCAGAAGCAACCAAACCAATCCTCTTGACGTTAAAAAGCTGCAGTCTGATGTCCGCACACAGTCCTGTGCTGCTCCTCAGCTGTGTCCCCGGGTTAGGTGGCACTGCTGCTGGAGCAGGGGGTGCTCTGCGTGCTGCCAATGCTGTGTGCTGCACTGCTGTTCTCAGAGGCTGGCGGTGACGTAGGGACCTGCTGTCTTCCCGCTGTTTCCCCTGAGGGACCGGCAAGAGAAAAAGAGGGGTCAGGAGAAGGGAAATTGAAAGGGTTGTCATAGAAAACAATCAATTTCTTCCCAGTCTCCCTCTTCTGGTGGTCTGTTTTCCCATGCAATTAATATATTGGGTAAGAGGCATTAATTGGAGTATCACTGAAAATGTTACTAGACTTTGGCACCTAAGCTTTGCTGTGCACACGGGGAAAATAACAGCGCTGTTTCCTTGAGCATTTTACAAGCAGCTGATGGAAACTGCCAAGATCAACATTGTCTATCTTCTGTTGTCAGCTGTCATTCAAAATGGGTCCTATTACACAACTCAGACACTTTATAGTTCTGCTGTTTCCAGGAAGAAGGCCAAGGCTTTCATTTTAATGCCATATTTACTAAAAGTGCAGCTCAAGACAATGTTCTTCAGTCAGCTGGATACAACAGATCCTGAGACATAGTCTTCTTCATGTAGGAAAAACTATCCTGAAAGCTTGACTTGATTTACTCCTAACACAACACACTGACAGCTACCAGAGTATGTGCAGCACTTACAACCTGTAGTAAGAACATCTCACCATTTCTGTCACTGTTTACTGACAATAAATTAAAATCCCTTCACCCTTTATATTGCCAAATCAAGCACTTGGGGTCTCCTCACACTGTTCTGCACCTGTGGCTGGGATTGAAGGGAAAAATCCAGCTGTCAACTAAGCACAAAAGTAATAATTATGCCATTTAATACCTGAAAGATCATAATAAGGCCACAGAGGAAACCGTAACTGTGGCATTTTTACAGTGCTCAAGTCTGTAACCTTAGCAATATTACAAAATAGTCTCTTCAAAACAGATGGCAAAACTTAAGTTTATATAATGTGCACTGTAGCAGTCCCCTCCCTTGAGCTCATCTCCAGGATGTGAACCTGTGATCTCAGTGCAGTAGCAGTCACTCTGCTGCTGCCTGAGCTGCAGACCTGCCGTGGCAGCCAGCACCAGCACGGCTGCTTGCCCAGAGAAGGAGCAAGACGGAAATGATTTGCGGGCTCATGGGCAGAGCAGTTAGGAATAATCAGAGGCTGGTACATCTACTGCCTCGCGAGCTTATGGTGACGCAGCTCTCCTGCTCCACGTTATCCTGTGTTATCCAAAACCCGATGCCACGGGTCAGGTCTGCACGCTTCAATTTTTCTTCCATGTTCAGGATTTGGTAGAGTTCTCACCCCCAGTGACCGCTTCAGCAAGAGGCTGAAGGCACAGCCTGCACACAGAGGGTTACAGTGCAAGGACGAGCCAGCTTCCTCCCACAGGAGCTGCTCTGGCACATCCCCATGCCCCGTGTGCCGCTGCCCAGCTGCCAGAGCTTCTCGGAATGCGGCTGCAGAGGAAATGCGCCTTTAACGCTTTGTGTCTCGGGCCACAAAATATCCTTCTGCAGGCTGCTCAGTACTCAGAGGTCTGCTGCAAACAAACAACGGAGCTCTGAGGATTTCTCACAGCAGAGGTTGCAAGCGCTCTGCGTAATGGAGACCGGCAGCTTTGCTGCTAGCTCAAGCCACAGCTGAAGCGCACTTAAGGCCCCACAACACACAGCTCTTGCCTTACACCCCACTGGTTTAGGAATTGGGGAGGAAAGAAGGGACAGGACAGGAAAAAACAACAAACTAAACTACTAAACCACACTGCCCAGGAGGCCAAACAAACTTTTATAAAGAGGGTGAGGATCTTATTTTTAAATTCAGCATTCACTCCAGCGTTTTACTCTTGTGAGTAGATTTGGAGTCTGTTTTTCCCAGCGTAAGAAATAACTATTGTAGCTCATCCATGAGCCGTGATTTTCTGCTCATAGGCAGCAGGTCAGAATCTACCCCCGGCCATCTGCAAATAAATCAAGTTTCAGCTTTACCTTGCTTTGGAAATGGTTTTGTAAACCCCCAGAATAAACAGTATCAAATCAAAGTATGTGTCATGGTGCTGTACAGGCTTTCATAAGTCTTGTTTGGATGTTTCTTCCCCTCCTGACTTGCTCTCTTCTCCTCCCGTTGTTTGTGTACATGTCTTCCTTCCTTTTGTACTACAGGATATGTTTATAAAGGCAGCGATAAGCAAACTCCCTTTCATTAAAACCAAACAAGTGAGCACAAACATCAGAAAGCAGCGAGGGGGGCTGCAGACCCCCAGCCCCTCCGCAGAAGCCGCTCGGGCAGCAGAGGAAGGGCTGTCACCCATTTTACAAACCACACGGTTACACACAGCTTTGGTCAGCCTCAGCACATCAATACAATCTGCATGCATTTAAACATAACTTCATTTGTAAGCCAAACACGTTTTAATTTTATGGCAAAGCGAAAGCGCAGTGCCGCAGTCCCAGCAAGCCCAACGGCTCACGCTCCCCTCCTGACTCCTCTGGAAAGTGTCCCAGGAGGCACCCTCCCTTCTGTTTGGGTTGGAAGACCCCTTCCTTCCACTGTAATGGCCTCTGCAGCGCCTCATTTCTAGAGCACATCAGCAGCTCTGATGCACCACAGTCGCTTCTTGAACAATAACAAATTCTCAATGTTCTCAAGAAAAGAGAAAATCCAAATCGTGGCGATGTTATGAACCCACAGCCTAGCAACTACATCTGGACTGGCTGACTTTTCCTGTATTTTATTTCCTCAACACCTAGCTAAACCGTAGCAAAGCTTTTTTTAAAAGAGCATTCAAAAAAATGATGTAAAGAAATGTAAACGATCACTGAAGAGGCCTTCTCCATCTGTCTCTTGCATGTAAACAGCTTCATGTATCTCATGTTACCAAACCAAAACTGCTCAGAATGGACACATCTCATCTATTGACAGTAAACAAGCTTTTACCCATCTGAACGCGACAACATGCACTTTATTATTCACACTTAGGAAAGCTGCCAGTTGTACTCCCTGTCCAGGAAGTCTGAATGTTTGCTTTTCTATCTCCATTTGCCAAATATAATTGGTTGCTATGTGTGTTTACTTTAAATCAGATGCCATAAAAAAGGGAGAAGTGGGGGAGGAGGGACACTTTTAACTTCTCAGATTTTGGAACACTTTATCCTCTTAACTTGCAACACCGCCTGAAGAAGGGAAGCGCGCTTCCTAAGAGAACGCAGGGACGGATGTTTTCTTTAACACACTTCACGAGGTTTAACGGTCTCATTAACTAATCAGGCTTGTGCCTGTCTCTCCTAAACATACTCAGTGATCCCTACTAAGACATGTATTACACTGATACATATTTATATGGTTAAATTATGAAGAGTTTCTGCATTCATGCACACTGCAAAATTTTTGCTTCTTCACAAGACCCCTAGATAAATGAGGTTACTTGTGGCAAATTAAATCTGGTATTTCCCTTAGTTCTTGGATCCTCTCCAGGCAGCACCAACACCTTTCATGCCCTTTTACTGACCAGGGAATGGATCAAAAGTACAGTCTTTTTGCAGACAAGTCAACTAAAATTCCTCCTCTGTTGTTCTGATATTAGCTTTCCCTCTCTCTTCTCTTACTACCCGTGTATCATATGACATCTCTACTCCGTGATGAATTGCTTCGGAAAATCTAGAATTTTCTAAAGCACAGCTGTGATGCTTTGGCAGAAATTTTTCATGACTGAAATTAGCAAAAGCCCCACATGACAACACAACAATCCTTGCTCAATATCTGGAGATGAAATTCTACTTATTTTGTAGTTCCTTTCTGCTATAACTTGCTTGAGGTTTTAATGCTAATGGCCTAGACAAATAAAAGAGCTCATTCATGTAACACTTTCTCTGTTAGCAGCAGAGACATAATGATAAAAGTCTATCAGCAAATCTTACTACTGGCAAAAAGGTGGCCTTTTGCTGCATTGCACATAGCACTACAGCAACAAAAATAACTTACTTCACACATCCCAAGCTGCCATTCTCCACCAGCAGTAGCTTTTATCTGTGCTCTGAGTATCAGCAAAACAGAGTTTTACAATGAACTCATATTTTCCAACCTTTCATCTAAGTCATGTCTTGGAAACCCAGTACTACTTACAAGAAAAGATGAGATTTCAGAACACAATTCAGCAACGCATAAATTCTCTAATGGCAAAAGACAGCCACTCTGTAGATGAAATGTAGATTATTTTTTCTTCCCCTCCTCAAGTTAATAAAAGCCTGCAGCGAGCTCTAAAATGTTTCCACTGCAGCTGGATTATCTTGTCTGCCACAGCAGTTGTCCTCTAAGAGACTGTGCCTGCCAGAGCCTTCGCTGCACTCTGCTGCAAGTTATGCTTTGTAGGTACAAGACACTATGCACAGAAAAATTATGTGCACAGGAACATAGGTGCACTTTCACAGCCCTTTGAAAACCTGAACCAGAAAACTTCCTACATAATTTTTATCATTTCTGTGATTCTTTAATCTGTTAAATTGCAGAGTTCCCTTTCTTTCTCATAATCATTTATTACTTTTTGTCTGGCCTTTTTCTCCACTTACTTTCATCTCTTAAAGATGAAACCCAGAGCAGCTGCCCTCTCCACTACATGGATGTGGTCACCATGACTGATGTACCTTGCTAATGTAATTCTTTTAATAGGATTGGTCCAAATCCCACTGTTGCTGAAGGACTTATGTTGGCTTCCCAGCGCTCCTCAAGTACTGACACACAACATGTGTCTATAGATGGTTCTGTATGTGGATACAGATTGACATTCCACAAATGCAGGACCAAAGGTATTAATTTAACAGTAAGTTATTATTTTTTTGTTAATAAAGGTTATTGATATGGGAATTACTTAACTTCCCATTTACTCACTGAAATAACACTTACTTTTCTTCCACGTTTCAGCACTTATATGAGACAGAATGATACAATTTATACAGATTATCACAACCTTTAAATTTTCCATGTTTGCTTCAATTCCAAACAAGTTTCATACACAGCTGATGCACTGAGAAGTATTAAACTGCTTATACAAAATTGCTGCACTGCCAACTGGAAAAAACACCACAGTTTTTATTTCCAAATTAACATAAGCTCCTAGGTCATAATATTTACAGAAGCTCTGACCCAACAGGGATGGATTCTCACTCCTAAATAGCTTCCATGAGGTTTTAGATGCCAGAAAAAAAAAAAAACACAAACCCTGCAGTGGGCTACAGGCAAATTTCAGTGCTCCAGAGCTGCACAGGCTTGGAGCTATTGATCTCACATTTTTCCCACCTCCCAGACCTTGGTAGGGTCCCAAAAGGTTGCAAGTGGAAGTAGCCGGGAGCCCAGAATACTCTAAGGATCCTGAGATACCGCTAAGCAGCCAAGGTCACATGCTGGAAATCAAGGCTCAATCAGTGTCCAGTCCTCGTCTGGGGCATGCAAGAGAAAGCTTCTCAAACACCCTCTTCTTTCAATACATTATTCCATTTTTGCTAATTTAGTTTAGCATGGGAAAAAATTCTAAGGAGACAATGGAAAATTATCTGTGCATAGAGGCTACACCAATTCAAACACATTCCTAAGTATTTGGTTGCACACAATTTAAATTACATGTGACTTCTAGCAATTGAAAATAGTAGTTACAGAATGAAGGAATAAATAATTGTGGCAAAAATTCTTTGTAATCAAGGCCCCCCAAAATTTTTCAAGTCTAGTTATACTCAGAATATGTCAGTTTAGATAAAGCATTCTCTTAACCATTTGGCCCACTTCTTGTACACGTCAGCCTAATGTAGTAACTGCAAAAAAAAAAGTTTAAAAAGTAGTATGGGAACCAAAAGGGGTCCATTAACTGAAATATTAACTAAATTTGAAATACAGAGATGTTACTAATGATAATACACAAGCCAGAAATACTCAGTTTTACTCATGTCCCACATGAGTTTTCAACACTTATGTTTAAAATTATTTAAGCAAATTTTAAACCATAACACATAACATCTCCCTTTAGGGAAGGGTGGGTTTCGCTCGGCTGATACGCAATGGAGGCTCATGGGAGGAGCTGCTGGAAAACTCCTGAGTAAGAAGAGAGAGCAAGAAAATAAAAAAGGCCAGGACAGGCAGATGTGTCTCCCTTGCCCGTGCCGTGGTTCAGGGGAGCCCGCGGGGCCCCGGCCGTACCTGTGCGCGAGTAGATGAACCAGAGCGCTCCGGTCAGCAGCGCTCCGATGACGAACGCCGCGAAGGCGATGCCCACCACGGTCAGCGTGTCCAGCCCGTACAGCACAGCTGCTCAGGGAAACACACAGCACAGGCACTTGTTATTTTCAGAGGCAGATACCATTTTACAAAAATTCACCCTGGCTCTTTCATGGAAGAGCTTTTTAAAATTTCATAGTTAACTAAGCACCGCTTTGAGAAACAGACTGGCAGATTTGCATCAAGGAAATGAAAGTGATGCTTTCAGAGTGGCTTCGGTCCAACCAACAATCACAAAGTAAAACTCCAGCTCAGCACACCCTAATCTGGAAAACGTTGCAAAAATTAAGCATTTTCAGTTGGCTGTTAATAACTTGCTTTCAATTAAGTACTCATTTATCTTTAAAGTGTGTTTTAAAAAGGCTGAGATGTTTGGCAAAAATGCTTTTCATTTCAATGGCCTAACATTCAAGCAAACTTTCCCCTACATCTCCTCAAGTTCAGTCTGAGATCTAGGTGGAGAACGGAACTGCTGTTAAGAGGGAAGAGATGCCAGCAAAAAGTCAGCGAAAACATAAATAGAAACAATTGTTTTTCACATTTGGCAACGCTTTCAATAACTGAAATTAATTCCAGATCACAAAAATAGAAGCACATACACACGTAAATCACTTTCTAGGGGAGAGGCCCTTTTGTAGGACCATTTCAAGGGTAACAGCATTTGGTTCCTGGATGTATTTCCCCCCCTCCCCCAGTGCTAACCATCCATCCAGAAAAATTTTTCACCTCTGTGTTTTTCTTTTTGGTAATTAGAACTACTAAAAAACTAATAATCATTCAGCAATCTTTGGGGGAAATTTCTTCTTAAAAAACCGATTTCTAGTTTTAGTATTTTTAGTATCTCCTAGTGCAGAAAATCGCTCTAGGCCAGTGAATAACATTTTACTGACTATGCTGGCCAGGAAATGAGCTGACTGGATCTTAGTAGTATCCTTCAGTGGAATTTTCAGTTCTCAGAACACAACCAACACCCTCACTTTACACATCCTGCATCCAGCAGATGTCCCTAAGGACATCCCTCATCCTTTTTTACAAAAGTCTCCTCCAGCAGCTCCTGTTGGCAAGGGCCTTTAGGACCCATTTCTGGGTGTTTGTGAACTAGTTGGTATATATAACACCTGATTGATAGTGTCTTGGAAGGTTTTTCTTTCATTTTTTTTCTATGAGACTGTTTCTGGTTCCTCTGGCTACTCCTAGTCATCCAAATGCAAACACAAAGTCTAAACTGTTTTTTTCCACCAGGCACCAGTCAATGTCCTCTCCTCTTAGAAGGAAACATAGTGGAGAGAAGAAAGTTGCATGGAGAAGTGGCAGAAGCATAATTGCTCACTACCTTTGCTATTCTGAACAAATTTAAGTCTTGAAGACACAGACACAGGAGCAGAAGAAAAACCTTCTTCACACTTCCACTTTAAATCTCCCTTTTCTCCATTTATTCTTGCTTTTGGCTGCACATCGTCTGCACCTTCCTATTTATTTTCTTCCAGTGTTGCTTCTTTCCTTTTCTGGGTCATTAATCGACCCTGATTAATTCACTTCACCAAGATAACATTAAAACCCAAGAAATTAATCCGTATCAAGGCAGTGACCTCATCTAAGCGTGGCCTGTAAGTGCTGGTGCAGGGCAGGAGAGAGGCTGAAATAGGACACAGGTAGGGCACAGAAGCTCTGGGGGATGGCACTGCTGCTCTAGCACTGGTGTTGGGAAGCAGTGGCCTCAGCAGAGAGGGGGACACACACACACCAGCACCTGAACTTGCTAAGGCTGAGACTCTCAGTGCTGTTTCCCCAAACCTGATTTTCACAAACAGAAAAGGTCACAGTCCTCCTCTGAACACTGATGAGAACATCTCAATCAACAGTACAGTCAATTCTGTTCTGTCTCTGAATCAAACACACGCACACTCAGAAAGCTTGAAGAGAGTTTTCTTAATTTAACCAATGCTTTGTAGACAAACGTTTAAAAATTGAAAGAGATTGCTTTAAGAGTTACTTACGTGGCTGTCTCACGTTTGGCTTTGGAAGGGAAGGATCTAATTTAAAACAAAGAAAATGCACAAAACATTAATCATATAGAGTTCCACAAGCAGCTTACAAACTATGCAGGTTCTGATCTGACAGAAAGACATTAACTGTAATTTTTACAAACCATGAATTTCAGGAAAAGCAGAACAAATTCAGTAACCTCACTCATCTCATAAAAATTCTGTTCCTATATGAATTATTCCTCAAGGGACTCTATCTAGAGTACAGTTCACGCACCATATATTTTGCTGGCGAACACACTGCAACCTTTCCCAAATCAGATGTCATCAGGTGTGACCCACAGTAACTCTGGTTACCCTTTTGTGGAACTCAAAGTTCAGATTGTGAAGGAACAAAGATTGCACTAAGGTGATTGCATCCATCTGACCACTCACTAACCATAAATATGAGAAAACAGCACACTAAATCACACACACACGAAAGCAAACTCTCGCTAAAGAACAGTGAGTTTTATAGCACAATACATATTGCTTTGTCCAAATTGCAAGAATATGTGTTGATTCACCCATTTTCCTGAGTCCTACATTGCATTCTGTCTTGGAAGTTGTGTGGAGTTTTTTCTGGGGGGGAAGGGGTTTTAAAATATTTATTATTATATGTAAGAAATAAAAGATCAAAGGTATTGTTCAAAGATCAAAGCTATTATTCTAGGCAAGAATACCAAATATCATCATCCTAGTGATGAAGATATCACCCTGTAACAGAAAGAGACAAGTAAACAAATGTTTAAAAATGAAGATTTTCCCCTCCTTTTTCTTAATTGGCTCTCTTATCTTTCTCCAAGAGTGCCACCTCAAGCACAAGAGCTAGAAATTCTGGCTTCAGACACGGGGACCTGTTTGGTTAGCTGCAGTTTGATTCTGGATTACTCAGAAACTCCAGGATTTCATTTATATTCTGGCATATCTGAGTGCGATTAGTGCAACAGATGTAAAAGGATTTGATAAGACTGTGTTTCACAATAATTGTTTTTGTATCTTTAGCAACTGGAAAAAAATAGTTTACTTAATTTCTATGCAAACATAACAGCCCAAAAATACTGAAAATAAATATATTCGTTTATTTGAAGTGTTATTAAGTAAGACTATGCTTCTAACTTGTAAAACCCAGATGGCAGCACCAAACATCCAGCAATATCCTTTGGACCATTAGGCCTTGAGACACGTGTGCCTACAAAATCCAAAAAAGCATTTTATTCTTAAACTGTGTTATTGTATCTTGTTCTAACATGTTTAGTATCTCTTAACACTTTTGGCAGATGAGAGGAAACAGGTGGAACAGAGTAGGACACAGGTGAGGACACAGAGGGGTGTGTGGCGTGGTGCATGCACAAATAATCTGGAAAGTTATCAAGTGCACGTAACAGCAACAGTGTAGCTGAATGTAAGATCTGTGAGGAGGGCTGGACTGAAACCAAGGAGCACGGAAAAGTACAAACATGGGTAAGGGCACCATCAGATTGTCCAAACACTCCACTGGCATACCGCAAGTGCCAACAAAATGCCTTCTGAGTTGAGGGGAAATTGAATTTGCCATGCTATTTCTATCACTGGCCTCTCTACAGAGAATGTGAAATCAGCTAATGATAAGCTGTGTAGCTTATTATCAATTCTCTTCAGTCATCCAGTTCTTACACATATTTTATTGTGATTTGCTCAGAGCAATTCAGAAGCAGTGAGAATCATCGAAGTCTACAAAAACCATCTAATTTAAATACAAGTGCTGCCAGCCTTTAGAACTGTCATAATTTTCCATACCTTTGTACAATAGAGGCACTTGTTAATTACCCTTTTCACCTTCTTTCTATGACCTGTCTCTTTCTGCTGTAGAAATAATAAACTAAGGTTTCTGCACTTAGCAAAAATCTGGACAACACTGGTAGATTTTTTTCCCACAGAAGATTTATTTCCTAGCATATAAATGGCCATCCACGTGCTTTTCTGGGAGTGGGGGAGAGCACGGGGAAATGCAGGAATGCAAAGAGAATGTATGTGACAGGGAATTAGGTTTTAAACACTTCCATTGGGATCTACTGCAAATTCTCACTTAGCTATAGTACTGTGATTTCTAATACAGGCAAGGACAGTTATAAGCTTGTCTGAAGAAAAAAAGTGCCTTTGCAATGACCAGTTTGTTCTGACTTTTGAAATGTCAAGCACATGACTCCCACATGTGGGTTAATGAGGAGAACCAGGGGCAGCACCTCACAGAGCGTGGCTTGCAATAGCGAAAGCTGCTTCTGCTCACATCAAAGAAAATGAAGAACACCACCTCTGAGAGGTGAATTCTCGTCTTCAACAACGTGATATAATTTCTTCTCCAAATCTTAGGTTCACGTAGTGGCCAACAATGGCATTTGGCTTTAAGAAGGGTTTTGATGCACGGCAGAACAACTGCACACCAGCAAAGCTACACTGTTAATGTGCCACTTCGTATTATGTCTGAAAACTGGGATATGCTGGGGAGATTTCCACCAAGCGTCCCACAATTTTACTAAATCACCCACAATGCAACAAAATACCCAATCACACTGTCGTCTTGTAACTAATCCTTATAAATTTAGCTTGTCTTTGCACACTGAGACCTTGTGCCTCTGACAAAGACAACATTCTGAGTGGAGCCCGAGATGGGAGCTGCGCACAATGCTCCACACATCATAAGGACCAGAGAGCTGAAGCACGAGTCTGTTTACTGAAAGCTGAATTTCAGTTACAGGATTTGCTCATTCCCAATAGAAAACCTACTGAAATAATACCAGAGCTGAGCAAAATGAAAGTCCAGAGTTAGGCCCAAAGCACAGTTTTAATTGTAACAGCGATAGATGAAATACCTGGCTTTAATTCATAGTGGATTTGATCTGTATTAACAATTTTGTTAAAACCCCTCCCAACTAAATATGAGCTGACTTGCAGAGTTAGACAGAAACAGCTGTTGCCTATGTCCCCTAGCAATGCTGTATCTGAACTTTAAATTGTTCAAAGATTAACAGCACACACTGTAAAACAGAGGTTAAAGGACTCCTGATCCCCATCCTTTTGATGGTCTCTGAAAAGCATTCCAGAGGTCAAACAGCTTTTGGACACCGTTAGAAGATTTTGATGTGTATGGGAAGCCACTGAAGCTTCTTATGAAACTTCAATGCAAATACAAAAAGATAAATGCACATATTTTCTTCTACGACTGCATCAAAACGTGACTGATGCTGTTGTCAGAATGATCTACTAAGAAAAACTTTTGAATTAAATGAAATTATGAGAACAGTTCTTACTTCCCATCACTTACAGGGCAATATTCTTAAACTAGAATAAGATTTCATCATGCTGTTTGGCATTACCTCATAATGCACTTCAGTTTCTCCAACTCCTTCAAGCAGTTACTAACCACACTTTTTTTCCCCAAAAAAGATTACATATTCAAACAAGTCCCACCAAAGTGGAGCCCCTTTGTGCATTCTATCCTTTGCTCTTCATAGTTTAAGAATCTAATGAGTCTCCAGGGGCCACCTCTTCGCCTTACAAACTTATCAGGCTTTAACATCCTCAATACTTTGCAATTCCATTGTTACAATTCATAAATTTATATTTACAAACACAATAAATAAAGGACACAACAGGGAGCAGAACACTGCCTTTGATCTCTGGGCAACAAGAAATTGCTCCAAGTGCTACTGCTACATTCACACTTCCAAACCCATGTTATTTTGTACTACTTTGAGTATTCCTCTCTCAAGGCTCAGCAAACCCACATGTCCAGAGAACAAGAGTGGTTAAAAAATGGCTACGACTTGGCCTGATGACTGCTGCCAGGGAAGTGTCCTAACAAGTTCCACCTTACAGACACAGTACCACCACAAGGTTATACCATGTCCCATACTCCTAGCACTCCCTCTTTTCAAGTGGCTGTATGTTACACAATATTTTATATATATAGCATTATTAAACAGGTCAAGCTCATTTTCATACCTTCTTGTTTTCCTTCATGTATTATTACCAGGGGCTTGGTGAAGGTTTTCTTGTTGTGCATCATGGCCAAGATCATATCCACATTGAGAGAGGTGCAAGCTTCATCAGGAGGAATGCACTGGAGTGCAAAGAACAGAGCGTGAGGTCAGAGTCACCCGTGTGCCAGTGGCACAGCTGCCCCATAACCAGTTACCCTACACAACTGACAAAAAAAGGAGAACCTCCAAACAACCTTCTCTTTTGTAGCAACCAGATTACAATATTATTCGATGTAGTGCATATCTTTGGGAATTAAAGCACATTGTTTGTGCTTTGGATATGCATAGAAAAGAAACTTGAACCACTTGTTCAATAAAAAGCAATTTCTATTTGTAGCCACCTAATGAAATTTAAACAGCAACTGCAAATTATGCAGTCAAAAATGCAGAGTATAGTAACATTTAGCTATTAAAATCTGGAACCTAGAGATATGTTCATTAGACAATTCAATAGAAAACTATTTATTATCTTCAGAGTTCAGATTAAAAAAAGACATTGTTTTCATCTAAATGAAAAGTTTTGATAAATGTAATTAATTACTGACCTTTGGCAGTCCTTGAGTATCTTTGTCTTTATTTGTACATAAAGTCAACTCGCAGTGAAGAAAGAGCAATGAGATGTTGAACATTGGTTTGAACACAAAGCTAAATCTTTTTCTGTCCTTCTGTGCATGGGGTATTGGGAAATTCTCTTTCTCAATACTGTAGAATTTAACAGATTCATCTTTAGGACAAATGTTTTCTATAATGGTATAGTCAGACATTCTATCTGGATTTGAAAACGGGGAAACAAAGCATGTTTGAATAGCAAAGCCCAGCGATCTGTCAGCTTTAGTCACAGACACCTGCATAAAAGAAACAGACAATAAGATCTCAGAAATGCCATTTTTAGTTCACATTTCATTAATATTTTCAGCAATTTATAAGCAGTTTTCCAGTGCCATTTCCAATCTGAAGTATTTTGAAGGCTAAATGTTAAGGGTCAACTGTCAAACTGAGAGACAGAAAATCTGTGGTTTCAAAATCAGCAGCTGTTTAGTAGCATAACCATGCATAAATACAGCAATCCCTTATCTTTCTGAAAGCAGATGAACACCCCACCCCCCAGATATGACCTACAGTTAATGTCTGTGTCTGCCACCTGAGATGGCCCTGCCTCCCTCAGACACACAGGCTAGAGCAGAGCTGCATGGAAACCAATCACTAATTCCATGGTTTTGTATCTGTTTAAAAATATAATGAAAATAGAAATAAAATAAAATAAAAGCAACAGACACAACGGAGAATCCACCCCCAGCCAAGACAGGAATGCAAAGGCAGAGAGGAGGTCATGGTCTGACGTGTGGGTGGTATTCCTGGACTGGAGGGGTTGAGGGAGCCTCCTAAAAAGCTGTAATTTCTTGTGAAAGGATCCTTTTAGCTTATTGTAAGTTTGAAATTCATATTCTTTTATGAAAAATAATTAAGACTGAAAGCTTCCAATGCCCTGATGTTGCTCAGCTGGATTGGAATGCAGACAATAAACGCTACAGAATAATTAGAAGAAAAAAAATAAATGGAATTTGTAACAAATGAGGCATGTTGCTCAATAAACTGCAGAAGCATTTATCCAACCATTAACACTGCCCACTGAAACAAGAAATCTTCTTAGAAGAAATGTGCCTTATTATGAACACAATCCATATGTGCTGTATGTATCTTTGAGGAAGAGCCTGCCAAATTGTGTGGTCTATGCAGTAATTTCTGGGTGCTAGAGGTTTTTCAGTGAATAAAAGCATTTCTCCTTTTTTCTTTCCTTTATGTGAGCAGCAATCAAATTAGAGATGAAGGGATGTGCTGAAGCATCTAAGCAAGAAAGACTATCTTCTAAAAAGAACAGAAATAAAGATGGATGAACAAAAGTCATCCACAGATACTGACAGGAAACGAGCTGATGGTGTAAACTAATTAAAAAAGAGATTATGGAAAGTAGGATTGGCATAATACAGGTAATTAAATAAAAGGATGAATGATAGCTCAAGGAAAGAAAAGAACCACAGGAGGAAGGTGAAAGACCAAAATACAGTAATGAAATTAGAGCAAAGAAGAAAGAAAAAAACCCCAGAATCCAAAAGATTCAAACACACACAAAAAAACCCCTTACCAAACATGGAAAAAGGAGATTAAAAAATTATCAAACATGTATTTATCAAACCCCAAAAATATTTTTTTTAGTAATAAATGCAGAATAGAAACTTAAAAAGGGAGAACAAAAATCAGTGTCATCTTAAAAAAATGGAGTCACAGAAGTTTAAAACTGATATGTTTTCCACTGTGCAAGAAAGATAAACAGATTAAAAAGGCTTTTGCTAGTACAGGTGATGAAGAAATCAGAACATCTGTCTGAATAAACAGCTCCAGAGGGCTCAGAGTCAGGGGGATTCATCCCAGATCCATGAAGGAAGCAGATGGTTTTAAGTGTTTGTTACAAAAATATTCTTAACTGAGTCAGACAGACTTTATTTTTGCTTTAGCAGTCTTAAGTACTTTTCACTGGGTAGGGAACAAAGAAAAGACAAAGCAGACTGAAATCATGAAGAAAACTGCCCCAAATGGGTAACTGGACTTATCATGTGCAACACGGGCTCCCAAAGAGGAACTGGCTCGGGCAGGAGAAACACAGCACAGCACTGCTGCTTCTTCTCGGTCTTACAAACCCATAGCTCACACCTTGTCATTTACTTGCCTAGAAACTGGTGATCCTCCTTCATTGCCAAAGCTGCACTTATTAATGTCCACCACTATTTGAAAATCCAGAATTCTGCTCACATAGCTAACTTTAAAAATACTGACTCTTTTGGTGTGAAATTCCACAGATTTCATAAGCAACTCAGCAACCCATGGAAATATCACGTGCAAAACACAGCTCAAGTCAAGGGTACCCGACTGTTGATTTTGTTTTAGTATTATTTATCTAAATCTGCTAGATCTCGTATGGTGTAGCATTCAAAAGGATTATAACTGATGTTTTTAAGCAGATTGGAGAGACCAGAATCTGTATTAACTGTGTAACCTGGGAACACTAGCATATGAAAGACACACATTCGTAATAATTTTTTTGCATGTCTGCATCAGGTAGGTTCAGACATAAAATAAAATGAACCCATCAGGACACACCCAGCTCAGATCATGAGCTCAGAAACCACCTTTAAGTTCGGAAGGGAAAAGCAGATTTAGAAATAAAATGGTGGTTCTTGCTAAGCTAAATTAATCCATTTTGCAAGAATCCATTGGGTTTTGTTACCCAAAATATTTTCCTACTACTTATCCCACAGTTTCTGTTCTCCGCAGCCACCACAGAGGCCTGAACCAACTGCCCAACCAAAGCTTTCAACTGACAAGAACAGATTTGGCTCAGCTGTACAGCCTTGCAAAACCCTTTGGTTAATTTGAAGGTTTTCTCAGGTTGTTACCTCTACATATACTGGCCCATTCCTGGCAACAGAGAAAAGTCCTTGGGAGGGAGCAAGGAACAAATCGGTTTTGTACAGCTCCATGTTGAAGGTCACATTGGTGATGTGTGGTTCAGGAGGCCAGAAAATGCCTCTGTCATCCTCTGGCTGGTGCAGTGTGCAATTAAACTAAAATGAGAAAAAAACCACAGCAACATCACCAGTCAGGAGTGGTAGGACAAATTTGTTATGTGCAATATGGGCCCGCCCACGTTACATCTACTTAGTGCAAATCTTCACCAGGGTCAGAAGAAACCGTAGTGAGAAGAAATGCGTTAAAAGACAAATTAATTTCTAGACAATAATGTAATTTATGTGAAATGCTTAATACAATAGGTATTTCTTCACTGTCAGGTGTGAACCTGAGGGTAACATACCGCTATTTCAGGCCAGCTTGAGAAAGCCACCTCTCCCTCATCAGCATCCCCTGGAAATCCATTATCACCCGATTCCATGTCGTCATCTTCCAAGCCACTGCCTTCAGCTGGTGCTGACAGCTGAATGACAATCTGCACAGAGAGGGATTGCAAACAAATTAGATTAGGTGATAACCGAGCGCTCTCATGGTGATTATTTTCTGCTCTCTTCAGAACAATGCAAAGGCCACAAGAAGAGCACCAGCCTTGTGCTAAGCATGTAGCATATGTAGCTTATATTCAAAGAATGACCGAGTTTTTTGCAGAATTCAGAGCCAGTGAAGAAAGACACCAGTCTGGGTGTTGGTGTCTGAATTAGCAGCTCAGCATTTCCATTCTATTTCTAGTATTTCTATAGCCAACACCGAAAAAAGAAATGGCTTTCTAAAGTGATACTTTGTTACTTGCAGTTCTCCTTAGTGCACTCATAAAAAAGTCACTAAAAAGGTTAGGGTCACAAAAGGATTTTCTCTTCTGTCATTAGCGTTTTTTTTCAGACATGTACACCCAAAACCATTATATTCCTTCTTCATTCACCCCCCCCGCCCCCCCTTTTTTTTAACTGAATTTCCCCCTCCTTTTTTTCTTCATCCTTTTCACATTTCTTCACCTGGAAATTTATGGTTTTGTTTTCCAGTGTTCTGCATTCTTCCTCTTTATGCTTGCAGTTTTCTCAACTAGTTCCCTCCCTCCCAGGACTTCAACTTTGCTTTCTTAGACTTAGAGCAACTGCTAAAAAATGACATACACACACCCTCTGACACTCCACTGCAGGATGTCTGTTTTTCAGGAGAAACGCTCCCAAATTTTGAACAATCCCATACGTGATTTGGAGTTCAAGTGTACAGCCAAGACTATTAAAAGACCACGGTGGAGAAAGGAAAGGATGTAAATAACCAATTTTACTTTGTGCCATAACAGAACACAGGGACCATGAGAGTATTCAGCTCCAGACCCATGCTGTTCTGTCGTTTACCGAAGATTCTATCTTGGTTTGGGACTGTTTCTAAAGTTAGGTGCTACTGACTCCCCAGCACAGAACACTTTTAACCAAGCAAGGTCAGATCAGATTGCCTGAGCTGTGTTTGGGTTGGACCACAGGCTTTCCATCATTTGCTATGTACTGGAGAGCTCAGCAAGAGAAACGTGTCATTACTTCTGAACCCAGAATATCTGCATTGTACTCTGGCTCATAAGCTGACCCAATCTGGAAGCAGTTGCCTACAACCTAAATGGGCTCCTTTGCATCATCACTCATATACTAGTACTCAAGAGTCCCTTCATTATGTGTAGCAACTGCTAAAAATTATAAATTCAAATTCCAAGAGAAAAGCATGCAAAAAATAATGTCATTTCTTCACATTTGAAAAGCTTTTTTTCACATGTAATTTTAGAAGGAAAGAATTTCACTTAATTCAGGATATGAATTAAAAGGTATTGCTTTGTGCAATTACAAAACTTCATTCCTATTTCTGTTTACAGAAGTGTATTGCTGCTCACGTGTGGATGATCAAAGCTGCGCAGGAGCACCAGTGCAACTCCTCCCAGACTGGTACAGATAGATGGTCCCCAAAGGGCAGCCATGTCATAAAATGCATTTAACTCCAGCTCCTCCGTTTTCCTTTGGGATACTATCTGACCACAGGAGCACACTGAATGTGCAGCCTTCATACCTCCTCGAATACAGGGATGGTGGCTGCAACTAGGTTTAAGCTAGGCAGGAAAGGATGAGGTTGTCTCCATTTTGCTAAGACTAAAGCTAACTACACTGGCTGCCTTGTACTGCTATGATGTGCAGTACAGGAGGTGGATCCCCTGTAAAATACTCACGGAGTTAAAATAAACAATCTTGTTCAAGACATATGCTGTCCGAGTCCCACATTTGTTGAGTGCAGATTCCAAGATGAAGTGGGTCCCGTTGGTCCTGGCCTTGCAGGAGTGGTCCAGCAGCGAGAGCTCTGTGCGGGTGTAGCCGCCAGCCTGCAACAAAGGCGCTTTGTGAGGGGCTGCAGCAGCATTGTGCTCAGCTCCTGCTTCAGTGCACTTCAGCCACTGTTCGTGACTGCTGACAGGAGGAAGTGAAGTTCATTGGACTGACGTCCAGGGAAGGTCACCCTCAAAATGCTGTTATACATGGCAGACAAGGAATAAATGTAACATGGAAAAAAAAGGATACAACAGGTTCATTATTAATCTGCTGGTTAATAATGCTGGCTCTGTTTGGTCTGAAATGAGCTAAAACGCTGATCTGTTTCAGGCTCTTTTCCACAATACAACTGGACACAAGCAACCTGTCAGCTGGTAGATGGTAAAGATAGATCTTTAGATCTATTTAGGTCTCACACTGCTACCAAAAGCAGCTTCTTAATACTTTGGAAATTAAAAACTGAGACTGACGGCCGAGTACAGTAACTTTTTGACAGAACCAACCGTGCACACCTTCAATCAGAAATCCCTCTAAAAACCACCAGATTGTTGGGAAGAGAAAATACAATTCTGAGTTATGGCAAAGAACATCTATAGTGTAGTTTCCTCACCAAACTGTTTTGGGTGGGTTGTGTTGATGGCTGTAGGACTTCAAATGTTTATTTTTTTCAATCAAAATGCAAATAAAATGGTTTGCCCAAAAAAGCCTCCCCAATTTTGAGAACAAGATATCACACCAACCTGTAGAGAATCTTTTTCTACAGCTACTGTCATAACTTTGTCATCACACTTTACTGACAGTGCCATATCAGCACTGCCCTGAACTTCTTCAGGTTCCTTATGTTTTGAGAGGGAATGCCCGAAATCATGATTTATTAATGTATCTACTGAATGCCTGGATGGGAAGATTTCTTCTCCCACTGTGTCATGTCTTCCTCTGTTAATGTGAAATGGAAAAGTCAGGCCATCGGTATTCTTTGGAGCTGGTAGTGGATTAGCACCCAGCAATTCTGTCAGCTCTGGAGGAAGGGAATGGTCTTCTTCATCATTCATCTCTTCTGAAAAAAACAAAGGAACAACAAATCTACATTAGTTTATTAGATATTTCTCCTAAAAAGTATCCAGAACTAATGATTTTCATACAAAAAAAATATTATCCATAAAGGGAGCTCCTGAAGGACAATAAAAGCACCATTTTTGTACTTTTCAGGTAAGTAGCCACAACTCCTACAAGTAAGAGTTTAGTTGTTACTGAGGCATCTAATCTTGGTATACTTATTCCCTGTCAGAAATCTCTCTCACCAAGAGCTGAAAATAAACTTTTGATGAGTCGACCTATTATACGTCAAAGATCCACAGAGGTAAAAGAAACGTCACATTCATCAAATATACTATTTTGGTACTGCTGAAAGAGCCCAAGTGCGAATCATTAGGTTGAATTCTTCCACTACCTGACCCATCAGAAATTCAGTCACTACTGTTGTGAAACTACTTACAAAACCAGAATGAAGCTAAATAAGAGTTAACTTTATAGTGAGTAGATGAGAAAACTATCTCTTGGCTTATACACGTGACTGCTGAAGACAGAATCCATGAGAGAGCAATTGAGAAAATTAATGTGAACATAAGCTTTATTAAAATTGTAAAACAATAGTTTTAGTGGTTGGAACTCAGAACTAGTGAAAAAAACAGATGCAACTCTGCTAGCTTCAGTGGACCCAGAATGTATCCATACCCAGCTTTACATCAGCAATTACTTTGGCTGAATACCCAATTTTTTTCAATAGTTGTGTTTATACTGTTTGCTCAGACTTTTTTGGTAAGTCACTCATGTCTGTAAACAGTTTCAATGTTTATTTAATCATCTCAAGGAAACATTATGCTCATACTTTTGGAAAAAACACACACACAAAAAAGCAAAGCTGGATTTATTAACTAACAAGCTATCCAGTTGCTGACATCTATTTCAGTGAACACTGGGTACCATCAGCTATGAAGTCTTGTGCATTGGATAAACTATAAACATTTAATTCCACCAAATTTCAGAAAATAACACAACTTTGCCTGGACTTTTCTAATCAAAAAGCCATAGATTATTATTTGTAACCATCATTCATAGATATTACCAGCATTCTTGATGACAAGCAGTAAAAGAAGTGCAACAGCCAAAACCAAAGCTTCAAAACTGAGAAAACACCTTCCAAATAATTGCATTCCTAGAAACATAAGACGTGTTTTTTCTATATGCTAAAAGTCCATCTTCAAACTTACCTGTATCTTCAAGTTGCAGATGAAATCTGTTAGCAACAGGTGCTTTTGTGTAGGAAATAACTGGACTATAATTATGCTCATAAGCCCACTTGATCAAACTCTCATGCGATGAGGGAAGGTCAGGTATTACAGATTTACTCATAGCCATCGATCGTTCTGTTTCTTTTCCAAAACCAATACTATTTGATGTCTGTGAATAAAGAAAAACTTGGTTTGTGATTTACCCCTTAAGGATACTTATGATGGAAAAGTGACACTGATTGAACCCTCTTTTTTTATTCTGTTTTATCTACTAAATAACAGCAAACTGAGGACACCTGGGAATAAACCAAACCCTGCCACCTTAGGCACATAACTGCTGCACAGATGGAAAAGAACCCCCTGCTTCCTCTCAGCCTCTGCCTGGAGAACAACAAATCAAGGCAATCAGAAACTATTAATCCCTAAAGGAGACATATTTACAAGCTTTTGTATAATGCCATACTTTCCTCAAAACTGAGCTGAAATTACTCCTGAAATGAACTCAAGATGACTAATGAATTTTCAAGTGTTCCCTTAATTTCTTGGATTAGAGCATTACTTAAGTTGGATAAAGGAAAACCTTTGAGCATTACTGAAAAAGGCAAAAAGCGTGCTCATGAAGTAGAGCTGATACCAGCTAATGCTGTAAGTCAGCTGGCACCAAGGACAGGCTGTGTCTGAATGAGCTTCACCCTAGAAATGCTGTGTGCCTCCTCCAGAGCGCTGAGTTTGTTAAACAGTAAACCCTCGAAAGAGCAGTAAGTGAGAGCATGCACATTTATGCATGGCCAGACTATTTAAAAAAACAACATATACTTTCTGCACATGAAAAGATTTTAAAATTAACAATACAAGCTTTACACAAATACACAGATACAGCAAACTCATAAAGGCACGTGCTGACCTTATGAATGAACATGATAAATTATTATTAAATAAATGAGTCACACAACCACTTAGCTTTCATTTTCCTGTAAATGTTTTGTAAAATTTCAAATTTTTTTTGCTCGAACAAGCAAGTCAAAGGAGCACAACAAGTATCTCTCACTGTTAGAGGGGCAATTTGATA
Source organism: Hirundo rustica (assembly GCF_015227805.2). NCBI lineage: Eukaryota > Metazoa > Chordata > Aves > Passeriformes > Hirundinidae > Hirundo > Hirundo rustica. The sequence goes on from NC_053458.1 coordinate 16,428,029, forward strand.
ATACTCACTGGTATTACACAAACTTGTATTCAGCAGCTTGGCATTTTTAACACGTATTCATCACACCAAAGCTAAACACATATATGTTTATTCTTACAGTCACAACATTACTGTTATCACTATAACAATCACATCAATGGCTACAGAACAAGCTGAACATAGATGCTGCAGGAAAGGCACAATGACCCACTTTCCCATGATTTCTGCAATGTGATTGAAATGCACTTTCTAATGCAGCTGATACCATGGAATGTTCCAGAAACACTTTCATTCCCATGCTCAATTACCTTCTCCATCACAGAGGCTGCATCATCTTTTCATCTCCACTGTTTTTTCCTCCATGTGAACAAATCTTAAATCTCTGTCACTCTAGAACACCAGAAGGCTGACTAGAGAGATCTCTCTTAGACAGTGCTCATATGAACATGCTACACAGGTCAGAGAGCTCACTGCACTTCTCTACCTGACATCAGAATGAGTTCTGAACAAAGTGAATAAAGCATGTACAGAATCTGGATGGAATGGCACAGTGCACCTTTAGCTCCCTCCCTCATTTCTTCCTAAAGACCCAGCTCTGCAGCCTTTAAACACTTGGAGCTCCACAACTGAAGTTAAAGATAACTTTAAGTACAGAGTGCCTGTTTTGAGGATAATGTTACCAGAACAGTTATCAGTGCTCAGCAAAGGCCACTGATGATAAGAAAGAAAAATGGAGCAATAGGTATCCTAATTTTAGTGCCTTACTACTCTTTGGGAACAACTAATCTTTGATCTTCAACATGTGCAAATTTGGACACGACTGGTCACGTATTTTCATATTACCACCCAGCTTTGACTGGTAGGAGTTATTATGCTACCCCCACTTTGCTGCATCTCTTTACTTTTCTGTCGTGAGGAGACAGCTGAACAAATATTATCTCAAAACTTTACTGTCCTGGCTGGCACCCGAGCATTTCCAGGGCTTGTTTACACCCCTCCACTCCTCACCGAGCCTGTAACTGTTCAGTCTTGCATCGCCTCACTGAAACAAAAGCAACGACGAGGGCTTGCAGGAATAGACCTTCCTCCACTTGCCTACCCTGCCAACACTTTCACCCACAGGGATCAAAAGCAGGCAATCTGAGCCCCCACCAGCCCACTCAGAAAAGACACCATTTCAGAGTGTGGTGGGCAGCTGTTCTCAGGTAAACAACTGTCCCTCCAAGCTTGGACACCATTTCAGAGTGTGGTGGGCAGCTGTTCTCAGGTAAACAACTGTCCCTCCAAGCTTGGACACCATTTCAGAGTGTGGTGGGCAGTTGTTCTCAGGTAAACAACTGTCCCTCCAAGCTTGGACACCATTTCAGAGTGTGATGGGCAGTTGTTCTCAGGTAAACAACTGTCCCTCCAAGCTTCCGAAACCCTCAACAGTTTGTTTTGTGCACTGCACCTCTCTCATTCCCTGCCCCTCAACAAACTTAATTTCTTTCTGGAACTTCACTGCACAGTTCCCAGCTTTGCAGAGGGACACCAGCTGCAAAGGCAGCAATGTGAACAGCAAGGTACAGGCACAGAACCACACAAGCACTGCACGTAAGGATCCAACACGGGAGTTAACACAACCCGGGAGGAAAGCACTGCACGTACATAACGTGCAGTTAATTTACCTAAAGTACTCCTGTTTTACTGGGGTTTGTGTCCATCCTCTCTCAGAGTTTTAAAAAACACAGCAAGCTGGGAGATGAGCTATATGACCTAAAACATCTTTTTCATTTTTTTTGTCTGTGAACTTAGACCTCAGTAACTTACAGTCCTGGGTTTGAGCACTAACCTTTCCCTCTCAGCTTGCCAATCCCCTCAAGACAATTCTAATTCATACTGAGGGCAAGAAGTTAGGAAAATTGAAGTGCATGGAACTGCTTCAACTAATAAAAAGAACATTGTGAAACATTACCTAATTGCTTAGTAATGTTTTTATGCATTGTCTAAATTTGGGCTTGGAAAGGCATTCAGCTTAACAAAGATATGAAGAGATCCTAAATGCTGAATATGCGGCCTTTTTAATGACACAAGGGAGTTTAGTTCCCTCCCTTACCCCCTTCAAAATAAAGGAAAATGAACTCACATTTAGAAAATAAAGCATCTATATAAATAAAGTAGTAAAGATACTGACATTTCTGTATATACTTAGTGTATTTCTCTTTTTGTTAATCTAAATAAAATGTTACCTGCTGCCAGTCATTACATTAACTATTTTTGATTTTACTTTTTACTTATATTCTCAATAATTAATAAAGAAGAACTTTAGAAATAAAGTTTTTAAAGTAGTCTTGCTTTTCTATATTCAAGCGCAGCATTTTAGGGATTTTAAAAACCTCTATAAATTGTCTTGTGAAAACTGATCGTCCATAAAGTGATGGCTTCATGGATGTGAAATTGAGCTATCTCCTAGCATGGTGTGAACTAAAGCACAACTCTCTATCCTGTGCAAGTAGGTCCATATATGCTCAAATACACAGTGGTGAATTTTATGTAATAACCCAGAATGGAACTTCGAAGTCAAGCATTGTTTTTCATCCGTCTGCTTAAAAAAGTGCTAATCCTCAGCAACCAACCTTGACCTTTCTCTTTAAGGACTGACTACTTCAGACCTACAGAATGACCAGAGCATCCTTTGCTGTCTGTAAGATAAATGTGTGTCAGGAATCAAAAGGGAACTTCATCACCCAGCTTAGATAATTTTTCCATTCAGTTTTCGGAGCCACACCAAAATTAGCTTTATTTTATTTCCCTTCGTTCTCAGAAGCTAATATGAAATCCTGCTTACCAATCTACTTTCTTAGAAGATTTAGATTAATTAGCCTTTGCATTCTACCAGAATTTCCTCTGCACAGATTACAAGCAGAAAGCAACTAAGCAAAGTAAAATTCCTATAAATCCCAAGAACTGGAGTTTGAAAGTAAAACTGAATTGCTGCAAAACTGCTAATCGTGAGGCTACTGGGTGGTCCAGAGCACTCAGCTCAGCTGTACAATGTGCTCTTAACTGATCACTTGAGACAGAAATAGGCCACAAATTTATAGGCTGCAAGATCAGTTCAATTCTATTTATTTATTTCAGAGCAAGGGAACACGCATTCTCTTAGTAGAAATGGTGTTAAGCCACAAAGCCTGTACCAAAAATCAACATGAATCAGCATCTCCAGTAATTTTAGAAGTTTAACTTTAGAGAGTCTGGTTTTAACTTTAAAAAAAATAATTTTTTTTTGCTGTCTGAGGAGAGATGAGGTCAATTTGACCAAAGACTGGAGACAGAAGTACTGGCAGGGAAGAGGGATAGATACTACCACAACCAGAGGGATAGATACAACCACTACCACTTCTAAAGGGATGTGGGTGTGTGCTGCATATCTAGTGTTATCTGTTCTGCACTGGAAGGCATCATTCCAACTTCTGACATGAACCTGTTGATCCATTCACCAAAGCAACAGCAAAAAGAGAGATGAACATCCAACTCTGTGTTCGGGGTGCTTCAACCGAAGTCAAAAAGACAGACTGAATCCTTGCTCTAACCACTTGGTTTCTGCAATGTGTTAATTGGTTCTATAGCTAATATATTAAAAGTTAATGAGAATAAAAAGTTTATGCATTTACTTCTTAAAATGCAGTTATTATTAAAAAGAAGCAGCTAAGAGAAAACATTTAGAAATCAACATGGTCTAGCACTACATCACATTTAAATGAAATTTATATATATAAAATGTTATATATATATTTATACATATTATATTGTTGCATTATGATAGCTCTCAAAAAATGAAAGTGCCTTAACTTACAATCACTTCCAGCTTTCCCTGGACATCATGAGACTTGATAACCCAATTGACAGGCTTTCTGCACTTGAGGAGCAGTACGACATCTCTGACAAGCCTGGCGCCTGGTTGAGATGGTTTAATGTCAACGATTATATCCACCTGGAGAGCACTGTATGTGGAAAATAGAAAGTTAGAACTGAATGCCAGAAATTTTCAGCTATCAACCTTCTTCCAATCCATCATGTTTCCACTGTCTGGCCAGCTGATTAAAATGCTGGATATTATCCCAGGCAACACAACATGTGCAAAACAGATTGTTATTCCATATACACGTAAGTGATTTTGCATAACAACAGAAATGAGTACTTTCTGGAAAAAAAAAAATTGTCTCTTATTTACAAAAAGTGTGCTACTCAATTCACCTATTATTTAGTGCAGGTAAGTTATACGACTGGCAGGTTGCTTTCTAAAGTAAACGTAATTTTCTTATTTCACCCTGACAGTGCCTAAATATAACTGCTTCAGTTTCCTCTGGCTATAACTGTATTACAACTTAAAATAACACCTTAAAAGAAGTAAAGAAGATAAGCCGGTTAACACACACGCATAAAAAACCCAACCCAAACCACAAGTACTATACTGGGGGGGGGGGGGGGGGGGGGGGTGTCTCTGCCTAAACAGTTAAATTGTGGAATGATTTTGCTTAAGATCTTGCATGCTTTGAGGAATTAAGCAGTGTATTCAGTTTCCACTACTTCTGGATATATACTTATTTAAAAAGAAAAAAGCCCAGATGTCCAGCCTACTGCTTGCTGGAAAATAGATGAAAACTATCCAGATTTTCAAGATCACAGTAAAATAAGTAGACAAATGGGTTCTTACCCATCAATAACATCTCATAATGCAAAATAATCAATTCAACAGAAAAACCTGTACTTCCAAACCATCTTATGGGGCCATACATTACAAGAACGTGCTCATACCCAAGTAATAGCTTCTAACTAATATTCTACACTGAGATTTAGTGTGTCTTGGGACCTTTGATCCACCTCCTGCAGTTTTACACACGCCCAGCTCAGCTTCTGTATGTTTCTTTAGGGATTCAAACTTTGTAAGGATAGCTGTGGTAACACATATAAGAACAAAGTTACTTAGTATTTTTGTTTATTTTTACTTTTAAGAGCAAAATATTCAAACTTTTTACAGTGTTATCATCTCAAAAGTAAATTCCTATTGTACTATCATCCAAAGCTAAATGCTTGGAACCAGGGCTTTCACTGTGTAGCACTACAAGGGACTTGGAATGATGCTTACCATCAGCTCTGTTCAGTTTGGGGCTGCATCCTCATTTGGGGTTACCTACTCCACTTCCACTACATTATCAGCCTCTGGGCTCAACACCTTGCAATGATAATTATCCTTTTCACAACACCACCTCCTCCCACCTCCATCTCCTGTGTGATTTTCTCATTAGGGATAGGATGCACTCACGTGCAGCTATGTGAGGAGCAGAACCAATGTGAGATACCCAGTGAATGCAGTTAGCAGACAGGATTTTAATTCTACCTTATCTCTGATGAAATTGTAACCGTCTAAGTTTCATGGCAAATTTCTATTCTAGCAGTCATACTTGGCACTTAGGAAGAGTTTTTCCAAGTATGACTATCTGAAGCAAACCCCACTCATGTCCTCCCACTAAGATCTAGGAAAGAACAGCAAAGGATGAGTATTTCAAATGTCTTACCCCCAAAAGGTATCTTTGACAATTTAGAAAATCCTCATAACATGTATGGAGAGTACCTCTCTCTCAGATACTGCCCTTACTGATATTCCCTTATTCACCTTATCCTTGGAAAAATATGATTGATTGAGCAAGAAGAGCTGGGCTTTGCAGTCGTGCCCAGAAAAATCCTGTGTTTATGAAGCAGAATTCAAAATCATTAAATACTGAAGAACCAATTTCTATTTAAGGCAAAGCAGTGAAGCCCAAGCTTTTCTTTAAGAATGAAATGGCTACTTTCAGTTGATTTTTACTAGACAAGCAAAGTTTTTAGCTATCATTTCAAACAGTTTTAGTCTATTTAGATGATACTTCACCTGTTAGGATTGGAGTTTGGAGTGCTTAGTTCAATGATATGAACTTCTCTTTCTTGGACTAAGTTAGACATTAGGCACCCCTCTGCTGGTTTTGGTTGTAGGTATCCCGCAAGGTAATTTAAAGACAGGAAATTCTTTTTTATGTTGCACGAGGGAGGAAAAACTTGATCTGCAGGAGAAAGAAAACAAAAGAAAGCATATGGACCTTTAAACACAGATATCAGCTTAGATGTATGCATGTACCACATCAACTTCAGTGTACACTGTATTGCTGGGAGGTAAATCTACCATCTATTATAAGCACATATGACAAATCATCACATTGAAAGGGAGATTACTGTTGCACTGATACATCAATTTTCTAATATAAAATATATACTTCTAAATAGAATAGTTACTATTCATGGATTTAAACACTTAACGGAAGAAAATCCCTGCAAAGAGAAATTTGAAAATAAATCTGAAGGAAAATATGTGAAAACATTTCAAAATGAATAAAAGACATTTAATTTTTTTCCTTGCATCTTCGCAAGAGATTTCTTTCTATTGCAATTTACTCAGAGATAACTTTTGGAATCAGTTCCTTCTCTCTGTGGAAAAAATTTTATTCTTGTTATCATAAACTTACAATTCTTTAAATACAACAGAAATTACTTTCCATTTCCTTAATATATTCTCTATGTATTGTGTAGTCAGAGTCAGTATTGTCTAGAAAGCAACAAATACTGCGTTTCTCTTGCACATGGAAAGTTAAAAACATCAAGAAAATTATAGAATCAATTGTTGATATTAAGGAAGTCTGATCACAATATGCATAGCTGAAATGATGAAATTCTAGCAGAACTATTCAATCTCTCTTTTGGTTTTAACCGAAAAGCTGAACACGAGCATTACAGAATCACAGAACCAGCTGAGTTGGAAGGGACCCACAAGGGTCATCAAGTCCAGCTCCTGACCCTGCCCAGCACCATCCCCATGAGTTACACCTTGTGCCTGAGAGCATTGTCCAAATGCTTCTCGACCTCTGGCAGGCTGGTGCTGTGACCACTGCCCTGGGGAGCTGTTCCAGTGCCCAAACACCCTCTGGGTGAAGAAACATGTAAAATGCAAACCATAAAAAATAGTCACTTCATATGATTTTCTCATGCACAGCCTACATTACTGTACCCCAAGAAACAGTATTGCCACTGAAAATCAGAAGCATTTTTAATTTCTGAGATAGCTTGACAAATGAATTGTCATAATACATAGAAGGACTAAGTACCATATTCAAACACGTGAAGTCCTGTAAGAATAGAATTCTACATGGCTGGGTCTTTGACCACTGCTTTACAGGAAAGACTTTTTCTATTAAGGTCAGTAGCAAGATACAAAAAACCCCCAAAACCAAAAAGAAAATGGATCAACCATCATGCATTGTGAATGAAAACTGTGAACAAACTCTTATGAGCTGTGCTGAGGCCACGCACTCTCTAAATGAGAGCTGTCACCTCTGGAGCACATTTGTGCGTGCTACCCAACTTTGCAGGAAGACCAGAGACTCCTGTGACCCTGCTCTCTGCAGAAACAATCAGGGGAGTTTCTTCTCCCGATCTTATACAAAGCAGCCTTTGAATATTAACCCTGTTGTGTCCCCTACAGAAGCTACTAAAGCTGTAAAAGGCTGTAACTATTCACACTGCCCAAGCAAAGCACTTCTCCAGCATCTGGTATGTGCCCTGCCAGATTAGCCTTGAATGCAGCTGCAGTTCTGCCAGCTCCTCCCACAACAGCACAGAATGGAAAATGATCCCAAATGGTCTGTGCTGAGCTTGAATTTTAAATATATATACACAGAGAGAGAGAGACACTAGGCATTTGCATCTTAACTGCTGTACATGATTCAGGCCATAAAACAACAGTTCTGGAGTAGTTTGTGGGTAATTACCACACGTGCTATCCTCTGCCATTGCAGAGAACTCAGTTCCTGCTCCTGGCACTTCCATTAGGCGTCTCTGGAGCTCTCCAGAAGTGCTGCTCTTGCCGCCAGAAGCACGGAGACTCCCCAGCCTGGGCCTCCACTCGACAGCATGCTTTTCCTCTGCAGCAGATTTTAACTCTATCACGGGTTACTTGACATTCACACCAGAACGTATTTACTCTCATCTGCACCAGTTACCAAAATCGGGCTGGAGCAGAAAAGGGGATCCATTTCATCTTTCTTTGCTCACTACACATCTCTTCTTAGTTTCAGTGCTGTCTCCTTACTCTGGAAAGGGACTGCAGGTGTCTGCAATCAATTAAAAACATGACCAACCCAGCCAAGAAAGTCAGTTTATGGATTCTGTGCCTCTCCAATCTCCCCCGACTCCCCATACGCAATGAGACGTGAGGTCGGCAGGTAACCCCCCCAGCAGAGGCTCTCTGGCCAGCAGGCTGGGGTGCCCAGGGCCCCGCTGGCCAGGAAGCTGCGGAGCTGTGAGCAGTGGCCAGCAGCCTCCTCCTCCTCCTTCGGCGAGTGCCAGGCTGCCTGCACACTAGCAGCTGGAGTTTCTGTGGCAGCACTTTTATTTTACTGATGTGGACAGACACTGCCTGCTCTATTCTGCACAAATTAGGTGTCATCCGCAGGTTCTTGGCTGAAAGTTGAATATCCAAGTTTAACATCATCCTTAGGATGTATCTGTGCAAATGAGCACTGTTAATCAAGTGTGGCTCCCTGGGCAGCAGCAGTTGGATTCAGCAATAAAAATCCCATCCAAGCAGAGCTTGCTTTTCAAAGTCTGAGCTGGGCATAAGCAAGGTGTTTGGAATTTTCCTTGGGCACTCTGAGGGTAGGGTTTATTCATGTGTATTTTGCAGTTTGCTAACCCTTAGCACAACAGAGATCAGAACCTTCACTGGCATTTAATGGCAGGGTAGAAATGGGATGAGAGAAGGGCCTACAGGGGCCTCAGGAGGGAGGATGCAAACTCTAGGCAGTGCTTATCCTGCAGCAGGACACCAAGTGACCACGTGCAAGCATTAAACCAAGCAAGCATGGTATGCAGGATATGTGCACTGCTGGGTACTGGCTATAAATTCAGAGTCAGGACTGATGCTTCAGCTTCTGCCAGGCAGAAGCACAGTGTTACTGTCTGTAAATACACTGGACATTTTCCAGTTTAGCTACTGTTAAGGCTAATTTTTTTTTTTCTTATTCAGCTAAGGGATGTGTTGAAATTAGGGTCCCTCCAGGCTAGTACATTTGCTCTGGATTTACTGGTGATACTGGAAGTATTAGATAATATTTAGCTAAATGGTAGGACTTCCTGGCTTGTTTAATCACGTCTTACTGAACCATGAGGAATTAAACTACCTTCTGCTGAAAAACATGTACCAAGACCACTTTCACCATGAGCAGTCCTGCTTTCTAGACTGACAGTGATTATCACAGCAGTCACTCTGCCATCTCCTTCTTTTCACAAGCCAAGGCAAGAACAAGAACTCCACTTCTTGTGCCCCCTTCTCCAAACCCCCATTCTGGCCCCTGGAGTTCTTGCTATGATCACCAACCCTGCAGTACTTGATCAGCCACTCTTTAGAATCAACAGGATTCAGATCAGGGCACTTGGCCCTGAGCCAGTTTTCTAGTGCTCTCAGCTGCCTTTCATTTGCAGTTTCAAAAGTGACTTCAGAGACCCATGGCATGAGAAGCAGCTTTATTCTATGAAAGAATAGAATCTTCAGATCTTTCTGAAGCCTTTAGCTTGCATTTTCTGTTTGCTGTATTCAGCTACAGCCGACACTTTTAAAATGTTACAGCTTCCGGTTTCAGATTTGTCTAGCTTGAGTGAAGCTGAAATGTAGACAATTATATGGATACAGCCATCAAATTCTGTACCAGTCACATAGCAGGGAGCTGCTTTGTATGACCACTTATTGATTAGGAGCAATCCTAGCAGTGATTCACAGACTGTCAGCTGAGGGTACCTCACTAAATCGCACGAGGAGCGTAAGTTTTGTATGAAAAGCCTAAATTGCACATGATTGTATGCTGTGGTTTGTGAAATCCAGTGATTCTCTTGCTCGCTCTGCAGAGAAGCAGACCAGGACCACATCCCACGTGGTGTGCACAGAACTCCGCACACGACTGCCGCAGTTCAAGAACTGACCCCGTCCCCACCCCTGAACACATGCACAACCCCCACACATGCTCACATATTCATCCTTCTGCAAGAATTTAAACCAAAATCCAGTACAGTTACAGCTGAGCTAGTTTGTAGGAGCCTTCTCAGGAACTGTCTATTTTGGTTGCCTGCCAAGTTCCATTTTGTGTACTTACTGCTTATTAAATTGTGTTTTAGTGCATTCTAAAGATGATGCAAAACTTCCCTCCTTAGTCTCCTGATTTGACTGGAGACGTGCAAATCAACAAACAAAATTTTTTATGTTTTTTTCAACATACCTAATTAAATACTTGTCTCCACAATGCAGAGCCCACTACTCCCATTCATATGTTTCAAGAGCACTTTAATAAGCTAGTAAGTGTATTTCTGAATGATTTTCTGGCATTAGAGTACAAGACCGGTGCCAAGTAGAATAAAAAACCCAATAAACCAAAAAAACCCACAACCAAAACCACCAATTCCCACACCCCCGCCCCCCCCCAAAAAAAACCCAGGGGGGGAAACAAAAACACCAACAAAAACAAACAAACAACAACAAAAAACTACACAGGGGAATCCTCTACAAATTTGGCAGGATTTGGATAGAACTAACTCAGGCATGTTCTGATTTTGGGGGGCAAACCTCGTGTGTTAGGAAATCAAATGATCATGCAGTTAGGAAAGAATGTTTTCTTCACAGAAGGTTTTTGGTTGGTTTTTTCCTTTCTGTAACCAACTAGTTCAGCTGTTTGGGAGTTTCTGTAGAGACATTCCTGCATATAGTTATGTTGTGCCAACAGTGCTCAGCTGTGGAGCTACAGCCTGAGCCCCACCCCAGTATGGAACTGTGAATTCCCGAGGAGCTGGAGTCCTCTCCCACCTGCACTAGGCCACCTGAAGAATCTGGCACGTGGCTCACTGGGACAGGAAATCTTTCTCCTTGGGATAAAAATACCTAATACAGACTGAGGTAACTTAGTTTGGTGAGGAAAGCAAGCGATAGTTCTTTGCCCAAAGAAACCTGGGTCCTTAAACAAGCAAATACTGAAAAGAATAAAAATGTAACTCAGGTCTTTCTAGAAATTTCCCCCTACTTCAAGGGCTCCACTTCAGTTCTTCAGATGAATATACCCAAACAATCACCATGACTAGTTAATTCTGTTTAAAAGGCCAAGTTTGACTCTTGTAAGATTCTGAGCAATTACATCCACATTTATGAGCATATAGTTATGGCACCAGAATCCATTAAAAGTTGCCTAAATACAAGGTCTGGTCTTTAGGCTTGCTCTTATTTCTCTGTCTTTGCCTTTCACATAATTTTTCTTGGAAAATTAGAGGTATGGTTAAAAATTAAAATAAGTGAAATATAAGCAAGGCTTATTCTCAGTATCTAAAAGTGTCTATGAATTCAGTTGGTTTTGTCTTTGTTTACCTTCTCCTACTTTAATATAGATGTTTCTTGATATTTTAAGTTCAGTGAAAGATGTTACCGCTCCATATTCCTTCTGGGCCCACTGTAGCAGATGTTCATTTTTCTCAGGAAAAAACTTTTCTTCCGTTTCTGCTGACAAGGAGAAGTTTCCCTTCTCAAACTGAACAACGGAACCTAAAGACACCTGATGGGAATAAAAACATATTTTTAATGAGGTCCATTTATCAACACAGACAGGTAACATGTTTAAGCAATGTAATCTGTCACACCAAATGCAGTGACTGAAGGTGATTAAGGCTTATTTTCAACAACATCCAAATGTCACATGTTTTAACATCTGCATAATGATCCCTTTTTCAGAGATGTTTTTTAAAAAATGAAGTTCCCATCAGCCCAGGTGGGGTGCACATCACAGCTGAATAACAGAGGGCTCTGAGCCACTCTCCAAAATTGTACTGCTGCAGAAGTGGAACCACAGTGCTGCAAGGGGAGATAAACTTTGGGGGCAAGGGGAGGGAGAGAATAAGAAGAGGATGGTCTGAAGAAATGAAGGCAGACAAGAATGTGAACCTCAATAAAACTGGGAACTACTGAAGTAAATCCCAAATCAGAAAGAACATGAGTCCAAGCTCAGTGACATATAAAGACCAGCCCAGAAACACAACGTCAAGAAACAGAAAGGCTAAGAGAAAAGGATGGTATTTATTGTTGCTTTATTTACAAGAAGCGGGGAAATACTTTAGTTTAATAGATAAAGCAGATGAGTTAAATACATCTTTTGAAAAATTCCTTAAAATAGGTTACATTAACTGAAATCTTGAATGGAAAGACTAAAATGTTATTTAAAACAGTAAAAATGGAAAAACAGTACATAGAAGTGTAACAGGATCTGCAGGAAAGCCAAAGATGTTCACATACAGTTTCACTGGAGTGCCAGTAGCATCACTCAAAAACAGAAGGTGGCACAGGGTCAGACACTACTTCAGACTGTGACTTGCTCGAACCCGCATTGGTCTTGAGAGATAAACAAGTCATTCCAGATTTACTACAATGCAACCTTCTGACCCTGCTGGCCCTGCAGATGGATGGAGCCAAGGACACTTCCAGGACACCTGTCAGCTCTCGAGAGGTCCCTACAGGAAGAGCTGAAAGAGCAGCATTCCTCCATTTCCCAGCCCATCCCTACACTCCACTGTCTCCTCCTCCAAGGCACTCCAGGACTGGGGCCTGCCTGCCCCACCCAGGCTGGTCCTTCAATGAACGCTTTCACTGAGATCTCAATAGCAAGCCCAGAAGAATATGCACTTCAGTGAAAGCACAGCAAGCTGAACAAGCTTTCAGATGTGAAATCATCAGTGAAGACCTTTTTGGACAAAGTCCCTTTAGTTTGTTCAGCTACAGACCACTGCAGCAGACAAGGTGCCATGAAAGCACCTCCACTCCATCTTCTTCTGCTGCCCTCCGAGCATCCCAGGAGGAAGTCTGAGTCACTCTGTTGTTCTCCTCCCCCTTTCCTTTTCACATCTTTCTATTAACCCAGGCTTCTTTGGTGGAACAATTTATATTTTTACCCAGCCAAGAAGCCAAAACTACTGATAACTCAAAGAGGGAAAAACAAATCATAAAAATACATCATAATTTCTGTCTAGAGCAGTATTTACACCCAAGTATCTCTCAACCTAATTATTTTACACAGATTATCTGAAGCCAGGTTCCAAATACAGAAATTAACTAATGGCAATAAACTATTATCACCCACCCCTGAAGCTACTGTTGCTGGACTATTTTAAGGTGATACATACCAAATTATTTAGCACTTGCAAATGTTAGTCAAAGTAGATACATAAACTATAAAATTCTACATAAGTAGATGCACAAATTTCAAATTCTTCCCTGTGCCTCCGGCTATAATGCCAGCATTTATTATGCACATTTGTAAAGATGCTCCTAACACATCAAATTCAGTGTAAATTCCAAGTGCACGGTCTCAGAGGATGACATTGACACAGGTCATGCTGGATTGTGTACTTTTATATCAGACACATGTGGGACAGCTTCATAGAGCTTTGGCCTAACTAGAAAAATCTTCCATGCACGAAATTCACAGGATTTAAGGACGTAATCAGTGATTATTTTGCAGGAATATTAAATAGATGTTGGCATTCCACCCTCAGAGACAAACAGTTTATCCAGTGAGTACAGCAGTTGGTTTTCGATTACACATTGTTTCCATATTTTTTTACGGTCAGCATCAGGGTAAAGCAGCATCAGTGTGTCTTTTTAAACATTTGAGTACAACATGAGAGAAAATATTCAATATGCAATAACACATTCTTGCTGTACTTTTCATTTGAGATAGTTAAATGTATCTGAGGAAGACACAACAGCTGTCTTCCTCAGAATACACTTAGTTTTTCATCTATTACTAATTAAAATTTGAAAACCTTTTTCATCATCCTGCAGCATGACAAATGTCTTCCTGAGGGACAGATCCTTACCAAGAGCTACAAGGGAGGAACCAACATACAGAAGGCAGAGCAACTAAAAAGTCTGGCACAAGCACCCTCACTAAGTGATTATACAGTAAACATCTTTAAATAAATATGAAGCTTGTAATATTTATTTTTTTCAATCACATACTAAAGTCTATTTGAAATGCTGGTTCCACTACCCAGGTTTTAGAAAGCACTGCAGAGCTCTGCTGGGTTTGCCAATGTTGGGATTTTTACTACACAGACCTAAGGCAAGGTTAAGTGAGCCAAGCACGTTATTTGTTCTGGAGAGTATTCAACAAACCCTTCCAAAAAAGGCAACCATCACTGTTTCAACACCTGCCTTGAACATTAACTACTCACTCTCCAGAACGAACCAAAAGCAAATCTAACATGTTTAGCATAATGCAAAGCATTAAAGTCAAATAATGTTTTAAATATTTGGGAATTAACCAGCTTTTATCTGAGCACTAATTGGGCACTGATTGAGTGATTAAAAGTGCTGCCACAGACACTCTTATCTCCTCCCTTCAACTCCTTCAGTGTTACTTTCTGAGGTTGCAGAGTGGAAAAAGTGCCCTAGCTCCATTTCTTCCAGTTGTGAGGACATTAAAAAGAGCTGCACTGGAAACATCTGCTGCTGAGTAAACCTACATGTTCTGTCACTTTTCTGAGGCTAAATGAAGAAGCTGGACATGGAAGATCAGTCCACAAGACCAAAAGATACTGGCCATGGCCACTAACCACAGCAAACGCCACAGTTCAATTGTTCCTCAGAGGAAATGAGGAGCAAGCACAGTATATTGAAAATTTGCTACCAAAAGCGGAGCATTCCGTCAAAGAACAAACGTATTTAAGAACACATTTTGGTTGCATGCACTATTACCCTGCTGACCACTGGGGAAAATAGGGCCTGAAATTTTCTCTGCACCATACCAAGGCAAGGAAACATACACCCCTCATGCTGCGGGAACAAAACAAAAATAGCCTTCACACGGCCCGTAAGAAAAGTTTCCAGTCTGAATAAAACTGCTCTTGCAGGGCTGCTGTGGTAGTTCAGGACATCAGTCACCTGGCAGAAGTGCCAAATGCCATAAGTTACTATTCCCCAGAGGGAGCAACTCTCAGAGCCAAACCTGAGTCATCTCAAATGTATACAGTGGTGAGCGTGAATACTGCACACACAAAATAACATATTCTGTTTCTTATTTTACCTATTTCCTTCTCTCCTTTTAAACCTTTATTGCCTTTTTTTTTTTTTACTTTGAATCTGATCCAGGGGGACATTTACTTTGCTTTATAACATTTTAAGTACTTAACGTAGTTATAATTCAGAACTCCCAAGCAGGAAGCAAGTTCGTAATTTAGCCTTGAGAGAGAGGTTGGCACCTCTGGGACATGACTCAGAATACAAAGTGAAGTGTCTACACAGCATGAACCAACCCCTCCCCTCCCAACAGCTACACCACCACCCATCGAGGGCCTGCCAGCACAAGTGATCACCTAATCCACTCCTAAAGCCATCACTGAGGCAAATATAGTAGAAGGAAAAGAAGCAGCATCCTTCATATTTTTATCAGAGCTGTACAGTATCAGACCTGTGGTGGAACATGCAGGAGAGGAGAATACCTGCTCAAAATAAAATGAAAAGATTGAACCAACTATCGGAGCAGCCTACATGGGATCAAGAGTCAGCTGGTGTTTTTTGGAATTGTACTCTGATGTGATTTCATACTCTTACACACGAAAAATAAAGCCATAGATGGAGAAATACCAGGTATTCCAAAACTCAAAAATGTATCTTTTGTTGTTCATAAACCCATACACAACATACTTTAATCATAAAGAGAACAATTCTCTTCAACAAGTGAATAAGGAAGATGCTGCTTTTGAAATTACAGGCCACATTTGTGAGCCACCTATCAAATGTGCATAGTCCTTACAGCCACAGAGGTGTGATGTTTTCAAGCAATGACAAAGTTTTTCATTTTAGTGTTCTCAAGACCACATGCAGTCATTACAAAATTCCACTTCGAGTTCTTACATTTTTGAAAACACACACACAAGAAGCATTATCTTAATTACACTTTAGATTTTAATTCAACCTCTTAGGAGATACTCAGTTTGGAAGCTCCCAAAGATCCTCATATAATTAAGGCTCTTCAATTTTTTCTCAGGATGAAAGCAGAACAGTACAAGATCAGAGAGCAGACTCCTGCACACCTTTATATATCTAGAAAAAAGGATCCTGGGATTTTCTATCAAAGCTGAATCTGTGTCAAATCAAGTAGAACTTTCAAAACCCCTAAGGAACAGTTACTAGAATGATAAAGAAACAAACAAGAAAATCCGTGTAAAGAGGAAATCTGTTCCCAAAGTTTAAGGCTCAGCAGGAGTTTATTAATTGCACACAGGCAATTGTCCACATCTCACATTAATTTAACAACATCTTAATAGACTCAATGTAGCACTTGTTTGATATGAACAAAATAAGGTAGCAGAAGCTTTTCCAGGGATTCTGTTTCAAGTTAGAGGCAATTCAGCAGAAGAAGTGAGGGGAGAATTAAAGCCTATCATGCAACTGCAGCTATAGTTTCCACTGGAATCAGTGACTCAGTAACACAACCTGTTGTGATTTATTACCTCCACGTCACTAACACCAGTAGTCTGCCAAAATCCACTGCCTGCTTCTGTAAACCTCCACTGGCTAAGCCCCCTGTTTACTGAAGCAAGCAAAGAAAGGAAGGAGCAATGACCATACAGAAGAAAAAAGACTATCACAGGTGCCTGTTCCAGGTCCTTCAGCCTCCTTCAAGATTAGTTTGGGAACACACCTCAACCACTAAAAGCCCAAATAGTCTTTGTTTCCCCACTCTTGCAGGCTGGATTAACATAAACTCCCCATCCTCCTGACTACCAGCTGTCTTGGATCTCAAAGTGATGGGTCTGGGCTCCTAGAGGCACCAGGAGAAGGAGGAATGCTCAGGATCAGCCAGAGGAAGCAATGAGGAGGATCACCAGGAGATATAAGAGGCAGCATCATCCAGATCTGGCCTATCCACACTCCTAATGCAAGTTCTGGTTGGAGCAGTGACCCACAGAGACAGCCCACTCTCAAAGCTGAAACAAACACCATGTAATAAAGCTTGAGTTCTGAGTGATGTCTTAAATCACATGGGATCTAGTATGAACTCTGTGACACTCTTAGCAAACCAGGCTCCCAAAAACTGCCAGCCTTTGAAGTCCCATGAAAGAAGAAACTAAGGCACAAGGACCTGCCTAGTTTCCTGGGAAATTTACTGGCAAGTTGGTATTCTTGAAGTATTTCTGCCCAAAACAAAGTGATTACAGTGAAAGCAGAGGATAGCTATATATCATAAAATTTCCCTATTTTGGGACACCACACACACTGAATTTTTTTACCACACTCTGCATATTCATTTCATGTACTATATCTTGCTTCCTAAGCCAGAAATAGCACTCATCTTCTGCAATGTCTTCCTGAAGCAAGCTTTGAATGGGAAAAAAACCCTCAACCCTCCTGGACATTTAAGGATGCCTTACTGGGGTTATTGTACTCTTAAACTCCTTTTACATGCATCATTTTCAAGCATGTATTTACTATCTGGTCATTTTCTGCTATTCCTACTGCTGACAAAATCCTTCCGCCCTTTTGCCAAGAACATGAGAATCTGTACGTAGCCTGGGGTTCCCCTAATATTTCTGGGAGTAATCCATTTATACAGACTTTAGAAAAGCAGTATTTTGCCAGGGTTGAATCATGCCAGGAGACAAAGTCTACAGGGAAATTTACCATTGTAAAAACCATAGTAAGAGTTGCCATTTACTAAACACTGCTTTTAATTTGACACAAAATGTTAATTTTCACATTTTTTCAAAAGGCAAGGAAACAGTATGGGGAGGGGAAGGGAGAATATGAACTTTTCCAAGTGGAAAAGGGCAACTACAGGATTATTTCCAGCTCCTGAGTAGAAGAATGATGAAGATTTATTTAAAAAAAAAAAAAAAAAGCAAACTCAGGATTCTACAGTAATGTAAACATCCTTTTAAATTCCTCTTCACACCTTTACACAACACTGAAAATCTACTGCTTTTACTTTGAATAGTGAAAGGTCACTATTTATACCAAATTTATCACTAGTCATGCATTTCCTATCCTTCCTCACTCTTCTCCTAGCAGAGCACTCAGTTCACATCTGGGTCTGTTTAACCAGTGATTGGAAATTTAGCCTCCTGATTTCCCGTTAAATACTAGGCACAGGAAAACAAATAGCACTTGTTTTTCAGTGAGTTTTGTCAGTCATCCAAATCTAGTGCAAACCATAGAACAGCCTGTGGTTTGGTGGCAGAGACCCAAAATATGTGAACCATATTTTCATGAAGTGAGAGGAATAAATCAGCAATTGGCTAAAGTAATAAGAACATGTCTTTTTTTCTTCTTAGAAGTACAGAAATGACTAACAATTAAACTCTTCATTCTATCACTTCGTATTGTTTAAAGCCTTCATTTCATCTTCTCAAATCTCAAACCAAGAGCAAGTGATCTGTTTTTGCATTTATCATTACTTCTCTTGCTTCTTCCATTTCACTACCCTAACACACATTCACTCCAAGCTCTTCCAAGTAAGGTTATTTGTTTGCATCAGTGTTTTTTATCCATAACTCTTACTCATTCAATTGCCTGAATAACTAATTCAGAGAAAAAGCTGAAGCATCACTTCTTAAATCACATATTCTATAAAATCACATATGTAGATATTTAAGGGGGTTTTGGATCTATTCTAACAGTGATTTCTAACAGGAAATCACAAAGGATTGGGATACTTTTTTCATTGATTTAATTCTCACTACTTTAATTTGCTGAGTAAAGACATTCCTAGGCTATAAAAGCAATTGAAAAAGCTACAAAATATAAAGAAAAAAAATTACTTGCTGACTAGCACCTATAAAACTCTCTTTCTGTGCCGTTTCATAAAGCTTCTGGTTTTTTGCCAAGACATGTTCGCAATAAACTAGTTTTAGGGAAGGAGAGAAATGACGACTTGATGGGAAGGAAGGAAATTATTTCGCTGTATGAAAACTTAAAAGTGGGGTGGTGGAAGAGGTCTGGTAATGTTTTTCTGCAATACTGACTTGCACCAAGATCTCAAGTAAATGCAGTTTCTACAGCAGTTGTCCAGCTTACATAAAACTGTGATTTGTCTTAATCTAACCAGTCTAGTCACCAGTGATGTCCTTTCACTTCCTCTCTCACCCCACCTTTAAAATGCAATTTTGGCATTTATTCCCTGAAGAGGAAAAAAAAAATGCACAGATGCCAAGCATTTCCCTTGGTGAACCGAACAGAGCTTCCCACCCTTGTGACACTCTTCAGAGTCATGAGCCCACAAACACTTGAACAGAAAAGGGCCCAATTGCCAATTTGTTGTATTTTTGTGACATGCACAAATATACAATCAGACTAATAAGGTAACTGAAGTGATGATTTACAATTACTTAGGTCAGGCAGTCCATACGCTAACCCATTGCAGGTATTTTTGGACTGAAATGCCATGATACTAAGGTACATTTATTTTTAACACAATGAAAATAAACTCAAGACTTTTTTTACTAAAATTACAATAATTTCACAGCATTACCTACTTCACCCACCAATATAAAGCAACTCATGCAGAGTCTGAAAATAACCCTGCCCATGCTAAATGTATTGTTAACACCACACTAGGCAGACACTGTAAATTCTTTCCTCCTCATGCACACAGAGAAAATTTTTGTCAGGTTTATATCAAGTTGCTCAAATTTTCTCTCCAGACTTCTCACTAGTGTTCTTTCTGATTTATAGATAGGAAAAGCATCCCAGGAAGCGAAATGACACCACAGGCAACAGACTAGTGAAGCATGACTCCCCTTAGCAGCCATGCCCTGTCATGATGGATTCCTCCAAAGTACTGTCACTGTGAGAATCACTGTGCTTCCATTCAGTGCCACTTTGGAAAAAACTCTCCAAAACATGACATTAAAAAAATCCTGATGCTAACCCAACACAAACTTTGGCTTGTTTGGGGCATGCTACTTAATTTTAATGATTATTTATTCCACTGTGAAGTTTAGCCACCAGTAGACATTTTGTATAAATGAAACCATGAGCTGCTTCCATGAAGATAAAGCAAATGACAAGTCACTATGTGCACTACATGGAAAAAATAAGTGCAAAACCACATATGTATACACCAAATCTACATGTCCATGCTGAAAAATAAGGTTATTTGTGTTTCTCCCAATATTACAGCCATGCACCCAAAGCCTGGATTTTCTCCCACATTCATTTTAAGCTTCTTAACTGATGGAGGACCAGGCCAAAGGCAAAAATCCATGCTTGAACTATGTGATAAGTTAAACTCCAGCCCAACTCAGTAGATTGTGTGTTCCCAGCGTTTTGGATATGTGCTGATACAAGCTTGAAATCTTTTCATCCTTCCCTAGGGCAGCTTAGTTTAATGGAAACTCAATAAATTCACAGAATGAAGGAAACAGACCATTTTGCTAATGAGGACACTGAGAACATACAGCCCTAACTCCCCCCTCTTCTGCAGTACAATCACCATTCAAGCTCTGTGTGCCTTGGTTTCTTCACCTGTACAATGCTACTAACAACACTCGTGCTCCAATTCATCATCTGCTCATATCCTGGAGATACCTTTGCTCTTTATTTGAAATAACCTTGTCACTTACAATACAATTAATTTTTGATTTTTATTTAGTTATTTACTTACTCAAAGTGCATGTCCCTGCAACAGTTTGAGAACTTTATTATGACACTTTACAAGGAAAAAAAAAGCTAATATTAAAAAGAAATAAAGAGCTAGGACTTCACTAATGGTTACATGATTCTTTCACTTCTTTATCAGAAGTTGTCATTTAAACTTCTTTACACTACTTACCATTCTAACTCGGATTCAATCAGTGAAAGTCATTGCAATTCATACTTTACATACAGTATATTATTAAAATTGTGAATGAATGTATTGTTTGGAAAGTCTGAAGGAAAAGCTGGAAAATCAACGAATATCTTGCCTGAGGCTTCCATAGAGACAGACACAATAGTTATGACACTCCTGTGGTATGTGTGCCATGGATTTCTGTTTTGAGCATAGAATTCATGGGCACTAGAAAAGTCTTTTTCAAATTTGAAATCTTTAATGATTCAAAATACTTGATTTTCTGTTTCAGCTATACATTTAAGGAGACAGCAATTCAGAGCTACAGAGCTAAGTATTTTGAAACGAGGGCTACAGAAGCATGCTCTGCACTCTGCAGCCCTTGGAGCTGCTATTCACAGTCCTGGGGTCAGCTGTCTGGAACTCACTGAAGGCTCTGGCACAGAGGCAGGGAACCTCTCTGCAGCTAGGGCAGAAGCAGTACGTCCCTTTGCCCCACGACTCACCTAAAACAAGAACCCTTGATTCTGGAAAGGGACAACCTTTCCTAGGTTGTCTGTCACAGGGGTTGCAAACTAGCACAGCTCAACACAGGCAAACAGCTCTATGCAAAACTAGAGCCCCTCACCCTCTATTTGGCACACTGCATTTGCCTACGGGTTCTGCTAGGACTTTCTCCACATTTTTCATGTTTTCTGGGCAACGTGATTCTGTGCTGTCTTTTCAGAAAGCTTTAGCGAAAACAATGTATTTTTCCTTGTGAGCAGAGCAGAATTGTGGAAAAGAAACAGATGATGATCACATCTAAAAGTTGTTCAGCCCATAACCTCATGGCTTACCATCCCAAGGTGCCTCAGCTGCTGAGAAACTGGGCCATGAAAGGTGGGAAGGCTGATGAATCCATGGTAAGAGATGGAAGTTAGCTTATGTTTACAGCAAAAATATCGCCTTAGGGAAAGAACAAAGTGAACTTTGAGAGTGAGAGGGATGACAGAGACTAAAATGAGAGAGGTAATAGTGGTACCTGGCACTCTGCAATCTTGTTCTTTGAGGTCTTTGTAGGAAAGAAAAATACAAACCTTAACACAGTGGAAGGAAAAATACATAAATTCATATGGTACTTAAGGAGATCTAAAGTTGTTATGGAGAGCTATTCAGATGGATTAAGGATGGGTTAACATTGAGAGCCAGTTCAGTCCCTTGCAAAAAAAAGGCAAGCTCCCATGGGCAGCAGGATTACCCCAGCACCACAGGCACCACAACACTCAGCCCTTACCATGACCAGCAGAGATTAAGAGGCACAGTTTTGAGAGGAGGCATTTGATTTGAGTCCCCCCAACACAGCAGCAAATCTTTAGTGCCCACCAGGTACTCCTGCCTCGTCTGAGAAACAGTCCACTGCTCCCTGCAGCATCAGTGGCCAAATCTACAATGGCAGTTCTTCAGGTCAGGCAATGTCTTGTTTGGCAAGAATCATGACTGCTGCTGCTCACCTCAGCACCTGAAACAGTTTTCTGCAGCAAACACTTACTAATGGTACCGTTTTGGCAGCCAGAGCCTTAGGCATATTCCTATTGTTCCAATGCCTTAAGGCAGGCTGCTGAAACCCCACTGAGACAAACCAAGCAAGGTCAGCACGAACACCATCTGAACTCCAGCACAATCAGCTGAGCAGAAATGGATGGGTCTCAGCAGAACATCTCTCCACTCTCAGAGCAAGATAAGGGGAGAGGGAAAATCCTGGGTGCAGAGCAAGAACACAAACTAGCTGAACAAAATCCAGTTGATAGGAGTGATAATGCCCTGTAGGAGAAGATCAAAACTAAGTAGGTCCAAGGCTTTATTATCTGATGAAAGACCCTGCTTCTTTTGTCCATGAGCAGAATGAGGACTTGTCCCACTGTTGTTTCACATGCTGATCCTCAGCCATTTTCTGAGCAGACCAGAACTGTACTGGTTGCATTAAGGACACATAACAGGAATGGTCAACAAGAAGATAACACTCATGAGTCTCCAAAACACCAACGAAAAACTTAAGATTGTGAATACCTTAGAATAAAAACAAGTCCATATTCTTTGCACCAGTCACTAACACACTGTACTGGAAACAGGACTAAGTCCTTCAAAGTTCAAATTATCAAGGCTACTCCTACTCTTACACCTTGATGACAGGGAAAAAAAAAAACAATTCCAGAAAGCTTGAAGCATCCAGCAAGTGACCGAACTCCTGGTGCACTTAACCATGTCACCACCACACCAGGCCAACTGAGAGAGCAGTGTCCTTTCTCAGTGTCCTAATGCTGCACACTGTCCAGTTTCCTGTCCTGCTGATGCACAGAGACACAACTAAGTTCCCACTGGGTGCTGCAGAAACAATCTTGCCTACCACTGTCAGCTGTGCTGGAGGAGCAAAATTAAGCCCTATTAAGGATACCACTAAAAATAAACAAGTTTAATTCTGCAATTAGAGTTGAATATAGTGAAAGCTGCAACTTTCATAAAGACAACTCATGATTAGACATGATGTCATGCATTAAAAATTTAATCCAAACAACTCGTCTGTTTCACTACAAATAGCAAACTTGAACGTCCTGGCAAACTGTAAGGACATGATTTACAAATACTAGGTAATATTTGGATCTTGCATTATAAGCAGTGCTCCAGTCTTTCTGAGAAATAAAAATGACTTCATTCTGGGCTTAGCTTGGTCATTTCAATAGACCGAAGCTTCATCAGAGACATAAACCATAACTGGACATTTTGAGCTCAATGCATACAAATTCTTGTTTTGGTCACAGACCACACAATTAGCATCCACTCTTAATATTTCCAATTGCTCTGAGGCTTTTTTGCTTTATGGTGCGGTTAGACTTCCAATCAGGACTGGCAATCTGGTATAATCTCAAAGCTTTTTGAACTCAAATGGCTGTTAGTATCAACAATTATACGATGTGCAAATTCTGAAAAGCAGTTTTGCTTTCCTTTCCTTAAATTCAACATAACAAGTAATTGGCTACTTTTTCCAAACTGCTTTGCCCTACCACCTAACTGCTCCCCGGAGCCCTACAATGAAACTTGACCCCCTCTTAACTTTTTTTTTAATCCAAGTTTGAAAAAAATCCAAATTAATGCCATTAACTCCATGCCTTATGCAACAAGCAGCTATGACAGAGAGCAGGCCAGAGGACTGTGTACACTTACAAAGAAAACTCTTCGGATTCCAGGTGCCAGTCTTTCTGTTTTCAGCTTCCAGACCAAAGGCAAAGGAGAGTTGAGAAGAAACACCAGAGGCTTCTGGTGAATATGCACCGATGAAATTGGATTCAAATGTAATGTGACCTACAGAAAAACACAGAAATATGTGAATACTTCCTGGAATTTGAAACAATGAATCAAAGGTAATTTTTATATATATTATGACTTTTAGCATTCAGACCTCTTGACTCAAGATTATAGAATAATCTACCTCCACAAATTCAGTCAGAAGAGCACAGAGAAAATAAAATATGAAATAGTTAACATTTGTGCTCTATGCTTGCAAAGCGCTGCTAAAAAGAACTTTGGCAAATGCTGATGAAAAATAGCTTATGCAAAAGGTCAAACCACTAAGCAGAGAGCTGGGGAACAAGGAGATAAAAAGAATTGCAAAGCAAACTCTGATTCCTGGTTTCTAGATGGTAGTCTACAAAGCTGGCTGAGAGTATAAAACCTCATCTGCGGACTCTATTAAGGGCATAAATCTAGCCTGCAAAACAAATACAACTAAACAAACAAAAACCAGGAGGAACAAATCCAGAAACACAAGCGAGAACGACATCACTTTATGGAAGGAATTCCAAAAGAAATTTTAACATACACTAGGGAAAGAAAATGCCTGTGTTCAGAAACTAAAAAGATACACAGGATAAATGATCTGAGGGAAGGGGACATCATAGAAGTGAGGCAGCCTGTTACAAGGGGCTTTGAAACAGCCAGTTTGTACTTGCTGGAAGTCCATCCTGCCCAGCTCCTTGTGCACCAGTACTGCTCTCCTGGAAAGGGTTTAGTGTTGGACAAAACCATAACCACACAACAGAACAGCCTGTCATTTCTTAGCATATACAGACTTGCAATTGATATTGCAGTGGTTTTGTGGCACTTAGTAAGCTGTTTAAGCAGTCAGGATTTAGCCTGATACTTCATCCCATGTTATAGGAAGAAACCTTTCATCCAGTAAACTAACTAGATGAAAGCTAGAGACCAAATTGAAAACTAGGTACCTATTACTGTTGAAAATATTTTCCAAAATAGAAAGTAGGGTGGTTCTTTGTTTAGTTGGTTCTGTGCTTTGCTTGGGGTTTTTTTGTTTGTTTGTGGTTTTAAAATTTTTTTCCTTATTTATTTTATTTATTTCCCCTTGAAAAGCTCACCATCACTATAAAGGCAAAGCCAGGCCCTGGGCTCAGGTCCAAGACACCCAGAGGACAGCAGAGAGACCTTTTTTCACTACATAAGAACTTGCAAAAAAGCTAGCAAACAACTGGCTGTGCGTGAGCAGGGTGCAGCAGATTCTGAAACGCCACTGACCCAACGTGTCTCCAGTTCCCACAGTGACAGACATCAAACCCCACACACACACCTCTGGGAGCACTGAGGACATCCCTGTCCTCCTCCTTGTTCAGCTTCATTAAAACTTGCTGGAAAACTGAGTGAATGAATCCATATTTGTACTAAACCCAAGCTGCTTTAAAAGACAAGTTCCTCTCCTGGGCAGCAGCCAGGCAGTGCCATCTTCTGCCCGCTGCAGCCACCTCTGGCACCACTGGCCTCTCCAGCAGAAGACCTGGTGGTGTTTACACATTTCATAAAGAAAACACTAAGTATCACAGACTACCAAGAACCACATTTCTCTCCATTTTCTGCCTCTAAGGAATAAAATACCCCATTTTAGCAAACTGCAGGGTGGCAGTGCTCTCAGCCCTACTGGGAGAACAGACACCTGAAATGCCAAACAGCCACGTTCCTAGCTAGAGAAACTACTTTGCTCTACCAGCTGTAGAGCCAAAGTAGTTCTGTTACCTGAAAATAAGAAAAATTATTCATTTTACAAGATTCCTGCTTTATTCTTCTGTCTAGAAATGGAGAGGCAAAAGTAAAAAGGAAAAGGTGTTGAGAACCGCTATTAAATTCATGACAATTAAAAAGCTTTAATTAATTCTTGTGGCTTTTCAGCTCTAATCACTGCTAATTAATAATAAGCTGTTTAAACTATTAAATGTGATTACCTTGTTCTGAGCTTATGTTTTCTTACAAAACAATAAAAATACTGTAATCTCAGTTTATTAAAGTAGTCTACTTATATCTTTTGAAGTTCTGATCTCACAAATACGAGTTTAAATTTTATTCAGATTTTTTTTCAGTTTCAAATGGCATAAAGGGCATCCAACATACTTCCATGCCCAATAATGATTTCCTTTGGTCCTAGATATTGATGAAATTACTTATTGTATTACTTATTGTCTGTGTGCTTAAATAACCAAGAATAAAAAAACAGTTACAATCCTCCTGCACTGGCCAACAGGAGCACTCAGCCTAGGCTTGCACCCTGACTGTGTTTGTCATAATGCAAAGAAAATTGTAAAAGATATGGCTCTTATTAGAAACTTCAAAACATTTTTGCTATTTAAAACCTTCATTATTTATTAAAAGTGGGAATGATACAATACATATAGCACACTCTGAAAACTTCAACTCAGAAACAGCTAGGTCAAGTCCTTTGGGTAATAAGGAAATGGAGAAGTACCTCTGTTTCAACTGATCTCAGACAAATTTGCTCAAAGCCAACATCTATCAGACAAGACAGATGTTTTAGCTTTCATGCAGATTTCTTCCTGTTGTTTTAGTCACATGAGAACACACAGAGCACTCATACTACCTTAGTGAGAAAATCAGAGACTCTCTGCAACTGCATCTACTATCAGACTTTGTAGTTGCTATTCCCTTAGCTTTGAAAATTAAAGCTGCATATAATACACACATTCATTATTATTTCCATACATGCATGGAAATAATCAACAAAGTTTGAGCTGCGTGCAGAAGTGGTGATGTATCTGTCCATGCCTTTGGCTGAAACTATAGGGTAAGTTACACCACATAATGGAATTTTCCTACATTTCTGCCTGAAAAGTGCACATCCTTGGGAAAAGCTACAGGACTTCACCACCAAATCAACTGTTTTCATAACTAAATGAAATGCTTCTGTGAAAAATTTCCAAATAAATATAATTTGGCATTACTGCACTCCTCAGTGACGCTCATGACAAAACAACAAAACATACAATGCAAAATTTATATGCTTAGTCCTAAACTTGAGAAATAATATAGTTAATGTGACCATACTTCTGCATCAGCCTCCATCACTATACTCCTTAGCATATATATTCCTGTCACTACACTTGTTTGCACAACAGAATACTCAGGAAAAAAACTGAGTCTTGAACACAAAACCAACTTGGTTTTACAGACTGGAAAAAAAAAAAAATACCCAAAACCTAGAGCTCCACAAAAACTGCTCAGGACCATATTGGTCATCATCTTTTTCATAAGCAGTTACTGCTTCAGAGCTAGCACTGCTGAGGAACCTACCTGCTGGGTAGCAAAGGCTGAATGTGACTGTTCCCACTGAGAAGCTGTACAAAATTAACACACTCCTCATAGTGTAACTCTTTCCCGCCTTATATTTACAGCTGCTCCAACATCACTGTCAGTACTTGATGATACACAGCAGTGGTATCTATTAGGAGAGACTTTCTTCTGGTCCTTGGAAAATTTTTCAAGCAAACTGCTGGGGGGTTACCAGCACTCAAGATCCTTACGCCAAAACCCCGCTGCCAAGCATTTGGGTTTTGTACATTGTATAACTGCAGTCGGCAGGTATCACATGGAAATTTCAGCCCAAGTATGGCAGGCATGGTCAGAACAGCTCACCAGAGAGGTGTTTATGTGAGGGACAGTGGTTTGAACTGCTGAGTCCAAGTGAAAGCCTGGATTTTGACTATGCATCAGAGGCACTCAAATGCCGCCTCCCATTCCTGCTTCAGAGACTGAAAGGATTTACAGGACTCTAAGGCATTAAAGGTTATGACATCGACACAAGCACAAGTTCAACACTTCAGCTGCACCAGCACCTCCAGCACAACACCAGCCCTCTCTTTAGCTCTGCCTCCTAAGCTTTCTGCTGCCACAGCTGTGCTCCCACTGACTTGACCCTTTGCTAATTTCTGGCATGGCTGCCTCCATCCACAGCACTGCAGAGGAAGATCTTCACCCCTGTCTCTACAGCAACCTCAACAAAACGTCCTTTCTGCTGCAGTGCCCCCACTGTGCCTGTAGTTATACCATATATTGGCTGGTCCCAAGCGATCCCCCTCCCCCAGAAACCATTCTGTCTCATCTTAGCTCAAGAGCCATTCAAGGCACGTCCTTTTGCACATATCTATAGTTCATAGCACCTTCAAAACACAACACAAATTGATAGAAAGATACTGGATTGCTTTAAACCTCAAAAAAAAAAAAGTTTCTAATTAATAGCACAAGAGATAACTATAATTTTCCCTTCCTTTTTGTATTTTCACTGGCAAAATCCATATTACTAAATAATTATGTGAAGCCTTACCTAGAAACTCCATCAGAAATCAATCCTATGTGTATTCAGTGCTGTGAAGAGTGTTTTGAAGACACAGTGTGAAACTCTAAACTCACTGAACTTTGTGTTAAAATTCCTAACTTTTTCTTGAAACTCCCATATAAGCTTAAAAAAAAAAAAGAAAATCAGGGATGCAAAAAGGGACATTCTCTATCCATTCCCAGATTTTCAAAGAAGCTTATAAAAGACACACATTTTATACTTCTCAACAACACACTACCTCAGTCAAAGTCTTCTGCACCTCAGGCAGCTCTGTGACCAGTTTGGTCAAACAATACCAAAAGAAAATGCAGCCAGAATTATTAAACAAACTTGGGCATTTTTAGGTCACCTAGTCCATTTAAAAAGCAGCTGCTATTGCTTTGCCCATATTATTTTAAAAATATATTAAGAGACAGCATGTTATCCAAGCAGACAGCAGCACAACAGTACAGGAAAATAAATCAATATGGTCCAACACATTCCTGAATCCCAGTGAAGGGTTCATCTGATCACAAAGCTGTTGCACAGCCAGCATTTTCATTGTGCAATCAATAGCTAGGGCCAGACCTTCTGGGCATGTGTGTCAGCAATGGTCCTCCCAGCAAGGCTCAACTTCAGCAGCTGTTTGTCAGAGGAAGCTCCTCTTCAGACTCACGTCTGGCCCTCTTTGGCACACACTCCTCCAAATAATACATGACTAACTTGTGAGGAATACAACAATTGGGTCATAGCTGAAAATTACAGACTAAAGCTATTCTGAAAACGCAGAACAAAACCTACACATTCCAGTTCAAAAAGCATCTCAGTAGAACCGTGCCGTGAAGCGCAGCGGCTCTGTCCTGTTTGCTGGAACGCCTTTTTGCGTTCGTGGGCGCAGTGCCCGTCAAAGCTCCGCCGCACTGCTGAGCCGCTGCCTCCGCTCCGTTCCGACCCACGGCGGCTGCACACTCTGCACAGTTCCTTCAAGGTCTCCAGCAGCAGCGAGGTTAAGGCTGCAGAGGCTTCTGTCCCCAGAGATCAGTTTCATGGAAGGCTGAGTATCGCCACAGAAACCAACTACAAAAACAGTCTATGGGCTCCTGCCCTGCTACTCTGGTAAAGCAATTTGTGCTACGTGAAAGGCAAGGACACGAATGCTGAAAACTGATCAAAGTAAACGCTGCTGTTAAAGAACCATTCTGTTTTGCTGACTTCAAGGCATCAAATCAAAGGCTCTGTGTTTTGTTCTAAAAAGATGAAAGTTAAGTGCCAAGGATTTGTAAAGTTGAATTAACTATTCCGGCATGAAGACCTTTAGATAAATTCACAGCACATTTTCCAAAACAGCCATTACAAATCTGTGCTAATAAGCCAGGACAAAATATGTGGTGTTGTATTGAATTACACTGGCTAGGCTTAGACAGCTGTTCTCTAAAAAAGAAGAAAAAAGGAATTTTAACTCTCAGATCCCATAAGCACATTTTCTGACTTACAAGTGATGCAGTAAAGACAGATTTATGACATCTTAACTCATTACTCCGCTGCAAAGATTAACTCATTCAAAGCAGGCAAAATTAGAGCTGAAATGTGAAAATTTATACCTATCTCTGCCCTAAGCGTTCTCACTCTTTGTGTTAATACAATATTTATAGAGCATAGTTTATTCTGGTATTGCAAGTCAAAGAAATTAATATGAAGAAACTTATTTTTACAGTTCACTTGTGTCTATCAATTTAAGAGATTTGGAATTTCTACTAAAATTCACTTAAAATAATATAATGCTGGTACATTGGCTATAATAGGATTCAGTCAAAAATTATTCCATTAATCCACCTCAACAGGTGATATCTGATACTGCACCACTTTTCAGAAGTGTTTACCAAGTACTTTGGGAAGGATACTTTTATTCTAAAGTAAAGAAAAAGCATACTCCTTAGACAGGGATTGTGATTCAAAATGGAATACTGTTTTTTTCTCCCCCTCATATTTTTGCTATGCTCACTGAATATTGTGTTACAGATTTGATACCAAGCCAGCTATACTAGATCACAATACCCAGCTTTCCAGAGCCAAGAGTTTCTGAGAGAGAGTTTGCTGATTTTTCCAAGAAACTCAAAATATGTTCACATGGTGTTACAGCCTGAATGTAACTTTGCTCACAGGACTACATATTTGCACTCTTAAATCAAGAGATTGTATAAGCACGTTCCTAAAAGCACATGAGATCCTACTGCTTCCCTTCTGGGAAGCTCCTCCAATGCAGACTCTGTTCAGACAGAGCAAGCACCAGTTTTTGAAAACTCACCCCAGAAATCACAGATCTTCAAAGCCGTATCAGAGAAACCACTGACTCCAGGGAAACTGCAGTGGCACTAAAAGCAAGCAGTCATCCCCACAGACAGTAACCTCTTCTCCCACAGAACCCAACACTGTGTCACCTTCGCAGCCCTTGCCAGGGACACACCGTGCCACCCTCTCTCTGCCAGACCAGCGCTCACGGATGCCGCCGGGGCAGGGACCGAGCTGCGACACGTGAGGCACAAAGGAAGGAAAGACCTTTGTTACTTCCAGGATGAGGCACAACTCAGTCCTCAGGGAATGGATCTGAGTCCCAGGTAGCATCAGGAACTGAAGTTTACTTCCAAGGCTCATGCAACACTCTAACTTTAAAACCAACCCTTCGTTACCGTATATGATTGCAAACAGATTGGCATTGCCTGGACCTTTTCGCCCACACAATACTAGAGAATCAGATGGACTAAACAGCAGTTATAGCTCAGTTTTAAAAATCATGGGAAAGATTCACCCCTGGCATAATTCCACCGAAGCTACTGGCATTAAACCAGAGACTGATGTGGTCCCATACATTACTTCATAAAAGAGACAATACTATTGCACAATCTCTTGACTGTAACCACCCAGACTGGAAAACCAGGCTCCATAAAAAAGAAGACAAGAAAACAGAAAAGCTGATAAGGACTGTCAAACTCTGACCTGCAGCCCACTGCACTCTCTTCATTAAGAAGTACTCTCAAAAACCTTTGACCAAAAGGTGTTTGAAAACTCCTTCTCCCTTCACCCCCGCTTGTCCTGCAATAGGGGCTGAAGGTCAGGGTGTGCTGTGCTAGACACAAAGAGTTTAAAACTTAAGTCCTACAGCACATGAACACGCCAACATCCAATAACAAACTGTTTTGAATTATGCATGATGTTCCCATAATTAATGATTCAGAGGAAAAAATCAGAGAATCACAGAACAAGCTGAGTTGGAAGGGACCCTCAGTGATTGTGGAGTCCAATTCCTGGCCCTGCACAGCACCATCCCCAGGAGTCACCAGCCTGTGCCTGAGAGCATTGTCCAAATGCTTCTTGACCTCTGTCAGACTCAGGGATGTGACCACTGCCCTGGGGAGCTGTTCCAGTGCCCAAACACCCTCTGGGTGAAAACCTTTTCCTAATATCCAAACTAAGCCTCCCCCAACACAGCTTCAGGCCATTCTCTTGGGTCCTGTCACCCGTTACCACAGAGTAGAGATCAGTGCCTGCCCCTCCTCTTCCCCTCTTGTGGAAGCTGTAGAATGTGGTGAGGTCTCCCCTCAGTCTCCTCTTCCCTAGGCTGAACAGACCAATTGACCTCAGCCATTAAATGGCAGCCCAAAAATGTGTTCAAGATAAGAACTAAACAAAGTTCCCTTCATCAGTAGGGATGAAGCATCACCCCTGAGTTTGACACCTGTTCCATGCAGAGACACATTGTTTTTAATAAAGATCTAAGGTTTCAGAACCAGCTAGAAAACTGACCTGCCCATACACTGACTTTGCAGTTATATCCAACAGTTGGATGAAAGAGAGCCCTTTAGAACAAAATCCTAAGGGCTTGCAGCATACTCAAAAATGATCTGTAGTTCTACCTCCAGTGTAAGCTCTGGGACATTTCTTGCCCCAGTATTAAATGACCAAGCTGAGGGTCTGCATAATAGGATGGGATTGCAGCACATTTAGATCTCCTCATGTGGTTTGTAATTCAGCTGCTCCACACAAGTGACTAAAAAAAGCAAATTACAAGTAAAATTTAGTACTGTAACGTTATCAAAGACATCATGTGCCAGATGATTACAAATGGTATGTATGACATTAAACACACTGCTCTGTTCCTGGCAGCAGAGTTGCCTGAGTCTGGTTCATAAATGGTGGGTTCCTGCACCAGTGATACTTTCTCCTCAAAAGTGTAAGAGTAGGCAACCATGCTGGTAAGTTTACTGAAAATGCAGTGCCTGCTCAGAAAGCACCACAGCTCACATAACATCAGAAAACTCTGACACAAGCAGACATTACAAAATAATGCTTCTACTGTCATAAAAATGTTAGACTATTTCTGCCCACAGCTTAGTCACATAATTTACTTTCAGTCAAAAACACAGCAAATTAATTTCTGGTGTTCTTATGTTGCTATTCTAAGCTGGAGCAGCCAAATGCTAGTAATTTATGCAAATACCTAGGTAATAAAAGCTATTCCTGATACAAATAACTTGGCAAATAAGCAGGACAGTTATTGAAGTCCTATTTGCAATAGAAAGGGGCATTACTTTCACAGTGAAAAATAATACGAGTAAAAAATATTGAGTGTTTGTATAAGGAGAGAATATAAAGGGCAATAACTGTATTACTCTAAGTCATACTGAGACAGTTGTGTGACAATCATCTTGAAAGTATAAGCCAAAGAGTTTACTGATAAATTCTATATAAATACCATACACACACTGCCTATAGGTTAGCTTCATTTACCTGAATTAAACAAAATCCAGCTTTCCCTGTGCATATCTATCTCAATTCAATTTTCACTCAATGTGTTCTGCATTACATAGCTTTGAGAACCAGAATTCTCTTAAAAATAGATTTTTCAAAACTTCTGGCTTCAGCAAAGAAAGCAATCTCTGCACAAGCAATTCTGCTCAGCTTTGCCAACCAAATGTAACTTCCACATGCTAATCCCCACTTTGGTCACCTGCAGAGCAAGGGCTGCCCACAGTGACCAGCCCCATGGTCCGGTCAATGGAGGACTGATGCCCATCAGCGCAAAGCTGGGACCCCTTTGCCCATTCTGTCTGTGACCTGAATGAGATGCTCAGGCTCCCAAGGATTAAGTGAAACCATTTGTGCCATCTGCCCTTCTGCAGATCAGCCAAGCTTCCCAGCACGCGAGTCCTAAAAACACAATGCTTCACTCAGCTTTGCATAAATCACTAGATGTCAATACCATTCACAGGGCATATAATGAATCCTGAGGGGACAGTCTTCCTTTTACACATTTTGTGGGAAAATTCCTTGCTGGTTTTAGATCTATTTAAGGGCAGAGGATCGGTCCCTGTACACCACAAGCACAGTATCTTCTCTACTGTTGCTTGCAGCCTATTCAAAAAATGGTATCATCACACTAAGTTTTACTTTAATTATTAAGGTAGAAGACTCATGCAGAAATGAAACAGATTTCCAGATAATTTTCTATTCCACACTTATGTGTACATATATTGCAGATCTAAGTTTTCTGAGCTGCAAATATTAATTTGCTTTCCCTTTTCCAACCCCTAAACTATTACCAGGTAGCTGTGTAACAGGGTACCCAGTGCCCTGAACAGAAAAAAATGGGTGTGGAGTGGATTAAGTATGTCAGAGTATATATGAGTGCATACTAAAAAGCAGCTCCTGTCCCAAAGGAAAAGATCCTTAAACTGAGAGATAGAAGGCATATGACAAATTTATGCCAGGACCATCTTCCTTAAATGCATTTGGGGCCTTCCAAACAAATCTACACAGGCTATTTCAGGTAAACACAAGTTTCTACTGCCTGTATTTTCAGCAAGTTAGATAGGTGCAAGCCACCCGGACAGAAATGACTGAACTGGACTAGTATATCACTAAAGTATGGATACATCTTTCCTTCCAACAGGTCTGGTTAGTCCAGGCTCAGTAGGATATCACCACCAACTGCTGTGCATATCCAGAGACAGCATCAGCACTATCTCATCTCCACCAGCTCTGAGGGTAGAGATGACACAGCAGGTTCGTAGTTCATCTCAACTGCAAAACACCGTGCAGATGTAACACAGCACAGGGTCTAAAGAACATCACAGCACAACTGCAATCTGAATACAGAATTCCAGATCGCAGGGTAAATCCTTCATGGTTTAACATCATACTTTCCACTTTCAAAAGCTGCAGGTGGGGAAGGGATGGAGGTTGAGATAATAGGGCTTAAGAAAGCAAGTGAATACTACAAAAAAAGCCATGAAAAAGATGACAGAATGACTGCAGGGCAAAGGGTTATGCCATTTGAAAGCCTCCACATACACAACTTTTGGTCCTCAGGGTTTGCAGCTAGACAACAGGTAGACCCAGATGACTGGAAAAAAGAAACATCATTCTACAGGTGTCTCTTAAAGAGGAACTGTCACATAGAAAGTGTAAAATGAAGCGTTCACATCTTCACTGGACATGCAAAACTAAATTCTTGCTTTCCAAGCCAGAGTAAGGAACAGCACGTGTGCATGACTCACAAAAACCAGAAAACCTAGCAGCAGCTCCAGATTTAGGAAACAGTTTTATTTACTTTATTGTCAGTAACTCACCAGCCCAAATCAGAGCTGGTGCAAATATGTGTCTGTGCTACATATGCTCACAAACAGTAATAGAAATTAAAGACAAAGGAAACTGCTTTCAGAAGATTAAAAGTAATTGTTACCAAAATATAGTGTCTCTACTCCCTTGGGGTGGGTCTTCAATTTTCCCTCTTTTTTATTATTTTCAAGCTTAAAAATAATCAGAACTTTTAATCTCTGTACAAACAAAGCAGTATTTGAAGAATATTTCAAACAATGATTTTATGACACTAACTACACAGGAAAAAAAAACAACACCAAAACCCCTAAGGAACCAGATTTTCGATTTAATCAGGCCTTAGCCATATAAGTAAGACTACTCAGATCTCTATATAATTGCAGAATCAATACCATAAAATCTGACAAAGGCCTACAGAAGAAATTTGTGATGCTATCAAGTATTTTCTTGCACAATGATGCCATTTTATGCACATCATATCTGTACTGTCTCACTGATTGTGGCTTGAAAAGAGATTGACTGGAGAAAATACTGGCTTGCTTTCCAGGTAAGTAAGAACTAATTGCTGCTCCTTGCAGGCAGTATTTTTCCATGTAGCTTCCAGGTGCATTTTCACTGTTCAATTTACTTCATTGCAGGTATCACTTGAAACCCTGTTAGTGGAGGAAGGAAGGCACATTCCAACAGCCTACACTGATGATACACCTACAAAGCAAGGGCTGCTGTAGTTCTCTGCAAAGCCAGAGTCACCTTTCCCAAGAGGCCCCAGAGCCCCACGTACATATTCACATGCACTAGCACACCATGTTCATGCAGGACATGAACACTGCCTCCTTGAGAGATGGCAGAAGAGTGAGCCAGACCTCAAACAGTCTTCAGGGTAAGAGAACATTGGTTATCTCCAGAATGGTGACAGTTCTTAATACTTTTCCCTCACTGATGACATTTGAGTCATAGCCAAATACTGCCTCTCTTCTAGACACACTAACTACTGCCTCCACATTTATTACATATGACATGATGTCCAATCATAATAAAAAAAAATATTTCTTTATTATAAATTGCCACAGCAATCGTTAAAGAGACAGTATTGGCTATGAGTTACCTATATTTCCTTCAAACTTTTTCAAGCAAATTAAGTTTCAGATATTTGTACCTCATGGTGCTGCTATTTTTGCATCTTCTTTAAATAACAAGTTGTCCTACTGTGTAAGTGCTCTGCTTACGTTTCACAGGGAAAATAAGAGACTCTTCTAGAGAAACACAAACTTGAGTGTTATCAAAGTGTTATCAAAAGCAAGATGGACATAAAAACAACCAACCCGTTAAAACATTTGTTGTTCTATCTTGCCACAGCATGGTTTTACTTTTCCAGCTGATACAGGAGCATGGCTGTCAGGCACGGCAAGCTCCACACAACTAATGTTGGAATTTTTCTCCTGCACTGGGAGGCTGAAGAAGAACAACTTCATTAATTCCAGCTTTTGGTTCAATCAGACACTCTAGCGAACAACATAAATATGACCACTCATGACAAATGTTGCTCCAACACCTCACACACACATGAACCCAAAGCTAGACTGGAACTTGACCATGGGGTTTGTGATATAAGTGGATTCCTGGAAATGTCATCACTTCCTTAATTATCTTTTCTTGGAGAAAGTAATTACAGACAAAGCAGTAATTTATAAAGACATGTGAAAAGCTTTGAGGAAACTGGAGACCATGAACACAAATCACAGTCTACAATCAAAAAATCAAAACATATCTGCCTGAAAGAAACACATGAGCCCACGTGCACAGCACGTTTACAACAAGCCAGAGAGACAGGAAGAGTCCATCCAGTAAACAGCAGCAGCAGCTCTCCTGTAGCCCTCTCTACAACCATGCAAGAGCACATCAGTACCTGCAGCATCAGAGGAAAGCAAGTCCAGTTTACAGCTTCCAACACAACATTTTAAGCAGCAGTCAGCAAAACCAAAAACTGTGAGCAGTCAGAAAACTCATATTGACATTTTTCCTTCTGAGCCCACTAGCGTTCTGTGGTAGGCCCTGGCACGGCTTCAGACAGCGCTCCACACAGCTCTCTCTCAACTGAGAGCAGGGCTCACTTTCTGCACACAGCAAACAGCCCCGTTTCTAAAAACGGAAAACACCGAGGGTTTGCACAGCACTTTCCAAGTCATGAGATGTCACTGCTGCCTCTTTAAGGGCAGACACGCGTCAAGCCACGCTCCGGCAGGACACAAGGCTCCCTACAAATAGGCTCCTCTGGCCAACACAGGACTTCCTCTGGAAGTTCTGGTGGGCAGAACTTGAAAGGACTGCCAAATCCAACGACCAGCAAATCCTGAGCTGGCTAAAAACAACGCGCAAAGACTGCAGCCCAGACAAACAAGACGAAAAAGCCACATTAAAAAAAGTGGGATTTTACGCAAGCATAGATGCCTCAAAGGGCTAACAAAGAGAGGAGGGGAAACAGCATTGTAAAGGCTTTCAAACAAGCAAACTCCACTTCTTAAAATATGGCAATGCTACGTTCATCATGAAGGCAATTAAGACATCAATGTCATTTTAATGTATCAGTTGCAGCACACATGGAGTTATCTGAGACAAACACTGAATGATTACTATTTCTGTGGCACATGCTGCTGCTATTTTTACAGCTTTAGGGTCTATCACACTTTTTTTCTGATTCAGTCCAGTACTCCAGCTGGGCTCTTGTGCATGGCTGTGCATAAAGGGAGTAAAAGAAGCCTGCTAAACCACCCTGGTGAGCCAGTGGAGTTACCACAAGCTGTGGGCAAGCTTTGGAAATTACCCAGGATCAAAGATGCATGTGATGAGGAACTCCTGCTTCCCATGCAACAAATATGGGGTGTTCCCAGAATACATTTGCCACAGCATCACTCAGCTTGACTCTGAGACCTCACTGGCACAGAGCACTGGTGGAAATGGTAATTCATCTGGATTTCCCATTCTTCTTGTGTGGCACCCTTCCCTGACAAAACACTACGCAAAATGATCACAATAGAAAGCAGTAATCAACCTCAAATTTGACAGAGAGGCTTGCAGGTCATTTTCCATCGTTATTCCATATACCCACGATAACTGATTATGTTTCCTCTGCACAACTTCATGAACCACACATCAAGGAACAAGAAGTAATGGGTGAAGTGATCAGGTTGACATTGATGGGCTCAGCATAACAGGAGAGCTGACCAGCTGAAGAGGCTGAAAGTTCAAAACCCCCAAGCATACTTGCATGGAAACATGCAGGTCTGCTGCTACAGCTAGACATCCACTACTGCTGCCAAACTAAGGTGGCCACAAAATTGAAGAGGCAAAAAAATGAAAATACTCTTGCAAAGTTCAGATTTGGTCTGTGCCTTGGCAGAGGCACAGTGCTTTGTTTTATCTCTCTAAGCTGCTTCTTCTAAAGCAACAACTATTTTTCTTCAAAGCAAAGGCCTTTGACCTACCAGAAGTACTAAATACACGCACGTGCAGCATTGTGTACCTCTTCAAACAAATGAATAGGTAACAAAACCCTCACGAACTCCAGCTGTCAAGTAACAAACCTTGAATTCCCTTCCTGTGTGCTGTCAGCACATGACCTCCAGGCCCCTCTGACCATGGCTCTGGTGCTGCAGGTCAGTATGTTTTCAATACGCCCAGAAAGTGGCCCCTTTATCTGAGCTGAATCTCAAGGCTGTTTCTGTATCTCTGGATGCCTGAGCATGAAACAAAACATTTTTCCTTGACGTAGCCTTGGGTAAGGCTGTTGTAGTACTAAACTTCTGAAACCAAGTTAAAACAAACACACTGGGAAATCCAGTAAATATGCAGCATAATAGGCAAAATGAACTAAGTTTTCACCACCTTCATCACCCAGATCTTCAAAGTCCTAAAAACCAAAACCACTGTGACACAGAAAAATTATCATGAATTCAGAATATCAGCCTATTATAATTAGCCTATTCCAGAGGCTAACAACCATCTTAATATTATTTTTACTCTCAAAAGAAATTTTTGAAGTTGTTACTATTAACTTTTTGCCAAGTAGCACTGATTAAACAGTGAGGGAAAAGGTCTGTCGAATTATAACAGCCTCAGCACTGTTACTCAAAATTATAAAACTAAAGACAAGCCCTTAGTTTTCCTGCCTTCGTCTCATATAACACATGTTAAACATCTGTATCAGGCATAACATCTTAAAAGTTTTTGAGGATGAGGATGTCAATGAAAACAATAGTGAATCCACTGCCAGGAACTCTGATTCCATGTATTCATATGCATTCAATCCTAAGTATTCACATGAGATTAATTTTATATGCCCCTCCTCTCTCCCTTTAACTATTTCAATTGCGTGCTCAAAGCAGCTCAGGGAAATTCAACCAACAGGCATAAGGAAAGAATCCTCCATTAATTTAGGACTTGATAATATACCTAAAGAATAATTTCCACCTTAAAATAATTTTTATGCTCTTCTATACACATTTTTCTGGTGCAAATTTCTAGTTTCCAAGTGACTCAGCAAGCAATAACTCTTCCTCAGAACAAACAGCTCCACAAGGAAGCAACTATCTCCCTTCTAAAAACTGAGAAACTGAAGCAGTGAAGATACCCAAAGCCAAAGAGAAAGTTATTGTAAGAGTTCAGTAGTTCCTGGCATTCAGCTGAGACCCAGATCAGTACAGAAATGCACACACGCACTCACTTCCCCAGGAATATTTGATCAAATAAAACAAACAAAAAAGGCTTGCATTTTTCTTGCCAAGTTCAATATAAACACTTGAGGCTATTACATGCACCCGTATTCTATTTCCTATGATAAAGCATGGCCAAATATGAAGAGTGATAAAGGACATTTCTAAGAAATACTTGAAAAAGATTGGAACTTTGGGGGTTCTTACTTGAAGAAAGAAGACATTCCCAGTCTCAACATACAAGATTTCACCCCAGTGGATTAATGAAGTAAAATACAAACAAATTCCTTGAAGATTATAAATGTGGTAACAGAATTTCACTATATGATATTATATTTACCAGATCACTCTGCCTTAACATGGAAATGGTAAACTACCAATTCAGTTTCGCAAAGACTGTTCAGAATACTTAATCCTATACATTTCCAGTCTGTCTTTTGTCTTCTTTCCTCCAGTTTATAGGGAAGAAAACCCAATCTGAAAAGCCTGTCTGTGTCACGGGAGGAACACGTACGCCTGCCATGCCCTCCCTCTCATCAGCCACCCCTCTTATGTTTAAATTCACGAATTCTTGTTGTCTGTATATTCTACACAAGTGTCAAAGTGAGTTAAATTAATGCATACACACATGTTGCATATTTATGAGAACCATGATAACTGCACAAGTATGTTTAATGCATGAACCCTCCAGGGAATTTGCTAGGGGAAGTTTACACTTCTCCCAGCAAGTAAGGAATGTGTAATTTAGCAGCGTTCTAGCACAGCGCAGGTTAAAAACAAAACTACCCAACCTCCTCCCCCAAAGCAAGCCTTCACTTAAATTTTCAGATCTTGCATTCCATATTATCAGAACTTCACCCAGCCTCTGAACAAATACATGATTCATTTTAAACTCGCTTTCGATGTTGCTAAATCTAAGTAATGCGCTGTCAAACAAAACCACTGGTTTTATTCTGGAGTCTACTGGAAATACTACATGACAAACAGACCTCTACCTTTGCTATCGGCATTCACAGGCAACAGGAAATACCTCAGCTGGTAAATCAAGCTTAAGGTGATGGGTACGTTCTACTTTTAGACAAAGGAGCACTTGGAGTCGGTTTCTACAATAATGGAAAAGATAACATTTGCTCTGCTTTGTTCTCTGAGTCTGATCCTATAAGTAAAAACTGATCTTTCCAAGTTGTTTACACTCTTTTGCTGAACACTGCTGCCAGCAAACCTTGCTCCAGCTTCCTGTGCATTTTTAGAGCAGCCATCTCCAAGGTCTGTGACTGGAAATTGCTCAGGAAATGGGAAAAGGAGGCCAAGGGTTCCAAATGCTGAAATCTATTCAGTGCCCTGCACTTCAGTGTACCCCCAAAGCACACAGACAAGACAGCTTAGGGCAAACTGCTCTCCTAACATCAGCACGTTAGACAAGGCACAAGCAGCCTCTTTCTGCTAGACAGCAAGTATTTTTACTCAAAGCCAAGTATTTCATTCCACCAGTGTCCCGCTGGTCAGGCGGTGGGGGCACAGCCTGCATCCTCGTGCAGCGTGACTCGCCCACGTTGCGCGCGCACAACCGCACCAAGCGCCGCGTTATGCCAGCGGCACCGGCCCAGAGGGAAATTTTGGGCTTATGCAAATGTGCACTCAGCACTTGAGTCATGCTGCTCTCTCGGGAGGTACAAGCTCCGGCTGCAGCCCGTTTCATCCCAGCCCTGAGCACCCTTTAGTAACCAAGAAGTTACAAGTTCCCCCAGTATCACGTCCCCACAGGCACTCTTCTGGGCTGCTTTCAATAAAACTTGTGATTGCCTTGTGAGATCTACTCATACCAAATTTGCCTAATGACTTAGCAATGGATTTAAAGTTTCCTGGGAGATGAGAGAAGCACTGAAAAAATCTATAGCAGAATCACATACAGCTATTTAGTTCTCATCGGAAACTATGCTCAAGAAACCCAAGCCAACCAATGAACAACCCCAACCAACCCCTTCTCCCCTAAGGAAACAACCCACAAAACCCAAAGAAAAACCAAAAAGCCCTACAATTTGGTCTTCATGTCTAGAGAACTGATCATACCTACACTTTCTTCAGTCATTGACAGTGGACTTACCAGGCTGATAACCCAGTGCCCAGTATACTAAGAAAGGCTTAAAAAACACCAAATCAAAGCAAAATCCTAAAGCAAACACCCACACCACCACCAAATATAAAAATATATGTTCCTTGTTCACAGTCCCACCAAAAAAGCATAACTTTTCTATTCTTTTCATGACAGTAGAAGATCTGACAATTTTGATTAATGGAAGCCAATGAGACATCTACTGAAAAAACCTACTAATAATTTTTCTCCTCATAAACTAGACATTTAAGACATAATATATATGGAAAACAAACACAACAGCTGAAGTTTCATGGATGCATACAATACAGTTTGAAGTCATCACAAACCCCACAAGGCTCATACTGGAGTCAGTGGAAAGACTGATTCTGACCAAGAGAATCTGCTTTTATGTTAATCACTATAAAAAACTCCACTTGAAGGTTCTTTCAGCACAGATTTAGACCCGCTTTTCCTAAGCTTCTCCCTGTTAGATCATCACCTTTGTTCTCTCATTACAAACCTTCTAATTGTGTACACACATGTTGCTCTCACAGGACACAGTACTAAAGATTTGTGTGTGTAATACTGTAAGAACATGAACTAAAAGGTTCAGCTATCATGGCACGCAATGTTTTCTTTGCACTTTGGCACTCTGTTTTGATGTGTTTTGAGAGTAAACAACAGCATGGCACAACTTGACATCAAAAAAAATTTATTCTACTGTTGCTTTCAGAACAACTAAACTTTTTGCCAGTCCCTCCAAGTGCAGCACACATAAGTAATTGGACTACCACAGTCAGCAACACTTGCTTTCTGTACAGCAGTCCCCCCTCAGCGAAGCACTAAGGCTGTATTACACTGGTAAAAGAATCTGAACTTCAATATTTGTTTATAGTGGTCATGGCAGGGATCCAAAAGTATTCATGTTAATTTACAACACATTTAGGTAAACTATCTGCTTTTGAAGACAGCCAATTATGCAAAGGCCTGTTGGAGATTGAAATCTGTTTCTTATTTCCTTTGCCCACCCCCTACCTTTTCTAAGCACACTTTGTGGTGGTAAAAGATAATGAAGATGGTGGCTAGGTATGGAAGCAGTTTATTCATATGACATGCAAAGCATAGGTGGACAGTCTCCATGCAAATTGTATGTGGTTCTTTGTGGCACTTTAGTGACAATTCAGAAATAACTTTATGCAGCAAATTAACGTATAATAATCCCATTTGCAGACATACTTATCACCAGGGATCTGGAGAAAAAGTAATTTCCCCATTACCTCTCTTTCATGATGGCCAAGACCCTCCTTGGGGTTTCTGAGATTGAGGACGTGCACCTCTTGGGGCAGGCTCGTCGTGCCCCGGCTTGCACAGCCAGATAAGACGGTAAAGCTTTCCAATAAGGCATGGACTGGGTGCGAATTGTTAACAGGCGATAAGACACATTCCCTCTGAGGCACAGGACCTGCAGAGAAAGACACAGACACACATCACTGGGAGAAAAAAAAAGCAATACATCATTTATACTTGTCAAACAATGATCGTCCTTTTGTTCAGAAAATTCATAGGAACACAAGAAGCTTTGTGCTTATTCTCCACAA
The DNA here is from genome assembly GCF_015227805.2 of Hirundo rustica. Classification (NCBI taxonomy): domain Eukaryota; kingdom Metazoa; phylum Chordata; class Aves; order Passeriformes; family Hirundinidae; genus Hirundo; species Hirundo rustica. The sequence goes on from NC_053458.1 coordinate 16,471,591, forward strand.
AATTAGGACTTTTATTCCCTTTGCTCTTCTCAGTTGTCCTGAATATGCTAACTCGTTGGCTCATTTCTCTCTGAAACTCTAAATTTTCAAGTATGAATTCCAAAACTGAAGGTATTCTTTTTTTTTACCAGGGAGTAAAACAGAGAGGAAAAAAAAAGTAAAAGAAAACCCCATTAAAAAAAGCCCCAGCAAACAAAACAACCAAAAAAACCTCAACCAAAGCCAACCAATCAACAACCCCAAAATCATGCCCCCTCCCAAAAAAAGTAAAACAAAAAACAAACAAACAAAACCAAAACAAAACAACAAAAAGAAACCCACACCACCACCAGTGATAGCAGTCAGGAGAATTGGTTTGTTTTAGATGTTTATGTCAAACACCGTTATCTGCAAACACTGTAAATGCAATCGTGTATGTAACAATGAAAAGTTGGTATCTACCAGAAAGGTAATTATGTCAGGAAGGATTTGGGCGAGTTGGATTTGTTGTTTTTGAAGCACTGCTGATTTATAGTGAACATCATTCAAATACATTGTACAAAACAGCAGGCATCTGTCACATGATAAAATGAAATGTTTGTTTACTGAGTATTTTGTGTCTGACAGCAATTATCTGCACTGATAACAGTTATCTAGTCCAAAACAGAGTGTACGCCCTTTCAAATAATCACCACAGCATGATGTAGTGCCATACTCTTATATAGTACGTGAGACCGTGTGATGTGATAGAGCAAGATAGCACAGAGGCTGAAGCATACAAAGCAGTTTATATTTAAACTATATCCCAGGAAACTAAATCAAGACAAATATTTATGAAAAGCAACCCTGCTTTTCCAACACGGCTCAAGCCCACCCCTGACAGTAACATGTATGTTTTTGATGCAGAAGGTCACAGGAGAACATAATTGATTTAACCCCTAATTTGCACCAAAGGCACTCAGATGAGAATTAGACTCACATGAACCAGTCAGTTCAGAGGCTGCCAGGCATAAAAGAGAAATACAAGGTAGAAGCATAGCTTTTTTTTTCCAGATGGTGCACATCTGCAACTGAAGTAAAATGCTTCCTTTGAAAAAAATTCAAAATAAAGAAAATCCTCAACTGATTAAATGGAAGAGCTCTATCAGGTTTTGTCAAGTCTAAAGCCAGCTACTGTAGCACTAGAGATCATCTGACACTGGTGTACATTTATGTTTAATTATATTAGCACTGACCTACACTTTGCTGGTTAATACAACTCTTCTTTCAAAATACAGTTTGCAGTTGGCCATTTACTTTAAAATCAGAGTCTGTCTTAAACCAGGCTATCTGGAAAACACAAAGCCCTTGAGCACAGGGAGATTTCTGCAGTGCTTTGGGCCACAAAGGGGCCATTCCTGAAACCCACCAGTGCATAGTGCATATCCTATGAGCTCCCACCGAGAAAGAATATTTGTAAAGGCAATGCTCATGGCATAAATTACACATGCCTGTGCTTGGGGTACAGAGGATAAACAAACTTTCTTCTCCCTAAATGAGGAGCTTGGCAGTAGCACTGACCACCAGTTTGGAGGACTTGCGGTTTTCTAGTTTTTATTTAACTCCTTTTAAAGAATACGCATACAAAATGTGACAGGCAATGATACTCAGCTTAAAAAAAAAATCCATTAAAAAGTTGCCCTTTGTAAGAGTTGAAGAAGTATTTAGAATTTGTAACAAACACAACCAGTATAGAAGGCTACATTTTCCTGATGTACAAGAGCACATCAGAAAACCTACTAATCAATTAGCCCAGCCACTGATGTGTAAGTCCTACAGCAGACCATGCAACCTGCACAAAACAGTACTCTAAACTCCACAAACATTTCCTGGGAAAGAAAGGAACATTTGTTCATTGGCCAGAATGGAGTTGATAGTTAAGATGCTTCAATCATAACACACACTCGCCCACAAAGAACAAAGTGCAAGACTGAACAAAACCAGAAATGGGAGTTGCTGACAAAAATGTGCACTTAGCAAAGACTCTGGAGAAAGAGCCAATACCTCCCTTGTGATTTCCTTGTGAACACCTATTCCCATGCAGGACATCTAGCAATCCTCCCCTACAGCCTTCCTCTGGTATTTACTCTGAACAAATTTAATACATTAGAGTAAAAGACATCTGGATTTTCCCCTCACATCCTACAAGGGGAAGACTATTGTGACTTTAGTTCAGGCTGTAACTGCCTCCTTTGCTGGCAACTCAAATGCACATTAAGAAATCCCTCTGTTCTGCCCAACATGCAAGATGGAAACAGTCCCGGAGGGAGCAGAAGGTCACATCCTGGATAACCATGTGCAGCTGAGCTTATCTGCACAGGGACAGGCAGAACAAGGCATGCCTGCTCTCCTGCACTCCACCCCAGCTGGACAGGGGCCAGATCTCCAGCAGAAATCCCATCACCCTGCTGGCAGCGAGCCCACATGCTGTGCCAGTCCTGAGCAGAGCTTACTGGTGTAGGTCCACTCCTAGAGCAGTGCAGCTGCACAGCATCTGCCCGCACACCCCAGCAGCCTGGGGCACATCCCCTCTGTCAGCTCTCTTTGGACAGAAGGGGTGCACAGAGCTGCTCTAAGCCACTCCAAGAAACCAGTGTTTTGGGAGAATTACTGTCTTTGATAGAACTGCTTCCAGACCAGCCTTGTAAGAGAAAGGGATATATCCCCAGAAATCTGAACCAATGACTGGAGTATCTGGAGAACGCTCCGCTGCAATCAGACCACGCGTGCTGTGAGGCAACTCAAGACTCTCACAGTCACCATTTCTCTTGCGCTGGCAGTACCAAACCACAGTCCTCCTGCGCTGATATTCACACATCTGCCCAACCACGAACCTGGCTGCAGCGCCATGCCCACGTACACCGGCAGGCCTGGAGGTAGTGCCAAGTGACAGGAAAACTTATTTCTAGATCACCAAGTCCAGTGAATGCTCAGCCTGTAAATGGCACAAGGCAGCTCCTTCTGCCACTTCCTCTGCATTTATGCTGTGCTTTATTCTTACACTGTGTGCACCACAGCAATGTTAGAGCGATTTACTTAACATCCATTAACCACATTTCTTTCCAGCCTTTCCTATTGCACCTGCAGATCTGTCACACTCAAATGTGGACGCTGCAACAAGGCACTGTCACTCCAGTGGGAACTGTAAGAGCAGTCCTCTATCCAAATTATCAACTTTTGGCTCCCTCACAGATTCTTCATCTTCGTCTCCCTTCCTGCCACTTTTCTCTGACTAGAAGCCAGCTATTTCCTACAAAATACATATCTACCACTCGGGGCGGGGAAAACCAACCAAGTCCTACCTAGGACACTACTAATCTGATTGTTTAACACCTCCACATCACCTACTTATATTTGAAAGTCAACACAAAACCACAGCCTCATCCTACTGGGCTTTACTGTTTCTCTGCTCTGCACAAACATCAGGATAAGGCTTTGCCAGTTTCCCACTCCAGCCTCACGCCCTGTTCCTACATCACCTGCATCAGTGACACCAACATCCTGCCAAAATTCATTATTATCAACATCCAATTAACACATCAAGATTGCCTTATCAGCTCTAAATGTGTACAGTTATTCTCCTGCGTCTCCATCCCCATCAAAGCACTTAAAAGCTCAAATATATCTTCCAGTTTATCCAGCCCAGTGTGGTCACAAGCCTTTAGTGCCTTCTCTGCTGAGAATCTAAGTGCGCACACACAGCCACCCTTGGGCTTTTGTTTAACTTTGGAGCATGTAACCACTTAAATCTTGTTAGCAAATCCTGGCTCCTACCCCAATAAAATTTTAGTTGCTTAATGCCTTTAGAGGATACAAAGCAGGTTAGGCAGTTTCATACGAACCAATTATTAGGTATGTATTTTACAATATAATGTTTATTGCAAATATTTAGTGAATTCAGAATTCTAGAGAATTGTTGAGTATTGAATTATTTTTCTCTTCCAATAAATATTTTAAAGGAAATCAGTGCAGACCCAACCTTGTTTGATACTGTGTAGCTGTGTCCATCTGGAACATATTCAATACAAGTTCAACATTCTTGTTTCCCATATCATCCATGCTACTAATGAGTAACACGTGTTCTATTGTAAGAAGGTAGCAGAAATGGGAGTAAGACTAAGGGGGATAACACAACAACCCAAGACCAGCTCAGAACTGTGACTCATTTTATTAAAATAGTAAAAGGTAATGTACTTTCTGTTGTATTTCCATGGTGATTTCTGCAGTGCTGTCAGCTGAAAAGCACGAGCAGCCACCACAAATGGCGTGAATCTGTGCTGGGGGCTCCACAGCACATTTGCATGATTCCCATATGCCAGAGCAGAGGGTACAAGCCACACCAATGGGACAGAATACTCCTCAGAAGGACAGATTTATTGTAATTGATTTTTGAATGAGGGAATAACACTAATCTAGTCATTATACACAAAACCAAAAAAAACTCAGAATCCAGACTCGAGGAACACAAGGGATCTCTATGCTATTGGGTACAAAGTAATATAAATTACTGCAGATCCTGCTAGAATTCATCACTTTATGCTGAAAGGCACATTAAGATGTGGAGGAGGCTAACTAAAGCAGAGATTTCAGTGTGCCCAAATGACAGACTTTCACTAAATTTCTTTTAGAGAAGGTTAATTTAAGGGCATTCTCTTAAATCTCCTAGTGACAATGATGGTTGAAACAAATCTACTTTTGAATGACAACAGGGAGGGGAAATAATTTTCTCTTGAACTAAAAAGATTTGCAGAGCACTTGAGCAAGACCCAGCAATAACTTCTTTCCATAATCTTCACCACTCATTTCTAAAGATACAAGTGCATGGGCAAAGGGCCAATGTTCTACATGGAGCAATTGTTACCACCTACACAACCTTCTTCTCACAAAGGGTTTCTCACTGAGGGAAGCATTTATCCCAAAAAATGTACACAAGAGTTGAGGCAAATAAGAATTTACAGACAGAAGTGACACCTATCACTCTCAAAGAAAATGTTAGTCACTACTACTTATTCAGTATGGGTGGCTCTCTAACAATAAATACTAAATTCCTTCCTGCACACCCCTTCACAGAAGCCCATCTGGAAAGCCAAATTCCCAATAATTTTAATGTAGAGGATAATCGACAACTTCCACTATTAATATGAAGAGAAGTTTTTAGTACAGATGACCATGAAAAAAAACCAGCTTCATACTTCTAAGCAAGCACTTGAGCAAGACATCAATGCTCAGGTCCAGTCCATTCTGGCAAGCAGCTTTGAGAGATTGAAAAGACAAGATCAAATGGTAGAAAATAATACATGGGCTTTGTGTCGAGAGACAACAGCACAGAGGAAACCTCAGTGTTCCTTCTCAAGAATAGGAGAAGCACCCTCCATGATGATCAGCAACCAGAAGGAGCTGGGCTGTCCAAGTCTACTCCTGGATTACATGATTGTCCTCTCTGAATAAGAGTGACTGCCATAAGAAAGACGCAGGGATCATCATACTGGCCAGGAGGAAGACTAAAGCATATGACTGTCTAAAGCCTTTTATATTTGTATAAATCTACACATTTCCTTGAGATGCTTAATTTTTTGGGAATTCTTTTACTATCACATCTAGTGCTTTTTTTTTTTTTTTCCTGGTTGAGCTACTTTTGACTGAATCACCACTGGGGCAAGGGTGAGACATTTAATATTGCAGGGAGAAGATTCATGAACTAATTTTAGCTATTTTGAAAAAAACAAGCCAATCCAACCAACCAAAACACCCAAGACATCAGACTTTACAGTTACCTATTTGATTTCAATGAGCTATAAAACTTCTATTGAGAAGAAAAAAAAATACATCCTGAGGAAATATCCAGTACAGGTGGCAAGATTTGGTTGTAGAAGGAGTAAAACATACAAGCTGTACTAACTAAAAACATGTGCTTTTGCAAAAACTCAGAGGTTTCCCATTCCAGTGCACCAAGCTCACTAACCTCCACTGCACCCTTCCCCTTTCTTCAAGGAAGAAGAAAAATTCTCTGGAACTACACATTAACCTACATTCTTCACCTTTACACTGACATCTGGTGCTAATGCTACATGCAATTCAACCCTTGCCCCATGTGCTGTCTATCCCCAAACATTATCCCCCAATTAATTCCCATTCCACTATTATCAACTCTGCCCAGACCTATTCCATGTATGGACCAAACTATTCAGATATTTCAACACATTAGATTACACTTAATCTACCATGTCTTTTGAGCCTCTATTTGCTGCAGTTTTTCTAGACATTTCTGTTATACATAGTAAAGCCTACATAACATTATCTGCCTGCCCACTAGGAATCATTCAGATGACATGCCCCATACCTCTTTAGGTTGCTGTTATGCTTGGTACAAACTCCTGATGCTGGCTTCTCTTTCTAAGCAAAGTAATTTTTTTATGCCTCTCTGGTGGATATGTTGCAAAACATCCACTCCCATGGCTCCCAGCCACCACTAAAAGCACAAGGTTTATCCCTGTTTAATGCAAATTACATTTTTAAAGCATAAATTCCTTCTTTCACTTTTTGAAAAATGAGCTTCTATTAATCTTTTTTCCTTATCAGGACATAAAACTGATATAAGTTTAATTGGAAAGGTTAACTATCAAAAAAACTGAACTGCTGTAGTAACGTACTGCTACTTTGAAATTACGAGTTAAACCTAAACTATCCAATTCATGAAAAATTGCAAATTATAAAGTCATGCCCATCTGTTACACAGCAAAATTCTATTTCAATACCTAAGCAAGCAAGGCAAAGATGGGCAATGTCAATCAGTTAAGTATCTTGTTTAACAAAAGAAACTCCAGGTGTCTTGTTTATACACATATTAAGCTAATTAAACAGAAAAGGCAATGAATAAAAAACCTGTTTGGTTTAACATATCCGCTGAGCACAATCTCAAGACATTGCTACCCATGAGGCATAATATTAGAAAACAAACATCTGCACCTGGAAAACAAAGAAGTCTTTCAAAAGCAGATGTACTCTACCACAGAGCTACATTTTATGTAACCTCTGCTGTACTTCTTTCTGACCAGAACTGTCAGAGCCCAACCTTCTCTTGAGGCTTGCAGCAAAACACCGCTTACAGGAACTCCTCTCTAGTATTTTTCCATGCTTGAATGTGCAAACTCATCCACACATGTTCTTACTGTCTCTTCCCATTCCTTCTCCCAAGCCAGCATTTGGAAAACATTTCCACTAACATAAGAGCATCTTTTTAATACTCATAAACAGAACAACACGTATGCATTGACTTTCATTTAAACACATCCAGAAAGCACATTTTCTGGTTTCCGTGTCAAAGAACTGAAAACAAAGCGATCCACCAGTGTTTCAAAAAGGGTTGTTGACTTTCTCCCTTTGTTATCCTCAAGTAGCAGAAAAAAACCCCAAGTTTCAAGCAATTAATCTAAAAATCAAAGGCAGATGATTCTCTTGGACAAATCTTCTGTCTCGTGAAGCATCCATTCTTTTTTAAACAGTGGTCAATATTAGACTGAGGGCTTCCCTGCCCCCCAGGCATGCCTGACTCAAATTACAAAATTTTATCAAGTCTGTAAAAGAAAGAAAATTTTTCAGATAACAAGCAGTACCTAAAACACAAAGAATCACTGCACTTTAGCAGAAGAAGCAAATTTAGCATTCAATTTTCATCATTGCTAATGGATGAAGCTGTCTTCAGCAAAGTGATTGTGAAAAGAGGAAGAAATTAACAAACACAAACTATTTCTAACATTCCCTGCTCATTATTCCCAAAAACATTCAAACTTCATGCTGTAAAATTCTATTTTCCCTAGAGGTAGCCCATAAATTGTCTCAGATTTACCCCTCTTTACCACAGAAAGATAGGAAATTGCATGGAAACAATGAATGGAAGTGCACTTTTTATCAGAAAACAACAGGAAGCATTCTGCTTGGTTTACATGAGAGCTCTGTATTGTGGCCAAAAGGGGAAAAAAAAAAAATATATATATATAAAAATTTAATGCCTGCTTAGAGCAAAAAGCTCTAAAACAGGTTTCAAAAGCATTGTATTGTGAATAAATCAGCATTGGAACTCATCAAGCCATCCTACCCACACTGCTGCATTTACTAAAATTGGGTAAATTAAAAATGACACAGAAGGAAATCCCAGATTTCATAAAATCAGTTTCAGGAGGTAAAGAGAGAGAACCATACCTACTTTCACAATCAGCCATACAGGAATTTATCAAAGAGCATGCACAAAAACACACATGTAAGCTTCAGCAATCTGTGCTTATCTAAGGAAACAAGTCTTCTCAGTCTCTCTCAGCAAAAATACCTATTTAAATTGCAAATATATACTTCAGTTCTTGGCATACTCATGGGTATTCTTGAAAATGCTGATACAAGTTCTAATGATTTTCAAACCAACACAGGAAGTGTTGGAATCCCATCTCAGGCAGTACCAATAGTATAGACGAGGGCAACCAAAACATACGGTAACAGTAAGACAACAGAATGCATACACTAGCCTGGGGGGCAAGGGTAGGCTTTTTGGAATGGGTGGATTTTGTTGGTTGGTTTTTGTTTTCTTTTTTCTTCCTTTTTAAATCATAATGATTAAAAATATCCCATGACAGTTTTTCAGAATTGCAAGTAGCTCTCACATGCTTGATCCCTACTCACCTTCATTTGGAACTGCATATGCAGCCATCTTTTGCCCAAAAATACACAGTGTTATATTGTTTGTCCAAGGGGGACTGCCAGGCAATGAAAAGAGTTTATATCTTATCTGGGGACTAATGAGAGCAGCCTCAATGAGATCAGGAGAGATTTAGAGGTGTCTTGTGTTTACCAGTTCAGGAGGCATCCCAACCACAGAGTTGGTAGCTAGTCTTGCAATTTAGAAAGTTTTCCAAATGCTTTTACTGCGTCTATTAGACACCTCACACACATTCCTAAACAATTACAGTATCACACAATTCTACAAACCATTATCAGATTTTCCTTTAATTCATAACATTAGCAGTATTTTTGATAGGTTATCCAAGCTTCAAAGTAAAGGCATAGCCAAAGTTTTCCTTTTATTTGATTTTTTATATGGCCGAAGCTGCTTCCTTTTCTTCACATAGACACACTGAAATTACAGGAGTTCTGTTCCTATCCTTTTTTTCCCACCACCTCTGGGAGTTCTTTTCCTTCTTGATAGCTGGTTTTCTTTCCTATCCAACCCCTATAATGCCATTTAACCACTCCTACCTAGTCCCTTAAGCTTCATCAACACTTGGCATTCACTACACCTGCCTACCCATGGCTCTACTTTCAATAAGATGTCTTGCTTTTATCTGTCAATTCAATTACCAGCAAGTCATATTTTGGTCTTCAGAAAGGGACCAATGAATTCTGGATGCTGGTGCATATGGATGCATGCACATCTGGAGAGTTAGAGAGAGGTAATTTCCTTTCCAAAATATCTTTTTGACAGCCGCACAAATGCCGAGTACCAGATGGCACAGCTGTCAGCTCAACAGCAACTTCCTGCTATCATCTGCTTTAACTTTGTCACTGGGCCCAGGACTGCATGGGAGCCTTGCCATTAGTGACTAGCCCATCAGAACAGGCCAGCAGTCACTGCCTCTAATCTTGGGCCAGTACTGAAGATTGTGGATTCTGCTTGCAACACCAGGCACTCAGTGAAAAGCAGCTGGAGAGGGCTCTTTGGTTTGGGGTTCCGTTTTTCTTTCCCTTAGTTCTGCCTGTCAGAAACACATATAGGTGCTTCACTCAAGCATGAAACTTTGTAAGGCTTCCCCTTCCTAATCTCAGTTTGCACATCAGAAACATCACTCCATACTAAAAAAGGGAACATCTGCTCAGTGCTGTGTGTCAGGAAGATCTGATAAACACTGGTGCTGGACGCAGTGCTGGAACGAGAGCAGCAGCATTGAAACACGTGATCCACACGCTGCCAGCCAGACCAGGACATGCTGGGGCTGCTTTTCCCAGTCCTCAGCTGCAAAGGGATTGAAAATCCTCATCAGTGGAGAGGACCCTTCACAAAATAAAGAAACATGGCTCTGTTACTCAGGCTTTCAGCTGCAGCAGTTGGCAACCGCTTACCTCAGCCCCATGAAATGCAATGGGGATCTCAGAAGCTGCAAAAGTCAAAGGGAAGGAGAAAAACTTGGGGAAAGATGGCTCCATAATTGAAAGCATGCCAGCTTTTTCCTAATTAAAAATAACAAGATTACAAGTTCAGTTGAAGGCTGAATTCCTGTAACTGACCCTTTAAGGATGAGTTCACTATCACTGTCTCATTGAACAAACCTTGAAAACAGATCCTTATCAAGTGCTCAAGCAAAACAAAACTTGCCTCCACAAAACACTTTAAAGCTTCAGTCTTGTCTTGAAAAGCACAAAAGAGATACTTAAAAAATAAAGAAAGAAAAAATGCAAAAACTACTGTACTGTACCACAGCCTTCACTCAGTTAACCAACAGCTTCTTGTCCTCTACTGTAGATTCAGCAAGGAAATCAGTCCTGGAATATGCCCTTCCACAGGTTCTCTCTTCAGACTTCTGAATATTTATTATCTAGTTTGGTTTTAACTAGGAAAGACTCTGTGCTCAAAATTTTTCAAGGTTCTGAAGAAGACTAGGAAACACCATGTTGGTCCCAGTGCTGAGGAAGGCCCCAAGCCAAGGCGGTTGTGGGCACCGTGACTTCATGGCTGGGCATTATTTGAAGCTTGCTCACAAGCACCAGCCCAGCTGCAGGACAGGCCCCCAGGCCCTGGTGGCTGTTTGGCAGGTGACAAATGCTGTGCCTGGCACCCAGGGCACGGCGCTCAGCTTCACATGGACAGGGGGACACATCATCAGCATGGAGATGGACCCAAGTGTACAAGTCTGGGACGGCAGGTTTGACAGAACTATAAATACGCAGCTATTTCTACCAGAAATGAAAAAACAATAAAACCTAACATTGCAGGTTTATGAGACAGGATGAATCATCCAACATCTAACCACAGCCAAACCCAGGGTACCTCATTCACTCCACCCTTCTCCTTCCTACCAACATTTTCCAGCTATCTTAGGCCTCTTTTGACGCTGATGAAACCTGCCTTCTGCAGGAGCTGATTCAGCTCACTAACATGACAGGAAAGTAACCCAGCAATAAAGAGACTAAGCAGGTTTCTGCTGGCCTTTAGTGCATTTGAGAGCAGGAAGGAAAATTTGGGGAGTACCTAGGCTGGCTGCCACCAAGGGCACTGGAATAACCTGCACCCCCCTGGTATGGGCAGCAGGGAGCCTTCAGACTTGATTGTGCTCTCAAAACCTCACTGACTGAACGTGGAAAGACCTTCCTAGAAAGAGATAATACTGTTTAGAAAATGTGCTGACTGCACAGATGCAGTTTCCTTTTAGCCCATGATAAGCACAATAGTGACACCAACTACCACTTTCAAAAGCTCCTCAAGCATTTTCACTTTGAATGAATATTTCCATGGTGGAGAACACTAATATGACAGTGAGGAGTCACAACAACTGCTCTGATTACCAGAAGACTTCATGCAATACCTCACTACCACATATGTATATACATATGTCTATGTGTAAATATTTATGCGTATACATACATGTTCTCCATAGTTATCTCATCTAGATGTTGACAAAACATTCAGTGGAAGTGAGATCAATCACACTTTCGTCATATAAAGGTATTTGTTCTGCTTTTGAAGACCAGGCAAGAGACTGTTGTTTTTTAACATAAAAGCTTTTCCTGAAGGAATTTAATTTAATTTCCTCAGCACTACTAGGCTCACCATTTACAATCACAGGACACTGCAGTCGTGACACATAGTCTCTTAAAATATCTTTCCTAATCAGTGTTCCTGTAAGCCCACTCTTAACCCCTCATATGGAATTCAAAACTAGAGCTACCCCCTTTTTAAGTGGTACCTACATTGCACTGCTGCACTGCCCTTGCCTTCTCATCTCCACTTCCTGTGTTAAACTCCTGGAAACTACATTTACAGCAGTACTATGAAGAGCCACCCTAGATGCAGCAGTATTAGACCTGATGTGGTAGAAGTCTAAACTGGTTTAAGTGCAGACAATGTCACTTCAATTTATTTACATATTTAGGGCCTCATGGCACAGTCCTTTGGATACCATTAAGTTATTTACCATCGTTGAATTAACATAATGCTTTTTATTCAGACAGAATAATTTTTCAAGGAGACTGAAGGGGCCACACAATGCTTTTACCAGTTCAGCTCTTGGTCCAAGTTAGACTTGCTTCTAGCTTTCAGGATGGGGTAGATGGGTGAGGGTAGAAATGCTATTTAGGGGAAAAAAGAAAAAAAGAAAAGAAAATCAAAAAGTTTTGTTTACTGTTCTGATTAAACAGATTCTGAGTAAATCCTGTCTGGTTTACAGATTATCATCATCTCAGGTTACTGCTATAGCATCTTCTTATGGGACAAACTATATATACACAAGATGCTACAAACTTGAAAACTTCTGCAAACAACTTCTCTATGCATTCACTTTGCAAGATCACTGTTCTAGTCAAAAACCTGAAATAACTTACCACACCACACAGAGCCTCACCTACATAACTAATGAAACATGGTGATTGGCTAAAACATCACAGTATGTCCAAGGAGAAATTTACAGATATGTAGGTCAATATTAAAACTCAAACAAAAAAACCCCAAACCACTAATGACCTGAAAATTGATCTGCAATGTCCAATCCTTTCCTTCAAAAGCAGCAGTATTGTCATTCTAACGCAGCAATGTAGCACCTGCACATATGCAGCACATGGACATTTGTCCCGGACTTCCAAACATCTGTAAACTACCCAAGATCAGTAACAGCAGCTCTAACCAAGCTCATAGATCTCAGAAAATCCTGAACAAACAACCAAACTCCTATTATTCTGTCAGAAGAAGCTTCCAGGCAGAAAAAGAAGACACAGTGAAAAAGAGGAAACTGAGTCAAGAAGCCATCTACACTTACAGACTGAATATGAAATACAGATGAAAACCCAAGTACGAAAAGTAGAAGAAAGTAGGATTAAAGCATGTTGTTTCTGCACGTATTTCAATGTCAGCATCCATTCTACTCAACTGACAGTTGAGGTCATGCCAAAATGACCACTTGCTGCCAGGCACCTGTCTTAAAGACACCAGCCTCTCCAGTACAGAGATGTGATCAATCAGATCCGTCTTACGCAGAGCTGGGGACCAGGAAGACTGAATCATCAGCACAGAATCTGAGTGACCAAAAAGTAATTTAAATTCCTTACCATGATTGGGTTTTATTGTGCATGATGGCTTGATATTTGTTGCCTCAAAGGAGGAGAAAGTTTCCTACAGTAGAAAAAGCACCTCTGACTCCGACCAGTTCTGAAACCATCTAATCATGAACAGATAAATCTATGGGTCTTTCACCATAAAAAGGCTTAATAAATAAACAAACATCTTCTCACCAGTATTGTCCAGAAGTTTGTTTGCTGGGCACAATATCTGTCCCCATCAAGTGCATGTTTTTTCTCATCTTTCGCTGCTAATTCTATAAAACTGTCAATAGTCAGACAAATCAAGCAAATAAAGAGATCTTCTTTTCAAGTCAAACACTTTTGGCTCATAGCTATAAAAAGCAGAAACCATCTTTGTTTTGTTCTCCCCAAACTGGAAAAAATTGATATTTTCCCTCTCAATAAAGCTGATTCAACAGTATGAGTGAAATACAAGCACAGAGATCAAGTGGCCTCGGAAATCTCTATTTTGAACATTTACACAAAAAGACTGACCAGAAGCAACAAAAACAATACCTGAATTTTAACAAGCTCTGTGCTTACACCACACTCTAAACAGAACCTGTTTTTAAAGTGTGATGTTACATATTAAACTCAGCTATTACTCTATTACTGACATGTGAAAAACAACCAACCCACCTTGCACTGGACCACAGGCCATTACACCACAGCTCAGTGTTGCCATCACAGTGAACTTATCTCAGAGTAAGATTACTTAAACCAGAAATTCCATGTGCACAAATCGACACAAATATTATTCAGAATATTCTTAAGAAGTTGAGGATCTGAGACTTTTGAAATGCTTGGCCCCGGTTTCCTAAACTATCATTTAAAGTGCAACTTAGCACTGAAGATAAATGGTTTGCACTAACATGGCTCTATTGCTATATTTTCCCCTTCTATAACCTGCTAACATTATTACCACTAATTTATAGGGCAAAAGAAATTTAGCAGCTGAAAAAGTGAGCTTATCCTTAGGCAAATAATTTGGTGGCTTTTAAATGAGACTTCAAATTAACCCTTTTTACCTAACACAGCAGGTTCTCTTTGAATGTTTTATGTGAAAAACACCGCTTAAAGTTTATTCACATCTTCCTTTTTTTTTTTTTAAAGGCATATTAAAAAACACACTTAATGGAGAAGAAGCTGATGGTGGGAGCATGTAATCAAGCAACACCTGGCCAGAGTGCCACAGTACAGCATATGCTCCATACCCTGCCTGATCTTCCACTCCCCTTAACCCAGTAGTCCAGCCCTGAAACACAGTAACAGCCATACATGGGAAACAACAGAGTCACAGAATTAAATGGAATTAAAATCTCAGAATTATATAAGGAGAATCGGGACTAGAAAGATTATTTTGTATCAATTTCCAGCAAAATGGGCACATGCTCCCTCCTCTTGGAATCACAGAATGATACAATGATTTAGGCTGGAAGGGACCTTAAAGTTCCAATGCTCCTGGCACAGGCAGAGACATCTCCCACTACTCCAGGTTGCTTAGAGCCTCATCCAACCAGGTCTTGAAAATTGCCAGGGATGAGGCACCCACAGCTTCTCTGGGCAACCTGTGCCAGTGCCTCACCACCCACACAGTAAAGAATATCTTCCATATATCCAATCTAAACTTCTCCTCTTTCAGTTTGAGCCCATTACTTCTTGTTCTGTCACTATGCTCCCTGAATGAAGAGTCCCTAAATGAAGTCTTCCTAATGAAGTCTCTGACTTTCTTGTAGGCTCCCTTCAGATACTCTCAGGACTCCATGCAACCTTCTCTTCTCCAGGCTGAATAGTCCCAACATTCTCAGCTTTCCTTCAGAGGGAAGGTGTTCTAGTCCCGTTATCGACTACATGGCCTCCTCTAGACTTGCTGACGTCTCCATCCTGTCAGGATGGGGTCCCTCAGGATGGCACCCCTTCCCTCCAGTGTGTCAGCCACACCACACAGCTCAATATCATCAGTGAAGTGGCTTAGGGCGCTCTTTTCCAGGCACTGCATCCCTCCAGTCCTTTCCACACAGGCTAGGAGACTCCTCCAGCTGAAACCAGCCAAGGGCACGTACAGGTACAGAGGAAGTCCTTATGCCTCCTCCTTCCTGCCCTCTCCCATGTACCTGTGGTAACCATGAACTTGACAACAGACTGGATGCCAGAAATTACGTTATTTCCTCCCTCTTCTTCACAGCCTGTGCCTTCTACTCCTTTTCACAGCTTCCCATTTCTTTTCTCAGTCAAATCCCATCTTTCTTCCTTCAGTGTCTATAGGAAAAGTGACCGCAGAATTACTGGTTCACCCCACTATCTTAAATACGCATCAGGGTGTACAAGAACACTTTTATTAGTCATTGTTTCATACCTCTTTTCATTATAACCTCTTTGTGGCTGCATCACTTGGGCCTTTGCAATCTGTTCTGACTCACAGAGCATCCAAGCTTGTCCTATCTATCACTAGGTGTGTCGCTAGGTCATCACAGCAGAAGTCCGTGTTGCAGGAAGACAAAACACATCATGCTTGTAAACACACAAGTGTTATCTGTTTATCAGATACTACCAAGAGTGCAATCACAGTGACAACCAGCCCTGCAAGCCTCGCATGGAGCCAGTTATAGGTGCAGGGGGAAAAAGAAGTATATGCACCAAAAAAGTTTATAAAAACAGGAGTACTGGTCTTGAAAGACTGAAAGAGCATCACCACCAGAAAACTACCTAGACTTTTAGGTGACAATATAATTTTTTTTAAAATCTTGCTGTAATTAAATACTACCTGTGTTTGTGGTGAGCTTTTCAATACAAAGTGACTTTCTTGGTAGGCATCCTGTAGCTATGCTGCAGCCTTCAAATCAAGAAACTTTTGTCTTTTAGGGGTTATTCTTTCAACCTAAAATTGAATTTCAGGTCCCTTCTTGTGCCTAGGTACAATAGCATTCCAAAAGAAACCTATAAGCAGTACAACATTAAATAACCATTTTTTCCTACATTAGAAATGATTTGCAAGTTCACATGCAGTTTATACTCACCCAGTTTTTAATTAAAAGGTAATTTGGGGATTATGTGAGCATTTCAATATTTCGTTCCCCCTTCTAAACTGGGAAGTTCTACAGGATTTCTTTCTTTCTTTTTACACTTTGGGTTTGGATAATACACTCTATTAAAATAAAGTAAGTCTAAAGAGCATTACCCATACAAAGAGCTGAAGGTCACTATTCAACTGTGCTCATTATCTCATTATATGGTCTAATCCAGTAATGTGTTTTCTTCCTGGATGTGATAATTAGCATTGTGTTTCTTTGTTCCTAACAAAAACACGGAGATACTGGAATCTTTTAAGGAAACGGTGAATCATTTTGGAAGGCTGCGTGCACTAAGAGTCAAAGTTACGACCCTTCCCAGATATTATAATTTCATGGCCTCCACTTCCCTAAGCAATCTGCTCTTGGATCCCTGCTTTTAGGAAAACAGCTCCTAAAAAAGTATGAGCACCAATAAACTGAAATTTTCTGGTAAGAAACATCTCAATATACACATTTAGAAAATGAAAATTCATTCTAAATAAGCCACAAAATCCACAGAGAGACTATGTGTTTCCCTTTCCATGGAGGACTGAAATCATAGTAATACACTCACAGCTTAATCAAGTTATGGCCAGCATGTACACTGTAACACAGCCAAGTCCTGAAATCATTACCTTAAACCCAGCATACATGCTGAAGACTTTAACAGCACACACTGCCTTCAACGCCCATTGAAATCTGTAGATTCTTACAGGGATGTTGGGGTTTTATTATCTCACAGGGTGAAGCTCTCAGTCCTTAATCAGGCAAGAATCCAGATGAGGTCCACGGGAGATGTACCAGAGAAAGGACTAAATGGAGAGTGAGAAAGGATGACTCAAAACAAGTTGGGAGCAGATCTTTACTCAGAGCAGAGCCTGCATATTGTACTCCTGATTCATAGGCAGTAATTTAGCTCACACAGATGGCAGCCACATGTAAGAAGATTCGGCCGTATATATCCTATACTTGTGCCTCATCCTCACTGAAAAGAGAAAGGCCCATCAGCAGACAGTTTGACTATTTAAAATGTAAATTTTGACGGAATAAGTCCAGTAACAAGATTTTCAAAACTGTTAAAGTAACATAAAGGGATACATATTCAGCTGTAAAACAAAACACTAACGTGAGGTTCCACCAGAAATAAAACAAACACCACACCAAACCAAAATCATTCTCAATGAAAAAGTAAAATTGCTCACTTAGGAGACATCTCTCAAAGGGCTATCTGCAACAGCAGAGCTCTGATATGAATCACTCACTAATGCATCTCTTTCCATTCCCCCTGAAGTGAGTGCCACCACTCACTCAATTCCCTGCCATCTGGGCAACAACTGACACTTCACTCACTAGAGCCCTTCTTCCCTGCCAAAACACCAAAATATTTCCTCCTCCTTGACTTCTTTTTGCTCACTTCTTCCCTTATTAAGCACATGCCCATTGTGTTATCCTACAGGATTTCCCCCTTTATAGCTCTACAAGGGCAACTGAAGAAACACAGAGATGTGGTTCTACAAGAGTTAATCAACTCCACGTTCTCTTAACGCGCTGCCCAGCTGCTTGTTAGCTGTAACCAGAAGGAACACGCACATTGGCAGTTAACTGCTAAATGCATTTTCAAAACTAATAAGATGCTGAAAACAATTCAAGCTCTGGGCATGAGTACAGTGTATATTCCCAGGCGAGCAGCAGATATGAAAGGAGAACTGAGATGGCCTCCATATGAAATCATGATGGCTCTTCTCCTCAAATAATCTTTTTTTTTTTTTTTTTTAAGGGAAGTTGGTGTAGTTGGGGAAAGGAGTTTTAACTCAGGAAAGAAGTAATTTGTGCCCAATGCTAACACAACCTTTATAAGGCATATATCATTGCTGCATGGAAAAGAGTCTCAGGGAACCTCAAAGCCGATTCAAGTTTCACAAAAATATAAAATGTTCACACACATCTAAAGTACTTCCCTTTCAGAGACCCCACAGGTGTAGAAATCCATCTCTCTGTATGGCAAAGGTTCAACTCCCCTTTAAGGGCTTGCATGAAGGAAGCATGAGCCCCCTCGACACTACAGATGGCAGGGTACACATGGGGATCCAGCAGCTGGTGATGGAGTGTAATTCCATGTCTTTTCCAGTACAGGAAAACACCTATTGCTCCTTCTTCAACAAGCAAACAAACAAGACTTCAGGGAAAAAAAAATGCAGGTACAGAATGCTAACTACATGTAAAAGTGCAGGATCACAGAAGCTCCCTTTCCTCCTGACTCAACTGGAAGCAGAGACCTCAGTGAGCAGGATGGCTTTTTGCTTCCAACAAAAAGAACAACCAGTACCCCAGCTCAGCATATGGGGTAACAAGTGAGAAACCTTTCAGCGAGACTGGCAAAGTCACTTGCCAACACCTAGAACAGCACTATCTGTTTTCACATACAACCAGTAAAGGATAGCGTTGTTCAGAAAACAGTCACAATATCCAGGAACTTACTAGATGCAAAATAACTTTGCAGTGCAGTCAGCAGTCTGAGGGGCCTCACACACGATTTGCAAGCTTTCAAATAGTCCCCCAGAAAGGTGGAGAAATGAGTAATCTCTCTTCCTGCTAAACATTTAAAGTACACATTAAAGCTATCATTGAGTCAGCACTTAGTGGTGACAATTCAACTGGTTTGTTGGAACTTTTAACAGCCGGAAAGTGGCCACTGCTATGCATCTTACATGCCCCCGCCTCCTTTTTTTTTTTCTTTTTCATTACTACAATTATTTTAATAGATGAAAATACCATGTAAGCAACCCATTTCAGCATATTTGCAATTAGGAGTTAATATCAGGTTTTGATTTTGGGGGAAAAACAAGAGTGAGGAACTGAAAAAACATAGATGTTAATCAAGTGGCATCTTAATACAAACAAAAAAAGCCAAGAAACTAATGCAGGGCCCAGTTAAACTATATGATTGGGTAGATTTTAACAAGATCAAATGTTTCAGGCTTCCACTTGCTTACATTGTAGGCATAACACACTGACTGCGAAGGGCTCCAGCTCAGAGTCCAGAGGAGGACTGCTGCCTCTCAGTTATAGAACACTCTTCACAGGAAAAGTATAGAAGTTTCAACACTACATTGTGCAGTGGCACATTTCCTTTTTGTAATGTATTGCATATCACTGTAGGAAACTAGTTGACAAAGCCTTGTTATGGGTAAAGTTACATAAGTTACATGAACAAAAAATAGTGCTTCTGTCAGCTTTTTCATGTACTTTTGGGTAAGGACATATAGTTGTGCCAGTAAATCAAACAAAGTTTTGTTGCTGTATATTCCAGTTCTGACAGGCTGTTTTACTTTGTGGTTATGTCCGTCTGTGCCACCAGGTGAACCACAGATCAAGTTACTCAAAATACTTGAACAATACATTGATACTCTACTTCTGTAAGAGGAAATTCATTTTTGACCTAGTACAAACATGAGCTGCTGCAAAAAAGGAGGCTCCACAACCCCTGCCACACACTTTCAAGGGTCCCTTATTTGCTCTAGCAATCATGATGGTTCAAACAAAACCAGCCACTTCTAGGACTTCAAAGGCTCTCATGTAAGCCCACAGAAGCCTGGCTGAAACAAGTTCTTCCCATCAGTGACCAGTGGCTTAAATTCACTGAATGGGAGTTTATACCTCATGAGATCTGTGATAATTTACTGGCCATACAATGCAAAGGCAGGCTTACCATTACACTGCAAGGCAAATTACTTGGAGAAGCACAAGCTGGAGTGTATCCTGCTTTAGAAAAGACACCACTCCCTACTGACCAACTGAAGAGCGGTATCAACATCTTCTAATTGGATCCAAGCTACTGAGTAAGAAACACCTCCACTCCCCACCCCAAGGACAGCACAGACCTGACTCACGATCAGAGAGTCCAGGCAGAGCAGTTCGCCAGTCCCACTACTCACAGCCCTACCACCAGTGCCACGAGTTTGGCTGGAAAAGAACCAAATCCTCTGAGGACAAACAACCTTTTCTCTGGATGAACAAACAACCTTTTCTCTGGATAACAAGTATACAGGAACAAATTGAGCAGATTCAGAAATATAGCACAGAAGTGTACTCTCTACTGATTATTTAATTGTGCTTACTATAAACCTTTAACAGCCTAGCTAATCCCCTTGGACAGTTTACTGCAGTTTTTACTCACTGTAAATGCAGAGAGACCCCACATGTCACCCACTACACACTGTTCAGCCATCGTACAAAAAAAATGTTTATCTTTAAAGCTTCCAATGTAACTGCAGTGTTGTATTTAAATGTTCTTTGAGATCATCCAGGATATTACAAAGATGCTTGTTTAAAAAGTCTCTGCCAGCTGTTCTATGTGTATATTAGAAGCATTACAAAGGCATCAAATACTCATTAGCAATGAGATCAACCCAACTAAAAAAACCCCATCCTAATACACATTTTGGATACAAACAAATACAGTGAGATATCAAACACAGGAGGGAGAACAAAGCCCCCAGTAAAGAGGGGAGCAGAGAGCATCACACTCATTGCAGAGTACCACCAAAAGTGAGCAGGAGCATGATTTCCCTTCACTGGCACAACAGCCCTTGCACAGCAGGTTCACAGTAAATCTCCCTCCAACTCCACCAGCCATGGCCTAGTTAACAAAATAGCACAGAGAACCTAACAAGAAGCAGCTTTGAAGAAAAAGCAAACAAACCCATGTGTCACCAATGGAGAAGGAAGGCCAAAAGACTTCAGACCAGAACACAAGTTCTGTAATCACTTCAGGACATGAACCCTAGGATTATATCCATTAAGAAGGAAGACCTGTGCTGCACCATTTTCAAATTTCTGACAATAAATCCCCCTAGAGACATAATGCTACACAACTGTATCACGATCAGACACCTACTGGCTGGTTTAGAATGGGATTAAAGGGAAGAAACAGTGACTCTGCAGAAAGTTATGGATCCATTCAATATGAACCAATTCTGTTTGCAGCACTTGTAGCCCACCAAGCAGCAAACTGAATCCTCAAAAAAGCATTCCAGCAAGAGATGCCACCAGGGAGCACAGGGATAACCAGTATACAGGCTGGTTCCCTCCAAAAATTTAAGGAAAGCAACTGCAACAAGATGACAAGACAGGTATCAGAAATGAATCAACTTAATTAGTTCAGTCAGCTGGTACCAAAAATGCTGATTGCTCCAATTAAATTACTTCAGTCCACTAGGCCAGAAAAGCACTGATTCATTGCTCAAAAATCCTCCCCAGTAAATCCTGATTTTGCTCCACTTTTACTTTAAGCAATCTTGTCAAATCATAGATGGTTACATGAATGCTTGACCTATAAAACCATCTCAAGTGCATTATTATTTCTCTGGAGAAAGAGGGAAGATACATTCTAGGAATAAGCTGGTTTGGTTTTCTCCACATACAAGAAGATTTTAACACCACCATTAAGCAGTTCAATGCTCAGAACTGTTGTGTTAGAATTATTTTCTCCTGAATCATATCAATAAAGCTGAAGTTCAGACTAGTATCTATAAGAGCTGACTTACAGGCTTCTTGCTGCAAACATACTTTTGAGATCCAGTAAACATATCAGGGACCATGAATTAAGGAATTTTTTTTTTAAATTGTTTTATTCAAAATCAACCATCACAAAGTCTTAAACATTATTTTATCTAGGGCATGAAATTGCTGAAAAATCCCCTAGCTCTGCTAATTTCAAAAAAGAAAAAAGATTTCAAGAGAACACAAGTAACAAACCAGATCTTTTTCAGGGTTGCTTTTATTTTTCCTTTACTAGCATGAAGCATTCCTTATTCTGACATTTCAGTTACTTTTTTCCCTTGGTAAAGAAACCATTACTCAAGTCAGGTAACTGGCCTTTTAACAGGAGGCACTACAGAAGCATTTGTCAAGTATTACAATCAAGACAATTGTAATCTTCAGCAAAACCTCAGAGACCTTCCTACGATGCATACTTGAGTTCTCTTCCATCTCTGATGGTAAATGCGATCACAGAGACCAAACATTAGCACTGGGAGAATGAAAATTAATTCAGTGAACAATATGGCCATGAGCACTATTTGAGCAAGAAAAATAACTACTACTGGCCTAGTTCCAAAAAGCAACTGAGACAGATAATTTCCAAAGTAATCTCTGAAGAGTTCTCTTGCCAATTTACTCAAATACCTATTACTTTTTCAGCTTGAAGGTGAAAATATCCCACAGAAAAATTAATTACTGCTTTGAACTCATTAGCGCTATAAAAGAAAATTTTGCCAGACTGACCTAACATTTCAAAGCAGAAAATACAGAAATCTGGCAACTTTTACAATTATATAGTTTAAAAAATCATCTCCAAAGTCAAAGTGTACCCTAATGCAGGAAACTGAAGTCACACATTAACTTGTATCATGTTGCTCAAACCATGTATGGGATTTAATGCAGTTCTACATGGTGGTTTAAGTTGTCTCCCAATGATGCAAGAAAAGAGTCACATTTCACCTGAAAATAATTTTTAGTACAGTCTCATATTTCCCACTTCCTTGTTTTGCTATGACTGATTCTAATTCCTGCAAATATAGTAATTTTATTTTTTTCTTTAATTAAGGATGGCAGGTAGAATAAAATTAGTAACTCCATGAGCTAAGACACTTCTCAGAACATCATAATTTATCTATGACTTGCCAAATTATCAACCACCTTGATCCTTATTAGAGATCACAACAAACTTCTTCAGTTCAGCATCCATGAGTCTAAAAACAAGCAAAACAGGCAAAAAGTCTGACAGTCATTTTACATACCTCCAAAAAGGGCAGGGGGAGGTTTTGAAGAATTACCAAGACAACAGCAGTTAGCAATAAGGTGACCCATGTGACTTTAAAGCCATTACCTTGGCTCTTCAGTCTTGCATGGAAGATGCCAGGATTGAACACATCTGTTCTACGTATCAAGTGACCAAGATCGAGAGATGAAATAACTCATGGGGAGATCACAGAGAAAGTCACAAATCCAGATACAAGCCTTTCAGGTTTCAGTCAAAAGCAGAGGCTCTTAGATTAGCCCTATGCATTTAACACAGCTATGGCCATCGGGGCACAGGGACTCCACAAGAACAGGTCCAGCGGCTGGTCCAGCATCCCGGGGCTCTCCTTCAGGAGTCCCTGCTCACGGCTGAGCCACAGCTGGAAGGAACTGCTCTGACAGCCCATAACTCGCTCCAGCCTCTCCAAGGTCCTTCAGACACAGGCATTCATCCAGTCCCCACAGAGGAGGAACACACACCCATCAGGTCACACAGGGCTGCTGTGCCTTGGCTTGTGAGGAGTGCACATCACTCCATGGGCAGGAGGAGACTCCACCACAGTCCTCAGACACAGCAGCACCCGTCCAGAAGCGCCCTGAGGCACAGGGAGCTTTTATGCTACAGAGCAGATGTTTCCCAGGAGTAACCAAATTGCCCATTTGGACTAAACACACACCAATATATAAAATGTGTGACCACTGCTTTTAAAGTTCTTAATCTTCTATGGATTTCCTTGACGAAACTCCAAATTTGCAAACTGGACTAGGCTAAGCTACTTCAGCAATAGTTACATTTTCAAATCATCTTTTCACCCTTATCCACTTTCATACAATTCCTGAAGCCTAAAGAATCACCAAGGCATTGTGATGCTGTGTCCAGTCACCCCTCCCTGATTTTTACACATTAATGAAAGGCATGCGTTCTTGTGAAGGAAAAAAATTCATTTTGACATAGTAGCTAGAATCAAAATAACTTGAGGAACATCCCTAGTAGGACATACATATTACTGCTCCATTCAAATTAAAATTAATAGCAAAGAAAAGTTTTATTTATTTTTTATTCCAAAATAAATTGTATCCACCATCCTTTCCAGACACAAGACAAATTTGGTGACCTAGGAAATTAAAAAAAAGAGGAAAATGAGGCAAAATAACCATAAAAATAAATTCTTCACTCACTCTTGACTCCAAGTGTTAAGAAAAATACATAAATTTAAAATTCAAAGAGAAAACAACAGAAAAACCCACCACCAAAACAGCAAACCTGCTTCAGATGAAAGCACACATTTTGCTGAAGAGAAAACAGCAACTACCCTTATATTTGTTTCCATTGCCCAGCCCCACTTCCTTTATTTGTTGCGTCTTTGCTGCACTACTTCAATGAGAGTAATGACATTTTCAGTTTAGTTATTTCCATCAGTGACAGGTAAAATCCCTTTTTCATTAAATGCCTATTAGTAAGTCTCACAGTGTGGAAGCTGCCAAAAAAAGGAACAATAGCTCCATCTTTTATAAAGTACACTTCTGAAGAAAAGCACATTGTGCTCAAAGCAGCTGCACTTCATGGCGTTACTAAAAACCTTTGCTTTTGTCACCTGGGGTCAAAATTTATCCTTGGCGAAATTCCATTGACTTAAAACAAGTTTACACCAAAGAGGAATCCAAGTCAATGCCTCCAGGTAATGAAACATGGTACAGTCTTTGTGCTAAATATATATTTTTTTTTTCACTCCAAATTCATCTCTCCTATGACTTACAGCCTAAGGGGCTTCAGTTCTTTTTGTCATTAGCTACAGAGGATGAAATTATTTCTCTTTCTTGAAAAGGCACGTGGTCCCTGTATTTTCTTTACATTATAACATCACCAGTAGTAAAATAAGGGCATTGAATCATGCAAGCATATTTCAGTGGAAGGAGCTTATAAAAGAAAGCTTTGCAGACATTCAATACAATTTTCATGTGAAAATAGCAATTTTCTCATAGCAGATGCTTCATTTCTGGTTGAGACACCCCAGGATCACATTTGGGAATGCTGGGTGTGGGGTGTTACAGCACACAAAGTCTAATCTTTTGTTAAATAAATATTCCCTTTTCACTTTTTTATTAATTAAAGGGGCCAAGGATTCATGTTATTTACAAGACAAATGACAGATGGAAAATCTAAGAAAGAGTTAATAAGGGCCAGCAATACGGAAAGGATATTAAAAGATCTACAAGCAAAACCTCAAATCCCAATTCCCTTCAGAAAACAAAAGAATTATTTTTAGCAAAGTATTTATAAAATAATTATGTGAAGCTTAGAACTTGTTGAAGACAAGTTTCTCTTAAAAAAAAAAAAACAAACTTGAATAAGTTTCCTTACCAAGACAAGGATTAATGCCATTCCCCATTCTGTGCCATAAAATTTTCCTCAAAACTACTTTCCATCAGTGGACTACTTCCCTCCAGAGACCCTCAGTAATGCTGCCATTTGTCTGCACCTATGCAATTCCAGTATTGCATTATGGACTTCATATTTCTTAGGATTCCTTTGGCATCACCCAGAGTCAGTTTTAATCAAAAAAACTGATAGTTATGTTTAGTGATAAATGCTCAGGTTCAGCAAACACTTCAATATACACTCAGCTGTTCTGCTGAATCAGGACTCACAATCCCACATCCTACTGCTCCACATGGGTGCAGAATTGTGCAGAATTCTGCTGAAATTCAGCTGCTTTTAGCTCGAGAGCTTTGCTGATACAGGAAAAATGAAGTCTGCTCAGTTCAAGCCATTCCAAGTCTGTGACACAATTACCTCTTTGAAAATACATAACCCTTCTCTGTATCCTGACTCTCTAAATTCTTCAGAATTTTTGTGTGGGTTTGGAAGATAAAAAACCCCTATTTATGCATAAAACACATAGAAGTAGCAGAGGATTTGACTCAATTCAGCTGCTGAAAGACAGACAGATGACCAGATTAAAAACGGAATTTACAAAGGAATAAATCATCATGCAGCACGAGAATGCTGAAGAAATCAAAGCCAGGGGGCACACAGATTTAGTATAGCTTCCCAGTTTTAATCAGTCTTTGTATTTAAAGTGCTCACTTAAAATATTTTACTGCTTGAAAGGTATTACATTTTGTGTGAAATGAAAATTAACACTTTTTAATGTATATTTCGGCACCTCAAAGTTATGCCACAGAGCTCACTGACACGAAGTTAGGAATTCATCATTTGATTTCCTGTCAGACAAGAGTGTGGCATTAAGGTGTTTCAAATCATCATCAGGGTGCTGAAGGAATAAAAAAACTAGAACAATTTCCACTTCCAATAGCCAGCCACTGGTTTCTCAGAACTGAGAGCACGTTAGCCTCCCCTGAAGAGCATGGGCATCCCCTTGCAGCCTTTCTGACCTGGCACAGCACATGAACCAGCCCTCTGCTCCTCTAACTCCCTGAGACTGCAAATCTTCAAATGTTCTGAGTGCTGGTTCATCTCATCCTCGAAAGTCTGAACACCCGGACCATAAATGGATAGGAAAAGGTGATTTTACAAGGGAGGCAGCAGTCAGCTGATTATGAGAAGGAAGTGAAGGGAAAGGGAGGTAGAGTGTGACATCCTCATCCATTTAGAAGCTGCAATCAGCCTGCGCTTTACTCCAGTCCTAAGAATTCAAGATCCAAACTCTGTCCCTTGGTTTCCATCTTCTAAACACAATTTAAACAAACAGAAAACTCCACACCTCTGGCAACAAATACTTTGGGACAAAAATAAAAATTACAGTCTAATTTCATCTAGGAAATATCCAAAAAACACTGTTTAAAATAGAAGGAAATTTGTGTAACTCCCAGTAATAATTTTAATTTTTTTTTTAAGATCATGTCCTTCACTTTCCAGTGGAAGATTTTTCTAGTATGCTTCGAAGAATCATATATTACTCTTGGAAACACAGTGTTCAAGGTCAGGGGAAGTTCATATTTAAAAAAAAAAAAAGCAGGTGTCATGACAAGACCTGTTTCTTCCTGTTGTTCCACTTATTAACATGGCACCTATCACCACCACATCTGGGGGGCACAGATCCAGAAGGTACATCAACTTGCAAGTGCACAGTCTTACTGAAAATGAAGCACACATCCTCTGAACAATGCAAGATTGCTTATAAGAACAAGTATGTAAAAAGAAAGAAAAAGCAGCTAGCATTACAATAGAGTTGAGAACCAGAGAGTGAAGAGCTTTTGGAAGAAAACCCTAAGACCTAACATGAGCAGATAAACCAGTAACCTCAGTATTATAGGCAATAGGTAAATTTTTTTAATACATCTAATTCTTACAGGGTCTGCACCTGCCTGACCACAACCATAAAACTGTCATAAGGTGAGAGGTGTCTGCAAGTCAAGCACAGGCAATAATGCTAAATACTAGGGGGTTTGAAGGAAAGTGAACATGGCTCCATGGGCAAATTCTGGTTGGTATCAGATGCCACAGCTGCACTGCTTCCTCAGCAGCAGGAATGATTTGCACCAACAGAGGATCTACCCCAGAGGCTGGAATGAGAACCTTTGGCCGCTGTAGATCCATAGGCAGTATCACCCTTCTGTCTTCTTTCCAGCTGAATAGTAATGCAGGAAAGAAAACTTGAAAAATAGAAGTTCAAGTTAAAAAATGTTCCCATTCCTTTACAGAAGGACCTGTCTTGTTGAAGGTTTGGCCCTCAAGGTCTAGAGCAGGTATGCATTTCAGCTGTCCTCTAAGACACTTTATTAAGGCATGCATCATGCATCCAACTGCACTAATTTGCCATCAAGTAAAATAAATATGTTCCAGCCTTTGATATAAGCCACATTAGGACAGACTATTTTTGCTCCAAGATTACAAAGTCAGACTAATTTAAGGGGTTATCCAAGGCCTGGATAACTGTGTGCAGTTCTGAGTGTTTGTGTGGAGTTCCTACTACAGGTTGCCAGACCTTAATTTAATCCCACTTCAAAAACTTAATTCCCTCAGTCGGGCAGATAGCTTGCCAGAAGTTTTTCTCTCCATCCTGCCTTAGACTTTCCATGAAGTAGAAAAATCTCAGAGTAATCAAGGTTTTCTTTGCAGTCTTTTTCTGTCCAATTAAAGCTGTATAAATAAAAGCTTACAAGAAATCCATGTACAAGATGAAAACAAATCAGATTCAGACAAGCATTTAGCTACATACATCCAGGTAGTATGAGGAGGTAGAAAAATGGGCAAATATTCCTTGAATATTTATACAGACCATTTTCAATGCAGTTAGTGAGGTGCAATCTCTAAGGTATTAGCTTAAGAAACATGCAGGTCTGTGACTCATCTTTGACCATCCATTTCTGTGCATCATGTGTAACTCCAAGGGTCTGGGAGTTTTTTGATGTACTTAACACACTAGTACCTTCAAGAGCAAGAGTAGAAAAAAAGAAACCAAACAAAACATAGATTCTGTCTAGAAGATCACTTATACCTGAAAATACAAGAACACTGAAGCTACTATAATGTCAGCAAACCACCCCCCCAACCAGTAGCAGCAGTTTCAGTGTCGGACTGGCAAAAAAAGAAAGGTGTGCTCTGCTGCAGCAGCCTCACTTCCTCAGAAATAAAGAGCAAGCTGGAAAAAGGCTCCAGTGTATAAAAAACCAATACCCTAAGGAGGTGGCATGCTGCCCCCTGTCTCCCCCAGGCTCCACCACAAGCAAGGGATTTTATTTATACTTTGTAACTTTATTTAGACTTCTAGTTTTATTTATACTAGCACATTAGTGGTTCAAGACTGAAAAAGCACAAGTTCTGTGCAGTGGCAATTAAGAGCCAAGCCTGCAGTGCCCTGGCCATCAGGCTGACCAGAGCTCTGCCAGCTTTTCACACGACTGGAACATGTTGTGTGCTTCCACCTGCTCTCACCTAGAAACACAAACTCCCTGCATTTCAAGTATAACTTCTTGCATTAAAAGGACTCAAGATGCAAAACCTCTACCTAAATAACCTTCAGGGAGCTGTCCTTCCTCAGTTTTAATTACATCTGTCTGACATCTCTTTCCTCTTCACCGCAGTCCATCGGTTCTTGCTCTTATCTTACTGTACTCATTATACTCTCTAAAGGACGTTATCTAGTTGTTCTCATTAAGAATTTATTGAAAAAATTAAAAAGTATGGAAGAAAGCTGTCGCGGTGCTGTTCCTCGCGCTGATGAGCGCGGCCACGGGCTAGCTCAGTCTCCTGCACCGCGGCAACGTATGAGGTCGGAGTGGCAAACCGGGTGAGCCACCTCCTCCCTGTGGGTCTTGGTTCCCCTCTCAGCGACGGCCAGCAGATGGCGTATGCAACCCACGGCAGCTAATCAAAAGGCGGACTCCTCTGGGCTCAGTTAAACAGGATTTTATTCAGGGGGAGAGGCAGCACGGGGCTCAGCACTCTCTGACCCACAGCCCAGAAGAGACCCCGGGGGCAGGCGTGCATGAGCTTTTAAAGTGGGGTGGAAACAGGGGTGGTGACAACCGGTCAGCCAGTCACAGGGATCGGGGGGGTTAACCGGGGGTGTGAACCATGGAACTGGGGACCAATCACAAAATGATGGGAGGGGGTCTCCCGGGCCCCAGCCTATCACTCGGCACCCTTCCCGGAGGATTCTAGAAGCCAGGGAAGGGTCTCTGAGTGGCAGGCAGGCGACCACGAGGAGGGGGGGGCGGGGATTGACAGCGACAGGTGCAGGGAAGGGATGAATGACAGAAAACGTCGGGTTTTACAATAGACAAAACAACAGATGCAGAAGGGAAAACCAATGCAGAACACAGGGGTATACAGTGAACTAAACCATTATAAAATAACTTAAAAATTTTACAAAAATAACTTCATAACTTAATAAAACAATTCTCACACCACCACATCTCCCCCTTTTTTGTTTTTTCAAGAGGAGTGGGACTGGAACGGAGGAGGGAGGTCAGTGATGCTGTGTTGGGTACCCCAGTCCATGCTCTTCTTCATCCAGATTTCGTTCTCCGTCTTCTGGGGTCCCCTCCAGCACCTCTTCCAACTCCAGTCCTTCCTCCTCATGGTCCTCTTCTGATGGCATGGTGACATGGTTAACTGTGGGGGAGTGTGAGGTGGCAGAAACCAAATTATACAACATCTTTTTTAGTACACCGAACGCAAGGATAACAAGTAATAAAACAAACAAACACAGCAACCCAGTTTTATCATAGATGAAGCCCAACCGGAGATTCCCCAATTAGAAGACAGTCCGCCCAGCTAGTCCTTGGTCTCCCTTTTGAGGTTGGTCACTTGTCGGATGGTGGTGTAGTTGTTCGGTTGGTGGACCAGCCATCCGACGACTGGGAGACTCAGGCTGAGCGTTGCCAAGGCTCCGAGGGCTAGGTGGAACCTCCTCGGAGCGGGGAATCCGGCTCGGGTTGCTGTTATGAAAAACTGAAAGACACTAAACAAATATGTTACTTAAATTTGACACAGCAGGGAAAGGGATGGCTCCGCCCAGAGCTGATGTTCAGCTCTCCTCGTTCAGTGTTTTCCTTTTCCGCCTCCACGCTGCCATGGTGACTTGCCGACTGTTGATTTTGCCAGACCCTGGGCTTTTGGGAACATAGGGCCTCACCCACTTAGCTGGAATCCATTTTGGTCCCGTGGGGGTGGACACGCAGGCGTACCCACGTCCCCACGTGACCAGATCGTGTGGCCCTTCTGTCCTTCCAGACCCAGGATCTCTGACCATGACCTGCGGTCGTTCTTTGACCCCAAACAGCGAGCTCGCGCCGAAGTGTCGGACAATGGGCGGATTGAGACCTTCGTAAGAACAATTCAGGAAATTAATGGTAAACAAAGCTCTGGCCAGCCTGACCGATGGTGACTCTGTCTTGAGGACCCTCTGCTGCTGATGTAGTACACGCTTGATGGTCCCATGGGTCCTCTCAACCATTGCTTGGCCTGTGGGGGAGTGGGGGATGCCAGTCTTGTGCTCCACTCCCCATTGCTGCAGGAAGCTACGAAGCTCCCTGGATTTATACGCCGGGCCGTTATCGGTTTTCAGTTCCCTCGGAATGCCCATGAAGGAGAAGGCGTGGATGAGGTGTTTTATGGCATCCCCGGCCTTCTCCCCTGTGTGGGCAGAGGCGAACACGGCTCCAGAAAAGGTATCCACGGATACATGAACATACTTTTGTCGTCCAAATTGTGGGAAGTGTGTGACATCCGTTTGCCACAGCTCACAGCTCCTCAGCCCTCGGGGATTAACCCCTGCATGTAAAGTTGGAACAGCCTGCTGGGAGCATGATGGACACGCGGCCACGATCGCTCTGGCCTGTTCCCGCGTAAGGTGGAAACGGCGAACAAGGCCAGGCGCGTTTTGGTGGAAGAGCTGGTGGCTGAGTTTCGCCTGCATAAAGATGTTTGGCAGGGGGGCCATCTCAGCGGGGGCAGCAAGGGCATCAGCCTTCCTGTTCCCCTCTGCGACGAACCCTGGCAAATCTGTGTGTGACCTCGTATGCATCACAAAATAGGGTTGCTCTCGGTGGGAGACCAATCTAACTAATTTCGAGAGCAAGTCATAAAGTGCTATGTTGGACACTTCCTGTAAAATTGCCTGTTCTGCTCTGGATACCACCCCCGCCACATAGGCGGAGTCTGTGACCAGATTAAAGGGTTCGGGAAACCGCTCAAATGCCCTAACGACAGCGGCCAACTCAGCGACTTGAGGTGATCCTTCCACCTCGGCAATATCAGCCTCCCACTGCTGAGTTTGAGGGTCCTTCCAAGTCAGAACTGACTTGTGGGACCTTCCGGACGCGTCTGTAAAAACGGTTAGAGCCTTGAGCGGCCTCCTACTGCGAAACTCTTTGAGTGATAATATAAATTTAGTTTCCGAATTAAAAATTTTGTGGGCAGGCCGATGAATAGAAATTTGCCCAGTGAAGGAGTCCAGAGCAAATTGGAGTGCTTCATTCTCCTGAAGCAAATGCTCCAACATAGCTTTTGAAATTTGGCCCGATCTCAAGCCAATTGGGATGTGAATACATTCGAAGTCACAGCCGGCCAATTCTCTGATCCGGAACCTTGCCTTCCGGATCAGCTCAGCAACCAACTCCTGTGGCCGGGTCATCCTCTTGGACCGATGATGACTCAGGAAGACCCACTCTATGATCAAGAGTGGATCATTCCCTTCACGGTCCTTCTTCGGGATGCTCTTCCATTGGAAGATCATCCCATGGAGGTGTGGCAACTTTCCCATTATTATGAATTTGAAAGGAAGCTCTGGGTCAATTCTGTGAGCTTGTCTTTTGGACATAGCGTCCTGCACCTTTTCCAAAGCCTTTTCTGCCTCAGGGGTAAGCACCCTAGGAGAACTCAGCTCCTCTCCCCCTTTCAATAAATTAAAAAGGGGGGCTAGGTCGTTGGTGGTGAGACCTAGCCAGGGCCTTACCCAATTCAAACTCCCACACAGCTGGTGGACATCTGCAAGGGAACTTACTTTTGTTCGAATTGCCAATTTTTGGGGAACAATGGTCCGCCTTCCGATTTCGAGCCCGAGGTACTTCCAGGGCGGCATCCGCTGAACCTTTTCTTCCTGTAGCTCAAACCCTGCAGCAACCAGTGCATCGACTGTCAGACCAAGCACATGGGAAAGCATGTCATCATTCGGGGCGCACACCAGAACATCATCCATGTAGTGGTAGATGATGGCCTGTCCCGCGGCTGCGCGGACAGGGGACAGCAAGGAGGCCACATACCACTGGCAGATAACAGGTGAGTTCTTCATCCCTTGCGGGAGAACTCGCCAGTGATAGCGTCTCCTCGGGGCTTCCCGGTTGATGGTGGGAACCGAGAAAGCAAAACGTGGGGCATCGTCAGGGTGCAGAGGAATTTGAAAGAAGCAATCTTTTATATCTATTACAGCCAATTGCCAATTTTGTGGGAGCATAGTCGGGGAAGGCATCCCAGGTTGGAGAGACCCCATGTCTTCGATAACATTATTAATTTGGCGGAGGTCTTGAAGGAGCCGCCACTTGTCCTTCCCCGGCTTTTGAATCACAAAAACTGGGGAATTCCAAGGGCTGTCGGTTTCTACAATGTGGCCCTTGGCCAATTGCTCCTTCACGAGCTCCTCGAGCGCTTTTAATTTAGGTTTTGAAAGCGGCCATTGCTCCACCCAAACTGGTTTGTTCGTCAGCCAATTAAGTTTCTTGGTGGGACGCTCGTCAATGGACGCTGCGGAAATTTCCACTGAGGGGTCGGGTATGTCGATTTTGACCCCCCATTGTGACATGAGATCTCTGCCAAGCAGAGGCTCCTTATAATCTAAAACAAAAGGACGGATGTTAGCCAATTGTCCTTTTGGCCCCTTAATTTGCACTATGCTCCTGGATTGTCTCGCCAATTGCAACCCTCCGACACCTTGAACGTGTCCAGCCACGTCCTGCAGAGCCCAATGTGACGGCCAATCCTGGGCTGGCACAACAGTCACATCTGCCCCGGTGTCTAAAAGACCAGTGATGTTAATTGTTTCCCCGCCCACCCTGAACTCACAGTCTACCCGGGGCCTTTCTTCAGTGATGGCTTGCACAGGGCAAGCCACCGGGGTGTTGTTCGGTCCCCGGGTAGGGATGATTTGTGCGATCACCTGTCCCTTAGGAATAAATGTGGGTGGATGGGTGCAGCGCAGCCAGAGGACGAGATCTCTGGGGTTGTTGACGAGAACCCCTGGAAGAATCTCGACCTCTTGCGGGGTGTACTTACAGTCCCCGATGATGACAAGCTCCTTTCCTTGGACTGGCCAGGCTCCTTGTTCTTTGGTGTTTATGGAAAGAAAGGTCCAATCCGCCGTCCTCAGATAGAGCCCTTCGGTGAGCCGCAGCCGATAAGGTTCATGCCTTGATGATGTTACTAAAATTGGCTTTGAAAGGTCATGGTCAGTACTGTATGTCAAATTCGGTGTGTCACGTCCGGTATTATTGCCTGTCTCAGTGAAAGGCAGCGTATCATTGGCGCTAGATGTTTCTTCCCCCTCCCCCGCTGCTTGGTCCGCCCTATTTCTATCTTCGCGCCGGGCGGACCTGCGCTCCCCCCTTAGTTTAACTGTCGGGAGCTATCTCCCGACCCTCCCCTGTTCCCACTCCCCCCGCCTTCCCCCCTTTTCTTTTTCAAAGCTTCCACGGCATCCCGCAGTGGGCAGGTGTTCGCCCAGTGCCCGGGCTCCCGGCAGATTAGACACCGGTTCTTCTGGGGCACATACGGTCCGCGTGTCGGTCCTTGGGTGCCAGACACTGCTGAAACTCTTGGTGTTATTGATTTCCCTTCCCGGTCGTTTCCCTGCATGTAGGGGACCTTTAGCTGACACACCCTGAGCATATCTGGAAGGGTCGGAGGGGGGTCCAGAGGGAGACTCAAAATTGCACTCCGGCACATATTATTTGCATTTGCAAACACCATCTCCCTCAAGATCCCATCCCTTACCGCCACTTCCGTTACTTGCACCTCGATTGCTCGGGTGAGCCGCTCGACGAACTTAGTGAAACTTTCCTTGGCCCCCTGCATGATCTTGTAATAGGGTACGACCGGGCCGTCTGGCACCATTCCAAAAAATGCGGAGACCGCATGCTCCCTGGCAATCTGGAGGGCTTTGATGGGGATATCTGAGGTTTGGTCCGATGGGTTGGCCCATCTCCCCTCACCCATAAGGTGTTCTAAAGTGAGGGGGTTCCCGTTGTCATCCACCGCAGTCTCCGGGTCTCGGAGGAGACTGGGCAAGGCCTCCCTGAGTTGCTGCCTCCATGCCGCTACCCACAGTTTGAACTCTGTTGAGTCAAGCAGGCAGGAGAACAGCTGCTTCAGGTCCGCAGGAATAACGACAGCAGCATCGAGATCTGAACGGAGCAAACCCCTGAAATAGGGGCTGTCCCGCCCATAATCTCGATGGGCCTTGCACAGATCCCGGATGGTGGACTGGGGGAACGGGTGATGGATCGCTCGGACCCGCTGCCCTCCTCGGGAGCCCTTATAAACGACTGGGGATACCGAAGGAACAGGGGAAGGCTGATGCATCCCTGCAGGCTCAGGCCCTGGCCCCACCCCCTCCGGGCCCAGACCGTGGGAACCGGAAGGGGGAGCGTGGGAACC
Source organism: Hirundo rustica (assembly GCF_015227805.2). NCBI lineage: Eukaryota > Metazoa > Chordata > Aves > Passeriformes > Hirundinidae > Hirundo > Hirundo rustica. Next base: position 16,506,889 of record NC_053458.1, read on the forward strand.
AGCAGGGGGAGCGTGGGAACCGGAAGCCCAGGAGGCAGGTCTTCCGGCAGGGGGCGTGGTTTGGGAACCCAATGATGTCATGTGGGCGTTCCCGTGGGAGGAGTAGCTGGGAGGAGCTGAGGGTGGAGTTTTCGATGAGGGAGGAGGCATGGGCGGAGCCCTTTTATGAAGGGGAGGAGTATAGGAAAGGAAGGGGTTGGAAGAGTTTGGGGCGGGAAGAAAAGGATTTAGAGAAGAGGAAGAGGGGGATGGGGAAAACCGTGCCATGCGGTCTCCTCCATCTTGGGGATAAGGGGTAGGGGAGCCATTTTGTGGTTGGGGAGTCTCAGCTAGACTAAATCTAACACGAGGTTTATTAACTGGGTAAGATGGGGAAGGGTGGAATTCTTGAGCATCCCGGCCAGGGCTGCCCAAGAAACCCCGAGCAGTCTGGCTAGGACTGCCCGGACGGGGGGGTCGAGAATTCCTGGGGGAGCCTGAGCCAGCAGGTTGGGGTCCTGCTGCTCCCTTCAGAATTCTCTTCTGGGGACAAGGAGAAGGGACGGAGGGACAGGGAGAACAAAGGGCAGGTTGTCTTGGACGTGGCTGTTTCTGCACTTTCCTATTCATTTGTGTAACAGCAGCTGAAAGCTGCAAAGCCAAACTGAGGAATTTGGAGACTTGTTTGTCCCCTGAGAGTGCCAAATTATGGATTTTGTTTTGTACAACCGTCCAAAACTTGGGGCTGTACACCTGCTCCGGGGACACATGAGGAAAGTGCAGGAAAAGCCACCTCACAAACCCCTTGAGCTCGCCCCTCGAAACCTTTAACTGGGCGAGCTCCACAACCAACTTAAAACTATAATACACACCTTTTTGGGCAGCGGAGAGTTTTGCGCCCATCTCTCCGAAACCGAAACCAAAATCAGGGGCTCGGGGACACCTAACAAATCCCCCTTGCCTGCTGCCCACTCGATGACACCCAGACAAAAGCAAACTTAACAGAAAACGAACGCGGAGGTCACTCCCCTAAAACCGGGCAAAACCTGAAACCCAAACCCGGGGGGTCCGCACCGAAAAATAAAATCGCAGTGTCTAAAACCCCTGTGGACACTTCCACCCAAAAGACAACTGCCCGAAACTTAAAGTTTACAAAACGAAAAAGAACAAAAGAGCACCCCGAGGAGAGTAATCCGCAGGGGGATGAGGCTAACCACCACCCCCCCGAGCTGCGCAGCCTGGGATCCCCCCCACTCCTGGAGGATCCCTCCCGAAATTAGGGTCTCCACACCGGGAGCACCCTCCGAAAGTAAGCCCCCTCACGAAGAAGGCTTACCCCCTCCTGGGATGCGATAAAGCCTGGGGTCTCGAGATTAGCTGCCTGAAGAGGACCTGCTGGGCGCTTCAGGCTGTCCTCTTCGTCCCTTGGGAGCGTGATCTACGAAGCCGCTCGACCAAGGGTAGCGGGGCGTCCAAGGACTTTTCTTCAGGCTCTTGCAGCCTCAGTCCGTGCCGCGGGGTCCGCCTCGTGTCCTGAGGGTGGGGGCCCCACGAACTGGGCGCCAACCGCTGTCGCGGTGCTGTTCCTCGCGCTGATGAGCGCGGCCACGGGCTAGCTCAGTCTCCTGCACCGCGGCAACGTATGAGGTCGGAGTGGCAAACCGGGTGAGCCACCTCCTCCCTGTGGGTCTTGGTTCCCCTCTCAGCGACGGCCAGCAGATGGCGTATGCAACCCACGGCAGCTAATCAAAAGGCGGACTCCTCTGGGCTCAGTTAAACAGGATTTTATTCAGGGGGAGAGGCAGCACGGGGCTCAGCACTCTCTGACCCACAGCCCAGAAGAGACCCCGGGGGCAGGCGTGCATGAGCTTTTAAAGTGGGGTGGAAACAGGGGTGGTGACAACCGGTCAGCCAGTCACAGGGATCGGGGGGGTTAACCGGGGGTGTGAACCATGGAACTGGGGACCAATCACAAAATGATGGGAGGGGGTCTCCCGGGCCCCAGCCTATCACTCGGCACCCTTCCCGGAGGATTCTAGAAGCCAGGGAAGGGTCTCTGAGTGGCAGGCAGGCGACCACGAGGAGGGGGGGGGCGGGGATTGACAGCGACAGGTGCAGGGAAGGGATGAATGACAGAAAACGTCGGGTTTTACAATAGACAAAACAACAGATGCAGAAGGGAAAACCAATGCAGAACACAGGGGTATACAGTGAACTAAACCATTATAAAATAACTTAAAAATTTTACAAAAATAACTTCATAACTTAATAAAACAATTCTCACACCACCACAGAAAGCCACAATATACAAGTAGGTACAGCCAGAAACCACAAAGACAGTGCTTCCTCACCTTCCCCTAACAAACTATGACCCTTCCTACTCCCTTCAGCTGATTTCCTCCCGTGCAGATAGAGGGAAAATCAGTCTCCAAGAAAGACAGAATTTGAAACTAGCCCTCCTCCAAGCAGGGTGCTGGACTAGACTTCCAGAGGTCCCTTTCAGCCAAAATAATTTTGTGACTCTACTTATGAATAAGCATCTGATAGAATCCAAAGCTTTTTAAGAGTTTGTTTCAAGAATATCTGCCAGAGGAAAACACAGAAGCGGGGAGTAAAACCAAAAAAACCACAATGAATTTCAAGACAGACATGTTATGTTTTCTGAACGCTGAATAACTTTCTAACGGTAGTACTGTTTGATAGCATTCTTAAATCAGTGGGTTTTAATTAAACTGGCATTAAGAGGTAAGCTGACTTGATTGGCAAGCATTCTCCTCAGCAGCAAAACAGAATTATGGTTGTGATCAATTTAAAAAGCTTTTCTTTCCTGCACTGGCACTTCCCTTTAGAGTAGATTTTTACACATGTGGAATAATCCGGGTTTGCTCCAAGCAATGGCCCTTCTCAGCCAAGAGCAGCATTGATGTCCTCAGCTGGAGGTGCAGACGCTCTCAGACACACCCTGCATTGCTGAAAGTCTGTCTGTAATGAAGCTATTGCAAAATGTCAGCATCACGTACTATTAAACAACCAAAGTTACGAACGTTGGATGGATGCCTTCAAGGAGGTCAAGCCCAGAGAAAGTCCCACAAGGCTTGAGGGCTTGAAATAACATAATTTTCCATGCTGAAGACAAAATGAAGCCAAATTGTAACACATTTAATTGCTCAGCCTTGTCTCTTCCAAAGCTGGTCATCTTTTCCACAGTGAGGACATCTCAGATTTAAGCAAGCCATCTGTCCACTGTCCACTTTTCCCACTGTCTCATTTTGACTGACTGTATATCCACTTGGCCTCTTCTCCAAAAACCCACACTATACACAAGCTGGACACATAAGAGGCTTCCCCTTGCAACCGCAGAAAGAACTTTGACAAACAAACATCCTGAGTAGAATCACTTGAGTGCTTGAAGAAACTACAGAATAAACTAGGTACTTGAACTCCACAGATCTTTCCTTTCTCTGTCAAAAGTTGTTGCAACATACTGTTTCAAAAATCCCCAGCTAGGCCAAAATGTGGGACAAGAACAATGCCTTTAAATGGCAATGCATGTTCCTAACCTACAAGAACTCCATTAATACTGTTATTAAAAGGTTTTTGCCACCATCACTGATAGTTGACTATAAATCAGGTTAGACAACTGCCAGGAATGACCGAGGTGAGGTTTAACCCAATAAGGACGGAAGGATGGACAGACTCAGTGACCTATTAAGAACCTTTCTGAGATTTTGTCAGACATATCTTTTATAAAGTCAAACAATTAGGGCTTAATTCCAGTTTATAGGTCTTGGAGGCAGCATGGAGCTGAGCTAGTACACCCTTTCAGCCCAGCTCTGTAGCAAGACACTAGCAGCTTCTCCAGCCCAACCCTGCACCTGGGAAATAAATCCAGCCTCTTGGCAGAGTCCATAGTTCATCACGCTGGCAGAGCTACCCTGCTTCCACTCCTAAAGGCTTTCATATCAACCCTCCCCTTTATAATACATGTGCACCATGCAATTTTTAAAAATAAATAGGTAAATAACCTAAGTAATTCACATTACTACTGCAGTTCTCAAATTATTTTAAGGGTGAACATAGATGCAAGAAAGCATTCTTATAGGAACAGCATTGCTTCGCACATCATACACGATGCCATTATGATCACACGAGTTTTATAGAAAACCTAGACAAACATAGACTTTAGCTGACCTACTTTTTTCAGCATGAAAAAGTATTTCTGATCAACAATTCTAAATATGCACAACCAGTTACACTGAATCTATCATTTGCATAATACCACCTACCTGCAGCTGCAAAGCACAAAACCATCAAAGCAAACACTGAAGTCACACAACTTGACGACATTTTTGTAAATGCTGTATCTTCTCAAATCAACTTGCTTTGTGGCTCTTCATGTAGATTTACTTCCTTTGAAATTTGTGGTACGCTTTGAAATCAGATCTTCTGGACTTTTAATTGCCTACAGAAAGAAGTAAAAATAAATATTAATACAAATACAACTTACAGAAATGTTATTAGATATTTAAAATTATCTCTCTTGTAAGAAGAAAATCAGAACTCTTTCTTAAAGGACTAGTAGGGGAGTGCATCATATATTGCCAGATACCCTAGGTACCAATAACCTAGTACTCTTCCCCCTGTATTTCAGTACTTCTTTGCAGATGTTGTTCCCTTATAATATACACTGTGCAAGTCAGGAGCTGCTTGGAAGTGAGGCCCCAGAGTCCTTTCTGTCAGCTAATACCAAAGTACCACTGAAGCCTGCCAATGGTACTCACACCCTCAGACATGTTTATTTTAAGTAATCAGACTTTCTCTGGGGCATATAAACATTTGTTTGCTTAGTTATCTGCTGCTACCTTTACTATAGCATGGGGCAATGTTTCACACGTGCTCTAGCTGGTTGACGGGTAACTCGATAAATTTACCTCATCATTTCTCACTACGATAAACTCTGAAAACTTTTCAATGCCACTTGACACTAAATATAAACATAAAACTGTTCAAAATCTTTATTTTAAGAGATTTCAAGACATGATATAACAGGTCAGTTAAACAACTCTAGTGTGCTATACTAAGAAAAGACAATACAGCTGACATGTGCAAGCCTTACAAACATTGAAAATTCTGACCCCAGAATGCATGCATGATTTTGCAGGGGAAACACTTAAGCAGATCCACAGTATCCTCTTCTACCATTTTTTTTTTTTTTTCCACTCTATTCTCCGTCCTCTAGATGTCTAGAATAAGATTACAGACCAAGAAGGTAAAGAACAATAATGTTGGTATTGTTCCTTCAGGAGCAGATGACACCTTGGCAACCACTAACACTCCCCATAAAGCAATGGGAGAAATTACAAACCCCCATCAGGGGACTAAGTGACAGCAAAATTCTGAGTCAGGATCGAAACATCGAAACTGTGGCAACATGAATGCCATTTAAAAGGCTCTTGCTGACATTAAAATGGAACGAAGTACAAGGACAAAAGGCCAGATTCTGTGGTACAGTGTGTGCCATGCTGCTCAACTAAAATCTGCACCTAGACCAGCACTTCAAGACCACCAGCCCTGGGGCTAAGAGGAGACACGAGAAACTCCTCAGCAGTGTTTCTGCACGGTTATCTGATGGGGATGGCACTGCCCTGATGCAGGGAGCTGCATCTGCACACCTGAAAGGGCTGTTGGGGCCCAAGGCCAGAACTCCAGCTCCCTACAGACCCTCCACTCAGCACCCAGCTCATGAACCTCCAGCTGGTCTCAGAAGTGCCCCAGATGCCACCAGGAGGTGGGAGGAAAGCCCAGGAGCAGCTCTGCAGGCTGCTGGGAACAGCCAGGCACACACTTCTGCAGGACAGCAGCATACGGGGCGAGCAAGGAGCTGACTGTCTGTCACAACATGGAGGCTCATGCAGCTCCTCTTCAAGCTCAGTGCCCCACCTAAAATGCACTTTTAGCAAAATGGCAAGACGTGACAAATACAGAGCGTTATTTGGGAAGTCAAATATAAACTGGAATAATTTGCTGCTATTTCTCTAGATGAAAAGAAACCTAACTCTACCTGGTGATAGTATTTGGTTGCTAGTTCCATTTTTAAATGCTGCCATAAAGAAAAATTATCAAAAAGAGCAAATAACGAGGTTTCTAGCCCGTATTATTTATAGAAGACCATGATAATGTTCTGCAAGATGTCATATGTGCAAACATGCAATGAAGAAGCATTCTAAAACCCAAGTTACTGATGTACAGCCATTTCATCAACAACAACCACAAGAGAAACCAGAAAAAGCAACTACAGCACATATGCTAATATATCAAATAAGAAAACACAAGATATGACATAGATCACTCTCCCAACTGCACCAATCTCTCATTCCTCAGTGACAGTTTTATAAGGCACCAAGTTGTATAGAAACAGGGAGCACAGGGGAAGAACTGGAGAGAAAGAAATGACATTTAGAATCCCATTCTGACCTGAGCATCTACGTTAAAATGTCAAGTTTCAATTCAACTTGGATGAAAGTCTTTTTGAAAAAGGTGATTTAAAAGGCAAAGAGAACACATTTCCGTCCGTGGGAGTGATTTGATTCCTATCACATCCCGCTGACCAATAACATTTCCAAGGTATAACTCAGCTGCCAGTTTATGATTGAAAAGCCCCAAACTTCTACCCTGATTCTTCCAGTTCATGAAGAGTGAATAATGAAGATTTAAATGAAAATTTGGAAGAGCTTTCTGAAGAGTGAGCTCACTTGCTTGAAGACATACACTCACAAACTTAAAAAAGAAGGCAAGTATCATGAAAAGGTGACAAACTGACAGTGAGTTTCATGAATTTAGCATGATTGATACCCAAACTGTCAGCTCCACTGCAGCAATTTAAGTCAAAAGACAGACAAAACTGCTCCTAATAACTCACTTAAGACTAAACCTACTAAGCAGGCAAATTGACAATATTTTGCAAAATCTGATCACATGTGACAGGAATCAGCTACAAAGCTGCTATTAAGTGACCATCTGACAGTACCAAACAAACCAACAACAAAAAAGTGAGAAAATTAGGCTGTGGTGCAAAATCTGCTAGTTTTTGCTTCAGTGTGAGCCCTGCTAACACTAAAAACATGAAACCTGCAAACTAGGAAAAGTAGGAAAAGCAATTCCACAAAATAGGAAGATATTTCCTGTGAAACAAGAGAAGAAAGCTGTGCAAAGGGATAAGGAACCTAAACTATTTACCCAAGAAGTAAACACAACTGCTAGTCAACTTGACATTCAAAAGCAATTTCCAAGAGAATCATCTTTTCCTTTGGGGTATATCTGGGTGGCTATTTTTGTAAATGAGATCACAAAAGGGCATATTAAAAGTATAACCAAAGAATCCCGCCGTGGAAGAGAAAGAAAAGAAGACATGAGAGTTTTGGGTTTATTAAATATGTTTTCATGCCAATGCTTTGTACTACAACAAGCTGCAAGAAAGGCTGGCAAAAGAGGGCATCTGAATTAAAACCATTGAAGACTATGGTGTCATTTTCACTGAAATCTGCTGTTGTAAAGGCCATTAGTCCTGGTAAAAGTGAGGGTCTAAAAGCACAAAGACCCTGTTTTGTTGAGAAATATATATTTGCAAATTCAATCAGGAATATGTGCTGCTGGCAATATCAGGAAGAACCTGACTAATTCTAGCTCTTACTAGGTTTGAAAGAAGACTGAGGAAGCTAAAAGGGAAGAAACACATTTTGAAGTACATAAGAACAAACAGAGGAGAAAGCATGAGGTTTTAATTTGGTTTCAACTAGGAGCCTCTGATGCCCATGAGAATTTTGGTGCATAAAGCTTAGCTAGAACCCAGTGAAAAGCATGGTGCTTCTGAAAGCTACCAAAGCGCTGACTGGAAGGACAGATCTCATTGCTATGCTAAGCTAGAGGCCAACAAATGCTCCTTAATTCAGTGGTATTTAAAGCAATCTACATTTGTTAGAGCCAGCAGCAGACAAAATACAAATCACTTGAGTGCACTACTGTTTTCTCTCTGCCTTTCACCAACAGAAATAGTTTTCTTTTAAAAAATCTGCTACTCATCTTCCTCAGAATTTCAGTCTTTGGATTTTTTAAAGCTAGCCTTTGAACTAAAAAGTCACCTTTAATAATACAAGATGGGAGAATTCACAGGTTAGAAGCATGATGCTTAGTCTTAAAAAAACATCTTTCCCCTATGGATTTTCCAGTTCTCACTGACAGGCACTACTGGACCATAAAGCTCCGTGGTCTATGGATGGCTTGCCATTAAGAAGTTACATTCTGCATTGTTCTGCCACTAGCAGAAATGTATCCACCCCCACACCAGCCTAATGCTCTCCAGAAAGGGGATGGGACTCTGCTCTAAAGTGCTTGAAGAACTAGAAATGAAAATAAACAAGTGTAGACCCCGGGATTAGGTTCAGGCTTCAGGACATTTGAGCACCTTCTATTCAGCCCAATTCCACACCTCTAGCCAAGTATCTACTGTGTAGTAGTCTTGAAATCAGCAAGACTTAACTTCAACTTTACACACTTTTCTTCTCTAGGTAAATTTATTTCGCTTACTTCAAAGCTGCTCTGCCCAGTCCAACCTGCAGGCGGCCAGAGCCACAGATTCTGGGGTGCTTCTGCCTCCTATTAAAGGCTTCTCTAGGATAGGAAATTGTCACATTTCTTGCTGAATTGGGATCTTACAGTTTTATTTACCCCTTCTATTTCTGTTCTCTTAAGCCCTTTCCCCAACAGCCACCGTCTGTTTCATTAATCAGCACCTACCTTTCCCACACGAGTTCTTCCCTTGCCTTAACTCTATCCTTCTTGCTGTCTAAACTTTTCCTTTACTGCCTGAAGAATAACTTCCGCTTCCTCTCCTCCTTATCAGCATGGACTCCGATAACAATTCCCTCCTCTTTCCACGCGTGACGCCAGAAGTTGCACAGCTCCCTACAACGCTGCTAACCTCTCTACCAAAGCAAGCCGAAAATCCTCCTCCTCTAAGTCACATCCCAAGTCCCAACAAAGTGAATGGGGATACTTGAGCGAAGCCAGCAGGATCTGTCCCTTTGTGTTGTTTTGCCATAGCAACGTGAACCCAAGTTTCTAGGCCATCCAAGGCCGCCTTCACAGCAAAAGCTTTTTCACTTTTTGTTTGCTTGTTTAACGCATGGCAACCATTTCACTTATTTAACCGGTTTTTCTTCCACTTGTCCAAGCTGCTTCCCTGTGAGAATGCAATTAATACACGCATGCCATGTGTAAGTAAAAAAGGCAATCATTTGTAATCAAGTACACCCAACCTCAAGTAAAAAATCCCAAACCACAAATAGTTAACTATATGAGCAGTTCTATAAACTTAGGAGTAGCAAAAGAGTTTATTTATAACCCTACTCCTATTAAAAATGCATTTTTGAAGACTTGTTTTTTTATTATTAGCCGACATTTATCATGTCAATTCTGCATGATTTGCACACATACAGGTTGGAAAGCTGGTTAATAGGATTATCAAATGTTCACGGGGAACTGAAAATTTGTACGTATTTTTAAACGCCTACGACCAAGGCACATACACAACGTCCCACCACTCAGAACTCAAAATAGTAACTTATTCATAAATTATAAAGGGACAGATATGGGTTTAGAAGCAACAAAGTGGTTTCATTTTCAGGGAATATATGAATAGCAATAAAACTAAAAATCCTGAGATATCAAAAATCCCAGGGAAAAAGTAACTCTGATGTCCTGTAGTTCACATGCTGCTGTGCTTGTAATGGGACATTTCAACAAGTCACAGTTAAAGACTATGGGAACTGGAGGAGTGCCAAAGGAAGATGTTTTATGCCATTTAGCAATTGTGCCCCTCTATCCCATGTGATTTTGTTTTAGTGTTTTGTTTATTTATTTTCTTATTAATGTATTACAATGTAGCCTGCCAAATTACAGGAACAAAAATATACACAAATAAGTCCAATAAAAATGTGAAACCATTCCACCTATTTAGTAATAGCATACTGGAGGGGGATTTTGCTACCTGGTCCATATTTTGCCCACAGCTGGAATGAAGCTCCAGTTTGGATGGGATTGTCTATTCTCAGTATCATTTCATAACCAACTTCCCCTTCAGCTTCACAAGTTTCTATTTTTTAATCACCTGATTTTATTGCTGTGAGTTTAGACACCACCAGACACTGGAAGCTGCAGCTGAAGAATCACTGCATAATATAGCACAAAAGTAAGAGACAGTTTACAGAAACAGGACAAAAGTCATTCTGTTATATAGTCCCAGGACTTCCCTTCCCCCAAACACAGGGAGGTATGCAGATAAATCTTCCTAGGCTGAGGGCAAGGTTTTGCTTACCAAGTGTAAACATGAGAATGGTCTCTTACGGGATCAGGATGCAGGAGGGTTTCAGTAAGTGGAAGGGAAGGAAGTGCATTCGGGCATCTTGTAGTGGAAGGAATACACAAGACTTCCACAAGGAGTAGACTGGAACAGATTGCTTTTTGACAAGAGCAGAAATTCTGGAGGCTACTGAACCTCTACAGGAAGAAGCACAGATGGCACCTCAGAGTTCAGCGAGACCAACATTCTACACATAATCTGAGTACCAAATCAGAATTTTTTAACTTTTATTAGACAGCCCTCAGGAACTTCTACATCAGGCCACCTCTAAAGGGAGCAGAGAAAACAAGAGGCTGGGATGCTGTTCAGCTCTTACACTGTAATGGCTCAAGCAATCTGTAACCTCCTACCAGCTCCAGACGTGTTTTCTGTGCAACTCACAGCTACTCTATTCTTTCACAGGCAAAAAAGGTCATAACAGGACCTCACCTCGGCCACAGCAACACCCCCTTAACACCTGGCTGGAAAGACAACACTACTTTAGGCATTCTGCTTCCAACTTCTAGCTAGAAGATGGACAAGAAATCTCACTGATCTTACCAGGGAATACCAGCAGTGCAATTATATACCACCTTTCTGATACACATTAAGGCGGCAAAAGGAAGAAAAAAACCAGACCCCTAAAAACATACATCCATAAAAAAACATGCAACCCAAGAAATCTCAAATGTACATTCAAATAAAACTCAAGTTCCCAATTAACCAGTAATATCTCATCACAACTAACAGGAACCAAGCTCATGTTTCTTAAATGGGACTTGCTGCTTCTGAAAAGTTTACCCTCAAACAAAAGCAACAGAAATAGGAATCTTCATGCTGAGCAAGATCACCATAACTTGCATGAAAAAAACATCTCTACAACCTTTCCTTCTCATAGTTAAATTTCTTTGGACTAATTACTAACTTTTTAATTGTTTCTAATTGGAAACAGAATAGATTTCCTGGCACTGGACTATCTTACTCTTCACAAACACAGTAGCAGCCAAGAACTTCACACAAATTTAATTTATCTTAAGTTTTACTTGGCTGAGTTCCTAATTGCACACCTAAACTAAACAGATAACAGCTCTGATTTACCTATCAAGACAGATATAAAACTAGGAAAGGCATCTCTGAGGAACTGAAGCCACAGCAGGATGGAAAGTTACCAACAATTCAGCAAGGCTTCTTCCACTCAGGGTAAAAGATGTCAGCAAATTGCTGTTAATGAATGCTTGGCACTGTTTTTTCAAGACTGAACTGCAAAACTTTAGGACTGCATCTAGAAATATTCTACCTAGAACCTATCTAGTAGGAAAAAAACCCAAATCTGTCACTGGTGGGTTTAAAACCTTGAAACTAAAGGTTTCTAAGGAAACCAAAGGAAATTTTAAAGTACACACTTAGAAATGGAGTTTTGAAACAGTGACCTATAAATACCTGAAACTGTCTAGGTTAATTGTGAGAAACCCACAAAGAGTCTGATGAAAAGACTACAGCATTAAACAAATTCACTGTATAAGGATGCAATCTTCTTTGGGAAGAGTAAAACAAACAAGACAGTCAGTAAATAGGTGAACGTGATTGAAAATCAGTGCTTCCCATTACAGGGGAATTGGATGAGGTGATACAAACCAGCCCTCCTCACACCATGGGCCATTAGATACTACAAGAAGTAAATTAACAGATTGAAATATTAACTACTAGGTATTTTAAAGTTAACTGCATGCATTATAAAACCACATTTTGGAAAAAAAGAAAACCAAATAAAACAAAAGAAGCATGTTTTATCGTCTCTAAAATAAGGTAAACTCTAATAGGCAGGCAGATTAATAGATTATTTCTTCAGGTTGCTTAAACAAGAATGCAAGATAAACACATTTACCAAAAGTTAACTGCTAACCACTAAATTCTCAGCTGCACTTCTTACAGATAGGAAACTTCTCCCACACAAACTGAGAAGTCCTTAAAGTGACACACAGGTAAAAGAATGAGCCCAAAAGAGTTTCCCTTTCTGTAGGGGCATCTACCCTTTCCCTGTCTGTCAAATAAATGGTGTAATTCCATTTGTTGAGCAGAAAAACACATTCAGGATGGAGCAAAAGTTTTCCATTAAAAAAATTATTTATAAGTACTTCATTGGGGATTTATTTCAGTCAAGGTATGAACCACTAGCATGCTCCACTCAGAATGAGGATACACTCCCATAAAATCTTTACCATTCAGAATTTTCTTTAGTCATTTTACATTAAATGTATAAATGACAACTGTAAAAAAATCTTTGGGCACAGGTATGGGGAGAGGGAAGACCACAACTAATTCCTGTAGCCATCTAAATAATTTGTGCATCTTTCTGCCAGAAGGAAATTGCTACACCTCATCACTGGAGTGAATCAAATGACCAGATCTACAAGTATTTAGAAACACTGGTGCTTTTCACTGCTGGAGGGAAGAACTAATCTATCACAGAACACAAGCTGTAGATACTGAAGGAGTGAGTTGGTTCATTAATGCAATAGCTTTATTACAAGAAAAGGCTCATCTCTTCAAATACCACAACAGCTGCTTTGTAAAGTAGAACAGAATTTTGTTTCACTCAATTCACTGTCAAAACCAATGTTTCACATGTGTGATAAAAATACTCCCATAGTTCTTAATCACACAGTATCAAATGCAGCTAGAGTCTAACAACTTACTTGTCAAATGTAAGGCAAAAGAGGACATATCAGTCTTCAATCCACCTCCAGCTTCTTGGCAAAGAAATACACGAATTCAGCAAATTTGTACTACACAGTAAGCTCACTGGATACTTTGGGATTTTTTTATTGTCCCTGACTCACACAACGTAACTTACCAATTTCCAACAGAAAATGCCTATAACTACAAAGGAGAATCAGAGAATAAGTGAATTGCCATTATTCCTTGGAATCATTCACAACACCTTATGTGTCATAGCCCCTATTGCCTTCTGTGCAGAAAAACAACCTCTACACAGTAACTCTATAATTAAATTGTTTCAGACCCAAGACTTCTAGGTAAGCTGCTCTCCTGCAATCTAAACAGGTCTCTCACAAGGTCACAACTGAAATTATCTAAAAGAGAGGCCCTTTCCATCTGACTCTCAAAATCTTACAAACATCTTACATCAGGAAAGAAAAAGAAATCTGAATTTGCCCAACTAGTGTACTGAAATTAGAGAGATTATTACAGAAGTGCTAACTATAACGTAATTAAATTTGTTAATAATAAGCAAGTGAGGCTCATTTTGAAGTACTATTCACAGGATGAAGATGCAATCACTATTTGCACATTTTCCTCAAAAACACCATTCATTTCATTAAAGAAACATCAGAAACTAGCATACTTTCCAAGACATAATTATTTGTGAGCAGTACAAATCAACAGTTATTACACTTAAAATGCAATATATGAAATGTTCTCCGCTGAACTCGACAAATATGACTACTTAGATAATCAAGGTCATAAAGTAAGTTCTTCTTTTAAAATATTTTGTATTACTTGAAATAAAAAAATATGGACTATAAATTGACAGCCTTAAAATTCCTCTTTCCACGATTTCCAGAGATGTGTAAATCTCTTTCCTTTTGGCTACCACAGAGTTAATTGTTGCTGCAATAGCACAAAAAATGCTGCTCTATTGGATGACTGCCAGCACATAAAAATGCGAATCCACAGCAATGGATAAAGCAATTCCAATTGCACTACTTTTTGCTAGTACATTTTTATGACAAAACATGCTTCTATTCATGAAGTGGCTAGCAACTAGCATACCACTGCTAATCACCATAAATACTACCCCTATAGAAGTAATGCCTATTTATAATACACAAATATTTCGTGGAACTAGATCAAACGCCATGTGATTGCAAAGATATTTACAATCTATGTCCCAGAAAGTATTTTCTGAGATCCACATAAATGGCCCAAGACCTGGTAATTCATGTTTTAAATGTTGACACAATATTCGTGGAGGTATCAAAGAAAAGAATCGTAAGACAAATTAGGGAAAGATTTACTGCTATTTTCAAATCACATTAAAGCTGAAATTTCAGTCTGGCTTTACAAATTACACACTTCAGCATCTCAGAGAACCATCTGGAGAGAAAGTTTTGGATTCCATGAAAACAACAGAAGATGAAGATTGCCAGTGGAATTTAACATAGACCCTTTTGTACCTTCAGTAGCAGGCAAAATCATGTAATGCTCTTAGAGAACAATGCATGGGCACTGAAATATGAATATACTTTGCATATATTTTTTTATATATTTTATACCTCACTATGCTGTTCGTGCCATTCCAGAACTAGAGCTTACATATCTTGCTTTAAACCTGACCAGGGACTGTCAATTTCAGTTGAACTCTCTCGTGTGTGTACTTGCTCTAACCCCTAATGCTGGTGGAATACAATTGTTACTACTCACAAGCAGCAAACTGGCTACTCCGTAACAAATGCTCCTTGGTATGTTTTTATCCCACCATCAGTGAAAGGGGGATTAACCCCAAGTAGAAGCAGCAAGATTCTTGCATTTTCTGTGGGTAAGAGCCCATTCTCCAGCTCTTACTGGGTCATAGCTGACACGTTGCAAATTCCCATTCTTCACTTCGCATTCAGCCATCTGTTTGTACATCCATACCTTCAGTATTTGCCATTTGGCTGCACCAGACTTCACAGACAAATATGGATAGGTGCAAGCCATCCTCATAACCTTCTTTGGCAACAGCCTTTACATTCAGCATTTCTGGTACAAAAGACTTAATCATTATGCCAATATGAATCAAAAAGGAAAACCATTATTGCTCTGTGCTGGGACCGGTAGTCGACCTCTACAGTAATAAGCTAGTAATGATTTCTTAAAACCTAGAAGAATATCTAAAAATATTTTCTCTTATGGAAATCCTAAATACTAGAAATAGTTTCTTGTGAGAATACAACTGCTTTGCAAGTCAACTTGAGCTCTCAAGATGTCTATATAGCATCATAAATGTGATATAGTAAGAGCTCCACTGTGAAAATATTTTTGTCTAGTTCATTATCTGAAACTTTGCAGAATAACTCAAAATATCATTTCTTGGGTTTAATTCACTTCAAACATCTTCAGAAAGAAATTTCACTCAAACCTCTAATGTTTTTGCAAGTCAGTAACAGCTAACATGACAAAAACTGCATTCAGAAGAAATGAAGAAATTCATAAGGTATTTGAAAATAATGTGTTTATTTCAATGTATGTTGGTGTTCCAAGTAAATTGACATTCACCTTCTAAAGAAATACTACCAAAAGTATAGGCCCAAAGTTTTTAATAGATTACAAGTGTGGTAGAAGGAGAAACTTTACAGACAGAAAGTTTTGTGTTCCCCCTGCTGGTTTAGCAATTGACTTCCAAACACCATTCCTGCGGTAGGCATCAAGATGCTGGGGTATGAAAATATGTTTTGCATGCCAGGAACAACAACTGAGAGTTACTTTCTAAAAGAATTCACCTCCTTGGTGGATATCACTTACAAACATTGACTAGATGAGGGTCTGGACACACAAAACACACATCAAAATCAACGACGAAACAAGATCTCCCCAGGGACAGAAAGCATGTCAAGAGAGAAAAATCTGAAGTGTCACTTTAAACTTGAAAAGGTTGGACTGCAGCAAACAATTGGGGGAAGCAAGTTTCAGAGTAAAGGACTCTTCACTGAAGGAAGCCAATGACCTGCCCCCCCTCCAACACACGTCCCTCCCTTCCTCCCCCAGCCGAGCACCAGCTGCAGCGGTGGCCCAGGTCTGCATTCCAAGAGCAGCTCCTCCTCAGCCGCAACCCAAGTCCTGTAAGCTTTCATGGGTTAAACTGGAGCTCTTCAAATGAATAAGCATCTTCCATTAACATTTTACTAGCACCCTTGTTGGGACTACTTTGACAGCACACCTGTGCAGTGCTAATTAAAACTCAGCTACCAACTCATGCTGTGCCAGGCATTCAGGAAAAAAGCATGGACTGTAAGGGAAATAAAGTAATCTTCTTAAGTAGCAATAAACAAATAGATTTGGTCTTGGGAAGACATTTCATTTACACATGTAAGGTCTTCCACGTTTGAGACTACAATCTCAGTCCTCCAGGTCACCATGAGACAAACCTAATTGATGCCACAGTTCGAGAGGAGGTGGCTCTCTCACTTTGGGTTTTCTCCCCACTGGGCCTCTAATATCAGCCTGTTGGATCTCACCAAACAAAAAGTAGATAAACTTAAAGCACAGACCCAACCAGAAAAACTTTTTCTTAGAACAAAATCATGGCACCTGTATGTCTTTCTAATAACTTACAAACACTATCAGAAATATTCTGTAAAAAATTTACTGAGCTGATGATAACATATTTGAGAAGAAAATAATAAGTGATAGCAGATCAATTTTAACAGCTACAGCTTAACAGAACTGAGATAAGTAGATTTACGTCTTGTTACATCCACAGCAAGTGGAAAAGGCATAACTGCACATGCATGCTATGACTGAAGAAGTCCCCTTTTTTGAAAGGGACAAGAAGTATCACATCCTGTGCTGTTTGACACCAACGACAATGACTTTGGAATTACAAGTGCACTTGAAACTGGGGAAAGCTCGTGTTTAGAAAGTTACTTGATTTACATCTAACAGTGAAGCCATATTCTTGTTATTACTGGGAGAGCCGTACTCAGAAGCCTACAGTGACTTAACTCCAATGCATCCCCTGCAAAAGATGCGGCAGTAACTCCCACATGACAACCCCTCAGTGAAATAGCACTGAAGGGACATTATACTGGTCTTTATATTATTCCCACACTCTGCTCGTACATTGCCGAGCTCCCACCTGGCCTCACGAAGGGTACGAAGACACGCGCGCACAGCAGAGCCAGCCTTTGCAAAGGATTTCGCTCGGCGCCCGTAACTCGCCCGGCACGTACCAGCCAGGCGGACACGGTGCCTGTCGCCGGGACACCTGTAGCTCCCCGTCCCCAGACGCCCGCCTCTCGGCTCAGTTCCCGCAGGGAGCCCGCGGCTCGCACGGTCCCGAGCCGCGACGCTGACGGCCCCCGGCAGCTGCCGCACGCCGCGCCCGCCCGGGACGCTCCCGCTCACCCGCGCACGGTGACACCTCCGCGGGCGCACACCCCGCGCCCGCCCCAGCGGACGGCACATCCCTGCGGGGCGCCCGGCCCGAGACGCTGCTGTCGGGGCGGGGGTCGCGGCCGCCGCACCTACCTGGCGGCAAGTCCGTCCACGCCGCGTCCCGCGGGGCAGGCGCGGAGCGGCGCGGCTACGCCATGGGCACGGCCGGCCGGGACGGGAACGCAGCCCTCACCAAGGCCGCCCAGCGCCGGCCACTACCGCCCGGCCCGCGGTGCGCGGAGGAGGCGGCGAGGAGGCGGAGGCGGAGGAGGCGCGTGTGCGCCCGCCCGGCCCCCGGCCCGGCCGTAACCCCTGGGCGCGCGGGGCGGGGCGGGGCGGGGCGGGGCGGGGCGGGGCGGGGCGGGCGGGCGCGGGCGGTGCCGCCATTGGGCGCGGGGCGGAGACGGCGTCGTGACGGCCGCGCCCGCCGCCGCCGCCCCTCGCGCCCGCGTGCAGCGAGCGCGCGCCGCGGCCCCCGCCTGCCCCGCCCCGCCCCTGAGCCCCGCCCACCCCGCCCGCAGCCGTGAGGGGCTCCGGGGGTCGCGCCCGGCCCGGCCGTGCTGGCAGCCGGCGGCTCGAAAACCTCCGCGCAGCCGGGGCGGGAGACAGACCCCGCTCACGGCAGCCGCGGCCGGCAACGGCCTTTAAGTTACCGGCCCCGAAACCGCGTGAGGCCGCCGGGCGCCGCGTCCGTAACGGAGCCTGGGCTGCGCTCGGTATCGGGCGCAGTGTGAGCGGCGGTGTGGCGGTGCCCAGCCCTGCGCACCGAGGTACGTTCCTGCAGCCCCCCGAGCGGGCCCAGCTCCCACTGGCGGCTGGCGCAGAGGCCCCGGCCGCCCCCTCAGTGCTGCCACTCCAGCCAAGGGCAGCCAGCAGCCCACATCAGAACGAGTTTTGGCCAACACCGCAGAGCTGACACTGTTTACAGCAGAGCAAACTAATCCAGATCACTCGAGGTTCATTATGCTGGAAAATAACAGAAAGTGCTATTCAGTGCAAAAAAAAGCACACTTAAGGTGTCAAATCCCCCAACTTCAAGACTATCGAGTTGTGAAGCAAACTGTCATTAAGGGAGCTACACCACAAATGAGGCCCTTCCACCCGTAGCTCAGCTCAACCATAACTTTATCCTTCAGCAGGACGAACAGAGTTAGTTTCTGACACAGTCCTGAAACATCAGGTGTGTGCTGCTCTCCAAACCTATATGTCTTCTAAAGGTCACGGTGATGAGAGCAGTACAAGAACTTGGCAAACACTATTACAGCAAAACTCCCATCACAAAATTGAGCCCTACTCATATTATTATCCAAATAAGCAATTGTGTAGGCATAGAGACCATGTGGAGATACAGAGAAGTAGAGAGGAGTTTCAGGATGTTTCAGCAAAATTTTACTAGTTTAACTGGCTTTCTTGCTCAGGGGATTAGGGGTGATTTTTTCATAATGCTCTTAGACTTCAGGCCCTTTGCCCTGAGTCACGAATGCCAAGTTCTTACATCTACCCAAGAGGTGTGTTGAGAGAGTTCCGATTCAATTTTAGCCACTCTTGAAATGCCAGTTCGCAACCTAGAATAATCCACTGCCATTTACCTTTGACCTCTGTGTTTGGACAAGCCTTACTCCCAGTTCTGCTGCATGTACCACACATCAGTCAGTGGCTGGGTCTCCCAAAGACTGGTCCTCAAAACTTCTACATTATCTGTATATGAGAGCTCTAGCAAGGAAATCAAAGTAAATCACATAACAAGCATTTTGTCTACATTAAATGTTTTAGCAAACAGGCTTACAAAACCTAGAGGAAAACCTGCAGAAACAAGTGAAATACAAGTTCAGACTGCTTGTTGGCAGCATAAGCTTGCTTACAGAATTTTTTATTTATTTTTAGTGCTTGAAAAGTTGTGCATGTTGGAGCATGACACCTCCTCTCTTATCACTCTCATATGTAGGATGCAAAATTTTTGCAAGACCGATGTGGAGGTGGGGGAAGTCCCTTCAACAGAGAAGAAAACTAATATTCTACAGCAATATATGTATTTCAAGACATATTGTGTGTCTGCTGTATTTCTGCTAGCCAAAATTCCAGACAGCTGATTGAAACTTAGCAAACACATTATTTTTATCTTACTCATTTAGGTCCCAATCCTGCAAAGATTAGATCAACCAAATTAGGCTCACTCAAATAAGCAGCCAAGAGAGCAGCTCAAGTGTGTGACATCAAATGTGTCTGCACAAGCCTTTGTAAAATCAAATTGCTTCTATATACATCTAACATTAGTCAAATTATTTTCACTATTTTCAGTGATGTTGGTAAGAACTGATTCTCGTTCCTGGCGCCAATTCTGTTAGGTAGTCAGCATCCTTAACCAAAGTCTAGGATTTTCACCACTTGTCCTGGTGTTTCAAAAAGTCCAAGACTGAGACACAAATAACACTGATTTTTAGTTACAAACTCATATGTAACTCAGTTGATGTACATGATGTTTAAAGACTGAAGCCGTGACAAATTGCCCCATTAAAGTACAATTAGGCACACGGGTTGCCTCACCCAGGAACATAATGATTGACCGCTGGCTTTGGCATTTTTTTATTTTTACATTTCATGGCAGAATAAACAGAAAACACATAATTTCCTCTTAAAACTGTGGAAAATTCCTGCAATCTTAACTACAGTGTTCAATCTTTGCAGCTGAAGAACACAATTATCTACATAATTTACATTTTACTTACTTTTAAAGTATTTTCTGATCTAGTGATTAACTTCAGGCCTGGGCAGGATTATTTCACTTAGCAGGCATTGGCCCAATCCAGCAATGTCATGTATTATCCTCACTAAGATGTATGAAAGCTGTGACAGTTCACTTTTGCAGGAGGTTTAGAGGTTTTCATGGTGCTACAGAATTAAGCCTAAGCAAATATAAAATCTTTAAAAAAATGCGCTGTTAAAACTATTAACATCACAGTTTTAATTTTTTTCCTCCTTTTCCATAAAATACAGTAGAGATAATCCTGTGGATAACAACTACCCATTTACTACTCTCAAAAAGTTCTAGACTAGTTTCAATTACTAATTTCATGTTATCGTGATAAAGCCCTAACCTGCACTGAGGAGCCAGCTGAATTCAGGTCACCAACACCAGGAACAGCATCAATCTGTTAAAATGGCATCCAACCTGAACTAAGTAATCCTTCCCAGGGTCAGCTTATTCATTTGGATACCATTCTATATTCATAGAATCACAGAATAGTTTGAAAGGAGAATTAGGATTCAATTGTTCTTAAAATTATAACCCCATCATTGCCTGGGTGATTTCCACAGTTTTAAGAACACACAATCTTCTCTGCCTTCTGTAGTGATGTTAGACTGGGGCCTTGTGACTAAATGTGCGTGCTGTCATTGATGGGGCACTGAATACAATGCCTGCTAATTAACAGATTATTGTGATGAACCCACTGCCACGAGTGCAACTGCACTTTAAATAGTTGCTGCAGGATGTAGGCATCTGATGATCATTTACCTATTTACAGCACTATTTAAATGTGCTTCACCCACCAAAAGAAACAAAGGGTACAACAGCTCTACAAAATGTTTATTCCCAAATTGACTCAGGGATTCTAATTGAAAACACAGACTGTAAATGAGAAACTTGGTATGAAAATGTTTTCTTGTTATAAAGTATTTTTAGATCCCAGAAATTATTTTCGGATATTAGTAAGGACTAATTCTCACAAAACTCTCTTACTTCCTACAGTGTCAGAAATCTTTTCAAGGCTAAAAGATTGTCCCACCCAATAAAGCATTAGAAAAGAAAAAGAAAGCTAGGAAGGACCGCACTGTCCTAAGAACTGTTCCTGTTTATTCATCATGTTCAACATTAAGCCAATACAGGTTCTGTAACAGTGGATCAAAAAAACAGGCCAGCAGCCATGTTCTTGAGAATCACTAAAGAACACTGGTAGTTTTGAAAGTCCAGAAAAGAGTAAGCATGCTAATGAACTAAATTTCAAAAGCCAAATGGATGAATAGGCACCCTGAAGGGATATCTTGTACATAAGATAGGTTTGGAACTGGGATCAAGTACAGGGAGTATGTTCAGATGACTACAGTCATTGCCCAGCACATCCATTCTGTCCCTCTTGAGGTACAATGTTGTTATTTAAAATTAGCTTTGTGTTTTAAGCTGGTTTATTGTGCCACTGAAAGCAAGGAAAAGAAAGGACCAGAAGCATTAACGATTAAGTTGCTGACTAGATATGTGTTGTTATGCTGAAGAAACTCCATTGCTTTAGTCATATGATTCTACCCAACAGCCTTTAATATGAAGGTTCAGTTAATATATTTAAGCCATTAAAAGCTTCTTAGGAAATAACTCATTAATACAAACTAATGAGGTAAAATTCTACATTCCTTACTAAATGATCCTGCATTCCTTGAACATCTAAAACTTTAGCTAAAGGTAAGTAAATGTTGGTGTTAAACTGTTAGGCTTGTCTACACTTGAAAGTTGCTTTGGATTAAGGCAGGGAATGAATTTCAAGTGCAGCAGCAAATCTGGAATAATTCCAAATGTGGACAAGTCATGTATAGTGCAATCCTGGAAGATACCATGGGTTTTAAACTCATACCTGAGGCTACATATCCAATTCAAATAACACATTCTTATAGATTTCAGATTTTTAAAAGGAAGGAAAAAGACCAAAACCCTCCAGCATGATTAACCAACTCCTTTGTGCCTCCTGTTCTCCCCTGCCTGCCTTACACAGGCTCCTGTATACCCAGCACTCTTCTTGACTCTGATATGCCCCTTACCCTCCTTCCAACATTTTTCTGATAAGATGTTTATAGGCCCTCAACCTACCAAATGTAAACACAACAGACCAGAAGAGGGAAGAAAGAAAGAGATTATATGAGAGAAGGAAAAAATCAAACACGAAAAATGTGAAACTAGCATACCTTCATTGTTAATCACTTTCTTCTGGCTGGATCCCATTCCTCATCTTGCATGTTGTCTGTTTAGAGCTCAATCAAAAATCTAATCAAATAGGTAAAAGTCAGTCAATTACTTTAAACTGTTCAATTCCAGACAATGCTCTTTATGTTCGATCATAACCTAGAACTCAGTCACATAAAAAAATATTTAGTAAGATATACTTTCAGATTCAACATATTAAAGAAGTGGTATTTGCCCTGTAATACCTAAAACATCGAACTATACATATGGCTAAAACTACATGTGTGGTTTGCAGGATTAGGTTCCAAACTGCTGTATTCTGTTTTGAAGTTCGTGTTGCATGCTTGTGGTTTCAAAACCAAATTATGGGTGAAATTCTTTCTAGCCAAGATGAAAGTATCACAGGTTAAAATTTCTTCATGTCTACAATTTCCTAATTACTTATTATTTTTAATCTACATAATTCCACAGGGTGACGGATATTTTGCTGAAAAACATCAAGACAAAGCTGCTGCACAGAGAGCTAACAACTTCAATTAGCAAAGGTAAGTGACTGAAAGGGATATGAGAAAGTGTAATTGTGCATTGAAGTTTGACACACTGTATTAATTACCTGTCTTGGACATTTTCTTCTAGCCCTTTTGATCTTTGGTTGATCTGTTTTTCTCTTTTTCTTCCCTTCCCAATCTGATTTAATTGCAGGGGCATGATAAAATGGGTCATGATAAAGAAATGGAAGGAGATTTAAGTACAGTCTGTTTCACAAATGAAGCAGAGCAAAAAATCAAGCTGCTGGATGGATAATCATTATCTTTCATAAAGTAAACTTTATCCAGCACAGTAAAATTGCCTGAAATAAAACTGGTTTAGCTATATTTCTGTCACATAACAAATAGGTTGGCTAGGTGTTCAGAATCTAGCTATACATAGCAATGAAATGTTATGTCAAGTAAACAATCAAACCTAAAAAAAAAACCATTAAAAAAACCCATCAAACCAAAAAACCTGAAGTTGCAAGTCCTTATTCAATAAATCTACTGGTTTATTATCAGTCTGCAAAGTGGTTTGAGGAGAAGGAGGTCATGAGATGTTTATAAGATCATACAGTGTGATTTTTTTGAAGCCAAATATAGATAATCACATTTTAAAGCAAAGCCATAAAGTGAGCCTCTCTTCAGTGTACAGTGTGTTTCCAAACATGCTCCCTGCAAGAAAAACGCACCTATTTAAACCTAATAGCTAAATGAACTTAAATACCAAACTGTGGCAAAATATGGTGATTTGGGAATTACCAAGTAATGCATTGCTCATACTCCAAATTATTTCTTGTTTAAACTCCAAAAACTTGAGGAAGGAACTCTGCACTGCTGCTCTGTGCTCAGTTTTAGCAGTGCTCCTGGAGAACACACCTTTATTTTTCTTTTGGAAAAATATTCTTCTATTGGAAATTACCAATACTACTGCAAAACAAATTTGTAAAAGGGTTTAATTTTTATACTTTCCTATGGGACTTACAGTTTAGATCCAGCTGGAATTGTGAATCAACATAAAAGTATTTCCTTCACATATACAGTGCAGCATTAACTTGAGAACATATTCGTTTGTTGTGTATATGAGAATTAGGGTATTTTTGCAAGTATTGGATTTGATTTTTATCACTCCAATTGATCTGCAATACATAACATTCTTTATTTTGCTTTAGACTGCTACTGACTAATGCCTTATGTTAGATATTTGTTTGTTTTTCCCACCTGTTATTTCATCATCCTTGGTATTACAATAACACATGCCAGGGAATGTGACCTATCAGTCTTAACTGTCCTTCACTGAGTCTGGATGGGGATGTAAGGCAAGTGCATACATATAATATATGAAGGGTTTACACTTTAATCTGACACATAATTTGCTGCTGGAAGGCTTTCATATCATACATTGATTCATGAAGTATCAATTATTTAGTGCAGATGCGTGTGAATTGCTATCAAAATCCAGTCTTTGTTGCCACTTACACATTAAAAAAGCCAAATGCAAGTTTCTTTTCTGTTCAAATATGCACAAAAGATCAGGAGAGATCTTGAGTAATGAGACAGAGGAGGAAAAAACAACCCAACCTTCCATCTGCTCCTTTACCAAACCTTGAGGGAAAAGATTGGTCTTTCCACTCCTTAGGTGTCTTGATTGCACTAGTGAGAATAAGGCTTGTGGAGAAAGACAATTTTTCAACATAAAAATCAACACAAATAACTCAAAAGCAGCTGACCAACACCCCTAATCACAGCACATATCTGAAGACAAAAAATGTGAAATACCGGATCATAAGCAGTTCAGAGTGTATTCAGCTAGCTGGATTTTCATTAATAATTCTCTCTATGGGCCCAAACACAAGCCCTAATAATTTTCACAGCTGTTTCTTATAAGCCGCCACCATTCCCTCCTTTGCACAACTTAAAAAGAATTTTATGTATTTCTGGATTATTACTTCCACAGAACTGGCAATGTCAAATATGAAGGTGATAATGAGCTGAAGGACATCAGCAAACTAAGTACGTCAGAGCCAATGCCCCCAGTGTTATCAGGTGGAAGCTGCTTAAAAGCAGGGACACTCCAGGCCCTGCTGTATCACAGGGCCAAGAACCTTTTGCACAAACCAGGTTGCTTACACTTGCCCCCTATAACCTGCGCATCTGTTGAACCATCTGTGTTTAGCAGACAGGCAACACAACTGCACTAAGTGCTATTGAAAACCACAGACAAAAAGAAACAATCAAAGGCAAGTTATGCCTTTTGCAGAGATTATAAATACATGCATCCAGTATGTTCAGGTCTTTCATATTTTGCTGTTGCCTGAAGGATTTTCTCTTAAGGACTGGGAGTTTAATTTGCAAATTTTTTTTATTTTTTTTTTAAGTCTGTACAGGCTGGCATGGTAGGTGGCCACCGTAGCAATATAGATCTGCAGGAGGTTTCAAAACTTTTGATGAAAACCTCATGTTTTTATGAACTAGCCAAAAGGTACCTAAGAGTTTTCAACTTCTATAGGGTGTAAGAGACCAAAAGTCAGAAGAAAGAAACATTACATACTTGCGTTTTATTTTTGATACTTCATTTGTTTAATTCAATTGTTTGGGGGGGGGGGTGGGGGATGGGGAGGGGGGAAGAATGGAAAAATCTACAAACCATTTCTATACAATGTGTTCTTTTTAGAACATGTAAGGAAAACTCTGCCTGCCCTAGAAAGTATACTGATCTATACAAATACACAGAGAGAGACAGAAAAATCTATAAACCAGAGAGCTTTTTGTTATCTCACAGGTAAAGAACACATTTTTTCAGATTGCTTAGATATTTAGATGTCAAAATATTTAGATATCAAGAGTCAAGAGCAGCAGAATAGTTAACTACATTGAAAACTGTTCTTAATATGCAAACCACAAAACTATCACTATGAGGATGAGAAAGGCTACATGCTAAAGAACACTGGCTGGCCTCCATCTGTCTCTTCCTGTTTCTCCCATGAAATAGACCAACCACTTTGTTAATGAACAGTAATTAATTCCAGAAGGAATAGGAGATACGACAGCAGATTCCCATAATCTTTTTTTTTTGAAAGCAAGACCTGTTAATGATCAGGCTGTGAGTATCTCTCCATTAACAGCGAGCCAGGTACAATAGGAAGGGCTCTACAGAACAGAATCACATGTGTTGAGAGCCAGGTACCTACACTAGACACAGCTTATGGGAAGTTATTTCCAGCCAGTTCCAGTGTGGACTGCATGTGCATTAGTTGCTGGAGCATGTTAGGTCCCGGGTCCCAGTTTCATTTTACTCAGGAGATAATCCCATTTGTGTACACTGACACTGTAAACTGCCTTGAAAACCAAAGCCCCACATGTGGGAATGACCAGGAGATTCATTTCCAAAGCCTGCTCCTAGTCCAGCCTAAAATGCTGAAGGAGGCATATTCCAAATACCTCAAAGGACACATTTTTATGCTAATTTCTCTTCAGGGACACACATGGGCAAGAGAAACTGACAAGTAAGATACTGCAGAGCACTGACAGCACTAGCACTTGCTACCTGACAAATACATGTATCTGATACTAGTCTAAGATTTTGAAGGCAAGTTCACAAAACATTTTCAGGTCTTTGCTTCTAAGTGTCAAAAACCGTGACAATGCAGAGAAATAGCTTCATATACTGCTCTGCCCTTCTTCATTCCTATTTTGATTCCTTGTTGTGTCCAGGATTTGTACTGGCCCTTTGCTAGGGAGAACCTCACTGACTGTCCATGAAGGACTTCTCCCCAGCACTCTTTCTTCTCTCAAACAAACACGAGTA
Source organism: Hirundo rustica (assembly GCF_015227805.2). Taxonomy (NCBI): domain Eukaryota; kingdom Metazoa; phylum Chordata; class Aves; order Passeriformes; family Hirundinidae; genus Hirundo; species Hirundo rustica. Next base: position 16,533,705 of record NC_053458.1, read on the forward strand.
ACTTCCATTAGAATTGGAACATTACATATCCATACTTGTATGTGCGAGGTAAATACACCAGAGGAGATACTGTCTTTTGCTGACCTTCATTTCATAAATGGCTTTACTTCTTCGAGGTAAAAATATTCAACCACAATTCTGTTTCATTGTACGGGATGGAGTTCAGATCCTTGAAGAGAAAACCACTGAATTCCTTGGTTCAAGAGGTTCAATATTAGAAATGTAAAAGGAACCAAATTCTCTTAAGTGCAGGATGGATTACAAAGGTAATTTCTTAGCTGCATAAAAAATCCCATATACATTAATGATAAAACAGCCTTATTTACCATAGGTTGAGAAAACTTTTTTAGATACAACATATTTCTTTTAGCTTTTATGTTAAAAAGTGCAATGGCAACAAACAAAACCATTCATCCAGCAGAAAGGCAGTTAGCATCTGTTAGATGAAGTTAGCAAAAAACAGATAAAACATCTGACTGGGCTGCTGTCTTTTCTAATTACAATACATGCAGTAAATGTTTGAGAGTAAATCCTATCCTAAGTAGTAATACTGAGGCCCTTGTTGACTTTGTGTATTTGTTGAATTTCTGTGGGTAAAAAAGGAATCCAAGCTAACCTATTCAGCAGTTCAGTTACGTTTTCTTGTTCTATGTGCAGTTTTTGAAATGCAGGCTAGTTGTACTACTCAAAACTTAGACCTTGGTAACTATTAGAATTTTATTAACAACGCTAAATATACATTTTTTACTGTAACCATATACATCTCTCAGAGGGGCATAATCTGGGGACCATTTATGCTCATATTTGTTTTCCCCATGCAGCCCTACATGTGGTGAACAGCTGCAGAAGTTGTAAAATTCTTTATACATTGCACATGCTGTTGAATATAATATACATACACATTATGTATGAAGCAAGTCCTGAAGCAAAACAATGTACCGAATATTTCTATTTACTTATTTTGTAAATATTTGTCTTTATTTAAATAAAGACAAATGTTTCCTTTTAAATTCTTTCAACAAAATAATAGCACTTAATTATTCAGAATTGCAGGTTTACCAGTTCTTACCACAAGCAAGCCTCTTAACCACATCCGCTATGGCAGAGAATCAAATGCTGTCAAAAGTGAAACTGCAAAGCACTGTTACTATGGTATTGTGAGCAGCTCCACTGCAATAAAATACAGAAATAAAAATGTAAATTGTTGCTTACATATACATTTTGCTCCAGGGTACTATAAGCAAAAATGAAAACAGCTGACAGTGAGTCACCCTTCTAGATAATAAATACTGCTAATATGAATCTGATGTGTTGAAGGGTGGGATGAAGCTCCAGAGACTAACGCTCCCCTCGTTAATATTCTATACCAAATTGAAAGAAAGGTGGGGTGGTTTCCCCATCTCTAGCGAGAGCTTAGTTTTCTGAACACAGCTAAATCAATCCCCACAGAGCTATCTTATCTGCAAGGCTCGTGAAAAATATCTGACAAGTAAATGGTTAGCATTTGGAATGGACCACACTGAGTGAAGTAACAGTTATTTCATAAGATTTCCCATGGTATATATTCCCAAACCCAACTATGAGGCCTTCAGTCCCACACCCACCACAAATAATATTTGAATCCTGTGCTATACTATTAATACACTCAGGGCCATTTTAAGCAGCAAAGTACATATAGCAAAGCACACTAAAAGGACAGCTTATTTCTTGGTTATTATTTAAGAAAAAAAAAAAAAGGAAAGCAGATCTTTTTAAATGAGGAACACTTCCCTCTGCTCCCATCTTCCATCTGCCAACAAATACAGATACTGCACATGGGACATAACACACACCAGAAAGAAGTGTTATACAAGTCCACTGTTAAATTAGCTATGTTAATGTGAACAATGTTTTTTTTTTTTAGTATGCCCCTTTTTCTGCTTTCTCACAGTCCTTGTAATGTGTTCAAAAGAATAGGCATTATTCTGAAAATTATTATTATTATTTCAAAATTTTTTACAACTATTTACAATGTCTTGATCAACTATATAATGTAGAAATGTGCAATCCTTTGATTTTAAAGTTAGCATGTATGGAAAGAGAAGCAGCTGCCCATACCAACTGTCTGCAAGTCTTTCACACTTATCTACTACGTGTTTTCTACATACACTAAATCTGGTCAGAGTGAACTTAAATATTTTTCTTGTCAATTTATTAAATAAAAAAGCAAACAGGAATTTAGTCTTATTTGTGCATCTGAAAAAAGAGCTTACATTAGCTTGACAGCTGATCTGAGAAATTTTACAAAACATTTTCATTATAATATCTAATTACAGCACTCAATCTTTTTCTTGTTTAAAAAAAAATCAAACCCCCCAACTTTTACAAAGTGGTTTTACTTTACTACTTTTAGTATTCCCTTATGTTGGTTCTTCATGCCAGAACAGCACATGGATTATTGTGGTGCTCTGTATAGGGGATCATCTTACCCATCTGTGCCAGTGAAGTTCTTAGGGAACTTTATCTATAATGCATATCTTCATGAAGCCCCGGTTCTGCCATTACTGATGTATGTATGTATCAATCCATTAATAAGTTTTTCCCCTCAGAGTTAATGAAATTGCTCGAGTGTGTAAGTTTTGTTGCCAAGAACTGTGATGAGATCATCTGCCTGGAGAGATGCAAGTTGGAACCCCTCACTATTTCAGTTTGCAGGAATTCAAATCTCCTAGTGGTACTAGCAAACAAACACTAGCCAAAGACCAAGGCTCAAAGATGAGACTCAGGCCAGAATAAGAAAATAAAAAAATACATACTATCTTGTAGGGTGCTGCCTTTTCTTCCTTGTGGGATACTGCATAACTCAGCCAAGGTTCTGATAGCTCTGCTTATTGGGAAAATTCACACACTGGCATGCGAATGCTTCAATCAGGGCACTGCAGATTAAAGACCCTGTGACTTCTAGCATTTAGGTATAGGTTCATCGGACAATATGCTCTACCAAAAGTTAGATTTTTTTTTTGTTATCACAGTAATTGTCACATAGCTAAGCCATTGCTGGTACATAGAAGCAAGAGTGGACTTCTACTGTAAGGATTATCAACGTACCTACTATAAGAGATCCAGAAGCAGTTTCTTCAAACATACAGAGAATGGCTTTTTTCCAGCAGAGATCTGGGAGAAAAGGAGGAGGGAGAGTTGGAGTGATCCTTCAACCAGGAATGTAACTTCCAATAATCACTTACAGATGGCAGAGTAATGTTCTAGGATCTTCCTATTTGTCCAAAGCTATTATTTGTAACATATGCAGAATGAAAGCCCCTTGCAGAAGACTGTAAATAAGCTCCTCAACTGAACTAGATGTGGCTCAGCCAACTTCAACCCTTGGGACAGGGAACTGCAAAGAGGGTAAAAGGAGACCTAATTTAGTAGTAACATGCTCAGGTTTTCTTATAATTTTGCCATTGCTTTAGATATGGGATGGCTTTAGATTCCAAATCACCACAAAACTATCGGAAATGCCAGTGATAAAGCAAGTAAAACCACACCCAGCATTATAGGAGAGAGATTTGAATTCAGACATGGAACAGAAATGAGAAAATAATGAGAGTTTTCACTTAGAATGCATGAATTTCACTGCTAAAAAGAGAATGAAAAAGCATCCAAGTTGAGTAGCTCATATATGTTGAGGAGAGTTTATGTTTCAGTGTATCCGGTTTTCACAGTAAAGTATAACATATAATTAATCATATTTCAGCAGTAAATGTTAGAATGCCGAGTACCTCATTTATTGGAAAGCACTTTCAAGGTTTCAATTTCAGATAGTCTCATTCAAAGTAGCTGTTTCATGGATATTATTTGTATAAATTAAAATAACAGTTGATCTTCATGCCAGTTCTTAATTATCAGATGAAACTCTTTGACAGTGTGTCTTTCATGTAAACCAGGGGCACACTGGAGTTGACGCATTTCCTTTACACATGAAAATAAATTGTTTACAGTGTCTGTCATCACATGAACTTCAGGATCAGAGACAATTTGACTGCATCAATTAGATTTTCATTAGGATGCCAATCAGTATTTTTTCCAGCAAAAGGGCACCCAAGTGTGTGTGAAAGCATCAGCTGTGTCTGGCATCCAGGTTTATTGACAGGGGAGCAAATTAAAAAAAAAAGCACTCCTGAAGTCTCCTAGACCCTGTGTTGGAGGTTAGTAGAAGATGGCCCAGCTCTGAGCAGCCAGAGGGGCGCCTGGCAGTGCCCTGCCCCTACAGAGGGACACAGGATTCCTGGCAGGAGCAGTGGGAGCTCCAGCTCCTCACCAGCAGCCCTGGTGGTACCTGACCAGCTTGAGCTACGTTGATGGCCCCAACACTGAAGTAGCAGCTCTTAACCCTTGGTGCTTCTACAGCCTAGTGCAATGTGGGAGGTTGAGCTGGACTTTTCTTACACCCTACGACCTAGGAAACACATGCAGATTCCCCCTAAAGCTGACAGGTGTCAGGGCACCGCGAGGACCTCGTTCTACATCGTGGGGAATTACTGCGTCAGCGTGCATGGCTGTGCTGGATCAGGCCCGTGGTTCAGCTGGTGCAGAGCTTTGCCCTTGGCCACAGCTGCCTCATAAAACTTCAGGGGTTTTGCAAGAGGTAGTTAGGTCACACCTGCCTCAGGTAAAGATTCTTCTAGACCCCATGAATCAGTAGTGTGTTTATCGCTCCTCTAAAATACTTCTTTCTTTATTTAACAGTACATCAAACCTGGGTTAGTTTTGGTTTTAGTTTTCTTTTGTTGGGTTTTACTCATGGCCAACTCTTTTTCTAAATCCCAATAAACTCTAAATGTGCTGAAATAATGATTTCCCCAAGAACAATATGCATTGCATGAAAAAAAATACCTTTCAATTTTGCAGGCAAAACATTTCAGTTTCATGACTATCTTATTCACTGTGTTTTGGAAGATAAAGTGAAAAGCCATTCCTTCTCTAACTTAGCAACATTTACTATTACTTTTTAAAACCAGATGAGTTATGGCAGATCTTATTTATCTAAGGTATATGGTTATCTTATTTGAAGTGTTTCACCTCTCTGAATTTGAAAGCTTTTCTGCATTTTTATAATTTCTTTTGACCAAATTAATCTTGATGTAGCCTGGTGTAATTTGGGGTGAGAAAGACATTGCAGCAGCAGGAGTCTTAGGAACATCTGCGACAGACACTCTGTCTTTTATGTTCCTGTTACATTCCTAATGCACGATGATGAGATGCAGGGAAAGCCGCTTGCGTGAGTGCACACGGGGAATTGAGGATGCCTTGCAAGCAGCAGCACTGCGCTTTCTGTATTCATAGATGTCAAAAAGACAAATAACATCTCTATAATTTTACTTAGAGGCAAAACATTTTGTCCAGCAATAACAGAAGACAGTTTCTCTCTGTATTAACAAAAAGCAGCAATGAAAAAAAGTGAAATGATTCCAACACTGAGGTTAATCATTTTAGGACACGTCCAGTAGCCCTTGTTGGAAACCTTGTACAAATGAGGACTGGCATTTGCCAAAATTTTTCATCAGGAAGGAGCACTGAAAGAATTGAAAGCTATTTCAAATTAATGAAAAAATAAATGGTGCATTAAAAATTTTACAGAATATATATTCAAAAGAACTTCAGCAACACAATTCAATTTAGGTTTCCCAAAAGCCTCAAAAAAAGGAAAGTATTGAATAGGCCTTTATTCATATTTCATGAACTATCAGAATTATTTATGTTCCTACATAATTTTGCAGAAAGCTACAGCTAACTGAGCACCACGTGAGAAATCTACATGTTCTGAGTAAAATCATACAGACAAGATTGCTTCAGGTGGTAAATTGTACTTTCGTCCTCAGATCCTCACTACAGGACAATGGTACCTGAACACAAGCAGAATTTGCACAGAGAAACCAGCCTGAGATCTCTCTCAGTGTTTCATTTGTTTGATAACAGAACCAACGAGCAGGGGCTTTTTCTGCAAGAATAAGCTGTCACAAGCCTCATATTTACAAACTGCTGCAGCTGTAATGAAGCTCAATCCCACCTCTGTTCATCACGTCCATTAACACTTCACATTTCTCATAATTTACCATTAATGCATGTAGTACAAAGTGTTCACAGAATATTTTAAATATCCTGTAAGACTCCACTTCAGCTCTTCAATCTAGCTATTCAACTACCCATAAATATTGTTGAAAAGCATTACTGTAGTTTACAATTATGCAAATTTAAAATTAATGAGATTCAATATGAAACAGTAAATCAGATTTTTCACTTGTTCGTATTTTCTTAGATTTTAATTTCTAATAAAGTGAGAGAGGGGACAAGACAAAAACCTCAGTTACTATTAGCAATAAAAATACTTCTATTAAAAAAAAATCCATAATCATATAATCATTATACATATGAATCTGTACATGTATTTTTTTTTCATTCTAAGCAGTGAAATGTCTCAGTTATGTTAAAATTATGCAAACAGAAAGGAAGAGTATCTGCCATACTACAGAAATAACTGCTGTCTCTGTTCTGTGGCAGCCATGGAAAAATCTCTGTGAAAATGCAAACAAACAAAAAAATTCTACCTCCTTTCCAACAATTGTGTTGCAACTGCAATTCAACAAATTTTTTCAAAGGGCCGTAATTATTTTATTATTCGACTATAAACCTATTTGCACTACTAGCCTAAGATTTTAACCTGATAGAAAATTATATTTTTATTTCTGATTAACTTTTCATTTTAGATGTAATTCTAAAATAAGTTTTATATTACTAAACTGACCTTTGTTTCCATTTCAGTAGTCCTCCTATAAGAAGGAACAGAACAGCAGGACCTGAAATAATGTAAGGTATCTGGTTAATTTAAAAAGGTTTCATAAAGCAAGTTTTACCATGTTAAATCTACCTGGGAGTTATTTCTTCTTTAGCAAAGAGAAAGATGTAGTTCATAATTATTCATTTTTAATTCTTGAGTAGTGAAGTCAAGAGCCATGGTGCCTCATGAGAGCTGTAAGAAATCCTAGGTTTGATCCAGCTCTTATTAACTTTAACAAAAGCTCCAGTTTTCCCTTGATATCTCCGCTGTACTACAGGCAAACAGTCTTTTCATTTCTTTTCTTCTACCCCTTCACAGATAATATATTTGTTTATAATGATGTAAAAAACTATCTTCTGCTTAATATAGGAATATACTTTCATTCATTTTCTGATATTAATAATTTTAATTATGAAGTTGATTGATTGGATTAATCAAATATTCATATGAATATAGATCACTTACACCTTCCACAGAATTACAGGGGTTTAGATCTATTTTACGACTAAATTCTTAGCACATTCTTTTACAATACAGCTGTAATTTCATCTGGCAGTCACACAGCACAAGATTCTACAGAAACAGCTGAAAATAGACAAAGTACCTGGATGCATTTTTTCCTCCAATATGGACATGGTACACATTGTATTCACAATAATATGTACACAAAGTACCGTGGGATTTGTCCCCTGCTGAATAGGGAATGCTGAAAGGTCACACTGGTAATGAGTCGAGTAATATCTCTGCATTTAGAACATTCCAGTGCTGGACGGATACCACAGTGGATTTATGTTTTTAAGAAACACCTGGAAAAGGTATAGGAAGAAATGAAAATAATTTGCATAGTTTTTGTTACTCAGAGGCAGAAAAGCTGTCCAGAACAATTTGTTCTTAATGGCTGTTTTAGCTCAGAAGAGGCCCTGAAGTGAAGAATAAACAAACTGTCACAGAAACAGAGAGTAAGTCTCTTAAGATCAGGGTTAAGGTTCCTTGGTACAATTGCTCTGGGCAAAACATTACCGCATCTTGGATTAATCTTGGCATGTAGATAAATATAAAGGTACAGCACTAATGTACATATAATGCCTTTTCTGTAACCCCTGCACATGCAATACAGCCAAATGCATCATGCAAAATACAGCATCTTGTGAAAATGAAATGGGAATTCTAAATATGTTGAAACAGAGGTTTAGAAATTCAGAAAGCTAGATAATAATAAACAAAAGTTAGATAAACAGGCTCTGCTGTCACTCTTACACAAGTTGTATTATCCTTGCTTAAGCTAAAACAGACTCCAGCCAGCCATTTATCTCAAAAAAACCGGTTTTCCCATCTACAGCTTGCCCTCAGCTTTTTCTCCCCCCAAAAAGGCTCAACATATTTTTTTTAAAGATTATTTTAATATACTTTGACCCTCCCATGAAGAAAACCAAATATGCACAGTGGAGTTTCATGCTGGAGGGGTAAATCCTCCAGATAATTATTTAAATATTATTATTTACTGAAAAAAATCTCTCCATTTTGCATCAGTAAAAAGAAAGGTTGTGCCACAATCCCCTTCTCTTCTGTCTCATTACTTGTTCTCACTGAGTACCAGAGCCCTGCCTTGAATCCAGGCACCTCTCACTCCCAGAAACATCTCTCCATACACTCCTCTGCCCATTCCAGCCCAAGGCATTTCAGCCCTTGAAGCTGGGTCAGAAGCACTTGGGATGCATTCTCAACCTGAGCACTGGGTTCTCCTTTGCCACCTTCGAAGTTCAAAGCCCTTAAAGGAATTGTTCAGCTTCAGGCAGTGGCCACATGCAGAAGCTGGGACAGTCCTAGCTGCAAAAGCTGGGATGCAGCAAGGACCTCTCTCTCATCTCCACCACGTGAGGTGCCTCATTCCCTTTCTACAGACTGTAGCCTTAATTATCACAACACCTCAACCCCTGGAAAAGTCCCATATCACCACATTGATACAGTGATAAACATTTCCCACAAGGCCTGTTAATATTGCAAGAACAGAGCTGCAAATCCATGGGTTTATCCTTCCTCATTTATTTGCAGAGCACAGCTAAGAGGATGAAGGAGGAGAAGCCACTCTGACAGCAAGCATGTGCATCCCAGGGCAGAATTGCGTTATCCTTCCTCCTCCCTAACAAACAATGCTGGTCAGCATTACCTAGTAGAACAAGAGCAGGGACAGGCTATCAGATTTCTGGACTGGGCACACTCCCTGGGACTGGGCTGGTCACTTACTAATGCTCTCCATTTGCTGATACACAGCCTTCACAGGCTCCTTGGCACAGAGAGCTGGAATATTCCCACTGGCCTCAAATATTAGGTCTTTTTTCCATTACGGTATTTTAGCAACTGTTGTACTCTTCAGGAGTTCTCTGGCCTGAAACAAAGTTAGAACCAGCACCAGTAATAGAGGAGGGCCAAGTTCTAACATTATTAAACTGTTCTTAACATAATGTGCCTGTGGATGCTAATAGCAAGAGCTGCTGCTGACACGCACAGAGCAGGGAGTGTATAGCAGTGGAGAACAGTCAAGCAGGGCTTGGATGAGTTTTCCACAGAAGGGGATGCAGAATGCATAGGCAGAGATAGCAGGGCAGGTTCCTTGTAGGATAGGGAGCAGGAGCTTGTGCTTGTGAAACCGGTCACCAGTGCAGGGATGAGAGCCTGCATATGCAATTTCATAGCGGCTTTTCTACCAGCTTCAAAACCAGTGCCACTGCTCCGAAGCACGAGCACCCATATGCTCAGCTTCAAGCCACTTCACACAAGCATTTGTAAGAATTGCTCAAACTCTGGGAATGCAGAGTTCTTCAGATATCCATTACCAATGGGACTGATCTTCATTACTCTAATTATTAGGGCCTCACATAATTTCACTATAGCTATTTTAAATGTTTTGAGCGCATAAAGGTACATATCTTTTCAAATCACATTTTACTTGAGTTATTTTCTCTGTATGTGAACAAGTACCTAGTAGGCTTAAAATGGTTGGCTTTCGTTGGTTAGTGATTCGGTTTGTTATTAAAATACATTGCTATATGGGTTCTGCACCCAGGAAGAAACAAAGAACAAATTACTAAGCTTTAAAAAACTTGCAAAATGTCACAATCATCTAAAACCTAAAGCCATATTAAGCCTGTAAAACATATGGTCATTTAAAACCTAAAAATCTCCCTAAACCTATTAAATCCATAAAGCCTGTGACAAATTAACTGATGGTTGTTTAGTTAAATCTAATTAAAATTTTATTGAAAGTGTTCAAGCCCTTATGGCTCCCCTCAGAAACTCATTTCCTATGCCCCTTGGAAGTAGGTATGCAGGGTATCTCTTATTTCCCCACACATCTTGAGCCAGCCCCAGGAACAATGGGACTATCTGGTTGCCCATATCAGCCCCCTAAACAAGCAGGATCCTGAAAGCACACCAAATAAAAATACCTCTGGGACTACAGTGCAAGTTTTTTAAATTCAGTCTAATTGAGGGTCCTGAGAACACTGGGAACACTGGTACCCAAATGGATTTTTGTCACCAGCATCAACCTTCATGCAGTTCAACAAAATCACCTCCTGCCACCATCAAACATTTACAGCCAGTTCTACTATCCCTGGCCCTCTGATGTTAAAAAAGTTTGATTTGTTGAGCAATGACAATAGTGAGGAACCTCTCCCCCTCCCAAAAAAAAAAAAAAAAAAAGTAATGACATGGTAAGGAGCAAGGTCACTAGAAACAAGTTTTTAAACAAGCAGGCAGTTAATCTTCTAAAGGCACTGGAACTGTGCAACTCAACTCTTCTGAATTTATGGTATTGACATCCACAACTGTGCATTGACTTAGGCTGCAGTCTACAAAAAGGAATAATATTTTCTTGGAATTTATGTATCCATCTGCTCTTTTTAGAGGATCAAGTGGGAGCAGATATGCCATCTGTAAGACACTTACCAGTTCAAAAGACTAATCTCTGAAAATAATTTATAAATTCTTATCTTCATGAACTTTGAGGAAACACATCATTTATCACTTAACAGACTCCGTGATCCTAGTACAGAGAACTGAACTGCCAGGACAACTTTTAATTTTAATTTATACATGTATTTTTCAATTTTGATTTGTAGTCTACAGAAGATAAATCAGCTGTGATAGCTGCCTGGTAGCAGCAGGTTAGTGTCAAGGGAGCAGCAGGAGCTAGCTGCTCCACCAGGCTGACTAAGCACAAAGCCAGTGGTGACAGTGGCCTCACCAGCAAGGTCCTCATCCCAAAGTCCCCAGGCAAGGTGAGAAGAGCAGGTCTGCCAACAGTAACCAGGGTCAGCTGATTGTCCAGTGACTGTCAGAGAAGTTGGTGGTGATTAAGTAGGTCCCAGGTAAGGCCAGGAAGCTAGCTTGGGATCAGGGCTAGCAAAGATATGACCAGGAATGGGTACAAGTACCACATAGGTCAGGCAAGGGCACAGACCTGAGCCAAAAGAGGGAGATCCTGATGATGTTCCTCACAGCCCTTCCCACACTGCTCTCTTCCAAGTTCCATCCAAGGCTACACAGCTGCACTGTGTCAGGGCTGGCCTTGAATGCAGGAACAAAACTGCTGGTTCTCTGTTACCTCCGCTGAGCCTCCTGCAGTTCTCCCAGATGTCTACAACAACATGGCTTCTGCCCATCCCAAATAACATGACAGAACATGGGGGGATGGTATTTAAACTAATAGAGGGGAGAATTAGTTTAGATGTTAGGAGGAAATTCTTTACTGCGAGCGTGGTGAGGCACTGGAACAGGTTGGCCAGAGAAACTGTGGATGGCCCAACTCTGGCAGTGTTCAAGGCCAGACAGAATGGGGCTTTGAGCAACGTGCTCTATTAGGAGTTGTTCCTGCCCATGGGCACGGGGGTTGGAACCAGGTGATCTTCAAGCTCCCTCCCAACCCCAGCCATCGCATGATTCTATGATCCCAAAGCCCGGGTCCCTTCACAGAATTGCACAGTAACTGCAGCATTCACATACCTGTCTGTGTCCTTGTTTGTCCTCCATGCCCTGTGCCTTCTGCATTTCAAGGAGAAAATGCCAATGATTTAACCAAATACCTACTCCACATCATAAATAACTCACCTGCAAATGTGAGCAGCTAACCCACTTCTAAAGCGTGGGTTTGAGCAGGCAAGACTCAGAAACACACCAAGATATGACAGTGGGCTAAAGTCACTGCCACACAGGGCACAGCAAATGTTTCTGTACCACAGACCAACTCAGCACAGCTCCATGACTGAGGCACTCAGATCTCTGGGGCAGACCACCAGAGTCCTCAGGAGACATAGCTACGGCAGTATGGAAACTGTGGGAATACACTGATAGCATGCTCCTATTCCTGAAGCAGAAATTTCTGAAGGTAACACTGACTGTCCCATGCTTTCTCACAAAACACAGAACACGCTGAAGCATGACCATGTCCTGAGATCATGTAATCAGTCTTCCTGTCTGCCTGCAGAGCAGATGCCATCAAGGAAGCAAAGGCAGTGCTACAGCACCTGTCTGTACAGTGGATAGAGAAATACGGCTCCTCCTGTTCCAGCAGGTGCTTGGATGTACGGTGCCATGTTACTGTAAAGACCAGTGGTCAAAGGCTCAAATGCTGTTCCAGCAACATATACAAACTACAACCATATTACATATACAAACTAGTCCTACAGTTTGAAGGAAAGGGGGGAAAATATCCCAGCAGCAAGCATATTTCTCCCTCACATTGTCTCACAGGGACAACCAGTTTACTAGGGCAGGGACTCCTCAGAATGCTCCAGTAATTTTGTTTCTAAGAGCTTAGACGTTGCCACAAATTACTGCCACCCTCTGCAACACAGTTGGTTCCTGTCCCCTGGCTTCTTAGCATAATCTAGAATCAGAGTTACCTTGGAATCAGAGTCCAATCTTGAAAATGTTTTCCTTAATGTTTAATAACTATCTGGCTTTATTTTTTCAATCACAGTGAATTCAGTCTGAATTCTCTCTACAAATGTCACTAAGTGTGCAAATTTCACACTGGTCATATGTCCAGTGTCTGAACAGTGACATCATGCTTTCTGATGTTCTGAGCATTCAATCTGATACTAACAGTTAAGGCCAAAGTCACAGAACCACTCATTCTAATTACCTTGAAACAAGCAGAATAAACTTTCACTAGTTCTGAGCTGACATCTACTGGCAGAAAACTGCAACAGTGCCAACAAGAAACAAGTGTTTTCTTAAGGATCTCCAATTAGTAGCTGGTGAATGATCTGGGATTTGAAAGGATAAGAGCTCATGAAAGTATAAATTTATGCAATTCTGCTGCAAGGATATAATCTCTCACAGAGAAATCAGGCACATAGCTTGGGGATGTAACTATTCAATCATCACCTCAAGTTTTGCATTTCAAGGGTAACTCTGAGCTAATTTTATTTATGGAAATGACTGCTGAAAATCATTTTAGTCAGATCTGCTTTGGGTTAGCTTAAATCATGAAGGGTATGAACACATAATAGTTTGCAATTCTGTTAAAGCTGTTCAAAAAGTTCTTAGGTTTCAGCTGAGGCACAGTAATTAATAGCATGTACATTACCCTAGCCAGCTATAATATGGATCCACCTCAGCCTGCACAAAGCCACCACTGCAGAGGACTTAAAAATTCAATTTATGCTCAGAAGAAGATTGTTTTCTCAGGGACTCAAATAACTCTTAAGAACATTACTTCAACAAATTCAATTCAGTGAGCAGACAAGGTTGTGGATGCATCTTTTCCACCTTCAGTTTTTCACAGAGCACAAAAAGAGCTTGACAGCATGGGGAGAAACCAAACTTTGATACACATGGAAGGGCCACTCACATTCCTTGGATTCAATCATATAACAATGCCCTGGACTCCAACACACAGCCACACCATAACTGCATAACAGAAATTAGATCCCTAATTTATAGCTAAACACATTGGATTTTATCATGTACTGTTGCTTTAGGAGGAAAACATTAGAGGAATTCCTAGAAAAGAACAGCTTATTTCCTGAAATATATAGAAAGGGCATCACATGAAGGAAAATAAAAAGGTGAAAATCAGACTTAGTAAACTGTTTTGCTTCTGTTCTTTGCACCCTAGTTAGTTCTAATAACCACAAATTTAGTGCTGATACTGAGTATCAACATCCTGGGGAGTACAAAAATATACTAAACAAGCCAGTTATTTTCCCTTGGCAAGCTATTTAAATCTTTGGTTGTGAAAAGCATGCTGAGAATTTCATTCTGCTAATTTTACACACAATAAAAAGAGTTCCCTTTTCCACATCAGAAATCTGAATTTTTTTCCCATTCCCTCTGTAAGATGGCCAAAGGTCATGGGATGGGACAAACAACTGACGTATACTTGAACTTTTCAGAATATTGCATTAAAGTCCTATACAGAGAAGTCTAGTAACTGTGGGCTTCTTTTCCTGCTCAGTTTATAGAGGAATGGAAGTTTTCAAAGGATACTTCCCTTTCAAAGCACACATCCACATCTAGTTATGATGTCTGAAAGCACAGAAACAAGCTGGCCATCAAAAATGAAGGCCTGACCACAGTGAAATTATTTTGAGGAGGTAATTAATAAGGAACTATGGGAAAAGAAAAAACTTAGAAGATCCAAGGAGTAAGGAGATACCTCTTACCAATCCAGTGAACAATGAGGCCAGGCAGGAGCAGAGCAGGTGGAGGGACACGTTTGTTTTGGGTGAGAAGCTGAAGTGCCAGGAGAGAGAGCAAGGAAGAGGAGGCTGCTTATTCACAGGCTAGTGAAGGCCAGGAGAGCCACAGCAGGGGTGCAAGGAGCATCTCACCAGCTGAATGTCAGAAATAATTGACTCAATTGTAATGAAAGAGTTTAGAAATTCATTTTCAGAGAGAGAAATAGATGGTTGCCAGGTGTATCAGGTGATGATATAACATGTCCCCAGTCAGGCATCATTCTGCAATAGCCCTTTGGTTAGACACTAGCTGAAGACTGAGTGAATGAAGTGTGAGATTTCTCTGGGTGTGAGAACAATCTAATGGGTGAGAAAGCAAGCAGGAATAGTGCAACTTCCTGGGATGGGTGAATGTTTTTCACTGTCATTTCCTGTACAAACTTCACGGGTACTCTGCCACAGACTTGCAGATGAACAAAGTTATAAATATCTAGGAAAATGACACAGTGAGTTAAACAGCATAAGGAAATGACACTTTCCTATCATTTACCCTGATGAAAACCTAAGACAACTCTGTTGAAGTTAGTAGGGTTATTCCAAATTTAGGGAGCTACCCAAGAGCCATATTTGGCCTAGACAGTAGGCATTAACCTCAATTTCTATGTCTTACTCTGATGCAAAGCTGACTCCTGAAATCACATTGTATTTGTGGAGAGCTCCAGTTCCTGTTACTCTGTTTCCAGTGGTTCTTTAGGTGTTTGTTACTTGCATAGTTAGGGGTCCTGTCATACAGCATTCACTAGGTGAAGCAGTGCTTTAAATGTTCTCACTAATTTTAACATGCGGAAAGTGAATACTTTTGTGAAATACAATTCAATTCTTATAAATTAAAATAAATCAAAACCTTCAATCACAAGGTTTCAATTTTGTGTTTCATGTGTTTGTGAGGGTGATGCAGCAATCTCAAAGCAACAAAGTCACCAGGACATCTTGGTGAAAAAAAATAAGGGAAATTTAAAAAGCATGCAGATTAATAACTTTCATGATAAGAATCTAAGCAGGTTTTGATCCCAAGTTGGGGTATAAACATGAACGGAACAACAAATTAAATATAAATCAGATTTTGCAGACCTGCCTTGTACTAAAGCATGCTGGGGATAAAGCTTTTCTGTTTTCTCTCAGTACACCTGAAGCTCTCAGGTGTACTGAGAGCAACAAATGCTTAGTCAACAGCCAAAATTCAAAATAAGCTGGCTAAATTCCAAGTATTTGTGGTTTTAATGACAACAAATGAAACTTATTATGAAACAACCTAGTCCTCATTTTTATACTACTGTGCATTGACTAAATAGATTTGGGGGTTAATTTAACTAATGAATCTGTGGGGTGAAAGAAAATATCAACACTGTACCTAATCAGACATACTGTTTATGCACTCTTCTTACACCATAACCCAGTGATAGTTGATAAAGCATAAGCATTCCCACCACATTAAATTTAAGACTTAGAAGTGAAGGTAAGAAAATCAAACCAACATTCATGTAAGTATACCCACTCCCCTTCTTGCATCCCTCTACCCTGTCTTATTGATTACTGAGAAAGCAGTCTGGCATCAATAACCAACTGGTGTGCTTTAGCCCTTGGCAGCTGTTCCTATTTTATGTTGATAACTTCCCAATGGGAACCATTGACAGGGCAGCTTTTAGTTAGGGTTGCAGGTGTTTGATGGAGTTATTGCTAGAGAATAAGAAGAGGGTGTGAGTGGGTTATAAAGACTGTTCTGTCTGCCTCCCTTCATCTTTTGGGTGGAGAGGGAGTGAGCTGTGGTTTTCCCTAAAATTAAGCTTAAAAAGGATGACTGCTGTGCTTTGAGGGTGGAAGTTTAGTTCTGAATTGCCCAAGAGTGGTTGGTGTTGGTTACGGTAAGAGCTGTAAGTCAGTGTTTTCTCAACACCTAATATTTATATGGATGTTCTTTAAAGCTAAGGTTTGCTTGATGAATCCCAAGTGAGGTCCTAAACATACAGAAATGCTGTTTTATGGAGACAGTTGTCCTTTTGAAAGGAGAGATGGTGCTGCTTGCAGTAAGAAGGTTGTGCTCTGGCCTGTGTAGTTTTAATATAATTACCTAAGGGAGGTTCCAATATTATTTATGAATCTTGGGTGTGATTATTGGCAATCACTTAAACAAAATTTGTTAAAAAGGCTTTGAAGAATGAAATGTTCGTAGTGTGTAGAATCTGGTACACTGTCTGCCTTTGTTCTCTATGGGGTATGTTAATATGTATCCAAATTGCTATTCTTGACCAGTATATGATATATACAGGTTTTGTGCTGGTAGCTGTAATAATGAGCTAAAACAAGAAGAAGTAGATGTCTTTCCAGCAGGCTCTTTAATATATGTTTTCAGAGAGCACTCACTGATAGCAAATGATTTCACCAAAAAAAAGACAAAAATTTGGTTCTTGCAAGATATGTTATTTTGCTAAAAGCCTTGACTTTTCTAGCAATATAATTCCTGTAAGCTATTTGCTTTTTCCTCTTAAACTAAAACACTTTTCTATCAGGTTAGCTAAAACTTCAAATTGGGTCTTAAGGAAACACTCAAGGCTTCTCTTTTTAAGACTACTTGGCCTTTGAGACCTGACTCAGCAGCTCAAGGGCATATGGGGCTGGGAAGGGGTGGTTTGAAAAACAGCAAAAAACTTTACTGGTTAGAATCTCATCACACTTTTGCTTCAGTATGCAAATATAAGTTTTTATTTAAGGTACGGAATACTCTTCTGTGACTTTTCTGTGGGGAGATGGAGCAGGAGGTAGTAAAGGAGAGACTGACCAAAACACAGACTTTTGTCTGTCTTTAGAAGGTGCAGTCTTAGCTTTCTTGTTAGCATGGAACTTAGTTTTCACAGTATAAATTAAGGTTTTAAATGCTAAGCATCTGGGCCTAAGATGCTGTTATGTACACAAAACTTCAGTCTCTTGGTGTCCTTGGCACCCTCGATGCCAAGTTTGAACTTTTATTCTAGACTCTACTGTACTAATTTACAAAATGTTCAAGAGCTTATATGTTATATTATGTTCTTATTTAAGTGTTAAATGTTGTTATTTATCTGCTTGTTGCTGTAAGATTTTTTGCTAAGTTCACACTGTACTCTTTTGCTCCTGTCTTCCATTTCTAGCCTTGGAGCTTTGGATGGAGAAGGTGAACAGCTTGTACTTGATATCAACTAGTGTGGGTTTTTTTGGCAGCAAAAAGCAGGAAAAAATGATAGTGTATCCTAACAGTTGAAAATAGTGTATGAGGGGCTTGGCTGGATTATGAGGTACTTAAAACTACCTCAGAACTCTCCTTCTAATGCTGGCTAGTTCTAGGAGAGGCAGATCCTGTATGTCTCTGTATCTTTCCCTTCTAAGATACTTCAGTGAAAGGATTAATATTTAGCTAATGACTGGTGGTGGTGCAAATAGTATTCACTCTTAATAGCTAAGGTGTAGCTTTCAGGAGCTCAGAAGAGGTATGCTTTGAATGCTGAAATAAACAAATGAAAATATAAGATGTGTGATCAGCAATATCTGCTGGGGTGCTACGGTTGTTCTAAGAGTGGGCCTTGTGTACTGTTCTAGCAGTGTGCTGATTACAGTAGCTATCTACTTTATTATGACCTTTTTCACACCTCATTAAGTACTTCCATTCAGTTATGAAGAGCAGGCTATCATATTTTTTTAGGAGAAAGCTAGTATGTGTCTCTAGACTCTAGGGGTACAGTATGTCCAAATATGCACTTTAAAATCAATGTCTTGCTTAGAACACGAAGGTTCTGTAGTTACAGTATTGATGTTTTGCAAACAGAAGTGAACACATAAACAGCATTAAATCTAGATACCTTCACTGAATCCTTGTGTTTTGTTCCCTTCAGGTTAAATGTGTAATGATCTTTGAACAAGTGGATATACAAACTCGCTAAAGATGTCCGTTCAGAGCCAGCACCGTTCCATTATTATTAACCCTCCTCCACCAGAATACATAAATAATAAAAGTACTGGATGTCAAACAAACCAACTTCAGTACTTACAGAGGGTGGTCATGAGAGCCATGTGGAGACACAACTTTTCCTGGCCATTTCACCAACCTGTAGATGCAGCAGCACTGAATCTGCCTGTAAGAACCATTTTAGAACTGGGGTATTCATATGTAAATTATATAAATTAATGTTAAACACTATTTTTTTTCTAATGCAACAGATTATGGAAGACTATTTTGCTATTGAACTGCTGTCATTAATCCAAGTCTACAAGAAATGTGTTTCCTTTCTAGAGAAATGCTGCATTTTTGCTCATTTTTCTGAGCTGAAACTAGTAAATCAGTATTTCTAAGGAATAATAATGCTTAAATAGGCCTCTTAGAGCTTCTGTATATTGGTGTTCAGATTTGTCTTCTGGTTTAGACATATTTATTAACACTTCATATGATGAGTAATTTCTTTTGCCTTTTAGTATTTCTTTTTTATATTAAGCAGCCTTAATGTCAAATTCTTTGATGAAAAATCAGATCTGATTGACCCTGAAGTAAACAGGCAAACCTGGAACCATTTTGTTGCAGAGAAGTCATTATACCTATAAGTATTTGTCAGTTTCAAATCATTTTGCTCTGAAGTCTCCAGAGCAAATAAATGTCCCTGCAAAAACAGGGAAATAAAAAAGCTATAGTTCTCATCATACCATAATGGAAGAGCATCCTCCCATGAAATAGCAGATATGATGCTTAAATTTTTCTGTTCTGCTGTGTGCACGCTATTTATGCTACAATTTAATTGTAACAAAGTACATGACTATAATGTCTTGAGACACATAGTTTTCATCCAGGCATTTTTAGAGTCCAATTTTGGATATTTTTCAGTTAAATTAAAACATAAGTGATTGGCACAATGGTATTTCAGATTACCTGGGAGACACCGCTCTTGGTAGATAAGTAGAGAGGTGTTAAATAAAACCACTATATGTTCCCTTGGATTATTTTCTTTTTTCCCCTACAACAGTTTATGTTGATATTTGATAGCATTGATATTTATTTCTCACAAATTTTCAAGACTAATTCTATATTAGTTCACTGTTCTGTTTAGAGCAGACAAAAGCCTTTATCTGTGGCTGTTTCTTGTGATAAACTCATTTGGTCAGTTTGTACAAAAGCACAGTCAAAGTGACTATTTCTCAGTGCCTTTTGTTACCCTTTCTCCTTCTTGGAAGTAGCTGTCAGTTAAGGTTAATATTAAGGGGCATTCCATCAGAGTTGTGGCAACATTTGCAGCTGGCTTCAGGCCAGTTCTGCCTCTCTGGATTTCTAAGGCAGCTTCTTGACTTCTCTGAGTATGTGTTAGTTCAGCCACTGCACAGTAACAAGCAAATGGCTGGCTCCATGGCAAGGACAATAAAAGTATTTGCCCCCTTTGCATTTCTCCTCCAAATGGAGATGCAGAATGGACAATACTTAATTATTAACTGCATTTTTATTTTGATTATTAATTGCAATTTTTTTTAATAAATTTAATAGCCTGCACTCTGATGTATTTAGCTTTTGTATTTCACCAAAATAGACTGTTAGGATAGCTGCAGAACACTTTAGAAGTAGTAGCTACTTTGTACAATTACCATGTATATGTTACAATGTATATGTGAACTTCATGGGGATATTTCCATTCCAATTTCTTAAATGCGCCATCAGGGAAACAGCCTCATGGTCTCACTCGCAGTTTTAGCTGAGTTACTAAAATAATCATGACAGTTCCCACTCCAGCTGCCTTTCAGTCATATTGTTACTTCTTCACAAGGCCAACCCTAAGAGGAGAGCCAGTATAGCCAGGGATAAAGTATTTGGACAGCAATTGTGAAAACTTGGCAGCTTCTTTTCGTTAGTGACTGAGACTTTGTGAAGTTTGGCTTCTTTTTCCTCTGCTGTATAAGCTGGAGTGCTGCTTTGTGTATACTTCTAGTAAGTACTACTAGCAGTAGAGCTCTGGACCCTATTGAAATAAAGATTCTTTGGGGCTTTGAATGATATATGTTTCAAGGAAGAACAAGGACAAAATATAAGGTCAAGATTTCCTGAACACCTACATTTTTTGGTACCTATGACTATAGGCCAAAGTCTTCCTTTAAATAAAATGCTGCTTCTAATATAATGCAATTCTCTCTTGTAGTTTAGCTTTCATAAATAAATGTGTAAAAATCTTCATGTCCTAATATTGAGATATGTTTGGTGACTTAGTCTTTCAATACCCCACAGGATTATTACACCATCATAAAAAAACCTATGGACTTGGGCACCATAAAAAAGCGTCTGGAACACAATTACTACACAAGAGCTGCAGAATGTATTGAAGACTTTAAAACTATGTTCTGGAACTGCTACACATACAACAAGGTATGTGAACCACCAACTCTTACCAGTTCTGTTGAATGATACAAACAAGACTAAAATAAGCACATTATTAAAACACACCGTAAGTTAGTAAACATTTTCATTATTTTTTTGAAACTATTTTCTCTGAAATTTTAGGGAGGTTTTTTAGCTAGGATTTACTGAGGACACATAAGTGAAGTCTTGCTTGCTGTTCCATCAATTGAGTGCATATTTTTTTTTCTGCACAAAGACTCCACATCCAAAGTCTCTGGGGTTCAGCTGCAGAGCTCATGAACAGCAAGCCCTATGTCACTGCTGTACAAGTCCAAGGCTAGCAATGCTCTAGCCATGAGCCACACTGTTCTTTCAACAAGTTTAACCTAATGAAATGTGAGCATCTCCCTATGCCTGGATATTTTTTGGCTGTGTCTTACTATCTTTGAGCTTCAACAGCTTCTTCAGAGCACAGGGGTAGATAAGGGAGTTGCAGATCTGCCCCCTTTGGCCTTTGCTGTAGAAGTATGCAGAGGTAAAGAAGGCTTTTTCAATGGGGCAGTGAGAGAAAGAATATTTCAATGGTGAAGTAATTTGCTTTAAAGCGAGTTGCAGGGGCAGGGACGGCAATGATTTCTAGACCTCTCTGGTCCTGGAGGTTTTTTTCAATCTCTTGAGGCAGGACTCTCTAGCCTGGTTGTTTTATGAGATAGTTCCCATTACTGCAGCCTCTCTTTTACTGAATGGCACTGACCATATTTTGCAGCCAGGTGATGACATTGTGTTTATGGCTGAAGAACTAGAAAAAGTGTTTATGCAGAAAATAGCCCATATGCCGCCAGAAGAAAGACTAGTGGGTCTCAGTAAAGGAAAGAGAAAAGGAAAGAAGACAGAAGGTAAGGCCTGTATTATTTTCTGAATTTGTAATATATTAAGCAAGCAAAACTGGAAAAAGGAAATCCTCTTTGTCACAACTCAACCCTGGAACAGTTTGGGTGTTCTCTACTTTTTCCAGAACAATCAAATAACAATACTGCTATAAGGCTTTAGAAGATTTTTTATTATTATTATTCAAAGGTGTGGGATTTTTTGTTTTGTCTTGGTTTTGGTTTGTTGGTTGGTTGGTTGTTTTTTTGGGGGTTTTTTTGAGAAAAGGAACTGATTTCCAATTCAGAGACTGTCATGCTGCCCAGCACTGTGTTACATAAACTAATAGATGGGAACTAAACAGAGTAACAGCTGGAAAAGACATGAATAATCTAATCAGCCAAACCAAACACAGAAAAACATTGGTCTAAACTGTCCTCAGATCTCAGTAGAGGACATCTGTAATATTGCTAAGCCATATATGCAGGTATTAACAATGCTTAGGATACATAAACCTACATGATTCAGTCTGCACTCTTTGCTGCTTGGTCTTCACGTGTTTTTAGAAAACAACTTGAAATTTTTGTTGGCAAGAACATTTTTTACAATACACAGACTGTAGTATGGTGCCTCTTTAATCTTTGGTCTGAAGTTAATCCACACTTTCTTGAAGCCAAATGTATAACTTGACACATGATATTTTAGCTGAAGCACTAATGGTGTGAGTAGAGGAGGACACCAGTGTTGCTGTAAGTAACAAACACTCTTGTTTGCATTTATTTATGACATTCCCGTATAGAAGAGTGGTTATGTTGACAACTGGTCAATTTGACCATGAAAGAAATTAACTGCAACATTTAATACTTATGTCCTAAAATTGTCCTGTATTAAAATAACCAGAACCATGGCAGCCTAACCCTGGGATTTCAAATGAACAAAGCTCAAGTGAGAAACGAGCTGAAAGCAGTGAGCAGCCTCCAGTGATGACTCAAGAGCGACAGCAGGTTACACTGGCTCCTTTGTCTGCAGCTCAGCTGACTGCTTTAATGCCAGCTGCAGTCTCTATAACAAAAGTAAGTTTCCTCAAATAACTTTCAGAAAGAAAAACATTGAAATTACTCCTTCAGGCATTGATGGCAAAACCATAGGAGCCATGCTTATTGCTTTGTGTTTTGAAACTTTTGTCATAATAGAAGATAGTGAGAGATTTCCATTAAAGCTTCTATGTCTCTGCTAAATAACTAGGCCAGTGATAATTCTAGAAACGAAACAGAAATTGGGATGATTGCTTGACACATCTTTTCTTATAAATATGGCTTTAAAATGTTTTTCTCAAAGAAACAAAATTAAGTTTAATATGATCATTCTTGGAGTGTATTACTTATGTGCACTTTTGCAGGCTTCACCTTGAGGATAATGGGTTTGTTACTAAAATAAAGCTCTAAGTTCTATTTAATAATTTCTCACAGTTTTTATGTAAATCAAATGTTTGATTCTTCAAAAATTAGCATTTTTGCTTAAACACTGTGTAACTAGCCTGGAAGGTGTTTGTAGCTCACAAAAGCAAATTCTTGTTACTTCAATCTGAGTTGTATGTGAACATCTGAAAAATGCTCCTCTATTGACTTAGTTTTGGTTTTGCTCTTCCAATGAGGAATAGGCACTCGTGTAGTGAATATTTACACTTCACTCATGTAGGATCTGAACTGATGACAAAGCACTCATTATATGGCTTCCAAAAAAAATACTCCACAAGTTAAAGAAAAACCAAGATAAACTGTGTACATAAGGCCCTCAACCAGGCCTAAAATGAGTTGCAGTGCTCTTCCTCCTTCCTGTGGCTGTCAACTTGCAGGTAATTTCATAACCTGCTAGCTTCCTGGAATCTTCACAAATGGCTAAAATCTGACCACAGCCTGACGTACAGTACAGCTACTTCTTCCCTTTACATCTAAGATGGAGCTTGGTGTGCTGGTCTTGTAATACATTGCAGATTTTTAGTCTAAGCTTGTGGAATTGCTGCATTCTGCTCTGACTTCAATAGCTGTAAAAGCTCTGACACTTTTTTTGGACCACACACACACGAGAGAATAATCTAAAACTGACCATTCTCTTACTGTTCTGGACACTTGTATATTTTTTCTTTTTTTTTAGGTAAGAAAAGGTGTGAAAAGGAAGGCTGACACTACAACTCCTACTACTTCAATAGTCACAGCAAGTGGTGAATCTTCTGCAATGTTTAGTGAAGGGAAAGGTGTTAAAGCATGTAGAGGTGAAAATGAATGTATGGTAACAAATAAGCATCTGAAGAAATCCTTTTCAGATTCTCAACAGCCACCTGGAATTATTAAAAAGATTCAGTTGTCAGAACAACTTAAACATTGCAATGCAATACTTAAAGAAATGTTTTCAAAGAAACATGCAGCATATGCATGGCCTTTCATAAAACCTGTAGATGTGCCACCTTTCTCCACTAGTGTGAACCAGGCCATTGCCAAATGTCCTACAGACCTAGGAACCATCAAAGTAAGTATATTTCTGGGGAATCTGTGTAATTACAATGTTTTAAATGTGTTAGCTGAAAAGGTGTCGTGAAAGCTGCTTCTCCTATGAAAGACATAACGGGCCTAGAAACCAAATACATTGTTGTTTCTCAAACTTAGCCAAGGTCACTGGAGAAAGTCTTCTGTGTCTCATGACACATAGAAGCCAATACACCTAACTGCTGAAAAAGCTAATACGAGTGAGGGAATAATGGTCTCCATGAAACCCTCCCAAGGGTGCCACATGTTAAATACCTGTTTGTACACACAGTGCTGTTTTTAATGCCCTATAAAACAAAATCCATCTCTGTCAACGTCTGCTTTTCCCTCAATCGCAGTATTCTTGGTGAAGTGCTCTGGAACTTCTGCTCTGGGTGTTTACGTGACACATTTTGCCTTTTTTAGTGGAAAGCATCCATTCTAGATGGAGATATGTGGACAGTGCTCTGTGAACACTGGGTGTGTTTGTATGGGGTAAAGTATTTAGCCCAGTTAAGCTCCACTTCTTGGGGAATGTTCAATTTTAATAGCTTACTGAATTATCTTGAAAGCTGACGTGCACAATACAAAGGTTATTTCCCAATTTCAAGTCTATTAGTTTGACTCCAGCTATTATGGAATAAGCTTTGTGTAAATACCATGCATAGAATCAAAAACAGATGCTGAGTTCAGAACCAAATAAAGCCACCCAAACACTGTTGTTCTGACCAAGTGCTGAAACTAGTACTATGAAGTCCTTCCAGCAATTAAATTTGTTTAAAAGGGGAAAAAAATCTTACTTTGTTAAAAGAGATGTTGAAAAAGAGATGCAGGTATTTCCATAATGTTTTTTATAATATTTACTGCCTTGATACAAACTGGACCTGAACATAGATGTTAAAAATTCTTGTTCCTCCTTTCTTTCTGCTAGTTCTTGGTGATGCTGTCTGCTAAGTGTGCCTTAATTTTCTTTTCCTCTAGAAGAAAATGGATAACTTTGAATATAACGATATACAAGAATTTGCTACAGATGTTAGATTAATGTTCATGAGCTGCTACAAACGTAATTCTTCAGACCATGAAATAGTTGCTATGGCAAGAAAACTTCAGGTGAGTTATCTTTTAAGTCAGACTTGAAAAAGAATAGCTCATGTCATCCCCTGATGTAGAATCTACCAATATTACTGAACTACTGTGCTGCTGTGTAGTTCTACAAGTTGTAGCTGCATAACACTTCTAGATATCTGAAAAATATGCTGTTCCCAATCCTGACTCTTCAGGATGTTTTTGAAATGCACTTTGCTAAAATTCCTGATGAACCTGTTGCAAGTGATCATCTGCCACAGCCTATGAGAGAAATGACAGAAGCTTATTCCAGTGAAAGTAGTAATGATAGCTCTTCAGAAGAAAAATCATCTGAAGACTCAGAAGAGGAGAGAAAAGTGCACCTCAAAAAGCTTCAGGAGCAAGTAAGCATTAGTACTTAATGTAACTTAAGACCTCTCTGGTAATGCCACTTTCAATGGTCCAAGGATTAGCACAAAAATCAGTTTTTAAAAGATTCTAGTAACTTGTATTTTTAATACTGAACTTTATTCCTGTTTGGAAGTGCTGCCAAGTGTTAAGCAAATAGCGCCTCAACAAATACGAAGGGAGCAATTGTTCTGCTACTCTTGCCTACTACTTCTTCAGAGGACTCTCAAACTTCTTAAAAAGTAAAACCCTGTTCCTGTGGTATGAGAGCCTCCAGGCACTCCACATGTAGCTTAGTGGCATATTCTTCCACCAGGATCATTTCTTTCACATGGTCAAAAAGCAATGTTCTTTCCCTCAGTCTCTTCTGAGCCACACAAAAGCAAGTCATTAATTTCTCCTCTACAAAGTGGAGTATGAGAGAAAAAAGAACGTATCTCATGCTAACCAGTGAAACAAAGCCATGCTTCACATTAGGAGTGGGGTGGGTGTTGCTTCTCCTTGAACATAACTTTTTAACCTGTTGCTGCTGTATCTATAAAATCTGAGGAAAATTAGCATTTGTTCTGTTAGTCAAATGAGGGACAGTTTTTGGTCCTTGTCAGATAACAATCACCAATTTATGAATGTAGGCAGAAGAACAAATGCAAGTGTACAAGCTAACTCTACAGTAGTGAGGTATTTCAGTGTGTCTCATTTCTAATCTCATCATCTGACCATCTTCCATTCCTGAGGTTTAAACAAAGTTGTGTTAAACTCTTCTCTGAAATTCTGTGTGTGTCCCAACTTGCCACTTTATATTGCAAAATAAGATGTGTGAGCCCAGTCCCACTTGCCTAATTCAGCAGTGCTGTGGAAATATAACCTAATAAGGCATTTATGTGCATCCCAAATTCCTGAAATTAGAGAGGCTGCTGAGGGGGAAGGAGGGGGTGTTTGTGTATTCCTGACAGAATGCTAAAAGGTACATGCTGTTAGAAACGTCTGCATAAATTAAACAGTCCTGCATCTTCTAGATGCATAATCAGTGACTAAGATACAATGTAGTAAAATGTTTGGAAAATAGATCTTGCTTGGAAAGCAGACATCCTATTAATATCCACTCAGTTGCCACAAATTTCCTGTGATATTTACAACCAGTTTATTGTTCCTCCTACATGGAATAAGATTATAAGCATTTTGAGGTTTTTTTGTTCTCTTTTTGGTTTTGGTAGCTTGAATCTCTTCACCAGCAGTTGTGGGTTTTGACCAAAGCATGCTTATCTAGACCAGAAAAGAAAAAAGGGAAGGCTAAAAGTGAGAAAAGAAAGAACAAGGAAAAAGCTGAAATAAAAAGCTTGATTCAAAAGAAGAAAAATCTGAAATATGTGAAGAAAACTAAGAAAAAGCTGTCTTTAAACACGTAAGTGTGGGGAACTTGTGTGGGTGTCAAATTATTTTAAGCTGCTGTTACTGCAGTATATTCTTTTCCTGCAGTCAATCAAAGAAAACCATGCAGCAGGTCTTGTTGGCACGTAAGTCAGAAGATGAAGATGGTGCCAAACCTATGAATTATGATGAAAAACGACAGCTGAGTTTGGACATAAATAAACTCCCTGGAGATAAGCTTGGGAAAGTAGTCCATATAATACAGTCAAGAGAACCCGCACTGAGGAACTCTAACCCTGATGAGATAGAAATAGACTTTGAAACTTTAAATGCTTCAACGCTCAGAGAACTAGAGAAATATGTAGCAACCTGTTTGAGGAAGAAACAAAGAAAGCAGGGTATGTAGCATAAATGATATTCTAAAAAGCCCGTTAGATTTG
This sequence comes from Hirundo rustica, assembly GCF_015227805.2. NCBI lineage: Eukaryota > Metazoa > Chordata > Aves > Passeriformes > Hirundinidae > Hirundo > Hirundo rustica. The sequence continues at coordinate 16,561,271 of NC_053458.1, forward strand.
CTTTTTGGTTTGCTTTCACGTTAACTTCTGTTTCCCATGCAGCTAAAAAAACAACAAAGTCAAAAGAAGAACTTAATTTTGAGAGGAAACAAGAGCTAGAGAAGAGACTACTGGATGTCAATGGTCAACTAAACCCAAAGAAGGGGAGCTTCAAGAGTAATATGGCTCTTGCTTTTACTCATTTGCAATGGAAATAGCTCAAAGTGGAATTCTTCCCTTGGGCTTTAGTCCTGTTAGGTATCTGGGAACTTTCTCCTCAGAATAGTTGGGGTCTTAAGCTTCCCACTGCTAGTCTAAACATTCTTTCTATGCTGGGTGAGCTGGAGTCACAGCAGCAAATTTGGTCAGTCACTGTCTAAAACAGCTTCCTTATTCTGGCACCTAATACTTTATTATAGGTAAAGATGATAACAGTTTCTGGAATTAAGGGACACTGAACAATTCCCTAATGTTAATATATGAAAACACGGTGGGGAATGTGGAGGGTCACACAGTCTATTTGTTTGCAATTCATTTTCTGTGGTTTAGAGTCACAAGAAAAAACAATTCTAGTAATACTTGTTATGTGGCAGTGTCACTAATGCTGTCATGCTAACAAAACTTCTGTATCAGTGATGGATGTGCTGTGTTATCTTAGACTTAAGGAAGTGTCCTAGGAGAATAATTCAGTTTTTCAGGCAATAATGCATTTCAATATCAAAGCCAGGATTACAGTGCGTACTTGAGCTGTACACTTACTGATGATTCTCATCAGAGGCTGAAAAGGGATCAATGCAGCTGATGCTGCTATTATCAGTCAAGCTGTTCCTCATTAAAATAGTGAGTGCTATTATTGCCCTCCACTGGTTATCTATTTAGCTCCTATGTAAAATCAGTTAGCTGAAAGGACAGAAGCAGCTCTGGAAGACACAGGGACACTTGTATCCAGCATTAGCTCAGTCAGATCTTCCTGTCTGGTATACATAATGGCTTGAAAATATCCTACAAATAAAAGCTTAAAGAAGCAGCTGAAATCAATTATGAACTACATCTTGTGAGGAGAGGAAAGAAGCTTTCTGGTAAATCTTTACAACTGGTATCTGGCTTTTTGACAAGAGCTAAATCTGAGCTTATGTCCAGGGAAACAGGTATCCATGTAACTTCTCATTTTCAAAGCTTCCACAGAGAAAAATCTTTGAAAAAGGTTTGCCTGCAAAATCATTATAAGCTGAGTTAAATCAACCCTGCAGATGCAAAACAGTCAGATGGTGGGGAGGTGGCAAAAGATGGCTATTTGGGAGAGCACATGGCTAGGGAAAGAAGAGCTGGCTGAAGATAAAGAACTCTATAGGCAAGCCTGGCAGCAGCAACATGCACAGAAACAGGCTTTTAACCACAGGAAAGCTTATGGGGGAAAATTGCTTGAATTGTGTCTTAAGTCTGTACAGTTTTAATCGACATCATGATTGCAAATTTTGTGACTACAGCTTCTCCTTGGATATTTCATTCATTCAACTAGCTTGCTGCTGGTAAATCCCATTCTGCTCCTCTCTAGAGGGAAGCCTTTGTTTTCAAGTCCACTGCTAAATGGAGAGTAGACAAGGAAATGAAATAAAATTAACTCTTACATGGGAGAATAGGCCTAACAAGGTTGATCATAGTCTTGTACATGAAGAATGCTCCATTGCAGGTTGTTCTGAATGTTTTATTTTTCTCCTGCAGTTGAGAACAATCCCGAGTCAAGTACTGGGCCAAGCAGATTGAGTGACAGCAGTAGCAGCTCCTCAGATTCTGGCAGCAGCACTAGCAGTGATTCTAGTTCCTCAGATAGCAGTGACTCTGAATCAGGTTAGAAAGCTTTTTTTTTGTGTAGGCAAAATGCATTCTCTCTTAGCATCTCATGTTCCACATGCTTACTAAGGATTTGAGTTATCTTTGGTTTGGTTTGCTCCATTTTGAAGGGTCAATTCCAATGCTATGAAATGAGTGCCTTAATACTGAGATTCCAAATAACACAATCAAACCCCACTACATGCATTCAGCTTAACAGTGAAAATCTTTAGCGACCAAAATAAGCTAGCAAAAGGGCTTTGTATCTAACCTGGACACTTGATTATTGGGCTATAGCTTACTCTTGTAGCTTTGATCCCTTTCTGAAAGTGTGATTCACTTCATCTTCTGGTCAGCAGCACCAAGGATGACCTGAGCAACAAACTGCCTACAGCATTGACTGTAGAGCCAAAATCCACCCTGGTGCTTAAACTCTTTCAAGCTTGTTTAAAGGTTATTATAGCATCAGAACACTGAATGTTTCTTTGTACACAGAACTCCTTAGTTTTCTAGGACAGAACAGATCTGCCAAACTGGAGGTTTACTGTGTACATCTCCATGTGAGGTATAGGTGAGAGGGATGCTCAACCCTCTGCAGTTTGGGGGGAACCAAACACCGTGAATCAATGGCAATGAAGACCTTGACCCTACAGGAATCTTTGTGGTCTCTTTTTATATCTGGGAGAAGTTCTCTAAACATATCAAGTTCAAGTAGTCAAGATAAGAATGTTCCTTTCACTGTGAAGTTTGATTCTAAGTGCAACTTCAACTCACACCTTATGTGTGTGAATAATGAAACGTGTGAATGACTGATTTTGGGTTTTTCCATCCCCCCATTTTCTTTCCCACCTCACTGTATTTACAGTTATAGAAACCTGCTCAAGACAGACTGGAGACAGGCAGAACTGTCCAGCTTCTACGGAAAAGTCTAAGGTAATGGATATAATAATATTGCCCTAAACAAAAAACAAAGTCATTACACAAATAACTTTGTTGAAGTTCTTTTTTAACATACAATGGTAATAGAAATGATGCAACTTTATCAGGAAATAATGAATATGGCTTGAATACTAGTTGTTCTGTAGGACTGATTGATATGAAGATGTCCCATGAGCTGTTAAAAGTACCTTATGCATCTGTATAGAAACAGATGTACTCGGAGAACTTCTGAGGCTTTCACCTTTTATCATCCTTGTGGTGATTGTGTTTGATGAAGAAGGGCAGAATGCTCCACATACCCACTCACGCCCCAAAAAGGCAAATACTCTCCAAAGCCTTTTCTGAGTATCGAATTGACCTAACAAACAGTGTAAGCCCCCCTTAAATGTTTTTTTAGTCTATTAATAAACTTCACTTCTACACCTGAAAGTAAATTAATTGTACAATATACCACTTAATTTCAGGATACTTTAATACAGTTTGTTATTGTTATGGTATTATTAAAACAAATAGCAGTTTTATCTAGAAATCATTCTTAGTGCCTCTTAGATTGTCTTGCTCTATTCCTGTATTATACAGTGGGCGTTATTTCTTGTCAAGAAATTTCTTTCAATTTCCCTTGAAGCTACCAGAGACAGAGACCTTGAATTTCAAAGCAAAATCACAGCCAAACCTTCATTCTTCTTGTGATAGACCAACTTTCCCTTAAAGTACAGGAAACTAGGCTGCAAATTTATTATTCAGTTGCTCCTTCTGCATCTTCATAAGCAAAGATTCAGGGAAGGAATTATGCAACTCTTTTTTTGCTGAAGAGCTGCAGCCTCTGCAGTGACAGAATGACAGCAATAAACTTGAGAAAACAGGATCCAGGAAATGAGCTTCAGCTTGGTCAGTTATAACAGCCCCTTACTGACCTTCTGAGTAGCAACAAACGTCAGACTTGAAAATCCTCACATTACATTTTGTTCTCAGGGCTTTCTGTACCTGTCAGACCAAGGCAGTGAGTGCATTTTACCTCATGGCTTTTTGTCATCAAAACACTTAGAAAATGCTGGATCAGTATCACAGTACAAGGGGTACTGAATCTAATACAGTGGAAATGGGTAGTGGTGGGAAAAGAGAATCAAATAGCTATTTAAAAATTTGGCTGTATTAACTACTGCAGTCTCTTTATAGAGAATACCACTGTGTTTGCAGGGGACATCCTGCAATGCTGTTCTACAAGCACAGCCCTCCTCTCTTACTAGCAGCTTGCAAAGTCATGGATCACCTGAATCACAGCAGCCACCTCCCCAAGTACTGCAAAGGCTTCAGTGGAGATCACTCAATCCACCAGGACAAACCACTCAGGCTCTCACAGGTAATAGCTTTATAGCTACATCTGACTGCTGAGGAAAGAAGGGTTGTCAGGATGCTTGTATTACCCAACGAGCCTATCGTGGAATTTTGGAGATTAGCAAGTGGAAAACTGAAACAAGTTCTTGCGGGGTATGGATTACCAAGGAGCATGGTGTAAACTAAAGCACAGCAGCACTGGGGACTGGCTAGGGGTCTCAGATTACTGGACACTTGTGGGGCAGAGCAGTATAAAAAACAGGAGGTGTTCATGCTTTAATGAGGTAGAAAAGGATAACTTAATGAACTTGGGGTTACAGGAAGTGTTGAACACCTTAAGGCAGGATTAGATGCTCAAACCCCTGCCCACTCCCCAAGTTCATGTCTGAAATGCCTGTTGGCTGAGTGTAAGGCTTGGGGCCAGAGGTCCTCTGAACTGATTGCTGTTGTCCAGACACGTCAGATACATGAAGATGCTTAGGAACTTCATCCAAGGAGCTATTCTTTTCCCTCCCTCACTTCAAAAAGTCTAATAACAGTCTGAGATTTTTGGTAAAAGACAGCATTAACTGGTAGCTGATTACCTGAAAAATCAATTAAAAACTAATTAAAAATAACTCTTAAATCATGTGGCTAGAATAAATACCTCCATACTGAGTTACTCCACAGATCTAAACAGTGACCTAATTTTGAGATGTAGGACTGTATTTTGCATGATAGGGGGAAAATCTTACCCTACCTTCTTTCTCAGGTAAAATCTCAGCTGTACCTGCTCTGCATGATGCTCCAGACCAGCAAACTCCTCACAGCACTCCAAAAACAAATCAGTCTTCTGTCACCCACTCCAGAAATGTTCTTCCAGAGGTGAATACGTGCTAGTCTCCAATGAATTAATTTCAAACAGCATCTGTGAAGCATGTTCTTACCCTTTAAATAAGATGTAGTATAATACTTCAAGCTTGAATTTGTTGTGATGAAGGCCATTTAAGGTTTACAACAAAAGTTTTCTAAAACCTCAATAATAAAGTGATTCTTATCCTTTAACAGGGTATTACCTCATTGCCTATTGGCGACAACGCGAAAGCAAAGTTTGTCTGATCATGTTTATAGTGTACTGTAAAGCTTATTTTAATTCTTTTCAGGGCTATAGCTTGAACTTAAGTAATCCCTGCACACTTACAGGTTAAAGGTCCACCCTGTAAACCAACAGCTTTACAAAAGAGGCAGATTATAATATATGTTTTGGTTTTGTAAAAATACCAATTTCACAAACTCAGCAGTACTGAGGGTCTAGAGGCTGTACTGGGAAAGTGTGTTGCTTTTCATACCTTTTCCTAAAGCTATGGAAACTGGGGCTTTCAGGGTCTAGATGAGGTTGTAAAATATTTAATCACTGGTGAGTTCTGTCTTAGTATATTCTTGGAGAGTATCCTGGTTAGAAGGGCCTCTGTGGAGCAAAGATAGTTATTGATGTAACCGCAGCAGGATCACTTCCATCCTATGATGGTTAATAATCTTTCTGAACATGGTTGAAAATTTAGTTGCTTTAATCAAGCTGTAATAGCTCTCTTTTTGGCAATGGGTAGAAACTGCCTCTTGAATCTATGAGTGCAAGAATGTGTCCTGCAAGTAAGGATGAAAAGCAGCTCACCCTTTCCTATTGGTGTCCACTGTCCAAGGTAGCAGGTAATGCAAATTATAACTCAGGTTTGCGCAGCAGTGCCCTTAGCTCAAGAGATTACTACACAGAGAAAAGAATACCACTGCACTGAAGATCAGAGTTACCCTTCACCCTGATCCATAAGCTAGAGTGCAGCAACTGCCTTTATGGCAACTTTATCCTGCAGTACAATGTTAAGGGTTAGAGATCTTGTATCAGTTTCTCATGTTCTACCCACACCATCACTTTGGATTGCTGAGCTGTGCATATCCTAGGTCTGAAGTCTTGATTTCTGAACTTGCTTTGCTTACTGTAATATGAATGAAATCTATTTCTTCCCTGGTGTTTACAGAAGCTAGAGCTGCAAGAATTTACTGCTCTAAGCTTTTAAACCTTTAATCCTGATGCTGTATAACGAGAATCCTCATGTGCTATACACAAGTAATATGAAGAATGTATTTTGAAGTCTAGCTTCTCTTCTAGATGTCCAACACTGTTTTCCAAGTTGACAGTGCTGACTGGAGTAAACAAGCTGAGCAAACAAGGCATCTAGACAAATCAAATAAACTTCAAAACAAGACTAGTGTGAGAACTGCTGATTTAATATCCATAAGTCAAGAACAAAGTATGTAATGTCATAATAAAAACTGTAACCATTATCGGGGTGCAAAGTTAAAAATTAAACCGGTCTATGAAACTCGTATATTAATCAGTTTATAGGATAAGGGCGGGTGTGCAGTTTTCCCTCGCTTTTTGATTTGCTGCTTAAAAACCACAAAAAAAGTGAAATTAAACAGATGTTTGGTTCTTGTTCTGTGTTAAAACATATAAAGAAAATTAGAAATTACTTTTTGCTCTAAGAATTTAGCTTTCTGAATGTAGTATTAGGGATAAGTAACCCAGTTCTTCCATGAAGTCTGAGAATTGATGCTCCAATCTGTTGAACTTCATCGGCCTTTGAAATGTCTTCTGGTGAAGCTTCATGGAGCTCTTTTTCCCAGGACACTTTGTGTGTATTTTGAGTTATTATATTTGGCTCCTGTTGACAAGGATCTGACAGCAAATCAATGTCAAAAAGACTTTCACTATGGAATAAACTTGCAATTATTACAAGAACACTGGCCCTCTGAAAGCTGCATTCCATATTTCATACATATTTCAAACTGAAGGATTGACTGAACATTCATGTTCTGTGTGTCCACCATTACCAGACACAATTGTTTTGGTTTCTCTTTTACTCTTTTCCCTCTAGAACACCTCTACAGGGAGGGAAGAAGCTTCTGAAAACTTGATGAAATTAAAAGGCAGAACCTGTTCACTGATGAACTCTCATTTTTGGCAAAGAATAATGCCCAGTAGTTGCAGTATATTAAAGCAATTCTAAAACTGGAGATTTAATTCTCCATGGATTTCTATTCATTTTAGGGTCTTAACACACCAATCCATCCATCTTTTGTTTAGATTTGCAGCAGCTGGAACTGGTACATGGCCTCAGCTAAGGATTTTCACTTACAAAGTTTTGAGGCTGTCTGAAAGCCCCTTTAATAACAAATTGGTTGAGGGTTTGATACTTTCAATCCAGAATTCCAGATTCAAACACTCAAAAACTTATCCTTTACATATTAAAAAAAAAAAAGCCAACACATTACCTGAAGTTTTTTATTAAGCATTTACTTAAATACTGTAACATCTCAAACTACAGTAGAGGATTGTGGCTGAAGGAGATAAAATGGATTGTTTACCTCTGGTTTGAAAATAGTGCTTGGGGATTTTTTTTTCCTCTCAAAATAATAAAGAAGGTAACAGCATGGAGTATTCGTATATCTGTAGGCTACTGGAAATGTGAGGACTAGCCCTTGATGGTTGACCTATATGCTTAAAAAAAAAAAAAAAAAAAGTAGATAGGGTTGAAAGCCTTAGGTGAAATGCATTTGCATGACCAATCAGGTACTCTGAATGCTGAAATCAAAAGGAAAGAGGGCTGGGTGGGACGAGGAGGAAGCGAGTAAGTGGCAAAATGCTGTGTTGAGGCTTCCTGACCAAACCTTTTGAACATTCTGCTGGGATGTGTCCTAGAATTAACCTGGAGTTAATTTTTCATCTATGGTTGAGCTAAATATACTTTTACAGCCCAAAAGTGGAGAAAGTCTGGTTCAACTTAAGCTTAGGAAATGTTTGGGAGAAATTCTGTCATTCTGAACCAAATAATAAACTACACTGTAAGCTTTTAAGTCAATTCCTTGAATTACTAAAGTTTTATAATTTAAATTTGAGAAATTATAGTCTATAAAATCAACATGATCGAAAAGGCTTTTTTTATTCTTCCATCAGGTCATTGTACACCCAAAGATAAATCTAATAAAGATAAAAACATACTAGAGCCAATGTCTGAACTCCTTCCAAGAAAGGTAAGTGGTGCTCAAGTTCTATTTGAGAAGAGGCTGAATTTATTTACTAAGTTGAATAACTCCCTGGCCTAGGACCTTCTCTAAAAATCTGTTCTTTTATGATTGAACTATTTAGTGTACAACAGGCTTTTGTCATTATTATAATCTGTACAGATTTGTCTCATTTTTAGTGTGAAAACCAAACAAATCTATGGACTCTCTTCATTGCAAAAGGCAAAGCATATAAGATAAATGCATACACACACATATACATATATAATATGCCTACGTTGCCATATTAAAATATGGCTTGTTTCATCTACTTTTAATGTTAAAACAAGGAACTAGTGTTCCTTGATCTAGTTCTGATGTCCAAGTTATTAGTGTGCTTTCCCTTACTGAGCCAGTAACAAAAATAAGAGTAGTGTGGAATATGGTCTTGGTGCTATTGGAAAACCTGTTCTGAAATAAGACAAAGCACTTTTAGTGACTAAAGGTATTTATGACAGTTGAGCAAAATCTTTCCTAGCATTCATGAAGTTATCTTAATTGGAAGAACAGAGACATTTTCTTATCTACTAAAATCTTCTCTTGTAATCAGCTAATTGAAAACGTTAAATCAAAATTACTAATAGATCATGTCAGCCTCTGGACCTAAAAAGCTTTCTATATCACCTGTTGAACTAAAATGTTTCTAGGATTTTTCTTTAGGCACTTAGCTTTCAGAAATCTATTAAGTAACATGTTGAGTTCAATTCCAAAAATATGTATTTCCTTCATAAGCACATGCTTCTACTTAGAAGCATGTTTTCTTAAGAATGCTGGTTTTATTCTGGAAAATGCCACAGGGGAACAAACAAAAGCCACAAGCCTAACATAAAACTATTGTTATGTAAGGATTACGTATGGAAATTCGATGGATGCTCCCTGTATTAAAACCTTGTCAATGGACCTTGTGTACTCAGCCTTGTGAATTCATGTTTTCTGAAATGAAAAAGTGGAGAGGTAGACAAAAGGGTCAGAATAGCTACAAATGGCACTGGTTATTGGCACATTGCCAAAGACTCTCAAAGCTGATGAGAAAGCACATCAGCATCTGCTCAGATTGCTGTATTTGCACTAATACCCTGCCAAAGGAAGAACGTTTTGGTGTAGATATTTCCGACAGGCCCAGTCAAACAACGTTGTGCTAATATAAGAACTAAGCAGGTAAAGTAGTTGCAGAGTATTTTTTTCTTCTTCTGTGTTTTCTTTTTCCCAATAACTTCAGGATACAGAACTGAAGACTGTAGATTCCTGGGTAAGCCTATGTAAAACAATGAAACTTCCAGCTCCGATAAAAGCATCTGCTGAGAGCTTCAATCAGTTCAGGGAGGCAGTATTAAAGAGGAGTGGGCAAGTGCAGGAGTCCAAAAGGTCTCTTGTGCAAGCTGAGAGGGAGCTGCAAAATCTTCCTCAAGAAAACAAAAAGTTTGTAGCTACTTCTGTGTAAGTATTATTCTGGTTTTTGCCTGTATGGTACTGGGGGACTTTGTTATTCAGGAACAAGAAGTTTGGATTGGGTGATTGCCACGTGTCAGGTGAAACAAGGGAGATGTACCATGCTAAGCAAAACTGCACATCCAAAATGCACAAAGCAGCTTTTTCTCTTCAAACAGCATTATTTCAGTGGCCAGAGAAACTTTCCAAATTTCTTTCTTTATTGCTGCTGTTAGTTTGCTTCTGGATTTGGTGTGTGGTTTTGTTTTGGTTTTTGGTTTTGTTTATTTTTGTTGGTTTGTTTGGTTTGGTTTTTTTGGATTTTGTTTTGTTTTCTTTTCTTTTCTTTTGTTTTTGGATGGAGGGGTCTGGTAGCCAAACCTGTAGCCAGGAATGTCCTCACCTTAGTGCTCTCCTAAGGGGATGCAGGATTGTCTAGTCTTTGAAAGCATGGTGTTAACATAGCTATACAGGGGTTCCAGGGTGCACCACTTCACACAGCAGAATTCTTTGCATTGCTGTAGAAAAGCACCTTCAACAAGCCCCTGCTGCAGTATTCTTCTCTAGTTGTTTGCAGCTCCTGCTTCAGGCAGTGCCCTGAGGTCTGTGGTCATGCTGAGTGGGATAAGTGACTGCTACTAATTTCTGCATTGCAGTAATATCCTGGAGTTTGTTTGCCACCTTTGGAAACTCTGTTTGCAGTATTTCCCACTCCAGTAGTCTGCATTTTTTTCCTTGCCTGTTTTACCCTGTAAAAGATGAATCTGAGTCGGTTCCTAAATTCTCCTGCACTTGCCTGTTGCTGGTCGTATTAGAAAAATTTGATTGTTTGGATTGTTGTATTTTAATAATCAGAGCATTTGAGAGACTTAAGAATATACTCCTTGTTCAGAATTTACTGAAATTTACCTCAAATTACTAATTGAAGAGGAAGAAGGTAGAAGAAAAACATCACAGGCCAAGAAAGTAACAGAAAATAAAGAATTTCAAACCAAGTGTATGTAAATTTTGGGTAGCATATCTATAAATCCTACATGCATAGAGGTTAGAAATGGGACACAGGAACCAGGGACTTGCTACAGTCCAACAATTATGTGCACAAAGCTCTTGTGAAGGGAAATCACTATGAAACCATGTGAAAGAGAACCACACTTGAAATGCTAGGCACCGATTTAAATTATTTGCAGAATTCTATCAGGTTGTTATGAAAAAAAGAACTTTTATCCTATACTGATTTCTTCTCCTGTCTTTAAAGGGGCCATGAAAGCACAGGATTGGATGCCATGGCAGCAACAGACTCTGAGCTTGAAAAGGAAACACCTGAGAGTAAACTGCCTGAAGCTCAACAACATATCCTTGATCAAGACCGTAACTTGGCTAGAAAAATGGAACAAGAACGCAGGAGGAAGGAAGCAGTAAGTGTCTGACCCCAGCTATGTGATTTTTTTTTTTTTAACTTTACTAGAGAATAAACAAATATTACGTCAGGTCCTAAAAAACTAACTGTTTTTATTGGTGGCAGTAATTAATGTTTTTTAATTGCTACCTTTTTTAGATTAAATATTTTTTAAAAATTCGTAGTGGTCCAATGGAATGTAAGTACCAGTGTGAGACTATGCTGGATTCAGATAAGTTCAACTGAAGCTCTCATCCCTCAGCTCTTTCCTGAGGGCTTCAACAACATGCACACTCAAACTTGTCGTAACAGAGAACACATACATTTTTTGAGAAGGTGCTTTATAGTTTTCTCTTAAATCATTAAGTATTTGACCTGCATAGTATTCATTAATGTCTGACTGCTCTGAAAAGACACTCGTTTGCTTTCTTGCAGACAGCTTGGATAATTGATGTGAATCTGCAGAGAGATATTATGGCATCTTTTGAAGAATACCTTGAGTGAAAGCAGTAGTTTATATAGAATTTAACTTCAAACTACTACAAACAGCACAGTTTTGTACTAGTTAGGATCTTAAATTAGTTCTAAATTAGGATCTTTAAAGACCTTCTCTAAAATACTTTGTATTAAAAGCTTGTTCATTAATACCTGAAGTATCGTAAGATTTATTTCTTTTCACTGTTTGTTTATAACATGTAATCTAGTGTACTACACAGTGCAACGGAGTCGTTCATTTGATTAGTTTCATCTGTTGTGTATATACGGTATTTAAAAAATCACTTTACTGTGTCACACCTGCACAAAATCTGAGCTGTGACAAAAAGATCTCTCTAAAAGTGATGCTGTCTAAGGGGTGTGTAACATTTTATGTAACCATAAAAAAAAGCTTCCATTAACTCTATAATTTCAGCAGTAAATTTTATGTACTTCCATGTCTTTTAAGGCCTAGATGTGTTCAATGTATTTTATGTTAACATAATATTTACCTAAGGGTGCAAACATGCTTGCCACATAGTTCTGGTTCTTCTCAAGAAGAAATTACAGCAAACTGGCTCCAGTTTGAAAGATTTTATTTTGATTGATGCAAGTTATTCTTAATGTCGAAAAATTGCCTGAGGTAGAAACTGGATTGTAAAAACCACACATTCTTGTTGATTATATAAAGTTATGGGAAATAAATATAGGACTAATAAAACACTGTTTTATGGAATTAATACCAAAATACAATGTGTATTTACAGAAATTCTGGGTGGAAGAGGCCTCCTTCAGACAATCTAGTTCAGTAGTCTCCAAATCCTTTTTCTCATGTATCCCATGATTTGAGTATTTTAAGCATGGACTTCAAAACATGTATATTTACTAATTTATAAATGATATACAATATTCCACTTTACTAGTATATTTTTATATTACATTATAATATTTTAATTTCTGGTTTTATTTTTAACTGTGCTTATTTTATTTTGTAATTTTAAAAAATGTATTCAATATTTTCTTTCCACACTCCGCTTTGGAGACTATTGATCTCATTGAGCCTCCCACCCAAAACTCTCTCCCTGCAGAGAACTTGGATTTGTCAAGTTTCTGTATGAAAAGGTAACACTGCCAGTTGTGGTGAGGTTCTGCCACAGACAACCAAACTAAGCAAGCTAAGTGAAAAAAACTTTCTACAAATAACCGAATTTTCAGAGAAAGACAATAAATTGCTCCTAAATTCAAAAATGCCAGTTAAAGTATGCCCAAATACAGTAGCCTGGTCTTTCATGTCGAGTTAGTGCTAGTTCCAATAGATTTATTCAATAAAGTAGTCATGGATCTTCAAATTCTGCCATTGCTGGAATGGTATTCTTTCATTCAGTAGGACAAAGAGTGTGTATGACAAACACTCAGCGTGGGCCAGCACCCTTTGAAATGTCAAGGGATGTCCTGGCCTGGAGGCACGCTCGAGTGTATGCTGTTTGGGAGATTTGGGAACTTGGCTAGGACAGGGATTTGGGATGAAGGATGGGTTGTAATGTAAAGTGGTGCTGTTAGGACGCCTTTCATATCCACATCAAAAGTGACCTGCCTTCATCTGTAGTTTCTACGTTGTTAAGAGCCCTTTGTCCTGCAATAAAATACTGCAGTTCACCTGCAGGACTCTACCTTGCTGTCTCTTGGATATGCTTTCTCTCTGGGTTAATGCAAGCACGGGAGCTCTTGCTTTGGAAACAGGAGGTGACAGAGGGAAGGGTAAGAATTCCTTCTGAGAATTTCATACACTGGATACAGTTATATGGGCATTGCTGGTATGAACTGGTACTTTTGTCCCTTCAAAAACTAATTCCAGCTTCCATGACTCTATACTGCCATGACGGCTTAAAGCCACAATGTCAGTGCTGCTAATGCTAATCTGATAAACCTTTTATTTGCAACCTCCAAGTCACTTGGAGAGGATAATCAGTTCCTGTCTCTAGAAAGAAGGCTGAATCCAGAGATAAGGGAGACAGCCTCCAAATGTGAGTGACAAGCCTCTAAGGACTGTTTGCCCAAAGCCATGAACACACTCAAAGATGCAGAAATACCACTTGGGCAGATGCCCCCTGAAAACAACAAGCTGCTTGAACAAACTGTTAGCTACCTAACAGTTAAAGGGTGTACCAAGTTCTGTTACACCATTCATTTAGCTTTATCATTTGTGAAAACAGCTGCTTTAATGTGTCACTTGCATACTTGTGTCTATGCTGGTAGATTGTATCTACATATAAAGGAAAGGTAAGATAGTTATTAGCTTAAGAAGTTCCTCTGTCACTAATAAATGGAATATGATAAATTTCTTACTATCAACTATGAGTTGGTCGGGCTGCAGAGGCAGAATCAGTGATGTGCAAAGTTGTCCTCCTTTGTCTCTCAGAGAACCAGGATTAGTTGAGCTGACAAAAGATAAATGGGCAGATGGCACCTTATGGAAGGCAAAGCACGTAAGACCATCTGCCCTGGGGTTTGTTTGGCTTGGCACCCATTAGAACAATAATTTAGAGCAGAAGTGAGAAAATCAAAATATAAAGAAGACAGAAAAACAATTGTCAGGGCTCTTAATTTTTCTTATTCATATGGCGCATAGAGGATTCTAAACTTTCTTCTGCAAAATCCTGGAGAATTTGTGGAAGGTATTTGCCTCATGCAAACAGGTTTGCCACACATATGTGGGCAGCGTGGTCCTAGAGTACAGTGTTCCCAAATAATAGAGGAATTCTACAGCTTCCTTGGAAAACAGGACAGCTAAGGCAGCACATGTGGAGGTGCCCAGAAATCCTGCATGAGGGTGTGCAGCAATTTAACTGTGCAAAGAATGCAAGGTCACCAGCACTACCTTCTTCCCAGCTCTGATACCACATCCATATCCACTACCTGAAGATGGCATAGCCAAACTCCATAGCCAAAAGGTTTGTATAATTCAGAGGTTTGATATAATTATTGAGGTAGTTAGTGATGAGTAAAATAAAAACAGATGGTTTTATTCTTGTGAAAAAATTTGCTCTGCTTCTTTCTTTGTACAAGTACGGCATAGCTTGGCCAAATACCTTTGTATAATAAGGCACATCATGGTTCGATCTTTATTTCTTCTTGTATTCTAGATGACTATGTAATTTTGTAATTGCTGTGCCTAAATCTTTCATCAGCCTTTTTCTGAAGGCAAGTGAAAGCTTGCGGTCAGTTTCAGGATTTCAAATGTGTTTTCCAATTTTTCTTAGGGGATGTCCTCCGGTAATTCTGATTACTGGTTTATTAAGAAATTTGATGGCTACCATGATATAAACAACAGCAGTGGTTGTTTTGCTCCTGCCAAACTTCCTAATTTTTCTAACTGGGTCACTGGTTTACTGAGGTGCACTTCAGGGAAAATTCTGCGGCTGCTTAGTCTGATATCGAGAAGTTGCAAAAGGCTTCTTCCCTACAAGAAAGGTCATTAGCACGAAGTCTGATGCATAAGAAATTAGCTGTATGCTAATCCTAGGGTTGGCGGAGTGAGTAATCTGAACACGAAGGGAAAGCTCAGGCTCCGGAGGCATGATTCACGTAATCCTACCGGAGTCTGCAGAGGTCGGTGTCTCAACTGAATCATCTGCATCTGATCTTCCTTCTCTTCTTGCCCAAGAGAATGGGGGAGCCTTAAACAGCCCTGCACCCTTTTCCCCAGCAGACTGATAAAGCTCCTGACCTTAAGTTTGTAAAGCTTGTGTTCAGACAAGGTGCAGGGATCATGAACAGTGTATCGGCAGCTGAGGTAGGTTGCTGGTATTTAATTTGTGTTATTGATAACAGGAACCTTGGCAGCTTTTTATAGCTCCTTAAAATGTTATCTTCAGTAATAGAAAATCAATTCATATTAGGGTTGTAACTTATTCAAATTTTTAAATACATAAAAATGCAGCAACAGGCCATTCTTTATAACATTCCTTTCTGCTGCGTTAGTTCATGTTATTTGATTTTTCTAAAAAAGGAAAAATTTCGACCTTGTTGAAACCAGCATTAATTCTGTCACTGCTTCCAAACAGGCCTAGGATTCAGCATCAGTGTCTATATTTGTAAGTCTGAATTTAGAACAAGTAGGAGAAAGCATTTGGTATGTTACAGACAAAAATCATCTACAAGCTGTAGATGCAAAGTGAAAAATTATATATATTCTGTCTGCATACATGCTTATCCAATTATTTTAAAACTAGCTCATTGAATTACACATCTTAGAGTTAACAGATGGATGGTGTCTTTGTACCAGCTTCTACTTGCACTGCTGGGCAGAGCAAAAATACTTCCTAGAATAAATATCTCTTAAGTTCTGATTCTACAGACTCATCTGGACCAAGAACAATTTTTTTCATTAAATTAGTAAAATTTGGCAACCCTGCTCTCTTCAAATGGCAAGAAGCTGCATGTAGGCCTACATATGAGCTGTGACTCTCATGTGGCCTCCGAAAGTCTTGAACCTGCCCATATCCTCTAGTCTGAGAAGCAAAGGATGTAGAGTAAAGGCGAGCAGGCCATGCAGGGAGCTAGATCAGGATTTGACATGCAAGCTCAATTATACTTTTCTTGTAGTCAGCAAATACCATGTCCACATTTTGTTATCTTCTAGGCAACATATGGATATCATAGATATATAGATATATAACTGTAATTTCTTATAATGCACTTTTATAACCTGTAAAATCAATTGCTTCATATAGCTTCACTTGTACTTACAGTTTTGGATTATGTGAGCCATTCTAGTTTTAAAATACCCTTTACCCTGCATATCAGTAGGTTGACAGGAGACAGACTGGATATTTTCTTCTTACCCCGGCATCTGTGGCCTTGTTCGGAACAGTGACTCCTTGGTGTATGCTTGTAGTGATTTACCAAAGGACAGGCAGGGAATTGTTCAGGCTCCATCAGCCCTCAGGTGTTGACATATCAATACAGACTAAGTTAAGTTTAGGCGATTTATCTTTTTAAGAAATACTCACTAGTAATAGCACATAATAACTAGAACTTAATTACGTTTACAAAACCACCTTTAACTGGGTAAGAGCGAAGCGGCAGTGAAAGAATGCGGTCTTGAAAAGCACTGCGCGGCGAGCACGCAGCCCCACGCCCGTAGTTATCCACCTCTGGCACCGAGCTAAGGGCGCTCAAGGGCGCGCTGGGAGCGCGCAGCGCGGTCGCTGCCGGGGCCTGGGACAGGCACGGCGGGGTCGGGGACGGCCCGGCGGCCGCGCTGCTCCCGATGACAGTCCGAGCGCCTTCCCATGTGTCTGGCGGCTCTGCCGGAGCGCGCAGGTGACACGGCCGCGCCCCGCCGCCCCGAGGCCGGCTTGGCCCTCTTTCACCGCCAAATACCCGGAGAGCAGAGCTTTCCTTGGCCGAGCCCTGCGCGGGCGGGCGCGACCTCGGCCGCAGCGCCGCCGCCCCCGAGGCACCGCCCGGGGCTCGGCGAGCCCGGGGCGTGCGGGCGGCGGGCGCTGTGCCCGGCGCTGTGCCCGGCAGCGGCGCAGGGCGAGGGCCGCGGGGCGGGCGCGCCGCCGCCGCTCCCGGTTCCTCCGCTCGGGCGGCTCCTGGCGGCGGCGGCGCTCCGAGCCCCTCCCGGCCGGCGGGGACGGCGGCGGCGGGGCCCGATGGCGAGACCCGGCGCTGCGTGCCCTCCGCCCGCCCGCCGGGTGATGGTGGCCGCCCGGGCGCTGCTCTTCTGGGCGCTGGTTTACAGCTACTGCGGGCTGTGCGCCTGCATCGCCGGGCTGCGGCTGCTCTGGAGCATCGGCCGCCGGCCGGGCGAGACCTTCCGCTGGGTGGTGCGGGAGAACCCCCCCGCCTGCCTCAACGACCCCTCCCTGGGCACCCACTGCTACGTGCGCATCAAGGTGAGGGCGCGGGCGGGGGAGCGGGCGCGGCGGGGCGCGCAGGCACCCATCCCCGCGCTGTGCAGGGCGCCCCTGCCCGCCCTGCTGGGCGTAGTGCGCTGTGCATGGCACCCCTGCATGCTCTCCTGGGCGTAGTGTGCTGTGCATGGCACCCCTGCATGCTCTGCCCTGCTGTGTGCGGTGCGCTGTGCGTGGCACCCCTGCCCGCCCTGCTGGGCGTAGTGCGCTGTGCATGGCACCCCTGCATGCTCTGCTGTGTGTGGTGTGCTGTGCATGGCACCCCTGCCTGCCCTGCTGTGCGCGGTGTGCTGTGCGTGGCACCCCTGCCTGCCCTGCTGTGCGCGGTGTGCTGTGCGTGGCACCCCTGCCTGCCCTGCTGTGCGCGGTGTGCTGTGCGTGGCACCCCTGCCTGCCCTGCTGTGCGCGGTGTGCTGTGCGTGGCACCCCTGCATGCTCTGCCCTGCTGTGTGCGGTGCCCGGCCAGTCCGCCTACCCTACCCTGCCCTGCCCTGCCCTGCCCAGCCCTGCCCTGCTCGCAGAGCTGTGCTGCCCCGGCGAGCGGTGCCTTGCCCGGCCCGGCTGCGGGGCCTCGGGTGGGCGGTGAGGGGTTCTCGGCCCCGGGTCTCCGCAGTCCACCGCTCCCTGCACCGCCTCTGCTCTCTGCTGTTTACGGTTTGCCCAGTTGCACGGGGGAGCTCGTTTCGTGCATCACTGTTACAGGGAAAACGTAGAGCAAGAAGCTAATTGCTGTCCCTCAGGTTGTACGGTTTAAGCCACCAGTCAATTTTTGTACTTGCCTCGGGTCTCTGCCTGTGATTTGCTCCTTTACTGAATGCTCTAAATGAAGTTGTATTAGCTAGGCTTCTTTTTGCAGTTATAGGTGAGCAGAGGATGCAGAGGAAGTTTTGTCAAATGCTGTTTTTCATAAAACAGTCACAAAGATCTCTGTTCCCAGGGTTCTGTGCAGATGATTTTGTGCCAGGCAGTACTAATATAAATTAGTCAGCCTCAGTTTGTCATGATTTGCTTGTTTTCTTTTGCTAACATCATTAGGAGGCATGTGTGGGCTTTTTCACTCATATGACATGTTCTTTTTTCCCTGTAGCACAAAGCAGTAAATGAACAGGCTGCTGGGGAAGTGAGAGGGTATGACAACAATAGAAGAGCATTTGGGGGCAAGTCGAATTGCTGTCAATATGACAGTTGATCACTAATACCAGGAAGTAAGAAACTCTTGCTGTTGGATAACAGCAGGCTAATGGATTACTTTCCAAACACATATATCCTACAAATCCATTCAGACTTCAATAAAATAGTGTTGGAAAAGGTGGCAACATTCTGTGTCTGTTCTGAGGGGTGAAAAAAGGGAACAGCAGCAACTGAAAAAGTCAAGGATGGGCTTAGTTTGGGCCATGTGATATTTAAATTGCTACTGTACAAGTGGGGATGGAATTTTCAGGAGTAAAGGGAAGTTCCTTAAAAGCAACAAATAGATTAAACTAAAAAACATGGAGGGTAAACCCCAAGAGGACGCTGACTGAAAGAAGCAGCATGGAGGAGGATTTGCCCATTACTCACTAAATGAGAAACTGTGGAAGGAGGCTAAGAAATGTCTAATTTTTTAAATATAAAAGGATAAAAGGCAGGGTGACTCTGGAGAATGATACAGATGATGTAATGGCCCCAAAATATACCAGGAATTTACTTTTACCTCTAGGGACTTCAAGATCATTGGCATCCCAGAGGTGAAATATCAGTGTAATTAGGGGCAAAACTGAGAAAAAGTCCCTATTATATCCAGAGCAAGTATAAAAAAATCCAAATAGTTCCCTCTTCAGAGCCTTTTCAAGAATGAGATTATAAATTAATGGTTTTGTGGCTCATTAGTGACTTATGAGCGTCAAGATATCTCAGAGCAGTTGAAGCATCTTTGGCAAGAAAACCTCTTTTGTATGCATTTGTGATCCTTGCCCTGCTATTAGCTGCAGCAAAGGCATTGGGTTTTTCTTTCTTTTTTGAAACAGCAGAGACAGTGCAGGCTTTGACATTTGTTCAGGAGCTGTACAACCCTTTTTCCTGGAGTTTCTTTCACATGATTTCTAAACAGTATTTTGTGAGCTAACTCCCAACTTCTGTATCCACTTCTGTGTCAGAATTCAGTAAAACCTCTAGGTCATAATCACAGCTTATTTAAATTCTACTGGATTTGACCTTCAGTCAGTGTAAGCTTGTGTACATCCACTCACTACAATGGCATTTCAGTGTTCAGCTTCTACAATAAGTAAGTTGCCTGCTTGTAATTCTCGTAAGACAAATTTTCTTAAAAGATGCATTGGAAACTGACTATTGACAAGGCAGAAAGAAGACTATAACGTTAAAGCTTAATTTTCTGAAGTGAGTCTGAAACCTAGAATGATAAAAACCAGCAATAATGTCTCACTTTCTAGTTACTTAATTTTGATTGGTTTTGGTCGTTAAGAATCCACGTGGTCCTTTGTCATGCCAGAATGCAATGTGACGGTTTCAAAGAGTTGCATAATCTTACCAGCTACCTGACAGATTGGAAGTGCATTTAAAGTATACTGCTGGTTTACAGCCTTTCTGCAAAGCACATGAGCGGTGTCTGTGTGAAGCAGTGTGCTTGCTGTGACAGTTGCCTGCATTTCCCAGTGGCTGTGCCAGGCAGGGCTCTGTCAGAAGCGTCTGTGTGCTCAGGGCTGGGCTGGCCCACGGGCACACAGCCTGGCAGGTGTCGGGATGGTCCCTCCTGGAAGAAGCTGTGGTGGCTGTGCAGGGTGTGGGACACAGCATTGCCAGGGTGTACCAGATACCCCATCTCAGAAGTACAGAAGGCTTCAGCTTCAAAACTGATCATTTGATGGTTTTTTAGGTGCAATATACTGTTTCTTAGAATGTGGTCTGAAACCATCATCATTCTCCAATCCCAAAATAGCAGTTCTTTGCAGCAATAAACGCACTTCTTTTTCTCTTATTTTAGGATTCAGGGTTACGATTCCACTATGTGGCGGCTGGAGAAAGGGGCAAACCACTCATGTTGCTGCTTCATGGCTTTCCAGAATTCTGGTAAAACTCCCTTCACCGTTTTCTATTATAAAAGAGGCTGCATAAGATACCCGAGGACGAACATCTCTGCTTAAATATCCCCAGTGTGATCCTTATATGTATTTATGAGTACTAATGGCATGAACTTTCACTAGGCAACAAATCACTGAAACATTTTTTTAACTGCAGCATCCGCAAAAAAATTCCTTCAGACTAACACAAACCAACTATCTTTTTGTACTGTCAATCATTTTCCTCAGGTATGTACCCTTTCCTGCACGCTTTGTGAAGGAACTGCTAATTTTAAACAAATTTCCTGGTAGGATAGTACTTGTACTATATGGCTAAAGTTATGAATTATAGCAGAGGGTGTTAAAATAAGGATCTGTTATATGTTAAGTGCAATCTGCATTGCTCCATTTATTAAAAATACTATACATTAATTTTTAACTGGAGGAGGGGAAGAACTATGAGTTCTATAGGCTATTGTGCAGCCTAATTTCAGAACGCTACTCAGGGAAAAAGGTTCTATTATTAGTTCATCACAAGATGAATGATGAATCAAACCCAAGCCTAAATGTTTGTTTATAACTATGAAAAGCAGTCATGTGTCCAATGATTTAACCAAATTGCTCAGGCTGTCACTGTCAGGTTTAACTAGTGAAGCATGGCTTACAGAACTTGCATGGAAAAAACAGTAAGGGAATAAGGGAAGTACTGATGCCAGTAATTCAGCAAGGTAAATGATCCTTTTCCTTTCCAAACTCAGCTGTGGGGCTAGAGGCCACTGCTGGAACTGTGATCTCTCAACCTGTACTCAGGTCATACCATGCCAAACTGACCCAAGTAGAAGACAGGTCAGTTCTCTTCCCTCAGCAATTTCGCCTAGGTACTAATGCCCTTGAGGGTGATGGACAGTCACATTTATGTTAAGTTAAATTTTCAAGGAAGGACATTATTCTAGTAATAAATTGCTATCTAAAATTACAAAGCTGTAAACTTTGATTAAAAGGATAGTTAGATGGGTCTGTGCATCTATTCAAACGTTATGCATATCTTGCATAAAGCATGTTCTAACACAGGCAGGCAATGAGACTACAGCTGATTTTCCCTACGGAGGAACAGTGATGGAGAAATTAGCATTTTATACGGATCCTACTGAGATCAGTCATATTATTTTTAAAAAGCAGAAAGTCATTCCTACAGTTTGGAACAGTGAAGTCATGCTCTAAGTGGCAGCTCCTAGACTGTATTGTCTGACCATTCCATAAGGGATGAATTAAAAAAAATGTAATGTAGGTCACTGGGACCACCAATAGCATAGTTTCTCTCACTGTTTTTAAAAAGAACACTACATGCTAATAGTCTGTAAACCAGTCATATTACCAATATTTGTGTTGGGTTGTTCATTCACTCAGTGAATACTTTTTCATTCAGGAATAGTGATTGCTCTGAGAGCACAAGATAAAATAACCACAATTTAAGAGAGACGTAAAGCAGCATCAAATCTGCATTGTTTGTCTAGGAAAACAAAAAGGATACCACCCAGAATTACAGTTCTTAATTTTAACAAATCCTCTGCCTTCAAATGTCTCAAGGTTATAAACAGGACAAATATAACCAGAAAATCCTGACCACTAAGAGTGATAGAAAATGTCTGAGGGTGATAGATCATTAAAGAATGTAACACACCAGAGCCAATGAGTGTTTTAGATGCATAAGAACTTGAAAATAGATTGTGGAAGGTCAATAATAAAATACTTGAAATTGGGCATAACGCATTGGGGTAGCTGAGTACTTAGAAGTTGTGTGTGAGTTGCTACATTTTATACTACCTGCCTTTTAGAAAGGTGATCAGAAAGTCTCAAAATAGATTCAACCTTATGAACATGGAGGCATTCACAACTCAATTTCCAAATTCTGCTTGTAAAGCAGCTCTCCAACAGTTATATATCATATGGGATAAAATATATATATTTTGAATATAAAACCTGCCCATTTTATAGGACAGACATTTGGAGACTGATGGATTGTTGTGGAAACAGAGGATGAGAATAGCTTGTAGGCATTTTCTGAAAACAAAAATAGTTGTTTTATTTATTTATTTATGGACCTGGTTCTTTCTCCTTAGTGAAGTATATAGAATTGCTGCAACAGTTACCATGGCAAATTCAGCTTCCAAGTCATTATGAAACACCTTTAAAAAATCCATTCTTGGGGATCTCAGCTAAACCTTGTCTTAGCATTATATAGCACTGAAATAAAAATGTTCTGACTGTTTTGTTTATGTGAACACAGGTTTGTATCACTGAGTGTTCCTGTAACATTATTTAAGTTCAAAGTCCCTCACAGGCTGCAGGCAAAGGTACAGTGGAAGAGCCCCTGGTCTGATACAGACACTGTTTGGATTAAGGTAGAATTCTGTGCATCACCACTCTTACAACCACCCATGATCCAAATGTTATATCTCCTTTATCTGAAACTGTTGAAATAAGCAGAAGAGCTAGATCCTAGCACAGAGAGATGCAGTCACTGTTACATAAATCCAGAAGGATCATGTTTTTCATAGATCTTTCTATTACAGTGTAAGATAAGGCCATGTCTGTCTTGGTACTGGCTATTCTGAAATTCACTTGGTTTCAATAACAGCTGAAGGGCAGGTAGTTCTTGCAGGATAAGACACACCCTTTTTATTTTTGCTTCATAACACACATCTAGTCACTACATACAGTTACAGAGTGAGGAACAGCCCAGGCTTTTGCCTGAGTTCTTGTCTTTGTATGCCTTTTGATGTATGTAATGCTATCACTCTTTTCCATGGAAACACAAGGATGAAAAACTTTGTCTAGTACCAATACAATGAAAGAGCTTGCTCTGCAACAGCTCAGAGACACAGATGAATGTGTACACAGGATAAATCCTATAAACTTCATCATGATCATTTGTTATTAACTGCATTTCTTTCTTTGGTTTATTTAGTGTGTGAATTATTTGACATTCTTTTTCTGAATTAAAAAAAAAAAAAAAACCGTGGCTGCCATGGAGAAGAGAAAGCTTTTCAGACCTTAATTTTTTGATGCTACTATTGCTCCAAGGATAAAACAGAATACCCCTCCCGGTGCCCTGGTTTATGCCTGCTTCCTTTGCAGCAAAGGGACTGTGCCAGACTCCAGGAATTGTTGAAAAACCCTGGCTCTGGCCATGCCCCCTTCCTGACAGCTGCACTTTGTTACTGGGGAATTCAAGAAGCAAGCAAAAAACTACTGCAGCCACAAAGGACCATCAGCACAACACAGAAAGAAAAAAGAATCTCTTAGCAAACAAAGCCATGCTAGTTTACCCTCAAATATTTGGGTGCAAAAGCATTGAGTACATTTTTTGTATCATACTGCTTGACCTTGTAACTCCAACTTTTTTTCCCCTTTGTTAGGTATTCTTGGCGCCATCAATTGCGGGAATTTAAAAGTGAATATCGAGTGGTGGCCCTGGATTTGAGAGGTTATGGAGAAACAGATGCTCCTCCTCACAAAGAAAATTACAAGTTAGATTGCCTGATAGCAGACATAAAGGATATTTTGGAATCTCTAGGTGCGTTAGTAGAAGAAAAACCTACTTGACTCATAAATGACTTGATTTTCTAGGGAAAAAAAACCCACATAAATATCTAGCACTGTTTTGGGGTTTTTTTAATATATGCATTACAGAGGTGTATAGTTATAAATCTAAGGATACTAATATTTTTGGACAATTATAAATTAAAAAGGTTTGTTTTCTAATTACAATGTGTATGTCAGTATAAGCAATATGTAAAGATAATTTTTCCATCATGAGCTTTGAAAAGAAAATTCCTATACACAGTAAAATCCAGCAGTACAAACCTATGGTTTTTTTCCCTAAGAAGTCCCTCCTAGCCACTTGCACTTAGTGGATAATATTCCGAGTTAGTCTTAAAACACTTGCAGACCAAGGAATTTATATCAGATGACATTCTTCTTGCACAAACAAGACATAATAAATACAGTGGGCTTTACAGAGATGATGAGAGTACATCTGCTGTATTGGAAAACTAAAAAAAGAAAGCCCTCTGAAAATACTACTCCTGCACAACAGTCAGTTCTCAAGAGCTGAATCACTTCTGACTTACACAACAGTGAGAGCAGAAGGGAGAATGCTGAACACACTGCTCTCTGTGACAAATACACAGTGCAAAGGTCTAGAGCTGAAGTGCAAAATTCACCCTTCCAGTTCAGTTTGAAGTGTCCCTGTTCGGGTGATAAAATGTAACCCCTGGTGAAGGGTATTTCCCTTCCATACCAAGAGCTACGCAAGGGATTAGATTGTCATTCTCTGAATCATTTTAATTCCCTGGATATCCTAGCAATAGTAAAACAACTTACTGCATTTCATATGAAGAAATAATAAAGCAGTGATTCAAGTTCTGAGATTCAAATTTAGGATTTGCTTTGCTTGTGATTTTTGAGTATTGGCACAAGATTGGGCAGGCAGTCCTCACACAGTGTTGACATTTTCCAGCCTTTGCTGGTTGTGTTGATCTCCATGGTAATGCCATGGTTATGCTTGAGAAGTGCTCTCAGCATAATTCAATTTCAGAGGGATTTAAATTTTTTTGGAAAAAGCACTTCACAGCCTTGCTATCTTTGTTTGTCCTAATCCCAAGTTAAATTCTTTTGGAGGACTTGATTACATAAAAAGTGTTCCAAAAGATTTCTATTCAAGAAGGTTTATAAGGTTCTTTGACAACTGTGTCCAAATTTATGTCAGAATTCTAAACATCTTGGCTTTTATATGTTTTATTGGTGGTCTGTGTGCTCAACATTCCAGTCCTCAATGGGGAGGGTGATGGTATCTGACACTACAGTATGTTGTTTTCCAGCAGTGGTTAAAGAAGGAGTGGTAAAGCTTTCAAAACACTTGGTCCCTATCCTGCCCAGCCCCCTTCTATTGCTGCTAAAATACAATTTTTATTAACGAAAGAATAAGTATGGGAATGTCCAGAACTTAAAAAAATTGCCAACAAAACAGCTTATGGAGAAAAGTATGTAAGTGGGAGTGTTTACACGTGCTATATATATGGCTATAAAGTATAATGCCCACTTTTTGCATAAGGATGGCATTGCGTGCTTAGATAACCTCTCATACTCAGAGAAATTCATTAGGATTAATTTTGTTCTGGAGGTGCTCAGGAGATTGCTCAGTCTTCTTGTCTGCAGTTTCAAATTCCAAAATCCCTAAACATGGCAAATGTACGTGTGTTACAATGACTGCAGACCGCACTGTCTGCCTGACCCTGCATTGGCCAAGATGTGAACCGGGTGGCCATCTGCATACTGAGTGACTTCAGGGTGACATATAGTTAAAGCTTCATGAAGTCAAATTAAATACTTTGAACTATTAGTAGATTTTTGAACTATAACAGTGCCCTATTTTTTCTGACCGTTAGTAATGGAAGTGGTGCAGTATTAAGGTTACATTATTAAATGTGCTGAACCACCTACTTAGCCCAATAATGATTTCAGTGTATGTGATAATTTCTGTGGGTACTAATTCCTTTGAAATAAAAGCATTTATCTGTGTTTATGTGGTAGGATACAACAAGTGTGTGTTGGTTGGCCATGACTGGGGAGGAATGATCGCTTGGTTAGTGGCCATATGTTACCCTGAAATGGTAACTAAGCTGATTGTGGTTAATTTCCCTCACCCTTCTGTATTTACAGGTAAGTTTTACAGTAGTCTTCGTTAATCCAAAGTATCTGCATTTTGGTCATGATTGTGTTTGCTTTGAGAACCAGCAGCCTGCCTCAGTAGATGAGCTGTCAGTACTCTATGGCTCTCACAGTTTGGACTGTATTTTATGAAGCAGTAAGATATCAAGTGTTCGTTTGACTTCTGGAAAGAAATTTATTGTAGGCAGTGGGAATGCTTGCAACAAAAGCTTAGGTATTTTTCTTAATCCTCAAGGGTTCACAAACATAATTTTCATACACATGAATCTGTTTTGTTCCACTTTATCAGGAAAAAATTCCCAGCGAGGGATGTATATCGTATTACACTTCAGTAAAGGCCATAGTGGATTATTAAATCTGCTTAAACCTGCCTTTGTATGAATGTGAATCAGACATTAGAATTACATCCTGATTTAGGTGACAAGTGACAATTTATGATCTGGTGCAGTATTCATTGGAAGAAGTCTTTCCAGGCTACTTACTAGATGCTCAGAAATATACCAGCACTTTGCTGAAACAGGATTTGTTCACTATTTGTTGTGTGATAGAGTTGAGTTTGTCTACTACCAGAATTACAAAACATTTCATACGAATTATATCAACATTCAGTAATGAAAAGGAAAGTACTAGCTCACTAATTTTAATTTTTTCAATTGCTGGCTTTACCCTATCTCCATTTAAAAAGTCACCCCATTTCCCATAAACAGCTAAGAATATTCAGCTGAATGTAAATCTGACTTTACAGAGTGGGATCAGCCACACCATCCACATTTGCTGTTCTCACAGTGTTCTTGGGCCCCTTTCTAAGATACTAAAGAACATTTTGCCAGGTCGTTAATCCACACTTACCCATGGAGAGGTCTGTTCACCACACGAGCAATCAGGAGCTCTTTGCAGTGTTTTCACTGAGAGCAGGAAGGGGGCTGTAGAGAAGACAATTGCATTTTATTATAGCGTTTGTTTGCATATTTGTTGAACTACAAAATCTGTTCTGTAGCTTGACAAATTCTCCCTACATCAAATTTATTCTACTATGGATTAAAAGAAAATACACAGTTTGTAAATAGTACAGAAAATTAAAGTGATCAGTGCTGACAATGGTCCATCAGGAAAAATAATGGGTAATGCAATTTAAGAATGTATAAGATGTTTAGAAGACACCTAACACTTCAATTTATGTTAGCTTAAAACCTATTTTTATTCACTGTCAGAATTAATACTTCAGAGATATGTCCCGTGTTGGGAATGCAGTTTTTACACTGCTGAATTTGCACCCGTAAAGGAAAAGTTCTAGACTTCCTAGTACCTGCACACATTGTGTGCTTGCTTTGAGGAAGTTAGGTATCTGAATGTCAGTGTTGGCTCTTGAAGCTCACTGGAGACACAGATTTACAATGAAAAAAACAAAACAAAACAAACCCAAAAGTCGATGCAAGTTTGTTATATATAATTTTCTTTTGCTATATACGCTCCTATGTCTTTAAAAATGACTAAAAATCTTTAAAAAGTGACTCTAGGTATTACAGATCACGAAATTGCAAAAAAGACACTGTTAGAAAAATTCTATACTTCTATGAACAGAAGGGATGCAGTCTTTAGAATGTCAGTGGATCAGCATCTACAGATTTCTGTGCATCACATAATTGATGAGAGAAATACCTATTTATGCCTTTTATTCCATATCTGGGGAAAAACAATGCTTTGGACTAGCTACACAAATAGATCTCTAAGTGAAAACCCACCATGCAATTAAACTCTCCAGTGTTGCTGTCCTCACCAAATCTTTGGCAAACTTTTGTTTCACTGGCTGTTTCTACTAACATTTATAAAACAAATCTTTTAATGGCCCCATCATATATTTACTCCTGAAACAATAATCATCTTTTGTCACAAAGCATACTTTAATGTAGTATTTTTAAAACATACCTTTAAGTTTAAAAAATAGTAATATTAATAGTAATTTTGTTTGAGCCATCAGTTTTCATTTTTAATTCATGGACATTTTTGTTTCAGAATACATTCTACGACATCCATCACAATTGATTAAATCTGGTTACTACTTCTTTTTCCAAATGCCATGGTTTCCTGAATTCATGTTTACACTAAATGATTTCAAGGTGAGCAAAATGAATGCTCTTGTTTTTATATCTAACTGTGAGTAATGGGAAAATTGTCACCTACATTGATCCCTTCTGATGTAGTCATAATTACTGGAAAAAATAGGGAGCTTTCTTATTTTTCTTCTTAAGCTTTATATAAATGACCATGCAAGTACCCAGAGTCTCTGAGATGAGATCTTACTTCTGCATTTCTGGGAGGTGCTGAGGGATGTACTTTCAACCTCCAGCACAGCAGTGCATTATCCCACCTAGAGGTCAGCCGTTTCCACTTGTGCCCATTCCAGTGGGACACACTTGGTGCCTGGGGCATTCCTGCTGACTTCTCTGCAGCTCCCGTGTGCAGTGGGACATTCTCTTCTCTCTCAGAGCCTGCTGCAGGGCAGGCAGCGTGGGAGTCTGGGGTTGCATTCCGCCAGGTGATTCATTCTGCCCGAGAAGCCAAGGCCAACACTGGGTAACCTTCAGTAGGTAGGAGCAATAGAACAGGAGGATGCAGCTGCAGGATACACGGTCCTACGCAGCAACAGCCCCGTGCAGAGCTCCCAGAGCTGCACACACAGGGCACAGCCAGCTGGGAGGCCATGAACCATCCTCCCTCCTGCCCTGTCACCTGCTGGGGTCCATCCCAAAAAAATCTATGTGCCTGCACTCGCCTGGCCTGTCACAGGTAGCAGGTCAGGATGCAGTAACTTGGAAATACCAGTATTTCTCTTGATTTACACATAGCTTTCTAAGAACTCATTTGAACCATTCATTGTACTTTGAACATAAATAGAGTTATAAATATGCATAAACAGATTTTAGAAAGATGTGTCCTGTTGAAGGAGAGAAATCGCATTTTCCAGCTATCTTACATAATATCTTTTTCTTCTTGTTTTTGTAGGTTCTGAAGAGTTTATTTACCAGCCAGGCCACTGGAATTGGAAGGAAAGGCTGCAGATTAACTGCAGAAGATATTGAAGCTTATCTGTATGTCTTTTCACAACCTGGAGCATTAACAGGACCCATTAACCATTACAGAACTATTTTCAGGTCAGTATAATTCCCAAAGGAATATATTCTAGAGAGTCCTCTGGAGCCCAGAAGTGTTAATATAGCTCCTCTCCTGCTGCTGAACCAGGGGAGAAAGCCCAGGTGTGTTCCTGAAGCCTCACCAGGTGGGCATGGGCCCAGTAAAGCAGGGTGGGTCAGAGGCCAGGTGTGTTCTGTGAGGTGTCCACACAAAACGGCAAAACAAGCAGAGTGCACAAAAGGAAAATCATTGTTTCAAAATCTAACAAAGCCTTCCTCATTCACAGCCCCCATGGCAATCCCAAAAATCCACCTCTAAATAATACTTTAAAAATTAACATAAATTAATTGTTTGCATTACAATTCATATTATGATAATATCTATCAAGGGGTTATATTATTATATAATACTACTAGATGACATGGCATCCAAGAGTGTTAGCCTCACTACAAAACCATATCTGGCACAATTCTATTGAGTTTAGGCTATTTCTTTTTTTCAGAAAGGTGGGAGAGGTAACTTTTATAACTAAACCTAAAACTATCCTGCCTTGGTTTGGGTTTGGGGTTTTTCTGTTCCTTTATTGATCTTAGCAGACTCACTTCATAGATTAAAACAGAGAGAGCATCATAATAGGAAATATTTTTGGAAGATTAAGATTTATTTTCTCAAACAGTTTTCTAATGGTTTTAACTTTCCTGAAAGGAATTGGCTTGGCCTTAGAGATTAACACCCTCTTTTTATCTACCAAAAATGGGGCCAGAAGTGTTAACTCTGCATATATTCTACTTACAGCACTAACTTGAAGGATTGTATCAAGAAGAGTGCCATTGAACTTGTTTTTCCTTTACTGTCTCCAGTCTTCAGCAGTGATAAATGTCCTGCATGCTTCTCTAGTAAAAGACTAGCTTCCCAATATCCTTTAAAATGACAATTCCCCTCTTTCTCTAAACTCGGGCAGTAGATGTTTGAAGTAGATTAACTTTTCATTTTCCATGGTCCAAATTTACTGCCACTTTTATTGCTCTTTCTGTGCCATCCATGCCGTCACTGTCAGGAGAGAAATGAGCAGGGAAAACACTGCGAGGAAAACAGGGATCTGAGCTAGGGGCTGTCTTGTACAGGCTGAGACACAGCTGGAAGGAGAAAGCAGAAAGCTAACCCCAAGCACGGCTGCCAACGGGGAATAAAGGAGATGGCTGTGCTGGTGACAGTGCGCTTCTTCAAAGCTGTGCAGAGAGCAGCCGGTGACATCAGCTGGGGTGTCCCGGGGCCAGGGGGCTGCCTGGCTTCTCCGGTGACATCAGCTGGGATGTCCCGGGGCCAGGGGGCTGCCTGGCTTCTCCGGTGACATCAGCTGGGATGTCCCGGGGCCAGGGGGCTGCCTGGCTTCTCCGGTGACATCAGCTGGGATGTCCCGGGGCCAGGGGGCTGCCTGGCTTCTCCGGTGACATCAGCTGGGGTGTCCCGGGGCCAGGGGCTGCCTGGCTTCTCCGGTGACATCAGCTGGGATGTCCCGGGGCCAGGGGGCTGCCTGGCTTCCCCGGGCCCTGCTCGTTCCATCGGCCGCAGCCCCTCGCCTCGCTGCGTGTGCACATGAACCAGATGCTCCTGTGACAGCAGCGCTGACGTGCCTGTGAAAGCTGAATGGCTCTGGGAGGCACGCGGGACAAATGGAAGAGTTGTCAATGTTTAAACTATCGTTTCAGGCCTTTTCAGACTCAGAAAGAAAGTGTAGTATCAGTTATAAGTCAGAAAGTATCTTCACAGCTGGTAATTCCTCTGTGTGTTTTGAGTGTATGTTTGTGCACTGTTTGCTTTATTCTTCTAATGAAAGTACCCCTGCACTGAATTCTGAGAATCTTATCCAGGTGCTATCAGCCACAGTACAGCAGGCTTTGGACTGGAATGAAAAGATCAGTCATTCAATTCTTGTCATCAGTTCTGATGGTCATGCCTTATGGGATGGGAATCCTTAAATATGAAAACTGGATTGGAATTTTCCCTTTCTCTCATCTAAGTCATAAAGCAGCAGCTGGATGTTATTGAGTTGTATCCACCATAACTCCCAGCGGGCTGATACTGGTGACCCATGTGTTAGAGGTTTCTGACTCATTACTATCCACTTGGAGTTTCATTCTTCAGAGCCTAATTTTTCTGGAATGTTATTTCCAAAGAGGTGATTGAAATACGCTACTTCCACCCATCACCAATACATCTTTTCATAAATAGCACAGTAGTCATTCCCTTCACTATATATTAAATACAAACACTCTGAGAATAAATCCATAATGTTTTTCCATTGTGCTTGGTTAAGAGAGATAGGTAAGAAGCTGGAACTTGAATTTCTTCTACATGCCATTTGTTTAGAAAATGGGCTTAGTTCTCCCAGAACAGTTAAGAAGTACTTCACCGTTTACAGAAAAGCTGTATAACAATGCTGTATGAAGGTCTGAGTCTGTTTTTCAAAGACATTAACATTTCATGAATGGAACTTCCCTTTCTAAATGTGAAATCTGTGCATGAATCATTATTAAAGACAATTTCTAGAAACTTCAGACACGATATAATTTCCCATATTCCAGACTGAGCAGAAACATAGTGTAATTCATATGCAATGAAAAGTGACAAAAAAGCCTCTAAAAAGCCTGACAGAATTTACCTAAGTGAAGGTACAAATCTTGCAAGGCACAAAAGAGTAAACTCTACAGAAGTGAAGAAACACATGTTAATAGTGAAAAGATCCAGGATACTGGATTAAAAGGTAAAGAGATTAGTGTAAATGCACTGAATCAGACCATCAGATGATCAATTTTTAAAATTGGTACTATAGATAAGCTGTGGCTCAGTGGGTGAGGTCAGGTTGTTTGACAAATGAGATTTAAATGCATTGGTAAAAAAGGCCATTGTAAGAATTCTTGTAATTCATCCATCAAAATGAAATTATTATCTGATCTTTTATTAACATTTCTTAATTTCACATATAAGTAGAGAGGAAGAATGTCTTCAAAGTCTCAATTTCCTCGTCTTACTTTAAACTAAGACATGTCACCTTCTTTGTCTTGCTTGTTTTACAGAGCATAGTCTCTTAACTAACTCCTAAGTTTAAAACTAGTACTTACATATGACAAAAAAGTTTATTTAGGATTTTTTAATATATATTACTGTTTAAAATAATCCTATTTTTGCATTAATATAATGAAGATTTGTATCTGATCAGATGGAGTCTGTTTTGAATTGTCACAGGTAGTCTGTCACTATATGTGGCTAAAAGTAGGCAATTCAAGCCTAGTTAAATTTTTTTGCATCTTTGAAATGTGTTGGAATAAATTCTAATGGGTTAATGCTGAAATTTTTTTCATTTTAGCTACTAGCATCTTTCATAATGTCTCTAATATCAGGTAATATTTATAAAATTTTCAATTTTAAATAATTGCGTTAAGAAAAGAAAATTACTGCAAGTTTAAGTAGGTCATTTTGGTAGAACTTGGAGTCACAGAGGTGTTTTTCAGTATTGTAAAAGATATTATGGAACCTAGAAGGTTTACAATGATTGAGAATTTACAGTGAATGAGCTTCACTGCATTGATTTCAAAAGCTGTGTTGAATGAAATATGTCTTGGTGATTTTTTATTAAAATAAGACTTAACTAAGTGTGTTTTATTTTTAAAGCTGCCTACCTCTGCAGCACCATGAAGTCATCATGCCAACCCTGCTGTTATGGGGAGAAAGAGATGCATTTATGGAAGTTGAGATGGCAGAAATTACAAGGATTTATGTTAAAAATCATTTCAGATTAACTATTTTGTCCGAAGCCAGTCATTGGCTCCAGCAGGATCAACCTGACATAGTGAACAAGTTGATATGGACCTTTCTTAAGGAAGAGACAAAAAGAAAAAGAGAATGACTGTTTGTACATGTTTTAAGGGGTCTAAATAAAAGCTCTTTGGATT
The DNA here is from genome assembly GCF_015227805.2 of Hirundo rustica. Classification (NCBI taxonomy): domain Eukaryota; kingdom Metazoa; phylum Chordata; class Aves; order Passeriformes; family Hirundinidae; genus Hirundo; species Hirundo rustica. The sequence continues at coordinate 16,594,545 of NC_053458.1, forward strand.
AAAAACCTAATTGTTATCAGGGCCATATTTCCAGCCTGCCTTCTATTTTGAGCTCTGTTAGAGAAAAGTGTTTTCATTGTACTGTACATTTGGACACTAATTGTACAGCTAAAAGAAGTGAGTATGAGAATATATGATACCAACATTGGTTTTACTTGTATACTTGTATTTTGCACATAAAAACACCTGCCTTAAAATACATATGTATTTGTACAGAAAGAAAATCATGGAAAGTTGCTTGGTTTTGTTTTCCCCCTTGCTTTACAGTTTTAATGTGTGGTGCCTTTTACAAATTTATAATGAAACAATAGAGTGGTGCCATACTGAAGAAAGTCACAAGATTTCATTCTAGATTTGCCTGAATTTTTTTAATGTATTTTATCATTAAACAGTAATTGACTCTTTTTATCTATATTTTAGCATACTGAACGATTGAAAATTTTCTGGGTATGTTTCTAGTCTTCAAGTGAATAATGATCCGTATCTTGTTGTATTGTTGAATGCAGCTGCTTTGTGCAATGTGTTTTTCTTTCTAGACTAAAAAATGGGAAACCTGTACACTCCACATGTCTGAACAAGAACAATGGAAAATTAAGATGTAACATGTATCAAATCCACCTCTGTCTAATAAAATGCAACTTAACATGACTCCCTTTATTTATCTGACTTCCTATGAAGAGATTTGCTGAAGCCAAGAACTGGGTCTGAAAAGCTGGAGTGTCTGGTCCAGTATTCAGCCTGGACACCCATGCTATGATTGTTGTAATTTCTTGAAAATAATGCCTCATTGTTGGCATTATCCTTCCTGTGTGAGCAACTACTGTTCTTGTCTCCAAGAACTGCTGCCAAGTTCCTGTGTTTATAGGAGGAAGAGGCGCAGTGATTATGGACACAAAGGGTAGAAACACCTTGTGGTTGATGGCAGGGGAGAAGAAAACTGTGTGCTAACCACAAAGAGAAAATAAGCAAAAAGTTCTGTTCTGAGACCACAGAATAGGTGTCACCTGCCTATCAGCTTTCCAAAGCCTCCCTCTCCACCTGCAGAGCAAGCACAGTGCCCTGGAATCAAAGGTGAACAAGAGCCCACTGGGAGAAGCAGCAGGGCCTGGAGAGCCTGAAACAACTGTCCACACCAGAGTAGAACAGAGCTGAGGTGCTGGGGAGTCCCGACACATCCCCATACTGCCATGGGTGTCATCTCTTTTGAGCCAGTGTCCCACTCGGGTACTGGGTGCAGTCCCTGCTCGGTGTTACCCTGGTCTCCTCAGGATCACGACAACGGTGTTGAACTCGCCTCCTTACATCCACCACCGGTACCTGCCTTTGAAGCATTCTTCCCCGCATACTTTCAGCACTTATCAACTCAAATGGTTATATACTTCTCTTACTTACACCATGAAGATGGAAAGGCTCTCCTTTGTCTCAGGAGGTGGCACAGAACGACTTCTATCACCTGTGCAGCAGTTTTGCTCTACCAAGACAGCCAGTGCTGGGGAGTACGGATTTTCCTGCAGAGCACAGACGGGCTGAAAGCTGCATCCCGCCTCCTTCCCTGCGGCCCTGCCGCACGGGCACACGGCACGGGCACACACACGACACGGGCACACTGCAGGGACGCACGGAAGGAGGGCCGGGGCAGGCCGGGCCCCGCACACGAGGGCGCTGCGCTCGGCAGCGCGGCGGGAACGGCCCGCGCTGGGGCGGCAGGGGGCGCCCTCCCGACAGCACCCGCGCTCGGCCGGCCGAGCCCCGCCCCACCCGGGGCCCCGCCCCATAGGGGGCCGCGCCCTCCCCCCCCCGGTTCCCCGCCGGGGGCGGGGCCAGGCAGGAGCCGCGAGCCGTCATTGGCGGAGGCCGCCGCTGGCCCCGCCCCGCGAGCGGCGCGGGGAAGGCGCCGCGTCCCGCCGGGCGCGGATCCCGCGTCGCTCTCGCTCCGGGGCCGGTTATTGCCCGCGGCCCGAGCGCCGTCCCGCTGCTCTCCGTCTGCGCGGCCGCCCGCCGCCAAGGCACGACTGCCGGGCCCTCCCCGCGCGTTTGTCGCCGTGCCGGAGCGGCAGCCGGCACATGGCGCGCCGCGGCGGCGGCGCGGTGCCGAAGGGCCCCGGCCCGGCGGCGGCGGCGGAGCGGCAGCGGCTGAAGGAGGCGCTGGCCGAACAGCTCCGGCAGGACCTCGGCAGGTGAGCGCGGGGCGGCGGCCGAGCCGGGGGCGGCGCCGGGCGGGGCGGAGACTCGCGGTAACGGTGCCGTCCCGCAGGCTGCTGGCGGAGGGGACCCACTCCGACGTGACCTTCCAAGTAGGCGACGAGGAGATGCGGCTGCACCGGGCGGTGCTGCTGGCGCGGGCGCCGCTGATCTGCGAAGATCTGGCGGGGGGACACCTGCAGCTGGACGGCGTGGAGCCAGCGGAGTTACGGGAATTCCTGCGGTGAGTGCGCGGCCGCGGCGGGACTGATGGGCTGGCCCCGGCACCGCCTCTCTTGTGTCCCGCCTCTTTTTTTTTTCCCGGCGCCAGCACCTGTTTTAAAGCTTTTCCCGTTCAGGGCAGTATCCCCACAGCCTTCCTGAAGAGTTTGCGGAGGACTTTCCTGTAACTTCTTTCTTTTCCTCTGCCTTTGTTCTTCTGACAGCTGATAGGGCACGACTGTACTCTCCACCTTAGCGTGCTTTTTTATGGTATGTAAAGGACTCATAATAGAAAAAGAGAAAAAAAACCAGCAAAAATCTTTTGAGATTGTCTGTGAGTACTAAAACCTTTTTTAGCTAGATTCTCAGATGAAAACAGTCAATAAAACCCACTCTCGGCTCATATTTTAAAATGTTACGGGTATAGGAATCTAGAACTTCAGCAAGCTGGATGAAAATGTGTTAAGTTCAAAAGTCATCTCTCAAGCCCTAGTCCAAGCATGGGCTAGGCCAAACGCAGCATAGCTTTGATGCAAACTGGGATCCCAGTGGGAGGTGTGTGGGCTGCCTGCTCCCCAGGGACTAGTGCAAGGGCCAGCGTGTTTTTGCACTGCCAGCTATTTTCCCATTACCACATATGCAACATCTCTCATGTCTTGCTCCAAAGCTTAGGTGAGTTACATGAGGGGTGTTGGCTGGTGCTGCCACCAGACCTTGCAATCCTCCTGCTTACAAGTTCCTCTAGTCCTTTTTTCAAAGAACTGCTTTTCTCTAACAAAGCTGTGATGGTGCCATCTACTTTCCCTAAAAACGAGTTGGTGTTAGAGCCGATCGGCACTTACAGGAATACACCAGGAGCAAAGTGGGGACAGTGTTGCAGTTTTAAAGTTTAGTGCTTGAAACACAACCTAATTATGAAAGAATACTTTCTGAACCCAGAGTAATATCTGAAGCGTAGAATCCTTGTAGTGGAGCAGGTTGATTACCAGGCATTTGTTGGGTTGCTGCCACAGCCTGATAGGGGCATTAGCAAAACAAATGGTAAGAAACAAAACAGCATGGGTTTTGTCTTGTATTTTTCCTCATTCCATTGTTACTCTGGTATCACTGATTTCTTTCACATTCATGTCAATGGTGTTACAGAAGAATTTAATGAAGAAGCATGATAATTTTTTTTAAAGTCCAAATAAATTTAAAATAATTATTCTGAATAATTATTTATATACTGATATATCAGGGGTTTGTATTCCTTATGGTAAGCACTTAATATGTCACTGATGCTTGCTTTCAATTTTGTCTGGGTTTGCTATAAGGCAAGGAATGATGTCCGGAGTCCTGCATGTTCTCCAAAAAGCACGGTATTGGAAAACACCTTTAAACTCAGCTCAACTAATTGTAAACCTTGTGTCTTTTAGTGAGTTTAGAATCTTCAAATTAACCTCCCCATATGTTCTAAGCTGTGTATGAAGTGTGCTTTGCAAGATAATTGCTTTTTTAAAACTTAGTCTTTGGTGCTTTTTAACCTAGCACAATCCGTAGGTGCTTACAGGGTGCACTGAAGTTTCACAACAATGGACTAGAGAAAGGATTGGTTGAAAAGAGCCTAGCCTAATCCATTGTCCCGATGATCAAGTAGTATCAATGGCTGTTGAATCTCGGTGGTTTCTTATTGTTAGGATGCAAATTAATTAGATCTTTGTAAGTGCAAAACAGTGCCTTAAATTAGAGCTTTAGTTTTACTGGAAGCCAGCCTAGTTCTTGGAGCATGTGAACTGCCATGATGACTTGTAACAGAGACCTGTAGCTGCAGCTGAGCTCCTGAGAGGAAGTTATTTTCTTCTGCAAAAGTTCTGATTTCTTGTATATACGGAGAGTGGAATACTAATAATAGTATTGCGGAGTTCATCAAAGCTATAAGAAAATTGCGTTCCTTTTCCTGTTTGTATTCAGCTTTGCTTATATTTTCCTTGGGGATTTGGGGACTTTATTTTCTCATGAGCTATATCTGGACTGCATCTCAGTGAGGAGCACTTCCTTTGGGCTTCTGTCTCTCTTCATCAGGAGAGATGAAGTTGGCTTCGTGTCATTTGTGTGCTGAAGGCTGTGCAGCTCCTCTTGCTTCCTCTTTTGAGTAGGTGATAGGACATAGAAAACTTCATGCTGCTCTTTCTGCATAGCCTCAGCTCAGTAGATGAGCAACTCAGCAGTGCTTTGTTTCCCTCTGTACACTTGCACTATCTGAGGACACCAGGAAGAAGCTTCTGGTCCCCAGAGGTCCAGCATCCATATTGTAGACAGTATGCACCCTACGTTTTTGCCTGGTGAAGTTAATGTAGTGTTGACTGCCCTCCAATAGCCTTCTGTCATTCTTCAGGACACAACTAGAAAAATGTCAACAGTTGCAAGTACATTGATGGCTGGAGATGACTGCCTAGGCAGGGTTCTGCAGTGTGCCTCAAGAAGAGAAACTCAGCATCCCTGAAGGATGGCTGTCTCTCACAGATCATTAGATCATTTCTGTCTTGCCTGCTGAGAGGCAAACTGCTTTTTATTTTCTCTTGAAGTTGGGTAAAATATTGCTTTAGCAATAAAAATCTAGATATTGTCTATTAATATTTCTGTTAGAGAGGTCTGATACAAGGAAGGACAGAGAAGGACCTAATGACAGTGAGATCCAGTTAAAAAGCAATAAATACAATCAAGTACAAAGGAATCCGATTGTCATTGTGACATTTTCTGCCACGGGGGTTAGTTTGGAATACCAGCAGTTGATTCAAAGTCAACCAGCCAAGCCTTTGACTGTGTTAGGCTTGTAGAATTCTGTGTCAGGCAGGACAAGGATACTACATCTCGCTGAAGTGCAGGCAGAAACCTTTTAGAAGGTAAACTCTAGACAGCATGATGGCAATAACTTTTTTTTTCTATAGGGTCTATGTATGCACACTTTTCCTTGTGTAAAAAATCTTCAGCTATAGTAACTGCTATGAATACAACAGATAGCCTATAGCATTGTTCTGTTTTGCCTGCCACCTAGCCACACCTCTTGCAAACTCAGTGTTGCTCGTGTCTATCAGATTCTTTTTTGTGTGCAGGGAAAGAAAACCCCAAGCCATAAGGTGGGGTACCTGTTAAAATTATACAGCATCATACTAACACCACAGAGGATGATGCCTTATCACTATTTCCAGTGTGATATTCTCTTGCATGTGAGGTTTTCATAAACGAGTTACACCACATAGAATGTTGGTGAATACTTGTTCTTTAAATACAGTTTCCTGTTAGGGTTCCACTAGATAACACTGGACTACAAAGTAGTGAAAAGGGGAAATACTTCTTTAAATAAATTGTCTATGAGTTTCTTCCTGATTGCTAAATTGTCATAGTCCCTACTGGCTAATGGCTGTTTTGGAGACAACAAACCTGAGTTATGCATAGGTATACTGAGTTCCTTTATGTTTATGCCTCAGCAATCCTACTGTTAATATCTATGCTTGTGTATTCCCCCTAGTGGGTTATGGTTGCAGACAACTTTATTTCAGAAGAATAACCTGCCTCGCATATTCTTGGAATTTTGTGGTTTATACAGACTATTCTAATATGGTCCTTCCCTTTTATCCTTTTGTCACTCGTGCCTATTGATATGATGCAGCCTACCATGCAAGGAGTATCTTCTCTAAATGACTGATTCGTGGAACTTGAAAACAAATCCGCTATAAATGTGCTTTTTGTGGCACTTGCAGGTGGATTTTTTGGCACAACAACTATTCTTTTCCCTGCATTAAGACATCAGCAGTACAGCTGAAAAGAAACATCCCTCCCAAAACAACTAATATTAACAAACCTTGCCCTACAAATGTGGCAATATGGGAAATGTGATGTGATTGTCTTAAACTTCGTGAAACAATAAATCCCGAATTGTGGAAATTAAAATGCTCCATTAAAAGTTATTTCTAGTGTAACAGTGAGAAAGTTGAAAACAAATTATTGTGAAACAAAGTTAAGAGAATAAGGAATCTGCTCATCTTGATTACTTAAAGTGTTTTAACGTTTTCCTACATTTGTTCTTACGACCATATTCTCTGGTCTGTCACTGTGGCACCAAGTTATTTTTTTAGGGTTATAAATATGAGCTAAGTTAGTCATAGAGAAGAAGTAGACTTTGCTAAGGAGGGAAATAAGTAAGGTAGAACATGAAGCTTCTATCTTAGATTTTATGCTATTCCTCTTGGGGAAAGAAAGACTTCACCGTGATGACTTGTTTATTTTGATGAAAACGGGCTTCAAACACATGCCAGACAATGGCAATCTTATCTCCTTTCCACATAGATTGAAACAATAAGTTTGTCTTTTTTCTTACTGGATTTTTTTTTAATCCGTGTTTATATCTAATCTCAGCTTCTCAGAGGTAGCTGAGTAGCTGAACTTTCAAGTCACAATATATTCAGTAGGGGTGTAATGCTTTGGAAACATATCTTAATGCAATGGATTCATGCCTGAAGGAAGAAAATAATTTAGTCTGTGAGAAACAGTTAGAAACCTTTCACTGGGCCCATGACTGTTTACGGGTCAGATTGTTCTGAAATGCATACTTTTCACACAAAATTAGAAAATTTAGTCAGCACCTGTGTGAGGAAGAAAAGAAGGTAATGTTGCATCTCATGGGAAGAAATTCACTGAAACGCTTATCTCAAGAAATCCTTGACTGCAAAAATCAAGCATACGGTTCTTTTACTAAATCTGGAGGGGAAGGGGGAAGAATCTTAAGTGGTTAGAGTAGGTTGAAGTTATGTGTATGAAATGCCTAACTTAGACAATGAGGATCTGCTGCTTTAGGTGTATTGCTAAAATATTTTTGCAAGTCTAGCAAGATTAAATGCAGTTCATGAGTGTATTTGCTGCAGTTGGGTTTGCTAGATGTGAGTGCATTAAAATTCTGGGCTTGCAGTGGTTCAGAGGCTTCATATATTGGTTTTATTGTTATTAATAGAAGTAAATAGATTTGGGTTTCATTTTGGCATTTAATTGTGGTAACTGTTTAAGTGAAACTGTATAATCTGGTATTTCACACGTGTGCAGAAGATACCTTGGTGTTAATCTGGTTATTATGACATTCCTGTCTCAGCTTGAGAGACTTGGATTTGACAGAGGAATCATTCACTGGATAAGGAATTGGCTGGATGGTCACACTCAAAGAGTTGTGGTTGGCTGACAAGATGCTCAGCATGAGCCACCAATGTGCACTTGCAGCCCAGAAAGCCAACCCGAGCCTGGGCTGCTTCCAGAGCAGCAGGTGGATGGAGGTGACTCTGTCCCACTGGTCCTCTCTCCTGGGCACCATCTGCAGTGCTCATCCAGCTCTGGGGCCACCAGCATAAGAAACATCTGTTGGAATGAGCCAAGAGAGGGACAACAAAGCTGGTCAGGGGGCTGGAGCACCTCTGCATGCAGACAGTTTGAGGGAAGTGTTCAGCCTGGAGAAGAGAAGGCTCTGGGGATCCCCTTGTGATGGTACACATGTATCTGACTTGAAGAAGAGATTTATAACCTTATAGAATTGTCATCTTCTGCTCTTTAGATAACAAAACTAGGATGGCACATTGAACGGTGCCTGCTCAAGAGGTTTGGAACAGTTTTTAAAAACTATTCCTAATACAATTCTGCAGTACGAGTCCTGGATTCTTAAAGCACTGAAGAGATGGTTTGACACTATCACTAAACCACCTGAGCTCCAAGGTCCAAGGATGCCAGATTTCCCTGGTCCAAGGTGCCAGAAAGGCACCATTTAGTACTCAGGAGGAGACAGTCTAGAAAACTTGACTCTGCTTTAGAAATGAGCCTATAAAATACAGGGCGCTGCCAAGCAAATTTTTTTATAGCAGATTATAGAAAACTGCAGAATCTTGCATACTGGAACTATCTAATGGGATTTGCTGAGATAAAAGGAAATTTCTAAAAGATGTGCCAAAATCATTTTGTTGTCTGTGAAGAAAAATGATGGATGCATCTATGAGTCTTTCAAAGTAGTAAATTTACAGTCTGCATTAAGCTGAACTCTAATATTAATATAACCTGCTGAATTTCTGGAAGTAATAAATCCAGGAATGTGACTAGATTCTAAATGTTAACTGAAAGAGTCAAAGTTTCTTGACTTTTTACAGGAAAAAAATTACTTATAATAGAATTAACTTTTTCAGATCCAGAAACGAGTTACATAGATCTGGTTTAAAAGCCACTTTGTTTTATTTACTGAGTTCCTAGTTGTAGTAAGGATGCTGTTTTTATTGACTGAAGCCTAGTGATAACAAAATTCCTGAGGTTTCTTGTGTAGATTCTCTGAAAATAGCCTGAGCATTCCCAAGAGATTGTTGCCTCATTGCCTAGCTTATGAGATTCCCTATGGATGTTTCTCAGTTACTGCAGAAAGTAAGAATACTAAAATAATTAATTTACGCCAAGACACTGTATCTGTTGCTGCTAATTTTCTTTCACCCTCAAAGTCAATTTGTACTGTCTACATGTTAAATATGTAAAAGCTCTGTAGCAACAGAAAGGTGAATAAGAAAAGTTCCAGTGCTAATTTACCCTCACATGTTCAATGGAAATTTTTCTCTTTTTTTTTTAACAAAGCCTTCCTAGGGAACTTCCTGCAGTTTTTAGAACTCAGTACGTGACCAGTATGCTTGTGTAATTGTGGTATTAGCTTACATCTGGTGAAGATGGAGGGATAAAGTGCAAATTATTGGATTTTTTTTTTTTTTTTTTTTTAATAGTACTGGAATTGTCTATGTGATTTTAAATGACAGTTCTTGGAAGGTCTAATGTGGACAAAAATCTTGAAGACAAAACTTCAGGATACTTCTGTGAAATTTTGAAATCTCTAGCTTTCTACTGTGAATTTCTGTTCTTGATTCCTACTGCCTTAGAGCTGTAAAACACAGATGTTACCTACTGTGAAGCACAGTGAATGGGGGGAAATGTGTGGAAGTCATGATCTTGAATTTTCTAAAGAATTGCTAAGTTTCCATGCTCCATCAAGCAACTTTTGCTCCCATTCTTGGTAATGTGGCATGTTATTACTTGTCTTTCTCTCATGCTGTTATTATGCTAGGTCAGAAAGCACTTTAAATATGAAAAGCAATAGATGGTCAGTTCAGAGGTTAGGAGTTCTGAAAGCACATATATACACAACAACCTTAAAATCACATATATAAAGGGTCCACTGATCCTACTCTTCCCATGTGAAATCGTATGGTTCCTGTTACAGCCTTTCCTGGCACTTGCTTTCAAAATCTAAGAAGATATTAACATTCTCATTCCCTACATTCTTGTTTCTTCTCTCCTGGTGAGGACCCGTATCACATAGACAAAAAAAAAAAAAAAAAATCTGTCTATCTCAATCCTTTTAATACAGGACTTCAGAAGGAAGATGATTTCTTTTTTTTCTCTGCCCCCTCAGAGTACAGTGTTCAAACAACACAGCACTCAAATGACTGTTCTCTGAGTATTAACAAAAAAGCCTCTTTACCATGGAATGAGTGACTAAAGCAGATCTCTGAGTATTTCTGCTACATCCAAAGGAACTGTAGCTCTGCTGTGAAACTTTGTTAACTTCATCTAGATGGTATGAAACCAAGGATAAAACATGTTGTCTGTGCTGGAGTGCAGTATGTTTCTAGAAATGTGAGATCTTCGCAGTCACAGACTGCAAGCTTTGTTAGCCTCTCCAGATCCTGAGCCAAAAATAAGCTGGTGTAACAGATGGGAAAGTGGGAAGCTGGAATTACTAGATGGGCAAAGTGAAAGTTCTTGGGTAATCTTAACTGCAATTTTTTGTGCTTTAAGTGCTTCCTTTGAAATTAAAATTTATTTCTTCAATTAATTTATATCTCTATACAATTTTTATGATTTTTCTGTAACCTTGATGTTAGAAGGTTTTGGTATTTTGTGGTGCTTGTTCATGCTTTTCAAGCATTTGCAGAAATAGGTTTTCCAGAGATATGTTTTTTAAAAAGTTGGTTTTTTAAGCAACTCTTTGTTTTCTGGTCATGAATTTTGTTAGATTAAAAAAAGTTTTATTTGTTTTCTTCAATTAAAAAATTATGGGAGTAAAAACTAGTGTCATCTTCTAGGATTCTATATTCATCTGATATAAATCTTAACGAAACTGAGGAGCTGTTTATGAATAAAATACAAGAAAGCAACACTACTATTCTTCAGAAGGCTCAAAAAAATGTAAATTGTCTTGGACAAAGCAGAAGAACACCAGTTGATCAGAATACTCCAAGTGGAGCTGTGCAGAAAGAAGTTGTTTGTTTGTCTGGTATTGAGGAAGAAATTCCAGAAGCAATCACTGATGCAGAAAGCGTTGAAGCTGCTGCAGGTAGGTTTGGAATTACACTTTTCTCTTTTTGTCTTTTATATAATTGTTCAAATAATTCTACAATTGTAAAAGTGAAGGCAAAATTAAAACTATTTTTACGGCACAAGCTGTCATGGATATTCTTTTCTATGGCCCACCTCATTGTCTCACTCTTTGAAAAAATTAATTGCTGCAGAAGTTAGGCAGGCACAGTTCCCAGCCAATGTGTGGTGTCATAAATCTGGAATTGCCAGGCACCAGACATGGTCATCACCATGTCCTGTCTTTTCCCTGGAATGCAGTGAGCTCCACTCCTCACCCCATGGGACTTCCATACAGCAGAGTATCTCCCTTGTTTTCCTTTCCTAGCAAGTTGCACTGCTTCCACTGTTGTTTTATGAGGGTTCTGGAAACTTTCATAATCTTCCATGCTACAGCTCTGAGTGAAATGATACAAGGAAATGTTTAACTGCTGAAGCGATGTCAGTGACACGGGCTCAAGCAGCACATCTGTTCAGGTGGGAGCCTGCAGCACGGCATGGCCCCAAACTCCCTCAGGGGCTGCTCTTAGGTGCAGAGGTTCCAGATCTCTGCAGAAAAAAATGAACTGGGTGCTTCATCTTCTGAAAGGGTAACTGCAGCACTTCTGTAGATACCAAATATGGAGCATTGGTCAAGTTTCTGGTAAGTCAAAATGAGAAGTAAAAATCAATGTTTGGAAAAGTTTTCAAGGAAAATCCTAGCTTGAATATGTAATAATAAAAAATGTAATTATGTCAGATTATTTTCAAATATTTTGTCTGTTCACTGTCAGTAGTCTCTTGTATGCCTGACAAAGTGAAAACAGCTTTTTCCCCTGTATGCAGGTAATTCCAAAGTAGAAACTGCGTCTGTGTTAGGACAAGACTTACTGATGCTCTACAAGAAGTGCTGTTGTCCTGATATTAATATTTGCGTAGAAGGCAAAGATTTTCAAGCTCACAGGTACATAAGTATTTACAGTAAAAAGTTTTTCAATCAATAACCATCCGGTATAAAATGCTGCTGTTACGATTTATCTGTAGGCAGTTATTGCTGGTGCTGTTCCCTATCTCTGAATTGTTACAGCTTTTAGATCTTATGTGTGGGGTGGCTATACTTTGACACTAATGAATCATCATCAACAGCAACCGTTTTGAAAAAAACTGCACTTTTAGCACTTCTAAGATTGCCACTGTAAACTCAATATATATTCAATATATACTCATGGAAATACTTGTAGATTTTTTCCTAACTTTATATCTATATGAAATACAAAATAATAACAAATAATCTGTGCTCTGTAAAGAAAATGAAAAATCTACTAATAAACTATCCAGTTATTAATGCTGAATAAAATTTTCATATAAGCAGAAAATTTCTTGGGTAGTAATTTTTGTTTTGGCTCTTTAGAATCTGCATACAAAATCTAGTTTTACTTTCATTACTTCAGCTATGTAGATGTAAAGATTGTCAGGAGCTTTTCCTAGATCAGAAGTCCAAGACTGTTTAACAACTTTCGCTTATCGAACTCCTGTGGCTTAGGAAAGCAAATTAAGGTGTCAGCACCATTCCTTGTATCTTTGATATAAATCCCTTTGCATATGAGATAGCAAAACTAGACAGCCTGTATTTTGTTCCCTTTGAGTATAATAAGTAACTGAGAGGGACTATAAAACCCCTCCATTACTTTTAGTACTTTTTCAACACAAAACTTGGGGGGGGGGGTGGTTTATTACTGACTTTATAGAAGATATGCCATAATAGTGTGGGTATTTGGATATATGCTACATTTTCAGAATGAAGTATGGTTAAAGAATGTTTGTTTCTTCTGGCCTACATCGTATGTCCTCAGGTACATAAGTTGGAGAAACAAATGCTTTAATGCAGAAAAAATAATGCAACAAAGAGCATCCATCAGCAGAGCTTCTTTAATTTAGGCCACTGACTGCCTGGAGCTATCTATCTAGTTTAACTAGCATCAAAAAATACGGCAGTAAATCATGGAGAAAACAAGGATGTTCTGAAACAGGCACAGGACTTGAGCTCATTTTAGCACTGTCATGTGAACAGTAGGAGCTGTAAGGGCGATGGAACTTTCAATATCATTGTGGTGAAAGCACCAGAACGATTTACTTACTGTAAGGAGTTTATTTTAAGTTCTCAAACAGGAGACAGGTTAGGACCTCAGAGTCTCCCCACCACTTGTGTCAGTATTCCTTACTTTTTCATGAAGTCCTGTGAACTTCCCGTAGACTTTAGTGTTGCTGGCTTAGGTCTTTAGTGTTGCATTCTTACAGAGCTCTGCATGAAGCAGGGTCACATTTGTTGGTAATAAGATTGGCACTAACCATCGCTGTAGGAAAGCACAGATCAAGTTAATTTCAAGTAATTTCAAAATAGTTTGGTATCTCCATATATTTATGAATATATGCTGATAAAATTTGAATTTAGGTACTACATATGTGTCCATATTCTGCCGAGTACCTGTCTTATTTAAAATGAGTCTTTGAAATATCCACTATGCCCTTGAAGTTGATCACTGTTCATTACTAAAATTTATTTGAAATATCCACTATGCCCTTGAAGTTGATCACTGTTCATTACTAAAATTTATTTGGAACAGAAGAAAAAACTGGAGATAAGTGTATTCCATATCTTTATGATATTGTGTTATTGTATCTTACAAAAGGAGATTGTGTATACCCAGAATTTCATACACTTCAAGTAATACCCATTATATATACTTCATGTAATACCCATTTACATGGGGATGTATTTCACTGAGATATGAAACGTTCGGTAAAAACTTTGTTGTTGTTATTTTTGCTGTATGACTCACAGGAGGAATGTGCGAGAAGTTTCTAATTTAAACTATTGAGACTTCTGAAGCAGGAGGAGGGAAGAGAGAGGAGAGAATACAGAATATAAAATGACTAGAGAAGAGACCATAAATAATCTTTGTGATTCTTCCTACGCAAAATGAGAGTGCTCAGAAACATTTTAAGAGACAATAAATACATGTAACAGAAAGGATTCTCATGCCTCGTATAACATTTTGCTTTTTCTGTCACAGGAAATACATGACATAAGCTAATTTTATAAATAATAGGAAGCTTAGCGAGTGTCATGAAAAAATTCTATGTATGAGAAATCTGTGGCTGTAGTAAGCCAGATAAGATACATAAAGGCTAACACTATAACTGGTGTGGATCTGGAAAAATGAAATCACAAAGCAGTTTTCATCCACTATCTTGTCTTCCTTTCTGCCACTACACTCCCACCTTAAGAGTCCTGTTGCAAAGGTCTTCTTACCTGGTATTTTGAAGGCTGATACTGGTAGAGATGCTGAGCTACAGACTGCAGCTCTGGGGTTTCTTTATTGTCTTTTATGGAAGTAGTAGTAAATTGAATTATCCCTGTTATGGCCAGTTATGCCTTTTAAATATAGAAGGGCAGTAAGTGTAAACAGAAGTAACTGACAGCTCTTGTTGTAAAAACACATCATATTGTCCCAGCCTTGTTAATATCAAGTTTTGTTTGGCTTTTGGTGGATAGCAAATTCTGAATAAAAGACCTTACATTCTTATCATTTTGATAAATACACGTTTTGTAAGATAAGAAGAATTTAAGATGTTCAGTACATAATTATTTATAATGGGGCTGTATAAAACTCTTTATTTAATACCTCTGTTATTTACTCTTACTTGGTAAATAAAACAGGAGAAATAAATGTGAAGTTTTAAATAAAGGGAAGGTGCTTGTGGTAATAGATTTCCTCTGTGTGAATCTCAAAGTCATACTAAAAACAAGCTTTAACTGAAAAATTTATAGAGTACTGTTTGGTTTTTTCTGTTGTATATTTTGAAATTCCAAACATACTGGGAGAAAAGGTATTCAGTACACAGCTGACACCTTAATGCATAAAGGGCAAAGATTTAAGTCAATGTTATCAAAGAGTCTCATCATGAATATTTGTATGTAGTGGAATAATGTTTACTTTTTCTCTCTCAGGGCCATTTTATGTGCCAGATCTAGTTACTTTGCTGCTATGCTGAGTGGAAGTTGGGCTGAGAGCTCTCAAGAGCACATCACTCTTCAAGGGTAAGTGTTGTCTCTGCAAGTCATGTGGGAGCAAAGGTAGGCAATTTAAAATCACTGCAAAGATGAAACAACGGTGCTGCGTACAGAGCGCTGAAGATTAATATGCCTTGACACTTTTCTCCAGCCTGATACATTTCTTGAGTACTGTTTTGACTTCAGGATGAAACTCTGTGTGTAGTGTATTTGTTAATACTGTCAGATGATTCAGAAAAGTCTTTTTCATCAGCAGAAGAGCACTAATCCTTTTTGTAGAGTATGTTTTAATATTCACAATCTACTTGAGAAATATTTTCTTTCACTTCTTGTTGTACATGGCATGAAAAATACTGTGTCTGAACAATATATTTTTCATACTTATTTGTACAATAAGTACATTTACAATGTAAAGATAAATAACATTTCCTAAATAGTGTCTAATTAAGATATTCCAGCAGAATATACTAAAGCAATTTGATCTAGTGGGCTTGTTCACCATGACCTTCTGTGTGAGAATAGTGGAGCTGTCACTGTAGGATGAATACTTAAGACTTCATAGATAAGCTGGGGACTGCCAGGTTAGTTCATTTCAGAATCAGAAAACTCTATTGAAATACATTCAATTTCCTTTAAAAGCAAAGGAGTCCTGATCCATGTACATGTTGGCTTCTTTGTCAGAATGATGTTGGCTGACTCAGTTTTCTTGAGAAAGAACTGTGGTACCTTACAGTGCTGCAAAATGTAACTGCTTTGTGTTAATATAAAATGTCTTGGCCAAGTGATACTTTCTGAAATGTTCATTTTAGGTTCCTGTCAGTGCAATATTGCTGCTGCAAAATTAGAAAGGTTATCTGTTGATTTGGTTATAATTTCCAAATCCTTATGAAACAATATATTTGTAATTTAATTAATTCCTTAATTTTTATGGTGCTTTAGAGGCTGATAGTCACCAATTACTCTGGTGTTTACGTTTCTCTTTCTGTAATTATTTTCTCTGTGGTTAAGAAATTTTCATCCTTATTTTTCAGTAGAGGCATTTTCCTGAGAAGTACTGAATTCTTATATGAGACTATTCTCACGCCAATGCCTCATAATTCCTGTTATTATGAGTCATATCCATAATTTTACCTTTTCCCCTTCACTTTTGTGCTTAGTGCTGGTTTCTGTGCTGTCTTCTACAACACTTATAAATGAAGTACATATGGCTTACTCTGAAATAATGAAAATTCTTCTTAAGGTAACAGCTGTCAAGACTGTGGGGAAGCTCCTTCTTGCTGGCTTTATGGCTGTTGTGTGTCCTGCTATACAGGGAGACAGCTGTGCTGATTTTGCTTCTCTGCACATTGCAACGCTGGGTTTTTTTCCTTTTGCTTTTAGTCATCAGTGTCAACTGCTTAAACGTGTCTAATGTTTTAAAGGGTCTTAGCTCTGCATGAGTGTTCCATCTACAGTAATGCACGCAGCACTTGTGGGTCCTGAAGATTGCACACA
Source organism: Hirundo rustica (assembly GCF_015227805.2). Classification (NCBI taxonomy): domain Eukaryota; kingdom Metazoa; phylum Chordata; class Aves; order Passeriformes; family Hirundinidae; genus Hirundo; species Hirundo rustica. The sequence goes on from NC_053458.1 coordinate 16,610,896, forward strand.
AAAATGTACGTGCACAAGTACAAGGAAGTGTTGTTCAGATCATGTCCATCACTGAGGCATTCTGTGCCTCTCTGCATTAAGATGCTGGGACTGTGAAAGGATGCAAACGCTGCTGTGTAGGACTGCCAGCTTCCTTAAGCTGAATAAAGACTTTCTAAAACTTCTGAGTAACGCTTCTACTTAGCATTGTAATAAAACTACTAAATGTATTCTTAGTGTTGTAAAAACATAAATATCATAAAATACTTAATTATAATAAAACAATTTTAAAATACATAGTTACATAATAGTTTACTTATGGCTAGTAAAAAGCTTGGCAATGATGAAAAAAATTCTTCCATATCCGTGTAAATAATATTGTTATTAGTCTTAGTCTGCTTATTACTTATTTTTAAAGATATAAAGTGTTAGAAAGTTTCAGCAAGTCCATCAAGTAGCTAAATTCACCCAAATGTAGTCCATTTAGACACTTTCGCATTGCAAAATCTTATTGTTTTAATTTAACCAGATCATTTGCCTTCCATTCACAGAGCAGCTGGATCATGTACCAGCTTTTGGACCAACTTCCTTTGGCTAAGAAATGTGATGCATTTTATTATGGGCATGTCTTTATTTTTTCATTCTTCTTTTTTGCAGCATAAGCCAAGCAGAAATGAATGTCATCTTGCATTTTATATATGGAGCTATTTTGGACTTCCCAGATGAAGTTGATGTTGGGTATATGTCAAATTTTATTATTTTTTAATTTTAGTTTGTGCTTGTTTGCTTGTTTTATATTTTCTCAGTTAAAAGTCAAAAGGAAAACTCCAAAAATAAAGCTGTTGAAGAAATCTTATCTGACAGCTACCAGAAAAGGTGTGCCAGCTGGTTTTGGAATACTCTATGAGGAGATGTGATGTTTTATACCAAAATAATTCCCAATTTGCCTGTACCTTCCTTTTAGTTTTCAGAATAATATATAAAATGTGTGAATGTATATAAAAGTTAGTATTTTGAATTTATTTTTACATAATCATTCGAGGTGATGAGAAGACTAAGCAGTTAATCTTAGATCCATGAAAGATGATATATAGGAACCAATGTAAGTGTTGGCATTTTCTTCTGGGATAGTTTTTAATCACAGTTTTATACATAATCCTGTGTTAGTGAAGTAAATTCTGAAATTTGTGAATTATTCTCTGAAACCATTTATACATTAGGTGATGAACTCTGCCACTAAACATTAAAATGCTACAATTTCCTAAAAATATGGAATTGATTATAATGTCCCAATATCAATGTTTAGCCAATTAATTGATCTATAAAATAAAATTATTATATTGATTATTTTCTAAATTAATAGTTTACTCACTCTGCTTTATAAGAATGTCATCAATAAAATTTTATGTAATCTTTGGGGAAAAAAAACTTACAAAGTTCTGGAACTCCACTGGCACAAATATTTTTTTTCATTTGCTGTCCTTAAAATAGGGAAACTGAGTCTTCTAAACAGCTTCTCAGCTAGTGACTGGGGCTTGTTTTTATACAGGCTGAACTCGATGGCTGGGAGATTATTATTATTAGGTCAATGTATGTTTCTGTTTTGAAGATTATTCTTTAGCGAGTGTCACGCTTGGTTGTCAATCTCTTTCTGCAGTAAGTAACCAAGAGGTGAAGTTAGTGTGTAAATTGTCCTCTAAGGAAAATGCAGCTATCACAAGGATTTTTTGATTCCTGTCACTACTGCTTTCTCTTTAGTCGCATGTTGGGCATTGCAGACATGTATGGGCTGGATGGACTAAAAGAAGTAGCTATCTACATTTTGAAAAGAGATTACTGCAATTTTTTCCAAAAGGTACGTCACTGCTCGTGCTGCTTAGTGAGCTATAGAGCCTGAGAATTTCAAATCTATTACTTAACACTAACTCACAGTGACAAGATACGTAAGACCTACGTGATCAAGGTGTTGGCTGAAGTCAGCACACCTATTCTCAGGTGTGAACCTGGGACAGATGGTGGGGGTAAGGCCTGTGATATCATCCACCTGTTTACAGACACTGATTAAAAGCGGTATTCCACGTGATTAATTCAATGTATTAAATTACACTGAGTATAGTTTAATATGTGCTGCTGTGAATGTAACCGTTCTTGGTGGGCATGTGGAAATGCTATATATTTGCGTATCTTGTTTCATGAGCATATATTTAGGAAAAAAAAGTCTGTTCAATTAAAATGGGTTTAAAAACAAGCACAAGCTTAGAGTTGAGCATTTTCATGCATTAGGCTCATGAGGCTGAATCCTGCTTTACTGACATGTGGAAATAGATAACTACATAAAGGCAAACAAACTTAAGTACGTGGCAGCTGGCATTACTTCTGAATCTTTGAACTGATAATTTTGTACTTCTGTATGGTTTCTGTAAATCAAAATGTACAATAATTGTGATAATTTTCTAACAACTCTAGCCTGTTCCTGGCAAAGAGCAACCGGTACTAGAATGCATGGCTATTGCTCATTCATTGGGAGTGGAAAACCTATATGATGCCTGCATGAAGTAAGTAAAATAAAATTAAATTGGTTTTAGTTTATCTGCTTTCTGTTGAAATGATTTTATTTTGCAAGACAGGGTTTATTTTGGCATATGAAATGTTAACATTTTCTAAGTTTTTTCTTTGCAATATTTTAGAGGTATCATTTATGCTAACAAGTGAAGATAAAACATTTTTCATCTTTCTTACCTAAGAATGGCTCTCTTTTCAACAGATGGGTAGGAAAACATTTTGCAAGATGTTTTTCAGAGAAAAGCTTTGCCAATTTACCTACTGAACTTCAGAACAATTGTCTTGTTATGTTGATTAACTCTTTGGTAAGTATTGTGCTTTGTATAAAAATAGAGTAATGTAAATTGTTTCCTTATTTAGCTGTACAAGGTAATTTAAGAGATAAGAAATACAATCTTAAGTCTGTAGTACATTTATACTATGTAAAAGTTCCAATTAAAATAACAATTTAAAAAAGTATTTTGATGTGAAACGTCATTGTTATGCTTCATGCCACACAGTCGAGTGATCATCGCATCCAAGTCCAACATAATAATAGAAAACAAGTGTATGAAACACAACTGTGACATCATAATGCAACATTATGGAAGTGTTCAAGGCCAGACTGGATGGGGCTCTGGGAAAGCTGGTCTAGTAGAAAGTATCCCTGCCTCTGATTAGAGGACATGTAAGGTCCTTTTCAAGCCAGGCCATCCTATGATTCTGATTATGTGCTTGGATAATGAGGAGCAGGAAATGACTGTATCAGTTTGTGTTACATGGTGGCAAACATAATTTGTGATTGCCTTTTCATCTTTACCTGTATTCTAATTTGGAAAAATTTGACTGCTTTTTTTTCAGACCTCAGGTGGTCACTGGCTATCAAGGATCACAGGCTATTTGTTTAGAGGCAGGGTGACTTTACAAAAATAAAGTAGCAGTATAGTATCCATATCTTTTACTTCTCTACTATGCTGGTCCGCCCAAAGCTCCTCTTTCATTTTTTGTGGCACTTAGTTACGTTGTTCCAATTTAGACCTGCTTAAATTTAAGTGTTTTCTAATTGTATTTCTGTATAAAACTATGCTCAGAGCTGACTTAAGGTAACTGCTTTGAACTAGACCTGTTAACAGAACTTTGGTCAAGTACTCAGCCTGTAAATTGAAAAAACTGAATTGTAACAGATATATGAAAAGTACATAGAAATAAAGGTAAATCTGTAGAGCTGCTGCCAGACATGACTGTCTATGTACTTAGCTGTAATGTGTATTGTCACAGACAAAATGTAATCTAATTAGCTCAGGCAACAGTCACAGCATGATGGTTCTAGCACACAGCTGACAGCTAAATATGTGACATCTCATATCTCAAACTTGAGTCCTTGTCCCCATGTCTGTGTTACTGTGTTACCCAAACTAAATAGCTCCAGGATGGCCATGCACACTGCCAAACACCGCCCTGGTTCAAGAGTTGCACTCTTGAATGATTCTGACCAAGAACTACCCCTTCCTGAAAGGACTGTGAAGCCTTTGTGGGACTGGTTTTTTAAGGACTTCTTTGATGAAGTTCTTAAAGTGCTGAGGCCAGCAGGTCACCCAGGAGTAGCAGTTGCAGCTGCCTATTCAGGTGAAAGCCTGCAAAATGACAGATTTCAGAGTTCCATGCCTATAAGTCAGTTATTAGGTAAAGGTTTTCACCCTGAGGGTGTTTGGGCACTGGAACAGCTCCCTAGGGCAGTGGTAACAGTACCAGCCTGACAGAGGTCAATTGGACAATGCTCTCAGGCACAGGGTGTGACTCCTGGGGTGTCCTGTGCAGGGCTAGGAGTTGGACTTGATCTGAAAGGGTACCTTCCAGCTCAGCTGTGATTCTGTGATCAAGAGAAGCTTGAGAATATCCACAGTAATAAACCTGAACAGTTCTACGACAATGCATAAATCTCACAGAATAAAGATGGCAGCTATAATGCCTCAAGATCATGTTTAGTATCTCAAGATATCAGGTGTTCTGCCATTATATTCTATCAGGATCCTGAACTGTTTTTAGAATATACACATAGCAGTGTGTATCATACATTGTATAAAATTGGAGAGTTTTAAGTTACATTTTCAGATATAGATGAGTTCATTCTCAGCTACAGCTGTTTAGAGTTAAACCACCACCCACCACCAAACTACCTCAGGTGTGTACTGCAGCTATGAGCACATGTAGACACAGTTCTGGGTTCTTCTCTAGGCCCTTGTGCAACATTATTGGGAAGCTGAAAGGTGAGTGTTCAGGCCTTCCTCCCCCTCTGCTTATTCTAGTAGATAAAGATGCTGTGGTTACAGTTTGTGCTGAAATACATGTGCTACCTTGCCAGCATTTGCAGAACAGTCATGGCACTTTGGTACTTGGTACTGCCCCTGCTGTGTACCCAGCTTCTCTGGGAGGTTTTTGCAGTTTGGACTAAAGTGGGTTTTAGTTCTCCTATTAATGATGTAAAATTTGTGTTGGTGTATCTTTGCAGGATTCACTGATATTTTATGGACTGAAGTCTGAAAGCATCTAGAGTTACAAAATTAAACAATAAAGTGTAAACTTCTGCTCAGAGAAGGGTTCTTGTGAGCATTCATTTCAGCATTTAAGACCACCATTCCAAAAACCTGTGGAATTCCCAGGGGAGTTTTGCACAATCTGCAAAAATGCTTTAAGCATGCTTGAGGGATGAAGAAGAAAAGGTCTGACATTAATTTTGCAGGGGCTACTGTATGATTTACAGTCCTTTTACTCTGCTGCTAGAGTTTTCTGCTGTAAAACTTCACAGTTACACCCAGTTAAACAGTATAACTCTGCTGATCCTTTCATTTACTGATGCTGGAACTGTAAAACCTCGTTAATGTGACAGCTGTTAAGAGGAAAAAACAGTGCAAAGAAAAGGAGATTGTTGATGGGAAAATCCCTGGAAAACCACAATGATGAACACAAACATTGAAATGGAAGTGCCATTTAAAGCACTGTCCAGGTGCTTTATGTATGCCTATCCCTGATGTCTCAACTTCATGCAAGAAAATTACTGGGATTTTAGATAACTAAAGTGGACTCCACTTTAAAATGGTTAGAAAAAAGTACAATAAGATTAGTAAAATTCAGTTAGAACCACTTCTACAAAGTGCTGATTTAATTAGAAGTCAATGAAGGCATTTTATATTTCACTGGAAGTGTCTAATGGGAGTCAATGCTTATTGCCTTGTGAGCAGGGGTTGAATTAGAGACAATTCAAAAAGCTTGTAATTGAGTCCAGTGGGAACAAAATCAAACCCTAAGCATATATGTAAATTCTTAATGTACATGATCTGCAGAGAAGCAAACTGAGAGTGCCCAAAGATGAGAAAAATAATTTTAAAAATATATTTTAACAGTGGATGGTCAGATTTTGTCTCTTAACTGTAATATGCACAAAGAAGGTACTCCCTGCTTTCTGACTTGCATAGGACAAATGTGTTGTGATCTGAATTTGCAGTACGGGTTTTTGTGTCAAATATTTATCTGAGTTGTTGCTTTTTCAAGTGTTACTGCATAATTTATCAATGTCCTGCTAGGTCACTTTGAAAAGAGCTTTCAGGCCATTCTAATGCGGATAACCATAAATTCAAAGTTCTTTTCAAGTGATGTGTTTGCCCCTAGAAGTTGCCCTCAGGTACTGTGTTGATGCAATGCATGGAAGAACCAAAGACACAGACCAGGGTAATAAATATTAGCAAATCTGTTTGCATGAAAGAAATGTAACTAGAAACATAACAATTACTTTTCTTTGAGAAACTTTAGACAACAAAGAGGGTAAGTTCAGTTAAAACTCCATATGGGAAGACAAATACTTGTTGTCTGACTCCTCTAAAATAAAGCAAAAGGATTCATAATTACAGAAAGGTTTTCTCTCTATCCTGAATGCTAGGCCATCCACACTCACCTAAAACCTCAACTTAGCAGTTTTATTCAAGAATTTATTATATCTTTCAGTGACGTATGATCTTTTTCTCTACTCAGCTTCTCCAGCTAACATTTGCCTTATTTCCTTCAGGACTGCAGTGTGTAATGACGCAGTTGAAAAAATAAAAGATATTGAAAACTTTACTATCTAACCTCATGCAAAACAGAACCAATAGAGATTTCTTTTTCTGCTTTAGTTTCAAAGGCACGTATAATATTAAGAATTATAAACCCCAACATTTATTTAAGTAAGGTAAATAATGACATGATTGGATCCCTGTGTAAAAGCTCAGTAACTGAACAGACGGTATTTTACAATTAGCAATTCTTTAGGTAATTGCTTGGCAACAGGTTCATTTCTGTTTCTGTTTCAAGAACCACAAGAATGCTGCTTTGCGATTGATGGAGAGTGACCGGCTGATCAATAGCCTTCCCCGAGTGAAATGGACAGAGACAGCTGTGGCCTTGGCATCACGGCTACATGAGGAATGTGTAACCTTTATTGTTGAAAACTTCCTACACGTGGTACAAAGTGAAGGCTTCTCTGTTTTGTTGCAGGTAAAAGTGCCCTCAAGTTCTTACATGCTTCCAAATAAATTGAATTATATCACATTTTGGAAAGTTCAGGCTGCTAAATTACCAAAATAGTTTGCTTTTGCTTTGAGGTACGGTTTTGTGGGAAAAAAAAAAAACAACAAACTCAGGAAGTGCTAAGATTTTTTGGGGGGTGGATTTTTTCAGGTTTGTTTTAAAGCATGTAAATGCTTTGATACACAGGGCTAATACTGCAGTCAGGTTATGTGCTTCAGTTAAGCAATAGTTCAAATTGATTTAGTGGGATGGTTTCTGTGTTGCAAAAAGTATAGATATCAGCTTTGAAAAAGCTTTCAGACCCCTGGAATAACAGCACAGATTTACAAGATTATGAGTATGACAAAATTCTGCTGATTTGTGTTGTGAATTGCACAAATGTGGCAATGCTGTAGGTTCTGATGAGAACTTAACTAGTCATCAGTTCATTTCTCCTGTGAAATACGTTTTTTTAATGTGTGCAGAGGAGTGAAAAAGATAAAGAGTGAAATGGTAAAACGATTTGCCTTTGGATCCAGAGTTGCATGGGGCTGTAAATTCATCACAGTGTGCTTGTTCCTAAAATTTCTGTTAATGAGCAAGGCCTCAGGATAATTTGCTAGAGGCCTGGAGAGGGGTGGGGTTATGGAATGGATACAAAAGAAGATGCTTCTTTGTAATACCTCCTGCACAGCTTGATAGCAGATCCTCTCTGCTCAGTAATGCTTTTGCATACAAAGTACACGCTTTTGTTTTAAATGACTGCATTTTGTTTTCTCAGGCACAGGCAATGAGCAGCAAACCTGACCTTCTAGAACTAATTTCCAATGCAATTGAAAAAAGCATTAATAATGAAAATAGCTGCTTTCTTCTTGTAGCAGTGGATATGTTGCTGGACTCCACAAATGTGAAGGAGATGGTAGGTTCTTTAATGTGCAGTGTTTGTAGAAAAATTATTTTGGTACAGCTTCATGTCATGGTTCAAATCAGATGATATGGTGTGAGCTCAGATGGCTCAGTCATGCCACTGAGGTCATACAGAAAAGCATCTGCATAAATCCAAGGTCCTTTTGGAAGTATAGAAAATGTAGGCGTTTGTTTACTTAAAGAGAAACCCCATCCTGGGAGTCAAAAAATTCCTGTGTATTACTGAAAATGTAAGTCCTATGGGCAACACTGCCCTATTGATCTTTACTATCACTTTAAATTTCTGGTAAGAGAAAAACTTTGCAAAATGTTGCACTACCTAAAACTTACAGGGGGAGAGAGCTTATTCTCTTCCTCCCCTAAATATTTCCCCTGCTTTTTGTGAAGGTCACAGGTACATTTGCTTTTGTTTAAAACTGTCCTCTAAAGCAAGGACTGACACTTAATCTAGCATTTGCTTTTTGGATTGGGTGGAGGTGTCAGGCTCCATGTAACATACCATGTATATTCACAAAACCTAAACAATGACATTTAAGCTTTGGTTGAGTAATTCTGGGAACAATTCATAAATAGTATGACAAAGAATAAAAAAGTAAATGAAACATTAATTACTGCAATCTGGTGCTATTATAGATTTACTCGGCCAAAGCAATGAAAATTTAATCAAATACATTATTTTTCCCTGGAGTATTTGACCTTGTTGTGACACAGCTGACAGTAAAGAGCTATTATAGGGCTCATTTAAAAAAACAAAAAGGGGAGGGGAAAGAGCAGTGAGAGCAGTGTAGTGTTTACTAGTGCTGTAATTTGTAGGTTTAAACTATAGAAAAAAATCACTGTGGTGGGCAATAATCCTTCAAAACAGCATCTCCACCTACCAGACCGTTATAAAATATAAGTGATGACATCATTGATCTAGCTTAGGGAGTAAGTAGATTCTGAAAGGAATAATGACTGGTTGCTATGACAATATGCCCCTCGCCAGCTGCTGATTTGTTACTTGAACACAGGGTTTTACGTGCAAGATCCAGGCGCTGCGTGATAAGCTCTGGGTCTTCCTGGTTCAGTCTTTTTATGCTGTTCGTCACACAGAAGGCTGGAAGCTGCTGGGGCCAGACCATCAACACAAAATACAAGCAGGTATGTCTGGCGTCAAACCGCATTGGAATTTTTTAGCAATCTGTTTCATGGATATAATGCAGATGGAATTATGGAACCTGCTACGAATTAAAGCCAAATTTGTGCTGCTTTGTGTTTTGAAGTGGTGTTTTAGAATAGAAGCATGACGGCATGCTTAGCTAGTTTCAAACATGGGAATCAGTAAGTCATTTTCTGTCAAGAGTCTTCCCTGCTTTTCTTTTTACGAGTATATATGATAGAAAACCCCCACCCCCACCATCATGTAGATGGATTCTATTCTTATTTACAGCTACTCTAAATTACTGAAAACACTGCAGTAGGATTAAAAACCTGACCTCCCTCATTTTTAAGGAGATAAGAGCTGCAGATGAATTAAATTTGCACCGAGCAGATTACCCTTTCCATGAATTCCCTTTCTGTCCTTTATGGTTTTCTCCATGATGTCTAAATATTGCTCGTCTCTTGCATAATGCTCGTCCTGTGCACTGGGAGCAAATGCAGATAGCTGGGCTCCTCGGCTGATTGGCATTGTGATCTTGTGTGTGCTGCTGCAGACAGCCCCTAAGGAGCTGCATGGTGCGCTCTCAACATCTTAACAGACAGCACTTCCAACAAAAAGGAGTTTTTGTTCTGAATGCTCCTTTGTTTTGAAGTACACGAGTATTCTGAGGATGTGGAACTGATGATGGAGTTCAGTTATGGTTTAATATTAGTTGTGACAGTACAGTGTTGTAAAAGAAAACCTTAAGTACTTCTCTGAATTCAAATTACTTTTGATTCAAAGGAGACGTGAGCATTTTTATATCCTTTTCATTAAAGACATTAGTAGCAAGAATATAATAGTTTTAAAAATGTTTATGCCTAGAGGTAGGTGAAAATTTTATTCTCCAATTACATGCTGGAAGATGCAGTGACAGTCTTTCTAAGCACGATTTAGGGATGTAGTCAAATAATGTCTCATACTAACTACTCTGTAAAACAGGGATAGGATTTTTCTTGATTATAAAATCCTTCCGAAGCGGAGGAGTTGGCTTTAGAAAAAAGGGTGGGTTGTTCTGATTTGGGGTGATTTACTATTAAGATGATCATGTCTCTATTGTGAATGATGTTTTTGCTACTTTACACTAGTGCTTTTAATAGGAAAAAATATTTAAAATCAAGGTGTGTCTTAATTTTCCAAACTCCATCTTGCCAAAAATTGTTTTGGTTTCTTTTGGGTTAAATTCTGGCTGAAGTTGCATACATTTTATATATGAAAAGGCTGACATTTTTGCATGAATTAGCTGGTTTTAATTACAGGCAAAGTGATCGTACAATATTGGTAGACAGATTTTAATACTCAGGTGAAATATGTCTAGGATAACTTAGATCAACTTTCATTTTAAGGATTTCTGGTGGTGGCTTTTCTCCTAGAAATTAAGCCCATAGAGATTTAGAAGGCTGTAATAGAGGAGGAAAAATGCCAGAATAGGAGATGATACTGTGTATTTTTCATTTACAACCTTTCTTGTGTTTTCTTAGGCACAAGTTTATAAGGATTTTGTCTTAATATATTGGTATGTATTGATATGCAGAGTCACTGCTAGAAAAAGGATTAGATCCCTGGGGTGCCATTTTCAGCATACCTTTTGTGTGATTTTTAGAGACCTATATAAAAATTATTTTTAGTATGTTTAGTAAGAATTCAGCAGAATCTTTTTCTTATACATACAAAAAATGTTTCCATGTATAGTACCTCAGAACATGAGGCACTGAATGCCTAAATTTTTTATATATTTTTTGCAAAACCTTTTTTCCAGCTGAAATACGAATACAGACATAAATGAAACCTATCGATTCTGGGTCTGTACAGTGTCTATAAATATCCCTTTTGTATTCCACAAGTGCAATTGATTTAAAAGCTTTGTTGAAAACAGCTTTCCTCCCAGAGTACGTCAGATTAAAAAAAATAAAAAAGTCATTCACTGCCTGAAAACTCCACATGACAATCACAGGAATAATTCTCATGACATTATGCTGCATGCTATCTAAAGAGGCACTATGACCTTAGTGTGTACATTTAGGTATTTTGGCTTTGCCAATTTTGAAAACTAATATAATTTACTTTAATGTAATTAAGTAAGTACCTTAGAATTAACAATACACTTAAAAGCCATTAGTACTCTAAATTTGAAGGTATCTTTTGTAAATTTTGTACACTTTCAAAGGTCTCAGTGCACTGCTGGCTTTAAATGAATTGAGCTTGGATAAACAAAAGTCTTCCTATGGACATGGGGAAACAGCAGTTAAGTAACTTGCTTATGGCCATGTGATGTCATTACAGATCCTACATTTTTTGTTCCAAACATAAAACCATGTATTTCCACTTCACATTTGCCATGTCACCAAAATTAGCCTTTCTAGAGTATATCAGGACCCAGAGAAGTGCTTTCTGATTTCACATGATGTTAACTGAGTAGGCTGGCTTCATTTCTGTCCCCCTTCTTTCCTGCCAAACAGTGAAGAAACTGCTTGTTCCTTTTACAGCTGCGTTTGACAAGGGTGATGACCGAAGACTTGGCAAAAAACCTGTATTCACCAGTTCTCAGGTAAACATTTATATCCAAGCATGAAAAATATTCCGGTAATTGCAAACAAAACTATTTCATTATTTGCTTTAAATTAATACTGACTTTCCATATTGCTTAATGGAACTTGGTTTTGAAAAACCTGTATTTTCTTGTAAACTGTTTCTGCAGAATCAGTAATGCTGATCACTGGAAACATCTTAGGAGTCAGACTGCGTTCTGCGACATTTTCAAACAGATAAGCTCAAATAAAAGGCAGGAATTTGTGTTCACAACCTCACATTCCTCTCTTGCTACATAATGAAACTCATCTGTTTCCCAGAGCAAATGGTTTGCTACTGAGCTAATGAATCTCTGCTATTATTACAAGCCACCACAACACTGAGTCTGTTACGCTCCCTGCTCTGAAAAATATTTATTAGTGCCCTCAACAACTCTTCTGTTGAAGCTCACACTCAAAACTACATGATTAATTGGTAAAAAAACAATATGGGTTTCACATGATTTGACAGTCTTGCATACATTGACACTGGTATCACAAAAATTCCCTTTAATGCACTCAATTCTCCATGTTTGCGTTCCTCCTTATCTGAGAGAATTGATATTGGCATTTCTGTGTGGATATGCTGTTGGTAATGGTTAAAAACATCACGTGTTGTAAAATAATTTTTGGCTTTATGTTTGTAATAATGCATAGTCTTTATTCCTTTTTGGAAAATATGCACATATGACTCAAAAAAATTTCTTACTTAAGCAGACACGAATGATAAAAATAAATAAACATTACAGAGTAATTTGTCCAAAGTAAAAGTGAAACTCAGGTATTTCTGTCTCCTCTGCATAGAACAGTACTTTAATATTCTTGAAAGCTGGCAAACTGAGCTAAAATATGTGTATATGTATATATATAGATATAAAAATTTATTTCAATATTGAGTAGTCTTGTTGTTTTACTGTACTACATTAAAAGTAGATGTGTTTCAGAAATTACATATTATGGATAGTTTGGTGTTACAAATGTTTTGTTTGGTGTTTTTTTCAGATGCTTTTTTTTTTTTTTTTTCCCCTAGCTAAATAAAACTACTACATCTCTTGGTATAAGGAATACTTCCTGGGCAGAACACAGCAAGAAAGATTGCTGGGGAGATTCTTCCACTAATCAGGATAAAATGAAATCTGATGGATTAGGAGCATCTGGACATGCATCCACCAATAGAAACACTGTTAATAAGACTTCAAAGCATGAGGATGTAAAGGGGAAAGATGGCAAAAAATTAGTTTCCAAGATTACTAAGGATTCCAAGCCTGGGGAAAAAGCTGTTTTGCCAAAGGCTAGAGCTGTCATAAAGACAAAAATAGAAAATAATGGAAATTTGAAGGCTGAAAGCATGCTTACCAAGCAAGATATAGAAAAGACATCATCTGCAAGTGGACAAAAAAATTCAGGAAGCAGCAAAGGACTAAAGAATCATGAAGGAAAAATTGCAGGTGCCAGACCTAAAGTGCTGACAGTAACCTCAAGCATGCAGAACAAAACAAAGCCATTGAAAAAAGCCACAGGGAAGGAATCTCCCTCCTTGGTGACTGTGGCAGCAACTTCCAGCAAGTCAGCAAATTCAAACATGGATATCCAGACTGTGGGTGAACAGACAGAGGAACCCAAAGAGGATAGATCAGTAGAGGAAGGGAAAAAACAGACTGGTAATTTTTTATAATTCTTTCTTTAAAGTCCTCTTCTGATTAGTATTCTGTACACTGAACACCAGCCAGGGAAGCTCTAAGATAATTTACTATAAATTGATAAAAGTTACATTCTTCTCCTGTAAATGAGTATAAACTGACTTTATGGTCAATTAATAGCCAACTAAAACAGTAAACTTTTACAACTTTGGCATGTATGCTCTTCTCAATAACTGATTTTTTTTTTTTTTTTTTTTTCAGTAGTTATATGCAATGCATTTCCCCCTGTAATTAACTTTGAATTTACCTTACAGTAGTGAAAACAAAGGCATCTGTGAAGGTATCAAATGGAGTCACCACCAAAAAAAAAAAGACTGAACTTGAGGCTAATGCCACAACAAGCAGGTATGTTACAAAGCAGTATGCTGCTTTATGGATGTGTGCATGTGTGTATGAGTTTGGGCAGAAAGGTTTCAGGTGAGCTATTAAAGTTACTATTATATGTTCTTTTTAACTCTGAGAGTGGTTGTCTGTAGGATGTTATTTGCAAAACAATTTGAGTTAGCTATTGGCAACATTACTATAAAGATAAAATTGGTTTGACTTTTCTGTTGGACTGGTGCATGCTAATAATTTTTAAATTGTTATAGGTCATTCAGAATTCTGCATACTGGAACAGTTAATGACCACACAAGGTGTTGTAAACTTACCATTTCTGGAATAGTTTAGATTAAACTGGACAGGAAACAGCTAAAGAGAAATTATGAAATGGGTCAATATATATACATGTTTGTATATAAATTAAAAATATAGACATATTTAATTTTTATTTTCAAAAAGTTTACTTTTTGGGTTGCCTTTTCAATGTTTATAGGTGTGCACATTAGAACACATATATTTCTTGTTTAAATATAATTAAACATTGCTAGATCTAAGCCTGGAAGTAATGGATGTAATGATTTCTTTGCAGTCTGACAAAAAAAACAACAGGAAAAGGGTGTAATGAGCAAAATGTACAAGCTGTTCTAAAGAAAAAAGGGAATGTGAGTACGAATTCTGCAGCACAGCAGAAGACTCAAAACACACCTACCAATTCTCCCAAGAACCAAGGTAAAGTTTCATACAGCAGTTAAATTATCTGCCACCATTATGCAAAGCTTTGAGGTTTATTTGGTTTTTAGCACAGCTGCTTGGAAAAATCTTCCGGAGGATTCTGGGGTTTTTCCATATTTCACTTTTGGTGGTAATCCTAAACTGTAAAATGCAAATTAATGTGTCAACTTCAAAATACTTAAAAGACTGTCTTCTGTGCCAGTCGATGTTTTCTTCTGCTTGCTTAATCTGCATTGCAGAGTCTTCCATTTGCTGATCCTCTGCACTTCTGCATTTGGAATCATGACTGTGCTCAACAGAAATTCTCTAGGCTGAGCATTTGCACTAAGCCTCTGGACTGCAGACTGCTTTATGCCTCCCTACTTTGGTGTTTTCCTATTTCCCCCTCACAGTAGCGCTACTAATACTGGACCCCAAACAAATAATCAATTTCAACAGCTACTGATAGCAGGGGTAGGAAATGACACTGTAAAACACAGAGAGGAAACGCTGCTTTAGAAGGATACAAAGTGTTAAGGATGAAGCTCCAATATTCAAGTTATATTATCTTAAATGCACTGTGATATAGAAGACACAGGTTCTGTCAATTTGTGGTCATTAAAGATCTTGCAGTATTTTCTGACTGAGCAGGGACATTGACTCTGGTATTCTAATTACATTATAACTAATGTAATTATTTTCTGCTTCTGTTCATTTCCTCTACAATATAAATTGAATACAGTACTCATCACTTCCTGTGCTAGGCTGCTGTGTAGTGTTTGTATGCTTTATTAGAGAGCTGCTGCTTTCTACTCCAGGCATGACTACTTCAGTTATAGGCTGAAGTGATTCCTGTATGTATATTCTATGAACTGCCTTAAAGGTGCCAAGATGGTATTTTTGTCTACTCTTTGTTATTTCAAATCTTATTTCTTTGACAAGCTTTAAACCCTTTAGTTATGTTAAAAGTTGAGTAACTTGTTTCTTAACATAAACATTTACAAAAAATCCGTGAATACACTGTGACTGGCACATACAACCTTTATAGTTTTTTTTACTGTTTGTTAGGACCTCAGGGGGAATCACCAAATTCACTGAAATCAGGAATGTCTCCAAAACATAATGAAGAAAAAAATGTGTTACAACACCTGGTTCAGACAACACTCCCAGAAAAACATCCTTCAGCTAAGAAGAAGAGCATTAAACAATCACAAACACCTGTAACAAAAGCCACTTCAAAAACAACACCTAAGACTCTGGCTTCATCTAAGAATGCTGAGATTACAAATAGTAAAGACCCAAAACAGAAAACAGCTGTATTAAAATCTCAGTCCTCTGCCCAAAAGCATTCAAGGAGTGATTCTCCTGTTGTGCAGAAGAATGTGCACAAAGATTCAGGAGAGAAACTTGAGAAAAACACGGCTGATGCTGTGGCAGGTCAACTTCATGACAATAATGAATGCTATTCTGCAAATGATTCTCTAAAACCTGCCAAAAGTGGCAGTGACAATAAATTGCTGGAGTCCTGTCAGTCCAATAAACAAAAATTACCGGATTCTTCTGAAACTGTGCAATACGAAATACAACCCAAATCTTCTTCTCCTCAAAAGGCAGAAGAAATTATTTATAAACAAAATGTTTCACTACAAAATGACACGGAAACAAGACAAATCTGTGGAGATCAGACTGGAACTAGAAAGACTGAAGATCCAGAGAAAGATGGTAATACAGCTGAATTTCACTGTCACGTACAGACTTCCAATGATGGATATTCAGACTTTTCCAAGGAAACCAGTCAAAAGGCTATTGTTTTAGGAGAACTGGTGAAAGATTCAAAAACAACAAAAGTCTGTAATGAACAGAGTGATAAAATAAACTCTGAAACAGGTCTTAACTATGGTGAAAATGCTTTGTCAAGCTTCTCCCAAGTTACCGATAAAGAGGATGAGACGTCATCTCCTCAGATCCATGTGGAAGGATTTCTTACAGTTGATGAACTGTGTGATACATTAGCCTTGACTGAATATAAATCAGTTACAACAGATTTAGATGATGCTTCAGAATGTTCCACAGAACAAATAACAGAAAAATATTCACCTAATTATACAGAGCTTATAGAGCCTATGGAAATGCCAGAAAACCATGAAAATGCAGAAATTCCCTTTGTGGACCACTGGAGTACTGGTGCCGTAGATCCAAAAGAGAGTCCTGAATCAGATACCGGCAGTGCAACCACATCCTCTGATGATATAAAACCAAGATCAGAGGATTATGATGCTGGAGGCTCTCAGGATGATGAGGGATCCAATGAAAGAGGGATTTCTAAATGCAGTACTATGTTATGTCATGATTTTCTTGGAAGAAGCAGCAGTGACACAAGTACACCTGAGGAATTAAAAATTTATGATAGCAGCCTAAGAATAGAAGTGAAAATGAAAAAAGAGGGTTCTGATCTCTTCCGTGTTAATTCAACAAGTGATGATGAAATACCAAGAAAAAGACCTGAAATTTGGTCCCATCAAGAGAGTTCACGGACCACTACCAGAGAAAGCAAAAGTTCTACTTTTGGTAATGCACAGTTTACTCAGGAAGCAGACCAAGTTTCTTCTTCTGCCGATGAAACAGAAGATGACAGATCTGAAGCAGAGAATGTTGCAGAAAACTTTCCTCCATCAAATGTTCCTGCTCAACAGTTCCAAGGAATTGATAATTTAGCTTTTGAGGATGCAACAGAAAATGATACTGCAAGTCAGGAGTTTTCTAAAACTAAAAATTTCAAACGATCTGTTTTACTTTCAGTAGATGAATGTGAGGAATTGGGAGCTGATGATAAAGTGGAAACTCACACTTCACGTCAGCACTCAATAGATTCACTTACTCCTTCAGAAGTATTTGACAGTGTTTCTCAAGAGCACCATGGAAAGACATTTTATTCAAGATACTCATTGGAAACTGAAGATGGATTCCTGGATGGCAAACAGCACAAGGATAGAGACAGTAGATCAGATAAAAGTGGAAGTTCTCTCCTGCATCTCCACGGTACTGAAATCCCAGGAAAGGAGAATCAAGGTGCTTCAATGACTGAACAAAATTGCCTAGATAAAGTATATTTAGTAGGTAGTCCACATCCAGGAGAAAACCAGCAAGTAAATATGAAGAATGAGGTGGCTAGCGAATTTCACCAGTGCTTAGATAATAAGTACTTAGATAATGATGCAAAATCTCAAGAAAGACCGTGTCATCTGGATCTTCAGCAGAGAGAAACTAATTCTGATGTGCAAAAGAGCAGCTCTGCAAAACCTGTAGAAGCCAGTAAGAATCAGATGCTGACTCAGGAAAGTCAAGTGAGAGACAGTCAACCAGCAACTACCGAATGCGCTAATACTGATTTACTTCCAGGTAATGTACAGAAATAGAAACATTCAGTCATTCAAAACCAAATTAATAGGGAAAGCTTTGACAAGTCTGGGATTGAACCCTGAACTGAAGTAATTTTGGCTGAAATATATTTAAATATTTTTAAGTATTTCACTTGGGTAGAGAATGCTTGTCTGTTTGAAATATCCGTCATTACCCTGCTGTTCAATGAGAAACTTGACTACAAGAAAAGAGATTTTATGTAATGCTAAAAGAAAGATTGGATGCAGTTGTCTGTACTTCAGTTATTTTTGATCCAATCTAACATTGACAGCATCAGCTTTTGATGGAACCTTAGTATTTGTTTTGTCTGCTTGACAACATATAGTATGTCTGAATGGGATGTGCAATAACTAAAGTAATAATCTTAACGAAAGCGCACTGAACTGTTTACCTAAACAGCTATATGCATTATTGTTGTAATTTATTTATTTATATATTATATACAAATTTGGATCATTCTCCCACTGAATATAACTGAGTATTTGCCATATACACCAGTGGGAGTAGGTTTGAATTCTGCTTTAGAGCTTATGAGATGTCTAAAATTCTAAATTTTACCAGTAAAAGCTTATTTCCTAAAAGAGAGATTATACTTAGAACTGATGCTTATATAAAAAAAAGTTCTAACTTGTTTTATGTAGCTAGATGAATACTTGTCTAGTTTTGTCTTTTGTCTTCTTTATATCAATAATTCAGTCTGTTTATCCCATCAAAAATATACAATAGTGTGTTGATTACAACTATTGTGTATTCAAGAGTAATGAAACACTGATGATGATCTATGTTCAGCCAGACCACAGAACAAGAAGACATTAAAAGTTGTACCATTTTTTTTAAGTTTGCTTGCCCTTGCCTGCAGCTGCCCTTGCATGTGCAGTGTAGAAATAAGCCTGTGGATAAACAATTTTGGTTTTAATTCTCTTCTAAGCTGACATAGCTTAAGTCACCATTCAGTAATCATTCTCTATTAATTCCCTCTATGCACCTCCTGGTCTAAATTTAATTTATGTAGTAAATGAGAAATTTCATGTGCATTAAGTGTATATTTACATTGTCATTTTCTGTATCAGAAACTTAATTATGGAGGTTATTGTTAATTACCAGTGGTGATTGCTGCTTTAACTTAATTTATAAATCATACTTTGTTTTTTATATAGGAAATAAATGCCTCAAATTTTGTCAATTTTGTATAACCCTCCATCCCCCCTTTTTTAACCTGATTGGATTGTCCTTCCTGAATGAATTAAATTTTGCTCTACACAGCCCTGAGGGGAGGATCATCTACAATTTTTACATTGTACAGTATTGTGAATTATTTCAGGAGACATAGATGATTATGACACAATGGCACAAACCTGCATATATGAACATCGGCCTTCAAAAACCCTTTCTCCAATATATGAGATGGATGTTGGAGAAGCAATTGAGCAGAGGATGGATTCAGAAACAGCAGTTCTAGAGATGGATTTTGAAGATCAACAGTTTGCAGAACAGGACTGGACTCTACTCAGGCAATTGTTATCTGAGCAGGACGCAAATATAGATTTCAAAAACTCTGTTCCTGAAGACCTTAACTTAGCACAATGTCTTATAAATCAGACACTGTTTCTGGCACGAGATGGATCGAATCCTCAGGGTACCTCACAAGTTGACACACTCAGCAGGTGGACTGAACTCATGTCTCCACTTGACGATTCCTCAGCAAGCATTACAGTGGCAAGCTTTTCATCTGAAGACTGTTCATCCCCTCAAGGGGAATGGACAATTCTTGAACTGGAAACCCATCATTAAGGTGTCAGCTGTTTGCAACTGAACTCCAACCCATTCCCCAAATCTATTTTTGATGAGTTGTTTCCATACCGTAATGAAATACTGCATCAGTCAAGAACGATCAATTCTTGATACTGAGGCAATCTTTCTGATAAAATGAGGTAAATATGTTAACTTATCATCTAGTTTTAAACACAAGTACAATAATTTTTCAAGACTTAAATGTATGTCTTTTCTAAAAATGAACTTTGAGCATGTATTTTCTAGAATTGTTAGAAAAACTAGATGACATGAAAGAAAAGTCTGGGTTTCCACCCTCTCTTTTATCTTCTTTTTTGACATTTAATGTTCTCATTGATCAAAAATTTAAAGATGAATGCACTATTAGTAGAGCTATTCCTCTCCTTCCCCCCCCCCAGTATGGTGACTTACTTCATTTTACAACAATAAAGAATCAGAATGGTTGTGTCAAAAGGTGATGTGTGCCAACACTGCTTTAACTGACAGAAAAACATGCTTACATTCAAAGAAAATGTTTCAATCTGAATCTGCCTTGGGCCTTATTAAAATGAGCAGCTTTCATCTGTTTCTTCCAGATTTGATTTTTGTATTTTGGTTTGTTTTGTTTAGAAGTTTCCAATAAATTTTTAATTGTCTTTTCTTCAAATATAAGACTTCAGGGGGTCTGTGCTGTATGAAGACCATTGTTTCTTTCATGAAAATGCACATATTTAAGTAAATATTTTAAATGGCATGGTGCATGAATTCAAAGGAGTTGGTAGAATGTGGCTCCTGCTCTAAAAAACAGCATGTCTGATGTCTTCAAAAGTACATCTGAATCTGAAGTTGTGGTCAGTGTTACATCTGAAGTTTGATGTTAACTTAGAATTACCTTCAGACATTAATTAATTATACTTGCACGTTCTCATGCTGAGGAATAGCAAGATTCTCAGGAATTTGGTTTTGTGTGTTTTCATAGATGCCACATTTTTGAGAGTGGTAATAGGATTCTTGCATCTTATTATCTCTAGTGTAGCTTTTATAAATTGAGATTAAATGTCACCATAACCTTTCTTTTGACTCATAGTGAAATAGGATATACAGATATTTTTGCTGCTTTTCTCTCTTTGGGTGTGGCTAGGACTGATTATTGTCTTTTCTGATTGACAGGGGAGGAAGGAGTGAGAAACCTTTTGTAATTCTTACCAAGTCAGAACTCCTGAAACATACAGGGTTTTTTTCCCTGCAAAGGTTGGACCCTCTTAAGATACCTGCTCTACAAGTAGAGCTTGTCTTTCACACAGCTTAAAATCTAAAAAGGAAGTTTTCTACCTCCTCTTAGTCATTAACAGAAGTGCCTTCAGAAATGGGTGCCACATAGGAGTAAAAGGCTACTAACATTCTATTTGGGTTGAAACTATCTAAGTACACAACTTAAGCTGACTGTAACCACTGATAACATGGTCAGTTTTGCAAGCTTTTGCACAATTCCAGCAGTGCACCTTAACTTTCCTGACAAACTTCATTTCTTTTTGTTCATAGTCAGAAACTCAGTTCTGTGGGAACATAAACTTGCCCTAGTGTATGATTAAAGAAGTTACGATGTTGGATTTGACAGAATAAAGGTCTGTGAGGCAAAATAATTTATCTAGCAAGGCACTTTGTTGAATTTCTGGTACAAAAGTAAAAGTAATAATTTATTCTCAAAATGAATGGAGGAAGAATTTTATCTTGTTCTTTAATAGCTTTTAGCAGCAGCATAAATAGTCTGAGATATTGTAATTCAAAATATTTTCAGTGTAATAATCTGTATTTAACCCAGTCTTCATATTGAGGGAGTTAGAACAACCTTTAGAAGTGCAAAACATCAAGAAAACCTATTTTTCACCTTCAGCGTTAACAAGGTACGTCAATAGGTGATAATCTTTTTGATAAAATAAAGAACTATAGTACTAATAAAGAACTATAGTACTGGCCATAGTAAAAGATGAAGCTCAAGAGAGGCTCCTACAGAAGGCTAAGGAATAGTGTTTTTCAATATCTGTGTAAAGCACTAAGGTAAAAGTTGTTTACCAAAAAATTTAATCAACTTTAAAATCCTGATGATAGTGGGCTTTCATATGTTAAAAAAGATGAAGTGGTGGAAAGGACAAGTGACAAAAAGTGAAAGCAGGGATCCTTCTGTCCATTTTTTGCTTTGCCCATATTTTTAACTTCTTACTGAATTGATAAAGTGACACTGAAAATTGACACAAAATTTCAGATTTATTGTATGAAATACAATCACATATAGGGTTTTTTAATTGTAGTTTTTGTCTTTGCATTTACTTTTTCAGTTGTATCAAAATTAAATTAGCTTCTCTGTTCAAGTCCCCAATGATGTTGCAATTCCTTTAACAGTTTTGCAGCAGACCACAGATTAAGTTATGGTATTGTTCAGATGGTACATAGGCAGCCATAGAATTCAGCTTCCCACAGCCTAATAGTGTCTGTAGAAGTAGCAGGAATAGAAAGTGGTATTGTTTTTAATTCACGTTACTGGAGTGCCTGTGAGGCTTAATCAGACCAGCATCCCACTGGCTAGACATTGTACAAACAAAGAGTAAAAACAAAGACTTTCCACAGAGTGGTTAGAATCTGAGATAAGACAAAAGGAAAAAGAAAAAATGCACATGAATGGAAAAGTAAAATGAGAGTGTCAATATTTGTCTAGCTGATTAGCAATGGTTTCAGCACATCCTCAGTTCAGTCATTTTTTTCTTCTGTATGCATTATAAGAAGGGGAAACTTTAGGGTGAGATTTTGAAGGCTGGTTAATGAGGGAGCTGGAAGAATGTATATTTCTGACTAGCCTGGTGTGCTGCCTAAATGGTTTGACCTCATTCAGGAGAATATTCAAGCTTTAAGCCAGTTGTAGGTAGCCATTTGTTTAATTGTATCAGTCACTTGAGTTCTTTGGAGTCCTTCTCATACCTCCTGGCAGTGATTTTATCACTGTATTCACCTCCTCTCCAAAAGATGAGAGAACGGATAAATGTTTGTTTGAAAACTTCATAGAGAAACAATCAGAGCTGGTGCCATGGGCTCCAAGTGAATAGTGATGATGAGCTCCTGAAAGACCTCTAAAGCAAAGACAAGGTAGATAAATCTGAGGAAACAGTGAAAAGGCATCAGTGAGGAAACTAAAAAGATGGCATAGTCAGAATACTACCTTTGCAGTAGTATTTGGAATAAGAGCAGTGAAATTGCTTTGTCAAAGCCTGAGAAGACCAGGTTGCAGTTAACAGGTCAAAGTGACAGCTTACCTGAGATTGTTCTGTGAATGGGCAAAGTTGTCTGTATCCTACAGACAGTAACACCACATTTAGTAAAGTATCAGTGAAATTTAAAGGAGAGGACTTGGAAATCAGTCTCAGATACTGACCCTGATTTGGCCTACCTTGAATGACATGTTAAGAAAGTGAAAAATAAACAAGTTTTACATGTAGGAATGTATTAAATTGAAAATAGACTCCAAAAGTGATATCTATAGGCATAATTACTCCCCACACACACACACACTTGGAAAGTTAAGAGTCTAGTCTGAACTGGAGAAGCAGCTCTGCAGGGTTTTTACATATAGGTAATAGCTAAAATTGTATTTGTGGAGTAAGGTACCAACAGACCTACTGCAGACAGAAAATGGAAGGCCAAATGCTTGGAACCATATAGGAAAGTGAGGACGGGGGAAGTTCTTCCAAATAATCTATTAAAAAAGAAAATTAGGGAAGCAAAGGAAATAAAAAGATGGAGATAGAAGTCAAATGAGGATGAGAGGATTTAAGGAAAACTGCACCAGTGGCTTCACTGAACACAGTCCACAAGGCAGATGAGTATAAAATATCAGTTTTGGGGTTGATTAGGAAAGTGTTCCTAGGGGCTATGGTCAAAATGAGAGATTGTCCCACAGAGTCAAAGGCAAGAGACAGCAGTTTGGTAGAGCCTGACAGAACTGCAGGAAGGACACAGCCTAACCACTAAGAGAGAAACAACAGTTAGAAAAGCAGATCAGTTAATAATATAGTTTGGGTTGCTTTTTCAATGCATGAGATTTTACCATGTTTATATAGTGTAGCAAAAGAAGTGCAGAGGCTGAGACATACAGTGAAGATCAGAAGAGATAAGTAAGCATGAAATGAGATCAGCAGGCAGTCTGGACTGCTACAAGTGATCAGATAAGTGCATAAAACCCCAGACATCTGCTTTTGTGACATAGGGGTAATGGAAAGGACACTTCATAAATTCTTAAGTTTTTCCCTTAGAAAAGCTTCCAGAATCAAAGAATTACAGAAAAAATTCAGAAAAATCATAGCAATACAGGGAAATGCAGGCTTGAACTGACCTCTGAAGGTCTGTAGTCCAATCTCCTACTAAAAGCAGGGGCAACTCCAAAGTTAGATCAGGTTCTTAGGGCCACATCAATGTCCATAGCATATGAAATGATAATAAAGTCGGCAGGCAGAAACACAATGCTCATGAGAAACAGATATTTGAGATTAAACTATTCTCATTATAATAAAACTACTTGGGGTGTCATTGGAAAATATTAATATTTCTGTACAAGAAATATGGCTAGCTTGCAATGCTTTTAAGTTTGGATGATATGTGACCGAACTGTTTGTGTTTAATAATCTTATTCCATACTTTTTAAAGTTTTAAATTATTTCAAAATTATACTCGATTTTTGAGATGGCAGATTTTGTTATTATTTTAGATGAACTAGGGCAAGAGAACTTCCCATGTTTCTCACAAAGATTGTCCCTAGGATGTGTTCCCCT
Source organism: Hirundo rustica (assembly GCF_015227805.2). Lineage (NCBI taxonomy): Eukaryota > Metazoa > Chordata > Aves > Passeriformes > Hirundinidae > Hirundo > Hirundo rustica. The sequence continues at coordinate 16,635,368 of NC_053458.1, forward strand.
AGAATTGTCTATCAGTTTGTTTCAAGGAATATGTTTTTTAAAAAAATCACATACCTGTTCTACATGTTGTAGGAGACTATTTTATATATATTTCAATATTTCAATATATATTATTGCCATCTAGAAAATAGTAAGTAGCAGGCTCATTCTACTTGCTCCAGAAAACCTAAACCTTTGCATGAAGGAGATAAGAACTGCTCTTATGTTGTTCATCTGTTGCTCAGAACAAAGACATTTAGGAATTCATTATTTTGCTTTCACTAATGTCAAAAAAACCTCTTGCTGACCTCAGCTGAATCAGGTTCAGGGCTCATCTATATTAATGCATGTACTAGAAATGCTATTTTTCCAATATATCTATTTTGTAGTTTTCTAGTTTTACTCTACTAATAATATTGTACAATTGTAGGTATGACAAATTACAGCTAGAAAGAGTTCAATTTAGGAGTCATAATTGTATGCATTCTGTTAATATTTCATGACTGGGGTGATTTAACATTTGTACATTGATGGATGACGTTCTTGCCAGGACTACACAGGAACAGAGGACGAAAGATAAAATGAGAAGTATTGCAGCTTTATTACAACAGATTATTCTCTGGAAATGGGCTTTTAGATCTGAAATCAAATATAATTAGAAGCTTTCATCTCTTGCAGAAAATCCATACAGATTTTCATTTTTCTCTCTTCAACAAAAGCTCTATGTGATTTTTTTTTTTTTTTTTTAATATCCAAAAAGTTGAACTTTCCAAAGTTTAATGTTCAACTTGGGAAAAATTACAGCTCAAATGTCTTCCTTAGCTAATTTAAAACCTAGCTTCTTCCTATTGACAACTACTGTGTGTTTAAGGAAACTAAACCTGTAACAGAGAAAAGTGATTTATCTAAAAGCTGGATATCAACTGGGGAAAAATACTGAGTTTGGCAATTTCTTTGGTTTTTTACATTTGGTAACTAAAACCAGAAGTTATACAGAGCAGGCATGCACACACCTGTTTATTTCTTGCATTTGACTTTCATTTCATACTTCTCTTTGCAATCTGCACTGCACACTCCATTAAGCCACAGTTCTGCAAACACAGAAGTGAATCCACAGCCACATCTGCAGATCAGCTTTCAGCTTAACATTCTCTTTTCAGAGAGGGTAATGGAGCTGACACTGGGGGCAGGCACTGTGCATACTTGTGTTTTTATACGGTACTCAGCTTAATGAGGTTCTAATCCTGATGAAATCTGGATGCAGTTAAAGTATGAAATAATAATGGAATTCCATTAAATTGCTTCCCTGTTCTCCTTAAATGATTGTTCAGAAGACTGTCCAGACAGAGAAATCGAAGTCCTAAGAATATGACTTTTTGCATTACATGCAACAAGAGTTCTTTATTGTACAGTAAAATATGATTACATATCTTCAATAACTCAAACCTCAATATATGGAGGGTCTGGCTATTACTCAGTAACTAGATACATTTAACAAGGACACTGATGTTGAAAATAGGGTTTGTATACTTCCAGATGATGACTGGACTAGAGTGTGTATTCTGGTGAACCTTAACAGAGGTTCACATGCACAAATTTGTTATAGCCCAGTTATCCAGGTAGCCCATCATACTTTGCATTTATGCACTCAAGTGACAGTGACTACTCTTTCTCAGCTCTAACTGAAGTTAGTGTGAGTGGTATCAGATGCACATTTATAAAGATCACTTTATTTAAGTGTCTGGACAGAAAGACTAGTTACTGGAGTAAAAATTTAGGCCCACATACTTTAAATGTATAAAACACTTTTGAGACTGATCTCACCAACTTACTTTAACCTACAATATCCTCACCTATGCAATCCTTATGTAGGAATTTTTCCAATTTTCTTACAGTTATGCTAATGAAATAATTTTCGTTCTTCACTTTTTTTTTTAATAACCCTCTTTTGGATGTGGCATGACATCCTGTCAGTAGAGTTATATCAGTGTGCTTAAAATCAATACAGATAGGACAACCCTGTGTACATGCCAGATTCAGTAGGTAGTATCAAAACTTTTTGTGACTTTCACAGAATGGGGTAATAGCCATGAACAAGAGACCCACCTTAAAGTCAAACTTCCTACCTGTAACAAAATCTCCTCCTGTATCTGTACAGAAAAAAATCCTTCAATCTCTATTTTCTGGATTATCACGTTCTAGTAACCAAGATTAATCCACTATATGGATAATGGGATGCATATGGAGAAACGTTTGAGTCACTACCTGTAGTCCATGGTTTTATGGTCCTAGAATATTTTGATGACTCAATCCTGTGGAGGGGAGGGTGTTAAGCTCTCAAACTGAATGCTTGCATGTTTCCCACCTGCTTGCTTTCCAACCTTAGATAAGGAGCTCGGGCCTAAGTAATCCTATTTTGAAATGATTTCTTGTCAACATGGTGCTCTGTTTCCAGAATATCTGTATGGTTGCACAGTCCCACAACCTTTCTTCCCGTGCTACATACTGAAGGTTCTTAGTTGATTTCTGTATGACAGAAAATAATAAATCTTATGTGTAAGTTAAATGCTGAGTCACTGTACTTAATTCAACTTGTGGATTGCTGACATCAATTTTTATTTGTACCCTATAAACGGCAAAAAAAAAAGAGTTACTTTTCTTTTCCATCTGTTTAGTGAACATTCACTCCTTTTTCTCCTTTTGAGGAAAATACTGATTTTTCTTTGATTGTGTCATCAGAGAATAGGACGGGTAATGTGCGTGTGAAGATTGGCAATCAGTTTTCATATAAAAATACACAGAGAGGAAGATACCTATGTAACAGTCCCACAAAATCAAACAATGGTGCTGATGTAGAACATACGGGATATAGGACAGGAGAGCATAGAGAGACGCTAGTTTGATGATAGATTTTGCTATGTCATAAATTAGTTATTCATTCAAATGCTTATGCCATTATCTTCATCATAGGGAGTTCTAGTCCCAAGATCTTTCTATTCTTGCCTAAGTAGGCTTCTGTACTCTGCTTCCAGGAAATGTCTGATATGCTGCCAGACTCAGCCCTGTTCCTTCTCTCTCCTGCACCTTCACCTGTATGTGAAATGCACCATGTGGGTAGTGTGTGGGGAAGAAATGCTTCTGAGATTTACAGCTAAGACTAGCCAAATGTCAGAAACTGTAACAGCAGAGCTATCAGTAAGCAGGAAAATAACTTCAGCTCATCAGATAGCACAGGATCCCTCAAAGGTCTCTTTTGGGAAAAGAAATTACTGTGGAGAAGAATGCTCTGAAGAACACACAATTCAGAAAAATCCATATTCTTTGAGTCCAAGCTCTACTTAATTAGTGTTCTGACATTCAGGCTCAAAAAAAAAAAAAAAAAAAAAAAAAAAGAGAAGGCCAAGTCATTAAATACTCAAATGGTATTGCAGAACAAACTTCTCCCAGAATTGTCCCTTGGGCAGAGTCCCAGGGACTCAGCATGTCCCATTGCATCAGACTTGTACCAGAGAAGCATTAGGCCAGGGCAGCTCTCACACAGGAGGCAGTGCGGGGTCCAGGGTCCATTCTGCCCAGAACCTTCTGTCTCAGAAAGAGTCCTGTTTTTATTTCAAATACCCATTGTCAAACGTAACTGACAAGCAGAAATATATTAAGTTTCTGGTATATATATTTACCAACTCTCATTAAGACACATAATTTACACAAGTAAATGTATAACAGCTGGAGTCAAAATACTGATAGGAAGCATCTTCTGTTATGATTTGTGTTTTTCTCACTATCCCACACTTATCCATCATTGTACTTTGATGCTTCTCAAGTGATATTCTGAGTTTGGAGGTGTCCAACTTCATGCACAGTAAGTGGCTATCAGGGAAAAAAGGTTACTGCTGGTATCATACGAATCTAAATCCAGTATTTGTATTTCTTTGTAATTACATTTTATTTTAAATGTAATAATTTACCTTTTTTTTTTTTTTATGTACTGCCCATCTCTAACAGTATTACACCTAAAGAAACTGAAAACTACTCACCTGTTGAAGATATTTACTCGGAGAATCATTCTTTATTCCATCCTCTTCCCTACTACTATTTTTTCTCTTTCAGAATAGTTGTAATTCAATTAATGCATGTACATGTTAAACGTAATCCAAAATATGAATTCAGATACACTGTAGTGTTATAAATCAAGTATAACCCCTACAAACAAAGCAATTCCTTCTCTTTACCCCTCTCTAGTACTGAAACAAATTCATTCATCATGCTCATAAATTCAAAATTCATATTGACAAGTGTCAGCAGGATCACAAATCTTCATCATAAAAATGCTCTATTATTTTATAATTGTACTTCAAAGTAATTCCTGATGTTCTGAAGTCCCTGATTTTTGTATGCAGTCAGAGCACAGGGTTTCACTGTGTTACAGAACATGGTTTCAAGTTTGTGGGCCCTGTCACTGCTCTCTGGAATGCTGTAGTCAGGATACCCAGTACACCTGTTATTTTCCTTTAATTTGCTGACTTTCACCTTTGTGCTCCACAAATACTCAAAAATTCAGTATTAGAAATGTTTTACTTACATGTAATGTAGCATGACATTTCCATACCCTTGCAGAGCAGGATTACTTGGGTGGATTTGACCAACAGGAGAGGGAAATCAGATGTGAATCCATGTCTTGCCTGGAAGGAGTAATTTTTAAATTATTTCAATGTCTAATTATTTCAATGCTAACCAAACGATTTGCTACATAAATGTATAGAATTTTAAAATATATAAAAATGAGGTTACTTTCTTCTATTTTAAAAAGGCCCTAAAGAGTGATTAAAAAGAAAAAGCTTTTACTGAAATATCTAATTTTTGGTAAAAATACCAGTTTCAGAAGATAGTATGAGAAGCTAGACTCATGCCTGGGTAAAGAGCAGAGCTGGATACTATTGCTTTTTTAATGGTTCAGCATCCCAGCTCCTCTTGACCATGTGGAAGTATTATTTCCTCTTACATGATTAAAAAAGAAGCTCCAGCACGCTCACTATTTCTCTTTCACTGAAAGCGGTGCTGCCCCTTGCTTTCGCATTTTTGTCCTTGAATTGTGAAAATTCTGTGTTTATGTAAGTCCTGTGGAAAATAACTTGGTCTGTTCTTGCCCGGAAATAGCTGCAGAGTTCGCCGCCCATTGCGAACATTCCCTCGAGCCTCGGGCTCCAGCGCCGCGGGGCTCCTGAGGGCTGAGGGCCCAGGCTGAGGGCTGAGGACTGAGGGCGAGTGCTGAAGGCTGAGGATTGAGGGCGAGGGCTGAAGGCTGAAGGCCGAGGATTGAGGGCGAGGGCTGAAGGCTGAAGGCTGAGGATTGAGGGCGAGGGCTGAAGGTGAGGGCCGAGGATTGAGGGCGAGGGCTGAAGGCTGAGGGCCGAGGATTGAGGGCGAGGGCTGAAGGCTGAAGGCCGAAGGTGAGGGCTGAGGGCGGCCCCGCTCCCTTCCCGCCCCCCCCGCCGTGCCACGGCCTCCAGCCCCACGGCAGGACAGATTTCAGGGCGGGAAGGAGCCGGGAGAGGCCGGCTCTGGGAGCAGCTGGCACAGAGGCGAACGGAAACGCCCCAGCCGCCTCTCGCTCCTGCCGCCCCTCCGCTGGTTTTTAACCAGCTCTTTAATGTGTCCCTGTGCTTCAAACATCTCACCTCGTTAACTGGCAGGACGTATTTGTCGTCTCTCTTTTCCCAAACTTTTCAGAAGTAGTACCTCACTGCAGAGCTATTAAACCACCGGAAAAAAAATGTCAGAAAGTTGCGGGCAGGAGCGGACAAGGTGGATAACGACGGTCATTATAAGCACAGCACTGCAGGTAGGACACCTCTAGTTAAGACCAACATCTGACTCACTAGGAAAGGCTCAAAGAAGAATTTTCTATATTCTGTATATGGAAATATTTTATTCAGTGTCACTGAATACAGGCTTTTTCAGGATAAAACGGATATTAGTCTGAAGCTGCTTCTATTAGAAAACTGGTTCTTTTTGTGTGCAACTGTATTTTCTCCTAGCTACTTCCATATCTATTTAGTATTCTTGCCACCTGCTATTCTGAGTTACACTGCTTTAGGATATTCTCCTGACTCATCGTTTTTGCACTGCACTGATGCCTCTTTCAGTTGCTCTATAAATAATTCCATCAGAAATGTTGCTGAATTTTCTGAATTTCTCCCTAAGTACTTTATTTTTTCCTATACAGTATCAACATGGGGTAGACAATTACTCTGTAAGTACATAATTCAGTTTAAGATACTGACTCTTACAGATATTAATATATATTTTTCTCTGTTAACATCAGACGCCTTGACTCCGTTCCCAAGTAAAGTGAAAGGGTATGTCAAGGAGCTGGTAATTAGCTTCTGCAGCTGAGGCCAATTTCATGCCAGCTGGCAAGAATTTAGAGGCAAGAGAGCTTTGATTCACAAGCAGGGATGTCTTATGCTAGCTTGGCTGACAAGGTTATCACCCCATCTCCACTGTGTAAATGGGTGAACTGTGTTGAAGTAATTCCTGAATCACCTCCGTTTAAAGCCTTTACTTACTTGCCCACTCATTTTGGAATTTACAGCCTGTAAACTGTGCATGTTTGTGCCATAATATGGTGAGAGGTAAAGGATGGCAGTGATTTCATCAGCTGTGCCAGCATAACTCACTCCTAACCCAGCTCTACTCAAAACTACTGCTCTCAGTAAGGGATCCCCATAAGCAAAGCGGTGGAGGTAACTGAACACAAATCCAAGATGGCTTTTCTGTACTGGTTTTGGTTATGAACTACCATTTTCATATAGCTATTATTTATATTTGTACATTAAATAATTCAGCAGTGGCTTTGCAGCTGAGATTTTTTTCCCAGAATGTAGCTAAACCTTACAAGGAGTTGCCACTAAGTGTTCCCTTGCCAGACCAATTGAAAGCATGACATTTCTAGTTAATGTCTCCTTCAAGGTTCACTTGCAATCCAGATTTTCTGTTGTACTCTTCCACTAAATCATTGCACTTCCCTGTATGAGCAGGCTGGCTGTGTTTTGAATGGGTAGGTTAAAGAACATGTTATTAGCTAAAAAGGTTCAGTGATTTAACCTTTAATATATGTGTGTTCGTGCAGCTTCTGTGGAACATACTGCAGAAATGCTTTTTGCAGGCTGAAAAATACATCCAAACACATTCCATTCTGTAGATTATTATGCTGCATAGTGCAATGTTCTAGTTTTCCTGTGTGGATTGCATTCTGTCAAAAAGCTTTAAAGAAAATCATGTCCCATACAGAATTTCTGAACGATTTTCCAGCTGAGATGCTGACATCTGTGAAAATAATGCAGCCTAATTAATCAGTCATAGAAACACACTACTGTATGATCTTCAGTTCTGCAAATCCTCCCTTAGCACATCTTACCAAAAAAGACTGTAAAATGTTTGAGCTTCTTTATGCATTATGCAAGAGTTTCCTGAGACGAACTGAACGTACACATACAGAATTGTTACTCACTCTTTGTAACTTCCAATCAAATACTTCAAAAATTCCTTAATTGACCATGTTTAACATTTTAGTACTTTTTTAAAGTGGAATAAAAAATACTTTTTGAACAACAGTGCCAAAGGTCTATCTATAGTGGTTCAGCTGATGCTTTAAGAATATTTCTAACTCGTTGGCTGAAAACTTTTCCAAATAACCTTTTAAAATTCATTTAGGATCATGAAATTTCTGCAGTTCTGCAGAGGCAACAACACCGAGTTCGTTATTCAGAATCAGTGGAAACTGGATCTGTGATATTTCCTCTTTCTGGTACAGTACTTTAAAGTTTTTAAATCTTAAAATCCAAAGAAGTACAAATTCAGGCCAGTTAGTTGTGAGCTACTAAATAAATAAAACTAATAAAACTAAATAAATAAAACTAAACTAAATAAAATCTTCCTTGTTGGGCTGTTGTGCAGTAGTGGAAGGAGCTGTGCTATGATTGTGTGTAAATCAGAGGATGAAACAGGTAATGCTGGGGATTTAACACTTTCATTGTATTTTATTTTTTTGGACATATTATAGAACAGCTACATGAGATTGGGTGATCACCACCAAACTCTGAACTGTTCAGTAAATTTGTGTTATAACTGAGCAAACAAGCTAAATGCCACTAACACATAAGCTGCCATCAAGATTTTTAGTACACATGGCTGCAAATGTAAGAGTGAACCAACACCTTTGGCTTTCGACTTCTAAGTTGAATTTGCACAGCTGGTGTTAGCAGAGGAGGTGAGGAAAGGATTATTTGAGTGGATTTGATTAGGAAATCACTGAAACTGTAAACATGAAATAGCTGGTTTTCCTTTTTAGAACAGAAGATATTCTAGACATGTAGATGAGATACTTCCGTTTTCCTGAACCTTAAGGACTAGCACACATTGAGAGAGACTTTTGTATGCTCAGTTGTTAACCCTCCTACACTTCAGCCTTCTTGACTTTCCCTTTCAGAACAGCTGAGGTTGACAGAGCTGTAAGTTCATTTTTCATGGTAGACAGTTTAGCTAACTGTTAAGATTTTCCAACTGTTTCTTTCATTTAGAAACAGGACTTCCTGAGATTTTCAGTCAGCTTTTACATTTGCCCAAAATTCATTCCATTATAGCAGCTTGTTCCTGAAGCATGTGCTCTCAAAGGCATTCAGATATGTCTACTTGTAGCAGATTGAATAGTTGGTGGTTTTTTGGTGTTATGGTAGAAATATAACCTGAGATATTTGTAGTTTTATCTTAAAACTACTAGTCATCACTGGCCAAATGTCCCTGTCAGAGATGTGGAAATGCATTCGTGTTCTGTTCCACTGCATTTTACACTAATGGTTGGTTTAAGACTTGTTCTTCCCAGTTTGTGGTGAGAACTTAATCCCACTGCTGCCATGACCTGTACACTTACAGCAGTTTCCTCAATAGGCATTGCATTTATACTGTCAGACACACAAGACTTGCTTAGGACAGGGGAAGAAGAGTTTTCCAAAACGATTCAGAAGTTCATAAACATTCATCGGAACAGCTTTTTGGTTTTGTCAGCTGCTCTTCATGGACCAGAAGAATGGAGTGTCATGTTCAGGATTCAGAGAAGGTATGATTTCAACATCAAACTGAACTTATTACTGAGCAGAAATGAAATAGCAGTCTTGGATTTGGAAATATTATTTTAGGAATAAATAGGACAAGAGGCGATGGACAGAAACTGAGGAACAGGAAATTTCACCTGAATATGACGAAGAACTTCCTCACTGTGAGGATGACTGTGCACTGGAACAGATTGCCCAGAGGGTGTGGCGTCTCGCTCACTGGAGATTTTCCAGAACCATCTGGATGTAATCCTGTGCAGTGTGCTCTGGGATGACCCTGCCTGAACAGGGAGGTTGGAGTTGACACACTGTGGTCCCTTCTGACCTCACCCTTTGTGAATTATTTCAGGAATACACAAATTTTATTTTATTAATGCACTGTAAAAAAACCCCAAACATTTAAAGCATTTGTTTATTAATAGCAAATAAAAAGAATACCAAGTGAATCCATCTGACGTATCACAGGTAACAAAAGAGGATGTTCCTCAAAACATAGTGAATAAGATTCCTTTCAATCTTTTTAGGGCTATGTAATATAATTATTTTTAAAGTTTTGAATTGGAAAATTAAACGATTTTCTTAGCTCTGTAACCATATTTTCATCGTCATTCTCAAAACAGAACAGGCAAGTTTACATCATAAGAAAAGGCTTTATTATAAAGTGAAGATTTTTTACCAGCTGTTTACTTGGAACAACATCTATTTCACTGTGCTAGAACAATTAAATAATCAGTGTTATTTTACACCAAAAGTATAAAAATATATTAAAACTGATTTTTTAAAAACTTTTGATTTCTAATGAAGTCAGAAAACTCGCATATTTTAGTACATACCTGCTGACAAGAACGATCAGATTATGCTCCATGCTTGTAGTCAGAATTATTTTCTTGTAGGTACAGTAGCCCTAACTGCAGTCGATTGTTATTCTTGGCCTCAAAGAAGTGACTGTTCTAATGAAGCCTTTGATCTTTACCTCCTTGAGGTAACTAGCACCAGTTTCATTAAATCCTGGGCATACTGCCAAATGCTGATGAATAAAGAGTGCATGAGATGAAATGTAAGAAATCCATTACCCGTTTGTGAAAATGTTGTAAATTTTCATGAGAGGTTTTAAAAGTTCAGCCACCATTCAGCAAGACCGCATTATTCAGGTGATGGCAATGCTAATTCTCAATCTACTTTGTGGTTATGTACAATGGGTATTGTGCACATGCTGATCACTAAAATGTGATGTTTTAGAACTGTATTCCATTTGGAAGGTCAGTAATTTTATTAAAATAAAAAATGTTTTTTCATTGCAAGCAATATCAAATTGATGTTGACAAGGGACAATTATGTGTGTGTATATTTATTTATTTATTTATTTATTTTTATTATTATTTATTTTATTTATTTATTTTTTTAATGCATGTGCTTTTTTTACTACCTGGCAGCTTGAAGTTCTGCTATTGCTTGTAGATAACTGACTGAGCTTCTCCTGGTAGGGTTAAAACTTGTGCCATGTTCTTTGAAACTACAAGCCACCTGTTGGATTTGTTAAAAACAAAGCCCCTTAGTATTATCGAGTTGTCTTCTACTACTGCTTCTTTCTGTTTATCTATGGTTTTGCTGCAGTTGGGGAAGGATTATTTTTTATTATTATTTACAAGAAAATGGTAGGATTCTTGTTAACAACATGAACACTTTATTTAAAGTTGCATATAGCATGAGGGAAGAGGGAGAAAAGTAGTGTTTATCATCACAGCTGAAATGAGCATTCCACAAATAACCTCAGTACAACTGGATGGTAAGTTCTAAACACCTTGGAGGAAAGGCCAGACATGTTCAAATGCCCAGTATTCTGTCCATCAATCAAATTAATAATGTTAAACTTAGACCTGCTGTTATTGGAAGCAACACTGGTTATAGAAATAGATTTTCATAGATCTAGGTAAGTACATGTAATTGTTCTTTTGTTGCACTTTGTTCATTCATGCTTTGTTTAGCCTGTTCTAGTACCAGCAAAATTGCATCATTTCCCTGATCTCTAAATGTAAATCCAACCCTTGTTCCTTTATCACATTTTAGCAAAACTCACCAGGGACCTAAGTGCCTATGCTTAGAGAAGGACAGTGCCTGTAACATTTAGTTTTGCTAATTAGAAGCAAGGGCAGACAAGTTCAGATGAGATGCCTTACCAGCAGGAGGTCTTAATGTGAGCGAGTCCACGTCACCAGACAGATTGCGGGGAAGAACAGGTGGCAGGCACAAGGGGAGGCCACAGGGGACTATGCAACTGAGCAGCTGGGCACTTCATCTGCATTATTTAAATTCATTTTGGTTATTTACAATTCCTCATTCATTGTTGTGAAGTCCCTCTCCTGTTTCAGCTCTACAACAGAAAACAGCAGCAAAGGAAACGTCATTGTGACTTAAGGTGCGGTTCTTTGGGAGAGGCTCTGTGCTTGCCTGTGCTTTGATGTCTCTTCCATAACCTCACTGAATGAAACTTATGCTACTATTTTAAATCTTCAGATCCCCTTCTCAAGAATGAATGCATATGAATAATACTATTTATAGAAAGAGTTCATTTTAGGTTAAAGTACTGAGTGAACAAGTCTTTACATGAAAGTAGTGGAATTATCCCACTCTTAATCGATTGTGTCTGGAATACAGGTTGTTTTATTTATAGCACACTACAAAGATTTAGTTCAAATTCTGAAGTATTTTTAGCACAGTGTTTTTAGATACTTTGCTGTGTTCTTCCACAGCCATAAAAACAACCCAAATATTTTTTATTTCCACTGAAAAGTCTTCCATCAATATCACAGAAGAGGGTTTATCTCTCTCTGAACATACATATGCTTAAGAAGTGCTGATTGATGGTTGAAGAGACCTAGATAAAGAAATGAGCCCTTCCAAATCCCAACTAAATAAGTGGTTCAGAAATGGGACAGATGGCTTTATAAACAGCATGAATGCTCCACTTGCCTTTCAAGATAAAAGCAGCCTTCTCTGTAAGTAGAACTGCACACTAAAAAGCTGTTTGCATCATGTGGGAATGCTGTTTGAGTTTTATGGCATAACAAATTAAATATATATTCTAAAAGTAACCTTATTTATTTTGATGTGCAGATTCCTGGGCAGCAATTTACGTGTAATACCAGTTCATAATCCTGCCGAAACTGTTAAATTAATGCTAGCTATGGCTAAGGTAAGTCCAGTTGCATACACTTAAAAATATTTGTGTATTACTCAGGAAAAGCCAAGAACTATAAAATACTTGGTTTTCCTTAATGGAACTTTTTGTGTTGTACTGACCACAATCCATTAATACATTAAGCTAGGACTGGTACTCTGATGCATTAGCTGAGTCTTTAAACTACTGTTAAAGGTAACCTATTAGCTCTTAATAGCATCTAAGAAAAGAAATTAGATATTTAAGAGCTTGTTTGGCTCCTAGTTACCATTGTTAATTTGGGTTGTCTTCATTTACTGTTAACTCCTGTTGAAATGCTATCACTTCTGTGTACAGCATTCCTGAACACCTACTTCAGAACACACGGTTCAAATTTCACTGCTGAATAATTTTGCATTTCTACTACTGGAAAACTAAAATGTTGAATATTCTATTACCCAGAAGATACCTACTCATATTAATTTTCTTTTCTCTAAGATAACTTCCAAGCCACAAGCAGATGATACTCGTTGCAAAATGGAAATGACAAAAGCCCAAATAATAGAAAAAAGTCCAGTTTGGAAGATGCTTCAGGAGTATCAATCGGACTGTAATTAAGTTAATATTTGGTTTTTTATTAATAAATAAAGTTGCTACATTTTAAACAAAATATAGAATGTTCTTAAAAATATAGTTACATCTCAAAAGACAATATACAACATAAGCATTTGGAATGAAAATTCGTATTAAATAGCTGTACAGTGAAAAATATACTTGATACCAAATGTGCTTTCTAGGGAGGGAAAAAAGTGGTTTAGCTGCACTATAGAAAAGTCATCCTTATTTTTAACTTGGTTCTGTCTTTACAGGCTCATCTGTTTATTAATAATTCCCCAAAATATTAACTATATCTTAAGGAAACCTGTATGATTAAAGATAAGCATGATCAAAACAACTCCAAAATACTGGTAACCCCAAAAACAGCTGTATGTATGCAACCTTAAAACGCTTTTAAAACACAATTGTTACCTGTAATGTTACTAAGTTCTAACATGCTATTTGGCTCAAAGTTGATGTGTTTTTCTTTAAACCTGTTTTCCTTTGCTGCAGGGTTTTTACTATTTATAGAGAGTATATTCTAGTCTGTTACCTATTTGTACCTTACAGTCCTATCTGCAAATAGAGAAGCTTGTCTCTCAACATTAAAATATGCTAATAAAAATATCTTATGTTTAAACAGAGCTTTTTAATTAATGGTTCTTCAATCACTTGATAATATTCTTTGTAATTCACACCACCAGTCAGGAACTATTACCCAACAAATTCTGAAAATTAAAAAAAATAAATGCCTAACCATACCTCCTTGCCACAGAGAAGAACACACCCCTGCTTTGGTTTTAGTTTCTAAACTTTAGAAAAAGCATAAAATTCTGAAGAGGAGTAAATAGACCACATCTGCAAATCACATGCAAAAAGAGCAAAAGAACAGAGAAAAAAACCAAAACCAGCAAAAAGACTTAATGAGAAGCATCATTTGCAGTTCTTCTGGAGGCCAGTCTAAATTGCTATTCTTTAAAGGGTCATAGCTTCCCTTTCAACTGAAGTCTCATAGTCCAAATGATCTTGTCAGGAGTATGTTAATTCAAACACTTCAGCTGCCTTAACTATTTTCATCCATTACAGCTTTTGTTTTCACTTCAATGAGTTCTTCTACTCGAGCTAGAACACTTTCTATTAAATCAAATGTGAAGAGAGCTGAGTGTAAAACCTGAAATGACAAGAAAGATGAATGTTATTTTTATTAGATTTTTTTTTACCCATTTTACATTTACTTTTATCTCCACATTGAAAAAAAAAAAAAAGTCAATACTTCTGAGTGAAGGGAATTGCAAACTCACCTGAAGCTGCATTCCAGAAGTCATGGGAAGCATCTTTTCCCCACCAACAGTTACAGAGCAAACTGTGTTAGAACTGTGTGCCTCTGCAGAAGAAAACATGAAGAAACCAGCATGACTCTTAGAATTAAAAGAATATTTTAAATATCAGCATTTCATGACAGTAACTGTTAAGAACAGAAATCCAGGGATTGATGAAACACATGACAGAAGGTGCTGAACCTGAACAGGACGATGGAGTTGGATGATATCTTTATGCTTTGTAGGACACAAATGCCTGCATTACTAAACGGGCAAGATCTGCAACTGGAACCAATTTTAGAGAGCTCACATGCTCTTTGAATGGAAAAATAAAATGTTATCTGGCCCAGTTTTGATACAGTTTTAGTATTTCTACATCCAGGGGGATAATAGGAGGTTCTTTAGCTTGACTTAATGAATCCAGACATTAAATACTTATTTTAGTAAGAAAAGGCTGCATACTTCTCTGTTTCAGACAGATTACTTGCAGCAGGCTAAACTACAAGGACAGGTCTGAAAAATTAGGGGAAAACTTCTTGTATTCAGACCACATATTTGAAATTCAGTGTAATGCTTACAAAGATTAAACACCAGGGAAGAAAGCTAAACTATTTACTGTTACAAGTTAGATGTTCTCTCCCAAACTTAAATCTCTTTATATTTTGGTGAAGGCTAGAGAAGTGTAAGAGGGACTTACGAAAAAGCTTCCTGATTAATTTTGAAGGATTCCCTTTAGAAAGATATCCACAGGTCGTCTTGAGAAAAAAATCCCCTTCTTTGCTTCATAAGTACATAGTTTGCAAAGGAAGAGGGTAAGACTAGGGGCAAAAAGCTGTATTGACATTTTTAGTAGCAGACACAAATTCCTTGGGCTATCTCAATTATACTGGAGACCACGAGGACCACGAGGAACAGAGGATCTGACATACAGAGAGATTGCCTAAAGCAGCTACAGCTCTTGTGCCCTGTGCAATGTGTCTGCTTAACCCAGTGCAGAATCTGATTCTGTGTGTCAGATTAAAAAAAAAAAAAAAAAGTATTAAAAGAAAATGAATGTAATGCTTCAGGCTTTAGAGAGCACTGTGACTTAATTTTTCTCTTGTTAACCCTCCCACACCTGGTATGAAACCTAAGGGTTATGTATTCAGAGAAACTTAGTTTCTCCTTTGTAGCATTAATATTGAAAGTATAAATGCAGAACAAGCTCTGAAGGTCTTCCTGTGACACTTCTATCAGGTTTCTGTAAGATTTACAAATGTGATGACAGGTAAGTTCAGATTTTTCTGCTCAATTATGAAAATTTTTAATATAGCATCTACTGAATTATTATTGGAAGTTTGGAATAGTGTCAACAGTTAAATAAAATCTGATCTATGCAGCATTCACCAGTTCCGCATTTCCAAAGGACTACCAAAGTTTCTAGATATGAACAAAGCTAAGAACAAAAAAACAACAAAAACTGACCTTTTCTGTTTTCTTTCTTATTTTTTATTTCTGCTTCATAATGTGCTTTTGACATATTGAGTCCTACACGCAGTGGTTTTAAGAAATTCTGCTCTATCTTGCCAAGCGTGGTCCATACACCAGTCTGGTCAAACAGAACAGAGAAGGTTACGAAACAGTTTTAATGAAGCATTGCAATGCTAAGCTTTTGAGCACAAGTTTTTTGACTAGACTTTGTAACATACACTCCTGTGGTGGAAGGAAAAGAGAAAAAAATAATTCAGACACATGCATTTAAGCAGGAACAGCATTGTGCTGGATATTTAAGCTCCTCTTCCTCTCCCTTACATTATTTGTTGATTGGCTGATGAAGTAGTCAAAAAGAAAAAAAAAAAAGGGTGCAGAAGGGAGGGAGGACTGTGTGTAGACTGGTAACTACAGCAATGGAAATGCACATTTCCAGCTTGTTCTTGTAAACAAAGCTGAAAGAATCTTGATGTGTTGGAGGGGAAGTTCTAGGCCCTTTCTCAGGCTAGACTCTCTACAGCAAGTAAATGGCAATTGTAGGCTCCTCTCAGATAATTCAGCAGTAAAACAGAACAAATATTTAAATTAACATTCCTGAATTAAGACTGAATTGCAATGCCAAATGAAAGTTGTGATAAATATCATGCTTCCCAAATGTCTATATTGCATTTTAAAAGCATTTTAAGAAGGTCACTGGACATGCTACTCTCCCATCCTCCATCACAGCAGCCACAGTGACAATGAAATTCTCCCCAGTTTGACACTGGTAGAAAGAAGGAGTTTACAATAATGGCACTCAGGAAGCAGGAGGTGCAAGGAAAAGATGCTCAAACCCAAGGCTGTTCAGGGTTACAGAGAGGAAAATAAGACTGGGTTTGCTATAGAAGGAAACGAATACAAAGCAGCCTTTGTGTCCTTGGATATAGGACCCATTTATACAACTCCTTTCTTCAGGCAGTACCCTCAAAGGGCAGAGTAAGGATGATAAAAATAAGAATTTTCAGTGTTAAAGACAGTGAATCCACTAACAACAGAGGAAAATTCACCAAATTTTAGTACTAAATGACACAGTTAACAGTTCAAATAAGAACAGTAATTACTTCCACCAGAATGTGGCTAAAAAAAGGAACTTTTTTCTAGAAAAAGACTTATTTTTAAACTTGATTAATGAAAATGCTTGTTACACAGCAATAAAAATATCTGAACTGACATGAAAGGAGGCATTATCTTTCTGCCTCACTTGCACTGTATGAAGAGACTGGGAGGAAGTCAAGAACTGACAGAGGCTAAATTTAAGGGAAAATCTTCAGAAGATGTGATGCTATTTTTTCCTCAAACTGCATGGACATTCTTTTTGCCAGGTACTAGACAGCACTGTTAGAGCAGCTGAGTGCTGCTACATGCAGTTTTTATTAAGAATAAAGGAGAAATTCTTAATTTTCTTACAAAGCTATGTATTTGCATGTAACTGAATAGACCATTATGAGTATTTAAATAGTAACCACCCCTTAAATATGACAAACAGATACAGTCTAACAATATTAACTAATTACATAAATATTAAAATAGAAATGCACCCACTGAAAGCTATTTTTGCTTTTCATTTTCATTACGGTTTCGGCAATCAGTACAAGTTATTTCAGTGTTATTCTACTTAGATTAATAACATTATTAGGCACTTACAAAATTTATTTCTAGATCTCAAATTAGTCTAAAAGCAGATCAGAATTTTTTTCTGTGTTTTAGAAATGAGAAAATGATATTATTGTATTATTATTGCAATAAAGAAATCCAGTGAATAAATAGGCAAAAATAACAACCTTTTAATTTAGGAATACTTGTTGGGTATGTATGCGATTTTCTGGTGACATACTCTAATGTTATGGACATAGATCACAGTTTAACAGGCAGAGCAAAAGGATGAGTTTGTTTATAAGAACAGTATATATGCACACAATTTAATCAAAACAAAGGAACATATCATAGATTTCCTAATGTCTTAATAAAAGCATCACTTCTGGGGAACTAACCACTGCACATAAAAATGCAAACCCCACGTTTTTTGAATCAAGGATAACAGTGTTCATGCGAATCCACCTCTCAGCTAATCAATCGTTTTCAAATCAAATCGTACGTACTTGATTGTCACTTTCACAATCCTTGATGACTAAGTATCTCAGCAGATTTAGTGATGCCATAACCCTGTGAATTAAAAACATACAGATACCTATTACCAGGATAGTAATTTTAATTGTCCATTAGCCAGACATGTTAGGAGTATCCATTTGTACAAAAAGCAAGCACCCATCTGCTGAGCAGTACAGCTCCACCTAGAGCTCACACTGCAAGTAAAACTGAAACTGGCAGCAGATTGGAGAAGGCTGCTGATGGTGAGGGAGAGTTCTCTCAAGAGACAGAAGCTTATGACAGAATCTGTATTTATGTATCACTGGTGATCCAAAGACGATTTGAACCTAGTGGGACAATTCTCTTTATTACTGGACTGAATTTTTACTTTTGAGTGCGCTTTTTTAAATGACTGGGGATTTTTACCAAATCTTTGAGCAGAAATTATTTATTTTTTTTTCCAGATAACGAGTACAGTTAAACATCACACTTTTTAAGCAAGTATATGTCCATCTGGACATTATCTCCCCACTGATTTACAAGCCCAAGCATCATCATATTACTTGTCATATAGGAAGACTTAACCCATACACACAAGATTTTTCAGACACATTTCAGTTCTGGTTTTTTATTGTTGTTGTTTTTTCAAATGCAATTATTTACTGTTCAGGTGGATCTGTAATCCTACTCATGAGATACTGGATTCCCAGTAGCAATCTGTGAAACTGCCTCAAAGATGCCTTGCACCACAGGTTGCACCTGACTAATTGTTATTCCCCCGTACCATCAGACACCACACCACATTGCTTTTATTCCTGCAGCTGCTTCTGCAGAGAGCTGACAAACTACACATTCCTGAGGAGATAATGCTTTACCCCTTGGTTATGTCATTTCACAGCTGAAGTCTTACATCCTCGGGGAATGGAGGAGGACATCCTTTTTAACTGTTAAAAATTAACATAATGGCACTGTGACATTCTTCTCTGGAGAGCTGGTTAAAGTAAATGACCACTTCCATTTCTACCTCCAAAACCTTAAAGTACATTGCTGTTGTCACTTCATTAATTACGTGACAGCATACATCATTGTAGTAAGGTAGTTTAAAGTCTTTTTTAATAATGAAGAAAGGAGAAAAGCTTTAAACTGTGATTTACCACTCACCTGTCTGAGTTTTGCAGAAGATCGGTCTCAGCACCTTCTGGAAGTGAAAGTACTAAATCTAGAAGGGAGATCAGGTGATGCCCTGTAAACCAAATGTTGTCATACTCCTTCTGAAAAAAATACAAAAAGTTCAGCTGAGTGCAAAATTGAGGTCTTAAATAATGTAACAAAAACTTGCATAAACCAGAAAAAAATTTTTAAAAAACAAACACTAGAAGAAATGTTTTCTAATATTGAAATAATTGTGAGTGAAGTTCACAAACCAGCCGCTTCATAGTTTTAGAATTATTTTTCTTTTTGACAGCCAAGAAAGAAATGGAAGAAACGTAGTAAGAGAATTCTGAAGCCGCATAGTAAAAAGTTAATCATTTAGTTTTAATTAATTTTTCCAACTTTCTGGTATAATTATTATAAAATATGAGATTAAAATGGCTTTGATCTAGCCCAGCCCTTCCCGATGGATTTATCATTTGCAAAGCACTAATAATAAAATGCTGACTGTAATCATAAAAGCAAAGAAAAAAAATAATAATTCTATCTGGACTGTAATATTTGAATTATATTTTTAAAATGAGGAATTGTGGGGATAAAACTATATACTGAGGAATTCCACTTTAAGAAAGAAATGCATTTTCAAGCACAGAAAAGGTAATAACTTCTTAGCAAAATACAATAAGATAATGCACTTAAAATACAACTGTAAAATTATAACCCAAATATGCATAGACAGAAAAATCCAAAATAATGTTTTTAATAAAACTTTCTAATCTTACATATCTTTTCAAAGTGGATTCCTTTAATGCATGACTTGAAGTTTAAGTTGTAGACATTTTCTCAACATCATACTGATAGAATTTTGAGAAGGCAACTTGGTTTATATTGGTAACAGCCTCACCGTTAATGCTAAGTGAATCTGATCTTTTATATTTTTAATAATGTATCCTTCTACACCAGCATGGTTGCTTGTCTTCAGTAAACACCTTCAAACAAACAAAACAAAGATATTAAAACAAAACAAAGATCTCTTTAAGGCTGCCCATAAGGGTAACTCAAAACTTAGATAACATTCACTAAGTGGGAGTTTTACCACAGAACAGGATGACTGTGTAACCTTTAAACATTGGCTTATATAAGACAGCTAATTTTACATGAGGTAATAGAAATTCATTATTTATCAAAAAATTAACATAAAATTAATGCAGCTTATCAGATGGAAATCCTGTCAGAAATCATTGTATTGATGCAATTAAGCTGCACTAGGGCTGATATTACACAATCTGCAGTAACTTGGATGCATACCTGAATAATGTGTATTTTCCCTCTGTATCAAACTTGTCTATGAACAACTGCAAAATATTTAAACTCTTCTTTCTCTAAAGAAAACAGAGATGTTTATCAGATGAAATGTAAAAGAATTAACTCAGCATTCAGAATCCAACTGATTCTGTAGGCCGCTTAACATACCATATGCTCCATGGGACAAAGAGTCATAATTTTCACCAAATCCTGCAGTCAGAAAATACAAGAAATACAATTTATAATTAAATACAGATTATTACATTACATCACACTGACTAAAATCTACTCAAGACTTTAAAAATATGAACCAAACAAAAAACCCACAGCACACTTGAGAATGTCTAGGTGATGACAGAAGATTCTCATCAGAGAAATTCATTCTAGCTTCAGTGGTCAGAATCCCAGGGCTGATCCACAGGAACACTATTCTTGTACTCTTGGTTCCAGGTAAGAATGTAGGCAAGCAGCAGATTGGCAAAGTGGAGACAAAAACGAGCAAGCACCACCTTTCAACCAAGATCTGTGCCCACCTGCTTCTGTGACCTGTCCATACACTGGGTGTATTTTAATTGTCACTGAAACTTGATGCTGCAGCAGGTAGAAAAGACAACCAATTCTGTACAGCAGGACACTGAAGGTTTCAATTTAACAGCACAGGTGTATAAAGGTCCAGTAAGATGCCCCCTCACAAACACCTAGAGGACAGCTAGATATTATTTCTAATCAAACTTTGAAGACTTCTGTAGACCGTTTCTTATTACCTGAGGTACATTAATAAAGTCTCTGAGTTCTAAATAGTGATGGAGAAGGCTGTTATCTTCCATTCTCAATAAACAGCTCTCAAACAGATCCTGCAGGATGGGAAAAGAAAAGAAAGATGCCGACAGTATGCACATATACAGGACTTTAATCTATCAGTTTAACATTCCATGGCTAAAACAGCCTTCACTCGTAAATCCTCATTCAGATATTGCAAGTTCCAAGCAGCTGCAATTGCAAGTGATAGCTGTAATTTAAACATTTATGCAGGACTGTAAAGTTCAATAAATACAGGTATTTGTAACACTGAAAAATACTTAATTAGGCCTCCAAATATTCCTGGAACTATCATCTGAACTATCAGTCATACATCTCTGAGAAGGGGAAAGAAAAGTTTTACCATTCCTTACACTGAAAAAATAAAACTTTTTAACATTGAAAATTTAATTTAAAAAAAGCAACTTACAAGTCCTTTAGATAATATAGATTCTTCTGTTCTAGAAAAAAAAAATCAAATTTAAGTTGTTAATTAAAAAGACAGTTGATATTTTAGAAGAAACAATAGAACAGAGGTCAACAAGAACTTATCCCTCAACCATTCTCCTTCTATTTTTTAAAAACTGAATCTTTGTTATTCTTTCCAAAGATTTTTAGAATAAACTTGCTGATGAGAAATTGAACATTAGACTCATCTCTTCACAGTCAAAAATTACTTTTTTCCCCTCAGTATTTATACGTGCTCAAAAGCAGCGTCATCTCGCACAGGTATTGAGACACAGATTACCAATGAAAATGAAATGGTAAACAGTCAGAATAGAAAACCTGCCTTCCATAGAAGCTATTTGGTAACACTGCTGCTTATGGAAAGTGAAATAATCACAATGTAGAGAAAAGTTTGGTTTCCTTTAGAAAGCCTAACCTTTAATCATTTTGTGTATCACAGCAAACTACATCCAAATAAATATTTTCACAATACTTGCCTTCGGTAATAATTGATATAGAAGGGCAAGTAAGTATACACTCTAATTATTCTGCATGTATTTAAACAACTGATTTTACATTTTCAGAATAAAGTTTCTAAAAAAGGTATCAGAATGCAAGAAGAAAACAGTACATAAATGTTTAGAAAACTGCTTCTTATTAAGAGAAGCCATCTTGTAGTGGGACATGCTCAAGTTTATAAACCTCCTCTGAACCCATCTATATTTCAAATTTGTTTTTATGAATAACTGTAAAAGATCACACCCACTTCCTAGACCTTCAAATTCCACAAAGCCTACCTTTTCAGCAGCACTTCAATATGTGTCATATTGCACAGCAGGAGGTATGAAGGACTAGAAGAGAAGAATCAGGCTACACTAAGCTGCATAAGCCATTTGCACATAATTAATATCTTTGACAGGATTAGCATTCTTTTTAAAATAATCAAATTCCTTTCTAAAATCATTGATTTTTAAATAGACAAAAAGATTGTAAGTCAAATCACTATTAAGAATTCTTATGGGGAAACTTTATAGATATGCAAATGAACAATTAATACACATTAATTTTCAGCACGTGACTAATCATAATAGTTTCTTTTAAAGGACAGCTCATCTAAAATTAAACTACAACAGATTAATCTGCAGGAGTATGTTCTTTAAATAACCTAAGTTATATAAAATATAAATGCATAAATGTTGACATAAAATTAATACTACTGAAATACAGTTTTCATTCATAACTATCCACAAATAAAGTTCTCTTCCACTCAGAAAGAATCTTCAAAGTACAAACTTAAAATAAGCAAGAAAGAATAGCTCTTACCTAAAAACCACTGGAAAGCACTCGACACCAAGATGCTGAACAAACATCAGATATGACAGACATGCCAAAGAATCGGCAGAATCCTTTCTCTCCATGTCTGCAAACTCCTGATCCTCCCAGTGTGGACTTTTGCCTTTATGATGTATAAACATTAATGGTATCAATTCTCCCACATTCCACAAAATGTCCTAAAAAATAAAAACACATTTCCTATAGATGCTTTTAAAATACCTGAATACCAAGTAAGTTTTAAAGCTTTAACTGTATTTACATACATTCTCTTGTACAGCACGTGTATAAATTAATAAAAATGTTAAGTTTTTAATATATAAATTAATATAAATATGTGATATTTGTGATATATGCACAAACACACACAAAAAATCCTGGAGGAAAAATAACTAGTATTAGAAAAATGTTACTAAGATAGCAAAGTCAAGCACACAAAAGTTAGCAAAAGACAGAATGAAGAACATCTACAAACTCCTGGTTCAGCTCCTTTATCCCCAATGCCACGAGTAAAAATAGATTCATGAAAACATTATGCCACAAAATCTCTGTGTTTTTCAGATCACAGAATACTCAGTTTCTGGTTTTTTCTCACTAATCAATATGGAACACATTTAGCTGCTGAAGGCAAGCCTTGATTTAAAGTAAGGTTTGCTTTGTATGGCCTTTCTTTCCCATGATGCACAACATGAGAAACACCTGCCATTTGTACATCAGAAATACTACAGTGGTTACCCCCTCACACCCTTCATGTGGCTGAGGACATGGTGTAACTCCTCTTGTACATATTACAGAAAAATGGGGACATCAAGGTGACCTCACTGTTCTGCAGTTGTCCAAACCCAACGTCCAAGATGGCACATTTTGGAAAATTAGGATTATTTTTATATTGTATTAGAGAAGATGTCATACAGTCAAAGCATGACTTACTGACCATAGCTTCAGCCTAATGCCATAAACAGAAGTTCATTGAGAAAGAGAAGGTAATTCACGATTAGCATCAAAAACGTGGTTTCAGACTGTGCCCAACAGGAAAGGCAGGCTGTATCTTACACGGCCCAGTAAGTCACCCCCCTAACCAGTACAGAAATCAAAATGAGCCCTAGAACAAATTATAGGCAGTTGTGAACTTGACCACTGGTTCTGCACACAGTGTAATTAATGTCGACTGCACTCACTATGATTTCAGTTGCAAAATGCCGGAAAGGATGTTCTTCAATGCCCTCAAGTTGTTCAAGCTGAGCTGCCAATAATGGGTATTTCAGGCTTTTCATACAGCTGAAAAAGAAAGGGGATAAATCACCAACAGTCATAAATACAGACCATGAGAGTGTCATTGATGACAAAGAATAATGCCTACATTCATATCAGCTGCTGCTATTCAATGTATTCCAAGGAGAATAAAAAAATAAAAACCCAACATCTCCTGTAGAAGAAATTCTTAAGATTTCACTTCCAGACTATGATTATTCTCACTGTTGTAAATCTGAGGAACAGAGGAATACCAACTCGGCTACATAATGCAGCAACTAGTATTTATGGTATTAGCTATATAGTATTATTATTATCATATGATATTACTGTTATCATATTAACATACTATTATAAAATATTATTATGATAATATATTTATAACTTCCCTCTACTAAACAGAAAGCATAAATATATAAGGCCTATTTAGGGGTCCTTTGTCAAAATACCACATTACTTAGATATATGTTGGCAGCATTATAAAACACTAAAAGATTATTTATTTGCTCCCTATATAATAAATGCCAACTATTCATTTTGTTAAATTACAGGAATATATAACACAGACATAAAATGCTCACAACTTTACTAATTCTTCTTTCAGCTCCATGTCATTGCATTCTGATGACTTTTCCGTATTTTTAACGACTTCATTCACAAAAGGTTTAGCAAAGTCCACCACTGCATTACAACATCGACAGAGACCAAGTTTATCTTCTTGTATTTGTTGTTTTGTGTAAGGTACAGGTAAGGGAGTGAGCTGATTCATGATCATGGCCAATGACAAACCCACTGAGTAGGCCTTCTTGTTCTGAAGTTTCAAAAGCACTGGGGGAAAGAAAAAAAAAAATAGGGGGGAAAGAGAAAATATGAAGAAAAACAACGTGACTAGGTAAGAAAACATTTTGTTTTGAGGAAAGGAGAGGGACCGACACCTGAAATCACACAAGCAAATCCAGCAAGACTAAATATCACCGACTAATTTAACATACTGTAGTCAGCATGGCCATATATTTACAAATATCAAATATTAAATCTGTCACACATTTCAATGTTCTTCCATTCTCCACACACCAGGATGAGGACAAAAAAATAATCTGCTTTTCTAGAACTGGGCTAAGTGAAATGATACATATCTAACCCAGAAAATGCATTTATTACTTGACTCCCTTTGTGCTTGGCAAAACCAGAGACAACAGCCCAGCTTTTCTGCTGAGAACTGACTCTGGTTTTTGCTCTGTGACAAAAAGACTCTCCCAGACTGAGGAAGCAGCACCAGAGGCTCTCCACTTTAACTGTACTCAGCACAGACTAATTGCAGATTGGCTATCCAAAAAATCACCTTTCTCTTGTTAAATTCTAACATAATATAATAACATATCCTGGAGATTGCTACAGTCAGACTTCAACTTGATGCACAACATTTAATTTCATCTCACATAACAGAACAGAAACTACTGCTTGTTACCTACTTAGAGTGGCCAAATCCAACATTTTAAATTTTCATATGTAAGCCAGAATAACACCCCCCCATACCAATAATGTATTGCAACATGCTTAAATCAAAATACAGTTTTATACTATTAAAAAAATAGAATTGCATGTTTTAAAAGGCAAATAATGAAGAATTTCACAAATCCATGTGATGCCCTATTTCTGCCACAACAGTAGAGGTGCTTTACACCTCTAAATACAACTGCCATAGGACCACATTCTTGTAAATGATGAAAAATAGCTGAATAATGCTTTTTCAACTGATGCTATTACTCCCATCTAAAATAGTTTTCTAACAGGCCAATATAAGCATGAAATTTATGCCTTGTGTTATTTTGCAGAATATAACAGACTGTAAAGCTTGTCAGGACAGATGTAGTCTGAAACCATTCCAGCAAAGGCTAAACTAAATTGATGAATAAATGACAACCTAATTTAATTGAGAAATCACACGACAAACTGAATCCCACCTGTCTGCAAAGGCTGAAGCAATAACAAGACAGTTTGACACACTTGCTCTCCAGAGGTCTGCTCAATCTGCTCAAGTAAACCCAAGAAAAGTTCCTTTGGATTGCAGAGCTGCAAGACAGGAACAATGCGTATTTTTAAATAACCATGGTCATAACCAATAAAATTAACCACATGCAAACTTCAGTACAAAGTTCCTGAATGTCAAGAGAGAAGATCTGAACATCCAAGGTAAGACTTAAGAAAACAAATATGAAACAAGTACATGCCTACAATTAACAGCTACTAAAGAGCATACCTGTGTGTACACTTTGATATGAGCTGAAACCATATAATAGTAAAAACTGACACTAAACCTGATTTTTATGGGCTGCAGAAACAGTACCTTTGCAAAGTAATCCTTGGGAGCTGAGAGAAGTAGAATTTGAGTGTGAATTTAACTCAAGCTATAAAGTTTGCAAGTTGTTTTTGGAGTGCATAAATGAAAGAGAGTGAGTTTTTTACAGGATAAAGTATTTTTCTGCTCCTACTCCATCAGAATCATCAGGTAATGATTCTCATATTGAAGAAGGGTGAATGATTTAAGGAAAAGACTCTGCAGAGTGAATCTCAAGAAAAGAGAACAATAAATACTATTCAGACACAGATAAGTGATAAAAGGCAAGGTCTTGCAGAATGGTTTTGAAACAACTGAAGAGAGACCATGAACAGAGAGACCTTGAATTAGATACTAGAAAACACATTTAGTAACATACTGTGAGTTTTACTCAAACTAGCTAACTCAGGTAAGATTGTGTCCTTTAGATCAACTTAGCTCATTTTAATGTGAAAACCACACCTCTAATGCTGAACCTACCACTTCCAAAGAGCCCTACATGCACCATGAATTTAGAATTCTCTGTGCCTTTAAACTGAGGCAAGGGAACGTTAAACTAAGAGCAGCTTATCCAAGTAGTGATGTAGATTCATTATGCAAATATTGTCAGAATCAAATTGTATAAATAGGTTTGTGTAACTGGCCTTTGGTGTACTAGCTTCATGGATTAATGGTCTAGCTCCCCCTTTTGTGCAGAACTTCCCTAACATCGTTGTTATCATAATCATGTATTTCAAAACCATACCTGTGCCAACTGATCCAGTATCCTCAGGCAGTGTTCTCGCTTATCATCTTCTTCTTTATACATGAAAATGCATCTAACAAGAGGAGAAATGAGATTCCAACCCATATTCTTGATAATAACCTAAAAAACAGATTTTCAGAGAATAAACCAAAACTGGATGTCTTCTAAATCCAGAAAGATTGTATGTATAAAGACGAAAAGCAACAATAGATCAATGTCCTGTAACCATTACTGTCACTGAATATTTAGCAACTGTTACTGTAATTTGACACACATTGTATTCTCTCCCCATACCTATAAACACAGCTTGCATATCTTGTATCATTTTCCTCTAATTATTAACACTGATATGTCAATATATACTTCTAAATATCTATGACAATACATTTAAAACAGGTCTGAGCAGAGGAGTTGTGCTGAAAGAACACTTGGACAAATTATTCATGAGCGGATTGAGACTTTCAGTTGTTACTCCAAACTCACAAAATCCAAAACCAGGTTGTGAACCTCATGTAACAGATTGTGAACCCCAAGTAACATTGCTAAAATATTCTACCCTTCACTTCCCTTCTGAACTTCCTATTTATCTCTGTTCAATCTGGTATATTGTCCCAGCATTCCTACTGCCCAAAGACATTAGTATTTCAAATCAGCATCAGCCTAGTTGGCTCCTACAGTTGGCCAATATTATTATATTCACTAGTGTTAGTCTGATCCCCAACAGCAACTAAGCACCCCTCAGCTGTTTGCTTGCTCTTGTCCCACAGTGGGATGGGGGTGAGAGTCGAAAAAACAAAACAGAGTAACTCTGAAGATAAGGACAATGTAACAAATGAAAAACAAAAAACAGCAGGGATGACAGGGGGAATGATGCAGGTCAACTCCCACGAGGAGACCAATGCCCAGCCAGCCTCCAAACAACAGCTGCTTTGGAATGGGTCCCCATCCACGTATCTTTACTGCTGACCATGATGTTGTATGGTGCGGAATATCTCAATGCTTTGGCCAGCTGCCCCAGCTGTCTCCTCCCAAATTCCCTGTTTACTGGGGGCAGAGTAAGAAATGGAGAAGGCCCTGATGCTGCACAAACACTGATCAGCAGTAGTTGAAATACCAGTGTATTATCTCCACCTTTTTTGGTCACAAATCTAAAACACAGAACTATGCAGGCTGCCATGAGGAAAGTCAACTCCATGCCAGCCAGACCCAGTACACCATCTGAAATCCCTGTCCTGTGGAAGTGGGACACAGTCACCTTCTCCTAACTCTGCTCTTCTCCTTCCTTTTCTCTTTGCTTCACTCACAGAAGAAGAGTTCTTAATGGCTCTGCTAAGATTACTGTGACTTGGGTTTCTGTGAGCTACCTGAATACAGAATAATGTGCACTTAACACAGGGCAATTTATTAGCTACTGATATGTACAGCCTTGCTCCACAGGGAAAGTAGCTCTCCCCTCTTAATAAGCAGATTTATATTTAATGATGTTAATAAACACTAATATGCAATGGAAACTTAAATTCACCTTGTTCTTCTCATTTTGAATTACTTCTAATAACTGAGCTGCATATCCACCTTCCAGACATTTCTGACCTGCTACCAGAAACAGGTTAAAATCTTCTCCTTTGAAATCAGCTTCTTCCAGAATTTGCTAGAAAGAAAATAGGAATGTTTAACTCTGTACTTATTAAAGTCAAATAGGAAAATCCATGTTTTCATTTCAAAATTAAATGTTTCATTGTAACTTTTATACATTTTTCACATATTAAAAAAGCTACCAAGTTACTACAGAAGACAAGGCAGTATTTCAGTAGCACTAGGTCAAGACTACAGCATTCTGTTTGGAAGATGTGTTTTCTACAACAACTAGCTTTTGTTCCTAGGTACAAGAACACTTTCTTCTCCAAGAAGCAGAAATAATCAAGCATCTTGGGATAAGCACCACAGAGAAGTCAACGAAACATGGAGGCTGAACTCAGCTGCCCCATGAGGAGTTCTACTAACAGCTGACTTATCTTTTGAGGTCATTTTGGCTTCAATTGTAATATCTGTAGAAAAACTCACACTACCTACACTTGTTACTTCCAAGGAAAGAAAACTACTTACGCATCTTTGTATTATGGCTTGAAGTTCATCAGCTGCCATTGTAGTGTGACTGTGCTCTTCTGGCATGAAAATTTATTATAAAGAAGGCAGTATTATACCACACAAATTTAAATCAGAGGCTGAAAAATAACCACATTATCAAAAAACGTTAATAAAGGAATAAAAACAGTCTAGACAAATATTAAGACTACATTATTAGAAAATAAAGGAAAAAAATATTTTAGGAAATGTATGCTATATTATTCTACTTCCCATATTTGCAAGAGACAGTATTACAGACAGGAAACAACCTGTATTCTATGTACAGGGAAACAGCGATTACTGGAACATACCTGGAAAACTGCAGCTAACACAGAGCACGTCTGGGCTCACCGCAAACCAGGTGCGCACACCCATGACACACATTTTCTGTGACTGTTCTGACCAGAGGAGCTTCTGCTCAGCCCTCACTGGAACACACTAACCCAGTGTCTGGCATGTGAAGGCACTGATCCGAACACCATGGCAGTTTATATCAACAGTGCAGACAAGATGACATATACAGTTCCATTTACTTCTTTCTGGTGTCTAGGTTGGACTAGTTCAGCGGCCTTTTACCTCTAGGTATTACAATTTAAAATTTTCTTGCTAAAAACAACAAAGTAATGCACTCGAGCAATGTCAAGTACCAAGTTTTACATAGCCAGGACCATGAATTACAAACACAATAAGCCTGGCTATCCCCATGTAACATAGAAGCAGTCTTAATCTTCAGGGTTTTAAGTAATGCTATGGGCCTAAACCTGATCACTAAATATGATCACTGTGTCAATTACTCCTGTACCTGGGGTATTCAGGTACCTATTCATGAAAACACAGACATCTCCATGAAATGTCCTCAGCCTTTCCTCTTACATTTGACCTAATGGGGTTGGTTTGACCCCTGCCAAACACCAGTGCACCTACAGGAGACAACATTGAGACAGCCAACCCATGCGGCTGATCACAAAGGCAGACAACTCACAAAAGCTTAAAAGGCATCTGTGTGTGACTATCTTTATTCAAAGAATAAACAACTCACTTTCTATTCTTCACGGCCCATTTTGGCATCCGTATGTCACTGAAACTCACTCTTTCTAGCCTGTCATTTTAACCAGGCCATTACCACATACTTTCTTACCACACGTTGTATTATTTAAGCTCTTCATTTTACAGAACGTTACTAATCCCAGCGAAACAATTTAATACTCTTTCGAACGCCAGTACAGTTGCATTTTCGGCCCTCAGTAACTTCCCAATGTACTTACATGCTTGAAACGCGCCGCCAGCACCCACCGTGTTGCCCCAGGGATTTGTTGGCTGAGCTCGCAGATGGTCTCCGGCCTTAATACTTAATCCGGTTTCCAGATGAATCTTTTAGGTTTCAGCGGCAAGTGGACAGCATCTAAATCACGTGAAACGTTCTATTAATACTCACCGAACTCCTTCCTCATAAACAGACATCCCAGCCCCTTCTCTGGGCGGTACAAAACCCCGGCTAGGACAAAGAGGCTGCCGGCCTCAGCCCGTAACACACGGCTGAATTAAGAACCACAAGGGAACAATCTCACCTCACCTCAGCCCCTGCCAGACGAACCCCTCGGCTCCGCGCTGCCGCCTCTCCCGGCCCCGCCCCGGGTGAGAGGTCGGCGGGCGGAGCGGCGGCGATGGCGATGATGGCGGCCGGGACGGGCAAGCCCCGCCGGCGGCGCGCAGGTGGGCGCCGGGATTCGCGCGCCAGCCCCGCACCCCCGCCCGGCGCTTTGGGCTCTCCCTGTGCCCCCAGACCGGCACGGCGGCGGGCTCGCCCAACCCGCCGTGCCGAGGGGAGCGGCGGGCCGGCCGCGCTCGGCTCCGTGGGCCTCTGCCGCGCCGCGTGCGGGGCCGTCACG
Organism: Hirundo rustica; assembly: GCF_015227805.2. Classification (NCBI taxonomy): domain Eukaryota; kingdom Metazoa; phylum Chordata; class Aves; order Passeriformes; family Hirundinidae; genus Hirundo; species Hirundo rustica. The sequence goes on from NC_053458.1 coordinate 16,666,508, forward strand.
AGCGGCGGGCCGGGCGAGGCGAGGCCGGGACCCGCCGTCCCTCAGGCTCTGAGGGGCCAGCCCGCCCCGGCCCGCTCTGGGCGTCGGGGCCGGGCTGCGACGGCGGTCGTGCAGCTGGTCGGAGCGCCGTGCCCTTCCTAGGGTAGCGGCCCGGTATCTGTCCCCTGCCCGATGCCCTTGTACGGGAGCAGCTGCCCGGGACAGCCGTGTCGGGAGCTGGGTCAGGGCTCTGTCCTCGGCTGTAGCGGCTCTGTGAGCGTGCCGGCGTTGGACCTGGCCCGGAGCAAAACCCTGCGGTGGGACAGCTGTGGGGACGGCACTGGGGTGCCGGGTAAAGCTGCGCTGGAGACACGGGGGGTGTGCCTGGTACAAAATTATTGTCAGAGTTGGTTTTTTCCCCTTAGCTTTTTTGTGTATACAGAGTATGAGAAGAATTGGGCCTGTTTTCACACTTCAAAAAGTGTGTCTAACTGGTTGCTGAATACCAGCTTACTTAAAGAACCATCAAAAGCAAGGTACTAAGCAGTTCTCTTGATTGTGCTTGCAGTTTAGAGGTTTTAATATTTTTCTGGTCCCAGCACTTTCCGCTGTTAAAAAAGTACACTAATTTCTGTATTTTTATATTTGATTTCTAGGAAATAAGCATTCAGCTGCTCAGAAAAATGAAGATGCTGCTCAAAGGTATGATTTCTGAGGAACTGGATGAGGAGCGGATATTTGTGTTGTTTTGCCTCACTCTGAAATTGCAGTCTCTGTGTTGCAGAGGCTTTGCTTTCTTAGAGTACCACAACTAAGTTCAGTAAATCACCAGCATCAGCATCATGTAGACGTGATTGGAGTGATGCTGTGTAACTTCTAACAGCATGCACATCTCAGCATTGTGTAATATACTGTAAGTTTGTAATCTAACATCCAAAATTCTATTTCCTTAGTCTGTAGTACTTGCTTTTTGCTGTCTTACTTCTTTACATACCTGCCATTTATAATTATTTACATCAAAAAACACTTAGGATGTGGCATTTGTTTATTTTATTCCTTCCTTTACTTTGTAACCTCACACTCAGTCATGTCCTAGTTCTTTTTTTCTTCCCATTCTTCATGTCTTACGCAGTTCCTCTTTTCCTGACAACACTCCATAAATTGTCCCAGCTTCTTTGTCCAGCCAGCTCTAGATTTTCCTCTTGCAAGAAAATTTGGGGAGTGTATTGCAATACAGTAAGAGTAAATACTTTTCTTGCCGAGCATATAAAGCAAGCCAATATAAAATATATAACCCTTTGTAGTTATAACAGAATTACTAGTCTAATTACTTGTTGTTTTATTTGGCCAGTATGGTATGATGCAGAAAAATGTAAGCTGTATTTCAGAAAAAAAGATAAAAATGCGATTGGAAAATTGTTTATGGAAATCCGCCCTCATTCAGTGTCTGTTCTGTTACAGGAAAGCAGCTCTGGAGGCTGCACTGAGAAAGAAGATTGAATGTGAGAAAAAAGCATTGTCTATAGTTGAACAGCTCCTGGAAGAGGACATCACTGAAGAGTTCCTTCTAAATTGTGTAGGCGTTGCAAGTTTTTACACTGTTTTGTATCTTAGTGTGGTACTTTTTTTCTATAGTTTTTGGAACTATTTGCTGCAGTTTAAAATAGCCAAACCATTGATTGCTTCTTGTACCAGCTCTGAAAACAATTCCCTTATTTTTAAGGGTTCTGGAGTGAAAATGTGCCCTAGTATTGCAGAATTCACTCTTTTATCAGCCTTTGTTTATACCTCTGTTGTTCTGGACTCACAGATGAATTGTAAAAATTTAGGTTTACGTCATACCACCTGTAAGTTTAGACAAAGTCTCTATAACGCACCACTTATCTGGCAGCAGAATTTTGATCTGACGATTACTCTTGTTAGGGCTGTAAACAGGTTGATTAGTAGGTGTACAAAACACGTAAATAGAGGAAAATTACAGAGATGGGTGCCACACTAGAGGCAAAATTAGGAAGGTCTTGTATACGTAAAAAAGAAATGCTCACATCTGTTTTTCTTCTGTTTACCCTTTTACCTTTTCTACTGTGTAAGTTCTCAATGTTGTTTATTAAACCAAACAGATAACTGTTATAAAATGTAAGATATTTATATGCTTAAGAGATGTTTTGAATACAAAAACTGACAAGTTTTCCAGTATCTGTTGTTGAACTATTTTCTTGTCATTTTAGGGAAAATGTATTACTCCATCTCACTATAAAGATGTTGTTGATGAACGGTCTATCATCAAACTGTGTGGCTATCCTCTATGTCAGAATAAACTGGAAAATGTAAGTTGCTTTTCCTTAATGCTGTTATCAAAGGAATCTTTTCACAATTTTTATTCTCAGTGAGCCAGGTATTATATAATTCCATTTCAGTATAATCCTTCTGAAGGTAAAATTTGATCAGTAGACAGCAGTTATTGTATGCCAGAATCAGTTCCTGTATGATCAGAATCACAATCTGTGCATCTCTTTTGACAATGATAAAGATGAATGAGTTGTGGCTTCACAGCCTTCCTTTGTGAATGAAAAAACTTTGAAATCTTGTTCTTCTGTCAGTGTAGCAACAGATGTCCCTGAGAAGGATTGAAGTGAAAAAACAATACGAAGCAGGGATATTATGATGTGAATGCATATATATCTGCTATGAAAATGTATGTCAGCTGTGTCAAGATCAAAGTCACCCCTCTTTAACTATAATGCATGAGAGCTTAAGCAGAACTCGGAGGTCATTTAGATAACCTGTGATGTCATACCAGTGCTACACCTGATTATCTGAAAACAATTTAGTCCAAAACAATTTACTGTTTTGGACTACATATATTTGCACAGATGTTCATTTCAAAACGGGTACAGTTTACATGAGTTCCTCTGGGTCTGTCTGGGTGGTGGTGGGGGTCTGACAGTACAGTCTCACATGCATATAAACAGATCTGGATTAAGGATCTGTCTGTAATTGCTCAGCATTTAAACATGAGAAAATCTTCTGCTGTGGCAGCTCCATTGTTTTATATTCAGCACTGGTTTTCTTACAGCTCTGGAGCTGCCTTTTACTGATTAGTGAGATGTATATAATTAAAGATAAATTCCCATTCTTACATCTGAGAAGGTGCAACATCAGAAGAATTGAGAGAAGAGGTGGTTGTAGTATGCAGTTCAGTTAAATAGAATGTATTGCACATCCCCAAATATGTGAATTAAGAATGAAGTTTTCTCTGTAGTCACAACGGAACTGACAGTCTTGCTGATGAAAATATGTTGTTTTAGGTGCCAAAGCAGAAGTACAAAATTTCAACAAAAACGAACAGAGTTTATGATATCACTGAAAGAAAGGTATGGTAACAAGTGTAATTCGAGGATGTGTTTAATGGCAACATCAGAAATGCAGTTTGTAACAGCATTCATACAGTGGCTTGATTCAGAGGCAAATATGTTTGGGGTCCTTATGAAATTTTCACAAACTGTTTGAACATGGAAAACATGAACTGTTTGAACATGGAAAGTTTTACTTGGATAGCTGTTCGAATGTGGCACAGCTGATCTGCTAACGGCATTTGTGAAGAAGTGTTCTTTATTTTGCTCCAGCATAGTAAGTGAGTTTTAGTAGGGTCAAAGTGTACATCTTTTTCAATCACTGAAGTTTGCAGTAATGTAGTACAAGTTACATCTTATATATTCCTTAGTGTTCTTTTGGGGGGAACATTTAGGTTTCCTTTTTGAGGACTTTTTAACATAAAACCTAATTCTTCACAAAATATTTCCTTCTGGAAGCATATTCACACGTGGTTGCTTAAAAGTTACCTTTGCCAGTTCACAGGATACACAGTCACCTACAAGTGCTTAGACACTAAATTGTAAGATAAATGTTTCCAGTTTCAGAGCAAATTTCTTCAGTGTCATTAGTATGCATTCCTTTCCTCTGACTGAAACTCTGGGATACACAAAATTTTAGGAGTTGCTTTCTTGAGCAATCAGGCAAGACTACAACAAGAAGTGGAATGCTTCGTCTTCTTCCCTCATGTTGCAAGTTTGCAAATGAAATTTTCAAAGATGCTGCAGATTTTTAGGTGTTGTTCCAAGTATTGCAAAATACCAGCTTTTGTTCCTAACCAAAATTTTCATTATTAAGCATCTGAATTTTATTATATGTCTTCTAAACTGTACAAACAGCATATTGGGTTATGGGTTGCTCTTTGAACCGTTTGGTTTGTTGGAGTTTTTTTGAATTACTGTTATATAGAATCCAACACTGGTTTGCTACTCAGTGTGTAATAAAAGTGCAGAAAGCAGAAAAGTGGGGAAGAAAGAAGCAGCTAAATGTGGCTTGTGTGGAATGGGATAGACTTATTTGATAGGTTGAGTTTCTCAGGTGAACTAAAAACCTGGCCATAGGCTTGAAAAGAAACATGTATTGGTAGTTAATTTTACAGGCATTAAAAGCAATTGCTTTTGTACCTTTCTATGTATTAAAGTTGGCCTTAGTCGTGTTTTCTTGCTTTCTCTCATTTGCCAGTGCTTTTGCAGCAACTTTTGCTATAGAGCATCTAAGTATTTTGAAGCTCAAATTTCCAAAAGTCCAGTGTGGATGAGAGAAGAAGAAAAGTAAGTATAATCTTAACAGTCATTGAACCTTTTGAGAATATTATCTCTGTGCATCTGCAGTGGTAATTAAGTAGCTGCAGCACATCAAAATGATTTGGTTGAAGCAGAGGTAGCTGATGTTAACGTGTTAGCTTAGCATGGTGTTTGCTTTAGAAGTGTTGTAGCTGTTTGGATTACAGTAATTGACATGGTTCAGTACTACTCACATCTACTTAGCAGACATGACCATGTTAGTTTAGAGGGCAGACCAGTCAGAAATAATAGCTAACTCCTGTTAATTTTGAAATGGACTGACTAGGATTGAATTTTTCCAAACCGTATAATGGACAGGATGAAATAATCTTACTCTGTTACAAGAGATTTTCTAATTTTAGCACAGCACTTGGCATTGATCTTAAGCTTAGATGGTGAATGCTTGCATTTGAAAGCAGTCCATAACATGAAGAGGTGATTTATCCAATCTAAATTTCTGATTGCCCATTTCTTGTTCTTCCTGCAGTACACATTTTGGAATAGTGTATGCAGTCCATGTTCCCAGCTCAGGAAACACAGGCTTGCAAATAATCAATGGGGCCAATGGGTGTCACTGTTGAACAATAAAGACTTGCACGGAGAACGTTCAGCAAATTTGCTCAGCTTTCATTCTCCAAGACACTACTTCTCATAGTCTCCTGGTTTTCAACAAAAGTAACTAGCTGGAGTTACATGTGTCATATGAAATATATGATCAATGAAAGAAGAGCTTTAGAGCAGCTTCATCAGATCTGAGCTATTCTAGTAGGTACAACTAGACTCTTCATTAGAAGTGCTTTTGAGGTATTGTTTTGCTGTCTTTAAGAAAAGTATTTCTAAAATCTCCCTTTAACTCTTCATGTCAAAAGTGTATAGTTCTGTTATGCCTGATATAGTAATTATTTATTCTGGGTGCTGGTGGGGAGGTGGTATTTACAAACAAACCAACTTCCAGATAGTTCTTGGCTGGCTACACCTCTTTGCACAACCACATACATGTGCACACACTGACACACACTGATGTGGTAGAATACCTGAAAGTCCTTTGACAGAAAAGACTACAACCTCCACTTAAAACTCCAAGCAAGAGTTATATGGAGCTAATAATTTAAATCACTCTGTGTTACCACTTTTAGTTTCCAAACTCAGTTTATCGGTATGAGTGGTGCAGCTTCTCTGCAAGGTCTTTTGCATACTGAAAGGTGTTAGTGCACTGATTTGCATTTAGTGACTGTTTAAAAGGTTTACTTTCAGTCATAGGATACATGAGATTTTTAACATTTGGTATTGGGCAAGAGGAAAAGGACTGTGATGCTGCCTCATAACGGAATTGAAGTAGATTAATTGCAAGTCGAGCTTTGGAAAGAAACTTGTCAGAATTTGTTTAGTAATTTTTTTAGTTTCTGGAAACCTTTGAAAATCATTTTCTTAAAAAATATAACTTGATAGCCTAATTTTTAACAAAGTAAAATTTAAAATAAGCAAAAATATCCTGAATATTCATATTTTTACATTAATTGGAAAGTTGAAAAAGTGAGAACGATTACAGAGCCAAACTATTCTTGGTTGATGGCCACAGATAATCACATAAATGGTTCAGGTTGGACATTTGGAAAAATATTGTACTAAGGTTATGGTGGAACGAAACAGAATACTCAGCAGTGTTTTGAAATCTCCATCTTTGGAGGTTTTCAAGATTTAAACTTCATGAATCCGCGGCTGACCTAATCTAGTGCTGGTGACAGTTGCATTTCAAGCAGGAGATCAGACTAGAGCCTTCCAGAGGTCCTTTCTGACAAACCTTTGTGTGACTCGGTGACTGGGCTAAATTCTGTTCACTGTAACAGCGTTGTACTGCAGGCACACGAGTCACACTCCCTGAACACGTGCACAAATCTGCTCTTGTTAGCCTTGCTTTGAACAGAGGGTGTTGGACTAGAAGATCCCCAGATGTCTCTTCCAAACTCAACTATTTTTGTATTTATGTGTATTTCAAGAGAATAGATTTTACAGGAAAATGTTCATTCTGTCTTCTTTTTCCAGACCACCAGACATAGAGCTGCTGAAGGAGGGACGGAGGTACAATGAACAATTTTTCTTTGTTAGATGCACCTACAGCTAGAAATTTTACCATCATAGTAGATGAAAAGGGAACCTTTGATTTGTTGTGTTATAAAAAAGACCTTAATAGAACCTATGCAAACATTGGGGGTTTTTTGTGATTCTAACCCAGCATATTTGACCTGTACGATTTAGTGTACAGCTGCTCTTGGATTGCGTATCTTAATTGAGCCTGTTGAAATCTGAAACAAATACGCTGTTTGTACTTTGAATATTTTATGCCACCTATTCTTTATAAAGAAAATGATGCCAATTATATGTGATGAAAGCTTCTGTACTTCTTAATCTGAAAGATCTATATCAGCCAAAATGAAATCACACTACTCTGTCATCTCGCTGTGTATTGTGCAGCTTTCTGTTTGTTTTCTTTTGCAACACATTGCCATTAGGTGGCAAACTTATATATGCTGAAACTGCTCAACTGTCCCCCTGATTTAAGGGTTCTATGTTTCTATACGTTAGCTAATTAATGTTAACATGCTAAAATTACACTATTCATGATACTAAGTCTGACATTGTCCTGCTGTCTTTAATAGTATCTTGTTTATACTGTTCTTTTCTAACTACCAATAATCAGCTGAGAACTCACTTCTCTAAATAGTCTCTATACTTGTCATTTTGATTGTATTACAACTCTTAGAGTTCAAGAAAACTTTTAGAAGAGCACTTAGGATTCTTAAAAGAATTACACTTCTGCTATACGGGGGAAAATGCTTTGTTTATCATTCTTACATGAGAATGAAAAGCTATTGCAGGTAAAAGTTATTTCTTATTTCCCTGATGACTTGTGTTTTCTATTGTAGTGGACAGTCTGGAGAAGAGGTGAAACTACGTGATGAAGTAATTAAAGCATCTGACATTGAAAATCCTAGGATATCTTCAGATCCGTGTGAATCTGGTTCTCATGACGCAGCCAGTGACAGCAGTACTGATACTGAACAAGGATTTATTTCTTCTGTCCTACCAGGAAGTCAGTCAAGTTCAGCCAATTTTGCACAGCAGTTGCCCAGAAAAAGCATCCTCAAAAAGAAGCATGCTCAGAAAGTCCATGCCAGCCCTAAAACTGAAGATGCAGATGTGGTGGAAGCCACTGTACAACTCTCTCATTGTAAATTAGACACTCAGGAAGAAGGACATGCTTGCTCTGTTCATAATGAAGCAACTACACCACCTTCAAACAATACTGCTCCTGGGAAATCAAGTGCTTCAGAAATCTTTGAAAATACGTGTGGATCACAGATAGTTTTTCTAGGTGTGAGCAAAAGAGGAGCAGAACATCTGAAAAGAACACTGGCTAAATCAACAGAACGTAAAAACCCTGAACTGAGGCATCCAGTTAATTCCAGAGGCAGTTTATTGGAAGTGCTTAGGCAAACACTTATGGAATGGAGAACTGAGGAAACGTTAAAATTTCTCTATGGCCCAAACTATACTTCTTTGTGCTCATCAGAGTGCACAGCATCTGTCAACCAGGAGACTGAAGAACTTGATGAGGATGACTTAGATACAGCTGATGATCTCGACACTGTTGCTGTAGGGGAGTCTGAAAACAGTTTGAACTACTCTTTACCTTTCACAGGCTCAGGTGGAATAGTTAAGCCTGTGCCTAGTTATGAAAAGTTAAAAGAAGAAACAGAGCTCCTAGAACTCAGAGTAAAAGAGTTCTATAAAGGAAGGTGCATCCTGGCTGAAGAGGCAGCAACACAAGCACAGGCAGGGGAACATCCCAGCAAAGACAAAGTAAGTGTCCAATGGAATGGTGTGGAGGTTGTATGAAGCTGAAATAGACCCTCGAAGAATTAGTACTTTGTTTCTGCTATCATGGGTGGATAAGTATCTCACATGGAGAAAGAGAAGATTCCGTTAGCTGCATTCTGTGTGTTGCATCAGATTATGAAAGTGTCTGCCCATTGAAAAGTTTTGGGCTTTTTTTAAATTCAGACATAAGAGTTATTTAATATTTAAATATTTATTGATTATCTGTAGTTTTTTGATGTACTGACTTTAATTAAACACTAGTTTATAGCTATTAAAGTTTTTTGCCTGATACAGGATGATCAGCAGGAAGATCTCACCTTCCCACTTGTTGATTCAAATGCACAAATGCAGATTAGGAGGCGAATTGTCCTTGAAAAACTGAGAAAAGCGTGAGTACCCTTTACTTTGGTGAATGTCAGTCTGAAGTTGGTGCTCGTTCGTCATTGTTTAAAGTAACAAACACACTGTCCAAGGATGGGCCTGGCTCCTTCTAGGTGGTCCTAGTCATAACTTTACTGCCCTAAAGGATTTACTTATTTCTGCAACAGTCATCTGTAGTACAGTTGCAGGTGTCAGTTTGCACAGTCTGTCAGTACCAACTGCTTAAGTTTAGACTGAAAATCTTGGAGTTGATTGAGAGGAGTGCAAATATTTGTCTTGTACATTAAGCATACTGTTACTTGTAAACAAATCTTTGTAATTGTTTAAGCATAGGTTTTACAAAGAGAGAGTTTCTAATGCATGTTTGAATGGCTGGTATCACTGTGCCCCTAGCCACAATCACTAAAGGTCCTCAGAACTGGATCTTAAAATTTTGCAAACATCAGACCTTCTTCACATAAGTAAAAGGGCTTTACACACATATACACAAAAGAGTTTAAGGCATTTCTGATGTAGCTGTTAGAATTATTAAATTGTCAAAGTTGGAAAATATTCTCCCTGTAAAGCCAGTGCAGATAAATGAGTGTTTGAAGGTCATGATTCTGCTGGTTTTTGCTAGGGGTATTTATTTTTCTGTCATTGTAGTTTGTGTTACCCAGCCAAACTAGGTTTTGCAGAATTGGTTTTTTATTTTTTTTTAAATTAAAAACCTCACAGCCAACTCCCCCCCCCGTCCCTGCCAAAACATAAAAAAATCCTTTCTGTTTTTCTCTACCTGCATCATGTGTGGATAGGCCACAACCATGGAATCAAACCATCCCCCAAGTGCCTTGTCTGTAAGTGTCAGTTGTTTGAAATTTCCTGAGCTGATGCAGTTGTCCTGTCACGTTATCAAGAGATAATTTTCATTGTGATAAAGCAGTGAATATGCCCAGCATCATAAGAGTCCTGTGTTTAGTTTTTGTAAAACATGCAGTCTTCCAGAATACTGATGTACTATGTGTTATGTGCATATAAATGCAAATCACTGGATATTCAAATGCCAGAGAATTTTAACTGTTAAACATATAAATAGAGCAAAAGTTTATTTAACCCTAAATGTGAAAAAAGAAAGATGTTATTTCCATCATTTGAGAATCCTGACTAGTTAAAGAGTATGTGCAGTTTTTGTGGTCTGTCCGTTTTTATGCACAGATAAGTAAGGAGGACACCTGTCTTTTTCTCTCTTTTGAAATTTTCTGATAACTATCATCTAGATTTCAAGCTCACGGTGGACTGACATTTCTGTTTCATCTATGTGAGTCTGAGGTTAGCAGGTATATTATGTGTGAATACCTCATTTTGACATGCAGTTTCCTTTTATATTGTTATTTTTGAGCCTAGTAATTATAAACCTTCAAAAAATTTATAAGGCCTGTAGTTCTAATCTTTGTAATTGTAAAAATATTTTCTCAGAACTGAAAGGTGAAATTAGTAAGTATATGTATGTAGAACTACATTCAAATTTCACATTCACGCTGAACTACAGCTTATTTTTAAAAACAAGCAGTTGCCAAGTGAAGATGTTGGCCCAAACAGCACACAGAGAGAGCTGAAATGAAAACTACAGGCCTGATCTGCTGAACAAAATTCAATCTCTTTTCCTTTTTACTAACTTTGACAAGCTTTGGTGGAAGTCCTACTTGACAAAAATTGAGAGAGGAAAATATATATTGACTGGTGTCTTCTGCCTTCTAGATTATCTGCAGTTTTGGGCCCTCTTCAGATTGCTTCAGGTGATGTTTACACAGAGCTAAAAAACCTTGTCAAAACTTTCCGGTGAGTATTGGTCTTTACTTAGAGAGTCTTATAAACTGATGAATGAAACGTGCTGTTGAATGATTTGTGATTTGGACACAGAGAGGGCCCTATTGCAGATTTGCCCTTCTCTAGCTGTGTGTTCATGTAGGTAATGTCACATTCCCTGTGGACTAACAAGTCAGCCCTTTCCCTGCTCCTGACAGTGGCTAGGTCACCAGGAGTATTTGTAGATTTTTAAAAAGTAGGCCAGTGGTCTCTGGAGGATGCTGGTGAGTCTTTTAAAGGTTCTGCTACCTCGTCACCTCCTATTAAGCATGAGTTTCTGAGATCTGTCCCTTTCTTTTGCTCTGGCTCCCTGCAGCTGGGCTAAATGGTTTTAATCTGATTAATTATTTTTACCACTAACTTCTAGAGTCAGTCAGTTGGATCTGTCTTGTTCCTGATTTCAAAGGGAAGTAGATCTAGTGGGCACTTATATCACCACAGGTGAAGCTTCTGCTTCAGTCAGTAGGACTAAATACAGTATTTGGAAAGAGTGAGATAAAGAAGGAGTGAAAAGAGAATGGTAACTTCTCTGAACATCTTTAGGCTTTCTTTGGGAGACAACTCTCATAACCTGGACCTAGATTATGTCCTGCATCCTCAAGTATTGTCAGAAAAAGAGCAACAGCAGTTGCTAACTCTGTTCACACTGTCACTCTTGAAATGTCCTTCCCACATCCTCATCTGCATGAGGCTTACATGTAAATTTTCCAAAACTCATTCATGCAGTATTTGCCACAAGGATTCTAGACTTTGGTGAATAGAAACCCAGCTCTACCCAATTCCTTGTGATTTACCCCGTGTCTGGAAGGATGCCACAAAAACACAGATGTCTCTGTGCAAGATTTCTTACTGTGGAAGATTCTCTCTTTTTGGTAACTCTGTGCATGATCTCTGTTAAATAAAAACATTGATACTATTGACTCTGTGATTGCAGTCTTTTAAGTTCTGAATCACCTTTTATTTTAACAACACCACTGAAACCGGTGAAAATACTTTTGTATATAGTGTATAGATACCTATTGTTTGAGCAAGATTTTTGTGTCTTGAAACCGTTTTGTTGCTCTGCAGTTTAAATGCTTAATAGTCACTTTGGATTATGGGTTGATAAAACAGGACAAACTACATTTGGTGTCTTTCAAACTACTTTTTTTATGATTGATTATCTAAGAAGGCCCAGAGGTTCTCAAAAACAGAGCTTCTATTTTAAATAATTTTTCCTATTGAAAGACAATGGGACATGAATATAAAGTTTTCAGTGGTTTATAGCAAATGAGACTCAAAACCAAAATAGACTTGTAAAACACATACGTGTATATGTATGCATATACACACACACTTGGGGGTTTACAGAGTAGAACCAAATCGAATTTATTTGGACTTCAGCCATACCTAGTTCATGCAGCAGTAATCCATCTTAATTTAAAGGTCTCCCCAATCTGTTTTGATCCCTTAGATAACACTTTGTGAGTTTATTTTTGTGTATTATTTTGTTAGGAACTGAGTTGAAGGTAATGGTAGCGACCTCTTGGGGTTCTCTTACTGTGAAGATTCCTGATCAGTTGCTCAGAAATTCAGGATTCTGGGTGGGGGATGGTTAAAGACAATTGTGGGCACTACAATTAAAAGCCTGAATATAATACATATGTCAAAATAACTGGAGTTTTGTTGTTGCTGATAGCAGAATAATACAAAAACACAGGAAATAGGGAAGCAATAAAAAGCTTTGGGCCCTTTTTGTGTCTTGCATTGCTGATGTGGAAGGGTCTGTTGGTACATGAGAGCTAAGTCATGGATATTAAGATGAAGGCATAGATTTAAGTTTATTTCAGGTTAGCAGTCTCTTAAGTTTTGGACCAAATGCTTTGGCAGGGAGACATGGGATAAATTTTAAACAGTATTTGTATTTACAGAGTATAGAAATTCAAATGGTCCTTTCTTTGTTAATGTGGTTCAAATGCTTAATGACGATGGAGGAGCACTGATAAATGCTTGTGTTCTTTCCTGCTTTTTCAGGAAAAAAAGATATTTCAGGCTGAAGAGCTTGCCAAAGAGGGTAGTAGATAAAACACATGGCTGTAGTAGAGCTTAGCTGAAGAAGGGTAAGAGAGCATGTGGTGAACTAAGCAACAACGATTTTCAGCTCCATTGGTTTTTAAAGGAACACTTGCAGTTCAGCCTCCTTTGGGCAGCGTTTTATTCAGTCACCACTGCTAAAAAACACACTAGAGAGATCTCAAGAGACATTTTAGAATGGTTAGAGCTCTTCCCAAACAAAGTCCCTCAGTGCCTGTAAGCTTTTGTTACGAAAACTGAGATGTCAAATAATTCTCCAGAGTGTGCAAGGGCACTTTGTTAAAAGATCAAGAGAAAATTAGCTTTTTATATATAAATTGAGGATAAATGATGTTGAATGTGTGGTTGGGTTTTTTTTAAGGCATAATACTTCATTTTGAAAATAGGATCCCTTCTGTATTTTATGGTTGTATTTTAATTCCCATTATGGAGCTTATGATTGATATTGAAGTCTACGAATTAATCAGATGTGAGATGTATTCAAGACTTCTTGTTACAACTTGGTTTTATCATGTGTCCAAGACAGTCTTTTAGCTTTTAAGTATGTATCATGACTATATGTTATCTAGTATATACACTTATTAATACCTGTTTTACCTATTACCCTTGTTCAGTGGAATTTTAAGTTCTGGGTTTCAAGTCAATCAGTAGTACTTGGTTGTAGACAAAGTTCTGTGTGGAAGTAGGGAAGTATCAAGATGTTAATGACTTTTTCTCAAGTAATTAGGCTTCTCTCAAATAAAGCCTAAAGTTAAATAGTAACTTATTTTTGCTGTCTGTCATCAAACTAAATGATATTACAGTATGTAAATATGTTGCTGCTTTCCAGGAGGTAGAAAAACCGTCTTTTATGACTAAACTGGTCTAGTTGAAATTTCCCTATTGGCGTTCCCTTGCTTTGCAGGCTGGACACTAGTCAGTTATCAGGAGGTCATTTGAGATGGAATTTTTATACATTTTACTCTTTAGTCCTTTATCCTGGAAGCTTCTGCCACTTGGATCCACATGCTGAGTCAGGCTCCCTCACAGAGTGTGCAAACTGTGTGGGTCCTGCTGGGTGGCTGCAGTGTGTCTTGCTGGAGAGAACCTCAAGACCCACAAGCCAGCAACTGAGCAACCCACACAGCTATTTTGGATCATCCAACTCTCCCAGCTCATGTATCCTGCCCTACACACACCAAGAAAGTGGGCACATTCCATTTTGGGAAGTTGCTTAGGGAGAATTTGGCCAAACTCTTTAACAGAAAAGATTGCACTGCAAAACTCAAATCACACACACAAAGTTTTGTAAAGTTTTAACATTTGTACGTTATATTTTTAGGACAGAAATCTAGTGACCTCTTTCATGGATTGTTCTGAAGTAACAGTTTTGGCTAGAGGCAAGACAAAGAATTAATGAACCATTTTTACAGAGGCCCTGCAGTTCCCTGTTTTCTGAAAGCTTTGCTCTTCAGAGGACTTGGTGTTGACACATGGCTTGTTTGAAAGTGACTGCCCTTCCACTGCTCCTTATTATTTAAGGCCTCACACCTGTAGGTTGCTTGCTTTACTCTGATCTCCCTGAAATGGTTTTTTTCCCAGCTGCACAAGCGTTTTAGGACAGGAGTTGTACTGAGAGGTTACGCAGTTGCAGAAGCCTGACTGTTCATGCAGTGCAGGGACTGCAGTACACCAGCAGATCCATTCTGCTGTGTCCTGCCGCTTATCTGTGTCTTTTGACTACCTCCTTCAGAAATAGCATATTGATGGCAATGACTAGTGTTCAGACCTTGCCAATCAATACTAACATTGAATAAGAGTTAATTGACACAAATAACTGCATCTCTCGGTTTGTGTACAAGAATGACACCTTCCTGTGCTCTAATCAATAATAACTCCTTGTAAAGCATTGAAATAAAGCTACTTTCTCTATTTGACAGAGTTTCCCCGGGTGGCTTGGAGCTGTCTCTTTCACTGTGTCTCATCATAACAGATTAACTGGAATGTTACATATGAATTGCCTGTCAAGATGATTCCATCAGGCATTTCTTGGTAGTGTTTATCACTGTCATCAGTGTTGAGTCAAGCCTTTGTTTTGTCTCTTATTCTGTAGCCAGAAAATTGTAACAGTTTACCAGTTTACAGACTTTGTTGCCAGCTAAATCCATTAGGTATTTCAAATAATAATTGCTAAAATGAACCTTATAATAACAAATATAATCAGTATTTGGCAGAACTGTTGGTTCTGGTTTAATGTGACAGTTCCTATGTATGTAGTGCGAAACATTGTTTTTCCTTTCAGAATTGAACAAAGCTCAGATTTTTGAGACACTACTTGAGTAATTATTGCTTTAGTATTTTATTTTGGTTTGAAGACTTGGAGGTTTGAGGAGAAAAATGGGATAATATTTCTTTGATCGTTACAGTTTTATTTTATTAATTTTTAATACCTTTCTGAAATAGAGAAATGCAAACAAATACTACAAAAGATCTTACTGATAACTACATTTTTAATGACCATTTTGAATTTAGTTTTGGGTAATTACTTATTAGAATTTGAATTTTAACAATGACAAGTATAAATATTTCTGCTTTTTTTCAAATTTTAGCCTGGTTTTGGGTAACTATACACTTGCCCAAAGTTGTTGTGGGGTTTTTTTTTGTTGTTGTTGTTGTTTGTGGGGTGTTTTGGTGGGGGGGGTTGGTTGGTTTGTTTGTTTGTTTTTGTTTTTTTAAGTAATCTTACTGAGTAAGAAAACCCTGGATTTAAATTTGTTGCCACATAGGAGCTTGCTGAAAATGAACTCTCTTCACCAGTGCGTGTAGGAGTGGATATGAGTGACAGGGTACCTTCATTCTGTATCTGAATTTGTAAAAGGTCATGGACGGGAAACTGAAAGCAAGGAGGAATCAAACCTAGGGAGGCCCTTGCCCCTCAGTTTATCTGTTGGATGGTGCCATCTTTCTGAATACAGTTAATTCTGCTGGCTCTTTTGGGTGCCTGCATAGCCACAGCTTCATTTTTGACTGGGACTTTTCCATGAAATTGCTTGTTTTGAACACCAAGGGTGATGCCTAAATTGAGACAGCAATTCCCAGATAATTGTTTTAACAAAGATTAGTACTTGACTTAAAGCAGTTTTTTTTTAGTCAGTTCAGCCAAAGGGGTTAGCTGATATTCAGTGCAGCAGCACTTCAGTTGAACACCCATGTGGTTCTTTATTCACACCTCATTTATATTTATATGGCTCTGATATTTGCTCTGGCTCCCATTACATAAGTTAGAATTCCATGTTTCCATTTGAAAAACAAGAATCATCAGAGGATTGTCAGTGCCACCTTACAAAACTCAGTCTGTGTCCCCATCAGCTTTTACAGCAAATCTGGATCTGAAGCCAACAGGAGGGAAACTAAGTGTAAGAAGGTCCATCTTTTCAGAAACTCATGTGCAGCTCTGGAGAATTTCCCAGTGGCTATGAGTGAGAGCTGGGCCCTCACTGCAGCCAGGACTATTTGTGAAAAGCTTAAAAGAAATAGCTTCTGTTCAGTCTTCCCCATCCCACTTTCATATAAAAAGGGGACATTGGAAATTTTACAATTCTTCCATTAGACAGAAGCTTGAGAGCTGGTGAATTGCTCAGATACAGCTGGAATTGCTTCTTTATAACTCAGTGTATTAATGGTAGACTTAAAACTCAGCTGTTAAAATCTACATTTACTCTGAAATGTACTGATCTTTTTAAAATTATTTTTCAGGTTAACAAACAGAAACATTATTCACAAGATGCCTGAATGGACTCTCATTGCTATTGTTTTGTTATCTGTGTAAGTACCCTTAAATGTCAAATATGCTTATGTGCAACTGTCTTACTAGCCTGTTGGAACAAGATGTATTTTTCAGGGGAAGGAAAAGAAAGATTTCACGGAGCTAACTGTGGAGTCAATAGAAATATTTCTTTCATGCAAATGAATGAAATTTCCTTGACAAAACAGAACTGTCTCCCTTGCATCAAATGTTATCAATGGACAAATTTATGTTAAGAAAAAGGAACGCTAAGCTTTAGGCGGTTTTAAAGAGGCCTTGCAGGATGAAGTAGGAGTATAATTCACCCTCTTCCATTTGCTGCTGACATACATACGTTCTCCCCCTCTCTGACATTAGGACAAAATGACATGGATATTGCATTATTTGGATTTGGCATAACTGCTAGGCTTTTTATTTCTCATTTTGCTTCTAATTTCTTAAAAGGTTTCACTTTTATGATTAAACTCAAATGATTTCTATAAAGATATGTGTGCTTCTCAATAGGTATAGGTATTCTAGCAAACTTCTTTTAGAGGGGAAATCTCTTTTAGCAGGAAAATTCCTCCCAAGGAATACTGGTACCCAGCATTTTATTTTATAAGGATTAGCTTTGTTGGTTAAGATTACAAACCTACAGTGCCTACAGGCCTCCTTAGCTTTGTTTTACTTGCTGTAGAATTAAATTCTTTACAATGATTGCCTTAATGGGAAGCCTGATTGTATTACAGTGCCTTTCAGTAAGCTTCTGCACAGAAGCATGATCTAAAAAAGCTGTATTTATATGCATTGAGTTCCTTAATTTGTATTTTGCAAATTCGTGTACATTTCTGAAGCTAGAGACACAAAATTCCTTGTATGTCTTGAGCTTGAATTACGAGATTGCAAAAATCTGTATTCCAGAGTCTGTTCACTACTGCGCTGCTGCTTTTGGGCTTCCTGGGTCACTGGAGCCTGTAGGACAGAGAGGTTCTTACAGACATTCACAGGTCAGGAAGTACTGTGGGCCAGCCTCATGGCATGCCCAGCGCTGCACTTACTTTCCTTGATATTACTTCAGTCTGACACATTGTTCTGGCTCTGCTGTCCCAAGGAGGATGGTACCAGCAGGCATTAGAGCAGGCTTCAGCGAGCCTTACATCTGTGTCACCCAGCCAGATAGCGCTCAAACCATTCATTAAATCAGAACACAGAAAGTAACTTTACTTGAATGCCTTGGCATAAATTTTTTATCAACTATAAGAACAAATCTTTTGTCATTTTTACTATATATTCTTACGGTTGAATTGGTAATTTGTGAAACAGATCTTATGAATTTTTCAAGTAGTTTCTGTACAGTTAAGGAAATGGTGTCTCTTTTTGCTCAGAAGTTAAAATATGTAGCCGGTCTCTGCATATGATGAGCTGTAAATGTTTACATAAGTAATGATTGTTTTACAGCTGCTTTAAAATGTTATACAAGTAGTAGGCAATCCTGGTAGCAGTCAGTATAAGCAGAGAACCAAGTCTATTTTTACCTTTACTTGCTAAAGGTCCATCCCTAAAGAAATAAATTATATTTGATCATAAAGAAGAGTAGATTTTTATTTATAATATTAGTGAAATCATGAATAAAATTTCTGCTGATTTCTGCTTACTGTAAGGTTCTTGCAAGTTCATGATCTGGAGATTTTTTAACAACTTCTCTCAGCTGCCTCCTAGGAAGAGTGTAGGTGGGCTAGAATGAGTGTTGAGATTCCTCTAGTAAGATGATGTATGTTGCATCATTTCCAGAAATATTAAAGTAGAAAACTTAATTATTTGGAAATTCTAATCAAGCTTGGGTATTTAGTGGAAGCCAGGACTGAGCAGAGAAACGCTGCTGAGGACCTGGACAACCTCTCACAGGTCCTCACTCAGGCCCTTTCTCAGTGCCTGCAGTCTGCCAAGGAGCCTGTCATATATTGCTAATAATTCTCATAAAAAGAAATACACCCTATTTAGTCTT
Organism: Hirundo rustica; assembly: GCF_015227805.2. NCBI lineage: Eukaryota > Metazoa > Chordata > Aves > Passeriformes > Hirundinidae > Hirundo > Hirundo rustica. Next base: position 16,685,088 of record NC_053458.1, read on the forward strand.
CTCCCTTAATTGCACTGAGACATTATGCACATTGTAGCACATCTAGTGTTCTTTAGATCATGGAGTTGTCTGGAGCCTGAGTCAGAGTGGGTCTTAGTAGCTTCAATCACGCTTTCACATTTATTCACAGTTCTTGACCTGGTTTCAGACATAGGACGACCATTTTACTGCCAACACTAACCAGTAAAGCTGCATAAGCAACATCCTGGTAGAGGATCATGCTTCCTCTTCCCAGGTGGGTGCCAGACCATACTACAGGTATCCCATGGTGCAGGGATTGCAGAAGGCAGATAGAGCATGGGTTCAAGGTATACCTCAAAAAAATCCAAGACTTCAAATCTTTTTTGGTTTGTATTAGAGGGGGCCAGGTTGTTTTGTTTCAAGTAGCAACTGTTGGACTTTGCTTGCACTCTATTTTGTGCATCAGTGTTGTGGCTCACCACTTCCTTGTCAAACATATATGGCTAGTGTGTGCTGAGGACTTGGTGTACTTAACTTCACAGTGCACTTTCAGAGTGTCCCAACCCTTTTTGTGATAAACTACTGGACAGAATAACTGTTAGCATTAGTGCTGTATTGAATTCTAGTGAATGAGGATATGCTCATGCTCTCCTCTCTTTGAGTGTGCCTGTTAACTCTCTGTGGGATACACCATGATGGATATCATTAATGCCTAATTCCGGTGCTTAAATTAGACCCTAGGCACACTTCATAGTCTGCAGGTCCTTGAAAAGCTGCTGAAAGTACTTATATGCCCTTGAGTCTACTGACTACTAAAGAAACCTGGGCTTTTCATTCATTGAAATAAAGCGCCTGGAACTGGACAATGTGACATGTCTCAAAGTATAAAATGTTGGAGATTTCAACAGTGGAGTATTTCCTGTTCCTAGTGAACAGCTGGATTTATTCAATCCAATTATTGTATAAAATATGAACACAGCCAGTCTCTGCCTTTATTGAAAATCTAGCCTGAGGCATTCCTATGAATATAGCACATGCAGCAGTGCTGAATCAACCTTGTTAGAGTACACTTTGACAGCCAGAGATTTATTCAAACAGTGGTATTCAGGCCTGTCGTGGAGTGGATGGCTCTTCAAAATTATCTGTACATCAAATGTCTTAATTATTTGTAATTTCTAGTAATTTTGGCATTGGTAGATTTGGATTTCTTCCTGTTACATTGTTTAGTATGTTAAATAGAATTTTTTGTTCTAGTAATAGCTGCTTTATACTGTGTTGTAAATTAGAATGCAGAAGTTGCATCTTTTTCTGCCAAAGAACTTTGCAAGTTACCAAATGAAGCAAATAAATAGATATAAATACAGTAGTTCGAGAAAGAATGGAGAAAGCAGTGGGAAGATTGGTTGCTCTACAAGCGTGGGCACTTTCTGTTTTTAGTGTATACCCCTGGCACAGACTAATGGAAAGCTTTCAAGATATTTTCAGGAAATGTCTGCTTTCATCTTGCTTATCTGAGCTGGCTGCTTCCAGTGAACTGTGGTCAGCTTCATCTGCAAAGCCTGTGCAAGAGGTTCCCCCGCTAAAAGCTTTGAAGCATTACAAAATGTTCTGGGATTAGTTTATAAGCATTTGGCTGCAGTATTTAAACAAACTCAAAATGACCATGATCACTAAACAAAAGCCATCATTATATGTGTGCAGCCACTTTAGATAAATGTGTCATGTGGAGATGTACTCTAGAGGTTTACTCTCTTGGATATAACAGTTCAGGAACTGGAGAATCTTGGGTTCAAGTATGTGTTTTTACTCCTCTGCACACGAGAGCACATCTATTGCTCAGCACTGACATTTCTAAATCATTTTAAGAGGAATTTAGATGTTTCTGATATCACTACCGTGTTCTTATCTGAAAGTGTGTGAATGTTTGAAGTGTATGAATTTAATGTACAAATACATATAGGATATGAATCAGACTTGAAGAGTGACTCTTTTTCCTACAGAAGCCACACACAAGTCAGCTGGATGATATTTTACTTAGCATGTCTGATGATGGAAGTTTGGTTTCAGCCGAGAAAAATCATTTCTCATTAGCCTAGAAATATAATTGTTTCCCATTTTGAAATGGAGCTAAGCTTGTAGGACCAAGAATCCAAAAAGTCTTTTTATAGAAGCATTAGACTGTGGTTATGGTGTTGTGTTTATCTGTAGAGTTATATTATTATGTGAAATAGAGAAAAGTCAACTTTGTCTTAATGCATTAAAACATCATCTTCCTTTTTTTCTCTTAATTTTAGGCTTTCGTTTGGTATGTGTGAATTCAAATAGATTTCCTGTTAAGCAGTTCTTAAGTCTTTTAAGCATTTTTTCTATTAAGTTTGCTTACTTACCAGCAATTTCTAAGCAAACTTGAAGCTGCTTATTTGGCATATTGTGGACATGATCAATGTTTATCTTAGTTCTTTCTGGCATGTTCCAGTATTACTTAGGAAACACAGAACAGTACCATGAGGGATTTCAGTGTTGTTAATTGGGATATTAACATTAACAATATAGCAATTAAAGTTGGTGCCAACTTTAAAATTACTTAAATATCTTCCTCTTTCATAAGGGAGGAAATAGAAGAAACCTTAACAGTTTCCAAGAAGGTGTTTCTCCTGGAACAAAAAACCCCACTGCTGCTGTGATGTTACGCAGGAAGTGACACTGTGAATCTCATTGCAGCCCATACAGCTGCAGTCTTTTCTATGCTGCTGTTCTCATGGGTAGCCTTCTAAATGGGATATTTGGATGTGCTGTGTAACTTTCATGTATGCCCAGCACAAACTCTCTGCTGCCAGGAGAATTCCTTTCTCTTTAAGTGCTGGAGCCTTAGCACACACAGTGTCGTGGACTCCTGCATGGATTGAGGAGGGTTGGCTCAGAAAGCTGCCATCTCTGCACCTGCCAGCTCTGCTGTCCAGTGCAAGGGAAGAGCAGGGGCATGGCTCCCTGCCAAGTGTCTTGGAAATCCCTCCAAGAGATAGAAATCTGCATGTTCCCAGCAGCTGTTTGTGTGGGCATTCAGACTGACATCGTGCACAACCAGCAGAGCTGCTGTGCAAAGTGCATCACCAGCTATAAATTGTCCTTCGTGGTGGTGGTCTGACAAATCTTTTTGTTAGAGTCTAGAAAGACTTTAATGTAAAACATCATTTTAGGTGATCTGCTTCAGTCTGTTGGCAACTTTATATTCCAAATTTACTTGTGAATTAAGAACATGGTAGTAGGAAAAGTACTTTCTTCTGACACTTCCTTTCAGCCTTTTGTGTGAGTGAGTTGTTGCCAGTCGTGTTTCAAGCTCTGACACAGCGTGCTGGATTTCAGAAAGCTGCTGCAGCATGGTGACTCATTGAGCTGACTTGGTCAGTGGAGTTCATGTCCCATTGAACTTTGTGCCACAACTACAATCAAGCACATGGAAAAATTGCCCAGAGAGAGAACTGTTTTAAATGGATGTTTCTTTAAAAGGGATACGTTTAGATTTCTTTTGTAATGTCATGTTTTTTCTCCTTCCATCATCAGTTCTTTTCTTATTGGAAGTCACGTCATGAGTAGTACAGTGGCACAGAATAGTTGCATAGAAAAAGTTGTACAGTAGTAGTAGTATAGACAGCTCTGAATTAATGCTGCAAGTAAGACATTAGTAATTCACATTTACAGCTGCCCTAAATTTTAAACTAAATTTACTTCAAGTTCATCTACTGTGCAAACTATTCACGTTTCAACTGAATCCTGCAACTATAGTCCTATGAAAATAGACTTCCTTCCTCATTAATAATTAATCTTAATACATTCAATGCAAACATTTTTTTTATCATGAAAGACTACCCGTCTGTTAAAAGAAAAACATGACTGGCACACACTTGAATCTTTTCTATTGAGAGTTTTAATTTTATCTTAGTTAACTTTGTGAAGAACAGCCTACTTTAGTGGAGATACAACATATAAGCAATGTTTTTGACTAACAGAAAACTTCATTAATGAAGACTAAAGTCCATGTTAATTCGGCTTGTTTCTGAAACAAAAAAAAAAAGTAGAGATGCACGTCACTGGAAAGGTTAGTATAGCTTCCTGTCATGTGATCCCCAGGTATTTTGTACCAGCAGAGTTTTAGCATGGATTCTGGAGTAACGTGTTTGGTTCCATGCAGGCAGTCATAATGGCACTTCTAGTAGGCTGAATGGTGTGTCCTGTTCTTTAGCACTGAAATAAATTGTGCCCAAAGTAGAAGTACTGTATTCCTTAACTCTTCTGGAACCACTCTAACAGCAAAAGTTCCTAAAAAATCCCAGTGAAAGAGCAGTATTGTTTGAAGATCTAATCATTCTTCTCTTGTGGTGCTTGATGCAGATTTTGGAATGTAAAACCTTACGACACTAAACAGTAAGGGTGTCTAGAAAGCCAAGGGAGAGAGAAGATTAACTTAGAGAGGAGTGTAATTATTTTGATGTGATAATTGATAGTGGACAGTACACTGATGGAGACCTGGTTTTGTGTCCTGATACTGTAGGAAAATGCAAAGGCAGTCTGTACCTCTCATTACTTCTTGAGATAAAATAAACATTTTGACACCCAGTGGCACTTACCCAGTCTGGCAATTAAGGTCTGACCTGAAGTGAGATGTTAACAGTGAAGGCAAAATGTACAGTATTTTCTGAAATGTTTTCCTTTCATATTTATGAAAACAGAAAAATACAGCTTCTTTTGGGAAGGAAGGAAGGAAATGCATAACACCCAAAGATGATGTATAAAATGTTTCTGCAGACAGTTAGCTGTGATAAAGCTCTCAGAATTTACAGACAATCCAAGCCAGTGGATTTAGCATCAGGGCAGGTGGCTCTTTTTACACGTATGTAATTAAAATAAATACTGGGGACAAGAAGACTGCAACCAGTCAACCAGAATGTTGTGTAAGTCAACATAATCATATCTTCATAATCTAGAACCATCTAGATTGTTTTGCAAAACATGTCTGCAGCAGTACACGTTCATTTCTCATTCCTCCTCACCAGAGAAAGTGTGCTTTAATTGGCTGGTAGCAAACATAGCCAGCCAGCATGTGGATGCTTATTGCAGAAACTGTGAAGTGTATATGCATAATTGTATCCTATAGGTGCAAGAAGTGCAGATGCTTGGCTGTTTAGAGGCTTGAGATGCCAGCACATTTCATTTTGATGTATACCACACACACTGTGTTCCACAGAAATGCACATTGCGCTCTCTTCCACCCTCTGTCCAGCTGAACATCTGAAGGCACTGACTAGATCAAATAAATTCATCATAAAACTCAGTATTTCTGAGATGAGGTATTACGGTTTTTAAAAAGTTAAAGAATAGTTGAGATTTGTCTGGCTCTTCATATTTGTTCCAAACCTCAGTACTTACTCTGCTGGGTTTAGACATATGTTTAGTTCAGTGTACTTTCACAAATCAGTGTTAATAGTGCTCTTCTGCTGCAGAGCTGGTAAGATTGAGATTAAGGGTAGAAAACTGTCATCATCAAACTGGTAGTAGATTAGGAAATAAAACAAGCAGGAAAAGGGTTGGGGGTTTTTTGTTGTTGTTGTTTTGGTTTGTTTGTTTCTTAAACCTAGTGTGCTGTTATTTCTGGGAAAAGATGCTTAAGAATCCATAACTTTTGGGAATTCCTAAGAACGTCATTTTGAGAGGTCCAAAACCACGCCGGCATTTGTTTTCAAAATTGGAAAAGACAAATAGGAAAGTGTTGTTGAGGTTGTTACATTTAACTTCTGAATTAAAAAAAAAAAAAAAAATTGGACGCAGTTTAAGCAAGGTTATTCCTAGCAAGTTTCTTTACTCAGCTGCATTATTCCAGGTGCTTGATCTGTATACCGGACTCTAATCAAGTTACAATGTTAAAAAGTTGTGAAACTAAACTATGGTCAATTTTATGATCATTGTTTCCCTAGTAACTGAGCACAGGTGAGTACATTTTATAAAGTCAAGTACTGACATTATTTACCTAAGCATATTGCATTGTAGCTGTTTTAACTTACTGTAAGTCAGTATATTTTATTCTGTATTTTTTGAAATTTTTTTTTCTTCTTACATACCACTGAGGTAATGAATTGATAGGAATGTCCGTATGTGAAAGAATGAAGTTCAGCACTTGCAAAAATGGAGATATATAGATATATATGTATGTATAAAGCAATCTTTAACCCATAAAATATATCAGGTTTGAATATAAAGGCATCTTTTAGATATTAAATTGTTCCACTGATTGTGCACAATAATTCATACAAAGATATGTATTTTACAAAGTACTTAAGAGGTTCAGGTTCTAAAAATCTTACATTTTAGCATTTTTTAATCCAAGACTTACACCCATGCTTAATTTCATGTGGCTAGTTAATCCAGATGCTTCAATGGTATAGATTACAGTATCTGAGAGGTGTCACAGGAACACCTTGTGGAACATAAAAAGGAAAAGAAGACTGAAAAGGATGAGCGAATCAATTTTTAAATAAATTTTAAATGTACTAGATTTAAAATTATGACTAAGTTAAAGAAGAGGGGGAAATGGGACTAAATGATCAAACTGAGAAGTACCTTTGATCTGTCAGCTGGTTAGCAGGAAACAGTCTTCAAATAAATGGAGCTCTTTAAACAAAGCCTGTCCTTGAAATGTGTACATAAGAAACTTAGAATTGTTAGGGAGAAACAGCTGATAGTGATTTCTTCTGGGTTCATATTAGGAACTTTTTTTTGCCTTGGCATTATGCTGATTAGTAAGCTGAATTAAAAGTTTGTGTATGACTGTAAGGGCTTTAAATGGCACACAGTGTTGTAGATGTTCTAATGCTTTGTGTCTGTGAGCTAACATTGTTAACATTGGAATATGGTAATGTAGATGTGTAACACGCTCCATTTGTTTTTTTAAAAAATCATCCTGCAGTGTCTGTTGTACAAAATAGTGAAACAAAGTCTGATTTGCCAAAACTTTGTAGAAGAGAACTCTGGATAAGAAACTGTAGATATTACAGTTGGAGATGGTGTTGGTGCTTCCTTAGTCTTCTTGCCTGCCTCGAGGTCTTTCTAATCCACTGTTAAAGAAATCTGGAAGTGGCATATAATTGCCCAAGTAATTGATTTTTGCCAGACTTATATTATATTTTTGTAGATGGCAGTTTTGGTAGTAATTTAAAAATTGCTGTCTTTAAAAATAGATACGTGAAACATCACTGTAAGAGGAGGCAAATAGAAGTATTCCATATTATTACTGTGGCTTTAAAGGAGTCATAAAGCACAATATTTCCAGAGTATTGGCTGTCACCTTTCTCATTAGACAGGATAAGCCTGAGTTAAAAGCATCAATCACAGAGTACCCAAAGAAGCCAAGTGCTTTGTGTTACAGGATCAGCATAATGCTAGCAAATTCTTGCAGGCATGGTGATGTCATTTTCCACCTGCTGAATCTTAGTTCCTTTCCTGGGCAACTGCTGACTCTGTTCTGTGTGTGCATATATACAGCAAGCCACTTGCTCAGAAAGAACATTGTGGGAGTGATGCTGTGTGAGAAAACTCAGTGGAAATGTTAAAATAGTTGTACACAGCAATAGATGTCTAAATTTTGTCTGAATTGAATAGAAATTGTTGCTATTGTGTTTATGTGTTATTGGTCAGTCATGGGGAGGTGAAATATGGGAGAAGAAATGCCATTTTCTAGTTACTTTCCGACAAGAGTTGTATTATGTAATTAATTGTGTTGTGGTAAAATAGTGTGAGTTATGTAAACTGAAAGTTTCAGATGCTTAGCTAATTTTTGAGGCATTTAATTTTTTTTTGCAGTTAATTGTCCACAGAATGTACGTTCTAAGGCGTGTTGCCTGCAAGTATACAATGTACAAATAGCACCAAATGTCTGTACTGAATCGTCACATCATTTGATGAAATGTCACCATGAGTTCTTTGAACACATTCTTTTGGGTGTTCCTTTGCATTAGACCTTTACTTTGCCTGTAAAATTAATTACTGGCCTAATAATAGAATTTTTTTTAATATAGGAAAAAGTTTTTTACTTGTCCTTCATTAAAAGCCAGTGGTCATCTGTCTTACAGAAGTTAATATTTTTAGGACAGTCTGAATTTACTTGAGTTTTTTCCTTTTCTCTGTCTTTTTGTATCAGTGCAATATTACTATAAAATTTTTTCATTGCATGATCTTTGTAGTTATACAGCTATTTGTTACAAATAACAGCTAGCAGATGATGGAGTGATCCTTAACTTTCAAGGGAGAGGAAGAAAGTGGCATAAGCAATACATCCTGATATTCATGCAAATTATTTGTTTGTTAGGTTAAAAAAAAATTCCCAAAGATCCAGAACATTTGCATTTTCTTAAATCCATTTTAAATTAATAATTCTGTACCTGATAAGGTAACTCTAAGTCTATGGCCTCAACTCTTCTCTTCTGCAGTTTAGTTAAACCATTCAAATGCCTTTAAATATTTTCTCATGCAGCTTAATGGAAAAACAAATGATGACCTCATACAAAGGGAAAGGCAAGAAATGACTGCTCATTTGGAATGTTACTGAGCCTGCAAAGTCTTTTGCAATTGTCCACTGGGCTTCCCAAGGCCTTGTGAGGAGAGCACGGTGTGACACGAGGGAGCTGTGCCGCGCAGGCTGCGCCCCAGTCCCTGCCCCCTGCCCTAGGGAGCGCTGGGCTTTGGGCTGCTGCAGCTTCAGCTGTGCCCCAGCCTGTTCTCAATAGCCAGTGCCTCTCTGGATACAAATAACTCACTGCGGGGAGAGCGTGGGGGCAAGAAGGAAAGAAAGAAAAGCAGATCCGTTGTCTTTTTAGATAGTAAACACTTCCATCAAATGCTTAGATAACCCCTGCTACTGTTAGAAAGCCTTTCCTTTTACTCTTGGTCATATCCAGCTGGCTACACCGCAAGTGAAATGTTGGCCCCATTAAAAGGGAATGGAAGTTGACTTGCATCTGGATGGCAACTATATGAAAAATGTGTGTGGAAGGTGAACTTCACATGAAGAAAAAACGCCTTTTGCTTAATTATATACATAAACGTGTATCAAAGAACATATTTATTGAAGAGACTTGTAGAAGCTGCATAGGAAAAAATTAAGGTCGTGAAAGCGATTAACAAAGTTAACTTTTGAATGAACCCTAATTTTTGCTGTATACTTGGATTGTATAGGAATTCCAGCCGTTGATTTTGAATCACTGTTGGTAGCATTGATTTAAATGTAGTGGACAAAAATTTTAAAGCATGAATAATTTAGTTTCTGTTGCCATCAGAGAATTAAAGTGCCTGTGCTGGATTCTGTGGACAAGTCAGTACACAATAATGAAAGGAAGTTAAATAATAAATAAAACATAAGTTGCACTTCAGTTACAAAATTCTTGTTTTTATGATGAGAATAGGATCTTCAGGCTATATTTAAAACTAGACCAGAAGTGGCTTTTTTATCTCAGTAAGAAAACCGCTTTTTTATTTCTGTCAGTTATTGCTCTTTAATACTGTGGACTGTAGAGTGTTCTTTCATTAAGAAAGTATAATACAGAAATATATTGGGGGAAATTACAGAAAACCACCCCTGAATGCCAGTTTCCTCTTTGACTGATTGGATATGGTAACAAAAGGCCCCAACCTAGAGACTGTTTTAATTGCAGAGTTGCAAGTGACACTGGTCATAATTACTTTTTTCCAGTACTAGTACAGTTTAATTTAAAAGATTCAATTCAAAGATATATATTTAAATTCTTTAGCATCTTGTTTGTAAGTTAGATGCTTCCAGTTCATGATTGTCTGTCAAATATTAATGTGTTCTAATGGAAATTGTTCACTCTGGAGACAGACTTTTGCTTTTAAGGGTTTGGGTTTTTTTATGTTGAGTTTTTTAAATCAAGCTCAAGCTAAAGTTATAAGAAACAAGTACGGGTTTGGGTTTTTTTCACTGAAACTGCAAACTTAATGGCTAAATTACGTAAGTTGAGGCTGTCATATTTTCTAATTTCTGAGCATATCTTTAAACATAATAATTAAGTGTACCCACTTAATTACACCAAAGAGAATGATTTTTTTTTTTTTTTTTTAAGCTCCCTGGTGTTGCATCTTTATCTTAGAGCTAGACTCACGTTGTGCTTCAGATCAGCTTTCTGCCCAATACTAACTTCAGCCTGATGGATGCACCATGCTTTGGGATTTAAGATACTTTACTAACAAAATTGCAGTCCCTAGACAAGCTTACTGTATCTAGTGAGACACTGGAAGTGAGAGATTCTGCCTCAAGGTAGCAGCAATGTATTGTGAAGAACGCGCAAAACTACAGCATGGTTTCAACTTACTCTGTCTGAGTGCCTTTGGGTAGGGATTCATGAAATGGATAAATGCAGCAAGTGCAGGAGTTCAGCTCGTCAACTGAAGCACTGCTGTAAGTGATTGATACACAGCAGCACTACCCTTGCATGGACAGGCAGATGGTCTGTGGGCTGCAATGCACATCCAATTCACTGAGTTTTATTGCTGATGTGTAACACTTGCTGCATTGACTCAGTCTAGCCAGTTGTCTTAAACAAAACAAATTGCTTTTGTTTAATCAGTTGTGTGGGAGACCTCCTTAAAAGGAACATAACTAAGATGGAATCTAAAAGTGTATTCTATGAAACCAATGTGTTAAAAGAAAGGCATTTCTGATTACTAATGTTTTCATTGCATTGCTAAGCTCATCGAATCTGTAACATAAGAGTAGTGCAAATATATTTGGAGTGTTAAAAAAAAAACCCACAAAAACAAAACACGCCAGCCCTTCTGTGTTGATGCAGTAGAACCCATTAGCCTGGCATCTGCATGGTTATCTGCATGGTTATAGCTGGAGCAAGAGTCTATTGGTCAGTTTGTTGGCACCCTTGTAGCACATATGCAGTAGTCTGTGTCTGTGGTTTTGTTAGGGAAGTGGGAAAAATGCTGCCTGTAGTGCTGCCAGCTCTTGTTTCATTTGTGTTCTGAAACAAGTGTTAAGGAAACTTGTGTGATCATTCATTAGTTCATCATCCTGACAGAAAACTAGTTATCAATGATCCTGGTTATGATGATCTTAAAAAATTAAGTCTTAAGTGACTAAAACAAAAGGTAGAAATAAACAGAGAATAAAAAACCCCAACCCTTATGCTGTGGTGGTTGTTAAGAGCTTTATTCACAGTGTTTAAATACCTGTAACTGGCAGAAAGATAACTTACTTTCCAAAGCTTACTTTGGAAAGAGAGGTACTGCTTACCTGTTCTATCATTCTCTTTTATACTTCTGTTCTTGTTCAAGTTCCAAGCATGTCAAACAAGGTAAGGGACTTTAAAAATTGGGGTTTGATCCCTGGCTTCTACCACAAGCAGAGGCTTTTCTTCATGAGTGTACAGATGCTTTCCTTGATATTGGGGCAAATTATGTGCACTCAAATTGTCAGCAATTTATGTTTAAGTGAACAATTTTGAGGAGTGGAAAGGAACCCAAGTCTTAAGTGGTTGTGTTTTTACCCCTGTTTTTAGGTGTCTGTTTCAGAGAGCTGTAACTGACTGGTAACACAGTGGTGGCTTTGGAAATTTGTAACTTTTTCGAAGGGAATCACAGAATTCATCTTAAAGCTTCAGAAAGCTTTCCCTGAGATCCAGTAGCTGAGGGAGGGATGGTACTGGACAATTGGTTTGGGTTTTTAGAAAGAATATTCACACCCCTGCATAGGAAATGCCAATGAATGCTTTTAACTACATAAAAGTTTTATCTTTTCTGAATGTATTCAGCTGTCTTTGTTAAGGTATGCGTAGATGTAAGAACAAGCTGCGCACCCTATCGTATCAATTAATGAAACTTATTCCTAAAAATCATTGAGGTTGAACTCCTAAATATATTCGCCCAATGATTTTGTAAGGCAACTGATTCATAGAAAGCTTGGGTCTTGAGCTGAAGCACTGAAACTATGTAAACATTTTGTGGTAGCCATATGTCCTTTAATAGCTTGATAATAATTGATTATTCTTCACATGAATTCCACTTTAGTGGGTTTTTTTTCTTGAACATACAACATATGTGGAATAGCCAGCAAATACAAATTGTATCAATCAGATACAGTTTGACATTTTTAACACTTCTTAAACGTTATGAATGCCTGTTTACCATATGGTGTAAGTGGGTGTGCAGGAAACTACATTTTCATCAAGTCTGATATACTACTTTTCCATGATCTGAGCATGAACATTTCCTTTTAGTAGCTCTTGCTGAAGGCAAGCCTTTGAAGAATGGGTGTGCCATTTTGGACTGTAACATTTACATGTGTACTTCTGTAGGTGGTTATTTTAAAATCAATTAACCCATTAGCTTTTCTTATTTTTGACTTTATTCATAAAAGTTTGTTAATGCTGCAACATGTGAAAAAGGTAATAGAAAAGCAAAATTTATATTTTCTTTCCACTGGTGCACTAGCCAGTTGTTTTTATTGTGGTCCCAAGTATCCTATTTCCTGTTTATAATCTACATTTGTAGAAGATGCAGCAGACTTTCAAGGGAATTCTACAATCTTTGAACTGAAATCCTGTGTGTCATTAAATTGAATTAGTCATCATAGTTCCTCCAGAGATAAGATCACTGTAATTTTCTGTGACTTGAAGATACTGATCCCAAATGCTGTTCTGGCTCGTTTGCATACAATTAAGGTTTAATTCAGTTAAGCAGTCCCTCAGCACTCTCTTGTGCAGTACCTCAAATATACATTGGACCAGTGTTACTTAGAGCATGTAACTCACCTCTCCATGTGTTAAACCTGTAACTTGTGCTTGCTCCTTTCCCAGACTAAAGCTTCTGCTTCTGCTGCAACAGCCACCTGAAACTAGAAAAGTACTCAATGATAACTGCTTTTCAAATGACAAGTTAAAGCATCACTTAAAGGTCAAAAGGACACAGTTTTCCAAGAGAAAAGTGTTTGTACATATATTTGTAAATATTTAACATGTTGCCCCATCAAGGTGCAACTTTTAAATAATTGCTACAAACTTGCATGTGCCTCTCTGAAATTATTTTTTGATTTAGTCTCTTGCTTACCCGATAATCAGCAGCTTAAGTAGTTTTAAAACAAAGTTCAGGTAAGAAAAAAAATTGATTCATGTCTAAAGCTTAGTTTTTAACTTCCATTTCTTAATATTTAATGACTGGCAATTTCTCTGAAAATAGCAATACCTTTTTCTTTCTTTCTTCATGTAAGCTGTAATAGCTACTCTTTAAACTGTGTGTCTTAAACAGGGTCTGACATTTAAGACATGCTTGTAATTCGTGAAACTATGTAATATCACCAACTGCAGTTCCAAAAAAAGAGCACGTGAGCTTCACGGTAATAAATATTTTGGTTTTAGAGTATTCCTTAAAACGGCACAAGCCTTCTGCCGTTTTTGAAAAATAATACCCTTGTTAATATCCTCTTAAGCCCATGTCAGGACTAAGAAAATTCAGATAAAAATGCATGTAAATCTACGTCACAGCCAGGAGAATGGTTTACAGTGCTACAGCTACCTCACACCAGCACTCAGGAAGTCATGACTGTTTCCGCCACCAGTATTTTTTTCATATGCAACCTGCAGAATTCTGAGAAGGGTGAAAAAGTATAAATGCATCTCCTGATCTTCCTCCTGCTATCCCTGTCTCCAGACTGACGCTCTGCAGTGGTTCCTCTGATTTCTATCAGCGCTTCCTGTGTTCTGTGCTGATAAAGCGCCACCCTGCAAACCCAGCCTGCGCAGGGGCTCTGATTTCCCGGCCCAGGGAGTCACCCAGTGCCTCCCTCCGGAGAACAACGGCGTGAATTCTGGCTGCCATCAAGTGCCATGCAAAACCTAGAGCCTCAGGCCAAAAATCACCAACTTGATTCTGAATACTTCTCTTTTATACACATAGAGCAGAGGTTATGTTTAAGTCATTTCTTTCCACATCTTACCCTTACTGTCCTTCTCCCCAAGTTTCAGTGTCTGAGAGCTGAACTGTTTAGCTAAATGTACATACTGAAATGGAATCCAGAAAGAAAGGGGAAGTAATTTTAACTCATTAAAAGTTTTTTGGGTTTTTTTTAGGGCTGTTATATTGTGGTTTGGGGGGTTTGGGGGGGGGGGGGGCTTTGTTTTGTTTTCGTTTGTTTGTGGTTTTTGTTGTTTGTTTGTTAGTTTGGGGGTTTTTTGCAAATTTATTTTTTTATTAAGAGGTTCTTATTTACCATGTCTTGTAAGGTCCTTTGTTTCTGTTTTATCACTCTTTTTGCTTAACTTAAAAGAATCTTCTCTCATATGCAGCTTTATTCAAGTGGAGGTGGTCTTAATACCAGTGACTGCAGAAAAAACTCACTTGAAGACTTCCTGAGCTGGAAGTTTTTAGGAAGCTATAAACTATCTTGAATTTCTTATTAAAAGTACATCATTGCACAGATGTATTCTAAAAGAACTCTTTTTGTGTATGGTGTCAATGGGCACTGTTTATCTACAGTATTTGAGACAGACTAACTTGCTGGGATAGGAGTTCTTGTTAAGTGATCTTATCAGTAAATCTTTGGTGTTGAAGTTTCCTAACATTCAGCAGAAGCTTTAATATTTTATTTTGTTCATTAAAGATTTTTTTTTTATATTTGGGCCTAGGAAGATTCAGCTGTTACTACCTTTGCAATATTTTGCAATAGAGTTAGGAGATAAAGGAAGGACTTCAGGATAAAAATATATTTGGATAAATTAAAGGGCACATGAGAACAAACAGCTCAGTATTTCACCTCATCTGCAGATTCTATATATGTCGACGATCTGCATAGTGGTAGCTCCTTCCAAACTGAGGAATTTTATATCTCTTTTATATTTTAATCATATGAAGAAGTATATAACTTTTACTGTGTGACTGTTTAGAAGCATTTTGGTAAAGAAATAATGACTGGGATCCTTCCTTTTATAGATGTAATTGTGTGTTCCGCACTTTGTTCGTTCTCACATCTGTCTACATTATGTTACATCTACGTACAATTGATTAGAGGCGTACAAACAACTCTCAGTTTTTCTAATTAGTTTTTATTTACTACATACTAATAAAAAATCATTTTGGTACTGCTTATATTGTATATCATACAGTCTGTTATATACTGTAATTAATCAAATGTGACATTATAAACTGGTTTTCTTCAACACAGTTGTTTAAACTCACAAGCTTTGCTTTTTAACATCTGCCACTTAAAAGCTGCTTTACTGTATGAAATATGTTTGGTTTTTTCCCAGGTTGTCACAAATAACTCCACTTTTCAAGAATACTCAGACAAGCCCAATGTACACACAGTTCCTAACCAAATTACTGGAAGAACTGCATTTCAAAAATGAAGATCTGGAAAGTTTAACAAGAATATTTAGAATGGACTGACAACTTGAATGGTCAGTCAACTTTAAGCTACTCTGTGAGTCTTAAAACCAAGCTGGTTAACCACGGGTTTGATTTTCAGCATTTTGTAAGTATGTATAGTAACTACAGATTGTATCAGCTGGAGCAGAAAATGTGTGAAGCAAATTTTAAAGAAATATGTATGGTATGGAAATGAGTGTCATCATTTTGTCACTTACAGTAAATGCTAGCTGCTTACTTATCACACTAATCTTTTGATAATGTATGGTTGGTTTACTGCAATTTTGAGAGGAATTTTTACTACCACAGTTTATTAAAAAAAAAAATAAAAAAATCTGTGTGTCTACAATGGCTAACACTCAGCAGGGTTTTTTAAATTATTACAATGAAATTGTTAGATTTTGTGATATAAAACTGAGTTAAGAGACACTCTTTTTTTTGCATACTCTTGAGGTTACATTTGTCATTCCAGGCAGGCCAAAGAATTTAAGTGCAAATACCTTACTTATGTTGATCACACTCAGTTGATCCAATGAATATAGCATTATAGTATCATTACTGATCTCACTCCTTTGTTCCCCACAGAATAACATGATCATCTTAGTATCTCCTACTACCTGAAATAGTTGCATGGAGAACAAAAGGACACCTTCTTTGTTGTTTGAGCTTTTTCAAATTAAAAATGCAATTTGGAATGAATTGTCGTACTTGCATTTCTGCTTTTTCATTTCCTTCCTAAGGGTAAGAATTTTGAAGTCTTGTGAAGGAGGTGACCAACCACAGTTGTTCAAGTTAAAACATGGATCATCTGAAAAGTGTTTAAAAGCAGTAGAAAGGAATTTGGATTGGTTTGGTTTTTCTTGGTTTGGAAACCTTCAGTCCAATTTTGTCTGCCGGGATCAGGGAAGGAAGGGGGAAAAGCGTGTGAGCCTCCAAGGGTAAGAGCAGTGCTGCTGACATTTTTCCAGTTGCCCCCGTGCATGGAGCAGGAATCTTTAGGAATAATGACAACAGTACACAAATATGTCTGATTCATAGCCTGTTTGTCTTGCTACTTCTAAGAAAAGGGGTGGTCTTCGAACTTGTGTAAAAGTTATTTTTAAACAGACTATGATTGTTACTAATTTGGACTTCTAAAATATATTTTAATAACTAAAAATTTTTTGCTTTCAGTAGTCATTTCATTTCAAAGAGTTGTGTTATTTAGGCTGTGTTTCGTATTGCTTCTGTCACTGATTATAAATTGCTCTTTAAAACTATTTCACTAGTAATTCTTAATGATTCCATAATATGCTTTATTGCATAGTTCTCAGTTCATAGGACACTGTATTTTGAGAGACTTGGGAAGCTGTAACTGATAACTGCTCAGTCTGCAGTAAATGCCAGCACTAGTCAAGGCTGAGGCAAGCCTTACCAGGGCTGCTACACATCCACTCCATATAAAAAACCAAAGTTTATTCCTTTGCTTTGCTTCTGTAATTGGACACCAGAAAGGAACTCTACACTTAACTAGTTCACTGCTGTGTAGTTCCTTCATGATAATCAGAGTAAATATGTAGATTACCCCTGACACACAGAAGCTCATGCAGCTTTGCCGTGGAAGCTTCATTGTGCAGTAGACTTTATTTAGGAGATGCTTGACTTGTCCAAACATCTATTGTAATGAGAAGTTATATTCAGTGTAAGTTGCAAAAGCAACAATTTAGAATTAAGATAAGCTTTAATGCAGAGTTACAGCTATGCATTTTTATAAGTACACAGCAGGGGAAAAATACCCGTTATGATCAGAGTGTGTCTGATACAAAATTTATAAAAATTACTGGATAGAAGTTACATTGGTTTTGTACCATGATGGAAAAAGTTTACTTGATACATCTGGAGAGAAGCATCTCTCACCAAAACCTCACCGAAAGATAAACTTCTATAGAAGACTTGAGTAATAGGTATGATGCTCTGAGCAGAACTTAAACCTTGAATTTATATCCATTCACTTCTGATTTTGGAAGTTGACTAAATCTCTAGTTTTAGCTAGTGGATCCTGAGGAAGCCATTATCCTGTTCCATGCATGTTCAGCTCACAACAGTCCTATCATACGGAGTACATCTAGAAGGCATTACAAATGTACACTGTACCAGGAATGTGACTGTTGCATCAGGTTTGATGGCTCTCATTTGGAAAGTTTTTACACTTCCTGTCAGTTGTGTGATTTTTTTTTTTTTTTTTTTTTTTTTTTTTTTTGGTAGCTATTTTTAGGCTTGGTCTTCAGCACCTACTGTGTAGGAAATGTATGATTTGTAATAAGAATGAATAGGTTGCAGGCTCAAAGACCTCTTTATCAGGGTTTGCTGTCTTCCTCAGCAGCTCAAAATGTTACACTCTCAGGATTTTTGCATCTCTTCTTCCACTGCTTGTGTAGTCAGCTCACTCATTCTTTTCCTTGCCCTACGAGAACAAAATAACATTTCTCTGTGCATGAAGCCAGAAGAGTGTTCTGTAGTATGCTGGGAACACCCTGAAGGGATATTCTTCACTTACGTAATGATTTCATCTCCATTAGACATGAGTAACACACATGTACATAAATGCAGAAAGTATACATGTATACCCAATACTTTTAAATAGGAGAGAGGTTATAGACTCATCCCAAAAGGATCTTTCAATACTGTCAGCCTTAACTGGTGTATAAAAATCACAACTCAAGTACCAAAAATTCAGTTTATTTATGTCATTTTATTAGGAGCTTTGTAACAGCCTAACAGCTTAGAAATGTTCAAATCTAGATATAATTTTTTATCTTAAAGCAAATTTCTGTCACAACTATCTGTCCTTCAGAAGATGTCACTCCTTCTTAACTCAGCTGGGTTGTGGTGTTGTTCTGCCCCTTCTCATTTTGCTTACGTTGGCAAATAGATTGTTTTCTTGTGGCCTTATTTCTGTGCTTACTGTTTTCCTTCTGTGTTAGTCAAACAGTTGAGAGCAGTTAACATTTGGGTCAGTGGTGGTTTCAGCCTTATCTCAGATACACTAAATTGTAGTGACTGACTTCTGAGCTGCAGGTGTGGAGAAACATAATGAATCTGGGGTTTAGGGTAAATGGGACAGAAGCCTCTATTTCTGAACAGCTCTGTGAAAGGGGCATAAACATGGTAAAGCCATCAGCACCTGAGATGATAAGGATCATAAAGTCTCAGAAGTCCATTGCCATAATCATGTAAAGCACTGTCTGGCCATGGACCTGTAGCAGGGAATTAGATCATGATGTGTTTCTTTTAATTGCAAGGGGTTGGGAAGGAAACCCGACTTACATGGTGACTTTTTTTTTTCCCCGACATATATAATCAATTTAGTAAAGAATACAAGAACAGCTTAGTTTAAAGTTCAAAGTTTGCTTCATGCTGTTACAGCTGTTCTGCCTCAAAGGAGGAGTGTGTGACATATACCTGCGTGTCACAGAATGGATTTCTTACCAAGATTTTCATAGCTGTAATGAAATAATGTCAGAAAGAGAACAAGGACATACACAGTCACATTTTCTCAACATTATCCAAAGCAGTCTTTATACTGGCCAGAGAGGCTGATGGGAAGACTTTTGTGTCTGTTTTCACACCAAAGTTCAGTTCACAGTCTGGTAAATACTCTCAGTGTAAGCACTGCACTCTGTAGTACTGAATTTCCTAGCACAGAGCCCTCACTGCTGCCACTTGATTATTTTTGCTCATTGACCATGCTTAGTGATTTCTCTTGGATTTTGGAGAGAAAAAGTTGAGTCAGAGTGGTTCATTTGATGTTCACCATTTCAGGAAAGTAGAAAAGTCATAACGTAACCCATACACATTCAGGTTTTTGAAGAGATTACCTTGAATCTGTGTAAAGTTTGCAAATCAACCTAGATATGGTAATGCAAAATTCTACATTAAAACAAGCAGAAGAGAGCCTGATTTATTTAATTGAAAACTATCAAAACAAAAAAGTTCGTTAGTAAATCCAGAGCACCATAACTGACAGAGCTGTCCCTCTGTCTAAACCCAGGGCTGGAAATTTAGATTTACCCTGTCTTTTAAAGGGAGATGCAGGGAGTGACAAGGAGCATGGTACATGTATGAGATGTCTGGGGCCTCACAGGCTGTGTCCGCACAGCAAATACAAGAGTCACCTGTATTTTCACTCTGCAGTCTCACTGAGTAGCTTAAAAGTGAGACATCTGTTGTGGTTTTAGGGGGAAAATAACGGTTTTGTAAATCTTGATGTTCCATGTCCTACCCTTCTACCCCTGGTTTGAGAGACCTTGGACTCTACAAAGTACAAGAGGGGATGAGCAGCTCAGCTGGACATTTCTCTTTTAACTGCTGAGAAAAAAGGACTAGCACATCAGAGAGACGAAAAAGGAAGAGAGAAGGGGAAGGCAGTATTCATACCTTCTAAATTTAGGCATCCAAACTTAGGTACCTGCCTGTCTTCATTTGCTTCAGAGAGAACTGATGCTCTTAAATTTAGGGTCTCCAAATCTTACCTTAGTGCATTTAAGTGGATGGTGGTAATGCCTCTGCTCCTATTCCCTCATGGGGGAAAGAAAGCAGAAAAGTCAGCGGAGAATGCTGACACAGTAGACAGGCTCTCCTTGGAGTAATCTGTAGTAGAGTGTGGCACAAAACTGAATGGGGACCTGCTCCTGCACAGTGGGGAGTTTCTAAGCAATCTGATCCTATTATTCACTTATTTTGATGGCTACTACTTCACACTATTTTTTCTTAACCTATAAGAGTTAACACCAAAAGAATTCAAGTGAGTGGCAGTTTTTAGGTGAAAAAAATGTCCGTATGTTGAAATTAAGTCACACTCTAGCTCAAGAGTTTGCCTCTAAGTTTTCCATATTTAGTGTTTATTTCTGCAATTGCATGTGAACACGCAGTACTGTGGGTGGGATTTAGCTTGATCTCAC
Source organism: Hirundo rustica (assembly GCF_015227805.2). Taxonomy (NCBI): domain Eukaryota; kingdom Metazoa; phylum Chordata; class Aves; order Passeriformes; family Hirundinidae; genus Hirundo; species Hirundo rustica. The sequence continues at coordinate 16,705,415 of NC_053458.1, forward strand.
TGGGACAGCAGGTAATGCTGAACTGTCATTTCCAGTGAGCATTAAATATTGAAAGCACAGACTCAGCCTCTCTTTTTGGCAAGTCTTAAGTTTCCATTAGAAGCAGATGGTATCCAAGGCAGGGCAAGGCACCTAACTATAAAGACCTCTTGTTTCTCAACTGTGTATCTCTACCACCTGACAGCCAGTCCTCCTCTGATTAGAGTCAGAGGAAGTGGGTGTGCCTTCCATTAGCAAAGGCAGAAAGTAATATTGGTAGAGACTTTTCCTCTTGTGAGTTTTCTTTTTGTGACTCTTCATCTTATCCACACTTCTCTCCACAGAGTGTGGATAGTACTTTGGGCTGCCTGAAAGATGCTGTAGAACGTGAGCCGTGCCATTTGTGGTTCTACACAGGATTTGGGGAGGTGGGGGGGAGAGGCTGGAAATGCATACCTTCAGGTGGCTCTCATTTAGCACTCTGGTTTCAAAAAGCAAGGCAAAGCAGATGAGCCTCTGAGCAATGTCTGCACGTGTGATAAAGTCATTCCCCCGAGTTGCTTGCAGCTGTAGAGTGGAGCAAAGTGCAGGCTGGAGTTCTGAAGAAAATAGAGAAACTTTGCTATGAGAATTGAATGTGTAGACTAAACTCCTAGACTTGGTAAGGCAAATCAATCAGAATGGTGCAGTAAGTGAGGCCCCTGTACACTGCAGCTGTCCACCTGTTCATTGGCTTACTGTGCTCTCCTGCAGTTACCTGAAGACAAGAGCTCTAATGAGCCCCTCTCCAACAACAGGCCAGAGCAGAACCACAGGTTCTATCTAAGGCAGTCGCCTCCTGCCACTCGGCAAAGCCCCTCCTTGGAAGTCAGGCCCCAGGACACTGTAGTGGCCTATACCTTAAAGGCAAACTCTTCAGTACATTTTTGCACACTGGGATCATCTGTGGGAGCTGCATGCGAGGATCAGAGCACAAAGCCACTGGGGCTACTGGCTGGTACACCCTGCATCATCAAATCAATGCCTTTTCTGGCACTTTTTGCCCTCTTAAATGTCATGGTGTATGTCACTGAATTGAACGCTTAGTGGGACAGCAGCAGCTTCCTGGGAAGCCCTACAATTAGGTTAGAATTAATCATCGCTACAGAGAGCTTGAAGGACTTTGGATACAGCTTTAATAAGCTGCAAACATTAGATCAGGATTTACATCATAAATCTTGCCTTTTTGTTCTACTCAAACAGGAGTGTCTACAAATCAGGTTAATATAATTTAACAGTACAGCAGTTAAGTATCAAAAAGGACTGTAACTGGTAGTATTATCTAAGAAGCCACAGTAACCCTGCTTACAGCTGTCAGCTAAGATCTGACTCATCTAAGGTATTTTATAGCAACCATATGTTAGGCATGTCTATCTCACCTAATATGCAGAAAAATGATAACGTTTCTTAATCAGGATTTGCCACTAAGCAGGATTTTCCGTAAACAACTCAGTACTGCAAGTGCTGTCCACAGCCAGGAGAAAACCTTTTGCAGACACTTCTGATTTGTTAATTTAATAAATAAAATAAATGGTTGCCAATCTGTGGCTAGTACTGATTTAGCAAGGCTGGCTGTAGTTCAAAGTGTAGTTACGTTACTTTGACAGTTGAAATGGTAAATATCACTTTAGCACAGAATTCATGAAGATAATTACTAACTTTGCACTTTTTGTTCAAAGGTTTCAGATTGACGATATGGTCTCAAAGCATGTGATCATTAAAAATACTTTGCTGAGATGGTGCAAGCAAAGTTGTATTGGTATAATAACTACTTGCATAGCCATAAAAGAGGGTGAATTCACATCAGTATAGGAGAGAATGATGAAAAAATAAGTTTGAAAATACTGTGGTCCTTTGATAACAATGTGGGTAGTTAAGCTAGAATAATAATTTTACTTTAACAAAGGCAGACACTGTCGTAAACCCCAGTGGCTGTTGATTTTTGAACAAGGTTTAGATCCAGTTCACTGTTACACAGGAACCTGCATAGGCCTACACAGATCTGCAGTTTGACTTGACTCCTTGCACAAAGACCGGTCAAATGTCCATCAGCCTTAATCCTTCCCAAGCAGTCTTGGGAATACAGGGGATGGATGAAGCTGCAGTCCCAACATTTCCTTCAGTTCTCAAAAGGACAGCAGTTTTACTGCTTAAAGCTCTGATTGACTTAAAAGCTTTCTTGAATACGTTATTTTTTTTTCCTGAACTATGGGTTTTCAGTAAATTTAAAAACAAAACAAAACCTTACAAAAATAAAACAAATCAACAAATAAACAAAACCAAACAAGTAAATACCTTTGCTGCTTAAGATCCTCGGCTTATTATAAAATTTCACAACTAGAAATGTAGTTAAAGTGTTTGTTCCCTATTAATATAATTAAGAGCATTTGAAAACTTGAAAATTAAGTGATTTTACATATACCACATTAGCCATCTACAGCTCTAGGTCATACATATGTCATGTCTGCTAAGTATTCATTTCTAAAATCCTCCCAAGGTCTGCTTTTTTGTTCTCTGAACATCTGATGCTTCTTGTTATTCTTCTATAACCACAGATGTGCCCTCTTCAAAAAACTCACAATCTCACGATGCTAAACTGACAAGCTGAGTGTCAAACCACACACCCCAGGCAGCCCTGAAGAAAAACAGAATCACGCTTGAAGAAAAACAATAAATCACACAAATTGTTTCCAAAGAACGAATCTGAAACACTGCAAACTGCGCACGGGCTTGTTTCCTCAGAGCGCAAATGCCACTTTTACGCTCATTTAGTCTATAAGCTTTCAGAGAGACTGCTTTCAGAAAGAGATTCATTTGAACAACTTTTTATTTCCTTGTTTTCTGTCTGTGTGAGCTGAACCGGAGCCCTGCTGAGGGACGAGCCGCGTGTCCTTTCTGCCGAAAAGCAGCGGGGGTGTTGCCGTGCTGGCTGTTACGGGGCTAAGCGAGGCCCCCGCTGCGAGGCCGCTCCTGTGGCTCCGCACCCAGCGCGGGCCCCGCGGGACAGAAGCGCTCCGGGCACCGCGCACCGGAGCCTTTGTCCGGCGCTCCGTGCGCAGGCTGGAGCAGGACCCCGCCGCTCTTCGGGCTGTTGTGCCGCTGCGAGCCGTCCCTTCTCCCGCGGCCAGGGCCCACGTGGGACGAGATTGAGTCCGCAATGCTGCGGTGCTAAGGCATCAAATACGTATGGTTTGGCTTGGCAGTAACGTTGTAACTTATCTAAAAGGTTTTATGATACTGTCCTGCTGTTTTCTTAAACTGTCAAGCACACTTCACACTTTACAGCATGTCGTCTCCTTCCTACAGTTCAAAATTTGTCAAGGCATTAAAAAAATAAAATACAATTTAAAAGCGTAGCTACAAACATTTACCTAGCAGCCTTGAAGGCTCTGTCAGTATCCAACTGTAAGTAGTGCTGTTGTGTAGACTTCACTGAAAGGAACTCTTTTTTTTTTTTTTTTTTTTTTTTTAATCTGATGATTCAAAGGTGAAACACTGACCTCTAGTTCTGGTACTTAACTGCTGATCTGTGTAGGAGTAATGCTGGATTCTGGGTTACATCATTTATATCTTAAGGGTTTGAGTCAAAAGTTGGATTTCTTTCCTTCCCAGTTCATCTCTACCTGATAACCTTGAATACAAGACAGATGATGCCCGAAGCAAAGCTGATAAAGTCACCAGTGCTAAGAAGCACGAGGGAGGGGGGGATGAAAGCACAACAGCATAGACACATATCTTCACATCCTTATTTCCTTTACAAATGGAGGAAGGAAGTTCCCTGCAGGTTAGCCAAGGAGTATCCGCTCTTACAGTTGAAAAAGAGTACAATTTCTAAGAGCCACAGGCTCTTAAAAATGTTGAATTCAGAATTTCACAGATAATACTCCATAAATAATACTCTATACATTTTGCTTCTGAAAAACTTCTACTAAAAATTTACAACTGAGTATAAAATCAAGAGTTAGGGACACTCACCCCATTCCTGTTTCATTTCTCTACTCTGATTCTGTCCCCTCTTCTTCCAAATCCTTCCTATTCTTCCCATCCCAGTGCATGGCCGTTCCTTTCCACCGTACCACTTCACTAATTCCAACAGTTAGCTCTCATCCTCCCGCCTGCTCCCTGTGTGCCGCTGCAAAAATCCCACCCGACGATCCTCTTCCCCAGCAGGAGACGCGTGGGCTTCGCAGCCCTGGGCGGGCTCCCCGCAGCCCTGGGCGGGCTCCCCGCAGCCCCGGGCGGGCTCCCCGCAGCCCCGGCAGGGCCGGCTCTGCCCAGCCGCGCGCGTCCCGCGGGCTCCGAGCGGGGAGCCTCAGCACGGGCGGCGCCCGGCCCGCGCTCCCCCTGCCCCTGCAAAGGGCGGCCTTGCTCTGGGGCCTGCAGCTGGGAGGCTGCTGCCCCAGGGCCACATGGCACTGACAAAAGTACTCATATAAAGAGGCTTACAACAGCACCTATAGATTATTATGAAAGCTGTCTCCAAAACAGGTATGAATCACCCAACAGCTACAGCAGTACTCCTGTGCAGAGATGATTAAGAATTCTTATGCAACTTCTTTAATCAGAAGAGGCATACTTGGTTGAAAATGAAACCTCTGCAGGAAAAGGTTGGTTTTGATTAATTTCTCAACTTGACAAAGTGTCCAAATTGTCAATGTGTTTCATTTTGACATTTCTAAACATACAGAGAAGGAAAGAGAGAAAGAAAGAGAGAAAAGAGAAGAAAATCAAGTTTCAAGTCACTTTTAATTTTAAGGTGGTTAAGTTTCATTATATGATCAACTGGTGCAGTAACAGCTTTGTTCAGAATTTCTTGGCTCTGTAAGAATTCCCATATAAAGCCCCTGTATCTCTACAGGCTGTTACCTGTTAAGGCCATTACCTTTCATAATGCAACCTCTGGGAAGATTTTTTTTTTTACTGAAAAAGAGAGATGCAGTCCTACTTTTAATTAATTGTTGCAAAAATTTGTTTAGCTTCAGAACTTTGACCAGGATTACAAATTCACCACTGAAGATGGATCAAACTGATCAGTGACTTCAGAGGATCATGCTTATTTTTATTTGCTGATTGTTTTTGTTTGAGCTAATGGTCTCCTTATGGAATGTTTACATGCATTGAGGTGAGCTCTTTACCATTTAGCAGTCTCCTTTAGAATGATTATCAATTGGCAGTTTGATCATCAATTTCAAAGCATTTTTCAAAGATGCTATACCCCTTTTGACAGAAAAAGAAAGTGAAAGGGGAGCAGAGTGACTCCTGCAGGCACATGGACTGTGTCACATGCAGAATCAGAAATAGACTGAGCTCCTGGTCCCCACACTCATGGCCTGGCCATTAACACAGCTTGTACCAAAACTGATAGCAGGCATCCCACCGTGTTGCAGAGGAACATCCCCTTCTGGTGGAACATGTATTTGAAATTCAAAATATATTTGCTTGCTTTTTGGCAGTACATGCTCTAATGCCTCCCTTTCTCTTTTGCCTAACCCTACACAGAGCTGGAAGATAAATAAAAGTCCATTGATGATTTTTTCCATATCAGTTGCTTTGCATTGATGTTGCTGATACTGTAGACTTGGCTGCACACCAAACAAGAAATGTTACAGCTGAACTGGGTCAGATTTTCATAAGTAACCACCACCAGATTTGGGTCATATCTGTAGATACAGCCACTGCAACCCTTAGACTCAGTTTTGAACATGGTTAAGTATGTTGAGGCCAAGCACTTTGAAATAAGAGACTAAAAGCAGACCATTTGCTCTGGCCTCAAAAGTGAATGCTGAGCTCTTTGAGGAATCTGGGCCACTCCCTCCATCTTCTCCCTCTCTCTCTCTCTCTCTCTCTCTCTCTCTCTCTCTCTCTCTCTCTCTATATATATATATATATAATATATATATATTATAACCGTTCTGCCCATCGAGGAAGACGGCTACAGATGTAAAAGGAGCTGATGGCTGGGACAGAGCTACCACCTGCTCATTGAGGCCACCTAACAGTAAATGGCTCTTGGAGAGAAGATACTGTGGCCACTCTGGTAAAATGGACTGTTCTAGGCTTTCCAAAAAGAAAGCAGGATGGACTAGACCAAATAATGTTACTTTTTAAGAGTCTTGCAAAATCAAAGTATGTTTGAAAGCAGCAGTGAACTTCAGTATGTTTGTAGCAGGAAAAGGTAAAAGAGAGTATGAGAGATGGTCCAAGGAAGCTCAAGCCACATGGTTAACTACTAGTACAACCCAGTAGTTCTGGTTCATTATGAATGACAGCAAGAAATAAATGCATGGGGGTTGGGTATGAGTGGAAGCTGTTATTGCAAACTAGTAAGATTGAAAATCTTGAGTTTCTTCTACCAGGCATTCTGACTAAAAATTAACCCTTCTATTAGGGAGAACAAAAATAACAGGGATGCACATTAAGTGTATTGAAAACCAGCTTGAATGACTGAATCTCGGAGTGGAATCCAGTAGGAAATGGGGCTGACTATGGGAGCAAAGATTGTAAATACTACTTCTTGGTTCATGGTGCGTTGGTTTTGGGCAGCTGCTGGGAGTATTTTTTTTAATCAAGGCCATCCGTGTAGAGACACTTTTCATGCAGTGAATTCCATCAAGCACAACAGGCGAGGTACCTACAGTGTGTCTGTGACAGTAAAGCTCCAGCTGGTACTGAACTTGCCTGGGATTAACACTTGTTCAGAGAGAGCGGTGAGGAAGGGCCAGCCCCAGGTGCCATGTGGAAACTTCAGCAGAGGTTTAATGAAGAAAAGAAGGATGTCAACAGAGGTTTGACACACGAGGGAGATGAGCTCACTGTGAGGAGAAAGGGTGTGGGGAAGTTGCCATGCTAAAAATCTGTGCCAGTAGAACTGGCAGAGAACATTAGAGCATGTGGAGCCGTAGGATGATAAGGAGGGTAGGTCAGTGTTACAGAGTGATTTGATGCACAACACAGTCACAAAATGTGTTTTAATACAACCAAAGACAAACCATCTGGGAGAAAAGAAAGAAATCTCCTGTGGTAGGGTGAGAATGTGCCTCTGAAAGCAATGATGAATACCAGGTATGAAATCAGGCTGGATCGCTGAATGCTCAGCACAAAAGTGCAATTATATTTTTAGCATCTGAATCAATGTTATGTACTGCTTATCTCTGTAGAGGTGTTTCTTTAAGTACAGTAGTAATTATAAATGGGAAAACCACCACAAAATCTGCGCAAGAGTCATAGACTTGTGAAACCATTGCAGACCCAAACCATTATGCAGATGGTGAAACACAGTGTTGTGTGGGAGTTAACTATTTCCACATTAACGTTATTCAATCACAGTGGCCCTTTTTCACACAGCTTGCTGAACTTCAGAAGTTTGCACAAAGGTTAAGGTTTGACATTTTGAACCAGAGTGGCTTAGTCTTCTATCCTCTAGTGAGAACTACAATAAATAATCAATAATAGAAGAGAAACAAGACTCTTGCTGCTTCCCTTTCCAGGATGGAAGTACTGAAAATATGGGGTTTTGACACAAATGCTTTTTCTGAGGTCTTCATTACCAGGATTTCCAGTAAAATAGCCATAGGCAAGAAAGCACTTAATCTGACTGTTACATTAGGCTTCCTGAAACCACACGTAGGTGCAATTCTGAGTGAAGGCACAAGGAAACGTCCTTACACTTCCAAATAGACTAACAGAATCACATTTCTATCAATATGTAAGGTCACAACCTGAGGTCCTACTTAAGGGGGTAGTCCTGTAGTGTGTTAGAATAGATTTTTATAACCAGTGTGATTTCTGTTAGTTTATGCAAAGCATGCCTCTAAGAATGAAACAGACTGAGATAGGGTATAACATCCTGTCACAGCAGCATAATTCATGACTGCACTCAGAAATCACTTCTCTCTTTAGATTTAGGTATTAGTTCAGAAATTACTTCTCGAAAGCAGTATTCTCTCTCAACCCCTCAGTTCTACATATCTCTAATTAAGTGTTTAGCTAATTTATTACTGCTGCACATCTGTTATTTCTGTAGTAGTGGGTAAATACAGCACAGTATTTTCAGTGTTATTATCACTGTATCTGTAGGTGTTGGCCCACTTCTTAATCAGAACCTAGTCTTCTAACTGTGTTTTGAGGCTGTGGGAGGAGGACTCTGGAGGTCGCTGGACTGCTCTCACCTGTGTCTCCTGGATGCAAGGAACCAAAGTAAGGGAATTAAGGGAATTTAGCTGCAGAGCCCTTGAAAGTCTCCACCAAATCTGCATGAATTGTGTGTTCACAAGTTGAAGTAGGAGTTGCAAGGCTGGACAGAGGTAAAACTCCAATACTAAGCCCAAGATGTTTGCTACGGGCTTAATCCCCATGTCCAAGAGCAATGAAAAGGCAGCAGAGGTACCAAACTGATAACCCATCACCAACATGACAGGAGTCAAAAGACCTCTGATTTTTTGACTGGAATGGTGTGCCAGTCCCAAGTCAGCAGCTGAAGCTGGCTGCACAGCAATTCCCTGGTACGTAGGTGAGCCACTGCTTTGCTCAAGCAAACCCAGTGATGTCATCCAGACACCACTCACAGGTACAGGCATGAGGCAGAGGTAATTGGCAGGGTCATTAAGGAAAGTCCATACTCCTTTGTTTGCCCATGTATAGCTCTCATTTCCTTGTCACACACTTTGAGCTGAAGAGACAAAAGTGCCCTTCTCAGAACTGCAGCTTGAGAGGGACTTTCAGGTGCTTTTCCCACCCTTGGGACAAAGCAATTTTGCAGGTACCCAGCAAACAGCAGTGTGGAGAAGGGAACACGTCCTACCCACCGTGCCATGAGAGGGAACTGCATCCTCCTAACGAGGAGGGCACAGAGTGAGAGTGACATTTTCCCAACATCTCGTTCTTGAAGATGGCTGAACGACAGTGATTGCCTGTAAACCCAAGCAAACAGCAACCTAACAGGCCAAGCACTGTCGTAAGAGAGTTCAACCTATTTTGTTGACAGTTACAGGCAAATGAGAAAAAGGACCACAGCAGCAACTGTTACACAACACTTAAACACAGTGTTTCCTATGTGCTCATAACATACAGCAATCACCATGGACAACTCTTAACTCTTAATGATGGCTGTCACCCAAAATTTAAAAACAAAAAAACAAAAAGCACCAAACAATTCTGCTTTTTACATGCAACAAATATATATATATATATATATATAAAAGAGGAATTTTAAATAAATACTTGCTGCAAAATAGGACTTGTCAAACCCTGCTCTGTGTGTTCTGCTAGTTGGAGCAACCCACACCCCAAACCACAGAGCACTCAGGCAGGGTGTAATCCCATTGCAAGGAGGCTTCTGTCACACAGTAACCTCCCATCTCCACTAAGGCTGGGTTCTGACCAGGAATATGTTCATCCTTCACCCCTGGTTTCTGAGGATTTACTGTTTTGTTACAGCACTGGATACGTCACTTCCAGTGTAATGCAACAAATTTCAGGCTGACCACAATCAGGTGTGCAGCTACTTAGCATGAGTTCTTTCTCCAGGAAGGTTTAAGAGTACCCCTTAGTGTTAGGTTAGTCCCTGGCCTCAAGGAAGAACAAAATGAAAAACGGATGCTGTCATAAGCACAAGAACCGAATGCGCTGAGCCACACAATTGCAGTAGAAGTACTGACGATAAGACTAATGCCCACTGACCCAGCCTTTCCAGCAGCCAGCAGTCACCAGGAAATGACCTTTTCCCCCAGCACACCAATCATTGCCCAGTTCAGTCGGCATGAGGCACCAGAGAGATTCTTGCAGTACCAATTAGATGGAATCCACACATTATCGACTGAGTTACAGAGCTGCAAACATGTTCAGTTCTGTTTAGAGCACAGACCACTCAGATTTACACTAAATATGACATATTAAATGTAGGTCATCCTACAGTCAGGTTCCCATTCTTTAATTTCAGTTAGAGTAAGACAAACCTGTCACATGTGAGTCAGCTTCGAAATGCTCTTGGAGCAGTGGGAGTTTGCCTCTATACAGAACTATGTAAATACCAAAAAAGAAACTAAAGATTTGACCTTTGTTTACCCAAGTGAGTCTCAATTGACCAAAAGGCACATGAGATTTTAATAGCATTTCTAGGATTGATTCAGCTCTGACAGGCCAACTTCCACAACTTGACTGCAAGTATAGCACATCTGTCAGAAGGAAGCCTACACAAAGACTGCAAGAAGCACCAGGAACCCGCAGGTTGCACAAAATAAACACGTTGGTGCAAAAATCTGAAACATGATAGAAGGCACTGATTTATTCACTGCCATCACTCAAGTGAGGAGCCCTCCTGGAAATGTCTCCATTGCATCTGGCTCTCCCAGGGGAATGCCCAGAGGGCTGTAGAAGGTGCATGAGCAGTGCCAGTCCTCCAGCAGCACCAGTGATGAGTCAAGCCCTATCTGCACATGTGCACAGGGGCCACTCATCAAGAAAGCCATCTGAAACTAGCCATGAGCACCATCAGCTCGGGAGCAGTGCTGTCAGCAAAGCTCTGTGTCCCTTTGCTCACATGTAAGCCCAAGACAAATCCTCAGCCACGGCACATTTTACCTTTAGTCAGTCACAGCTTCATGACCATCTTTGTAATACCTTGGGCAAATATTGACTCGGATCCAACAGACTGAAAATATTTGGTTTGCACCAGATGTGGTGCGTATGTATCTTTGAAACATTAGCTAAAGGAGTGATTTAGGAAAATAAGAATTGTAGGTGGATGTGTTTACTTTGCAAGGTTGTTCACATTGAGCCCAGATGCCAGAAGTGTGCATGAAGGTTTCACCCACAGGAAGAAAGGCAGCTCTAAGCGCCGCGACGCACAGTTAAACTGTGCATGCACGTGCATTCCTGCGCCTGCAGCTCACCACATGATAGAGGAAGGGCTGAGGATCGCTGGTGAGACGTTAACGGGCCCATGTATTCCTGCTCTGAAGACATCTGAAAAGGTCTGTTAGCTATACAACAACTACTGGGCTTATTGCTTCAGGACACAGCCTCCAAAGTTCTTGGCATGTAGTGTTGGGGCTTTCTTGCTTTCTGCAAGAACTTGAGCACCATTTCCGTGGCCCACAGCTGACAGCAGCTTTGGAAATGCAGACACTGTTCCAAGGGAAGGGAAGGTAACTGCCCACACCTCTCCCCTTTCTCTTGTTCCCCAGCTAATTAGAAATTACAGTTCCAGTAAAAAATATGCATCAAAAGCACACATCTAAGCAGAGAAACACCTTTTGCTAGAAGGCTGAAAGCAACAGAAAGTTAGTTCAATTGGTTTAAATTACTTCAGTTTTCAGTTCTTAGGTCCCTACCTGCCCCAGCTGTCAATTCCTCATGTGCATCTACTCTCTCTTGCTAAAAATCATCAGTCAGGTGCAGCCTTGGCCGTCACAGAGCTTGCTTATGGAAGCTGGGAGAGGGAGGGAAACCACTTCAGCACCATTCAGTAACCAACAGATATCCCTACTATCCAATATTTTCATTTTGGGAATTGATGTGTTTTCTTTTTTGCAGCCTTTCAGAAGGAACACGTGTGTGAAAGGAGGTTATTTTCTGTATTTACCAAGTAAGTATTAAAAAAAAGTATAAAAGGAAAAAAACAAACAAACAAAAAAAACCCACAGATTTTTGTTCAGTATATTTGCATGAAAAACCCTAGTGAAATATTTGTTTGCTGTACCACTGAGGGCCAAACTCAATTGTTAGAATTTTGTACAGAACAGAATTATTCTTTCAGGACTGGAAATTCATAGCAATGCCCTTTAACTATCTCTCTTAAAATAACTGAATCGGCAGCACATCCCAGACAACACTTGAGAAGTACAAGAGTAACATTTTGCTGAGTCTTCTTCCACAAGTGAATCTTTTAATCAGTAACACAACACCTGACACCTGGGGCTTTTATACCCTCTGAACAGTCAACAGGTTTTGCCCAGAGCAAGAAAAACCAGCAAGCCACATACCGATCCCCACATACACCTACCTCTAACGCAATGCCTCCTAACCCCACTGGAAATGCAGGGGTGTTGGAACTTTCCTGGTCACAAAGGACCACTACAGCACCCAACCCATCCTTCCAGACAGCTTACCTACAGACTTACTGTGAATCTCTGCAGAAAACTAACCCTGAAAACTACTTAGGCACTAAGCCTGCAATTCATCTGATAACACTGACCTGCAGGAACATCGCACCTCCCAAAAGGGGAGTTACAGATTAGTTTCAACATCATGATCAGTTAAACGAGTACTAGGAAAGAGATGAATCTTTAGCCATATGTTTCCTTGAAAATATTCCAAGTTCATTACCAGAGACCAAGACACTTCACAGTAACATACCACAGGTTCAGGAGCTAAGGTTATTTCAGAGGAGCTCTAGAAAGACACTTCTCTGTACTCATGGTAAGGTAGTTAGGCTCAGGCCTCAGTGTCACAGCAGCATGCAAAACCTTCTAATGCAGCAGTAAATCTAGAAAGGCCATTTGAGGTTTCTCCCTGCCAAGGAAATTCTTCAGACATCTTACAGTCAATATGCCTTATACCCAGAGGCTTCTGAGCCATCATCCCCCCATCCACTGACAGGGACAGGAGCTCCTCCCCAGCTAATTACTGACAGTCCAGCATGCTCTGCGTGTCTGAGCTCAGCCGAGGTTTCCTTCCTCCAGATCGCAGCTTGCATTTGAGTACTCCATCTCCCAAGTCATATTCAGGTTATAGTCCCCCTTCAAGGTGTTTAAGGGTTTCCTGTGGAGGAATCAAATCTGTCCAGCACCACCACATGAAACCTTAGCCTGACCTTTCTGGCTGTGACTGCCCAGAGCCTGGATGTGCCGGAGGCACTTGCTGCACACACATTTTCCCTCAGTATTGTGGTGGAGTTTCCTCCACCTCTTTGTCAACCACTGTTACAACATAAAACCGAGCACCGCTGTTAGCAAGATGTGCAATTACCCTATTTTAAATTTCTCTTTTGAGTTTATAGGACTGCAAACACACACAACAAGTCCCTAGCAGGGACAGGTGGACTTAAACACAATCTCCTCTGGCCCATGACTTTCTTATACTGATGACATCTTCCCCGTTCCCTCTGCTCCTCTGCCCTAGCCAGCCTTTACACATAGGGGAAGTTTAGTTTATTTCTGTCTAATAGAAGTGAGTTTCAGTCCTCAGGGCATCATATAAAATAAGTCATATTGTCAGTCCCATGAACAAGGCTTTGGCAGAGCTAACAATGAAAACCTGCTTATTGACAGATGAGGAACTGGGCTCATTTACACTTGTTTAAGTTGACAAAATATTTTGTTATACTGTGGAAAACATAAAACCCCCAGAAGCCTGGCTGGGCAGCTGCAGTGTCAAGATGATCAGAGATCTTACCATGTCCCTGGCTACTGTGGGCTTTGCTAAAAGGGCACTGTAGCTCCTTTAGCCCATAAACCCAATTTCAGTTACCACCCTTCTATTGTCAGTATATGTAAGAGCATCCCGCTGGAATAAAGAGATTGAAGAAATAGGAAACAGCACCCAAAGCACAGGCCAGGAGCAGGGCTGCACCATCACAGGCCTGTGTTTGCCATGTGCTGGCCTGCCTGGGGGCCCAACACGCAGGAGCCAGCTCTTGGCAAGGTTGATTGCCACCAGCTCTCACAGAGAGGGGACACTCCCCCCTCACAGCATGGGGGGCTGGGAGAACACAGCCCTGAGTCACCCCCCAGTAGCAGCAGAGAACAGGCACAGCAATGCCTGCAGCCCAGTCAGAGAAAGAGAAGCAGCTTTCTGGGTAGAAAGCAAGGCCTGGTAATTTTTGGCTTCTACGCTAGTCAGGAAAATGAAGCACAAAGAAACAATCTTTTGTCATTGTTGATAGGTTTTTTTACCCTTTTTGCCCCCTGCAAAACAAAGCCCACCAGAGCTTCAGGACTGCCAGGTCTCTGGCCAAGTGGCACTGGTACCACCATTGGAGACTGATTCACATGCCACCACTCATGCTCTCAGGGAGCTTTAGTGATTGTCAGCTGAATTCCCACCACACAGCCAACAGGAAGAAGGACTGGAGAGAGGGCAGTAACATTTACCTAAGAGACTCTCACTACCAGCACCAAGACACCCTCACTGCAACACATGCTTAACTGCAGCATTTCCCCTGACTCAGGTGAACAGTGGCAGAACCCAACTCAGCCGGTGCAGCTGTCCTTTTGTGTTACTCTATGTATGGGACCCATAGGATCCAATAGTTTCTGGGTGAGAACCACACCTCCTTATACTTGCATTTTGTAGAGACCATATTGGCTCTCCAGCCCCTACTGACATCTAAAAACCAGGAGTCCTTAACCTTACCAAAACATGAACATAGAGGCTGTGGCAGCCTCCTCCAACATACAGAAGTTCACAGAAAAAATTGCTCAAACATGAGATTTCAGCAACCGAACAAATGCAGAGGAACAAAACCGACATCCAAATCGCAAGTGGAAAGAGCCACAGTTAAAAACTAAACCACAGCAGCCTCAGAAGAGAGAAGTAACAGTCAAGCATCTCCCCTTCTGCAATTATTTGGTGCCTAGCAGTTTGAGGCACTTCACACTTAAGCAGGCACATGCTCTTCCATGGCCCCATGTCTTCCTGGAGTATGGTGAGTGATGTGAAAAGTTTCAGACAGACATATTTAGAATTTAGGGAAAAGTAAGAGAGGACAGAACTCACCCCAGTTGCATAAAACCCCTTCCTCCCATAAATGCAACCGTTCTTTTCCATCCCTGCAAGGGTCTGTGATGCAACTTGGGCTGGGGAAACTGGGAAGGAAGCACCCGCTGGAACATCACTGCCCTTGCCTGGGATGAAGGGAGAGGTGGCAAACGGCCTCACCACCTCAGTTGGCCACAGAAATCAATCCAAAGATTGCCAAATCCCTGCAGGGAACTACAGCAGTGAGCCTGCCAGAGCTAGGCCCAGCTGAGAAATGCGCAGGGAGAGAGTGAGGCTACCTGGCTTAGAGGAGGAGCTCACAAGCAAAACATCTCAGCCATGATGGAAATATCACACAGGAAGGACTCTTCTCTATTGCCATTAATGTTAACTTAAGCTACTGAAAACACAAATAATTCCAAAACCAACTGACAGCAGATACATAGAGCACACAGCAGAGCTCAGCAAAGGTCAGGCCCCTGCAGCACAAAGCCCAGCACAAGCACACAGGAAGACCCAGCTCTTTGCTCTCTGAGCTCGAGGTGACAGCACTCTGACTCACACTCACTATTACTCAGTGTGAGCAAGAGCATCCCAGTCCAGAAGGTCTGAGCTCCCTGACTGCAGGTTGGCAGTAAGGGATGTCTATCTGCAACCATCATTCCTGCAGCAGCTCAAAGAGTTAGAACAGCTACATAAAGAGGATCAAGACCATTTTTCACCCATTCCCTTTTTGGGTCTCACCCTCCTGCCTGCCTATCTATGTTGCTGTGTTTCAGAGAGGCAAAGGGCAATAGGTAGAGCTGATGGTCTGTGAAATTGGGAATTTAGCAGGTATAACAGGCAACATAAGATCCCTTGGCTTAAATCAGTTAGTTAATTGCTAGAATGAGTCCCTGGAAACAATTTAGACCAAAGTAATGTCTATTCTTTTCTGGCTGACCACATAATAAAATACCATTAATTTGTTGTGGCTCTTTACTTCAACACTTAAACTTTGCTATATGAAATACTAAAAACACATTTTTGCCTCTTTTCAGATGAGTGTACTCGTTTGAACACTGGGAGTTAGCTTCTTGTCTCTTGAATGATACCTCTTTTTCCCCTTCGAACTCACCCCTTGGGTCTAACAGTGAGCTTTGGGAATGTATTATTCACATGGTGGGGAAAAAGTGTAAAATGTAAGTTCTATATCATAATGAACTGTCTGTCACCTGAGAGGACTACAATTTCCCTTTAATGCCAACTAGCCCTATTAGAGTACCTAAATCAATGGAATATCTCGGCTATTTTCAATTCCTGCTGCGCTGCACTCCTGCCAGCCAGTGCCAGAGGTGGTGGAGCAGCCACCTCTGAGCCTTGTGCCACAGAGGGAGCTGGCAGCACGAGCCAGCAGCTGAGTTACCCTCTGGGCTGCTTGAGCAGAGGAGCCCAGCATTGCTGCAGCAATTGCCAGCGCCTTGGGAAGCTGAGCCTGAATGAGTTGGGGTGGATGTACCCCGTGCACTGCAGTATCCAGCTGGCTGGGAGATCCCACATGTGTCAGAAAGTTGGCTGGATGGTATTAAAATTATTTCAATACCTGTTACATTATTTTCCTTCTATGTTTGCCTTATTCAATATTCTTTTGTTATGTCGCCTCTACTCAAAAAAAACCCCAAAAATGCAGATGAGAAACAGCATGTTGGAACAAGCACATAGAAGTGGTTTGCTTTCAACTTATATGAAAACTTTATCACATGTTCCAGGTAAATCCATTAAGCATTATATTAAGCATAACATTATTCCAACAAGGTGTGGCCAGCATTTTTATAATGTTTGAAACATTTCCTTCAGATTTCTGTGCACTCTCTTTACAGTCCATATGTTGTGCATGTCACAAACTGGTGTGACCCGGACTCAAGAAACATTCTGAGACTCGTGTGTTGAGTTTTTTCATTTTACTTCCCCCAGTAAAGAAGTCATAGACAAAACTAGATACCCATATGCAATGCACATTCAGACATATCTGCAGTTTCAGATGCACAAACACTTTTAAAATCTGGTTCCATCATTTTACACGCCTTATAATGCATAACAGATATTTACATGCCTGAAATCTATTTAGATTGCTTTATTATTCAGAGGAAAAAATACTGGAAACTATCACTAGCCTATTGAAAATTAAAAAAAAAAATATATATATATATATATCCTTGGCATTCTCAGAAGCCACCTCCACTGCAGGTGAAAACAAACAGACAGAATGTGGCTTGGCAATGGAGTAAGGCCAAAGATTCAGGAGAGAAAATCTCTGGAATTTTCACTCTGAGCAGGCATCTAGTAAGGTGTCTGCTAGAGACACACTCCATTGACTTACATGCATATTTCAGTGCTTTTCTAAATCAGAATTTCCTCAAAGGGCTGTATGCTGAGCTATGTTTTACTATTTAGAGTAAGACCCAAATCTTACAGAGAAAAGACAAAATCCATTCCTGATGTGAACTGGGGTTATGCTGGAGATGAATTTGATAAAACTGACCTGTTTGGTTTTTCTCTCTTACAGGGGAAAAATGCAGATACTTGAGGAGCACACCTTTGTCAACGTGCAACAGCAGCACAGCTTGCAAGCAGAGTTGCACGAGTCTCGCAATCTTTCACCCAAGGCTTATTCTAGAAACCCCTTCCTCCCTCTTCCCATCAACTGCAACAAATGTTTTGCTTGAGGAAGGAGCAAGACCCAGAAAAGCTGCTCTCTAACTTGTGTTGCAATATCCAATCTGAGTGTTACTATCAGCTTCTGGAAACTGACTGTATAGAAAATACACATGATGTCTGCATATTTTAATTTTAAACATCTCTGCTTGGCATACGGATGGAACCTAATAAGGCACTTTGTTTCTGCCTCATGAATTAATTCAGCCTGCTAACTGATTTGGATAAAGCATTTTGATTCCAACCAATAAACTTGTTTTCTGTGCAGGCAAAACAACTTTTGGAAGCAAAGTAAAAAGTTCTTTAGCTTGACAGAGAAATACTTCTATAACATCTATAAGAAACAGACCTTTTATTTTTATAACCCACTTGTTCCACCCATGTCTTTTAAATCAATCAGATAAATTCACCTTGTTTTTCAATGCCCTGAATCCTGATAGCTCTGCACACTTGATAGGTAATTTAATCATTGTTGGTGTGGATGAACACAAGCTCAAATTAGCTTCTGAAAGGCTTAGTTGTCCTGTAGATAGCTCTGCCTTTCCACTTTTATGCAGGAACTGAGCTTCACCAACTGGTTAGCTAGAGGTGTCATTAAAAATTTACAGAAAGAAACAAAGGTGTGCTCCAGTGTCTCTCCTTACCCTTTCTACTGTTACTCTGGCAAACAAAAGGTATGGAACCTGCTTCATGAATAATGGGTCATGTAATATGCATAATGCATTTTTAATGGCACACAGTAATAACATTGAGAGAGATATTTCCAATCTTCAGACTTGCTCCACAGCCTCTCAGTAGCCTGTTCTGATTCTCCCCAGATAAATCTTCTTTTCCTCTTCTTCATTTCAATTCTCCACCTTAAAGCCATGACTTTTCCCTACGGGTAGCTGCATTTCACCCAAACCAGCAGCTGGCACTCGTGCAAGCAGGGCTGGGAACATGGGAACACTGATGCAGCAACACACAAACATTTCAGGGGGTTGAGGTCTGAGCTGCAGCCTGTCAGTGGTGCCCTGAGACACACCACTAACTGCAGCATGCTCTGGGAGGAGACACACTTAAACCAATAAAACACCTGCGGGTTTCTTCCCGTGAAGAACATTCTTGCCACCTGGGCTGTGTCCATGCTGCCTCCTCAGGCACCCACCCTGCGGGCTGCACTGGACTCAAACCACATTAGTTGCCCTGTTTGGAAATGGGGAGTTCCAAGGGGGCAAGCACACATCGTTATTGTCGTTTTAAAGGTAAATGCCAACAACTGAGCCTGCTCAGGGCCTGCTGGAGCAAGGCCTGCTGGAGCAAGGCCTGCCCAGAAGGAGGAAGGAGGGAGGCTGTGTCTGGCAGGAAAAGCCTTCCTGAGGGCAAAGGGACTGGGGGCAACAGCTGCACCCCAGCCAACCCATACCCAGAACCCCTGACCAGCACTCACTTCATCCACAGCAACAGCTTCCCTGTAAAATAAATACTGAGCATCACCCTGGGGCAGCCCTAAGCCTACCTGTGCCACCAGCTGAGCCGCGCCTTGGAGCGTCCTCTGGCCTGCGTGGAACCCAGGGCATCACAGGCCTTCCGCATAACCACCGAGTCTCCTGCTCTGGCCTTCGGCATTAATTAATCCAGCATAATGGGCCTAATGTGGTCTTCAGAGCACCTGGCACCTCCCGCGGTGTCTGCCGCATCCCTTCAGCCTGCTTGCCGTGATTGTGGCCCCGGTCCTGCTCGGTGAGAGCTCGGCCCGCGGCGCCCGGCCTGAGCAGCCCCAGGGCCAGAGCGCAGCGCCGACCAAGCGGGCGAGCCCTGAGGGGACGGGGCCACAGCCGGCCAGGACAGCCCCGAGGGGACGGGGCCACAGCCGGCCAGGACAGCCCCGAGGGGACGCGGCCACAGCCGGCCAGGACAGCCCCGAGGGGACGGGGCCACAGCCGGCCAGGACAGCCCCGAGGGGACGGGGCCACGGCCGGCCAGGACAGCCCCGAGGGGACGGGGCCACAGCCGGCCAGGACAGCCCCGAGGGGACGGGGCCACAGCCGGCCAGGACAGCCCCGAGGGGAACCAGACGAGGTTCTCAAGGGTGGCAGAAAGCAGAAGCACGGGGAGGACCTCGGTGGCACCATGGCAGGTGAGTGCTCCGGCCTCGGGCGGGCGGGGTGCCCCAGGGCTGGGCCAGCCCAGCAGGGCACAGGGCGACTCTGCTCACTGGCTTTGTCCAGAATAAATGTACGAAGCTGGAAACATGAGTATATACCTGTGTGGGCACACAAGATGATATGTTAAAAAATAAGCCATCATGCTGTGCTTTGTTGGAAAAAGGACAAGGGACCCCTCCATCATCCTCCTGCTTCTCTTTTGTATGGGCTGCAACTGCCAGGTGGAGCCAGCCTTGCTGACAAGGCAGGCAGGCAAAGGCCGTATTGTGAGTCCCAACAGGCTTAAGTATAAATGATGCACCTGCTGCTCAGGTGTCCCTGCAAACTCCCAGGCACAGACATTTAATCTTGTGGGAGACATTCAAGTTGCTCCTGGGCTAAGCGGGGACTTCTGGCAGTCTACATTTCCAAAGCAGAGCCTTAAAACTGCTGTTTTCCCTCTGAACCCTTTTATTGTGATAGTCCAAGCCACGGTATACCCTAGTCCTCAAAAGTGTGAAAGTTTATCTGAAATCAATAGGAACTGCACAAATATGGCAGTTGTGTTCTTTAATCACTACAGCCCTTGTGTCTGCATTCCCTCCTTGGATGCTGTGTCCCTGACAATCAGTGGGGTATATTGTTGTAACAACTAACATTCACAAATGTGCAATTGCATATTAAATAAAAATCACTCTGGACCATCCTCGATACTTTATTAACTTAAAACATTGTTCTAATAAATATGTACCAAGAAATGTAAGACACTCCATAAAATCTAAATAAAGACATTTACAAACTTGTCAACAAAGTAAAAACAGTTTTTTGTTGTTTGTTTGTTTTAACTGAGGTACATGCAGAGTTGTTAAGGCAAATTAAGTAAATTATACCTTTATAGTAAGTCCTGCCCACCTCAGAAAGTTTTCCTTTTAAAATTAAAAAACCAAAAACAAATATACAACTGATGCTATTGAGTAGCTATTTTCCAGTTACTAGAACAAGCCCAGAGTGTAGAAGCCAGTAATGGTTCTGGACAGAAAGTCTGTGCTTCCCTGGTGTTCCTGCCCTCCTCAGGCAGGTTCACTTGTTGGATTGGTTTCTAATTCTAAGGCATAGTTCTGTGCTTTGGCTTTTCCACTGGTCTTTCACGAGCTTCCTTCTCCCTAGTGGATGTAGGAAGAAGTAATGCTCCATGCTTCAATCACACTGGCAGTCAGGCCTTGCACAGAGATGGCTCAGGGAGGATAAAGAGGACCTCTCTGTAACTGGTAATGCAGCTCCTGATTTGCATCAGAATAAGTGAGAGCAGGATCAGACCCAAGCTGGTACCTTTGGTTAAAAACCAGCGAGATGTCAAAACTTTGACAGTCCTGATCCTCCAGGTTTTCCTGACAGGATCCAAGAGTGAACCCATTCAGCACTGAACTCAACTGGGGCAGGTGCTGATGGCTCTCTGCCATTACCCCATGTAAAGACTGTTATATCCATGTTTCCCTGCCAGCTGATTCAAGCTACTGAAAACTTGAAGGGGTTCATCATGACCGTGGGAGAAATATTTTCCAGCTTGCAGATATTTGGTAGCTTATCCATCTTTGGAGCATTAGGCTTTATATGTAAAAGACTTATATTTCAGTGTTATTTCAGTAACAACAAGGGGAAGAGAAAGAGAGAAACCCCAGCCTCTACTTTCCCCTTTCACAGTCATTCAGGTTGAGCTGTTCACACATGGCTCTGTCCTCTTCTTTCATCTCTGAACTCCTGTTCAGAAAGGTAATGCCAGGTCTGTGTTCAAGACAGGGCTTGTGTCCAGCAGGGAAGCCAAGGGAGTCTGTTCTCATAGTGTTGTAGGCGCTTTCCGTGTTGTAGTTGGGATTCATTTCAGGCCGTGCTGTGTCTCCCGGTGTCTCCGTAAATCCACCTTCCGCTGGAAGCCTTTGCCACACAGATCACAGCCAAAGGGCTTGAAGCCTGTGTGCTTCCGACTGTGGGTGATGAGGTTGGAGCTCTGACTAAAGGCTTTTCCACACACCTGGCACTTGTGAGGCTTCTCACCTGCAAGCAGAAGGTGGGAAAGAGAGAGGCTGTGAGAGAGGCAACACTGCTGCTTACATGGGACTGCAGCAAATATACACTGTTACTTACAGCTTATCAAAGAGATTTTTGTGTGATTACCTAAGAAGTCATTCTTAGAAAAAAACATGTTGGGAGCCCCAGAGAGAGCATAAGCTGAGCCTCCACTGCAGCTGAGCAGGCCTGGAGTGCACCTCCAATTTTAACTGGCTCTATGTCCTAGAAACATGAGGAACTCCTGGAAAAGTGATGAATGCCTGACATGGATTGCTATACCATCAGCATGAGGGCAGGTGGAATAGGTTGTTAAAACAAACCCAGTGATCTGGGGTCTCTCCCCAGGGGAGAGATGAGGGCCATTAAGTGAATCCTGAAGGGCAGGGTTCAACCAGACATCTGTTCTCTCTGTTCCCCACACTGCAATGCTGGCAGTCAGAGCCCTGAAGTTCTCCTGCAGGCAAATAATGCAAATGGAAATAAATATAGCCTCTGGAATTTCTACAGAGGAGAAGCTCTGGAGGAACTCAGTGATAAAACTTCATGGGAGCAGGATCTAAGTATATTTTCATACTGTTTACTATCAAACAACAAATAAAAGGGAACCCAACCACAATACCAAGCCGGATTTTCAGAGTGGCTTTGCACCTGCAGAATGCACTGGCTTCAGCTGGGAACAACAAACTCTTTGGGTGTTTGAAGATCAGATTCTTAGAATCAAAAAAAATATACAAAATGTGCTGAAGGCTCATTTCACAAGTATATGGTGCATGTGAAAGGAATCCCTCATTCAGTTAAGGACCTGCTTTTACATTAGCAAATTAAAAGCCCAGGCGCAGTTTCTGATCTCACAAGAAAATAATCTGACTGACTCAGAATTTGTCTGAAATTCTACTTAATCAAACCTCATTTGAAAAAGTTACTGTGGAAATACTTCTTGTATTACTTCATAAACTGTTCACTTTCATCCAGCAACCTTTGGTGAAAAATCTTTTTAAGTAACATTTATTATTCACTAGTTGTCACCTAGAAAAGTCACAGCCAAGCAGTGCTACATATAGTGCTATTTCTCTACATATTTTCCCTTTTTAGGCTTCACTCTTTGTATCTGCTAGTGGCCACTGTCAGGAAAAAGGGTTTTGGTCATCTGAACTGTAGGTTTGGCCAGTACAACTTCATGTCTACAGATTCTTCCATATCTTACACGTTAATTTCCCTCTACTTCAAGTGAACAGTGGAGGTCTGAAAGGCAAGATATTCTTTTAATGATTTCTGATAAACCTGCCTTCTCACTGAATGATACTTTTGAAACAATTTCCTTTGGTGATTCACCTGCACTTTATATTAGTTTCCATGTTCATTAGTAACAGTGAAACTTGAGAACTCTGCACCTCTCCTTCCATTCTGTATCAAACTGCAGCCATTTCTCAGAAAGTCCAGGTGGAAGTGCAGACAATCTCTGAACAAATATTTAGACTAAGACCTAAGCCCTCCAGTTTAGTGTTTGATCTAGAGGAGGAGACTCCTGTTGTTCCTATTGTAAATTGGTAGATCCTGCAAAAAGCAATGCTATAATCAAATTCACCTGTCATTTTCCCGGGACCTCTGCTGTAAATCAAGGCCACACGAATATAATACTCAACAAATCATCTTACACAAAAGCCCTCTGAATAAACATTGGTGGATCCTATTAAGGGAACACTGATTGGATTGCGAGGATTTTTGTAGGTTATTTTGCAGCTGCTGTTCATTAAACCACATTCAGATCGTCCTCCTTTGCCCAAGTACACCTCAGGTAGCACAAACAGCAGTGGGACAGTGACAAGCTTAGGGAAGTGTGTGTGCTGTCCCAGCTGAGGAGGAATGGACTGCTGCAGAGACACCTCTTGAGAGACCTGCCCTCGTGTTGGGGCTGACACCAGCAGCTGCAGGGCTGACCTGTGTGAATGAAGGTGTGTTTCTTCATATCAGATTTCTGGTGAAACCTCTTCCCACAGTACTGGCACGGATAGGGTCGGGTGTCTGAGTGGATGAGCAGGTGGGTGGACAGGGTAGAAGATCTCTTAAAACTCTTGCCACAAATCTTACAATCAAAGCTGCGTTCCTGCAGAGAGATGAACCAGACACACACATTACATCACACCAATGACTCCATCAGCAACAAAGTGCCCAGCAGCACATGGTGCCCTTCTGCCTTAGCAAGGATCTACACTTTTCCAGAGAGCTGGAGTGGCCTACACAGATGATAACACTGGCTTGATAGTAGCACCACATGGTAAAAAAGATTACGCTTCCTCTCCTAGTCCTGTGCGCTGCTAAAATTTAATTGAAGAGCTCTTCCTGCTGGCAGGAATGGTCAGGTGGGAGCAAGCCAAATGGACAGGGCAGAGTCTGCCAACACACTTTATCAGAGGCCTGAGACACAATCACTCTACTGGGAAGCCCAACAGCTGCAGCACTGTTCAGAGGCCACTTCTCCACTGTACACAGGAAAGTGGGTGCCAAGGGCTGCTTGGGTCTCTTGGGAAATCCCTGTGGTAGACTCAGTTCTGGCATGGTAACAACTATCTGCTTTTTTTAGTTCCATTAAAATTCAAGTGGAAGGTATGTAGAGCACCTGGGACAAACAGCTTTTCAGATTACTACTTTAACATACAAAACCAAATGCATCAAGACTTTACTGTCTCTCACCTCTCCCTCACACACTCCTCTCCACCAGTTTCTTATACCATATATCATCTCTTCTTTCCATTCTTTAACTTCCATTGCACCTTCCTCTTCCTTCTATGCTTTCACCCAATCACCTTCTTTATTTGGCTTTTAATGCATTCTCCCCAAAATGCTGTCCCTTCCATGGACACATTATGCAGTTTCACCACTGTTTAATGGATAATGAGGTATCTCCCTTCATAGTGTACTCTGCTGGTTGCACACTCAGTAAATTATAAATTAAAGAGAAAAAGAACATTGCTGTAACTCTATCCTCCAAAAGTCAATCTGAAGAAGGAAGATTTGCCAGGTCAAGTGGGTGGGGAAGGGGAAATATGGCATAGTATCAGCAGGTGGAAAATGTTACAAGTCCTCCTACCAAAATTAACCACCATATTCTTTTGGTGTGTGACTCAGTGTGTCGAGACGGGTGAAGTCAGTGCTCTATACCTGAATGGTCGTTCAGATGTTCCCTGCACTGACAAAAATGACTACAAACAAGGGAAGACTCACTTCTTTGTGGGAGGGAGGAGAAAGAATGGGGAGCGCTGCATCAGAAGAAAGCACAGAGTTGCTTTAGCTGTTAAAAAAAAAAGCCAACATCTGCACTACAATTTCCAGCTCTGAGAGTGTGAACAATTATTATTTTCTGTTACTTCTGGAGTGCCAGAAGTGCCCATTGCTTAATACAGACGCATGCAAGGTCTGAAGAATGGAAACAAAGCCTGTGTTCTTTAATTACCTGATTAGCTCCTTTGCACACTGACTGGCCACCCTTTCCTCTGATTATCACCATATTCTTCACCTACAACTGTCCACTGCAGCCCTCCCACGTTCTCTTCCCCTCCTCAGTTTAGGTCCCTACCTCCTTGCCCTGTATTTGCCTTCGTGGTTTCCCCAGCCAGCAGAACAGAGCAGCTGGCCCTGGCCCCCAGCCGTCCATGCTGGCAGCCTGCCTGCTCTCACCTGCGAGTGCACGGCCTTGTGCTGCTCCAGGCTGACTGCATGGCCGAAGGTCTTGCCACACATGTCACAGGCAAAGGGCCTCGTGCCACTGTGTGAGCGGCGCACATGTACCTCAAGGCCATGCGGCGTGGAGAAGACCTGAGGAAAGAGAGTACACAGTGTCAAGTTTGCCAGGGAGAAGGGGCTGGGGGAAGAGTCATATCCGGCACGGGAGAAAGGGATCCCTACCTTGCTGCACTTGACACACTTGTAAGAGCCATTGCTGATGAGCAGTGGGCGGCACAAGAGGTCAGACTCCACTTTGATGCCACTTGGCCCCTTCTCCTGCTGCAGGCCAGGCTGTGTTTCAGCATAGAGTCCAGGAGCTGCTGCTGGCGGCTGCTCAAACAGCCCCGGAGCCGGCGAGCTGAAGTCACCATAGAGTCCCAGGGAAGAGCTACACTCGGTGCCATAGAGGGCGGGCTCGGAGCCTCGGTCGCAGAAGAGCCCCAGGGCTGAGGTCCGCTCCAGCGTCGGGCAGGGCCTGTAGCTTTGCACAAGGTGCCTGAGCTCGGAGCCACCCAGACTGTTCCACATGTACGGTTTGAAGGGCACCGAGAAAGGGGGTGCTTCATCTAGGGATGGACACACAGATCTCTCTGAGGCTGTGGAAACACAAGGGCATGGGAATTGGTGTGCTTCACGATCCAGACACTACATTGAGGCAGGATAGTCTCAGCAATGAGGCTCATGTCCAGAGCCTGACCCCTGTACTGCACTTTAAGGCTGCCCTTTCATCTCAATGGGAGGACATTTTATATTGCACATCAGGGTCTGAGTGTCCAGTACTACCTGCTTGCCCAGTGTCCCAGCCAAATTATTTAAAGCCAACACCAGTTTTGTCTGCCTCCATCTCTGAATACCTGGGTGTGTACACATTGATCTGCCTAGCAAGACTCTAAACAGCTCAGTCCGCAACTTCCTATAGTTTTATCTGCAGCTTCTTGGAAACATGTATCTACCATGTCTCAAGATGGACATCGAAGCTGACAGTCCACATGTTTAAGCTTTGATGGAGATCACACACACACATATATATGTACAAATATAACCTTACAGAGGTGCCAGACAGAACAGATGTGCTGAGATTTACCTGGTCAACAAAATGAAAAAATCTTGTTGCACAATTTAATGCCCAAATCTAGTCTCTCAAATTCATGCCACAACTGACCATAACTATACTACAGCACAACTTATCTAAGTAACACCTTCTGAGGTGCTTGCATGTTGTACTTCACTTTTCCAGAAAAAAAAATTACTCCTCATCTGAAAGAAAATCATGGTTGTTTCAGTTACTCTGAGGTTCTCCGTATAAAGAAATTGAGTCCACCCAAAACACAGGGCTTTGTAAAACCATTGCGATGGGCCACATTAAAACCTGAAGACACTAACCCATCTTCCTAGCAGTTGTAATCAAAGCACATTTCCACCAGGCCAAGCTCAAATGGCTTCAGCAAGCTCCAAGAGGCTTGCCTTCAGCAGTGGCCTCTCACCAATGCAGTGGGCACATGAATCACACTTGGGGGCCCACAGCACAGTCTGATACGATGGCAGGAGCACAGCCTTTGAAGAGGAGTGTGTAAAGGCACAACTGCTCAAGGAGCCTCATGTGGAGGAAAGCACAACTGAGCATGGAACATGAGGCACCAGACCCCAACTGTGTCTGCCAGAGATGCTGATTAATGCCCGAGGTGCACTGCTTTCACTGTTCATCACAACAGGCAGCAGCACTGGGAGAGTCAAATGTCTCCATTGGACAACAGTTATAGTGAGCCAAGAAGAGATGAATCAATTAAATACTGAAATGCTGATGCCTTCATAGAGATATTGACATCCCTTATAACTTGGGCTTCCAGAGTAACCTCCCTTAACCAGAAACTTGTCCATTCACAATGGACCTCTTATTCATGTCAGCTCCCATGACTTTTTCATCCTTTGGCAAACCAAGATAAATGGGGGTGGACTAGGGAAAGAAGGCAAGATGTGTTAGGCTATCCATTTGGATAGGCAAGTGGTCACTGAGGGGTTACAGAAGACAGTAAGAAAATAGGTTTAAACTGAGATTTGAATGACTTGACTTTTTCCTATCTTTGACATAATGTCAGATGTTAACAGTCTCAAATTCTTCCACTGAAAGAAATTAGCAATCTTTTGGCTGGAAATATATACACACATACCAGCTGGGGCATTTGAAGAGAATGATGAAATCAAATTAGCTGACAGGGTGTTCAGCACGATTTTTCCTGTTCTGCACTGACTGCAAAGTTGTGGTCAGCATCACATCATCTATCTGTGTCTTTGCAACCAGTTTCAGTGTTGCCATCTCTCACGATTTTATCGCAAAATTCAAACCTATCTTAAAGTCCCAGCTCTTAAAATGGCATGATTTCATCAGCCCCTCAGCTTTGCTTTTGTTTGTTCTTGTTACAACTTTATTTTTTTCCCTTTTAAAGCAAACTTCTAGCTCAAACTGTAAGAAAAGCATGAAAACATAAACCCTCAATATTTCAACACTAGAACTGAATATCCATAAGGTATTACTTACAATCTTGATTTCTGAGCCAGTTCATTGAGCGAGAAGGAAGGCTGACCTGATTTTTGAGCCCTTGGAATTGGCAATACAGTATACAGTGAACACTGCACCGCAGATCGGTTTGCGTGCAATGTTCCTTCCATCACCTCACGTGTTTTGGAGCCCGCTCAAGCACAAATGCAGGGAAGTTCCTCAAGCTATCCAAGCCCAGTGGCAAAGCAACCTCCAAACCTTGCTGTGCCACACTGCAGGGCATTTCTGTGTGTGCCTCTTCTCCACAGCATATAGGGGGGAGCAGAGACAGAGAGAAATTTCCTCCCTCATTTTCCTAGAAATTCTGTGCAGCCGTTATAGAGACTACTTCTGGGAGGGAAAAAAAAAAAAAAAAAAATCAGTGCTTGTTTTTGAAGGCAAGACAAACTCAACCTTAAATGGGTGGGAACAGATTGATATGCACAGCAAAGAAAGATTCGGGTGTCCTCTTACATAAAACACCACACTTTCTACACAACTCCATTATATCTAGGAAAAGTCTCTCTGCAGCATCAACAGGCTCATCAGGAGATACTAATACTGCTGCACTGAGCTCCCATGCACCTTCTGCATATGCACATGCCTGTGTTTACAGACACATGTAGAAAGTGAGGTTAAATAACAAAGCTAAATAACAGCCTGATGGAGTTAACAGGTATTATGTCTGTAAAATTATGTCTCTGGACTGCCTACATCAGCAGCACAGCACTCAAAGACAAAAGTGAAATAAATACAGCTTTCACTACATACTGAAGTCCAACCTGCACCTGTGTCCACTTCTAGAGATAAGGAAGTGGTAGTGCCTGGCAAAGCACAAAAATTGTGTCCCATCCAAACACAATTGTAGGAATACAGTATCTCATTGCTGCATCTTGCAGAAGTGACCTAGACATAAATTCCAGCTTCACACTGAATCTGACAAAACAGCTGGAAGACAGAGGGGCTGCAGGAGGGGAACTGTGGGAGGAAGCCCAGCTATCTAATCCTGCCTTCATCATTAATATAACAGCACCTCTCTCAATGCACTGAGATTCATTTAATAAAGCAGCTCTTACAGTACTTGGAGTCCTATACCTTCCCGGATCTCCTGTGAATGGGATCAGACAGTCCCAGGACTGCCCACTCCACCCTGAAAAATCTTGATCTGAGGTCATCATCCTCATTTTGTAAAGTTATCTTCCCTGGATCGCCTGATGGTTGGCCAGAAGCTGATGAATCCCACAGTGAGGGAAGAAATGAGAGGGAGGGAGGAAAACGCAGAGCAGACCTGGTAAAATACCTGCTCTATTTTACATCTGTCTTTTTGACACCCTGCGAAAACGGTCTGTTCTCTGTGCAGAGATTGTAGTTATTTGGGAGCGGAAAAACAGGAAAAATTCATTAGAACAAATTTTCTGTGCAGAAATATTGCCAAAAGAGTAATGCAGCAATGCTGCATTTGGGCTGGTGTGTCATTTGCACAGACTGAAAGTATCCTGTGGCTGATGCTAGACAGCATTTTGAATGTTCCCTCAAAGGATCTTAGGAATCTTGAAAGATGAGGCTTTAAAAATGCAAATCCACATCATTACAATTAGCCATTCACAGGCAAGGACACTGGAAAGACGAGGTGGGAAATGGTGGCAAACTGGGACTGAGTATTTGTTCCCTGGCATCTGCTGTCAGTCGGTAAAGCCGACACGATTTTTCCTTCATCAAGACAAAAGTTGTCTTTTTTTTTTTTCTTTCTTTTTTCCAGCTGTCTCTTTTTTAATCGAGGCAATAAAAAGTGGTTTTATATATATATACTTTTTTTCCCCCTAAAATTACACCATTGTATTTTTAAACGAGATAAGTATTTGTACCAGGCTGGGGACAGCATCTCCCACTGCTTCAACCACATCAAAGGTAGGACAAGGGAGTTAGAGACAGGAGCTGCAGCCATAAGTGTGAGTTTCCTGTATTTGGGGTGTTTAAATCTGACCGTCATTGGTTTTTTCTTCTCTGGTTTTTACAAATGTGTTTTTAGAAAAGAAAAGTAAACAAACATTAAAAAAATAGCAAAAGAGAGGGGGACGAGGGAAGGGAGAGCCAGATCTTTTTTATAGGCAAGAGGCAAGAAATAACCTGAAAGGGCGTTAGGAAAAATGTCTAGCAGGTTGTACAAAACAAAATCAGCGCTGTTTACTATAGATACATAGATTGCCTGTATTGTCTTAAAAGACCTAAAAACTCCGTGTAGGCACGACCCTGTAGGAGAATGCTGGAACCTTTTAAACATAACCCGTGGCTCTAACAATTAATCACAAACCAAAAAATCAACACCCGATGTCATGACAACTTTCCTACAGCCTGTCACCCTGCTCTCTCAGCAGCACAATACGGGCTGGAAAAGCGACCCGAAAGAGGTAACCCGAAAACGAGCGGAAGGAACTGGCGAATCTGGGGAAAACCTAATAATAATTTTAAAAAGGGACAGGCAAAATGTGTCCCGTCTACTCGTTTGTGGTGGTGGCGCCTAGCCATGAGATGCATGCTCCACTGCCCCACGGCACGGGCACGGACATGCAGCCGGACCGCCGCTGAGCGCTGCTCGCCCCGGTCCTACCTGGCGAGACGGAGGGCGAGGGAGGTCTCCAGAAATCCTCGAACTCGGACACTCTGTCACAGACACTGCCCTCGCAGCTGGGCGCTGACTCGGAGGTGCCATCGGCGGCCTCGGTAAGGTGGGATTCCGGGGAAAAGCGGCCCTGGGAAGGCTCCGGATCGGGCAGGGCGGTGCGGCACAGCTCCGTCTCCTCGGGGATCTTGCTGTCTGCAGGGCAAAGGAGAAGTGGGAACTCTCAGTGTGGGCCTGTGGTGGAAGCCAGCCACCTCCCGTGGCGGCCCGCTCCCACCAAGGTTTGATGCCCGACTCTCTCCAAACCCGCATCAGCCCCTCCGGCGTCGCGCAGAGGCTGCAGAGCGACCGCCCGGAGCCACGAGCACCGGGGTGATGTGGGGCGGGTGGGCGAGTGAGGCTGCGACCGAGGGTCTCTTACCTGCACAGATCTGGGCTAGCACCGTCTCCAGCCGCAGGCTGTAGTCCTCGTCGGCGGAGCGAGGCTGGTGGTAGCTGTGCGCTTTCTTGCTCTTCACTAGGAAGGACCTCGGCATTGTGGGGCGCTGGCACGGCCGGCACGGCCGCGCTCCCTCTCTAAGCGCCGGGCACGGCGGCGGCGGCGAGCGTCACCCCCGAATCTCCCGCGGGGCGGCGGCGGGGAGGCGACCTGCAGGAAGGCGCCGCGCCCGCCGGTGAGGGCCGGGGGCGCCGACCAGGAGGGGCCGCTCGCCAGGGGCGGTGCGCCAGGTGGCGGCGCGCAGGTGGCTCCGGCCACCGCCCCTGGCCCCCCTCTCCTCGCCCCCTCTTCCAGGAGCGCGGATAACTCGGCCTCCAACCGCCCCCAGCCAACGCCTTTTACCCCCCTCCCTCCCACCGTGGTCTTGGGGCTGCCCCGGCCACGCTCCGACGGCGGCTGCCGGATTGCGGGGAACAGGCAATAACAGCAGCTGGGCACCGTTCTCCGGACGAGCGGAGGCTGAGGGAGCTGGGGGGCGCGGCCGGGTGTTATCCCGTCTCTCCAAGTGGGCGCACCGCGCCTCCGTGTTTGCCCCCGCGCCGGCAGCCACGGCAAAAGCGGCGCCAGCAGTTCTCCCCTCCGAAACAGCTTACCGCGTCCCACCGCCCTGGTCGGTGCGGGGTCGTTACCGGGACGTTACAAACCCGACGGCGCCTGAGAGGCTGTTGCTGTCGGAGGGACTGATTCACCCATCCCGCGCGAACCACGATAACACGAAAACGAACAAAACGGAATGTCCTGCAGCCCGCAGCTGTCGGCGCCGCGCCACCTTGCAGCTGTGGGCACCGAAAGCCAGGGCGGGGAAAGGAGACGAGGTGGGAAACCTCCTGCGGGAGTCGAGGGGGACCGGGTTAAACGAAACTACCCCGTGCCGACTCCTCGGGGGAAGGCCGAAGAGGTTCATTCGAACCCACCCAGCACCGGGCCGTCTCTGCTGTCACACTTGACTTTGCAAATAGCGAGTTTGATCCACGTTCTTTTGGGGGACTGGGGGACTTCGTAGGGTTGCAAACGGGGAAGAGAAGGAAGAGGCCCAGCTCGTCAGCTGGGCCCAAGAACTGCCCCGCAGGTGGCGGCACTAGCTGCGCCACAAAGCTCCGGCCCGTTCGCGCCCGACAGGGGCAGGGCTGCTAAGCGCCGCCGGGGAGGCGCCGCCCCCTGGCACGGAGCCGGGTGGGAGCTTTGCTGCGCAGACCCACCTGTGCCGGCCTTCATCCTTGAGCAGGGGCTAGCGGCCACCGGGCCCGCACGGAGGGGCAGAGAAATCAAAGCGGCCCGATAAGGCATTTCCCACCCGCGCCCCGACAGCAACGGCCTCCGCAGCCGTTGGGGGCTCCGGGCGCCGGCGCCTCTGCTGCCGCGTGTTTCCCTCCAAAAGTCACGCCGCGGAGGCGCCGCCGGCTTCCCAAGGCCGGAGCTGGGAGGCAGGGGCCGGGCCCGTGGGAAGGCGAGTCTCGCAGCCCACCTGGCCGCCTTTCGCCCCGGCTCCTGCTGGCCGCGCCCGCCCGGCGGCCGTCGCTGCGGGGGCGCAGTGCTGGTGTGGGGCCCCGCGGCTGAGGCAGGGGCCGGAGCGGCGCGGGGTCCCAGCCGAGAGGAGCGGAGTCGCTGCCGCCGCGGCCCGCCCGCGGCAGCTGCCCACGCGAGGCGACAGAAGCGAGAACGCTTACCCATTTGGAGGGCCGAAGGAAGCTGGGCTGCGGACGGGGTATGCGCGGTAGCCTGCTAGTTTGTGTGACTTTAAATTTAGCCTCCCTTTAAGGAGCAATGGTGCTTGAGTTGGCTTTTTTTTTTTTTTTTTTTTTTTTTTTAACTTTTCTGTCTCTCTCAACTCCTTCAGAGCTCGGCCCCCTAAACCACAAATTCCACTTCCTGAGCGTTAGTTAGGAGCTTCTGAAAAAAAAAAAAAAAAAAAAAAAAAGCGCCAAAGCCTCACAAATCAGTAGTGTTCCCCGCCTCTACCCCTCTCTCAGTTTTCCTTAAATGAAAACGTCTTACCGTATTCCACCTCACAGAGATCGCTGAAGTGACATCGAAGTGTCATTCTGGAATCGGGCGTTTCGTTTCTCTTGGTGTTCTGCTCTAGAAATTACACACATCTATCTGAACTATTCTTGGATCCCCTTCGACTTCCGCAACGAGAACAAGTCACAGATTCAAAACACAGATTGAGTCGGGCGGGCAGAGGGCAGGGGCTGGGGCAGCCGGCACTCGCCCTGCCGAGCCTGCTCCGCGCCGCATCCCCTGTCCTTGGCCCGGCAGTGGGGGACACACCTCCCGCCACCATCGGGCCGTGCGTGGCCTTGTAATCGGGGCTAAGGCTGCGCCCTGGGCGACGGAGACCTCTCCTAGACTAGAAATAACTTGTTGTGGAAAACTCTTCTGGGATAAATACGCCCAACGGCGCTGAAAATACCTTAAGACCCAAGCCTAGAGGTTTGCTCATTTCCCTTCGGATTTAGGTAATGGTTAAATATGGAAGGGGTAGGCGAGAGGTGTCGTCCCCCCGTCCCGTCCGTCTCTCCCCCCTCCTCCCTCCCCCCCCCACCTCCGGCTACTGTTGCTTGACAGCGATTCAAACATTAAGGCGAAAGCGGAGCCAGGAAGGTGGGAAGAGATTGCCCTCCCCGTCTGCGTGCCGGTGCTCAGGTGCTGACACGGGGAGGATCCGTGCGGCACCGGCGACAAGCGCGGTAACGGGATTCACGTCAGGCAGCGTCCTGACGTGGGGGCCCCCGCGTTGCACAACGGGGAAGTCTGCTCCCTTCTGCAAAAAATAAAATAAATTTTAAAAAACTGTTTGCCTTGCTTTATGCACACACACGACCCCAAAATATAGTTTTCCATGTCTGATCTCGGGTTCCTAATGCAGCCAGGAAGTCAGGCTCGGATGTTCGGTTTCTTTCTGAGGTGGTTCTGGGCTTCACTCTCAGACATCTCAGGCCATCAGCAACTTCGTTTCGATTACAGTAGGGTCGCCTAAAATGCGACCCCGCAGTGAGCAAATCGAGGTTTTACACCATTTCCCGTTCAGGAACTACTGAGACTAAAGTCGGATAGAAGCAAACTTCAGCCTCCCTCATGCTCAGGAGTATGCTGTTTTTGAGACCAGATGCTTTTTTTTCACCACCAGCCCAGAAACATTAACAGAAAATTAGCCACTTGGTGCCTTGTGAGCCCCTAGGGTTCACAGGACTAGTCTGACTTCCCAAGATCTAACTAAGCAAGCGAACACCACTTCGAGTAATACTGTCCAACAACCGTGTGATGTTTTACTGTGACACAAAAGGAAGCTGAAGAACACGACTGACACCTTCATTTTTGCCGGTGCTGGGCACAGCAGTTTTACTTACGGCATCTGTGCAACGCGGTCGCCTTGCTGCACCTCTAGGCTGATTACGCCGAAAATCATTCACGCCTTCAGCTTCAAGAATCAATGCTGGAATCAGCAGAAATAACTAACAGAATAACAACTAACTAGAAATTACACTAGCAACTAGGTGTGATTTCGTGTTTGCGTCTTCGTTCACTCACTGTTACTTTTTGCAAAACAGTCTTTTTCTCTTGCCTCTGAAACGGGATGATAAATTCATGCCCTTTCGTTTACCTTGCTACATACCGCTTTGACTGTGTAATGAAAGCACCAGAACACATTAAACGCTCATAAATAAATGTGACCTGCTTACAAGAAGACATACACTCGTCTTTATACATCTGAATTCAAAATGTATACAGGTGCTGCTCTGGGCTGTAAGGCGTAGCGATCTCCGTTCGGAGGGCGCTTGCAGCCTTTCGGGAAGCGGGATGGGCTGCCGGGCGCCGAGTGGCTCGGCCCGGAGCTGTCCTGCGGGAGGTACCCTGCTGAGCCCCTTGTGCTCAGCCCACCTGCGGACCCCCCTTCTCACACACTGCTTCCTAATCAGGCTAAACCCCTTCAGCAGAAATAAATAAAGTAAACGAATGAACAAAGTAAATACTAAATCCCGCATATAATCTCTCGTGTGAGGGCGGGTGCTGCGCGGGCACCGGGAACGGATCTCCGGCTCCTGGGGTGTCAGCTTTCTCAAACGATTAGAGGAGAAATGGTACGAAACTGGCTGTGTTTCGTGTTTTCCAAACCAATTGGTGCCTGAAGTACATCCTCGGCCTTCCCGGATCTCGGCTGGACGGGCGATTTGTTTCACGCCGCCAGTGAGGACGGGGGAAGCGGGACGCGGGCTCTGCCCACCGAGGGGTGCCGAGGATGACCCGAGGCTGCGACCGAAGTCTTGTCTTTAGCTCTGTCACCGGAAGGTGCGCGGGAAGCAGCCTTGGCCGGGCCGCGACGGGCTGCGGGTTCATGGCGCGGGTCATGGCACGGGCCGGCGTTAGCGGGACTCGGGCGCGCTCGCTCGGACCGCTCCGCCCGCGGGCCCCGCGGAGGGTTGGCACAGCCCGCTCTGCCCGCGGGGCCCGGCAGCGCCCGCGTTAGCGGGCTCCGCGGAGGGTTGGCACAGCCCGCTCTGCCCGCGGGGCCCGGCAGCGCCCGCGTTAGCGGGCCCCGCGGAGGGTTGGCACAGCCCGCTCTGCCCGCGGGGCCCGGCAGCGCCGGCGTTAGCGGGCTCCGCGGAGGGTTGGCACAGCCCGCTCTGCCCGCGGGGCCCGGCAGCGCCCGCGTTAGCGGGCCCCGCGGAGGGTTGGCACAGCCCGCTCTGCCCGCGGGGCCCGGCAGCGCCCGCGTTAGCGGCCTCCGCGGAGGGTTGGCACAGCCCGCTCTGCCCGCGGGGCCCGGCAGCGCCCGCGTTAGCGGGCTCCGCGGAGGGTTGGCACAGCCCGCTCTGCCCGCGGGGCCCGGCAGCGCCCGCGTTAGCGGGCTCCGCGGAGGGTTGGCACAGCCCGCTCTGCCCGCGGGGCCCGGCAGCGCCCGCGTTAGCGGGCTCCGCGGAGGGTTGGCACAGCCCGCTCTGCCCGCGGGGCCCGGCAGCGCCCGCGTTAGCGGGCTCCGCGGAGGGCTGGCACAGCCCGCTCTGCCCGCGGGGCCCGGCAGCGCCCGCGTTAGCGGGGGCCGGGCGCGGGGCCGCCTCGTGCTCGCGGGCTGCTGCGTCACGTGCCCGCGAGCGGCGGCACGAGGCCGGCGAGGCGAGGAGCCGCCCCGCGCGCTCGGCCGTGAGGGGAGCCCTCGGCGCGGCCGCCTACAGCCATCGTCCCGCCCCGAGAGGAGCTGCTGTCTGCGGAATCGGGGCTATCTGCGGTATCTGGGCGTCGAGCAGAGGTGAAGGGGTTCGGCTTTTATTTTGGTTTACAGTGTGACCTGTGTGTCGAAGCTCAGTAACCACTGAGGTGGTCTTGCGTGTGCAGCGTCGAGCTGTGTGTCAGTGCCAAGTGTTCTGTCGTCCAGCGTGGAAAAGCCGTAAGCCAAGCCCAGAGTTGGCACGGCGATATAATTCATGGAAAATGTAAGGCTGGGTTTTAACGAAATTACTCTAATGCTTCTCTGAAAGGGAGCATGATATTCAAAATTAAACATAAAAACTTGGTAAGATGCAGTTTAATGCAATGGCACGTGATTGTTACAGCGTAGTGACAAGAGCGGGGAAGAAATAAATAAAAGGACGGTTTTAAAGTAGGGTGGGATTATGTTATAGTCGTGTTTAAGATTAAAGAGCTACTCAGTGTAATTCATTGCACGGTTTACAGTAGCTGCCTGGTTTTCAGCATTAGAGCTAAAACAACATCAGATAAGGCACAGGTGACAAGCTGGAGGTGAGATCTTTGTGCTCAGAAGTGAAGAGACACTTTGCAACAGGGGGGAGGATTTGAAGAACAGGATTTGGCAGGCTAGCTGCTTGGTACAGAGGGGAGGAGAAGCAGTTTCCTGGGCGGCGGGGATCAGGACCGGGAGAAGGCAACAAAAAGGGTGATATTGTGGGGAATTTATACCCACTTTAAAGTGACAAAACTTGGTGAAACAGTTATGCAGAACAGTTCTACTATGAAAAGCTGCTAGAACCTGTAGAACTGTGCATTCTGTTGGGAAGTGTCTTTACTTTTAAAAACTTTTTTTAAAATTACTTCTAACGTGATGCTTATTGTTTATTTTTTTCTTCCAACATCTTGTCACTACCTTCTCTGTGGTCCTCCTTGTGGCATAGATGCATGCTGTGAATATGTCAGAAATTAATCAGTGATTTTGATTGCAGTTTTGTGATTGCTGGGGAAACAAAAGTAACTTCTGCTGCTCCCAGATCAGACTAGAAAATGATCACTGTGAGCACAAACTAGAGAGGGAAAGTGACGGTAGGCTGTGGTGTTGAAAAGAGGGATTCCAGCTTTGGAAAGAAGTGGACTCAGAATGTACCTCCCTTACGAACAGAAAAAAATTTGAATCACTTGTTATAGAACATGGACTTTCCAAAATGTTCTCATAGGAATTCTAGTTCTCAATGAGGCACTGAAGATTTCAGTCACTTGTGCAGTACTATGCAATTCAAAGAGTATGCCACTTTGCTTTTGTTTTTCATAATAGGGAAATAAGGTATTAGTTCCTGGAAAAGGAGAGCATTAAGCTGCTGTATCTTGGATCTAGCAGTTGTATCTTAGTGTCCAGGCATGAGTAGGTATGCATACATTAGTATATTTACTCTGAAGCTGAAACTTCACGCTATATTGAAGTTATATTGATAGTCAATTTACTGTGTACTTTCCATCACTCAGAATTTCTGGTTCTGTTGCCTACTGTGTAAATGCATTTTAGTGATTTTTCTTATGTCTTGGACTAGTTTGTAAACAAACAAAAAAAACCCCCAAATCAACCAACCAAACCACCCCCCCCAAAAAAAAAAAAACCAAACAAAAAAACCCCAACAACAACAACAACACCAAAAACCAACCCACAACTAAAAAACTCCATCAGCAGGTAAAACCCTCAGAGAATTACAGAATATATACTGGTAGGAGTATTTCATAGAACAAAAATGTACTTCACTGAATCTAGAAATCCATTAGTTATCCATACCTTTCATCTTTCTTCTTAATACACAGCTGGTGCATGATTGAACATAACACTATAGTTTCCATATAGATTGCACTATCTTATAAGTTGCTTTTTTAAATTTTAACGGCTTTCCTAGCGGATTTGCATTATCTCTACCTTCCCCCAGGTGAATTACATTATTTGAAGATTCTACAGGTAGGGGAATTAGCAGCATACCATGTATAAAATGTGGATATTTTTATGATAACATATCTTTAGGTCATTCTAGTTTAAGTGTTTAAGCATCAAGTTTCACTAACACTGTCTCTGCTATCAAACAGTGATCACATTAATACTCCAGAAAAGCATTCACTTCCATGTTCAGTGCTGATGAAGTTCAATAGCAGGATGTACAAAGTGGTTTTGATAAATTTATGGAAAATCCCATGTGAATGCTTCTTTTAATCCTTTTTGTAGCAATGTGTTTTAGTTAATATAGAAATTGCACATACAGTTGAAAATTGAATTTAGTGGAAGATAGTACTTTGTGGATGTGTATATAGATGATAGCTGCTTTTTGTTAAGAAAAAAAAACCCAAACAAAACCTGACTGAAGTGAACAAATAGTTGTTGAGCTGTGAAAGCAATACACATTTCTTAACTCCACAAATGTATTTTTTCCCAACTAGCCACATTACAAATTTTTCATAAATGTTACAAACACCTAACACATGAAATTACTTAAAAGAGGTCTAATGATAAATGCTATTAGCACCTAAAATATTCATTCCTCTAGCGTGGAAAAATAGAAAATGTAAATGTTTAGGATTCTCTTATTAGCAAAGACACTTGATTATCAGATTGGGGAAAGCAGAACCATTTTCACTGCCAAACATAAAATGTAATTTGCACAAAAACTCCACATATGGTAGGGCATTCCTCTTCTCTATTGCACCTGTTTTCTCAGCTTCCCTTGCATATTCAGGAATCTGACTTTTCATGTTTACATGCTTTTTTACCTTATGCTTTTAGTATTCATATTGAGCTTCCTGGATGCAAAAGCAAATCTAAGCAAAAAGCAATATTTGTTAGAAAGTCATGAAAGAAATATCATGGTGCATAGGATAATGGGTATGTTTTATTTATTGACATATTATTATATGTATTGTCTGTTATGTTAATAATTTGTCATTATTCTGATGTCCAATCAAATTATAATATACATAGGCTAAGAGATTAGTGTCATTTATTTGCCAGAAGTGTTGGAGAAAAAGCAGAATGATTCTGAAGAGCCTAGCCTGGGCTTTCTAGGATAGTCGGTGTACCATGTTCAGTGATTCACTTTTATCTGCTAGAAGAGATGTAGTCAGTTGGATAAGGACTTGTGCATATTTTTATTTACGCTGTTATTCAATATCAGTATTTATTCTATTTGTATACTTTAAAACCACAAAAGTTCAGGAAATAACCCTTGCCATCTAATCTCATTTGCTATCACTTGAACAGTAAGGCAGTTATTGCAAAATCATAACATTTCACTATTCAAACAGACAGAGTTTTTATGGCCCTCCAACTGAATTTTACGCCTGCCACTTATTACAGAACATTACCTTTAAGAGAGGCTTGCAGCTGGTATTGATGACAGCTGACAAGACATTTGTCACCTATCCTCTTGGGCAACAATGATCCAGGTGCAAACATAAGTTAGCAGATGCTCATTGGAAGGGAAGAAGACAACTGTTACTCATTTGTGGACTAAAGTGCTCCTGCTTTGGTTTTTCATACATGACATTTTCCACAGGAATAGGAATCCCTCAGCTAATCCAACTCAGAAGTGGCAATTTCCACAGGCTGTACTTGGAACTATGCATTCACTGGTAGGATGTGGGGAAATTCAGCAGAAATACTGAACCACATGAGGAGCTGCAGAAATCAGTAATTTGGAATTTTTCACCTAGGTGCTTAAAGATTGAAATTAGATTGTACCTAGGCAAATAATATTGTCAAGATGCCTATAATGTGCTGTTTCCGTACAGTCTTCTCTATCATTCTTTGAGCATTTATCTCCTAGTCGTGTTGTTTCTTTCTGAAAACATATTCAAAATAAAGGGAAAGGAAGTGTCTAATGGGACTAGCAGATGCATGCAGCAGAACACTTCCACACTTTTTGCAAATTTAAACAAATGCACTGCTTCTTGTGGGTAGCAAACCAGTTAACATACACACTGCCTATCAATACCAAACTTCTGCATTGCTACTTTTTATTTAACAGAACAGTTGCAAACATGCTAAAAGAAGTCTTAAGGATTGCTTAATTACATAAGATGGCAGTAATGGAATACTCTTGACTAGAATGTATCTGAAGTGCACGTAAATGTTCCTGTGACAAGTAGAATATTTTGTTCTGTTCAAGAAGCTAAGGCTGTTTGACTGGATCTCAGTTTTCAGGAGACTGGAAGCAGAATGCTCAGCTCAGCTCTTACGGCTTTGCTCAATCGCAGCTATTTGGTGATCGCACCAATAGCTTATTTCCTAGATAGCTCTGTAATATAAACTGTAAGAGGACTGAACGTACATATTTCCATGGTACTGACCGTGTATTCATTGAAACTAAGACATTAATAATTCTTCACCTTATTTGAACCTAGCTAGAGCCTGCAAGTAACTATGTGGTAGCCAAGGACTATAGCTTGGAAGGGACTAAACAGTAAATGCTGCAACCTTGTTAAATCATGAAAAATTTATTTTCATTACATATACATGAAGGTAAAAGATTTCAGTCAATAGTGTTTTGAACAAGCATTTCTGACATGAGCCTGTTAGTGTAGCTAGGCTGAAACTTAATGCAAAGTTAGTGTTTTGCCTTTATTTAGTAATTCACTTTTAGTGTGTATATACAGAATTCATTTTCCTGTTAGAATACCAGAGACAGTAATATCGCAACATTTACATTCCTCATATAAAATGGAGTAATGTACATTTTCAGCTTGGTGTAGATACATAAATATGTACAAAATAAACATTATTGTAATTAACATATTCAGACCAGTTATTATTTAGCAACATCAAAAGCAGATGCACATAGATTTAAGTGAAAATGGTGAAAAACACCTTCATGACATTAGTGACCATTGTTTGCATATATGAAGTAGTACAGATAAAGGCTTGTCTTTCAAGCCTTCTGTGGGCATCCAGTAACTTTAGTAAAAAACCAAAACTAATTGAGAAGCATAAGATAATTATATATATATGTGTGTCATGATCAGATGGTTTACTAGGGTCCATCTTGATCACAAAAGGATAACAATGTAAAACATACACATTTGTTCAGAGCATAAAATATTGCACAAAAGCAATTTCTTTTGAGGAAAATAATTCCTGTGTTTGTGAAACAGCAAAAATGCTTCTTACACATTAAAGAAATAATATATTTGTAGTTTCTAAACCAAAGAACATTCAGTAATACTGTCAAAACTGTCATCCATCAACTTCTTCCCAGCCTATTTTATGGCAATGGTATGTCATTAGCAAGATTTGGCAAAGAGAGAAGGCAGATAGACAGTACATGTATATATTAATCATAGGCCAGACCAAATCCAATAGTTACCTAAATCAACTGCTGGATGGTTTCAGTTCCCTCACAGTTTCAGCCTTAAAGAAATATGGAAGTCTTCAGTGCTAGTCACAGTGATAATCACACAGTAGTAGAGTAAGATTCCATTCTTCTTTGCTTAGAAACCATCTTGTCTGAATTTCCAGTCTGAAGGGCACTTTCCTCTGTATCACTGTCACTACTGTCTACAAGTGTGTGATCCAAAGACATCTGACCAGTCCTCCTGGGAAGATGAAAGTTCACCCCACTCTCCTGTATGGAGTTAGCTATAAAATCTTCATCAGAAGAATGAAATGATTCGTCATCTCCTGTGAAATGGTTGACAATGTGAATCCCATCAAAAGTGGGTTGGTCTGAGAAGTTTCTCTGGCCTTTTAGACATTTGATCTGTTAGAAAAAGTGGAAGTTGACAGTTAATTAGAGCTCAAGAGTCCAGCAATAAAAAAACCCAAGCAACAAAAACCAAACAAAACAAACAAACAAACAAACAAACAAAAAGTGCTTTTTCATGAAATGCCTCACTGAACTCTTACTGGATAAAATGAAAGATGTAAAAGTAGCACATTTGATGATCACTTTGAGTATTACAGTTTTAAGGCTTATTAATCAAGGCACTTAGAATCAGTCATGAGAGATTCCTCTTTCACTGCATCTTTAATATCCCCAGAAGGATGGTTTCTGTTTTCTAGAGTGGCCTATTTGTTTTGACAGCACTTTCAGACTTAACATTTTACTTTTACAGCTCCATTCATTCTTGTATTGCCTGATTTCTTACTTAAGAAACACCCCCCTTGAAAGAACAGGGTCCCAAGTGAATATTGCCAGCCTCCTGTAGGCAAAGAAAAAAATCCTGAGAATATGTTTAGTTTGGTCCACATTGTAACCTAATTATCTTATGAGTGTCTTAATTATCTAATTCAGATCCAATGAGATTTCAGATCAAGTAGTATGAGAGAAACATCTCTGTACAGCATAATGAGATTGTAGTTACAATTTTAAGAGAACATCAAACAAGACAAAAGTTATTGTTTGACCACAGACAGAAAACATTTTAATTCAATGTGCAATTCAAATGAGTGATAGAAAATTTCAACCATGCATTCAAGCTACTCAAAACTGAAACCCAAAGCACTAAAGTCTGGCAAGTCCCCTATTAATTTAATGAAAAATAACCAAGTCATAGAAGACATTCTGGAGGTTGCTTGTTTTTGTGGTGTTATGGTTTGTTTCATCTAGAATTTCATTTTTGTTAGCTTTTAGTAGCAAATATCTCAGGGTCAGTTTGACAGTCTAAGAGTATTAAGATAAAAAATCCTGAGCATGCAGATGAACGTTAAAAATGGACTATAGAACCTTCCCAATGGCACTCTAAAAGCTTAAAAAGGAAGACGCACCAAGTACTACTTTGGAAGTGACTTTTTACAGTGAGAGACCTGGAGAATAGAAGGAATAAAATGCTGAAGAGGTTCTTTACCAAAGTCTGTTTGGTGTTTCAGAAATCTGAAGCAATATTCACTTTGATAAATAAGAAGTGCTTGTATGTCCTCAATATGAGATTTTTACCTGTCCATTTGGGGAAGAAGGAATCTCTGTACTTACCATGGGCTTGTGCAGAAGATGAAAATAAAAAAAGGAGTTGAAAAAAGATTACAAGAGTCATAATCATGCTAGAAGCCATTAAATTGCATGTT
This sequence comes from Hirundo rustica, assembly GCF_015227805.2. Classification (NCBI taxonomy): domain Eukaryota; kingdom Metazoa; phylum Chordata; class Aves; order Passeriformes; family Hirundinidae; genus Hirundo; species Hirundo rustica. The sequence goes on from NC_053458.1 coordinate 16,748,648, forward strand.
AGCATGTAAAAACTCCAGCTTTTGATGTTACAGCAAAAAAAAATCCCTGTTAGGAATATGAGTACATGATGTAGCTCTAAACCTTTGTTGTTACTATTGTTGTTGTTGTTAACATTAGTTTTTTGCATTTTCTTCACATACACAAAGGCTGCTGTTGTTTCATGAGGACTTTGTATAAAGACAGGCAAAACAGAGCTCCACACTTGTACAGCTTAACTCATGATGCAAGCAAAATCAGTTTATAACAAATATAAATATATTTGCAATAGATCATTTTTACTAGGTTATATACCTAGATGCAGAAAGCCTGGTACAGACATTCTTGTGCTATTTAGAATTATTATTCCTGAAAATATCCTGCAATATGATCAGATTAGCTACCACATGAATTTTCCAAAACAGCTATCAATTTTAGTCACTAAGAAAATAAAACATAGAAACCCAACAATTTCTGTCCACCCTCACCACAGGAAAAAAAAAAAAAAGAACTGCTGTACAAGTGACTACAAACTTCATATTAGAGGGAGAAATTATATGCTTTTAGGTCTGTACCGTTAAGCCATTGGTTCACCTGAAATTATAAAGCTGATACTCAGTGTTAGTTGTTTTGAACACTCAGAAAGCCAAGCCAATGACCTCAAATGTTTTGCTGAAGACTTAAACGAGATACCTTTAGATGAAGTTATTTAGGTAACATGACAAAATCATGGTTTCACAGTTTTAGGCAGCAACCTTTCCAAATGGGAGTCTGTGGAAAATGCTGTTGGTGAAAATAATCATGAATAGACAGAGTCTTTGTCAGTTCCTAAAGGGAGTCTCAGAAAACACTGTGTTATCTTTGTGTATCCTTTCATTAGAATAAAAAAATCTCTGACTTTCCAGAAGCTTTTGATCTGCAGCTTTACACTTGCCTGCCTTTTTTTCTTAAGCACTCCTTGTGTGCAAGGGGAAACAGACTGCTGTGAAGAAATAATGAATATACTGCAGAGAATGCACGCTACACATCTGTCAATGGTCATAGAACCCCAGAACTTCTGTCTGCTTCAGAAATGGCCACCTTGGCCAGAACACTGTGGCACAAACCTCGTTTGTATTATGGGGATCAACAGGCTGGAGAGCAACACTGCTGAAGAGGACAAAAGGGGCCTGATACAGGAGGCTAAGCTCGAATCCGCACTGTCCCTGGGCAGTGAAGGCTAACAGCGCACTAGGCTGCACTGACAAGGGCAAGTGTACTGTCGTAGCTGAAGATTGTTCAGGGGTCCTTCAACCTAATAATCATTCAGGAGCATTTCTGAAGGAGCTTGATTGTTTGGCATTTTTATTGCAACAGGAAGGCTTTGTATAGCTTCTCGAAGCACTTAAAACAACTTGCAGACAGCCTGCACTCCAGTGCAACTAAATACCAGTGGCCAGTGTCAGCATAAAGCTCTAAAATGAAGGTTTCCTAAAATGAGGTTTTATACTCTCACATAACCTTACAGTGAAGCAAGTGAGGCTCTACACGTCTAAAAGAAAAAGCAGTATCTTTTTTCAGGAGAGGAACATTACTGTCCTATTGTCTCAGGACAGCGCTCCATCAGCCTAATATGGTGCCTCCAACAGTGACAACAGGACGTTCATATTACCAAGCATTCATTCACTTGTCCCAAAGCTGTTGTAGCAAATATGAGTGAAATCTTTTTCTAGCTGCTTCTGCATACATTTATAGACCAGCCGTCCATGACTGATTATATAATTTGCTGTCTACCTCTCTATCTTCCTGTGGCAGTAAATTCCATAAATTCCTTTATTTGTTTTAAACTAATCTACTTGTTTTAGTAACTGCCCCCAAATTCTAACAATGCAGAAACAAGTGGTGAAAAGCAGTTCTGTGGTCATTATTCTGAAACTTACATCGAAGTACCTTCTTCAGCTTTCTCTCTAGAGCAGATGAGTTCCAATCCATTTTAGCCTCCCAGAACAGGCAGTAATCAAGACAACCAACATTCAGTTCCCTTTTACTTCCCTACAGAGCTTCTTTAAACTCTCTACATCCATCTAGATACCAAGTGGCAAAACTCCCTTTATTTGGTTTTTAATATACTTCCTATTAATGCCCGGTGTTGCCTTGTCTGATTTGGCTGGTGCTGCATGCTAAGCCAGTGTCAGAGGACTCAATACCAAGTGAAAACGTCTTTCCTGATTTGTAACTACCAATTCTGTGTTTGTCATTGTGTTGGTATGGCTTAGATTTTGCAATAGATGAATAATCACCTTATTCACATTGAAATTAAATTGTCAGCTTTTTAAGAGAGACTTGAGATTCTTGCTATCAGTGTTTCATTTGAACTTGGAAAAAGAGCTTAAGATAGTAACGAAAGCATTAGGCCAAGATCTTGCCATTCATCTAGCCAAGCATATCAAGACAACAGGAAATGCAACTAAGGGCTTGGAATGCAGGATGTGTGGACACAACCCCAACACTCCCCCCATACCCTAGTTCTACTCTGTACTTATCCCTGAAGGAACTACAGCCACATTGAGCAAAGTATGGATTTGCACCCCAAGGTCTTTTGGTTTCTGTTCTCTTTTGTACAGTCGATACTGGTTAAAGGCTTTCAGTTTGGGGTCTGGCCTTCCTTCATGTAAAGGGAACTAGATCTGTCACTCCAACAAGTAACATTTAAAGGAACCTGTTTCTTACTGCTTCAGTTTTGCAAGAATCTCAAATCTGATCACATCTGCTGAAAAAAAAAAGCAACCAATAAGAAAACAGGTCTGGTAAACCCCATGTGCTTTGCTTTTAATTCTCAAATCCAGGTCATATTGTCTAGATGACTGCAGCTTCAACCCAGTTTTCACTGCAGCACATTCACATGGTGTTTAGGACATTTCAAAGGTTAATAACATTATGTGATCAAAATACATATCATCATTATCCCTTCAAAAGCCAGCTGGATCAAGAGCAAAATCTTTATGCGTGCATTTTTATACCTTCTTATGTCTAAAGAATTCAGCATTTTAAAGACAAACTGTATGTCTACTGGCCAACATACGGAAATACTTAACTTTACATACTCTTAACAGGTAACGCTGTATTTCCACAAATATAGAAGAGCTGAAAAAAGGTTACCAATCAGATCCTTGAACCTTAGAATAAACTTTCTTACCTGATGCTGACTGCCTCATCAAGCCAGGCATGAAGGAGAAACAGTAAAGAGAAATTTAGAAGTTTTAAACAATTCAAAAGGTGTTCTACATTAAATCATAGAATCAAGTTTGAAGGGTGATAGTCAGTTGCAAGCAAGTTATATTTCTAAGTCCCTTTGGTTTTTTGGAGTAAGGAACATAGGTTAAACTTTCAAGTGGGACTTTGTGAAAGAGTTTGACTTAAGCTCTGGGAGACATTTTTGTGTTAAAACCTGTGAGGTTTTAAGCTAGGAGTTCAGCAGTGAAAAGTCAAACTAAAATGCTACTGTGTGCTCCCTTTAAAAAGCTTCAGTAACTACTTCTTGAAATTTACTCAATTTCAAAGTAGTAAAGAAAGGTTTTAACAAAGCTTGCCAATAAATATTAGATCTAGTCACAGTAGTAAGATAACAAAGAAATACACAAGTGAGATGGAAATACGACCACTGCCTTGAGTGAATAAAATTGGTTTAGGCAGAAGACACTATGTCAATTTAAACGCTTATTTAAAGAATAAAGATCCTGATTTCTCAGTGCTTTTACTCATAAGAAGAAGACTCTAAAAATCAGAGTTCCCTCTTTATTTGTTCCAACCTTAGTAACAGTTGAAACTCTTCATAAGATTTCCTACTTAAAACCCAAACATGATTCAAAGGAAAACTAGAATGTTGCTGAAAATACGATCTAACCACATTTAGCTGAAGAAACAAGTCATAAGGATTTTCAAATACCTTTTCTATAATTCAGAAAAACACTGTCAACTTGGCACCATGAAAATAGAGATTTAGAAAATTACAAGCCAATAAAAAAATATCAGTTACGATCTCTAAAATTATAATCACATTTAACATGAATAAAAGCAAATTAATTTGAGTTCTTAAAAATTCCTGAGACTGTCCACAGCATCTAATGGGATCCCTTATCAAACTCAACAGCTAGCTAGTGATGACTCTCCCATTGGAATGAGTTGACTCCAGTTTAAGGCATACAGTAGTGCACTATCACTCCTTTTAAAACACTCCCACTAACTCCTTTTGGAAAAATGCTTATCACAGCAAATCAAGTAATTGGAGCACCTCCATTGTAATTAGTGGGAAATATGTTGCCATTAAGGACACAAATATCAGTCCAGACAAATATTACATCCAGCAGGTATTACAATGCAGAAGCCATTCTTCGCCTCTACTCAGCACCGGTTAGGCTGCACTTCAAGTGCTGTTTTCAGACCTGGGCACCTCCATTTAGGAGGGATATTGAGTTGCTCAGACATGTCCAGAGAAGGGCAACAAGGCTGGTGCAAGGTCTGGAAGGCAAACCCTACGGGGAACAGTTATGGGCACTGGGGTTGTTAAGCCTGGGCAGGAAGAGGCTCAGGGGAAACCTTATCGCTCTCTATGACTCCCTGAAAGGAGGTTATAACAAGATAGAGGGTCTTCTCCCAGGCAAACAGCAACAGGACAAGAGGACAAAGCTTAAGCCGTGCCAGGAGAAATTCAGGCTGCACATTAGGAAAAAATTCTTCATAGAGAGTGGGCATTGGAATGGGGTGCCCAGGGAGGTGACAGAGTCACTGTCCCTGGAGGTGTTTAAGACTGGATGTGGTACTTAGTACCATGGTCTAGTTGATAAGGTGGGTTTAGGGCATGGGTTGGACTTGGTGATCTCAAAGGTCTTTTTCAACTTAGTTAATTCTGTGATTCAATGATTTTTGGAGTTTTTAAATGGATTCAATCTAATAAGAGCTGCAGTATCATTTATCCACTTCTTCAAGCAATTGCAGCAAAAAACCCTTGAAATTGACAACAGTAGCAAATCAGAAATCAGAGCAAGCAGTAAACTCCAGGCTGGATAACCCTACTGTGGGTCCAAGCCAGAACAGTGGTGAATGACAAATACCTGAACAGACCTAGGCTCCTTTTTCTAGCTGTGCCAGTATGGCTGCTATTCTTAAAAGTTAAAAAACTCAGAGAGTCTCTGGACTACTTTTTTTTTTTTTCATCTATAGCAGGCTTAAAAGCAAGAGTCATGAGGTACTACAACATAACTTGAATCTGCCCCACTCATCAATAGCTCTTTGGAAACCAACATTACGTATGCAATTAATTACTAAAGTCTCCTGTTTAAGGAAACTATTACCTTTTTTTTTTTAACTCATACTTTTAAAAGGATGACCAACCTGAAATATTGATCTTAAATGAACTTTGCTGACCATGCCACTAAAAATAGATAAAACCCCTCCAGTGCACTGTAAGTGAAAAGCAAAAGAGCAGCAGAGAATTTCCAAGACTGAGTAATTTCAGGCTTTGGGGGTTTTTTAACAGCATTTAAATATTTGGCCTCTGTTTTAAATGCCAGCTTCTGTAAGTCACATTCAATCTAGGAGTAATACAAAATCTCTACAGCTGTCAGGAAGCTTAAATAAAATCTATGGAACAATTTTAATGCAATAAAAACCCCTCATCTCCAGTTGTCCACCTGTTTATTTCATACTGCTCTGATTGTACTCTTAAATTCCTTGACTTAAGTTTTTATATAGAAAGTGGCTTTTTTCAACATTATCATTTTGAGAGTACTTGAGCTAAAATGAAATATGTTAAATTAAATGTATGATGTAGATCAGTTTTACCATAGACGAGTCTGCTGCATTGTAAACGTGACAAAGATAAAAACCAGCAACAAGTGTTCAGACCAGAAGGTTTCCAGTGAATCAGAACAGGAAACCAATAAAGCAATCAATGGGAGGTCATGACTTTTTGATCACTGCACTATATGGTTGAAGTATCAGGTTTTGATCTAGTGCAGTGTAATCAAGTTAAACTTTGAAGTTAGGTATCAAATATACAGTGAAATAGAAACAGTGTTGAAGAATACCCAACTTTAATGCTATTTTGAAAACTCATCAGTATTTGGTAACTGTGTCAGGTTTTATTTCTTGAGGGAATTTTTCCAAGAGCTGACAGGTTTGTTGCGGTGAGACTGTGTGCAATTCCAAAGAAAGTTCCAGGATGACAGGCCTAGGGATTTTCCTTCTGCCTACTAGCTAGATATTTATAGAAAGTTCCCAGAAACTTTTTCTACAAGAAGCTCTAATGGAAGTGAGGACACAGCAAAAGTATTTTAAAACAGCACACAATATACAGCAATTATTACATTCAAGAAAACACCTAAATCTCAATGCTCCTTCTCCCTGTCGTATGCATCTATAAATACAAACGTTACTGAAACCTCAAGCATTAACTAGAATGTACCGGCTGATATAGACTGAAAATGCACCCATTACAGGCAACAGTTACAGGAAATGAGCATTTCACACTTTTACTCTGTCCTTTAAAAGCAGGACTTAAACTCAGCATTTTTAAATGGACTAAGTAACATTTTTGCCCCGATAGCAGAAACTACTTTCATCTCTGCTGGCTGCCACTCACATTGATAAAAGAATTTTAGGAGGTGTTTCCACCACATTTCCACTGTTTGCCCCGCTTATATTCAGATAAGCATACTTATTACAAACTCATATACAGCAATCTTCTCCCGAGCTTATTTTCTCCCATAGCTGGCACCTGAATATAGGTGCTAACACACAATTTTTGAGAGGAACAACCACTGAGATAAACAAGGAGAACCTCAATTCCTCCATTTTTCAATCCCCAAAACTTGATTTATAGGCAGAAAAAACATGACAGACCCTGACATCGCTGTAATCAGTAAAGCAGACAGGCCACACAGCTTCAACAATCAAAAACATTATAATGCCATGATAATGAAATAACTTTAATTAGTTTACTTGCTTTGGCAATCCACACAAAATCTAAAGAACACCGTGTAATTAATTATAGCTAGCTATATTAATCTCTAATGCTGCAATCAAGAACTATTACATTACTCAGCAAGACAGATCTGGAGCTGTGATGTGTAGATTACAGTCAGGAAAATAAAAAAAGGGGAAATGTTTATAAAAACAGCAATCACCAGTCTTCATTTATTTTAGCACTGAATTCAATCTGTCACTAGTGGCAGTGAAACAGTTAAGATTCGTGCCAAAAATCATTGCCCTGATACACGTAAACAAAGTCATACCTGTTCCATTTAAGGACAGACTACATCACTGTTCTGGTTACACAGATCGCATTTAGAGGTTTCCTTCACCCTCACAGGAGATGGAAAATATTTTGTTGATGGTGTTACGGGGGGGAAGGGAGAGGAATCAACCTTATCTGACGCAAAGATGACGACTCATGGAATGAAGCACCATCATTATGGAATCAATACTGTTATTTTGGGCAAGTGTAACATGTCTGTGTTAATTACACTGTGACCACTCAAAGTTAATTGTCACAAAATATACAGGGATTCCATTGTACCTTCCATCTGCCTGTAGATTGCTTATTTAGCAAGATAGTTTCTAAAGATAGTTGCTTTATTAAGGGCAACTAAATTCCGGATAATTAAGTCTCGCATTCAGTTCAGTAATAAATCTGGGTATTATCAAGCCAGTGTAACATCTGACTCTTTTAAGGACAAGCTGAGTTAAAGGAATAAAGCAATTCACTTTTCTAAAGTATAGAGTATATATTTAACTATCCTGTGTAGACAAAGCTGCTACATTAGATTGGTTGTTTGCAAACCACATGACCTCACAAACGCTATCTTATCACATCACAGGTTCCTCAGACTGACCACAACCACTTAAATCAGACTTTGCCAGCACAGAAGTTCTGTAACTTTGACACATACTAGTAAAGCAACTACATTTTTAGCTGTCTTTGAAAGAGCTTTACTTGTGGGGAGGGAAAAATCTGATCATCTCTTGTCCAACTGTTCTTGCAAGATACGGTAAAAGAAAAGCACATGATTTATTGTACTATAAACTTCCACCACAAGCTGAAATGCTTACTTTGTAAATCTGAGGGCTAACATATTTCCTTTCAGGGACAACATTTCTTATCAAGTAAGAAAACATTTATAGAGTCACGTATTTTGAAGGCATTTGTCTAGTAAAAAAAGCTATTAGAAGATGTCAATGTGACTCTAGTCTGTATTGAGAAACAAGTGCTTTACAAGAGTTATTACAAGACTTCGAACCAACATTACTGAGAACTATGTTTTACTGAGAACTAAGAAGGGAAAACAGTTGAAGTAAAAATTGACTAGAATGAATCCCACAAATTAGCTGGTTTTATGAAAGGGAGCAAGTAAAATGACAGTTTCCAAGAGACAAATGTAGTTGTGCTTGTACTATATGAATAAGGAATAGTACACTTCTTCCAGAGGAAATGGGGGGCGGAGGGGGGTGAGGAAATAACTTGGCAAGAGACTGAGTAAAAGAACATTTTATCTAATTGCAAATGTTAGAGAAAGAGGATTTGGGCCTTGCTGGTTTTGCCTTAGTTCTGATGAAAGAAACGTTACCTATTTCTGTTCCTCAGGTACTTAAATGGTGATAAATCTGACCTTCCCTCATTCTCATTTGCACATATGATCTGATCTGCTGCTATCCATCACTAAGTATGTCTTCAGAGAACTGGAAAAAAATTTCTGGTAGGTTTAACTTTAACTAGAATTCACTTTCCCCAGTTACTCCTCATCCCCATTATGCAAAGCTATGTTATTTACTCACTCTGCTTCTGAATGTGGTCTAGTGGTGCATCATATAACAGAATATTTGATTTGGTAAGCATTGAATTTGACTCAATGGAAGACTAATAATAAAATTAACAGATGAAAGGAATAATGCTTCCCACTGGTATCCCATCATCAAGCCCAGATGCAATTTTTATGAGAGAAATAGGAGCTAGGAATGCTGCTAGAAGTGGCCAGCCTATCTTGTGCTACTGCAATGGGCCACAAAAGCAGCATCATAATTTTGTTCTCATCTATGGCCAATGCAGGAATCATCATTTAGCTGCTTGTAAAGATATTTCCTCATCTCTTCAGGGGACAACCTGGATCAATCTGTGCCAGCGCCCAGAACCACTCACTGATTTAAAATTATTAGCTAATATTAAAAAAAAAAATACAAGGAGGAAAGAATTTGACAGCTTTAAAACACAGTTTACCTACCATATAAGTTTATGGTATTTGAGATTAAAGAAACTGTTAGTGTGCATTAATATTTCATTCTGTGTACTATAGTGCATTGAATTTTATTTAGGTATTTAATAGTGTGGCCCATATAGGTGGATTTTTTTTAATCCTTCACACTGATGGGCTATAAGTTCACTTTCCCTTCTCCATTTTAATTTCAGCAGTGAAGGCCTAGAAAGCTAATGTGAGTTGCAAGATGTATCCTTAATTCAGTCATATAACCAATTACTCTGTTGGTCACAACTTATACATTATTTATCCTCAAAGTCATTACTTAAAGTGTCTTGAATTTTATTTACACAAGCAAAATCTTTTAAAAGCATAGTATTTAATCTCCAACTTTTATATCTCTTTTCATTAAGCCAATCTTAAAATGTTAGCTTACCAGGAGCATGATCAGACCAAGAGATAACACCTATATCAGAATCTTACTGACTACATTAGGTTCTTAAAACATAATATCAGATCCGTTCCTAGATAAACTATACATATGTGGAAATGGAAGAGTAGCAAACTAATGCTCACTACATCTTTGAAGTTTTCAGATATTGAAATGGGAAGTACCTTTAAAAACACCCCATTCTTTGCACTGTCAATATGCAAGAATTTAATCTCTAGACTTGCACTTAAAGGTATTATTATAAAGTCTTCTAAATGTCTGTAAATTATTTTGGCAGAACAGTAATGCTCCAGTTATTTGCCATCTTGATCTTTTCCATCAGCCATGCTGAGATATCATTAACTGGACAAGTTGCAGTTTCTAAGTGTTGGACCAGGGTGCCACACTAACATCAGAGTTTTGGTTTTCAGTCAAATATCAAACACATCTGCATAAGATTTGCACATCATCCTGGCTTCTTCTCAAAATATTGCAACTGATTATTTGTCAAGAGAATATCTCATTAGAAAGAAACAGCTAAGAGAAAACTCTATTCTCCCTCTGACACTGGTCAATAGCAGATGCTTCCCCAAAAAAAAAAAAAAGAAAAAGAGAAAAAAAAAAAAAGAGACCACTGCAGCAATCATCTCTTTAAATTCATGGTGGATGGAATAGTCCCTGAAGATGCACAGATGTCATAGTAAAACTGAAAAATGGGCTATCTCCAGGATCCATATTCCTGCTTTCTACGGAAAAAATGTCTTAAGTGAAGGAAACGTTTCTGTATGTTGCTTCATAAAGCTGTCCTCTAACACAGCCAATACACATCCACAATCTCACACTGTAGAGGCTACTTGCTTTTGTACAAGCAACACGTTAGGCAGAATTCAGCTTTTAATATGAAAACTGTCATAAGAGTAAACCAAATCCACATCTGAAATACTATAGTATATAAAGATAAACTGAAATTTTACAGCAAAACAAACACATTAAAGGATTCCAAGAGCAACAAAAATCACTTAACAGTGTGACAAAAGCAAACTTTGTAAAATTTCACGTGAAACAACTTAAGCACTTCAGTCCTAAATCACAAAGTCTGAAAGACTGGAAACCACTTGCTTTTGTCTCCAAAGGTGTCTTGTGGTCTGCCAGTGTAGTTTGTGGGTAGGCACATCAATTCTAATCTTTTGTACCACCCCTGTAATCTAGGTAACACATGCAAGCCTTGCAACATCCAACAGGAAGCAGAAGCAGCTGCTGGGTAATATATATAAAGTGACTGCACATACAGAGAGGTAGTGCATGAAATGCAGAACTTCAGCAGTTTATAAATCATTTAATTCCATTCAGTTTGAATTAAAAGGAAAAGATGGGAAACTATGAACAACCTCCTCCTTGTTTCTCCAGTATGATTTGTGCTTAAAACAGTAACAGCTTGTTCAATAGTCACAGTTTTTCTTAAGCCGTCAAATTTACTTAATGGAAACTTGGAGCAGGCCAAACTTCCAATGAATTCATTTCCACATAGCTTCACAGCTTTCCTTCAGTACTACCTACTTAGTGAGATATTCTCTTGAACAGTAAAAATGCTTCACGGAAGTTGCTTTCACTTAACATTTCTGTAATCGAATCAAAAGCAACTTCTGTGAAATAGTAGCAATCATTGTGCAGCTTGAAAGTATTTAATCACAGTACAAACTTACAGTGTCTGTGTGCTCAAGCCATTTATGTTACATCAGTTAAAACACATGAACTGGTAGGTCAAGTGACAGAATAGACTGATCACTAGACTATTTCTGCTGCGCCAAACACAGAGCAACCAAGCTTCTGTACTTACTGACATGAGTAATAAATGCAGCTTTACAGGAGCTGCAACCTGTTCGGGCTGGACAATGAGAAAGCATTTTAATTTAAAATCCCACTAAGCTAGAAGTCAAGAATACTGCAGAGATAGCTTTAAGAATGGGAGGGAAATGGAAATGGAAGAAGAAAGATGGAAAGATTTCCATTAATGAAAAGAACAAATGGCAATTGAACACAAGATTCTGAAAAGGCAGTGTGTCTAAGGCTAGTACATATTAAAAGCTCTCAAAGAAGTTTATACATCATTACTTCCTGTTTGTGATGATCCTCAACATTTCAGGTTTTCACACTAGTTTCAGCCTTCAACAACGAAGTCATAAGTCACAACCACCTAACAACTTTGTGCCCTATAAATCACAAACTCAGCCAATAAGGAGGAAAGGAAGTGCAGCACTTAATATACATGACTTACCACAGGATTAGCTACTGGCTAACTAGAAATGCTTCAATCTGAATGTCGTTTCATTATGCATCAGCTGTTCTTTGAATACTGATAGGCTGTGTAAAAGATTACAGGACAGCTATCAGTAACTTTCTAGGGTATGAGCATAAAAAAAGGTATGTTCACTAAAGTTCAAAATGCAAGTAAGTAACATTTGATCTACATGTATTTGATTTCTGAGTGAAGTTATGGTTGCACTGAGAATTAATTCACTATTTACATAACATTACAAATTACACTTAATATTTGTATTCTGACCCGTATTTGGTTGTTCCAATCAGTGCAAAGAAAGAGGTGCGTGTAAACAGGTTTAAGAAAATGTGCATAGCACCACAGACTTGTTAAGGTTGGAAAAGGCCTCTACAGAGTTCAACCATCAACGTAACACTGCAGTATTTACCAGTAAAGCAGAAGTTTACAGAAGTCTAGAGTCTAGTAGAGCAGAAGTTGACAACTTCTGGTTGTAATGCACTCAAAGCTCCAAATCTTGTCTGTTTGCTCTCCTGAAGTGTTCATCACTACATGTTTAAGACTTACTCTGAAGCAGTCAATATTCAACTCAGCTTACCATGCTACAGAAATCCTCTGGTTAGATATAAAAGGAATCAGGAGGCAGCTTGTTAGAACAAGCCAAAACTCCAATAATTCCATTTATAGTTATTTTACTATATTTGAATGCTTGTTGCACCTGTGCCACAGCAAACTCCCACCCCTAACCCACCTTTAAGTGAACAATTCAGCTTTAGGCACTGGGCAGTAATAGTGACTCTCTTCTGTCCTCATTGGTGTTCCTCAGTGATACTCCAGATTTGCCCTGTGCCTGGCTACTAGCCTGGCTTGCAAACACTGATGGAACAGTAGACCTTTCACAAGAACTCTGCAATTAGGAAGACTCATGCTGTTGCCACAACTTGGCACCATCACATCTGACAGATGACATCACAAAGTAGAATTAAGGTATGTAGCTGCTCCAGGCTCCACTGACACAAATATTTACATTCACACTGCTGGCCAAAGGCATGAAATAATATTGATCCAAAGGCCAGAATATGGACTTAGTTTGCAGTTACTTGTATTCAATGTAGGATTTGGTCATTATTTTGTTCCATCCTTCAGATGAAGAATCTGCAACTTTTCTGGTGTAAAAATCTGTAAAAATGCAGTGCTGGAGAGGAAAAAAGTTAAATAAGCAGAATCAACATTAATGGCCATGCCAAGACATTTCATCTTGTTTCACACATATCCATCCCACACCTACCTTAAATTATAACTTTTGCTTTAATTAACATTTGCATTTATGTGCAGTTTAAAGTTACACAATTACAATATATTAGAAGGTAACCATACAGTCACCAAGACCTCTGTTCCTTTTCCAGTGCCTTTTACATGCTAACCAGTTGGGAGATTGTGGTCAGCATGTCACATACACCATCACCCTATCTTCAGGAAGATGCATTTGCAAATGTGTAACGTTTCTTTTAGCTTTTGCAGAAGTAGAATCAGAAAGCAGCTAGCCAGAAACAAAGAACATGGTCATTAATGGATGTATGCATGAAGACACTTCAGTGCAGATTTAAGGAAGTTGTTTATTTAACTGGCATTGACTGAATTATACTTCTTCTAACATTTAGCAGTTGAGAGCAAACATTTTTGCCTCTTCCTGTTGCCATTTTCTTCAGATTTTGCTTTTTGAGGAAACACTGCAGGAAACACTGCTTTCCCTCCTAAGATTTTATTTAAAAACTAGACAAATAGATAGGTAACAGTAAGGGGGAAAGGGAAAAAGAAGTCATTAATAAACAAAGACTTCCAGGCTTGAATAAAGTCTGTGTAAAGAAACATGCAGAATACTGCCAATGTAGCACACATCTATTACATACAGAGTTTCGTAAAATCATAGAATGACTAAAGTCAGAAAAGATCTGTAAAATCCTCAAGTCAAACCATTTCTTCTTACTGTTCCTATATATCCTAGAATGATTTCCTTCCTATAGTGTTTATCTAGTTTGGAAACTAAAAATATAGCCACCACAAAGCATATATCTGGAAGAGGAGCACTCTTCTACATGGAATTACTCAAACTCTGCTGTTGTTGAAATTCATGTTCTCCATAGCATTTCCTTTCAGTCAAATTGAAATGCTGATAAAGATTTGACTAGACTGAACTGTTTAGGAAATCACTGGTATTACTTAGAATTATCGTTATTCTGTGAGCTTATGAATCTCATCTTCTTTCCAACCCGTTCACATTAACTTTTATACATTAAAGATGCACAATATTGCCTTCATTCATGATAATTCAGCTGCTCAGCCAGGCATATAACAAATGACTGTACAGAGAAAACCATGCAACAGCTTTCCAAAAGTAATTCTACTTTTCCCCCAAAGCAGTGTTTCTTACCTTTTAAGCCTACAGTAAGCAGAGGAAAAAGTCAGTACAGTGCCTTATTTTGTTCATAATGCAAAAATACACTGAATAACTGGATTTCTGGGCATTCTTCAAGCAAGCAGCAAAGAAAACTAATTAGGGTGTTTTAATGGAGAAAGCCATGTTATTGATTTTTAAATCTGTTTTTAAGTGAGCTTAATGATTGGTAAAGGTGCTGGACTGATGGCCCTAGAGACTATCCTCCATCTATAGCATAGTGATCTATAGCATAGACAACATTCCAAGATCCTGAACTGTGTTATAAGTCTCAAGGGATTGATCCTAAAAGCTTGTATCTACTCAGATTATTATGAAAACACTATCTACACTTAAAGAAAGGATGTGTTTATTTAATAAAAGCAAAAAGGCAACAAACAATTAGATTGAATTGCTCTACAGTTCTATGCATTTAAGCAAAACTCAGAGCTGTGTGTGAAAAGAGTAGAAAGAGACTCTACAAAGTTGACCAGGCTTTTTGCACACAATGGAGTATTAGGTAAAGACATTTCTTCACAATGCAGCATGAACTGAAAGGAGCCAGTGAGCACAGGAGTTACATAAGCCATTTCTGTTTCAAGACCTCCTGATCTTTTTAGCTAACAGAAAGTTACTACAACTATTAGAGCAAGGAAGTTTGAAGACAGACATTTCATAGATTGAAGGTTTTGGCAGTTTAAAACTTAAAAATCTGTTAACTGATATTAAGCAAGCATCCTTTTTTTTTTTTTTAAGCAATCTCAGTGTACTACCATGCAAAATTTGTCCTTGCAACAGCAAAACCCAGAAAATTTACGCATGGATTCTTGTACTTGCACAAATGAGGTTTAGTTTCTAACTATAGTAGCCTTAATAGCTATAGCAAATAAAGACATAAAGGGGCTTATTTTCATATATGCAGTTCCAAATGGAGCAAATGCAACAGGAATATGATCAACTCATGAAATTAAGGAAAAGGCTAAGATGGAACATAAATGCTAATCTCATTTAACTTCAGATGACGTAACTAAACACTATTTTGTTCTCTTACATTCCAAGATAAAGGCAAGATTCATGTATAAGACTTTTATTGCATTCATTTAAAATGAACTTCAGCAAAAACAGGTACTGAAGATGTAATAACTATTAAATAAGAAAAACCTGCCACAGGTGAAGGGACAAAAGGTACAAGTGATCAGAGACTGTAGTATAATATCACTTACCTCATGATGCAGCTCAGCTATCTGATCTTTCAGTTCTCTGATGTACTGGTTAGAATCAGATTTATTAAGCTGCCCTTGAATTTTTCCTTCTTCTTTCTGTTTTGGTTAAAAAAAGGAATCACATTCAAATTATTCAAAGATGTACTCTATTAAAAATCTTATTTTAACTGTCTGCATGTTTTTGTCAGGAACAGAAGCTATCCACAGAGACCATCCAGCACTTTCATTTGGCTGAAGTTACAGCAGGTATCTAGAGGTGACAGCAGCTCAGACCAAGCTGACTCTCTCAATAGTACAAGGCAGGATTCTGTGGAGGAGCATGAAGAAGTAACAGCTTCACAGGTGGGATCCACATCCTATGTACATGAGATTGCATTTTAATAAGCCACTTCTACAGAATACTAGCAATACATGGAACATATCTTAGTATATTTTATTTTCAACAATGTAAAGTTTACATTTAGTAACAAGACATTTCCTTTTGTCTCCAGGTAAACAAACAGTTCTTTCCTGACATTGTGGGGAATACACTGGGGAACACTACATATGACAAGCTTCTTTTGTCCCGTAAGGATTGTAACATCCAAAATATTGTGGTGTTTGTCGTTGTAGGAGTTCTAAAGCATATAAATTAAGGGAGAAATGTCCCCTAATACCAGTGCTTCTCAATAGGTATACAGAAAAACTGCCAAGTAAAAAAAAAAAAAAAAAAAAAAAAAAAAAAAAAACAAACCACAACCACACAAAAACAAAACAAAAATAGGTTAAGAGGAATACGACATTTTCCTCATTTGTCAATCCAATGCAACTCCTACATTTCAGGATGCTTGGAAAGGTTTCACTTGCACTGAATGGCTGCAGCACTGGTTTCCATCCTGTCCCTAAAGAGAATCCTAATGTGACTGAACCAAACTTGGCAAATCTGAGATAAATAATCACCCTGACGAGGAATGCACTCCACGTCTTCTCCTTGCTACTGGACATTTAACTCTGCATTGCTTGCGTACTGTGCCTGAATAGTTTTGTACTACTGTGCTTGAGCAGCTTTGTACTTCTGAGGAAAGCACTCAGATCAACAGTATGGGTTCAAAACTGCTTGTTAAGACTCCACTTACAATTTAGAGGTCTTTCAGGTATGAAGGTCACACTTTTTAAAAAAGAATAGCATAAGCAGTTAGTAATCTCCATGTTTAATTTTTTTAAATATAGAGTTATACGCATAGGATGTGGGTTGCTGGTTTGGTTTTTTGGTGGTGGGGGGTGGGAAGGAGAACTACTATAGCAAATCTGTGATATTTGGAGAAGTTCACAACACAAAAACTAGCTGGTTGCTAGGCACATCATAGTAATTTTAAATTTAAAATGAGTATACAGAGAAAAAAAATCAGAGAACGTATCAATAGGCAAAGTATGGATATTATCAGAATTGCAAAATAATGAAAGCTAGCAAATTCTAGAACGTAGGGATTTGTTCAAAACATCCTGCAGTCACGTGTGAATGAACCTCTCTACACCTACATCCCTGCCATACTGCGTCTGCATATTGGCACCACTGCAGTGCCTACCTCCTCTTCCCAAATGGGTTGGTAGAAAAGCAGTGCCAGCTGGTTTTACACTGTAATTAAAGATGCATCATCTCTATTCCACTGCTTTTGAAGATTTTTAACTGCTCCTTTTTAGTCTCTTCTGACAGACCAGCTTCAACAGCACCCCCAGGGTTAGAAATCTCTATCAGGGTAACAAACACCCTCGTGGCAGGTATCACCTCTACCCTAGGGACAGGTGCCTGTAGCAATGCACACAGCCAGTACACAATCCAACCCCCTGCCCCAGAGGTTGTGTGTATGGTGGGAGCAGCACGGGCAGTGAAGCAGGAAATGAGCTCTATAGATCAAAAAAACCCGCTGCTAAAACAGAACTCACTTAGGCCCCTTCACAGTTTTGGAAGCTCTCACCTCTCTCATCCTGCTGTGAAGTTGTAGGGTGACTGTACTTGTGTGCATACCAAGAGTTACACTGAGAGCCCCTGAGAAGAAAAATCTGCACTCCAAAAATCTGCTCCTTAAAATGAGGAAAAATTCTGTCCACCAAAAACTATCAGCTGAGAACCATGGTTTTCGTATCACACCTAAATCCTCTTTTGTCTGGCTTTCTAAGAGAAAAACATCTTTCAAAGAAGCAACAGCTAGTCTCAAAAAACCACCTGATGCCACTGAGAACTCCTGAACATGTGGAGACCTTTTAAACTCAGTCAGCATCAGGCCAGGATGTATAGCTGGCAACACAAGAGAGCAGGGACAGACTGCTTAAGAAAAACGCTGATTTAAAATACCTGAACATTTCTGTATAATGACATCCCAAAAATCAAGTTTAGTGCTCATAATAAAAAAAATATTTGTACAACAAATAAATAAATCACCAGAAACCACCTGAGAAACACTGGAGGCCTTAAACTGGTTTTTGCTGCTTGATCAAAGTTTAAGATACAGAAGATCAGGGTTATCAAATTCCAATTGCAGGTGTTTTCATCCCAAGGAAAATACAAGTTTTCTAAAACACTCAATTATCACATCAGATAAGAAAGGAAATATACATCAATAAGAAAATAAGCAGTTTTAAATAATCTGAAAACATCTAGGGTTGCTTTCATTTTAATAACCGAACTTAAAAACACAGAAAAAACAAAAAAATGTTTACATAGGCAGTCAAAATCCAGCCACACTAGACAGTTGCTGTTCCTCAGATAACATCTTTACTAAAAATGACTGGAAGATAGGAAGTTTCCCTAACACCTTTAATGTGATCTTTTCTGACTTAGAAATATTTACTTGGTAACAACTTGTCTCAGCCTCTTTTCAGGAGAGGCTTTAAAATTCTTACTTTGTGGCAAAAGACATTGCATTAAAAATGTAAATGAAGTATATTCAGAAGGGTAGATGTGGTAACTAGTGTCCTTTCAGTGACTTTACAGTGACTCATTCTAGACTTTCAAAAAACACATCACTAACATCACACACCACTATTGATAAGAGTAAAAAAGGGTTTCCTGTAATTTGAAAAGATGGAAACAATTTCTTTACTGAACAGTCAGTACTTGGAAAAGTTATTAAACAGAGGTCATAGAAAGGCTTCATTCTAAAGAAATAGTGCTATAAGTTTAAACTGTGGGGAGATTACTAGCACAATCATGGATTTCCTTTACGGTTGTTCTCAAAGCAGCTTTGACTGGGTTAAAGATAGGATAAATGTGACAAAATTCTCTGAATCTGCCAGGAAACACAACAGGAAGAAGTGACATTACTGTCTGTCCAGGTTAACCTAACAAAAAGAAGGTATGCTCTTTTTATTTAATTTTCATATTACAAGTATACCACCCAACTCAACCCAGGCATGGATAATTTTAGGCGGATACTACGTGTACCAGCCGGCATAGGAATGGAGGGAAAGGGATTAAGCTGCCCTGCAGAGGCTACAGCTATCCCAGTTTGCTTCCTCATCCTGTCTATACTTCCACTGGTCTAGGGCTCCTCACCCTAGGCAGCTGAGTGACTGCAGGCACAAGAGAGCTGGAGAGGGAGTTTTGACAAGGGCATATAGTCATAGGAAAACAGGGAATGGCTTTAAACTGAAAGTGGGTAGATTGAAATTGGATATTAGGAAGAAATTCTTTACTGTGAAGATAGTGAAGTAACCTGGTCTAGGGAAAGCCATCCTGCCTTTGGCGGGGAGGTTGGAAAAAAGATCTTAAAGGTTCCTTCCAATCCAAGCCATTCTGTGGTTCTATGTTTGCCTCCCAAACATAAGCCGAACTGGTGAGTGAGAGAAAAATAGACATGATAGAGGGGTAAACAAATGCTGACAAAGTAAACCTTTGTTTCCACATACCAGGGTTGTAACATCAGGGTCTTTCTTTGTCACTTCTGGGGCTTAGGTATGTGCAATGTAAGTTAAGCTTCAGTTATACTTCAATTCCGTGCTATTTTTGCACAGAAAGTCTAAGGAAAGACTTAGAATATCCATCATGTATTGGACAACTCATTGCATTTCAGTGTACATACATGAAAGTTTAAAAGCTCAGCATCATGAAGTGAATGCGCAAACAAGACAAGGTGACATTTAGAATTTAAGAAATAACTTCTTAACATCATAATAAACTGACAACTTGTTGCAGAATTACATCTCTTATTGAATGATAGTTCACTCTCCATCCCTGTCATTATTACTAACCAAAATTAAGAGTGACCTATAAACTGTGATTTAAATCTAGCATGTGTGTGGGTCATGTCAGATCAGTTTGTATGTGGGAGTAGTTACAAATTTAACATCACTGTCTTGCACCTACACCTACATACATAAACATTTAAAAGAAAACCTTGCCATTTAGGTTAAGCATTGCTATGGCCCATGTGGACCTGGCAATGAATCCCTTAAGCTTCTTAGAAAAGCACCACCCCTCAAAAAAAAGGGAAGGTTATGTGGTAGGTTAACTTCCTCCCTTCATTTTTATCAGCTTTGAAACAGCATGACAAGCAGACCTATTTGTGATGGTCTGTGCATCAGTACTTTAATCCTGGTGCCTGTGCTCCAAGACTGGCTAAATGTATTTCTGGTGTTAAATATTGCATTTCAAGTGATTAAGGCAAGTCCTGATTAAAAGGGCCTCTCTCCCCATGTCAGGTGACAGCAATTGAAGCAATGAGTTGAACAGAGAATGGGAGGCAGCTCTTTCTCCAATGAGGAAGAAGTTATCTAGATTTTCAATTTCCTTTAAAATTTGCTTTTGTTTAGGCCTTATTATCAATTGCATGGTTTATTGTTTATAAGCTTTGGGACTTCAGGATTTCCAGTTCCATTATTATATTTCTTTTGGTGCAGGTGTTTCAAAGGCTTTTGAGCATGAGTACCCAAAAAGGAAGTTTTGATCATAAGTTTCGTATTTGCTGGCAAAACACACTGGTCAAAAATATCTGCTTAGACCCTTTAAAAACCCCAAACATCTATCACAGTTCAATAAAAGCATTTCAAGTAATGTCTACAGTGTCAAGAGTAAACAATTTAACATTAGCAGAACTTATTTCTGCTAAATCATTTGTTTTAAGTACTATGAAGTTCACACTCAAAGTCTGTATTTCACAATTGAAGTTATCTTTCCTGCTAGCATAAGTTTGAGATCAGATGTTCACCAGAAACCTAACAGAGCAAACTCATCAAATGAACGCAAACTTCAGCCACAAAATTACTTCATGCTCCACACTGCATACAAAGAAAGCAAAGCCCCTCTCACTTTTGTGAAGAAAATCAAGAATTTTACTAAGATCAAACTCCAAATCATTAGCAGGTGATAATCTAAGAATACCATAAAGACTGGAAGTTGAAATGCACTTCGGAAGGAAAAAAAAAAAAAAAGGAAAAAAAAGGAAAAAAAAAAAAAAAAAAAAAAACCAACTGGATTAATAAAAAGATAACTAAAAATTGCATTGTGCAAAGTAGTAGTTGTGAAAAGGAAGGAGAGATGATGTGGATAAACAACTGAACCTGAGAGAGTGCAATATTATGGCAAAAAAAAGGAACGGTGTGATCTTTGGAAGAATTAGCTAGAGTCATAAAAAATAGATTATGTTCCTGAACTTCTTTCTGTCTCATGACAAGGTATTATAAAAACCCACATGTAATTCTGGGATCCCTAAGTTAAGCAGAAATAGGGAAAGGGAATAGGAGAAAGCAATAAAATGATGGAGCATGGATGGTTTGCTCAGTTAAACTACAAAAACCAAGTCAGATGTTATTTACATTAAAAAATGAACAAAATTTGAAGTGTGTGACAGCTGTCAAAAAATTCCCAGCTAATCATTAGGCTATTCACCGTTTCATAAGATACTGACTACATTTTGAGAGATGTGTATCAATCAAATAATAAAAGCAGGATGGCATATGAAGTCTGTGCTGAAGTAGAAATAATGCAAAATGAGTACTCACTTCTCACCTACAAAATCACATTGAAGTAACCTTTAAATGCCCCCTCTTTTAAAAAAATGTTAATTTGAGCAGAAAGTCGACCTTAACTCAGCCACTCTCTTGTTATCTTACTAGATGATAAATGATTCATATGCAATGCTTACCATACTTATCTAGGTATTTCTGCTGCTGATCATAGCATTATCTAAGCATTATACGATTTAAAGAAATGATTGCTTTAACTTTCAATAAATTTAGTGCCTGCTGCAGTAGAGGAAATATAGCAAAAATTCTTTATGCAAGCTCAATGAAATTTATTTGTACATTCCATATATGAAGAGATGAAGATACAACTAGTTGAGAAATCATAGGGAAAAGGTAGCTTTGAAACAATATAATAAAATCATCACCTCAAAGGAAAGATTTCAGAAGGGAAGAAACATGATAGCAACGCTAGTTTTTAAAAAGTAGCTTGTGACTTAGTAAAAATAACCACAAAAAACTGCATCAGGACAACAGTATATGAGTATAGAAAGGTCAGACTACTGAAACATCATGATTTCCCAAAGCCAGGAAAATATAATGCACAGCAATTTCTGGTTTTCTCATCAAGGGAGCAGCAAGTTCATGGGACAGTGAAAGCTCCAAAAGGAGCTGAAAGTGTAAGGAACAACACAGAGGCCAAAGGCTGCATCTTGAAATCCTACAGTGACGTGGTAGCAGTAAATATTGCTCGTTTCAAGATTTACGTAAAGGGAGTAAGAGAGCTTTACAATAAATCCTTCAATACTGATCGTAGCAGAAGAGTAAGCACAGGAAAAAAAAAGGCTGCTGGAATCAAAATTGTATGCATCTTTTCTTGGACAGAGGATGTTTTCAATCTTGTCTATTAAATGGTAAGAAGTACCAATTACAATAAAACCAAAACAGAAGTCAGAGTTAGTTAAAAAGAGTGTTGCCTTTAACATGGTATTTGTACAGAAGGAATTATTAACAGCTCACAAGTATGCACCCAAGTTAGATTTAAGGCTCTGCTTGTACAGCAATTCAGCAATAGAGCATTATCCCACTTGGCAAAGCAGTGTCTTGTATTCACAGTAGGCTATTGAAGAAACACAGTAGAGGAAGAAAAAACCTCACAAAGTACAAAATCTAATCAGTATCAAGTTTCACATTTAATGCCATCACTTGTTACCTGGATTTCTAATTCAGCAATATGCTGCTGGAGTTCTGCCACAGCTGCAATGCGGTCTGCCTCACGGAGCCGTACTGCCATCACTTCTTCTTTACTCTGAAAGAAGTCAGAAATGGGAGCTAACTAGTACCAGTTTTAGCTGATTAAAGACTGTGCACTGCTTTTACCCAAAATCCTAAAAAAACTTAATATGTTGCTGTGCAAACTACCACTATTCTAAAGAACTCAAATTTAATTTTAACCCATAGGAGGAGTATGCAATAATCTAATATAAACTCAAAAACTATAATAATCTTAAAAAAAAAACCAACTGTGCCCTCTTGAAAACTTGCTGTTATTAATTTCAAGGTCCAGAGCACAGCTGTCTTGTTTTCCAGAAATATTATATTGTAAATTAAGAATCAACGTAATAAAATAAACCAGCTTGTGCTTTAATTTTGGACTTTATATATATAGAAACAGCAAAGCTACACAAGAGTTACTTATTTCATCCTTTCCTTTGTCCTAAAAAATAATAATAAAAAAAAGAAATACAAAATCAAATGTACTCTCAACCTCATTTAGTTCAGCTTAGTCACAGTATATAACAAAGACATTTTACAAAAAAATACTAATGCACATAACCTACAATCCTACTGTAAGTTTAACCTACAAGTCTGTCTATAAATGATAGGTAATTTGAGTTTGAAAAAGAGAGAAAGAAATGTCCTGTTTTATGAGGCAAGTCCTCAAGAGAGGACTTCAGAGCACAAACCAATATATTGTCAGCAGCCTGGTGCAGGCACAGAGAGAAAGCAGTGTCAGATAATTAGTGAGCAGTACTATCAGCTGAAGAGCAAACAGCTCTGGGGAGGAGACAGATTAGCTCAGGTACGCTTACTTTTATAGCAGACTGGTGTAACTAAACTGTATATACTGCAAATCAGTTGCAGTACTTCAGTTACTTTAATGTGTGCTTCAGACTAACAGTACTCAATCACCCTTCATTAGACAGTACAGCTGAGATCAAATCAAACATATCAAAGCTTATCCATAGCAGCTACTTCTAAACATGCTATTTGTTTGGGTTTGGGTTTTGAATATTCCTGTAACAGAGGTATATAATCTACAGGACCCAATTAACTGCATTTGTAATCAGTGGAGCCCATTTCAGAGAAATCTATCATGTGCTAGCCAAAGTTTAGCCTTTCTTGCTAAATTCTGTTGCATGATTGCTCAAATTAAGCCAAACCAACAAGTCCGCAGGATTGCATGTATTTAACTGAAAGCTGAAGGAAAGACTGGCTTGGCTTGACTTTGGTATCAGAGATGAGTCAGTAGTGCTGCTCTAGATGGCACTGATGCTTTCTCTCTGAAACAGAGCATATTCTCAATAATTACCACAGAAGTTGATATGGTAGGAAAGACAAGACTGGTGGGGCCACAAATCTTAAGCTGTAAATTCTGTAGCACCACTGATTAGAAAGATCAGTGGTGAGTTTCAAGAAAAAAATTGAAACTGAGTCCTTGCTGTAGAAGCAGTAGTCAGATAAAAAGGGGAAAAGATAACAATACACAAAAACAGTCACCATATAGATGGTATGAGATGCAACTGGCTACAAAAACTTTAATTTCTACTTAAGCATTTCAAGATATATTTTAAAAGAAAAATACAAGCTCCTGAAATAACGTAAGTTCATTATGCATAAAACAACTGGGGAGTTGAAAATCCAAATATATACTTTTTCACAGAGTAGAAATACTGCTACTGAGCCAAGACAAAAATAAAACCAGAGCATGATTTCAAACAACTTGAGAAAACTAAAGAAAAAAATAATCCAACATCAGTTACCAACAGAATCGGGAGTAAATACTGTTGTTTCTGATACATAATCAAATATTACTTGTAAAACATCTTACAGTGTAAATTATAATCTTTTTTTTTCTATTAGCTGCAAAACAAGTTTCAGGAGGTAATGTTAGTGTATGTCAGTGAAGATATTTCATTGGCTATTGACCACAGCTACTTTCAGAATTTCACAGAATCTTTAAAGATTGTGACTGGTGCTCTGTCTATTACTATTACATTTTTCTCTAGCCCATGCTAGAACACTGTTCTACAAATGTATTAATCCCACTGAGAATAATGATGTGTACTAACTCAATAAACAGGTTAAAGACATACTATTCTTTATATAGTCAATACAAAACCATAATACTGACTACATCCACTCAATCCTCAATCTCTCAAGGATTAATGAACACTTCCAGTATCAAAAACTAATCAAACAAAATAAGTTACGGCCTATATGAAAAAGATACCACCAAGATAGTGATTATTATTAAAAAAAAAAAAAAATCTGTAAAAATAATCTTAGCATTAAAAAAAAATAGTACTTAGAAAACCAGACAATTTTTTGACAAACAAAAAATTCAGTAGAAGCAATTTCTTCTAGTTAAGATTGAGTATCTTTTTCCTAAAAGTTTGTGATGGAGTTTGATGAGTCAGCAAAAGTTAATTCTTTTCTGCACGACCTTCAGATCCCACTAGAAACAAATGGAACTGGCAAGATAATAAGAAAAATGAAAACCTGAAAGAGTCTGTTGTTGAGGTGTGTCTTTTTATATAATACACAGACACTTTTCTGAGTAGAAGCATGCTTTAAAGTAAATGTTTATCTTCCTAGGACCACAAAGAAGCAGCTCTGTCAAAACCTCAGGTGGTTTTTGTGAGATGGTAAATTCAAGATGACATCGTCACAGTCAGTAAAAAGAATTTTGGTTTTACAATTTATGCTTCTCAGTTAAGACACAATTTTATCCAACAACTGCAGACAAGACTAAAATGTACATATATTAGCACACAAGTACTCTTTTCAGGATGTTGTTTACCTTGCATTCAATCTCCGCTTGTCTACGTTTTGCTTCATTCAACTGAGCCAGAAGTCCTTTGTTCTGTGCAGAAAGATACTGCACCTTCTCCTGTAGGTTGGTAACCTCTTGCTCTGCCCTTCGTAAGTGATTACTATTGATCTGATTCTGAAATTTATGACCAAAAAAAGGAAACAAAATACATGTGAAGGAAAGGATATTAATCTAACTTTCTGAAGTCTGACAAAAGAGACTTAGAGATTATTTACCGTAAAAAACTTGTGATGAAAAAGCACTCAGAATTTTCCAAGCATGATCAAAGAGCGTGCATGACATCCTTGTTTACGACCAGGATATTCAAACTGTTCTTAAACAGATGACTCATTGTAAGAACATCATTGCAACGCTCTAGTACATCTGTTTTTCCCAATTTGCTGCCTAGGGTAAGGCAGATTTTGTGAACTTATATCCCAACTACATTATGCATCCAGGAAAGACCAGGTGTGTCAGAAATACCGCGCACATTTCCCTGTCCAGTGAACTCCTGAAAGCAGCGTGGCACCTTGGTTGAGGTCAGTGCACAAGTCCGGGTGCCAGCATTTGTACGTGCAGCTGTGCGCCCCGTGCCGCCGGAACAGCCCCGGCACGTACGAAGGCTCCGCGCGGGGGTACGGGAATACGTGTGAGCGGGAGCTCTGCGCCCCCTGCTGACCGAAACAGTATTGACACGTCCGTGAACCATTTAAAAGGCGAGGCAAGGGGAAACTTGGTCAGTTGTATGGACAGCAAGCGGTGGTGCCTCTGTCACAGAGGCCTTCATGTGCCTTGCAGTTGGTTAATCTCTCTTCAATAGCACGTGCTTACATGGTCTCCTGGTTTCTGGAATTGCTGAAGCTTGTCAACTAAAGCTGTTGTTTGTTTAGCTTTTTGGATGCATAGATCTCTTTCAAAAAAGGTATTTCACAGGAAGATTTCTTAGAAGTCTGTTACAAATCCTTCTCAATCATCAGCACATTGTGCTTATTAACTTGTGTGAAAGTTTACTAATAAAATATGAACTCACCACTTCAGTGCACTTTCATTTCAGGTGCTTGGCAACTTATTCCCTAGTTATACAAAAAGAATCTTGGCAGTCAAGGTATGATTGTCTTTTCTGCACAAACCTCAGCAGGAGTAATTCTTGCTTTTCTAT
The DNA here is from genome assembly GCF_015227805.2 of Hirundo rustica. Classification (NCBI taxonomy): domain Eukaryota; kingdom Metazoa; phylum Chordata; class Aves; order Passeriformes; family Hirundinidae; genus Hirundo; species Hirundo rustica. Next base: position 16,775,406 of record NC_053458.1, read on the forward strand.
TCTGGCACATAAAAGGCAAACCTCTTGCTAAAAACCCCTGACCAATACACATCTGCTTTGCTGAATCCACAGCTTAGTAACCAGAAAATCAATCACCAATGTCATCACAAGAAAGCACACACTGCCATCTAAACATTACTATTATCAGAATTGCCAATTAGATTTGTGAAATTTAAAACACCTTAAACATATCTTTATTGTTACTACACCTGTTAAAGTTTAATGAATTGAGATGCGCACACATTCAGTGTCTACCAACTAACCCAAATGAGAAATTCAGGAAGCAGAGTGCTGGAAAAGATTAAAGAGACATTAAAGTTGGACTGTATGGACTAGATTCCCTCATCCACATCTAACAGAAGTAAAAACATCCTACATTTTGCAACTGAAGTCCTGCCTTTAGGCAGTGAAGATCATCATCAGGTATCTACTATTTAATACCAAACTTCCAGCATCCAGCTCAATTCACACATTCAAGTGTTCAAGAACATACCTGTGTCTCCACCTCCATCATTCTTTGCTTGGTCTCTTTCAGCTCAGCCTGAGTTTCTGCTTCTCTCAACCGCACTGTCATCAGCTCATCCTGTAGCTCATTCACTGCATTTTTTTTGGGAGGATCTTTCCATCTTCCAGTGGTACGAGCTAGATGACGCTAGAAGAACAACATGTTTTTGCTGATAATGCCTGATCACTCCTGGTGTTTCCTTACTCATCTAAGGTCTCAGAGTTACATGAGGACAAAGAGCTACAGTTCCCCTGTTGAGCCTAAAAGCTAGAAACCTATGCAAACTTACTGGTTTTAAGAACAGACAATTTAAAAACTGAACACATTCATTCCCAGCTACAGTAAGTCAATGAATTGCAAGTATATCCTGAGACTTTTGTCTATTTCTAGCCCTTTTTAACATTTAGCAAAGTAGCAGCACTTCCCTCCTACCATTACAGTTAGCTGGTAGCGCAGGCCCTCTGCCATCTATAACAACTAGGCATCAATTTCCAACATACTTTTGAAGTTAAGTTTCTTGTGACAGCTGTATTTAAGGATTTTTTTCACCTCAGCTGTTTGATCCATAATCATTAGTTTCTACTTGATCTCAATATCTCAGAATTTTATAGTCTTTTGCTTTATCATTGAAAATAAAAATTCCTAAAAGTGTACTGCTACCCATACCTGCCAGTGTTCCTCCAAATCTTTGACTTGCTGCCTTAGTTCCTTGAGACCCATCAAAGATTCTGCTTCTCTTAATTTTACTGCAATCAGTTCTTCTTGTAGTCTGGCAACGTTTTCCTCATCAGGGAGGGAGCTGTTCCTCTGCAACAAGGACCATCCTCTTAAATATGCATTTGAATAAAATTGTGCTTAGTGAAATCCAGTCCAAGAACACAGACATGGAACAATAACTAAGAAAACTTAAGTGCACATCCTCTGCAAAAGAAAAGCCATCAAAAATCTAAGCCTCTGTATATAGTGAGTGTCTATAAATAAACTTCCAACTACAAAAAAGTCTAGGTATTCTGACTTCAAGATTTCCCTGAATGGTATCCCTAACAAAACATTACAATATTTGAACACATGATCAAAAATATGGAGAGTAATCTGAAAGGTTTTGATCTAGCTGATAAAAAGTAAAGCAAACAAGGAACTGAAATGACACCTTAAAGCTATAACTTTTATTTAAGTTTACAGGAAAAATAATAAATCAAAAATTATTTTTTAGGAAGTAGGTCATCAACCTTTGAAAAGGAGAACAGATATGTTGACAAAGGGACCATCAATTAATATTTACAAACAACAAACAGTCAAGAGGTCTTAGAGACAAAAGCGCAAGACACATGAGGAAAAAGCAGAAAGGTGAGAGAAGGCTAAACAGAAAAACATGAAAACACCAGGAAGAGCAAGACAGAGATGAAATCCTAATAATGGAAATCTGGGGAAAAAACAAGAGGGGAAGGAAATAGGCTGTCTACAATATCCCTACAACAAATCATTGGTCACCAAATATTCAAAGCTGAACTGTTCTTCATCGCTTTCTACTTTATTTTCCAGTAGTTGTTTTCAGCAAAATCAAGTGTTTCTGCATATGTATAATACTGTGTCAGTTGTCAGGTTTTCTTGAGAGTTGAGCAAAGCACATGATTAACAGAACACAGCACAAGAGCCTTTGATTAGCATTCCATGTTTCAAAATCATGGGATCTGAGCATTGGCAAATACAGGAAATACACTCCTATGTTTCTGAATGCTTATGGCCATGCAAGGCCCGGGTTACTCAGCAGAAGCTCCTCAGATTACACGACTCATCACTAACAGCAGTAAGGAGCTGTACTGGAAGTATTTGAGGGAGTTCACTTCAGCCACTTTCTCACGTGCATAAATTCATTGTGATAGACTGAAATATTACTGTATGTCTGAGTTTGTCTGGTACACTGGAACCGACCCCACTATTCCAGTTTTTCTTCACGGATAAGTTTTCATTGTATGCTGTCTCCATGCTGGTGACATTAAGTAGTCTCCTAAAATTTCAAGAATACTATATATTCTGAATTCTTACTGATGGTCAATACATAAAAACTACTATGTTACTAATACTATGCCCATCAGATAATTGAAAAATAAATCTTGACTCCAGTGGGTTAATCTAATTAGCCTAGTAAGTTCTAGCCAAAGCCTGGGTATATAGCTCATTAAAATTTCCCAAGGAACCTAATTCCAAAGCATGTACAACAGGATCTGAAAAGCATGCTTTATATCAGGTCAGTTATTGAGGTTTTTTTTTTTTTTGCTATTTTATCTTGCAGTTAAATTTCACTTCAAAGAAAGGTAAATGACAGTAGGTTTGAATACAGCTTGAACTCTGGCATCAATAAGTTATAAGCTAGCACAGCACCGAAAAAGCAGTGGACACTGATACTGAGCAGTGAAGGGATTCTTTCCCTGCCCGTAATGCAATTGCAATGGTAATACTGAACCCTTTCTTCTTCCCCTCCTAAACTGTTTAGTTTCACATAATCTCAGTGCTCACTTTAAGCTCACTGCTGTTGTTGCAGGATATAATTTTGAAACAATTGATATTTCCTGTCAAGACTTCACCAGAATCTAAGTTTCCCACTACAGCAGGTTTTAGGAATAGAAGAAAAGTGACCTGTTATTCACAAACCTTTCCCAGTGCAAACAGACCTTAGTTTTATGGTTGTACTTTCAGGTTTGAAAAGCATCTTGCAATCACAGAAGCATAGAGGAGAAGGTTCTAGAGCACAGTTCTGCAAAGAATGACAGGGACCTGTAGTCTGTTTCTAGTGCTGTTCTATAGAGAGGGTCCTGGTTTGGATTTACCTTTTCCATCTCTAGAACTTTATCTTGCATCTCCTTCAGGGCACAATGGGATTCTGCTTCACTCAGCCTGGCTTGGACAAGCTCTTTTTCCAGCTGTAGCACAAAGTCTTCACTGTATCGTGAACTGCATTTATGCTACAAAGTTTGCAGAAATATGTTTAGTATGAAGTACAGATTGTTTGAAAGGGGTTTTATATACCAGATTTGGTGGGAAAAGTACATTCAAATGCTTACGGTCAGGAACACCGGTGTAAGTGCTTACCTTATACAAATCTACTAATGTCAATCCAGACTGCTAGCAAATGTATCCCTACTGCTCTGCCTCTCAAACAACTGCACCTCCACACAGCCAAATGTGTCTGACAAAACTGAGACCCCCTACTGGTACTGACAAGCAGCAACACACATTTTTCTCTCATTCTCAACCCAATTGAAAGATTCTCAAACAATCTGTGATTATTTTGTGGTCTACAGAAAAAGATGCTCAGGAAAGACTAGCTAATTACAAGGTTAATACAAGTATCATTCAACCCCTGTTCACTTGAACTCCAGCAGCATCCTTCCATAATCTGGAATTTAAAATAAAACTACGTATGCTTCAATGCACAATGGCTTTGGTTTGCCCCTTTCTTCACTCCAACCCTTGGTTCTCATTTGCTTACACTCTCTATATTCCCTCTAAGATTCAGATACATCCAACTGAAGCACTTATAGTCAAAAGACTCATTTAAATTTTCCCCCCAGTCAATAGTTTAAAAATTCATTTTATTTCTTTCTTGGATCACTTTAAAATGACTTGTCAGTTTTACAGATTGTCAAACTTGCTTGATAGACAACATCAACCTAAATCAGCCTTTAAATTTCTGATTGAAGAAAAAAGTGGGTGCTGAAACCCTCAAAGCAGTTGTTTAGTTACTGTATTTACATAGCTACCCTGAAAATTAGGTTTAGAGGAAAATAATTTAATATATTTTTTGTATTATTAACTACATTGTGAAATATAAATACTATGCTTGGATGCACAGATTAAGCTTTAATTAACTATTCAACTTTTAAATGATTATTCATTATACTAAAGATACAGCTGTGACCTACTTTATATTTGCATCAAACATTTTAGTTTTCTGCATCTAAAAACAGTAAAAAAATGAACAGTTCCACATGCTTCTGTTAGGGTGTGACATCCCCTGACTTTTTACCTACAAATAAAAGGCAAACAGGACAAAGCAAGGATTCAAATGGAACTATATGGTCAAGGAAATAATTTTTTCATTTGCTTTTATACTTCTGCATGCCATCTAAACCTTTTGTCATGACTTACACTACAATCCAAATTCAAAATGTACACTACTCTTAGTGTTACTATATTTCCTGTATTTATGTGCCTACAGGAAGCTGTAATGGAGGGGAAGTGTGCAAAGCATTAAAAGGCAAAGGCAGCTCAGGCAGGCAATTTTTAGTGTCATTGACACCATCCACTTAAGCCCTCAGCATACTGTGTGCAGGCAAACACACACAGAACCCAGATATAGTATGGTCCTTGTACGCTAATATTAGTTTTCCCTTATACAATACTAATTGAATTGGTATTTTTTTCAACCCACACAGTGTTTTTGCCTCAGCAAGCAGACCTGATTTGAGCATAAGGAAGAGGATGGTGGACAATGCTGATTCATTTCCACACTTGCTTCACATCATGTAGCAACACAAGTACCATATGTAACACCATGCAGAGAAGAAGCAACCACTCTTTGTTTATTCCCTGGATGTTTGTACAAGTTCATCCCATGATACACACAGCAACTTAGATGGACTCCACATTTCCTGTTCAGATTTCTGTCTGTGATACACACGGAACGAGAGCAAATGCAACGTTCTCTCTCTGGTAAGGTAAGAAATTCTCGAGCATTTTCCAGGACATTGAGAGAAAACAGCAGATTTGAAGAACTGAATACATGCAGATTTCGCAATAATGTAAGTGTATTCTCTAAAAATCTAGTTGATGTTTATCAAATAGTCATGGAGAATGTAAAAAAAGCTATTAATCCAGTTTCAGGCACAAGTCATGCCTTCTTTAAATCTGCCTTTAGATTTCACCTGCCTAAGGAACATGTTAAGAGTACTTAGCCCCAACAAACTCTAAATCAAGTCTTGATACACTGGTAAAAAAAACCCAGCCAAGATCATAACAGACTGAAGAAATCAAGATTCACAAGTCAGAAGTTACGAGTTTTGCTACGTAGTAAAACAAAGCACAATTTCAATAATTTAGTATATAAGAGTAAAACAAATTTATAGTTAAAACAGTGTCTGAAAACTACTCTTCATTTGACTGCAGGAAAAAGATCTGTTTTTATATATTTGCCTTAAGCTCTGGAATTTCTGACAAAAGCCACAATGCAAATACAGACTTTCAGGCACCACCAAACATTTTAACCACAGTAACACTTTCTTGCCTATGTTGAAGAGATATGTAATATAAAGGACTAAAACTGTAGTTCTGCAGCCATTTAATTCTGAAAGGAACAAGTCCTTGCTTGGCTTCATACAACTGGATTTATTTCCACCCAACTTTTCTTAAACATAAGCGTATCAAATATTATTTTGGCTGATGACAAATAAAATTACGCAATGTACCCTCTCCAGTACACTATACTGAAGGGCAATTAACAGATGATTCAGCAGCTCCCAGCTAACTCTGTTTACACATTTAAGCACTAATGGTAGTACTTCCCTAAATACAGTATTCTTATTTTCTACTTTTTTGTTGCAAATCAGAACACAGTATCAGGAAAGTATACCGTAAAATAAAGCGAGGCCTTCCATAAAGTTGCAAGATTCATTTACAAGCATATATTCCCAATATCAATTACTATGTTCTTAATTATTATCAGTCATTTTAGCATGAGTTCCTGAAAATAAACTATGCATTATGAAGTTGCTGTAACAGTAACCAAATACATCACTATAAATTACCTTGCAAAATGCATATGCTTCCATCTGAATGCTTAGTCAATTAAAATTCTATCTTCACATAATATAGCTGAAGAGCCTATTTAAAAATAAGATGTGAACTAATTTTAGCTTGATTAACCTCCAATTTATCAGATTCAATTTTAAAGCATTCAGACTGAGGAACTGGGTAATTATTGACAATTACAGTATCACAGGGAAAGACAAGATTTGCATTCTGGAGGTGTTCACACCCAGCAAGAAGCTACCCTTTTCATTTAGAAACACAAGGGGGAAAAGAACAGAGAATAAAGCCTTCAGCACATAATCATCAGGAGTAAGTTACAACAGGCTGATTACCCTTTCCCCTAACTCCTCAAATGTCATTGCTTTTAGCATGCCTCAAAAGAAAACTGCATTTCATTCAAGTCAGGCACAACTTCCTCTATGCAGTTCTTGATTTACTAGTAGTATGAGGAAGAAGCCACTTTCCTCTTAATCATTTGGTAACCCACCACAACTTGACTTTGTCAAGCTTCTACATTTAAAGACCAGAAAAGGCAAAGAGAGATTAGTATCATTCATAAGTATAATGATTACCTCTTTAAGTAGACTCCACACTTCATAATGAAGTCATTCTAGTTCAACTAAAAACTCCCTATAAATAGTTTAGGAAATGGGGGAAAAATAAGCTTTTATGTAATTTGGGCTTCTGGTATTAGGCTTTGATCAAAAGAATACTCCTCTATCCATCTCTGTTTTCAGAAGTGCTGCAGAGGTAAATTTCTTCAGGCATAAATCCAGTAAGTACCTTCAATATTTACCCTTAAGCCATCCAACATACGCTATCCAAACTCATAAAACAGATAGTATAACCCCTTGATAATACTCAAATAGAAATGGCACAACTTTTTCACAAAGGACGTGTTAACCTTCCTAAAAATACTATTGTTTGGATAATTTTTTGCTACCAATGAAACAGTGGGGTTTTTTAATCCCACGGTGTTGTTCAGAAGAGGCGGTTGCAAGTACCCTTGGGCAGTTCTTTTCATACATTTCTATTCTGAGATTCGTATCCAAACATTACAGTTTTTATCATGCTAAAGCAGAAAATTCAAGAGTGGAAAAAATGTAGATGATAAAATATATACAATAGATGCTGTATCTTTAAATAAGCACAGATAAACTCTGCAGTGATTTACAAGTTTACAGTGCAGCCATTTTTGCTAACAGTAAACAAAGCTGAAATAATTACAGAACAAAAAATTAAAGCAGATACACGCAAGACAATACTGAAAAGTAGTATTGCCAAGAACAAAGCTACTGGCACTAGCAAGTGGCAAAAAAATTTACCAGTGTACAGTAAAATGCCAAAATTGCAAATAAATCCATGTATTCCCACCAGGTGGCGCTCTGAGCGCACGTAGCTGCTTACATTTGTTGCTCCCACTTCCGTGCTTGGAAACAATTAAAAGCCTGTTCAATCACGCGTCTTACTGGTGCAGCAGAATCTAGCGAACGCTCCTCACTTGAACCATTCTAACACTTTCATCTAATTCTGATGGGTCTCAAAGCCACAGTGCTATTCCCTGCACTTCAGAATAAGCCAGCTAATAATCACAAATGTGTCTAATAACTGTATGGATTTACAGTCTCAGTTCCACACACACAGTCAGACAACTTCTTATAGCCATGTTCACATTTAAGTGGAGGAAAACAATGCTGCAAGCACGGGAAGAAGGAAGCGTGCTCACAATTTAACTAACTCTCCATTCCTGCAGTACTTGTCCAGTTCTGCTCAGGATCCCATACCTAGGCAACCTGTCAGTGCCATTCAGTAAGGTCCCCAGCACAGTTAAAGGCATTAGCTCTAAAAGTCATATTCCCACCAAACAACGAATAAATAAATACAGTATCTTAGTCTCCTAATAACTTTTAATTGCATACAGGTCATTAATATGGATGCCTCTAAAAAACACATTCCAAACGTGTGTGTACTATTGTAACCAGACAATAAACAGCTGGATATCCAAAAGTCTATAAATGCTTCTCATTGTATTTCACTTGAAAGATTACAATATATCTAAAAATGTTGAAAAGCATTACTAGACCATCCCCATCTTCCTCATCATAATTTCTTCATATTATTTCCCCTAAAGAAATTGTTCAAGTTCTATAAAAATCAGTAGTTCACAAGAGAGAGTAACAGCTCATTCATCACTTCTTACGACTACTCCAAAAATACATACCTTTTTTACACTAAAATGCATGAAACTGTGTGAAATGCATTAAACATGTAATAAACTAGGTCTAGAATTTGCATTTAAGTTGGGATTTCTTTTCTGTCTAACAGTAAATTTCATCTTTATCTTCCAAGATGAGACACATATTTCTAGAGCTTTGGTGGAAGACATATAAAACAAACTGCCATACTGACATTAAGAAACCTGGCAAGCAGCTGCAGTATATACTCAGTTCTATTAAGCCATATTTCATACACCTGAGATGTTTCACACACACAGGCATGTATCTGGATACCACTTATTTAAAACAATCTGAGGATATTCATATCAACACTGGTAGTGCACAGTTTATTCAGCAAGTGAAGGTGCTAAAATGCTTCCCCGTGTCCCCCAAAAGAGAAGATACTGAACACTTCAAGTGTCTCAGGGGAAGTAACTTCAGTCTTAAAGCGACAGTCAGAAGTCTTGAACATTTTACTACCTAAAACACTGAGTACACACAAATACAGCACTGTAAAAAGCTTCTAAAATTATTTTCCTGCTCCATACACACATAAACCCACACTTTTAAATCAAGATCTGTAGTTACAAAATCAGGGACAATACTCTTCTACTTCAGCAAGCAGTACATTTTAGCATACTCAGAAAAAACAAATACAGGTACACAGAAGAACGTTAACATGAAAGAAACTGACTTAAATAATACACTAGGTAAGGGCACTGTGAATCAATTCTCAGATTTGAGTATTCAGAGTGACACAGTTTGCAATTACTAGATTCTTAGCAATAAGAGGGATCAGAGGTTGTATGTGCGGGTTTTTGTTAGTATTTATTTTGTGGTGGGAGGATTTTGGGTTGGTTTGTGAGGGGTTTTTTGAGTTTTTTGCTTGGTCTGCTTCATTGTGGGTATGTTGTTTTTTTTAATTAACTCATAACTTACACCTATCCAGGGTTATGAATCTCATCTATCAGTAGAACAGAGCAAAATTTCATTTAATCCAATTTGTGTAATTTTAAGAACGCAAATCACAATGAACAGGGGTTTACAAAGACAGCACAGAGACCATGTCATGTAATGATGAGGAAAAATAAACACATGTGAGTGAAAAAGATGAGATGATGTGCTGCCAGGCTCCTTACCCATTGCTGCTGTTGCTGGAGCTCCCTGATGGTATTCTCAGCTTGCTCCAGTTTAGTATTGGCCTCATCACTCTGCTGTTTGATGGTGGCCAGCTCCCGTTTTATGAGGTAGTTTTCCTCAGCCTCCTGGGCCCTTGTCACTTGTCCCTTAGGACATAATTTATTTTTTTAAGCACTTGATGACAAATCCAAGGAAAACTGCCTTTGTGATGCTTAGCTGCTTATTTCATCGGATTGGTTTTGCAAACAGCACAGAGTACAATTGGTAGAAATTTTAGGACAAAGTAGTACTAAACAGCTGCTTTAGTACTTTATTACAAAGTTCAGCATCCATTTAGCAAGCACAGTTTTGTACTTGCGTTCAGTAAAATTCCTTTCATGCATTATTACTCAGTTGTACATGCACAGATTGAGGTTCACAATACTCAGTTTCATTGTTAATACAGTGTCATTTGTCAGTGTCACAGAAACCATTTGCCACAGGAATTTGTACAAAAAATTACAACAGGTTAGGAAAATTACTATAACGTGCAGGTATTGGGTTTATATATATTTTAGTAAACAAAATTAAACAAGTTTCTAGCAAGATATATTAGCTCTGTATTTATTCCAAATCAGCAAAGCAGGGAGAGAATACAGCATGCAAATATGCATGCATTAAAGCAGTTGGGGTTTTTGATGAGTAGAAAGAGAGTCATACAGTAAAAGACTAAAAGACTATACCTGTATCAATCTATCTGCCAAGGAAGCACTTTCCTACAAAGGAAAAATTCAGATAGGAATGAGGAAAAGGGAAACCAAAATACAAGGGGCTGATAACAGTGACCAAAAAAGACCAAGAGCTGATAGAAAGAAAATGCCCAAATTCTACCCATTTTCTGTGCAAACTCTTTTTGCAAAATTAACAACTCTTCATATAAATGCAACTCAGCCCAAAGGTCCCAGGAAGCAGCCTTTTCTGCAACAGATTTAACACAGTCCATCTTTGATACAAAAAGGTTTCCAAGCCAGATTTCCATAGCATTTAAATTCACCAACAGGAGACTGGGTGGTTTTATTTGAATGGCTTGCTTCCCTAATTAATGAAAATTACTGAAGCATTATCTGACATGATCGAATAGATAGATGCAAGACACGATCTACAGTCCCCCCCACAGCATGAAACAAAGGCATAATTTGAGCACAGAGGGAACTCTACTAAGCACTGAGGCATTCATGCAGAGCTACAGCTTCCACTAAGATGGAGCAGGGAAGTTAAATGGGGCAAACTGACAGACAAGTAGGAAATGTCAACTTTGACAGCGAATGTTCTACTTTATCACCCCTGAAACCACTCTTTTTTTTTGAACATTCTACAACAGAGAAACACACCTGTTAATAGACCTTCTTTGTCCTTGTAACTTTGATTAAAACTGAAGTTCAAACTAGTAGATAAGAGCTATTACTTAGTTAAGGTACACTAAGGAAATCACAACTATATCAGATGGGTTTGAAGGATGGAAAAATTAAAAGTTTCCAACAGAAAACTTAAAGTTATTTCCCACACTTTATGATGTTTTTCAAATGCTGTGATGATAACAATGTTCAGAAATTCTTATTAATAGGTAATATTTTCCAAATTTGAATTGCTTTAATTCCAATCAAATTGGGATAGTCTGAAGGTGAATTCTGAAATTCTAAGTACAGAATTCGCAAAAGCACTAGCATCTGGCAGTTCATCATGGACTTCACAATTAGAACAAGAAAAGGTTTCAAACCTCTACAAGATAAGTATAAAACAAGGGTATAAACTATTATCTATTTGCCAAGGGCATTGAAATTCTTCATTACAGCTTCAAGCTTATTAAAGAGATCCTACTCTTTTCCATTCATAAATCTCCAATACTAGAAACACAAATGTTTATAAAACCGTATTTCTGGCGACAGCTTTCACAATGTGTCCTTATTATGCATCTTTTCCAAACTAAATTCTGAAATCAGTTCATTAGAAATTGATAGAGATGGACTGCTTTTCAAGAAATTGCAATGGGGTTTAACATCTGAAGTGTGACATCTTTCAGTTACGTCACTCTTAACTGAAAGTTTACCATTTTCTTCCCTGTGAGATGTGAACAACTGTTTGCAACTCACAAGAGCATTCAATTCCATTTGTTGAAAGATTGTCCCTGTTTGTGCTTAAGTTGGACAGGCATGTTCTCATTCCTGAGCAGAGCAGCTCAGATACAAAGTGCCACAGGAAGTGTGATACCACGATACAGGAGAGGCCACTGGAGAACAGTTTGCAATGTATCCACAGCAGCCCTCATGCATACTTTTGAAGTTTCAGTCCGTTTACAAAAAACCCCTAACAAAACCCTATTCCAGATTAGATATATGAGAAGTAAGTCTTTAGATATTCTCCCCACCGCGTACCCAAAATTGCCACAAAACCTCAGAACTACACAGAACGAATGAATGGCAGTGTTCCCATTCTCAGCATGAATGCTGTAACATCTCTCTGGTCATCGGTAGGTCTGTCACTTTGCTCCTACATAAAAACACCAAGCAACTTCAGGTTTTCAAAACTGAGGATTCTCTCACAATGACCTCTTTTCCAACCAACCAGTCCACTATTTCATGGAGTCTTCTGGACTTTGAACATATGCTTCTAATTCAGAAAGAAAACAGTACAACACAAGCTGGATATGTTAAAATGTTTGATTTTATAATCACTAAGAAGCAGATATAACCTTACATATTTAAAGCATTGATCTTAGTTGCTTGGTGATTGCTATGGTATTTGGCTAAGCACTGCTAGCAAGCACCAGGGATTATCAGTAAAAAAATTCTGAGATTCCAATTTCATATAATGAAGTATTACCATCAAGAAAGTCTAAATTAACAGAGATTAAATATAATCCCCCACATACTTACTTTTTCTAGTGTTTCAATGCGCTGTTTTAGGAGTCTATTTTCAGTTCGTAACCTCTGGAAGGTAAACAGTTTACAAATCCGTTTCTCATGTTATGTATTGAAAGTCTGATAAAAGTAAATCAAACTAACAACTTTTTTATCTCATCACATCCATGAAAATCAATATAAACACAAAAATAATTAGTGACCTTCTTGACATCCTTTCATATTACATACTAGCTCAAAATACGAGAAACACATCTCATGTTATGCGAAAGCATCTATGTTGCATTAGCTGAAAGCTGTATGTCTGCAGGGGAACCATGGGGCTTAACCCCACAGCAGACTTGACATCCTCCCCTTCATAAACAGAGTCAGTCCTCACGGTTAAGGGACATGAAAGGGCACTCCCTGCACTAGGACAGGCTAATGAAGCAGCTATAAGGTTTCCTTCCCCTTCCTCACGAGAATTTAGATTAATCTGTAAGGTTACACTGAGAATTACCTCAAATGTCCCAGAAGTAAGAACTGTACTGAACTTTACACTTCACTGGTGCACTTCTGTAAATTTTAGCAGTCAGCATTCAGACAGAAGAGATCCATACCCCTCAGAACAGGGCATTGGATAGCAGTTCAGTAAATGCTTCATTTTGCCAGGCTAAAAGGCAAACTCAAAAAAAGGTTGGTTTTCTATCTCCCCTAAAATAGTCTCTTCTGCCAAGAAGATCTGCTAAGTCAGAAATTATTTACATATGTCCCAAAGCAGGGCCTAGGAGCACATAACTTTGCGTTGTTTGGTTGGGGTTTTTTGGTTGTTTTTTTTGTTGGTGTGGGCTTTGTGGTCCTTGTTTTGGGGAGGTTTTTTGCTGTCTTCTTTTTTTGAGGGGGGATGGTGGCAAGAAGCAGGAAAGGATTTGAAATTAGTTCATGTACTAGAATCTAAAGTTACAGTTGTCTTTCATATGGTTTTACTTTGTCCTGTTCTGCAGAGAGCTGTCATTTGAGCCCTGCAAATCTGATTTCAGCTGCTGTACAGCAGGTATTCATGCTGCTAACTGCCTCACTGCCTGCTACAATATCAAACTGCCTGAAAAGGCTTCTAATACCTTTGTGCTCCCTAATGCATCTCAGAGTCATTTTTCTAGAGAACTGATACCTTAAAAACTGATATTGAAAGGCAAAATGACTAGCAGTGGACAAGAAAAAGGAAGGCTGTACCTAACTCCCTCAACAAAGCTTTATATAATACACTTGCACATCGCTTCTCCCACTGTCTTTTCTCATAGAACACAAGGAAGAAAATCCAGATCAAACAACATGCTGTGAAAAAAAAGTGAAATAGGAAAAAAAGGCATCAAAAGCCTATTTATGTCACAAAAGCAAAAAGATGCAGCGATTAAGTGCATACAGGAAGTAGGTCAGTTAGTAAAAAGGGAAAAATAAACTCCACTGGCAGCTTGGCTTTTTTCTGCTAGTTTTTATTAACTGCAAAAGCTCCAAAAAGTGACTGCAGACAGAAGATACTACAATTTGGGTCCAATGCATAAGAAAAATCAAGATCTTAAAATCAAAGACAAACCACTCAGGTGCACTCTATGAAGTCTACCTTAACACATGTCACACAAACCTCCTGTGTGGAGCACTTAAATCTAAACCAGCATATTTGGAACCTCTGATAAATGAGGGCATCTGTTATTAAACTTTTGTCTGCAGAAAATACTAAAAAATAAGTACAGCAGGCCCCCAAAGCATTTTTTTTTAATGTCCACCAAAAGCCTCAATAATTTCACTGTAGATGTCCTTCATGAACAGATCCCAAACAGAAATGCTGAAAGAAAAGAATTTGTGGACCTTAATTATGTCCTGCTACATGCAGAGATCAAACATGTAACCCTCCCATCTGGGAATTAAATTTATTCATAAATAAATCTGTTGAGGGTTCCTTACTTTAATTTCAACTTGTTCTTCCATTTCTTTTGTCTTTATTGTAGTGTACTCTTTTTCTAGCCTAAAAATTAGAAATAGTAAATTATGATCAGAAACATTGTGGATAATTTACTTGTTGGTGTAATCCCTAACAAATAACAGTAGAACAGAGGTACAGATTATTGATATTTTCTCTGAAATGCACTCCTGTAAATGCTTAGACTAGACCTTAATTTTAAACACAGATTTCAGTAGATATAAGCAGACTGAAGCAGCACTCTGAAGTGTGGGACCTTGCTTGGATACCTTACAGTGGCAGCAATTTGGAGCTACTCTGTTATAACCCCCTTATGTAATACAGTCATCAGTTCAATAGATTCAGCCAAAAGAAATCAGACCTTGGAAAGCCTGGAAGAAAAAGATGCAAAGAAATCTGAGAAAAATACCTTAAATATAAACCAATTTTAGCCTCTCCCCAGCAAACCAAATGAAAAAGGCGGCAAGAAAAACCCACAAGCTGAGCCAACAATGCCTCTAGAGAAGGCAGATCAGGAAGTTCCGACTTGGAATGGTAGGACTTTCAACTACATACACTTGTACTGGTTTGCAAAGAAAATATTTTTCCTGAAACTTTGTTGTTACTTCCTTTTTAGAGAAGACTGCTCTCTCTACTGATCATAGGCTGCTGACAGGAAGAAAAAAAAAAAGAAAAAGATTGTGACAAATTCAGCTTGGAAGACCCTGGGCACAACCTGCAGTGCAACAATGAATGTAGGATACTCTACATCAAAATTAACCCTGGCAAATCACACTACCTGCAGCTTGGCTAATGGAAACAAAATTCACCAAAGGCAGAAGAGACAGGCAACTAACCTTAAAAACAACAATATCAAGTGGTGGTACTCTCATGATTCCAAACACCAAATGAAAGTCATTTTACTGTTATCAATGATACTACTTAGTTTTATCAATTTTTATTTTAAACAGCACTAATTTTGACTATAAATGCACTCTTTAGCACTGTGATTATTTTTCCAGTTCTTGAGAATGAAAATCTTCAGAATTTAGGCTAGATCATTAAAGTTTCATCTCCTTTCCCTGCTTCACCCTGAAAAAACCAAAAGCAATATCCCCTCCCTCCAGAAAACCACCACCTACCCAGCCTTCCTATTCAGTTACTTTTTTACAGAAGTACTGTAATTCCCCATTACTTGCAGTTTTCTTCAAATGTTTTTTTTAGTTATTTTTGTAAATGAGATACAGCTTTGTTATATTTAAGAAAAATAACAAATACTACTTCAGAATAATTTTTTTTGCAGGAAAAACTTCAGTTTTAACTGTTTATATAGTATAAAACCCCAAAGAAATGTAAAGATGGAAAATTCAAAATGAAACACTGAATAACAATTCTTAAGGGTAAACTAAAAAACCAGTAACTCAGCAACAGTATAATCTTTTTTCTCAAAACGTAATACCTACTTTTTCATCTTTTTTGCATTGTATTTGACTTGATAAGATGCTTGGATTAATTTGTCTGGACCACTGTCAAACTGATGTGGAATGACCTTTTGAAAGTGCTAAAAGCAATCAGAGCACAAGATTACATATAATTAACAGCTGCAAGGAAATATACACACACTACACATTTCAGATATCTCTTAAAGTTAATATAACCATAGCTTACCTGTAACATTCCTTCCATGTCGAGTTGCAGTAATTCTGCCTGGTTCATCTGAAGTAATGCTAAACCTACACGAAATACTATCTCTAAACCCTGAAAAGAAAAAAAAATTCCAACAATTATTCTTGGCACTGTCAACAGAACAGAGCTTTTCTACTATTTACTAACATTGGAAATCTCACCAGGTAAGCACAAGTAAAAGGGCTACTGCAAAGACCTCACAACAAATTGCTTCTGTGTTTCTTTTTTTGTTCCAAGGACAAGCAGTCTGGCTATTTGTCCTGATGCCAGACATCTCCCTCAGAGAAGTGAGTGATGAGGCAAAATCTCAAGTGACAGGAATTCTCTAGGTCAGCTCTAGCAACCATTTTAAGTATATCTAGTAGAAAAATACTCAGTACTTCTCAGAAAGGCTATTTTAACTTCAGACACAGTACAATGCAGTTAAACTACTGAAAAACAAAGAAATAAAGAAATAAATAAAGAAAACTAATGTCTCACTATATACCCTATCCTGGACTTTCCTGAGGGCAAGCTAAAAGGATCCACACCTTTGACTTACTGCTTTCTAAGAGCTGACAGCAGAGCGAACATAAGCTGTGATTTGTTGCTAGTTACAATTATGCTAAGCTCTAATCCTAAACACAGCACAGGTGTCTTTGTGATAACAACACTGAAAAATTCCCTAAATTTCTTTAGCACCGATCATCATCTGGACAATAAAGGGAACTAACACTCTCTTCTTGGCTTGCATATCCTCAATGAACTTTGGCCTGAAAGCAGCATTAGTTTCCACTGCAAACTCACCATAATACTGAGGAATGGATGTCCCTGCTGCATCCAGAAAGAACAGATTTGGGAAAACTTCAACAGGCTTAGAGCACAAAGCTACACGCAATATCAGCATTCAGTCACTTAGCTGCTCTTCCTTGACAAACTGCACACACAGACACCTTCCCTTAAAATAATGTGATCGGCATAAGAAATAAAAAGCAAGACTGAGATTTGTCCATCATGATGGGATTTATACCACTGCCTAAATAACTGTTTTCAACAGCTACTCTTGAAGTATAACATATGACTACTATTTAGTAGTTACCTCAGACATAAAGATATCAAATATTCTCGTTGCAATTGGTAGTGGAAAAGTTGTAAGGAATATAGTTAAAAACCATGACGATGCATACATTGAAGTGTGAAAACTCTGAGACTGGAAGTGCACATAAAGCTCCGGAAGATGTTCCTGGAAAAGAAGAGGAGTAAAATACACAAGTATGTTAAGGTTCTGCTTGTAGTTTTTGTGCACACATGTTTTTGATAAATTTTGAAAACAAGAAAATAGTTGATACTTAGATAGCACCTGTCTGTACTAGCAACAGGACTGGGAAAGACATGACCGTCATTATCAAGAACCATGCAACAGAAGTCCCAATACAGAATGTCCTACAGAATGTCTACCCTGCAAAGCACATAACAAAAACACTTCCTGATCCTACAGGGAAGTCAAGCTTGTAAATCCCTGAGTAATATCTAGAATGGGCTACTAAAAAGAGCTGACTAAGGCTATGTGATATCTCACCCCTGATTATCATGTTAGAAACTGGATCACAAAACAGAAGCCTATTTTTCTCCATCAGCCTGACCAGGAAGAACGTGCACTCCAAATCTGAAAAAAATTTCAATTCTACTTATGAGGGTATCCACCAATTTTCATCTTTTAAGATACTATAAATTGACTATGAAGATTTTGACTTGCAGAGTCTTCAATCCAAACAGAATTAAACATTCATATGCTTAAACTGCAGCAATACAAATCCTCATACTTTGGTGTTTAAAAGGTTAACTGTCTGCCAAAGGTTAAAAAAAACACTGCTCACAGAGCCACATGCATTTACTCCTGAAGTTCTGTAGTCAAGAGTACAGCCTGTTAGCCAACAGACATGCCTGCTCTTGAGCTGTAACTCCCAAGTTCCTTATTAATAGTTACTGGAGAGCAAGTTTGATAGATTTTGTATGTACCTGTATCATGCATTCAAACTGGTACATACAAAGGCCCAGTTCAGCCATGCTTGGTTTAAAGAGTTCTCGTAGTCTGTAATCTTGCATTAATTTAACAAACACACAGAATGCCTCTTCTTCTGGCATCTATATCAAAAATAAAAAAGCACAGTAAAAACTCTGGACAAATATAACGACACCTCAGAGTAAAAGCCTAGGAGTATTTAGGGTTGGGGTTTTGTGTGTGTGTGTGCATGTGCATGCAGCTGAGTTATTTTTTTGGTTGTTGGTTTGTTTTGAGGTTTTTGTTTTGTTTAACAGATTTATAGCCAATTACTCCAATGAACTTTTGTATATATTAAATTCTAGCAAATAATTTCTAAACTGAAATGGAGGTCTGTAAGTTTCTTATTATATACCTACTTTGCCATAAACCAAAAACCAATAATACAAAGGCAGCTTTAAGATAATCAAATCAACTATACAGTTCCATTTGAACTCTGAGGAGATTCCATGTAATAGAAGAAAAATTATAAGTTCATTTATTTTTGAAATACCACTCACCAAAATAGGTTGCAAGCCTGAAATCCTACCTTAGCTCTGAGAAACAAATACATTCTCCCACTCCAAAACAGTATCTTGGCAAACAGAATGACGCAAAGTAAATCTCATTTAATTTCCAGACTAAACAGCTGCCCTTGACAACTCCATCATAACCAAATTATGAAGGAGAACCATTGCAAAAACTCCCAATAAACCGCCACAGTATATTATGCATTCTAGCATTAATTTTAAAGGTTCACATATTTTTAAATATTTTTACCTGCATAAGCAGTAATCCAACTATAAAAGCACTTCCTTGACAGTATCCAACCTCACGATCCACCAAAGAGTAAGCCTGGGAAATAAAGTTAAAACTCTCAACAATTAAAGCCTCATTATCAATAAAAAGGAATCATAGCTCATCCTTCTATCTCGTTAATAACTTATTCTTCCTCTCCCCAAATCCAACAGGGGCAGACATCCCATCCAGAAGTTTTAGTCAGACATTCTAGTTTCTACCTGCTGCTACAAACTCTGCTCTCTGAGCACCTACAGAGCTAAAACTAAGGCATACCTACCAAAAATACAGGCAATTCTCATCTACAGGAATCTGCCAAAAGAGAAGACAGACCGCTGGCATACAAATCTCTAAGTACTACTTCTATAGGAGACAGACTAGACAATGAAACAAGTTGTCTTCAGAAAAAATATGTGTTGCAGTTTTATTTACAGATGGATGAAATGTGGTGATCTCCATGCACGTGACATCTTTGCTTTAGAGTTATGGAAATTACTATGATTTGAAAACCTGCCAACTTTTCTTTGGAAACTATGTTCTGTGGAAAAGTCTGAGCTTCAAAGTTTAACCTCTAGTGAAGACTGAGCGATGCAAACAACGCTACTCTGGCATTTTCATTTTGTGTTTGGGCACTGGAACAACTGGAACATTAGCTTGTACCTGCCGTTTGCTGCTGCCATGTGCACTCCAGAAGTACCTGCAAACTGAACCCGAGTTCTGATTGCCAGTGTTCTTGTCTTGGGCAATGCTGTTTACTTTAATTCACGGCACACTTCATTCCATTATGCTATCAGCAGTTAGTATGTGACTGTATTTTAATGCCAACTTGGTTTTACTTTGTGAGAGATATAAAAAAATTTACAGGAATGCCATTGAAACTAAAATGGGATTTGTTAAACCATTCCACTGTCTTTGGTTTTAAAAAAACCTGACAACCATGAAACTGGTGCAAGTTCTCTAGATACAAGGCAATCCAAGCTGGTGCATGTTCTTGCTAATATATTTTCAAGGGCTGAAATACCAACTCACCTTCATTACGTTGAACAAGACCTCCTGCCCAAGGCTATCTTTTTCTTTGAAAAAATCATGTTCAGGGTATGTTCTAGCAATGTCCCTTCTTATTAATTTTTCACAAGGAGATGTCATCTTTAAAAGCTCTGAATACTGATCCTTAATTGGCATGCTTTGAGCACTGCATAAAAGTTGCCAAACAATTGCTCTGAAGTGATGAGGTATCCCTTTTCGAACCAGCTCCTAAGGCACAAAAATACAATTTATATCTCCTGAAAATATTACAAAAAGAATAAACCTAGAGAAAAAACAGCTGCAAATCAAGTTCCTCAGAACTTCAGAAAAAAATTTACATCACGGCATAAACTACTCATACAGTTCATAATGTCAAATTTTGTAGGATTATTAAGTCAACAAAAAGTTAAGCAGTCTCTGAATCATATTCAGTGGCTAAATGAGCTACTGAAAGTAGTCCCTTATCCAAGCTATGTGAAAAACTGAATACTCAATTTTATGCAAGAACTTCTATTAAACAGAATTTAATACAATTATGTCTATTTCATAAAAGATTACTGAAGATAACATCCTTAGTAATATTTGTAGTAATTGAGAACCAAGAAATCACCAACTAGAAATTGCTTCCAAAATAGGTATATGACGAAAAGTAGAACTAGTTGCAGCACAGTCAACTTCAACAAAAAATTTGCACAGTACCACTGTCATTTAACAAACTTGACAAGTTGTATCTAATTTCTCTAGTGTGCCAGTATTTCCAAGTTATCTTCTAAGGAAGTATTTAAATGCACTTGCAGGCACTGAACCAAGAAAACATTACGTTTACACCTACTAAATTAACTAATTTTACTTTATCCTTTGAAA
The DNA here is from genome assembly GCF_015227805.2 of Hirundo rustica. Taxonomy (NCBI): domain Eukaryota; kingdom Metazoa; phylum Chordata; class Aves; order Passeriformes; family Hirundinidae; genus Hirundo; species Hirundo rustica. The sequence continues at coordinate 16,796,302 of NC_053458.1, forward strand.
AAAAAAAAAATCTGCTAGGTATTATAGGATTCAAACACATCCAGATGGGTACACCGAGGAACCTGTTACTTGTCCTTTAAGAAATCACAAGGACAAGTAATCTTGTTTCTTGATCTGAAAACTGAGAAAGAGGCATTATTCAGGAATTTAACAGACTGTCTTGGTGGTATGTTCTGCAACTAGAATCAGTCTAACCTAGAAGTCTAACCTCTTTCAAGACTATATCCTTTTTGTGCCTTAATAACTTTTTGTACCTTAATAACTGTTATCCAGTATTCTGTCTCCTAAAGGCTAATTCCTTTCATTATTATTTATTCTGAAGCCAGAGTAATCTCCTATTCTGCAAAGCTTCCTCTTTTTCCTGTTCGTTCCACATATTTCTCGTACTTCTCCAACTAATTAATGCAACACTGATAACTTTCAAAGAGACTCTTGCTTTCAAGTTTTTTCTTAAGCTTGACCTCTGCTGCAGGAGTTTTGCATCACTGACCTCCATTTTCTAATATTCCTAAGCTCTCAATCCATCCTTCTTCAGAACCACCATATTAATGCCACTCCAGCTATTGCTCCTGTCTACAACACAAACCCAAGGTGTTTGTCCTAAAAGATTCCCAACTCCAAGATAAGAACCCGAACACATCAGCTTTACGTAACTGTGTCTACCTATCCTTTGTCAACAACACAAGTGACTGTACATCAGCCATCTAAAGCCTCAAGGGCTACTGGTAAAGCAAGAAACTTCTTGTTAATGTACCGGCTCTACAGAATAATAGAGTTAACCTCTCCAACCTTCCTAAAAGGAACAGCAGGAAAACACATCTACTAGGCATGTCATGTGAAATGAACTGCAGAACTTCAGCCATCCTTCAGAAGTGCTCCATAAACAAGAAGCTGAGATGTAAAGGACAGAACACATCATCTTTGGAGGAGCTATAACACTTATGTCTAAAACCTAACAATTTACCAGATTTCTAATAACCTAAGACCGGCTTTTACAGCCAAAAAGATGCTGCTACCTATGTACCCACTGGAACAATCGGGGAATAGGTGTGATGTTCTGATAGTCCATCATAAGTGCAGACTCACAATTAAGGTTGACTTCTGACAAAAAAATACTGAGAATTATTTAACAGCCAAGGGAAACTTGGCTAGTTTTCAATATGTTAGTCAGTAATATAAATAAATATTCCCTGAAAGTTTGTCAAATACTCCTCAAATTGTACTTGGCCAGCCGTAAAAACAAGTGATACTTGTGACAGTTGAAAATGTTCAAACAAATTCTAACTAACCAGATCTTCTTACTACCATCTCACTTTTTCTTTCTCTTGCCAGGTTTCTGTGGCCTTCTTTTCATGGCCTTTTGGAACACCTTTCCAGAAACTGCTTTCCCTATGCAAGCAGGAAATCTTTAGTTCACTTTCTTCCCTTGTTTCCTCTCTCAAGTCATGTTCCCCCTTCACAACTGCTTCGTATAAAAGATACTTTACTTTAGCCTATTGTTCTGCCTTCCCACAACCTATTCATAGACACACATTTCAAACTGTTCAAAAGACCCTGACACATTTGTATTCTGCACATAAAACTACAGACTACAGCCAATAAAGACCCAAAGCAGAACAGACTTGCCTACTAACAAAAAAATCCCATGCTGCCGTGCTGGCTGCCACTGAAACATGGATATGTTCAAATCCACTAAATGCTTTTTAGTTTGAATTTAAAGTGTAATTGAACTCCTCTTCTGTACATTACCACACTAACCCAGACTGGACGCACTGGCCAAAGTTCATCCAATCCATCCAGAATTTAGAAACTATGTTCTTCTGCCTAAGGTCATCTCTGGGATCAACAAACTTGGCAAGCACAAAAACCTAAACTGATTGTAGCTTTTGAGTAGAATTATCAGCTCTCATATTGAGAATGCTTTAAAAAGAGAGCTGCTCAGTACATAGCAGCACAGCACATATACATAATCATACATCAAGCTGTCAGATGCCCTTCAGTTGATTTTCAGTAATTCCATTTTTGGAAACATGAAGCTAATCATCCCTGTACTCAATGGAAATCTCTCATGAGAAGTAAACTGAAAGCTTTAGTATTCAAGATACAATAAATGCATCAGGTTTTCAGCAGGAGACATTTGCTGGATGACAGCACATAGGAAGGTTAGAAAGGAAGCACTAAGGCTTAGGGATGGAAAAATTCAACCAGAAGTTTGTATTACATATTTATTTTAAAAGAATAAGCCCATCACAAAGGTAAAACAGTATCACTTATAACACATTAAAAATGCATCCAAAAAACAGTTTCCAACTACTACCTTAACTTGCTTTTCTTTCTTTTTCCGTACATCTTCCCATTCATTCACAATCCTCCCCCACAGGATCCACGAGTCTTCTTCAAGGTGACTGAGATTGCTAGAAGCTGATGAACTAGATACAAGAGAAGATCCACTATTTCTTCTTGACCCATTTACTGATCGTAAGGATTTGCTATCTGTTTCCAAGAGTCTGCGAAAAAAGCACACAAAACGCAAATTCAAGTTCTTCTAATCAAAGGATCATACTATTAATTGTTTTCTTGACAAAGAATGCACCCAGAGGTTCAGTGAAACAGCTTTAGCAGCATTCATTCAGACTAAATGGGAAAAGAACTGTCCAGTGTTACTGCTTTCTCTTGAGATTGCAAGTAAATCTGCAGACAGAATAGTTCACACTGCAGCATTTTAAGAAACAGATAAAAATGTCACCCACAGATGTCATGCATCAGACTGACAAATAAAACTTAAGGATATCCTCAATGGTAACATCAAATGTCAAAGAACTTTAAAAAATACGGTCATTTAAAAAACAAAAAATTAGCCTCCTAGAAGCCTACCTGATTACACCTTTTAAAAATTGACAATATAAATAAAGGCAGAACAATTCAAACCTTTGAAATAATTTTAAAACAACTAATATTTGCTGACAACTGTTCACAAATCAACACAGTGTTTTATAAATACACAGGAGAAATCCCAAAGTCCCTACAGACTAAGGACAAGGCAACAGAAGTGATTAGTAAAGCTAATGAATGTGTAGTCAAAGTGAGGAGTGCCAATGTGAGAATCTCTGGGGTTATCCAGCAGCAAAGTACAAATAAAGATGTGTCAAGTGCTAGACAAGTTCCTGAGGAGATTTCCCTGTGAGCTGGTTGCTGTGGCCACGGACTTGGCAGAAAGGCAATGCTTTGTTTATCCTTAACTAATATTGAGCCCCATAAGCAGGGGAAATTTTTCATACCATGTTTTAGGTAAGAGCAAGAATTCAGACTAATTTGAAAGAGTTTCGTTTGTGCTTTAACTTCTAAGAATTCCAACATCAGTACATCAGAGCCACGTGGTTGAATAATTTCTCAAAAATTAGCGCAAAAGTTAATCCCCAGCATTTCAGCAAGGTCAGGTTGTGTTTTAGATATTTAACAAATAACAACCCAAGTCATATCATACCTGATATGGTACAGAAATCTCAGCATACCTACAATTTTTAAGTTCTCTACTGCAATAAAGATATTTATACTATCTTTTCCTGTTCCCAGCTTTCACCTACTGGTGTTTATGAAAGCAAGGGAAAAAGTAATTTATCTCATGAAGAAAAATAGTACAGTTTCTGCAGGAGTATTTTGTTTGGAGAAGTGTTAAATGGTAATACCTCAGGAAAAAGGAAAAAAAAAAGCCTTTTCAAGAGAAATTTTCATTTGGATTTTTTTTTTCCAAAAAAAAATTCAAATAATCTTCCATTTATTAATGAAATGCATAAAACCGAGTTTTGAAAAACAAAAACAAACAAGAAAAGACCCCTTTGAAATCCACTTCAAATGTTTAGAAACCTGGTTTATACTGATCCATAATGGAAAATTAGTTTGAAACTCCTTCTCTCAATCCAAGACAATGCCTAAACACTAAATCCAAAGTAATCACAGAGGAAGAAGCATAGAATAAACATTACGATTATAAAAACGAGGTTCTAATGAGACACTTCCAGTTTTCACTGGTTTCTGTAGAAGTTATACTAAGTTGCTGTAATTTGACCTTACCTGGATAAACTCATTGTCCTTAGATTTGAAAACAGGAAGTTCTTTTCACAGTAAGTCGCAAGTTCTGTGACGTTTAGTCACTCTTTTCTTTCATTTAAAACTTTATAAATGATTTACTAATGCCAAATAGTTCCACCAGGACTCTGGACTGAGCTTCCTCTTTATTCTGTGGGGACTTTCAGTATAATTAGATTACAGAATGCTACAAGACATAGCTTGAAACAATTTGAGTTCTTCCCTTTTCTAACTGTTACCTAACTCATATTTTCCTTCTGACATAAAAGCCTACAAAAACCCCAAACCTTTACAAACATCCACAGCAGCACTTCTTCAAGGAAGCAGAAAGAATGGTTCCCTGTGAACAGAGTACAATTGTCAACAAAGTGCCACTGTGCTAAACTGCAGATGCAAACTGTTCTGAAACAACAGCGCAGCCACACAAGAGCATCGGATTTCAGTATTAAAGGCAGTATCTCACCAGCAAAGACACAGTTGATAGGGCAGCCTCTAAATAGAATTCACACACAAGACCAGTGTGGGACTAACATGTCTGGCTAAAACGAAATAAAACCAGACAAGATTGGCTAGTTTACTTACTAAATGAAGAAAGCTGACTTGAGACAGAAAGCCCAAGCTCGCATTCTTCCTTCAACAAGCCAGGTAGTCTGACTGCAGGCATTAATGAGAAGACTCTAGATGTAAAGACATTACACTTCAACATAGATAAGCAGTCCAAAGAACAGTTTGCTTTTCAAATACAAGTTAGTTGCTTTGTCATGAACAGACTAGAAAGCCTCATGTTAAATGCAAATTAGCTTTATTAAAAGCACCATTTAACTATTTTTTTGCTTCTTTTGATAGTTTTTAATTTGCACAGTAAAAATTACGTGGAGCTCATCTTCAAAAACAAAGAAGAGCGTATGAGGTGGTACTAGAAGCTTCCTTCTATTGTCAAAATCTGGACAGATGTATCAAATTCCCTTCAAACTCTGCTGCTCTCAGGCTGCAGAATGCAGACATGAGAGAAGACATGCCAGGTGACACACAGGCATTGCCTCTCCTCCCCCCAGTTACTCACTTCCTCCACTGGAAGTTACTAGCCTCAGAAGTGACTCAGCAGAAGACAAAAACAAACAAATAAACAAACCAACAAAAACAAAACCCCAAACCAAACAAACCCTCCCAACCAAGAATATGAATAATAATAATTTAAAAAAAAAGCCACACAAAAGAAAACCATAAAAAAATCACCAAAAAGCACTCCCCCCCCCCAACCCACCAACAACCCCCCCAGAAACAAACAAACAAAAACCAGCCCAATCAAAAATAGAGTACCTCAGCTGCCTTAGTGCAAAGGCCCGCATGCTCACAGAAGCTGGTTTGAGCTATATTATCAAACCTTGCACTTCACTACAGCTCAGCAATAGCCAGTTCCAGTAGGTAACAAAGCCCTGCAGCTACCTGCCAAGTCTGAAAATCTCCTTGGAGCTCAAGTTGTTTACAGTCAACCTCTCAAAAACGATTGAAACAAACTTGTCAAATCTAACCAGATTTTGCATAAGGACAGATGACTTAGGAGTACTGCCTTGTGCAAATAAGTATGGCTTCTGGAAATTCAGTATTAGGAAATTATACAGTCCAATTTCATTTCTCAGTGATATTGTGAATTTGCACCACTGTGTACATCAAGAGCAACTGATCCACCTGAACATTGCGTCTTGAATTGTACATGGTGCAGATAAATAGGTGCTCATGGAAAGTCTACCACAAATACTGTTGCTTACTATACATAAAAAGGCAAGATGAACAGAAAAAAACTGATTAGGAATTTACTTTTAATTAATTTAAGCTATTATGCATCTGACACCACTAGTGTAACAGCAAGAGGGTGGCTGAACATGCTTCTATCTCTGTACATAGCAGGTTATATAGCTGAAACAAGAACTGGATAAAAGTAGAAAAAAGAATTGAGAGATACTTAAGACTTCAAGAAATTAATAGAAATTATAGTTATGAACTTAAAAGGTAAGAAGGTTATACACTAGTCTCATCCCTGAGACACTCTACTTTAAATTGGATACTAGAAATTACAGTTTATTTTCTTACTATTAGAGGCAGCTATAAAAAATCCCTGTAAAACCAGGGGAGAAGAACACCTTTCAGAGTTCCACAAAAACATAACTTGTAAAAACACAGCCTAAAAATACAAATTCATAAACCTCTGGGCTTTCAGATTGAAGTGTCGTGCCGTGAAGTTTTAACTAATTCCCCTTTAACAGCCTCTATGCTACAAATGCAATAAACCAATTTTAGTTTCATGACTGTACTTCGAAGAGCAAAAAGTTTTCCATTCACCTGTTCTGCTCCTCAAGTTTAGCGAGTAATTCCAAGTCGTCTGGGCTCAGCTGTGTGGGTGAGGATGGTGACAGGGCGGGTGTGGACAGCGTGGTGGAGGGGGATGTGGTGTGTAGGGAGGCAGATGGACTCGCCACCTGGCTGGCCATTTGACTGACGGTGTGCGACACCGTGTTCTTCACCCATGAGAGAGTGGAGCTCAGCTTGCCTGCAACCTTGTCTGTCGCCACCTGCATCGACAAAAAGAAGAGGATGCAAAAGTTGTCCTTTTTAAACTCCTTTCTTCCAGCAAACCTGCTGCATCGAACAAAGGAAAAAATATACGATATGCACAAAGCGACACTGCGATTATTTATTTCTCCAGGACCCCAAGGATGTCAGAAGTAACACAAGCATCACCAGCAATACAGTATTATAGAAGTAACATGCAAGTTTGTTGCTAATCCACACAGACAAACCCCGAGAAACTCCTGATGTATACTCACAGAGCTCATCTCTGCAGTACAGAAATACCACAGGATCCAGGATCAGCTCCGACTTCCCATTATAAAAATAAATAGAAATAAAAGCTTATTTTAAAACATCTTGATAAACTAAATTAATGGCACAGAAACTGCAGAAATATAGCTAGAGAAACAATCAACTACTTTACTGATAGACACTGAAGCAAAATATCAGTATAACCCCCCAGATCACCCATTGCTCACCTTCACTAATCCCTGTAGTGCCAGGACAGAGGAGCAGGGGCACCACATTTCTGATTTACACCAAAGCAAAGCATCCTCTAGCACTGCCAACATGTAGAAAACAGTCACAAAGAATCTATGCCCATTAATCTACAACAGCAGAAAGTCTCACAGTAAGGCATCACACTGCTGCCTCTTTTCTTTGCTCACTTTCTCTTCAGGTCACCCCTACACCAAGTGTCCTTGATCCCCAGTCCCACCACCAGTGCCTGGACACACCCCAGGGTTTTGGGGAAAAAGCAAGAGGTACTGCTAGAGTCAGGGAAGCAGGGGGTTTGGGAAAGCAAGGGTTAACTGGTGCTGATCATCATCTGCTGCTACTCCTTGACCAGCACTATGGAAAGAAGGGCAGCTGTTGGGGGCATCTTCCAGTGAACCCCTCACTAGAGCTTCCCTTCAGCATCTGAAAGTAGAAGAGACTTGGACATACAGTAACTCAGAGTTTAATCTTTCCCCAGCCCAGCTCAGAGGAAGAGCTTAGAGGAGGAGCTAGCTGCCTAGCAAATGTTAAAAGTTGACAAAACCAAGGCTGAAGAGGAACTTCTGAAGTGGTGTTGCTGGTAACTATTTATTTTGAACTTTGCTGATTTCCTCAAAACACTGAATTACTCAATGCCACAAACAATTCTGCAGTACAGCCTATAAATAATTACTAAGATACTAAAGACACTGAGCTACAGGGGAAAATAATCCCAAGATCCTCCAATAGAATCTAATTAAAACAAAATTTCAACTGAAATTAAAAACTCCATCTTATCACACTGTGTATTTATCTGAAGCACAATATATAGGCTGATGGCTGAAATAGAAGCTTTTATTTGGATACAATGCTACAAAGAACTTTCTTGTCAATCAAATCCAGCAATATTTTATTTTAACTTCATATCAAAAAGAAGATGCACTGAATGCCTTCAGAAAACAAGAGGAACAACACAGACCAAACCCAAACCCATGGCACTTGACCTTCCCATTTACTCTCCAACAACAGCATGACACCTAAGTGCTTTCCTAGAAGACTAAAAGTTTCTGAGTTGCATATGCTTAGCATTCATTCTGAAAACGGTATCAAATTTTGCTAGAAGTCTTCAGAGGCAGGCATGCAAACCACAGGTGAGGATAGTAAGATACCAGCATAAACATCAGGAAGATTCCAGTTGGTACTTGCCACTGCTGGACAGCAAAAGTCAGGTATATAAAAAGAAAAAAGGGGGAAAAGAAAAACAAACAAATAAACAAAACCCAAACATCCAATCAAACAAAAAAAATCCACAACAACCCAAACCACAAAAATCTCACCATATATCTTCTAAATATCATCTTGGGGAAAAAAAAAAAATGCTTCCAACACAAGCATTTGACACCATATTTTATAAAAGAGAGAATTAAAATTACTAGAGGTTTCAAAATTCTAGGTTTAATACATGCATTAATATTTCACTTGGTCTTTATCCTTTATGCATTATTGCTATGAAAGGATAAATGACTGCTGTTTTACATTGAATAAAATCACATTATAATGAAGGTAACTCATACGTCTCATTTAAGACAGATTATTTTCTCAAAAGCTTTAAACTGCTTAAAATATCACAAGTAATGCAACTATTTCAAAAATAAATGCTGGCAGAAACAGGGCCAGTCTTAACACAGTAAAAATGACTGCCATACGCAGCAGGCTTTAGGAGTCACCCGCTCTAAGGATCTTAGGTATAAGGATTAGAAAAGCAATGATTTTGAATAATACCCTATGTGGTGCAAACAGGAAGAAAAAAACATACATTCAATTTTTATCTTTTCACAAAGTAAAGTGACTGGGAAGACTTAAGGCATAAAACAAAATTCAAGGTCAATCTGGCTTATAAATGATGAGGCTTACATGATCCAGTAAGAGAGCTGAAGGAGGGTGGTGTAGGTACAGAAATCAAGATTCTTGCTAACATTCATTCAGCAACATATTACTGGGCATTAAAAAAATTAACTCAAAATTGTGAAGAAGCCAATTATGTGAAGAATATCAAAAACTATGGTCAAAAAAACCCCCATGCAAGACAGCATTTAAGTCGGTCAAAACAATGTGCCTAACAATACTGTTTCTCAGGGCAGCTCAGAGGTGCATTAGAATGTATCAGAATTAGCACCCCCAAACTATTTCTAGCCAGCTATCTGAAAACATTGACACACAGAGCAGGCAAAGTGCACAACTGTCAAAAGCAAATATTTGAACATCAAAAGGCTCACAGTGAAATTTGCATCAAAAACACATGAAGAATTTGGTTGGGGGAAAATAGTTATGGCAGTCACCTAGGGCCAAGCAGAACCAAGAAAAACACAATTCTGATCTAACAGCTAGCTAGTCACACCTACATCCTTTTTGCCAGGCTTTTCCACATTTCCTAAATACCTAAAGCCGGCTCTCTTAACTTGATAGCATCAGTGAAGACTCCTGAACCAAGACACTTATTTATTTAGCTATGTGCTCATCATCCATTTCCCTAAGTAGGATGCAGTAACAGGATTGTTCACATTCATCATTTCACCTACCTCAATTTCAAAATTTATTAAGTGGCAGAAGATTTCAGAGTTAATATTTGAAAAGTGATTTAAGACCTTCTAGAAAACAGGTCACTGAAATTTGAAAATGAGAAAATCTTGGGCTGTATCCCAAGTAACCTGATCTGAACAAATGCATGCTTCATTAAAAAAGAAGATTCTATGGTTTTTTTTAATGTCTATGGCTCTAGTAAACTCCCTCCAGAACCCAATATACATCAGAACACTAAATGTGAAATAAATCATATACAGAGCTTTTAGTGTTTCTTTCCTCTGTGTGGTTTTACTCTAATCTGAGAGCAAATTGGTATTTTGATGAGCAGTGGAAATAAAATACTCTGATTTGGAATTACAATGCCCAGGAAGTCAATTATAAAATACAAGGATTTTTGAAAGTGAATATATATTGTCATCGGTAATTTTAGGGGTTTGGTTTTGCTTGATTCTTTTAAGTACATTTTTTTTTCCTTTTGTTTCTCTTTAAATACTAACATGCAAATAGAACTTAATCTAAATTTTCATAGAAAATCGCTAGCAATAAAGCGAGTTATTTTGATGGTAGTTTATTAGTAACATTGATTCTCTTCAGGAAAGCATGGAAATAGCAGTTACATTCATTGAGCTGATTCTAGTGATGTGGAAAACATGGAATACCCATATTAACATGTAAAGATCCAATTACTTGAATTAATTATTTTACCAAATTTAAGCTGCAAATCTATAGTTTGGTTTAATTATTTTTTCCTCCTGTGAAGAAATGCACCAGCATTCTTATGGACACATTAAGTATTCCTGCCTTTTAAACTCTTCACCCTCTTCTTAATAAAGACCAAAAATCCCTGCTACGTCACCAGCTTTCCAGTTCCACCCAGCAGCACTGCTCTACTTGGCCACCACTAAAGCACCACTGCTGCCTCCCACCCTTCTGCTGACAGCCCCTGCAACAAGAGATGTGTCACACAGCAAGACAATTGGTACGCACGGTACCCAGTGAATCCTGCTGACTCCCAGATCTGTACCCCTCCTGACAGCACAAAGGAGAGAACTACAGGTTTCACTCTAGCCCTGACAGAGAAACTGGGGCTCCCCCACTTACAAATCACAGCGACAGCAATGAGACTACATTTAGTATGAGTGACAGTAGATAGTTTCACTGGGCATCACCAACTCCAGCAAATGCAGGAAAATCTGTGTGAGCATTTTAAGCTTTCTTTAGAGATGTAATTTTGCTTAACACAATGTTGTGGAAAGACTCAAGAGAACAATTCTCATTCAACCTTTAATCTGGTTTTTTTATTGTTGTTGTTTGTTTTGGTTTTTTTTAACAGTATCCTCAAGGCTTTCTCTAACAAGTGTTTCTTTAAAAACCTGGTGGTTATTATTTTAACAGATACATCTGCAGCAGTGTCTGCCTTTTGCCTGCAAGAAGGATGCTCTGCACTTCAGTTACAAAGCATCCTTCCCTTTGCCATTCTTCATGGCTGTGGAAGAGAAATTGTAGCCATGTGCTCAGCTGCTGGTACCAGTAACAAGGCCAGCCAGATACAGCCCACGCCCCTCCTATGATTTTACCCAGGTCGCAGTGGTAAATCCGGCTACAGGAGAAAGGACTTTTGCCCTCACCCTCGCACCATTGCCGCTCCCCTCACTGCTGGAGCCCTCCCGCTGGCAAAGCTGCTCCAGCCCGGCCACACACAGAGCTCCAGCCCACACTGCTCCTGAGTCCCAGCACTTCCCAGATCTAGGCGAACTCTCCGCCCCGTGCAGCTAACCAGCCCGGGCTGGAAATCCCCAGTGAGCAGGATTCTTTGCTCAACTCACCTCAGCCAGCTTTTTCAACTCTCTAAAGAGAATTGGTTTCCTTATTATTCCCAGCATTCTTCGGCTGCTGAAATCCAAATTACCGTATTTAAAGAGTACAAAAGGTAACCTACATTGGCTGGGATGCATGCCAAACCATCAAGAACACCATCAGGATGCTCAAGCTATTACTAATTATTATTGATACGTGATTAAAAATAGAATCAATGGATTTTTAAAACGTGCTTTTTCTCTGGAGTGGGGGGGGTCACTCCAGAACCTGCCAATTTATCCAAGACTTTGAACACAAATGTCATTCTAGCTCACTCCTGGGACACCAGGCCCTTCCATTGAAGATGGCTAGGTCTGGAGCCAGGCAGGGACATCTTCCTTATCCTGTGCAGGAGGACACATGGAACTGAGCAGGCATCTCCCAGCGCCAAAGCAGGCACACTCAGTCGGCTGCTGGTCCTACCAACAGCTACACTGCACCCAGAGCACAGCCACACTTCACTGGAATCTGCCTGCCCCAGGTCACGCAGGTACCTCCTAAAGAATTGTGTGAATTTTGAGTTTGAACATACTGATCTTTAAAAAGATGGGGCACAAGACACACAGGGCACAAGACTTAATGACCAACTTTGTACTCTTCTGCAGTTTCCATTGGGAAAACAGAACTACCAGCAATTCTCAGCCACCTGACTAATCAATCAGGCAAGACACGGACCTGTCTGCTACATCCTCTAATATATTGCAAAGATAATAAATATTTATATTGATACTAAACACAGATGCATGACATGCAGCATATATTTATGCCAGCTAAAATATATAAAATTCAGTATCTCAGCTTTATGTTTAGTATCTTTAATTAGCTGATGATTACAGGGCTTTATTATCAAGAGGACTACAATACTGTGCTTAGTTTTCCAAATTACTCAAAGGAATACCGCAATGAGGCTGCATATAAAATTTTACATGCATATATTATACTAAGTAAGGCCAGCTAAAGGTAGACTGCAACATTCCACATTACATACAAACATATAAACCTCTTACCCTGAGAATACTCAGGTAATGTGCAGCACCTTACAAAAGGCCTAATTATCTTAGCACCCTGTATTTGCATTTGCCAGAAAAAAATCTGGTTTTTTTTCAAAAAAAATCTACTTAGATTTCTTTTAAAAAGGTATTTCACTGTACATGATCGTTTTGCTTACTACTTTTTTCCTGCATTTCCCTGAGGAACATTTGTATCAAAGAATTTTATCTTGATATCTTAACTGCCTGAAAGATTACAGATATCTTGAAACAGTGTCTCAACTATTCTTACCATATGACAAAGTAAAAATAACTGCAAGCTTTACACAAACACTACCGTAAGTATCATTTGCTTTCAACAATTTCTTCTCTTCATGAAAAGAGAAAGAAATAGGAACTTCCAGAATGCAGGAAGTAATCTCCATATTACTCTACATATAAAAAGAAGTCTGACATAATTGGGTCTGAAATTGTATATGTGGTTTTCAAGCTAGTTTTATAGCATTCCACAGACCCAGGCTCCTTCCTGCTTCAAAGTTAATAGCATTCTAATATCTGTAGAACAAATTAAACCAACTCAGTCAATGACACATGCAGGAGATGTAGCTGGTGAGTCAGCCTGCCATCATGCTCCTTTGCCAAGCTAAAAATCCTAATTCAGGGCTCAAACATGGCTTCACTGTAAACTTCATTTGGGTCTTTTACACTAAAAATTCATATAACTGATTTCTGCCAAAGCGTGAGTGAGAAGTCCTCAGTTACCCTCATATTCCTGATTTTTCTTGTAATATCACCTAACAGTAGTATGGAATATCATGGCTACCATTCCCTAGCTTCCATTTCACTCAATACATACTAGCTCTCCAAGCCTTTCTGAAACAAAAAAATAAAGCAGTCTAATATTTTAGATTTTATAAAATTTAGGCTATCAAAGTTTTGTGTAGCATCATTTTTTAAATCTCATCATCTGATTAACATGTCATGGGGTTTTAATGGTCCCAGAGAAACCTGAAGTGGCAGTTCACATGTACAACTAATATATGAGGAGTTTTAAAGAGGAACTTCATCAGAAACGTTGTAGCAACCCACTAAAGCTTGAAACCATTGCTCAAAGTCATATGAGTAATATTTCCATCACTGACCAAGTTGTACTAAATTTCATTTCTTTCCAAGAACAATTCCAGGTTTTTAATTACCTCTGCAGTCCAGTGTGGTTTACAGTGTGTCAGGCATTGTCCCAGTGTGCTCAGAAGACAAACCATAGCACTTTTGCCAACACTATCTTCTGTCCATCTAGAGATGGCCAGTTAATCAGGAAAAGTTTCACGTCTGACATAGGAATGTAACAACCTTCAGGAAACTGAGGCCTTCTTTCAAGGGAAAAGACTTAGATACAGCACTTTTGTGCAAAAGATGGCTCAGAGTTCCTTGGAGCTGCAAGAGAAAATACTGATGGACTACAGTAAAAACCTTTAACAGAAAACTTCCTTTGTTCTCTTAGACCTCAGTCTGGAAAATTTCTTTGTATTTGAGGTTCAGCATGTTAATGGCATACACAGATACTTGAAGGACCATCCCCTTGGCTAACAAAATGGAGGGAACAGTCAGATTAATTAGCTAAAATAAAATCAACCATACCAAGTTTTTTTATGCAATAGATTGGAAGGTTTAGGGGTTTTGTCTCTTCAGTACAATGCAACTCCATTATTCAACTGGAGTTCAACCCTCATCAGGAACTTATGAAAGAGTAACACCCTCCGAAGCACACATGTTTTTGGTTATAGCTACTTTCTATACTCCACCCCCCTCCATTCCCCAAAGCCTAGCTTCCATCCTGGAAAGGAGGCAGGTCTAGCATCTACACTACATTAGGAGAAAAATAAACAAAAGTACACAAATGCATTTAGATTTACTAAAAGCTTTAGGTACGTATTTTTGAAGTGAGAAACAACTGAGTCCTATTTTTAAACATTCACTGACCCTTAATCAAAATGAATGTTTATAACGCAACTCTTCATTTAAAAAGGATACAAAATTTACAAGCAGTTACATTGGTAAGTTTAGAAGAATTTAGTGTCTGACACATGGAAGCATATCATTCCATGCAACTTTGTTTACATACTAGCAGCTCAAGAATTTCCTAGGTCTAATTCTCTTTTCTACAGAGACCAGATAAACTATGTCACAATGTGCAGGTTACAACCAAAATGCTCATCTCTCATTTACCAAGCTGTGCACAGTTCCCTTCCCAAAGCGACGTATGAAATGAGACTTAATGGAGAAACCAAGGGACATAAGCATGTCCCTTATGCAACATGGTAACACAAAACTTTTTTAACTGCTTCCTAGAAGTTAAAAAAAAAATATGGGACAGGGGTTGGTGAGACCCTCACCTTCAGGATTTTCCTCTCATTCAAATGTTCAGCTAAAAGGCCAACTTTCCATCAGATACACTCAAGAGTGAAACAGTTGCTAAATGACTGACTGGTAACCAGCCTTTTTGTGAACTACAACTCATCGCAATCTGCAGCTGCTGAGAGACAAGAAATAGAATGCAAAAGTTTCAGCAGCAAGAAGCATAACTAATTAGTAATTTCCATATAGGAAAGGTGTCTAAGCTATCCAGTGAGCAGATATAAACACAGCTGCAAACATCAATAGTCAATTCTTTTAACACAATCCATGCCAACATCCGTGGTCCTGCAGAAATATTCCATTTTGCCCAGTAATTTAATTACCATAGCCATGACTTGCCTCCACAAGCACTTACAGCATAACTGGAAGCAGGGTATTTTTATGGTGTAGAAGGGTCTCCCTCCATGCTGTTCAAGTCTGTATTAGTGCTCTAGCAGCCTTCTTTGAGCACAGCACAGAGAAATCTAATTTTCCTTAGATATTTAATAAAGAAAAGGGAAATGGCTTTTCAGAGAAATGATGTATCTGTTCATCATCAAATGAAGTCAGTTATGTTCTGATTAGTTGGCCACTGACTTCTGCACTTTTATTTGGAAATAAGGGCCTGTTTACTGCTTTCAAAACAGCCTACTAGGGGAAGAATGCAAAGGAGATCAATGAACCAAAAAGTTCATGTAAAAATCCCAAGTCCATTTTAGCATAATGTGTCTCATCATGGAATTTAAACTTGCTTTTGTAATCTTGTCTTTAGAAAGACAGATCACAATTCTTTCTCCAAAGGGCTGGGAAATACTTACTAAGACTTCAGCCAATCCCATAAAGTTCCACCAGTAACGCATTCTAATGGAGGAAAAATTGCTTTGCTCAATGAATATTGAGTTTTAGCTCTACTCTCCAAACAGCATAGAAGCTGGAATTTCTTTTTACTATGCCTGGAAGTAGTTCACTGTTTCAGCTACATATAATCAGGAAGAATGCATGAAAAGTGAGAGACATAAAACAAACTTCTACACAATAGTTATGTCAACAGTACATGTTCAAAATGTTAGGTTTTGGCTAACTAATATTTTTTTACACCCATTTTAAGTGACATTTGACAGTTTTAGCCTTCTATAACAAAAATTAACAGTAAGCTCATCTAACATCTTCTTAACTACAAATGCAGGGTTAATTTATGGCAACAACAACCCACTACTGAAAGACTGACCCCATCTGCCAGCCTGATGAAAACAGTGGGAAAAAAATATATAGTTAATGCAATATAAGATACTGATGAATCAGAATTCTAAGAACATGTTATGATACCATCAAACAGCTATCTAATGATATGCTAAGCATCACTAAGATTTAGTCATGACAACAGGCCATAAGAAAACTCAGGAGTTTGGGAAGATCAATAGCTTACCATATGGCAGAACACATTAACACAGCCTGCTACCAAAATAGTAACTTTGGATTTTTCTTTCTTTCTTTTTCCCCCAAGAATTGAGCCATAAAAGCAAAAGCAATACTGGTCAGACAAGATGATAAAGTAACATAACCCATCAGAGACAGGTCACATTTGTTCAGGCAAAAGAACAAAAAGATATTTGATGATGGCTTTTGGCTGCTCTCCAAGTTGGAAATTAGGACAAAACAGGTGTCCACAGTCATTCTATCACACCACCTTACTTCCTGTCTAGAATAAGGACCCACCTTAGTATTCAACCCCAAATATACGACTGCCTCACTGGGGCTGGGGAGGATCACTTCTACAGATAATTCACAAACAAAGTCGCCATCATCCCTGTCATCATGACTGAAAGGAGATCATTACCTGAACCCTAGAGCAGGCTCAACACTTCCTAGGCTGTCCCCAAAACAGCTGTCCCCCAACCACTTGATGGCTAAACTGAATAGTTTCCAGAGTTCTCAGAAGTTAGATGACATGAAGAGTAATTATGGAAAAGTGACAACTCACTAAATCACTTCTGCTGCTCCGAGCAGACAATTCCTGTGCGCACGCCTATGACAAAAACACATCACAACCATGTGTAAAATTAGTGGAGGCAGAGCAGGGCCCAGGCAATATCCATCACCAACCACCATTTCTTGCAACCACCGCTTGCTGGAGAAGGAAAGGACGCACTGCAACGCACAGACACTTGAGCAGAGATCACCACAACAAAAGCAAGACAGTATTCCCAACTTAAGGGAATCCAAACACTGGCAACACACGATGTTGACATCATGTTTGAGTGGTACAAACACAGAATGCACAAGGCTTGAATTCAGCATGCTACCTACAAACTTCAGTGATGTATTCAAGAACTTCAGGGAACGCATTTAGCAATTCAAAATTACAAGTTACTATAATATTTACTATTTGCCTTTTCTAAAGCTATTACTGTTTTAATTTGGTCTAGAAAAAAAGAATTCATGAGGATGCTATAATCAAGGCAAGTATAGGTTGGTTAAGAAAGCAACATTCATAAACTCAGTTAGTTTTTAATATTGTTTCTTGGATCAACCAGAAAAGATTTTTTTCTTAAAAACTATGCACTTGACACTTGAAATTATAGGCAAGATGTTAAATTCTGTTGTTTCTTAAGCATCAGATTTTTTTTTTCTACAAATTTAGGAAACCTAAGAGTAAGAAAGTGTGAACATAATCTTAAGCATGCATACCCTCAATTCAGCTGTTTTCCCCCTTCTAAACTGTGATATCAGAACCTTGAAATAGGAAAGTAAGCATTTCTGTTTTCCAAAATTCACTGACAAAGGACTTCTCTTCCCATTTTTAAAACTTCTCTATTTACTATCAGTCTTACCCAGAAAATAAACTGACAGTAATTGTTTAGGAATGTCACTAGCTCTATCCCTCCTTCTGCCATAAATCTGGAAGGACTTTTCTCCTATCTCTTCCTTTCAACTACTCCAACCACCTCCTGCTTACTTGTTCAACAGCAATTAAACAAGTCCACAGAAGACAAAGATACGAAGAGCAATTTGAAAAAACCCAGCCAAACAAACCAACATTACCAAAGCAAAAGATCCAAGCCACCATCTGTAGCTCAAGAAGTCCTTAAGCCTCAACCTGTGGGAGTGTAGGAAGAGATATGGGAAGGAAGTAGGGCTGTTCTGTTGAAGCTTTCTTCTCCAAACATCTGTTCCTCTTCAACGTACTGTGAGGCTGGATGGACACTCAGCGACAATCGCACAGCTGCTGTCAGCCCACTTGATAAAATTCAGGCAATGCTGACTCATAATACTGAGTGCTTTCCTCCTGATCTGCCCTTTTTTCACTGGCTGTCTTTATTTCCTCTCCTAATCCTTACTTAAGAACTCATATCTATGCAGTTCAAAATAAGCCTTAAATCATTATAAGCATAAATAGAGAGCTGTACAATTGTGATCAAAGCTGACAACTCACATTGGGAAAGGGAAGAGAAATAAATAGGTACATTTATACAAAACACTTTAATGTTATCTACCAGTAAACCAAACAAGATCCAACTGCCATCTCCTTTAGGCATGTGGGAAAAAAAAAATAAATAAAACCGAATTTTAAAATAATAAGGAAAAAAAATTGAATTTTTTGCAAATATTCTGGAGATATGTAAAACATACTGAATATTATCTGTCCGCTGTATCAGTGTCTCCTTTCTACATCTTTTGTAGATGAAAAAGAAAGAGCTATCCTAGACTGACGTGGAATGCAGTGTTTTGATACAGGCAGTGTTAATGGCAGCTCAGACTGGAAATTGAAATCGTACAAGCCAACTTCACTTGTGCTACAAAATTGCTTTATCAATGCCGACGATTAGCAGGTGTTACATGGACCCACAGAAGCACGACCCCAGCAGAATAAATAAAGCTGGAACGTATAACAAGTAGCCAGAACATTATTATCGACTTTTTACCCTCATTATATAATCAGGTTCGGGCTGATGCAGCAGGAGTTCTCGCAATTGAAAACTGAAAATTATCTCGCTCAAGAATGACAGACCCGCGGGTTCCCGGCTCGGCGTTACGCCGATAAGCCACCAAGCAAGAACTCGCCCTCTGCAGACGGACCCGCCGGAGGCGCCCCGGGCCGCGGCCCCTCCCGCGCCCGGTGCCTCGGGGCGCTTCCACCGCGCCCGCTGCACGTTCGCGTCCCTCCGGGCCGAGGCGCGGAGGGGCCGGGACGCGCCGGCCCCGCGGCCCCCGAGCCGGGCAGGGCCGCGCGGCGCGGCCTCCGCTCACCCCGCCCGGCGCGGGACGCTCCCCGCCCGGCGGCGCCGCCCGCTCCGCCGCCCAGCGCCCCGGGAGGGCCCGGGCGAGGGGGCGGCCGGCGCTGCCCCGACACCGCTCGGCCCGAGAGGACGGGGACGGCGCGGCCGCGATCGCCGCGCCCCGCCCGGGCCCGGCCGCCCCCCCGCGCCCCCCGCGGCGGGGCCGCGCGCCCGGCGCGCCTCACCTTGGGAGCGCCGACCGCGGCGGGAAGCGGCGGCGCGTGCGGGCATCGGCGTCCGCGCCCCGCCGAGCCCCGCGCGCCGCTCCGCCGGCCCCGGCTCCCGGGCCACGTCCCTGCCCGCGCCGCGCGCAGGCGCACTGGGCGCGCAGCCGCCGCGAGGGGCAGCCCCGGCCCCGCGGGCCCCCCGGCGGGGGCGGGCGGCGGCTCTGCCCCGCCGCGCTGCCCGCGGCCGGCCGGAGCCCGCGGGCCCGCCGGGGGGAAACGCGCCGGCGCCGCTCCCGCCCGCCGCCGCGACTTCCCGGCCCCGGGTCTCCGGGGGTCCCGGTGCCGTACCGCTGGAAGGCCGGGCGGCGAGCCGTCCCCGCGGCGTGCTCGAGCGCTGCCCTCGCCCCGCTGTGTCACCGCCGCCGCCCCCGCCCGGCCTCGGGTCGCGGCAGCCCCGCCGCCCGCGCTCGCTCCTCACGGCAGCGGCGCGAAGGCACCGCACGAGGTGAAGCCCCTGCTCGGCGAAAAGCTGGGGATGCGGTAATGAGCGTCTGCCCAGGCATTTCCAGAACGCCGTCTGTACGCCAGGAGCTGCATACAGTAACGCGTTCTCCGGGAGCACCACCGCCTCGGGCTAGACGGGCCCGTCCCTACACACATTTGTCAGACACGTTTCAGCCAGATGCCGATTAGGTTACACAAACGGTTGAGAGACTGCCTGCCCGGAGCAGCTCCCCATCTAATAATGAGCCCGTTCGCCACTGTCCTTCTACACAGCAAGTAGAGACTCCTACTCAATCCTACTCCTACCATCCAGAAATTTTCATTTGGAAGAATTATAACAAAATCTTTAATAAATAATTTTTATTAAAAAAAAAAATAAAATCCAAGACTACCGGAATATATAAAGTACTCTACAACACTGCTTTATGGCCAAATATGCAAAGAACACACTCTTGAAAAAAAGCATGCTGCAATAGCAGGGATAGGTTATCGCCAGGCCTTCAGCCAAACTCTTTTTCATTGAAATAAGGCCGTCACTCCTACAAGTGACAACATGGGTCATTCCTGTCACAGACAACAGCTTTACTGCCTTGAGTCCTCTGGAAACAGGGAGAGAGTCCCTGCTTGCAGGAGATGCTGCTCAAGCATCAGTTTTGCCAGTCCAAGAGACTCATAAACACTAGACATTGCTCTAAAACCCTTGCTTGATACCTTGCTCTCTAGAACATATTTAAGTAAAAATACCACATACAAGAGGAATTGAGAAATAGCATTAAAGGAAAAAAAGAAAGCTTGTACGTTTCCCCTGTCAATGTGTCACGAGTAAAAGGTACCTCATCAAAGCATTGAAAATACTAGCTTTTACCTTAACGTGTTCAGAGTGTGTATGAGTAGCAGTCACCCTTCCAACAAACATTGCTGCTAAAAGCCAGAGGGAAAAAAGACCAGAAGTGTCCTTCACCCTGAATTTGTAAGAGGTGGTGGGGTGGGGCTAATAAACCCAGCTGGAGTCTCCATTCTGCAGGGTGGCAATAAGCAAGAAAGCATGTGGGTGTGGTAAGTTAACAGGAGGATTTTTGCTGTGGTGAGCTATTTGAGCAGTAAAAAGTCTTCTTACAGAGAAGAAGAAGAAATCGATTTTGGTTTTCCTTGTTTAACAAAAAGACTAACAAGTGTTGCTTATGATACCATCGTCTGTGAGGCATTTGTCATGGAAGTAATTGCCCAGTATTTGAAGACTATGGATTTATATGCCAGAGGGGAGAAAAAAACAATGTGCTTTGCTAGAGGTACTTTCTGTACAAATTGAAAAGCACATATAATTCTGAACTTCCTAATATTCATTCTTAGATCACAGAATCATTTTTCATTTAGGCTGAAAGGATCTCCAAGGTCATTGAGTCCAACCTCTGATGACCACCTTGTCTATTAGGTCGAGGCACTAAAAGCCACATCCAGTCATTTCTT
Organism: Hirundo rustica; assembly: GCF_015227805.2. Lineage (NCBI taxonomy): Eukaryota > Metazoa > Chordata > Aves > Passeriformes > Hirundinidae > Hirundo > Hirundo rustica. Next base: position 16,817,671 of record NC_053458.1, read on the forward strand.
GAACTCCTTCAGGGATCATGACTATGCCACCTCTCTGGGCAGACACTTCCAAAGCTTAGTCACCTTTTCAGTGAAAAAATTCTTTCTGATATTCAACCTGAACCTCCTCAGCACAGGTCGAGGCTATGTTCTCTTGTCACTAGTTGCCAGGGGGAGAAGCCAATCTCCATCTTGCTACAACATCCTTTTAGACAGTTAAATTACTTCTGAAGCTAGCAGGTCCCTGCCAAGTAGGAGCCAGGCTGGGACTTGCCTGATGCAGTAGACTTTTATTTTTTCTTTCATTTTCTTGGTTATTTATATCAAACTAATATATATATATTTTATATTGGCTTATGTATCACTAGCAAAGTGAATTGTTGGTAATTTTTTTAGTGAAATGAATGAGCATAACCAGACAAATGCATCAGGAATGAAGATTCACTATTGTCTGACAATGTCAAGAAAACTTATACCACTTGACCTGTTTGATCCAGTGTATATGTGTGTGTGTGTGTATATATATATATATATATATATATATATATATATATATGCAAGTCTATACTCTTGCTTTAGTTCATCAAATATCAGTAATCTCAAGCAGCTATAATTTTTTGTTAGAACAGTATTCAATTGAGATTTTGCTTGGTTTGATGTATTTAATTACGTGCTGCTTGATCAGTTGTGAGAATTTTCCCGAGAAAATGATGGGAATTTAAATCCTATAACACATATATAATAAGTGATTTTTTAAAAGACCAATTCTATGAATTTTTTTCTGTTTAAGAACCCCTTCTTAGTGATATATCTCTGGCTAACATCAGATGTATCAGATGTATCAGATGTACCCAGGCAGTTAACATAAGGAGACTTGGAAGCAATCATGTATTATCTGTAGGCATTAGATGATAGCAATATTATTTTCCCCTCAGAATTGTGTTTCTCTGATATCACAGAAACAATTAAGTTGGAAAAGACCTCTGAGATCATAGAGTCAGAGCTTTGACCGAACACCACTTTGTCAACTGAACCATGAGTGCCATGTCCAGTCTCAAGCCCCTCCAGGGAGGGTGACTCCATCCCCTCCCTGGGCAGCCCGTTCCAACGTCCAATCATTCTGTGAAGAGAATCCTCCCAGTGTCCGTCCCAAACCTCCCCTAGTGCAGCTTTTTACATCCTCTTGTCCTGTGGCTGGTTGCCTGGAGGAAGAGGCCGAGCCCCACGTTGCTATAACCTCAGGCAGTGGTAGAGAGTGATACGTTCTCCCCGAGCCTCCTACTCTCCGGGCTAAACCCCAGCTCCCTCAGCCGCTCCTCACAGGATCCATTTATTCTCCAGACTCGTCCCCAGCTCCATTTCCCTTCCCTTCCTGCCTCCAGCACCTCAGTGTCTCTCCTGAAGCGCCGGGTCCCGGCGGGAGGCGGTGCTGGCGCCCGCGGGGCTCCGGTGGCTCCGCGGGTAGAGCCCGGGGCGCTCCCGGCGGGGCCGCCCGCGCTCGGTCCTCCGGGCCGGCAGGGGGCAGCAGGGCGCGGGGCGGCCCCGCCCCGCCGGGCAGGGCAGGAGCTGCGGCTGCGCGGGGCGCGCGGCCTTTTCCCGTTTGCTGCGGAGCGCAGTCGTTGTGCGGAGCGGGCGCCGGCCTGAGGGACCGGACAGTGCCTGGCACGATGGTCGGTACCGGCACGGGGGGGCTCGGGGGCATCGCGTCCGTCGTTCCGCGCCCGCTGCGCCGCGCCGCCCGCGCGGATGAAGCCCGATTGTCGCGGGCTCGGGGCGGCCGCCCGGCGCCGGCGTGGCAATGGCTGCCGTTCCGCCGGGGCTGCGCCGCGGGCGGCTCGAGGGGCTCCAGCGGGGCCCGGCCCGGCCCCGTCACCGGCTGCGCTGCCCCCGTGGGCCGCGTCCCGCCGGGGCCCGGCGGCGGCGCCTGGGTCGGGGCCGAGCCGCGGGGCCGGGGCTGATAGAGCCTCCGGTGCCCCGCAGCAGCCGCGCCGGGCCCCGGGGTGCGGGTGTCGGACTGGCTGAGGGCGGGGAGGCCGCAGGGAAGCGGCTCCGTGGCAAAACGTGCCGGAGAAGTCACTGGCTCTGCGATAGTGACAGGAAATGAGCACGGTCACTGCTCCGGTCCGTGCGGACGGGCCTTCAGTTCAAAGATGCTTTGGTAAAAGATAGACTTCGTTTTTTTTCTCGGAACATTAGTTCCTGTGGGAGGGGTAGAATTTATGGAGTTTGATGTGCCGGGTGATTTTTATCTAAATATACAGGAAAATCTGTTTAATTCCTGATTGTGCTATATTCATGGCACGTTTAGTTAGAATGGTCTTGGCTTACAGGGTTGCATGTTAATAACACGTAGTTTATGTTTCTTATCCAAGGGGTTTGTGAAAGTTGTCAAGAATAAGGCATACTTCAAGAGATACCAAGTGAAATTCAGGAGAAGGAGAGGTATTATTAAATTCCCTGTAACACACAATTAAACGTCCTTGGTGGATATTCCTACTTTGTTCACGCGTTTTGCACGCTGCAACTGTTTTTCAGAGGGAAAAACTGATTACTATGCTCGCAAACGTTTGGTAATTCAAGATAAGAACAAGTACAACACTCCTAAGTACAGGATGATTGTGCGCGTGACCAACAGAGACATCATCTGCCAGGTAAGGCCTGCGGTGTTTGCTGCTTTACCTGCCAGCCTTGCCGGGGTGGAGGCAGCACGGAGAGGGAGGCTTGCAGCACCTGGGGTTCTTCAGGCCACATCTGCACAGTGTTTGTATTGTAAAACAGCTCCTCAGAGGAGGACAGTCTTCAGCGTTACCACAGCTTCAGTAATGAGCCGTGTGCGTTGTAGAAAGGAAGTTTTACAAGTGTTAGCACGTTTGCTGTGAGGTTATTTGCCGTGTAAGAGTGTACTGCTTTAATGGTGCTGGAACATTTTTGGGAGATGGAAGATGTCTTGGTTTTGTTTTGGGTTTTTTTGCTGTATTTGAAGGCCTTCAAAAAGAGGCCTTTTTTGCTTGGCTGATGACAACCAAGTTGACAGTGTGACCTGTCTGTCAACTTGCGTTGACTTGTGCTGTATCTAAAGGTGCCTTCTCTTTTGAGACTTCTATTTCTGTGATGTTGTGTGATGTTGTGTGGCTCATGTGAAGCCCTGAGGCCTTATGATGGGTTTCCTGTGAGATTAAAGGAGACTGGTGAACAGGAACAGTAGGCATTTTTTCATGAACGTTAAGTATGTGGTTGTGTGTAGCATCACATGCAGTTCCTTATCGTGACTCACTTTTCTTGTTTAATTTTTAGAATGTTTTGACTAATTTTGAAGTTAAAAACATGGTAATGCTTGTTGTGTAATAAATATATGTTGTTGAGCTCAAAAAAGAAGCAGCTAAGTTTGTTTTTTCATAGAGCAGTTATCTATGCTGAGAACAGTCAGTTCAGTCATTAATGTGGTTATTTTATCTTTGAAACTCAAAATGAAAATCAGTGGTGGCAAGGGCTTCCATCTGACTTATAGTGCCTGTCCAGTATGTCAGAATTCTGCAAAAAGGGACAACATTTGGAAGGAGGGAGGAGGTGTGAGTTAAAAGGAAAAGGTTCTGGACATGAAAGGAACAGCAGATACGAATCTGATAGTCCTGTTGTCCCACAGGAGACCCTGGGGTGATGATGGTCTCAGACCGTGATTAATAAAATCATTCCATAAGGTTACTAACAGTGTTACAACAAAGTGTCACATGCCTCTTGTATTTTTTGAGATGTATCAGAAAGCGGGACAGAATTCATCCCCGTTCATAATGATTCTTTGAAAGGTTGCTTTTGTAGGCGGTTTTTGGGCTCTTGATCTATGTGGAAAGGTAATTACAGTCATAGCTGACAAACGTTTTAGCTGGCCTAATACAGATTTGAGTTCTTTGTGTCTTTACTTGAGGAGTTGATAGCTCCTTTTGCAAAAGGGGGGGGAACAAACGAACAGCCCCCCAACAAAGCACAGCAGCAGCACTCCTCGAGCTTGCGTGCAGAGCTGGGCAGTTTTTAGCGCGCTCAGGCGCAGCGCTGGCTTGAGCAGGTGTCAGAGGGGCGGCACCCCGAGCCCCGTGGTGGAGCGCTAACATTTGTTTGTTGCCAGATCGCCTATGCCAGGATCGAGGGGGACATGATCGTGTGTGCTGCCTACGCCCACGAGCTGCCCAAGTACGGCGTCAAGGTCGGCCTGACCAACTACGCCGCCGCCTACTGCACCGGCCTGCTCCTGGCGCGCAGGGTACGTACGGGCACGGCCCCGGGCCGGGCTCGGCTGCCCTGGCTCCCTTCAGCCACGTCAGCCCCCCTGAGTCCTGGGGGTTCTCAAAATCGTACCTTTTGCTCTTTACCGTAATAGATTTGATGTGTCTTGTGACTGTCAGGTCACAGTGAGAGGTATGACAGCATGCATGCAGTCTCAGCCCTTAAGTTTGGTGGAGGGAGGGAGGGAGGATAAAAATGTGAAAAATGCACCTTGTAGAGTTCAAACACACGTAAACAGCAGCCATCTGTTTTCTCCAGGGGTTCATGAATAAGTCTTAAGTTCAGTGGTGTGCCTGTAGGAAGAGAAGGTTGGAACTTAACAGGTGCACTTAAAGTGGTGGTTGTTAAAGAGCTTTGTTATTAGTTATTGGGTGCATACTTTTTGTAAAGAAATGTGTTAAAAACATTATTCTACTGGAAATTTACATTTTAAAGTAGTAGTAATTCTACACTATTATCAATAGTTGGAGGGAATTTCAAAAGTGCATTTTCTTTCCCCACAGCTTTTGAATAAATTTGGCCTTGATAAGATCTATGAAGGCCAGGTTGAAGTCACTGGTGATGAATACAATGTGGAGAGCGTGGATGGGAAGCCTGGTGCTTTTACGTGCTACCTGGATGCGGGTCTTGCCAGAACTACCACTGGGAACAAAGTCTTTGGTGCTCTGAAGGGTGCAGTGGATGGGGGGCTGTCTATCCCTCATAGGTAATGTGTGCTACGAAGAATTTCCTCAGGGTTAGCCTAAGCTGCTTCTGTATGTGACAGTCTACTTACGCTAATCAATTTATGCTGAAATAATTTTGTACTGACATGGCAGTGGTTATGTAATTACATTCTGGGTTTGGAGGCTTTTTTCTTGGTTGGTTTTTAATCTACAAATGCAGTTCTGGTAGTGCTGCTGGGAGTCTTGCAACTGTCAAGATGTTATAAAACTTGCAGAAACTAAGGAACTATCTTGCTGCTTTTACTAAAAATCAAGTGAATGCCTTTATCAGATCTTGAAAGGGTATTTGCTTGGTTTAAGTCTTCATCAAATTGTGTGCAGGTATTAATTTCGCTGTGAAAAATACCGGGTACAAACCCACTGGTACTTGCTACAGTTGTCAATACAACAGTAAGTCTGAGCAGTCCACCTTCATTTAGAATTTCCGCATGGATATTTTGACTGTTACCTAACTGATATTACACCTGAGTGCTACGTTCTGCTAGCAGCAGTGGGGGAAAGAAAATCTTTAGTTCTTGTGTGTTTTCCTATGCTCTCCCGTGCTGTCCTATTCTTGGCTGATTGTCCGGTTTTTTTGGCTTGGCTGCTACATGATGATACTTGCAGTGACTGAACACACTGTAGTTGGTCCATGGTGTGTATTTGATGTACTGCAGTGTTTCAAGACGGGACTGATGGCAGCTGAGATGAACTGATGAACTTAGAACTTCTTTTTTTTTTTTTAGAGGGTCCTATCCCTCAGTCAGCTGTAGGAGAATGTGATGTGTTAAGTTATTTCAGTGTGCATCTTGCCTATGAATTAGAGCCTTAATGTGACTGTACCTGCTGTTTGACAGCACCAAACGTTTCCCTGGCTATGACTCGGAAAGCAAAGAGTTCAATGCTGAGGTTCACCGCAAGCACATCATGGGCCAGAACGTGGCCGATTACATGCGGTACCTGATGGAGGAGGATGAAGATGCTTACAAGAAACAGTTCTCCCAGTACATAAAGAACAATGTAACGCCTGATGGGGTAAGATTTATCCAGCTGGAGCTTGGGGATTTAAATGGAAATGCTGACAGGGACTTCTGTAATAATGCAAATAAGTCTGATATATAAAATTATGTGATTCATAATTCGTGTTGTATGTTACCCGTGCAAAGAAAATACTTCTTTTCCTTCATTAAGGGCTCTATAATACAGCGTAGAACTTCTGAAAGTGGGCCCTTTTTGTCTGTTGTGAATCTTAGTATTCTGCCTAGAAATCCAGGCTTACAGGACCTAAATCAGCACCTTCCCCCATCCCCAACAGAGAAACTAAATTAGAAGTTTCTGTACAGGCTCTCTGCTCGTTCCTTATCCTGCCCCAGAGCCTCTCATTGCTGTAGCTGTAGTGCCTGTAGTGCCCTGTAACTGTGAGTGAGCACGTGGCTGTGGGTCAAATCCGTGGTACTGTTTGTGTGACCCTCGAAGGGAGTTCTGCTATTCCACATGAATAGAGAGAGCCCAAGGCAGCATTTCATGAAGGTCTAGACACTTTAATACTGCTCCACATTTTAGCGTTAATAAAATACTAGAAGGATGGGTAAGAATACAGAGTTGCTTCTACTTTTCCCAAGTATTAAACTCCTTCTAGGGGGAGGATACTTGTCCTGCTGCCTGTAATATTCTTGCTTGGTTCTCCTAGTAAGTGATCTTGGAGCTTTAAAACATAGCTCAATCATATCCCCTTTTTAGGCTACAGCAAACTTCATTCTCTATCCCTACATTTCAGGGGTGTTTTGGGGTTTTTATAAATTCAACTAGTTGCTATTTTTTCTAACAAATTCTAAAAGTAATGTAAATGCCAACTTATCCTGCTTTCTAAGCAAACAGCAGTTATAGCTTGTGTTTAAATGAAGTGAGCCTAGGACTTGGGTCACTAGACAAACACTTGGTCTTTGTACATCCAAAAAGTTTTTCACAGCTGAGATCAAGTGGTCTTAATTAACCACCAGCAAAAATATTGTTAAAATTTGTGTCATTATGGAGCCAGAGTTGCCTTTGGGATAGAGCAGTATTATTGAACAGCTGGGGACAATGCAGGCACAGGGATCTTGGATTTCTGATAATCCTACAACTGGACCACTATGCTTAATTTAATTGGTTTTTTTTGTTGTTGTTTTTTTTCCCCCAAGATGGAAGAAATGTATAAAAAAGCCCATGCTGCTATACGGGATAATCCAGTCCATGAAAAGAAACCCAAGAGAGAAGTCAAGAAAAAGAGGTAAAATTCTCATTCTTTTAATCATGTGTGACTTTTCTGTTGGTGATATCTTAGTTACTGTAAACAAGTAATGCAGTTGTGTCACTAGTCACATGTTCTGGACCAGATTAAAATACAAGCAGTTCTGTATAACTTTGGAGTTAACTTTAGCAGTAGGAATATGAAATTCAAGAGCTCTTAACTATTTTAAAAAATCAAAGTGAAGAACGCTTATGGCTTGAAGAGCTGGAACAGGGTATATCTTCAGGTCCCAGTGTTTTCAGTGGGAAAGCTGCTTCAGCTGAGAGCTCGTTGACTATTTTGTCAATACCAAACTATTTTGATTTTTAAGGGTGTGGGAGAAAGAAATCAAGACACATCTATCTCATTCGGCTTGATAATGTCTGTACTTCAGTCACAGAGAGTACAGAGTTTCCCTCTAGACAAATTAAAACTGTCCTGCCATGCTTTTTGTGGTGTCCTAACTGCAGCCTTAGATCATTATGAGGAAATAACGCATGTTACAGAAGTGGGAATATATTCTCCACTGTACTCTAAATCACATTTGTGGTGCACTGCTACTTTTTCGCTTGGGCTCTACTGCACGCTGTGCTTCCATTGCAGATGGAACTGTCCCAAGATGTCTCTTGCCCAGAAGAAAGACCGTGTTGCTCAGAAGAAGGCCAGCTTCCTCAGGGCCCAGGAGCGCAGAACTGAGAGTTAAGACAACTTCCACAGTTTTCTGTGAAGCTTTGGAAAAAGCAGCAATAAATTTATTGAGGAAGCAATTGTGTAAGACCAGCTTATTTATATAAATAAGTTTATGCAAATAGAGAATATTTTTTATGATCTAGATATTCTGTACCTGAAAGGGTTTTTTTCTTCCCTCTCAAAGTACTGTGTGAATTGAGTTTTCACAGAGAAGAGAGGTGACAGACCAAAGACCAAGGCTGCTGCATCAGAATTACTTCTCTAAGACGGAGGAGGAAGTCAGTGCGATTAATTTTTGGCATGGTTAGTATCAGGGATTAAATATAAGAGCTTGCTGCTTCTAACTAGAGAAAGATTTAATTTTTTTTTTAAGAGGCTGTACCTGTCCTTCACAATTCTTTCAGCATACTTCATGTTTGGGAGGAGTCTGGATGTAGCTTAGGAAAAAACCAAGAGTAGTCACAGAGGGTTCTAAAGCCTCTGTCGCAAGGTAACCTCGTGGTTTCAGGCACTTACCACCTCCAAGCTTTGGCTCTGCTGAAACAGGTACTGTCTTGAGCTGAATATTCACGTTACTTAGTGTGGTGAGAGTTGGTAAGAGAATTCACTTGAAGATGTGGGGGTAGGTACAGAGGCCTTGTTAAAGGAACATTAATGAGGCTCCCTGGCAGTTACACACCAGAGCCTTTCCCCTTGACTCACCACACAGCCACACCATGTTCCTTTCCAGTTCACCCCTAGGGTTCCCTTAGCAGAGCCCACACCGTCTCGTTCCACCAAGCACTGTATTTCTCATGCAGGAACAACTCGAGATGGTCCCTCTGAGGAGCACCCCTGGGCTTTTCCACCCTCACGCTCCCCCCTTCCCCCTGATGCCAGTCTCCACCTCTTCAGTCTTCTCCTGCCTCCCCTCTCTGTGTCCATCCACATCACCACTCACCAGCCTTCATCTCCTTATCCTAAAGGGCGGCTCCCACCTAGAGCCCAGTCTGTTTCCCTCTGCAGCTTGCAGGCTGAGCCACCTGGAAGAGAAGTGTTCCTCCCCCGCCCCTTTGCCTCCTCCCTCAGTTACACAGGCACTTCTTTGTGCCAATTGGTGTCCCATTAGACTCAGAGGAACCGTTTGCACAGTTTAAACACGAGCCAAGTAGGCTATGTGGAGGAAGGTTTTGCTCTAAGATACTGGTAGTTGGTGCAAATACTGCTATTGAAAAAAAAGAGGCCTGTGATTAATTGTAAACAAAAGTGTATTTTTTTCCCAATGAAATCTTCAATTTGATGCCACAGTAATAAAAATGAAGATTCTATACAAGAAACTGCACTATTAAACATATTCTCCAGTTGTTAAGATACCCAATGACGGTGGGTATTTTAAGTAATCTCTGCCCAAATCACATCACCGTCAGATTTTTTTTCACCAAGAACATGACCACTTTACACTTTCAGTGCATTGCTGGTTACAAATACTTATTAGTTCATAGTTGGAGCACATTGGCAAGTTCCAGACAATAATTAGCATGAGCATAGTGTTTCTTAAAGGCTGATGTTCACAAAACAATCTTAACCCAAGCTGTATATTATTACATCTGGTATAGAGAAATTACTTTATTGTAGTCCCGTGCTTCAGTGTCATCATTCTAGGAATGCATTTAAGACAGGATACCTAGAGCAGTTAACCTTTCAAATACTTAAAGCTTGTTCTTACCTCTGCTGAAAATGAATGAATGAACGGGCCAGGATTCAGAAGTAGACAGATAACTGCCATTAAAATCAAAGATTGAACAGCTTTATACCTAAAGCACTTATAAATTAAAGATTCAACAGGTAAGTATTGAGCATGTATTCAGATGTATTATGGACACCCAATTCTGCATAGTTACAAACACAGATGTAAATCTGAAAGATACAAGGGTGCAGAGCAAAGGTGGTAGAGTGGTCATGCTTTGTGGAGTGCCAGGATCAGGTGATGTTTATTTACTCATGACTTGATTCTTAACAGTGACTCATAGATGCTACTAGAAAAAAAGAATAGTAACACACTGCAGCTCACTTAGGAACAGCTAGGAATGAGCTGGAAGATACCTCCCAGGCTCCCATTTGAGCAATATTGCACAATCCTGAACAATCCAGCTTCTGTCTTAAAATTCAGGTCTAGCTCTGGCTAGCTCAGGGCTGTAGCTAAATGTGGAGGGACAGTAAAGAGGCAAGACTTTCCATAACTATTAATTGTTTCTCATGTCATGCAACAGATTCCTACACTACGCAAACTTCCTTTTCAACTGCTTGGACACGTCTGCTATTCAATATTTTTTAAAAATTCAGTTTTCGTACTATAGCTTACTCCACAAAGTCCTTGCTTTTCACTATTTGCTACAGCTTAATTTGGGTTAAAGGTTTCCACAGCAGTTTTTGAAACAGATGCTGGTATTGCTGCTAAACCATGTAGATGACTTTAAGAAACAATATTATAAAATTCTTGGCTCCCCATACAATGACTTAATGAAAAACATTGAACTAAAACATTCAAGACATAAGCATGAGGTAAACAATGTGTAAACAGAATCTGATTTGTCTCATATTACACCCTATCCATTCTAGAATAAAATTCTAATTTTCCACAGTTAAAAATTATTTAATGTGCAAATTCTGCCATGCCAAGGTATTAGTAAACTTCAATCTCACAGTTCAGTTTATTCTTAACAGCAGCTTGGACTTGGACACATTACTTGCAGTAGTGGTGATTCTTCATGAAACTACTTGGGAAAAAAAATCCTCTGCAGGTATTTCACAAGTGAGCAGTGTTTTTCACAGAAATGGAAGATGTTCCCTCAGCTGATGTGATGGCACAGTGAACACTTTCATCCTGTTCAAGATCTGACAAAGTGCACAGAACAGTCAAGCATGCAGAGTTCTTGTTTCCATAGCACATCACTGAACACCAGAAGGACTTCTGGCCTCTGCCTAATCATTCAGTGGCACGTTCCTTTTCTGAGAAGCCCTGCCATGAGCTACTGACTGAAGGGCAGGGCTGAAAGAACCATTAACAAAATCTGAGTAGAGAAATATCTTTTTAAAAAGGTGCAGACTGCTTTATCAAATGTCTTAGGCCACCTCTAGTGGCAGGCATCGATATTCTCTTCTGCTGGTGGAGAAGTTACGAATCATTTGTATGAGAAATTTTCTTCCACAGTAAAGTTTTTAAGTTATTAAGTATTAAAGAATGCTCCATTTCCATCTGACTTGCTGTGACTTTAAGGGCAATGCACAAGTACAGTTGTTTCTCTAGTTCTTCATGGATATCTGCAGGAGCACCACGAAGCAGATAGTCTTTAAGGAGCTGACAAGCTTTTGCTAAGTTTGGCTGAATTACTTCAGTGGTACATCTCATTTTGCTTTGGTCACATAGTGTTCTACAGTCTGTACCATAAATGCAGTCCAAATCTGAGTCACACTGACGATCTTTAATTATTTCCTTCAAATTCATTTCTGGCACTATTTTTCTCATGTCCATCATTTTCAAATCATATTTATCATTATATCCCAAGTTTTTGGCACTTGTATCACACATAAGAAAGTTTCCGTAAGGTCCGTGGAAAATATCTTCCACAAATTCTAAAAGCCCTATAGCTATTTTTGCCTTTCTTGGCCATGATGGAGTGAACCACTGGTCCATGCTTCTTCTGAAGCCAGAGGGAATGAGCAGTTCTATAATCCACGGAAGGCTGATTCCATAGAGAGAGGTATATTCAACTCGTTCGGTCACATAGAGATCCCCACAAAACCCCATCAGCTTGGGAGTGTGCTCTTTATCCTGCAAGATCACCATTAACAGAAACTCTTCTAGCTGCAGGAGTGCCCATGCAGATTTTGCCTCTGGCAAAGAGACTCTTCCATCTTTGTTTCCATCAGCAAAAGACAGGATGAGATTAACCAGTTCTGAAAGATTTCCTTGTTCACCCAGTTTTGCCTAAAAGCAACAAACAAACAAAAAAATTATACTTAATTAACTACTCCCAATCCATCTGTCACTCTGCCTCCTGTTACTTTCCTTCTATGAATAATACAAACAACTGGTTTTCATTGGTTATGGAGGTAACAGGACCTGCCATCAGGTGCCTGCAGAGATCCTTTTGGTTCTGTTTTCATTGGCACTGAGCATACAATCCTCTGAAAGTACTACCTTTCTTTGCACTTCAAAATGCAAATATTAAAATCATTGTTCTTGTTTGGCTCAGTCTTAAGGAAAATTGTATCAAGTAGCTTGTTCAATATTCTGTAAGAAAAAGTATGCAGAATTCAAGAGTTTATATCAGGTTTAGTTTTCAGCTGATTAAACCTTACAAAAGTAGAGGAATAATATTATCAACTACATTTTGTCCAATTATTAAGGGTACCAAGACAAAACTGAGTACAGATTCCATAATTTCCCTGAAAGGCTTTATTTTGTTATTTGATGTAACCACCTCCATTGTAGGACTACAGAGAAAGAAGCCAATGCTGGAACCAGAACTGTTCTGTTTTCAACCAGGCAGATCACCTTTTTCCAAATTTTGCTAAAATCTACCCTAGCACACCTGCTGCTCACCTTTGTTAGAGACAAAGCTGCTGTAATGCATGACAACTGACATCAGCCTTATATCATGTTTTCTGTACCAATACTAGCAACATCTATAGACATACAAGATGAATGCCAGCTTCCATCATTTAAAGAGTAAGGAAAACCCCTGGTAATTAGTTACTTCGAACTTGAAGCTAAGCACCTCTGGGAAGAACTATTTTTGTGCTGATTATTTTTCTAGCATACCCTTGAACAAGGCTCATACAGCAGGGTATTCTCTCCAGCTTCAAGAAAACAGGCCTTTCTGTCAAAATTCAATAATTAAGAATATACTTACTTTAAAAAGACCATATACCATTTCTTTGAATTTCTCAACAGTGGTTCCTCTTGTTGGTTTATCAAATAGGACTATTTCCTTCCTTGGTTCTGGGTCAGTACCAAAGTCACGTTGAGTAGCTTCTTCCATTTGGCATTTTATAACACTTTGCAGATTTCCCCAGATTCCTAAATAGATCTATGCAGAAAAAGAGGGGAAAAGGTATGAAGCACTGTAGAAGTCCATCTGATGACCACCTGTCCTCCAACCACTGCTTCAAGAGCCAAATAGCAACACAGATCAGAAACTGAATCCTGTGTGCAGACAATGAGTATGGCAATTTGGACAACGGCAGCTTCAAAGACAACACACTGCTGCAGGAACTCAGAGACACCGCAGTGCCAAAACACAGACGCCTTCCCAAACAACAGACTGGCATCACTGCCACCTTAGCACGGCTTGTAACGAGGCTGCTGCCTCTTTCCGTGATGCAGGATAGCAGAGAAGCAGTGTGCTGTACAAAGGATGCACGTTCTGGCAAACTGTGGAAGGATTCAGTATATATTATACATGATTTCAAAATATATGTCATATAAAATAACCATATACCCCTCTGCATACAGGACTAATTTATATTATTGTCTATAGGTGCATATTATATATATTAATTTGTGTTAGAGTATATCTTCTCTGTATAGGTATATGTATACACACACGCTCTGCCTGTCGCAGCAAATAAAGTTTGAAATAATCTGTATTAAACAGGTTCAACTTGCTGACACTAAGGTCTACCTGATGTTCCAGACAATGACATTTCAGTGGGAAATTATAAAACTAGGTTGGATGAGTAAAGTAAAGCCTTACCTGGTTATTGGGCTTTGTTGACAAACATTTTCCAAAATACAATGTTTCTTTAGCACAAAGACTGCTACATGCTGACCCATCAATAACACCAGTCCTGTATTTATCACACTGAAACAAACAGGGAGAAAAATATTTAACAAATTGCCTAAGAAAGGAGGCAACAACTCTTCCAAAACCTGAGTCTTGAAAGAAAAACCTAAGAAAAAATTTAATAACCCTATGCCAAAATAATGTTAAGAGACACAACTGGTTTTATCTGTAACTGAAGCTGTAATCTTACTTCAGCATGATGGAATATGAGAATTTGATGAAATCACATGTGGCACTGACTGAATTAGTCAAACACTTCAGAAAGCTCTGCTAAATATACTCACTATTATTTTCCTACAGTCATGTCCTCTGCACAGTTCCGTGTAGGTGGAGTACTGGACATACATAATCCAGCTGCCAATAAACACTACCAGCCAGGAGATGAAGAGATACTTGATCCGCACATACGACAGACGGACCTAGAGCACACACAGAGAAAATGTTGTTTGTAACCACTGAGCAGCAGCAAACATCATTTACTAGTCCATCTTTAAGGAATTTGACTTCCACAGTGATAAGAGAGGCAGACTGCATTATATGGAACATTTGCTTCTTTCAGTGAACAAAACTGACAGGGGAGGTAAGTGGAAGGAAAATTGGGATATAAATAAAGAAAATGTGTCAGACCCTCCCAGGGCAAGCCAGACTGCAGGAACCAATTTGATCAAAACCATAAACTCCCAGAGCTCAATTAAGCGCATTTCTCTAGTTACCTATGTTCCACTCATGGTAAATCAAATCCAACGGACTAGGCATTTGGTCAAAAAATAATCTATGTGTATGTGTAAATATGTAAGATAGAGATACAATTAGCAGGGTGGATATCAGGGTCAAGTTCCATGTGCTGAAGTCTCCCACACCTTCCTTGAAATGACACCATTAATTAAGCAAATAAAATTCTTCTCTACTAGTCCCCCCTTCACCTTCCCACAACTGCATGCACAACTTTCCTGTTGTTTCTGTGGCCTCACATACAGAGTTTTCATGGGGGCAGAAGCAAAAACTATTTATAAATTAAGAACTGAGGGAGAACTGTCTTAACAAAGTAGGAGGGATGTTTTGATCTTTTCCTTCCTTCTTTTTTCTCCTCCTCAGAGTCTGGTGTGCTAACAGGTTGATTTTCATACATCAGGATCAGAAACCAATTAGAAGATCAGGATCAGCTTTAGCAGCAGGATATAAGGAAAGTGCATGAGAGCAGCTATATTTGGTCAGTATGAGATTTGTTTCTATCAGCATCCTGATCTTCAGCAGTAGCTATAAAAGATACCGTTGAAGACAGATAACATATATTATACATACCAAGTGTGCTCCCAGTTTCCTCTAGAAGAACTTGCTAAGCCAGATGTGATATTCTATATTTAGTAAATCTCAAATCATTTCTCTTTCACAAATTACCTGATTCCCTTAAAAATCCACATAAGATTTTAGCATCCACAATAAACTTTAGCAATTAATTCACATGCTACTACCCACTACTGAGGTCAGGGACTGGACTTTATTTTGCTGAAGTCTGATTCATATTAGCTTTGTTCGAGACCCCCTGGTTCATGTAGTGGAAGAGAAGAGTGAACAATTTCTGTCCCCATCTGACATGATTTTGTCGGCCTCTGTAACATTCCTCCCTGTAATGTCATCTCTTTTCCAAATTGACAGGTCCTAACTTGATGGTTCATCATAGAGAAATTATTCCATGTGTCTGGAAAATTTTCCAAGAAAGGTAATAATGATGAGCAGTTTTGCCGTCACATACATACACAGAACTGCAGCAGATGCAAATAAGCAATTTTTTTAAATACTAATAAATTACTGCAGTCTTTCTGGTTATTAAAAATGTAACAAACAACCAGCATGCATTATACCCTTTCTCTTGGAAACAAAAAATCCGTAAAAAGTCAGTTTCAAAAGACGCAAAGGTGATTCCAATCCATAAAGCTGTGGTCCAGCCAGCCACCTGCCTCAGCTGTGCATCCCTGTTCCTTCACACACACTCACTTGACAATCTTAAAACTACCTGGTTATAAAAAGAGAGAGCTACAATTAACTTTTTATTCCAGTGATTTTTTTTTTAGAGATAGGTTTTATAATTTGGCGGGGGGGGGGGGGGGGGGGGGTGTTAGGGTATTTCTAATAACCCTGTTATGTAGCAGAACATGAAGCACAGAAAACCACTGGTAAAATCTGGGGAAGATCAACAGAAATAAAAGTAACAATGTAAAAACTGCTTGGGAACCGAAGCTTTTGAGACAACAAACCCTTTTTCCTCTGTGTTTCTTGCAGAATTGTTCCATGAACCTTTATAACACACTTTAAACCAAAGTGCTGTTTAATGAAGTTGTGTATTATTGTATCCATTCAGTACAACCTCAGAGAGCGGCAGCGACCTGCACGTCCCAGGACCACTGCAGAACACTGACCATGCTCACAGGGCAGATACTGTGTACGTTGTCCTCCTCCTCAGGCAGAAAGAGAATGTATTTGAGACTGAAAATCCTCCCCAAATGCCATCTGACTGCATCATGTATTTGGCAGGAAGTTCCAGAGAAGCTAGATTTATTTTGAGCTCAGCACTGTGCCAGTGGAGTCGTGCAGCTTTTGACTTGCAAAAGCTGCCCAGCCAGTTCAGAGCATGGACAACAGCATCTCTCTGTTTACAGACAACCAAGGTTCCACTCTGGTTCAAAGGGAATTACTTCTCTAATAAGGACTTCCTCATCATGTTCAACAAAAGGCCTGGTCATTGTTTGATTTCTTCCCACACATTCCCCTACCAAGTTTTCATTTTCTCCCCAGAATGGGTGTGTGAGCACAGACACACTTAGCTCCCTTCAGCTGGCACATGCACAGGCTGTCCTAATGCGGGGACAGGGCTTTACGGAGCTGGTCTGGTACACGGGTGATGCACCCTGAACACAAGGACTTACATCAACTGCAGATCACTGGAACACGCTTCTGAGCAAGGAGTCCCAGACAACATTCACGGAACACATATAGATGGACTCCATTTGAAACTGTGACCAACTGCCAGGAAACTTGTCATAAGAACACTTTTAGGCAACAGAATGACTGAGAGTTCCAAAATTATCAAAAAAAGGAAGAAAGTGTTCAAAACAAGGAAACAGTTTCTTTTTTCAACTCTACTCTTCCATCAAGACTTAAAGATGAGCCAGAGAATGCAAGAATGAGAGAAGCTCTTGCAGTGCTTGATGTTACAGATTCAACTTCTTCCATCACTTGCATATTCTGCTAAGTCATGTGCACTGAATAATAATTAGACATTCATCCCCTGAAATAGATCTGGAAAACCACTTCTGGCAAAACACAAGCCTGGATGCACTCCAAAGCATATGGAGAGTAGTGAATCAACATGCAACAGAACTTGACAGATTTTTGGTGAGTGTACTTTTTATTTAAAGCACTTTTATGGTTAAAGAGTATGAAAGTGTTTCTTTGTTTAATAGCACAGAGAGCTTAATTCTGGAAAGTATTACACATACCCATAGCATAGTAATCTCCAAATCAGAGTTGCTCACTCCATTTGTCTTACACGCTTGCAATAGAAAAGGACAGATGAAAAAAGTAGGCCAATCATGTTAGCAGTTCTGTTTTGTTCTCTGTTCAGGTTGATTTGTCTATCACAGGAGGCATTTCAGGTGGGCTGACATAATGTCTGAGAGCATTAGCCCACACTGTTTTGGATGCCATGAACAGGGCACATTCACATCCTTAAAAGCAGACAGTGCATACTTATGACTATACCAGGGTCTTGAATTATTTTGTGTCCTGAGTAACCAAAGCGAGGGGACAGAGCTGAGTTATCTTTTGAAATAAAATAACGACCAAGATGGAAAATGGGACATCTCTCCTTACATGTTAAACAGAGCAGAAGGGATTAAAATCTTAGAGCAAAGAGATTATTTAGGAAATTTCTGCTATGTGGGGCTTTAAACTTATCCTTTGGCCCTTCAAAGACAGTCTCTTGTACATTACTGAAGTCCATGAGGCACCTTTAAAGAGTCTATAAATTTGGTCCAGAATCTATAAAGTCAAACTTCCACACATGCAAGTGCTCTTTACATGATTATTGTCATAAGCAATCCTGCTGGTTAGTCCTCAGCCTCACAATACAAATGGTAACTTCAGCTGTCAGAAAGAACTTCAGGGCAATGTCCCTTAAATTTGGGACACTAACTCTCCTTTGTCAAACAAAATCCCAGTGTTAATTACCCAACTGTAAAATCCTATAAATACAATTAAGTTATTTTTTGTGGTCTTTAGTGGTGTTTAAAAGTTTTTTCATGTTTTAGGGTATTTTTGTTGCTTTGTTTACTATTATTACATGATTTACAGTCTAAACAATGGCAAAGGTTTGCACTTCAGAGTTTCTATTCTTCATAGTGACAGGACTTTAGCATTTACTCAGGGAGGCCCTAACACTAAGTTTTGGGCTGAGCTAAGATCGCTAGGAGTGTGCCCTGCGCCTTTTACATGAGCTGACACATGGCAGGACATCTTTTTAAAGCTTTTTAAGATTACCTGTGGGTCTCGAATTCTGCACAAAAGCTAAAGCATGCGTGAAGTAAGGACAGTTGCCATAGAATATGTTGCAACCTAGCAGAAAAGCTGAAACAAGTATAAAGATCTGTCTGACAGAACCTGATGTTCTGGCAATTCATTTCACAACATAATGTTCAAGAAGTCTGGAGCACCAGCCAGCAAAAGCTGGAATCCACTCAGTGATAACCTTCCACTGTACAAACATCTCTCCTGGTGTGCTACTTGGAGTGCTGCATAGAAACACTGCACAAGTCTTTCCACCTTGCTCACAGCCCTCAGTGAGCTAAGCCTACCACTTACTGAGAGAGCATTGGCTTCTTTGGAGACAAATCTCAATAAAGCACTCAGCAATTAGTGTCGTTAAATCATGACTACATTTGTCACGTACCAACAGTAACATGGAGCGACAAGAGAAGTCGATATATTGATAGTTGCTGCCATTCTATGGATGCATCAAATATCAACATACATTCACTTACAGAAAAATATGTTTATGTTGCCACTATTAGATCTCCTAAAACAAGTCCATAGAATATGCAAAATCAGCTCTCAGTATAAGAAAGCACAATTAATTTTTTTTTTTTCTGCAATGGAAAAACATTTAACTTCTCTGGCTTTTCTATTAAGTAATTTTGCGGTCTTCTTATTTCTTAGCAGAATTTAAAGTACCACATTTTCATTGGAAGGCCGTACATTTTGAGCAGAGCAGAGAAGAATGTTATCAGATACTGCCGCATGATGATGAGAAGGAGACTATCAAGGCAAAGAAGGCAAACGATTTGGAGACTCCTCATTTGAAAGGTAGTGTATAGATTATGAATTCATTCTTATTTGTATTGAAGGCTTTATGCCATGGGAATACAAATATTGTAGAAGCGTCTACTTCAGTAAATAGATCTAGAGTAATCTTTTTTGGTTTAAAACCCAAGCGATATGGACCCAGAGATGCAGATACATACCATGAAACAAATACTAAAGAGGGTAAAATTATATCTGTATGCTTCTCGTTAATCATTACACCCCACTCCAGGTACTCCCAGAAAGAGAAATCTAAACATCCAAGATTGTAAAAATGCACCAATATGAAGTTTAAAAATGTTTACTCCAATGATCACTAAGCATATCAACAGATGACAAACACATAAGCAGCATATATAAGAAAAGTAAACATTATTATCGCCTCCAACTCAACAAATGCCCACCTTTGTTACAATCTAGTTAAAATGTAATCCGGCTGATAAGGGGGAAACCCAGGGGATAAACCATCAAGCTACCGCAACAGCTCGACCGACTGACTAACATTTCACCGCAGAACTTCCTACGACACAACGGCCACAGTACTTCTAATCAAAACATCTTTACTCCGCTAACTGAAGTAATACAAACGCGTACCTGCATGTAGAAACACAAACGTGTGTCTATGAACATATAAGGAAATGGACGGAGCGGCGAAGCGCCCGACATTAATTTTTTAGAAGACGCGCAAAGAAGGGCAGGAGTTCCTCCCGCGAGCGGCGGTCCGTGCGCTGTCAGGACGGCCGCCGGCAGCACGGGCCGTCGGTGTAAGGCAGGGGCGCGGGGCACGGCGCGGGGCTCCGGGTGCCGCAGGTGCCGTGCCGCCAGCCCGGGGAGCCGCGGCCCGCCCGCCTCGAACAGGTCCTGCGCCGGCCGCTCCGCGGAGCGCGCTGCGCCCGGAGGCGGCGGGAGAGGCCCGATCCCACCGGCGAGAGGCACCGCGGCCCCGAGGCCGCCGCCACCTGCTCCCGTGCCCGGCGCCGCCGCCTCCCGCCGGCCGAGCGGCGGCGCGGCGCAGCCAGAGCCGCGGCCGCCGCCGGCGTGAGGGGAACGGCGGCCGCGCCGGGCCGGGGGAAGCGGCGAGAGCCCTGCGGGGGGCGCCCGCTCCGGAGGGAACTTCGCGGGGAGGGACGGGCGCCGGCACCGGCCCCTGGCCGGCCTACCTGCGCGGAGTGGGGCTTCCTCAGCCAGGCCCCCGGGAAGAGCCGCCTCGCCATGGCAATCACACATCCCCGCAGCGGGCGGCGGTCGGAGGCGGAGCGGTGAGGAGCGCTCCCCCGCCTGTCGCCGCGGCCGCGCCGCCGGCTCCGCTCGGCTCGGCGGGCAAGAGCCGCCTCGGGCACCGGCGGCCGCCGAGAGACGGCGGCTGTCAGCGGGCAGGACGGGCGGCTGCCGCCTCAGCCGCCGCTCACGCCGCCGCCTGGGAGGGCGAAGGCAGCAGCTGTGGGGAGCGAGGCGGGGCTGAGGCGAGGCGAGCCCCGCCCGCCCCGAGCCCCTGGGGCTGTCCCAGTCCCGTTTCCCGCTCTAGGGCCGCCCGGAGCCCGTGGAGCCGACAGCCGCCTCCGAGTTCCCCTCCCGTCTGCCAAAAAGGGCTCGGGGCGCTGTCTGGGGACAATTATGGAGAAGTCGGTTGATAAATAACGCGTGTCGTTGATTGCGAACAGGCTCCTGTCATTTACCGAGCAGGGTATTAAAAACAGCTGCGGGCTCCTTACAGTCTTAAAAAAAAAAAAACCAACCCAAACAACCGAAAAAACCCCTACAAATCCCCAAAAAGGAGTCGTTCCTCCAAAATAAGGAAGGAGCCTTTGCCTGGACCCGTATTAAGACAGATGAGCAAATTTTTTACCATGAGGGTGGTGAGAACAACCTGAATAGCTTGCCCGGAGAAGCTGGGATGCCCCAGTTGAAGGCCAGGTTGGACAATGCTTCGAGCAACCTGGTCTGTTGGGAGTTGTCCTTGCCCATGGCAGGAGGGTTGGAACAAGATGATCTTTTAGGTTCCTTTTAACACCAGCCATTCTGTAATTCTACATTAGTGCCATAAAGTGGGGAAAAGTTCTTCACCAGAGGCTCTTTCAAGCCCTTCATCATGCACTATGGGAAGCCTCAGTCCAATTGAAATTCGTGGGAACACTATTAAGTTCAAGTAAAATCATTCTTTCTTTTGCAAGGCTGTTTTTTGTCCAGCCTTCTTGTGTTTATGACTTGATTGTGACTTCTTTTAATGCAGTGTGTTAGCAGAGTCAAAGCCAGAAGCTGGGAGTCTCCAGTCCTGATGAATTTTGTCTATGAAACTTCAGGCATAAAGATTATGCCAAGGTGTTGGGATAAAAATGAGATGAACATAGCATGTTATGGCTTTGGGTGTTCAGTGCACTTACCAAAGAACGCTGCTTTGATGAAAAGACGAGTCACAAAATACTACTGTAAGGACAAGCTGCTACTCTTTGGCAGGGCCTAATCTTAAGGAAAGATGGTATGTGTGGAAACCAAGTGTTAGGAGCTCACAAAAAATTTAGAGATCTATGCTTGAAGGTTGAAGAACAGTCTGTGACTGATTTTTGAATAATATAATCACTGCCAGAGTCACCCTGAAGTATAAATCTGAAAATTAATTAGTAAGATTTGGCACTCCTGTAAAAGCAATTCTGGCTTTAGTAACAGCCAGGGAATCTCACAGGGTTTTCTTCTCTTCCTCTTCAGCAGGCCCAGATGGCTGCGCTTTCTGCATCACCTCCCTCTACAGTTCAGTAGTTTGCACAAGTTTAGCTGAGTTATGGGCATGCAACAGAACAGCAACACAAGGGGCCACAGAGCAAAACATTTTAACATTTTGCTGAATAATCTCAACCCCTTACTTCATCCAATGTTCTATGCCAACTCTTGAAATGACAGGCTGGGAGTAATTGTGAAATCTTGGTGTCCCATATGGCTGGCAAGGATCTAAATGTTTCATTCCTGTTACATCTAGATCCAAACAGTTCCTGGCATATGTTCATTAAGGGATATATTTTTCACTTAGTACATGAGATCTTCATCATCTGTGAGAACAGGTGCTTTATTCCAGTACTGAACTGTTTAGTTTTTCTTCAAGTACTCTTTATGCCCAGGCTTTGCTAAATGCTAAAATATAAGGCTATTTCTGCCTTTTCCAGTTACCTGTTAAATTCCTGGTTGAGCCTCAGTAGAGGAAACTCCCATGAAAAGCGAGGCCACATAAACCAGAACAGTAACAGGAATCATGTAACATGCACTGACTTGGTATTCACAGGATGTGGAAACCCAAGGGAATAGTCTAAAGACTGGGGAGCAGAGGCAGAAAAACCACAAAGGTAGAACATAAGTCATATTGATGTATTATTTACTGTACAGTCTTTCCATTCACACGTTTTCATTCTGCAGTTCACACATCAGCCATTTTTGTAGGCCCATGCCAAAGCTTTGGTTTATCTTAATGTCCAAGCAGTAGAAGTTACGCTGATTTATTGCTACCTATTAATTCTTAAGTTTCCTATCCAGCTATAACAACACTGCATGTAGTTATTCTAGTGGTGCAGGGTTTTTGTATAAGCTACAAATCGACTGCTAGTTGTACAATGCAGTGTTGGTCACTCACAATGTCAAAAGGTAAATGTGGTTTTATAATACCTTCTTACATTCGCCTGCAGTTCCATGACAATTTGGAGCTTATTACATATTAAGCATAACTCAGAAGAAACCAAAAATGGCTGCAAAGACTGAAGCATCCAAGAATTTCGGACATACAAGGAATGAATAGATGAGACAAATGAAAATACTGAAAAGCTACAGAGAAGAATCTGAATTCTTTAAGATACTCAGTGTAATGTGCACCTTTAAATTGTACTAAATAATTTTATCCAATTTCTTTGGAAGGCAAGTCTCTGTAACTTGAGCAAGTAATACAGGTTTTAACATCGCATGAAACATAAACATTAACTTATTGCAGTGGTGCTGCACTTGCTTCTTTCAGTTATTTGAAGCAGCTGCACCCACATACTGATTTAACTCAAATGCTGTCATAAGAGACTCTGTGGGAAATCCTCAGGGTTCACCCACTCTCCCAACCATCGTATTATATGCAGGGAGCCTCTGGCTAATGTTAATTATCACAAGACTTCTCTTTCTCACAGCAGCTTTACCAACTTCCAGTCTGCCTAGTATGGCTTCCTAGATTAATGCCCTTTTCCTCTGGATATGCCTAAGAAATATTCTATGATCCTGAGTAGCTGCTGCAGTTTTAAAGTATTACAGCACCAGTGGAATGTAATGCCCTAGCATTTGCCATTGCCCGGGTTTGTAGCTAAATTTAGTAAGTGTGTTTACACAACATATAATATGGTAATGATTTAAAATGAAATTACCCACAATTCCTAAAATAAAGTGTAGAAAAACTTAGAGGTTTCTCTCTTTTTGTTCTGCTCAGTTATCTGCTTGCTCACATATGTCTGGGAATCTGGTTTTATACAGACTACTTTCTTAGGCCTGTCTTTGTAGATGAAAATGAAGATCTAGGGACCCATCTAACCATGATATCTAAACTTTCCCTCACGTTCCCTTCAGAGAGAGATACTGTTTCCTTCTCCTTTGCAAATTTCTGTGAACTATGACTTACTCAGTGTGTTAGCTTTAATTTTATACTAATAAATTATTTCCTATTATTTCCTAATCAGATTCTTCTAAATGCTAATGCTTCTGTTGCATGAGTAGGTGGAGCCATCTCTAACCCAGAAAGCAGACACAGCCTGTTAAGGATTCCCTTGTGGCTTTACTTGGTATAAACAAATCATTAATCTATTTGAGGAAACGGACTCTTCCAGCCAACAGGTTTCATTTCTAAGGCTCTGTTTACATGGTCACTTTATTTTCACATAAATCCATCCTGCTGCTGAAGCAGATGGTGTCATCTTCTCTTGCTGTTGGCGCCTACCTTCTCCCTTGGGTTGGCACAATCATTTCTGTTGTTGTATAAAGGACTAGATCAATGATCTGAACTAAAAACCAATCTTGAAACTTTTTTCCTCTGGGATAGGTTAGAGGCATTCCAACTCCTTTCATCAGTGGTCTGGACTTACATGGGAGCAAAAGAACTGTTCATAACCACTGAAACCTTTATCTTATTTAAACACATATCCTTGTAAAAGATCACGTTTTACTGTCAGATAAATTATATAAATGTATGGGACTCATTTGTAGCTCTTGACTGAGATTAGATACAACCGCTATTATTAGACGTGCAGAGATACTGATTAATTTAAATAAAAGTCTGCTTTGACAGACATGATGTTTACTCTTTTATTTTGGTATATCTTTTTTAGAATTCAAAATTTATAAAAACATTACAGTAAATAGGTCTTAATAACATAACATATCTAGCGTCAATAGGTCTTCAAAAGTCCAGAATAGAAAGCTTTACATGTTGTATAATGTATACAATCCTGTATACATTAGAGGACTAAGAAAACTCCAGAAATATTGTGTCAGAAGAAAAGATTCAAAGGTAGTCAATTGTTAGCAAATGCTAAACAACAGTTTGCCTTTATGGTTGCATTGTTTCAAAGTCTACAAAGACAACACAGTTCTGATTCAATCAACCAATAAAATTAGGTTTCCTTTGTACATATTTGTGCTTTCAAGTCTACTTCCTCTATTAATTGCTGGAGTTACGAGGTTCAAGAGTTTTACCCAAGATTAATTGAGATTATATGTTAAAATGCAGGGTCAGAGTACACTTGCTAGTACTAATCTATTTCTGGTTTAGAAAGCCTTTTATAACTTTCAACGTGGTTATTTTACTTAATGTTAGTCTTAATTCCTATTCATAGACTTTCAAATAAGCAGCCTAGTTGGCATTTTCTTCATGCCCTCCTCCCATTTCCCAAAATTTCTCCCCCTGAATTAACACTTGCACCTTCCTGCTTACTTTATAAGGTAGCTCAGAGAGCTAGGAAATCCAAGTCCTAGCCCACACTCTTTAAAAAATCCTCTTAGGTTCTAAATGGTAGATTCCAGTACTGAAGCTGGTACATACTGATATGAGAAGGTCAAGGTGAGAAGGAGAAGAGCAGAATTCCATTCAGAAAGAAGATGCTAATTTTTACCTCCTAAGGAAGTATAGCATTGGAACGAGTCACCGAGCAGGGTAGTACATCTGTCAACATGTGGTGCTGTGCTGGCTTGAAGGCAAAACCAGCGAGAGACTCCAAGTCAGAAAAAACAATTTAATAGGAGAGGAAAAAAAAAAAAAAAGTAAAATAAAATAAAACACATGCAATGGTACAAAAGATCACTGACAGAGTCAGAATACAACCTGAAACCGTGGTGGTGGCAGTCCAGATGAAGTGGTCTTGTTGAAGCAGTGTTCTTGCAGAAAGGTCTGGTAGCTCTTGTCCTCTGGGAATCCAGTGGGTAAGGCTGCCTGTGCTGTCCCAAGGCCCCGATTATATCCAGGTGGGAATGCTTGGCTCTTCCCCCTGGGCGGAGCATCTCACAATGGACTGATATCATTTTATCAGTTTTGCAATGGGTCCTTGATTGCCTATTAAACAGAGATAGCTCCTGGGGAGAGTTATCTATGAGTCATGCAGGACGGTATTGATGGGCCATTAACAGAAGATAGTCTGGAGGGAGGGGGCACGGGAAACAGTGGTGCACAACAACATTTCATGTAGATGGTGATAGAATACATACTTTGGGCACATTTTACATTGTAACCTAGGACATAATCCACCCCTTATTCTATGACCATCTACATTATACCTAAATTAATACATTCTTACAGCTAGATAGATAAATATACACATGCTTATACATACACATATACAGAATGAAACCCTACACTCAGTTCTCACTTAAAATTAGGTCTCCCTGTGGTACACAACGGGTTTCCCCATCTTTCTGCATTACCCACCAAGTGGAACCAGGTCCTTGAGCAAAAACAATCCCACGGATGGGTCTGCCTTTGCTTGATGTGGGATTAATCCAAACAGTTTTTCCTAAGATGCCTTTCATGTGTACCACAGGGACTTTATCTCCATCCACTGTGTGCAAGGGTTCAGACTGGGCAGGACCAGCTCGATTGATTGACCCTCGAGTGTTGACCATCCAGGTGGCCTTTGCTAAGTTCAGTTCCCAATTTTTGAAAGTCCCCCCACCAAGCGCCTTCAGGGTAGTCTTAAGTAACCCATTGCACCGTTCAACTTTCCCGGCAGCTGGTGCATGATAAGGGATGTGATATATCCATTCAATGCCATGTTCTCTAGCCCAGGTGTTTATAAGGCCGTTCTTGAAATGGGTCCCATTGTCTGACTCGATTCTCTCAGGAGTGCCATGTCTCCACAAGACCTGCTTTTCAAGGCCTAAGATAGTATTCTGAGCAGTAGCATGAGGTACAGGGTAGGTCTCCAACCATCCAGTGGTGGCTTCCACCATAGTTAGCACATAGCGCTTGCCTTGGCGGGTTTGGGGAAGGGTGATGTAGTCAATCTGCCAGGCTTCCCCATACCTGTACTTCAACTATCGTCCACCGTACCACAGAGGCTTTACCCGCTTGGCCTGTTTGATTGCAGCGCAGGTCTCACAGTTGTGGATGACCTGTGAGATGTTGTCCATAGTAAGGTCCACCCCTCGGTCACGGGCCCATCGGTATGTTGCATCTCTCCCCTGATGACCAGACGCATCATGGGCCCAACGGGCTAAGAATACTTCTCCCTTGTGTTGCCAGTCTAGATCCACCTGTGATACTTTCACCTTGGCGGCTTTGTCCACCTGCTCGTTGTTGTGATGCTCTTCATTAGCCTGACTCTTGGACACATGTGCATCCACGTGTCGAACCTTAACGGTCAGCTTCTCTACTCGGGCGGCGATGTCTTGCCAAATCTCAGCAGCCCAGATGGGTTTCCCTCTGCGCTGCCAATTGGCCTTTTTCCAGCGGTTCAGCCATCCCCACAGAGCATTAGCTACCATCCACGAGTCGGTGTAGAGATAGAGTCTTGGCCACTTCTCTCGTTCGGCAATATCTAAAGCTAACTGGATGGCTTTAAGTTCTGCAATTTGACTTGATCCACCTTGTCCTTCAGTAGCTTGTGCAACTCGTCGTGTGGGGCTCCATACTGCAGCCTTCCATTTCCGGTTAGCGCCTACAATTCGGCAGGAACCGTCAGTGAAAAGGGCATATTGTCTTTCAGTCTCCGGTAGCTCGTTATATGGTGGGGCTTCCTCGGCACGTGTCACTTGTTCTTCCTCTTCTTCAAAAGATAATCCAAAAGTCTCACCTTCAGGCCAGTTAGTTATAATTTCCAGAATCCCAGGGCGATTCGGGTTTCCAATACGGGCGCGCTGTGTGATGAGGGCAATCCATTTGCTCCATGTGGTGTCAGTGGCATGATGCGTGGAAGGAACCTTTCCCTTGAACATCCATCCCAGCACTGGTAGTCGAGGTGCCAAAAGCAGCTGCGTTTCAGTGCCAATTACTTCTGAGGCAGCTTGAAGTCCTTCATAGGCGGCTAAGATTTCCTTCTCTGTGGGAGTGTAGTTGGCTTCAGATCCTCTGTAGCTTCGGCTCCAGAATCCCAGTGGTCGGCCCCGAGTCTCCCCAGGCACCTTCTGCTAAAGACTCCAAGACAGGCCATTGTTCCCGGCTGCTGAGTAGAGCACGTTCTTCACCTCTGGTCCCGTCCTCACTGGGCCAAGGGCTACCGCATGAGCGATCTCCTGCTTGATCTGGGCAAAGGCTTGCTGCTGTTCAGGGCCCCAGTGGAAATCGTTCTTCTTGCGGGTGACCAGGTAGAGAGGGCTTACAATCTGGCTGTACTCAGGAATGTGCATCCTCCAGAAACCTATGGCGCCTAGGAAAGCTTGTGTCTCCTTCTTGCTGGTCGGTAGGGACATGGCGATGATCTTATTGATGACCTCAGTGGGAATCTGCCGCCGTCCATCTTGCCACTTTACTCCCAGGAACTGGATTTCTTGGGCCGGTCCCTTCACTTTACTTCGCTTAATGGCAAAACCAGCTTTCAGCAGAATCTGGATGATCTTTTCTCCTTTCTCAAAGACTTCCCCTGCTGTGTTCCCCCATACAATGATGTCATCAATGTACTGTAAATGTTCAGGAGCCTCACCTTTTTCCAGTGCAGTCTGGATCAGTCCATGGCAGATGGTGGGGCTGTGTTTCCACCCCTGGGGCAGTCGGTTCCAGGTGTACTGTACGCCCTTCCAGGTGAAGGCAAACTGGGCCCTGCACTCTGCTGCCAAAGGAATGGAGAAGAAGGCATTGGCAATATCAATGGTCGCATACCACTTTGCTGCCTTGGACTCTAGCTCGTACTGAAGCTCTAACATGTCTGGCACAGCAGCACTTAGTGGTGGGGTGACTTCATTCAGAGCACGGTAATCCACAGTCAGTCTCCATTCTCCACTGGACTTACGCACTGGCCATATAGGGCTGTTGAAAGGTGAACGAGCCTTGCTGACCACCCCTTGGCTCTCCAGTTTCCGAATCATCTCATGGATAGGAGTCACAGAGTCTCTGTCGGTGCGGTATTGCCGTCGGTGTACTGTTGTTGTGGCGATTGGTACCTGTTGTTCTTCAACTCTTAGTAGTCCCACAGCACAGGAGTCATCTGAGAGACCAGGCAAGGTACTCAGTTGTCTGATGTCTTCTGTCTCTACAGCAGCTATCCCAAAAGCCCAGCGATATCCTTTTGGATCTTTGAAGTATCCATTTCTGAGGTAGTCTATGCCAAGGATGCATGGGGCCTCTGGGCCAGTCACGATGGGGTGTTTTTGCCACCCATTCCCGGTTAAACTCACTTCGGCCTCCAATACAGTCAGCTGCTGGGACCCTCCTGTCACTCCAGAAATAGAAATGGATTCTGTTCCTACATACCTTGATGGCATCAGGGTACATTGGGCACCAGTGTCAACCAAAGCCGTATATTTTTGTGGGTCAGATGTGCCAGGCCATCGGATCCACACAGTCCAATAGATCCGATTGTCCCTTTCCTCTACCTGGCTAGAGGCAGGGCCCCCCTATTCCTGGTCATGGTACACGTTGCTTTCTTCCTGTAAATATGTTCCTGAGGTCCCTTCAAGTGGATCAGTCATATCATTCTTCTTATACTGTCTGGGGTTCTGTGCCTTTGAGACTGGAGCAGTGTTGGCTCTAGATGAGCTCTTCATGGTAGGTGTCTCTCTCTTCAGTTCACGTACCCGGGCTGCTAAGGAGGAGGTGGGTTTTCCATCCCAATTCCTCATGTCTTCTCCATGTTCCCGAAGAAAAGACCAGAGGTTACCCCGTGGAGTGTATCCTCTCTCCCTGGCTGGTGGGTACCTGCTCCTAATGGCAGAGACTCTTGTTGGTTCTGGCGAGATGTGGTAAATTTCTTCCTTAAGTTCCTTTTTCAGTTTCTGATGGCCCTCTTCAATCAAGCTCCGGACTTGCTCAGCCAGCCTTGTTTCCACGGATGAGACATGGGTACGAAATGGGGCGGTGACAGTATCCTCGTAAATTCTTAGTTTATTGACCAAGACGCCCACCTTGTCCTCACCTTCCCTCCATTGCAGCGTTGCCAGGTAACGGGAGTACATCTCTGGTCCAAGCCGTGCAAATCTCAACCACATCTGCGATGTGCACTGGACATCATCTGGGCTTTTAGGAAATCTCTCGTCTTCTGAGAAAATGATCTCTAGCACAGCCAATTCCCTCAGGCATCGGGTACCTTGTTCCATTGTGCTCCATTTTCCTTGGTGCACCTGGAGGTCTTCTTTACAAAGGTATCTGTCCCTCACACTTGTTAGCAGTCGCCGCCAGAGGCTGAGAGTTTGTTGGGTTCTCCCGATCCCCTGGTCAATGACCACATCCCGAGACAGCGATCCCAGTTGCCTGGCCTCACTTCCATCCAGAATGGTGTCATTGGCTGCAGCGTCCCAGATGCGGAGCAGCCAGGTCAGGATGGACTCGTTTGTCTGGCGGGTGAATTCCCTCCGCAGGTCACGCAGTTCACCCAGGGATAGAGAGCGGGTGATGATCTCTGGCTCTGTCTCTTCTGCTGAGTGTGAAGGTCCTGCCACATCCTCATCAGTCATTATGCGGACTGATTTGCTCTTTGATTTCTTCTTCTGAACAGGGGCAACTGCCACTGGTTTAGGTTGTTCTGCTTCGGTGACAGTTTGTGTGGAGATGCTGATGGCACCTTTGGTTTCTTTCTCCTCTGTGACAGCTTGTGTAGACACTGACACTGTTGCTTTGTTTTTGGTTCCTTTCTTCTCTGTGATGGTCTGAGTAGATGCAGAAACTGTTGCTTTGTTTTTGGTTCTTTTCTCTTCTGTGATGGTCTGAGTAGATGCAGAAACTGTTGCCTTGTTTTTGGTTCTTTTCTCTTCTGTGACAGTCTGCATAGATGCGGTTCCTGTTTCCTCTATGACAGTTTGTGTAGACACGGATGCCGTTGTTTTGCATTTGTTTCTTTTTCCCTCCTCCTCAAGGAGACGCTGCACCACCCCATGTAGTGTTTGATTTCTAAACATGGTGAGCATGGTGCAGGCCGTGCAGAGAAGGCAAAGCAGAACTAACAACAATATTATGCTGTCCTTGGCACCTAGAGAGAACTCAATACTTTTGAAAACTGCTGTGCCATACCTAAAAGACTGGAAAAAATCATTCTTTACCCCTCCCCACAGGGGCTGGGTGCGATTATTGAGAGCCCAGATGTAGCATTCTGGACCAGGACAAGAACACAAAATAGAGTATATATTCCGAATGATGCTCATTGCCTCAGAGGTTATCATACAATAAACATAATAGACCAATACAGCAATTCTGGTACCATACCCTGGTCTACACATGAGCATTAAGACCGGCAAATACTGCCCCATGTGCGGGAAAATGTAGAGAGCTAGGTATAAGATATATGAAAGCATGTTGAGCATCATAGCGGACAGCTGTTTCTTTTTTCCTCACTACAAAATTGTAATTCTGACTTCTCTCAGTACCTCCTGCCCCACGTTGGGCGCCAAAATATATGTGCTGGCTTGAAGGCAAAACCAGCGAGAGACTCCAAGTCAGAAAAAAACAATTTAATAGGAGAGGAAAAAAAAAAAAAAAGTAAAATAAAATAAAACACATGCAATGGTACAAAAGATCACTGACAGAGTCAGAATACAACCTGAAACCGTGGTGGTGGCAGTCCAGATGAAGTGGTCTTGTTGAAGCAGTGTTCTTGCAGAAAGGTCTGGTAGCTCTTGTCCTCTGGGAATCCAGTGGGTAAGGCTGCCTGTGCTGTCCCAAGGCCCCGATTATATCCAGGTGGGAATGCTTGGCTCTTCCCCCTGGGCGGAGCATCTCACAATGGACTGATATCATTTTATCAGTTTTGCAATGGGTCCTTGATTGCCTATTAAACAGAGATAGCTCCTGGGGAGAGTTATCTATGAGTCATGCAGGACGGTATTGATGGGCCATTAACAGAAGATAGTCTGGAGGGAGGGGGCACGGGAAACAGTGGTGCACAACAACATTTCATGTAGATGGTGATAGAATACATACTTTGGGCACATTTTACATTGTAACCTAGGACAGGTGCACTTAGGAGAGCTCTGACCTAAGCACAAAGCAGAGGACAGCTGCAGTGGTTGAGGGCACTGTGACCCCCAGGTGTCTGCCATCCCCTCTGCCCGAGGACATTTCACCACAGAACTCTTTCTGTTCACAGTCGAGCACATTTGCTTTAATTGCCTGAGAAGTCAGGTCATGCTAAAATGCTAGACTGTGAACCTCAGCCAGTGAGGTACAGCTCTGCCCTGCCTTCTGCCAGCTATGGTAGAGAAGAGAAAAATGGGCTGAACAGCTACAGAAGGCAGAACTGCTGTGTGAAGCCTTTTCCTCATTCATCCTCTACTAGTTTTACCTACTCCCATGTTCTCTCACCTCTGCCATGCAGCTCTTTGTGTAGCTGAATGGTGAACTGTCTGCTGAACTCAAATTAAAAACAACACAGAAAAAGAAAAAATCCATATCAGTACTCCATTTTGATTCTGCATGCCACTGCAGAGTGCCATCTTTGGAAACGCAGGAATAGCTGGCCATTTGGAAGAAGTGGCAGAAACAGGAACTACTTAAAATGGGATACGATTAAAAACACTGCAAGTCTGCCCTGAAACTGATGTCTCCTTATAATACATACTCCAGCCCAGTGAGGTGTTGGACAGAATGAAGGAAACATTATGTACTGTAGGAATTTGAACTGCTAATCATTGTGTCAGGCCTAAAATCACACACAAGTAAATCGGCTTCAGTTCACAGGCTTTAATGAAGCTGGAAATCTGGTCCCATAAGCAAGAATTTGTACAGTGCAGTGGCATGCCATATCAAACAGTGTTCATGATATTGATAAAAATTAATCAAAACATAACACTTTGTCTTACTTTTTTTGGCTACATTCAATACCTCTATACATGAAATACAGACATTTTGAACTGAATTGTCAGAGGATTCAGGCAGCACCCTTGAAAAAGCAGTAATGATTAGAAGAGACCTCTAGGAAATAAGTACTTACTTTTAGGAAACCTCTAATTGTAAGGTCTATCAAATTTTTAGGTCAAAAAAAATTTAATGTATTTTTAGTAGTAGCTAATTGGAGCTTTTAGTTTTGAGGTAGTTTGTAATAGACAAACTTTCTTAAAAAGCTTATAGCCACTTATGAGAGCAGCATCTATATCACTAAAATTCCAAGCTCTTAATAAATATATGAATAGTTAATCTATTTAAGTATTTATCATTGGGGTTTTTTCCTCGATAAAATAGTTTTAGCTTCCCTTTAAACAAACAAAACAACAAAGAGATAGTCAAGCATATTCCTGGCACAGATCAGATGCCTTTTTTAATCCCTGGAATAGGCAACGTATTGATTGCATTAATTATTTTAATTAATTATATTAATTAATTCCTGGAGCCTACTTTATGAAAAGTACTGTGGGATTGTTGATCGAAAATGCCAGTAGGCAGTATGCAGTAATTGAATTATTTTAAATTCATCAATATCTAAATTTTTATACTACTTAGCAGGAATTCCCACTGTAAATATAATTGCTAGAATTAAGTAAAACTATTTTATACTTAGACTGATTCTTTTTAAGGAAAAATGCTGTTTTAGGCAAAATAAGGAGCCGCTTTCACACACAAATTTTCTTACACCATTAAAAATACCCAGGCAGAATAAATTTGGTAGTCTCAAATATATTAATTGGGTTCTTTTCTGTGTAAAAGTACATCTTTCTGAACAACAGATTTTTTAATCCATCTATACAACATAGTAAAAGAATGACAACACAATAAATACCAGGTTACAGCATTTCTAAAGGTGTTTTCTTTTCCCTGAATGAAAGACAAAAGGCAATTGGGAGCAGAAATAGTTTAAAATACTGTAAAATAAAATTTAAAAAAATAACCAAGCTTAGGCTAATATAGTATGCAGTATTATTTTGAGCTCTATGCTTCATTAAACTTCAAGGTAAGTATCACTACAGTCATAGATTGACTATATCATATCAATATGCTGAAAATCCCACCTTGTAGTTAGGCTTATGCCCAGTACTTACAAGGCTCTACAAATCTGGAGTTGCAGATCTCATTCATCAGTTTTGCTACATGCTTTTACAGCAACACTGAAGTTCACAATAGGAGAAGTTATTTTTGTACTGCGCCGCCCCCCCCAGCTCATTTTATTTCTGTATCACAGACACACCATTCTACCCCTCCACCCATCAATATAATTCAATTGTTTTTAATTAGAGGTTATTTTAAATCCAGATTATATCTATTAAGATATCTGCAGCACAGCTGAACAAAGATTTTGTCTCCACTAAGGGTGTGTGGAGAGCACCCAAGAAGCAGATTGTGGTCAGCCCAACTGCTGAAGGAAACGCATAATGGAACTGCAACTAAAGTAACTTTGTTATTTGACAATGTGGTATCTGTAAGAATATAGGCCTTAAAGATGTATTTTAAGATTGCCCTGTATGAATCTACATCAGAAATCATGCTGATTCCTTGTCTTTTGTTCAAAAGAAACCAAAGCTGCATTTTATATACAATTAAGTGTATTGAAAATTGCTATAATGTCTAAATATATAAGAAATAAACTCTTGCAGTTAATGAAATCTTTTATTAGTTCATAGGAAACACAGTGAACACATATCTTTTGTGCTAAACTGAATATATTCAGTGTCATTATGGTGAACAGTGCAACTGTTGTGCCTGCCCTGAGTTCTCACTGTACGTAGGTTCAGCGCCCTCTTTCCGAGCACAGCTTTCAAATGACACCACCATCCCTCTCAGACAGAAGCTGTAGCAGATAAAGCAGTTTCTTTGGATTGAGCTGGCAATCAGACCCTTTCTAGATCTTCTATATTACAGTGTAGCTGAGCAAAAGGAAACAATTCACAAACCCACATTTCCAACCCACACCACCAATTATGGTTTGGGATTTGGGAGTATATCTGAAGAAAAAAGTAGTGGGTGAGGTAACTGAATGGTTCTCTGAAGACACAGAGAGTCTTTGTCAGACCTTTACAGCTCTGAGAAGGGTTAAGTGGTAGCTGGTCAATGCAGTCATTGTAGTTGACACGAATAGTGTGATTTCTATGAAAATATTTCAATTTACTACAGATACTTATTTTCTGTTTTGTCTAGATATGCATTAAATAATTTGCTATAGTTTAGGCTGACCTTGATGTGAGATTTGGACAGTTTTCAATCAACTTATTTTGTGACTTCCTCTTTATAGACCCTCAAACAGACTCACTGTGTATTGACATCCCAGCTTTTACCTGCTTTATCTCAGCTTCTTGTTCTCATTGTGCAATTGTCCACATAAAAACCTCTTCTGCACAGTACTCTTTGAACCTGGACTCATTTACACAACTGAGAAGATAGGTTTATATCTAGTTTTACTTCCAATCAAACTTTAACCACAAATATAATTTCCCATCAGGAATCAATGGTTACAATTTGTTTTAATTTAAAACCAGAACAGAGTGCTAACTATACAACTTTTCCATTTATTTTGTTCCCCCAATCTATCTTCCTAGCCAACATGCGAGATTCAAAGTGCATTCTAAACAGAAAAAAAAAAGACATTTTCAATAAATTTGCTGACACAAAAAAAAAAAAAAAAAAAAAAAAAAAAAAAAAAAAAAAGTTTAAAATAAGATCTGGATTTACAAGTCTAGCAAGTAAGGGTGCCCTTTTCACCACAGGCTATCCGTTGGTAATTAAATCACACCAGTAATCTGATACAGCATTAGATCTTTAGTAGCATGAGAGCACTGTCACAGGGATTTTACATCCCAGAACCTGCAGTAAATTAAAAAGTCCTTGGAGACCATCACTACTTGACCTCTTGGTCTGCTGAATTCCAAGCAAGGCAGAAAAAAAATCAGTTCTACTTTTAGCAACCTCCTGCACATTAGCGCAGTGTCCTATCAATGCTTGCCTACATTTCCTCCTATCTTTGGCAAGTACGGCTCTAGAATTGATCCTACCTGAGAAATTGGAGACAGCTGGTGAAGCTCCTGGGAGAGGCAAGCTGACAACAGTCTGTTGTAATTTGGAGGAGAATTAATCTATAGCAAACTGACTTCTGACTTAGATAATCCTCACACATGCTTATTAGGCCTTCCCTTTTGTGCACTGCGTTCTTTAATTCCTCTCAGATTTTTAGGGTGTTTTCATATTGACAAGCCCTTTGAATGTGGTCTTTCTTATCCTGAGATAGTCTTCACATCCGCTTATGGCAGGTCTGGGCACTCTTTTACATCTCTCATGGGCAGGTGCCTGGACCTCGGCTGGGTGTAACGGGCTCAGCAACGCCATCGAGCCCCTCTGTGGCCATGGGTGCTGCCCAGTGAGGGTCTGACTGCAGCCAGGCTGAGCCCATGGCATCACAGCTCTCAGCAGCTGTGAATTCACAGGGCCAGTGTGCCTACTTGGCAGTCCTGCTTGGGAAACTTCTGCTTTCCTGACTCAAGAAGCAGCTCATTTGTCCCATAATCAGAAATACTTCAATTGTTCCCTTTGTAAATGGCCCATGACCACGGAATGTGCATGTGGTGTCCACAAGAGATGGCAGCCCATGGGATCAAACTGAAGGTCAGCTGGTTTCCCTTTTCGATTGTTGTAGGTGTTTCATCCTGTAACTCAAACACAGGAGTGTTCTCTCTGCATTTCCATTTTGAGATGAATATTTGTTATCACCTCTTCTGCTACCTCAGTTCTGTACTCCCTCTTCAATATGTATGTGTTCTCAGTTCCTGGGTCCCTGAAATCTGCAAGCTGACCTGTCTGCAAACAAACCTATTTCCACACACACGTGTATGTGTTATACAGACATTCATGTTTTTCAGCAGGGGCAGTTCACTGAGCTGCCATCTCTGCATGGCTCCTGGCACAGGGGAGAGCCAGCACATCCCTGAGCAGCAGTGAGTGCAACCTTAGATGGCAGCAGCTGTTGGACAAGTGTGGCTGAGTCAGGTAACTGTACCCTCAGCTACAACTGCAGAGAAGAGACGGATTGAAAGCCCCTTGATGGTGCTCTGCTCCCCACCCCCTTCTTCGGCTCAGGCTTCCCCTGCCTCTGGGGGGAGTAGGCTCAGGGGACTGAACCAGCAGAACACATTTTAACCCCTGCTGTGGGCTTAGTTCATAGTTCTGAGGGCATGGAGCAGGTCAGAGGAGCACCCACATGGCTTGGCAGGAGCCATGGCAGCACCCCGGGAGGGAAGCAGCAGGACTGCCAGCTCTTGATGTGCCGCTTTGTAAAATTCACCTTTCCACCTCACTGCAAAAGTTGGCAGAGGGGATGACTGGATATTTAACTAATATTTAGAAACTCATCACAAAATAACATAGCACAAGGAAAAAACAAAAGGAAAATCTGTCCCAGCAGGACCAAATTTTAGGGATAGAGTCAGGACTGTGTAGATATGGATGTGCCTCAGTGCTGATATGAAACAAGCTAAAATAGAAAATAAGTGACCGATGTCGTAAGAACTGATTTTGGTCCTGTTTCTGTATACTTTTTTTTTTTTTTTTTTTTTTTTTTTTTTTTTTAATCTGAATGCAGATAAGCAATGCCGTATTAGAACAAAATCTGGGCTTTCAGGCTGAGAGAACATGATATCAGTGTGGAGTCATCAAAATATGTGTGTGACAACAGCTACTACATTTGGATTAGCTAAAACAATGACACTTAGATTGCACCTTTTAAGTAAGCATATCAAAGTTAACAAGTGTAACAGTGTCATTATTTCATAAGCATTGCAAGAATGAAGCGTACAACCCGTGACTTGCCTGGTGTGTCAGCCTGGGACTACTTACAGTTCTTTCTGTGCAGCCTCCTGGGGCTGGCAGCAGAAGGGGCTACTGCCTTTTCTCCAGCCCCCACAGCTGAATTTTCTGGGCTGCAAACAGCTCTTCAGCCCCTGCTGTGTTAGCAGGGTCCTGTCATGCTGCACTGTTCAAAAGTATTTTGTCTCCATCTTCATAAATAAAGAGATTCTATCAGGTAGGGGAAAGAAAAAAGAAAAAAGAAAAAAAAAAAAAAAAAAAAAAAAAAAAAAAGAGAGAGAGAGAGAATTGAGGGATTTGCCATCTGAGTGGGACTTGGCAGACCTGCTGAAAGCTTGTTTGAAGGGCCATACCACATTCCAGGTGGTGGGAGAGCAGAAGGAATGCTGTACTAATTCTCCCTCCAGCCAGACTGATGTCCAGAACAGATTTTTCACCGCAGATGAAATGGCAATATTCTGCCATGTAACTGTGTCCTGGGGGGCCGTTAAGCATTTTTTAACTTCAGTTTAGAGTTAAGAGGTAAGTCTGCTCTGTACTGCAACCACAAAAGAGCTGGAAATTCTGCTCTAGCAGACATTTTTACAGTCCACAAAGGAGCATAGATGCTGACAGACAAAACCTTACCGTAAAACAGTATGATGCTCCAGTCCTCAAGAAGTTATGATACAGCCCATCACAATGTAAAATATTTGAGACTGCAATTACTTTTGTAAATCTGCAGAGCAGAGCTAAAGTGAAATAATAAAATGCTTGCTTGAGCTGTAGCTCTGAAATGCTGACTCTGCATTTTAACTTTAGTCCCTAGCTAGAGCTTCAGTAACTGCTTTCAAATCTGTGTGTGGAGAGGAGGGGAAGGAATGCATCACACTGGTGCATGACTGAATTCTCAGGGAGTTTGAGAACCGGAATCTCTTTCTGGTCCAAGCAATTAACCAAAATTTCAAGCCTTGGCAGCTGTTTGTTTTCTGAAAGGGGGCAATTATACCACCACAGCAGCAGAATGACAGTGCAGGCAGAGAGCAGAGAGTAAACTTTTCTTAAATTCCACCGCTGAATAATGAGCTCAGATTTTTATGAACTGGTCTCACAAGAAAAAGGAGAAAAAGATTACTTAGGACCACACTTGCACATCCCGACAGAATTCCCACTAGCCGGAACAGCAATAAGTTGCAATTCTCCCACAGCTATTTTGTGGAGCTAAAATTTTGCTACATTTGCTCCTAAGTCTTCAACTCAGAAAAAACAGTATTAGCAGTAAAACCACAGTAACTCATACATGAGCACTCTCAGCAAGGCCAAACCTAGTTCAAACACTTATTTTTTTTCTCCTTCAGAGTCACTCTCTGTCTTCAGGTACAAAAAAGAGTTAGTATAACTAAGATGGATGCGAGGCAAAATCTTACCATAAAAGCCTTTCCTGCTCTTTACTAGCATACCCAAAGATGTTGTAAATAATGTAGAAACACTGTGTCTCAAGCTCTTAGTATTTATGTCCCTGAGTATCTCGGTCTCCAGCAAGGGTTTTTTTCTGCATTGTTACACACATGAGAACTGAGGGATTGCTTCTTGTTCAGCCACTCCCACAAACAGAATTCAGCCATGGCAGGGTATGAGCTACAAAATAGGAATGACTAAGGGCTTATAGCAGAATGATGTGAGCTTTTAATAGCTTGTAAGTGCCTTGAATTATTAACTGTAGAGCACTTGAAGAACTATCTATCCACCTAGCAAAGATTACTCAGTCAGACAAAATCTTGGCTCATGTTTTACAATGGATTTCAGCAAGGTTACACACCTGGAATAAAATTTTAAGTGAATAAAGCGTTAAGGACCTTT
Organism: Hirundo rustica; assembly: GCF_015227805.2. Classification (NCBI taxonomy): domain Eukaryota; kingdom Metazoa; phylum Chordata; class Aves; order Passeriformes; family Hirundinidae; genus Hirundo; species Hirundo rustica. The sequence continues at coordinate 16,856,974 of NC_053458.1, forward strand.
TAAGCATCAGCTGGTTTGACATTTCTTCAAGCATCTGAAGTGTCTGCTATTAGGTGCAGAGTTAATAGGCAGAGTTGGTTGTTCTGTTTTTTCCTTAAAGTGTCTATGCTGCTTTGAGTAATAGTAACAGGGAGAGATTTAAAGAATAATTATAACATTGCTATTTTTTTTTTTAAGGTAAACAACTCTCTAATGATTTTCAAGTCTAAATGTAGCTTAGTTCAAAGGCTAATATAGATTGGGATACAAAAAGATCATATACTAACCCACACAGTAATTGCTGTTTAATATATGTATTGCAGAAGGGCCTTAGAGACTTAATAATAAAAAAATGGGACTGAAATACTCATTATATTCTATTTTCAAGACTTAGCAGAGCCATAAATATTAAGAATAAAAAGTAATTGCTTAGGATTAGTCGGGCAAAATATGTTGTTTTTCTATACATTGAATTTAACAGAAAAAACCTAGTATTTGACTGGCTAATTTGGGTCAACAGTGACAGTGAACACATTTAAGAGGGTATTTACAGTTTAAGATTTGTTGGGCAAGATCATGACATTCACAAGAAGATGATGGAGTACACGGCAGTTTTATTCAGGATTTCCTGACCCTTGAGAAAGTAAAAAAGGAAGAAATGGTGAAATGCTTGTACTAGGTAAAAAATGGGTTTGTGTGAAGACCAACGTAAAGGCACCTTACCACCATTAATATTAATTTACTTTCCTCTCTATTGATGTTATGTAAGGATGAAAAATTAATATTCTTGCCTATCTAGAAAAATAATTAAAGATGTTTATTTTAAAATGTTTTCAGCGCTATTTTTATATATTTAGCATAGAGAATAATTACTACAATTGTTAGCTAGTTGTCACACAATTAATTACACAAAAAATTTTTTAAAAAATCTTCATATCTTACCAGTTGCCTATTTTTTAAATTTTGAAATTGAAGATTATTTTTGAGTTGAGCTCTAATAAATGCAGCATATGTGCACTGTCTTACTAATTAGTATGTTTATGTAAAAGTGGATGTACCATATTTATCTTGATTTAAGATAGGAAGATCCCAGATGAGCTTCCTTGCTGTTTCTGTGCTTAAACAATGCAGAGAAAATGTCCTGGGATCTAATTTTCCCTCCTTGCTGAATTGTGGTCATGACAACCATCTGTACAAGGATAAGCTTCACAGTATTGTCTTGTTCAAGGGTATCATTTTAATGTTATGTTGTGTGATACAATAAGGTAATGGGAAATAATACCCTGCAGCAGTTGGTGCTCTCATTGACATACACTGCAGACTTACACTTTCAGTTTTTGTGTATTTTGGTTTGCTTGTTTAATATATATGTGGACATTGGGGCAACAAAAGTATAAAAAACAACACTAAGTTGCAGAAAATGCATTAACATTTCAGAGAAGGGCTAAGGGAAATGCCACTGTTCTGACTCTTCAAATTTATCCATCTCTACCGGGTACCACGGAATTTACATGTTGAATATGAAATTTAATTTTTCACTGCGGTGCCAGCAAGGCAAGATGCAGTTTTAAAAATCCAACATTTTGCTTTTGCATGTCTTTATGGCAAGAGATTGCCCAACAGGATATGGACAAATAAAAACTGAGGTAAAGACAGTGCTAGTTTACTATTATTTAGCTCCTTTCTGAAACACAGCTGTTTATAAGATGTTGTGGAATAAAGCTGAATGTACCTACTATTAAGCAGAATACAATAGATAATAAGTGTGTGTGTGTGTGTATATATATATATATATATATATATATATCCCCCCCCCCAAAAAAAAAAAACAACAAAAAAACCACCTTCTACACAAGAAAGCCCTTACTGACATTGCAGGTAAAGTAATTTAATTTGGCTTTGGTCACTCTGTGCCTCAAAGTACAGATATAATATATATGGAATTGAAAACACAAGGAAAGATTGCTTAAGGTGTATTTTGAAATACTTTTGAGATATTAGCAGAAGACAAAAAAGAAAGTAAGTCAAGAAAGTTCCTTCTAAAGGCATGATGTACAGTCTTGTCGAATACAAACAGAAGAAATAACTGATTATTTTACTTACTACTAGCACTGACTACAAAACAAAGATTCTAACTTGCTCCAAATCAGATTAATCATGCACGTCTCATAGCATAGTAACAGGAATGCTAGAAAAGTTGTTTAAACATTGCTAACCCCAGCAATTTATACAATTGCTGTTGATTTTTTTGCCCCATATATGTCAGTCATTAACAAGGATCCTCTTCCTGCAAACATAGGTTTGCCAGTTTGAGGATTTTAAATAGAAAACCATTTTTAAAGGAACATTGGCACATGTCCAGTAAGATTTTCAACCCCATAATGATCTGGTCAGGCTGTGCAGAAGAATAATCAATGTTACACTTTCTGTGCATATTTCTTGTCCTGGAATACCAGTTACTGAACTTAAACCACTGTGTCTGTGTACCCCTCAGCCATTTGATTTACCTGATCGAGCTGATGGGTAGGAGTCACACACCTCCTGCTCCGGAAAGGGCTTCCTGTCAGATGGAAATTCAGTGACTTACTAAAGTGATCAAAAAGGATGTTATAGTATGAGTTACTAAATCAGGTTGGTGGAGGATGAGGTGTCTATGTGGGAGGTATAGAGCTTGGAATCTTTCTAGCTACCAGTAATAGCTGAATTTAGAGGAAACAGAGTATAGGGGTTTGTTTGGTTTGGTTGCAGCTTTTTTATTGTTCTTTGCGTGTGTGTTTGGCTATGAGCTCATATTGTTCTTGGATATTACAGGAGAATTACATGGAATCAAGGTTGTGGTAAAATACTCATAGTCTGCTCTTTTTAGTAATAAGGCTAAAGGTAACAAGCTTTGGGGATACATTCTGGCCTAACCAATGCAACCCATGTAAGAGCAAACAAATCAATTTATCAAATCCTAATTCTTCTTATACAATGTAGGAATTCCTAGTTTGGTTTTGTGCTGACCTCACATAATGCTATTCCAGCAGCAACACCTAGCTTTGCCTAAAGTGGTGCTTTATGGGTAGGATGGGGCCATGCAGCTCTGCAATTCTGCGATGAAGTTCTGCAAACTCCCGCTGGGAACAATATTTTAAGGAGAAGGAGCATAGAGATGGCACATGTCGTCCTTGTCACAAGTTTTTGTGTTGAGTTTGTGGGGGTTTTGGAGCTGGTGGTGAAACAAGAAATTTACATTCTAGGTGATTCTACTTTGACAAATTTTGATTAAAATAATTTTAAAGATGCAGCAGAACAACAGGCTGGTAAGACCTTCCAAGTATGACACTGTAAAAGGAAGCTGTGATGTAGCCAATTATTGATGTTTATTCTGTTGTTGACTAGAAAGTTTGCTTTTTAACTTAGCTGAACACTAATGGTTCTCACCATTGTGGTTGTCTCACAAATATCGTGATTTAAAAACAAGATTTTGCATGTGTATATACTTCAGACTGAGTCTATTTTTTACTCCTGCTGGTGACCCTTTGCCTCCAGCACCAGCCGTACCTGACTGCTGTTCACTGTACATGAAAATCTGTGAAGAGCAAACAGGGCCCTTTGTGGTGTCCAATCTGTTTTTAGCAGACCATCATGACTCCTGAACAGTGTCTAGTTAGTGCATCCATGGGAGAACTATCCCCTCAAACTTGTACTTAACTCTGAGCAAGGGATTTTGATTATAAATACTACTTTATTCTGATGTAACTAGGAACTGGCCAGACTAAGCCGTACTCCAGTGCTCTGCCCAGGCGTCCCTCCCTGTGCCCCTTTCCAGGGACGGCAAACTGCTCCAGTACCTTAGCTTCAGTGGTTATCCCAAGAGTGAAGACAGCTTTGAGAACTTGGGCAGTTTGAGCAGGAGACCGATTGGAATCCTAAATTCACCATGCAGTCGGAATTCTGAGTTCAGCCATTCCTGAGAGCGACCCCAGTCGGTGAAATGTCATCCAGGGAGCACTCGCACTCCAGCGTTGCACAGGGCTGAGCCGCACAGCAAAGGCCCCGGCACGGTCAGGACAAGCTTTAGTGTTTATGACCACGGTACTGGGCAATTGCCGTGCTTAACCATGCGGACCGCAGAGACCGGCCCAGGACTGGAGTCTGAACAACGGCAAGACACGATGATGGAAAACAAAAAGGTATTCCCGGAGTGGGAGAACTGTTAGTGTTGGAAGGGACCTCTGGAGATCACCTAGTCCAACCCCCCTGCCAAGGCAGGGTCACCTAGAGCAGGGTCACCTAGAGCAGGAACACAGAAATGCGTCCAGGTGGGTTTTGAATTCATCTAGAGGGAGACTCCATGACCATCCTGCTCCATTAGCTTAGCTAATACAGCTGCTGCTAAAAACGAACTGAGGGTCAGCTCATCTCCTAAAATGGCAGCATCCCGATGTCAGTGCACAGGAGCACACCGTCCAGTCCGCTGCCCACGGGCCGGTCGCGGCAGCCTCCGCTACCTGGGCCGGGCCTCGCCTCGCCTCGCCAACCACCCGGGCAAAGACGGGCCCGCGGTGACTCCACATGGCCGGGCAGACCCCACCAACCCAGGGGTTTCCCCCGAGGCCGGGAGGTTCCCGCAGAGCGGTGAGGCCCGGGCGCCGCCACATCCCCTCAGGTGCGGCGGGAACAATGAGCGGCATAGCGGAAACGAGCGCCGGCGGCGCGCACGGATCCGTGCCGGACGCGCACGCCTAAAGTAGTCCCTCTTTGTTCGCCAGCGGCCGAGCGCCGCCTGCGCCCGTGTCCCTCCGCCGCGGCGCCCCGCGCCCGCCCCCGGCGCTGCCGGCGCAGGCGGGGCCGCCGGGGCGGGGCCGCGGCCCTTTGTGCTCCCAGAATGCACCAGCGCCTCCTCCGCGGGAAACAAAAATGGCGAGGGGCTGCGCCGGGGCCGGGCTGCCCGTGAGGCGGGTCTGACCGTCCCCCGCCGCCTTCCGCCGCGGGTGCGCGCCCGGGGGACCCGCTGCGCAGCGAGCGCCCGGCCGCACCTCACCGCACCGCGCCGCCGGGGGAGGCTCCCGAGCTCGCCGATTTCCCTGTATGAGGCGGTTGGCACCACTGGAGAGACCGAATGAGGTGAGGGGTGGGGGGGAGGGAGGGGCGGCCGGGCCCGCGCGGTGGGGGGGGGCGCGATCCCCGCAGCCCGGGCCGCCGGTGCCGCATCCCGGCGCCGCGGCGGGGAGCGCTGCGAGGGGCCCGCTCCGGCGCGGGGGGCCCCGGGCCTTGGGGGAAGGGGGAGCCAGCTCCCTCCGAGCGGCCGCCGGCAGGCGAATGTGAGGGGTCAGCGGTGCTCCTCGGTGACCAAAACAAAGGGAGGGAGGCAGCGGGCCGGTCGGCGGGGCCGGGGGCTGCGGCGGTGAGGTGCCATCAGCCTCGCGCCGGCTGTATTTCCATCTTCTCCTTTAAGGATATTGTCCGAGTAGGCTGCGTTTGCTCGAGTGCGAAGAGAGCAGCACAAAGAGGTAGTGGTGTCCGTTGGTAACTTTGGTTTGGGGTTTTTTTGTTTCCTTTTTTTGTGTTTGTTTGGGGGGTTTTTTTGTGTGGCTTTGCTTTCGTGGTTTGTTTTTTTTTTTTTAATTTTTGTTTGTTTGTTTGCAATGCCTCACCTCTTAATTTCTGTCAGGCTTGACGATTTGAATGTTACCGCTTAAATGTGGTAACTGTTGCTGGCTGAAAGGATATGCAGTAATACATTTTCTTTTTTTTTTTTTTAATATTGAATCCTGTGGAAAGAATGGGCTGATACTTCTTTTAGTGAAAGAGAACAATATGGTTCTGTGCTGGATGCTCTGGATGCTGATATTAGTGTTGGAATACGAAGGGTTGTCGTTCATCCACGAAGAATCAGGGTGCTATTAGAAGTAGAGGGCCTGCATAATTAAATGAAAGGCTCTGCCAGGAAAGCAGTGTAGCATTATGGTTGTTTCTGGAATTTTTGATAGGCCCAGCTTATCATAACTTTAAAAGGTCAAATGGAGTAATGGATAATGACATGGTTTTCTCCTGACTTAGTGTAAGGGAATGTGATCAATGACATACACTTAAACTGCCAAAAGTGTGGGATAGTAACAAAAAAAGTTTCTCTCTTTTTTTTTTTTTTTTTTTTTCTCTTTTGATCTGTAGTCAGGTTAGTAAAAGTTAACCTGGTAGTGTTTGTGCCTTTTTTTGAGAGCTCAAATTACATTTAATTTGAAAGCATTTGGGATTAAAAGAGGGGGCAAAAATGTTTCATAAAAATGTTTAGTTTCTGTATTATTAGAATACAGGTTAATGAGTTCATAGCTTTTCATTTAAAGGAGAATAAGGGAAAACAAAGATTAAACGTATGAAAGGAAATGCATAATATAGTGAAAACGAGAAGGATCTTTGCAAGGAGCTACAAGCTGTGAAATGTGGATCTCTGCTGAGAGTATAATGTAGTAATGTTTTCCACAGTTAACCCTTGTTTTGTCAAGTACAGGTGTGTGACTTCTCAACAACTTGCCTTTTCTGTTCTGGAAAGAATTTAGAATCACATGTAGATGCTTCTTATATGACTTAATACAGCTAGTCAGCAGGGTATATATATTTTAATAGGTGAAAGAGAGATGTATTGGAGTTATGTTTGTCCTTGCCTGCACCAAGAGATCAGGTAAAATTTCTGAGAAGAGCAGCTGTAATAGATAAGTTCCAGTTAATTTCCCAGTAGACAGTGGATTTCTGTATTTCCTGGAGATGGATGTGAACGTAGAGGCACTAGGGCGTATTTTGTGCTCCTCATGTGAGCTGTGGAGGAGGAAGCTTGGAGGTGTGACTGGAAGCACGTGTGACTAGGAGCCAGTGTGAGTCTCAGGTTGTGAATTGACCGCATTTCTTGTGTGACGGCTGCTGGCCTTGCTGTATAGTTGGTTTCACCTTCATCACGGACCTTCCTTGCCGGAAATGGAGGGGAAGTGTGTCTTTGAGCAAAACACAACGGGAGGAGAATTACAAAACCACAGGTATTGCTGGAGAGATAACCTCCATGGAGGTGTGAAATCAAGGTGCTTAACTGTCTTTGAGAGAAGGAGAGCTAACGATGGGAGCATTCCTGATGGGTCTGGACATACTTCATTTATTAAATATCTTCAAGGATAATACTACTTTACTTATGTTTCAGATCTACTTATTTTTTAATTCTGTGGAATGCTTATGGAGGTTGCTGTTCTTGCAGACTAACCTTGAAGAAGAAAACTTATTGTTATGGGGTTTTAGTCATCTCTGAAATAATTTTTCTTCTCCACTTTTCCCAGAGCAAAGTAGCATGTTGTCTGTTATTTCTTTCATGGCTGGAGTGGGTGCTCACACTCCCTTAGAAGGGTGTGTTGCTGGATTTCGGTACTGTAGAAACCCAAAAGGCAGTTGCTGTATTCACAGAGTTGCTGAGGATACAATTAAAGGGAATTTTGTTCTGAAAAGGTGTCTTGTGACCTGGTACCATTGTTTTCTCCCTGTACCTTCTGCCTCTTCATGTGCAAACATGTGATAGATCCCAAACAAACGGCTCTTGCAGTACGTGACGGCCCTGTCCTATTTCCCTGTGTACTAAATGTGTTATTCTGTAATGATCTTTTAAACTCTAGTACTCTCATAATATCAAATAAATTTAAAACACTTCTAGTTAGGATTTCTTGAGGGAGAATGTGAGCAAAAATAAAATCACAAATGATTGTAGTATTATGAATGTGGGAGTACACGTATCCTGGTGACCACGTCTTTTTAACAATATGCACCAATCTTATTAAGGACAGTCATATTTCACAGGGTCTGAGAGCAAAACCACAGTATTCTGTCTAGATGCTGTCTACAAGTTTTGTGTCACAGTCACTTCCCCTCAGTCCTCTGGCTAAACTTCTTTCTGATATGCAACAGATTCATAGGCTGCTAATCAGATTAGTAGGCTGTGGGGCCTTACTTAGTTTTTATTACCAGTTTTTTATTTCTTAGAAGCAAAATTTATTACTTTTGTCAGGTAATGTGATGTATACATTTTTGAAATTATGGATCTACTTAAAAAACTTGCTGATGAAAAGATATTCTGTGATAACTGGAGAGTTCCCTAAAGAGTCTAACCAGACAGAAGAATTCAGAGAAAAAAAAATCACAGCCAAGTTATAAGGTCTTTTGAAAGAATTAAAGCTCTCCCCAAAGCCAACCACCCTGTTGGATAGTAATGTATTATGCGAAATCACATTTGATCATCATGGGTACTTTTAGGGTTGACTGGGTAAAGCTGAGAATAAAAAAGTTACAATTTCCCATCTTTCTGACAAGGACCGGCTTATACAGAATGGTTACCCTGAAATCATTGGTAGGACAATGTTGTTCTGCCTTGAGTGATATTTTTACTTCTATCCATGGTGGAGTTGTTAAACTTTGCTCGACCGGCCTTTGAATTGACTTGCTGTACTTTTGAACAAACACGGGAACTCATGTAGGCCCTTGGGACCAGGCTGCTTCCAAGAGCACCGAGGAAACTGTGTGATGTTCTTGTAGGGCTCTTCCTCACTATCACAGGTGGTGAAGAACAGGGCTGATCGATAATGCTTAGAGAACTGCACGTGTTACACCCATCTTTGGAAAGGGCCAGGAGTTTAGCCCAGGGAACTACAGGCTGACAAGCTTCACTTGGTCTTTAGGGAAGTCATGAAGTCTTCCTGGAGGGTGTTTTTGGATGCATGGAAAGGTGATGGCTGATAACAGTCACCAAAGATCTAAATCATGGCCTGAACAACCTGATCACCTTCTGTGTTAAAAATGGCAGGGTTTTTGAGCATGGGGAGAACCTTTTCCAACCTCAGTTTCAGCAAGGCTGAAGGAAAGAGATTGAACGTGAACTTCATGAAATTCAACAGATAAGAAGGCAAAGTCCTGAATCTGAAGAAGGAACTCCGGGGTAAGATTGGCTGGGGGTCAGCTTTGCAAGATTGGCTGGGGATCTGACAGACAGAAAGCAGGATAGGAGCCAGCGCCGTGTCCTGTAAGCCAAGGCAAGTGGTATCCTGGGCTGTAATAAGAGAAGTAGAAGACTGAGGGGAAACGATCATTTCCTTCTACACAAAACTCATTAAACAGCGTCCCAGTAGAATGCTGTGTTTTGGTGCTACCACTGCAAGAGACATCAAACTAGAGGAGTTTGGTGTAGGGCCACCAGGACAGTCAGGGACTGGAGCACTTGCCCTATGAGAGGAGCTTTAGGGAACCAGGTTCAATCAGCTTCAGGGAGACAAAACTGCAGCCTTCCAGCTCCTATGAGAAAATTAGTGTGATGCAATTAGTGTCTTCACAGCAGTGCAGAGCAGGAGGACAAGAGGCGACATGCCTACATGGGAATAAGAGTTATTCTGATGGGGGGGGGAACGTCCCCCTCCCCTGGGGGGCAGCTCAGCAGTGGAACAGGGGCCCAGTGCTGGTGTGGCTACCTGGTTTGGCCTCATGGCTCGTGCTATGCTGAGCAAGACTAGAGAATTCCTGAGAACCTTTCTACCCTGAATTATTGTATTGTCCTGAACAACACTTAAAACTGAAAGTAATTTTGATAACGTATTTCTTATCCCCCATTACTCTCTACTTTTCTGTGTTGGGGGATCCCTAGATTGGAGTCCCCTTGCCCTTCTTTGGTACAGTTGGCTTTTGATTGTACCGGCATGCAAAATACTGTAAAGATAAGGAGCTTCGAGTGTGTTTTGTAGCTGTTGTATGATACGGTACATTGGAAAAACAATATTCATTTCAGTCTACGAAGTAGCATAGAGAATAGACTATAATCTGGATTTATACTTGTTCCTTTGCTTAGCAGACATTAATGACATTGTACTAATATAATAACCTGTTTCTGTGTAATTGAAAAGCAACTGTTGCAATAGTGTTGGTATTTTTTTGTTACCAGTTGAATAAACCTGATCTGAAGTTTGGACCTGGGTTGGGGTGGAGGAAGTTAACTTAAATTTGACTTGTTATCCTGGTAATTTTGACTGTCTTTTTGGCCCAGTAGAATCTTTTTATTTGGGGGAGGAAAGTATGTTTGCCAAAGTGAACAGATAATGGTTGGTATGAGATCTCATAAATGGTGGAGAAGCTGAAAGGAAGAGATGTGGCCAGGATCCAGCATCTCTCCAGCTGTTAAAGTAGGTAACAGATCCAAGTCCCAGGCAATGTTGGAAACATGGCTTTAGCTTGGTTATGTGGAGCTGGGTAAACAAGCTATGATTATTACCCTCAGACAAGATTAATTTCCCTTTTCTGCTGTCTTCTGGCTTTGAGTACTTGTTGCTTACCTGGCTTGTTTAGTCACCGGATCTCTCTGTGAGGTACTTTAATTTGTTCTGAATATCAGTCAGGGAATCCCATATGAAGGGAAAGAAAACTGAATAGGAGGCTAATGGAGATGCCAGTTTGTCTTTCCAGAGCTGCTGGGAAGGGAGCAAGCTGCTGTGTTGGATAAGCCATGTGTGAAACTGCCATGAGTTTTGTGTGTTCTGAGCCCTTGCTGAGCTGCCATTCCCCTTAGTCCATGTGAATGTTAACTCTCCTGTTTTAAGGAGAGAAGAACAGACTGCTGGTATTTTACAACATCTTACAACTTCTTCATAGTTCAGTTTTCTCTAAAAAAGGATAGTAAAGGGCTAGTTTTCAACTTCAGACAAGGAAAAAAAAAGTGATTAATCAGCAGTAACATCATACTTCCAGAATCTGAAGTGATTATCTCTAGTTATTATAAGTTCTTTCGCCATATTTTACTTTTCTGTGGGATACCACATTTCCAGTTTTGAGATAGATCCTAAACCTCTGTGGGCTGTCTTAGTAGAATGCTCTGCGTGTTATTTCTATCTGAATTCCCTTCTGGTAAATCTTTAAAGTAGTCATCCCTTCACTGTGGTTTGTATTTACTGGGAATAAATGAGCTAGTTGTCCCACTTTGAGTTTTCTCAGTGGATTAAATTTTTCTCTTCATGTTCTTTGGGTACTTTGTTGGTAAAACTTAGTATCTGTAATGCTTCCAAAAACTATCTGTGCTCATAGGGTAGCTATCATCTGTTACTGTTGCAGCCTTTGTGAATCAGGCAGCTCTTTTCGAGAAGTTTCCTGAAATTGGATTGTCAGTGAACCTGACTAGTGCAGTCACACATTCTGGCAGGACCAGCTGAGAGAGTTTGTGACCCAAGTTCCTTGTTTGCATTTATACAGTTGTGCTTACAAACCATCCTGTGAAACAGATCAGTGAGCTGAGACATACTTAGCACAGAGCAGTAGATGTAAAGCCATACTATGCTGTATGACATACAGTGTAGCTTGGTTGTGAAAGTTAAACGAGATTATGTAGGTCTTTATATTGGTTAAGATGTTTTTGAAAAACAGTGCATCTGATAGATATTGTACAATATAAGTTCTTGGAGAGAAGTGTTTAAGATGGTGGGGAAATTGTTGTTTCAAGGTTTCTAATTTTGTGGGTAACCATATTATTTATTATATGTTAGGAAGGTGCTATGAAGCTAACATTAAAGACTGGAAAGCAAGTTGCTGGAAAATGTGGCATCTTTACCTTCTTGCTTGCCAGTTTTGAAATCCAGTTTGCATTTTAACTTCCAACAAGAGTTTTATTTTAGTGGTAGGCGTGACTTTTTGGCATTCCACTACAACAGTTAGAGCTGTGACAAGACAGATGGGCAAGTTAGTAACTTGAATGTAGCTTTTACACTGGTCTGCGCTGCATTTCTTGTGGTTGCAGAAGATACTTCAGAGACACCTACTTTAAGTAACTTGTGTCCTGTTCATTAAAGCCAACTTGTTAAAACAGTTGACTCCCTACTTAATCGCAGTCAAAAACGTTGAGGGAATGTTTCCCTGGAGAGAAACTTCCTATCCATGTGGAAAGCAACTGTTAAGTTACTGTCAGCCTATTGTAACAAGTAGCCGTATTTTCAGTGTCTGAGCTGAACCATAAACTGCCCCAGCAGGAGCTGCTTCGTGAGCTGTTCAGTCTCACTTCAGCCCTGCCATCACTCACACAGAGAGCAGCGTGGACAATGGAGAAGTGTCTGGTTTATTGGCTCACATCTTTACTGTGTATCAAGGTTCTTCAGGGTCTGGAGCTGCTATTGTGTATTTACATTGCTGTATAAGTGAAAGTATAGATCCACTGAAGTGTTTTGTGCCAGAAAATGATGCATGCTTTTTTTTTGGTTGTGATTTTAATGGTGTTGAGGCAAACTTTTTACTGCATTCTTTTGAATGCTTTTGAAGACTTTTTTTATATATATATATATAAAGGTCACATTAAAGTTTTTTAAGTGACAATCTGTACTGTTTATGATAAGTGAATTTGTGTCTTTTTTGTGTATTTGGTATGGGGTCTTTCACACATTTTTTCAAGTAGTGGAAAAGAAGAGCAAACATTCCTGCCTTGTAGCAGGAATAGCTACTTATTTTTAGGTTAGCCTGGCCAGGCTGACCTAGCTTTTTCTAGGGTCTTAAACCCCAGAAAAAAATTTGGAATGAGTATCTTTGAACCTCTCTGGGAGTAGTTCTGTCACATCACTTGTAAACCAGATGTTAGTGCTGAGAAAGCAAAAAATAAATGTCCTGGGCTGCCACGCTTTTACTCAGTTATTGTAAATCTATTTTGAATGCTGCATGTATCCTGTCTCATTTATCAGAGCTTAGAGTAGAGCTGAGGAAATGTAGCAGTAACTTGAATCAGCTTTTGTGTAAGAAGTGGCAGAATTGGTAGGATTCTTTATCTAGAAATCTGGCTGGGTGGTGGGTCTGAACACTGTTACTTGCACCATGAAGAGAGAAGATGGAAAATGTCAGTTTAATTTTCTGATGAAGGATGAAGTGACAAGGTGGCAGCTGTGAAAGAAGCCAAAGGATTTTTTTGTTCCTCTGGTCTTCCCTAGTCACCCATCTGAATGCTTTTGTGTTTGGGATCAAGCAGGACTTAAATTGGTGACCCCGTTGTGCATGAGGATGCCGGAGGCCCGTTATAGCTGCTCTTACTGTCATGTCATTGTTAAATGTCACATTGATTATAAATATGCTTAAAGCAGCTGGTTTTCTTGTGCCTAACCTTCGTGGTTTAAACTGTTTTAATATTGTAGACCATTACCTTTCCAGTTTTATTGTCATATTAAATGTGAGTAGTAAATTCTTTGGAGAGAAGATTCCTTTCTCTTTGAAGCTATAGAGCAGTTTCTCAATTATCTGTATAGCAATTCTCAAACTATGAGACCTGATTAGTTTACTGCTTTTGTTGGTGCTTTGAGATTAATTCTGGTGCTGATAATGTTTTACATGGTTCTGGTGCTGATAATGTACTTAAAATATCTTGAGTGAGGTGAAACTGCTCTTCAATTGACTATATCCTATTTAATTCCCTGATCCCTAATTGTGTTTGCATCCTAGTTACACATACATATAGTTTCTAGAGAAAATACATTTGGAAATACAAATGGTAACTTTATTACATAGTCTCAAATTCTGACTATTACTTATGAAATTCTTCTGTGTGTACTCTGTAGTCCTGTTTCTATAATTTTCTGTATTTTACTGCTTCAGTTGAAATGTAGTGTTTGACAGTTAGTCTGACATAAAAGCATATCCACACTTACATATAGATAGACTATGTATTGTGGAATATATAAGGAAAAATGCTTATTGATACAAATAACTTACAGTTTTGGGTTTCATATATGAAAAGAGGTTGCAAGATCTGTTGTTTTTCCTTCCTTCTTATTTTCCACTCTAGCAGAGAGGAAAATTCATTTTACACAAGAAATCCGACATGTAGAAGCTCTTCCTGTGCTGGAAAGCTCTACAGCTATGCTTAGTGTCATTGCATGATTTTGTGTTGGAGAGACCTCAGTATTTACCTTGAGCCAGGATAATGGTCAACCAAGGTAATGTAGTTAGAATTGGCTTAGGACATTTTTGTCTTGGAATTTTAGAAAACTGGCAGTGATTTGAGTTTTGTATAAGTAATACTGTAGTGAATGCTTTTGTTGTGTTTTTCAGTGCTTCTGGTGATTTTTTGGAGAGTCTCTGACCTGGGAAGTTTGTGTGTCCCCATCCTCATTTCCGTTAGTTGATTTCCTAGAACACTTCCCTTTTATAAATTTGTCCCTTTCAGATTTCGTACACTTGTACAGTGGCAGAGGCACCACCAAAGGTGTGTAAAGTCGGAAAAGAAGAGCAGGTCTTTTGTCACCTGAACTTCTGGAGTTGGTCGTTGGTATTTCCAATCCCATTCCTTTAAGCCAGTTCTGGTGACCTCTTCTCTTGCTTGCCTTCCCCTAGAGACTCCACAGCGGTGGGTAATTCACTGGTCCAGAAGCGGTCTCCTTTACGTCGCAGCCATAAGAGCTCAGCGTCTCTGGCCAAGCTGTCGCTACGTGATGGACAGAAACCCAAAAAGCCACTTTGTAAATTTGAGGAAGGTCAGGATGTCCTAGCTAGATGGTCAGATGGCTTGTTTTATCTTGGAACTATCAAAAAGGTAACCACATTTTTTAACTTCACTGGAGTCTTAAAGTGTCGCATACTGTTGAAAATTGCGGTATTATTGTCTCCCTTCTGTAGTATTAAATATATTCTTCTGTTTGGTGCTTTTACTCATGGCTTCCACTGGATTTCTGTCTTTCAGATAAACAAACTGAAACAGAACTGCTTCATTATATTTGAAGACAGTTCCAAATCCTGGGTTCTCTGGAAGGACATACAAACAGGCAAGAGCTTCCATGAAGTAGACATTGTTTGGTATCTTATTTGTTTAGATTACTGTTGTTACCTGTTAAAAGTATGATTATATGATATTCTTTTATTATAAAGAGTAATATAAAAATATAAATATAAAAATTTCTAACAACACTGTCATTGAAGTTACTGTTTTGTTTTGGGCTTTGTTTGTTTGTTTTCACATGTGTGAGGTGGAGAAGATTTGAGTTAGTTTGAGTGGGGGTAGGTTTTGTTCTCTGCCTTAATAGAAATTCCAGGCCCTAATTTACACCAAGTTTATATTCTTTGTACTGTTTTCAGTTGAAACAACATAATATGGAAAGAAACTAAAGCTTGGTGAATCTTTTGTTTGAACAGAGTTTTGACATTTAAAAAAGGAACACCATAACTGTTGCACATAAGAAACCATTACAAGTTTTGGAGTATTCATGTGATATAAAGAAGTATGTAGTTATCAAGTGAGGCACCTGTTGTATACCTTTTTGGTTTCCAGACATTTCGATAGTAAAGGTTTTTATAAGCTAATGCTAACGAAGCATGGATGATAGTTTCTTCTGAAAATCCGTTTCCTCATTGTACAAAAGGAATGGAGATCTGCTCTGGCTCTTGTTGATTCTTGATGTTTAAGCTAACACTGTCTACTTAAAGGAGAAGCTTTGTGCTTGTGATAGCAAAAAATCAACTGCTTTATTTCTTGAAGCTTATAAAAAATGCTGTTCTGCTTCTGTATAGTGCTAGTCTATGATCTCTGATTTATTTATCCTAACTATCAACATTTAATAAATGAATGAGAAAATTTGAAGTTTACGATCCTTATGGGTCCCTTCCAACTCAGAATATTCTGTATTAAGAAGCTTGTATTTTAATTAGCTGTTACATTGGTATGTGGTATAAATGGAGCAAGGTGTAGTTTTGTTTCCAGTTTGAAAACTTACTTTTTTCTCTTCCTCTACCGTAACTATGTGCTTTTGTGTGCTTGCAGCTATATATAAGTAGTCGTAACTGTAATAACTGTAGTAATGTTGGAGTTTAAGGCAGCTTTGGCAGATCTGTCAAAAAGATATGCATAGTGTATATGTATTTACATGGAAAGAAATGCAAAGTAATATAAATACAAAAGATCTATTAGTTGTCTAGATATTGTTTATTTATAGGTATTTTTAGCTGAAATTTACGTTCTTTATTCAGTTACTGAATTTTTTATTGTTGATGTTGAGGAACCATGGACTGCATAATCAGTGAGCAATATAAAGCCTATAAATATCTGATAGCTTATCATAAGTGATATAAATATTTATAACACAGTCTGTACAAAATGTGTGAATATGTTCTTGTTAAGAAGTTTGGCACCGTAACAATGTGTTTCTCCCATGCATGCATCTGTAAGTGATATGATGAAGAAGGCTGTACGTGTGGTAACTGTTCCAGCTGCAGATATAATCTGAAAAAAATCACAATCTCATCTCTGTCTAGGAGCCACTGAGAGTGGGGAAATGGTCTGTACAATATGTCAGGAAGAGTATTCAGAAGCACCAAATGAAATGGTTATATGTGATAAATGTGGGCAAGGTAACTAGATTTTTTTTCTATTTACTGCATTTTAAAAGATGTTTTGATTTGTTTCACAAAGGAGGATATTTGCCCGGCTATGACTGACTGCTCAACTGATCTTAAATTTTGTAGCCCTTAGTGGCTATTAACAGCTCAGTGAAAGATGATAATCCATGTTAAAGTGACTAACACCTGTTCTGTAAGTCAAGATTATTTTTTTCTACTAAGAAAATTTAAAAGACCATTTTGAATGTTTTACCAATCTTTTTGTTCAGGTTTTTGGCACTTAATGATGGGTAATGCCTTATAGTTGCATTAAAGCCATGTCTGGTTAATTCTGTGTAAGCTTTTGCCCGTTCAGTAACGGTTTGGCTGATCACTTTTCACACAGGTTACCATCAGCTGTGTCACACACCAAACATTGATTCCAGCGTGATTGATTCAGACGATAAATGGCTCTGTCGACAGTGTGTCTTTGCAACAACAACAAAGGTGTGTTTCTAGGGGAAAAAGTTAATACATTTCATATTGCATGCATCTTGGGTTTTGAAATTGAAACAAGAAAAAGATATGGCTATTTTTTTAGTGATTTCTTTTTTATCTTTGATCTGAATGTAAATGCTATATGTTGAGAAGTAATGTTACTTTTAGAAATTGACGATGTTTCACTTTTAAACAAACATGCTAGTATTAAAACATAAATACACCTGAAAATATTTGACTTGAAAGATGTGAAAACTTCTGTGCAATCAAATGAAAAGCTTTGAAAATTTCAGAAATGCATTACTGTGTTTTGTAACCTAATGTATCTGTTTTGGCTCAGAGAGGTGGTGCGCTTAAGAAAGGACCAAATGCCAAAGCACTGCAAGTCATGAAACAAACGTTACCATATAATGCAACAGACCTTGAGTGGGATGCAGGTCATAAAACCAATGTCCAGCAGTGTTACTGCTATTGTGGAGGACCTGGAGAGTAAGTAAATGGATAATATGTAGGAACTTTTCTCTGCTGCAGCTACAAACCTGGGCTCTTTTCTTGTAGACTTCCTTGTGAGCTTGTTAGCTTCTGTTTCTCTGTGTACATATCAGAAACTGGATGCAAAGTGGGATTTTGAATTCTTTAAACATTTTTGAAATGTCTCACAGTGGGAAATATATTAATTTCTTCTCCCATAAAATATTTTGGTTTGCTTTAGTTTTGTCTTGTGACCATCACAGATCATCACAGTACATTTTATAATGAGCAAGAATTTTTGTGTCACTACTGTTGATGTGTTGAGTTTGGAGTTGTTTTTTGATGATCTTGCAGTTCTAGGCAAGACTTTTCTGATGTTAACTCAGTTCTGTCATAAGTCACAAAAATGAATGTAGCTAGAGATCAGTTTATTAAATTTTGTTGGAATAGAGAGCTGTTTGATTCTACCATAACGTCATATCCTGGTTTTCAGTCACTGACAAGGGAAAGATATTTTTTTTTTCCTCTTATGGCATTACAGAGTCCTCTGCTGGCTCTTTTTTATAAAAAAGGCAAGAGGACTTCTTAAGCAGGTAGAGATGAGTACTCTGGTGTCTACATGAATGATTGAATGAATAAGATAGCATTGAAGATTTGAGGTCAAAGCAAGGAAAGAATCCCACAAAAAGGCAAAGTTTTTGAGTGTATATACACAGGACAGAGCTCTGGTTTGAGACTTTTGAGGCTTGAACAAACATGGCTGTCAGTTTTGCATGGTTCCTTTTCTCAAGGGAGAAGCTGAAAAAGGAAAAGGTGTAAATTATGAAGTTTCTTTTGAGGATGTGAGTAGTTGGATCCTCAGAAAAAATGTCTGTGACTTAATGGAGTTATGTTGTGCTTTAGAAAATAACAAGGAAGCTTATCAAGTATGTCAGAAGGAGCTTGTATGGAGTTCCTGAATTCTTACTGGGAACTAAAAGGTGGATGTCAGAGTAAATGAAATGTTTTTTTTCTTAATTTAATAACTTAATTAATTCCTTTACTATGCTGTCTTTTATTATTCCTAGCCTGTCTTTTCTAGTAATTCATTATGGAACTAAATATTACTGAAATACCCGTCGAGATGTCTGTTTTATAAACTGTAAAAATTAGTTTGGGTCAAAAGTTCTCTTCCTCTTTTATTTAAACATAATGAAGAAACAGTTTTCAGTAACTTTTTTAACACATCTTGTGTCTCTTTCTGTTGTTGAAGCTGGTATCTAAAGATGTTGCAGTGCTGCAAATGTAAACAGTGGTTTCACGAGGCTTGTGTGCAGTGCCTCCAAAAGCCAATGCTTTTTGGTGACAGGTAAGAAAATTAAGCTGTACTTTGTGGTTGCATTTATTTAAAATACGAGAGAAGTCTCACATAGGAGCTTTTATTAGGGCATCCGTAACACAACAGTATTTTTCAAAAAGGAGCTGAGTTTTGAGTAGAAGTTTATACACAAGACAGCCTGTGTTTGGGAGCCAGGAAAATGCAGTTCTGCGTCTCAGCTGCACAGGGGATGGAGCTGTGGGTGGTGGAGAGGTGACCACATGTGATTCCAGCTGGTACTGCCTTCACTTGGTGTGGAGATCCTTTATACAACAGGTGCAACTCCATCCTCTGTTCATGTGTGACGAGTTAGGACAAAAAGAAATGAAAAAGAGTGCTGCTCTGTGCTTTTACTCTAAGAGAAACTTGGAGCACTTGCAGCAGATGAAAGAGGAAAGCTGGAGAAGAGAATCAAAGAGCATTTCATTCATTATTTATTATAATTTTATGTGGGTATTTTTCTGGAATATTTGCATGAAGGAACTGAGGACCCAGGCATATATGGGTCCTTGAAATGCATATTTACACTGGTGCAGAGGTTTTTGCATTTGGGATGTTGTGCTGGGGACATTACAGAGCTCTTCACTGATACAGTCACAGGTTGAGGGACTTTCTCAGGCAGAATGAAGCAGTGGTAGACGGATGAAATTGAAGAAGTACCTTGTATCTGGCCTGTAGGTATCAGCACAGATTATAGAAGTTGCTAAAGTAAGATAAAGAATAAAGGCACTCACAAATACCATATGGCTGAATTTCTAGTTTGCATAACTTTCATTTTTTTCATAATCCGGATGTTAAAACATTGTGTGTGTGTATAGGCGCCCACCACCCAGACACGTGTACATATACATATGTATATATTTTTAGGTTTTATACGTTCATTTGCTCAGTTTGCAGTTCTGGACCAGAATACCTCAAACGTTTACCCTTGAGATGGTAAGTATGAATTTAAAAAGAAGGATGAGTTGAATACATGCTCTGCTTTTCTTTTTGGTGTTTTGGTTCTCCTTGCTAAAAAGGAAATTTTCTTGCTAGCTTGAGCTGTTTCTTGCACATTCTTGCGGTGTGTATGATCAGGGATAAATTTCTTTCAGAGTTTATCTTTAAGGGATATATTGTGATTGCATGCTCTTGGGATTCAATCCTGGGATCATTCAGTGAAGTAACAGGCACCTACTCACTTGTTGTGTATGTGAAGATTGAGATATCTATGTTAAGTGTTTTTTGCAGGTTTAGGACCCTGCTGTATTATGTAAGGCAAATGTAGTGAGTACCAGAGCACACATCCTGATACATTTTGTAGTAGTTTCCTTGAATAATCTTAATGAAACTAGTCTCCAATTTAGTGGATATATACCTAGTGCTAACAAATACATGGTGGAAATTACCCTGTTAAATGTTAATTCACCAAAATACTTGTGTGAATTCAGAACTGATAAATTCGAGTATGAATTCAGACTTGCTAACATATCCCATGGTTCAGACCAGTTTTGGAGTTAAAAAAATTATCATGACAATGAGATGAGGCAGAAATGAAAGTGAGATGCAAAGCAGAAGGAATCAGTTGAAGAGAAATTGCAGAAGGCTTCATAGTGTTGTCTGGATTGAGTATTTTAAGCTGGGCTTTGTGTTCCTCCACCTGTATAATGCTAATGTCTTTTCTGCTAAATTGTTTCAAAAGAAAGCAATTGGAAGAAAAATACTTGTTTTCTGTTTTTCTTATTCAAATATTCTAGGGTAGATATAGCACATCTATGCCTTTACAACCTAAGTGTTATTCATAAAAAGAAATATTTTGATTCGGAGCTTGAACTTATGGCCTACATTAATGAAAACTGGGATAGATTGCATCCTGGTGAGGTAAGTAAGTAGAATACCCTTTCTTGTTTTTAAATCACAGTGCCTACCATATGTCCTGAAAGTTGACAACCTGTGAACTGTTCTATTCCGGATGTTAAATCCTTTAGTACCCTAAAATCTGGTAATCCCAAATAATGAAATAATTCTTTGATTTCCTTGCAGATATAGAACGCTTTTTAAGTGATGCATATTTTTCTAAGCTGTAAAATTTCTTTAGGTTATCTCTGCAACTAATTACTTGCATGGCAGCTTTTCATTACTTAACTGTTTATTCTGTCGCACATCTACATTCTCTTTTAGTTTCGTAACTCTTTTATTGCTTTGATATTTTCGTGTGCCCTGACCCGAAAATCTAAATGTAGGATTGAAGGCAGAGTATATTGCATGTGAGGACCACATTCATTGTCTCTAAGGTGTAACACATTGTTTATGTATTAAATGTTGTATTCAAAAATTTCTTCTTCCCTTCCTAATTCTTCTAGTGGGAATGGTCAGTTTGTGTTCAGTTTGGTTTTAATCCTTTTCCAGTCGGATTCAGCTACTTGTCAAGATATTTTGATTTTAGTTCATTACTATACTAGTTATTTTCCCAGCTGTTTGGTTACTGAGCATTTATTTTAGCATTAAAGGAAATCCCTTTACTCAAGCAGATTGACTTCATATTTAACTAAGACGACCAGTGTTGATCTTTGTTTCTGCAAATGAGGTTAGATGCAAAAATTTATGATTTAAGTTCAAAGTGGCATAATGCTAGTAGAGTAAGTACTCTTTGTGCATGAAAAAAGTTTAGCGTTTTGAAGGTTTTTTAATACATGGCATATAATGGGTGGAAATTTTCTAACTGTCAGTACATCCTACTTTGATACTTCTCTTCAGTAAATTGGTACAACTGTAGTCCGTTTTTAGCACACACAATTTGAGAACCAAGTGTATGTTCATGGTTTAAATGAGTACCTGTTTTTCATAAATAGTGTAAACATATGTATTTTAAACTATCAGTGTCAAAAGTTTGTTAGAAAGT
Source organism: Hirundo rustica (assembly GCF_015227805.2). Lineage (NCBI taxonomy): Eukaryota > Metazoa > Chordata > Aves > Passeriformes > Hirundinidae > Hirundo > Hirundo rustica. Next base: position 16,878,483 of record NC_053458.1, read on the forward strand.
CAAACAAACACTAAAGCATTACTAAAGATTAGAGTAATGAATACCTATCAGGTTTACTTTGATATGTATGGCATCTTTTACCTTAGTCATATAAAATCAGTAAGTCTGTCATATCAAGTCCTGAGCTTTGATTAAAAGAAGGCTGTACAAAATGTAATTCTCACACCATTTTTTCAACTGAATGAATCTTTTAGCTATCTTACTGTATAGCTTAACAAGTGTAAAAGCTGTATTTAATTTTGAATTTTGTTTTTCTTAATATTGAAAGAAGAGGAAGAAATTTGTTTGTTTATTTAACATAATAGTCCTCATATTGGACATAATTTCATGTCAGACTGGCTGGTCAGGGCAGGGGTTGAGGAGAGTGGAGCTGTTGTTGATCTGGAGCTCATAAGCCATTTTGAGGAAGTTGAACTGCTGCAGTCCTCTCTGTGCTCTTCCCCTTTCTGCTTCCAATCCATCCATGCTCAATCTCTGAAAAACACATAACTGAGGGGGAGGAAGGAAAGGGCAGATCCGAAATAAGTAAATTCACTTCTTTAATTACTATTTTCAATTCTTTAATATTTCTGCATCTTCAAGGAAACTACTGATTTGAAGTCTGAATGCTACATTTTTAAGGAGCTAAATTTTGAATAAATTCATACAAGCCGTAGTGAGGAAATTTCAATACTTTATTCGGAAAAGATTTTAAATGTCTTTCATGAAGTTGGTAAAAATTGGCTTGAAAAATCTGATTAACTGGCTAATTAGGGAAATGAGGGAAACCGAAATCAGTCACAGAAATAATTGACATGTACAATGTAATGATTTTAGGGGTTTTGTAATCTTAAATTGCCACTGTTAAAAATGGTTTAATATCCTTGTCTACCTATTTCTACTTGAGTAAGAGGAAAAGGGTGTTAGCTGTAGGTAAGACAGTCGTAAATGGTGGATTTACTAGAACTCCTAAACCAGTAATTTTTAACATGTTGTTATTTAGAAAGCAATAAATATATGGCAGTTTTCTGTAGTTTAGTGCTGCAGAGTTGCAAGACCTCTAGATAGCAATGGATTGTATGGAATGCATATGGTGAAGATGGAAAAGAAGTTGTTACTTTCTTTGGCTAAAACCACTTGAACGCCTCCCTTAGCTCTGGTGGTCAGGTCAACTGTCAATCTTGCCCAAATCATTTTAAAAGGTTGGGGTTTATGAGTATATTTATTCACTTATTTTTGGCTGTTAGCATGTTGAATTCTTTGGCATTTTCTCTCTCTTGTTTGGTGAGAATTGTATTCTTTAGAATTTATCTGATCCTGGGTTTTTTGTTTGGTTTCTTTGAGCTGCGAATGTTGTACAATCTGGTCTTTAGTCGTCATATTAATAGTGAAAATTGCCAACTGCTGTCAGCTCTATAATTAAAGATAAATTTACAAGTTTTGGCATGGCAACTGGAAATAATGGTAGTTTTGCTGGAATTGAAAAGTAGATATATAAATAAATATAAATGCAAACAATCTAATTTTGCATTCTGATATGTAAATGTTGTGTCCACATGATAGTCACCACCATACCTGTTCTGCTTTTCCCTGTAATTATGCAATTTTTCAGAGACATTTCACGTTTTGAAAGTTTGATAGGCACTAGTTACTTCAGGCTTTGGTGAAAGGAGGGAGGTTAGGCTGGGTTTTAGCTGAAGGGGCATGAAAATAGATCTACTGGGTTGGTGTGTTTTAATTCTGATAATTTTTCAGGTTGTTTTCCTTTGTTTTTTTGTATCAAGTTGAGTAGTATTTAAAATAAAATGGGAACTGGGTCATATGGCAGGATTTTGCCATAATTATCATAACTAATTAGATTCTTTTGTCTATATATTTATCCTGTTTGCAATTTCAATTTGGGAGTACATACAGATGATTTTTTTTTAGGAGTCTTGGGAGAGCAATGTAGTGTTACGTTCCCTCTTTCTACTAAATGTTTTTGAGATATTTTTCTTGTACTTCTTAAACGTGAAACTCATTCTGTGTCCTGGGTTTGATCCTGGCATTAATTCTGTGGATGTAAATCACAAAATATATGGGATTATGGTTAATATGCAACCACAGCTAATATTGTGTTAATGTACTTCACATTCAAATCCGTAGTTAAAATGACATAGAGTAACTGGAATCTTTTTATTACTAAAGAATTTGAGAGGGTAAATGATTTCTTAATACTTTACAGCTGGCAGACACACCAAAATCTGAAAGATATGAGCATGTCCTGGAGGCATTAAATGATTACAAGACTATGTAAGTTATTGGTACTTTTTGTTTTAAATGTTGTGCCTGTTTAATCTGACTGAGGTTAGTCTTCAGTCTGTGTGATAATCACTCTGGCTGTGCATAACATTTTAAGTTTTAAATAATGTTTCTATTTCAGACTATAATGTTGCATAACTATTTTGATTGTAACCCTGGCCAACAGAGAGAATTATTTTAACTTCCATCCTCCTTCCACTTCACAGTCTGTTTTTGAGAGGAGGATTGTGATGGGGTGAAGAAGGGAGTAAAGTAGCATTTGAATGAATATTCTCTTTACATAATTTTGGTTTGCATGTACCCTGCTATTTTAAAAGTTGTATTCCCTAGGATCAGAATTGTAACAATTAATTTAACGTTATCTAGGTTTATGTCTGGAAAAGAAATAAAGAAAAAGAAGCATTTGTTTGGTTTGAGAATTCGAGTTCCTCCTGTGCCACCCAATGCTGCTTTAAAGGCTGATAAAGAACCAGAAGGAACTTCACATGAGTTCAAAATTAAAGGCAGAAAATCATCTAAACCAATCCCTGATGTGAGGTAAAATAACCCAGTCATTCTAGCAGTGTTGTGGTTAATTGGGGCTACTTTGGGTATTTTTTGGTGCCAGCAAGAAAGGCCTTTTCTTTGTTTTGTTTTTTTTTTTAAGAATTGTAAAGGCAGAGAACAAGGTCTTAGAACAAATGTAATTAACTATCTATTAGGATTCTTCTAAAAAATCAACATGAAATTTAGCATTAAGGATAATAGCTAATACATGAACTTTGCTGTCATTTGGGAAGCAAAACCTTTTGCCTTGCTGGATCTCTTAGGCAATAATCTAACTAGAATTCTCAGTAGGAAGTATGTTGTGAAATAGTAACTTTTATTGGTAAATGTGCCATCTTTTTCACTAAGGGTGATCCTATGAATAAATGATATTTAACACTTGTTCATTCCTCTTCAACATTTGGGAATCAGTATTTTCCCTAGAAATACATTGAATCTGTTATGTTATTATGGAGACAAAACCATGTAGCTTTGTACCTGCAAATTTTGATTTGCCAGAATCATTTCATTTAATATAAAGTTTTAGAAATAAGCATCTATTTGTATATTCATTGCCAAAGGAAACATGTATTCAATGAAAATTATCGTCATTAATACAGAATAAAATACAAATTTTCTTCTAGGGAGTTAAGTAATGGTATAGAAAGAAAGGGGAAAAAAAAATCAGTAGGTCGTCCACCTGGTCCCTATACAAGGAAAATGATTCACAAAACTCCAGAGTCATCTCCTCTGGTAAGGATATTTCTTCCCCCTTCCTCCCTTCCTTCTAACTGCATCATAAATATTGAAGAAAAACATAACAAGTTAATATGAATTTATATTCCCCCACTTGCTCTCAAATAAAATCAATTAAAAAAAAAAATCAAGTTGAAGTATGTTTTTGGTTTTTTTTTCCCCCCTTAGGACAATGAACCAGTTCCAGTGATAGAGAACCCAGCCTTGGAATTACCCTGCGCTGTTGGGTAAATTAAAAAAACCCAAACCCCTCCCATAAAACATTGTAACACCACGTAATTTATCTGTTTGCTTCTGAAATGTCACCTCAATTTTTAATATAAGATTATTTTTTTACATGGCAAACCTGTTATCTTGCAAAACAGAAAATCTGATGGAACTGCACATTCATCCAATACCTCAGATGTGGAATCCACAGGTGCTGCCAGTATGAAAGAAACTACCTCATCTAACATTTCCAGACATTATAGGTAACTACTCAGTTATTCTATCTGCTATAAAGATCAACATTAGCAGTGTATTCATTTTAATAGGATTTTCTCAGAGTAGAGCTATAAATAGCATGGGGGAATACAAAGAAATAGGATGAGTGACAGTTTGTCTTCAATAGTTCGGCTTACAGCTCAGAGGGTGAGGATTTTTTGGTGCTCACTAACCATTGTTTTTGATGTAAAATATGTGGCTAAGTGACATTTACTGAAAAGAATAAACTAAGCATTTGCTGAGCTTAGTTTTCTACTAGGGGTCACAAAAGAGTTGATGTAGTTTGAATTAATTTTAGCAGCTTTTGTTTTTGTAGGTTTGTATATTCATGTTATAAAATACTAAGTATGCTGTGACTTTTCTACAGTCAATAGAGCATGAAAAATTTTTGGCACAGAGTTTATAAATCAATTATTAACTACAATCAACCTTCCTGCCAGCAAATCGTTATTTGAACTTTTCCCTCTCTCAAGTTCAGCAAATAGAAATTTCTCTTTTATTGATGTACATGGATTCTACTCTTTTGTCTCCCCTTTCTGGTTCATGCTATTGAGTGCTTTCATGAGTAATTTTTGTGTGCATTATTGATATAAATAGCCAGTTTTCAAAAAGCTCACGTTTAATTCAGAGTTCTGAAATTGTTACATGAGCGTCATACTTACAGTTAGCTATCAGTAGGCAATAAGTATTTTTTGAGTGAAAAACAACAAAAAAATATTACCTGAGTGGCATGGAAATAATTGTTGATACAGCATACATTTTGAATTCCCTTGGAGTTAACGCTGTGGGGTTTTATTTTCCATAGTTTATCTGACTCGAGAAAAAGGACTCGTACAGGAAGAACTTGGCCTGCTGCAATACCACATTTGAGGAGGAGAGGCCGCTTTCCACGAAAAGCACTCCAGACTCAAAATTCAGAAATTGTGAAAGATGATGACAGCAAGGAAGATTACCAGTATGATGAACTCAATACAGAGATACTTAACAACTTACCAGATCAGGAGTTACAGCTCAATCATCTGAAGAACTCCATCACTAGTTATTTTGGTGCAGCAGGTAGAATAGCTTGTGGGGAAAAATACCGTGTGTTGGCTCGTCGGGTGACACTTGATGGAAAGGTGCAGTATCTTGTGGAGTGGGAAGGAGCAACTGCATCCTGACTGTAGGACTGAACATTATGTTCACTGCACTGTCATCTGTAAGTACAGCTCGTAATGCAGAGCCACGAGAGAAACGGTCTTTAAAAAACAAAACCAGTTTAGCCTTAACGTGTAATTGTTATCATTACAGCTCTTGTGATAAAGACTTATCTTTTTAAAATCTGATCTGAGACTTAAATTTTTTAATCTGAACATTGTTAGATTGTTTTAGGTTGGGATATTTTGGGTTACAATTGCTTAAAAATGTGCATGGTGTTTAAAAAAAGATGACATTTTCTAGAGAACATTCCATGGATACAGTTATTGTGATTTAGAGAAAATATTATGTAGATAGCACAAATATTTGAAAATTCTTGGTTTGTTTTCTTACCCAAATGTTTGCAGAAATGTATTTCTATTTCAATACTTTCTAGATTTCATAAGTGCAGTGTATATAATGCCTACTGAAGACTGTAAAATACTGAAGTTTTCTTTCAAACAAAGTGTAAAAAAAAACAAAAAAAGAAAAAAAAAAAGAAAAAAATATATTGAGCCTGTAAATTGCTCTGTGACCAGACTTCATTGTCTTCTTAATATATTCTGTGTGTGTGCGTGTGTGTGTGTGCGCGTATATACAGAGGTGTATATGCACACACAGAGCTGGGCGTGTATATAGATGTGTGGTTGTGACCTATGCAATACAAATTATGGGATCGGTCAGCTTCTGAGAACACATCCCATAATTCTTTTTTCAGGAATAGTTGCCAGTATTTACACAGCAGCATTTCTTCTCAGGCTTATTGGGTGCTGTTGCTTTTTATGTACTAAGGAAAAGTGTCCAACCAGTGCAGCATGTTCTGGCAATGGGTGCAGTCGTTGATGTTCACGTGCTCTACATTCCATTGTTTTCCATTTGAATTAACCGTTAAAAATTAATGCGGGGTCTGAAGATTTTGAAATGAATTCTACTGGAAATAACAATTTGAAAGCTCTTGTGGCACTCTGATTGTAAATTTCATGTCCCAGTTATAAAGAAAGTTGACAGGAGTTGTGCAGGATTTCTACGCACCTGTAGAAACAGTCATATTTTGATAAATGTAGTATGAACTAAGTATATTGTTGCACAGGGTCAACAAATGTTGCCATTTGAAGTAACATTACTGATTTTATTACAACATTACCTCTTTTGTGTTTATAAAATGTACCAAGTTTTAAATTGGTAAGATTATTTTACTTGTTTAAAAAAAAAAGTCAAAAAGTCTCTTGCCAGTATTAGATGTTTTTTCTTTGTCTGCTACTTTTGAGGGGGTTTTAGCCAAAGAGTAAACAGAAGAATATTTTTACTTTGGTGGTTATTCACTGTACTGTATAAGGTTAGTTTTCTTACATGCTTACAGTTTGCCACCAAAATAAAATTATGTAACGTTAACAAATGACAGAGTGGTTTAAAGTGTACTGCCTGAGTTAGTACTTACTTATTCCATTACTTGGTTATTACTTGGACTTTTTCTGCTTATCTTGAACATCTTGAAAAGGTGATTTTTTTTATTTTTTTTTCCTGATTTTTTCTTTTTGTCACCTTATAGCCAAAGGAAGCAGAGAAAGCTTTTTATCCTGGTCTTGGCTTATGGCTGTCTGGGTTATATTAGCTTTATAAAAATGCTAATTAAAAACTCCCACTTCTGTTTACCTTCACTAAAATGTGTGGGTTTTTTTCTCACACCCTCAGCTATTAATTTAATGTTGCCTTGCCTATAGCTGCAATATTTTGATAACACAGCAACTTCATGTTAATTTTTTGAATGTTTATATCTTGAGATAATGCAAAATGTAAAGCCTTTGTAACCTTACTCACACCATCTGTATTTGTCTTTATTGTTTCACTTTATCCAAGTCCTTTAATTCTAACTGAACACCAGCAGTATTTTTCATAAAGATTCATTTAACAAAAAATATTGGAATGTACTTGGGGACTTTAGTGGGGGAGGTGTGGGGAGAAAACACTTGTCAGACTTCAGCTGTCCATAGACCTAACTATTGTGAATGTCATTTCATTTTATTATGGTGGTTGACTTAACTCTGATGTTCAGTTTGTATTTTTGGAATTGCTTTTCTCTTAGAATTAAAAGACCAACATTAAATGTGTGTATTTTTTGAGAGAGAAGAATGAGTTTTGATTCTGTACTCTTGTGAAGCACATACTTGGTGGCATCCTCCCATCCATCATTTCCCAATCTCTAGCTTTCCTGTTCCTGTCCTGGAGACACTTGCCCTGCACATAGACACTAACTGGTGTTCCAGCTATGGTTGAGGGATGCTTTGTTACAAGGTGTCATGTACTGGAAAATGCTGCAATAGTGCTGCTGAAGATAGAGCTAGAGTAGTAATTAAAGCACACCTACAAATGCCTTTCTCATTTTATGTGAATTTCATTGTATGTAGTAGTGGTGTGTCTAAAGGAAAAAGACAAATGTTGCTGTATGTAATGATTTCATTTTGGTATAACTCGATCATTGTATGTATGCATGTGTGTAAATATATGTAATTCGACTTTGTTGTGGTCACTGATTTAGAACCATTTCTATGTGTATATTTAATATTTTCCCATTATGTTTTATTTGTATCACAGTAGTATTTAGGTAGGAGAAGTCTCTTGTGACCGTTCTAAAAATATAGGTATCGCGTGAACGAGACAGCAGAGAGGTAATGGCACAATACTGGTCAGAATTGTAAAATAGGCATCATAACAAACTATTTGTCAAATCATTGTTCTCAACAAAATCTTCAACGGGAATTTTGAATAAAACTATGGTTTTTCTATGCATAACAGGCATTTTGAGTGAGATTGCAAAGGAATTTTGAAAAATCTCTAAGCACGATACATGAAATGAAGGTCAATGTTTTGATTTTACATGAAGACAAATAAATTTTAAAAGGCCTTTAAGATGAAGGCAAGCACTTTATTGTCTGGGGGGAGGGGGAAGATAATTTAATAAAACAGTAAAATGGTTTGTATTTGGAACATGCTACTAAAGTGATCTTTAGTGTTATGTTTTAAAAGGAAGTTGGTGAATTGAGATGGAACATACCAAGGCTGGCGATGGAGCAGTAGTCAGAACAGTGATAAGGATAAACTGGACAGAAACACCAGTCCGGTCACAGAGGGAAGAGGATGAGTCTTTCAAATGCTACACAGGTAATATGTTCAGGCGTGTCTCTAGCTGACTCACATCTGTCTGAATGAAAAATAACACTCCAGTTAAGGGCATGATGGAAGACAATTACATTTTGTAGAAATGGAGAAAAGGGTTTAGGAGTGCTGAGTCTGGTCCGGTCAATGTTGAACTTAAACTGTTGATTGAACACCCGTATGGAGGTGTCAGTTCTACTGATATCCTAGTTTAGTTAGAAAAACATATTAATGCATGAGTTTGAAACTTAGAAGTTGTTAATGTTTGTAGGAAAGGTTTTTGGTGGGGGTTTTTTGTAAATTGGATCAGCTATAGGTGAGGTGTAATGAAGAGAAAGACATGGGAAAAGGGTCACCTTTAGGGTCCCTGAAAGAAGTTGGAAGGGGAAACAAGTGTCTTTTAGCAAAGGTAGTGCAGGACAACAGAAAGAAAAGCAAAAGACAAGTACCAGTACAAGCTGTGCAGAGTCTGAGAATAAGCTTGAAATTCAATGCTTTTGCTGTCTTTCAGTTTTATCATTCAGCAACAATGAAACAAGATTTTTGTATTGTCTTGGTGTTTTAGTGTTTTGCATTTTTTAATCCCTTAATATTCTCAGCTAGCTCATCTCTGCTATTTTTTAGATCAGGTTTGTACATATTTCAGCATTGAGATCCATACACCACAATATCAACAGTTGTTCTGGTTTTCATTAGTACCAAAATACTTTGCCTGCAGATACTAATTTTTCAAACACAGCTGCAGTTCATAGCATTCTTTTAATATAATATTTCTTCTAATCTGTTTATTGATACTATTTCACCAGTGTATGTTTTTCTTGTTCTAATTTATGTTTCTAGCTTCTCAATTTGACAATATTCAGTTTGCTTCCCATTGTTAGCTGCTTAGTGTTTGGCATTGATTGACTTCCATGTGGTTTTGGTTTCCTAGTCTCTTGTTTATTTGATTTTCAACACAGTACCTTCCAATCCTGACATCTGCAGCTTTACTCTTAATAAGCTCATTTACTTCAAAACCTGCTTTAAAGCAGGAAGCTAATTAATAGTTCTGTCTTGCTCTAAATAAAGTTTTTCTGTAAGCTCCATTTCCAAGTCCTTCATTTGAACTTCCCCATTCTCTAATCAATACTCACAAAACTTGGCTATTGTTGCATTCACTTGTCACCATCCAGTGGGATAGTTATTGCTTTGCTGTGTACGTTTTTTTTCTCATTCATGAACATTGCTAATGTTGCATGCTTTGTGTCACTTGGTTGCTCTCATTTGGTATTCATAACTTCACAAACTGGTTACATGATAGCAGACCAGAAAGCACTAAGGGCAAAATTCTAAAGATCATCCACAATAGTTGGAAATAAAGGGTTTAACTCCATTAAATCCTTAAGCATAAAAGAAAAGGACTTTTATGAGATGTTTCAGGTCCCTTAACATAAGGTTGAAATGCGTAGATATATGCTTCTAGAACTTTTCTTTTGGCAACTCTATGCCTTCCTTATGCACCTGTGTTCCAATTTAGCAGGTAGCAGATGGCGAGTGAGGATGGATATCATTTCCAGAGACTTGGTATGCGCTAAGTGAACAGTACGGGTTCCAAGTCTCATTAACTGTTGTCAACAGCACTAGATAGCATGAGAGATGTGATTCAGATGCTTCTGGGAAACTCCAGCAGTGGAGGTGGGCTTACTACTACTTCAAAGTTGTTTTTTATTATTTTATTACTGTTTTGTTATCTTAGCCTTTGATAAAAATCAACAGTTGTGTTATGTGAATTGTTGATTTTGAAAACAAAATTATGCAATAGGTTATGCAGGTTTTGATTGCATTTTAAATTTCTGTAGTGATTTGTGTAAATTGTGCATACTCAGCTCTGTACCTCACTATTCATACAGCGTTCCTCCTGTATGAAGAGTGAATTTCTGTGAGAGAGTACTGCTGGAATCAGGGGGAAAGCATGGAAAAGGAAGGGCAATTTCTCAGCAGAAACTAGGAGTTGTATGTTTCCTGTCTACACCACAAGTTGCTAAGCTCTCAAATGAAAGTCTCGAAGAGACTTGTTCTTTTGAAACACAGGAAAGGAACTGTTAGTTTTTTAAGACATCAGATATAGCTCAGTCCTTTTAGTTTCAGGCTGTGTGAATTAAGTTTTGGGGATAATGAGTCTTTAGAACAGATTGCCGTATAAATATTAAAAACCCCCAAAACTTCAGAAAGGAAAAGGAATTGCTTTGACTAATGGAGTAAAGTCTTTAAAGATGTCTTCTTAACACTGTAGCACGTGGTCAGGGAATGAGGATGGTGCTGCAACCTGACAAACAAGTGGAGTTAAACAATATCGTGCTGCACTGCTGAGCACGAGAAACCACCTGTCAGCCTGAGGCACGAGACTGTGTTGTGTTGTACGGGAGAAGTGAGGGCAGGGGTCACTTCTCATGGTGCACACCTGGAGAGATCAGGAAAGGGAACTTCAGCAAGTATTTCTCATGTTTGTGTCCGAAAATAGCTCTTGAGGGTTTTTACTACTCATGTACTTTTTCAAGTCAAATCACTGTTTCTTCTAGCACTAATTGCCCGATCTGACACCGTAACATCGTAGCTTAGCATTTTATGATCTGTTTCATTGATTCAAAACACAGCATAGAGGAAGTTCCTGTTTCATTACTTGAACAATGTGGTTTGCAGGCTTCCGGACAAGCCTGGGTGTCTTGGGAGCCTTACGAAATGGTAAACAAGCTTGGATTTGTCCTGTATTACTCAATTACCCAAAAAAAGTTCCAATATTTTGAGCTTTATTCTTGGGATCTTGAGTATTATTTTATGAATAATGCAAAAATATTACATATTCATAACTAGTAGAAATTTGTAAAGATTCTTAATTGTGAGCTTGAGATTGTGATACTGTTTCCTGTTGATGTTTGCTGCTGAAATAGACAGTAAAATATGTTAAATACTTTCTCTTAGAAAGACCAGAGGTTGGTATCTTTCTGATCTGATGCCTATGTAAATCTTAAAATTACTTGCACTGATTAAGTTGATATTTACAGCAAATAAGAACAGAATTTGAACACTGCACGAGGAAGAAATGAAAAAGCTGCATTACTAAAACCAAATCTCCTGTTAGTGTAGCATCCTTGATCTTTTCCAGCATTCATAGTATTTTTCCTTCATTACAAAACAACACAAACACAAGTTTAAACTTGATTTATTGAAAATCTCAGTTTTGCATAATTATTCAACATGTGCAAGTCTTAAAACATTTAGTTCTGAATAAAAAGTCCATTAAGAAAAAAAACCAAACGTAATTTATATTCTCCTTTATAAATTTTATACAGTCAAAAGCAGTCTACCCAAGTACAATGTTAAATAACTGCAAGTTTGAATGCCTAATCCTTCACCCATCATAAACATATTCCAGCTTCCAAAGTCAATGAACCTTTCTAGTTATTCCCTCTTTCATTTTCTATAGTGGACCTTGAATGAAGAGCAAATACAGTCAGAGCTCTTAGTAGCAAACAGTAATTAGTTCCAGATGAACTCTGCAGACGATGGTTGCATTTTCCTTCTCCTTCTCTCGCTGTTTGTAACAGGAGACACTGAACTGCAGCAGCCCTGCATCTCTGATCAGAGCAGGCTGCATGCAGTAGCAAGTTGAACTGGGACACCAAACGCTTTTGCCACTGACGTGTAACTACAGAGGCACAGCAGAGCAGCTGGGGAACCCAAGCCCTTAAGGTGCTCTTGAAAAACTTGGCAGAGCTTATCTGTTGGAATTCTAAGCTGAAATCTCGACTCTACAGCTTGGAGAGCAGAGGTAGACATCTTTAGTCACAGCTTCCCAGAGCTGGTTCAGCATTTTGCCGATGGTTTGGAGCATCATCACACATGGTGATGCAAGCAAAGATAATAACATGGTATAGTGCTACTGGGAGAGGGACAGGGAAATGGCACGAAAGCATTATTTGCTACTCTAGCTGAAAGAAATTTTTTTTTTGTAGATGTTGATCTTATCACAGAAATAAGCTTTCTACTTCCTTCCAGGCAGTTTAGAATAGAAAGCATCATATGGAAGTAAGATACACAAAACCTTAAAGGGGTACAGTCTTATTTTGGACACAGCTTTGCAGAAAGATGAAGTAGCTCAACAGCATTTGGAGCCCTCTATGACAAGTTCTGTAATAATAATAATAATACTTCTGCTTATAAAAACTATTTAGAAATATTATTGCTAGGTCCTCTTGTCTGAAGTTGAAGCTGAAGTGCTGTTTCTGTGTTCTGTAGCCCTTGCTAGCATGTTTCATTTGAACAATATATTTCTTCAATGCACCTATTGACCCTGTTTTTATTCCTAAAACAATATTTAATCACAGAAAGTCTCAAAGTTGCAACTTTGCCATTCATACAGATGACCTCCCAACCGGCACAACACTACTACATATACTTTTTTAAAACACTTTTTAAAAAAGTGTTTTTAATAAAGTTTTTTTAAAAACTCTTAAGCTGAAATGTAGTTAACACATTTATACAAGAAATTCCAATGACTTGGCACATTGTAAAAATTACTAAGTTGAAACTACTAAACAAAAGTTAATTCTCACGCACCAGGGGTTTTGGCAAAAACTCTATACCCTCACTACACTGTTAAAAGCCATTTCATCCAGATACTATAAATTTCTGATTTGGTATTAGCTTTGCCTTAGCGCTACTACATATTCAGTTGATCATGAAACTTGAAGCCTGTACTTACTGCTCCTGTGATTTGTGCCTTAGTCAGATAACAGCTAGGTACAGAAACAGGTTATATGAAGAACGTACTTACTCAGCTGAAAGACTTGTGAGGGTGAGCAAAAAGGGAAAGTTTAGGTGAACAGCTTTGGTTTTATATGCCTATATAAGTCACCTGTTACAGCAGTCATAGCTGTAGTAAAGTGGAAAATAAGAGGGATTTTGAAACTACAACAATCAATATTTGTTTTGGCAAACCATGACACCCCCTGCCTTTATTAAAAGGAAAAAACATGAGAAATTACTTTTAAAAAAATTATTCATTACATGAGGTTACAGTAACTAAGAATCTGCAAATCATACTTCAAAGTGTGCCTGTATTTGTTTGTACACCACATAGTCACCTGTCTCATGTAACAGCCAAAAAGGTAAATAGGATTGTGCAGCTACAGGACAGAAGGATTTATGAACAGGAATTGTACCTATTTTCTCCAACTGTTTTTCCAGACTGCCTCAATTTCACATTGATGGTGCTTTTTTTAAAGTGCTGACATTAGTCATCTGTTATAAAAAGAGATCTCATGTTACATAGTTAGCCCAGTGTTTCTCCATGATGCCAAAGAACAAAAACTGAGGATTTTAAAAAACATGTAACTTTGAAGAAAAATGACAGTAACTACCAATCTTGGAAACTTGGGCACATGTAAATTCACTAAGGATTTAACAGGAACTAAACCAATGTCTAAGTTACTACCTAAACTTTTATGTGAAAATCAAGAAAATGACAGTTATATTAACATGACTTCGCATATGCACCAAGTGTGCTATGCACATAATGCCTATAAGCTAGGCATTAACAAATCCAACAAATACAAAAAATGTTAGTAGCATTTGGAAAAATGGGAGAGCTTGGGAGGAGGCATTACGTTCATGTTTTAAAAAAAAAACAAACCACAAACCACCACAAAAAAACAATAGAAAACCTCCAAACACAAACAAGACCAGCACTATCACATCCAAAAAGCCCAACATGAATTGAAAACCTGATTTTTACTGTCTGTCCACAAGAATCTGAAAGGTCTTTATTTTCTTTTCTGTAGTCTATTGCTCCCCTTCTCCCCCATACCTGTTATATTGTTATGCTCATAATATGAACATTAATGAATATTAAGTTCTGCTTTTCCTCTTATCTTCAAAGAGACTTTTCAACATGTAAACCTGAACAGCTGATACCACCACCATTACTCCCAAGTTGACCATGGACCAGAAGTTCACTCTGTCAAAGTTGCTTTCTTGTATGTTTCGGTCACGAGCCTCAAATGCTCTGAGCAGGGTCTGAATCTGGACACTTTTGCTTAATCTGGCTTTGACGCTGTTGATGGATTCCTGGTAAGTAACAAAAGAGTATTTTTAGAAAAAAGCCACCTGAATTAAATGTATAGCTTGCAGCACATACAAAATTATTAGCACTGTATTACCACCTATAATTTAATTTCTTGACAAGAGTTAATTTCATTTTAAAACATACACAACATCACAGTTTTCAGTAATTTGTCTCGTCTTTTCATTGTATATCACCTAGAAAGACTTAATTAATGTATCATTAGCTTTATGTAGTAATTTTGGTTTTTCTCTTTTATAGGTAGGGAGGTAAGTTAGAAATCAAACCTATTTGGACAAATAAAAATAGTGAATTCTGCAGAACTAATCTCAAAACAAATTATGTAGTGGCAAGCAAATGTAGAGTTTTTCTGCTGCATAATAACATTAAAGGAGTTTTTTTAATGGAAACTACCACCAGGGCTTTATCTGTAGCAAAAGAAAAGCACAGTGTTACATTCCTGTCTGCTTCTGGTGTTTCCACTGTAGTGGCTATAAGATGCTGCTTCAGCCTTGATACAAAAGCAGAATTTTGACAATCAATCTTGAATAGGACAACTAGAGGCCCTAGAAAGGACATAGAGTGTGACTGTGGAACAAGAGGAAGTACATGAACACTCCAGCTGTGACAAACAGCAGCACAAGATTCACACCTTATTCTGCACTTACTAAGTAAACATCTGGTCCTATGATCTGTTCAAGTTTCATCCACCACATAATAGATACTGACAACATAAAAGCTGAATTATCTTCTTGATATAATTATGGGTCCTGAATTAACTTTTAGTGAGAAGAGTAATATTTGCAATAAGAGAAGGCTAATAATTAAAAAAACCCAAAACACAACCCAAAACTGTAAGGTTATGGTTACCAGCAGTAACATTTTCTCTATTTCTTATTTAACAAAAATATTTCAAAAGAGCTATTCTGGGGAGCCAAATAATTTTATGATGATCAAGTTCATTGTTACACAGTAAGGAAAATGAACACCACACAAGAGCTTTAAATGTAAGACATATTTTTTGCCAGAAAATGTGTTCTCATTAAGGAATTAAACTACTAAGTGTTTATATTAGTCCTCATAGGCCTCTCAGGGAAAGCAATACTTGGCTAAGTAAACAATGGGATCAAATACTAATCTTAACTTTACAAAAATTACCAACTTCATAAGATTTTCAAGGCTAAGTTCTACATTTCTTTTTCTTTTGGAAGAGATACCAGTATGGAAACAAGTATCTATCAAATCCATTCAAATATTTTTTTGTGATTAGTGTGAGTGCAATTTTCTTCACAACTTCACACATAAATTTTGCTTTTTTCTAAGTATCTTGATTGCCAATTTTAAAGATCTGGTCAGGTTTTCAGATTCTGTATTTAGTTTTATTATTATTTAAAAGTGTATCATATACCCATAAAATATTTTAAACATTGTTTGTTTTGTTATTTAAAAATCTGCATTGTTTATGGCAATAAATAATACAGTGTAATTTTCTACATGATGTATTCGGTAAGTGTGTGCAGATGTTGGGGGTTTTGGGTCGGTTTTTTCAAAGATTGTCTGTAGCTATGATCAAACAAACAATAGCTCACTGCATTAAGAGCAGTGGTACTGGAGCATTAAGCAATCCTTTGCTTCTAGAGTATTCTCAGTATTTAATGATCATAAAGAGAGTAAGAGCTTTGACTCAGCAGTAGGCTGAATCCTACATCAAACAGGCTGAGCATATAGTTTAAGCAAACATAACCCCTCAAACAAAGTCTGCAAAGATGAACCTCTAGGTGCAAATTAACTCTCATTCTCTTTATTAGTTTGCAAAGATGTAATAAAATTTGGGGGCAAAAAACCTAATATAGTACTATCTAATTTACTGAAGATAGAAACAGTAATGCATACTTCTGCAAAGATGTGATGAAGAGGCTAACACAGAACTTTATCTTTAAACATTGATAAAAATGATGCAGTAGTTCCAACTACAACATTAGGACTCAGTAATACTTTAATGCTCAAAGTATTCATTTCATTGCTGCTAGGGAAGAATGCCCCATTTTAGCAGTAGGAAAAAAGGAGGCTGAATTGGAAACCAAGTGACTGAGAGCTAGGCAGTTTCTTCTTGCTGATGAAGAACTATTCTGAAAAGATCTTCCAGTTTCTGTGTGTAAACAAGAGATCCATGGTGCTAGGCTTCCTGTATTAGTAAAAGCAATATATGGAACTGGAATACATTCCAGGATGATGCAACAGACCACGGCAGAATGGCTACATGACATTGAGTTTTTTTCCAAATGCTCTCACATTGAATAGAATGCAAGACCAAATACTAACCAGAATATCTTCCAATTTCATGTCTAGGAGATCTGTGCCTGTAACGTACTTCTTCCAATCTTCCTCATCTTGACCATCTTCTCCCATGTTGTCCAGGATCAATTCAAAGAAAATCACCTTTTCAGAAATGGTACTGAATGTGTTGTCAAAGCAGAACATGTAATCCCCATCTTCTGTTTCCACCCTGTGTATATAAGCAAAACATGACTAACTACACTTTCTGTGCTGGTTCTCAAAAAGTCAGTTTTTGTAAGCATACCCTTCCCTTTAAGACTGACAATTGTGCACTTAGACATAACCAAATCTTCTTTTTGTATAAAAATAAGAACTCTAAAGACTCCTTACAGATTACAGAGTCACAGCAAAATAATCCCACTGACTCCAAAGGCTCAAAATTATGAAGACAGCAGCTTGCTTCCATTTCTTTTCAGGGATTTTGAATCAATGCTAATCATTACAAAAAAAAAAAAAAAAAAACCACAGTAAGTGTATTCTTATGCTGTATATTAAACTACAGCAAATATTACATATTTTGCATATTTTGACAAAAAGACTGGAAAAATAAGGGACTTTTTAGCTTCTTATTTGTATGACTCACATGATCTTTTGCTAATAGATAGGGAGACTTTTTCAACTCCATAATAACTATTTATCCACTGAACATTAACAGCTATCATTAAAACAAAAATACCCTTCACTTCATGGTACAATTCATGTACAAAGCATTCAGTGTTTATTAAAAAAAAAATTGGTATTCTCAAACTGCCCTATTAGAAAATCTTTTGTAATACTAAGGAATAAAAAGTACTCAACCTTCATTTTAGTTATATTTGCTAAAGAAACCAGAAAAGTTCTTTATGAAACACTTCTGAGTTTGAAGATTTTAAACTTACGTGTGAACTCCATCTGATTTTCTTTCATCAAAAACTAGAGTTTCACCTTTTGGGGACAGCAGATGAAAATCAACATCTAATCCTGCTCCATCCAGAACCTGTGAAACAAACAGAAGTAACCAACCTCTCTGACCAGTGGAATTCCTGTTTGCATTGCTGACAGCAACATTTTTAGATAAGGGAACAGACAAATAAAGAATCTGAAAGGTTACTCTGTCTGGATGAGCTGACACCAAACTAACTGGAAACAAATGAAAAAATGGCTCAACTTAAAAGAAACAGATTTTTAAACTAAATGTAATCTAAACCTGCCAGGCTGGGATTATATTGAACCATTCCCTAGTTGCTTTTAAGAATGTATGTATTTTTATCAACAGGCAGGGTTAGAGAACTTGTAAAAATACCAACAACAGATGGCTAAATCTGGTATTCCTATGGCAGATGTCATCAATTGGTAAGTACCTGCTCTACTCCCACTTCAGTGGAGGAGTGTTCTAACAGTCCCTTTTCTGTATATACATGTTACATATTTGCACATTGTGTGCTGACACCCCTAAGAGCTCTTTGGTGGGTCAATTAACAGTATTGATCACAGGACTAAAGCTCTTATGCCAATCTCACCTTCTTCACCTTTGATGCACGTGTAAGGTCTGAATTCTGCCAGGGCGTTCTCTTTTCCCAAAGGTAGCAGGAATTGAAGGCATTTAGCTTCCTGAGTTCTCAGGGAGTGTCTACAGCATTACAAAGCTGTGCTGCTTTAACAGTGTAACACAGCTGCAGTTCTATCACCACACCTACTGCGTTGCAGAAATTCTTTATAGGGAAGGTAGTAACTGCATAAGGGGGTGGAGAAGGATCACTTTTATGAAATTATTTAAGTCTATGCTAGGGGAATTTTTTGTTTGCTGGTTATCCAGTGAGCTTCTTGAATATAGCAGTCTGCTCCTACTGAAAAGGAGGGCAAAGTTTACACTGACTCAAACTGCCACTGAAGACTTACAAAAATAAATAAATAAATAGATAAATAATAAAATATATATATATAAAGGACAAATAAAATTACTGGGTAACAGTAATTACCAATGATTAATAATCAATTAAATGATCAAATGATCAAATTAAAAACCATACCAAGAACATAGTGTTTACTTTGTCTTTAGAGAATGACCTGCGTCCTATGTTAAACATTCCTATGCTTTAGCCACTAAAATTAAGTACAAAATAAATTTATTTGTGATAATAAACAAAGCTCCTTTACTACACATTCAAATAGAAAGATGAATCATTACTGTTAACAGTAGTGCTAAGAAATTTATGCCTGAGTAGAAATAAGTTACGTATATAATGTTATACACGTTAGTCCTTATTAAAATATTGTCTTTATTTAGCTTATGATCAAGCTAAAATCCTACTTTGTGCAAAATAAACTTCTCTTTGGCTTAGGGCTCTAAACAAAGCTTTCTTTCATTCTTGTTCAGTTCTGCATGTAACAGAATTAGAAATTAGAAAAACCCACGAATTTCAGCTTTGTCTTTCAGTTGGGAAACTGGGGAAAAAATAGATGGAGGGGAAGAGAGTCAGATCCTGGCCCGTGTCGAGGCACAGTAATAGGGTGGGAGAATATTCAGTGCAGCTTCCCTCACTATACCTATTTTACTGAAAAAAAGTCTTTGTTTCAAGGAGGAGGAATAGTCTGAGATTGAGATCTATCGCAGACATCTCTGGGAAACTCGACTCTTCTCAAGAAGAGTCAAAAGCTCAAAATCTTAACGGTAGTCCGTTAAACAGGGCAGTTCCTGTAAAACTTTCATCACTGAGATGAAAGGTATTTAATATCAGCACAAAGATAGGCAAGTACGGGCTCTGTGCATCAGCACAACGTTCCTTGTGCTTTAGAGCTACAACACAAGGTCACAACCGTGAACTTTCTACATTCTGCCCTTTTAAAGGATGGCGACTTGAGCTCTTCTAAAGTAGAAACAAAAAAGTCCCCCCACACCACCAAAAGAACGTATCAGAATAATTGAAAAGACCTGTAAGTTAATTTTTAACTCCCGAACGCAGAACTTCTAACAGTGTACAATTCCAGCGTGCCTTTGCGGGCGCTGCCGAGGCCGGCAGGGGTGCGGACAGGGCCGGGCTGCCCGCGCCCCGGTGCTGCCGCTGCTCGGGGCAGGGAACCGCGTCCCCCGGCGGGCGCCGCCTCTCAGGGCCGAGGCCGCGGCCTCGGGAAGGCAGGACCGAGCCGCCGTACGGAGGGACGGGCAGACGGCCCGGAGACGGCAGCGCCGCCGTCAGGGCGGGATGCGGGACCCCAGCTCCCCTCGGGACGCCGCGGGGAGACGCCCCCTCCCGCCCCGCCCGACCTGGTACTCGAGCTCCAGCGAGGCCTCCTTGCGCATGGGCTGGTAGAAGCACTCCTTGCGGCCGGCGGGCAGCGTGAACGTGAAGTCGCTGTCCAGGGAGGGGCTGAACTCGGCGGCGCCGGGCGGCGGCAGCAGCAGCGCGAGGCACCCGAGCGGCACCAGGAGCAGCCGCGGCCCCATCGCGGCACCGCCTCGGAGCGCGGAGCCCCCGCGCAGCACGCACCGAGCGGCGGGGCGCCCCGGGCGGGGCGGGGCCGGCATCGCCCCGCCCCCTCCGCCCCGCCGCACCAATCAGCGCCGCGCCCCGCCCGCCCACACTGCACCGCGGCGGCGCGCGCCGCTCCCGCCCCCTGCGCGCGGGCGGCGGGGCCGCGCCTGCGCCCTGAGGGCCCCGCGCGGTTCGAGCGCGGCGGGAGCGGCGCCGGGCGCTGCCGCGGTGGAGACGGGGCGGCTCCGCCCCTGGCACCGGGACCGGCACCGACCCGCCCGGAGCCGAGGGACGGCCGCCGCCAGCGCCCCGTGCCGCAGCTCTCCGCCAGCCCACCGCCCCGCGGCCCTCCCCGCCCTGGCTCTGGTGCTGCCCGTCCGCCCGGGGCCGGTTCGCTTTCGTCTCTCGTTGCGCTGGTCACGGGCAGCGAGGCAAGTTTTGCGCGTTCGCGTGTGCGCCCTTCGCTTCTCGGGCTCCCCGCCAGGTGCACGCAACTGCCGGATCTCCGAGATGCGCTGCGTGACAGGTTTTTGGCAAATAATGTATAGCAGCTTTTTCCAGATTTCATATGTGGCCAGTCATGAAGCTTTTTGTACTTCATGAATGCTTACAGAACTCCTCGCAAAAGAGACAATTTGTTACTTTTTTCCAGTGAACGTAGGAAAGAGAAGTGTGTGAAATATACATGTACATTTGAAGTTCAGTTTTTTCTTTATTGTATTTTTCTCTTTTTTTTTTTTTTTTCAAATGCCCATTTAACATGCCCATTTCATGCCCATTTAACAGTGTTTCAATATTTTCAATATTACTTTAGCCTTACGCATGTTACCAATGGAATGTAGTATGTGGAGTTGCTCTAAAAGGGGTGCTGACGACGACCTGCTCACAAATGTACAGTCATTACAGATTCAGCTGAGGAGAACTGAAAAAAACCTACAAACTGTAGAGAAAGAGCTTTCCAGGTATGTGTGTCTGGGAAGGAGAACCTCCCGTTCTTGTGGTGTGACTGTCGAATTCCGTGTGATGGATTACTGTAATTAGCTCCTTGGTGCTTTTCATTTGAATAGTCTTTGTGAGCAGCCTAATAAAGAAAAAATGGAGTAGTGACCTTTTTGCTCTCCCTCCAACCACTAGTACAAGTGAACATTACGGCCACTGCTCCGATGAGGTGATAGACGTGCCTCTGCAGGACTTTGTACAGCCGGATTACAATTGTCAAGCCTCTTGCAGCTGTAAGAATAATTCTGGTAGAACATCTCGCCAGGATTTTCAAAGAAAATCCAAAGTAAATATTTCTCTTCGTTACTTCTTTTTATTACTTCGGCTTTCTATTCTTTGCTATGTTTTGGAACATTTTGGCTGCTGGGCTTGGAGTAGATACACTGTAGCATTGGACAGCTCTCAAGTGAGCGCTCTTAGACATGGTATCACTTGAGTACATTTACTCTGAGAAGTTTCCGCTCCTGCCTTTCCCTACTTGAGGCATGTGAGAAAGATGGGGACAAAGGTTTTAGCAGGTCCTGTTGGGATAGGACAAGGGGTGAGGATTTCCAGCTGATTTAGATTAGATGTAACCAGAGTTTTACTCATGAGAGTGGTGCAGCACGGGAACAAGCTGCCCGGAGCCGTCGTCCCCCATCCAAGGAAACATTCAGGGTCAGGCTGTTCAGCGCTCTGAGCAAGGTGATCTACTTCACCTTGTCCTTGCTCATTGCAAGGTGCTTGGAGTAAATGACCTTTAAAGCTCCCTTTCAGCACAAACTGGTTTTGATTCTATGATGTATTTTTATGTTAGTGTATATGTATATAAAAACAAACATATTTTTATGTCTAGTTTTACTCAGTATCCACAACTTTGGGTAAAACTGTGGAAGAAAATGAACATCTTCAGAAGCTGGATGCCCTTCATGAGCAAAATGCATCTTTGACTTCTCAGAACCACTACCTAAAGAACAGAGTGGAAACAATGAACTTTGAATTGATGCAGTCAAAAACAAAAGTATGTATCTTTAGTGTATTCATCAAAGAGAAACACAAACCCCAAGACACCCAGTGACCATGATTTTTGAGTTTAGAATTCCAAGCAGAATGTGCTAGGTTTTGTCTTATCTTAATCTGTGTAAGTTTAATATTTAGTATATACTTACTAATCAATATTAATCTTGGACAGAATAGTTTGTCATCTATTTCTCTGTGGGCAAAACAACTATATTAATTATGAATCCCATTTACTTATGTCCCAAAGTTTAGTCTAAAGACAGTAAGCTATAGAATGAAAAATACACTATGAAAGAAAATAGTCCAGTAATGCATTTAGTACTGTACATTCACATGTCTGAGACATTAATAGGAATAATAAGTAGTCATTTGTCTAGGAAATGAAAATAGTTCATCTCTCAGGTTGGATTAATATTGCTATTTCGAAGAAAGTGAACATGAGTTAGAAGGGAATATCGTATCTATTAAATCATTACTGATTTAGTATACACTTATCTGTACAGGTTTGTTTCAGGACAAGTATGTTCTTTTATTTGGCTTATAAATAATATTAATAAAACATAGCTATGCTTAGTGGTTATGGGTGGTTTTTTTGTTTTTGTTTTGTTTTTTTGAGGAATGTTATCTCTAAAACAGTACAAATAAATAGATAAAATGTTTGACTAGCACTGAAAGAAGGGAGAGTTGGATATAATCTTCTGGGGAAAAGTGAGAGACAAGATCAACCTATAAAGAAATCCTTTTGCTAGACAGAATATCACACTGGAACTGGAAGGAATGTTAAATGAGCTGAAAATTGGAGTTTAAGATGGTGTAGATGAACAAACGTAATTTACAGTAGAGTTAAGAGCACTGTCATTCTGTAAGCAGATTATCCTTCTGTTTCTCACCTGCAAATGTTCATGCATGTTAATGTTATATGCAAATATTAATGAAATCCCAAATATGTTTGTATTTCAGATTTCATATCTTGAGGCCACTTTAGCTACACACTTATTCAGCATTCCAAAGTTAAAAGAACAGATTGTAAATTTGGAAGCAGAAGTTTCAGCTCAAGATAAAATTCTGAAGTAATGTGTACTTTTAAATCAATATTTTATTGTTGTCTTCCTGCTAACCCAATCTCTTTTTAGGAATGACATAATTTCTGGTACTGTGTGGGTCATGTAATCTGGGGTCTGAAATTTTCATTTCAGAGCTATTTATAGGAGGAGGGAGGTGGTTTCGTTTGTGCTGAATGTACTTCAAGAAACTGAGAAAAATTAACAAAGACTGGTAAAAGAAACCAGTTTGTAACGTGGGCTGAATAGGAATGTGCCTTTACAACTGGATAGGGTGATTGTTTGCTACATGACCACATATATTCTCTCGTGACAAGCACACATATTTCTAAACACAACCGTGTTCTTTGTAACATAAAGGATTCTTTCTTCATGAATACATTAATCAAGGCAAATGGCCAAATAAAGCTGATGTAAACACTGTTCAGAGGTGTCAGGAAGACATTAAAAAAAAAAAAGGTAAAAATACTTACGTTAAATTTATATTTTAGTGTTCTTTCCCAGTCACACTTCTTGGCAGAGAAAATATGATTTCTATGGTGAGAGCTCATGACACAAAGTCAGCTCTCTGGCTCCTTGGCAGTTGTGACTCCTGGTGCCTATTGATAAGTCTTAGACACCACTCCAGGCTGCAGACATATGGACACTATGGCTGCTCCTACCTTAGTTTTGAGAGTTATAGCATGTTTGTCTAGCACTTCTGGAACATTGTGTGCACTAAAGAACAACAAAAAAACTATTTTCTTTACAAAAAGTTATTCCTTTATTATGTTTTGTTTATTTGCTAGAGATACAGAAGATAGACTAGATCAAAATCAGAAAACAGCAATGGAAAGAGAACACGTGTTGCAAAGATATCAAAAGGGCTATAAAAATCTGAAAATTGAGTTAATTGAACAAAGCAAGCAAGGAAAGAGGTAATTAACTAATGTTAATAAATGGAGCATAGAATAATATGTATTTATTTCCATTGGCAGTTGTTTGCTTTGTGGAATCAAATTCCTTTTCTGTTTTAAGGATGTTGTTTTTTAAAAAAGGGGAAATACTATGGGAAGGTACTAATTATTTAAATGGGCACATTTAAAATGTTGAAGTCAGCCAGTGGTTGCAGGCTGATAGCACACACTAGCACCCAGTTTATCAGCTGTTTTTTTCCTTCAGAATGGAGGTACTGCAGTGGAAATCCCCAGTGTCCAGAATATATTTTTCCTGAATTATTTTTGTCTTTGTCTTGCAAGAACCTGCAGTGCATGCTCAGTAGCTGGGATTCAGCAGTATTCCTTGGTGTGAGGAAAATGACAAAAGAACAGCATAATCAAGAGAACATTTTAATGTTATCCTTCATCTTACCTGTCTACATGATACTGTTGAAAAGGGTGCTGTAATTCCATCTCAATCCCCATTTCCCTTTCCTATTGCCTCCTTTAGCCTAGTGGCCCTGTCATGACTGGGAGGGTTAGGGAATCTGACTGTTGGAAGTTGCTATGAACACTCCTATCACCTCCAAAATGTAATTTTAAAGAAGTGAGTGGAATAAATAAAAAGATCCCTACATTCTCTATTAATTTACCCGGGGCAAAAAATTACCTGTATTAATGGCTTGGGAAAGCATTTCTTGAACCCTTAAATGAAAAATCTTTGTTTGATTTGTGCCTTTACCCATGAAAATACCTCTAACCTTCTTATGGCAAGAAAACCTGAAATACTGAAATACTGTGGGGCTTGCGCTGCTGGCTGAATAAAGGTTTTGCTTTATGATTGCTTTTCCTTGAGAGCATGTGGGGTTGGAACTAGCTGTACTTAGTTAGTAGCTGTAAATATAAATATTTTTGTACTTCAGAAAAGCTGAGTTTCTGCCAGGTGTTAAGTATGATGTTAGGGTTAGTATCACCAATTATTATTTTAATCAGTAATTGCAACAACTTACTATTCTTTACCCAGGCAAACTGAAGTGCTTTAGACTAATGCTACTTCATTGTTCTGAAATGCTTTTATCCCCTTCTCTGAATACTTTTGCCATCTCCCAATGGGCACTGGTCCTCAGACAGACCCCGATCTGAGGGGTGGCTGGACCCCGGTGAGGCACTGCCTCCTCCCCAGCCCCCTCCGTGGGAGAGAAATGTTATTGAGCAGCAGAATCCTTGTGTGCTGATGCTGCCTGTCCTGAACACACTGCACACCTGAGCTGTGCTGAGGATGCTCTGCCAGCAGCTTCCCCAAGGAGTAGTGACAGGGGAAGGGGAAGTGCTGTGGAGTGACAGAGGGAAGCAGGGGGGAGTCTGGGTTGTTTCCTGGAACAGTCTCATGTGATATCTGAGGCTTGGAAAGTTGGAAGAAGAAAGGAAGTACCTGGAGCAATTACTGTAGTAGTTGTTTTCAGTAACTGGAGAAGATACATTAATGGCTGGAGTTTGTGGGGTTTAAAATTGGTTTGAATCTTTTGTTTGGCAGAGCACAACAGCAAAGAAATGAAGCTCTGTTGAGTGTGGAGGAGCTGACAAGAGCTTTCACAAAGTATAAAGCAGAAATAACTGAAAAATTAGAAAAGGTGAGAATTTTTTCTTCACTTGTATTTGCCATGGTGTTAAGATGTTTCTTCCAACAGGCCAGGCAGCTAATAGCAACAGGTTCATCAGTGAGTCAGTTGTTTCCACTTGTTGGTGGCAGTCCTAAAATAGGTGGGACAGAGTAAGCAACTGTTTGTGGTGATAAACTCAGTTCTATAATTTTACACTGTCTTTGCACAGTCTGTATCTTTGGAGTCTGCATCTTTGGAGTATCCTAATACTGCTGCTGTTTCCTATGTCTCCTGCTTGCCAGCTGGGAAGTTTATATTTTAAAAGTACAAGATCCTTTTAAAAGCTCTTTTTCCTCCATATGTATAAGCTGTTCAATGAAACATGTGCTGAAGAAGACCTTAAGATGAAAATGAAGTCATGTCCCAAAGTTCCAACAATCAGAACTGCTAATCATTCCTGCCTTGTGGGAGGAGAAAATACAGTTGGCTCTTACAGAGTTGGTTTTTTTTGTTAGACTTCTTTCCTTGTGGAACAAGGTTGCCAACCACAAATATGCCCTAAAATATTATTTTTTTCCTAAATGACAAAAAAAGAGAACTTCTTTGCCTCTCTCATTCTTTTCACAATAGTGAGCAATAATATTATCTACTGACTTACCAGAAAGAGCATAGCGTTCATAATATTCTCTTAAAAATAGCCTCTTCACCATGGAAGCTTAATTTATTGTTGTAGAGTAATGAAAAAAAATTTGCTTTTTAAGGCTAAAGCTGAAGAAAAAGTCTTGGGAGAATGTTTAATTAATTGTGAAAAAGAAAAAGAGAAGTTGAATGAAAAGTGTATCAGCTACAGAAAGGATCTAGACATCCTAGAAGAGCAACTAAGGTAACAGAAAGGCTTTTAAAAATTCTCTGCACAGTATTTTACAAGAAGTTGCATGTTGCAATTGTCACTGTGAATGTTCTGCTCAATTCATATAGTTCAAATCAATATGTTTCTACTTATTTTCTGTAACTAGTTTTTAAATGTTTTAATCCCACACACTGCCCCCCAGGCCCCCTGGGGCGCTGGTTCCCTGGGTGGCTGGCTGCTCCTGAGGGCTGTGGGCTGCTCTGCTCTGTGCCTGTGCTCTGCTCTGCAGTGTGTCTGTGCCCGTGCCTCTGCTCTGTGCCCATGCTCTGGTTGGCAGTGTGCCTGTGCTCTGCTCTGTGCTTGTGCTCTGCTTTGCTCTGTGCCTGTGCCTGTGCCCTGCTCTGTGCCCGTGCTCTGCTCTGTGCTTGTGCTCTGCTTTGCTCCGTGCCTTTGCCCGTGCTCTGCTCTGCTCTGTGCCTGTGCCCTGCTCTGTGCCTGTGCTCTGGTTTGCAGTGTGCCTGTGCCCTACTTTGTGCCTGTGCTCTGGTTTGCAGTGTGTCTGTGCCCGTGCCTCTGCTCTGTGCCTGTGCTCTGGTTGGCAGTGTGTCTGTACCTATGCTCTGCTTTGCTCTGTGCCTGTGCTCTGCTTTGCAGTGTGTCTGTGCCCGTGCCTCTGCTCTGTGCCCGTGCCTTGCTCTGTGCCCATGCTCTGGTTTGCAGTGTGCCTGTGCTCTGCTCTGCTTTGTGCCCGTGCCCTGCTCTGTGCCCGTGCTCTGGTTTGCAGTGTGCCTGTGCTCTGGTTTGCAGTGTGCCCGTGCCCTGCTCCGTTCTTGTGCCCGTGCTCTGCTCTGTGCCCATGCCCTGCTCTGTGCCCGTGCTCTGGTTTGCAGTGTGCCTGTGCTCTGGTTTGCAGTGTGCCCGTGCCCTGCTCCGTTCTTGTGCCCGTGCTCTGCTCTGTGCCCATGCCCTGCTCTGTGCCCGTGCTCTGGTTTGCAGTGTGCCTGTGCTCTGGTTTGCAGTGTGCCCGTGCCCTGCTCCGTTCTTGTGCCCGTGCTCTGCTCTGTGCCCATGCCCTGCTCTGTGCCCATGCTCTGGTTTGCAGTGTGCCTGTGCTCTGCTCTGTGCCCGTGCCCTGCTCTGTGCTTGTGCTCTGGTTTGCAGTGTGCCCGTGCCCTGCTCCGTTCTTGTGCCCGTGCCCTGCTCTGTGCCCGTGCCCTGCTCTGTGCCTGTGCCCGTGCCCTGCTCTGTGCCTGTGCTTGTGCTCTGCTTTGCTCTGTGCCTGTGCCCTGCTCTGTGCCCATGCTCTGCTCTGCTCTGTGCTTGTGCCCGTGCCCTGCTCTGTGCCCGTGCCCTGCTCTGTGCCCTGCCCCATGGCTGCTCCCTGCACTGCCAGCTCTGGCTCCCTGCCTTTTGCACACCACGTTGTCAGTCCCCAGCTGGAATGAGGGATACTCTTGGCATCTGATGTGGAGGCTGCACTCAGGCCTGGAGGTTTGACGTTGACTGCAGCTTATGGAACAGTCAAACCTGGTTTTGACTGCTCTTTGTCCCAACTCCAGCTGTTACAGGTTTTTATGTTTCTCGTATGTTTCATTTTATTCAGAAGTTCTTTGGTAATTTCTTCATTGCTTTAATGAGGGAAGACAACCATCAACTGGTTGTCTTTGGAATTGTTTAGTTTGGACTAACAGCTGCACAGACATTTTGGGTTTATTCAATTTCCATGCTTTGTCCACACTCACATTCCTGTCTTAACTGCTGTTCAACTAGGCCATTTTGGCAAGAGTGGGCAGTGTATGAACACCCTTACATTATCTTAAGTCTCCTTAGTAGGTCTCTGCTTCTAGTAATGAGAATACTTTTAAAATGTCTTTTTAGACAATTAAATGAAGAGAATCACAAGACAAAAGAAGAAATTAAAGCTCTAGAGGCAAAGAATACTGAAATGAGATCAATGCTGAGTCAGTCTGATCAGAAGATCATCAAGCTTGAGAATGAACTTTCTGAAAAAGTAATAGCACTTGAAGAGAGAAATGATCTAATAAGTGAAAATGAAGAGCTGAGAGCACTCACTGCACAGCAACATAACCGCTTGAAATTATGTCGTCAAGAAATACAGGATTCAAGGGAGGAGCTCAACATACTAGAAACCATTATCTCTCAGTTGTCTTTAAGTACATCTGAAGAGGTAGAGTAACTGATACAGTCTTAACAGTGTATTATGTTTTGAATAATTTTAAGGATTGAGTTATCCAAACTTTTAATATCCTGATATATGTGTCTTAAAATTTATGTGCCAGTTTAACACATGAATTAAGGAGGCTGTGAAGCAATAAAAGGTTGATTTTTCATTGACCTTTGTTTTCTGTTAACTTTTAGTTTAAATGGCACCATTTCAAGCACCAGTTATTGCGTTCCTCAACAAGAGAAGCTACCTCTGAATCTTGTGGTGAATCAAGTAAACCTTTGATTTCAGACCTAAGGTATTACTTTCTGGTTACTGAACTATGGCAAGAGTAGGCAGATAATAAGGTGCTATTAGAACTAGCATGTAGACAGAATGTTAAATAGCTGTCTCTTCCTTTATAATAGCGTTGAACTGGCAATGAAAGAAGCAGAAATTCAGAAGCCTGGTGCAAACCTAATTATTTGTACTGGAGCTGAGCATCTTTCTAATGGTAATGAAGGACAAGAAAACAGCAGGTTATGTGATCTGGAAACAGAGCCTGTCAAATTGATCAGAAACCCAGGAGGTAAGTTTGCTGAAATAGCTGTGTAGTTCTGCCTAATTAATCCTCAAACAGAAATGTTCTGCAAGGGTTCAAGTTGGTTTTACAGCAGGTGTGCTTTGCTTGAACAGGGAATGTTTTGCCACCTTGGAAACTGTCATTTCTCCAGACACAATATATTTCTTTCTTTTGCTGCTGAAGTTACTCATTCAGCAATAGCTGAGCTAGGAGTTGTGTTGAAATGGAATCATGTTCTGTTTTTCTTTATGCAGGTTGTGCTAAAGTCTCTGTATTTTTGTTGACTCTTTTCTCTGTATCCCGCTGTTACAATGTTTTTCTGATCACTTCTGTCATTACTGTTAGGACTGCTCCATGAAATTATGTCAGGGCACCTATATGGTTATGCTGTCTTTGTTCTGTTTGTTTGTTTCTTGGGATTTTGTTAGGTTTTTTGTTTGTTTCTATGAGTCACTGCTTTCAGTTACATTATGGGTTTGCATGTTCTTTTATAAATTAATCTTAAATTTACTTTTTCTACTTTGAGAGAGGAGAAAATGTCAACAGTTGGAACTTATAAGCAAACAATTTGAAAAGGTGAGGCAAAAATTCCAGAAAGAGATAGAAGAGCTACGTGCTAAACTGATAAAAGCAGATGATGAGAATTCTGCCTTGAGGACCAACATGGCTCAAAGAACCAGTCAATTTCAAATCATACAGGAAGATCTATTGAAGAAGGCTTCAAAAACTAGTAGCTTAGAGAGAGAAGTAAGTTTTTAATAGCACTGAAAAGAATATACCGCTTTTTCTTCCGTTCAGTAATCAAAGACAGTGAAGACAATAGTTATGAAAAAACTGCAATTGCCATAATAATTTAAAAATCTGATTAATTTGAGAAAAATTCAAACTAAACTTTTCAGCAAGCAGAAAGACTTAGCAGCTTTATTTTGTTAGTTGTCAGAAATACTGTTTTAAAGCTGGTATAGTTAGTAGGCTTTTCTGCTACAATTTGATTTATGTGGAAAATACACACAGTCTTGTTGCTTTGGTGTAATTGAATTAAATTGAATTAATGGGTAATCCTAGGAAACAGACTGAAGGAACAGTTGTGTTTTTCCTCATTAAATGTTACTGTAGTTGCCAGAGATGAACATCATTACCAGAGAGTCACAAAAGAAAAAATTTAAACTTCAGCTTTTCTTAAGGTGAATAAGTTAAATTGCTAATGTTTCCATTCTGGTGCTAATGTGTTTATAGAGTTCAGCATAATGGGCTTTGCAGTTATTTCCTAATAATGAATGTAAATGTTATTAATATGTAAAGCTATTTCACTGATAATTAATTGGACAAATTGTAGGTAAATTGTCCTGAATCTTTCTCTGTAAGTAATAAACCAATTTATTAAAAATACTATAGTAGTAGCTAAAATGAAATTGGTGATAAGAAAGTGCATGTAAATATTTGGAAAAAACTGAAACAGTTGTCTGCATGCTGTTTTGTGCCATATTTAATTTCAGATAAGAAAGAAATCTTCTCAGCTTTCTGCACTTGAGAAACAGTTAGAAGAAAAGACTATTGCTTATTCCACTGCTGCAGAAAGAAATGCTGAGCTGGAACAGAAACTCATGGTAAAATGTTCTCAGTGAGAAACCACAATTATTTAAAAAGACATAAAAGCTTAACTTGACAGTAGTATTCCCTGTATTCAAAATGTGTGGGCTTTCAGATTTGCTAAATAATCAGCGCAGATTTTAGGAACACAGGTTTTAAAAATGGAATCTTGTTTGGAATAAAACACCCTTTTTTGCCTGCCCTTGAATGTGGTGAGTTATTAATGAGCATGTTACGTTTTCCTCATGGTCACATGTGCAACGAAGGTCTGGCCCTTTTTGTTTCAGTGAAATACATGTAGCTTTGGAAATAAAAATGTCTTCAAAATGGTATTTTAAAGATTCCATCTATCCATATGAACACAGAATTTCTTTTTGTCTTTGTCAGGAGTTATCTGTGTTATCCATCTTGGCAGACACCTTGTCTCTGTAGTGGCTGCATTTCCTGATATTCTATACTTGTGGTATAGGTGTGACATCCTTTGAGATGACACATGCTCTGCGTAACTTCAGAATTTTTGTTTGTTGTTCCTTTATGAAATCTAGATACCAGATGATCAAATAAAACTGTTTAATATCAGAGCTAAACATTTTGATTAAGTCCTTTTATTGTTGCAACTTCCCAGGGAAAAGACAGACGCATTCATGAGCTGGAAACAGCTATCAGGGAAGAACACGAGAAAAAAATTTCTGCTTTTGAAAATGAAAAGTTGCTTCACCTTGAGCAGCACAAAGAAATGGAGAAACAGATTGACCTAGTAAGACCTTTATTGTGTGGTACTATTATGTTATACTCGGTAACTTTTTCCTATATTAATTTGTCTTGTAATTTCAAGACATCCATTTAAAAAGTTATGTTAAAAAGCTCTTTCTTCTCCCTACATTCCCTGATTTTGGTACATTTTCCATCTAACGAGCTACACAACTTTCCCCCTGAAATATTCATATCCTGCTCTGAAGAGAAATAAGAGAAGAGAAGAAATAAGGACTTACGAAGAGTACTGTTGTTCTTTGCTCCAAACACACAGGAAAAAAAAAGTATAGCTTTAGTGCCTACTGGGTTTAAATCATGACAGTTTCTAAAAATGTTCTCATTGGCTGAACCTCTGCCAATCTGAGCCTGATGAGCATCTGTGTTCAGGGAGAACTGTTGGGGGCTTTTCAGTCTCTAGAGAAGAAGTCTGTTTTTCCATGTGATTAGAAATATAACTGTGATTATTTCTAGCTGTTAGAAGCTTCTCATCTTTCAGTAAAGGATGTATGCATGTCTTACTGTCCTGGCGGGTGACAATCACACTCTGCCTGCCCTCATTCTCCTCTGGATTAAAGATATTCCATGCTTGGGATCTCTTGATAATTTTAAGAGTGCAATACTGCTGATGGCAGTAAGGTATTTATTTTCATTATAAAAATGATGGGTGAATAGAACTGAATCACATATTTAGATTAACAAATTCTCATTCAAATAATAAATTAAGATTTATTTGCGGACAGCTTCGGACACAGCTGGAGAAGAAACATCAACAATTCATTGAACAAGAGAAAATAATTTCAATTTTACAACAGGAGGTTATACATAAACAGCATCACATCGAATCATTGGATGGGCTGCTAATAGGAAACAGAGAGGTGAGGTTGGCTCTTGACTTTCTTTAAATGCAAATCAAACAAGAGACTAAAAATAATGAAAAACATATCCATAAATACATGGGAAAATTGGGAGAAATGGAAGATGTTTTTGCTTCTTAATTGTTGTTTGAATAATTGACTGAATCTGTTGCAGTCACCAATTACTGCTGCTACTGCTATATATTGTATAAATTTTAATGGCCTTTCAGTACTGTCTGTCTTAGCATTCCCTTTATGCCTCTGGATTGCCCCTTGGGCTTCTCTCAGTGAAAGGAAAGAGATCTGGGTAAAGAATGATTGTACCCACCATTTGCACTAGGTGGAAAACCAATAATGTTCTAATATTATAATGTTTTGTTCCTTTTAATAATGCCTGCAGCTGCAGAATATGAAGAGACATCTCTCAGCAATCAAATTCACTTAGGAGTGTCATGTGCACAAATACATTATACAAATAATTGAGTTTCAAACACACTGATCTGCATTTTTTCCCAATTCTGAGTTTTTATTAAATTACTTATAACTTTACTACATTAATGTTATGTAATATCTATATTTGGTTTTCTTGAATAAAAATACCTGTAAATAACAGGAAATGGAAAATCAAAATGTCAAGAAAGACCAAGGACTGAAGATGCTGGAAAGTCAGTTAACAGAAGAAAAAATCAAAGTGAGTAAGCTCTCTGTAATGTTCAAGTAATAGTTCTAAAGTTTGCAATAACAGTGTACTTCCTTTTATCTTCTATAGGAAAACTGTTTTACATAAATTTGTCTTAAGTAAATATTCCAGAAGTAATTTATCTGAAGTATTTATTTTTTATCTTTCATTTTGTTTTGTTTTCTTTTTTTTAATTAAAAGAAGTATGATGAAACATACAATAAGAGATTATGCAATGCATAATTGCTTAATGCAATTACTGTAGTTACAAATAGGGCACACTTGTGCTTATTGTACTCTTAAAGTCCAACGCTGTCTCATAGAGCTAATGTTATATATGCTTTTGGTCTCCATAAGGCAGTATTTCACATGTGATACTATAATGTTGGTCATGTTCTTAGCCATCTCTAGCATTCCCAATTTTGCCTGATAAACATTTTCCGTGCAGCATTTGTAACAGGATTTTAATAAACCAGTGCCATGTGCGAATTTACCTACCCCAGTCAGGTTTCAAAGTATTAAATCTTCAGGGTATCAGTGGGAGAAGATATTGGGGGCTTTGCTGTTTTCATGCTCTTTCTGAACTTATGTTGGACTAATTTTCTATCCAAGTGGCTTTGAAGTATTTGGGATGTTTTCCAGAGACTTAAAATTAAGACACATAGTAATTTCTCTTTAAGAAGTTCTTGAATCAGCTGGGGACAGAGATACAAAGTCCAGTATGGTTTAGAAAAACTGGCAGTCTGATTGAAAAATTGAAAGAATTAGACATTCTGCAGCTAAATTCAGCACAATTCTCATGGATGAGAAATCCTAGCATTGAAACCAAATGGTTAAAAAAACCTTAATTACTATGCCTTAAGATCTCTGGGGGTTTGTTTGGTATAATTTTATCAGTTCAAGGTTATAAGGTATTTGTTAGAGATCACTTAAACCCAAATGAACATTAAAAGTGTAAAACAGAGTGACAGTGTTGACACTGCTCAAAGCTCTTCCTTTCCCATTAAGTGAAACTCAGGCGCTGTCTCCCGGTGCAGAAAGGGAAATCATGCTGCTTGCTAACTCTTTGAAAAGAATTGTGTTAAGATCTGAGTGGGTTTTTTTGATAAACGTGTGTCAACTCACCTATGATGATATTCCAAATTTATTTATGCAGTTCTATAATTCCATAAATAATTTTAATTTTTGAAATTTTAAAGTTTGCTATGATCTCCCATGACTGTTTTAATACTCTTATGATAAAAGTGTAGCTTTTCTGATGTTTTACACAAAGCTGTCTTTTAATACAATTTTTAGACCAATTAATACAAACGCTGCCATGCAATTTTAAACAATCTATTGCATTCCCCTAGGTACGACAACTTGAGTCAGCACTAAATGCATGTAAAGAAGAAGTTGCACTGTATTTGAGTCAGTCACAAGAAAACAAGGAGATGTTTGAAAATCAGCTGAAAGAAAGGTCTGAAGAGGTAACAGGTTGTTTTACAACTCTTCTGTATTGCAGTAAACACTTGTAATTATTGATTTAATCTAAAAGTTTGTGAAATGACAGCCAAAATTTGCAACAGGACCCGTGAATGGGAAGTAAGCTGGGAAAAAGTGATACATTTTGTGAGGGTAAGTTAAGGGAAAAGGGGCAGTGAGATAAATGAATTGTTGAAAGAACTGACAAAATCAGAATAATGTGAAACAAAGTGTTATCTCGGAAAAAATGGAGAGAGCGATATTGCAATATAAATTTAAGTGCACAAAATTGATCCGGTTTTCAACTGTCTTAATGGGGAAGAAGTCCTGGGCATAAAAAAATGTTTACTTCTAGACCCTGAGTTTTATCATACTTTCCACTACTACTTGAAAGCAAGGAGGAGTTAGCTTTCAGTATCAGAATGAATTTTCACTTGTGGGTGAGCTACTCTGCAGCAGGCTGATCATGTCAGTGCTGGCCTGCCTGCTGAGAGAGGCTTTGGTCAAGGTGAGATGGCTGCACCCTGGCTGGGGTTAGCCTGATGGAAGTTGTGTGCTCGGTGTCACATTCACTGCCTGTGACATTTACCGCTGCTTCCTAAACCCAGCTGTTCTTAGACTGCATGTGAAGGGCTGGATGCTGTGTGAAACATCAGGTGTGGCAAGTGAGGCTTTATAACTGTGACCACTGTTAATAAGTAACTTCCAGTCACTGTTTCTCCTCAGAGTGAGCAGTTAGTGATTTCTTGATATTTTTTTTTCCCCCCAAGAACACTCCCCCCTGGTTTTTTGTTTTGTTTTGTTTTGTTTTTTGGTTCCCCAGAACAGTTCCCTCTGGCATTCACCACTGAGAAACCAAACTATTCAACATAAAACAAGTTAGGCACTCAAAATTCCTTTTTTTTTTTTTTAACTGGAATGACTGTTGTCATAAGGCAAAAAGGAATAAAGGGGAGGACTGAGAACAAAACTTAAAGGGGAAAACAAGGACGTTCTGAGAAATAAAGAAAACTAGCAGAAAGAAAAATAGTTCTAACTAAAAATCTGCTATGTATGTTTTTAAAATACTGACAAGTTATATTTAGAAAGCAAGAATCAGAACCTGGGACTGACCGAGAAGTTAATACTTTCCTCACTTTCTAGAGCATAACTCAATGATAAATTATGAGGTCTGATAATTACTGTTGAAACTGTAATGCAACTAAATTCAGACCCAAAAGTTTTATTGAATCACAAGTGTGATTCTGTGTTCATAAAGAGAGAATGGCTGATGCAACTGCAAATAAAAATGTTTTGTTGTAATGGAAAATAAATATCTTTTCAGCTTCATTACTTGCAGAAGGAAATAAAAATAAAAGGTCAGAATATTCAGGACATGAGTGAACAAAATATTCTCCTGCAACAAACTTTGCATCATCAGCAGCAAATGTTACAGCAAGAAACTATTAGAAATGGGGAGCTGGAAGATAATCAAATTAAACTTGAAAAACAGGTACAGTATGGCGAGAAGTGTCTACATATATAAAGAAACTTAAATGCCTTATATATGTTTTCATAATACCTATAACATCTGAATATTTCTTTGATAACTGAGTTGATAATTATTATTCAGATATATCTAAAATAAAGAGTTTAGTGGCTTGTTTTATCTTAATCCAGGTTCTGAGCTATCAAAAATTCTAGTTAGCATTAAAGTGGCTAGGTACTTGGAAAATCAAGCCCTAGACTGCAGTTAAGGAGAGGTGCACTTAAATTCAGAAAGTTGCATCTTGTTATATTTACTAGAAACTATTTGTCTTTCAAATATGCAGAGTTTTAGTTTTAAATTACATACAGACTGTAAAGAAATCTGTTGTGTAAAAACTGTCCCTATGTGAGTTGCAAGACAAGAATATGTATTTCTTTGGTATGCAATTTGAAAGTACTCTTTAAATGACATTTTAAATAGGTATCCAAATTGGAAAAAGAGCTTCAGAAGCAGAAAGCATGTGCAGAAGATGAGTTGAGAAAGGTGGAGGAGAAACTGTGCCTAGCTGCTCAGGAAGCAGATTTAAACAGACAGAAGGTGGACAAACTTAATTGTACCATCAGGTAGGTTTAGTACAAGTGAGAGGTGTATTCTGCACACTGGAATGTGGATCAGAAGGCTTGCTGTCTGAAATGCTGCTCAGCTGGGGCTTACACTTCAGTCTCTCTGTGAGCATAGACTGGAAATGAGAAGGGAAGCTTCTGACTAGCAGAGGCATGACTTTCTGGAACAGTTTTCCAATTGAATTAATGCATGTCCTGGCAATGTATTTAGCCTTAAGATAGCACTTCATAAAGCACTTCAAATCATAACTGTATCAGCTTGCTTGTAATTGTAGATAGTACATTCTACAGGAGCTAATCTTAAAGAATATAGTTTGGATTACAAGAAAAGCCTACTTAACATGACTTTTATTTCTATTTTATTCACAAACACTCGTCTTAGAGCATGTTGCTCCTGTTGTTCCATGGTTCATTTTGTTCTGCTTGCTTCTATTAGACAGATTAAATTGGAGATGGATCAGTGCAAGAATGAACTTACTGGCATGGAAAAAGAAGTGGTGCAATTAAAACAAGATGGTGCAAACAAAGCGTTGCGGATAAATGAGTTGGATATTGCTCTGGAAGAAGCAAGATCAGAGCTCAATAAAAAGGCAAATGAGGGTAATTTGACTATTTTGTTTCTCAGGCTTCCTTTCATTAAACTATTAAACTTTCATTAAACTATTCCTCTGTATTAGACATTTTTCCTTCCCCCCCTTTCATAATCAAGTACATGAGAGTCAAAAGATGACAATCTTTTTAAACCCAAACAAAATCAAACCCAAGTGAACAACACCCCCACAACCCCCCAAAAACTCACAAACATTTTTCACATACTTTTGCAAATTCTTACTTTTGTGGTATATATCTTCACCCCAGGTGAAATTGTGTAAGTAGTTTCCCTGTAAATTGGTAACACAGATTCTTAATGTAATAGTCAAATGAGACACTTAGCTTTAATAAAGGCATATGCAATTAAAAAAATATAGCTCTTTGAAAACAAACAGAAAACCCCTCAAATCTATGGAAATAACAAACTTTCCAATCCATCTTCTTCCATTTAGTTTAATTGTACCATGCTTTTCAGCGAGAGAAATACCAACAATTCTGCTTGCACCTTTCCTAGCACTACATGTTCAGTTACTATCCTGTGTCTGTACTGTCTCCTTGGCCAGATGTTTTTGTAAATATCCTTAAGTTTCTGGTCAATTGTTGATTATGAACTGAATAAAACTAGCAAATACTTAAGGTGGTTTTTTTTTTTTGGTTTTTTTTTTTTTTTTTTTTGGTTTTTTTTTTTTTTTTTTTTTTTTTTGGGTTTTTTTTTTTTTTTTTTTTTTTGGTGTATAAGTAGTCACTCTTTTTCTAGATTGTCCTAAAAAGTGATACTGAAAATTTACTGACCACAAGTGCTACTAGGTAGTGGTGTTGCATGAAGACCCTGATGTACTGATGGTTAAACATTCTCTTTTGTGGTGTGTGTGTAAAATAGTGAATGATTTTGAAGATAAGCTGCTTCAAACTGAGACTTGTCACGGGAAAGCCTTGCAGAAAATAGCAGAACTGGAATCTGCATTGCAGAATGCCTGTGGAGAATTGAAGATCGCTTTAACACAGCTTCAGGAGGTGCAAGATGCATTGCAGAAGGCACAGTCCTCTCTGGAGGAGAAGAACATTGCTATCATGGACCTAACAACTGAGCTCAGGTGAGCTACTGTCTTCTCCATCATGAAAACTTAGTTATGTTGGTTATTCCTTCAGAATAGCAACTAGTTTGGCTGGGGTTTTTCAATGTTCTTAGCAGCTCTCTATAATTTTTAGGTGGTTTGTGGCCATCAGATAACTTGATACTTGAAATCCTCAGCTCATTTTTAATTTCTTGAAGTGGTGCTGAATTCTTTTTGGGGAATGCTGTTTTAAAATCTGCTGAAATTATTTTCTGAATTCTAATGCTGTGAAGTAATCAAAAGAATAGTCAAATTGTCCAGTTTCCTTTCTGACCACAAATTAATGATACCTTCTTTTTTAAAGAACCCTGATATAGCAAATTAAGTAACTTGAATAATGAAGTTATTAGGAATTCCCCACCTGGAATATAATAAACAGAATTATTCTATTTGGGTTTGTTTCCTTGCAATCAATTCACCTTTAGGGTAATATGCTTTAAGTATGTAATACATCTTCTGATTTTCAAGCTGTATATTTGAAGCTAAGCAACTGAATGAGCATTAAGCAATTAAAAGTATGAGAATTTCAGGTATTGCAAGGATGAAATTGAAGACAAAAAGCAGGAACTCCTTGACATGGACCAAGCACTGAAAGAAAGGAATTGGGAACTGAAACAAAGAGTAGCTCAGGTCAGATAATTTTTAATATTCCCGTTATAGTAGTAGATAACTCATAAAAAGCCTGCTAGGTTTGGTAGCTTTGATTGTCTCAAACTGTACTGGTTACTGCAGCCACAGTGCCAACTTCAAACCAGCTGTATGTTGCTGAAGCCTTATGTACCAGGAAAATCAGAAGCCTTGTGCCATAACCTGTCCCAAGATTCTTCATCAGGGATAAAGTTATGGGACAGCTGTTCTCACCTTGAAAGGTCTGTGCTGAAGGGTGCTCGGAGATGATAGGTTCCTTTACTTGTTTGCACTGGAGCACATTTGATTCACATTAAAGCAGCCTCTAAATATTAAATAATATCTTTGTTGTGAATACATTTCTGCAGCTCGATTGAAATATTTTCAGTCTTTTGGTCTGGTTTCAGGATTTGATTCCCATCATGGGAAAATTCTGTTTCTGTCACTTTTTTATAAGCCT
This sequence comes from Hirundo rustica, assembly GCF_015227805.2. Taxonomy (NCBI): domain Eukaryota; kingdom Metazoa; phylum Chordata; class Aves; order Passeriformes; family Hirundinidae; genus Hirundo; species Hirundo rustica. Next base: position 16,918,143 of record NC_053458.1, read on the forward strand.
CTTCCTGAAGGAGTTACCAGTCTTTGTATTCAAGAATATTTGAGTTCCAGAGAGAAGGAGTAGGGATTTGAATAGATCTGTTTAAAGAACTGACACTGGAAGGAGGCCAGATCTTGCAATTGCCACAGTACCCTGTGAACTGCCCCAGGAAGTCATCAAAGCATTTGACGAATTGAATTTTTTTGGTTTGGCAGAATTTGGCCCTTCCTAACCAGGTGGATTAGTATAATAAACCACACATATTTCTTTGAAAAGGAGAACTAGGTTTGCATTATGTGTATATGAGGACCTAACATATCCGGTCATGGATTTTTCCCAATTTTCTTTTTACATTTGGGTACTATTGAAATGAAATCGCGATGGTGTAGCTTTATATTGACTGCTTAAGAGAATACTCTTGAAGCTACAAGGGATTAATTTCATTCATTTTGCTCTCATAGTTTGTAATATGGCTTCTTAAAATCTGCATATTAGTTTAAAGTAAAATATTTCCTTTTCTTCCTTTTTTACCTCTAGATTACACAATTAGATATGACAGTGTGTGAACGTAAGGGAGAAATGGAGCAACAAATAATTCAATTACAGTGCAATTTAGAGAAGTCTGCGTTGGAAATTAAGGAATGCAATAAACAGGTAATTCTTATAATCAAAAACACAGTTTCCCTAACAAAGGGCAGCTAATTCTATGAGAAAGTCTGGTCCTGGGACACAATAGCTAGACAAATTCAATCTAGAAGATAAAAACTTTTTTATTGTAACAAGAAGGAAGGAATGTCCCATTAAAAATAGATATTTGTCAATTAAAACTATAAATTTTGCAAGGCTGTAACAGTGCAAAAACGAAAACCTATTTTTCATTTGATATGATACTGCTCCCAAACTGCTCATTTAGTAAAGGAAAATGTAGAGAAAATTTAAAAAGTTGACAGAATAACCCAAAGTCAGGGTTAATACTGACAATATTTGTGATTTTTTTTTTTTTTTAAATTTAATTGCATTTTCTGTTCAGATTGAGAGCTTAGAGAAGAAACTCCAGCATTCTAAAGATGAGCTTCGTGAAAAAGAGTTTGAATTGCTTCAGAGAGATCAGGAAATAAATCAGCTGAAGAAAAAAATAATAAAAGAAAACAACATAGCTTAGAAGCTCTTGGAAAGGTAAAACATACCTGGATAGACAACAAATTATCAATTTGTAATGTCATTACTATGCTCCTTAGAAGAAATTATATGGTGTGTCTCTAGTGTAAGTGTCAATTCTTCTCCCAGAATCATTGTATCTTATATCCTGGTGTTTGCTGAATCTTGATCCCCTAAAGTGAAACTAGTTTAGTTATTTTAAAATGACAGATTTAATGGCACACTCTTAATTGTTTGCTTTTTGTGGAGAAATTTGATTACTAATTATCTCTATGGACTTGTTTCTCTGGCTATGGATGATATGGTCTTTGAAATGAAACAAAGCAATATCCCATATGAGAGCTTCTTATGACTTAGGTACCTATCTGGTGAAAATTATTGTATCAAAGACCACTGAGAGAGCTCTAGCCTGCTTGGAGGAAGGAAAAGTTAGAAAATTTTGGCAAAAATCAGTGAATGGGAGTGTATGGAGGGACTTGAGGAGACAGCTAACTGTGAATTTTACAAATCTTTGGCTTGGTGCATGAACCACTCTCTACAAGTCCCAGTGGGATCTGAGATAAGCAGGCTTTCTTGAAGAAGTAAATTCAGGCAGGGATGATTCCAAGCTGGAGCTAAACACCAAAGCCAGGGTGGCCTCTGGCACCTGGGTTATGTTGCATTTCTGTGTTTGCTTTCCCTGGGGTGAGATGTCAGAGAAGCCTCATTTCTGTGTGAACACCAAAGGTGTTTGCTCTGCGTTCCACACCACGAGGGCTTGGCTGTGTCACAGCTGAGTATGAAGGTTGTTTCACTGCAAATTAAAGCAATGTCAGCCCTGGCATCTTCAATTCTGGTTATTGACGATGCTCAAGAACAGGACAGTGACTGCTTCTACCTTTCGCACAGATAATTAACCATTTCCAACTTTTCCTTACGGATGATTCTGAAAGAAAGAATTTCCTAGCTAGCCCCTGTACAATTGCTGACTAGACTCTTCCTTTCCAGACAAATTGTCTTGTTTTTGCTAAGGAATGCCAGGTAGGAAGAGGCCCAAGAATGATATAAGAAAGGCTTTGAAAATAGACCTACTCTTCATGTTCTTTCCAAGACTTGGGATAAGGAAATAAAATTTTATTTTCATTGTAGTGAAGTAGATAAAAAAACCACTGGATTTTTGAAGCATTCTGTGTAAAACACGAAGCATGTTGCAGAGGGCTTCTGGCTCCACTTAGAATATTACATGATTCTTTCTTTGTTTAAAAATTGAGTATATGAGCATAATGTAAGAAAACACTTTCTCCATTAGTAACACATTGCAGACTGATTGACCAGTCTTCCACAGAAATTTTCTGTACTAGCTCTAAAAAATAAATTGCCTAATCTATCTAGGGAGAAGGGGTGGAGAGGCAGTGTGCATATCTTGCCCGGGGGTACAGTCTGTCTCATTCCTTTTCTTCTTAAAACATTGCCTTCCTTGCTTATTACAAAAAATATATTAGTTCAGGGAAGGAATTGCTAGGAGGGTTGATTTGTGTTCTGGTCCACTCTGTCCCTTTGGGGCTCATAAAATAACCAGGTCACAGAGTTTTCAGTTGAATCATTCTTTGTTCTCACTCTGCTTCAATCTGCCGCGGAGATTTTGTAACAATACAGCACTCGGCTACCCCTAGAAGTTGTAAGCATTCCAAATAATGGAACTGAAAATACCTTGCTGAACATCAAGAATGGCTTTTTCATTTTTTCTGGGAAATTGAAGTAATTTTCTTTATTAAAAAAAAAAAAAAAAAAAAAAAAAAAAAAAAAAAAAAAAAAAAAGGGCAGATTGGACTTATAGCAAACTAATTTTTTGTGACCATAGTTCCTTCTGAAATGAGAAGTAAAATTGTATTAAAATGGTAAGTAAAGTAAGAAAAAAAATCAGTGCTTGCAATGATTGACTTTTTGTAAAAAGTGATTTTACAACATTTTTTAAAAAATTATGCATAGCAGAAAAGAAACTGGTAATTACTGCAATAATCTTTCATTTGTTAGCTGTAAGCTGCTTACATGCTACTTACAAGTGTTTCTGTACAGTATGTATAGCATTCCTCATAAATAAGCACCTAGCTAAGCATGGATGGATAAACAGAGAACCAACATAACCTCTTTTTAAGTTTATAATTAACAGGAACCTTAGTGTAATATGATGTGAAATAGTAGGGCTGATAGAGTCTCTTCTTGCTGATATAAACATGGCTGCTGTGTATCAGGGACTAAAGACACCTAAAACTGGCTTTTACTATAAATGAGCTGTTGATTAATTAGATCCAGAATATACATTTATTTTTAAAAGAAGGGGTAGAGGTAGTAAATCTCTAGAAAATAAGAAAAAACCCTAACCTCAAACGTGCTGTGTTTGGCTGCATTTACTTCTATAAACAGTTTACATTCATGTTGCTGTTTTTCTTCTCAGTGTTGGTTGACACCATAGGCTTTTTTCCTCTTGATACTCGGTACCTTGATACTATTGGTGGGGTTTTTACAGACACTTCCTGAGCTGTCAGCAACTTAACAACTATGAATCCAACGTGAAACCTTAAGCCTCATGCAGAGGAGTTATTTCAAGAGACAGCGCCCATTTTAACTACAAAATTTTTACAGGGATTTGCATATGAAGATTTCTTCTCAAAAATATTCTGCATAACGTTTTCCTTCTTATCTGCTGGAGCTTAACATGGTATCAGAAAATTTGTAAGTTGCACTCTTTGAGAAAGCAAATGCACTTCAGTTACAAGAACAGCGAACAAAAATGCATTAATAACATCAATCAGAATTTGAGATGGCAGCCATGGACTTGAGACATGCTGTTAGTTTTCTCGGATTTGTAAGATAAAATTTAATAATGAAAAGTAACATCTTCGTACAAATTGATTTAGATATGGTAATCAGATTTTTTGTTTCAGGGGCATGAACTGTGAAGAAATGACTGCTGCTGCCCATTGGACAGGCAGCAACCCAGGAACGCTGTTGCTGGCACCGTAACTGAGCATTCAAAGAGGACATTTCCAAGTTGGATTCCTAAATAAGGAATGTAGTTATTTGTACTGAAGCAGATGACAACCTACTTATTTTTCCAACTAAGATTATTACCTTCATATAATAACACATTAATTTATCTTGTATACTTCAGAATAAAATTTACTTATTTTAAATTGTAGGGATTAATTTCAGCCGTCATCTTTTCCAAGGTTTTTAAATTGTGCACTTGTTTAACATCCCACTTCTAATTAAAAGCACAACGGGACTACCTTATTAGCAATTTTTGTTTGGTAATATTTTATCTTTTTTTTGTACGCATGCAGTGTTGCAGACACAACATCTTATTAAAACTGACCTGTTTGTAAGATGTTTTGGGACACTGATTTGATCACAGACACTGGCAAAACCTGCTTGCTTTACTCTAAGCAGTATCTTTAAGATGCACAGGGTTCTGGGACAGGACCATAAACCTCGAGCTTGTTTTTTTAAATATATTTTTAATCAAATAAAAATCCATACAAAAATTCCCATTGATTACATTCACATCATAACTACGCATTCTAAAACATAATTATCTCCAGGTTTCCAAGAGTACACAATTTAACTGGTATGGATGGCTAGTGGCCCCACTTTTATATTTACATAAGCATCAGAAACTGCAAATATGCTTTTGAGGCCTCAGTCTAAGTCTGATCAATGCACACGTGATTTATGTGCGTTAAGACATGTGACTGACACCTCAGAAATCAAGTTACTGAAGTGATTTGATGTAAAGAAGAGGAAAAGAATGGAATGTTTTTCAGTTTACATCCCAGGCCTCAGTTAGGTGTTTTGCACGTTAGAAGCGTATCTTAGCCAAGAGACGATCTGAGGTGTTCCAGGAACTCTGCAAGTGGCACTTTGCTCAACTCCTTGGGCAGTGCTGGCTCTTTCCCTGCAGGAAACACGTCCCTCCAATGCCACGCGCTCTACCTTACGTGGTTCTGCAAAAGCGGCCGCGCGCTCTGCTGCCATCGACGAGTCACGATGCACTCATCGACAGTATTTCTGCAGTTTCAGATTGTTTATTCTGCTATTATGAAAATTATGATGTGACAAAACCCACAGTTACTTACAGAAATAAATGTATTATGTGTTTTAAATCAAGCTATTTCTTTCTCTACGTAACTGTAAAGGGAAAACCCTAGAATTAGGTTGACCAGTGCAATAATTGCAAATTAAACTACTTTTAGTTTTTAACTCCTTATGCATATCACTTTGCCTTCAGCCTAGAAGTGTATGCATCAAATATCAGACAGATTTTTTAAAAGCAGTGGAAATTATAAACCCTTCAAACCAGGATTTCAAGTGGAAAATATAACCAATCTTTAATTACAGCTGCATCACAACGCTAATGGAATTCCACTGACTAGCATTATATAAAGCCTCATTTGCTCCTCCTACATGCACTAAATATAAATGTGCATGAGCAGCAAAAGCAATTTGCCTAATCTCTGAATCAGCTAAATAGCATTTGCACTAAAAATTTGTCTGTATACTAACTTATCTGGTTAAACTGGGGGTCAAACCTGATAAATAAGTAGAATCATATTTTATCTTTAGATGTTTTGCAGTTTTGTTGCTTGCCTGAGAAGTTAATGATTCCACTTATACTGTTCAAGCCAATTCATTTCTTTGGGAAAGGATGAACTTTTTAAAAACATAATTTCAGTTAAATATTTCTGTGGTGTCCTACTTTTCTTGAGTTACTAAGCAATTTACACCCATGCAAATACTGGAACACTAACTTCATTCTTCTGAAGTGTGTTGCATTTACGTGGGGTTGTTGAGTCTTGGAAAACATTTTACTGTGTATAATGGCGTTGCAATTAGCTGAATGCTGCTCGTAAGGCTAATTGCTTATTAATGTGTTTCTTTTTCCTGTCACTCAGGACAGAAAAAAGGGGCTGATTTTCTTCCTGAATGTAGCATGCCTACAGTTACTGTATGTTAAACACGAATTGCACTGAAGTGCCAGCACAAATGCCCCTCTCTTTAACCCACAGTTTATATGCAAAATGTTTTCTCCAAAACCTAGACATCAGGCTAGTTCTTATTTTTTAAAATTTCTGATGTGTCAATTTGCAGAATCATGAGTGTGGAAAGAGAGTTCAGTCTTGGCAGGAATGTAGTGAAGCTGGTCTGTTCAACATTTCCCGTCAGTTCTTCACTGTGGCACACTTGCCTACTTTCTCTGTTCTTGGTGGGGAGCACTGCCAAAAGGAAATGTGAAGAGTCTGTCCAACAACTTGTTCCTTTCAGAGTCCGCATCCCATTTTGCAATTTGGAGTTTTTATTCTGTAATGTCTATTAGGACTCTTACAATAGTGATGCATCAGGGAAGAAATCCATTCCTCAATCTGTTTCAAAAGAACCAGGAGGGTGCTGGAGGTGTAGGAATTCTGAACAGCTTTAGCAGAGGGATTCTCCTCAGGGTGCAGTTTACTTTCCATACATGTGAGTGGAGGGCTTAGCACTGCAGACCAATTGTAATTGTGGCAAGGCTGTTCCTGCCAGTGCTGTGCAAGATGGTTATTCTATTAAAAAAAAAAAAAAAAAAAAAAAATCCATATAGTTTACAAGTGCCTCAGTTTATAGATTAATCAAATTTTGTATCCATCACTTTTGGTAATGCAGATTATAGGCACATGTAGGGGCATCTGCTTCTATTTTGTTAAGGGAGATTATCCCTTAATGATGCAAGGTCCAGGTGTGCATTTTCAGATTTGTTGACTCAGGTAAGAGTGAGATAGTATTAAAGGCCAGTCACATTATGCTATAGTTACATTCATGTTTTTGCTTCTCTGAAGAGCTGAACCACTCAGTGAAGAGGATGGCAAGAAGAAATGTCCTCATTACAGGTTGCTCCTCAGGAATTGGACTGGCATTAGCTGTAAAAATGGCAAAAGATGAACAGAAAAGATTTAAAGGTAACAATCTGTTCTTTACTTTTATAAAAACACTATTTGAGATGGTGCTGGTTTGTTCTCTCTGATTTAACAGGTGGTTGTATTCAGTTTGGTGACTTGTTTCTGGTTCATTTTCCTCTTCCACTGTCAAGAAAATACAGTGAAAATATCTTTTTTCTGTAAGCAGTTGATATTTCTGTACCTTTATTGAAATGGAACAACTACTGGAACTGAGTAGTGTACACATACACACACAATGAAAAAAGACAGTAGTATAAAACAAATAGCAGAAAATATCAGTAGGATTATGCTGCTCTGGACATACATCCACAGCTGTGGTTAGCTTTGCTTCTGGCTGCTAAAATCTGTACATAGACAGGCCCATGCCCATTTGAAGACCAAAGCAATTAATTGAAGTAAACAGTTTCTAAATTGGCATTTTTTTCCTGAAAGCACATTTCATTATTCCAAGCCTGTGTAAGCAGATGAACAAAGGGGCTGGGATTTGTCTTATTTGCTATGATTGGAAATGGATGGCAAGGTGAACGCAGCAATCTGTGGCAATTCAATCTCTCATGCTTACAGTATTTTACTGCTGACAGGATGTAGATCTAGAGCTTTTTGAGCAACTAGGCTACAATAATAACTAATTTCAATTTTGAGAAGTAGCTTACAAAAACAGTTATTTTTTCAACCTAAGGAAGTATGTCTTCCAGTTTTTAATAAAATTATGGTTGTTCTGATAAATATTGTAGTGGTGATTAAAATAAAAAAAAAGGGATATCTGGAATCCAGAACTGGGTTTTGGGTACCTAAAAACACTCTAATGGCATGATTTGATACCTGGTTTTTAATATTTTGGTGATAGTATAATCTTTATACACTGCATGTTCTTCATTATGCATAGATGTTTAATTCTTCTTTTGAATTTCTTGAAGATTTCAGAACCAGACTGGGAAATTAGCGACAATCTATGTTGAAAATAGAATCTTTTAAAACTTTAAGTTTTTATCTGGTTTCTATCACTGATATTTAAGATCTGGATGTAAAAGCACTGTTCTTTAATACTTCTCAGTAAGGCTGCCACAGTAAAGATCTTATTCCTGGTGTTGTTTCTGGTGCGTTGCAGTGTACGCCACAATGCGGAACCTGGCCAAGAAAGAGCCACTGGAGGAAGCCGCAGGTTCCAGGCTGGGCAAAACCCTCGAAATTAAACAGCTGGATGTCTGTGATGAACAGTCTATCAAAACTTGTGTGAATAGTATCCCTGACAGAAGGATTGATGTCCTAGGCAAGTACAGGATGTGTGTGCTATCAACAGATACCAGATCTCTAGAACACATTGTCTCAAATACCCTGGGGAAGTTTCATTAGTGTCTTTTTTAAATTTTCAAAGTAATAATAATTACATAGTATATTTGGTTCAACATTCTTAAGACTTCATGCAGACATAAGTGGATTAAATCTCACGCTGCTTTCATGAAGTAGGGAAGCTTGTTTTCTCTGTTTACACAGGAGAAACTCGATCACATAAAGTCTAGGATAAAACAATACATTTTTTAGTAAATGTGAGAAATTTGCCTAAACCAGCACCTTCACGAGCAAGGCTTCCCACCTATTGATGAAGCATAGCCCTTTTTACAATGAACTCCTGTCTGTACCAAGAAAGCAACAGCACTGGGAATTAGCAAGAAAAACAACAAATGCAAATGCAAATGCAAAAAAATAAAGGTATTTCCATTTTGTATTGAGAATTGGAATTGTACTTTACAAATCATTCAGCAACAAGTGTTTTCATATTGTTTTGCTAAAAATAAATATTGTTATCTTAGTGGAAATGCTTACACCATCAGCTATTAAATCTTACCTACTAGAAAATTACGGACCTGCCTTTTTTCTGATTAATTATTAAAGCAGTGCTTAACAACTATTTCTGCAAAATTTATTATACTCTAATTTGACGTACTACTTCTAGAGCAGAATGCCAGTCCTGTCATTCCCCACTTATAAATAACCAGCAGGCAAATAAAAATCAATGGAATTGTGTGTTTTGGATCATTTGTTTATTTTGTTGGGGGGTTACTTCCTCTTGAAGATATATGAACGTTAATAAAACAAAAAACAGACCAAAATATGGCTTGGTCCATCACTTTTTGAAGATTTCTATTAATTCCTATGGGTATTGACTGTAGCTTCCAGTTCTTAATACTGAATTATAAAAAAATACAAGTAATTCTTGACCCATTTTCCTGTAATCCCTTTATATATTTTTTTTAAAAAGGACTAATCAGAAATAAAATTGGTAAAATGCAAAAGAGCAGATAATTTAAATTTGATAAAAGCACAATTAAAAATAAAGATATATGGAATTGTCAAACATATTTGGAAAGCTCTGGCGAATAACATCTTTTAATTCTTTCTTTAAGGATTATTTAGGATTATTTCACCCTTAATGCTCACATTCCTCTCAAATGCTTTCCAGTAACGATTACAGGTTTATGTTTATGGAGGTTTTTGCTTGTTTTGTTTCCCATTTTGTGCAGTGAGCAATGCTGGAATGGGGCTCATTGGACCTATTGAATGTCAGACCATCGAGGAAATGAAAACTGTGATGGACACCAACTTCTTTGGCCTGGTTCGACTCCTGAAGGAGATCCTGCCAGACATGAAGAGGAGAAAGAGTGGGCATATAGTTATAATAAGCAGTGTTATGGGAATACAAGGTAAAGTTGGTTTTTCTGTTTGCTTGAACTGAGTTCAGTGTTCAAAATCCAAAGTTCCTCTTTTTAGGGGAAAAAAAAAAAAAAAGGAGCTGGCATGTTTGACTCTTGTGCTTTGTAATGCTGAAGTTCCAGCTATAAAAAGCACCTGGTGGCTCTTATGCTTCCAGGTAGTTTTCTTCCTATACAGCTATTCTCACAGCATTTTATCAACAAAACCTAAAGGGTAAATTTTTGGAGAGTTTTAACTTAAACTATAATTTTTTTAAAAAATCATTGTTGTATTTTTATTATCTGGAAAATAGGACTCAGCATTATTTTTCTCTTTCCTCTTGGAAATAATTATGGGAACAGACAAACATGCTTACTATGCTCTGCACAATAATAATAGCATAAAATCCAATCCTGAACAACTGTACCGCCTTTTTGTAAAGTTTCTCATCTCACAACATTCAAGAGTCAAATTTTAGTGACAGATAACGATATTCCTATTCTCATGTCCCATCCTGTCTAGCTGGATTTTTTTTCATTTATTACAACTGTGACATTGATCTTACCTGGATTATTCTAGTGAGCAAGAATCCTCCATCAAACTCCAAGAATTGTTTTCTTTAATACAACACTTACCCTCCACCTCAATGGATTGATGTAGTGCTTCTTCTAAATCACTCAGATGCACGCTGGATGTCTTGCATAATTGTATCTCCTGCATTACACTCAGCCTCTGTGTTCACCTAGAACCTATTAAAGTCTTGCTGATAAATAATGCAGATGGTATTTTATGTACAGACACTTTCATATCTTAGACTACAAAATAATATCATCCAAGGAGACCACAACATCAGCTAGGGGGAGGACAGGCATTAGTCAAGCATCTTTGCTAGACTAAGCAATTTTGAGAAGATAGGCAAAAATTAGTATTTAGATTCAGTGTGCACAAGGATTTTTCTAATGTTTTCCCAGCAATACTGTCGAAATTTTGGGAAAACACATGAGTTTTTTAAAATCAAACTATTAGTCTGTTGGATAAAAATCACATTCTCAGGATGTTTTGTTTGTACCATCAGGCATCTTATTTAATGATGTTTATGCCGCATCTAAGTTTGCTGTGGAAGGATTCTGCGAAAGTTTAGCTATACAAGCACTCAAGTTCAAACTGCAGTAAGTATTGCTCCACTGGTGTAAATGGCATTGAGCCACTGGTGTCAACTGTATTTTAGATAGTTTAAAATATATTCAGAGGTAGGGAAAAATCTTTAAAGCTTGCTGCTAAACAGACTGAGAAGCCCTTGAAACCTACAAAAGGCATAGGAATGCCCACACACTTCACAATATATAAGCAAATAAAAAGATCTGGATGTTAAAATAAACACATTCTTTTGAACAGCTAAAGGCTATTTAGCTTTGGATAAAATACAGTTCATGTAATGCTTCTGGAAACAGATTCTTATACATAGTATCACAGGAATAAAATTCTAACATCAGCCTGTGATCTTTCCCCTTAGAAAGGATGATGGCTTTCTTAGGCAATTCACAGATAAAAAAGTTCAAAGGCTCATCAGAGAGACTGAGCAAGTGCAAACCCATCAGAATGTTACACAGGGTGAGATACCTGTAATGAAGGGAGGTAGGAAGAAAGTCAGAAGTGTGGTGAACTGTTCCTAACATTTTAGACAGTATTTGAGAGATGGGTCCTGTTCATATTCTGGGACATCAGGTTTGATTTATTACATGTATATTCACACCCATGTAATTCTGCTACTATTCTTTGTGTAAACTCCAGTAACTGGTAAATGTCTATTGCATCTCTGTGTCTAAGCATTTAGGCCTTGTGGAAAAAGACAGCTGCTGTTGTGGAATTTCAGAGACGGAACTGTGATTCCACATGTCGCTCTGCAAAGTTTGGAGGGATTTAAAATAAATGTAATGATACACAGGCTGGACCAGAATTCATCATGAGATTTCAAGAGTATAAGACATACCAAAAAGGAGGTATAACTGAAAGTATAATAGAAAAAATTCAAAGTCTAATGGGAAGAGTGATGCAAGAGAAAAGGCTTTAATTCCAGCAGTAGCTGGAATTCTGCTGTGAACATCAGTAGCTTGATTTAGTTCCAAAGAAGAGCCTTTAGAACATCCTCTGAAGAACTCAAGTCTAATAAGAGGCCCAATCCCAAACATTGTTTTGATAAATACAGTGGCTAGGAGTTATTACTGCTTGAGAAAAGAACCAGGAAAAATCTGACCAGTAACTGTATTTCAGTGATTTGCTATAATATGCTACTGGGCAAAATAAAAAATTTCAGATCTGGCGGCAGCCAGAATCTGTCCACCCACAGTAAAAATCTCTACATTGTATTTTATTATTATATAGTGGTGGGATCTTAAATTATGTAACACTAACAGCTTGACAAAGAAAATCCATGTTTGGGCAATTCCCCCATCTCTTTCTTTTACTAGAAGATGTAAGATACTTTGAGTATTGTCATGAGAAACAAAGAAACCTAAGCAGGATTCGGTCCAGAAAGTAATGAATTCTTTTACCATCCATAAATTATTTTTGTTAATATCTGCTAAGTCCTTGTGAATAAATCACCTTTGATTCCACAGCTGTGAGACAGCAGGTAACAATTGCACTTACTAAGTGAATGAATGAAGTTACAGCACGTGTCTGGCAGTTAAACAATGCAGATTTCTACCGCTCTGTGTGCAAGGGCAGGAGCAGCACAGCAGTAACGCGGTGTGGATTACCTTCACAGAAGGGACTGTTGTATACCGTTTGCTCCTCAATGTCCCTTTTGGAGAAGGATTGAGGGGTGCATTTTCCACGGAGGACAGTCAACCATCAGCTAACCGTTTTTTTTTTTCTTTTTTGAACAGGTTAAGTTTGATTGAACCAGGCCCAGTGGTTACAGAGTTTGAAAGAAAAGTGTTTGAAGATGGAATGAAAATGGATCTTTCAGCTGCAGATGAAGAAACAGCTGAGATGTTTACTAATATTTACCTTAAAAATTACAAACAGATTTTCCAGAGCCTGGGACAAACTGCTGAAGATGTTGCAGAGGTAATTCATCAAAAATTCATCTTATTTTTTTTTTCTTTGTAATTTATGAATGCAGTGGTTGGTTGGTGGGCTTTTCTGGTAGAAGCATTCGACTTAATTAAATGTAACATTCACAATTTAGAAGTTTTTTTAAAAATTCAAAAGAATTTTCAGAGTTTTAAACAAAAGTCTACAAAACACTTAAAGAATGCTCATTTTGAAGTATTGAAGATAACTCTGAATTGTAATTTAAATACCACTGAGATATTAGATGCCCCTGACATGCTCTGGTGAAGTCTGAATATTCTGCATTGTCACCATTCATCCACCCAGGGTTCCCAACACTGGTAAAGCTCTGTCCTTTTCAGCTCACTCACAATCCCTCCACTAAGGGAAGTTCACTCAGCCACCCCAGGCCAGCAAGGCACAATTAGAGAGACACAAATGTTTCTGGTGTTTGGAGCTTCCTGCAGGAGGGCAAGTTTAGGCAAGCTGTGGGAGGGGATGATGACTTCAGGTGTTTGCTGGTAAGGAATAGCTTCAGTGTCAACTGAAGATTCCCAGATCTGCTGCAAAAGGCACTGTCCTGATCCTCTCCCAGTGAACTGCAAAAGAGAGGATCTACCTACTGTGGGCATAAAAACCCACAATAATTTGGAAAACTACTCAGGATACTAAGGTGTCAGGTGCTATCACCATGGTATAGAGAAACAGAAACAGAACTAAGAATAAATAAGAAATACTTCTATGGCCTTTAAATATTTCAAGAAGAATTTCTAATGATGTTCTAATAAAACTATATACAGGGGTTTACACTATTCTAGCACTTCATTCTTCTACTTTCCCACAGTTTAACTGAAAATTGGGTTTTTACTTTACTATCGTGGTAAAGATTCTTTAAAAATTCTATTTCTTCTTCTCTACAGCATACAGTAAAGATAATTCTTGCAGAAAATCCACCTTTTCGCCATCAGACGAACACCTTGTATACTCCAATGACAACTCTGAAGTATGCAGATCCAAATGGAGATCTACCCATTGACATATTCTACAAAATGGTTTTTCAGCATGACAAAATCTTCAGTGCAAGTCTCAACTTCATCAAATTGCTACGGTGGAGAAGCAGAAAGAGTTTTGACCTGGGAAAACCCTCACAATAAGTACGAGATTATATAGTGCAAATTGGAATTGTAGCTACCGATGACACAGTATGTTATTATTCAAATGCCTTTGCTCTGTAATTAACGAAAGGCATGCAAGATGTTTGTTGAACTTAGCTAAGATATTCATTTCAATGTGTATCTCTTGAATGTTACAGTTTGCAGAACCTTGCAATTAAAATCCTCTAACTATAGTTTTATTCTGTTTAGTGTTTGCTTTTCTGGAGATGTTTTCTTAGGAACATGAACACTGACTGATATTTGGGTTTTCAGTACTAATCTGACCTCCTTCACTTGAATATAACACACACTGAGAGGTGTACAGTATGCAAACGATTTAGATTCTTAATATCATAAAAATATGTTTTTACTTATTAGGATAGAATCAGTGTAGTAATTCCTCAATCACACTGGCATTCTCATTTCCAGAAGTCAGATCTATTTATCAGCAACATAAAAGAAAGTCTCATCAATCTTAAAATGTAACAAGTAGGATATTTATTATTCATATATATTTATAATACTATTCAGAATGCTTCCTTTATATGCAGTGATTACTAGCATATTGCACTTAGTGAACAATAAAATGTTTTTTTAACGCATCTTAAAATATCTTCTTGATGTCAGGGTACTACTTTTTGAAAACAAAGCACTGTCAGTAATAAATAATCTCAATCCACTAAATGCCTTCAGAACCTTCAGTATCTGACACAGAACCCTCTTGTTCCAAGCTATCCTAACAAGTTTGTGTTAAACCAAATTTCTGCCATGTAGAGCAGGTCTTTTCCCTCCTTTTTCTCAGGCTGAGCAGGGTGCCTGTGCTGCAGTGCCGTTCCTGCCTGGCATTCCTGTGCCCTGACCTCCGGCCCCGCCGGGTGCTGCCCTGCGCTGAGGCAAAGGCCGACTGTCCCTCGGGCCTCGGTTTCTCAGCACATTCCAGCAGCTGTCCTTGTTTCACCCCCAGAGCCCAGCTGCAGCTCACTCGCCATGCAGGAACTGTCCATTTCCTTCAACGCTGTCCCAGTAAGCCAAAATCTAATTCCGTGCTGAGACTTGCAGCGGCCCTGCCCTGCCCTGCCTCTCCCCGAAGGAGCTCAAAGCTCCTGCGGGTACCAAACGCTGCAGCTCCTGCAGGGCTTGCTCTGCAGCCGTGACCCTTTTGGTGGGGCCCAAGGTGCAGCGGCATGCAGGGACCTCCCTGCCACAGCAGGCAGGGGACTGAGGGGACAAGAGCATCTGCAGCGGCCCCCGCACAGCCGGAGCCCCCAGATACATTCCTAACTCACACCTCCCGCAAAACACCGGGTACCCGGAGCCCAGCATAAATGAGAAGAGAGGCGGGAGCAGCAGCGAGGCTGAAAAGGAGAAAGCAGGAACGAAATGACAGCAGAGTGCGGCTGGGGCTGAAGGGAGCCTGGCGAATGGCCCCCTGCAGCCTGAGATCTGATCGCCCTGGGCTGAGGGTCAGCACAGGGTACCGGACAGAGACACCCCCGGAAGCGCTGGGCCTGTCGGGAGCCCCTCAGTGTCGCTCAGCTGTGGCTGTGGCCGGCCTGCAGCTCGGCCTGCCCTGCAGTCCCGGGCAGTTTTCCTTTGGAGCACACAGCAAGGCTACATCAGGACTGTGGGTTTAATAGGCCTTACACAAACACTACCGCGGTCTGGCTAATTCTGTCTCATACAACCCTCGCACTACTGGTTATGGAAGGAATGAAAGCAGAAGATACAGCCTAATAGATGGCTGCCGAGGAAAGCCAGCCCTGTCTGCAACTCGTCCATAGACTGCGGATGAAGCGCCGAGCTGTCCTGATTCGGGGCCAAGCTTGGCTGCTGGAGGCTGTCAGATCCCCTGCTACTGCCGGGACCGAGGGGAGCGCAGCTCCTGGCGGAGAGCGGCGGCCAAAGGAGCCACCGCTGCCGCCGCCGCCCGCACGTGGCGCCGCGGCCTTTCCGGCGCTGCCGGCGGCGGAAGCTGTTCCGGCTTCCGGCGGAAGCGCCGTCCCTCGCAGGTTGAGCCGGAGTCGGAGCGTTTCCGCCTCGCGGCCGCCGCACGGCCGGGGCCAGCCGAGCCGAGCCGAGCCGCGCCGCGCGCGGGGCGTTCCGCCGCTCGCCTCCCCTCAGGCTGGTCATAAGGCAGCGGCGCCGGCGGCCGAAGGATGTGGCGGAGGCGGCAGTGGCAGGCGCCGCGGCCGAGGGAGCCCTGAGCCCGAGCGGCGCTTCCCGGCCCCGCGACCCCCCGGCCCGGCGGCGACCCCCGGCCCGGCCCCCGCCGTCCCCCGCCCCTCCTCGACGTCGCCCCCCGCGGCCCCGCCCGCCCCCGCCGGGTCCCCGCGCCCTGGAGCCCCGCGCGGGCGCTGAGCGCAGCCCGTGAGCCGAGCGCAGACAGGATGGCCTCGTCGTCCGGCAACGACGACGACCTCACCATCCCCAGGGCTGCCATCAACAAGATGATCAAAGAGACGCTGCCCAACGTCCGCGTGGCGAACGACGCCCGGGAGCTGGTGGTCAACTGCTGCACTGAATTCATCCACCTCATCTCCTCCGAGGCCAACGAGATCTGCAACAAATCGGAGAAGAAAACTATCTCCCCGGAGCATGTCATACAAGGTGAGCTTCCGCGGGTGCCGTGCCGCTGCCGGGTCCGCCACCTGTGAGCCGCTCCTGTCCCGCTGCCGCTTTTTCCTCCCCGGTTGCTTGCAGCTACGTAGAACACAAAAGGCAGGGTCTCGTCAGGGCGTGGAGGAGCAGCGTGTGTTGGCCGGCTCGCCAGTCGCGCTGCAAGCGAGCTTGTCTTTGTGTGCTTGGAGCGGCTGCTGGGTGGGCTCAGGACCAGCTCCGGTTTTGTGCTTCAGAGAAGCCTGTGATGCTTTGAGTGAAGTCACCGAATCTCCCCCTCCTACCTGTGAAACGAGGTCTGCTTTTTCGAATGGATATGCAGCGTGTTTTAAGGTTCTGAATGTAGTAAATGCCGTTCTAGTTGGAGATTGATTATGTGGAGCCCAGGCTTTATTCCATGCTAGTCTTGTCGGGAACCTCTAAAGGGTGTATTTCTTTAGGGCTGCCTTTACAGTCTCATTGTTTAACGTTGGATCTTCGTATCTGTTGCGGAAAGCATTTAAACGTGACCTATGCCCTGTATCTTTCTGTGCTGTTGACTTGCACTTCTGCTTGCTTGAATAAAAGGCGAGTTCTCCGTCTCGTTTGTTTTTCTTTAAATTCTGTCGCAAATAACGAGTTTTCTTGCCTTATCCTGGAGTCTGCATTAGGCATCTTTTGTCAGAACTCATTTGCTTTGCTTCTTAAGCCAGGGTTGTTGATATCTGCAGCGAACAAATTTATAGCAGCAGTAGTGAAAGAGTACTTTACTCGGCTGCCTAGTAGAGATATTAACAGGAGCATTTGTAGTAGAGCTATTTTCAGGGCTGCGATGGTATCAAGTTAGTTTAAAAAATGTTGTCGTATGATTTTTTAAAGCAATATTTGCATTTTGAAATAAACAAACATAAAAAGGTCCGCTTGAAATTTATTAGCTTGCTCACTAGAAGAGGTTCAAGTACTTGACTGGGTCATGAACAGCAGAAGAAAATATGTGGCATGTATGAACTTTAATGTTAAATGAAATATATATAAGCTTGAAAGTTTAGCAAAGTATCTCCATTGCAGAAGCCGAGGATGTAAAGTAAAACCTGTGCTTGTGCAGGGAAGCATATTTTAGGTGTGATGCTCTTTAATACCTGGATAGTTTCTTCAAGTCACCACAAAAAACGTTTGAGGTTAGTTCTTAACACAGGAATAGACATAATCTTTAAGGCTGAGGGCAATAAAGAGTTTATGTATGAAAGTATTTTGTGCCCAGTAGTGGTGGTCCATAGTAAAAATTTCACCTATTGCTGTCCTGGGCTTAGTCTGGGTTTTTTGGAAAAGAAATTGAAACTAAAGTGAATGTGCATAACATCAGCAGATGGTCCCATGCCAAATATTTTCCTGGGTTCTATGTCCTTGTGTTATCACATCTTAGAGTTAGGAAAAGTTGCTTTCAAATTAAATCTATGCTTTATAGTAAAATATTGCAATGTATCCATTTTTGTAATGTTCCAGAGATGGAATGGATTTTCTGCTGTGCTTATGTTTAAGGAAGCTGTAATTGCTGTTAGCTCCTTTCAGGTGCTGGTCAGCTGGAGATGATCCCTCTGTGAGGTTTGAGCGTTTTGATTGCCACTTTTGGAAATAGCAATTATGTATTTAGGTAGAGTATTTCAGCATTTTCGTCTGTCTTCATACATTCTAGATACTTGCTATTTTGAATGCCTCTTAATGCAGCTTCATGACAATGATGCTAACAAACGAGGCAATTGAAATCTGTTTGTTGTGGCCATCCATGTCTCTTTTTCCTTCTGAATGCTTGGAAGTCAAATGAGGCTAATGGCCATCACACCTGGTCCAGCCTAAGCACAGGGTGCTGCCAAGAGGAGTCTTGTGCTCTCTGAGAGCTGGATCTGGCAATTGCAGATACAACTGACCCTGGGGCTTTTGAGAATTTAGGGCAGAGCAGGGTTTCTTCCCAGGTGAGTTTGCTGGCTGACTGGGCTGTAAACAAGAAGTTACTAGATTGGGAATAAGAAGCAAGAAGGGTATTTTGCTGGGCTGGGGGTAAGGGAAGAGGCACTCTGCAGCTGGTGACACTGCCATTGGGTTGTACTAGAGCTGAGGTGGAGCTGTGCTGTGTCACTGTGCTTAGGTGTTTGGCACAGGGGTGCTTGACACTCCCCTTCCTTTGCTGCGCTGTTAAAGTGGTTGTGTGGCCATGTGCTGAGCAAGAACTCCCTCTCTACCCATGGGTTATGCTTCAGATAGATGAGGTCCTTGCTGTTTTATTGTGTGGTGGCACTGGCACAGTGCTGTCAACAGCATAGGAAGGGAAAGCAGAAGCTTCTTGCATCCCATCAGAGACTTGATTTGATTGGTGTTCTCCGACTATGCCAGCACTCACTACTGGTAACAAAATGCAAGACAGCTTTCTTGGAGAGTACCCAAAAGCATCAAGGCTATGCAATAGCTGTAAGTGGAGATCTCCACATTTATTGTTGAATTCCACTGTCAGGAACCCAGCTGTGAATCTGCAGCTCTAGTAAACAACTTGGAACAGAATATACAATCATTTGAGTGTTATATGGCTTGACAAAGCAGGCTTTTAATGAGAAATTAAATTTTCTTTGAATTCTGAAAATTATGACTTGTAAAATCCCCTTTTTATGTTGTTGGTTACTTTGATTACTTGGTCTACACGGCAGTAAGACATTACTTGGCCTCCATGGCACTGTTGTGCAGTAAGGTAGGCTGTGGATTGTTGACAAATCTTGTAGCTTCTTTTCATGTTAGGATACTGACTGTGTGTATATATACAGTGTGTATATATATTAATTTAAAAAAAAAATCCCACACAACTGTTCATGGTTGAGATTGTGTTTTGGAAGTTCTTTTTTTCTTTGAAAGGAGAATAAAAATTTAAAAGTCTCAGATATTAATGACTTGATTTTATAAAATAAAAGTAGTACTAACTGTGTATCACTGATTACTTAGAGACCTTTACCTTCATGCACTCATTAAGAGTAGGAGGAAACTGGGGAAAGGATAATTGTGATCTGGTGTTCATAAATATGAGTTGTGTTATCCCCCAAATGCTATGTTTTGGAATTCAGCGGTTTACATTTGGTGGGATAATTCTAGCCTCAGGAAGAGACTGAATTTTCAGCAATCTGGGTAGGATGGTATGTTTAAGACTCAAAAAATAGAAAGCCTTTGAGTTTTGATGAAATAGCAGTTCTGATAGAGTAGTAATCACTTGTCCCACATTTTGGCATCATGCTGGTATAAAGGGATTCATATTCCTTCCATTCCTGTGTTCTGTAAGCCTTGATGTGCTTCAAGAAGACGGTAAACTTTGTAAGTTGTTTCACAGGTGGTAGAATTTCGATGCAGTAGACTTAGGATGCATATATGGCTCTTCATAGCTTCGTTATGTTGGGTAATTGTAAAAATCTCTCTTGGTTCTATCACATGGGCGTTTCGAAATTTATTTTTGTGTGTGTCTTGCTATATTCAATACACAATTGTAAGTTCTTTCCATTAATTTATTTTCTTTTAAGGACCGTGGAAAATTTCTGTAAAAACACATCTTGCTGTTAACTTCAGACTCAGCAGTTTTTCATACTCTGATGCGGCAGATTGCCAACCCTGGTCTTTTGACAAATGCCTCTAGTTTTGCCGTGATGGTTTGTCTTAGTGTGTTAGACTTGCAGATTTCTTCATTTTGGTTTAAAAACTATGAGTAAGAAAAGTTTACTGTATATACTGTTTACATTTTAAAATTGATTGAGTTCTTAAATATCTGTAAAGTATTAAGATACCCAGTTCTGGATAATGAGACACGGATTTCCCTCCTTCCTGCGGAGGCTGGATGAAAGTAGTTTCTGAAGGGTTTTGGTAATTCTCCTAGAAACTGTGGGCTGATTGGAAGAAGTGTTTCCAGTGCCTGTGTGTGGGCTGAGGCTGAACTGGCATACTGTCTCTGAAGTAATTTGATTATCTCTAAATCAGTTTGTCTTTTAACCTTATTTTTTAAAAGAACTAAGTATTCTGTGAATTCCTTTGCCAGGTGTTCTCTGTTAAAGGGAAGGTGGTGCTGCCTGAGTAGGGAGCAGCACCCACAGCCCTGCTGAGGAAGACAGTGTGTGAGTTGTCTCCCTTAGTACAAGTTGGAAGCCGAAAACTTAGAGAATGCCTTTGGGTTATTGTTTAGGTTATGATATGATGACAGGCTGCTGTAATTATGGCTAGGAAAATGTTGCTTACAAAACTAGTGTTAGAATATTGTCCGAGTTACTGCATGATCTTGTTTATAACAAGTTGTCGATTGCTGTTGTGCAGTTTAGTGCTATTTCTTAAATAGCTTGTCACAAAAGTTTGAAATTAAGATAAAGGTTAGAGCAGCTCTCGTACTGTAAACTGTGAATTGTGTAAATGCTGGGACTTAACCATGATTTTTATTAAACCGATACTTGCTTCTAGTATAATTGGTGTTTATGTAACGTTTCCAGTATATTCTGTAATAGGTTCACTTTGGGTGTGTGTGGAGGCATGTCATAGTAAATGGTGCCTTTTGTCACATGTGCTACCTGGGTTTTAGAATCTTTTCTGCTACTTTTGCATTCTTTAAAAAATCTGTTGTTGCAGGATATAGCTGCTCTGCCGATTTCTTTGGGCAAATAAAAGTGCAAGATTTTAGCTTCTGCATGTATTTTAATGTGGAGATAAATATTTCTCTGTTGAGAAATAGAACAATAAAGAGCTTATATGTAGCTTTACATGTTGAACTATGCATTTTATATATAGGAATTTAGGTACTGAAAGACAAAAGTTAAAATTCAGCAACCCAACATAATATTATTTATTTCTGCCTTCTTGAAGGATCTGTGATTATTTTACATGCATCACTTCTGCTCTGTTATAGGTTGCTAATTTACCTTCTACTGAAGACTTGCAAAAACTGGAAAGGTAGAATCTCTGAGAGAAAATTCAGATAGAAATCCAGATAGGAAGGACTTCTTAGCTGTATAAATGATGCCGATTCTGATATGGAAAAGATGGGAAAAAGAGGAGTATCTTTGTATCTCTTGGAGAAGAATGCCTGTCTAGCAAAGGGTGTCTGAAAGCCCTGAATCCTCTGCAAATGCAGGCTTCTGTGGTTGTACTTGACGAACCTTAATTTTTTTTTAGCCCGAAACCATGTATTCCTAAAGGACATAGCAGAAGAGAGAGGGGAAAATACCTGTCAGATCTTTTTAAGGATAGAGATTTTTGTCACCAGATGATAGGAAAATTAGCAAATGTTTTACCTTTTTTTTTTTTTTTTTTTTTTTTTAATGGAAAAAAATCAGTATCTATTACCAGAAGCTTTGTAAAAGGTAAACAAGTCCTTTTCTCTTTTTTTGTTTCTTTCTAGCACTAGAAAGTTTGGGCTTTGGCTCCTATATCAGTGAAGTAAAAGAAGTCTTACAAGAATGCAAAACAGTAGCACTAAAGAGAAGAAAGGCCAGTTCACGCTTGGAGAACCTCGGCATTCCGGAAGAAGAGCTACTAAGGCAGCAACAGGAATTATTTGCACAAGTAAGTGAAGCAATACTTGTCCTGATGAGGTTGGAATAATTAATGCTGCAGGTCTAGGGCCACACAAACATGTGCACACCTCTAGAAATATCCCCTTCCTTGTGAATTGATGTGGCATCTAGGATGCTATTGACCTTGGCCTGTTTGAATTGGGGAATGTGAAGTCAACAGGTAAAAGGCTGCTTCTTGATACTTCTGTGATTTGACACACAGGACTTTGTATGTGAACATATTTCATGCTCTAGCTTTAAAAAGCATGGGGTTTTGCTGCTGGTTGGGTATTTCCAGTCTATCATGGAGAATACATTAAGAATTAGTTGAGGGAGTAAAAGAATAACAGCTGGTTTCTAGGAAATTACCCGTTTTGAAGCATTAAACAGTGAAAATAGCTTTTCTGTTTCTGACCATCAGTGCACAAATGTTATTTCTTATACTTGGAAAGAAACGTTATTCTTGGCAAGACTATAATGGAATGAATTCATGCATAAATTTTTAAAGAGGCCATTGAGGCATAGGAAGAGCGTTTGTCTGCAAATAGTGTACTAACACACACACACACATTCTCCTTCATCTCAGCCTTATCCCCTTGCAGCTTTCCTAGATGGTTTAACATCTCCCAGTTTGACAAAAACCTGATTTTATTTATTTATATTTCTACAGCATCTTTCTCTCCACTGCTCTCTTAGTTTGGCAAGACCGTTCTCTAAACTAAGAGATGGGAAAGTTATCTGGTATTTCTCTTTTCTCTTAACCAAGGCCAGAGTCTTATTTTGTCCCTTTGCTTACTTTGATTTCCTCTGATGAAAATGCTTATTCAGTAATGTCTGATTACTGTGACCTTCTCTCCCCTTTGTATCTTGCTGAAACTGTTGGTTTTCGTTTTATAGCACGCCAACTACTTTAATCTTTATTGCATGATGAATTTTAAGGCATTTAAAGTTTCGGTATACCGTGTAGCTATTGCAGTGAACTAGTTATGATCCAGTCACATGTGCCTAACTCTTGTATTAGATTACAAAGACCAGTATGGCTGCTTCTGGATTTTGGGTAAGATTTCCAAATAGGCAGTTTGATACCTCTTCTTTTTTATTTTGTGCAAGTAACTCAGTGTGATACACAAAATAAAAAAACAGCAAAACCAAGGTGTATTAAGGGAGTACTAGCTCTACAGTATCGCTGGGAAAAAAAAAAGTAATTGCTGAAACCTCCTTATGCAAGCCACACTTTGTCTAAGGAATGACAGCTTCAGGAATATTCTTTTAAAATTCAGTTACTGTGCCTTAACTTCTAATTTAAGACAACTCATGCCAGTTTGACAAGATTGTATGAATGCTTTTTAAAAATAGTGTTTGGTAATATGGAAAATGTTTGCTTAGATTCAAAGATGACAGTCTCATTTTTCAAAAATAGTAGCTGTGATGTGCTGGTGAAGGTACTGTAATTAGTCTTAAAAATAGTTACACAAGTGCATGCTTATTTATTTGTGTTAATCTTTTTAATATTCTAGAGCATGACACTAATGCTGACTTCTTGCTCTATTTTTAAAATGCCTGCCTGTTAATGTTATATTTGACACCTCTGGCTCGGATGATTGCAAATATTTGAAGTCGAGAATGTCTTATCCCGATATTCATGTCTAAATTTTTGTGCAAGACAAGAGTCTTCATAGGTTTGGCGGCTTTTTGGGGCTTCCTCGCTGGAGTTGTGCAGAAAATGGGTTAAGTTTACCAGATGCTTATAGAGCTTCTTGGTCAATCCAACCCCATGGGATTCTTCAGTATGTGGGTGTTTTCTCTTCCCGTTTCTGCAGCGGTGAAGTGTTATCATTACAGATGTGGCAGTGAGGGTGGGCGCTGACAAAGTGATGCACCCAGTGTGAAGTGCTGAGCCCCTGTTTCCTGGAGCACGCACGTGTATCAGCTCTCTGTGCCCAGTAAACTTCACTGGGCAGGGTCGGTAGGGAGCCCTCTTGTTATCTCCTGTCTGGTAAATATTTGTGCCTTCCTACGTGGACAGATGCTGCTGCCTTTCCTTTAAAACTCTACAGAATCTTCACTTGTTTTCCAGCCCTTGTAACTGTGCTACCGCTCGAAGTTTGAAATACTGAAAAGTTTTCATTGAGAAGAGATTTCTAATTCTGTAACATATTTTTTTTTACTGCTAGAACAGAGGAAAACGTGACACTTTGTAATAATAAGGGAATACTCCTCTTTTTTCACATTGCTAAGTGGAAAAACAGGGTTTGGCTGTTCTCCAGACATTATCTTTTGGCATCTTACAGTTTCCAAAACTGAAAAAAATTTGATGCTTTGGAAAAAAAATAGGAAAACTCAGTGAGTGCCATAGGATTAGAAAGGAAATTATAATAGTCTTAGTGATGACTTGTAAAAGTAGAAGAGTAAAAAAGACTGAAAATTTTTCATTTTGAGAGCTTTTTCTTGATGTTCCCTCAAAATAGAGATTGAAGTTGTAACTTTAACACAATCAATTAGTATATTACTGAAAGCAACAGGAGTTACCAAAAAAAAAAAAAAAAAAGTGAAAACCCTGGGCAGAAAAATGAAGATTCATCAGCTGAACTATTTGAAATGTTGTTGCAGAATCTCTTTCATTAGAAGTCCATATCTTTCTGTAGCAAAGCCATCCTCAGTTGCCATACCTGAATTTGAGAAGACCTTGCCTTGCTCTGTTTTGCAAAGATTGCTTAGCAAAGTAAGATAATGGCTTGCTTTGTTTTTGTGATAATGTGTGCCTCTGTGGTTCAGTTGGATGATTTCATAATTGGAAGTTTTGTTACTTGTAATCAACAAGGCAGTGCTGTTCTCATCTCTGAACTGTGATTAAATGTTAAGATCCCTTGAAACTGATGTCTAAAGTTTCCTTTGCTTTGCCTCAGTTAAATTTTTCATTAGTCAATGGTTCAGCACAGTCCTTACAGTGGAACTTAAATGCACTAGTTTCTGTCTGTTGTTTTTGTAAATGTAAGGCCTCCAAACAGTGGCGTCTTCAGAGGAAGAGAGAATATAGCTAAACTTCTTGGTACAAAAAATTAAGGTACTTCTCAATGTGGTTTTGCATATGCAGTTAATAAAAAAAATATGAAAAAGGAATCTACAGGTACAGATAAAAATGTGTTCTAGAGATTCTTCACAAGCTATGTATGGCCTTAACAATTAAATTCATGTCTCTAGGCTAGACAACAGCAAGCAGAACTGGCACAGCAGGAATGGCTACAGATGCAACAAGCAGCTCAGCAGGCACAGCTCGCTGCTGCCTCAGCCAGTGCATCCAATCAGGCAGGATCTTCTCAGGATGAAGATGATGAAGATGATATCTGAAAATCACCAGCTGAGTTGTCTTACTAAGAAATACTTTTCCTGCACAATGAAAACAGTGAAATGAATGCTTACCTGTAAGTTTGTATGCATCGTGGACTGGCAGTTGGTATTCTAGGGGTGTCTGCTGTTGTGTGCTGTACATGTATAAACTGTCTTTTTTGAACTCTTGAAGATTTAAGGTTCAGTATCATATCAACTTTGGATTTTTAATGGTGTATATGGAAATTTTAGATAGCAGTGCGTCATTTATTTGATCAATAAACAGTGTTACAATAAACGACATGTTTATAAAATATAGTGAGATTTATACAAAAAGCTCTAAATCCACAATTGCATTTCTTCCCTTTTAACTAAACTATAAAATCTTACTTAGAATTTTTAATTGTTTTTTGGGGGAGTGGTACAGTAGACATAATCTGTTAACAGGAAAGAAGTAGAGTTCAGCATAGAAGAGTCTGAATTCTTAGTTCTTTTTAAAATGAGGATGTATATGGCAATAAATATTATATATGCTCGAATATCACACTTGTTAAAATTTGAAAATGAAACATTTTCACCAAGCTAGGAAAAGGTATGTTTAATAGGAGTTGTACAAATTCAGTAATTTTTTTTGTATAGGGGTGAAAAAAAAATAAACCCATGGTTTTATTATGACATCCTTTTGACAGTCCTAACTGAGTATTTCACTTCAAAGACTGCCTGGTTTGAAGAACTAACTCTTCTATTACTTCACTCCAGTTTAATGTTAACTGTTGTTGATGGTATTTTGTAGTCCAGATTTATTCATATTGTTGAAATATAAAGCTGGAACTTAAAGAAACAAAATTGTTTGTTCTGCTGATGTGACAGGGAGTGATTAAGTATTCAAGCCCAAGAAGGCAAAAGCTGACCCTAACAGCATGTTTGTCTGAAAAGAGAGAATTTATTTAACCTTGATTAGTCATTGTCAGCATAATGCTAACATTCTCCAGACTAGATTGCCACTGGATTACTAAGGTACCTTGTTGAAAGACAACATTTTCTTCACTCAGATTGGTTTGCGGGTTTCTGATAAACTGTTCCCCAAGAGCGATCAGCAGCAATACATGAAACAGAAATGATGTACTTGTCCTTCAGATAGTTCTGTTGATTTAATGGATGAGCAGCTGTCCTTTGTGTTGAAATAAAGCACAGTAGTGTCCATTGCTGAGTTTTAATGTGTTACTTGAAGTAATTCTGGCATATCTTCTGGTACACTGATCTGAGCAGACTAGAAAAGCCACTTGCATGCTGCTGTAGATGACCACATAGCTCTAACAGTGTGGATGTTTTATCAACTTCCATCCTCACTGAGTTGCTCTAGTTGGAATTCTTGTGGAGGGCTGCAGCAGTCTGTTTACATAGGGATGGAAACAGCAAATGGTGGGCCCATTTTTACATAAATATCTGAACAAGATACAATTGGCTTGTATTCAGATCTCAGTCACAGTGACTTTTGATTTCAATTTGAGATGTGTTCAGTTGCATATTGAATAAATGTGAACGTGTCTTTAAAAGCAGTAATGCAGTGAAAACTCAGAAGAGTATTTGTTGAATGTTTAAGTTTAAAAAAGGAAAAAAAAAACCCAAAAAACTTTCCTGGATATTACATAAAATATGTTAGGCGAGGTTTGACTGAGGAATTGGTTTCTGTAAAGGTTTAAGTACCAAAGGTAGAAAATCTAGTCTAGTGATACAATGTTAATGTGCAGTGTTGGCTTTTCTAATTTGTACTGTAACACCTTCACACTTTCTATTTTAAATGAGTCTTTTCCTTCTAAATAATACTAGGTATATTTTCACACCTTTCTTTTCTGATGCAGAAATCAGGTTAACATTTTACTGCATCTGGTATGTATGGTGTAATGTTTGAATTTTTGTGACCTTTCTTTTTGGACATTCTTGTGCTTTTTCATATGCTGTATTCTTCAAGCAATAAAATTCTGATGTGTTTTTATAAAATTGCTTTTATATTTAATGAACAGTCTGTCTTCTTCATTTCCTTTATAAACAAAAAAGGTCTACTTAAACCCTGTTTTTATTTTGGCTTGCTGAGCACTTTTTCTGACCTGAAGTCTTTACAGTCCCAGTGCTGTTGGATGGCATTGCTGTGCACCGTGGTTGTTATTGCTTGCAAACAATATTTCTGGGCTCGACCTGCTCTCTCTCCTCTTGGGAACTGCATTTAGTGTGTATGTATTTCTTTAACCATTTCTATGACATTCTGCACCTGAGGAGTTGCACAAAAGCCCTGTAGATTGTGTACCAGCTGCTGAAATACTTCCATAAAGTAAAAAGCCACAGGCAGAGGCTGAGATAGTAAGACTTTAATTTCATGTAGATAGTCATGATTAGAGATTACTTATTCAGCCATTCTTCCCCAATTATGAAGATAAAGTCTGGTACTTTCAGGGAGGATCTTCGCTGATCTTTCAACAAACAAATTTTGTACTACTTTGCTGTTGTGCTTCCATGCAGGAGCTGCTCAGTGAAGACAGATTTCTGAATTTATGGTACCCCTCACGTTTTTGGTACACCAGGTACATAGAGCATAAAGTTTGGTTAGTGAACTGTATTGTTGCTGTGTCTCACAAGAAACATGCATAAGTTGCTGAGTTTATCTGTGGGTTTTCCATAATTACTCTGACAGTGTTTCAGAGTGCTCAAGTGACTTCCTAATGAAATCTTTCTATTCTATTACTTTAATAAAGTTCACATCTGCATGACATTGTGGATAATGAATATAGTTGTATTTACTACACCAAGGTACTTTTAAAGGAGTGTCTTAGGGATTGTAAACATCAAATGCTTGAAATGGTGTTTGAATTTCAGTATTTGCATGTGGCTAATTGAGCTGTGTTTGGAATTACTGGAATTTCTGCCACAGTGGAAAATGTCCCTGAAAGCCACACATATAGATTACGTTCCTCATATTTTTTACAAGTACCTCCACAAAGGAGGGCTGTGTGTAATAATGCTTAGTTGATCATTTTGGATGGGAAGATTGTTTTCATTTGAAACAAAGCCAAGTAAAGGTGACTTGGCATTTGAAACAATGCCAGATAAAGTGACCTAATGGTCATTGTGGAACAGCCAAACTCTTACTCTGAAATGTGTACCTCATTTGGGTTTCCTAGGGTTGGATTGTGAGTTTGTGTAAAACATGCACACAGCAATGTGGAAGGAGGAGGAGGGGAAGTGTAATATGAAAGATAAAGCATGCCATGGTTAAATTTACTTTTGGCATTATAATATTTACCTGTCTAACATGGAAAAGTTTTACTCTGCAGCTTTACAGTGAGAGCACATCAGCTGGATGCTGGCCCGTGTTCAGATGGATTTTGCTTACAGTCAGTACTAGCTCTTTGAGCCCTCAGACTCGTTAAAAGGAGCTCAGTAAATGTGCCACCTGGGACTAAAGGATGCTGTATGGGTGCAAGTCAGTGATGGAAAGGAGCGTCTGTGAGCCCTGCTGTCAGCCCATTAAGGTTTGCTGGCAATCAGGACCAGTGGGTGGGTTCCTTTTCAAAATATGTTTGTGCTTAGTTTGGATTTTTTTTTCCTGATTTAAATTAGTGCTTCCTGGTTTGATTCCATGCCACCATTGCTACAGAAATCAGTAACTCTGAGAATTTAATAACAGCTTGGGAAGTACTTATTCCAATTCTTGGGTATGTGGAGCAACAAATGTGCTAGAGCTGTGCGTTTCTGGAAAGAAACAGATTGAGTGACACTGTTCTGTGGTACTGTGCTGTAATACAACTGAAGCCAACACCTGGGGAGTGAAGGTTTTGCAACAAAATAATTAGACAGTGAATCCAGCTGGATACACCTAATCCCATACATCAGTCATGGATAAATCCAATAAACATAGGTTTTGCTGTGTGGATGAGCCTAGCAGAAATTTCAGTAATCCGGAAATCTGTAATAGATTATGCTCCTGCATATGCTGGGGAAAGAGATGTTTGTTTTAATTCTTCATGGCCATGATTTCTTGTTGCATCAACTGCAGAAATACATGAAGACTTCTATCTCACAGCTTGAAACAAAAGTTCAGGTAAGGATGGACCGTACTTTTTACAACCAGGTTGGGGTTTTTTCCTGCATTTTAAATGGGAACAGCTACTATGCTTTACATACCTGAGGTGAAGATTTCTAAGAGGCATATTAAACTATGTAAAGATTGCACTTCATTTGAAGGCTGAATGTTCACGTGGTTAATTTTTGTAATACTTCAGAGATTGTTTTTGTCTTGTTTCAAAGGAAATGATTTTTCCCTCAGCCCCCACCCAGGGTGACTAACATTGGAGTAGTAATCTTGCATGGTGTAACTTTGATTTCACACTCATTTCAGTAGTATTAATCCAGTTTTGGTATTAGTTCAAAACTTACTAGTCAGTCATCATAAACTTTTACATCTTCAAAGCATGATACGTGTATTAATTAGGTGTGGGTAATGTTACACTGTGCTTTGAAGTTAACACTTTCACATGCTGCAGAACTAAAAGGTGGTGCACTATGTAGACGAAAAAGATGTTATCTTCATGGTAGGGTGAATCATCTAGAGAGCAAATAATTGGGAAAACAGACTTGTAAAAGTCATTGTCAGAGATGAAAGCATTTATTTGTAATAGCATGGTGCTTGGGATCGCTGGTTATGGACTAGGACTCGGTTTCATTAATGTGTTCAAGTTTCATTCTGACAGCTCAGAGTGAAAAAACACAGCTGAATTAGAAATCAAATTCAGTGTTGTTTTAGTTTCAGGAAGTTTGTTTTCTCAGCTAGGCAGCAGTGTTATCCCTGGAAGAGAATTAAATTTGTCAGGTTAGTGGCAGTGTCAGTAAAGCAAAACCTGACAGTCTTTACCATCCCAGCCTGTAATAAAGGAAACATCACTCTGTAAAAATGTTAGAAAATACGTATGGAGTAATGTGGCCAAAAAATATTTTTTTTTATTCTACTGTAATGTAAACACTTAACTGGTGCCATTTTCATACACAGATAATTGATATTCAAGCAGGTAAAAATCAGAATTTAAGTACACTTGCTTCTTAAGTTTTCTTTATGGTTTTTGAGATGTCTTTGTTTAAAAAAAATATAGTTCTAAAAATGTAAACAAAATGTTATGGACAAAAAAATTAGTTTATCTTGATACACTGTATCATTAAAATGAAGGGACAGTATTTGAATTAATAGAAAAAGGTATTTGTCCTGTCTTCAGGATGTGAAAATGGGTCCAAATTCAACATCACTTCTGTTAGTGACTTATCTTTTCCAAAATGTGCAAAAAAATAGTGGTTTTTTTTGTTTGTTTGCTTGTTTTTTTGTTTTTTTTTTAATGCTAGTGGATGTTCTGAAGCAAAAATCACCCTTCAGACTTTGCTCTCAGGAAGATGATTGGCTGGCAGGCATCCCTTCCAAATATGAAGGATCTGGGGCATGAATCACACAGTCCTGTGGGAAGAACTGTAGGAGCAGGCAAGCCTGGAGGGAGGACATGTCACTGATTGCTTTAACTGTGTTTTTTTTTACTCATGTGCAAAAGGGATTGAGAATTTTCACTGATTGCTTTAACTGTGTTTTTTATTTACTTGTGTGCAAAATGGATTGAGAATTGCCTGCTTCCCTAAAATGAAATCTCTGGTATTGACTGTGTTACAATAGCGTAATTAAAAGTTTCTCCTTTATGGACACAGGATGAAGCTTCTGAATGCTGAGAGTTTTTGAACATATCTTTGTTGAGATGTATTTTTGTAACCTGCCTCAGTGGTCTCTATATTCCAAGCCAAAGGGATGATTTATTCCTCAAATTGAGTCAATTTTTTTATTTAGTGCTGAAAATAATGCCTTTTTTAATGTGAAAAAAGGACATTGGAAATAGTGACGTGATTAACTTTTTGTGGATTATGTATTAAGGACAGAAAGTAGCAACACAACCCTTATGTTCTGTGTATTTAACTTCAAATTTTATCAGCTGGTGAGATCTGAACATAAGGACAGTTCTCAAGATAGTGGTAAATCCAAAGGGAAAAACCTTGGCTGCTAGAAGATGAGCGTGTTAGGGAGGGGAAAGAACAGTCTTAATAAGTTGTATATTCTTCCCTTTGCATGTAACCTTGTCTCAAAGGGAAAAATGTGCAAAGACAAAGGGATATGGAGGAAAAGTCTCTTACTAGGATGCAAGTGGCTACCTCTTGGATTTGACGTGCCTTTGAAATTCAAAGAATAAGCATCGCACTTCAAATGTAGTTAAATAGAGCTTCAAAAGCGTAATGTCACAAAACCAAAATTCTTTCATTAATTAAGTGATTTCTTTATTTATGGTTTTGTTGCTCTTGGGTTATTTGAAAACTTCCGCAGTTAGTCTCTGATCAGAATCTCACTTGGAAGAAATAAAAATGATAAACTGAGTTGTAGCTATCTTTATAATGTGAGATGGAGACGTAGAGAGGTAAATGATTTTCTTAGTGGGATATCTATTCTATGCACTGTTCTCATTCCCATTGTTGATTTATTTCCTGATTCCTATTCTTTTAATATGATTAATAGTGGGAAGGAAAAAGTTTTCTTTGACATGTGAATAACTGTTGAGTTTCCCTACAGATTGTGATCCTTTGGAATTTTTTCCATGCATCAGTTAAATGCGATATTATGCAATGGACATCAACTTTCTCATGAAAGAAGGAAGAACCACCCCAGACGTAAAAGAAGGGAAGGACACATGAAATTAAACCCCTGACCACTGAAATGAAATCCTTTAAGGGAGAGAAGTGACGACCTGCGGTTGCACGGCAGGTAGGACAATCCAGGGCTCTTTGGCCTTCTCGCTTTCCCATTAACGGAATCGCACGCCGTTCGGTGGGACCGGGACTGGCTGGTGCGGCAGCAGCGCGGCAGCGGTGCAGCAGCAGTGCAGCAGCAGCACGGCAGCAGTGCAGCGGTGCAGCAGCAGTGCAGCAGCAGCAGTGCAGCCGTGCAGCAGCAGTGCAGCAGCAGCAGGCGGTGCCTGTGGCCGGCTCTTGCCAGGGCGGGCCCTGCCGGCAGGCGGCTGTCGAGCCCAGAAAATGGCTTTGGGCTGCGTGTGCCCGAAGTGCTGAGGGTGACCTGAGCCGCTGATAACGCGTGAACCAGTTCTACGTGAAACTCGCTAGGGAGATGAAACAGTAACCTAGGATACCGAGCGTGTTCGAATGCGAAGGCAGATTTTGCACAACTGCACACACATTTGTTTCTGACTGTAATTCAAAGTCAGATCATAGTGAAATATTGCTTAGCAAGTCTTAAAATGGGTGGTGCTGATCCTTTGCTACACGTTCATTCACTATTCGTTTTTCTACAGCTTGAATTAGTACCATGACATTGTCTCCATCTTCCCTTATTGGTACATATGTCAGTCCATACACCCTGCTCGTATGTGCCAAAGATGCTGTTGATCCTGAGGGTTCGAGTTTTTGGTTATTATCTAAAAGCTAATCATCTTTATGCCTGTAGCTAATATGGTAATGAAAAAAATTGAATATCAGAATTCACCATGGCCATACTTAACTGTGCACATTAGATACAGCTTGATGTTCTTTGCATTTAAAGCAACGTGCATGGAAGGGGTTGAGGGGAGAATGGAGAAGACATGGGTTAGGTGAACTGGAGATAACAGAAATTAAGGTAGCAAAGCCATTTATGGTTATGTTTTGATATAATTCTGAAGGGATGTACAGTGGAAACAAATGGATATATTGTATTCAAGCAGGCAATGCAAGCATTAGAGAGTGGAAAATCATATTTGAATGTAATGATTTTTGTGTGTTCCCTGATATTTTGTAATTGTCCAGCCTCCAGTTGGGATACAGTTTATATTATTGAAAGGAAATGTTGAATTATTGTGTGATAGTCTTGTTTCACTGGGAAAAAAAGAAAATTCCTGTGAAATAAGGCTGTTTGTACTTACAATATTACTAGCTGATGCTGATTGACAACACATTTTCTCTGCTACATATGGCATGGAAAGATGTACTCTTGGCTATAGTGCAGGCAAAAAAAAGTGAGCACGGGATATTTCGTAAAAACAGATGGAAGTTCTCATTTTCCTCCTATTTATAGCTGGTGTTTGTAGTGTCCTTTCAGTTCTGTTATCCAATCAGTTGATGTATTTCTATTTGCTGAGATGAGAAGGGGAAAAAAAGAAACAAGCCTTTCTTTTGCTACGTAAAATTCAGTTCAGCACAGGAACTGGACTGGAAAAGATGGAGCAGTACAGTTCTTCCCACAAAAATTCAGAGAGAGGAGAAAAATTAGAATTAGGTCATTCCGAGCAGTGGCTGAGTTTGCACTAGTAAAGGAAGTTTTCCTTTTCCCTTGAAGCAGGAGTGGTGTAGTCTAACTAATACAGTTTCCTGGTAATTTTCTGCTTTAAATAAAAAATAACTCAGTAGTCAGAGTAAAACCGTAAGTCTATTTTGCCTAAGAGTGGAAATAGGACCCGAGTGGAAGTAAGTCTCTAGGCAGATGCAGAGCCCCCAGCGATTTGCACAGTGCTGGTTATGGTTAACCAGCCTCTGGGAGACACAGGAACTCTGTGGGCAGCTCGGCACAAGCTGGAGTGTCAGGACACCTCTTCTTTTGTCTCCAAGTATTTCCTGAGCTGTGAAGTAATGATTACCCACTCACCACATGGAAGTGCTATCAACATCAATATTTCTTAAAATTAGAGCACTTAGAGTGCTGATGATGGGGGAAATGCATGTGTAAAGAAAGGAAGGAGCTAAATTCTTCTGGTTTTGAAGCTGAAATAAATAATAAGGTTTTTGCAACCTTTTTTTTTTTTTTTTTTAGTGGAATAAAAATCCAATATTAATATGACAAAGAGACTGCTGGCTAGCAGAGAAAAGGATTAATGGCACCTCACAATGAGACAGAGATATTTGGAAGTAATTTGTTTGGTCCTGCTGAGTTTTGTGGCAGTGGAAATCTAAGCTGCTTCTGTCTTTAGAAAGTGTGCCCACAGGGAGTGCCAGACAGCTTTTCTGCCACTCCAAATTAATGATTCAGATTGTTTTTCTGCCAAGATAATATCCTTAGGTACACTTGGAAACTCAAGTAGATTCTGTTGAAAAGTGAACAGAATGAACAAAATATACAACTACTGTAATAATTATAATTATGTGGATTCAGTCCAAAAGCAGAATTGGGCAGTTTTCTTTTAAAGCCTGCACTAATGAGTCAATGATGGGGGAAACAGTTAAATATAAAAGTAAATTTTCTAAGCTAAAAATAAGTTGTCATCGTCTGCCAGATGAAGCTAGTGGTTTACAAGGATACTAGAATAATGCAATCTATCATGAAGACTTGGCTGCATGTAAAATTACTTGAAGATGCCTTTAATATGTCCTTGAGTTCCTTTAGTTGCATTCCCTCCTCCAACTGATGATTTCAAGGATGTGACTAAAAGAATAAAAATCTTTAGGTCAATATTTGTTTAATTATTTCTAGGCTTAGGGTCAGTTGCATTCCCTGATAATGGAAACAAAGTCAAAGTTCTAAGTGATTCGTTTTAACGTATCTGGCAATACCCCGCAGAGATGTGGTAGTCTCTTCCCCTTGTCTTACACATTTCACATCCTCAACTGCTGAACTGGAGGAGAGCATGGCTCAGGATTTACATGGGAATCTCCTAAAGCAAGAGCGTGCTTAAGCAGGAAAAGGGGGTAACAGTGACTGATGTCAGATTTCTCAATAAGCTGAAGTGGTAAGTATTATGGTAACTAAGACTTCTGCTTTATTTTTAATGAATTTAAAATTGTTTCAGTCACATGGTCTTAATATACTGTTCATGAATTCCAAATTTTGCAATAATATGTCAAAATGTTTTTTGTTTCTTGACTTCAAATCAGTTACCAGTGTAGCTTATTGTGATCTATGATCTTTACTGATTGACTTTTAGTTAAGGTGAAATGCACAACCCTGTGTATGCACCTGATACATATATGTGCTTCTGTTTTTGGAAGAAGTATGGGTTAAAAGCAAACTAAAAATCAGAAAGCGATCTTGAAAATAGTTGTGCTCATATTTAAATTCAAACACGAATAAAATCACTGAAATATGTTGGGAAGAAATAGGCTTTGCACCTGACTTTTTGGAATCTTCTTCATCCTTTGAGGCAGATTTTGTGCTAATTCTGTCTCTACGAAGTGAGAATCACAATGCCTGCAGAAACACTAGGTTGGGTCCCAAAACCAGCACGTTACTGTGTACAATTTCTAATCAGCCTGACCTCCCAAGTGGAACTGTTAACTTCCAAAGATGAATAGTTAGCCAGACTGCAGTGCTCAGGTGCAATGACAGTGTCCTGTTCTGGTGCTAGCACGTTCAGAGCCTGCTCAGTAATCTCTTTTGATTGCTCCTCTTTATCGTGTACATGTGCCCTTAGAAGGCAGGCACAGCCCAGAGCTGCTGTGCTAACTCCTGCCCTATTTTACACAGTAATCCAGAGCAGCCTCTCAATCAGTTCTGGAGCTTGTGAAGTTACTCAGAACCTCTGGAACATCCTCCAGCCCCTGATGCTTGCTTTACCTTAGGATTTGTAAGGGGTTTTTTGGGAGAGTTGTCTGAAAAGAAGGAACCCTGTTTATCTTGGGAAAACCTCTCATTGCTAGAATTAGGCTTTTTAAGCATTACTGAGTAGCTAAATATTGTATTAATGTACCCATGATACAAACTGCAGTTTCCTTCTCCTAAAATGTCTACAAATCACCGGAAAACATTTGATTTTGTTACATTGCTCTAAATAGAAACCAAATTCTGACGTGTTGAGAATGTTGGCATTGCACATTTTGCAGAAATAGGAGTAATTAGTTAATTCTTAACTTAAAGTAAAAGAAGGCTCATGTATCAGTCAACTAACCACAAATATAAACATAAATGGATATATATATATATTTAATGCAATGAAAGGCCAGTATTTGAGTGCCAATTAAGTGCCTGATTTCCAAAGCTTCTGACCCCATAGATTTAGAACTTAGGATCAGTTTTCCAGTAGATTAATTTTCAATACTTTACTGGGGCTTCTAAAGTTGAAAATTTTAGCTCTGAAGTTGTTTTTCCAGGGTTCATTTTTAGATGTCTCAATTGAAATAACTGCAAATCTGAACATTTGTTTCTCAAAGTGACCATTAAAAAAAAAAAAGGTCCCATACCAGGCATCCAAGACCAAAGCTGCCCAAATTGTTGCATGCAGCCTTGGTTGGGACACAGTGCAGTATGGATTACTTTGTGATTAAAGTGCCGAAATGCCTCTTTCTAAAATTATTACATGTGCAGCAACTTATAGGTATTAATTTACAAGAGATCCATTGAAACCATAAAAAATGAACAAATTCTTTTAATTTTTACTTATTTGTGTTTTGAACACGTGCAATTTCATTATATAATCTGATTATATGTTTTTAAGAATTATATAAAGATATGTAACAATCTGGTAGCTAAGCAAAAGGTTGATTGATCTTTCCAGCATTTAATGGACACAGTTTTTTCCCAATCCTGAAAGCCATGTAAGTTGAATGAACTCAATCATATGAGTAAACTACAAAAATTATTAATAAATATTTCTGCTTCATTACCTGAATCCTCGATATATCTTCTGCTTGCTGAATATATTCACTAATTAATACAATCTACCAACTGAGTTAATGTGCTAGACTTTAACTGAACTGTGCCCACATGTGGAATTTGATCTTCAGAATCTAAAATGTGGAGGGTTCGTGACCATTACCTTGCTAAAAACGTACACAAAGGTCACCGCAGCACGTGGCACATTTACTCATTTTGGGGGTGCCCATGGACCCAAATGCATTTCTGGTGGAATATGAGTACCTTTAACATTTTGCTCCAGACGTTACATTCACCTGTGAGCTCCACTGCTTATTTTGATATTCTGATGTTAATATTATTATAGTACAATAATTTAGTATCTCAAAAAAAATTTGCACGTTCCTTTCATAAGGAAAATAGAACTAAACCTTAATTGTGATGCAAAGGAACATTACCTGAAAGGTGACTTGGGAATCAAAAAATGATTGGATTTCATTTTTTTTTTCATTATATACAGCACTCTTTACTGTTTTATTATTATATTGAGTTTTTATTCCACCTTATAAAAATTATTTCTAAGCAAAAAAACGAGAGGAAAATTTAAAAAAAACATGTCCTCAGAGGGGAATTTAATTTAGGCGGCTTTCAAAACATTTGCTTTCTATTAGTAGCTTTGTAACACTTCGGTGGAAAAATAATCTTTGACAAGGATTTACCACCTGTCCTTTTCCAGTTGCTGAGGAAACTCCCTGTTAGACAATGATACGGTTCATCCAAGTACTCTATCAAAAATGGGCTTTTTTCCCCTCAGCTGCCTACCTCACCTTTCCTAACGTATCGGTTTGTGATTTACACGTAGAGCTGTGATGTAGACGATCCGAAATTGGCTGTTTACGCCTCAGCGCCGGCGCGGTGCCGGTGAGGAGGGGGCGAGCCGGGACTCCGCCGCTGCCGGCCGTGACTCAGCGCCTGCCGAGGGCTCGCAGCCGGCCGGGACGCGGAGCCCCGGGGCCTCGCCGTCGCCTCGTTAATGAGTAACGACGCGGCGGCCGCGGGCCCGCTCCGGGCGCGACACCTTCGCCCCGCGGCCGCTCCCGTCCCGGCCCCGCCGCTCCAGCCGGACCCGCCCCTCTCCCAGTCTCCTCCGCGGCTCCCCCTCCCGAGCCAGGCGGAGCCGGAGCTGGCAGCGACGTCGTTCCTCGCCGCCGCCGCCGCCTTTCCCCAGTGACCGAGGGCACCGGCGTTGCCTGGGGGGACCCCGTTCTCCGGCCGCCGCCCGACGCCTCGTCGCCGCCTCTGCCGGAGCCGGCGCTGCCCGCGGAGCAGCCATGAGCTGGGGCACGGAGCTGTGGGTGAGTCCCGGCTCGCCTCTCATTGTGTCTGAGATTCGCCGCCTTCCCTCGTCTGCTCGGGCGGCCGCCTTGGGGAGGCGCGGAGCGGCCGGAGCCGAGGCGCCGCGCTTTGTTCGGCGCCGTGGCGGCGGGCGGGGGGCTCGGGCGGGGCGGGGGTCCGGCGGGGGGCTCGGGCGGGCCGGGGGCCGCGGCGGGGGCCGAGCGCCGCGTCCGGGGTGCGAGGGGCGCGCCGCCTGCGCGGCCACGGCGCTCCCCGGGGCGGCCCCTCGCCCTCCGCCCGCCCGGCGCGGTCGCGGCGGGACGGGCGCTTTGTGTGCGGCCGGAGGAGCGCCCCGCTCGGGGCCCGGCGGCGGGGCCCTCGCCGCGCTCCCGGCGCGGCCCGGGGCGGGGTCCCGGCGCGGCTCGGGCAGCGGCCCGCGCCGGGCAGCCTCGGGGCGGCGGCGCGGCCGCTGCTTCCCCGAGAACCGCCGGGCTGCTCCGACGAGCAAAGCGTTTTCAGCTGCCGGCCCTAGGTAGAAGCAGCTACTATATAGCTTTGTCTCTAAAAGTACCGCAGAACATCGGCTAACGCGGTATTGTGTTTGTTTTAAATACCAAGAATTGGCAGCAACGAGACAGGCAGTATCTGTCTCGCGTTAGGTCTTTTCTTAAAGCTCCCCCCTTCCCTCCGAAGGCTCTTTGGCTGTGCCGGGGACGGCAGAAAAGGGGCTTTTCCCGGGGGAGCGCCGGAGCGAAGCGCAGCGGTGTCTGCTCGCAGTGGTGGGGTGTTGTGTCTCCTCTGTCGGGTCTCCTGCTGTTGCCTCTCTTGCTGGAGCCAACACTGATCGTGGGAATGCTTAGGCATAAAAGAGAGTCGTACCACGGCGAGTTTAACATCCCCGCTTTAAATACTGCCTGCCCTTCATTTATTTGTTTTTAAAGACTCTGAAGCAGAGACTTCTGTGCTAAGGAAAAAAAAATAAAAAATATATATATATATATATATATATATATATATACACAGAAAGCTAAACATTGCAGCTTGAAGTCTGGTCCAGGAGCTCTTAATCTGGACGTGGCATTATAGATTGTTTAATCAGTCTTTTGTAATGCAGGGCTGTTAGTCTCTAGAGGAGCAAAGATCTGCTCCACGCCGAGACGAGCGCTGCCCGAGGAGCCGGGGCGGACAGGCTGGGTGGGGCGGGCGCTGGGAGTGCCAGCCGAGCTCCCGAAGCCACCTGAAGTAAATTGTGTCTGATTATGCAAAATGAAGGTGTAATAGCATCACGTGTACTACGTGGAGAAGCATGATTTAAAGGTATTTAGGGGTTACTTTAGTGTTTTGCATAGTACCTTGTACTTTTCTAGGATTTGTAGACATGATGAGAATTTAGACAAAGTACACTTCTTAAGTACAGATGGCGCTGCTTTTTGAAGATCTGGCCCAAAACCAAATTCATAAAGAATTATCCTAAATCTCGGTTAAAAACACAAGGAAAAACAGTATTGTGGGTCTTCAAAGACAGGGCTCTGAACAAGATAAAAATAAACTCTTAGACGTGTTTGTGTTGCGGTGTAGCAGTTCCTTCATCGTGCCCTGCTGTCAGCACGAGTGGAGCTCCAGGAGGCAGCCCGAGCTGCGCGGTGTTTGCTGGCGGCGCAGGGGCAGGAGCACTCGCTGCTCAGTCCCCAGCTGCGGGGAGCTCTTCTGCACAGCTTTTCTGGACACCTCGTTGGGCCTAAAGCTCTCCTTCATTAGTGCCTTCACCTCATAAAGTGGATTTTTTTCAGGGTTAAGACTGCTATCTAGATCATAGTTTTTCAAAACATCTGCAGTTACGTATGTATTCTTTGCTTAATTAATTGAAGCAAAATTGATGATTCTCTAGCAGGCTTTTTATATATCTCCTTAACTCTGCCTTCTTAAGTTCTATCTCTTTGTGCTGTTTTTTGATATTTTATGCTGATTCACAACTCTGAGGCATTTTTAAAATGGTTCTGGAGTTTTATACTGCATGCTATTTTGGATAAAGTAAAAAACTGAGCATAGATGAATGTAGAGACAAATAAGGAGCCAGAGGAAAAATTAGGGGATAAGGAAAGCAACTCGTGTCTGGTATTTATGTGGTAATTATTAAATATAGCAATTCTATTGTTGACATGATACATATGCTAATTAAGTGGTTGCATCACGGACAGGACAGAGGAAATATTTTCTTTGATTGGCCAGTATTTTCTATTTCTTTAAATTTGGTTGCTGTTTCTTTTTTATGTACACCACCATTCTCTGAAGTGAGTGTGCATTGTACAAAATGTGTATGTCTTGATTAGACTAAAGTACTTGGTGCTTTTCAGTGTTGGCCAAAAAGCATGCTCCTTGTTGTGTTTCTTTTGATAGGGTTGTATGAAATAATGTAAATTAATAATGACAAAATAAATGTCAATCATACAAGCCATCCTCTGATTAGACCTGTTTCATTCCACAGCATTTTCTGTGCTGTGGGAAATATGCTCCCCTTTTCTGCTTTCTTATTACAGTAGAATATTTTGATTATGCTTTGAAAGTTGTATTGAACAACTAGTTTTGTTCTCATTGCTGTGTGTATCTTTGTGGTCACTCTGCAGCATATTCCCTATGGTATGATCACACGGGACCTAAGATACTATGGTGAACTGCTTTGCATAATATTCTCTTAAGGGTTAGAATAGAGTAGTGGGAACTGGCAAGACTTGTCTAATTCAGTTGAAAAATATTTTTGTGAGAATTTGGCTGTTGGGTGGAAAAAATTCCTATCTCTAGTATATAATTTCTTCATAGGTAACATTTGTAAAACAGTAATCATCTGAAGAAAGGTGGCACATAATCGCAAAGTAGCACTGCTGCGCTTCATTAGTAATAGAAAATTGCTGCTGTTTATTTAGATACAGAAACTTTTCAGAAATAACTTTTTGGAGTTTGCCATGCTTTTTTCAAATACTGCACACTCATGTTCACCTCATGAGCAGTAGGAGGGTTTATACATTGAAGCTGTGGTTAGACTTGCATTTTGCTTTATAAGTGCCCTGACTTCTATCAAACTGTGCTGCAATATCCAAGCCAAGAATAGATAGATGGGACTAAAATTGGGGTGGGGTTTAGTAACTTTAAATATTTGGAAATAAAAATGATAGATTATCATATGTTTAAGAATCTTCTCAGCATGAGCATCTGTTCAGTGTGTATGTTTCTGTACATCTGGAGTTCTTTTTGTGGTGGGCGTAAAATGTACAAATAGCATTACCATAGAATATTTAAAAATACGTCTGCTTATTGTCATCTTGGGTTATTGTGCTGTTAAATCGAATATGTAGTGCATTTGCTTTGATGCTAAAGGCTAACTAAGCGTTGGAGACTGGAGTGTAGCTGATAATGAAGCTGTTGGTGTAATGAGAGGAGACAGTGTGATCGGCACTCTGAAGTGGCTTCTTTGGAAATTAATTAAAGAGTTTGTGCTGTCTCTTTAAAAAAAAAAAATCAACAACCAGGAAGGATGTTTTTTAACTTTGGATGCACATTCTGTTGTTCCAACCCCTGTGAACCCCTTAATAGCAGTTGGCAGAAGAAGAGTTTGAATACCATGTCAGAACATTTTCAGTCTGTAGAACCAGTCTAGCCATCTGTTTCTCACCTCTTGATAAATATTTAAAACAGAAATTTTGCTGAGGGCTTTTTGTGCTGAGATTTCTTGATTAAAAAGAAATGGCTGGAAGATTTAATGATGCTATTGTTGTGAGCTCCTTGGGGCCAGAAGCACACCATCTTTCATAATTAAGAAACCACTGGCACTGTAGAGTAGTATTTTAGAAATTAGTTATGTTGGACCAAAGAAAGATCAAAGAATATTTGCTGATGTGCTCTTTTTAATCTTTCCTTAAACAAAATTCATTCTGTGCCTAAATCCAAGTTCTGTTTTTAAAAATATTGAATAACTTGGTTGCATCAGTAATTTTCAAAAGCTGTTAAAATTTTTCTTATGCTTTCCATCCCGCTTTCAGACATTGTTTCCTTCTTGCTTTTAAAATCTTAGTCTTTTTTCCTAAAAGATAAGTCATGTGGTGATGTCTAATCTTAAAAGTTGTCAAGTGTAATTATATATGGAAAACATCCACAGAATGTAAATATGAAAGAGTTAGCTTTAAAAAGTAGCTATTATATAGCATAATTCTGTTGTACTAATTTATTGTATTTTTGTTCACTAGATTTGAAAACCTATTTTTTAGCGAAATAAAAGGTTTTTTCCAAGCAAAGTTTTTTCTCTTGAAACCGAGAAACCTTTTTTGACTGTTACTGTGGATGTGGTTATGTAGTTACTAGCATTGTTAATACAGATAAAAACCCACTGTAAATAATTCTAAATATTGAGCCATATCCCATATGGAAGTTCTTACGGGCTTCTTGAATCTTAGTATTTTGTAAGCTTATTTCCAGTGCTAACATGTACTCTGTTAAAAGCAATACTCTGTTGCACAGGGGGATATTTGAGAGATAGAACATGGATTTTTTTTTTTTTTTGGTCCCCCAGTTTCTCCATCAACCTGAAGATTGCAAAGTATAGATTCTGTCGTGAATCAGTACTCTTGCTGTTGTGTGCAAATGTACTCTGCAAATGTGTGCAAGGAATGTGTCTTGTGGCTGAAGTCTAAGGTTACAGTGTTTTCCAGATGCATGGGATGGTTGCACGTTTCCTGTGTCCCGGGTGACGCGCTGGCCACAGCCTGATGATGGCTGTGAGGTTCCAGTCTTTCCCAAGCAGCTTCCCTCGTCCTTGTGAGCACCTCTGAGGCTTCCAGCTAGAAACTTATGTAAGGATCAAATAAAAGTGCAGTTACTTTAGGCTTTGGTGTGAAAACAATTGTACGGAGTTTTAGCTGGAAGTGTTTGTCCGTGTTTTTCCAGCAATTGTCTGGTTCATAAA
This sequence comes from Hirundo rustica, assembly GCF_015227805.2. NCBI lineage: Eukaryota > Metazoa > Chordata > Aves > Passeriformes > Hirundinidae > Hirundo > Hirundo rustica. The sequence goes on from NC_053458.1 coordinate 16,961,543, forward strand.
CATCTGACCTTTTTACTGTTTTTTCCGGGAAGGGGTGTGTCAGTGTCATGAGACTTTATCAGTTTGGGTTTGATGTTGAACATAATTTAATTTAAGACTGCTTACATGTATCTTTGACTACCTGTTTAGAAAGTGTGGTTTTTTTGAGTTATGAAAATTTTATCATCTGATAGCTATTAAAAAGGGATCTGTTTTTATTTACGGCCCCGCTTGTTTATGTCCTTGGAAGTGTATAAGCTCTTCAGTGAAGTTTGTACAAACGTGCATGTGACTTTACTAATCTGGAAATTCTGAGCACTGGAAAAGCATTGCTGTCTTGTAAAAAATGTATGCAGTATCCTTGTTCATGGTACTGGATCTGAGAGTTGCCTGTATCAAGAGTCTAAATCCTGCAGCTGTCATTTGATTTCCTGAGTGAGACTATTAAAAAGGTTGTTGGAGATCACAGAATGTTTTATTTCAGCCAAGCTGAGGATTTCTTTAAGGTGTGTATCTGTCAAAATAATGATCCTCTGGAATGCAAATCCCTCAGAATTTGGGATGGAGAAAAGCGTGGGAGAAGTCTATTGGCAGTGTGCTCATGAGCTGAGGGTTACCCAAGTAGATATGAGTTGTGCTTTCAGCTGTTTGCAGGTAAACACTGGAAGACAGAAGGTTTGTTATTGCTTGTGTAGAATAGTCACTGATGCTGTAGACCTACTGAAATAAGTCTAATATCTAGAAGTTAATTAGTGTTGTATTTAACTTAGTTCTTATACTGGATTGATCTGAGTGAAACCCTCATTTGTTAGTATAATATCTTTAAATACTTTGGTCCTTACATTTGGAGCACTTTTTAGCATTCTTGGTAAAGCCAGTAATTGAGTAACAGAGGGTGTTTTATTTTTTTTGTGGAGGGGAAGTTATTTAACACAACGCAGATTAAGTTTTCATTGTTCATGCAACACATGTGCATACTTTTTAAAGAACTTGAATTCTTTTTGGTAGAGAAAAGAATTCCCTGAAGTCCAGATATGTTCAGCTTTTTCCTTGTAGTGGTGAACAGACTGTTCAGTGAAAGCTGAAATTCCAGTCAGATTGTTTCATTTTGCCCCTAGTGAGTTTACGTACCCCAGTCCCAGTGCTCTCTTGGCAGAAGGTTTAGAGATTTGTCTTCAGATGTATGTCAGTGCTTCAGCTGGATGGGAAAAGAAGGAAAAAAAAGTATTATACTAATACAAGCCTTCTGGTTTTCATTAAAATGCAGACCCTCTACACGGACTTTGTTTATGGAATTATCTGTAATAAATTTCTGCGTTGCTGGGGGGTTTTTTTAGCTACAAATTCTAATCTAAGAGGAGAGTGGCAGGAGTATACATTTCCTGCTAGGTGACTAGAACAGGAAAAGGCTTAATTTTAGGTGTACTAAATTTTCTGAAAATTTCTACTGTATGGGAAATAAAATGTTGAAAGTAACTCTTGCACTTTTATCCTAATTTACTACTTAGTAGCTGGTACAGTTGGTGTGATTTGGATACTTAAAAATGTTTGTTCCAGAGGCAAGTACCCTTGAATGACTTCTCCTTGGCTGGTACAGAAGAAATAGTACAACATGCTTTTTTGTAGTTCCATGTTAAGGAAAAGATACATTTTCAGCATTGTGCAAAGAATTGGCATCCATTAGTTTTGAGTTTGAAAGAACTAAAAAACTTCTGAAATATGACAGCAATTGCAGTGGAGCATTGAGAGGCCGCCTTAACTTTTGGCAGAACTTGAGGTAAGCAGATGTGAGTGCAGGTGATGAAGGTGGGTGTGCCTTTTGGATCTCCATCTGCATTGTAAATCCTTTGTAAAGAGAGCATTTGATTGCTGGATTCTTTCTCATGATGGATGCCCAATTCGAGTGGGTGTGGTAACATCACTTTGGATATGCTGGTTGGTAGAGTAATTGGAGGGTGTTTTCTTTGTTTACGGGTATGCTTCTTGTACACTTTGTCTTTACCCCATATGCCTCATTTCTTTCAGAGGAGGTCAGTAATGTTTTACTTTCCTAATAATAATCTTCAAATAAGCATTTGGTCAAGGTGGCAAGGGGTTTTCTTGTGACAGTGAGTGGGAAAATAATTGATGTGTGTGAACCCTAGACAACTCCTTGCTCCAGTGCAGTTAGCTGTCTTTCCTGCAGGGAGATACTCTGGAAGAGGAAATTGTAATATTTATGATATCCAACACGTTTTAATCCTTACAATAAATGGATAAAGTGTTCCTCTTTCAGCTGTCTGTTACGGCATCTATTTGTCCTGCAATTCTTTCCTGTATTTATATAATGCCAGTCACAATTAGAGGAATATTTAGGGTATCTGACATTTGTAATTAATTGTGGGAGTGTATTTTATATTTGTATTCATGTAGGACCTAGTACCATTAGTCACATAGTGTCCTTGTGTTGTGCTGCATTCTACACGAGCTCAGTATAAAGAGCATCCCCAATGCAGTTAACTTTGACTTCCAGCAGGGCTGGGTCATGTAGTGGGGGTGCCAAATGGGAGTTGTGCAACCTCGATGTGTTCAGCACAGTGGTCCGTGGTCTCAGCTGCAGCCTCATAGCTTTCTTTTGGTAAGCCTTGCGAGCCAGGGGTAGCAGTGGGCAGACCTTTGTCATGTTTGCAGGGGATGAGCACCCAAACAACCGAAGGGAATGCAGGAAGTTCTTGTTGAAAAGTACAAGAGAGTGTTGGTGTCTCAAGCGAAGCAAACAGTAATCCTTTGGTATGATGAAATAATAAGCTGAAATCAGCCAGCATGCCCTTGAAAGTGAGGTTAAGAAGCTGATGTTTGATGTGATAGACAGGAAAGAGATAAAACTGGGTGAAAAACATGTGGGTGAAAGGATAATCTCAATACTAGAGAACAGGATGTGGTGCGGTTGAGAAATGAGATGGTTAGGGAATGCCTAAAGATTGCAGATGTTGGAATGGTTAGAAAGAGACTGATTAAAAAAAAGGGAGAAATTGTTAACAAGTTTTAGAGTGGACATAGATTTGAGATTCAGGAAAGAAGTCAAATAATCAGGTAAAGAAAGGTTAAAGTTTGAGACTTTAGTGTAAAAGGCATAAACCAATAAAGTGCAGTAGCTGCAGAGATACGATGTGCATTATATACTTTTAAATTAAATGTTTTATCTTAGTTTTTCCCTGAAAACAAGTTCAAATTTGTGATTAGTAAATGGAAAACAGTTTGAAGGTCCACTAAGGATGACTGATAGAAACAATTTTGTTCTGTAGAGTCAAATATGGGTTTCCTCATGCCCCAGATACTTTATTTAGATCCTAATAGTGCAGGTACTGATTTACATATTTAATTTTACAAATACTTGTTCATTTTATGAGCACGGAGCTCACAGGATGAGTGAAACTCATTAATGTGCTTGAGATTAAATACTGTATTACTAGGAAATTTTCAAAGCCGTTTTTTGTTTTTGAGAAAGGGAGCACTTGCGAACTAGCTCTACCTGTAGCTTGCAGTTGATGCACAGCATTATTTAAATCAGCAGCAATTACTGATGTTATTTTCTTTAATTTAATGGATCTTTTCAGCTTAATGGGTTTGGACTGCTAGGAGCTGTGAGTTAGAAGAACAAGGGTATGTATTTGGATTTATGGATGGTGAAAATTTTATTTTCAGAATATTTATGATTTATTTAATTAAAGGATTTATCTCAGTAACTGTGGTTTTTAGTATCTGGGAAATTGACTTAACAGCAGATGACAATATTTGAGATCTGTGCAATATGGTGTTACAAATGTGTTTGGAGGAGGGCAAGAAAAGGATGAACTTGCTTTGAAAGGTTCTCCTGCATATTGTAATAAAATGCTAAAAACCAGACTGGAATATCTGGTTAGGTTTCGTGTCTAAGAAGATGGCATGTTTAAAGAGGAAAAAATAATTTCTTGAAAATAAATAGTAACTTATCAGGAAAATCCAAATGTTTGGGATTTTTCTACATTGTAGTAATGTGAGGGGAATGTAGACTGTACAGTTCTATCAAACTTAAATAGAAATGTCACCATGTGAGGCAAGCTGAGCAGTTTTGTCAAGTATCCTGGCTCTGCATGATACTCAAATATTTACTGCTGCAGCAGGAGGTGTGGTGGTCTGATTAAATGTTTAGGTTGAGACTGAGGAAACAGGGGTTGTGGGTTATTTGTTTTGGTTTATCTTGATTGCTTCTTTGTTTTGTAAAAGCTTTGAGGTCTTTTGAGTTACTTGTGCTGAAGTTTTGCAATCGCATCAACTGGATCTTTTAACCTATCTCCCCAAGTTTGAAACCCTGTTAAGACCTCTCTCTAATAACAAGGGTAACTTCTTTCCAAAAATGGCTTTTTAAGAACATGTTCACTTTGGTATTGGTGCTAGGCAGAATAATTATCATCTTTCCAGGAACAGGGTGTCAGTTCCTCCTGGATTTCCCCAAGTTCCAGCTTTATGTTCTGCATTCCTGAGAGAGAAGCAGTGAGGTAGAAGTAGTTCAGTGCAACAAGAAGTTTTTACTGGAAGAACCATCTGCTTAGTGGATTGAAATTGGAGTTTTGTAAAACCAGGGATTGGCTCTGTCTATTAAAACTGTAGTAGATACAAACAAGCCCGGTGTTAGGCAGAGTGCTACCTCCTCTGCTTGGATGTCTTAGCACCCAGTGCCTTCCAGTTATTTTGGTTCTGAGGGGTTGTCACGCAGTTTCATTGAAATTTCATTAGTTGAACTGAAATAATTTTCTTAAAAGAGTTAAAATAGTCTTAAAGATGAGATGCCAGTGGTATTTAAGCTTAAATGATTCTTAGATAAAATGTTTTTCCGTGTTCTGTCTCCTTTATACTGCAAGGCTGTAATTGTGGGCTGTGTAATGAATACATTTTGACATCATTTGTATAAAATTCCTTGCAATTTTTGAGAAAACATGTAATTGTCTTAAGGTGGTTGTGCTGAATGGCCAGGATTCATGCTTTTTACAATAATGAAGTACTGTGGAATATCAATGCTCCAAACTCAAGTTTCATCCTTGAGTTTTAATTCTGAAAGGAGAGCTTCTACAGACATTAGGTGGGAATACCGCTGTTAGTTTATATATACTGGATGCTAGGTAATGTGAATTTTAAGACTTTACATGTAAATGTTTCTTATGATCTTTATAGACTATTTGTAGTACTTTTGTACTTAGCATTTCAACTTTTAATCATGCAGGCATAATCAGACTGTAAGTCAAACCTGAAAGTTGTGGTTTTCCTGACTGCTTTTCTTCATTATGTCATTGGAAAAGAGGTTTGATTTTTTGCTGATGGTGTTCATTTGTGGGAAGAGGATCATGCTCCCATATCTCCCTAGTTAATCTGACAGTTGTTTGGATGTTGCCTGTTATCCTTTCAGGACTGTTATGAAGACAGCCTAGTTTTCCATAATGTTGGTTCTTCCTGTCCTTTCTTATTCAATGTAAAATGGTGTTTTATGTGGTGTAAAGGGGATTTTGTTTTTTAAGGTAGGTGGTGAATTTTAAAGCATTTCTTCAAGAGCATTTTGCAGATTTTTCATTTATTTTCAATTCATTTAAATTATCTCAGAGTAGCACAGTATGTGGTTTAACCTCATTGCAAGAAATAGTTTTTTTAAAAATATTACTGTATTTTGCAAGAAGCCGATAAGAGCACTTGAAAAATATAACTAAAAATCTGTGTATTCCTGTAAAGGTGTTTGAGGCTTTGCTTGTAGTTTCTTTATCTTTCGATAGTCTCTGCCACAAAAGCTAGTCCAGTAGTAAGTTTATAGCAGAAAATGGCATCCTAACATCTTAAACAGCTTTTTTTTTTTAAACCATCAGATTCTGCTTGTCTTAGTTCTGAAAACGGTTTCTTCTGATCTTAATTTGCTAGAAGTTCCCAACAATTTACTCGTTCCATTTTCAGTTTATTTAGACTATCTTGTGTTGGTTTTATTCATCTTTTTTTTTTTTCCTTTGGTGGTACAATTCATTCAGTTGCTTCAGCAGGATTAGTTTCTGTATTCTGCTTAGTATTAATTTTATGAGGAAAAGAGATGGATAAAGAGGACGTCAAGTTAATAATGAAGGAGTTACACAACGTTATTTGTAAGGTCATCTTCTGGGGTACAACGTGCTTTCTGATGTGTGCAGTTTTCTTCTGGGCTTTGTATGATCTGTGTTTATCATCTCTGTAACATGGTATAGAACATCTGCAACACCTGTGGAGGCTTTCATGTTAGTATTTCAGAAGGCTTTCATAATCAATGTTTCCATATGAGGAACCCTTTTCCGTAGCTGTCATTGCTTAAACTTTTTTGAGTGGAAACACAATGGTAAATATGTTTTACATAATCTCATAAACTGCACACTTAAGCACTATCTTTTGACTTTAAGGACAGTATATTAAAAGACTGTTGTGGTTCTCAGCACCCACCTTAAATGGTTGTCACCAACATCCGTGTCATTTGTTTTATTTCCATGTTAGAATCATGCTGAGATAACATGTACTAATACCTTAACAATAATACTTTTAACTGAGACATGTATTTGATTGACATAGAAGTTTATTGCTCAAGATTGTTGCAAACATTTCACATCAAGGATTCCAAACTCAACAATCAACTAAAATGCAAATTAAAGTGTTTTTCACCCATGCTGCAAAATAGTTTTCCCCACTTCAACAAAGAACTGGAAAGACTACACAATACACTTATCACAGTGCTGAGAACCATAACAGTTTAGAGAGCATTAAATTATTTCTAAATTGCTGTCATGTTATTGTTGATTGTCTCTATGAAATAACTAGCTGATAGATTTGTTTGTGTGAATGAGCTGGTTTGTGGAATGCTAGAAATTCAAGTATTTATTTTGTGCTGCTATGTATTCTTGAGAGGCATAAAAGTTTTTGATTGGTTGTATGTAACCAGAAACAAAAGAAACTTTAATTTTATTATCAAGAATGTACTCTAATTGCAGCAGGTTGATAGCAAATGGGTATTTCCAACCTAATGGACTAATGCCAAATGTGTGCCAGCCTGGTGGCCACTAGTGCAGGGCACATGTCATGTGAGCTGATTCATGCTTATATATATAAAATCTAATTAGAAAACTGAATTTTTAACAGTTGCAGAAAAACCAAGTCAAATAGAACTTTGGGAACTGAAAATATATTAGTATAGGCTTTCTTTTTGCAATTGAAGAAGTACCAAGAATTAACCCGTCTTCCATGACATTAACATCAGGTTCATACTCATTTAAGTGATTCGGGCTCAAGTCTAGTTCTTTGGATGATTCAGATGGGAAGGTCAAATTGTAAGCAGTAATTGTTCTCCTCTGTATTTCTCTCCTTACAGAAGTCTTTCTAGACTGTACAAGGTTGTTTTCAGTTCACAGAAGAGTGAAGTTGCTTCAGAATTAAAAAACAGAAGAAATTTAGCATTCTGAAAAACTGCATTGAGAATGTATTTGCTAAAGTGCTGTTTCAGGCTACTGCTTACAAGTTAAGATAACATATTCTCAACTTTTCTCTAGTTTTGCTGCTGTAGTTTCAGTTCACAAATTTGCTTGGTAACTGGGTAGTGGATATACTTAATCTTGGTGCAAAATACTTAATGTATTTAAGTTTATCTTTTGTATTTTGTTTATGCTTTTTTATGATATGAAAACAAATAGTGTTTTCACAATTAACCTTGTGATTTTTTTAAATGCAAAATGTGCATTCTGCTCCCATAAAAGTGTAATAATTTTGCATATTATTAGCATTTTAAACTGTTTCAGAAATTAATCCTTCTTGTGACTGTTTTGTGATATGGTATGTGATGCCATAAGAACACTCAAAATTTAGTCAGATATATCTTGATAAATGATCTTTTGAATGATGTTTTAAATATTTAGTATTTCTCTAAGACTGATGGGGACAATAGTATCAAATAGTTTCCTTTCCAAACCATTCTCTTCAGAAAAAAAGTAATCGACTGGTGAGTGTCTCTAATTTTCCATTATACGCTAAAGATGCACCGAATTCAGAATAATGCTGCAGATAAATTAAATCACTTTTAATTTTATTAATTTTCTTCTAAAAGATATGCATGGGTTTACACGATGATAAGTAATGACAGAAAAACTAAAAAGGATACTTGGGGAAAAGGCACTTGCTTTAATTTTTTCTACCATGAAATCACGGTGTGTTTTTGATTACAAGTTGGCGTGCTTTATTCACTGATTTTGAAATGTTTTTGCTAAGATATAAAGTGTTAAGGCTCCCCAGATATGAAACATCAATTTTCAGTGTTTTTTTAATCAAGCTAGTAATGTTAAAAACAAAGTTGGAAGTCCCAGGTGCACTTAGATGGTTTCAGTTTTATAGTCAATGTAATAAAAGATAATAACAGTTTTATTCAGTATGAAAGAAATGGGTTTTGGTTTTCTCATTATGTCATGTTTCATTCAGTATTTGAGACTGCTTGTCAGAATTTCTTTAGTGTTTCTTTGACAGTTCCTAGACCATTGATTATTTATAGAGATTTATCCCTTATTGGTTAATATTTTGCTATTTTAATTCCATGCAGATTTAGTGAAATGAATGCTTAGTAAAGACACGAGTAGCACTTCATGTTGAAGAATGAAATCGCAAATAATTAGGTTTTCCATAAAGGACGTAATGAATGTGGTGTGGCAATGATATAAAATTCAGGAAGGGTAATACCTTTAGGTGACAAAAAGACTGCCACTTTCCTCTACTTCCAGGTCACTGTGTAATAAGGAGTGTTAAGTTTTGCGGGGTTCTTTGGGCAGATCTGGTTTTTTAAAGGAAAGTACAGGTACAAAGGTCTGGAGATGTTCAAGGCCAGGCTGGGTGAGGCTCTGAGTGACCTGGTCTGGTGGGAGCTATCCCTGCCTGTGCCTGCGGGTTGGAACAAGGTGATGTTTGAGGTCTTCTCCAACCCAAGCCGTTCTGTGATTCTACATAGTGAATTTGTTGTAAATTGCTGTTCTGATCTGCAGTATTTGCTCCAGTTGAATTTTGAACTACATCTGCAGTATATCATTGAGCACCTTTTTACTGTTTTTTTCTTTATGATTTCTGGTTTAGTAATACTAAAAAATCATTAGAAAAGAAACCTAGTAGTTATTTACTACAGTAGTAGTTTTTCTGTGGCTGTTACCAGTGAAACAAGATGCTTTGCGTAGAGTATAGAATTAACGCAGTGTTTAAAATGCTGCTGTTAAATTGGATTCCCACAGTATTTCTTTATTAAGGCAGGAAGAATGTTCTCAGAATCTGCTTTTGGAGTAAACAGCAAAGTTATGTCCGAAGGGTAAGCGGTGCAAAAGAAGCTTAAAGAAGGAATTAAAAGGGAAGTTGTGGATGAACAAGAGTTCAAAAAAAAAAAAATTGACTAGAGGAATAAAAAATCCTGAGAAATTAGGCGAGGGAGAAACTGCCAAAGATGGTTCTGTTTCAGTCACAGATTCATGGAATGGGTAAGGTTGGAAGAGACCATAGTGAATCACCTGGTCCAACCTCCCTGCTCAGGCAGGGTCATCCAGAGCTCACTGCACAGGATTGTATCCAGAGGTTTGGAATATCTCCAGTGAGGGTGACTGCACACCCTCTGGGCAATCTGCTGCAGCGCACAGTCGCTCTCACAGTGAAGAAGTTCTTCCTCATGTTCAGGTGGAACGTCCTGCGCCTCAGTTCCTGCCCACTGCCTCTTGTCCTGTTGCTGGCAGCGCCCAGCAGAGCCTGGCTGCGCCCTCTGGCACCTCCCTTCCTGTGCTCACGGGCACTGGTGAGGTGCCCTCTCTCATCCCTGCCTGAACAGCCCCAGCTCCCGCGGTCCTTCCTCGGGGGATGCTCCAGCCCCCATCATCTCTGGTGCCCTCTGCCAGACGGGCTGCAGGAGCTCCCTGTCTGCCCTGCCCTGAGGAGCCCAGAACTGGGCACAGCGCTCCAGATGGGCCTCGCTGGGTCTGACCCAGGGCAGGATCTCCTCCCTTGACCCTCGCGGTGCTCCTCCGAACGCTGTCCTTCCTGGCGCCGCTGGCCACGGACAGCTGGTTGTCCCCCAGGAGCTGCAGGTGCTCCTCGGCAGAGCTGCTCTCCAGCAGGTCAGCCCCCGGCCGTGCCTGTGCCTGGGGTTATTGCTCCCCGGGAGCAGGAGCCTGCATTTGCCTGTGGAAATCCAGGCGCTCCTTCTCCGCCCGTCCCCAGCCTGTGGAAGGCCCTTGTGGAGGGCTGCACGGCCCCGATGGTGGTGGCCTCTCCTCCCGGCTTTGTGCGTCAGAGAACGTGCTGAAGAGGCGTCTGCCCCTTCAGGAAAGTCCTTGATAAATAAGATAAAAATACTGGGCCCAGTGTTGAACCTTGAGGTCGAATCACAGATAAAGTACTGAGATTTGGTGCTTGTTCATCTGTACTGTTCAGATCTCCACTGGATTTTAGTGTGAATACTCTTCTATTTTTATCAGTTTAGTCGGGAGGGAAATAACTGAAGAAGGTAGGCTTCTGCTGAAGTACCTTTTAATTTCTACATCGACTATTCGTTTGGCTCTCAGAAAAGAAATTGGCTCTCAAAAAAGAAATTGATGTGGTCTGGTGTCACTATTGCCAGCGTGACCCTGTCGTTCATGTTTATTTCTGTCCTGAATGCAAGTACTATTTGTCTTGCTTCAAAAGCATTGGCCCTGATTACGCTACAAATTTGTGTGCTTTCAGTATGGAGCTCCTGAAGTGGGGCAGAATGTATTTATGGCCCCCACTGTCCTTTTAATATGCTGGATTACAGAAACAGTATGAAAAATGAGCTGTTATGAGTTTGGACGTTGTACATGTTTTGGAAAGAATGGGGAACCTAGCTATGGCAGTTCAAAAGTGTGGGGTTTCAGAGCACTGAAGTTTGTACTCATCGTTTGTGTATGCAGCTTCAGTGTCCAAATACGCTGTAATAGGGTTGCTTTACCTTTTTGAAATTGTAACTTTTTAAATGGAAGTGCTCATGGTTAAATTACATCATTCCTCTTGTTCCCTTTGTAATTTAAGGAAAAGTGCCTTGTTAACCAAGGGAAACAGTATGTGTTTTTGTACGATTTGCTATATCAGAGGAAGTACATTTCTACTAGAAATAAAGGGTTTGTGAATAATGTTATTCTTACAATACAGGTTATGATTCTGAAGTCTGTGGTGAAATATAGGAGGACCTTACTGTGTATTTCTAGGCTCATATCTTAAAAACTTTGTGAGAAACTGATACATGGCACAATTGCGTTATATTTTAATTTTATCTGAATCACAAAACCTTGAAAAATTCCACTGTTTTGAAGGTGCCAGTAATAACATCTGGTTTTAGTTTAAATTCTTTATTGAGTTATGTTAATGTTACTATGAATTTTGCTTCAAAAACGATGAGTACAGTAGATTCCATTACAAATAAAGGACGTGGGGGGTGGTGTTGGTTTTCATTTTGGTTTGGGTTTTTGGATTTGGGTGTTCTTTTGTTGTTTCTGGGGTTTGTGTGTGTGTTTGGCTTGTTTTCTGTCAGGGTATTTATCTGTGTCTGAAATAAAGTTCCGCAGAGTAGAGGAAGGCTCTAACTTACTGCCATGTTAATTTCTTGTAAAGTATATGGATCTGGTTTTATAATCAAGTTTGAAAAGTATTTACTGTTGTTAGCAAGATAGCTGTGAAGGGAAAAAGATGTGGCTACTATAGTCTTTTTCTTGAAAACTGAAGTGTATTCACAGGTGATACTGAAAAGGGAAGTTCACTTTACGGTAGGACTTGTTACAGAAAAATCCTCTTGTTCACAGGGTTGACAAAACAAATAGCATATGGCAAATCAGTTAACAGCCTTCCAGTTCTGTAACTATTTACGTAACTGGTTCTGTGAACTCTGGTTTTCTGAAGTACTGAACAGTGTCTGCTCCGTTTTAGTGGGGAGTGTGCTCGGAACAGTCCATGGTGATTAACTCTGTTAATATTTGCAGCCTTTCCTATACCATAAAAGGCTAATGATTTAATTCAATAAAATTGAAGGGCTGATCAAAACACCTGTATGTAGGTATCTTACTCTGAGTGGTTTAGAAGAGCTGTTTACAAGCTGTGTAGGTATAGCTGTATCTTTTGAATATCAATAGCAACTAATGTAGGGTTTATGCCTGTGTCTTAAGTCTGTCTGATAGGAGCTGATAATAACACTAGGAAATACCTTCTCATATTCCATATTCTGCATTCACTATAGCTTCCTTCATATAGGAGTAGAGACTAGATGAGACAGTTCATCGGAGCTGTGCTGAATGAGGAGGTTTTGTCTGGGTCTCTGTGCTGAGAGCTGAAATATTGCTGTTACAAGAAGAACCGCTATATTTTATTCCTCCACCAAGTTCTTGTAGTTTTACTGGGTATTGTAATTACATCTATTGTGAGAAATTAACTAAAAGTTAAGAGCAGGATATGTTTGTTATGTTCTTGTGCTGTAATTTTTATTTTATGAGTTCATTGTTCACTCCGGTTGCTGTGTAGAAATAGTGCCATGAAATGGTTTTTTTTGTGGAACTGCTGATAGGAGTTTAAGATTCTAAATAATGTGCACCTTCATTAAATACATATGAGGAACATTATAAGGAATATACCATGCATGTACCTTGTTCTCTGTGTTGAAATGAAGTTCTACTGGTGATACTCAATGCCTAGATTCTGTATAGATATTTTTACACTATATTTGTCCTAATTGTCAGAATCATAAACTGTATGATTCAACCCATACCAGATCGATTCTTTTCTTTCTGACTGTTTTATTGAGACAAAGCCCAAAGATGCATCTTTTAAGTGTGAAACACTAAATTCACTTTTCTGTCTAGAATTTCTCCATCATACTCATTAAACAGTTTATAATTTTTAAGTCAGTTGAAAATTGTATCCTACAGTCTACTTAATAGCTGAGGAGATAAATACAAGGAAGTGATATTTGGATGAGAAGGAAGTTGCCACTGTCCCTTCTTTTTCACCTCCCCCATCTGGCAGAAAGTACTTCCTTGTTTTAAATTTGTTTCAGGCATCTTGGCTTTTTGATGAGTTCAGAGCTGTGTCCCTGTTATAGTTCTAAACTGTAGCAAAGTCTTTCGAATAGCCTCTAAGCAATATGCAAACAAAGTTATTTTAAATGTCACATTTCGGTTCAGTAAAACTCACTAAATAGTGGAGTAAGCTGCGTCTCATGGTATTGCAGCTGGACATGTTGTAATACAATTTGTACAGAGTTGTGTGTGCACGTACAGAGCTGGTGGATCTTGTTTTCTGAATTTGTGGTGTAGGACATATAGGTGTTCTTTAATATACCCTGTGCAAACCTTGTATCTGTTGCCTCTCTTTGTAACGTCGAGACTCCTCAGCTCCTGACTTGAGCACACTGTTCATCCCTTTAGTGTGTGGAGAGGAAAAAACCAGTGCATATTTTGCTTGTTAGATGCTGTGTCAGACTGGCCAGAGCAGGAATTTAACCCTTCACTGAAGGAGTCACTAGGTGAGATCCCTTTCTTGTTTCTACAACTTTTGAAAAAACAGATCCTCCAGAATGCAAAAATAGATTAAGTCACGTGTGCAAGAACTGGGGAGTGTGAGAGTTGCTTGCTCAGTCAGTCTCCTGTGGATGCATTTTTAATAATATTGTGGAAATATCTGTAGTTGATAGAGAGGCATTTAAAAGTTTTGAAAGGTTTCAGTAGTTTTAGCAAGGGTTCTTTAGTCGTGCACTAAAACATTCACCATGGACATTACATGTCAAGTCGTGTAATAATATTTTGTAACTGAAGAACTAAATGATTGTTTACAAAATTTTTCAAAAATAAAAGTCTTGCATCAGTGCTTTCCAAGCCAGGTAATTTGTTCTTGCAGATTTTCTGTAGGCTACCATTGATCATGCAGTAAATGTGCTGGCTTTGCCCAGAACTTCTGCTTCACATGAGGCCTCAAATGGCTGTTGGTCATACAGCAAATTCAGTGTTCTGCTGCTTTGTTGATATATAGCCTCTCTGCTTCATAATCTATTATTCTAGCGTTATTGGAAAGATGGGATTTTCTCCAGATATTTCTTATAATGAGCAACAACCTCTCTAAGCATTGTACAAACAGTAGTAGCATTTTTTTTACTATGATGCATGATATCACACTTACTTCATTTAGGGTTAAATATAGTCTTCCTGTCTCCTATTTCAAGTGACATAACTAGGACTAAAATGTCCTTATGCTTCAGCCTGTTTATTAACAACCTTCAGCCATTCCCAGAAGACTCAGGAAGTGCCTGTTTTCTGGCTTGGCTATGGTGAAAATAAGATTTCTTGGTGTTTAGGGGAATGGACATAATTATATCCTTTGTATATACAAGGCAAGTGTAATACTGCCCCTGTCTTAAGATGGCAACTATTTTAATGTAATAATGCTTGAAAATATATGGTTTGTGATCTGCTGTTGTCCTGGATAGAGATGTTTGAAAATGGTCTGTTTCAAGTTAGTGTGGGAATTAAGCTTAAAATAGAATGTGTTTCAGGGTTAAGTTTTGGTTCAGATGCATGTAAGACTGAAGTTTTCTAACAATCTCTATTAAGAACATACGTGAAAAAAACCTGGCTAAGTTTCTTTAAAAAAAATTCTTTCCGATTAAAAGTTGAATGAAATTAAGGGGGTGATTGAAAGCTAAGTGAGTGTCTTCCAGTCCAGTTTACAAAGTAGGATTTCCTGATCTGTATTTTATGTATGCTTGTATTCTAGTGATACTTACCTCATATGAGCGTGTGTGTGTGTGTATTTTGCTCAAGTGGTGGTCGTAAGGGAGTCCATTGTGACTGCTTGGGGCCTGACCAGTGCTGACCTCCTTCCTAGCTTGTAGGTAAAGATGTTACAGCTGTGCACACCCACAGTGGGGAACCTGTGCATTGACCAGCACAAGGTGAGGAGGCTGTGATGGGGAGCAGAGAGGAAGGGGGGCTGGAACTGTGTTCTGGCAGGAGGGGATGTGTTGGTAGAACTTCCTGAGGAGGGAGAAGTGGTGTGTTTAGGGCACAGCCCTCCCTAGAGTGTGTGGCAGGCTGTGGGACTGCATACAGGGTCGTGTGAGTGAGGGAGAGAGCAGACCTGGAGGTACTGCAAAGAAGTGAGGTTTTCCTTAAGGTTGCATCCTGACGCAGTAAGGAAGGTGTACTGTTCTTGTGACTGCGACCATCTGGTAACTGAAGAATTCTGGAGATTATTCATTAACAGGGCAAACAGGAGTGGTTGTTGAGATACCCTCTGTGGCAGTGTGTTCTTTCCTCTCTTGTTTTAACACTGGTGTTCAGTGTCCCAGTTGTGAACTTTTTCAGAGTTTGCTCTGCTGGTGGGAAACTCTTGCTGGTGAAGTCTGAGGATTATAATGTCCAGCTGGTCCACTCACTGGTGCAGGTGAACTGGAGTGTGCAGCTGTAATCTCTCATGTTTTTCAGCTGATCTGCTAATCTCTAGGAGCAGAACTTGATTCTTTTGTAATTATGGCTGCTTATTTCAAAAGCACTCACAAATGTTTCCACACATATTCTGTCTGTGGCAGATTCCTGCTCTTCCTGGAAGCGAAATGTGTCACACCTGTGAAGTTTTTAGGTCTCAAACGAGACATCCCCTCTTGCCAGACCTGACTTTGATGTAGAGTTTCCAAAGCAGTTCCTCTGCTGCTGGTCTGGGGACATCTTTGTGGAGAAAAACAGTCTTAATTTTTCTCATCCTCAATCGCATCTCTCCATTTTTAGCTTTGCTTTAGGAAGCTGACCTGCTGTATACATTATCTTACAGTGTGGCCAGATCGCCAGTGTTTCAGTACTTTTTTAACTTTTTGTTCGAGCAAATGTTTCTCTAATCATGGAAACTTGACTTTTTAAAATTCAAGTTGACAGTGATACTGCTTTTTAAAAATATATGCTAAGGCTTAACAGGCAAATAAATTTTTCATATTGTGTTGGTACTATGAATTTATTAATTCTTCCTCAGAGCAAAGTAGTCTTTTGTCCAGCTAAAAGTCATTTTTTAATTCCTGTTGTTTACCTTTTGCATATTAAACACTAGCAGAGTTTCTCGCTTAAATATTTTCAAGCTACAGTATAGTGTACTGTTAATACCAGTGTCTTAATTTTTGCGAGCAAAGTAGCTCCGTGTCCTGAAGGTCGACCTACAAACAGAAATTCTTTTGAGGAATTATTCTTCTTTTCATGTCTCAAAAAGACTAGCAGATTTTCTTCATAGTATCCTGTACATAGGCCTGTACAATCTGTAGTGACCTTTTAATATGAAATTAAAATGTGAAGTACTGTTTAATTTATGTGTATGAACATGTTACTTTTTTCTCATCTTAATCTAAGTGCCTCTGCTTTATTTCCAGTGTCACTATGGCTTTTGATGTTGCTGCTCTGAACCTTCTAATTGATATTAATCTTTTAGTCTGTAAATTACTTAGCCTTTAAGTTTGCTCACAGCACATTTTTTCCTCTCTCTTAACTGTAATACCCAGATTATTTTCACAGAGGAATGAGGTATAATTTGCAGATTAGTCTGGAGCTACAATCCAGAACTCGTAGAAAGCAGAAAAGCAAAACACTTTATTTTTTGTTCTTGATATAGAAACAGCTCTTTGTTAGTTTTTAGATGTGAAGCTAACAGGGTGTTTTGAAAAGATAAAGTACTGTTTAGCTGGAAGCAGCTTTTGTCTGCCTCTTAGGAAGAAGCACATTGCAGTTGCAAGGAAAAAAGAAAGACCTAACCAGATTGATAATTATGAAAACAAACAGGCAGGAATACAGAGAAATGATAATCAGTTCAGACAGTAAAATAAAAGAGCTATTATCCTAAGATAGAAAAGGAAGCAGGAATGCATAAAGATAGAGACAAAAGTAGAAACGAAAAACAGACAGTGAAGAGGTATCTATGGAGAGAAACTGAAATGTATTGTCAGAAGTAGATTAGGGTAACATGCTCTAATTAAAATACAATTTTATAATTAACTTGTCGTGAAGACTAATAGCCAAAGCTATTTATATACTGGTAACTTCTCATTAATATATTAATGAATGATTATGGTTCCCATAACTTTTGATGTAGCGCATCAGGTAGTTCTTTGCACAAACACTACAAGTTTTTTTGTTTCCTTTTTTGAAATAAAGAAATTTACTTGGAGATACTGCCAAGTAAAACAGGGAATCATTTGAAGGCCTTGATCATTATCTAAAAATTTAAAAAAATAAAAACCAAGCTGCATAATGTTTCATAATTCAGCTTCAGCTTCTTATTTCATGAGTTTTAAAGTCTTAATATGTTAAATAGTCACTTTATAATGTTTTGTAACTTAAAATACTTAACTTCTTGAATAGAGTTGGGTGTTAGAAAGCAGTCTTTCTTCTGCAGTGCTGCTTGTGCAGAAAAAAAAGACATTATGCAGAATTTAACCTATCATTTAAATTTATCCATAATTCAAGTTCATGTGATAAACACTCATGGGCATTAATTGAGTCAACAAGAACTGCTAAGATTGGTATTTAGTATCTAATCACCCACATTTTCTCACTTGGCTTTCTGTGTATTTGTAGTTGTGTGGTTAAGTAAGTCATGGCTTTTCATAAGGTGATAATAAAATACAACATTTATATCCCCCAGTGCACTGAGGCTTTTTCAAGGCAAAGTGTTTTGATTTTTTTTTTTTTCCTTGAACCAAGACCTGATTTCTGCTTTTCCATGCTTTGACCACTGGCATAATACATATTTCCTATACCAGCCTGCATAAGGGTTAAGAGTTCAGAGAGCAAAAGACAGGATTGAGTTTTTAATCTCCCATTCGCTGACTTGGAAGTTTAGACTGGCTGTGCAGCCTGGAGAACAAAGAATTGGGAAAAAACCTCATCTTGAGCCAGCACTTCAAAAGTGCAAATAAGATCAGTTGAGTGACTGCAGACTGAAATTGTGATCAGATAAAAGTATGGAAGTAATGATGTACAGTTGAGTCAACGGAGAATAAAATGATGGCAGAATAATTAATGCAAAGTATCCTCATTTCAAATAAGATGTTTTATTAAGTAGATATTGCAGGTGTAATTAATTGCAATAGGTTTCTGAAACTTGTAAGTCGATGTACTTCAATGTTTAATGTGATTCTTAAAACTTTCAGCTGTATTGTCTGGAGGTCAGTGAAATGGGAGACTCATTTGAAAGCAATTCTATGTTAATGCAGTTAGCTAGTTTACATATTGTAAAGGAATAAATTAGTGAAACAGAGGGATTTTTTTACAGAATGATATCACAATCCTAGCTTTAAATGCAAGTAGAATTGCTTTCTGAAGTTGATGAAAGCCAGGAACGTTAACCCCTAAAAAATCTCAGTCTTGTTTAATGCCTTTTATTTGAAACTCCCACTCTGCTCCAGTGTCTGGACTGGTAGCTTTGGGAAGACTAAACGTCCAGTATTTATGTTGTAGCAATGCTCTCTCTTCAGAGATGTCCCATGTTTTTCTTTTTATTGGTTCTTGAGGCTTGTTTGGAGAAAAAACAAGAGTCAGTAAGAGGAGGAGAGCAAATTGAATTTAACCAGGAGGGTGTGTTTTGTCTTGGGTGCAGATTTGAGTTGTGTTCATTCTTGGCTTTGATGCTTCAGCTGCTATGTTTGTAAAGCTTCCTGGTATCTGCAAACACGTGATTAGAACTGCAAACTCGGAGTGTTTATAACATTGATCTGTGTTTCCAGTAAATAATCTGGAAGTAGAATTTAGGTAGGTGGCATTTGTTTTGGAATAGTCTGTTTTGACCCACTCCAGACTTCTTGTCAAGTTTCAGATTTGTTTGTTTGTAATGGAGAGGCTTTGGACTACATTTGATTTTTAAGTGGGCAGTTTCTACTACAGCCATTAGTTGACCTTAATTGCTTTAATAATAGTCAGCTGCAGTTTTAATCAAGTTTTTTACAAAAACTGTCTGCTCAGCTGCCAAGGGGTGTGGGCAGTTACTAGACAAACAGCAATATATTTTTGCTTGGAAATACCGTCGAGAACCTACTTCATTATCATGGCATAGATAGCCAGATATTGTAGGATGTGATTTTTTTTTTTTTTTTAATAACCTGCTGATTGCTAGTTAATGCAGTTTTCATATTTCTTATAAAGGACCTAGCCAAATTAATACACTGCTATATTTATTTTGAAATTACAGACCTTAATTTCATTGGAACTGTTCAGTCTGTTTTCTTGTCTGTACAGCATTGCCTGATTTTTGGCCATTTTTTTCCATTGAAGACACCACTTCTATCTCAGTGCATTAGTTTGGTTTCCTTTGTAGCAGTCTGGAAGATTTGTTGTTTGTGTTCCGGTGCAAAAAGGAAGATTTTTGCTTAATTGAGGCTCAAATGTGAGCTTCTGGAGAGAGACTGAAAGTAAATGAGTAAGATCTGTGACCGTGGAAGCCTTTCTGAAAAGGCCAGTCCTTTTTGCTTCTTCATTGATGTTGCCTTTATCTTTTACTCATTTATCTCAGTAGCTTTACAGAACAAAGTGAGGTGGTTCTTGTGACTGCAGACTCTCGTTCGCTGGTTTGTTGTTTATAGAGAATTTGAAAACTTGTGAAGCTTGTGGGCTAATCCAACAAAGCTGTCTTTGCACAGAACCTACTGTTTATAGAATCAGATTAAGAAGAGGAATTAATGGGGGAAAAAAGAGTTTTTGTCATGTGATCAGTGATGAAATCCTTGTAGTAAAGCGTGATAGCTTGTCAAATGTAATTTTCATATTAATAGCAGATCTTGAAGGAAGTTTGAGCAGTGGAGTCCTTTTTTGTTTCAGCAAAATATTTGGAAAGCCGCTGTCTCTGGTTGCATGTTTGGAAACATGAGTAATGTGGTGTTCCCTAATGCTAATGAAACCTTAGCAACAAATGAGAGCTTTGTGGTCTAAAGAGCTTAAGTAGGACAGCAAAGGCTTTGTTCTGCTGTGTGCTGAAGGAAGTCAGTTCCTTTTAATGGCATTAGGTATTGACTTCATGCCAAAAGCATCTTTTACAAACTGCTTTTGGATGCTGGGTTAATTTTGTCAGAGTAATTAGACAAATGAGTGGAATATAAAAATGAAAGGCTTCTTGAGATCGATGTATTTTTATGCATATTTGCAAATGTGGTTTGACGCCACAGTCCGGTAACTGTCTCCCTATTCCCACACTCAAACAATGCATGTGCAGCTTCTCTGAAAGGAGTACCAGAAATGTCACTTTATTGGACATAAGATACTTGAAGGGAAGCGTCCAGTTGGTGCAAAGTGCACGTATCAGAATAATGCGAGATACAGGCCACGGTTTCCCCAATACATTAAAATCTTGTCCTCAGTGCCTCTCCCATCTCTTGGCTGTTCCTGTGGTTCTGTGGTGAAACCCCAGAGCAGTGGGTGTGATTTTGATGGCCAGAGTGCTGCAGAGGCGCGTGGTAGAGCAGGATGGATGGTTTGGTGGGCAGTGCTTGCATGCCATTGCACTGAAGGGCTCAAGGCACTAATGGCAGTGGTTGGGAGTCTGGGCTGTAGGGTACTGGGACCTGCAAGGCGACGCTTGAGAGCAACCCAAATCTTGTTAGGTTATTTTTATTTATGTTGGTTATATAGCTGTGTTCACCGGGTATCTCTTTGAGTGAATGTGTGTTCCTTGAGTCTTAGGCCTTGCAGGATTTTGCGGCATTTTTTGATTTAGCTGTAGATCATCCTACTGCACGTTGAACTTGAACTTAAATTGCTAATGCTAGAAGTCTACATCATTCGTTAGGTTCCGGCAAGCTACCGAGTCTGTGAGCGATAGCCTCTGATAAACAGCCTTCAGGGCTTCTTTTTGTGTAAGTTAATTAAACTTTGAACTTCATTGGTTCCTTTTTTCTTTTTCTGCTTTTTTTTTGTTTATTGTGTATTTGTGTATTTGGATTCAGCCTCTACAAGACACAAACTTTGATGTTTTAGTTACTTGTCTTTTTTGGATTACTGAATAACTGCTAATTTTAAATGCTATTGCAAACTGAAAATCCTTGATTTTTTTACTGCAGTAGATTCTTGTAGCATAAAATGCAAGTATGTGTAAGACTAAAAATGTTTGCTAGGCAGTATTTTGTACCGTTGTTTTCTCCTGCCCAGTTCTTAACCCCTGCCCGTATTTCCACTTGTTTTTTGACTTTTCAGCTTGTCTTTATTAGTGTATCCTCCACCTGTTGATCAGTACAGAGTGCAGTGAAAGATTGGTTTTGAAGATGGTTTAATGTATTAAAAATTCCCTAAATTTTTTTTTTTTAATGTAGTTTACTTGTGATTGTTTCTCCTTTTTGTGTTGTGCCTTTACTTTGCTGTATTTTTCTTAATTACTAAGGACAGGTCTGCTTTCTTTGGAGTCTCCTGTTAGAGCTGGTCATGGGCTGTGTATCTAGTTTTGATTTAATAAATGTTTTTGATATGCAGACTACACCCACCTTAGTCATTCTGCTAAAATTTATGTTATTTTTCTTTCAGTGTGTAATCCTAAGAGTGATAGAAATTTTTTGTATCCAATGGAGTTATAACCTCTTGCGTTTCAAGTCTGCCAGACAGCTCTTCTGTGAGCCTATTTATCTAATAGTGATCTTTGGCTGTGTCTGCTATCTTGGTGGAAAAGATTCACTTTTGAAATAAAGCGTTTTGAGAGGAAAGAAAGACACATATACATTGTGAAAGTGATGAAAGACCACTTACAGCTTAATATGCAAGTATTTAGAGCTGTTTTTACAAAAAGAGGTAGATCTGTTCCTGCACATGAAACCTGCTGTTCTGGTACATGGCTGATACATATATATGCATTTGACTGATTCATGACTTGAATGATTTCCACCCAAATAGCAAGCATTCCCTCAGAGCACAGCTTATAAATAAGTGTTGTACAAATCTGGTGCTGCTGTGATTCTTAACTAATTTGGGTAATTTTGTTTCCTTTTGTTTTTAAAGGATCAGTTTGATAACTTGGACAAGCATACGCAGTGGGGCATTGACTTCTTGGAGAAATACGCAAAATTTGTAAAAGAAAGGATAGAAATTGAGCAAAACTATGCAAAACAACTGAGGTAAGGTTTTTTTCTTTGCAAGAGGTTCTTAAAAGTTACTTAAAATCACTGTATCGCTTGGTGGGGAAGTATGAAATGTCGTGATTAATGACTGTTTTTCATTTACAGAGTGAATTAGATCACTAGCTGTTTTCACGACAGACCAGTCCAAAACAGAAAATTATCTTTGGGTGTGCACTTGCTTGCTTGTTTTTGCCTTCTCTCCCACCCACCCTTCAGATCTTTGGACTAAAAAGATTTAAGGCTTAAAATTAAAGATTCAGAACAAGGAAAACCATAGTGACTTTTTGCACAGACTGCCAGCATGTTTGCTGTAAAGTGCATTATCTGTATCTACACTTGAGTGTATGTGCGCCTCTGCTGCTAATTAATTTCTCATGTTGAATTGGCAAGAGCTCCACTACATTGTGTTAAGAAATCTGATTGAAATAATTGAGTAGAACTTGAGAAAACAACAAGACCTTCCTGTCCTTAAAGCACACCCTTTCCATAGCAGGTCTTGTCCCTTTGGGTGAGACTGTAACCCAGCCACCCTTTGTCTTACCTCTGTTCTATAGCTGCCAAGTGAAACATCTTCTAGGTCCAATAGGAATTTCCCTTCAGGGATCCTACAAGGGGACTAGCAGCCATGAAATGGCTGCTTCAGAGTAAGTTATTTCTTTAGGATAAAGTAGGTTGATTTTTACCACCAGTGCATTCAGTGCTTGAAGAATAAAATTTAAAGTAAGACACTCTGTGAACTTGGCCTTCATTGCCACCTTTGCCATCATCTTTACTGTCTTGAATTCCTCTGGGGATTCGACTGAAGCTGCTGCCTACCCTTGGCAGACTGAAACTGATAGCAGCTTCTCTCCTGTGGTTTCTTCCATCATCTCATCATTTGCAAACCAGATTGTCACTAGATAGAGAGCTGAGAAATCCTTCCTCATTAATACAGTAAGGAGGTTCACAGCTGAGAATATGGATGTTCTCTATCTGGGCTGCTCATTTCCTTTTTGATTTCTTTATCAGTTTCTTTTCATCCAGTTGTATATATTCACCTAACATAATAACCCATTGTTTTACTGAAAGAATTTTTTTCTTAGAAGGAATAAAAAAATACCACTTTTCCAAAGCTGGTATAGAAGAACTTGAGGAGGTAAAGGAAGGTTGGAAGCATGCACAGCACCGTTTGCAGCCCTGTTTTGATTTGGTTTCAGTTGCCTGTTAAAAAATAGAAATATGTTTTATTTCCCCAGATCTCTGTGAAGATCTTTTCCTTAAATAGTGTTAACAAATGTCATTTTACTTGATTGTATTTAAAGGTTCATTCCACAGCTAGCAAGATGAGACAACATATCATTACTTCAGGATTTGACTAAAAATAGAAAATTTTCTCTGTTCAGCATTTTACACTGGGTAAAACTATTGGTTTTTCTTGAAGTGTCTTTCAAAAATGCGAGAATTTTGTCGAGTACCCCTTCTGTCAGATGCCTGGAGTGACTGTCCCTGTGCAGTAAGTATGACAGTTCTGGGAAGCACAGGTCTTGCTGCACACATGTTATACAGTGCATGCATGCACTTCCTGCCTGCTTCCCACGAGGGCCTGGACAGCACACACATCAGAGGGTGACTGATTTTCTGCCAGTAGACCGCTTCATGAAGCTACTCTTTGATATTCTGGCATATGTATGCTTTGGAGGAGACCATCTCGTGATAACAACTTGATTTCATCATTCCTCCTGAGGACACTGAGGGGATTGAGATCAAACAAAATTATCACCTTCAGAAGAGTTAGCCATCCTGCATCTTGCTCCTGGGAAGTTCTGAGAGAGAAGATCTTACGGGATGAACTGTGGTTCTGGTGAATTTTAATATTGGCAGCGTATGGCCTGTAAGATAGATATTAATATCCCTACTGGAAATTTCGAGTGTATCACTGTTTCTTCCTTTTGTAATGGAAAACAATCTGAAAAAGAGTGTTGAGACTCTTTTCATAATGAACTTTATATAATGCTCTTGGTTAGTAGAATACGAACAGCACAGCAGGTAGTCACATCTGTGGCCTTGGTACTTGCATGGGAGTCCAAGGAAAGCCAAGTTCAGTCAGGAGATAAAGCTAGTGATGAATGGTGGTATTTTTGGTTTCAGTGTGGACCATGAACATGCTGTTGAGATCATTGATGGATCTTATTCTCATAGACTTAAACCCAAGGATGAAAACCTGAGTTAAATTTCATAACAGTTTTCACAAATTTAGTCTGTCTCCTGGCAGAAATTCATATTCACTTTGTGTATGCTCTTGCATTTTGAAAGCTTTCTTTTTCTTTACACTGTCACAACTTAGTGATGAGCCTTTCCCAGGTGCAGCAGCCCTTCCTGGTCTTCTAGGAGATGGCAAGGGGTGCATGTACAGCATATGAGGAGCTGTTTGAGCAAACTCACTAGATTCTTACTGTATGCAGCTGTTGCAGCTCATGGTTGCCAAGTAATTCCAGAGGTGATAACTTTTCCAAATGCTGGTTTTAGGTTACAAGTCATTCCTTGCTATTCTTCTTTGATACTGAAAAAAAATTAGAAGAAAGATTGGGGAATCCTCAATTGTCTGTGGGGGAAAAAGCCACCCAAGACAGCTTGTCGTGTCTTTGTCTGCAACATAATATGTTCTGAAACAAAAAAAGGAAGTGTAATTTGATTTTGTTTGAGCTAACTTAAAGGAAAATATGCAGTTTTGTGTGGTGTAGGTCTCAGCTAATGTATTGTGTTACCCCGAGGTTTACAAAGGTTATTAGAGGCTGTTACTGAGTTACAGAGATGTGAATCAGGATGAAGATATTGCAGGGTACATTGTACATTAACACATTCTATTTTAATGATATGACTGGTTTTTTTATTTTCTAATTGGGGAAAAATAGATTTAGTATGTGCCAAACCGCTAGGCTCGTGTCTGAATTTTTAAATTGAATTCTCAGATACTGTTTTTGATCAGCATTGTTTACTAAAAGGGGCAAGACTGTTCCACATGATTACACACAAAATAATTCTGCAGGTTCACTCCCTTTTCATCCTGTCCAAAGCATTATGACACTCGAGCAGACAGAGGAGTTCCACTTTCTGTGATGTTAGGCAGTAATACAAGTTATACCTGCAGCTGGAGAATAAACTGAAATAAAATTTCTGAAGATGGTCAGCTTCTCTATTGTTGGTTTAAAGCAAATAGCTATGATTGTTCTTGAGCTGTTTGTTGCCCATTAAAATCGTGTGTTGTGATCTCTGGAGAGATCTAGTTACTCTGATTGAATCTATTTTTCATGTTCTTTCTGCATAGTGTTGTGTTTAAGTGATATTTTCATAAATGCAGTATTAATATATGCATATGTCTAGTCAAACTGAGACAGTTTCCACATTTTTATATGCATAATCTTGGAGACATTTTTGAAAATGGGTGTAAGCTCAAATGTAAAGCTGGGAACAGAGATCATCACCACATGTAATCGTTTCTCAAAACTCTCTTCCTTTGATTGGAGCTGAGATTTTACACTGCTCGTTACTATTCAAATATGGTTGTGGCAGGTTTTTTTATAGCCCTGTTGCCATAAACTTAAACTTGTAATTTCTTAAAGGTTCCAAGAATATTCAGGTTTGTAAACTTGAAATCTGGGTTACAGTTTTTTAAGATTGATTGCGCCAGTGTTTCTGATGAGATGTTACTAAACACAGTTAATTGTTACTGTTTTCACCAGTCCATAATACTGATGTGCAGTCACTAAAGGCATCAGAATTGTAATATGTAATTACTTTACCTATAAATAGGAAGTGCTTTTAAGTACTTGCTGCAATTTTAGCTATGTATGAAAGCAAAAACGTGTGTGACCAGGCTCATTTGTAATATGATCTAGAGGCTGTAGTGGTTTACTATAAGCAGATACCACAGGACCCGAGCTGCTACCATAATAGAAATTGTACCAAGTTGGTGCTGCTGCTTCTGTTCTTGATGTGCTGTATTAATTGACTGAAGAAAACTTAGTTTTGAGTTTATAAACACAACTTTTTACACATCTGTAACATTTTGTGTAAATGTTTTATGTACCTGACTATAAGTAATTTTCATCAACCAAAGTGCTTTCTGAAACTTCTGCCTAAGTGACTGAGGTCATACTTCTCTTAAAAATCAGGTTCCTGTCTCACTGGTGGTGACCTGAGACCAATTTGTATCAGGAAGTGAGGTTAACAAAATTACTGGAGCAGTGCAATTGGATGTGGTTAATCCTGTATAAAATCTGCTTCCAAATGGCTGGCTGTAAGACAGTGTGATAAAAGCCATCAAAATTTTACTTCCAAGGAGAATTCAAGTGTCATCAGCTGCACCTTTCTTAAGAAGCGAAGACATTAATCTTCTACATTTGTTTCTGTTCTGATGATCAGCAATTGCTTGTACAGTTTTCTTATAAACCAGTCCAGATCCATATCTGAATTCTGAGAAATAGGCAGAGATTTAGATTGAAGTGTCAGAGAATGTTGTGCCCCCTTAGAAGTGTCAGCTGGTTCCTTTTTGAAAGAATGTCACTTTTCAAATTTATGCTCATACTGGCTGCCTGTCAACCTGTGCTTTTTCAAAGGTCTAAATTTAAGATCTCTGTTTTGATTAGGTATTGGTATTCACTTATTGGAAAAGCCATCTAAGCATAATTATTCACATGAACACTGGATTTTTCTTTGATCTTTAAACCTACATTTGCCTGTCTTTTCATATTTATTGCCTTTGATTACTGTACCTTGTGCTGTTAAATCCCATCATAGTGTTTCAAACCCGTGTGTTCTTTTGATCCAAAGTTAGATGGGATTGACTAATGAAACTGGCTGTTATTAGGAGAAGGGATTATATCATATTTTTTTCTTTCTAGAAATAGTTAACAATTGCATTAAAGAATGAAACCAGAACAGAAATCTGCATGCTATTAAATAATCTATATTTATGACCCTTCTCTCCAGCCATTTTAAACTGTATGGCTTTAGTAAGTCCTTTGTTTTCTCATTTTTAACAGCTCTGAAAATCTTCCCTTGAAAAAGCTCGTGCATGGTTGCTTAGCTGCAGCGTTGTATGTGTGCTATGCATTTCACCTTCTGAATAAAAATAAGATGAATTTTAGGAATTTCCTGTTCATTAATAAGCACTGAGGAACAAAGCAGAAATGTAAGGAAGAATGGAACACAGTAAAGTTACTTAGTGTATATTTTTTTTCTATTGTATTTATGCATTTTCCTATCAAAATGTCTGCATTTAATCCCTACCAAGCAGGATGTTACAACAGGCAGTGGGTTCTGGGGGTAGCAAGAAGAGATTCATACTTGAACTTCAGTAAGGAGGTTAATTTCAAATGTGTAGATAATTTTTTAAAATCAGTGTTTATTCCATTTCTTAGTACATATTGATATGAAAAGGACCTGACTTTCATAGCTGCTTTTTTTGGTTGTAGTCTCAGAGGATATAGAAACAGGCAAAAGACTTTGTGACTGGATGTCGTCTCGCTACGTGGGCTTTTGTACCATAGAGATGACTTCCCGATAAATGGATTTGAGAAATTGTACAAGGTTATTTTAGATAAAAGCAGAATTAGCACCTTGGTTTTAATGGTAAGGTACTTTGTAATTGTAACAACTGAAGTTACGGAGAGACGGTGGGGTGAAATACACAACATTCATGCCAGATTTTTACCTCCTAGAATCTTCTCTTAACTCCTCCATTCCTTTTTCCCTTGCATTCTGTGATAAGCAGATTATTTCATATCAATGCTCTCAAAAATTGGACTGGCATACTGTGTTAAGGGCTGGTCCTGTGGATTGTCTTCTGGAGATTTGCTTGGTTTCTAAAATCTGGATTTGGAATGCTGATGGTAGAACAAACTGCAAAATCTTTTTTCTGAAGAGACACATTGCCTCTCCTGTTCTGGCCGTGTCCTTATTGAAGATTTGGAAATGCTGTGGTTAAAATCTTTGACCTGAACCTATGTTCGAAGCTTCCTTGAGGCATGGAGGTTTGTGCTCATGGCACGGCACGCAGCGTGCACGGTCTGTGTTACACAGTGGTCAGACATTGGCCTTGTCCTCGTCTGCTGCTGCCTTCTGCATGTGCAAAAAGGATGGTAAATAACAAACTCTTCATTTCATGTCTAGGCACTGCAGTGCAAGTTTTAAAATATTTGCGAATTGTTCTAGGTCAAAGTGGTATAAAACTTTGATAATAGCATAGATTTCAGCCTTGTGTTATCTAAAGGACCCTTATAAGTTGACAGGAGTTGATTTATTCATAGAACATTAAACAGAAATAATTTGTTAATGCAGTTTTCCATGTGTGTCTTCTCAAAAGAGACTCTAAAATCTGATTCTTTTTTGTTCTTCTTTAATAGAAATCTGGTTAAGAAGTACTGTCCTAAACGCTCACCGAAAGATGAGGAACCCAGGTAAAAATGTCCATTTCAAGTTCTGTGTGTAAAAAGTGAGAACTAACAGTATATGCTGTCCTTTTATGGATTTACTTTTAAGATAAATAGTTATATGTTGATGATGACAAAATAATTGTGCTTGGCTTCTTACAGTTCTGCTGTATTCTTAAGCATGAAACCTTGGTTTACTTCTATTGGTATTTTAATGTAGTAAACGTGGCAGGTTGTTCTTGTTCCCTTCCAAATTAATATTTAGGTAACTGAAATTTCTAAAGCAGCAGTTTAGCTTGCTATGTACAGTCTGGTATTGTTTTTTAAAGAAAAGCAAGTGTGTGTCCTTAGGCTTTGGTTTTTTGGTTGGTAATAGAGATTTTCATTGCATTTTTATGGCAATGCAAATGTAGCTATCCATCTCTATACTCAGACCTGAATCCATCTCTATACTCAGACCTGAGTGTACACAAATTGTCATGTTATGGGCAAGAAGAGCTCTTAAAATGCTGACTTGCTTTGACTCCGGAGGCAAAATAAGTGGATGTCTAATGGTGGAAGAACAATTTGTGCTAAACAACTTTATCAGAAATGTGCTTGTTTTGCTGTCCGTTCCATAGCTGTTTAAAAAATATATTTGAAAAAGCACAATACTTTTTTTTTTTTTTTTTTTTTTTTTTTTTTTTTTTTTTTTTTTTTTTTTTTTCCCCTTTAGGGTTAAGTCTTAGGAAATAAAAAAAGTTTCAGGTTGCAGCCAGAGCACATGCTGCGCAGAGTGCCTGAGAAGCCACAGTGGGATTTCCTTTAGCTCTTCTAACTGTGTAAAGATCCTGGACCTGAGGGAATAGGCTTTCCAGTGCTAGAGTGGCGTTTGTAATTCCCAAAAGCCAAGCCTATGGAGATGGCTGTATTCCACAGTTAAAAGAGAGAGAAAGATGTATATTTTAATGTGGTGCCTGTGTTTTTTTTTCCTTTCTTCCCTTCCACACACACTTTCTACCCTTTGCCCCTCCTCTTCCCCCCTTTTTAGTGCCAGCCATAGTGGCACCTTACTTCCAGCCAAGAGGTGGGCAGGCAAACAGGCAGCTGTCTCCAGAGCTGATAGCAAACTTGTTCAGTAGAACGCATCGGGATGCGTAGGAGTGCTCTGATTGGCATGTTCCAGCCTCGAGACTACCGAGCGCATCATCTCTGCAGCAAGCTCAGCCTCCGAGCCTAGGGACGTATGTATCCGTTCCCCAGCTCAGGCCTCTCCCTGGGCAGCTTAGGAGATACCACTATACCACAGGGCTTGCCAGGTAGTATTCTTCTTCTTTCTTTTCCATCCACAAACCCCACGTTCTTATAAAATGTATTTGAAGAGACATTGCGACGGCTAGTAGATGCGAGGCTTAACATAGGCTTTCCCAGCTTGTGTTTCTACTCTACCTCGAGTAGCATTGAGATGAGGTTTATTGTAAAATGTCTCTGATTTTTTTATTAATCAGGAGTACAGACTATACTAAAATAAGTGTATTTTAAAAGCTAACTTTCTGTGTGTGTTTGTGTGTGTGCTTTTTCTGCCAGGTTTACTTCGTGTATTGCCTTTTTTAACATCCTCAACGAGTTGAACGATTATGCAGGACAGCGAGAAGTAGTTGCAGAAGAGATGGGACACAGAGTCTACGGAGAATTGATGAGATATTCTCATGATCTAAAAACCGAGAGAAAAATGGTAATTTCTGTGGTTTTGAATGTGAAAATAGGATATCAAGATGTACATCTTTCAATGAAGTCATGTATTTGTACCCATTTTGATGAACATGGCAGTACATGGGTTTTGTCATACATTTATAGAACACATTTAAGGTTTTTCTATAATACATAATGTTGTATACTATAATACAGTTATTAAACCTGAAAATTGTTATCTTGGGAAGACAGAGCTTACTAGTAACCTTTTTTTTGCCAGTGTTCCACAGTATCTGTGATACAATTCTTGCATGTTAAGTAATGTCTTCCAAAGAGTACAGGTAGCTGGTGGAAGATACTGCACACCATAGTCTATCAGCTAGAGCAGGGACTGATTAATGGTAATAATACTAAAAATATAGGCAAATCTAATTTATTTGTGGTGTTTTTAGCATCTTCAGGAAGGGCGAAAGGCTCAGCAGTATCTGGACATGTGCTGGAAACAGATGGATAATGTGAGTTTGTTTGTGTTTGGATTTTATTCCTGTTGAACTTATGTAAGATATACAGGCTGTAAGTGGAATTGTTTTCATCTGTCTTGCTTAGATTTAATATTTATGTATATTACTGAATGTCCAAGTAACTTAGTAACATGATACAGTTCAATGTATTTATAGTTCCCTGGTTAAAAAAAGCTCCTGTAAACACCTTCTGTGTTTATGTTTGAGAGGAGCCTTGGCTTTTATCCAGCATAAAGGATCCTGATTTTAACATGGGTACAGACTTTGGTTGCTTCTCCTTGGGCTTCTAAAAATGGCAGTTTATTTATATGAAGATGAAATCTTAAGTCACTGAATTTGGCTTGAGGGCTTGTTCCAAGGTATATTCAAGAATACTATTATAGACTGTTGTACTTTCAGGAGGTAGAATTACTGTTTAATGGAGAAATGCAGGGAGTGAATGTCTCTAGGACAGACTATAAGCTTCTTTTTCTCAAAACAAATGCTTTTAAAGATGAGGAAATAGGAAATTCAAGCAAGTCTGTTCAATATGTATTCTGATATTCTGGTTTTCTGTTTTAAAAATGTATTATATCTTTGATCCAGATTATTGTGAAGCAGTACTGGAGAAGTGAATGTTTTGTTGTTGTGGTCCCAGATGAGCAGGGTCTTGGTTCACTGTCATGTCAGAAAGTTTAATTCATCATCAGAGGATCAGAATAGAAGCAGATGTGGTAATTTTAGATGTTATTACTCTTCACCAAGATAGTTCCCACAGTTCAGCTCAAACAATACAGTGCCTTGTATTTACCTGAGTGCAAAGTCATTCTTTTAAATGCATTTAGATGCCTTTAAGGGACACACTGATCTCACTTGCTGACTCTGCTGTGAAGCAGGAGCTTAGAGTCTCAGTTGCAGTTTCTCTTTAGAGATGTGAACTTCTGCAACAATTTTTCGTACAGCAGTTGTCTTGACAACAGCTGCATATATGGAACATCAGGTATATTGAATACACTTGTCTGTGCTACCTGCAGCTGTGCCACTTGACATGAATACTGATGATGATTGTAGTATGGTTACATCCTTCAGACTGCCTTCAAAATAATTTAGTTGACCTAGTTGCTGTGCTAACAATGTGCTCCTTTAAAGGGACTTTGTGAATTTAAGATACTTGAATGGAAGCTTTGATATTTAGGATTCAGAATTAATGTCTGAAACCAAGTGGGAATAGTGGCTTTGAAGCAGTAAGTTTGTGCCTTTTGTAGAGCAAAAAGAAATTTGAGAGAGAATGCAGAGAGGCAGAGAAGGCACAGCAAAGCTATGAACGACTGGACAATGATACCAATGCGACGAAGGCTGATGTTGAGAAGGTAAGGGCAGTGGCTTTTCTGTATTATCAATGATACTTCATTTACTTGTTAATCATCAGTACTCAAACAATATTCATTGGATGTATAAAACATGTTTACTTGTTATGTGCAAAATCAAAGTTCAGTGACAGGTAAGACAGCAGAGGAAAGGAGTGTGCTTCAGAATCAGCATGGTTTGGGTTGGAAGGGACCTTGGAGACTCCCCTGCCATGGGCAGGGACAACTTCCACTAGACCAGGTTGCTCAAAGCCCCATCCAACCTGACCTTGAACACTGCCAGGGGTGGGACATCCACAGCATCTCTGGGCAGCCTGTTCAGTGCCTCACCACCCTCACAGTGAAGAGTTTTTTCCTAATGTCTAATCTGAACCTGTCCTCTGTGAGTGTAAAATCATTCTCCCTTGCCCTATCACTACCTGCCCTTGTGCAAAGTCCCTCTCCAGCTCTCTTGTAGACCCTCTTTAGGAACTGGAAGCAGCTCTAAGGTGTCTCCAAAGTCTTTGTGTCACCAGGCTGAAAAATCTCCAGGTCTCTCAGCCTTGTCTAGGAGGAATGCTCCAGTGCTCTGATAATCCTTATGCTCTCCTTTGGACTCTTCCCAGCAGGTCCATTTCCTTCCTGTGCAAGGAGGCTCTCAGGAGGGCTGAGCAGAGGGCAGAGGCAGCTCCCTTGACCTGCTGGCCACGCTGCTTTTGATGGAGGCCAGGATAGGGTTGGCTTTCTGGGCTGTGAGTGCACATTGCAAGGACCCCCAGGTCCTTTTCCTCAGGGCTGCTCTCAGCCCATTCTCTCCCAGCCTGTGCCAGTGCTTGGGATCACCCCAGCTCCCATGCAGGACCTTGCACTTGGCCTTGCTAAAGTTCACCAGAGTCCCTTGGGAAGGCTGTGCTGTGTTCCTTAAGCTGCTGTTTGGTACCTCGTGCTTTTTGTGTTCTGTCACTTCTGTGGGTTTTGGGGTATGCATTTAAGCAGTCTGCCTAAGGGAGCTGCAGGGATCATTGCTTTCCCTGTGTGTAACAAAGGAGGTTCAGGAGTGTCGCTGTAGGTGAAGTCTCACATGCTTTATATTTCAGTTGTAAGGATGTTGGTTCTGATGAGTTGTGACTAGTGTTCCTGCATAGTTGGTAAAATAAAATAATGCTGTGTGTCACTGAAAAGTACAAGATGTTTGACCTGATACCATTTCCTACTAGGCTAAGCAACAGTTAAACCTGCGCACACATATGGCTGATGAAAACAAAAATGAGTATGCTGCACAACTACAGAATTTTAACGGGGAACAGCACAAACACTACTACATTGTCATTCCTCAGATCTACAAGGTAAAATAATTAACAGATAAATATTTCTGATCCTTTCCTAAGAAAGTAGACTTTAGAATTAAAACCACTGGTTTTTTTGGATTTTATCGGATCATTTTATCAAGAAATTACCATAATCTTGAGACAACTTGTGTTTGTTCATGAGACTGCTTATTTTAGATTTCCAACGAAAATGCTTGGTTGCATGTTCTGTAAGATTTTATGCTTTATAGACTCTTCGATTAAATATTTCTGAAAAGGTTTGGCAAAATAATCATTTGAGATGTCTGGGTGACAGCAGACTTTTAAAACAATCCTAATAAGGGTTGTTCAGTAGTTCTCAGGATCCCTGTGTGTGTGTGAGGTGAAGGAGAGCAGGTAGCTGACAGTGCCTGTGCTTTGGTGGATCTCATGCACAGCTGTACTGGAAGCAGAAGTTCCAGCACCCTCCCAGCCCCCAATTAGCCCTTGTTCCATCAGTGTTAGTTCCCAGCAATCCACAGATATCTAAACCAAGAAAAACACTTTGCATCTAAAGAGGGAATTTCTTGAGATGCTTTATGTAACTGTTAAGATTTTTTTTTAAAAACATTCTTTCAAAAACATGGACTTGGCAAGGCTGGAAAACCGATTTGAAGTAGTTGGGTGCAGTAGTTGAGGAGAGTTCAGGAGTGCGCTGGCTTGTACCTTCAGCCATTTGGGAAATATGGTGGGAACTGATACTGAGACAGGGAGTAAGGAAATGCAAGGTGAAAACACTGCGTTTATTTGAAGGTATTCATCTTAAATGTGCTTGATATTTTCCAGAAACACAAGTCAGTTCATTTTTTTTTTTTTTTTTAGTCCTTACTAGAATGTCTAGGATTCACGGGAGAAAATTGTGCCTTGCCTTATTAAAGAGTTTTCTAATATTTTAACTGTTAAGCAGCACTACAGTAGGTCTGACATTACTGATCCAAGGAGTGCAGTTCCTCCGCTCCCAGGAGAAACGGGTTGATCGTCTCTGTAGCTTGTGCCAGACTTTTGCTTTACTGCCTTTATTTCTCCAGGGTTAAAATCCATTATCAGTGTAAGATACTAGTCACATTTTTAGAACTCTACAGTAAGAGCAGAAAGGCCTAGTCCTGCTTTCTCTTGGGACTACACTTTTATTACTTCATTGCAAGTATTCGGTTACATTCTGTGGGAAAACCTTGCAGAGGGGTTTAGCACGTCTAGGTGGTTGTTTTGTCTTGGAGAGATAAAACTGAATATTGTTTATGACATCTGCCTCAGTGTAGATATAGGATCCAGTTTTTGACAACCTATTGGTATATGTTTTACTGATGTTTGCTTTTGTTTGGGGTGTTTTCCACATTCAGGTGAAAAGTCCAAGGCTATTATCTTAATAGTATTTCTCTTTAATTTATTCTTTTTTGTTCTGTTCCAGTAAACTTTCATTGCAAATCTTACGTAATGGTATTCTTCTCTTTGTTTTCTTGCACACTGCTAAAGGAAATGGTTTGTATTTCAAATCAAAGTGTCTAAACTGCAGATAATTTTTATTTTTCTTATTTTTCCTATATTTTAAATAATTGGTATTGCTTGGAAGGTATAATAATAAAAGCAAGATGGAGATATTTATCACCAGAGAGGAATTACTTGGGACCAGAAGGAGAGAGTGAGGAGATGTAAAAATCAGTAACATTTCTTCACTGTGATTCTTGTTTTTGCATGAAACAAACACGGTTTACAGTTGCCTGTAAGCGCTGTACATGAGCTTTATAAAAGAAAAAGAAAATCTTTACATGCTTTTTAAAAATCAAAGGGCATAAAGTCTTCATGACTATTGGACTGGGCATCCTAAATCTATGCCTGAAAGGACTTTTAAGTTCTGTTTTGTTAAGCAAATACTGGGACAGCATAGAAATTCTGTCCCACACTGTGGTGACTGCAGTAACTGCATATGTCAGGACTAAGGAGGAAAAAATCAGCAAATGAAAGCTTTATTTTATCTTTCTTTGCACTTGCAGCAACTTCAAGAAATGGATGAAAGGAGGACTATCAAACTTAGCGAATGTTACAAAGGCTTTGCTGACTCTGAGCGCAAGGTTATTCCAATTATCTCAAAATGCTTAGAAGGGATGATCCTTGCAGCAAAATCAGTTGATGAACATAAAGTAAGTAGAACTGAGTAACTTTAAATGTGTGTGAGCAATTGAACTGCTCCAGAAGCGATGGAGAGGGGAAAGACTGACTGACCCTGCACAGTTTTCTTGCTGTTGTCATATATCTGCTTCGGAAGTGTTGTGACTTTGATTTCAGCAGAAGGGACCACTCCTGCTTGTGTTGTCTGCTCTCTTCCTGCTTTATTGATTTTGTTCACTCTGAATTTCTTTGACACATTCTCACTGGGCGTGATTTTTGGACACATTATTTTGGGTATCCTGAAATATCCTGGAATACTGTGGTCAGTGTTTTCCCCTGTATGTGACATTAAAACACATAAAGGGCCTTCAGTTAACATAACTTCATTCAGTTAAGTATTTGCTGGAATATTCTGAATAGCAGTGTGCTTTGCTATACACTCATGGACACTTCTGAGATAAAAGCATGTTGTTAAGTTGCTCTGTCTGAAAGTGTGTGTTTTGAGCTCACTCTTACTTTCTGTGCATCTCTGCAACTAAATGAAAAATTTGCTTCAGTTTTTTCTCTGGTTCTTGATGGGTTTGCTTTTTAAAATCCTTAATGTCCTACGTTTAGGACTCTCAACTAGTGATAGACTGCTTCAAATCTGGTTTTGAACCTCCTGGAGATTTTCCATTTGAGGACTACAGTCAGAATATTTACAGAACTATCTCTGATGGAACCATCAGTACACCAAAGCAAGAGGGAATGAGAATTGATGCTAAAACTACGGTCGGCAAGGCTAAAGGAAAGCTGTGGCTATTTGGAAAGAAACCAAAGGTAACAATTAAGAAATTACTATTTGGAAAATTAAAATTTGAATATTTAGAGTACATGGAAGCAGCAAGTCATGTATTTTTAAAAAAATCTTCCCTTTGCCTGCCAATTTACTTTTAAAGTGTGTGTAAGGAGATCAGAAGGTTTGAGTAAAATGTTAAAAATCAAGTTGTCACTGGGGAAGTTTTTCTTCTAGTAATTTGTGTCTGGGAGTGTTTCTAATGGTTATTTGATAAAAGTAGCTTTCCATTATGGTAATGTTTCTAAGACTCTGTGAAGACTTTCTGTAGTTGCCTAGGAAGGGTGTTAATTGTGAATGTAGAATTAGGGAGAGGGGAGAGCACGCTTTGGAGCTGGGCAGACTTCAGACCAGTCTGTTATGGCACAAAAAGCAACCCCCTTCTAAATGTCACATTTATATATAAAAGTGTTAATACAGATTTCTATTACACCTGCTGCAAGTTTTGAAAATTCCTGAGGTTTCTCTGGAAACCTTGAAGTTTATAATATGTCACTGGTAAAACATACTGTGGAAGCTCCATGAAGGTAAACGTCCTAGAAGAAATGTTATTATGAAATAGGTAAAAATATTCCTATGCTCAAGAAAAAATTGAAAGCATTGAAATTACTCCTTTGTTTTCTTATGAGTTACAATTAACACTTTCTGTGTGAAGTGCCTTCATGGATCAACAAAAATTGTCAATACGTGCATTAGCTATATAAATGGAGTACATACATATTTAAATTTTATACTTTATGTTTATTTAATATTGGAGCATATCAGTGAGTCGTTTTCATGATGCTCACAAATTTCTATGAGATTATTTTAATGCTTCAAGACAGTTTCTGTCATTTATTACAGGAAACTTTTCTTAGGGCTTCTTAATGGTAGAACTTATTTACCACTTGATAGCATTCTGAGAGAGTAGGTCTTTAGAGAAAGGAAGGATACAGATGATTCTTTATTCCATCCTCAGTGTATATGATGTAACTCCAGCTGGGTGTGAAAACCGATTGTTTACTTTTCATGCAATATAATTAATGATTCATGCATTAATACATGGGCATATCTGTTGCATTTGTCTGCATAGCTGGGTGAGATTTGGCCTGTTCTGTAATTAGATCACAATTGCCACAGGAGCAGAGGACGTCTCTCTGATAGTTTAGGGAGTATGTAAATGTACGCTGGTTCCAGGCTGGCCCTTGGCATTTACTGTAGTTGGTAGAAATCCCGTAGTGTGATGACGGCTGAAATAAGCTGACAGGACTCGCCCTGCCCTTTGTTCTCCCCGCTTCGCTCCCTGTGTGTAGCATTCAGGGAGTCAGCCTTCTGTTTTCTCGGTGGAGCCACAGGTGTGACACGTGTGTGCATACTGCATGCATCTCTTCCCTAAGGACCTGGATGAAATGAAAGATACTGTCCCTGGTTTTTACCTGGTTTTGGGGAGGATGGAGGAGTGCTCTACAAAACAGCAGCTGGAAGCAGAATACTTACTGGAAGATACATATTGAATTCCAAATACTATTCACAGGTTTTAAAATATATTCTTAAATTATCTATTATAAAATTATCTGGCTTACTACAGCTGGGGTATTCATGGGGACCTTTGGACTTCATTTTAGCTAAAACTATGGCTGGTCTTGACTTCCAGGTATTCCTTTACCTGTTTTTAATGTTGTCAAAGCCTTTTATAAAGGGAATGAATTCTGCAGCTGTGGAAATAGTAGAGGAAAATTGAACTGAGAAAGAATAGCAGAGGTATGAGAGACCTCTGCTAAAAAATGAGAGAAGCAATTTGAAAAAAGGGGAGGAGGCTCTAGGGATCGCATTAATAATGCTGTGCAGCCATTGTGTCAGTCCAGCTTGACTACAGAGTTTGAGAATACATTTTACAGTAGTCATTCTCCATAGATGTACCAAATATTTCTGGTTTGGCTAACCTGGTGGGGTACCTCAATATGTAGGAGGAAGTAGTGAGCAGGAATGCTGGAGCTTCCAGAATGATTGTAACTAAATTGGCAATAGCAGAGCTGTGTTTGAAGAAAAGAGACAGGGAGCTTTGGGATCTTGTTAGGATCTTGTGGTAGAGTCTAAAGCTTCCTTCCTTCTGTGCAGCAACCTGTAACTCTGAAGATTAATTCATGAGAGAAACCTTTTAAACCCAATACAGTTATAGTATAAATGTGTCTGGAATGTTACAGCCTGTTTCTGTGTTGGATGGAAATTTTATTTTTGTAAGACAGAATTTTCATTTTAAAATCACTTTGAACATTTGGCTTATTTATTGCTTTCTTTATTTCCACATTAGCCACAATCCCCACCCCTAACCCCTACTAGTTTATACACATCCAGTACTCCTAATGGGTCCCAGTATCCCATATTCTCCATTGAACCAGTGCATTATTGCATGAGTGACATAAAAACAGGGAAGCCCAGAATTCCTTCTTTCAGAAGCCTCAAAAGAGGGGTAAGTTTGATAACAAGTTGAAATGCATGATGGGCTATGAGCAGTGTGTTTGTGATGTGGCTTTTCTAATGCTCTTCACCCTCATTATAAGGCTTACTTCGTTAAAAGTAACACTTCAGCTATGAGGTCACTTCTGGGATACTTTGTTTCATACTATACAGAAGTTATCAACAGATTAAAAAGAAAATAAAATAGACAAGTTCTTCATCACATTTGAAATGCTCCTGCGTAAAATGAGGTGTTATAAAGAGGGTGCTCAGCATGTGTTTGATACCTTTCTTCATTGTTGTTCACATTTACAAATGTTTTCCTACCATCATGTGACATATTTTTGCAGTAGTTTATCATTGGATATACAGTTACCACAAAAATCATCTGACAGAGCAGATGTCTTATTTGCTGACTTTGAAAATGGTAAAAGTTGATTACGAGACACTGAACTAAGCAGGGAGAATTTAATTTCTTTTGTATGTGAAACGCTATGGTTCATAGTGATGGCAGATTTTGAAATTACAATTCTAATGTATTTTCTGACTAATTAGTTGCTCTTGTTTGTCCTAGTTTCTTTTGGGTAAAATTACTGAAAAAATTACTACCAAATGCCACTGAGGCTTATCAATTAATTTACTAATATAGTGGCATATTCTGCAAATAGAATTTGTCTGGAAGCCAGTAGAAGGAAAATAGGAAATGGTTTCCTAGCAACATTTATGGTGCTGTGATAAATGTACTGGCACTTTGCTGTTATGTCAGAAAAGCGTAGGCTGCCCAGTTTATGTATGTTTAGTGATATTTATTGATCCAAATAAAAAGGTAATTGGATGCATTTAGCTGTATATAATTGATAATTTTTGGTATTTCAAGACAATATTGACTTGCTATCTCATGGGCATCGAGAATGGTCGACTGTCGTTGACATCATGTGGAGATCGAGGTAGTTTCTATTGCAGTGAAGGTACAATTTAGAGGCTCCTTTGTTGTCGTTCTGAAGCAGAATGAGTTACAGTTAAAATGTACTTTATTTATCTTTGTCATGTTGCGGCATCTAATTTCAGGCCCCAGCTACCTTGGGAAGAGCCTTTCTAGCGCTGCCATTTTTTAGAAGATCCTTGTGCTCCCTGGGTCTATACGGAGGGCAGCGTCTCCTTTCCCTTCGGAGTCGTTAGGTCATAATTTGGTGCAGGCAGTGCCTCTTCTTCAGGACTCAGTGAGCAGCTGCTGCATTAGGGAGTTGTTGGAATGGCACAGGCCTTGATTACACCTTGATTTTGTTGATCACCGAGTGTATTGACTCCTGCCTTACAAATCATCACCTGGTACTGCCAGTACTTCTAGAACCTTTTTGAAAGGGAAGATCATCTCCTAACTACAGAATGCTAATGGAAAATGAAACCGTATCTTTATTTGATTTTTAAACACATTCTTCATGTTGTAAAACTGCATTAATTTAATACTTTCTTTAAGTAATTTAAATGTAATAATTCTTTAACATTAGGAAGCATCACTAGTATCCTACAGATTTAGACTCAGTCAGACGAGCCATAATAATAAAGTTTTCATGTCTGTAAAATCTTCAGGAATGAGCATTTAACTTAAATATATTCTGAATTTCCTTGCAAGCATTTTAACAGACGCCACATTATTGCATATTTTTTAAGTCTTTTCAACTTAAATGTACACTGGACTAGTACTAGATTTTTCGTTTTTAATCTCATTGATCAGTTTTATCTTTATAATACACCTTGATTAAATGCTTAATAGTTGCTAGTGTGTGATTGCTGCGTTGTCCATAGAGAATTATTTCCAGGTGGTTCTAACGCGCAGAACTACTAAAGCATAGCATCACCGGAAGGTTTGGTTTGGAAGGGACCTCAGAGGTCGTCCATTCCTCCTCCTTCCACTGGAGCAGGCTGCTCAGAGCCCCAGACAGCCTGGCCTCGAATCTGCCAGGGATGAGGCATCCACAGCTGCTCTGGGCAACCTGTGCCAGTGCCTCACCGCCCTCTGAATACAGGATTTCTTGCTATCATCTAACCTAAATCTATTTTCTTTCAATTAAAATATGTTCCCCTTTGTCCTGTCACCATCTGCCCATATAAGGTGCTCAGTTTGCTTGTGCTGAGCATCAGCTGTGAGTTGGCATCTGTCAGCCAGTGAAGCACCCCGGTCACTTGGCTTAAGGTGCCCTGTACAAGATTTCCCTCAAGGCTCTGGAGCTCACAAGCCCAGTGTCCCTCCACTGTGTGCTTCATGCAGAACATTTTGCTAGCAGCACACAGTAGCTGCAGAGTAGGTTATTGAAAGAGGGGTAAGCAAGAGTAGCTTGCTGTGTTAGTGCTGCTGTACCTGCTGCTGCCTCTCCTTTGAGAGCGTAACAGTTCCAGACAGAGCTTAGGAGAGGTCTCTGCTTGATGCCGCTTGGTACATAAAATACCTGCATTATCAGCAGTGATCTGTGAACCTTAACAGAGTTTTTCTTGGAAGACTCTTTCTGAAGGGAACAGGAAGTTTGTTTATGTCATTTTGCGTCTCTGGACTTCGAGATTCCTACCAAAGTATCATTTGTGAAGGTGCTTTACTTCCCTCATTGCTAGAAATTCTAATGTTGTGTGCCCCAAGCAGCAGCCTTCAAAATTGCTCAGGGTCAAAAGTGAAGCTGAGATAGGTCTTCTAAATTGCTTGGTGTTTCTCTGGAAAGGGTTGTGCAGATCATTAAAAGCACGGTGGATCTTCAAAATGCTGTGAATGTTAAAGCCAAGGTTCAGCTCCTAGGCATGCATGTTTTATTTGCCTGTTCTGAGGATGAAGTCTTTACTCTTGAAATGTCTTTGTTTTTATCTGGACTAAAACAATATTAGATAACAACAATGACCCAAATGCTGTTTTCAGAAGGTAAACTTAATTACTTCTAGACTGGAAAAATATCTCTGTTTATTCTAGATCTGCTGTGCTATTACAGTAAATACATTGCAAACCCCATATTTGTAAGAGTGGTTGTAGTGGATTTTGAGCTATGATTAATAGATTTTTTGTATATGGCTGATCAGTCCATCATCATCAAATTTTGCTATTTTGTGTAATGCTGGCTGTGTGTGTGTGTGTTTATTTTCCTACAACAGAAGGCTCAGCCCTTTTTTCAGAACACTAAAATTCAAAAGTAGTTTAATGAAGTTGTGTGTTAAAATTTTTTAAGTTAAAAGTACCCATTATCACCTAGTATTTCTTAATCACTAATTCTTAAAACAATTCTTCTCTTGTGCTTATAGTAAAATGTATTTTTTCTAAATGAAAATGTCAATCCTTAAGTGATATTTTAAAAATACATTTTTAGACATTAGTCACTTTTGTAACTGGTCGTTGCATGTAAATAATTTCCCGTTTCTTTCTGTTTTCAAATGAACTGTGCAGTGGTCGGTGAAGATGGTAAGCCCTGTGTGCTGATCTGTCTGCTGTACTTCTGCTAAGATAGCATGAAAATAATCTCGAGAGTGTTTCCATATCATAACTGCTTTAAGTCAGGTGCTGAAATACATCTGCAGATTTTCCACTCATGCACAGCCTTCTTAATCATCCACGCTTAATGTAAGGCAATTAGACTTGTGATCTGGCTGCAACTAAATCTGCAGTTTTGGAATTTAAGAGTTGACCAATTCACAAGTTGGTCATGATGGAAATACTTGGTGATTTTTCTTTGTCAGGAAAACTGTTTAAGGGGCATAAAATATGTATATGAAAAGATTATAAATTTTGTGTAAAGAAGAAATACTGAATACTGCACTGCTTTGAATTTTGAAGAAGAATTTGCAGCGGATAACCTTTATACTTAGAAATATAGGAAGCTGTTACTTTAAATAAAACCATGCCTTAATCCAATATTGTATTGCAGAGTAAATCAGTAAAAATTCACAAAAAGACCTCTGTTCTTCTGATCCATCTTTTAGGATACTCTGGTTTAAACTGACCTGTAAAGAAGAATGATAGAGAGGACATGACTGTATTTTTGTTTCTTTGTAGTATATTCCACTTAATGCTGTTTTCTTGAAAGACTTTCTGAAGGGAACAGGAAGTTTGTTTATGTCATTTTGCATCTCTGGACTTTGAGACCATACCCAGTGGATTCTTCTTCCTCCAGAAAGAAACACTTGTTTTATTTTGGAAATATCTCAAATATTTGGAATCATATCTTGATTTCCCTTCTTTTGTCTTATATTCTCTTCTTAAAAAGCGATGAGATTGATTTTACAAGTGCAGAACAGCTGAGGGGCTGAGAGGATTTTAAGGGGGGTGTTGGAAACTTGGCACCTGAGCCTAAGGCTTGTATCAAAATCTCAAAGTCAAGCTTCTGTAAACTTTCTTCTTGACAAAAGAAATGCTGGCCGGGTTGGTTTGCCTCCATGGAGGGTTACTGGAAGGGCAAGTGGGTTTCCTGGGATAAACCCAACTTCCTTAGGCAAATGGGATTCACACCACCCCACCCCCCCAACAACCAACCAACCAACCAACCACAAAAAAAACACCCCAAAAACAAACAAATTAAAAAAAATCCCACAAAACCAAACCCTTGGTGATTAAGACATTAACCATATTTCCTTCTTAACACTGTCAGTGTCTGTCACCCTGAGGGGAAGAGTTTTCACAACAAACTTGCAGGATACATTATAATCTCCTCCCATGCATTTCATACCCAGGCCTTTCTATCCTGCTTATTAAAATCTTGGCTAAGTTTGCAATCAAGCTTGCAGGTTTGTAGTTGGTCTTAAATTTACTGGTTTATGATATCTTTTAAAGTTTGGGAAATAAGAGGGTTTTTTACCTCCCTGAAGTTTTTTGGTTGTTGGTTTTCGTTGTTGCTGGGGTTTTTTTTTTTTTGTTGTTGTTTTTTTTTTTAAAAGTTGACTTGGAATATTTGAGCAAGTTTTGAGTCAAATAAACAAATAGAAGTAAGAATTTTGATATTACAAAGTTTTTTTCTGTGCTGCGTGAATCAGTTTTACTTGAGGTAAAATCCATCAGAACTTC
This sequence comes from Hirundo rustica, assembly GCF_015227805.2. Lineage (NCBI taxonomy): Eukaryota > Metazoa > Chordata > Aves > Passeriformes > Hirundinidae > Hirundo > Hirundo rustica. The sequence continues at coordinate 17,005,351 of NC_053458.1, forward strand.
CTAAGTTCTAATATGTTTTCTAGGATTGTTAAAGTTCTGGAAGAGAACTATAATAGGGCTTTGGAATTAAGATCCTGTAGACAGTATTTTTCTTTTGATACCATCCAGATGACCACAGAACACACTCCAGAGAAAGAAACAATTTATATATATATGTATATAATTATTATATACACAGCTTAGATTTTTGTTCTGACCCAAATTATTCTGTACTTTCTAAATCTTTAAGTGCAGTGGATGTAAGAGGAGGTACACGACTTCAGAAAAATGAAGTCTAGACATTTGGAGTTACCTCTGTGGGCCAGCTGCTGCAGAAGGCAGAAAGCCCCTTGAGCGAGTGACTGCGCTGTGGCAGCAAGAACACGCATTTATTCTGTGCAGTCTTTTGTAGAGCTGTCTGTCGGTAGAGTTTTTCAGAAGGTCCATCTGCTTCCAGTGAACACTGTCCATGTGTGGGTATGTCAGCTCAGCTGCCCAGCCTGTGCCTGCTCCTTCCACAGTATTTCTGCTTGCAGGGCCCTGCACTGGAAGATTTCAGCCATCTCCCTCCAGAACAAAGACGCAAGAAACTGCAGCAGAGAATTGATGAACTAAACAGAGAGCTGCAGAAGGAAACAGACCAAAAGTGAGTGCATTTTTGGGGGCTTCTGTCATGGCTCTCTCTCTGTCCTTTTTGACGTGCTCTACCTAAGCCAACAGTGTTCAAAAGCTAGGAGATAATACGCTAGGCCAGGCTATTAAAAAAAACTGTTAAAGTTCATGGTTTGTTGTATGTAGGTTCTGTTAATGTTGCTTCCTCTGCTTTACTCTGATACTCATTTTGATTCTAATACTGTAGAGGGAGCATTGGCTCTAAAATCATGTGTTTAAAAACGTGTGGGTCCATTAAGCAAGATAGCTGCAACTCTGTGCTTTAAGAACAGAACGCAGGGAAGTTTAGGAAATTGTATATAACAAACAGCATGGGAAACAGTGCTGAGACTGGATAGGTAAGAGTCAACAGTTGGAGTCTTTGTGTGCCTGTGCACAACACAAGAAAGGAAGGCAGAGGGCTAAGGTGACAGAATAGGAGAGGGATTTAGGCATGGTGTGAAGACCAGTAGTTCTCCATTGCTGTGCTTGGTATCTAATCACAGTTCAGGATCTCATGTTCATTATCTTAGCTTTGATGAATCAATACTGGTATGTTAATTATTGTCATGTTTTGTACGTTTTTAGAGATGCCCTCATCAAGATGAAGGATGTTTATGAAAAAAATCCCCAGATGGGTGATCCAAGCAGTTTGCAACCAAAATTAACTGAGACTATGAGCAATATGGACCGTCTTCGGATGGAAATACACAAGAATGAGGTTAGATTCTAGAACAGTTTCTTGGAAAACGTAAATGATTGGTACAACTGTACTTTGCCTTACAGATTTTAAAGGTAGCACCCAGAAGAACTACTTAAGAGTAGAACTCCTGATACAATTTTTTGTGGGGTGCTGTATTTTCATCTTCATCTAACTAGAATAAGGATGTACATTATTGAAGATGTAAACTGTTCAGAAGAATATATTCTTATTCACTTACTCTGAAATGCACATGTAATTAAGGATTTTTTCCTTACACTAGTATGGGCTGTAGGCTAAGTAAGCATAAAGGATTGGTTCATGCTTTGTGTGAAGTAATTATGAGACTTGACATTTGATGGCAGTCTGTGTGTGGCTGTGGACTGTCTGCAGTTCAGTGCATTTGTTAAATGTGCTGGTTTAGAATCAGTTTTCCTTTGACACCAATATTTGCTTTTTTCCCCAAGGCCTGGCTCTCTGAAGTTGAAGGTAAAGTAGCGGCCAGAAGCGACAGGCGGCACAGCAGCGACATCAACCACCTTGTCACCCAGGGCCGAGAGAGGTCACTATTCTGTTTCTACTGCTTTAGATCCTGTGCTAGAGCCTGTGCAGCTCTCTGATGGGTGTTATTTATCCTCCCAAAGAGTATATCCTTCTAAAGGAAAATCTTAACCCGCCCTGACTTCTAGAGGTCACTTGATGCCATTCTGCTAACATATAAAAATAGTCTAATTGGAACAGCTGCTCATTAAATAGCAGAGCCTTTTAAACTTACCTTACTCCACTGCACACGGCTTACTGGTTTTCCATGTTCTGTGGAGACGGGTATGTCAAATTTATGTTTCTTTTTCTAGCAGAATTCAGTCCAAGCTTTTGCTAGATGAGTTTTTTCAGTGAATCACCTCTGACAGCAATATAAAAACTGCTAATGAGGAATTCCCAGACGATATCCATGACGTGTCCTTTCTGCGAGGCACGGGTGTTGTGAGTTGGAGAGCCAAGAACTCCTCAGTCCTCATGCTCCAATCATTGCATTACAGCCCTGAAGGGAGTTACACGGATGATGCCAACCAGGAGGTTCGTGGCCCTCCACAGCAGCACGCTCATCCCAATGAGTTTGATGATGAGTTTGAAGACGATGATCCATTACCAGCTATAGGACATTGCAAGGCAATATATCCGTTTGATGGTAAGGTTAACAGCATGCACTGAGATTCTCTGACCGTAAGGCATGGCGTCATTTGTTATAAAGACAGGTAAAATGATTTAAAGCAAATTACCTGTATGAGTAATTGCTTAAAAGATCGGTGAAGATACTTTATAAATGACTTTAATTCGTGAGCAGTACTTGTGCTGTTTTAGGATAAATATTAGCGCAGCTATTGGAAAATATTCAGCTTTACAAATTGGGACCATGTTTTTTCTAAGTCTGTTTGGCCATATGTTCTCTTGCACAGATTTTTCATTCTTCCTGTTTATATATAATTTGGAAACTATGCCTTGGGAAAAAGATGACTTGAAGTTCTGTCTGAACAGTGAGATTTCTTTGCCTCTTGTTTTTCCCAGGTCATAATGAAGGCACTCTAGCAATGAAAGAAGGGGAAATTTTGTACATTATTGAGGAGGACAAAGGAGATGGGTGGACAAGAGCTCGAAGACATAATGGAGAGGAAGGCTATGTGCCAACATCATATATAGATGTAACGCTAGAGAAAAACAGCAAAGGTGCAGTAACCTATATCTAACAGTAAAATTGGCAGCTTTCAGTTGTACATTCCCCAGGGAAAATAGTGGAAAATTGTAAGTTACACAGGCTCATGGAAAGAATTACAGAATCAGAAGTCAGCAATGATCTGTTGTTTGCATGGGGAGTTAGCTGTAGTTCTTTTCAGAGATGACCGCATTAAATCATGCGTCTTACACTGGTCTGTAATTTTACCGACGCCTTCTGCTTTCCTGCTTTACAAAGCACTAAATCCAATTCAGCTATTGAACTGAAAAAGACCAGGATTCCTGCTTGTTCTGTGGAATACTTAGTTTTTATAGAGAACTGAAAAAATACTTAAGTTTCTAAAGATCTCTAAGATTTATTGTTTCCACTTTAATGACTTAAACTATATTCTTAAAACAGTGATCTTTTCCCTCTAATAACTAACTGAACTCAGTTACTGAAAATTATTAATTTCCTTCCTTAGCAAATACTTGGCAGCTTTCACTTCTTAAACAGGAAGATGTTTTCTGATTCTGAAAGTTCAACAAAAACACTCAGGAAAAAACATTATGATTAAGGACAGAAAGTCCACTGACCTATCTCCTTCCTTTTCAGTACTTGTAATGTAGAATGTTCTGTATTGGACATGACGTCATTGTTTTAACTCTAGATACCTTGAACAAACAAAAAAGATCACATGTAACGCTTGATGTCTTACTGAAAACTCTCAGCTCCTGATAAGGGAATGATTTTATCTTAATCTGTGCCTGTAAACGAAGTCTTTGAATTGTATTGTGTTTAGTCCAAAGACAATGTCTTAAGTGTACAGTTGTTCTCCTCATTGTTAAATCACTGAGGATTGGAAACTGCATTGCACAACTTGATTACTGGGGGAAAAAAGCTTATTTCGTATTTCTAGTGAGAGTTTGTGTAATTAAGTACAAGGCAAATGTATAGCCACTGAGAACGGCCTGTTAGAACTGAGCACGCTTCTCTGTCTTCTAAAGGCCTTCAGTAACTTTGTTCTTTTCTTTTTCCTCTTGGACTGCAGGTTCCTGAAGCGGGTTTCTGAGAAAATGGGCGAGATCTTGAAGGAGGTTACATGCAGCTGCTGGGGGGGTGGGGGTGGGGAGGGGAGGGGTGCTAGACTGGGAGGCCCAAGGGAAAAGCTAGTTGCATGAATGCATGCAGACATACATTTAGTAGTCACTAACATCTTAGCATCTCCATATTATAGGTAAGGGTGTATTACAAAATCTTCAATTTGTGCAGGAAAATAGAGTTCCATTGCCAGAGTAAAAAGGCTACTGCTCCTAAAATTGCTTTATTTTCATCGTCCTAGGTTGTCCCAGGTGCACAAACTATATTTTAGCTTGTGCTACATTTTGATTTTCTCAATTACGCTCTTTTCCAACTCACTTTTATTGGCAGTCGTTTAGAGCCCTGTGTCAGTTTTCAGTCTGCCTGTGCCACCTCCATGCTCGCCGTTAACCTCCTCCTGCATGCCTAGGACAGTCAGGCATGTTCTGTGTAACACTTCGGCATCATTGCTTGACTTATTTTGTAACCAATCATTTTCTTTAAATATCTTCAGCACTAGAGTTTCATCCCAGTATCCATGTATGCTGCTATAACAATACCACTGCAACCATCATTACATTCCAGATGTTTGGCATAACTGATAAGCAACTGTAAGGTATTTTGTTGATTTGGGGAAATAATGCATCTCAGCTCTAGCCTACAATGCAATCAAGAGAAACTCCTAGAACTGTGGTCCATCTTCAGCCCTTCAGTAACCTGCTGTGAGCACTGACAGCCTGGAGCACAACCAGAGGATTCACCACTGCAAGCTAATGACTGTTTTCAGAAGTCAACCACTTGCCATTCAACTGCTGCCTTAATCTAGAGTGCCTAAGTCTGTTGTTTGCCAACACTACCACTTACAGTATCCCACAAAGGGCTTTGTGTCTCAGCTCTTTTCACAGTGCTGCAGCTGCTGAGGTAGCCACGGTAGGTGTTTTCTAGAGCTCTACTTTACTGGATACATGGTGCATCCATGGATTTTATACATTGAAACGTGTATCTCTTCATTTGACTTTAATATTTTTTTAAAAGATTTTTATGGAAACTGTCTTTTAGTTTTTCACTATGACGTTCCAATTTCAATTACTGCAGTGCTAGTCCATTTCCAGGTGATGCTTCATTGTATGGACCAGGTGACATTTGAGTGATACTTCGTAATGATCTTTGTGCACTTTTACTTGTAAACAATTGAAATTTGGATATGTTTATACGTGTAAATATAGTTGTCTGCAGTGCCCCTATTGCTTATGTTGTCTTGCCTCCCATTCGTGGTTCTATTAACAAATACATCATATCTGGTTGATTAGGGTGATAAGAATTAGATTAGAGATGTTGGGGGGAGGGATACTTACATCAACACAAGCTTGTCAACCCAGCCACCTGCTGATTGGCAGTGTATTATGGAATAATAATTAAAACATCCTGGTTTTCTGGGTCTGAAGCAATATGTGGATGCAGCAGTGCTGGATTCTTTTTCATTTCAGTGTTATTAGGAACTGTACTACCAGTAAAACTGAATTTGAGTGACTTGTGTAGAGGTTTATTCCTTTTGTTATGTATACCACTATTACACAGCTTGACCTAGTGTATTTGGGGCCTATTAAACTCTAAAGTTTAGATTTTTGGAGCTTGTATACAGGGTTATTTATATAATAATGTGACATTACTCAATACTGACAAAACTACCGAGGTAGTTTTTTTTTGATTCGGGGGTTTTGGGGGGGTGGGGGTTTGTTGGGATTGGGGTTGGGTTTTTGTTTTTTGGGGTTTTTTTTGTTTTTTTTTTTCTCCATTTTTTTTAAATCTAGTGCTTTTTTTATTTTGGAGAAAACTCAGTCATCCTTGTGGGTCCCTTCCAACCCAGAATATTCTGTGAGTCTATAATTCTGTGAAGAGGAAGAAATGTGATCTGTGTATTTTCTGGTTAAGGGCCTGTGGTTTGCTTGGCTAACAGCCTCAGAGGTCAGTAATAAAACTTCCTGGTAAAAGACTAAATGTTCTTTTCACACTACTGTCTGTTTTTCTGAAGCCAGGATTTGCTTCCTTTGGAGGCAGGTTGCTTTTAAGAGGGATAGTGCAACTTGTACGAGGGTTATTAAACATAGGAAAAAGCATTTGTACTTGCACAGCTTAGAAATCACTTATGCTAAAATTCTGAACGTGAGTCGTCTTAAAGAATCAGTCATTTTCCAGTAATTTTTTAATCCTTTTTTGTGCACATGTTGATTTCCTAAATGTTAAATGCTTTGTTTAAAAATAGTGTTCTCTGTTGAGAATATTTTCATGGAATAAAAAAAAAACTTTTCATGGTCTAAGTAATTAGCTTTCCCATTTGTCTTCTGTTGAGATTGACTGACAGACTTTCAGTATGAGGTCTGTAAACTCTTGTTCTGGTGGTAAAAACCTCTGCTGTGATTGCAGATAGGAGGAACAAATTCTGGTGTTGGTTTTAATGTTAGCCTACTCCAATACTTTCAGTGCTCTAAATAACATCTCACTCCAGAAATAGGCTTACTGACAACAAGCACATGCAGCTCTGACTGTAGTTCTTAAATATTTGTACAACGTCTGAGGATAACCTTATTCACCAATCCTGTATATGACAAACTGGGATTTGCTGCTAAGACTCTTTGTATGATAAACTCTCTGCATGCTGATTTCCTATAAAAAGCAGTAACACCTTATGCTTTGTCTTCATCCAAGGAAAAAGTACTTACCAAAGTGATTCACCTCAGTAAAGGAAGCACGTTTAACACATACATACACCCACATTTACTCATGTCTGAAAGCATTTTAATGAGCTGGATTGTTTGTTCATGCTATTTCATCATTCACTCCTGGCAGAGTAGCTGTTGTGCAGGCTCCAGAAAAAGGTGAAGTACTACAGATGCTGTCTTAAAAAAAGGGGGGAAGTTGTCCCAACACATCCACAGACTAAATTTTCTAGTTTCATAGGCACAGTGATGTTTGAGCCTTCTGCTTACAGATAAAGGAGCATTTCTGCAACTTGTAGTGTTTCTGTGATTTGTAAATATGCAAATAATTTTGCAAAAAAGATACACTTCACAATTCTATCTACAGTGGGTTTTTTTATATTTGTTAAAGGAATATTATACAACAAATTTTCTGCCATGTCAGATAATTAATCTATAATTTTATTTACACTATTTGCTTCATCTTAATATTTAAGATGCCAGTGCTCTTACTCCTTGGCATCATTAAAACATTGCAACTTTGAGGAATTAAAGGGATCAGTAAATGACTTGCTGACACAGTAAATAAATAATTTGTTTAGAAATCAGTAGTTTTAAAACAAGTGTGCATTGTGCAGTTAAAAGTTCTAAACATCTTGTGAAATGCAAGAAGTTTGTGCAGTTTCAAATTGCCAGAAGAATGCTAAGGTTATTTCAAGTATATCACTTAAATAGTGTTTCCAGAGTCTTATATACTTAATTGTTCCACCAGCTTCACTGGAGGAGGTTCCAGTTTTCGGGAAAGTGCAGTCAAGATCCGGCTGAATTTCTCGTATCTTTCACTTTGATTAACTTGTGCTCCTTTGCTGCCCCAGAGCAATCTCATTTGAAATTCTGTCTTGAAGATTTCACTCAGCTCTTCATCTGGCTGGAAACCTAGTAAGTAAAAAGAATCCCACAGTATGATCACCAAGCAAATTTTTTAATTCTGTAGAAAGGGCTTTTAAACTGTCTTCTCTCCAAATAAGCTGTAGTTCACTGGGTTCTGTTTGCACAATGATTTTAACAAGCTCGTAAAGCAGTGAAAATCCTTTCCAGCTTTGACATTCCAGTAACACTGATGCTTTAGGGACACTGGGACAGGCTAGCCTTGCTCAGTTCTAATGTCTAGAATTGTCATTATAGTCAGGCCCTAAATATAATTACTGACGTATACACGGTGCTTGCAGAAATTACTGTATTTCTCCCCACTCCCTTAACTTTCCCACCGCAAGTTTAATAAATAAAGGCCCATTGTTAACATGTTGCTGCTTTCTGGCAGTAAGTGGTCACAATCTCAGTGCTGAAACTTGCACTGTTGTAAAGAATCTCAGGGTGGTATTTTAGTCGTAATAATCAGAGTAGCAATTTTATACGGTACAGAAGACAGGAAGTTGTCCTCAGTCTGTACTGTACTTCTGTTCAGTTGCCAGAAGGGTCAGCATATTGAGTCATGAGGACTTCAAGTATGCTTAGCAAAAATGCTTGCTGGAGAGCTGTAGTGATGAGTCATTTACAGTCTGCTTTTAAACAATATTAACGTTGTCCTCAGCCCGTTTCCTGCAGGACATTTGCTCCTCTCAGCTCCTGCCGAAGAGGAGAGGGATTTCTGTCTCTGGCATGCAGGGGCAGGCACGGCCCCAGCTCGGGTGGCAGTGCAGCTCTCTCCTACCTTGCAGCAGCCGCTCTGCCGTCAGGCGAAACGTCTCGGCGTGCTGGGCCATCAGGCGAGCTGTGCCCAAGTGCCTGAGCATTATTTCACCACTCTGGTCACTGCTTTCCCACAGCTCCATGCCTTCAAAAACGACAGCTTGGCGCTCCATCAAGGTAACAAGAGGCATCAGCAGTGGCACTGTTATGATGTTCTGTGGAGCACTGATGGTTTCTGGAATAGAGAAACCATCATATATCTCGTATCATCAGACATTACTGTTAATTGAAGAAGGTATTGTAACGGCAGCACTCTTTTTTTAAAGTTGGAAACTACTATTCGTCTTCCATTTTTCAAATGGAGGACAAATAGCCTTCAAAAATCTTACCTTAAATATACCTGTCCTACCAGTTTCCTGTGAACTGACTGGAGAAGACCAACACAAATCGGTGTTGGAAAGCTGCATTTGCTACAGGGGAAAGCTCTGCTGAGTTACTAGACAGTGGAACAGAGATTTTAAACACATTTTTGTAAACATTGGTCATTCCAGTAAAAATATCCATGAGGCTAAAAAGTTTTCACTGTTTACCTGTTCTCTTGGAGAAATGTTCTGAGGAATTATTTATTCTGCCTTGCATCCCTTTAGAAACTAGAGCTGCAGTGAATCTCGCAAAAGGGTGCCTAATATGATCAGAATTACCTAACCATTCTTTTGAGGATTCATCCTCTGATCTAATAGACAAAGCAAACAAGAAGTAAAATATGCCAGAATTAATTCTCCTGTGAGGAGAGTTTTTCCCCCTGTTTTTGTGGCAAGATGATGCAATGTGTCAGTTTCTCCTTGACACAGGAACTAGGGATGTGGGGAGAATGTTGTATTCTGCAGGGATGCAGGCACACAAACACATACTGATGTTTGGTTGGCAGACTGCTTCCACTCACAATCATATGGCATTTTACAAGTTTACATAATCCTTTTAACATACATTGCACAGCTATGGAAAGAGCAGCTGTCTTATCTCCCCACCTAGGAAATCAGTGTCACTCATACTCACTAGTCCACTCATCTTGTCCTTCATGCAGAGCTTTGCAAGCTGGTTTCAGCTGTTTCTCGTACATAATGGCAGTCTGGGTATAACAGTGTCTTAGAGCCGTCCAGGTCTGTTCTAATCTACTGACCTGTTCATGCAAAATAGAGAATACCCATTATTGACTCCACAGCAGGAGAAGTACCTTGCTAGTCACAGAGTCGCAGAACAGTCATGAGGACTATTTTGATGTTCTCTCTCGAAGGAATTGCTCAAATTAAGTTAAATAAGCCATCAAACAACTCCACATTTTGGAACATAAAGAGAAACAGATTTTTACCTGGGGCATTTCCAGTGCTTTCATAATAGCAGAAAATCCATATAAATCCCCTAGGGACTCCTTCAACTCCACAGCAACTTGGATGATCCTGTTTAATGCTGCTGCTCGATCCTCTACATTTCCTGTGCAACCCAAGATATCAACAGCTATTCCTATTGCCATGGTATTGTGCCTGTAAGTGAAACAATTCATGTGAGCAGTTACAAATTATTAAATTTACAGGTGTTCAAAGATCATCAGTTCAAAGGTGTATTTTTATTTTTGCATGCCCCACAAACTTAGTCTTGCCAACACCTTTGCACCAAAACCAGTATTTACGTATGGAGAAACACACACAGGCTTTAATGTTTTAATAAATTCTCCTGAGATACTACTAACTATACAAAATTCTGCTCAAGCAGTGAATGAGTGGACACTTCTGGGAAAATTGCCCCAGTTCCCTTTGTCCTCCACATTCAAATCCTGTGACCCTCCCAATATCTCAGCAATCAAACTACTGAAATAGGAAGCCGAAAATGTAGATCAGAACACCCGAAGTGTGCAGAGGTTTTTCAGAAAGCTTTGCTGATAATTTTTTACTTTATTAGATCTTCTAGCTGCTTGCCACATGTAGAAGGATACTACCTTTCAGTCTCCTCCACACACACATGCACAGACAGATTATGGGTGCCCTGAATTTTAGTTTACTTGAGCTTGTAAAGGAGAGCTGATGGCATTCAGCTGTTCCAAGGACCCTGCTTTCAACACCTTTCCCCTTTCCCTGTACCACACCTGACAGTTGCCTTACAACCTTACGGAATCCTTTCCTATTCAGAATGAATTTACATACCATCTCAGTAAATGATCTGTACATGTGAATTCAGGGAACATGCAGGAGAGCACTTTTGAAGCAAATGAGGACAGTGCAGCCATGCTTTGAGCTTCTGGCCATCTGCCCTGGCAGTGAGGAACAGGGACATTTACCTCTCAATCAGGTCAAGGCGCAGCTGATGTCCGTAAGGCAAAGTGATCAATTCAAGACCAGAGGTCCCTCCCATATTCCTCCTCATCTCTTCAGAAACTTCTACTATCCGTGCTACCTGTCAAGTGCAAAAAACTCTGCGTGAATTTTGAAACTAACATTTTTCAAAAGAAATTACCTCTAGCCAGAGAAGTCCTCCAGGTAACTGCATGGCATACAGAGCTAAGTGCACAGCATGCAACACTGTAATACAGGCATCAAAGAAAACTATAACCTAAGCATGTTCAGCGCCTTACAAAAAAAAAAAAAGGAAAAAAAAGGTTTTTTTTTTTTAAATTATACAGCTGCTAGAAAACATAATAGGTGTGACCAAAATGCTTCATCAAACTCCATCCTCTGCTTCCAGAAAGGGATTACTGTGCAGGTTCCAGGAAATGTAGTGCTCTCTCAACCTGATCCTTGTCAGAGAGGCTCTGCTATTTGCCTTAAGGACATACACACTTGCTTGTGTCTTCTTCCTTTCTAAAAAAACTACTGCTCAGAATGTTTTTTGTTACACCACAGGGTCCTAAAGATGAATTAGGTTCATAAAAGTTTGTAAAGATGAATTAGAAAAAGGACTAAGGAGGACACCATGTTGAGTGCCTACAGAAATCCATGTGTGAAAGCTGACACCCTTACCAATTTGTCTTTGCTTTTTAAACATTATATCAGCTACTGGTTATCTCAACAACACTTCTAATTGCTAATAATAAGCAAAACCACATTAATATGATGGTGTAAGATTATCTGTTGGTTTGAGGCCTGTATGTTGACATTTACAAACCAATCTGCCTGCAATTTTCTGATACACCCATCAGTAGGCTTTTTTGGCTATGAAATGATGAAAAGCAGTCTGGGCTGTACAACAAGCCTCACCAGTACAAAACCGCACTGCAGAAAAACTCGTTTCACTTCTAGAGAAGCAGGAGTGATATGAAGCCCCAGGAGACACTGACTGCTATTCCATCACAGATATGCAAGTGGCAAACGCCTCATCACTTATCATATGGGCAGTTCTTTATTCGAAATGTCATTATTTAAAAGGCAAACTGAACTGCTGATGACACACAGGACATATGAACTTTAGCCTGGGATCTCAGTGCAAAGCATTCATTCTGGCCCAATTCACAGGCCAATCTCATTGCATCATGCAGTTCTTATCAGTGCAGTCTATGCAACACACTGCCAGTAAACAGCAGGCACTGGCTCAGCACTCGGAGGTGAACATCAAACAGACTTCTCTACCTGTCCCAGCTAGTTACTGTTCCTGCTCCAAAATCCAAAAATCTGTTTCTGCAAAGCCCTCCAATGAGTTTTAATTAATTCCAACAGGCTAGCTGGTGCCTTATCCATTGCAAAGTTTACACTATTTAAAATAAGGAGTCTAATCATGAGCTAATTGAATATTATATACATATATACAAACTCACTAGTTCTCTAAGGCATGCATAGCCTTATGCCTTCAAGCAGCATACTCTTTAACCATACATTAAAGATAATCTAGTTATGAATTTGAAGGAAGGAAGGAAAAAGTGAATTTTGGAACTAATGTTAGAGAATGCTGTTAATACTCTTGGAATCATAATAAAGCAACCTCAATCCACCACTTCTGAGAAGAGTGAGCAGTTGTGGAGCTGAGTTTTTCTGAGTCACTTTGTCTGCATGAAGCCTCACTTAGCAGCAGCCAACAGTGCTACTGAGGAAAGAAAAAGCTGTGTTTGCTGTTGGCAGGCCCCCAGCAGCTGGCAGGACTCACACACCACCCCCTCCTCAGACCTTCGGTGTCTGTCAGTGCAGCAGCACCAGCAGGGTGCTACTGATGTGCTTCTTCTGGAGCATCACCACTCCCACTTCCCCTCCTGTCTGCAGTGGAGCTGCCCAGTAAGTAGCTGTGTGCTTTGCTTCTCAAACTCTTCTTAAAAAGACTAAAACCACCAAAACCCAACAAAGTTTAGGGGGTTAGATACCCACCATACTGTTTTGTTCCTGTAGCTGCTCTGCAGCAGGTACAGCACCCAGTCATGCCAGCAAAGTCATGCAGATTTAACTGCAGTTACATTTCTTACATTACACAGTCATCATCTCATTATGAGATGATTCTCCAGTCTTTCTGACCCATTAGCTGATCTCCAAGCCCTGGCAGCTGACCAAAGTCTACAATGTGAAACATAGTTCTTTGTGTTTTTCACATCTTCCTAAGCAATTCCACTAGCACAGTTCTCTCACAGGAGAGAAGAGCACAGTCCTGATAGCTATTTTCCCACACCACCTATCCAGCTGTAAGAGAGGAACTCAGACAAAGATTAGAAGAGCAGCTGCTTTTAGAAGTTTAAATACACGTCATTCCATTGAACATTGTATATAATGGCCATGTGGCAGCCAGGTAAAGTCTGCCTGCTCTTTGCCCTAAGGAGCTATTTCCTGTTGTGAGCAGTTCTCCCCACAGTGCTTTACAGCAGAAGAAAGGCTGAATCACAGATATACAGCAACTGATAGGAGATTTAAAAGACTTATGGAACTCTGAGAATTTGAGTCTGAAGTCAAGCATGATGAGAGACCTTTAGTCCAAAGAGTTTGTGAACACTCTTACTCTTCAAATGGAAAACAAATACTCTAAAAATTCCTGCAAGTAATACAAGAATTACATTAGCTGCAAATGTTCCCATTCTTTTCAAATCAGTTCTTTAAAAAGTCTAAACTGGCACAATATAAAATAAAACAAATTATCTTTTTTTTACCTTGCAGTCCATTCTAAGAATATGCTGTGCAATAATCTTTGGGTTATTGTTGGTGAAAAGCTCCTTAACTTTTCTTAACATGGATGTTTCCAATGGCTTATTTTCAGGAGGAAGTAGTTTGGATTCAAAATCATTTGGTTTAAAACTAGACACCGTCTCATAAACAGGTGCAGAAAACATGCTGTCTTCTTCAGCCATCTGAGTTGAAGCTTCTAAAGGATCTGCAGGGATCATTATAGGATCATCATCAAGGATCAAATAGCTTGTTTCGGAGTTCCTGAATGTTGCCCTCTCCTTTTGTGTCAGATGTTCCACATAGCTGTTTTTTTGACACAAGTGTTGTGTTGCTGCTGTAGGATGTCTGGTAGGGTTTAGTTCCCAATAGTGTCCTTCAGAGCAGTGGGAAGCCAAAGGAGAATCTGGGGGCTTCATCAGGGGTGCTTTGCTGGGTTTAGGTGGAGGCTTTGGACAGAGCTGACTGTCTGATCCTCTAAGAGCTTCCCCTAGCTGTGACTCTGAGGTCACTTTCTGAACAACTGTGGGGCTTAGAGATGGTTCACTGCCTGTTCTAAATGCAGGTGAGCTTGGACAGGAGATTGTATCTGCTTCGGGTAATTGAGATGGATGTCTTGAACCTGCAGGGGAAAACAGTGTTTTAGCAGGCGAAAATACAATTCCTGTGCCATGGTTCATCCCCTAATGCTATTTCCTAAGGATAATATTGTCAGATCACGTCAATTATTTGCTGACAAAATTGTATATTTTGAGGAATGACCTAGCCAGCAAATTCCATTCACTTGCTGATCCTCCCAAAATCCCAAATACATGGAACAGCTGCACCATAGTATTATTCTGTGGTAATGCTGACAATACTTCCAGCCCCTGCTGCACACATAGGCTATCCTGTCAGAGCTGGATGGCCTCCACGGCTCAGAATAGGAGGTTTCTTTGTAACCTGATCTAGGCTATAAAAACAGTGACTTCCAGCTGCATCACATAAAAGATGAGTCATTTCTGAGAACAACGTGTTTGAGATGAAAGCAAAACTTCCCAAAGTCATGCCTGAACCTGAACTAAGGTATGGAAGGAATGAACTTCAGAAATGCTAATCTTTTTGTGAAACAGAGCTAGTTTGAAGAGCTGGATCCATGCACTTCTGTGTATTTATGCCTCATCCTGTACCTGCTGCCTATGCAAACCACGGCATCCAATATGAGATTGAGTGCTGTGTGTCAGACATTCCCAATCTGCAACTCTTGGTGCATTTGCTGCTATCTACAGCAAAGTGGCTGGTTGCATGGTGTGGGTGTTACTGCTTGATTACAGATATCAAACAAAAACTCCAAATCACAGTCACCACCCTTAAGCAGTATGATAACAGGACCTGCTCAAAGGATCATATGACAAAATGCACTGCAGAACTCTTCAGGCTGTCGTAGTACCAAAATAAAAATATCTGCTGCCATGGATTGGAATAATCAATTCAACTACAGGGGGACAGAAATTTGCCTTATAAATGTCTGTCCATCCCACTGTTAAAACACAGGAGCACACTCTTTTTATCAAAATACAGTCTCACTGTATTAACAGTCTCTTTCTCATGAGAATTCCTACAATAGGCATGAAAAATTTTAACAGTACTGTATTCAAAATGAGCAGCCTTGGAAGTCAATACTTGTTTGTCCACCTGAGAAGAGATGCATTATTGCAAGTTTCTATACACAAGTGTGTTAGTATGGAAACAATTTGCTTAACCTTTGAAGAATCTGAGAAACAAAATTCCCCAATCAACAATTGATCCAAGTGTTGTCACACTTTGGATCTCTTGCTTAGGATGATAGTGGCCATGGAACCAGACAACAGCAAAAGGAATGAAAAGCAAAAAGGATAGAGGGTAGAGAGATTGACACAGATGGAAGAAGAGAACTGAGTACAAAAGCCATGGTAGTGGTTTTCTCCTAGCAGGAACATTATCTCATCTGCATAGCTTACCCTGAGAAAATGTGGTTACCAGAATTTCCACGAAACACCACTTCTACTTAATAAAGTTCTGACAGAAAGACATGAGTGAAACAAGTCAGTTCTTGTCAAGTAAAAGTGAGGAAAGGTAATACCACCAAAAAAAGCATTAATGCCAACCACAGCTGTCATTTTTTTAGTGTGGAAGCCTGCTAAGGTTCTCAACTAGCTGGTGCATTGTAAATAAAAATCCTGTTCCAGTGACTTGAAGAGAAGCAGTGTGTTAACACAACTTACAGTGGCCGTTAAATAGAGTGTATTTACAGTACTCAGAACATTCAGTAGTCTCACTTTGGTCTGAAGAGTAACAGATCACATGGACACACACCAATTCTAAGCATGAAACTTCTAGTTACAAAACATACCTATTAGCAGATAGCTCTCTGACTGGTGAGCCTTTAAAGGGAATCTTTTCTCCACAACGTGATCCAAACTAGCTGGCTGGCTACCACTTTTTTCTTTGTTTCTAGGGTAAACAAAAATGCAAACAAAAACATATCAATATATGCAGCACTTAAAATACATTATCTAACTGCCAGAATATATCATAACCAGTGCAAGGATTTTAAGCTTTCCACTTGGGCAGCTTATGATAATAAAAGGCATTTCATCCATTCATAAACTGCTGTTGTAGTGGCAGTGACATGGGCTGTAGGGTGTGTCACCATGCAGCATTTATGAAGGTATTTCCTTTCGAATGGAACACTGAACACTTTTGATTTGGACACTGAAATTAGGATCCATTATCCCACACTTGGAGTTTTTATTTCAGGAGTCAGCTATGGAAAAACAGACTTCTCTGGAGCAGCAGTGAGATGTTATTTTAATCCTTTTTCTTACATGGTCAAGATCTGCCAAGTCACTGCAGTGCTGTTGCGCTTCCAGAGTCTACATTTGCTCTTACTTTGTGGATCTGCTGATCCTTTGCTAAAATCAGCAAACCCTCATGCGTAGTCTTCCATCCCAAATCAGAGTGAAAACTCTCTCATCACCTCCACCAGGAGCTGATACACTTACTCCATTTCCTTCCATAAGGACAGCAAAATTAAGGTACCTCAAAAGATTTCCTCTGGGTATGCTCTGCTCTGGGGATTGCATGCTGGATATACCGAGACTCAGCCTTTTTGCAGTTTCTGTTTTTCCTTCAGGGGTGCTTGGCTCTTTTTGTTGGACTGGAGTTACACCGTATTTCTCTTCTAGACACCTGAGAGGCACAGTCCGGTTGATAGGCTGAAAAATAATTGCTCCACTCTGCTTTGATATTGGTGTGCGATTCCCAACGTAGTATCTAACTAAGCCAGGGATAGTGTCAAAGCTTTCCAGTTCAAACTGATACTGAACACGACAGTAGGCTTCATTGAGTCTTAGAACTGTTTTGTCGATTTTAAAATGCTGAGGGCTATTTTTCCACTGACAGGTAAGAACAAAGTTCCCAGGACTGGAGAGAGAATCTCTAATCAGAAAATCTCCATCTCTCTGAACTAGGCCTTCTGCCACCTTTGAGGAAAAAGAATTATACAAAAATTACTTTCAGAATCAGAAAACAATACATTACAACAAAATACTCTTAAACACAGGAATTAATTTGGCTACTCTGGGAGGATGCACAAAGCCACAAATACAAAGCAGAGCATGAAGTGTGGTAGAAGAATGATGTCTCCAATTCTTAATTAAAAGCTCATCCCACAACAGAGTTCTGAAAGGGCTTCTTGGAAGGAGCCAGCAGCCAGAATCTGAGCCACTTTTGCGTGTGCACTTCTTCTAGTTTGCTAATAGAAAATAAGGCATGAAGGGAAAGCAGTGACCGGGGATTTTAAGTTTAAAGCATCTGAATATAGAGTCATACTGCAGTTTAGAAGCCATTAATACAAGATCCTGGATTCTGCCTTTTCATTGTTACCTTACATGACAGAAGCTTTCATTTTTTTTATTCTTTGGGAAGACTGCACGTAAATACTACTGACTAGGAAGGGTCAGAGACACCTTGTTTTTCTGTTTTGAGTTAGTCCTCTCATGTGACGAAAAGGACGCCAGGAGCCGAGTGTGCGGCGGCTGAGCCGGCGCTGCCCGGGGCTGAGCGAGGCCCGCAGGGGGAGCTCCAGCGGCTCTGGAAGCTCCGATCCGACCTCAGCCTCACCGCAACTGCCTGGGCACGATCAACATCCAAGTGACTGAAATGATTTTGTTGCGGCTTTCCACCACCACCCGCCCCCCACCCTTTTTTTTTTTTTTAATTTTTATTTTTTTTTTATTTCCCCCTCTTCCCCAAGTTCCAAGTGCAAGAAGGAAAATAAACATTTTATCTTTCATTAAGAATACTGAACCAAATTAATGTCAGAGTTCTCTAAACAACATGTGACCCTAGTATTCTTATGCCAAGCTTAAATTCAATTTCCAGATTTATTCAGCGGACAAAACCCTATTAAATGTATCTATTTTCCACCAGGGTCTGCCCTGAATCCTTCCTCGGCCTCATTTTATGCCCAGCTGGGATAAATACCACAGCTTTCATACAAATAGGCACTAAGTTCCTACTAAATTAATTCACGTATCAGAGACGTGTACAGCACATCAGTGAAATTCTGCTTGTCTGTAAAAGCTCAAAGCACATTTGGCAACGCAAAGAGCACGTACCTGCCGAGGAATTCGTCCGTGGTACCAGGCATGGCTACGCAAGTCTTCGCTACTCAGCTGCAGTTCTTCCTCTAACTCCTTCTTCAGCTTCTCCGGGCTGTTGTCCATAACTTGCCTCTCCCTAGAAAACTGCAATAAAGATTAAAAGCTTCAACTGTGCCAAGTTTAGT
Source organism: Hirundo rustica (assembly GCF_015227805.2). Lineage (NCBI taxonomy): Eukaryota > Metazoa > Chordata > Aves > Passeriformes > Hirundinidae > Hirundo > Hirundo rustica. Next base: position 17,023,790 of record NC_053458.1, read on the forward strand.
GATTAACATTTTACCTGGGTTATAACTTCCATCATATGACCGGCACAGGAATGCAGGTGCTTTCAGCAGGCTGCCTTGGCTTTGCTCTCTAGATTGTGTTTGCAAACCCCAGCGTTCTGTGAGATAACGTGTGATTGTTCTACACCGCACGGAACTGCCTGTGCACCAAACTAAGAGTGACACACCTACAAAGTCACTTCTCCTACTTCCTCTTTCCAATAATAATTCTAACTATATATATATATAAAAAAAAATGGAGCTGGACCCAAATGCCCTGCTCCAATTGTCTTCCTCTTAAACTTCCATTTTAAATGTAGATTCTTTCCCAGCAGCCCCCTTTGGACCCATCTAGTTAAGAACATTCCAAATGCATCAAGACAGGCTAAGCAGGACACACTAAGTTGTTCAATATTTCTGTTGCCAAAGTATCGATTTGCCAAAGCTAAATTTCAATCTTAAAGGGCTTACTCCTAAGGGTCATAAGGAGTGTGCACATCCAAATGTTCACATCCACGTGTGCACATCCAAGATGTTGCCTTCCTAAAGGACAAAAGCTTCTGTTTCCCTTTAACACAAAAGGCATGAGTTTTGCTTGAAGATACCTCCATCACCACTATACAACTACTATATGATTTTCTGGGAAATTTCTGTCTTCATCTCTTTTTGGAGCACAGCTTTCATGCTGGCCTACTCTGCTTGCTAGTCCTTACGAATGCAGTGCTGCTAACAGTGAGGTGCAGGATCTTCTCCAGAGTAGACTCGTTCTCTTTCATAAGCACTCAGAGGAGGGAAGCACTTTGGACTTCCTTTCATTCTCCAAGGGCTGGGACTCCAGCCCATCTTTGTTGCGCTGCAAAGTTTCAAAAGCCTGAGAACATGTTCTACATTCTACACTGAGCAAAGAATCAGAGTATACTCTCTTCAGAGAAAGACTCCCCCCACCAAAAAAAAAAGAAAAGAAAAAAAAAAAGAGCATTTTGCTCCAGTGCATAATGGATACGAGCCAAAGCTCATGGGTTCCTTTAACTGACACACTGATGGAAATAAGGAACACATGCATTATTTAAAAAAGAACTGGGAAGACTTGCCCACCAATTCCTGTTCTTTCCATGAACACTGCTCTCTATAGCTTTTTCTTCTTCACAGTGAATACTCACAGCACCTAACCGTGGGAGCAGGTGGCACACATTTAACACTTCTTTCAACAGCCCTCCCTGCAATTTCAGGCAGACTGAATTACAACAGATTACCAGACAGCAGATTTTTGGTGGAATAATGCCAGAGGAGGTATCCTGCTGCCAAGATAATTTAGACATGCTGGGAACCCAGAGAAATTCTGAGATAAATTCTCCTCTCTGCTTTTCTCAGAGAAAAAAACCTAAAGCTTCTCTTAGACAAACACTAGTAGCTAACACAGAAAGACAGAAGATGAAAACAACTTGGTAAAGAATTACTTTTCACCTTAGTTTCCCTTCTGTGAACCAGAATAGGGTGTTATTTATCCATACAAATCTGGTTCAAAATGGACAAGCATTTTCATCAATGAGCAAATTCTTTGTGCTTTTGTACGTTAATTTTAGGTTTTGCATCAATTCCTACCAAGCTTTATGAGAAGACAGTGCAGAAAGAAACCACACCACAAAAAAGAGACCTTTACTGAAAGGGCTCGTTCATAAACCAACGTACAACATGAAGAAGTGAAGTTACTGTATGTAGAAGGAGTCACAGAAGAGGCTTGGTGAGGACTGAAAGCACATTGGAGTGTCAAAACATAGTCAGGGAAGGCCAAAAATGCCCCCTCCACTCTTATGACCCATCAGACCTTCACAGGTGAAGGACCTCAGGCACACGTCCACCACTTGTATTTCCCAACTCAAAGAACTGGGAACCATTTAAAGCTGACTGGCAAGGATTCTAAAATCAACATTCCTTTCACTACCATGTCTTAGACAATGATAGCAAGTATTATAGCATCTACACAAGCTGAAGGCAGAGTGAAGAGCACACAAATTGACCTGAGGCTTTTCAAAAGCACCTTTTCTCCTGATTGCACAAGGAAGTGGCTGAAGAACTTCTAAAATACTCCCCCCAGGGTAAACAGAAACATCCATCTACAATGGTGTAACAAGATCTTAAAGTCATAGCTGTGTGTTTTGCTGATCTTCTGAGAGGAACCACTACTTTCAAGTGAATCGTATTTAAAGTTTCAAAAGATGCTTTTGACAATAGAAATTGTTACCATCTTTCCAAAAGCATCTCACTATGTCTCAGCGGTAGGCAGAGCTATTGAAAATAGAACAGACTTTAGGATACCACGGCAATAACTGAATTTGCTTAGGCTACTTATATTTTAGTCAACAAAACGAACTATAGGTCTCTACCAAAAACCTATATAGGATGAAATGGACTAGTTTCATCCATGGTACTGACACAAACTATCTTAAAAATACCAGGATGATCCACTTAGAGATACACATTAATTACAAATACAGCATGGAAACATAGAATTTCTTCTGGTGGTTGAATGGATTTTTCACTACTCAAATGAAGTTAATGAGACACATCTTGAACTTGAACTACACGTAACAATACAGCAAGAAAAACATTTAAGGAACCCAAATCAACTAAATTGTTAACTTTAAAAATGTTTAAAAGTTATCATTAAAAATCCTCTCGACCATGGTCTACCACATGGAATATACTCTGATTGCCAGAGGTTGGACGTCTCCTGAGGTGAAGCAAACATGCTTAAATAACCTTTACGCAACTCAGAACTTAGTGAAAGAACTCCAGTGGCTAGCACAAATCCCAGGATACACAAAAGGAAAACTGTCTAGGTAAGCAAGTTTAGTAATAGCCTGTCTTCCTGGACAATTTCTTGTTCACCGAGACTGATTTCTTACAGAACCTACTAAAGGAGAGTTGTGACTGATGAACTGTCTGTAACCTCACCAGCAAATACCTTTCTATGCTAAACGCTACACCCAAGGTCTCTGCCCTGCAAGAATCTTTGCATACACTGAACTTCACATCCTGCAAGGCTCAAAAATCACTCCGGGCACAGCTTGTGCAAGCATGTGAGCCTGTAAATAAAAAGAGGGCAGGCTTACAACAAGTATTAGTTATGCCAGTGGGCTTTCTTTCAAAAGAAAGGTGACTTATTCCACACAGCATGATGCAGATGCTTCAGCCTCATTTCCCAGCAGCACCCAAAAGTTAATGGGCAGCAATGGGAGGCTATAAATCTGCACTAACTTCATAGTGAACAAACCTTCATTTAGTAGGATCTCCTTGTTTTATTTCTTTGTCTAAGACTTTGCTGGCTCCTACTCAATGACAGAAAGAAAGCTGAACTTACATTTACAGGTGTAAATGTAAATGTAAGTGGATGGTAGAAAGAAATTTAAAAATGATTCAGGGAAAAATGAAAGACTTCCACATATTTTGCAACAAAACATGGTTGAAGTAACACAAGGAAGTTTCCGGTTTCAATACTTGGAGATCTTCAATAGCAATACCCCTGTCAGATATCCCTGGAATAAAAAAGCAAATCAAATCAGCAGAACTGTTTTCAAATACAGATGCTTTTCCTGGCCTACAAAGAACTCCCTGTAAGTGTGTGCTTTCCAGAACTGTTTGTTCACATTTTACTTGCATTGTTTCCAGTCCCGGTGCTATTTTAAGATATTTCTGCGATGCTAAGTTTTTGCGAACAGGTCCTTAAAATAAAAATACATAACTACCTAGCAATATAATATTATCACCTGCTGGCAAAAGCCCTCAATCCTACTTAAATACACTATGGAAAACCTAGAGAGCCAAGACTTTAGAAGGAGGGAAAAAAATTCAGTCAGTAGTTATAAACTAAGAAACTCCTTGGAGGTTCATATGTTTCACAATGGATTTCTTCTTCAGGGCCATTAATCTTAGAGCAAACTGGGCTTACAGATGTAACAAACTATCCTTAATGTTACATATTATTTTACTCTTTTTTTCCAGGCAAATATTTATCCAGCATATCAAAACCTGGAAAATATCTAAGTTTAAGGAGATAAAACATCAAATTATGATCTCATTTAGGGGAAATTGGAAGAGGACTTAACTTACCTACCAAAATAAGCCAAAATTTGTGAATGTATTTTAATGGGAATTTCTCATAATAATCTGCTGCTTATGCATCCAAGGGATTACTTACATGTGAGTGTTCGGCACTCTCCAAAGGCAATTCGCTATATCAAGCTCTTGTGTCAACCATCCTAACAGAATTTATCACAGTAGATTGTGCTGAATAATTTACTGTATGAGGTTGGTAGTAAACAAAAGAGAAGTCCCACAATTATTTCTGTATTAACTCCTCTCTAAGGTGACAATGTGTTTGGTTTATTGTTTTGGGGTTTTTGTTTGGTTGTGTGGTTTTTTTTTGTTTGTTTGTTTTGTTTTGTTTTCTTCTTCTTTTCTTATTTTTCCTAAAACAATTTGAATTCTGAGGGAAAGGCTTTTAATTTTAGACACTGTTTGGAAGTGGTCCAAAATCTGTCATGCTAGATCCCCTCATGTGGTTCAGATAAAGCCAAAATTCACATCATCTCTCTTTGTAACCTTCTGGCAAAGTATTATTTACAAAAAGCACGGCCAAGGACTGTTACGGGCACCAGACTAAAGGGGGCCACATTTCCATCCAGTCTCAATTAGTTCCTGGTGCTCTGCACAGCTCTGCCAGGTGACAGTTAAATGAGCTCAACAGGCAGCCTTGGAACCACCTGATTTCCTGTGACCTTGAGGGTTTCAGGAAAAAAAGAAAAAGAGAAGAGATGGTTATTAGGGATAAATGAAACCAGCTTTGTGAAAACTGAAGCGTGATCCGACTGAGAAAGTAAGTCTATACTTTTCCCAGAATTTTAGTACTTTGTTTAAAGTTTTAATACATGTACTGAATTAATCTAAACCAAACCTATTTCAGATTTCTCACAAATCCATCCTTTCTCCAGCACTGGAGGCCTGCTATGCTTGCTTAAGTACACCATGAATGCTGAACTGTGACTTTCTGACTGGGTAAAATCACTAGGTCCTACAGAGCCTCCACACAAATAAGGAGATGGGAGATTTGTGATTAATGAAAAACTTAAACTTTATTAGATTTACACAGCTTTTAGGCAAAGGGATAATCTAACAGAAAATATGAAGGGGACGGTGGGACAAGCACAGGAAATACCAAGAGGGAAGACAAAAATATGAAAGAAAGGAGAGGACACATAGACACTGGCGAGCAAAAGCATCTGGAAAAGTGAAAAATAATGAAATTCCTCTAATTCCAAGCCACTGGAGAGCAATCAGCTGGTTCATACAGAAAATGAATATTTCATTGTCAAAGTTCCAATTCTGGATCAATAGATAATTCACTGGCTGCAGAGATCCTTTCAGTCTTTAATCCTGTGCCCTTGTGATCCTAATCAGACTGTCTATCTGGGACTATGAATACAAGCATTTAAAAATATACAATTACATGAATTTATAAGGTTTTAATGAGCACAGTATATAATTTCACTTATAACTCTACTAACTGGCCACCAAACACAACACAGTCGCCCTGAGCATTTACATGTAGAACCAAACGCTCCAATATTGTTCAAAAACATTCTCTGTCTTGTTTTCTTCTGTACAGAAAAGCAGCATCATTGGCCAAGGCCTTACAAAACAAACACATAGACAGAGATTTCTGAATAGGGGTTTTTTTTTGAGAAAGAACTAACTGGAAAGGGGAGCTTCTAAACAAAGGAACATTTTTTGATTAACTTGGAAATTGAACCATAGCTGGTGCAATGTTCTTCACAGGGCAGCTTTCTCTAACCTTCCAGAGGGCACAAAATTCACACAGGACTATAGCAAGTGCTGTGTTAAGTAAGAGGAGGTACAAATGGGTGATTTACTCAGAGAGATTAATTAATACAGGAGAATGGCAATTTTGAGCCACAAGATTTCCGCATGCTTCTTTAGGTAACTGGTGACACCTTTTGAGGTTACTGATGAAAAGATAACAAATGATCATGAAAACTTTCCCCATGACTGCAATGGCTCTTTAAAATCAAATAAACTCCATCATGTGCATGTTCTCACTCTGCTACTATGATCAACAAAAGTGGCCTGGTGTTCACAGTAAAGCAGCCAATTTTTTCTGGTTTTGGCCGTCTTAGAGTTAGTTTCTTCTCAGTAGCTGGTACAGTGCAGTGTTTTGGATTCAATGTCAATAACACACTGGTGTTTTGATTGTTGTTAAGTCATGTTTATCCTAAGGACTTTTTTTGTGTCTCACGTTTTTGTGTCTCAGTGAGGAGGTGCACAAAAAGCTGGGAGGGAGCACAGCCATGACAGGTGACCTGAATTGGCCAAAGGGATATTCCACACCACAGAACATCGTGCCCAGTATATAAAATGGGGAATTACCTTGAAAACAGGGCTGTCAGGAGGTCAGGGACAGGCTCTGACATCAGCCACTGGGTGGTGAACAACTGCATTGGACATCACTTGGGGTTTTTTCCTCTTTGTTACCATTAGTACTTAGTAGTATTATTATATTTTACTGCACTTCAATTAATAAACTGTTCTTTTGTCAACCTAGAAGTTTTCGTTTTGATTCTCCTCTCCATTCCCGCAGGGGTGGGGTGGGTGAGTGGCTGTGTGACGCGTAGCCGCCAGCTGGGCTCAAACGATGACAAATAATAAGCAAGATACTTGTTTAGAAGGAGAGAACTAAAAAAAGGTTTTTAGTACAAAGATCAGTTTAATGTTAAGTGAAGGTAACGGGAAAACTTAATTCTACTAGATTCAACAACCATTTACCACCACACTTACAACAAATCCTGACATTTCTACATAACCACATTCAGAGCTAGGAGAGCTTCATTTCTGGAATACAGATCCTGAGAAATCCTGAGTTGAGTGTTAGTCAAATCATAATCTCACACTCAGTGACCCTCGAGATTTGCATCTTCAAACAAAAATGATGTTAGCAGCTATGCAGTGGAGTTTTTTTTGTTTCAGTCTGAGACATACCTAAATAACAGCTACTACCAAGAAGTTAAATGCATTAAATACCTACTGAAGAATATTCCCATTCCCATCAAACAGAAGTCACTTACAGAGCACCAGTGGACCCCGTGCTATCTACATATTTCTGATAGAAGATAATCAAACTTTTACTGCAGTGTAACTATAGAATTACCATGGGAAATTGAAAAGAATTTTATATTATAAGACTCATCAAAACTCAAGCTCAGCAACAAGACAATGGGAAATCAAAGTTCGGGGAGCTATACAAAATTTCACATCTGCCCCGCTCCAATAATAACAAATGTAACATCGAAAAGGCAGACTGATAATGCTGAGTGGTGATTACATGTAACTCACGTGTTATCAAATCCAACTGCCTGCACGTATGTGCTGAAACTGGATATATAAAGCCCGAGGATGCCAGTGAACAGATTTAGATCATCGCACACTGAAGAAATATTAAGATCTACTGTCTATAAAAAGTGTTTGCAATTCACCCAAGATAAGAGATGGCACTTGCAGTAAGTAGCTGCTTATAAAAGGCTTCTTATGCACGTCACATTCACAGCATTAGTACATTACTCACTAATGTGCTACATCAACGTGCTGGAAGTTAGAAAACTTGGCAGTCCTGACAACTGGAGTGGCTTTCCCCTTTTGCTTCAGCTGAGGGTGAATCATAGCAGAGAATTAAGAATGAAAATACTTGAACTTTAAGGCCCTTTCCCCCCCGATCATGACAACCATACTGACTAGTACTAAAAATCCCTGTCCTGTGGCAAAGTTGTTTCATTAATTTAGACCTCTACATTTTTAAAGTCATCGTTTATCACTGATTTAGTCTTAACTTACTTCTCCTCCAAAAAATGCAAATTTAAAGAAAAATATTTCGGCTTGAAAGTGTCACAAGTCACCATTTGGTATTTTCTCTTCACTTTTTTCTCTTTTAAACACAAACAGGAGCCCCCTTGCCTTGAAGTTTCTCTATTTCCCTCAATGCAAAAGCCAACCTTGACAGTAAACAGCTATAAAAACCAAATGGGATCATTAAAGGTACTGACACATCATGACTGAAGAATTAGTTGATCCATGTCCAGATGTTCTGGACTGATCATTACACTTTCTATTAATGCATGGGAAAATAAACCAAATATCTGCTGTTGAGACCTCAGTTTCACACACAAAAATAAGTGCTGCAAAATGTGAGTGCTCAACTGCTTCCTGTGCTTTGGTGGGACAAAACAAGGCATTTCTGAGCTTGGCCACATCCTGCTTTCAATTAGACTGGATAACATACTGAATTTATCTCAATTCAGAAAAGATCAGAATCTCTCAGGGGTAGCTGAGAACTTCAGCATGTTTATTTATGATCAATTTGGTATTTCATTACACTTCTAATTACTATTAAAACCAAGGATTAACTTCGTCTAATTACACAGACTGATTTTGCTTGATTTTTAAAACAATAATAATAATAAAAAAATTAAAACCTGATGACTTCATTTCATACCATCCTAGGCCCTTCAGCATTTCACAGAATCCATTGGGCCCCGAGGTTCAGACCTTACTTGATTTGACCACCAGCTGTTTCTATACCTACAGCCACTTTCTCTTCAGCAAATGCATCCAAGTTCCCTACCATCCAAACGTCTTCAAATAGCAGTTCATCAGACTTAACTATTGCTAAATCTGCATACTGGAACACATGCATTCAAATCTATTTTAAATGCTGCAAATCTCTTTAAATAGAACATTATTTTTGAAAGATCCCAACTGTAATTTGTTGCTGTATAAAAGGCTTTATTTTTTAGCCTCCACAGAGCAAACACTATTAATGTTTCAGTTTCTCTAGAGGCGACATGGATTATACTAAAAGGAAAGTTGCCATGACAACACCACCGTTATTTTAAGTATTAGAAATTCATGCCAAGGCAAACAAAGGGCATATGCACGGTCAAGAACAAGTTTTCTAACTGTTCTGACAGCTAACAATAAACCCCAATGTCATTTAAAAAGTTCTAGAACTGGAGAATTAAGCCTTAAAACAAGAATGAAAATCAATTACAGCACAATAGAGCATCTTTAGCGCTCTATTGTGATGGTAATTGCCGACATCTGTCCCAGTCAGAAGAAGTCAATCTGATCACAATCACTTTTTCAGAGTGCCTAAAAGACCGAGCCCTACATGGCACTTTCAGAAATGGACAGTTACAAGGCTAAATCAGTGAACTGAGAGAAGGGGACAGCTGTCCCCAACTTTTAAGTGCCTCCATCAAAGTTTGAAAGCCATGGCCAGAAGATAGCAACCTTCACATCCTTCCATTGCAAGTGCTCCACGGTGTTTAAGAACAATTCAATGTCAATCTTAAATAAAAAGATTTTAAAGTTTAAAGCGTAATTCACAGATCATCAAAAGTAGTTAGATGCTCCACATGACTACAATTCCCAAGTCACTTAGACACTTCTGTAAGTGTGACTCAAAATAATTATGAAGGCTTTTTATGTACTTACAGTGCACATGGAGCATTTTTTGCATTAAGTAAATTATGTCCCTGCCCATGAAGTGTTGGACAAGATGACCTTTAAAGATTCCTTCCAACCCAAACCTTCCAAGGAGAATATGATTTGGTGTATCTTGCAATTAAAAAATACCTAAAATATAAGGACAATATAAGCACAAATCTAAAATTGCCTGAAGCATTTAAAAAACACCTGTGGTCCTAAGCACAGTTCTCTGTACTCTCCTTAAATAGGTGAAAAAAGGTAGGGAACCAAATGGTCTGATCAGTTAAATTCTGAAAACTTGAACATTTGCTAAAATCCTCCTCAGCAAGTCCCAAACCAGGGCATTTTTACTTAAGTCCCTAAACATAAAGACAGTCAACTTCAGGCTCATAAAACTGCAAGTTGTTTAAGCTTCTCTCTGAGACAATAGTGAATTGTAAAGGTGTTCTTTAAGAGAGAAACACTCTGTACCCAGCCATGGTATAAAAACAAACACTTCTAAACAAAACCTGAAAGCATTACTCACTAGCACACTGCAGCTGAAAAAGAGCACCTACCTTGACTCTGATAATAGACTTACGATGATAAAAGCAGCAAAGTGCTGCAATCAGCATTTGAAAAACATTATAATCCTTGGGCATTTTCAGTTCTGCTGTCTGTGGCTCCTCAAGACTGAAGACGGTCACTACCAGCAGGGTTCTGAGGTTCAGCAAACCCTTCAGTGTCACCACCGCCTACCAGTGCTGCTACACCCCCTACTCACATATCAGTCTGGGACACTTTCCACAGCTGAAGCTGATACCATCAATTCAGTGACCGCTGGCACGCTGGCTTCCAGCACGCCATACAGAGAGTGCCAGAATCCTCATGTGATCTGCTTCACTCACCAGTGAAATCCTAGCTCCTCTCTCTATCTTGGTATCCCCTGGCTCCGAGATGTGTTTAAGGCATCAGCACAAGCCAAACTTCTCTTCTTGATGAATTACACTACCTGTCTCCCAGTGCTGATGAAGGCTTAATCAGTTGCTCCAGCTCAATCATGCAACATCTCTGCCTGCATCCTCACTTATACACACATTAAAAAAAGAAAAAAAAAAAAAAAAGCAGTTGATTACTGTTTGACGACTGCAAGAACTGAGCTTCAGTAACCAAGGAAAATGATAAATCTGTTTATTTTTAATTAGGAAGCTTCTGGCAGACAGTCCTTGGAAAAAATAGCAAGAAACCAACTCTGTAAACATTGTCAGTGTCATTGCCAGGTAACCAAGGTACCTTCAGCATTTAAAATTCTCAGTGGACAGTTTTATCTTGGTGACAGTCCCATGGGATTGGGCAAATCGCTTGAGAAAGAACGAACTGAATTAATGAACATGTCTGATTTGGCAAAATAAAAGTAAGCACTACAACAAAATAAAAAGCAGCAGTTTTATTTATGCCTGTGATTCCATTCTCTTGGACAGTACAGTCCAGAGCTTACTGACCAGTCAGCAAACTGCTCATCAGCAAAGAATCTGCCTGACATACCTCAAGGCTCTCTCAGGAACCAGGGCAAAAAAGAGGAAACAATCTGGGTAATTATGATAACTGTAGGAGACAAGACATCACCTCCATAGCAGCCTAGTTAACAGATTTGGTGAAAGGACAGCAAATGGACTGGATTGAGGGGTACAAGACAACTTGTAACACTCAAGAATGAGAAACTTTGAAGAGATCAATCAATTATTACTTGGGTGGTAGCAAAAAATACAGAAGTCACAGATATTTCAGATCTTGGATCAGGAATAAATTAATCCCAATGAGCGGTTAAAATGAATAGCTACTTGTCCTTTTCATCAGCAACAAGTATATTATATAATTAGGAAGACACATATTAAATACTTATTTATATCCTCAGGTATTACTTGCAAGGTACCTTTCACCTAATAACAGAGTACTTCCTTCCCTTCCCACATTGACTGAACAACGGGAAGTGCTCTCAGTGCCTGCATTAGGAATTGGTACACAAACCAAGCAGCAGCACTGAGAAAAGACATAAAATAAGCACTGCCTTTCAAGGAAAATGGGATGGAGTGCCTAACTGAAAAGAAGAGGAAACATCACTGTTGATAACAAGGAAATGGAAGAGTGATGTGTGAAGTTCTCTTACCTATCTGACCACAGAAGGTTTGCAGGTACCTACCACCAGGTTAAACACCAGACCCAGATTGCTCCTAAAGGTAGCCAGATTACTTGGCCGTGTGTAGGAGATGTTATGCCAGAGACTCTTCTGAGAAAAGGAAAAGAATGTAGGAATAAAAGAACAGAACATTAAATGGACTGTAAAGTAATAAACCTGGCAAGAGAAAAGATATAAGATTGGCTAGAAAAGAAGCCAAAAATACTGACTTTGAGTCCTGCTGATTAGTACTTTATGGCAACTCAAACAATGAATGGGCAGATAATATAATAGGAATATGAAAGTACCCTCCTTTTCTCTTTGCGCTGTGCTGCAGCATATTTTAATCTACTTTGAGTTATTTTTCCACTTTGAGGAACACTACAGGATTGCTTTAGCAGGTAGCCAGAGAAGAGAAAGGTAGAAGACACCCTGCAAAACTTCAAACACAAAAGCCTCAACTGTGATGCTTGTTTCTTGACTGAAAATTTATGGTACCGTGGCAGGACATCTCACTAAGGACTGTATTTTTAAAGAATATTAATCAAAAGTTCTCATAGTAACAACACCCTAATCCAATTTTAAAACCGGAAGGGCAGGAGGGAAGGATGATAGAAAGGGAAATCAAATTAAAGGCTGCATCAGTCAAGGTGTTTTTGCTTTACAATGCTGGCAAGACTTAATATTAATATGCTGGCAAGTATTAATATCACACACTAAGGTTTCCCTTGGAATATCATAAACAGAAACTATCAAGACAAGTAACACAAACTACAGTAGTTGACAAGAAGGGCTATTAGGACAACTTAGCTATTTTGGCAGCAGAAACAACTGATTTAGCAGTGCAAAATAAGGTAGACCACTTCTGCCCTGAAAAGAATCAGAAGTTCCAAATAGGAGTTCTTTATGGGGTTGGAAAAATAAAAAAAAAGGACAGGAATACTATGACCTATCAATGTGCAAACCTACACTGAAATTTAAACAAAGATTCCCATGCATCATCAAGAATACTGCCCCCCCTTTTTAAAAAAAAAAAAAAAAGGAGAATTGGAGTGGCAGGTCTAATGCAAATGGTAACTGTCAGATCCTTATTTCCTGTCTGTAATGAAGTAAAGAATCAAAAATTATGTATGTTGAGAGAAGGCCAGAAATAATGAATCTTAAAAAGGAATACTGTACAATTTCATATAGCAGGTGCCAAAGGTTTTTGTCAACAGAATAACTGATAGGAAAAAGGATACTTTATTTAAATAGTAAATTTAAAATGTTTTAAACATTCAACTAATGGGATTTTTCTTTTTATTATGCTTAGTATGCCTAGATAGATAAATGAATGGATGAGATCTTTGCAAGACACTGTGATACAGCAGTATGGAAATTAATATTGCTGGAAGGAAGCCCAAAGAATATGTGAGAAACCTCTGGGTGATAGTATGGCATGTCCTCTGATTGAGGACAGCCCTCAGGCTGCTCCAATTATGCTTCATACATAGGTAAGATTTTAGTCACATTTTCATTCTCCCAGCCATCAATTTCTCACTGGTACTTTGGGTTCTTGGATTCTGCACATGAGAAATAAACCTGTTTATTGCACCTTAGAAACATAAAATAAAATCCTTCTGCTAAGTCATCTATTGATGTATTTTAAATGCTCTCCAGCACCAAAAGGTCAACCATCAGTTTTATTTCTTTGTTCTCAAAGATTCTACCTAGAACCTTACATTATCTTACAATCCATTCATCTGTTTCTGTGGATGGCTGCCTAGATTATTTTTGATAACTTTGATAACCAAGCTTAATAAGAAAGGGTTTTTAAGCTCATAGAATCCATGGCCACATGAGCTCACACTTGAACATATATTCTGTGTTGAGTTCCTAATAGCCCATTAGGAAGAGAAATTAAGCAGTCTCTGTAAACCCTGTTTGTTATTACAAAGGCTCTAAAGTTACTTAGGATATTTTCATGGTCTAGTTGAAATTACCCAGTGTTCCCTTGACACACCTAAACTCTGTCCAGCTCACTCACAGCACATTGCATATTCAGGTTTGAGGTGTTCACACAGGATAGTGTGAACTGCTCATGGGGAATATCTTCTTAGGCTGCTTTAATCATACAGGTCAAACAAGAAAAAAATGTAGGGATAATTTCTTTAGTAGAGGTCAGCTTCTTTTTCTCTCATCATAAAAAAATCCAAACAAAAATAAAATGACCAAACAAAAAAAGTGGCTTCAAGATTTTAGGTGGCTCACATAAAGTAACCACACTCCTTGAAAATATAAATGCTCAAAAACTCACAAGCAGTCTGAAGTTATCAGAATAGTCTCCAGAGCTACATGAGGTTATTTCGGACCACATACCAATCATGGTCATGGCAGTGTTTAGAATTCACACACAGAATTATTATGATTTGTGATTTCATATTAAAGAGAGGTAATTTCAGACTAAATCAGATGAGGGAATTGTTGGCTTGCCACTTTGCTTTACACTGTTCTATTCATTTAAGCACTCAAATCAGCCTAGCGACATTCAGTGAAACGCACAACACGTAATGCTTTACATTTCACTGCACTAAATGGAAGTAAACAATGCAGGCAGGAAGCCAGCTGTAAATGAAAGAAGACACGGTGCACTGTACAAGGGTCAGGAGCACAAATCTGATTAGATCCAGCCCAGAGCCAGCCCCAAGCATCGCTGCTGAGAGAGTGATGTCACAGGACACGTCCCCATTACACAGGACATGACCTAACCATGGTCTGAGTGCCTATGGCTACAAAATGGCAACTCTGGGGTTGTAGTAAAGTACAACAGGAATAACACCTGAAAGAAAAACCCCAAAGAAAATCAAATAACTTAAGTCTTCAGTTGAAGTATTTTTCATTTAATACATAGGAGTTTTTATTTGTTCTTTTTAATGTAAGAAAAAGTCAGGAAACAGGGGACAACTGATAAATAGTTTATCCACGCAAACAACACCTTCACAATGCCTACTCCTAGTTGGTTTCAGCAGTAAGCCCTGCAGATACGGCACATCGCCTCTAACAAAGCTCTGGGGGCAGATGCCTCCCAACACAGGTAGTGCCCAGCTTCACAGCTGAACACTTCTTAAAGTGTAGAGAAAGTGGAAGAAAGGGGATGACAACTGTCAGATGGCTTACTTTTATCTGTTCCTAACTCAAATGTCTACACACACAAAAAATCCTATCTCCTAGCGCATGTCCTAGCATTCCTGTCTCAATTCTTAGCAGAACTGACTCTTTCATGTTCTCTCAGATAACCTCGCTTCCTGCATGCTGTTGTTGGTGCAGCTTCTGATCATAAATCAACAGACCGAGCTGCAGCTGTAATTACCCTTGTTTGCATTGCAAGGTGTGGGGTGGGAGAGGTCAGCATAATTCTTTTCTATCGTGGTTCCGTGAGGCAGTCTCAGAAACACGCTGCAGTTGTACAGGAATAGTGAGAAAACAGAATTTGCATCCATTTAGTTTACACTCTGCTTGAATAAATCTCTCTGAAATTTGCCTCATATAAAAACCCAAGTTTGCAGGTACAAGAAATAAATGCCCAACCTGCTTATCAGCTTCCTACTAGGTCCTAATTTGCACTTTAAGACATCCAAATACCTTTGAGATTTATATGTTTTCATTATAAAAGATAAAATTTTTTCAAAAGTCATCTGGCAGTAGGTCTGGCTTTCCCACTAGACACCTTCCTATTATAAAGCCACCGGCAGGTTTAACAGATCCTACCAAAAAATTAGAAAAGTATTCTTGAGCTCCACCTACTGTCTGCCAACCCATGTACAAACATGACATAATTTTGTAATGCCCCACCTATTTTTCCTTCAATTTGTTCCTTGGATTGGCGAAAAAAAAAAAAAAAAAAAAAAAGCAAGAAAAAAAAAAAGCATGAATTTCCTTTCAGAATTAGTTCACAGCTTATGGGTAATATCTTCTTCCTTTTCCTGCCGACTTAGCTGTCATTAGTCTAACTAGCTTTGCTGGTCAGCATGCCAGAGCTGTCTTGCATATAAAAATAAGGCACTAAGACAATCCAGACTTCTGCTTTTGAAAGTCTCCCCAGTACTGTCAGAGTAAAGTGCTTGTCTGCATGATATTTAAACCAATTCTAAATATAATGGAAAGATGAAAAAAATGTGTTACTTCTCCAAGGTAATTGGACACCTTTAAAATATCAGGTAATTATCTAAAACCCCTGAATACCCTAAAATACTTCCATTTTATACAAAGGATGTATATTTTGGGTGTGTAGTACTCAAAAAAGAAAAATTACAAGCCACCTGGGCTCTGTCAGACCTTGGCTTTTCAAAAGTCTTTCAACGTTTTACTGAACAAAAGGATTAGAGGGCATGGAGGCAAATGACCTGTAGGTGTTCCAGACAGCCAACATAACACTATGCTCCATTATTTGTGTAGATGCTTATTTTCTATAAATAGCCAACATACAAAAATGTCAGGCCAGCCTGCTCCTTTGACAGCACACATCAGTATCCGATGACATCCCAACTGCTGCCCTCTCTAAGGGCAGGCTAAACTGTGCCTCAGTGTGGCTCCAAAAAGAGGCAAGACAGACACACACAGGGTACCAGTCTTATTCTAATTATTATCTGTAAACAGAGCTCTGAGAGATTAGGAGCTTTACCTCCCTAGGCTTTATCAGTAAGAAGACCCAAAATGCTTAAAAAAAAAATCATCTGCTCTACACACATTATATACTCACTCCCCCTTGCGGCTCATGAGCTTACAGACAGTGAAAGATCAACAAAGTTCACTTCAGAGTTAATGATTAATAACAGAAGAGTAGAATACAGACATTAACTGGGTCAAATCCACCGTAGGATAACATGTAAGATTAACCATTAACATGCAAAGAGAGGATGCTTGCTGCTCTAAGAATTACCAGCATTTTATATTTACTAAAGCACCCCCAGCATTACAGAAGATGCTCCCATAAGCAAAATACCCTAAACTTCATTTCAGCATCAGGAGAGGAGAATGCACTGCTAAAAGACTTCACAGTGAAGGCCAGAATAATTAGAAAGCCACTATCCACTTGACTGAATTCATATAAGGATTAACATTCACAAAGAAAAAATATTCCCCCTCACACTACACTGACTCCTCTTACCCCTGGCCCACAAAAACCCAAAACCTCAACCAACCAAAAGAACTCACAAACCCCAGCAACCACCTAAAAACCCAGATCTCAGAGCTAACCAGGCCATTCAGGAACTGGGGGCTGGGAAAGCTCCTAACAGGAACAGGCTAACTTGGGGTTCACTGCTCTAGGGAAACATGAACTAGGTCAGTAGACTGAAAGTGCGTTGTCTTGCAGAGCTGTAAAATCATACTTCCTGCATAACTTACTGCAAACACCAGCTCACATTTTATTCATCACTTTGCAGCCAATACATTACAGAACTGCTGATTCAACCTTATTTTCAAAAACCAGCCTGTTGGTCAAACAAAATTCAACATGAGAAAATACTGACACTTTTCTGCCATTAGTTATGAATAACTGCATTGTTTCAAATAAGATGAAGTTTCTTCAACTCTGAATGAACAGGGCAGAATTCTCACCATTATTTGAGGGGAAATAAATACTTGAGAGCTGCTGAATTTCAATACGATATGTAACTCCTTAAGTATGTTTTTAGTTTTTTCCTGGGCTGATGAAAGCTTTTAGAAACAATTATCATGCATACTCAAACAAATAGTTGCCCCTTTTAAGTAGGGAAAGGGCAGACATTGGAAGAAACAAGCCTAGCCTAAGGCTGAAAAAAAATTTTTCCCCTACTGGAAATTTTACTATGACCCAAACAGGACTAAAAGAAAAAGACAAGATGCTTTGTCCAACTTATTGAAACACCGCAAACTTATCCCACTAGAAAATTAAGTATAGGTTATGAAGAGAAGACAGAGGGAAAAAAAATCAACCAAAAAAATCCCAAACAAAACAAAAACCAAAACAAACAAACAAAAAAAACCCAAAACCAAAAACCCAAAACCAAAAACCCACAAACATACCCAAACAAACAACCCCCCCCCCCCCCAACCACCCCCCCTCCAACCCAACAAAAAACCCAAAGCCCCCAAAACCAAACCTCTATGTGCAAAGTATCACAATTTAGGAAACATTTTCTCACAATAACAATTAAAAGATCATTAGACAAATCTAGTTGGAGAGGAAGAACACATTATTCTGGGATTATAAGGAATCTCTTTTGTTGGAAGTTTTGGACGAATCAGTTCAAATCTATTCTAACAATCTCAGGGACACCCTAAATAAATAAATAAATAAATAAATAAATAAATAAATAAATAAATAAATATTTTAAAAAAAAAATCCTCAAGTTCCCTCTAGAAGATGCTTCTCTAACTTAATAACAGGGAGGAGGGGAAAAAATCCCTCCCATTTTGTAGCTCTTGAGAAAATGCAACCAATTTTCAACAGGCTCCTACCAGAGTTACAAAGAAATTTTTATGAAACGTGATTTGAATAACCATGACGCAATGAAAAATATCCTTTCAAGTGATTCTTTTCCAGCAGAGGGCAGTGCACAACCAGCAACCATCCATGGAGAATCAAAGCTCAGGTTTCACTGAGACCGAAAATTACACGCATTTAACATTAGGCTGGCTCTAACAGGATCCTCTATGTCTGAACTACACAGCTTACATACAAGAGGCAACTGCTGTGGAATGATGTTTGTGAGGCTTCTGCTCCTGCTAAGCAGAGAAACATAAAAAAAGAGGAAATGTCTCTCTCTGAAGCCTTACTGACATCACTGATGATCTTTGAGTTGGATGACAAATCTGTAGTGACAGAGATGTGTAAAGTCCAAGTTGGCCACATGGGCATACTGCGTCTTACCTCAAAAAACCACATTCCACCTGATAATTGCACCTTCTGTGATACTGTTTCCTTGCTGAAGTGGCAAAATGTGTGGAAATGAAGTCCTTAAACCACCTTATAGGCTCAAAAAGAACCTCCTGATCATGTGGGGACTTAGTGTCAGGCATCCCTCCCAGCTCTGCTACTTAATGCTGTCAGACAAGGCAGAAACCCAAGAAACTTTCTGCTCACAAGTCCCAGCTCGTATCTCAACAGGCAAGTCTCTGCAGGAGTGTGATACACAGCATGAACAGGGATACATTGGACTTGGCAAGTTTTCCAGTGAGATGGGGATTTCTCTAATATTTCCATGTTTAAAAAAGGCTGCTTGCAAGGAAATGTCACTGTCATCAGGAAAAATTGTTCCCCAAACTGTGGCTACTTGTCATGTTGACACAGATTTTTTTCTAAACTTTCCTAAACTTAAATATACACACATAAAAACTTTACTTTTGATCACCCACTTCATATAGTGTCTTCAGCCAGTAGGATGGTGAGAGTCAAACACACATGCTTATATGGGATTTGCATACACAATCTTATGATTTTGTGCAATTAACTATACAAACTGCATAAAAAAAATTTCTCAATCTGATCTAAGTTTCCTGAAGTCGAACTAAATGCACAAATTATTGTTCTATCTTGCAAACCTATAGATAATGATCAATGACACTGGAATCTCATCAGAATTTTATCTTCAGTTGCACTAACCAAATCCATGATGAATAACAGTAATTTCTATGACAGTTTGCTTTCTAATAAAATCAAGGAAGAGTAAAAATAGGGAGAAAAATTAACACTGTGGGGCTGAGAGAAACAAGAATCCTCCAGCAGAACTTCACAAGAAACTCTTTTTTCTGCAGCTGTAGCTTCCTTAAACCTGCAACAATTTTTTCAAGCCTGAATCTAAATATAAACTTCCCTCATGACCATGCTGAGCAGAGAGTCATAAATTTTGCAGTTTTTCCACTAACGGAATACATTTCCAAAACTTCAGGCCATAGTAATATTTATCAACTCACTGCTGATATGTATTTCTGTAATTATTAAGCACTATTTCCACAGGAAATGCTTGAAAGGTTTTCATGAAAGGAGGAGAGAATTTTTTTTTCTTTTCACACTGATACAGCTTCAGTGACTACAGCACAGATTTCAATAAAAAGATTCTGAAGTATTTATAGTGAATAGGAATGGGACTGAAAGCTATCTTTAGTTCACACGAATTTGATCAAAATGACTCACAAAACGTTCTCTGACACACTCTAATCTGCCAGCACTTGATTCTTTCTCCCTTGCTGCTGGAATCTGTTTTGTGGATGTGCAGACTCAGGGTGTGGGAAGAACCTGCAGAGGCTACCAATGGATCTATTATTCGGTTCATAAAACTTGTAAAAATCTCACAGAATGTACAACGTGCTATTGTGTCCCTGAATCTCTTTCATGACTTGGGTAGCAGCCTGACTCAAAGCAGTCTGGCCTGTTTTCACTTCCACCATAAAAGGTTTTTTCTGAAAGAGCCATTTAACTGTGACCATGGTTTCAGCAGCGCTGTGAATACAAAAGAAGAGCCGAAGCCATATGGACACTTCAGTATACTCAGACTTCAGCAAATCAGTACATTTTTTCCCCCCTTAGAACTTGCTTTTGCTTAATTAGCTCTCTTTATATACTGAATGAACTAATACATCAATATTCAAGATGTAGTAAACTGCAACTTGTGAGCAATGTAATTTAAAGAATTAGAAACCACAGCTCATCTACGGAGAACGTTCTCTTAAAAAAATTTCTGTAATCACTATTTTCTGTCTTGTATCTTGAGCAGAATAAAACAGCAGAAAAAAACCAACTTATTTTGCCTTTCCTCTGTTCAGAGTATTTCTGAATATAAGGATTTATTTATATGGTGACTTTCAGTCACCAGATTTCAGCAAGGAAAGGTTTCTTAAAAAGCAAAGTGCTACACTCAGCTTCGAAGTTTACCATCAGTCTATCTGCTTGTAGTCACTAGGGCCACAATAGACACAATGGCTCTCACTGTGAACCAGCACACAACCAAAACCAGCACAATGAACAGGAACACTGGTCTCTGCCCAGGAATTTTTGTAAAATTGCTAGTTTTGTAAAATCTAGCTAGTTTAAAACTAGCTGTTTGTCCTGAAGGAGAGTAGTTCTGACTGTGCAATCTGACAAAGTGGACCAGTTATGAGAACATCACCTACTTGAATCTACCCAAATAGCCACCTCCAATTGGTGTGTCAGGGAGCGACAGTCCCGGGGCTGCTCCGCGTGGGACAGCGACCCGAGAGCGCGGGGCGGGCAACGTGCTCACAACAAGGCACAGTCCCACAGCACCCAGACCCAACCACAGTGAGCAGGATGATGACACCAGCAGGTCCTATCACATTCCAGAGAGCCTGGGACAAGAGAGGTAACAGGCCCGGCATAAAGCCTGTCCTGGGCTTCCCACACAGCGCTTGGAAACAGGACTAGGGGCAGAAACATCCTCTGAACAACTGAGGCACGGCCTGAAGGCCCAGCCTGACGCAGCCCTCGCTCCGTGGGTGTGGGTGGAGGTCCAGGTGAGAGTGGCCAGAACAATGCCCTCAGGACCCTGACACAGTACAGTTTGCCTGGGACTGTAACTCTTGGGTAGAATTGCCAGCAGCCAAACTACCCCAACACAACTGAAATTTGTGCCATGTATTACTCTCAAGATAATGCAATTCCTTCTAGGCAAATTAACCTAATGTCTCTCTTCTGTTTCCAGCCTGAATAGCAACATGAGAGAAACAAGAATCAGTATCAAGACTACAATTACAGTGTACAATTAGTTTCAGTGTGAGTTTATGTATGATTGATACATATGTTTCATACTCAAGCTCATATGCTTTCAGTCAGTAAATCAACACTTCTCTGCTGAGACAATACTAACTGTACTTTCCTGTACACTAGAAATATATATGTGCTACTCAGAACTTTCATATTCTGAGTCAGCAAAATATGATTCCCAAAAGTGCTCTTGTTTTCTCCCTCTTCTCTTACTATCTCTTTTTCATTTTAAGATTATATTTTTTTTTTACCACTTAAGCAATGTCTGTCAAAGCCTACCTGCAAGCTCAAACTACATACGTACAGATTATATACTAAAGAGGCTTGTGCAAATGACAGTGGTGGTATAGACATGCTGCAGAAATCTATTTTTTCAGTTTGAGGTGGTTACTGTTCAGCAGTTTATACCTGCCACCATAATGAATTTGAGGATCTGGAAAATTAATCAACATTAATATAATAGTTACCATATGGTTAGTTACAGAAGACAGTGAACACATACTTGCTAAAACTGAAGCCAACAAAAGGGAGTCCAAGATCCTGTTGGTATGAATCCACCCACAACTTTTACGGTTAGAGTTAACTGATAAACAAATTACTGATGAGACACCTCCTTTTTTATAATTGACTGATTTCTGTGTAAGAATCCATTTCTGAAATGAATAGTAACCTACACTTTTACAGACAAAAATGTTTTGGGGTGTTATATTTATTAGAAAGCAATTTCTGCATATTTTTCGAAGTTGGAATTCTTGTCTAGAATTCCTGTTATAAAACCACTGAACTAGGATCTAAACTCCTAAAGGTAGGGATATAGACAGGAAAAACTGTAAAAGGAAGGGGAAGAGAAGGGATTGGTAACCCTTGTATTCTTCCCCATTAAGTCTCCTTTCCCCAGGCTTTCCTTCTCAAAATCAAAGCTTTAACAACTCAGCTGAGCACCACTGCTATTGACAGGAGTCCAAGACAAGCTTCTACTAGAAAAGTTGAGAAGACCAGAAACCACATTTATAATACAAAACTTGCTGCAACAAGACAAGGCACACATATTGATGAATTGGCACATGATACCTCTGCCTTCTACTTAGTCAACATTATTAAAACTGTAACAGCAAACTCGGTACAGTGCAAGATTCACAGTAAATTAATTACAGCAATTAACATGCCCACCACCTTGTTGCCTCTGGCATCCCCTCTTCCACAGTGCTCTTGACCTTCTCTTCCCTACCATATCCCAACTTCAGGCTGGGATTGAGGCCAGGGACCTTGCAACACTGAACCACCCGTTCAGAGCAGAAATCCCGCAACTGTTCTGAGAGTCTCCTGTGGCAGCCACTTTTCCATCCACTTTTTGGACTGGAAGTGAATTTTTACCTGTAACTTTAGTAAGCATAGTTCTAGAACTGCAAACCTAAATTTGACATTTTTATTATATTTTCAGATGTGTTTCTTTACTTCTCCAGAAATCCATAAGCCAAAAATACAGCTTCTTTTAATTTGCTAACCAAAGCAAGAATTTAGGCAGTCACTATGTAACTGTAAAAAGCCCCATATAAAAATGCAACCTACACCCAAAGTACAAGTATTTCACTGGAGCTTCAAGAAAACAGTCTGACATATGTATATTTAGTTTCTCTGTACCAAAAGATAGAAAGCTGCACTATTTGCCTACAAATGACTGAAAATGCTTTGTCAGTGCTGGGTATAGACCAAAGAAAATATTTTAAGGGCAAGAAACAGTATCTTACCTTAACATATTCCAACGTAGGATCCAGGATATTCTGATCTCTGTAAGAATACAGTATCAGGAGAGAAGGACAGACAGAAAAACAAACAAAAAAATGGTAAGTCCAAATATAACCTCATACTGAAGAGATGCATTTATATGAGCAGTATGCTACTAGGTCATATTAAAATCCTTGGTAAAAGTTGTGTGTTAAAGCTTGATAGCCTATGCTATCTAATTTTTAACAAATATATAAGTCACTGATTTCTTCTAGAAGGACAAGTAGTGGATCCAATACTACTTAACTTGAGAAATAAAATTAACTATACCATTTTAAGCAAAAAAAAAAAAACCCTTGAAATTTCAATAGATAGCTGAAATACTTGCCACCTAAAATATTTGAAATAAATGTAAAAAAAAGCTCTCCCATTGGTTTTTGAATTTATTTCTTTGCTTTTATGTTTTTCCATTTAAGCTACTGCCTCTGATAGCACTGTGAGGACACTGCTTACATGAAATAGAATATACTACATTAACTTCCTACAAATACAAAGCAAAAGTTCTCAAAATAATCCTAATTTCAGTATCACAATTATTTGAATGCCAGATAATCAAGTCATTGCCCTAATCTAAAAATAAAAATCTCATCATAGATTTTCTATACAGACAGATGGCAAAGGGCACAGAAGTCTGACTGAAGAGCCTTGCACTGTTACAACTCTTTCCAGAAAATATGTTTATTTTTATTTCTATTTCAAAGTATTTTGTATATTTGTTTTTATTTGAGAACTAGCAGTTTAACAGAGTTTGCAGTACATGACTGAGTGTTTTCTACAGAACCTACAGAACAGGGATGACACACATGGTACTGCCCTTAACTACAAACATGTAACAGGCACAATGAAAACTGTGCAAACCTAGAGAGGGATCAGGCACTCGTTACAGAAATCAAGTTTGCCACATGGACAACAGATCTCCATAAATTTAGAAACAGGATCCTTTTTGGTGGAAGCTGTTGCAAAGATGTAACACTAGAAACCTAGCAGCTTCAGAAACTAGCAGCTTCAGAAATGTAGAATTTGGGTTACACTGGGATTAATCAATCCAAAAAACAGTCTAAATCTCTGAATTCCCTGTGTTGTTTTGAATGTAACTGCATATCATCTGAAACAATGTTATTATTTTACACTCAATTTTTAGTCTGGTTCCACAACACCTTTTAATCCAGAATATCAGAATACTGAGCTTTCCCCATAAAATGATGGTGCTCAACTGTTCAGGCTGTATAACGTGTTGCTGTTTCACATTATCTCAGTATTTATCAAAGGTCAAATTACATTTGATGTTTAAAAGAATAAAAAGCTGGAAAACTCAATGGAAATAGAATTTGGACCATTTGAAGCTTTTCCCTATGCAATAGACAAAGAAGGGTCAGCTTGATAACTGTACGAGCATAAAGCATGTACAAGCATAACAGAGAACACAGGGGTGAAGCACAGAGGAAAAAGAAAAGAAAGCTTCTAAGCAGAAGAGTTGTTTTCCTTCTCAACACTTTGCAATTTGACTGGGGAAAAAAATTCCCATTTTTAATCAGTTCAGTAAAGTCATTAAGCATGCCTGAATTCTTCTCACATTCAAATGATCTGTGGGAAGTTGTTCCGGTACCGAATGCTCCTGAAAAACTTTGTAGTTTAGTTCTTCACTCGCCTGTGGAATCTTTCAGGACAAAGGGTCTACCAGCACGGCATGTGCAACACTTTCTGAAAGAACAATCCCACTTGTTCTGGCAGTAAGCCTGTCTTACTATGGTCTGCACTCACAACCTGCACTCCTGCAGACCAGCCGTCCAACAGACTCCACTGTTCTTACCTTCTGCTACAAAACAAATGATCTTTAGGACAGATCAAGCCAAAACAAAATGAAAGAGGTAGAAAAGGTTTAATACAAAACAGCTTATTTACGGGTATACAGAGCAGGATATCCAGAAGACAGCAGAGGAAGAAGTGAGCTGTGTTCCTTTCAGCATCCACATGACAAAAGTGCTTTGAAAATGTTTGGCTTTGGAAAATGGATGGTGTAACAAGTATCTTCACAAGTAGTGTAGTATTTTACCTGGTAAGCTGACCCACAACAAAATGTACAAAACCCTGCAATTCACCCTGAGTTGTACAGAAAGATGTTTATGTTGTTATGTTTATGTAGTTGTACAGAAAGATGTCTATTCATCTCAGATACCTGTCTCCAAGCTGATCTACTCCTCTCTCTACCCTTCTTCCCTTGTTATCTAAGCCTACATCTTTGTGCAAATTTTTCAAGTTATTTTCAAGGAACAGTAACTTTCATTGATATGCAGTAACTAATAATAAAGATTAACTACTACCTTTTCCTATCATTTGATTCCACCACAATACTATCACGTTACATGCAGAAAACCAGATTAAGCAGTTAGCCCAAATAACTAGAAGGCAACCAAATAAAACTAACTCCTGAATCTCAGCTCTCTGTTAGCAATGATGATGTTTCTTTATGCCATGTGCTCCCAGTGAAGGAAATCTATGTTGTCATGAAGAAAAATATAAGGTAGGTTTTTTCCTTTCCATTTTCCCCTCTCAAAGAATCTTAATAAAAAATGATGAACCCACATCCCTGCCATATTAGAAGATCTATAGAAAAAAATTAATACTTTCAGATGACTAACAGGTCATACGAAAGATAGTAGCATGTTCTGCCATCTCTCAGAATAGATTTAACTGTAGATTTGTTTCAATAATACTAAATTCTTATCTTTCATCAGTTTTTATTGGCTTTCAAATAATGCTAATATTTGTCTTCATAAAAAGCTTGACTTTACAGCTGTATTCATTTGCATCTGCTTACCTACAACAGTTATGTATTAGAGTCTGCACATAAGTCAACCAGTCCTGTGTAAACTGTGGGCTCACAGATTGAATTTTATTATGCTTTTTGGTTTCCTAATAATCAGATAAAATCACCTACTTCCACTCAGATAAAAAGCATATTTTAATACGGAATGATGTCCCTGGAATAGAGAAGTTTTCAGAAGACCTCAAGCTGAGGATAAGGATGCGGTAGGACACACAGTATTGGCCTCATGCTCTTTTCGTACCCATTCTGTCACAGAAAGGAATTGAAGAAGGGATGCAAGCAGACTTCCACATCAATTTTAGGTATTGCTATTGCTGCCACTTCATTTTGTGACAAAATCCCTTTCCAGCACGTTTTTACTCATAGGAAAAAAAAAGAAGAAAAAAACCACCTGACTTGCTTCATGTAATGAAGCCATTCTCCTGAGTAGTGTAAATCCTCAGCTGCCTCCTCCACATGCACAAGGTCTGTGTAAACATAAACACTCCTTCCGTAATACCTGACCACTAAAAGAAAGCATCACAATCTTATTCCTCATGATTCTGAGGCTTTCCTAGCCAGAAACACATTCTCTCTAGAGACTGACACCTGACAACCCCTTTTTCAATGCTGGCTGATCTTGGAGACATACAACTCTTTAATCTCCCCCTGGTTGTCCTTCGAAATGATCTCAATTTCTTTTCACTCCAGTTTCAAGATTCTTATCAAGACTCTTACGTGCTTTTCTTTCATGTATGTGTTTCTTGCTGATACGGCCAAGAAAATACACAGAGCTTGCAAACAAGTGTGGAGCTTCAGCAACCCCAGAAAAAGATGAAGGCAAGGAAACAAAAAAAGTGAAGTTGCTCTTTTGCTTCCCTCTTCTTCTCCCCATAGCAACATTTGTTGCAACAACGAAGAGTTTGGTGTCATACTGGCTGGACTTGACTATCTATGAGCAAGTCGTGATACATTTGACCACTATGAGCAACAAGAATTTCTCAGAAAATAGGAATTATCACTGCATGAGGTCCCCTTCAAAATATAACTAGAGCCGATTGAGATGAGAAAAGGGGATGAAATTCAGCTGTTATTGGATGGTATTTCTCTACTTCCCAACACCTCTAAACAACAGTCAAATATGTGGGAAGAATTAAAAGATAAAAAAAAACAAACAAAAAAAAAAAACAAAAAAACCCCAAACCCTTCCAAAGTTGTCACCATGAACAATCACTGGCTAAAATGAAGGAAAAAAAAATCACTATAAACAACTTGAATCATACTTCTGGTATGACAAACTAAATACTGTCATAATGCCAATTTAAAATCCTACATGGGTTTGAAGACCATGAGCAACCAAAAAATGACAACTGGGTAAAGAACACTTTAACCTCCTGGTAACTACTCACTCTTCTAAAATTCTTACTTACAATTAATGATGGAATTGAAAAGCTGAATCCTGGCATTCAATCCCAACATCCATTTTTCAGTTAAGTGGGTGCTGGAGAATAGCCAGAATCTCAGTAACTCAGGCATCATTGGTTTTTCAGACTCTGAGGTATGTCCAGTAGCTCTCTATAGGACTGCTTCAATAAAAAAATCTTTAAGCAGATATGCTGTAATCTTTACCTGTTTAAGTCTATGAAAACCTCCACCTTTCTAACACTGTACATTACCTCCTCTCATCATTGCTGCTATAAAAAATCCTGCAGACCTTTATGTACTATGCCATATGAAGCACCTGTGTTTTCCAGGCCCTTGGCATCCTCACAGAACAATCAGCTACAATTATAAATTAGCTATAATAACTTTAACAAAATTTAAGTGCAGACACAACTGTATCATCAAACTGCCCAAATCCTCCCTATCACTCAACTCCCATATAAATATTCTTACAGTGGTGGAAACTGCTGAGCAGCCCTGAGTCAGCTTTGTGCTACTTCACACTTTTATAACTGTACCAGTGGGAAAAACATTAGGACACACTGCCAGTGCTTGATGTATGAAAATATAGTTGTCTATTTATTTTAAAGTGACTTTTCCTTGAGACATTTTCAAAATCATCTCCTTTTGACCCCGCTGGAAGAGAAATCATGAGAACTATCTGAATAGTTCCAACACCAATGGCACCAATGCCAAATTTGGGTAAAGACAATAGAGGCTCAAAGGGAGCCTGAGACCCTGAAAATGTACCAAGCTGTTGCATGGCTGCTAACACAGACAGAACTGCTGTAAAATGACCAGATGGGATCACATGCCTTCCTCAGTTTGTGTCTTTGAAATCTCTCCATCTCTGTAGATTTTTGAAATACACACTACTTAAGTATGAAGCTGCAAGTTGGAGCACGCTAGACATGACAAGTTTCAGTATATGTTGCACGGATTGGTTTTATGTGTACTGCAAACCAGAGTAAAAGATCCACTGATTTTATCCTCCAGCAGCTTCTGCTCCACACATGCACTTCTGCTACATTCCTAAGGGCATTCCACCCTTCTGCCTACAGCTGCACAGCACCATGGACATGACTCACTCAAATGCCAGTGGAAAGAAGTGCAAACTGCTGTGACTAACTGTGTGATGACCTGCAGTCCACACAAGAACAGCAGGGACTCCAGTAATTAAAATTCAAGAAGAAATGCAATGTACTTTTCCTTGAATTAAATAAAATCTCAACTTACTCCTGTTTGTTCAGAATGCTCCAGCAGAGATAATGTTTCAGCAATTTACTTTTACCGCTTCAATCTGCATCCCTCCAACTTGCTCCAGTTTACCTATTGCAGCAGAAAAACCTACACCATTTTTTCTACCTTTTTCAGAAGAATTTCTGTTTCTGCACCACACACAGTACCAGTCTCTAGAACCTGCTCAAAAGCTCAGACTAGGCACCTCCATTCTTTTTCCTCTCTTTTCCTTAAAATTTAGGCCTACCACAGCCAAACTCTGTCCTTCAAAGCCCTTCTTAAATCTTTTATCCCAAGACCTATGCTATGAAAGCAAGGGCTGGGCAGCAAGACTAATGCTTATTCAAAAGAGACACTGTTACTATGAACTTGTTTATATATGGACTGTTGCCTGTTGACTTGTATCTTCAGCTGGCAACTCTTTACAGTGAGTGTTTTAGTTGCTGTGCAGCTATCCTGAATTCAGTGGCACAAAATTTTAAATATTCAAAATCAATATGACCTTACAAAATGAATACACATATTCCAAAAAAATCACTGACAAATGTTCAGCAGAATCACAATCTCCATTAATTAATCTGAAATGCATCTAATTCTAGGTACACTTTATTCACAAAGTATGGGTTTTCACCTGGCTAATATGTCTTTCAGGAATGTGTATTTGGATTGAAGCATAGGATTGCTAACATTTGGCTTTAGCACTGAAGAAGATGATAGTGGGAGGAGGAATTATCCTGTTTATTCCCTTAGGCCACTTTAAAAAGCTCGTCACATCAGATCCCTCTCTGCACTGGATATGGTAAGTAAGCATTAGGAATATACTCACCTATCTAACATTTAACTAGTATTTAGAGCATAAAAGGGACAGAAAGGAAAACAAATGCTCACATATGAATGGGAGGCAGGATAAGGAAGCAATATAGCACTAGGTACAACTGAATAGGGCACTCCATAACACTTACAAAAGAGACCAGAAAACAGTAGAGCCAGGGAAGGAACTTTGGGTGCGATGGAAAGAGTAATTCAAGAAACTTTCCACTACATATTGTGTCCTCTGCTCAAAAAAGAAACAGAAAAAATAGAAGCTTTCAGGAAGTTTTTCAAAAATAACACTGATTTTGATAGAGGATTTGAGGGATGTGGGCTCAAGTTTACCTGGCAAGTTGCTCATTAACAATAAGGTCATGATCCCACAATTAATTTCATATGAGGATACAACCGTGTTCATCCCATAAGGAACTTCAGCTCCTCTGCTCAGAAGCTGAAGGACTGTGGCTTATTAATCTCTAATACTGGAGAGATGGTCGCTCTTTTTGAGGCATTTCACCCTGTTTTCCTCATTTCCCTCTCTAAAGATTTCATGTAGACAGATTTCCAAAATCCCCATAAAAATCAAGAAGTGAAGCATTGGTTCTGCAGGTCTACATCCACCAAGCAAAGAAAGAGGATGTGAGGCATCGAATGGGAATAAAGGGGTGAAGCAGAACTTTGCAACAGAAGAATCTGAACCCAACAATGGACAGAGGGACTAAAAAGAAAAGGTAGACAAGCCAAAGAGAAAGAACTCCTAGAGTTAAAGGATAAGAGGATTTGATACTGAATGTAAGCAGATAACATTAGCTATTCTCTGCTTATCCAACACAGCACTCCTACCACAAACATCTACCAGCTTTAGTGGGTAGCTCTGCTCCACCTCTGAGAAGCAGAGATCTGCAGGTACACATGTGAAGAGGACACATCAAGAGGAAGAATGGGAAAATCTGTGGCAAAAAGCATGAAGTATTGGCAACATCTAAGGAATCCTTCCATTTGAAAAACCTGTGCATGGAAGAAGTCAAGGAGATATTCAGTAGCCCCAAATTCAACACAGTTGTGTTACTTTTATTAAGGAAACACAACAACACGCAAACAGTTTGGTTCAGGATTTTTAAAAAAACAGAACTCACACTAAGAGGCAGTTTCAGGGATTACACCAAAACCGTAACTATTTTTACTTACAAAATTTTGTGCATTTTTAAAAATTCCTCCCCACCATATCCTAAAATTTAAAAGGGAACCAAGGTATTGGTCTCCTTCCTGGTAATCTTGCAAGTATTTTCACGCTTGAAGAACTACGCTGCATTTTATAAACCAAAAATAAAAGTATTACTCACTTTACTCCCCACTGGAAACATATAAAATACTTATTTTTCTTGATATATTAAAATCTTGATAAAAATTACTTTTAATTTTCAAAGTGCACTTAATCATAAAAGCGTATAAAAGGATAGCACTCATTCAAATTGAAATTATCCAATAATCATATTTTCAAAATCACTAGTTATAAAAAAATAAATGCTGTCTAAATACCTGATCCACCCCCATTCTTCAAATCCAAAGAAAAGCAGAATTTGCAGCATCTGGAGAAGCAAAACAGGCTGCAAATTCTGACATGGATAAAGCAAATCCCTGAATAGTTTTCTCCTCACCAAGCACAGCCTTGCCAACTCTTTTCCTTCATAATTCAACTGTCAATTCAAGGACTTCAGCAGGCCTGATCTATTGTGTTAATACCACTAAGAGAACAGGAAAAGTTTTGGGAACCCAAAATTCAGTCATTAATAGCTTTATACTTCAAGACTAACACTAACAACTTCCAAATGTTCTGCCCTCCAGGGACAAGGGCAAGCACTGTAGAGAACAGTGAGCCTGCTTAGCTTCACGCTGATGAAGTTACCCTGTTCACGACAGTGGTATTAGTCAAGGTTAAAATTGAACATATTTTTATTTTTTCCTGGACAGTTACATGAGACAAGTATGTGAGGATCATCCAGCCAAACAAGCAGAGCCTTGAAGATCAGAAATTCAGAAGAGAACAGAACATCCTAAACAACCAGATAAACTAATCTACTCTACTCTCTGCTACAGCAGTACAAAGTCCATTGCTAGATGAGTGCACTTCATCTGAAATGGCTGACGTAGAAAAACAAGAGGAAAAAAGGTGTGCTGACCAGTACTCAAAATAAGAGACTGAAGTCTACCTAAATATGCAGCCACACACACTCACCATGCTTTCACAACTACAGAAAATAAGTGTATTCTTTGCACTCGTGTGTAGTAATTAGGGCTAGTCTATAAAATACACTTTCATTTACAGGGTATTTATCACATTTTGATCTTTTGCAATAAGGTTCAATGAGCACTGGGAGACGTTAAGAGCTACTGGTCTGCCCATTTCCTTAGTTAAAGAATCAAGCTAATAAAAATCTTTTCTTCCATGGCTCCCAGCATCTACCAGATCAAATTCCTCTTTTTTAACATGCTTGAAACCACGTCAAAAAACCACTGAGCATGGACAGTTCACACTTGAGATCTTGTGTTAAAAAAAAAAAAAAAAAAAAGCTGCTATGCCTTGCCTACCTACAAAAATTGTTTTTCAGTAGTGTTGTAAAAATATAATCACTTTCAGGACTTACAGCATAGCCAGGTATTTACTGGGCTTGAGAACAGAAAATTAAAACAAAAATAAAGAAGAAAATAATAAAATTATAATTCTGTAGTTAAAACTCTACACTTCAAATTCATACACATTTAAAACTAAAGCTTCAAAAACAGGAGAAAAGAAATTGAATTCTGACCTGCTGGTAGGTCAGAACCTCTCATGAATAGTGATAAATCACCCAGGGCATTATACATTTAGAGCAATGCACAAAGTATTTTGATTCCAAGCCAGTTTGAACAATACAACCCTACTGTTTATCCATGACTCCATTTTTTAAATGTAAAGACAAAGAATGGAATTTGAACAAAAAAATTGTCTTTACAAGTCCAAGCAAATGAAATGGTTACTGCAAAGAGAGCTAGTAAACAGAAATTAAATCAGCACATACTCACAAACGTCCTGTATAATGTGAACAGCCAGTGTAAATTAATGTCAACTTTGTTTTAAGGCTTTACTTAGCATGAAAAGTTAGAGTGATCATTTCTGGCAGATGGTGTGCTTCAACACTTCCTAGGGGTAAGGCTCAGCAGAAGGAAGATAGTGATTAAATGCAAATGTGTGACCACACTGTTTCTCCCAAAATATCCAAAGCTCTATTCTACAGAGTCCTATACTACACATACTGGGCAAAGGCAAAATTAACTCATTTTTCTTTCTTTCAAATACTGAATTTCTCATACGTGTACTTTTAGCAGTTAAGTATCTTTTCTAAAAAGTCTGAAGTGGACACTAAGGCTTTTGAAACACTAAGGGCTTAAAAAAACAACATGTAACTCTACAAACCGCACAAGAATTTAGCAAACTTTTTTTCTGAGAAATTGTGTCTAGCTTTGATTTTGTTGCTGTGCTAGACTGTCCATCCTAAAATTGACATTAAATTCTTTCAAAACATCATGCCCACCAACAACATCAATTTTGTGCAAATCCAGATCCTATTTCTGATCACTACAATTTACAGTTTCACAGTGGAGCTGTTATTAAACTGAATTTCATTGAATTTTGTCACAAATCCTGTTTATTTCAACAGCAATGCAGACTATTTGTAGGCAATAGAGGAATTACCAGTACTGAGAAAGGAGTATCTTTTCTCTCCTTCACTGTTTTTTAACTGATTGCGACGATCACATCTTCATTAGCCTGACACACTGACAACACAACGCTGAAACCATCACACAACCTGCATGACTTCTTACAAAACAACTGTGTAAGCACTGTTTGGCAGTGGGGTATCGGAGATACATCTCTTTCTCACAGTATTCTGTGGTTCTTGTATCTTGCAACAGTACTAACTTCAACTCAAACCTCTACTGGAGAAAAAAATCTTCAGAATATGCCTCATGCTCCTCTCTCTTTTTCTTTCTCTTGTGTGTGGTTTGGCTTACTAATAAAGCAACAACTGTCAGCATGAAAGGATGAGAGGAGATGGCCTCAAGCTGCACCAAGGGAGCTTTCGATTACTAGGAATACATTTATTAGGATTTTTTTTCCCACCAAAAGGGTAGTAAAGCATTGTAAGAGACTGCCCAGAGAAGTGGTGGAGTTACCATCCCTGAAAGTGTTCAAAAAACACAGATATGGCATTTGAGGACATCATTTAGTGGTGAATGTGGCAGTGATGAGTTTAGGAACAGAAAATACTACAGCTGCCAGCTGACTGACAGTCCAAGAAGCAATCACTTGTTCTGCTCTCTCTCGCAACCACACTGCCTCACGAAACAGAGAGCACGGTATCAATACTGGAATCTAGTTTTGCTTTGGGACATTTGCAAAAGTCTCTGTT
The DNA here is from genome assembly GCF_015227805.2 of Hirundo rustica. Lineage (NCBI taxonomy): Eukaryota > Metazoa > Chordata > Aves > Passeriformes > Hirundinidae > Hirundo > Hirundo rustica. Next base: position 17,057,773 of record NC_053458.1, read on the forward strand.
CTACTCCATGTTCTTAACATCTCAGAAGAAATTCCTTGCATCTCTACAAAGAGATAACATTCCAGTATGTTTATATCAGAAGCGGTACCAGACCCACAGAGATTAACTACTGTGCTAACCCAAGTACTACCTGGTACTGGTGCCATCCAACAAAATGGTACAGATTGTCAAAACACACTTTTGACAGCTGTCCTCATCACCTCACTCAAACTTACTGTGATAGTGATAATTCTGCATTGCTTTTAGGTCCTGTTTATTTGAGGGACATTTGGCTGCATTAATGAAAAAGCATGAAAATGCCACAAGTCTGCTCAACTGCAATGTCACTCGTGAAGGGCCATAATCATCCAAGTGCAGTGCAACTTCTGGGTTTACTGATGGCAGCCACATACACAAAAAGAAAAAGCTACTGGTTCTAACAACAGATGGGAAGTCAAACAATTTCCTTTAAATAAAGGTATCATAATACAAACCAGAGCTAAATAAAGATAACCCATGGACCATGTCAAATGGAAATTACAATTAAGCTTTATTTAGGTTTAATCATCAATGTCAGATAATAAAGAACATTACACACAAGCAGCTTTAGTTTTACATGCTAAAATGAGAATTCTCTTTTAAAACTGAAGTTCTTCACTTTTAAGAGTGAATTCTTTTTTAGCTAATAAAACTGCCTTCCAAGAGCTCAGCTGATTCTGACTCTGGCCATTTAATTATTTCCAAGAGACTCTAAAACTCAGATGTCAGCTTTCTCAAGAAGGAAACCTTTTTTCCCCTTGAACTAATTAACTAGCAGAGATGTACATTCACAAATCAAGAAGAGAAGACATTCTTATTGCATTGAGAACTGACAATATAATTTCTTCAAGTTATCAGAAAAATTTCAGAATCAGAAGAATTCCATTAGGGAATGACAGAGTTTGTTAATGTTTTCCTATTCATGTGACGTGTATTTATATATTAAAGAGAGTGTTACTCATTTGAATTATAAAAATATTATCATAGCTATGTTTTTTTAAGTTAGAATTAATCAAACAATGACACAACTGAGCCACAGATCAAAATACTCATATCCATGTGCATGTGAACATTGCAATTCTAATGACTTAGTTCTGGCCCACTGGCATCAAACACAGCAGTTGGTTTGAACAGTGCATCATGAAAATGTTTCATTAAAATGTGTACTCACATGTTCAGTTTTTGTAAACAGCATTATAGCAATGAAAGACTGATACACTCCTGAATGAAGAAGATTCCTGTAATGTTACACTGTTTCACAAACTCCTACACTGAAGTAAAAGGGCTTTAAAAAAACCCCCACACACTAGTAAGGAAACATGGACTCCCCTATACTACTAGGCCAAGATAATTTCAATGTGAGTGTAAGCATTAGAATGCATACCTTAGCACATAAGGCAAACTGCTTACCACAGGAAGCAGTTCTTTCTCTCTCAATTTTCCTTTAAAGTAAACTATTGAAAAGTTCAGTGTCATTGCAAGAAGATTCAAGAAGTGATGTATTTGCTGACTGCCAAGTTGGTATTGTCTTCTGCCCTAACACAACGGTGCAGTCAGGTCACGGAGAGGAACATATAATGATTCATTGTAAAAATTAAAGAAACCAATTGTTAGAAGTTGTTATTATAGCATTCAGAGCCTGTTTTAGTGAAGTAATCGAAAGATCAAGCAGGAACAGCATTTGGTACTATGACTCAATAGACGCAAATTCTATTCACAGCCTGCACTAACAACATCCTTTGAATCTCTTTATTCATTCAAAAGCATTATGTTTTAATTCTGACCAGGCAGACCTTCCTGACATTTTCTTCTCAAGCATTCTGTCTGTACTCTTACTGGCTGTGCACCGAAGTGCTCTTTACTAGACAAGGTTATATTAATAAGAAAAGTTATCGGTAGAATTTGGTCTCTCAAGAAAATCATGTTTAGTAACTGCTCTTAAAAAAGAAGCTATAAAATGGAAGTTCAGTGTGTATCACCATATTCTTTTCATGGCAACACCCCAGGCTGCTGGTATTCTCTGAAAGTATGTAAATAAAAGAAGCAAATGATGTTTGAAAGTCAGTTAAAGTAAGCAGGTACATCTCAGAGATCAGTGACAGAGGAGCACTTAGGTCCTTTCTCCTTTTTAAATGAATGGGGTATAGAGAAGAAAGCCTTCTTTTTAGGTGAGAAGAAAGCTTGATCTCATAAAGCACAAGCAAAAAGCATAAGAAAACCACTCTACACACACAACCTTACCTGATTAGAACTCCACTCACAAGACTTGAAAATCAAAAAATTGTAGTGATGGATGCGGCAAGCCTGTAAATCCTAATCCAGAACTTATAATTTGGATATCTTTTCTCAGCCTTTAACTCTATCAGCCAATAAGGCTTACACACGGCTCAAGATCTGAGGCAGGTGGAACACCACTCCCCTTTTCCTCAGACCTCCATCAATATTGCATTGAATGCAAATCAAAACCAAGTTTGAACAGTCATGACTTCTTGTTTAAAATTGCACAACAGTGCAAAGGATCATATCATAGCAATTCAGTAACTGAAAAAAATTTCCTTCATGGGAATAGTACACACAATATTATACCTTTCAAATACACAGAGGAAAAACAGTCATAAAAAATTATTTAGGTCTTCCATCAAGACCTAAATTGAATACTAGGGAGAAAACCTAAGTCAGTTACAGTAAAGAGCTGTACCTATGACTGGGCCTTTAGAGGCCTAGAGGAACACGTAATAGTCCCTATGCAACTAACATATGTAAATTATGGTTTTACAATGTACCTGGCATGGAGTTGGCTGCTCTTTCCATTTTCTGGAGGATACTCTTCTATAACATCCTGTACAAAAGGTGGCTGCTGACGTGCTCTGGTGTAAGGCAATGTTCCCACGTGGCTAAACATATCACAAGACCTAGAGGAAACTATCCCCTTCTTCTTCCTGGGGAGAGTGCCATGGATAGAGACGCCTTGGAAGGAGTTTGAGCGATGCTCAGCCGGTGAAGGTTTTGTGGTCAGAAGGTCCATGGAAGAAGCTAATGAGAACTGGTGGTTCACTGGGCCATTTCTGGGAAGACTTGAAAATTTTCCTGCAGCTATCATTTTTGGTTCTGGAAAGACAAAACCAAGATTTCTTAATGTATATCAATCATCAAAGCTCTTACTTAAAGGAAGTTAAGTAGCATGACTAACAAATGTGTCTGAAAGGAAACCTTTGCTTTGAGGCAGAGAGATACCTCAAGACCCAGTCACGCTGCTCCCAAAGCACATCAAGCACACGTGTATTACTTTGTATGTGTTAAAAGTCACAACAAAAGCCAAACAGTCTGGACAAACATGCAAGAGTAGGCCCTGAACAATTTTCCATTTTTATCCACAGAGTTCCTCTTTTTTTCTTTTTCACATCCTCCATAGATAGCAACTTGGAATCTCTGACAACAAGCAAAGTTTTAAGAACATTTTGTCAAAAAATAAGGGACACTACAGCTTGGTTTGGAAGAATTATGTTTTTAAACCCAGTAGTTGGCACACTGTGAGGAAAAACCTGTTGCTAAGGAGTCTTGCTCAAGTAATAAATCTAGCAGATAACTGGCCACATATTTCTAACAGGCTGTAAACTAAACGGCTCTACTCAAGAGATAAGGGCAGGAGCAGATTACTGGAATTCTCTTCTTCAGCATGCCTAGCCTGCTGGCTCAAATCACTGTTGACACAGAGATTTGCATAGCTGTCAGTCTCTGGTACAATCAATTGCAGTCTGCCGTACAGTATAGGTTTTTCTGTTAGCGTGAGCAAAAGTGAGACAAACACTTCAGGCTTATTAACAAATTACAGTTCTGTACCTCAAAAAATGCTGCCCTGTGCTCAGTTTATAGTGCTGTATTGCAGAGGACAGGCTGCCTTGTCCTATGCAGTTGTATTAGCCTGCAAAAGCCACTGTATGGAACATACCCCCAGACCTAAAGGGCAACAAGTCCTGTATTATATAATCTAGGTGTTAGCCAGGTGCTTCTCACAGAAACTGGAACAGCTGCAGATGGCTGCAGAGATTGATATGAACTCAGAAAGCAGAAGCACTTTTAGAAATAACAGTTATGGACAGGGGGAATCTATTCAGACCTCGGTCAAGTTCCCTGCTGAAAAGTAAGATATGCACCCTGAAGGCCCAGCAGCCTGGAAGTCAGCTGCTCACAGCTGCGCAAGAATTCCTCCTGTTTTGAGGAATGCACAGGTGTTGCAAGGAAACCAGAGGTGCCTCTACAGTCCTCCCGGCTCCCTTCTCCAGCCTCAGCATCACAGCTACCATCAAAATGTTTCTGCACTGAAGCTACTGTTAATTCTACTCAGAGGTTATCATAACAGGCTTAATTTTATAGTAATGCTAAAGCTGATCTCAAAGTATGTAAAAATTCTGCTTTTTCCTGTCAGCTGCACTGCAGAGATTCACCAACTAGCTAACATTTTCAGACTTCAACAAAAAATCCCTTCCCAATTCTGTATTGGAAGTCCTACAATAAATACTCAGTAATTATTTTTTTTTTACTCTTAAATTTGACAAGCCTCTGTCAGAATGCAGGTACTATGCACCACAGTAGAAAAGTCTCTGGAAATAGCACTTCTGCCTAGGGAGAATCTGTTTGACTTTGGTCACATCTCTTGATGAAGAGAGTAGAAAAGATTTGAGGTGTTAGCAAAGAACTGACTTTTTTTGTCACGTGTATCTAAATAAAATACAAAATCCTAAAGAAACCCATTCTGTCAAAAATTCTGCCCTAAATTATCACACTGATGTGATGTGAAATACTAAATCATCTCTCCATTTATGATGTGGTTGAGGAACACAGTTTCTGCTAGTTTTGGCAAGTACTAAAAATATCCCAATTATTTTCACAATAATTGCTGTAAAGTCAGTTTTGCATTACAACTGTTCTAAGCAAAAGAACTGGTCCACAGATAGGATAATCTAAAATGCAAATGCTTACAAACCTGCAACCTCCTCTGGCTAAAGAAAACTGACTGAGCTTGTTTCTTGTAAATTCAGCTTTGTTATCACAACAAAATTATACAAATTACCTCCAAAAATTCAGGGACAAAAGGTTTCTTATAAGTCACAGAATCATTTGAAACTCAACTTTGTGTACTCACTATAGAAAAGCAAGAAACACCATTTATGGAGTCTGAAAAACTGGAAGCTAGCTGGTTTATATTGTACCAATCCTGCTGTTCTCCTTTCAGAGAAGTCTGTACTTAATTATTGTACTTTCTTATTGGTTTATATAAAAACCACCCCCAAACCTCCGAATTCCAACTGTTTTAGTTCAGGTTGTCCAGTGAGAGAGTTTTCCTTGGCCTTTCCTGCAAGGTTCCCATGGCTATGCTGAAATGGAACACAGGACATTAACTGCAAGCAGGATCAAACCCAAGCTGTTATAAATGTAACCACAGAAGGCTTTGGTTTAATCGCTGGTGAGTCCACCGCAGGCTTACTGTGACATGAAATTGTCAACCACTTCAAGTTTCCACAAAGCAAGCTGAGAATTCACCCTCCTAACCCAACCACAAGGCAATTTTTACAGCAACCCAGGAGGTTTTCAATCCAACAATCTGAGAGTTTTCAACAAATTAATGACTCCCTGATATACAGCAGTTTCCATTTCACCCCTATTCCTAAGAAGCCCTTAAGAATCACAACCAAACTCCCAGAGTTGACCTAGTCACTGCTTCTTTTAAGTAGTGCTCACATGACTTACAAACTCGATACCTAACCCTCAAATTCATACCTGAGTACTGCTTTGAGGAATCAAGGTAGAGTTCTCCACTAAGTACAAAAATACCTACATTCAAGAACTTGCAATACACTTAGCCACAAGTGTGTGTGCAGCTTTGACATTTCTAACAATCCTCCCTGCAAAACGTCTTAAAAAGAAAAAAAAAAATCCCAAACAAACAAAAAACCCCACAAACAAAACCCAAACAAATAAAAAGCCTAACCCAAAACAAAACACCCAAACAAAACTGAGAACAACAGGTCTGCTAGCTTCCACCACACAATTATCTGCTGGCCTGTCTGCTGCTGTACTATGTACTCTTTACAAATGTTAACAGAGAACTACAACAATCAGCTTAGTAACAAAAGTCCTGCCAAACTATCCATCCAGTTTTCTTGTATTGAATATAAACACTGGAAAGTGGGAGCCTCTTCAGCTGAAGACTCTGGAATGTCTCAAATACTTCAGTACATGATCCAAAGAATGTTTGACTTTAGTAGAGATAGAAACCCCGAAAATTTTACTCCCTAAGAGATAGTGGGCTTTGAGCACTGGCCATTATGCAATAACAGAAATGGTAGAAATTGTAACAGAACTATGGCTCAAAAGGAACTGAAATTTAATTGTACACATTCCTATTTGTCAAAATGCAGCAACTAACAAAATAGAACACTTTGGTAGTCACACAAATTTCTCCTAACTAGGTGCAAACAACATGAACTTGTGCCAATATAACGTTAAAAATGGTAAATGAATTTGTATTTAAACATAGAGTGCCACTTTCTTCAGTTTGTAATTTGGAAGACTGTATGGGAATGGAATTGTCAGGAGTCACATTATGAATTCGGAGAACTAGAAAGCATAAAAGGTTTCCAGGTAATTTCTGACATGTTCTAGTTTTTTGTTATGAATGAGGGTGAGCAAATTCAAATGAAGAGGCATCTAAAATCAACATGGCATTTAGGATAACAGTATGAGATTGGACATAAAACAAAATATGTGTCTGGTGGGCAAGTCTAAACAGCTCGGGTTTGGTCTCTTCGCATCATTACTTAAAATAAAAAAGAACCATGAACATTGAAACAAATAACTTTCACTTCCCTAAAACAACATACTAAATATCCTTTTGCTTCTGCCATCTTTGGGATGTAACCCAAATTTTCTGGCTCAGCTTGTCCTCGTGATGTTCATATAGTCTGAGGAAGTGTTCTGATGGTTCATTCAAATGACACAGGTGTAGGATTAAATGTCGCTTCCATACCACATAACACAACCAATGGCAGTGGCTTCCTCTTTGTTGTTTCAATACATTGGAGGAAGAGAAGTGAGGGAAAGGGAAGTCTTCAGTTCAGCCTCAGAGATGCATAAATGGCATAGCAAACAGCCCAAGGCTGTATATGCTCATGCCAGTGGAAACCTCATAAAAGGAAACAGAATAACAATGCAAGAATTCCAAATCAAACTCTCAAGCTATTTCAAAACTCAGAGTTATATCTAAATCAGTTTTGGACAAAAAAAGACCCACATTTCTCTCACAGTCTTTTTGATCTGGCATTTGGATGATTCTCAGATCAAAATCCCTGGCAGTTTATACCTGGTGTTATCATATCACCAACCTTTACCATTATATACGCTATGAAGCTAAGAGGGCTTGAACATGGTTTAAAATAAGACTGAGTGTTCTCAGGTATTTAAAAGATGAAATCAACTTTTGTGAAAATTCTACTTACTTTTGCCACATCAAATCTCCCCACAAATTTCTCCCACCCATCTCCCCTGCCTCCCTTGAAACTGACAACAATAAATTTCAACAAGTGGAAGATCCATTATTCTCTTCTCCCTGCTAAGTTACCCGGCATATTTGCATGCACTATGCAGATGTGCACAGAAAAAAAAGAAAGTGAACATCCTTAATGATAAAGAAAATCAAGTTCAGGACAAAAAGGCAGATGAATCTCCCTAGATTTTTAAAATTTTGTGTGTGCAGTAAGAGAAAAAGAGAAAAAGCATGACTTAAAGCCTCTAAAGTTAAGATATTATAGGAATAAATATAATCAAAACTGTAGCCAGTATTAAAAAAAAAACTGTATAAATTCAATGTGGATTTCATGTTGGCTCCCTAGAAGCAGTGTAGTATTCTTCATAGTTGTAATAAAAAAGAAAGGACTTCTGCTCCCCAAAATGGCTTAGAAGCAGCTTTCTGCAACCTCTGTTTTCTGCTTTTGTTATGAAAAACCGATGCAGTAGCTTCTCTAACAAACATGTCATAGAACTTTGAGAAGAATATTAAAGTTCAAGAACCTACAGCCTGTTATGATACAGAGACAGAGATTGAGAAAGCATATGCACTAGTTCAAAGGCTTTAGGCTACTATCAGAAAAAAACATGAGTCTGTCAAACATCAAACATCCCCACAAGATTAGTCAGGTCAGTGCTTCCAAAGGGTCTTGAAGTGCTATCACAATGCTCGTGCTCTCCTTCTCTCTCTTTATATATGCCACACAATTTTCACCCTCCCCCCAATACATCCTTGGGCTGTAATTGGTCAGCGTATTTAAAATGTTATTTTTAACTATTATTCTCACACAACAGAAAACACACAGGCCAGGATAAATTATCTTTAATTTTTTGGGTTTTTTTTCAAAATGAGAGAAACAGATAATCCCCATACTTCTCTTGGTGAATTTGCACACGTAGAATGCCTTAATATCTATAAAAATGCCAGGAAAAAGTGATTGCTGAAGATGATTCCATAATAAGCACATCTTTCTTCATTTGGCCATGAAATTATCTTTGAAATGTAAGTGCCCAATCAGTTAACTCAGTAATCCTGAACAATATGAAGCCTTGACTTGAAATAAACCTTCTCTCCCCATTTTGCTGGCAGAAACAGAAAACTTCACCAAGGTCACAGTCAAATCTAAGTGTTTTTTAGCCAATGCTTAAAAAACACAACCTTTTGTTCCTTCTCTGGTAAAGGAAGCAATTTATTTTGACTGCCCCTCTGTTTCCCCCCAAAAAAAACAACAAAAAAAACCCCTAACAAAAAACAAAACAAACAAACAACAACAAAAAACAACCCCACAACCACACACACAGAAACCAAACAAAACCCCCACACCCCTCCCACACCAAAAAAACCCCCAAAAACAACCCCCCCCCCCAAACGCACTTTAACTGAAAAACCTTTTAACCTTTTCAGCATTATTATTTCAAACCAAAAACGCCTTTCAGAAATCACAAATTCGGACTGAATGAAGTGCTTTTGCGTCCTCTCCTCTTCAGAAGGGAAACATTACAAAAAGACACAGAGTCTCTTCTCTCTGCTCGGAGAAGTATCTCGCTATCTCGAGCAGGCGCCAGTGTTTTATACTCATTTAGCAGATTTCCATGGGATCAGTTCCCACAAAGCCTAAGCACTCGGATCCACCGTCCGGGTCGCCACTGTCACAGCTCTGGCGTTTCCAGCCGCCCGCAGGCCAGCCCGGGCAGGGGCAGCGCTCGCCCCGCTCCCGCGGCCCCGACAGCGGTGTGGGGACGCAGGGACACCCGCACACACTCACACACAAAACCAGCTCCGCATTCCCTGCCCGAGAGCTCAACGCTGTCCCCGCAGTTACCGCTCTGTGATCACCGCCGCTTCTCCCCAGGCTTTCTGCGGACGGGCCGGAGCGTCCGTCCCGGCGAAGCGATCGCCCGGCACCGAGTCCCGCCCGGGCTCCTCCCCCGGGGCCGCGGAGCCGGAGGGGGCAGCTGGGAGGGGCGGCCGGAGGCCGGACCCGCAAGGAGCGCTGCCAGGAAATGAACCGGGACGCTCTCGGGAGAGCCCAGGGTCCGGCCGTGCCACGGTAGAGCCGGCGCGGAGCCAGCACCAGCCCGCCCCAAAGAAGCGCAGTTCGCGATTACTTCAGAGTGACTCAGCCGGAGCCTCCTACGAGCGCCTTATCGCTCGCTGCCCGGTCCGCCACAGCCCGGCCCCGGCCCCGTGCCTCGCCCGCCACACGAGCCCCTGGCGGGGCCCTCACCTGCGCCGGGAGGCGGCTCCGGACCCCGCGGGGTTACGGCTGCGGCCACAGCCTCCGGGCCGCTCCGCCTGAGCCGCGCCGAGCCCCCGGCGCACCCCCCAGGCCTGACCTCCCCATACCCCTTCCCATAGATTTAACAATTTGGCCTCCGTAATTTCGTCTCTCAAATTAGCACTACGGCAAAATTTGAGTTTGCTAAACGCAACCTGCTCACGGACGATTCAGAGACTATCACGTACTTGACACACACAATTTACTTGCGTTGGTAGACGCCCCCCTCATCCTACCAAGTCGCGTGAAGTTATTTGTGCAACAGGTTGGTGGGATAAAACGCATCTCCTATAACAAAGGGTCAAATAGCTGTACAGAATCGGAAGCTACTGACAGAACAGATGGTCACTTACCCTCCCCTTGTGAAGTCTACCTTCAAAACAATGAGATAATTATAGACAGAACCTTCATTTTCAACTAATTACCTCAAGCACCTTCAGCTGTACCATTGCCTCAGCCACAGGGCTTTTGCTTTTATACAAATCAAGGCACGCTCAGTTGACTTTTAAAGCACTGTCTCAATCAGTTTAACACGCTATTTGTCTCTTTCCCGCTGGCTCAGTCTTTCAGGCTACCTGGCCAATATTTCTCTGGTTTTACCAGTTATTCCATTTTTTTTCCCCCCAATTTCAATTGCATCAGAATTCAAAAGATTTCATTTTTCAAACCTGTTATCCGAGTTGCATTAGCTTTCCAGAGGCAAATGCTTTCCTGCCTAACTAAATATTTAATTATTTTTGACATTAAATATTTGATACCTACTAGTTGCGTGGTGGTTCTGGTTTGGGAGATCCTTAATTCTTTTCATTCCCTTTCTCCATTTTCACCAGGACTAACTTAAATAAATTGCTTCTGATATGTCTGCTTCAGAGCCTGACTACCTAATGTTGCTGAAGTTGTGGTCCTAAGATATCTAAATAATAAATTCAATTAAGGATCAGATGATTTGTGTTCCAGGACCTCTGCATATTATCAAGCCAACAATAAAAATTAAATGGAGTTATGGTGTTCTTATGCTAAGCAAGTCAAGCATCCAATAGTGACAGCAGCAGGATTAAAATTTCACATGGTGTCTTACCACAGTGACATCTTTGAGTACTGGGTAGAATTAGGACATCTACCTCTCTATAGTTTGGCATTTTATGCATTGTCCATAAAACTAAATTTTGCAATCTCAGCTATCTGAAATACCTCACAGCAATTTATATATATATTTAATGTAGCAATTCAAACCAGGAAAAAAAAAATATCCCAAAACACTGGACCTTCATTTGAAGTGTAGGTAGAGTATAAGAAACATTTAGCTGATCAAGACAAGATTCTTTAGCCATCACATAAGTTGCTGAAGTAGGTATTTGGAGATGAAAATCCTTGGGAAAGTCTAGGAATTTTCATAGATACACGTAGAATCTTTGCTTAAGAAAGCTTAAGTAAAATGAAGTTTAGTGTAAAATAAGAGAAAGGAAAATAAAGAGAGTAGTGCTCCAATAGTCAGGCAGGGACAGAGACAGAAGATTAGAAAATTAAATTTATTGAGTACACTAAGGTAAAGGAAGCTCACAGTAGCATTTTTGAGTGGTGTTCCCCTTCCCATAGCAACATCAGTTCCTTAAGGCAGGCATGAGTAGTAGGGAAGCATTATCAGTGTTGGTGTTGCCATGTACACTTTACAACTTCCAAAACAGGAAAGTTGATGTAAATGTGAATGACAACAGCCTCCAAAAAGATCTATTCACTGGTGCTGGAATGTAAGTGACTACTTGTGGCATGCTGAGAGACAGACTTCTATATTTTTCTCTCCATAAAGTACAAAAAAACTATAGCATGCTGTTGACACTGAACAGACCCTTTAAGTTAACATCTAAATTGAAACTAATTTCACATAAAACAAGGCTTACACGCACGCCAACACCTCACTCTGTTCTATTGTCAATTGTTTTCCCTAAATGCTTTGTCATTTGAGCTACTGATAAACTAGGAAAACTACCAAATCTTGACTAGCTAAAGGTACTCTGCATTTCTCTTGCTGGTTGTGAAAAGTATTGAGGATAGAGAGGTACCAGAAGCATTTCAGGCACAGTGACAGATTCCAGAACTTCACTGGCATGAGTAGCAACAGAATATTCCACTCAATCTTTCTTCAAATTATACTTGAGAGAGGGAAGGAAGGAACAGAGGGAGGGGAAAGGAACCAAAGAACACTATGTGATCTCATGTTGGACACCAAAATGCCTCACCAATATATCCAATGCAGGAAAAATGGCATTAGGGTGAGAATTCAGAAAGAGGAGTTGAGATACCTAGATTCCACATTCAGTTCTCGTATTCTGAACCACCTATTTCCTGTATGACATACTAACATTTTTGTAACATACATCACAGTGGTAGTTACTTTTCACAAGGAAGACTGTATAGTACTCTATCAGCTTATCAAGTGGAAGATGTTACAGAAGTGCAAACTACTATTTTCCTCATTGCATAAAGGAAAATGTCTTGCTTCTCCATCTAAACCGCATGTTCCACAGTTCAGGTAAAAGACATTCCACACCATACCAAAGACTCTGATCCATTAGCACACAAGATGGTCTCTATGGGCTGATTCTAATCACTCAGGAAATTTTTAGGCACCGTAGCTACATAGGAAATAGTGTCATGCTTGTCATTTTTTTTATGACTAAGAACCAGAAAAGGGGCAGTAACTTCCTTAGTAGCATGACTACGTGCTAAGTAATGGGATTGTAGCTGGGCAGCCCTGCCTAAACAGTGATTACTCTTAACTTGCGTGAGTCATTACATTCTTTTCCTAAAGTTTTATTTTGTCTTCAGGTGAAATTTAAAACTGGTCTTTGTCTTCACGTTTGACAATTTACACAATCCATCCTTGCACATACTTGATGCAAAGCTGTTAAAGAGAATTTGCCTGCAGGATGCAAGAAGGAAAAAATCACAGGACTGCCTACAATAGTTCCACTGGTTGTTACTCCAGATTAAACTAGATTGGATTCCCCATTGCAAAGATTTTGTTGTTTTCATAGTTTCTATCTACTTTGGAAGTGAGTTCACTGAGCTGTGGGATGAAGTCTGGAAGTATCAATGTCCTGAAAGGAGCACAGCACCTCTGTCAAGCCCAGCTAATCAGCATTCCATGTGCCATATCCCTGAGCCATGTGTTTACCTGTATGGCAACATGCTGTCTGTGTTTCACTGCTGAGAGAGCAGCAGTGTGCTGGCCATTGCTGGCCACACATCGCTAGGGCTTTCCATGGCCACCCTTGGCTTCTGCCTTCTGAAGGAGGGGAGTACGTACAGGTACATCTTTTCACCTGCAAAGACACCCAAAAAAGCAGCTAACTGAACATATAAGTGAGGAGGAACACAACAGGGACAGAGGTCCCAAGACCTGTGCTGCCATAGCTTGCATGCCTCAATTATGCCAAGAGTTGGCATAAGAGTACTTGCCAGTTCTTGACACCATTTTTAAATGTGCTTGGCTTACAGAAACAAAGAAAATAATGGGACACAAGAAGTGGATCCACTGGAAGTTTTCAATTTGTCCTCAAATGTCAGAATTCCAGTCTTCCTCAAATAACCAGGAGAAAACACGTTTATTCCAAAAGCACTGTTCTGCAGCTGCAGTGATAAAATGCAGAAATAACTACACACAATGAGGACATGGCATGTGTGGATTGCTCACACAGCAGTTCTTGTAGATTCCCTGATTAACAAAAATCAAAGCAAGTTGCTACCATGGATTAGTCTTAGAAGAAAAAGGACCGAAAGAAACAAAATGCTACACTCAAGCCTCAACTCCCACAGATGCCACAGAGAAAAAGTAACGATCATAGCTGTTGGCTAGGAAATTAAGTTTATTTGCTGGTAATTTTCAAGTTAGTCAAAGACATCAGGGCAAATAAAAATGACAATATGAATTGAAAAATACTCCAGCACCTGCTGGCACCTCCTCTGACAATATTTATTTTGAAAACTATGAGCTATGGGCAACTGTGTTTCTAATGACCTCCCTGGCTGCCAGCTGAAACACGCAAGTTTAGTCAGCACCTATCCAGACCTGCATAATAAAACTACCATCATCTCTTGCTATTTGATCTGTCTTAGGTCTGGAGACACAAGGCCCCTTCAGAAAGTCCCAAAGAGGTATCTGTTATGAACTGGTGTTCAGAAACCTCGCAATCCCCAGCCTCAGAAAAGCTTGCAAGCAGACACATCCCGCAGCTGATCATTCTGCAAACAATGTTGTAGTACAGCAAGAGAGTTTGAACAGAGTTACACAAACTCAGCCATTGTCAGATATAATACAAGAAAACTATCATTTTGAACAAAAAATAATTAGTATTTTTAAAAACTATTAAAAAAAAAATCACATGGACTCTGTGGCAATAACATGCTGTGTCCCTTTCCCCCTCTTTCAATTTGTATTGAAAATCACATGGAGCAGCTTGTGCTGGCATTGATTAGACAGACCTGTTTCAAAAATTTGAAATACACTGGTAAAATGGCACTAAATATATCCAGTTTTCTTTTATTGACTGGTTTTGGTAAATGATACCTTAAACTGGAAAGGTTTTATGGGTCTGCTTTTACCAGAGGGTCTGTTTTCCTCTCTTTGTTTTTAGCAGTAGAAACAGTTTTAGCAGTAGAAACAGTTTTAGCAGTAGAACTGTTACTCAGGATCTAAGACTTCTTGCAAGTTTCTGTTTCTCCATGTTTCTGTAAAAAGTCTCAAATACAGGGGAACTACCAGCCGCTCTTTGTCTGTGACAGATGTTTTTCATTTCAAACATAACTGATGTAGAGGCAAGGATAAACAGAGGGCCAGAAAACACCAGTAAGCAAATTTGGAACTTTCAGTAGTTGAAATGGTACTGTCAGGGGTGTTTGTTAACAACTCTGCAACAGCTTTTACATTGCTGACTTTCTCAAACAGAGAAAGCAAAAACCTCCAAATCCTCGTGTCTCTCGGTAAGAGCAAAACAGACCACACAGGTAGCAATGCCACCTCTATCAAACAGATTAAAGTGTTCAAAGCAGCTTCCTGTCCCTCCGTTGGCAAAGCTACGAGCATACTTTAGCATGAGGTTGGAATCTGACAGGTTGACACTACATACCACTGCCCAAAGCACTGAGGCTGCATTTGTAATGTTTCAAAGAGCAAAAGCACCAGAATGTGCAGAAGGACTTTATCTGAGAGTGACAAAGGCAAGATGTTTGCTGACAATGCCAAACCAGTCATGGCTTTATACTAACTATAGTGGTCCTCTAATAAAAGCACAGATGAGAGTGCCTCAGTTGTTTTACACCTTTTTTGAAGATGGAATTCTCTATTTATATTATCCCAAGTACAATTCAGGTTCTGTAGTTCTTGCTCAGGTTTCTTCTTAACACCACACAACTTAGGTCTTCCACATAACGACAAGAAATCACTTCATATTTAACTTTATACTACTGCAGCATGAAAAGAAACACAACATAGGCAGAAACTATTATTTAAGGATTTAAATGCAAAATCTAAAAGCAGAATGTTATGGAATGTTAATTGCATTTAATCTAATTAATGTCTGGCATATTATTTTATGTTTACCTACAATAAATTATGCCAATGCATATATTTCATTTAAATGCAGCAAGGTTGGCCTTCTTTGTATGATAAAAAAATCAAAATAGATCTAAACCTATATCCTATTAAAACACTGTGTATAAGAAAACCTGTACTAGACAAAAAGGAAATTTTCTTTATACCTTTTGCCCCTCAGAGAAAAACACTCCAAGATGTTAATGAAATCACATGAGGCCATAAAATGCTATTATTTAGAATTCATCTCAGTAAAAGAAATTACTGGAAAAACAGAGTTCTAGCTCTTAGAACACCTCCTTAAAAAATACTTAGCCGTTAGGGTTCTCTATTTCTTTCCACTCATAACTCAACTAGTGATGTATAGAAACATACACCATGAGTACCTGCAAATGTACACAAATATTTTAACAGTCAAATGATACTAAATTTTCAAATATAATACTGTATTTAAATTCATGTCCCTAAAGGGACAAAAAGAAATATTGCATCTAGCAATACCCAAGGCCTTTTTTTCATTGTATCAAAACAGCCTTTCTCATTTATATGTTTCCATTTCCCTCTCTATAGAACCGTTTCTACTGGACTGAAGGAGCTGGTCACATCATGGTGGGTTTCCTCAACACATTTGAAGCATGACATTCATTTACTCTAGGTCATAAGAAATCAATAGAATCACACTCCTACAGACTGTGGCACACTATGGTAAATGAGATTAAATACAACAAACATAAAACAATATGATTAAATAACACTGGTTCAGTCCTACACAGCATAAATCTTGCTTTAGTTGTATTAGAGGATACTGAGAAAGCCCTGGCTCCTTCCAGAAGCACTGCCCTACAAACACTGGGCTTTGGCTCTCAGGATGTGTCTTGAGCACATAGTTGCAAGACACAGTGCAATGCCTCATGCTCAGAGAAGGAAGACCTTTTGAGTAATACAGGAGTCAGATTACACCTGACTGGTCACCAATTTTTGTCATACCACAAGAAACTTTTTATAGAAGAGATTATGCAATTTCCTGACTCCTCTAAGATGCCACACCAGTATTTCAAAAAGGTGCTAGATAGCCACTGAGAGCATTCCTGGAAGCATAGCCCATAGTTTTTGCTTTTCTTAGAAGTGCCAGTACCCAATTTCAGAATGCATCTTGATTCCACACTGTGACACACCCAGGCACGTTGCAGGCCTCACCCCGATAACTTCCCTGGAACAGAAAACAAAAGGTACGTCCCAAGGGAGTCACAGCACGCGATGAGTACGTGAATGGATACTGGTGTAGATGGCAGGATGTCAAGATCCGGGATATTCCACAGCGCACATCAAAAGATAAGTCAAGATGTAGGCAAAAAGACTGTGGAATTAATATTTATGTCTCTTCCCATCCATACCTTCTTGAAATGTTTTGTTAGATTAAATGCTTAGAGGCTGAAAAAGTATTCTAGGCAAGCATTGCTATGGATTGCTGTGTTCTTTCACGTTTTCACTCAACATCTACTTTGCCACTGGCTGATCCTGGAGAAACTCTTAGTCTCTACATGGCCACACAGTCTCCTGGGAATGGAACAGGGGTAGGAAGTATGTTTAGAACTGGTAACAATTTTGGACATAGAAAATCTTCAGAAACTGGAAACACTTTTCCACTTGTATACTTTGATTTGCAAGGAAATTAAAGGCAGTGATAAATCCTAAGCAATTATTGGAGATCATCAATATTGAGAGAAAGAAACAAATGCTTTCTTGACATTTGTAAGGCTGCACACAAAAGAAGAGCTAAATATTCCAGAAAAGCCACAGTTTTAGCTTTTAGGCCTAAATTAATTCCACTAGCTGTCAGTGTTTGCTAAGAGATCTGTCAGGAAGTCAGCCATCCTAGTATACCTCTAAAATCAACACAAAAAATATAGACACCTACAAAAGGTAGTGAACTGAATTATCTGCTGAATTCATCTCTCTCTCTCCAATAGCAGAGGGAGCAGAAAGTGACTTGCCTCCCACATAACACCTTCAGCTGTGGTTTCAGCTGGGCAGCAGGGCTGTTTCAGCCACAAGGACTCAGCTCTGCTGTGTCTCCCCCAGCCACTCAGGCTCTTGGGAGCATTTGTGCAGCTGAACAGTGGATTAATTGGCTTGGGGACTTGATGTGGATAGAGAAGGGAGGAAAAAAAAGGTTGTTTTTCAGCTGGACATATTTCCCAATGGGTTCACCATGCAGCTGCAGGAGTTTTACAGACAACTAAAAGAATGCTAGAGAGATGGGGAAAAGCAGCTAAGGGAAGATGAAAAGGACACAGACTGCATAGGGTGGGCATTTTGGAAACTCAGCTTCGATTAAGATCAAGAGCCAGCAGTACAGCAGCCTTTACATTTTCTGATACAGATCAAAAATATCAGAGCCCCATTATTTAAATCACTGTTCCACTATTAAATTTATTCTGCTGGGCTGAAGTGGGGTAACAATTTTGAATATTTATTTTCCTACTGATTAGCTAATGCCACTCAAAAATCAGTTGTCCTACTCACTTCCCTATCACTGGCTGCTGTAAAGATGGCTTAAAAGCATCAAGCCAGTGAACTTGTAATTGTGTACTCTGCCTAATTCAACAGATACATGATCGTTTGCACATGTTTCTTTCAGCTCTAGAATGTTGCTGGGCATTAAGTCAATGCACAGGTCTTGGTATTAATTACTGTGGAAACAGCCCAAGTAGCTAGAGTTAGACAGGATGAATCCAAATGTACTGCGACATGTCCTGTTCAAAGTAGTTTCAGAATCAAGATAATATTTTAGAAAATAGAAAATGTTTTCACAAATACTCCCGAAACTTAATGTCACTTTTAACCCTGTGCAAATGCTTACTAATGTGACTTATCACTTGAAGCACCCTCTGGAAACTTTTGAACCAGTACCAAATACAATGCTGTTGTTTAAAGCTCAAAATAACAGAAAACAGAGTAAGATAGCCTTTGCTTCAATACACTAAGTAAATCAGTAGGAAATTTGCATTAATATAATAGAATAGAAAATTTTAGAAGTTTTCTCTAATGTCTGACTACAGTAAAGCTCAGTGCTGGAAAACAAGCATTTCAGTGTAACTGATTAGGCACTTTGCTCCTAGACACAGCAGTCTGTTAAATACAGACACAAAACAAAACCGTGTCATAATAGGCTGGAGAGCAGATAACAACCATTAGTCCCTACTGTGAAAACAAACCAGTCTGCACCCCTGTATGACTGACTGAACTGATCTGTTTTCAACCTTCCCAGAAATACTTAATACCACAGGCAAAGCTATTGAGGATGTAAATATCCTAGTGTAAATAGAACTTGGAGATCAATGTGTCTGTATTTTTTTCAAGCATGCAATTCAATTATACATTTAATTATCATAAGCCAAAACCCAACAGTGAATACAAACGCTGCTCAAGATAGATGCCCATAAAAATATGAACCAGCACTACTTTTGCTAGAATTTAGCTTAAAGAGGTCTAACAATTAACTGACAAAAAGGAAAAAAAAAACCCCCAAAACCGAAAAGGCATCATGCTGTCACTTGGCAAAATCTGTGTCTGAAGGACAGAAAAAAACCCCAACCAACCAACCAACCCACAACCCCTGTGCACCCTCCCTCCCCCCTTTTAGAAAGATTTTTTTTCTACTCAAATTCATATTCACAGAAGTCATCAGCAATACCTCAAGATTTTATGTAGGCACAACATATGAAGCTGAACAATCATGAGCTGGAACATTCTGGTGAGTTGAATGAAATGTTGCATAGCTATCTAGAAATCAGTTTACCATGCCAATGACATGGTTGAAAAGTGTAATTTTCCTCTGAAAAACAGTGCTACATTGACAACTGTAATACATTCCACACTTCAGTACCGGAAAAGATTACAAAACACATGAAAACAGATACCAATTGAAACACATCCAGTTTCACTGCAGTCATCAACTGAAATAATTTCCTAATCTGTTCACAGTAGCAGTTACAAAAATGTCATATTTACATCCTTATACTTACATATTTTAAGAAAGTCAAACCTATGAGCCATAGAAGTTGTGTAATTGTTAAATTAACACCGAACTTTTCTGAAAACATTGAGGAGATACAGTGACCTACTTGTACAAAATCATTCTAGTTCCTTCTGAAAACTTCAGTAGCTAAACGCATCTTATGAATAAGCAATTTCTACACATGGTGCAAGTGTCTTACCTTGACCAAGAGAATGCAGAAGCAGGACTGATTATAACTAACTGCTAAACATTAAATTTTTAAAAGCCTTGGGCAGTGAAGAATTACTGGACAGAATGCATAATCCATGTATCTCAGTATCTTTTGAATAATTCTCAAAATACCCAGTACAACAAGTCATAGTTGAATAACTTCTTACTATGTCCTTCCACTCAGACTAGAATGTCTTACAGGGTTTGTTCCAACTCGTTAATTTGAATTGAATTTTGATACTGAGTTGATAAAAAAACAAACGATGCAGTGATCAAGTCTTAATTCACAGCAAAGTCCCTAATGGAAAAGAAGGGTCAGAGCTGTGCAAGCACTCATCCTCTCCTCAGTAGGGATGAGGTGGGATGTACACAAATTAGTTTGGTTTAGACCTTCTGATATCATCTTTCCAAATGAGGAAGATATTTGTGACACAGACTTCCGTCAATTATGGTATGTTAACATTACAGTGTTCTGTTGAGAAGACGACTGTGAGAGCAATAGAAACTGAAATAAAAGTGAAGCCTTTTCTAAATGGCAACTTTTATAAAAAATACAGGGTATATTATTTTGTAAATCTATGCCAAAATATGAATGTTTGTTTTCTTTTAAACTAATGTTTAACAATTCCTCTTATTGTCTGTGTAAAGTCCCACAGTGATCTGTACTCACAGCAGTGTCCCAGGCTGAATCAGTGTATTTGTTTATCATCCTTTGTGACAGAGAAGCTTGGGTTGCCTTAGCTCATTCCTTGGTCTTTGCGAGGAAACATGGAAATCTTACCTCTCTTTTGTTTCACCTCCTGAAGCAGCAGGATATTGGAGATGAGGTGTGTTCGGTGACCTTGATTTTCAATTCCCAGTTTTCTAAGATCAACTTCTGTAAGGTGGAATAAATCCTGTAGAAAATGCCAGAATAAGGAAAGTTATACTATTAATTATACTATTAATACAGGAGAATTCAAGTGTCTTTCAGATATGTTTGCTGTTTCTGGTACCATAAGTTACATAAGACCAAATGTAAGTATATTTATATTTTATATGAAGTCCCCTTGTCATGATAAAGTATGTCATTGAAGGAATGAGGTATTTTTCTTTCAAAACATTAATCCTTTGTTTCTCATTTTTTTTCCCCCAAAACAAATCTGGTCAGCTTAGCTGGAGAGTTCCTAAAAAACTATCATTCCTTTGAGTAAAAAAAGAAGAAGAAAAAAAATCCCCTAAAGTGCTAGTATGCTAGTTGCACTTAATGAAGGAAGATAAATCTCAGCATGAACTGATAGCAATAATGATTTTGGAAAGGAATGTTTTGTATAATGAAGAGGATATTCACTGTAATAATAGATAACCTGAGTTGTGACACACTTTTGAAGAACAAGAATTTCCATATAATGCATTTGAGTAATCAAACCTGTTCTCTTTTAAACCACTCTCTCTCTGAAAACTCATTACTATTTCACTTTCAAAATAAGCTGCTGAATGAATCTGGACATTATTTATAAGGCAGTACAGAATTACAATTTGATGTTGATTTATAAGTAGGTACAAAGCTTCATTTGATGATGAAAACTTTCAGAGCAAATAAAAATATATATCAAAATTTATTTCTGTATATTTTTACTGTTCTGTATTTTCAGTGTAAATAAGATAAAGAGAGGTACGTAGAATGTACAGTATTTTGTTACTAGCAAGTCATGTTCCTGAAAGTGGCATTTTCTAATGGAGATTTACAATTCAGACCCCAATGAATCAAAATGAGATTGATTCACTGTGTAAATATTAAGACAATTGACACAGAATTTTAAGAATTCAGAAGCACTATTTCTGAAACAGTAATTTAAAAATCTTTCAAACAAAAACCACTTCTAAAGCCTGACATTATTTGCTTTAGAGTGAATTGTGCTCAAATTACTGAAAGCCTCAATTTCTTAAGTCACTAGCTAACACTGTTTTAAAAGAAATAAAAGTTCTCACTTGGAGAACTTCAGTCATGCCTGAGAATGCAATATTCTTTCTCAAATGATAACTCGTATGTAATTAATGACATGAAAGTAGAAAGTTGCATAATTCTTACTTCTAATTTATTCCTTTCTAGGTTTGTGCAAATGCAAAAGTTGGTACTAATATTGAATTCACATTTCAGTAGAAAGGATTTTTCAGCTTTGGCAACAGTGACAGAGGGTCCCACTGCTTTTCTCTGCTTTTCTCAAAGACCCAACATGCTTCGCCCAAATCCCAAAATCATCCTCCAAGAAAAAACCAAAAAGGACTACAAATGCAATATGCCTGCTCCTCAAACTTCAGCAAAAAGTTTGTTGGAAGGAACACAAATTGTTGTTAACTCCAGTACTGAACAGCAGATGCTCAGGGTAACACGGTGGAAACTTATAGACACATTTTGATTGGGTTTTTTAGTAGCTTTAAAGACCTTACTTAATATTTTCTCAATAATTTTATTGTAAAATGACAATTCTCACCTCTATACCATCATATCGTTCAAAGAGTGTGCAATATTCTGCAAGACCAAGCTGGGTCAGCCAGTTAGAAATGGGTAGACACTTCATTATCTATTCCTTCCCAATGCCTATTACTCTGAAAAACAAAACCAAATTACAAACATTGCTTAGAAATGTTAAGCTGAACTCAGAAAGCACTTCATAAATGCAAATTTCACTATTATGGCCAAAGACATAACACTTTCTTGGCTGCATGGTAAGAGGTGCATTGAGCTTTTTACCTTTAATTCACTTGTTCATTGTAATCCTCATACAAGCAGGGAATGTTGAATACTATGATTTGTTTTATGCAGCTGAAATAATCTTTTAGAAGATGAATCAACAGAGGCACTTGATACTGCAGTACCCATTAAAATATACTCAGCCTTTGTATTCAAAGAATGTTTCTCAATACCTCATTCAGTGATAATGCCATTCTTCTTACATGCGTGACAGGTGAAAAAGTGCATTAAATGAAAAGGAATAGCAAAAGGAGCAGTGTTTTCTGTAAGAATATGAAGGGTGTGAATGAAACTGCGTTCTCAGTAGGACAGTCAAAATGACTAAGATTTTGTGGTGGGTGTTTGTCCAAGGTGGGAATACAGCTAAAGTCAACTTGTTACAGAATATTTCTAAGGAAAAGGGCAACTGAAGGTTTTTACTGTTTGTTCTCATCATGTCACCTGAATTTGAGTTATCTGTAAATTAAAATATTTTTCATTACTTTTCCCCCCAGTTGCTAAGATGAAATAAAAGATACACATTAAGATGGACATATGAGGGACATCAGAAGACATAAAATACTCTCCTGCTATCACTGCTCCATGTAAGCAGTTACATAAATACTTGAGCTTCCAAGAATTGCTGCATTTCTGATGACACATCTATGTGCAAGTTTGAGCACAGCCTGAATCAATTCAAGGATACCCAATTCTAAATCTGTACATTTTTTGTCAGAACACTGATGCCAGAAGCAGGAAATGCTCATGTTCAGATACCTAGTGCATTTAATTGTATATTTTGTTATTTTATTTTTAGTTGAAGATCTTTCTATTAGCTATACCTCTAAAGAAGTAGTTGGTCATTTGCTCCGGATAAACCAACTGTAATTATTACTTTTCAGCTACAAACCACATGTTCTAATACATCTGCCTACTCTGAACACACAAGAAGCTGCCCCAAAGGCTAACATGTTATGGTCAGCAAAGACTCAGTGTTGCTTTCTGGGAGATGGGGAAAGCCATTTAGCATTTTCATAATTCTTAGAACACTAGAACAGCTTTTATTAAAACAAAACAAAAACAAAACAACAAAACAAAACAACAACAACAAAAAAACCCACCTGCAAACCTAAAAATACTGTTCTACAAAAAGGCAGGCCAGGGTAGCAGTATTACTTTTGTCAGTGGTCAGTACCTTTCTAGAAATGTTTTTAAAGTATTTCAGTTAGACCAGCAACTGTTAGTAATATACAAAATGTTTTGGACCAGACATGGTTTTGGAAGCCTCTGTGAATTTTGCCTCAGAGCTCAGCCTTGGATAAAAGTCAAAGTGGTTGTACTTCAGAGACAGTTCCACTGCGGAAGTTGTGATTCTGGAATTTGTCGCTTCATAGTCTGTTAAAGAACAAACCTGCTAATTTGCAAGTCACATGGTGAATTCCTCCTATTGTCCATTACAATACTGTGCTATATGCCTTACTGCAGATTTTTCAGAATTGTGAGAATATTGCAGGCTATGGATGATGAGTATACATCTAAAGAACTGTGGCATTCCAGTAACTAAGAGTATCTTGTGGAGTAATATTGACCAGAAAATCTTGACATTTAATTGACACACCACAAAAGAATTTCCTTGAGGAATGTTAAAGCCACAGAGAACATTCTTGTGTGAGGCGAGGGCAAGCTCAGCCACTGACATCCTTCATTTATGGCTTGCTTTGAACAGGTACTTTCAGATTGCAAGATGATCAGCACGAAGGGCATGTGATTCTCAGAGAGATAAAAGGAAAAACAAGCTCGTTGGCTAAAACATAAATAAAACCATGAACAAGTACTTCTTTTCTGGTTCACACATTTTAAAGTAAGAGGCTTCAAATTTGTCATAAAGGAGCTTATTTGTAAAACAGTTTAACAACTTCATTCAGAATATATCTTTAGGACTACAAATTTTATATTTAATTGTGAATACTTAGGTTTCCATATTAGTACATGACAAGTAAAAAAATCTACAGTAATCACTTGAAAGTCATCACACCTATCATCCCAGAGCAAAGAAAAATTCTGCACTAAGCATGAAAGGAATCCCAGAATTTTCACAGAGCAACATTCTCTTTAACAATACAGTGATAAACAGTGATAATCTTGCTTAGCCAGCTGCATTTACTCTTATTAATTTATACCAAAAACCCCCAAACCAACAAATAAATGCATACCAAAATACCAATACCCGTCATCCAAACCCCCATACAAAACAAAATTCAAGCAGAAAATGTTATCCTTTTATGACAACAAGAAATACAAGATGTGCTGCTTTCAAATATACTGCAATTACACCTTTGATTGGGATTATTTATGGCACAGTTTTATATACTATTAAGTCTGTGCTAACACCTTGGTAGAGTTATCCTTTTTGTTTTAATGAAAAATTTGTTCCAACAGCTGAAGGAGAAAAAAATGCCCTTTTTCTCACATGGTAACTAATTGCCTCTGTGGTCTTTCTGCTAATGACAGTTTTGGTGAATAAACTCAAACAACTCTTATTTAACCAATATTACATTGTTCATTGGATGCAGGGTACAACCTAGCGGTCAGGACTCAAGATATATTCATAGGCTGATCAAGGTTAAGAGTAAAGTGGAATTGCAAAACAAATTGTAAAACCCGCTAAATACATCATTATGAGACGTGGTTTTAGGCAGCGAGAGTTTCCTATTATTCTCTTTTCACACTATTTATTTTTATCTCTGAAAACAGGATTAACTTTTCCTTAAGGCAAGCAATGCCAACATTTTTTAAGATGCAAAATATGATTATGAACACATTGGCAAAGTGTGTGGCAGATTCTGGGCACGCATTTTTTCCCTACTAACAAATGAATATCCTTCCTTTCCAGGGAAAGGAAGGGAAGAAAAATTAAAATGACAGCATGTATTGCAGAGAAATACAAGATCTTTGTTCTGTTTATCTATTCTGAACACTGTCAGTTCCTGTACATCTAAGGACCTGCAAAAAGAGATCACAAAAGGTTTAGTCAGGTCACCAGATTTTTTTGGAACAGGACCACTAAGGCTACATGACTTGCTTCTATTTATTCAGTTAGACTTCTGTTATTACTTAACAAGCTCAAGACCAGACTCCTTACATGGAAGGTCTTGCAGAACTATCCACATAATTTATACCATTTTGGGGGCTTTCACATAAAAATAAACAATTTAAATCCCACATAGGTTTGTATCATTTTATTTCTGAACACCATCTGTTCAGAGGCTTTTATGAAATCAAATTACTGCTAAAAAGCAATGAAATGAGTAATAATGGGAGATTCCTAGCACGGCTCTGTGATCTACTGAGCTGAACTTTTACTTTCAGAGTGCTTTCCTGCATTCTCTCTCACAGCTGCAGTCATGCATATTGGGGCACACGTGATGCAAACACACAGAGAAAGGTGTTTTATACGTAGCTTTTAAATCCATTTGTTCACACTACAATGCTTGACTAGACTGATAAGTCATTGCTTCTTTCCTCTATCACAGTATCCCAGAACCATTAAAGATGCTGACACTGATAGTGGCTTCTTATACTTTAAAAACACAAGGTAAGTCATATGTAATATTGGATTTGTACTTCAGCTATGGTTTTGTCAAAAAGCATCACTGTAATTTTTAAAAACTGTATGACAAAGGCACCACAATTGAGTGACTCCAAATCACTGTGTGATTATAGCATTTCAGGCACAGTAATTCATGCTCCTTTTTCAGTCTCCCTTTGGGATTGAGGCAGTAATATGACAAGGATCAAGCCACATATCATGGTATAATCCTGTCCCCAGCAAAATTACTCATGTGAGTCAGCAGAGCCAGCAATTTCATCTCATCTGGAAAGTCATTTCCCTTATTGTGCCTTTTCTATTTCAGCAAAATTGACTTGGATTGTACTTCCAAATTAAAAGTAGCCTCCTGCTGTGACAAAATAACTTATTAGTATAAATTGATTTATCGGACACTTGCCCAAGTAAGTTTTCTTAAGGTTTTTAACCACTTGAACTTGGCATTCTTTCCTAACTTGAATGAAAGGCCCATCAGTTTTGTTTTCAGACAGATTCAGATAGACTTCCACTTCAGATGTACCTTTATCTTTTTCTGTCGTTAATGAAATCAACAAACCCTCCAAATTACAGCCTCAATAAATCTGACCTTTCCATGCAACATCATGTACGCTTAGGCCCTGTGTTGTGGCACTGAGTAATAACAGTGACCAAAGGTCTGCCTCCTTTGCTGATCACAACTATTTGTGCTTAACTAAGCAATTCATTCAGGACTGTTGTATTATAATGCATGTTCAAGTGGCAGAAGTTTTCTGCCATTTGAGTGCCAGTTTCTGAATGCTGTAGAATGAAAAACTAAAAAAAAACTGGAAGTAGTCATGAAGCTTGTGATGTCAAATCTCAGAGATCTTACCACCAAAATAGAAA
This sequence comes from Hirundo rustica, assembly GCF_015227805.2. NCBI lineage: Eukaryota > Metazoa > Chordata > Aves > Passeriformes > Hirundinidae > Hirundo > Hirundo rustica. The sequence goes on from NC_053458.1 coordinate 17,084,638, forward strand.
AAAACTACCTCTTCTTTTGCAGACCAGGTCATAATTCTATTTCTCCTCTCTCTTCTTTAAACAATTTGCCAAGTGTAAGATGTGTTGTAAGTAGTACAGCTAATTTTCGAAAATACACAGATTTACAATTTAAGACAGTAAGTCTGTGTATTTTGAAAAAAAATCTCAAAAGATTACTGTTTTGTAAAAGGAATACTAAAGGCAGAGTGGGAAAGCCAGAACATATCAGTCAATGATCGCAGATATCGCTTAATCTCCACAAAAGTGTTAACATTTTAGTCAGAAAAGGAATTTTCTTCTCTGAGATTTGTTTCTACAGTAACGGTAATTTGCCATAATTTCCATGACACTTTCTCTAGCCTGCTGCCTTAAATAAATTTTATAGTTAAGAATTGGACAAGGTTCTCCTAACTTAATAAAGCTATTGGTCAGTAATGCACTTACTAAAGTATATTATGAAGCCAAGTCCATCTTTTCTGCTCGTGAAAAGGGAAGGGCACCTGAAAGATGGGGCAAGAGACAGAAGCAGCAGAAATACCTGAAAAGCAATCCAGCAGCAAAATCAGTGTCAGACACTGATCAAACAAGTACTGGTTCTGTGCACTAGTCACCAGAGAAAGCACTTATTGGGCCAAGGACTGTGGCTAAAAGAAGTTAGAAAATTCCTTCCTCTCTGCATTCGCAGGAACAAAGCTTGGTACATTGCACATAAACTGGATGACATCACAAGTAAATGATCTCCATTCTTTTTTTCAGATAGGAACAATATGCAAAACTTTGATGTTTTGGTTAACTCTGCATGAAAAGCAATAATAACTGACAATTACTTGTGTAATAATTAGTACAATCAGATTCCAACTCTAGACTTATATGAAAAAACATCTTAAAAGGGAAGAACTACTTAGGTAAGAAAGTTTCATAGATGGCATCAAGGGTGAAGAGGGGGAAAAGCATAAGAATATAATGTAAAAAAAAAGGCTTATGTTATTACAGTGATAATAGTTTAACAAAATGAAACAAAGAAATAAAATTATCAAAGTCATACCTCTGAAAAGTCCCTGTTATAACATGTCGAAAATACACAAGAAAATCACAAAAAAAAAAAGTGAGAGAGACTTGACCTGGTGGTAGGGAAAATTACCCAGAAGGTACTGTTATTTCAAGTCAACTTAAGTGTCTTCTTTCCTTCACTATACATCCACAAAAAAGCTCGTGCTGCCACAAAGGAAGCAATGACAAGGAGCTGCTTATAAACAAAAGTGAACATTTGAGATATTGAGCATCCAGTCAGATCCTGCTACAGGTTACAGACCCCTGTGCCAGGCTGAACAGAGTCTGCATGCAAACACAAACCCTTTAATGTATCCTGGACTGCAAGTTAAAGCAAGTGAGGCACAGACTTCCTTACTTTGGCCAACTGTGTTCTGGCTAACCATTAAAAGACTGGTAATTCTCTAGAGAGTGGCAGCACTCTAAGTCACCGTAGCTTTTTGATACAGTGCAAAAATCAGGGCCCTTGAACAGAGAAATGATAAAGCTGCACGGAAAATTTCAGTTCTGGTTTGTAATACCCAAGGGTTTAAAATCTGGGGATTTTTGCTCTGAAAGTCTTTTAAGCATACCAAGCTGATATATTCTTAAACAGTCCCTTTCTCTCTTAATGAAAGGACAGGCGTGATTAACGTCTCTATCTCTTAATCCCATGGGAGCCAATGCAGAAGCTATATCACTGAAACGTGACAAAACCACACATTTTACTAGAATCATATTTCATGATTTGCTGAAAAGAGAGGAGTACAGGAAAACAGTAGCAAAACCAAGGCAAAACTGTGTATCACCAAATATCACTGTGTATCACTATCTTTCAACACTTCATTTGCAAACAGATCAAAACAAGCACTTAAATTCAAGCAGTAACTCTATTATATTGAATTTAAAATACAAATGAAAGAATGTCCCCCCAAAACTTCTAAATGGCCATATTTTAAAGTCATAATCAGTATTTGCAACATAAGTGCTACGCAAAAAAAGATCTTAAAAAAATCCTGACCGTGTACATGAGATTTAACTTTTACTCTTCTTTCCTCTTTCTTGGAATTTCTCAGCATTTCATGTCAAGCTTTTCCCCTAACTGTGACTATTAAAACATAATTTAAAACTCTGAAATTCTCTAAGTTCTATGGAAAATAGAATTGTAATCTCTATGAAATACATTTAATTTGTGCCATAATGCAAATGGCAAACATAAGTTTGCTTGTAAGATACCATAAGCTGCAAGCTTATTTTCGTATTTATATTGCTACCAATTAGCAGTTTGTGTACAAGCTAGGCAGACATAGGTGAACTTTATAGATTGCTTACAGTTACATTGTGAACTATCACATTTTCATCAAACGAGTTAAAGTAAAGCATAAGTCTGATGACCTTATAGGGTAAGGATATGATGACAACTCCTCCTAGTGGAAGCACATCTGACACAACAAAATTCAGAAAAATAGAGATCTCCTAAGTATCATGCTAGGATTTTGCTGGTACTAGCTAGCTCTGCACTTTTTCTACCCTTTACTGAATTAAATTAGTCTCATCCAACTTTTCAGTACTATAGAAAAACATCTACAGGCTTTTAAGGAAGGTGAAAATCACTTTAAAGCTTGTTATTACACTGGTATAACATGGTTTCTACACATAGCTGAGAATCAGGTTTCAAATTAATCCAAAGCAATCTTTTACTGTAGGAGTATGTGTCACCACCATCTCCTAAAACTGTGGGTGAGATTGACATGATGTAAAGTAACTTACATTTATCGTGAACAATGAAGCTCTGCTGATTTACTGGTGCTGGGAGTGCAGCTCGCTGTGGCTCCTTTTTGTTTCCTCTTTCACTCATACTTTGTTTCAACTGTGCCAGGAATGATTTCCATGTGAATGAATCCCCTACACTTATCTGAATAGACTACTCTGTTCACCCAATTCCATCTCCAAGGCTCAGGCTGTCACAGACATTACGCACGCTGCTCAGCCTGAACCTAGAGGAGTGGTTTTACCAGAATAGCTCAGAGCAGACAGAGCTATGAGGAACATGCAGTATCACGTAATACGCTGAACAGGCTATCAATACTCCAGTTAATTTATTTTCGTCTCTGATTTGCTTCATGCTTCCTTGTTCAAATTATATTAAGTCCAAAATATCTTTGGTGAAATTTTGAGAAATTGTTGGGAAGGATATAAGCATATTGGATTCTTTGAAAAGAAACTGTTAGTATAGATATTGTTGGCAGTCTAGGCACTGAAGGTATACTTCTAACATGGATTTTTATGTCAATCCAACCTTTAGCAAATCTCTTGCAGACTACAGAGGAACAAATACAAAACATTACTCAGCTTGTATATGCTGTTCTGGCCAATGTTTGTGTAAAGATAAATAGTCTCCAAAGTACCAGTCAGGAGTTAAATACATACTGATTCAGTAACTCAGCAACCACATAGCTGATTTTCATGCCAAACATCTCACAAAAAATGCCACAAACATAAAGCTACTTTATGCCAGACTTCAAGTCAGGTATTTTCAGTTGGTGGGATGTCAATACTTATCACCAGTAGCTTACAGGAAACAACCATGACAGTGGTTTATCAATCTTTATGTACTGCTAATAGAAGGCATAGACTAACCACCCTTCATTTATTTTCCTTACATACAGGAGTGTAATTTTCTCCATTTCACAACATCAATATATTTTTAATTATTAACCCAAAGTTCTAAAACAGAAGCAGCAGTTTTTCACACAATCTTTTTCAATCAGGAACATAATGTTACTCATGTCCTGGGCAGCAAAAGGATAAGTGAGTTTAAAAGATGGTCTAAGCAGATAAAACAACAAATAAAAAACTATTTGAAACAAAGACAGACACAACCAGATCTCTGAAAATTCTTACAAGGATGATTTACTGACATCTGTGGTGACATGCTGGGGTAGTAAACATGCCTGTTTACTTACATTCTTACAACACTTGTATAAGCAAAAGTTTGTCCTAGGAAGAGGCTTTTGGTCCAATTCATGCAAATGTTCTTGCATTGCTCATGGAATGCAGATGTGGCACAAAGCTGCTCCACTAGTGCAAATTAGTTCAAAGAATTTTGAAAGTGTCACTACTCTTGCAGATTTTAACAATGCTTGACCCAGTTAGGGCAATTCTCTAACTCTATCTCTACAGCCAGATTAGTCATTGTACATTCTCCTGCCAGTGGTCTAAAGTTAAAATGAATGTGCTGTGTATGTTTTTTGATTCCCAGAAATGGCAAATGTTTGTGTTAATGCAGGTGATATGACAGCAATCAGGTGATCAAGTATTAATGAACCTAGCACATCACCAAAAAATAGTAGTGCAAATCTCCAAATACATTCAGTACAAGCAACTGAGCAGATCTTTTGAAGGCTAGTGCTAATTACATTTATGTGACCAGACTCAAATGAATAAATAGAACTAAGATAATCAAAGACTTAAACAGAAAGTGTTGGTCACTACAGACTAGTACATCTTTCCTCTTTCTCTATGTCTGTGTGGTGTTTTGTAGATAGATGGGAGTTCATCCTACCTGCACAAGCAGTGAGCACATTCAGTTCAGTGCTGAAATGGAGCCAGTACTCACTGTTGAAAAGACTCCACAGCTGCTTCTCAGCTTGAACAGCCAGAGCCTATAATACACCCAACAGTAACAGACTGTAAATACATACGCCATATAATCAGAAATATGATTAATGCTAGCATGCTAAGCTCTCTGTGGGGAGAGGGGATGAAGAAAAAAGGAGTTTACATCTGTGATTCTCTGCTAAAATTTTACTGTAGACTGATCTGACTTCAAGATTCTAATCCTGCTCCTTTCAATTCCTGAGCCATATGAGCCCAGAAGTTCCTTCCCTCCATAGCACCAAGTCTACCATTTGTGCGGTCAGATGCTAAAGTGGATACATGAAATGGTCCTATTTTACTGAAAACACAAAGTTGTGTGTCCCTGCACAGTGTGTGTGTTTTTAAAAAATGTGCAGAGCCAGGATCACAGCCTGTCTCAAGTTCTGTAACTACTAGTTACTGCCATGGGTTCCTGAAATGTTTTATCATTTAATACAGTCGTCCTCAGCTCTCTTGCCCTTCAGAAGAGGAAGGAAATAGTAGGATTGCCATATTCTTTTTTTAATAAGACTGCTCAGAAACACAGAACTTCTGAAAAAGCTCCACAATTATTATTTTTTTTTTAATATTCTTTTTATTTGCCTTCTGGTGTTTGAAACTTTAGGGTTAACTTAGGTCTTTCTTTCAAGAAATTCTACAAATAACACAGTTTTTAAAAAAAGGCTGAAATAGTCACATGACTAATTAACTCCAGGCTTTGAGTGCTATCTAATCTACCAAAATTGACTTGTGATAAGAATCAGACTGGCAGCAGAAATAACAACAAAATACATCAGTAGTGCATTTGCTAAGTCATGGCCAACAGACAAATGTGCTCTCAAGTTGTGCTTCATTCCGCACCCCCATGGCAGTTACAAAAGGGTTACAAAAGGGATGACTGTGGTGGCATTCTCACACACCCCAGTGTTAAGTCAATCTTCTTAGCTTAAGATGTGGTCTGAGCAAACCAAGCTGATTTTGCATTGAAATGGATTAGAACAAAAAATTTAGTTTATCTGAACTTGGTTTCTCCTTTTCAGCAAGAGCTTAGTAGTCCTGAGCCTTTTACTCTGCAACCTACCTTTGCTCATGTGTATATACATTCTTACTGCTCAGCTGCTCTTAGCTCCTGAGCTGTGTACTTAAGAACAGGACTTGTCTTCTCTTTGCCTCTCACTCCTCCCTCATTAGTCTGGTACTCCAAGCCACAGAGTCATGCCCAGTACATTCTCCTATGTATTTATGCACTCGTTTTTGTTGACTTTTATTTTACAACAAAATGATAAGAACTGTTTAGGGGTTAGGAGCAGAACATAACATGCTAGTTGCTAACCTCTAGATTCAAAAAGCTGCATGATAAGTAACAGAAAACCTGCACAACTTTGAAATTAAAAATAATTTAGTTGTAAATTCAGCACCCTCTGAAAATAAAATCGCTTGCTGATTTGTTTCTTTTTAATCAACCCATAATTTAAAAGGAAGAGAAAAATAGTGCATTTCATGAAGATGATCAACAGTCATAGAATCATTTGGTTGGAAAACACCTTTAAGATAGTCAAAATGAAATAAACAGGTTTATTAAAATAAACTATTGTATTCAATGAGAATCATTCTGTAAGGCACTGGGCACAAAGCTGGAACAAATGAGGTTTTAATATAAATTCTGTTTTCATTTCAGATTGGTGCTTTGTCTGTTTTCTAAATGGAACGTCCTTGTATACACAACAGTTAGGGCTGGAACTCATGATACTTTGTAAGTTGCCCTGAGACAACCAGCACTAAAAAAATGCCTGAGTTATCACAAAAAATTGTAACACATAGGAAGCTGCATCATGGAGAGCTCAGCCATAAACAGCAAGGTGGGTCATAACCTCAACTTTCTTAATAAGTCAATCTGTCTGTAAGAGTCAGACAGATTCCTTACTTACATGTGATTGTATATGCAAAAAGCAATAATTTGGTACCTTTGGACCCAAACAGCTAACAAGTTTAATGTTAAAATACTTGCGTTTTAGTTGAAGAAAACACTAGTAGAAAGTCAGGAATTTCTTTGAATCATCTGAGCTTACAAGCAAAAATGTAACCAGTCATATTTTTGTAAATGCAGGGCAAGTCTCATAAACAAAGAACTACTTCCTTTCTCTTTGAAGATATGGTGTAGGCAGTGCCAGGAGTACTAGAGACAGATAAAAAGCACCACAGGTAGATGAAATAAAATGCTGAGCCAGTCTAAACTTGCCATGCCAATTCAAATTTGTTCAGAGTATTTTTGATTAATTTTGTGGTAGCAAGCTTAATTCCTTACCAAATGTGTCCACATCCCATTTTTATTAGTATTTCTGCAGATAGCACAAAGGATTTTTTTCCAGTCCCTTCCTGTTTCCCTCCTACTCTGTGATGCAGTGTTACAGCATTCAAGCCATCAACAATCCTTAAATGGAGGCTGGATTCTATTGATTTCTCAGTCACCACCACAGAGCTTTCCTTACCTGCTGACTTCTATTCTGCAGCATTCCTCATGACAAGCTCCTACTGACACTGTGCTGTGCACTGACCCTGTTCCTCAGAAGCTCTCCAGCCTTGCCTCACCACATTCTGTAGCAATCTGCTCCAATAACAGCACGAGTGCAGAGGCAGGATGCTCCATGCTGCTGCAGTGTAGGACACCTTCCTGTAGAACTTGGGTTCTCGAGTGTAACTCAGAGCATCTCAGCTGAGGTTCAGAGCAAAGCTAATTGCTTCAGCTCTTTGCAGCAATATCTGAACACCTGTTCAATGACACAGGTGTATCTTAGTTTGGGTTAAAATCCTAATGCACTGCAGCTGAAGCACTGGTCTTCAACCTGTAGTATTACTTTGGCTTTGGTTGTGTTGGCTGTAATCCTGCAATTACGAGATAAGTTCATCAAAAATTTTATAGTGTATCAGGTGCAAACTGAAAGGAGAGCTTCAGTGCTTTTAAGCATTGGAGTTTAGCTTATTAAACATTTCCTCTGCCTTCTGTCTGAAGCTTTATGTGTTACATTAGAAGAACAAAAGACAAAGACAGCTCAGTTACAACTCCCTGCAGCTGTAACAGCAGCTCTGCTTGAAATATTTCCCTTCATTTAATACCCCACCTATTTCAAAGATATTCTAAGTGTTTACAACACAAAAGTATATCTGCATGAAAAAATAACACAGACTTGCACATCAGCAGTAGTGGTCCCCAAAATAGAACGAAACCAGAACCAGCTCATCTCCTGACCTTGCTCAATACAGGCTTTCCAAGAGAGCCTGCCTTGGGCTTGCTGCAGGAAGAGATCTGCTCTCTGCTGGAACAGGAGGGTAAGCGAGTTTCAAGACTGACAGCATTGCACTGTACGACCTGCAGTTTATTAGCACAAGTACCTGTGTTAATTTTAAAAGTCACACTGATAAATCTAGAAATGTGATGAAGGAAGTGCACCAAACTGTAACACGGTAGTCATTGTGCTAAAGTGTATAGTTGAGAGAACTATATTAAAGTCTCTCAAGTACTTTAAGTTATAATATAAAGTAATATTTCCATACGATACTTAACATTATATGGAATTTTTCTCCTCTCAGTTCTAATGACATGGTTGGGCATGGGTGTACAGAACTTGCACATGGAAAACAGTGGAACACCTGTCAAGAGCATTGCACTTATTGATGGTCCCCAAACTTCATAAGCAAAGTACTATGATTAGTTTCCTAGACCGTTTTTGCTGATTCTGATATTTTAAAATCTTATTGCAGTTTTTTTTAAAGTCATTCTCTCTCTTGGTATAACTAAATAACTCTATTTTATCATGCTCCTCAAGCTATCTTGTCCTTTAACTTTTCATTTTTCCTCTTCCAGTTTCATGGACTCCACTTCTAGAGAATCCTTCTAAAAGTATTTTTAAAGTAGGAAATAAATTTCGTATTAATAAGAAAGACACAGCAGATAAATGTGAGATGCAGTAAAGAGGAAGAAAAGCAGTAGCTAAAACCAGTCAGATGAAAAGACATCAAGAAAATTTTAAGCTGAAGTAGAGAGAGTAGAGAATTGAGAACAGGAGTCTAACACAGACTAAAATAAATAGCTGAAAGCCTGCAATAAAACATGATTAGAGAAAAGGCTGACACATGAGAATGACTAAAATTTTCCTTGTTTGTTTTTTTTCCCCCTACTGTTACATGAGCAATAGTGCAGTTTCACTAGTGAAAGAGTCTGTAAACATGTTAATAGCTCTAGAAGTAGATCAAGAGTTGCCTAGATAATAGGTTTCTATTTTCTAAATACATAATTTTTCTCCCCATTAATTAAGAAAAATTCCATAGTTGAATTGCATCAGTTGGTATGTTGTCTTCTGACTGAATTCCTGTAAAGTAATGCCATCCTCAAGGCATTTTTTAAAATAGCCTTATTTTGGCAAGTCTTAAGGGAAAGTTAACAGCAGAAGTATGGAACTTGAAAAAAAACCATGTTAATATTCTGAGAAGTTGTGATGTAGGGCAAGAAAAAGACACTAATATTGGGGAAGTGTAATGAAAAAATCCCAAATTACTTTAGAGTAACAATTTCCTTAACTTGGATATCAAGACAGATATATTTAATGATAGTATTTTTCTTCTTAAATGGTATCTGCCTGCATACAAAGTGAGTTGGTTTTTTTTTTTTTGTTTTTTTTTTTTTTGAAAAAACCCCTAAACAACAAACTCCCCACACCCCAACAAAAACAATCCACGGTGAATATGCAGACTGCTACAGTTTTTATGTCAGTGTTATGACAAGGTTTCAGCTGGCTGTAATTACAACTGTTTGAGACAAGGACAATACAAAAAGAGACAAACCAAACTGTAAAATGAAAATGTATGGAGGAAGTGAAATAAAATTACTCAAAAATAGAGGCATTTTTTCTCATTCTAAGATATAACATGTTTGTGAAGGAGAGCTTCAATAGCACAAGCATATAATATCCTGTAAATCTTAGCTACTCTTCAAAACCATCACTAGGCTCTATAGCTGAGAAAATAGTTATGCAACAGGGAACTGCTACAGCAAGCTTAACGATGGGGGGATTAGAGTTGAAAGTGAGAGCACTAGACATTCTTTTCTAGCAAAATAGCTCAAATCCCAAGTGAGACAGTAGGATAAATGAGCCAGAGAGCCTCCATTCATTCCCCAGCAAACAACACACTACAAAAGATCCATACATTATGCCAGGAAAATACTCAGCAAGAATGAGAAGCCTCAGAAATAGAAATTCTTGACTTAGAGTCTGGTTGAAGGTCACTGCTCTAACACTGCACAGTTCATGTATTTGCATTTGATATATTGATATGTAGAGGAATTTCTGAGTTGTTTATCCTCCTTTAGTTCTTGCAAATGATCCAATGATGGAGACAAATATTAATCTTTTCAACTTCATAGGTTGATGGAAGGGGACTAAAAGAACTGCTTCACATTATTGAAGGATATACTAAAACTATATGGAGAAATAGTTTTGTAATTTCTGTATAAAGGAAAACAGAGTCAGATTTAAAGTTTTCAGTTTCCACACCAGAACTTCACTATAAATTAATAAGCCTACATCCAATTTGTTTGTTAAGATCCTATTTAACGGTTTCAGAAAATTCCTGTTAGCTAATTAAACATGATGGACTGATGTTTACTGATTTGCTAACCCTCTTGACTTCAAAACAAATCTATGCTACATTGATTTTTTTATTATTATTCCATGATGCTTAAATCAAATGAGATTAGACACAGTTAAGAAAGCAGCACTAATCTGAAGACACTATGCCATCAAACAAAATGACAGGCCTTTCATTAAAAATATACAGAAAAGACTCCAACAATGACTAGAATATTTTCCTTTTTTCTCAGAAACCCTTTTATATGACAAAAAGAGTACTTAGCCTGGCATCTAATTATAATTCAACTCTTATAATCCACTGCAAAGGATTACACAATCCTTGCACAATTTGTGAGTGCCTTTTACTGCAGGAACCAATAACGCACGGAGATGTGGAACTTCAACGCCACAAATCAGACGTGTGAGTGTCCAAACACTGGCACTGGTGATTGCAATCAGCTGCTGGGACATACAGAAAAAGTTATAGACATGAAATTAATGGCTGTTTTCAAGAGGTTTAGACTTAGCTGTTTGAACTCGGTTTATTACTGCGTGTGACCAAAGAGGGAGACACAAAGAAGCCTTCACTCTTTTCCGAACATTTGTCTGAATGCACATGCACACAGCAGACACTCACTAATGTGATCCCCCCTTACAATGATTGTAAGCTGCTGAGTGATTTTCCTGGATTCCAATCTGTCTGAGAGTATTCTTTAGCCAGGTACATGTATCTTTTTCTAGCTGGCTGATGAACTACAACCAACTCCAGAAATACAGTGTGGTGACTCAGCAGTAGGGACTGTAAGGTATGGCATGCTCTATCTTTCGAAAGCAAAACCCACCTAAAAATATGTAATTCAGAATATCTTATAATTTTGCCATCCATCCAAGCAACAAAGACACGACATCTCATTTCTTGAAATCAAATTTCTAAGCTCATAAAGTGCAACTGCCTCTATCAATAGTACTTGCATTTTGGTTCTTCTTGTGTTGCAGCACACTGGCTGCAAGACTTTGAGGAACTGGGGCTTGAAGAGCAGGACACACGTGGATCCTTAAAGCTTCAGCCCAGACAAAAACATCACCTAAATAAGGGAATGGTTACATTAATTGCACCGTGAGGGTCCATAGGCAAGAGCCCATGAATGATTACAGCATTTCCAAGTTCTTACCACCTTCCTCCTTTGCTGATAGCATGGCACATAGAAATAGAAACCAGTCTCTGACCCCTGCACATAGAACTAAAGACAGCACAAGCAAGACAAGAACATGACATAAATTACATAAATTGCTGTTGTAGCTAAGTTTATTTGCATACTGAAAAATCTTTCTTTGATGGTGCCAGCTGCTGGTGAGAAGAATGTGTTTGGTGTGATTATAAGAACACCTAGAAAGAGAGGTATTCTGATATTACAGTATCACAGAGGTGAATATGCAAACAAGAGAAGGCTGGGAGAGATCAAAACAACCATGTTTAGGAAAAGTATATTATGTACATAACACTATTTTACCAGCATTTCGGCACCCCCTTGTGTTGACTGCATGGTCAGAGTTAAAATTCTGAGAAAAAATCCACTCTACCTTACTAACTGTGAAGACACTCCCTATGTACATAAACAAAGAATCTTACCATTCTAAAGCACAAAATTTGTAAAGCACAAAATCTTTTAAAACCAAGAAATATGCCGAAGCACTGGAACCCAATCCGTGTAATTCAATAGCAAGAAACTTCTGTCTGAGTATCTACAAAACCCTTGTGGTTTTGATAGTTTGGTGAAAGAGTTACTTCTTAAATATCTCTTTAAATCATTTATCCTTAAAAGGGTCTTTGTTTTCAGTTATGTATTATCCTAAAATTATATTTTTACTAATGCAATATTAAAATGAAACTCTCCTCTTACTATGTATCATCCCTCACAAAGAAGTTGGAGCTTGTGCCATGACTGCAACATTTTTCCAAGAGCTGAAACAAGTACAGTCATGTGCAGTGAGCTCTGAGCAGCGCTGCTGTGAAGGAGGAGAGCAGACATTACACTGCTGGGTATTACAGCTGCTGTTTTCCTAAGCCTTTGCTGCCATCCTCCAACAGTATTAGATCAGAGACATTTACGTGCAAACTTGTCTGTGAACACAATGCAGCGTGAGAAGAAAGTTTCCTTGTATTACTTAACTTGCAAATATTTGACACATACAATTTTTATAAAAAATATAGAACATCTAAAATCTTACAAACATTTCTCTCTCAAAGTATTACAACATTACAAAACATGCTTTAATCTAATTCTCTTTGGATTTGACAATACCCCTCGCTATTATATAGTCACACTTATTTAAATTCAGAATTTTAAAAATCACTACTAGCATACTGAGCAAGAGCTGTCACAATTAAGATCTAAAATTAAAATCTTTCCAGATTTTAAACCCACAAAAAGTTGATTTGGAAACATCCTCTAACACATGTAATTATTTGTTACTAACCACCAAACACAGTTTCTAACAGTAAGGCTGTGCAGGTTAATAAATAAGCATACAACAATTCTTACCATAGCAGGAGGCTATCATGGTCTACTGTGTGCTCTTCAAAAGCAAAAGCTTCTTGACAAAAGACACACCTTGAGAAGTTCTGTGCCCAATCAGCAGTCAGACCTTCCCAGGAGACAGCAGCTGATGAATCACGGTGAGGATAACTGAGCAGTGAGGTTGGATATTTTCCCCCCTAAATCAAGGAGAAGTTGAATACTGTGTTGAGTAAACTTTTTCACACTTTAATTATTATTTTTACTTTTCTACTAGGTGAAAAGTGTGCCATCTATTTGCCAATGAGCCATTATGAAATACAGAAGTTGCTACTTTCAGCTGAGAGTTTTACAGGCTAATTCTTAAAAAAACCCATTTCTTATTAAAAAAATATTTTTAAAAAGTTTACTTATAAACTGGAAGAAAGAAGAAAATTCAAACATCACCACCCCCTGCCCCCAACAAAATGAATTAATTCATGTCAATGTAAAACTATGCACAAGCTCAAAACACCCTCCATCAGTCCAGAGTTCAACAAACTAACAGGGAGAGGTAAACTTCTCTATTCCGGGCATCACATTGTATTATTATTATTAGGAGAGGAGAGGAGAGGAGAGGAGAGGAGTAGAGCGGAGAGGATAGGAGAAGAGGAGAAGGAGATATCGATCTTCCTTCTCTTCTCTCTCTTCTCTTTTCTTTCTCTTCTCGTTTCTTCTCGTCTTCTCTTCTCTCTCTTCATGGAACTCTTCTCTTTCTTTCTTGGCCCACGTTCTCTCACTTTCCCCCCGCTCTTACCCATTCCCCGCTCATTAAACTGCGTGCGTGTTCTTGGTCTTCATGATCTAAAAGTGCACAACAGTCCTTAAGGAATTGAAGTCTGTTTTGAACAGTAAGAAATGAGAAATAGAATTGTTTTAATAAAATCCTTGAAAGCTGCAACAAGACCAAAATGCCAAGATGCCTTTTCCTGACAGATCTCTGACCAGTGTGCTGAGCTCTGATTTGAGACCTGTTCAATACTACACATTTTCAGCCATCTGGAAGGAAATAAAACTAACCTACACCTATTTCCCTTTTCCTTTACAGCATTAACAATAACAAATGGTATTTGAAGCAATACTTCATAGTCTGTCTTCCTTACTGTGACCATAACAAACCCATATCTCATGATGCAAATCAACAGGTCACTAATTTGCGTTGAGATATAAGCCAAAGGAGGTATCACACCAGGAGTTGAAAATTAATGATTCTGCCATTTATGTAAGTATATTAAAGTTAGACTGTATATGGCATGCAGGTGTAAATTCTCACGTTGGATGTATTTCATACATGCTTTGCCGGCACAGAGATAGCAAAACAATCTGAATTTCTGATTTTACAAAGAAGGAAATTAATACAGCTTGGGGAACTGATTTCATCATGTTCTACCATGTTTTAGCTGCACACTCACTCTAAACCCATTCTGCACTGCAGAAGTGATGACCCTGAAAAAACAATCTCTACCCAAAGCCAACCCCTTAGCAAGGTTTTATTAGCACCATCAACACTACTCTCATTCTCCATAATCCAGGTCTTTATGTTTCCCCTTTGCCCTTTCTTTTTTTCACTTACACTATCAGATTTTCTAAGAATTCTAAAGTAACTTTTCTACCAGATTCCATTATTCAATTTTAACCCAGTGTTAAAGTTCCTCATCCAGTAACTTGTCCAATTGCCTAGAGATACAATTTCTCACACTTCCACCAAACGCTATTTCACTCTTTCTTATTCTAATTCATAACATAAAACACACAACTATCTCTAGTAGATAACTGCTTTGCTGTCAAACAAGATGCAGATCTTTCAGTCAAAAAGCACAAGGCCTCTATGTAACAAATACCAATTACATAGCAATTACTACCAAATACAAAAAGGGCCTATTTCCCTTCCCAGCCGCCTGTGAATAAGTTTAGTCCTTGAAAGTAAATTAAGAAGCCATATTCCCCTTTTTAGACACACAAAGGAATGTCTTGTCATCACAGCACTAACAAAAGCAAGTGATATTTTTGTAGCAAGTTTATGGAAAAAAGGGCACTTGCCTTGAAACCTGATTGAAATATCCCTGACCCTCTGTCTTGGTGTAAATGTCTACCCTAATCTCTAATTTTGGATGGGAGCTGTGATGGCATTTCCTTTGGCTCTTCCATACTATTTTCCTAGGTTCCAAACCCTACTGATTGTAAACTCCGATATTTACAAAATTAATTACAGTCATACATTGCAACAACAACAACAACAACAAAAAACAACAATACATTATCTCCATGGAGGGTGCGGCAAAAAATAAGGGGTCTTGTTAGTAGTGATTCCTATGATTTCCAGATATAACTGACTGGAAGCTGCTTGTTTCACTTTGCTGCAGGAATGACTGCCACCTATTACTAATAAACCAAGATACACCTCTGTAAAAGTATATCAGAATTCTGAACACAGGAAATTAACTTTTTGTGTTGTTAGGTCAAAGCTTACTGCCTGCCAGCAGTTTGGAAATGAAAGTAAACCCCCTACGAGAACAAAGGACATTCTTTTACTTCAATGCTAGAATTGAAGAAAATTCACTGCTGACTTAGAGTGGCAGAGCTAACTCTGCACATTTATCACAAAGAAGCCTTTTGTCTGCTCTGTCTGCACAGAAGACCTTTTGATGTACAGCTTTTGTTTCTTCATACTGTAACTTCTGCTGGGTGATAAGTTGCAGTAACTTCAATGACCGGTTTTATGACACAAAAATTGGAAGGAGAGTATGGAGCAAAGACTATGCAAGGATTAGCCATAAAAATCACTTGCTAGTTCAATGTGCTTCCACTGTGGCTGTTAAAAGAGAGAAAAGTTGCCCTGATAGATTACAAAAGTGCAGAGTCCAAGCTCAGTGCTTTGCTTTTGGGCTTAGTGCGAGATTGCAACATGACTAAATGACTTCCAAAACAAATTTACTGTGCTTACAGGTACAAAGCATTTTTTGTTGTTGCTGTTGTTTTTACATTTGTCACTCTTGAAGCACTGATCAAATGAATATTCTATATTAGAGCATACCAATATAAGATATAGCTGTGTATTTCCATAGTCATTTTAACAAAGATTCTCAAGAACGAATTTTAATGTACTTGGTCTATGAACTAACTTTGCTGTTTACACTTCCCTTTCATACATCTATTATCTTCAACACATGATAAATTAAGTCTTCCAGCTGTAATATGAATTAGTGAGACTTTAACTTGGCCAGTACAAGATGGTAAATCTGGGTCAAACGATACAATTTTATGGATGGAAAATAAGGAAGACTGAAGTAGAACTCCAGAGAGTTAAGTCAGAGCTGAGCTGGCTCTGCTAGGGACTGGCAGACATATTTGACCAAGTCACTAAACCTTGAATCAGTCTACCTACAACTGGAATTCTGCAATCAATCTTCTTTTATAAAACCATTTGATACCATCGAATAGAATTTTAAAATGTTAGAAATTACCAAGAAAGTAATACCTAAAATATACATTTCAGGTAACAGCTATTCTATTTCTAATGACATCTTAATTTTCCAGCTGTGCACAAACTTCGAATTCCTTCTGCTTTTCTCCGTACTGCAAGCATTTCTGTAGTGGCACTTAGGATAGGCCCTCAGCTCCGCTGCTTTCGCAGAGGAAGAGTGAGACCCTTCCCTACCTTAAGGACACCCCTTTACTGACCCTGCACCATCACTTCTCTTTAGATTACAATAGCCCTTCCTCAGGATGTCTTCTTTCCTACCCCAGCCTCTTCTGTTCACTGAAAGGACCTGGCTTCTTGTAACCTTCACCCTCAGCCCCACAGCTCCACTGTCCCTCCTGATTTGTCCTTGATGCCCACGCAGACTCAGCAAGGAGCAGAAGTCTAAGGACCAGACAGGCCTTGACAGTCTCTCTGCAGTATCCTGGCACTCAGCAAACATCCCAAAACATCACATCAGCATAGCAAATGAATGTTTCCATTCCCTACAGATGGGAATCTCTAGTACTTACCAGCTGTTTTTTACTCTTTTTGTTGATGTTTGGCTGAGGTTCAGCTGGCTCTGATGCCCCCCCCAATGGTCCTTGTTAATCCTCAACTTTTCCCAGGGCACCACATTTGTTCTGTGATTACACTTCTGCAGGCAGAGAAGGAGCCTTCTCTTCTTTTGCCAAAAGTAACAATGCTCTCCATCTGACTTCTGTTGATCTCTCCTTTTTTCCTGATGGTATAAAGCCTGCTGACCTCCTGTCACAGTTCCTTGTCCTCAGTTAGCTCCTTAGCTCCTGTGCACCCCTGATCTACATGCTAGTAGCAATTATATCAGAAAAAAGCCCTGAGATCTTCTCTTACTATAAAAATAATTTTAGATTTTACCTATGTACAAGAGAATGCTAATTTTCACAAGAAGTCACTCTGATCTTTCAGTAACTTGCGAAATTAGAAGAGATTTTTTTCCCCTTTTGGAAGATAGCATGCAGGGATACAAGAGGCCTAGTGATGTCCTTTTAGTGACATCTTTTTGTTCAAAGGAGACAGAGAATCCACAGGTAACTCCTTTGTAGTAGAGGTGCTTGATGATCTTCCTTGTCCACTGTGTGTGTGGACCAAGAGCTGCTGAGAATCTTCTCTGCACAACTGTGCCTGTGCAGGGTCTGGTGCTCAGTCACACTTCCTACACACTTGGAGTAAAAGAATAGGAAAGAGAAAGGTGAAGAATGTGCTCAGTTAAAAAGCTATGGAACTGATTGGATTCAATTCCATAGAAGTATTACAGAGCTAAACCCCTGCTCCCCTTACAAGAAAATGTAAATGGCTTGCCTTGCCAAGCTTCAGAGCCAAGACAAACCCAGCGTTAAAATTTGGGAATTCTGCCAGCCAGTACATTACTTCATATTGCACAATGACCTTAGCTACAAAAATCAAATTCATAAATCCTGATCCAGTTACAATAAGTGAATATTCAAGTAGGTAAAGCAAATTTACAATTAAACCTTTAAAATTTACTGATTTGAAAATCCACAGAGGGATAATTCTGCTGAAAATTTCCAGTATGGTAAAATCAACACACATTTGAACCAATTTGGTAAAAACCTGGGGTCAGGAGAAGAGTGTATTTATAATTCAGGGGTAGATTTTCTGTCTGTGTGATATTTATAATTACAACAGTGACAAAAAGACACTTTTTAAAATAGAATTGTTTCTGTGATTACATCAGTCAGTATTAGATTGAATACTGAGTCAGTCACTCATATTCATAACTGGGTGAAAAGCAAAATGTAATTAAGAAGCTTTTCATCCCATTAGAAGACGCTTGGCAAGATCCTTCCAGAAATGGCACTGACCACACACATCCAGCATTAGGGACACATCTAGCCCCCAGTGATGATCCAAGCACTGATGGGACATTGTGACCCCACAATAACTTTTAGCTGTCAAGAAAAATAGTCCACACACTATTAATGCCACACTCTGGGAAATTTAAAGGGCAGTGAATCCCACGACACTAACATCCCTCATCAAAGAGACAAGTCTGCAGCCATTTCTCTTTCTATCCCTAATCAGAAAAGGTACCATTCAATACAGAATAAAAGCTTTTTTTCCTCTGAAAGAAAGGTAAGGACAGCACTTAAGGCCTGGATTTATTAACCAGGGGACACCTTCAAAAGAAAGGCTGGCAAAAATTACCAGTTTTCTCTGTTACCATGAGCATTGTGCCAACTCTGTCCATTACAAAAAGCAAAGCACTCCAGGCCAAATTATATTCTTGCTAACATCAATATAGCTTTGAAAAAACTCCCGTTTGGTTTTGTTAGTTCAGATTCAGAATGACTCAAATGAAAGCAGAAGTTAACCCAGTGTTTTGGATTACAAAACATTCCTGCATGGAATCAGATGACTGCACTGCACCACTGCCTAAACACCACACATGGTTCCCAGAGCACGAGGGCAAGGACAGAAAATAAGCACTGCATCTAAACAGTGTGGGAGAAGGTAAGGGGGTTTTAAGTGCTTCAGGTTCATTACCTTTTAATTGCACATTCAAATTCCTTTTTCTAACCTGCATACTTGATGATGAGCAAAATTAATATATTAATAATCTCAAAGTACTGTACCTTAGCACATATGCTAGAGAAGCATTCCTACTCCTGCCAATCACTTTGGAAGCCCTGAGCCCAGCTCTGTATCCTTGCTGGTGCGTTTCTAATGAAAAACAGGCTGTGCTGCAGAGGCAGCACAAATCAATGTCTCAGGATAATTTGGACAATACAACTGCTTCGTTCTTGCACAACAAAGAACCAAGTAACTGAGCTGAGGAAGCAACTGAGTAAGCAGGGGACAGGAGAACCCTGTCATCCAAGAGTGTTTAGTAATTCTATTCACAGGAGAAAGGAAACTCGGTGAAAAGGAGCTGAGTCATCTGTGTAGGTTCTGTTACCTTTTGCCAGTCACTTTTGAGAGATGTGAAGTGACAAGCAAAATGCATAAAAATAAAGAAATTCTGGAGGAAGTTTCATCTCAATTTTTTTAAGTTACCTTGCAGATGACTGGCTTGCACAGCACCACATGGAACAAGAAAGCATCTGCTGTCCATATTTTACAGAAAGGAAAAAGCATCAGGTTGCCCAGTATCACCCAGCACAGTAGTTTCACAGCTGGAATAAAATTCCAGGCATTTAGGATTAAATCACTAGGCCACAGATACACTTTTTCTCCTGAACTGCATAAGAGGAGCTGAGTTACAGTGTCACCCATAAAGCTGCAAAGGAACAACTCAACTGAGAATATTCAGTGGTTAATGTTAATTAAAAAAAAAAAAAAAAAAAAAAAAAAAAAGCCCCAATGGTTACACCTAGATTTCAAAATGTAAGACAAGAACAAAATTTTGCACTGTCAACTTTATCTTTGATAATTATTAACTCAAGGGTGTAGTCTTTAGGACTGTTTTGGCTCTTAAGTAAACTAATAAACATTCTTTTTAAGAAAAACATAAAAGGGGCCTTTTTAAGAATAGAATTTTAAAATATAGTGAAAGACATCACTGGATATTTTTGAAGGGTGTTTGACACAAAGCTTACGTATTTCTGGGAAAAAAAAAAAAAAAAAGAAAAAAACCAGATCAAATTAACAACAGAAAACATTGAAATTGTCTTGAAACAGATTCCCATCTCTCTGTAAATCAGATGTACTCCACTTTTGGCAAGAGGCCCTAGCTGGGACTTCTCCAAACGTCCTGTTGCAGCGCTCTGAGAGATGCCATATGACTGCTCAGGTTTGGCACTATTAGGGAGCACTCTTGAAGTGAATGGCTTTGCAGCACCTGATCTGTTAATAGAACCACACAGAATTAACATTATAATCCCCTGTAGAGATGATTTGGCATAACACATCTTGTTCATGTGTCCCCAACTCCTCAAAGGCACTGCTCTTGGGAATTTTTCCTGTCTGCCCAAACATATCCAAAAGGACTGAAAATGCTTTAGTCCAACAACAACCATAACTAAGAGAATTAGTTCTTAACAGCTTCCTGCTGGCAGCCTGACAAATCCTCCAATACCCTGATAGTCACATGGCAATTACAGCCTTCACTGAGGAAAAGGCAGAGATGCAGAAGCATCTACAATACAGGGCATTTATCTTCATTTTAAGAAAATAAATTTTAAAAAATTAATCAAATTGTAAATTACCAAAAAGAAATGCTCCCTGAAAGAGTTCTTTGCAGTATCCTCAGACTTTGTGCATCCCAGCATCTTTTCCTGCCAGTTTGAAGAGTGCTTTATCTTGCTGCACTACACAGGTGAATCATTAGAGCAGTAGGGTTGTAATAATCCTCCCTGAAATGTACAGATGGTGTAAGGGTCCCGCTTAGGTAATCTGTGCATGAGAGCCTTCTCTGCCCTCTTTCAACAAGTGTATTAATTACACTTGTTCTTAGAAAGGTGGTGGTACTCCCAATAAACATCTGTGGAAGCCCTGCAAATTTGGAAATTGCCACTTTAATACATTTTAAGGCTCAAATCTTGCCAAAAGTAATTGAATATACAGTACATTAACAGAAGTTAATGTTGAAACCCATGTTGTAAAAAGTGTCTCCAAGATCACTTAAATTTCATAATGTCTAGATCTATTTTAATCAATAGAAGACTGCTATATGATAATAATATTTTTGCCTGCCATTGATGCATTTCCTGACTTGTGTATTCAAGGTATCACTTCCTCAGTTTCTCCTCCCGTTAAAAATCAGCAAAATGGCATGTCGTTGAGCTCAGAAAAAAATCTCTTGAGTGCCAGTAACTAAACCCAGCACAACTCTGTTCCAAGTAACTTCTGCTCCTTGCAAAAGAACATAAAGTTGAAAAGGAGCTGAAATGAAAGCCAGCTTGCAACAGAAGTGGACTTCAGACAGTCCCAGTAGAGGGAAAGTCCAAAGGACTGATCTGGGTCCAGGCGCCAGCGAAGGTTAATCAGATCGGTCGTTTTCGCCTATGGCCACATTTCCTAAGTTCATGACCCGTGAGCTGCCCTGTTTCTCATGCAGTAGCTCCATCTGCTGTGCAAACGCAAAGGTGGACTTTGCACCGAGACTACGCTTAAAGAATAAAAGAGCAAAACGACTTGAATATTTTGAAACATTTCTGGAAAAATTCCAAACGTTTTCCTAGTCAGTCCTCCTGCACGAACGGAACCAGCCTTTATCTACCTTTATAAACCACCTATCCACAACGAAAGTATGAGAGGAAGTAACAATCATGTGAGTGTCACAATTCTTCACTCTTACAGTCTCAGAACCAGTCTTGAGACAGAAAAGAATGGTTCTTCTCCGGTTCTTCACCATCTGCAGTCACTTAGTGCCATGCTGTCCGAAGGTGCCACGCTACCAGATCACGCTGGTGAGGCACCAACACTCACTGCATTGCACAATGAACGTTCCCAGGCGTCCACGAACTACAAAATGGTTACAGTGATTCTTAGGTACTTACAAGAGGTTTATCTGAATTGCAAATTCGACCAGACCTGCTCTGAATCTTGTACAGCTTGGTGATTCTTGGTTTGTTTACAAATGTTCTGACTCAACAACAGTCTGTTAGCTTGGGGGTTGTACCTCCAGTCTGGTACATGCTATAACTGCTGAACCCTTCCAGCAACCTTCTTTTCTGGGCAGCACTGCAGGAGCTCTTCAGTCATGAGGCAGCTCAAGAGCTCTGCCGTACTGCTGGCCACACGCGCAGCAGCTGGCTTCCTGGGAATCACAGGACACCCTGCCGGAGTCCTGAGTCACCTCGGTTATCCATTACACTCGGTATCTCGGCCCTGGATGCAATACCTCGGGGAGGGTGTATCCGAGCCAGTTTATTTTACATCGATGGGATTAGCTTCCTTGTTCCTCAGATTTTAGGGTGTGCTTATTTACACGCTTTCCCCCACTCTTATGGATACCTGTACTTTTAAATCACGATAAAGTGCGGCACGAGATTCTCACCAAGTTTTACTGCAGAGGCCCCACAGCCCGGAGCTCTCCTCGGGGCCGCTGCCGGCAGCCCCGCGCCCCTCCCCGAGCAGAAAGCCACAGGCTCCGCTTCCAGTATACTGGAGGGCAAGGTTAAAGGAAGAATAACCACATACCCTTGTCTCTCGGGGGTTCTATTATGCTTATTTATGATTTAAAAAAATCATATCGCGGACCCGTTTCAGACTAGAATTACAGCTTTTATGGAATCCACGGGGGAGGGCGGTGCTACTGAGCATTTACAGACATCTAGAGGAAGAGTTCCTCAACACAAGGCAATTGTGGATTATAATTATATTCCTCGAGCATAAGGATTTATACTGGAAACGCCAGAATGGAATGACAACAAATATTTCATACTGATCACTGATGAAGTCTGTCTTCCGCCAGAAATGAAGAGGCAGCCCCGTGGCGAGCGCGGCACAGGAAGCCGTGGGCAGCGCTCAGGGAGCACGCAGGGGCTGCCGCGAGACGCGTACGCAGCACCGTGTAGTACTAACCCTATCCGTGTTTGTTAAGAAGACTAAAACTGAAAGAAACAAACAAACAAAACAACCACCAAAAAAACCCACACCCAAACAAAAAACAAGAAAATAAAACCCGAAGTATTTGGGGGTTAACGGCGCGCGCAGGCTCTATTGACAATGTGCGAAGACTCCAACAGGTGGCTCCGTGGCGCAATGGATAGCGCATTGGACTTCTAGAGGGTTGAAGGGATTCAAAGGTTCCGGGTTCGAGTCCCGGCGGAGTCGTGTCTTCTCTTTTTTTTTCCTTTTTCTTTTTTTAATAAATTTTCCCCTGCCCCCTACGCCTTTTGGGCGGAAATCTTTCCCCCGCGCTCTCCCGTTCCTTACCTCACCGCCGCAGGTATCCGGTACGCCGGCCTGGCCCTTCTCCCGTCAGCGAGGCTTTCCGGGCCCGCCTCCCGCCGTGCCTGGCGGTCTGGGGAACGCTGGAAGCGGGCGGCGACAGCCGCCCTCGATCGAAGCTGCTGCGTGCGCCCGGCCCAGCGACACGAAGCTTCCTCACCGCCAGTGAGAAGGCGGGGCAGGCAAGGGCTGTGCTCTCCTTCTCCTCCCGGCCCTGCCGCCCTCCGGCAGCGGGAGAAGGGCTCTGCTCTCCTTTTCCCGGCCCTGCCGCCCTCAGGCAGCTGGAGAAGGTCTGTGCTCTCCTTTTCCCGGCCCTGCCGCCCTCCGGCAGCGGGAGAAGGGCTCTGCTCTCCTTTTCCCGGCCCTGCCGCCCTCAGGCAGCGGGAGAAGGGCTCTGGTCTCCTTTTCCCGGCCCTGCCGCCCTCAGGCAGCTGGAGAAGGGCTGTGCTCTCCTTTTCCCGGCCCTGCCGCCCTCCGGCAGCGGGAGAAGGGCTGTGCTCTCCTTTTCCCGGCCCTGCCGCCCTCCGGCAGCGGGAGAAGGGCTGTGCTCTCCTTTTCCCGGCCCTGCCGCCCTCAAGCAGCTGGAGAAGGGCTCTGCTCTCCTTTTCCCGGCCCTGCCGCCCTCCGGCAGCGGGAGAAGGGCTGTGCTCTCCTTTTCCCGGCCCTGCCGCCCTCCGGCAGCGGGAGAAGGGCTGTGCTCTCCTTTTCCCGGCCCTGCCGCCCTCCGGCAGCGGGAGAAGGGCTCTGCTCTCCTTTTCCCGGCCCTGCCGCCCTCCGGCAGCGGGAGAAGGGCTCTGCTCTCCTTTTCCCGGCCCTGCCGCCCTCCGGCAGCGGGAGAAGGGCTCTGCTCTCCTTTTCCCGGCCCTGCCGCCCTCCGGCAGCGGGAGAAGGGCTCTGCTCTCCTTTTCCCGGCCCTGCCGCCCTCCGGCAGCGGGAGAAGGGCTCTGCTCCTGCTCGCCCGGCCCGAGCTCCGCCAGAGCGGTCAGAACCGACAAGCAGCCCCGTGAGGCGGCTACGCTTTCAGGACAGTCTGCGGAAAGTAATTTTACTTGAAAAACCAAGACACTGTCTTTCCTGGAGGCGCTTCAGTTGCAATGGGTCACCGTGATACATTTCTGGTTACTTTCAAGTAATGAAGCAAGCCCACAAACTGCAGCCGACAAAACATCGGAATTAACACCATCTTTTTCTAATTACCAACAGATAGACGATGAAGAACCATTTTAATTACAGCAGTCAAAATAGGTGGTAAAACAGAACAGTAGCAGCAATAAACAAACCACCTTGATTTTTCTTAGAATGGAATAAATTAATCTGATTCATTATTCCTGAATTACTAAATTTGTGGAGTTTTCTTGATAAATTATTTTTAATCCTGCAGGTGTAACTTTCCAACTGTAATAATGCTTATTTGAAGGCAATACAGGAAAAACTGAAAATGAAACCCACCATCAGGTAACCATCATTAACCATCAGTCAAAGGCAGAATTACAAATTAGCACAAATATTTCTGCCATTAAAATACTACTGGTAATTGATAGGCAAAGCTTCAAGAAAGTTTTTATGCGTTTTCAGAGAAATCTAATAACCACAGGTGCATGTGGGTTTTAATCTCTCCAGCACCTTAAACTTTCCGCCAATTTCAAAGCCCATCAGTGCTGTAATGTAAACTGGTGGTTAAGGGAAGGTGCTGTGTCCAGTGCCTCATTTAACAGAGGCTGAGGCACCAGCTCAGCAAAGGTGACGGGCACAGCCGGCCACCACAGCCTGCGAGTGCCAGCCTGCAGCCCTGGGAGCTCAGCACATCTCACCCCGTCTGCACAGAGCACGGCACTCGCCTGCTGTGCCACAGCGTGGGACAAAACAGCAGGGATTAGGAGAAGCAAAGGGAAAGGATATCAAACACAAACCAACTCCCTGTCTAGCTATGCTGCACGTGAAGTAACTTCTGTAGCTATTGAGCAGCCTGAACAACAGGCATGGAGTTGCTGCTTGCTCTGTAACACCACAGCTTGCATTTCTGCTTTTAAGACTTTCAGATTCACATGTTGCTTCTCCAAAGTTGCACTTGAACACCCCAGGATGCAACAGAATGACTACTGGGATGCCTTGCTTCTCAGTGTTGAGAATTACTTTTTTGTGCTTCCATGTCTCAGCTGGAGAACAAGACATCATAGTAGTTTTTATTGGCTTTTTAATAATTTACTGGGAACGGGGATATTGGCGTAAATATCATTGCATTAAAATAGTCTGTGCATATAGCTGCGACCCAGGGACAGGTGGTTCTACTTGTACTTATTTAGTGTTTGCCAATGAATTCACTTTATTTTGACACCAATCACTTCCAGGCAGTGAATATTTTTAAGCACTCCAGATTCCTGTCTGTTTCTGGTAGTAAAACATTATGGCAAACTTTGGAATGAAAAAAAAAACAACCACTCCAAACGATCTGAGGAAAGTTTCCTTCAAGCTTCAGTTAGTGGTTAACATATACTATGATGCTCATTTCAACACAAGTAACTAATCCTTAAAAAAACTACTTCTCAGTAGAAAACTTGATGGTTAAACATTAGTCAAGAACACAGTTAAGTACTTCTTGCTTAATATCTGCAACCTTTAAACTTGTGGTAAGGAAACAATCAACCACTGGTCCCCTGAAAGTGACTTCTACCTAATCACCCAATCCACCCAAGACAATGTAGTGCCAGATTAATTTCTTCTATTATCCATCTTTTCTGCTACCGCACGGCAGTTACTAAGTTATACTAATTGTAACAGCAATAAAACGACCAGGTCATTAAAAACCAACCAAACGCCCCAGCAGTTCTGACAATCACAAAAGGCAGTGAACCGTCACCGAAGGGGAACTGAGCTGAGGACATCTCTGGCTCTACAAGGGCAGAGGCCTTCCAGCCTCACTCTATTTGCTCACCTTGAGCTACTCTGGGTCAGCTAACAGACACAATCTGCACACCACACCCTGCATGATGGATGCCAATGTTCTTTTCAAAAATATCATTAACCAATAATCAAATTGTAAAAATTAATAAAAGCAAAATATGATTGTTAAAACTTTACAGATAAGTATTACTTATATTATTTATTAAATAATATGTAATTGTTACCGTCTAAATAATATATATTATAATATATATACACATAAATATCAAAGTATATGTGTAGGCACTGAATTCCAGGACATTTTCTATACTATTTCTATACTATTATGGTCAGTGTTGAAATAAACCCTTCACAACCAAACAATTTTTCAATACCTTCCATTACAATTTTGCCCAAGAGCACCTCTAACAAGTCATGGAAAATATTCTGGCACACAGTATGTGCCCAGATGAATTACACACATAACTTTAAACTGAGTTTACTAATTAATTGATGTGAAGTCTGAAGTCTGAGAAGACCACAATCTGTGAAGCTGAATTTTTTACTCAGATTTTACAATATGCTTTCATATCATTATCTCTTTACATAAATATTAATTAAAAGTAATTTAAAAATCTAAATTAATTTGAGACACCTGATAATTTGCTAAAGCTTTCTAGTAAATTCTCATGGCAAGAATTTCCCTAAACCTCAATTTGCACGTGATCTGCAATCTTAAAAAAAAAAAAACCCAAACCAAAAAAACCAAACAAAACATCACAACCAAAGCATTCTGTAAGCAAGTTTTATAACAATAAGTTGTTCCAGCTTGGTATTTTTCTTCAATTCTTAATTGCGAAATTTCTTCTTCTTCCGATTCCTCTTCCCTGCTGCAAAAGCTGCTCTTTCACTCATGATCTCCTGATACTTCTTTTTATTATATCTGAACAAAATAGATAATTTACTTTTAAGCACAGCAAACCAAAGTTCAGGAAAAGATAACATGGACAGTACTCTACGCACATTATTTTCCAAACTGAATTTTTTCACGTTTTGAATCAGATTCTTTGATTTACACACTTATGCTTAAGTAAAGGGGAATCAACAGTTGGATCAATGATAAATGCAGGTAAATTTGATTTGGAAGTAAATTCTACTGAATTCTGTGATTAATTTTGGTGAAGGGGTCTTCACTGCATATGTAGTCACATTTTGGACAGTTTGCTGAAACACTGCTACTGCTCATAAGGAGAAGACTCAACAATTTCAACAATACACCCACTTCTCTAGTGCCTTGTCACCACACTCAAGGTAACAAACCTTACTGTACTCCAGACAGAAAACTGAGAAGAGGTGAATACTGAACAACGAGCAGGGTGACTGCTGAATGTGAGTGGCTAGCTCCTCTAACACAGACTCTTACGCACCTTCACCGATGAGCGTGACAGACCCACACTGAACAGTGCTGAGGCTTTAAACACAACACCAAAATCTCAGAATATGATTAAACCCTCAGAATATGATTAACTGCTCAAATCTCAAATCCATTAATTTTTAATACTTTCTAATAAATACCTAATAAATTAGGTCAAACCAGAAAACTACTGAAGAAATAGATATAGCAAGTTGCCTTTCCGACATTATAGTTAATTTATGAGTCTGACAAAATTAACTCTATAATCCCAAATCATGCACTACTTCATGTCATTATGTGAAAAGAGAAATTAAGATTAACATCTCGTAATAATCAGTACCAAAATGGACCAACTAAATGATCTACTCAAGCAACTGTAGGCCATACACACATCAATTAATCCAATCGTAATCTTCAAGTAAGTCTTCTAGCACAATTTTGATTCCCATGTCAGGTGGCAGACTGATGTATTTATAAAATGAAATAATATCAACATTCACAGAATTACAGGCTACTCTTTTCTATCAATTATGCCAATAAAAAATAATCAGTCTTTAAGAGTGGCTGCCAACAGTGATGACCGAAGTTGGCTAAAACCCTTTAATGAAGATGAAATATACATTATCTCAGTCTAATTATCCCCTTAAAGGTTCCTTAGACCTTCTAAATGGCACTACTATGGAAATGCTAAAAGACGAAAGATTTTTCTTTGAAGTATAAAAAAACCACCCTAGCAGCTGAATAAAACCAAAAAGGGTTACAGAGTTAAAAATACTTCTGTTTTACATGGGATAATAGAATTACAAAACTACTTTTAAATACCTTCTGAACTCTGAATCTGCAAGCAACTCTTCCACAATTGTTCTCTTCCTCTGTTTCTTAGGGATTCGACTGTGGTAAAAGTCTATGGGAGAATCAACTACAGTTCCGACCTAGGAAACAAAAATGGAAACATTCTTACTGTACATGAACAGCAAGATGTTGATTATTTTGCCTTTTTTTTTAAATCCCAGCAAGAAGTGTGAAGACACCTACAGAGCAGGTGACGACGACAGCTGCTTAATTAAAGTGCAAAATACCAGAAGAAGTAAGTCGTGTTTTGTATGCAGTCCCTTTTGTTCTCCTTGCATAGTGCAGAGAAGAAGGCCTGAGCTTCAAGACTGTACAGTTTTCCACAGTAATTTCTTCTTTGACACAAACCATTTCAAAGCTGAGAGCTACAAGTAGCAAAAAAGTCAGCTTATCACAACGGTAGCTGTCTCCACTTAAACTGTATTAGCTAGTAAAAAACCAAAAGTCAGTTACTTTCTACACACTTGTTTAGAAAGGCCAGTACTCCAAAAAAGCAGTGAAAATCTCATCCTCTGAGGGTCGAAAATATGGATTCTGCAAGATATTTGTTCACTTCTATGAGATCAACATCAACAGCATATATGTAACACAAAGTTGAATATGCAAACTCCAGCCAAATAATCAAAACACTTTAATAATTAAGACAGGAAATTAAATTAACATAAAAACTACCTAGAAAATAGGCATTATTAGGTATCCTTAAACAGCTGTTCAAAACTTCAGCAGTACAATGCCACCTTCTGCTGCTTTCTTACCTGGAAGTACTTGGGGAGACCATCTCTATCATTCTTCTTATAGAAATGCTTAGGGTCCAATGAAGCTCTCATTTTCAAAACTTTAAGATCATTTTTCAGTTCACTTGTGATTTCTGGGGCTTTCATACCAAACCAGCCATCACCTGTCGTTTTCTCTCGCTCTGCCTAGGATGCAATACCAAGAACAATGAATTTGCATTTGGTAACTAGGACAGGACAGAGAAGTGAACTCCTCACTACAAAAGACAGATAAAGCATTTAAAATATAAATATGTACCCTTAAAACACATTATTTTATGACCACTGTAATAAAGGAGCACTGCATCAATGACAGATTTGTACTGAGCATATAACCATTCACTTCACTGTGGTGGTGACTAAAAGGATGGCTTTTCACAGGACAACTCAAAGAAGACACTAAATTGCAGCTCATCACTCAATTTCCAGTGAAGCCTGGATATGCACAGAGTCCGAGCATGCAGCTTTCTACCACAGCTTGGTTCATTATTTGAGGCAGCTCTTCACTTACCCTGCGCTGCTTCTTTAGCTGGTGAAGTGATTCCCTGTAGGGTGGGACACATTCCTTTCTTTCAAAGTCTGGAGTTATTATACTCTTCTGCAAGAGCTGTAACAATTTTTTGAACATTAGAGAGCAACCTCACTGATACAAATTTTACTGGTTAACTGTATTTACAGAACCTACTGAAGGAATCATGCAGAATCTAAGCAAGCATTCTAATGCAATACACGAGCAGTAACTAAGGATCTTCAAAACAGAGCACTGGACAACAACAGAAAGCAGCTGATGCGCTCTAGAAGGTGTGAGACAGCAAATCCTCTGGAGTAAAGAGGAGTATCATGGATGAGCCAAAGAAAAGTCTCAACAAAAAACCACATTCCCTTTACTTCAAAGGGTGCTTTTGAAAAAAACCTGCTAAGTCCATACTAGGGAATAGACTTTTATTTATTAGAATTCATTCCAGCTACGGACTAAATATCTTGTCAGCGGACCTTAAATCGTTAGGCAAAACTCCAGGTATAATCAACTTCGGTTTATCTTACAAGGTAATGCTAGAATTTGCACTGTTTTTCAGCTTCTGAAAAGTCAGGTATATTTAAACTTTCGCCATTAAAACCAAATATAAAACCACACTTTGGCCAAAAAGAATATATGTTCTCAGTGAACCATGAAAATGATACTTCTTTAAAATCAAACAAACCAACGTTCTTTGATTAACATCTTTGTGTTAATGTAGTCACAGATAACTGGATAATTGTAAACACATTACCTGGTCCTTCTTCTTCTCCTTCTGTGGTTCAATTACACTCGATCTAGGTTTCTGATTTTTTGCATCAAAACTGATATATAAACCTCCAAGCTTCTTGATATTCAAACCAGGGTCTATGCTACTGGAAAGACGTAAACTAAAGGAGAAATAGTTAATTATTAGAACACTGTAACATGCATGCAGCTAAACCTTCTACTATCCTCTGAGGAAGATGAACAGAAAAAATATTTTTCTTATTCAGTTCTGCAATGATTTTAAGTCTTGTTAACTAGATTTTGTAATTCTGAAATGACAGGTGTGGGAGGATTCATGCCATTATATGAAATAAGATTTATTATTAAAAAATACCTGTGGAATCATTTCCACAAATCTTTCATATTAACTCTAATGCTGGACTCTCATCTTAGATATTATTATCTTCTATAAAACTGAATTCTTAAATTTGCTTAACCTTGCCAGAAGAACTCATGACCAGCATCCTTCTATACACTGACACACTTGCTAGCTAAAGAGAAAAAACCCAAACATAGTGGTGGTAAAAATACTGTAACTCTTAATAAGACGTATGAAGAAACTAGAATTCGTTATAGGAATGTTTAAGTCCTTGTTTGTATAACCATGCTAGGAACAAAGTCATTAAACTTGGATAAGAAAGTGGTTGGATGGTTGCATCCAAAAGGTCGGGGTCAATAGCTCAGAGCCCTAATGGTTCTATGAAATTTCAAAATCAGTATGTTCACATTTGTTTCATTGCTTCATTCAGGCAGCCAAAGGAATCTGTCCAAAACTGTCCACAATGTACAATAGCTGTTTGTCATAAAAGCTCTTAACTACAATAGTGAAAAGTTGGTAATATCTGAAAAGAGGGACAACAGGTATTTACTGTAGCTTGAATGCTTATTAATACAAGCCCTTTAACAACTTTCTATCAAACTGTGACTGATCTTGTACAATGCCTTCACACTGAATGCATGGCTGTTTTCTTAGCTAAGACTTCTGGCCTACCTGAAGGTTTTTACTAGATTAAGACTTATTTATCCAACCTAAATGAGTATTATGCTTTAAACCTAAGAAGGGATTTTAGCAGCAGCTGGGCTACAAGAATTCAAGAAGTATCACTCCACCTAAATTATTCTGATTCTATGCTAGGTTCCACCTGAAGTGTCACCATCCACAGCACAGCAAGAACTGACACATAAAATTATATGCAGCTGATTAAAAAGCGTGATCTAATCAAGCAACATGTAAGGAATTTACTGGACCTTTTGTTATCTACATTCCAACCAGACAAAAAAACCCGAAGAAAACAAAACAAACCCAAAAACACCTGTGACCTGAATAACCAATTCAGTCAGCTTGACCAGTTTAATAGTTTTACATTATTTTTTAAGCTGAACACATACAAGGCTTCCAGATGCCAAAAAAAGTTTTCAGAGTTCTGTTCCTACTATATTCAAAACTGAAAAAAATCCTAAAACTTAAATTTATGGACCATATTAATATTTTTTATAGTATGTGTAACACCATTTTCTGCAGCAACATGACATGTGATGAGACTAGTCCCTTACTTATTCTGCACTTAATGTGCATATTCTAATGTGCACATGCTTAAATGAAACGCAGATTCTTTAGGTATTCCTAGCAAGATACTTACATGTCAACCTTATTTTTCAACAGATCATCATCTTCACCTTTTTCATCTTCATCTATCAATTCCTCTTCATCCATCAATTCCTCTTCATCCTCTTCCGAGTCTGATTCTTTTTCACCTCCTTCATGCTTACTTTCAGCATCGCTGTCTTGGTCTACATCATCCAGATAATACTTTTGGCTGGAACTCATGCCAGGCTCAGTATCAATTGCAAAAAGACCATCAACATGCAGCGAATCGCTTTTTAAAGATTTTTTGAGGGAAGGAGTTCTCTCATCTGACTTTTTATAACGCAGATTCTCATCAACTGTATCTATGTCTGCCACATCACTATGTTCAGAGTCATCACTGTCACTGCTGCTCAGAAACAATGCAACAGAGCAATTATCACTGCTTGGTTTTTCTCTGCTGTGGGATACCTCATATTCTTTTGTATGGTTGCCACCACTGCCTGCATCAATTTTGAGCATCCTGCTTTTACCAGTGCTTTCAGTCGTCTGTGCAATAGCCATGTCCTCCGATGGGCTGCTCACTGCACTAGTTTGCTGACTCTTCTTTAATCTATCATCACACGAGAAAGACTGCTGTGCATCTGCCTCAGCATCTGCTCTTTCGCATTCATGAATGTTTTTACTTTCATTTGGTGTTGCTTGTCCTGGGGATTCTAGAAACTGTTTGGGACTCATACAGTCAGTCAAAGAAACAGCCACACACTCTAATTTCCCCTCCCTAGCAAGTATTTTACTGTGATCTTGTATTTGGCCACATACTGCTTCTGAATGGTCTATCTCAACAGACTGTGTATGTTTTTTTGTTTTATTCACAGCTGATTTAGTGTCTCTTTGTTTCGTGTTTGTAAGACTGGATGTCACATCATTTGAAATCCCTTCTTTTGTGTCTTCACTCTGGGATGCATTAGCACATTTGGAAGCACATTCGCTTTTAGGTGAAATGGGTTCTTTATTACTGTCAGTGATGGTAGAAGTATCTTCTGTGTCACTGATAAGTTCTGCAGTAGGTATAGAATCAGAAATTATTATGGGCTCAGATTTAATAGTACCCTCAAGTAAATTCTCATCTTCTGAAACAAATCTATTTTTTTTCTCAGTCTGCTTAGTATTTTCTACTTGTGATTTCATTTGCATGCTCCTAGTAATTCGTTTGGCAGTGTCAGATGGTTCCACATGAGAAATTAGGCAACATGATTCTGCATCAGAAGTATCTTCACTCTGGGCTTCACGAACTCTGTGTGGCTGCAATTTCTTTTTACTTTGTCTGCTCCTTGTACTTGTGGGAACATTAAGCATCTGAACACCAGAAACAGCAGAGGAACAAGACTCAGCTTCAGAGACATCATCTTCATCCAGAATCCTACTTAACTTATTTACAAAACCTGCATTGTCATGTCTTTTTTTGTCAGCAGAATCTGGCTGATAAGGAATTACAATCTGTCGCCTTCGTGTTATTCTTACAAGCAAAGGTGTCTGGAGACCAGACACAGAAGAGCAGTTTGATTCTGCTTCTGACACATCACCATCAACTTGTGGCTCAGCAACTGATTGTGCGGACTGAACAGTTGTGTTCTCATTCCTAGTGATCTGCATCTCTGAGCTATCACTGACATCTGATTTCTTTTCTGCATGTTCAAACTCTTCAAGCTGACATTCCTGAATCACCTCTGGCTTATGAGCTGATTTAGCTCTTCTAGTCATCCTCCTAGTAACAGGAGTACTAATTTCAGCAGATCCCACCTAGAAAAGGAGTAAAATAAAGGTATGGTATTGACAGATGAAACAACTACATAAAAAGAATGCAAAAAAAATCAATCTTTTTAATAATAATCTTTTTAAGCAAATCTTCCTTAAGTGACAACATATTGCTTGTCTCTGTGTAGCCCTATCTATGTGGGAGAAGTCTTGATAAGACATCCTTTGCTTATCTCTCTACTGTATTTTGGTCAGGGCAGGAGAAAAAACACACACACCCTTAAAAAAATATTAATAGCTCCTGATTGTAAAAACGTCTGTCAAATTGTATGGGGAAGCAAATCCAGAAAAAATGTTCAGAAATATTCAAAGACTTCCTCAACTATAAACCACTAAATACTATCAACTGTCAAAATGCGCCCCAAAATGGAGTCCAGAATCAATTTTAGGTCTACGAACAAACTGGTCTCTCAGCAATCGCGAAACTAGGTACGAGCTGCTAAGTATTATTTCAAGTGAGAGAGAAATGCTAAAATATCTATCACGCGAAGTAACTCCCAACGCTAAATGGACCAATGACCTCCGGCGGCTGCTCCCCTCCGGCAGGGCCGGGGACGGGAGGTACAGACACCGCCTCTCCGGGCTCCGCGGCCGCGCTCCGTGCGGAGCCTGCACCGCCCGCCCGCCCCGCTCCCGGCCCCGCTCCCGCTCCGCTCACCTCCGCCGCACCGCCGGGATCGGCATCGGGATCGCCGGGGCTGCTGCCGCTGCCGCCGCCGCCCGCCCGCGTCCCCTGCTCCCGGCGCCGCGCCGCCGCCGCCCGCCTGGTGTGCACCATGCTGCAGCCGCGCCGAACCCGCCCCTTCCTGCCGGCTCCTTCCTTCCGGCCGCCCGCTCCTCCGCGCCCGCGGCGGGAGGGAGGGTCGGGCTCGCCGCCCGCTCCGCCCGCTCCGCCCGGCCGCCATGGAATCGCGGCGTGCGGGCAGTTGGAAAAGTGTAAAACGTGTGACAGCGTGACATGCTGCACTAAAACGTCGACGGGCATTTAAAATTTTAGTTAAACTTTCAGGTTTCCAATGGAAGGAAAACCCTTCCCGCCCGCCTCGATGCAAACCAAACGAATGAGATAATGTGGTAACTTGATGAAGCGTTATTGTAATAAGTAATAATAAGTAATGTCTTAAAAGGTACTTTTCTACAGCAAGCAAGCCATTAGCAGTTTACAGAAGGGAAATAAATCATAAAGCCACTAGAGCAGCATTTCCATAGGTTTAGCACAGTTCCTGTTTTGTAGCATTTCAATGTAAAAAACAGCACACGCACAAGTCTAATACGATACAGAATCAGGCAAATACAGACAGCTTACAGGTACTGGTTAAATCATAAGCACAGAACACAGAGCTAGTGGGGAAGTTTAAAATTAAACTCGTGTATATTTGATGCACACTGGCCCAACATTAAAAAGAAACCACTACAGTTTTATTAAGAGAAAAAAAATCCAAACTTTTATTGATGCATTACTTGTTTCAATTCCCTGTTTCTCTCATTTATCAAAAGAACTGAAGAAGCAAAGAAAATTTCCTGCTATTTGCCACTACAAATACGGTATTTGAGGACTAAGATACCTTGAAAAACCTTCATCATTAAACTTAGTGGAATGGATTCTAGGAAGCTGACACTCCAGACACCACCTACAGGCATTCAAATTCCACTTGCTGCCTATATGAAGAATTTGAAAGATGTTGGTGAAAATTCATTCCCTCACAGTCCAAATCTCAAAATACGTACAACCAAGTAATGACTACTACCAGTATGAGGCCGTGCCCCTGTCAGAAATAGAGATGTAAACGACTATTTTAGACCCTTGGTATCAAAGTTTCTACTAAACTACAAGTTGAACTTTAGCTATCTACTCTGATTTAAAGGCAAAGGAAAGGCCTTTTTGCTAGAAAGACTACATTAAACCAAAAGCCTTGCCTTAGCTGCAGCAATCTCTGTGGGATTAAAAAGCCAGTGCACTAAGCTGCTGCCAATCAGAAAGATACCTAATTTCAAGTGAAGCCTTGCTTCCTCTTTCCTGAGTGGCACTCAAGCAACACACTTTCCAGGCAAGTGCAAAAGAAGTAATTAATTTTAATGAACAGTATCACCATTTACTGTCTATTCCACTTGGCTAATTGATTGCGTAGTTCACAAGTAGCTAAAAAACAAGCCACAGTTCAGAAGGAGACAGGCAAAATTCAGTTTTTGATTAACAGATTTCTTCATTGCTTGTTTTCAAATCTTATTTCAAACATTCACTACTAATAGATTTTCTATTTCAAACAGTAAAAATGCCATCACACTTGTGCGAACACTAAATGAAGCGTATCGAGGCACAAAGAAGCCAAAAGGAATTCAAGTAATGGTCAGAAAGTAATTTGGAAGATGCATTTTCTTCTAAATCATAGGGGTCTTTTCCATTCTATTAAAAAATAAACCAATTTTCCCATCCCTGCAAATTAAACAGCTGACTTGCCTATATATATATATATATATACACACACACCAAGTAATGAGACCATTTTTGGGGGGTATTGTATCATAGAAGATGACAATTTTCTATAAAAGCTAGTCCTTGAATGCTTGAAATGTGTGCCCACCAGGTAAGTATGATTTAAGAGAAATTTGTTTTTTAAAAAACCAAAAATATATGTTTCTCCATACTACCTAATGGCAGCTAAAATATAATAATTTTTACAGTGAACTGGTCATAAAAAGAAAATTATTTCAAACTTACTCTATAGGTAACTTCAATTAAAAAAGCCCCCAAGTATTTCATATTTTGAATGACAATAGTTAAAAAATAAAAACAGTGTTAGAACACCACAGACACTCCTACTGACATCACACTGAATAATTACAACTTTTGATAGTTCATTATAAATGCTGTAAAAATCTTTCTATGAAAAATGCAATGTTCCCCCATCCCAAAGAAATTTAAACAGCTTTTACAAAAAAAAAAAAAAAAAGTGTTTTAAGATGCATTTCTTTTAGCTTGTATGATATAGCCTTTGGACTTGATAATTCCTCTGCTCTTAACAATGACTGAGTACCGCAGAAGCCATAAAGGAATCCACTCGTTTGCTTTCACGTTCTGGATGCTTTCCTGGAGAACTTCTTGGAAACTTGCTTCACAAAGTAATTCTGAAGTTAAAAAGGGATATTTGTGCTTAAAACAATGTCATGTAAACAGCTACGAAAAGCAACACTTAGTAAGAGAAGCCTTTTCCTACAGTCAAGATCTTAAGTGGTACCACCTACCCCTCAGATCCACTCTTCCAGAATGCATTAAGGGTAAAAGCAGCTGAATATTACAAAATAAATCTTCAGGACACTTCCTTTGCAACACTGAGTATTTCCCACAAAACTAACTGAGACTCTGGAATATCGAATGGGAGTTGATCAGCAGAGTCAGTGGGAGAAAATGAAAATTAAATTTGAGAAGCTAGCTATACAAACCAGAGGTGAGTAAAGCATAGGGCTGAAATCAGCAAAGTACTGAGTGTTCAGTTACCTCTGCAGTCACTGGAAACTCAACATTTACAGCATCTCCCATAACTGGGCTCATAATTACCATTAGCCCAGAAAGCTTTAAGAAAATGGAGTTAAAATGCCACAAAGCAGGAAAAGAAGCCAAGTACAAATCCTAGTTTCCTCTGGAATGTTCATCAAGAGAACAATGTCTTTGGTGAGGAATGCTCACAAAAAACAGTCTTGATACTCTTCAGGTCACCATTACAGAAAAGTTAGGCTGAGCAGACAATACATAAAGGAATCACAACTTGTGCTGTTTTCTATCAAATCCTCCTTCATTTCATGACTTTCAATGGAGAGTATTTATTAAATTGCCAGTTGTATTTGGACTTAACAAGACATGGAAATTGTCAGATTGACTGGAAATTGATCTTGCATGCTGCCAGAGCAATGATAAATCTTGCTCAGGCACTGATGAAATTCATTAGTTGTAACAGTGCTACTATGAAGTATATACTTCATAAGAAATGCTTCATACATTTTTTCTTTGGGGTCAATAGGAAAAAAAGGAGAAGGAAGGAAAAGTATCACCATGAATAATTAGTCATAACCAAGAATGTAAGGAAGGAATTAACTAAATATTAAGACTTTTTATTATTCCAACAAGGTGTTAAGGTGTCCAACCCTCTTAAGGTATTCTTAAGAGTGAAGAAGATAGATGGTGTATGAGAGAAACAAATGTTCTATCCCAGAATATTGTAGAGAGCTGGTAACTCAGTTCTACAGCTCAAAGGAAAGCCTCCAATTTCTTCACTAATTTAGCAAAAGAATCACTGCATTGAAAAGTGAAGTATTTACAATTCTTTTTGCAATAATGTTATTTGAAGAAGGCAAGACTTTGAAAAAATCCTACTTAAAGATTAGTAATTTTACAGATCTAGTACTACCAAACTACTCAAAAATCAACTGACCATCAACATTTCTATGTAGTCTATTTCACAAGTTCCAGACAAGCACACTTTCATTTGTCATTTACTGGTCTTCAGCAACACATTTAATACATTTCATTCCACATTTTGTGGAAATAAACATAGCACAGATTTCTCAGTAGGTTGTTCTTCTATTTAGTTTGTTTTCTCTGATTAGAAGTATTTCAAGAAATTATCCAAGGCTGCAAGATTGTTTCAAGAAGGGGCAGGGGAGAGGGGAGGAAGTAACAGCAGTAACTTAACAGAAATGTTTTACAAAGAAGAGACTTTACGAATCCTTGGTTCAGGCTTCAAATATAACAAAGTTTGAAGTTCAGGGAAGATTATTCCTGATTTTGTATTGAATAAAAGCATTCAGAAGTCTTCTGTTAACTTAATTGGCAAAGTCTTACCTTTGGGATCATTGTGAGTTAACAGCTGTATGTCAAATTCTTTTGCAAATGCTGTGAGATCAGGTGGCATCACACAACAGGAAGCTAGGTTCACCTGATTACTACTTGGTTTCACCTGAAAGTAACAAAATACTTTTGTTAGAAAAAAATACTAATGTACTTATATTAGCTGTTTCCCCATGCCTTCTATTACAACAGAAATTTTGCTTTGAACAATTTGCCTTTGACCATTGCTTTGAAGTCTGAGCTAATTAAGTCTGCATGATTAATTAATGTAGGCAGCTGCACGACCTGCAATTCCCTGCAGCACACAGCCCAAAGCAGGAGGGGGATCTAACTTCAGGTGCTGCCATAGCACAATGAGTGCTAACCCATTGCACTCTGGCTTTCCATCCACTGTGCTCCCAAAACAGCAGCAGCTTTTTTTCCTCCCTCACTAGTAAAAGCACTGTAGGGATGTTGGTTTGAAAAAGACTTCAAATTAAAAAATCCCAATACATTTTTGTTAAGGATATATTAATTTGCAATCTTGCATGCCTCCAGGCAAGTGCTCAAATCAGATGAAATTAAAAAGGGTGCTCTTCCACTAACTTTCTCTCTTCTCACAAACTGCCTTCATGATCACCATGCAGATGGTCATTAAATCCTGCAATTGCCCTCTCTCAGTGTACATAAAACAGTGAGGGTCACGAAGATGATCAGATGACTGGAGCACCTCTCCTGTGGGAACAGGCTGAGAGAGCTGGGATTCTTCAGCCTGCAGAAAAAAAGGCTCCAGAGAGACCTAAGAGTCCCTTCCAGTACCTTAAAGGGGCTACAAAAGAGCTGGAGAGGGATTTTTTGCAAGGGCATATGGTGATAAGACAAGAGGAATCACTTTAGACTGATGAGGCAGGTTTAGCTAAGGTATTAAGAAGAAATTCTTCACTGTGAGGGTGCTCAGGCACAGAAAAGTGCCGGATGGCTGCCCCATTCCGGGGAGCGTTCAGGGCCAGGTTGGATGTGGCTTTCAGCAACATGGTCTAGTGGAAAGCATCCCTGCCCATGACAGGATGTTTGGAATTAAATGACCTTTCAACCCATTTTATGGTGCTATGAATTAGTCACTCTGGACAACAAAGTACTGCGTAATTTCATTCAGAGCCTGTCTTCATCTTTATATTTAAGCTTACCATCAAAACTTAATTTTTTCCAAGGGGAAATCCCTCTCTTTGTAACACAGCTTGAAGTGAAAAAAAAATACATTTTCAGACACTGAAATAAATCTGCATGTTTAAGAGTACTGTTTGTAGTCTTTCCTAAGTATAAAAGAATCCAGAACTCAAACCTTCAGTACTTCAAAGAAGCTGCTACTGAACAGACGTGTGGTTTCCAGCTGTCGCTGGTCAGTATGCAAGAACACTGAACAAGCAACAGTCATATTTGACTCTCCCCCACCTTCAACATTATGACCGTCCACAAAATGTTGAAAATAACAGGGCTAATTAACATTTTGTATATAAAACCATTTATAATAGAAGTTTGTAACAATGTGTCAGCCAACAAAGCAAGCAGTTACTCTGTCCTAAGAAATGCTATGAATAGGAAGTTGGTTCTCACCTGTGCCCACAGATACAGCTGCTCTAACAGCATTTTATCTAGGTCGGAGGTACCTATGGCAACAATCTTTTTGTTTTGAACAAGATTTTCAAGTTCTTTCCAATAAGGCTGCAAATATTCCAAGGACAGGTTAGTTCCATCTTCAACAGGAGGTGGGGCAATAATGACTGAGTCTAGCTGAGCAACTCCGAGGGCAGAACACGCTGAGGAAGAAGAACAGACACTGCAAATCTTTTGTCAGATATGAACATAAACAGCATGACTCATCAAATTTAGCAAAAACCACACCTCCTGCTTCACTCTGCTAGCTCTCCATTCACCATTTGAAACTCTGAGTGTATCTGCAGTCAAGAATAATAACACAGCCTTTTCAGCAAAGATTCAAGCACACAGCTAAAGATTCCAGGTCTTGGGAATGAGAAAACATCAAAACCCAAAACCAACAGAAAATGAACAAAAGCATGAAGCTTTTTCCTCCTTTTCAATGTTAGAACTGTATTTTTCTCTGAAGATTCTGATGACAATTCTCTATTCCTTCACTCTCAAT
The DNA here is from genome assembly GCF_015227805.2 of Hirundo rustica. Classification (NCBI taxonomy): domain Eukaryota; kingdom Metazoa; phylum Chordata; class Aves; order Passeriformes; family Hirundinidae; genus Hirundo; species Hirundo rustica. Next base: position 17,125,432 of record NC_053458.1, read on the forward strand.
TTCTTTTCAAATTTGTAGCTTTCATTCTGAACAATAACTCAAGTACAGGACATGGGTTAAGAAAAGTACTTGATATGTGTGAGGAGTTTGACTAAAAGCACACCAAATACAGAGACTTGATCTGCCACAGAAAAGTGGAAGTCTTGGAGTGTCACCGAACTTTAGGAAAAATGCAATTCATGAGGCCTCTTCAGCAAACAGAATAGAACTACCTAGCTGAATTAATTATTTTCTTCAAGAGGAGGAGTCCATTATTGTATGTTTGACTAATGGTAATAAAATTTACAATAAATAGGCTATTAACTGGGGTATCAGTAGAGAAAAATGATATCTGACCCTTTCTTCTTAGGTCACCCCTTAAAGCACAACAATCTTCCAGAACAGTGAAATTCAGTGCTGCTCACAATTACTGCTACATAAAATCAACACAGCTTTATGTAGAGACACTGTATGGCATTTTCAGTAAAACTTAGCTATTTCATCAGCTACTTGCAGCATTATTTTACTTCCTAAATAATCTCTGAAAGACTACACAGTTAGTAGCAAAGTTCACGATGTTAAATGCAACTAACAAGAACTGGCAAGAACAGCTGAATCACTGCTATTAAAACATCACATGCTATTTACTTTTTATCAAGTTTTGTGTGAAAGAATAAAAACTTGCTCCTGCTTGCAGCAAGGAATCAGATTTGAGTTTGTGGATCCAAGGTCACTGTGATCCATTTAATAAGTTTACTGACTGAACTACTGTGCAAATAGACTTGATTAACTAAGCCTCTCTAAATAGGAAAACAGCATATATTTGTGACAGTGACTAAATACACCTCTTAGAAATAACATTAGAACTTTTTCCATCTAAGTTCTAGAGTAAAAAAGAAATCCTAACTTGAATTTGAGTTCCACACTTACCCAGGTCAACTGCATCTCTGATCGATGAAGAGTTTGATCCAACGATGAAAAGCTTTGCTATTTTCAAACAAATTGGAATCAATAACTAAACAAGCCAGGTATTACTAATATACAGCCCTTTACTTTTGCTATACGCACTATTAATGAGTTTTTGGGTAAAACAGTTTTAGAATATACACCAATTACTTAAGAAATTGGAAAAACCCCAATTTTTTGAAAGGTGACTGCCCAATAAAGACCCCATTCTCTTAAATTTCAATGCTGTTGTGCAGTCTCAGAACAAGAAATCATCCAGTTAGATGATGTAATAAGCTGTAAAGCATCAAGACACGAAGCAATAACCGTAACAACCTGTATAAAAACCCCAAATGTAATAGTACGAACAGACTTCTTCACAACTTACTGAGACTCAAAATGTACTAGTGTTAGTTTGGACTGCCTCCTTCAAGTTCATCATATTCAACCTGGAAAAATTATGCAAACAAATGTGCTTCCAATGCTATTTCTTAATTCCAGTATTATCTGTAATATTTTGCTTCAAAAATGTCAAAGACTCACATAATACATTTAAAATACCTTGAAGTGATGTAAGTTAAATTAGAAAAATGCTGAGCTGCTTTAAAATTTGAAATACTAATTCAAGAATTTCTTAGCCAATGTATAAGAACAATAGTGTGCAATAGTGTAATTTCATTCTGCATTTATTAAAGAGAACAAAAAAAACCCATATATGAATATCCTGTTAATGACGGTGTATGAAACCTTTCCATGCCACTGGATTTTTGACTATGTTCTTACCTGATACTTTCAACTCATCCCTTTCTTCAGGATTTATTTTTTCTATAGCTTGAGCTACAGTACATTCCAGAACCTCCAGTGTTTCCTGTAGTAAGTACATGAGACTTAGGAGCAACTCGTCAAGAGGAGACAGTAAGCTCCTGAAGAATGTTTTTAAGAAATTAAAAAACCCCAAAAAACAAAAGAAAGAAAAAAAGAAAAAACTAGTGCCTTACAGAACAAAAATAGTAGAAAAATGCAAAGACAGAAAGAATAACCCAAGGCCTCTTGATCACTGAGGGGATGTCAAAATAATGCAGGTATAAGAAAGGCCCTATATGACCCTAATATAGAAAATATGAATTCTAAATTGATTAGAATTATTGGAACAAGACTCAGTTGTTGTAGTAGTTCTGATTTTATCATGTGAAAAGACTGCTGTGGCAATTCAAAGGACCTTGCTTTAAAAAAGCCACATGACAGCTGAAAAGTACCACATCAGAATTAGGAGGTTTGAGTGTTGGACAAAAACATCTTTGTATAAAAGTATTTTGTAATTTAAGTGAAGCTTATGAAAAACCTGTAGTGAAAATGCTGTAAAATACTAATTTAATACAGTAATAATTTGACCCCGACCTTATTTAGGATTAGGCTGACATCTCATGTCAGCTGGCACAAGGTGACTTCTTTAAGTCTTTACCTACATAAGACTTTGTATTACAGGCACACTCAACACTGCCCCAATTTCGCTAATTTTTGCTGTGCTACCAAATGATTCTCAAGTAAGCTTTTGAGTTACTCCATACAATCAGCATTTTAAACAAAATGTAACTTTTTTTTAAATTACTGGGTATCAATATAATTAATGAGAGAATTTGGAATTACGCAAGGTAATGTGTTCTTACAGTAAAACCTAGCTTATACTAAATAATCTACTTTAAATGGATGACTACATTGGGCAGAGACAAGTGTTTGTTTTTGTTGTCTTCTTGAGCAATCATTAGTTCTTCCACAAATCATTCAGCAATAATTGCCCCACACACTTCAGTCTGGAATGTAGCAACGCGCAGCTGATGCCCCCATTATAGAAATACTGGTAACAAAACCCAAATAAACCATTTAGAAAGTTTTTTTAGGTTTCTTCCTGTTGTTATTTTGTTTTGGGGGTCCCTTTTTTTTTTTCCCTGAATTATTCCTAATATTTCATAGAGTAAATAATACATTTAGTGAGGTCCTATTACTGTTTTGTTGAATTTCAGAAGCAAAAATGAAAGAGAAGCAGGAAAATACACCAAGATCTTTGTGTCAGATGTTCGTGTCTGTGGCTTGAAGACTTATGTGGAAGTCTTTAGCTCTTAAGGGAAAAATTGCCATTTTGGTATCTTCAGAAATATTTCTGAGACAACAGATACTTCAGAGCTCCCCTCCAAATGGGATGGTGTTTAGCCATCTGTGATCTCCACTGTTCAGAGAATTCTTCACTGAGTTTTAACAAGCATGCTAGCAAACTTCTAAGGTACACAGATTTTATTTACTTTTACCTGCCCCCATAATTAATTTAAAATCTTACAGACCACTGCTTTTATTTTACCAAGAACAACCTTACCTGTCATCAACAGGATTCTCTCTTTACATTGATATTTCTTAACCTCTCCAAATTTACTAAACATTAAGGCAAGAAGGGGACTTAAGAAATATTCCTTCAAGGTATCTGGAGCTGCAGATACTTTTACAGTTTGATAGTTACTGTAAGTTTTAGAAGCGTTACCAACTACCTGTTTCTCTGGTTTCACGTGTAACGTGGGTAAGATGCATAACACCTCTCCTACCTGATTTTGGTCTTGGCCGATCTTTGAGCTCCACTCAGTCAGTGTTTTCTGGATGCAGTCCCGCACCTACAAAACATTTATTCACACTGAAGCGGGGGTACGTTCCAGCAGCACACAAACACAACCGTACAGAGATGTGTAGGACAGACTGCACAGCCAAACTAACAACACCATCCCACAGAAGATAATCTTCCTTCAGAGCTTGTATATGGAAGGAATGTATATCTGTATGAGTGCTCAAACTAGTTTACTTACAGATTTTTCTCTCCTCTTTCACAGAATTTTACAAGTACTGTACTTCAGTTATTTCTCAGGCCAATGCCATATTTAAAGGAAAGTACAATGCTAAGCAAGCAAGAACTAGGACATGGGGTGGTTTGGGGTTTTTTTGGGTCTGGGGGTTTTTTTGTGCAGAAATTCTTAAGTTACAAAGTAGTCAGATAAGAGCGTAAGTACCGTGACACTGTAGAAATGAGACTTTACAATCAACCAGTAAATGCTCATTGTATTAATTACTTCCCTTTTCATGATGCATACAATTCTTCCCATTTACTGCCCACCTACTCCACTATGCCAAACCACTAATGCTTTCAAGTCCTTCCTAACTGTAAGGGAAACCTACAGATCCTACCCCACACTTGCATTTTTCCTTCATCCACAGATGCAAAATAAACTCGACTAAGACTCTGATCACGGATTTTCTTGAACATAGCAAGACATAACTATTAAATCAGCTAACTAATTTTATACAGTACCAGTGCTGCAGCTGTGTCAGCGCTGTAGCTTGAGTCTGATCCATCCCAGGAGTTAAGTACAGGTACTGTCTGACTGCCACCTGCCATAGGTAGGAGCACTTCCACAGCTTCTGCTTTACTTCACTTTCCACAGTGTATTTTATAACTGTGTGTATACCTACTTTGTGTACCATTAAACAGCCATTTCCTATGACACCTAACTCAGAGAGCTCTAATACCAAGCACAAACTAGAAGTCAACATCCCTGCCTGATATCAGACACAATACAGGAACAATACTTTGTGAACACAAATACTATACATTCCTTCCATCCTTTAAAGTAGCATAAAAACCCCCAGACCAAAACAGCAAGAACTGACCCCCCAGTAAATAGCTAAGCACAATAACTCTTTAGTAAAATAACTCTTTATCCTATTTTGATACAATTTAGATCGTTATCTTTTCCTTTCTGAGGGCAAGTGAGACAGTACTAAATTTTTATATGTTGCTGCTTTGCAACCATCACAGGACATATTTCTATTGCGGATCCTATGCACAGGCCTCTGACTCCAAAGCACACCACTCCCTAGCCCTCAGGCCATGCGGGAACTGCAGTGTATTCCACTGCTTTGATCAGCTTTTCCAAACACAGCTGCATCTCCTAACACAGGGGTTCACAGTTTGCAAAATTTTAGCTTACATTCTGCCACTGAGAACTAACTATGTCCAACAGAGGAGTTAAATAATAATTATTTGCTTTTGGATGTACAGCAACTCTGGAAAGCCAGCAGATTCCTTTGTAAACAAGTGAATTTCAATACCTTAACTATTAGTTATGCACACTGGCCTCTCTTAACAGCCCTCCAGAAACTACCCACACAAGGGTGCTCATCATGACACAGCTATGTCTTTGTTAAAGAATCCAGCCCTATTTCACACAGATCACAGAATGTTTAATAAGCAACCAGGCCAAATAAAATGTTAAGACCACATGACAGCTAAACAAGAGTATGATGAATTCTTCCTTCTTGTTACATCATCCTCCCCGACACCTATCTTCCCCTTGTGCATGATTAATATGCAACCAACCAACCTCTAGGCTATCACTAGTGTCACTACATAGCAATAATCAGTCAGTTCCATAGCTTTTTTAATTATTAGCTGGCCATTCTGAGATTACTGTGTCATGATGAAACAGCAGATACAGTGGTTCTGAAGTTCACGGCCACGGGATCTCCTGACATTTTATGAGAATTGTTCTAAGTATTGACACATACCGCTAAAGGCAATACTTTTAAAGTGGTGATTAAAAAGCTCTTTTCAAAGACCTTAACATTTAACGAAGAATGACAGCTCCACACTTCAAAGAACACAACAGCTGCTTTTCACAAGACCTGTCACTACAAAGAAATTAAGTTCAGGTTAGAAAAGAGAATTTTCATCATCTGTGATGCAAGGTCTATGCATATCTATGCATAATTTTATCCTATTAGAGAAGAATAAGGGATCTCCTTTGCCATTACAGACAGCACCTGAATGTTTAAGTGTTTTAATCCTTCATTCCCGAGAACAGAAGGCTGGGTTCGCTCCTTCTCAGGGCAAGTGCTTCCGGGGGTACGGGGGGCCCGACCTCCCAACAGAGCGGAACGCAACGACCGGACGAAAACAAACAAGCAAAATTCAGTTTTGTCATTCCCATCTCGCGCCTCCCGAGGGCACCGGCAAGCGGATCGCTCGGGAGCCAAGCCCCCCTCGCCGTGACGGGCACCGGGCCACGCCGTGCCCCGCCGGGACGAGTCCCGCTCCGGACGCCGCTCGGACCGCCCGGGGAGCGGCACCCGGCGCTCCCTCAGCCGCCGTCCCGCCCGCAGCCCGGCCCGGGCCCCCCTCGGCCCAGGGCGAGCCTCCGCCGAGGCGTCCAGAAGGGAAGCCCCGGCCCGCCCCTCACCTCCTCGCTGGGGGTGGCCGGGCATTTCTTGCGCAGGCAGCCCCAGTTGAGCAGGTTGCCGGTCTGCAGGGTGACCCTGCCGGCGCGCTCCAGCAAGGCGCGGGCAGCCTCCGTACCCATGGCGCTGCTCAGGTGATGGCTGGAGGGCTCTCCGCGACACCTACGGCCCCGGGTAGCGCCGAGCTGGCCGTGACTCAGCACCGGCACCGGTGCGAGGGGCGGTGCGGGGACAATGGGCGGCGGGGCGGGAGCGGCGCGGAGCGGAGCGCGGCCCGCCTCGCGCTGCCTCAGGGCGCGGGGCCGCAGCGCCAAACGCCCCCTGGCGGCAGCCGGGCCGCAGCACGCTGGGCGGGGCCTCTGGGGCGGGGCCAGGCTGAGGGGCGGGGCCGGGAATCTGGGGCGGGGCCAGGCTGAGGGGTGGAGCCGGCCTGAGGGGCGGGGCCGGGCCGTGGGGCCGGCCGGGCCTCTGGGGCGGGGCCAGGCTGAGGGGCGGGGCCGGCCCGAGGGGCGGGTCCGGCCCGTGGGGCCGGGTCGGTGTGTCGGTCCGGCCCCGAGGGGCAGCGGTGCGGGCCGTGGACCGGGCGTCGCTCCCAAAGGAGTACCGGAGGCACACGTGGCGCTGCCCGGTGGCAGCAGCCCGGGCTCTGTAACACCCCCGAGCCGCGGCCGCGCCGGGCCGTGGCTGCTGTGCAGGCTCAGTAAATGGGTGGAGCCATCTGAATAGTGCTCGTGACACGTTCCAGTAACAGGTAGTCGTTGACAGACAGCGAGCTAAAAGGTCCAGAAAAAGCATTCGAATGCTTACCCCCTTCTGGCCGTGTAGCATTTGGGTGAAACAATGTCAGGGCAGCACTCCAGTTTTACACCAGCTGGTTCCAGTGAAGAATCACTGGGTAAAATCCTGAAGGATGGTGGTTTGGGGGTATTTTCTTTTTTAAGATGAGGGGGCTTCTGGAACAGCACACTGACCAAAATCCTTCTGTATTGGAGAGTTGAGGGGGTGGTGCTTTTTTTTCCCCTGTAACTCCAGTTAAAGGGAACAGTGAGCCACAAATTCTAATTTTGCTGTCAGCTTGGGAAATTGAATTGTTTCTAACAGATTTTTCTTCCTCAAGCTGCATGTTGTGCTAATAGAGGGAACCAATTTGCATAACTTCTGTCAGTCTGAAGCACTGCCTGATGGCATTCTGGTACAGAAGGTTAGTTTAAATGTTCTTTATATTTGTGATCTGATTAATTTTTCGTGTTGGGAAATGTTTTCATGATTCTATATGGTTACAGAGCATGTGGAAATGAAAAATACTGAAAGAAATGCCAGGCTATTTGGGAAAGCAATAAATTTGTTTCCTTTTTCTTTAGCGTAAAAATCCAGAATGTCTCACCTGGCCCAAATGTTCATTCTCCAGTCTCGGGGTTAGCTTTGGAAGCAGTGTATGCCTCTGGATTTGCCCATATTTACACTAATAATGAATAATGTCCTGTTGGGGCTTTCTGATCAGCTTTCTGGCTTTCCAGTAGAGGCCTTTTCTTTTAGTGAAATTTATTATTTGATATTTCATTTAAGTAGCTTTGATCGTTATAGATCTGTCCGCAAGAAAGGTAAACTTGGAGATAGCAGAAGGTTTTCAAACAGTACGTAGCATAAATCTTTCTGTCTAATGGAAATTTATGGCAGTGAAAAAGCAATGTTCCTTTGTAGCCTGGTAGATTTTGCTGATATTTAATTACCTTAGCTCTTAAAAAAAGATATCACGTAATGAAGACTGGGTGGAGGAAAAACAGTATCAGCTCTGTACTGCTTTATGCATGTAATCCTCAGCAGTAGCAGGAACACATCACAGGAGGAGAAGGGATCTCAGCGGAGTTCTGTTGTCAGTCCAGTCACCCCTGAAACATCAGGTAAACTATCCAAGAAAGAAACGAGGATGTTTTCTAGCTCATGATCAGTTGCATTTTTGCAAGTTATCTCCCTAAGATACTTCAGCTCTTAAAAAAAAATATTTAAAAATCCTGCAGTAATTCTCAAAGAAAAATAAATCACCCTTCTGAATGACAGGTCACTCCCGGCGGCCGGTGCATATTGCTCTTCTCTCGCAGTTTTTGAACAGCGGGAGCCGCAGAACTTGGCGTGCGCGAGGTGCCGGCGGTCCCGCACCGCTGCGGCTGCCCGGGGCCGGCTCGGCGGGCAGCGCTGCCAGCAGCCGCCCACCGGCACGGCCGGGCAGCGGCAGCGGCCCCGGCCCCGGGCGGGGCGGGGGGTCCGGGCGCCGCCTGATTGGCCGCAGCGCGGGGCCCCGCGGAAGGTGCCGCGGGCGGCGGCGGGGGCGGCGCGGCGGGGGCCCGCAGAATGGGCGGCAGAGCCGGCTTCTTCGAGGTGGGTGCGGGCGGCGCCGGGGGCGGGGGGCGGCCGAGGCGAGGCGAGCCCGGGCCGGGTCCCGCAGCATCCTGCCGCCGGCGGACGGGGCTGCCCGGGATCCCGGCGGGTTTCTCTCTCTTCCCCCTCCATCTGCATTGAAGCACCAGGGAGCCGGAGCCATCCGCTCCGGGAAGTGACCGCCGCCGGAGCCGAGCAGAGGGGCCCGCTGCTCCCCGAGCATTTCCTTGGGATGAGTGGGCAGAAGAGGCTGTCGCCCGCCCCGTCCTCTCCTTCCCCGGGCACGTTCCCCTCGCCGTTCCCGATCCCCGCGTTCCCGGTGTTCCTCGGACGTGTTCCCGGAGAGCGGGGCGGGGGAATCCCCGGGCTTCCCGGCGCGCTCCCGGCGGTCCGCGGAGGCGCCGGATCAATGGCTCCGTGCTTCTCGCAGGTCCTGCCCAGGGCAGCACCGCGGGCAGCCTGCGCCGGGTCCGGCAGCGCGTCCCAGCCCTACGGAGAGAGCGAGAGCGAGGAATGTTCTCGGCACCTTCTGCCCCTAACTTCTCGGAAAACCCCGTCGCCAGGCGCTGTGCACCTCGCCGGCGGCCGTCCCGCGCAGCCTTCCGGCCGGGGGCAGGCGTGGCCGCGGGCGGCAGCGCCCCTGCGCCGGCTGGGCGGCAGGGAGCCGGCGGCGGAGTTGGTGCCCTGGCCGAGAGGACGGCTCCCGGCGCGGTCCACGCTGCCCGGCGCGGGTGGAGGGGGGGCCCTGCTAGCACGGTGCGCCCGATCTTGAGTGGGGAACGAAAAACAGTCGGGCGGAGTTGAGTAGTGTCAGCTCCTGGAGCTTACAGAAAGCGCGGAGTAACGTGCACCTGGGGAGCTTCAAGGGTAACATCACATCCACTTACATAAACAGCCACACCGACTCTTTGCTAGAATTGTTTAGGCTGGCTAATACAAAAAAATCTTAAGAGCGGCTTGTATTACAAAAACAGGTCTGTACAAGCTAAATGGCAGCAATCCTGAATGTGTTTCTGCAGGCTTATACTTGGGTTTCTTAATCACGATTTACCTTAAAAAAAAAAAAAAAAAAAACCCACCAAAAAAAAAAAACATGCACAGGAGGAGGGATGTTCCTCCCCTCGTGCAAATTACAAAGCATTTATTAAAACACAAAAAGAATTCAAAGCCATCTGAAAATCGTCTACTCCTTTAGTAACTTACTGTGACCTAAACGTTCAGATTTTACTTTTCAAAGCTATAAAAATGATCCAGACATCACAATTAATCAAAATAAACTGCCCATAGCTCTTTGGGGTGTGAGGTAGGCACCTGCACTGTGTTTTTTCCTCAGCAGTGTTGACTTTCCAGGATTTTTTTAGGAAAAACAACTAAGCTTTTACTGCCTCATGGATTTCCAGCAGTGAGGTAGAACTCAAACTGTTCTCCTCCAAACGCAGGAGCAAGCACATGTGTAATACCCTCCTGATTGCCTTCAGTCACTTCAGGTTTGCTCTTCTGCCTCAGACTTATTTGAGCTCCTGAAGAGCACTAGTTACTAGAAGACCTTAAAAACATGGACATCATTGGTATTAGCTGATTTTGCAGATGGGGAAACACACAAACGTTGAATGACCTGCTAGGCAGGAAAATAGCAGGAGATCCAGGTCTTTTAAGTCCTAAATCAAGATCTTGTTTTTAAGCAACACTAATGCAAACTCAGCATGATTCATGAATTTACATGTCAGCCTTGTGTGTCTTAGTCCTTTTCTTTTTTATAGCAGATAATGGGTGGAAACAGATTTGCCCAGCTCATCCAGTGTGTGAGCTGTCTCGGGGGTACAAACACTGCCTGAATAGCACTAGCAGTGCAGTTGCCTGTTGCTTTCTGCACTGTTCTCCCTGATTTGGTCTCTGTTACAAATTCATTGGCTTTGAATCCAGAATTGCATTTCCCCACCATACATTCAAAGCTGAGCTATGTAAAGAGAGAAGGTGAGTGTCCCACTTCTCTCAGTAGGTCCTGGGGAGGGCAGGGAGAATCTCTACTGTTGTTAAAACTTTAGCATTCCCTCTTTGAGGAGCTGTACAAGTTTGTACTTTCCTCTATACATTTATAATATAATTATATAATAATTAATATACCAATTACCCTTTACTGTTCTTCTGTAGTGCTTCCTGATAAGAATCACAAATCACTTCACAATCACCAAACTGTCATGTTTACTTTAGGTGTTGGTATGTTTCTACTTTGGCCTCATTTTTTAAAATCACTAATAGCTCAGAGGAAGCTTCTCAAGGACAACTATAAATAAATATGCATATACTTGAAGTTACTGCACCTGATAATTTGAGGAGATTCAATTCCCAAGACTGAGAGATGTATGATAGAGACTTGTACCTAGATTAATATGCCTTGGGAATGCTCATTTCTCTAAGCTCCATAGAGAACAACTCTTCTGCCCTATTAGAGATTTGTTACAGAGCTTATGATACTGTTTGTCCTAACAGTGCCTATTTTCCTCCTTTCCATATGAGGGATGCCTATGTGACTTGCTCGGATGTAAATGTCTCCAGCAGAGCTCTGAAGTTAGGCTAATGAATTGTACCATTTCCTTTTACTTGACAGGTTTTGGTCTTCAAAAGCATTTTATATAAAGAAAATAGTATGGTGTTCTGACTTCCTAGAGAAAAGGTCCTTGAACAAATATATTCATACTGTAGAAAATGAGTTTCACAAGAGCCTTGCTTGTACTTTTGCTTCCTTAACTGGTTTGGATGATAAGTGCCTTTGGTGAGCAGGGATACCCAAAATTGTTTTGGAATCTTCACTCCCTGATGATAGATTGAATTGACATGTGCAGTACAGTCTAAAAGCAATAATGTACTGGCCCCCCTTGTTGGCATTTAAAGTTCCCTCCCTCTTCTGTCTGTGATGAAAACCCTCTGAATGTAAGGGGGGTGGTGACTGCTGTCTGGCTGGCATGGCTGAGATGTCACAGCTCCTGTTACAAAGGCTTCTCCCTCCCAGAGCTATGCTGTCTAAAGCCTCGTCAAGTAAGAGCACTGAGAGCAAGTGCTAAAAGCAGGATTGCAGAAGCTTTCAAGATGCTGTATCCTCCAAGAATTGCCAGAAAGACAAAGCCCCATATGAAATATTTGAACAGTCATTTAAAAGGACTACTTAAAATTTGCCCTGTTTGAAGACATCTGCTCTGTTTTCACAAGTAACACTAAAGAATTATTATCACAGAAAGAGATGAGATGACAGGGCAAACATTATCTCTTACTCTTCTCTCCCCACTTTTCCCGTCACTTACCAGTGCTTCAACACTCAGTTGTATTGCTTTACTTAGAAGACAGCAATTTCTTTTTTCTCTGTGAAGCTTGAGAGAGAAACTTAATTTTGTATAGAAGAAGATGATGGTAAAACATTAATTGGCAGGAAGTACCTGGAGCTACTCAGAATTTCAAGGCTACATTTGAAATTAAAAGTCTTACATTAGGAAAAAATTGACTTCTTTGAAGTATATTTAAAAAACTAGTTATGTGAGTTCACCTGTCTGTATAAGGTCTCTAAAATTCCCAGGGTTTCCAGTCTTCCTTCTATTCCTTCCAGTCTTCCAGCCCTATCAAAAGAGAGCAGACCCATCCTCGATGCTGCTAGGTAAAAAACAAAAAACCAAACCAAAACAACAACAACAAAACCCTCTTCAATTTCAATTCCATGTCAAAAGCATACACTGTATTTACATTTTGACATCCCTACACCAAATTACACATGAAGAGTAGTAATGAAACTAGAAATACTAAAGTTTGATAATGCAAATCACAGTGCTGACACAAAGATATGATTGTGATTTCACAAAGAATTTGTATAACTCTTCTAGCTGAATATTGCCATTGTAGAAAATAACCATAAACCAAAGCCCCAAGGCAGTGAATATTCTCTTGCACAAGGAGAAGGCTATGCAGTGGTGCTGAAAATCCTGGATGTCTACTTAGCATTGAGTCAAAGCTGGCTCAGGTTCTCAGATGGAGGCACTCCAATGTGCTTCATAGTGACAGTGATACTCAGTGAATGATGGGACTTCTCAGTATGCCTGGGAAATTGGCAACATGCTGCTCTGTGTTAGCCAGCATAAGTAAATCTGCACCAAGTCAGTATTAACTGGTGGAGGTTCCTTTTCATCTTGTGTACCCTCCTGAAAGATCTCATAATAGTAAAAGCTGGAAAGTTTTAGTATATTTTCAAGAACCAGAATTCACTGTGAAAGCTTTATCAACTTTTCCTTTCTTGAAAAATAAATCGACCTCCCACCCCAAGTGAAGAGACTTTCCTTTTCCTTCCTGACTGTTCTTATGTTGACTCATTTTATCTCTGTCAATTATAGAAATGGATTTGTCTTTCTGAAGGATGGACATTTGTAGCTCTACCTGTTATCATCCTTAGGCCCAAGTTCACAAAGCAACTTGGGTTTTGCAATGTGTTTGTATTAGGCACCCAGCTCCAAGATCAGACCGGACAATTTGGTCAGGGTATCCAAGTTTACTTCAACTCTTATCTCTTAGCTGTGTGGTATCCCAAAAGGCATCTGCTGTAGAGAGATGCTGAACAGAATTACAATGGAAGGGAGCAGTGATAAAAGGAGCCCAGAGATACAGAAATTCAGGCTTTCTCTTTGGTAGGAGGCTTTTCACTGAAGCCCTTTTCACTGAAGTCCTCTCCTACCTGTACTTTTTGGTCTGCCTGTGGGAGAAATGACAAAAAGACATTCCAAAGCAATTCCTGGCAGTGTGTCTATTACATGTAAAGCATGAAGAGCTAGATCATCTCCTTAGCTGACAGTTTACTTTCATTCAGAAGGAATCTAAATGCTGTGCATTGTGCTGACCTTGGGATAAAGATGCTTACTGGATCAATATCCTGGGGGATCTAGATGAGAGTATGTCTAACTAGCAGATCGGAAACAGGTGGAAGAAATAAAAATGCAGTATGAATGTCAGCACAGGTAAGACACTGGTGCTCACTGGCTTGCAGAAGAGCAGAATTTAGGAAGCTGAGGAGTAAATACATCTCTTGTGAACCTGTAAATGTCAGACATCTAAATTCTACAAAAGTGAAAATTCATTTTAGAAAACGCTTCGAGTATGGGTATCATTGTATCTCTTTATACATAGTGAAATAATGCAATAAGATTCTAGTCTCATGAAATGTGAGCCATTGCTTCAGAGGTAAGGATTTGTTTAGCTGGACTACTTAGAGAATAAGGTAAGATGATGAAATTTTGCTTTGTGGTTGGACATTTGCCTTGGTTCTGGTTTGGGAATTTCTCTCATAGCATGTGGCTAAGCTGTGAGACTCCCTCCCTCAGGACTGTTTATAAAGGTTTAAAACATAAATGGATTGAGGAAAGAAATCCATGAAAAGTTATTAAATACATAGGCAGCACTTCTGGAGCAGGAGAATCAAAATCACTATGTCTGTCTCTTCCCTTTCCCTCAGTCACTACATTCTTGCCCTGTTTTACTACTTTTTCTGAGTCACCTGCTGCTGGCTGTTTCAGAAAGAGCCAGTTCTAGATGGATGCTTAGACCCATCCTCTGTCACAATTTGTACCTTTCGGTGCAAGAGAAGCTTCAGACTGAGAGTCAATTGGAAAGCAGCAGCACAAACAGAATTTTCAGTGTAAGTACACTAACGGCAATCTCCCTTCAGTTTAACTCCTGACTTGAAGAAAATCCCTGTATGCCCTAGTTTGAGATCACACTAAGTCATGCTTACTCCCTTCAGGAACAACACAGTCTACCAGAATACTCAAAGGAGATAGAGAAAATGAATAAATTTCTCTAAATCTCATAAAAATGTTTAAAAATATTCAGTTAGGACTGTGGCAACCACTGAATTGGCTTTTTAGAGTTAAATTCAAAGAAACCGATTTATGTAAGCATTCTAACAGTTCAGGGAGAATTCATTCTGCATAGCTCTTTCTCAGACTTGTTGGTTCCTGTACTATGAAATAAACTTTTTTTTTTTTAAACTGAGTAATTTAAAAAGAAATCAATACACTATATGCTTGTGTCAGTGCTTATAAAGTCTCACTCAAGATTACTCAATCTGCTGATTACAAATGGTTTCAAATTAAACTTCTAAGATGCACAGACATGATAAATGTGTCAGTAGTTCCATAATAGTTATCACATCATTTTTGAAGATCTGTTGATCCTTTAGCACTTTAGCTACGGCTTTAAATTGCAAGAATTCAAGTGACTATATTTTTGTAATCCTGTAACAGACACACTGCATTTTAAAAACTTTTAAAACACTTTGCTCAACTGTTTTTCCCTTATGAATACTTTCCTCTTTTTTATTTAACCTTTTTATTTTCTGAATAAAAAATTAACAGCTGAATGTACTTTTCTCCACTTATATTGTATATTGATTATTCTTTGCCCTCAACCTGTTTGTGTTCTAAACAGTAATAATCAAGATTTTTTTCTTTTACTAATGATGCTATTGATGCTTAATCCTTATGCAATAGAACAAATTTGTCTTCTAAGCATCAAAGTATATATTTGTAGTCACTGATAAAAGTTTTTAACGTCTTGCACAAATCTGCCTATTGATTAAGTTCTACTCTAAGTAGTCTCAGAGAAGCTGTAGTTTAAAATGTTTTTAAAAATTCACCAAACAAGTCGACTGTAAGTCTTACTGCACTAATACAGGCCAACAGCTGGTGTCCTATTGTGCTAAATTCTTTGAAAACACAATGAAATTAAAGTTCTCGGAGCCAAACAATTTATGTTGAAAAGAGATGATACCCATCAGTAAGTGTTCCAAGAACAGATTTTCCGGGTACCTAAAAACTGTTGCCAACCAATACATTAACTGCCTTGGTGCTGTGCCTCAAGGCTGGAAACACTGTGTTCAGTGCTTTGCTGCTTCATGGGATTGGCCAGGATGTTCAGGAACAACCATTTCTTGCTTTAGATCAGGCTTTTCTGTTCGTTATGCAGGGAACATTTACACTGGGGGATACTCTGATAAATCTAAGAGGCATGATAGCTGGAAGAAACAGTCACCTTGCTTTCACTCTGTTGGTGCACAATTTGCCATGGACTGGAGTGGAATCTAAAGCTGTGTTCCAGCATCCATCTTTCTGAAAAGGGAAAGAATGTTTGATATTTGCTTAGATCTTGAAAGTAATTGAAAGTAAATTAAATGTTTGAAATAAGAAAAAAAAAAAAAAAAGAAAGAAAGAAAAAAAAGAAACATTGAGCAATTATGGTGCAGGAACCTTGTGGAAATCATGCAGTCCAACTCCTGGTCAAAGCAGATACAGCCAGATCAGGTGGCAATGGGTCTTGTCCAGTCCAGTTTTAAATGTCTCCCAGAATGGAGATTCCACATCCTCTCTAAGCAGCTTCTAATATTTGGCCTAGCTCATGGTGAAAAAAATTCCTTGTGTCTGGATTTTCTCCTGTTGCATCCAGACACATTTCCTCTCACCATTATCTCTGTGCACCTCCAAGAAGAGTCTGGATCCATCATCTCTATAGGCTTCCTTTAGGTATAGGCATGGACCAGTATGACAGTTTGGCATTTGAAAGTATTGTGCTGGAAAAGAACCAAATAGTAGTAAATAACATCTTGGATGATTTATTTCTGTGTTTTCCACACTGATTCTAAAGGAGATTTCTGTACAGCCACTCCCATGAAAACCATAGAGCAAAGGAAGAACTCTATAATTTTCAGTCTGGTCTTGTGCATAGCAAGAATAACTCAATTAAAATACCATAGGTGGCAGAAGGATATTTAAACCACTATAATTCACGTGGAGAATATTTCTCTGATACAACCACTGAAGACCATAGACTAAAACTGCCTCCAGGGGATTCTGATAAAAAATGAATATATTTGGGTTGGGTGTGGAATGGGAAGGACACTACTAAAAGCGTAGGCACTGCTGCAGTCTGCAGGGCAGCCCAGTTGTATTCATTGACAAAAGAGCTTTGAGATACACCAAAGGTTTCAATAGTCCTTGTAGCAACTGGGCATCAGAAGGGAAAAAAAGTGTGTAGAGCCCTCTCTGCCCTGTACTTGTTCCATGGACTTCAAGCATCAGAACTCCTTTCTAGGAGAGGAATCCTCTTCATTTGCTTTCCCATGGAGATTTCACACAAATAGTCATTAAAACTGGAAATGTGTTATTTCAAATATAAAAAGACAAGGGAAAACATATTCTAACAATCCATCACGTACTTGTTACATATCACAAAGGAGGAACGGCACTTATCTCTCTCAATGTCCCAGTTAGAGCTTAAAATGCACAGGCTGAATATGTCATGGCATAAGTGTTCCTTGTAGAGATCAGATTTGATAGGTGTGACTGGAGCTGAAGTGCTCCACTGCTGCGCCAAAAGAAAAAGAACCCTTTGGGACAAGTGAAACAAGGAAATAAGATACTCCAACCAAGTGATCTCTTCAAAGCAACCCTCTGAGAAAGATACTGGACTGTGACTCCTATTTTTAGTGAGGAATCATATTTAAAGTCTAATGTTAATCTATTCTCTTGGCCGGTTAATACCAAACATAATTAATGCTAGATGTTTGTATAAAACCCCCAACAACTGCAGTGAGATTTAGGGAGCTGCTGTAACTGGGCTTTGAAATGTCTAGGGATTTTTCTGCTTGGCTGTTGATCAAAATCATAACATTTTGCCGAACTGCCATTTGATCATGGAAATAAACTGCTCTTTCCTTTTCAGAGCTGTAGCTAAACCACTGTTTGGAATGTAAAATGCTAATGTGTAGTTAATAAAACAGGTGATCTAAGAAACAAGAGTAACACTAACTCTTCCTGTAACAAATGCTTAAGTGTTTGTGAAGCCCAGATATTTAGCTGCATTTGTTTGTTATATACACCGATATTTTCCACTCTTCTTGCAATTAAAATGTTCTGGGAACAATACACAATAAGGTTCAAGATTCATGTACTCAGAATATTTGCTTATATGCATATATATACACATTTAATATTTTTTCTTGAATGCTTTCTGATTTTATGAATCATAAAAGTACTGTTCCTTAGTGATTCCTGTGAAACTTCTCGACCCCTTACTCGTTCCTCTTGCTCTAGCATAAGAAAATACCAAGATCACTTTTTTGATCAAAAACTTGGCAACTTATGCTACTGAATAGATCCAATTAGACAATTCATTTGGCCTTTTTTTTTCCAAGTTGAGTGCTTTTGGAACCCAGTGATCAAAGCTGTCTCTTGAGAGCATCAATAAGGTTTTTAACTCAATTCACAGATCAGAGAAAAATGATGTCTCACTCTGAGTCACAATGATTATGAATTTGGGAACCATCTAAGAGTTTACGCATTATTTAGCCAATAATGATTAATTAACATTTTGTGTCCTCTCAGGTGGAAATCCTTGATTGGGAGACAAAGAAACAGCTATGCTTCCTAGATAAGGTAAAACAAAAATCTGCTTAAAAGGCTAGGTGACTGTTTTAGAAATTACTAACTTTTCTTAAATAAATTCGGTGTTTATGAAGGGTATTTCATCTCCTGGTAGCCTTTTCTTAGCCGCTTGCAATGATTTTGCAAACTTCATACTGACTACAGTGTATTTCAACCCTTTCCTAGAAGGAGCTTTTGGGCAAAAAAGACAACTTCAGTTGCTTTACTAAGATGGTGCCAGTTGTGTGGTACTCAGAAGCCATCAGATTGTCATGGCTGTAGTAGTAACTCTTGACCACTGCTAGAGAAGCTGCCTCTGAAACAGGTGTCAAAAATTGTCCTGCCTTTTCCTGACATTTCTTTGAATCCTTCATGCCAAGGCTAGACATCTGTAAGAAGTAGTTACATTGTCTAAGTCACATTTCTATTTGGCTTAATAGTCTTAAATCTAGTAGTTGTCTTTCAAAATATGCATCTTAAATTTACAATATTTTTGTTGCTTAGGTGGAACCAAAGGCCACAATTAGAGAGATCAGATTGATGTTCCATAAATTATGTGAGTATAACTTCCACAGTAGCTCACATCACATCAGAATATCCAGTACATAAATAGGAAAAAATTACATAATTTGAAACATGATATACACAGACATAATGCTGATAACCTGCACATGAATGTGATCACAGTGAGATTTCAGTAAAATAATTTTATCCTATCCTGATAGAGCTTTTTATTTTTTTCTGCTGCATAAATTATCACCTATATTAGTGTTGAATAAATTTTTATAAAACCTTTAAACGAAGCTCATCTTGTTGTATTGTGTCCGTTATAGCAGTGGATGATCTAAACTGACCATTGTATATCACACAATTCTGTATGGTCTTACAGATCCTCGGTGGTACCCAGCAAGGCAGTCAATAAAACTTGATCCAAGTAAGTACTTGTGAGATCTGGAGTAACTAAACTCTGAGCAGGGCCCTGGCATGAAAGGTGTACTTAAGGGTATCAGCACTTAAGAATCTGTTTCCAGCTATGTTAATTAGCCCTGTGAAGGCTGAAGAGAATCCAGAACAAATACAATTCTTTGGAAGTAAACACAGTCCCACCCCGGTGCTTGGTAATTAACTCAGGAGTTTGCACATTGTTCCAATGCACTTTCTAACTACTGAGCAGTGTTGCTTTCCAGAGAAGCAGTGCAGGATGTAGATATTCACTGCCCTTAGCTGCAGTGAAGTGAGCTCAGCTGGGAATACCAAAAAGGGCTGTGAGTTTGAGCTATCAATTCACATAATCCTCTGCTCTCAGGCAGGAATTACAGTTCTTTTGAGGGAAGCTAATGCAGAACACGTTGCCTTGGATGTAGCAATTGCTGACAAAGCTGATGACAACTGGCTGACTTCATTAATACACCTGTAGGTATTGCTACTAGAAGCCTCTTACATGGCCTGAGTCCACAAAAGTCTAATTGCCAAACTGTGTTAATTCATCTTAGCTAAAATATAGCACTTTCTTTAAGGATAATTTTATTTAAACTGTCCCTTAAAAGTATGCTGGTGAAGATTTGCTCATTGTGTAAAATCTGTCCATGGAAAACAGATATATGATTATCTTGTTTCCTTCTTTGAAGGTCTCCCTTGTCAGATTCCTCTATGAATTTAAGTAGTGAGACTTGCCATGAGAAAATGCTGGCCTTCTGGAGATTCCTCCAAATCTAGGCATTAAAAGCTCAAGTACTGTGGAATCACCTTCTAGCTGGTTGTTTGGGAAAAGAAAGGCAGTGAAAATTTCTATAAGAGAGTTTTCTAAACACAGTTAATCCTATCTCCTGTTTGTCTGATGATGAGCAATGAGAAGAGCAGAAGAGAGGAGAGAGGTGGAGCTGACTAGGAGGTCGGTGAACTATGTAAAGGGCATTGCCCCATCAACAGATTCTGCTATTAGCAGTGATGAAGCAAGTCTACTAGACTAGGCAGTCACTTAGGATTGAGAATTCTCTTAACTGTTTTGGTGTGAATAGAAGATCCAGGCTCATATGTGATTACAGGGATAGATAAAAATTAAGTGTAAATATTCTGGGTCTGTTTGATGAGATTCCAATAAACCCACATCGCATCAAGGAGTCTCAGAGATAAAGCACCGTATAAAGCCAGTACGCTACCAAAGTGGACTTGAATGTCACTAAGATGTAATTACTTCTTTCCTTCTCAGAAGGAAAGTCCCTGAGGGATGAAGAAATCCTGCAGCACCTCCCTGTTGGCACAACTGCTACCTTATACTTTAAAGATTTAGGGCCGCAGATAGGATGGACTACGGTGAGCTCTGCTTCAAGTCGGAGCCATTTTAATGGCTAGTTTTCCATAGTTAATCCTTACATCACTTTTTTGTTTTTCTCCGATATTTCTGCATGATGTCTGCTCTGATAGTGGATGCAGGCAATGAATCCTCATTGCTTCAGCTCATTTAATCAGGGAAAGCAGTAACAGATTGAATGTCTATTCAGTTCCCTGGGAGAACAGCAGTGGAAAACCTGCTGCAGGGTAGGTTGGCCCTACAGAACTAAAATGTTGTCAAATGGATGTCTACTGCAAAATCATTAGGAGCTAGGTATGTAAATGCCTTTGGCAATGTGCTTCACAGGACCAGTGTAACTCCTGACAAAATTAAGATTATACTCCTATGAGTTTGTCCTGCAAAGAGGCATGGAAGCAACTTCACGTATCAGTACTTAAAGTGGCTTCAGCAAGAAAATGCATAAAAGCATGTCTTTAAGACTTCAAAAGCTATCTGCATGTGACTCTGTCCTAGGATGCCAGTGACAGGCTAATGACAGCTGATAATTTCTGCAATATTAGCAGCCATCCACAAAGACCTTGCATATTTACTGTCTTAGCTCAAATGCAAATTTTATCAAACTCACTTGGCAGGCACCGCAGCACTGCTGTTTATGCAGTGAGGTGACCAATGACCCTTCTAGCTCTCTAGAAGGTCCTTGCTGCACAGTATTACACTAGTTCCAATGAACAGCACAATGCCAAGGGAAAAGTACCTCATAACTTAAAGGCATATTTACCATTTATTAGCTATGAGACATTAATAAAACCTTGTGTTGATTACAAATAGCAAAGACAATCTTAATAGAAGGTAAAATTAAAAGTCAAATATGTTCTGCGAAACTGAGTTTTCACGTCTTTACTTTGGATGCAATGCTGATAAATCAAGCACCTATTACTCAATCCAAAAAAACAGGAAGACAGACAAAAACGTCTAATGGCAGTGTAGACTTCAAGATACACATGCATTAATATACACCAAAATATCACAGTGCAGATTAAGGCTTCTACCATTTCATAGTCTTCTGCATTCTACTCTCTCTGCCCTTAAAGCTACTTCATTCAAATATAATCCAAGAAATACTTCAGTATTATCGAATCAAAAAGGTGAGCTTCTCATCTTAGCTACAAGCAAACCTGATCTTCACCAGAGAAAATGCTGATTGTAACAGAAGTCAATAACCCAACTTTTCTGAGTATTAAAAAAACCTAAACACATTAGAGAACTGGGAGAGAATTTGGGTTTCTTTTTTTGTTTGCTTTCTTTTGTTGTTGGGTTTTTGTTTGTTTGTGACAGAAGTACCATCAATTTCCCTTCTCTCTCTGTAAGTGAAGTATGGACCTACCTTCTGCACTTATAGATGGGTGGAAAATACAGCTGTTAATATTTGGTCCAAGGTTAACTTCATTTTAAAGTGATGTTCCTAAGAAATACACACACATGTGAAATGAAATAAAATTAAAGAATAGCTTCTCTGGTTTCTTCTTTTTTTTTTTTTTTTTTTTTTTTTTTTTTTTTTTTTTTTTTTTTCTTCCTTCTAGTATTCCCATTAAAGCTTGTTTGAACATAGAATGAAATTATTGCTTCCCAGGACAACTGCTGTGCTAACTGTTCACACAGATGAGGTCACTGTGAATACTTATGAGCTGTGTTTCCAGTTTAAACAAAATTCATTCAGTAGAAGCAGAACTCCTATTTCTCCAGACAAATTCTTCACCAATTTTCATTTTAAACCAAAATAAAGCAACTGCTTTTGAGTGCAAGAGAAGGGTGAGAGCTGCATAAATGTAACATGCATGCATGTTTGTCATGATTTCTGGGCTGCCATTATTATCTTTTCATACCATACTGTGTCTGCTGCACTGGCAATGGCTGTTTGAATGCAACTGAGGCAAACCATTGCAAAGTATTTATGTGCATGGCTGCCAGTTTCATAGCCCGAGCCCAAACCTTCTACTCCCTCCCTGCCTCCCTTAATGCCATCCTGGATGCGTAGAGGTGTTTATCCCACTGCATTAGTTATCACAAAGAAACCAAAGCAAGATGGTCATCTAATTCAGCTGTCTAATTATCTTCTCTCTTTTTGCAGGTATTTTTGATAGAATATACAGGTCCATTGTTCATCTATTTTCTGTTTTATTTCCGCATGACTTTTGTCTATGGACTGGATGAGAGGTTTACATCAAGTCCTCACCCAGTAGTTAAGTAAGTCCGTTTGCAGGCTTTGAGCAGTATTTCTTCTAGTCTTATTCCAAATGTCTTGCCACACATGGTTTTTTAAGCACTCTTAAATGCTTTTGTCTTGCTATTTCTAGCTTGGCATGTATCTGCCATTCTTTCCACTACATCAAAAGGTTGATTGAAACAGTATTTGTTCATCGGTTCTCCCGTGGGACTATGCCACTGAGGAATATTGTGAAGGTAAACTGTGTCAGACTCTATCCACAGCTGCCCTTACAAATCCAGCCTAGCCAGCCTATGCTCTGCCTCTGCATCACAGACTTTTTTTTTGGTGGCTTTTGTAGCAATGCACAGCAGATCTCACCCATAAAGCCACAGTTCTTTCAGAAGATTTCTTAATGTCACTATTGTATAACCCACATACTGTCATACTGTTACTAATATAATAGAAGTCTCATTACTTTTTAGAAATTTAACCTTCAGCATACCCTTCCTTTTCAGTCATCTAGGTACTTGGGTGTGAATATTTTAGTAACAAGTTAACTTTAAAGGTAGTACAGGCAGGCACAAGGGTGGGAGAAATAACTTAAAAAAAACCCCAAAAAACTATTTTTCTAACAGTCATTTTATGTCTGCTTTGCCCCTAAAATTCTCTTCATTGTTAAGGAAGTGTTAATTTACCTTTGATCCAGTGCAAAGCTGCTTGTTCTGCATTTTCTTCTCCACAGGTGCATTCCCTAATGTCACCAGAGCTGCTGTGGCAGAGGGCAGCTCTTGGGGTGCAGGCTCTGTTTCCTGGGTGTCTGAGAAGTAGTACAGTACTGCATGGTTGTGCATAAGCTGTAGTTATTTTACCAAAGCTTGCAACAAAGAACACAGTAGTAGTCAAAAGTACACCTTATTCTAAGGAAGACAAGAGATTATCAAGTGAAAAAGCATTTGGGACTTTTAACGTTTGGCATTTAATTTGCACTATGGCAATGATACTTGTAGCAGCTGAAGCTCTGTCTTGTGGGTAACTCCTTACAGCTGTCCAGTGGCTCTGGTCCCTCAGGTGATAGCTTTTTGCTTTCAGGAAAGGAGGGTCTGTAGTGGAGCAGTGGCCTTCCAAAAGAATTCTCCCCAGAAATTTATTGTGCTTCCTGCAGCAAGAGTTCTTAAAAGGTTTGCAGATCTCATTCTTGACACAACAGATCTTGCAGATCTCTTGTTCTTGACACAGTAGGTAATGCATGTTAAACAGCAGATAAATGAGCAACTTTACCTTGAAAAAGCAATCAGTGTGATAATTATTTTTCTCACTGCCATCTTTGACAACTACTTGCTCCTTTCAGACCATACAAACTGTTGTTGCTAAAACTGACATTTGTACCAATCATTCTGAGCACTTCCTCTTTTCCATCTTCTCAGGTTAGTGGCTCTTGCTTTCATCTGTAAAGTTGCTCACAGTTCTTATTCTACCTGCTTAGCAATGCTCAGGTTTGATTTGCTTTTAGAATTCACTGGCCTTGGTGGTATTACTCCAAAATTGTGCCTGTGCAAAAAGCATCACATCCTTCTTCCGTTTTTCCATCACATACAAGTGGTAGACAAATCTTTTACTTTCAGGGTTTGATCACTTACATAGCAGATATAAATAGCTTATTTCCTAAGTGCAGTGGAATGCTATGTGTACAGGAGACACTTCAGTCTCATTAAGCAGAATTCTGAGATGGGAATTGATGAGAAATGTGATTTTCATGCTTTTTTCCCAATGGAATGAGAAGTTAATTATGCCCTACAATGCAGCAGTTTCACCAAAAGAAGAGCATACTAACAATAGTATAATTTTTTCTAAGATACGTTATTTTTTTCGAGGCATTGGAAAGGAAGAATACCTGATTTATCTGGACCTAGTAAGCAACTCCTTAGGGTGAATAAGATAGGGGTTAATACAAAAATTGTGTGGTGATAAAGGACTAATTGGAAGATAATTATGGTTGTACCAAAAAAGGATCAGTCAGACCTTTAATAATAGGGAAGTAGCAGTAGAATTCCTCAAAGATTAGTCTCATGATTGGTCTTACATGGTCTTTCTTTACCCATGAACATTTTTGTGAGTATAAAGAAGAGATATCATCACTTTGTAGAAAAATATCTCGAGGAAAGAGAACATTAGATCTAAATAAATACCATTTAAACCAGAAGACAATAGAAGAAGACAAACAGAAGGGTACATGCTGGTCATGAATAAACATAGGCAGGATATGAAGAAATATGGATTGTCATTTGCCGTAAAGAAGACAAAAGTCCTAACCATAAATTTGGAAACTTAAGAATAATTTATTTATGAGATCCCTGCAATATCTGAACTTGACCCACAGCATTACAAGAAATTGTTGTAAAGCTTTATTATTCAAGATTCACAGAAACTCTTTTTTCTTTCCAAGTAAGTTTATGAAGTCTGTATGTTCCTGTCTGAACCTCACTGGAAGCGTTTGTATGAGCAGTAAGGATTCAAGTGACGGTTGGACATTTACAAGTGTTACTGTTAAGGTCCTTAGCAGTGGTAGACCCCACTCATCTTAAAGCTCCTTTTCTTATAACTGATGAATACTCTTGCAGTAAATCATGTTCTTTGCCTGAATAGCATTTGTTCAGTTTAATTACAACATGTATTGTTGGGGACTGAGCCATGATAATTATTTAATTTTACTTCACTGAAATCCATTGCCATATGTTCCATCCTGTGCCAAGCCTTGAAGCTAGGAGAAGGTTTTTCTGAAGATGCCATTCCAAGATTACAAGAAACTGTGTCCACCTAAGTTTGTACAGCAGTGAGTAAATTGTAAGTGCCTGCTGAAGAAGCTAGTGTTAGGGAGGAAGCAATAGTTTATGGATAGGACAATACTTGTATTGTCCCTCACTGGAATCATTCTTTGGGTTCTGCTGCATTTCCTGGGGGAAAACGAAGTCATCAGAGGGAAGTTAGTTATTTTTTCTGCTCATTTATCCCACCTGCTTAAAAATTTGCTCTTTCTCATCAGTCATCTCTTATACAATCTCAGAGCAAGGAAGTGTAATACAAGCAAGTGCTTGTATTACAGTATACCCAAAATGTGTCCATTTTGTCTGAGGTCTCTGGGCACTGCAGTGGTTCAATTAACCCTAAGAACAAAGTGGAAATGCAACTGAATGTTTGATACAACTGTTTGCAGCAGATGAGGGGGCACCAGCATTTTCAGAAAAATGCACCATCAGACACTGCAGTCAGCTACTGCAGGTTGGAGACGCTGAGGTAATCACTTTTGCAGGGTATTATTGCTAGAAATGCAGTTCTGGTATATAAAGGGGGAAAAGACTGCAAAATTCAAAGAAAAAAAAAGTTAAACCAGTCAGGACAGTAAAAAATGCAGCCTTGGATGGGATTTTTGCCTGCATGAGCAGGAAAGAAAGTGGTGAAGGAGAAAGCAGAAACACCTAGAAATGTCTAAGTTATAGGAACCTATTTGGAAGGCCAAGAAAAAAGAGGACCAGAAAGAGTAAGAGGACCTTTACTAGAAGGGGTGAGAGGATCAGAGTTTTACTCAAAATTGCAAAGAGGATGCAAGGAAAGATAAGGCAAAGAAAAGAACAGAGGAAGTGGTGAAAGGAAGATAAAGCGCTCCATTGTGGTCTTGCTGAAGTCCAGGTGACAAACAAACATACCCTAATACATCAAAAACTGAGGCACTAGGTCAGGTAAAAGAGGACTCAATTGATGAGAGGCAAATGTATGAATTGTTGATGAGGGTTAAAGTCTGTCTGAAAGAGAATGACACCTAGAGCTTAGAGCACAGAGCAAGAAGACGTAGGGGCCAAGAAAGGACCTCCCTCCCATCTACATGTATATAAGGAGGGAGACAATAACGTGTCACCAAGACACCAAAGCAGCAATGAGTGTCAGAAAAAAACCCACAGGAGGTAGGGCCAAGGAAGCCAAATAAGAGGTAAAGACTGTAATTGTAAGTAGTTTTTTCATGAATGAAGCCTATGAGCAAGCACTGAGATTGGTCAGGAATGAGTCAGTCCAGCCATTAGTGACAGCTGCGTTATCAGAGTTTAGAGTGCAAACTGCATCGCAGAAACACAAGGACAGCAGCAAAAGGGACAGATGAGAGAAATCGCAGTGAAAGTGCAGAGGAAAGAGCAGGAGGCAGGAAAAGTTAAAGTGTGGAAAAGAAAGAAGCTGATGGGGTGAGGGAGAAGAGGACAGGAGATTGGGGAGTGCAAAATAATATGCAGAGAAGAGAGGACAGTGCCCAGATCTGGTCTTACAGTCTCAGGGGTCAGCAAAACAAATTTCTCTTCAACATAGAGTCTGTATGCGCTTCAGCTTTGCCCAATGGCTTGCCAGACAAGATAATCTTGTTTTCAGTCATACGGTCATACTTCCTAAAACTGTTTATAAACTTAACAGCTCCAAGATATTTTAGAGGAAATCTTAACTCTATTAGTACTGCTTCCTTTCTTTCCCACCTACCACACTTAGTACTGCCATTTTTTGTTGTATTATCAGCAAGTTAAAGGATTGTCCCAATTAATTGTTATCTACAGTCCTTGCAGTGAATATTGGCCTAAAAGGCTCTACTAAAACAAACAAAAAAATTGCTTATTTTTCAGAACTGTTTATATTACTGGGGATTTGCAGCTTGGCTTGCATATTACATCAATCATCCTCTTTACACTCCTCCTTGTAAGTAGCAAAACAGCCCTCAATGATTTAAGTACTTATGTATGTGCTTTGTGTACTAGTACTAATGACATGCAAACTTTTTTTTTAATAGCTTATGGGAAAAAACAGATAAATTTTGCTGTGATCATGTTTCTGGTAGGTTTTCTACTTTTTCTATAAAGCGCTAAAATATCTTGCTTTATTTCTTCTGTCATGTAAGTGAAGGAGTGAGTAGGATAAGCAGATACTTAGAACATGGACATTCTGGATGTACTACTAAAGCTGACCACTTGCATGCAAAACAGATAAATCCATCAATTTTTAATGGGATTTTGTACAGAAAGGAATATTTTGGTTCAGTGTCCATTCCAAGACTAGGATATTTATCTGCTGGGATGATCTCTCATAATCTTTAAAAGTTTGTGACCCTGTGTTTAAGAGCCAGTGACTTTATTTTATGAACTGTTTATTGAGTGTTAAGAATCAAAACAGATCATAAATCTCAGAGAACTAGCCAACTAAGAGAGTATATTGCTATAATTTCCAGTGATAAAGTTTCATTTTGCTGAGCTTCAAAACCTGTTTACAGCTTTCTTTACAATTCAAAATTCTTCAGTCACTGTTCATTCTCACAATTCCTAGGAACATTTCATACATGCAGAAGCAAAGTCAGTGTAGCCAATAAAGATGTACCTCTGTGCAAAGACTTCTATGTGTGTGTAACTTGTTTAGAACGTCAGCTGTTCACTTGCTTTGACAAACTAATCAGTGACTGCAGGATCCCAAAGCAGCTTCCCAGGATGAAAATTCTGTGAGGTCATAATCTATTTACATTTTATAGAGAAACTCCATAAATGAAAGCACAGAGCTGGGAATAAACTCAGGAGCTCTGACCACTAGTCATTTGCTGTAATAGTTATGCCTTGCAGCCACTGGAGACTGTCCATAATCATATAAATGGGTCATTTCAGTACACTCTCTTCATAATTGATTGGGGCAGCAGTCTTTAAATCCAGTGAAGGAAGCTGGGTCAATTATATTCCATGATTCATATCAATTATACTCTAGAGAAGAAAACTTACTTAGAGACCAAACTGTATATTCCTTGGGATTTTAATAACTTTTGAGAAACCAAGACTATGTAAATAATTTTTTGGATGTTTTTAAAGGCATAAAAATGATCAAAAGATAAAGCAAGCGTCTCCCGAGTTCACTTCTATCCCCCGTGGTTTATTTAGATTTCAAGGGGATTATATAAGTAATAAATCTGATCTTTTGGACATGGGGTCCGCATTTTCTGAAAAATATCATAAATATATAATGGAATATAATATGGACTCATATGTGAATGGAGACGTTTCATCCTTCTGTCAGCAATCTTAGTTAAGGATATTTATTATGTTTATAATAGATTATTTTCCTTTTCTTAAATATTTTAAAGAACCCCAGGAAATAACAAAAGGAAGAAAAACAAATAGAACAGAAGAACCTTTTTAACTCTGTCATACTTTTTCTTGCAGCTCTGTGAAGCTGGAAATTTTTCCATTCATGTTGCACTCAGTGACCTCCAGAGAAATGGTAAAAACTGCATCATCATTTTTCAGTTTTGTGCGGCCATTCAATTCACTCCTTCAGTTACTCTGCTTCAGGAAAGATCCTGGGGGGTGTTGATACCTGTCAGCTGACTGCTCTGGGAGCACTGGTTGCTCAGCACTGTAAAGATTGGATTCTAAGGGAAATCAGATAGTGCAAGGACTCTGACATCACTGTTGAACAGCACTTCTTATCTTACTGTAATCCTTACTGTCTGGGGCTGGGTTGTGTTGGAGGAGCAGTTACATTGGTTGTACTGCCAGTGCAAAAGGAATCAGTGCTGCTGTGAGTTGGTGAGCGAGGGAAGGTTCCCTCACAGGTATCCTATTCCTCTTGTGAGTCCAGGGGACATCCTGTCTTCCCACATCCTGTTTGTCCCTCTGACAGTCGTGAGACACAAAAGTAGGCTGGGTTGTCTTTACAGGAAACAACGTATTTAGGAGTGTGAATATTTTGTGATTTGTTTTCTAATCTATAGGATCCAAAACCTGTAAGATCCCATATCCAACAAAGAATCCTTTCACATGGCTGTTTTTCTTTGTATCTTGCCCTAACTATACATATGAGGTATGTATTTTCAAACAAGATGTTCAGATTTTAGTTTTGCTGAGTATACTTTTTGTTTCTTTTAGAATGTTTTACATGGAAGAAACCTCTGAAACCGTTCAGCTCAGTGCATTTCCCCTCTTTCCCTAAATTCCATGAAATCAGGTTGTGGACAAGAGTTTGTCTGCTCTTTCTCTCCTCTCTTGGGTCAGTACTGATGTGACTGACCTTACACAGACAGCCCTGACCCAGTGCTTTTGTGTGGCTGCTAGACAAGACATACACTGTAAAGCAGGGCAAATTCTGCAGCCAGGAGCAGGGAGATTGCCACTGAACATGTGCTGCAATGAGGGGATGGGGGTGTCTGGTGGATTTATAACATAAGAGCCTAGAAATATCACTGCAGGCAGGAAGATAGTGGACAGGCAAATAAAAGATATTGTGATAGAGAGAATAAGCCAAAGTCTTCTTCCCCATTTTCTTAAATTACACAATCATTTGTGTTGGTGGTGATTGCTTTAGAAACTTTAATCAGTTCATCATTTCATATTCCTTAATCAGGAGCTGAACTACTGAGTAGGTTCAAAAGCAGATAAAGTCAGTGCAACTCAATGTAACATTCATTCTTGCACAGAAGGACAGTGTCAGCTTTGAAATTCAGTGGAAATCAACAGATGATAATGAGAACAGCATTGGGCCTTGGACTGTAGAAAGTTACCATTCTTAACAGTGATGAAGGTCTGATGAATACAAATTAGGCAGAGAAACAGGAAGGACACTGTTTTAATGCTTAAAAATTCATCATTGTAAAAGCTGTGAAAGCAAATATGAAGGTTTTGTTTGTGATAATAAGGCACTGTTCACCTTTTTGGCTAAAGGTTATTAACAGTAGAAATTGATCTGGCTGACCTTGATTTTTTTATTTACCTATACTAGGACAAGGTTATTTTGATCAATAGAGAGATAAATGCAAATGCTGTCACCAGAAATATTTTAAATTTCCTTGGCCAAAACAGGTGGGGACCTGGATCAGTTTCACTATCATGACTCAGTGTGTTCCAGGTGAGTAATGTTTTGGTACTTCAACCTGAAGTGATGTCAGCAGCAATGGCAAACGTTTTTAATCTGATAATGAAATATATCTTTTTTTCCCCTTCCTTCCAGTGGGACTGTTCACCTTGCTTTGCTTCATTCAGATGACAATCTGGGCAAAGGATAAACACTGCACCTACTTACGAGAATTCAAGGATTATCCAAGTCATAGAATGCCAATTATTCCCTTTTTGTTGTAAGAAAAGAAGGCTCAATTTGAATATTGCACAGAACTTCAAGAAGAAAAACCTCATAAATGTCCTGCCAAATAAATGAATTAGTTAAAAGGATTTTGGTGCATGTTGAATCTTCCCCGCTAAGGGAAATTGTATGCACTTGAAAGCTACACTTCCCAACATTCAAGAATTCTCAACTCAGAAGCACCTTAAAAAATAAGGCTTTGTTGCACAGCTGCAAAAAACAACAGCTCCTGCACTTCACTGTAACGTGACTTAGATTTTTCTGTCCTAGTCTGTTTAGATTGATGGATCAGAAATCGTGAGAAGTCTGTGCTGAAAAGCAGCTCCAAATTTAGCAGTGGCATTCTGCAAGACAGAAGTGCACTGGAAGGAGGACACACCAGCTAACTACCAGAGCTCAGTTCAGCCAGCACGGCCAGCTGGCCTCAGGACAGTTGCATGATCTGCCTTCTTTCACTTGAAGAGAGTGTGCTGCCTGGAGGCAGGTGCTTTGTAACAGATAACATTACCAAAGAATAGGAATGGTTCCTGGAATAAAGAAATAGGCAATATCTCAGAAACCTGATTTGGGTCTAACCCCTAATTTGCCAAAAGAATCTGAAGTAAGAAGTATTTGTAGAATTTGTGAATGTAATTTCCTGTGCTGGGGTTTTTTGTTTGTTTTTGGTCTTCTTCATTAGTAAGTTGCATAGTAAATAAGATTCAGAAGCAATCTAACCTATCTAATCTTTGATATCTGGTCTGTTTTGATATAACATCTCCTTATGGTACTAATTGACCTTTTACACAGCACTTTACATCAGGCTTCTCTAAGCAGTTTTTAATACATTTTGTAAATACATGAAGTGACAGCTAGTCCTCGGAATGCTCTTCCTATTTTCAGAGCCAGGGAGCAAAACCAGCTTCATTTTGGACTTCCTGTGTTTTCCTTGTCACAGGATGTTCTGTGAGACTTAGTTGGGTTTTGTGTAAATCTAGTAAAAAAAGGCTATTGAAAACTATCTGAATGACATTTTAAAGAAGATATTTTAGAATGTGAAGAGAATGCATAGATATTGTTTTGTTTCATTATTTATTTATCAATAATAGATGTATAGAAAGATGTTTGCAACTATTTGTAAGGGTGAAATATGCAATAAATTCTATTTTAAAACCAGTTGAAATAATTATGGCAAAAAGAGAAGGCTACAGCTGGTTGCTGAAGTTTTGTAATATTTTGTACAGTACAAAGCAAGAGTGTCCTTATAAAAAATCTACATCAACTGAAGAAAAATAACTTTCAAAGCAAAAATACATGACCCAGATTTTAACTCTGTGTAACATATCTTAGAGAAGATTTCTTAGATGTTATTAGAACTGATAGATAGCTGAAGAAATACATCATTGTGAATTTGTTTTCAGTATTGTTTTTCCACTAATTAAGCTGTTGAACCAGAAAAAAGAGCTAAATGTCAAATGATTTCCCACTGAGTGCAGTGTGCAGTACAAGCAGGTTGGAATTTTCCTTCTGAGGAGGTAGAAAACACATACCCAATTCACACTTTACACTCACTTAATGTCCAGTCACAGGAAAGAAGAAAAATTTGGTCTTGTTTAGTAACAGATCTTTCCACGTCTCTGCAAGAAAACAAAACTTTTGGCAGATTTGGACATACTCTCTTTCTTTTTAATCTCCATTTTGACATTTGGCCTCTGTTTGAGGCAACTCAAAGATGAGTATGAGATCATTTTAATTAATTTTTTTTTTAAAAGCAAGTTTCTTGTCTGAGTCTGAGCTCTGAATTAATTCTTTTCGTTCTTGCTGAGACAACCGTCTGTTTTCACTGGCAGCCTGGTGAGACAGAGAAGCAATCTCCCAGGACTAGCCCCATCAGCCAGCACTGTTCTGACCTTGACAGTCCTGTGCACTCAGCATGGCAGGAATGTGATTCTAAGCTGGGCAATGCTCTCAGCTTCTGGACCTGTCTGCTGACTCGTAGCAGTTGATATAAGGGTTAAACAAGAAAAGCCTGCCAGCCTGAAAGTACCAGACAGAGAATCCATCTTTGATGTTATTTATATGCCAACAAAGAGGAATGAGATTAATTGTATCTTATACTAGAATAAAAGGAAGATTTTGTTCTGTAGCAAGGACCTGCCTTTCCTTTGACACTGTTAGCATGTAGTGTTACTGGTAGAGCAGTAGAAGTTGGCTGTTCATAGGGCTGTCGTTGTTGAGAGCACAGTGCTCAGAAAGGTGCAAAAACTCAATGTAATACTGAGTGTGCAAACCTTCATTTTACCCTTGGTCTGCTCTGGTATGGCACATGTTTGCACTGTGCAAACACTAAGCCTGGAGGCTGCAGGAGCAGTCTATGCAACTGCCTGCTGATGCAGAGCTGGGGACACCCTTGCCTCTCGGCTGGCTCCAGCTGCACGCGGATGCAAAGGAATTTCTTCATCCTCCATCTGCTGTTTAGCGAAGTTCACAAAGACCTGTGTGAGGAAAGCAGAAAATGTCACCATGTCTTCAACTGAGATGAGTTAGTGGGATGACTGCTCTGCAGGAAACAGGGGAATCCACAGACACCAAATGAACTGAGACACTGCGTTATCAGCTGACATCATGAGTTCCTCCTTTATTTTGATAAACTTCCTTGCAACTTCCTTGCAACTTCCTTCCTTTGGATGTACTTGCTTGCAAGTAAAATCCTACTTTTTCTTAAGGAGGAGATGGCTTCAGCCAGGTTTGTATGGTTTGCACAGCATGAGTTTGGTTGTGATAGGAAAGAGGAGACAGAATATTGTAGTAGGAAGCTGAAAGGCAGCCAAGAATGCCTCTGTAACAATCCCACCAAAACCAGCTTTGCATATATGGACCCTTTGTTACTTAGGAAAGCAGACAGATGGGGCCAATACCCTCCAGCAAGCGGGTGTTTTTAAAACTCCCAGTGGACTTCCCAGGTTTTGTGGGTCTAATTGCTTCTCACAGTATCTTTGGCAGAACACAGTCCAAACTTCTTATTTAAAATAAAATGCTACTCTCAGCTCAGTCTCATTCCAAATTGCTGACCTTGCTCAGACTGCTGCTCCCGAAGGAATGGGTTGTGTGAATTCTGTCATCTGGGAAACGCTGTCTTACCAGCTTTCACATGGCACCTATTTACACAGGAAATAAGGTACTGATTCATACTGATACATCCTCCTTGATGAGAGACCTGGAATCTTGCCTGAGAAAGAGGTGTGACCAATACAATTTGGTCCTCCAGTTGTTTGGATACATCCCCTTATGTTGCCTAATTCTCACCAGATAGGCTTTCTCACGGACGTTTTACATTTACTGACCTGATCTAATGTTGTTTGCGACACAGAATATTCTTCAATATGCAAATTTTCCTTATTGGAGATTATTAATCGAAAGATCTTAGCCAGAGAGGAAGAGCAAATCTGATACTGCAGCATGTTGTAGTGTTTCTCTCTCTGTAAACTCCCTGGGAAGTTGATGTGTATGAATCTCTCAGCAGGAGCAGGATCTGGAGGCAGCCCAGACTTTGGAGCTTTGATTTTCAGAGTGACAATGTAGCCATCTCCAAACCTGGGAAGGACATGTGGATTTAGAAACTGGGTGAAGAGGTTGTTTCCTTATTCAGGAAGGAAATTAGTTTTCTGCAGCTATGAAAACAACAGTATCTGAAAGATACTGCATTCGATCCAGTTTTTTGGGAAGCCCCGTGTTTGCCCTCAGAAGTGGTATGTAGCATAATAGAGTTGAAAGGAGATCTGGTCAGATTGTCTAATATCCAACAGAGCTGTATCCAGAAATAGGTCTATAGTTTACCACAGAATAGGTAAAACAATGAAATGCTTGTATTAGGAATAGTACATGTCACATATACTAAATTTTCCCATTAAAAACCATGATAAAAATATTCTACTTACTTGTATTTTAGCTCCTGAATTGTGCCAAGGCATTTGAAGGTACCTTGTACCATGATGGCTAAACGAGTACAGAGGGCTTCACATTCTTCCATACTTTCAAAAGAGAGAACAGACACTTAAGACAAAAGCCAACAGATGTACTTTAGCTGCTTTTGGATTCTGAATCCTAACAGTTTTTACCTGTGTGAGGTTAGAACCACCGCTCGCCCATCCCTGAGCACGCCAACAATGGAGTCCCACAGGAGGCGCCGGGACTGAGGGTCCATCCCGGTAGTCGGTTCATCCTGTAATGAAAATGTTAAGGTGATCAGAGTCAGAGAAAACGAGAAAATCTATCTAGAATCAGGTCATTTTTTTGGACCATAGCATATAATTGCTTCTCCATGGTAATCTGTGCCTTAAGGAAGCACACAGACCTTGAGAAGTGTAGGAGTGAGTGAGTACCAATGGACTTCTTGGCACAAAGCAGTAAAGGAACAAGTACATACAAGGACTGCAGGTGAGAATCCAGTGCTGTCTGTGGAGGGCACAGCTACAGGGAAGGGAGTGCCTTTTCTGGGCAGCAATGAGCTCTCACCAGGTTGTCTTACTTTCATAAACTTATAGGACATTGTTCAATCCAAGAAACTAGTGAAGTCACTCTGATTTACACCACCTAAGGATTTGATCCTACATAAATCAACTGACCCAGTAAGTAACAAAAAATGTAAACAAAATTAGGATAGAAAAATTTTCATTGAACATCTTGTCTTAAGAAATTATGAGAAAACATTTTATCTGACTGTTTACTATAGGGAGAATACATGTAAAGGCATATTAAATGGTACAAGGAACGAATCTACTAAAATGTTTTAAAACAGTTCTTCATAGACTTAACAAAGTAGAAGTGACTGTTTAAAAGCCAGAGACATACAAATTAAGGTGGTAGAATATAGTCTAAATAAAGAATTTCTGTAGAAATTTCATATAGAATTTCCCTTTAGATATGCAAGTATCCAATTACTTATTTTATTATTATTTATTTGGTAAGACATTTCAGCATTTGTATAGTTTAGTATAGATTTGTATAATTGATTCCAAAGATATTAAAGGCTGTGAAAGGGTAGGTATCTTCCTCTGTTCTGCTGGATAAAGCAGCCAGGAGTATATGTTAGAAGATCATATTTTACATCAGTGGCTACACTCTGACAAGAAAAGGCAGACTGAAACTAAGCAACAGTTTAAATTCAGATTTTTCTGGATTATAGATTTTATCTCAACACATTCTTTTTTGAAGATCTTTCTTTTGTAATCACTTGGCGTCCACTGGAAACATAGTTACGCATCCCAGACTACGCCTGAAATGAACACAAAATCACACAGAAATAGCTGTAAAATGAGGGAAGAAAGGAGCTGGCAAGGACTTTTTGGCTCTTTAGCACGTAGTGTTATGAAATGTTATATTGAACTCCCAGGGCTGCGTTTCCATGACACTTACTAGCAAGACAAGTGGTGGGCAGCCTATCAGGGCAATGGCAGTGGAGAGCTTGCGCTTGTTGCCCCCACTGTAGGTCCCTGCCAGGTGGTCTGCGTACATGGGAAGTCCCAGCTTCTGGATGCCCCATTCAGCAACCTGTAAGAAAGACCATCTGTTTCACACAGCAGCTAATGCAGAACAGAGGGGATTGCTGATACATCTTCTGGCAGCAACATGACAGTCCTTTGGGTTTTAGCACATCCATTTTAGAACTGGGTCAGGGAAGTACCAAATATTTATGATGATGATGAGGGGAGTTCTAACTACATGAGGGAAAGCCATAAGCAGTCACAGCTGTAGACTTCTATCTGTGCAAGAATTTAAATTATTTTTTTCTGGAATCTTCATGTATTCTTCCCTATACATTCACAACTCTAAAGGCAAGAGTGAAACAGCAACCAGTGCCATTATGAGCCACAGGAATCGCGTCTTTAGTCTTCCATTGTTGGTGCCACAGATTTGCAAGTACCATTAATGCCTGGGAACCTGCATTTGATAGTGTGGTCTTGTTACTTAACTGTTCAAATGACAGGAACCAATCCAGGACTTCAATACAGAGAATAACAAGTCCACTTTGGAAATTCTGGCCCTTGGCATGTTAAGAGCACCGTTAATCATCACAAATATCACTGTAACTATCAAAAGCAAGACTATTTACCCTCTCGATTTCTTCTGCTGGAACCCCCCGCAAGCGTGCATATAAATGGAGGTGTTCTCGTCCTGTGAGCAGGTCATCGATGGCATCAAACTGAGGGCAGTATCCCATGTTTTGATGGACATTAGAAATGTGGGTCAATATACTGAAGAAACAAAGAAAAGAGTTGTAGTTCTGTAATACTAGCTCTAAGACAGAGAAGAACAGTTTGAATAAAATCCTTATTTTCTGGGGCAACAACCCTTGTAAGTGGAGAAATAATTCTTCCTGATAAAACATCCTGCAAAAATATCTGTCTAAGTAGGAGCAAGGAATACACTGTTGTCTTAAGTCAGCTCAGTCCTAGTTACGAGTGTAGGCCCCTCACCCATTTTCTTGTTAAGGTATAGACTAACTTAATGAGAAGTTCTTTAAACAGCCACTCAAGTTCACTATTTTTTGAAAACAGTGTTTATATCTAGAAGAAAAGAAGCAGTTATTTCAGCTCAGAATATGGTCACTAGCAATAGACAGGCAGGACACAAGGCTAAAATTTCAATGATAGTAGGAAAAGTACAAAATCACAGAATGGGTGTGGTTGGGAGGGGGCTCTGGAGGTTATCTTGTCCACTGACCCTGCTCAGGCAGCGTCACCTAGAACAGGGTGCCCGGGACCATATCCTGGCAACAAAAGAGTTATTGTTCAAATCACATCAATGGACAAAGAATCAAATCCCAACTACACCTAACAAGCCAAGGCACACAGCCTTAAACCAACATAAGGGCATACCAGATCACACTGTAATAACTTATAACATTATGCCAGCACTGTGTAAACTAAGATGCTAGAAACAGCCAGAGAAAAGTTCCAAAGCTCAGATCAAAGTACCTGTTGGATGGGTTATGTTACATTTGGGAGCTCTTACCACTAGATATGATTGCCTTGTCCCACTGTTAGCATTACTACAACTTACCCACAGATTTTACAAATGTTAAAGGTATCAAATGCAATTGTGTGTTAGCTGTGATCTCAGTGCCACAGAGCTGCTGGATCATTGAGAGTGTGATCTGGACAGTTCTGTATGGTAAATGGACTGTCACAGGGGTTTTTTAAGGTACTTACCTATTGCCAGCCACTACAGCATCTCCCGATGTCACATCAGTATCTCCAGTCAGCATTTTGAATGTTGTTGTTTTACCAGCACCATTCACTCCCAAGAGGCCAAAGCACTAAATTGCAAAATTTATCATATTCTTTAATATTTCCAACTTGCAAATCATCAGGGGTATAGAATCTGAACTGATCCATGGAATGTAATCCAGTGTTATTGAACAACCTACCTCTCCGGGACGGATGCCAACACAGAGTCTGTCCACTGCAGGCTTGCATCGACCGGCATAAATCTATATTGATGAGGGAGAAAAAAAAGAGGAAAGTTCCTATTTCAAGACATCTACAGAAATGAAAATCATCTGACTGTTTAGTTTAGTTTAATGCTATTGGGGTGAGGCAACTTTAGAACTGACACAGGAGTAAGCATTTTTTTCATTCTTCTCAAAATATTACCTTGGTCAGTTCTTGTAATTGTAAGATATCAGTTTTGTTGTCTCCATTCATAATTCTTTTTCTTTCTTCTGCAACATCCTCATCTTCATTAATAATAGGTGACATGGCAGTCTCAGCAAACCTGGAATAACCCAAGATACTGAGTTGCCCTGGGTTCAATTAGAATAACAGTGTGAAACAATGGCTAATCTGCTGCCAAAAATGTGACTGGTGGAAGCAGCGGGATTGAAATTCACAATGTGACATTGGCTGGAGTATTCCTGCTGTTGAGAGAAGCCCTGACCTTTAAAGTTAATATCTAGATACTAAAAAGGGAGGAAATGGCTTGCTCAAAAGGACATGCTTTGTCAGTCACTGATATGACAGTAACCTGCCCCTTAGCCACAGCTTTCACTGTTTGGCTACTCTTAGTACCTAGTGATGGTCCTTAGAAGTAGAAGATCTCCCTGCAAGAGAGTATTTTTATAACTGCACCAATTAGTGCTCTTGTTGGCAATCTTGAACAGGAGTGAATGACCCACTCACAGCTGGTAGGTAGGGAGCTGTTTTCATCAAGGGAGAGGCACATTTATAAAGCAGAGAGGGGAAGTTCACATAGTGTCCAGGATACAGCTGTCCTGTGCCATAGACTAGAATTGCTGTCCTGGGATGTCAGGCTAGTACCTCATAGTACTAACAAGTACCTAGCCTGACTGGTACTGAGGACACTACAACTTTCCAGGTGATTTTATAATCTCACTACTACACTGTCTTAAAAAAACAAACAAACAAAAGTACATTAAAATCTTAATTCAAGAAAACTAATTCCTTTAATAAAATATTCTTATATCTTTCCAAGATAATGCAGATTTGTAAATGCTTTCTTGAATCAGTATATCAATACATTAAGATCAGGTAAGTAAATAGAAAACAAAAAGGCTACAAATTTAGAGAAAAATTAAGAACAAAAATAAGAAAAGAGGGACATAGAGAATAACAAAGATAGTCATGCTTTTGGTAAAGGAACATTAATAGAACTTTCAGACATACCATCTTGCGGAGAACAAAGGGTGCTGCATAAAGAGATTCAGAAAGAAGAATACAACTCCTTGAAGAGCCATGGCAACCAGGTTCTTTCCAACAAAGTCCCACTGAAAGGGATTAGAAACATGCTTCTCACCTTTGGAGAAAGAGCACCAGAAAGTAAGATGAAATACTGCTGAAAAACCCCACTACTCCTCAGAACAAAAAGCATAATCATAATGAATTACTGTTATTTATTTGCTCATGATTAGGCAATGGTTTTAATTTTTCAGTCTTATAAATATTCTTAACAAAATGCCTTTCAAATTCAGCTGCTGCATGGAGAAAAAGTAATCTCTCTGAATACACACTAATTTGGATATCAGTACACAAAACTTGCACAGATTATGTGAAAAGACACGTGTTTTCTGAATAAAAACAGATGAGTTCTGCTGTATGACTATTCTTTTAATAAGCTGTCTGATATCAAAGGCATATCCCAAGAGAATGCATTTGAAGAACAACAGTCACTTTAAACATTAACTGAGGTATTCAAATGAAATTAAAAAAATAAAAAATAAATCCTCCTGTAATGGCTTAAGGTCTTCTAAACAAAGGATGAAAAAACATCAGAGTCTGACACTGAACAAATGGGTTCATTTCCAATGCAGGCTACTGGCTGGGCCATAGATATCTGGAAGCACTATCATCAGAAGTGATTCCTTCAGAGAGGGTGAACTTTCCTGCTCATCCATCTGAGGATGGAAGAGGTGAGAATTTCAGAACCATCTACTACCTTTCTGTGTTAATCCTTCCAAACATCTCATCCAAGGTCAGGACATATGACACTGCTATAACTTGTGTCTTATTAGCTTTACCTACCAAACCTTGCATACACTTCAGTCACAGCTTGGTTCATGGCCAAGTCAATGAGTCCACGGCCCAAGCAAAAATGTGGCAGGACAAGCAGCATATTTTTCAATGTTTTATTAAACTTCAGCAAAGACTGTAAGAAACAGAAACAACTCTGTTTAAACTAGACCTATTCAAGAAAACATAGCAAAGCAAGTGAAAAGTTCTTTGTGATGTCAGAAAAACTGGATGTTCTGTGTTCTTAAAACAGAGAAAATAGTATTTATCAAGTTACACTCAAAGCAACATAAAACACAAACAGCAGAATCCTGGCATACACTGCATCAGAGAAGGTGCTTGTGAAAAACTGGCAATGGGGAGAAAAATTAGATTTTGTACTTAAGTATTTCCTTATGTATCAGAGGTAATGTAATTCTGGTGGTAATACGTAAAGCCATTATGGGGCTGTTTTGGATTTGCACTGAAAGCAGGGTTGATAACACAACAGGGATGTTTTAGCTGTTTCTGAGTAGTACTTGCAGAGACAAGGCCTTTCCTGTGCCTTACTGTACCCCCCTAGCAAGGAGCTGGGGGTGCACAAGGATTTGGGAGGGGTCACAGCTGGGACAGCTGACCCTGAGTGACTCAAGGGACATCCCAGACCATAAGCAGTCAGGCTCAGCACATAAAGCTGGGAGAAGAAGAGGCAAGAGGGGAATGTTCAGAGTTACAGCATTTGTCTTCCAGGTCACCATTATGTGTGATGGAGCGCTGTTTTCCTGGAGATGGCTGATCACCTGCCTGCCTGTGGGAAGTGGTGAATGAATTCCTTGCACTGCTTTGCTTGTGCACACAGCTTTTGCTTTACCGATTAAACTGTCTTTATATCAACCTTTGAGTTTTCTCACTTCTAGTCTTCTGATTCTCTACCCCATTCCACGAGATGGGGGAGTAGGGTGCAGAGTGAGTGAGTGGCTATGTGGTGCTTGGTTGACAATACTGAAAAGTACTGGTGTCTGGGCATAATTACACAGCAGATGTCGGTGCAATGTGGAGTTGGGAGGGAGGGAAGGCTGGGGAGAAGGTGTTTTTTTCAGATCTTATTTCATTTCTCATTATCCTGCTCTGATCTTTTAAATAATAAATTCAACTAATATCTCTAATATTTGCCTGTGATGGTATTTCGTGACTGATCTCTCCCAGCCCTTAACTCATGAAGACTTCATTACATTTCTCTCCCCTGTCCAGCTGTGGAGAGGAGTGAGAAAGAGGCTTTGGAAGGTGCCTGGCCTCCCACAAAATTACAAAATATTACTTACCGGATTATTTTCAAATAATTCCAGGATGAATGTAATGGCACTGCTGTTGATTCCCACAAAGAGATTAATACAAGACAATGCAACATAAGCAGTGCTGGGGATACTAAAGAAAGAAGAAGCAGGGTACATCATGGGAATTACTGCCCATCTGCACGGAAGAAACAGAAAAAACGATGATAACTTTTCACTATTCTCATGTCAGTTGGCTTAAAGAAAACTCAAATTAAGCTTTCTTCCCATCCCAAATATAACAATATGGTGTAACCAACCAGTAACCCACCACAGTATCTTCTCCCTGATTAGTACATAGGATTTTTTTCTGCTTAGTCCTTTTTTTTTTTGTTATTAAAATGCCATTCAATAGACACTGCTAAAATTGACAAAACTTAATGCTAACAAGGTTGCTGTTAACCCAGGTATCTTTGCACTTTTCTGTGAATTGTACACCAAGAAGAAGAAACAAAGAAATGTTGAATGCTGAAAGATACTTTAGTATTGACTATGAATGTGGCAAATCAACAACCATTAAATTCCTACACAATGTACAAGGAAGAAATCAGCAAACTGAACAAATATATTTCCCTGTACGGCTCGCATATAACGCTTAAAAATTCAAGACAGGCAGTGACAAAAGAATCTCTTTTGTAGCATCTAGCCAGTATGTAAATATCCCATAGAAGAATCTAGTTTTAACCTGGTTTGGATCCATCCAGTTCTATTTTTAAAAGCTGGGTTCCACTACGTACAGAGGTCAGTAAATGAAATCATTTCCATGTGAAATACAGGGCCCACCTGCAGCAATAACCTTGATCACTCACCCGTACAGGAGCAGCAAGGCAACAAACACAGGGAGATTGGTTGGGGAGGTGTATGCTTTCTTGTTGAATCCAAGGAAGATAGCCACAACCATCCCAGCACTCAGTGTATAATTCACCTGCCACAGCACACGGGGAAGATCAGTGTGTAAGGCCTGAGAAGGGCTGCAAACATATCCAGACCCTACACATCATTCCAAAAGGAAATTATATTGTGGAACCTCAGAATTTGAGTTAGGCTAGTCACAGTGAATTTTTTTGTTGAACAGGTCTCTGGCAATGCTCAACATTTTTCTAAGACATCTTTTATCAGACTGTTCACCAAAAATACAACATATATTGTTGTTTCTTAGACAATGGTTTGTGAATCTATTATTTCATATTCCGGCTGCCAGGCTTCCCACAAAAACTGCCATGGGTCTGCAAGGGAAGTGGTGCAAACAAAGGCTGTGTAGGATGGAAGAGTTAGTTACTCGAGCCACATTCCTGGGAAGAGGCTAAAGTGAGCATGCCTGGCCACTGCTCGGTTTCTCTGCTCAGTATTAGTAGCACGACTCTACTGTAATGCGTGGAATTCCCCATGCAGAATGGAAGGGGGCATTTCACAGAACTGCTAACACCACTTAATGCCTTTGCATCGTGCTGTCAAGGGCAACGGCCAAGCAGAATTCCTGTAAAGGAAGCTCCTGTGAACAGCAGAGAACTCTGGGACCTGCTTCTTTTCCCTCATTTACTAAAATAATGCTTTGTTTTCTATCTTATCTTGAGAGAACACCTTCCAAATCCTAAAGAGTTTTGGGCTTTTCAAATATTGATTTTCTTTTATTTTTAATTTTTAAGATTCCGTGTTCATGCTTTTCTTATTACATAGTTCTGTGGCCACTTTCTTGGTCACAAAGGCTTGGCCAGAGAACCAGTCCTAGTTTTGCCTCAGCCAGCCAAAGAATTTTCTCTTTTATGACAAAGTGGCTGAAGGGAAGCTGAGCCCTGTCTAAGCAAGTCTGCACCTGTGGTGTAAATCTTTTTGGAATAACACAGTGACCATGATACAGTGACCTAAATGAGTATGTCATTTTAGATACCCTAGAGTATTTTGTCAGGCCTATAGATACTATTCCAGCAGGCTGTGAATCTTCCCCACTTTGGTTTCTTGAATATCTTGAAATATGTTTTGGGTCTTCTAGAGGACAGGAGCGACTAGCACCGGGCAATGAGGTTTTTCCCTGCTGTAGTAAGTTGTACTTCATTGTATATTCAGTTGTAAGGGTCTACAAATCCTAGAACTATAAAAAATAGAGCTTCATTAGTTGACTGAGTTGTGCACCTGAATTAATTTCTACATCGGGAATTAGTTCAGAGGCCAGATCCTTAGCATGGTCTCTGAGAAACACTTAAGAGAAATTAATGCTTTGCAATGCTTAGAATCACCTTCACTTGATTCACTGATTTGCCCTCAGTTCATGCACACAAAGAATAATCAGAGGCTGTCAATCACACCAGCAGTTACTTACTAAGTCCCACATGAAGTTAGTTAGCCAATAGGTAACTGGGCTCACGCCACTGACAAACTGGAGGTGTTTGGCTTTTGTTACACGTTCTTGGATCAGGTATAAAACAAAACTGGCTGGTATAAAGGACATGGCAAAAATCACACAGATGGCAACAACAGCATTCACTGAAGTGGTCAGTCTAAAACAGAACACAAGAAGGGACTGTGAGCAAGGGAGTGGATGCAATGCAACACTATATTAGCATTTGGGGACTCTGGGGGGTGCTTTTGGGTAGAAAGTAGAAGTAGAAAGGCTGGTTTTTAAGTAGCAGACTTCTCCAGTTCCAAAATGTGCTAGTGTATTTTTCCAAGTTGCTTTGAGGACTGTAGCTAACAAATATGGCACCATTCCCTGATCTTTTACTTGCTTTATATATCTCAGTTTGACAGCCTTTCCTGTGTGCAACATCTCAAACTAGACATTTAGGCACAATAGCCAAAGGGCTCTGGAAGCAGGGAAAGGAGAAACTTAGAAAAGCAGGTTGGAGGCAGTGAGAGGAAGCACAGATTTTGCCTCTGTACTATAATGCAAAGTTTTTGGTTTCAATGAATTATGAACTTAACAGGAGAGCAGAAAATCTTGTCTTTTTAGGGATGTCTTTTTAAGAAATCATGACTTTCAGATTCAGGTATACACCAGTCCTACTACATGCCATTGAAAATCTACCTGCATGCTGTCCTCGGCAGCAAGAGAGTAGGTTGTCAACTACTTGACCTGTAGTCAATCAAGGACAAGTTCTCATTCCATTTTTAATTACATGTTTTATTTCAGAAGTACATGTATTGGATTTGGAGCATTAACAAAAACTGCAGAATCTTTGTGCTTGGGAATCAGCAGAAACATGCAATAATGTATATCCAATGGTCATAGTTCCTGTGTGGGATGGGAATGAACTCTTATGGAATATAACGAGACATGAATAGAATCTTGTTTAGAATAAAACTTCAGGCAAGGGCCTCCACATTCTGTCAACTGAACTCTTTCTCTTCAGAGAGAAGTGAAA
Organism: Hirundo rustica; assembly: GCF_015227805.2. NCBI lineage: Eukaryota > Metazoa > Chordata > Aves > Passeriformes > Hirundinidae > Hirundo > Hirundo rustica. The sequence goes on from NC_053458.1 coordinate 17,170,265, forward strand.
TAGTGGAAGTAGGAAGCTGCCATGAGAGACAGGAGTAAAAGCCAGACTTACACAGTGACTTCAGAGAGCTGCTCCTTGGTGAGGTTCAGAGGATGGTTTATAGCAGTGATCCCATGTTCCTCAGGGTCTTGGCCAGTCCTCAGATTAGCTCTGAGGATTGCATTATTGGCTACATTGAGGAAACTAACCATAGCATGCCAGCCTTTATTGTTAAACCACACCTAAAAGAGTCAGAAATCACAGATTAATTTAGGAAGACTTCACTGAGCTGCAGGAGAAAATTTGGCTGCCTTTTATCTACTTTGTGGGCATTGTCAGCAGGGCTAAATCAGCACCAGGAACTCATTGTTCCTAGGCACAGTCCTGCAGGAGGAGCTCACATACTATGCTTTTAAGAGCATTGGACCACTACTGTCAGGGGATTTTATAGAAGGACATTTTAAGATTAAGTGTATTACTCAAAATATTTAGGATGGCAAGAAGTACTAAGAATATAATTTTTAAAAATCTCACATTTGAAATACTACGAATAAGGATTACCTATATTATGGAATAGTGTTAATACCAAGTTATTTCTAAAGTATAGCATTTCAGCTTTTCTTGCATCTGGGAATACCACCAGCAATATTCTCATCATTTGAAGCCTATGTCCAGAAAAAACTGTGAGTTAGCAGACTTATTCCAGCAATACCTTAATATTATCTTCAGTTTCCATGTATTTAAGGAAATCAGGGAATTCTTTAGCAGCAGCCAGTGAAGTTTGTCCCTAAAACAAAAAAGAAAAAGCTAAAGAAAGAGCAGTGCTCTAGGTGAAATCTAATGCTGCAGTAACCATGCTTTGAAAAGATGTCAAAAAACAAACAAACAAAATTAAAAATCTTGCTTACTCCTGTCACATTCATCATTTGTCCAAGATCACTGAAAAATTTGACAATTTGATCTCCAGAAACATGAAGGACTGGAAGCCTTCCTCCTATAGAAATTCCTCCGTACCTAGTAAAGAGAGAAATATCATTGATAACTCGTACCACACACCCATAACTGTACATTAATGGAGATACTAAAACCCACTTAATGCAAGTTTAATTTCTATACATCAAACATTCAATGTTTAACAATTTTGACTCTTTTTTTAATAAGTTGTATTAGGTCTTTTTAGGGCTTACAAATAAGAGAAGCTCTATCAGTTTCTGCAAGTCTTATGCCAGGATCCTGGGAAAATTATTTAGAGAGATTTGGAGAAAACAGTGATTTCTATACAACAAAACCTTTAAATCAAGATAATTACCATATAATGGTTTAGACAGCATGGAGGACTAAGGACAGCATAGACCTCAGTAAAAATTTCAGGTGCTCTGAGAGGAGCAGATATTCACCAATGTCAGTACCAGCCAGCACTCCATAATGGTAAATGCTATTGCACAAGATGAAGTGAAGCCTAATCCCACAGGAAGCAATGCTTGCCCATGAACAAGCAGATATTCCCTGAAGAAAGGCAGTCATCCAGCTGCTATCCTTGAAACAAACTCCTACTCCGTTTCTCCTGGTGAGAAATGAAATGAGTATGTGCTCCAGGCTAACCAGTCATCTTTCTAAGCTTTTAGTAACTGCAGTGTAGACATCACACACTGGAGTTAGCTGTTGTCTCTACCTAAAAGAAAGAACTAGTGCAATGTGATTAATAACTACTGCACATGTACAGAGCAGGCATGAAGAATTGTGGTTGTTACTTCTGTATTTGATAGGCTGGTGTCTAGGTTTCATCCCACTCAGGTTTTTTGGAGGGTTTATATTTTTCTGCGGCACTGCAGGAGCTGTGTCACAGCAGTATTACAATATACCGTACTATTGTGTTGGACCTCTTCACCTCACAGTTCCCGTTGGTTTGACTCCAACAGGTAATAAAGCTCTGATAGTTCCATTGTGAGCCTCTTGCTTTCATCTCCAGCAGGGACTTCCAATGAATATAAGCCCTTGTGTTTATAAGAGCTTCCTGATCCCCAGCCTATTTCCCACTGAAGCCATCTCTTTGTTCTACACTGTCTGTCGCAATTCCCCTTGTCCATTTGCAGAAACATTGTGAGGCTCCCCGGTTAAACAGAAATACATTGTTCCTTTATTTACTACCTTAATCTGTGAATTGGTTTCTTACCTCTGCTCATTGACCCAGTATTTACTCTTCAAGCTGAAACAGACAAAGAGAATCTCCTCTCAATGCACAGAACCAAAGTCAATGATACATCAGGCTTAAATAAAAATTCAAGTTGAATTCCTATACTTTGCAGACCCCCAGTCTGATGGTTATTGCTTTGAGCTGTGGGGTTGGCAGGACTTTTGGCATTCCTTGCAGTGTGTTTTTGGCTTTTTGTTTTCTGACGTGATTCATCTCCAATTCATACAGTGATAAGCAAGACTCCTACAGTGACACATACTGGGCTATTCTAATCCATAATTAATTTATTTTAAAAGGTGTATCTAAAGCAATCATGACACATGCTAAGGCGAATCAGTCAAAGGCAGTCAGAACACAGCTAATATAAAGGGAATTTCAAGAACTCTGCTGGGAAGTGAAAAAGCGGCAAGGCCTGAATCAGAGATAATAGGCCACTGTGGACACTGCACAGCTAATTATCAAACTCAACACACGTGCCAGCTGAAGAGGGATCAGTAGGATGGATGTATCTGTGTAGGATTGTCCTTTGGCTGCTCTTTAGCACTTCTGAGAAGCAAGTGTTAATTAACTCAGGCAGATGGTCACCTCAGTGTGGCTACAGATCTTCAGGGGACAAAGTAGTATCTCTGCAAGGCAGATCACCAATGCTGTGCAGAGGCACCATTTCTGTCACCATTAACATGGCATTTCGTCAGCACTGACACTTAGCTCTGCCTGTACAGGAGTACCTGATTATACAAATAGTTATAACTGAAAATATTTAACTCCCCTAGAATCAGCCTTTCTAGTCTTATATCAGAAATATGGACATGGTGCTCAAATCTACAGAATACTGTGGTAAATCAGGCATTATGTCATTATTAAATGAAAATTTCATCACCAGGTACAAAACATCACATGTGAAAAAGAAATAGAGATTCATCCCTACCTTCTTTTTATCAAAGTGGGATATGTTTTCACCAGAAAATCTGAAATATTTCTGCGAGTCAGATCTTGAAGAATTTCTGTGCTGCGTTGCACTCTCTGGCAAGAAACAAAAACCTAATCAATCACAATAAAGTTTAGCGTGTCTTAAGCTATTAAGTGTTTGTCAGGAAAAGAGAAAAAGTAGAATTACTCTTTCTTTTTTTATATGAAAATGATGCCACATGACAACTTTGTTGAGTCTTTGACAAATACACGTTTGCTGTGAAATGCAAGACCTCACACTCCTGAGTTTATCCCAAGGTAGAATATACTTTAAGGGGTTCCTGGGCAGCTTCAGATGGCAAAGCTTGCAACCTGAAATCATCTGATAATGATCTAGAACATAAGTCTAATGAACCTTCCAGAAGTTCCTACATTTGTCCACAGAGAGTACTGGATGACACACAAGACACATTAGAGAAGTCCAGCTGATTCTAGACAGGAAGACATTCCCACAGTGCCTTCATTAGTTGAGTTGTCTATGCTTAAACATAATTTTATCGATAATTATTTACACTCTGTGGCTTTCCTGGAGACTCAAGTGAACTGCTTCTTTTTGACAAGTTATATAAAACTATAATATCCTACAAAATCATCAGGATAACACTATAATAAACACATTTTGTTTAGAGGATTAGAATCCCCACAAACAAATAAAAAAAAAAAAAAGGCATCTTACTTGGAATTGAAGTCTTACTTGGAATTGGTCTCTGAAATACATTAATATGCAATCAGCAAAATTCAACTTTGTCTGTTGGACAGGGATTACTAAGAGATCAGAAATAACTTGGGTTGCTGTAAGGTATATAACATCTATCAATTTTTTTTTTTCTTCATAAACAGGAATTCTAGAGATATTTAAAACAACCTTGTTTTGTGAACAGTGATAGAGAAATCAAAGCAAGCTGAATCAGTGTTTTCATGAGATCGTGTCATGGAAAGTGGCATAGTCACCACCCCTGGAGTGTTGAAAAATGTCAAGATGTGGCACATGGGGATGGAGTAGTGAAGATGGCAGTGCTGGGTTAACACCTGGACTTGATCTTAGAGGTGTTTTTTAAACTTCATGATTCTGTGATTCCATGAAAATGAGAAATGTTTTAGTCATTTTGCTAATATGTTCAGCCTTGCAAACAGGAATATTAAAGATGAACCGTGTGCAAGTTGAGACATTAAATTAGTGAGCTACTACTCTGAGAGTGGCTGCAATTCTGTTTGACTTCTTCGAAAAACATTTATTAAACGCAAACACTGACAGGCAGTAATTTTGCTTTGCTCTTCAGAAGTGCAAGCGCATTTTATAAAGGGCTCTGCTAAGATCCCTGCATTGATAGGAGAGGAGGGAATGTAGCTCTGTTTTACTCAATTCAGCATCAGTGGTTATTAAACTACTCATCTTCATGCACATGCATAAAAATATTTATTTTGTTAGCTTAGGACATTTCTGATAGAAATGGACCTGAAAGACATGTAAAAAATAATAATTTGGGGTTCACTGAATATTAATTTTTCCATTTTAATGAGACAACTACAGTCCATGTTTTTAAAATTGTGACTTTTTTTTTCTTTCCTGTTTCTCCCTCTTGCCCTTCCCTCCTTTAAAGAAAGGCAACCTTCTAAATAGAACTGTTCTTTGAGGCACAAGAAAATATTCTTTTTAATTATGTGACAAATAGTTGAAATTTTTGTGATTTTCTTCTACACAAAAAGTTTGCAATCTGGATGAAAACAGTAATGAAAATTTGTTTAAATGCACAAGCTTTTCAAATACCACTGAAACTGAATTTTAGATTCCAGCAAGTCTTGCACACTTGAAAAAGAATGTACTCAACTCCTTCCACGTATATTAGCATGGCAAGGTGCTTAGTCCCTTTTCCAGCACTTGCCATGACACTTTTCTACAAAGATTTATGGCACAAGGACACAACCTGTGGTGGTGGGAGGCCTCCTGCACCAGCAGGGCATTCTGGCAGCATAGTGAGTTTCTTGTGAGTGCTGCACTTGCAGGAAGGTGATGGATTCTCGGGGCTCCACTCTTGGCTCAGCAGGAGGCTGCTTAGGTTAGGATGAACAGCAGGTGTGTTCCAGGCAGTTGTCATATTATTGCACGGGTAGTTCCTGTGAAGAAGAGCAGAGCTTTAAGCTGTGCAGAGATATTGGTTGATGAGAATTCACGAATCCACAAAAGCACAATGTTCTAAGCAGATAGTCCCCCCTCAGCCCCCATCCTGTGAGTTTTGAATAAGAAAAACATTATAGAGTATTTGGTACACACCAATAAATATACTCTTCCCCCACACCTCTGCCAAGTTTACTGCCTTCAGCTTGCAGATAGGACACTGAAGGAACAAGGAGAATGTGTTTGATCCATTAGTACTAGAAATCTGCACTGGATATATCTTTGTGAACAAACTATCATTTTCCTTTCTCATGCAGTATATATTCCTTTTCTAAAATTTCCTCTTTGATAATGCCATACCAGGTAGAGGAGAGGAATGGGAGAAGAGAGGACACCTAGAAGAATCAAATTGCTGGATAACGTGGCTGGGAACAAGTCAGGGGAAAGGGAACAAATGTCAAAGCATAGCAAGCTGGTGACAAAAGGCTCCAAAGCAGGACTCACAGGCAGAGTAAGCAGGTAGGACAACAAAAGCTGGAGCTCTTCAAATATTGCCCTCACTTTGGAATGAGAATAATTTCAAATCATGTACCCATGCTACTTCACAGTCTGAGTGACTGCTGAAGTTACTGCTCCCTAACACACCAGTGGGAACTGGAGGAACCTGAAGGGACTCAGACATGGAAAGTGCCAGGGAAGCTGAGAAGATTTGGGCCTGAGGTCACTGGCCTACTGACATAAATTTCAAGGTTGCTTAACTCTCAATATTAAGCTACATGAGCTGGTTTCCAGTCAGTCATGTTGAGCACTGAGAATCATTCTCAGTGGCAGTGTTATCTTGCTATTTGTTTGTTCATTACTTTTGACCCAATATTAGATATAGCCAACAACACGACTGAAGCATTGGGTCTTGTGAAGAGTCAAGGCAATTCATTTTTGTTTCACTACTCAAGTTCCACTAGAAGTACCCTGCTAGGATCTCATTCAAGAGAAATTAGCTAGCAACTTACAAAAGAGGCTGATTCTTCATGCAGCGAATTCCAAATCCTGGTTTATTCAAGAAAGCATGAGAAAGGGAGACCATTTGCTCATTGCCAGGACGTTCATTGCTAAGGGAATAAGATAGGAATTTCTTTATAAAATAGTTTTTCAACCTATTGTACTGTACTGTAATACACATGGCAACTGGAGAAGGACAGCCACACGGCAGTACCAACTACCCCCCTCCAAATGCTGATAAATCAATTGTTTTATTTATTTATGTAAAACCCCAGAATGTTCTGAGATGGTTGACAGGCAATGGTTCTTACATCCTAATACTAAAATTGACTTCTGACAAAATCCAATAGCAGCATTCTCCAAAAAAGGCTCGAATCTTCATTTCTATTTTCCCAGCACTATCACAGTCAGTAATTGGAGGATGAAAAACATATTCTGCATTTTCATTTGCAGAGGCATGGATCCTGTTAGACAGGATATGTAACTTTGTAAATGTTGAGGTCCTGAATTCAGGTAGGAAGTGGAGAATACTGAAGTTAGAAAGATATTTCAGAGATTATTTGTTAGATGTACTAGCAGCTGTATTCCCCATGTGCACCAATTTCAAGCTATTTTAAGTCTGCTGATTCCAGTGAAGTGAATCTTTTCTTACATCACACAGAGTGAGAAAAAGTAGTGAGACAGGGCCCCACAATGTTAAACTCAAGAGAGAAAAAGGTGAATGCGTGACAAATGTACTTTAAGTGATTCCTCTTACCTGAAGAAAGTAAACTGTTGTCCATAGATCCAGGGATGTAATGTTAAGGCGGGATATTCTCCAAATGGAGGAATAATGACTGTAAGTACTAGAGACAGTAACACAAAACTAGCAGGGAGAACAACCTGTGGGGAACGTGAAAACTTCACGTTAGGTTATTATATAAATGCTGTAGAGTTACACTGTACACACCCCATAATATATGTAAACAAAGGAAAGCAGGAGCATACAGATCCAGTCTAGTTTAACACCTGAACATCAAAAATTTATTTTCCAGTGTTTTTGCTTAAACTATGGTTGTCATAGAACTGTATTATGTTAAAAATAAAACACTGGGTTAGTAATAACAGAATCATGAACTTGGTGCAGTTGTCAGACTCCAGGCAGAAAGAAATAAAAGAAGAGGCAGAAGAGTTGGAATCGTAATTGCACTGTTACTCATTTGCAGCACCTTCATTGCTTTCCATAGGGCCATCATTCCTGGAAAGACAGCATTGAGAATGTTGTGGGAAAGACTCAAGAACAGCACGAGTCAGTCAATACCTGTGCTAGGAAGTCCTTGTAGCTGCGGGAGGCGTGCTGGAAGCGTTTGATGAGCAGTGCTTTGATCTGCTGATGTACAAGCTGAAAGCCTTTATACTGTCGGGACCCTTTGCCTTCATTTTGATCTCCTGCTCTCCCTACTGGCATTCCAGAAATGTCATTAGTTTTCAGGGCTGTTTCTTCAGCTGGTTTGTTCTCAGTAGGAGTTTTGCCAAGAGCAGAACCATTTTCCTGAGTATCTCCTAGGTTAAGATGAGAAGCATCAGAGAAGACGCTTTATCTTCCATACGTGAAGCAGCACAGATATTTTAATGAGGTCCAGATTTTACCAACTGTCTATATCATATCTCCAGATTGTTTTAATTACAACTGTTGCACTGTGGCTGTATTTAGTGACATCATATAAGTTAACTCACCTCTTACTCGGATGAACAATTTAATCATCTATGTAGTTTATGGACTAATAGTCATCAAAGTATCTTTTATACAGCTAGTAAAACTGTTGACATTTGGGTGCCCAACACTCCACTTTTATTTGTATAGTTAAGAATCTCATCCAAGCTAAATACAAGTCTTTCTGCTGACTTAATCTCTTTTTTTCAGGCATCGTGTCAGGCCCTAAAAACAGATATTTGCTGACCAAATTTATTTTGTCAAGAACACATAAAAGACTGAAAGTTCTGAAACACCTCTTTACAGAATGTTCAGAATAAAAAGCAGTCCCAAAGAACAGTTAATCAAATATGGATTTGTGGATCTATACCTGTTCTTTGCATTTCAGGATCAGCTTCTGCTGTGACCTTCAGGAAAACCTGCCATAGAGAAATATATTTTCTGGTTAGGAAAACAATAGTTACAATAATCTGACTTTTAGAACACTATACATCATCATTTAATATAAAAGAAGAAAATCTGGATACCTTTTCAGTACTTCATATTATTACACAGAGGTCTCTTATGAAATACCTCAGAAAAGAAATTAATAAATATAACAAAACAAAACAAGACAAACAAAACAAAAACAAACAAACAAACAAACAAAAACAACCCACCAAACAACAACAACAACAACAACAAAAAAGATGCATTTCATGCTAACGGGTCAGGCTACAAGGCTACAATGAATTAAGGATTGGATCCTTTCTCTAGGCCCTTCTCAAAGATTTTCTGAGTGTGCCAGTGATTTTCTGAGCTTATGGGACTAGATTTTGAAAGACATATCAGGAACTGGGAATTAAATGTTTAAGAACAGGAATAGTCTCAGTAAACATTTTGGCTGCTTACGGTGAGGTCAGCAGCTCTTTTAATCTGTCTGTTACCTCTTCAAGTGGAGTGTCTGAAACTCCAAAACTGCTGAGCCCCAGGTCATCCAATGTTTCTTCCAGTTCTCTGAAGAGACTGGCATAAGATCGTTGTTTAAAGTTTTTATTGGGCAAAAGATAAACGAGTTCTTGACCAATACTTTCAATTAATTTTGCTTCTGGGATATGATGGTGGATTACTTCTGCTAGCTCATTTAGATCTCCTGTGAAAAGTCAAAACAGAGTCCATAGAATGAACATTTAACCACATAAAGCATGATTTCAAAAGCTGCTGTTTGCACTAAAAGGGTACTGCTCTATTACATAACTCAGGTATCTCAGTTAATTCTGCGTTAGACTGGGCTATGTTGTTAATTATGCTTTGGACCTGTGTAGCAGGAAACGACTTCAAGTTTATTAATAAAGCCCAACAAAATCTTCAGGAATATCTACTTAAATTCTTCTCTTATGCAGAAAAGCCAAAACTACTTTTTCTCTGAGCAAGTCTATTTCCTTGCTCTTCATATGCTTCAGTTTTCATTAACAAATGACACCAAACTCTATGCCATACTTGTGAAGCACACAAACTTCCAGTTCATCATCTATACCTGATGTACAAAAAAATGGGTCAAGGTAGCAAAACCACAAAGAACCCTTATTAAATTCACAATACAATATAATACAATACAAATGTTAGACACAAGGATCTAAGAACTGGCCCTTGGCAGCACTGATCTGTAAGACAAGATTGCAGCACAACAGGAGACATAGCTTTGTGCTGGAATGCTGAACCATCCTACTTCTTACCGTCCAGTTCCAGCTCTGGAGCTCCCTCTTCACCCCTGTGCACACAGCTGGAGCAGGAGCAGGAGCACTGAGAGCCACAGCTACAAAATGACTTGCATGGACAAGCAAGAGATAAAAAGATTAAAGTGCTTCAGACACACTCAAAACAGGATGTAAAGGTTATCAATATTTGAACAGCTTGAGTCAATGAAAAATATGTCATATCCAGAGCATCTTGAACATACTGTACTGAAAATCATCTGAAGACTGGATTAAGCAATGCAGAAAACATAAATCCATCTGCACAAATCAGTTCTAAACTGCATACAAAATACCTGAGAGAATGCAATCAACAGGGGTCATGAGTATACAAATTGTGTTGTTACCAGGACACACTATTTCAACAGGAAGAACCCAGAACCTGACTTTTCAAGCTGTGAGAGGCTGGTTTAGCTAAGGATAAATGTAAATTTTTCTGGTGTCTGATCTACTATCTAATGTTTAAAATCAGTGTACTGCAAAAGCAAGAATCAGAAAGACCTGTACATGGACAAAGGCAGCTTGAAAGTTGGGGTTGTTCAGCCTGGAGAAGGGAAGGCTCCAGGGAGACCTTTGAGACCCTCCAGCACCTAAAGAGCACTACAAATGAACTGGATAGGGACGTTTTACAAGCATGTAGCGATAGGACAAGGGGGAATGGCTTTAAACTGAAAAGGGGTAGATTTAGATTAGATATTAGAAAGAAATCCTTTACTCTGAGGGCAGTGAGGCACTGGAACAGGTTTGCCCAGAGATGCTGTGGAAACCCCAGCCCTGGAAGTGTTTAAGGCCAAGCAGGATGAGGTTTTAGCAACCTTGTCTAGTGGAAAGTGTCCCTGCCCAGAGCATGGGGGTTAAAACTAAATGATCCTTAAGGTCCCTTCCAACCCAAACCATGCTAATATGATATTCATCATAATAGAATCATATGATTAACTACAGTTTTGTACAAACTGTCAAGCGGTACTTAATCGCTATTTACCTTGGTGTAGTGAAAGCATTATTCAGGTTACAAGTGCAGGGGGGGAGATTCATACTTACTGTAGTCCTTCCCATTTTTGTGGTTCTTATTTTGCGAACAAGGGTGAGATAAAACCCAGAGCCAAAACAGTTCTTTAGGAATACAGGGGAGCCTGAGCAGAACAGTTTCCCTTGGGATATGATGGCTACTCTGTCTCCAAGGATGTCTGCTTCATCCATATGATGGGTTGATAGGATAATAGTTCTGCCTAGAAGGAACAAGGAGTAGTGTTCAAGGCATGGAGTCACTCTGGAACTCAAAAATGTGTTTAGCTTTTTGGCAATTATTTCTCTGCACCAAAGCCAGTCCCAGGTTTGCCACAATCATAAATATCTGTTCAAAGAATCTTGTTTGCTTGTGTTCATATTCCACTACTCATGACAGTTTACACAGCAGGCACATATTGCATCTATGACAAGTTTAAAAATATCCCATCAAAAAAATCAGTTTCTACTCTCAAATCTCTTACCTGGGCGATATTTCAGCAGAAGATCCCAGATAGATCGCCTGGAATACGGATCAACTCCAGAAGTGGGTTCATCCAAGACTACCACTTTCGCTTCACCCACAAAAGCAATGGCAACAGACAGTTTCCTTTGCATTCCACCTACCAAAGGACAAACACACCCAGGAGTGCAAGATGTGTTATATGAGTGGCAGGGATGTAATTAACATTGGTTTTTTGGTGTGGGGAGAAATGGCTACTAATAAAATGAAACTTGTCCTGAGACACATATCTGCAAAGATAAATTAATAGTAATTTTTCTTCTGAAATTCAAAACAGGTTGTTCAAACTTTTTTTTTTTTCATATATATTTTCCATCTACACATTGCATTTCCTGCTTCTTGCCAGAATCAAAAGCAGGAAGATATGAGGTTTCCATGTTCTTTCATGAAACTGACCAACTTTTATATTTGTAATCACGATAAAGTAGTATAAGAACAGCTGGCTGCTTATTCAAATCAGCCTTTGAATCTGAATGTGAGAGTTGTTCAGATATACTATGTGCATTTATACCCTCAGAATGGGAGAAACTATTCCTGCCAAATAATACAGTATTATGGAGCACTGATCCAGTGGGGCAGCATGATAGTATAGTATTTCATTTGCCTTGAAATAATAGAAGGTTCTATTTTGGTTTGTTTCTTATATTAACCAATCTTTTATGTATATATTTATTTAAAACTAATAGCTTCAAGTATATTTGAGTTTGTTGCATATTTGTAAGACATAGAAGTTTTAGGTATAGGCTGTGCCAGCTTTACAACATGTACAGTCCCATTTACTCCTTGAAATGAAAGCGTCCCCTGGGTGCACACTGGTGTGTCAGAATACAGCCTCAAATATAGAACTTGACCAATAATTGCCCAATTGGAATTGGAACTAGATAATCTTTAACATCCCTTCCAACCCAAACCATTCCATGATTCTATGAGAGACAAAGAAAAGGCAGCAGGGCAAAACATCTTAGAAAATTCCTGTGGGCACCTGACAAATTCTGAGCTTCTTCATTTCTTTTATGGGTGAGGCCCATGTCTTCCAGCATTGTTTCCAGCTCTTGCTCAGCTTCTTCCCTGGATCTTCCTTTCAGTTGAGAATAAAACAAGATGTGCTCTGCTACAGTAAGGCTGTGACATCAGACAGAAAGGCAAGAAGGCACTTATTCATTATTAAATGAATAAGCTGTTTTTTTTCCCTAAGCAGCAATAAATTCACTCTAGCTTTATCTTGCTAAAGGAAGAGAGGTTGCATTACCCTAAAAGATCTTCTTTGGGATCAACACACTTCACTTGGAGGTCATAGTTTCTTTCTTTGCCTTTTCAAAGCAGAACCTGCTACTAAAGGAACAGATATAGCAGGCATCACACCATCCATTTATGGGAATAAAATGGAAGAGAGTCTGCTGTTGAGATGAACGCAAACTAACGGAAGTAAAGCTGGAAATCACTAGAGAAGGCAGTAAGTGGTTGAGTGGTAGTAAGAAATGGGCATAAAAGTATCCTGCTACTGCACTGTCAGCTCGGATTTTTTTGCTTTAGTGGTCCTAAATTATAGGTCATGAACCTCCAGGATAACTCCTTCTAACCTACACTACAGCAGAAAACACCAGGAGCACTGTTATTTTCCTTAGAAATTTGCTCGCAGTGAAATGATGCAGCAGATTTCTCCTGCAGGACACCACGTTAAGAGATGAAGCTCCTCTGAAATACATCTGCTGCCAGCACAAGAAGAGAAACAACACAGGCTTTGGGGATTCTCATGCACGGAGACTGGGTTGCTTCTCGTTGAAGCCAGTTTGGAGTGATACTTACTGATTGAATAAGATGTTGTGCTGAGGGCACATCCCTAATCTGTGCCGAATGGAGTCCATGTGAGTCTGGAGGTCCAGGCCGCCAACCAGCACGGTTCCAGATGTGGGTGGGAAGAGGCCTGTCAGTATGGACCTGGGAAAACAAAATGAGGAAATTCCCCCTCTCCCATCTCTCTGCGCTAGCTAAGGAAGCTACATTACATGATTCCACTAGATGGAGCATGATGACTTCTTTCCATAGGCCTTGATGAAACAGCTCCAGAGAGAAGCATGTATAAAGTACCCTTGACCTGCTCCAGAGAATCTGATGGATCTGCTAACATCATTTTTGATACAACTGTTTATATGGTTCTGGCTTCCATTAAGGAACTGTTTTCGTTCAGCATGTTATATCACCCCTACATATAAATGGGTCTAAAATGAACCTCAGTAGGATGAAAAAAGAATAATGGTTTGAGGTCTGTGGCCATGCTGACTCATGCCCTAAATCTTTATTTTTTGTAAACTAGAAGACCAAATGTTATGTTGCAAATGGGTGGCATCTGTTAAGAGACTTGGGTGATTAGTGGATTTTTCAGTTTAAAAAAGTTCAAAGCAATAAAAAAATTTGTTTTTAACAGAAGAATAAACTCCCTCAGCAGATTAGGATGCTTTTATTTTGGGTTGAACATATCCCTTGTGAAAGAGTTAAAAAAACTGAAAGGCAATTTAAAGTGCCTTTGAAATAAAAGTATTTTAATTCAAAAGCCCTAAAGTATTCTGCTGAGAAAAGTCATAATGAAACACATTCAATTCTTTCAACATTTAGTGAAGTTGTCACAGATTTATAAAAGGTTTTGTTCACCAATAAATCCTATTTTGCCAAATAAGATTCTGTATAAAGAAAATAAAACATTCCTGAAGTCCAGCTTCCTGGGATGTTAGGTTTCTAGGACTAGAGGAACGTTTTAATCTGGACATAGATCTTGCATGTGTGTAGCCATTTTATTTAGAGGGCCTGTATTTATACTCCTTTGCACACAGACCAATAGATGTGACTGACCTAGAGCTAGTTAGAGAAACCAAGAATATGTGGCACGTAATGGCTTATAAATGTTCACCTCTTTCAGCTAGAAGATCCTTCTCTTTCTTCACCTATGGTAGTTTAGCCATGGGAAATGAATTCTGGGGGAGAGAATTGCTTCCTTCTCTCTGGACTTTCACTTGTTTGTGTCACGCACTACTTCCCCCCCAGGGCTTTAACTAATCCAGAATATCTTCTTTATGCCTAGGGGCAGCATTTCCCTGTCTGGAAAAGGCTTGATGTTGTGTGTTCAACCAGCTTCAGGGATGGTAGAGAGACAAGGAAGAGTGAAAAGAAAAGACTGCTCCAGCAATAGGGCACTGCCCTGGATTTGTTTCTCGTAAAAGAAGAGACTTACATGGTAGTTGTCTTTCCTGCTCCATTGTGACCAAGGAAGGCTGTGATCTGACCCTCGTAAAAAGTAATATTTATCCCATCTACTGCTGGTTTGGGCCTGTTCTCAAAAATCTTCACCAGGTTCTGAATGCATACTCCTGGAATCAATCCTGTTGGCTCGGGCTCAAAGAAGGTATTTACTTGAAAGGCAAGAAAAGAAAAATGAAAAGAGAATAAAAACATCAGTTTTAATCCTAGTCCTGCTGATGACAATGCATCAGTAGGTGCAGAAGCAATAGCACATACCCAGCATAATACAGCATCATGTTCCAGGGCAAGATTCTCCAAGTCACACCAGTACAGAACTAAGACCAGATTTCTAATTGCAGTGCCATTTATTTAGATTCACCCTCATACCAATGACATTAGATTCACCCTCATATCTATGACAGGAGAAGCTGTCTGAGAATTCTGGTGGTCTGTGGAGACTCACTGGACCAGGGGAAGCTGAACACGCTTTCTGTTCTCGTTGTGTAGCAGGAAGATTATTTGGAATTGTTTTCTGGAAATACTTAGACAGGCTGAAAGATTACGTTAAACAAGCAGCAGGTTGCCTTTCTAGCTGGGCTGAAATCTGCCATTCAAATAATCTGCCCAGCTGTGCATTCTTTGACCATGACGTTTAAAAAACCTCCCCCAAACGCAAACAAAACACAACAAAAAAAATTGCCTTTAATCCTGGTAGGTAAAATTTACCCCACTGCTGAGACCAGGTCAAGATTTAGATAGCACCTAACATGAGCACTACATGAGATGGTTTTCTCTCAGGATTAAAAATGCATTATTGCAAATTGCACCATCAAGACATTTTATTGCACCAGCTTCTAGACAAAACAAACTTCCTTTGAAGTAAATTAAGCCCTTGGGCAATGTGAATTATTGGAGTTGAGAAACTGAAACTAAAGACCCTGTCCACTTTTGTTTATACAGAACGCTTTAGGCTTTGTAGGAAGGCTTATTTTGCAATTGTAGTTTACTTAAATTTTTCAGTACCCAGCAGGCCTGCGTGGAGAGCAGCCAATGTGATCTGGGCAAAACCAGCCCCACATCCATCAGCAGCTTGTGTGACTATCATTATTGTCACTGACAGTACTCAGGAAAAAGTTCCAAATTCGTTGTACAGGAGAGAGCTGTGTATATTACAGAACAGCTGCAACAATCAATATAGAATGTGTAGCACTATTTTAGAGAAAATTATGTTTATGAATAACTTTTCTTTTGACTTGTGAAAGGAATCTAGGTTTCCATTTGTCTTGCTGGGACAAACACAAACATCTCTGTAGTCACAAAAGTTCACATGGAGTCTGGCTAGATAGTTACACATATCCTGGCAAGGATATGTATCATAAGCTCAGACCATATTTGTCTGTAAGACTCACTGACGAGTTCTCAGGCAAATTCTCTGATGATCTCCCCCAGTATCTGCTTTACATCACCTGAAGGACACTGGTGGAGGGTTGAGCTCCCCTTTTTTGTGATTCATATTTCTCCATTTTGATCCTATATCCTCACTGCCATTGAACTGTCCTAGGTCTCCTCTTGGCTTCTCCTCATGCCTCCCAGTTCCTGGGCGGCTGAAAGGGAAGACAGGTTTTTTGTGCAGTGACAGGCAGAAAGCCCTCCCTTTGTGGTCACGGAGCAGCTGGAACCTGGGAACTAAGGAGTAAAGCACCAAAAAGATAAGGCAGTACTAGGAGAAGATTGGCTGAAATAACCTTTAACCTCTGCCTGTCTTTTTCCTTTGAAGTCCTGTCCTGTTTCCATTCACCCTGAATGCATGTTTTCAGTGCCCCACTTTTATCTCTCGCCTTTCAAGAGAGTCAGAAAGGGCTCAGAGCTGCCTGTAGCAGCTACTTGTGCTACAGAATCCACATGCATTCCTCTGAGCATCTCATACAGAAAACTCCTCTGGCTCACCACAAAAGAAGAAAAAACTTGGGGCTTGAAAACAAGACAGGTCATTCAGGAATTCTTAGGTAGTGGCTAATGTCAGCATCAGAAAAGGCTGCAGACAGACCCACAGAGCACTTCAGATAAATCCCTTTGCAACCAGCCTTTTTCTACTGATGCAAAACACACTAAAGATAGGCCAAAAAAAAAAAAAAAAGGAGGGGTGGGACTAAGAGGGAATAACATTACCCTCAGCATATTTTTATTGAAGTCATGGCTCTGTTTAATTTTAAAAAGTTAATGTATATGTCTCTGAGGCTTCCCTCAGCATGAAAACTAACTTGCCAAAGAAACAGCCTGCATTTGCATGATAAAAAAAACAAGTTAAGGTGCTCTTCTGGAAGGCAGCTGTCTTATGTGTAGTGGCTAAAATATTCTAAGGGATGATGAATGTAGAGGAATAAATAAGAGTCGATGTCTCTCTCATGCTTCACTCTGGCAGCTACACAGTATTACCTACTGGACTCCTCCTGGCTCCTGTAGCTTGGCTCCAATCACTGCTATGTCTAGTTTGTTATGAAGTACCATGACTATAGTATCTCAGAAGTACTCAGGTTGCTCTCTTTCCTTACTATTAATTTCATCTTTGTCCTGGACATCTGTCTTAGGCTTCCCCTGCTCGCCGGGTTCTTTTTCTCGTTTGTGTTTACATTGTTTGTTTTTACCATCCTTCTTCCCCTGGCTGTCATTCTTTTCTTCTGTTTTTTCAGGTTCTTCAGATTTATTTGTGTTGATTTCATTTCCTTCTCTTTCCATGGTCTTCTGATCCACAAAACCTTCTGACTCTGAACTTTTTTCTGTATAAACCAAAAGTAATCAAGATTTAATTAATAAAAACGTAATATTTTCCTGTCTCTAGAGGTATTTTGAGGAAAAGGAAATAGCCCTAAGCATCGAGCTTTTCAAGGGCATTAACCATCAGTGTTTTACTCAGGTTAGGAATACAGCATTCAAAAACATCTATCTTAAAATCTGCTTCATGGTGTCAAGATCAAATATTTAAGGAAAATGACTAACAATTTTGAAATTGTAGACTCAGAGTAAGATCCTGACTAGCATTAGCGCATGTTTTACATTTTATCCATTCAGCTCTAGATGAAGTTCTCATAAGATGAGGAGAAAGACCACACAAACATTTCCTAGATGTACACGGACTGAGAAAAATTAAAAGAACATTAGAAGGTTAAATGAAAAACAAATTGCTAAACTGTTACTTAGATTAAGAGCACCAGGCCAAAATTGTTCAGTTGGTATTAACTTCTGAACAGGAATTTCTGACTCTCCAGTTTGTCTTAGACAGTGCTACCATAAAGGAAAACAGTCACATTGGGTCAGGCTTGAAGAAGGAAGAAGCAGGAATCCCTGAATAGACTGTTTACATAACACAAATTCAAGCTGGTAGTCTAGAGTAAAACAAGAACAATTGTAATTTATCAGATGGCCTAGGACTTATTTTTGTTCTGAAACTTCACCATTACTTTCTGTTATAAAGAATTTTAGCCCACAAAACTGTATAAAATTACCTGCACAAATAGCAACATGAACAAGTTCACTGCATCACCTAAAATGTCAAAGTGGGGGATACAAGAGTGCACCGAGAGAAGTAAATTCTAAAAGTACCAAGATAATTTATCAGTTTATCTTCATTTTCAGACATGAATTTACATGATCTGACATTTCTTATCCTGTTTTCCTCTCAATACATGAACCAGTTATGATAAATTAACAAAATGCTCAGTATTATCTTTGAAGAAAAGATTTGTGAAAAGTTCCACAGTTGTTCAAGTAAGCTGAGTCACTGAAGAGTCTTAGTTCTTCAAGCAGGTAAGAATCAGTTTCGTACCAAGCAGTTAATCAGAGATTACCTTTCTGACTGACCCTGCTTGAGAAAACCAGGGCAATGCTTTGTAGAAGAGAGGATGAAGTAATGATCAGCACAATCAGGCTACTTGAGATAATAATAGAATAATTTAGATCAGAAATGATTTCCAAAGATTTCCAGTTCAATCCTCAAAAAACAGGGCCAATTCAGATCATGGCACTTATCTCCAAAGACTGATATTTCACAACCTTTTGGAACAACCTGTTTCAGTGTTCTAACTACCTTCATAATAAATACTTTTTTCCTTCTATTGAATCTGATTTCCTCTTTTCCAGCTTATATCCATTGCCTTTCATCCTTCCACTAGATCTATCTGAAAAGTCTAGCTCTTCTGAGCTTTCTCTCTTCAGGCTGAGCAGACCCAACTCTCTCAGCATCTCATATGTTACATGCTCCAGCTCCTAATCAACTTATGGCTCTTTACTGAACTTACTCAAGTTTGTACAAGGGTGGCATAGATTATGATCTTGCTTAAAAACAGAAAGCAAACAGACTGAAATTATTGTCAAACTAGATAGAAAATAGTCAGGTTTAGAAAAGTAGGGAACCTCAGAGTAAGATTAACATTTCATGGATGTTGTGTTGAGCAAGAAGAGCTCCTAGAATGTCTCAAAAGGCGTTGGTTACAGAGTGGGGATTTGATGCTGCTTGTTAAGCCAGGATTTAAAGGCTCTCAGATGGAACAGTGACTCATGTCTAATGACTCTAAGCCACTCCAAGTTCAAAGGCACTTGCCAAGACTCCCAGGGTATGGCAGTCTCTCACCTTTGCAGCAGCCTAGATAATGGAAATATTATGCAATTACTTTTAAGCGGATCAGTGAAGTTATTTCTAAAAACCGAAGTTTTAAAAGAACTTACCATAAGCAGTTGCTGGTTTCTCAGCTTCTGGGCTTCTGGAGCTGAGCCAATAGGATTCCAGCACAGGGAAATACCAAGGCTGTGGTAACCCATAGTCCCCTAAAACAAAAACAAGTAGGTAAAGTGCACTTCACAACCCCACTCTGCAGTAGGCAAAAATTCATCTAAACAAATTCTAATTATAAATACTTGCAGTCCTAGTGTACTTGCATATCAGAAGGTCAAACCATGTATCAAGTAGCTGACAGAATAGAATTTTGTTCACAGATTTTTTTTTTTTTTTCTTTTGGACAGCAGTAAAATATTCAGAAAATGTGATGTGACTTGCCTTACCTTAAGTAGAAAGTGGTTTAATTGCAGAATGATCTATTCCCTGAATCCTTACCAACTAGGCAGCAGCTCACTGCTTAAAATGGGATCAAAGCCTAATTTTGACTGTTATTTCAACACACAGCCTTTCAGGAAAAGTGAACAGTGTAATCCTCTTCTTCAACAAAAAAGGGCTTTTTAAAGTTACAGGTTAATTCAGTTTGGAGAAGAAAGAGCACAATAACATTACCAGCTCTTGGCAGGTCAGATCAGAATTACTGGAAGTCAACACTGCTTTCCTGGCTCATATTGATTTATAGAATGCAGGAATTTGAGCTTCTATGTTTAAAACTGGCATCTTTGTAAACCCAGATGTTACTGGTCTTATGCTACTTATTCAAAATAGGCAAGGCTGATCTGTGATAGTCATTGAAAGATGGTCAGTTTTATTAACTGCAAACCACCGCTTATGAAAGTGTCTGCTTCTTCTGAATTAACAGAAACTACCTGTGTTTCAGCCAACCACTTGCACTCCTATTCATGCACAGAAATGTTCTGTCTGCATTCACAAACAGTTTGCCTTGTTATGGACTGGATTATCCCCCTCTGAAACTGGCGGCTAAAATGACAGCTTCTCATTCAGGATGAATGCAAAACCCAAGTGAAATTTGTTATGGAGCAGAATGCTCAAATAGCCATTGTGCCACTGGGTGGTTGCTTTCAGAGCAGACTTGAGCAGGACTAGAGCCATAGGGTTCAAAGATTTATCCAGGGAATTCCTGTAGTAACCTCACACAGTACAGCATTGATTTGGCAGGGCTGCATGTGTGTGACAGGGAGATGCTATGAGAAATTCTACAGAAACAGAGCAACAGAAAGAGAAGACAGAGCAAATATTGGGAGGAAGTGAAGCTACTAACTAGAAGCCCTGAAAGATGCTACTTTTGTGTAAAGTGTTGACAGAAAAAAATTAATTTGTATCTATGAGTGAAGAAATTTGTATTGTTTAATTTCTGCTATGTTCTTGCAAATAATCCATTGTCCACTCCTCAAACAAACAGAGTTGTAGAAAAGGAACAGGAAATAGAAAATGAAAAGGAAAAAGGAAAAGGAAAATGGAAAAGAAAAACAAAAAGAAAAAAGCCATCTTCCAAGAATACCTTCTGGAACTGAAGTTCCCATGCAGGAGTAATAAATTAATGAAAAGAAAGCTCACTTGCTTGTACAGCATAAGAGTTGGCAGTTATTGTATTGTAACAATATTCAGTATGAAGCAAGATGACCGTTTAAGCTAGAAGGACAAATCATTTTTTCACACAGAAGGTTCCAGAATTTTGTAGTTGATAACAAAGAAAATCCTTTTGTGACTTCGTACTAGAATAATGATTTCCATTATGAAATAAAATAAATCCACACAGGAACTTTCACAACTGCCAATGACATAGCATGTGTCTTATGAAACAATATTCTTTAAGAAACAGTTTGCATAATGCGGCAAAGTATATATGCAAATTAGAACTGTCAAATCTATATTTCTAAAAATTTAAAGAAATCTCACTAGAAATGGTTGAAACTTTTCAAAAGAAAAGTGTGTACACAAATAGGATTTTAACAGATGATGATTTTGTAGATTTATTTTCTATTTAAAATATAAAACAGGGCTAGAAATCACATCCTTCTTTTTACTCTTTCTTCATTTTTTCAGGAATAAAACGGGAGAGAGAAAAAAGAAAGAGAGAAAAGTGAAAGTCCTTAATAAACTGGCAGTGCCAAGCTGGATAAGATTCATAATTTACAAGGTCAAACACCCTGTTTCTGCCAGTGAAATACACAGAGACTGATTAGACTGACACAGCTTACAGCAACAACCACTACTTTGTACTAATAAGAAACTGACGTACCTGGAAAAACATTATCGAGATACCAAGAAAGTATTCCATAGAGAAAAGCATCAAAAAGCATCATTTTAATGGACAAAAGAAAACTGTATTCATCTCCTTCCAAGGGACTGGTTCTGATGTTGCCCCACTGTAGGCCAAGACCTTGCTCTTCATAGCGTGACAAGTATTCCGTACCGAACCCAAAGGCTACTTGAGAAAGCAAACTCTGGAATAAAGGGAAAATTACATTCAGCCCTGACAGAGGGACTCTTTGTAAAAAAAATTAAAAAACAAATAAACAAACAAAAAAAACACTACCACAACAACAGAACAAAAAAAACCCTAAAACAAACCAAAAAATCCCCTGGGACTGGACTTTAAGACTTGCCTAACAAATGACATGAGAAAAGTTGTTTCACTTTTATATTGGCCTGTAATGCTCAATTTTCTGCAATTCTAAGCAGTATTTAGCTATAATGGGCTGAATTCAACATTGCCTGTACTTTCTTTAACTACTAGGAAACCCTCACAGATTGTTTTTTTCTAATTAATGTCTGTTTGGAAAATACTACAGGTGCATTTAGAAGTTTGCAGCATACACCTTTATTTTTATTTCCTGAGTGTATGAGGCAGGGCCACTATGAGTAACATGACAGAAAGTACACCAGATGATCCGGATATGGAAACTCACAACTGCTTCCCCTGTCATGTCTGCTCACTGAACCTAAGACAACAAACTAGTTTTTTTTATAACTTTATACACTTAGTTACAGCTTTGGAAGTGTTTTGTTTTATTTTTCCCTTTTCCTTATATTTCCTAGCACAAGAAGAGAAGACAGTTCCTTTACCTATGCTGACAGAATGCTTGGTAAAAATGGGGAGACTGGACTCAAACACTTGTTCCCTTTCCTGACTCATTGGGCAACATAAAATCAATCTGAATAATTCTGTAAGATCATGGTTCCATCTCAAAAATAGCAAGAAATTTCCAGCTCCCCTGACTTTTTAAGTATCTTACCTAATATGGAAGAGAACTAACAAGGAAACTCTGCATGGAGAATGTCTACAACTTGTTAGATGAAAGGTGTTTGTCAGAGCTTTGGAACTGGCATTCAGTTCCTAAGTCTATGGTTCAGGTAAAGAAGGAATGGGAACCTGAGGTCTTTTCATCCTTAGACAATAGGGTGTTAACTAGGTTATAGCACGTGAGAAAGATAACTGTCCCCATTTTGTGAACTGCCTTCATATTTATTAAACATAACAGAAGTTAGATTTTCTTTGATGTATACGGAAATATTAAAAACATTTTAAACATTTTAGTATGCTAATTTCCTGGAATTCAAAACATAATATAAATTTTATTGAATTCTCTAAAAGCTATAAAGATATCCCTTGCACTAGGCCTGCTAAAGGCTTCCACATTTGCAACCCTTAATTAAGAGAGATTTGGAGGTCTCCCTCTCTGAGTCAAAAAAGCCAAGAGGAAGGGCTGTGCAATACTTTGTGATTCACATGTGTGCTGTGAGAAGGGGAGCAGAGCTGCCATAGAACCAGAGAAAGGCTTACTGCTAGGATCTTCAGCTTAAAAGTCAGACGGTCTTGCCAGACAAAGGAGACGATGTGGGGCAGGTACAAGGTGAAGTAGATGACTCCACTGCAGGCAGCTGCCAGATTTGCTTTGGAGAAGAAGGCGCTGAACAAGAAACACTGCATTATGGTAGCTGTGGTGAATGTCAGCAAGAATAGAAAGAAGAGAAGTGGATTGCTGTAACGTAGCACTTGTCCATGCTGTAAGCAAAAGGAAAACAGAAAAATTTACAAGTATTGCTGCTTTCTGCCAGCAGGAAATTGCTATCGACATGTTACAGGTAAAGAGGAATAAAACTTACCTTATTTCTTACCTAATATGATTTCTAACCCAGGTGTTAGTTTCAACAACTGAGGCCATTACAATAAAAAAATCCTTCATCTAACTTCACCCCTGCTCTTGGATTGTGACTTCAGGTTAGTACAGCAGAATGAACAAAAATCATAATTGATTGAAAGCAGATATTCTGTCCCTGTCTTCATAAGTAAATGATTCCAAGCAAGATCCACCTCCTCAGAAACTCATGTATCTTAAATAAAACTATTTTAAATATTACAATAAACTTTCATTTATCTCTTCACACCATCCCCTCAATCCACTTGCTTAATGTGCAGAGAAGACAATGTAAGGAAGTGGTACAAAACACGCGTTTAAAAAACCCACAATAAAACCACAGGAAAATGATAAAGCTTCTGTGCCTGGATGTTATTCAAACAGAAGCATATCACATCTGAAGAATCCAAGTGCAGTTTCTCAGAGATCCTTGTGTATTAACTGACCCACTGGGTGAACTTTTATTGACCTTTCTTCATTAGAGCTTTTGTGGATTAAATGCTTCCTCTCAAGAAGAGCCCAGACTGCTGCCAATTATCAAGGTAGTCCTTAAAACCAACGTTGAGATCTATTTATTAGGCCAATTTATATAATGCTCAAATATATCTCTAAGGCTATAAATAGGTCTCAGCATTGTTGGAACATCCCACTGGGGCTTAGAGACTGATTTCTTTATCAACAGGGATGCAACGTCTCATAAGGATGTATTTACAAAGGTGTCTCACACTGGCATAGGGAACTATGGGAAAGAGTGAATTACAGGTACAAGCACATCTCTCTCTGATATTAATTGCCTCCTGATTTCTAATTAAAGCAGTGTGACAAATAAAATAAGCTTTATCTATTCACCCAAGCTTCAATGGAAACACCAGGAACTACAGCAACTCATCAGGACATACTGGTTAGACAGAGCAGCTTGAACCCTAGCTATGTATTTATTTACCAATATCAGCTCCCCACATCAGAAAAGATGCAAAGGCATTCTTCCTTATCAAAATGCTACACATTTATATGACACAATGTAGCAGCAAGCTCTCAATATAGAGCTTGGTTCTCAGGTAGTGGAGACAATAGGTAGTCCTCAGAAACAAAGTCCAAACTGTCCTGAAAAGTTATAAAAATTACAGGAATTCTGAATCACTAGAGCAAAATGGATTTTTTTTTCAGGTTTTCTGTTCTTGCAGTCTCTTTTTCCATTGAAATATTTGCACAGTTTCTAAGCAGAGAAGCACTGGACATTAAAAATTAATCACATATAGTGAATTACAAGATTAAAATTCTGCAAATTATTATCTCTTTGCTTTAAAGCAACAGTTATTATTCCTTGGGAGATCTGCATCTGCCTACAGAAGATATAATATACAGAATAACCAGCCTGATGTATTTTCTATGAGGGATCTCACAATAAATCTTTACTAGTGAATTTATTGTTCTGTCTCTGCCAAGTGCTGACACTGTTATGAGGTCTGCTTAGAAGAATGTGCCTGCTACGTGCTGTGATCAGAATAGGCCTCCAGCATTCACGTCTCCCTGTCAATGGCTGCTATTCTTTCTCAACAGCAAACTGCTATCAGGAGTGCAAACACAAGGGTGAGTTTGAGAGTAGCAATCCTTACCATGATCAGAGCTGTGAGGAGGAATGTGCTCACAGCCATCATGGAAAAGCTGTCTAGGAACCAAGTGCACCAAATCACGCCGTTGGTTATGCCCCTGTTCTTCATAGCTTCTTTCAGACGCATTTCCTTCTCCAGCACTATACTCTTCACAGTCATGGAGACTGAGTATATCCAAGCTAGCACCATGAAGATGGGAAAGGCGCGGTTCAAGGTGATCATGAAGCTACCAAAGCAAGAAGGAACAAATTAAATTTACGTAAAACAGAGAAATATTAGATGAAAAGGAAAAGGAGTGGGGAAGAGTGCACTAATTAAATATGGAGCTGTAAATTCTCAGTCCAAACATCAATAGCATGTCACCAGTAAACCTCACAAGCACTCTAAATATTAATAAAGTAATGGTTTCTGCATTCCCATGAGACAGATGAATGTTATTTCTATTTTACAAAGAGGTTCTAAGGGTTATTGAAGGCTACAAAATATTTGGTGCCTCATGAAAATACATCTCTCTTCACAGTTAATTTCCATCATGCTTCTACTATGATCTACAAAGAATATTTTCAGACATATGTTAATGTTAACATTTTGAGAGAGTCATTGTATTTCTGCTCCCAAGATTCACTGACAAGAGAATTAAACAAATTAATCATTAAAGCTGCTAGCAAGGCTGCTAAAATTCATACAAACCATGGGTCAGGAAATTGGATCTAGCTGAGACAGAGTTAATTGTCCCCATAGGTGCCCTCCCAGTGCTGGGCTTTGCACTGGTAGCTAGAAAGGTGCTGGTAATGCACCAGTGTTTTGCCTACAGCTGAGCAGAGCTGGCACAGCATCAGAGCTGTCTCTCCAACACTCCCACCTCACCAGCAGGCAGGGGTTAGGCACAATATTGGGAGGGGACACAACCAATACAGCTGACCCAAACAGAACAAAGGGATATTCCATATTGTGTCTGCTCAGATATAAAATATAAGAAAAAGGAGGAGAAAGTGGGGAGTATTTGATATTTACAACATTTGTCTTCCGAAGCAACTGCTACGCATGCTGAATCCCTGTTTCTCAGGAAGCAGCTGGCCATTACTGGATGGGAAATAGTGAATAGATGTTTGGGTTATTTTTTGTTTCAGCTTTAGTCAAGAGCCTTATCTTGACCTATGAGTTGTTTTCCATCTTAATTTCTTCTCCCTTCTTGCTGAGGAAAAGGGTGATAGAGAGGCTTGGTGGGCACCTGGCATCCAGTCAAGGTCAACTCACCAAAGCCCTTAGCACCCAATGCAGGCTGAGCCAAAGGGAGTTTTCTATTAAGCGCACCACAGTTATGGGAGTTATTAAGCAAGGTCCTGCGCAGGCCACAGTTCGTCAGCTGCACTGTTTATCTCTTTATTTCGCTGAGTCTGGGAACACGTTAACATAAAAAATGTCTCGCTGGCATTGATGGCCTTGCTGTCCCAGGGGAGTTATCCTGCAAAGAAGATGAGGGAATACATCTCCGTCTCCCTCGTTAGGATTGATGTGGATGATTTCATTATTCAGGCTCCCAGGGTACTTGTTCATCCTTATGTGAGCTGTTTAATAGTACTAATTAACATTGTTATGTATAATGGGGTTTGTGGAATCCAGTGTTCATTGTTTAAAGGCCAAAAGCTCACAGTTGCTAAAAACAAGGAGTAAAAAATCTTCAGCTTCCTGAGCTCTATAGAACTACATTTTTGCCATATGCTATCAAAGCTATGCCAGTGTCAAAACAAAGGCGAAATCTTCACTTTTCCACCAAAACTTCCTGAAAAACAATCTGGTCTGGAGAAACAAACCCATGCTTTTGTGATACGGCCCGGGGCACACTGAGTTTTGCCCCTTGGTGGACGCATATAACCAGCGCTCGGCCACGCACAACACAGCCGACATGTCACCATGAGGGTGCACTTGCCTCACTTAAGCAGGGTCTCTGCAGAGGCCATCACTGAGTTTGGACACCAGCCCTGAACTGTAGGTGGCTACTGCAGGCAGGGTTTCTGCCTCTGCAGTATTCTCAGTGGGGAAGAAACAGACGGCGAGTTTGCCAGGGCGATGTTTTGTCAGACCAACACATGATGACTGATGGGAATGACAGGTCAATCTATGTGTCAGCAGCTTGCTTTTATCAGAAGCAGTAGAATTTGTCTGCACAGAGCACACTGACAGAACTATGGAAAGATTTCTCTAATGCCTTTTCTTTTTGAGTGAGAAGTATCCCAGGACAGCTGGAGTATCACAGACCGCAGCACTGGAGCAGGCACACTGTGAACAGGGAAGAAAATTGGAAGAAAACTGCTGCTTTTAAGGGGTTAGTGTATTGAGGTAATTTTAGGCCTGGACACAGGATGCAACAAAGGCCAGGGTTGGGATTAGGGATAGAATCTTGGCACAGGTGACTTTTGGAGTCTGGGTTATGACAGGATAAGGAAAAAAAAAATAATTTGGTTGTGTCTCTGTTATCACTCTTGCATTTATACCTTAGGACATTCATAACTTAAGGTTAATTCTGGTGCTTGAGAATCTTAAACCATCCAGCAATCCAAATATTCAATAGAATTAAGACAAACTGCTTTTACTCACACATCATCCACAAAACATGGATATGGCATTTGCTGCAGATAAATTCCCAATGGCACTTCAGTGCTGGTCTGGGTCTTTATAATCCCACGCTCAATCATGTCCTGGAGATACGCAAAACCTCCCCAGATATAGCGTAAATCATCTATAGGATCAGCTCTTGGACCAGGATCCCAGTACCTCAAAAGAAAATTCACATGGAAACAATTTGGGTAAGCAGTGATTTTAGGGAAAGGTTGTGGGGAAAATTAATTAATTAATTAATTAATTAATTAAATAGTCTTTGCAACTGAAATTGTAGGGACACTGCCCGGAGTTTTCTAGACACTGATTTATCAGACTAGTGCTATTGCTTAAGAAAGTGGAAGCTTCTTTTTTTTCCTTTTATTTTCTCTGCACTGACTTGGAATAGCAATTTTGGCCAAAAATGTACATAAGTTAGTCATGTAGCAGAGCAACTGTTCTAGAATAGAAACAACTGTATTTGGAATATGGTATCCTTGGAAATTATACTGGAACAACTGAATTGCAACTACCAGATACCATTATATTCTTCTGTAGACAATCCTGAGAAATTCTACCCCTTTAAGTGAGGGGTTGGTGGGGACCTGAGGAGGATCAGCAAAGACGTTCTGCGTCCAGGTGGAGGAGAGCTGAGTCACAATCCATGTAGAACTTCCTTGTCTGTCTTTCCCAATGGTGGGACCATGTAAAAACTGAAGCAGGTTACTGAACAGATTCTGAGCAGAGTCATCCTTTTGCCTTGTATTCCTGCACCTACCCACTGCTTGGCTTGTCACACGAGTGATATCATTCGTGTTAGTACCTGGTAACTGGAAATGGATTCTATGCTTCACAATAGAGTAACCATTAACAAATACAGCTGGATTTCACTTATGTATCCAACACAGGTTCTAACACCCTTATGTCACTCATATTTATTTTATGGCAGGCAAGAACTGAGAATTAACTATCAGGTAAATACCTGTCTTTGATTTTGTTTGTTTTCTCCACTGCATCTATGTCCATTCGGATCTTGTATGTCACATGTGGTGGGAGATTGCTGGTTGTAGGTTCTAAGTCTGGAAAAACCACAGCAGCCCATAATTTGTTTTCCTCCAGCAGATAAAGGGCTTGACGAGTCAGTTGAGTTTCATCAAGATAACCTTCAAATTTATCCAAGGTCAAACACTACAAATAATTACGAAGAGAAAAATTACAGGGGAATAAAATAGTAAGAGGTATACATTAAAGCAAACAACAGTGGTTGAAAACAGAAAAGGAAGGTAGGTTCAGCTGAAACAGTTGTTATTTTCAGCTTTATGATGAAACTGTTAAAAGTTGACTTTCTCCTCCCTTCTTCAGCCTAGGAAATGCCTGAGTGAATACTAGAGAGCTAAAGGATGACTGATCAGTAATAAAAGAACATTAGTTGTGGACTTCAGATGAAAAGCCCTTTGTCAAGTGAAGCACTGAGAAGTCAGAGCATACATTTAAATTTTAATGTCTCTTAGGTATTTCGACATTTATTCCTGTGTGACACCAGACAAGTCATTGATTTATCTAACGGGTCATCTTGTGTCCCTGCTGAATTCTGACACTCAATTTACCTGCTGACTTAAATTAACATTTCATTTCTATTAGCTATCTCAATTAAAAAAAAAAAGTCTTCTTTCTTAGTCTTTGTTATTACTACAAACTGTATTCTTATTAATGCATATACAAGACAAAAATTCATCAAAACCTAAGTTCTTTATGTTCCTCCATTTGAAGTCCTACGTAGGCATTGCAAAACAAAGATTGTGAATGCTATAAACTCTAACATTAGTTGTCTCTTAAACTACAGATTTACCTTTGTATATTTAGCTTCTGCCCTTCAGAATTGGCAAAATATTAACAGAGAGTAGAAGTATTTAACTCCTGATGGACTGGAAAGATACTTATTAAATTCCTTTGCGTCATAAAATTCCAACAGGCTAACTTGTTTGATCTTATCTTCTCCATCATTTCTTGCAAGCCAGTAACTAAAAATTAGTCCACATCAAAGGGCTCATACTGGTAACTTGTTATTTCATCTTAAAGAATCCTTTACTTAACCTTTCCCTGTGAAAAATCATGCTCTGTTTCCTTTAGAACTTATACTATCACAGCTTAATGGGATCTATATGAAAATATATTTTTTAACTCACAACAGAACAGTGCTTAAATTGATAACACCACTTTGTGGTTTTATTCTTCCTGGTGTTTGTAGGTGTCCATGTTCCCTTTTGCTTCAGAAAAGCAAAATATGTAGAATTTAATATCAGAAAGCAAAATAAGGCAGAAAATTTTGCATGCCAGAAGAGAAATAAAACCAGACTGATAGGTCATGTTGCATTAATTTTTTTTGGAAACATTTATCTCACATGGTGTTAGCTGAGTTTAGGAATTCAGTTCAGTTCTTGCAAAAGTGGCAGTGTGTGCATAACAAACCCCTCCTGGGGAACTGTGTCTTTACAGGGTCTGGAGGATTATTTGCTGTTTCTTTACCAGGAGGAATTATTTTCAAGATACTTATTTCAGCTGCAGAAGAACTCAGACAATTCTCCAGGGGAATTTGTGAGAACAATACTCAAACTACTGACAGTAACTAAACTTGTCTAGATTTTCACTGCAGAACAGACAGTGCCTGGAGTGGGCTGAGGAGCAGCACAGGCTCTTATCCAGGGCCCCGGGAAAGGAAGCTGCAAGTGTTTGAAACAGAGAACATGCTTATAGATCTTCTCCATGAGTAGAGTGAAACCTAAGCTTGTGTAAGAACATCGGCCAAGACAGGAGTGTTGTAATAGTTCACACACTTTGAAAGTGAAAAGACATTTTATATCATCGTCTATGAGCCAAAAGCTAGAATTTATTCCTCTTAACATGAATTGCATTCAAAAAAAAAAAAAAAAAAAGGCAGTATGCTCTACCTAGGTTTTTCTTTTCCCCCACTGAATTTGAACTCATTTTGTGTCTACATAAACCTCACTATATAAAAATTAATTTATCAACTACTTGGGGAAATTTATTTTGAATCTCCTCCCAGTAATTATTTAACAATTTTAAATGGTCCAATGAAAATGGGAAAACCAAAACCAAAATAATAAGAACCAGTTTGGAAGATAAAACCAGGGAATAATAAATATAAAGAGGTGACTCTGTAGCTCTCACTAACAGTTCAGCTGTTCTGTGGTCTGATGTAATCAAAGGAAAGAACAGGAAATTCTTGGGGTGGCGAGGAGGTGCAGCCACCACATAATTTGTGGGATTCTCAGCTTCATCACAGCTTACAGCAGAGAACTTGGAGTCATCAAAGACAGGTGCTGGCAACACACCTGTCCTTATTGCATACTATGGTGGTAAGGAGCAGGCTATTCCCCAAAGGGAATTTGTTGCCATTGTGTCTGGCACAGTGGGAAAACATTCTCAAGTACTTACAACTCCGTGTAAACAGCAGACTTTAAAGAATAAGCTCATTACAAAGAACATTAGGACACAAAGATCTATTGCCAGGTACAGTAACTGTTCTGATATTATTGATGTTCCAGCACTGACCTGCTGCACACAATGTATTTCACTCAGTTTGACAAGAAATAATTCTGTTAATATGATACAAAAAGATCATTAAATGAATCAGCAGAGCTTTGTGCAAAGCCTTTACTGTTCCTTCTTGTACTAGCTGTAGGAAGGCAGATAAACTTTCGGTTCCTGCCTTCTAGCAGGGGACAAACAGTCTTTTAGACTGAACCGGATTGAAATTAGGAGTTAGGCTTAGTCTTGTTGCCTATAACTAGCACAAATTTTCTCCCAAAAATCCTCAGAAGGCACCACTGAAAAGAGCTTGCTAGAGAAGAGAGGTACAGATTGCCAGAAAGAGACAGACATATTGTCAAAGGTGACCACAGAAAAGTGGAAACTCCATTTATTTCAATGGAATTTTGATCAGCTGCTTAAAAACCTGCAAGGGGACTTACCAAAGAACTGTTAGTTTCTCTGCTCCTGACCTTGCTGAAATGAGTTGCCTGTTGGTTATTAATACCTACAAAAAACCATTTCTTTGAGGTCTGGCATTCACTTTCTGCCTCTCAGCATTGAAATGTGTTCAAACATTCAACCAAGAGTTTGAACAAAGCATTTGAAGATCATTAAATTGATCTTTTTTTAATAATAATCATTCATGTACTTGTCCCATTGTATTATTCTAAACACATGCTTTTAATAATGAGATTCAACTTGAAACAAAGATTTAATGATTTTAACTTTCTTGTCTGTTACCACAGACCCCAGTACTGCCTAACCGGTTTTAAGATAACCTCTACTCCCTGAAGGGGCAAGGCTAAATTTACCTCCAAATACTGACTGAGCAAACGCAGAACTTGGTCTAGAGCACTGAAGATGTTGCGCCAGTCAAAGTCCACCATTCCCTTCTCCCGGCTCCTTGAAGATCCGTTGTGGAGAAAGTTGATGATATGTTCTGCGGTGAAGCCTTCTGCACCCATCTGGCTGTTCAGGAAGTCCCTCACTGTAGGGTGCTTCAGAGAGTCCTGAAGAAACAAATCATGACAGCTTTGCCACAATGATTGTCTGTCCATGCCCTGTTTGGCTAGAAAGTTTCCATTTCCATAACACACAAACAAGGACAAAAGGGTATGCTAAGGAATCAGTCAAAATGGGGAATTGCATAACTGGATGTGTGATCTGAAGAATGGATGAAAAGAAGCTTTTTCTTGACTATTTATTGCATTCTTTCCTTAAAAGCAAGAGGATTTATGTTATAAATGTCTAATACAATAGAGAAAAATGAGGAAACCAAAGGTTTTTTCTAGCATGAAGTGCTTTATAAACTTTAACTACAGATAGTAATTGCAGCCGACCAAAGTCAAGTCTAAAGGATGCAGAAATAAGCAATTTCCCAGGATAAATTTCTGTCTGGCCTACAAAAAGTATGGTCTTACTGCCTTCTTTGCCTATACAGAATTCAAGAAAATCAAGTTGTCCTTGAAAGACATTTTTGAGAGGCAGGGAAGCAGCGCTTGTTGCCTTTATTAAGAAGTCATCAGCCAAATTCTTGACTGTCCAGATCTGAGGTTTTGCCACAGGGATGCTGTAATGCATCTATGACTTGCCTTCAAACCAAGCCCAGCAGCCAACAGCCTTAAAGGCCACAGCTTCCTTGCTGCAAAGGCTGTGTTTCTGGCCAAACCTTTCAAATTAATTGTCTTCTCCATTAATAAAAATAAAAGATGGTGAAAGGCTGCTCTGAGGATCTTTGGTAAGCTATAACATACACGGATCATATTCATTTGCAGGCTGTTTTGAAAGAAGTTCCACAGCTGAGGTCCTACTTCCTCCCAAGCTTTGGTCAACAGGTGGAGGCGTTCAAGCTCCTCAAAAGTGGAATTTGCCTGATTAAAAAAACAGGAGAATAGAGTGTTAGAAATCTAAGGTGATAGAATTTATGATCCATCCAGGATTTGGTGACAGGGGAATCCCTAACATAGACAGCTGTAGTTTTTACCTTCAAAATTAATCAACTTGTTCAAATACAGAAATTCTAATAACCATCAGAAAAAAAAAATCTGTAAAATCCAGCCAGAATCAAAGCCACCTAGGATAAAATTCTGTGGTATATGTAACGGAAAAAGCCATTCCACATTAAGCCTAGTTAACTTAAATTCCTTTAAATACTCAGACTTTTGTAGAATTATTTTTTAGAATTTCCCCCCCTGACTATTTCTCTCCATTAAGAACTAAAAAGAAAGATGATGATGTGAGTAGGTGAATGAATGGGAGGCAGCTGGAAAAGACAGATACTCCCATAGCTATGACATTAAGACCTGAAATGCAGAGCTACTGTAAATTTGATGTTCTTCTGTGCAGCAGTTCTGTGCCCTGTACAGATCTCTAGAGTAGTGAATTGCTGGTTATGAGGTGGTCAAAAGCTCATATGCAACTTTGATTTAACTGCTCAGATTCATTTCACCCAACTTCAAGGTTTTTGCTGAAGAGCTCCATCCTATTTTAATGAAGTGAAAATTCTTCATGATTTCAAAAGATCATATAGTAAATTCTGATGTTGCTATTGGTTTGCAATATCTCAGTGTTAGTTCTCAATAAGCTCATCCAAGCCTCAGAGTTGCCCCATTTAAATATTTACTGGCACAGAGCTGCTCATGTCCCTACCTTTGTGAAATAAATAATACTATGCTTACTAGTGTAAATGTGGACTCATGCCAACAAAAAGCTGCTTGGACGAGCTGGAAAAAACGTGCAGCATGGACCAAGATGGGATGAATCAGTGAAGACCTGTCTTCTGTTTGTTAAACAGAGTACCTGTCCTTCCTCTGAGGACCATCAGAACAAATGGAGTTTTGAGGAGAAAATCTCATTAGGCTGAGGCAATTGGGTAACTGTTTTCCAAAAAATGTTTCTTGGGATGCAATTTTTTAGAAATATACATTTTCGCATTTCAGAACATCTTACATTTTTTATGATTTCCCGTACAGAAGGTGAATCAGGAGTAAAGAGAATTTTTCCCATCAGCAGGGGCTTCACAGCACTCCAGGCTATTTTGGTTAAAGGGTTTGATTCCAAGTTCTGGATCAATGCATTACAAAACGGTGCTAAAGACAGAAAGAAAGACAGTCTTTATATAATCCTACTAAAATCCTGTCACACATAACATCCTGCAGGGCTTTTTGCTGGGAGTACAGACAGTTTGAATCTGAATGAATTAAAGCACATCCTGCAATGCAGAATTACAATGACTGAATGGATAGAAAAGATAGATTAAGTAGATATTGGAGCTGTAAAATATGCTATGGAAATTGGAAAAGCAAACATAAATAACCATTTGAAAGTTGCTGTTATTTACACGGTATTTCAAATGGGAGGAAACAAGAGCTCAGAACTCACTGAGCAGCTTGAGCTTTACTTGCTTTATTCCTAATGACTTAGCTCCTTTGTATTGTAGTTGACACTGATACAAAGCTGATCCTGCGGGCTTAGATGCTGAACTTTAGAACAGTTCAGAACTGGATCCTACAATAATTTAAACTTTTTAATGTAAATATTTTTATCTTACCCCTGCACTATGAAGTAATTAATTTACTTGGATAGCATTCAATTAATTTATTTCCTGGTTGAAGAGATGGAGTATTGGGCCTTTTATAGGTCTTTGGAAGTCTCAGTCATAAGTAGAGCCAAGTATCAACAGAAGCAGTGAAAGGTAGGAGTCTCTGTAAGCAATCTGCTCATCTGTAACCATGAAATTATATCTATCGTAGCAGAAGGGACACAGAATATAGTGTGTTACCAGCTATAACATGAGTGGTAGTACAGAAAGAACTGCTGGTGACCTCACTGTAGAGAAAAAACTAAATAGCAAGCAGAAGGGAACACAACAAAAAGACAAAATAACAAAAGGTAAAAAATTGGCTCTTTGCATTATATCCTATTACAATAGGAGGAAATAAATAGTGAGGAAATAAAAACAACAGAAATTGGTAAATTGAAATATTTTCTGTATAAAATGTAATCACGCTGTAGAATATTACCGCTACAAAACAGACTTACTTTTACACAGTAAGATAACAGCCACCATGCATTAAATTGACTATTATATGAAAGGAGAGATTTTTAAATCCCTGTGCCCCAGGCCATCAAACAAGTTAAGAGAAAAAATAAAGTTTAGAAAAATATTCTGGAGAAAAGTAATTCCAGAATGCCATTCTGTTCTTTCCTGAACCTTACTGCTCTTCCTATATCAGTAGCACATAATAGAAGATAAAACAGAGGGACTGTCTTAATTATGATCATGCCTATGTTTATGCCTCCATATTAAAAGCAAATGCTTATTTCTGTCAATTCCTGGCCTTGTCTGCTTTCAGCTATGAAGTAAGTACATAGTAAATTCATTTCACCTGACTCTAATTTCCTGAAACAATTGCTTTAAAATGTTATTTATAAAAGCAACATTCTATGCTAGTACTTGAACATAAAGTGCACCTGTCGAGAGTCTCTTAATGGTTTGGTGGAAAAACTTACTAGTTGTATTATCATAAAGATAACCAGATTTCTTCCTTGTTGAGTCAATCCCCAGGAAAGCTTTGTAGTTGTTATCTTCATACCAGTTGAAGGAAAGCACTCTGGATCCACCTCCTTCTGGGTAGCCACAGAAAAGATCCGACAGGGAACTCACCAAGTGGCCTAAGGATTCTGGCCTTCCGTCTTGTACAAATGGTTGCAGAACCCTCAAAAGGTCCTGAACACTTGGCTTCCTGGCCAGCTGCAGTAAGACAAGACTTGGTTAATTGCAGCCCTCAAAGCAGGCAAGTATCTGGTGAGGTCACAGTTATGCCCAGATGGTAAAGTGTAAATGCAGAACCTCATCCTTTCATCTGCTCTGCCCTGGTCACAGGCACCATTTTCAGTTTTTGTTTTCCATATCTTTCCTGAAGAAAAGAATACACTTCAGAATTGCCAATGCTTATGTCCACATTTATTTTGTAATGAGAGAAGAATGAATTTTTAAGGAATCAGCTCTTTCCCAACAAGTCTATTTTCTTTTTGGTAAAGCAGGTAACTGGAACACAAAAACAACAAAGGAGAACAAGGACTATGAGCTATGCAGACAAGTGACATAATCTGTTATTAGACCACTTACCTTTTGTACTGCTTGGGAGACATTAGACAGCACCCTCCCCCAGGCCTTCAGGTCAACACCTGCTGAGTTTCTGTCCAGCACAGTGGGAAGCTGTGGATACACAAAAAAATAGAGATGAGCTTCTACATGACAACAGTTATAACAATGAGAAGAAAATCCAAACGGCATCTCTGTAGCTCAAATTCTTTGAGTTATTTGGAACAATATCTTATAAGCCTGTCTTATGGGGCCACAAATCCAGTACGCACACGCAGACACACAGTAGTCTGTGTAAATGCTCTTTCTAATACAAGGGTGAAATAAACACAGGCCACTTAAAATATGGCTTGGGATTTGTTCTGCTCATCTAAGTCCACCATGACAAAAGGTGTAAAAATGCAGGAACTGGGACACTTGAGAAGCTGCTTCTCACAGAGGCTATTCTTCCAGTGAGATATACAGACTCTTGTTAACTTACAAATTTAGCTAAGGTTTGATACAGAAGCACCCTTTTGCCACAGAGGTAAATAATTTGTAGAAATTTATACTTCAGAGATTTCCCGATTTTGGCCAGTCTGGTCCTCACTGTCTGTCAAACCTGAGAGAAAGCATTACTTTCCCAGGCTCCTGCAGACTGACCAAACTGCCTTTTCAATAGAAGTTAATGTTTTATTTATCAATGACTTAAGAGAAACAGGGGACACCAAGAGTACTGTCACATACCACTTTGTTTGCACTACTGTATCCTTCTTTGTCAGCTGTCTAGAGAATCATGTGCATTTGGATTTGGCATTTCTCCTACTATTACAACAAAATATAAAGCTGGACTTGTAGATAGCTAGAGTGTGATATTTATGAGCCAAGCCCCTAAAAAGCCTTCCCCAAAAATGCGTATACACCCTGCTGATTGCCTGCCATTCCATTCAGTCAGCTGGTGGTTAAGAAAGCAGAAAGCTGCACTGTGTAGGTACCTGGCAGGGAGTCACAAAAGCAAGAGTTTTTATGGAAAACTCACGTTAGCGTGTTCTGATCTGGCACTTGATGTTCTGGCAGAAAGAATACATGCAGGGCTTCAAAATGCACAATTCCCCTTGTCCCCTAAGGGGAAGCAGTCTGTGCAAAGGTTACACAGGTTTCTTGGGGCACCTGCCTTAACCTGGTCTTTTTGAAACTCTGAGGAACAGGAATTGTAAACCTGTAAAAAAGCTGGGCAGTACACTGTGAATATTCACATGAAGTCCTCCAGTACTGAAAATCTATCTTAGAAATACTGTAGTATTAATTCTCTGCTACTTCCAGCAAGCATAAGTTAAATTTTTAGGCATGGAAAACAGGTGCTCTCAGAAGCTGACAACAGATCCTTATCAGGGTTGGTAAAATCACATGGGCACAATGACTGACTATCAGTGCCACAATAATCAAACTGTGTTTTGCTGGTGCGTCACTTATAGCCCCTGGCATCCTCTGTTCCTAGTTCTGGGAAACTCAGAGCTGAATGAAATCCATGTTAAATTAATTATAGTGCAACACTGCTGTGGCAGAAGAGCCCAATCAATACTTCCAATGCAACTTGAGGAGTTTTTCATAAATCCTGCCTGCTCCTATAAAGCAAACTGACAATGTGATGGTTTCATGACATTACAGTACAAGGTGAAAAACAGCAAATTAAATTCAGTGTTGAAAAATGCAAAGCATGATCAGAGGAAAAACAAACATGAAAGATATATGCACAGTGATGGACACTTAAGTTTGCTATCATGAGGAAAGAGACCTTAGAGCCTTTATTAATAGTTCTCTGAAAGCACCACCTCAGTGTGCACAATACAAATGAAATACTAGAAAAATATGCCATTTAATAATTATTTATTTGCTATAATTTGTATTTTATTATATATATTTAAAATAATAATATTAATTATGTTTATACATACATATAAAGTGACATCATATCTCCATACTAAACCAAGGCTGCAGAAGTGGTTAATTTATAGCAAGGTCACAATAAAAAGAGGAACACAAAAAAGGGCAAAGAAAATGAACACAGGTAAGGAAAACCTTCTATAGAAAGAGTGATGAAAGCTAGCACAATTTCCTAGTTTGGTTAGTTTGGGTTTTATAAAAACAGCTCACATGGCTATGCCAACTCAAGCTGCATCATGACTTTGATTGCAGCATAAAATTCTGTTATGCTGGATGGAGCAAAGACAGAATGGGTATTGGGTATTTTCAGAATACTCAGGAGGGTCCCCGTAGGGTTTGCCACACACTGTTTTGCTACACTGGAAAGAAATGTTTCAACACAAATTTTGATTTAAAAACTGCATTAGAATCTCTTCATTCTGCTGTATTGTGAATTTAATCTGTTTCATCCCAAAACATACTGAGAACTATCTGGTGTCCTGCTGGTAAGTAGATTAACAATCACACATCCATAACCTTACATTTGCAGGAGTAAATAAACTAAGACCACTTGGAAAATTGGTGATGTATTACAAAAAACAAACAAACAACCAAAATTATTGAAGGGTAATGAAATGTAAGCAAAAAAAAAAAAAAAAAGTCCACATAATGCAGGATAATTTTGTTAATACTTACCAGCCGAAACAGCTTAAAGAAATCAACATTTGCATACAAGGCATCTTCTACTCTTTGTAGATTGTGCTGGGACAGGGCACACATGGCCTTGTGTACAGAAGGGAGACCTCTTCGGCTGCCGAAGATAATAAAGCGGTCCAGGAGCGTCTCACTGCAAGCAATGTCCTTCAGAGTCAAGTTAGGGACACCATAGGCAAACTGCAACCAAAAACAATGGCTCACTTACTATTATAAAACTTGCATATGGCTCAGGAACAACTAAAAATTTATCAGATGTAGACAGTTTGATATCGCCCTGCTAATATTTTAATGAATGGCAGAGAGATGTGGTCAGCTGAAGCATCAACCCTTGAATCACCTTCACTTGATGTTGTGCTAGACCACCTTGCCTTCAGACAAATTTTTGTCTTTTCATTAGAGTTTTCCCTTCATTGCAAAAGTCCCTGTGAGTCATCTTCCCCTCCTCACTGTCATCTAAGCACACTTGAAGCCATCCCACCCATCCTTGTGGCTAAAGAGGGATAGCTGCAGCTTGCTTGAAATTATTTTCCCAGTGCCAAAGGATGTACTACATCACTCTACCTTTTGTGTTCAGGTTAGTTAAATTTTCACTGTTGCTTTCTCTAAGAAGAAAAAAAAAAGGCCAATACCTCTGATTCTCAAGCTTGATTTACCTCAGCATTCTATTTCAGTTATGACTATTCCACTACAATGCTTTCCATAACCATTATTCACTGTCACTCTGCACAGGCACATAGCCAGGATCTACAAAGCCATTTTACATTAAATCACACAAATTTACTGATTAGCACTTCTAACATAAACATGGAACAGAAAAAGCCCAAATTTTTATCTTTAGTGTTCAACTAATGGGAGTGCATAGGTTTATAGTTAAACCACGGTAAATATAGAATAACTCTATAGAAATCAGTAAATTTACAGGGGATTGACATTGTTATGGAATATTCTTTGCAGTCCATGAATAATTCTTCTTATTTTATAATATACAGAACACATGGTAATATAATAGAAAGTAGCCCTTGAAATTGCTTATAAGCTAATGTTCCCATCCTCTGTCCATCTCTTTTCACAGTACAAATTTAAGGAAAACAGCTCAGAACACTGATAACTGTAAATGCCTATTGTGTTTGAGATGAACACAGACTTTCAGACAAGCAAGAACTATGCACTGACACAATACCATTAGATTAAAATGAATTTAACAAGCTGCACAAGAAAGAAATTGTAAAAATCTACCCTGAAAATTATTTTCTTCAGGCAAAAATAATCTGCTGAGCATTCCAGTCTTTAAGACATATGGATTGAAAAAACACACCACCCCTATACCAGGTCAGACATAGTGCATATTTATTTCTTATCTAAGAAAATTAGGAAATTCATCATTATCAAAATTTTGTATGTGCAAATTTCCTAGTTAGCAGCTAAGACTTGTTTGGTAGTGCCTGTAAAGAGAATATTTAAAAACACAAAGGAATGGAAAAAAAAATAATTTTGTTGCTTTGGAGAGTGGATTCAAAGTAGACTGAGGAGTAATTCATTAAGTGCTTCATTTGTCAGAATCTGTCAACCAAAGTGCAAGCATGGCTCTGGAAAGTCAGCATCCAGAATAAAAAAAGGCAGAGGCAGGGAGGTCTAGAATAGCATTGTATTTTTTTTACCATGACTGCCCTGAGTTTCAGCTTATGGAGCTGCAGTTGACAAAAAAAAGAAAGGCCTCTGAATTACATGCAGATTGTAATTTAGAATTAGGACGCAAAAAAAAGCATGTGAATTTCTAGAAGTGTCTGAGAGGCACTATCATCACTACAGCTGTACTGATATAAAGGCATTGTTAACACAAGCTAGACAGTGTGGAAAGAGGCAAAATGCAAAAGAAGGAATTCAACTGACAGACCCAGTTTATCTTGCAAAAAACCTCCAAAACCACACACCGCTGCCCTCCCACAAATTGGAACATTTGAATTAGAATTAAGTTAGTTTATGCCAGTGAAATAATTTACATATTGGCCTGGTCACTTCTGTCCTGGGTCTGTGTGTGGTAAGAACAGCGTTTTTTAACCATACATGTCTCATTTGGCATGGTCCTCATCAGGCAGCACCAGCTGCAATGAAACTGGGCTGCACAGGGAGGCAGCCTGGGAACCTTGATTTGACTTGTGAAATGAGGAAACAGTGACATTAACATCACTGAAAAGGATAAACACAGAAAAAAAAAAAAAAAAAAAGAGTTGTTATTTACAAATTGTAACTGCATTTCAATAATGTTCATGAACAGATGGGATTAGAAAAACATCAAACCTCCGCCCTTCCAATTTTTCCGGTAGGCTGTGCTGCTGCCAATCTTTCCTGAACTTCTTATTGTGTTTTAACATCAGTTTCTTATCTTTATCTTAGAATGACTCAAAAAAGCAGGCCCTCAGAGGGAAACTTCAATACTTTTTTTTTTTAATCAATGTGTCACTGTTTAGCCAAAGCTGGCAAGAT
This sequence comes from Hirundo rustica, assembly GCF_015227805.2. NCBI lineage: Eukaryota > Metazoa > Chordata > Aves > Passeriformes > Hirundinidae > Hirundo > Hirundo rustica. The sequence goes on from NC_053458.1 coordinate 17,211,515, forward strand.
GAAGTCCAAATTATTTTTTCAGCTAGTTGGCTGTTTGATCAGGTTTAGCTTTCAGCTCTGTGTGTCATTTCCTGACTCCCAGGCAGCTCAGACCTAGATCTCCAGCCAGCTGTTGGCAACAGTCAGGCTTTTGTAAACAAGTTGCTTTCAGGTTGATCAGCTCTGTGCCATCAGCAGCAGGGGGAAGGGGTGTACAGAAATATGCAGGCTAACAGAGGGCAGAGCAGCATGAAGAACTGGAGATGAACTATCACAGCTGAGGATTAAAGCAGCCATAGATCTAGGGTCTAGTCATGGCTCTGAAACTTCCACCTCAACCGTGCATAAGTGCAGCCCAAGCAACTTGCTTATCAAGAAGGAATTAAGCAAATTATCTCCCACACAAAATGCACTGCTCAGTTCCTACTGAAAATAATTCTTTTGTTCTGTCTTTAAAATTATGAGATTGTTTTTTCTGCATCATTTTCACCTGAAAGAAGTATTCACAGCACTTTCTTTCCTCATAGCTGTAAAACAGCTCTTGTGAGATGATCTTGTATGCCTGTAATTACTGCTAACAAGGAAACTGTACAGAGGGCAGCAAAAGTGGTATTTAACACCCAGCTTCCTCTAACCAATGCTCAATTTCTTTGATTTCCAGCATAAACAGAACCATGTCTCTCTCTACCTCAGCACAGAAAATACAGCAGAAAGACACCACATGACAGCAGGTTTCAATCTCTTTTTTTGGTGATGGTGTTGAAAACTTCAGTCCTGCATACTCTGGCAAGTAGAATTTTTAGCAGTTGATGAATGAATGGGACTAGGGAGCTAACAGAGTCTAACACACCAGCACTCAGTTCTCCTGACACAGCAGTCCTCTGGTGCAGAAGAGTTTAGGGGTGAATAGGGAAAGAGAAACCCAGCAGGAAATCTCTACATATTCTCCCTGTCACAAGCAGCAAGGAAGGAAATTTTCAACATCTCAGCTGACACAGAAGTGTGAAAATATGTAGGATGTATCAATTGACATTGGCTTTGGTATGATCTTGTGGTATTGCTTCGAGAGGAGAGGAGAGGAGAGGAGAGGAGAGGAGAGGAGAGGAGAGGAGAGGAGAGGAGAGGAGAGGAGATGAGAGGCCGATCTTCTCTGCTCTTCTCTTCTCTTCTCTTCTCTTCTCGTCTCTTCTCTTCTCTTCGCTTCTCTTCTCTTCTCTTCTCTTCTCTTCTCTTCTCTTCTCTTCTCTTCTCTTCTCTTCTCTTCTCTTCTCTTCTCTTCTCTTCTCTTCTCTTCTCTTCTCTTCTCTTCTCTTCTCTCTCCTTCTCTTCTTCGCTCTTCTCTTCTCTTCTCCTTCTCTTCTCTTCTCTCTCTCTTCTTCTTCTCTTGCCTCTCTCCTTCTTCTCTTCTCTTCTCTTCAGTTTTTCCCCAGGTACCAATCAAGAATACAGCAGCTAAGTAATTTGACTACTGGTCACACCAGCTGAATCTGTGATGCACAAAAGGAAACTGCCGTGGAAGGTGATGAATGCTCTCTCCCCCTTTCTGCTCACACACAGTTTCAGTGTTTGCATTTTCTGTGGCAGTGAAACAGAGGAATTTGGTCTTTCAGCCTCAATTATTCACTTACTTCCACCCAAACTAATGCAGTGTAGAAATTGTTCCAGAATTCCAATTCAGCAACATTCATTCATTAATATAGCATTCCTCTAGAGCTCCCAGCCATGCTGAAGCATGTACAGCATGTACATGCAGAAGCAGACACAGCCTGCACTTGGTCAAACATAGCTCCATGCTTAGCTGCTTCAGGAGGGATTTGACCTGCACTTTTCACTCTGAATTTCCTGAGCAGAGCAATTATTCAATCAGAATCTAAGAAAGTGGCTCAGCTTTTCCACTTCCATCTATTCATGTGAGACAATATCAAAAAGCCACCATGCTGACATTAGGGCAGATAATTTAAATTATAACCTAAGAACCTCCAATAGTTCTTCTCTCATCAGGACTATTATCTCAAAAGGATGCATAGCTTCACTGTGCTTTTGAGTCAAGTCTTCAGTCATGGGGATGGATGCAGTACTTGCCAGTACTGTCTCTTGATGCTCACTATTTGGATGCCACGACAGGATTTTATTTTATTTAATAATTTATTAATATTTAATGCATAATCAAAATGTTTTTTAAAGGAAACCTAAACATCTCTTCCTCTAGATTCACAAAAACCAAAGGGAGAAATTGCACAAACGACTCAGAAGGCATCAGTTATTCTGGGCCCAAGGCCTCCACTGAGGCTACTTTGCGCACGCAGCTGGGAGATTCCTTCCTCACAGACAGAGACTCGGCGACTGCTGAACTCTACCCACCTGTTCAGGGCGCACTTGAGCATTGATGAGCTGGTAAACAACAAAATCTGAGAGGCCAACATTTTCTATTAAGAAGGAAGTGAGGGTCTCCCCATCTTTCAAAATGTCTAGAATTCGTATTCCTCTTCCTGGATGAAAAAGGAATGCACAGATCAGTGAGATAACAAACAAAGGAAGTTAAAGAACAACTCACATCCTGGCTTAAACCTGCAAAAAAAAAAGTGCTTTGGCTCTTATACCTAGTCGTGACTAACTGCGATTAAAATTATTTTTGCAATTCAAAATATTTTTAATCCTTTGTTGGGAAATTATAATCAGAAAATGCTGAGTGTTCTGGCTCTGCATATCTGATCTCTCAAAGATGTTTCAGACTAGGGCTACAGCAATGGACACATTGAGAGCAGCCCTGACTGCATTTGAAAGTGTCTGATTTCTTCTGATGTAATGCTTTATTTTAAATGTTCAGATCCAAGTTCTGAGTGTCCTTTCTTCTGAGCCTTGTGTAAATAACTTTACATAACCCTTTACATTTACACTAATTTATGACTCACTGTCAATCAATTTTTGTTAACCTTGTTCTCTAGCGTTGTGAAAGTGGCCCTTGAAAACCTTCCATTAAAAAAACCCCTCGGTTTCTTTGGAGAAGCAGAAAGTGTAGCTTATGCTTCATATTAAACTAGGTTAACAACTACTCTTCAGGCAAACCAGTGAGACCACCCACAGTTAAATTAGATACATGTAAGAGGCCACCAAATTTCCCTGCTACTGTCTGTTACAATACTCAAAATAATGCTGCCCCTAAAGTGAAACAGTTCCAATATTTTAAAACTTTTCTCTATTACAAATCTTATCAGTGAGAACTCTGCCTCAACATCATGCAAGAGAAAAGTTTGGAAACTTAACTGGAGTTAAGTTATTCAATGAACATAAGCTAACTTAACTTAGCTCATGTTCAAATATTTATTGTAACTTTATTAAATTATACCTTTATTAAAGGTACGTCACACAGCATCCACAGACTTTGGCAAAGGATTCTTGAATAGCTGCAATTCTTCTAGAAGAGACAACTGAAACTGACAGGAGCAGTGTGTATCCTGCCAACATAGGGAATGTAACTATAGACGTTTCTAATAAACATGCACCCCATTCTGTGAGCTGAGTCTTATCAGTTTGCCAACTTCCACAATTCCATCTGCACTAAGCATATTCTGCCTGAGGCTACAGGGCCTGAGAACTTCTTCAATTGTTTCTCCACATATTTATTCAAGCAGTAAACACTGAAAACAATAGCGGGGGACTGTCTCTCGTATTCTTACTGATGCCTTTCCTGGAATCCAGGCAGTGTGGAGAAAAAAGCACACCACAAGAACACATCTCATCAAAAGTGTCAGTACAAAGGGAGACTGGGACAAGGAAGGGGGGCACTCAAGAGGTAGGTCTGATTTTAGGCATCAGTAGAAAGGGCAGTCACAACTCTGACACATGCAAATTTTTCCTTGCTCAACTTTGCAGCTATTCTATTAAGATTGTTGCTTAAAAGGAATAGTAGTAAGCTGTAAACACAGACAACTTAAATAGCCAATCTTTCAGTAACTTTTTCTGTATGAAAGAAAGATGGTAATTCATATTTTATTAGTTAAGCTTCAGAGCTGACTTTACTGTGTTTCATATAATAGGAAATTCCAAACTTCTAATTTTTTTTTTTTTTAAAGTAAAACACACTTAAAAGCCACACAGGTTCTGAATGAGCATTAACATTATATGTCACAGGATTGGCAGGAATGTACACTATATTTCATGAGTAAATTTGATATGGGATGCAAAGGCAACTTCCTAAACCATGGGGTGTGGTCCCTTAGTACATAGCAAACCCAAGGCATGACATGCTTTTCCTTGCCTCTAAATAGTCAGGTTTGATTTCTATGGCTGGGTACAAACAACAGCTCAGATTATACTTGAGTTCTTGTTTACATTCTGGGGCATTTGGTTGTCTCACTGGTATTTACAAGGAGATAATCCCGTTTTTACTTCTAGTTATAAACCTCTAATAGGATAGCGGACAATGTGTGTCAGATGGTTTATACACATCCTATTAAAAATATATGGAGAGTGACTAATTTTAATAAGAATGCCATTCCTGTGACAAAGGATTTGAGAATGGGACAGATCAATTCACAAAGCCAGACCATTTCTATACCTTTAGTTTTAGGAGTACCTTTTCAAATCCTTTACTTCAAGTCCAGAAAATTTACAGCTATACTATTCCCTGTTTTCCCCGGGACTGTGTTTTGAGTTTGGCAAGCTGCTTTAAATAAAAGTTAATGCAGTGAATCTGGAATTTGTAATTCTCTTTATAAGTGTTCAATGCTTTTCCTTTCTAAACACATTATGAAGGGTTTCCTTCTTCACTGTTTCAAACCTGTTTTAGTTAAGACTGTGACAAAGTACCTCTAAGCACTTCTCTGGGTCATGCTCCTGGCATATATTCAGACAGGTTCCTAATTTTCCATTCTTCTGCATCTCCCAGTGAAACTTTCTTACTGCTTCTGCTTTTACTGTAATAATAATCAATGATGTTTCTTCAGCACGTTTTTACTTTGTGTGGTGAGATACCCATGCTTTTCAGGCTTTGTCTACTGTTATTTAAGGAAGACGGTTGTAGAACAGAGCTGACTGCCTCTCTCCCCTCCCTTAAATGACAGGTGTTTGTCACTGAACAGATTTTAACTTACCCTAACAGTAAGCAGAGTAACAGCTATATTTGAAATATATTATAATGTTGCCAGCCTCTGAAGTAACTTCTATCCAGCTCTCAGAAGGAAAAATTAAATAGTCTAAAGGATAAAGACACAACAATTACCTGCAATTTTTTCAGGATTAGTTCTCATTGTTTCCATAAACTGAGTCAAAATGATCAGTTCTTCCCAGATTCTTCCAAGGTCTTGGATTTCAGGGGCTTCCAGTAAAAGCTCCTGAGCATCTTTATATACCCTTGCAAGGCTGAAAGGAGAATTAAGAAATAATAATTTAGGAGTGATGACTCTTGAGAACTTTACAAGTCAAAAAAATGAGAGGGAGTGGAGGAGGAGAGATGGGGGAGGGATAAAGTTGACTCTCTATTAGGCATGAGGAAAAATAATGAGTTGTTTTGTCCTCAGTTTTGGGTAGTCTGGGGTTCAGTTAGATTTCAAAGTCCACAGAAGTTTTAAGAGGGCTATTGGTGTTGCAGAAGGTTGGCCATTCATACATTTTTTCATTAGCCATGCTCATCTTCCTGGGGACACAGGACCCTCCCCAGACTACTGTATCTCACAGTTACAGTGCAAATCTGCCCTGGTTCTAGCCCGGGCCAGCCCAGCTGGGCACATGCTCAGCCTAGCAAGTGACATGGAATCATTCACAAACAGAAACATCCTTCCCCTCCCACATCAATCCCCTCCAATTTGTTAGGTCCTTTCACAGTATTACTTCTAGGAGGAGCAGGAAAACACAAGTAACAAATAGTCACAGGCAGCTGTTCAACTACTGGTTCTGGGTTAGAGCATGCAGATCAAGCAAGAATAAAACCAGATCCTGTGTTTACGAACAAGTATTAAAAAAAATCTTACTATTAGGTAAGGCCATTAGGCTTCTTTAACAGTATGTTTTTCCGTGCATGCAATAGTAAATCTCAGTCCACATGAGTCATTTTAGCTTACAGGAAACAACAAACAGGAAGGACCAAATTCTTTCAGAAAACACAATGAATATACTTCTGCTGCAGTGCACTGAATTTACTGTGATGGATAAAGTGGCAGACTGCTCTGTAACAAGCAACCTAGAAAAGCTAGAATTACAGAAAACAGAACCCTCTAGCTTCACCATGTGTTTGACTGTACCCCACAAAAATGTTCAGCTATTTTAAATCCTATTCACTAGGAACAAAAGGTGAAATGGTAAGCTTTACACATTACAGACCTTCACATGACAGAGGCTTCAATGGCCTTCACATTATTAGTGCATGAATTTTAATAATTGGATGCTCCAAAGTGGACTTTGCAAGAGGGAGATTTGGAGCACTTTTAATATTTAGGCTAACAGGGGTTTTTTCACTATAAGGGTTCTTGTCTGCTATACTTTCTTTCATGACTCAGCTGTAACAAAAAATGCGATAAAACACTCCCACAGCCCTTCCTCAGTAATAGTCTGGAAATCTCCCATCCTCATATTTTGCAGACAATCTTAGTATCTGAAGGCTATGTGCTGATTAAAGTCTCCCAAGTATATAGCCAAAACTGGTGCTACATAATAAGTAGCAGTGCAGGCTCTTATTTGCTGCTACTTCATCAGAGTTCTCATTCAGAAGGGACAATTCCAATGAGGAGAGAAGAAGCCTTAGGGACTCCCCATTCTTTTATCAAAAAGGTTTCTCCCAAGACATTCAGTAAGCAGGTTCTTACAGATTTTATTAAGTAAATGTGTTCCCTAGAGACTCTGCACACAAGTCTCTCTCTAAAAGGCCCAAACCTACCATCGTGAGCTCTGTTTCATCTTTACTGATAGCATTGATAGCATGAAACCAAAGTTCTAGAACTAAAAATTTTTGACTTCACTGTTTGCACACTGGTGTATTATTATCTTTCCTTTTTATTCACACCACAGAACAATTTTTAAAATATCCCTTGGTGTGGTGAGAGAGCTTTCTAAGCAAGGTGAGGATACTCCAGCCTTTCTCCCTGCATTATTCATGCCCATGAATGCCCAACAGATGCCCAGAGAAAGCTGTGAGCAGTTCCCTAGTGGGCCTGTATTGCTGCGACCCAGTCTCACACATACAGATCTGCTTACATGGAATTTTTGTAGTTGGACACTACACCTGGACCCTCTCCGTGGGTTGGGCTGTGGAAACAGGGATTGTTCATGTTACAGAAGATGCCATGTAACCATGGCAGCGTTCCTGCTGATGGCATTGCCTTGTTTGGGAAGTGACCTAGAGTATCGAAACACAAAATAGAAATTGTTATGTGTATTTTCTAATGCAGCCTTCATGAATATAAATAGCATGATGAGTTGGCTCTCTACAGAAGAAATGTGACAGGAATCATATAGGTTTATCTTTGACTGAGAAAAAAGAAGTCACCAATATAAGCAATATGGCTATTTTCAATAGAAATGAATTCTGAGTAATGTGAAGGGCTTTTTAAATAGGTAATGAGGTAGTACTTTGTCAGTATCAGAATTATGGAAATCCAAAACCAGATAGCATCTTGAGACCCCAGGAAAGTCTGACCAGAAATCATCTCACACAAAAACTAGACATTTTTTTAATGTCTTCACTGTGCCTTACACTACATGGCTACAAATAACTCAACTACTTGAACTGAAGTCTGTTCTTTCACCACTGAACAGTAACAGTCTGCAGATTGCTCCCAATACCTCTCTCTGAGAACACCTGGCCATTACATACAAGTCAGATCATGATAACATCTTAAACATTCTTACATTCATGTTGGCGATACAGTGGATTAGCTTTCCTCAGCCAGACAAGTGCAAGAAACAACAACAGAGGCCATACAAGCTCCACTAGAAAACGAAGCTGGAAAAAAAAAGAAAAAAGTAAATTAAAAATAAATTTTATAAACAGACCACCATAGAGTCACTATGGCTAAAGGGATGAGACCTCCTCTCACAGCAGAAGAGCCCAGTGCAGCATAGGGCCATGCTATCCTTTGTCTGTTTCACCATCTGAAAAGGACACCCAAAAGAGGATTTCATCAAAACGCCATGAAGCATCACCATTAACTCAGTGTTCAGTACCTTCTCCACCTCTTCTAAAGAAATATCTAAGCATCCAGACTGTGGTAAAAAGAAGCAGCAGGTAGTGCATGACGGTACAACAAGGATTAGGTATAAAAGACAAAAGGATTTTTTTAATCCACACTTTGACACTGCTGGGCTCGTTAGCAGGCTGTCCATACACTGTGCTTACCCAAAGGTAAAAGACTTCAGCATAAACTTTGCATACTTTGACCTTTACTTTGGCTTCTATTTGTAATCATTCATTTCAATGTTATTAATTTCCTAATACCTGTCGAAATGTGTGCATTAAGATCAAAGACTTTATTCAATAACACAGAAAACCCCACCAAAGGCCACTTTATTGCCCAGACCTTTCAATGCACATAGAACAGTCAGCAGCTCTGGTGTCATGTCAGAAAATCAAGGGCACTGCTTTAAAACCACAGAGAAACATCCTGCCTGGGTTTCAGTCTGTTTCCTCCACTCCTGTGTTTCAGTTTGTTTTACTGCCTCTGTGTGTTTTGGCAGACATTTTAAACTACAATCCTTTGATCCTCTAACGCAGGCCTTGGACTCTGAGGAACAGCAATGGGAATTTTTGTGTCCAGACACACAGCACTTTTTTTGCTCCTCCCTGTAATAGCCAAGACAAAATATCTTCAGAACCAGGGCTGTAGCGCATGCAAAGGAAAGCCCTCCTTGTTTCTTTACCTTTGCTTCCTCCTCCCCAGCCAGGCACCTAATATGTAATTACAATGCACACAGCAGCAGAGCCAAAGACAAGATGGGTTACATGTGAATGCTGTTTTGGGCAAAAGGCTCTCCACAGCACAATTAAGAGCAGGGTTTTTCAGAGCTGCCCCGTTTTTCTACTATAGTTTTGTCTAACAGCTTTAGTTAGGCACAACATATTCACACAGCAAAAGGGTAGAAAGCTTTACGCCACGTAACAATTTGGTATTTCATGTTTTTCCTCATAAGGGTTTCCTTTCTAAAACACAGCAATAACAAAAAAACCCATCCACCACCACCTAGGAAATTATGCATGCCTGATCTTTTTAAAAACAGAAAAAATCTTACCAGCAGCAAAGGGCAAACTAGACAATTGTTAGAGAGGAAAACCTGACAGTTGTTGTGCACAGCTCAGAATGCAGTGTTTACAGACCCTCCTCAGCAGGGTCCACAAGGTTTGATCAACATCCATTGCCATCCATTTGGTAAACCATTTGGGACAAGCACTAAATAAACTCAGAGGGGCAAGAACTGGTGAAACTCCTTGGTCCACCTTTGCTGCAGTTACTATGTGTTAATGCCCAGATGTTGATTCTTTCTTCATCCTCAGGAAATACAAAATCCTCAGACTCAGATTTGGTAACTCCTTTGTGTCTGAGTTAATAGTTTGGAAAAGACTGAAGTCTGAAGCCCAGGGGAAGCTTTCTTTCAACCTGGTACACAATGTGTTGTGTGGTAAGGACAGACCAGTGCTGTCAGATCTCTCATTCTTTTCTGTGGACCTTATCTAGAGGACAGAGAGGTGTCCCAGAATTCACTAGAAGTATGAGAAAACAGCCCATAAGCCTGAAGAATCACATGATAAATAGCGAGAAATCCCAGCAACATGCACAGAGAAGCGTAATATCCAGACAGAGTTGTAATGGAGCAAGCACAGTGATAAAACCATATCAATGTGAGAAGCTTAAACTGGCTGTGGATCAACTGTTGACTCTGCAATGAAGTCTTGCTGTAAGATGAAATACCATAGGATCTAAGAGGATTGAAAGTCTTCTGGCTTTTACTTTACTTATGTCATTCAACCATACTAAAAAAGACACAGTCTGTGTGAACTGTAAGGTCCTACGTAGAATCATATCTAAGAGCAGCTGAGTGTGAAGAGCAAATCTAAAATTAGGAATCAAACCTTCCTGAGCTGAGTGGTGCTCATGATTTTTTCTAACAACAGATCTTTTAATGTGAAAATACATAAATATTGCTACCCACAACTCTTCTGGCACACAATACTATTTGTCAAAGAAAATCCCAACACAGCTATTCTATGTTTGGTCTGTAAAGAGCAGCTTTGCAAACTGCACCATACAAGATGCCAGACAACAGTCACCTAACAAAGATCACATGTGATTCTTTGAGGGACTTGAGAGTTTTAAATGCTGATAAATGTATCAGTCACTTAATCCAGTGGAGTGCATGGTTCAAACCTGAAATCCAAAGATGAACACTTTACCTTTTGTCTTTTCCGAAGGATCCAGTTCTTCCAGAGTAGAAGTCTGACTTGCCTAAAGAAGCTCATTCTTCAGCATCAATACATCTGGTTAACCTGTGGCAAAAGATACATTGCCATTTCTCAGCTGACAGCAGAAACAGACCTTAGAGCAAAATAACAGCTTTCTGTTCTTATTTTAAGATTATGGCATCACAGAGATCAGTTCCTTTCATTGTCTGCACCATTTAATTTTGCACTCGATACACTATCATGCATGAAAAATTGTGAGTTTCCTTTGTTTGGAGGCAACTTCCTGTGACACATTTATCAGCACCAAAAAGCCGTAGAGAGGAAAAACATCTCTTTCGAGTAAAAAAAAAGTAATGAACACTGAATCTGGCTATTAACTTGAACTTGCATGTAACGAAGGTAGTTAATTGTTGCATCATTTATCACAATCAATCTGTGGTTTTAAACTAATTTATTTTCCAAGAAAAGATGGATTTACTACTAAACATTAGTTTATATAAAACTGTTTAGCTATTATGATACAATTAGGTTTACCATTTGGACATGATAAATGTATATTGATTAACAGAGTCTGAAGTGGATTTTATAAAAGCAAATCCATTGTGTTGCCATTTCCTTAAAAAAATACAGGATCTCCTATTTTTATGTTTTTAAATTCAGCAACTCCCATTACATTTTAGTAGATATACCACAGAATTTAAACATTGCATTGCATGCTCTGTTTTTCAGGTTCATGACTCATAAGAATCACCAGGAACTTTTACCTTCCAAAGGAAAAAGGAAATTTGACACATAAATCCAAATATCAGATAAATGGGCCCATGTCTTAGGGTAACTTTATGATGTTAAAAAACAAACAAATAATTTAAATCTGCTACCTGCATCAACTTCCTATTTATTGCTGCTTTGTGGGATTTAAATGATTGAAGAATTGCTATTCTTTATGAATGATTAGTAACTGGGAGAGTGTTGAAAAGGAAGTCAGATATTGGAAAGCACATTCTGATTAAAAGAATAGTGAAGTAGTAGAACAGATTTTATGGGTAGACTGGGAGGCCTCCACTGCAGACTACTCAAACCTCTAAAAAAACTTACACAGGTAAAACCACTCATGGATTAGATAATTTTTTTAAGTCTCACTTTTGACTATTCTTCCAGAATTTTGTTTCTGGAAATTATATTAATTGAAGCAGATTTTGTCTGACTTTGAGAAACAAGGTTTGGAAAACAAGTCAGGATATTTTGGCCTAATATGTCAATAAAGCAGTAGTGAAAAATATTAGATAAGAGTTTTGATTATTTCAGAAAATCATCTCAGGTCCACATTTTATGAACTGCAAAGGAATTTCAACCTCAAGGGAAGAGGTGGCCAGCACTAGGGAAGGGTTGGCATCAGCTGTGACTAACCCTGTTAGAAAGGGACCCTAAAAATGTGCAATCTTTTCTGATATGCCAGGCACAAAAGTGATTGAAGAAGGATATTTAGGGCCAAACAGTAAAATTTGCTGTGCTGCTTAGTAGAGATCAAATAATAAAACAACAGTTCTGCATAAAGAACATCCACGCAAAACCAAATTTGGAGCATTTTTCATATTTTGGAGATCAACCGTTTCATGCTATTTTCAATGTCCCTCCATTAACTCTAACTGCTTAAGTTAGAGCAATAAGTAAGACTAGCTATAAAAAGCTACTGCCATTCTGAAGAGTATGAAGAGTAAATGGACTAGCATCTGATGGTTTGAAGAAATACACTTTGGGGAGTGACAGCCTCCTACTTTGAGCTACCAACAGCAGGCAGTCAGACAGCTTCCTGACACTTTTGCGTAGCCCAGGGCTCTTGAATCGACTGCTGTTTCGAAAAATGAACCCTACTGCTGAACAAATGAGGACCACTTGCCTTCCTCTAAACCCCAGATGGATGCTGCAATCTTTCTGCAACAGCTGTGAAAGGAAATTCAAGCTTTCATATCAAGGCCATAAAATCTGTACATAAAATCTGCCAATGGCTCGGCCTCTCCTCTTCCTCCTGATGGTTCTTCACTGAGACAAAACCAGGATAATCACCCATCATTAGGAGTTTCTGCCTCAATGAGAGATTCCACAGTACTATAGAGTCCTAGCTCACGTTTCTAAGTATCTTGCTATGTATGACATACCTGCATCACTCTTGAACCAGTAGTAGCTGTACTACTACAGCTAGAAAATTTGTCATGCAAGGCCACAAACGAGATGATGACTGCAGATAAAATGGCTGCTAGCATTTGCTTTGAAAAATCTATTTTTCTGAGATTAAAAATATAAGTAATAAAGAAGCCAAACCAAATAAACCTTGGTGGGGGAAAAAAGGGGCAGTAAGTCAGGTTATACAGATCGTGCTTGCTATGTAATCTTCAAGATTTTTTTACATTCCTTGCTAGTTATATTTGTTGACAGTGATAGAGAGCCATTGCTTATAAGAGAAGAAATTCAATGACAGACAACCTAATTAATATGCATAAAAGGACAAAAAATGCTCAAATCCTCTCCAAGAAAGTGACTACTAGATTGATTATCAAGGTTAACACTGTGCTACATCATCAGAATTTAAAAGTACTTAAAATAACTATTAAAGTTATGGCATCAATGCATGAAGTTCTATCAACATACAAAACTTTAAGAAAATTTCTACATTGTTCATGGCACACACTTTAGGATCGCCTCTAATTTCAGGAGGAACACCTTGTTCTCCCAAGACTGGTTTGTTTATAAAACCTTCACTAGGAGTTAAAGGGAAAGAACCTTGCTTTTCTAAATGGAACAGCTTCAGGAATGTGAGTTAATCGTATACTGCTTTGAAATCTAAATCAAACAGGCAAAGATGAGACAAAACTGCAGGAAAAGAAGAATTTAAATGATGCAGTCAGAAGACACTGGACAGATAAACCTCAGATTCCGTAGCAGCACAGAATAAATAAAGAATAATTAATTTTCAGTCCTGAAATAGCCTTTCCTATCTGGGCATTACTCAGACAAATTAACAGTGTGGTTAAGATTCAAGCTTTACTACTTTAAGTAGAGCAAAGCACTATAGTAAAAAAGCACAGTAGAACCAAGATAAAGAATAGTACCTAGTAATAATGTGTGGAGAACTCCACTTGGACTGAGGAGGTACATGAACCTCTGAAGTGATTAGTCATGGTGGAGATCTATCTTCACTCTTTACAGGCAGCACCCTTCTCATAAAATCAGCGGTGGCTTGGGACTGCTGCAATCAGAAAGAGGCACTGAAAGAAATTCAATTTCCAAAAAAGAAGTTAATTTACATAGATAACGACATCTCCTAAAGTCAGAAAAAGACCACTACGTTTATGAACTGAGTGAACACTGATTTCCCTATAGATTTTCATCTGTAAAGGGCATCTCAAACAGCAATGCAGCAAAACCTCCCACCAGCGCTCATGCTGGGCAATGACTCTGTATAAGCACTATCACAGCTTCCCTGTGACTGTTCTTCCAAATAGAAGCTGTACAACAATCCAGCCTTCATTATTAAAAAAAAAAAAAAAGTGTAAAAAGCATGCGGCAGTGCTTGCCTTTTTCTTTCCCCTTCTCAGGGCTTTGGGGACACTTTTGAAAATCCTCCACAGAACTGCTTCACTGAGTTTAACACTCTCGATTTCAGCCAGAGCCCACTGCAGCTCTGACAGCAGAGCACTGCACTCTGCAGTCTGCTTCTCTCCCAGCACCATTGCAGGGTCTTCAAGCCCCTGCACACAGGTGCCACCCAAATCACCCACTTTAGCCTGGCTTCTGGCACAAAGGATAACAAAGCACAGGATCGGGCCGCCCCTATGTGCTGAAAGGTGAGCCAGCAGGGAAGACCACCAACCTTGGCTGAACAAGGCACTTTCACTAGAAGTCAGGGAAAAAATAAAGAGTTTATGACCTTTGGAAGAAGGGGCAGCCAACTCAGGAAGAGTGCAAGGACATTGTTAGGTCACGTAGAGAGAAAATTAGAACAGCAAAAGCTCAGCCAGAACTCAAACTGACAACCACTGTGAAAAATAATAAAAAGTATTTTTATAAATGCATTAACAACAAAAAGAAGGCCAAAGGAAATCTCCATCCTTTATTGCATACAGAGGGAAACATTGTAACCAAGGATGAGGAAAAGGCCTTGGTATTTAATGCCTTCCTTGCCTCAGTCTTCAGCACAAAGATTGGTTTTCCTCAGGGCAAGCAGTCCCCGAGCAGGGGAGCAGAAAATACCCCCTGCAATCTATTAGGAGGCGGTTAGTGACCTGCTGTGCCACTTAGACACTCACAAGTCAATGAAGCAGGATGGGATCCACTCAGGAGTACTGATGGAACTGGCAAAAGAGCTCGCCAAGCCTCTCTCCATCATTTATCATCCATCCTGGCAAACCACGCCGATCCCAGACGGCTGCAGACTGGCCAGTGTGAGAACCATTGGCCAAATGGTCATAACAATCCCGGGCAGTGCTAAAGACTGGGGGAAGAGTGTCTGGAAAGCTGCCCAGTGGGAAAAAGCCTGGGAGTGCTTGTTGACAGCTGCTGTACGTGAGCCAGCATGGGCCCAGGGGGCCAAGAAGGCTGGCAGCATCCTGGCCTGGATCAGCAGTGGTGTGGCCAGCAGGATCAGGGCAGGGATTGTCCCCCTGTACTCGGCACTGGTGAGGCCACACCTCGAGTGCTGTGTCCAGCTGTGGGCCCATCACCTCAGGGAGGACACTGAGGGGCTGGAGCGAGTCCAGAGAAGGGCAGTGCAGCTGGGGAAGGGTCTGGAGGCTGAGTCCTGTGAGGAGCGGCTGAGGGAGCCAGGCTTTAGTCTGGAGAGGAGAAGGCTCAGGGGAGAATTTACCATTCTCTACAACTGCCTGCAAGGAGGGTGTAGCAAGATGGGGTTTGGCCTCTTCTCCCAGGCAAACGGTGACAGGACAAGAGGGCATGGCCTTAAGCTGTGCCAGGGAAGATTCAGATTAGGTATCAGGAGGAAGTTGATGTGGTGTTTTTGGTCAAAGTTTGGACTCAAACTTAGAGGCCCTTTCTAACCTTAATAATTCCATTGTATGAGTCTGTGGCAACCTCCTCTTCTACAAGTGGCTTTGATCCAATTTCTGTCAAGCATATATTCATATCACAGAAAACACCCAGCCTGCTTCAATCTAGACAAAGTTTCATACAGACACAGATAGAAGCTAACTCTGACTGATGGCAGTGCACAGCAAAGGAACCAGCACTGTGCTGCTTCCCAGCTGCAAACTGTGTCTAAACCCTACCACAATGTGTGAGGCAAACAGATAATTTAATTGTTTTATCCTGCAAACAAGCATTTTACCTCTAAAATCCTAGGGCAAGTTATTTTAAGAAAATGGATCTCTTTTTGCTGTCCACATGTTTGCAGAGACAGCTCTAACAGATTAAACTAATCTCTCCTAATTAGATTTTTTACCTCACAATTGGATGATGGTAGGGGTATATTTTGTTTTCTGTGGTCAACTACACCCGCTGCTCCTACGACCCATTTCTGCTTTTTAGCTTTACAAAGGGATCTTCAGAAGCAAACAGAGAAAGCTTATGCCGTTCCTATCACTTTAAATGGGAGGGTAAAATACAGTTCAGCTTAAGGAGCACACTGCACAATTTCACTGCAGCTCTACCCACAGTCATCACTATGACTTAGCTATTTCCTAAAGATCTATAGTTTGCTGCCAGCAACAACAAAACATGAGACACTGCACTTACGTATCAGAATATAAAGAAAGCAATAAGTGGAAATAGATGTTTGGTGACAGTTCTTGCATTATACCAACAGTAGATATCTCACAATATAAAAGTTTCCTGTGATGTGCTTCATGATCACTTACATGCAATACATAGGATTATGATATCCCCTTAACTCATACACAGTTTTAACAGTTGTTTTAAATATCAGAATTTCGTTTTCTTATTTCCAGGCGTATTTCTGACTTTTGACTAAAAAATCAAGTCTGATTAAATGCTATTTGTCCAGCAAATTATAAAAACATCCCCAGTGATCTCTCTTGTACCACAAGCAAATATTTCTGTAAAACAAGGAGAATTTTAAAAAATTACCTGAAAAGATAGTTTTGAAATATGCACAATTAGGTGTATAGAGTGTGCTCATGGGCTAGCACTTCTAATGTTCAACAATGCTTTCCAGCACCCAAACCATTTCCAAACCCGTGAGACATTCTTAGCATGCAGAAGAGCACATCCCTCGACACAGGCTCACTAGAAACTAACACAATTAATGCTAACACAATTAATGCTTAGACTAACTGTAGGAGCATATGTATAAATGCTATAAATGTATAAATGTATCCTATATCAATAAACGGATATATTTATGCGTGGGGAAAGAAAACTACACAAACACAAGTTGGGCTTTCTGAGTTAAGGTAAGTTTTGCACCCAGCTATCTCAAACTACTGGGGAAAACCCAAGCTGAAGCTTTTTAGGTGTTTCCTGTGTATTTCAGAGGCCTCCCTCTGAAAAAAGTAAGGAGTAACCTGAAAGACGAGAAGGGAAGTTCTGTTAAACCAGAATCAAATGATAAAAAATCAGAGAGACTAAGAAAAGGCCCCATGGAGCTTCTGCTTGAAAGGTGTACTTCTATGAATCAAAGACAATCACAATGAGACTCTTCCATGTCAAACAAGAGAAATGTGGAATGTTTAGGACAGGATCCCATTCTTATGCAAACCCAGCAGTGGGCTAACCACCCCAATCTGTAGATAAACAAGCACAAAGCAGTGGAAACACACACAGCATGTTTTAAACTTCTGGTGTAATTCAGCTTACTTCATATAGACACTCTTCTGTCATCCAGCTGCATAAGGCCTGAAGAGAGAGAATTTTCCTAACATTCACCTTCCTCAAACATTTAACATTTTGGAAGGTTTAGGATAGGTTTTTCTTCTACCTGTGAGTGAAACACTTTCCAAGGGTATCTTGGATCTCTAAATTAGAAAAAGAAATTCCCCTCTTTCTACGAATATAAATGGGCATGCAGATAGAACGTTTTATTCAGAAAGGCTTAGGTCCAAAGAATCCTTCTGTAAGACTTATTTCCATGAATACTCTAAATAACACTGTTTGTAAATATCAGACATTCCCTGCCCCTCCCCCCTCCTTTCCTATTGAAGTATTGAAGTTGAAGCATTGTTTGTTCTATTTTCCCAACACATTACATGTACATTGACAAGTGGGACGGCCCAACAAGAGCAGCTCTATAGTGAAACAGTGGGTGCTGAGGACCCAGGACCCATTGTACTATTTTCCCAGGGGTTACTTCAGATGAGCTCAAGGCACAGACTGAAGGTGCATCAGCAGCTGCAGCACGTCAGGTATGGTGCTGAAGCACACATTCCAGTTTAGTTTCACCCAAACACAACTAAGTTGATATGCTCTGAGATCACTCTGTATGGTAAGCCACAGCAGCATGTAGCAAAGTCACTCAAAAGTACAAACAAACTAAGTTACCAACGTTACCATACGTGCGCTGCCTTCGCAGAGTGATTGTGTCAGCTTTCAGATTAGCTCCATTAGGCCGCTGCTACACGGAAGCTAAAGAGTTCGTGGATTTGCAAGCAAAACACAGACTTCTTACACAGAAGCAACAAAAACCTTGAAAACTTACCACAAAAGCTTACCTCATGTGTGAGCACTGCTGAAAGAGAAGGGTTTCTGAAGGAATGTTCAGCTTGGCAGCAAAGAAACACATATCTTAGATGCAGTTAGCACTCACAGAATAACACTGCTCAGTTGTAAGGAGATTGTTTTAATCCCCTGCTTGATACAGAACAGCTCAATCTGCGAGTTTCAGGACTCGTGAATAAAAATCCTCCCAAATATCCAATATGACCTACCCAAGCACAATCAAGCCTGTTCTATGATGTTGATATTTCTGTATTTCTTCAGATCTGAACAAAACCTGTATTATGAAGATGGTTTCAGAAGGGTAGTTCTGGTAGCATCAGGGGCCCTACTAAACAAACAGCTGTCATGACTAATTAGGTCAGCGGCTCACAGAAGTCAGTACTCTGCCAAAGCTTTAAGAGGGATGAGGCAGTTACGACTTCAGAAAATGCAATTACCAAACAAATCTGACAGCAAAAGGTTTCCTCCAGAGAGTTCAAGCTGCAGGGTTCTGGCACCTTGTGACCCACAGCCTGTCACCTGGGGCAGGTGGGTAGGATTACTGCAGTTCCATTGGAGCGAAGCCATTTCAAAGCAAGACCGAGGAAAATCGGCATCTGAACCAAAAGAAACAACAGGGGCTAGCCGAAACATTTCCAGTTCCAAAGGAAACCGAAGTCTTTTCCACCAGGCGCAAGGCTCCGCTGCCGCCTCCCCACGCTACGTCGGGCGGCCGCCGGCCCGCGCTCCCTCACACGGCGGGCGTGCCCTCAGCGTGCGGGCCCGAACACCACAGGGCCTTCATTTGCACGGCCACCGTGCAAATGTGTACGAACATTTTCACATTAAGAAGTCACAGAATGACCCTGAAGCCGCTGTTTCCCAGCCTCCCCCGGAGGCCCCATTGCCCCCGGGCTGGCAGAAAGGCTCAGGAAGAGCGCATGGGCCCGCCCCACAGCCGCTCCTGCGCTGCCGCCATGCTGGGCAGGGTCATAACTTATATAGGGCTCCGAAGGTTTCTGTTTCCAAAGCCGTGCCCTTGCTACTTCGCTTGCATTACATAAAAACAGTTGAAGGCATTATAAAGCTGGGACATGTAAATCACCTTTTGAGATGGACGTTTTCCCTGAAATAACATCGGTTTGTAAAACCCCCACCCACAGGCACCAGACTCTGCTTGTCCCCACTCTCGGCCCAGCCTGCTGGCACCTGCGGCGCTGTGGGAAAACACCTTTAAAAAGAGCAGAAACCTTTTGGACCAGCAAAATATGGAAGCAGATGTTACATGAAAAGGAGTATGGCAAGAGCCAGTAATAAATAACTGGTATTATGACTTGATTAAGAAACGTTTGTCTGTTTCGCATGGGCCAGTCCTCACTGTTGTAATTCTCTATCTCAGGAGCCTGCTCTGGAGAGTACAAAAGACCCTCCATCACACTAGCTCAACAACTTTGTTAAATTAAGAACTTATTAAATCGAGAAGTTTAATTAATTTCATAACCCATTACAATATCCAATGCTAGACATGCTAAAACACTTAAATATAGTGTGACACTAAATTTAATGATAATTCACAAATTACTTTGCTATATCTTGTGGCCCTTATCAATACTGATCCTTTCACAACTGTGCTATTAAGTTATGCTACGCTGTCTTTAATGATGCATTAACCAGTTTTAAGTATATGAGTCCACTCCTCTATTGTCAAAGTAGAACAAGTACCCATGTATGCCAAGAAGCCTGTCCACATACTTTGTTCTGCAACTCCCAACACCAGTCTGTGCAGACAGCAGCATCTGGGACTTTCAGCTTTTCTGTTATAAGAGACAGCTCCCCAGAGAAATGACCCCAAGCATGGCCAGAACCATCCAGTGACAGGATGGCCTTTGCCAAGAATGCAAATCCTGCCTCTGTGGAAATGAACCAAGGAATCAAAGTCCAGCATTGTGAGTTCTGGGAAGAAAAAGCAGATTACGTCCACCAAACAGAGTGTGGGATTTTATCTGGGGTGTTTTGGGAAGATTGGCAAAGGTAATGGTGTATTAAAGTCCAGTGTATTTCCTGTTGCAAAAACAGGAAAGTGATTTTTGTCATTGCCATCCTTTGAGAGTCATCTTGGTGCTTATATCACTAGAAAGTACCATGCTTAAACAACTGTAATCAATAGTATGCAATAAAGGGTCATGCTAATTGTAATCCCATAAAGAAAAGCGTGCCACCCTCTAGCACCAGGAGACATGCAGGAGAGTACTACACTACTGCAAAGGCCAAACATCTGTATTTTAATAAGTTAGAAGAAATCCAGATATAGAAGCCATAGTCACTGAAATGTTAACACGTTAATATATTTTAAAGCAAATATAACAGTGTACACATAAAAACCATTTAATACAAAGTGAAAACCATTAGATGCACCTACTAATGCTGGTTTTTTGGTTATTTTTAGCTGTTTCACAGTAATTTGGAAACAAAGCTCTTCATTTCAGTTACACCACGTTAAGTGGTGAAACTGATCTACAGAAAGCAAATCACTGCCTTTTCATTCACCTGGGAAAGACAGCACCACGGCAACTGTGACCAGAAGGGCACCCAAGTGAAACAGGCTGTGCACATTTGCCCCACTTGCTAAGATATACAAGAAATCAGATGTGAATTGATTACTGCTTCTGAATAGTAAAGCTCAGTAAGTGCATCCCTGCTGTACAAAAAAAAAAACAAAAAACAAACACCAACCAAAAAACAATCAAACAAAAAAGTGACAACATAGAAAACTGGCAACAGATAACCATGTCTGCCTAAAATATACACATATGATACATAATTATGGCCATGCAGGCCAGTATGTAAGCCTGTTCAGGGGCAAAGCTTTAATTGCACAGATTAGAAAAACAAACAAATGCTTTTACAGAGCAAAGCACAAGCTTTGGTTTATGCTTGGACAGTGGACATTAAACCTTCCATTTTTATTATAACATCTATTAAGAAAAAACAGCTCTTTCTCTATGAATAAGCACTCCATTCCACACAATGAAATGAAGCTCAGTGTCTTAATCAATGAACCCATTAACTGTGTCTAGACTGGGAATGTATTACATCTTTATTGAAAGCTACTGAACTACAAAAAGTTTGACTTATTTAATACACAGTTCCCCAGGTCTCCCCCCATTTTTAAAATGCTGCATATATAAAAATAACTCCAATATGGCACAAAAGTGGGATTCTCAAGGGAAGGCAAAGGTAAGGGGAGCAAAGGGAAGCCTCCACTGGCAACATTAACAAATTGCATATAGTCCAAGAGGAATTTTCACCCTATACAAAATGAGCTTCCCTGTGTTCCAGTTCTTGGATCCTTTTTGGTCTCAGTCTGTGATAAGCAGGCTTCAGATCTGTGGGGTGAATATCCTCTGAGCTAGATTTCTGTTCGTTTGTGTTTTGTTCAGCATCACCTGAAGGAAGTGCAGAACTCCTAGCCAGTTTCACAGTATTATCCTGGGGGAGCACAGAGCTAGCACTGCTTGGTGCACAAGCTTTAGCAGAAGAACCATTTCCATTTTCTTTTGATTTGTTAGAGGGTGGTTTATAAAATGTGCCTGGGGGTGGTTGCAATGTTCTTGGTGCCCTAAAGGCAGCAAGAGGATTAACATCAGGACCATTCTCTTCTGCTGCTGTCCTTCCTGACCCGACAACAGAATATGGCTTATTAGGAGGAATGGCGTTAGCTGCATTGTTACCTAGGCTGCATGAGGATGATAAAGCACCTGCAGTTCCACTCTCGAGTGCTCGGATCTCCTGGGGCACATTAGTCACGATCATTGCTGTCCTTGCTGTGATATCATACTGTTTGTACTGCTTGTCCCAAGTTTTTCGCAGCATCTGGGTGTCGTAACAAGGAAGTCTGCAGCAGGTATCAACAGCAGGAAGTGCCTTCACCTCTGAGACTTCTTCGATGGTAGGGCTTCTGCCCAGCTTCTCTGAACTTACTGCTCCTGCATTTCGTGAATTTCTTTCATTCAAAACACATGGAGGAAGTATTCTGTCTACAGGCAGGCTGACAGGGCGAGATGCTGGTTTTGTCCTTGGAGCCCGCAACGGAACTTTGGCAATCTGACGGTTGGGTTTTACAGGAAATAAGTTCATTTTACAGGGGTCCTCACCGAGAGAAATGAATGGATCATTGTCTTTCTCTGCAGCTGGACTCACAGCATTACCTAGAAACACAAATAGATGTGACTGGATCTTTGCTCCAAGTATAAAGAGAAGTCAGCAAGGCTTCAATGACCCCCTGACAGTATTAGTATTGTAGTTAGTATTTTAACAGGAGAACAGTCTTTAGGGATAGCTTGTACACATACTAGCAATAGGCTACTCTAACCAAATGTTAGCATTTCACTAGCAGTAAAACACATTGTACAGCTGTAACCAAAGAGAAAACAGACAAAGTGACGCTTCACTTTTTGGCTGGTGCTTTGCCATCTCTGAATATTATCAGTTTTAGTATGTTTCAGGATGTCGCATTGTTGATGTACAGGACATGACTAAACTGGTAACATCAGATGAAAATCAGTACAATTAAAAGGGATTATGTATAGTTACTCCTAAATGAAGTATGTGAAATCATACCTACATTAAAACAAACCCCTGTAGTAGCATAAGCAGATAAACAGAAAAAAAAAGAGTTAGAATTAGGTTAGCAGACCTAGGGTTTTTAAAGCAGAAATACTCATATTGAAAATGCTCTGATGATTCTGTCAGACAATTACTCTTTCCAAAGCCTTCTGGTTTAGTTCTAGTGAGTGGCAATGATACACATTTTGGGGGAAGAGTGGTCAAAACACATAAAATGCTGGGTATTCGTTTACAGCATTGTAGTGGATTTCAGAAATCCACAGTCACAGCATAATTATAGCTGTGTTTTGTTTGCTTTTTTTTTTTAAGGGAGAAACCAACCACTCATATTCTCTTACCAAATACTTTAAGCTCTGACTGCATAAATACAGATTTCTTAAAAGCCTTTAGAAAGATTTAATTCTCTGTTCTTGTTACAAAAATAAACAGTATATCAAGCAGTGGTAAACAGGTTTTATCACTTGCTTCTGTCTATAGTGCAGAGCTACAGCCACTATAATCTAATGCATCCAGGGCTCCTTATTCACCCATACCCAGAATTAACAGCATACTAACCAGTTACAGATGTATCTGCTTCTTCTTTTGTATTCTGGCTATTCTTCGATTCCAAAAAGAGTGCAGCTATTTCTGAAGCTCTTTCACTTGGAACTATTTGAACACCCTGCTAATAGAATTCAGAGCAGAAGTAAATGAGAACTCAACAAAAAAGACAGACCTTATAAAACAAAATAAAACAAACAAAAAACCCCCCCAAAGATTTATTAGCAATGTGCTCTGGAATGCTCCAGAACTCAACACAGATATGGCACAGGTAACCTTGTGGCAGCAAAAGAGTCACTCACTTCCTTTACAGCAACAAATGATTTCCTCTGCTGCTGTGGCTCCATCTCATCTGCTGACAAAGCAACTCTGAGCATAACAGCTGTTTCTTCAGAATGAGAAGTGCTCAGAAGTGGTTTCAATGAGACATCAAATATCTTTTCATAGTAAGTTATGAGCAGCTCCACTACCCGGGCTTGGTAAGGGTAGTCCACAAGTGACGACAAAGAAACTGTAGCATCGGTTTGACGTGGTCTGATCAGAGTTGGGCCAAATATTATGCCAAGGTTGCTGGCTGACATTTTATTTTCATCACACTGCTCTGTGACTCTGTGCAAAGAGGGGGGGAAAAAAGCCAAACAAAAAGAAACCCCCAAGAGTTAGAGGGTTTTATTACTGCAGAAATACTTTTGATACTAAAATATTATTTTATGTCTAAAGAGGATAAGAGACAATAAAAAACTGAAAGTGGGCTAGGTAGGCAGGCAGAATCTTCAGTGAAGACCACATTTAAACAGTGTATTGAACTTCGCACACAGGGTGTTTTTATGTCCTATTTGTTAAAGTTATTGTGGCTATTTGGCATTTCTGGGGTTGGGGAAAAGAACGTCTCTCATTCTAAGTAATAACATAGCTATAGCCCAATATTACTCATTTTTATAGGTAATCATCAGTTTAGTACATCATCATACAAACCACCATCTGGAGGCCAAGGAGGTGAAATGTGACTGAAGAACGGTTATTAAGGGACATGATACATTTCAATTTCCTGTTAATAGCCACCAAATCACTGCCCTATCTTTGTTGCATCACAATTTAAACCACATTTAGATCCCTGTACGTGATGCTAATTACTATTGACCTCAGTGCTGGCAAGAATCAAAAATAATGGAGGCCAATGCTCTCCCTGCTTTATTTCCCTTTCATATTCTTCTCTCACTTGGGAATTCATTACATGGAAAAAAACTCCAGCAACAGAACAGTGTCTTCAAAGGTGTATGTGACTTCTTCCTCAACAGCCATCAAAAAGGTACAAGAGATTTCTAGCATGCAGCATGTACCAGTTAAATTTTCAACATCAGTCTTACCTGTGAAGGTGTCCAATAAGGTACTGAAGAGTGTTATAGTTTGGTACAGGCAGTTGTTTCAGAAGATCTTTAATTTTAATGATGATCCTATTCAGTTCAATACAGAGTGACTGTCTCGTCTTTGCTTTGGGGCTAGCTTGTTTAGCATCCAACTCCTCATTAGCATTCTGGCTTTCTTTTGCAAGTCCAATGAACTCATTGTAAAGCCGAAACAAAATCAAGGGCTCTGGAAGCTGAAGAAATAAGAATGTTTCAGAAACATACTTAAACCCGAATTTTCATTTTCCTTCTTGGTTTTCTTCAACTTTTTCTGGTCTAGCATCTTTTCTTAGGTGACGACACTTAAGGTGTTTAATCCTCGTTCATTAGCTCAATCCCAAATTTTTTCAAACCCAATCCCAGCTAACAAAACCTCCTTCCTATACCTTTTTCTAGAAATAATTTTTTAACCCTTTGCTACAATAGCTCCAGGAATGATCATTTATCACAATTTATTGAAATAAGATTTCAAGGAAAAAAAAGGATTTTTTCAAATTCACTTAATGGTGATGATCATAGGATTGGAATGCTCATCTCTGACAGACAACGTGAGGAAGAGGACAGAACCACGCAGTTTATATTAAACATTATTCCTTTCAGAGTTAACAAGTTTTCAGAGTGACGCAATTTCACTGGGCAACATCCCAGCTTCATTTTTTCACATATATATTGAAACTATTTTAGAAAATTCAATCATGAAGCTCTAAAGCTCTATTTTAGAAGAAAAAGATGGATAATCCCTCCATATTGAACACATCATGACCACTATGAGTGTTTCATGAAATTTTTCTTTGCAGGTAGTAACAGCAATAGATCAGCATCTGTCTGCATGAAGAGGCAAGAACATGGCAATCCTTTAAACTCCACATAAGACAGTCAAAATCACTAATCAGAAAGGTTTTAGAAATTAAAGTCTGCTGTGAGCAGACAAAAGATTATTATGCATATGGTACTAAAAAAAGCCATAATATCTATGTGGAATACTTATTGTAATGCCAGCAGTTTTTCAAGCCCTTGTCACAGGCTCCATGTGTAAATAAAGAAGCCACTGCAGTTACACAAGGCACTTGTTTAACCTGCTGCCATAGGACTGCTGGAAAGGGGGGGTTGTTTTGTACTGTACTGAAGAAATTTACTACAGCACTTCGGTTTTCCATCTGACTTCTCAATTCCATACCTGGCGGAGATACAGCTTGAGAACATTGCTGATATCATGTGCATAGAGTTCTGAGAGCTCAACCAAATCCTTTCCATTTTCAAACGCTTGACAAAGCTTTTCAACTCTTGATTTGGCTCCATTCACACGATAGATGCCCTAAAATTAAAAGGCCAGCACAACTCTATTTTAATTTGAATGGAAGTCATAAAACACAGATGATACTGACTGTATTAAAATCTTAAGAGAATTTTCTTTTTTTTTTTTAAGATTGTGTCCAACTTAAGCATGAACAAACTTGAGCATACCTTGACATTCAGGGCTCTGCTTTCAATTTCTGACGTACACTTTTTGATGATGAAAGGAATGCCATCAGGAACATTTTTAGCCGCTTGGGCAAATTCCACTCCAAATAAGTGAAGCCTTCCATGAAGTTTTTTGTGCCCACATTGAATAGCTAAAGTCTCTAAACACTTTTTATGGCATGCAAGTGAACACTACAGGGGAAGAAACAAAAAAACACATGGCTTGATGCAATCTGACACCATAGGAGATATTTCGGCTGTTTGTTACCGCATATATGAGTAAAACAAAAAATCTGTTAGTATGGTGTGCCTCTGCTTTAAGTTCATGGTGATTATATGAGCCACAAACTCCAGTTTTTATATAGAAACATAATTCAAGTTTCCAAAACTCCCAACTTTACAGAAATCCCAAGCAGCAATTAAAACTAATTTTCAACTTACCTCCTCACATTCAGCTCCATGAAATACCACTAAGCTGTCACATTCTCTGCATTTAGATGGAGCTCTCAGCTTCCGCAGTTTGTGTGTTTGTGCTGCTTTGGACATATTAGCATTTCTAAAAGGTCCTGGAGAATTTGCAGTTTCAGATGTGAGATCATTTAAACCTGAAGAGAATTTCCCTGTTATAGTCATTTTAAGATCTACTATTGGGGTGGTAGTTAATATGATTTTTTAGAATTGTGTGCAGAACACAACTCTGTAAATAATAGCAACTATCAAAGTAATCATAAACATTTCAATCATGAGGCAAAATTATGTTGCAGTTCACATAACAGAGACATTAACTATCAAACAATCTTATGTAAAAGCAGAATCAAACAATCATTTTTGCCTTTTTCAGTATTCCATTTTCTCCTGTATTGTGGCAATGTGAAAATATTAGGACATTTAATTCCAACCGCCCTGCATCTCAGGCAATAATTCATGGAAGTTTAATTTTTTGAAATCCTGTACTAGAGGATGAAAGATCACTTGTTTTGGCCTGTAGTGTTTCTGAAATACTTTAAAAAAATATTTTGCAGCAAGAAAGAATTAACACACACTCAGGGCAGAAGCCACATAA
Organism: Hirundo rustica; assembly: GCF_015227805.2. Lineage (NCBI taxonomy): Eukaryota > Metazoa > Chordata > Aves > Passeriformes > Hirundinidae > Hirundo > Hirundo rustica. Next base: position 17,238,639 of record NC_053458.1, read on the forward strand.
AATAAAAATAAATTGAAAAAAAAAATCACTCATTCTTAGCTTCCTTAAACAACATCAAAATATTTTCTAGAGGATTCTAAAACTAAAGAGAATATCAAATGGTTCTTTTTGTGTCCAAACTTTTTCAGGCAATTTACTTAAAATGCTATCAACAACTCTGTGAACCAAACCCCTTTGTTTTATGGATAACTTAAAATTAGCACATTCAATAAATTGCCCAGAAAGCTTCTTATATGCTCAAGCATTGATTAAACAATACTACTCCAAGTGAAAGCTTGCAATCATTGACACATTGCCATGCTTTAAGTCTCATCTGAATGAATACTGTTCACCACAGGTTCACTCCTAGAAGGCAAAGTATACATTTAGGAAATAAGGACTATGTAAAGAAGCTCCTAAGGGCTTTACTGAGCAAGTGCCACAAATATTTCAAAATTAGTTTGTAAGTATCGTAGTTCTGATAATCCAGTTATTCAACTTCCAATGCCTGTGGCAACATAGTCATTATACAGTCAAAATTCATTTGAAAATTAGAAATGGCCTGGTGAAATCCAGGACAGACATTATTGAATTTACTTATCTTAGCTGAAGAGGGTAAAATCTCAGTTATTACCCTAAACATTTGGATCCACTTTTTTCGCATTTGCCACTTACCCACTCTATCTATTTGTGAATTTCATGTCAAAGTTTAGAAGTGATCTTACATAACTCAGTGCCATGCAGCTAAATTTAAATGCAAATGTCTGGAGGGAATGGTTAGTGGATCATTTGCTTTACCTCAAGAGGGTGAAGACACTAGAAACATTCTATGGTTGCCCATACAGTAACCTAAACATATAAAGACAATCCTGCACCAATTCATTAAAATTACTTGAACATTAGTCTTCCCATCTCAACCTCAAGTGGATACATTTTGTATTGAAAAACAATGCTGTTAGCAATCACAGCTTATTAAAGTACTTTTCTTAAGAATATTGAAAAGCAAAGCCAAACACTGTAACAAAAAGCACCCCCTGGGGACTTCAGGTACAGAAACAACATTACCACAGTCTGATGGAGATGGTGGCTCTCTTTCATCAAGATCATCTGCAGATGACATAGTCCCAGTGGAAGGTGTTCGGGGAAGTCGTCTTTTAAAATCCCCTAGCAGATGAGAAAAATTTGCAGGAAGGTGTATCAGTCCCACCCAACTGTTCATTTTTCATTACATGCTCTGCTCAGTGCTTGCTTGTTTAACAGTGATGTCTTCCCTAATGTGCAACAGAGCAGGAAAGAGACTTCAGCTGAGTCAAGCAGTGAGGGCAGCTGTACCTGGGCTGGCAGATGGAGAATCCATGGATCGGGACTCGCTGCTTCCCCCCGCACTTTCAGAGTCACTGCACATTCCTCCACTCTGGTTGCCAACTGACCACGATCTGAACGGTGGTGGCCCTCGCACTGCTTTTGAAAAGAAAGCCCACTAATTCCAAATGTCAGAGACAAAATTTACTTTTTTTTTTTTTTTTAATTGAAAGCTAACTATGAGTATATTCAAAATAGGAAAATTTGCACAAGTTACATGAACATGCAATACAGTGAAAAAACCCCAGGGCATATAGTCCTGTAAAAGCTTCAGGAGCCATAGAAAATTAATTTCAGAAACTTGACAATTGTGCTTTTGCAGAAGACCTGCAGTCAACAAAGAATTTAGAAAACCAATGGAATTTCAATTGCTAGAGCTAATTGAAAGAGTTCAGAGTCCACTGAGTTTGACAGTACTTCATGTTTGAATTGTATCTCATCTTTGATGAGAATCTGGGAATGCATACAGGCAGTTTTCCATTTGTCCTTATTAAGCTCAAGTACACAATGTTTTATGGGCTTTGAATTTTATAATACGTTTTTAACACTTCAGTGTTACATTACTGACTGAGACACCAAGCATATTTTTAATTTTATTTTTCTTTAAATTTATTTCTTTAGAGATCAAACTCCAGAACAAATACAGAACTACCTTGAATATCTGTGTTGCTGGAAGATCTCTTCTCTCTGACCTTTTGTGAACGATGATACACTGGGCTTCCCACATCATCTAATGTCTGAGCAGGAAAATCTCCTGAACACTGAGATAAGTTACCGTGGGATGTATGGATGCTGTTTGTTGATTGCTTATTAAAAACCCTTCAGAAAGAAAAAAGTATTTTGAAGAATGGGTAACACAGAATTTAACGAAAAGTAATGCATTTTTTTTAATCCCTGGGCACTAAAAATACTCCATTGAATTACTATTCATGAACACACATTTTTGACATGTCATTCTCACAATTAAATTTAACTCCAAAATTAAAAAATAAAAATATTAAAAGAAGAGCGTCCATTTATTTTCAATTAAGTATGTGAGATTTCCCAATGTTTTCTCTCCACTCAGAGAGAATCAACTTTTCCATGTGCCTTCATGCATTATAAACATTATCTTGCAGACTTTGGAAAAAACCAGCCTCTCTGTTCATCTGAAGGTAACAATAACTAGAAGCCTTTGTGTTCTATGATTATACTTTCACCAAAAGATTTCTGCCCAGCCATCAAGACCATCCACCTATAAACACAAAGGTGCTCACATCCTGTGCTTTTTAAATGCACAGAAAATGCGCTGAAGCTGCCAGAGTGTCAATCCATTTTGAAAATCCACTCTCGCTGTAAGAACAGAATAATGTTAACAGTAATTAATGTAAAACGCTGAAGCACCCTAGGGACAAAATGGCCTGCTGGCCAAGTTTAGAAGTCAGGAAGCTGTTCCTTAATCAGTTCTACCCTATCAAGCTTAAGGGAAGCAGGGACTGAAAAACATTCAAATTTGCATTTGTTGAAGGAGCAGTCCCTTAAATTAATGCAGACTCAAACAATAAAAATGATCAAGTACATGAAGAATCACAAGGCTGTGACAAAGAAAATAAAAGATGGGGAGAGAGGAGGAGGAAAAACATGCTCCTATAAATGTCAAGCAGTAAAAAGCTGGGAGAGCACACAAAGTGTTGGAAATTTCATGCTCATCAGTTTCTCAGGGAGCTACATAGTTAAATCCCTGAAGTCAAAGTTTATGAGTATAGCCTAAATCAGTCTTAAAAGGCAGGAAATTTACAGACAAGAATTAAGAATCTCAGCTTTAGCTTTAAATTTCCTGCCTTTTGTTGGTAGAACTCTGACTCAAGCATTCAGTTTTTTGTATTTAGTTTCCTTTTGAAAAACGATGACGACGCTTTCCTGTAGAACTGTGAAACACACAGATTGAAATGGATATTCTGCTGCTTTAGTGCCAAGATGACTATTTTACAACAAATTAAAGGTGGAAAAGCATTTGGCATGCTGACACAAGGAGCTGTTTTTGTCTTAAGTCTTTACTTCCACAGTAACTGGATCTTTCATAGTTTAACAATAAAAAGTTCTACTTCATACAGGTTGGAAAAAAAAAATTAAGTCATAACATGTCCCTACAAATGGACTCTGAGGGTTTTTTTTTAGGCACATAGCATGAGATAGAAATCGAGAAACACTTCCTGCCAGAAAGTTGCCAAATGTAAACAGTGTGAAAGAAGCTACTATATGTAGCAGCATGGCCTGAAGAGGAAAACTACCTCTTCAGACTAGCTAAACTGATTATCAAGTACTACTGCCACACAACACTACCAAGTCCAAAATTTACATTTTTTTGTATTAACCAGTATCTACATTAAAATAGTAACAAGTCAAGCCTTGCACAAAATTGTCAATATTTTAGCAAGTATTATTGCACGAAATGACATTCTGCCTTAGAATTCAGATGGAAATTTTAATGTCAACAGTATATATAATCTACCACCTAAAAGATAGGACAAAGAGAATAGTAAAGCATGGTAAAACACCAGGATTCCTTTAGTTCCTGCAAAAATATTGTTTTATTGTTCAACACGTGTTGCATGCTCAACCAAGCAGCTGCCACCCGTACTTTGGCACTTACCCATCAACCTGGGAACTCTGGGTTTCAAAACAACCCGATTCAACAGGAACACCATCCTTTGGCAAGCTTTTCACAAACTCTGAATACTGCTGACCAGGGTCATAGAGTTTGGCACTCTCACAGAGGGACTGGCAGTTAACTGGCAGAGACACAACCTGAGCATGCTGCAGCTGGAACAGGTTAACTGTTGCCTGTTGGGAGAAAGACTTTCATTATTTTTATCATTTACTAAATATTTCACTTACACTTTGCTCAACCCAAATTAATACCCTAACAGAAGATTACTTGAACAATAAGACTAGAAAACTTCTAGAAAACTGTAACATGTTACATTTTACAGTCAACTTTCAGGAGACTTGCACAAGTTTTGTCTGTAACAGACACACAAGTATTTCTCTCTGCGTTACTGAATCCTCCCACTAGCAAAGGCAGTTCCAAAGTGGTTCTCACTTTGGATTGATCAAGATAAACAGCAAGGGCTTTTGCTATCAAAAAGGCATTTTTTCATGTTCTGGAGTGAATACTAGTCATCACTACCAGGATGAAGTAGCTGGAATTCCAAACCCAGGTGAGCTCCGTATTGTCTTGAGACATGAAATGGACAAAACTCTGTCCCAGCAGACAGATTAACCAAACACTTTCTTCATTAAAAGAAGTTTGGTGTTTTATCTTCTGTCCCTGTCCTAGCATCATTTTCATTGTCTCATGTAAACAAGCAAACAAAAAACCCCAAACATCTCTTGTTATAATGAGTGCTTACATTCTTCAAGCTTTTTTTTTTTAAACTGTGCATGTCAGATGCAGTTTTGACCATCACTTCCCTATTACACCAATAAATTAGTACATTCTAGTAGTCACAATGGATCCTGCAGTAACTGAGACTGCCATCAAGGCTGAAGTGTGTTCGTATCCATTCCGGGCTTGATCCAAACACCTTTGTTAATGCACTAATCAAAGCAATGAAAGCTATGCTCTTAAGCAACAGAGGAACACTACTGCCATCGACATTTTGAAAAGGTATTTTATAGCAATCGTGTAGTCAGAGTGCTTGCAAGACAACAGCTCATGAAACACCCAGAAATGTTCAAGACACCCTCACTTTTTTTTTTTTTTAAATTCCTACCAGAAAGGGAACACAAATAGATTAAAAATTTTCCTTCTTTTTCTGTTGGCTTAACATCTGTCCTTTGAAAGCTTTCTATTTAAAATGGGGCTTTTGAGGCCTTGTCTTAGCTTTAACAACATATAAATATCTGTACAGAATGTATTTTAAAAACCATGCTTACAGCTTTAAGAGTAAGATCACACTGGTAAATAAGCTCCCGAAGCTGTGTTAAAACATCACTTTTAAAGCTTTCCAAATAAATTCTTTTTTCTTCAACTTCTGCCATGCTTGCTTTATAGTGTTCATTGGCTTCTTCAGCCTAAAGGAAACACAAGTATAAAGAGTTGATGGACTATAGGCCTTGATACTAGAAGCAAAAAAAATATTCACTCAATATGCTTGTATTTGAGATTCCCTTTTAAGATAAAAACCCAAAGGAGAAGAGCACGATTAAAATAAAAAAATGGGAACCCAACTTAATCAAATACCATCCTTGGGAACGCATGAATAAAACCAGTATAGACTTAACTTTAAAAGCAAGGAACAAAACCTCTTTACCTTTTGAAGAGCTTCCTCTTCTAGCCTTCGTTTTTTTTCCAGTTGCTTGCTGAAATCTTTCACAAAGCTTCCACTTGAGCTGAGATGTTCCTCCTCAGCACGAGCAGTAGAGGATTTTGCCTTTTCATACTCATCTTGACGCTGCATATACAGCAACTTGGCTTTCCTGAGAGCAGCTTCCAGCTCTTGCTGCAGAATGCAGTAAAAGAAAAAGCAGAAGAATAAACATTAATTTTACAGTTATTTAATGTGATGTTTAAAGGGACTTATGCACAGGTCTGTCTGCTGCCGTAGCAAGTATATAGTCACTGAAAGGTAACCTCTTACAAATACCAGATTGCCATGAAATGGACAGTTACATCTACTTTCACTAAGCCCTAGAGACCATGTGTGAATATAAGTGCATAACATGCTAGTGTGAAAGCTTCATCCTTCTGAAGACTTCTTGATTGAACCATTAGATATGAAAGAATTACCAACCATTTTCTTCTGTTCTCGCTGCCAAAGCTCCTTGATATCTTTCCTTTGTTTATCCAACTCGTTTTTCCTTCCAAGAAGAGGCTAGATAGGAAATATTAATGGAGTACATTAAAGGCCTATAAGGCTGGAAGTTTGTTCTTTTAAATATTATATAAAATTATATATACTTTTGTCTTTTTCTTGAGGCATACCTGCACAAATTTGTTAGACTGGAGAGCAGCAGCTGTTTGTTGCCAAAGCTGACCGTTCTCGATATCGTTTTGAAAAGCATTAATGAATATTGACTGGAATGGCATATAATCCTGAAACGACAAAACATATTGATGTTCTAGGTAAGACAGAGGTGTAATGACATTCTAAATGTCTGTATAACTTCACTAGATTTTCAATTAAATTTAGTAAATTATTTACTAAATAGGTATGAAAGTCAGGTATGAATGTAGAAAACTAATTTCTCATCTGTGATGCATTTTACTAGGAGAAAAGTCTACAATTCCAAATCACAAAGCATACAAGATATAAATCAGAAAAAAGAACACTCTGGATCTGCATATTCAACAAAAATAGTATTATATATACCAATTTCTGTAACAAATGGAACAAGATCCAGATCTTTTAACCACTGCTTCATCCTATAAATCAATTCTGTATCAGCTTAAAACTCCGCTCCTCAACATCAGAGTTTTACTCCTGGGCAAGCCATCCAATAAAGATTTAAGACTAAGATAAAGCCCCTAAGCTATACTCACCTGGTGTCCAACAACAGCTTTAGCAGTTTCAGCCATTTTTGCCAAGTTTTTGGCACACTCCACTTCTGTTAAAAAAATTTCACAGTTACTGTTTACATTATCACGAAACAACAGTTATAACACATGCTAAATGCTTTTTACAGTCTTCCTTTAACAAACAGACTGCGGAGGGGATTACCTTCACTTTGTTAGAGGCCTTTAATTATAGGAAATGCATGATAGCTCCGTCAACTTTAGCGGAACAGCTACTAATTTAGAAATCACATTATTGACAGTCTGCAGCACAGAGGCCTGACAACAGATTTAATTTCATCATGACAAAGCTGATTAAACACCAGAAAGAGCCACTCACCCAAGCTAAGCTTTTTTTCTACCCATGCGACTACATCCTTGGTATATTTTGACCATGCTTTAGCATAGGACAGAGCCGACTCAATTCCACTGTCATTTCTTAGGAGCATGCTATCAACCTCCTCTGCTCGAAGATGTCCTGCAAATAAAGCATCCAACAGAAAGAAGTGATTTTTAGACATGACCACACACTGAGAGCAAAGCCAGTATTAGCCAACTGTGAATGCTTAAGCAGCTCTGATCTTGAGTTGGTCTTTAATGCTAGTTGACTCTAAACAGGACTGACAGAGGTTTTAGAACAAATTAAAGGGTCATAGCATTTTATCTGGAGTAGTCATATGGTCAGCATAACTTTCTTCAAGAAAGCGACCCAACAAAACACCAATCAACCAATGACAACACACAGAAGGTGCTTCAGGCCTTAGTTCTCCACCCCTCCCCCCCAAAAAGCAACCTGGGTTGGTTATTTAAGAAAGAATGAAACCTTTGTAATAACTTTTTTTTCTTCACAGTGAAGTTGTAAAGGCAACACAGGTGTAAAAAAGCGACCAAGCAACTTAGTTAGAATATTTTTTTAGAAGAAAAAACCTCAGAGCTTACAAAATGGTGTTTTTATCAATGTCAAATGAATGACCTACCTTGAATATCATCCCTTTCATGCAGTGAACCCCCAGATTCCACAGAAAGATTCTCAAAAGACTGGCGTACAAGAAATAAAACATTAAGTTAGCAAAGAAAGTCTCTCACTGGAACTGAAAGCTAACATAACTGGCATTATCTGCCTCTATTTTTTTTTTTTTTTTTTTTTTTTTTTTTGCAGATAGAGCAGATAAAGCAGATTCTTTGCTCTGTCTGCAAAAAACATCACTCCCTCTCATCTAAGGCACAACAACTTTTAAACTCCCACTGCTGTCAAATGAGAAAGAATAAATAGCAAGGAATCATTATATACCTTTACATCAACAATCTTGAAAGTCTGTGATGAAAGAGTTAAATATCAACCAGATTTGTTAAACAATTAAGCGAGCACCAGCTTTTCTTAAATCCCTACCTATCTTTTAAAAACCTTTTCACACAGACCTACTGCCAGATACATAAAACAGACACCATTCTACAAGCCATTACAATCCTGTATTTCTTCCTCAAGGGAATAAAGTTAACATTTTTTGTAAATTACTTGCAGGTGGTGCACTGTAGGCACAACAGCTGACTAATAACACTTGCTAATGAAGCCCTGACAATCAGTACAATCTGACAGAATGTAATCCAATAATAAAAGGAATTTAGCACATCATGTCATCCCTACCTTTGTCCTCACTGCATTTTGCTACCCCTTTAATTGTGCAAGTTGAATTACTTGTAAGACTGTGCTGTAGACCTGACTGCTCAACAAATTTAAATGAATACGTTTACTTCGTAACAACTATCCCCTTAAAAGCCAAACCAAACCAGACACCAAACCCTACATAATTTTAAATGGATCAACTACTTTTGAAAACTTTGAAGCACAAAGCAGACAGAAAACAAAGGCTAAGAAATAACTAAATAACTGCAAAGTGCCCTTAAGCTTTGCAAGAACAGCTTGTTTCCATTTAGATTTGGCGCTGGTTTATTTTCAGACATTCACTAAAGCGGAGCACAGTTATCAATGATAAAAGTAGTTTTGGTTTGTTGGGGTTTTTTAATGTAAATGAAAACTGATCATAAATCACACAAAAATCTCGCAAGAATCATTGTTTACTTCACAGCAAAAGCAGCTTTTCCATAGACCAAAACATGCAAGATATTAATCATCAATGACATCAAGCAGAATCCAACTACAGCCTAAAGACCTGCTTCATTCCTAAGAAAGTGAAATACTGTTACAGTGGCCATCTAATCCAAGTGAGTTTCAACAAAATGGAAGGGTTTTCCAGAACAGGTGGGAAATCTATCCAAAGCTGTCTCCAACTAAATTGGTAGAAAACCCTAAAATCTGAATTTAGCAATGAATCAATATTTGGTTGCAGAGAAAGCTTTAACATTCCTCTATTTAGTTCAGATTTTATATAAAATATTACTGTTTTCAAGTAGATTTAGAAGTTGTTAGGGGAGAAAATATAATAATCAGAAAACCCCCATACTTTATATTAACTTGATGCACTTCTAAGTTCTGGTCCTAAAAATTATTTCCCATTTCTCTAACACCTAAATCATTGCAGTCCTGAAAACTGTTCACTCCTTTCCAGTAAACCAGGCACACTAGTTAAGGTAGTTAATCAAAGGTCACTCATTCTTTCACCTTCACCCACTGCAAATACATAATACCAAATTTTAGAAGCAAGCATGAGCAAATGCTTTTATCTATGTCCTACAACTTCTTATCAGAAGGGGATCCATACAGCTTGCCCCCCTCAAGCAAACAATGACTCATCCCAGTAGTCCTGGCAAAAATTAAAAGCCTGACTTTCGTTTCCAACTTCAACCAGTCTCTTCTGTCTTTTTTTTCCCCTCATTACCCAAGACTCTCACCCTAACAGGCAAATCTCTTCACACACTTTGAAAAGTTTATCCTTCTTATGCTCTCAGATCTGCACAGCATCAAACAGCATTCAAATAGCTTGTTGAGTAATGAAAGGTCAGACATGTCTGTCTGGTCTCTTCCAGTATATTTTAAAGTGCTTTTGTTTTTAATTAAAAAACATCTTTGCTTCCACCTTGTACATCTGGTTGAACTACAAGAGCTAAAATGAGAACAATTACATTTGCTAAGAGGGGGTATACATATCATTTAACTTTAGCTTCCAAGTGGAATGCCTTAAGTAAAGAATGTAGACTCCCCTGCAGTCAAGAGAAGCAAGATCAGCGCTGCCCACCCCCCTGCTTGGAGCCATCCTCATCAGCTTAATGAGGGAGGTCCCTAACTAAAGAGTCAATTAAAATATTTCTCCTTAATCAACCCTCAAAATATTTACATGTTAAATACTACCAAAATGTTATGCTCTGTTTAAAATACAGCTATAGCTGCTATGATCAACCACTGAACACACACAACTACAGAAAAAGTTAATACAGTTATTAAACATTTTGCATTTAGCTCCTCTTAACACCCAACTCCTAGATGGCCTCCAAATTGCTCTCCAAATTGTAAATGAAAGTGAAATTAACCTGTTAAATGTGTATTTATTTGCCTAAATGAAAAGCACTTAAGAAAAATTTCTAAGAAAATTAACTACGTTACCCTACCTGCTCCAAAATTTATTGCTCGCCTCCACATTAGGAAAAGCATGAAATAGTACAAAAGTGAGCTTTTAAATATAAGCTGGTGATTTCTGAAGCATCTAGAATGGAATTCCTTCTTCATTTCACTACATCCAAATTTCCCCTTGGCTTTCCCCCTACACCCACGTTCAGAAGAGTGATCTTGCAGAGAATCATTCACTTCACAATACAATATATAAGACCATCTCTTTCCACAAGCACATGTTTTTGCAATACAAAACCACTTCAAGGTTAAAATGCTGGCAAATTCAGAACCTTCCTTCTGCTGGTGAACCAATTGGATGAGCCAGTACTTCTTCAAATAATCTCATCAAATTTACGTGAGATGCTGGGTTCTATGCTAATTTATTTCATACTTTCTATCAGTGACCTAATTTGAAGTTTGCTGGAACCAGACAACCAGAACTGACAAAACTAGACATTTTCTGAGTAGCCTATTTTCCTCTATATTGTTTATGAAGATAAGTTTTATAGCAGCTACAGAAGTAGCATTTGTGTGGTAACACACATGGGAGAAAGATGGATTATCAACATAGTGAAAGTTTGAAATGACTACTCAGCTGTAGCTGCACGACTTGATGCACACAAGCACGTGTCAATAAATGCATATTTTAAGCATGTTTCAACTAAGCTTTTAAAAAGAATGCACAATCTAACATTTTTAACCTTGTTACAACTTAGCTTGTAATACACACTAATTATCAATTGCATCTTCCTTGCATGTAACTCCTAATTTTATTTGATTTACCTGAAAGTCTGCTTCTCAATACACAAAAATTCAAACTCGAATTTGGTACTAAGCATTTTTCAGTCATACCTTCAGTGTTTAAAGGAAAGTTCAAAATGTAGCATTTTTCTTTGACCACCTCTAAGTTGACAGCTCTTGTAGTGAACTGTTGCAGTTATAGCACAGAAGAGGTTTGGAAAGAAGAAAATGTCATTTTGTCATGAATATGAGTCTTTAAAGCCAAAATAAAGTCATTAACCCTTTGGTTTCCAGGTTTAACAGGTAATACAGTCTAACTACTTCAGTGAGCAATCATTCAAGCATCTTACATTTCCCTATTTATTTTCACTTAACCAATTCAAAAATCTCAAAAGCAATGACAGCAGGTAGCTCTGTCAAGTCATCCCTATCATTTAGAACTGAGAACACATTCACATAGGTGAAACCTTGAATACACATTTTTCCTGGGTTGAATCTTGTTTTAAAACGCAGACGACTTCAAGCGTCCCAGCCCCATGATGCAGAGTTTCAGCAGAACTGAAGTCTCCTTTAACAGATACCATTTTACACTCTAAGAGAAATTGTTCAGCCTACCCGACTTCTCCGAGATACAGGAAGTCCCAATGACGAGCCATTGTCTACATCTCCCATAAGGAAGTCTGAAACACTGCCAGAAAAACAAAGAATTGTGTTACTTCATTACTTTGCCTCACCAAGCAATTCTGTGTCATTGAATACAAAAATTCAGATAGTGTTACTAAGTCCTTTAAAAGTTCTGCAAACCATTTTCGGTAGTCATCTTATATCCTCTGCAATTTCTATACCATCCTAAACTTCCTTATTAAGAAAAAAACAAACTGACAAAAAACCAAAACATTAAAACTGTTCTGGATGTAGCTAATTTCAATTACTTTATGAGAAAACAGTTGTCCAAAAGAAAACCAAAGCTTTTGCTATTGCTGTGTCTTAATTCATCTCCATTGAGTTCTTTAAAAACTCCTTCTGGATTCCAACTTACACGTTTCCAAAGGTGAATGCCAATGTTTCAATGGAAGAAAATATTTCACTGAAGAGTTCTCTCTTGTTTTCTTCATTAACTTCTTTGAAGTTCACCGCTTACAAAAAAAAAAAGAAGAAAATCAAAGGGTGAGAGGTGGGTCAATTAAGCATGTTTACCAGGCCTAGAGACAAATTTTATACACAGTCTCCTATACAGAACATGCAACATTATGCTCTTCTGAATAATGGAAAAAACCATAGTTTTAAAGAAGATTAGTAAGAAAGTAAACGCTAAAGGAAAAAGATTAACACAATCCAGATGCTTCCCACAATGAAATCAGATTACTCTTATGCTTCCTGTATCTTCCCACATCAGGGGCAGCTTTGTGTGGAAATGTTGATAATACACGGACAACAAAAACAGTCATTTACCAACTAGAGTCAACACAGCAGCAGCACCACCACAAAGCAGCTCACAAACGCAGTCAGATATTGGAAAAGCTGTTTCTTTTCTCAATAGAAACATCAGAATTCCAAACAGGAGCAGCAGTTTGTAGGGGTGCCCCCTCAACTAAATGCAATCCAGAACACAGCATTTCTGGCTTGAGCACAGGCAAGCAGAAAGTTATCAAAGGTGGTGTTCACGGCAAAACCCTTCAATTATTGACTCTACAATCGGGCAAAAGCCCCTCATATTCTCCTGTTAAAAGTGGGGAAGAAACTCAGCATAGCTATTGGTGGTCCCAAATAGGAAGAGGAGTGTTGCTGGACAAACTAGATGGTTTAAAGTGGTGATCAAGTACTTAACCACTCGACACAGTCTTTAGCACACTTCCATGACAAACTGGAATAATAAGACAAGAAGAATGATTCATCCAGAGTTTCTAATAACACCTACTACACAAGAAGAGGGAGAGAGAAAGGACAAGACAAAAAGCACGACCATTTTTGTCTGTTTTCAACTTAACTCCTTAATCAGTGGTGACTGGGAGAATTTTCTGTAGAAAAGCTGCATACATTCCTTTCAGCTGAAGCTGTATCCTCTGGAGGGAAGTTTTTCCCAGAGTTATATTGTGAGAAATTACAACTTCACATTATTTTTTTTTTTCAAGTTTATTTTTTTAAGCAATGCAATATTCTTAACTCTAGATGTGTAAATCACACATGCTCACACCTATTTCAGAGGTACTGCAATGACACACGTACAGGTACTCAACCCACAACACTTTCTGCAAAATCTAACAAGGTTAATTTGTCTTCCTTAAATTTCAAGTACAAATAGAATACTATGACTTGTAGAAGTAGCAAAAAAAAAAAAAATAATGTGAAAATATTGCCCATTCTATACAAATTTTCTCAGCAAATTAACAGACTTTAATCTTAAGAAGTATTCAAACTTCCTGCCAGGTGCCTAAATACTAATGGGTAACAAACAAAGAAAGTACAGTAATCTGCTCCCCCATTAGACTTCCTTTGTGAAAGGAAAAGTTTTTAATCAGTAAAGTAACACAGTAAACCCATTCCTTTGTACACAGCACGTCAACAGACTTGATCAACATTTTATAACAACTATTTCTATACAGAGCCATTACAGAAAATTCATATTCTCATGGGCTATTTTTACAATTACTTGCAGATACGAAATAAAGTTGTAATAAGTCTACAGCAAAAAAACCCCAATTATTGCATATTACAATAATATTACCAATCTCTGTTGACACAGTTCACTACTAAATTACAGCTTCTCCTACCTCTTAATTTGGCTACACTTTGTAATTACACAAAAATATGCCCCTGGCATCCTTGTTTGAAATGAGATTCGATAAAGCTCCCCTGATTTTTTTTTTTTAATAACTTTGTAAATAGCAGTGGATTTTTTTTTTTCTTTTTTTTCGTTTTTTTCATTTAGGTTAGTTGAAAGCCTCAACTTTCCAGAGACAATGCTGTGCATAAATATAAACTCTGCATTCCTAATCATTAAGCAACAACAGCCACAATGAGACCTATTGACTACCAGCCCCTAATGACTGGAAAAATCACTTAAGAATGAAACACACAAAACACAAACCGCTTAGAAAAATTAGAAAAAAAAAATTAGAAAAAACTAGCAAAATTGTCTATGCATTCAAAGCACTTACCACAGAAACATTCTTATATCCATTAGCTGCAGTGTCTTCAGAGAGAGAGCACTTCTTTCACTTAACAAGACATTAGTATAGAGAGCCTTTCCCTAAAGAAATGCCGTCTGTTTCACTCTGCCTTCCTGTTCCAGGAAGAGTTTTGTTAAGCTTTACACTTTATATGCCAAAGAAATCCTTTCTTCTCAGGATCCATCACAAAAGGAAAAACAAATCTCAATTTTTTCAGATTTACTTCTTTCCACTTCTCCCAAAACAGGTTGGTCTAATCGCTTACCAATTCAGTAGAACACCAGCAGCTTTTTTCTAGCTTACCACCACTGGAATGCTGATGCACTTAACGTCAACTTTAAACCACGCACTCTCTTTCCCCAGGACATCCTGACTGCACACAATAGCTACTGACAACAATGAACTATAGTCATCTTGCCATGTCTGGAAATGACAGCTATCTATCTATAGTTCTACAGATTTCAAAGCAAGTATACAACTAGACAAACCTTTTAAGCAAGATTTCAGGTGGCACATAACAAACTTCAAAAAATCATATGCCAGTGATACATTAAAATCCAAATCCCAGTACCAGAAATGCAAGCCTAGCTTGCAGGGGATCTGTATTTCCAAATGTGTCTTCAGACTGAGGTGTGTTTGGCAATCTCATCAAAATGCTGCACTACGCTGCAGTTTCAGCTCTTGGGTCATGCCATCAGAACTTTTATGAATCAAGCACAGAGCAGGCTGGGGAACCCAAAACAGCCATGAAAGTTTTGGAAGTGAGAATCCCAGAAGCTGAAGGACATTTGAGCAATGCTTCTAAAACGATAAAGAAAAGGCTGACAGCTGTCAAGACCAAAGGGCAACCGGGGCCTTTAAAAGGTGATGGATGGTTCCCAGTGAACTCACAGCCCATGGGACACAGCCATGCTGGAGGCTGCTCAAGTTCACCTGCTGCCTCAACCCTGCTGCCCATACACACGTGCAGGACTGACAGCAGCAAAGCTGCCTTGCCACCTGTCTGCAGAGCCTGGACAAGCACAATTTGCTCTTTGCAGGTCAGTTTTCTCATACATGACAGATATATATGGTAACATCACCATGTGTTTTTTTAGACAGGAATGCATCCTCAATCCACACTTTACTAGCTGACTTATAAGAAGTAAGCAAACAGCTGACCTCTTGGAACTGAGTACCTTTGCAATCAATTTATCTTTAAACTCACAACAATGCTTTCAAAAACCTTTCAGAACTATTTCAAAAACAAAACAACCATCCGAGCAAACAACCCAACAAAGACCAAAAGACCACTCCCTCTCTAAAAACAAAGACTTGTAATACTTCTTGTTATTACCTCTCTTCTTCAAAAACATGTAAAATAAATAGGGAGAGGAACATTAAATGAAGAGCAATAATGTCGAGATTGGAAAGAGGCAGAAGAATATTCTTGTATCCTAGAGAGGATCAACAGGCTGTCCAAGCCTCGCTGCCTACTTTTAGTTCTTAGTGCCATATAATTTCACCAGCCTGTACTTACTACCAGGTTTGGCAGCCTCCTCAACTTGAGCTGGATGCCAGCAAGACAATTTCAAGGAACTGTTTCCTACTCCTTCCATAACAAATTTTGCTCTGAATGTACACCACAGACACATCAACAAAACTGGAATTACTTCATCTTGTTTGAGGTATTTATTTTTTATGCAGAATTACTACCAAAAAACAAAAACAAACAAACAAACAAACAAAAAACCAACAAAACAAAACCCACCCCAAAACAAAAAACCCAAACATATGCCTAAACAGCAAACTTCTACAAGACAAGTGCAATTTTCAGCTTTACCAGAAATCAGTGTTCATTCTAGCGATTAAGTCAAAGGGTGTAATTAAGAGCAAAAGAAGAATACAAACTCGAATTCAGCATGGGATCAGGAGAACCATGTACTCTGGGGCCATCAACTATTTAAAGGCACTGAGTGGAAAAATAACAACTGCGAATACGATGCTGTGCCAGAATGGGAAGTGACTTACAGAAACAGGAGTCTAAACAGGTTCCAAGCAAGATGCTTCCGTAAGTCTCAATTCTTCCAGGTCAAGTGAGGTGTCATTTAAAAGACCCTTTTCATGAAGCACTCAACTAGGCATGTATAAGTAGTAGAGTCCAAAGAGGCCCAGTGAGCCATGTCATGTCCAAGATATAACCAGAGAAATCAAATGTGTCATGTCCCACTCTTCTCACCACCATTTCCCCTCAACCTCAGTCTAAATGAAGTCTGACGAGTCTGTACTGCCAAGCATGATTCTCTGTAGCAGGATTCAGGCAACGTGTTACAGCTACTTTTTCCTTCCATCTGTCAAAAAGGAAAAGCATTGAACATTCAAAGCGGAACCAGGGGCACATTTTTATCACTCCCACTGAAGGTTCTGAAAAATAGCAGAGAATAGCCAAGCAGCTTGAAAGAGGCTCACAAACACTCTAATTTTTGTTAGCCTTTGAAATATTCCCACTTACATTAATCTAAAGAGGGTAGTCTATGGGGGACATTATGCTTAAAGCACGGGGCAAGTTGTTATACTTATGAGAACACTTCACAAGACCCTGAGACTTCACAAGTCACCAAGGTTCCAAATTTATTGTAACTGATTTAATGAAGAGCAAAAGGCCTTTGTTTGTTATCATAGCAGTGTGTCCCTATATGAAGTTCTAAAGAAAAACTGGATTTGAAACTCTGACATTAAGCACAGACTCAAAAACCAGGAGGTGGAATCATGTATAAATCCCCCCTTGTTTCCATTTCATCCTCTTCTAAATAAACATCAGAATTTTTCCATTCCAGGTTAATTTTCTTCCTAGTCATAAATCCAACCACAGAGTGCTTCCATATCTTTTTATAGTTCTGTCCTCCAATGACAAGAAACAGATGAGTCACATGAACTTTTCATAATGTCATATTAACAAAGACAGGGAAGCCAGAGGAAAAAGGATACTGGATACGTTCTACCAGCTCCTCACATTCTTGTAGCTTCCTGTTTATTCAAGAGCTGCATTACCTCTGGTAAAGTAACCACAGCTGAAAAACCTGTGAATGCATGTGCTACACACAGGTCAAAGTAAGCAAATCCGAGGTCTGATACGTTCACAATCACCGCAATGTGCTGTATTTTTATTTCCGCTTTCTCAGTACCAGCTGTCATACGCTTCAGTTTGAATATAAACTTGAAGCAGTATGATCCTCAGAAAAAGAACAGCTGTAAAAACCAAACAGGTGCTAAAGGCAAACCGCCTTCACATTTACCACAGATTATGTTGGGGGGAGGTAGTCTGTTTTCATCCAGCAAAGGCTCCACTGTTCACAGAGAAGGAGGACTGAAGCACCAGCCAGAAAGTCCTGAAGTCTTGAATCTCCCCACTTCCATCTCCAGAGGTGTGACAAATACAGTATGTGTCTGCACAAATACTGACAGGCATTACCAAAATCTTAGTATCAAAGTATTTGTCTGTATCAATGGCTACAAATATTGAGGCAGAATATTGAAATACTGACTGAAACCATCTTTTATGTGATCTGGAGCTCCCCTTCCTTGCATTTGTGTGGCCACGTCACGCAGTCTGGATCACAGGAAAGGCTATTTGCCACAGAGCGAGTTCGCACTCACTTTAGCCAAAGGATCATAGAATGGTTTGGATTGGAAGGGATCTTAAAGCTCATGTAATTCATGTAACAGCCCCAATATTCAACCTGTCTTCACAGGAGAGCTCTCTGATTGTCTGGGTGACCCTCCTCTAAACTTGCTCCAACAGCTCCACATCCTTCTTATACTGGGGGCTCTGGAGCTGCATGCAGTGCTCCAGGTATTGAGGGGGGCTCACCAGGGGGGTAAGGGGGGACAATCACACTGCTGGCCACTCTGCTTTGGACACAACCAAGACAGGTTTGGTTTTCTGGGCTGCAAGAACATATTGATGGGTCATGTTGAACATGTCATCAACCCATACCTCCAAGTTCTCCTCTGGGCTGCTCTCAATCCATTCTCTGCCCAACCTGCGCTTGTTTGGGATTGCCCCAACCCAGGAGCAGGACCCTGCACTTGGCCTTGCTGAACTTCATGAGGTTCACACAGGCCCACCTCTCCAGCCTGTCAGTGTCCCTCTGGATGGCATCCCTTCCCTCCAGAGTATCAGCCACACCACACAGCTCGGTGTCATCAGCAATCTGGCTGAGGGTGCACCTGATCCCACTGTCCTTGTCACTGACAAAAATGTTCAACAGCATCAGCCCCAATACCAACCCAAGGGTACACTGCTGCACTCTGGATCCTAGAGCAGGAGTCTTACAGCTAGATTTTCAGCAATCTCAAACCATTGCCAATGAGAAAATTATTCACAGAGTAATACACCTAAGAGGAGAAAAAATCAAAACTTGAACTTAACTCCAGCTCAAGAACAACGACTGCAACCATAACAACATCAACTCCTTTCACGCCTCTTTTAAGTGTCTTACCATACAATATCATATTAAAGATAGTTCAAGTGAGTTATGGCTGAGCACAAGCTTTTCTTGTGCACCTGAAGTACAGACTTAGAACTTGACTACATTGAACACATTTGACAGAAAATTGGAAGACAACTGTGCTGCTTCTGTTTAAAGCATTTTTCTTAAAATAATAAAGGATTGTGTTACTTTCAAAATTCCGTAATTATTCAATATCTACTGTGCATTCCTAAGAGTACTTTTTCTTTCCATATAGAAAATAATGCAATCTCTCCATGACTGTAGCTCCTCTTAACTCAATATATTAACAGAGTGAAGTCCACAATAGAAGTCTTTCTAGTATATTTCAAGTGCAAACAACTAGATCTGTTCAGGGAAGAAAAAGTAAAAAGTATTTGTGAATATCTGCATTACCAAAAAAACCCCCAAAACTTAGTACTGAAATTATTTCTTCTTTTCACTATTAAGGTAAATGAATGAATCCTAGAACAACACATTCAAATAAAAGCGACTCATAAAAACAGGTAGAAACAGAAGTGTAAGAGGAAAACTACAAAACACAAGTGCATCTGCCCAGGGTTCAACCTGCTATCATCTATCGTATGGAACACTAGACACCAAGGAGAGAAAAAAAGCATGGCATCAAATTCAGAAGGCTGCAAGTACTCTGGAGGAATGGATTATGTAATTCAACAACGCTCTTAATTCTCCACTTCTGAAATAAAAGGGCAGGAGAGAGAACAGATAAATCTAGACTTGGAAAACTGGCTCAGCACTGGAACTATAGAAAGTGACCTTGGAGCCATCATGGACTTTTAAAGCGTACAAGAAAACCTGACAAAAAGCCAACATAATTACGGACTCAACAGCCTTACATGCAAGACAAAGAAAATTATTCTACTACTTTACCTTGTGAACTTGCACAGACTGTGATTAATATGGGGCATTGTGCATCAAGAACAATATTAATAAACAATGTAGACCAGGAAGAACAGATGGTATTGCAATGGTTTTTAAAACATAATTTAGCAAATGCTGATGTGATATGATTTACTTGCATACCTTACATCACTTTTCCTCAACATTTTTTAAAATTAAATTATCCTGCGTCCACTGAAATTAGAGCAGAGGACAGAGTCATGACACCATAGCACTTAAGCATGGAAACAGCTTGTCTAAGGTGGAAGAATTATGTTCACTCACCAATTAACACGTTCACTAAACACTACCACTGTTTGTGCGTACTGAACTCTCTCCATGACCAACAAGCAAACAGCACCACAAGGGACACCCTCTGTGTTTCTGCTGTAATGGACGAACCTCTAAAGCAAGTTCAGAAGTTACAGTCCTGTCCCACCATCATTTGAAATACCAGGTACAGAATTATAGGAAACTATGTGTAACACAAAGAAAATGCTAAGTAGTCTGCTAGTACCTGCCAAGATCCAACAAATTGGCAAAACTATATATCAATAGGAAGAATGCATAAGAAGCTTGGAAGAATCCAATATACAGGAATCAAGCAGCTAAATATATTAGCATTTTAACTGATATTCCCACTTTATTGAATCAACAATACATTTCAGACATACTAAAATAAATAGGAAACAAGAAGGAAGGCCTAGACAAAGAAGAAAAGCTAAACTATGTGTCTCTGTAGGAAGGTACCCTACATGATTTAACACAGGCAAGAGGTAGAGATTTAACCCTACTCCAAGCTGGTTTCACAGTAATACACCAGACTCCAGAGCAGGAAGAGCTGCAGTCAAAGGAGAAGGAACACAGAGAAGGAACAGGTTTCTGGGGCTGGAGCAATCGAGTGCTTCACTATCTGCACGTGTCTGACATGCTGAAAACTGCAGGAGCAAAGATCAACAGTAGAAAGTATTAACATGTCTGCAACACTTTTTCTTGTTGCTATTGACACCTTTATTGACACATGGCTAGGACCCACTTGTGGAATTTATAACTGTTCAACTATTCAGACCTGGATTGCTCAGATTTCTACACCCGATATAAATACCACCCCTACAGATTCACAGAATCAGGCAAAGATTCTTGGCAAATTTCAAAGTGGATAAATGCCAGGTTTATTACTCTGATATTAACCTGTGATACTCAGGTAAAGAAAAGCCTAAAATCAAAGGCTTGTGCTTTTAAAATTCAATGTGGGTTTGCACTTAGCTTCCTACAAGCAGAATTTTATCACATTAATGAGAAAATAAGCTACTTAATATTACTTCACTTACAGAAGGCATTTTTTAAACAAGTATTAAAGTATTACTCTTAAAAAAATCCTGGTCTCTTCTGTATATGTAGAATTCTATCTATAACTCCAAGCCAGAGTCAATCATGCCACTAATTACAATTCTCCATGAATATGAAAGGTAGTAATTCCTTACCTTTTACTTTTGCAATAACTGTTCCTGCAGCACTAAGAATATCAACTGAATTTAGTGTCTGATGTTTATTTATCACTGCTTTTAAAACACGTAGCAAATCCCCCAGGCGTTCATGTACTACTTGATGCAGGCCATCGTGATTTTCTGAAAAAAAGTAAAGGAGATACTACATTAAAACATTGAAATACCCTAAGGTTTCTAAACTAAATTATCATCTTTTTCTCATGTCGTTTCATCAACCACCATTTTGATAACTATGTATATGAAAAAAGGTATCAACAAAAGCAGATTCTGATTGTTCATTAAGTAATTCTTCACCTGATAGAAATTCAACACCATTTATATATGTTTGTAAATTAAGATTTGTAGCAAATGTTGGCTAGTTTTTAATTAAAGTATCAGTTAAATCTTAAGCCTCTTTAGCATATAAGCCTTGATCTACAAAGGTCCGTCTTTAAGCATGTCAGCCCTAATAAATAACTTGAACACATAAATTAGGCCAAATCAGAAAAATTCTCAAACACACGCTCCAAGATGGTGATGATTTTCATAGCACATGCCTTTGTCTATGTGCCTCTAAATCCAACCCCCATCTTAGTTACGTTAAAAAATACTTCTTGTGGCATCCATAGCACAGGTTAAACCACAATCTGTTCTGTTACAGAAGAGGTACTGGTGCATGGAATTAAAGGTTCTCATGCACTAGAGTGCTGCGTTGCAAGTTGTGGTAAAAAGCTTTCAAATTCAGGAAAGTCTAGCTTATGAAAAAGAAAAAGAGGATCTAATACAAGCTGACTCACTTCCCCACCGAGCAGAGCAATTCTGTGTTGTCTGTGGCCATGATAACAAACAGGTCAATACAGACAATTACAGTACAGCGCAAATTGATCCAGTGCTGCTCAGAGAAGAGTTTCAACTCAGAGCCATTTTTTCTGGTGACAAGACATTATATTTAGGCTAGAGGCACCTAAATTTTTCTGAGGAATCCACACAGTACAACAAGACACATCAGAACAGTATATCACTGCTGTCAGGTGTGCAGGTGGGGGAGCTACACATGAATTTTATATATTTGTATCAGGTACAATAACAAGTCTAAGGACCACAGTGCTTCAGGCTTTATTCCCCTACATGCCACTTATCAGGAGGGGTTTTTAATACTCTCTTATACATTGTCAAAGGAAAAAACTTTGACTCAGCAAGTATACCAAGGTAAAAACTATCTACCATTCACAGGCACTTTTCTTACTGGAAAGGACAAGGAAGGTCTGTCTGTAACAGGACACACAAAAGTCCAGGAAAATTCATCTTACACAGCAGTAAATTAGGAAAGTTCTAAGTAACTTGTTAATAAAACCCAAACAACCAGTTGTGGCTTTATCTTCATTTACACCTACATATAATGATTTTTAACTGACTCAAGCACAGCTAAGGCAAAAAAAAAAAAAAAAAAAAAGTCAAAATCCTGGTACTCAACGTGGCCATGATTCAGTGCATCCACATTAGCAGCAGAGGCTGTTTATGACAAACACACACTGATGTAGAGGCATGCTATAGCTCTGAGCTCAGAACTTAATGGGGAAAGCAATCCAGGCTTGAAGCAGTTTCCATGAAAGCAATAGTGGAAGTTGCTACCTTGGACAATGATTTATAGGGGATATGAAAGAAGATTAGAAAATTTTAAAAGGCATGAAAATACCAGGTAGAATCAATTGCTTCTCCAGGTCTTTCAATTCTATGTAAGACACCTCAGATGATTAAAGTGAGAAAGCAGGAGCTTAAAAACAGAAAAGGGTGATTCTTCATGTAAGAGACCTGTGGAGTTTTTTGCCAAAACACAACATCAACACGAGAAAATGACATGGAAACAAGGAGACCTGGACAAGTTAAGTTTCCCTGTGAGTTACTAATGAGTCAATAAATGCCCCAGTGGGTCTGGCTGTGAGTTCTGCCCTGTGCCTAGCACAGCAGTGCGTGCTGCTGCTTAGAGCCCAGCCCAGACTGCCTGCTTTGCCCAGCATCCACGACTGCTGCACCACAGCTGTTCCTACACACTAAACATAACTGCTGCTTCTGAATTCATTTAATTATTTTTGAACCTGCCTTCACAACTTTTCATTCAACTACCAAGCATTGTACTAAAGCAACGTAACTTGCAACACTTCAAGAATTCTACTAAGCAAAAACAGTTCAGAGCATATGACCAACCTCTCATTTTTACTTTTCTCTTGCTATTCAATTTTGGCAATCATCAGAGCTCAGACAACGGGTTAGACACAGCTTTAGCCTAAGCCAGTATGGCCATTGCCACCTTCTAGCACTCAGAAAAATTTGATAGCTGTCAAAATGAAAACAAATAATTTTAATGGTCCCTTCAGGCTTTAATCCATCATTTGTACTCCGTCAATGCAATGTTGGGAGTATCAGGCAGCTCCAGGCAAAGGCAGTGATGAAAATGAAAACCAGCAAAATTGTACTGATGCTCACAAACTCAAAATGGATCAGACAACACAGAAAATAGACCTTAAAATTATAGTAACATATTATCTTCAGGAATTAGGATATTAATCATTAGAGGTAATTCAAATTAGTTCATTAAGAAATATGGTCTAATGTGCAGACTTAAGTTTTGAAATTCTTATGGAGGTAGTCCTTGGAGTTTGTATCTTCTCATCTCTTCTTACAGACTTCCAGAGGTAGACAAATATCCCACAATCTTTTATCAGAGCTAATTATTTTTACTGGCAGGGTTGGGATGGATGGGCTTTCGAAGGTATTTGAAGACTGTACACCACAAACCATCCCCATCAGTGCTCTCTGCCATTCATGCAGCCCTCACGTGAAGAGCATGAACACTGTGGTCAGTGGATTAGAGATGCACAAGGGCACCATTTGACCAGAAGTGCATCTCTTGCCTAGTCCAGATGATGATGGTGTCCCTGCCTTGTGACACACAGACGCTCACTTGTGCCTGGAGAGAAGGGCTCCTAATCAGAGGTGATCAGAACACCCATACCCTACAGCCAGATCCCTTTGGTAACACGGCTGGCAGACTTTTGGACCTCTAGCAAATAAGGGAGGGGACACAAGGCCATAAAGCAGCCCAACCAATCTACAGATTACTGTCAGTTTGAGAGGGCTCAGGAAGGAGTGTAACAGACACACAACAAACAGCAGGATTTATTCTTGGGACTTCAATGTGACTCACAAGTACAGACTTGTCATTTTACATCAAAAAAGTCTCTTACAGTTTCTTATGTGTTAGGTGAAACACCGCTCCAAAGGGGTGTTAGAAAATAACACCCCTCCAAAGACTAATTAAAGCAAAATTGATCCCCAAATGCAGCTTCTTACTATTAAAATTTGAAAATATATCTTGCCAGAACAACAGAGCTGGGGGAAAGGCAAAAATAAGTGAGAAGGGGAAAAACAAAAGAAAAATCTTGAAGTGGACACAAGCCTCTTCAAGTCAGAAACAGCAGTAACAAGCTTCAAAGGGAAATGCTAGTGGAAAACAACCACTGAGTTGAATTAAATGTTTATCATACCATCCAGGAGACCACTATCTCTAAAATAACGCACTCAAGCAGGAGATTACTTATTTGTACTCTCGAAAGCAAAGGTCTGGCTACACCCAACTGAGATTTCTTTGTATTCCATCACTGTATCATTTGTTTACAAAATATCTGAAACATTGTTTCTGTGCCTCCAGAAAACAAAAGATCTGTGACAAGTGGTGCTTGGGGAGAGGTGGGGGCAGAAGTCATCAGGAACCACAACTACACTGCATTCACAATAACTGAGACCAAACAGACACTAAACCAGAGATTTCCTGTTCAGGACAGATTTAGAAACCTCAGGTAGTGAAACACTCTAAATATGCCACATCAACAGAAACACAGTTTTAATGGTAAGAAGTCTGAAAATGGCTGAAATCAAACCAACTGCCGAGCAAATATAGTGAAAAGAATGCACAAGAAAATGTTTCTCCAATGAGTTCCTGCAGCAATGCAATCTGAAGTACTCATAAAAATATTTCAGTTTTTCTTCTGTCCCTTGTATTGTTGTACACATTCATTGATGCACGTGAAGTCAGCAGGAAATTCTCCACCAATGGATGCCATATTGTTTTAAAATCTCTCTCAAGCTCAATAGCATGAAATGCAAAATCCACAGAAGCCTAAAGCCGTGACTGTCAGTGATCCTGCAACACTTGGTGCCTCTCTGGGCACTTGAATTCAGCTGTTCACTCAGGTGACTGGTTTCCTGTGATCTCCTGGAGGAAGGAGTCAGCCCCCTACCTCTCAAAAGGAGAAAATCAGCTCTTAAAACTGAAAAGGGAAAAAAAAAAGCTTGGATGGAATTTAGTAGCCTATCTGAAAATCTTCTTTCACTAAGCGTTGAACTGTCATTTACAGGAGCTGAAAACAAGCTCTTCTCAAATGAAAGCATACTCTGTAGGAGTAGAGAGAGAAGAACAGGGTGAAAAAGCATGTATTCCAAACTGACAAGTCTAATGTACAAGAATGACAGTACAAAGCAGCTGGAAAGTTTGTTTGCCAAGCCATCTCAGTAGCACACTATTGTCATTGGCATCCCACTCCTCAATGGTTCTGGTCACCACATTTTATAAGCGCTCATACATTTTTAATGTAACAGCATCATCTACCTATTTTCCAATTTTACGTATTTCTCAAAGGAAAGCCTTTATTTAGTAAGTTACTAAGCAATAATGCCCTTACAGCTATGGATTCTATTCAGGCAAAACAAAATCAAATTTGCTCATCAGGCCTGTCAGCACCAGTCACCCTCCGTGCCAAGCCAGGGCTGGTCACAATACACACAGTTGGGAAAGGCACTGCTGTGTCAGTTGGCTGGCATTCTTTTGTCTGACCTGATTTATTATTGGACCAAACATTTCTGAAGTTCTTTATGTCAATAAAGCTTTGCCAGGATAAGTTTAAATACAGACTAACAGTATTTCCCCCACTACACCGCTCTTCAGACCCACACAGGAGCATTACATGCGAATCTACTTACTGCTTCTCCACCAAGAACATGAAGGCCTTTTAACAGCAGAATTGTCTCTCTACTATCCAATTTCCACCAGTCCCAAAAGATGGGAAACCACTAATACAACTATTGTTTTGCTGTGGCTAAAAGTTTGTTTAGAACGGAAGTTGGTCTCACTAATGAAAGACAGGGTAGCAGTCTAGATAAAACAACTGAAATACATCCCTGCAAAATTCGCTGAGTCAGAATGCATGTGAGGCTGTCAAAGCAGATATTCTAGCTCACAGCATGTAATAAGGTCCAGCTTTCCATTAGGAGGTTTTTACAACTAGAAAGATGTGATTAGTTCTGCCTTGCAAACAGTTTTCAAGAACATGACACAGTATGAACAATGCATCACGCGTACTCTCTACAGCCACATGTTTATATACACAGACCAGTCTCTTTAGACTGGGGGGAAATCTACATAAACTCACCACACTCAGCAAAATCTTACTTTAAACAAGGTAATTTGGATTTTTGCACCAATATTTTCTCCATCTACCTTGATAAACACACTATGCCTTCCTTATGATCAGCATCTACAGAGAACTCACTCTGGATATTTCCAGTAGAATAAATACAACTGATGAGAACCCCAAAATGCCCATTGTAGCCATCACCCTCACTAGGTCTTAATCCTCATTTTAAGAACTCCATTTGTAAATATGTTCTCTCGGGATCACCTGAAATGGGTGTACTTCACCTCCCCTTTGACTGAAATATAATAATCTGAATTCCAATTTCAAGCACCATTTCACATCTTCTCCATAAATCCTACCCTTTTTAAGGACAAACGGGCCAGACAAAATAGTCTTGCAGGAAGGTGGTGAGAATAAGCACACAAACTGGGAAGCAATTTCCCCAATATCTGGATCCAGAACTTCTTATTAAAGTTTCACCTTAAAAAATGCAAACAGTCAGCTTTTCATCACTTTCAATCTTGGAAGGATTCAGAAGAAAGAGGCTTGAGTAACTAACATTTCAATATGCAAGCCCAATATTCTGGCTAAGAGACCATTCACTTTATTTACTAAAAATCTCATTTTGACCTTTAGGTAAATTATATCTTATTTCTATTGCATTATATAGAAAGATTACGTAGTATCACTAGTTATGCCACCTAGGTCAGGGGAAAAAAAAAATTGCCACTGGAATGAATCTGATCCAAAGTAAAACAGATTTAATCTAGAATCACATTATTATCATCTCCATCTATGTCCATATTGCATACTAGGACACTGTCAGCACTCAGGTCTGAACCGGATCCAGACTATGAGACTTCCCAGCGCGCATCACAGAGTAGGCAAAACAATCACACAACAATGAACAGTGTGGAAATCACCTAATTCCTACATCTGAAGTTTGGCAAACAGTCCCAGATTAAACCATCATTTTCTTTTTGCCCTTCTCTGTCAGCCCCATTCTACAAGTAACAGCCTGGCATATTTGTCTGATTTAACAGAGTTCACTACCACATTCAAAAAACCACAAGAATTAATCAAACACACAGTGAAAACATGTTTTACAATGATTGTGGTTTGACCATAGCAAAGTTATCTATGTCCCTGATATCTGGTCTACCGTCAAAGCAGCTTTTATTTTAAGGCAGTAAACATATGAGTTAGACATGATTTTCACTGATTGTATGGATATAAAGTGAACAAAACTTTTTCCTTTAATGGGGGTAGAGATATTTATTGATGGTCATAGTTCAGGAGTGATGAGAAAGCAACAGTCTTACCTATCATATTTCTTCCTTTATTTGGCTATGTGCTGCAGATATAAGGAAGGAAACATTTTAAATCACTGAAAAACTCAGAATTTCTGGAAGAATTTATTCCTGCAAAATCTCTAGCAAGGCTGGAAGCTGCAAAAGGGTCTGGTGAAGTGATCACCTTTCTACCCTGCACACAATGCAGAGTAAGAAGCTACCTATCCATCCCTCTATCAAGAAACATACTTGAAGCTTCCAAATTAGCAAGATAGCCAGTCCCAGCCTTTTTGTTCATCAGTATCATGGCAACCCCTGTTGTCATGGCATCATTAAAACACACCACACTAAATTCATAGTCTTTAGCAACATGTACTCCAACCAATGTTCTAGCTACATTATATTGCAACAAAAAAATTACAATTTATGAAAAAAAATCACTTAAGCAGTTATTTTGATGAGGAAAATAGAGGGACATGTAAAGTTTGATTAGGAATGAGGAAACTAAAGTAATAAAATTAGTAACCCAAGCCGCTGTATTTGAAATAAAAACATTAGAGTTTCGTAAGGGATTCCTTTGAGAAGAGCAGTATACTGACCCAGTTCAGTGAGAATACATTGAGACTTCCTGCAAACAGCTCACTGAATACAGTATTGAGAGTAGCACTCCTTGATTTCAGTTATTCCACAGAAATAATGCTTTTGTAATACAAAAAAGTATTTAACATTTGTATCTATTTATTGTTAAACTACTAAATTTGTTTTTAAAGTGGGGTTGCACAAATTTAGATTAAAAAAAAACAACCCTGGTACTTTTTTTTTTTAAAGGGTTAAAGTTCTGTCTTTACTTTTTGAAATAAGCAATGTGAATATGCAAGCTTACAATTTTGAAAAAAATATCTCTGGCTAGAACACAAAACTATCCCCAGTTAGTTAATTGTTCCAGGTTAAGTTTTCTAGCATGATGACTTTTTGTTATGTATCACAAATGCCCAAACAACCTTTTCAGATTTGCCATTAGCTATCAGGGGTTGGCCAAAATACAGCATTTAGATTCAGCCACTAACCATGCTGGTTAGCTTCTGATGTGACCTTGAATTGTGCTGGTTGTTGTTTTTTATTAAACTGGGCTAACATTCCTACCCCATTTTAGTTACGGACCAATTCTGTACTTGTGAAGTCAAGATGTTTGTAAGAAGTCCTTCTTGACTACATATATAGAGCAAACCCAGACTAAATTAATTTTCAGGAATTAAAGTTACAAAAATAAAGAGGTCTTAAAACAATCTTTCCAAAGAGTCATTAAAACAGGCATATATGCAAAACACATCAGAATAATCAAAATCTATAATTATGCCTACACTGAAAGCAGTTACATATTTTCCTTTTGTTGGTTTGCAAACTGACATCAGCAAAAAAGTTGTTACTTCACATCCTTCTCACATTTAAATTCAGAGATGAATTCCCCATTTGTTAAAGCGGAGAAGCCTTTCAGGAAAAAAAAAAATTGAACTACCACAATGCAGCTTTTAATCTATTTCAATATGCTGTACACTACATGCCTTTCACTTTTTTATTCTACTAGCCTTGAGATTCCCGTCAACTAACCCAGATGTGTTCAGCCATGCTTAATCTTTAGAATACTTTCATGTTTTATTAAACCAAAATTTAGAGACCAGAAATCAGTAATGAAAATTGTTAGTGTTTCCTTACTTACCTGTTCCTGTCAAATGAGAGAGAAAACACTACATGGCCATTTTATCACTTTTCATTTCGCTGAATCTTCCCAGATATTAAGAATAAAGCTAGGTGAGGATAATGCTTCAGCAGTTTCAGAACACATTTTAAGTTAGAATTGTAAATTGTCAAGTGGACATAAGGCTGTATTCTTTAGTATGAATACATTCGAAATAAATCTGATCAGTCACAGTTCACCAAAAATCATATCCATTGGGAAAGACAACCATACCACTAGCAGCGACTAGTTACTTATTTCTTATTCATGGATATTTTACTAAAACTTAGTCAAACAGTCACTACACTGAACAGCTGCCAGTGGAAGATACTGTTAAAAATAAAATGAGAACTCTTATGCTCTAAGCAGCTATATTCCTTGCATATGGGTTCGAGTTCTGAGAGTATATGAGGTAATATTCACTCAACATTTACAGCACAAATTTTCTGAAAAAAAGAACAAATCACAAAATGAAAGAATCTCCACTAAGTTGATCATACCACATCAAACTGACACACAGAAAGGGTAATATGAAACATGGTTTATTCACTCTACATAAAATGAATTTAACTTTTGGTAATCAACATCGAGAAATTATCAAGCAATACTTAACCTTTATCTCAAGTTATTTTAGTCTAGAATGTTGTTTGTTCTACATGCCCGCTCCTTCCACTTTTAGCCTAAGCCACTGACTGAGTGAAGAAGCTATTTTACTTCTGTCTGCCCACCTATTTTTCAAAAGACCACACAAAGGCAGGATTACAAGATAATATGGTGTTAAACAAGGGGTGTGTTACTTTGTGCATTTATTTTAAACACAACTATGGACTGCTATAAGATGTGATAGTAGTCCATTTCTGGTTTGTTGATTAAAAGAAAAAAGGTACCCTTTAAAATCAACTTAAAGTGGTATTCAAATCCCTAAAGCAACAGCTACTAACATTAGCTGTCCAAAAAACTGGTGAACATAAAGAATTGAGGGTTATTTGAAGTTCCTTCACTGGTGTCCTCCTGAAACAACCACCCAAGAGAGTAAAGCCTGACTGCCTCACAGGTGACAGAGCCATTTAAATAGTCCAAAGGAAATATTTTAAAAAATCTTCCCATTCACTAGACTCAGGAACAGTCAAACCCCACTGCAATATAAGGTTTTGACACCAGTTAATTCACACCAAAACATTTTTGGAGCTTTTGTATAAAGACAAAGCACAGTAACACTATCATTAAGGCAGCAATTGATGTCACGCTGGCACTTGCACTAAGACAACACCGGTAACTCACTGCACATCTCACCATGAATTTTTAACACAGTAGTATTTCTTCATAAATACCTTGCAACAGAAAGGTGAGAAACACCGCAGAATTCATTTGTTTTGTGGTTCTGGATTTAGCCAGCTGTTTCTCCCTAGTACCACTGAAGTTGTCATTCCAGGTAGTCAATGCCAGATCAAAAATTTATAGGCTCCATACCTATTGCTTTCTTTCCAAATTAAGTTCTCAGACACCTTCTCTAAAATCTCATGTCTAGTCATCACCTGAAGCCCACTACAACTAGAAGTTCTCCATTGCTTGCTGAATTTGTTTGCTTGTCCTTAACACAAGGGCTTAAACATGAATATCAGAAAGCATTTAATCTGACCACTCTGCAGCCTGAATCCTACTGTTAGTCTCCCCTTCTTCACCACGCAGAAGGTATTTATCACAGTCACTTTCTCAAAGCCCTTCACAAACTGTCTTCACTCAACTATCGCAATTCATGTGTGCTGCTAAGCTTTCAGATAAACAATTTGCAGCTTACTCAACACAGAACAAAGCCCATGGAACTACCCCTCAAAAAGCTGCCTCCTTCAACTGCTCTTCCGTCAGGAGTGGATAAGCTACTTGTGAGCTGAGACCACAGCCCATCTTGACCACCAATCTTCACTGCTCTGCACCTCCACTTTAGTGATTCCAGTAAACACTTTTTTCCTCACTTGTCAGCACTGGACAACTTCTGGACAGATCTTTTAGTTTCATAGTTGTGGTACAAAAAAATATCTTATACACCCTGTACACAGTCGATAATTAAATAAAAAGTCCACAGGAGAAACAAACAAAAAAACTCCACAGAAAAGCATTCTATTCAAGAATCCGTTCATACCACTATCAACGCTAAAACAGCAAGATGAATTTGTGAACACTGAGCAATCTTTAAGCTATTGCTTCAGAAATACCATGTCCATAACTATTTCAGTGACTTCTGATCTTAAAAGTAGAGCTAAGAATATAGCTGCAGTCCAAAAGCAGAACATTAACTGAGATGTTACCTTCCCTCACAACAAAGAGCCCTGAAACAATCCCACCTGCATAAACTGGGAAAATTTAAACACAATACTTAGAGAAGAACTTGGAAAAGCCAAGTCCTAAAGATGTCAAAGCTTCTTTTTGAAAAGGCATGAAAGTGCTTTAATTCCACCATACAAATACAATCCCTGCAATTCACTAATCTACAATCCTGCAATTGACATTTTTCAATTATTTTTTCATTTTTTAATGCATCTCTGCTGAAACTTCCTCACTAAGTCTTTCCCATCTTGCAGATTTCTAAAGCCAGGAAAGGACTGAGATATGATAAGAGTTAAAAGAACACCTGATTCCTTCCAAAACAAGAACCTCCCCTTCCCTTTAGCATATATGCGTAGCAAGATCCACAATCATTCCGTGTCTCCTAGATAAGTAGCACTAACACCCACCTGTAGGCCCTGAACCCCAGCTACACACAGCAGAGAGAATTAACATATTTGAAAAAGGGAGTATGTTACATTACTCAAGGAGCTTAAATATCTGAAGCAGTTCAGTCTTGAAAAAGAAAACGAGACTGAAGAAGTAAGTTTCGTTAACTTAAGATTAAAACTGCTTTATCAACTAAAAATAACTAATTGGCAACTAAGAATTCCTACATACTTTTAAAAGTTAGTCCAAGAAATTATTCGAGCAATAAAGGAGAAAAAAATGGTGAAAAGGAAAAATCATTTGTTCAGCAAAATCACAGCCTCTACAAAAGAAAATTCATCGAGTCCTAAGTTTTGCAGTAACACTGTTCTGTAATGAAAGCCATAAGATGAAAGTTTAACTCAAACCTAAGTATTTTCTACAGCCTTACATGAGTCACCTCCGTCTTCCATTAAAAGGGGCATTTTAGGCAGACAAAGGAATAAGTCCCCATAAAGTTCCTATTTTCCTGAGAAAAGGGAAATGGCTACATATGAAAATCAAGGTCCAAGCTCTGTATCAAATCTCCTACCCTGCCATGCTGTTCTAACCCTACTCCATTACCAAGACATTAGCTCTAACAGTCAAATCACTAAAACTGTCAGATTAGATGAACATTGGCTCAGAATTAAGAAAAAAGTCGGCTTCAGTTCTGTGACTAGCTATATAAATAGGAAGAACAAACACTTCCAACAAAATTGGTGGAAAAAAATGGTTTAGTCTACGAAATGGTCATGAAGTCAAGATCATAAAGATGACAATTACAACTGTTACCTCTATGCTGTCAGGAATACAAAAATTATTTGTATTGATGTTCTTCATTTATGTTGCAACTTTGATAAATCGATGCATGAGCAAAAGGAGAAAAATTGAACATTTTTGTGGATCTGCTATGTGTTTAACCAAGAGTGAGAAACTAATTTATGGCAAGGATTTTTTGCTTTGTTTTTAAACACAAGAGCTCCTACATGTACATGGGAATGGCTGCTTAGAACACAAGATTTAGACTGGATATGGGTCAAATCTTATCTTTCAGATGTTATGACAGAGTTCTTTGAGAGATACGAGTTGTTCAAGTGTTGTGGTTCCTTAAGCTGCAAACTGTATTAGAAGAATTTTTGCTGTTGAAAGGCCTAGCTTTTCTTTCAGAATTGAAAATACGACTATTCATCCTCTTCCTCACTAGTGACCTTTCATCTTGCTGATCTTGTCATTTTAGCTCCATTAGTCTAGTTGCTTTGATGGGAAGGGAAGCTAATTCTAATTAACACTCTCCAGCTAAGGCTCTAAGTATTTTGAGCTCCTTTTGTACATTAGAAATGCGAAAAGGAGGAATAATGAAGTTTTTCCTTGTATTATATTTTTTTGCACTTCAAAAGCAACTTAAAAAGGAAAAATGCCTGTGCTCTCTTATAAATAGCTCAGAGTTTTCCTAAAGAAAGATACGCTAATTATTTAAGTCAACAAAAATATCTGACTGCACATAAGGGCTGATTTTACATTTTAAACACTCATGAGCCTTCAAGACACCCCCCCTCCTGACTGCTGATCTTAGACACTATAGCAACAAGTGAACATTTGTTCTGAAGGAATGCAGAGTATGCAACTGGGGGAGGGGTAGTGCTATCAGCCACAAACTTATCTCCTGGTCCACTAAGTTATTATTTAACTTCAATCTTCCCTGAAACTGAAGAAACAGCATTTACTATCCAACATTAGCAACCAGCATTTAACAGGCAGCTTACACTTTGACTATGAAGAACACAGATTTTCTCGAGCTCAGCTTCAAGGGGAGGTTGGTGTTTTCCTCTCTTTCAGAATACTGGAAACAGAAGAATTGTTCCATGACTGCAGATGAATTAAGCAGTGCACTATCACCGCAAACTTGCAAAACAAAACAAAATACCCAGATCCTCTGGCTCTGGTCACAATGTTTGAAAGTCCAAGACTCCCTGACAAAAGCCTGCAGACAGCAGATTCGGGAAACAGAAGACGTGGGCAAAACAGACTGTGGGATGATCTGGAGTGAAATGAAAAGAAAGGTGGGAAGTTCGCTCTCCCAGATTGAGTGCAACATTCCTGGGGAAAACCTGTGGCTCATAGCTATGCCTGCCTCCCATAAACTGACTGTAAAATACCTTTTTTCACACCGCTGTGGGTTTGCCTTCATCCAGGCTGTACACCACCCTTTCTTTGTGTAACTTCTCAAGCCTGAGGAAACCGGACAGGAACAGAACATGACTCAGGGCCAGGGATCTCAGCGCTTTCTGTCCAAGAGAGGGACCAGAAAAGGATGGCATCAAAGTGAAGGCAGCATGGGAAAATGAGCAGGAGGTCTCTGGCTTGCTGTGCTCCTACAGCTACACTAAGAGAAGCAGCAGGTCTAATTTTTTTCTCACTCTGAGTTCTGCCATTAAAAAACCCACAAGAAGCTCTTTTAAAAAGTCTCTACTCTTACCTTTTAGTTCATAGCAATAATTTTACTTGTTAAAAAATTTTAAGGAACTATTTACTTTGTTCATATCCTTGACTATATCCTTTACATCTTTTAGCTCGAAAGACTATTTTAGATTTGTGAAAGGACAATTTCAGTTCCAGACTGACAGAACTTTTACATGGCAGTGAGTACTACTTGGAGATATGTGAAAGGGTGTACTAAGGAATTTCCAGGTCAAAAAGACTGGAAGCAGATACGACTTTGCACGTAAAAAGTAGGTTTCAGAAAGGCAAGTTCATTAGATGACTCAAATTCAAGCGTGCCAAAAGCTCAGTGCTAAGCTGACCGGGTATTTTGCCATCTACAAAGGGCATTCTCTGTTTGCTGTTCCCCCCTCCACCACCCTACCTCTCATATACCTCTGTCAAATTTAGCATTCAATTAAGGAGACAAAGGAACTGATACAGGTTTTAGCAGTGATGCCAGAATGGAGGGCCACACCAACTCTGCCTAGAACTTCACAGTCCTGTTCCATTTTAACCTCTGGCCACTTGCTCCTTTGCCAGCCACCTTCTCCCTCTTTCTGGTACTCAGTACAACCTTGCAGCCAGCTCATGGATACTTCAGATACTGCAAGCATATTGCACTTCGACAGATTCTGGAAGTGATAAACCTTAAAATTACATTTTAGACTAATTGTCAACATCCTTGAGTATTTTTAATTCCATAATATTGTTTATTAATTACTAGACAGTTTGTTTTCCTCCTTTTTTTTGTGCTACACGGAATAAGAGAAACAATGTGCTACACGTTACATGGATTCCTCTGCTTTTTTCTAGCAATTCTCAAAGGTCATTTAATAATTCACAAGCGGGTTGTTTACACATTTGATAATCACTGTGTTTTCACAGCTCCCAAAAGTTAGCTGCCCCGACAGAATCTTACTTTCCCTTGTCTCACAAAAGTTTTTTATTTATTATACAAAATACCACCCAGCAGAAAACCAGCACCATCTTCCACAAAAAGTCCAAAGAGATCAGTCCAACTGCCCTCAAACCAAAACAAATATAAAAAACTCCCCCAGCTGTTGCTTCCAGACACTGTTGCAAAGAAAAGTAAATACTCTACCAGAGCCTTGTTAAGAGCAGTTTGCCCACCTACCAAGCATTCACAGTATGAGGTGTCATTAGACAGGGAAATACATCCACTTAAGGTGTATCAAAGACAGCACCCTTCATTGAGGAACATCAAAATTGGAATAAAGAACAAACAGCAAAATTACACCTAGTATTAAAAATTATCATAAATTCAATCTGTAATCTTCACTGCAATAACTAATGAACTTCAGATTTTCCCTCGCAAAACAGGACAAACCGACTTTCAAGAACACTACCTCAGAAAAAAAGGACATTAGTATTTTAGATGGTAAGAAAATAAGGAAATAAAAAATTAAATGCTAAAAATACTTCAGTGCCTTAATCATACTAAAAATAGGGACAATATACATTATCAAGCCAGGAAGAGCTGAAGAGAAATCATTCACCTTTGAGCTTCAGGCACTATATTCAGTAAAGGGCCTCTAGCTTTTAGTGTAGCACACGATTAATGCCAATCTCTGTGGTGCTAAAAGAAGGTTTTGAAGTCACTAGATATTACAAGTTCCTAATTTTGAGGAAACTATTTACCTTGAGATACCTTTAGAATTGTCCCACTGGGGTGAATATCTTGTCCTTCAAAAATAACAACCTGATAGGTTTCAAGTTAGGTAGCATTCCTGATGCTTTTGAAACTATTGGTGCTACTATAACAAGAATGCAAACATTCCTGACCAGGCCATCCAGCTTCAGCAGTACCTCTGCCTCTGCTTCAGTTTAAAATAAAAAACCCAAAAAGGCACCAAACAGACACCAAAGCAAAAAAAAAAAACCCCAAGAAACAAAACAAAAACAACAAAAAACCAACAAAACAGAAACCCCAAATCAAAAAAATCTATCAAACTCTAAAAAATCAGACACATTCTGATCCTCAGAGAAATCTGTGATGAAAGATAATGGTTTTATCTTGCTACTCTGGTTCTAAGATACTTGGGAAAAAAGAATATACTAACATTTTAGAATAAACTACAATTTACATTTTTTGAAGATAGGATGAAAATGAAGAAAAAGCTTTTGCTCATTAAAAGGATGCAGAATTACCCACATGAAGTACACAATATCGCACTTTGAAGATTACTTCAAAGTTTGTGATAAAGTAAGCAAAAATTCCAAAATATATTCTAAAGTACAGTCAAGAAGCCTACATATTAAAATGTAATTATTCCTGCACTTTTAAACCACATGCAAATTTTACCCTTAGAGCTATTCATAAAGAAACGCAGTATTTCCCACAGTCTCAAGGGCAGACCTTATAGTGTATATTATACTCAAACCAAAAAAAGGAAAAAAAAAAAGTAGCAGATGTCACAAAACTAGTAGCTAAGTACCTTCAGAGTAGGGAAACAGGAATACTTTCCCCCTCTTTAATGCAATACATGCAAAAGCTGCTATGTACTGTTTAAAGATGAAATGCTTACTTTCAGTTCATAATTACAAGATATTTTACTGTGTCCTAAATATTCTTTTGAGTGGTCTTTTTAAACCTGAGGAAATGAATCTCATCTGCGTGAAGACCACACAGTAACTTAAAAATCATTTACTTAAAGCAACAGTAAGATTTATTATATGCAGTAAAAGCTTGGGCTGTAATTGCCAACCTCATACATAAACATCTATTAAATAGATTCTCAACTTTGCATATCAATACAGTAAGCAATGTTTTTTTGAACTGGCAGACTCTCTAATACAAGTTTGTAAGAGTTAGGTCCTGCACGTTTGGGACAAGAACGAACCTCTTCAAGTTACAGGATTTACCTTAAATACACCTCACACATTTCAAAATCTTTAATATTTTCAATACTGTGGTCAGGTTTTTAAGCCTTCAGCAGATGTCCATGGGAAATAAACAACTTCTCAGTTCCTAAAACTGCTTTCACCATGGGAAATTACTCACAATCTTGAGTGCCACAACTCTAAAAACCACGGATTGGCTCCAGCCTTTAGACTTCCCTGTGTGTGCTACCTTTCCAAAGAGGGGTGTAAGTTAAAGGCAACAATAATGTTCTCACACTCTCAGCCATAGCTGAAATGTAACTGTTGGAACTCGAAGCACAGAGAAACTCACCAGCTTTCAAGGCATTACGTCTTAAAAGTTTGTACTTGGGATGTACATTGAAATGGAAAGAAGTAAACTTGGGGCACATCAGGAAAACAATGTCATCCATAAAACTGAACAGTCAAATGAACAGCACTAAGAACAGCACATATTATAGGAAATTATCTGAGTCTTCTAGGTATTAATTCAACATACACTCTCAGGTCTGACCTTCCAGGCAGGGATTGCTAGGGAATAGTTTTCATTATCTTCTCACCAGAAAAGAAAGAAGATTGACTTATTATGAGACTTCTCAATAAATTTAAGTTAGAGATAACTTCAAAGTAAAAATGAAGACAACCCTTCAGTTCAAACACAAAAACACAATGACAACAACTGTCCTAACCAGTCGTAGCCACATGGCAATCTTGCTCATTCAGAAATTTAGCTGAAGACTGAACCAAGAGACTGATGCACTAACTGCATCAGTGTTTCAGCCTGTCATCAAGTAGAATTAAATACAAAATTTGTGAAACAGCATTGGATTAATTGACCTAGGCTCAAAAAACACCCAGAGCTCTCCTTTAGTGAAGACGACGGTAAAGTATCTTGATCTTACACCTCAGATTGAATCACTAATAACAGAATGTTACATCCAATGAGTGCAAGGCCTAAATGACAGCAAGAACTGAAGGGTATGGAACATATGGTATTCTACTCAACACAAGAGACAACTGCAGCTGCCTCCCATCCAAACAGCTGTCAAACTTTTAAATTCTACAGTTACATTCAGAATGTTTTGTTTGCTGTTTTGGGGTGCTTTGGTTGGTTGTTGGTTTAGGCTTCCTTTTGTTGAAGGGTATCAAAAATTTATTCAGCATTATGACAATGAGTCTACTGTAAGAAATTAAATCATATTAGTAAAAGAATGCAGAGAAGAGAAGCCTTTAAATCTGTGGAACATTTCATTTACCTAATATTCCACTCAAGAGTTTTCAATTTATTCTTCATGCGACAAATCTCCTTGTGTTGGTACCATAACAAAACACATTTCAAGTTCGTAATCCCAAGGCACTTATGTTCCAGTTTAGACACAAACACGTTATAACCCAAAATCTCTCAGATTTGTCATCCAAGATTGGATCACTACATCAGAGGAATGTTAAGTGAATCCCAGGTGAGTAACTTCTGGGCTCTTCCATGGTAGCTCAGGTACCACAAACAGGGAATACAGCATCAGCCAGGGTGACACTGAAGGGACACGTCCTTGGCAATCAGCTGCCAACCGCTGCAGGGCCCCAGCAGCAGAACAGGGCCAACTGGGAGCCACATGGTCAAGCCTGAAGCTACTGTGCATCAGGAGTTCAGACAAATCTATCAGAGACAACACAAAAACTAATAGTAGATGCAGAAGCTGAGGGAACACTGGTCACAAGCTGTCTAACCTTTCAGCTTCTAACACTCACTGATGCAACTCTTCCAAAAAGGAAGAAAAATAATTTCCTATTCCTGCAACTCATTCCATCTTCAAATAATTAAAGTAACTAATTTCAGGATGGTGGTAAGCTGCAAGCAGAATGTTATGTGCAAGAAGTCTGTTCAACCACCTTAGTAAGTTTTTGTTAGTTTTCAGACAGACAATTGTGAACATTTGCCAAACATTAGAAAATGCAAACCAAACTGTAGCTTCCAGGAGGCTGTCTCCAGCAGTAATCAAGGCCAGCATTACAGAGCTCACTATATTATGCAGACAAAGCTCAAAAAGAACACTTCCAACTATGGAACAGAAACATCTTTCCTTTATAAATTATAAATCCTTTAAATGGACAACACTCACAAATTAATTCTATACCATATTATAAAATAAGATGACAACTCCTGTTTTCTCTGTTAGTTTTTTTGGATATTTTGAGCTCAAAATTTTCAACAGACAAGTAATTAACTACTGCTGCATGGCAACGGGAACACTTCAGTGTTTTGATAGTCCTTTCCCACAGGATGCCTATTTCATTCTCAGTAGGCATCAGGCACCCAACCTCACTAATAACTGCTCATCCTGTGTGCTCAGCAAAAACTATAAGGACACAAAGTGATCACTAGTGTCAAATTATTGCTCTTTTAAGAATCATTCACACACGTTTTAGCAGCAGTATTTCAGCCATGTGCACACTCACTTTAACACAGAGGTGACTGTGAATGTTCAGCACTCAGGATATTTGTACAAAACTGCTCTGGCTGTCACTTCAATTATTAATCTCACAAAATTTAGATAAAAGCTTTCCTGCTGATGACCAAAACTGAACTAATGGTATTTCCCCAAAAGGAACAGTGACACAATAACGCACACCTCTTGCAAGCAAGAAAATTTGCAGTTTCCACCTGCTGGCAGAAGAAGGTAAGTACTTCTCTTGCAAAGGAAGATTGTAGTTATATTCTACCTTAAAACTCAAACTACTATTGCGGAAGACTACAAAAAAGCAAATCAGCCTAGAAAACTGAAACATAACCAAAACAGTAAAAGAAATGCATGGAATTACAAAAACATTCAAGTGGTTAAAAAACTAGTCAGTCAGTTGATGGTCTCACAAATTCAAGCATCAGCCTAGACAGCCTGTTGAGAACTTATTTTCCCTTGTTATGATTATGAAACAGATTGCACCGTTCTGGTGAGGAAATGCAGAACCCAAACTAAAAACCATCACTTCCCGTAATCATCATGCTGGGGGTGGGGAGGGAAGAGGAAGGGAGGATAAACGTTGAAGGTAAAGGGCAGAGGGAAACAACCACAGCAAACACTAATTAAAACATACAAGTAGAGTTAAGAGTTTCAGAAAATCTAAGAACAACTGACATACCTTCTGAAAGAAAGGCTTCCTTCAAATAGAGTAGCACATCTGCAAATTTTCTGACATCATTCACCAGTTGCATGATGTATTCTGGATCCACAACAGGATTATCATAGCAGTCAGAGTTGGAGCTGATGCTGCTCAGAGAGCTGCTCTTGGTGCTGCGCCCCATTCCCCAGTTTCCTGAACTCGAGATGGTGAAGAAGTTGGAGGTAGACAGTCGGGCTAATCCCAAACCACGCTTGTTACTTCCGCCGTTCTGTCGCAACATCCCAGCAGCCGCTGTGCTTGTAGAGCTCCCGCAGTCAACACTCACTGTCGCTTGATGTCCATTGGACAAGCCAAGGGTGAAACCCTTAAAAATTGGGGAGGGGGAAGGAGGTGGAAGAGAAGGAAAAATGCTGATTAGTATAGAAATATATGTGAAGCAATATTCTTGTACCAACAAGATCCAAAACTTCTTTCAAGGTGATACTGCTTTACATAAAAATGCTAAACTGAGTACTATAAAGGCTTTGGCTATTTGAAGTTATTTAAATTTGTACAGCAAGATAGATTGATGCATTAAAAAAAAAAAAAAAAATCAATGGCATGCCAAAATTATTTCAATCATGATGCATGCTTATTTCATGAGAAAAGTTTCTTCCATGAATATTTATAAATTGCATTCTCTACATTTACCAAGACCTATTCTTTACCATGAAATGTTACCATGTTACCCCAACTGAATACAATCAAAAAGACACTTGACATGATACAGACGATGATCAACACCCCTTCTTGCATGAACCACCGAGCCATATTCGGCATCTTAAGATAATACACAGCCTTGATCTGATAGGATGGATTTTCTTCATGCAGTGCGCCAAGCAAGAAACCATGGCCTATCACAGTTTGTCTCAGAAAGGGAAACATGCTCAAAGAAGTTATGTGGGCTTTTCTGCCTGTTATCTGTCAATATGAAAGACAACCAAAAGAAAAATGAAGAGAATGAAAAAAAATTTCAGTATCAAAGTTTATCTGCAAGTCTCAGCACAGTTATCTTGAATGATATTGTACTCTGAAAGTTCCACCACAAAAATGCACAAACTTGGGGGAGTATAAACTAGGAAACTACCTGAATTCCTTTCCTTTAGGAAAACAAATAAACAAACCAGAAAGCTACTGAAAATTTTGCCATGTCAGGTTAAGCGATTCATTTCAAAGCAAACTGCAGGTGGCAGAGTCAGGTACGCTTCCAGCAGCTCCCACAATGCCTGCTGTTGTTCTCTCAACACCAGGAGAAATTCTCAGTGTTTACACCATTGTGTAAACACCACAGGGAAAAAAAAAACAAAAAAACCCACCAAATTGGAACACAACAGCTAAAAAGCTAACGTGGGTTGCATACACATCTGCAGCAAACCTTCAAATTCATACTTCACCTAAAAATAAAAGTTATTATGAAGCTTAAAAAAAAAAAAAAAAAACCCACAAAAAAACCCCAGGTTGAAACAGCTTCTCCTGCATATGTTTGTATTTGGTTAGAACAACTGAAGTAGTAGCACCTTTACCACTTTGAACACTCCCACTATGAATTTCAATAGGCATTACTCTAATGCACTTCAATTATTTTTCCATTATTTCTGCTTTATTTCTGTTTGCAGTTTAAAAATATCAGAGGAAATGTGGTCAAAGCAGTTGTTTTTGTAATTAACGTGCAGGCCTTCCAGGGACTGTGTGCTGGGGGAGAGGGAAAAAAACTTCAGAATTTAACACAAATTAACTGCTCTAATTTCTGTTTAATGCTTGAAGTCAGTACGTATAAGAGCACTCACGACACTACACAAATAATGCAGATAATTAAGCAATTCAAAACACCTCAAGTAGATTGAAGTGAGGTTTACACTAAACATAGTGCTTAAGCAAGTTTCTTCTGTTCCCACATATAATACTCATGGCTACAAAGCTACTTTGCAATTCTATCTTGCAATTAAGACAAAACAAGACACATAACCTTCTCTCATCTTAACAAGTGTGATATCTATTTATATCGAGAAAGATTTTCATATTATTTAAAAGACATGCCTCTTTTAAGTCTGGCCAGCTTCAGAGTCAACTTTTTAAGTAGCATGATGTGTTAGACCTGTTCCAGTGGCAAGTCCACGGTTTTAAAGCGGTGTTATTTTAGAAATGCTGCCTTTCTGTATAAGCAGTGCAATAATGCCACCACTTCGAAAATTATAAAAGTGATGACAAGTGTTTCTAAGCGGGAAAAATTTCTGAAAACCAAAACTGAGCAGCTTAGCACGTGAGGCACCTTTTCTTCGTAAATATTAGCCCTTACGTCTGTTCCTCCTGTGTTACAAGGCAGATGGGGAACGTTTCCCTCCCAGAACACATGCCTTTCATTACTGAGAAGTGTTTCATATTTCTTCAGGAGACTCTGGCTTTGAAAACGAAAAGCATCCACCGGCTTTGCTATA
This sequence comes from Hirundo rustica, assembly GCF_015227805.2. Lineage (NCBI taxonomy): Eukaryota > Metazoa > Chordata > Aves > Passeriformes > Hirundinidae > Hirundo > Hirundo rustica. The sequence goes on from NC_053458.1 coordinate 17,282,055, forward strand.
AACGCCTCCAGACTCCTTTGGCTCACAGCGAGCCATTGCCCGTCCCGACGGAAAAAAGATAAAAAAACTAAAGCGCCAGATATTTCAAAAATTTGCTCTCCCAGCACAATCCCCCCGGTAGGGAGGGGAAGAAAAGGGGGGGGAAAAAAGAAAGAAAGAAAGGAAAAGAGGGGCCACGTCGCTGGCGGGCGGAGGGCAGGGCCGCTCCCGGTGCCCCGGGCGGGGGTCGGCGCTCCGCCCTGCCCCCGCCGCGCATTCCCGGCGCCCCGCGGCCGGCCCGCACCGCGCGCTCCGCGCAGCGCCGGCCCCGGGGCCGCGGCAGGTACCGGGCAGGGGCCGCCGGAGGCGCGGGGCAGAGCGGAGGTGGGCGCGCGGGGAAGCGCCCGGCACCGCTCCGGAGAGCCGCCGGGCGGGGCGGCGGGGGTCACCGGGGCCCAGACGCGCACCGGGAGGGGGACGCCGGGCCCCTCCAGTCGCGCCCCTTCCCCCGGCGGCTCATCGGCGCCCTGCCCCGCGCTCCCCCGCGGCTCACTCCCGGCGGCGACAGGCGACGCCCCCCCCCCTCCTCCCGCCGCGGCACTCCCGTAGCCCGCGGCCGGCGCTTACCGGAGAGCGGCGGCCGAGCGCAGGCAGCAGCCGGGCCGCCGCGGGCCCCTCGCGCGGCCGCCCCGCTGCCCATGGAGCGGCCGCCCCTCGCCGAGCCCCGCGCGCCGCCGCCGCCCCCGGGGTCGCCACCGCCCCCGGCCCCGCCCGCGCTCCGTCATTGGCCGAGGGCCCCGGGGAGGCGGGGCTCCGGTGGGGCACGCCCCCGCGCGGGACACGCCCCCCCGCGTGCCCCGCTAACGCCGGTGCGCGGGCCCGGGCGGGAGCGGCGGAGCGCAGCGCGGCAGGTGCGGAACACACCCGCCGTCGGGGAGCGGGGAGAAGAGCCGCACCGCGGCGACTGGCGTGCACACAACGAGCTTCAAAGGGGAGGAGAAGTCCAGGAATACCACGGGCTGCGTGGTGTTTAGCAAACAGGCTTTGCTTTTAAGTGATTGGGCCCACAAGAAACACAAACACCGTGGCAAAGCACAGAATACATTTCTCATGCTCAGCCTCCCATGCTTTGTATTCCTGGATCCAGTTTATCATTAATTGTACAGCTTCCAGTATTGTTGTGTGTGAATAACGTGTGCGTGCACACACACACACACACACACACACACACACACACAGACTTTCTACTAAGCCCACTTTTATTCCTCGATGAGGTCTGTTGGCTACTTAATGAAAATGAAAGCAGTAGCAAAAATAGTATATAACGTCAGACTATATCTCCAGCATGAGTGGATTCAGCTACCCAGACGGCCCAAATTTTGACATAATTTAGCTTCTGAATTTAGTTGCATGTGCAGATACATGCACTTTTTCTGGTTAAGAGGAAAGAGAAGTTGGAAAAGCAGAAATTTGCATCATCATACAGAAACTCAGTTCCCAGCAACACCACGACCTTTAGACCTGAGTACATACTTCTGTTACATCATCTCACAGTGATTGATGGCAGCAGTAGTTTTTCCATTTTCTAGTGGCAGGACTACAAACCCATACCTTATTTCTTACTATTAAAAGGCCATTTAAATTCAGCAATCTTAGATCCAATGCCCAAGCTCTGCAATGGGACTTACTTTCAATAATGTATCAAAGCCTTCAGCGTCTAATTCCTAGCCCAGTTCCTCGACACTAGCAGTTTTAGGCTTTATGTCTTCCATTTCCCCATCCTTGCTCCAGCCTCCTTCCCTAGCCACTCCCATGCAGGATTTTGTGTCAGTGCACCAACCTTCTCCTTGGTTCATCCTTCCTCTCCATATTTGCTATTATTTATTCTACTGGAAGAATTTTATTCAAATTCTTTTGGAATTCATAAAGCCTGAAACTAAACAACTAAACTAAAACAAGTTGTGACATTTCTCATCCCTAGTGTCAATGTTAATCACTGTTCAATACCTTTTCTTCACCTTGAAAAATTCCAAATAAAATGTGATATAAATTTAGAAATGCAGTGTCAGAAATAAGGGTTATAAATTCTTCAAGTCTTCTAAGCATGGGGGGCCAAAAAAAAATTAAAAAAGAAAACAATACTCTAACCTTCAAAAGGATTTTGATCATTCGGGTAATCGATACTCCAAGTGTCAAAATCAGGCCAGAGTAAACAATTGTAAACTAATTTAATGTGAAAGCAAGGAAGTATGGTAGGGAATGTAGGTTAAATAGTACAATTAACAATCACATCATCAGAAAAAGAAAGGTCTATTGTGGGAAAAGTCATTGAAACCATTAGATAAGTGTTCAATAGCAATAAAAAAGATAAAGAAATTCCACCTATACTTATCAATAGATAGACTACAAAGCAATGGATACTCTTTGGTGAGCCAAACCCTTGCTCAAAAGAAAAGCCTATAGCTACAGCAGACTCTCTCTTCCTTACATACCTTATTTTTGAAAATAGAAGTGACTTTATCTTGCCATCATTACACCATTCCCAGGCACATTTTAGAAAATGCTAGGAGAAATAAGCTCAGCTGTTCCAAGTACATATATACTCTACTGAAGCAGATAAACACTTCATTATGCTCCAAAACCTCCACAGTCTTGTCTCTCTCATGTCAGCTCCCACACAAGCTAAACTGGGTCCATACAAGGGTTCAGCAAATTTATTGGTGAATTATTTATTTGGGGAAAAAAAAAAAAAAAAACCTGTTCTAGAGGTCAAATTGAAAGTGACAAAGAAATAGTAATACTATGATTACCTGTTTTTATGCTTTTTAAATACTTTTTTCAGTTACTTTTGATTTAAAACATAAAAGTGTTCTACATTGTGGGAGGCCTAGCTTCAAACATCTTTTGAAAAAAGGATTTGAGCCCACATGCTCCATTATGGGAATGTTAAGTGAAGTTTTGGGTTTTCCTCAAAGTAAAACAACAAACAATTGTCCTTTTGCATTTTCATTGTTCAGAGCTTTTTTCCCCTCCCCATTTTCAGTTTGGCTGCCAAATTGAATACAGATCGTCTGCACTCCTCCTGAACTAAATCTAGCACAAAACAGCTGCAATCATCTCTCAGACTATGCCGTGTTGATTACCTCCTAAACTGCCTTGGAAAATATTACATGAAAGAGAAATGGAAATAATAGATCTACCTTCAATATGTCTTGCATAAAAGGCCAGGTGTACACGACAGCTTTCAACTTTTCCTGCAGCAGATAAACTGGAAGGAGGATTAATGGTCTGCCAGCTGCTGTATGTTGGTCACCCTTTACTAGTCCACAGGGCAAATGCCCCTCTTTAGCCAAGTATAGTCTGCAGCATCACTAATGCAGGCTTCAGGGCAGTAACAGAAGTTGAGCAGGTGAAAGGTTGCTTAAAGTCTTTTTTTTTCTGCCCTTGATCCAACTATCATAGTTTACTGGGAATTAATTATTAGGCAAACAGTGAAGACTGGGGCAATAAGAGGCCGGTGTCTCAACAATGTAGTCCCCAAGAAGAACCACGAAAATTGAATTTGTTCTTGTTAAAAAATACTGTATTTTCATGTGAGCAGCCACTGAAATGTCCAACTCCGTAAGAGCCACTTCTGTGATTCTTTTAACATGTTTGTTTTTTGTTTTTCTTTTTCCTGATAGAGCATGTGTACACAGTGAAATAAAAGCTATAGCATATCTCTGTTACAATTAAAAAAGACAAACCAACAGAAACCCCGAACTCCAAGTCCCTGTTTCTTCCTTCTTACTTTACTCACACAAAAGTCCCTTTGAAATCCAAAGAAATACCTGCCTGATGAAAGCTGCTCTACACTGCAGCCTCCAATCACTGTTGAGAGAAGAAACATTTCTAGATAGCAGCATTAATGTAACTAGAACTGGGAAAGTAACTTTTGTTAAGAAATCAGTTTCAAAATACTGTCTCTATTCTATGTGCAGAAGTGCCAGATATTCTAGACTAGTTGGAAGGCATAAATTATGAGCAGATAGCTTACTACAAGCAATAAGCATTCAGTACAGAGCTGGATATTTCTACTATTGTTACCTCCCACACCCACAAGCGAAGAAACAGCAAAAACCCCAACTCTTGCCTCATGCTGAGCATCACTTTAAATAATTTTTATCTAATTAGTTAGAGAGGTAACTTGGCAGAGGTTTCTACCTTCTGCTTGCATTCCAATGAGCAGAATTCTGCCCTCAAGAAGTATTTCCATAAACCATTTCTTTTCAAGAATTTATATACAGACTCCTGCAAAAGGTGAACAAAATCTGTATATCAGAACACCATTCGAGACTCAGCTTCTGTTAAAGGAAATAATGTGACATTTTTAGTAAAATAAAACCTGCTATATTTTAAGTGAACTGTTATTGAAGAACAGCTAGAACTCAAACCTGAAAATTATTTGTGTAAAGTTTTAGAAAATTCAAAAAATTGTTCCCCCGGTCCTATTGCATCTACCGATGGTTTATAAAATAATTAATTTTTTCTCTCACAAGATCGTTTTGGTTGTAATGAATACCACCCACCTACCTGAGAACCCATCAAGATAGAAGATTCTCGCACACTTCCTAGAGCACCCTACATTTCAGTCAGTGCAGCAGATGCCCTTAGGGGAGCTGTGTGGGTGAAACTACAGCAGCCACTGTGGACTGGTATGAACCTGCAGAGCCAACTGATAGAGAACAGAACCCCAGCTCCTGCAGACTGCCACGCACACAGGGATCAGCCATCTCTCTCTTCTCGGTACTAGTCTTCAAGGCAGACCACAAAGATGAGCAAGGGAAATGAAATTCATAGCTTTACCATGTATTAAATAATGAAAATTTTATTTAATGGCTCATTGTAATTCACCCGCAAGATAATCCCTCCATGCTTTTTAATGTGATGAATGAGGTCTCTTTCTATGGGAGATATTCACTCAATCATCTCTCCCCTTGCTAATAGCCCTCTTCTCCACTAATGTCTCCTCTCTTTCACAATGATTATCTGGTTTTTCTCTCAGATGATCTAGCTGTTTTTTAGCTTAATGCAGAGCAGTTATTATCAGACCTGATGCCCCAAACTCTTGACTTTTTCTTTTCAGTTATATCAACTGACCTAATTTAAAACTCGTTCCCTGGTCTTCCCTCTTTTATATGGCATCCTGCCCTGCTCAGGATGATCTACATAACATACTAAACTGTTCCTCAAAAATTATGCGAAGCCAGAAGCACAATGAGAGGAATGCAACTGGACACAGAACGACTCCATTTGCTAATCCTGCAGGGAAAAGGATTGCCACTGGCATATACAGCACCACATTTCCAAATTTCTAACAAGCAGTTTCTTAAGAAACTTCCACCTTAACTAGCAATTGCCAAGGAGAACAGTGGGTGGTGAGGAATGAAAGGAAAGACTGCATGAAGGGAACGACTTCCAGAACGTTCGCAGCTTGCCAAACACGCTATTAACCAACAGTAATTACGGCACGGCGACCTGCTGCTGTGGGAGCCAGGAGGCCTGAAGCTACCACCCCGGCTCAGTTAGCCCCACCTGCCCTACCGGTACCAGCAGGATTTAAGGCAGAGAAAGCCCAACAATTAAGGGTTAGCAGAGAAACAGCCTGTTTCTACAGGAAACAGGAGGTTTGGCTGGGAACTCCTTGTAGGTGGTACCTTGCCAAAGGCTGTCGGCCGGGCGGCTCTCGGTGCGATGTGCTCTGGGCAGCAGAGCTGCCCGCTGAGAGAGGCGGAAAGCAAAGCTGTGGGGGCTGGATCCGCCTTGCAGGAGAAGGGGCTTGGGATGCAGCTGCTGTTGGCTTTGCGATTTGAATTAGGGGTTGGAAGTCGATTATAGGATACAGAGACAGTGTTATCCAGTTTCTGGAAGCCCTCAGGATGAGAGGCCTGCAGGGTGCTGAAGGGACTCCTGCTGTCACTGGGTTTCTGTCTCACTGCTCTGGAGCACACAAAGTCCTGCAAGCGCTGGCTATTGCTGCTCTCAGCCTCAAAGCAAAAATTCATTTGTATGTCCTTGACAGTATTTAGTACTTAAAGTATTTCATAAATCAGGTAAAAAAAAAAAGGTGTGGCCAGAAACTTTTCTTTCCCCCAAATTTGACTAATTATTAACACAACAGTAAGTCAATTCAAATGTAGCAAATAAACCCCTTAATCCTCAGTAGTTTCAGAACTGTTTTTAACACACATTCCATTTTTCCTCTAACAATAGTTCTCTGCCAGGGAGAACAGTGTATTTCAGGTTGGGAGAGCACATAAGGTCCTCAAGTAGCAATCAAATGTACTACGTGTGATTAAGTGGTTTCTACTTCCAGATCTATGCTTTTGCCTCTTCCTTCCTTCTCCTGCCTCTGATGTGTCATGATTGTTTAAACCCAGCCCTGACAAAATGATCTAGGTTAAAAGAACCCCTGTGGCTAAAGGTCTTGCAGTTCACTCCAATCATTTTGCCAAGAGAGAGAGTACAGCCTGCCTCAAAGGTGGCAAACCCAAGAGCACTAGTTTGCAATGGGGTAGGGAGCTGTAACCTCCCAACCTGCTTAAGGGGAAGCTGGAATGGTTTTTCTCATTGTGGTTCAGGGTTTTCTGTGCTAGTCTTACAGACTCTACTTGGCTTCCATATGCAGTCTTTTTGCCAGAGATCATATTTTTATGTTGGAGCCTAGACAAATAAAAGAGAGATTCAGCTAAAGATCAGCACTGCTGATACCTTGGCTGTTGTGCAGTTTGTTCAGGAAGAAACTCTTTCAGATTCAGTTTTTATGACAATATATATGTTTGAGATACAACGATGTATGTTTGCTGTGAATGAGTGAACACTGTTTAATGAATGTAGTTAAAGCATAAAGCTGACCAATATTGGCTGGTAAGGACAACTGAGCTAATCATGGTGAAATTGAGCTGTTGTGCCTGTGTGTTGTTACAAGTTTATCTGAACTGCAGCTAGAGCAGAGTGCTTGGATACAGTGGGGCAAAGGCGATGAACTGCATTCTCCTGTGCATTACTAATTGGTACTTCAGGACACAAAAGGACTGGGAAATGAAGGTTATTCTCTTCACCACAGAGGAAGATGTACTTTACTCTTTACTAAAGCTCGTAATGAAGCTCTATGCTAGGGTTGAGCTATGTGATTACTCTTCTTTCTAACTACAAAAGCAGCATCTGACCATAATATTAGCAAGGCTAGAAAAACATAATCCAGCTATAATGGCTGGATCTCAAGCTTCACTGAATTTCCTATGCTGGTCACATTACCTGAGGAAGTATTTTTTGTACAAGGAGCTCATTCAGTAGTTTTCATCCTGGACCTTGTAACCTGAATATCTTGGTCAAGTCCTTTCTAACATCTTCTTAGCAAATTAAGTATTACAGTCTCTTTTGTGACACAGTAGTTTTAATCACCTGCATTAAGAGAGTCTTAACACTTTACTGAACACTGGTGTGTGTATACATGCTAGAGGGTATAATATTGTTCAATGAAGTTGCTAAAGTGATTATGATGTTCATAGGTTTTGAAAGTAAAGTGCTATTGCCAGTGTCTTCTGTGTCAGTGAATGCAGATCAGTCTCCTGTGGCAATATTGTCATGAGAATTCTGTGGCATGTCTCTAGCCTAGCATCAGGAGAGGGCTCTACTCCTAGTCCTGCATAACAATTTGTGTTAATTTGTGGGTGGTATTTCTCAGCTACAAAAAATCTGGTCACCTCTGTCCATGACAATTATGAATGCTTCCTGATTACGAATATGAGTTTCAGACAGAGCTTCTGGGAGAAGACTTTCTACTCCAACTGACTTTTTCCACCCATCAGTATTTCCTTTCTTTCAAAATACTGGATCTTCACTCAAGTGATGCAATTACAAACAGAGGAAAGAAACATCTGCCATGCAGTTGTGAGACTCATCCATGTGAACAGATCTCGTATAAGTAAATAGAAATATAGAAAAGATACAGGCATGGGCCCTTTAAAGACAAGACACTAAATGCCTCTGATATATCTCTGAGTTTGCTGACCCCTAAACTACTGTACAAAAAGCTCCAGTAAAAATAGTGAACTCTGTGCAGTTTCTGATGGAACAATTGTAGATGCCTGGTCCCAAGGGGCAATTCCTGAGTGGCTCTCAGCCTTGGTGCAGCACCTGAATTCCTGAAGGGGATTTCCTTCTGACCTTAACTGCTCTTTGCCCAGGGCACATGTTGTTCAGCTGTCCTGTAATGAGGCTCCTAGATCTTCCTGTTCGCAAGACAGGGAGTGTAGGTGCCTAATGCAGAATTACCTGTAGGCCATGGGCTGAGACAACAAGTGCTATAGTTCTCACTGGACTTGTCCTAAAAATTCCTAATCAACACCAACAGTGGTCTGTCTGTTTTGTTTTGTTTCCTGTTTTTTCTTTAAATGGTAGTGATGAATCTGATTAGCTGCAAGACAGCAGATGCTATGGCAATATAACATTTTAATAACAGATGTGAGAACAGACTCTGGACTTGTTTTATACAACATGTTATTTAATATTATTTAACATTTTCTTGTGCAATGGAAGCCATGCTTTCTGCTCTTTCAGAAACACTCTACTGAATAACATGTACAAAATCAGGACTATTCTATTTAATGTGTATATATATATATCTGAGAAAATAGCATTGTATCTAAAAAAAGCAGCATATCTTTTGAAATGTGCTACTAATCACAGAAGGATTAAAGTAATAGGACTGATATGTTTCTGTCATCTTGCCTAGGTAAAATAATCCAACATGTTACTTACAGATACAGGCTGAGAAAATGTATAAAAATGTTACACCTTGGATTCTGTATATGGCATAAAAATATAGAATACAATTCACTGTATTGAAAATCACAGTATTTTAGCATTTTATTCTGAGAAAAGCCATAAAAGCCTTGCATTTACTGATAGCTATTCAAAAAGAGTTTATTTTTAGCAAATATTATTTACAAATCGGCAGTTTTAATGAGAAATCCAAACGATGTATAACTAGAAGATTGCAGTGTCAAATACAAATAAATAACCCTGCTTGTTTGTGTCCAACTTATGACTGGTTCATTGGCGTGTTAGCAGCATGCTACTGTGTTTGATAACAGCAAGAATGAGAAATCCCAGTTGGTAAGTTTGCAAATCTAGTGAACCGAAAGGCTGCTGATACTGCCTGAGCTATGGCAGAATGCACTCTTACAGGGGACCCTCCTCAGCTTTCTCCTGAATAAACTGTCTTCATAGGAACACGTGGGGATGCCCTGTGAGTTGCCCTATGATCCACAAAGATGGGGTCCCACTTAAGATGGGGTGCCTCTGTGAGGAGACTTAGCCTCGTGTCAAGGCAGGATGACTGCAGGTGGAGTCCTTTTCCTTGGCAGACACCCTGACAGCTGCTCTTGGAAGAGCAGTCCCAGCAGATAAAAGCCCACAGAGATGAAAATTCTGTTCTTCTAGAACCTGAGAACTTTACCAAAGGCAGGCCACAAACCTGGACTGGTTCCTTCCTTGTCACCCTGACCCTGTTCTGTGGAGCAGCTTTGGAGACAAAGAGCCTCTTCAGACAGAGAGCCTCCAGTGCCAGATGCAGCCACCAAGCAGCATGTAATCAACAAAGCCACACTGGCAATCTTCTTTAGCGTAGGAATGTGACTCCAGTGTTGCTGGAGCATTTGCCATCTAATTTCAGTAACTTCTCCCAACCAACAGAAAAATCCCTGAGACAGGCTTGGCTGCCAGACATTACAGGCTTTGAAGTCTGATGGCAGGTAAAAGCCGTATGTCAGTGACCTACTAAAAGATCAAAAGCTATGCCAGAGAATGGTCTTGCAGGGCTCAAGCTGGAAAGCTAAAAGAAAATCCTCAGAGATAATATTAAGGGACTTCAAAGGTAGGAGATATACAGAAGTTCGACAAGACTGGTCAAAATGAGAAACAAAAATTTTCTCTGATGAGTAGAAGTTGGAAAGGAAATAAAAGGGAGAAATATGTGGTGTTTTTTATGGTCACATGGCAGATGTACTGTACAAGAAACAGCTATCTTGTCTTCAAAGTTATGTATCGCTATGCTCAGAATATAGACATACACGGTTAATGCCTCAAAAGGAGACTAATAACAGATATCCATATTTTTCTTTTATACTCACGTTTCAAAAGGTACTGTAGAGTAGGAAGTCTTTTTTTAAATAATATTATTCATCACAGTGTAGCAAGTATGTAACAGTGAAGGACACAAACATTCAAGATCAGGTTCTAATCTTAGAGAGTCCAATGTATGGGACCTAATGTACTCAAAAGTAAAGACATTAAGGTAAGAAATGTATTAAGCTATGGATTATTCTCAATATTATAAGGGATTTTTAATAATCTCTGTTAATTTATCTCTCAAGCAAGGATTTTTCAGGAGTAAAAACCTGAGAACATAGAATTTATGTAGGTAAGGCTTCAAAATAAGAATGACCAGGCTGGGTAAGACTAAGAGTCCAGTGTCTCGCTTCTCATACTAGCCATGAATGGATGCTTAAGAAACATATGAAACACTGGACAGGAATATTTTCCTGAGCTTCCAGCCATTTGCAGCTGAGAAACTTCCTGAGCCAAACATGACTTCTGTATTCTCAGTGATTCCTCTCCCATGAACTTCTGTAATCCTCTCCTGAAACTTAATTTTCAGCAAACACATTCTGCAGCAGGGGGTGTTCCCAGCTTTACAAACGGAAGCGATAAATATTTTGTATTTTCTTTTTCTTTGCTAGTTTTGACATCTGAGAGTCAAATCTACTGTACTGAGATTCAGTCTGGGTTTCTGAATCTGGTTCCTGCCACAAAACCTGTTCTGGGAAGACAGGCTCTATCAGAACAAGCTGCAGGAACAGATTTTCCATCAGTGCCACTGTGCAATAACTGAAATGAATTGGAAAAGAGGAGAAGGAAATGGCAGCACCATACCATCTTGAACATCAAAATGACCACAGGAAGACATGTTCAAAATGCATTAGAGCACACTTGTATGTGCTTTTTGTGGTTTACCATGGTGCCAGAGTGCACAGGGCTGTAGTTAAAATTCCACTGTTTGGGGTTTTTTTTTTCCCCTCTTTGTGAAGTTCTGTTTTCAATTTTCAGTGTGCAGCAGCAGCGTTACCAAATATGGGAGAATCTGTGACCACTCTGGACCTCTATCTCTGCTCTGGGAATGCATAACATAAATGCATTTCTTTTAAAATTACTGTTTCCTTGTTATTTCAGTGGTAAAGAACTGATTTCCTTTAGCCTCCAACATGGACAGAGAAACTTACATGCAAATGATAAGGTAGATCAGATTGTTCCTGCTTTCATTCACACAATTAAAAAAAGAGAAAGAAGCTGTGAAAAGAAATGTTGTTGAATGTGTATGATATGGAAGGTGGGTTAAGTTGTTCAGATCACCTGCTTCACATGCAACATTTTTTTTTATTTTTTTAACCCCTTCAGGAGGAAAATAAACAGTTCCCTTATCCCTAGGGTGGTAGCAAGCCCTGACAAGGAAAAGCAGGACACATTCCTTTCTTCTTTCTTTTATAACCAATCGCTGAATTGCTCCCAACACATTCCAGATCTGGTAGGATAGCTTAATTGTCTTCACCTGGAGGCCACTGCCTGAATTCCTGTCAGTTAATATAGCACTATGGAGTGAGGCACTGAGATTTCTTTCTGATGGAAGTGGGTTAAGCACACAGCCCCATGGTCATGAGCAGTTTCATAGGTTCATTTGCATATGAAGATTTATGAGTTTCTTGGGTGTAACTGTGCCTATAGAAGTTTGAGCCTGTAAGTGTCATCACACATAATTCCTCTCTAAAGGCTTAGAACAGATATGAGAAAGATGAGGAACTGCTTATTGTAATAAGTTGTGGTTGTGAGTGAAATCTTTAATTGCTTCCTTACAATGAAAGGTCTGCGTGGAGAAGGGAATGCTGCTGGTTTGCTTTCACTGGTGGTGAAATAGGGAAATTTCCGTAACAATTCATGATTAGGTGTGCAGTGTTATTTCCACAAGACAGCTGGCATTTTGCAAAGCTATTCAGACAATAATTCTTGTCACAAAATGTTGTCAACCAGTACTCTGGGTCATAATTTCTTGGTTCCATAGTTACCATTCACAGAGAATGTCAAGAGGAATCTCATCAGTACTACTAAATCAGTACTATTAAATCAGTAGTAAAACAACAAGTTTATACATTTTTCCAAATGAGTAGCTAGACAAATAGACTAGAAAAATAAAAATACTTAAGTGTATGGACTCAACTCACAGTTTGCCATTGTTATGCACTTGTTCCATTTGTACCATATTTGATGAAGTATTTTGTAATAAGCTTTAAAACGTCACTTGTGTTTTCTGATTCCGTTCTATGTGAAGTGAAATATTATCAGTAATTCTGGAACAGAATAGAAACAGTGTTTTAACTGACGACATTTCGACAGTTGGATGAAATATCAGGGAGTTTAATAAGACAGCATCTTATCACGATATTGCCTAGACGGAATAAATTTCAACAGACTATAATAAAAGTCATAATAAACCAGTGATAGCTCATCATTCATATGTCCACTGCAGAAATGAAAATAGAGTAAGAAAAACCAGAAGGCCTCTAAGGCTTGAAAATCATGATCAACAATTAAGTAAAAATGTGCAATACCACGACCAGGATGATAAGCAACAGAGTTAATAACAATTCTATTTTCACCTGAGTGACAGCGGTGTCTTAACTATATAGAGGGCTCCTACTAGAGTGAAGTTAATGATATAATTCTATTCTCAAGCTCAAAAGATAAATTTCTGTGATAAACAACCAAAAGTACCTGACAATGTTAATTCACTTTGATTTTATCTCACACATCACTCTCCGGATACATCAACTACTTAGTTATATAAGCATTCTTGGGAACTTAATTTTTCCTTATTTAAAAAACCTTGTCATACCACAGGAAAGGAACGGAATATCTGTTTCTCAGGTGTCCCGTACAAATATGCTTTTCCACTCTCCCATAACTACTGAAATGTTACCCAAAGTAGACCAACAGTGACAGACTGGTTTAACCACTACGACAACAGTAGGAATATGCTCATTTAATACACCTTTGGTAAATTAATTGTAAAGAGATCTGTAAGTCGTTAGCTCAATAGCTGGGCTACTAAAATTATTTCTGCACAATGTGTTTTACAGATAATCTATAAAATCAAACTTAGGAGGGCAAAGCGAGCTCTGCTGTTTCACTAGCAAGAAGCCTGTACTTAGTGCACGGTCTCCCCAGATATATAATGAGATTTTGGGGATGAAGATCAGACGTGTACAGATGACGAAAATACCCCACCTGTAGAATTTAAATTACCTATCCAGAGCACAGCAAACGCAGACACTGCTGTCCATACGGCGCGTACGCCAATTCCCTTTAGCGCCGGTGTTTTCCCAGCGCTGTAGCTGGCGGCTGAGTCCCGGCCAAAGCTAACGCTGTGGCACCATCCTGTGGCACCCGCGGCTCCTGCACGGCTCCAGCTGCTGCCAGCTGCTGCCAGCGGCTGCCGCCTGCCTCGGGCTGTTCAGCAGAGCGCTCCGCAGCTTCAGCGCCACGCCGCTTTCGGGGGCCAGGTATCACACCGCCTGCTCCAGCGGAGCTGCACCTCCTTCTTGGGAAAATGGTTTGAAGGGAAGGGAGTTTTCCCTGCTACTCTAAAATTGATCGAAATATACTCCTCAACCTATGGCTAGCGTGATAAAAACTAATAAAATGTAGATTTGGGAGATGGGTATTTGAAGACGAAATACTGAGATAGGCTGAAAATATTAATTCCAAAATTCTGAAGCAAACTGGAATAAGACTGTGGGATCGGTTTGGTGGGAAATATGTCCAACAAAGTCAGGGTTGTATATAACTTGAGAACAGGCAATACAGTATCTCACTGTAAAAAGGAGACAAAGGACAGAAATTACTCACGTCTCAAAAGCCCCTGAACCTGAATTGAGTTGTCTGCAACAATTGAAAGCAAATAGTGAAGCATTGAATATTCAGAGTAGGCAAGATTATATTTTATTAGCTGGACTTTCCTCAAAAATAACTTGATTTTCTGGGCAAACACAATGTTGTCACACAGTATGACCAAAGTGAACATAAATAAAATGCAATATATGGTGCTTCTCAGAAATGTATTAATTAAGTAGGGAAAGTTGATATATTTAATAAGGATTATTGTACAGAGAAAGAACTGGTTAAAAGCGGTCAGGTACTGAGTGATTTTTAACGGTGAATCTAGTGTAGTCATTAGTGACCTGACACAAATGTTGCCAGTGCTCTATTGACAAAAAAAATTAGAAGATACCATTAACATAATGCAGAAAAAAATGGTTGGTTCCAAGAAATTGAATCATGAAATGGAATGAAGTTCTACAAGACACACTATAACATCATACTTCTGAAGAATAAAAATTATGTAGCTTTAAAGCAAACCTTTCTCATATCTGCTTCGCTTTTCTAATAGCTCATTAACACTTGTTATTTTACTGAAATGCAGCAAATTCAAAGAGCACAAGTGAAAATATCCTTAAAATATTGCACATTATGTGAAATTTTGTGTTCAAAAGGCAGATGACAAATCTAGTCTTTTTGGAAAACCTTAAGGTTTGTTTGGATTATTGTGCAAAAAGTTTGGAAAATTAGTTAAATTATTTCAAATCAGTGAGGTACTGCTTATGAGGTACAATTGAATCAAATAAACCAGCAGTCTAAGGCTTGCTACTGTGAATGGGAGGTTCTAATATCCACTTCTAGAACTTCCAAGGAAAAACTAATATGACTTTAAATTACGTTTGTAGACCTCCCTCCTTTTCTCTTTCCTCCTTCTCCAGACTTTTGTTGCTCATTTTAACCTTCTCTTGCTTCCCTCCTTCACCCAGTGTAGGAGTCAGTGCTCTGCTTTCCATAAGGTCCTACATAATTCAGCCATGTGATCTTTTCCTCACAGATATTCTCTTCTCAGAGCAGAGAGAGCACCAACTGTGGTTGTGTTACACAAGTCTTATTTCCAATAGGAAAAAAGCTTCAGATCTTTCTTTCTGAGAAGACCTTGGAAAAAACAGAGACATACGTTTCTTAAAACGTGAAGGTCCCCCTGCAATTGGAACAATTTCTTTAAACTGTGAGATGGCACAGAAGATGAGCCTGTTGAGCAACCACCTGAGAAACAGCAATTTCAATGGTACCTGAAGTAAAGTTTGCAAAATGTGCCTGTAAGAGCTACTCAGTGCTTGCATGTCTTGGTCTCTTGCCTGCTTTTAGCAATTTTATTCACCCTCCTTTCCTGCTGGACTGCAGGGTTTCTTGGGCTGGAAGGTATTTCAACAATACAGTTCAGACAACACAATTGCTCTGCTTCTCATTTATCCAGGTAGTCTGTAAGTCAAGTCCTATGATTTACAATTCCAGATTACAAAAGGAAATATATAGCCATCTTAAAAATTAGGGCACAGGTGTTTCTGAAGGTATCTGGCCATCTAAGTTTAGGAAAATAATTAGGAGGACTTAGTTATACACAAATGTTAGAGGCTTGGTCTGTTGTCATTGTTGGACACGAAAGAAAGATGAGAGACCCCAAATATTTCAGAAAGCAAAGAATATAGAAAAGGCTTTATTGTTTAATTCTTGCCACCTTTTATAAGGTGTTCTGATACAGACTTAACATGATTGGTGAAGAGGAATGACACCTCTCTAATCCCATTGGCGAAACTAGAGAAACAGTAAGACCCCACCTGGAGAAAGATTGTTTTGAGAAAGGATAGTTGTTTGCCAAGATCGTTTTGAGAAGAAGCTTTCTTGAGAACTTTTCCCTAGGGAAAAAGTTAGCAGCTGCTAGCCAGCTAAAGTCTCTTTATACCCAAAAATATCAGGCCCACAGTCCATAGAGTATTTGGTTACTTCTGCTGCCTGTTTATGCCCTTCCCAGCAAGTTAGTGTGAAATAAACTAGCGTGTGAACACTCAGTACCTTAACTAAGCTGTGATAATAACAAGGAAACGTGTCTTTACTTGTGGGAAAAAGTCACTCTCATTTCAGATAACAGGGCAATTGGCAGCTGAGTTTTGAATTGGAATGATGTAATTTGGACGATCACTTACTTCATATTTAAACAGTGTATCTTCTATTAAATGTTCTTCATTAAGATGGACTGTCTGGGTTCAGTCTTGTTGAGCTGGAGCGAAGAATCCTGCTCTGTATTATAAGCTGTGCCTTAGCTGGCAGGCAGAGAGGATGAGCTTTCAGCTGTGGCTTAGGGTGTAGCTCTCTGTAGGAAGGACAGAGAATTTTCTCATGTTGTTTAGAGACATGCAACTTTATTCCTTAAGGCTGAAGAGTAATTTTTTCTTTCTTCCTTCTGCTAGAATGAGATAAAATTTCACTATTTGTATTTTCTTATGGAAGTAAAAGGCTTTTTTTTTTCTGTACCAAAAAAAGGGAAACATGTCTGTGAATCCCTGTATTTTATATATATATACACACATGCACACATATGTATATTCATATACCTACAGAAACTTCCACCAGTTTTTTCTAAAGCTTGTAAATCTCTGGCCTGTATAGCATTAAAGCAACTAGCCTGATGGGTATCACATTTGTAGTTATATCCATCAGATCCCCAAGAAATTCAGTTTAAAATTTTAAATTCCAATGGACATGACTTAGACAAAAAAGTCCTGTTAGCAATAAGATGTAAGATTAATACATCAGCAGCAAAAATTTTTAGCATATCTTAATAGCAATATGTAATATTAGTATATAGTAGTATTAGTAATAACATGTAGTAGTAACATCCTTTCTTAAAAAAAAAAAACAAAAGGTAGAACACTGGTAGCCTCCTTGTACATACATTCATGAAGAGGAGCTTCATGGTTCTTTAAAACTTTACTATTTTCTGAAGATTCTTCAGGGGTCTGGTTTTTGCCTCTTCCTCTATTGTTATTTATCCTATTCTTATTTAACAAAAGCCCGCTTTTTCATATTTCTGAATTTTATTCCTTAAATTACACATTTTGTTATCTATTCTACAATATAGTAGGAATGTATCTCTCTTTCTGCTTGTTCCATGCAATTAGGAGGTTTATTATGTTAGTAACTAACCTTGTTTCCCTGACCCTTTTTGCTCCTCTCATTCTATACCATCTTTGCTGAAGACCATCTGGATGATCCCAAAGGTATCCTCCAGTCTTTTTTTTTATGATTATATGATCTTTAATTAACACTGAGAACTAAAGTATCACTTGATTTCCTTGATTTTAAAGGATGCAACCTTTATTTACGTGGCTTAATATGGTTTTTATCACAGTATTGCTGCGTCATTCTGTGAGTAGACAGCTATTTAATATTAATTTGCAATACTGAATTCATTTGCAAGAAGTGACTAGTAACAGACCTAATAAATACCATCAAAATATGAGGCAAAACCTAAAAATATACTACAATGCTAGCTCTTTTTAAGAACACTTAAAGAAAGCTCTGCTAAGCTGCAACCGCTTAGCAGCACAGCACTTCTGCAAATACTTCTAGTAGCACACACTTCTGCAAGTGCCTTTCTCATACACTTCATGACAAACATTCTGAAAACAGGGGAAAATGCAACTGTAGGCCAACTTTGAATGTTCTAGAAAACTTACACTGGGGCAGCATCCTACAATGATTCTGCAATGAAAGTATTAGCTCAGTATTAGTGACAGAATTAAAGTAGTAGTTCAGATCGTCTTCTTATCGTTTATCTGCCTCAGCTGTAGAACTGTCATTCCTTCCATGACCTCCTGCCTCACATGCAATAAACGGCAGAGCAGGCCTGTAGGCTACAGCCTACGTACCTAACCCATCAGAATCCAGCACAGGTTCCCAGGGGTTGCTTAGTCTGGAGAAAAGAAGGCTGAGAAGAGACCTTATTACTCTCTGCAGCTGTCTGAAAGGAGGCTGTAGCAAGGTGTGTGTTGGTCTCTTCTCCCAAACAACAAGTGATAGGATGAGAGCAAATGGCCTCACATTTCACCAGGGGAGGCTTAGACTGGATATTATAAAAAACTTCTTAACTGAAAGGGCTGTCAAGCTTTGGAACAGGCTGCCCAGAGAAGTGGTTAAGCTACCATTTCTGCAGGTATATAAAAGATTATAAAATATATATGTGGCACTTAGAGACATGGTTTAGTGGTGAACTTAGCTGAGTTAATGCTGGATTTGATCTTAAAGATATTTTCCAACCTAAATTCAAGTTCAGTTCAATTCTTTTCCAACCAAAACTCAAGTTCAGTTCTATGATTCTAAGAACTGAACTTGAACTCCCTGTCAAATAATAATCTCCTACCATGTTTCCCCCATTTCCTCTACCAAAAATTGGTAGCTCAGGTACCACAGGCTTCTGGTCCAGCCCACTCCATCTCACACCTCATTAAGCTGCCTTCTTTCAACCTTTTTTTGCTCCAGGCAATTAGCTCTGTTTTGCTCTGTAGCTCTAAATGTCACCCTCTCATTTTGCAACACATATCCACTCTGCTTTTCTTGTCTAATCATTTAATTCCCTCCCAATGCCAGAATCATTGTCCAACCCATGTAATCTCCTTGTCCAACTGGTCTCTAGTCCTCCTTCCAATGCTTTCCTAACCCAACATGGCTCAGACTCCTTTCCTAAATATCATCTTGTTAAGCCCCTCCAGTTTCTGTACCCCTTCACTGATTTCTTGTCAAGCCATTTCTCTTCCACTCAGTCTTGCCTCATCCTAATACATTCTTTTCGTTCCTAATGTGGTTTTATCTGCTTACATTCAGATCAGTAGGATAATTCTGAAAGTCAAAACCAGTTACCTATGCTCAGTCACCATTTCAAGTTGCATTTTGGCACAAAACACCCGTTGCAGGAAAAGATTTGGAGCCTGCACCATGCTTGATCAACAACAGACTGCTCAGTCTGTATGGGGAAAGGTTGTAGAGACTCAGATAACGTGACCTATAAGGTTGGCCAATATGATCTGGGAGGAAACAGATGCTGCATGGTTGCTTTAGAGCGTGGTGCTTAGCTGTGGGAGCTGTGAGGGACAAGAATATAACAAATGATGGAATCTCCAGCACTGTTGGTAGCCTAAAGCCAAGAACAGTTACAGAAGTAAAGCCAGTAATTTGTCAGTGTGAAGGAACAAATGAAAAACTTACTTAATAATGCTACATGAATATCATGTGTGACCTGTTATTAGTGTATAAAAACAGACCATTAGGATCCTAGAATGTTCAGTGTCTCTGACACGGTTAATCAGAAGGGTTGCAATAATAATCGCCAACTTGTGAAATAATGGGTGGAGAGAAGACTTCAGTTTTAGAAATCCATTTCAAGTTGCAACACTGCTCCTTCTTCGGGTACCTTTCTTCAGCTGGTGAGTGTGTAGGAAAATGGTAATTGAGTCTGAGTGTTACTAAACGCAAAGTATTGCATACAGAGGAGAAATTCTAATTTTACTTTAAATCACAGAAAGAAATCTGAACTATAGTCATACAAAACAATGATTAAGGACCACTGTGTTTACCAAAGACAGAACTTTATTGGGGACCATGCACTTAATACTAAATAGTTTGAAAGTTCCTGTAATGAGAGGAAGTAGGAGACAAGTTTCCAGGAATATGCCAATAGAGAGAAGAGTTCTGTGGAGTGTAAAACTGGACCCTCACTACTTACACTAAGCAAATAGATCTGCACATAGAATCTATTAAAATCCTTGTTCTGTTAGCATTCTTTCTACATTAGAAGTGTTAAAAACAAATTATATTTGTTCAAAGAACATGTCATCATGATATGTATCTGTGGTCACAGCTCCTGGAAAACAGGAGGATGGTTCCGCTGAAGTTATTATGGTTTAAATCTAATGTCTGGCACCTTATGACCAAATACAAGAGAGAGGTATGATTCCCTTTTTGAACAATTTTACCAATTTATGCTCTAGCACCTGAAATAAGGAATCGTGACATAAACAGTAATGATGACACAGCTTTCCAAAAGTTACGTCTTTCATGTAAATTAGTCTCTACCAAATTCAATTCTGTTGCAAACCATGGTGATAAAATACAATGATCTAAAATCTTGTTACATTCTCTTAATATACTGAAAAAAAAATATTTTCCCATTGCTTCATTCTGGGAAATAACTGGACCACATTGGCATGACATCTTGTGTTAAATAAATTGGATATCTAAGCTGAGACAAAATTTATGCAAACTTCCTGTTTGCATCATTATAAATCAGCAAATACATTATTGAACAAAGATACAATCAGCCGAGAAGTACTATTTATAAGGGAATTATGAGGCAACCTCAATAAAAGAATTAGAGCTCTACCTATGAAACAGGTACTAGCTGTAAATATTTTAAATGCCTTTCTTTAAATTACTGAATTCAGATATCAAATTTGACAGCTTGACTTTGAAAAGATCCATAATACTATTCACGAATGCCTTTTCCATATAGTGTTCCTTAATAATTTCTTTCAGTTTTCTCACTTACGTATGAAAAATTGAACACTTTTTAAACCAAGCATTATTCTAGGTATGATAAGGAAGTTAACTTCAATGACTTCTGGTCTTCTATTCATTATGCATCTAATAAAACATATTTGAGATAAGCTAGAAATAAATATAGCAGTGAAATACTGTGGCTTTCAGATCACCAAAAGCTATCAAGATCAAACTGAACTCTGATCCACTTCAGAACAAGCTGAACAGGAACATCTAGTTTCAGTTACCATTTTTCTACCCACTCACCTAGTCCTAACAAAGTAGGCCAGTGAAGCTCAAAAACATAACTGAAACTGACTGTTCATAAATGCAGAGTACTATATTTTGGAGGAAAATCTAATTCTGTACTCTACAGAGATTGTCCAATTAAACTAACTCACAAAAGGAATATCAGCATTCTAAGCATCAATGTGAACAGCTCAGTTGAGACATCTTTCTGTAAATGTCAAAGTCAGAAGCCAATTAACCACAAAAGCAAGTAAAAAGAGTAAGGAAAATAAAACTGAATCTTAGTACAAATCAGGTGTTTTCTCTCTCTCTGCATTACTGGTGTGTTTCCTGGACCAGCAGAATATGAGTGATTATGCTTACTGACATGAAAAATTAGAATGGGTGTCAAACACCATACTTCAGAATGAAATAATTGTGTGTTTGAAATCAGAGTAAAATCCACTAAGAAAGCAGATATGTGGGATTTATACAGTCTCTAAGAGTATCTGGTACTATCAACATACAGAAAGAAGACCAGATAATTTCTGAGTCTGGTATAATAACAGTAATTCCTGTGTATTTTCACATTTTCACCCAGACTTATAAATTTATGAGCTCTGCTCATAAAAAGCAATCTGCTGTCTTGTATACTGGAAAAGCATGAGGTATTAAGTAGAGGCAAGAGTTGCCTGTACAGAGGCTAGATCACAGTCACATCAAAAAACCCAAGTATATAAAGCAAAAGTACAGACTGAAATCAAGGAATTGCACAAAGTAGACGTGTGTAGCAATTAAGCACTTGTGGGTTCCAGCATCAGTCAATAAAAATTAGGAAAAGTACCCCATCAGTGGGAAAGTGAAGCGGTAATAGCACAGAAGGTCTGCAAGCATCAGTTAAAAAGCGAATGCTCTGTACATCTAAGCATTTTTTTAAATCTTCTTCTGCCCATGCTACTCCCAGATTTTACTCACTGCTCACAAAGACTACCTTCTCACATCTAAAGTTCCTGTAACACCCCAGTCATCTAAGGGGCATGCAGGGGGTGGGTAAGAAAAGGGCAAGAACAAGAAGAGAAAATAGGAGGTAGAAAGAAATGGAAGCTCATCTTCTCTCTTTGTGTGTAGATCAAAGAAAATTTATGTCCATTTCAACTTCACCCTGTAGGCCCCACTCTGAAGATCAAACCTGCATTATAATCCACATATGGAGGTGGAGGCTAATGGGTTTTGAGTGGTTGATACCAGATCTACACTACTTCACCTGCACTGGAGTTTGAAGTTCTACGAAGTGACTAAACATATGATGATACCAGTTGGCAGATGTAAGCTGTACTAATAAGGCTTAATAAGATTATTGAGCATAATCTGTATCATTATTCATATGACCACATTTGCACATATATGAATTGATACATGACATAATGTAACTCCAGATATAGAACCTCCTTCTGTGAAACAGCAAGCAACAAACTTAATACCCTGTTGTAGCACTTTAGCAGAATGACAAAACCTTATCGCTTAATGCTGATGACTGCATTAACAGAACAGTTTATTAATTTCCCTGGAAACCATGCCAGATTCTACTGCTAAGACACATCTAGGAGATAACACAGATTTCGCAAAAGAGACCACATCAATCCCTGGAAATTTCCTTCTTGCTCCACTAGTTATTAATTTTTCAATGCCACAGGACTTTACTTAAAATTTTAAAAGTGAACAATCCTACTGAATTTATATACACTCAAAAATTAAGCAAATGTAAGCCTTCAGAATGGAGTCCAACAATACACAAATCACCTTCAAACTTAATGGACACACAGAGTGTGAATCTTACAGCTTACCTCAGCTTACATAAATTAATCTCATTTTTCTGCCACCTTTCACAACATTTGTAAAGTGTACTCCATGATATTTATATGTTACATTGGACCTACAATAAACAACATGATTTTTCATTTAATTATTAGATGACACGTTGTTCTCAGAATATAGCTGGGTGTTGTATGCCAAGTGCCAACAGCAAATAATACAGGTTCTTCCTGTTCTGGGAGAACGCAAATAGGAGTATCTTCTTATTTGTTAACCTAGACTCCATTAAATAAAATGTATTCACATAACTATTAGTAGGACAAGTATTCACTCCATAATAATTTCTTGTATTTCTGAGTTTGACTCCTTAAAACCCATCTAAAATCAAGAGCAGTCAAGGACATGAACTGAAAATCTGAATTGTTTAGCAATTTTATTATTGCTTATTTTTATTAGACTTTGTTTATTAAATTGGGAAATAGAAGGACTGCTTAGGCTGACACCATGGCTTAACACTTCAGACACAGGAGCCCAGCCTAACGCTTCCTCCTGATGTCCATCATAGCGATTTAAGACTTTAATAGTAAACGTACATTTTTCTTCCTACAGGCTTCAGTCTTCCAGAGTGCACTTGCTCATTTAAATAGTTTGCTTGCTATGGATGTTCCTACTTACCTAGTAAAAAGTTTGAACCATACCATGGGCTGTACTAAAAAGATGCTTGTTAATTTGACCCTTGTTTATCAGAGAAACTACACACAGTACTATCAGTACAGGCCACAGAACTGCTACTCTTTTTCTTCCGAGCTACCTTTCCACCTCTAGCTTTTACATTTGAGATACATTTGAATTAACATTGCTCTTATGTGTTACCTTGGAAAACCCTCAATTGACTGTACCAAGAATAGCAAGAATGCAATACAGTTGCAATGTATAAAGTATTGAAATGCAGCAGATCTCAAACTAAAGGGGGAGAAAAAAAGGAGCTTTTGTCACAAAAACATTTGATTAGTGTGAGTGATTTTATCAAGGATGTGCTTAGCCATGAGTGCTGTTGGAAACTGATGAAATAATGGATCAATAAAAATTTCATGTTTTGAACTAAGTGCCCATTTGTCAATCATGCTTGCAAAATTATTATTTAAAAAAAAAACCAAAAAACAGCTTTCAAGAGTCGAGGCAGCAGAAGACAAAGTGGAGGTCTGGATGCATGAAACAAGTTTCTCACAAAATTATAGGCATGTGTGAAATTATTTAAAGAAAAGTTAGAAGAGAAATAAAATATGTACTAGGTCATGGTATTGGCTAGTGTCAGAAAGTGGGATAAGGACACTGAGCAGACAAACAGCAGAACAGAAGTCATGCAGACGTGCAAACAACAAAGGTCAGCACGGCCCAGATTGATGGACAGTTCATGGAAACAGGCTGTACTAGATAGCAACTTCTGTGGAAGGGTACAGGCAAACTAAGCTTAAAGAGGGAAGAGGACTTGTAAAGAAAAGCAGGCAGTATCATAACACTCTTGATGTGTGTGCTGATATTGAGATTAAAAGTACCAGCAAAACTGTACTACAAAGATTCGTAAACATGAAAATTTGCAGAAATTTTCCTTTTTGCAATGATTTTAATATAAGAAGTTTATTTTGATACCAAAAGTACCTCTTTTTTAGATTCTCATACTCACCTATTCTCAAAGCATTTAGGATTTTAAAAACCAAGGTATTTTCACAAACATTCATCTTATAAAACATGAATTAATTAATGCAGTGTGATTCTGCTATATATTTTCTTGAGGATCTGAAACACTTCAAATAGTTTACAATGCCTCCCACCCACACCAAAACCAAGACTGTATAGCACATATTTTGAAGCAGGGAGATTTTTGATGTGTCTAAGGTCTCAGAACAAGCAGCAGAAAACTAGGTTCAACAGTTGTGATCCTAATGCTCTAAAAAAACGCTAACAATTTGAGGGTTTGAAACACCATCTTTTACACCAAAACATAAACTTGCTTTAAAATGCCTGATGATACCAAGGATAGGGAAAGGGAGCAAGAAGGAAGAGTATATGGGGTGATTCAGAATGAAGAACCAGGGTTTACCTCCCAAGCTGCAGCTTCAGACCTGCTATTCCAGGCAGAAATACTTGGGAGAAATAGGAATACCTGATAAATGGACTGACCTATATGCACACTCTTGTGCTACAGTGAAAAAAGCACAACATCCACAGGTATTCAGATGTTTTTAAAAGCCTGTATGAGAACATTTTTCAAGACTAAAAATAGATACATCGATTCCAACTGCATTTTGACCTGCATTTAAGTTTATTCAGAGAAATAGTTTTGTCATTTCAGTGTTAACCATGGCACCAATATAGGATTTTAGTATATGACCGATCACCTCCCACAGAAAGTAGAGGCACTTCATATACATTATCAGGCATCTTTCTGAGGGATATGACCACAGGGGAAGATCCAGTGTAAACACAGTTATGCTGGCATAGGTGTTTTTGCTGGTATAGCTCGACATGCCAATCTGTTGTTAACTCTGCTGGAAAAAGCACCTGTGCCAGTATAACTGGTTTTTGTGGGACAAGGCTAGCTGGTACCTCCTGCTGTACCTGGCGTGGCTCAACCTTTCATAGGGATAATTTTCCTCTACTTACACGGGTGACAGCTCATTCCACTCTCTGCCTGACAGCCAATCTTGGCAGCTCCTCTCATGGCACTAACTAACTAAAAAAAAAAAAAAAAAAAAAAAAGACAAGGTTGTGTGGGAAAACCTACATCAAAGTTTCTCTGAGATTTTAAAAAGTGTTAAAATTTATTAATTTTTTAAACATATTATTTTTATTCCGTCTTGTTACCACATTTACAAGCCATCCCTAGCACGCGCTCAGGAATCCCACCGTACCCCTACGCAAAGAGCCCCGGGAGAGGGGACGATGGGAGCCCGCTCGGCAGGAGCTGCCTGGGAAAATCAACCCGCGGGCCGCGGGGGAGGCCCGGCCTCAGCAGCTCAGCCCGACCTCCGGGCGAGGGCGGCCGGCGACGGGCCCGGCCCCGCCGGCGCGGGAGGAAACGCCCCTTCCTGCCCTCTCCTCCCGTCCCCTCCGGCGCGGCGGCTCCGCCCGCTGGCAGGGACCGCCGGGGAGCGGTAATTACCGGCCGGCGTTGCACAACCCGCTATCGGCGCGGCGCGACTGCCGGCGGCGCGGGGCCGGGCGGCGCCGCCCCCTCCCGGCATCCCTCGCTCGGCTGCTGGGCTCGGCTGCGCTCGGTCGGCGGCTCCGCGCTGCTCTCGCCATGGCCGCCTACAGCAAGTTCCTCACCGCGCGGCACTCCGCCATCGCCGGGGCCGCCGCCGCCTGCGCGCTGCTCTGCCTGCTCAGCAAGCGGCGGGCGGCCGCGCAGCACGGGTGAGCGCGGGGCCGGGCCGGGCCGCGGGGCGGGAGGGGCCGGGCGAGCCGCGGAGCCGGCGCCGGGAGGCCGAAGCAGCGGGAGCCGCGCTCGCCCTCACGGCCCTGGGCCCGGCGGAGGGACGGCCGCGTCCCTGTGCCGCACACGGAGCGCTGCCACGGCCGCCTTTCGCCCGGGAGGCGGCTCCTGGGCGCAGCGGTCAGTCCGCTTCCCCCCGCGCCTTCCCCGGCGTGAGGCGGGTGCACCTCTTGCGAGCACCCGACCGTCGCCGCCTTGTTACCCAAATTATATTGGCTTTTTTTATTTTCCCGACTAGGAACGAGTATTAACACTTAACTTCTAGGGGTGACCGCGTCTGCATACACAATTAATGGACTCAGCTGCTGTTTGCCGCCGTGTGACAGTAAGATACACGGGCAACGATTTCAAAGGGACCAAATCTGGTGCTGTTCCCTGTGAAGTTGTCTTACAGGTATATGGTATAGGGCGTGTCTTACAAAGCCTTACAAAGTGCTGGTACCGCAAAGTGTGGAGATGAAGAATATATCGCAGGCTCAGTCCTTTCACGGTTTTACTGTGTTTGTGATTGTAGATTGTTGACTATATGCTTAAGACCTGGTATGTTGCGATATTACAGTTGGGTATCTTGTAGGCACTACAAAATTACACTGAAATGGACTTACTCAACAGACTTAAGTAATAACATACCTGAGATTAAGCAATGATCCAGTCTTATTTTACCTAATTCCATACATACACAATATCTGTAAGAGTTTCATGGAGTTAGGTAACTGTCACACAACACGGCAGACATTGATACGCCACTGACAAGTCATACATTTGCCACCTTACATTGTTTTTTGCATGAGAGTTAAAACAAGATCCTGAGCTATGGCTGCGAGTTACTGTTCTATCAAACTCATAGGGAAGGGAGGTTTTTTGTCAAATATCTCTGCCTAAGTTAGTGAAATACCACTTTTAAAAAGCAAAAAAGCTGTATGAAGGGGAAAATGATGAGCTCAGATTTTCACCTAATTTAGTGATATTTGTAAGGAATACTGAGCCATGCTGATGTTCTAGGAAGCATTTATGTATTAAGTCAGACCAAGAGTATTCTTTTAAAGCGAATCTTGGTTGTTCACACTTACCTTGCTCTGCCTTCATTGAGGAATGATCTTGGAACACACAGACCAGTTTACATTCAGGTTGCAGCACATCTTCAGACGTAGATGCAAGTCCAGTGTAGTTTTGAAGTGCATTTAGTATATTCCCGCTGTTAGTTGCATTAATATGATAGAAACAGGCTACAGCCTGTCCAGAGGAATCTCCTTATACCTGAAATAGATATTATGTGGGTCCTGGGTTGTCTCCATTGAACTGTTTTGCTTTCATGTCTTCTGATGTTGATCTGCAGGACTTGACAATGGCAATGCATGCATTAGCTTGAGGGTCAGTGTATGGAGAGTGTTAGTCTAAATGCTGAAGAGTATTTGGAATGTGTCTTTCCTGTGTGGAGCTTCAATTTTGCTAGATAAAGTGTTAGAAATCTGAGGTATTCATATATATTAGGTGGACCAAGCATTATTACAAGATTAGTGGGAATTGGGAAGGGGAGATAACTTATGGCTTACATTCCAGCTAATTCAGTGGATGCATGGGCTTGTGAGAGCCTGACCTGATCTGTCCCTTTTCCTGTCTCTGTACTGCAGTCTTTCTGATACCTTGTCCTTTACTACTGTAGTCTCTTTAGTCATTCTGCCTTCTTGAATTTATTAGAAATGCTGTTGCTAAAGTAAGTAAACTTGCTTGCAAACTTGATTTTTCACCTCTGTGTATGTGTTTTACACTTTTGAGTCCCTCCGCAGCTTAGGTCTTATTTACTGCTGGTACTGTATTGTGGCCATGGATTCCAAACTCTAACATCCAACATTCGGTTGTTTCAATAATAGCTATGCTGCTACTTGAATGCTATTGTGAGGATGGTTTTTGCCCACTGGTCTTCGTTCTTTTCTTCATGTTTCCCTGTGAGGCAAACCTTGCCAGGAGCCTTACAGAATGCTACCTATCAAGCCTAGGCAGTAGGTAAGCTACATTGCCTATATCACCAGCCTAGACAAAAGCATCTGGTTATTACCATTGCCTCATCCTCCTTTAGTCTCATTAGTTCATGTATCATTCATTTCTTTGTGCTTTGTTGCTAATCTAAATTATAGCATACTTTTGAAAAGGATTGTCATCGTGCCAAATCTTTATATTTTCAGCATTCTTGTGCTGGTATATGATGCTGACATACAGTAACAAATGCACAACCTTTGAAATTCGCAGGGCCTAGTGTATACTTTAACATCTGTGTTGTGTATCTCTGACTCTTTGGGAAGAGGAAGAAGTTGGGAGGGCATGGCTGTCCTAAATTTTTGTACTTATTCCTAGGGAGAAGAATTTCACTTGGCAATCTAGATAGTCTGGAAGAGGACTGGTAGCGTATCTGCTGCTTGAGGTTAACTGGCTAAAATACATGAGGTGATTTAGTTTTGTGTGTGTGAATTCATTTGTTGACCTTGGTGTATAATGCCTGAAAGTGTTGTGTCATGCTAGTGTGAGGTGAATTTCAACTTCTTGAATTCTGGAAGGTGAAATTCTGGTTTTGAGCTGTGTAGGGGCAAAGGTAAATGTTGCAGTCCTGAATATAACCAGCAAAATTCTGGGCTTCACATTCAGGTGAATCATTGAAGTGTTCTAGTGCAACTGTAAACTTCTTTCTTCCTCACATAGTTTCAGAATACACACTAATAACATACTTTGTGTTCAAAATAACATTTCATGTCTTCCTCTTATTTCATGTGTTTCTGGAGTAACTACCATTTTTCTGTTAGATTTTGTGTGCTTTTTTAAGTTTTGCTGGAATGTTGGCAATAGGTCTGCTGCTGGTTGAACTTGGAAAGTAAAATAACATACGAATAGAGAAAAAGAAAGAAAATCTTTTAGCAAATCAGATGTGTTTGAATATGTAACAAGAAGTTATGTGACAGGCTCTTTGTGTTGTATGTGTTCATTTTTATATAGAATAACCAGCTACAGGCATGATAGCAGGAAAGAGAGGTAGCAACTTTTACCTACTTTTCTGCTGTCAAACAGTAGGGGCAAGGTTCAGTACAGCTCATATTGAGTAGTAATGTATGAATAATTAAGCTCTATGTGTTATGCCAACCTGCCTTACTAGGTCAAAGATCACTTAATTAGTGCTGCCTGGATTAGTCACAGATGTTATTCTGTAAGAGGTGTTACACTGCTCTTTGATTTTTACAGAACTGAGAGGTGGTGTCTCTTGCAATTTACAATGCATTATTATCACACTTTTCTGAAGTCTTCCAAAGTCGAGTGATGTAGAACTGTTTGCTTATAGTAACTTGTTAGTTTTTCGTCTTGCTTCCTTGGAGTAAAACATGGGAAAAAATGCATCGGTTCTTTTTCCAAGTTGCTCTCAAAAAGTCTGTTTCCTTACAAAAGCTTTGTGTTCTTTTGGGAAGGGGGAAGTTGTTGTATCTAAATGCAATTATGACTTCAGTTGTAGTATTTGGGTTTCTTAGAGTCAGTAGTTCTTTGAGAAGCTACCTTATCCTGGGTTTGTAATGCAGAAAAAAAAATCTGTTTATTCTCTTGGCTTAATCCTGCCTCAAACAAGAAGCAACAGAATATTTGCTTAAGATTTGATTGCTTCAGAATTAAAACCTTAAGGGGTGTTGCATAAAGAAGCCGAATATTTTTCATTATCCTTCCAATAAGAACTTTTCCTGAGTATCTATGTGGTTTAAAATAAAGAACTTAGACAAGTAGAGAATGAGCTTGGCTTACTTTCAGATAGAAGGTATTTAACTCATACAACTTTCTGATGGAAGGAGGGACTGAAAGGAGTAATAGAAGATAGTTAAGGTAAAGAATTTGAAACTGTAAGATTAGGGAATGGGAATAAACAGTTTAGAGTAATAGGAAGGCATTTGTAGTGTATAGGAACTTGACAAAATATTTTAGAATCTGCTCGTAGACACTCTGGTCTTTCCTATCACCTAGCTGCATTCATTAGAATCCAAGAAGATGCTAGGAGGTGGACACAATTTAATATAAACTGAACCTCTGAAACCCCTGTGATGGCATCCCACCTGTGAGGAAAAAAATGAATAAAGCAAGAATAGTGCATGCTTGTGTCCTTAGAGGTTAGGCAAGCCTAAAGTGAGGGGAAAGGCTCATTGAGTGGAGAGAGGTCGAGTTGCAGAGTGGATATCAAATAGGGTTTTGCACAGTTCGCCTTGGATGACACATAACCAGCGCTCCCACCTGTCACTGTGCTCCTCAGCCATTGTCTGCTGACAGAGTGGCAGCATGTGTCACTCACTCAGTGGATGTCACTGCTTATGTCCTCGGCTGCGCAGCCTGTGAACATGCAGTTTGACAGTGATAGCAGTGCAATCAGTGATTGACAGAAGTGCAGAGGTGACAGACACATCTTTGGAGGTGCTTTGAAACATAAAATAGGAGTTTAAATATAGCAAGTGGTAGTTGTAGCTTGAAACAGATGGTGCATTTTTATTCCATTTGTGTATATATAGGATGTTCTTCTCTCTTCTTCTCTCCGTTAGTTTGTGTCATTTTCTCTAGATTCTGAATATGTTTGGGTGGGCTTTGCCAGTGTACTTTAAATGAGGGACCTGTTCTAGCTGCGTCATGGCTTTTTGACAGGAGGGGTGAAATTATGTTGCTGCAAGTTAATGGACTGCTTTTGTATATATAAAAACCTTAAAGGGAAACCGTGTTACTTGGAGGAAAGGGGGCAGATAACAAAAACAACTTTATGCTAACAACATTGAAGTAAATTTATCCTGAATGTGAATGTGACAATCCAGTCTACTGCTTGCAGTAAGTGCACTAGCATTGAGGGGAAAAAAAAAAAACAACCCACAAACAAACAAACAAAAAAACCCAAACCACCCAGAAAGACTAAATATACAGATATGATTACTAGAAAATACATTGAAAGTGCAGTCTTGTAGAAAAACCTGCCTGGGGCTCAGGAAACCTGTCTTCAGCTGGAGGGTATGGAGACAGGAGAAACCAGATGACTCAGCCGTAATCCTAGCGTTTAGGCTGCCTTTGTTTGGGGCCTGGCTAGCTAATTAGTGGTTTCTCTCTTAATTAAGTTGCATAAAGTGCTTGCTGTCTAAGGCAAGACTTAGTGTGAGTGTGTGTAACAGTGTAAAACTTCTTAATTTTTTAGGAAACTACTAGGAATCTCTTTCCACTGTTAATCATGAGGGAGATCTGCAGCCACAGCTCAGGCCCAAGCACAGCTTAAGACAAAATTAATAGTGCTGAGGTTTTTCTTATATGTAAGATACGTTCTTGAGATGCACTCTTCTACTGAAACTTAGAATTTCCTCTCCAACAGTTCTGCTTTGCTATCGTCTTCTCAAAGGTTTGTAGAAACTTTTTGAGCTTTAGCAACGCAGAGCTCCTCTTTGCAGTGACATAGCTCTCTGTGACCTTCTCAGAGTCCCCTTCTTGCTTGCCTGAATACATTCCCCTCACATTATTTTTGGTTATGCTGCAACTAGCCACCAATCTAGAGCCAAGAAAGTTGTATTCTTGGTTTGTGTGTGTGCTCAGAGTGTACTGTGTAAATGGGCATGCTTTTGGATTGTGCCCAGGCTTCTGAGTAAGATTGCTGCCCTTGACCTGATATAACTGTACTGTTGCTCTCTACCCCTCTGTATGAGATATGCACTATGAAACTCTGCCTGCCAGTGAGCTACATCAGACTTCTCTCACTATAGCTGTAATTTCTTCACACTGTTGCGCTGCATCTTTAGTCTTTTGAATTTTACTCTGTCTCAGTAGTATCTTGACTCCAAAACTAACCTCAAAACTGCACAAATAATCATGAACTATTGCAGAATTCTTTATTTTGTGTGATTTTTGGAAGCTGTGAAAAACTGCACAGTGCAATTCCAACATGTAAGGTTTGCAGGATACAGAGATTGCCTCGAGGTAACAACTCTGCAATGCTACATGTAAGGTTTGCAGGATAGAGAGATTTCCTCGAGGTAACAACACTTTGAAATGCTACACTTAATCCGAAACCAGATATTCTTTCTTTGCACTGTGTTGAACAGAAGCAAGTCATCCTAACTGTACAGAAGAAAGGTAGCATGACCTGAAATTTGTAGGTTTTCAGTTAAGGACAGTGTAACATTTTAAAGCCCTTACTTCCTCATCATGTGTCATTAAACAGTAAGTCTTGCTTATCACTCTCTTCATCTGCAGTTCCCTGTTAGGCTTAGCTCAGTGTAGATTGCTTCCTCTGAACTTTGTTCTGGATGGAGACATGTATTTCTAAAGGCAGTAATACTTTAACTTTTTCCTGTTTGCTATTAAATATCACAGAACTTGTATGCCTGAGACCTTTCAGTGAGAAGACTCAGGCCTCTTGAAGGCTTTTCACGGTTTCTCAAATCACTTTCTTCTTCAGTAGTGCTGAGAATGATTCTGTTTTGAGTAACCAGTATTGTTGCATGTTTCTTTAGAGAGAATAGCCGCACTGGTATGTAAATAGTCAAAAGAGCAAGTGCTCTAACCAGTACTTATTTGGAGACTGGAATTGCATGATTTCTCCCTCCCCAATGGGCTATGATACTGCCCTTGAAATTGGATCAGCTGTCAAATGCCTGTTCAGAGTCCTGAAACTCTATTAGTTTCTTTAAAACGCCTTACTGGTTTGGGCTGATGGTGTTTCTCAGTGTAGGAGAAAGGGGTTTTGTTGTATTGCCTCCTGTCTACTGGGTAATTACTTGCCTATTTACTTCTCTTTAGAGAGTTGCTATTCAGTTACCATGCACGGATGAATGACAAGTTTGGTGTAGTTGTGTCATCCCAGGTACTGCTGACACCTTCCTCTGCTTTTTATATCTATGTTTGCTGTAAAGGCCCTGTGCAGTTAAGCAATGGGTAGCAGGCTACATCTGAAATGCTGCTTTTCCTGAAACTTCCTCAGGTGGTGTGTGTTCCATTATACGCCTAGACTCTGTGTTCTTAAAAACATTTTACGCATTGAATTCAGGCTGCTTTGTTGAGGGCTTTGTGCAGTTAGATCTTGAAAATATATGGTGACAAGTTCCACTGTTTTTGATTCACTCTTGGAAATGTTTTACTACTGTATTTTTTCTTTTTTTTTTTTTCTGTATTTTGTCTGGATAACGCTTTTCAAAAACCTTTTCATTGCCATTCCCCCTTGTCTGAGCGGCACGAAGGAACAGTGGCTCTGTACCAGGGAAGTTATCTGCAGTGGAGAACTTGGCCAGCATGTAGCACTTCACTCCTCCACCACTGAGGCTTGTGATGCTCCAGCATTAAGTAAATGAGAGGTCTGGAATAATGGAGAGCTTGAATCTATTCCAAGTGTTAGAGCTCTCTGCTGTAACCAGATATTCTTGCTGGCTAATTGAGGATGTTATGTAGGCTTTAAATTCATTGAGAATGCAACCACCATTCTCACAAAAAAGTTCTAGAATAGTACAATGGACTCTGGACTAGTGCCAATAGGTATTGGACTGGAAAGGTTTTATTCCAGGCAGAACTATGGCACAGTCTTTATTCACAAATAAAATGAGAGCTATGTAGACACATTTATTTTTTTTTTCTTCTAGACTTCATATTTTAAGATTCGTTCCATTCTTTTTGAAGTATCAGTCTTGTTTTGAGCTTGCACAGATTTTTTTTTTTTAGAAAAAAGAGAACAAAACACTTTTAAAGCTTTTTTTCATTAGATTTTAAATCTAAAAATGCTTAATTTTTATCTTAAACTTTATAAATATAAATGCTAATTAAGTGTGAGTTCATAATTAAATGTAAGATCTTGATTTCTGAACAATCCTTCTTTCTCTTTAATCGATAATCAGTTTCATCTCAGTTTTTTCAGCTGCTCAATTTCTCTCAACAGCTACTGTAAAAAAAAATATCAATAAATACATCAAAGATGTTCAGCTAACTGCCAGAATAATTCTGGGCCTTATCTTCCTCATAGATTACTCTATTAATATATTCACTTCTGATCCTTTTAAAGCTGAAATAGTTGCGTACTATGAGTGTTGTTACTTCAAACATTGGCAGAACTTGAAGCAGTGCAGCTTATAGGAATTACTAGAGCGTGTCTGGGAGAGCAGTATGCTTTCATCTTACATTTTGACAAGTCATGAATCATCTAGAGAAATAACCACATAGTTTGATAACTACTTATTCATGCTTAAGAATACTACTTTCCTCCTACTGCCAAACCAAACGTGATTGGACTGATCCATATTCAAATTTTAAAAATTAAAGCCAACTTCTTCTACTTTGAAAAATTATGAGATGTATTGGGAAGTTTCTTGTACCAGAAAAGCATTGCTCTTGTGTCACCAGGGTGTAGTCTCCAATTAGATTTTCTTAGACTTTACACCCTGTTACCATTTCCACATATGTACTTCCATCACAGCCTGATTAAATGTTATATCTCTTCTGAACTTTTATTATTTCTCCCCCAGTCTGGCCCCTGCTACCCTTCATATTCTTTATTTTGTTTTTTTGCACAAGTAGTCTTACAAGATTTTTATCTTCTCTCAGACTTCCGTCTCTGTTACCTTTAATTATGTTCTTGCTAAACTGGCAGATCTCCCTTCTTGCTTTCATGATCTCCTCCTTCCCTTCTTTTCTCATATTCCTCTGCTACCTTGCCTCTTCCTTTCATAAGTTAGGAATTAATTTTTTTTTTTCCATTGGCCAGTAGCATTCATAGGTCTTTGTAATCATCATAAATTAAAACAGGCACAGCTTCATTCTAGATGTTTTCTTGGCAGAGTTATAAAACACAAGTGTGAGATGGTGCTGTTGATGACGTTGTGGCATAGCTGGTTGTGTGGCAGTCTGCGCCTGTTTTGGTGTTGTAGACCGAAGGAGCAGTGCCTGTCATAGTTTCTGCTTTCTTGTAGTGTCCTAGGTTCTGCCATGAAAGTTTATGAATGTTGTAGTTTTAAGGCAGCCTGCTCCCAGGGTTTTAATATTATGGTTAAGAAAACTGCAGTTTAATATGGTTGGTGGCTACTTTTAAACTACATAAATTCTCCAAATGGCTTCATGTGCTTGTCTGATGCTTGAGTGCTCCGAAAGGAAGAAAGACAAACTGTAACTGTCTTGTCAGCTTTTCTTTCTTAAAAGTAGAGGCAGAAGAATAGCACTGTGCTTTTGAAAGTTTGTTCAGCACCAATTGATAAATATTTTTCTACTAACTGTAAAACAGACTTAAAACTAACTCCCCTTTTAATGGACATCTTTGCAGGAACTTAATTTTGCGGGAGCTGGCTTTTTTTCCCCTGCAGCACGTGTTTATGAACAAATAATCTCTCTGTGTAGTAAACGTATTATTTTGAAGTCAAATAGGATGCAAAACAAATCTGGTTGGCTTATGTAGATAGTGCGAAACATCAAAGTTGGGTTGCTTGGATTGCTGAATCTACATTCTTTATTTGTGGTCAGTAGAACCATGTAGCCATGCTTGTAAAGTATGTGTGAGAAACAGAAGAACCCATGGAGTTCATGATACAGAGCCAAGGTAAAGCAGAACTTGGAGAAGAAAGGGTGAGACTTGGCTTTCCTGTGTGAAAGTGGTTGCTGGAATGAGTAGGGTTTCACTGGAATTACATATGCTGTATAAAAGCAGCACATAGGTTTGACGTAGAAGGTAGCCCTGCTGAAGACACTGTATTGCTTTAAAAGAAATGGGTAGGAATATAATCCCAAGATTTCCTCTCTGTCTTTTGTGTGTAGAGATCAAGACAAAGAAAAGTATGTTAATAACAAATAAATACTTTTTTTCTTTTCTCTGCAGTAAAAGAAGTGGAAAACAAGCATTGCAGAATAATGAGGTAATTCTTTCTTCATGTTGAAGTTTTAATATTCTTTAATAATTTTAAATAAATCTGATTTTTAAAACTTAAGTCCTGTCGCTATAGTTTAATCTTGGCTATGCTGCAAATAAGGTTTGAATGATACTTTCAGACTTGCATTGGTGAAACAAATGGAAGAATCAGGTTAAATCACATCACTCCATAATGATGGATGTTTGATGTGCACAATGTCCTTTTTATCTGTTATTGCCCTATGAATTTGTAAGGACTAGTGTTGTAAGTTTTTCTGTACAGATAGAAACAAACAGCTGTGTGTAGATTTGGTATAACTTGTATTTTTTATGTAAAAGAAAAATGTGTGGAACAAGATGTTGAGTCTGAGTTTCTAAATTAGAAACTACTTCAAACATCTGGTAGGAGGTTTGGCACTTCCCTGATCTTTTGTGTGTCTGTTAATTCATTTATTTGAAAGGGATATACTAAATCCCTTTAAGCTAAGATTTTTGTTTCGTAGTCAAATAAAATATGACAGACCAAAAGGCAGAGTCTGTGATTCTGGTGTTACAATGGTATGAATAGGTTCCATATATTTTCATCTTTCCTGAAAACTTAGAAAAAAGGCTTGCACTGGATAAATAGAAAGGTGTATACAAACAACATGTTAGCTTCTAACACACCTTGACTGTATCATCTACCGTAAACATGTATATTTTGGATAGCTATACCCATTTGTAAAAACATTAACTATCTTTTTCTTATTCCTACCCATCTTGGATACAGTTTTGCTGAATGGGATTAACAGTCTAAGGGGAAAAAAAAAAACTTCTAGGCAAGAAGATACTGGAATGAATATAAGTGCAGCACAGAAGTATAGAAACAGAGAAGGGCTGAATAAAGGGGAAGAACAGGTTTGACTCTCATATGTTTAAACATTTGGAAATGTAGCCATCAGACACTGTGTTAGTAATTTCTATTACAGGAAAGCAATAATATGTGTAGGATCATGCTTCATTAGGACTGGACAGTAGTCTTAGTTGTTTGGATTGCTTGGATTTTTGTGTAAATAAATTTTAATTAAAGTGTTGTAATCATCTACTGCATAGCTTCCTATTTGGCTAGAATTTTTATTTATGGCTTGCATTCACATAGGTTTTTGGAAAGGATGGGCCTATTGTTGACTTCATGCTATGAAAAACAGGTGTAGGCTTCTTCACAGAGCATTCAGAGTGGATCCTTTCCAGGTTTCCTGTCTGCCTTGTAGTATTGATAGCACTGATAGCATGGTTCACGTGAGCCTTGGGTAACAAAGGTAGCAGGATTAGGTTGATTAGACAGGACTTGTTCAAAGTACACATGTGCCCTTTTGGTCTGTTTTTGGGACTGAATTCTTCTGTCATTTCCTTACATGAAAGAAAAGAAACCTGGACCATTAGCTTTTAAAAAGTATTCAGGTTCGTCAGGACAGAAGATAGGGTTATATGGAGTGAACAAATGAAACTGACTCAACTCTCCCACATCCAAACACCTTTTTTTAAGTCTGGTAGATATACCTAAGTAGGAGTGTGTTGCACCATTTTGTAGAATTAAAGCAATAAAAAATTCTGGTTTCACTTGAAGCAAGTTTCTACATTCAAAGAGTTTAAACCACTGATTGTTGACAAAAAATGGAAAGCATCTTTAAAAACACT
This sequence comes from Hirundo rustica, assembly GCF_015227805.2. Classification (NCBI taxonomy): domain Eukaryota; kingdom Metazoa; phylum Chordata; class Aves; order Passeriformes; family Hirundinidae; genus Hirundo; species Hirundo rustica. Next base: position 17,319,671 of record NC_053458.1, read on the forward strand.
GGCTGATGGTGTCTTTTAGAGACAAGCAATGTTAAGAGATGTTTGCATTACAACATGCACTTGCATGTACTTTACTGCTGTGGTCTGCATTGTTTGTATATCATCTTTAACACAGAATTGAAATGAAAAGTATTTTATATCATAGCAGCTACTTCTTATTGCAGTTTGTTTTGATAGCTCCCAATTCTTAATTTAACTTGTCTGAACAAGTCTTAAGTTGGCAGGAAATACTGCAAATTCTGCAGAAGGAAGGTAGCTGTAAATGACTTGGGTAGGGAAAATATCACATCAATAGTTCAATAATACGAAAAATTCTCAATTCTCTTGTTTTGTTCTGTGTACAGCAGAAAGAGGGAAAGAAGGAGCGAGCGATGGTGGACAGAGTGTTTATTAAACGAATATGTCGAATCCTGAAAATAATGGTCCCTAGACCACTTTGCAAAGAGGTATGCATTGCCTGCAGTAATAAATAAAGAAATAAAGCTGGAGTCAAATCTTGTTCAAAATTACATCAGAATTTAAACCAGTGCCAGAATTTAAACATTACCTAAATAGGACCAAATTGTGCTATGTATTTTAAAATAGCAATATAATAATATAAAAGTCTACGTTATGCTCAGTTGTTATATCACTAAAGATTCCAGTTTTGTTTACAAGATAAGCCATTTACTGTCAGCTGATAACTACTGTTGTAGCATAACTTTTAAAAGGGCATCTGGGCTTGTCTTATACAAGGCAGTACACTTCACATGCAAATGCTTCCTATCTTTAAATGGGATGCAGTTCATTCATTATTTTGATTTAGTAACATATCCAGGCCAACCTGTATTAGAAAATAAATTTGTCAAAAAGTCTCTCAGCATCATTTTCAGATCATGCCTTACTAACCTAACTAATCACTGCTTTCAGTGATGGGAGAACTGGCTCTGTGAATAAGGGAAGAACAGAGGATGTAGAATATTTTGATATCAGGTCTCACTTAATACCTTGATATCCAAACTGAATTGGATGGATGAGTGGACAGTGAAGTGGATGGAAAGCTGTTGGTCTGACTAGTTACTAGTGGCCCTGTTTTGAGTAGGGAGTTGAAGTAGATGATGTTGAGATCTCTTGAAACCTTAAGGCAGAAAGGTGTCTCAGAATAGCAGTAACTATTCCTGCAGTCCTCCATCTTATAATGTGTGTCCAGTATATGTATCAACCAAATACACCTTTTTAAAAGGCAAACTTTCACCATAAAAATATAATCAGTACTTCATGAAAAGTATTGTGTGCTAATGTGTTTCCAGCAAAGTAAGCAAATACTGCCTTAGTAAGGGCAGCAGGGGTAATACTTTTCTGTTAGATACAGATGGATAACTTACTGGAAAGAAACAGTGAATTTTAGCCATTATTTAACTGTTGCACTTCTGTGGTTGTACTAGACAGGTTATTTGCTGCTTATTGCTGTGATGCTGGTAGTCCGCACTTACTGTGATATTTGGATGATTCAAAATGGAACAGTCATTGAAAGGTACCTAATATTTATTAAATAATAATTTTAAAATGTTCTCTCACGTGTTTAACAGGGAAAGTTACAGAATACATGTTCAGACATTTTATAGCTTGCTTGTTTAAAACTGTTGGAAAACTGGTATAGTTGCAGTTTGGGGAGGGACCACTATATTTTAGTAAATAAAAATAAAATTTCTTTCTTTTTTTTTTTAATCAATACAATTATTTTATTAAATTAATATTTTAAAACTATTTATTAAATATTCATATGGTAACATTTTGTACACTGAAGATTCTGAATTGTGTTGTTCTGAATGTCCAAGAAGGTGCTTCAGAATAGTGGGTTTATGTCTCAGACTTAGACATGTTGTGGGGATTTTAGGACTTTTATTTTTCCCAGTGAGCTGTTTGCTCCTGAGATTGATAAAAACAATGCTTTCAGTATTAATATGTTAGAAAGTGGTTTTTAGGCCTCCAGTTATTCTTGCTGGTCTTGTTGTTAATTGAGGCAAGTCAGAATTTGTCTCGAACTGTGAATTCAAAATGATACCATGTTTGAGGAGAGACACTTGGTGCTCTGTAGAATGGAAGGACTGCTTTGTTTTTCTTGTGAGAATCTGTGAAAGCAGAGAAGGGAAAGAACTGGTATTCTGTGGCCATGAATTTCTGAGCCCTTAATGTGGGCAGTTACAGAGGAGCAGACAGGAGATAACTGCTCAGTCTGCCACTTGCTACTTAGCTTACTTGAGGGTGTCAGACTGGATCCTAGTTTCCATGATGATTTTTTTCCTCTGTGAGTTTATCTACTTAAGACATGCAAGTTTATACTTTGTTGTTTCTCTTGTAACTGACTCTTAGCTGGTGGTCATTTACAGTGCTATCATTGGCCGCAGCAGAAAAGATTTCAAGAAATACTTGTTCAACTTCATTGCTGCAATGCCTGCTGTAAGTGCTTTTCTTGTGCTGACCTATTAGTAGAACATATTTTAAATGTAAATTAAGATTTTGAGGAAAAGATCTCGAAGGAGTGTCTTAAAACCTATGGAAATTAGTTGTTTTACAGGTCTGTATGAAAACACATTTGATTTTCTGGGTCCGGTGTGTGGGAGACTTTATCAGCATATTTCCTTATTGGTAGCAACTATTTTTTTAATAGATGTGTTCAGGTTTTCAGGTTAGTTTTGTTGATGTCAATTTTGACTTTAGGTTTGGGATTCCTTGGATTCCTTGGGATTCCTTGGGATTCATTGAAGATGAAGATTTTTTTAGACTAACTTTTTGTATTTCTTACATTTTTCACAGATTTGTTATGCTTTCTTCCACACTTAAACTTTCCATCAGTTTGTTGACATCTCTGATCTGCACCAGAGAGAAATAATTGTTGCTACCTGGTTCGCAATAAATTTTAAAACTGGTTGACAGATTTAAAGCAGTGGTTGGCAAACGGTGGCTCTTTTCTAGAGTTTATCAGAAGAGCTTGAAATATGTAATATGAATGTATTTTATCTTAAGTGGTGAGATCTGCTGGGACCTGGAGACAGAAACCTAAGCTGTGGTCCTGTAGACACTGTCTGACTGGTCTTAGGTGTGTTTATGGCATTATTGACTTTAAGGAGAGAACTGATCTGTTTTAAAATGTTTACACAATTCATGCTGCAAATTGGTCTAAATATATTTGATCTTGTTAGTTAAATATTATTGTCTCTTATTTTAGATCTCTTTAGTGAATAACTTCCTGAAGTATGGTCTAAATGAACTGAAACTCTGCTTCCGAGTAAGACTTACCAGATACCTCTATGAAGAATATCTTAAGTAAGCAACACCTTGTCTACAGCTTTTAAAAGTTGATTCAAATAATTTTAAATACGTAGTAAGAAGGTTGCAATTAACTTGCAGTCGAGGGTGAGTGGCTTATCCATGTTGTATATGCCATGGATACAAAGACAGTAAAGTTGGCTCAACTGGAGGCAAAAATTCACTGTACTGCTTCCATGATTGGGTCAGATTCCAAAGTACTTCAGGTGCCTTCATATGGTGAAGGCTGAATTGGACACATGAGCAGCTCCTTCTGTCCTTCTGCACTGAATTTTGGTTGTCACATGTGCTGTAGTAGAGTGTGTGAGGGTTTTCTAAGTTCAATAGCAGCATGAGCCTGAGCTTCAGCTCAGACATCCTGGAGCCTAAATGCCTAAACAGTCCTGCACCACTTAATGTGGATTTAGGTAGAAGCACAAGCTATGTTTATTCCATACAGTAATTTAATGTTTACGCTACTTAGCATCTCATTTGTATGAAGCAAGGATGTTCCAGTTATTTCAGATCCCAGGTAATGATTTTCTTTTTTCCTACCACTTAGCAATTGTTTTGTTTCAGAACTTACACATACTACAAAATGGGAAATCTGGACAACAGGATAGCTAATCCAGATCAGCTCCTTACACAGGATGTGGAAAAATTCTGTAATAGTGTAGTGGACCTGTACTCAAACCTTAGCAAGGTAAGTCTTCTAAGAGACAACCTGGAGTAGTAGCTGTAGACATTTAGGGTGGGGGTGTCAGCTCACAACAATTATGTGCGTTTGTATGTGGATTGTTTGGAGTGTGTTACTAAAAAAAATGTTCTCTCAGGTAGGTAGTTTTCAGAAGAAAAGCAATTGCTAGCTTTCAGTTACACTTAAATATTTTGTGTAGGGAGATGTGGTTGAATAAGCTTTTCCCTGTTTCTGCTGTGAGTTTTAAGGTGATTGGGTAGTGAATGAGAATACCTTGACATTCTTAGACTAAATTTTTTTTTTGATGCTATGTGTTCCTTACAATCTGAGTATGAGTAAAGTACAAGTTACTTTGTTCAAAAACTTCTGACCACAAAACTTGTAGATTATCTGTTTTAGCTTAGCGTGGAGGTTATAGAGCTTAGGAATGTTCCTTCTATCAGGAACATAGCCAAATCTGTGGCATTATCTTTTCACTGAATATTTCTCATAATTACTTCAGTTAAATTATTATGGGTTCTAGTCCACCTTTGATAAGTGAGCAGAGTTCATTACAGACCTAAAATAGCAAAGTACTCTTTCTATATGGTATGTATGTATCTGAAGATCATTATGTTTTTTTGTTCAATTCTTCGGCCAGTGATTTTGGGAAAGTCATGTGGCCAAGATTCCTTTTGTTTTCGCTTTTAGTTGGTATAATAAGCTAGTCAGTATTTTTGTACAGAGCTGTAATGTTCTTGGGGTGGTACATAGCTTCTGGACCATTTTATATTAGTTTTGTGTTTGTGTTCTAAGGCTTTTTTTCCCATGCTTCTCTTACAGCCCTTCTTGGATATAGTTTTGTACATCTTCAAGCTAACAAGTGCAATAGGAGCACAGGTAAATTGAGTGGGGTTTTTAGAACTATAAGCACATTTCCCTTCTTTGGTTATAGTCTTGTACCTGTTTGGAATCTGAGGAGAACTCTAGATGGTAGTTGTGGATCCCAAAATGATTTGAAGGGCTATGCTGAAAATGTGCATTTACACTTAATGTTTTGTGTGCTTTAGCGCCCTCTGTTCTGAGGCAAGCAAAATAAAATTTTCAGGTGTTTGATCAACAATTTGAAGGACCATGAAAGTTCTTTATTTTCTTCTAGTACTTATTTGGAAATCCTATTTAGTACAACACCCTTTTGACTGCTTATGTCTTGCATGAATTCCACTTAAGGGTGAAAATAAGTTAGCTGTTTCTGTGCAGACTCTGAAGGGGAGCCTTTTCTTGCACTGAGCTGTAAGACTCGATAAGCTGAATAATTGCAGAATTAATTCTTCAAATTAGTGAAATTATGCATTATCAGAAATGTTCAGGAGTTGAAAAGGACTAGCTGTGGGTCACATGCTGCAAATTTTGTTGAGGCAGACTTGTAGTAAGGCTTAACTAAACCTTGGTAACTTTATCAGTCTTGGATGTCTTTGTTCTGCTCTCTGTAGTAGTTATGTGCAGTTTATGCCAAATTCCATTTATGCCATTCCACACTTCAGTGGTATTTAATCATCTATCCTTTGTCTATGGAAACTTAGGATCCAGGACTGCTTGAGGCAGTTCAACAGATGTAGAGAAAAAGAAGTAGGCAGAAAGGAGGGAGAAGAGATGAGAGGGTACCAGTAAATCATTAATGAAATAAGCTAGGACATTAGGGGACAGGTCACACTGGGTGGTGATAACCTAAATAGAAGGCGTGGGTGGGAAGGACATCTGGGGACAGAGAATTAGTAAAATTAGTAAAGTAGTATCTGTAACACCAAAGAAGGTGACATGATGGGAATTGCAAATGTAATTGAATTGGCAACATGGGCACCTAGGAGGTGAGAACTAAGGGATTCATGCTTTCTGGGCATTTTGGATACAGACACTGTCATTTGAGACCACCTAAGCTTTTATTCTTTTTTGATATTCCCAGGGTCCAGCTAGCATGATGGCATACTTGATTATTTCAGGGTTTTTCCTTACACGTTTAAGGAGGCCAATTGGCAAGATGACTATTATAGAACAAAAGTATGAAGGGGAGTACAGATATGTCAACTCACGGCTCATTACAAACAGGTATACACTTACTTGGATGCTAAGATATAAGTGACAATACTGAGGGGTAAATGGAAGTTTTGTGTTAGAATATACTTGGGAAGTGTGATGCTGTCAAGTCTGAGCCAAGTATTTGCGTCTTTATGTACTGTAAATTAATTTGTATGTGCATTATATTCTGTAGTGAAGACTAAGTGGGGTATAATAATTCTATGTTCTACTGTTGTGAAAAAGTATAAACCCTTATTTCAGAAAGTAACTGAAAGTGTAATATTCTCATATTTTATGGCTGACTTTTTTCAAAGGCTGTCTTTAACAAAATGAAGTTGCATTATTTTTGTTTGTTTCATTTAGTGAGGAAATTGCTTTTTATAATGGAAACTTGAGAGAAAAACAGACTATTCACAAGACTTTCCGTAAGCTGGTAAGCCTCTTTTATCTCTTAAAACATTTTAAGCAAAACTTAATTAATTCTATGATGATGATTCTTGACTTGACTTACAGTAGCTTGGTGTTTTTGCTGCTACATTCATTAGACTGAAAAATTAGCTGGTAGGCTATAAGCAGAACAGAAGTTTCTGCTAGAATGGACTTTCTCTTGCCGCTTACCTCCTTGTCACCCACCACAGTTACTGTTCTCACTGTTTAATTTCACGTGTAAGTTGTTTTTGGTCACAAATGCAAGTCTTTGCCAGCAGGGACTCTGGTGCAGTGCTTACCACACTTAGAGGCTTGTTAATGTATCTGAGGTACTGAAGAATAACTGGAAGCAAATGTCTAATAAAAGGTAGTAAAAAAGGTACTGGTAGAGTTTGAACTTCTTTCTTCTGTAATTTACCAGGTGGAACACTTGCATAATTTCATCCTGTTCCGGTTCTCTATGGGATTCATTGATACTATCATTGCCAAATGTAAGTGTGTGTCAAGTGCTAATGGATTTCTATAAATAAAAACACAAACTTTTTACATAAGAAGTGTCTTTTTTCTTACTGTTTCAATTAATATTTATTATTAATGTGTAGCTTAATATTTATTCTTTATCTGCAGACCTTGCCACTGTGGTTGGCTACCTGGTTGTTAGTCGTCCATTTTTGAACCTGTCTGATCCTCGCCATCAGAATAGCACTCATGCAGAACTTTTGGAGGTAAATAGAATATAATTAAAACAACCTCTAGATTTTAAATTTTGTTAGTCCATGTAAAGAAACTTTCTTCTACTTTAGGATTACTACCAAAGTGGAAGAATGCTACTGAGAATGTCTCAAGCTTTGGGCAGAATAGTCCTTGCAGGCCGTGAAATGACAAGATTGGCTGGGTAAGATTAATAGTAAGAATCTTTCTCATCTCAATTTCAGAAACTGATTGTAGAATTAAAATAAGCTTATGTGCTTTGTTCCTTGCAGTGTGCTAAAAATTCAGCAATTAAAACCATTTCATGCTGAAAACACATCTGAAGATGTGCTAATTATATCCACTAGAAATTTCACATCTAGATACTACTAGAATGCAGTTTGAATGTTTAGTTGAAACCTTGTCAAATGCTCTTAAATCAATCAGGTAATGATTATTTAGCGAACTTTTTTTTACATCATAAGAAGTAAAATTTAGCTCTTACAGAAAAAGGAAAAGGAGCTTGTAAATATAGTCCATATTAGACAACCTGGTGCACCTAAAATATAAACATACTGCTGCTGTGCTGGGTTGAATAAATTTGTCATTTTAGCAGTTTGACAGAGTGCTCATTAGAGCCTCTATGGATTTGTTTTTTCTTTTTTTAAGTTTCACAGCTCGAATCACGGAATTAATGCAGGTTCTGAAGGACTTGAATGGTGGCAAATATCAGCGTACTATGATAGCACAAGAAAAAGGTAGATGTGATATAATATGCAATATGTGCCTCTCTGTGTAGCATTCCAGCACTAATACTTCTTTTCTTTATTTAAGATGGAGATAAAAAGCCGCCTCTCTCTTTGATACCTGGATCTGGTGAAATTATCAACAGTGATAACCTTATCAAGTATGTTTGCAAAGTTTCCACAGGTTCAGTAGTTCAATTTTTTTAATGTAGACTTTTTTTAAAGTCTTTCTCTCTATGACCATTAATAGAGGTCTGAATACCTGTTACTATAATTTGCAGTTCTTGTTGTACTTTATTTACTAGTAACTCCACTTCACACCCACTCAGCATTTTTGTTCTGTAAGCCAATCCTTATCCTCTCATATTAGCAGAAGATGAATTCTGCTCTCTGGACTTGGGCTTTTTGGTAACATTCCTACTATCCTTTAGAATATGACTTCTCAGACTATCTTGTTTCCTCTTAAAGTATGTTAGTTGTGGATTTTATTCCATTATATAAATGATGTAAAAATCAGGGGCAAGTCTGTATTCATTTTCAAAGTACTTGTAATTCTGCATGCTTAGAGATTTCGTTGATGTACTTGTGATGAATTCCTTCATTCTTTGCAGTCTGAGGAATGTGGTACTTAAAGGCATAAAATACAGCCAGTTAAGAGATCAAACAATCTCAGTCTGGACAATGTGGAAAGCAGATAGGGAAGTAGAAGGGAAAGAGAGGAAGGAAGGGGGAGAAGATATGATACAGCTTATTTTATTCATTAAAAAAAAGGCAGGGGCAGGAGGTGAGCAGAGAAGTCATTCATTGTTGGAGAACTAGTGAGATACACTTCGCTGTTAGGTTTAAAATGCCATGCATCCTTAAATTTAGGTTTATATCCACAAGATGTTTTGGAGAACAAAGGCTTAGAAGGATTAAAAAAACAAATACAGGTGATAAAACCAAACCTGTAGATATTTAAAAGCTAGTGTACCTTTTTGAGCCAAGAACTTCTTTAGCTGTTAATAGTTGGAAACTGGAAGAGTGAATGAAGTACTGCTGAAGTGTTTCTCAGTGCCTTAAATCTCTGAAGTAAACACACAGTATTAGCTTCTTTTAGGCAACTGTTGTTTTTTCTTTTTTAACTTTGCAATATATACAGGTTTGATCATGTTCCATTGGTGACACCTAATGGAGATGTTTTGATTCAAGACCTTAACTTTGAGGTAAGTTTTTAGTGTCATAGGAAACAATATTAATATAAAGTTTTCTAGGGAAGATGATAGCTTCAGAGATCATCCCATTTGTGAAGTGCAAACAAATCATCATGTTGGTTTTAAAAAAAAAGGCAGTAGCTATTTTACCCAAGAAGGGTTTTATTGTTACAAGTGCATTTTCTTCCAGCTGCAATTGGTGCTAAACCAGTTGGGGAAAACCCCTTATTATTGCTGGAAATTGCTTGTTGTAATGCCAGAAAGGTGTGTACGAGCATATGATGATAGCAGATTGTCTCAATGATTTAGAAGCTTTCAGTAAAACTTCCTCACCACAATTTTATGTGTTTGTCTTGCAATTTTAGGTTCGATCAGGTGCAAATGTGCTGATTTGTGGGCCAAATGGGTGTGGGAAGAGCTCCCTGTTCCGTGTTCTTGGTGAGGTAAGGGAACTTTATAAAACGTTATATATAGAAGAGAATGCAAAGCACGGTTTTAATTGAACTTTTGTCAAGTTCCAGTCTTTTTCCTTTTGCAGTTGTGGCCTTTGTTTGGTGGGCGTTTAACAAAACCTGTAAGAGGAAAGTTGTTCTACGTTCCTCAGGTGAGACCAAATACCTATGCGTGACAACAGTGTTCTCTTTCTTTGTACTTTGACTGTGTGTAGAAGTATTTGACATATCTCTTTGGTTCTAATTGTATCTCAGAGACCGTACATGACTCTTGGAACGCTCAGAGATCAAGTTATATATCCAGATACTTTGGAAGATCAGAAAAAGAAAGGGATTTCTGACCAGGTAATGATAATTAGTTCCTTAACCCTTTGTCTTGCTCAGGATGAGTAATGATTCCAATTCAGAAATACTGAAACTGCTATGAAAAACAGTGCATTTAATAGGATTTTAATATTTACCAGGGTTGGTAGTGTTATGCTATAATCCTTTATAGCTTTTTTCAACCACTTGTCTTTTGAGTTTGTGTAAGCTTTATTTGTCGTTCCTGTTTCCATAAAAGGTGCTGAAGGAGTACTTGGATAATGTCCAGCTGGGTCAAATCCTGGAACGTGAAGGAGGCTGGGACAGTGTTCAGGACTGGATGGATGTGCTCAGCGGGGGAGAAAAACAGAGAATGGCAGTATGTCTCAAAAGCATAAATGATTAACAGATGCAGAACATAAGTAAAAAGTAGAATCTGAACTGTAACTTAGTTTTATTTATTAAGTATTAGTATTTGACTTAGAAGAGACCCCCAGATTTGAAATACGTAAATACTGAGAAAACGACTGAAAATAGTGGGCTTTCTACTCAAAATATAAATGGAAATACTTCTAAACATCCTTTCACCATGTCTTGTGATTTCATAATATAAACAGAATTTCTAAAATAATTGTGTTGAATAAAAAAAGTGTAAGATAATGTGCAAATTTTGGATTTTCAGGGTTCAGTGGGTATCAGCTTAATTCCCTTTCCATAGTAGATTTTTGGACACTAATTCTTAGTTTAATTTCTAATACTGCACCATTGCTGGTAGTTCTGTATCTACAGTATCTGTTTCTTTTGGCTTGCATTCCAGATGGCAAGGCTGTTCTATCATAAGCCCCAGTTTGCAATTCTGGATGAGTGCACCAGTGCTGTTAGTGTGGATGTAGAGGGCTACATTTACAGCCACTGCCGAAAGGTGAGCTCTTTGTTTCTGCAATTATCTCTCAGTACATTAACAAGAAACCTTAAATGGTACAAGGTTCACGCTTCCTTATGCCTAGTGCATAATTTTTTTTAAAAAAATGTATCTGGAAGAAAGCTTAGAGGGGCATACAGCTTTATGCACACTAGAATTCAGTGATCATTTTGTAGTCCTGGGATAATTTAGATGTACATGTAGCCTCTGTGATATACAGAGAACTCTTACTAACTGCTAAGTAATTTTACTTTTCCAGATAGAGTCTTAGAATGTCAAGTTAGGACCAAATAATCTAAAATTGTAGAATGTTCTCTTGTTCAAAAGGCTTCTTTTGTTCAGGGTAACAGAAGTGAAAGGCTGGAAGGTAACATTTCCATCTATTTTGAGATACGAAAAGCCAAGCATTCTAGGAAAATATGATGATGCTAAATATAGCTTTGTGTTTCCTTGTCCTCTTAAAGTCACCATTTCAGGTTCTCTGTTAGTGCCATGTGAAATCAATAAGATTCAGTTTCACACCCTAGTCTGGGAAGGAAAGGGGTTGAAATGACATAAGTTATTGAGTAGCAGTATTCCAGAATGACAATGGAACAAAGCTGTGCTTTCATTTCCACTGAAATCCATGCTTGAACCTAAAGGAGCCCTCTGTAGTAGTGAATGGACATTAGGTGAGGACTCTACAGGAGAAGGAGCATTATTTCATGAACTGGTTTTACCACAGCGGTATCAATACCCTGATAGTTTTTAAAGTCTGTTTTCCATATACGTCGTATTCTATTAACTTGAGTGTTTGTTTGTGCTTGCCAAGTGCCTAATGCATGTTGCTGAAAAATAGAATTCCTGGTTAGGCTGTCCTTGCAGAAAGAAAAAATGTTACCTTGCTCTATCGCCAGAGTCATTTTGTCCTTACTGCTACTGTTGGGCATGAATAGTTGGCTGAGTTGAAAGGAAAGAGAGGAAGGTTATTCACTTTAAATTGTCACTCCAAGTTTGTAATTCATTACAGCTTTTGTAGGTTTGGGATTTTTTTGTTGTTGTTAAAACCCCTTTATTCACCAGCTTTATTGTTTTACCTGCTGCCTCCTGCCTTGCTTCTTTTACTCGGTTAATTCTATGTTTGACAAAGCTTTAGGAGAAAAAGTATGGTGAAATCAATTAAAAATGATCAATTTCTCCTGACTGCTTTTTTCCCCCGCCTCTACAAAGTCTTGTAATAAAAGCTATGTGTGTATAGTGTTAATAATAGTCTGGAAGTTTGTGGTTATGAATTTAAGGTCTTCATCTGATATAATACTGAAAAATAGATAACACCTAACCCACGAGAAGAATTAACTGTTTTGTGGGTATTTTTGTCATATAGGTTGGAATCACTCTCTTCACTGTTTCCCACAGGAAGTCACTCTGGAAACATCATGATGTATGTGGTCTTTGCTTTATTCAGAATATTTGTGGGTTTTGTTGACTGACTGTATGAAATTGATTTGCTGATTCGAGGTGTTATCATTTCACATCCTAATAGGTCATGTTCTGTTTGGGTTTTTATGAGGTTTTACTTTTCATAATCCCATTTTACTCTTTGAAATATTCTAATGCTTTTAGTTATGAAATAATTCTATCCAAAAATTTTATATGTATCTATAAAACATGAGAAGCTTGCTAGATGATTAAGTCTTCTTTCTTAGACTCAAAAAAATACTTGAAGTAGAATTCAGTGAACAGCATGGATTTCTTTGCTTTCGTTATATCTAATATCTAATTTATCCTTTTAAAGAAAGGTCTCTAAGATGTGGACTTTTTTATTGCAAACTAAGGTTTTACTGTTCTTTTTATGCAGACAGACTGTACATATGGATAAAAATGCTGAATTTATATGCAGGAATGAATCTGTGCCCTACGTATATTGCCACAAAACCCAACAGACCAGTGTTAAGTCTAGATGTGGCTCTTAGCAGACTAATGTATGATATGCAAAAATAAAATTTAACATTTTTACATTGACATGTGAAGTGGGAGCAGCTTACCCTCTGAGTTTAAGATTTTGCTAAAACTTTTAAAATGTTTTTAAAAGATTTTTAAAAGTACTTCAAAATATAATTTATTTAGGTCTTTATAGAGCTGGTGATTTTTGTGTGGTTAATAACATATGTTGGTTTTTTTTCAGTTCTACTTGCATATGGATGGCCGAGGAAACTATGAGTTCAAGAAAATAACCGAAGACACAGTTGAATTTGGATCTTAAAATCATGAACTGAACTGCTAGAGACTGATGATTTCAGGAAGCGTGTAGAATGTCAGAGAATGTACCATAAAATTACTCAGCTTGTTAAGCATTTACTATTATGTAGGATATTGCTAACTGTGTATATGTTGGTTTAATTATTGATACGTACTAAGAATGTCCTTATTCTTGTGGTTTAAAAACCTGCCTAAATTAAATTGGGCTTAAATTAGTGTAACCTGATTCATCCTGGGATGCAAACCATTTGAAATCGGCTGATTTGACTTTTGTAGACCTTCTTTCCCTTCAGTGAAAAACCCTGTTAAAATTAGGGTTGCTACCTCTCTTGTTCCTGCAAAGTAGTCTTGGATTTTTGCTCTGTTCTATGCATGTTTCAGAGAGATCTCGCACGGTGCAGGACATGTCCCATCTTCAGATCTGTGCCCTTTTAAATGAAAGAGCCTTTTCCTTGTCCAAGCCTTGTGGTGTAGCCAATGTGCCCTTGCTGAAAAAGGATGAACTGAAACTAAAAGACAAAACTAATTCCTTCTGGTGTTTAAAAGAAAAATTAAGGTTGTTCTTTGTTGGGATTTGGATTCAACTTTAACTTCTGTCTGTCCATGCAGTTCTCTCTGCAGCTCAGCTCTAGTTCTCTCCCAGTTTAGCAAAAGCTTCATCCATCCTCCAACCCAACTGTCCTTTTTCTGTCAGAGAAATATTGTGATAATGAACGGTTGAGAGGAGGTTAAGGGAGGAAAGGATCAACCCACAAGAAAAAAACGTGAGGGAAAGAAAAGTGATGATCCTTGTATCAAACAAGCCTGTGAACACTTTTAGCTCTGAGGAAATGAATGACTCCCACAAGAAGAAACAGAGAAAAGAATGTGGGTGCAGTCATTCCTCAAACCAGTAGAGGTTATAGTGGGCTCAAAAATGTTAATCTGTGAAAGAGCAGACAGTGTTCAGTCCTGTAGCAGTTACTTTTTCCAAGTTCCTCCTTTTCTCTCTCTTCAAAAAAATCTGATCATCTTAAAGTTTTAGCTGCCCTTCAGGTCTGAATTTGAAAGCAAGTGATAATGGTACTCTCTGTTTGGTCTTCTAGGCTGTAAAGTCTGAAACAATGCTTTCATTCTTCATATTTATTATCTTATTGTCATGATGTTTCTTGATTTCCGATACAAATTATTTATCAGTGATTCTCTGTGTTTTGTATCTTCAGTCCTTGCTGATTTTCTTGTTCCAGCTTCCAAATCCCCTCAAAGGAACCAAACTCTTACAATAGTTTACTGTAATTGTTTTTTTCATACAAATGATTACTGTGGTTGTCGTTTGACTTTGACAAACATAAATGCAGCAAGGGTTTTTTTTGTGATCAGGGAATGGGAAGGTATAATTCAAACTGAATTGCTGTTTAGGCTTTAAAACAACAACAACAAAAAAATACAATACCTGTTGTACAGTGAAGGTCTAGTAGTTTTTTAGTGTTCCATGTAAGATATAATATAGGAATGCACTACATGAAGGCATGCATAAAATATGCAATACATCTGTACTTTGTGCATCTTTTATCGAGGGTTTAGATTTTAAAAAGCCTCTACTTTTTATAAAATGAATATGTACTTGGATGCACTGCTGTTTGTTAATTTTTACCCAGTTTAATTAGTAATTTTCTTTCATGTTGAAATTGCTACCTGTTAATATTTTTCCTTTTATCATAGTTCTTGCCCCTACCTGTCAGTATTCTTTCAAAGTACTCGAATGCAAACAGCTATCCTGGTACAAGAATCTAGTGACCACAGTAGAATCAGAGTATAATGCATCAATGAAGATCCTAGAAGCTGCTCTCTGAAGTATAGCATACTCAAGAGAATAAGGTACCGGAATGATTTTTGCGCTTGTTTTACAGGAAGGCACACAGGTGCCTGATTTCACTCATCTCTTGTTTCTGTTCATTCAGTCTCACATCAGCCATAGCGTAGCAGGTAGCGGCATGCTGTGTGTGAGGCTGTAGTCTTTTTCAAAGTGTAACCATGGAAATAGGGATGCCAGATAGGTAGGTGGTTGTGTGGCGAGGTTTTTTGGTTTGGGGGCTTTTTTGTGGAAGTTAGCACAAATGCAACTTCTGCTCTTAGAAGGGATGTTTTAGTAGCTTTTTATAGAGACAAAGAAAAAATTAATCTCTAAACTGAGAAACTTGCTACGATCTTTGTGATTAGGGCAGTCTTTTGCAGTGGAGTAGTGAACTTGGGATACTTTAATGTATTTTTAATGCTAAGAAGCAAAACCATACACAGCACACTTACATTGCCCCCAGCAGCCAAACCCAATTGTATTTTACAGTTTTATTGGTTGTAACAGAATTTTGTGTAACCTTGTATTTATTTTTAAAACTAATGACAAGCAAACAAACAAAAAAAAAATCTATCTCTACAAGCCAAGGAGGGATCGGTTTGCCTTTAGGTGCCATGAAGTTTGTTGAAACTGAGGATGCTGGTATCTCCTTAGGGCCAGGACTTGTGTTTCTAAATATTCTGGAAGGAAAGAAAAATATTCTTCTGTGCTTGATTGTAAGGAAGGCTTATAAAGAAAATAGAGAAAAGAATGGTATTTTAGAATTATATTCTTAAAAGGCCTTACATTAAAGTGTTTGGGATAGACTTGATCTAATAAGAGATTGTAAAAAAATCTAATGAAAATGATTGAAATTTTAGTTCTGTTGCAGAATTGCACTGTGATACTGTATTTTAGTTATTTCTTTAATAGCACAAGTTGGAAGTTCATGAAATGGAATTCTGAGCTATCTTAGTAAACAACATACTGATGAATACTTTGTCTCAAATTGTTGGTGCTTTGAAGATGGTACTGGAAGTAGTCAAATGGCTGCATTTCAATGGTGGGAAACATTCCTGTGTGTAAATACTGTAAAGTGTTTTGAAGGGGGAAATGGCGCTATGTAAATGTAAGACATTAAGTGCCTCTGAAATAATAATAATAATAATAAAATCTAAAGATAAAATATATCTAGGCTTTTCATGTTTCTTAATGATGTCATCAGAAATTCTGTAATAATACAGTGAATGCATACACCCCAAATGCTGAGTTGCTCAATGAGCTGGTTGTCTTGTGTTCAGCTGTGAAAATCTGCAGTGCTCTTTGAAGTTTGGCCTGGAATCAGCCAGGTGATGCCATCCAGTTTAGGCTTAACCAGGTACATGAGCTCAGTTCTTGAAGACAGGTACTTAGAGCAATGGGATTGTAGATGCATTCATCTGCTTTAAGTCTGCACTGAGATTGGCTCACTTGCCTGTATTAGCCTGGTGCTAATAACGCACGAGCCATTGACCTAAGAGCTGGACTTGATCCTTGTGGGTCCCATCCAGCTCAGAATATTCTGTGATCCTGGCCTCTCTGTCCTTTGTCTCCTGGCCAATTCTTTTCCTTTGTTGATTTTAGAAGGGCCTGAATAAGATTAACACAATATCAGTATGTAATTCTTTTGAGTGCTCGTTAATCTTTGTACTTTGAGGATAATAAGTTAATATTTTTCCACCTTTATTATATTTTTAATTTTTAATTGTTTTCCTTTCTTGTGGTAGACACACCAGCTATCAGGATACTTGAAACACAGTAGTGTAAAAGTTGCAGCCAAGGTATGCTTGAATTAACTGGTTTTTAAGTGATCAGCCTTTTCTAACGCTAACTAGTATGGATGTATGGATTTTTCCTTTTCTTAACTGAGATTAGTTGTGCAACAAGTGTATTGCAAAGCATTCTTGAAGGGCTAGAGCTCCCTTTGAAGGAAAATGTCTCAAGCAAGAATGCACTATTAAAAATCTAAGTGCTGCTCAGTTAGGTTAATGAGTTAGAGAGGAGGAAAGATAGGAATTTCAGTGTTATGGAAGGGGTGTTACATTAAGTCAAGGTAGAAGTTAAAAACCTGTTATTAAAATTTAACTGTAGTTGGTACCATGACATGCCCATAGAAACATCCATGGTAATGGTCATCTGAAATGGCACTGCAAAAAATAGTGGCATGAGAAGGTTCCTAGGTTTTATAGCGAAAATAAACCACAACTTCTATCTGTCAAGAAAATCAGCAGTTGTGCAAGTTCAAATTTCTGCTTGCAAAGCTGCTGTTCATAGCAGTTATTTCTATGTATAATCTATTTAATTCCTTACTAGGTGTATGTAGCCAGATGGTTTGTGCCAGTCCTTTTCCTGAGCATGGAAAGAGGCTTCTTGGTTTTACTAATCAGGGATGTGCAGCTGTGTCAGGAAGAGGTGAGTGAGTTGGTTTTCCCTTCACATGTGCTTCAAGGCTCTTGCCAGTGGTCTGGACACAGTCAGACCACTCATCATTTTATTAGGATGTCGGGAAGTTTAGAGTGGCTGTGCACATTACAGGCTCCTATGTTTGTTTATATGTTCTGATGAAATCCATCCTGTCACGTGTGCTCAAAGAGAGGATGAAAATGGTTTTATTCAACCAAAACCATTCTGTCATTCATTTTGAAACAGAAATATAGCCAAGTTAGATTATTATGAAAGCAGCTTGTCTTTCATGTTAAAAACCTGAGAAAAAATGTTGTCTTCAAAGCCTTCTTTGAACTTCTGCGTAATTTTCTTTCCTTGTATTCAAAAACAGTCAGGTGACAAGCAGCCTGGAACTTCACAGACAGAAGCTGTTTTAAGGGAGTAATTTGGAAAATACAGTAAATTCAGGGATTAAACAGGAATAATATGCCTAAGCAAATTCCATGGAGATTGACTTGGGAAACTGAAGACATTTTGCCAGTAATCCTACCACGAATGCAAGAATAATCATCCACCTGGCATTTTAAAATGGGAGAGAAGGGAAACTTGGACACTCCGCTTATGTGGAATATATCTTTCACAAACCAGGCTTAATCACAATCTCTTACACTGCTTAGAAACCTCTCTTAGTAACCTTTGGCAAGTCTGAACTGTAAAGTTTGAACACAATTGCTTTTACTGGTGAAAGGAACACATTTGTTGTAGTGCCCAGCCCTGTTCCCTGCTCTGCTTGTCCATAAACCAACATCCTTTATTTCCTCCCCGTCCCTCATTTTGGGAAACAAGTGGCATCTGCACATGATGCTGAACTAAAATAGAACAGAACTGGAAAAATGAGGTCAATTCTGTCTAGACAAAGGAAAAAAAAGGCTGAGACTGGTTTACTTGGGTAGAAATAGGGAACTCCACCTATGTGACTAAGCAACTTTTCTCCACTAAAATGACTGACGAGTTTGGCACAAATCAAGGCTCATTTTTAAAGCTTGATTATCAAAAGTTTGGTGGATGCTGCTCTGAAAGACACACTCCATGTGTGCAACTGAAGAGGCATTCTAGGTAACCAAATACGCCCTTGATGTCCTTATCCTTAGTGACAAGTATGAAGGTGCTCTCCAGAATAAGCTAACCTTTATTTATTTACTTAGTTGTAGTATTTTACTGCAGGAATGTGTTGGCACAAAAGCAGCAGCTAAACACAGCTATGTCAGTAGCAACTGATGGGACAGACATGGTAATACACTGAAAGATGAAGTATCTGTAGAGGGGTCAACGTGTTGGGAAAAAATAATGGTTAAAAAGCAAAGCATGCTGGAGACTTCTTAGAACTTGGATGCAGTATTATATATTGCAACAAGACTTCTCTAAAAAGCCAGGAACTATTTGCAAATACTTTTTGGAGCATAGTAGGGAATTAAGGGCCAAGGTCAAATCTACTTAGCCCAACAATGATAACTAGATTAAGGAATAAACCTTACAATTTTTTTTCAATTATGAAGATAGTTATAATAGTTCTATGCAGAGAGTTTTAGAAAGACTACTTGAGGTTAGATGGGCACATTCTCTTCATGCTTAGGTGTTACCTCTGTAAACTGCCCCTCAGGCCCTGGGGTGCATCTTGCTGGTTGTATGGAAGGTACTGGAGTAGGGATGTCTCTGACAGACAGTAATGGTTCCTGCATGCACCATGTACTTTTTGTCTCTGAGTTTGTTCTGTGGGGACCTGCTTGAGAGACAGGTACAGAGCAGCCTCTCAGCTGGGACCTGTTTTGACTTCTTATGCCTGTCACTGGCTGTGGAGTGGAAAGTCATTTTTTCAAAAGGTGTTTTTGGGGTTGCTTTTTCAAGACAGGCTCAGAAGAACTCAAAGCACGTACGGTCCAAAATAGCCCTGGTTTCAAATACAGCTGCCTGCCAGCGATTCCTACCCGTGCCTTTCCCTTGCCACTGGATAGCATGTTATCACAGTTCCAAACATAGCTTGTGCTTCAACATAATTCACAGGGCTTCAACGGCTCAATTTATGACATGTGCAGCAGTAGTAAGACATTTTCCAGTACTTCTAGGAGACTTCCGTTCTTTCTGTGAGGTACTTAGTCCATTCCTCTAAGGGCTAAAAGGGTAGTTAGAGGACTTTGTTTTCTGCTTGAAGGATACTGTGGAAAGAAAGTGTGGTGAGAAGCTTAACAGTCAGCATGAACATCCAATTCTGAGCTATTCCTGAGTTTCTGAGGCTAAAGAAATTTGTCAGGAGAAGGGACTATGGTTTTGTACGGGCTTCAACACCAACATGCAAACAATGGGTAAGTACTGATGGATTGTTAACTGGGGCCTTGTTTCCAGCAGTGTTTGAATATTGGACAGCACAGGGTATGTTACAGCCCAAGATTCCTAGAGAAGCTGTCAGAGGGAAGCACTGAATAGGACATGGGAGGTGTTTAGGAGAAGAGAGCCGTTCTAGCCTTAATATCAGATTTTATTGGGCTGTTCAAACTCTGTTCCTTTTCATTGCTAGAAAAGAGAGGCTCTAATAAATTTCTTGAGTTGTTTTCCTCCAAATTTTGGTGAAATCTGGATTCAAACTGCATCTCAGTGTGTTAGTTATTTAGAAACGTTTGGATTGTTAATATGCTGATTATGCCCTTTTTTACCACTTGGTGTCACCTCTTGGAGGCACACGAAGCAGAGAAACCAGAGCCAGATTGCAGAGTCGCTGTTGCGGAGACGGCTTGCGGTGGAAGTTGGACGTGCAGGGCTGCTCCGAAAGATCCCTGTCAGGGGAGGGAGGAGCGGCTGGGGTGTCCCCTGTCCCACCGGAGCGACTCCTGCAGCGCTGGCATGCGGAGTGTTCAAGTGGAAAGTTGGGAAATCGGACTGAGTATTATCTCTGTGGTGATGCACGTATTTGGGGTGAATGGCTGGTAAAGTATGAAGTCAACTGAGGGAAAACTTTCTGTGTTGATCAAGTATGCACTCCTTAAAATTAAAAAACCTCAACTAACAAACCCTCATTTTTCCCTGGAATAATGAGTGCTTCCTATTGGAGTAGGTTCTAAAATCTCACCTCTCACTCTAGCTCTTCTGGTATACTAGCTGTTTAATTGAGTTGTGTAATTACTGAATAATTAAAAATTACCATGTGATCTCATTGGGAAAATATTTCACTGTTGAAAGGAAGGTGAGTTTTAATCAAATCTCTTTTAATGAAATATTTTTTTGGATTTAACAATGTCAGTACTTTGCTACTTAAATATTTCTTGAAGTAATAAGGCAGAAAATTTGAAAATAAAAGTAGAGGAAAATGCATCAGGGAGTATAAATGAGATCTGGAACTGTAAAGACTGTAAATTCTTGTTAATAACATCATTGCTATTTTAAACAAGACACGAAAAAAATTGCACTTAAATGTAACTAGGTACTTGGAGCAGTGCTAGTGAATGTTCTGGAAGTTACTGTCTCAATAATAGTGACCAAGGGGAGCTGTAGAAGGTAAACAATAATGCTTCCATGCTATTAATATGTTTTTGATTGTGATTAAGGGATATGGATTTATTCAGGCTCTGTATTTTGATTAAAATTAGATCCTGTCTGAAGAAATAAGGCAGTGGGTTCATCTCTCATGGAGAATAGCTAATGGGAATGAGTAGGGGATGGAGGAGAGGAACTAAAACATCAACAAAGGAGCCAGGAGAGGTCAGGAGCAGAAGCATTTCAAGCTTCTTACAGGAGCCGGTCACTGAAATATGTCACTAATAGCGTGCAGATTTTGACAAGATGAGAAACAGGCACAAATTCTGCAACTGGACATCTGAGACAGGGCTTGGCTGTGAAACCCTGGAGACAGTCAGTGAGACTGCATGTTTCTAATCAGGTACTGGAGGTTTTACTTTAAGAAACCACCCCCGAGGGAAATCTTGCTATGAACTTGACTAATTCAACTACAGTTCGAGGCTGAGGAGTTTCAGGGAAAGATGTTCTTTCTGGGCCCTTTGGGGGGATGCTGCAAGAGGCTCTGTGGGTCAAATGAGAGCCTGTGCCAGAGGGAGCAGAAGGATCTCACTGCTGGGAAGGTTTCTCATTATATGTTGTAAGGAAGAGATCTACAGCACATCTTTATGCCCTGAGCTTTGCTAGAAGTTCTGCAGTAGAGCACTGGAGGAGACACCATCAAATAAGAGAGGGGCAGCTCTCTGTGGCGGTTTGTCTTTGTGAGGGACTGACTGGGAGTCCGTGAGGGAGCATATGCCACGGTGAGTAACACCACACCTGAGGGCTGTGGAAAGATTTTCAGCTGACCAGTTCCTGGTTCTGTCCTGTCTAGCAGGTTGTTCTTTTCCTGTCAATCTCAAACATGAACACCAGGCCAAACATAGACTATAGAAAGCATGGTTAGTTGTATGTGAGTAAATTCTGTGTAATTAGAAGATTATTGAATTGACTCTTGGGTCTGATAATGTGTGTTACAAGCTTTGGAAACTAGCAGTCGCTAGTAACCTGAAAAATAATCAGCTTTACAAAACTGAACCAAGAGGGTAATCTATCACAGCTGTTTATTCTCACTTCAGGCAGAAACTCTTTGTCCTGAGTTGCCACATAGCTAGTGATCCCAGTTAAGCTCATAAACACGTTCTTATCATTACATGCCTCTCAGCAGCAGCCTTCTCGTACTGGAAAGCTGAGTCTGCTAGAAATAGCTAAGCTGTTTGCTGCCATATCCATCATACACTTATGAAGTTCTCTACAGTTGTTCATTTTAAGTAATGGCAGTAATTTTATTGTCTGTATTGCTGCTAGAGCTGACAGAAAAGTAGCAGAACAGTATCAGCATTTATTCACTGATGTGAAGAAGAGGTTTTAAAGCAGGCTTGTTACAGGGTGCAGTGTTACACATTCACTTGTACAAGGAGAGGACAAACACTGTATGAGGAAACTATGCAAATGTATTTGTCTTCTTGAAATAGTTGGATACCTTTTCGAGATGACAGGGAGCAAAGTGGAACAGGGGAATAGAGAGCATCAGTAGGAATGTCTTGCTTACAGAAACCTGCTTAGAAGAGGAGCCAGGAAACTTAGGTGCATAGGAAAAGCCTTCCCTTTCTCATATCCATTCCCTGTGTGTCTGGCTACATCTTAAATCCATACAGTGCTGAAGTGGCCACATGTTGGGCCTCATCTTTCTTCCTAGGGACAACACCTTTATTGGTATAACAGCTTCTGCCCGACCCAATACTCTGAGAAAGTCTCTACATAAAACATTTTGTGTGGGATCAGCCCAAGGGATAGAACTTACAGAAGTTTTCAATTTAAAAGGCCCTTTCTCAACTGTCTCCATAAACAGAAAAAAAACCCTCTTCAAAATAAGTTCTGTGAGCCCCATGACTCTGGTTACTCAGCATTGTTGGATGATAACATACTGCAGCTAGGAAACAGAAATGCTTCAGGCTTCCAGAACTCATCTAGTCAGGGGTCTCTCTTTTGCCATTTAAGTCACTTGTTTGCATATCTGTGGGTGTCTCTTCTCTCCTTCCCTTTCCCCATATTCAGAACAAACCAAGAATCTCTGAGTAATTAAGTATGATTTATTGCATCATTCTGTGTAGTTTATGACAAGCAACTGCACGGTCTAATTTAATGAGTGCTGTGCTGTAATTACGGGCTTTCCTTTTCCTATTAGCTCTTCCCTCTTGTGAGTCTGGCACTGAATGAAGCTGAGGAAGCAGAGTGCCTTGGGGAAGGGAAGTAATGATGACAGCTTTGGAATGTTTTTAAATTGACTCCCACGAGCTCTCATTGCTGTTGTAAGATTCCTTCTCCATACAAGGCTTATGCATCAGCAGAAAATTCATTAAGCATTTATTGCTCAACATGAAGTAAACAGGGGGTTGGGGGGGTGGAATTCTGGTGTTTTCCTTCCCTCTGTAAAAAGAGGAATTAAAGATCCAAGAAAACCCCCTATAAACCATACTCACACATTCCCAGGAGTCTTAACCCATACAGAGATGGTAGCTATAGCACAGCAGGGATGGAAAATACAAAATACAATTCTGTACAAATTGTTAGATTGGGATTTTAATTTTGTAAGGTATTCCTTCTCATTAATACAAATGGGTATCTTCTTTTAAGGCGTATATAAGGTGTTGAGATCCATAGCCAATAAGTTCCAACTACAAGACGATTTTTTTTCTCTTCTCTTTAGTTTTTGTGTTTTGTGTATGCTGACCATCATCATTAGGAGTTCTCATCTCTGGGCCAGGCCCCATAATGCCTTGAACTAACAGCAGTACCACAAGCACAGGCAGCACTGTGGGAATGGAAGGAGAAGCTGTGAATGCAAACCCTGACTAATTGCTCATATAAGTGGGCAGCAGAAATGTGACTCAGGACACTTCAAAACCTCCAGTTTGTGAACTGTGGCTTCTCCTAGTTTGATCCTGGAAGGTGCCATGGTGTTCTGCTTTACATACTTCTGAGACTGTGGCAGCTTGCCTACACTGCTGTCCTAAAACAAGTTTCTTAAATGTATATTTAATTTAGTTCTGGAATGAATACTGTACATTGTTTTGAAAAGGAAAAGAAAGACTTTTGTTTCCAGTCACCTTTATTTCACTATAAAAGTATAAATTACTATCATAAATACAGATAACACCAGTATAAAAATTAGATTTTCATTTATAAAATAAATACTAAAAGTCAAAGCAACAGCTATCTCCAAATCCCATCACCACGATGATTTGAATATATACCACAGAAGCCATTCATCAACTGTTTAATTAAAAATGATGTTCAAAATGCAGTAAATACTGCTACCTATTCAGTGCTTGCTGAAGTGAGTTACTACTGACTCAAAGCCTGCAAAGTATTTGTTCTAACACTTACTTGGGACTATCAGACGCTCCTGTCTGTATAACTCTATGTGTAGTGTAATTGGATATACTTTCCAGATAAATAGCAAGTACCTGCTTCAATAGTGTTTCTTGTAAGTTGCCAGTGGAATAGTTTCAGTTCGTTTACCTTTGTCTACAGCCAAAGATAAACAGACCAAGTTAATTTCATCCAAGTGCAGAAATAATAGTAACAATTTTGTCACATCTGAACTAACAGATCATTTCACCAGTTAATATTGTTAAAAGGCAGATAAATACAGGGTTTGTTTCATAGAAACAGAAAAATGTTCCTTTTAGTTAGGTAAAGGACAGCTATTTTTCAAAAGTAGTGTTTTTTCCCCTCACAAGTACCGTAAATCTTCTGGCTCAATAAGGCCAT
This sequence comes from Hirundo rustica, assembly GCF_015227805.2. Classification (NCBI taxonomy): domain Eukaryota; kingdom Metazoa; phylum Chordata; class Aves; order Passeriformes; family Hirundinidae; genus Hirundo; species Hirundo rustica. Next base: position 17,344,241 of record NC_053458.1, read on the forward strand.
ACTGATCAAGTATTAAAAGTACCTCTAGTTCAGAATCCTGTTTGACAGGACAATAGAAGGGGCTTGGGACCAGTCTGGGAGCAATCTCTCTGCAAAGAGACCTCGACAATTTAGAGACAGGCAATCACCAACCCTAGGAAGTTCTGCAAGGGAAAAGTGCAGGGTCTGGCACCTGGGATGGGCCAACCCTGGCTATACAGACACACTGGGGAATGAGAGTGCCACGGAAAGGGACCTGGGGTCCTGGTCAAGGGAAAGTTGAACGTGAGCCAGCCCCGGCAGCCAGGAGGGCCAACCCTGTCCCGGGGGGCATCGGGGACAGCAACGCCGGGCGGGCGAGGGAGGGGATTGTCCCGCTCTGCTCTGCCCCGGGGCGGCCTCACCTCCAGTGCTGGGGGCAGCTTTGGGCACCACCGCATAAACTGGCTCTGAGCTGTTGAGAGGGTCCAAGGAGGGTAACAAGGGTGCTGAAGGGTCTGCAAGGGAAGCTGTATGAGGAATGGCTGAGGTCACTTGGTCTGTTCAGCCTGGAGGAGACTGGGGGGAGACACTGCGGCCTTCAACAACCTCACCAAAGGAAGCAGCGAGGCAGGTGCCAATCTCTTCACTCTCATGACCAGTGACAGGACTCAAAATCAGCATGAAGCTGAGTCAGGGAAGGTTTTGGCTGGATATCAGGAAAAGGTTTTCACCCAGAGGGTGTTTGGGCACTGGAACAGCTCCCCAGGGCAGTGGTCACAGCACCAGCCTGACAGAGGTCAAGAAGCATTTGGACAATGCTGTCAGGCACAGGCTGTGACTCGTGGGGATGCTGCTGTGCTGGGCCAGGACTTGGACTCGATGATCCTGAGGGTCCCTTCCAACTCAGCACATTCTATAATTCTATGATTGTAACAGATCACCAGAATGCTCTTCCAGCCTCTGGCCACTGATGACACAGGGCTTCCTGACAGCTGGATTTTTCATCTGTACTGTCTAGTGGATTTTTTAATCCACACAAAGTTCAGGCTTCAGAATTCCTGTTTCAGGGAGCCTAAAAGGCTTCACTCAATTCCCAAGTTTAGCTTTTTCTTGTTCTTGGGGTATTTTTCTGCTTCGGTACTGCCTCTAGTGTCTGCAGTACTTTTTCCTTAGACGCCATTAAGCAGCTCCTTTTCTCTCACAGCTCTTGCTTTCTTTGCTTTCTTGCGTTTACACAGAACCACTGGAAGGACAATGGCAAGAGTGATGACTGCAATTGCTATCACTGCTAGGATGATAAAGACTTCTGTTCCATATTCTGTAGGGGGAAAAAATCCAAGATTCAGTTACCAGAACCTACAATGCCACAGTGCTACAAAATCTTAGCACTCATTCCAGTGAATGAAAAAATGCTTTCTGTATTTCACAGTCTCACAGAAGTCACCACTTCAGTGTGAACAGAATACAGTACATTTTAACATGAATTTGTTGAACTGAAGTAAAGCTCTATTTCACCTGGTTCAGTCTAAGTTTTAATCTAGTTTAGTTAGTGCACTAAAGCACCATGCTAACACCGTAAGAATAAGTCAAACCATTCCCTCTGCCTGTACATTATTTCTGTCCAAGTGAAAATCTAGATAAGCTAGAAATTACCAAGAGAAGATTTTTCTATTTAAATAGTAATGAAATTGCAATTTATCACTTTTGTGGTAAATTTTCTGGATAAGAAAGCTAATTTGAGTTCATTTGCCATTTTAGAAGAGCTTTTCTAGAGTGCAAATATTCTTCCCCGGGGAGAAGAAAGATACAGTACAGCAATGTGATATTATTTAAGTAATATTGATGACTTTATATTGCAGAAAGTGTTATCCAAGTGCTAGTCTGAAATGGCTGGCTGATTCACCTACACTTGCTAACTTATTTAACAGTAAAGAAGTCAATCTGCCAACCTCTGACCTTGGAATAGGAAAGAAAGTCTTATTCTCATCATCTGCTTTTCGCATAACTAAAGGTCAGTTCATACTACAAGTAAATGGATGTGCAGGTTTCCAGCACTTCTGTGTTGTAGAGCTAATCCTTCAAGCACTTACTATGGCACCTGCTATTGGAAGGATCTGAGGGAAACAATTGGAAAGAAAAATGAAGCTGTAGGCTAGTGATGAGATCTGGAACCTCAGGCACCAGTCATCAACTCAGACAATTTAACTAAAACAGTTGGGCAAAACCCTAAAACCAGCTCCAGCTAACTAAAGATGGTGGACTCTTCCTTAAATTGAGTTCTTCCTATGAGTTTCCAAGTTCCAATTTTGTATTATAAATTACACTGTAAATAGTTTATTTCATAGCAGGCATCACAATTTAAAGATACGGGGGTTTTGTTAGAATATTAAAGACTGAGTGACAAACATCACCTGATACTCACCATCTAAGATAGTCCTTCCTACACTGGTGCAGAGCACCATGCTTTCCTGGCCATTACGGTTTTCTCTGCGGGAGGGAATGATTCCCTGGACATAGAAACAATAGTTTCTTCCGCTCTCAACACTTAGTTCAAAATTATGGCTTTTTGTTGTTGCATCTTTCTGTAAAGGAAAAAAAATATTTCAAGTGTCAGCTCTTAAGGTAGCACAGAAATTGTGTAACTATACAGAATATAATTATTACAGAATAAAAACTAGAGTTAGACCTTACCTTTCCAGAACTTTGATCTTTCCAGTAATAGAGTTTGTATTCCAGGTCATGCTGGAAAATATCTTGAATACTTTGAAAGCTTCCATTAGGAAATATATATGGTGTAAGCGGATCTTTGAACACGACATTCAGTTTGGAGCCTTTTTGTGAATAATCCTTTATCTCTGGTTTTCCAATAACAGCTAAACAAAGATTTTTAGAATTAAAAAACTGATATAATCTTCTATATTTGATGTGCTCTTTTTCCTTCTTCCCTCCATTACCCTCCCTCCTCAAATCTATTACATGTTTACAAAGCCAGTGAAGGTCTAGATTGTAAACAAGTACCTTCACCTAGTACATAATATTAACTAAATGGTCTACTCTCTGCACTCAGAAACAAATGGTAACTAAAATCTTACACCCTCCCCTTACAACAGGGAAAGCTTTATGCCTGAATATTTTCTTCTCTGATACCAGCAGGGTTACTGGAAGAATCTATAGAAAAAAAACCTTTAAGCTCAATTTAAACCTTGTTTAAATCAACAGAAGTAATCTTAAAAGGAAATTTATAGTGAGATTTAATTGGCAATCCTACTTACTCTGACTATAAGGTGTAAATTTTTCAGAGACTGCAAAAGGTGGCTCTTCAAAGTTATCCATCTCCGCAGGTCTTACAGACAGTATGTGTGCGGTATAGGTCTCCTTTACATTCCTGAGCACATCAGTGACATCACACTCTGTTTCTGATGTCAGTATGCATTTTCTCTTTACATCAGATGCCCGTCTGAAAAGAGCAAGAGAGAAGTGTCAACACTTTTGAACCAGACATATATATATTATATTTAGATATGATGACAAACATCTTCCCCCTCAAACTGTATAGATTTCCCTCGTCCAGAACAGTCTTGCAGGTATGAGGCTAAAAGGAGAAGAAAAAACCTCAAAAGCCACTATCCTGTACAGCTGTATTTCACAATTCAAAGCAGAATCAAGTAAATCAAGCATGATCAACACTAATAACAGAAATATGCTATAGGACACATATATGAACTAAAAATTCAACCTTTTACATGAATTGAATAGAAACCACAACTAGTTCTCATTTTGCATTTTTCTGTGGTTGCAGAATGTATTTTAAAATATATAAGATGCATAAATCACTTCAAGGTGTTGTCCTTGATGTGTTTGAAAACTGTTGCCTTAAGAAACATCAGTTGTTATAGGAAGCTCTACTGACATTGTTTAATGTGACAATGTCTCCATGTAGGTGTAATTTGGTCTTGCATCTACGCAAATGCCACTAAGAACCAGAGAGTAGTAGCAAATTTCACTGCAGAACTACGATTTAAAAACACTGACAAAAAACGTGACTCATGATGCACTTTTCTTGATTTTTAAATGATAGAAAGCAGGTCCATTTTTTTGCAAAATAGCAATGAGACTATGAAAAAAGTGTTAATTTCTCATTTTACTTTGTCACAAGAAGGAAAAAAAAAAACCCCAAACAGATTAGATATTACTCCTTCAATTCTTTTCCCTCTTTTTGCCGGTGAATTAAGGAGAACAAAAATTGTGCAATCTCAGCTGGAAGAGCGAGTGCTGACTTTGAATATTAACAAATAGATTTTCCTCAAAGTAAATCAAGTTTCATTTTTTAGAGTCACCTGAACTCCCTTCTCAGATTTCTTTTGTCACAGATCAGTTGGGGACAGTGCCACAAGAGATGCACTGAAAAGGGACAGAGGTTTGATCTTTGTGATGAAACAAATGTAAATATACATACACAAGAAAGCAAACATTTAATCTCACTTCCTCCAGAACAGCAACTTCAGTCAAAAGAGGTGCCTCTGCTGCAGAACTACACCTGATTCTATACTGAATCTTGGGCAAACAGATTTCAATTTTTTGCAAGCAAAATGTCTAGAAGAAACGCCAGATCTAAAAATTTAATAAAACTTATTCTGCTAAACATGTGCTTTTAAGTCAATTAATCTGATGACTCTCTTAAAGAAGGAAAAAGCACATTAAGCCATTACACTGGGATTTCACCAGTTAGTCATGAGAGAACACTCATTTTTATGCCACTTTTAAAGACGGTAGGGACTACAGTACCACTTTTTCATTAACATGTAAGAAGTTTGATGATGAGTTTTCCCTTTAGGGCATGTTTAATAATGCTCTATGTATTAAAATGGGAGCTAAAACCAGCACAGATTTATTACTGAGCTTCATGGAAAGTTTTGTGCACTTCTGAAAGAGGCATTAGGCACTTCACATAAGCTGGAGATGTTTTATGTCCACAATATTTTACAGCTTACATAAAACATGGTATCAGAGGAAGTCTTGAGAGAGGCTGACGAACAAAGGTAGTTTTTAGTATTACCCAGTAAGACAAAATTATTAATTACTATGATTCACCAATTAGAATAAATTGCAGAGTCATTTATTAGATGCCTCCCAAGGCCGAAGACACAAGTCCAGACACCTTGAAAGACATAAAAAGGTGAAGTTCGGTCTAATACGTGGTATGTCAGAATGAGTACCAACTCCTTCGAAGTATCCTGGCTGGGTCTCTTGAGCAGCGCCAAACCCCAGAGCTGAAATACTGATCTAAAGCTCATCTCTCCATTTCTGAAGTGGGCAAAACCAGAAGTCTAAATCTGATATTTTTTTTTGTTGGACATATTAACGCTTGGGTTGGCAAGTTTCCTAAATCCTAGCATTTGGGCACTTTTCCTGTTACATTCACTTTCAGGAATATTCAGACACACACTCTTTTAATATTCTTCAACTGCCATTAATGAACATATCACGATATGATATCTACTTACCCGTGTATTTCTACAGTATAGAAATAGCCTGATGGTTTTGGTTGCCACTGTAGTATAGTTTTAAAATTGATTGAAGACCAAGTTATATTGACTGCTGTTGGTAATTCTTCAGAGCCTTTAAATACAGAAAAGAGTGCCATCGGTCATATTATATACAATTCCTGTTTCTCTGCAGTCATTGTTTAGTTAAATGAAGCAGTTGCCAGTAATTGCAACTTGGAAATGCTTTCTTGGGGAAAAAGGCTCAGTCCTGCCCTTAGGAAAGGACTGCTCGTCTTACTAAAGGAACATGTCCAGGCAGAAGTGAAAAATGAGAAGAAAATTATTTTCTGTCTTGTAATTCTGAAATTGGTGAGTTAATCTGGAGTTCGGTTTAATGCTTCCTTTTTGATCCAAGACCTCTGTGGAAGATACAAAAGCTTCAACGTGCACTAAAATGTTCAAGCACTGAACAAATGAGGCTTGGTTCAAAATCATTCCTAGCTGCATCTTCTGCAGAAAGCGTCAGCTCCTGGATTGCCATTTACATATTTCGGAAAGATAAAGTCTTTTAAAAAATCAGTGGTTACCCTACACACCTACAATATCTGAGAGGGGTCACCCCAGGATGAGATCGTGTCACCTTCAGGCAGATGGGAAGCCAGCCACAGCTGCTTCGGGGAAATGCCTGGGACGAAGCCGGATGGGAAAACCCCTGACAACCCTATAACCTCTGGAAACTCCTCACCGTTTACCTCCTCTACCTCTTCGACAAGCTCGGAGCCAGCAACAAGGGGAGGAAATCTTGCGACTTCACTGCAACTGCCGGCCCCCGAGGCCGCCCCCGCTCCCCAGCACGGCCGCGGCCAGCGAGGAACCCGCGGTAGCGACCAGCCCTCGGCGGTGCGGAGCGCTGGTGAAGCGGGGTCGGCCGGCAGCCGCGACCCTCCGCGGCCCGAGGGCCAGCGTCGCCGTCCCCCTCCCGCCATCGCGGGGCGGCTCTCCTCGGGATCCCTCGGGGACACCCCGTCCTGCGCCTCCGAGGGACCGATCCCGGCGCCCATCCGCGCCATCCCGCCCCGTCCGCCCGTCCCGCGGGCCGTCACTCACCGGCGGCGGCCAGGCGCCACAGCAGCGCGCTGAGCAGCAGCGCCTGTCGCGGGGCGGCGGCGCGCAGCATCCTGGGCGCGGCGACGGAGCTGCGGCGGGCGGCCGCCGCCGGCATATATGGAGCGGGGCAGAGCAGAGGCGGGACGAAGGCCTCGCCCCGGGGCCGCCCAGCGGGGGCGAGGGGACGGAGCGCGGCGGAAGCGCTCGGGCCCCGCCGGGTTGAGCAAACACGGCAGGGGATCTTCGAGGAAAAGGAGGGGAGGGGCGCTGAGGGACTGGCGCGTACCGCGGGCTCCAGCCCCCCGACCGCGTCCCCCGGCGCAGGCCGAGCTGGACGTGAGGGCACACCTGGACATGTCTGCGGTCCGTGTCTCCCCGCCTGTTCGGTGTCATCAATCGCTTGTACCACCCCTCCCTTCTCCTCTTGGAATACTGGTGGAACTGGACGCCACTGGATAGCCAATTTCATCGCTGCAAACGTTTAGCGGGCTGTGGAGGGACACCTCAGCTCGGAAGTGGTTGCTCTGTGGGGCAGCTGGTCATGCAGAAGCGATGTTGGGTTAATTAACTTTGGTTCCGTACATTCTGGAGGCTAAATATGGCAGTCCTTGCCTCAGCACACAGAACATTGGACACAACTAGATCACATCCTCGATCCCCTCACATCGTGCGTAGTGAACCCTGCCAAGGCTCATCGGTCACACTAGACAGAAAGTAAGTTTCTGAAGTTCAGAGCTTAGTACATCACCTCTCCTATAAACCATGGGCTGTTAACGCTTTTCCTACAAGGTCACTGGGAAGGTATGCCATTTTCAGAGGAACGGGGAATCTCTTTCTGACAGAAGGTTTTCCGAGCCTCAGCCTTTGCGCCAGGCTGCCGGGCTGTGCGTGGCGGTGGCGGTGGCGGTGGCGGTGGCCCCTCAGGCCCTTCCCCAGGCGGGGGTTGTGGCTCTGTGTAATACTCAAGCTCTAGAGGGAGCTGTGCTCGCAGGAGCTCAGCGCTCTGCCGCAGGAAGGTGAGAAAGAGATCATGCGGTGAAGCCTGTGTTCAGGTTCAGGGGGACATACGCCTTCACAGGCTTAGACTGACTCTTCTTTTTATTTTGATGATGACTTGGTACAATGTGCGTGGAACATATAGGTAAGAGAAGAAGAGTAATGGGGAAGTGTCATATTTAATTACCTTTAATTTTTGTGATTGACACATGTCTGCAAGCAATCTGTTCTCTCATAATGCAAAATGTATATGGAACAAACTACAGTATCCATTCAACCAGAATTTGCATCTAAATTCGTGTGTTCTAAGGCACACCTAAACTCTTGGTTTTTAAGTTACTGACATACCTTCATTAAAATCCAGCCATATACCTTCTCATTTTCCTGCTTTGTTTTTGCTCCAATTTCAGCACTGTCTGTATGTAGCTGTATGCCAACATTACCTCAGCCAAAAATATTGCATGCTTTTGACTTGATGTAGAATACAGATCTTGTGTGTCTAGCTTTTCAAGATGGTGAAACATCACAGTCGATTTTCAAAGGACTTTAAGAAGAAACAGTACTCATATGTTTAAAGAAAGAGATGGTTATACAAAACTTTAAAATCACCTCTAGGCTTTAATTCCACTTAATTTTATGTAGTTCAGTCACAAAAGATAAATCAGCGGTTGTTTCCAATTTTTATTCAGGTAATCTCAGGATCCCCTTCTCCTGCCCATTCCTTCTTGCTTGCATCTCTTCTGTCAAGAGCTCCCACACTTGAGACAGGTGAGGAACCATCCAGGCCTTGTCCAGACTAACCAGGGGGACCAATGCTACCTTATTCCAGTTTCCAGCAAGGTATTTCAGTGTTCACAAACACTAGGCTCTTAGATGGCCTTCTCATCGCTGCAGCGTGAGAGAAGGAGGCCATCAGTTTGCCAGAGTAAACTGTTTAACCAGCTGAGGGAAACCGTGTGGTTAGAGGAAGTAGGATAACTTTAGGCAGCCATTCTGATGGAAGGAAAATTTGAGGGGAAAAGTTAAAAGACGGGGTAAAAAAACAGAATGCAAAGGAGCAAGGGCAGCTAGATCAGGCTGGCAGGGCAAGGGCGTGAGGGGAAAGGAAGAAGCACTGAGGTGAGGAGCTGCTGCTGTCACCTCTGCTCTTCTTTCTCTTCTTTGGCCAAGAGCAGATTTGACCACAGAATGAGAACTGCTCAGCACTGCCTGGCTCCAGGCACCAACCAGCGTGGGAGAGGAGGGGAATCTCGAGCAGCCTGACACAGGCTGATGCCTCTGAGGTCTGCTCAACAGCCAGTGACTTAACTGTGACATTCTGGTCACATTTCCTGCCCACTTTATGGTATTTCAACAGCTCATTTAACACAGAAATATTGTGCCTTATTTCAAACATATGTTTCTACATGCAGGCGAGCCTTCTGCTGACGTAGAACTCTGGCAATTGGTCTAGAAAATTAGTATTTGGCTCCTAGAGTGGAATGCCAAAATGTGAGCATCGTCTCTGTACATGTCTCTAACCCATTCATCGTATGCTCATTTTACAAATCAGCTGAGAAAAAAATTCATTCTTGAAGTACATATTTTCCTAGTATAGGCATTTAAAGCAAGCCAAATGAATTTTTTTCAGTGTTGAAATAAATGGAACATTTCTCTTGATGGAGACCAGGATCTCGCTGTGATTTTTTAGAATATATGGGAGACATACAAGAGTGCAAGCCTGGCTGCACAATTTAATTCAGATGACCTCTTTCTCTCTGTGACATCTTCAGTCTGGTGAACTGGGTGGAATCATGGTAGTTCCCCATTTGGAAGGTTTGCCAGAATGCAAGCAGGTTCTACAGATTTTCCTTCCTTGGTATGTATGCTATGGAACCAATTCATTATGGGAAAAGTGAAGGGAAAAGTAAAATTAAATCTGTAAAACTCCATTTTTTCTTAAAGAGATGCCTGTCTTTATTTTTCCTGTATGACCTGCCAAGTCTCTAAACTGGTTTGCTTAGACAGAGCTACAAATAATTCTTTGCTTAGCAAAGCAATTGCCACATCGTGTTTTCTGTACTGTCATATATAATTGTTGAAGTGGAATGCCTCAGGTAACATCAGTGACAAAGTGGTTTCTTTACGCTGATGGTTTTGCAAGACTGTAAGTAGAATTTTGTAATAGTTATTAATGTTTTGAAATTTTGTAGTGCTATAGAACATTCATCACTCTGTGCTGACATAAAAGTCAGCAATATCATCATACACAATAGTGTAAAATTTACTTATGTGACCAGGATTTGAAATCACTGAGAACTTTTTCTACAATGAAATTTCTCCTGATATTTACCTTGGGTTTAAATCTTCATTTAATTTGTCTTAGTGACCTGTATGATTGGGTAAATAATGTAATTATACAATTCATTAGAAACCCCAGGAGTTTAGGTAACAACTGTGACTTAGTACCTTCTTCCATAAATATTTTAACATTTCTCTTGCAGAGCTGCTTTATCAAATACTGTGTTATAAATGCATACACAGATTCACAAATGCCATTGAGAAACAGTATTTGTAATTAAGAGGACTTATATAATTAGTTATAAATTAGTTACTAAATTCCCTTTTTGACATATGGAAACTTAATTAGTATAGTCTCCCTGTGGTGAGCAAAGTCATTCAACTGGTGTCATGGAGTGAAGAATCAACTTTTATACCTAAAAGTAGCTGTGTTTTTCCCTGAAAACTCCATACAAAGTCCCAGTATTGTGAATTCCTTGTGAATCCCTGATTTTCTTATTGTCTCAACTATTATAAATTATTCTGTGATTCTAAAGCTACCTTGTGATTTTACAAAATCACAGGTAGCTTAACAGAAAATAATAAAGTTTCACTGGGTCAGAACTAGTTAAAAATTTAAATCCAGTTCTAACATTAATGGATCTTCCTTTCACTGGTTGAAAAAAAGAAATGAATAAACAAAATTGCTAGAAAATTTGAAATGAGGAAAAGAGATTTCTTACAAGGGAATCACAGGTACAATATGTTTGATTTCTACTATCAACAGTATTAGTGTTGATAGTGAAATCCTGAAGCAAATATTTGTGTTTTTCTGATATTCTGTTTTCAAAATCTGCATTGTTACCACATTGGTCATGCACACTTCTCCTCACTTATCATGTTGATACCTTAAAAAGAGACAGTAGCTCTTGTCTCATTTTAGGAACAAATCTTGTGGGAGTTTTTGGGTCTGGATGGGCTCTGGGATTGTGTGTGGAAATGATGCCTGCTTGGGAGGCAGGACAGACATCCCAGGGAGGAAAGCTTTGAGCCTTTTCCACTCTGAAAATTCGTTTCAACATTGCTTTGGTGTTACCTCCAAGTTCCACTCTCAGAATGATGTGTGATGCATTTATTAAGCTTTTCAAAATCTTGTTTTGCAGCACCATTTCATGAAAAAGAATTTGGTCAACATATTTGTGTGCATTTTATTTCTGTGATCTTCAGCGATGCCTTGGGGTAAATAAGATCATGTAAATGAAAATTTAAACCATGCTTAGGTTGATTTGGTGCATGGAAGACTTTGGAAAGCGAGTGGCTACAGCAATAGCACAGCTGTGCTGTGAGGAGTGCCAGGGTGCTGCTCTAGTGCTGCGAACAGCTGGGTTTGTTTACTAGTGACACTCTCCTGCTGGAGGACAAGCAATTACAAAACTCGTAATAAATGTCACTGGAGCACAACAGAAACTATGGAGATAGAGACGCTAAATTGTGTCGATTCCTTCTGTGCCCAGAGGGTTTAGTTTAGCCAAACCAAAGTGTTACAAGATTGAATCTGTTGTTTGACACCGTGATGCAGTCTGTTCTCCCTTTATTCCAGGTGTTCCGTCCCAACTGTGAAGTGTCCTCTTGGGGTATTTAGCTTACCCTATCATATCTTAATGACATAAATTAATCTTGTAGTTCCTATCCATCTCCCTCATAAGATTTATTTTTCCCAAGTGTTTTTAGACACAAGTGCAACTACCAAAACCTATTTATTTAGGTTTTCTTCTCATGCCTGAGTTTGTGAGGAAGAATCCAAACTGAAAAACACCCCAAAAGCAACATCAATATTAAATAAAAATAAATAAAGCCTATCTAAAAAGAGGCAAGTACATTAAGAGTAGCCTTCTCTTTTTTTCATATCGAATCCAGTCTCAGCTCCTGACTCTTTAAATTTCAGGACTGAAATAATTCCATTTTTCTAGACAGTTATTTATAACTGTTAGTAAAACTTATTCCCCTTTCTCATAGATTGTTAAAAAATATGGAGTTATTAGATGTGGCATATATAACATCTCAGTGAAGGTAGTGCTGGTCAAATCCAGTGTTCTTTAAAAATATTTGGTATGAGCACGCCTTGAAGGTTAGGCAATTACACGGGTAAAGTAAACAAATGTGATCCCTGGGCTGTCATTAAACTTATTCTTAGGAACTGTGAGAGAGGAAAAGGTAAACAGCACTCCGCTTGACTTTGCTATTGTAATGTTTAATCTTCATGTAAAATGGCTTTCTCTTTTGGAGAAATTTGATACAACAAAACCCCCATTCTGTACTAACCAGCAAAATTAATTTGAGTTTCTTTAATATCCTGCATCTCTGTTCTTTGACATTACATTACTTTGTTGATGCTGCCCTTTTTGCTGAGGCGGGAGTCAGTAGATTGAGGATAATTGTAAAATGGATCAGATTAACTATTGGAGAAAAATTCTGGATTTGATAATAAGACATAGTTGGCCTGCTATGCCAATAGAATACTATTCAAATGCTGCAAGAATTATCTCTTTAACTTGACATAACTGCTCACAGCTTACTGAATAATTAAGTATCACTGTAAAATGACATTTTTAAAAAATGATACAACAATGCAGACAAGACATAATATCTACTGAAACTAGTATACTTGTGTCCCCAGTGTCAGACTTGAAATTTTATTTTCAAGGAACAAAGAAAATATTAAAATACATAAAAGGCTAATGCAGCACAATTTTAGCTGAGTTCATCATTGTGACAAGAAAGAGTGAATTTTACTTCACTGTAAAATGTGAAGTATTTTACTGTGAGATAAAGAGGCATTTGATTCTTACTGTCCTTTGATGCCAGTTAGTGTTGACAAAATACTGGCAGAGATCATTTCACTTGCCAGATGTTTTCTGCCGCTTTGGGCTACTTGTCAACTCAAATTGTAGAAGTCAGTATAAACAACTTAAGGTTTTAGCCCTGGCAAAAAAATATGTGCAAAGGGAGGGATATTAGTGCTGCTAATCAGTTTCCTATCTGTCCAGTTTCCTATCTGTCCCTATAAAGGGAAAGAAACATATTAGATCTGATTTAAGGACAAGATCTGAAGGAGTTTTCTCAAGTATCTCCACACTTTTTTTACAGACATACTCATTCGCTGTCTTTGAGTGCAAGAACAATTTTTACTCAGCCAGTTTAAGGGCAAGATGGCTACAGCATAAGCTGGTGCTAACTAAGGCATTGCATTCCTGTGTGTGGAGCAATGCTCCCGTAGGCCAGCACACAAATACATTTTTTAACCATATCAGGGGCACAGAGTGCACTTCTAGTGACTGCATGAATTGATTGAGGAGTTAGTAAAGAAGGACTGAGGAGAAACATCCAGTAAGCAGCATTTAGCTAGAAAAGCTGTGTTGTTTGTAGCAAAGGGCTGAATGTTGAACCCTGAAAGTCTCAAGGATTTTAAAACAACTGTGTCATTATATTCTGTATTTTGATGTGTTAGGAGTCAAGTTAGGATCTCTTGTAAAGCTTGAATGCTGGCATTCCAAACTGCTCCCTTTGAATGTGCAGCTGTTTGATTAGCAGTGCTTAGAGCTTTGTGAGTGTAATTGAAAAGAATGTGAAGTACATAGAGGAAATACATTCTTATATTGAGTGTTTTCCTTAGAATGAAGAAAAACTACAAATTAATAACACCGATCAGTTATTATCAGAATGTGTACTTCCAGCTTATTTTATTAACAGCTAGATAGTCTAGGATTTTAAGTTTGAAAAACTGATTTTTTTTTTTAGTCCAGTTATCTTGTTCATTCCCCATGATATTTAACTTTAAAATAACACCAGACCAGTCTTTGTTTCCTGGTACCTGTCTCCATTATCTAAACCACACTGACTCCTGCTGATACTCACAGGAACATCTTGGACTGTATCTCTTCCTCCCACCTCCTAATTTGGTTCCTTCGGATTTGGTTCCAAATGGTGTGGTTGGTAACTGATTGGTATAACAGTTGTTAGAATAGAGGGAAAAATGCCTTTCAAATGAAGAGTAAATACTCCTTGGCAATCTAAAACATCTAAAAAGTCAAAGCCATCCTCCTGTAAGATTCCAGTTACAAACTTAGGCTCCTCAGTGCTTTGGTGGGGCAGTAGTAAGGAGTATGTCTGCTGGTGACAGGTACCCAGGTTAGTGCAAACTCTGAAGTATTATTGCTTTTCCAAATGCTGCATACTTTAGCACTTGAAGTGGTTTTATAAACTCAAAGCTAACTTGCATTTAGGTAAAAATCAGAACTATATATCTTTAAAATAAGATAAACTAGCATAAGACATAAGAAAAATGAAAATTCTTATCAGTTCTCTACCCATTCTTTCCTACAAACACTGTCCTGCCTTCTAGGTTCATGCTTTTCCCCACAAATTTTCAATAAACTTGAAGAGTTAATTTAGGTCCGGGGTGGGGGGGGGGGGGGGGGATCAGTTGGAGAATTTGCTTTATATTAATTTCCTGATCTTCTCAGCAATCTTCTATTTTCTGCTTTTACTGCAGGCTCCTCCTTGCTATGCTTCTCATTCATTCTTTTTTCTTCTTTTCTTTTTAGCCGAACATGATTTACAAGACACAAATAGAACTGCTAGACTTGTATGTCTCCTTTACTAGCTTCACAGGAAACCAATAATGCTAATGTTCAAAAAACAAAGCAGTCGTAGTCTTCCCCTGTTAATGGGTGCAATTGTTTTCCCCTTGTCTTTTTGCAGAGGGACACAAGAAGGGAGAAGTAAATAGACAAGGTTGAGTCTGATAATAGTGCAGAAGCATAGTTAAATTCACTCAGGTATGTAGATACTGTGCAGTGTGCCTCATGCTAAATCACATACCTGCACGTCCAGAAGTTAATCTTGTTGGAGGTAGATCCCATTTTCTGGTGCAAATCCTAGATGCAGGGGAAATAAAGACTGTACAACTTGCCTAGTTTCTGCACAGAAGATGCCTTTGTGCTGATAAGGGTCAGGGTGTGCACTGGGTTTCAACTCAATCACAATTCCCTGTGCTAACAGCACACTAGTTTTTGAAAGATATAGAAAGATTTGGAAAGATTTAGCTAGATATATGTAGCTTTGCCCTTATTTGTGAATAATCTGTAACATCTGTGTTGATCTTCTTTATAAAATACAATATTGTGCAATATTGCAAAACACTGAAGGAAGTTAAGAGTGTACTGGTTAATTAGCAATACCAAGAATAGTGAAAAATCTTTGGACCAGGATAAAAAAAAAAAAAAGCCTGTATTATCATCTAGATTTCTCAATTCCAATCTTAAATGTTACTTTATTTTGTTAATAACTTTGTTGGCACTTTAAGATCTTCCAAGTATTTCAATTAAACATGAAACCTGACTAGACAAACAAAATAATATTTCAGATGTTTCACAGGAAGCTTTTCTCCCTCCTCTTATTCTGAAAAGCAAGCTCGACTCAGGCACCTCTTGACAAACAGCAGGGGCTTGAGCTGAGATTGTATCACCTTGGAATTTTAAAATCTCAGGAGGAATTTGAACTTGAGGTGTTGCCTTTTCGAACATGTAGTAGTGCCAGGCAGAGACAGATATTCAGTGGGGGAGGTGAAATTCCAGTGTAAGAGGCGAGAACTGGCTGAATTTCAAACCCTTTTAATATAGCATTTGAACTCTTACAGCACAATTCTGCTTAAATCCAGGCTTTGCTATTCTTGTCTTGAGTCCAAAGCCATGTCCCCAGAGTCTGAAAGATTGTATCCAATTCTTCTATTCTTCTGGCTTCAATATTTCTGAATACTTTATAAATTCTCGTCCAAACTTGTTCAAAGTTTACTTCAGTGTTTATTCTTTGTTATTTGCTTGAAAAGACTGAATTAATTAATTGGGAAATCATGTGTAGTGGGTGTGCAAAATACATAACTAACAGTTTTGATTCTTAGCAAGGTTTTTGAATTCAGCATGCACTGAGAATTTTCTTTCATTGATTGTGCTAATTCCTAAGCCTTTTTACCATAAAGCTTATGTTACTTCCATTTTCTGGGAAAAAAAGGAGGGAGCACTAAGAACTGGAACTCAGACACCTTCAGAATATAAATGCCGCCTGCTTTTCCCATGAATTGACTAATGCATTGCTCTGTGGTTCACTTGAACTAGGAATCTAAGGAAAAAAAAATCCTAGACCCACAAAGGCCTTTATGTGCTACTTGAAAGGAAGAATGGGGTCAGACACTTTTTTGGACTAAGCCTTGATGACACAGGAGAAATTTAAAGTCAAAAGAAACTAACAGAATTATGCAGGGAAACATATTTTCCTGCTGCCAGGAAAGAAACAGGCAAGTTTTGTTCTGCCTCTTTGGAAACTTTGCCAGCAATCAGCAGTGAAGGCTCCTGTTTGAGAAAGACAGGCAGGGGATCAGCTTTTATTAGTCTCTTTTGCTACCTCCCCCTTCACTGTCTCCTGTAACTTACATTCATAACTTGGTCTAATTTAATTCTGAAAGAAAATTCTATTTTTAGAGAAGGAAAGTTGCCGCTAAAAATGCTCTTGAGTTAAACTATCACTCTAGTTAGTGTCGTAACAGCTCTATATTTTGCCCCAATCACTTGGCAAATATGGCGTGTTTTCCACATTTCTATAGTTGTTGCCCAGCAACTAATTCCCCTATTAGTTGTGGGTTTAATTTCCTTCACCCAGGCAGCTATGTTCTCCATCTCCTTTCAGGTTCATTCCACCAACCCTTCCAGTTCTGTGTCAGCAGCAAAGGGTAACAGAGTAACAGAGTCCCTTAAGTGCAATGGAGATATTGTTATCATTAGGTTATTTTTGTATCCGTACCTTCATTTATCCTTCAGTAGAGCAGCCCCGGGTAAAATGTTTTATAAGCACTTGCTTTCGGAGATAGGGGTAATTGTTATAGGAAAAAATATGCCTAATATGTATTTATTACATATGTTTTTAAGCTGTTTTTCTCCTGTGTAGCTTATTCATGACATAAGTGAACTGACCTGTAACAGCAATATGGCTGGAGAATGCAGCGAATGATACAGAAATCCTTTGACCCAGAAAATTACACAGGTTAAACTGTATTACAAAAATTTTCATCGTAAATCCAGCTTCACAGTCTAAATATTTGTCTGTTTTCTCTTAATGACATTTTTTAATTGTAAAAATATATATTTGAACTGGATATACCCAGAGACCCAACTCCATTTTTGTCATTAGTCTTGGAAATATTCTGCAATGTATAATGGCCTTTTTTGTTTGTTTGTTTCCTTTCAAGTGTCTTTGATTTGAAGATGAGTGACCCAGCCCTTTACTAATTTTGCTTCAACAGTGCTTCCAGAAGAAAGACAGCAAATAAAAGTCAGTTGCTTATGTCTTCCTTCAGGTTCAGAGATTTTCCTTTACGCAGCTAGCTGAATGCAAAAGTGTTTACTACTGAGGTGGATCAAAAATTATCTTCCATTACTAAAGAAGCATTAATTGTCTCTTGATCTGAGAGAAGTTGTCGCAAGATTTTTCAATTACAACCTAGATTTATAATTTGATGGTATGTAGTTCATAACAAGTCTGAACCTGTAGAACCTGGGACATTTAGATCATTTAGTTCTATTTAATTTACATTTATTTGTAATCTTTGTGTAGTTGTGCAACTCTATTAAAAGGACACATAATCTTGTTTATACTGTCTGTATAGTAGTTTAAGCTTTATGGATTTAATTTGATGATAGAAAGGAGAGGAAAATCAGGTTCAAAGTGTATGAGATTCAGATGTGTAAGACCTGCATGTGTCAGCAATAGTATCTGCCTTGTTAGCAGGCTTAAAGCAGAATACATAGGTTCTGTCTCCTTCTCAAGACCAGTACCTCTGTGTCAAGGGATCATCAGCTAATGTTATCTTCTGACAGCCAGCTCAGTGGATATCACATCAATTATGCTTTAAATTTGCAAATTTTTTTTTTCTACTTATATCCACACTTAAAATAGAAGAGTGTGATCATTTCCAGATAGGAAATAGCTGCACTCCCAACTGCTAACCCTTGTGGGGTGGCAGGGTATGACCACACAGCACAGTCTGTATCTTGCAGACTTTCCAAGCCTCATGTTGTCTTACGTGTCTCTGTAACAGCTGAAAAATACACAAACCTACCTGTGCATTTTCATGTTTGATACTACCAGTAAAGATGCACTGCTACAAGTGGAAAGAAAGGAAACTTTCATTCTCATTTAATATGGGCTTAATTATGAATCTGCGTTTACTTTGGGATAGAACCTGACCCAAGGACCAGCTCTTTTCTGTTTCCCAAATAGGTACCTGTATTAACATAGAATGCACTGAGATATTGCTAGGTACCCCTTTCAGCTTGACAGAGGAGCTTTGTGCAAAACATCTATTTCAAATGTTCTGATACTGATACTCTGAAATTCTACAGCACATATTTTAACATATTTGAAGAACCAAATTTTCTTGCTTTATTCTTCTCACACTCTAGCCAACACCAGTAATCAGCACTAGAACTGTGTAATAGGGTTTTGTTTCAAAACTCTGATTTTTTTTCTTTTTATTTGGTCTCTATTTGAGGCCAAGTGAACTTTTCTTTTTTGTGTCTTTTTTGGAGCTGCAGTGTTGCTTGATATACTTCCTCATGTGCAGCAGCAGGTGAAAAGTACTTGAGAGACAGAGAAAGGATTTCTGAAGAAGCGGATGTGACATCAGAAAAAGGGAAGTTTGGAAACTGTAGCTTTTCAGCAGGTCAAGACACTCTTTGTCATGCCTTAATGCAATGCTGGATCCGAATTTAACCTGATTTATGCTATGCCTTTTACCATTCCCTCTTGTAATCAACGTGCTCTCAGAAACAGTAAGGCACATGCAAACTTCCTATTACTAAGTTTTGATTATGAAATTTACAGTTTTGATTTTGTGGTGTCATCACTTGCTTTTTAATGTATAAATGGCTCTACTAGCAGAGAGACATAGAAGAAATGGGCCTCATTTTGTCAGTGCCTGTGAAAATTAGTGAAAAAGTGTATCTAGCTGATTCAGCCTGAACTATTATATTTTTTGCTTTTCTATGAAGAGGAATAGAAGCAGGCCATGAAGTCATAGCAAATTTTTTTTAATATGTTTTATTTATTTGTGGTGTGATTTTATTCCTTCCTTACTTTTACTTCTGTTTACAACTATTAGTCCTTTTTCTCTTTTCTTAAAAAGGCAATTTTTAAAAGACAAAAAAGGGCAGCTCCCCGTGAATAACATCTTGATTTATATGGGTATTTCCAGACATAAAAATAAACTGATATAATTCAAAGGCATGAATTCCCAGGAATATATCCAAAAGCGACATTGTCCACATGTGTGATCAATATTATTTAGCTGAAGACTGCCAAGAACAAACTAGTCATTCCCCTTGCTAAGAGCTTCCCCTTCCCTACTCGAATTCTGATTTGATAAAAACAGACAATGCTTTTAGTGATATGGTTCATGTCCTTGTATTTATCCCACTGCTTTTGGTCTTGCACTCTTCTCCAGACTTCCCGACTTATACTCAATTAAGTGTTACTAGCACAGGGCCTTCAAAACCTGGAAGCTGAGCTCATGGCTGACTAGGTCTGTACCTACAGTACAAGGGATACAGGGAAACCAGACATTTCTCAGAAGTTCTTTTGCTAAGAATTCTTGATTTTTGAGTCAAATTTTGTTTTTAAATCACTGAGCTAAGTCTATTAATTTATAAGAGCTTGAAAATCTTTATGTAATACGACTTGTAAAACTCAACCCATTAATTCAGCTATGATTATAGCATACAACTTTGAAGAACAAACTTCAAAAAAGAGACCAAAAAAACCCCAAAGGAGATCAGCTAATACTGTTACTGGGAATTTTAACTAAGGAATGCTTAAACCCTTATTAATAAAATCATTAAACTGAGAAATGTGCAAATAATTTCTGGATATATCCTGCTCAAATAATGAATTCTTATGTGTTTTTAATATTATATGAAAACAGCAAGGACACTTTTTTGCAATTATAACAAGCATTTAAAGGCAGCAAGACTTGTGTTAAAACGAGCTTCATGTTTTCCCTTGTTGAGTACTTGATTTTGTAGATTTTCTAGGAATCTTAAGGCATGACATGCAAACTACAGAAGCCATGAAGGGGGCATCATGTGTGCAGATGGAATGATGGATCTGACACAGCTGTTGCTGACTGCTCTTTCTCAGCATTCCCACTGCTGTGGCATACTGTAGGGTTACATATCATTGGTAAATTTTCTTAGCTCCAAATCTGCACTGCATTTAATGTGGTGGTTTGTGGTGTGTTTTTTTTTGTTTGTTTGGTTGGTTGGTTTCTTGTTTTTTTGTTTTTGTTTGGTTGGGGTTTTTTTGGGTTTTTTTTGCTAAAGAATGTCTGCCCTATAATATCCTCTAGCACTCTACTCACCCTCACCCTCACCCTTAATTTAATTTACAGTTAAAATCTTAGGGCTCAGTCCTGTCAGTACAAGTTTTCTTGCTTCACTGAGTAAAATGACACAAATTTAAATTCAGTGATAATTTCACAATATTAGGAAATAGCTTCAGCCAGTACTGCAGTTATAAGGCTTTTGATTACTTCTGATAAATCTAAATGTTATCTAGGGTAATTTCCTTCCTGAGTGGCATTTGTAGTTCCATTCTTGGCTTCCTGATAAAATTGAAAACGAAAATTTTCATCACTCTAATAGAAATTGTGTATTTGTAGTAAGACAGAGCCAATTGACCCGTGTGATCAAAGTAGACTGAAGCCTAATGAATTCCTGATCACCTAAGGTAAAATACTAAAGCAGTATGACAAAACAATGAGATTGTGTCTCACTGTGCAGCAAGACAAATAGATCAATAGGAAATGTTTCATCTTGGTAAGATAGAGAAATTGTATTTACTTAATGTAATGCTGATTGGGATTCATAACTCCAGTGAGACACTTCTGGGTGTGTACTATTGTAATAAATACACACATTCCACCGGAGAGATTAAAGCTCTTGGCACTAATATAGAAAGTGATCAAGGTAGCATTTATTGCTTAATGATGTGTGTCTGCTGCATCTGTTCAGAGGTACTACTGTGCCCTTCGGTAAAACTTGCAACAGACACTCTACAGATAAGGATGGGTGGGTACACGGAGCGAGTCTCTCTCCATCTTGCTTCATGACTCACACAAGGCCATGTCACAAAGTGAAGTATGGGACTGAAGAACTTTTTTTTTTTTTTTTCCGGTGAACAAATAATAAAGTACTCCAGATAGACTAAGTACAAATCCAAGTACCCCAGCTTCCCTCACCTTGGGGGACAGGATGAGAAGTAAGGGCTAGTTTACCAGAGCCTCAAAAAGACTATGCAGCTGGTAGTGTGGTGACTGTTGCTTGATAAAATGCAGAGAAGCCTCACCCTCAACACAGGCCTCTGTGTAAACTGTACAGTCTAGCCCAAAATACCTGGCTGCAGTTTGCTAACTTAGGTTCCTTTTAGATTTTATCTCTTGGTGGTTTGTTTGTCATGCAGCTCTCTCAGCACGTCTTTGCCTCTCTTTCTTCAGAATTATGTGTTTTGTTGCTTGCTTTGGCATTGATCTCCATAGTCAGTGGTATGGTTTTCTCTGTATTGTTCCTGAGAAAATCGTTGTTTTTTCTGGTACATATTGCAATTGCTATATCTGGTCATTTGTGTGCCCCTCCTCAGAATGATTTTTCTGCTGGGATGAGGGTGGGAGCAGGACATACAGCTATACTGTGACTTTAAAAGCCTATCTTTAAATTGGTTTTCTCATACATGGTCTATAGTATTAGTAACTCAGATTAACAACAGCAGGTACTATTTAGTTAGCTACCTCATGGTATGTAAACATAAGCAGTCATACCTGCTTATACACCAAATAATCAAGTAGCAAGTAAAAAAAATATAGTATCTAAGTATCTCACCTCTCCTTTGAGTACCTGAGAGAGCCTGATAAAGAGTTAGAGAAAACCAATGAATCCGATGACTGCTGAAGCACTGGAATTATGACTAAGGCTAGTAAAAAGGAGTTAAATGGAACTTGTCCTGAAACAGGCTTTCTGGCAGCAATTCAAAACTTGACTAGACTAACTGTAACAAGAAAGGACTAAATGTAATCCTGCTGTTGATTTGATTCCTCATGTTGCCTTTGTCTGCAGTACACGAATTACCTTTCAGCTTCACATAGCTTAATTGTGATCACAGCCACTTAAGTTTACTAATGGTAACACTTTAAAGGCACATATTGGAAATCTAGCAAATGAGATTTTTTTTATAGCACTTTTCCCTTGATTCATAATATCATTTTAATCCTATGTATACTTTCCCTAAAAGCTTTGACAAAAGGCAGCAGTAAGTGTACTTGCTATGACTATAAGGTCGTGATGAATATGCTGTTATACAATGTTAGCGTGCTGGGATGTATATCAAAGAAAAGTTGGAATGCAGAGCTGTGGGAATTTGAAACTATTGTAGATACCAAATCATGTAATCTTTCATAAAATGCTTAATTATTTGAGGAACACTTGGTCTGGATTTGGGTTGGTTTTGGTTTCGGTTTGTTTTTTTTCTCACTGTAGAACTCTTCTAAAGTGTGACTAATAGTTACTTAATTTCTTCGAGAATCAGCCAAAGAGTACTGCTAGTCACCTTGTACTCATTGGTTCTTGTACTCAAATTTGGTTTTAATGTGAATAGCTTTTTATAAGCTTGTCCTTGTTTTGTCTCTCTGCACACTTGGTGAGTTTCCCTGTGTTACTTTTAAATGAGGTAAGCTCTCTGAGGTTTTGCTGTCAGCTGGGATCTCTGATCTCCTGGTGAAACTATTAGCTCCTTTTAGCACTTGTGGAACCTTCAGCTCTCCTGTCATTAATGTGTGACTTGCACAAAGCCACTAATAATTCTCTGTTGGAAATAACTCTTCTCATACGTCACAGCGTCGCATATATCTCATCCAGACTGAACAGTCTGAGAGCCTTAGAGTCTGCTTCCCATTCCGGGATTAGTGAATATCCTCGGGCTTTTCGTCCTACAGTTTTTTTTCTGATAAGGCCCTCTTATGCCAAAAGACTGGGCATTTGGTGGGACAGGATTAATTAAATGTCTGTTGGTGATTATGTTTGTTTGTTTGTTTGTTTTTACAGGTGGGTTTTTAAAACTTTTTTTCTGTCTAGTCTAAAACCTTACAATAGGTAGGACTTAATGACCAGTACTTGTCAATTTACCATTTAATGTAGACATAGTGAAACTATAGTGAAACCCAACAGGCTTGCTAAAACTGTTAAAAAGAAGGGAGGTGTATTAGATTGCTTTGCTTACTATACATTACCTGAACCTGGACCATTTCTGGAGTTAAAAGCCAGTTTCTGACAAGGTAACTACAACATACTGAACATATAAAACTCTGTGACCCTTTTCAATCTGATTTGGGTATCTTCAATTGCTGTTGAAATACAGTGGTTACTTTGAATGAAAAATGAAGAAAGAATGTGTGTTCAAAATGAAGTGGATCAGGATGGATATGAGTAACAATACTGAATGTACCACAGTCATGAGGATAAGAGGATGTTCACATGGTTTGTCTTTATACTTTTAACTTCAAATATTGAGATTAGGACTTTCAGTTTCACCTCAGCCCCTTTCCAGTCAGTGGAGATAGAACACACCTGTGCTCTGAATGGCCCTCCAGAGTAGCCCAACTTAATTTTAATGGTATACAGGAAGATGAAAAACAGAAGCCTCACAATTTAGGGTAAAGTTGAATGCTAATTAATCTATATACACACATCTGTTCATTCCACTGGTTGGTACTGTAATATTGACTTTGTAATGTAAGGCAGGGCAGACCAGGAGTGAGTTATGATTGCTATTCTCTGTGTGCAAATCCACAAACTTGGCTAGACACATAAGGCGTGTAGAAAAGAGTATGATAAGATTGCAGAAGTTTGGCCTGAAGTTTTCAATGTCAAAATTCAAATACATATGTCTTTATGAAATAGCTGAATTGTATCTACAGCCAAGAAGGAACTTATTTAGGTAAAATACAAAAAGATACTATCAGTATATTGCTAGAGCTGCATTTGTCTTAGAGAAGTATTTTTTGTTTCTCTCTTAGGCATTCTGGGGAATGTCCATAGAAATTACCTGGAAAGCAGGCAGAAAATAATGTGAAAGCATTTGAAACTAAAACAAACTAGATCTTTAGTATTAGAATTTGCAGTTTGCAATCTGCCATCACTGTGAAAATTACATCACTTTACAGATGAGGGAAAGAAAACAACTGCAAGAAGTTTCAGGAAGTTTGCACGGAAAGCAGCTCTTGCTTTGCTTGTGATGACGTGACGCACTGAGTGTGGTCCTTTTGCAGGGAAATTGGTTTAACTGGGAAGTTCTTCATTTCAGGCAGTGAAGAACACATGCTAGAAGATTTCTTTACCAATGCTGTCAACTGATTATAGTTACTGCCATGAAAAACACTGTGGAAATACTCAAATTGTTTTTCAAACATCTTAGGCAGACTTGCTGCAAGGTGCAATCTGCTATAAGGGCACTTGTTATAGACAGAATACTCTACTGTAAGTGGTGAAAACTATACTGTAACTGGTATGCTTTGTTGTCTAATGACAAGGAGGGACACAGAAGACAAAATTTCGCTGACTCCTCAGTCTTGGAATATAGAGGGGTAAAAAGTGAAGTGAAAAAGAAATGGGGCTGTGGATATGACTACATGTGCTAAGTGGACTGGGGTTAAGCATGGCAGGTCACACGCAGCTACTGTCTAATGAGCACAGTGGGCTTAGAGTAGAGGAAATAAAACCAGGGGATTTAGCAACTGCACAAAGACCTCCTCAGCTACTGAACTTGTGACCCTGCAGCTTACACTGGACAACGTTATTTTAGTGACTTAATGTGGCAAAAAGAGGAAGCTGTTCAAATATTTAAATTTAAAATGTCAAGATATCTCTTTTTGAAACTCTACTGATACGGGGAGGAGGAGGCTTGTTGAGAGAGGTTGGTATGCCTGTAATACCGATCAGTTTTTCCTCTAATTAAAAAACGTGAGGCCTTAGAATTCTGTTATTTTCTAAACAAATAGGTATACCAACTTTATGATTTTTCCACTTGAAAACAGTAATATTGCTGAAGAAATACACTGATCCTCAGATTGCTTTGTTTAGAATTAGAAAATAGATTCTTATGTGAAGCGTAAACGGTGAAACTGCATACATTATGCAAAGGCAATGATGATCATGTCTGTGAGCATTGAGAATGCTTCCTCTGGGGTTAGCTTTCCAAGACCAAACTGAGAGGATAATTTGCTTTTCTGTACTGGTGACTCCTGAAAATGATGTCATAGGCATGACCAGATCAGTGAAGTCACATCTCCAAACAGAAGCCTCAGTTTGACACATGGCTTTCTAAATGGGGAGGATTGCACAATTTCTTCAGAAATGTGCAAACACATCTTCATTTAAATACTTTCTTGCAGTATTCTGTCACATACAAGGAGAGTATGCAAAGATACGTCAAGATTTTGAAATTTCAAATTTTTTTTAATTTTTTCCCAATTTCAAAACATCACCAGAGCAAAATCTAAATTCACAGGTAGTTATTTCTCCATATCATTATTATCTTGGTCCTCAGATGAAACAAATTCATGGTAGTTCCCTTGTATTCTGCAGTTATACAACTTCACATGAGCTGAAAATTTAATCCAATATTTTAAATTTAAAAATTCTCTAGAATTTTAAAATGGGTTTGTAGTTCTATAGTCCTTTGAAGTTTTTGTTATTAAAACATTGGCCTTTGTTTCTCTTTAGATCTTCCAACTGTCTCAAACACTTGTAACTACTGCTGCTAATACATAAGGTATTATATATTAACCTAATGCATAATATGAGCATATAAGGAAAAATACTAAAAAAATGTTTATATCAAAACACTGAGAATTTTAGTAAAAGAGATAGGTCTATTTGCCTATGAGTGTACAGACGGATATTAAATGGAGCAGTTAAAAACTGTGTTAAGCACTTGCAGCCTTCCACTACTTGGATCTGTTCCATAAGTGTTCTAGAGTAAGGGATGTGTGATGTACAAACATTGTGTAGCGAGTATTTTGTTTAGTTTGGGTCAAAGCCCAGTCTGACATGACATACAAATTCTGTGCAGAAGGACTTTATGATATTTTCTTTAGTGGATAGTTTGGGCAGAAATCCAAACTGGGTCAGTAAAAAGCCAATGCCAGCCAAGGTTGGGTTTGGTTTTCCCTGTTTTTCTGTAATTTGCATTGAGGCTCTCATCTCTCTGTGACACTTAGAAAGGCTCTTTTGGGCTGCAAGAATTCCCCTGGCCCAGGCACTCAGAACTTTTAGGAGCTAGAACGGAATGCTGTAAACAAAAGAGCACTAAACCAAATTGCCCCTGTTCTGTTTTCCATCCCTGGGTCTTTCACCGGGCTGAGCAGCTGTTGACATGTGGCACATGAGGACAGGAGGCCTCTGAAAGGCAGCAGGAGAGCCCAGTGAGGGGTTTTGAGGGGGCACAAGAGGGGCCTCAGGGCCTGCACTGTGCCTCTTGTTCTGCTGGAGTTGTATGACCCCTCTTTGAGCTGGTTACACTGCACATTGCATGCAGCGCCATTTTTAATATAATCCCAAACTTTAATGCTGCTGGAAGAGTTCCTCGCTTCCCTTGGTGTCTCACATGCTGTTAGTGGTGGATGGAACCAGAGGAGGAAATGCAGCAGAGCTGAGCCAGGATGGGGCACCAAGGAGTGAAGTGCTACAGGGGCCAGATGCGAGGGGAGGATAAGACAGCAGGCTGGGTAGGGGCATGGTCCTGTGCTGAGGTCTGGAGAGAAGGAAGAGGATGAGGAAAATTCTGGGAGGCAGCAAGCTAGAGATGAGAAATCCTATTCAGTCACAAGACCACTGCCGCCTCCACAGTTAACACAGTTCACTGTGTGTCTAAGGCAACATCTGAACCTCCTTCTGCTGGAGAAGATCTGTCAATCTTTGTCACCCCTGTGACAACCCCTAGCATGCCCCAAAGACCCCATTTACTGCGCCAAGACAGTTCAGACTTGGTTAGACCCTCACCGATTCATTCTTGGAATCTTCTTTTCAGCCACTGCAAACCTGAATGTTGCTTTTCACCCCTGAGGCCGTAAGAGTAATTTTGACCTAGCTTTATTCTAAAGCTTTGAACTTTCCCAATATACAATGTTTCTTTAGTTTCTGTAACATCACTGCTACAAGTACACCAAGAAGCAAGGTTAGAGTTAACTCACACATCTCTAGCTGTTTACTGGCTTTGTCTTGCTGGTAAGAACTTAGACTGTGAATCATTGTCATCTGCAAGGGCATTCTTGTAGCACGGAGTAAATTCATAAGAGATGCTTTCATTTGCAGATGCTAGAATCAGATCAATCTTATAGTGAAACTGCAGCTCCAGAATGACTTCAGCCAAGTTAATTTAGTTTTGCCACAGCACTATTTACTTACATGTTTTGACATAAACATTTGGTGTAACAATTTTGACAGATAAACTGCCAGAAAATTGATAATATAAAATAGTAATTTTCTACTAGCTTAGCTCCTAGAGTTGACTCACCATAGGTCAGAGCATGGTACCACAATACATTTAAAACGTTTCAGTACCACACTAGAGGCACAATTAATGCTAGTGATTCCAAGAGAAGTAATTGTAGTCCTTCCTTCCAGACAAAGAGTAAAAGGAAAAAGAACAAAGCATTATGTTTTATAATACCTTCAATCTCTTTCCTGGCTAGACAGATGAAATGATTTGAGTCATAGAATCAGAAAAATTATGATCTCTTCCAATTGTTTTACTTTCTCTAATTACTCAATTATCCCAAATGTTTTTAGACACTATCCAGTATCACTTTTAGAAACAATGAGCAATAAATGGAGAGTTTAACTCTCCATTGTTTCTTTTTAGTGTAATAACAGAAATAATTAGTATAATAACAGAAAAAAAAGAATAGAAAACTATGCCTTCCTTTGATAATAACTTTAATTGATAATAACTTAGTTCTACCTGTTTACTTGTTGATGTGAAGAACAAGAAACAGCTGCTGCTAGCCTAAAAGAAACTGCCTGCAGGAGGTGACTCTTTTAAGTCACAGACATACTTATGATGCCAGATAGTGCTTGAAAATTAAAGCTAGATAATCTAGAGATCAGTAATAAGATGTAATTTTTAAACAGTCACTGCAAAGCAGAACATTAAATATTACTATGGGATTTCTAATGCTTGAGATTATTCACAAAGGCTATTACTCAGACACTTCCTTAAGCTGCAAGTTTAAAAGCTCTAGGACTGGTTTGGGCTGCTTCCTTTGCAGAAATGCCTTTAGTGACA
Organism: Hirundo rustica; assembly: GCF_015227805.2. Taxonomy (NCBI): domain Eukaryota; kingdom Metazoa; phylum Chordata; class Aves; order Passeriformes; family Hirundinidae; genus Hirundo; species Hirundo rustica. The sequence goes on from NC_053458.1 coordinate 17,372,488, forward strand.
CCTCCCATGTCAGTTAATTTCAGATAAATGAAAAAAAAAATTCTGATCATGCATCTTTGCATCTTCTCTATGCACCTAATGAAACATGTGTCATTTGGGCAAAGGTGCCATGTACGAATAACAAGGCTTCACAGTTTATGGGCAAGTCACTCAAAATGTTGTAGAAAGGCAGATTGTAAAAACAACTTGGGTGGTTGCAAGCTTCATGAAAAATGCTGAGATCTTGGAAATGTAATTTAGTAGTTAGTCTGTTTTAGTCAGGAAGACTAAATGGGAAAGGCTTAGTCCTGAGCTAATAGGGCCCAACAAATTAGTGAATTAGAGTTGTAATGCCCTATGGCCTCCTAGCTATCTCCTGTGGTAAAGCCCATAAAGCTATAGGCTTTATCAGCATCTCTTTTTCCTCATAGTTTCACTCTTCTTTAAATGGGGCTCATTTGTTCAATCTTGGGCAGCCTGAACCCCACTAACCAAGAGGAAAGACAAGTCACTGGAAATATTTTTCTTTGCACCATCCTTAAGGGAGAGCTTAAGGTCTGATAATGCTTTGCTGCCTTCTTTCTTCTCATTTTCCCTCTACACTTCTCATTTTCCCCCTACACTTTGGAAGATGTCCCAGTGCATGTTTCTGTGCCTGCTCATAGGTGGCTACAGTTTATTCCTTTTGCATAACTGCTTCTGTGGAACACTCCTTGACCTCTGATGGGTTTAGTTTATCTGTACAGATGAGCTCACATCAGTTCATTTTTCAAGGAATTATACAGTCCAGCTGCATTTGGAGTTTGCTATAGCAGGTTCCTGTACTTATGACTGATGTATGTATTAACATAGTAAATGGCAGTTCTCATAGCATGATCAAGTTTATTGTCCTTGGCCACATTAAATCTTTGTGTAACTCTACTTTTGAAAATCTCTGGAGGGAATGTATCACCATATGTTCTGTTCACAATGAACAAGATCTTCCAATGACTTAATTTCTGCTGAAAATACTTACTGTGTATTTAATTGTTATTTGGGCTAGTACATCTCTTCTAAGGTCAAGGGTGCTTCATTAGAGTAAGCAGAAATAGGTGGAATTAGTTTTTTCTTCCTGTAGCCTGTGCAATGACAAGGTGGAAAAAAAGAGAAAAGAACCAACAAAAAAAAAAAAAAAAAAAAAAAAAAAAAAAAAAAGAGAGAGAGAGAGAGAGAGAGAAAAGAACCAACAAAACCCCCAAACTATCAATTTTTGTATCCCTGTGATCAAATTTGCTGTGCAAGGGCAACAAGACTCAGAGCTGACACAGTGTTAGGAGGAGACCAAACCTGGGTGTTAGCAGTCCAGCTGATGAAGTCTTCTATTGCTGATGACAAAAGCTTTTAAACTGAAATGCAATTTGCTTCTCTTTTCTTCAACAGTGATCAACACCTAAAGAAAAGCCATAGTAAAGGAGCCAAAGTTGCTTCACTAGTAAATGAAATCAGATAAACACATACTGATTTCTAAATTTTTATAAAATGGATTTGCATTTTTCTGATTAAATGAATTAGTTCTTGTGCTATTAGAAAGAGTGTAAGCTGAAAACTCTCTTATCCTCAGATATGAATTCATGGAGAAGTTTTTTGACACCGCTTTCCTGTAATATACCTCTTCAATGATCACTATGTTGAGATACTTCCTTTTCTTTCTGCTGTGAGCTTGTCTTTTAGTGCCAGAATTTCCATTTATCATTTCCTTTATCATTGCATCACAGAATGAATGGTGAGAGGCTGACTGCACAAAAAAAGGTCTGGAATTTATTATTAATACTAAAAACAATTTTTTCATGTTTTTGAGTTTAGCAATGCAATGGAATTATATTGAATATTGTTACATATGCATCAGCTCAGAATTCCTGGAGTACTGGTTCATTAAGAAAAGGACAAGATTGCTGTTTTTCTGGTGATTGACAAATCCACTTTTACAGTCTGTGGTCTTTCCAGAAAGCCACAGGACATCCTCATGGGTATAGAAAATAGGAAAACACAGTATTGAGCTGTGCCAGTCAGAAATGTGAGGAGGACCTGAGGCCCTTCCATGCCACATCTGCCTTTTCCTTTAAGACAGGTTGTACATTATTGGAATCGTATATCATTAGCCATACAAATAACAAACCAGAAAAATGTAAATCTGTAATAATAGAAAATGCCATTCTGCTGTGTTTTGCTCCTGGACAGTCTGTATATGCCCAACTATAGTTGGGCTTGTTGATCACAGGACTACTCTAGAACTTGTCTGTAAAACCACTGTAGATACCTGATCTGGAGAACCAACTGAACAGGTCCACTCCTACCTTGCATTATTAAAGCTGCCTTCTACCCATCATGGGTCATACATGGAGCTGCTCCCTGCAGCAGGTGAATCCCCTTCTCACAGGAGTCTCCTGGTCTGCACAGTTCCTCACTTACTGACTCCCTCCCACTGCCCCAGCTGTACCCCAGCAGCTTTTCCACTCTGAGCGTGCCCAGTTGCTGTCAGGATGAAGTGTTCCCCTTTCCCAGGCAAACAGGCAGCTGTTCTTCATCTAGTCGCAGGACTTGTTTAACAGAATGCTCGATATGCCTCTCCTTAAGTGAACCCAGAATTAGGATGTTACTGCCCTGGAAGCAACGGTAGCTTTTTTGGCATTGAGTGTAATTCATAAGCATGGCCAGCACATACCCCAGTGTTAAGGGGAAAAATCTGATTTTGCATACACCTGTTTCTAGGCGTGGCTGGAATGGGAATAATGGAGCCTTCTTTGGAAAAACATTATGGGATCAAGAGGGGTCTGGGACCTATACAGCTGTTTTCCAAAATATGGCATTACTATAAACTAGCTTGGCAACAGCCCTGAACAGAACAATGGGGAGCAGTGGGGACTAACACCTCTGCCCATAAAGAAAGGCGCTGGAAATTAGTCAGCTTGAAAGGTTAGAAGCTTCTGACTTTTCTTATACAAGCTTCCATAAAATAGCATTATATCAGAGGACTTATTAGGCAACTTGGATATTTCATTGTATCTGGGGAAATGAGCAAGCAGCTGAGAAGAAAAGCACATCTGAACAAACAGAGGATTGCACAGTTGGATCTTTTAACACAAGGATCCAAATTGTAGCTTTAAGTTACATGCCTCTTCTGAGAAGTTCAGCTTTGATGCTGATGGAATGTGACTGATCAAAAGCAGAACTGGTATAGAGGATATAATTTGGATCAACAGCAAGGAAATAAATAAAGTCAGGAGATGTTAAGACTGACCCCACTGGGTCATTTAGGCTCACTGGCATCCTCATCCTCCATGACTTTCTATCTCAGATGCTATAATAATATTCTCCTTATCTTGTTTACTGAAACAAAAGGGATTGTTGATGAAGATGTAGTTTTCCTTTCTAATTTAGCATTTAAAATTTCAGGATTAAAATGCTTTAAAGCCAACAATAGAGGACAAGAAGTGTCTTGGCAACATAAAAACATGTTGGCAGTGGAAAAGTGCTGAACTGTTGAAACTGTCACAGATAATGTTTTCCGTTTTTTTCACATTAAGATGCTGTCACATGAAGGGTAATTTCCTGCTTTTCAAATTCCTAGTCAGGGCTACCTCATTTAACAGAGGGTATGCCTGCTAGCTCTTTTCTGGAAATGATAGTTGTGTGTAACTACTATACTGGTGTTTCTTTTTTTGATAAAAGTTTGCTAGGCTTGTTTTTAACAAGAGCATTGAAGGCAAATGAAAAGTAGGTATGAGGTCTTTGGACTGCAGCACTAAATCTGAAAGTACTTGAAGTACAAGTTTTTCTGGTAGTTACAGTTGAGCCATTCTAGAAGCATCTTTGTATAGATTCCTATTAAAAGAAAAAGGGAGCAGGTGCAAAAAGAGTGGGAGAAATCAAGGACTGTGGGGGAAGAGAGAGGTGGCCCATGAATGCTTAGGAGTAGGGATGAAATTCTACTAAGAGGGGAAGTACTCAAAAGGGAAGATAGTAAAGAGAAGAAATGGAATGGAATGGAATGGAATGGAATGGAATGGAATGGAATGGACAAGAGAGACTGGAGGGCAAGGGGAATGACCCTAGAATCCGAAGACTAGAGGAATCCAGCTAAAGGTGAACAGGAATCCAGCTGAAAAGCCCTAGTCAGCAAAAGGACAAGAGTATTCGGAGTGTAAATGTGAAAAATTGTTGAGCATTGAAGGAGATTTGTGAACTCTGGCATATTTCTGTGTTCCAGATAAATTATATCAAAGTCCAAAAAAACAAGGCCACCATTGTCCTTCATCTCTATATATTGCTATGGAGATAGTGTCTGTTTCCTCCACACTGTGCCATCTATACAGCTCTTTATAGCTGAGGCATCTTTTTACAGCTGGTATGAAGGTACTAGGCTGAGGTCTTGGTGTTCACTAGGTAATTAGGCATTTTGAAAAACAAACAGTAGAAATTATACAGAGAGGGATAGTGTATGATTAGATGAACCTATGTATGTATATGGTGTAAAGATATTTTTAGCTGTCCAACAGTTATTTACAATGAGATATTATCATGATCTTTCAGTATTTCACACCACAGACTGGATGAAGCAGCTCTTCAGAACTTAAAAATATATAGGAGTATAATCAAAGTATCCTAAAGCAACATGACTGGTATAGAATACATTAGGAGGTACAGGCTTTGTGAAAGTAGTTATCTTTACCTTCTGCATTGTATCCATAGTTACTGTTATGTACAGCTAAAATCTATGAGCCATGTATTTGTGCTTCCTCAAAAGAGGGTTGTTTCCCAGTTTGAAGGATATTTTTACTTGGATTATGCAGACTCTGACTATAATATGAGGCAGAAAGTGGAATGAAGCTTTCATAGAATCCCAGAATATGCTGAGTTGGAAGGGACCCATTACAACCATCAGGTCCAACTCCTGGCCCTGTGCAGGACTTCCCAGGAGTCACAGCCTGTGCCTGAGAGCATTGTCCAAGCGCTTCTTGACCTCTGTCAGACTTGGGGCTGTGACCACTGCCCAGGGGAGCCTGTTCCAGTGCTCAGCCACCCATGGGGTGAAGAACCTTTTCCTGATATCCAATCTAAACCTTCCCTGACACAACTTCAGGCCATTGCCTTGGATTCTGTCACTGGTCAAGAGAGTGAAGAGATCAGTGTCCACCCCTCTTCTTCCCCTCACAAGGATGTTGAAGACCATAATGCTGTCTCTCCTCAGTCTCCTCTTCTCTGGGCTGAACCTATGACTCTGTTTATTCTCTGAAATCTTTATTATTCTCATTAAGTGAAAAGATAAAGACTCAAGAATCTCTCATAATAAACCAAATTAAGTCGTGTCACTGGAGACTACTGATAGCTGATTTTTTAGTTTGTGTGTTTAAAACCCTGCATCACTTAATCCCTGCAAGCCTGTTCCTCATCGTACATCCGCAGGTTTTGGATTACTTAACTTTTTTATTGTGTACAAATCCAAATGCAAAACCATCTCAGAAAAATATGTTGAAGACCAAGCCAGGGTAAGACCTTATAAGGTATTTCATAGCAGTTCCAACATGTGTCACAGAACACAGCTGTGTGCACAGAACGCTTTCCACTCATCATCATAGTATGTGAGTCAAATCTGCAATGCCGTGGGAGAGGAGCTGCTTCTTAGTGTGTGTATGAAATTAAAAGGGATTTGAGAGAAACTGTCCTTTAAAAATGGAGCTACATCGTCACTGTGAAGATCAGTTAATTAGTTTAATTTGTAGGAAAACCAAAAACCATACAGAAAATTCAAACTGATGTTTAAATATTAGCAAAATATATTCAGATGTTTTGTTATGCTACCTGCCTGCCTAGGAAATACATAAAAAAAAAAAAAAAAAAAAAAAAAAAAAAAGACGAGATGTTTGAAAAAATTGAAACCAATAATGTATAGTTCCATAATAACAAAGTTTAGTTTAGTCAACCAAAATTGAAATGTTACTGGCTTGGATTTTCTGCTTTTAATTGCAGGCAAGCCATGTTTACAGGTGACCTTCTCCACTCCCCCCCACTCCAGTGCATTATATGTATGGCAATCAAATAGGTTAAGTTTTTAAAAAGGCACAAATAACCTATGACCTTAAGGTGCCTGTAACTGACGTGCTTGATTCAGCCATTAGTGTGGGGTCAGCTGCACAATTCAGACCTCAGTTAGCACATCCCCAAAATATGTGAAGAATTTCAGACTGGAATTTAAGTTTCAGTCCCTTTCAAATTCACCATTTTTCAGAAAAGTGAGGGAGGAATCATGCACTACAGGGTGAAAAGAATCCTTTGGAAATGGAAGCCTTTGAAGTTAACATTAGTCTTTTTCCAATTATTTCTTCAATGAGCTTTAGACCTGACCATTTCATAGTCTTTCGACATTCTTCATGGCTTTCTGGTAAAAACACAATAGAATAGAAATGTGATATCGTCAGCAACATGCTGAGAATAATGCAGTAAGCACAGAGCTGTGAGAGGCTCCTTTCTGCTGTTTTAAGAACCATTCCCAGCAGAAGCCATGGGAATCTGATATGGAAACCAGAGTGCTTTCTGCGGAACTGTAATTATTAACAGATTTTTGCAAAAAGGAATACATGTGGCGAGCTACAAAAGCAGACAGACTAGGCAAAGGGCTGAAACTTTGACTAGAAATTGTTACTCCTTCCTACCATTGTCTCCCACACCAACCACTAAAAGCTAAATTCCTCTGTGGGAGCTCAGGGCAGCAAATCCAAAATTTTCTTTTTTTTTTTTGGAAACGACTTGACATTCTTGTATTTTTGTGAGTTTTAACAAATACTGTTTGAACCAGCCATGTGTTCAAATTGTTGCTAATTCCTTGAGGAAGATCTCCCCCTGAAAGGGGCTGATAAATTTTACTGGTTAAAAAAAAGATAGGATTTAGACTATTTATAGCTCTAGTGACTAAGCATATAGACTGCAATACTCATATGTGAGAGGAATCTCATGATTTGAGACCATCTGGTGCTCAGTGAGGGAGGCCAAAGGCAGTTTTTGGTACACATCTGTAAGCCATAAGGTCATGCATATCCCTTCCAGAAAGAAGAGCTGCTTTCCTAAAAATTGCATGCAGCTTTGTTTCACAAATGAACGTTATGTTATTAGATTGCTATCCACATAGGATGTTTTGTCTATCTGGTTGCAGAGTTTAAGGATGGGGCTTACTTCTTTTTAAAAAGGTTTAGAAACAAGTGAATTTGTATATGCTCTTAAAATGGAGCACAAATTAATATTAGAGATATATTCCTTGCATTTATAGCGTAAAGTCAATAGATGTTGCAGATCTTGATGTGTTTCTGTTAGAGATAACCTATTAGAGATTAATAGAGTCTAAAAAATTGATGATTTTGGTTTCCTAACACTGGAGGAAGACATGGGATGTGAGATTTTTATTCCTTTCAATTTATTTGACTAGGCTTTTATTGCTTTAGCTTTTTAGTTTTAGTTGGATCTGCTACATCTTATTTTGAAAGGCCAAATGGAACAAATTATGTAAGAATTTATGTTGCTTCCAACTGTGCATGGAGGGGAGGCCTTATAAAAAAGCAATAGTAGGAATGGTCATCAGTTTTCTATCAGATAAGTTTTCACTACTAAACTGTGATTTATTTAAATGTGTAATTGGCAAAGAATATATATATATATATATATTTTATTATTATTATTATTTTATTTTTTTTTTAAGGGCTTGTGATGCCATGCAGTACCTTGTTAGAAGCCTTGTCTGCTTCCTTTATAATTTGTTCAGCTTGCTGCTGTGGAACCTTGGTTTTCAGAACTTCACATCTAGGGAATATCTGCAATCTGTCTCAGGACTGGAGATTGCTAAACTGCGAAGAATATCTTTCTGCTTTTAGTTCCCAAGCATGAACTTCCTCCTGCAGGTGTGGTTCTAAGGATGTCCTGGTCCCTGGGACTCAACTTCTCAGCTGATCATGCTTTCATAGGGGTGAAAAACCATAGCTACCCCTGCACTCTAGTTTGCTCCATCATAAAAACAGCATGCACTCCCCATTATTTCTTCTGGGTATTTGGTTTTTCTTTGGTTCTTTTAGGTGCACAACAGAAATGTCAGGAATATTCATCAAGTGATAATGCTTACCCCTCAAAACTAGGAGGGAAAGAGACTTATCTTTCCATTTAATTACTTTTTTCTTGCTTTTGAATTCTAGATGATGTAGATGGAGTTCGAATTCTACTTAGACAAAAAAAATAAAGTTTGTCAGCAAAGGATGCACTTTTATTTTATATCTTTTAAACAGTTTCATTTAAACTGCTAGACAGGTTTTATTGCAAAATTCCTGTATTTTTGTATTGTAAAACAGATTAGAATAAGCCAGAGTTTGTGTTTTAGCATGGGTATAATTTTATGTCTCAAAGGGGAAGAAGAAAAGGGCAGAAATTAGTTTGCTTTCAGGTTCTTCCTTTGAAGGGTTGAAATGCATTACTTTAAGGAATATGTTTTGCAATGAAAATGTTACAATCTTTTGCCCTAAGCCCTCTGGAAACTCTAAGCAGGTCTATTAGATAGACAACCATTTTAGATGAAGTTAACATCTCCTGTATGTGCATTTCTGTTGCACAGATATTTTATATAAACCTGAATGTCTTTCCTTCTTACCACATGAAATGGTGAAGATTTTATGACTCTAATCATCATCATCTGCAAGCAATATCATGAAGGAAAAGGGTCCCAGGGTTGCATTCCATTGCTGTTTCTGGCCTTTGAGCACTATTCCAACCAAAATACTGTCAGAGAACCCAGTTCTATTACGTGTGTATTCATTGGAATAAGTTCACATTGTGTCACTAAACTCCACAGTCTATTCAAAACTGTTTAGTAATAAATTAAAAAGGAATAGAATGCTGAGAAATACCAAAAATTAAGTAAATTTTACCTGTGGCAAAGAAAGTACAAGCAGCTCCTGGAAGCACTATGTACAAGTTTTTCTCAGTGAGTTTATACTGACTACATTACACACATACAGTAAAGGAGGAATTATGTCAGCCACCAAGTAGCAGCCAAAATCCCATAGGAGTAAGAACACCATCTAGAAGCATCTACCTACAAAGTAAACTCTAGAATGCTCTGTAATTGGCTTTGTATCTTTCAAGTGCATCTATACAGGTCTTCTCTACACTGCAGTGTTACTCTCGCATTGTGGGCAAATCACGTAATGGTTTCATCTTCATTGAAACCATCCCCAAAATTTCCTTTGTTGCTTAATAGAACAGGAGATTCCAGTGAAAGCCTTACCTGACCTAAAGAGGGCTTATGTTAATTCTTGATGAAATATAGTTTAATTCTTCAGGCTTTACCTTATGTGTTTTGTCTATTCATGCCTGACTCAACATTTAGCCAAGTTGACGTGGAGACTCCTGGTCAGTTTGCACATTCTGCAAAAGCTCTGCTCTGCCCATTAAATTGTTGCTGGAGACTGTCAAGGTGTATCACCTGCCTGGAAATCAGTTTCTAAAATATTAGTTGGACTGTCTCTAAACAGGAGAATGAACCTTCATGGCTTAGAACATGCAGCAAGTAGCTCTGAATTCTGGCATCCATGCTGTTTGTTGGTATGATTGTCGTTATATAATATCATGCCTTCCTGGACCACTCTAGTGTTTCATCCATCCAGGATGTTGAGCAAACATTAGATCTGGATGCTGCATTTACTACCAAGACAAAAGAACAAACAGACCCTCTGATCATATTCCCAGAAGGACGCCAGTATTTTGCTGGGCTGCCTTCCACAGTCATTCAAATGGTGAAAAGCCCAAAGAACACATTGTTTCTTTTTGGGTACTTTCAATTCCCTGTCCGCTGTGTCGGGGATTTTCATCCCCAGGGAACCTCAGAATAAAAGAAGCCAATCAACCATCTGCTGAACAGCATGTGCAAACCACAAGGTTTTCTGACCTTGGACGAAATCTGTATGGATTCCAGAGAGTCTCACAGAGTCATAGAGGCTTTGCAGGAGTGGTCTGCTTCCTAAGATATTTCCCCAGGGCTTTCCTACTGCGCTGCACTCCAAAGCTTTCTATTCCCCCCTCAGGTTCCTTTGGGCTACAGGCATCTCCCTGCTGTCTCAGCACTGTTTTCAGCAGGATAGTGGCTAATGATCAACAAGTGAGGAGGGTCAGAAGGACAGTATTTTTCCATTGAAAGTTCCAAGACTCTTCAGCAGCCAGGCCCATGCAGCCCAGACTTTGGTCTATATTACTGGGTACCACAGTTGCTTAGTCACAGTTAATACCTTACTCGTCTTCCTATGCATAGGCTAGAAATGAACACCATCAGACAGGCAGCCAACATACACGGACATGACAAACAGCCTTATCTATTTGGTGGGTCTTCCCTAGGCTCTGGAATACAGAATGATATGCCACACAAAGAGGCAGCCTCTGCTTTTGTCATGTCCTGATAACATGTCGAAAAAAGACCTCTTTTTTTCATCCATGTTCCTCTTGAAACTGGTAAGTCTTCATGCCGTCTGACAACACTTAGGATAACTTAGGTCAAACTGTGCCAAAAACTGTTAACATTTGGGTTTGCACCCTACAAGATGCTTTGCTGTCCCAGCTCTGAGTTGGTAGCCCAGTACCATTTTCAAGTAATTTTTCATCAGATAATTTGCCTTTTTTAGCTGAAATATAAACCTCTAGTGTGTCCATGTTCTGTCTCAAAGATACATTGTTGCTCCTTCCCCTTCACCATCTCTTCAGGAGCCATGTGTTCCCACAGCCCCGTTATTCATCTTCGCCATTGCAGTCAAGTAACTCAGCCCAAGCAATGTTTGTCACAACTCCAACAGAAAATTTTTCTGCCCTTATTGCTAGTCAGATCAGAAAAAATGAAGTGATTCATCTGACTGCAAGAAAAACAAATAAATAAATAATCTTCTTAGGCCAGTCTGGGGTCTAATAAGGAGGGACTAAGCCTCAGTGCCTGCCCCTACATCCGGCACCTCTTGCACTGCTACGGCTATAGGTGATGGTGGCCATCCCTGGGGACTAGCGCCTTAGCCAGCACTTGGCAGTGCGTCCGTGCAGCTCCTGTCCCATCAGCCTCTTCACTCCGGCACGTCTGGGGAGGTCGCATATGCCCTGCTGAAATTCTCACAGTTACCATGCCCTGGTTACTTAACTTTTCCTGTGTGAAGGAAATATTTTGAAATCTCAGGTGTCAACACATTTAATAGTGGGCACAGTATAATTTTTTCTTCTTAAAGACAGGTCTCCCATATATACAATAAAGGCAAATAAGCAACAAAAACTATCTATCTAATAATGAAAAAAATGATAATAGATTGCTCAAGTCACATGCATAACTGCAGTCTACTGTAACAGATCCAAATATCAAAAAGAGGTTCCCTCTTTTCAAAATAGAATTGCCTTTGAGTACAAACATTAAATTAAACAACTGATTGCATAATTTTGAAGATAAAAATGGATTTTTAGTCAAAAGAAATTTTTTTTTACTTATGTAATTATCTCATTAATATTTACATATATGCACATAATTTAATATATAAATATCCAAACTGTTCTTTCAAAAACAGGCCTTAGTAAGTATGCATTTATTTTAATTGGTTTAATTAATTCAGTTGTTGTGTTGATTTCTCTCACATTAATTTTAAGAGTGTGTAGGTGAGTACATGTTTAGAGCAGTACACCAAATGCAGAGATTCACACAGAACCATTAAACACAGTTGGCCTTTCTTGTTTCCAGCAAAGATTTCAATTTTCCCAGGACATTCTACCTCCTCCTTGCAGAATGGTTTGGCCACGATTTCTAATTGTGTGAGTCAGATGTTCTTTCTTTTCCGTAGCCTCCCACTTTTATATCAATCGTTTCCAGATTTATGGAGCAGAGAAATAAAAAGCATTTGTCAACTGAGTGGAGCAATGAAAAGTTCTGAATTTTAAAAAATAGTAGTGTTTTAATCTCTGAAAATAAACTGGCTAGTTTGTGAATTGAAAGTGTACAACTACCAAAAAGCAAACACCAGATATTTTTTGACACAATGAGATTGTCTTTCTGTAAATATGAATTTTAATTTAATAACTTTCCAGTCATTTTCTTGGCATAGATTTTAAGCCGCAGATGAGACATTTAATTATTTTTTTTCTATTCCCTAGCTCACAGAATTCCAGTAAAAAAAAAACAAAACAAAACTCCAATGACTCCTTTGCATCAAATAATCAGACTTCAGGGGCCAACACTGAAGCCAGATGAAACTTTCTTTTCCCACACTGGTGAAAGCAAAAGCTTGATTGCAGACAAATTATTATGGCAGAATGTGTTTCCCCTAATATTTCCCTAGTGTTTGGATAAAAGAAAGCTGATCAAAGCAATTTGATCCCTTCTTCTGCTGGCTATAGGGGCGGCACTTCAGCTCGTTAGTTTCTTAGAAAACCAGCTAGTCCAACCACAATTAGGTAGACCCAATCAGTGCCAGGAATGTAGTGATTTATTGCAGCTTTATTGCAAAAAGAAACCAGATAAGTAATGAGGAGAAAGTGCACTAGCAGAAACTTCTGCAATAGGAGGGGTTAGCCATCCAGTGACATTTTTTTCAATTTCTTAAAATATGCCATGCAAATAGAGACTTGGAAATAGGAGTGGAAACAGTAAGTGGACTGGTAAACTCTACTGCAGAAAAAAAAATAGTGTGGCTTCTGTCCTGTTATGCCTGTTTCTGTTCTAATGAGGAACTCTGAAAGCTCTTCATTCAGAAACTCAAAAAACTACAGCGAGCAGTGGAGAGCATGACACTGCCTCAGGGAGCCAAGCCCCACCAACTGGCTAATGAGAGATATCTCTCTCAAATTAAATAAACATGCTGGAAACGAATGAAGACAGATGTTTTTTAAAGCCAAATATATGGCTGAAAATCTTTTCAAACTCATAGGAACTTTGCTCTTAATATGTGATTCCTGTGTACTCAGAACTCTGCCAGAGGCCTCCCACTCCAACAGTCTGTTCCAAGACCCTACAGGAAGACATTAATTACTGAATTTCTGATTTTTCCAGAGTATTTGGAAATAACAATTTAAAAAAAAAAAAATCTATTGGAAAATTTGCAAAGTATTTATACAGAAAGATCTCTTCTTTATTTATTTGGGAACTTGAATGAAACAATTCTCTAACCCTGTTTTGCTATATAGCCTACTTTTATTCTGCCAAAGGAAAAACAAGTCCCAAGTCCAGGTGAGCTGGGAGCCTGATGTTCTCTAGGTATCTGCATTGGTACCTAGACAGGTTTGGTAACGTTTCCTTTTGTAAGGCACTTGTGTGTGAAAGATTAAATTGTGGAACAGCATAGCAACTGCTGCAAGGTGTGAGGGGGTGGGCAGTGGGAGGCACAGGCTGAGCAGGCATAGCTGTGCTTGTGTTCAGGGAGTCTGGATACACAGTTTAATTATAAAGACACACTCGTGTTTAAACCACTGTCTAAGCAAAGCTGTCAAAGTGTAGTCTGAATATGTGGATGTCTATACCTAACAGATGCCACTTCAGGAGAAGTCAACATAATTCCCACCAACAAACCCAGTGCAAAAAGCCCACAAAAACATATTCATGCCTTCAAAGTCAACAAGACTAGACCTTCTCAAAACAATTCTCCAAGCTGAGAGTTCTCTGTATCTATGACATTTTCATTGGCAAAAATATGCTGGATGATTCCGGTTATCACAATACTGCATAAAGACAAACGTCCCGTAAGCAGTCGGGCTCCAGAATGTCTAGCACGTAGACAGTCTCAAGCACTACCTGAAATAATGCTCAGAAATTAACAAAGAGAATAGGCACCATGCATTCTTTATGGTTTGCATCATCAGGCAAACAGACATATCTTTCACCATCATTACTAAACCTCATTGTTTAAAAATTTAGTAGCTTAGGATAGAGTACTTGAAATATTGCAATCTCTATTTTAAGAGGTCATGACTGTGCAAAACTAATCCATATTAGTATCATGCTAGTTGTACTGCATATTTGCATATGCTACACAAAGGATTTAACAGCCTAAATCAGGTGCTTATGACTTCTGATCAGCATCAAAACCAAAAGCATTGAAATTATTTGAGAAATACTGTGCTTATGTTATTTCTATCTCAAGTAAAAACAAATATGACTGTCAGAAATGCTTTGGGGACGATAATCACTTTTCACATAGTGATCATCAGGATTTCAGAATCTTGGTAGGTTCCAATAGTTTAAAGATACAGTTAAATACCTACTCTGCATTTAAAATCATCCCCAAGTTTAAAGTTTTTAGCTGTCCCTGCCTCTGAACACAAACTATTTTCAAGTAATTCAGCACTGTAGCGATTACTGATAATATTCCATAAAAGTCTTCCTCCCTGTGGTAGTGTACAGTAGGAAATGCTGACATGTAACAACATTTAGTATTCCTTCCCTAATACTAGACCACTAATAAGGAGCATGTGTTTATATTTGCTCTCAGATTTCAAGGTATTTTGGAGAAAGCAAACCAAAGTAATTATACTAACAGCACTATCTTTTTTTTCAACTGAAGAACTCTATAAAAGGAAGGTAGAGTTCTAGATGGTACATTCTCAGATAAGGAAACTGGGTCATGGGGAGCTAAGTGCCTTGGTCAAAGACACCTGCAAACTTTATCTGTCAGCTCTGCTGACAGCTATGATGCTTTTGTTTGTATGTACAAACACTTATATCTTTATTTTGCTGTAAGGACAAGTCATATTTATTTCCATATTTAGCTCAGCTCAAAAGTAGCTGTGAGAGCCATGATCTTTTTTCACAGTGTGAAATGTCCCATGAAATAGAAATACTATTTGATTGACTGTAGTGGCACATCAAAGCAAGTGCCATAAAGTCATGTGCATAATAAGCAAAATTTCTGGGTCAGTGGAGAAAAGCCTTTGGCAAAGGGATTGAAACCAACAAATATATGTTGATGGGGAGATTAGAGAAAATTTCTCTTGCATAAGAGACAATGGATAAACATTTACATAACTTCAGAAGTTCCTCGATTAAAATACGAAACTGTGTTCTCTTATTATCACAGCTGAATACATCCCAGATTTAGCTTCTGTTTCATATTCTAATACTTGAGATTTCACTTCATTTTTTGATAAAGGCTAGAAAATTAGGTTCATATTTTTATAAACCCATTCCGGTGTGTTTAGAGGTTATGTACTAGATGTTATACGATCCATAGTTTCCACGTCATATTGTGTTTCTGGGCATCTTTAGTCATGGATCTTTTTAACCAACAAAAGAAACGAGACCTGGAAGATCACTGATTCTACAAATTCTTTTTGTTACAGGAAGATCTGTTTCTGAGGTAAACATGCTATTATCTCTCTGTTCTAGTGTTCTAAAATAACTGCTCTGGTCATGTTAATATTCATTCACAAATCTGTATGAATAGATTTTTAAAATCCCAACTTTCATTTTACTGTGCTTTATCAACTTTGATAGGAATTTAAGGTTCACAAAGAATGCAGAACTAAGATGAGGTATGTTTTTAGTAAGGTAGGTAGCAGCTTCTCCCTTTTGATTTAACTGTTATTTTTCTGTGTAAAGTTTTGTTTTCCATGACACAAAATGAACTCTTTTAGTATTTATTTCTGTCTTCTTACCAAGAGGCATTAAACTTTAAAATGTGTCTCTAATGCTGTTTGGTTTTTCAATCCCTTATTTGTAAGATACTGCATGCAGGTTATAGGACATAAGAGCTGTAACATTCAGAAATACCATATATTGGCTCATGCATAGAGCAGTGTCTATATGTATTGAGATATCTATCTATCTCTATCTCTATCTCTATCTCTATCTCTATCTCTATCTCTATCTAATCTATATCTATATCTATATCTATATCTATATCTCTATATATTGTGATATCTATCTATATCATCTGTATCTATATCTCATCTGTATCTATATCTATGTATACATATACTTTCCACATATATATGTGTATGTGTAAATATGCATGCACCACACAAGACAAAAAACTCAGTTAGGAATTACACCTCTTTTTTCCAAACAAGGTTTGCTGCTCAGTGCTAAGGAATGTAACAGTCCTATTCATAGCGATTTCTGACACAGCGTTTAGTGTAACCATACACAGACATAACAAGCAAAAGAACTGGAAAATATTTGTATAGTTATTAAGTGCTAATAAAGCTGATAATGAGCACAACTGCCACAGACATTATGCAACATGGAAGTCTGTTTATAAAGGATGTGGTTTGCAAGGATTGGAGTAGAATTTTTTTAAGGGATAGCATTACTCAGCAAATTTCATATGTTGGAGTCAACTCTCATTTCTCTGGGGATTTTGGATGCTAGATTTTAGCTTGTCATAGGGAGTATATAACTCATGTTTGTTTCTTAAAATAGAGAAAGGACATATTTTGGAGAAAGAAAAGGTATAATAGTAATAAAACAGCAATAATGATGCTATGAACTCTTTCAGTTCTGTAATTCAAAATAATTTAGAAATGTAATTTGTCCCATGGTGGATCAGATATTAAAAGCAACCTTTCAGCTAAGTAGATGGGAAAGGGGAAAAGGAAAGAATGACAAGTTGTTCAATCAGCTTTGACATAAAGAAAAATATATTATCAGTTTCCTGCCTTGCTCACTGCACTGAAGACAGTTTTTGGCCCCTCAAAGATGTTTTTGCCACTTGACACAAATCACTGTAGGCAGCAATTCATGTTTTGCCAAGTGTTTCCAGGGAGGATCATGGGACAGAGCATGTTACCGCTTGCTCAGTGTGAGTTCTCGCTTTCTCCTTCCTCTTTATCACCCTGTGGGCACAGAACCAGGGTCTGGGCATTTCGACACTCCGTAGCCTCTCGGCTGTGCTGTTCCATGTTCTCACCGCGCCCTGGCCGTCACGCCTGTGCCCGTCCTGTTCCCGGCCGTCAGCACTGCCCGGCCTGGCAGCCATCCCTTGGGCCGCAGAGCTCAGCCAGCACCCGTGCTGCAGGAGCACTGCTGGGGAATGGCTTCTCCGTAGCTCTGCCAGGGACTCGCTCCAATTCTGGCCCATCCTGGTGGCTCTCCTCAACCCCAGGCCCCACACCTCCATGCTTGACACACGTCTGAGTTGGTGCTGTGAGCTACACCTCCTCATTATGCTCAAGGTTCATTCCCATGTTCCTCCTTTGCCCCAGGTCTCGCTCCTTCATCCCTGCCTTGCCCCTGGAACCCTGCCCTGCCAGCTGCCTTCTTACCACACCTGGTTCAAATCATCCTCCCAGCCCCTAAGCTTTACCCCAACATATTCACTCTGCTTCCAAAACAGCATGAGGTCACAGATCCTCCGTGCTGCCCTGCCTGTCCTACCACCTCTCAGCCCAGGGCCCTGAGCTCTGTGCTGCACTCACACTTGTAGCACACCTCCTACCTGTACTCCACATCCCATGTCTCCTGTCTGCCTTTCCACAAACTGTCCTATTTCATGACTGCTTGGTGACACGTAAAAAACTCAACACAGATACTGTCCAAACCTCACTAATTTGTGGTTTATTCTCTTGAGATGAACACTGAGTTTATGCTTTACTGAGTGTAGAAATCTATTTGTTAATCTGTCAGATAGGCATGAAATGAAATGAAGGACAACATTTCAAGTGTCACAATGCTCAGACGGTTCCTGGCATGGCAGGTCTCTGCACTGACCTGTTGTGACTCGCTCTCTGTAGCTTCTGTAGCTAACATCACATGATTAAATGTTTTTCAGATTACACTTTTTATAGCCTGATCTTCTTATTCTTAGACCTAAACCGAGTCCACTGAGAATTGTGGTTCTCATTATTCCTATGCTACAAAAACTCTGAAGCTACAAGAAATTTATTTTTCTGAAGTTCTTCTTATCATTATGGCATTAAGTAAATTTGACATATTTTTCCTAATTTTCTTTCCTTTTTTTCTGTCTGCTTAAGTAAGTGAAAGTGTGAAGAGTGAAGTCCTTTCTAGTTTCAGATTTGATATCATAACCAAGAGAGTTCTCATATACTATGTAAGCACATGCATTTTTGATCATCAGAAGAAAACAAAAACAACTTTATTTCTGCTGATTGGATCGCTGACATATACCAGAAAAACAATTACTTTGTCTTCTCATCTTGCTTTGACATGTCTGTAAGTTACTTTAAATTACTTATATAAAATGAGAATTGTCAAATCAATTATTAGAGTCTGAAGTGCAGTTCCAATGATGTCTGGATCCTTCTTAATAAACTAACCTATGGTTAGAGTCTTAAAACTCAAATGCAAATTCATGTCTCCTTCAAACTCTGAGACTCAGTTGGCAGAGAAGAGGTTCAGTTAAGTTTCAGATTATATAGACTTTGAGAGAGAGTAAATAATTTATTTTTTTTACAAAAACATACCTGGAGTGAAAATTTCAATTTTACTTATAGTGTTTCATTAGTGCATTGAGAATATTCTTTTATTAATGGAAATATTTAATGAAGGTCTAACTCTTAAAATACTTTGGCTGCAGACTTATTAAAACAATGTAGATCCATGTCAACTCACCCAGTAATGCAAGAATCAGAATGGAGAACACCATCACTGATATGTATTTTCATCCCAGTGAAATATTGACATTTTCATAGAGTTCTGAAAAAAAATAAGAACCAGAATGCCAAAATACTGCATTTTGACATCATCAGAACCCCCCCCACACACACACATTGAAATATTCATGATTCTAAAACATTAATATCCATTTGCTTACATTTCAAATTGATTCAGTATGATCAGTATTTCCTTCAATGTCTTCAGGAAGATGGAGTTTGAGGAGTGTTCATGTCTCCGTTTTCTGCATTGTCTAGTAAAACATTTCAGTAAAAAAACCCTCATTAAAATACAGCACACAAAGATTTCAAAGGGCATCATCCTTTGCAAGTTTCCTCAGTTGCATCCTGCCAAAACCAGCACTGGCTCTGATGCCAGGGATGAATCTGCAGCATCTGCAGTGAGCTGAGTGCTATCAGAACTGTTTATAAATATGTGTTATTGGTTTGGAAAGACATTTTTATCTTTGCAGGATCAATACCACCTCTCAGAAGCCAGCATTACTTACATATGGTTCCCCAAGGCTCGCTTTTCATACTGTGTTCATTTCTGCAAATGGCAAAGCAGATAATGGTTGGGATCATCCTTAGTGTGTGCCTCAAAAGAGGGCACATCTTGTGTTAACACCACCTCTCTCATCTGAGACATCTTCTATGTCTGCTTAAGTTAGTCAAGTCAATGACTCAATATCTCTACCACTTTTTCAGGGCTCCATATGTAACATGATATAAACATTTTGTATTTACTGCTACTAATCATTCATCAAATTTTTATTTTTGGCAGCCATGATCTCTTCAGAGGAATAAACGTTTTCATTAAATTGAAAAAGGATGGACTCTATATAGTATAAATTAAGGAGAATTAATGATGTGTCTTGTTTCCACTTTTTTGGGTTTACTTTATGTTAATTTTAAGCCATCATCAGGTAAGACTGTTTGGAGAAACTGCTTCCTAAAATATACACTTTAGAGATGATTGTTAAGTAAATATTTTGTAATGTGAAGATACTGCATAGCTCCTTCCTGCATTGTTAACAGACTTTCAGCCCATTGACTTCGGACATTTTTACACTGTTTCCTACATCAGTCGACAGTTAACTGACAGAGAGAGTAAGATGATTACTGACAATTCTGGGAGTGGAATAGCGCTGTAACAGCAAATAGTAGAATGGGAAAGAAAGGGATTAGTAGTCTAATTCTAGGGACCATAAATAATCAACAGTATAATGACAGAATAACATGTTTAATACTAAAGAGATATCCTGCAAAAAGTGACAATACCTTGATCAGATCACCTTGCTTCGCACTGATCCACACTCAACTGTTTGTGTCTGGCATCCTCTTAAAGCCTTAGAGCAGAACAGTCAGCACAGAAAATACATTTTATACAGTTGAGGAAATGTATTCTCAGTTAGATTACCCAGAGTTACTAGATTTTGGACAAGATGTTACGTTTTCAAAGTACAATGGCTTGGAGGAGCTGGAGCACAATTAATCTTTCTGTTCCCTTCCAGAGAGGCAAAGTCAGGTCCTTGAATATATTCTGAGGCCCCTTCTCTGTCTCATAAGGACCCTTGCAGCAGGGCAAACATTGGTCTTGTTCTGTGCCCCATCAGTGCAGGGATGAACACACTGTTTAGTCTGGATTGGTGTTGGCTGCCTTTTCTGGTAACACGGCTGCTTGACTGCAATGGGGGAAAGCCATTACGTAACCCACTACTATTTGGTATTTCAAGGGAAGATAAATAAGTTCTAATTGTTTGGGTAAGCACACTGTTATTTATTGCTTTATAGTATTACAGCTTAACTGTTCTACACATATTAATGAAAAATACAGGGAATATAGACATAATGTGAGTTTTGAGCCTGTAGGAGCCTGTGTGCAGCCTGTATCTGCTAGGAAGCACTGACACAACTGTGCTAACTGCACACACTGCTGTGCATGTGTGAGATGGACAGAGGAATAATCTTTTTGCAGTCATTTTGCATTTTGCATTCGTTTGTCTTGTGACCTGCAATGGTGTCTCTCAATGAGAGGCTGATTACTGCCTGCCTAGGGTTCAGCTGGGAGTATAGGCATACACACAAGGCTTAATACTTTACTACATACATTTGTTCCCTTCATCTCTTATTACAACTCACTTCAGTCAATTTTAATTCTTATAGAAATTCCAGCATGGCTGTTCCAGAGACATTTTCTATCTGTCCAGTAGGCTGTAACTACAGGGCTACTCTAATTTAGACCACCTGAACTCTGTAAACCCCATTTGATGGGGCTGTGAATCAGAGTGAGTCAGTCTCTATCACTCATTTTTCCTTTATCTACTTTTAATTTGTTTTCTCTTTTTCAACATTGTTGTAAGGGGCTAAATAAACCACAAAAGGAGTATATGAGAGACAAAGGGAAAAAAAAAAAAAAAAAAAAAAAGGTGTTGCATATTCTATTTTCTGCTTTCCTTATATTCTTATACTGGTTCCTTTCAGAATGAAACCAAGTAATGACTCTGCCCATCTTTCATTGTGCCTGGGCCACTCATTTCTATGAATCAAAGCACAGATGGGTAGTTTTGCACTGTCTGCTCATCTGTCCATTGTCTGCTGATATATCCACCCCTCCTTACTGCTCTTTCAGCTGTTCACATTCATGCTGAAGGTTCACAATGTTATGACCTAACAATTCACATTTAAGTTTAGAGAACTGTACAAGATACATGTGGCCATGTAACCAGCTGGTAACCAACGGGTTTGTCATGTTTGCATCCAGGAATGCCCTGTAACTCTAAATATCTGGTCACCTGTATTCTCACAAAGCCATTACTTTCAGGTTAAATGTATGGTCCCAGCATACTTGTAAGCAGGCCTATATATCCCCGGAAAAGATGCTGGCAAGTGGGTAGGCCTGAGTCAAAATAAATTTAGGCACAAGTTATTAGGTTTAATATAGTTTTTAACTATCAGTTATTCAGCTATAGTTTTTAACTATTAATACAGTTTTATTTGACAGGGTATGATATTATTTTGTCATCACTTTTTAAACACAGACAATACAGGCAATTATCTCCTCTGTGTTACTAACTGTACGCAGAATATTGGTAATTACAGCTGGTTTGTGCTGCTAGCCATACACCAATCAGATTTACAAAAGCACAGGGCGAGAAATGTCTGTGCTTTTTATCAGCAGCAGGTTGATTATAGAAATTTATTTTTTGCATCCATTTTATGTGCAAGAACACTTGAGCATTTCTATTCACCAGTGTGGAATGTCTATTAAGAAATGATCCATTCTGTATTTGTTTTCAGACTCTTATCACTGGAAAATAACAGTAATACTTCATCTTTTGATCAGCCATGTCGCAGCTGAACAGAAAAGTTGGGTTTAGACCTGGACATCAGTGAAGGGGAAAAAAGTTTAAAAAATGTATTTGTTGGAAAAGATAGCATAAAAGAAATTAGCCAGTGTCATTTCATAAACAGGAGAAACAGCTGAATCAGTCATAGGAATCATTATTCAATTAGTTTCATTTTAGGAGGAAAATATGTACACAGTAACTACTGTACCAGAGGGTGAGCGTCTCAGCAGCCGTTACCGTGTGGTCTGTGCTCTGAGAATATCAAAGCCTGGGTGGCATCAGTAACTAACAGTATGGCTGATTCAAAGTCCCTGGATAAATAGGTACAAACCACAGAAAAGAGGGACGCTCTGACTCTCTCCTTCCATCCCTGGAGAGGTCCAGGCATGAGGTGTGACAGCTACAGAATTAATTTGTTGAGACATCAGGAAGGGCAGCAAATACTAGCAACCAGTGTATGTTTTCTACATCTCCCTTTCTCCTTTATCACAACGAGAAGTGACAGGTGAGAATCATATTGAATACCAGCTTTTGGTTTTGCTCCCAAAGCTTACTGTTCCATTGTTTGATATTTCCTAGTCCTTCTGAATGCTTCTTAATAGACAGAGAGGAATTAGTCCATTTCTATATTTTGCCACTGAAATAATGAGTAGGAGTGAGACTCATGAGATTTTTTAATTCATTCTGTCCATAATATTCATTCTTACTTGTAAGAACAAAGAAAAATCACAAGAGATTGTCTGAGAAACTTTGCTGTCGACAGTTCTGAAGTCTGTTTTCTCCCTGATGACTCAAGCACTTAATATCATTGTCCTGAGGCACATCTCTCCCCTCTCTCCCTCTCTAACTTTTCTGTTGCAGGAGCTTTTGCTTCTGGCCATGGAACTTTTGGGACATCTGTTGTTTGGTTTCTCAGCCTCACTAAACTTTCTGTACTACACCTAGCACTCTTTGCCACATGATATATAGAGATGGAATCTAAAGAAAAGTGGACAACTGCATGAAAAAAATAACATTCTTTAGCCACTCTTAAAAAGCTACTTCACTGACCACTAGTAGACAGGAAGTGGGATTTACACATGGGGATTTCTAAATTATAAAAACTTGCAACAAACTTGAGTATGAGCAAGGAGGAACTTCCTTCCAGTTACCAAAATTACAGATACTTCCGAAAATCTGAAGTGTTGTAGAATAATAAAATACCAGCATTGGGTTCTCATGGAAAAGCCTGAAAAGCAAGTTGCAACATGGAAGATGTGACTAGAGGCTTGATTTGCAAACATTCGCAGGAGAGTTTTTAAAAATAAGTTATAAAGGAACACAATGCCATGTATGGAAATTATCTTTATACTTTCAGTTTTAATTAAAGGTTTTACAGGATTCCACAGCAACACAAACTGAAACATGGAATACAACTTGTTAATACGGATAAGAAAACTTACAGCTACTTCCAACAGATCTGATCAGGTGCCTTTTAACAGGCTACATCCATGGCATGCATTGTTATACGATGGCTGAAACATTATTTACTTTGGCGCCCAGTATTTGTTTCATAACCCTCTTAGAAGCAGAGTGATAAGTAATTCAGACCACATATACTAAAATTCTGTGGGTTATGCCTTTTTCTCTTTTTAAAGTACCAGATACACATTGAATATATACTTTTTTGGGACCAGTGAGAATGGAAATTGCATTATTCTATGGAAAGATGGCATACAAAACTATTGTGTTTATTGCTGATTTTCAAAATAATTCAAGGAAATCTGGCTCCAGTTGTGACTCCTGATGATGTGGTTGAAACTTCTTTGCAGATAGCTGGTTCCTGAGGGAAACATATCTCAGTTGAATGTTTTTATTCAGATTACATTATCAAAATTAGAAATACTTTGGTTTTGGTGACTACTACCCCAGTAAAAATGTAATGCTTAATTTTTTTTTTTTTTAATTTTTTTTTTTTTTTTAATAGATGAGGTGGAAATACACACTGGCCACTAGTTTGAAAAATTCAATAGTCTTGTTACATGAGTGCTATCAAAGTTATAACTTACATGCAATATATCTCTTTTTCTCCTTACGCTGAATATGGTGCACAGCAGACCACAATCAGATTAGTACAATAAACAAAGCCATTTGTGGCAAAGCCAGCATGCTTTTATGCATAGATTGAAGTGCTTTAGGAGAATAGATGAACACAGCTGCTGCCAGTTTACCAAGCAAGAGGCAGGACAGAGGCAAGGAGGGCTGAAAATACTTGCTGGACAGCAGAAAGTCAGGCACAGAAGAAAGGGAAAACTATCTGAAGGACATATCTCTGCATTTAGCCCAAATCTTATGCAAATTCTGCCTGAAAGAATGAGCAAACAATTTACTACAAATGAGTAATCATATGGGGTGCAGTGTGAGTACAGGTTTCCGGTGTGTCCTGGCAAGCTTTCAAATAGTCCATGCCAGCCAGACCACTACAACCCATAGGCTTCTATGGGTTCAAAGAGATGCCAAAAAGAGACCAAAATCACCTTTAGCCTCTAACTCTCCTAGAACAGTTACATACCCAAAGCAATCTATTTCTAAATAATTTTTTTAATGACACTTATTTTCTGAGCCAAGCGTTGACAGAAAGCTGGATTACTTTGAATTGACTTTAAACAGGGAAATTGAAGTGTAAAGTTCACAGGTCAACAAGGTGAAGAGTAGCAAACTCTATGAATAAGAGTTTGCATGATTAGCCCATAGATGTTTGTTTTGTCTTATTCCTTTACTGGTACACAGGAAGGGCCATGGGAATTCCCAGACACATCCACATCCTTTGGGTTATACACTTTCTTAGTTAGTATTATCAGCAACATTATATTGTGCAAATATGTTACGTGGACAGGAAATTGTTATACTGCCATTGCTCATGTCAGTTTGAGAACTTCAAATTTTAGTCACTAGAAAGAGGATCAACATCCTTTTTTTCAAAATTTCTTTCCATTATTAAGCCTGTAATGATTGCAGCAAAATGTTGCTTCCTCAAATTGCTGCTCAAAGAAGATATTTTTACCTTCCATTGAGTGTTTTTGTATCACACATTTCCTAATAGTTTTCTCCACTGTAACGATACTCAGGTACTAGGACAAAAGTTGGGAAGAGCTAGTAGAATGCTAACTCTGTTCTACTGCATGAATGCTATCGAAGTACAGCAGCTGTCCCATTAGGGAGAGACTAGGAATTGTGTTGTTCTGTGTTCTAATCACAACAGATGAGTAATAGCCCTTGCTTTATGTGCAAAGATTAAAATGAATCAAAACTGCAACAATATCTAGACATTTATGTACATTTTGCTTTACATAGGTCACAGTGAAAAACTGTATCTCATTTTGCCAAACACCACAAAAACACTTTACACAATCAGATAGCTTATAACAAGCATTATGAACAGAGTGATGAGCTGTTATTGCAGCAGAGAAGTTACTTGAAAAGAAGTCTCATAAGAATGCAGTTCTTTAATCTTAGTATTGGAAAAAATTAACTTTAGTGACAATGCTACCAAATTAGCTAATATTGATCTTCCTGCTATTATAGGAAAACTGTTTCTTCTTTCACTTTAAATGATTGATGGAAACATTGAGACAAAGTGATCACATATTGTATAAAACTATATATTGATACTGGGAAGTACCAGCAGGCAAATGGCTGAAAGCAGAGTAGGGTTGGCCAATGACATAGGGCTCTGTGCTTCTGACTTTAGAATCCAGCTGCTCTGCCTAGCTGAACTTCATGCGTGTGGGCAGGATAAAATTTTGTAAGAAAGTTTGATATACAATGTATAACAATATTCTTTATCTTTTTAGATAATGGGAAAAAATTAAATGTCATGGAAAGGATTTTAGATTTCAGGATTCCTCTCTCTGAAAAAGTTGTTTATAGTATTAGATTCCAGGAATTCTTAATAGAGTAGGAATTATTTCTCTAGCTATTTCACGTTTGATTAGGTTTTGCAGAACTGGGACACAATTCTTTGCAAATATTTCAGCTATTGCACTCTTACCCTATAAATAGATGTACTTAGAAGGATGACTGCACAATTTCTATGAGTTAGAGCTAATCATCTGAGAGGGTGCTGATTCAATGTAACTTTAATGAAGATGAATAAACTGTTTACGTAAGTCATGCCATCCTATATTCTGTAACACTACCAGTGGCTGCTGGTTCCATGACTGCATTCCACTCACTGTTGATTTTTCTTCTCATGACTAACTAAGATGAAGCAGAAATTTAGCAGGTAATTTATGAGAAGTCTCTGTGAAAAATGAAGGTAAACCAAAGGTATTATGAAGAGTAGGTCAGATAATAACAGACGTCTGTGGGCCATTACCTGACTCAACATGACTGGCCACATACTGGTTTTATAGATGTGCTGTTCAAACATCGGTGTTTGGAGACCACATTGATGATTCTTTGGCAAGGGAGCCTGTTGGCACTAGGTAAATAGGTAATCACCTTTCTTTCTGCTCTTAACAGGCTGTGCAAAGCAGGGTGTTCAGCATTCCCTTTTCAAGCAATAAAGATGCTATGTCTGAGTCTTTTAAACATGCATTGCAGTGGAACTTTGGATCCTGTCTAGTTGTATAAAATTTATGCAGAAACACATTATTGCCCATGAAGACCCTTTTCCTGAAACTCCTGACTAAAATAATGATTATTCTCATGAAAAGTAATTGCAGTAATTGGCCACACTGTGCAGTGAATACAATAAAATTTACAAATGGACTACTAACTTGAGTAGATTCTGTGCTGGCTGCCTGTGCTGTTGTTTGGAGCATTACTTTTGAATAAACTAGGTGGTCTAATGCCTTCTCTATAGAAAATCTGTGTTATTTTGAGGAAGAAAAAGCAGAATAATAAATCAGGTGCTGCCCAAGCCTCACTAGACATTGGCAGGCTTTGTTTTAAACTAATTAATACGAGAGAATTGTACATGCTGTTAAACTTTTGTACAATAAACATCTAGACACAATAAATCCATGAAATTAGGCTGACGTTTCCACTAGAGGAACCAGCGAAAAGCAGCGCTCGGAAAGTCCAAAACTAAAAGCAACAACGAAATTGCACTCAAGCCTCTTGGCAGACGCGGTAGCGATGCGCTCTGCCTGGGCTGGCCGTGCGGGGCTCGTCCGGCGCTGCTGCGGCAGGGCGCAGGAACTGAGCGACAGTGACATCCAGCGGGAAATGCGCGGGGCAGCCGCCCCTTCTGCGGCCGCCGTACTCCCAAGGGCCGCAGTCCCAGCTGTCTCTCGGGATTCAACACGATTATTTTTCGCTCAGTAGCTGATTCCACGAATGTAAATTGTCCTTACAAGAACTAAGCCATCAGTGAAGCATCTCGTGCTTCCGGAAAAGACTTCCCTCTAGTCCTTGTAATGATTCTGCTGCTTATCTCAGTGTTGATAAAAACCACATTTCCCTGGTCTCCACCCAACTAATGAAAACATCTCACTGTTTTCATTCAGAACTAGACCTGACTCTGTCGGTCACGAATATTTCTGCAGACTCCATGTAGTCCAGCTTGATGCCTTTTACAGCCCTGTGTGATTCGGGTTTATCCTAGGTTATTCCGTTCGCTTTGCTGCTCTCGAGAATGTCTTCCGTCCTTCCTTCTATGTCCGTAATTTACAGAGTAAACCATTCTTCCCCAGTCTTACAAATCCACATCTTTCACTTCTCAATTCCTCTGAAATTCAAGCAATCCCTTTCCCTGGCTTTTTGAGGGGATGTTTGGAAGGGCAGTGTTACTTGTTTGTTCTCTGTATTGAGACGCTCGTGTACTGGCATGTCTGCTCTTTGGACCAGAGAAGGACATTAACAGTCCTGAAGCACAGAAGCTGTTCCACTTTCAAGCTCTTTCATCTTATGCTACCCACACCATTTTCCAGCTAGAACCCTGGGTGCATCGTAATTCTGATTTCCCACAAAGGTACCTCTAGCCTTGTCTGGTTTGGTAGGTGATGTACTATGTGATCCTGAAACATTGATCCTCTTGCTCTGTTCTAAAACCTTGAAATGAGTCACCTCTAAAGTTTATTATCAAGTTCAACTCAGCAAACACTTTCCTAGGGTCAGGCTGTGCTCTAGCTTGTGTATTGACGGGAATGAAAAGACTCTTTGTGTAGATCTCTGCATGCTTGTGTGGCAAGCGGAACAAATTAACTTTGTGGTATTATATTCATTCCTTGAATGATTCATATGTTTGGTAAATCACAGGAGGCATGGTGGTTTGCAGCAGTAACCTAAAACTATAGAGGCAGTAAGATGTGCACACTCCATTCTTCTAGACCGCTGGCTAATCTACTCAATAATCATTATCCTGAAATAAAAATAGAGCTTCTCAATGCATTTGGAAATATCCTGAAGAATTTGGTTAATTAATTTGGTTATTAATTGGCTAAATTCAAGTGAGAAGGCTGAGAAGTGAAACATCTCAAAAATCATCAAATTACTTGAAAAATACTGCTTATTTTATGTTTTGTGTATTTTCATCATTATAACAGAGTATTTAAAAAGTCCAGCTCTAAATATACGATCAGGTGGGGTTTTCTGGATGAGCAAACAGAAAAGCTAGCATGGATCATCATCAGGAAACTGACTCAGGTCATCTGGAGGGTTAGATTCTTTAGATGGCTAGGACAGAAGTCTGCCAGTGGATCCATTGGAGCAGTGACAGTACTAGCAGGCTGATCAGAAACCTGGCAGGGTGCTTTGGGTTGTTAGCCAGGCCTGAGTCTGTCAGGGCATTCTCAGCTCAACCCTGGGGATATTTGCTGACAGGAGAGGAAAGGTGATACTTTGTTTATATCAGGGAGTGGTGGCAGACCCAAATTCCCCACAATCTTAATCTTTTACGCACCTTCGGGACTTGTGCTATGGCTTGTTTATCCCCATACAGCTTTCATGAACTACCCTCTTCTTCCCTGGCCAGTTTTATGCCTCCCTATACCATTTCTAGCCTCCCTTAGCTCTCAGGTTCCTACATTTTTCAGTCTTAGCCTCCTTTTTCAGCTGTTTCCTCACGTCAGTCTCATTCACATCCAGCTCCACCTCTCCCTCGAATCCTGCATGTTCTCCCTTGCATGCCAGTCCTCCCTCCACCTCCTCTCTCTGGCTGCCATTCCCCTACTGTCCTAGTCTTCCTTTTTTATTATGTTTCTGGAGTCTTTGCTGAACCAGTCCTGGCTTTCAGTCTGTTACTGTGGCTCAACAGAGGCATCATGGCCCACCGTCTACAACATTACGTTAAATGCCTTCATAATATTGACCTTTTTTGAATCCCTATTCCTTCTCAGAGAGTTGCTAGGTTCTGCTTTCCTTATCAACCAAGGTATTCCTTATCAATTCCAGGGACCTATTTATCAGCAATATCCATTTCTCCTTTTTCTTTACGTTCATCTCAGGATCAGGCTTTGTCCATTGTGCCTGCTCTCCATCAGGAAAATCACGGATGTGAAGGCGAAACAGTGAAAATACGTGGCAGGTCAGAAGCACATTTCAGGGTTGCCCAGACCATCTCAGCCAGGCCCTGGGTACACCGTGCAGGCTCAGTCTACAGATTCTTTAGCTATGAAGCTCATCAAGATGGCTGAACATACTCTGTGATTTATGAAAGTGGTTTGGGTAGATATGGATGAAGTTTCTCAGATATGAGAAAAAGCAGAAAGCATTTCTTTCTCCTTGTCCATTAAAAATCTCCGATCCAAATAATCCATACATATTTCTTTACTACTATCCAAGAAGGGATACTGTATTGGATACTTCAATTTAATTCTTAAAAGTGACTGAATAATATATACTGATGTTTTCCAAAAATCTTCAGCACCTGACATGAGAAATTTCAGACTGAATGGTTCAAGTGAGATGAGGTCATAAAGACCAGGTCTCAGAATGCAAACCTGACTAGCAGCTTGAACATAATAGGAGGCATTATGTTCAGTTTCTGGGTGTTGCTGTTCAGAATATTCCAAGAAGCGTAGTTACACACAGAGAACAGTGCCTACCTGCTAAACTATTGTACATAAGCAAGACCTTTTGAGAACAATGGAAATTATGCTCTGCTGCACCTCCTCTAATTAGACAGAAAATATTTGCTTTTCTGACTTTCTCAGGTGCTGTGTCCTGTTATTAAAGTTATTGGTCTCTGTTCCTTGTCTGACCCAGAAGGGGGTACAGATAGGGACAGTCATCTCGCTTAACCAGTCCAGCAAGGAACTGTCATGTTTTCATTTAGCACCTTCCTCTCCCACTCCACATTCCTGCTCCAGTTTTAACCAGGTAAGTTTCTTGGTAAGAAAGTTGAGCCCTAAGTGCAAGCTGTAGCAGGATTCATTCTCAGTGAATAAACACTACACTAATAAGAAATAATGAGAACTTTGTTATTCAAGCTTGGAGTCAGGAGCCTTGATTTCATGTTTGATTTTTTTCTGTATATTCTATGTGACTTCATGAAAAACAAAGAGTTGAAAAATGCCCATAAGTTTACACTGCTGCTCATCTCTGTTGCTGATGCTGATAAACACGTCTGAAGGTGGTTAACATGTAAAATATCCTTTAAATACTACAAGTATTCTCAGAAGTGTAAATGTTAATCTCCCTTGTTGTGGTTCCCCCACTGCAACACACCAAGCAGGTTGAATGGTTAATGTCTTAAAACTCAAATAAATCACTGTGAGTTCCTGGGTACTCCAAGATTGTAAATATTTTTTTTTTTTCCTTTACAAGAAACACTAAACACTAGATAGTTCAGTGGAGATTTAGGAGTGAATGTGGGTCCTCACCATTCTAATCTGCCATGGAAGTGGCTGTAGTTGGATACAGGATTGACATGAAGACATTTATATTTTAAAGTTGGCATCTTGTCCATGTAGACCAGGGGACTGAGACCAAAGGCTCCAACATGGGCTTCTCACCTGAGAGAACGCACAAGCCAGTGGTCACCTCTCTGGCCAAGTCATAAGTGTTCACATAAAAAGACCAGTCCTCTAATCTGATAATCTTTTTCCAGAATTCATTTTAATCTCATTTCGATTTCAACACTACAAAATATCACTTCTAAAACTACCTGCTCCTCACTGAGTGCTTGAATGACTCAGCTGCTCTATCCTGTGAAAGCGGGCTCTATCCTGTGAAAGTGGTAAAACAGAAAACCCAAAATCGCTCTTTTGGGCAATTTTTGGCAGGATTAGACAAATAACAAGCAAGAGTTTTTGGTATGACACTTTGGATGTAGCTGTTTAAATCCGTCATCCAATCTGAGCCTTGCTTCCTGGTATTTTCTTCAGCTGTAGTATGAGGATCCTTGTTTGTGAATACTGGCTGGCCGTGATTGAGGCTCTGTGCACCCATCCCAAATGCTGAGTTGGAGCTCGAAACTGGGAGCTGAGCCCCACCTAGTGACACATAATAAAAGTACTCAGCTGCTACTAATTAGAATAGCTCTTTTATTTGATTCCCTTTGAAATTCAGGGAAAAAAACCTAGTACAATTAAAATATTTCATTTATTTTTTAAAAATCCTATCCTAATTGTGAGTTATTTTCTAGCATTTCTAAGATAATTGCCCCTTGGCTAGCTGGAAAAAAAAAAAATACAAGATTTTTTATTGATATTGCTCAGTAAAATGAGGCCTCTACTGCCAATTCCAATGTTTTTACATGGACTTCAGTTACCTGGATTCTGGAGTTTATTAAAAAAAGTATTTGTGCCACTTGCTGTTTACCCCTGTTCACAGTAAGAATGGAACAAAAAACTTAAGGAGGATCCTTCAAAAAGTGCCAGATCAACAGCAAAATATTAGCATGTGATGACAGCAAATCATCAGATTCTAATATAGGCCTTCATCACTGGCATTGTTCTTCAAGATGATTTTTTAAAATCAGATAATGCTTCTGTCTCAGAATACTCTTTTTGTCTAGGTCAAAGGTTATTAATAATTTTAGTTAGTTTTATTGATAAAGTAAAAAAAAAAAAAAAAAAAAGTAACTTCTTTTTTAAAAAGGGAGTTAAGTTTCATGTGAAATTCCACATTTGTATTTCAAGGAAAAATTACTTCTCCCACTTCTTTTTGAAGTGCAGCAACACAAAGTGAAGGAAAAACTATTTTGTCTATTTAGGTTTTATAAGCACAAAACTACCCTTTCAGTTTTAGAATTTTATTCTAATTTTCACCCAAGTTCTGGAAACTCCCAGAAACTGATGGATAATGAACATTAAAAGACAGAATGCTGATAAAGACAAGAACTATGCGCTGGCTGGAAACAAAATGGTTTAATAAATCCTTTGTTAGACAGAGGTTTTAGAAATCTTTCCTGCTGTGTTTCTTCAGAACCACTTCTTGGGAGGGGGTGGGGGGTCTGTATAAATTTAAATCAGAATTGTAACAAGTTCTGTCAAAATAGTTAAAATGTCAATTTCAGAAACATTGTATGTCTTACCCTTTTGGAAAAATGTAGGTTTTTCCAGTCAGCTTGGAAGGACTCTGAAACGCTCTGGGACAGAGATTAACTCCTTTTTATGAAAGCTCCATTTCTGATATTACCTATTTACTTTCACCTAGGCTTGTTTGTCACCAAGGTTTCATGCTGCATTTTCTCCGGAGAATTGGAATACATTTGCTTTGTTTTGCTTTCTTTTTCTAGATGAGACTAGCTTAGTGCTCTGTCTCCTATACAAGATGGAGCAATTATTAAACAGCTTTGCAAAACAGCTTCCATTTAATCCAATTTTATTGCAGTTGCAGATGTTGAGTTACTTCTTAAGAGGATGTTTATTTGTTCTGCTGACTGGCAGGAAGAGGACAAACCCAGACTTTTAACATGCTTTCAATTTGTAATCTTCTCTAGATTATCAAGCTGAATTTAGTGAACATAAAAATAAATAGGCAACAGGGACAGCACAGAGAAAGCACGTTATTAAAAGTGGCTAATAATTCCCACATTCCTTGTTCATCTGAATTACAAGGATTGACCTTAGTCGGTGTTATTCCTGCTGTTGCAGGTTATTCCTGTGCATGCAAAATAAATACGGACATAGATGAGAGGTATGTATAGCATAATGCAGCGTGTCAGCGTAACGTACCTGTACTGTACCAACAACTGAACAGAAGCTGAAAAAGATCTATGACTGACTGACTGACTGACTTGATAATGCATCTGGAACAGCCAAAGGGGTGTGAGCGTCAGCGGGCTTTCCAGGACCGAACAGCCCCCATTTTGTGCCGGCAGCAACAAATCTTCAGCTGTTCTCAGAAATAAGCTAATGAAGGGTGAAATATAAACCTCCCGCCCTGGCCGGAGGCCCCATAGAAACCCGCGGCTGTGGAGGAGCTGCCGGAGCCCTCGAGCGCCTCTCCCGTGAGCGGAGCGCCCCGGGGCAGCGATGCCGCTCCCTCCCTCCCGCCGGCCCCGCGGCTCCGGCCAGAGCGGCGGGCGGAGCCGCCGGCGGTGCCACTGGGCGCCCGGCCCGGCCCCGCGCCGCTGCGGCCGAGCCCCGCCGAGCCCCGGGCCCGCCCGCCGCCCCCGCGGAGCACGGCTCGGCCCTGCCCGGCCCGGGCCGGAGAGCGCGGCCATGGAGCGGCGCGGGGGCCGGCGGCAGGTGAGCGCCGGGCCGGAGCGTGCCCGGGACAGCCGCGGGGCAGCGCACCTCGCCACGGCAGAGAGCTGCCGGGGGGTCGGCGCTGAGAGTCAGGAGTTACGCGCTTGCTGAAATCCCCGCCCTTTGGAACTTGAGTTAATTTCACGGGAAGTTTGTTCTGTTGTTTTCTTGGACTTTTCTCTGTTTAGGACTGTGGAGATAGTATTTCTGAACGACAGGAATGGAGACCGGTCATTTACAGAAAATGCACGGACACCCTCTGGCTGCTCCTCTTCTGTCTTTTCTGGGCTGGTTTGGTAAGAACGCATGTTTGTTTGTTTGTTTTCCTGGAAGGACTAATCAGATCCAAAGTTAATGGGGGTCTGCATAGTGTTACGCTAAATCTAAACTCAAATTGTCACAGGCACAGGTCCCCGGGGTTGCCCAGGAGGATCTTACCTTCGTGGTGGTGCAGTGCTTTATTGTGGTGTCTGTCCCACTTCTAAGTTCTGCCCATACGCTTACACAGGGCTCGGTGGTGGGTTTTTAAATTTATTTATTTATTGTTTGGTTTGTTTGTGTTTTAAATCTGTCCCGGCTCTGACTGGGCTCTTTATTCTACTTATTCATTGTAGCCTTGATATCTTGCAACATGTGTCCATCTGATGCTACATTAAGTCACTGTCTTAGAAAAGAGTGCAAGCTTTTGGGAGAAGGCTTTGTCTTTCTGGAGCTCGAATGGGGTTTTTAATGGTATGTCTTAGTCTACTCAGGATTCTCATAAATAAACTTTTTAATTCCATGTAATAGTGACTTTTTAAATGGAAGCTGATAGAGAATATTACCTACACATTTTGAATACTGCATAAATGGATGGTGAACTTTGTGAGCAGGATAGGGGTTTTTTACCTGCTGTCTAATGCTTAGTGCTTTGATCAGTGGAGAGGATGCCACAAATGAAACCTGTCAAATGGTAAGGATTTAGGATTTTTGTTTGGTTTCTCTCACTGTTTTTATTGCTCACTTTCTGTGAAATAGTTATTGCATACATGTATTTGTTTTCTCATGTTTGGTCTTATTTTTAAAACATTGAAGAAAATGTAATGACACTAATTTGTTCACACAGTTAAAAAAAAAAAAAAATGAAATTACATTAATAGCTCTGTGGAAATGGGTATCATGGCCGTGTGTAGATACACCCCTGCAGCTATTACTCTGTTGCTTAACAATATTTATGGCTTTTATACAGCATTCTGCGCCTAAATAAATAAATAGAAAATTACCTACACAGTGGACCTGTAATGCCCATATTTAGAGGGAATGTCAGAAAGCTGTTTCAGTTGAGTTACAGTGCCAGCTTATTTTTTGTTTTCCTTCTGAGAACATTTTAATTATTAACAAATACTTGCTCTGCAAACAAACTGGATCTGGAAGTATTTTGGTTGTGTAACCAATCACATCCACAAGTAGTATGTTAATTTGAATTGAGGAGTCTCTACAAAGATATCCTTATTGAGACAGCATTAACATGCCTGTTATGTTAATTTTTTTTTTTTTTAATTCTGAACTAATTAAGAGTGCAAAATAAGAGCCTGCTATAAGTAAAAATGATATTGCTCTCAGGACAAAAGAACCACGTTTGTACATGTTTGTGTGTGAGACATGTTTTTGTCCAGATCCAATCTTTAGTCACAAGTACTAGAAGCAGAAGAACAAATAATGGCTCTAAAGCTTAAGTGAGAAGGCAGTTGTGCTGGATCTGATGTGTGCAGTCTGTCTCGAGCACAGCCGACACTCAGCCACGCTCATTCAAAGCAGCAGGGGTTAATGTGGGACGGAGATGTCCTGCTGCTGCCAGCGGTTGGCACATAGCCACAGAGCTTAGTGATTGTCCTTGGTGTGTGTGAAATGAGGCTTGCACCCCATGGGACAGAGGAGAAGCTTGCATCACTGAGTTCTTCCCTAGCTGGAGCGATGGGGTGATAAGCCTTGGGTAAGGTAATCCCCATGACTTCACCAGTTTCACAGAAGAATTGCTGCCCCTTGGCACTTGCAAAGGTTCTGTCCAAGGATTGTTTTGGCCCTCATGATGTACAGGAGGGTTTAAGCTGTATTCCTAGACAAGATGTTTTATTTTGACTAAGGATTGCTGCTACTTGGCCAGCAGAGATATTTAGCTGCCTCTGGGCTTTACAGGAAGATGATCTACTAGAACTTTGATCTGACAGCAGAACAACTAAAAGGTCAGGGCAGTGTCACCTAAGTGCACAGTGTGGCTTTCCCCAGGTTTTCCCACATGCATTAAAGAGTGCTCCTTCCTGAG
Source organism: Hirundo rustica (assembly GCF_015227805.2). Classification (NCBI taxonomy): domain Eukaryota; kingdom Metazoa; phylum Chordata; class Aves; order Passeriformes; family Hirundinidae; genus Hirundo; species Hirundo rustica. The sequence goes on from NC_053458.1 coordinate 17,408,367, forward strand.
ACTTCAGGTAATCTTCATTTTAACTACATTTTTTGTTTAAAAATACCCCTGATTAGATTTGCTAGCAGCTTTAAGGGCCCATCATGGCAGCAGTTATCTCACCTAAGTGTGTCTTGAAGGTCACCCTGTAAAATGAGACACACTGAGCACATGAAAAGTCACCATTTGAGTGATCTTGCCTAGTGACACACATGAACATCACTAGGGACAGTGTTTACCACCTTAGTAATGCTTTCCTCTTATTTTAATCAGAACCTCTATCTTTATTCTCCTGTATTATCCTGCTTAATTTATATTAAGCAGAATAATAATATAATAATTTATATTCTGCTTAATTTATATACCTTCAACAAGAGATGAGGGAAAGCTCCAAGGAAGCAGAAGGGCTAAACTTGCCCATATGACTTGTTCTGGCCTTGTGCAGAGGGGTGAATTTTAGATTGAACTGTTTGCAACCAGAAGGAAAAAATGTAAGACTTTAAAGGAGTATTTATTGAACAGGAAGGAAAAGCTATAGTAGCATGCTTTCACATTAAAAAACTGTTTTAACAGATGTTTATAAGTGGCTATGCTGTGGTGGCTGGTGCTGCAGAAAGACTTGTACTTGGATATGACAGCTTTGGGAACATATGTGGTCGGAAGAATGCTCCTGTAGAAGGGGCAAATCTTTCTGGATTGGACATGACTAATAAAAAGTAAGTACATCAGATGATGTCTAAATAAATCAAATGTTTGTGAATGTAGTAAAACATACATCTTGTAGCTGTCAGTCATCTACATCTGTGTATCTATACACTGTGGTATTGAAAGGCAGAAAAGGTGGGAATAGTGCAAAAGAGTGAGTGGAAATAAAAAGATAGAATTAGAAAATGTGCTGTATTGTTATGCTTTATGCAGCTGCCTTCTTAAAGAGGATGTTAAATGGAACCTCAGCCAAAGAGACAGTGATTCTATAGGGCAAATCTTCCTACTTAAGGATGTTGCACATTGAAGTACCCAGTTGTCCCACTGATTCCTCTGGAAAAACTTTCACTTGCTTTGTAGCACTTTAAAAAGATGGAAAGAAGGTTCAGAATTTAAACTTATAACAAAACCAAGAAAGCTTGTTTTTTGAGAAGAGGATCTTTTTTCCTTTCTAGGTATGTGTTCTTTCTGAATTCATGCAGCCTGGAAATACAGAGCCTCAAAATCAGTTCAGTTTCCTTGTGTGTGTCAAGTTGTCCACAGCAGCAACTCAACTCTTTGGAAGATCTCCAGAGTTTTGCAAGGAATAATGGTGTGCCACAGGAAATATGAGTACCTTAGTGTGTCTGTAGAACAGTTGAGCAGCTTCCACTTTGTTTTTATTATGTTTCTTACACTAGGAAGTCATATCTTACCATTAATTTCCTGAAGAGTTCATGGTAACAGAAAATAAAATGTCCTGTTTCTGCTTTATTTCAAAACCATAGTTTCTAGAAATGTTACAGCTCTCTTAGAAATTAGAAATTTCTTACAGCTCTCTTACAAATTAGAAAGTTGTTCAATAATCCCTGCACTGTGCTGAGATTATGTAGCAGAAAACTGACTGCTGAGAATGAACTAGTGAAACTTGGTGGGGGTGCTAGTAGGTGACCAGAGTTCATATGCTGTTTGAGACTCTTGTCTAATTTATTCCTTTAAATGTAATTAAAACTATGGGGGAATTATTAATTCCATAAAGACAAAAGTGGATTTAGCCCTCTAGACATCAGATCCCAATGTTTGCTCTTCAATTTTGTTGTTTAACCCCAGCTAGCAACAAAGTACCACACAGCCACTCACTCCCCAGCAAAACCAGGACATACCTAGAAAGTTTATTTGATTCTGGTGTTCAAGATGAAAATGCTGTTAGAAGTAGCTGTTGTCAAAGAGGCTCCAGGTTATTCGTGTCTTACATGTAAATAAAATAATCTGTAGCCTAAGCCTTATTTCATGGGGTATGTATAAACTTCAGGCCATATGAATATTTTTGGCTATTTTTGTTGGAGGTCAGTATCCCATTCTTTTTGTTTTGTTTTGATGTTTTATTTGGCAGGGATTGCTATTTAAATTGACAATATTTGTTTTAATTTAATTTGTTTTAACATAATTTTGTATGTGCTGAAAGCTGTAAACACCTGTGAGAGTATATAAGTATTTTCAGTCTAACTAAACATAATTACATCAAATTCCAGATAAAACTGCTTACATGTTTATATCAAGGCAGAGGGACGTCTTGCATTTTGAATGGTTGGGATGTATCCAGCCTTTCTTTCCCTGAAGTGCTGTCTAATGGAGCAGAGTATTGTTAGCAGAGTACCTGGTAATATTTCACCTAGATCCCAGCACAAGTTAGTTTTCTGGATATATATATATAAAAATAGGTGTGTGTATATATATATTCTATTCTAACTCAGGAGGGCCTAGTTCTATTGTAGCTTCCATTGTTTCAGGTTTTTCTCTTTTCCTAGTAAGCAAGGATTAGTAGCCAAGCATGGCACTGTGGAACAATGTGCCTGCCCTCCAGGAACAGAAGTGGTTACTGTAGTTAGGTCTAGAAGATAAAGATTCTGCAGAGATTGGTTTAGATTTACTTGACTACCTAATTTGTTATTCACATTCCCACTGGAATATCAGGGATGAAAATGGCCTGCTAAGGGATCAAATCATAAGTGCAAACAAATGTGTTTTTTCTCTCAATTTTTTACTAATCCTGGGTTTTGTTTTTTTCTTTATCTTTTTCTTTTTTAGGTTCTTTTCTTTGCGTTTACAACCTGAATGTTTCCAGTTACACACTAAATCCAAAGGCAGCTCAGCTGTGTCCCACACTGCCAGTTCCACCAAGGTAAGGATGACTGGGTACTTCACAATCTCCTTGAGTCCAAACAGCTTCTTATGCATTGTTACTCTCACGTTTTGTGTTTGGCTTGATGCTTCACAGACAGGATGGTTTTGCTTTGTGGGTTTTTTTTTGTTGTTGTTGTTGTTTTTTTGTTGGTGTTTTTTTTTTTTGTCCATGTATCCTTGCAAGTTCTTTTATGTGCCTGTGAACATGCCAGTGTCCTGTTCCACAGAATAAACAAGAACTGCATTCCTTCCATTCCTCTACCCTTTAGAGAATTTTCCCCCTCCAAATTAGGAAAAAGCACTTCATATGAGGAACAATTTAGCTCCTGCGCAGTTTTGCTTTCTCCCTCAATGCCGAGGATGTGGTCTTCAGCTTTGCCTCTTCTCCTGAGCCCAGAAATTTCCATCAGAATAATTTTATGGCCAGATGGCTTGAAGCACAAATCTGTGGATGTTGCTGTCTTTGTCAAATTTGGCATTTGTGAGTCAAAATTCTTAAACCCATGATTTTAAGTTCCACTGTGTCATGAAAATACAGCAGAGAATTGGAATCTGTGTTTGCAGAGCTAACTCCTGCTCTGAACAGCAGGAAATGGAAGAACAAAGTGAGGAGAGTAGAAGACATGTGAAAACATTACATCCAGCGGATGAAAGGACAGCACGTAAATTGATGAAAAAATGTCATATTTCACTTATTTCCTCAACTTTCTAGACCTTTTTCAGTTTGTCAAGGAACTCAGCAAAATTATTCATCTTGCACGGTAATATTACATAGTAGAAGCAAATCTAGTTAGTGAAATATTTTTTGTTGATAGCAAAACCTGTCCTTTTCAGGTACGAGTATGCCATTGACTGTTGTAAGGCAGCACTGCTAAAGTGGGACAAGAAATATATGCAAGAAGCTTGCTGGGGGTGCCAAATAATTTTGTATAAATATTTGGTGTCATTACTTGCACCTTGTGAGCATTGCTTTGGTGTGGCCTCTAGAATGCTCAAATATCATAAAAACAATACAAAGTGTTTGTGATCTAGAATTGCCTACAACAGCATATATTACAGCTATGTTAGCATGAATTTTGTTTTTACAGAAACACATGAGAGCAAAGCAAGTGAAGGCAGACTAGAATGGGAATAGGAGCTATGTGCTGGTGGTGACAGTTAATGGAGAGTTAATAATTTCTTTCCTCAGTCTGATCTTGAATGGATCTGTTCTGGTATAGTGATCCAGGCATGACACTATTAGGAGTTTATTTTGCAGATGATACATAAAACTACTCTTTATAGCAGAATGCTCCCTGTGGAGAGTGGCAGGATGGATCACTGTGAATTTTAAACTGTTTGTCCGGTAATTAATATTTTTTACCACTTTTGTTTTTAACCTTTCAGTAAGCCCTTTCCATTATTTAATCGATGTGTTCCACAAAATCCTGAATGCTATTCCAAATATGCATCTGTCCTAATAAGAATGGTTAATGAAATGGATGTTTTTCAACGAATTCTAAGTGGAATATTGGCAGGAAGAGATACTGTGATAGGACTGAGTGTTCTTGCACTAGGTAAGGTTCTAAGTAAAAAGTGAATAATAATATTCAATTAAAAGGTTAAAATATTTATTACAAGGCTATATGTTTAATTAAAAAGTCGACTTTTTCATATTTTCTGGGCAGAGTTATTTTTAAGGACGAGTGATCAGATTTTTATCAGAAAGAATTTAATAGACTGGTGAAATTCAGATCTCTATCAGATTCTGTGCTCCGTGACATGGTTATATACCTCATTTTGGGGGACTGTAAGAAATTGTTGATGAAAAAAATGACATCAGCATGAATACTTGAACTTGACTCTTACATAAAATGTTATTAAAATGCTAGTACCCATGATGAAATATCAGCTATAAGCTCCTTATTATTTAAATTAGAGGTAACTGTGTGCTTTAAATGTTAAAAAGGTTGTCAGCTTTACTAAATGCTGTTGTTTTTAAGATTACTGTTTAAAAATAAAAACCAAAATTCTACAAGAACCCTGGATTTATATTTAAAATAAAAAGGGTTGTAACACTCAAACTTATTTTATATATTTTTCAGCCTTCTCTTTGATCCTGGTTTTAGCCTTCAGATTCATTCAGACCCTCCTCGTCCATACTCTGATTGCACTGGTTGTATTTGGGTTGTTGTGTAAGTATATTTACTGTTTCACTGAAGGATTAGCAGCTGAACAAACAGCTATCCTTTATTTCCATGATCATCTTCAGTAACCTTCATCTTACCACAGTCATTTCCAAGCTGAGTCCTGCTCGCCTTTGGGTGTCAAGGTTGTGCTGTGCTGCTGGGTGTTAGGATGATGGTGAGGTTTATTGTTTTTATAGATGCCTAGAAACAACATTTCTTTTGGCAGATGAATGCAGTTATGAAAATGCTAGCGTTTCAAAGAATGCTTGGTGAACTCTTCTACTGCCTGCTTTAGGAAGGGAGAACCATAGGAATGTGTCTGGCAAAAGCTGGTCATTCCATGAAAGTTGGCTTTGTATCTCCACAATGAAATTACATGCCTGAGCCTTAGGATAACTGCAAGAAATCCAAATGCTCTGCTGGGGTTTTACCTCAGGCTGACAGGCAACTCTGGGAAGTTTCTCTGATCACTGACCCTGTGGCTCACTTTGCTCACTGACTATTCCCGAGCTGAGTGTGGGGCAGTGGGGAGGGCAGCAGAGCAGGAAAGGAGGCCAGGCTGGCATCAGCGTGCCCTGCCCGCCCTCACGCTGCTCTGCTCTGCCCAGTTGTCTCAGGTGTTCTCTGGTGGCTCCATTACGACTACAGGAATGATCCCAGCACGGAACTGGAAACAGAAAAGGAAAATGTAAAGTTCCTACTTGGATATGCCATCTTCTCAACAATAGTTACTGTAAGTAGCGTTTTACCCTAAGCAATGGCAGAGGCTATAACTTGAAAACTTGAACTACAGTACTTCTGCAACAATAAAAATAATTCCTAATTATTTTCAAATTGGAAAATGAGAATAAAATCATAGCATGGTTTTGGGTTGGAAGGATCCTTAAAGATCTCTAGTTCCAACTAGATTTTTTAGGCCCCCATCAAAATTACAAAAATAATTTTATATCTTCATTGTAAAACTTGCAAGGATTGTGTTTGATCCCCATTTTGTTCTACATCAGCTCACTGGAGGATCATGTCAAATAAACACAGGGGCACTGGCTGAGTATGAACATGAGATCTGTGGATTTATCCACCCTGTCAGCAGGAGAAGGGGGTGGCAGCTCTTAGACAATGAAACAGGCAGTGAAACATGGGCAGCAGTGCCTAGACCTCAATTTATGGGGTTAAATTCTGTTTTTCTCTCACTGACCTTGTTTTACAACAGAAAATCTGAGTGTGGCTTGCAACTTCTTGTTTTTTCTTTATTTTTTCACTCTGATGTTGCAATGTTAAAAGGAGACGTTGTTCAATTTGAGGGTACAGTCAATTTTTACTTCATGAGATATTTGTCAAAGCGATTGTCCTGTTCTCTTAGAGATGAGTAAGATCCATGTGGAACTTGCCAGATATGAACAGTCTGACAGTTTAGAGTGACAAATATAAATGTCACAGATCAGATTTTTTTTACATCCTCTATAAGTTATGATCTTTCTATATCTGCTGACATTAAAGAGGTAAGAAAAAGTTTCCTTGAATGCTTGTGTGTTCCAGTACATCTGACTGTTGCAGAACTGTGGGAACATCCACTGCTGCAGGTTATGCTTCTCTTCAGATCTGGTGGCTTCTTTCTAAAGTGGGCAAGAAAACTAGTGAAGCAACAGTCACTGGTTGTATTTATTGTTCTAAAGATTTCAACCTCTCTTTTAATTGCTGTTCATAGTTCCCTGTCACATACAAAGAGCTGGGGATACTGTGGGCTTTATGACTCAGTGTTTTGTTACTGGCAGGTTGGGTTTTTTACTTTAGGAAGACAAGAATTTATTTAAACAAGTTTTCATTTTATGTCTCCCTTGCTCCCTTACATACATAGCTCTCAAACTAGTTTGGTTGTGGACTGCAGGAAAGGACCAGTTCTCCTACCATTGTGAAAGTGAACAGTGGCAAGCTGCTCTGAGTAGAAAGAAAGTTTAAAAGTTCATGACATGCAGGGTACTTGAAAGTAATGTGTATGTGTAATGTACATTTATGTTTACTATAAAGCAAAACGGACTGTTTCCATTAGATGAATTGAAGTTTTATGAATCCTATTTTGCTTAAAAAAACAGCAGCAACTGCTGTAGGAAACAAGATTTTAATCCACAGGCCCTTTGAGAATTTAGGCAGTGTTTTGGGAGGATTTTCTAATGTGTAGTAAGATTGTATAAATTTCTTTGCTATCAAGTCTTTGTGAAATCTGTATCCTTTGATCCCACATCCCCAACCATTTGTCTTTTTATTTCCTGTAACAGGTTGTTCTGCTCTCCCTTATATTTGTACTAAGAAAGAGGCTTCAGTTCACTGTACAGCTCTTTCGAATTGTTGGTAAAATCATTGGCAGAATTCCTTTCCTCCTCTTCCAACCACTCTGGACCTTTCTGATTCTCATTGTGTTCTGGGTATTTTGGGTTGCTGTACTACTTAGCTTAGGAACTGCAGGTAAGTCTATGCTTTTTGTGTTTTTGACTGAGTGCTATCCATTTCCTAAGTTCTCCTTTTAAACGTGGAACCTGTTGGTGTACAAAATGTGGGCTAGCATTGTTACACAGCTGAGTTACTTGCTGTTTTTATTCTATTTCCTGCTTGTGGGAGTCTTCTACATTGCCCTTTTGCTTCCATATGTGGACCTGAGTTTTGTTCTTTCTCATTTATTTGCTAAAGATGGTGGTAGGTAGAGTATATGTTTGGTGTACTTAAATGAAGAAAGTAACAAGGAGACAGCTTTTAGTGCAATTGTTACAAAACGAGGACCTTTGTTTCTTCTTACTATAAAAACTGTAGAAATATCACAGTGGCAGAACATTGCTTCAGAGCAGTAGTTCAGTGACAATTGCTATCATTTGGACTAGTGCAACAGTGTTTAGATTAATCCAGTGGTTCTTGCAGTTGCAGAGGAGCTGCTCTCTGGAAAGAGTCAAGCACTATGAAAGATTTGTCAGAACAGATCCTTAGTATGGAAATTGTATTACTTAGGGATATACCACTGTAAGATCTGTCAGTGATTGAACCAGGGTAATTTGGATGCTATCCCTTGGCCCAGCTCCATGCCATCCAAGTGAAAGAGACATAGTTCTTCTGCAGAACATCACCCAAAGAAGTGAAGCTGAACTCTGTGTAGCTCTGGGGATAACTCCTCATGTACACATCAGCCTCCGACCTTGAAAGCATTTGGATTTGAAGCTGGTATTTTTTAATTTTAAACCTTTAGGGCCACTGTTAGGAGCCAGTTGTTATCCTTTAGGTCAAAGCTGATGTAGAATTAATGTGGACAGAGACCATTGTTTATGGGTTTTCTCTCTTCAGAAACTTGGTTTCCCACACAACAATCACTGCCAAATGCAGCCTAATTCCTCAAATGCTTGTGTGTTACCATTTTACTTGGTGTTTCCACCATGGCTTAAGACAGAGACTGCAGTAACTTCTTAGGACAGGCTTACAGATCTCTGCTGGGCCAGGAGAGCCTCCAGCCTTTCCATAGTAGAGCCCATTTGGCAAAGCTGGCTGTATTCCCTACCTCTATGGATCGGGTACCTCACCCCTTTTCCATCACAACTGCTTCCATGTCAGTTGATTCTGGCTCTTTAGAAAGAGACCAATTCACTTCTAACATGAGAAGCTGTCCATGCTGGCATTGCAAATCACACCCATTGCTTAGGCTAGACTGGGATCTGTTTTCCTCCAGCTTTCATTGGAGAGTCATGCAGATGTGCCAGTCTGTTTCTGCTGCCTTGAATAGCTCATGTCTGTTGGGAGTGGCTGCTAGATGCAGCTGCTAACCTGCTTCTCCTGCAAAAGGGGCAGACCTAGCACGGCCAAATGTCTGACCTGCAGTCTGTTTGTGAATTGTTCCTCCTCACTAAGTAGTCCTGATGTCCTTTGATTTAGATGTCATGAATATTCCTTCTCCACGGTACTTTGAGTTAGATTTTTCCCAATACAGAAGCAGCATCGTGTGCTGGACACAGTTCTGTGTTGCTAGTTTGTCTGCAAAATCTTTATGCTATTTATGTATGGATCAGACAGGCAGAGGTAATTTTGAAACTGGCCTTGTGGGGTACCTTATACCTGCTTCAGGCCATGCTTTATAGAAAGGAGCATCTCCTGAGCTATAACAAACTGTTCATTTCATGCACCTGCTTGGATCAGATACAATTTAAGATAAACATTAACTGTAGCAATTTTAGTAACAGAACAATAGAATTAATTATAACACACACATTTTCTAAATATATAATTAGCAAGAACTATGAGAGCAAATATTACATTCTTGATGTTAAATCAAGCCGACTTGATGTTAATATGCGCACATAATGATGTAAAGCTTGCCCTTGTTATATCTAAATTTAGAAAATGCCAGCTGAGTCTGTTGTATTCAAAAGCTTTTGGAAATGCAGCAGTCATTAGAAAAGTAGAAATATTTTAGCTCATGTGGCAGAAAAAGCTCGATTGTAAGAGCAGGATGGGAAACATTTGGTTATTTTCTGGATGCTTTTACAGACTTTGCAGGAAAATAGTGACTTGCACATTATAGCCAAAAGCAAATTCCACATATATTCACAGAGGAGTAAAACCCAGTGAAAACTGCTTTTTCCATGTTGTGCCATTTCCCTTCATTAGTTATATTCCATGTTTCCTGATAGGCATTTTCATTCAACTTTTTTTTTTTTTCTTTTTTCTCTGCCTTGGAGAGTAGGATCCAAACAGTTTATGACCTGCTGTTAAATTCATAGTGCAGCACACAACTTCTGACTCAAAGGTATTTTATATTTTTGTCTTCTCCCTAGCTTAATAGGAATGCTGATGTTTCCAGCAAGTGATGCAAACAGTCCAGTACAGAGGGCAGCATAAGCTTGCTGCACAGGAGTGTGATGATAAAGTTTCAGATTGGAAGAACTGACTTTTCTTAGATTTAGCATAAGAAGAGAAGGTCCTTTCCAGGCACTTAACTGTCAATATATTGCTTGTACGAGCGACCTAGTAAAACATAGGAGATATTCTGGCAAGGTATTTTTAGTGCAGATGTCAGTCGTCACAAGCTGTTCCCGTTCGGGGCACGTTAACGTTTACAAGAGCCCATTCGGTAACTAACCCAAATCCCTTCTCAGTTAAAGCCAAGCACGGACGCGGGCGGGACGCCGCCGCTCCGCGCTGCCCCGCGCCATGGCGGCGGGGCCGCTCTGTGCCGCCAGGGGGCGCCGCTGCGCTCGGGGGGGCGCGGGGCCAAGGCGGGGCCGGCCCCGGGAGCGCCCGTCGGGCCCCGCGCCCCGCCAGCGGCGCTGCCCGAGCGCGCACCCGGGGTGTCATTCGGACCGCGGGCGGCCAACGCCGCGCGAGATTGGGTACCGAGAACGCACCGTTAGGCTGTTCTCAAGTTTCCAACCCAACTATGAGTCCTCTGAAATGCTGTGTGGTAAAGCAGCTCGCCATCTGAGAAGTTGGGGGTTGTTTTGCTGTTCTAGGACGACGTACTCACACGTGCTGAAACGACAAATGCATACAGTACGGTTGATAGTGCACTGACGGGACACCTTTGTTTTATTTATTTGTTTTCTACATTTGCCCTGTAAGTGGAAAACATTTTATTTTGAGTTTGGGGGACTTTTTGCACCGCTTGAGAGTACTTCTCTGAAGATTTCCGAAGATACGCTTTCTTTTATAGGGCGATTTGTTTTCCTCATTGACAAATAGTTGCCTGTGTAGGATTCAGCTTGTAAAATACAGGTGGTGATTTTCTTGGGTTTGACAGTTTGTCGTTTTCTTATCACAGATATATTTTCTGGGGCTGTGCAGGCTGTATTTTAAACGCAAATATACCAGGAAAGCTGAAAAAATTGAAATGTTTACAAAGACACTAGTCTTTTATCTAATACAGAAAGATGGGTAAACGAAATCGGCTTGCTGCTGTGCTGCACCTGCTTTTAACATTTTCTTTGAATGTGCACTAGTTATACAGTATTTATGGTGTCTCTGCGCCTCAGTGGTTCTGGAGCACTTGATCCTCACTTCAGCTGTGGTACACTTGATCATTATGCCACCATGCAGGCACCTTATTTACATCTCCTCCAAAAGTTAGTGTTTCTCTGAGGAAAAAAGCTAACTTCTTGGGAGCTATAGAAAGCTATAGCCTGCACTTGAAAGGTACTTACGCATGTGACTAATTTGAAACACATGGATAATCCTATTAGCATCAGTGGGACTACTTATGCATTTTAGGGTAGGCACCTGCCTAAGTACCTTGGTAATTCAGAATCTGTCAGGGCAGCAGTGCCTGAGCAAATTCCAGACCTAGAATGCTAGGAGAAGTGCCAAGGCTTCATGAGACTTTAGGTAGCACAAGCAGTGGCACCAGTTAGAACCATTAGCTGGCTAGGAATGGAATTCAGCTGTTCTTTGGAAAAGCTGATATGTCTTAGGGTTATTGAGGTTTTATTGTTTGCTAATTTGTGGGTATTTCACTGCACAACTGAAGTGGCCATGTGGCACAGCAGAGCATGTCTTTCAACTTTCCAGACTGCAGGAGCTGTGAGGTCCACATGGTGTAAATACTGTGGATGTAGGATGAGAAGGTGGTAGGTGGTTTTGGGGGTGTTTTTTTGTGGTTTTTTTTTTGTTTGGTTTTTGGTTTTTTTGTGTGTGTGTGTAATGAAGGTGCATCCTACAAGCAAGTGAGCAGCAGAACTGCCACATAAAGCTGTGCAGCAGCAACATGAGCAATAAAAATGTATTTCCTGCAGGGGCCTTGAAATTCCAATTACAATCAGGTAGCTTACCTGTAAATACTTTTACATGAAAAAAACACTAAAGATAACAAAATAAGTTCCGTTGCAGGAAACACTAAGATTCAGTGTATGATTTCCAGAACCTCTCCTTGCTTGGCAGTGGGAGAGGCACAACATATTTTCGTGTTAACAGGAACTGATAAACAGGCTCTCAGTATTTTCTTGTCAGTGGCTCCTTGTTTGTGATAAGGAAATTGCTGGACTAGACTTCCCAGGAATTTTTGTCTCTTACAACCGCCTGTTGCTGCAGGCATCAGCAAAACCTCACAGCAGCAGCAGCTGCTGAGCTAGGACATCTGACCTAAGTCAGGCAGTCCCAAAATGTAGCTGGAAATACTGCACACAGCCAGCACTGACTGATGCCTCATTGCACTGCTGTGCTGGCTGCCAGAGCAGCACTGGGCTGCGAGTCCCACGGAGAAATTCCCCTGGGTTCTGCTGCAAACACTTGTGCCTGTTTGCATTGTTAACATCACTTCTTTTGAAGTATTGGCAGCAGATCAACGCTTGTACTGATCAAAGGCCTCCAGATTTGGTGATTCAGTAAAGACTTCAGTTCTTTACTGAGTTGTTAATGTTATCACTAAGAGTGTATGGTACACTGGGAAGATTCATGATTGTGTTGTCGGAGAAAAATATTCTATTGACAGATTAAACTGTATTTCAGGGCTTTGTTGAAAAAGTTTAGTTTGTATGAACAGATAGATCATAGTACAGTGATGAGGAAAATGGCATATACTTTTCTAAACAGGTCATCTAGGATAGCTTTAGAGTTTATCTGAGATGCTGATAGGGGAACTCACCCTTGCACGTAGTTCTGTTGACAAAATTCTGCATGTCTGGTAGGCTCAGAAGACAGGGAAACAGACAGAGATGTTTATATCATTAAACAGATTTTTGTGAAGTAACAAAACTAGTTTACCATACCTGACCAGCAAAGTGAGCAAAGGTGAACTCACAGGTGGCTCTGCCTGATTTCTGTGCAGCTGAGCACAGCACTGTACACATGTACGAGTGTAAGGTTGTCCAGGAAAGACAAAGCCATTACTGGCTTTGGCAGTTGTTACTGCAGGTGGTTATTTCAGTAGACTGGTAAAAAGCAAACAGAATTAATTTGCCATATGTGCATTTATCAGTCTTTATGCACCACTACAGAAACAAAGCCTGAAAAGGTCCACTTTGGAAAAAGAAATGTTTAGGTGGATTGTATGGTGGAAAATGTCCTTGATTCTGTTACCAAATGGCATAATGTCTTTACATGAAAATGGAGAGGTAGGACACCTTGTATCTCACTGACATCTTGTTTGCCTGAGTTCCTTTAGTTAGAGCTGTGGATAATGAGCGTATTTGGCTAGTTGTATGTGCTGCAGAAAAAGGCAGTTTAGAGCCTCTGGAAGAAATATTGGAAATGAAAAATCTCTTAAATTCAGAGTTATATAGTGCCTTGTTTTGATGACTTTAGTAAATTATTATATCCTCAAAAACTCCCCTTAAAAAACCCTCACTTTTGCAAACTTAAAACCAGGGAGGCACAGGACGGGGAGGAATGAGCAAGAGTTTGTGAGAAGAGAGCTGAGTAGTAGCTTTTTAAAACCATCAAATACCTTGCACTTCACAGACTTAAAATTCATTTGAATATATTGGGAGCACAACAGTATTTCTATGAATGACCAATACAGCACTGGAGAGAGCTTGCCTGTTCAGCCAATATTGTTAACCTCTCAGAAGAAAACATCGAGAATATATGTTTGCATTTGTATACCCATGTAGCACTTTTTTATCCTTCAAAGCACTTTAAAATAATGTTGCAGTGCTACTGTGGGGTAGATGGTTATTTTTCTTAATTTACAGACAAAAAGACCTTGCTTCTGAAAACTTAAAAATGCTTGTCTAAACCTGATGGTATTGCTGAAACAAATATTTACTGTTTCTACTTTTAGTTATTCTTGTAAGAATTCTGTGGCGGTAGAAAAACAGGCCAGAAAGGAAGTATTTCCTAGATAGCTTTGTATATGTGGTATTTTTGAACCTGAAGGTGGTGTGTTGTCCTGTAGGAGAACACAGAGTCATAGAATCGTTTAGCTTGAAAAAAACCTTTAAGATCATCAAGTCCAGCTGTAAATCTAACACTGCTAACTCCACCAAATGAATACATGAAGTATTAAAGCTTGTTATATTGCTGTTTGAGCAGTAATAGCCAATTCTGTCTCACTTTATTTCTTTCATGGAGTTGGAATAAGAAACTACTCACCTCCAGAAATTGTTTTATTTGGTGAACATGTTTCTCTTTAAGGTTAATAGACTTAAGACTTGGTTAAAAAAAAAAGACATGTTAGGAACCTAGAGACCTTTTACTAGGACAAAATGGTCCTAATGCCACAATCCCCTGACTAGCCTTCGGAGTCAAGTGCCACAAATAGGATTGCACAGAGAAAGCTCTGATTGTTGAGGAATCTGAGTTGCTGCCACCTTGTGTGAAAAGCCATCTATAAATATGGAATAAATTCTTTGTTAGTAACAGAAGTGGAAGGAATGGCTTTAGCTTGAATAAGTTAATTTGGCTGAGTTCCTAGATACAGTAGTAACACTGGAGCATGTACTACCATACAGATGTCTGCCTTTTTTTTCCCCCAGAGAGCCTACATTTTTGTGCCTGTATTTTGCACAAAGATTGCAAAGTGTAGAGAACAGAAAACTAATGGCCACGGTTCTGATTAGTAATAACAATTAAAATATTTGTTTTGTTTTGCTGCAACAGTATGTTATGTATCCTTCATATTTTTCTGCGTTCTTTCTCTTCCGCTTCTTAAAAAAAAAAACAAAAAAAACCCTAAAGTATTTCATAACTGTGCATTTATTTCAAATTTGAATAATGAAATTAAGATTTCATTTACTTCTGGACTATTTGATTACCCAAGTCTTGAGTAATGTCTTCTCAGATATCTTGTAATAATATGTAGCTTTACTTCTTTTATTGGTAGCTGTGTCTCAATTCCAATTTAAACAATCTTTTACTTTTCTTGAGATTTTATTTTTCAAAATCCAATTTGAATTATAAAATGTTGTTACTCTAACTCTGTTGGACAGAATTAAATAACATCTAATTTATTTTTTTGTAACTTTACTGAAGAGAAATTAAGAGAACGTGGACAGAAGCACTTCCCATGTACTCATTTGTCCCTGTCCCCCCTTTCCCTCCTTGTCTGGCATGTTATAATGATACAATGTAATCCCAACTTCAGGTACTGCACAGTCCACTTCGGGAGGACAAGTAGAATACAGAGCTCTGTCTGGAATTTGCTACATGGCATGGTATCACTTCGTTGGCCTTATCTGGACTAGTGAATTCATTCTTGCCTGTCAGCAAATGGTGATTGCTGGGGCAGTGGTTACTTGTTATTTCAACAGGTGAGTGCAGAATTTCCCCTTCATCGTTTTGGAAATTTTCCAGCATTTACTTTCAATCTTTTTCTAGGAAAAATAGTCTCAATTAGACTGCATTTAATGTCAATATCTGGAATAAAATTTACTATAAAATAATGCTGCTGGTTGCAAGATTTTGAGTAAGATTATCCAATGTGCATGATATTAATATGACTCACCCCTGCTGCTGGAGATGCTGGGACAAACTGGGCCTTGATATAAGCTATTAGAAGTCTGTTGGCTCTGGGGGAATTACCATTCAGAAGGCATAGGCTGCGTTCCACCCTTTTCCAGGAGACTGTATTAGCTCCAAATGAGAAGCAATTATATCGTTCCTCTGTAATTTCATGGGCAGTTTGACCTCTTTGTAAGTGTTCATCCCTGCTCTGGGTTTCCATTTGTTCTGCCTGCATAACTGCTGGTCTAATACTTTTTTCATTCTGAGCAGATATTTTCAGTTAACCATAAATGCTTTAACACTGTAAAAGGTTCAAATACACGCAAACAAACTTCCTTGAATATTATATACCCTGGAATGTAAATGTGGAGGAAATGAGGAAAAGTAAAATGAAATTAAATTGTGTTTATGCACTCATTGCAGGGGAAGACTTAAATCTCACAGTATGTTGTTGAGTTTTTTGGCAATGAAGAGAGCATTTTCCTGATAAAATTTTTCCTCATGACCCTTTTATGAGCTCTCTCATCCTCAGTGCTCTGTTCTTCTATGGCCAGTGATGAGATTTTCTGATCTGTGAAAAACTCTGGAATTTTAAGTCAAGTATTCATTTTGTATTAGAGAAATATCATAATAACCTCAATTTGTTGAAAAATTAACCCTTGAGGAAGTTGATGTGAGATTGAGGTGGGGAGCCTTGCCAGAGAGCCTGGAGACCTTGGAGAACTGGTGGTGGCTGCCCAGGGCCATTTGGCTTGTGCAGCTGGGAAGGGCTTTGGCTTTCTCCAAAGCTTAGGAAGCAGGGTTCTGTGGATGGTCTCCAGAATGTATCCTTGTGTGTTTCAGTCAAGGATCAAGAGGCTGCTGCTGGAAGGTCTCCAAGTGGTGTGTTCCCCACTGCCCAGCAGACACCAGCACAGACTCTGCTTCCACGACTGGCTCCCTGGGCTTCTCCTGCAGCAGCCAGTGGAGCTGTGCTGCTCCAGCCAAAGCAGCAAGGCTGGGAGATCTAGGAACAGCAAGTGCCCACCCCTGGTTTAAGCAATGTTTTATCATCCCATGCAAAAACCTGAGGCAGGACAAAGTTTAACACATGTATCAGGAGCCTGTCCCTGAGAGAATTAACTACCCAACAGCTGTGCCACTGAAACGGTGCTTAGGTAAGAGTAAATAAAACCTAAATTATTGCTTTTATAAAAGCTGAAATATTTTTGAAAGAGTAAAGGGTGACATAGTCTCACCCTTCTATTTTACATGCTATAATAGGACCTGAAAAGGGAGGAACTCTCATTTCTGACGTCACCTCTTTTTTTTCCTTCTGAAGCTTTGGAATTCCCACGGCTGTGCTGCTATGGACAGTGAGCTGCTCTTTTCTTGTAAGCACATTGATGCACCTCAGTTTAACAGCTGAATGCTGAGGCACTAAAGGTTCATTTAAATTGGCTTGAGAAAGTACAGGAAAGTAAAGTAGTTCTGCTGAGTTCGTGAGAAGTAAGTTAGTTCTGCTGAGTTCCTGGCCTGTGTGCTGCAGTGCATTTTGGTGCAATACACCACATAAATCCCCAAGGCAAAGGCACTGTCCATATCTTGTTCATGCAGAGCAGGGAAGCACCTGTAGAAACCACTGTGATGACATTTACTGCTCTACTAGGGGCTTCCGCTTTCCAGCTATTTTTTACTGCTGCAGGAACTGGCTGCCAAGTACAGAAGGTTCCTGCTCCCAATTGTACTGCTATCATTTTGTACAATACCACTGAGCTCTCTTCTTGCTTGCCAGGTGACCTGTACTGTGTAGAGAGAGTTCCTTGCAAGGGGAAATGCAGCTTTTCTGTGGTAGTAATTCCTTGTCCTGGCCTTTAGGCTGTCAGCACAGATCCACAGAGATGCAGAGCAGTGCAGGAATGGGGAGAGGGTGGTTAGCTACAGGAGCAGCCACACCAGCAAGGGCAAGGGTTATCTCGAGCTGTTCCAGCAACTCTGAGCTTGTCTGCTGTGGGTTTTTAATGTATTCCCTGGGGCAGCATCATAAAAGCATGTCACAAGAGTTTGTTTATGGGATCTTACAGCACAGGCTTTCTTCTTGTCCTGTAAGTGCTCCGAGGAAATGGCACGGCCTTCCCATGCGGAAATCTCCTTCCACAGCACACTCAGCAATGCTCTGCACGACCAAGAACCACAGCTGAGTTGCAAATAGGGTGGGCAGGGGGTAGTTCTACCTGGATTAGCTTTACAGATTACATATACTAGGCCTGTATTAGCGTGACTCGAAGTCACTGGATTTTGCCTTTTTTATTTTAGATGAAACATGAACACACAAAAGATTTCATTAATTTAACAAAAATATTTAGAATTTTTTGCTTAATTGTTACATTTTACAACTGGTGAAAAGGGCTCAGTCTTTTAAAAACCCTTCTTAGTTACAATTGCTGTTTTACATGAGGTTCTCGTCTTGGTGTGCTTCAGTGTTACATATTTATTTACCTTTGCAGGGAGACGAGCCTTTGCCCTTCTCAGGGTGTAAAGGAAGGTGATATAGTAACTCAACCCATGTCACAGGCATCACTGTCCTGTGTAGATATTGCTTCGGGCTCCAGGACGGTATGGATGGATGTGGACAAGAGATCTCTGAAGTTAGGTTTTAGAAGATGAGGTTTATTATAAAAGATGTGAGGCCTTGCTTAGAGTTGCCAGGCGCAACTCATGGCAAGGCTTAGGGAGTGGGGGAAGGGAGAGGTATGGAGCAGGGGAAGGGAGATGTAGGGAGAGGAAATTCCAAGGGGAAGATCCTAGGGGCAGGGTGCCAGGCAAGAGAGTCCAAGAGAGAACCCAGCCCCTCGGGCACCCCTTATCAGGGGGCTTCAAGGTGGGCTGGAGCAAGACTTGGGCCAATGGGGTTACAGATACCTGATACTTCAGGGGAGGGTTCCAGGTGTGGGATGAACCATACATTGGGGGGTGAGACAGAACATTCCATTTGACCTTTGGACCTATCTGCAGGTAACCTTCAGCTGGCCATATAATTGTTTTCCCAGACATTCAGTAACTAGGACACCTCAGACATCGAAACTTGCTTTCAATTCTATCTCACTTATAGGTTTCACATTCTCAGAATCTAAGCAGTCATATTTATAAGGCTTTCTAGCTTCATCCTCCCCAACAGTCCTGTCCATGTCTGAGCTTCTTTAGTAGCTCCAGTGCACATATATCACTGCACAGATTTGAAATTAAGGATTGGGGTTATCTACCTGACTAAGGGAGTCAGTACCACAATTTCCAAGAGAAGTGAAATACATATCTCTCCCAGTAAGTCAAAAATGCAGGTTTGTGGATGAGCGCCAAAGTCACTGAGAGATGGTCTAGAACAAGCTTTTAAAGGCTTCCTCTTCACGTGTATCTGCAATATTTATGGACCTCCTTTGCCCTACTTACGCACTTGAACTAAAAGAGCCACCAGTGTGTATGTAGTCAGACCTGTCCCATGTGGCTTTAGATGAGGTAAAAGGGCAGTAGAAAATACAGTCTGTGTGGTCTCCGTTAGTCTCATAATGTCTGTTTTATCACAAATCCTGTAATTTATTGTGTTTGTTTAAAAATCAAGATTTGTATTTACTTGAGAGGATTAATTCCTTAACATTTCTGAATTATTTTATACTGAGGTTATTTTTAGACAGTCTTTGAAATTGGTGCAGCATGAGTGAAGAAAACTGTAAGCATAGTTCTTAAGAGAAGAGGATTTTAAAGAAATACCCTTTTCTCCCATTCAAGTGTCTGTCTCTTGGGCATGTCAAGACATTTTTTTCTTCTTACAAAAATTGTTTTTAGAATGAAAACCAAGATGCATGTGTGATCATTTGATTACTTAGTGTTAAAAGAAGATACTGAATGTCACAGAGCTCACAAGTAAATGAAGGCAATTGACAGTAGTGAAGAAATAAAATTATTAAAATATAATGTGGTATTGAATACAGGTCCACAGGATTTTGGAATAGTAGTGTTATATGTAAATTGAACAATCTAGTGATAACATAAAACAGAAATCCCAATGAGGAAAAGCAAGCTGTGGCTCTATTCAGTCTTGCAACCAGTCAGGCAGATTCCCAGATACCTTGTGCACATACAGTGGAGTTCACATACACAAAATCCATTGCATAATGATTGTATGCTTGTGCTAAAGTCACTTCAGGATTGCAGCCATATAATGCACAAAGGTGGGTGAAAATTCAGCCTTGAGAGCAGTGGGAGTAGGTGTGTGATGGAGCCAGTCTTGAGTTTCTTTATAGTCATAACCATCACTTGTTGCTGTGTTTATCCTCTTTCCTGTTTCCTACTCTGAACCAGATTTACAAGGAAAAATTGTTCTTTTTCTAATCTGTTTGGAGGCAAAGCAAAATCCTTGTCAGACCCTGTTCCTGTGCTAAGTCCTTTGCTAGGGAAATGAGGTGTGGAAAACCATCCAAATATGTAAAAATTTATGTAAACTAAGCTTTAAATTTTTACATTCCTGCTTGTTATTTAGTTATGTTATAAATATCAAAACCCTTCTCTTCATTTTTCTCTTCAGTATCAAGCACATTTTTAACACAGGAATAAACTTTCTCCTTTCTGTGTTTCTTATCACTTGTTAACCTTCAACCTGCAGAAACTTAATAATTTATATTCTGAGATCAAACTGACACTGTCATATGTAAGGAAGTGTTTTGGGGAGAAAAAAAATAATGGCTCAATATGAATAGAATAATTCATCCACACTAAAATGCATGTGTTTCTAACACAGAAACCTGATGACTCTAAAAAAACCCCAAACTTCCTTATTCAGTATAAAATTCCACTATCTCCCAAGCTGTTCCCCTGGTTTTAAGTCAAAAATAATAAATGTAGCAACTGCTTTGCTGGAATTTCCTATTTCAAATACTGTGGTATATTCAGATATTTAAATACAACTTCTCCACTGCAAAATTTACTGTGTTTTGAATGAACTGCAGTGATACCTTCAGGATCCTTGCAGAACTGTAATCCCTCTCTTGAATATCGTGTATATGATTTAAATCTTTGCTGAAATGAGGATTTAATAAAAGTATATTTTTAGACCTTCTTAACCCAAACCAGTTATTCTCTTATTTTTATTTTTTAATTTCCTCTGATTACTACTGATTTTTCAAGATAACAAAGGTTTTGAAGGATTCATTTCTGAAAACAAGGCTTTTTATTTGTGACATTAGGTCTGATCTATATGTAGCTACTTAGTCAAACTGCTGCTAGTTCTGTTGCAAAACTAAATATTTCAGGGTTTGGGCCAGTTGCTTAAGTGTTACTTTATGAAAAGTCTAATTATGACTATTGATCATTATGGATTTTTTGATCCTGTGAAACATTTTTAAAGGTACTTGGAGTGTTAATATAGTTGGTTTTTATTTTTACAGCATTTAGAAAGGGGTGAGGGGGTGTCTTTAAGTTGATTTCCTGAGGTTTATATAAATTCTTGAGAGCTGTGTCATATTACTGTCTGTAAATGATTGACATTAAACTGACCTTTATAAAGGAAGCAAAATAATAGAAGTTGTATTTAGGCCATTTTTTTTCTTTGCTTTCTGATTTTGGCAGAGACATTATTTTTCCAAAACAATACAGGGTATTGTGCACTAGAACTACAAGTTTTTAGTTCAGATTATAATCCTAAACATATAGTATGATATCCCTTTTTTTTGCTGTATTCCACTTTAAAAGAAAGGCTGGTCTGTGGGGGGGAAAAAAAAAAAGGCATTAATACTTTTAACAATATTTAAAACCAAATTTGGCCAATTTGTAATTATAAAAGTAGATAGTAGCTCTCAATTTTACATATGAGATCTTGGGGTTTTAATTTTACCATTAAAGCAGAAATAGTGGATTCATTCCCTCAAACTAAAATCTTGCAGAACCGAGAGTCAAATAAAAGATTGCAGAGAATGATAGGTGATGGAAACTGGAGAGAGGTGTTCAAGGAGTGTTCTCAGATATTATTGTTCACTTACTTCTCCTATTTTCCATTGTCGTTTTTTTCCTAGGTATTTTTCCATTCCTGAAAACACTAATTGCTTAAGAATTAGACTACCCCAGAAACTATAAATTTGGCTGCTTTTCTTTGGACTAAGGTGAACATTCAGATAGTCAGCAGAAAAACTGGAGTAGTTCAATTAGGAAAGGAGATAACAGCTTAATTCTTAAAATTTCCAAATACTGAAAATACAATGCTTATTTTCTTAAATAAGGTGCTAAAGCATTTTTCAATAATTTGTTTTTCTTTCTAGAGATAAAAATGACCCACCACCTCACCCAGTCCTGTCATCCATATCAGTTCTTTTCTGCTACCATCTAGGAACTGCTGTAAAAGGCTCGTTTTTAATCACGATACTGAGAATACCAAGGATTGTTCTCTTGTACCTTTACAATATCCTAAACCAAAAGGTAGGTAAACACTTCTGTAGCACGATGAAAATAGTAGTTTAAAGATAAAATCATAGGGTAAAGAAGCAAAGAATGTATTTCTTGCTTAAAATAGATGATACTGCTATTGCTATCTGTTATTAAAAGATAGATTTTATCTTTTATGATTTTTTTTCATTAGGAAAGCTTTTCCTCTGCCAACTCAGATATCAATGCTTCCTTTTTATTCTCAAGTCTGATGATTTTAAAAGCAGAAAATACCAATATTAAACTCACCTTTATGTAATGTTTTTATATAGGATAAAAACTCACCTTTATGTAGGTTTCTGTGAAGGATAAAGACAAAAAATTGGCAGACTGCTCTATTAAAAAAATTTGAATCACAAGTATTTAAGAAACAAAAGTAAGACTGCTATTGTTAGCTTTAAGATCTGTTATAGAAATTACTTCATCTGCCGTGTAATATGCTTTTATAGAAAGAATATATGGAATAAGAACTGTTCCTGGGAGTTGTGTAGTATCCAAGACACATCTTTTAAGACACATAAACCATAGATCCGGGCTGCTTTTGAATGTTTTTTGCCTACTTTTTACCTTTCATACGTCTCCACATCTATTGTCTTCTGCCAGAAGCACACCACTGTAGGTAATTCTGGCACTTTCGCAAGGAGGGAGGATTGTTAGGAATGCACAGCTCTGATTTTAGGAGAAGATTTATGAAAAGGTTTTAAATGTAGGTCTTTTCCTCTAGGGTTTACATTGGCCTTGAAACATATTATGTATAGTTATGACGGGGTATTTACATTGATCATACCTATGAGGCATGTGTTTGGTATAGATTATGAGCGCTTAAATAAAAACCCCTTGTAGTAAAACGCTTGAAAAGTGTAGTCTGGATTTATGTTGCTTTCATAGGAAAGTTTTGGTTATAAAACCTGGTGAGTTGTCTTAACTAAGAACATTGTATAAAGACAGTAGGTGCGATCACTTAGAATATTTTCTGCCTTTAGAGAAAGCAGGATAAGTGGGCTTGCTCGTTACATGGTTTTGTAATCTGAATTACTGTAGATTTAATTAGCAAAGAAAGATTATTTGTGTCTGCAGCGCTGTGCTGCAGGCTCCTTTGGTCCAGTTCCCAAGCATTCAGTGACATGACCCGCTGCTGTAACTGCTGCTGAAGAGACTAGAAAATGCTCATGTCCTCAGTCCTTGGAAGGATGCCCCCAAGAGTAACCTTGCTCCTTTGCACGGCAAAAGGACAAGCTCTGGCCCCTTTCACTGAGGGCCAGAGTAGAGGCACTAAAGGACGAAGTGAAGCTGCATTCTTGTAGAACTCACCCAGACTTCCCCACCCCTGCAAAAAATGTTGCTGTTCTCTAAGAACAGAGAAGTCAGGGGTCTGCAAGCTTGCAGGCAAATCTATAGATGTTTTATACACAGCAGTCTTCAGGCAGAATCAGAGAGGAGATTGTGGGTGAAATCCCTTGCTTTAGGCTTTTAACAGTCCTTACTGAGGTAACATAGCTTTAGTAAAATCACCTCTCCAACAATACATAGCAAGAGTAAAGCATTCTCTGTCAGGGGTTTGCATGTAAAGTCAATGTTTTGAAGGCATTATTCCTGGAATATTTTCATGAACCTTTTTGGAAAAAGTTGGGACGTTTGTGGTTTCTGCTTAAACGGTAGTAGTTGTTGGGACCTGAGTTATCTATAGTGACTGGAAGACCTCTGCTTTCCAAAACAAGATAAAACCCTTCTTGCCTCTGGAAAAATAAGATTAAAAAGACCAAGTATCCCTGAACTGAGTTTCCTTTTGTTGAGAAAAACAACCGCTTAAATTTGGAGGGCTACCGTGGATACCAAAATGTCTTGTTCTTGTCTCGCATCATCTCTGTGATGAGCTCATGATGTGATGGGAGGGAGCATGGAACAAACCTTAAGCTTTACTGCTCAGTTTTTACTATGAAATTAATACAGGTCAAGGTCTATGAGTAGCCTGTTCTAATACAAGGGTTTTCTTCCTGACCTGCAAAATGAATGTAATGCTGAGTCAAAACACATGTATGTTCATATAAGCCCTTCTACCCATTCTTTTATTTTTCTTCGTTATGGTACCAGTCATTTCAGAACTGTGAAAGGTGTTTGATAATCAGGTTAAAAATCTTTCTCTGTACTCCCTGATCACTGTGAAGTGCTTTAAGGATTACTGACTTGCCTGCCTGTTTTTCTCCCCAGGCAGCTGTTAGCTCACAAAGCTGCTTGCAGCACTTGTTTTCTTTTCCCAGAGAAGAATCTTCCATACACAGGAAGGAAAAAAAACAGTGCACAGTTCTTCAGTCATTAATATTGAAGGGTCTGAATTAAAAACAATTCCTAAAATCATAATGGAAATATCTGCTGCCTAAGTGAAAACTTTATTAGAGGAGTCAGTCACCTGTAAAGCAAATTTTTTTTTTTTTAGAACAGTGGTTTTGTTTGAGGCTGATTATGTGTCCAGTAACCTGTCATTTCATTTTATTGCAGAAGAATGCAAAGCTGTTCAGCTGCTGTTTCTGCTGGGTTTGCATCCAGAAAAGTTGCTGGAGATACTTTAACCAGGTATGCTCTGTCATCTCTGTCCCTCAGCCCAGCTGGGATACCCTGGTTGGTGCCTGACCCTTAGCGTGGCTAAAAAGCCACAGCCAGTGCATGCAAGCCAAAGTTTCCTGCTGGCCACCTAAACTAATCAAACAAAAAAGCCTCCAAGTGTAGATGAAACTTGGTGTAAAGAAACAGGGAATTGCAAATATGCAAGGTGCTAGATTTTAGAAAACTTATTACAGCTTGAGATAGTCAGCCCTTTCAGAAGGCCTCTTGCTATTTCTGTAGGTAAGAAGACTTAACATTTTGTTGAGTTGTGCCAGACAGACTTCTGAAACACAGAGAATCCAGGTAGGAGGAAGCAGTGAAGAATTAGGAAACATACCTGGAGGTGTGGCATTAAACTAGTTACAGTGTTTTCCACCTGGAAGTCCTGAGCAAAGAAACTTAAATTCCTAGTGATTGCCAGTATCAGTAGATCTGGAAATACAAACCATGATGATTGTTTAAAAGATGTTTTAATTGGAAATGGATGATTTCTTACATACAGCAGATTTACAGATACTTGACAACTCTTTTTACCTTTACAATTCTATTCTTCAAATGTGTTTGAGATTTACATGTATAATTGTAGATAGTTAGTTTTTGTCTTTGTCATTGCCTTGTTTTTATCTCTGGGGACTCTGATATTCTTAATGTGAAGGGGAGTCTTATGTTCACACTGATTCCACTCTCTGACTGCTCTTTGTTCTCACTGCTGAGGGTAGTAATGAAGTAAATAAGGCAATTCTGATAAAAGATCTGACTCCTCCTCTTAAGTAGGTGCCTAAATTAGGTTTAATCTTGGACAGTTATGAAGAGAAAGTTTTTGATTTAGTTAACCCTAGATAAAATACTTGTGCAGTGAAATCTCTGAATTTTCCAGGCTTACATTTTCTAGATAGGTCTTACAGTCAGTGACTTGGTGAGGAATATCAGAGTTCATTTTGCCTCCAGACTTTCCATTTGTAGTCACCCTTTCCCCTTGGCTTGTCTTCCTGCCTTTCAAAGAGATATCCAGCATCCTAGTGTTTACTTTGTCCAGCTGTTGTGTGCTATGTGTTTGTTAAAAGAATTAATTACTGTAATGTTCTTCCTTTTGTTTCAGAAGGCTGTATTGTAGCTCTTGTTCCCTTAAAAGATTTCCTGTTTCCTAATCTAGTGTTGGCAAATTTCTGGTTTTATATGAGTTATGGTTTTTAATCTAATGATCATAATACAGTGTTTGCTTTTCTTTTTAGCAATATCTTTTTAGCAAAGGTGATGGTAGTCCACATGTTCCAAATCCAGGGCAATTTGGGCAACAGTTAGAGAAGAAAAAAGGCAAGAACAGGCCACAAGATTTTAACAGAAGATTTATCTGTATGAAATTTAAACGTTGGTCTTGGGTTATTGCAACTTGTAGAGTAATTAATGGGGTCTAATTATTTATTTCCCTTTTTCCCTCCTACAACTAATCTGTTCAACACTATTTCATTTTAAAAAATTGACTATGATAGAAAGTCTTAGTCTTTGATTTTGTAAAATCTCTGGCCAAGTGTAGAAGAGAAAATAAAAAAAAAGAAGGAAAAAAAAGTCTGCAGTTTTAAGCAGTTGTGACATATTTCTTGATTAACAGAAGCAGTGAACCCTTAAGAGCTCCTACTGAGACTGGCAGAAGCTGCTGGGAACAACCTAGAAATTTCCCACAGATGTTTAACATGGGCCTGAGGATAGGACTTGAGAGGGAGGGGTTAAAAGTTGTGCCTGTGTTTCTAACATTTTCTTAAAGAATTATTCTTTAAGTTCAGATTTTGATTTTTTTGTAACCTAAAATGTGGAACAGCTGTTGTAAAAGTTGGTCCAAAGATCATTGTGTACATCAGCATTCCTTAGTTTTTACTATTCTTTTGCTTTTTATTATAGTATTACTTTCACTATAATGAAAAGCATATAATTACCTGAAGCTCTTTAAAAAACCCCAAAAAACCTCAAAAACAAAACAAACAAAAAACCACAACAACAACAAAAAAACCAAGATCCAATCACTTCTACACTATTTTCTTCAACCTGTTGTTAAACTGGTTAGGTAATTTAAATTCTTTCTGTTCCTTCATTCACAAGTTTAATCAGGATTAAACAGAGTACTTTGTTTTCCCTCTGAGAACTTGTAGATGAGAAACAGGTGCTGGAGGATGTAACCCTGGTGATAGAATGCAAGCTTCCTTCTTCCCATGCAGAATCAACCAAGTGCTCTGCTGTTATCTAAGAGTACTTTTTGGGTTGCAGTCCCATCCTGCATGTGGGATTTAATACTGACTTGAATAGTTGCACGCATCCCTGAAGTGGCTCGTTCTCTGCAGGCTCAGTTAAGTTTTGTTGAGTTGTCCTGGAAGTGAACTGGAACACACCAAATGTTAGAGAAGATGAAACAGAAAAGCCTTACCAATATGATTGCCTGGCTAAAGATTCTAAGAGGATAAAACCTATAACGAAATAGAAATGAAAGCGAGCTTTTAGATGCAGGATGCCAAACCAGAAGATAGTGATTGAGTTAGCTGAAGGCAAGATCCCTGTTGATTGAGCAATACCCCTAACAGTCAAAGGGGTGCCAAGGGCCCAAGGGGGAGGGCCCTGCCAAGGTGTCAGGGAAAAGGAGTCTAGAAACCAGCTTTTAGGGTTTGGAATGTGGCACGGTATGGTAAGGTAGTAGTTTCTATAGGCTGTATGTAAATTCTGTAGAATTTGTCTTGTACTGGTTGGTTAGTGTAAACTAGAATGTACAGCACAGAAGGAGATACAATGTATTGTAACAAGAACTGAGGCCTCTTGGCTCGGGCACGCTTTTAGCTGCGGCTGGCAGCTTAAGCAAAGCTCTTGTACCCATGATCCATGCAATAAACCACACATTTCAAGAGCTGCCCTGGACTCCAGGGATCTCTTGTCACTGTCCCAACACTTTCCTACAACCAAAGAGTTACCCTGTCATCTTCCCATCGTGACAGAGTGCTGTGCTAGGTGCTGGCACTTGTCATATTTGCAGGGGTGGTTGTTGGAGGAGGGATAATGTAAACCCAGTGTCCTGTGCAGATTGCAAAATGGACAGTTCAGCCTTCCTAAATTTCTGTTGGGTTTGCAACTGGATCCTGTGCTAAACTGTGGTGTAGTGTTGCTATGTGCTGTTAAACAGTTCACTCCTTAAGCTGTTCCACTTCAGTCATGGGCAAAGTGATTCATGTGTGTGTATAATCCATTAGCAACAATTGTAAAGCACTCTGGGTTCTGCGGCTGAAAAGTGCTTTGAGAATATAAAGTCACTATCCTTACTTGACAGTTCTGTTTGCCAACACTTGTCAGAATTACCACAGATTTTTCATCTGGCTCTGATGGTTTCAGTATGTTCCAGATAAACATATCCAGTCATCTCAAGTAAAATCTAGGAGATTTTTTTTTTCTTTTTTTTTTTTTTTCCTTTTTTTTTTTTTTTTCTGTAAAAACAGTATACTGGGTTTTAATGTGGTTTGGGAATGACAAGGTCTGTATCTCTCCTGCTTTCTTAAGTTGTAACGGTAGTCTTAACTTCAGATACATCAAAGTGCTCACATGTTCTCCCTTCACACTCTTGCTGCAGTGACTTTTTTTAAAAAAAAATGCAACTGGATAGTTTTGCTTTTCTGTGCCTGCTTTGGGTTTATCTGCAGCCAGCTGGCAAAGTGGCTCCTCCAAAGTGCAGTGCCTGGGTTTCTAAACGAGTTGCTGAGCAGGGTGTGGTTTCTGTGTTCATCAGCGCGGTTGCTGCAGTGTCGCCTTCTGGGCTGTCAGTGAATTCAGCAGTGTGTAAGCCCCATTTCCTAGACCCTTCCCTGAGACTGAAAGCCAGCAACTGTCTAGTGTAATAAACCAAAAGCAAGTCTGTATAATGGCTGTATATCCATGGCAGTTGGTTGTCTCTTAAACTTTGGATGGAAGCCTATCAGTAGGTTTCAGTTAAATGCCTTGTGGAGAATTCACCTAGACAAAACCAAAATTCATGCATGCTATTGTAAAGCACAGTTCTCTGCATGCCAAACACATAGTGCCTCACCCCATCAAGTAGTTCTTTTTTCTCCCAAAAACAATACCGCTTTTTAATGTTACTGGGAAAATCGTTTCTAGATATAGAGCTAATTTTTCAATCCTCTTGAAAATACAAGGATAAAATGTTCTTCTGCAGTGAAGTTATATTTTAAATATGGCTATTTTTTCTTTACAGACTTTATGCATGTAATAGTAGGAAATAAAATTCCTTAGGTCTTTACTTGCTCTGTAGGATGAATCATGTAGGGAATAGAGCTGAACAAAGCTGACTAATTCTTACTTTGATACCTTTCTCTTCTTCCCTATCCCATCAAGAAGAAACAAAAGGGAAAAAAAAGAGAGAGAGAAAATAAAAGGCAATTAAGCAAGTGACTAGTAATTCTGTGCTTTTAAGAGGAGAAATTTATTAACAACTCTCTGGAAATTTTCAGTTTGATTTATTTCAGAAATCCCAAATAAAAACATTTTCTCACAAAGTGCAGAAGCACTGAAAGCAACCCCAGTAATGATGTAATCATGATGCAATTGGCACAAAAAGCAGAACCCTTTTGATCCAACCCATCATGGAAATGAAGCCCAGTAACACTGTGATGCAGCAGGAACAGACACCCAACTACCCTCTGAGGAGAAAGTTGTGTTGCTCCTACCCACTGGATGACAGCCATGGAGGGAGTGGAAG
Organism: Hirundo rustica; assembly: GCF_015227805.2. Classification (NCBI taxonomy): domain Eukaryota; kingdom Metazoa; phylum Chordata; class Aves; order Passeriformes; family Hirundinidae; genus Hirundo; species Hirundo rustica. Next base: position 17,437,557 of record NC_053458.1, read on the forward strand.
ACACACAGAGTAGGGAGCAAGGAAACTTGAAAATTTTCTCCAGTAAGTCCAGACTGAAAATATAAGGTGGAATGGAAATAAATGAAAGTTGTGCTTTTTGGACTGCTTGGGAAAATTCAGGAGGTTATTGAAGGTTTCTTACAGGTAGTAATTAGCCTAGGAACAAAAAATAACCATTTTTGTATTAGCTTGTGTGCTTATTGATTAGAAGTGGAGGAGGAGAATAGTCTCCATGTGTTTGTCAGCCATGGGACAATAGCCCTTTTTTAAACAAAGCTGCAGGAAGCACAGAGACTGTCCTGGAAGCACTGAGATGAAACACTTGCACTGGAAAGAAGGGAATAAATGTCACTGTACAAATTGCTGGGTATGTCCTCAGGCTTATCTCACTTGGGGGGACTGGAATATCCTGAGACAAATGAAGGGCAAGAGCAAGCCCGTTAGCCTTCTATGAGACAGCAGGGAGGGGTAAAGCCAGACAGGATCAGAAAAAAAATGAGTAGGTGTAAATTGTGCGTGAATAAATGTTGTCTGGAAGTTGGAAGAGGGTTCCTAAGGACCAGCAGGACAACTGTCTGGAACAGCTCCAAATATAAGGTCTGGGAGAGGGGAAGTCCTAAGTGATTTAAAGAGGGGCTTTTCCACTTAAGAGAAGATTTGCATAATATGTTAATCTGAAATAGGCACGGGGGTGGCTGAAAGTCCCTTCCAGTCCTGTATGTCCTCATTTTTTCAGTGGGGCCTCACAAGGCCTGTCTTGCTCTCATTTCCCACCATCTCAGGGTCATGATACAACTCTCACCAAGCCACTAACTGCTGCACAGCAGCCACACTCATTGCCTCTTGCTACCACTGGATTTTGTTTTCTGAGAGGCTTCCACTGGCATCAGTGACACTTGCAGGCTAAGGTGCTTTAAGGTCCAGCCTGAGCTGCACCGCACTGCACTGGGGGTAGCTGACCAGGGCAGCCCCCAAGAGTTGGCAGCAATAAGATCAGACCAGACTAAAAGTACTAGCAGAGCAGAAAAAGCTGAACTGGGATGAGAGACCAGCGTGTCTCCTTCTTCCTTTTTAAGAAGATTGTGTTGCTATGGCAATTTTCTCTTCCCCAAGCTCATTTTATGAAAGCAAGCCCGAGAATGGAGGACTGAATTCAGCTGTTACACAAAGTAGCAATTATTCTCAACAACTGAGGAACTTACAGCCTGGATCTGAGCCACAGCGCCTTTCTCATGAAACTACCCGGTCACTTTTTCCAAGACCTTTGACATTCTGTGTTGTGAGGCACAGAAGGATATATTCTTTAAATAGTTTTTTTTGCATACTGTGGTATTTGGAAACATGTAAACATTCACATTCCCTATTTATTCATCCTGACACTGAGAAATCAGTGTGTCTAGTTCCCAGGCCCCAAGCCAGAAGAGGCTTGTGTTCTTTAGAGAGGTGGCGATACAAGATCAAATTGCTGGTGCAAGGATGACTGCTGATCCCAACCCACTGTCTCCTGTGCTTTCTGACCAACCATGTACTATCAATGCCATCATTACTTGCTTGTAACCAGAGCAGAGACTACCATTGTAAAAGATCATTTCATTAGGCCAAGAAAAATGTAAGAGCTATAACATGTTTATAAGGATCAGACTGAATCTCTTTCTACTTCAGTAACCCATCTTCAGCAGTGCCTGTGAGTAAATGCAAAAGTAGAACAAAAGGATATTTCCCTGCCTCTGTGCTATTTCTGAATCTACTTTCAACCTAGGGGCTTCTTGAGCTGTGTGTTTAATAACTCTTAGCAGATTCCTTTTCCCTGAAATTCCCCGTCTCCATTGAGCTGACGTGAACATCTAGCAGCTAGAGCATCCTTTGCCCAACAGTTCACAGTTTATAGATTTAGGTGAGAAGAAATATCATCTGTGTTCAAATTTGGCTCCTGCTACTGCCCTGCCCCTGCCTGGTCTCTCTTCTGGAAGGAACAGTGATCCATCCAACCCTACACTGCCTCTCTGCATTTCTCATGAGTCGGCAGCCCTCTTGCTGCATCCTCCTTCAGTCCTGTCTTTACCAGACAGAAGAGCCTCACATTCCCCAGAAAGAAGACAATTCATACCTTTTGGATCATTCCCACTGCCCTTCTTTCAAACATTTTTAAGTCTACTAAAGCTTTTGTCATGGAAAAAATATATTGTGTCGAAACACATATTTAAATAACCAGTTTCTAAATGTTAGCAGGTTCTTAACTGACCATGGTCTACCATCTTAGCCTCCACAACTGTCTTTAATTTGAAAGGCTTTGAATTATTGCACATATCCTGCAATTTTAAACTTAATGGGATATCTAAGCTTTTTAGTCAAAAGTCCAAAATTATTTGCGAATATAGGTAATAACTTGTGTGTGTTAGGTGTTTCTTCATGAGTAAGAATGAAAAATCACTTGAGCTCATTTCTATGCAATGCTGAGTTTCATATGTTTGATGTGTTTTGTTAGTGAGAACATACAGATTTCTATGTGGCTGGATGGGATCAGGGCATGGGGTCTGTATGAAAAACTTGAGAATTGTGAGGCAAGTGTATGGAAAAAGATTCTAGGCTGAACAAGAAACCCTTCAAATATTTTTTTTTTTCTCAGAAATGAATTTTTTGCTAAAAGGTAGAAATCACTTGATTGGTCTGCCAATTGTGCTGGTAATATTCTTGCTTCACATATGTCTGACTAGTTTTGTAGACTTCAGCAGTTCATTAATTTCTGTCTCTCTCTTATTGATTCTAGAATGTTAGATTATTACCTGGCTTTCTTTGTTTCTTGAGTATTATCATTAGGTAATATTTACATGATTGGTTTAAGTTGTAACTGCTATAAATGCCATTTTTATCAGCTGGTTTGTAACACAACAAATGCCTGTTCAGGTACTGTACTGTCTCCAGTGTCATTTTTAGTCTTTCCAAGATAACCTTTCTAGTTAATAAATATCAGAAATTCTTTTCATTGCACATTCTTTGAATACCAATGTGGCTACTTCAAGAGTGCAAACAAATGGGTATTTATTTTAAGTTTGGAAACAATGTTTGTACAAGATCATGTGCTTTTTCAACATTCTTTTTAATTTTTAAAACACAGTTTTTGCCATTTTTAATGACTACAGAATCTCTGTTTAATTTATTGGCAAAATTTATACTGACTTCACCAGATCAGGATCTGCTCTGTGAATTTAGTTCTTAAGGGACAAAAACAAACTCAGAAGACACTTTTCCACTTTGTGTCTCAGTTCCCTGTCTGTTTAACGGGAATGATGAAACAGACTGAACTCACAGCTCATTCTAAAGAGAAATCTGTCCGTGTCTGAAATGGGCAGTGGCAGCTGTGGATGGAAGACAGAGGGGGTGTGATGTGAGGCCATGTCCCCTCTGCCTGTGTCCTGGCCCAGCAGGGCTGGCACTGGCAGCTCTGCCGCTGCATCCCGGGATGTTCTGGTGTGACAGCATCCTGCCAGCAAGGCAACAGCCTCAGGGTAAATGAAAGTTAGCACAGAAAGCATTTATTCGTGTTCAGGAATGGAGTTAACTTGCTTGTTTAAACATATTTTTATGCAGATACTCTTCGAGTTTCTGTAGAGTTCATTGGGATCTCTGATGTTTTCGTAGAGTAGGCAATAAATCCATGGTCTTTATTTATACTTTTGCCATTTATGGATGTATTTGCTAATAGGTAAGTGCAGTATTTACAGAATGTCACTGGTTTTTTCTTTATTATCAGAGGGAAAATAACTACTTTTTATATAAATAATATAATTTTCACCTCTACAATTAAGAGATGAAAAATCTTTGATTGCATTTAATTTCTCTCTCTCTCTCTCTTTCTTTCTTTCTTTCTTGTCATACAATGTCATAGCTTTGCTGTGCTACAGAAATTGCTCAGGGGTAAAACTGAACTCTACAGAAATAAATTTTCTTTGCTTCAGATATCTTAAATTATTTTATATTTTGAATTGTAAGTAAGAAAAAACCAGATTTTTGAACAGGAAGGGTTTTCAGTAGGCCAGTATAATTCACTTTCAGCAAACCCCTTATGGGCTGGGGTTTTTTTCACTTCCACGTGGAGCAGAAAGCAAAGTAAGCACCACGTACACGTTTGGGTTTATAAATCTCTTCAGAACAATAATCCCTTGTACACTGCGGTTCTTACCAACCATATCAGATGTGACTAAAGTTTTTGTGGCATAATCTGCCTTCTCATAGTTTGAGTGAAGGGAAACTACTCATAGGAACTGCTGGTAAAGCCTAGAATATGTTTCATGTATTGTGAGTGCTGCTTTTCTTGGTTTCAAAACCTTGTTGAGGACTTCCATAAATGAGATATATATATATATATATGTTAAATTATGCATAAATGTGAAAATAATCAAATCCATGAAGGTGAATATTCTGTCCTCCCCACCTGTCCAGGCAAGTTTCTACAAAGCAATAGAATGTAAAATTCTCAAGACATTGAAAAACTGGGAGTGCCCCAATTTTCTGTTATTCAGAGTGGGGTGGGGCACATGACCTTACAATCATTGATCTAGTCCAGGATCCTTCATGAAAAGCTTTGTTTAATGGCTATGACCATAAGCTTGATTTTCACTGAAGTGTTTGAAAGAGCCATGTGTAAAAGCTTTTTAATTATCAACCTTTAATGACACAGTAAATACATAACTTCATTTTTCCACTTACATAGTTTGCCAGCAGCACTGGAAATAGATAGCCAGAAAGTTTGGATAGTGTGACTCCAGGTGTTTTCTGGTAATTGTGTCATATTCATTCACAAATTTTGGGGTAGAGAACTTCGGTGTTTTAAAATAAACTGGATAAATGTGGCTTCAGGAATTTATTTAGTCACTATTGTAACATTTGCTAATGGTGGAAATTATATAGAAAAACTCTGAATTTAGAAGCATGACTATTATAGCAATTAAACAAAATTGCCATATTATGCAAAATAACTCTCTATATTCATAAAGTCAGTAAGTCCAAATAGAGTTTAAGGTTTTGCATTTTGCTGAAGTAAAATCTAGATTGAGTCTTTTCTCTCTCACTGCATTATTATCTTATGTCATTTCAGCATGCATACGCAACTACAGCCATAAATGGGACAAATTTTTGTACATCAGCAAAGGATGCTGTCTGTATTTTGGCAAGGAATTCTGCTAAACTTGCATCCATTAGCTGTTTTGGAGATTTTCTCCTATTTTTAGGAAAGGTAAGAGTAAATAAAAATAATTGTTCTGTAAAAATTAAGTGAAAAATCAGGTTTGATTATCTTTTCATATACCTAAAGTAAATAAAGTTTATCTTTGTTAGATTCAGTGTTGTCAGTGCTATAAAATAAGCTTGGGAGAGAAGAATATTTGAGGAATTTAACTTTGCAGAGTTATTTAGTTGTATGATAGCAGTGTCCTTGGAGCCACTCTGGAAGTTCTAATTGCATCAAGTCCTTGGTAAATACGTGGCAAAAGGTTTTCTCTGCCCTATGGTATTTACGTGGAATTGAACACAAAGTGTCACAGCTATGTGATGCTGGAAACTGTTTAGCTATCTCCCAGATGAGATGTGCTCTTAAAATACTGGCTGTAATGTATTTGCCTCAGGGTTTGGGGGGATTGGTTTTTTTATGAGAAACATTTCTACATGATTAATGAAGCTGCACTTCTTTCTTGCTGCCTGCTGCCCTTTACAGGTGTTTGTTGTTTGCTTTACCGTTTTTGGAGGATTGATGGCATTTAACTACCACCGGGACTTGCAAGCTTGGGTAGTTCCTCTGTTGCTGGTTGGATTTTTTGCCTACCTGATGTCCCACAGCTTTCTGTCTGTGTTTGAAGTGACAGCAGATGCCGTGCTCCTTTGCTTTGCTATTGATATGGAAACAAATGATGGAACTGCAGAGAAGCCATACTTTGTGGATCAGGAGCTGCTGGTAAACCCCACTGATTGCTGCAAAGATATTTGAGACATTATTTTAAGCATGTTTTCTTTCCCCAAGACCTAGTAATCTGAACCCACAACCCATTTCATTCATTTCCTATATTTCCTTTCCAACACCTTAAAACAGGATGGACTCAGAGATACAAATACATTAATTTATAAACTTAAGTAAATAACTCTCTGACTCCTGTGTGCTAGCTGTGGCCCACTGCCTTCTTTTAGGTCATTTTCTGTAAGTAATGGCTGACTATTTAGGCCTAATTAGATATATCTTCAATATATTATTGGTAACTAAAAGGTACAAATAAATAGATGAGCTGGCTGCAGAAATTGATCCATGGGGTGCCCTAAGATTAATGCTTATATTTCTTGTGACTCACTCTACACTGATGAGAAAAAATTAACAAGTAGCAGGTCAGGGATCCATTCCGCGTCCTACAGATGCTGTAGTTCTGAACAAATTTCATGCAAATCTGAGTTGCTCTGCTTCATACCTTTACAGATTCTTTTGCCAAAACACTGCCTTCTATCTCTTGATTAAACTCTTCTGCCTCTGGACAGGTTTTTCTGTATCTTTACCCTTGGAATTACTGTATTGTATTACCTTCAGAACTTAGCTAATAGTGACGTAGTGCTGTAACTGAAGCTTTTAAATATATATGTGTCATCCCTTTTTAATGGAGAGAATATCTGAAGATGCAGATTTTTTTTTTTTTCCTTTTGTGCTATTTTGACACTTCTGTCTTTTCCTTCATAAACTACACAACAGAGAATCTTAGTGATCCATGAAAATGGATAACCAGAGCCAGAGTAGCTCATGTGACACAAGTGTTCTGGATGGATTTCTTCAGGACAATGTCAGGACTGTTTTGAAGTTTTGGTTTTTATTTATTTTTTCAATGCCACTGTTGGAGTTTCTGTAACATTCATAGAATTTTGTTGAGAACAACAACGGCACAACAAAAAGGCAGCCTAAAGATAGGCTTAACACTTTTACAGAAGAAAGCAGCTATATTCCTTTGGCTTTGGTTCAGAATATTACTTAAGCACATCTCCTGGCTAGGAATATGAAACTGAATGGAAAACTATGAAGCCTTGACCTCTGCCCTTCCCTCTCTGTTTTGCCAAATTCTAAAATACTTTAAAGCCAATTTTCCTTCATGAAACAGAAGCTCTCCTTTCTCCACTTCCAAACTTTGTGGTAGTGTCTCTTTAACTCTGGTCACAACTCTGTGTAATTAGCCGTGCCCTGGAGGTGTGGGTGAAGAGAGGATTTCCCACAGGGACAAGGAGTCTTCCAAGCAGGACAGGCTCTGTAGCCTTCTGTGGAAAAACTGTGGGCAGCACATCCAAACTCCTCCTTGTATGATTAAGAGTAGGTTTGCTAACACAGACGAGAATTTGGAGTTTCCCAACACACGAAGGCATTTGACTTGTCGGTGTTACAATCAGGTTACAAACATCCCGGGGGTGGAAGGGAGGCCTTGTGGCCCTCAGGACAGTGTGCAACAGTGGGCGGAGAGCCGGGGGAGGGAGTGCATACAGCCGGAATCCTCAGTCCTGCAGGAGGAGATGGAACAGAGATTTTTGATTCATTCATCCCAGTTGCATCCATTGCTTTTGCTGCCTCTGCAGTCTCTCCCAGTATCACTCCGTGTCACCCAGCCAGGAATCAGCTACAGTTTCTTAGCCCTGGGCTAATTATCTTCCTTTACCAGGTAATTTTATTAGCATAATGGTTTCCTTTCACAAACGATCACACCCTGGTTTTTGCTTGTAGACCTTTGTGAGTCAGAGTAACAAGTTAACAGAAGGGCGAAAACACAGAAACACAAGACCATTCCAGGATAATGAAGATGGGACAGAGCTCCAGCCTATGGTGAGACAGGAGCATGGGATATGAATTTACCTGCCAGCTATGTGCTTGTCTTTATGTTCCAAGAAGAAGGGATGGAGGTTATCCTGTATCTCCTGAGGTCTCTCAGCAACCAACATGCTGTATCCAGTATCCTGTTTTTCTCTTCTATTGCTTTCTCTCCTCAGGAAACCTCCTCTAGTACAAAATGGATGGATCAAATAATTCTTCTCTTTTTTCTTCAATTTGGTTTGGAGAAGGTTTGGACAGTGCCAAGGGGGTGGGGGATAAATCATATTCAGATAGTCTTTCACGTGCCTGCTGTATTGAAGTCAGAAGAGTGGTAGGCTGCTTAATTTCATGCCAGACTGCTGAAGTTCCAGACCTCCAAGATGAGAGCTTAGAGGCTCTTCCTCTCCCCCTCACTCCTTCTCTTCTTTCTCTTTATCTCTTTTTATCAGTATGTATATTTATTTACTTTGTTTTATGATGGGATAACAAAGCTGAGGTGCCAGAAGGGAGTGTTTCCCCACACCCAGGCTTGGGAAAGTCCTCAGTCAACACTCACTCACTGACATCTGAAAATACACTGCAAATTGCCCAACCTGAGAAGCTGCCCCAGCAAGTTCAGAACCAGGACTGATTTTCCCCAAGCACTGTGGGGGCCAGGCTAGGGCTGCTTGAGGAAGATTCTGCAGGAACCCATGCTTGCTGGGCACTGCTACGGGTCCTCTGCTGTCACAGCTACTTACACAACTGTAACAGATGTTGGTGATTTTTCTTTATCTGCTTTCAAAAGGTACCAGGCTCTAGCGAGCCCTCACACACTCCTGTGGATGTTCTGCTACAGGCAGAGTACTCCTCCAGTTTATTACTATAGTGAGATAGTTATACTAAATTTTTTCGTTGTTTGGGTCTGTTATTGCATTCTTCAGTAATTTTTTGCCAAGCACAGAAACCAGAGGCTGGGTGGGTGCTATTCCCTGCAAGAAGATTGTGGATTTGAGATACAAAAGAACCTTAATTGTTTTCCCAGTTTACTTTACTCTTATGACATTTATATGCAGAAACAGAAACAGTTCTACACCTTATTTGACTCCTTTTTTCTCTCTTTGTAGACTTGAACATGAAATACACCAGGAAGTGTGGAAGCAGAGCAGCAATAGCAAAACCAGCCATATCAGTAAAGGTTACCAATACCCCAGGACAAAGTATTAGTTCCCTAAATCTATTGTATCTTCTGCACTGGTAAAATGACACACAATATATTTGTATGAATAAAATATTTTGTGTGTCACATCTGATTTTTATTACTACACTTCTTATGATGATGTAAAAGTTGATAATAAAGTCACTCTTTGTAAATTTCTATGTTGTCAGACTAAATTAGTAAGTCAAAAAGGTGACGGAACTAACATGATTTTTTCAGGCTTCTCTGGGAATGCTGTGCCAGTCATCCCTAGAACAGTAAATGCAGAAACATTTGTAGAGGAGGCGCTTTGAGATGACTGTCTTGATTTATTCTGCATATCTAAACAGCCAATTAAGGAATAGACTGAGCTCACTGATGGAAATTATTCCTGACAGAAATTCTCTGTAGTCAAGATAATTAGTGGTTATGAGGTAGGTGTCTTTAATTATACTCTTTTGGGAATGGTTTTTACAAGTTCGTATCATGAACTGTCCAGCTCCTCTCTAAAGGGCATATGAGGAATACTCCTTCCTTCCTTGCTTGCTTCTTTCTGCAATTGAAAAGATGAAGCAGAAAAAATTGCATCTGGATTTAGAGCTTGACAAAGTAGCAGATGACAGAGATAAAATAACAGGACAGACATGAGATAAGAATGTTACAAATAATACTTTATAGAAATGTTAGCTGTAACATGGCTGTGAAATATATAATGGAGGAAATGGAGCAACTGTCAGGGCTCTAGTTCCTCTAGAAGAGGAACATAAGTGTAGACACTTTAAAAAAATTAACTTGGTAACAGTCTGCCAGTACTCTCTTGTGAGCAATTTTAAAGCTTGTTTAAATTTTGTATCTGGATCCTGACTGCAGTACACTTTGTGAGCTCCACCTTGTTCTGAGTATGGAGTAGTTTTAGATTTTACTTGGTGGCACATTTTATTCTCTTTGTTCAAAAGCTCCTTTAAATTTTATTTGAGAAGAGGTTTGTGGTGGGAAAATGATGCTAACCAGGGATTTCATTGAAGTATCAATATAGGAAGTGAGACATCACTGCAGGTAAGTGACTCAGAACTGTCTTAATGAATAGATTGATAAACCCTTGATTAGTCACAGCTTGGAAATGATGTAAGAAAAGCTCATTGATGCCTGAATAAGAAACTTTAATTTAAATACTGTATCTGGTCTCCTGCTGTTTAAAGACTAGTTATCTAGAAATACTAAGAAATACTTGCTTTTCATCCATCATTTAATTAATTTCTGTCTACCTTAATAAGGGCCACTTCAAGAAGTAGAATATAGGATAAATGATGAAAAAGAGAAGAATAGATTAATTACTTTCTGTCTGGCAGATGAAGCTGATAATGTACTGGCTGTGATTCACCATCTCTCCTTATTTAAATCTGTGCCCTTGGAGACTTTTTGTGCTTGGTTTGTGGATGCTGTGGGAACTCCTGGAAAGTCCTGAATAGGCAATAGCTCTCTAACCCTGAGGAATTGTGCAGATATGGTACTTACAAAGGGGCAAAACTTTTCCTCTGCTGTGGGTTTGCCAAGATTGCTTCCAAGAGGCAGTTTCTTCACAATGTAAACATAATATTTACCAATTTACAAAGGACAAGAGGTTTGCTTTGAAGTTAAAACCCCCCAGTTTTTATTACACATTTGGGGTTTTTTCCTGTTTGTATTTGATATTAATGCAGCAAGTTTTGGCCTTTGACTCAGGAATTCTGATGGAAAAAAGAGAGGGAGATTTTTATCTAAGTATATCCTTGTTTTCAGACAATCCCTATATGACCTTCAGAGGCCCCTTCCAATCTTAACAACTCTGTGGTTCTGCTCATTGCAATTATGATGCAGTGTCATTGCCTTCACTGCAGCTCCAGAGTGGAGAAAGGACTCATACACTTCCTACAACTCCTGGGTGAACTTTTAAAGAAGGAAGGTACTGAAAAATGCCAGTTAAGCAGTATTCAAGTGTATTCTGTTTAAAGAATACTGTATTGTCATTAGTCCAGAAATTACATTGTAAAATAAGTTTTGAGAACTGTGTGTATTTTTAGAGAAGACTTCCAAATATATAGCTTTTAATTAAATTTGTACAGAAAGCATAGCTTTATAACTTTCAGTTACAACTCAAGACCTCCCAGTCGTACACACATTGCACTAGCAATTGTGTCAACAACCTCCAGGTGTAGCCTTCACCTGAGTTAGAGGGATAAAGCACTCCTACAGAAGCTGATGCTATTTAGTGCTTGCTTCTCAGCCTCCTGGGAATACAGCTCCTGCTGCTTCTGAGGGTGAGCTAAGCCACTTCCAGTAATTTGACATCTGCCCTGCAATGCAGCCCAGTAAGTGTGGACTCATCTTTCCTGCAGATATGGAAGATTAGATTCAGCAGAATGAAAGGTACTTTTATAACTATGTTCTTTAAAACTAGTGCTTGCTAAACAGAAAATGGCAAAGTATTGTACCTATTGTTTGAAGCAAGGCAGCTTGATTTTGGTCTTGCTTGTTGTTTACTTCAAACTCTCAATTCAGTTGTGATTCCAGTGGATCCCTCTGTGGATGGAAGAAAGTCATTCTTCCCCTGTACTCAGCACTGGTCAGGCCACACCTCCAGTGCTGTGTCCAGTTCTGGGCCCCTCAGATTAGGAAGGACGTTGAGATGCTTGAGCACGTCCAGAGGAGGCAGCGAGGCTGGTGAGGGGCTTGGAGCACAAACCCTGGGAGGAACGGCTGAGGGAGCTGGGGTTGTTTAGCCTGGAGAAAAGGAGACTCAGAGGTGACCTCATCACTCTCTACAACTCCCTGAAAGGTGGCTGTACTCAGGTGGGGTTGGTCTCTTTCTCCAGGCAGCAACTGACAGAACAAGAGGACACAGTCTCAAGCTGGGCCAAGGGAAATATAGGTTGGAAATTAGGAAAAAAAATTTTCACAGAAAGAATAATAAAGTACTGGAATGATCTGCCCAGGGAAGTGGTGGAGTCACCATCCCTGGATGTGTTTAAAAAAAAGACTGGATGTGGCACTCCGTGCCATTGTCTAGTTGAGGTGTTAGGGCATAGGTTGGACTTAATGCTGTTGGAGGTCTCTTCCAACGTAGACATTCTGTGAAAACACACATACAACAGCTTGCGTGTTGTTTGTGTCTTCTGCTCAAGTACATAATAAGTGTGTGCAAGTACTTTAAAACCTAAGTTTTGGATTCAGAAGGGGGGGCGGGTATGGTCAGGCTTTCAAAGAGATTGCTTTCACCCAAACTATAAAAACAACAAAGCTTTTGCTGTTGATTGTAGAACTGCTTTCAGCATTCAATACAACAGTTCTAAATAATTCAATACTATTATTTTGAAGGGGGAGAAATAGTATCATTCAGGAAAAGCAGGTCTTTACAGATCTCTTCCTAATAATTCTCTTGCCTCAGATGCAGGGCTTGGACCAGTGACCTCTAGAGAGCCTTTCTAATTTAAATTCTGTAAAATAAATAAGCTTAAGACTTACATAACAAATAGGTCAGCTGGAAGTCATATCACCACATCACATTCAAAGATAACAGAAACTAATGGAGCATGCACAAACAACCTCCTGTCTTGAGGAAAAAATCCTTCATAAATCCAGAACTTGCAAATGTAAAACATTTCATATGTCTATGTTTAAACTGCAGTGAACACTTCTAAGATAACTTTGAATTGTTTTACAGAAGTTAGAAACTGCAATATTGGTCCCCATTGACACATGCTGTTTTTTCTCCTTTTAAAAACAGTGCAGGTAAATTAGTGTAGCTTCTCTGCACTCCATGGTGAGGAGGAAAGCATCCTCCATTTAGGAATAAAGCTCTGCAATCAGTACCTGGGAATGCAGACCAGCAGGAACAAAGACTGTGTGTCTCCTTACATAATCTAAAGCAAGGGTGTTTTGAGTTCTCCAAGTGATGGTTTTAAGGAAACAGGCTGAAGCATAGGCAGCAACAAATATGTACAATCCTCGTTTGCCTTGAGAAAATGTCAGGGATTTAGTGAACAGCTAAGGATCTCTGGCCATAACCTCAGAGTCATGAGGAGGGGAAGTGAACCCGGCTGTGAAGGACCTACATTCCTCTCCTATTAAGTCAGTGTCACTCGTTCCTGAGAGATTTTTACAAGATTGTTAGATTAAATCCCATGGAAAAGAATGAACCCAAACTGCAACAGACCAGAGTTCTACATTACTCTTAAAACAGGCAAAGGTGACGCTTATCTGGGAATCATTCTTACGACATCTAATCTTTAAGACTTGTAGCATAACAAATGAGACAAGATCATCTACGTACCTTTAAGAAAAAAATATTTATTTATAAAAATACAATGGGATCAGTTTGAGAAGTGTGGCAATAAATACAGTTCAAGGAAGAAAAAAGCATTTCTACATGGATATATTATGGCACAATAAAAGGTAAATGCACCATCGATCATGGAACTTCTGTTGGCTCAAGACTTTGTACAAGCTCCCTTTTTAGTAAGACAACTATTTCTAAGTTTGGTCAGTGTTGATAATGGAATGAATACACAATCACAAATGCACATGTCTAATGCAGGACTTACCATTAGCAAACAATACCTTAAAAACATAGCAATGATATTAAATCACTAATGAGATATCTTAAATTTAATTGGCAAAGACCACATATAACTTTAAGCATGAGATTCTTTTATCTCCTCCGGAGAAAAGCTGTAAATATGTAAGATGAAGGCTTAACTTGGTATGTAAAAACCTACTTAAGTAGAGATTGTGAGAATGCATAGCTCCTTACGAAACAACCTGGCTGTATGAGAGCACTCCCCCTTTCACAGTATTCCTTTTACTTCATATGCAGTTACTGTTTATGCTGTAGACTACAACTGTTACAGCACTAAAGGCAACTAGACAGGGAAAGGGCAGAGAAAGGAGAAAGGAATGTATGTAAGGCAGTATTTCTTTAGGTACATTAAGTGTAGTGTGTAGGAAAGACAGGTAACAATTCCACAAGGCTAGTTTCGTTCTTACTGAATAAAATAATGGACTAATACTGAACTTTCGTTGCAGAGCTAGTAATCAATGCCCTGGTCACTGTACTGACCATGGTAATCTCTTTGATAGTCATCTTGGTACTCTCCGTGATAGTCATCTGGGTATTCTGCCTGATAATCGCTATCGCTGATCTCTGAGCCGTTAGTTCCTGTTCCTTGGCTGCCGTTATGAATGACAGGTTCTGTGGGTGCAGCACAGTACTTGGGGTCATACACTTGCCGTCCAAGCCCATACACACTCATTCCCTTCTGCGAAGCTACTTTGTTGGTACCCATTTGTAACGAAATAGTTGAGTTATCCACGGGTTGTAATATGTGCTTCTGGTCGTAGATGTCTCTCCTGGTACCTGGTGCCAGCATACCAGCCTAACAAAACAGGATTGTAGAGGTTCGGTAAGAAGGTCAGGAGCTGTGATTACTAGATTTCTGATTTCAACTTGTATGCCTAACTGGAAGTGCTGAAAAGCAGGAATTAAATTATAACAAAACACAGGACAGTAACATGTGTTCACTAGTAGGTAAGTCACAGAAGAAAGTCCTTGCAGAAAGGTCCAATTTATGTTCCTCTTTGAAAAGAATATACTAGGTATTCTGACTAAGATTGTGCCAGTAAGCAATTTCTTTTTTGCCTCTGTCTAGTTAATACTTTAAAATGAAGTTACTGTTTTTTCTTGCTGTAACACTGCCAGCAGGAAATTTTAGAAGTACCGGGACATTTTTATGCCTTAAGACACTCAGCACAGAACACACTGGTTATGATAAGAGCTTCAAGTTCCTCAATTACTGCACAAGAGCACAGCTGAACTGCAGCCCCTCACTGCTGCCTGCAGAGTCAGACTGCTGCTGGGCACCACCCCAGGCTCTCCTGTCCCACTGGGCTCAGAGCTGTGTCCATCCTGCACGTCACAGTCCTGCTTACCTGACTGGCTCCTTTGTTAGTGCCCATCTGTAGGCTAATCGTCGTCTGGTCAAATGGCTTATCAGTTTGCATTTTTGGATCATAGAGGTGTCTTCTAGTTCCATAAGCAGTCATGCCTGCCTGACTGGCACACTTGTTGGTACCCATCTTTATTGGGGGAAGGAAGAAGTGGACAGAAGAAATTATTTTTATTTGTACATTAAGCATTGTCTAAGGAAAAAAATATGGTTGGTAACCATGATGGCTGACAAAAAAAAAAAAAAAAAAAAAAAAAAAAAAATTCAGTGCTTGTTTTTCTCATGTAGTTTTACTACTACCTGTAATAAGTTACCCTTTTTCCTTACTGAGTTTCCAAAGGAAAAATAAAGGCAACTGTCATCCTAAGGCATTTCAGTGACTGTCATTTCCCAAGTGCATTGCAATTGGAATGGATGTATGCCTCAAAATGTAAAAAATAACTTTTACCATGGACAGTAATGATTCACAATTTCTCTGCCAAAGGAATTTTAAGATTTTACTTTGGCTTTTTTGATTACTAAGGAAAGAGGAGAGGAAAAAAGTTTCTACCATACAAAGAACTTTGGATGGTTAAAGACTCCTACTTTGAAACCACCTTAAAAGACAGAGATGATGCTGCTAATATTAGCTGTTCCTTTCCTTCTTATCACCCTTACAGCAGATTTAAAACAAACAAACCTTCCAGGCAGTGACTTGAGCTTATAAAGCCAATCAACTGCTTACAAGAATTTAAACCTCATTCCTCCTTCTCCGATAAGAATACATTGTTGTTCTGTACCTGGTTTTGCATAAACAATGTATCAGTTAATCAAAACAAGAAAGTTGTTCTCGATAGTAACAATTTAACTGCAAACTTGAATTTCATACTTACCTGAAGGCCAATTACACTTTGACCAGCTTTTAGTTTTCCTGCATCAAAACTTCGTGCTTGTTTCTCTGCATATTTGACACCAATATCAATTGTAGTATGAAAACCTTTAGTTTTTGCCTATTTAGGGAGAGGGAAAATAGAAAATTCAGTGTTTGAAGTGTGTTTTCTGTCTCCACACCCTAAGCCTGGGCTCTGAAATGATGCCACAAGCAGGTCTATCTCCATGAGACTGTGAGTCAGGGCTGAGAGAAGGTATCAGTTCCCCACACCACTTGAATGTGGCACTCCAAAACTACCTGAGTCAAAAGGATATTCTGCAGGGACCAGTGTTCTCCTGTGAGCTTCCCCGGTGCTGTGCATGCACATGGAAGCACTCAGGAACCCCCAATCTGAACTCTAAGCCTTCCCTGGGGCATGTGGGAGTACCCAGCCCTTTGAAGCGCAACCTCAGCAGTATCTCAGACTCTCAGTACTGTCTGTCCTCTCCTGACAGGATGGATGCTGTTTTCTGTATTTACATGGGTTCTAAGGCTACATCTGAACCGGCATGTGGATTTGGACCAATGCCAGGGGTACAAATACTTACCAGACCTGCCAGTGCTACTAGAGTGGTCTGTACTTGAGTCATATTTCCATTTTCAAAAAGATCATTTGCTTCAAAAATATCATGTGGCTTCATGCCGTAGACTTGGATGGCTTTGATAAAATTCCCAATGTTCTCCAGCTAAACAGAAACAAAAAAGCCAGTTTTCTACATCGTGTTTCAAATCAGGAATTAAGTAATTTAAAAGCCTTCTTGTGTTGGTTGGTTTGTTTGCTTGTTTTGCTTGTTTCTTTGCCTTGTGCAAACCAGACAAAACAGTTGATGTGGTTAAGAGTGACCGGTGGGAAGTCTGGGATTATTTTTTGTTAGTTCTAATAATGATTTCAGAAATCAGACTAAGAAGTTATCCAGCCTGGCAATCCTCCATCAAGGAGTACCATATACTTTGTTAGAGTGGGCTTTGATAAGAAAACTCGTCTCAGCTGTCTGTCCCTTCCAAGAGAAATTCTAATCTAAAGTCTGCTTCAAAATTAGAAAATATGACATAGTATCCATGCCATGTGACTTCAGCAACTCATAATTTTGAATAAAATAAAACCATAACTATGTGGATGGGATCCTTATATGGACTTATCTTGGGATAAATAAGCTTTAGGGTTTATCAGCACTATCTGCTGTAGAAATTTGAAAGCAATACAGAATACAAAGAGTAAGGACTGAATCTCCTTCCTTCTGAAGTATTAAGAGGCATTAAAATGTAAAAAAAAAACCAACAAAACCCTTGCCTGTATTTAGAAGTGTTCAATGCCAAGGAAACAAGGAGGCTGACATAACAGTATTAAGCTAGACCCAGAAAAAGCGAAGGTAGTAACTCTAGGCAGCAACCCTTCCAAATGATGTTGCATCCTCTCCAGACACCTTCTCAGGAGGATACTTCATACAGAGATGTCTAGGTACAGGCAAGCTTGCAGCACTGCCTGGATGGAAAACTCAGCTGTGATTTATTAAAAAGATTTTTGGTTTTTTTTTTAGCTAGGAAAAGGCCCTGCTATAGAGCTCTGGGTTGTTCTCCTGACACTTCCCTGAACAGCTAAAGCACTGCTATTAAACACAGCTACTCAACTGCCACTGATGAACCACCTCAGCTGTAGCTGCATTCTGTTAAACACTGTTCATGTCTGCACCATTCTCATCTCTTGGACATGTATCACATGTACTTGGTGCTACTAAGATTTAAGATATACTAAGATGTAACATTATCACAACAAATTCATTAATACAGAACAAAAGTATTGTTTGGGGGTTCAAGGGGTTAGAGGTGTAGTTCTGAGGTTGTTTTTTTTTGTTTTACCTGGTGCCAATTTAGTTTTGATTGATTAATTTTCTTCACTGATCCTGGCTGCAGCTTATTTATAAGCCTGGGGAGGTGAAAAAGAGGGAAATGCTTAAACAATAAATCTCATCCTTATACCATCTGTGCAGGCATTATATAATACTTCCACTCATGCTTTACTAGTTGCATTAGTTTCATCAAAATGGTTAATTTCTTGGTTCATACACTTGGCTAGCTCAGTTCTCAGGTCTCACAAGTCTAACAGACTGTAAGAATTTTTGCATGCCACTTGATTATAGAAATGAGCTGTGCCATTGAATTTAGAAATCTTAGCTGAAATATAAAGGAGATTTAAGTGTTCATTTTTCCAACAGTTTCCAAGAAGTTGCCTCCCACCCTACAGTCAGCTATCTTTGACTGTAATTGTTGATGTCTTTTGAAGGGAAATCTTCAGAAAGTCCCTTAGTTCCTTGAAAGTAGAAAACTCCTAAAAATAATGTTACTTAATAAATGCTTACTCGCATAAGATTATGCCATCTTTTAATCCCAGTTGAAAGTTTGCACCAATACTCAGCCCTGTAACCTCTTCTATCCAGTTACGCAGATCTTCTTCTATCTGGGGGTCATATTTCAGAGCAATCTGTAACACAAGCAGTCATAAAGTTACTTCAGGAGAGAAATCACCCCCTCTTCCCCACCCCAATTCCATTTTAGAGTATGCTATAGCTGTCATCCTGTAAATTTATTGCTGGATTTTTAAACTGTATTTTATACATCAGAGTACAGATGTAAGTAATTTATCCCTTTAACTATAATTTTCATGGCTTTACTAAAGGTCTGTTTGGAAAAAGCACTTTTAAGCATGTAACAGTTTTTCCTTGAGTAAGAATTCCTGGAGCTTCTGAAAAGTCTTTTGACAGCTGCAGAGGAACGATTTTTGAAAAAAATACTTGACCCAAGTTGTACTTTGGCAGGAAGTAAGGAAGGGAAATAGTATATTATGAACACAAGAATTCCGAATTGCCATGCCATCAGTACTACTGCTCACATGCAGACTTCTACATGAGAAATTTTATATAATAGATTTGAAGTTATTCAGCTGAAGATTATAGTGGGTTTGCTTTTATAGCTAGTTTATGATTGATGGAGATGAGCTAGTAAGTTTTTTCCGTGTTGCTACAACATTAGGAGTTATCTCGCTGGGGATTCTGGGGGCTTTCTTGGTTTATCGTTAACCTTTAGTATCCCTGCCATTTCTTTTTTCTTTGACCTTCATGAAGACTCTTTTGAAATAAACTGTGATCTCATTTTTTAATTGCAAAGGAAGAAAACCTGCAATAATCTTTGAAGTTTAAGGCATCAAGCAGAAGCTCAGATTTGTTAGTGAGATGACTTTAAAATTAATTTTCCAGATGTTCAGACTTCACTACTCTGTGTCTAAGTTTATGCTTCAGTCACTAGAAATCAACCCAGGTGAAAGGTATGCTTAAAAGCAGTGAACTTCAACACCACTAGCTGTCAACAGCATCTGTGTTCTTTCACTCTGCCCTTTGTTCCCCCCACCCCGAATGCACCAAAAAGCAGCTCCAACTTCCTTCAGGCTAAACCTGTCACCTTTGCAATCCTTTTCAATATTGGCAAGTTGGACAAAATGGATTCTATCACTGAAATCATCGCTATTTTTTCCACAAACAAAACAAGTTATCTTGAGCACAAGATTGTGTGGGATAAATAACCTCCACTGGCAGCAGAGGTTGGCAACACTTGCACCTTCGTTAGTTGTCGCGCATGGGTCAGTGAGCAGGGTGGGAGGTGCGGGAGCCGCCGTGAGAAACCTGACAGGCAAGCACAGAACGTACCTGCAGTACTTCTAACGTGGAAACTCAGTTCAGCTACACCAGTTGCTTACAAACACGTAACGAGAAACTCATGTACAGCCATTCGATCAAAATGTACATTTGAGACTTTTTACATACAGTTTTAAGACTTCAGCCAAGAAAGGCTGGCAATTAGCAGCTATATTTACACTGAAGGAGATTATAATTCCAACATAGCTGAATTACTTGGATAGAGGCAATTGCTACATTTTGGCTAGCATAGGTAATGCCTGACTCCAAACTGACCAAACTACAAATTACAGTACTCTGTTCCCTATTTTTCTTCTAAGGGGAATGGAAAATTCCTGTATCTCTGGCTTTACTTCAAAAACTTGTCTGAGTAATACTTATTTTCCTTAGACTATTTGTAATAGTAGTGCTCTGGTGCCTCAGTTACAGATCAGAATAATAGACTAAGCCATTCCTGCATTCAGATCTTAACTAAGGGGTAAAATGCTGTGCAGCACTCTGTAGAAGATAATAAGGAAAATGCATGACTTTATTTTTTAATCACATCATTTGGATATTATCTCAGATTAGATGCAGACTAGAAAAGCTAACTGAGGGTCACAGCTTCAAAGGACGTGGCTGTGGTCTTGGCTCTTAGGTGGCAGATAGCCCCCCTTGCTTCTCCCTTAAGTTTAGCACAGCAGCAGCACAACCACATTAATTTCCAGAGACAGTAATAATAGTAGGGGATGGGTAACACCTTGAAAATGGTGTATGAAATCAGCTGTCATCTTTCTCCTTCCTTTTCATGGATATTTTTATTTCCTATGGAAGCAAAGCTTACGTGATCACAGCCTTAATTTGTCTCCCCAGTAACATCTGGCAGAACCCAACTAGCTTGTTCAAAATTATAGAAAAGGAGCAGTCTTGGACAGAATTGAGTAAGTTAGATTTTGTGTGAAAATAAATATATATGCAAGGGAGGAAGATACCAAAACATCTTCCCCAAAAAACGGAATTGTAGCATCGTACTCTTCTTACACGTTAGAGAGCCTATTAAAATCTAGCAAAAGTGCCCTCACCTTCAAAACCTTAGGTTATGTGTACAGGCAAGACATGCATATCATTTATTTCTGTACCCCACCTCAAATGAAGGAACAGGATTTACAGAAAGACCAGAACTTTCTATTCCAATGCTCCAGTTAGAAGACAGCAGATAATTTGGGCTGGTCACTTCTACACTGGCAGCTCATACTGTGCTAAAATCACCATTGTACCATGTGGGTACAAAGCAGGGGTTGAGCTAATCTCCCCCACAATTCTTTAGTTACATACATAGTCAACATTGTGCTTTCTGAAAATTTAGGCAATTTCAGTGTAGCTTAAAGACAGTGCACCTTAAAGACACCCTGCAGCTGAAATCTTCTGGAATAGAACTGGACTTGTGTTTCTACCACTTAACTTATTTTTAAACACTGGTTAAAAAAAAAAAGTTTGTGATCAAGCCACCAAGAGACATAGTTTAATATTTTCCCTCCCAATATTAAAAAAAAAGAGTAAATATGGAAGCCAGCAAGAGTGAGAACCCTTAAGACTTCTGCAAGTATGGCTATTTTAATCTTTCTTATAAAAGAAAAAAAGGCAGAAATTTTCCTCATTTAATAGTAAGTGCATTCCATACGTAAGATTACAACTGAACTGAATATTAAATTGCTGAGCCCATTGCTTGGGGACCTTAGAAGTAATCAGGTGGAATTTTATCACTTCTGAAAAATATTTACTTTATGTTGGAGCACTTTACCATGTGTTCAAATCTTGAGCTTTTCAAGAGGTTTTAAATTGCCCTGGCGTATCACTACAGTGGTTATTTAGAGATACGAAGTAAAAAATGCTTTTACATGTGAGGAGTTCCCACAGCACCAAAAATGTTATTTTTGTTCTAATTTTTGAGCTGGTGGGAAACTAAGTTACAAAAAGTAAAAACTGGTGCTAGTTTCTCAGCAAATTTTATTCAATTTACCTGAAAAGCTAAAGATGTGGAATCTTTATCAGAAGAACATACGAGAAGAAGGGATTAAACAGGGAGAGTGACAGGTCAGATACTACCAGAAATAAGGCATTAAGCTTATTCTGAATTCTTAGCTCTTCTATTCCCAATGGCACAACGAGAAGTTATATAACACTCTTACTGAATAGTTCATATTTTCCACATGTGGATATCAGAGATGTTCCAGTTTCTGTTTGATTTCTATCTGAGAGGTGAAGCCAGAGGCTTTGATATGAATGTAAAAAAAATATGTCTTTTTCCATTACTACTAATCCAAAATATGCCAACATTTGATCCTTTATGAATACTGAACTTTCATGGAAGATACTTAAATCTTACAAGTCTACAGCAAAAGAAAATATTGTCTACTGAAGATGAAAGCAGTAGCTAAGCAGCTTCATTCAAAGTATCATCACTGCCATGAAAAAAAGCTCCTAGAGTTTCAGAATACTGTAGAAGTGATTCAATTGTAGCAATGGATATAAGGTTTTACAGAAGTTTAATATAAGATAGCAGGAAGCCAACTGTTCATTTCTTTCTTATGACATATGTTGAAAGATACATAAAGTTGTCAGTGTTGCTCTTTCTGCTGAGCTTCAGAGATGCAGGTTTAATAGAAAGGTTTGAAAGGAAACCAATGTTTATACAGGTGGTCAAAATTATAGGTGATCCAAGGCTGTGGAAGGAAAAGGCTGGGTGTTACTTGTCTATAACAAACTGATACACGTGTGTTTATGCCAATGTATGCCTCAGGCTGGAGTCCTTGGGTTAAACTTGATACCTCTGGCAACTTCACACCTGATCCTCACACCTAGTTCTGTTTAGGTAGGACTTTCCTCTTTGGGAGATCTTAGAGCGAAAAATCCTCTGTCCATGTGTAGTACAGGGACAGTAACAATCACCACTGCTTTTATCAAGCTCATGAAGTCCTGGAAGCTAGCTGAGTTCTGCTGGCCAACTTTAACGATGTGTCTGTGTGTCCCTTGAAGTGACTCCGTGTGCCTGCAGCATGTTTAGTTTGAGTGATGATGTTAACCAGTACTTCACACCATAACTGATATCATATGGACTTTGAGTCGTCCTTTTATACTAATCTTTTCCAAATTACACAGTACACGCTGTACGCTAAAGGCTATGTGTATGCCAGGTCTCCAGTTTGGGAGTTCAGCTGGCCATATTGCTGCTGCTGCTCTGGAAAAATACTGTAACAGGATCTCAAGGAAGAGTTTAAGCACACTGCACTTCTTTTTACACTGGGACTAGCAAACACAAATCGTACTAAGTTAAAAAGCAGGTATAAAAGATTAAACTTTTGAAGTTAAACATCATGTCATAACAGCCTGCACTTCTTAGTTCTGATGAAATTTCTGATTAAAGCTGCAGGCTTCCTGCCCTTCCCAGCAGGAGTCAAAGGTTTAATGTGCAGCATGCTAAATTTAAAGTAGTAGTAGGCATTTGAAAAAACTGCCTTTTTAGACATAAGTTTCAAAAGCATGTGCTTGTCAAAGTACATCAACAGCTCTGTTACAGGAACTGTGTTTGTTGACAAAACTTAAGATGTATATACATATAAAACTGCAGCAAAGTAGGTTGTAAATTTTGGTTTTCCAAGGTAAATAAAGTACAGGGCCATGTACAGCAAGAGAATTAACCAGGACTTCACTCTAAGATAAGATAGCAAAGGAAGAGATTTCATATATGCTTTTTCACCAAAGTGGACAGAAATATAGATAGAGCCCTAAGTTTTGGATTTTAATGTTCTTCATAGGCAGAAATTTGGTATGGGCTATATTCCTGCTTAAAGTGACACAAATTTACTAATTTTTCAATTAAAATACAAGATTTAGCAGAGAAAGCTTACTGAATTTTTAATAAGTATAGGAGCATAATCATCTTGTACAGAATTTAATCCATGTCTAGCCAGGGGGTTTAATATTAATTTTACTTTTACACATTTAGATCATACACTACTGAAAGCAAATAAAAACAACAAATGAAAAACTCCAGGTTTTAAGACCTAAGGTTGTACAGTTTCAATTTTAAGCAGCAATTTGTTCCTGTATCGACTTTTCAATCTTTATTAATTCAGAAGTGTCTGAGTGAAACTGAATTGCTGTGGTTTCAGTGCTGCCTTTGCAAACACCATTTGCATTGAAATAAGCACTATCTTCAGCAGTGATTTGTCCCGCTGAGACCAAAGATACCAATGCTGATACTTCTTTTTTATTTGCTTGGCACTAGTTTGTGATGAAATCTTTTTGCTCCCCTTTTTAAAGATTTATGATGGTATGAGGAAAGATGAAAGCAAAATTCTCCCCTGGTATCAAGGCAGAAGAAGCTCTTGACAGCCCTTACGGCTCAGAAGTGGGAGTCAGGCAGACCACATTGTTATCTAGAATTCCTGTTCATCACCTGCTGTTCCAGAACACACATTTGAATCACTTATCTAAAATTTTCACATACCTGGGAGAAGAAAAGTGTTAAGAGTTTAGTGGCTATGTGAATAACCAAGAAAAAGGCACAGAAAAGAAAATTCTTCTCATTAGAGAAGAGGGAGAATGATTGATTTTTTTTTTTTTTAATTATACAAGCAAGCTAAAACTTTATGGTTAAAATTCTATGGTGTAAACAGATTACTGTACCTATCTAATCTTCAGTTTCAGAGGTGACAGAGTGGCAAGGACATAATCACTGATTATTTAGTCATAGCGTAAATAAATAGCACACTGTAAATTGAGACAGAGAGCTCAAAAGTGGAAAAATATAAAGTTTTGGTTTTTACTGCAAGTGGGTAAGAAGAAGTGACAGGGTACCACGGTGATTATCAAGGGGAGCTTCTTGCCATTGGAACTACCAACCCAATGAGCTCTCATCATAAGGACAAATTAAAATTCCCTCCTAATTTCACGTATGTTGACCTGGATTGCATGCAAAAGCAAGTGTCAGAGGAGGCATATTTGTGCACAAGAACCCCAAATGTAACACAAATGTGACAATCCAGATGAAAACCAAAGAGGAAAGTACTTCAAAAACTCAAAGCCACCATTCAGTATGCCCTGGTATTTGAAGATGCATTTTTTCCTGTCATTATCGTCTATTGTACAGAAAGCCAGAGAGCACTGCATTAACATTACTGAAAGATCTCATTATATCCCAAAATGCTACTTAGCACAAAAATTTTACAGCTGTATCCATTTTGCTTAATATTCAACCGTATTTTTTTTTATGTGTACCATAACTGATACCCTGCCAACATCTCACTGTTTTCTCTGTAAATCAAAATTTAGGCTACAATCTTTAAAGAAGAGATGGATGAGCATTAATCCAAAATTCCTGGCATTCTTCCCATAAGCACCAGTTTAAACTCTGTGCCTCAAAGTTTCCAAGTCATGTTACAAGTACAGATACCTGCAGTCATGCATGGTGCTTGTTGCCAGATCAGCTGGCTGGAAGGACTGAGTGTTCTCCTCCCTGGCTGTCCAGTAGGACTTAACAACATTTTGCAAACGATTCAAGAAGCCAGTGCTGCCATCTCTTCCCCCAGTGTGCACCAACAACTCGGACACACGCCTGCCCTTGGACTGAATGTTGCCTCCCTCTTGTTCTCAGCAGCTACTGCAACGCTCTCACTTTCTCAAACGTGTTCTCAGTTTTTCTTGTGCCTTTTGCTCTTATCATGTTTTGCTATAGTCACAACTTTCCGGCTTGTAACTCCAGTTCTCCTTAGCCATCAGCTTCCACTGTCAACTGTAGCACCTTCTGGTCATGTCACCATATTTTATACCTCTTGGTATCGAGTTCCTTTGCTCTGTTTATTTAGTCTGTATATTGCTGAACTATTTATGTTACTTCACAGAACATGGTTCCAGTAATATCCACTATTATTTTAAACCACTGCTAGATTTTGTTTCAAAAAACCACTGGGATATGAAATTTGTTCTCAGCTAAGACACAGCTGATCCAGCCCAATGGCCAAAAGCCTGTTAGTCCCTGATGGGAATGGAATTCTCCTTGCTTTGAAAGCCACTCCCAGTATGACTGATATGACACAGCAAATCTGAACAGGCTCTGACATCATGAGCAGTAGTGTCTCCTGAGACAACTCACTGAGTGCTGCATGGAAAATCCTGGTAACCCGACAGACCTCAGAGATGCCTAGTTAATCTTCTTTTGTGGGGGAAAGAAAAAAAAATCATACAGAACAATCTGGTGCATAAACAGAAAAAAAAATTCCAAAGCATCTGAAAACAATTCAGTTTTTCCAGTAGTAACCCAGGAAGCAACTCCTGAGGAAACTGTTACTGTAACTCTGGTGGGACAGTCCTTCTCAAAGCCTAGAAGGAGTCTGCAAACAGAAACAGTAACATCTATGATCACTCAAATCTTTTTCAGAATATTTTTCTAATCTTTCTAAACTAAAGAAGCCCAGGAAATTATATATTCTTTCAAGTTTATTCACTTTTCTCCCCTATTGAATGGCTTTCAAATATGTAGTTTTATAAGCAAACTGTATTGTGACTCGGTAGCCCTTCCCCAAGGCCTAACTGTGTTGACAAGTCTTTCAAATTTACCTTCCAAACAGGACTGCAGTCTGATTATTTCATTTCCCTCCACAACTTTTTTCTTCTCTTTTTTTTTTTCTCTTCAAACTCTCTTCACTTACCCAGAGTAATTACGTTCTACAGCAGGAAGCACGTACCTCAAACATACCTCTCAGAAAAGTTGGCTAAAGAAAGCTGAAGTCTTTGCTATAAAAGTTACTCAAACACATTCCTTCTGCCTTTCCAGCAAAGGCACAGTCCATGCTGCATTTTCTCAGCGCTTTTTCCAAAGGCAAACCTCAAGACTCTTATCGCTCAAATTTGCGCCGACCCAGTAAGGTCGTGTACGTGATTCCTTGCTGCCAGCTGTGATGCCAGGCATAGGCTTGACTGGGAAATGAACAGATGACACAGCAGGTCCTGAGGTGACAGCATTTCCCAGTGAATGGTGCTCAGTGTTTCCCACTGATCACACTGATGGTTGCCTGTCACTGATCTAACTCCACAAACTCACATTAGGTGAACAGGCTGGGGTGCCTGTGATCGGTATTCATAAAGAAAACACAGATTCCTCTCATTCTTACTATCCTTGCACAGAATGATTCAATCTGGCTTTTTTTTTTTTTTTTTTTTTGTAATTTAGGTGAAAGACATGATTTCTTGAGAACTTCCTTAGCTGCTTCTAGCTACTAAGAGCTGCCTAGATTTATCTTTCATAAAGGTAGTAGATCAAAATCTTTCAGTTCATGCATAGCAAGTTTTTCTTGTTGAGGTAATTTTTCCCATTGCTAGTTTTCTTAGCAGAAGCACAAGTACTGCAGATTTCACACCTTAAGCTTTAGAAGACCTTGTCTATCAACAGCTTCATATTCTTGTTTTGCTTTACTGCCAGCAAAAATATTGCAAGAATGAACTTGGCACAAAGAATTAAAGACTGATAATCTGCTGCTTTTGGCCCTCCACCTCACCCCCTCTCACATATATCTTTGACCAATTAAAGTGCAGTAGGCGATGCACAAGGTTGAGCCAGGAAACACTGAAAACTATTTTGAATTTGGCCACCCAGACAAGTTGTGCTTTAACTACATAAAAAGTGTTATAATTATATATATATTTTTTAAAAAGGGTGAACACAAGCACATTACAAAATGTTTATTTAATTTTCTAATAATATACATTATAAGAAGAAAATCTAAGGAAAGTAAGACAAAGTGAAAAAATTTATGATTACATGTACTTCTAGCTCAACCTTTTATTTAATGAAAATGTAGTTTTAGGAATATACAAATCAAGCCATAAGCCTGCTACACTGGAGTTTATGAGTAAAGAAGAAAGTACAAGTGTGAAAGTAGAAAAGACAGTCAAACTTCAAAGTAACAGGTTCTGATTCAGTACCCTGTAGAAATTTCAAAGCACTATTTTTCAGCTATTCAACACAAGTAGAAAGAACAGCTGGCACTGCTGGAGGTGGGTAGGAGATGCACATACACACTGCATCCAAAACTCAGGATGTTACAAGGCAAGTTGTGTCATTATGTTGCACTGCTGAATTAAGAGTAGGTTTGAAATACCCACCCAGAAGAACGTGTGAGCAAGGCTGTGCTGCAAATGACTGTGAGAGGTCTCAGTCCTCAATTATTTAAGGTTCCATTATTGTTCGGCAGAAAACAAAATGCTGAGGTGCATTGACTGAACTTTAACTTTGTTAATTATATTTTATCCCAATTCTGTTCCGTCCATTCAAAGACCAGTCCTTTATCACTGATATTTAATCTCACAATCTTTGTCTACTTTTTATTAAATCCAGCTAGATTCTTTCAAATAGAAGTAGCTTTCCATATCAAAGACATTTTCAGACCATCATTTATTAATGATAAAAACTGCCATCAAGACAGACCATAGTAAAAAGTCATTAGTCTTTATTCAAACATTACTTGTACTTTTTACTTGCACAGGGCATGATTAATACATCAGCAAGGTAAGGGAACAGCTTCTTGCAAAATTAAGCAAAAAGCATTTAGTCTTAGCACACCAGATACGTGCCTGAACTACACATGCTTCATTGACTTAACACAGCATTGACTTCCAATTCTGATATATAACAGAACTTCTAATTGATCCCCTGCAGTGTTATGAAGTGAACTAAAACAGTGGCAGCTCAGGCTGGTCATGCAGTGGGAATCTCAACAGGAACTGCAGTACAGGTCCTGCTCCCACACATCCTGCTGCTCGGTGAGTACTGGCCTGAGCTCTGACTTGTGTGCTGCCCATGCTCAACACAGAAGGGAAATACTCTGCTGGGTCCATGTCAGCAGCAAGGTAGGAGTTGCTTTTTACCATGAATGTTTAACTTTAACCAAATCCCTTCCCAAATGCATGTATATTTGATGCCTTACCTTTTCCTGTGAAGGTTTCTAGTATATAGTCAACTGATTAGGGACAAGAGAAAAATGTTTTTTAATGAAATTATTCTTATTCAAGCAAAACCAGGGATACTAAGATAATGCTACCTATAAATAAGAGGCTGTAGCAGTGGGAGTATCAGCAGGAAAGCAATATAACAGGAGATCTTCCTTAGCAGGACAACAGAGTGAGGTTTTTGTAATAGTAACGTCCAGTTTTATCCTGGGAAGAGCCATGGTACAAACATGCAAAGCAGGGCAAGAAGATTTATTTAGAATCCATCTATAATTCAGCCAGCAAGGATTTTCAGTAGATCAGATTCCATCTTCATGCAAGCATTTCAGAACAGCAAGAAAGTGCAGAAATATTTAGGCAAATACTTGGTGTTCCGGTCCTGTGCGTACGCACAAGCCACATACTGTTTTTCACTTCACTGTACCTTTTTAAGGATTACTCGGTAACCAAAAGGTTGTCTAAATAAAGGTCTGCCTAAATAAAGTCCTCAAGAAAAATCCTGTGTTGACCCCAGAATACAGGGCTGAATCTCGGAAGGGAAGCAGCAAAGGCATTGAATGGTTAAGATCTGGTTTCCATGAGTGAGCAAATATCAGCGACCAGGGCGAGCTCAGGCTCCCAAGGCTTAAAGCCTGCTTGGCCCGGCTGCTGGGACTGGGCAAGGCACTGGGGACAGTCCAAGCAGGGCACTAGAGCGTGGCTGTGACAGCAGCACTTCATCCTCGCTGCGGTGGCCTTCCCTTACTGCCAGCTCCTCCAGGGGCACCGATGCCTGCCAGCCTTTGCCAGTTATACACCCAGAACAGCGTCCGCTTTGGGTAAGAGCATTTTGTACAGGCAACAAGAAGTACAATTATGTTTCTCCTCTAAATATCCACTAAAATCTGCACTGGTTTGCGGAGGAGGAGGGGTGAAAAAAAAGGGGGGGGAGGAGGGCAAGTGTGGGTTATTGAGGCTTTAAAAAAAAAAGTCCCAAACATAGAATCACCCACCTGAAGAAAGTCAAAAGTTTTTGAGAAAATCACTGTCATTCAACCCCACTTAAGAGAAACAACGACATAAGTTACTATGAGGCATTACTGCAGAACCAAATGTATTTACTCAAAAGAAAGCATTTGCTGCTGAACACCGCTATACAAGTTAAGAGTTGTTTAGAATCAGATACTTACAAAAAGCATTTTTAAGCAAAAGAGTCCCTCTTAAAGAAAAAAAGAAGGATTTTCACATGATCTCACTTAGAAAAAATCTGTTTCAAATTGCCCTACGTGTCCTGGCCTCCAGCCCATTTTTACTGAAGGCCTTTCCTGTACAGTTCCATAGGGGATGGGAATCTCTACAAAGTTTGCCTTAAAAGGACGTGTCAGATGCCCAGTGTATACCGTGTTATGCAGCTACAGAAGCTAACAATTCTGAGTACAAAGAAGTTTCTATCCTTCACTTTCTGAGGCAAATTATAAACTATTTGCAGGTGAGAAAAAGCATCCAAATTAAAGTTCTGTCAAAAAAAGACAAGGTGAGACAAAAATCAGGTATGTGCTGCTGTGCCACAAGAATGTGTGCATCCATCCATGTATCTTTTATGGGTATTGACTCAGCAACAGGACTATAATAAGTATTTTTCTCCAAATTTTAAACTAACTCTGAAACCACACCAAGAGCACATTCATTTGTAAATTTTAAACAAGCAGGCATTACTGTAATGCAAATCATAGTTTTTATTTTCTGAGGCTGCTAATCCCATTTAATTGTCATGACTGTCAAGCCCTATTTGCTTTCTTCAGAAAGTGTTCTACTCATAGGAGGTACATTGAGAGCTTGCATTCAAAGGATACGAAACACTTATCTCACATCCTTAAAAATTAACCTTAGCAAGTTTTACGATTTTCTATCACCAGTGTAAGATTTACTAAAAGTTTATTAATCCACCATAAACAAGGTCACTGTAATACGTTTTATACATGGACAGAAGACACTTTAAATTTGAAAGCGCAGGCACAGGGTGCTTACTAAGGTTAAACATAACAAAAGTTTCAGCAGACATCCTCACTGTTCATTTACTTGTGCAGCACTGGCAGTTCTGTCTGTGCCGTCCCCACACACAGGAGCAGACCCGTGTGGGCTCCACCTCTGCCTCGATGTTCATGAGGCAGCAGTAGCTAATCCTGGCTATGCCATGCCATTTCATCACCTTCCTCCCAAAAAAAATGGTGTAAGATGAGAGGCAGAAGTGGAAATGACAGCCCTCGCTCAGGGCTTAACACAGGCAGTGACAGCTGCCCCGCAGCCCGAGCACGGCCTGCGCTGCTCCAGGTCTGAGGCCTCAAAGGACAGCTCTGAGCTCGGCAAGGAGGCGTCAAGATCCACGGGGGATTTAAACCTTGGGGCAAAGGAAGCGAATTCCGTGTCAGTGGCGTACAGCAACAACTGCCAGATGTCCCCGGGGCAGCCACTTCCACACAGCTGTTTAACCGGCCCGGGGGCTCCTGAGCTGTGACACTGGCGACAGGGCACCTCTCCCAGCTGGGGTCTGTGAGGGCTCCCGAAGGCCAGTCTCTTGTTTGTGGGCTCAGGCAAGTGTCCAGAACAGCCACGGGGGCTAACGCCCCAGCTGCTGGCAAGAGAAGTGTTTCCACGGCAAATCACCTCTGCTCGTGCTGAGATGGATCCTTGCTATGAGCTGTCAACCCAATGCTACGGAGGTTCCATCACCGTTATTACTGCTGTAGTGTTAACGCTTCTCTTGAAGTAGCCACGTGGAAACCTATACTTGATGGTGCCTAAGAGAATAGACCTGTCCTGAGATTGTAACGGTGAAAGTGGTAAATGGATCAGACACATCAAGGTAGAGTAGACACGCTGAGATAGACAGTAAAGGATGAAGAGGAGTGGAAACACTGTAGATAAGGTTCTCCACTGCTGGATTACCTTCCTTGTTTAACAACAACAAAAAATATTCTTGGTAATCTGCATTAATACCAATTTCTCAGTTAGTATGAGAGAAGTGAGTGAAGAGACAACTCTTCACACACAGGACCTAACACTAGGAGAATACAAATTAATAGGTTAACAACTGAATAAAGCCAGTGATTCACTGGGTTTCCTAAAAAAAAAAAAAAAAAAAAACCAAAAAAAAAACCACAAAAAAACCTTTGCAAAATTTCCGGTAAGAGGCTGAACTCGTGTTTCAGCAATTGAGGTGGCAAACACGTTCTCAAAAGCGCAGGAGGCGTCTGCCCAGAAAAGGAACACGGCGTGATTTGGAAGTGGAGGGCAGCAGGGCCATGTTCAAGCAAGTGCTGATGAACACAATTAACTGAAATTTAATACTGTCAGTCAAAGTGAAACTAAGCATCAGAAACAAGTAACCAGTAGAAAATTGTAAACAAATTGGAGAATTCTCATAAATTGGTTGCTGATACGTTAAAAAAATGCATCTTAAGACTGACCAAAGAGATGGTCTCATTTTTTATATTGCTAATGTGTTTTTAGTGATGCATGTAGTTATTGTGCCAAACATCAATTCTAAGTTTTGCTATGGAATTATTCCACAGTCATATTTGCTCTTCATGGACAGTTTTGCTATGGACTCAGTTATCAAAACTGTACCATTAAGTACAAAGTTATGAATTTCACTTGAACTGCAGATCTGTTACCAATGCCTGGATCTAGCTGGAAGAAATTCACAGTTTTTTGAAAAAAATACCAAATTTGGACACTAAGAGAAAAGTTTTAGTGATTTCCACAGTGAAATTGATATTTAGCTAGGAAACATTAACTTCGAGAGCCATGATCAACTATCAGAAACCATAAATTAACTGGAGCAAACTGAAGTTTAATGCTTGCTCCTATAAATTCTTCTGCCATTTCCTCTGAAATTCCCTTTTCAGTATATATTTCTATTACAATAATTCTAAGAGCACCAAAACATTCGATTTCTTATTTATCCTCCGTGCAACAAAACGAAGATCTGTGTAATGCAAATGGTCATGCAGGCTGATTTTATTTTAAACTATACATTTAAATTTAATTCAAAACTTGTAAATGAAAGATATTACTTTAAAAGTTACATAAATGTCTACATACAAGAGAATAGGAATGCAGAGATCTTATACTGTCACTTATGATGACAGAAGATATTCTCCTCTGCTCTCAAAGCCTAAGTTTTCACTGCCTTTATCCAGTACCGGCTCACTTTTTGTTGCATCATTTCAGACAGCATTAATTGAAATGCACTTTTACCAGCAGCAAACATTCTTACCTAGGGTTCACAAAATTTGTTGACCAAACCCCTAAGGATTTGTTAAAGGAAAATAGTCTAGAGGAAGCATGTCTATGGTAAAGCAAATATATGGTAGGAAGAGTTGCATTTTAAGAATGGAAAAGGGTATTACTACTGTTTTGAAAGGAGGGGTGACAAAAAGGAGAGGTTCAGTTCAGCCACAGACAGCCAAAACTTATCTCACTATTAAATCACTAATTAAAAAACCTGAAAGCTAGTGATTTTAATCTGGTTCCCAGATAAAAATATTTATTTAAAAAAAAAAAAAATGATTTCTAAGCAATTAAATCTGTTTATTTGGCCTGTAGCAGGTAAAATAGACTACAGGAATTTTCTCCTCAGCAGTTTCAAGAGGAACACAATAATCATACCTAGGTCTAGTTTGCATTAGCCACCACAGACTTCAATTCTTTTTCATTAAACAGTATTTGCCCTCAAGAAGGAAAGCAGGAAACACTACTGCCCTCCTGCACACTTGCAAAATAGGGAGATACTTTGTTTACAGGCATCATTTGTTTAAGAGCCTTCACTTCACAAAGTGAAGTTTCCCTTCCTCTTCCATTTCGCTAGGGCTTGACCTTTCAGGGTGGCAGTTGCAGGGCTGGGAGAACTCCCCTGCTGTCTTTAAAAAGTCTGGAAAATGGTAGTGACCAGTGACAGCCTCCTGACACAGGGATGGCTCAGAGGGAACGTCAGGGATGCACAATAGCCAAACGTTATGCAAAATGTGGTTCCCCACACAAACCATGCTCCTGCCCACCCTCACTATCTTATGAAGATGAAACTGGCACTGTATCAAACATAAGAGGAGGGAGAAGATAAATGCCTGCCTGATACAAATAACATTTCCATGGCAAGGGTGGAGCCACTAGGAAGCAGCTGAATGGACTGGAACCTCTCCTTCTGCTGCCCAATGTTCCTGTTTGCTCCACACCTTCTGCAGAGAGACAATGGAGCATAAATCAGAGACAAATATAAAATCGAGTTTGCAGCTTTATCTAATTGCACCATCATCTCATGCTATGTCAACCTCACGTACTGCAGAAACTCCCCCATTGCTCAAGAAGAAAATTATTTCTTGCCTGCACAAGAAACCATCCATTTCCATCAGTTTAAAGGGCTCCCCGCTGAATATTTGTTTTGGATCAATTATCTCCTGCGATCTCAAGTAAACAGGGAATCAGCTTCAAAGGGATTACACTAGTTTGACTACCTACACATTTCTCATGCAGACAAGTTTCCTTACAGCTGGGAACCAGTACACAAATTCCATGCTTTCCCTGTAGGAATGAGGAAAAGAGATCCCTAACAGAGACCAGATACCATATTAGTGTGAACTAAGGTAAGGAGCAAAACAAGAAAAGGGTGGAACCTCAAAAGGGAAGGAAAAAAAAAAAAAAAAAAAAAAACCACCAAAACAAACAAACAAACAAAAAAACCCCCCACAAGAACAACAACAACAAAAAAACCCAAAAAACACCAAAACACCAAACTATACACATAGATTTTAAGCTTAGAGACTGAATCCTGAACCTCAATTACATTAAATTCTTAAAAAGCATCAGGACATTTTATAGTCATCTATTCAAAGACCATAGCAAACAAATGGTCTCTCTGAACACTAATAAAATGTCAAATGAGAAAATAAAGGATAAAAACCAAAACCAAGGGATTTTATTTATGCAGCACAGCTGGACCCTCAGGCAGTATAGCTATGAAGCTGTCTGTTCACTGCAGAAAAACACTGCTTGGGGATCAGCACTGAAAATTTCAAACAAGGGTATTTAAGAGTAACTATCATTCAAGCAGGGAGGTTCTACAGCTACTTACAAATGTTACCCCGACAGCACATTAAAAAACCCGTGACACAATAGTTTGCACAAAGGCCAGTATTATAGAAAGTCTGATTATAATTGGCAGCAAAAAGTGATCCTCCAAGAGTCAGGAACTAATTCTTCAAACCTTCATGAGACAGAAAAATCTGGGAAAAGGAATTTTTGATCTTTACAGAGACATTATCTGCTGATCCTCTAGAATTGTACAGACGAACAGACACACATCTAACCCACAAACCCACGCAACATACCTAGATTGGAGGTATACAATATACCTGTATGTAGCACAACAGCTTTGAAATTTGACCTCTTACAGTGAGAACAACATTCTAAAAGCTCAAAGCTACATCTCTTCCGGAGTTTTTGTTGTTCATTGGAGGGGTTTTTTGTTTGCTTGGGGTTTTTGAAAGGGGATGAGTTCATTCGTCTTTGGTGCACTTGAATTGTTTTCTACGGCACTGCTGCACAGACGCTTTCACAGAACGAGCCAGAAACCTGCAAACAAGTAAACTGGAGCTGCCCCAAAACATCCACCTCTCTGCAATACCTGCATTGAAGGCAGAGAATGTGAGCAAAACAAAACTCAGCAAGATGAAGTAGAAGCCCCTTTGCATAGGGTGAGAAATACACCAGTTTCAAACCTCTGGTAATGCACAGGCTTGGAACAGCTCCTAAGGAGGGCCTAAGGAAGCTGATGGCAATAAGAAACTGAAAGAAAGAACAAAGAACTTCTTCCCATTTTGTCCCCATTAAGGGATCATGTTAAAGCTACATAATTTTGTCAATAATCTTTAAAGTAGAAGAGCATCTACTTTCTTCCTAATTCACATGCAATAATACACAACACGATGTAGTCTTTTTTTAGGTTTGGGTTGTTTTGGGTTTTTTTTTTTCAGTTTGTAATGGTGTAGATAAATCACCAAGTTTAGATGCTGGAAGCAACCATTCTGGAAGACATTTGGTTACATGATGTCACCAAACTTTGCAGCAGAACCCTCAACCATCCTGAGAAAGCAAAGAAAAAAACAAAGCAAAATGTTGTTTTGTGAAGCATAAATTACAATGTTGAAAGTAACTACTTTTCTGCCTGCTCTCCTTTCTACTCAGCTACAAGTAAAACAGGATCTGGGGATCTGCTGAAACCAGACACGAAACAACCGGTTATTAAAGACCACGTTTAGATTTTAAGCCTGTGAATAAAGACACCGAGCACCAACTTATCCCCGCTTGTTTAGCGGCGTAGTTTTTATTGCAAAGGTTTTCCCTCTTATTAGGTAATTGGCCGCTGCAAGGTAGCAGCCGGTCTAACAGGGCAACGTGAGACACCTTTTGTTCCTAAGAGCATGACAAAAACCTCAGCAAAGCCGCGCACAACCGGCTCCCGCCGCTCTGGCCGCGGGGCCCGGCTGCTGTCAGCGCCGCTTCTTCTGCCGCTTCCAAGCGAAGTCCCCGGCGCGGCGGCGGCCGGGCTCTCGGTGCGGGCTCTCGGTGCCGGCGGTCCCGCCGGCGGGGCTCCCCGCGGGGCGCGGGTCCCGGCCCGCAGCCGCGCCGCCTTTGTGCGCCCCCGCGGGCGGGGCGGGGCGGGGCGGGGCGGGCGGACAATGCGCGTCTGTGCGGGCCCCGCGCCCATTGGCCGCGCGCCGCCGTGCCCATGATGTCATGCGGCTGGAATGCGCCGCGCGGGGGGCGCGAGCCGCGCAGCGCCCGCTCCGCACCGCCCCGCGCTCCGCTCCGCACCGCGCTCCGCACCGCTCGGCGGGCCCGCCCGCGCCGAGCCCGGCTCTGCCCCGCCGGAGCACGCCCGCCCGCCGCGCCGCGCCGCTCCGCCGGCTGTGGGGCGGCTGCGGGCCCCAGCGCCGCGCCCCGCCCGGTCGCGGCGGGCGGAGAAGGCACGAGCGGGATGTCCCGTGCCAGGGCTGTCGGCGCGGGCAGGTGCAGCCCGGGCGACGACGCGAATCGCGGCTCCGCACACGGGTCCGCCCGGCGCTGACAGCTCGTCGGCGCTCGCAAGTTTCCTGAGAGGTGCCGCGAAGGGCAGCGCCGTCCCGGGCCGGCGGCGGGCGCATCCTTGCGCGCCTCCACCGCGCGAGGCGGGCGGGACCCCCGCCGGCCGCCGGAGGCGACGGAGCCCCGCGTCGCGTCGCGCCTCGTCCCGTCCCGTCGTCCCGGTGTACACAAAGCCCGGCGAACCCCGCGCCGCCCGTACCTTGTTCTTGACCTCGGCGGAGAGCCCATAGGAGGGCCCCTTGTTGAAGTGGGTCATGTCGGTGGTCTCCCGCGGTTCGGGGGCGCTGATCACGGGCGCTGGCGGCTCCGGGCTGAGACGAGAGTCCGCCCGCGGCCGCGGAAAGTTCTAGTCCCTCCCCCCACCCCCGGCCCGGCCCGGCCCCACGGCCGCAGGAGCCGCAGCGCGCCAATCGGGGAGCGGGGCCGGGGAGGGGGCGCGGGGCCGCGGGGAGGGGCGCCCGGCCCGCCCGGCCCACCCCGCCCGCCGCCGCCGGGCGCCGCCCGGGGGTCCGGCCGGGGCGGGGAGCGGAGCGGAGCGGGGGGACGTCAGCGGGAAGGAATCCGCGGGCACCGGGGGCCGCCGCCGCGGAATGCGCCGCCGCCGCGGATTGCCACGGCCCGCGGCGGCCCCGGGGAAGGGGACGGGGATCCCGGCGAGGGACCGGCGGCGGCAGTCCGGCGTTGCCCGGCCGCTCACCGGGTCCTCCCGCCCCGTCAGCGAATTGTCGCACGCGGTGGAAAGCCCCCGCCGGACCGGGATCACGGCACCGAGGACTGGGAATCCGGGAGAACGGCGGTGGCTCTGCGTTCGGGGCAGTGCTTGCCCTCGGGCCTTTCCCGGGCGGTGCGGGACCGCCGCCGGAGAGGAAGGCT
The DNA here is from genome assembly GCF_015227805.2 of Hirundo rustica. Classification (NCBI taxonomy): domain Eukaryota; kingdom Metazoa; phylum Chordata; class Aves; order Passeriformes; family Hirundinidae; genus Hirundo; species Hirundo rustica. Next base: position 17,475,112 of record NC_053458.1, read on the forward strand.
CGGGGAGCCCGGGCAGAGTGGGACCGGCCGCGAGCACGGCCGGATGCTGGGGGAAACCCTCGGCCGCTCATGCAAACCGCTCTCTTGCGCGGCACCGTGGCCAGAGCTACTTGTGAAATTCCTTTAAAAGGTTAGAGATTATCACGAAACTTGGAACAGTGGGAGACGGAGCAAGAGGGAAGAAGGACGTGTGCAAGTTGTCGGAGTGAGACTGAAGTGTGGCAGGACGACGAGCTCATGCTCGTCTCCATCTCATAGTTCCTCTGCGCCATGTGGTCCTGGGCACGGATCCTGCGGGACGCAGCATTTCCGGAGTTTGGTTCGGGGCAGCCCCTTCCCTACGGCGTTAAGGCACTAAAGGACAGCGCTGCGCTGTGTCAGTGGCCGCTGGGGAGCCGTGGGAGTCCCGTCCCTCTGTGGAAAGCACAGGGCACGCACGAGGTTTGCGTGTTGGGCATACTAGCGGGATTACATCCAGCCCAGGGCGCGCTCGTTCCTGGGAGCCAGCGGTGGACCGCGGCTGGCTTCGGTGCTGAAGCCACTCTGGAAAGCGAGTACACAGTGAACACTCGGTCCATTGAGTGAAGTCCTGACCTGAAAATACAGCAGTGTGTTACCTTCAGTGCTGGAGTAACCCTACGCATGCAAAGTAACCTTTCAGATACGGTTAAATTTTAACAGATTTGAAAATAAAAACCATAAGATGATCAGTTGGTAGGACCAGTTGTGTAAGGCACAGCAGGCTGTAAGGCCGGCTGCTGGAGCTGTGGCCCACGTAGCCACCTACTTGGTATCCCACAGAGAGAACGGGTCTGTGCTTCGATTTTGTAGCAAAATATCAGGACTACGTGAGTTTAACTTCGGCTGAAACCAACAGGGCTCTTTCAAATGAATTGCGGTGGGGCTGTAACAGTCCTGAGGAACTTGCAGGACAGCCCGGAGGTTGTTTTGTGCTGTGGTGCTGTGGATCAGCTCAGCTCAGCTCAAACCGCTTCTCCACTGCGCTGCCTCTAAGGAAAACAGCCAGGGCTGTTCCTAATTAAAGGAAGCAGAACTGCCTAAAGAACCCATTGGGAAAAGGAAACTGTGCAAGAGAAGCAGGAAACTGAAGAATGGGGTGAGGGAAATGGCAGTTCACATAAACATAATGAAAGTTCATTCGTTTTTAGACATTCATGTTGGGATAAACTTATCTTTCATGACCTCAGAGAACATGTGATTTAGGGCTAGATTGAACATCCTCCAAAGTCCTTGGAAATGTTTCCATTGACTTAAGTGATGTTGGATCGGGACACTGTTAGTTAATGCTCTCCATCATTTTTGCTTGCAATACAGTGTCTTGGGAAGTTTGAGACCTTTACTGTTGGTATGATTTTCTCATCTCCATAAATTATATGTTTCATCAATTTTGGAATAAAATGGTCCTGATTAATAGCAGACAAAAATATGGCCTGCCATTTTCTTGCTGTGCAATTAGGTTTAAATTATCCTCAAATAAATCCTGTTGTTTGTGGGGGTTCTGCCTCAACTGAGCAGGGCACAAATACCATTTGTTGTTTCTATGTTGATACTGAACATCTGATTAAAAAATTACCAATCTTTTGGGGCGACTGCTGCCTTTTATTCTGTGACCAGGAATATGCTCACACCCTGGGGGAAGAGGTTGTACAAGAAATATTTGAGTGTAGTTAAAAACACATTCTGTTTTGCATCGCTCTGACAACACAAAGCAAATTTAAGCCTGTCAGTGCACTACAAAGCAGCTGGAGCATACTGGGCAATCTGGCTAATTATGGGTAAATCTCTTATCTTTGCCCTATTTTTCCACATTTCTTATTACTAAGGCTGTTTGAATGGAAAGAGGATTTGTAGGAGAATTATTCCCCACCTGAAATCTTAATCCTCTCTGTGACATTGTAATAACTTCTTCAGCCACCACACATAATATCATAAACACGTGCTGATGACTTCAGTTGGAAACTAGAGAAAAAGAGCTCTGAAGAGACTAAGTCTGTTTTCTTGGAAATACGGACCATAATCTTACAAATATTCTTGCACATGAATTGTTATAAGCATGTGTAGTCCTGTTAAACTCCCAGAGTTTAAATTATCCTGTGTGTAATACCACCATAATTATAGAATTAACGTGGCTCAATCAAACTTCTAAAATAGATTTGATTTCTGTGTTCTGCTTAATGACTGAAGATGTGCAAGAGGGAGGTGAGCCCAGCCATCTCTGAGGTGGAGCTTTGTCTCCTTGCTACCCATCTGATCCTAATAAAGCGCCTTGGTTTAATCAGCTGGCTCAGCTGAGGAGTGGGATGATTTCCCTACAGGATAAAGGGCGATAGTTTGTGGGAGCTAAACTGTGTACAGGAAGATCATTTGCCAGGATGAGCTCCAAAGTGTGATCCATAAGGGAAGGAGGAATGCACTGCTGAGTGGTGTGGCTGCTCTGAGAGAGAGGAATCAGGTTCTGAACTGGGGAACACGGTGGTACCAGCCACGGGGCTGGGTGGAAGCAGATGAAGAAATGCACCACTGTATACACCATGTGTTTGTGGTCGTGGGTGTGATTTTTGCCTGGAGCAGAGGAGTAGGTTCCTGGGTGGGAGGTGGGAGCTATAGAGTTTGGAAGTACAGGAGTGCAGGGAGAATTAAACAGGGGTTGTGCTGCCCTGGTACAGGCAGGGGGTGACCGCACAGAGGAGGGGTCCCACGCTGCGCTGCCATCGATGGAGCTCGCTGGCCTGCAGGTAACTGGGGGAGCTGGCTAGAGACAGTGCTGGCCAATAGCCTGGTGCTTTAGGAAGGGGAAGGATACTCTAGAATTTCTGAGTTACAACTGTGTTTTCTAGGGATTAAGGAAAAAAACTACTAGCGAGTGGGTGAGCTGACCTGGTGAGGCCCAAGGGAGGCTGGGTTGTTTGCCTCCCCTTTGATGTGCCTCAGCTGAGGCAAGGAGCTGACTAAGCCCTTGTGCAAGTCTCTTGAATTTGGGGGAGTTTTTCTCAGGCTGCCATGTCGCTGTGTTAACTACTCCCAGTGTTGTGAAATGGCATCTCCCAGGGTAGTAGTGACCCTAACACTCAGTAACATTTTAGCTTAATTATCTTAGGTGACTAAAGTTGTTAAAATTGCTGTAGGATGAATACAACTTGTGACTCCTGTAAGACTTGAATCTTACTGACTGTCGAGACCAAACATTAGCAGTAGCATTGAAACGGCAAAGAAAGGACTCTACAGAACAGCCTTAGTCTACCCAAAACTGTTCTTAATCTTTCATTTATTAGGATTCCTTTTCAAAAATGTCCTAGGTAAGCTCTTATATTGTTGTTTCATATGTTATCTCAAATATCTCCCTTAAAACCTTGCTGTGCTCATGCTGCTATTTTCTTTGGAACATTCTGAGGGTATGCAGCATTGCCCTTGGTACTTCAATTAACATGCTGTGCTGTATGTGTGCTGTATTGCCTCTCAACTATTTCACCAGACCATTCTCATCCCATGAGACATCCTCATGCCTTGTAGAACAATTACAGGCACTAAGAGGTGTTCGTAGCCCACTCCTCTTTCCTGTGTACCAGACTACAGGAGACAGCATTTTCTCAACAGTCATTAATTCTACCTAAAAGTAGCTTGCAAGTGTCTTGAAATCAACATCTGGAAAAACTAAGTACAGAGACTTCTTTCAAATACCACAAACTGAATCATGGGGCCAAATTCAGCCTTGATGGAATTATTATCTGATATCTGTGTTCTGTGTTTTCCCTACGTCGCTTGAGTAAATTCCCTTATATGGAGATGTTTTCTGAGATGCACATGATGCCAAAATGCTCAGAGAATCACATAGGACCAAACCTAAAATACTGAAGTAGAGAAAAAAAAAAATAAATTCAAACACAGACCTCTCTTGAAAGTGAGTTATTGAAATCCCTCTTTTGAGATGGGAACTTAAGCATCAGTTCTGGCAGTTGTAGTACTGGGAGCCTGGTCTTAACTTTGGGAAAGGCTCCCCTTTGTGACTAATTTTTAAGGACATAAATGTTACTCATGTTTATGATAAAATAACTTGCTGAAGGGAAAAACTTATCTATGTGTTTGTATTTTTAAAGATTAGGTGGTATTTAAACTAAAACAATATATTCAGTTTGTTAAAATATCTAAAGGTTGTTAAAATATCCAAAGGTTTGCTTCTTAATGCATCACTTTTTCATTGATTCTAACACTGATGTCATCTTCTGTCCTACTTTTATGAGAAGGGGGGATTTGTTACCTGCTTGTGCTAGCTGTTTGTAAATAAGCTTAAGGCAGACTTTTCTGCTTTTTTAAATTTTATTTTAGGCTCGTGACCTCCTCTTAAAATGTGATAGCTGCATTCTTATCAGGGGGGGTATAGCTCAAGAATAGTTGAATGCTGAAGTACATTCCATGGTAATATAGGGAAAAAAATCAAATATAATTTACCTGCAATCTGATTACTGTTGGAGGTCCTGTGTTGTCACGTGCCCCTCCCTGCCTGGGTGAAAAACTTCCTGCTGGTGTTGGTTTTTAACTTGCAAAAACCAGTATACAACCAGAAGGCAAAAAAGGACTTCAGATTGCTTGCTGTGCAACCATAATGCCTGACATATTTTACAATTCTGTGCCTCAAGCATGGGTACAGCAGTGTGTTGGCTTGCAGCAGGTGGGTTAGAGTGCCCTTTCTCCCTGACACTTGAAGGCTTCCCTTCTCCATCACTGGGACCGAAACACTTGCAGCCAGACTGTGTCACCAACATGCTGGTGCTGAAGTGTTTGACTCTGTTAATAGCTGTCAGTTTTATTCTCAGTGATATTTACCTACAACAAAAGGAAATAGCTGCAGGGACAGCATGTGCTACCAGACCGTTCCTTGCAAGGAAGACAAGACTTTGTGTGTTTTTCTTCTTTGTTCTATTTCATGTGTGTGAAGAAAAAAACAACTTGGCTCTCGTATCTCAACTTAAGGCAGACTTTGGTAGGAAAATAACTCAGCACTGTATCTTTGTGCCACTTGTAAACATTAGACCTCTTAAGAGTGGCCTTTTCCTTCTTAATTATTTTGTTCTGATGGCTCTTCCTAAAACTTCCCATCAGTCACAGGTAGCTCCCGAAGTTCACCAGGCCACTTCCTTGGCAGCCCTGGATGAGCCAAGGCTGGGACCGACCAACCAGCACACACCAGGATTTCTCCTCCCCAAGGAGGACGAGTACACACACACACCTACTGCCACAGCTGGATTTGAACTGCAGTTCTGTGATGACAGAGGCGAAGGTCAAGTGGCCTTCAAATGAGCTGCTGGTGTTGGCAGCCTCACGGGAACTGCTGCTCCAGGAGCCGAGGGAGCGCCCCGAGCCACGGGCACGTCTGCCCTGATGAGAAGGGGCTGCTGCCTGCTGCCTCAAAATTACAAACACTGAATATTAAGGACATGTTCCACTCTAAAACTCTGAATGGATGCAAAAGAGGTTAATTCTAATGCAGAATGACCTTGAAGCCTGAAACTTTCCTTATTTTTCTAAGAAGCTTCATGAGTCAGTTTTGCCCTCTCTTAGAGGGAATGACTGTATGGGGGAGTCAGAGAAAGGGAGAAAACTGTAACTTTGTGGTATTTTGTGCTTCTGTAATTCTTGGCTTCTAGCTACCGCTTCAGCTTCCCATATATACATATGAAATATAGATTTTCACATAGATATTTTGAAGAAGCAATTTCTGTCTCTCCAGGATGCAGAAGAAGTTATTACATTTACTGTTTGGCTGAAGCCTGCTCAGCATGATCTAAGACTGACTTCAACATTTTATCTTCCTTCCTGAGCCTCCAAACTTGTTTTTTTTTTTTTTTTTGCTACTTGAACATGTTCTCCTTGCTTTTATTTCAGTGCAGTTCTTAACAGGTCTGGACAAATTCGTGTCTTTCAAGGCCTGGTGTGTTAACACCAATTTTTTTTTCTTCATTCTCCATTGTGATCCCCAAAAATAACCTCACAAGAGGATTGATTACATGATAGTACATGGTAACTTTTTTCATGCAGCTTCATGTTCCAGTATTCAAATTTATTAATTTGTATGTTAAACACAAAATAATTACAAATTACCTGTGAACAGGTCAGTTATTTGATGGTTAAAGTCTTCATGCTTGCTTATTGGAACAAGACTATTATTAAGCAGTGCCGATATTTTGAAAGGTTGGTTAATTACTCAGTAATAATAATCTTATTCCACTCTTAATAATCAAATGTTAATATAGAAAAAAGGAATAAAACCCTTCTCCTTGCTGCCTAATTCCATGACTTCTTCCAATTTTAATTATCTAGGCAGTATTTTCTAAAAGAGACTAATACCTTGTCAGAAATATTTTCCATTTCTGACAAGGTATTTTCACACACTCGAGAAAATGTGCTGGGTTTTGCCTGTTAACTTTATTCATTATCCTTCTGTGAAATCTCATGATAAAGTTATGTTTAGAAGTTAGAATAAATTCAAGAGCAAAACAATACATAGCAAGTGGTGGTCAGAGTGCTTTATAGGGTTATTTGGGACTGGAATGGTGCGAAGAAGCAAAGAATGCTGAGTGTTGCACATGAGTGACTGGCTGAGATACAGTGGCATTTAGCCAGAGGCTGGCTACCGTGGCATGGAAACTCAGTTATTACAATGGTTTGGATCTCAAATCTGTTTGAATAAGAGAGGTTTCAAATAATCCATGTCACTGTTAATGTACTTCAGTACATGTCAGAGGATGTGATTCAGACTTGGGGGAGAGAAGGGAATTAGGAATAGCTGATGCTCAGATAACTGAGACTGTACCAGAACACAGAATGCTGAGGTTTTTAGCCACTTTATCCCAGATCATTAATCTTGTCTATTTTATGCTCGCATTGCATCCCACAAAACTTCAGAATTTCCAGAAGATGTTGAGTGGGGTTTGGTTTCTTTGCTTGTTTATTTTGGCTTTGTGAGTTTTTTTGATGCTATGCAAAAGTACTTTTTCCCCTTCTTTTTCTTTATTTTTTTTCCTCCCAAATTGAAACAAAGATTTAATATTTAAAATAATTATTTGCTCAAGTTTTAGTACGAGCAATGCCTGTTTTTTTGAAACTCAGTGATATCAATATGATATACTTAGTGCATGCTAGGTGTGCTTGTTCAGTAGTAAATGCAGTACTGGGAGGGTTCAGTTCTGTATCAGCAGTTCCCACATGTGTTGACCCATCTCCAAAAGGGGCTGTGGGATGGAGTAGAAACTACTGGTAAAGTTTACTTGTAAACACAAAGAAAAATTCTAGTCACCAGGGTTAAAGCTGCAAGTAAACAGATACAAAATAAAGTTGTATCTGTGGTTTATGATAAACTTTCTTCAGAGGAAAAGCTTGGCAAAGGAGCATGTAGAAATGTTCATTATATCAGAGCACAGTGCTGAACTGTGTAAATTCAGTCTCACCAGTGTAAAACCTTAATTGCTTTGTCATAGATTCTGATTCTTCAGTCAACCTGAAAGAACCTGGTGGGGGTGGGAGGTGTGTTAGGGGAGCAAGGCAGCAGTAATTATTGCTTTCCCCTCAGAAATACCTGTTCAGCCTTTCCAAAGTAATACTTTACATGGAAGCAGCTCTCTCTGTATTCCCTCAGCCTTCTTATTCTACCCCCAGTGTATCGTGGGTCGGCACAATTTTGTTTTCTAGTTATAGAAAAATGTGAGATATTTTTCACCTGTCTTTTCAAACCAAGACACAGTGTTATTCAAAGAAAAAAGTTAGATGAAGATTTTAATGAAATATCTCTAGTCTGGAGCTAAATGAAAAATGTTTTTGGAATTGGGATGTGCTCTGAGATAATAACCTTTGCTTGTCAGTGGTCATCTTCTATCTGGGAGTGATAGAAGAGTGGAGATCCTTCCACCAATAATTTTTGAAGGTATTTATTTTGTATCTATCTCCACCGAAAAATCGAGCTTAGTGTACCTTGTTAGGAAGTTACTTTTTACAGGAGTTATTGCAAGTATTAATGCAGAGCTGCAAAGATATCACTTAAGTGCTTCTTTACAAATACAGCTACATTACTTTTAATATTCTTTGCAGTGTTGATATAAAAAGCACATTTAACTGTAATTCCCAGCTGTCATGCTTGCTTTTTTACAAATGGGTGCCTGCAAAAACAGGCCCTGTTTACTGCTGCTGAATAATAATTTCTGGATGTCATCTTGGCAGTGAATGTTGGGGAGATATCCTTTAAGCCACTGAATTGGAGGTTAGGACATTCATTTCAGTGTCAGCTGACGTTCCAAGCTGGATCACAAATGAAAAGCAGCAGAGTTCAATTGCAGTGTTTAACAATAAAGCAGGAAACTCTAATTGCCAAGCTGCTGGCCGCTGAAAGTAGAATTTACCGTAATGCTAACTGAGCAGATCTGACTGTTGATACAGCATTACAAATATCTACTCTTTCTTAAACCAAGTAGAGGGCTTTTTTGATTTTAAGAACCTACTGTGCACTGATGCATAGAAGGGATAGGATTATGCACAGCAACTTCACTGTAGGGTCTAAAATACTTCTTACGTCACAATATGAAAAGAAATACTGTAACATTTTAATAGATTCCTTTAGAAATTATTTGCTGCATAATACAAGGGCAATTTATTCCATCTAAGAATATTCTCATTCTCTTCCTCTGAAATTTATACAAAGTCTCTTTGATCAGTTGCTTAAACCTGGTACAGTCCAGGTCATCTCACTGCATAGTCATCAATACCTGACTTTTTTATTAAGAAAACCCACACTCCCAACACACTTTAAAAAAAAAAAAAAGGCACTCCAAACTGCAAATGAAACATTCTGGGTGGAACAGTGGGCTCATGTCTGTTGTACTGTTCATTAATTCATCAATTTACAATACACGTTTAATATGCATAATATCTTAATTCATAAAATGTTATGAGTTTAAAATCCTCAGAGACCCTCATTTCCCCCATTTTCTGTTAAATATTATTACCCCTACTCTGTCTGTTAGAGAATAACAAACACATCAAACATCTTGTTTAGCTTTTTCCCTCGGGTACATGCAAAGATAACACAAGGTATGTGTAAAACTCACATTATCAATCAACAAATGCATCTTTTTATAGATGCATGCATGGTTAAAGCCTATCCTTGGCACACCTTATGTGAGATTGCTTATTTCTGTTGCATGCATATTTATGTCTGACTAATTAGTGAATTGGATTATAAAACATGTTAAAAAATTTTGGGCTGGGAAATAAAATAGGTACAAGAAATTCTAAATGAGAAATTTTACATTCTGCCAAAAGAGTGACCTTAATTTAATTAAGTATGTCAACAAAGGTCATTCTTCATGTATCTATGCCACATTCATTTCCTTCTCCATTGTCATTGCAGCATGAAACAGCAATGAGAGGAAAAATGGCCAAAGCTGTTACTGTGAAAGCTGCTGGTCTTCTTGAATTCTTGTGCAAAATTCTGGTTCTTACCAAGCAGCTTATGCAAGATGACCTCTGCCTCGGAGTACTTCCTACTGATTTCAACAATACTGGCCATGAGATTACCATTTTGCTATCAGGAAGTATGGCCTTTGGAAAAAGTCAAATTCAACTTTCAGTAAGGTCTAGGGTTCAGTTTGTGCTGTGAGCAGCCTGAGGGCTCAGTGCTTACTTTCCTAGTAAGATCCTCACCCAGCTCCTGGAACAAGCAGGAGTTTGTTGGCACAGCATGGCCAGCCAGATTAGATTAGAGGCCTATCAGAGTACTGACTGAGAGCCAGGCAGCTTCCTCAACCCCCTGCTGCCAATGCTCTACTATTTTGGTTTTCTGTCCCATAATACAGACACCATCCTCTCACCTCATTACTCTGTGGCCAATTATGTAAGCTTTAGTTAAATAATCATTGTGTGTTCGTAGCATGTAAGCTCTCCTTCATTCACTAATAAATTAGTGAAGACTATTTTTGTTGAAATAAAACTTAAAAACTAATGGCCTAGGGAACGTTTGTCCTAAACACTAAAGTCAACAACCTTTGTGAACTAGTTATTACCTATGTGAACTGGTTTCCTGAAGATTAATAGATAGTAGATTACGGTTGTAAGGTCTGTTCTTAATGCTGCTGGGTCTGATACATACCCCAGGATCAAAGCTCTTATGTACCATGGTTGTTGATGTTCCTTGCTTGACTGGTATGGAAGACTCTACCTGTGTCCAAGCCAATATGTGAAATGCACTCAGGGACAATGTGAATGCAATTTCCCCTTCTCTATACAAAGTTAAAAGGGGTGTTGCAATCCGTTGTACAAAATATTTATTATGAGAATTTTACTGCTTAAGCCTGTGGTAGACTTAAAAGAGCCAGTGTTAGATAAAAATGTGTTTCTGGATTGACCAGTTAAGTTATAAATAACATTTTTTAAAGTGACTTATTAAAGCTCCAACATTTATGATGTGTATGGCCTAGCAGTTGTCTATGTCAGGCTTTTAATAAGTGCACCAGCTACCGGAACCAAAGTGGGATTGCCATGGCTCCAGTCCTTGTATACTTATGTTCATTCCCAGTGCCTCCTGTTGGGAGAGCAGAAGTTCCTTTAGAGACCTCAGCAGGTCGTGTCTGTGGCAGTAACTCCCCAGCACAGCACAGCGACTTGGTTTCAGCCGTGATCAGGAGGGGCAAAGGCAACACAAACACGGTTTGAAGGGAGACACAAGCACTGTGTATGCAATGTGTTTGAACAACCGTGGAGACATCTACCAAGGGTCTCTTAGAACCCTTCATTTCCATTAAGGTGAGGTAAGAGACACTTGCTTGAGAGAAATGGTGACAGCAACTTTTTTGTGCTTTTTGCTTGAAGTGTAGGGCAAAAATATCTTCAATTGGATGGTGCCACTTTGCACTAAACAAAATAAAGGTTTCTGTGCAAGTGCCACTCTCTAACTCCCTCTGAGCTACTCTTCCCTGTGGCATCCTACTTTCTCTCCTGTTCCAGGGAAACTGCCAGCTGCTTGGATGCAGTCTGTGATTGCGCATTGCATAAGGCGCCCTGATAAGCTAATTTGGAGGTGAAAATGAGGATGGAAAAGGTGGTCACTTTGGGTCTGGATGTGCTCTGGGGCCCCTTGCACAGATTTAAGAGAATCTTTTTGCTTTACAAACATGACTTGCATTTGTACGTTTAAAATAATCTATGCAGTATTTGTATACAGGAGTCTTTTTTTTTTTTTTTTTTTCCCCCCTTCCCTCTTGCAGCATTAACTGTCCAATGTTATAACAGGGTGATTTTGCATGGAAAAACAGTTGTCTGAAGAATTGTGTGAGTACAACTTCAGAAGTTGTTTTTGAGACTTTGACTACTGTTCCCAGAAATCCTTAATATCTTGAAAAATATAATAGAACAGCATAACTACAGGAATGGTCATGGCTAAGTTGTAAAAAATTGAATCATTGGCAGAAAGTAGATCTGCCTCTTTAGCTTTCTTCTGGTATAACATGGAATTAATCTCTTAAGCTGTTTTTTTTTGCAAGAGTCCACCTTTTTCTTATACAATTATTTTATTACATTCTAATTGGTGTTCCTCTTTTAACTTCCCTCCCTTCTTTTTTAAAATAAAATTAACCTGGTTTTAGATGCATATTATATACTCTCCAGTAGGAGACAACCAGGTCAAAAGAGATGCACCTCTGAATATTTAAAAATTGTCAGCTAGTGCATATCTAGATAAAACAATCTGATAAAGAAAATTCATTTAGAATTTGGCTTTCATGCTAGGATTCAGACAACAAAATTTTGGATGCCTTCTGTTCTCTTTGAAAATCTTTGTTAGTTTTGATGATGATATTTCCATAAAGCCATATTCATTTAAGAATATATTTCTTCCTCATTTTGCTTCAAATCTATAAGATACAAGGGTTTCCTCTTTTGGAAATGGAGACAAAGAGGTAATGTATTTCACATCAAACATTTCTTGTATGTAAGGCAAATGAGTTTGCCATAATATTAATATTTAAGTGAAAAAAATGAGACATAGCAAACCTCAAAAATCAAAACTTAAGGAATCCAGTCAGTGACCTTTAACTCTTTAGCTAGACCCTGGGAGGGCTGCTTTCTGCTCTGTGCTGAGAGAGGAAGAATGCAGTTTTCCCCTAGAACAATAGACTGTTTGGTTGTACCCACCTTCTAAAAACAAAAGATAAGAAAGCGTCTCAATAACAAAATGCTAGTTTACTTCAGCTTCGCTGTGCTTTTGGAGAGAACTACCAGTTATTTGAGATAATCTTCTCAAGGAAAAGTCATTCAGATTGATAACAAGACTTCCCTTAAGAGAATTTGAGCCAGAAGTCTTTTTTTCTGAACTATCTCCTATGACTCTGATGCAGTGTTTTGTTGAAGGCTTTGGTTCAGTTAGGCTGTGATCTTCCCATTTTGCTTCTACCTGCTTCAACTCTAGAGACCTCTGGGTCATTTTTAATCCAAATTTTCACTTGCTAGAACTAATTATAAACTGCTGAAAAGTAAATGCCCTTAACTCAAGTAGGCACTTGAGCCAGTAAGGAATATAGCAGTTCCAGGGAATGGGTACCATCCCACACCCCTATAGACAACAATCTATACTAAAAACCGCTTTATATGTGCTGTTTTAACCTGTGTTTCCCAGGTTTACCAGAGTAAAGAACATGCTGTTGGGAAAACATAGCCTGAAATACTCTTGACTTTCCTCCTTCAGAAGACTGACAGTGAAGAAAAGCGGGAAAAGTCTTCCCAAATCCTTGAAAATGAGACTCCTCCACACCAGATGACCTGGAGCAATTCAGTTTTTCAGGACAGCCTCTTGTGAAGAAATCTACTGTTACCTTCAGAGTGTTTACATGGGAAGTTGCAAGTCTGAACAGGCAAGTTCTTTCTTTTAGCAGTAGTTATTGCCATGCAGGTGACAGGTGAAAGAAAATTCCTGGAACTCCACAGTGTTCAAAGGCAGACTCACAAAGTTTATGAACCCGCAGTCGGGAGGCACACCAAAACCCCAAATCCTGCCTTGGGCAGGGCTCTGAGGGAGTAACAGAGCAGCCAGAGATGCTTTCGCTGAGGTATAAACCCCAACAGGGCGTGGCCGGGCGCTCCCGCTCCGCTCGGCGCTGCGGCCCGGGCTGCCGGCGGGGCAGGCCTCGTTTTCCCTGCGGCCCGGGCTGCCGGCGGGGCAGGCCTCGTTCTCCGTGCGGCCCGGGCTGCCGGCGGGGCAGGCCTCGTTCTCCCTGCGGGCCGGGCTGCCGGCGGGGCAGGCCTCGTTCTCCCTGCGGGCCGGGCTGCCGGCGGGGCAGGCCTCGTTCTCCGTGCGGGCCGGGCTGCCGGCGGGGCAGGCCTCGTTCTCCGTGCGGCCCGGGCTGCCGGCGGGGCAGGCCTCGTTCTCCCTGCGGGCCGGGCTGCCGGCGGGGCAGGCCTCGTTCTCCCTGCGGGCCGGGCTGCCGGCGGGGCAGGCCTCGTTCTCCGTGCGGGCCGGGCTGCCGGCGGGGCAGGCCTCGTTCTCCGTGCGGCCCGGGCTGCCGGCGGGGCAGGCCTCGTTCTCCCTGCGGGCCGGGCTGCCGGCGGGGCAGGCCTCGTTCTCCCTGCGGGGCCGGGCTGCCGGCGGGGCAGGCCTCGTTCTCCCTGCGGGCCGGGCTGCCGGCGGGGCAGGCCTCGTTCTCCGTGCGGCCCGGGCTGCCGGCGGGGCAGGCCTCGTTCTCCCTGCGGGCCGGGCTGCCGGCGGGGCAGGCCTCGTTCTCCGCGCGGCCCGGGCTGCCGGCGGGGCAGGCCTCGTTCTCCGCGCGGCCCGGGCTGCCGGCGGGGCAGGCCTCGTTCTCCCTGCGGGTCCGGGGTCCCTGCACGGACGGCAGCGCCCAGCGCCTCGCTCTCCTCAGGCTTCGCTAAAGCCCGGGGCGAGGAGCCTGTGCTATCGCCCCTTACCCAGAGCAGAGGAAGAGGCCGCCTCTGTCCTCTTCCCCTCTACTCTAGTTCCATTGCAAAACAGAAAGCAAGATGCAGGAGAGAAAGCGGTGATCTAAAATAAACTATCATTAGCCATAACAGAGTCCAGTGTATCTCTAATTTATCCATCTAGCTGAAACTGCAGAAAGTCATGATAAGATAGTTCTCACTCCAGTTCAGGGGAAAAAACCCCTTGGACGCATCAGATTTACTTCAGCCAAGTCATTTTCAGGGACCTCAGTATGAGCAGCACAAAATCCTTCTCACGTTGCCTTAACCTATTAACTGCTCTTTAATTTCAGACAATCTTAGTTAAAACCCACAAAAACTCCCTGTTCTCACATGTGACCACATCAAGGGTCACTTATGCTGAGGATTATTAAGCCTGTCGGACAGGTTATAACAGCTGGCTTCTCCACAGGGCCTTGCAGTATCGTGACAGTAGTTTTCTGCACAGTGTTTTCTCATTGTTTCTAATGGCTTTCTGCATGAAGCAGCCTATTCCTCTGGACTCTTGTTTCCTAACAGCAGGAACCATTGTTTCTGTTGAGCTAAATTCCACCCCCATTCCCTACCAGAATAGCTGCTGCAATGTTTTGACATCTGATGCTGAGGAAAAGCCTTCCCAGAGTCTCCTCCTGCTGCAGCGAGGAGCTGCTCTTGGCTCCACCAGAGTCAGCCTGTGCACTCTGGAGGGCGTTTCTACTCCTCTTTGAGCTTTTTTCTTTGTTTATTTCTGCAGCCAGCCACATAGCTCTGTGTGTGTACAGATGACAGATGTGTTTATATTGCATTATAGGTGGGATAGTTGTAGAATTACATTTTGCCAGATATATGTGAAACGCTGGAGCATGCTTTCACGCACTTACCGCCAACAAAAAGCCTTTAAAAAGTTGTTCCAATGTATGGGATACCATTTTTCATGGAAAAGTCTTAAGTGTATATTGTACTGTTGAAAGTAAGGTGCTAAAATGAGAAAACAGGATATACTGGAAGTCAAATTCACTGTATCAAGAAAAGAGGCTAACCCTTCCCTTATTACTGATTGTTTTTTCTCTATTTCAGAGCTTGAACCAGTTCAATTTCCCCAAGTGACATTTTGTTCTGTTTGATGTAGATTCAGTAAGGCTTTTTGCACACCAGCTTTGAAGAAAGTCTTCTTAAACAGGTAAGAATTGTGCCTGTAGCATGACACTTGTCACTTTTCAAAAGGCGCACAACATATTATAAGGACAGCTTTGACAAGACCAGAGGAAAAATGATACTGGTTTAATGCTCTGGGGGTTTTGGAAGACTTTAAAGTACAAACTGTCATGAAGCCAACTTAATATAACTGTTTCCTTTATACTCTAAGGATTCACAAGGGATTTCACTGCTAGCATAAAGGAAATAAAGTCTGTTGTGCTAGAAAGAGACTTTGTTGCTTACAATTTTAAAAATGACACAGTTTCCTTACAGGAAATGTTACATCCATACAAATTCCCATATTTATTTGTAGACAAAAAAATACAATTCACATAGCAGGAAAGCTAGATGAAAACAGAGGCAGCATAGACTTTGAGCCACTGTGAGTTACTGGCAAACAGACCTACATGATTGTAATAAATACAAATACACAAAAATTTTACATAAATGTAGAGAAATCTTTATTGGCTCATTTTTAAGTACCAGCCCAATTTCTTAACAGGAATTCTTGGAAATAAATAACTACAGGAATGCAAGTGAGAAGCTTGCAGCTTTACCTCTTTCAGGTGAAGCTTAGCTTATCTTCTGTTGTTACACTATTCGACCAAGATATACTGACTTGGGATATCTTTTCTTTAGATCAGGCCACTGAACAATGAAATAATCTGAAAAGTAGTAAAGAATTTTTCCAGACAGGGATAAAGTTTCCACACGGCAGATGCTTTCTACATACACAATGATTGTTCTCTTTATTCGTAGAAGGCCAAGAAGAAAAGCAGATAAACAGACAGGAACACATGTTCCTGGTCCATTGCACAATATCTAAAAGAGATGAAACACATTACAAAAGTAAGTAATAAGTTTTTTTCATACAGTAAAGAATTAAGTGAATATTCATTTAACATTACCTTTACACAAAACTATATATTTCAAAATATATTTTAAAAAACTGAGAAAAGGCAGGTGAATATGAAAAAATAGGAGGGGCAAACAAAACACATTATTTCAAAGTAGCTGTCAAAAATACCATGTTTCTTTACATGTCATGAAGGAGGAATAGACCTCTGAGATGGCACAGTTATTTCTATGAAGGAAAAGTTTACAATTCCTTGACTCGTGGGTATATAACCAAAACAGCTTCCACTCTGTCACAGCTTTGTGTTGCATCAGTCATGAACTCTGTGCACATAATAAAGCCAAAGAAATTTAATTAGGATTAAACCTGTGATCCAATTACAAACATCTTGAACCTTGGCTTAAGTCAACAAAACACTTAAGAGTTCATCAAAAATGTGCTGATGAATTAGGACCTTCCCAAGAATCTATTAGCTATGTGTGGCTGGATTTTATTTTTTATTTTTAATAAACACCAGGAGATAGTTAAAAGCATACAGAAGGAAGGTAAAAACATGTAATGTCCTTTGAACAGAGGAGCTCAAATTCCCTTATAAATGTTAACAATTAAAAGGAAAGTACTCTTTTAATTTTAGACACTGTTCAACTGAAAAACAGATTGCTTGAAAAAGTAGAAGGTTTAAACCAGGGTATATTAGGTACTCCACTTGGTATCAAAATTGATTTCAGGCAAGAAATTTCTTACTAAACTTAAATACCACCATGTAATCAGCACTTTTCTGCACAGCTGGAGTTACATGGAAATAAAGAGCTCTTTTATAAAATCATGGCCCTATATGCCATAAACTCACATTTTTTTGTTCCAAGTTCACCAGCTTGTGAAAGATATTATACTGGTGGGGGGGAAATCTGAATTTCTGCTTCAGGGCTGTAACAATTAGTTCAGAACATTTCCTTTCCTGCTTCATAGCAAGATCTCACTGATAAACTGGTTAGCAGCACCTAGCCCTAGCTAAAAGCAGCAACAAATTTGGTGCTATGGAGTTCCAAATTCTCTCACCTATTCTTTGCCTTGATCATAGCTCCGGAAATCCACCTTGGGGATATGATGACTGTAATACTGTGTTTTCTGACCAGAATCTGGACTGTAATACTGTTTCTAAAAATGTTATGATTTTATTGTTGATCTTAATTGAACTATTTATTAATGCAAGACTTTGCTGATGTTTTCTCAGAGTCCCTTACAAGTAATATGCTGTATGCAGTTTTAATCTTGAAATTTTAGGGTATCAACATCCCCAGATACTTGAATTTGAAACTTGGATAAAACGTGCTTATTTTGTATTATTTTTGTATTAGATTGCTAAGAAGCTGAACACATCCTCTTTGCATCCTAGAATTTTGAAATCAGAGTAGTATACTGTGATTTCAAGCCTCCTTCTGAACCTGATTGCAAGCACACCCACGCTGGGACCTTAAACCCTACTCTACAATCTACTGAGAGTGAAGATCTGTTTTTATATATTTGGTGAGTAAGGACATAAACCAAGCACACATGCTGCCTTTTTGCATTTCAAAGAAACTTTTCCATATCTATATAATGCGTTTCCTGGAAAGTTGGATTAATTTGCATGAATGTTGACTGCAATACTGGTACGTGGCTACTGATATGCAACTTAAGGCATGTGTAGGTATCTCTGTTTGTAATAATATTTGTTCCTGTAGTGTAAATATAGCCACAGGAAACAATGTGTTCTCCTGTGTCTGCAGGCAAAACCCACCAGCATCCCTGCAGAAGCTGGGCTGTTAAGTGCATAAGAAGCACCTAAAGCCCCGCAAAATTATTTACTACTTACTATTTTTGTGAGTTGAACATACAGTCTAACAACTGATTTCCTCTTCAAACTTCAGCTTTAAGGGAACAGACAAAAATGTGCACCACTGCTGAGCAGAAACTCCACTTTCTCTTTCCTTTAGTTGAGCTACCTGGAGTACATATATTGTCTTATCTTCACTGCTCCTTGTCCCTTTCTCCATTCTCTTGCCATCCTCTCTCCTGTCCTTTCCTCAGTGCCATCATTTTCCATCAATTTGTCTGTACTCTACCCAATCCTGAGATGTCTCCCACCCATCCTCTCTTTCCCAGTTTTCTTTGTGATCACTGGTGTTCATCTCTCTTTGCACCCCTGTTCTCAGGCACCCTTCCAGCTGTCTTCCTTCCTGGATGGCTCTGCACTCTTTTAGCCTTCATCTACTATGAAAGCTCAAACATTGGTCTCTTACTTTCCACAGTCTGACACAAAGTAAAAAGTTGTGGATATGATTTAGGTCAGGTAGCCGTGCTAACATTCTACTGAGCCCAGAAGTTGAGAATTGTAGAAGAAGTTTTAGAAAAAGCTGAATTTTTATAATCATGGTCTTTATCAAGCCATAGACCTCATCCTGTATCTATTTAAAATTATCTGTTTCCCTCAGTACCTATTTACCTTAGCTACAAGGCTGCCTGTAGAATATTTGTGTTGCATGAGATATGTCTGTGAAAATCTCTGAGTTCAGCCCTCCTTAATGAGACAGCTGAAAGGGGGGAAAAAGGGGGCCAAAGGCAATTTTTGTGTCACTTTTTTGACCTCTTGAGCTGCAATTGTCCAAGGACTTTCCTGGTCACTGGGGGTTCTTTACTTAGTTGCCAAGAAGCTGTAAAGGATTGTTCCAGAAGCCAGTGCTGCAGGTCTCCCTACACCATTTCTATGCATTAATGCTCTATATGCACCATTCCTCTAATGCAAAGAAATATCCAGCTCACTGGCTGCCTGGGCTCACAGCTAGGTCTATAAACTAAGTCCTACATACCACAATTCTCTGCCAATTCAATCTAACCAAACTCTAAACAGTACAATTAACTAATCAGGCTATAGATTAATGGAGGTTTAAAAGTAAAGGATCAGAATACAACATTTACCTTCAGCAACTCTATAAATCTAATTTCCAATTAATCGCTTTTATATAAAGATGGAACAGTTCTTGCCTTTGTGTTTCAGATATTTTCCACAGCTGTTGAAAGAAAAAAAGCTAGGCCAGCAGTCTGGGAACACCAGGAACACTGGCACACGGCACCACTGCTGATAAAAGCTACTTTAGAGTTGGTGAATGCAGCACTGTAGCAGAGTGACATTTATCAGGGAAAACACTGAACCAGAGCTTGCAGCTTCACTGACGTTAAATGTCACTGGTCAAAGCAAAAATGAGTAAAGCAGTAAACTTGCAGTTTTTCTCATACATACATAAAGATACAATTGCTGTGTATCTTTTAAAAAACAGGTGTTTAAATACTACTAATGTTCCCAAATTAAAACAATCAAAAGGAGGACAACATAAGTCCCCCTAAATTTAGTAGAAAGTGGAAAACTTAATTTGCAATTTGCTTTGCATAGGAAACTGGCAACACCTGTTGTTCTTAATGACTTCTGCAGAGATTGCCCTTTTGTCACTTGGTCAAGAGCAGAAAAACTGCCCTGCTCCCTGAGGCTGGGGAGGATGGCAGTGTTGGAATGCTGTTTGTTGCTGGGGGTGATGTGCATGTGTGAACTAAAGGTTGTGCTGCTTACCAGGCATGGAGCTACCTCCTGGAGTACCTTTAGGACACTGCTTGGGCTTCCTTTGTTCTGGTAATGCTCCCTACTCCACAGTGCTGAACACCTGGAGACAAGACTAAGGGAATGGGAGGTGGTGGTGATAGACAATTACTAAAAGAGGCAAGTGGAGTGATACAAAATGGACCAGAGCTGCGTTAACTGAATTAACTATATCTATGCAAGTCTTACCTGTTAACTGCTACACAATACCTACTTTTTAACAATGTAGGAAAAAAACTGTTAGATATTCCTATGTTATAGGAATAATGAATTTTTCTGTTTGTGTGGTTTTTGTTTTGATGGGGGGAGGTGGTTGTTTCTGTGGCACAAGAGGAGAGAATCTGCAGAGTTCATTTGTATTCTGCTACGTAAATTACAGCACCTCATGAGCTCATCAGCCCTTGCTTGGTTTTCATATTATATTACTATTTCAAAAACTTCACACTCAAATACTTAAGCACGTTGAGAGAGAGTGTTCTTATGGAAGCTTTTGCTAGTCTTGGTCTTTAGCATGCCCGAAAATTCAAGTTTCGGACATTAAGGAAAATTAGCTTAGTTTTGTTAATTCTTTTTACGTTTTAAAAAAGGCAGGAACCTTTTTCAACAATTCTTTATTATTGTTATTTATGGGGAGAAAGAAGAATTTCAGGTTCTGTTTGCACAATAGAAAGGTCATTAAACTACCTACTGCTTTATTCTTTTTGAAGAGTGAAGATCTTATCCAGTTCACTTTCTTCCACCACCTGCATGTAAAACCAGCTAAAACTTCACACCCTATTTTCTGTTTGAACTTACCTGCAGAATGCAAGGCAGGACAAAAAAATGCCAAAAAACCTAGCTGTGTAGTCTGATGTAAATCAGGTAATTAAGGTAGAACTGAATTATACCTGGGTACACTTTTATCTTCTACTGTCTAAATCATTTGAATCATCACGGTTGCAAGAAGATAGATGTAGAGTCCTACAGCAACAGCTTGTGTTGGTCAGCAGCTGTAGGTTGTAGCACTGCCATGAAAACTTTTCTTGTTCACCTCTAGTTCTCACTGGTACAGTAGCTGTTGTTATTATCACACAACACAGCCAGTGAGTGAGGTGCTCTTCAAAACAACCAGAGACATGTGTGGTCTGACAGGCAGATTACCTAACCAGGATAAATAAAATTAGTGAATGCCAGAGTGGGGGAGACAGAAGTGGAAGAGCAAGGACTTAAATTAGTACACTACACAGCTGGGGTTCTATTTGTTTCTGAGAATTACTTTCATCATAGAATGAAATATATTGGGAAGCATCAACTTTTATGCAGCCCTCACTTTCTAAAGGTTTGGGGACAGAGAGAGGGAAAAATCCTGCCTAGTGGATTTTTCTATGGGAGAAAAGGAGAGCTTCTGCAAAACCACTAGGAACTAGATGTAAGGATTTAATCTGAACAGCATTAGGCATTATCACATCTGTCTTCTAGCCCTGACCCAGAGTTACCAACCCACTGTCCTCAGGGGAAAGAGACAAGGGAAGGATCCCAGCTGATGTGATTTGCATCAGCCTCCTAATACAAAGTAGTGAGGGAGGCTCCCAGATTTCAGCAGAGAACAGGAGCTTAGCTATGAATGTGGCTGTTTGACACTGTAGACTTAGAACAGCTCAGGTCTGCTTGTGGGTATGCCCAAGGGCTTTACTGATGAAAAGAAAAGATACAAGTGGGGTCACTAAGAGTGTCAAAACTTAGGCAACAGCTTGGTGAGGAAGATTTGGGAATCTTCATTTGGATGCCTAAAGAAATGTGCAGGCTTTAATTTTTTCTAAGGAGTCTAACTTTAGGCACCATACCTAACTGCCCCTGTGTGCTAGGTGACAGGTCTTTCACTGGGGTTAAAAGGTCTTTGGAGTGGTAGTTTCCATCAGCATACTTCCCAGCCTAGCTTCCAAATGTAAAATGAGAAACACAGAACGATCAATTAAAAATAATAGTAAATGACAGCTGTGAGACTGTCTGTGAAAATGTTAGTGTTGGTTATTAAAACGTTACATGAACACCCAGGCTGTCAGTGGGACCAACAAAACTACCATTGAGTCTTTTGAGAAATTGTGGGAGATGGATAGGTTGGTTAAAAAATAAATAAATGAGAGAATAAACAAACTCCCTTACTCCATTATGGAGTGGGTATGTGGTTTATTGCTGCTGACAAACTACTAGGAAGTAGAGGATATTTGACCTAGTGTAGATGAAAAAGTTGGTCATAAAATAATTCAGTAAAAAGCCTTTGTCAAGTAAATTAAATGGTAGTTACTGAACTACATCTCTAGTTACAACACTAGGTACTAGCTGGCTTTCATCAGCACCTTGGCTGAATCTGAACCTGACCACAGTCTCTTGGTCACCGTGAGAAATACCATCCAACCTCTTAGAGCCTTTTTACAAATAATTTTTTTATCTCCTCGTATAAAAAGTACTGCTTATTCTGGTAGCCTGCTTCTACTTGAAAGGAGAAATTAAATCCAAGAACTTTCAAATATACTCATATATGCTATTACTAGTGGCCTAAAATGAGCCTTTAATTACAAATCTCAGCGTGTTTTTCATTAATCAGGCATTTGTTTAACTTCAACTTGAAAGCAGTATTTTAGGTTAACTAAACATGATATTTAAATGTTCATAAAACATCTCTTGGGCTACTACCTAATCACTGAATTTGGCATAGCAAGAATGTGCATCAAATACCTGCCTGAAATCTTCATAGTGTAAAACCTAGAGGTGTTGGCAGTCTGTATCTCATACCAGTGGTTAGATTTAGCGAAACTGTTACGCTTTATAGCATACGTGGAAGTGTGACCAGGGTGTTCATTAGGTTCATAATGAACCTGATAGCTGATGAGTGAAGACTCTTTTACGTCTAAAAATGCCTCCTTAAATCTAAGCTAAGATCTCAGTTCATCTTTACTGCTACTCCTGTCCTCCCTCTGAAAAAGGGTCTTTAGGCAAGTCTAATTAGCAGTCACAGAAAGGGCAGAGCTACAATGCAGCTTTGAACCAGCTGACTGGAATAGCTTCAGATGTTTATCTGTGCTCAGCACAGGGTAACTCTGCATTGTGGCTGCAGGGTGGCTGCAGACAGTACACAAGGTAGGAAGGGTGAATAAGACTCATTTTCATCAACACTGAGAGGTTAAACAAATGCTGATGCCTTCACTTTGTTTTCTTTTTAGGTGAAAAAATTTGTATTGCTGAAGTTCTTAATCCAGTGTTTTTACTCTTGCTTATTTTGACTGTTTTGATCCTCGAAGAACATTAGTAGATCAGACATACAATCAATCTGGTCCAGAAGAATTCTAAACAGATTCAGTGTACAAAAGAATGCAGCAGATCGTCCTAATATTGCATTATACAAAGTTCACTTGTTATAAAATGAATAAAGAAAAAAATGCCACCACCAGATTTTGTAGCTTTCCACAAAGTTCCAGTTGGAACCGTGATAAAAGGGACAATAACTTACTATTTGTCACAGTAGTTTGTGAGAGTGTTGTGAACTTAAGACATTTTGGGCAGGGCACAAAGAATGGAAAATCTTAGCTAAATGAAATAATGATCTCCTTTCATTTAGCGTACTGTGCAAACACTTCTGTAATCAGAAGCTGCCTTAGTCAGTTTAACCAGTCAGAGGACCAGGCTGTGTGATGGGATCTGCAGTCATAAAAGAAGAGGTGATTGCTACAAGCATGATGAGCTGTGCAGGTTTCAGGCTTCTAGAAAGAAGTTTAGAAAGGAGAGACTCATTCAACTGACAGCTGGTGAGGAGGGAGAGACAGCAGAGCACGTAGTTGCTGTGCAAATGTAAACTTACTACAGACTTCCCACAGGGAAGGAGGCCCTGATGTGGGAGGACCACCTTCTTAGCCTGATTTAACCCAGGTTTTTCCAAATAGCAGTCATCTGAAAATACCTACTTATCTCAGGCTTTGTAGAGCCCTGAGGCAGTAGGAACTGTTGAGAAGTGTCCCCAGAAAAGGAAAAAAAGTCTGGTCCTAAGGGTCCAGGATATGCCATCTGCTAATGAATGGAACTTTATGCAGCATTTCTGCACCATTGTAGGTGAAATTTAATTATATTGAAGGATAGCAGATCACTGATCCAATTACATAACCCATCTATGGCTGAAAACAAGTACTGGATACAATATTTTGCAGCTTCTGCTGTGTGGTAGGTGCACAGCCTTAGTTTTCAGTTTGGATTTCAGGTATGCCAGAATAATCATGATCCAGACAAAAGGCTAGATCACCTGAAGACTTAGTTGCAGGGTTGGCAAACTGGCCCAAGGACAATGGTTCTAGAAGCAGCAAGAGAACTGAAGACCAGTTTCCTTTGAACTTGTATCTACTTACTGACTTCAAGCATAATAAAGGAAAGATGTAACTTTAGTCTTTCTTGTATATCAAATAATCTATGTTAAGACGCAGTAATTTTCTTTATATCTTGAAAAAAAAACCTCTGTGCTGCTTGTGTAATTTTGTGTAAGTAAGAAGGATTTGCATCCTTTTCTAGATAATAGATCTTAAAACAGCTTGTTCTGGTTTTATGTTTCTTCTTTGCCAATCTCTCAAGAAAACAAAAGTCTCTCTTCTCTGACCAGCTGCCGGTTTTCATGGTAGGAATTTGCAATTTCTGAGACTGCATGCTAAATCTGGCTGCAGCTGATGAATGGTTTTAAAAGCTTTTCTGGGGGAAGGTGGGTGTAGGCAGTGTGTGCTGGCACAAGCCTTTCCTTCCCTGGAACTTTAGGCCTCTGTATAGGAAGCCTATCTAAGGCAGACAGATGTTGTAAAAACTGCCCACCATACATTCACCTGCAAAACACTGACATTTCTATCATTCTTGGCTATAGAAACACAAGCCAATCATCACTTCTGACATCTTAATTGTTACTTGGCTTAATATCTCTAAAGGGACTTAACTTTGCAGAGTGCAGATGTTCATAATTCAGAAATGGGCCTCCTGAAGATGATCTCAAGCTGAACAACTAAGCTAACTTCTACATTTCCTAAACTCTCTGGAGGCCCGCTTCAAGCATGGGTCAAATCCTGGAAGACAGCAAAGATCTCCTGGAAGTTGTTCAGTTCTTTCTGAACTTACTGTCTTGAAGAAGGGTTAGATGGAACTGATTTCTCAGGCAAAGTAAGCCAAGAAGCTTTGACAGATCAGTGTTAGATACAGAAGGGACACAGTGCTCATCAAGTAAAGCACATATCAAGCGCTCATCAAGTAACTCCTGTGCAGCTGCATTTGCTGTTTCTCTTTTGCAGCTATTTACACTCCACAGACAGGCTTAGGTTGGCATAACTAGCGTATCTGTTCCAAATCTTGCCTTTGTGCACCTAATGGTTTTGGGCTTCCTTTGCAGTTCTTTTCTTGTCCTGCAATTCTTGGCAACTGCAACACTTCTGTGTTTTTCTAGTTTTGGGCTGACTAGAGAAGACTTCAGTCATTCCTTCATATGTACACGTATTTCTGACAAGCCTGAAAGCAAGTGTAAGGATTTGGAAATCACTCACATACAAATGACTTAGAAGCAACTCAAAGTTGTCTTTCCCTCCTGCAGTTAAACAAAACCAATGTCTAGACTGAAAATGCACTGCCCCCATAAACTCTGTTTAAAAATATGAAGCTCTCAGCATGATGTAATACTGTGCTTGTTTCTAAACTTGGTTGTTGATTTCCATGCCAAAAGTTATAGATGATTCCTCTGAATGCCAGCATTTGTCTCAGCCTTTCTAGTTCTTTACATTACTAAGCATTACATTTTGCCAAGAGTAGAGTGAGTTTCAATTCACTGCAAACATTTTTGTTGAAAGGCAATTAAATACTACCAGTAGCTTCACATACCATACAGTCTTTTTACTGTATGGTATGTGTACTTTTCGCTGGCAATGTGAGGCATTTTAATCCCTGAACCAGTCTCCTTGGATAAGTGTTTTAAAATCTTTGCAGCTCTCTGAGTTATTATATTTTGCAGATTTCTTAAACTAAGATATACATACAAGTAGTAGTGTGTAAGCAGCTTTTAAGTGGTACGTGATATTTTGGTTGATAATAGCACCTGACAAAAAGTAATTGGGGTTGCCTTCCCCTCTAGCTCTTTAACTATGGATAAATACTCTTTGGATCTCATTTTGAGACAGGTTACTTTAAACACTTCAAAGGGCTTAAAGACCTTGCTAAAACATATCCTATTTTACAAGCACAAGTGTTTTTCAAGACGTTAGTCTTCTGATAGCTTATCACGGTTTATCAACTCCAACACCATTTCTAGTAACTCTATGTGTGAATCTCACTGTCACTTTAAATTTCTTTGGTCAACAGAAAACATGGAATTAGATTAGTACCTTCCTGCTTCCTTCATTAAGCTACCCAGTGAGATTTTTCCATTCAATTTCTTTTGCACTAAGTAAAAAATAAATATACACTAACCTAACACAGTGCTGTAGCAAAGTGATTACTAAATCTGTTACTCACATTTTCTCTCTGCTCATGTAAACAAACTTGACTATTACCACTGCCCCGATCAAAACCACAGTAGAAAGAATAGCATGCCACCTTCTCCCCTCTCCCAGTTTTATCTCCAATTTTCAGATAGGCTTGAAAAACAGTAACTGCAAAAAAATCTCCTTCTGTTGTTCTGCACACTAAACTGTTTGGAAAGTCCAGCAAGCAAGTAGCTTTTGATCTGACAGGAACTGACCAGTAGCTTTGAATCAAACGAGACCACATCACTCACATCAGCCTCTCTAAACATTCAAAATATCACGAACATTTAAAAGCCTCTTCAGAATTAGCCACAGAGTTCACAGAGGGATTTTTAAGAAGTCTCCTTACAAATATCTTTACAAATATCTGTGTGTGTATAGATGCTACTACTAAATTATGAAAAATACCTTGTAACTGCACTAGTTTTTACATGTTTAATTTAAGTATTTTAAACTTCATAAAGTATTAAGATTACTGACTCCTTAAGATGACAACAACTGTAGGAAGAAGCCAGCTGTAACCAAATTTTTTCTTACAAAATTGTAAGATTTAAAGCTAGAAGACCAAAGCGCTACCTTTCGTGTTAACACAGAACTTTCTTGACTGAATATCTCCATTGTAGTTCTACCATCTGACAACCCTGAATGTTTCTGACTTGTTTAAGTGTGGGGAATATTTTAAAATAAATTTAATTAGCATGAGAGTGCAGTTTTCTGAACAGCTTGAAAAAACTACTGAAGTGCTGAGGAGTTGCTACTTCAGCAGTGATGTTTTTTGTCATTAGATGAGATAATTAATGTCAGTCAGCCAAAGACTAAATAAATACGCATTGTAGCTCAAAAGTCCATGTAAGCACAAGAACTGAATCTATATATATTTGTGCTGGTCTGAACCTGTCTGTGTCAGACTGGTCATACCATTTTAGAAGCAAGTCCAGCCAACAGGATAACCAGGCTTTCAGGCATAGTTTGTGCTGCTGCAATCCTGAAGCGATATTATCAGGAAGCAGCAATCTTGTTTTTGCCAGCTCTACCAGCATAACAAGGGAGCGACTCTGAAGTTACTTGCAAACTTTGACAGGGAAAACTGGTACTTGCTATTCTAATTCACCAGCAGTGAAACCTGTTCTCTCTTTCTCGATGTATCGCTGCTATATTTAATTTAACATTAAAAATAGTCTGTGAATTGTAAACCTAAGCATACAAATGAGATGCAGTCTGCATATTCCAAGTGCTTTTACGATGCGGATTAGCAAGTTCTCAGTAAATTAAAATTTCCTTTACCTACCAAATCTGGCTTCCGTTTGTAGGTCAGAGGAAGAGAGTAAAGTATGGAGTACAGTGTTGTTAGCACAGAGGAGATCCAAGACTGTCTAACCTCCCGGCTCCTGGGAATGCGATCAAGGCTGAACTGGAAAAGAGCACGAGGAGTGCAGCTGTTACTTTTCTGAGAATGTTGCGGCTCCCTCTTATTAAATCTGTCTGTGCTAGCCTTTTTTTAAACTTTTCTTAGTCTAGTTTGGAAACGTTAGCGTATAAAAAGCATACGGTAAAGTATAAAGTCAGAGACACGCCAGAGCTCTGTAGCCACTGTTCGGTCCGTGCCAGGATTCCCCGAAGCACTCGTAAATCGCAGCGGCTGCGGCGGGAGCGTTGGGCGAGGGCGGCACCTCGTGGGCACCGGCGGCGCTCGGAGCCGCTGCGCCGCCGCCGGCCTCCCGACGCTCCCGGGGGATTCGCGCTGCAGGAAATGCAGCAGATTTCTCAGCTACTGTCCGCCGAGTGCCATTAAAAACGTAAAAGTAAATATCACCGTCCTTCAAACGAGGACTCAGTGAGTATTCAAAAGATATGCACGATGCATATGCAAAATGCAAAATATTTGCGTAAAGAAACAGGAAAGAACACCTTATCATTAGATAAAGAATAGGTAAAGAAGTAACCTTCTTCATTCCCTCCCTAAATGAAGATTATTCACTGTTGTAAAAGGTATCAAATGAATAAAGCAAGGATGTTTTCCTTTCATCTTGAAACCCTGGGAGCAGGGAGCAGTTGTTAGGCTGCCTGCCCTCCTTGCAGGTGCCTTTACCTCAATGGAGCTGCACCTGAGAATTATTGCTACGTCAGACAGCATGCCTGATGCCAATGACATTTTTGACTGTTTAAATGAAAGACAAATGTAGTGGCTACAGCACAGTGTTCAGTGATGCTGACATGTGGATAGCGGTTGTTACCTCACTTCACATGGGACACCAGATCACCACCACTCTGGAAGAACTTATATGGGGTGTGAGAAACTCTAAATACTGAAAATTGTCCAGTTACTTCACGTGCACATTGCTAGCTGTCATAGCTTAGTCCTGGTGATTTGTGTCCCTGAAAGGAGATGTTAACAAAAGCTATATGGTAAATACAAACTACAATAGCAATAACTGGGACTATTTTTAATATATAAGGTGGAAAGAATTTAAAAAAACAAACAAAAAAAACCCCCAAAAATACCCCCCCAAAAAAACCCCCACAAAAACCGAACACTCAAAAATGCAGAATGATAATCTTCTTGATTGAGATTATCCTGTTTCATTGTGATATGTTTCTTTAATAGCTGTGATACTGGAAGGCATTAACAGATGTTACAAACTGATTTTTCTGTTTTATTTGCAGGTGTTGAAACTCTGCTTGCATTACTCTGACAACAGAATATGGAAAAATAAACATGCCCCCTGCTCCCTATTCAACAAGTTTCTGGTTATCACTGCCTCTGTTTCTTACAGCTTTGTAAGTGTTCAGGTGATAAAAAGAAATGCTCTAAGTGGAGTTTAGACCCTTCATAGCACTCATCCCTGCAAGAAATATGGGTATGATAAGGTGGATTTAGGCAGATCCAGTGGAACTATTCATATGAACCTCCACTGTAAGAATGGTGTTAAAGAATATTTGACAAAAAAAACTGTAGGTGATTTTCATCATCATTAAAAAACCCAAATAATTTCAGCAGAACTTGGCAGGAACTCCAAACAGTATCAAAGTAGGAATTTACTTGGAGAATTCAAGTAAAGATCAAGCTGATTTCATCTATGCTTTTCAAAAAACATGCTGGAAACTCTGCATTGCATGTCTAGGTCATGCTAGGACTTCAGTCCACACATCAAACAATTCCTAAGTATTAAAATGAAAAAAACAAAATGGGGGGGACGTTTGTTGTTTGTTTGTTTGTTTATTTAAAGCCACTGCCAGTTGATTTGGTAATCCCAGCCTCTCATCTCATGAAGTACTGTCAATAATCCAAAGGTACATCCTGTATATTTTACTGGAATACTGCATAGTATGTCTGATACCAGAAAAAGATTTCTCCCCTATCTACTATGGTGTCATAATATTGCATCTTTTTTCTTTAGATGTTCAATGCACTCAGATTTTTTTCTAATTTGAAAACAAATGTTCCAAACTGGAAAATCTGTAATGTAATTTCAAAACCAGTGAGGTAGTCCTTTACCTAGTTAATATTGTTGTTTTGCAAGGATGCAAGGAAAAGCTGGTGAAAAACTGCAACTGCTGTGAATTATTATAATATGCTCAGCTGAACATACTGCAATGCTTGCAAAGAAACTGAGTTTACATAATTCTTTTTCATGATGAGAAACAAGACTTCTTAGCATAGTACCTCTTATAAAATGAAAAAGAACATATAGTCAGAAGAGGTTTATGTAAAGGTTAGTTAAACTGGTTGCTCATCTCAAACATGACCAATGGGGGTATAGGAATTCACGTTCTCCAGTCAACAAATATAAGTTGTCTCTCTGCTGCTAGAGTTTGTTTCCAGCAGCTGAAACATGAGCGTAGAAGGTTCTCCGTGAGCGTAGAAGGTTCCCTAAGTAACGGCTCTGGGGGCATCCATGTGGAATAGTTGTTGTTACAGGTGGGGGGCAACAGAGAACAAAGAGGCCAGTGATAGCAGGACCAAAGACTTCTCATAGGAGGCATTTTTTATTTCTTTTGCAAGAGACTTAGTGGGTTGAGGTGTAGCATTTTTCTTCTTGTGAGCAAGATGCTCAGTCTGGCTTTCTCTCCTTCTCCCTGAATAGTTGTTAGAACAGAGCTAAAAGAAAAGAAAAATATTTGGGGGGGTGGGGAAGTGTGTGTGTTTAATTTTTCTCTTATATCACTGGTTTTCTGTTACATTATTGTAATTTCTCTTCCATCTGGTACCTAGTTCTGGAAATATCTACTTCCTTAACAGGATGAGGAAGGGAATGACCATGTGTTGAAGCATTCAGACTTCTCCCTTTCATTTATGCAAAGCTGCAAGAAGCTACTAAGACATAATGTTTAAATGTTTGATGATCTCCAGTGTCCCCAATAACAAACACACACTGTGTGTATGTGTGTTTCTGTGAAAGCACACTCTGAAATTTAGCAAATATATGTTACAGGTGATACTTATATGAAATATGTGATATTTACTTTCCAAAAATTATCTTTCATCTTCACTCTTAATACTTTTGCTCAGTAGAAAGAGAATGGTCAAAGGAAAATGAGCATCTGTTATCCAGACATCAAACTCACATGCAGACAAAAATGTTCCTCTGGCTCTCAGTGTTGAGGGAAAATATAACTACATGATCTGTTAGTAGTTGGAGGGGTTATAAAGGAGAAGCTGCTTAGCAAAAGTAAGTGTACTGTGAAAACGACATAACCTTTTAATACTGAAAATATGTATCTTTAAGAAATCTAATAATTTAGGGTTGGACATTCTTCAGGTAAATGAACACAACTGTGTGAACAGCTATTTACCCAACAAGATGTCTCTAAACAGGAAATACCTCTGGTCACTTTATTAAACATTCATCCTTGGTGCACAGTGAGATGTGAAAGTTGTGGTAAACAAACTTAAAAATGCTATTCCTTAGTGAGCCTTTGGTTCTCTTTAGCAGCAGTTGCCTTACACTAAAAGGGTTTTCTGAAAATCACTGGGTTTGGGTCCTACAGTCTTTTGTCCCAACAATGCTGCTGAAAACAATGGAAGTGCACCATATGAAATCAACACCATGCAAATAATTAATTTACTGTGTGTTGTACTGTTTGCTCAAAAGGACTTACAATTTTTGTAGTCAGAACATTCATTTCCATTGCACTTATTCCACTAATACTTTCTACTAATTTCACTGGATGTCAGATCACACTTTAGGCCAGCAGTTATGCTGCTGTCTGGTAATCATACAGCAAACTAGCTGAAAGCAAGCAAACATCTGAGAAAAAAAATAAGATACTTTAATGATTTTCTCATGATTTTTAGGAGTTTAGCATTTACTCAGGTCATCAGCCAGAAAACTGACATTCAGAGACCTTGCATCTCTTTTAAATACACATTTAAGACTCCATTTTAAAAATACAACCAAGATACAGTCCAGAAACAGACAAAGACAGCACAATTTAGTTTAAAGTTTTCTTAGATAAAATATTCTTATATATAATTTTTTTAAAAAAAAAAAAAAAAAAAAAAACCACAACAACAACAACAACAACAACAACAACAAAAAACAAAAAAAACCCCCCAAAAACCCACAAAAAACCTCTATGTGTCACAGAGGAAAATGTCAAACTAAAAAAAAAAATCCCCTCTGGAATATTTTTGCCCCAGTATTCTTATGGCTACATGTAACACTTCAGTGGCTAGCTGGTATAAATGGCCTTTCAAAAAGTCATTTCCAAATTGCCTTGAATTAGAATGTCAAGATAATTTTTTTTACATGAGTATTTAACAAGTTACCTGGGACTTGGAGAATGTTTCAGCCCTTTTTTGTTCAAAAGAACGTATTTTAGCTTCACTCATCTTATCTGAGTCTGCCAAAACATAATGTCTAGGAGAGTATGACTCTGACAAACAGCTAAGTAACCTCAGGATTTCTGTTGTGTGCCCACCTGTAAAACAAAACAAACTGCAATTAGTATGTGAAAAATTTTGTAACTTTCCATTTCTTCAGCTGAATCAGTCACTTTTCATTTTAAAGCATATTAGTATTACTACTACCAGTGAGAGAGCATCTTCTGCGTAAAGGATTCAATTAGAGGATGGCTAAGACTGTTTAAATAACATGGAGGGAACTTAGTTCCCAGGGAAGGGGTATTCACAGATGTTTTCCAGTGAAATGGGATTGAACCAGGGTCACCCAGGAGTCTGACGTTTGTGTTTAATGTCCCGTACATGGTGCAGAACAACCGGGCAAAGAGTGACACTGTGATCTGCACTCAAAGGCCACCCTGTGGGGCGATGGCCAAAGTGAAGCTGGACAGGATCTGGCTCACACTGCAGCTTGGAAGCAGAACTGACCCTGCCCTGTCACCTTCCAGAGCAGGGGCTGTGCAACCCCAGCTCATCATACTGAAACCAGCCAGGCAGCAGTGTCACCCTGCAGCCACAGCGATGTCAGCCACAGCAGTGGCACCCTGCAGCCACAACAGTGTCACCCTGCAGCCATGATGTCAGCCACAGCAGTGTCACCCTGCAGCCACAGCAGTGTCACCCTGCAGCCACAACAGTGTCACCCTGCAGCCACGATGTCAGCCACAGCAGTGGCACCCTGCAGCCACAGCAGTGGCACCCTGCAGCCACAACAGTGTCACCCTGCAGCCACGATGTCAGCCACAGCAGTGGCACCCTGCAGCCACAGCAGTGTCACCCTGCAGCCACAACAGTGGCACCCTGCAGCCACAGCGATGTCAGCCACAGCAGTGGCACCCTGCAGCCACAGCAGTGGCACCCTGCAGCCACAACAGTGTCACCCTGCAGCCATGATGTCAGCCACAGCAGTGTCACCCTGCAGCCACAGCAATGCAGCTTCTGGGTGCTGAGAGAACAAACAGTCCGGCTCCGAGCACTGCCCTTCATTGGGCCTTCACAACCTTCTAACCAGGGTCACTCTGTCCCGGAGCTAAACTGGCACTAAACCAGAGAGAAGGGGAGGGTGTACATACTGTGCTTTTTGGGAGCTGGGTTAATTTTTTTTTTTTTTTTTTTTTGGTCATCTGAGCTTCCTGGGAAGCAGTTAGAGGTATATTGTAAGAGTAGAAGTGGGGGAGAAGGAAGATTGTGTGTGTAGGTAAAGTGGAACAGTCTCACCTTTTATCTGTTGGACTGCATCAGACCAACATGACACCACAGCCATAAATGCATAATCTAAGTGTTTATTGGATAAGTTGCTTTTCACTCAGCTGGAAGTTGCAGACCAAAACAGTAAACTAAATGTATTCCTACTACCTCCTGTGTCACTAGGCTCCCAAGAGACCTTTGTTGCACAGGTTAAACACTCAAGAGCTGGTGAACAACTGACAACAAGGAGAGCTACGTTGCAGCATTGCACTAGACTTTGCCAACTTTCCATACAATTTCATACCGTATTTTTCAAATATATTTGGAGATATTTTCTTCTGAGTGGTGTTTGTTAAAGATTTCACAAATTTTAATGCAATCAGCTGAGCACTCAGAGAAGAGCAGGAGATTTCTACTTAAAAGTCTCAAAGAATAGGCTTGAACATTACATGAATGTTAACTGACATGTAATATTTCACCTGGTAAGCTTATGTATAGTGGAAGTATTCCTTTAATACAAACTGGGTTCCACAGGACTGAAGAAAAATACACACATTTCCAGCCCTAGTGGAAGTAAAGACGACCTGAAGAATTATAAACCTGCCAGTCAAACTCAGATGCAGAAAGATCTCAGGATTATTACTCAATTAGTTGGTGTACAAAAACCAAAGGGATACTGAGGTGCTGAAATCAACAGCTGGCCTGTATTTGTCACGGGAATTTTTTGGAGATAAATTGATTGCCCTTCAACTCTGAAAACAAGGTAATGAAGAGTAGCAGATGTGTACACCATCCTTTAGCGGGGGTGCCACTCTTGTCTGACGGATCCACGTGCGACTCTTGCAAGTAAATCACAGCAATGTGGCTTGGGTGGATTGCAAAATGCCACGTATGTAAGGGGCGTGCCCGTCTTCGGAACGCCGTGCCCTGCACCGCCATCAGTGATCTTCACTCAGAAGACCGAGCAGCTGCTCAGGTCCTGCACCAGTTCATCGATGTCTTCGTGCGAGACTTCGGTGAAACGCGTAACAATGACTCAAATCCAGGACCAAACCCCCTCAAAGGCAGGCGGCGGCCCCGAGGACATTCGGCCCGGCAGGAACCGCAGGAGCTGTCGTGGCGGGGCCCCGGCACTGGCTCCCGATACACGCACATGCGACTACAACTCCCGGCATGCACCAGGGCACATCGGCGGCGTTACGCAGGCCGTTCGTCGTGCATGCCGGGACTCGTAGTTCCAGGAACTCGTAGTTTCGGGACAGGCAGCCCTGCGGCGCCACCCGCTCCCGCAGGCGGCAACCCTCACTCACCAGAACCGGCCACCACCAGGAGACTGAACGGAGGCGTCCGCCGACCGCGGCGCTTCCTATGCAGGAGCACCAGCGGGACAAACAGTAAGGACAGGAGGAGGAGCAGGAGGACAACGACGGGCAGCTCCTCCATGCGCGGCGGGGGCCACATCTCGGGGAAGCGGCAGTGGCACCTCCCCCGTACGGCGGCCGGCGCGGTTCAAAATTCCGCGCGCTCTGAATACGGTGGTGGCTCTGGGCCGGGCAGGGGCTGCGGGCGAGTGGGGCTCGGTGGGTCCGGGGCGCACGATGCGGCGTGAGGGGCTCTCCGTGTGCCCGCCGAGTGCTTCCCCTGTGCCCGCTCTGTGCTGCCTGCGCCGCCGAGCACCCGCTGGCACCCGCCGGCCCCCAGCCGGCGTCCCGGAGCTGCGAAATACCGCCGTAAGCACGGGGGTGAAAGAGCCGGCGCTGTCAGGGCCCGCCGGCCGAGCCTGCCCGCTCCGCACGGGCTGCAGGAGCGGGGAGAGGCCTGCCTGCTTTACACAGGCTGCAGCGGGAGCCCTGGGGCTCCGTGACGCGCACGGATTCCTGCGGGAGCATGATGCCTGTATGCGCATGATGCTGATCCAGGTATGCCTGCTTACATGCGGCTGTAATGTTACACAGCAGGCAATAATGCATAAAATAAAGATTATTAACGTTTCACTGCCTGCTGTGGTTCTTGTTTTCATTCGTGGTAAGACTTAAGCTTTTTATTTCAGTGAGAAGCATGGAGCAACAGATCAGCACTCTTTCTGTCTCCGTCAGCATCCAGCCTTTGTTGGGAGATAGCGATGATTCAGCCGCTGGGCTAATCTCAGATGCGACATGTGTTTGCTAGAAAGAGTAATATACTGCATTTTATGATTAGGAAAGAATTTGTTCATCATTGTCCTTAAATTATCTGCCAGGGAGCAAGGCCGTCCTCTTGGACAGTGAATCAGGAGCAATGAACTCCGGAGCTTTGAGGAGAGGTTTGACGCTACTGCTTTATGGGGTGAGATGTCAAACATATGAAACGTGACAGCTGTGCACTTGTACCCCAAGTGCACAAACACAATGGATCAAACACACAGCAATTCTGCATCTGCCTACCATGGTTTCTCTGGCTGTTTTTTTTTTTTTTTTTTTCCTCTTACTCCTTCTAAACAAATAGGACATTTTGTATCCCTACCAGCCTTGGAAGCTTAATGTTTCTTTCACATTTTTAACAAAGATGTTCCAGTTGTGGATTCCAGTGGATATTGCATGTCATACCCGTAAAAGATACAAGCTCCAGCAATCCTTTGCCATCTTAGGATCTGAAGTGGATCTTTCTGATTCATGCTTCACAGCTCTACAGATTATGGTTTTTTTTTTTCTTTTCATCACTGTAACATATAATTTTGCAGTTGCTTTAAGCAGAGTATTAAAAACAGTATTACCATGGTAAGCTTGTCTTCCACCCAAATGAGTAACCTCACAAAAAGTATCTCACTGCCTAGTTATTATGGACGTTCGGAAGCAACAAGATTTTAATTAAAATTCTGTTGATGATGCATAGATTTTCAAAATTAATTTTGATTTCCACTTAATTAGCTAAGTAAAACTAATAAGTAGGGCCAATAGAGATGCAAGTCAAGGACAGAAGAAAGTACCTTTTCAGGATGTGAACTACTAGGTTAAAACAAGACAGTAAATTCTATAGACAATTTAAATACTAATTTTGTCTACAGTCATCTTTTCCCACTTGTAGTCTCTTCAATGAAAATGAATGTCATTGGCATAGAAATTTTCCCGGTTGCCACAGCAGGTGTAGCTAGCAATTGTTTTATTTAAGGTGGATTTTTTTCAAGACTTCTCAAGATCTTTCCTTTGTTCTTATTTTTTCCTACCATAAATGTCAAAGAACTTTTTTTATTAGTTATTTTATTCCAAGAAACAGTCCTGGAAACTCTGCAGTAGGGACTGATATAAAAAGCTTCGACATCTTTTCTTCTTTTCATGTTATTTATTCTGTATGAACATGCTTCCCCTTCTAATACAGAATTCTTCTGTAAAGGTATTTGGTGAAATTAATGAGAAACTGACCTAAGACCAGGGAAGCTGGAAGGCATTTAAAAATAAGAGGGGAAAAAAAAGAGTGATGCAGACCTGTTCTTAGGAGTAGGCAGTTTCTTGGATGCAAAGCAAAGGTCTTGACTTTCAAGGAGTCTAAAAAGCTAAGTAGCGAGTTTGCCTCATAAACTCCTGCAGGTTGAAGTCTGCTAACTCATTGTTAAATTTGCAAGAGTAAGGGATATAGTTTTCAAGTAGTACCCACAGGCAAGGCTTCTTGATTGCAGGAATTTGGTGAGACTGGTTAAAACAACTCAAGACTGAGGCAACAGTCTGACATTTAGTCGCAATAAAGACGTTTTGAGGATTTTTTTTTTTTTTTTTTTTCCTTTATGAAAACTGAGCAGAGCTCATGAAGATCCTTTCACAGTGTAACACTGCTAATTATGCCTTTTCTCAGTAGGACATATATTTATTTGTGTTTTTTCATCATGGCAACTCCCTGCTCCCTTGATACCATGTTCTGGACCTGGGAGAGTTCAGTGCAATAACTATAACAGTCCTGAGGAAAGCAGGTTGCTGTCTGCTCCTCCAAGCATGTGCTGAATGCTTGGCCATGATTCCAGTCTGGGAAGTGCCTTGAGAGATCTTTGTCTCAGCTTCAGCTGTGCATGTGAAAGTGTTAATATGAAAGGCAAAGTTTAGCCCAACATGGCTGTGTTAGCTAAGTGATGTGAAGCAGGTGAAATACAGAATTTCCATGAGGAGGGCAGTGATTAGTGCTGGATACTGCTCTCCAGTCTTCATGTGAGTGAGTGACCTGTATGTCTGGGAGGAAGTGGTGCACTTGGTCTGAAAAGTCATTTAATAAAGTGATGCAGGCTGAGGCTGCCTCTGACACCTCTGCTACTGATGCAGGAAGCCAGCTTTGAACTTCTTTACTGAAGGAGAAATGAACCACACTTTTTCTAAATAATTGGTCACTGTTGTCTGACTCTGAAACTCTTGAATAGGAAAAAAAGAGGTACAGTATTTTTTCCATGTACCACTTGTGAGACAATGTTCCCAAGAAGGACGTGCTGCTCTTCTTTTTATATGTGAATATTCTCTGTGGAAGCCTCCTGGTACCTGGGGTGCATGTTTCCTTCGAAAGATACACTGCTGGGTACTAAAGGGAACTGAGCAAAACTTGCTTTTTGTGTTTCAGGTTCTTTTGTCTCCAACAGGAAAGGCTATAATTGGAATATAAATAAAACTATTTTTTTTCCCCTGGAATGAAAGGCAGACAGCTTTGGCTATCTCACAGTAATTCCCTTTCTGAGTTTCCACCTGTAAGTGATCTAACTCTTAACTGTTAAACAAGAATTTTTCCATTCAACTAAAATACATCTTATATTCATGATTTCTTAGCTGGCACTTTGAATATTTGTGATGTTTGGGGTTTTCTTTTCCTTCTAATTATGGGCTCTAAAATTATACCTATGAACAAGAGTGAGTGTACTGTTATTTTCTAAAATGAGATCATTTTTTCTTGTTTTGGCTTTGGAGTGCAGCTCCACAAACAGTTGCATCAGCACTACTGATGAGTAAACTAGCAAAATGGTAGAAGCAGTTGGGTGAGAAAAAAGACAGGAATCGCTTGGGCTTTGCTACTGGAAAAAAAGGTAATGTGGAACCATTTATCACGTTAAACTTCAGTAATTTATTTAAATGTATCTAAATATTATTCTTAGTTTCTGCACGATATTTTCATAGAAATGATTTGTAAGAACAGATACGTTATGTAAGTAAACTTGATTTGATTTTTTTTTTTCAGGAAGCAATTATTTATTTTTATGTGCTTATGGTGTTTTTAGAAACACTATGAGAAGCAGTATGCTCTTCCACTGGACAAAACCTGAAGGCTTCTAACAGGATTTCTTATGGTTCTTCTTTGATATTAGAAAGGCAAACTGCATCTGGAAGACTCTAGAAGAGCAATAACATCCTAAGTGTTTTAACAAGTTCTGTGGTTGGGAAGGAAAGGTATTTTTAAATTAATCTGTGGAGTAGACCATTTGGGATCAACTGGAGACAAGCTACTGGCTGCTCTCACTTGAAGGCAGAATTAGGATGTTATCAGAGCCAATCATAAAATTTGTCCCTTTAGACAGCTGCTACTTTCAATTGCTTTAGGCCAAGTGCACTTTCACTTTCTTATGAGTCATTAGAATTAAAGGAATGTAATCTTAGAAGTCCTGATTTGTATTTGCAATCAATAACAGTTGTAATATTTATGCCAACATTACAGTTAGTGCTGTGCTTCCTGGTATAAAGGCACTTCTCATATATATTTGAGTCTCTTTCATTTAGATATAAAAATACAGCACTTGCTATCATTTAAACAATGCTTGTGCTAAATACCAAAAAAGTGGAGCCAAATTCCCCAAATACTGAGACTTATTCCATATTAAAAACTTTTAAATTTTTAAATTTTTTCTCCGTTCACATTTGCTTTTCTTTACACTTTGAGTGATAGATAGCAAAGTGGTTGTGAGTTTACAGCAGCTCAATAAATACAGAATCCTTCACTCCTACTATTAACCATTTCCCTCTTGTTGGCAATGTCAACAAGACAGTTTTCTGAAAATAGCCTTTGGAATTGGGAGAGGAGGTTGTTTTTAGAAATTTTTTTGGGTCTAAACACCACGTACGAATTTAGAATCAAAGTAGCAATTTGTAAGGAGAATGTTTTTCTCTAACAGGCATGAGCCACACTGCCAGCCCATGTTTCTTTAACCTGCTGCATCTGAGAGCATGTCTATGTCTGGAGGGCTGGTACGTGTGGCTTTGATGACACAAGGTGTCCTAACCATTTGAGTGCATTCTGAGTCTGCTTTTATGAAGCAGAAACTTTTGTTGCACTGAAATTACATAATGCAACGTGTAATTACTGGGTAGCGCATTCAGGGAGCAGTCCCTGTAACATAATGTAAAATAATGCTCTTCTATCTGTTCAAAAGGCCAGGAGAAAGAGACTGCTGTTTCATTTCTTAAAAGTACTGAGTGGCCTGGAGGTCACTTGGGTGCCTCAGGCCACTTGGCCTGTAAAAATAAGGCCTTTTTTAAAAACACAGCTAAAAATAGATTTGAAGTCTATTCTTAATCTCCTGGAAATCTGTCTTCTGATCTGTAATGTTAGATGAAACTTGCAGGATACTTGGGGGTTAGGATTTAGGATTCTCTACTTATTCACTGCTGCTTTTTGACTGGGAATTTCCTGAGCTTTCTTGTTTTCCCAAGCATCTGTAAGGAGGATGAGGAGAAATGTACATTGGTTTAGCCTTTCCTGGGCTCCTGCTGTCAGAAAACTTGACCACCGCTTGTACAGGGAGATAGATGAGTCCAGGCTATCAGCTTGTTTTGGGTGCACGGCTTCCCCACTCTCAGACTGGAGCCCAGGCAGCTGTGGGGCTGCTGCTGCTGTCACAGCTCTGGGTTCGAGTGCTCAGAGCTCAGCGTTCTTAGGTTTGAGGAAAGGGCGTCTCATCCTTCTGCGTTCTCTCCCTCCTCTCCTCGTGAGCATTCAGAATGCTGCAGAACTGACACCCTTCTCTGTAAGGAAACGCTACTCAGTTGAAAGTGAGGACACTTTCAGTGAGCCGTTTAGATTTCTAAAAGTCTAGCATTGAATTAATGCCATGCTGGAGCTGGAAATAACTGGTCATATTAAAAGAGAAGGGAAGATATTTTCTGGCTTTGCTCTACACTGTCTTTCATTTTCTTTTCCTACCGTTTTTCTTCCATCTTTTTTCATGCAGTTGTGTTTAAAAAGAAGTCATTTATTGACTATTGTTTTGGGGATTTTGCCAGGTATGGCTGTGGATTTGGGATTTGATCAAGTACTGTTTAAGTCAATTGAATATAATGACTTCACTAACTCTCAATGGAGATAGATTGAACTCTTTGCAGAGTTTGCAAGGGCTGCCAAAGGTATCTCAGTGCTTTCTTTTCCATATGTTTGTGTATAATTCTTGCAATTAAAACAAATTATTACAATTTCAAAATATGAAATTCTTTTTTTTTTCTTCTGTTTAGTTAAGATATGTAAGATATCAAGTACAGCAAACCCTGTTAAGAAAAAGCTGACACAGT
Source organism: Hirundo rustica (assembly GCF_015227805.2). Classification (NCBI taxonomy): domain Eukaryota; kingdom Metazoa; phylum Chordata; class Aves; order Passeriformes; family Hirundinidae; genus Hirundo; species Hirundo rustica. The sequence continues at coordinate 17,515,862 of NC_053458.1, forward strand.
TTAAAGTCCAGCCACTGCCAACATAATTTGCCCTCTGCACTGTACTTTGTCTTTAATTATGTGATAACATTAGATTTAAAACCAGATACCCCTTACATTTTTTTCATCAGCCACTGGTGATGTGTAACACTGTTCTCTCTCTGTTTGACAGTACAAGAAAAGAATGTCCTTGTCTTTATTACTGTTTTAATGAATGTGAGGAAATTATAAACCATTTGCATTAGTTACTGTGAATTTAATGCATCGTTAAGGTGTCAAGAGAGTTAGTTGGTCGACTCCAGTGCCTGTGAATTAAACAGTGATAATGAGACAATTGCTTAGAGTTATGGTATTAATTATTTAGCTGACTTGTGATTAATATATTACTGAAAAGAAAAAAAATTACGTATGTGGAAACACAAGTTTTAAGTCAGCTTCCAATTTACTAACACTAACTAAAACAAATAAATAATAGAAATAATTAAAAAAAACACAATACCTGTGATTCATACTCCTTTTAGAATACTTTGAAGAAAAATATATTGTTTTTTGACTGTACATTTATTTTTGAGGACTGGTACAATTGTAAATGCAAGCAATTGTTAACTAGCTAATAGTCAAGCCAAGAGCTTGTATAAGTCATGATGATGATGATGATTATCATTATTACTGTTATTTAATTGATGAATTGTTTGTAACTGCAATCACCTTCAAAGAGTACTGTACACACAAAAGAAAAAGCAGGTTTGTTCCAAGTGAAACTGAAGAGTGCTTATGTGTGGAGTACAGTGTGGCCAGAGCTGACTTGGCACTGCAGAACGTGGCATTGGACTGGAATGTTTTGGTCTGTGTGTGTGTGCAGCTACAGTTGTCCAACATACCTTTCAAGTGTAAAGTTTCCACTTTCAGTGGTGAGTTTCCACTGGAGTATAATTTTCAAACAGAAAAAGAGGACATTGCCAGAGGCAGTCCAGATGTGTAATGTCCCTTATTCAGCAATTCAGATTAACAGGTGCTGAAATGTTGGCTCTTTAAGGAGTCCCAGTAGAGTTATTAAAGAAAGATGTGTATGTTTACAACAAAATAAAACGAAATGGGCAATGCTGAAAAAAGCCACAACCAAGATGCTGTAATTTGTGTGTATATCACAATGCAATTTTTCTGCAATTTATTCAGTTAGACAATATATTTCGTCCAATTCACAAAATTACTTTTCAAATCCAGTTATGTTTGCATGATACATTTTTATGATGAAACTCTTCCACCTTAGCATTTTTAATCTCTATCTATCTATCCATCTATCCATCTATCCATCTATCTATCTATCTATCTATCTATCTATCTATCTATCTATCTAAATCTCACATATAGAAGTAGGATTATTTTTAAATTTTCTTTATTTTTATGGTATTCTTGGGTTTTGTAGTCAATATTTTTCTAGTATTTGTCTAACCAGTAAAGTATGGTATTGAATAGTGTCATTGGAAGTAGAAGCCTCATCAAAATTTCTCACTTGATTTGAAAGCTAAGCTTTCTTTCTGTACTTTAGCACTGCTGTATTTAATGTAGTTTCTGGTCTTTTTGTATGTTTTACCAGGACTGCTGTCTTAAGTCTTAGATTTGAAAGAGCAGTATAGAGCATGATATCCTTCCTACGACTAGAATTGTACAAAGGAATAGAAATACGTATCTATGAATTAATATACAGAACAAGGCCTTGGGAGGGGAATAACTAGAGCTCCTGATATCAATGCAGATTAACAATTAAACCCTAGGTAAGAATCTATAATAGTGCCAATGCAAAATTAGAAAATAATCACATTATTAACAAATAGCAATGCTAAAAGCAGGGGCTTTGCTAGAATTCATTATTAGCAATAAAGGAAAAATTAATAATACATTCTGGACCTCCTAAACTGACAAAATTAAGACCTAAATTATATTTATTTTTGAAACACTGTATGACACTACTTTAATATCTATCCCCAAATATGAAATGAAAAAGTTTTAATATTTAAGAAATATGAATTTTAAAGTCATGTTCTCTGAAAAATATATAATTATTACAAATACTATTAACTACTCTTTTGAGAAGTATGTGGAAAACAATTTCTTGCTTTCTTATTCAGTTTTTTAAAAATAGATTTCAACAGCATTTAGACATATATAAAGTGAGTGTGGCCCAGGTTTTATTGTTTCCTTGTGTCATCAAGCAATTTTCCTTCCTTGTTTCCTCAAGGCTTTCACAGATCAACACAGGATCAAAAGAATCGCTAAACGTGATAAAAAGTTTTTTTAAAAATCTGAAAAATTTGACAAAGCATTTAGAGGGAATTATATTGTCTGAAGAAGCTACTTGACCTGTTCAGGCTAACATATCTGCCATTAAAATATCCTTACAAACCCTTCTTTCCACGCTGTGGTGTGTGCTGAAAGAGGCACAGAGACACGCTGTGCAGCTGCTATGGCGTGTGCCAAAGTTTAGACTGAGCTAAGCGAGGCTTAGAAGCTATCTTTAGCATACAGATGAGTAATGCCATCCAAAGCACGTGCTCTGTCTTTTTACCTGAAATCCTGATGGCTATCACATAAAACAAAATACCTTGTATCAACAAGTGCTGTTTTCTTCTGCACTTGAGTTGTGCTGATTTTAATTACCAGTCACAACGTTGAAACCCAGATTGCTTTCTGACCCCCTGTATGTTGAATTATTGGGAAACATTTTGTTTGATTTTAGCACTGCTTGGCACCAGTTTTATTCTTTCCAATTGTATGCCATTACAAAGTACGTCTTCTTCCATTTTCTGCTGTTCTGACATCATCAAATTCTAGTCACTACCCTGTTCTACAGTGCTCTTGTTGCTAAGAGCCTCAACTCACAAAGCAAAAGGAAATATGTGCATGTGAAGAAAAGAAACTGGTATTATTTCAAGATTTCTCCTGCTGTTTGTGGTGTGCTTCATGTCAGAGGTTAGGAAACCAAGAAGTTTTCTAAATCTCAGAGCACTCTGGTTTAGGCCTTTGGGAATGAAACACTTTCTCTAGACCTTTTCTGTTTTGCAGATCCCAAAGATGCACCCGGTTACAGCTTTGTTTACTAAAGAGCCAAGGACACATTTAACAAAGCTGCAGTACCACCTCCTTTGTGCAGGCGCATCAGAGGGAAGAAAACACATGGAGGAATGTGAAGTGGACAGTGAAGGAAGCCAGGGGAGGATAACTGTGGGGAGGAAGAAAATAAAGTGATAGAAAAGGTGATAGTAAAATAGAATATAAAGTAGAAGAGGGAAAAACAGAGGAGAGAATGACCTGGAAAAGAAAAAGAAGATGGTGTTCCTGCAAATTCTGTGGATAATACTCAGCACATCTGTCTTAATGTGGTTTGATGTCTTGTCATAATGCTGACATGGTGCATCAGTGTAGGGGTTTCTAGTGCAGCGTGGTAAGCTCACAATGTGCTGTCTTACAGGTCCTCAGTAGCTTCTGGACAGTTATAATCAGGACAATAATACCAATGGAGAGGGTAATGCTGCAGGTGAGGTGTAAATAGATGGAAGAGACAGCGTGTGATGAGAGATGTAAACAGAGAAGACAGAAAAACTGGAAGAAAATTGAAGAAGGGACAGGAAGAGGTTCGTGAACAGACATCTTTGCAGAAACAAGCCTTTGTTCTCTTATGGACAGTAAGTACTACTGGCAGAAATGCTCTCTCAAGGGGGAGGTGACAGGAGCTGGGAAAGTTAAACTCACAGATCTCAGATGAAAAATAGAGTGTGTGTTTAGAGGGAGTAAAATAAAGCAGGGAAAGAGAAGGTACATTACTACCTAAAAATGTGGTAGGATATGTTCCAGTGACCTGTGCTGGAAAGGTGTGACACTTGTTCAGCAGCACTCATCTGAGTAGGCGTAGCACAGTATGCATCAACTCACAATATGTGTCTGCTGTTTTGGCAAGCCAAGATAACACTTTCCCTTCAGGGAAGCATACAGCTCAGCCCGTGTTAACGGTACCTGCAGGGGGTTAAAAAACCCCCAAAGCATACAGATTTGTGCTTTGGTCTATTCAAATTATTTTTGGAGAGGGAGAATTTTTTAGAAACTGAGGTGGTGGGTTTTTTTTTTTTGGTTTTTTTTTTTTTTTGGGTTTTTTTTTTTTTTTTTTGTTTTTTTTTTTTTTTTTTTTTTTTTTTTTTTTTTTTTTTTTTTGACTGAAACCAAATTCAGATCCTTTCTTTTCAGTCTCTTCTTTTCAGTCTTGGGCTTTCTGAATTAAATGCTGCAATATTAGCTGCCTGCAGTTCTTGTGATTGGACTCCATGGGTGGCCCGAGTAATTTTCAGACAACAGAGCTGGTTCTTTTCTTACTCACACCACTGTAACTCGTTGGCTTCAGTGAAGTTACTCTTGATTCACAGTGTTGTGAAAGGAGAGCTGTGCTTTCTCTTTCATATGGTCTTTAATCTCCGTGATATTTTTGCTTACATGGATAATTGATTTTCTGGGAATATATCCTGCTGTTGACAGGTAGACCTAGGAAATTCCTAAGACAGAAAAAAATGTAAGCATTTTTTAGGTCACTGAATTCAATCCACTGCTTCTACAACACCATGTTATATAATTTCTTTCATAAACTGCTCAAGTTTTAAACATTCATTAAGATCTATTCTTACTACAGTGGGTAAAATCAGAGAGAGAGGTTAGTTACATCCTGTGTAAATTTAAAACCCCAAGTGAAATAATCTCCAAATGCTCTAAAAGTATTTTTTCTTTCTCACCTATGTCTCGCTTTTCAGTACAGCAACCATGATAAAGGCTTCATTCTTGGCAGAAGGAGGCTCAGCCCTGGGAAAGCACAATTCTGAAATTGCAGGCATACTTTGGAAAGGTTACTGTGTATTTTTCTTTCATGGTCACATCCCTCTTGCAGATTTTAGTGGGAGCAGTCATCTGACAGCAAATTTTTACCATACTTGAAGTGCCACTCTGAAAGTAATTCCAGAAGGAGAAGGGTACGGAACAGGTGTGTACAACTCATCTGAGGATAGATTACTGCAGACTTTGATTACTTATCTTGGACAGCCTTCCAATTACTACCCTCTTGTAACAAATACCATCCATTTTATCCAAATTTGCTCTTTATTTATGGAATTAATGGGTCTAATTGACATGAAGTTGAAAAACATCAATATAATCAAGAAGTTTTATTGTAATTAAAGGACAGATAAAAAGCACAGCCCTATTTTTCTCTTACATAGTACAAATAAGATGATTCAGCAGAAGCCAACAGAATTATGCTGCTATCTGCACATGCTCCTGTGATACCGCTCTACCTTTGCTATGCATATGTGTTGATATGGAATATTCCGTTATTTTTTGCCCTGTGTTGCTAAATCTCTGTTCTGCAGCTCACCTTAGCAAGCCCATTGCTGGTACTTCCATTCTGGTCTGAAGCTTGATTTCAGAAGTTGCAGCTGTTATCGAGGAAAGTTCTTGGCAGGTGCCATTTAGCAGGGGCAGTTTTAGTTTGCAGCAGCTGGAAGGTGGTGCCTGCACATCACAAGGAAGGGAGCAGGAGGTGCATTAGTTGTGAAAGCCAGATTGTGGTCACTGCACAGCAGCCAGTTGGCTGTGATACTGCTCTGCTGGCTCTTTATCCCATCCTTTGGCTACTCTATTTCTGATGCAGAAAAAGGTGCACTAGTTGCATCATGCAGGTACAGTAAGCCTCATACTTTTAGGACTTGCTGTAAATGCTCAAAGTAATCGTGTGGTCTGATCATGCAACACTTTGTAGGAGTGGTAGAGCACTCCCTTAGTTTTATTGGCATTACACTGCCTATAGAATATGGGCCTATGGCGTTTGTTCTGAGGTCTCTGGGATTGCTGGACATGGGACATTCAAAGTTGAGACTGCCGCACGTATGCAAGAACATGATGAGACTATTAGATACCAAGAATCCTAGACATGCACAGTTCTCAAAATCTCCCTGGAAAACAATTCTGGTTGGAAAAGAGAACAGACAACCAACGTAAGGCAACCTGGATATGGTAGCCATATCTAACCACGTCTACAGATCTCCCTTCTACTTCAATGCCTTCATGCTTCCCCATAGCTAGTTCTTTTTTATTTGCAATTTTTTTTGGTCAAAAGTGTGAGAAGTACCCTGCAGTTGCCAGTCAGGAATCCTCAGTGCATCACCATTCTCAGCTTTACAGTTGGAAGCTCTCAACTCAGCACATGTTACGGGGCTGTTGAAAGAGGCCGTTGCCTCTGGTCACGATCTGTTGCGTGCTCAACAACGTGCTGATCTCAGGCCAAGGAGAGAGCAGCGAGGCAGGACAAACTCGTTTCTTTCACCCACGCAGCACACTGGGCCGAAGGAATTCTTTGGTAGGCTGTGTGCTACACAGGCCTGATACAGAGGGTTGGGGAGAGTCTGGTTTGTCTTCTAGATGCTTCCTAACCTCTAAGTGCATAATAGTGATGGGCTGTTTTGAGGCTTAGAGCCATGATAAGTGGTCTTTGGCAGAGTCACCAGTTCATTTAAGACATTACCGCTCTCAAGTGTATATTAATCTGCTGTTATGTATTACCACACTCTTATGGTGGAGACTCCAGGTCACAGGCTGGCATTTTAAAAGAATACCTACTCTTATTGTTGTACTCTCCTAGAATGATCATGACCTCAGGCAGTTGAGAGAAATCACATCTTAAAACACAGCAGCTAAATCTGCCAGAGCTCATTTTTCAGAGCTTTTGGCCTTTGCTTCTTAACCATGAGAGGAAAGAGTCCTTGTCAGTGCCTGCAGGCCTGAGGACAACCATTCATGCCTTTACTGCCATTGCAGGTCCTCTGTCACCCCAGCAGTCCACAGCTTGTCCATATGGACTACTAGGGTCACAGCTGTTACAACTTAAAAGATCAAGGAGTTTGTATGAAGAAACTTCAAAGTCACTGATACTGTATTAAGCAAAAAGTGAGGGCTGTTCTTTGGAAGATGAATTGATGAAGAAAAAAAAAATCCCTTGAAATTTTTATGGTTTATGTTGTCTTGAAAGTGGTTTATGATCCTGCCACAGAGTTGTTAGAATTTAGTGGCTGTTCTGATTCACTAAAAATTGCGGATGTAGTAGAAAATAGGTTGAAATATTCATTTATATCAGGAATGATATGACATCAGAGTAAAACATGAGGTTTAAAACTTAATTTCACTAAGAAATTAGGTGATTATGTTGATATTGTGTTGGTATGGTATTGCTGTCTTTATCTATCTGTTTTTGAAATGGAAGGAGATTGAAAGCAGGAATGGGATCCCCTTCACTAGTCTGAGGACATCTCATAAAATTTTGTTAACAAAAATCAGTTCAAAAGCTGGCCAGTTCATGAGACACAAGTCCACAGGAAACCAAACTTCAGTAATTCCAATGTTTACACAAACACCTGGTAGTTGGCTCATGCCGAGCAATGGATTACGCCAAGCTGGCTGGAAACAGTTAGAGATGCTGGCGGTGTGCCCTGCCCACCTCCCACAGGTTCCCACTTCTGCAGCAGGAATGGCTCGGTGCCTCATTAATCAGCACCTGGGTTTCTGCGTTTTGCAGTTCAGGACATTAAGGCAAGCCAACATCAGTTTCTGTTCAGGCTTAAGCCAGAGCATTCCTGCTGTGGGAGATGTTTTGCAAGAGTGATCAGTGTATACAGTGGGGTAGATGACTTGTCAGCTGCAGCTTAAACTATAGGGCAAGATATATCTTAATACCTTCGTCATTATTTTGTTAGAGGAGAATTTTTAATTTATAGATCAGTAATCATTAATGGAAATGTAAAGTTCTGGTTTAGGATGCAGACGATAGCAGAAGAATGCCAAGAGGAACAGTCACGACCATTATATTTTCTAGTTGGCGAAAGACTATGTCTATCTAGCACACTTAATTTTGTCAGCATAAGTTTGGTTGTGTTTTTCAACACGACAGTTCAAAAATGTAAAATAAAATAAAAATTTGTTATAAATCACGGCATTGAATTTAGCAAATAGCAAGTATCGGCAATACCTGTTCTCTCTTACGATGGGTGTGTTCCCCACGACTGTGCTGTTCAGTGTGTATATGGAGTGTACAAGGAGTACGTAAATGGATTCCTGGGGCACGAACGGTCACATCAGCATTTCTCCCGTGACATATTTCAGACAATCGGGCTGTGTAAGTGAAAAGACACAGCGCTAAAACGTTGGAAGGTGAGGTGCTATGCTTGACTGGCCTTTATCCTGTCCCGGCGCACACACCGCGCACATTCAGCAGCGCTCAGAGCCCCGCGGTGACAGCTCGCAGGGGCGGCGATGGCAGCCGGGCTGGCCGGCGGGGCCCGCTGCCCGCGGTCCCGGCCGTGCGCTGTCACCGCGGCCGCGCTGGGCCGCGCTGAGGGGCTGCGGGACGGTCCCGGGCCATTTCCGTGGGCTACCGAGCCCCGCTCTGCGCGGCCCTTCGCGGGGGCGGCTGCGGGGAGGGGGCGGCGGCCTCCAGCGCGGGGCGGGCGGGAGGGAGGGTCCGGGGAAGCCGCGGCCCCTCCGAGGCGGCGAGCGGAGCCCGGCGGCAGGTGGCGGCGGCGGCTCGGCCCCTTTAAGGCTACGGCTGCCGTAACCCGATCCTCGCCGGAGCATCCTGCGCCCGGGAAGGGCTGTCCCGTCCCCGACGCGGCGGGGAAGGCATGGAGGAGGAAGAGGCGACGCCGCAGCCCCCGTAGTCCCGCTCCCAGGTGCGGCGGGCGGGGAGGGAAGGCGGTGGGGCGCTGAGAGGCCGGGGCTGGCGGGGCGGGGGCGGTGCGGCCCCGTTCCCCCGCCCCGCGGGGCTGCGCGGAGCGGCCCCTTCCCTCCCTCAGCGCGGGGCGGCCCCCGAGGGCCGCAAGCCGCAGGCGGCGGCGCGGGGCGCGCTGACAGCGCAGGGCTGCGCGGGGCCGCCTCCTCCCTCCGCCGCGGCAGCGCCTGGCCGCGGCCGGAGCCAGCGCGGACGGTGCGCGCTGCCTGCCCGCTGCCTGTGCTCTCCTGCCCGCTGCCTCCGCGCTCCTGCCCGCGCTCTGTGCTCTCCTGCCCGCCCGCCCGGCGGCCGCTCGGGGCCGGTGCGAGGTAATGCCCGGCTCGGGGGCAGCGTCCCTCGGGGTCAGCCTCGGGGCCCTCCGCGCCCACCGAGTCGGGGCGGGTTCCCTCTCGGGGGTTTTGCGATTCCAGACTGCTTGCGGGGTTTGAAGAAATTCGGTAAATGGTATCGCAGCGGCCACCTCACCCTGAGTACCCTGGCTTTACAAGAAGCGTGCTTTATCTGCCGGTTGCTTTGGTGTTCTAAGAGCAGAAAGCTGAGTGGAGTTTAGGGTGTGAATAGCATTAAATAGAAAAGGGAACGACTTAAGCGTGAGTACCCTTGAATTTTGTTGTTTCTCCTTAACGCTGCTTCCTGAGCTAAGTAACGTATCAAACGAATAGGAACTGCCATTCAGAATTAAGAGCACAGCCAAGCTCCAGCACTGCGGATGTTTTATTACCGGGCGTATTATAAAACGTGTAAACAGTCAGTAGTCCAGTGTTGCTCTCTGCAGAATGGTCTGACAAGTTTTGCAGTTATTGGATTTGGCTTTCAGTTTTAAGCGGATCAGGAGAGCACAGCACTTCGTGCGATGTCCTGGTATCAGTAGCAGCTTTACGGTGTAATCTTGTTTGGAAATTGATCCAACTCATCTTGAAATCCAGCCTGGAAGAAAGTAAGGGCTGTGGGCCTTAAACCTTCTACCGCACCTTCTTACCATGTCTCGTGGCTATACTGTTACGTTTCTTATTTTTATGATGTGAAAAATTGATGTGGAAATAGTAAGGTGAGGAGAATGTAAACGCTAAATGCTTTTGATGGTACAACACTTGATAACTTTCCTGCTCCTTTATCCTCTTTCATTAAGTGCCAACTTGTTTCTACCAGGAGTTCATAGTGTTATCATATTGGGGTGAATGGATGCTGTGTTTTCTTCTAAATTTCAAGTAGAAACAAAATTGCAGTAAAACCACTGCATGTTAATAGCAAATGAAAATCAACATATTTTTAGCTCTTACAGAATATGATGAAAAAATGTGTGTTATTAACCTTTTCAAAATTATTGGGTCAGCAGAGTCATCTGAAATAACATTAGGCATGTAAGCAATACCTTGCTGAAAAATGTTGGTTTCTAGTGTTTGGTAATATTTATTTACCTAAAGTCTCCATTGAAAAGCTACTAGTGAAGTTCTGTTCATATGTAGTTACTGTCTAACCGAAGACAGTAATTTTGGGTAAGCAAGGCAAATACTAATGGTGAAGAACCAACCTGTATGTAGTACTGTTTTTCCTGCATTAAAAAGTATTTACACTAAACCTCCTCCCCACCCAGCCTCCTATTAGCTCAAACCCTGTATCAGCTGACAGAACAGTAATCAATGACTATGCAGTTTGGGTGATAAAGTATCTGCTCATACATAATCCACGAAGTTCTTTATCTTGATCAGACTTTGCTGTACAGTTACAAGAAGATACTTGGAAAAAAAACCCCACAGTGTAGCTGAAGCTCCCTGGCTTACTAACTTTGGCCTCTGTCAAGGAAAATTGTAATCAGAAGCTAATTGTGCTTGTTTTAAGTCAACAAGCTGTTTAGGTTCAGCAACATGAATAGATTTTCCTATAAATGAAAAGAAAATCTGTTAAAACCCAGTAAATTTTCATGTTAAACAGGATACAGTGGCAAACAACCTAGAGATATGAGAAAATAACAACCTAGAGATATGAGACAATGTTTATAGCTGAACACATGTGAAATGCTATGTTTACACCTGGTCCTTGAATTGAATTAAAATATGACACTATTAAGTGCTGAGGTAAAACATAAAATTACTCTGGACTTGGTAGTTACTATACTTTAACAGCATCTTGATAAGCATGTATGAAATCAGGCTTGCAAGACTTGAGCATCTGTGAGACCAGCCACAGAGGCTTAGTGATTAATTTTTTGTCCGCCTCACTTCTCTAAAACCATTGTGCCTTTCTCCTTCATGGGCATCATGGTTCTGCGTTTGCTGAAAGTCAGGTCATGCACTTTCCATGCTAGTGCCTTTTTTAAAAATGCATTCTCTCCACTGGCTCCTTAGGAGAAAGATTAGTCTTCTAATGCATTTCTTTCAAGGGATGTTTGCAAGGTTTGTTTAATTCCATAATTGGTACTAGAATGAACACCTGTCAAAAGCTGAAACATTACTTACCTAATATAATCTTCTGATACTAAGGAAACAAAACGTGGTTTTCTCTTGTCCAAGAGATTATGTCAGAGTCTTTGAAACTCAGAGATACTAGTGTAGTTGCTGCAGATGAAGAAAATGTAGCCTCATGAGAAATGCTATATTTTACTCAAAAGGATTAAGTAGGTGTGGTTAATGCTCAGTGGTTTTGCTATTTTTCTGAAGAGAATTGTACTTAACCTGGACTTCAGCTTCTTGCATTAATTAAACCAACTGATTTTTTTTTTTTTTCCCCTTTACGTGGTCCAAGAGAAGATTTGGTTGCTAAAATGAGGCAATGTAATGACAAAGTTTTGTCCCTGGGGTTAGAATCTGGAACTGGACACATTACAGTGCTTCTCGGTGGGTTTAAACTGGTAGATACTAAATCATTTTATTCCTTCAAATGGTAAGGTTTTAGAAAATTGAGCTTAACACCCATTGTCTCTGGTATTTTACACAATGTGAAAAGGATATAAAGTTTGGTTTGTATTTTGTGTCTTCTTGGTCAGTGGAGGCAAATGGAGAAGTATGTGGAGAATCGAAAATACTGCATTTTCAGGCTTGTAATTGCAATTGGAAGTTTTGATAGAGTAACATTAAAAAGTATGCAGGGCTTATATGCTGCTGCACTAGAACAGGTCATCAGAAAAGAGCTGGAATCAATTAGTTTGATGCTATGCACTGCAGTGTGTGTACATAAAAACTTTAGTTTGGATTAAAAATGCATTTATGAACTGAATCTTCTGATCACTCCCTGTGATTTGTGTTGCATAGCGGTCCCAGAGCATACAAGCTGGATTCCTTTTGGGTTCAGCTGGGCAGGAAGATAGGCCCTAGGACACATGAAATATGTTTCGAGAACTGTGGAGTCCCTAGGACAGAATTAAAGCTGGTCTGAAGTAAGCTCTTGAAATCTACATGACAGAGGCAGTTTCACTCAGCAAATTTGCTCTTATTTGTCCTGCATTCTGTTTTTATACATGTAGCTCTGTGAGTACTAGTCAGAGGAAGTTTTATTGTCTTCAGTTCTGGGAGAATAAACAGAAAAGAAAGAGGTAGAGGGGGAAAAATTTGAGACCATTGAACTTTCTGCTTCTAAATCTTTGAAGATGAAAGTATATTTTTTCAGATTTTGTGTTTCAATATATTCACCATTTACACCCCAAAGTGAGAATATTGTACTTAATTTTTTAAAGAGTTATTTCGTTCTTATGGTGGACTTTTTCCTCTGTTTTTCCTCCTGAAGTTCAAATTTCTTACCATCTGCAATGCAGATACAATTTCAGAAATCTAAGGCGTGTTCATTCATTCCATAATGCATGTGAAATAAAGGTAGACATAAATGTATTATATCATTGTATCACTTTTGCTGACCATTAGGTTGCTGTAGTAACATCAAATTATGCTGTCTTAAAAATCTTAATTTTTAGATATTAAGTAAAACTAAAATAAGTGACAGCAATTTTTTAATAGTTATTAGAATCTTTGACTATTTGAAATGAAGCCATTTGGCTTTTTCCCCCCTTCCAAAAGTTCAACTTAATATAAATTGACATTTTTTCAGTTTGTAACTTCTGCCAGTCTTGGAGTGTAAACCACTTCACTGTCAAATTGGAGATGCGTGTCAGAAGTTTGTGGCTTCTGGGAAATTAGCATTCTGTGTTGCAAATACTAGCGACTCAGGAAAAATGAGTGAAGCATTTAGAGGTGGACACTTAGGTTTGGAATTGTTTTGGTATTTGCACCTCATGAAATAGCTGAACATCCAGCAACCGAAAAGCCAGTCAGCTCTGATGATAGGGAGCTCTCCACTGTGTGTGAAATGTGCGAGGGTTAGAGTTTTGTGAAGGAAGAAAGCTCGAATGCGATAGCCCACAGACTGTCACCAGGACGAGCTCTCGACTGAACACAGTGTGAGTTGAGAACTGCTGTCTCTGGAAAGCACGCAAACAGAGCTGCAGCAAGGCTACTGCTTCTCTGAGCTGACCCAAAAACCTCTCTTCTGTGCTTACCTGATTTTATTGTTGCCTTTTAAAATTTTGTTGGCAGCAGTTAATCTGACTATAATGAAACAAGTTTTAACTTTGGAGGTTCTTGGAACAGGAGTGGAGGCTTCAGAGCTGGCAGTTGTCCTGGTCAGTGGTCTTCACTATTCTGTGTAGATAAAATACATGCAGTTTCAGGCCACAAAAAAATATAATATGCAAATGTTAAAAAAAACCCCACCCAAAATGCACCCTGTGTATCTAAAATTTGAGCATGCTTTTACGCTGATAATGCTTAAGTAGAAACATTGAACAGGTAGAAACTTTTAGTGAATAGTATCTCTGTTGATAAGTTTGCTGTCAAAAACACTTTCTGTGTTTGCTTAAAATACTTCAATGGAGAATAGAGTGAAATTACCTTCTGCTTCTCTTCACAGGCTGAAGAACAATGGCTTCCTTCAGCAACCTGACTATTGGCATTGCTGTTGCCAGTTTTACTGTATTTCAGCTCCTGTTCCACGTTTTAAGTTCTTGGGTGTCAACACGAATAACACCCGGTTTTAACAATCTCAGCCAAAAAAGGAAGATCGAATGGAATTCAAGGTAGGGTGTTCAAAACAACAGCAGTCAATGACCTACCTGAAATCATGGACACCTGAACCACCTGTGTGTGTATGTGTAAGACTGAAGAAAACTGTGTTAGTTAACTCTTTGTAAAGATCAGAGGGCTGGCTCTAGGTACTGAACAAATAATGCATGTGAAATGTTGAGGCCCCTTCATGGAAGAACAGCATTACTAGCACTTGTACATTACACCCTTTGTTAGACAGTGATGCCCAAGTGAAGATCCGTACAAAAATAAAACAGTGACTGGTGAGAGGTAATAAGCTGAAGGGATGCTCTGTGATGCTTCTAGTAAAGAGAAGAGATAAAAAATTCCTTTCCAAACATGCATGAAAATTAAAACTATTGCAATTTATTCTAAATACCAGTGTATCTCTGGTCATGCTTTTGGGAGCAAAGCAGTTTGCTCTCTGCTCTCCTGATGCTACTACATTACAAACTGTTTTATATAGATTAAGGTTTTTGAAGGAATTTAATGAAGCTTTGGTGTAGAATTGAAGATTCAGGTTCATGTGTGTGTTGTTGGGGAGGGAGATGGCAACAGGAGGAGGGGGGGAAGCTATAGCAGATACAGGGTACACTTGCAGGGAGGAATTGTGGAAACTCAGTCCAAAAACATTCCTCACTCCCTTTATGTTTCTGCACATCATCAGTAGGATGGATCCAACTGCATTTCACTTGTCTCCTCAGATACAGGACTTCTAGAAACTTGTTTGACCTGTGAGTCTTTTAAGCCATAAAGGAAGGATAAGATAGTAGTTGGGATGGATAAGATAGAAAATGGGATGATCAATGAGGTTTTGTTTGCAACGTACGACTCTGAAAGGGTATATATAGTATGCAAGGTTCTCCAGTTGAAATTAAGTAGTACAGTATAACTTCGAGTAGCCTATTACATCTTTAAAATATTTTTTCAGATGTTTCCCAAATATAAAGCTCAAAAATGTGTACTGTATAGTTGTCATTGCATTCAAAATGCATTAGTTGCATTTCTATTCCTCCTCAGTGCTGTTTTAGTATCAGGCAGATACTTGTAAAGTTGTTTCTATTGTTCTAGCCAGCATTAGCAACTCAAATACCCTTGCCCTTCCATTTGGCAAATGTCCCCTTGCAGTGTTCTTAAGGGCACCATCTTGACTTCAGTTCCACCTTTGAATAATTACCTGTCTGCCAGAGCAACTACGTAGGATGCCAGTTCACAGTATCAGTGCAGCTTAGGTTTATCTCTCTGTTACAATTAACAATAGAGGCAGACAGGGAAAGTAAACTAAACTGTTGCATGTGAAGCTGAACTATTGTCTATAAGCCACATCAAATGGCCTTTGAATTGCATAATAGGCTTTATGAGAACTTAACCCCATGCCTGGTAGCGCTATGCTGGTGTAGTGCTTTGCATAATAACGTGAATTGTTTTACACATCACAAGTGTGCTGGAAATAAGCTGCTCCATAATCTCTGGGCTACTTTGTAATAAGGTATTTAACTGCTCCACTTGATGCAGTTCCCCAGACTATGTCCTTTTTGACCTCTTTGCACATTGTTTCTCCTTGGGATTGATAGCAGGATGTAGATGTTAGCAAACAGATGGGTTGTGATCCTGGGCTTCATCCAGTTCAGGAGTTAGAAGGCATGAAATACAAGGCATGGTCCATCAGCATCTTGTGGATGTTGTAACTGAGGAGGGCATGAGGGGAAAGAAAGGCTAGCTGTGCTTGTGATACTTCAGCTCTGCTAACCACAGTGTTTTGTCCAACTGCCCTGTCACTCCAGTATTTCACCAAAATGAGGAGAGGCCTCAAGGAGTATCTTACAAGTTTAGAGAATGCAGATGAGAATGTATTTGTTCTGCAGAGAGCTTTGCAGATAGAGACAGTTACTATGTCCCAGTAAAGTAAGTTGGTTTCATTTAAATTATTTAAAAGTAGATGGTTGTTATTTTGTCCTATATTGAACTGGTGTAGGGAGTGCAAACACAAGTGATTCTGTTGGCAGTGCTAAGGAAACTGGCACAGAGGATGGTTATGCATTTTTATCAGCTCAGCTGGGTCTGGAAGAGGGCATCTGCCTGAAATGAGCTGTAGCATTGAAAATACATTGTTACAGTTTAGAGGGCTTTGTAATCAAGCATTTGAGCTGCAGCTCTTGACTGTATTCTACATGCTGTCAGTTTGTTCATTCTGACCTTCCAAGAATTATGAACTAATAAAATAATTGCTTCTGGCATCTAAAGTATGTGGACACTCAAATTGAGTTAAAAACTATTTTGTCAGAGATGTAGTACAACTCTTCAAGTTATTGTGCATATATTCCTGTCACCTCTCCTATAATACATGCTTGTGCCACTATTAAGTAGCTGTGAAAAAATATAAATATATTCAATAATAAAGGAGCAAATCTGCAACCTAGCAGTGCAACTTTTTGCAGCTTAATGAGGGGTTAAAGGATGCGAGCTTTGACAAAAATTTCAAGGAAATGTACAGAGCTTGATAGCTTGACCTAGATTCCTTATTAAAATGGACTGTTGTACTATTTCCTTTCTTCTGCCCCGTCTTCTATGGAGAAGCTTCAAAGTCCAGAGTTAAGGAGGAAATCTGCTCCTTTTCCCTGTTTCCCCCCTTGAAGTGCTCTACTTGTGTATAGCTTGTATTCTAAACACTAAGTTCAGATAAACAGCCTCTTCAAAGACAAATTACAACTGGAAACTAATGAGCTTTATTTTAGGACACATTTTCCTTCTTGCAGCATTATCCTCTCCTCAAGTTCAAAAATTCCAGGTATTTCTCAGACACTAATATTGCATGCTGTGCTTTGTTTTTAAAAAGAAAGAAAAGTTCCTATCTTTTTAAAGCCTATGTTACAAGAGTAGACCTTTTAATTAAACTATTAATTATCATCTAAATTCTGGTAATTAAACTTTGTTTCTTTGGTAAAAAAAGAGAGGACAGAAGTGCAGCCTGTGCTGTAATTATTATTAATTGTTCTCATCCAGTTTTTTACTACTCATATGATACTAATCTCCATTAATTTTCTGGAACGCTATTGAAAAAGCTGCTGAAAATAGCGCAGTGATACTCTTGGAACAAATTGTAAATATTGTCTCTTTTATGAAGAGTTACAGAATCTTCTATTGCCAGTAGATAAGAATATAGCTTCTGGAAATGGAGTAGGGATTATAACCTCTTTCTTAGCAAAGTCTTCTGGAAGTAAGATGTTTTCTTCAAATCTTGCATGGTAGATCTTAGACTCCTGAGAGTGCCTTAAGGACATCTAAAATATTAATGACTTCCACATGTATTCAATATGTACAAAGACAAGAATAAAAACTATCAGCACCGGTTCATTTGTGTGTATATGGTTGTTGCTGTGAATATGGTGTGAAGTGTTTCCAATCACACAGCACTGAACTTAGTTCTCATCTTTCAAACAGTATCTGTGATTCCCTATGGATATTTTTTCACATCACTCTTTTTTCTTACTAGTTATACTTGGAAAATGGGAAAGCAGACAGTAGCTACACAGTATTAGGTGCAGCTAATAGTTGTGTTAAACCCATGGCTGGAGCAGGAAGGTTACACATTTTGGACTTGTGCCCATAGCATTGTTTTACCTTCCAAGAATACATGTGGACTGAAAAGGCAGGAGTGGCCCAGGCTTGTGTGCTGGCAGAAACCCTGCTGGGGCTTCTGTAAATAGATTTTTCTGTATAAATGCATGCTTGTTCACGTGAAGAGTTTATCTACATGGTGCATGCAGCCTGTAAACTGGGCACTGTTTTCTTTGGGGAAAAAATGTGTCTAGTGCCCAGGTAGGGACGAAGCAACTTTGATTACCGTGATGTTTATTTTGCATTTCCCTTGTCTGATACAAAGCTGTTAATTGATATAAACCTGTAGCTGTTACACCTTGGGTACTCTGCTACAACCTATTGTTATACAGGTTTTCTCTTTGAAAACCAGGATCTACTTCAAATGCACTAGAAATTCTATCTGAAGCTTAGGACTTTTCATTTAATGCCACCTTTCAAACCCAAACTAGATTTATGGGTCTTTTAATTTGGTGCCTGAAAAGAGAAACCTGCTGTTGCAGGACTCCTGTGCTAATCCGAGTATGAAATTGCATACACATTTTCCAGCAAATGGGACAATACAGAAAACATTTGTTAGAGAGCTAGATGTCATACTGTCTTTAAGGATTCATTAATATATGGCATAATTGGAGGAAAACTTAGATCTGTTACTTTTAAGACTCTACTTTGTATCTAATATCACCAATCCTGCTCCATTCTAATAGATTCCTTCTTTTTGACTGTCTTTCCCACCTGTCATTGTGTAAGTGGTTGGTAGCATAGAGAACAGATTATTGTCTTCCACAGAAGTATTTGGATGCACTTGAGAATGCCTTTGGAAACATCCTTAAGCACACTATGGGAAGCTGTGAATGGCAGTACCTCCTTGTGACTGTGATCTCTTTTTCAGGACAGTGTCCACATTCCATGCCTTGGTGGTTGGAGGGTTTTGCCTTTATATTTTATTGTACGATGATGCTGTTAATGCTGACCGTCTCTGGTAAGGCATGTTACATACATGTTGTTGTTAAACAATAAAATAATGTAATGGAGAAGAAAAAAATAATCTTGCAGTGTATTAAGTACTGAATTATTGTTTCATTTTCCATTAAAATATGTAGTTGTGATGTGTTCATCTTTATGTTTGTACTATTTGAAAATTTGATAACTACAGTGTCAGTATTAATGTCTTAGTTCAATGTGTCTCTGTGAAGTGAAATAGATAAAATACAAGCAATTGATTTGAAATAGCATATTAAATTACTAAAGAATAAGCTGTAACTATAAGTCAGTACGACTGAAACTCTGCTGTTTACAGTAATCATTTTAAAGTGAAATTGAAAGGCTGTAGCAGATCTGGATAGTGAGTATCTGTGTGAAAGTTCTCCATTGCACCCTGCAAAGGGTTTGGGTTCAATGAAGAGAGAATGTGGTATTACTGTCAGGTAATTCCTGAAAATAGATACGGTAGATCATAACAAAGACTGGAGCATTGGTAAGCTCCAGGAAAGCATCATTATTGTGACTTTTTGGATGGTCTAGGATTTCTCATAAAACTTTTCCTTTTTTTTCTGTATGCAGTAGAGACTAACATAGATGATGTAGAAATTGTTTTTGTGGTGGTGAGAATCACATGGTAGAAAATGTGGAGGTGGTGAGAGATCAGATAAGGAGAGGGAGAAGATGTAAATAAGTGGACTAAGTTATAGCTTCATAGGAGAACAGGGTCCTTCCTATGACTTCACAGTCATTACAGTTTTTCAGGTTTGATGTTTGAGTAGCATTTTATATGACTCTCTATCTGCAAAGAAGTTTGAAGAAAGTCAGTCATATGGACTTTTGTTTGTTCTATCTGCCCGTGCATGTTCATGTGTAATTCATTTGCCACGCATACCTCCTCAGCAATCACTAAAGAGACAGTTCTTCCCGTTTGCTTATCCAAGTCACTCCCTGTTTGTCACTCTGGGCTGTTGCTTGCATCAAAACTGGCCTGCAGACGTCAGGGCTCTTTAATTCCATTGCACCTTCCATTCAAGGAGATAGGTCAGGAAATTTGGAAGATTTTAGGCTGAATTTTAAGTTCTCCATTTACTGAGAATAATTTGGGATTCTAACTTGGACCTTTCTTGAACAGATGTGACAGATGGACAGTGCAGCCATATATATTGCTGAAGTGTTTGTTCAAAAAGCCTAGAGAAGGTTTGATGCAAAGTGACCATTCTCTGGGGAGGAAAAAGGAGGAAAGCAAACCATTCCCTGTCCCATCCTGTTGAGTCATGTCTACCATTAATAAGGAACTAATTTAATATACCATGTCCTTTGCATGTTCTCTGGAGAATATGAAGGCTCTTGAGTGCAGGCTTAGCCTTGGTGGTGATGTGCTGAAGTGTGTTGGGACCCCTTAGAAGTTTAGTTATGATGTTGCTGCTGCAGCTGGGAGCTTTAACATGAGGGCTCTATATAAAGAGTTGCTGCTGGAGTTATGAGAACATATCTGTCTGTACACTATGTCTAAACCTAAAGAAGCACTCAGCCCACAACATATGAAGCTCATGAAATCAAGTTTTGGAGCCATAGAAAAATGTTTCCATTTCAAGCTCTATGGCCAGTCTTAAGAGATGGAGTGACTTACAGACTCTCCTAGTAATAATTTTTCTTCACCTAACAGCAGTATTCTGGTTTTATGAGTCCTATTTTCCTCTCTACTGGGGGGAACAGTTAGTTTTAGGCACTAAGAAGGCTTTACAATTTAGTGATCAGATTGTTGTAATACAGGAAATCTCTACCACTGCTCCATTCCATTTGGATTAAGAAAAAATAGTTAAGTAATAGCATTTTACTGTGTTCTGGCTGAGGCAGACTTTGCATTGGAGTTGGCTGTAAGCATAGTTGGATTTCTTTTTTCTGGGAAGGTTTACAACAAGGATTGCTTTCAGAGCTTGTCTTGAGCAGTCCACATTTTATGGATCTGTTGACCTTCAAGCTCAATTCATATTTACACAAAATATAGCAAGATTAGTTGCACAGCCTAATTTAAAAAAAAAAAAAAGCTACAATCCTTATGCCAAGGAAAAAAGACTTGCTTACCAAACTCAAAGTAGGAATGCACAGAGGACAGTGGAGGGAAGAACAAATATTGCTTTCTGTAATGTGGATGCTTCCCTTTCTTGAGCTGTGTTCACAACTTGGATTTGTTGAACATTCTAGAGGAACTGAAGTTGTGTGTGTGCTACTAAGACCTTTGCCTGTTGAGTGCCTGGCACCAAAAGGGAAGGGATAGAAGGTGTGGAAACTACTCTGAAAAGCATTTCTGCTCAAAGGTTCTTTGGCTCCAGAGAGCTGGCAAATATTTCCTTTCCCGTGTCCTTCTACTCTGTTTATAAACATCCATCTGATTATGAATATGAAAAGCACCAGCTGAGCAAGATATTTTTGTCATCCTTACTGAAGTTTTAGCACTGGCAGAAAACAAAAATGGAGACACAGAGTGTCAGTTACAAGGCTAAGAGACAGCAACTGGGCTGTTCTCTTTTACCCTCAGTTTCCTGAGAAGCCAGCTTAGAGTACTTGCTGGGTTTCAGTTCAAATCTCTAGCAAGGCTCTTGGGGCAGACTCTGCACCAAGGCAGGGGTTGATCCTGATTAGGGTAGTTAGTGGGTGTCTTGTATCTGGGTGGAAAAGGAATCCACTTTTATGATTAGAACACTTCTTAAGTAGATTGCATAATCTCTTACTGATGAGCCAAGAATAATGTGTCCTGATGGGCATCATGTTTGAAATGTGTATGTCCTTTGCAAATTAGGCTGTAACTATGTATTTCTGGTATGTTTACAGGGGAGACCCTTCAATTGTGAAGCTGAATATTGCTATTACCACAGGCTACCTCATTTCTGGTAATTATGCAACATGTATATAATATGCACAACCTATTTATTTATATTGAGTCACTATACCTGCATGTTTATCCTGAGCCACTGTGGTGAAGATGTGATATGTGCATACAATACAGTTTCTACTGTGGCTTTTAAAATTGCTAATGGATTTGTGGGTTGTGGTGATCTTGCTAGCAGATGTGAAAGTTGTAGTATCTCCCTGAGCACTGAAGAAATGCCAGTGTGTGGCTTTGTGATGGTTTGATGTGCAACCACCAGCTCCAGCTCAGTTTTTTTCCTTTGGCCAATTGAGAAGGTGTTAGAGCAGTGCCCTTCACTCTCTTCACAGTGCCTACAACTCATAGCTCTTCTATCATGTGTTTCTTCCTGTGACCTCAGAATGCTAGCAGAAGAATTTTAGTAACCCTCAGTACAAGCTAAGTCAAATGATGCCGTAGGATCCTGCCTGCCCATCTTTTAGTCTCACTTTAATCCAACATTCAGTCATGTATAAAACATGGACATTTTTATTATTTACTTTATATGTTATTTATTCCTACATATGTTTTATGTTCTTGATTTTGCTGTCAACTAAAATTGGCATGGGAATTTTGCTACAAAATGCTTTGGAGCTTTCTTTTATGTTGTGTGGGGATAATACTAGCTTATCAAAGCAAAAAATTGTTGTGACTTGGACTATTTTCAGTGAAAACTTCTCATGTTGGGATGAAGTCTCTGGTCAGAGACTGGGCCACAGACTTGCTTATCTCATACTAGATTTCTCAACCCAGTGGAAGGGATAATTTGGTGATCAGCATACTCAGTTAAACTGTGCTTTACTTTAAGTGTCTGGGTTTTTTCATAGCTTCAACTGTCATGTTTAAATTAATCAGTATCTATTTTTGAACAATTATACATTAAACTTTCATTATGAATTAATGAATGCCTTTGAACAGGCATCTCAACCTGACCACTCATTCTCTCTCTCTTCCCTATATAGTTGATGTTTAATTATTAATAGGAAGTGAGCAGCTATGTCAGATGATGTAGAGCCCTGCCTGAGGATAGCTAATATAAAAGAGATAAAGGCACACAGTGCACTTAAGAAAGGAATAGGGGTAAAGTTTTTGATTTTGAACCTTGGTCAATAATATTCCAGTCCAAAGTACTAATCTGCAGAAAGTAGGGACAGAAATTGCTTGTTCCAGTACAGAGAACAAAATCTTCAGAATTCTCAGACCATCATGGGAGAAGAAAGATTTGTTGTTGTTGTTGTCGTTTTTTGTTTATTTTATGTTAAAGCTTTCTTTTTAACACTGACTTTGGTCTGCTATGTCACTTTTACAGTAATTAGAAAATTCAGATTTAATAAAGCAAATATGCTTCTTATTCCAAATGCCTCTTACAAAATATTTTTGGTAAATGGTTCCAAATTTGCTAATATACTTTACTTTTTGATTTAGAGGTGGTCCATAATAGATCCCTGCATTTGTTGCATGTATTTGTATGTTTGCTATGCCCCCTGGAGACCTGCCTTTTTTTTTTTTAAGTCATTTGTTCCAGAATTCTGAGGTCACAGTGTGAAGTCACTACGAGATTCAAGAGCCACCTTTTCCTTCCAAAATACTTTGGCTAAAGCTATTGCATCTGTATTTCCGTTGATGTGGAAAGTAATAATTTATGGAAATGGTTGGGAGAATACTGTTGCCTAATGCTTTGACTGAAGTAAAGTCTTTAGGATAAAGATATTCTCTTTAGAGATCATTAATTCAGAGGGTTTCTACTGATGCTGTATCTTGGTATGTCTCTAAAAATTAGAGAAACTATTCTGAGGTCAATGATTGTATAATAAATAGTTCTTGAGAGTTATTTCTGTTCTCTTGTAGATCTGTTGCTTATTATTTACTACTGGAAGGCAATTGGTGACAAATTTTTTGTAATACATCACTTGGCAGCTCTGTATGCTTATTATTTTGTACTGGTAAGTGCTGCATTTTCTTGTAACATAAGCAGATGAGATTAAAGAAATAGCTTTTATAGACCTCACTTGCTTTTTGTTGAAAAAAAAATTCACTAGTTAATCAAATGCATACTTATACTTTGAATCATTATTTTTAAGTGTTTTTATCAGTTATTTGTGGTAAGTGCATGCCTTTTCAATTTTGCACTCCAACAAAAATGTGTAACTTTGAGCTTAAAAACTTTTCTCTGTTTTTTGCTATAAAGAGACTTTGACAGAAGGGCTTTTCATATGATTACAGAACAGGGTTTTAAATAAAACCACAAGCTTGAATATTTAGTTGGAAAGTTAAAAGGGAATGGTTTCAAGCAGTTAGTTCTGTTTCTGTCTCCCAGGTAACAAGTGACAGGACGAGGGGAAATGGCCACAAGTTGTGCCAGGGGATGTTTAGTTTGGATAGTAGGAAGAATTTCTACACTGAAAGGGTGGTCAGGCAAGTGTTCAGGGAAGTGGTGGAATCACCATCCCTGGAAGTTTGAAAGGAGTGTGGAGGTGGCACTTGGGGATATGGTTTAGTGGTGAACACAGAGCACAGGTAATGGTTGGACTCGATCTTGAAGGTCTTTTCCAACCTTAATGATGTTTTCCCTGCCCACTGTGTGAATCCCGGGTTTACAATATTAAAAGTGTCAAGATGCCAGATTACTGGCAGATTTCCCATGTAATGGGAAGGGGCTGAAGTACACTGACAAGTAAATACTCTGTTTCTGGTCGAAGATAATTAAATTTACTAATATTATCATGGATGAAAGTGAATTAAAGCTGAACATTAGATAAATGAAAATACCACTACCAAGGCTAATCCCCCATGCAGAAAATTCATTAGTTGCTTCTGAAGGAAACAGAAGGCATAGTATTAGTGTGAACTTCTTTAAAAGCATTTATTACTGTGTGGATATAGCTCTGCTTGTGGATGTCAGCGTGTTGCTCTCAGTCTATTGTCTTCAGAGAAAGTTACCCCTAAGTATGTTATTTCCAATTGCCTTTTGAGGATAGGAAAGAATTTGGTTAAACGCACAGATTTTCTGTTTAGTGTAGTGCAAACTGACATGAAAAGCTTGAAGTAGTGGGTATTTGCTTCCTTGGTGGGGGAAAGAGGACTCATGACACACACTCCACAGGTTGTTCAGGAAACTTAAGGAAATTAAAAACCCCCAATATTATCTCTGCATCTGCAATCTGCCGCTTACCCAGCAATTGTGTGAGCGGATACTATTTCCAGCACAACCAATTGATAAGGTCGATCAAAGGGTGTGCTGTGTCACCTGCAGTAAAGAGCTCGGCTGGAGGGGGTGTGGAGGGCCCGTGTGTGCCCGGAGGCGGGGCCGTGTGTGCCCGGAGGCGGGGCCGTGTGTGCCCCGCGGTGGGGCCGTGTGTGCCCGGAGGAGGGGCCGTGTGTGCCCGGAGGCGGGGCCGTGTGTGCCCGGAGGAGGGGCCGTGTGTGCCCGGAGGAGGGGCCGTGTGTGCCCGGAGGAGGGGCCGTGTGTGCCCGGAGGAGGGGCCGTGTGTGCCCGGAGGAGGGGCCGTGTGTGCCCGGAGGCGGGCCCGTGTGTGCCCCGCGTTGGGCCCGTGTGTGCCCCGTGTTGGGCCCGTGTGTGCCCGCAGGAGGGGCCGTGTGTGCCCCGCGGCGGGGCCGTGTGTGCCCGGAGGAGGGGCCGTGTGTGCCCGGAGGAGGGGCCGTGTGTGCCCCGCGTTGGGGCCGTGTGTGCCCCGCGTTGGGGCCGTGTGTGCCCCGCGTTGGGGCCGTGTGTGCCCCGCGTTGGGGCCGTGTGTGCCCGGAGGAGGGGCCGTGTGTGCCCGGAGGCGGGGCCGTGTGTGCCCGGAGGCGGGGCCGTGTGTGCCCGGAGGAGGGGCCGTGTGTGCCCCGCGGCGGGGCCGTGTGTGCCCCGCGGCGGGGCCGTGTGTGCCCGGAGGAGGGGCCGTGTGTGCCCGGAGGAGGGGCCGTGTGTGCCCCGTGTTGGGGCCGTGTGTGCCCGGAGGAGGGGCCGTGTGTGCCCCGCGGCGGGGCCGTGTGTGCCCCGCGTTGGGGCCGTGTGTGCCCGGAGGAGGGGCCGTGTGTGCCCCGCGGCGGGGCCGTGTGTGCCCCGCGGCGGGGCCGTGTGTGCCCCGTGTTGGGCCCGTGTGTGCCCGCAGGAGGGGCCGTGTGTGCCCCGCGTTGGGGCCGTGTGTGCCCGGAGGAGGGGCCGTGTGTGCCCGGAGGCGGGGCCGTGTGTGCCCCGTGTCAGACCCGCGGGCACGGCAGGGACCCGGCGGAGCTGCGGGCCAGGGCCGCCCCTGCCCTCTGCAGGAGGGAGGAAAGGGCTTTGTGTGCCCTTCCCTGTTGCCGAGTAAGAGCTCAGAGTTGGTCTTTGCTTTGGCAAAGTGTGTTCCGAAAGCAATGCAGGGACGTTTTTCTTCAGCATACGGTGTTTCTGTTTGAGCTTGTTTGAATGTTAAAGAAATCAAAACATATTTATAGTTCTTTCAGACAGTAATGATATCACGATAACTAGTAATCTATGACTACTTGCGTAAGTCTTCTCTAGTTAGATTTTCATGGCCATTTAACTGTAGGTCTTCTAAAGATTTATTTGAAGTAGGAAGCTACTGATTGGAAATACCTGAAGGACAATTGCAACTTTTGTGATAAAATTTGCTTTGAAAGTGCAGGAAAGGTGGTCACAGCTGGCAAACTCAGTTTGATTCAAGAAGTTGAGATGATGTATCGGTCTGTGTATACTTAAAGGCTCAAATGACAATTTCACATCTGTCTTGTTGATTTTTGTATGTCTTTTTTGTTTTGCTAACCAGAGCAAAGGTCTGCTGGCTTATTTTGGAAACTTCCGTCTTCTTGCAGAGTTCTCCACTCCTTTTGTCAATCAGCGGTAAGTGGCTAGGGAGGTTTTCCATAGTTCTTTTAAAAGTCAATCTGCATTACTATTTCTGTCACTTAGGAAGTCTTTTTATAGTTGTAGAATGTCTGCTGAGAGGGAATTTACATATATTGAAGTAAAGATTACTATATGAGAGTCTTTTTTGCTATGAAAACATTTTGCTGCTATTGCTGCAACAGTATAGCAGATATATTCAGCCCCAAGTTCCTTTTTAGATTAGACTAGGCTTTGTATGAAATGCCAGCTTTTTATGAAAATACCAAACAAAAAATTCACAAATAAAATATTCTTTATTAACTTGTATATTCATTTAATTTTCATAATAAAGCTGTCTTCAATATGAGTGTTTTTTCTTGGTGTCATGGACAAGGAAAAGAAGCAAGATAATATTGTAATCAGAATCCTAGAATGGAATTGCATTGCCATCCATGTATAATTTGAAGTTTATTTTCCAATATGCCACACCTGCAGATCTATATTAATATATGCATATGAATATCAATAATAATAGAAATGTATTTTTTTTTGCTTTAAAAATAGTTCTGCAAGTTATTTTGAGCACTTAAGTATATCTGAAATGGTTAATCTTCACGCCTGTTATTAGAGAAGGAAGGGACAGAAGCTTCTCCTGCAGAGCTCAGAGTCAGAGTCTGCCCTGGCTACTGGTTCAAGCGCTTTTACTTGATTTGCTGCTGTGTAAGAAAAGGAGGCTGATAATGCCACATACAGCAGCAAGGGGAAAGCTGTCATTGGAGTTTCATGGTGCTGTGGGGAGGATGGCCTCTCTCCTTACTCTGTCGTCACCAGAACACAGCTGGGGGTAGGGATTTGCCCTAGAAAGACTTCACCACAGGTAAGGGGCTTTGATACAGAGCAGGGCTGCAGCTTTCCCCTCTTCCTCCAACTTTTTGCAAGGTGGGATTAGAACTTTCAGTGTATCAGATGCCTTTTTCTTGACCATGCTTTTTGGGGTGTATTTCTGCTTCACTGCTTCTACATGTCTGGTATCTGTTTTCTAGATGTCTGGTAGAAAAAGGATAAGGCAAATAGAAACTGTATTCCTCCTGCAGACAGGCTATTTCCCGTTACTGCATTGTGACTGTAATCTCTGAAGTGTTTTATGGCACTGTAGCATTCCTCAGAGCTCTTACAAATAAAAAAGACTGTGCTGTGGTCCCTTTTGAACATCAGTTTGGTAAACTTGAACTTGCAGGAGGACAGAGTGGAATAATGGAGTTCTCCAGAGGCTGCTCTCCGCTGTCCTAATGCAGTTTAGTGGGAGATATCAGTCTGTTGTAGCCTGTCCTCTGTGTGCACAGAGAAACTAAATAAACACTTCTTCAAACTTAATGAGGAAAAACCAGTTTATATTGATATTCATGTCCTAGTGAATGGCTGTTGTCCCAGCGCCTATCAAACTAGGATGTCATCTTGGGTTCGAGCGGGTTCCTACACTGATGCTTACCTTCTAGACTGTGGTATTAGAAAGAATTGTGGTACATCTGGCTACTAAAAGTCATTTGTGTTACACTTTTAAAATGCCTTTGGTGAGGTTATGGGTCTTTGAATACTGACATTTAGCACTCTCTCAGAAAAGCAGAAATTGCTGCAGGAGATAATAAAGTCCCTTGCGCTAAGTGATGTCATCTCATTAGTGCATGATTTTTTTTCCATTAAATTTGAAGTGAATCAGACCCTTAAGAGAGTAAGTAGTGGATAATGATAACAACTTACATTACGTTTCTTGTTTGCATTCTTAGTCGACCAAAAGAGTTCTTATTAAAATATGAAAAGATATTCTAATCTTAGAACTGTCTGTGTATTTCCTGTCTCTAATTAGAAGTTTTCTCCATGCCAAGCATTTAGATCTTTTAATGTTAGTTTCAACATTTATGTAATTAATCCTGAACTGTGGTGGGTAAAATTGTGATGGTAACTGTTATTTACAGACTTTTAATTTTCTGGGAAAGGGAAACTGCTAAACAGATGCCCAGTTACCTATACTGGCATGTTGTAGTATGTTTGAAAACCATTTTTTAACATTACTCTTTGATTCTGCATTGTATATATCATTGAAAGTAAAGGCTTTGATTGGTAATCAGACCAAACATATCAGGTCTTTCTCTTCACCATGTCAGTGAGTGTTTCTGTGGTGAGGCATCCTGCTTCTGGGCTGGACTACCACCTCAAGTGCCTGGATTTTAATTGTTCTCGTTGCATGCTTTATGAATTTCTAGAATATTTCTGTTAGAGCTGGGTGTCTGGGAAATCTTTTCAGTGTATTTATAATTACCTAGGTTGTAATCTGTGGGTAATTAAATTAAAAACTACTCTTAAAACCAGGTTTAGAACTGTATTTTGTTAAATCATTTTAGCCTTGTATCTTATTGGAGAAAATCTGATTATTTCATTCTCTTCCTCATCCCCCATTATGAATACAGTGATTTAAGTTATTTTGCTCTGGTCCTGCTTGCCATTGCTGCACAAATTTTACTTGTTTATTCTGGTTTAAGTATGAATGACAAAGGATTAGAGGAATTTGTTGTTCCTTTTTCAGTCCTCAGGTTCTGTGTACTAGGCAATAGATAAGTTATGCCTGTCTACTATATCTAGGAATATGCAAAAATTCTTTTTTAAAGACCATTTATGGCCCAGCAGTAGATGGAGAGGCAGTTTTTAGATTTATATTTTTCACTGGATAATGTTTCAAGCTGTGACATGATCAAGAGTTGACAAAGTCTAGTTCTGAAAATGTTCTGGTTTTGGGCTGAACAGAAGCAGTCAGAAAATCCCCATTGCAAGAAATTAGAGCTCTTTCTGGACTATCAAATCCAAATTCAGTTTTATTGTTGCTTTCAGTGAGACAAAGAATTTTAGCTGCTGTTGGTATAAACTATTATAGCGAGTATTAAATACATCTTTGTGATTTTAAAAGATAGTTTTATTATTGTATATTACACAATAGTCACTGAAATGCACACGGGTTGTCAACTGGTTCACAATTCATATCAGGATTTTCTGTGTGTTATTCTGCAATATACTGGATACCATACACTGCTTAAGTGGTGGAGAAAAAGTGCAGCCAAACAGAACGATTTGTAACTAAGCCAAGACAAAGTGCAATAACTTAGAAATTATAAAGCAATTAAAAGCAATTAATAGATGATGAATTAAAAATAAACATTAAGTAAAATAAGTTTTAATGAGATGGTTTCAAGTCTGCCTGGTATTTGTGAACGCTTCTTTTGCAGGTGGTTTTTTGAAGTACTGGGATATCCCAGATCTTCAAAGGCCAACATCATCAATGGTGTGCTGATGACAGTTGTGTTCTTCGTGGTGAGGATTGCCGTCATGCCTGTATATTACAGCCATGTCATTTCTTCATTTGGAACAGAAGGTTTCCGGAGATTAGGATTTGCAGCCCAGAGCGCCTGGATTATCTCAAGTGTTGTCTTGGATATTATGAATGTGATGTGGATGATCAAAATTGCAAAAGGATGCTACAAGGTCATTTGTCTTATTGGACGGGAGGAAGCGAAAACTCATAGAAATGGAAAATCTGCCTAGAAATCATACACAAAATGAAATTTCTGCTATGAAAATAATTTGGGTTCACTGAAACAGTGCACATTTCTGCCATGGAATGCTCCTGTTATGGAAACAAGGTATTACCTCTGTACTGACCTTACTCTTTCCCTAGCCACACTGCCTGCACACCAAGGGCCACGCTTTGCGGATCCTGTCCAGTGAGGAATAAAAGCAAAAGCTCACACAAATGAGTTCCACATGCCTGTTCTAAGCAGTTGCAAGCATCAGAAATGAGAAAGGAGCAGACTGGTTACTTGCTTATTGTCCACCAGTGTGTTCAAAATGTTTCTCTCAGGTTTCTCCAATTAAAATGTTTTATAAATACAGTAAATACTGACATATCTGTTTTTTTTAGAAAATGAAAAATTCCCCAAACTCCTGATATGGTGCAATTTTCCAGGCACATTTCTATGTTTTCTTCTAGGAATAACAATCAAGATTTCATTCTTGACAACTTTTTAATTTTTGCAAGAAAAGCTAAAAATTTGGCTTGGATTCTATGAAGTCTTTTACTGCTTTTTGTTCTGCCTTATATGAATGCAAACCATTTTGGGAAATTTATGAAATAATTTTATCTAAAATGCTGTATTATAAGACCACGTGGTATCTTAAAAGCTGTTAAAATTCTCACTTTGATGGGAAGGATTCCCATTTGCTGTGCTAGGTTACATGCAATAGTACATCTTCTAATTTCCCCATGGAGCTTTTTTTGTAAGTTGATGTGGTAGATGATGTGTGGAAATGGCATAGTTCTTACTGAAGTGCTTTTTCCTTTGCTGCTACTACCTTTGAGAAGTGCTGCAGTTCTTCTCAGAGTATTTTTAACCATTGAATATTTGGATTCAAAGTTTAGTTGCAAAGATATAAAAATCTTTTGTATACGTGATGTGTAACTTTAGCTAATACTTCTTTCTTTTATCACAAAAATTACCTATATGATACGAAGCATTGAGGGGTTTTGTCACATTTTCCTTGTTAATCAAATCAGAAATCTGAGCTGTGACTAAGAACACTCTTGAATTAACTGTGCCAAACTCTTCTAAAGCTGTATGGTAATTCTGTAGAAGGAACAGTTGACCTCCGTAGACACAATATTTTGTTTGTTTGTTTTAAACCACATATTTGTCAATAGATACTCAGTTACTCTGAACCTGAAGGCTTGGAGGTCATCAGAAAGGAATCTCACTATTTAGGAATGGTCCTAAATCTATCTCATCTGTAATACAATTTGAGGAAATTCTGAGTTATGTTTAATTTAAAATTATTTTGAGAGCTATATTTATGTGTAAATTTGTTTTATTTTGCTTCTTTGAACCAGAATTGTGACTGATTGACTTCTGTATTTTTCCTCGGTGTAGGTGTGCTAAAAGTGTCCATTTTCACTGAGACATCAGTGCACATCCCAATTATTGTAGCAATCTGTTAAAGCAATTTATTTTTAAACTGAAAGATAGCATATTTAGCCCATGTTGGGTGATTAGTCCTGTTCCCTCTGACAAAGCTGGGTGACATGAGCTCTCCCCTCCGTAGTCAGAGGTGTGAGTGCCCCGTGCTGTCGTCCCTGGTGAGGGACTCTGCTATTCCCCTCTTCCAGAAATGGCATGTAAGACCCAAGAGGACTGCATAGGCTGAAATGCCTTTTAACCAAGGCAGCTGCAATGAGTTTAGTTCCCCAGTTAAAATGCTGTCAGGGAGTATTGTTTGGACTTGTGTAAAATGCACTTTTGAAAGCCTAGTTCCATTGCTCAGCTCTGCAGGCTTTTTTCTAAAAGTTTCCCAATCCTGCCTTGTTAAGGGAGATAGCAAGGATTGTCAGTACTTGTGTTTTTTGGATCCCGTGGTTGTTAATACTTCCCAGGCCTACAGACAAAAGATCAGTTTATGCCTTGGGAGACTTAGTAATTAATCTGTTGAGCTGTACAATCTAAATGAGCACAGTGCCTCATTTGGATACCAGTAAATCCAAGTCTTTGAGAGTCGATCCTGTGACTTGCTTTGCTCAAAGCAATAAACTCTCTTTTATGCTAATTTGCAGAACGTGGTATCTTTTGAAAGGAGATTTCAGTGTACCTAATGCAAAATTTTAGAGAGGCTATATTTCTATCACCTTTATGATTTAAAGGTGTATATGAAATACTCTTTGCTTTTTAAATCACTAGATCCCTATGATTAATAGTTTTGTAAAAGCTTGTTCCTTTCTAAAATTCAGTAAATCCAAACATTCTGGGGAAGCATGCTTGAAAATAGAAGTCTGCTTTTCTTTTTAGGGAAGGAGGATGAAAAAATTGAGAAGGCTATATGGAGCAACTCTTAGGGTGATAATTCATGAAAAGTTTCTGAAATTTATAATTTCTTACATAGACTTTAATATTTCAGTGTTTTAAATATTCTGTTCCCAGTGGAGGCCATTTATTAAAATGGTCATCTTCTTCCACTTTTAGATAGACCTATGTTTGATAGGGGAAAAAAACCCAGTAATTCAAGGTATAATAAAAATGATGTTAAAACTAGATTTAGAAACAAAAAACAATCCAAAACTCTGCATACTACACTTTGGCCAACAATTCGGGATTGAAGGGCATGGGATAATTCTTTTAGAACAGCTAATATTTTGGATTGCTGCACAAAGTTAGTGTAACTAAAAATTTATTTTGCAATGCATTAGCTTTAAATTTTATAATTTTTTAAAAACATTACAATTATGTCCTGATGGATCAGAATAAAATTTTCTTTATAAAAAAAAACTATTGACAGCTGTGATTTCACAAAGCAAAGACTTTAGTAAACAGGCAGCAAAGCTGTGATGTACTAAATACAGTAGTGTATATAGGGCACTTTTTATCTGCCATTAAAAGCTTATAATACAGCAACTTAGATAGCTGTGGCACCCATTTTTTAATTGCACTTTATTAATTTTAAAAATGTGGTTAAAATACTGATAAAATTTAATGTTGTAAGCTTGTGTCTTTGTTTTTTTAATGCAAAAATGTAAATGCATGATAATTAGCATCATAAAAATGCTTTTGAATGTAATATCTTTTTAGTGGCTTAAAACTTCTATTTTTAACAGATGCATTTTGAAAGCAGACTCTTGGCATGTCACCTGGTGTCTTTTCTGTGAGCATATCAAATGGAAGGAGTGACTCTTGTATAAAATTCTTCAATACCAGGTGAAATAAAATTAGCTTGCTGATCATGGGAGAGATTATTTGTACCAGTTAGGCTATATGTAGAAATGCAAGTTTCCATTTTTTTATGGCTTTAACTTTTCATCAAAAGTTGATTAAATACCATGTTCCAAACTCTATAGGAGAATGGTAAGTCAGGTGTTCTGTAACTGATTTGTGGAATCAGTACTTGCAGAGAGGAAATGTACTTCAAATACTCATTTTCTGAGTGGATTCAGTGGAGAGTCTCACACAACAGGGATGCTGTATGGGTTATCTGTGTGAATTCTTCAGTGGTAAAGAATTACATCTCTGAAGCCTACTCTACCTCTATAAATACGTGCTATCTTGAGTGAGCTCCATAATTTAATAGCTTAATTGCTTAAAAAACATAATCCATTGAATGATGAAGTATATGCACAGGAAAATGAGGGGAGCTGACTTCACATATAAATTCTTAACTATTCCAAATTTTGTACTAAAGTTCATTAAAAGTTAAATTAGTTCACAGTGTTTGGAAGAGAATGACTTCCATCTTTATTTCAGATGTTGTGGGAGAAGATTACTCACATTGCAAAACAAACAACCTAAGGGTAAAGCTTACACAAGTGAGCAAATGTATTCAGACAGGTTTAAAGAGGAGAGGAGGAGACTTTGAATACACACATAGAGATCCAGATATCTTCCTACTGCTGTGGTTGGGACAACAGCAGACTGATACGTAGCAGAAGGGTTTAAATGTTTGTGTCTCTGTTCACAATGGAAAAGGAAACTTTATTTTTTAAAATTTTCAAGCTGTATAAAATGGAATCCCAGTTGTTGATTACTGTATGAAGAGGACTTTTTCTCATGGTCTTGTGTGTGTTTAAGCATGTTTGTACAAGCTTTCTGTAAAAGACCTTTTAAAAGAGAAGTTTGAAAAATTGTTTTGTGATGCTTCTGCTGAGCCATTCAGAGGAAAATAAAGGGCTCCTTGACAATTACTCCAGCTTAGGGTCTGGTGCGGTGTGGGCTGCTGCTGAAAGCCATCAATAAAGCAAATAGAAAGGGACTAGAATTTTCAGATGAAAAAGTGTAGTAGTGCAAGTTTAGAAGACTGAAAAAATATTGCAAGCCCCTTTCATATTTTTAATAGCCTACTGTAGAGCAGCATTATCTGGGCAGAAGGAGCTCCACGAGGGTAAGTTTCTTCTTGGTCAGATTTCTCATGTCTATTGAATACTGGCAGAAAAAGAACAGTACTTCATTGCTGATATCCTGATTGATGGCAGTCAGATGGAAATAGTGATAATATTTATGAACTTTTAACATTCATCCAAGCCTGGATAAAATCTGTGGTAGACAGGTGAAGTTCTTAGGATTTTCTGAAAGCAACTTTCAAGTTGTTTTTATGACTGACAAGGTGAAATATGTGCTGTCTGGGTTGTTCAGAGATCTGGATTAAAGCATCAAGTTGTACTTTTAGATGGTAACACTTGGTGAGGTTTCTTATCCATTAAAAATTCCTACTAGCTACCTCCTTTGAAAGTCTTGTTCTATTTATAATAACCAAGCACTTTATAGCTCAGTAAAGAATGGAAGGTAGCTATGAAGAATAAATTGTATTGTTTGGTATAAGAAATATTTTGGCAAAATTTCTTCTGAGAACAGTTTCATTGTGATGTCCTACACTGAGAGGGCATCTGTTTAATATGAAATATATACATTTTTAACCTAGTTGTAAGTAAAAGAAGTGTCTTTAAGAGAGTGAGGTATGAAGTGATCAGCATGGCTTGGTATCAACCACATAATGATTCAGTGTGCTATTTATAACTTCCTACTTACTGAAATTGAAAATATAAAAGCAAATAAAATATTCTGTATTGTGTCTTTATTTTTAATCTATGTGTGGGATGTCAAATATTGTACTTGTCTTGTGGACAGGACATGCTTTTATGAGCCTATAAATATTTAAGTATATGAGAATCTGCACCCAAATGAAACATGTTGCATGTAAATTGTCTTCTAAGTTTTTAAATTTTGGTATTTTTAAAAATTTGCTAGGTTTGAAAGCAACATTTGAGTATGAATACTAAGCTGTAATACAGAATACAAAATTTTGAATGCAATGTGGTTTTGTTTATAGTAATCCTATTCCAGTTTCACGAAAAAAATCCATCAAATCATAGGGGGAAGGGAAGAAAAGGGCTAATCATGAACTCGGCTATATAATTTGCACACTTAATATGCAGACATCCAAATATCCTGGATTTATTTCTAGCATGCATTTACGAAACAGTGTTTTCTTTAATATTGACAGATACCTATTTATGTTGAATAAGCACAGCTAACCTGTTATAAAATCAAATTAGAAAACCTGTTTGGAACAAATGAGTTACAAGTTAGGCATACATAATGGAGCCTGTAATTCGAAAATGTTTATATAATCTTCTATCTAAGAAGAAACTTGATGAGTTTATCTAACTTATGTGCAGAGCAAGGACAAAAACTGTAGATTCTGCTAGAATAATTTCTGGTAAATCCTGACAATCTGGTTTGCAGCAAATTCTAATACTGTCACAAAATGTCAGAATCACATTATTAAATTCAACTAGTAATGTGACCTGATTATAGTAGCAATCCTTATCATGGCACAAGAACTTAAAAATGTAATATAACAATTCTGAAGATTGGTGATAAAAGTAATCTGTCATAGTAAGGAGAATTATTAAGTATTATGGGTTTAAATTTACTTTTTATTATAAGAAAGAATCTGCATTATTTATTAGCATTTCAGTGATATTGTAAAGCATTTCTGTATTTTGTTTGAACAGTTTAGGAGCTTGCATAAAATGATATTGGCTGGTTTTTTTTCCCTTTGATATATGCAATAATGTCAATAAGCAATAAATTGCATGTTGTATGCAAGGTATTGGTACTTCATAATAAAGGAAAGGAACACATTTTCTTATTTTGTGAAGTTTTTTTCCTTAATATGATAAAAGCTTATGTACCTATAAGAAGTGTATCATGAAAGGAGAGTATTGGGGGGTTCAATACTGAAACAACTGGCTTTTATGGCATCTTGAGATTTCATGCTGTATCTTATTTATTTTAAAGAAGGTGAAGGTGGGTGTATGAGGTCTGAGCCCCACTGTTACTCAGGTGGCTGGAATTTTGAATGCTGAAATTCTATGTAGGACATCACTGGGGCCAAGTATGTAACTTAAACTATAAATGTTTGTTGTGTATTGGGGAAGAACTTTTGTATTTGATAGTATAATTATATTGTGTTGTCTTGTAATAGCACATGTGCCAGGGCATAGGCTGGACAGTTGTCTGAAGGCTCTGGGGATAAAGAGCTGCTGTTGTCAGCTGTTATAAATATGACGCACTACACAGTCCCTTACTGAATATTAAGATGGGCAATTAATTATGGCAATTCCTAGGTTCTATATGTGCAGTGAACATATACATGGAAGCATGAATTTTATGGTAAAGCCCACAGGTTTCTTTGAGCATCCTTAGAAATTGCTGCTTTTTATATCTGGCTTCCAAACACAGGTATTACTCATGTTTCTTTATGTTTTCTTATGTGTCGTGCAATGGTTAAATTACTAGATGAAAACACAAAGCAGTCCAGTGTTTTTCTTTTTTTCCTCTCCTCTTTTGAAGGGTATTTAGTTGCATTTGTAAATTATATACTTAAGCTACTAGTTTTACTGATAGTGTAGTAAACTGCTCATTAACTCGCTGGTCTGTTAGCAAGTGAGTGGGAGTTTCTGGGAACAGACATTCTTTGGGGTGAGGTGCTATATAGGTCAGATTTCCAACTGCTTGAGGAAGGACAATGGGGCTTGGTAGGAGGCTTTCATATTGGCTCCAGGCAGCTTTTAACACAGGATGGAGGAAAGGACAGAGCGTGGCTGGGAACAAGGGATGCCTTTCAGTGAGCCATTCTTAAAATGATCCATTCAACAAATCTTGCTTAAAGTGTGAGAAACATTATTTCTCCCTAGGATATAGGTTATAGGAAGTATTTTGTATATCCACTTCTTTGTCATACTTGGGTGTGCAGTTGCTTTTCATTTTCTCCTCTTTTTTTTTTTTTTTATTACTCTTTGTGTTCTTGCTGAAAGCTTTTGTTTCTCTCCTCATATTGGTGTGATAATTTTACAGTAAGATTAAAAAAAAAAATCAATCTTTGCAATGGATATCTGTCATATTTTAGAAGGTGGGCTTCTGGGTGTGATATCTTGCTGTGCTTTTCTGGAGTTCACAGCCCAATATACCTATGGGTAGACTGTGTGCTTCAATGAGATTGGGACCTTGGTGTTCTTTGTAAAGAAGGCTTTACAGTACAAGAAATTGGCTCATCTTACAGAGGGTGAAAACTCTGATCTATACAATAACTAACAGTGCAGTTGTTGCTTCTTGTGGAGAATGATGGTGGAAAGCAGGGAGATGGCATGCTGACATCTGCAGCATTTTGTACTTTGAGAGGAAGGACTAGAACCAATTTTCCATTTGAGAAAGCCAGAGAGAGAAAATCTGTTTTACCCATAGAGTCTTTCTGCCACTGACTTGAAATATTTGGAAGCAGATACGTCAGTTGCTCGGTGGGAGGATCTTATTAACCAGTGTCGTTAAGTGAGGACAGGATGGGTGACTTGTGGTTGTTCAGCCTGGAGGTGAGAAGGCTCTGTGGACAATCCAGAGCCCCTTCCAGTATGTAAAGGGCTACAAGAGAGCTGGGGAGGGACTTTTTACAGAGGCATGTAGTGATAGGACAAGGGGGAATGGCTTTAAATTGAAAGAGGGCAGGTTTAGATTGGATGTTAGGTAGAAATTCTTCCCTGTGAGAGTGGTGAAGCATTAGAACAGGTTGCCCAGAGAAGCTGTGGATGTCCCTGTTCAAGGCCAGGTTAGATGAGGCTTTGAGCTACCTGGTGTACGTGTCAGGAATATTAATCCACAAACACCAAAGGTTTATGTCCAAAAAGGAGGCAGAAGAGTCCTATAACTTTATTCAAATAAAGGGAGAGGTCATGGGGCATTCATTCCCTGTGGGGTCTCTCAAAATTTTTAGGGGGCACAGCCTCCTTTTTATCCTAATTTTCCAGCTGCATTTTCCCTCTCTCTTTTCCCATTGCCTGAGGTACTTGAGAGGTACAGACTTCCAGAAACCCTTAATACCCAAGACCCCCTTCTAATGTATGTTCCCCCCTTCCCTGTTTTTCTTTTTCCTTTTGCCTCTGTTCTTTTCCTCTAAATCCAGAGATCTACCACAGTCTTGATTGAGTAGCAGTCTGTGTCGATTAGTGGAATTCCTATGGAATTTATTGTTCCCCCCATTGCTTCTTTCACCTCTCTGTATCTGGCTTTATCTACCATCAGGCCCACAGTTTGCTTGTAAACACGTCCTTCTCATTCCTTTTATAGGGGAAGATGTCTCTGCCTATTGCAGAGGGGTTGGAATGAGACAATCTTTAAGAGCCCTTCTAACCCAAACTGTTCTGTGGTTCTGTACATGCAGCAAGTGAAGACTTAAAATGGTTAGTGCTGCTTACACAGCTCTTACTCTGAGTGTCGTCTTAGATGCTGCAGCAGAGCCAGATCTGCCTAAATTGGGAAATGATGGAGGCAATCAGAATGTTTTCTATGCCATATAGTAGAGATTCAATTACTGCCATGATGCTAAATTTCTATCTTAAGGTAATCAATATGCTGTGCTGATAATTCTGGCATGCCGAAAGGGTAGAAACCAATTTCTTCTTAAGTAATCAAGACTATAAAAGGGCAAAAATGACTGAAAGGATGAGTATTTGGTATTGCTTTTTACTTGTATTCTTATTTCATGTTCATACTGAATGGCAATCTCCTTGTTAACAAGAAAGATCCTACTTTGAAACATGGCATGTAAAAGTTATCTTAAAAACACTCCTGAGAGGAATATATAAAAGCTTTTTATATTCAGGTAGTTATATATTTTGAAATACTGCTGCTTAGAACTATTTCAGTTTTGTCTTTTTTGAAAGAAAATCACTCATTTCTGTATGTACCCTTCTTCCACATAAGAATTTGGATTTTCTTCATCCTAAGATACTGTAATATCTGTGTCACTTGAAGATTATATTCCTTTCTACTTTAGTTTTATTTTTAATTGCTACAATGAAATAGAATATTTGGGAAAAAATGTGGGTTTTAAAAAATCAGTTCTAATTGTTAAACATTTATAATGAATGTTTCTGGGCTCCCCACCTGCTTTTTGCACTTGACAGCCTCTTTTAGAGTCCACGTGGTGGGATGAACATGTAAATAGTCCTGTGGGGTTTGTACCTACTGTTACAGTGGTTACTTTACAGCCACGTCTTATCACTTGTTGGTCAAGAAGGGATGCGATGAAGGGAGCATTCTGTGCTCTGATGCACAGCGAGCTCCACCTTCTGTGTGTTATGCACGGTACTTCACACATATAGTTAAACTGCATCTGGCTTGGAAATAAGGCAATATTCTTAGGAAATCTTAAAAGAGCTGTCATAATTTTCTTGGCTAGTTGATGTTTAAAAATAATCTTACAACATAACTTTACTATTTCCGCAAGTTTAATATTAAAAAGGACACACCTTTACGGTATCGATGCGTGCTGCTAGTACGTTGTGGGTTCCTTCTATACTAAAGCAATTATTTGCGGTTTTAAGGGATGATTTCACTAACAAGCTCACAGCACCAGGCACGAGCAGCGTATCCCTCGCTAGCGCAGCTGCCCGGGGCTTACCGCGAGCCTCGGTTGGCACGGTTCGCTGTCGTGGGCAAGTTTAGACCCAGCTCTTGTCCCCTGCCGTGCGCCCCCGCGGGCTCCCCCCGCGCCTAACCCGGGCCTGGGCGGCCGTGCGCTGGGCGAGGGCTCAGCCCCGGGGCCACCCTAGCCCTGTGCCCCGCGGCGGGCGGGAATCGGGCCCTGTGCCCGCTCCCGGAGCCCTGGCGGCGGGCGAGGATCGGGCCCTGTGCCCGCTCCCGGAGCCCTGGCGGCGGGCGAGGATCGGTACCCGCTCCCGGAGCCGAGGCGGCGGGCGGGGATCGGGCCCTGTGCCCGCTCCCGGAGCCCTGGCGGCGGGCGGGGATCGGTACCCGCTCCCGGAGCCCTGGCGGCGGGCGGCGATCGGGCCCTGTGCCCGCTCCCGGAGCCCTGGCGGCGGGCGGGGATCGGTACCCGCTCCCGGAGCCCTGGCGGCGGGCGGGGATCGGTACCCGCTCCCGGAGCCCTGGCGGCGGGCGGGGATCGGTACCCGCTCCCGGAGCCCTGGCGGCAGGCGGGGCCCCGGCCCCGTGCCCGCCCCTCGCCGGCGGGCGCAGGCGTGCAGCGGAGCCGCGGTCTCGCGAGGCGCTGGGGGCCGCCGCGGGGGCGCGGGCCGGGCCAGGCGAGGTGAGGAGGAGGAGGAGGGCGCGGAGGATGTGCGGGGTGCGATGGGGTAGCGGCAGCTCCGGACACCACGGCGTTGGGAGGCGGGCGCTGAGGCGGCGGTGCCGCCGCGCCGCGCAGAGGAGCGGGCCTGCCCTGACCTTGCGGGTCGGTCACGGCGGGGGCCGGGGCGGGGCGCTCCGGCGGGAGCCGCTGCCCTTCAGGGCGTGCGGGCACGGCCCTTGCCAGGGACCGTGAGGAGCGGCTGGGGAAGAGCTCGGGGCAGCCCTGGTAGGCCCTTGAGTTTTTGTTTGGGATGGA
This sequence comes from Hirundo rustica, assembly GCF_015227805.2. Taxonomy (NCBI): domain Eukaryota; kingdom Metazoa; phylum Chordata; class Aves; order Passeriformes; family Hirundinidae; genus Hirundo; species Hirundo rustica. The sequence goes on from NC_053458.1 coordinate 17,556,523, forward strand.
AGCTTGTTACTTAAATCTAGTTTCTAATTAATTATTTAATTTGTGGTGCAGCGCTGCACCTGCACTTGGCGTTCACCTTCATAAATAACCAGTGCAGTTTTGTGTTACGACTGTTTGCTTTCTTTTTCTTTAGAAATTCGATCTTAAAAGGCCCGGTGTGCAGACGCCATGGGTTTGTCCGCATCCTCCCCGGCTGCTGCACAGCAGTCACCAAATGCATCCAGGCAATATCAGACGGCATCTCCACCTTCAGAATGTCCCATGCATCAGGAAAAAATGAACGGTAATCATGCTTGAAACCTAAATGAGCTAAACTCTACTTGGGAACCAGACTGAAAAATACTGGGGGGAGGGAAGCGAGAAATTCTTCAAATAAACTCCAGGTTTTTATTTAGCAAAAGTCATTCTCAAGTAAATTTTCCTTAGGAGGAGTCACTTGTTCACTAGAACACTGTGCAAGCTGCTCTGTGTGTAGAGACAGGAGGTGCTCACTGTAGAACCTGTGGGTCACTCCCAGTTCGTTTCACAGGGGCCCTACAGATCTGTTCTGTGGTGTGGTACAGCCACAGAGGGGCGCGGAGCCCCTACAGAGATGGTGACTGGTTTACTGGTTGTCACTAAAACTTGCGTCTGGAAAAGGGCAGTAAAAGGGTGGAGTGAGATGAGTACCTGGAGAAGGACATCAGCTCTTCTCTTAACTCAGCCAATGCACTGGATCAGCTTCGCTGAGGAAATCTTAAGTACGAACAGTTCACTGTTGGACCAGCATGGGGATAGGAAATGAGCATTCAAAGACTACACAGGAAACTGATCTTACTATGATTTGAGTCCTGAAATGTAGGAAAAAGAGCAGTTCAAACTGTTGAAAAGCTCAGAAGAAAGAATGAAATACCCGTTTGCATTGGCATGAGCCTTCAATGAACTTTTCCATTTCATGTATTATTAGAGTTTTCATCTTGTAGCAAAATGTATACTGCTGTTGCGTTTAAGGTTGTCCAATGCACATGAAGACTGCTGATCATAGAACGGAGAACACAGATGATGTTCCTGCACATCAAGAAAGAGCTTATGAGTTTGTAGCATGTCCTGTGAAGTCTGGTGCATCTCAAATGAAAGATGACATAGATCCCAGCAATATGGTAACTTTTGCTTACTTCATGTGTTTTCTTTAGTCTTGTTTCTTCAGAAGTGTTACACTCAAAAATGTAAATAATGTTACTCTGTAAGCTGGAAACTCTGGGAAATAACATTTTTTAATTATTATTTTAAGACTGGTTTTTCTCTTTTTTTTTGCAAATTTTATTTGAAACAAGTTGCATCTTATTTAACATTGTGTTAAAATTCACATCTCTGGTGGTCTTCCTGTTTTTAAATATCTTTTGCTCTCTACTTACTAGTTACATAAATGTTTTTTATGCTACGTTGGTGGATTTTCATTTCAGTGTAATGGCAGTATGGTTGAGTTTTGATTAGCGTCTCCAAGATTTCCTCTAGTTTACAAAAAGCATTGCTCTTTTGAAAGTTGAAGTTTTTTGAAAGTGAAAGTACAAAGCTTTTCTGTAGTCTTCTGGTGACAAACTTGTGCAAAGCGTTCTGCTGCAAAAAAGGTCATTTTGGTGGTCTTAAATAAAGGCTGAACTTCTTGATCTTTGTAGGAGGTGATTGTTTATGCTTTGATTTTTCTCAAACACTGTAACTTAAAAACATGCTAATACTCTACTGGTTGTTTGTTCTCCTTGTTCTGTAGATGCCTCCTCCCAATCAGCAGCCATCCCCAGGTCAGCCATTTCCATTGTCAACTGTTAGAGAAGAATCTTCCATTCCTAGAGCACATTCTGACAAGAAATGGGTCTACCCTTCAGAGCAAATGTTCTGGAATGCTATGCTAAGAAAAGGGTAAATACATGTGTCTGTGAGCCTGGAATTCATGAACTTGTGTCATTTGTTACTGGGGTTTTTTTCTGAGAGTTTGTGGATTTTAACCAGTAAATAATAAAGTAGCTCTTCTAAAAAAGTACTATTTTTAGAAACATTTTTATTTTAAAGGGTGAGTTGGTCTCAAAGGCCATGTGTCTTCCAGTGACCAGGAAGATGGCAAAAAAATGCCAAGCAACTGCTACTGGCTCAGAAAATTTTCTTAAAAGTCCATGCACAGGCGTAGACAAAGTTTGCATGATTGCCAACTTTCAGTCTCAATTGGTTTCATGCTAATGCTGTAAAATGACGGTAGAAGTTCTATGTAAGAACATCTAATTTTGCAGAATTGCTAAAAATGGGGAAATTTGCAAGTAGATATTTTTGGTATTTACAAAAATTTAGTGTAGGCAAGACTAAAAATCCTCCTGTGCTGATATTTCCTTGTTCTTTTGTATGATTTGTTTGTCATTCTTGAACAAGTGAACTTTACAGGTAGTTTACTTTTGAAGCAATAGTGTCGATATGGTTCATAACACAGTATGATATAGCAGCCTGTGTGGAACATACAAGTTTTGGTCCTGTGAAAACTGAAATGTGTTAATGTTATGCCAGTTGAAAAGGAAGCACACATGCAGTCAAAGTGCATTGTCAAGAGGGATGAAAAGTATTTCTAAGTGTTGCCACAATGTATTGAATACAGGACTTCTGTGCATTAGGAACACAAGTGGGATTTTTCCTAAGCATTTTTATGAATACTGTGATGTTTGCACACTCTGATAACTTTCTGATCCAGTTGAGCTGTTAATTTAGCTATGTAGAATTTGTGGATCTCTGTGATGATAAGTTTCTGCACAGAAAATGAAGTGGTTCTCAACATGCTTAAGCAGATGAGCCAGAAGTTTGTGTACTTGTCTTGTGTCTTACATACAACCTTAAATCTTGATTCAAAAGTTCATCAGATAAACCTAGGAAGGTGGAATAGTTATGCTGTAATGTTTATAAACTGTTTTCAAGTTCTTACTTTTTAGGTGGAGGTGGAAAGATGATGACATAACGAGTGAAGACATGACGAACATTATTAAGATTCATAATCAAAATAATGAGCAAGCTTGGAAGGAGATTTTGAAGTGGGAAGCTCTACATGCTGTGTATGTACCTATGAAATATTGCATATGGAGTATTTGTAATGACAAAGATACAAGTTGTCAACTTAGCATGACTGGTGAAAAGCAGTGATTAAAAAACTGTTACTTTTTAGGTCAGCATAGTCCCTTGTTCCTACAAGACACAGACTAGTTAAACATTTGGTATTGTAACTTTTTCTTTGAAATTCCATGATGGTTTTTACACAGTAGTTTGGATTATGGTTTTCTATTCTTTAATCTATTAAATCTGTGGGTTAGATTTGCAGAGAACTGCTTTGTTGACAAATTAGAACAATGTGTGTGAATCATATCAGAGATCGTTTATCATACCAGTAGTAAGTGCTGGCAGAAACTGGGTGACTTTTCAAAGGAAAGGAAAAAAAATTGGTTTATCTTGTTATTAATTTTTTACTGTTGCTTTCTTCTACCCAGTTTGTTACTAAAACAAATTACCATAGTGGTTTAATCACTGAAAATAAGACTGTGTTAAAAGGTAAAAACTGTTTTCCTTTTAAATTGTGTGCACAGGGAATGTCCATGTGGGCCGTCGCTGATGCGGTTTGGAGGCAAAGCAAAGGAGTACTCACCAAGAGCCAGAATACGTTCATGGATGGGGTACGTGGGCAGGGAAGAAGATCTTCCAGTGAGATGGGAGGCCAGAGAAATGTTTCTGGAAACATGATGTAGAATTAATTTAAAGAAGTTTCAGAACAGGTATTGCAAGTTAGAATTGCCAGAAGATAGAAGTACTAGTGGGATCTTACGGACAAATGAATCTTGAACTGGACTTCCACTCCCTCTCCCAGGGAGGGGAATATCCATTAAAATATCTCCATGGCCTGTTCCCTGTCCTTTCCAGGTACGAGCTACCCTTTGATCGGCACGATTGGATAGTCGACCGGTGTGGGAAGGAAGTGCGCTACGTTATCGATTACTACGACGGCGGAGCAGTGGACAAGAACTACCAGTTCACCATCCTGGATGTGCGCCCTGCGCTGGACTCACTCTCGGCCGTCTGGGACAGAGTGAAGGTGGCCTGGTGGCGCTGGACTTCCTAAGTGCTCCTGTGGTGTGTACTCGAAAAGTAACCACTTTCTCCTAGACAATGGACGTGTGAATATCAGGACTTGAGACAGAAGTTCACTGCAGCTGTCATTGCTTTCATCGTCACCACTGTTCTTTGTGGGTGGGAAAGGGAGTTCAGGGAATTCTCTCGTTGAGTACACCAATGCTTTGTGGTGTTTCAAATGGAATAATAAAGTTACAGTGGCAAAAACACGTATCTTAATTTTCTTAAGAACTGGGAAGCCTTTCTTACTTTCTCTCAGATTCTGCATAAGGTTGCCTTCTTTTCATGACTTCAGTGCTGCTCCAAATACCTTACAATTCTGATTCTGACTGGAGTTTTGAGTATTACTTGATTAGTGAAAACTGGAAATTTCATAAATTATTTCACGTATTTAATGTATTTGAGTATCTCCATGATGAATAAAGGGTAAAAGATCTGGACTCTTTCAAATTACATGTTTTATTTTCACTGTAAAGCCATGTATTTGTTTTCACATGGACATTTTACCTATTCAAATACATACTTCCTCAGAAAACTTCAGTTAATCAGTTAAAGGAGGTATAGTGTGGTCTGAGTATTTTAAAGATATGTTATATAGAAAAGGAGAATATACTCATGCAATTTTTAATCTGCAATTTTTCTTTGAATAGAAGAACATCTGTTAGAAGCGGGAAATGAATATCACTTTTAAAACAGGACACTTTTAAAAAGACATAAAATTGATATTTAATGACTATTTATTTGAATATTCAAAGGGTGGTTTTCTGATGTAAGAAAATGCATTATTTTAGTATTTTCAAGTCTATAATGTGTGTCATGTAATGAATTCAGGACAGAGCTAAGCCTTATTTAAAGAACCTCCTGCAGTGCATCTGTATTTGGCATCCTGGCTGCATTACTGATATTTATTACAGCGTGGCTTTTTATGTAATAAAGAATTGCACAAGGGGGTGTGACTGCACAGTCACACACGTGAGTATAAGTGAGGTGCATTACAGGTGTGTACGTAAGTGGGCTGAAAGGGTATCAAAAGTGCCATGGGAGAAGGTTGATTGGAGTGTTTTTTAAGAGCAATGCATGGCATAAAGATTTGATTATTGTTTGTGCTTAGTAAGGGAAACAAACTTTTTAAAGTGTTCCACTGTAATAGATTTAAGTTTGCTTGACTCGATAAGTTTCAGGTGCTGTGCAAAACACTTGGGAATGGAAAGGAGTATGAGAATAGCACCTTGTAGCTTCTCAAATGTGGGAAGCTGCCTTCTTGAAACTCCCCAACCTTAATGGGAAACTAGCTGTACATTTCATTTCCTGAAAGTGGCCTATGTTTAACTGATATTGGAACCTTTTTTTTTTTTTTTTTTTTTTTTTTTTTTTCCCAATGGGGAAAATTTAATTTTCCCCCTCTTAATGTTTCAGGAAAGTCACTTCCCATTTAGGGAAAAATTAGTCCGGGAAGCTTTCCTACTTTAGAATTCTAACGATCACAAATAGTTTCCACTTCAGAGACTACTGTTGTGCATGTTAGGAATAAAGGTTATCCAGAATCCTAAGAGAAAAACCATGCTCTTACCCATATCCAGTTTGCTTATTCCTTTTCACCTTTTCAGTGATTCATATATATATATACACACACACACCTATACATATATATATATATAAACAGGGAAGAAAAAACTTCCATATAAGTAGGCAATGTATGGATGAGGTAAATGAAAAGTGAATTTGTATGAAGCATATCTGACTTATGAAGGAACTGCTCTGTTCTAACAGTAAAGATGGAAGAGTACTCTTTTTGGGGTGATGGGTTGTTTTTGTTTGGGATTTTTTTTGTAGTTGTTGGTTTATGCATTTGGCAACTTGCTACACTATTTGGAAAGGCTACACCACTGTAGGGAGTACTTCAGAAGCTTCAAAAGCACGAGTGTGCTTTGTTGATTTCGGCAGTGAGATGTTGGGAGCATGGAAATTGTAATAGCTGCTGAATCTGGGGAAATTGTCACGGGCCACTTCATGTCTTTACTATCTCCTGTTGCGTTCCAACTTCCACAGATTCAAAATTGCTCTTTTCTGTGTTACTGTTAGTGAAATGTACTACTTTGTCATCAAACTAAAAGGAGAATCAAATAAATATACTTTTCTTAACTTTGGTATTTGGTGATCATGCTTTTAGCTATAAGGATTATTAAAATAAGCTTTTGTATGTGTCATATGAGATTCTAGTGTGTTAGAACTAAAATCTTGCTATAGAGTATATATTCAATATTGTTCCTATGTGTTATTGTATATTACTACAACTTAACTATTGTCACATCTACTCATTTTTCAGGTGAATACAGAACCAAACCCCAAGGACTAAATTCAAGTGTTTGCTAACAGTTCTTAGAATAAGAGCATATGACAAGAAACAGATTCATCCTGAGTCTGGCTAACTTGAGAAGAATGCAAGGAAATTTAAAAAAGTAAAAATTATTAGAAGAGTAAATGAAAATAATGAATTTCTGCAAGCAGTAAGACTTAAGGAAGTAAATGGAGTTTCTTCTTTAGGCTTGGGTTTCTTGATGAATGATACATAGATGTTAAAATTATTATAATTCCAATGTAAATTTGAATAACAGTGATTTAAATAGTTTTTTTAATCCTCAGGAAGGAGGTTTTAACTGAAAAACTATTGTTCAGGCTATATTAAAAGAAATCTCTGTATATATTAAAAGGAATGTGCATAAATAAATACATTTACATCTTTTCTTTGTAAGTATAGGAAGGTATGGAGAGTTCATGGAGCCCAAGAAAGTGAAGAAGTATCCTGATCAAGCCCTTTCATGGAATTCTGCAGTAAAATCAGGTTCCCAATCCTAGCCAGCCAGAAACAGAATTTTGGAACCCGACATCTCAAACCAAGGTTAACCTTGTGGACGTTCCAAAGGGAACATGCAGACGCTCACTAAAAAAGGCTGCTTCTATAATTAGTTCTGTATTTAGCTATCTAAACTTCAGCTGTGTTCTGCTTTACTGTATCAAAGCCCTGCTTGACCTATTGTGTTTGACTTGCAGATGAAACAAGTTAGGGTGCCCTCCTGGCCTGCCCTGAAGGATTTATTTATTGTGTTTAAGGATGTTGCAATGCCAAGAAGCTGCACTCTCTGGGGCTGGTGGAAAAGGACTCCAGCGTAACATTCCCAACTGTAATCAGGCCTTGGGTCATGCACATGCAGTCAGGAGCGGTTCTGACCTTGATTTCCTGGAGCAGGAAGCCATTCTGCGCTCAGGTATGGGTTTTGGCCGCTTGCAGTTGTGTCGCTTCAGGTTGCAGTGGCTCCCCTGCACTGGGGTGCCTGGCACTGCTGCCACTCTACAGGGGCACCAGACTGGGTGCTCTGCCTCCAACACCCTCCCTGCTCAGCCACGAGGGACCAGCTCTCTGTTCTGCAGTTGTCCTGTTAGTATCTGGCCAACATGAGCACTCCTGTAATTGGGGAGTAATCCAGAGGCTGATCTTTCTGGGATGCCTTGAGTGGAAGGGGAAGCTGTAGCTCTTCTGTCACTCATGTATTTTTTTTCCCCTCTCCCCTAGAAACACCTATGCTCCTTCCTTTCATACTATGCTCGTGGTCCTAGCTTCAATCCCTCTAAGAATTTTTCAGCTAAGGCTTAGTATTTCTGCTCTGCTTTGCTGTAGAAGAGAGGCTGTATTGCTGTAAGATGTGTCCATTCTTGATTTCCATACTTTCTTCTGCCAAAGCAAAGTGTTCTGGATTACCACTTTTGAATTATGAGGTGAAATAGGCATACTAGTTCAGTGTGAAATTCTGTCTAGTGTTTACATAATTTATTTACCATCAGAACTTCAATGTGCTCTGTAAATTTGAAGTGTCTAATGTGCTGATAAATACTGGTCTGGTTTCAAAAGGTGTATGAGTGGCAAAGGACCTCTCAGTGCTCTGAAAATGGTCATAAATAGTCTGTCATCTTATGCACTCCCATTGTGTTTGTTCCGCTCTTGTATCAAAGTGTGGGGGAAGAGCAGCTAATGTGCCAAATTGCAAAAGATGAAGGTTTGAAAAGATACATTGCTGTAGCTCAGCAGCTAAAAATGAACTGGGAGACTAAAAAATACTTCCTAATATTTGGACTTTTACTGAAGTTTGCTTTTTATAGAGGGTAGAAATGCCTCTTTCAGAACTATCACTTTTTAAAGACATCTCTTCCGAATACGTACTAAATGTTATGGCACGCTAATTCTCTGTGTCCTTTGCTTACCCCTGGAGGAGAATCCATGTAGCAAGGTTCCACAAGCCAATGTCCTTGATGTGGAAGCTGAACATTTTGAGGACAGAATACAGTACTTGATGCTAGATGTGCTTATCTCTTCAGTATCATACCCTTCCCTAGCCACAAGTATCTTTACATATGTTCTTTTTAAAAATGCACAGGATTGGTAGCTTTTTATAAATGTTTAGTAGGCAGCTACATGCATTTTTACTCTCACTGAAAGAAAATACATTCTGTTTATTATTCTACCTTTGTACAAGGTAAATTGCATGCAAAGATCTTTATGCAGTGAATCAAGTAAGTATTGATTCTCTCATCAATGTTAGTATTAGGAATCTATGGTCATACTAGACATGGCAGGTCATAAGAAGCAACCTTTTTAGTTTGTATTAGATGGCAAATCACTTTTTGTGCTTCTTCTTCAAGAAAAAATGGCTTGTCAAACTCCCAAAGGAAGAATCTTTTATTTTTTACTGAATGTGACAGTTACATCTATTTGGTCATACTACTTGTACATCACATTGCATAGAAACTTCTGGGCAGAGTACTCGACTCCAAACCCTACCATGGGGCCTTGAGCATGTGTGAAATGATATGTTACCACCAGGGATTCCAATGGCACAGTCAAAGGATTGTGTAAATTTATTGGAAGTATTGGGATGGTTACTAGGCTTCATTAAGAACATTTAAAAGATTAGATTATTTCTTTTGCTGATGCTCAGTTCGGACCCCTCATAAAATAGAAACCATCACATATTTTTTCTACATATTATAGTAAAAAAAAAACAAACCCTCATGTTTTTTGTTTTCCAATGTTTTGCCAATTTTGTGGTAACTACATAAAATTTTAGCTATTCTGCTAACATGCTGCTGTTCTTGCCTCCAGCATCTCAAGACTGTGACCCCATAAACCTCCTGTCTGCAGAGATAGCTAATGCTTTAATTGATCATTAGTACACTTTCAAAATGGGTTTCCATCTGCCAAAAGATTAAGTGTCTTAGGGAATTGACTTAGAGCAGTTTGATGCATGGAGGATAAATGCAAGTGCCTTTAAAAAGCACTGCTAGATCACAGATCCTTGAAAAACTAGCTTCTGAAATACAAGGAAAAATTATAAAAAAGGTTTTTCCTCTTCTTTGTTTTTCCCTCAAACAAAAAATCTTTTTTTATATATCAATGAGAATTTTTTACCTCATTTTCAAGAACTGAAAAACAAAACCTCATGAAAATGCTGGATTTAACCTTACAGCAAACCATGCAACTTTTGGCAGCTTTAATTTGCAGTGTAAATTTTTTGTTAAATGGGTTTATTTCAACTGTAAAAAAAAAAAAAAAACCCAGAAAAAAACAAAATAATTTTTTTTCCCACTAGCTGTACTTAAGAATACCGGGGGAAAAATACTTCCATGTTGTTATCATGTATTTTCACAATTGCTGGGGTTGCTTCACTTTCTGTTTCTTCAAGATTTTGCCCCTTAGTTTGTTTGGAGAGATATTTACAGGTTTCCTGTTGGTTTCTCTCTGCCATTTTTGTACAAGCCATTTTGGATAAGACTTCTACTATTGCAGTAACACTTACAGTTGTCATTAGAGAAATGGTAGCTTCTTTCTCAGGCCTCTGAAAAAGTGCTGCTGTTTAACTGAGGTAAGGACAGTTCTGACTGGTAAGAATGCCAGTCTGGCTGCATTAGAGCTGGCAGCACTCTTGTACCAGAAAATAAGGGCACTGCAGCTGTCCTGCAGCAGTGCCAAAAGGCAGAGGTGGTTTGTGCTGCACTGGTCAGCTGTCACCTTTGCTGTGGTTATGGGTTCCACATTAGTGTTGGTCTTGTGAGCCGCAAATGGGCAACTGCAGTGACTTCTAGGCTTCCTGGTGGTCCTTTAATGCCTTCTGGAGGATGTGCTTTTAGCATTGCCTGCAGTTATGATCGAGGAGGTGGCAAAGGGGCTGGCGTGGAATTGATGGTAAAAAGATACAGATGGATGTTCCAATTTACTTTTTTTCCAAATATCTGTCTACTCCTCTTCTGAATTGCCACTCAGGTTAGGGAAAAACTGGTCTAAATGCACCATTTTATATATATTCACTAGTGGTTATTGAAATAAACCCTAATTGTGGCTGTAATTATAGTGAGTGGAAGGCAAAGGATACTGCTTTTGCAAATGACACTGGGAAGATTAATCTAACCTATGTATGAAAGGTTGCATTCTGCTTACCTTGTCAGGCAAAGTGGAAGATACTGGTGGCACTTTTTGTGACAGGATGTTGGAGCTGGTTTAATATAGGCTGACTAAAAGGCAAGACTTCTTTTTTAACTTCATTTGCCACATGTTGATGGGGAAGTATCCATTTAGAGAACATGGCTAAAATTCTATCAAACCCTTCAATGCTTGAAGAAATAAAGAGAGGAAATAAGATCTTGACTTTCAATTTCATAATAATGCAATGTGAAAGCCAGATTGTAACTGTAGATGTTCGTTTCAAATTTAAATATTTAGCATTTTCAGTTGTCTGTGAATACACGAAAATTTATTACATTAAGATGGAATTTAGATCTTTGACATGAAGCTGATATTTTCATAGGGTGAAAAATATCAAGCTGACATTATACTGTCTCATTTGATGACTTCCAAATGTCAGAGTGCAGTAACTTATTCATAGGGACCTCCATGTCTTGTGATAGTGTCAATTCAAAAGACATTTACATCGACTTTTTTATTTAAACATGTAAAATGGAATATGCAAAGTGGCAGAGGAGAAGGGGGAAAGACCGGGGCAAGGAAGTTCTTAATAATAAAATGGAGGCCCTTCCAAGGCTAATTTCCAACTCAGCCTTCTTTCTGACAGCGGCCTGGCTGTGCTGCTCCCTCCCAGCATCTTCTTCCTCCCCTGCTCAGCCATCTCATAGTTCCTGTTATTTCAACACAAATTAGGGGGCTAGAAATAGAAGGATATACTCTCCTGAAAAGTAACCGCTCCCAAGCCCTTGCTTTTAAAAATGATTTTGTGATAATAGAAGATACTGGATGATTTTGCCTGGGAGTTAATTGATACCTATATAACTTAGGTCAAAGTTAAAAGGTGCTTATACAGCTCGAGTTATAAGATCTCACTATAACCTAAATCATGCATTTTTATATATCTATATAACCTGACACCTATATAACCTGAATCACAGCATTTTATACCTATATAACCTGAATCATAATACCTATATAACCTGATATAAATAACTTTCTATACAATGTAATGGCTAGTATATGGTTAAGTAGTTGCTTAATGCTGAATAGACAAAAAAAGAAGAAAAAATTCACCAGGTGGATAGCTTTAGAGATAGATAAGTATAGTACTAATGAAAAACTGGCAAATGCAAAGCCAATTAGCCACAAAACAAAGAATTTAGGCTAGTTAAGACCAGACAGACCAAGGAGAACTGTAACCGTGCACGCTCTGAAGACAAAGGTGAAAAGTTCAGATGCAAAGACCTTGGACAAAGATTCCCAACAAGCCCCGAACTGGGGAGACACAAGTGTAGTCCAAAAGAAACTATCTAATAACCAAGAGATCATACTGTGTAAATTAGTTCTGGCACGTATATAATGATGTTGTAGTGACATAGTAACACTAAGCAATACTTACTGTAGAAATATACCACAGCACCTGAGAAGAGTGGGTGAATTAGGTGGAGATATCCCCCTCACCACCAGTGCTGCAATAAACAAATACCTGCTCTATAGACACCAGTCCATGGGGTTTTGTTTCCAGCCTATCTTTTGGGCATCATAATGGTAGTATTGGGAGTGCACAACCTCGGTGTGAGGGCTGGTAACAGGATTGCAAAGCCACAGTAGTTGATTATAAGAAACATTATTTTATATTCTAATAATTGTGCAGGGCTGTGTTTGGCTGTGATCCAGGGGGTCGTGTACAGCCCGAGGCCGAGCCACTCTTCTTCCCTGTGGGTCAGATTATCGCACAGTGCTCCGCACCGAGGGACAGGGCACTGAGACATAAACTTCAGAGAACAAAGGATTTTAGAGGGGCTAAGATTTTAGTTAGAGATAAGCTTTGCTGAAATTAAGTAGATAGGCTTTGCTGAAATTAAAAGTTAGTAATTAACTAAGGGAAACTGAGTTTGGGATCACTTTTCCGTACTAGAATAACCGATTATGTGTCAACTTTATGTTTGGTTAGCTGTGTTTATAATGAAGAACACAGAAACTGGTAAATAGGTTTTAGGAACATAAGACAATTGTAGGCCTCCTCTGCCCAGAAACCCATTGAACAGTCACGAAGGCAAGAAATAGGAGTCCTACCAAGGGTTCATTTATCACATTTGTATTGAAAAGGTAGAAAGGTCAGAACGAGGAAGCCTTCTTTACTTCCTCATTTTGGGGACCCCTCCCCATGAAAAGGACCACCGACCCATTTCAAAGAACAAACTACGCACGCTTAATAGCTTTTGAGCTAATTACCATACAGGGAGAGGAAATGGGATGTACCAGAGTTATAGATATGCATTTGTGTTTTGGGTATTCAATGCTTTTGTAAATAAAATGACTCTGTGATCACCTGTAAATTGCGGTGCGTATTTGGGAGCTATCCTGCACGCTGCCCGGCGTCGTAATAAACATACACTTTCTAACTTTAAACTGTTAGAGAGTCTTTGTCCGTCACAGTTGGGTATCGACACTAGATCAGCACCCATATTTTCTTCAATGAGTCAGCGCGGGCTCCTGGGGCCAGGGCCGGACACGGGGCCAGGCCGCGGGCCGGGAGCGGCACACAGCGGCCATTTTGTTCTCCCTGCGGCGCGGGCCGGGCCGGCGGCGCCCCCTGGCGGCCATGGTGCCGGTCCCTCGGCCGGCAGGGGGCGCGGCGGCGCGCGGCGGCGGCCATGTCGGAGCTGGCGCGGGAGGAGCTGTCGGCGCTCGCCGCCATCTACTGCGAGCCGGGCGCCTGCGAGGTGCTGGCGGCCTCAGGTGACGCGGCCGCGCTCTCTGCCCGCAGCACGGGCTCTCTCCCGGCCCCGCGCGGCGGCCCGACCCGGCAGAGCCCCGGGAGGAAGCGCTCCGGGGCCGCTCACGGCGGGGCTCAGCCCTCGGGGCAGCACGGGCTCAGTGTGTCGCTGCTGCCGCTTGTCGCGTGTCCCTGCCCCGGCGGGTGTCTGTGCTGCCGGCCTCGCTTGGGGCTCGGAGCCCCGCGGGCCCTGCTCGCTTATAGTTAGGGACCTTCTCAGTGCCCTGCAGGCCCTGGGGGCGAACTGGGAACGGGCTGGCTGTTCTCTAGGTTAACAAGCAGGTGAATCTTGTAGGCGTTCACACCACCAGGTATTTATCCGGTAATACTGAGCAGGGGTACAGCTGTTGCAGTGCATGAGAAGCGCTGGGTCATCTCTATTTTTCTGGGGTAAGCTGACAGCGTGGGCACCGTGACGTGCCAGATATTCTCTTGCTTCAGCAAGATGTGTACGGCTGTAGGTTTTGCACGGTGCTGAGGCTGATGTGTCGTGTCTGCCTTGGGTGGAATGATCAGGTTTGTAGTACTTGCTCCCATCAGCTGCTGGATGCTGGAGGTAAGGAGTGCAGGGAGTGTAGATGCCTTCATGGTTTCTGCACCAGGCATGGTGGCCACTGATCAGAACACAGTTATTAGGAGATGGCTCTTATCAGTCTGTGCTGTACGGTGCTGTGAAGATGCCCCTTCAGCAAGGGAGAATAAATCTCAGTAGTTCCAGTGTACAGTAACAGCTCTGTCAGGCTTAAATGTCAGGTGGGGTATGCAAGTGTTGGTGTCTGTTTAGATCCAGACCATTAGTAAATTTGCTTAGTGCCTACCACAGGTGTGACAACTCTTGGATATTTGTTAGAGAGAGATACACCTGCACATATGCACATATACACACAGAGTATGCCTGTATCGTGTACCACAGATGCCCCGTGTCTGGGAGCTGTTGAAGAGTTCTGCCCAGCTCCCCAGCTGAGTGGTGGACAGGGAGCAGCTTCCTGCTGATTGGACTGCAGTGAAGTCCTTGGGAATGCTGCTAAAGACGGATGTAGTGGCCTGCTGTCAGATTTTGTCTGCACATGTATGTATTCAGCCCTAAAGAACTGGGATTGATAAGGAATTTTTTTTTTTTTTTTTCTTTGCTGTGAGGGTGACTGAGTGCTGGAGGCTGCCGGGAGAGCTTGTGGAGTCTCCCTCACTGGAGATATTCAGAATATCTGGATATTGTCCTGGGCACTCGCCCTGTTGTAGGTGACTGTGCTTGAGGGGAGAGGTTGGATGAAGGCATTAGTATCTGCAGGGAGCACAATTAACCACAGTAATCTAAAACCAGAATTTTGTATCTAGATACATCTAGCACGCCTCCTACTCCAGTACAGGCATGTAATTCTGCCATTTTATTTTTTTAATTGATATTTAGGGCTGTATTGTTAAAATATGATTGATGAAATATTTCAACTGAGCTTTATTTTTAAGTGAAAAATTTCAAGACTGTTATTTTGGGCATAGTTTGGAAAAGCACTATCCAGGCTTATCAGATGTTAATTTAAAAAAAACGTGAGCATATCTGAACATTGCATATACACATCTGTTCCTCCAAATCTGTTGAGAAATATGGGTGCATCTTTCTCTGTGCTTCATACATGGAAAAATGATTTTGTGTTTATAAGTTACCAGAATCTAAAAGGTTTAGAAATCTTCCTGGACATAAAGTGAAATGCCGCAAATGCACAATGGGAGTAGGCTATTTTATTTATATTGATATTACGTGGTCTTGGAGGGCCTTTAACCAGGCTGTGTTCATGATGTGGTAGGATGTGGTATATTTGATTGGTTTACATAGTTTTCTGCTGGAATTAAAAATATTATTTTACACCAATGGTTACTGGTATTCTTCTTACTCTTGGAATTTACTTGTTGGAATTTACTTGCAGACTCTCTAGTCAGTATACAATTAACTTTTGCTCCAGTCATTAGCTTACATTTGCTTTATCTCTTCAAACCATGTAAATTCTCATTGACAAACGGTGCACAGACATTACTTCCAGGAAAACTATTATGTTATGCAATCTCTAAGACATTAAGAGTAATTTGTGTGTAGATCCATGGGATCAAAAAGGAGGCCATTGGGGATTCATGGTTTTGAGGAATGTGAGAGAATGCTTTTATAGATCTCTTGGTATGGTAAAAACTTTGGCTTTTTGGAATTTAACAATGAAGTATTCAGAATGTAAAATGTGTTTTTATCAAAATCAATGTGTGGATGAATTTAAATAAACTAATTACAGCATATCTTTTTTACCTTACATATCTATTTGCAAAGATTAGTGTTACAGATAAAAATCCATAATTTAATTGTTAATCTGTTTTCTTTTGGTCAGTTCACCAAGCTTGCTATAAAAATATATTTAGATATTCTAAGCTTGTACGTTAGTAGGTGCCATTTTCTGAATTTAAAAATAGACTGCATGTGTTGCATAAAATGCCTTTGGGCAGGAGAGGAGGGGGATATCTGTCTGGTTGACATGGAACATAAGAAAAAATCTGAAGTATGCTAGAGCTAAATATACTGATAAGCATGCAGCTATGGGGGAAAATGAGTTAAAATGTATTGAGTTTAGTCTGATTAGCACATTAAATGCCAGCAGAACAGTCATACCCAACCTTTTATTTCAGAAATAATCACCGTGTTGCTGTGAAGACAACTCGGCCCTCGTAGCATGTGCAAACAAAGGAAATATTTCTTTGGAGCCAGGTTGCGCAGGGCGCCGGTGGTTTGCTCTTTGTTCTGCCAGTGTCTGCAGCGCTGGTGCAGAAAATGGACGCTGCAAGGTTTAAATAAACTTTAGATGCTGTAGCCCTGCAAAGGTTTTGAACTGATTCTTCTTTTTAAAAGTAAGTCTGAAGGAGATGTAAATGAGCGCGGCTGGGCTTTTCCTGATGGCTCAGTGCGATACACCTTGGGACGCGAGGCTGTTCTGCTTCCTTCAGATTAGGTCATCACAAGGAAAGGTGTGAGATTTTTGCAGGTTTCAGAAAAAGATCACTGCAGCAGGAGGCCCTTGTTGAAGGGACAGGATTGGCCTGTCTGTCCCTCTGTTACTTCTGAGTTGGTGAGATCTGTTGTGACAAGCTAGTGAAAAAATCCTAGGAGGATTATCAGAAAGGTAACATGTTTTTCTGTCACTGTGATTAAGCTGGTGATAGAGTTGTATTTTTCAACTTAGGTAGGCTGTGCATTTCAAAATCTCTCGGCAACATAGTTTAAAACAAAGTGATTCAGGGACAGGAGAACAATAGTGCTCGCCCCATTCAGTCGGATGCTAGCTGGCTGTGTGCCCGGCGGGGCTGCCCTGAGTGGGGGCAGCTGAGGGACATGGGGCAGCACTGCCCGGTGCGATGGCTGTGTGTGCAGACACCTCTCTGGTGCCCAGGAGGGTGCTGGGGGCCCCAGGGTGCCCTGGGCACGTTTTGTGCCTGTGTCTGTGATTGTGTGTGCTGAGCCCGGTGTAACGGCAGAGGAGCTGCTGCTGCTGGGGCCCCAGGAGGAAACAATTGTCAGGGCAGCAGAAGACACAGATTAGGAATGGGAAGGTTTGAGGTCCTCCTCTGTAGCTACTGGCCATGTGCAAGGGTATCTTCCAGGGCTGGTGTTTTTCTGAGGAATACATTTGTCTTGAAAGTAGTCTGAAGCCTTTGATAGGGTCTTGGAGGGTTGAAGAGAAACTCCTCTTGGCGGGAAATGACTTTTTTGACATGTGGTGCCAATAAATATGTGTGCATGGTTGGGTGTGATTTCATTGAATTCACTGGAATTGCATCTACTGCTTTCACTGCTGGATTTGACTTTTAGGTACTGATGATCTGTAGATGTTTGGAGACTTCTTTATAGTACTGCTAGAATTTGATTATTGGGTTTGGAGGGTTTTCTGATTTTATTTTGTAACTTCTCTGACCTTGTGAGTTCTTTGTATGACCCAGGAAGGAGGTTTGGAAACAAGCTCTTGGATAAGCTCTATAAAGTACTTCTGTCTGTCCAAGTCATTTTTAGGTTCTTTCACTTTTGTAGTAGGTTTCAAATATAAAATCATACATATTATGTGAGAGGCACCGTGAGAGGTTGGTTACTGGCATCAGCAATACTAATCAAACATAATTTACCTGACTGTCTTGTAAAGGAAGGTAAGGTAGAAAGGGAAGAGTGCAAGTCACTTCAAAAGACCTGCTCTGAAACTCAGCTCTTCTCTAATCTGCCTTTCAAATCTGGCTTTTCCTGCCCTCCCAGAGTGAATCAACCTGACATTTTAGCAATTTTTGAAAGAAAAGGGTTGAAGTGTTTAGAATGCATCAAGGGGGTGAAGCAGAGAACATCTGAAGAAGATCATCTTTTTTCTGATTGATACCCTCTTACTTCATGGCAGAGGTGTGAAAGTAGGTTAGGTCTTTGTCCGTGCTTTTCACTTTGTCAAGTTTTGTATTGTTTTTCTATGAAACTTCTAGTTAAGAAGGTTTTATTTCATGAAATACTATATATAACTTTAATATTAATCATCTTTGATTATATGATTTGTCAGGATGGTGTGGTCTTTAGCCTTTCCTGCTGCATACTGAGTGTATCCTTTTCACTCTGAAAATAACTCTATTTTTAAGTAGACCTACAACAGATTTTGAGCAGATACAAAGATATATAGACATACATTAATATGAGTACATGCATATTTATATATGTAGTATCTAAGGTCAGGTGTCCACTAAGGTCAGGTGTCCAACAGAGATGTTTTCCTTATGTCAGTCCAACTGTTGTAGAGGATTTGGCAGAAAAAAAGTAAGCGTATTTTTTCTGCAGGTTGTAGGGGACAAAGAATCTGACTTTGTTCTTTCCAAGTCTCTGCTTAGTGTGGAACTGCTTTTGAATGATTGTCTTAAAAAATACCCGGTGCAAGTCTGTTTGCCTTGCATTAGTTAGAATGATGTTAGAAGTCTTACAGATTTCTTTAGGAGCAAACTTAGGGCAGTGCTGAATCCATCCAGAAAAGTCTCTATTTTCAGTTGTCCTTGCTTTTCCTTGCTTTTGCTATTGAGCTGTGGAAGCTGAGTTATGTGTTTGAGAGAGACAATTCTTTATTACTGGCTTGTCTAGACTTTGAAAGAGGCAAAAGATGTGAATGCTTTTTAGAATGTGTTAATAACTTCCCTTCTACTATGTTATAGAAGTGTTTCATTTCAGGATTCCCTGCAGGTATAGCTTGAGCCACTGGTTGAAAGCCCCCACCCTGCAGAAAAAAAAAATCACTCCCTCATATTTTATAGGAAATGTGAGTTATTTGAGTTGAATTATTTGAGTTAAAGAACATAACATTATTTAATGATGTAGATGTATTTCAACTTCGAACTATTAATGCGTGTTTTTTTTTTTTTTTTTTTTTTTTTTAATATTTTCCAGAGACGCATGGGATCTCATTTAGAATTCAAATCTGTGTGAAAGAACTGCTGGATAAGGATATACTTTTAAAGCTGTTATTTCATTTACCAATCAGTTACCCATCAACTCTACCAGATATTTCTGTTAACTCAGACCAGCTTACAAGGGCCCAGTGCATGGACGTGAAAGAGAAATTACTTGAACAAGCAAAGAAGCATCTTTCTGAACCCATGGTACACGATCTGATCCTTTGGGTACAGCAGCATCTTAAAGGTGTCATTAAGCAATCAGCAACAGTTTGCAATGAAGAAACTACTTTGTCAAAAGGAACAGAAGATGGTATCTGGATGCTCCTTTTGCATTTAGATCACATGAGAGCAAAGGCAAAATATGTGAAAACTGTGGAAAAATGGGCTTCAAATCTAAGGCTGACTGGAAGACTGATGTTCATGGGCAAGATAATATTGATTCTTCTTCAGGGTGACAGGAGCAGCATTAAGGTGCAGGAACAATGAATGTTGACTAGTTCTATCGATTTACCACTGAAACCTCCGTGTCTGAATATTTTATGTGTGTTTTTCTAAGATTAACAATTTTAGAAGCAAATTGATCATTATGAGAGTAGGAAGACCCAGCAACTTTACTGCGTATTTAAGAAAAAGAGGGTGTTCTGTCTACAGTGATACCTGTAGACCTGTGCCCTGTATTGCTTTGCTTCCCACTGGAATTATACCCCCAAATCCCTTTGTTTCCTGACCTTAATATGCCTAGATTCAATTTCCTGTATTTCCCAAATGCCTCAGAGAGTGGAAAAAAATTTGATGAGGAATTTATAATAGACATATTTCTAACTCATTGCTAACTGTTCTTTTTCCTTGACTTAAAACCATGTGGTGCTCCTAGTGTATGCCTGGGCTTTGAAATTCTTGTTTGTGCATACAAACTCCCACTGCCTTAGGTGGGTTTTTGTGGTGATGTTGGAGGAGAATGTTTTGGCTTTTCTAACTCATGTTCTCTTAATCAGTTAGGTCTACTTAATTTAAAACTGATGAATAGAAGTGGTTATGCACTTTTTGGGATGGGCACTTTGAAAGTTTGATTGCTGTGTTCTGAAAAAAAGACTACATTTTGAGTGAGCTTTTGCATTTTACTAAACTTTGGAAATACTAGGTGACATTTAATATTTGGGGATTCTTTTTGTCATTTAGGAGTACTTGATTCTTCAGAAAACTTCTAAGGTAGATGTGGACTCAAGTGGAAAGAAATGCAAAGAGAAAATGATGGGAGTACTGTGCGAGACAGAAGTACAATCACAGCATAAAAGGTATAATTTAATACTGTTGTGGATAGAAAAGTAACAGAATCGATAATTACATTCTGACAAATCCAGGCATATTCATGAGTTTCCCTTTTACAATGTAGGTTTCAGACGTTTGAAGTCAAAGAATATTCAACACTGGAGGAGCTACAAAAGGAATTTGAAACTGCAGGACTTAAAACTCTTTTCTCTGAGTTTGTGCCTCCTCTCTTAAAATAAAATGGACCTTTGACCGAAGCAGTAGTTGACTGCATATGCTGATGGAAGATAAAAAGACAAATGTGGCAAAACAATATTGAAGCTTTTCTGCAAAAAATACCAGTAGTAGTCATCCTTTTGTAAGAAGAAGGCAATTAATACATTAATAACTGGGTTTTTTTTGACATTTATGTATTAATAACTTTTTCCAAGCAATGTGATGTTGACTGTGATAATTGCATGGCAAGCATGAGGGATTGGCAAGAAATAACGTTAAAAAAATAATCTCCTTGTCAGACTCTGTTTTATCGTCCCTGTTTTTCAATGTTCTGTTTCTTCTCTCTCATGGTAGAATTTGTCGATAATGACCTGCTAGAAAGCATCATTAATTTTGCTTTGGAAGACTGCATGAAGATATTTCCATAAAAAAAAATCACAGCAAACACACATTTGAATATGTGAGGACAGCATATACGTAATATCCTTTAGGAGTTTATCTGCTAATTTTTCATTCTCCCTTTAATTGACTATAAATGCTAGATGGTTGATTTGAAGAAAAAGCTCATGTCACTTGGGGCCTGAAAAAACTTAGAAGTGTCTTTTTGAATATTAGTTTTTATTCTAAAATTTATAAAAACACCCATGTGGAGGATTTAAATTGATAAAAAGCTGAGGTAAAGCCAATTGTAATATTTTCTTTGATAGTTTACAGATGTCTTTTTGTACTTTATCTGGTTTTACTGTCTGCAGCTTTAGATATCTTGATTCAATTGAACTGTTGGAGCAGTATATATACAGATTTCAGTCTTCCATCTTTCAAGGCTTCTGCCAATTTGTTTTCATTTGTTTGTTTATTTGGGCTTTTTTGGATTGGTCACTGGCCTTGGCCAACCTGTAACTTTTTTTTTTTCAGTAGTCTGTGTTTTACATCTGTATAGTGTTACGAATTATATGCATAATTTTATGAATTGTGCAAGTTCTGTTTACCTACGGAGGATTGGATACTTATTTATTACAATAATTAATGTGTGTCCTTTGTTTTCTATTTTACCTGAAACTATTCTCTAACAAGACCAGATAAATTATCAAGTAATAAAAATTTTACAATCATGAGTTTCTTAGTAACTAGCACTGCCATTTGCCATTTTGCTTTAGCATGTAGCTGAACATGTGCTTTTCTGCTCTCTAAAATTCAGTCTCAGAAGCCAAATGTCTCATGTATTCTGTAATTAAACAGATTTTATCAATTCAATATAAACTAATTTATTTCCATTGTACTGGGGGAAGACTAGTTCAGTTTGTTTAGTTCTGAAAGTATGGTTTGGCAAATCGTTATGTAAGATCTGATTTCCTGTTTCATGCTCAGACCATGAGATCATACCTCTTTCTTTATGTATTCTAGAAAAGCAACTAAAGCAGACTAGGAAGATTTTAATGTTTTATTGTTTGAGATATCAGATGCATAAAAGGTTGTAGATTGTTTGAAAGTTTCTGAAGTTTTGCAGGAGTTTGGTGATTTTCCTAATATAGAGTGTCTCAAATATGTATGTTGCATGTTATTTTATGCACTGATGCTAATTTACTGAGATACTAGCAAAGTTCTTTTTAATGAGTTTTTCATGTTTACCACATACAGTACTTCAGGCACAGTAGAAAAGAGACTGGGTTGAACAGGTTTTACAAATCTGTTCTATGTTATTTTGAAATGGCTTCCTGAGAGACAGGAAATCTAATTTTCTATCTTTTTAAGTGCAAGTGAAGATGAAATCCTACTTTTACGAAGAAGAATAAAACAGCAGCATCTTTAAAATATTAAAATAATGTGTATTTTAAATTACAGTTTCCAGAATTTGAGCTGTTCTCAGCTAAAATATCTGTTGAAAAATTGTGTGTCAGTGCAGTATAAAGTTCTGAAAAGCTGCAGAGGGTCTCTCCTTTTACTGTGTGACCGATCTGACAAGTATCAAACTCAAGAAAAGGCCTATGCATGTACAGCAGAAGAAAACATATTCACTGTCTCTCTGCAAAACTCAATGTTGTAAGGTTTTGCCAGATGCATTGTAAGTCTTCTGATTTTAGGAATCAGGTTGAATGGCATACCTACTCATGTGATCTCCAAATGCGTGTGACTTGAAAAATAATTGAGGCATAAGTTGTTGTGATCATCTTTCTTGCAAGATTAGATGCAGACTTACTAAAGTTTTCCTCTCTACTAGAAAAGCCGTTTGTGGTGTGAGTGGCTGCCAGTTGCATTTGAATATAAACCCGTGGGTTTTTTTTGAATTTTATTGCCTGATGTCTTCTTGGTCAACTGTTTGGCCAGAGCTGGCATTCTGCAACAGCCAATTAAAAAGTAACAGTTGGGTAAGTTGATCTGTGCTCATCTTCCTGCCAAATGAAGTTGTTGTAAGAAGCTGTGTTTCAGGAGATGGCAAATGTGGTTTATACAATGGATTTTTACCATAGTTTAATTGGTTATTCACTAGGTCACACTGGACAAATTCATAGGTTCACTGTAGGAAAGGACTACAGTTTATAGCTTGCTTCAGGAGAATTGCAAATCTGATCAGCTTGATACAGTTCAGATAGCAGAGAACATGAAAACTGATGTCAGTCTGATTCTTTTAAAGCAGATGCTTTTGCCTACCTATCAATCAATAACTTATTTTGAAGGGTAGGAGGATATCTTCTGTTCAGACAAGTAAACAATATTTTTAAAGACTGTTCTTTTGGAAGGATTTTGCAGCTGTCTGTTAACTGATGGTTTGTTTGCATTCATTGTGAAAAGAGATGAGCTAGCCTGTGAGCCCCTGGGGCACAAGAGTCATCAGAATGGGTCCTGTGATCCATGTTCTGCCTTCCAAGGGAGCTGAAGCAGACACAGAAGAACAAAATGCATGATACAGAAGAACAAGAGCAGGGAAAAAAAAGCATCAGTGTGTAAAAAGTTAGTGAAGGGTATGTAACTATTGGGACCTGACAATTCAGTTGCAAGGAAGAAGAAATCCAGAAATTAAAGGTGATTTAACAAATTAGAAGCTAGCTTTCTTGTGGATATGGTGTTATAAATAGTTCTTCAAACAGCACGGTCAGTAAAGCCTTGTTTCCTGTGGCCCTTCTAGTTTCTAAGCTATAGCACACATGAGGCCTTCCCTGCAAGAGACACATTCCTGATGGTGTTCTCCCTGGTGGGTGAGAACCCTGTGCCTGGGTATTGATTGTACATAAATTGATTATTGCTTGCATAAATATTTAAAGTATGAATTGCATTTTTTTCACCTGTTACCTTTTTCATCATAGTTGTAGGGCCTTGGTTTCTTTCAGGTTATTAACTTCTCATTTTAATGAAATGTCTTAAATTCAAAAGTTCTAGGAAAACTTCGTGGTATAAATCTGCTTGCTTCTGTATGAACAGCTCAGATGTATAACCATAGTTTCCTTTAAAAATCAGGCTGAAATGAAAGATGTTTCAGTAGGACTGACAACTTGAAGAATCAAGTTTTTTAGGGGAAAACTGAGGTTTGATTGGTCTTTTTGAATACCTTGGATTACTAAGTATGAAGGAAACAAAAAATAGGTTGAGGAAACAAGAATGATCAAGAAGAGGGAAATAAATGGGGGACATCATCAGTGTTGGGAATTCTTCTGGTTTTCATACTTAGTCTCATTAATTCCTCCCTCCACCACCCCTGAATTTGTTATTTGATGTTACAGGGAGGACAGGATGCTGTAAGAACTCTCATATGAAAATCCTTGACACAATCAATTAAAAATAACTGAAAGTAGATTTTATTGTTTTGTAAATAAGGCTGATTTTTGTGGTTTTGTAGTTACATCTCATTTTCTTATAATAAGAGCATTTGTCTCTTATTTCTGGTGTGAATGACCCATAAAACCCACTGAGATTAGTATAAATTATATGCAGAGGTACTGTAATGAGCCTTAAGAAACTTCATAGTGGAAAAAATATTTTATGTTGTTTCTTTTAAAAATAAGTTTAATAAACCCTACATATGGATGATTTAAAGCCTGGTGTCCCTTGATTTGTTCATCTTTATCTGTGAAAATACAAACATAATCATGCTATAGTACATTTGAAATAAGATGATGAAATGTTGTACTCACTGTATTTCTGCCAGAGTTTGAGACTGAAATTGCTTATATTATGAAATAGTGCAATAGCTGGAATCAACTTTAATATATCTTATAGTAGTACTGAGCATTATCTTCCTGTCTTTTTGTGTATAACACATGCAACACTGGCAGCACTCTGCTATGGTTTTATATTTTGTATGTATACTTAATTTTTTCTTATGCAGGAGTTGCGATTGTTTATATTCTTAATTATAGACATAAATGGAACTTGGAATATAAATATGCTGGCAGCATTTTGCAGCTATTGTTCTGTGCTATGTTCATGTGTTGGCTTTTATATTAGTTTGTGTTGTCTGACTTCAAAGTATTAACCTGCAGCGAAGAGAACTCTTCAGGGTGACAGAAAAATTTGCCTAAAAGACATTCATTTAAGGAATTCTTTGGACTCTAACAATGAATCCCTTAATGTTTTAATTATGCACTCAGATGCTTTAATTTTGTGCTAATAAGGTAGCAACTGCTGCACTTTTGAGTTTTCCTTGTGTTTCTTAATGTGATACCAGTAATCTGTTTGTATCCTGTGTTAGAACATAGCTGATCATGGAATTTGGATCAATATTCTATTACCATTTCCCATTGTAAATACCTATGATTCTTCATATATATACACATTATTATCTATTATAACTTGAATGCAAAGCTTTTTTTAGGATGAGGCTTGTTACAAAAGGTCTCTGCATGAGAACAATAACTCTACTTTGTGCTGCTTTTCCTATTGTCAGCTTTTACATTCCTGCAGCTGTGGGAGGCTGTCCAATGATCAGAGTTTTCTGGAGCTGAGCTTAACAGGCCAACCCCGTGTGTTATACTATCTCAGTGCCAGCTGGGTGGAGGCAGGGTGCTCTCCATGCCTTTGTGGGACCACTTTTGACATCTAACTGCCACCAAAGGGATTAGCTGGATATTCCTTGAACGTCGCGTAGAGAATCAATGAATTCCACCAATGCAGAAGATGAATGGTTGGCTGCTGCTTGATCTGAGCTTTCCATGAGGAAAGCTCTCTGGTACTTTTATGATAGTGCCATGGAGCTGAAATTTATTCATGTGCTAATCCCAGGGAACACTGCACAGCAAAATCAGTGCCACGACTGTAAGACTGAGGGTGGTAAACTCAATGTACTTCGACTGTTTTTTAGTTGTACTTAGAAGAAAGACCAATGGAAAATGATTGTGTTGGTTTCTGATCAGTCACTCATCTGTAGTGGAATACAGAGGCAGGGTACATTTTTATGGGAGATGGTGCTGTGACTACCTTTCAGTCAAGATAAAATAAAAAGCAGTTCTTTTTTGAAGTAAAATAACTGAGTTGCTTGTGAGAACACTGTCCACGTGAGGTGCTGAACAGAACCTGGGTTGTATGACTTGAGCTGTGCCAGAGGCTGATTTTTATTTGGTGGAAGTGGAGGTGTTAGAAAAGAACAGATGGCAATAAAAACACTGGTGATGTGGCTCTCGGGGAAGCCAAAAGGAAGGGGTTTTTGCATTGATTTCTCTCTGGAAAGAAGTTTGGGAGTATGAGCAAAGAAGTTGCTACTGTATCCAAGCTTCAAGTAGAAATGTCTGAAATAAATTTGCATCTTCATTGTCATTTTCTCTTTTTAGCAGAAACAGCATGTAGAACTGAGAACAAGTAGTGGAAGTTTTCACGAGTATAGAAATGACAAACCTCGCTCAAGAGCTGTAGGCTGCCCGTGAAGGAATTAGCGCAGTTCTTAGAAATTGTCCTCAATTGACTCAGAAATGACAGAGACTTTGTAGAAGCAACAAACTCCAAAAGTGTTATGGTTTGAAAACCAGACTGTTGTGGCTCCGAGCAGTTGGGAAGATTGATGGAAGAGATGACCAGCAGCTTCCAGGAGCAGATTTTCTACAAAATTTGGGCATTTTGGAAAGCAAGGGCTAAGGGGGTTAACAAGTCACTTTTTGGGGAAAAAGATTCTGCTTATTTGTGGAATCAGAGAACACAGGTAAGTGTTTAATTTTTACAAGACTTTTTCTGCTTTGATGCTATAGACACCTGGTATGGAGATTTTAGATGGTCCTTGCTAATGTGCTTAATGTCTTGGGAACCTGGTGTATTTCAGTTCCATATCAATTATTCAGATTTTTGGGTGATATTGGTGGTCAGTGGCATGAAAAGATTTAAGTACTGCAAACTTATTCTGGATCAAGGATTTGCTATGGAATTAAGAAGCAGCTTTTAAGTATGAATTAGACAAGCCACATTTAATAAGAGCAAAAACAGGAGGGAGAGAAAGCATTCCACTTGAATAGCTACAAGAAAGCCAGGGAGTCATGTTTCTGAGGTACTGGTGTGCCAGAGATCTTCAGGGTTACCCTTGCATTGACAAGGAGCCAAATGCTGTACACTCAGCTGGGTGTGAGAGTGTCAATCAGTTTCTGGGCTGTATGGTGCTTGGCACAGTATTGTGTCTTCTCTGCCAACCTTGCACCAGATTTCTTTCCCCCCCCCCCCCCCCCTTAATTTTTAAATTTATTTGAAGGGACCTGCAGGAAGGGAATTCATGCTTGCTATGAATTCTGTTCTTAGGATGCTACAGGTTTCCAGCAAACTAATTTTGAAGAAAGGGGAATGCTTTTTAAAACAAATAAAGGAACAGAGATAAAATCTCAGGAGAAGCTGTTGATTTACATATTGGAGCTGTGAAAAAAAAGCAGAGTGGGAATAAAGATGTCCCCCCACTAGTCCAGAGTACCATATCTCCAAGCTCTGGCAGAAGCTGATGTTAGTGCTTAGCAGATGAGAACGGATATTTCTACTCAGTAGTGCCTGATGCTGGCACTAGAGAGCTTTTTGTGCTGGATGTCTGGGGACAGCTAAAGGCAAAGCTTGGAAGCACAGGCAGCATGCTGACAATTTTTAGGGTCTCAGCTTTTGAACAGACATGAAAGCTGGGCTACTCACTGTGTAACACTGTCAGTAATATCCACAGGAGCTCTGGTACTGGCTCTTATTTAACTGATCAAATCTATTAGAAAAGGTAACAAAATTAAAATTGTGTAATCATTCCCAAAGGGAGGTAGTGATTGCAGAGGGTGAAGCTATTCAATATTGGAGAACACTGTTTTTGAAAGCTGGCTAGTTTTCAGCAGCTGAGACAATGAAAAGCTGTGAAAAAAAGGGGAAAAACATTGATTCTTGCTTATATAATTATGGATTTTTTTCCTAGAAATTAGTTGATAAGTTGAAACAAATGAGTTGTGGATAATTGTTTATCAGCAGAAATTTTCCTACTTTAGGTAGATTGTGGGAGAGTTCTAAGAGAAATTTTAATTGTTGGGTTTCTTATGGATCTAAGTAGGAATGGGCTACAGCTCCCTAAAAATATTTTATTAACAGCAAATCATTAAAGCACTGCAACAAGCATTAGAAAACTTCAACTGCTGTGGAATAAACTACAGCAGAAAGTTGTGAGTATATCTCCTTTTATTCAGTATTTTGCAGGGATTCTTGGGATTAGCAGCAAGGAAGGGTCAGAATTTTCTGAATAGTAATAAGAATTTAATTTTTCTTTTTTTTTTCTTAGCCAGCAGCAAGAGTTTCCATTTATGCTAACTTTCTGACAACAGAAAGAAAAGGGATATACTTCTGGAATACCATGAAGGGTAACAGAACTTTTAACAAATCTGTAGGTCTCATTTATATAAGTTTCAAAACCAAACAGAAGCAAACCCCAGAACAGTCTGGGAAAAGGTTACTTTCATGGTAAAATATAGCTTGTGGCAATCTGAAGTGATAGCTTTTGGGTTGTGCACATGTATTTGAGAGATTATTGTCTGCACAGGTAAGTGGTGCTTTTTAAGGTTTGGTTTTGTTCTTTTTTTTTCTGTTAAAGCCAGAAGGGATGTGCTGAAATGTGTGCTGGATGTGCTAGAATGTGCTGAAACATTTGAGCAGGAACTAATATGTGAACAAATAACCTGCAGTAAACCTCAGGTTGTCACTCAAGGTCAAACATGATGTGAGTTGTTCAAAGTTATGCTGAGGAATATATTCAGGGCATGGAGCTCTGGGTGAGCCTAAGCCCCAGGAAAAGGGCCTGAACTGCTGACACTTGGCAGCACAAAGGGCCCTTGACCTGTGCCACAGCTGGGGACTGGACACTCAGGGACATGGTGGGAGCCCATGGCCCCCAGACTTTCCTGCCCTTGGGATAAAAGGGGATAAAAACCCTTTGTTCGAGGTCCCTCCTCAGAGGCACCAGCTCCAGCTGTTAACCTTGTTATTTAGTTATTGCACAATGATTAAATTGTTTTCAGGAACAGGAGGTCTAAGGCTCTGCCGTGGCACAGCTGGGGCTGAGCAGGTAAGGAAGTGTGGTGTGACTGGGTACGGGACGTGAGGCTGGGAAGGGGCCTCGGTCTCAGCTCCGGTGGTGCAAGAGGGACTGCTGGAGTGGCTCCTGGATGGTCAGACAGGGAAGCTTCCTTAACAGGTGCTAAGAACCAGTGGATACAAAGTAAGAAGGGTGGATGTTGCACTGATAAACCGAAGACTGAAGTTCTTCAGAGAACCGGAAGCTTGGGAAATTCTGGAGAATAGATGCACAACACGCTAAAAATCAGAAATGTGCGGTGGTAACGTTTGGTCCGTTTGGTTTCACAACTCCTTGTGTAGTGAATGCAGACAGGAGGGTAATTAAAGGGCTAGTGATTATTAATTATAATTCACTTGTTAATAATAATTAAAGGTGTAGTGATTGGTTTATGATGCCAGCATCCAAAGGTTTTTAGTGATGAAGTGTCATTTTCTTGGAAAGCCATAGCTGGCATACTAAAGCTGCTGCTTGCCATGGAGAGTGCTTGTGGTCAGGACAGGCTGCGCGTTATATTCACTGTCTCCATTTGCCAATAATGACTTAGAGAAGAGAGCAAAGATTTGCTTAATTCCAGAGCTTTGTGCTACAGAACACCATCCTTTTGTCTTTTTACCATGAAATGTCTTTCCATTTGTAAGCAGTTAGAAAATAACCGAATGGTGAAAGTCAACTAGACAGCAAACTACTGACAGCATGGGGTGTAACTGTCAATCTGTCACTTATAGAAATGGAACAATAATTGTTGTTCCTCTTCAGAAATGTAGCTTATGCAGTCTCTATAAAGGCATATTTTTTAGTGCAGTGCAAAGAAAATTCTTTTTTCCTATCTGAAACCAATTTAATGTTAACTGATGAAACCATTAGAAGATACTGAGCCCAGGATGAATCCCTTTGGTGGAATACACGATGTGGAGGAGTGGCTTATCTCACAAAATGCCTGCCTCCATTTTGGAAGTAATGAGTTTTTTATTTTTTCGCTTTCTTAATAATAGAGGAAGAGAGAGGGATAGATCTGCTAGAATACTCTCCTTATCATCTTTGCAGCCTATGGTCTCATGGAGAGGAATAGCTGAGAGTTGAAAGGGGAAAAATCCTGACTATTGTGCTTTCCCTGAGATAAGGAATATTTTAGAATCCCTTGTCTCACGCATGAAGCCTGGTAAAAGGGTTCCATATTAACATATGGAAGAGTTTTTGGGGAAAAACAGATCTTAGCCTTGGGAGTCTGCTTTTGACTCTCAGTTTGTCTGGGTGTTTTATATGTCTTTGAAAATGAATGTTAGAAGGGGGACTATGAGCCACACAAGCTAAGATTGCTGCATTGACCTCGAGAGGTGAAAGCACAATTGAAAAGGTCTGTTTTAAATGTTTAAGGAATTAATAATTGCTGAAAAGTGCAGATACTAGAAGAACAAGCATCTTATATGCCATGTACAGACAGATCTGGCACTCATGGGAGACATTTGTGACAACAGTCTTCCAGTGGGTGACATTTATGTACATGATAAAGAGACAAGACCTCTTTATGTAAAATTTACAATGAGCTTTCTAATGTCATCAGTTTTTTTAGGCTCACAAAATTGCCTCTCTTATAAAATTAACTCCTCATGTTCGGCCATCAGCCTTTGGGAGTTGTGGAAAACAGCCCCATGGGTGTGTGTGACAGTGGGTGTGCTGGGTGGCTGTGGAGCTGGGGACCCACAGAGACACAGGACAGGATGCTGCTGCCCGTGGGCACGTGACGGTCAAAATGGCTCTGGGCAACAGCTGCTGCTGTTAGACTGAGTGTGGCACATGGATGGTCAGCCTGGAGGAGACCGAGGTGAGACCTCATTGCAGGCTACAAACTTCCCCATGAGGGGAAGAGGAGGGCAGACACTGATCTCTTCTCCATGGTGACCAGGGATAGGAAAGTTGTGTCAGGGAAGATTTAAGTTGGATATCAGGAAAAGGTTCTTCACCCAGAGGGTAGTCAGACACTGCAACAGGCTCCCCAGGGCTGTGGTCACAGCACCAGCCTGGCAGAGTTCAAGAAATGTTTGGACAATGCTCTCAGGCACAGGGCGTGACTCTTGGGGATGGTGCTGAGCAGGGCCAGGAGTTGGGCTCAATCCTATGGGTCCCTTCCAACTCAGGATATTCTATGGTTCTGTGAAAGTGCATAATTACCCTTGTTTTTTCCATAAACTGTATCTGAGAGTTGGGAAGACACTTTTTATTAATAAGGGGCCAGCAAAGAATTACAACATAGAGAAGAAATAGAGTCAAAATACTAAATGAGGGAGGAGGGAGAAGACATTGGACTTGAAACTGATGCTAAAACCAGTGTGAGGGAAGGGACCAGAGAGTGCCAGACAGAGCACATTGTGTTAGAGCAGAAAGTGTGAGTGGAGACCACAAGCTGCAGTGAGGCTTCTGTATGTCTCCCTGCAGCCTCCACTGAGCAGTGTCACTCATGTCCCTTGGTCTCCCAACCTCTGCAAACTCCCAAGTGTAGCCACTGACTGCTTGGGTCCCTTGTTGGAGCAAGTGGCTTCTACATGATGGAGATCAAGAGAAAACATTGTGTACTGACTTTAATTAAACTGGGAATTGCCTCTTGCTGTGAGAACCCTGGTGAGAGGTTTGTGGCATTGTTTACCCAGAATCCTTTCTCATTTTCAATGTATGAATTGATAATCACTTCCAGTAGAAAGCCATAAGCACTGTGTCTCTTGAAAGCAACACGATGCTTTCATCTCTCAAACCCTTTCAACAAATGGAACCCAGTAATAGCTAGAGCTGTCCAACTGAATTAATTTTCTCAAGTGGAACTCTGTATGCTAGAATTTTTTGTTGGGTGATAGATGGACAAGGTTTTGAATTCAGCCATCACTTGACATTCGTACCTTCAAAAGTAAGTATTTTGTTTTAGGATATTGTAGGTGACACCTTTGTGGGGAGTTGAAGGACGTGCTCTCTCTGTAGGATGCATGCTTGTGTCCAGCCTTTCTGTATGGAAAAGATGATATGTACAGGGAAGCTACATTTTGCTGAGCAACGCTGTGAAAGGACAGTTTCAGCTTGAGAAATCCAAGGAAGTGAATGAGTGGCTCTGAGGAAGTGGTGGCTCTGTGGGGGCTGTGACCACGTGCTTTGGCTGGCTGTGACCTCTCTTTCCGAGTTTTATCCTGTTCAATATGGCAGTAGTATGTACAGGAGAAGATTTATGGTGTGGGTGTGTGCTCCCCCTGTGTCAAAAGACTTTGCCTTCTTGCTGAGTCTGCTGCATCCCTGGTTTAAAACAGAATAAGCTACATTTTGCTAAGAAGTTCACTAAACCATTCAGATACTGTCTTAGATCTGGCAGCCTGCAGTGCATCAGAGTATTTTGATAAGCATCATGTCTCCTTGGAAACTACTACTTAGCAGTAACTTGATGCTACATTTGGAGTGTTATGATTAATATAAGCTTTGCTTCTGCAAAGACACATGGTATGGGCCTCCTCCTACAGAAGAGCAGAGTCTTGTTGAGCTTATCAGAACAGCTCACATGTTCCATAGTGTCCCTGTGGGGTTTAGGAGTTCTTCTCTCAATCTCTTCAGGCTCTGCTTTAAGCTCGTTGGTTATAAATCTCACTTGTTATTCTTAGGTATATTTTCAGGAGTCTGTTGTCTAATTTGATACTTTAAAAACATTTCTAAAAAGTCTACATCCACAGTTATGAATAAATATAAAGCTCCTTCTGAGGCCATTAAATAGTATTTTAATTAGGCTGGCAAAATTGCTTTTGGCTTGTCTTTAAAGTCTTTAGTATCTTATTTCTATTAACAAAATGGTAATCAAGATTAAATTCTAAAATGTAACCAAAGTAGGTCATATTTTTATTAACTGGAGATAGATAATGAATGTGCCCTATATAAAGATTTGGATTAAATCTTCTGAGATGCTGAGGATAGTGTTTTAATTAAGGTAATCCTTATTGCATCTAGCCAACACTATTGCTGCTTAGGAATTTAAGATCTCAGTCATGCATATTAGTGCATTACCTCAACGAATCTAATAGAGATTTAATACTTGTATTTGAAGTAGCAATCTGTTATAAATTAAAAGCATTTGAATAATAAATTTAAATCATGTTATTCTTTGCAGAGTTTTATATAATTAAGAAATGCATTCAACACCTTCATTAACATTTTTTAATTTCTATAGTGTTAAGAAGGTGTGCTTTATTGTTGGTCTTAAACTAGTTGTTGTTTTCAACTGCTTGTAATATAGAGAAGTCCAGTGTTATATGTATGTGCTAAGTGTCTCCCTAATCCCCCAGCTATTTGGGACACTTGGCATGAAGATGGGACTACGTATACTATCCCACTGAATGCTAGTGGGTTTTGCAAAATAATGCTTTAAAATTACAAGAATAATATAAACAATATATTAATATAGAATAAAAACAAAACAATGCCTTAAAATGCTTTAAATAATTGACAGAAGGGTTACTGATTGGCAGTGTAAGTTGCAGTGTTTGAAGATTTGGCCTGTGGTACTGGCAAAAAGACTGTACTTGATGCAGTCCATTGTAGTCTTCCAGTATAGATGTGCATGCAAAGGCAATACTCATCTGATTTCAGTGAGAATTATCTTAGAAGTCTAGGCAATTTTATGTATTAAACAACATAACTGGAGACTTTTACACTGCATACATTCTGAGCATCTTTTTTCCATGAAGACATGACTGTTCCTGTGATTTCCAGGTTGTGTTTCTGAACTCTGCTCTGTATTAATCCGTAGGAGTAACAGCTGAAAGCGAAGCGGGCAGATGCTTTCTCACACAGCGCTTTGCTCTCAGTGCACACTGTGATGCCAGGGTTAGCTGGAGTTTGAATAAGAGCTCCTGTAATACCGTGCTCTGAGTTACAAGAAATGCTAATTTTTGAACTCAGCTGAGCCTGAGAAATACCAGTTGGAGTGTACTGAGGTCCTGTCTGTCTCAGCACTTGTTCCCTGTAAGCGGCTGATGGGATGCTTGTAGAGCAAGGATAAGGAATGGGCAGTATCTATAGAAAGGCTCCTCCCTGGTCCATGTTGTTTCAGTTTTTTACTTGCGCTGGCTTCTCCTGAGGAGACAATCTATTAATTAAAATAGGTGATGTGCAGGGACTTTCTGGCCATGTTACCCACAGAGGCCCTCTCCCCACAGGGAGGGAAGAATATGACAGCAGATCTGCAATCTTCTTCCGTTAAAAACTCCCCCTCTGCTGATGTTACTACCATTGCACTAGATCTTTCCATTTGCCATGGTGGGAAGAGTCAAAGCAGTTTTGGATGTGCTTTGTCAGGTTCCTGTAAGGGTAGGGATTTCCTTGTCTCTTTTAATTGTCTTTCTTCATGAAGGAAAGGTATACTGATATTCAACCTTAATTTTTGTTTGCATAAATCTAACCCTGCTGCTACTTTGGGAAGCATGCTGCACAATTCTCGTCTCTTGGCATTTATGACCATCAGAAACAGTATCTTTCTTGCCCACAAACGAAAAGTGAATCAATGGAAAGATCATAAAGATTATCTTTATTAGCTTCCTCCCTGCATTACTAC
Source organism: Hirundo rustica (assembly GCF_015227805.2). NCBI lineage: Eukaryota > Metazoa > Chordata > Aves > Passeriformes > Hirundinidae > Hirundo > Hirundo rustica. The sequence continues at coordinate 17,590,940 of NC_053458.1, forward strand.
ACAACCATAAAACAATGTCCTATAAATTAAAATTGTTCTATAAATTACTGTAAAAGAATGTTCCTGCTAGGAGTTTCCTGTTATATGCAGTCAAGTAATATTAAATACCTTATTTATGTCAAAGTCACTGAATATTCTTGCTCTCTGTAGATGACAACTACTAGAGTAGTCACAGATGAATATCTCTCTTTTGGGATGGATAATTTTGCTATCCTTGTTCTGATGTTTTGTTTAGTCGTTTAGTGAGCAATATAAAGAGAAGCCAGGACTACGTAGTACAACAGGACAAGCTTGTTTAGGCTCTTCACTAACTGTTAATGTTCACTATTTGTTACAGATATTGTGCTTTAAGTTAGTAATTGATATATAAACTTTACACTAATTTACCCTGTTTGTTTTTGGCATCATTAGTTGGAAAATTACAACCTTTCCTATGTTTGTTGTACTTTGGATTCTGGTCGCAGTGATTCTGCCTCTCTCCTCTATTTTAGCATTCCCTAGATCGATGCTGAAAATTACATGTTATTTTTTCCTCCTTCATAAAGCAGTGTCACAGAAGTAGAAAGACCTCAGCTATTGAGATCAAAGGTTGCTCAACTTTGCTGGATAGCATGGCATAAAGTTCAGCCGTGATGAATGGTGCCAGGACTTGAAATAAGAGTAGCAAGTCTAAGAGCATGAGTCACTGTACTAGGTCTTCATGTCTGCAGAAAATTTGTGTGTGCTGGCTGAAAGCATTGACAATTTTCCATTAGTAATGAATTACAGTAGTAATTTCATTAATTTCTTCACCTCAGTCAGGATATGTTAGTGTAAGTTGCTTAACCAAGCATCAGAGGAGCCATTGCTGTTAACCTTTAGTCCTTTGCTGTGTAACCAGGACCAGTTAAGAAGTAAATTAGCGTAGCATCCCTTTTTAAAAAAATTACTTTAGATAAGCAGTGGACATAATTTTTGCCTGTTTTTAATTTAATAGCAGGTTTATGGTTTTATGCAAAACCATTCACATTACAGCTGACCCTCTGGGAACTGGGCTTTTTCGTCTGTGTAATTTGGTGTCTTTAATAATCTGCTGTCTGTTAAATCCAGCACAGGCTTGATTAATGAATTGTGATGAACCAATGCATTAATTTACAGGTTTGGTCTAATACCCTAAAAGGCTACATCAGTGCTTCCAGTTATTAATGTTAATAAACTTAAGAGAAAAAGCAATGCGAGGAGAGGTAAGGGAAGGTAGTATGTGGCAAGTTTTGTCTTTATTCAAGCATTTTATGTCTGCAGATACTTTTCTTACAAGAGATCTGCAAAAGCCCTTGACAACAGACAACATCAAATAGAGAACAGCTTAGTAGTGTTTGAAAAGATGGTAGAATTTCTGAAGCTGTCTGTGTTCCATAGTCAAATCTTTTTTTCTGTGCTGAAAGTCCATATTCAACATAGGTTTTCATGCTGCTTTTCTAAATACTGTGTAATAGTTTTGAAACCCGTTGCTGTTAAATCGCTGGCTGAAACACAATCTTGAATATGAATTTCTCTGAAAAGCCACTCCAGAAGCCTGGTAGATGTGCATATAAGGAGGCATATGCATGAGAATGGTGGGTATTTGACATTGACAAAATTTGCTATGATGAGCAACTCATTTCCAAGATGATATTGAGGCTTTTAAGAGCATCCTTTTGAAGACTTTAAATAAATCTACAAGCTAAATTGCAAAATTTTATTCTATTTCATTTTTTAAAAAATCCTTGATGTGTCTATTGCATGTAATGATTCCGAAGAGTGTATTCTGTTCAGTCTCAAAAGAGCTGGTACATTGAGGAAAGGGAATAGTAATTGAATTTATTTATTTTTTATTGCGAAAGTAGGGTTTGGGAATGGGATAGTAATATGCTGTGAAGATTTTAGGGTGGTGTAAAAAAAGTAGGAAATTTTGTCTTTGATGCTGTGGCTTTAGATCTTGAAAACATCTTAAAACAGCATAGAAGTTCAAAGAAGGAGCTGTGTGTCCTCTCTCCTTGGATATTAGCTCACAGTGCTGGAGCTCAGACTTCTTCAAATTACAATTCAAGCCTTGCCTTGTTCTGATAAATATAATCTAAGAATTATTATTTTAGACATTGATGTATCCATCTTTCTGTCTATTAAAATACAGCATGACGTTTAAAGCCCATTTTAGCAATCCTGCCTCAGGCATTGTCTTTCTAGTGGGACACAGGAATTTTCACTTGTCCTTGAGATAAATGACACTGGTATGGAATTGGCATCTCTTAAGTCTTTCTTCAGCATCCATGGCACAAAAGTGTTGCTGGAAACATTGGAATGAGACAGAAATAACACTGTTTAGACTGAACAAAATAATTTCCCTCTGTTTCTGTTGCTTCTTTCACTTCCTTACTGGTAGGGAGAGAATAATTTCTCCTACATCTTGGCTATTTTAATAGTATTCAGAATGCATGATCACATTAGATACTGTACCTGAGGCAATCTGTGTTTAGACTGGTGATAATTACATGCAAAAGTCATTCAACAATGAGGCAATTAATGCTGATGAACTTTAATAAAGTCAGCTGTCAGCAATAGATATTGCTGGCAAGTTTCCTAATCCTATATTTATAATACTTTGAAATTCCCTTCTGTTCTATTTTATAATGCATTTATGTTTAATGTGTTAAAAAAAAAAAAAACCAGAAAATACTGCCAGCAACATATTTATATATGGCACAAATATGAACAAAGAGGTCAGAAGTCAGCCTGCTTACCAGATTTACTGCAGTGATTGGTATTTACCAAAGAAGATGATAGACAGAACAAGGCAAATCCTAACTCTCAACAGAGGAAAGGGAAAGCATTAGATAAGGAGCACAGGGCTTATATTTCCCCTCACTGTTGATTAACAAGCATTAAATTATGCTTAATGTCAGATGTAGGCAGGTAACTGTAATGTGGTGTCAGTGTAAATTAGAAGATCAAGCCAGTTAGTGTCTGGGATTTGTAAAATTCTGGAATCTTTGTCTTTTGCTGCAGAGACATACTTTTGTGAATTTCTTAGTTATCCTAATCGGTTATATGAGCAGATGAATTTTGTCATTGGAAAATTCCACTTTAAAACCATTATTCTTTGGAACAGAAAGCGACTCCCAAGCTTTTTTGCCTTTCCAGCACAGGAGTTGCAAGGACTGTCTGATGAAAGAATGAAGTGTCCTCTTCATTAAACTTTAGTGAACTTTACAAAGGCAATGCAGACCTGTGTGCCTTTTCCTGGAGATCAGTTGCTTTGGTGGACTGCAGTTCAGGAATCACTGCTCTGACATGAGGAAGACGGAAAACATGGGAAAAACGGCTACAGATGAGATAGCTAAGACAAGGGTATGGAGCCTTCCATGAAATGATACAAAAAGTCTATATATGGGAGTAGTTTTAAAATGGCAGAAATATAATTTGTCTCTTTCATAATCCAGTGGAATGCATATAAATCATGTGCCATTGCAGAGCTGTTATGTGTTAGGTTTAGGGCATGAACTTGCTCTGGGTCTCCTGGAAGAGCTGTTCTGACAGGTGCCCTGCAAACTGTCAGTTTGGAGAAGGACTGTTTTTGTCGGAAGCTTTCTCCTCCTTTTTTAGGAATGCAATGGGAAAGAGCAACGAGGTGTTCTTTTTCCTTGTATGTTTTCTTATTGGTATAAAGGCATTATCTCTAAGGCCAGAGATTGCCAGAGGGAATATCCCTGCAGGTGTAGGTATTCTCCTCCTTTTCCCTGGTGGCTGTGATGAGAGCCCTTGCCTGGATGCACTGGTGGTCTAAGCCAACGTGACTCTTCTCACAGTCTTCCTTTATCTGCCTGGAGCAAAAGTTGGCCGTCCCCAGGGCAGTGAGCAGCTGTTAAATACAGGTTCAGTAGCTGAAACTACAGAGAATTTTCTATTTCAGCTGTTGTACTATGTTAATCAGTAAAAAACATACACAGCTGAGGAAAATCTGTTTATGGTGGCTGAAAGTGTGTTGTGGTGAGTGCTAAGGTTACAGATGGTGGTTCATGTGTGTAAGCCTTTGGTTTCAGTTAGAAAAACTCTGGTATTTAGGATGAGGTTAAGTTTCTAGGGTGAGGTTGGAGATGAATCACAGCTGGATTTTGGCTTTTGGCTTTAACATCTACAATCTCTTTTCAGCAGCTGACAGAAAGATCATATTGTACTAGATAAGCTGTACAAAATTCCTGCTGTTTTAACCTGAAATGATACGATAGTAAGGTTGAGAGTTGGAAATGGAAAATGTAATGGAAAATGTTTGTCATGAAATGTTGGAAGCAACCTGCATCAAAGCCCCAGCAGGGGACGGGTGAGAGTCAGGAGGGGCTCACCTGGATCTCTCTGACTGTGGAAAATGTCTGTTTTGGCCTGTCTGGCTGCTTGTGTCCTTCAGGAGTGAAAGTAGGATGGAGAGAGGAAACTGAGATAGGGACTCTAGGGACAGTGGGGAGATAGGGGTCTTGGCACAGGCAGACAGAAAGGCACAGGCAGTGGGATCTCAGAGGAGAGGCAGTGGTGAAGAAAGAAGTTAATGATGTAAAAAAAATGGGGTTGGGGGTTTACATCTTTCCCTGCTTGCACTGAAACAGATGACAGCAGTGTGGAGTGGCTTTTACTTGCTAGTTAGATCTGTAAAGTATTGAAACATCTGTTACACTGTGTAATGACTCCTTGAATTGCTCAGGCACTTATGGCATAAGGTAATGCTGCATAAACAAGCTTGTCTCTAAAGTCAAGTGTAGGACATTCCTGTGGTTTTCTTACTTCTCCACTCTTTGTTAGGAGTAATGGTCTTTTCCAGTGATTGGGTTGCTTATTCTGCCAATGGAGGAGGTTTGTACAGAGACATTTCTTTTTGTGTTACATCAGTACAAAAGAAAACACTTTTAAAGGAGGAGGCTGGCAAGCATCCAGGTTACAACGCTAAGACCTGGATGGGTGGAAAGCTGTGAGGATATAAACCCAGGGTGGGTCTCAGAGGGTTGTGGGTGATGGGTCTTGCTCTGCATGTCACCAGTGTGGTACCAGGGTCTGTCCCAGCATATGTCCTGTTTGATATCCCTGTCAGTGGCCTGGGGAGGTGATGGAGTGCACTCTCATCAAATCTGCAGGTGTCACTAGCTGCAGCTGGGGGAGGGATACCAGTCGACATACTCAAGGTCTGGGCTGCTCTTTAGGGACAATTAGCCAGGCTGGAGAAGGGAGCTGCCAGGGATCTCATGAAATTAAATAGCAACAAATGCAACGTTGTGCCCCAAGGAAAGAGAAACCCCTGGGGTTCCCCTGGGATGGACTGTCTGGGGACAGCTCTGTGGAAAAGCGCAGCAGAAATGAAGGTCGATAGATAGCATCCTGGGCTCTTAGCAGGAGCAAAGCCAGGAGGTTTAGGAAAGTGATTATCTCCTTCTCAGGACTTGCTAGATCCTGTCTAGATAGCCATCAAGTTTGTACCTCCAATACAGTAATGACATCCTTAAAGTGGATTTCAGTGAAGGGCCAGCAACTTGGTCTGGGGCTGGAGCCCTGTGAGGAGAGGCTGATGGAAGGGGACTTGCTCGGCCAGGGGAGGGTATGGATGGATGGATTTGGTCACCTACCAGCAGCCTGCTGGAGGCACTTTCCCCATTGGAGGGGGCCTTTCCCCATCGTGGGTGGGAGGTCCAGCAGTGCAACAGGGGCCCAGGGAGGCTCTGCAGCCTCCACCCTTGGAGATTTTCAAGAACTTGACAAAGCCCAGAGTCACATGGTTTGGTCTCCTGGCTGACCCTGTCCTGAGCACAGGCTGGATAGGATGGACTCCCATACTCCCTTCCAATCTGAATTGTCTGACAATTCAGACAATTGAATATAGAAAGGGGGAGGAAGTGGGGTGGGGGGTGTGGGGTGTGTGAAGTTGGAAGAAAGAAGAGTTGATCAAAATACATTGCTCAGAAATTCAGTGGACACCCTAATATGGCTCTTAAACACTGAGATTTCTGTGGACTCCCTAGTCTCCAGAATCTGTTTGCCCAGTGCAGTCTGTTTAGATTAAATTTAACTATTTGTATTTGTTCTGGTTGGATAATCACTTGAAAATAATGCTGTAGGCTAATTTACCTGCTTTTATGTACTTGAATGACTGTGGCGATATATGTAACTCCAGATGGGGCTCTTAAAGGTCTTATTTTTTCTTTCCCCTTTTTTTTTTTTTTTTCCTTTTTCTCTTTTTGATTTTTTTTTTTTGATTTTTTTTTTTTTTTGAGATTGATTTTGCCCACTTATTTTTGAAAAATTCGTAGTCTATGATGTGGTGTGTTTAAAGTACTATGCAGGCACAGTGAAATAGGCAACTTTCAAGAACAGTCTGAAAAATGCAGGGTCCTGCTTTTTCATATGGGAGGAAGCAAACAAGGCTGGAAAAATGGTTGTAAAATTCAGCTGCTGGTGCCACCTGAGCGAAAGCAGTTCCTTTTCTAGGTGCAAGAATGAGTCATGCATTGTGCTAGAGTTTGTGATTTAGGCAGATGTGCTTCATCTCTCACTTCCAGGTGGTACGGCAGTTCCTGCAGCCAGTTCCCACAGCTCAGGGGCAGCACACGAGCTGCTGGTGCGGTCCATCCTAACCCATGGATGGGGTCTGCACTTGCACAGCTCTGCTTGTAAAAAAGAGGAGCATTAGGAGAAGAAATGGTGCATAGTGGTTTGGTTTGTCCTCATGAAGGACAAGGTCATTGCGAGATATGTTGGTCCGAGGTGTCACGGTGAAGTGTCCCGAGCTCCTGAGCCAGCACCTGGCACTGAGCAGTGGCTCCTGTACTTCCCGCTCAGGGTGTCCACACCGCTGTGTTTTGGTGGATTACAAGAATGTAGAAGACATTGCGTAGAGATCCCACATGCAGGAGCCTGATGCCCCCATGCTTGGGGTTTAACGTGAACCCCTTGAGTCTCTGCACAGCAGCCCCGTCAGAGCCTGCAGAGCTCTGTCCCCAAGGCTCTCGAGGGGTCTTCGGATGTCAGGTAAGTAGCAATTATTAATCGTTAGGGCTGAGATTATTCACACTGTTTGCTTTCCTCACATTCATTCCTCCCTTTCTTGTTCAAATAAGGTGACATTTAGTAGAAACTTACAGTGGAGCTTTTTATCCCCTTTCAGTGGTTTATTTGATTTCATTGATCTTTTTAACTCATAATCAAACTGATTTTTGTAACCAGAAACTGTCTGATCTTACCCCTTTTATTTTCCTGTGTACTGAAGGAACAGTTCAGTCTCGCAGAGCTCAACAGTCTTTGTTAGAACCCAGTTTGAGCCGTGTGAGCTTTCCGCATGTGCTGGTGCGGGACAGGAGTGCGGGGCCCGGGGGACCCGGCAGCTGCGCCTCCCGTGGGAGATGGGAGATGGGAGATGGCCGCTGCAGGGGTGACCCCGCTACCCCGGGGCTCCTCCGGGCTCTTCCTTAAACGAGGGCTCCTTCCATAAAATCGAGATCCACGTGGCGACGCCTAATATCCTACACGCCCTTTTAAACCCAGCAAGGGCCGCCATCGGAGGAAGCTTTTGAGAGGAAATTTTTGTAGAACCGCCAGCTTGTCTGGTAAATCAACTGTCTGAAGATAACGGCATTTTAACGAGACGAATAGACGGTTTTGAACATTCCCCACCGGTTTTTCGCTCTCTGGGTGCCGGAAGGAGACGGGCGGTGTGGAAGCACACGGCGAAGGGAGCGGTACGTGTCCGCGGTAGCAGGCCGGGGCCGGGGCCGGGGCTGCCCCTCGGGCGGGCGGAGCGGCGGCAGCGCCGCGGCGGCTCCGCCAGGGGCTGCTCGAGCACCGCGGCCGGGCCGGGCCGGGCCCCGCTGCCCCCGCTCCGCTCCGCTCCGCTCCGCTCCGCTTCCCCGGCCCGCTCCCCGCGCCGTGCCGGGCTTCCCCTGCCGCCCCCCCGCCAACCTCTGCATGCCGGCTGTAATTAATTAATTCCCCGAGCCGCACGGGATTTTTTTATTTTTAATTTTTATTTTTTTTTTCCCCCCCAAGGCATGAACGCGGTGATTTGAACTCTGGGTCCCGGCCCGCCGGTGCGCTGTGAAGGGCCGACTGCCGCTCAGCCCCAGCGATAATCAGAGAGGAACGTGTTCGCAGGGGATAACTCACGCGTCTCCCTTTCGTGAGGCGGTATCAGCGCGATTTTTATCTTGGCTGTGTGCCAAGGACGATGTCTTGGCGCCTGCTTATTCCTCTTCCTATGCTGTGGCTTCTTTCTGCTTGGTTTCTGTAAAATACTGATTTGAAAATGTATTGTTTTAACGTTGGAGTTAATCTAAAATGCCTTAAAAATGTTTTTAGCAATAGTACCGTTCAAAAGGTTGATCTGTGATGGAGACCACCACGCTAGACTTTCCTTCAATGCAGAAATATGTAAGGTAATATGGCATTAAGTAATGCAATTTTTGTTTTCCCAAGGCTAGTATTTCACTTGTAATAGTTAATGAGTTAACACCAGAGATACAATAGATTGAAATAAGCAAAGGCAAGGCTTTGCAGATTTCATTGGAATTTATGGAGAAAATCTGGTGCCAAGCAAAAACTCCATTTTGTGTTTTGTGAAAGTGAAGTCACGGTAATTAAAATGCTTTGATAAAATGTTTCACCTACATAATTGCTGTCCTTGGTCTGTTGCTCCTCAAGTGTGGGGTTTTTTTATTTTTTTTTCCCCTTCTTTTTTATGTTTCAATTTTGGTTTCTTTTGTTTTAATCTCCCAAACTTTTACAACAGCTGCAGTAAGACAGAGTCACAGAGTTTTGGGAGAAAAGGATTTTGTTTGTCCTGGTTTTGTTTCACTTTTGAGTAGGTTTCAGCATGTTTGTGACTGTAATAATTGTGTGCTCTGTTGTCAAAAACCTTAACAGACCTTTAAGTGAGTCTAATTAAAGCAGCCTTTGATAATGGCAATAATAAAAGATTGCTTTAATTTACACTGTAATGAAGGGATTGTGCCATTAAATGTTACAGGAAATAGTAGAACGGCTTTCCCAGACTAGGTAGAAATTGCATGCTGTGTTTTTATGATCTCAGTGTAGTCCCAGTGATTGTCTTTCCGGCCATCAGCCAGAACTTCAAAAATGAGGTGGTTCCTCCCTTTTCTGAGAGAGATGTATGTGTAGTCCAGTTATCCTGTTTGGTGTTTCCAGTGTGTGTCTTCTCTAAACCTTGCCCCCAAAGCCTGTCATTTTAATGGAGCCTGGCAGGTTTGTTGGTGTCTGAACACCAAGCTTTGGGCTGGAAACATTGTAAGTTTTTTTGATGGATTTTTTTTCCTCCTTGGAGTTTCTTTTGCATTTTATTGTTTCTTGGTGTCTTGTCCTTTAAGCCAGAATAGTTCCAGAGACTTGAAATGACAGCTTCTTTTTTGATGATTCTAGATACCAGTTGGATTGCCCTTCTCCCGTAACCAGGCAGCCAGCCTGTGAGGAATGGTGTGGTGTGATAGACATGTCAGCAGGACGTACGGCTTTACGCTGCAGGTTAATCACCAGAGAGCCTCATGTCACTTCTCCACTTTTCTGCTGCAGGTTCTGGTTTCATTTTTATTGTGTACTGAATTTTATATTTATTTTCATGGGACCCTGGATGAAGCCTGAACTTTTAAGTTTTTGAGAGAAGAATCCAAAAAAGAAAAATAAGCAACTTACCTCAGATTATTTCCTAAGGTAAATTAGAACATCGAAGTTAAGATCTATTTAATTTTCTGAAGTTTGTGTTGCAGTGAATGAGCAAATGAGGTTGCCAAAATATGACTAATTCGCACATTGTAATAGTCTTTAAGGATAAGCTGTTGGATGGACTAAACCCATATACTTTTAAATATTGAGAAACAAGAATAAGATGAGACTCGGGAACCTTAAAGAAGAATATAAAACACTGCTGCTGCAGTTGGAGCTCATGCTGATTCTGTGTATTGTACAGAAAACACCATCATAACAATAACAAAAAGAAGATAAGCAACTGAACTGTGAATTCCAGGTTCATTTTTCATACCTAACTCTTTGTAACTTTACAATGAAAGATTCAGAAATTGGAGCCAATTACCATAATATGTGGTGGTTTGGTGGGAGCATGTTCTACATCAGACAGTTAAAAGGTTTTATTGCTATTAGGAGCTTGTTAATGCCCTTGATAATGTCTCTAGTTGCTTTGTAATGTCTCTTGTTGAAGTATAGAATTCTTTTATCTTCTTATTACATTATGCAGAAACTTGAATTGAAACGATATTTGCAGGAACATTTAAAGTAGTGCATCAATCAGTTTCAAAGAAGAGAAAATGTTCTCAGAATAGGTTATAAAAGGATAACTGTCAGTTTTATTTTGGATGAACAAAGAAACCAGCATAAAAAAGCACTTTATTGTAAAAGCACACTGTGCAATTCAATAAATATTCCATATAAATATAAAGGAAAAGAAAGTTCATAATTATCTGATGGCTCGAATGTAATTTAGGTAATACTTCCAGAATGCAGCAAGCAGTGAAGCTCCTTCTTCTTTCTTGTGTATTCTACCCCCAGATCAAGTCCTCGGTAGGAGATAGTTTAAATCGACACTCGATTAATGATTTGAATGGATAAAATATGGTTATAATTTAACATTATCTTGCAGGGATGTAAACCTCCTCACAAACCACCTCTCTGCGTGAGAAAAATAGCAGTAGCACCTTCCCTCACTCTCCTTATTTTTTGTGTGTTTGTTTGGTTTTCTTCCTCAAACATGATTTCTCGTTGTTTGTTTTCCCTCTGGCATTTTTTACCTGTTTTAACACAAAGTTATTTGAGTATTTATACACTTGGATTACAAACCTTCTATACGATTCGGTTAGAAAACACTTGCACGTGGTGTTATTATCTAGGAAAACAGTTGCAGATACTCTGCTCCCTGAACCAGTAGTAGCTTGCTAGACCACACAAAATATGGCATGTTGCAAATCTCATCTTGTAGCCTGTATACCAGAAGCAGCTCTCTCCCCTTCCCCCTTTCTTTATCTTCTAGAAAAAGAAAATACCAAGGACTGCATATATGGAGTTGTAAATGCTGTGCTCACAGGGCAAATGTTTCCCAAAGAAATTTGAGTGTCTTGCCCTTTAGATCCATTGTCTTTTCAGAATCCAGTGTTTACCCTGTGACTTCAACAGGATAGAGTATTTCTAGTTTAAGAAATGTATGTTTATTTCTGAAGAGATTATTAAGGCAGAGAAGTAATCGAATGTGAATGCACAGATTTTGGTTTATTTATTTATTTCAGTCTATTTTGGTAACTAAATTCTATGCACAAGGGATTTCTAACCTTTTTTGTTGGTCATTCTGAAAGGGTATGCAGCATACACCTGCATTGTTCAACTGTTTATTTTTCACTTCTGAAACTTTGAAAAGCTAATATAGTTTTATTTAATAATCATACCACAATAAACTCACCTTGTTCATGCCTTGTCCTCAATTCTAAGCTTCAACCTAGGTATGTTTTTAAACTTGAAGCTGGTTTTAAAAAGTTGTAGGCTATTAAAAAAATTCCTGTGGGTTTTAGGTCCTTACAATAGTGATTTTGTTGAAGTCTGCTATAATTGATCAATCAATTCAGAATATTCCTGGTGTATTTAAGATCAAATTTTATTTCCATGACACATTTTTCTACATAGGACTTCCCTCCTTTAACTGCTTCCCCGTGTTTCCATGGCTGTGCAGCAGCTCTAAAGGCAGGGGTGCCGGGTGGCCTTTGTCCTCCCAGCACCTCCATCCCCCTGCCCTTCTCTCCCTGGCCAACACCTGCCTTTTGTGGCACAGGTGTCATTACAGTCCCCCAAAAGGTGTTTATTTCATAACACTTTAAGCAACTTCAGAAGGAGTGCCTCCATAAGTTACTGAGTCCTTGAGAAAACAGTAATTTACTGTGAGCAAGCTGCTGCCTGGGAAAATGAGGTTCCCGTGGCAGCTCCCCCAGGCTGTGGATGTGACATCCTGTACGGGTGAGGCTGGGGCTTGGTGTGAGGCCAGCCCACCGTGGGCTCTGTGCCTGCTGCACGGGCAGCCTGCTGGGCAGCTCCATCCCTGCCTCGCTCCCACACTGCTCTTCACAATGGGCAGGCTCCTTCTCTTAAAACTTGGGAAGACCAGCCCTGGGTTAGAAACCCCAAACACCCAAGGTAAACAAACATCACATTTAAAAAAAATACTGCACAGAAATCACAGAGCCCATGATCATCCTGGGATCTTACCAGGGATCTGATACCTTATCTTACTGTAAGATATCAGATAATCAACTCTTTCTTTGTTTGGGAAGGAGTGTTTACTTGCCTTAAATTTATTTGACTTTTAAATTCAGTTATTAATAAAGCAGCCTTTGCTGACCTGAGGTGAGAGGAGGGGAACAGCAGTGCTTGCTGCAAGAGCACAGATGAGAAACCTGACTTGAGTAAGACACTGAAACTAGGCAGTAAGAGCAGTTTGCACTTTATCTGTTCCCAAATGTAGGTTACTGTGCCAAGTGTGATGACGATGGCTCTAATTTTGTAGGGGTTCCTAGTAACTAGACCTGATGCCATTTAGAAGCAGGACTTTGGTTTGGGAGGTGGCCAAGTTCTGCTTTCACCTAAAGGTGCAAAAGAGGTAAAACACAGGGCATCCTTGGGGAGAGGGGGGTCAAGGCTCTCTAATCCACTATGGGTTAAACATGAGAGACCTGTGGCATATATGGAATTACATAAACATATGTAAAATTGTTTCTAGTTGAGCTGGAAAGCCTCTTGTAACATGTAATACTTCAAATATCTCTGAAGATAAGAGGAGGAATCTGGCTTTCCTAGACAGAAGCATTTTTGGAGGAGGAGGAGGTGATGTTATGAATAGATGTGATAAAGGCAATGACAAAACAGACTTTTGCATGAAGCACAGAAAGCTGATCCATAGGAGGAAATGTAGTGGCTTTGGTGACAATAGTGTGAGCCATAAAGAGCCTTAAAACTGATGGGTGTTTCTTGTTTTACTATGGTATGACTCAAAACCAAAAAGAAGGGACTAGAAGCAGCATCCACAACGTCCAGCCAAGACCAAGAGACATGAGAGACTCTTCTTAGTTTACCACTTTCTAAATCAAAATGGAGGGGAGGCTTTAGAAGGGAAAGCCCCACAGACTGAATAGCCTTGCATAGTGTTTCTTCTGGCTGCCAATAATGCTTCTACAAGTGTGACCCGACTTACAGAATGAAACCTCTGGCCCAGGTAGTGAGCATCACATCACTGTGACAGAACAGGGCTCAGTTCAGATTGCAGCAGAGGAGAAATGATGTCTTGGCAGAAGAATTGAGTGGGAAGTGACAGCTCTTGCTGTAAAAAAACCAGAGAGTTAAAATAGATTCTTCTCTGAAATGCCCATGTAGCTTCAATAGCTCCACAGGAGTTTTAGGATTACAAATGACAGCAAAATTTGTGCCATTCTGCATAATTGTATTCTCTACAAAGAAAGTTTCCTACATCTCCTAGCAAAGACGGTACTTTCATTAGAAGGAAAATAATTTCAAAATGACATCTCTTTGTGCCAAGGATTAGAAAGATCTAACAAGGAGTTCTTAAAAAAAGAAAAAAAAAAAGAAAAAAAAAAGAAAAAAAAAAAGGCATTTACATTGAATCCTTTGGTTTTACAGGTAGGATAATGACATGAAAATAAAAGAAAATTTTAATTGGTAAAGGGAAGGGGAAACATCTTAGTTCCTGACTTGTCACTGTGTTCATCCTCTCTTGTAGCTCCCACCATTTGCACTGATGATATACAGAATTATATTTGTCTTTATTGAGGTTCAGCCCTGTTAAAAACGATCCAGTTCTAGCTCTCTGCTAGTGTAAGATTTCAGCTTTCCTTAACATGAGTCTCTGACAGACAAGGAACCCAGAATGTCTTGGTTTGGCAATGGTTCAATCCCCCGTAATTTTGTTAATTTAAATGTAGTCACAGGCTGCCCACTCAGGAAATGCCATCTCTTTTTGCCCCACCGCAGCCTAGGAACTCTCCGTGATCGCTCTGTTGTCATAGCTGGAGAGCACGAACCCTCTGTGCTCAGCTTGCAGTTCCGACTGCCATGTATGGACATTTCTAATTACTTTGGAGGCGCTCCATTTTGTACTGCATGCATAATTAGTTAGTTATTTACATTTTATTTCAGCTTTTTTTCTAGCCGATACACTAATGAAATCCCGGCGTGACATCAGAACCTTCCTGTTGAAGTGGGTCTTCCCTTCAGGGATCAGCCACCCTTTTAAATTAATGAGCCGCTTACAGAAACAGCTTCATGATTTTATGTGCAGTGTTTGCAAGGAAATTTATAAATGGTCTGACTCCTTTCAGATCCCAAATCTGTTGAAATTAAAAGAAAATCTCCCAATAGTATTGCATGCTTTGGGTCATCTCTTATGTGGATTTTTTTTTCTCATGTATTTACCGTAACTCAGTTAGGGAAAAGGGTCCTCCATCTTTCACACAGAGGAGCAGATGTACAGGTGGGAAGGAAAAAATGGATATAAGGAAAATTAGCACTGGAGCCCCCTAAAGTATAAAATGGCCTGTAGGTAAGATTTAGTAACATCATACTATTAAGAAACTTGTTTTTCATTTAAAGACTTCATTTGAAGAATAGAGGAAATGCAATTATTCTCCACAAAAGTGAGCTGCTTTTTGAGGCATTGTTTTCATAAAGAAATTGAGATTATTAATCTTGTTGTTTTTTTAAGTTCAATTGAACAGAAAAAAAGCAAACCAAAACAAATAAACCTCCCAACCAAACCAAACCAACCCCAAAGAAACAAACCAAAAGAGAAAGGAAAAAGATGTTGCTTAGCAACAGCCTCAAATGGTCAGAAATTGGTGTATTTATTGGAATTTGGGAGCTATCTTACAGAGTTTGCCAGGTGCATGGGATTAGGAAGCAAAAGAATTAACATCCAAAATGGAGAAGGGAACCACTACTGCTGTCAGTTTAAGCATGTGCACTTGGCTCAGTGTTGTTTGCAACACGCTCCTGGTTGCCTGGGTTAAGCACATTTGCACCTCCTCACGTGCCCGTGTTGTTTCAGTGGTGCAGCACTGTTCCTGTGGCAGGTAGACACAGATAGTTTCTTTGTTGTGTTTGTTAGTGTGTTTATTTTCCTTAATTTTTGAGTGTGCTTATCTTTTCTCACCTCAGCCTGGTTTACTCACTAAGCAGGCTTGTCTCGAAGGCAGCACTTTCCTTTGGGTAGAGCAGGAGGACACACCAGCTGATGTGTTTGTAGCAGCCACCTCTCCCTACATTTTCTTGTTTGTTCAAGAGTCCAACCCAGAGTGGAATAAGAGCAAAACTGCCCAGTGAGCACACCTGTCTATGTGGGTGGAGGGGAGTGTCTGGAGAGGAGTGGGGGAAAAGAGATCTTGAGAGTGTTTATTCCTAAGTCCTGCACCTTCTATTTTCTCTTTCTCCTAGGAGAGGCAACCCTTGTGCTGGAGGCCCGGGAGAACACCATCATTGCTGAGTAGGAAGCCCACAAGGCACAGCAGAGGCTGTATCGTGCTGTTTTGCTGTGAGCTGCGGCCTCAGGTGCTTTTTTGTCTCCACATAACACTATCTCTGCTTTGTGCACTGGTAGGTGACCACGTTGCTTTTGGGCTGCCATGTGATCGTTGCTTTGTGACTTGGATTTTTTTTTCCTCAACCTTTTGTGTTCCGTCCCTTTCTTTCTGTGGTGTTTGAGGAAAGAGAGAGAAGTGACTCAGTACAATTCCATGTACTCTTGATTTGCCGTTCATCAGCCTGGAGAGGGATCTCCAGCCTCCACATATCCTTAGGTCAGGATGAAGAGAATGTGGCACTGGCATTCCGGATACCTGGACTTCAGGAAAAGCACCCTTGAGGGTGTGCACTATTCTGCATCCCTATTGAGAGCTAATTAGCCTTTTGCTATCCCCAGTACTGCTAGGGATTTCTTTAATATCACTGTAAAAAGTATTTGTAAGTCTGGTTATGCTCTCTGTACCTGTAGCTCCTCAGACCCTGTAGCTGGAGCATGTTGACTTTGTGGCAGTCAAGTATTTGCACTCTTTGTACAATAGAGGGAAGGAACTGCAGGAACGTGACGGCATCATCAGCTCTGTTTTTGAAATTGACCATTGCTTTATTCCTGCCATTTCTCTTGCTTTTTGGGAATGGCTGCCTTTCCCACACAGCTCCAAGTAAGAGGATGTGCAAAAGAAAAGCTAGTAACTTTCCGCTTGCACAAAATGAGGAAACAGATCTAAAAGGGAGAAAGTGACAAGATCTCACAGGCAGTTAAGATTTTCTGGCTCTTTCCCTTTGTAGGGGAAGAATCTCAATCCTATATGGGTTGACTTACTCATTTGCAGAAAGAATTATAAAATGCAAATATTTACGAATCACTGTATATGTTGTAATCTTATTTCTAAAACAAACATTGCTTTGTACTGTGGCTTCTGAGTGCTGTGAGTTGGAAGATTTTCCAGCATTTATCCCATTTTGAGCAATAAGCTGCAAGGAATAAATTCTGCTAGTCAGACTGGGATGCAGTGTCTCCTGGAGCATTTGTGCTCCTGGCAAGTTGTCATCTCCTTTCAACAAGTGTTAGTAAAAATATTCAAACTAGCATTAAAACTGGGTATTTTCTGATATTTAACTTATATTTAGGCAGATGTCACAGCCAAACAGGTGATAGCATTCTTTTTAAATGTGACTTGTAAGGTCTGGCTGGGGTTTCTGTTTTGCAGGTAGGAGCTTCCCTCTGTGTGGCCTCTGGGGTGGCTTTTCTGCGGTGGCTGGGTGTGGAGGGCAGGCTGTGGGGGCCACAAGTGTCTGCTTAGGGAGAGACAGCTGGGAGGGGAAGGGAGAAAGGGCAAAAGACCAAGAGGACCGTGGAGGTTTAGGATTCTGGTTCCTGTGCAGTGAACCTCCAGGACAGGGAAAGGAGTGCTTTGTGTTTTTAGGAAGGCATGGCCTTGTAGTCAGGATGAACGGGATCCCTGCTGGTGGGTGTTTGTGCCTGAGTGAGGTGGTGCCTGGTCAGGTGGTGATGGTGGCAGGGCATGTCCGGTGCTTCCACTGCTGCCCCTTGCAGCCCTCCTGGCAAACCATCCTGCTGTGCAGCACTGGGCAGGGGACTCTTCTCTTCTTGGGTCTATTGGAAAACCTTCGGAGAAAAAAATCAGTGGTATTGATTTTAAGAGAAAGCAACTTGTGATTCAATATATTGGCAACTGGTGGGAAATCAGGCTGCTGCCATATAATTATACAATTAATATCTCTTTGCATGATGAATTTTGGAACCTTTTCTTGATTATATTTCTTCTTATAAGAGGCTAAATAAATATTGAAGCTAAATAAAAGAGTAGTCTGGCTGCAAGGAGCTGCTTTATGTCTGGAGCAATTGGTAATATGGTTGTATACAAGTACTAATGGTTTGCATGACGCCGAGGACTTCAGGAGCTGGTTTAGTTATGAAGATTAAGACCAGTCCTGATGGATGGGTGCAATGTCCTTTATCAAAATACAACACAAAAACAGGAGAGAGTAAATCAAAAGGTATGGAGGAAGCAGATTCTTTCATTGTGGAAAATATCTTGAGCATTAATCACTTTTGCTAGATAGATACCAACATGAGAGAGGAGATTATTTCCTTGCAAATTACAGTACACAGTGGTTTATAAGTAAGATATTAATCCCTGTGCAGAACAGTAGGCGCTGGTCTCCGGGCTGAAAATTATTATGCAGTTCTTAATTTGTCCCTATTTATGATTAAGCTCATATAAATCAGGATATAAATGCATTATTAGAATGAAGTTATATAATATGCATGTGCCTCTAATACTAATATGTTATATATGTCTGCTATATACAGCTGCATGACACAGTGTATTTATTAAAAATCTAGCAATTGTACATTCCTGAAATTGCAGATTTTTACTCAACTGCTTGTGAGCCTGGGGGTATGCAACAGCTGTTTATCATTGTACTCTGATGAAACCTTGATAAAAATGAAACTGTTGCAAAGAAATGTGGACTTAGAGCGGAAAACTAAAATTTCAGGTGCTAATACACTTCTGTATGTCAAAAAATGACTTATGCCCTTGCTTATTTTCAAAGACCTCCTTTACAAAATAGCAAAGAATGCATAGTCTCTGTATGCTCAGTAAGGCAGAGATAGTAGAAACAGAAAAAAAATTAAAAGGGCAATATAATATATATTGAATATAATGTTATGTATTTAGGATGCTTCTCGGCCTGCTTTTGATTGCTCTCATGTGTTTCCCCAAGAAGTCAGACTGCTTAAAGAATAAATGAAATAGAAGTTTAAATTACAAGATCCAGGCATGGTCAGAGATGATGACGAGGAGAACTAAATTGGTGAGTAACAGCTTTTCAACTCCTTTTTTTTTTTTTTTTTTTTTTTTTTCCTGTGACAGGTCATAAATACTTACTAGTTTTGGGAAAAAAAGGTAAAATTTTACTAAAAATTAAAATCTTTGCTGAAAGGTTATGAAATGGACTGCAAAGACATTTTATTTGATTACATTTCTAACCATTTAGCTTTTGGGGAAAAGACTAAACACAATAAAATTGTCATTCTTTTGAGCAGTCTTACAGGTAATAAGTAAACAGAAGAAGGCAACTGTCTTCTCTCATTACAGTCATCAGGGTTTTTCTTGGAATATAGACAGTGCAATAAGGAGTTTCTTTGTGAGTTATTGGACAGAATAATCCACAGGCAAAATAATGTACATGTGCTTTCTGAAACAGGATGGCTGTTACGGCTTGCTGAGAGCGCGGTTTATTGTTAAATACTGTAGTACCTCTTCCCTTTTACCAGGCCTGACAACTTCACAGGTGTGGGTATGAAGAAAGACCTAAAACCGGTCAGTTATGAAGTACAGAAAATGGAGCAATTTTTGTGACACAATCCAAAATCTTTTTCTTCAGCCATCCTGTGGTGTCTCTTTTTTTTCCTTAAGCCAGACTCCTGAATGATGAGAGCTGGGTTTGTGCTTCATCATTTTCTCTCACAGGAGCAGGGAAGCACAATGTGTTTTATTTCATGTTATTAGCTGGGCCATCACTGGGTTGCTTCATGATTGCAGGCCTCTTCCTCTTGCCTCATCGTTTTCTGTCGTAGTGGTAAAAGCATGGTGGTGACGAAGGAAGCAACCAGACATCAGGAAAGATGTAAAGGCTGTAAATTGCAGTAGGGCAGGAGGATCTGTAAACATTGCTTGTTCCCCTTTGCAGAAATCTCTATAATTCTGCTGGCCCTTGGAACTGATATGAGAAGGCAGTAAAATTTTACATAGAAAGGACTGTTGGCAATTGCTGTACGTTACTGCACATGCATGCATGAGTGAGAATGCTCCTGTCTGCACAGCAGTATTCAATGCCATGAATCCTCCTGTCTTGAAAGCTCTTACGTACTTGTGTAGGAGTGCTGGAGTAGACTGAACCTTCTGCAAGGAATGAAGGTTTCCAGGAACTGCTCTGGTGATCCATGTGCTGCCAAAGGCACAGCTTGGAGTGAGCTTTGTTTGAAAATGCATATTCCTAGCAAAATATCTAGAAAGAATTAAACTCAGGATTGTAGTAGTGAATGAAATGGGAGAGTCACCTCCTTTGTATGTTTGAGATGTGAGAACATTGCACAGCTGGAACCAGAAGTGGGTAAAGTCCTTCCATCAGCATTTGCCCTCATCACTCCACAACTGCAATGTTTTGTAAGGGCTGCTGAGCTTGTATTCTGCATTTGTAAACCAAATGGCAAAAGTACGGATTATCCAAGCCTTCAGTAGCCTGCTGATTTCTAAAAATGGCTCCAAATATTGGCTATATTCAGGATAGCATCTCCACAAGTGCCTGTTTTGAACTTGTCCATGACTGTTTTCATGAACAGAGATCCTTCCACTGTGAAGGCAGTGCAGAACTATCACAAGTGCAGCTATTCAATGGTTTTTTCTTTGTACTTTTTTTCAGCTTAAAATACTTTATACAGCTAAAGCTTTCCTGAATTTTCCAATTGAAACAGCCAGTGTGTATCTTTTCAGGACTTTGACTGCTTGTGTGTATTTCAGTTTTAAAACCTAATTTTCCTTAGGTTTTAAATGGGAATAATAGACTCAAAATTATTGTGCTGTGTAACTGAGATAAATCAGTTCCTGACCTGTGCTCTTGTCTGTCCAGAGATGGGCATAGTGGGTCATGGTGGAAGAGAAATCCTAACCAATAGTAGAGAAATACAAATGTTCTGGTCCAGAGGAAAATGTCCTTAAACAAATATTTCCTAATGGGGTTAATAAAACAATTGGTTCTGAACTGGTGAAGGGTAAAATTGAGCCTTTATGCTTAGTCTTCCTGGGAGTAACTTGTCACAGCAGTTAAGAATTGAAAACTGCACAGTTTGTAAAGCTCCTCACTGGGATAAAACACCTGTTGTTTGCATTAGAGTGTAACTGTGCTGTATGTACCTGGATATGTTGTCCTGTAGCACCATCAGTGAAAGGTGATGCTCTCTTGGCTTTTGGGAAGTTACCAACCTTCAGACACAAAGCTCAGGGATGGAAAAGTATTTCAAAGTATCTCAGCCTAGTCTTTGGTGACTCCCTGTTGACTCAAAGCATGAGGGGAAGGTGGAAGCCCTCTGACAGGGCTTCGGAAATAATACTTAAGGGCAATACCAAAAAGGAGTACTTCTGTGTTGTGTTTAATTGGACAATTAAAAGATAAGTTGCTAAAGGATTGAGGACCCAAGAAACATCAAATCCAAAATGAAAGAATTGGTCCAGAACAGCAATACACGATGAGCCATGGTACAAAAGAGACAAGAACCAGTTTTCAATGAACACCAGAAGCAAAAGCTGCCATTCCAAAAGTATATTATTGAATCTGTTTGCTGGCAGCACACCATACAGTTTTGCAACTTTGTGTAAGCTTTTGAAGAACAATGCTTTTACCTTGGATCATAGACTGAACTACTTTTTTATTGTATCCTCTGGTGCTAACCTCTTTTGCACTTGACTTTTTTAAACTACTTGCAAGTTTGAACTCCTCCTAGCTTCTCAAGTTAATCTTTTGCCCTCTGAATTGCTGAAATGGACATCTCAGCCACTGAAAATATTATTTAATTCTTTCCTATGTTTTCCATTAATTCCCTGAAGAACACCAGAAGAAACTTTATTGTAATCTCTGTATTTCTCTGTACTCAGTAGGCTTTAGGAAAGGACTGGCTGTTGCAACCAACCCCCAGTCTGTGGGTGGATGGGCAGCATTTAGCTCATGTTTTAGTTTTTGGATTTTATATCTTTCCTGCACTGGCTAGAGCATCTTCTGGGGGAGTTTATGGATTTTCTCCCATTAAACCGGACCATAGCCTGCATATCTCTCTGTATCCTGATTGTCGTTAAAATCTAAGCAGTGTCCCTGTTCATGAATGATATATTGTGTTTAATTTTCCTGCCTTCTTGCAAATAGAAATGACTATATTTTCATGTAATGTAGTAACTTGGACTCAGTTATTTATGAGGTTGGGATTGGGTTGAAGAAGGATGTGGGACATTGGTGTTTTAGGAGTGTTGAAAAACCAAGTAATGATTTGGACCTTATAGAAAAGTATCTTCTTGCCTGTGAGTAGGCCATGACTCTGACAGAGGATAAAGTGGTATTCATCAGATTTGCAACAGATTTATGCTTAGATTATTAGAAAGGGAAAGAAGAAATATGTCTGAAAGAATTGTGATTGAGCATGACTAAAAAAATGAATCACTTACGTATAAGTGCTAAAATTCCCATTTAAGTATGATTCTCTCCTGAAAAGCAGATGTCATCTTCTAACATCTTTCTAACAGTTGACCAGAAGATAATAACCATTCAATGTTAATATATACTATGCTCAGCTACTCAAATTTGGTTTTTATTTATTTTTTCTGAATAATGCAAAATCTACCAGTCATCATTCATGCCAAAGATTTGAGTCTTAATTTCGTAAATGCCATTTCAATCACATTTGTGCTTTTCCTACTGTCATTCAGGAGCTCTTTTGTGCTAGTTGAGCATTCCATACCTGTGGTTAAAGATTGAAGGATTTTGATGTTTGAGTTCTCTACATATTCTTCTTATTTTGTTTTTTAATGGTCAAAGGCATTCCTAGATTAAAAAAAAGGAATAAGAAAGGAGAAAGCCTGAGCCAGTGAGCAGCTGCAGAAACAGGAGATAGAAGGATACTATGGCAAGTCATATTTTTAGCTCCCAAATGGAGATGGAATTCCTAATGTCACAAGCATGGTGGTTTCCTGGTTTGAGTCAGCAACTATTTTGCTGTGAGCCAGGGTCACGTCCCAGGGCAGGGTGTGATGGCCAGCGGGTGGCAGGGGGGCTGTGCCACATTGGCCCTGGCCAGCAGCCAAGGGCAGCCCTGCTCTCCTCCTTACCCAGGCTTTTACCTCAGCACCTGCATTTTTCCTTGCTGTTTCTGCCTAAATGTGCTCAGCCAGCCAATAAAACTGGGACAGTGAGTGGAACATATGTGGTGGATACTGAATACATAAAGTGTAGGGATGACAGCCTGTGTGTCTGCAAGAACAGCACTCTGGAGAAGCAAAGTAAACTCAGACTGATGTATCCTTTTACATGTTGAAGTCATGTCATAAGTACAACTCCAAAGAAGCTTTTGATAGCCTTAGGAAAGGCAGACTAAGAAAGAAGACTAATGGAGTTATAAACTACCCACAGCTGTAAATCTTTTTTCTGGTTTTGTTTCTTTTTTTTCTGATCAGTACTACCCACATACTGTAATGTCTGTCAGACCTACTCTTTTCATGTAGCTGGCCAATAGAAATGTGTCACTATAAGCCATTTAGATTGAAAGGAGAAAAAAATCCCTTTTGTGTTAAAATCATTCTTCAATGTACAATTTTAAGAATTATGTATAGCCTCAAGCAAGTCTCATTGCTTGATCTGACTCTGCAAAGAGTGGCTGGGGCAGTTTTCCTAGCCTAGAAATGGAAAAATGATGCTGAGAGTGTTTAGAGAGTCTATCTCCAGCAGAAGGAGGACATAATTCTGAAGGCATAGCATTTTCCTACCTGCATAAATACTTGTGTTTTTTCTGAGGGTGCGGATTCCCAAAGTTGGTGTTATCCCTTTCTTCCCCCTAAAGGAAGAGGAGGATGTTTTGAGAAGCAGAGACTTCAGGTGTGACAGTACAGTCAGTTATGCTAGGAATACTGAGGATTGATTTTATGAAAGTTAATTCTTCTTCCTTTCAAGGACTGAAGGTTGTATACAAGGGCATGAGAATATATTGACTGGCTGGGAATGAATGTAGGGTTTAAGGAGTCTGAGCTGCTTTGTGACACATGTCATTTCTGGAAAAATGAGCCATCCAGAGAAACAGTTTGTCTGCCCTGATGTGCCAAGGAACTTTATGTATTGGCAACAGTGATGGAGTGAGAGTGCAGCAAAAGCTAAGCATTGTGAAAGACTTGAATTTTCATGAGGTACATAAGCAAAAGACAGAGCTGTCTGAAACACAGACCATAGAAACTGTGCTAATTTAGTGAGGCTAAGCAGCATGCTCGAGTAGGTACTGTACTGCAGGTGTACCAATAACCAAATCAAGAACAGTTACAGCCCACTCAGATACATAAATGACCATAAAGGAAGTTTAGGTGGCTTAGGAAGTTACAGAGGTTTTTTTTTGTTGTTGTTTGCTTTGCTTTTAATTTCTATTCCTTCTGTTTGTTTGGGGTTTTTTGGTAACTACTGATTTCCGACCAAAAGATTATTTTCTGCTAGAAGAAAATAAAACTTTAGCAGCCTGAAATCCTGTTTCTTAGAAGGGGTCTTTTGGAAGTAATCTTTTTAATTCTGTTATCTACAAGTTTCAGAACTATTTCCACCTGATGGTGGCTTGGGCTGCCTCCTTCTTAAGGTTGTAAATCTTGACCATCTTCTCAGCACTTTTAACATATAAGGAGAAAGTGACTTACACTGGTCTTTACTTGCTCGGCAGACAGTTATCTTTGATATGCTTAGACTGTGTTTGATCTCATGTCCTGGAATGAGTCTTTCTTTCCTGTTCAGGAGTCAGACACCATATACTTACGCTCAGTCTCAGACTGGAAGATGGCCAGTGGCTGTATCTGTTTGGACAGCTTTAAAAATGTCTGCTTGCAAAGGAAGTTCTGCTGAGATTTCTTCTGACCTACAGACATAAGTCTGCCATTCTTGCCTTCCTTCTGGCAGCGTGGAGGGATGGAGATGGGTATAGCAGAATGGAAAGGTATGCATTTGTTGGAGCAGGGGTTAGAAAAAAGCTCAGGAAAAACTTAAATATCAGTAAAAAAATACCAAATGCAACAGCTATCATGGTCAGTGGTTTTCAGGGTTTTGGTTGGACTTGTGTGCTTTGTGCCTGTTAGTGCAATTTTTTGCACCTGACTTAAAAAATAGGGAATCTAATATTGGTGTGGGTGTTTTTTATTTTTTTTTCCTTCTTCTTCCCTGTTGAGCAAAGCCTTCTGCTTTTGATTCATGCTTTAATGTAAAACAGGTTAAAATTAAAAAAGAAGAAAAAAGATAGGTGCACATCCCCTCGGTACTGGTACTGTAGGACTATTGAGATGTGGGAAATTTGGGAGCCACAACAGATGAAGGCCTGATATTAGAAGTTTAATCCCTAAATGTTTCTACTTCATTTCATACTATACTCTGAAACATCAATCTCTACTCAGGAAACAAAACGTGCATGCAAACTTGGTATCTCAAAGTTAATGTTTTTGGCATTATTTTCTAATACAGGAGCCAAGAATCCTTTTATTAAAAATGCACAGTGGCTATGCTTCTTTATTTTTTGAAGAACAGCACATTACTTGACTGAATACAGAGGTAATCAAAATTCAGTCAAGTGGGATGACTCTGTGAGTTCTGACATCAAAGGGCAATGTGTTTGATTGATATCAGTCAGATGGCAATATTGTTTGAAGAAATGTAGTCAGAAGACTGGCAATTTAAAGGCTGTAAAAAAGTTAGGGGAGATGCGAGTGCAGTGTTCCATACTGATTTCCAGTGTAGAAGACTGTGTATTAGAGAATTGGAAGTAGCATGGCAATCTTGTCTCTCAGACACAGGCATCGTTTGAAAGGACAGAGAGGAAGAAAATCAAGTTCCTACTTTTCAGGCAAGACAGTCAGTGAGGCATTAAAGATACAGTAGTAAATAATTGTTTTGTCATTGTGTTCCTTGCTTCATGAGACCAGGGTTTGCATTTTGCTTGAAATATATACAGCAGATGATATAACTGGGCATTAATAAGCAATGAGCAACCTTTTTTTTCTTTGTCATATATTTGTTTGTAGAATAGTATAGACTTCACTGTCTGCATACAGAGAACAACAACTGTGTCATGTCTTTCTGACAAATATCAAACATCAGCTGTACAGATACAGTTGTTTTTACTCTATTTCCCTGTCTTGTTTTTTTGTCTTTTTTCTTAATGTAAGTAATGGAACAATGTCCTTTTACAGTAAATGGTTCCTTTGCTGAATATGTCACACAGTCATTACTCCCTGCAGGGTTAAAAACAATGCAGAAAGCTACCTACAGGATTAGAACATTGCCAGCAAAGCAAACTGAAAAGGAATTATTACAATTACTAGAAAACATTTTCCACTGCTGGCAAAATTACCAAAATTGCATCAAGATGATTATGAAAAATAAATTACTTGCACAATAAAGCCTCATGATAAAGAATTGTCAAAATTGTCACAGAATATCAGAAGAACTCAATGTTGAGATAAAAGGGCTAAAGGCTACCAAATAAAAGCTTGATACCATTTGATGTATAAATGCCAAACTGGACATAAACAGTGACTTGAATTACACTGGTCTGGGAAGAAGCAAAGATATTATTGAAGAAATTAATATATCAAGGTTGTTCTTAGAATAAATTAATTCCTATTGCTACTAGAGATATGCCTAGAAATCCTGGCTTACAACATGGATCTCACTATGCTAGGTATTGCTCAAACGTCAGGTAAAGCAATGATCTAATTTCAAAACAAAATTTGGAATACAGGAGATAGGTGTAGTAGGGTCTCAGCATGGGTGATTTCTTTCTTTTTTCTCTTTGAAGAAAGTAAATCAAAGCACTTTTAAGGAAACTAGAGACATTTATGTGGTCCTACCACTGGAGCATGAGGAACAGTTAGAAGGAAGTAGTATATCTTTGGAAATGTAACAGGTAGAATACAGGTTTAAAATACCTCTATTCCATATTTTTACCTATCAGCTTTCTCTATAATTTTTTTCTTTTTTGATTTGTATCATGAAAGGTGAGATTTGGCTCACTGTTAAATTGATGCTAATTTACAGAATCATCAAATCATAGAGTGGTTGAGATGGGATGTCTGGAGCCCATCCAGTCCAGCCTCCTGCTAGGACAGGGACAGCCACAACAGATTGCTCCAGACTTTAGCCAGCTGGGTGTAAAGATCTCCAGGAAAGGAGACTCCACAACTTCTCTGGGCAACCTCTTCCTATGTTTGATCACTCCCACTGTAAAAAAACCCAAACCAACCAACCAAATAAATTTTTTATGATTAAGTGAAATTCATTGTATTTCAGCACGTGCGTGTTGCTGCTCATCCTTCCACTGAGTACTACTAAGAGTTTGTCTTGGTGGTTTTTGTTCCTTCCCATTGTGTATTTATAGGCACTGTCTTTGGATCTAGTTGTGTGAAAACTAAAGGGATTTGAAGGGACAGTTATCTTTATTTTCAGAGAATTTGGTTAATGTTGAAAACTGAAAAACTCAGGAGTTTTGGTGCTGTCTTCTTGCTGTGGAAAGCTGTAAACCAAAGAGTGTTTTCTGTTTCTCTTCCTGTGTCACTTTAACCCCTTTCCTCACCTGAGATCTGCAGAGGGGGGCTTTTGTTGCAAATATCAGCATTTGCCGCTGGCACTTTGGGAGCTCAGGCCTGACAGGGTTTGAGCCTGGACAGCAGAGGGGAGTCTGGGTGCAGCCTGGTTGCTGCTGTGTTTCTGAAGCTGGCTGGAAGGGGCTTGGCAAGTGACTGGTGCTGGGTTTCTTTTGGGTGGTCATGCCACTTGGGGTGAGACTTAGCAGCATGGAGGGAGCAGGAGCCAGTCAGGCATGGATGTTTGTAGCACCCCACAGCTGCTGACTCACTCCAAGTACAAAATGGATGGGAATAACTCTCAGTAGCTCCTTGCTGCCCAGGCTGGGTGCTAATCCACTCCCACTGAGCAAGTCAGGTCTTTATGCTCTGAGTACACATCACTTTGGATAAGAGGCTCATTGCCCCAAAGCTGTCACTGAGCAAAAATAACCATCATACGCAACGAGTAACTTTTGCGGCACATTAAGGGTCACACAGTATTCTGTTGCTGTTCAAGAAAAGAGAATCCTTCTTGGAAGTAACCGTTTCTAGCTCTTGTGTGGTAAGCTGTGCAGTCTTGCCACTTGTGTAGTTTAGGGATTCTTCATAAGTGAATGGAAATTCTAGCTTGGATTTTCAGCAAGACAAAATGACTGGTGTTGCTGTGAAGAGATTTGTAGCATGTAAAAAACAGGAACTGGTAACACTGTGCACCTGACTAGTATTCCATCTTTCAATTCCAATTAAGTGCTAGTAAACCTGTTAACCTAAAGTTTTTGTTGTCTCATTTGTTTGTTTGTTTGTTTTTTAATCAAAAAAAGAAAAAAGGAAAAGAGAAAAAGGAAAAAAAAAAAAAAAAAAAAAAAAGAGTTTGGAAACTCCTTTGGATCTCTGAGCATAGTTTTGTTGCCAACAAGCTGGGGGATGTAGGCTGACATGCATCCTGTTTCTAATAGCACACACACTGTTTCTTTATTTAGAGCCTCTTTACCAGTATCAATTAAACCCCAGTTAAATTTGACACATCTTAACCTTGCGTTGGATCCAATTCATTGCTACAGCAGAACCCATATGGCACTGAGACAGTTGCAGGCATCAATTCATTGCTTATGTAGAGTTACTGGCTAAATGCCAAGCAGTAATCACTGCTTTTTGTTAATAGACATGTTTGCTTTTGCAGTCGTTTCTATACACAGTGCTCTAGATTAATTAGAACAAAATCTGTCATCCATCTAAGAAGCAACCAGAACTCTTGGGATTTTTTTGCCTCAGATTTAAAGAGAAATGAGTTCTGGCTACCAAAGGTGGTGGTGGAGGAGAGTTGTTTATTTTATATGCTTTGTTTATTCTAGAATAACCTGTGTCTGTTCTAGAATAACCTTTGCCTGTTCAACACATAGGTATCTGCTATTTTCTTCCATTACTGGTGTTGCATTTCAGAGAAATTTTAACTTGTAGTTATACAGTTTTGGCCTCCCAACCCCAGCTTGATGCCTGAATAATTAACTTAGGTGAACTACTGGATATTGAAATCTTCTTGTTAAATCATTAGCAATTTAAGATCAAATTACTTTATATCCATATCTGTTCTGGTGAATATATATGTGAAGCCCTATGCTAAGCCTGATATGCACTTGAGAGTATTTTACTGTGCTGAAATAGGGCAACACTTTTAAGCCAATTCATTGTATGATAGATCATAAATTCTTTCACCTGAAATTCTTGTATTTTGTCTACCATCATCAAAGTAGTTTAAGAAACCATTTTGGGGCATGTTGTTTAACCAATTGTGTTGGTTTTTTATCTGCATAAGGATATTTTTGTGGTGTTTTCTTTAGGTCAGCTATTTTTGTTTGCATGCATTCACAGTAAATCATTTTGGTTACTCTGATTTGAAAGTAAAGCTTTCTGATACCCAGTTTCTCCATTCATAAATGTGTCACAAAGGACCGGATTAAAAATCTACTGGACTTCCCACTGGATTTATTAGGATTGAATGGTGTCCACTGTCCTGAGTAAAGACCTCAGACTACTGATTGTCCAACTACTTCTTGCTTGGCTGTTTCTTGCTAAGGGTTTGAAATTCCCCATGTTGAAAGGAAGAAACCTAATTGTGTTCTGGGACTAATGGCAATTCCAGCTTTCATTTAAAGTAGCAATGCTGTTTATAAACTTTGAGATATTTCTGTTTATGTAAGTGATTTAATGTGATTTATAACTTAGCAGAGGATCCCATTAACTGACTCCCTTACCTCTTCTTTAGTATTCCTGATTTATGCCCCAAACATGTTATGTAAGAAAATGTGTGTATATACAGATCTGTCTGTCTATCTATCTATCTATCTATCTATCTATCTATCTAATCTATCTCATAATTTCTCTTTGCATGAAGGGGCAGTAAAAACATCTCTATTTTATGGAAGTTATAATCTCTTTCAAAACTTTTTCCTAATGTTGAGTTAATGTTTTAGTATTCCAGTGCTGTTGGTCCATTGTTCGGGAGTACAGCTTTATCAGCAGAATGTGTGGCAGATGGTTTACATTTGCATTAGCCTTCTGGAAAAGGAATCAGCTCCCACCAACATAAGCTTCATCTTTTCTTTTCAAAATTTACAACAAATTTGTCAGAATGGCATTTTTAGAGGAAAAAACCCAATCCAACTGTCTTTGAGTTTCCTTTTTGAAGAGGAAAAATGAGTCCTGTTCTAATGCCCTCATCTGCATATATATCTTCTGTCCCCTCCCCCAGTGTTTGTTAAAATGATTTAAGTATTTCATTATGCAGAATGACTTTTATAAAAAGACCTTCCTTTTTGCCCCACAGTCATTCTTAATTTCGTTTGTCACTTGTTATAGAGTGGAGTTATGTGAAGCTAGGATATATTATTTGTTCTAGTCTGTATTGGATAATTTATTACATTAAGAAACCAATAATTTTCAAATATAATCAGATTTAAGTTTTTAATAAGATTCATCCTCCCATTCACACTTGCTTAATTTAAGGATATTAAATCTGCTCAGGAATGAGCTGCCTCTCAAAGCCTCATGTGCCTATTAAAGGATTTTATTCCTGATGTGTTAATAGGATTTAATTACATTAGCCTTATAGTCCAGAGACACACCACAATTGTTAAACTTGATAAACCGGGCAAATACATGCTAAAAGAGTCATGGCCAGCTCCTCCAAAGGAAAAAAAATTACAAGGTGTTAATATTTTAATATCTCTGCCATGTAGCTTTGGGTTTGCATAATGCTGAAGTTTTAAATACTGAATGTTTAATACATTGTTAATACTTCTTTTCTCACAAAAAATTAAAATCAAGGCTAATGCAGAAATTAATAAGGCTTTTTATTGAGTGTTTGTATTTGTTTCTTATTTCTGATTCCAAGAGATTAATTCAGATAAACTTTCATCTTTTCTCTTCTTATGACGTCCTCTTGTTACGTACAGACAAAAGCTGCAGCAAATCATTCTGGAAATTCAGCATACTAAACACTGTCTTGATTTCTTGTTTCCTATTGCTAATTAGGTTAATGGCACAGTGACAGAAACAGACAACAATGGCTTGGGACATTTTGCAGAGATGGTTGGAGAGAGGGAGAGAAAAGAAAGCACGAAGTCCTGTAGCGTGTAAATCTCATCAAGACCTCCTTTGGCATCGATCAGGGGGGCTGGCTCCTGTCAGAGCGCCCGAGTGCTCAGCGTACAGGGGGCAGCGCTTCTGATGGCTGCAGACATGCGGAGATGGAGGGAGTGACGGGGCCTGCAGGGAATCGCAGGGAAGGAGAAAGAAATTAGCAATGTGCCATCCGGTTGGACATCTTGCTTCCAAAATTAGATTGATGCGTGTTGTGGCACATTTCCATTGGTAATCACAGACACTCAACATGTATTTTGAGAAGATTTAGGCCCTGAGTTTTTCTCTCACTTGCACAGAGCTAGACTTTGGGCCTCTTAAAACATGGTGTAGGCTGCATTTGTTTGGAGGAGCTAAACGTGTAAAGTAGGCTTTCATTTCAAAAAAAGGAACTTTCTGGCACTTTTCCTTGCCATGATAGCCTTGGAAATGTAAACTGATATAAACTGTTTTTTGGGTTAGAAAGAAAGTAGAAGCAGGGTTGTGCGTTGCCCAGCAAGCAGTTGGTGTGAAAGCTGGAAGGCTTTGTCCCGGTTCTGCCCCAGCCTGCCTGGGCCTCCAGCCTGAGCCATGGGCTGGAGAGCTGAGGCTCTGCCCCGAGTGTGGCAAGGACAGGAGCAGCCTGGGATGGACCTGGGATGGACCTGCAGCGGGAGGCGTAAGAGAGTGAGCATAGGCTCTACATATAAGAGAACTCCATTCTCACCAGTCTTGTAGCTCTAAATAAAACAGGTTTTTTGAAAATCCTGTTGCTCTGGGGACCCTAGCTTGTGATTGAAAACACCTAGACCAATACCAAGGTGGGAGATGGATGAGCTGAGCCACACATGAGGTCAGCTCTTGTTAAGGCTTTGGCTAGGCTGCCTTTGGACCCCCTACCCCAGCCTTGGGAGCTGTTCGATGTAGGAACTGACAGAGAGAAACTGAGACAAACTGTAACCCCTAGCTGCCAGACCTTGGTTTCCTGCAGAGAGTACAGACAAATAAGCATCTATAAGAGCCAGTCTGAATAACAGGCAAATAATTATGGTGGTCTTCTTATACTGAAGGTGGGTTCTGCTTTTTTGTGCACTTGTGATGCCTTGTCTGTGTCATTCCTAATTTATGAATATCTTTTAAAGACAGCATTATGGCTTTCACATTTATAGTTTGATAACATCCTGAAAAAAAAATTCAGGCTTGGTATCTACTGTTTGAGCAGGATTATTGATTGCTTTGTTTGTCTGCATTGGCATATATAAAAAGCTGTGTGTGTTTATTAAAGACAAAAGATATCTTGCTTAAAGATGAGTGCCTGTAAACATGCAGCTTGTCACCATTTATACGTATATTCACTTTTTTTTTCCTGCAATACTGTGCTAGGTCTTTCCTAATTTAACTTGGGATTTATGGCTCTGTAGTGTTTTCTTCCAGTTAGGTGCCCGTATTTCTTTTCACATGAATCTCCCAGGCATTTAAAGGGATATTAGCTGCCTTGTGTTGCCACTAGAAGCAGAAGCTGAAATGGTAGCTGCCAGCAGGGATTAGCTGAGTGTGCCTTTGTTGTATCAGATACCAGGAGCATGAACACAGCCGTCTGCCAGGTCTGTCAAGGTAGTCACCCTGCTCTGCCTCCCCACTGCTCCTGGGTTTTGTTGGTCGGTTCAGAAATGATGAAAATTGAAATGACATAGGAATTGTGTTCCTGTGAAAAATATTGAGATTTTGAAATTCACATTTGTTCCTCTCCAAAGTTTCAGGGCTCTTCACTGAAGCAGGAAGGATGGTCACTCAGTGAGATTGCTGCTCTCAGCGGTTATGGGGCTTATTCTGGGACACTGGAGTCATGCCTTGTCGAATGTCAGAGAAATGCTCACATCAAAAAATGGCCTGAAATCACATCCCAGGCTGTAAGCAATGCCAAGGAACTAAAACATAAAAGTTTAATTGCAAAGGAAAAAACAGGAGACCTGAGAGTAGGAGGATGCATTTCACAGGGACTCCTAAAGGAGAACTGATATGCAGTTTGAAAAATACTGGCAGGGATGAAAAAAAATCAATGTTCTTGAGCAGATATAATGATAAAAATTAGGAGGTACTTACAATAGAGACTAGGATTAGACTTATTACATGAGCAGAAATAGGTCACAGTGCATACTGAAATACAGAAGTGGGAAGAGTTTCATAGCATTAAATGTAAGGTCCTCTGGTGCAGGCATGATAGGGAGAAGAGCGAAACCTTTGTGGGGACATTTGTGATGCAACATTATAGCCCCAAAGGAAAGATTTTTCTAGGCTGAGGCAGGTGGAAAAGATCCAAGCCTCCTCACACCCTCCAGACATATGTCCCATCCTTGCTAATTGTAGCCTGCCTTGGAAAAACCAGCAACCTGACGTGCCCTGCTGGTAGAGTCTGTTGGCAAGCACTGCAGTCTTTAACAGTTTTGAATTTACTCTGTACATCCTTTTTATATCCACTGATGCTTCTCTGTAATGCCTCCTATGTTGGTGGGGAGGAGTATCTATTTGCACTTGAGATGCTATTGTTATTCTTGTGGTCTGTATCACTCACACTTTTCCTCTCATATTATACTGACAAGATCATTTTACCTGTCTCTCATCCTTTCAGTGCTTCTTTTTAATTGGCTTGCCAGGCTCCTGCCTGCCTGTCCTGCGTATCTGGCTCTTTCTACATCTCTTTGTTCAGGCTTCTAGTAGGACCTTACTGGAGTACAGTAGGAAATTCACATTTCAGCTGCTTTTCTCAACATCTCTCCTTGCCATTCCCTGCACCCCTCCAGCCTGTCTGGCATGTTTTCTAGCTGATGTCCTCCTTCATGATGCTTTTGTTTGTTTTTTTCTTTTTCCCTGAATAATTTCAGCTGCTGTTTGGAATCCTTTCCACCTTTTTCTTAAAAGTGGGAACCATCTGGTTCTCTGTTTGGCATGTCTCCCACAGAATTTGGGTGAGAGCAGGCTCAAGGGCAGCTCCCTGCATCCTGTGCCATTGGGTGCCAGGTCGAGGTCGAGTAGCAGTTCCTGCTTCTGCCTCTTCCTCCCACCATGTTTGTCACTGGCAAGCCTTGGCTTCTTTTGCAGTTGCTCCTCAATTCTCATCCTTCTCCTTTTCTTGCAGACTTAAATTGGGGCTGAGGAAAAGGTCACATTAATAACAAAAGTATTAATTTCTAGGCATCCAGAATAGTTCACTTCAGTGCTACCAGGCATTGTGTCGTCTTGCTTGTGTGGTTCATGAACTACATGCTAATTTTCTTTATATTTAATTACCGTCGCATGCCTCCTGTGCTTCAGGGTACAAGCCATCTTCTGAACTAATTAGGGCTCTTTCTCTGAACCGGCTATTCCCTACAAGTCTACAAAGGGTTTCTTGTGCTTTCCTTTGAAGCATGTGGTAACCGGCCTCTGCCAGCAGTAAATGGATTGCTGGACACTGCTCCCAAAGTTCCTCTGTTATTAAATCCACAAATTCACACAAAGCAAACTTAATAAGTGTAGAGCGGGCTTGGATCAAATCTTTGGCACGCAGATGTAATGGAGTGCATATTGGGCAAGCTACTGTGCTTGAAAGAAAACAAATATATTTTATCTTAAGACAATTACACATTCTTTCTTGATAAGAGTGCAGTCTGTGTTAACTCCTTCTAGTCCAGGCTTTATCAGACAAGCCTCCCTTGTCATTATGTACAAGCTGTGCAGACATCAGAATTTCATCTTCTGTACTGCTTGGTCAGTGATTAAATCAGTGCATGCTGCATGCAAAAAGTGCTACAGCAATGTTAAATATTATTATTGATTATGCATATAGCAGTCAATACCAACACATTGTGTTTCGACTGCAAAAATGATCATCTTAATTAGCTAATGATTTTTAGTCTGATTTCTCAACAAAATGAGAAATGCGGTTGCTCTTTCTATCTGACTGTTCTCCCTTTCCCCCGTCCCTGGACCTGTTGGGTTCAGACAATGTCAGTCTGGTTTGACTGAGGGTGGAGATTTCAAAGTCAAGTCCTTACGTGTTTCAGCAGGGCATCTGGAAACCTCCCTGATATACCAGTGAGGGCAGTGCTGTGTTAAACCAGATCAGGCACTAGAGCTGCCTGCAGGCACTCACCTTGGAAAGAGATGTGTCCAGGAGTGAGTCTTCACTTGTGCTACTACTCAACAATTTAGAGGAGTTTATCAAAACTTCAGCTTTTCATTTAAGAAGAGATGGTGTGTTCTCTGCTCTCTCTTAAGTAGCTGAAATGCTGAGATCTGTGAAGAGCCAAGTCACAGTTCCTGCTCAAAAGCAAAATTTCATATTATTTTTCTTTCCTTTGTAGATCAGGTTATCCATTTCAATAAATGAACCAAACATGCTAGGCTGCTGTAGTCAGTCTTTCAGAAAGAATAGGAGCCATTTAATGTGCCAAGCAGTTTATGATGTAAATGACAAAAATCCACCTCCATGTGCAGGACTCCCCTTTGGGATGGGTCATACCAGGCTTCTTCACACAGCAGTCACTTTCTACTAGGAACTACATCTCCAAAGCCTTTTTACAGACATAAAACCATCTCATTTTCTGAAGTTGGGTCATGTCCAAGCATATGAGCTTCTTCAAGCATGAAATTCCACTTGACCCCATTAAGGTTTCCTTGGC
The DNA here is from genome assembly GCF_015227805.2 of Hirundo rustica. Classification (NCBI taxonomy): domain Eukaryota; kingdom Metazoa; phylum Chordata; class Aves; order Passeriformes; family Hirundinidae; genus Hirundo; species Hirundo rustica. Next base: position 17,626,173 of record NC_053458.1, read on the forward strand.
ATCAGATATGTACACCCCAGAGTGGATAATGTTCATAACTCATTTCACATTACCCCCGGGTAGTGCCAGTGGAGAAATCCTGTCTAGTCTAATGCAATCAAAGCTGTGAATATGAGGAAATTGAAACATCTGGCCATGTTTCTCTGTTGTGCCCCAGGAGGTGTGACATGAGAGATTCAGGTCAGAAAGAGAGGGGACAAAGGCATCTCTCTAGGGATGCATGCGCTGCAGAGGACAGATGTCCCAGCAGTGTCACCAGCAGCACCAAGGGGTGCCTTGACTGTACATGTCACCTCAGCTAATTTCTTATACTTACACTGAAGTTCAAAGGTTCAACTACAGTTCATGTAAACTTGTCTAAGTTAACCTGAGAGTGGGGATCTGCACACAAATAGGGAGATGCTGTGGGCAGGAGGAGCTTTTCTGGCCTAGCTGCATGGATATTGGAGTCCACTCAAACACTACAGTGCTGTGAAGGGCTGTGGCTCATAGACTGGTGTGGGTACTACATGCTAGGGTAGCCCAAGGGTAGGGGCTGATGCCACGAAGGCATGTTTAAATCCCTACGGAAACTATTTTAATTACACCTGAAAATTTATCATTGCTTTATTCAGTGCCTAAATTCTAAGCTTGGTCTTGGCCCCTCAGCTTTGCAGTGCTGGATATGAGGTTCTCCAAGCTGGTTTCTTACTAAAGGAGCAGATATTTTGCTGGAAGTCCCCAGGACACACTGCTCATGCCTGTCAGGGATGTTTTTGCCTTGGTGTTTTTGCCTATACTGAGAAATTCTCCTAATGCTCTTGTGGATTTTGTCCTTATGTTCATAAATATTTTTTGAGAATTTCCCTATACAATATATAGAGTATTACTCTTTCATTGCATATTTTTAAAGGAAGAGACATCGTTCTTTGCCTGCAAGCACTGAAACCCAGAGCACTGCCATTTCCTTCTCCATAATTAGATAACCTTGCAGAGTTTCAACTATTGTGATAGACACAGTTCCTTCTGAAACCGCTGAAACTTACTGTATGCCTTGAAAAGGAGAGGAGGGAGAAGGGAAAATGGTAATATCAGACTTCAGCTTTTAAAACCAGGACATTTTTTACTGGTTACCTCCTGAAGTGATGCTTTAACAGGGATTGATGAATAGATATTTCTAGTCTTTACATTTTCTAGCTCAGTGGGTTTCAGTACAGAGGAGACCACAAACTTGTTCTCTCATAAGAGTAATGATGGACAGACTAGAAAAAAAAATAGTAAAGTTGTCCCTCATCCAAGTTTCAGGGAATAATACTTCTACCATTATTGTTCAGCAGAAGTCACATTTGCTTGGCTGGATGTGATAGCTTAGCTGTATTGCCTTAATTAAAGCAGTTAAACTGTTTATTCACAAAGTGCCAGTGTGTCTAGGATATGTGTTTGGAAAGAATGAAAATCAGCTTTCCACAGAGGATGCTTTCTTTTTGAAGGATGTTTATAGCCTGGTCCCCAGGTATTCTTCCTTTCTGAACACATCCAATTTTTTCAGTTATCACTGGCCGTTCACCATGATGATTGATAACAGCACAAAAACAAATAGTTATTTAACCATTATAAAAAAAAAAAGCCTTTCAAAACAAGCCTTGAAGAATGGCTCACTTTGTACAAGTAGGATTTTGCTGGGCTGTCTGAATCAAAATTAACCTGCTTCCTTCTGTGTCAGGGAGGATGTAATGGATGGCTCTCAGGGCTGGCAGGTTACTCCTGCCTGTCTGCCTAAAGTTACTCCTTCGAATGTGGGCCAAGTTGACACAACTTGAAATTTACCCTCAGGCAACATTCAGGACCATATTTGATGATTTTTGGGCTCAGTTCTACTCTCTCTGGGCATATGTTCTCACAATAAAAATATGCTCCCCTTCCCTGACTTGACACTAATTGCTCAGCCAAGAATTGAAGGATTCTGACACTGATTTAAGCACGTACTCGAAGACATCATTCTTCAGCACAAAAAATCAGAGGCAGGTAACATATACTTAGCTACGCTTGAAGTGCAGCAGTATACTTTAAACACATACTGAGGTGCTGTTCTGAGGAAGGACACTTTCTGGGTCCACTCTGTGACCTGTCATTTCTTATCTAGAGTTCACTTGTCAAAAATGAGGAGGTAACGTGCAGGGATGCCCATGGCATCTACAACTTTTCCACAGCATCAGGAACAAGGAGAAGTCTATGGTCATCAGTGGGGCACTTTCTGGAACAAGTAGCATTCCCTTTTATCCTCTCTGCATCTCCTGGGGGTTTTCTCTTGTTTCACTTCTCCTTGTGTCAGCTAGCTGGAGCCTTGGGACTGCCACATAATGTCTGGAACCTTTTCTTCAGTGTTTTTATTTAAAGCCTCCAAAATTTACAAACAGAAAACTAACTCTGCATAGACAACTAGCGAGCCACATGCTGCATGATTACTAGCTGCACCACAAGGAGGAAGAATGTGGGAGCCAATGCCTGGAAAAATGTTTTTTAAATATCTTTAATTTTTTTTTTTTTTTTTTAAACTTTTCACTCTTTGTTTTAGACTGTCTGGTGGTTTTTGACACGTTCACTTGGCTGTCCTGAAATGCGTGTGACTCCTTGAATGTTCTGTAGCAAAGATGTGTTTTTGTCTCTGACCACCTCCCTAATCTTCAGCTCTACCACCTTTCTCAGTGGGGAGGTTCTGTTTTCTCTCGTGTCCTGAGGAGAAGTGTCAGCACCGTATGTCTAAGAGGCAAATCCTTGGGGTCCTCCCAGCAAAGTACCTGCTTTGTGATTACTTCTCAACTATAACTAGTTACTTTGAATTACTAACATGAAACCTGACTGCCTGTTTTTAACACGCTAAGTGCTAACTGTGTTGACTCCATATTATTTGATCTCCTCTATCAGGGCTAGCAAGTCAAATACCCTACAGAAGGCTAAGTATTATTGCCCTTCTCATTGAAACTTGTATTTTTCTTAAGAAAAGTAACAACTGCTTGAAAAGTTCCGTTCTTCTCCATAACTCCACATTGTTTGACATCACACCACCTTTCATCACCTTTTTTTAGCTTCATTCTTTATCAAATGCCTCATTATTTTCCTCTGGTTTCAAGTAGGGCTGAGAAGTCTACTATTATCCAGATATACTCATTTACTCATGTCAAATATTGACACTAAATATTTAATATTAAGTATTGATAGTAACAGGTAAATGTCAAATTGATGACTGTACCAGATTCCTGGCCCTAATGCAGGCCAGGCAGGCTCTCAGCCCGCACTGTGGTGTCCTGGCAAAGAGCTGAGGGCCTGAGCACCTGAAGGAGACAACTTGAAAACCCTTCCTCCAGTGTGTAACCCTCTCCGTCACTGTTAGCCATTCCAAATGCATGCTCACTTTTTGTTTTGACAGTGCCTGAAAACTATTTAGGAATCATAACAACGGCATCATGCCTCCCAGGTGAGCCCTTGGTTGTCTGTGGCGTTTCATGGTTTTAGGCACTTTTACTGAAATTTGGAGCACAAAGCAGATTCCCTTCTGATCAGTGGCCCTGGGAGATAAATGTAGGGCTATTCATCAACAGTGTTAGGAGACACCTTGCAAGTGAAGCAGCTGTAGTTACATCTGTTTGGAAAGTGAAATCAGATCCCATAGGAACTGTGAGTGGATGAAAAATAGTCAAGAGTTTTGTTCTAAGGTTTCCTCCTTTTGTATTTACCAGGATGTGTATGTGAAGCATCCAGCATCACCAAACAGGTGCTCTTTGCATCCTTTCCAAGTTCCTATTCATGCATTTTTACTGTGATTGCTCTTTCAGGGGCTATCCTACTTGATAGTTGAACAAATTAAGGCAATCCTGAATTGGAAGGTCTGCAATCACCAGGTTGACCTATATCAGCCAGTTGTATTACTTTAATTTCTCTGCATGACCTCTGCCTCTTGCGTGACAGCCTTCTAGTATATGGATGTTTTGTGGTGGAAAGTTGCTGAATGAGGAAGAAAAAGCTGGCCACTCACCTTGAATATGAATCATGAAGAGCTTTCTCAGAGCTGTCTAGCCTTAATTTCCTGTGGTCAGTCTGTTAGCGACATTGCTGGTGGAAAGCCAATATGATCTGTGTTGCTATTTCAAAACAAATGCCTCCTTATCTGGTAAGATTATGTGTTCTTTCAGCTTTCCAAGCAATTCCAACAGGAAATAAAAGAAAATCAAATGGCATTCTTCCTTTTTTTTTTTTTTTTTTTTTCCCTTTCATATTATTTCCCCACTGTTGGAAGTAGAAATGCTTAAAAAAATACTTAACACATACAAAATAACAGCAGTAATAATATTATGTGGGAATATCTTGTCTGTAAATCAGTGGTGACAGTCAACCTGCAGACCAAGCAAAAAAAATGTTCAAATGGCTTTATTGAAAATCAATGTGCATTTGTAACTGAGGACTGTTTTTAAAAATCCTTTGTGTTCATTGCTGGCTTTGTAGTGATGACACTTGCAGGGAATGCTACAGCTTTGTTTCCAAGAGTTAGTCTTAAATTGCTGGAGCATGTAAGTGAATTTCCTCCCCGTTTTCTTTTTCCGCCTAACTGCCATCATTCTTGAGTAAAAGGAAGCTGGGTGGAAATGCTTTTGTAGTTTACAAGTTGCATATGGCACAGGCAGGTCAGCAGATGCAAGTAGGACATAATTCCCTGTGGATGGCTGGCAGACACCTCGCCATCCCCAGCAGAGGACATGACATAAAGCAGGAGGATGAGAAGGACCCTGGTGCTTGACTGTGCTCCTCAGACACTTGCTTTATTGCCATGGATGTAGCACTTTATTTTAGTGGTGGCAAATTTTCTAGGAACGGTGTAAGAAATGTGTGTGCCTGGTGTTTTTCTCTCTGCACGAAAGAAAAAAAAAAAAACAACCCACTCGTACCTCAGCCAGTCCAGGGAGTGTAGCTTAAACGGATGTCAAAGGCAGGTGTCCATTGAAACACTGAGTTTGTGGTGGGGCAGCTGAGGTGTTGATGTGTGAAGTTTCTTCCATCCCTTGCAGACCAGCAGCCTCCTGCAGAGGTGTGGGGCTCTTGTGAGCTACAGCAGCTGGTCTGGGGCACCAATTGGCTGAAAGTCCAATTGGCTCCAGGTGTGAAAAGAGCTTTTTAGGAGTGCCTCAGACAATTGGGTCTGTAAAGGTCACAGGGTATGCTTGGGGTTGCAGCTTCTCATGCTGGATTGTCCAAGAAAAAGTAGGTTGCTTATTTTTTTTTAAACTCAGTTTTATATTTGTGTATGTCAGTTGTTTGTTGGAGAATTGTTTTTCAGCAATCTCTGCTTCTGTCTGTGTTGGCTTCTGGCAACATTTTTACCTTATGCAATCTGGTGGGTTTTCAAGGTTGTTTTTCCTCAGTAGATATCTATCCTGTATTGTTATTCTGTCCAAGTGCATGCTATAAACTTAGGTGACCTTTTCTATGCGCAGATATCAGGTACATGTGGATCTCTGGAAATGCTAAATCACTAAACTGCTGTGATCAGGTCTGTGTGCTCTGCACAATCTCTAGTGGCTGGGCCAAGTTAAGGTGCATTTTTAGACATTGAGTAGTAGAAATTGAGTAAAAAATGTTTCATCTAGGGAGTGGAGTAATTGTCAAGAAAAAGGACTATTCTAGCCTTTGTAAAAAATGCAAGAAGGCTGTCCGTCTTATGTCTGAAGATTAAAACAGGGAATGCTGCTTTTGTTTGATTTTGCCTGATCATCTAAGCAGTTTCACATGTATGCCATATGCTTGCATTATTTATACTTTCACATTTTGTTATGTATATATTACTCCATCTGTGTTTTTCTCCTTTTAGTCTTTACCATTCTACATTAGGATTGTATTTGAACAGAAATGTGTAAAATGAGTTAAAACACCTGTTTCACTACTTGAAGTGCAGCACGATGTATTTTTCAGACAGGAGTCCTAATTAATGTTTTTTTCTGGTTTCCTAACAAGAAACAAGATTATATATTTGGTATAGAAATGCTATCTGGAGTTATGGCCTACTGACTTGTTAAAACAAGACTGAATTAGAAGTCTGCTATAGGTAAATCAACTTGTGTTATTGTTGGTTGCTTTATTTGAATAATTTTGCATATAAAGTGGTAGAATTTTGGGCTTTTTGTTGAATTTCTGAGAATGGTAAAAACCATTACTTTTCACCTAGTATGTGAAGTAAATACTTTCTCAAAGCAGACTGGTGTTAATTATGTTCTGTGTACAGTGTGTTGACTGAAAGTCCCTATCACCTGTGCTGCTGTATAAAGAAAGAGTTCTGTAAGATGCATCCTTTAGCTTCAGAAACCATTCTATCAGCAAAGGCAGTCTCTTTGAAAAGACAAGGGAAGGAGAGAGAGAGGAAAAACCCAGATACTGCTTGATATGTGTGAATCCTATTCTAGCTGCTTACAAAATACCGGTTTTCCAAAAGGAAAAAGAAGTTAGAAAAGGCTTTTGTGCTCTGGTGTAAGAGATGCCATAGCCCATTACTGCCTCTTCCCAAAGAGGAATGAGCTAAGGACAGCTGGCTTGGATACCATGACGATGAACATGGCACAGGAAACCAGGAAAGAAGAAACCTAAAATAGGGTGAATTTGATCTAAGAAGCTTTTCAGGGAATATACAAAATGAGAGCTAAAATGTCACATAATATGTGTTTTTTTCAGTGTGGAGGCAGGGAAAAAATGTTTCTTAATTAATGTACTGGCATGAAGCAATGCTTTAAGGGTTCATTTGAGTGTTCATAGCTGCTACTTCACCAAACTATGAACCTTCTGAAAGTTGCTTTGTGGCTAAAATATTGAGTCCTATCTGATAAATCACCAAGATTTCACATATATCTGTTCTACGTGATGAAGTTACTTGAGTTAGCTGTAAATGGGGTAGATAAAATACCAGAAATAGTTGAACTGCTAAAATGTGGCATATGTGGAGAGCTACTTAATCTCACTGGGCAAACAAAATAATACTGCTGCTTTTATGCAAGTTAGCTGCTGTCTAGACATACCTGTACCCTCCTAAATCTCTTAGTACTTTTGAAAGTTTTACCACTACACTCATCAGTCATTTTATATGCTTTAGAAAGCCATGAAATGGTTGTTTAATTATGCAAAGTGAAGGTATAATTAAATTTCACTGGAACCGTGGGGATTTGAATATGATGAAATAAAATGGGTTTAGTTTTACAGGCTCAGTGTGCCACAGAGTAATCACAAAGCCTTCTGATTTCCTCCCCCTGCCCCATATCTCTATACCTCTAGGGGAAGAGAGAGTTTGGGCCCAAGGTGGCTCTCTACCTTTATGCCAGACAATATGGATGTACACTTAAAAAAAGTTAGAGGTCACAACTCAAAGGTAAAATTTGTTTTCTTCTAGAAAAGCTGCCAGTGCTGTTAATATGCACATCTGGAGCTTCCTGAAACCTGGTAATAGGAACAGTGACAAAAAAATGAAGGGTCTAAATAAACAGCTCTGCAGTACAACATTCAAATGTAGTAGCATGAAACTGGACACTGAAGCACGAGGATTGAGATTACAATACTGCCAGTGTGAGAGCTGCTAGCTCAGCTGCTTGCCCAAAACTGGATGTAAGAGCCTGGCTTTCCCTTGATATTTGCAGCTTTAAATACTCCTCCTTCAGCCCTTTAACATGGAGCTGGCTGGTTGCTTCTGTGTATTGCTTACCATATAGGATAACATCATAGAGATTTGGTTTCAGTTTCCTTTTTCTGATTTATGACCTATTTTGGAGGGGACAAATTGAACCCAAAACACGTTTAAAAGTTATTTGAGGTGTTGTTGCTTTCCAGCCAATGGAGTGGAGACTGAGGAGGAAATGGCTGACAAAGAAGGAAAATGTGGTGGGAATGCAGCATTTCTCATCTAGGTCAGGCTCTCCTGGAGGACAGTTAGGGATGGTGGGCTGGTACATGCTGGCTTTTCTCTGTCTTCAGTACAATGCTATAATCTTGAAAGATAGAGGAGGGGGAGGTGCTTTGTACAGTTGTGGATCAGAGTCACAGCTCAAGATCCCCCTACGATGTGGTTGTGTACTATTGCAACTATATTATACAGGGATATAAAATATGTACCTGGCATTACATAGGTGTTAAGGGCAAACTTATGGTTCATATCATGACTCTTATTTCTTATAGTGTTGTTTGTGCCTGTACTCTGTTGAGTCTGAATTTTTCAACCATCTGACTTGAGCTGGACTCCTTTTGTTCTCTCCAAAAATGTTTGCGTGTAATTCAGCCATTTCCAGAGTGTGCCTATGCAGAAAATGGCTGGTTTTGGTGTTTTTTTTCCCCCTTTGGGATTAGTATAATTGTATTTCCCCTTAAGTCTCTAAATAATATGTCAGGAATTCAGTTTTATTTGGATATAGTCACGCAGCCACCATAATGGTTTAAGCAAATGTTTTGGAGATCCTGCACGACAAATAACTGGTGGGTGGGGAGTAGGTGCACATGTGAGGAAAGCCTTGGTACCTCCTGTACCACTGCAAAGCCCTGAAGTGGCTTGCAGCAAGAAGTTTCCCTCTGGATTATCTGTCAGCTGAGGAGGAAAATGATATTCAGCAGTGAAACCCTGCCTTTATTTCCTCGGTACTGCTTCCTGACCTCACCTGTAGGCTTTTTGGGAAGTGTCCGTATTTTTCTTTATTTTCTCATAAGGCTACCTGAAAACTGCTGCGTGGTGTTGGACCATCCTCTGAGAGAGCTGGCTCCTGGTCTGAGGAAGTTTTAACCAACTTGTTAGGTAATACTGTGGTGGTGTACTAACAATTTACTGACTTTGCTAGTTTGAGCTATTTTCCTTTGAAACAAAGGAGCAAGGTTCCCCAAGGATAGGTGAAATTGAAATGCAATTGCAGAGAAAAAAGATGCTTTTTGAGACAAATCAGCTGTTTCCCTACATTCTTTTGAGGCAGATGACTGTGCCTCTTCAGGTTTCTCATAATCTTTCTAGACTACAAAGTAAGGCAGGGGAAAGGCTAAAACAGAAGTGATATGAAGTTACAAGCAAATCAAATACTTTAAAAGATGTGCTAGATGTGACACTTGTGACACACTTACCTAGACGTGAAATAGTGTTGAGAGGGAAGGATAGTAACCGTCAGTGGGAAAAAATGAAACAAAAACCCCCTACAAGATGAAATGGTTCTTTTCAGAAAACACAGCTACTTATTCTAGATCTTTTTGTCAACATTCTTGTAATGGGGGTAGGAGGATATCGTAATAGTTCTTTTGAATTAAATATTTGATATATTAGTCACGCTCTTCTCTTAATGTTTAAACTTCTGCACACTTGCACACCTTCCTTCATAACTGCCCTTGGTTTTTTTTCCTCTTCCTCATGAGAATGTCCTGAATAACTGACGAATTTGACATTTTAAATGATTTCTGTCACTTTGCCAGTGCTGTGTGGTTCCTTCACCTTTTCAAAAATATGATGTTATGAGAACTTGAGTTGCAAATACAGTAAATGGGTGATATTTTTCTGTCATGTGATTAAACTTTGAACAAAAATCTTTGGGACTTGTGTATGCATGAGCTATAATTCCTGCAGGGAGCTTGTGGCCAAGCTTGCAGATGACTAAATTGATTTGTTTGCAAAAGTGCTGAATGGGTAGATAGCAAGACTTCCCACTTGGCTTTGCTTGTCTGATTTTTTTTTTTTTTTTTTAATTTTTTTTTTCTTCCTTTCAAATGTTATTTTTCTCTAGAATACAGAGCAGACCCTTGTTAATGTTTTCATCTGTATTTGGGCAGGCTCTCCAAGGGTGACCTTATAAAAGAATCATCTTTCACTTTTATGAAAAGATCTTGTCTACTAAGGAAATCAGTTGGCTTGAAGACTTGTGGTTATATGTAACTAAGATCTACGAGAGAATGAAAAAAATTAAAATAAGTGCAAGCTATTCAGACTTAAAACTGTAATAAAAATAGTTTGTCAGCAACAGGTGTTCTTTTCACGCTGCCAACTTTCTGTTTATTGCACTTTTGTCCATCTGTGTAGGTCTGTTGCTCTTGGAGTTTCCTAGTAAAATGAACAGGATATTTTTCTCCCTGAAATCAGTATTCTGATGAAATCTGCAGACCAGCATAGATGAGGGAGTTGATCTTACCTTTTCCCACAGGCACTGTTTTAGGGTCTGTTTTGCTCTCAGTGTGTGAGGGTTGAGAAGGGGTAAAGATGAGTTGAGGTAGCCCTAGCTGTGAGGACAGATGAGAGGAGCTCTTTAGTACTGGAAGAGTGGGCCAGAGGGGAAAAGGACCTGAAAATGTTTTTTTGTTAGAAATGTCTTACAGGGAGGAAGCCAGAATAAGCAGTGAACAAGGTACCTCTCTTTTCCGAATTCTGAAGAAGGAGGAAAAATTAGTGATAAGCTCTAGTGTGTTCAGTGACATGAAAGCACATCTTAATAAAGTCAGAGTGCATTTCTGGTTTGGTGTGTGGTGACCACTAAAGGCTTTATATTAATGCTGTTACCAGGAGCAGCTGTATTATAGCACTGCTTATGTATTTATTCACTGTTGTGGCAGTTACATTTCATGTAGCAACTGCTGAAGGCACGACTATTCAGCAAAGATGAAATGTGATAAAACTCCAAAGAGGCTTTCTTCTGCGGTATTAATTCTTTATATAGGAACAAATAGTTTTCTATTACTATTTTCAGCTTTTCTCTTAAGTCTTATCAAAGAAATTCATTAGCTACTGGGTAGGAGTGTCAAGTTCACTTTATAGCATTTGATTTTCTTATTTGCATGTCTGTTCTAGATTTTTAAAACCTAAATTCAGGAAAGTCATTACTATGATAGAAACAGCCCACATCATGTTATGAACACTTTCAGATTTCCTTAATTCCCCTTAGTGTAATGAGGATTTAGCCTCTGGGCACAGGGAGGTGAAAATCCAAGTGAAATATACAAATGATTTAAGAAACTCTTGACAACTGCTGAAAGTGGTATCTGTTTTGGAAGGGTTATTGATTGCTTCTGCTTTTTAGCTAAACTTTGATGAGGAAAGGGCAAACTCCATTGTGGAGGATACAAATGAGATTCTCAGGTTAGCGAGCAAATATGACCAGAAGGTCTGTAGCTGAAGGGTCTTTATTCTGCTGTAATTTTTCAGTGTAGTGGTAGTTTTTACTTTGGGGCTGGAGGTGGTAACTTGTGCGGCTGTAACTGAGGGTTCTGGGCTCAATTCCTGCTCTGAGCCCTGCTATTATGAGTGGATCCACTGTATCTGGTCACCAGATAAAAATGTCTTTGCTTGGGCTGCCTTCAGCCTGGCTGGGGAGTTTGTAACGTGGCAGACACGTGCCTGCAGGGTCGCATGATGACTGACTCCAGACAGACCTGCTCCCTGCCTGGGCAAAGCTAATGGCGCAGTGGGCCGGTGTGCCTTTGGGACCTGACTCCAGAGAAGTGCACAGACAATTTGTCATCTTTTCTCCATCTGTGTGAGGAGTTTGGCTACTGCCCAGCAAAGAGTGACTCTTACAGGAAACAGTTGTTTGGCCCATTTCTGTTAATAATGTGTCAAATCCTTCACTTAAAACTGATACTATTCTCTCTTAACTTTGAAGGAATGTGTCTATAACTTCTGGTGGAGTACCAGTACTAGACTCTGTGGACAGTAAACACATGTTCCAAGGTAATAGATGCTGTATGTATACTCAAATCCGGACATAAGTTGCTATCAAAGACATCTCTGGCTTTCTCACAGTTGAGTAATGGCAGCTCTGGGAAAATACCTTTGGTTCAGGATTTGCTGCCCATAATAAAGAAGGCAGAATTGGTACTTGTATTTTACATGCTGAAGGTCCCTGAAAAGCAGTGATATTTTGTCTTCAGAACATATACATGGGACACCAATAAAGTGGCCAAAATGAACATTCATGTGCTGTCTCAAGATGTTGCCCTTGAATTTCTCATTTTTTGTGAGCTATTACATAGCTGTAGTGATGGAAAACAAGCTGCTATATTTAACTGTATTTTTAATATATATCAGTAACTGACATATGTTTCATATGTTTAGCTCTAATTAACAGGTTTCCAAATTTATATTATCTAGCTTTCTCTAAGCGTTTATTTTTGTGCAGCGCGTGTAATGTTATATTCACAGAACTGGTCAGAAATTTTTCAACAAAACAAATGTCAGAAAGCGGCAATTCGTTGAAACTTTCTTAGGGAATGTGGAATTTTTAATGAAAAATTTTTCCTTAGAAGCTTTGACATGTCTTCAGTATGGGTTCTGTTCTGAGGAAGGAAGAGTTTCCTACACCCCAGCAAAGGGTGTAGGAAACTGAAGGAGCTAATATGGGATGTGCTGCTTTTGGCAGAGCAGAGAGTTGATCCTGGTGAATCTTCTTAGACTCATTTGCATCCCAAGAGGGAATGCAGAAATATTGTCTCAAGCAGATCTCATGTGGATTTAACCACAGCAAAAATTAAGCTTCTGAAAGTAATAAAGCCTGTTAGAACTGTTGCTCTCTTTGTAGGACGGCTGACACTGAGCCCTGCACACAGAGCTCATGGGCAGTACTGGGTGCTTGGAACCTGCCTCTGACTTCATGTGACAGTCCTGGCTCCTCCTTCAGCTCAGCCACGCTTTGGAAACCAGACCCAGCCTCCACAGAGACCTGCTCCCTGCCAGGATGATACAGGGATAGTTCTGTATGAGAGGACTTCCTCTGGGCCAGGAGTCAGGGCTGGAAAAAACAATGCAGTCTTTTGACAGTCTCTTTGAAGGTATCTGGGGAAAAAGCCATGCCCTACCTCCTCCCTGCTCCCCCTGCCCCAAACCTCATGCTCATTTAATTCTTTTTGAACATTGGATATCAAACATAAAGTGCTGGACCTGGTTGTCCTTATTCACACTGGTCTCAAAGAACATAAATTCACAGGAGCTGGTGAGAAGTTTGTCAAGCCCATTGATCTACCTAAAGGTTTATAGGATAAAGGGACACAAAAAAAATCTTCCTTTGCTTTTCAGGTCATGATCTGTAAAAGACAGCTGCCTCTGCTGATTGCTGTCAGGTCCCAAGGAAGGGCTGCATTCAAGGGAGGGTGGGACAAACTCACAAGGATGTTTGTGAGCCAAAATGCAAGTCTCCATCAAATAAAGCAATCTTGATCTTGCAGGGAGTTTGTGACAGAAATGGTGTAATTTGCCTTGAGTACATGCTTCTACCCTCTTTAATTTGTAACAGAAATAGATGACATTCTTTCCCCATAGAGAAATTTCTTTGAAATTCCAAGTTTGTCACCTCTATCACCAGGTATTTCTGCACTGGGCTCCAGTGGAGCTAGAACTTGTTATGGCTGTGCTGCGTGAGGTGTTCAGAAAGGTATTTGTTGCCTTCACTAGGTTATGGGTGTGGTATTGCTGCTTGTCATGCTTACTAAGCTTTCCTTTAGCACAGGAGCTGATAGTTCTATTTTTCTGACACCCCAGGCACATAAAATAACTTTTTTGTTTGGAACTCCACATCTTAGCTGTGCTCTGTGCAGCTGCTCTCTCCTACATGATAAAGGTAAAGAAAGCATCAATATCTCACTTCTGGCTCCCCTACTTGTTGCAGAAGTTTCAGTAAATCATTGCCATATTCTCGGCCTATGTAGCATTTGGCTGCTTTTTTGGTTTTTTTCTTTTTAACTGAGCTCTGTATCTCTGAAATGTGATGCCACGGTTTCCATCATTACCTTCCCTGCACAGGGTCTGATTTTGAAACACACATTTTCACTATGGTGAAACCATCTGCTGCATGTAGAGAATTAGCAGTACTAGGCATAATGTTTCTTTATACTATCTAGAAATGTGCCCAAATAGTGCAATATGATCGGGTATAATAAGATTTAAATGCCTGTTCAGTGCATAGATCTGCAGGAAGGCTGCTTTCATATCTTCTTGCACTGCCTTACATTATGCTGTATTGAATTTCATTTCAGGTTCTGTTTGCTGGTGTCATACAGGACCTGCTGTTGTTATTACCTCAGATACATGTGTTTTTAATAATAGTGTTCTGAGATTCAGATACAGTTCAATTTACATGAGCTGAACCATGAGTATGTTATAAACTGCCTTGTATTTACTGGACAGTAAAAGCAAACACGTGGGTAGTTACTGTAGAGTAGAAAATGTGTTGTAAATTCACACTTAACCTCCCAGGTGGAACCTGCTTGTGGAGCCATATCTAAGGATGGTCCGGAGTTATAATATTAGTGTTGTTCTTTTCATAAATCCATAGGATTTATAGGGCTCTGAGCAAGCAATATACTTCTTTTCACAATTGCTATTTATCTTTAAAGGCTTCTATTTTCATATTTCCTTTTATTTCAGCATGTCTCATATCCAACCTGGGTGTATTATTTTCATACAGTATTGAATTAGACTTTCATGGTCATCATACAAAGTGGTTCCACCCCCAAATAGCTGGGGGCAATTCTGTGCCTTTTCAAGCCTTAGGTACCTTTAAAATATTAACTAATCCCTAGCCTGTAATTATAATCTATAATTTGCAGAAGGTAAAACTGAGACAGAGAGGTTAACTTGCTGCAGATGTTGTGATACAGCAGTAAAGCATGAATTAATCATTGCGAGCATCCTTGTAGAACCACTAGAGCAGAATCTTGTCAGACATCTGAAGCGCATGTGGCTTTTCAGCTCCCAATCCCTAAATTGCACCACTAATCTTCAGAGCGTCCCCTCTGTGTTTTTCTTGTGTCCCTGGTGATGACTGTTCATCGAGAATGATGTATGCTCTGCTATTAGTTACGTTTCCATACTGTCAGAGCATAAAAACTACTGATGGTGAAAGATGTGGGGACACCTTTTGCTCCTTCCTGTTTCTGCAAGCCTTTTGAAAATTATTAGTGTTGAAAGAAGTCATGAGGAAAGGAAGATGAACGCATGAGTGAAGAAAGCTTGAGATGCTAAAAACCTGATAAGCTTCTGATGTCCTTTAGTTTCCTGGCAGGCTGTAATGGACCAGAAATATGTTTTTATTATTTCTAATTTTATAAAATGCTGTTGGCTGAGAAAAAGCATGTTGAGGCCAAAATATTGGTTATAAAACACTTTATCTCTCCTTTTGTTCAGGCTGATAGTGTCTAGCTAATGCAAGCATTTCATGTGGATCCTTGGTGTTCTATGCCGACATACAGAGAAATGTCACTCCGTTCTCAGCACACCAGAGCAGGTGTTCTCTTTCAAATTTGCCAGCACAGATCAGGCTGTCTCCATATCAGAAGACTGATGTGCTCTCTACTAATTTAATAGTAATAATTATTATCTAATAATATAAATAATATAATTTTATATTTGATTAAATTTAAGATATAATGAATAATATAAAATAATGATCTAATAATCTAAAAATCTCTTTTGATTCTCACCCACTTTTATTCTGTGCAATTATACTAACAACACCAGGTTTTACTTCCTTTTATAGCACCTCCCTGCCTCTTCTGCAAAACTCCACGACTTCTAGCAGGAGTGGGATTTAGGCTGGTGTGTTAGAGCTGTTGCAAATATTCATCTTAGCACCATGCCAGGTAGTTTGAGACCACTTCATCTCCACAAAGAGATGAAAGAAATACAAAAATCTAATTGGAATTGGTGTTGTTGAGAGGAGTGGGAGGATTTAAGACTAATATCTAATAACTACAAGCTATGTTCATCTGCTATTTGTGGAAGTGAAGTACTTGGAGAAAGAAAAATGGTTTCTGAAAGAGCCTTCACAATAATGTATGGAATACAGGTTGAAAATATTTTTGTATCCAGAAGAAAGTCTTGAATCTATTTTTGGTTGTTTTTCATTTGAAATCAATAACAAAAACTGGATTTGCTTGGTAGATTTCCCCAAAAGAGGAGTACTATTAGCTCTTGAAATGATAGAGAAATGGGAACAACACATCTTTCTCCAGACTCTTCAAATAGATTTGAGTCTTCCTTTGACATAAGCAGTGTGAAGCACTGAGCATTTCCAAGGGGTTTGTGACTTACGGGCAATGTTGGCTGGGCCACAGCATCATTCAGTCCTGCTTGTGTTATGTCTCTTTTCTGTGTGCTGGTGTTACAGCTGGCGAGGGCACTCCAGCTGCAGTGCTCTCTGGGGTCCAAGGGAAGGCAGTGCTGTCAACTGGCTCATGGTTTCAAGCCCATTTTGTGCAAGCTGCTGAAGGTACACCAAGATGCTTAGATGTTATCCCCCAGTGGCAGATTGAGATGAATACCCTAGAGCCAGGAGGCTTTTGTGCTGTTCTACCCCTCCCACCAGATTTCCCTGCCCTGTAAATATCTTCCTCTTTTGCATCCCTCTGCTGCTTCTGCAGACCTGTGCCCTGGTGCCATGGGAAGAAAAGGTACACAGCTTCTGGCTATGCAGCACTTTAAAAGCTAGGTACCAGACTGTCTGGGAAGTGCTGAATTATGTCACCCAACAATTCTGGCACTTTTCTTTAATGTTTTGTGCGAAAGGATAATATTGAGTTACTTTAAGTTTTGTGGCTCTCAGCTGTTTTCTTTGTTTGTTGTTGAGTTGTGGGATTTTTTTTTTTTTTTTTAAATTTTATTATATCTTTTTTATTTCTAATCAATTGCTCAGTCTTGTAAGGTGGTTGGCCACATACAGATCAATATAAATGGTAATGATACCCTGACTGACTGGGGTGTAACCATGTAAATTGAAGAAAGTTGCTGTCAAACATACGGCTTTCACAGCACACGCCAAGAACTCTTTTATTCCTGCAGCGTCCTGCAGCTAGAGCAAGGTAGGATGGACAAGATGTGAGGGAAGGAAGAGAGGCAACATAATGTTATCCTTGTCGAACAAGATGGAACATGTCTGTTTATTCCTGGATACGCAGGATTACATTTAGGACTCTTAAGAGAAGCAACTGCTAGAGTCAATCCCACTTTTGCCTAGGAAATGGACAGACTGTCTCTTGGTGACAAAGACCCTCAGACAGGCATCAGAACAAGTAAAGCTTGCTGTGTCACATTTTGGTGGAAAATAAGATTGGATTCATTCTATCAATCTCCTTCTCTAAACCTATTTTTTTTTTCCTACTGCACACCCCAGAGGACACGATGGTTATTGGATATATTTGTTTGCTGTGTCAGATGAGTGAAAAGTTTTACTCTGATGCTGTGGCTTGTTCTGAGCCCCTGGCAGTGTCATGTTCAGCTAAGGCTCCCATCTGAGCCTGCAGGGGTGTGTGTGAGAACATGCAGAAACTGCCCGTGCCTGCCAGGGACAGTGAGAGCTTGCTGTTACTGCTGTCTCAGCTCCATGACAGATTTTTTTTCTTCTGCATAGTTGCAGTGACTCTTGCTCATGTTCTGTCCTTATTGGTGTCACTAGCATCTCCCTTTGAGTCTGATCTAATGCAGGGAGGAAAATCTTCTTTGCTGATGATGTTGGACTTTTTGGCTTGGTTCCACTGCTGAATAGCAGCTTGAATTTCTTGGCCTCTTGTCCAAGGTCCCACTGTGCTGCTCCACACTATGCCAGGGTGTCTGGATTTGCAGCATTCCCTGCAGCCATCAGTGCCCAGTGCATAGGTGCCCTGCAACTTGCTCTGCTGCTCTTCCACTTCCAGGAGCTCCTTGGGGATCTTGCAAAGCCTCCAGGAGACTTAAAAATTCAGGTTTCTATGTACCAGGTTTTCATGAGACAGTAAATTAACTTGCCATGATTTGCTGCTGTGTTCACGAGCATCCTTAGGCTTGTCTGATGTTCTCCTTCCTCCCTGGCATCGTGTGCAGAAACATTCTGCCCAGAATGTTTCCAGTCTCTTTCCAGAGTGGGTTCTTGGGTGCGGCAGGATGTGTGCAGGTGAAACACGTTATCCCAAGATGGTGGAGGGAGCTCCATCACTTGCTGTAAAAAATAAAATTGAGGCAGTAATGATGGCTGGTTAACTAGAGTGTCTTATAGCCAGAGACTTCCCCTCCCCCATCCCCCCCATAAACCAGAAGATAAGCATTCAAAAGGAGACCTAGTCCTGAGCCCATCTGCAAAATCTTAAAATGGAGCCAAAATCCCTTCTAAATAGGGCTCCCTGGCTTTCATTTTCAAGAACATCTGAGCTCTGGTAGTCTGTCACAACCCACACCCTTGCTGGTTTTTGCAGTCTGGTATCAAAACTCACTGAAACTTTTTTTTCTTAGAAACCAGCCTTTGGGATCTATCACAGCCGCTTTTGGCCAAACGGAATATAACCTGTTGGTCTGATAGCAGCACAGTCAGCCAGGGCAGGGGTGAAGTGACCAGGTACCCCGTCTAAAGCACAAAATTAAACTGCCCAAGTAATATAAAGGGAAAGAGATTTGGCTCCTCATGTTTGCTGACTGTGCAATAAAGTTCAAACCAGTTTTAGTAATTTAACTCTGTACCTAGTTATTTAATGCTTGCTAGTGCATTAAGTGAAGAATTAGTGTTACAAATCATTCTACTCTGTTAGCCAATATTAATTTAATTACTTTCCTAGAAAAGCCCTTCTCCAAAAATGTTACCTTTATTTTGCTGTTCCCAGATCCTAGAAATTCCAGTAGAATGCAGATAGTACTTTAGGTTGTATTTAAATTGCCCTGCTTGGTATTTTTCTGCCACTAAACACAAGTTTTTTCCCCAAAAGTGCTGCCTGCTCTTCCTGAAATTGGGTGGTGCCTGATGCTGCTGACAGTAAATAACAGCCCAGGTAATGGAATTGGTTCCTGCCCAGGGAAGAGATGTGAAGGAGTTAAAATTTCTCAAAAGTGGACTGTAGATGGAACTGAACTGTGCTGGTGCTGAGCCTCTGAGATCTATTAGTCTTGACAACCTCAGTTATTCTGGTGCTTCTCATCATCTGTAAAGTTAACAAGGGCTGATAAGAAATGATGAGGCACCACACGGGTTTGTATTTCAGAACTCATAAATATCCCACAATACCATTTTTCTTACAATCAGATACATTAATTTGTTGACTGTAGATGTTGCTGAATATTCACTTGGTGCAGAGGTTTAACAAAGGCACTGCAAGGATAAACATTTTTAAATCAGCAGATAGAAGCCATGGTTGTGCTGTGTGCTCAGCTGTTATGTGTTTTCAAATGCACGTTCTAATTTTACTGAAGTTGTTGATTTCTTTGACCTGCTTTCTTCCTTGAAAGCATGATTCATAGGCAACCTTCTCCAGCTGTATTTCTTTCCCTTTTTGGTGTGATTGGTAATTTCATACTAGCGAGTCAGATACCTGAGGGTGAATTTAATTTGAAATAAACCTTACTCTTGGAAGAGCAATTTTTATGAAGGGATCAAACAATGTAACATACAATCTTCTCAAGCTGCATGTCACCTGGAGATGCCTGCAACTCAAATTGAGTAAAGATGCTCTTTCAAGCAAAAAAATTCTATGAAATATAGTGTGGACAAACTCTCCAAAGTAGTAGTTATTCTTGCTCCTGCTATAATAAGATGAAGCACACAAATATCACTTGATTAACAGCTGCAGTATTAATTTCCCTTTTTGGTTGCTTGACTCACAGCAAGAATCGTGTCAATGCAGCAGAGAAGCAATTAAATTGATTTTAATCTTTGTCAGAGAAGATAACATGCCTTTTTCTCTTCTCATTTAAATAATTAAAGTTTCAGCAGGTATTATTTCTAGCTTTAAAGAAATTGGTATCTTAATGTAATAGAATCCTTGTAATTATACACTTAATGGATCTTAATAAGTTAATCATGGTTTTTCATTTAAAATGTTTTTTTTTTTACTTATTAAACTTTTATTTGCTTTGATGGTCATGCTTTTAAGAGGGTAGAAAATATTAAAAAAATAAAGTTATAAAAAAGCCTCACATCTTTTTTTTTTTTCATATTCCTACATGGCCTTTCAAATTTATTCTCAGTAGTTGGATTTCAACACATGCTTTAAAAATTCTTATCCAGTGAAGCTTTCTGTTATGCTACAGTTAATTATTTTGTTGAAAAAGCTTCATGTAATGAGGACAAACAAATACTCTTTTATCTTCGTTGCAGTGCAGACTCCAATTCTGCAGGAGTATAGCAAATATTTCTTTGTCCTCTTTGATCCAAGCTGTTAGGCAGTATTTGGGGTCCTCCAGGTTATTCCCATTAGGCAGGAAAATGGCTGGTGGAGTCAAGGTGTGCCTTTGATGTGATGCTCTGTTTATCTAGAGCGTGTGTGCAGCCTTTCCCTGCACCCAGTAAAGAAACACTGTCTTGCCTGGCAGTCCCAACCTTGTGTGCTCAGGCAGCACTTTACCCTACAATCTTTCTCTTGGTAATGACTTGACATTGCAAACTGCATTTATTTCTTTTGTTTTGAATTTTCCCCCACTCCCCTGGAGAAGGATTGCCGCCAGTCTTGCGTTATTTGTTCTGGTTTTCTGGATGATGGAGCCTTAACCCTTCTTGCTGAGAAAAAACTGATCCAACAGCAAACCACTTTTCTCTGGAACACCCATGATCCATGAATGCTCCCTGCTCTGTTATGATCTACTTCGTTATAGGAAAGGCTGTTGTAAAAAGTTTGCTTGCCTTTTGAAGGGGGCAGATGCCCCAGTGTAACTCAGGAGGACACTCCCTGGGAAAGCTTGGTTCTTGGACTCCCCCGGCTGTTGCAGGGGCTGTAGTGAGCTCTTGGAGCCCACGAGTACCTTGTACTCACCAAGGGCAGGGACTCGCTGATGCAGAGCCAACTTTTATTTTAAAATTGTAGCCTGTATCTCTTATGGTTCTTCCTGTACTGGCAAGAGAGGGGAAAGGAAAAAAATATCAAAGATTAACTACTTTGCAAGGTTTAGTACAAAGAGGTCTGGAAATATTTGGAAAGTGAAGCTGTTTCCATCTAGAAATCTTTATATTTTGACAATAAAAATAATGCAAAATGACGTAGTGATAGGTCATGTGAAGTTTCATTAAAAAAACATGAATGTACAACTAATATATTTTGTATTCTATAAACAAAAATTGAAAACTCCTGTACCTACTGTATGAATTACCAGAAGTTAACAAATCATTGAAACCGATGTTTTCTCATATGGTGGATTTGGTCATGTTCTTTGAGAATTCCCATTTGCTTGGTGACCTTGATAGAAAATACTTGTTTGTGAGTGTCATTGTTTATTTTCCTGAATTTGCATTGAAATAATTTGCACTCTATCTTTTTTTTAAAATAATAACTTTTTTCCCATGTATAAATTATGGTAGTGATGAGCAACACCACACATAAGCAGCAGGGAGCATACCAGCATCTGATTTATGTCCAGGCTCAACAGCAGCTCTCTATTTTTTTTCCTTTTTTTTTTTTTAATGATTTAGGTTTTCTTTTTTTTTATGGTTTAAGGTTTTTTTAATGATTTTTTTCTCTTTGTCTAGAAAAATGCTTCATATTTGGTCTTTTCTTTGAATAGATATAAAAAATTCTCTTTTAAAATACCTTGTTATGTGTGATTTGGAAGCTGTATTAAAGTGGCTGATTTCCTTTTCCTCAGATTTCATCACAGGTGATGCAAAAAATTTCAGCAGGGGGCTAGATGTAACAGGTAGTAAAACTACATGAGAGATGCTTTGGAGCTTGTGTGTATTCTTACATCCCAGAATGAAGTAATTAAAAAAAAAAACCCAAAAACAACAGGAAAAGCAGAGAAAGTCACCTGTTTGCAGTCTCTCAGCCTGGTTCTAGTTTCTCAGTGAGTAAATCTACTGCAATGTGATTGCTGGACTCTTAGGATTTTCACTGCTTTGCTTGGTAAAGGTCTTCATGTATCTTTTGAGCTTTAGATATGGCTGTGTCAGTTTTTAGGTATGTACACTTCAGGGAGACAAATATAGTTTCATAAAGCCTCATTTCATAAAGCATAGAAAGACTGCTATTCTTTCATCTCTAGTTTATGAAAGGAAGAATTCTTTCTTCTGTGCAAAATAACTTGTGTAAGAGCTTGTTGCTCCATGGCTTGGGCAGCACCTCTGTGTTCTGCATAGGTGAAAAAATGTTTGTCATTGAACTTAAAATCTGTTTCATGGGGTCTAATAAAATCAATTAACTTAATCTCGTCTCATTTATATCATTGTGCCATATGGTATGTGCAGGCAAAGATTTAGTCCAGGAGGAAATTTTGTGGAACAGAATTGCAAATGGGGAAGCAAGGGAAAAGCAGGGTGGTTAATCAACAGAGACAGGTTCTTGATAAATACATGCTGTTTACCCTAAACAGGGAAAAGATACGTAACAGATGCTGAATTCTTCAGCATGCTTGGCAGCGTAACCCATTTGGTAGCAACAGCAGTATGAACAATATAAGTGAGGTGGCATGTAGGAGGGGATACTCTAAGAACCTAGTTGGGAAAGATACTTCTTGTTGCCTTGCCTACGAAGTCATTACTGGGAGTTCTACAGGCAGTCTGCAGATAAAAGACAATACTGTCTGAATGGACTAACATTAGCAATTACTGACTATATTGCTCTTTGATTTTATTCTTTCAAAATATCTGCTCAAAATGATTGCAACTTCTTCCTAGTATAAGTTTTTGTAGGGCAAATATGCTCTGCTATGTATTCTCAGTTGCATCCTAAGTTTTTGCTCAGAAATACAGAGATATAAACCTTTATCTAAATGATTTTTGAGACATTATGTTAAGAATAATCACTCTTGGCCATCCAGGTCTCCTAAATGTCAGCCTGTGGATGTTTACCACTAGTAATACAGAGCACAGATTGTTTAAATTGTTTAGGTGAAGCTTTTGAACTCTGTGGTGGTGTGGTGTTTTTTTTTTTTTGTGATGAGCATAACTGAGAATGCTTTTGCCTTTACTGATACATGTTTCAGGCTGATTTCCTTATTTGTATAGTTCTTCCAGTGCCACCTTACTTTTAGGGCAAATCCAGAAGCCTTAAAACTAGGATCTGATTTTTTTTTTCTTTCATGCAAAATTTTTGTAAGTCTGACCTAAAATGGTTTGTGTAGTAAAAATCACATGGTAGCAGGTGCCATTGTCCTGATAGATATTTTTGTTTTATTTGATTTGGTACAACTAGGAACTGATTTGGCAAAACCCCTTCACCCTCCGTATTAGTCATATAAAATATTGACATCATAAAAAATCCATAGGAAATTCCTCAATGACTCTCCTATGAAAAAATTTACTAACTCATATTGTATATAGAAAACCTCCCAATCTTTATCACTGGGTGTATGTGTGTGTGTTCATAATGCCCTCAGTAACCATGCATGACACGCTGTTATCAGATGGCAAAAGACTCTCAATCTTCTTTGTCACTTCATTTGTTTGACTATTTTATCTAGGAGTCAGTGATTGAAATCACCTGGTGTTTGTGTTTGGTGTGAAGCTGTACTATACCTTACTGCTTATCTGTAGTTGAGCTGAACAGCTTTTCAAGAAAGTTTTTAGTTTTTTTTTTTTTCAAAAGCAAATTCAGTTGTCCTGTTAGTAGCACAGGTTAAAAGCATTTCTCAATTTTAGATGCAGTAATTTCTGTCTAATAACAGTACCTTATCTTGCCTTCTACCTACTCAAGCAGTTTTAAGATGTGGTTTGATAGGAAAAGGTATGTATGGTATGGCTGTCTGATGGCGGGAGAGCAGACCCGATGATCCAGGCAGCCCTCACACATCCTGCCTCCCCAGTGCACTGAGATTTGGGCTGAATTGTGTCTGGCCAAGCAGCGCAGCTCTCAGAGAGGTGGCTCTGCTCAAAGTGTGCCTGGGCTAGGCAGCAGCTCCACGGGTCTCCATGCCTGTGCTGCTTTCCATGTCAAATGTTGAAGCATTTGAAGGTCTTGTGGCTTCCTAATGCTCTCTCCCAACCAGATGAGATGGAGTATTCAAGAGCTTAAACCTAGAAATTAAATGGGTTGACATTTCAGGTGTATTTACCTTTTATGACCTTCAGGATACTTACAGCTTGCCCAGGAGGAAAGGGAAGCTGAAATTTCACATCTCAATTAGGTTTGGTTTCCAGCCTCTCAGGCTGCTGGCAATGCCCAACTCTTTTAAGTAGTACCAACAGTATGAACATAGTTTACAGCCAGTAATCTTCTGCGCTCCAGACTAAGCATGGCTGCTTTATTTTGCCCCCCTTGTGAAATCACCCATTGTCAATACTGTGAATAGAAGGTGCTTAGAGTAGCAGTGGAAGGATGTAATGTGGTAATAGGTGTGATGGAGGGCAGGAATCTGTTAAAAAAGCCGGAACTGTAGTTGCAGCACAGAGGCCTTTAGGACATGGTAGTTACAGCAGTGGTAAGATGTGAGCCTCTGGGGAAGAATCAGAGAGTGTGTGCCGACAGACTTGATTTTCTCTACTTTTATTTAATCGTGTGAAGTTTTACTAACAGTTGCTGTTTCTTTGCCTAATATGAAGGTCTTGTATTTTTTTGTCCTGCAGTGCTTTGGTAGGGTGGTAGGCAGGATAAAAGTGTGGATGCTCCTTGGGAAGGGATGAGGTAGTTGCATAGGAGACTTTCTTGCATGCAAGGCTGCATACAATGGCTGCTCACCATCCAGCAGGTACACACACAGTGTGATCTGCCAAAAGTTGTCTTGTGTATTCTAGGGTTAGTGTTGGTATATGACATAGTTCCCTGACGTTCTTGTTCCTAGGAGGTTTATCCTCACTTACGTGTCTGGCTTCTGACATGTGGCCTCATTGGCTGAATCTGCCAAGTTCTACTCCTGCTTTCCCTTTGAAGCACTCAACTGTCCAGGCCCCTGTTTCCTCATCTCACGTGTCCTTGGGGTTCAGTACCCACTACTACAAGCAAGACGCCATAGCAGCCACTCTTTTTGGATGGGACTTAGCAATTCTGTCACTTTGACCCCCCAAATGGTCGCACAATACCAGAATCAATTAGGTTGGAAAAGACCTCTGAGATCATCAAATCCAACATATGACCCATCATCATCACCATGTTAATCAGACATCAGTGCCATGTCCAGTCTTGGTTAAACACTTTTAGGGATGGTGCACCACCGCCCTGGGCATCCCAATCCAATGTCTAATCATCCTTTCACTGAAGATTTTGTTCCTAATGTCCAACCTAAGCCTCCCCTGGTGCAACGAAAACCTGTGTCCTCTTGTCCTGTCACTAGTCATGGACTCTCCCCAGGTTTGATGCTTCATCTGACAAAGGATGCTTCCCTTATGGCTTTGGTTATGCCTCTTCAGGGAGAACAGAGTAATAAAGAGTAGAAAACCCCCTTTTCAAATTAATTTCTCATTCATAAAGTTTAAATGAGAATGTGGCACTTCAAGCATAGTGAAAATGGAATGGAGAGTGTGGGCTCTGATTTTACTTTGTAAATCTGTGCTGCATTTTTTCTTGCTTTCCTGTTGTGATAATAGTGGTAAAATAGCTTTTCTTTCACAGTGTTTATATGTAAAAGCTTTGATGTTTCACTCTTTGCTAGTTCACTTCTGCAGAACAGTTTTCATGTGTGTTCCCCACATGTTTGTACTGTAATAATAACAGAGCCGTAACTGGCTGATGGGTAATCAAGAACTGCTGTGGGTGACTCTGTGCCTCCACAGTGAAAGGTAAGCACAACTGGTCATATGAAATTCTTTGGGATTTTTTTGGGGGGGTATAACTCAAATACTATTGCATTAACTTCTGTTGGCTCGTTCTAAATGTTGTGTTGTCCACTCTAAAGCATATTGCCTTCTTGTATCATTGAGAGCATTATGTGATATAAAATATTTGAAAACATTGAAGAGCTGTACAGGTGCACCTGGCTGACTTCTCTCAATCCATTCATTATATTTTATGTCATTGTATCATCTTTTATTCATCTCTTTGCTAGTTAACTTTCCCTTCTTTTTACTTGCTCATTATAAAGTATGGTGTTTTTTTTTTTTTAACTTGTAGTACTTTTCATTTTACCTCTGTGAATCTATTTTGGTTTTGATTTGTGTTTTTTTTGTCTTCTTTAAATAATTGGTCGTGAAAAAAATGATATTATGCTGGTTTTGGCTTGGGCATAGTTAATTTTCTTCACAGTAGTTGCTGTGGGGCTGTGTTTTGGATTTGTGCTGAAAACAGTGTTGATAACACAGGGGTGTTTCAGCTATTGCTGAGCAGCACTCACACAGCATCAAGGCCTTTTCTGTTCCTCACCTCATCAGAGAGGGGATTAGGGGTACACAAGTAGTTAGGAGGGGACACTTCCAGGACAGGTGACCCCAGCTGACCCAAGGGATATCCCCGACTGTATGGAGTCATGCTCAGCACATGAAGCTTGGGGAAAGAGAAGGGAGGAGGTGTGTTTGGAGTAATTACATTCAGCTGTGTGGTTTCGTGGGCATGGTGGTATTTGGTCAAAGGTTACACTTGATGAT
The DNA here is from genome assembly GCF_015227805.2 of Hirundo rustica. NCBI lineage: Eukaryota > Metazoa > Chordata > Aves > Passeriformes > Hirundinidae > Hirundo > Hirundo rustica. Next base: position 17,652,578 of record NC_053458.1, read on the forward strand.
ATTGGAGGTCTTATCCAACCTCAGTGATTGTGATGGTGTCTTCTCAAGTCGTGATTATGTTCAGTGGAGCCTGGCTTTCCTGGAAATGGCTGAGTGCCTGCCTGAAGTACTGAATGAATTCCTTGCTTTGCTTGTTATGTATAGCATTTACTTTCCCTATTAAACTGTTTTTATCTCAACCCACAGTTGAGATTAAAAAAAAGTTTTCTCACTTTTACTTCTCTGATTCTCTCTGCCATCCTTCCTGGGGGAGTGAGCAAGTTGAGTGGCTGTGTGGTACTTAGCTGCCAGCAGGCATTAAACCATAACTGGTATAAAGATGAAGAAAAATTATATAATAGCTCCAGTTGTCTTCTCTCCTATACAACCCAATGATTATCGCTAGTGTTGGGAAATGAATTTTCAGAATTTATGATTCTCCAGGAAAAGAGGTAAGAGGAGTTGGGGCATGCAGATAATAGCAGAAATAACTTCAAAAGAGATATTCTTTCTCACATTGTCTTGTCTAATTATGACATGATTGTTTGCTGTTCGCTGTTATTTTGCTGTATGGGCAAGTGAGCCCATTTATGAGATTTAACAGATCACAGATGAGAAAACATAGATTAGCCTGGGCTTTCTTCTTGGTCTTGCTGTCTTCAATGTTGCCTGCACCAGATGCTCCCTTTACTACCAAAATGTTCCTGCTGGGTGTTTGAGGGTGCTCACATGCAAGGAGGCAAGGGTCTCAGCTCTCACTAACTTCTACTTGACCGATTCTTGAACAACAAACTGAATGAGTTATTGAGAAACAAAGGTGATATGCAAGCAAAGTGCCCAGAATAAGAGCATTTTATCTTCCTGTAAGTATGACTTCAACATTCTAGTTTTGGAAGTCTAATTTAAAAATAATTCAGTGCTTCACTGTTTAATTCTCTTGTGCTGTTGATGTGGGAGACTTCGGAGCGACAACAAAAATAAAGTAATAAAAGCAGACAATGACTTTGGTTATGTATTGTGTATCATAAATATTTGTGTCTTTGACTGGTTTCATTTTAGCTAGCTGAGGAAATATAACTTGCTGAAGGCGGTTACCTTTGTTGAAAACCAACTGAGACAGCACCAGCACTCAGTAATTACAGCTATACAGTTTCCAGGAGACTCCTTCTTCACCAGACCTGTCGTCTCATGTCCCCATTTGTAACACTGTTCATTATATTCAGCCTGCTGCCGTCACTCCAGAGCTTTCAAAAGGTATTCTGTGGGCTATCGTGCTGCAGGACGTGGATAATGAAATAGTTGGACGTGACTTGTATTATAATCGGCTCACCTAACTTTCATTTGGCTTGAAAAGTAGACTTAATAAAAGCAAGAGTGAAAGCCATTTTATGTTTTTAATAAGGAGTCTCATGTGCTATAACCTGCTGGTTTTCATTGTGTGTCTCTTCTCATGGTTTCTTTTTGAGGCACCTGACAGAAGAAGAGCAGTGAATGTCTCTTAATCTTAAAGCTTTTTGAAAAACTGCAGTGGTAATCAACAGTACTCATCAGTAATTTCCAACTGCAGTAAGTGACTCAAGGTTTTTACATCTACATCTTATTTTAAATGGATAATTATTTGTTAATGGTGAAGATAGTCCTCTTCATCAAAAACAAAACCAAAATATCTATGTACTCTAGAACAGCACATCTGTTTAATCAATTATTAGCAAATTTCTTTTTCAATATCTAATAATAAGTCTGTAAAAATCCCTCTACCCTTGCAGTATCTCCAGTTGGACTGGAAAGGAGCTAAAGGAGTTTGTGCTGCTCTGTTCTGTGGTGAGACAGAGCCATGCTGCTTCGCATCAAGCTTTAGAAATTCCTAGAAGAGCAATGAATAAGAGACAAATTCAAGCACTGAAGCCTGGGTGCGATGACTGTTGGAAAATAGCTTCCTAATGTAAACCAGAACTCTTTGTTGTAGTGCTGTTACCTTTGTTTGACTAGACAATCATTGTTACAGGTGATCCACAGTGTAGCTCCAGGGAAGCCCCATCCTTGCTGCTGGAGACTTGGATAAGCATATACACAGTAGCACAGATGAGAGGCAGGATGCAGGTGTGTGGGCAGGATAAATTCAAGGTGAAGTGGAAATGCAGCCACTGTAGACACTTCTCAATAGATACCTGATTTCTGAGGTCATATGCATAGTGATAATAGCAGTAGTACAGTTAGGGGGAATGTCCTAGGGTAACTTTATGATGCTTGTATCCCCAATTGTCTGTTCTGTTTGTGCTGTATATTGAGTCCTGTGCCTTTAAGACTGGTTCTAAGAGCAAGGAGAAGCGCGGAGTTTGTTTTGAGAAAACTGCCTGACTCCTCCACATTCTTCTGCGGACGGGGTGTTCGGCAGAGGCTTGGAGAGACTGCAGGACAGAGATTTTTTTTGCTTTTAGTTAGTTTCAGCTAGCTAGGGCAGAGAAGTTCCCTGGACTGTTTTTTTTCCTTTTTCTTGGAACTGTTTAAACCTGCTCTGGACTGAAAACCCAGGGGAGCGCTGGGGGCTGCACCTGCGGCCCACCGGGGCCTGGAGCTCGGCATTTTCCAGCAGCGCCGGAGGGACTGGGACTGAGGAGAGACTGAGAGAGGGCCGAGCTACACCCATGGCAAGGACTTTCTCAATTTGCCATCTCACTTCAGAAGGAGAGGTTTTATTGTTTCATATTATTCATTCTTTATACTTGTATGCACTTCATTTGTTTAGTAAAATCGTTTTTTCCACTTTTCTCCAAAGAGGTTTTTTTTTTGGACTGGTTAGAGGGAAGGGCCACTTAGGTTTGCTTCCTTTGAGGGAGCCTATACAGGAGTTTTCTCCCAAATTTGTCCCAAACCAAGACAGGGAAGAAAAGCCCTGTATCCCAAAATGGGCAGCTGTGCTCTCAATGGAATGGGTTCAGTAAATGCAGGTGTGACTGATAGGACTGCATGAACCAAGAGCTGGCTGTAAAAACCAGAGGTAATGTTGGCCAGTGGTGGAAAGCTCTTTGAGGGGAGGCAGCTGGTTACCTGCCTCTGATCAAGGACACTTGGGCTTCAGTGCACACCATCTTCACCTCTCAGTTCTCTTTGTACTTGTTCTGGGTGCAGTGTACAACCAAAAATACTGCTTTCAGCTATGACTGTAAAGTCATGATATTCAGTTTATCTCCTTGTTATGGCTTCTAATAAATAGTCACATTTCCTGTAAACTTCAGGCATCTACTTTGCACCTTCTTCTACTTAATTTTGCCCTAAACTCCAGTTGAAATTGGTGTAACTCTCTTCTTCTTGTAATATTAGTTGTGCAAAGTATACAGTAGCTTTGGTAACCACTGTCTTCTCTTGACAGTTTTTGATGGATTGGTTCAGGGACTTGTGTCAATACCTTGTTATGTTTTTTAGCACTGCAGGAAGCAGGCAGGAAATGGCTGGATTTTCTAGGCTGTTTACATTTGGGAAAGGTATGTGTATGGAAGACAAATATCTGTGATCATGCAAGAAGATCTTGCCTCTTTATATTTATAAATGCCCAGAGAAGTAGTCAGAGACCTCTTGTGAGAGCTGTAGACATAATTAGGGAAAAAAAAAATTAAGAAATCTTTTAATTAAGTTTATTGCTGAAGAGAAGACCTGGAACAAGAGCCTTGGTCATCGTCTTTGGAACCATGCTGGTGTCTCATCCACCTCCTCCCCCTGAAAACCTGTTACTTGTCATCCCTTTCCCACTAACAGTTTCCAAGATTTCCTGAACTCCTTTCAGCTGCACTCACACGTGACTACTCACTGACCCTTTTAATCCCTCCTATCACTCCCAATCTATTCTGCAGACCCAGCAAAACCATTGGTCTCTTCTCTTCCCTGCTGAAATGCCTTCAGCTGGTGGAGCTCAGCTGTGCCTTGGTGGCCCTTTAACCACTTCCACTTGCTCTGACCTCTCCTTCTCAGCTTTGCAACAGGTATGGTCTGTTTTCCGTGTTTGTGCAGTGTGAGAATGAATGCTGCCTCACTGCATTAAATGATCCAGATGTTGAAAGAAGTATTTTTAATGACAGGATATTGAAAGAAGTATGATTTGTCATATTGTGTACTGACTAGTAGATGTAATAATGCATCTTTTCTACAATTATACAAGTTAATGACATTTCTATTGACTACAGTTTCAGGAAAGGTCTCTGTGGTGGGAGATATTTAGTCTGTTGAAGTCAGTGACGCAAGTCTGGTTGAATTCAGTAACACCAAGATTTAACCACTAACTGACAAATCAGATGAAAAATAGCAGTGGAATGATCAGATCATGTACAGGTTATTCTTACTCTTCCTCAAGCTGCCAAAGCTTTATATGATACTTAAATCAATTTGGTAAATCTTTTTCTCTTCAGCTGTGACTGTGTGCTATATCCTTTGCAGCCAGGGGTGTTGCTGTGCCTTTCCACCAGTGGTGGGCTATACCTATGTGGTAGTGTGCACCCCTGTTTTAAAAATAACAGAATCATATTGGACTAAATTCAGAAGTGGTGTATGTGGGAAAGAGTTGGTCCTACCCTGTGTAGGAAGACTGCTGGACACTGAAGTGGACATAATTTGCTCTCTTTAGGTGGTTGGTCTGAGTTACTTATGGGAGAGCTAATGGTCCTTGGAAATGTCAATCAGTTTTCATTTTAATAACATGCCTGATAGAATTCAAAACTGGCATTTAATATTGACACTGTGCATGAACTGACATGTCATTATACACATGCTAACCTAGATTTATAAAATAATAAAATCATTGTGGTTTAAATTCTCGCAAAATATTGATGGAAAAAGTGTCATACACTTATGGGAGTAGCTTACTTGCTAATGTGTTTGCCATTTTTTACTGGCCTTATTGTGAATGCAACCTTGCTGCAGGCTCCTGCAAATTGGAGCTCTGCTACAGTATTTCTGTTCAGTTAATACCTGCAGAGCCACATATTTACTGGAAGAGCACTCTATTCTTCCTTCCTTCTTTCTGGAATGCATTACCCTAATAAGCAAAATGACAGTCTAGAATAATACATCTTTATTTATTGATGTATTTCTTGGTTCTGCTCTGTGATAAGAGGCATAGTGATTTCATTCAAGCAGGGTATGACACTGACAATTTCTTTCTACTTCAGTGTTCATCTACCTGAAGGAAAACCAGCCTGAATCAAGAAGAAAGAGTTTCCCTTTATTTGCTGTGCTAAAATAAAACTGTGCTAAGGGAACATGAAGGCTGCAAAGGCACACTTTCAGTAGGGGGAGGAGATTCCAGGATTAACATGGTCAGTGTCATGTTTTAGGACTTTCATACTCATGCATTATGATACTGCCTTTTGTTAGAATCTGCATACTTTTTCATTTGTACAGTAAAGCTCATATGCCATTTCAGTTTAAAATGGTTTTCAATTATGAGAACAGTAGGTCTTTTGGGGAATACTAAAGACAGAAGTCTGATTTTTGTGATTTCTGAGCCAGAAATGGTGGAAAGATTGAAGGAAGACAGAGTGGTATTCATGTGGAAAAAGGTGGGTTTTTGGGGTGTTTTTTGTTTTTTTTATAGTGGGTTGTTGCTTATCTCCTAGAGGTAAAAACATAAAACTGGAAATTAGGTTAATTTGTGGCAGATCATCTACTATAAATCAATTAAAATTAAAAAAGAAGTGGTACTATGTCCAGCTTGGAAAACAAACCCCAAGTTTTTGATCTTTGATTGGAACTATTTAGTTTCGATTTTTGTTTCTATATTTATCTGATTATGGTATTTGTTTATTTTAGGGAGGTCTCTGAATTTTATTGCATCAAATTATTATTTTATTTTTGTGGCAAAAATGTCTTTTTTTATTAGCTCACAGAAATAATCATGCTGCACCTATGTGTGTGATTGAATGGTGAAGTCTTGATTATGCACTTAAATAGAAAGTCATGCTTTTAGAAGAGGCTGCATGCTCACAGATTCTCCAGCTGTTGAGTTTCTGTTGGTTTCCCTTCCTTGGTTACCTGAACTGTAGCTTGATTCCCTCCTGGAGGACATTTCCTTCTGTGGTGGGTACAGATATCATTGTACTGATGAGTTGTGTGTATTTAAGAAAAGAAAAATATGAAAAGAGAGAAATGCTATTTCTGGGAAAAAATATTTGTGATTTGGCCCTGAATGATCAAACTTTTATATAAGCACTTTGCAGGGAATTTCTACTATTGTATTTCAGTATAACAAAGTGGGATGACATCTAGAGAAACAATCTAAGAAATTTAATAAAAAATATTTTAGGCATTTACATGGGGAAAAAAAAGAGCAAGAATTTAAGAGAAATATGCCTCTGAGTGGTCAAAGTCATGTTGCCCTGAAAGAATCCTGTCAGATCAAGGCCGTGATGAAAATACGGATGAGTTGTTCCAAGTTGTTTTGGACAGTATGTATCAGGGTCATTAAAGCCAACCTTCAGATCCAGTGAAAAATTAATTTTCCAACATAGTAGAAAGTGAGAGAGGAACTGAAACTATGACATCTGTATTTGAATATAAAGAAGACACAGAAATTGAAGGAGAGCAGACCTGAGATGCTAAGGGAGGCATGGGGGGCCTGTAATGACCTTGTCGCTTATATTCCACAGTACTGTGCTGTTCTTCCCTTCCTGCAGAGATTTCTATTGAAATTACCCATATCTAGACAGTTCTAATAAACCTGCTGGTAATTAGTTGGACCCGAGTTGCTTTCTGAGATTTGCTTTGGAAAGAAAAATAGAACTAGCTGTTCTCAAGTGAAATGAACTTGGTATTTGATCACAGAATGGGCTGAGTTAGAATAAAAAGTTCAATATTTGATGTTTGGGGAAAAAAGAAAAAATCTTAGAATTGCCTCTGAAGAAAGAGGAGCAAATTAATTTGTTTCTTTGGGTTGGTAAATAGAAATATTACAGTTTGTGCGAAAGAGAATGCTCTATGTTTCTCTTGAAAAGAACAGAAAAACAATGTTGGATGAGCAATGCAGGGGGAGTTCAGAAGCATTGGAGTATATACTCAGAGTTGAAAGTAAGAGGCATTTCAGTTTGATAAGTCATTTATAAATAGCATTGAAATAAAATAATGGTCTTTTAAGAACAAACATGTTGAAGAGGTAACTTTTAAAATAGTTCAATACTTTTCACATGATTAATTGCTTTGGACTTGAAACCTAATAGATATTTTTGCCTTCCTTTTTAGTAGCGTCAAAGGGAGAAATACAATGAACAGTAAAAGAAACAGCAAGACACAGTGTATTTCTCTAATTCTTTCCAAAATCATGTATAATTTTACTAATGTTATTATTCTCCACCCTCCCACCCCCTCTTTTTATAGATGTACATGGATTAATGTGTTAAAATGGAAATTTGATTTAGGGCTAAGCAAACTATTTCTATGGAAAAAATAACATTGTTGATGTCCTTTGGTTTGGGAATCATTCCAGAAAATGGAATCCATCAGTTTTTCTTCAGTCTAGACACAGACCAGAAATAGTGATCACCTTTGCAAATGATGCAGTATTAATAGGAACCTTTGTATTTGGATTTTCATGATTTTGAACAGCTGCAGTTTTTGGGGGGTGTGTGCATATATATATGCTCACCCACAGCGATAAAACCTTTCTTTGTGTTCAGATTGTTTTTACTGTGTCAGTTTTCTTAAAAAACAGTAGATGTTAATGAAATTTTCTTTGACCGTCTTTTAGTCTGCAGACTGTTCAGCATTATTTGTATTCATAGCCATTTCTCTAGTTCTGGTCAAGTAAGAACTAAGAAGCACTGACTATCTAAGTGTGTATGATTTTGTGTGGGACTAATGGCTTTCCTGAGATTATTCACAAGCAAATGTTTAAATAAATCTAACCCATTTGAAGAGTTAAGTATAAAGTAGTCTCACAATGAAAAGTTAAAATTTGTATTCTAGTTCCAGAGCATCATGTGCTGGGTTTCACCCATGGACACATGCTGATGGCCCTGGGAGACCCAAGAAATTATACTTCATCTTGGCTAGAAGCAGGGTAGTGATCAGTGGGCTTCTGTCTGATTCTCTTGGGTACTTCCAAATGGCAAACCCAACATGAGAAATGTAAATACACCTTAATCTGGTATAATAATTTGTACTTATTTATTAAGAAAAATATTCAACGTACTGTTTTGCTGTAAGTATTATTTTGTATTGTTTGCAGTAATATGTATTAAACTCATGGACAAAAGGCTATTGTTAAGCCTTTTATTAAAAAACCCCTAACCATAAAAGACATCAAGGCATTTCTTTAAATATCAGTATTTATAAAACCTTTATAAGTTACAGTCTTTACTGATGAAGCATATTCATATTGATGTTCAATTTATTTACCCAGGAGACCAATTTATTTCGCTGCCTCGGTGCTAACTGTTTCCATTGACACACAGGTCTGATCTGACCAAGCAACTGTGACAAGTGGTTTATTGAACTGTAAACGGGCACTGTCTGACTCTAAACAATGGCTTTATCTAATTATGAAACTCCTGCACCATCTCGGTCCAGTGTTGTTTGTTATACAAATAAGATTTTAATGTTATTGAAAATGAATTTAAGTCTGGGTACACTGTGCTACGGTGAAAGATAATCTGCATTGTGACTTTATAAGCTGATAGCTCACATCTGAAGTGAACTGACTGAGATGTACTGACTGCAGTTTGTTGGACACTTTGAATACTTGAGAGGGCAGAAGTGAACTGCCTTAGAAGAACATATAAAGGAAAAAGAATAACTGAACAAAATGTATTGCTTATGCTTTAAATGAATCTGATATTATCAAGATGATTTTTTTTAAGAATAACATTGATAGAAGAAATATAGGTGTACTTGTGGAAAGGAAAATTGGACACTCAAGAGCATGTTAACTGTGAGCCTTGGAAATAGTAACAGAAATTGAATAGACCCACTTGAAAAAACCTCCACTATTGTCCCTTTTGCTTTGTCAGAAGATAATTGATTGCAATCAAAGCTTTTGTTTTCACTTATCAGTAAGTCAGCTTCTTCAAGAACATTCACCAATAGCCATAGAAAGAATTCAGAGGCTTTACTCTAATTTATTGCTATAGGAAAAAAAAAAGGAATTGTGTATGTATTTCAGACCTGAAGAAGAAGGATATGTTAGTGTTCTAGTAACATACATGATGCATTTGTGAGTGAGAACAAATCTCCTTTCCAGTGAGAATTTGCACAAATAGCAGTTTGTAAACAAAATTCACTTAATTCTTCTTTATCACTGAGAACTGTTTGGATTGCTTTTTGAAGCATTGCTTAATGATCTTGTATAATTGGTTTCACATGTTAAGTCCCTATTGGTAGTTTCACTGTGATTTTCTTATGAAATATGGAACTATTAAAAATTTAATGGTGAATTAATATTAATTTAATCCAATATTTTAATATTAAATTTATTAATATTTCATCTTCTATATGGATATGCAGATTTTTGAAAGCCATTCCAGCGTTGTCTGACAAGCTACTTGGTTATACAAAGACTGTTTAGAAATTTCTAGGTTTGTGTGGTTTCTGCATAGTAGCCAGGCTGCTTGGGTCGTTGGTTATTTTTATTCACCTTCCAGAGTGAATGTAAATGAGGTGCAGGAAATGGAGAAGCTAAAGAAAGTTTACCAAGTGTGATGTAGTCTATAGGTTTCTCTGTGCCTGGCTAGAATACACACTTAGAAGGAGCCCTGCATGATTTTGCAGGTTAATCTCTGTTCGCAGCAGGGTCTGACTTGTATCAAACCTGCCATGCTCAGGCACCCGAGGGCTGTCACTGACAAGGGGCTGCCAGGGATGGACTGCCACCGATCAGCTGTAAATGAGTCAGTTGCACAGAGCTGATAAAGCCAGAGATTTACTGCAGTAGACAGGCCTGTGCTAAAGCAGGCTCCTCTCTGGATTGAAGCCCTGTCACTTTAATCGGTCATCTCCCCTTGTCAGGCACAGCCAGCGGAGAGTGCAGGAGGTGCAGCCGAGGGGTGGCCCTGGCTGGTGGCTGGGCCAGTGCAGGGTGGCCTCCCTGGTGGCACTGCACTCTGCTGGGCAGAGGCACTGTCACGGCACGGTGCTGGGGTGTTTTGCAGTCTAAGAGGCGATAGGCAGTGCTAAAGGAAGACTGTTTTTTCCAGGTGATCTGTGCTTTCTCCTGTGTTTTTAATACATCATTCTTGTGTTCCAGCTGTGCTTTTCAGAATCTGGAATAGTCTCCTGGACAGTAACTCAGCTCTGCCATCTCTATTGTCTCTATTGCCATCCAGAGCTGCCGTTGTACATAGGTATCTGAATCCTGTAACAACATTTTGAACCTACAATCAAGCAGTGACTATTGATACAGTAAAGAATATTCAAAGAAAGGTTTTTTTGGTCCAGGAAATTTCAGTTTTCTAGTCTGTACTTTACATACAGAAATCAAAATCCATGGACAAATACGACATTATGACAAATTGTGAAAATGCATGAAAAATAGCTTTGACCTTAGAAGCTCCCAAACTGCAACAGACAGATCTACTTGCCAGAGCCAGAAGTAGTCTACTGAATCATGTAGGCACCATAAAGTTGGCTGAAGTGCTAATTAAGTGTGGTCATCTTAAAAGAATTCATGCTTCATCCTGGCAAGATGCCTATAAGGAAAAGATAGATCTGTCAGAGTCTTGCAGACTGCAGTAATTAAGGTTTAAAATACTTCCCAGTCTAAAACAAGAATAGTTCAGACAGAGCTAACTGTTTAAACAGCATGCCTTATGAACTGACATTGCTTTTCTATTTCAGACTGACATGTTTTAACTCCTTTTTGTTATTGGCATCTGTGTGCATAATGTAAAGAAAAACAAAAATTAGGATTTCTGAATCTCGCATTTTGTCTCTCATTCCAACCTGCGAATTCTGGAAGAGGGAGACCTCCATCAATGCTTTGGTTATATTGCTTTGAATAGTGACTAAATACAAAATGAAAGGTCAAATTGATTGCATATGCCCCTGACTTAAATAGGATAAACACGTTGTATGTGAGTATGATCTCCCAGGATAATTTTGAATAGCGTTATCTTTTTAGATCTCTAAACCCTCACAATCTATTTTCTATTCAAAATGGTCAGTCTAGTTTTAAGGGTGCAAGGTATTCAGAGGCCCAAAATCAAGAACCTTTTTGTAGTGCACTATTAGTCTGTGTTACATTTCTGGAGTAATCCAGCACTTGTCTCAGAAAAGTCTGCCCTCTGGCATAGTCATTCTGCTGTCATAAGAGTTTAGTTTTCTGTGATCTTGGTGGTATTTAACAATAAGATCTGAACTGCATGTTTAGCAGAAGCTGTGGGAACATGGATGTCAAGTCCATTAATCACAGATAAAAAAAATAAAAATCCCCTGGCTGTTCTGTCAACCAAGGATTAGCTGTGTCCTCACTGCAAAACCTGTTCAAACAACCCACCAATTAGGTCAGCTAGTCCTTCTGCCCTGAGACTTTTTAGGAGAAACTGGCAGTTCCAGCTTACAGCTCTTGAGTCTGTGTATAGATACGTGGCTGGAAGACCACAGGCTACTCCAGTATAGTGTTTTTTTCTCTGATACCAGGCTGATGCAATTGCATTAAATCTATGTCAAATGGCATGTTCCAAGAAGCAGATGAATACATGAGATGGAAGGATATCAGCAGCACTCTGACAGCAGCTTATGAGCATGTTTCTGTTACTGAGCAATTAATTTTTGCTCTGACTTTATTTGAAAGGTAAATATTAGGAGTATACATTTATTAAAAGATAAATAAGACAAATTTATTAGCATGTTTTCTAAACATTTTATCATATACTGAAAAGATTAATTTTTTGCAGTGATGATGTGACTTTCATATAAGCATGTCTGAGGGCGCATGAGGAAATTGAGCAAATGCTACAGAAATTTTGTCTGGATCTGTTGCTTTGGTTTGGTTAATGAAAACAGGCAGTGTCTCTTCTGGTGGGGCCTGGTGACGTGTCTCTGTCTTTGGAGTGATGTGGTGCTGGTGATTTGTGGTGGGTGAATAGGGATGACTTTGGCTTTTTATCTGGTTAAAAAGGTCACAAAAATGTCTTGCAATCCTCTGTTGTGGAAAAACTTCTATTTTTCTCTATTGCAGCTCTCAATCAATGTGGCTGTTCTGCATGGTTAACAACGTATCTCCAGAATCCTATTACTATGCAAAGTAATTTTGAATTATTTTGCAAATAAAGTGCTCAGACTCTGTTGGATTTCCTGACTTTCTGGAGTTATCTTAAATTCTCAGAACCATTTGGCCCTATTCATTTTCATTTGCAGAATTATCAGTAATATGGAAATCAGTGTTAATTATTTCTCTAGCCACTATTGTCAGCACTAGCCAAAAGTGACATTTTAAATCTTTGTCTTATTAGCAATTCTGATATAGAGGCACTTATTCAGCATGGTGATCTATGTCTCTGGCACCTTCACTGGCCATCTAACTCCAGGCTGCCCAGGAGGTTGGTGGGAAGCAGAGCTGTGTGGGACATTCTCACTCCAGTTATAAATGCGGCAGCATTTTCTCCCTGTCTGGTGTTTCCAGGAGCTTCTCAAGGTGCTTGCCTCAAACCATGTGGTGTTAGTTACTTCGCATCCAGGCCTGGCAAATTCTGCCCCCTTTACTAGCTGCAAGGGTAGCTGCACCCAGCTCCAACAAGCTTTGTGGCTGTTCAGTCTTGCTGGCTTGGGAACTGGCTTTGGACCAGGATGTTGGAGACATGCCCAGGGTGTAGCTCAGTGCACCTGCTTTTGGGTGTGTGCTGAGAAGGCCTTTCATTCACATTTGTCCTCTTGGTATGAAGAATTTCTAAGGTATACCCTTAACTTTATAGTCTGGCACATTAAGATTTATATTTAAAATTCAATTATGCATTTATTAAAAGGTTGAGGCAGAGTATGAATATGTAAAGTGAGAACTGAAATTAAATGTCGTATTAGAGTTTGCTTTAGGGTCTGCAAAATTTGGTGTACCTAGAATATGGCTTTAAAGTCTATAGCGGCCTTAATGAGTTTTCAATATACCTGTAATTCTGAAACTCTTGAGAAAGGTAATAATTTTTCATTTTTGTTAGATAATGAATGACAGGCCAAGCAGAACGAGTTCTGAAATTTGATATTTTTTCAAAGAACCATATATATATAGTAAAATGATGACAGTGGAACTTGTTTATTAAACTAATGTAGTGATTTTATCACTTCATTCTTGGTATCTTAGTATCTGATACTAGCCTGGAATGGTTGTCATGGTAACAGAGCACACTGTTCCTTTAATTTGACCTTAAGTTCAAGCCCTGCTGTTGTGGCAGAAATGCCAAGAACACCTCCACTTTTATTAAAAAAAACCCCTATCAAATACATGCAAAAATGGCTGAAGAGAAAGGACAATCTGACATGACATTGTGAGGCCAAAAAAGAGCAGAGTTTTTTTTAAATAGGGGACCAAGAAATAAACAACTGGTATGATGCATTGACTGTTCACAGTGTGTTCTCTGCTTAGGCTGAGTTGCTCTACCACCATTATATTCATTAATACCGGTAGAAGTGGCTTCCCTTTAAAAATTTGCTTTTATTTTATGTTTTGAGGGCCTGTTGGGTTTGCTCTCAGAAGAGCAGTGTTGACCAAATTGGCCAACTGCTGAAGGCAACAAATGGTTGGAAAGGTCAGAGGAGGTTCAAATTAGGGTCTGGCCAGAGGAGATCTCCTGCTGGCTAGTGTTGAGGGATTTCTGTACTGTTTCTATCTAACCTGATCACTCTATGTGACTTGGTGATTGGTGGGGTATCTGAGGCTCTCCTCCATAATCCAATGGAATGCATTCACTCTTAGATAGAGCCCAGAAAGTGGAGAAATTCTTGGTATTGTTGGAGGAGATGCCCTTTCCTGGCGCCAGCTGGTGAGATGAGAATGTAGGAAATATGATCTCAAAGAATACTCTGGAAGTCAGAGCATGCTCAGATCAGTGGAGTTTGAAAACATATTGTGCTGAAAGAGTAGCAGTAATGCAGTTGTAATCTTTGGAGAGATTACGGACACAACATAAATCTGTGATGCAGTAAAAGGGTAAAATGTGCCTTGCTGCCTTTGTGTCCATGTGCTGTGCTGCTCTCACTTTGTCATTTTTGCAGCTTCAAGGAACATGCCTGTTTCAAATGCCCTTGGTTTTCAATAAATGATTGAGGTAACAGTTTATGATCTCCAACTTGCAATTTGAGAACTGCGGCAATGATTCAAAAAAAACGCCCAAAAAACCCACAGCTTGAGCAGACCTAACAAGATCTTGGTGCTGTTCACTGCATGGGAGCTTATGCTCTGCACCTGTCCAGAGACTGTACTTTGCCAAGTCATCCAGCAGCTGCTCTAGTTTTGTTATTTATTGCTGCTGATCTTCAGCAAGGAGCATTTTCAGAATGATGTGTACATCATCCATGCTGCAGCACATCTGCACATTGCCCATGTCAGCAACTCTTTGGCCAAATCAAGGTGGGCTGGGTGGCTGGTTGCCTCTTTAGAGTTGAGGGACAGAACTGTAGGACCTCTGTTCATCCATGTAATACTGTCCTGGCCCAGGATGTTGGCTATTGACTGAGGACTGTCTCAAGATTAAAGGAAATAGGGGTGAACTTAGCAGTCTGTATGCAGTAGTCATTTAGGATTGGTGTAAAACTCTTCTAAATACCCTAAGCATTCTGTCAGGACTGGGCACTTGACAGCAAGCATAAGTTAAACACTAAATCTTTAATGTATAGTTGTGCTAGAAGCCAAAAATCTGGGAAAAGCGTGCTGAGGGTAGCATGGGCTTGGCTGATCCACAAGGGCTGGCAAGCTGGGATTCAAGGACAAATAGAGCAGGGGACCCTTGGAATGGCACCCATCATGCAGTGCCCTCACACAGTGACTTGAACTGGCCCAGGACAGTAGTTGGGGTCAGGCCCACAGCAGTAGTTGCCAGGCAAGTCCATAGTGATGAAGCAAGTCTGATGTCCGGAACAGATAAATCCTGTGGTAATGAAGAAATGTAATCTGGGTGAGCTTTCAAGGTCATTTACTGCCCTAAAGATTTAGTGATTCAGTTTTCACACTGCTGTAGACCAGAAGCATGAAACCTTTGTGGGTATGTGGTTGGTTTCACCTAGTCCCTTTTTGAGGCTTACAACTATTTTGGAGCATAATCAAGTTACTAATCTATTGTTGCATTTACTCAGAACAAAATGATCGGGAGAATTCTGGGTCCTGCAGAATTATTATTGCCTCCAAAGAGTAAAATATGAATACAAATCAGTTTGCAAATATCATTCTAACATCAGTAATTTTCAGTTGAAGAAGATGTGAACAAAGTATAAATAACCTAATTATTAGCATTCTTCCTAACACAAATGATGCCTTGTGAATTCCAATCTTATGGGAAAGAGATGGAAAAAAAAAAGACACAACACAACAAATATGAACACGTGAGAGTTACTCTGTTCTGTTCTAATAGTGGATCAGTTTAGGCTTATTTGCCATGCAGTGTGCCCTTTGATAAAGCTGAAACATTCCAACTTAGTCCTCTTTTCTGTGTTTGTGTGACATAAACTTGTGTTTTATTTTACAGTAGTAAAAAAGAGAGTATGCTCTGAACACCAGTGTCAAACAAAAAGGTATTGCCCAATGTTGGTTACTTCTAATGTTTCTTTCAAAGATGCTCAAATCTCTTTTTTCTCTCTAAAAGAGAGTCTCAGATTTCATCCAATGAGTTGTACTTGTTTAACACCTCCCAAAGGGGATGAGCACCCACTATCAAGGACGCAGATTTTGGCCTGTGGTGTGCAGCTCTGGGGTTGTGGAATTTTGGGGCTGTGGGATTTCAGGGTTGAAGCACGCAGAAGGCCCATGCTACACATTGTGCAGACAAGTTAGGTACTTCCTTTTTTTTTTTCTTCCCCCCCCCCCTACTAAAGTAATGTGAAAAACCCAAACCAAACCAGTCCTTCCCTTTGTCTCCCAAGCCCTTCAGGTTTGCTTGATAGTTCAGGAGTAGGCACAACCCTGCTGCTCTTTTGGAAGTGCCTAAGGAGTTATATCCAAGCAAAGGTTACAAATAGTACAAACATGACCCTTGCAGCTTTCCAAACTGCAAAAATCAGAAGCTTCAACATTTTGTTGTGCCCATTGCAGCCTGCATATAAAGAAGAAAGATCTGCCCTCAAAATGCTTGACCAAAAAAATTTTTTTTCAAGTGGTTTGACAAAGGTTTTAAGTGTTACATTTTTCACCTTCCAGTGTTTAAGTAAATGTTTTGTAAAAGGTGTATAATGGTCTTAAGTCTTCCTTAGAAGAATTATTTCTATTGGGAACTCAGTGTGATGTTCTTGTGCTTAGTGTGTTTTGTTGTGGCTTTTTTGTTTCTTTTTTTTTTTTTTTTTTTAGCTGTGGGCTGTATTCAAATGTAAATTCGATTGTTGTTTGAGGAAAGAAAATTTTGATATAGATAATAAAGATATAATTGACCATGAATAAAAAGTTACGGAGTATAAGAATGTTGTTTGTATTATTAGATCAGCTTTGAATTTTGGTAGAAGTGAATAAATTAGAATGCATATTTCTTCCACTTAGTGTTTCTTTATCTCTTTGAAGGTGGGTTTTGCCTTCATTTTTTATTAATGCTGAATTTCTGAGGCAATTAATGATCTTGATTCTGAGTCAGTCTTGACCAAGACAAGGGTTGGAACAAGGAAAATACATTTAGGTAATTTTAATTGAAGCAGCTATATAAAAGGGAAAAAAAATTCTTAAAATTTCTATCTAAATTACCTTTCCTGAGGGGGGGGTGGGGATCAAATGAAAATTCTTTATTAGTAAAAAAGCAACTTTAATTTTGATTCTTTTTTTGCTTGTTGTTTGCATGACTTTAAATTTGAAACTTTCATTAGCAATAGTATTTGCTCTCATTTTCTTTGCACTCAGATGCTTAAGAACTATTATACTTCATATTTTTCCCTAGATTTTTTGGGATAGTTTTTATTTAATGTAACAATTTCACATAAATCGTAAACTCTCCTGGTGTAAATCGGCCAGGAGACCATTTGACCTAGAAGGTACTGTTGTCTCTAGAAATAGCAAACTACATGTCTATAAGGATTAATGCATCATTAAAGAGCATCTGAAGAATGAAGTAGTGATCAAGAAATATTATTTCAAAGTTCTTCCAAAACAATATGTTCAGTGTGATTTCTGTAGCTGTTTTTGCAGGAAAAACCTGCTTTTGATCGCTCAGATTTTTAATTGTTTGTTTTGCAGCATCACTAGTCTGGGCAGAAAGAATCTGAAGTGTGTCGTATTTAGGATAGCTCAGGCTAAGAATTCTAATGCCCTTGGTCATTCCTATGTGTGATGTGTGCAAAAGTGTCAGGTAGTCTGTGACATCTGATAATAGCACTCCCTTCTAAACAGCCTGTGCAAGGAAATTAGAATATTGCCAAATTCCATAAGCATAAAAGGAACATTTTTTGTCTTATCCATTTATTCTTGTTAAAGGTAATCTGGATAATGGCATCTAATGCACGTTGGTATGTCTTTAAGTAATCTACGTTGAAGATTGAGTTCATTCAGAGGGACTAATGTGTGTTCTTTGGCTGCAGCCACCAGAAGAGTTATAAAAAAATTGCATGAACTTTTAAAGTGTAACTTGGATTGTTAAACAAGAACTCAAAGTTCAGATTTGTTTATTTTCAACTTGACTCTTTCAAGGTGTGTGCAGGAAGGGAATATGAAATTGTTTTTCTTGGCTTTACTTGATATGAGAAAATTAAATTAATCTTGGTGTTGAGGTACTTCTACAAATAAGCTCTGGAAGTGATCAGAGCTCTAATAATTATGGTAGAAATAAATTTTTCATTAAAATGACCATTTATATCAGCTAATGATTTCTCAGTTGTCAAATGCAAACTAGTGGCAGGGCCCAGTCTCTCCAATGCAGAATGGTTGGGCCACTGACCATCAGCTGCTCTGTTAGCTCCTCAGGGCAGTGTCAGTGTTGCAGAGAGGTGTGAGGTGTGACTGCCAGAACCATCTTGGTTTTCCATTTCATGCTCATCTAGTTATGTGATCTCTCAGTGGCCTGACAGCATATCAGGTGATGGGCTGGAATCTGCAGTCCCTCGCCAGGGGGATGCCAGGTTGTACGCCTCAGATTTAAAAAGAAAAACATTTCAAATCTGACATTAATTTTAGTTGGGTCTCTGGTGTTAGGAGGCTGGCTAGTGCAGAGTGCTGGGGTTCAGATGAGCTCTCCTCAAATCGTGGCTTTTTCACGGGTATCCTATATATACTTGTTTTTATTCCTAAGACTGTTTCTGCTGAAATGGCTGTTACAAGAATATCTATGTGTAGAGTTGAGCCAAGAATATTTTTTGTCCAAAAGAAAGCTGTAGTGCTACATCCTGGTGTTTTGGGGACAAGTAATAGTTTGCTATTATTTTAGCTAGCAGGGATATAAATTACTCTTCTACTTTTCATCTGCTTATCTTTCCAGATCAGCCCCTGTGAGAGGTAGAGTATATCTGTGTGTGATGCCTCCTTTCTGCTGAAATCCTTAATGTTTTCAGGCTACTACCCCCCACCCCCCCCGCCCCAAAGTCCATGATTGTATGTAGTGGGTCACATCCAAAGCTGTGTTGATGTTGGTTAAGGCTGAGGTAGAGTGGTGGTGATGCCCACACCCAGGCCCCATCCCACTGCCTTCAACTCTTCCCCTGGCTTTAGGCTGCATCTGCTAGACCTGGATCCCTGGGTCAGATCAGTCCAAGGATGTAAGTGACTCCTTGCACTGCCTTGGCATTTCAGCAGGGAAAGGAGAGCCTGTGGCCTCTGACCATCCTAGGGGCATGGGGTGGGTGCCTGTCCAGATCCCAGCCCCCTTGCAAAGCTGGGCGCCCATGGGAAACTTCTAAAAGGGGCAAAAGGAGGGATTTAACTGGGGAGACGGTGATCCCTGCTACAGCTCTTGTTTGTCAGTGGTAGTGGTGTTACTGTCCTAAAAATAACATTGGTAGGTGCTGTAGAAATGGCACCATTGCTGGCGGTGTGTATTGCACAGGAAGTTCTCTCTGAGCTTTTTCTTCTTTTCATTGAAATATGTTTGATTAAGAAATATATTGCAATTTTCTTTAAACATTGAAGCTACACTTAAGTTTTAGGGAAGCCACTGTAAGTTGTGCCAGGAACTTTAGTATAGTTGTTAAGCTGGTGGCAGCTGTCAGCCTTGCAGTTTGGGAACTTTCTTGATGGAGTACAAACCTTGAAAACATTCTGTATGCACAGCTCAAAATATTAGTTCTGCCCCTAGGAAAGTGTAGACAAGGATGGTGACGTTGCCAGCTGTCATTTTATTTTGGTACTTATTTATTTATAAAGTTATCCTATTGCCACCATGCAAGTGTAGTGGTGGGTGGAATGGTGGCTCATTTTTAGCTGCTGCTTGGTGTTGGGGCTACACCTGGAGTTTTAAATAGCATGCCTAGTTCCAGAGGAAAGATTTTTACCAATCTCAACAGCCTGACACACTTTTAAATATGGCTTGTATTTTCTGTCATTTCACATCTATGACAACAGATCCTAGGCTATTGTACTACAATTAGGCAGGTGTATTGTGGTCATTAGTTTACCTTTCCAAGATCCACCATGAGTATAGTGTGGAATTTTGCTCTTAAGAATAATAAAAATAAATGTATCCATTATTAATAACACCATTTGCATTTCCTGTGTCCCAAGATGAGAATTCTGTAATAAAAATTAGAGGTTAGGGGTTTGGGGAAATGAAGGAAATACTAATATAACAAGAACATAATGGCAGAGGAATATAAAAGCCTGCTTTTTTAGGGAAAAGAGGCTTGGATGGCTGCACTGTTAATATGTCTTAATAACTTCTGAGGTTGCTGGCCAACTTAGAAAAATTCAATGGATGCAGTGGGATCTCAATGGTGTTGAGTTTCTAGAAATTTTATGAGAATAAGAGTCTGGAGAGGAGAGATGTTTGTACCCCAGCCATGGGAAGAGCTGCAGGGTAAGCTCAGTTATATGATCAGAGCTTAGAGATTTGGAAGAAAGGAGCTCTGCTGAGGCTGCAGCTGGACAGGGTTCCTCCAAACTTGCTCACTTATTCCATTTCTCCAGGAAATGGAATCCCAACTCAAGACAAGGAGCAGCAGGGAAAGCAGGCTGTGTAGGGCAAAGGTGTATCCAGTAAGGAGAGAGGATGCTATGAGCAAATCCCAAATGCAGGAACATGATGCTGAACTTCTTTGCATCAGTTTTGACTGGTGGCTTGCCTGTTGGATCAGTTTTGGTACAACTTTGAGCATCTGTGATTCTGGTAGCTCATTCCTAATGGGTCAGATTGCATGGGGTTGGGAAAATATCTCTGTAATGGAAAGCTTTTTTCGTGGGCATAATTGCACTGTAGTCTGCAGTGCTGCTGAAGATGCTACTGTGTGGCATGGTGCTGGCCACCCCCTGCTTTATCTTTGAGTGGGGCTACCTGAAGTGCTAGATTCAGCTGCAGGGGCTGGCTGGGGAAGTTCAGCTTTCCACTTCTATATGGAAACCTATTGGGTAGTTATTACCCTTAGTTTTCCTCTCTTCCTTGCTTTTATTAAAATAGGACTCATGAAATGAGTGCCACAGTGTATTTTGTAAGTTTCAGCTCCTTAACAGATCCCCATGTAATTTTGGTATGCATCCTCTTGGGTCTGGCAACTATAAACCAACTCTATAGCTTTCACTACAGCAGCTTTTCTGCAGAATCTGTTTCATAAAATGGCCTGTTAAAGGTCTTCAATATTTCCTTAGTGTTGCAGACTTCCAAAGTACCACCCTGAACAGCTTATTATATTTCTCTTCTTTCTTATGCTCCTTAAGAAAAGTATATTTTTTTTATTAGTTCTTGTTCCTCAAGGACAGACTCGCTGTACTGGGCTTGTTACAATTTTAATAGACTTTCCTGTCACTTAGTCTTGTGCATGGGCCATGAAACTTCAGGAATCTCTAAGATGTAATGTTATTTAAAAAGTGCCTCCTGCTTCTTCTCTAATTAATTGCAATCAGAAAGGCTAGTTGGTGGACACATGGTGTCGCAGCTTCTGTGAAATACTGCCTGATGGCTATAAACACTGCCATATGTTCTCTGTGAAATATTGCCATAATCATTGGCAACAGGAACAGCTGATAGGAGATGAAGGATTGGTTTTCTTCTGTGTTTTTGACTTTATTTTCAAAATCTGTGAAACACTTCTTGATCACCTTAGTGTTTTATTTAGTTGCTGCTATCTCTAGTGGGCTTGTTTTCATATAAAATGTTACTGGAATAACTTTCATCTTTCACGTTACAGCTGCTAACAGCTTCTTTGCACGACGTGTCCATTTGCTAAAACCACTGCTTAATCCAAGTTGGCAGTTAAAGGGAATATTTTCCCCAAATGAAACAATAATCTTGTTGTGAAACTAAATAGTTAAAAAATTAATTAGAACTCTCAAAAGCATGATGAGCACTGAACTGATAGTTTTCATCTAATGAGAGAGTTCCTGTTCTTCACTCTAACATAGGTAAAAGGACAATTTTGGACAATTAAGTAAACAGCTTAGCTATTGATGTGAGAAAGTGAAGTCTTCAAAGGTGCGATCTTAATTAATGTTAGATTTCTTTTTAGCCTTTCATCATAAAAGGGGTGGCTGTTGCAATTTGCAGTAACATCCAACAGTGTTAATAAAACATTATTTCCTCTGCTGATACAACTTTATTACACTATAGCTGTAGCCTAGTAAGAAAGATCATCTTTTAGTAAAAGAATGTATTTCAAGATTGTTCATTGGCATTTCTGAAAAGCTTTCCTTTGTATGCTTTGCCTCTGACATTGTTTTGAACACTCTGGCCTCCATTATGAGGCGACCATTCATTAGAAGCAGCAATCCTCCAATTACCTCAAAACAGCTAGAAGCCTCAAAAGACTGTTTCCACAATAAGCGTGATTCAATAAGAGGCAAGGCAGTGCATTAAGCATGTAAAGTGTTTTTTGTGTCTCTGGTTAGAAGCGTAGGGTCTTTTGGAAGTAAGTGAACAGGATTGATTCTGCTCCTTTTATTAGAATTTGTTTCTTCTAAGCACTGCTTTTCTGTCTCAAAATGCTAATTTTATTAGGGTACTTGCTAGCTCTGAGAAATATTTTGTTTTATTAAAGCAACAAATGGTTTTACATGTCCCTCTATACTTTGGGACTTGTGGGCTATCGAAGCAAGCTCTGTCTTACATGCACAGCTCAGGCTATTAAACTGTACACAGGTGATTGATCTCTTTAATAAAACCCCGTTCTTTAGAAAGGAAAGTGATAAACAAATGTACTTGTTTGTCCAGTGCTTCAGAGATTACGGTAACATGAGGACATCAAGAATGCCATTTTAATGAATAAGTTAGATGAAACACATCAATATGGTCTTTGTTTTAAGCATGTCTGAAAACCAATATGCTTTAAATTAATTTGATTCATGCTTTTCATTCATTTGTAACACCACGTACATTATAACAGAAAGCGTTTTGTACTCAAGCAAAGAAAAGGTCTGGCAGGTAGAAGATTTCGGCACTTTCTGCATGAGAATTGAGCAAGTGAGGAATAGCAACTTTGCAAATCCACTCTCCTGTGGCTTGTTGTGGCTCTGGCTCCTGCAGTGTTTCGAAGGACATGTCACAGGCATGCCTGAGGCTGGCTCCAGAGCCGTGGTGTGAGGGATAGCTGAAGAGCTGTCCTGAAAATGCAGGGCTATACGCATCACCCCAGCCCTGATGCCAAAAATTCTCCGCTGTGAATGTATCGTGTCTGTTCGTTCATGCTGACGTTTTTCAGGAATATCTCTGCTGATGTCAATAGTTACACAGATTTATATCCTTTTTTAAGACAAGTGAGAAACAGGGAATCAAATCCTCATTTCTTTTGCCATCTACTAAAAAGCACTCTTTCCATGGCAACCCCTGTTTCCATGGTACGTGCTGTATTGCCCTTCAGAGAAGCTTTATTAAGAGACACATATACACGCACACACTGTCATGTGAATGTGGTTGCATTTTATAGCACTCTACAGGAAAGCTATAGTGAATTGTAATTTTTTTTCTTTAAGCTGTAGTGCTTTTTTCACTATGCAGTGTGGTGAAGGATTATTGCTGCCACTGCTTGGCGGTGTCATGGGAGTACAATAAAGTGTGGTTCTTTTCACTGTTGTTAAAGGGTATTCATCAAACCTCTCTATTTACTAGTACATTAGGATCATTGTTTTCTAAACTCTCTTTTGGTGTAAGTTGGCATACAAAGTAATCAAACTCCTCTCACCACATTAAAAATAAATATACAGTGAAGGTTTTCTGCTCTTAGGTTCACTGTGTGAAATAATAAAGATGTTGGCACATTCTAAGTACTATCTAAAAGGGGCTATTCTAATAAGAAAATGTGAACCCACAGAAATTTGTCATCTTTTCCATAATAGCACCTATTACAAGTTGCATTGGATGTTTAAAATTAGCTAAATTTCCGAAAGTCAGACACTATACCTTTCTTTTTTTGATTATAAAGGTGCAACTGTGAAACTATTAAAAGTTGCATCATTATTTTTACCTTGGGAAGCTTCATTCATAACCATCCTTTTAGACTTTACAGCTCATAATGACAGTTGGTAGAAAAGGTTTCTGATACTAAGTGTAATATCAGTCTTTCTCAAGATAAGCTAATGCATGCTGTAAGTACATGTTAAGGTGACACAGACAGAAATGTACCAAAATTTCCCTGAATTTCGGAGAGCTGCTTCGTGTGCTATAATTGTCTGGGGCTGAAGTCTGATAAGGCTCTGCAGCTGCATTTTGGAAACTGTTTAGTGTCTGTTTTTCAAGTGTTCTGTTCAAACCTTGATCAGAAGATCTGTTTAAGTGGAGTAAACCTAAAAATATCCCTGTCTGCAAATAGGTTTGTCTCACTCACATCAGTTGTTAATTTCAAAGGTAACCCTGATAAAAAAGGTGACCCTTGTAAGGAAGTCAGAATAGAGCCTCAGTGCAAAAGGAACTTTGTCTATGGCATGAGGCTGCAAAAGTAGAATTCCAGACATCTGCTCTAGAGCTTGTTTCCCTCACTTGGTCACTGACATTACAAGTAGAGAAGTAATATTTGAGTTGATATGGAAAAAAAAAAACCCAACATCAAAAAGCTTGGAGATACTCTTAAGGATCTGCCACATGAGCAACAGAATGCAGCTATCAGTACCTCTGATGGTGAAGTTGGGAAAGTCGAAGAAAAGTGATGAGAAATATCAGGAGTTTATTTTGGGGAATTATATGTAACCTTTAAAGTTTAGTCTATTAATCAGCAGATTGAGAGATCATGTACAAATCAGAGGATTTTATTCTATGTTCAGATGTGGTGTCTGTCCTTTCATCAGGAACAATACCTTAGCAGAGGTTTCATTAACATCAGTCAATGAGAATTTTATATTAGTATTTTATATGTTTTTATATTATTATTCATAGTTTAAGATTTTTTTTTTACTATAATGAAAAATATATTTTACTATAATGAAAAGCTATTGGAATGGACAGTTTTACCCTTTTAGAGTGTCTGTAAAACTCTGGGTTGGTGTTTATGAAAATGCTGAGGAAACAAAGGATTAAAATAGAATTTTTATTTGTTTCTTTAAATCACCAAATGCATCTATACTAATAGTTTTTGCAGTATTACCCTGCAGCAGTGTAAAAGGCCCAGGGAAGTCTGTGATAATGCCTTTCACCATAATGCTGGGTTAAATTGCATTTTTGGTTCTGCTAAATCTGGGCTGACTCTCCTCAGTGATCAGAGGAGAGAGATAACGCTAACAGTCCTCACTGCTGCCGATGCTGAAGTCAAGTGCACAACAAACAACCCTCATAAGGAAAAAAAGTGTTTTGCTTTCCTCTCTCATTTCCTCAGTGCTGTGCAGCCCTTTTTTGTGAATGGAGCATTTGGCTGCTCTGTGCCACCCTGGGCTGGACCACCTGGCACCAGAGCAAGGCGTTTGTGTTGATAACCGCAGGAACGCAGCCGCGGTGGCTGGGGCAGGGCGCAGGGAAGAGCTGTTGGTCAGCAGCCAGGCTGGGAGGCTTCCATGCCTCGTGTTCCTCGGATTGGATCTTGCTGTGGCAGTGTAGGAGGATTTGGACAGCTCTGGAGTCGCAGAGCTGCTGCTCCTCGGGTCAGTGACCCAGCCCCTGCACCTGGGCCTGCAGAGCAGCTCCCTGCCCAGCTAAATGCTTCCATGCCCCTGTGAAGCCATTGCACGCTCGCTGCTCCCTCCGTGCCTGCAGCAGGATGCAGGGCCTGGCAAGGTGCAGCCCAGCCTCTGAACACCTCTGTTGGAAGGCCAGGTGTGCTTGCCAGTGTTACACAGACCCTGATGTTCTCTCTGGGTTATCTGTGGGAGAGGATTTCAGGGAAGAAGTATTTGTGGAGAAATATTTCCCCTCCTCTTTCCCCTTCCAGTAAGAGAGAATTTATGGTGGGAGTGGGGGAGCCCCTGTGCCCAAGGGCTCCTCTTCTGTTCTGGTTTGTGGTGTGCCAGGACAGGGTCTGCAGGCTCTGCCAGACACCGTGGGGGCTGTCCTGCATCCAATATTGGGACCACCTGCACCCTCTAGTTTCCCTCTTCATTCACAGCGATTTTTAAAAATCACAGAGTTTAGAAGTTAAGAAGCAGAAGACATCACTGCTGGTGCTGCAGACACCCGAGGAACATAAAGTTATGCACATGCCTTTCACGGTAACGTGACTTTTCACCAAGCAGAATTCCTCAGTGCTGTAAGGAGATGCTCGTGCAGCCTGTGATACAGCGGGCTGCTGGAGCAGCGTGCCAGCACAGTGCCTCTGTACAGGCAGGCTCTGGAGCAGCCGGGCAGGGAGCTCTGCCCTCCCTGGCACTGGGGATTGTGTCTGGAGCTGCTCTCACTTCAGTGGCAGTGCAGTCAATTCTTCATATTGATAGTGCCCTAATAACAACCAAAAATACATTTTATGGTGGATGTTGATAACTAAATGCTTATCCCATATACAGATATTCAAATAATTGGAAATTCTTATAGCCTAGATCCGACTGAGACTGCTGAAGGATACCTTGATATTGAAGGTTAAAATCAATAGAGTGTGTTTTGATTGTTTTTCAGGTGTCTATTGTATATCTAATATAGTATATTTCTATTGTGGGCTTTCATTTCTGTAAATCTGAGGTCTCCCTTTCTTGAATGAACTAGGAGCAATTGAATTTGAATGACACTTTATTCAACAGAAAAGCAATTTGGTTTTTGGTTATCAAAGGCCAAGAAGCAAACTAGCAATTGAATCCTGAGTATATATAACCCTTATGTTGCCAGTGTGCCTGCACCTCTGAGGAGCTCTGGTTTTGACTGGGCTTCCAGGGCCTTGTATTCAACAGGACAGCAATTCCTAGGCTCAGCAAGCTGCGCTGACATCAGGGTGGTTCTTGGCATCCTCGGAAATTCTGCAGGGTGTCTTCCTCAGTGTTAGTGTTTCCCACTTGATTTTTGCTGTAAAAAGTTGTTAAGAGGAACAGAGAGGACCCATTTAGGACCCACTGTGCCTCTCGAGGCAGAGCAGCAAGGTGCAAGCTACTGCTAGGCAACCAGCAGCAGTGTCCCTGTTTTGTGGCCTCTTGAGCTAAACCGTGGTGGCTTTCCTCTGCCCATGGCTCCTCTGGCTGCTGGTGCTGAGACAGGAGCAGAGGAATCATCAGCGATTGCTGTTATTTTGTAAGCTCCTTGTAAAGTCACTGGTAGCTGGTGAAAATGAATGTGTCTGGATTTGGCACAGATGCTGCATTTGTGCCTGTAGCATTTTAATGCTGTTGACTTCACAGTTTTGGGAGATGTGAAAAAAAAATAAAAATAAAGGGCTTAAAGGTTATGTGGGAAGCAGTGGTTGAGAGTCTGTCTGTCTGGTTGTGTCAACATTTGTAATGATGTAACTTAGCTGTGGCCTTCAGTAGCGTTTTCCATCTGAGAAGGCTGTGATTAACCATCATAATTAATTGACTGTATATAAAATGTAATTATAGGTGTTCCATACCTTATGTGTAGCTTTAAAAAAAATGCAAAAGGAAAAATATGTTAAGAATTTCTGGACTTGAGATAATAATAAAAGTAGCAACTGGTTGTGCAGATGTTCACAGAGAGTAAAACAGGATGCAGTAACAGGAAAGTCTTTTTAAGAGGGACTGGTCTGAGAAAAAAATAACATAATTGCCAGCAGTATATCTTCACCTCAGTGGTGGCTGGGAGCAAAGAAAAGAGTGTCTTGCTTAGGAACCTGAGAATTTATCTGTCCTTTGCATGTGGACTGCAGCTGCAGTTGTTTTGAAGGCACCAGCCACATCCAGTGGGGGTGGCAGAAGCCTGACAGCTGGCAGGGCCCAAAGCTGTGCCCTGGTTGTGCTCATTGTGACAGTGAAGGGACACTGCTGGCTTCAAGTTTTAAACCTCTTTTTTGAGCAAAAGCCTAAATAAGAGCAAACAAATTTTCTTTGGGAAAAGCTGATTTTGCAGAATCAAAATAAAGTGACAAAGTCTATATATTTATTCTTCTCAGTAGTTATTTCTTGACTGCAAAATTACAAAAATAGTAGATTTATGGATTTTTTTTAACATGATTGAAAAAAATAATTCATGAACTGGATGTTCTCAATAAAAGGCAGTGTTGCACATCAAATTTGCTTTTAATTAAAGGATAGCTTTCAAAGTGGTAGCAACAAGTACTAATCATTCCTTTTATCCACTGTCACTAAGAATGGTATATAAATGAAAAATTTTTAACACAAGTCAAAACTGCCTGACCACACTTGCCACATTTAAGATTCCTGTTTGAACAAGATAAATATATTGTTCTCTGCTTATTTATTAAAACTTTCCTTAGCAAAATACAGAGAAAAAAGTAAAAATTAAACTTCTAGAATCTTATCACAGTGCATAAGTGCAGGTTTGAAACTGAGATCTGCACAGTCAAGGGAAGCTGTAGACATTGCATGTCATGGAAATGGCACAGAAAGATTTCTGTGGCACATCCTGTTAGATGGTTCTGTGGGTTTTGTGTTATCATTACATGTTTCTGAATATCGTATTTCTAACGGATACTAGAAAAATGTAAGTACAATAACGTATGTCAAATGTAGGGGCTGTTAAAAAAATAGCCAGTTTGTAGATGTAGTTGAGAATGTTATCTTTATAGGTGCTGCTAATATGTGAAGGTATAGGAACTGAACTTATGTCAGAGCTTGTAGGAGGCATCTGCAGTGAGCTATAGAGCTGTGAGGCATGGAGGGTAGTGCTGGAGAAGGTCTTAGGGGATGCAAGTTCCTTTTAGCTAAACAATATTTACTAGCATTGCCTCCACTTACAGCTCTGAACTAGTTAATGGGACACATTCCCTCAGTGCTCTACGGCAAAGGTTTTGGGTATTTTTCAAAGAAAATTAATGCACTTTGCTTATGCTTTGTCACTTGTAGTTGCAAACAGAACTACTATTTCAAGTAATAGTTGTAAGCCATTACTTTAATGGTTTGATAAATACCTGGGAGGACAGACTGCAATATTTCATCTTAGAAAGGACTGAATATTAAATAAATGTAACCTCCCATTGGGTCCTGCTTTAACCTCGTACTGGTTTTGGAAGGTGAATTTAAGAGCTGAAAGCATTTTAGATTAAGTGTTAGTGGAGAGATTCAGTAAGGCTTAGACAGCAGATTAGCGCTTTGTGTTCATAACAATCCTTTCCCTCCTTGCCTTATCACTTCAAAGATATCATTGCAAAATGCAGAAATTTACTTGAGTCAGGTATACAGCTGGCTTATACTGTTCTTCCAATAGTTATGGGTAATAGATTAGTGGATTGATTATTAATGATATTTTTATTTTATTTAATGTTTTTCCATACTTCTGACACGTTGGACTGAGAATTGAAATTTCCCCATTAACTCAGAAGGCTGAACTCTAAACGTAATCCTAGAGGCCAGAGAGAAAGTTCCTAAGTCACAACCTATTTTGTTTTAGAAGTTAGAAATAGTAAAGTTGTTGAAAATGTTTAACTCAGGACTTAATGCAAGACTTAAATGTATGCAGAACATCTAACTTCTCAAACCAAAACAAGTGTTTCCTATAAATCCTTCTTTTTGTGGAAAAATACATTTGGCATTAATTGATCTCAGCTGAGGGTAACAAGGTATTGCCAGTGTGAAATATTTTTGTCCACTGTGAGAAGTAAAAATGAATTGCTGATTGTAGTAATTTTTTTTTTTTTTTTATGGTGGTGTTATATCATGGAAATACTTGTCTACATATGGAAAGAGATTTTAGAGTATTTTCGAGCCATTTTAGTATAAACCCCAGCAAAACAGCTATTGGAATACCAAGCCCATTAATTAGAAAGGGAAAAAGAGAAAAACATTAAAAGTTGCATGTAATATCTGTTTTCATTCTATTTTTTTTTTTTTGACAAGAGAAAGCTATTTTGAACAGATTTGATTATTCGGCTTGTAACTGTTATAGTAGACAGCCAACCAAAAGGCATTTTGTCTTTCTAGATATGTTCTGATTATCAACTATGTTGTGCAGACCAATTAAAAATATCTTGAAGTTGTTCAGGTGCCTTTATTGCAGTCAGAATTCAATTAGTGAAGTAAACTGATAAACCAAGTCAATAAGAAAATGTCTCCCACTGAAATGAAATTGCTACTCAAAGTCCCTGTTCATTTGCTAAAACCTCTGTTTCTGGTTCCTCTTCTGATACACTTGGAACACCTGGTCTGTGCCTGTGACATCTCTTAACAGATTAGTTGATTTCCAAAATGCCTCAATAGAAACCAAGGGATTTAGTGAGCAACTAACAAACACCTTTCCCCTTGTCTCTGGGTGGGGGATGCACAGCTATAGGGAAACATGAAGAGTATCTCCCTGTTGAACTATCCTGGATCAGACAGGTAGCCAGCTTGTTTTGCAGATGGATCAGTAGTCACAACAGTGTGATTTGGGTGTCCAGGTGTTCCAGTGGGTTTATTCTGGAGTTGAGCCAGAAGCCAATCTTTTCTAAGAAAAGAAAGTGATAATGAGTCATTCACAGATGTCTTGAACATGCTTAGAAGCTAAATGTTTTCCTACTGTAGCAATAATAATATAATATTAAGAGGTGAAGGCCATCAACTCAGTCAAATGGAATTAAAAAAAAGTCTCATACTTTCTTTTTCTTTTCCCTTAAGTATTATTTATTACTTTGCAATAGAAACCATGATGGGCTAAATGCTTTCTTGCAGCATAATATCCTAGTCTCGGTAAGGAGTGCATAATTTGACAGATGGATGTTGCTGAGGAAGGGGTGTAGAATGCAGGCAGGGTTTTTCTGAAGAGGTGATGGATGCTAGTTAAATTGAAATAGTGGGATCAGGGCTGATTTCATATAGCCCGACCATGCCCATTTGGTGTTTTTTCTCCTTTGTTCTTCTTGTCTGCTTTTTTCTCCTTTGTTCTTCTTGTCTGCTTTATTTCTATGACTTGTTTTCAACACTAAGTGAAAAAGCCTCGTAGAGCTGCTCTGTGTGTGTCTTCCGATTCGCTGTGCGCAGAGCAGTGGGACTCCAGCAGGGCTGCAGTTGGAGCCTCCGCCATGGCAGCAGCCTCTGCACTGCTGTGAAGGAGGCAAGTTTTGGGTGGGGAAACACCTGACAGGGAAGAGTGGCCTGATTGCTCAGATGCAACTGCTGCCCGCTGCTGCTGTAGTGTGGTGCTCCTGTAGCAGGGGCATCTCCGGGGTAGGAATGTCAGAGGTTGCCATGGGAGCATGGCTGAGTTTCTGAGGTACATCAAACAAGCCTGCAAGGGACAGAGAAGACCACAGTGAAAGAAGAAAGTGAGTCTTCTCAGAACATCTGCAATGCCTCTTAACAGTAGCAGTAAGAAGCTGTAATGAGAGATGGAAGAAAGGAAAAGCTTGAATTCTGTCCCACCAGCTTTAAGGCCTATAATGTAAGATGAGGGAATTTGGTGTGAAATGATAACTTTAAAAAACAGACCTGCTGAAAGGAGGGTAAGATGCTGCCAGGCTCTTTCAGCTTTATAGGAAAGATGAGATGACATACAGTTGTAAGGGAGTGGTGCCCTACGGGAAGCATTTTGTAAAGCACCACAGCATAAAAAATATTATGGGAGAAGAGCAGGTCTGTGGAACCACTGTGGGCAGAAATCTTGTGCTCAAATGAAAATGCAGTGCTAAGATTGTGTTACCAGCCCCCTGCTCAGACCTGTAATAGTGCTCAGGAAATGTGAAATGAGAGTAGAGAAGCTGCAAATTCAGTACAGGCAGCAACAGTGAAACATTTCAACAGGTGCCCTGTAGAGAGTGGATTGGTGCCTTATCATGATGGGGAAAAAGAGAGGATGCATCCAGATGTGCGAAGTGGTGGCTTCCCAGAACACCTGGTGCATCCAGAAAGGTGTTACTCTGGACATGCTCTCGAGTGGTGCACTGGAGCTGCTTGGTAATTAGTGACCGTCATAAGATCACATTGAGCTCTATAGCTGAAGAGAGCAGAATAAACACATGCAGCACACAGTCATTTGATTTTTAAGTACAGGATCTGCAGAACAAGCAGACAATTGGACCAAAAAAACCTTAAAGAATTTATCTACAAGGTCTGTAAGCACCCTGAGGCTATTAACAATGCAGTTATTTTATTAAAGTTATCAGAAACCCCCACACATGTCTTACAGTAAAAAAAAGAGTATACTAAATCATCCTCGGGAGCTTACCTCACTAGTTAGAAACCTCAGTGGAGGGTACTGTAGCAAAATGACCAGCTGCTGCAAACAGGAAAGCCCGCTCAAATGAGCAGTAGAGGAAAGAACTTAAAACATGGCAGGTCAAACACAAACAGGAAATTAAAAATCTCATAAAGAATTAGAGAAGTGCCTTACAAAAGATGCTCAAGCTGTTGACAAAAAGTTCCTCAGTATATCAAACCCAGGAAATCAGTGGGACTACTTGACAACAGCAGCGTAGCTGGGAGCACTCAGTGGAAAGCCTGGGGCAGAGATGGTCAATGAATTCTTTGCGTTGGTCTCTGCTTCTGAAGGTGCTGGAAAGATTTTTCACAGGAGCTTCTTCTTACCTGTGTGGCGTGGTGATGTATTTTTTATTGTTTTTGGTATTGGTGGTATTTGTTTGTTTTTCATCAGGTGGGTCAGAGAAAATAAATCAGCCTGGAGTGAGTATCGAGAAGCTGTGCTGCTGCATCCCCGGCAGGAAGCTAGTGGGTTGTCAATGTAAGTCCTAGCCATAAATGGGGTTCTAGAGGGTAACCTGGGAATTACTGACCAGCGTGTCTGATCTCCACACTTAGTGAGCAGGTAGCATCCCTTTTAAAGAATAACACTATTCAATGCATGGCTAATAAGTACAGGGTCCGTGCAACGTGAGCTTGTAGCCCAGAAAGCCAGCTACCTCCTGGGCTGCATCACAAGCCGTGTGGCCAGTAGGCTGAGAGAGGGGATTCTGCCCCTCTGCTCTGGGGAGAGTCCACCTGCAGTGCTGCATCCAGTTTTGGAGTCTTCAGCACAGAAATTACATGGACCGCTTGAAGCAGGTACAGATGAGGCCATCAAAGAGCTGGACTACCTCCCTTGTGATGGTCACATTCAAGATCAGGTTGGACAGGGCTCCAAGCAAGTTGATCTAGTGGAAGCTGTCCCTGCTCATTGCAAAATGGTTGAACTAGATAATCTTTATAGGTCCCTTTCAACCCAAACCAATCTCTCGTTCTAAAATCTCTTGTGTAAAAGCCAGTGCCACCCTGGAGAAAGGAAGTTTGTACACGGTGCCATGCTGTAAGGGTGTCGTGGATGTGTGGATACAGGAGATACAGTGCAAACCTCTCACTGGCTTTTTGACAATGCAGTGAGCAGCTTTCACTTCAAAGTTTATTAGGGAAATCAAGAGCTGTTCGATAGAAAGCGACTTAAGGGTGCTGGTTGACAGCCAACTCAGCATGAGCCAGCAGCGTGGCCGGGAAGGCCAATGGCATCCTGTCCTGGATCACGAATAACGTAACCAGCAGGACCGGGGCAGTGATCACCCCCCTGTACTCCGCACTGGTGAGGCTGTGCCTTGAGTTCTGTGTCCAGTTCTGGGCCCCCCATTTGAAAAAGGGTATGGAGACACTGGAATGTGTCCATCAAAGGCAACAAGGCTCGTGAACCATCTAGAACACTTGTCTGATGGGAAATGGTTGAGGGCACTGGGCTTGTTTAGTCTTGAGGGCAGGAGGCTCGGGGGACTCTCTACAACCACATGAAAGAGGTTGGAGTGAGGTGGGGGCTGGTCTCTTCTTCCATGCCTGCAATGAAAGGACCAGAGGAAATGGCCTTAAACTGAGATGGGAGATTCAGATTAGACAAGAGAAAAGTTTTTTCACTGTTAGGGTAGTCAGGTTGCCCAGGAGATGGTAGGGTCACCACTCTGGAAGTGTTTAAGGTGCTGGGTAATACAGTTCTGGATCTGGCAGGGGGTGATACAGTTTACAGCAGTAGTGCTGGATTGACAGTCAGACTGCATGATCTTAGAACCATAGTCATCGAGGCTGGAAGAGAATGTTAAGTTAGCACAGGTAAGTGGATGGTAGAAAAACTGAAAACAGCTGTTTACACAGTCCTGAAGCCTTTCAGTCCCTGGACAAGGGGACTTTTGAGGAAATTAATTATTGCCATTTCTTTTTGAGACTTTTGAAGTTTGAGAAGGGGAGAAAGCATGAAGTGGGAATAGGTCTATCAAAGTAGGTCCTTAGTTTGTCTTTTCATCCTCTCTGAATATGTTAATCAGCTAACAAATGGAGAAACAAAACACAAATTTGTGCTACTGGACCTGCAAACTTCAGAGAAGTATACTTCCAACTAGTTTCTTCCTTAAATGACTTTTAAAGAAAAAAAAAATCTCAAACACTAGCCAACTTTATTGTAGCTAATTTTATGTTCTTTTCAGAAATCAAACTGTTACAAATGAAAGTGATATTTGTGTTGATTTATTTGGATTATGGTGCACAGTGTGCATAAACTTAATTGCAGAAATATTGCTACACAAATACTATTAAATATTGACCGCAAATATATGAGTTTGTAGCTAGAAAGGAGGTTTTTCATTCACTTCTGCTGTAGTAATTTTCTGCTCTTTTCTCTCTTAGGCAGTGGTGTGATTTGTTTATAACGTTATATGTAGGTCCCTAAACCACATGATTGAGCAAATAGTTAAAGCAAAATTGACATTAGTAGTTATAAGTTTGATATAGAGAATGCTGTTTCTTTGATTAAAGTGATTATCTGTAAAACTCCTAGGCAAATCATCAACTGTAAGTCTATAATCTTCTCTGGCTGTTAGAATGTGGATTTTCTGTGGAAAAATAAATATAAATAGATTGAATTTAGGTTTGTTTTCAGAGCCTGGGTCTGACTGACTTGCCTGATTTTGAAATGTGAGTGCCCCCATGGGCATGGTTTCTTTATAACTGTGGCTGTATAATTTTTTTGTCTTGCATGAGCCTTTCTGCCGTGAGATGGAAGTCAAATTCTTGGCCTTTCTGAAGTGAAATTGAAGTTTTATTTTTAAAAACCGAACTAACCAAAAGCAAACAAAGTATCCTTTGTAACATTTCAAATAATGTTAGCTTTCACTAAAAGTATGTTAATTCTCTGAAAGGCTTTTGCAGAAAGATACATTATTTGGAAAAGTATGCTAGATAGATTCTGAATGCTTATAGGACCTTTATATTATCTCTGATGTTCCAGGTAACTTTATGTAAAGCCTCTAAAGTTGCACTTTGTTTATGGTCAGTAAGAGGCTCAAACCGTTTGTTAGCCAGGATAGGCAGTGCCGTGGGGATGCTGGCGGTGATGGCTGCATTGCTGTTAGGTCTGTCTGGTACTTTTAAGGCTCTTTGAAAGATACGTTGTAAAACAGAGAGTAAATAGAAAGTATTCAGTGTTAATATGGCCATTTTCCTGGGTGCCCAATAGCCTACAAGTCATAAAAATGAGTAATAGGTTTTGAAAGAAAATAATTAATATCTACAGGTTCAGAAATTACTCTGTTAATGGATGTTCTCATCAATTAAACTTAATGGTCTGAAAAGTGTTATTGATTGCTTTGATGTTTTATCTAGACACACACGCACACAAAGGGAAAAAAGTGATTTGTTTAATTTTATTTGGTGACTATTTTCATGCCCATCTATAGTGTGAGGAATGCTAAGGGAAAGTTGTATCCCTCTTTTTTTCTCTGTGAATCTGTTTGCTCATGTAGTATGGCATGAGTGGGCCTGACTCCTCTGTACAAGAGAGACTGATGAGGTCATTTTAGGGACATCTATTTATTCCTTAAACTAGAAACTTTCTTCTGCTGCACAGCTGAGGGAAGCTTGCACACATGTTATGTACCATTACAACTGTTTTATTAAATTAGCGATCTGTGTGACTTGAAGATCCAGTACAATATTATATGTACTTAGTACCCATACGGGTTACTTTGACTTCATTATTTACTTGTTAGACTTGATAATTTTTAAAGATATATTGGGTAAATCCTGTTCTTTTTCCTTACTTCTTGCCTTTTTTGTTTGGTTTTTTTTTTTTTCTTCCCCTATTTTGTTAGGTGATCCAATGAGAAAGTGGGTTTGGGTAGCAATAGGTAAGGAGATGATGTGGTGTGGCTGCCTCCTGTGTTTGGTTTGCTGTGTCACTGAGTTTGGAGGCAAGCAAAAACACCAATAGCAGTGACTGAAGTTTATTCAGTTCATTCTTTCTGGTCCACAGACTGTGCCAAGGTTGTTGGTCATCTCGTGCACAGGATTGTAAAGCTACTGGTGGAGTAATTGTGACTTAAGCTACAGGAAGTATTTGTGAGCCAGACTTAAATGTCAAGAGATTTGTGTGGAGACATGTTTGGTAAATAATATATCTGTTACTTCATCTGTGGTAACTTAGTGATTCATCATGTGCCTTTTTCTCCCCTCTTACTTAATGCCATGTCACCATCTCTAGCTGTTGGTTCCTTCATGTGCAGGAGGAGGCTGGAGGTTGCATTTTGATGTTAAACATTACATTTTTATGAACACTGTTATAATCTTTCATCAATTTTAGTTACCTGATTCTTCCAATTTCACTTTTTTTCCCTGGTTTCTTCTGTTGCTGCCGTTTACTTGGCAGAGACAGGAAGAAGAGGACTGTTTAATCTAATTCATAACTTAGAAACTCATTTTGAGAAATAAAAAACATATGCAGCTGATTTCCAGGGTTAACTGTATAGCCCTGACAACTATCTGTCTCTTTCAGGAAATGCTTAATGGGCTTAAAATCATGTGGTCTAGACACTTAGATTTTTTTTTTTTTTTTTTTTTTTTTTTTTTTTTTTTTTTTTTTTTTTTTTTTTAGTTCTGCTTGTCTTTGGGAATATAGAAGATAAAGTTAGGAATACAGATTAATTTGATTGCCTCTTCATTGGTGCATTTGAAAAGTACTTGACAAAGCTTTCTCCTGTATCTATTTAGAGATTGGGTTATTTGGGGTAGAGGCTCTGACAAATGGTGACTTGTGTTGGATATGTGCTCCTGCTATGTTATCCCTGCTAGAACTGAATTTCCAGGTATTTCCCCACCATCAATTTCCCTGTCCTGGTCTATCTGATATAAAAATTTCTTCCATCCCCTCTCAAGACACCAAAGTAGAGCGACTGAAACCTCAGCTCTGCTCTGCTGTGACCACAGGGAGGCAGCTGCTAAACTAAGTCAGACGGTGCTCAAGTTCTCCCTGCCAGGAGGTGCAAGAAACACTGAGTGACATTCACTCAGTAATTTCTGGCATTCCTCCTTCCTAAGTGCAAGGCTGCCTGCCACCATCGCTTCCTTTTGAACTATGATGTAGTGCTCTTGTGGTTGTGAATAGTGCCTGGCCCCCACTCAGTCTTTGTAAAGAGCTGCTTTAAAAACAATACCTTGGTTTGTTGCATTCATATTTGACTACAGTGGTGACCTTGCTTATACCCACAACTTGTTACAGTTTATTTTCAAAAATCTTTGATCTTCTTTGGTACATCTGTTAGAGGAGCACTAGTCTGCAGACTTATGTATAAGTAAGATGTATCAGTTGGCAGCTGAGATATGGAGCAAGGCTGTGCTAACTTGTTCTTGTAAATCAGAGTTAATTGATTATCCTGAAGATTTTATGGCCTGGGAGGACTTAACTGAGTGGCAGTAACCATAGCCAATGTTTGTCCTTATGCCTTTTGCCCCTGTTCCCTTCTCCAAAATATGCTTGATATTGACGTCTCTTTTCTAGTCTGCTGGTGTGGAGGCAGGCTTGGTTGGATTTGTTCTTCTGTGATGAGATTAAAAATGATACCAAGTTTTTTGACTTCAGGGTGGAGGTGGCAGAGCTGGGGAAATGGACTGTCTCTCTCTATCCCTTAATATAAACCAACAGGGGGTTTACTCTTTTCATAGAAATGGCCACACAGTCAAAACTTTGAACCTTGGAAGCAGTATACGGATAAATTGTTGTTTACATGCAGGCTATTGGGAAAAGAAATAGAAAGGGAGAAAGGTTATGTGTAAACATCTGTGTATGTCTTTTGCTCAGTCTTAATTTGGCAAGGAGCTGAGCAGATAAGAGTTCATTTTGCTGTAGCTGGCGGCAGTTGGTGTATCACGTATAGAGTGTATACACAGAAAATGAAATGATACCATGCTTCTCTATTAAGGAGTACCATTTTGTGATTTGAGGAGCTGTGTCTATACATTTTATGGTAATGAGATGATTAAAATCTGTGTTAAAATTGTATTCTGAAATTCACTTCTAAAGTACTTGCAATTAACCTAGGAAAAAGTAAAAATTCAGTTCTGGAAAGATAATGAGATACTTTGCATTAAAATATGCATTGATCATGGCTAACTTCCTGTGCTTTAAAAAGTTAAGAAATTAGAATGCTAAGATTTCCACAAACTTGTTCTTGTTATACAGGATTAAATCTTATTAAGGAGTGGAAGGATTTGTACTGCTTTGGTTATTATTGTAGATTCTTTCTAAGCATTTTCAGTGCTTTCACGTTTCACCATGTGCTGGTTACGGATCTGTGAGCCCAAATCAGAAGGCAGAATATGATCACCTCTGTTGTGGATGTGGTAAGTATAAATGGCTTGCAGCCACTTCCCATGCTCACTAAGAACCAAACACAAAGTATTTAAACGTTCCTAAACATTTTTTTAAGAGTCATTCAAGTTTGATGAGAAGGTACTGAACTCCCTTGTCCCTACAAAATAATTGTCTGGCTGTGGGTGGAATGGAATGGGTATTAAGAAGTCATATAAAGATGAAATAACAGGAAGAAGCTTGCTAATTAGAATAGGTGAAGGTTATTGTTATCCATTTATTTAGTGGAATTAAGTAGTCTTCTCTTCTCCTTAGGTCAGTTAATAGTCCCATGTGTATGAGACTCCTAAGCTTTTTCATTGTGGTTTATTTAATTTCTTCTATTAACCTTCTGAACTTTACTGTACAGATGAAGAATATGGAGCTGAAATACCTACTGGTTTTGCTATATGTTAGGCAGTGGCACTGTATTTAGATGATACACTCTTTTTTCTTCTCAGTGCTACAGGGAAAGACTTTGATCTTCCAGGAATTGTTTTCTGTCAGTAGTTAAATGCCTTTTGTGCCTGGGTGTTCATTTTTATTTGGGTACATTTAGTCAGAAATAAAACCATGAACAAATGACTGGAATTTAATCTTTGCAGATGTGGTTCTCTTTTCAGTCCTTTGAATATTGTTCTAAAACCATCTGGTACACTTAAATTCACATTTATGGGGTTGCTTTAGAATGAGTATTTTCTTTTAGGGCTATCTCTGTAGCAGACAGTTGTCTTCTTGAAGATGATCTTGTTGTAACTCTTTGCAATGCACCATTGACTATTTGGAGCATAGACCCTAAGGCTCACACTGAAGATTTTAACTCCTGTTACACTATTGATTCCAGAAATCCATGAAATTGCATAATACAGTTTTTTCCTAACTGTTTCCATCTATTATAATATCCATATTTGTAAACAAACCTTCATGATGGAGCAGATATTTTTTCCTAAGAGTCTCTCCTATTCAGAAGTCTGAATCAAAACCAGCTTGTCATATTGACTAAGAGATAAATTTGATGTTGCCTGGTCCATCTCCTTATACAGACACATTTTGACACAGTGTATTTGAGTGCTAATAATAACATTAGAAGATGTTGGAAAGAGATCTAATTTGGCATGCAGGAGTGACTTTGCTGTCATCTCCTATTTTCTGCACAATTGACAGCAGATACTTGGGGCTGAATTTTTCTTTCAGGTCAGATTTCCAAGGCATGAGGCTGTCTGTTAGAAACAGATAAGACCAAAACCAATACGGAAGTACTTGTTGAAAGTGTCAACAGTGCTGAGGATTTAAAAAGGGTCCTTCAGTCTTCTGTTTATGACATGACACAACAACATAGATTTCACTAGCAATAAAATCCTACCAACACCCCATGCCAGTTTTTAAAATTTCTCACTGGGAAAATTTTGTAACAGTACTCTTATCTGGGAAGAATAAAATTTTTTTTCAACTAATATATCTATTTTGTCACACTCTCTAGCTAGTACATGATTTGGATCCCCACGATCCAAAATGCTTTCAAGCTTTCACTGTCAGACAAATAAAATTTATATCTGTACCTCATTTTTAGTGTGCAAGGCACTCAAAAAGCATATGAAAACATTATCTGAGGTAAATCCAAAACAATACGCTTCCAAATATTTCCAATATTTCATACCCTGTTGGTTCTCAAACAGCCCATTTCATATCCCTCCTCTTCCTTTCAGCAGAAACAACTGGACTACTTCTACATTTCTGTTGGTGAATGTTACTATCTAGACTAACCTGGTAAAACTTCCCTCGAAGAGCATGTGTCAAGAACAGCTCCTACCCCGTGTGCTCCCATGCAGCCACGCCAAGAGCTGCAGTGAAGCACCATGCTGTGACCGTGAGGCCTCCTTTTCTGGAGCTTGTGGGTGGTGAGGATACCAGGGCTTTGCCAGCCTGTCATCTCCACTCCTGATTACCAGTGTTTCCTTCTTGCTGCTGTTCTTTGCCTTCCCTTTCCAAAGCAGGTTGAACTTCCCAAAGTCACAGCATCAGCCTGACAGCAGTGGGTTTTATAATGAAAGGTTTTATTTATACCTTTGCACAGGGGAAGGGTGAGCTAGAGTGAACACTTTTGAAATTAGCTTTTGTAATTACATAAAAGTATAAAAAAGCCCAGATAGCGTTGTAACAAAAAACCCCGAGTATGTCTGGCCTTGTCTGTCTCTGTCTTGAATAGATACCAAAGCAACAGCAAATAATGTTTAAAGAGTGTAGGATTAATTCCCTGGTACATATTACAAGATTCCCCAACAAAGACTGTGGGAGGGTCTTATAACTTGCTCAGGACTTTCTCAGCCAGAAGGACATCTTTACATGTAGCAGTTTTTGATAAATTTTCTCCCGACTTCCCCAAATTAGATAAATCTTTATCACTTTATTCCCCTACCAGACGGTTCCCTCAGTTTAGTTATTCAGTGGATGAAATGACATCTCCTGATATTACCAGGTTTTCTTTTTGATCCTCGTTCTAGTGCTGGAAGAGATGGTGAGCAGTGATTTCCCTCCCACTGTCTCTGTCACCTGTCTTTGAATACATCTGTCATCACTGTTGTCTTTGCCCTGGCTGAGGCATTATGGTCTATCTCATCATATTGCAGCCAGAATTTGTTTCCCACCTTTTACCTTTCCTCTTACACCTTCAAAGTGAAGTACATGGCAAAGTGGAAATACACAAAAAAATTCAAGCAGCAAATATTATATTTTTGTACAGATATGCTAAGATATTATCTTTTCTGTTCTCTGCTCCTTTCCTAATAATTTGTAATATGGCTTTTTGAGTGCTACAGAAATTTTGGAATAGTCCTGGAATTTTGACAATTCAGTATTGGGCAATTCAATTTTTCAGTATAACCCCAAAGCCTCTATTCTGATTGGTGATAATCAGCCCAGACCACATCTATATATATGGAAAATCCTTTTCCTATATATCCTGTTTCACGTGTATCACTTCATTTTATATATTTTCAAATTTAATCTGCTTTTATATCTAGCACCCAGTTACTCCGTTAGTAAATTTCTGTTGCAGTGTTTTGTTGTTTCTAAGTTTTTGGGCGTTGTAAGGAAAGGAATATTTCCAGTAAGCACATTCACATCCCTATTCATTCTATTTCTAGATTGCTTAGGAGATTTTTATTTCACAAGCTTGATCCCCAAAAAAGCCCATGTGAAAGCAACCTGTGAATTGTGCTTCATCCTTGAAACCAAACCAACAGCACCTGTTTGTTCACCTCTGTCATGTACCTCCTAAAAAGGTGGGTTATAAATCATATTTGCAACATTAGCAGAATTTGGAGGAGGCATGTGTTTAAATTGCACTGGGATGCCAGGTATAAACTCTGAGGTATGAGGATGGGACCCTGCAGGAAGACACTTGGAGGGTGAGTTTCCACAGAAAGATGATGTAGGCATGGGATTCATGCTCTGGCAATATGGCAAGAAGTCTCTCAGCTGAAGTACATTGTATGATTTGGTGTAAGAGATTAATTTCACAACTTGGTCTCCTGACTGCAACGTGAAGGGTGACCAGTTGTGCAGTGGGCCAGATGCTGCTGATGTTAGTTCAGTCTCTTAGTCGGGGAACTCATTGTGTGAAAATGGATCTTTGTTCTCTGGAAAAATATGCTACTCTGAATTCCTCTATCCTGACTAATTGCTCTAATTAATTTTAATAGTTCATTATCAATCTCAATTCTTCATTAAAATCTGTAGTGAGAATGCTCAAAAGGAATTCTCAAAGATTTGGAGTAAAATAGTGTTTTTACCATAGGTTTGCTAGCGTATTCCCAAAAATACAAGAATTTGTATTTATATTTATTTTTAATTGGA
Organism: Hirundo rustica; assembly: GCF_015227805.2. Taxonomy (NCBI): domain Eukaryota; kingdom Metazoa; phylum Chordata; class Aves; order Passeriformes; family Hirundinidae; genus Hirundo; species Hirundo rustica. The sequence goes on from NC_053458.1 coordinate 17,694,727, forward strand.
GTGAAGAAAGAGTGGGAATGTGTGAGAACTATAGTTTAATCTAATGAACAGTTTTGCTTCTCAGTTCTTTCCCTGCCAGATCAGGCTTTGAAAAATAGCGAAACTATTTTGAGATTTTAATAAACAATCCAGGAAATTGGAAGTTTTCATTTTGACAGTTTCAAGATGAAGTGCTTTAACTTCTATATCAAAAATAATTTGTCATCTTTAAGCATCTTTTTAAAAGAGGCAGAAAGCAATTTCATGTGGAGCTGACTGATCTTGATCATGGGTGATGTCATGTCCTGCTGGATTACCAGTGTGGGGAAAGTAGCTTGGCTACTGATGAAGATACATTTGCTCTGTGAAAAGTAGAAATTTTCTAGTTTGGGTTTGTAATGAAATATGTTTTGTAATTATCTAATAGTAATAAGGAAATAAAAGGCAAAATTTTATATGGAGACAGTATCTGGATTATCTGTTCTGTAAGCTCCTGATCACATAAGGAGTGGAGCGTCTTCCCCAGCAAAGAGGAGCATACTTTCCCCTCTGTGCTGGTCAGTCGATCTCAGCCCCAGATTAGAATAGATCTCACTGATTGTTTTTAAATATTAGACCTGAAGCTGTATTATGCATAATATGCCTAATTATTTTTGTCCATCTCTAGGTAACAGTGCTTTGAGTTTTCTTTCCAAATAAAGCATTTTTGTAATGAACTGTGAACAAGTGACACCATGAGTAGTGGTGGATGCAAAACCAGCTATAAGAGCAATTCCCTATATGAATATCTAGTGAAATAGAAAATAGATGGGAAATATGTATTTACCCTTTAGTGGTGAAGTGCGTTATGGGAACACTGAAGTGAGTTTTTTACTAGGCCAGTATTCTCAGCTGGTAAGCGATTATCGTCCACTAAAATGGCACCAATAGATCAAAGATCAAAAAGCTAATGCCACACTGTGAGATATCATCATACAACCCTATAAATTTCAAGTATGTTATTAGGGCAGAAAGCATGAGAATGTTGCACATTTTTTCATTAGATGATAAGGAATAAAAATAGTTTACAAACAATTTTCTCATAAACATGGAGTGTGTGATCAGGCTATGTGATCCAGGAATAGTTAAAAGGAAGTGCATATGGGGTATGGTGAAGATGAGATAATAAATTGTGTGAATTATTCTTTTAGTTTATTTTTGTTTGTAATCAAACTTAATTTACTTTGCAAACATATATTTGCAGATCTTTTTGCTACTGTTACCCTGCTTGTAAAAAAAGTTGCACCGTGCTGTGTAAGGCAAGTAGCATCATAGCCAGTGATCAGGCTTGCAGTAAAATAAAATACTGTAACTATTCACAGGACTGTGGTGAGCTGAGGCTCCCCAATGTGTGTTGAGGCTGGTTTCAGCCAAGCTCCCAGTGTCTCCAGGAAGAGCAGCCAGCTCCAAATCTTCATTATTCAGCATGCTGAACAACTACCTCTGAATTGCTCAGGTTGATTGATAAGCATCTTACCTGGCCTCTCCTGTCCCTCACCTGTGCCTCTGAATTGGCATCACTCTTGCTGCTGCTCAGGAAGCGACCTGGCCTCTCTGCCCCTTCCTGGGTTGCCTCTTACCAGCTAAACAGCTGAGCTTAACAGCGGGGGATGGTGCCAGTGCTGCACGGCAGTTTTTTCTGCCATGGAACTTGGTCAAGGTTAGTCTTCTGCCCGTCACTGGAGCAATAGCCTTGTTAAGTGGAAGGAATGCATTGTTACAGATTCTTGCTTTAAGCTATGGTTCCCTTTCCCCCCTTTTCCCTGTTTCCTCTTTTCTTTTGTTTCTCCTTTCCCTCCATTTCTCTTTTCCCTCCATTGGTTTTGAGCAGTCAAAGCCATTATCGCATCCCATGTTTAACTAGCTGCGTGGAAATATATTTTACAGTTGAGTATTTCTGCTTGAAAATATTTCTCTTCTGCTTTCTCTGCAGTTAAACTAGAAAAGTTTCTTAATGTATGTGAAGTATGAGTCCAGATGAGTTAAAAAGATTTTATTTTATTTTAGATTCTATTCACTGTGTGATCAATCCCGTGTTTCAGGTGCTTGTGCGGTATCTTAGTTTTCCTCAAGGAATATGCAACATTAATCTCTTCCCAAGCATGGTGTTGGAGGACATGCTTTTTCTAATAAAGTGTTTGGTTTAATCCCAGTGGTCCTTAAAGCCCTTTAGGTGGCTGCTAGATCATCGCACCCAGGGAAGAGTAGGCTGCAAGAAGAGAAACGTGAGCAAAGTATTTTTGTGGGATGGTTATCCTCAAACTGAGGGGCATGTCAGCTCCCTGACAAGTCCTGGGACATAAGTGTTTCAGCATCAAGCAAGCTGAGCAAAACTTGTTTGTGCATGGTCCCACGTACTCCCTTGCCTCTCTCCCCTGGTTTAGGATGGGACCTGCCCGAGTGCCGTGTGCTGCACGCCCTGTGTGGGACCCGCGGCGTTCAGTGCTGCCCTGCCCTGCCCTGGGGAACTGAAGGCACTGCCTGTGTTCTGCAAGAGTGGAAGGCCTTGGAGGCTTCCCCTCTTGTCTCTCTTGCCTCTCCTTTCTGCACATTGCATATTCCCCTGTGGGAAGTGCTGGGGAGGTTTGAAGGGTCTAGGTACTGCTTTTGTGGAGATATGTTGAAGAGTTGTGACAAACCTGTATTGCTTGGATATTCCTGTGTAACCTTTGAAAGTTTTGATGGGAACTTACTGTTGGCCTTTGTATTTTGATGCCTAGATGCTTGTGATGTGGATGCCTTAAACTTTCTGTCTATAATAAGACAATTAATTCTGCTGATATTTTGTTTTTTACAAGACTATTAGGACTTGCACTGCTTTTCTCATGACTCATGAGAATGGCAATTGGTAACCCACTAATATTTCTGCCCACATGGGTTTGTAATTTTAGAAGTAATCATTTCGTGGCTGATGTAAATTTTGTAATGAGAAATACTAGATTTATGACTACAGGATTTCTCACAGACTGTTTTATTGCTTAGAGGAATTGCTTTCTCTGTTGGGAAAATCCATCATTAGATGTCTGCTTCAAATGTTTTGTGGGTGGTTTATGCTTTGAGAATGCTAATGCAATCATTGAAACAATAATGGTGATTTGAGATAGTATAATTGTTCCCCTTTCCTTCACTCCAGATACAGAATGAGTTGCAGGTGAAGCTGGGTATGGGTTTGTAAGGGGACTTTACAGCCAGGATATTGCAATATCTGGTCATTGGGTTCTCACCCCATCTTTTGTGTTCGTTGCACTTTCCTGGAACAGGAAACTGATTTCTGTACGCGCTAGCTGAGAAGGGTTGTTTGGAAGAATTAGTTACAGGGATGATGACAGTTGATTTTGAGGAAGGTCTTTGCAGATGCATTTTTGCATGGAACCTCTCTAGGTAAAATTACTACCTGCCTCCTGATACCCTCAGACAAGATGTTAGGGGGAGTAACTCTGCAGTTCCTGATGAAGCTCAGGCCTCAAAGATGTGAATTTCCCAGACGTGCTGGAATCAAGATGTTTCTGGGCATGCCTGCTGGATGGTGAAATTTTGGGACCTCCTAAGCTTTTGTGGTGAAAACTTTAACATTCCCAGGGTTAGTTGATGTAGGTTGTGAGGATTAAAGTTGTGTTTTGAAATATAAAACATGGGTACCTAAGACTGAAATCTGTGGACAAGGTTTGCTGTAGGCGTGTGCTCTCCAGGGATGTGTTGGAGCGGCTCTGGACAGTGTGGCTCTGCTGTGTGGTGCCGGGCAGTGGGCACTGCCTGGGGGCTCTGCTGCTCCTCAGGCTCTTCTCAGCACTGCTGGGGGAGCATGGCACAAGGGTACTTGGCTTAGCAGCTCTTTCTGCTCCTCCCAAGTCACGATGAACTAGTCTGGCCTGGGAGCACTAGGCAGTGACTGCATCAACATGACTCTTACTGCAGCTAAGGAAGAAGTTGCTGTTTCATATATTTTTTATTTCCTGTTTATTTGCTCTTCCCCTGTGAGTGGAATATGTGTATGCTTTTGTATTTAAGTGAAGGTAACTAAGCTTTCTGTTCTAGTTTTATTAGTGTTTTGCCAGCTCTATGCCAATAACGCATCTCAGCAGAGAAACTGCTTCAATCAGCAAGGTTTCATGGGTTGGGTCTGTGACTATAAAAAGAAATAGAAGAGAGAAAGAGAGGAGGATTTTAGAGACATCATGCTTTGAAGCACCACCATGTAACCTCTAGTGTCTTAGTTTCTCAATTATATTTTCCTACATGTACTCTAGCGATGCTAAAGCCATCTATTTCCTGGAGTGTGGACAGCAGGGCAGAGAAGTAGGTGGGAACCTGTCTTTGAGTCACTGGCCTATTCCCTTTGCATCCTGCTATATCTCATTTTGCCCCAGTGCCTGCTTTTCAGGACACAACTGAAGCCCTTGTGTCACTTCACTGCTCCTGTGAAGCTGCATTGTTGTGTGGATTAGCATTTCTTTTCATTTTCTACTTTCTGTGTGCAATAGGTGTATTCTGGGTGGAAACATATGCTACTGGAGAATCACCTGTGATGTATTTGAGTTTCAAATCTTTGTCTGATTTAGCATATTTTTGCTTTTTAATGTAATTCATTTCTGCACTGCTGATCTTATTCTGTATTGAAACAGCACATTTGTGCATGATTCAAGTTCGTTTTTGGAAACCCGTTTCAATAACTTTCATTTATTTAAACTATTAAAATAGTTTAAAGTACAGAGAACAGTACCACTCTCGCTTTCTATTTAAATTGCTGCTCTAACCGTTGAAATAGCCTTGAAATAAAGTATCTTGGGTTCTGCTTGACCTGATTCAATATAACACTTAAAAAGTAGAATTACTGAAAAGATAGTCAGATGCATTCCCTATTTGGCTCAGGCTATTGAAATGGGAAGGGTATGAGTTTGCCACAGCTATTAATATGATATTAATCCAGGGTATATTATATATTGCTTTAAAGTCTTATCGGGAAGACTGGATATCCTTTTGTAATGTGTTCTTTTGCTTTTTCTATACACTGATATTTTGTAGATGAGCCATTGCTCAGTATGTGAAGTCTAAATGGCTCTTCTTATATGATCAAGTATGATGTTATTGAGTGCCTTACAAAGAGGCTGTATCCTCTGCACATTAAGATTGAGTCTGGTGCTTATTACAAAATCCAGACTTTTCAGATGCTAAATATGTACTCTATCTTACAAGCTAAAAATGGTAGACTCCTGACAGTTTTGGGTTGTTGAGGCTAAATGACTCTCTTAGGTCCATCTTTCTCTCTTTTGTCCTTCTGGTTTCTGTGTTAGGCCTTAGTTCTGAGCAGTATTAAATATCTCTCTGGATCCAGATGGCTAGAAAGTAGCAATGCCATTACAGTCTCTATTTTCTGAATCAGGGATCTTGTTATTTTTGCCTTTTCCTGTAGAATATAATTGTTAAAATATTAGTTTTTAACACAGTGATAACTTATTTTGTGCATTTGATTTGCTGTAGAAGCTTTCATTGGTCATTTTTAGGCTGTTAAGATATGTGTTATAGCTTCACACTGCTTAAGTTAGTTTCTATTTTTCTTATTTATAGGTGGGTTTTCAGATGCACCAAGCAAAGTTTTAAAATCATCTAGATGTAGAACTGTTTCTGTGATATCTCCTTCATTCCATGTAAGTAAATAGTCCAATAATTTCTTGGTTAATTTCTCCTCTTCTGATGAGAATCTTGTATGAAAATTGCATGAAAACAAAAAAAATTAAAAACTCTTGTCTGCTTTTATGAATAGTCTCTCTCTTTCTGTCCTCTAATTTTTTATTAATTTATTTTTAAAATGTTATTCTGCACCCAGTTTATCAATTTGTTGGCAGTGTGTTGATAAGAACTTTATTTTCATGGCCTAATCTCTCTGAGATAATTAAAATTTAAAAGTTCACTCCTGCTTTCCTGCCCTCAGCTCAGCACATTGGCAGCAGAGACACAGTCTAGTCCTTCACCCTGTCCAGTGTTCAGCTTCCCATAAATCAAGATTAATAATAATCAGAGAGCTCACACACAGAGGGAGGGAGGTATTGATTGTCATTAAAATGTTGGATTCTGTCTTGATGAGTCTAGTTTTGCTCCTTACTGTCACAGCACCTAATTGAATTTGGATGGATAAAACTATTTCTAGGCTATATGTGATGCATGATTGAGCACCAGAGCCCTTACTTGTTTAAACATATAAGCCCTTTGAATTAGGGAACACTAAAAATGTTAGTGGACAAGAAAAAATGGTCTTATTTTGGAAGGCATGCAGGTACCCTTAAAAAAAAAAAGAGAAAAAAAGAGAAGGGAAAAGCTAATAAACATGGATAGTGGAACTGTTCATAAAAGATTTGTAAAAGAGGTCATGAAAAACAAACCTCCTTTGATTTAAAAAAAAATGTTTAAAGTATGGAAAGTGAGATGTATGCAGATTAGATTGGTCCTGAAAGAGGTAATTAAATACAAGTGTCACTTGGTTTTATTTGGTTAGGTTATTCACAAAATTGACTGTAAAGCTATCTATGTGAACTTGCTGAAAAAGCATGGGAACTCCCTAAACCTTTCCCTGGGCTGCACCTTTTCCATAAATTTTGTGGTTTCTGCACGTGTGGGGGAAAATATTCTTTTGAGCCACATCTTAATTCATGCACCAGTTCCAGAATGAAGATGAAAAACTTAGTTGAATCTGAATAGGAAAAAAAGTATTGCATTGTAATGTACAAAACCTTGGTGGAACTATCACTAAGAGGAGCATAAAAGATGTGTAGTAGATGTAGTTGAATACAAAATTAGAGAAATGCAAGTAATATTACGTAACTTTCAGGTTTGGGTTGTAGCATTTTCTGGGAATTGCTAATTATATTGCAGCAATTGTTAATAATGCATGTTTATTATTGGTATATTAGTACTGATATTTAATATTTGTGTCCATACAAGTAGAAAATGGGTACAGACTTGTCAGAACTGACAAACACAAAATCGAAGCTGTGTTGTGAAATGAAATAAGGCTTGAATTCAGCCTACAAGTTAAATTGTTTTTGAGAAAGTAGTCAGAAAAAACTTGGACTTATTTCATGGATAAACTGGACCTTAAGTTGACAGAGTCCTTTTTAAAAATTTTTTTAAAACACTGCAAAACAGTCTTCTTTTGTGTAAAAGATGTGCTTAAATATGCATACAACAGTAAACCACATTTAAGATATATTAGGACAAAAAAATCATTGGATTTTTAATTACCTCAGCCGCAGTTATTTGCAGGCCCTTCTCCCTGCTATGGTCTTTGTATCCCTTCTTAGCACTTGCAGGTTCCAGCTCTTCCTTTTATGGACAGCAGCTAAGGCCACGCCATTGCACTTACCACATTTCCTTTTTAAAACATTAGCATGTAAAATGTGGGCAGAAGCACACTACAACATTAAATCTGCATGTACTGTCTTATTTTGAAACTGGTGGAAATTTAAAAAAAAAGACCCTAAACCAAAACAAGCCCAAGAAAACAAAACAACCCACTAGCAAATAAATGTTTGGTGAGTCCTTTGCTCTCCGGCTCCAAAGGGAGGATTTCAGCCACGTGCCTGTGGTTGTGTGAGGGTTGCAGAGCAGACGTGGGGAATGAATATCAGATCTTTTTTTCTAAGCCAGGTTGTCTTTTCTTCTTTTGAAATGGACCTGCATATAACTAGTATTCCTGACACCTCCAGTAATTGTTACAGGTAAAATACTTACTAATTTTCCTATTAACTCCCTCTCTCTTTGCTAGCAGTACTCACTTGGACAAGGTGGCTTCTCTTTCCTTCATTAATTACTATAGGTGTTCAGTGAGAGAGCAGGGTTGTGTGGAGGTGGAGGGAAGCAGGGGAAAGCTGTGGATCGTGAATTCACAAATTTGGCCTGAAGCAGATACGTTTCTTGATACACAGCTGACAATGTTTCTTGTCCCTTTTCCAGTTTGGACATCTTTGTCTCCTTTGCCACACTCTCTATGTTCTTAAGGAAGAGGCTGGACATCAGAGATCTTTAACATCACAGGCATATTTCTCAAAGGCAGCAGTTGAAATGATCTGACACTGAATATGTTTAAGGCTAAATTGTGCATATTTATCCTTAGTTGGAAAGGATCATTAGATTATGCCTATGCTCATATGAAGTTGATAGTAACATGTGCAATGAGCCTGTCCTCTCTTTTATGGCATTAGAGACTCGAATATTTTACACAATAAATAGGGCAAGCTGTGAAACAGAGTTCGTACTACTTTGTGCTGGGAGACATGGGCCGTAAATCAGGGTATGTGTGCATAATTACAAGGTATCAGAACAAGTCCCAAGGGTATTTTTAGCACTGTAAAATGTTGGATAGACCTGCTTTCCTACAGAACATTATCCTCCTCATTTCTTCACTCCTAGGTACCAGACAGTTTTGTTGGCCGGGTTACTTGAAATAGTAGCAGTGTGATAAATGGCAATGGCAGGAGTATATTGTGTTTATTTGCACAATCATAGTTTAAAGCTTCTTCTGATTATATTGTGCAAGGCCTCTGAAATAATTTTCTGAAAACATCTCCAGGGTTAAACCCTTCCTTAGCTAACGTTTGGATGCGAAAATTGGAGGCTTGATTTTTTTCTGCTGGTGTGCGATATTTTGGAAAGATAGAATCACAGAATCATTAGGATGGAGAAGTCCTCTAAGGTCTGTTAAACTACACTGCCAAGGCTACCACTGAACCATGTCCCTGAGTGCTATATCTACACATCTTCTTAATCCCTCCAGGGATGGTGACACAACCACTTACTTGGGCAGCCTTGGCAACCCTCTCAGTGAAGAAATTTTCTCTGCTATCCAGTCTAAACCTCACCTGGTAGAAATTGAGGCATTTCCACTCATGCATTGCTTCTTACCCAAGACTGGCCCCCACATTGCTGCAGCCTCTTTTCTGGCAGTTTTAGGGAGTGATAAGATCTCCCTCAGCCTCCTTTTCTCCAGACTAAACAGCTTCAGCTCCCTCAGCTGTAAATTCTTGGCTGCCACTTCAGGATCTACTTGAAAGCCATCACTGAATACCTGGTGCTCAGAATCTCTGAGTGACACAGGCTGTTTCACACAGGCAGTGTCTTGGGCAAAATTCTCATTTTGACGCATGTAAAACTACAGCAACAAAAACAAAAAATGAGGGAGGAGTGAGATGAATAGAAATGTTGCATCTGCTTGTATTGTCCACTTGAGCTGCCATTGTCTGAGGTGACAAGAGGGAGGAAGGTGGAAAACCAGCCACTGCTAAAATGAAAAAAATGTGAGAAGCATCTCAGTGGTAAAAAAAGCTGTGCTTTTTTCTTTTTCACATAATGAAACTTCTGTGCAGCCTGAGAGTGTGTATTCCTCATTGCAGCAGAGTTCAAGCTTAGGAGTTTAGTTAGAGCTTTTATGTGACTATTTCTCCTAGGAGCAGATTTTAACCCTGCAGCTTAGTCAGCATTGATGCTTAGATCCAAACAGAAGCGGGGTTGTTTATATATTTTTTTTCTGCATTACCTGGCACTAAATCTCTAACTCAGCTCCTAATATAATGAATTCAGATTCAGTTCTCCCTAGCTGTTCAGTTGTATATTTTAAGTCCTGTGCCATCCCCTGTAGTATCCTACATTTGCACCAAGCCAAAGCAGGACTCTTATAAGGCCTTAAAAAGCAGTTATCCCATGTAATTTCGTAAGAGACTAACAAGATTCGTTGAGCTGTCCTGAGTGTCATTCCTGTCTCAGTGTAAAATGAAGCACCTTGGATGGCAGGATGTTTTCAAATGGGTGCAGCAGGTGCAGTGGTAAGAGGGGCTGGAAGAACAGAGCTACCAAGCTGTCTGCTTTTTCCTTGAGGAAGATAGGAGAGAGACATGTGAAATAATAGGTACGAGAAATTTTATCCTTTTCATGGAAGAGGACCTGGATGAAAAAGTTCTGTCATACTTTTGCAACGAAACTCTCCGCTGCTACTGTAACACCTGTAATCTCAGTGAGTTTCTGAATATGAATTACTTTTTTAAATGCTTATTTTTCTGAAAGTTTGAAATAATTTCAAACTAGTTTGATAAATATAAATATAGTTTCCTTCTTAGATCTTACAGATAAAAGAAATCAAACTCATGATACTCTAGTTACTGTGAAGGATGGCTGGGTGATTTTTTTTTTTTTTTTTTTTGTGGCTTGGTAAGGTATTTGTAGCATGGCTTAAAATATTTTGAAATTAAAGGGGCTACACCAACTAAAGGGTACATTAAGCAATAAATGTTCTAAATGCAGACCTTATTCAGCACTTAAAAATAAATGCAAAGAAAATACTTTGCATAGGTATTAAACATTTAACAGCCTTAAAAATATATTTTAATAACTTTACAAAATAGGCTTTTAGCTTAACTTCTATGCAGTGGTAATGTTCTTCTTCAGATTTTCACATACAGTGCTAATAAAATCAAAACACCTTTAAAGTTCACCTTATGAAGTATTTGGGGAACTTTTCCATTATATTTGGTACTTGTAATTTTATTATTGGTTAGAATTATTACTATTTGACTTGTACCTGCCTTCTCTTTATGCTCCCACCTAGGTATATCTGTCAGTTTACTCATACTAAACTCTACTGATTTTGACAAGACAGAGCTTTCAGCAGCAGCCCAGGATCTCCAGATTTTTCTCACTGTGGATGGACTTCCAGGGTGACTGGAGTTCAAGTCCTTTGCATCTTAGAAATGCCTCCTCTGTGAGCAGATGGTGTCAAAATGTATGAATCATTTTATACACTGTCATTAATTTCTATGAGTCTGAAATACCACACTTCCTATGCTGAAGTGCTGGATCTGTAACTTTTGTGTTTGCCCTCATGACAGGTCTGTTTTTAATGTACAGTTCAAACGTATGCCTAGAGCAAATAAACACACGTCTAAAGAAGGTGAGGATTTTTCCATATTTGTATTATTCTTACCTATTTCAAACCAGGTAAATCATACATGTGCTTATCAGGAAAAGTGCAGCAGTGAAAAATTTTGCATTAGCCCTAAACTGGACCTTGAATATTAAGGGTGAATCTTTTAAGATTTTAATTTTTATTAATATGTATTTTCCAACAATTAGTTGAAACTCTAAGGGTGCGTTTTGTGCTGACCTGGAGGGCTCATTATCTTGTCAAAGCTTGTAAGATACAGACCTTGCAGGAGTGATGATGTTACTCAGCAAGTACATGGCGATAGGAGGGAAAGGCTACAGTAGATACAGATGGAGACAAAAACGCAAGACCCCGGTTCTAAATTTGTTTTGGAAAAATTGGATTTGTTGCTCTTCAGCTTTCCTTCTGAAAACTCTCTTGTGGCTTTATTGTCAGCTGAAGTGTTTATTGACTGAGAAGTGTTTGCATTTTAGTGATGGATATAGTGGTCCTGGTAAACACTTTGGGGCTTTCGTGATGTAATATGCTGTGTAAGTGTTTGTGTTGTTTTATGATGGAGTGGGCAGAAACCTATTTAAATAAAAAGTAGAATAAAACCCACACAGTTTTAGCAAGCATTAGTTTCATTAAAGCTAGTACAAAGATAAGAGTTAAATGATTTGTGGATATATACAAATGTCTTAAAGTATAAAAGCAACACAGAATCCAATGCCATTATTGCTGGGAGAAGTGCCAGCATTCTCATTATTTTTAATGACTTCCAAACTGGGCCCTTAGTGACTGATGAGGTAAGCAATTTCAGATGGGAAATGTGATATCCCCAGTACTGGAACATGCTGAACGCCCTCAGTTGTTAGGGGCCATGCCTGTGCTGAGGATACTATAAGAGGCAGCAGACAAATTGTAGGTTCAAGGTTACTTTAAGAAGAGACAGAGGAAATTTTTTTCTAAGTTGCTGAATAAAATAGAACAATCTAGATGATAAAAATTGTATGTAATGACACTGCTCATGAAAAAACATTCATCACTGAAGAAAGATAGATACTAAAGAAAGCAGTCTTTGGATTCATCCCAATATTAAAAAAAAGCACTAAACAAAACCTTCAGTAACTGCTTCTGTTTATTGAAAAAGATAAGCATCTTATGAAGATATGGAGGTCGTTAATAATGAAGTGACTACTGTGAGAGGCACTTACCTCAGAAGCGGGTGGCCTGTGGTTCCCACGTGCCCGATGTTTCCCCTCTGCACTGCTGGATGTGCTTGGAGGGCTGTGTCCCTCAGAAACCTCACCAGCACTCATCTTGTCTCCTGGCAGAGAGGCAGAGAGTGCTTTGGCGTCTCCTCTTGCAGAGGAAGGAGTTTGCAGAAGTAGCATCTCCAAGAGGGGAAGGATCCCGGTTGGAAACCCCCCTCACTGCCCATGGGCACTCAGCAAGATGTGTGAGTCAGGAGTACTGAACAGTAAATCAGGGAGACCACTAGTGCTGGAAGCATTTTAATGGTTGAAAAAGGACTTCAGAACCTGGGCTCCTTTTCTTTCGCTCTGGCACATATTTTCTGTATGTAGAACAGGAGGTTGGGCAGCCCCTTGTCCCCACCTGCCCCAGGCAGAGAGCCCTAGTCACCAGCTGGCAAGCCTAGGGAAAAGGCATCCCTTACCATCCTTTCTGGTTGGGTGTTACTGCAGAGAAATGGATGCTATTGTGCTAAATATGTTAAATTTAAAGTATTTTCAGTTTTTAAAAGTTTCCTATTGGGACTTCAGGCAATGAAAAATATTGCTTGGTCCAGAGCAGGGAAATTACATAGTGCCACTTATGCGATGATGAAATGTCTGCTTTGGAAGTTAAAATTACTGAAAAGATGACCCAGCAATAGCACACAAACCCACAAATCTGGCAAATTTGAAGCAAACACAAAGCAGTATTTTTTTCTTTTCTTTATTCCCCCCTCCCCCTTTTTTCTATTTTTAAATTATGTGATACTTTGAAAGCTAAAAACATAGCTAGTTTGCAAAGATATTAAATAATTTCATAGATTATTGGTCAACTGATGGCTATTAAAAAAAAAAGAAAAAAGCTGATAGGCAGCCCCTATCTTAGGAAACCCATAAATCACTGGTTGCTCAAATTTCAAGAAATAAATCATGGGAAGGCTCATGCTCTGTGCCTCTCTTCTGGTCGCTCCATTACTGATCGCCACAGAAATGGGGCACAGCGGGGACCTCACCCCAGAGCCAGTGCTGTGTGCTAGCTCCTCCATCCAAAGGTTATTTGCAGGGTCAAGTGTAGATGTGAGAAGTTGTAATTGTGTCATTTATATTTCAGCTGGGAGCCTTGCAGTCGTAATCCAAGTCATTTGTGCCCTGGTGGTCCTGCCTGTTTTCAGGCACCCCAAAAGTGGTCCTAAGCCAGAGAAGTGAAGAGCATCTCTCAGCACTCTCAGTAGGCTCTGCAGCTGAGCCGCTGCACATGGAGTTGTGGCCAGTGGAAGTTCAGGTGAGCACTCTGCTGTATAAATTTTCACTGCCCTCAAGTATAAGTTACTCTACATGCATAGTAATATCCATAATTAAAATGCTCCCTTGAAGTAAATAATTAAATGAGGATTACAGTTATGAGCCACAAAGTGACACAGGTGACAGGCTTACTTTAAGTAGGACAATTAAACTGTAAATTAAAATTAAACTTCTCCATGTAAGCAAAATATTGCATAAGGTAATTATCTAAGAATAATAGGTTAGGTGTGTATATTGTATCAATAAATCCTAGACATCTTTAGAAAACAGATTTTCTACTCTGTTTGTGGTTGGTTTTTTTTTGGTGGTTTTTTTTTTTTTTTTTTTTTTTTTTTTAATCTGTATTTTTTTTAAAAAATGTCCTAATTAAAATGAGAAATAAAAGCCCAAAGTGTGTTTTCAATGGGTTTTTTTTGCAAAATTGATCATTTTACTGGAGAAGTTTGGATTAAGTAGCATTTGCCCTCAACAAATGCTGTTTGGTTTTTTTGTTTGTTTGTTTTGTTTTGTTTGTTTTTTTAACATAGCACAGATATTGAGTCATTTAGGAGTATTTGCTGGAGAGGTGCTCCTACACCTGAGAGTAGAGCCTGGTTAGAAAGAGAATGTATCATCAATGTTAGGGAGTTACAGCTTCTCACTTACAGGACCGGCAATGATTAGTTCTTGGTCTTAGTACCTTTGTGCAAGCTCAAAGATTATTTACTACCAAATTACTGAATTCACTGTATTTCATGTTTTTGAAAAAAATCCAGTTCCTGTGCCAGGTAAAAGACAAGTTTTATTTTATCCTCTTTTGAAACAATTAATTTTTTCTTCAGACAGATAGTGATCTTAGATCTTGACAGTCCTTAAATCATGTACAAAACGTTCTCTAGATAGTGCAAATCTGTTTTTGCTCTTTATTTTTTTTAAGCAGATCAGTGTTTTAGAAAATACTAGTAGTAAACAAAATTTGGGGAAAAAACCTTGGTGTCGTAGTCCAAATCTTTTCTGGAAAAAAAAAAAAATCCTGATATTTGGGAAAAAGAAAAGAGCTGTTTTCCAAGAAAACAGGGCTTGAAAACCACTGTAAATTAATACTTCAGAAGTAAAAAAAATAGGATTTTTAAAATAAAAATAGTGAATAGAAGTAAGTATAAATTAGCTTTAGGCAAAATAGATTTTTAAAAAACAATTTCAGGGGCTCTAGAGGCAATCTTAGAAGCTTTGAGTGCTTTTAATACTTAATTCAGTGCCTCTTTTGGAGTCACAGATATTTTTGGCTTTATCCAAGTGAGTAAGGCAGCAGTCATTGTGGGCTGCAGTTATGGCTACTCTGGTGTGTTAATGGCAGGATTTCCCAAATCCTGACCTGTAGTGATTGTCCCTCCTTACAGAATCAGTCTTAGTTCGGGGAGTTCTTTGGTGAGTCGGCACGTCCTGAGCAGGCAGTCGGTGCCCTCGGTGCTCAGCAGGTACTGGCAGCTCTGCCCGCTGCTGGTCGGGCACTGCTGGGCTTTGCTGCTCTCTCAGCTGCTCTGCTGGTGTTACAAGTGCTCAATAATTATGTTATCCAATGCTTAGATAGTTTGTAATGTTATGCTACACTTGCACAGAGTGGGATTTTTATTAAAAGTTTTGTTAAAGTAAATAATCAGCAATTCTGATTTAAAAATCCAAATTAGACGCTCAATGGAGTATTTCCGTACCCTTTGTTAATCTGACAGTTTAAGATGTGCCAGCCTGCTAAAGCAGAACATCAAAATGCCTCAAAATATTTTAATACTTTTCACTTTTTACAAAGTCATTTTTTGCTGTAATTTTTAAACTTTGCTTAGAAGGTTATGTTTTAACCACTTTATTAAGGGAAACAAGACAGTAATTTTGACATCTTTGTTACTCTCAATTCAGAGAGAAAGGAACAGTTCCTTCTTTGATGTATGATCTTAAAGCTGGGACAATTAAAATCACTTTTTAGATATTGTACTTCGTTTAGTAAAATATTTAGTGCCATTATGATAGTGTAAACCATTAGACTGCAATTATACTAGCACAGCACAGAGCCTAATAGTTCTGTTGGAACAGAACAGTGATGCATGATTGCTCCATTAGGATCGGAAGTCTTGGAGAACTAAGGTTATTAAAAAAAATGAATCACGGTTACAGTCTTGATTTTGCTAGATTGTAATAAAAATATCTTGTTTATGGATCTAACTACCACTACTATGTCAACCTCTTAAGGAACTATTAAAAAAACCTGCAAGAATTAGTAAGGATTCTTTGGATTATGATTACGAAGTTTTTTGCCTTACTGTAGCTGGAAATCCAGAACCTCATCTGTATTTCCCCAAAATTGTTTTTCAGGCAGGTTGTACCGTGGCATCTTTCCAGGACTTAAATGAGGCTGTTTTTAAATGTATTTATGAGAGCAGTGTTCTAAAGATTGTGAAGAACTTTAATTCATGTTATCATCTAAATATTCTTTTGCAAAAATGCCCAAATGTACAGCCAGCATATTCACATAATTTCAAAGACATGTATAGATGAAAGATAGAGGAAGCATTTTCTTTTTGCTACCTTGCTTAGCTTTGAAAGCATTTAATAAGCGAGTTTATAGACGCAGCCAGTTTTCTCAGCAACAGGGGAATAAGAAGCATTTTGAAAATAAAAAGGAGATAGTAAGATTTTTCAAAATGAAATCAGGCATTGAAGAGCTGCATTAACACTGGTAGTAATATTTAACTAAAAAAACCCTGATTTCATTTGAAATTGCTGGCATTTGTTTACGTTTGGGAACGTGGATGTCAGTAGCACTTCTGAAACTGCAAAAAGACTGAGCTAGTCAGTACTGAGATAACTGTTGGGTCTTTCACATTTAAAAGTAGTTCAAGTCAGTGGAAATAAGCTTTAATTTTAGACTGGTTAAATATTGTTTAACTTGCATTCTCTGAAATATCTGTAAAACATAAAGAATATGTGAACTGTCTGCATCTGGAATGAACCCTGTGCTTAAGTTTATGAAAATTATGGTTTTGACTAATAGTGAATAGGAATTTTAAAATGTGTGAGCATAATTTAAAACACTCTATTAGTGAGAAAGGGGGTGCATTTTAATACAGAATTAACAAATATGACTCAAGAATATAAGGTGTTACTTTAAAAAAAGATACAGTTTAAATAAGGCAGTTGAAAATAACACATTAAAATATCTTTAAGGTCATAGAGTCCTGGAAATTTGTCCATTAGCTTGACAGAAATATGTAAGAAGTTAATTTGTATGAGCTGTGGTACAGAAGTGACCTAGACCTTGTTAAGGGCACTCTGGATTGGAGGGATCTTTGAAATAACATGGAAATGTGCATGAACCTCTAATATTCAGGGTCATGTCACAGTCCTTGGATTTGGACCAGCAGCTGGACACATCCACCACGCTCCAGTGGGTTGGGACTGTGCTGACTGCCATAGCAGACAATCCTATGGCTGATAATCTGCTCCAGTAACACCAGTTCCTTAATAGCTGCCAGGATAAGAAAAGTAATTTGAAATTTGGCAGTACTGAAGGAAACGGCTTCAAAAAGCTGCAAGTCTCTTCCTAACCAAATTCTGTTTAAAGAATCCCAGGCAGAGTACCTCAGCATACACAATATAGACTTGTGATCTTTTCTCTGTGTATTAGAGGCAAGATCTTCCCTCTTATTTAAGATGATTTCTAACAAGATTTACCTGCCATTGTGCAATTGTCTCTCATCTAGATAATGTGGGAGAACTGCTAAAATGAAGCAAAAGTGCTGTATACTTTGTTGTGTATCGGCAAAAGTGTATGTAAAGGGGTCCTGTATAGCCTTTTAGGGCAAATCTGCTTCCTCCCCTGTACTTTTTATAGAAGCACTGATAACTTTAAGTGAAGGTTGGTGTAAATCTGTACATTGGCAAATTACTTTAGCTGTCTGTGCCTTGATTTCAGTTGCATCCTCTTGCTGTCCACAGTGGCTGCTTCTTGTCTTCAAAGGTCTTCCCACATTTTATTGTTTAAAATGAGCTCTGGCTTTGAATACTGTAGCTTGATTTTGTTGCTGGTTTGTTTTTTTTTTTTTTGTGGCACTCTTGCAGGATTTTTTTGCCTTATTTTCTAGAGGAATGAGGCGAATATTGTGTCTCCAGGGCACTCAGTAACTGTTGTGTGCTGTTGCTGAATTTCAGCCACATTTGATGGCATGAGGTGTGAGGTATCCTTCCCAGGCTGTGCACCACAAATATATCCACCTGTGTCCCTGGGGTACCCCCATGTGCCTTGCTGATGTCTTGTACTGGCAGAGCTAATCTTAGCACTCTCTTGATTACACTTTAATGTAGTTAATTAGCATTTTTAAGTTCTTTTTGTTTTTTCTCAAATATCAGCTGTCAGAAGTACGCGTAGGTCTTATGAAACAGGTGCAGTTTTTGAATTGATTTAAATGAAGAAGGGAGAGACATTTGGCAAATATTAATTGGGAGGCACTCTGAATCAAGAGAGCAGACAAAATGGGGAAAACTTCAAATCTGAAATTGCCCAACAAATGGGATTTTGGGGGCCTATTTTTGTTGTTTGTTTGTCTGCTTGTTAGGTGATAGAGATATTTGATTCTGTGATTCTGTGGAGTACTTCATAAGGCTGTTCCCTTTGACTCATTAATGGATAGGAGCATTTGTTAATCAATTGTATGGCACCTCTCAGTCATTATCTTTTTCATCAGTATTCTCTTTTTGGATTCCTTCTGTCTTCTAATATTTAAAAGAAGCAAAAATGATAACACAAGAAATAAACGTGGAGATTTTTTTTGTCCAAGTAACAAAAAGTGCACAAAGCTTACCTTGAAGTGTTGAACATGAAGTGAATACAGGAGTCCAAGCTCATTTTAAATGCTATCTTGGTTTTATGACAACTATATTACTGTTTCTTAATCTATGGACCTACCTTACAGGAAATATTTGTAGATAAAACTTCATGGATGGTGATAAAGTAAGGAAAATGTTCCTTTATTCTCTGATGATGCTGAAATCTAAAAAAAAATAAAATATTATTGCCTCCATGAAAAAAACAGGACAAAATGTTATTTATACTAGCTGGTACGTTTCTAAACATTATTCAGTGTGTTTTTTGTTTATTACTGACTGAAAGGGGAAATTTGACATTGGGAAGAAGAATTCATTGTGTTCAGACAGCAAGAAGGCTATGGATTGCATCAGCCTCTTTCCCCCTTGTGACTTTTCTTCGTTTGTGAACCAAATCCTTTGTGTGCTCAGAGTTTTACATGGAGCACTTCAACACAATGTGCCTGCTTGGGGGAGTGGGAGGAATGGCACACTTTTAACAAGTATCCTTGAGGCAGAGAACAACAACAGGGGCACATTGCCATGCATCATCCTTTATTTATGCATGTGGAGTGCAAGGTAACCCACACTGAGGTCTGCTGTGGGAGAAGGCATAGCAGTGTCACAAAGCTCTGAAAGTTCAATAGAAGCAGTGAAGGACGTGTAGCTTCTCTGTATCTGCTCTGCATAATGGCAGCTCTGGTTTTTACAGCGCTTGGACGCTCGGTTGTCCTGGGATTTAGTGAAGGACATGCAAAACCAGTGCATTTGCTGTGAGTACTTCATGCTGATAGTCTGGAAATGGAGCAAGTCAGAGAGAAATGTAGCTTTTGGGATCATTAAAAATCCATTTTCATTAAAAGCCATGTATTGCAGTGACATATTTATACATTCATCCCTTGTCTGCCTATGGCTTACAGATAGAGTGGAAAAAGAGGCTTTTCATAACAATTTTAAAGCCTAAATGAAAGAAAAGCATTCAATTTACCTTGAATTACTTACATGCTGCACTTGTTTGGCTTTTTTTTCATGCTGTGTTGAATGGCAACTACTCTGCATTCTTTCTTTACCTCCAGTTCCTTTTGTTCCATCTATCTATCATTTGTTTTTATCTATATCTTCCGCCTATCTATTTCCTCTTTGTGCTCAGGGTTGGTTGCAAATTATATTTGTGATGCAGGGAGCTTACAATCTGACTGTCTTGATATTATTTTATGCAACCATGACTACCGTAAAAATTGGCTTTACCGCCTGTTTTGTGTTATTGATTTAAGCCCATTTCAGAATTAACTTGTTTGGAATGATCTGGCAATGTTGTGTGCCCTAGGTTCTCTCAGGAAAAATTCATCTCTCATAACTAAATGCAATAAAGTGTTCAAATATATCTAAACACAGTTATATTTGGAATTTAGATGAAAACTTTATGGAGTCAATGAAATATACAAGGCATGTGCAAGTTTTAGTTCTAGACTTACAAGTACTGTATTGCAGAAAAAAAGAGTATTCAGAGACCAGCTTTTTCCTAGAGATCTGTCCCTTAAGTGGGCTTTATGAAATTCCTAATCACATCATTCATGTTTCTATCTTGAATTGGTTGGACATAATTTTGACATTTTGACTGTAGGACTGCATCTGTATTTGAGATTATTGCCTAAATTCTTTTAGGGATTTGATGTTTCAGATCCTAATTTTACATTTGTCTTCACGGTTAGGTGGAAGTGTTTGTGTGCGGATAGTCAATGCGAGTCATTGAAAACCGATATAGTCACGGACAAAGACCCTCTAACTAATTAAAGTTAGAAAGTGGTATGTTTATTCACCGGCGGGCGGCACGGGAGTCATCTCTGAAAGGCGTGGCCGCCCCGAACAAGGCTCTTTGCTCTCTATTTATTTTCCAAGATCTTACATACAATACATGTGCATAACCCCAGCAGCTCCCATCCCCGCTCTGTATTAAAATGAGGCTCTCAGTCCTTCACGCGTGCGCAGTTCTTCTCTTGAATTGGGTCGGTGGTCTCGAATTGGGTCAGTGGTCTCAAAGGATGAAGTCAGGAGAGTCTTCATCAGGTCTCTGTGACCCTCTGGCACTGTCCAAGGTCCCCTGCTTTGTGATTGATTGATACCAAGTCCAGGTGCTGGCCATTGTTCTTAGTGGTTTCAGTCTGTTCTTATGACGGTTCACTTACTCCACTTTTTCTATAAACAAGCTCATAATACAACAGTTAGCTCTAGCTTGGGCATCTAATATTCATTAACCTACCATTTACTAATCTAACTTATATTTTGATCAATATAAATTGCTTCTAACCCTTAGCTAAAATCTTAACTCTAAATTTAAAGTTATGTCTCAAATGGAAAGTGATATACAAAAATAAATCTTCCCTCATTAATGGCTTGACAAGTCAAGTTTGAACTATCTCTCACAAATGGAGAAAATTAGATGCTGGGATAAAGAGGAAAATTTCGAACATGAATTTATTGCCATGTTAAAATATCCAGGTGTTAGAAATTATTCACTGACATCAGATACTCGTCCTGACTGTCTTTAACTGGCTCATAAAACCAGTTAAAAATTAAAAAGCTCGTCTCCAATCAGAGCTTTTTTCCAGGTGCATAAAAATGGGCCTAATAACTTTAGCTTTTCTATTTCATTGCCATCAAGACTACCTGGGTAAGAACTGCACCTCCTGAGTTGCAGATTTCAGGTTTGCTGCTGTCCCTGCCTGCTGACAGAAGCCCAGGAGCTACTGGCACCCTTGCAGCCCTGCCCAGCCTCCCTGCCCAAGGTGTCCCAGAATACACTATGCTCTGGGAGCAGATTGGCTTTCTTTTGGATGGTGAAAAAAAACCTGTATGCCAGCTGCCCTTTGAAATGTTTTTTAGTCCTGGAACTGGAATACAAATTCTCCCTTTTTTTTTTCTCTTCACAGATTTTTTTCCTGACTGGTGTATCTTAGATTTTTACTTATCTTCTTCTTGTCTTTCAGACTACAAAGGCTTTCTTGAGTGTGTATTTTAAATGTGTGGAGAGGAAAAAGCTACCCAGGTGAGTAAACAACAGATGCAAATCTATCCTGAGAAGAGTGCAGTATGGAAAAAGAACTATTATAATTCCTCCCACATTTGTGTTTTCATCTACTTATGAGATATATACGTGCGCCTTGTTAGCAATGATGTTATAATGCAAAAGCTAAAGTTTTCATATCAGAGGAAGCATATATTGTTAAATGAGCTGAGAACATTCTCCCAAGGGTTAGCATTTC
The DNA here is from genome assembly GCF_015227805.2 of Hirundo rustica. NCBI lineage: Eukaryota > Metazoa > Chordata > Aves > Passeriformes > Hirundinidae > Hirundo > Hirundo rustica. The sequence continues at coordinate 17,716,287 of NC_053458.1, forward strand.
TCTGGTATGTGTGAAATCCTACTGAAACAAATGGCCCTATTATTTTAATTGGATCTTTTGGTATTAGAACATTTTTCTTTGTACTGTAGTAAAGAACCTTCTTTCCTTTTTTTCCTGAAAATGGGAAATGAACAAACGCAGTTGATGGATTTAAACATTTATGACTTCAGCAGTAGATTATATCAATATAAATAGATGCAGATACACATACATGAATTAAATTAATATTTTATTATGGATTCCTCCATTCTCTTTGAAAATCTAGGGTTTGCACTTTTAAAATAAGAATGAAATTTTGCCTTGTCCTTTTGATTGATAACCTTGCTTGCAATGCTAATAATGACAGATGCACTTAAAAATCCAAACCAACCACAAACTACAAGAAATTTTTAAGCAAAATGTAGTAAATTTTTTTTGAAAAAGGATTGTATCTGTTTAATAAGTGAATTACTTGGGATCTGACACTCTTTACAGTCATGGATACAGTCATGAGCTACTCTGTGCTTAATTTGCTTCTGTGAGTGAGGGATTATGCAATACAATAGGTTAAACTTCTATAGACCACTCTAATTTGTTTTGTAGAAGATGAGAGAAGGAAGGGAGGAACTCTGTTTATCATGTTGTGATCAAAAGCACAATACAGTAGAAATTTTCTGTGAACATAGGCTTGAAAACTAATTTGTTCTATGTTTGTTTCCTCTCTTTTCTGCAGCTGTTCAATTACAAACTGTTACTGCTGGTCAGAAAACCAAATATCTATTCTCTAGGGTAGCTACATTGTACTCCAGTGTTTGATGATTTGGTTTCTGTTATAATTGGACTGAAATATTGAATTTTTTTTTAAAAGGAATTTTCCCATGCCTCCATCTGAATGTTAGTTGAACGTGCTCATGTATGTATGCACTATGTTTAATATATCCATACAGTAATAATATAAACCTGAAAACAAAATTAATTGAACATATGGAGCCAAAACAATTTTTAGTCATACAGAAAAGATCAAGGATCAATTTTTTAAGAACAAAATTAAAAAGTCATAGGGTTAGTATTAATTGAATTTTCTTGTTTACTTTTTACCTAGTTTATGCGTGTGTCTTTACAAGGACAAGTAAGCTTTGATGGGAAAAACACTTGTAGACTGACTAGTAACCAAAACATGGGTAAACTTCCCTTTTAGAAGTTGCCAAATATTGCTGTAAAAGCCTTAACTGAGGGAGAATCCTGTGAGACAAGGACTGCTCAGCTCAGTGCTGCCAGCTGTAGTGTGGGATGCCTTGGGTGGGTCCAGCCTCTCCCATGTGCATCTTGCTGAGGGTTGCTGGTTTCAGTAGTCTCACACATGTGCAGCTAGAGAGCTACTGGTCATCAGAGAAGATACTACAGCTGCAGTGACAAGCATGGAGTTGTCTCATTTTGGCGGTTATCCTGCAGTGGAAGTGATGGATTTTGTTTTTCATCCCTTCACACAGAATGATCTGCTATTTTGAGCGAATTTACGAGACAACTTGCTACTTACAAAGTAGGTCAGAGCCGCTCGAGTGTAAATTGCAGTTGCTTTTTGGGAATTAGTGCTGCTTTCCCCGTCCTCCTCCCTGGCAGACCGTGCCAGATTGTGCCAGCCTCCTGTTGGGTGCTGCTGTCCCGGGTGCCGAGTGCTGCCCGGCTGGAGCCCGGCGCTGTGCGGCACCGGTGGCACACAGCACCTGAGCCTTGGCACAGCCCTCGGAGCAAACGGTGTCTGGCAGCTGTTTCCATGGCAACACATGTGTTAGAAAATAAATATTTGCTCCACTTCCACAATCATCATTATGCTAAAAATTAATTGATGGTAATGTTTCTTCCCCCTCATTCTTGACAGCATTTTAGAAATAACCTAGTCATGTTTGCGGGACCAAACAGCATCTGAGGCCACTGCAGCTGGCTGTGCCCTGCCATGGATTTGGACTGGGAGCAGGAGCTGATAAAACCTCTCTGCTTTTGGTTAAAAGGCAGGTCAGATCCTGTTCTGCTCTGGAGAGCAGCTGTGGTGATGGGTCTAGGAGCGGTGAGCAGTATGGCTGGTGGGAGGGCAGGGCAGGAAGGGGCCTGGGATGGGCACAGCTCTAGGTGTCCTTTGTCAACGTTCTCTGCCCACCATCCCCATCTCTCAGGTGTCCTCCAAACTCTTACTGCCATCCCAAGTAGCACAGCGACTCATGACAGCCCTTAGAAAATAAATCCTAAGTGTGGAAATGCACTGTGGTAGTCCTGTAATTTTGCGTGCAGTACTCTTGGCTATACATATGCAATTTTAGGCTATTGTGAAATAGATAATAATGGATAATTGTGTAAAATGTGATTATTTCTTAATAGTACTTGCTCATTTCACAGTTTAAGGCTATAAATTCTGATTTTTAAAAAATCAGCTACTTCAAAAATTCTTGGAATTCAACCAGTGTTACAACATTCAGATTTATTATTATTTTTGGAATGCATTTATTTTGTTTTTGTAAAAGAGCAGAGTTTTCTTGTAGGAGGAAATTTCTGGCTGCTTGCGACTGTTTTTTTTTTGAGGTGTAAACTTTGTAGGAAGTTCTACAGAAGTTCTGCTGTGGCAGCACTAGCAACTGTGGGAACTACTGTCACACAGCATATTATTAGCTCAGCTGTATTTTCTTGTCTTGATCTATTCTGTTAGCAAGACATTGATTTTTCCCAAAGCCAAAATGTGGGTTTTTTCTGCTCTGTTTGGATTGTGTTATACTGTGCCTACCAGTATGGTATCAGTGTGCCATGAACACCATGACTACCAGTTGTCATTTGTCATGATTTGTCACGCTGAGTGAAACTGATGTTTGTCACCAATGTAAATTAGGGACCAAACGCAATTTACTGCCAAGACCTTTTGACAGAGCAGTTGTTATTGCACCCCATCCAAACCAGGGCTTACTGAAGTGTTTGAGTTCATGTTTAACCATGGTTCATCTTTCAGCACTATGAAAAGTCTACTATCTGTTAATTCAGAGTGACACAGTACAAGAGCAACTCTAGAAAAAAAACTTTAAGCTTAGGGGACCAGGAATAGTTGAATGGGCAGTGGTATTTTGCCTCTAGTTTAAGAGAAGGAAAACATGGAGAAAGAATTAGTGACAGTAGAAAATTAGGCCCATTTTAAAGAACTTGGCCTTTACGCTCCATGTGTCTTTGGTAGTCCCACTGTTCCTACTGTGCAAACACTTTCTGAAGAAGATCTGAGGCATTCTTGTAATTTGATGTACACAATGAGCTGAATGAATACATACCAGCTGAAGAAGGTAAATAAAAAGGGCACAGATCTGTTTGATAATTATTAATTTGCTTAATGTCACTGTTCTGCCTTTAAATTTGTTCATGGAGAAATTTTCAATTACATTGGTATTGCTGCAAGGAGTAGGTTTAGAGAAGTATTTGAATTGATGGACTGCCTAAATTGCATCTTTTGCTCTTCTTTTTGCATATTATATGTTTCATATAGGCTGAGCTTATATGAAACATACCGTGCTTAATCTGGGAGGCCTTTTTGTATAAAGTTTGAACATGCCTGAAGAACGCTATGCAATTAGACTGATAGATCAATTATGTTACTATAATATAGTGAGATGACACAATGGTAATCTTGCTGGAACCCAAACATGGCTTCTTTAGCACCTAATGGCTCTATTAACAGAACAATGGAGGGTTTTACTTAATAATTAGTCTGCTATTTGTATTGTTAGTCTAACCACTAGAGAAAAACAATGCCACATACCTAAGCTAGTAGTCATTGTTGAATATTGACTTCAATATCGGTGTAGTTGAATGTTGGAGGGTTTTGTGGCCTTTTTTTACATTTGTGTTGAAATTTGGCAAATTGTGAAGAAAGGAATGGTTTTATCATTTCAAAAGTTATGAACATGAAGCATGGAGTCAAACGTGAGTATCAATAAAGAGTGATGACTGCCAGATGGGCAACAGAATAGTGATAGGAGCTGAAGGGCTGTACAATTTACTTTGCAAAATGAAGTGGACATAAGGGAAGTAATGAATTCTAGTGATAAAGTGTTTGAGTTTTGAGATCACATTTGAAATCTGTTTTGCAAATATGCTCCTTACAAAAAGTCTTTGAAAAATGACCAATGTTATATTCCAACACCAGTTACAGAAGAGACACTTTTCGTTCTTTACATGTATTCATTCTGGATTTTTCCTTGAGGCAGAATCTGCGTCTGCCTTCTGATGGAGAATGTTGAAAGTTCACCTTATGAATAGTGTAGGGACCAGAAAAGTCAGAACAGGAGGAGAGAGAGGTATTACAGTAGGTTGTATGTTGAATCACTGTGTAATACAGCGCGAGTAGGAAGAAAACAAGCCCTAATGTGCAGTAGTCTTGAGGAAGGGCCACTTTGGGTTATCACATCCAAGTGTCCCCAGATCATGCAGCTTCTCTGGTGGGAGAGCTTGGGAAACCTCCACCCCACTCTCACATGAGCCCCAACACATGTACTCACAGTGCACCTGGGCCCTGCTACATGTATTGTTGGTAATGCAAAGGTGTCTTAAAATCCTCGCAAACAAAACTGAACAAATTCAGCTGTTTGGAGGCTGCCTGATTGAAGGATTGGCTGGAACACCCAAAGGAACCACTGGAGCCACAAACACTGTAAATACTGGGAGAGGTGCCAGGCATTGAGCTGCACTGGGGTCTTCCAAGGCCAAATAGCTGTGTTTAACTTCTGGGGGCACAGGAACTTGCTGTCTATGTGCTGATATAGGCAAGTGTACCTTGCTGGATGCTCTCTGGCCAGTTCTGCAGGAGCCGGTCCTGGGCGAAGAGCTAGTGGGAGATGGCTGTGCTGTGTGTCACCTACTGGCTTGGCTCCCCTGGCTCTAACCAGGCACAAATTCATTGATTTCTGACCATTTAGGGACAAGGAGTTCAGAGGACTGAGAAAGGCACGTGGTGGTTAGGTATCCACGCTGGCAGCAGGATATCTGAGACCCACCTTATCAAAAATTGAAATGCAGGGAGGGAGCCCTGAAGATTCATAAAATCTTCACCTCAATCTATGACTATGAGACTTATAAACCAAGTCTTGATTTTGTCAGAATTTTCTTAAGTATTGGACTGGATAAACTGATGAACTTTACATAAACATTTTAAAAATAAATTGTTGAAAGTTTTGCATAAAATTCACAAGATGCACTTGCCCTTTCTCTTTTACAGTGTTACAGAGATCAATTGTCTTGTTAGGGAACATCTAGTCTATATATTTTCTTTTCATAGGAAAGGCTCTTCATTTGGCTTCTCATTTTTAGTTCTGTGTGCTTGTTCATTGAATTTTGTTATTATTTTCTTCTAATATCTGGATAGGTGATGTAGTCAAGGAAAAGCAACAAAGATAGAAAATGAAGTTGTTTAGGTATATATATAAGGTGACCTACAGAGGCAAATTTTGGAGACTAAAGGGAGCTTTGCACTTGCCTTAAAAGGGATGGATTTCTGAGTGCAGCATTTCAACTGAGCTGAGCTGGCTGTGGTTCTCAATAAACTGCTGAGGAGAAATGGGACCTCTGCTCTTTCAGCCCTTCTCTGAACCCAGGGCTGACCCAGTAGCAACCTTCTATATTCATGGGTGCAAAAAATTCTGCAGATGATACATGTACAGCTGAGAGAGCTGTGAGCCTTGAGTGAGGCAATTCTGCAGCAGAGCATTGCTTTTTCAGGAATCCTCTCTGCTCCATCTGGGATGCCATGGTCTGTCAAAGCATAACAGCAGTGCAGCGGAGGCGGATTCACTTTTCTGTGGAAATAGATAAATTGTGTCCTTACTTGCTTATTTTTTCTTTTTCTTAGCAGGGCTATATGTTTAAGCTGTGTAGCTCATTTATTTTCCCTTACTGGAAGTACACACTGAGAAATTATTAGAGAGTAAAGTGGCAGAAAAAGATTAGAAGAAACACAGGTAATCCTTAAAAGGAAAACATTATTGACAATGATATTTGAAATATGCATTAGATTTGCTTATTATAAGTGTGTAAATGAAACATGAGTTTTGTGACTTCTTTTGGATCTATGCTATATTTTGGCTTATTTTCCTTTTAATGTACAAAGTAATAGGTACCTACTTTCAAATGGGAGCCTCTTAACAGTGGTAGATTTAGAGGTGCTTGAGTTTACTCCAGAACATAGAATTTCTGTTCACTTTTGCTGATTCAAATTTCTGAATGCAGGATTCTCAGTCTTCTACTTTATATTTCCACTTAAAATTTTCCTCTGTGAAATAATATTTTTATGCACAGCATTTGTGCTTAGAAGCATATACTAACCTATCATGGATAACAATAAAGTTAAGACAATAATTTTAGTTTAATGAGCCAGACATTCCCCCCACCCCCAAAGCAGAATGGCAACATCATCAGGTTTATATTTTATGATATGCATATGACTTGGTTTTAACTTGAAACCGCCTACATACAAAAATCCTGTATCTTATTCAGCAGTGATTTTGTTCCAGTGTCATTTTCCTCTTTCTTCCTTCTTTTGAACCCTTCCCTTCTCTTCCTCTTCTTTCTTTTCTTTGTTCTACACCCTTTTTATATTTTGCACAGATTTCCCTCCCCTCTGACATTTTTATCATTTTGAGGCATAAAATAGGGCCTCTCTTCTCTGGCAGCTGCGACCCCATCCCCTGCTGTACCAAATTGACACTTCTGCAAGCAGCAGCTCTACTCAGTCACTCGAAGGCTGCTGCTTTCACAAGTGTTGATTTAGTGCAGCAGGGGATGATGTGCCAGCTGTAAAACTCAGACAATAATAATAATAATAATGCTTGTGAAAAGTCTTATAATAAGAGGGAAAAATCAAAGGGTGTTGGGAGAAAAGGTAGGAAGGGTCCAGGTGGAGTGAGGAAGGGGACCAGTGTTCCTGGGGGGAGGTGGGTTACTCTGGGGACTGCCAAAGAATGGTAGGAAAGTGGACCGTGAAGTAATTCTTCTCCTCCTCTCCACTCTCTTTCCACTGAGACTGACAGTGAAGATGTTTTGTCTTTCTGTCAAACTGGGGAGTTATTTTGCGGTAAAATCCTAGCGGAAGTGGGTGAAGGACTTAGAATATGACTGAGAGAGTGAGGGGCACCTGTGCTGTAGAGTCACTTAATATTTGCAAATGCAACTTTTTGGATGACAAGATATTTGGTATTTTTATTCTTAAGGTGTATATTGCATGTCCATGGATATAGAGGATGGATCTTTTTGTGTATATAAAAATAGCGTGTTGTTAATTTAAAGCATATAAATGGAGAGTTCCTTCTAAGTCAGCCCTGATTTACGCTCAGTAATGTTCCTAGAGGAAATAGTTTATAGCTACTTTGTATCTGAATGTTTAATAAGTTGTTGGCAAGACAAAGTTGAAAAAACATTGTAGATTATATTTACTGACCACTTTTTTCTTTATTTTCATTCTCAGTCACTAACTCAGCAATTCATAATTTCCATGGTTCTGTTTAACTATTCATCAGTGATTTTGGAGCAGTGAGTGAAACACATTATGTGCTAAATATTGATATTGGTAATGATATGCCAATGTATGATAAGACAGGACAGTTTCAGATGGACATGCAGAACATGTCAGAGTAGACTTGAAAGGTGTTAATATACATGTGTACTAAATGTTATTGCTTAAATCTTAAAAAAAAAAAATAAAAATTTCTTAAATCTTACTCATAATATTTCCCAGTGTAGAGAGTATGAATTTTTTCAAAGACTCTTGGGAAGCCTGTTTCTTTTAAGTTCATTTCAGACATGGGTTTGTGTTTCTTTAAATTAATGGGAAATAAGGACATACTTAAAACTAAGTGTGTATATGAAAGCTGGTGGATTGAGGTTATAGTTGTCAGATCTTGGGTAAAACTTCCATCGTCTTAAAAGCATCTACTTTTTATTATTTAGAGAGATGCTTTATAATAGGCTTTTACAGTGATTACCTTTGTAATCTTGTTGTTCCTCATATTAATTGAAGAAGATCTTTTCTGATAACCTTTAGCTGTTCAAGGTATGTTCCTAAAGCATCAAAGACTGAAGAAACTTAGAAAAGACATAATGGATCATCCTGCCTGTTTTTTTACCAGCGTAGAATTATTTCATTGAGAACATTTTTTATTGTTATGTCTACTTTAGTTTGTAAAATCCCATGTGAAAGTTTCCATATCTCTCCTTGGGAGACTATTTAACAGGCTAATACATCTCGCTGTCAGGAGTATTTTCCCAATACTCTCTTATGCTTAAGCTTTTTCTTTCCTTTATTTCTAGTTACGTCCTTTTTCCTTGATAGCTTTTACACATGTTAAATATTTATAGGGTTTTTTTTCCCTTAAGAAACTTTCTTCAGTTTATCAATATCTTTTTGGTTTGGAAAAACCCACCTATGACCTCCTAGACCGAGAACTACATTTACCTTCAAACCATATCACAGTCAGCGTCTCACCACAGCATTTTCTTCATGTTCTCTTTCTCAGGGTCTAAAGAACACAGGAGATTCCAGCTATGAGAAATCTGATAAGCAGCCTATTTTCATCAGTAGTTTGAGATAAATCCCTTTGCTTTCTTTCTAATTCTCGATGTGCAGTTCTTCTGGCTGTTGTGAGTGAGGATCCCCAACAGCTGCTTGATTCTTAATTTCTCACCTCTTGCTGCTCTGCTTCACAGAAAGCCTGCATACTGCTTAGTGTTTGTACTTCTGCAGCTTGCACTAAATTCACTTCCTACGTGTTAGGTGCATCTGTTGATGTCAGAACTCAGAATACTTCCCAGGAAACAGAAAGCAAGAGAAAGGAGGTTGAGTTTGCATAGTTCAGGGTTGCAGGGAGGGGTCCAGCCTGTGCCAGCTCAGAGCACAGGCAAGCCAATACATTCCTGGCACTGAGAGAACTCTGCTTCTCTGCGCATCCCTCCCCTCTGCAACAAAGCAATTGCAGTCTCCTGCTGCATGCTGGTGGATACTGGTGCTATATACACCAAAAACTACAGGCAGCTGGAAAGTTTTCTTTCTTTCTAATGCAACTTTTTTTTTGTTGTTATTAGTTATGAATGTTCTGGCTTGCAAGAAAGGGGAAGAAATTGAAATGGCTTAGACAGCTTTTGACTGTCATTTCTAGTTTGGTTTTTCTAAGGAAATGCTGCTTGTCTGTCAAACTTCTCTAATTACTTTTGAACACAAGGAATATTTTCACAGCTAAGTTTAGTGGTGGTAGAGATCCCATCCCACAGTGGCTTTGTGTGATGGCTTTGAAATCAAAAGAGGTACTTTTGGGTGTCCTGGCTGACAAGCATGGTGTGTGCCTCACAGCATCATGACTGGGTAGCACTGGAGCAGCCCAGGAAGGTTTTGAGGAGACACTGTAGGGAAGGAGGGCATGGATAGGGAGTTTGGTCGCTTATGAGTGAGTCACAAGGCAGAAAGTATTGGTTTTCTGCTCAAAGTACTTGAACCTTTCCTGAGGAGTTTTCAGACTGTTAGAGACTCAGTGCTTGTCTAATTGTTCTTCCAGAATCAATAGTTAAACTTGCATTGATTTCTGCTGACTTCACATGCTTAGGTTTCCAGCTGTACTGTGGAACTTGAGATCTTGGTGTTTCACAGAGGCTTACTTGCCAGAGCTGTCTGAAATATATTCCTGAAATACTGAGGACAGTTTCCCTGAAAAGCGTGCAGGGTGGAAACACCCCTCCAGGTGCCCTTGTAGCCACTGTAGGTGCTGCTACCTGCCAGGCTGCTGTTTGTCCATCCATTTTACAGAGAAAGCCTGTGCCCGGTGTGCTTGTTTCCACCTTTTCCCAGGTCTGCATCTCAGAATGGCCACTTGCTGCTATCCTTCTAATTTTGACTATTCCAAAGCATTTTTACTGGATATTTTAGCTGAGTTTTGCCTAAGATTATTTGCCAAAGAGAATTCTCTATTTTATTCCTTTTTATGTGTCTGATTTCTAGGTGCTATGTATATTTCTTTTTAACCTGCAGTGTTTTCTAAATTCACATCTTCCACAGCTCTTGACAACAAGATCTACTGCCTAATACACGTTAGTGCCTTTATTTCTATATTTAATTGTAAAGAGATTACTTTCAAACATATTTCTGAAACAGGTGTAAAGAACAATGTTTACTAGTAAGTTTCCCTTAACTTCTTTTCATTGAGAAAAGGAGTAAAAAAGAGTAATGATATTGCACTTCTGCTGACTACTCTGCTTGACTGATTCACAGGGTATTTGCTCTTAACATGTTGTAGGAGTTAAAAAAAAAAGCGTCAAACTTTTTTTTTGGCACCCAGCTACAGTAGATGCTGTTAGAAGAAACATATGGCCTCACACTAACAGTGTTAAAGCACTGCTGAAGTATTGCATGCATGACATTGACAAATTTCCTCTAGGCTTTTTGTTTTCTGTGCTATTAAGCATTCAAAGTCCACTATTTCATTACCACTGATGATACAGAGAGCCTTATTGACATTCTATCCATCTGTTCATAACATGCATTATTAAATGTGAAGCAACTAGTAGGTAGGAGTGCACTTGCCAGCTGTACAATGAATTCTCAGTAGTTTGGTGCCCTCTATAAATTTTCTAGTATTCTGCCAGTTTCTCAGCATAATTTGCAATGGGGATATATTTTTTTTTTAATGTTTCACATTGTACAGAGAAAAGTTGCTTCAAAAGAATTCTTTATTTTGTTATCCCTAATGTGAAATCTTTAGATATAGTTTCAAAAAGCCCAATAGTCTTTTAACGTACAGAGACTGTTGCTAGTATCAGATCTCACTAACCACAGTTTTTTTTATTATTATTATTATTGTTATTATTTTGGGGTTTTTTTGTGCTGCATTACCTATGAACAAGACAATGGGGCCCCAATGAGTCACCCTATTCATATATTTTTGGAACCCAAAGGAATTGGTTTGACTATTTACAGATTATAACAGTTGGTAGTTGAATGTTTTATTTTCATTCCCAGTTGGTACAATATGTTCACAGCTGATGCTAATGGCTTGCCCATTTGATATCACATATGGTCCACTATTTGGGTCTCCTAAAGCTTTCTTTTGTGGTCAAACTGTTTTAAAACTTGTATATGTTTAGGTTTGTTCTGTCTGCTGGAAAGGTGAATATGAAACTCTGAAACTGGTCAGCTTCAGAGTAACTCAGCAGTTCTGTTGTAAAAGATTCAAAGAATTTGAGTCTAAATGTCTCATTAAAATATTTTTATATAAAATTGAATAAAAACAAATGTCTTACAGCATCATGTGAAATTCTGAAAGAGATATCCTTTCCTCTCTCTTTGTCTTTGAAGCTGTTATTGAGTTACCCTCCAGTGTATACATGCCACTGAGCATCATGAGGACTGCTTTTGCTGGATGTTCAGTTGTATTGGAAACCAATTTATATATAATTTGTATTGCTTAAATCATAATTTGTATTTTCATTTGAATGTTAGTGTTCTGATAGGTTTTTGTGGAAAGATCTAAGGAAGTAAATATATTTTTCCTTTGGTTTCCAGAATAAGAGCATAGAAAAAGAGAACTAAAAGAATACAGATACAGAAATTAAAATTACAAGCCTGTCCAAAGTTGTTCTCCTATGATACAAAGTGTTTATACTGACGCTGAAACATAACTGATAAAGCCACAATCTCATAAAAATATTATTTCCAAAACCATTGCGTTACCCTCTGAGAGCTAAAATTCTCATTTATTTATAGGAGTACATCATAATAGCTCTAATTCCCTGAGAAGTGGGCATTGTATGATAATTAAGCAGGGTAGTACATTAATTGTCCTCCACTTCACCTTTAGATGTTTAACTCCTTATCTAGTCAACCAGCAAGCAATAATGCTCACTTATTTGTGCCTTACAGTTCAAATAATTATTTACCTAGGTAATTTATTTGAAATAAAGCAGAATAAGCATATTCACATGCAAGGGGCATTGCAATGGTCTTAGATTACCATTATTTAATACCATTCAGCTGTAGGATGTGGGTTTTATGGTTGGATTTTTCAGCCATGCAACTTTAGCTGAATAAGAGCAATGTGATTTTGCATGCAGGAATATTTCTCTAACTAATGGGACAGATTTAGCAGTTTTTGCCATGTGGCTTCTGCTTTCTGGTGGGCTCTCTCACTGATGCCTGTTAGGAGAGCGGGTACGTGTGTGTTGGAAGTGTTGTCTGTGCCTGGCACATCTGGCTCCTGGTGCTGGATTAAATGAGGCTTCTAGTGATAGGACAGAGGCTCTGGCTTGTTTAGTTTCAGGGGAAAAAGAACATGTTGCTGGTTTAGAGTCAGCCCTGGAAGGAGATTGAAATTAAACTGAAGTAGGAGGTTTTTCAAGTGAATATAGTCAATATTCAACTGGAGTGCTGAGGAAAGAAAAAAAAACGCAACTAAACCTGATATTTTTGCAAATTAAACTAACAGATGAGAAATAAAATTCTGCCTTCTACTATAAGCAGTTTCAGGGACTTAGAAAATGATAAGAAGTTCACTTGAAATATCTTTAAAAAAAAGGTCTAAGGAAATCAAATTATTAATGAATTATTGCAGGAATGGACTGTGTGCATGATGATGTGGTAAAAGGTATTTGTTAGACAGGTATTGGTCAAAATTCAGTGAAATTTTGGGTACTCTGACTGGACCCAAGAGAGTTAAAGGAGTTAGTGATGTCTTTCCCAATTTATTAGATAGAAATGGAAGATTATGCAAGAAGTATTTGGATTTATTGGACAGAGATTATATTCAGGAAAGGAAATATTTCTCTTAAGTAGCAGAACCAAGTGTTAGGAACTAGAAACAATACTGGTGAAAAATTATTTATGGGGTCTTATTAATAAACCACAAGCCCACAAGACACCAGGAGCAGTAACTTGTTTGATGGCAGGTATTTGTCAAAACAAGAGTGTTACAAGGCAAAAGTGGTCACAAATTGGGTATCCTGTGACATAGGCTATCATACAGCATATTCTCAGGAGTCCATATCCGTCAGATTTGGGGTGGCTAAGCCTGGTCTGAACAGACTGTCCTAGTCTGGGCACGGTGCTACACCTGTGTCAGCAGCACTGGCACATAGCTGACTATGGGAGAGCAGCAGGGCACTGCAGAGACAGCCCTACTGCTCATTGTGGAGGTGGTGTGTCTTGTGCCACCATCTCCAGAGGCAGTCACAGCATGCCCCTGTGTGCTGGACATCATGTCCTTCCCTGTGCTGTATTGACTCTGGCCTCCCTGTGACCTTGGGGCATTTGCTCCATGTTGCAGGATGCTCATGTAAAGTTGGATTTTGCAGGGATTTTGTCCGTGCCAAGGGGATTCTGTTGGAAAGAAGCGTTACACTGATTCTAATCTTTGACTAAAAAGTTAATTTCTGATTGATGCATGGAGAATGATGGACTTCCTGGAGGTTTTTTTCCTCATTTATTAATAATTCCTTATTGTAATTATGATCATCATTATCATCGTTATTGTTGTTATATCATCCAAAACATGTGAGTGCTCCATCAGAAGCATCTTCCTTCGGTGCGTCACTTCTCTCTGGCCCCGTGTGGCTGGGGTGAGTGGCGGTGTTGGGCACTGCCCTGCCCTCGGGGGCTCTTTAGCCCATCCAGGCCCCTGTGCCGCCTTAGCTAGAGGCTGTTACCCATCCCAGGCCAGTGATGAAGCTGTAGGCCAGACCCTTCCAAGAGCCGCCAAGATACAAACCTCACTCTCTGCCCAACAAATTATTTTCTTCCCAAAGCAATAAGATTTTTGTAGCTCTCCGCTACATACACTTTCTTCTTGTTTTGACAGGGAAAGAGCCTGAGGCTGGAGCTTGCCGAGAACACCATGTGGAAATGGTTTGCTCAGCTGCCATTGCTCAGCAGGGAAGGTGAGGGGTGGGATGGACTTGATGAAGCAACTTCATCTTGAAAAACAGTTGATTAGAAAAATACCATCAAATTGTAACTTATCAGCTCTAGATATATTTTAAGGAGTCCTCTCTCCTTAATGGGATTAAATTACATACAGTGTTAACCCAGCGTCTTCTGCAACAATCTAAATGAGTTGATAACGTGGCACTTCATTGCAATAATAATTCTAAAGTACTAGCAGGCTTGATGGGTCTTCAATAAATGTTTTATTATTTAGGAAAAATATACTCTACAAGTTGCAATGTGCCATGCTCATTCATGCTGTAAATCAACAAAGATCAGCAGACTGAATAGGGAAAATGAAAAGCTTATTTAGGAACTGACACAAGCTTTCAGATGAGCAGGAATGGCTGAAGTTAACTGCATTCATTTTTCTTTACTTGTCACAGTTGCCACTTGAATTTCACTGCTAAAGATTGTGGGTAGTTTTGCTTTATGAAATTATATCTATGAAAACAGTATTTGCATTTATATAGGCTTAGTTATAATAAAGTTAAACCTAGCACACCCCCTTGCCTCCACAAACAAACAAATCAACCAGCCAACCAGAAACCTCTGTGTTAAAATAATATTTATCTGTCAGTTTTCCTAGGTCTGAACAGGATTCAGCTAAACGGTCCCTGCTGGCTGCTTTAAAGGCCTGAAGCCTGTGACCATGTGAAATGTGAGAATGCAGAGCTTTGGCCATCCCTTTAACTTCAGCTCTCCTGTAAGGCTGCCTCTCTCCTCACGAGGGTAAACCAAGGGTTTTTTTAAAAATGATCTTGATGTGGGATGATTTAAGGCCCAGAGTGGGTGACAGGGGTGAGAGACTAGGAATTAATATGGTCCTCGTGGTATGGTTATAACATGCCTGAAATCCACTCCATTACCATCCTTTCATGTTCCCTAGCACCTGAAGACCCTTTCTTGAATTTTGCAGTGTGGAAAATGCAAATCCTGAATGCTGAACACTGGTTTCTCCTGAAAATGTTATGTGTTTGAACATGGAGTAAAATCCCTTGCAAACTCTTTATGCTGATGTCCTTAGAGAGATGTGACTTCTTTGGCTGATCCATGGAAGGAGAAACCAAGACAAGAAGACAGGTGAGTTAACTCATCCCATGCCTTTGTGTAGCCTTGAAAAGGACAAGGTTTTTTAAGCCAGCTTCAGAAATTATTCCCCTGCCCTGACTTACGCCGCAGAAAAAATGAAGAGAAGATGAAAATAGTTTTCAAAGGATTTACTGGGTGATGCCACGCCCCTGGTCATAGGTCTCCAAAGGGAAGAGCTGCTTTCTGTAGGGCAATTAAGCTGGACCTGCCCATTGAGGATGGCAGCAGGGACTGAGCATATGAGGAGAAGGCTTCAGGATCAGACCGGTATGATTGTGTACAAGCCTCTGACTGCAACACTACCCTGAGGAAGCAGCTCATGGATGGAGGGAACAGTAGGCAAAAAGCCAGCTAGCAGGTTTCTGATTAGGATTGTGCCTGCTGCTGTGTGTTTACTGGAATGTGTATTTATATTAACATGAACATTTATGTGTGTACGTCTATATACAAATGAAAGAGTTTTTGTTTCACTGTAGTTATCTGCATATTTCTTCCCATTTGTCGGGTGCTTGTGTCTGCCAGTGAATGGATACTTTCCTTGGCTGTGGAATTACTTATCTAACTACAAGATTCGCTGACTGTCTCAAATATCTGTTCTCAGTAGCTCAGTTTGCTTGGCTTAAACATACCATGATTTTGTTGTGGTGTCTACTGTGCCTACAGGAGAGGAGCCTAATCTTGTAGCCAGCAAAACTGGCTCTGTACTGAGAAGGCTGCTGAGACTAGAGCTTGGAAATTATGGAAATAGTATAGTTTTGCTGCAGGGGTTGTTCCACTGACTTGGTCTTGAGCCTCTTGGGTTGATCTGATGGCATCTCTGGTGTTGGCAGCCCATGGCTAGACGCAACCTCCTTGAGGCAGATGCTCTGCCCTCCAGTGAATGGTGGTGAGTTGGGTGTGTTCTTCCAGCTCCTAGGACTGCTGGCAAAACCCTGCTGCTGCTGGCTGCTGCTGGGGTGTTGCTGGCTCCTGTGGCTGGACAAAGCTGAGGCCTGGCCTTCACATCTTGCTGAGGAGGCTTCAGGACTCTTACCCTGAATTCCTCACTTTGAGTTTTAGGAATATACGTGATGTTCAAGAAACCCTTGGAAGTGGTGTGTTACCTTCCCCCATTCTTTTTGTCAACCAAGAAACTGAAATGACTTTGCCCCTTTGAAAATAATGAGTGGTTTGTATGTGAGAATAATATATGCAAAAAAACCCCCCAAAAATCAAAAAAAACCCCACCAAGATTTGGAGACCTGTTTTAGACTTATTTCAGATAGTTATCTGAAGCTGTTGTTATCGTAACAACTTTAAAAAAGCTAAGCATAAGCCAAAGACTCAAAAAAGTCGCTGAGATAATGCACAGTGAAAGGTTTTGAGTTTGCTTCACTGAGAAAAGTTTTGTTTCTTGAGCCAGCCATTTATATGCTTAGGAAAAGTCCAATTAAGATGACTGAATTGTAAGTGTCATAAAATAGAGAAGGCAGGGGATATTTAATTATAGCTGTGCTGCCAGGCACCAATAGAACAAAAGAAAAAATGTTCACCTAAAGCACAAAGTACTGCCTAATACATTTGCTGTAATAAAGAGACAATATATGGTCTAAACACACACTTCTAAATAGTTCAAAAAGCTGCACCTTATGATTTCCATGAAGCTGTTTTTCCAATTATCATCATGGTTTAAGAAAAAGTAGTATCATTTTAATATTGAGACCTTCAACTTTGGTCACAGGTTGAAGAAGAAGCATCATGCATTAAGCCAAAAATGTTGCCTGAGAAAATGGATTTGTGACCCAGAAGAATGTATAATTGATGTGTGTGGTTGTCTGAATGGTAGAATAACAATAGTAACCATTAGAGATGAGAGCTGGAACTAGTCAGGCAGTGAGGCAGGATGTATTTTATAGGTCATCTGGGCTCCATTCAGATCTACAGGTTGCTATTCCTTCTCCATACTTGAAAGCATTTAATAGATTATTACAAAAGGAAAAGGATGGTATGCAATAATGGTTTAAATTGAAGCTCTGAATATATATCACCACTGTGTGACTCCTAAATGAATGCTTCATTTTTAAAATTCTCCCATGACATACTTGAAAGTTTGCCAGAGCATCTACGAATTAAAACAATGAATTGACCAGCAGCAAGGGTAAAAGACTCTGAATAGTACGGTAGAAACAGTTGTTCTTTTCTGGGGCACAGACAATTACAAATAAGAAGCCCCCAAGAAAATTTGTTCCGAAGTCGTTTTCTATTCTCTTCAAGGCAGATGGACTGGTTTTGTTCTCTCTTGTTTCATAATGTTAAAATAAGAAAAAAATACAGAATTTTGGAAAGAGGTTTAACTGTCAAACAAAGCCAAGAGCACATAATAGTGAAGTCAAATTCAGATTCCCTTCTTGCCTAGAAAATGCTTCTTTCATATCAAAATTGATGCAAGTTAAAGGGTGGAGAATCTTTTGTGTTTTGTTTCACATGAACATTAAAGTTTTATTCCTGCTTTTAATGGGTAGTATTTTACAAGTGTAATGGAACATAATTTTACCAGGTTTCCCTAAGGGAAAGTCACGGCACGATTACATAGGCAGTCCTAGCTCATTTCCTATATTGCTTACAATATACATGCAAATATACTTATGTAACTCAAGTTAGAGGTAGATTGAATAGCATTCAGATAATCATAGAGCAGTGCAGATGCTGAAGAAAGTTTTGCAGGAGAAATATGCATTGAATGACTGGTCCCTTGCAGCCATACATGCCCCCAAGTAATGTTTTTCTGCAAGGCAGAAGATTCAGGTTGTGTCAGACGGAAATACCTGGCATGCATACGATTTGCCACTTCAGGATGAACAGGATTTTAGCTTATCTCTGTTGATAACATATCCCAGCGGGCAGTGACAGTGGTATATCAAGGGGATGGGGGCCCTTGTGGCTTGCAGTGTTCCCAGAAGTAGGGACAGCCTGGAAAGGGAGCCATCCTTTCATGGACAGAGCTCTTGCACCGTCCTCCAGGGTAATGGGCTGCAGGGTGGTGGGATGCAGAGGGGCCCCATGGGCATGGAAGGAGGTTTAAGCCACCTCAGGTAGAGAAGCACAGGTATCAGAGCTGGGAGTGTAAGGATGACAGTATGCTCTCCAAACTCCTTGCACAAGGAATTTTTCAGCTAGAGATTAAATAAATCTTTTAATTGTGAATAATAATGGTTTTCCACAATGTAGTGCATGCTGTAATTCTAGCGCTTTTGGTATAAAAAACAAGTAAAAATCTGTGTTTTAAGCTAGTATGAAGGGTCTTATATTTATGGGAATTGTAGGGGTGGTCTTTCTGGGGTAGCTTGTGCATTGATGAAACAGAGATCTGTAAGAAAAATGATCTCTTTCTTCTTATAGAGGATGATTGAACAATTTTAAAACATTTTACTAGCACATGTGCTAGATGTGCTTAGTCTCTATTTCATGAGCAATAGGTAGTCTTTTGCTTCTTTATTTATTTATTTATTTATTTTTTTTACTGCCAGACTCTCTTTTCAGATCTGACTCTTATTTAATCTGATGTGGCTCACCACGGAGAAACTATCCCAAGTTTTCATCTATGTGGTATGACAGCTTAGTGTACATAAAGCTAGTCTTGGTGCTGGTTATTTGGAGATGCACAGCGGAGACAATTGTAACCTGCTTGGAGTCAAAGCAAAAGCAGTTTCTAGAGCGCTCCTGCAGGACCACTGGCAGCTGCTGTTTCTGTGGCAGGTGTGTGGAGGTGTTGCTGTAGTTGGCATGTGGATTGCAGGTGTGAGACTGGCAGTGCCTCTGGCAGCTACTGCCTCTTTGGGTAGGCAGATTCCTTCTCATTCTTTTTAGAGAAGGTCAAGAATTAACAAAGGCATAATAAAAAATGAAGCTCAACATCTCTCTGTGTTAGATTTCTTTTAAACTTTTCCTCTGTCAATGTTAATATCTCAGATCCATAGGGAATAGCAATAGATAGGTTAGCACAAAATTTCTGTTGCAGGTATATGCCTGTATGTGCTGTGGAGAAAACTGGATAAAGACAACATTTGGAAAATTAGTTACTTTTTTTTTTGTATTGTAGTTAGAGCTTTTTGTTCACTGGCACATTTGAAGCCAAACTACCTTTTAGCAATTAAGAGGAATATTTGTTTAATGTATTTTTTCTTTATTTTGTTTGGATTTTTATTTGACACATCTCAATTACCTGCCAATACTCAGAAATATGAATTGTATCAATTTCATTTTAGTCAAGTGTAAAATTTATCATCCGGATAAACTAACATCAGAGTCAGTATCAGACTTAGGAAGTGTTTTTATTTCCTTGCTCATTAGTTAGCATTTCATCTGTGAGTGTGGGATGGATAAATTTCAGAGTGCATCTGATTTAACCTCTAAAAATGTATCTTGTCATGACTTAACTGCAGACAGCAGGTAAGTACCACTTAGTACCTAGCGGGACGGGGAGGAGAATCAGGAAAAAGGTGAACCTCATTAATTGAGATAAGAAGAGCTTAATAATTGAAATAAAGTAAAAAATAAAAATAATAGTAATCATAGGAAAAAGAGAGGGGTCTAAAGAAACACAAATGACACACAATAGAATTGTTCGCCACTGTCGCACCGATGCCCAGCCCATCCCCAAGCAGTGATCAGCAGCTCTTGGCCAACTCCCCCCAGTTTATTTACTGATGATGACATTCTGTGGTGTGGAATATCCCCCTGGGCAGCTCGGGTCAGCTGTACCGGCTGTGCTCCCTCCCAGCCTCTTGTGCACCTGTTTGCTGGCAGAGCACGGGAAACTGAAAAAGCCTTCGTTTAGAGCAAGCACTACTTAGCAACAACTAAATCAGCGTGTCACCAGCAGTATTCTCATACTAAATCCAAAACACTGCACTGTATATGCTTGGAAGAAAATTAACTCTCTCCCAACTGAAATCCAGGTACCTCAGGTCAGTGATGTGGGTGCTCCAGTGCTGTGCTAGCCCATCTCAGGCAGGAAGACAAAAATGCCTTCCATCCCAAATTCTTCCCATGAGAATGCCTTGTTTGTGTATCTTTTCATGCTTAAGAAGATATTTCCAGATGGACTGCGATACTGAATTAAAGTTTTGCTTCTTTGTTTGATTTTCAAGTTTAGCAACATGATCAGCACGGCAGTCAGTGATCCTGTCAGGTGTCTCAGGTTCTGCACCTGTTGCTGGAATTTTCATCCGCAGTATAAAAGGGTGCCTCTGGTTTTGCTGTTTGTAAAACAATTTTAGCTGTTTTACATAGGACATTTGTAAGCCAAATAAACTGGTAATGTGGTTTAATGTCAGCAGAAATTCGGTAAAGGAGCCTTTTGGTTAACCAAGGCTTGTTCCATTTTTAGGAAAATTCATATAAATTAAGGATATATGTGAAGTAAGTGCACCAAGCCTACAGTGCTTTAAGCTCCTCTGTGGATGATCTAATTCGAAAGGAAAATGGCTCTAGTTCATGGTAGCTTAATCCTCTTTACAGTAAAGTCAGACTACTTTACCTCTCAGTGAGAATATCCACAGAGGGATTTAATGCATTTTGACTTACATGCATTATCATCTTGGGTTTAGTTGGTTTATCTCAACTTCTCTGGATGATCTTTTGTAGAAAAACCACAGACACAGATATCTAGTGCTAGCTTATTTAAAGCATAGTCATGTAGTCATGTCCTTAATCTGATACGGGTTTTAGTGTAACCATGTTAAATGATAAGTGAGAACCACTTTGTTAAGGGTTTCATATACATTCTTATCCCAAAGGATAACAAAGGTAGTTCTTTATTTGTGACTGCGCTTCCCAGAAATAATTTAAAAGCTTCAGTGTAAGTGGTTGGCATCTGCTTGTATCATGCCTGTGACCTTTCAGCCATAATTACAAATTCTGGAATTTGAAGCTGAGGCTCAACAAAATATTTCAGATTACTCTTATCTCTGTATGTCTTCTGTGCTGTTTTGCAAGCCAAAGATAAAAGGATACAATACTTTGGAGGATCTTCAGCTCAAATGGTTGTAAAGTCAGCAGAGTGCTGGAAACACCTCTCATCTTCTGTGGAGAGATTCAATCCTATACCTGATGGGAAGAAAGGGAGGAGAAAACACTGACTAGATCTTTTTCCAGTCCTTGAAGCAGTTTTCTTTGAGAGAATGACATTTTTCAGGCCAGACAGTTGGCAAGGGTCTACTGGACAAGATAGAGCTGGAAACATGCAATGCTGTATGGTGTCATCAGAACTAAAGATTATGAAAGCTTTCTGAACAGATTTTCACCCCAGAAGTAAACAGAATATGCCAGGGATGTCCCACAGTAATGACAGTTGCTGTTCCAGCTCAACTGATTCAATTGGCCACATTGCCTTTTATCTAAATTCCTGTTTTCATCACATGACAGGAGGTGCAGAAAGCACTAGGAGAACTACGCCACAACAGGAGTAATGAATTCTTTGCAGACTTTTTCGAACCTTTTTTTTCTGCAGCCTTTTTTGAGTAGTTTACTTTATAGCAACTTTGGCTTGAAGCTGAGGGTACTAACAAAGCTGTTATATGAAAGCATTATTGGTTTTTGAGGAATTAAGCCTATGCTTGACAAGTTCAAGTTTGCTGTGTCTTATGTTATTTTTTATTTTAGCAGTGTTTGTGTACCATGCTTTTGTGAGTTAATGCATAACAACTCAAGTCAGTTAAAAGTCTGTGGCATTAGTGAAACTGTGAACCACATAAAAGACCAAATTGCTTTTTCTCTTTCTGTAATTGCCACTAAAATAAAAGCTGCCTTTACTGTAAAATTTTTCAGAGTTAACCCCTGCAGAGCTCCCAGGCTGATGAGGGAGAAGTGTAATTAAGGGTGTGTAGAAGGGGAAGAACAGAGGACTACCTGTAATTAGGGGTGCTCAAGGGCAGTAGAGGGCAAAACTTGCAACCACGCATCCCAGGTCCCAAATGAAATGCAGTGTAATGAACAAGGGTCAGCTGGGATCCTCAGCACAGCAGCTTTGGCAACCCTGCCCTGCTTGCATCCTTTCCAATAGCCCTGCTGGACATGGCAGGGAATGATGGGAAGGGCACAGAGTAGATAGTTGTGACTGCAAGCAAGAAGAAAAAGGGAATTGATTTTTTTTTGTATGTTCTTTATGGCCACAGTTTTGAACAATATTATAAATACTGTGAGATGGGAGGGCAGGTGGGCACCTTACACCTGTCTGTGGGCAGAAGTTTCAGCCAGCAGAGTAATGGAAGGAATGATGGACGTGCAGTATTTCCTGTGCGATAGGTATGCCTCCATCCTGGTAATTATGCCATCCTTATATCAGTCCTAAATATAAACAAATCTCCTTTTTCAGAAACAGCAGGAATGTGTGCTTAAGTATAATAAGAAATAATTAAGTATAATAATTCACTGTGTACCAAATGTGGATAATGTAATACATTGCAAAAGCTAAAAAGAGCACCCACCAGAGGTATACAGTCATTGAATTGGTTTTATAAATCTAGTTTTGTTTTTAGAATGTAATAAAAATGCCATATCATTACTATCTGAGGGACTGTCTTTACTAGGGAGATTGTATATACTTCTTTATGGTATTCACTTTGTCAAACAATCCAAATACTACCACTGATGATGAATGCTTGCCCTGCTTTTGGATTCCTTAATGATTTGTCCTGTTTTATTGGGTTTTTTTTTTTTTTCCTTCCTATTAGAACAGAATAATAATTTTGAAAACATGGAAAATAACAGATTTTTAAAATGTCTTAAATATCATTTTGTCTGGATAACGGTTTGAACTGACTAATGCGCTGTTTTTAAAAAGGTTGCTAATTATCTGAATTTCACTGTGGTTTAATAAGCAGCATCTAAAGTAGAACATGGGAGGTGGTGCTTATTACCTGCCAAGGAAAATGTTGTCTTTTGAGGAAGATAAGTTATGTCAACCAATTTATAGCCTGATTTTAGATCTCCAATACCATTCCCTTTCAAGTCTTGGTGGGCAAAGGTGATTGAGGCTTAAGTGATTAAGAGAGTGGAGAACAGAGGTATTAATGCCACGACTAACCCTGGGCAGGTCTGAGAGCCATCAGTATCCTGGGTGCTTGCAGTGAAAGGAAATGGCTCTCACTGAGCATTGCAGCCAGCAGCTCCTCACAGTTTGAGAAGAAATTAAACCACGTGACAGTGTCAGTATTTCTGTTAAATTGTGCTCTATCTCAGTGCTGTGCCTTCTTTGTTGTCCTTGTTAGCTGTTTTAATAAATGGACCTTGTAATTCTCTTTGAATGTATCTGATAGCTAAAGGAGCTGGTACAGGGGAGCGGTCATTTGTTATGGACAGCTCTGCCCATAGCAGCTGCATGCATAGAAATGCTGGAATTGCCTTAATGAGGTGGCACTTTTGAGCTGGAAGTCACTAAGGTCAGCAGAAAGGTGGCATTTAATGTCCACTGGATGAAACAGAACAAGGTTGAATCCTTACCTTAGGTTAGACCTGATAAAGTTTCTGTAATCCAGTATAATAATTTTCTTGCCTGCTCTGTCAATTTCCAAGCATTTTTGTTCTTCCTCCAGTGGGTGAGATGCAGAAAGCGGGTAGCCAGGATAGGTGCAATTATGTAATAGTTAATGTTTTAATGATTATTTCACTTTCACAAAGGTGTTCTGGGCAGCTTCTGTTTAGAAATGGCAAGGAGTGTATAAATGTATTTTTGCTTTGTAATGTAGGGGAGTAAAATGAGACATTCATATTCCATTAACAGGATTACGGTCTAAAAGTTATTTTGGGCATCTTTATTATGGTATCCACAATAATCTTGAATGTATTAGGCAAAGGAGAAAAACTAATCTGCAGGTCATAGGTAAATTAATTTTAATTGAGTCAATTCATGAAAGTTAAGCCAAGAAGAAGACAAAAAAAGACTTTTTATTAATTATTTCGATAATTTTGTGATAAGCACACAATTCCAGTCAGTGTAGTGGTACTGTTTAGTCTTTCTGTAGTCCAGTTTATTTTTCCATGGCATGGACACACTCACATAGGTACCAGTACTGTGGTAGGCTTTATTCAGTGTATCAGGTGCATCTGTGGAAATGGTGTGAGTGAGATTCAATGAGCCCCATACACCAAAATGAATTCCTTCAGGCGTTCAAGAAGGTATGATAAAAACATTATCAGAGGCTGAACATTGTTTTCCAGAAAAACCATCGTTTATGACATTCTAATTTTCAAAGCATATTTACAAAACAAACTGCAGAGAAAACCTGCAAACAAATGTTGACCATTCTAGGAAATAGTAAAAAGCAGGGACCACATAATTTTCTAATTTTCATTTCCTTCCTGTTAGCTTTTAACTTTTGACTCGTGTCCAACTATCTCTGTTTCTCTCATTGCTGTCCCATGGGAGTGAGTGGCTCTGGCATGGCTCCCTGTGCTGTGGCCATTTGCTGCTCCAGAGGTGCTAATTGTCCTTTCCTCTCATAAAGTCTAATTGATCATATAATAACTTCAATGCAGACCACAGCTTTCCAACATGCTTTTGCTGCAGTTTGAAACCTGTGTTTCAGACCTAAAGAATGGCTGCTTTGTTTGTGTATTTCCCCCCCAACTCTAATAGTTGGTCTCATAAAAGATATTACTTCTCTCTATAAACCTTGACTGTCTAGCTGCATTTGTGTTCTTTGGGGGCAAGCAGGAAAACCTCCTCAAGCCTCGAGTCTCCTTATAGCAAAAAACTGTAGCCATTGAATTATAGTTTTAAACATTAAACTACTTCATTGACCCCATTCTACTGAATTTGAACATACACTGATCTTAAGAATGAAGCAGAAGGATTCCCAAGATTTTCCAGCCTGATGCTGGTTTGAGTGATCTAGAAAATCCAGAAGTTCCATCAGAGAAGTGCTTGAACACTTTGGCCATATTTTAGTGGGAGGCTGTGAGAGACATTAAGAGTCCTGTTCAGATTTGGGGACCCCAACTCCAGCTGGGGCAGGAGTCCCATTGTGGCAGGGCCAGCACTGTCCCAGAGAGGCCAAAAGGCATATAGGGTGGCTGGGGACAATCTGTGCAGCGCTGATGCCCAGCCCTTACCCTGATGTGCCACCTGCAGGGAGATGGGAGCAGGGCCATGTCCATGGCCGTCCCCAAGGTCACCAGTCATGAGAATTGTGGCTTTGCTTTTATATACATGTTTTTGCATTTGGCCATAGTGCGTGGCACAGACCACCTACTGCATCTCTGTTCATGGGCATGATTTCTTAGTGGGAAGTTGACTGTGATGTCCTTTGAACAGCTCTTAGCCTTTGGGTGGAAATTCCTGGAGGAGCAGGTTTCCTGTTACTATTTCTAGGCGATTCTAGCTAGTCAACATTGCCAGGTGAAAAATCTCTGTTTCTTCAACCAGACAATAATATATGATGCAGCAAACTAAGAGTGGGTCTGAACCCATGCTAGGGCAACCTTCTGGGTCATTCAAAGCAGTCAGACTTTAGCATACTGAAACTGGTAGTTTGGAATGTGCTTAATCCATCCATATTTTTTTCAATGTGACTTTATCAATTGGTTGCCTTTAACTTCTGACAAGAGATATTGATGTAAGAGATTGGTGAAGTTTATGACTCATGAAGGTATTTGCTTCACTCACTTGCAATTTCTAGTGCAAATGTGTAGTCAGCCTGCACTCAATTGAGAAAGAAATGGCAGTGTACAAAGTAAGTAGAGCAGATTAATTAAATTGGCTGTTCTTGTTAACTCTTTCTGCTACTATTAGAGCTAGCAACATTACATAAGATTAAAAGGTGACAAGAGAACGAATTGTGATTTCTCATTGCTGTAATATGTTGTTATGGGATAGTCTAGACTGATACTTATTTAATTCAAAACATAATTAAACATTTATATAAATAAGTGTTCATTATGTTAAGAAGCATTAAAACATGGCTATAATCACTCTTTAAGTAACTGGCCAGCCACACAACGTTGTGTTGACTGTTACTCTTCATTAGACAGTTTTCTTTGTGGGTTTTCTAGCAGCATCGTTGGCGTGTGGTGTCTGATGGGAGGTGGTGAGCAGAGAGCCCCAAGCCATGCAGCACAGTTCCCACCTGCCTCTGCAAGGGGCAGTCCTGACACCTAGCTCTGCTCATGCTGTTTCACATCTTCCCGTATTTGTGGCTGCTGTGTAGAATTAACAAGTATGTTCCTAATTCCCCAAACTTACTAATTCACACTTTTCATAGAAATGCTTCTTGTCACTAAAAGCATGAGAAAAGATGATTTAAGACACTTAGACCTTCTCCTCACTCCTAGCTGCAGTGTGGATGCTTGGCTTTCAGCTCATGCTGGTCCCACTGAATTGCGGGGTGAAACGTAGGTATGGAGGGGCTGAACTTCACACCTATTGATACCGGGAAATAGACAAAAATGTAAAATAAATGTCATTGGTACAAGACTACTTCATTGCTTGGAGCTGTGAAGTTTTGCTCTCTCAGCCCATTGCTACAGAGCCATGAGCTATCTGGTATCTGTGGGGTTGCTCTGGGCTACTAGTCATCTGTGGGTCAATATTAAAAGTTCATGTTTTCCAGACTTCTTTCCCCTTCCAGGGTCTGCACAGCAGCTCCCTGCCCCAGTCCCTTTACTGCTGGGGCCATGAGGGTTTAGCAGTGCTGGGTCTGGGTGCAGCAGGCAGGGGCAGGGAGGCAAAGCCATGCCCCTGCTCCAGGCTGGCTGGACTGGGATGCAGGGCCTTGCGTCAGGCGTGCGCTAGTTTTACTGGGCTGCTGGAGTTTCCATTTCTGCTCTGAGGCGGCTTGCTCTCCTCGCTGAGCCCTGCCCCTGACCCCGGGGCTGTGACAAGGTCCTGGTTCCCTCATTGCTTTGTTGATGGCTTTGCCTCCTTGCATGATATGTTAGGAAGTAGTGCAGGATGTGTCTAACAGCTCAGCAATCAGGTTTTTTTAAGCACAAGTATTCTGCCATTGCCCAGGTAGCGGACAATGTAGTGGAGGCACTGCCACACATAGGCCTGTGCTTCTGGGGGCTAAAGACATTATTTCATCTGCTTGAGGTCTGGCCTGACAATGTGAAACACAGGAAGGCTCTCCAGTGAGGAAAAATCTTATCATGACAAAGGCCCCAGGAGTGTGGGGGAGCCAAGGGAAGCCTTGCTGTGGGATCAGAGTGGTGTAAGAGCTGGTGGCTGGTAGGTGGTGGTCACTGGTAGGGACAGCCACAGAACCAGGAGGGCCATTTTGAGGGCTGGAATGGCAACTGCAATCCGTACATCACGGAATTTGGTTGGCAGCACCAACCGAAGAAAGTCAATGCTGAAGTGGTGATGGGCAAACAGCAGGGCCTGAGACAAAGGGATGAGCGAGAGCGTGGTGAGGCAAAGAGTGGGAGGCAGCAGCAGAGAGCAGCATGGAGCCGTGCTGGCGCGGCCGTGGGCCTGACGCGGGGCCTGGCCTGCTGTGGCAAAGCAATTCCAGCGTGGCCTGTCTGTGTGGGGAGCTCTGCTGAGCGTACGGGCGCGTTTCGTCCTTGGCAGTGTTAGTGGGGATCCTGGGTTTGGCTTGGCGCGTGCAAGGTGGCTCTTCAGCCCGGTGACAGCCGCGCCGTGGCCGTGGACTTGCCATCCACAGCAAGGGCAGCGCGTGGCTGCAGGGCCGGTGGCACAGCTGCCTCATCCCTCTGATTGCTGCCTTCATTCAGACGGTCACACTGCTGATCTACTTTGTTCGGTTTTAACCTAACAGAAGGAAAGTCTTCAAGTGCTGCTAAAAGGAATAAAATTATAGTTGTACTTTAGGGAGCAAAAATGATCTCTTTTGGCATTGTGCTGTTATTGCAAATTGTGTGTGTGTGTGATTTATCCTAATTAAAAAAAAATATGACAGACATAAGCCACAGAAATGTCTGTAAATTACACAATCTGGTCCTGTCTTTGTTTATCACTATCATAATGCATTGCTGGCCTCCTAAAATTATTAGCCTTTGTGACTTGCTAATAGCCACGGACTCTTTCTTGTGAAATGGAATGGTGTGCAATAGTAAAGCAGAGTGTGAGCATTTCAATGTGGGATCAGCATTTCACTTGGTTAGCTAGATCCGTCTTTATTGCTTAAAAAATTATTTTCTGTCTGTTTGTTTAGTGGGCAGAATTTTTCAAGCTTGCAGTTTAAATACAGAAATCTGGAGGGGAGTTTAGAAATTTTCCTTTATTGGAGTGAATTAAATGGTTCTCCATTACATAAGACTGCTCTATTAAATTAATACCAATCATTTCCTCATGTGTGTTGAGTGAGTTTTCAGATCAAACCAGACCTCTGAAGGCATATACACTGCTGCATTAAAGAAAGGTGCTGCAATATTCTGTATCAAAAAGGTTAAACTCATCGGATTCTATGTAAACACTCATTTTACCCTAGCTAACCTGTAAAGATTTCATTTTGCTTCGTTTATCTTCTCCCTTACTCTATGCTAAACCATTCCCAGCTTCGAGGAAAGAATCATGTCTCCATTCATTTCCTATCTTGCTGAATTGCCTTTGCATTTCCTATCATCTGCACATAATCCTATTCTCTCCATTATTGTCTTAATACCAAGTACAGCACAAGATAATGGATAGGCACTGTAATAACAGTGTGGCCTGTAGGAGCCCCTCGAGGGAAATATCTTTGACGCTGGTAGAATATTAATGCATCCCAGGTCCCTGATCTTCCTCTTTCACTTCATCTCCTGTTTTCTAAACTACATAATGACTTTCATATACATGACAAAAGCATTAGAACAGAAAAAGACTCATTGATGAGCAGCAGGGCTGTGTGATATTAAGAAGCACTATTCTCAGTTCTTTGTACAGTTTTTGACCACCGTCAGAGACAGTGTATGCAGGTAATTTCTGATTTGAATAGATACAGGCATAAAGAAGCATTATTGCACTCTGTTAATCCAAATGCCCATCACAGGCACTGCGTGAAAATAAATTAAAATGTAATTCTTCAATAATGCATCTGTCTACAGGATGATTTTCAGCAGATTAAAAACAAACAACTTGATATCACTTAGAAAGGCTAGTGGATTGTTTTTGAGAAGCTTAATCATCAGCAGATTATGAATGGAACAGTAAATCAAAGCAGGGTATGTTAAACAATGTAGATTGTGTTGTAGCGGCAATTTACTGTACATAATTTTTTAATAAAAGGGAAAAATTGATTTTTGTGAGCGTAAACATTGAATCCTGTGAGAATTTAGCTGCTGTTATTGAAAAGGGGAATGTAAAAAATGCTATTCTTGTCATGTAGGAGCAGTAACCTTCCATTTCTCCTACAAAAAACAGAAGTTTGCTCTCTTTAGGGCTGCCTTTAAGCATAACACTTTTTCTCATTTTTCCTTCCTTTTTGACATACTCTGTGTCTTGCTATCATATTTTGCAAATTTGATATGTATTTCTCATTCACACTTCACCCCCCACCCAAGGGTGTGCACCCTGGTGAAGCGGAGGAAACCCCCAAACTTTCCTTATGCCCCGAAAGGAGCTCTCCAAATTCACGCTTTTGCTTTTAAACAGAGATCTGCCAGCAGAAGTCCCTTGCTGCTTGTCTTCGAGGTCTGGCTATCACTGCTCTTGGTGTCGGGTTTCAGGTGAAACCTCAGGCTGGGGCCTCTGCAGCACCCCTATCTCCACCTGCCAGTTGCTATAAGAACAGTGCAGCTACTGACCATCAGTCATTGCAGATAATATCTGAGGAGAAAGGGAGAAAGTATTTCAAATCAAGGGAACTGAGTTAGGACCAGGAGACAAGCAGCAGTCTAGTACTGACAGCGTTCTGGAGAGGGGAAACACTAATGTCTGGAAGAATTGGGGATGAGAGCTAGTATATAAAAGTCCTGATGGAATGAGGTCTTGAGATTAAAAAAATTTGCAGAAGTACTTGAAAATTGGTTACTTATTAAATGAAAGATTAAGAAAATTTCCACAAAATGCAGATACTCTGTGCTGTAAGAAGGTGGCTGTTTTCCCTTGTTAACCGCTAAGTAAGTGCTAAGAAGCATCTTGTAACTTCAGTGCTCAATCCTGACCCAGCCTTGCAAGGGGCTCCGGGGAGTCCAAAGAAATGTCAGGGTGAGTGACTAAAGCCATACTAAAAGAAATCTGTCCCAAGAGTAAAAGAGGAGACAGCCTGTCTTTTCCTGGGTCTACTGTTGTTTTATGCTCTAATTTTATTTTCAGCTAATTCATTTGATTGATTTCACTGCTTTTAATGTTATTTCTTCTGTTTTGAACTCATGTGGACTGTGAAATAGTCTAATATTGAATTATGCTGCTTCTGCATTTTAAACTGTGCTCAGCAGGGTGGAAAAATGTACGTGGATCTCAAAGACATTGCACTGTACATCAGACACCTGAAGCTGTCCCTTTGGAACCCGGTAAAAACTATGTTAGCAAGTTCTGTTACTATCATTATAAACGCAATGCCTTTTCTTTCACATGTGTTTACTTGCCAAGAGAAAAAATGACATCCTGTGTGACACTGGTAGTGTGGTATCCCAGTTTATGAGACTGTAAACAAGAAGAGGTGAGAAAAAACTCAGTTCATTTCTGCTAGTATTCACTTAAAAATTGTTATAGTCTAAATTTAAGTCTGGAAAAAAAATGTTTTGTCTTCAAAATGAGTCTGGTGAATGGCTTTTGTAACTCTTCCATAGCTGTCCTAAAATGAGGAGAGAAAGTACTTTAAGATCATACTGTAAAAACAATACCTCTCAAAGTCTTTTGCAGCCTTGTCACTACCATTTTGGGCATCCTTGTGCGACCACTCTCTGAAAGCTCTGGGAAGGTCCTTGTTAGCCTGATTAACCAAAGTCTATTTCATGTGCAGAGACTCTTTATGGCTTTCCTTGTATTTATTGACTTCACTGTCTTTGTCGCACTTTTGTGATGTTTGGTGTAGTGTAGCAAAGTAGGAATTATTACTTACATCATGAATACAGGCAAATCAGTGACCTGTAGCAAAGGCTGGAGACCGGACGTATTTGGTTTTCCGTAGGCTTAGAGCAGGAGGCAAGCAAATATCCATCTTCAGGGACAAAAAAACGAGCCTGAGAAAAAATAATGGCTTACTGGTTTTGGTTTGGCTTCCTTTTTCCCTTCTGTCTTGGAAACCCAAGGACATCATGGTCCACTCCTCAAAAGAGCTGTATCTTGTACCTTGAATCAACTTTGTAAGTGAAGAAACACTTTGGTGGTTCAGATTGTTCTGTATGAAAGATAAATATTGATGGTTTTTTTTTTTTTTTTCAGCCTTGGTTGTAGGTGAAGCCAGGACAGGCAGAACAGGAGTCTGCAGCAGCCAAGAATTTGACTCATGAGAGCTGTTTCAAAGTGAGTGCATGGGTCTTCCCTGGGACTTTGAACTGGGTGGTTGTGACTCTGGAGATGGTTGAATTCTGTTTAAAGAATTTACTTGGCTCCTGTTTGTTGGTTCTGACTTACTAAATGCTGCTAATTATTGCTAGGGTTTTTTTCTTACTTATAATCACCTTCAGGTTTTTGACCAGGAAAAGTGCTGTTCTTTGTAGGGCTGAAGTACAACTCCAATATCTTTCATATACTAGCTTCATCTCATGACCTCTGGCATATAGCAAAATTGTATTTCAACTGATTTCTAATAATTAAGTGCAACTTTATAATTCAAAAGCAGTTTTATTATGCAAGAAAAACTGTGTTTATGACACATTTTGACTTATTTTTTCTTAATATTCAGAATTATAAAGCTGAAATTTGCAGTTTCATTTAACTATTATACCTTGGTTTACAGCTTGTTGTGCCTCTCCTTTTAGAATGTGTATTACTAGCAAGAAATCTAAATAAATTATCATAAGCCTTTTTCTTTATTCTCTCTTGATACATTTCTACTCTTAGAGAAAAAGATTCCCTCTGTTAGAGTGTCTTTGATACCATCATTTTTCATACTTTGAGGTACTGCATGTGTTTTGTGTAAAATACGCTTGAAAGGATTTTTTTTGACTGATAGTAGTTTATGTTGTTTCTAATCTTAATCCAGGCATCACTGATTTTGTGTTTGCAAGTAAACACGATAATGAATGAGAATCCTCCTAGCATCGTAATTGATGTTGCTCTTTTGTATCCTGAGTTTTAAATCTGTGTGCAATTGTCAGTGCCCTATAGAAATGTTAATTATCTTGAATAATCCTGTTTGCCTTCATCAGGCTGAAGCAGTCCTAAGCAGTAAGAAGGTAGTGTCCAAGATAGTTAGAAAGAAATACAGCATTAAAATGATGCAAAATACCAGACTGGTATAGCTGTAGCCAGGATAGGGAATGGTATAGGACTTGGGGTAAGGAGCATAGGCTATAAAAAATGGCATGGGATGTGTTTGGTAGAAATGAAGGAGATTTCCTAAAAAACCAGTAATTTGAAGCCAGCTGTAAAATGGAGAGTTGGGCCATAGAAAAACATCTTCTCCCCACCCAGGGACTTAAAGGGGTCCTTGTCTGTTCCTCCACATTTACACAGGCATTTTGTGATGGTGTAGAAAGGAAGGAACGTGAGAGACCATGCTTTTGGCACGATGGCTCCTGGAGCACTGCATGTGCTACTCAGGCCTGTGAGAGCTGGTGGGCAGCGCTGTGCAGATGGGAGGGTGCAGCCGGCTGCCCTGCAGGGCTGAGGAGCTGCACTGGCTCTGGTGGTGCTGTTCAGAGAACTGCATTTGCTGCCAGCTGCATTTCTGTTTGACTAGGCAGCTTCCTTGGACTTATTCCTGTAGTTTGAAGTAGAGGGAGAAGGTGCACAATATCTCCTGTGGCAGTTGTTAACAGCAGTCAGACTTTTTTTAGAGATGGTGATTGCTAGTAAGAGTAAGGTGGCTACAGTGCAGCTGAGTCAGTATATTCAGGCAGTTAATCTGGAATGTATTGGTGCACCAGGCTCTGCTACCTGTAGGACATGAAGACATGCATTGGTGAGTGGGGTATGCAGTTAAGTATGGTGTAGGCTACTTATCAAAATGACAGTTCACAGTCAAATTGCAAGTTTAGAAGTCAGTGTGCAAAAATCAACCTTGTCATAGCAGAAAAAATCACGCTCCTGTATTTGTAGAGGGGTAGGGGTACTAGAAAGCCTGTTATCTCAGTTATGGAGTCCTCTGAGGTTCCTTGATGTGGGAGAGGAATTCTGCAAAAAATAAACTCTGAGTGTTGTGGTCGTATGAAATCATTCAGAACAGGATGTGCTTACTTGAGCTTTGAATCAACATTTGTGAAACTTTGAACCAGTGTGTTCGTGACAACATGGACAGCAGACCTGCTGAGAAAAGAAAAATTACTGCTGTAGAGCACAAAAATGGCTCCGGCTTGCAATTACCTGTTAAAGTAATTTTTTGGGTTAGTTGATACATTATTAAAATGCTTTGCTCATGTCATATTCAAGTTTGGACTGCAAAGGCATAGATTTTAGTAGGAAGACATTATGAAATTAAGTTTAGAAAGCTGTTGAATAATTTGCAATACCTAATGATTACTTTGTGGATTATGAGGCATGCTTAGCAACTACTATTTTCCTTCTTATTATTTGTTCTTTGTTTTACCTAGGCTATTTGTTGAACCTAGGTTGCCGAGTTTAGTTTCTTTAGTTTGCAACCACTTTGCTGTGGTGTCTTCTGTGATCATCCAGTTTTCTTTCTGGAGACAGTGACTTGGATAGCAAAGTGGAGGCAGAGCCATTTCTGGTGAATTCAAGCAAAATGAAACTTTGCTGTGTAGCAGTGCTGGGCACATTCCTAGAACTTCAGCAGGTACCTGCCATTATCAGGGGCTCTACCTCAGAGCGTTCAGTTCTAATATTGCTGTCTCAGCATTGTTGCCTCAGAAATGTGGGACTACTGTTAAGTTGTCTCTCAGACACTGATGGAGGTACGTTAATTACTGTGGTGTCTTCTAATTTCAAAACTGGAATAGTGTAGTTTTTTCCTTAATGGACTTCCAAACTCTACTATGTGGAGATTAAAATGAATTAAAAAAACTTACCAGGAAATCTTTCATGGGCACCAGATTTTGCACTCAGATTAAACCTATTCTTAAATACTCCCCTGACTCCCCCTTGATATAGTTCCTTTCTTTTTTCAGAACACGATTGATCTCATTAAAAGGCATTAACGTGTTTTTAATCTCATCATCAAATTAATCCTGTTGATTTTGTTAGTATCTCTGTAACACAATACGGAAAAAAATAAAACTGTAATTTGGCCTTTTCAGATTTTCAGTGCAGCTAAACTGACATGCTGAATTGTACCAACCCTCATGCTGTCAAGAGATGCCCTGAAAAAGCTCTTAGCCCTGATTATCCATTGGAACAATGGCTGTGTCTCTAATTTTAGACAGCTGCAAGTGGGGTGACTGTGAAGAAGCAGGGCATTTTGTGCTGCATTCCCTTCTCAGGAACACGAACTCTTCTCTGCTTGCTTAATGCCCTGCTGTTTACAAGCTTGAGATCTTCTCGTAAACATGTGCTTCTGCACTGTGAAGGCTTCAGCCTGTAGCACTGTCCTATTCACAGACACCAGTCCCAAATCCCTGCCTCTTTCAGCACTCAGTGCCCTGCTGTTCACACCTCTGAAATTCTTTTATGTAAAAGCTGCTGTGCCTGACTGAAGTCGAGTTCTGCTGCCCTCTTGCATAGAAAACTTCATGCGAGCATGCACGTTTTTCCTGGGTAACATTTTCTTTTCTCAGAATTTCAGAATATAAATATTCACTTAGACCACACTTCTAAATCAATGATGTCTTGTCCATGGGAGTTCAGTTTACATAAAATTACCATTGTCAGGCAAGACTTGGTACAGCAGCTACTAACTAGGTGGGGTGAAACTGAAACTGTGAATAATTTTTTATCTACATATCCCTGATGACTGACTTGCACACCTGTAATTGAGGACACTTCTTGTAACACTGCTTTTAAGTCAGAAAGTTACTGAATATAGCAAAAAAAAAAAAAAAGTCCCTGAACCTCATAATCATAAAAGAAACTGAGTATAGATTTGGAAAAGGGGATATGTAGTATGCCTAGTTAAAAAGAAGAAGAAGAAGAAACCTCTGTTGGAGTTTTGAAACTCAGATGAGCATTGTGTGTAGGGATAAATCATTCCCAGGTGCAAATGCTGCAAGAAAATTATTCTTGTCATTTTCCATTCACTTCCACTACCTTGATTTTAAAATTGACTTTTCTGAGATATATACATTTCAAGCCGTATCTGCAGTGTGCTGCTATGTGTCATGTTGCATCGCATTAGGGCAGGCTGTGCTCCACTCTCTTCTAGGTGAAAGATGTGCCAGTCCTGGCGCTGTTTCAAATTGCGCTGTCCACCTAATGGAAGTGATGACTGAGAGTAGATGTTATTCGTGTCTCTTAGCGACCCACTCATTGTCTTCCGTTGTGATTCTTTAATTTCTAGAGTATATTTTGGGCATTGCTGTTACACAGCCATCTGGTAGCTCTTGAATTTATGGAATCTGCCAGGGGGACATGTGCTGACATTCAAAAAGAGAGGAAAAGACTGTTAACCAAAATATTCTCCCCTTTGTTTAATAGTTAATAGTTGGCTTGTACTTGTCACACCAGAAAGTTCTTCTTTGGAAATAAAGAATCAAATTAAAAAGATGTCATAAAACCTTCTGTAATTCATCAAGCTGTGCTCCAACTGCTGGTTGACCTGCTTTCATATGGATATTCTTACCATTAAACACAAAGTAGTCTTTGTGTGTAGTAAAACCTCTGTGCTACAAATTGGTGGTGCAAACGCTTGAAATGTGCATAAGCCCAGCTACATGTATTACCTATTTGCCTTTCTGTGTGAAGGTTTTAAAGACATCTCATTAGGATTTCCATCAGATGGAGCTCTGCAGTTGGTGCTTCCAGCCCCTGCCGGGATGTGGCGCCTCCCCACATGCAGCTGCCACGGCAGGTCTGTTCTCCTTCCCTGTTGATGGTAGCCCTGAGTCCACCACTAAAAGATTTACTTTTAGTATTTTATTAGCAAACAATGAATTTTGTTTTACCATGCAGAAGGCACTAAAGGAAACTGTTTTGCCTGATTGCACCCATGCATTATCTAATTTTCTACTTCTCGTTAGTGGTGTAGTGAGCAAAACCTGCATTTCCATATAGAAAGCCTCTCCAGCCAAACCCTTTGCAGTGACACCAAAATTAATTTGTCTAAGTTCTCTGGAGCTAATGGAAGCATGAGGAGAGCCTTCCCCCTGGCAATCTTTCCTTTTACTATCTCTTTGGGATACTAAAAACCAGTTATGCAATCTTTCTGTGCTAAATTATTTTCCAGATGCAATTTGGCTACTTGTGTTTTCATATGAATTCCTAGAACACAAGTTCTAAACTTTTACCGGTTAAATTACTGTACTAATGCTAACCAAAAATGTATATCAAACTTTTATTAGATAGAGGTACTATACAGAAAAATAGCTTGTGGTAACCTGCATGTGTATGTGTACTGCAGAAGCTACAGTGATTCTAATGATACTGAGGATTTAATACCAACTCGAAATTGTTGGGCATAATCATATGGTCTTCTTGTTAATTCTTTCCTTAGTGGTTCTTGCAAACATAAAGACACTTGGCTAAAATGAGCTGTAGTCTAAAGGGTACTCGGTAGGCAGCTGGACAATGGCAAATGTGGAGCCATTTCCCTTCCGAAAGGACGTAAGCGAGTTTGCCTATGATGTGACCATGCTAATTTGCGGTTGAGTGCTGAAGCAAATCACAGCTTTCTGCTGCAAATAGCAATCAGCAAATCCCTGCCGGGCACATTGTTGAAGTGTATTTTCCCACCCCGTGCTTGCAGCAGAGTGCAGTGTACTGAAGCTGTGCTTACAGCATCAGTGGTGGGAATGCAGTGATTTGAATGATCTGGTGCAAGAGACTCTTCCTGCTGCTTCTCTGGTAGAGTGCCCAATGGCCAAAATGCTGCACCTTTGAGCGGCTGCACTCACTGCCTGCAGGGAAACAAGGCAGGAGTTCCCAAAAGGAATTACCCTTCTCCCTGGTTTTGTGCAGTACAGTGAGGCTCAGTGTGGCACATCCACTTTGGGACGGGATGTACAACACAGGACACAACTGATACAGTTGCACAGAGAGGGCGAAGCATTGGGTGATGAGATAATCTGTCTGCTGAAGATGCTGCTGTCATTTCAGGATGTCGTTGAGGGCATTGAAAATAATATTTAAGAAGTGCTAAAAGTAGACATCATGCAAGTGAATGTAATGCATCAAGGGAAAAATGCGATAAACTACTCATAACCTTTGACAGTACTCTGTGACACCTCAATTTTTGGAGAAAATGATAAGCTTCTGATAAAAAAATAATAAGAAAAAGAGAAGAAAACAGAAGTCTATCTTTCATCTGCCTCCATCTCTAGTTCACAGGACTGAATGCTGGTACAGGAGCAAGAAGCAGAGGGTAAAGGAGGATTGAGGTAGGAAGGATTGTGATTATACCAAGAAAAGGGGATATGACCAAGTAACACAATCAAGATTAAAGAAGAAAGAGAACTTTATATAAACTTAAAGGGAAAGAATGTGGTATGCTGCACAACAAGAAAAGAATTAAAAAATTGTGGTCTGTAGCATTCCTTCTGGAAATACATAAATACAGTGCAAATTAAAAAAAAAAAATAAATAAATATATATATATATATATATAAAATTAGTCTTTCCAGTGGGACTACAGCAAAATTTTTGCTAAGGGATGAGCTGACAAAATAATAATGAAGAGTCTTGCTATAAATTCTCCTAAAATAAAGAGAATATTTTTTACAGGGGAATTTCACTAATATAACATCATAAGGAACTCATTTTAGAACCATCTTTGCAGGTTAATGTGAACATGTTGAAGGCAAAATAGGCAATAATGGTGTAGTGGTTAGATGAGAACTTCCACCAATATTCAAGTTAAAAGCTAGCAGAAATACTAAGGTAAGTAGAGGACCATTAACTTTCATCTGATTCATTTCCAATCTTTGAAAGGAAGGTAAAAAGGCAGAAGGAGAAAGCAGTACTACAGAAAACAGCAGAAAAAATAACTTGCTGAAAATTATACTAGATCTCTAGAACTAAAAAGACCTAAAGGACCTATTCCTAAACAACAGCGCCTCTGAGATTAAACAATGGAAGAGACAGAGAAATTATTCATCATCTGAGATGAAGAAAGAGTGAGTGAATATACAGAAAATATTTAGGCTAAATATTGAGCCAAGTTCTCAATGGTATGGTTTGCCTATGAAATTGTGTCTGTACTCTGTGATGTGCCATGTTTTGGTAGAATGCAAAATTCACTCTTGAATGCATTTTGAAAAAAGATCATGTCATAGTAATACACTGGGATTCTCCTTCATCCAGTGCTCAAACTCTGCTCAAAGCCAGAATATGCAGGATGATGTTTCTCCTTACAGGCTAGGGCCAAATGTTTTCCAGCAAAGAGCAGGATAATTTTTGGGAGATGCAGCTGAATATGCCATACTAAATACAGCAGTAGTTTGATACAAAATTTGGGAACACTCCTCCTGCTGCTATAGGCTGTGTGAAGTGTGATGTACCTGGTGGAAGCTGTGAGACTCCTACTGAAATACATTGGCAAGCCACAGTGCTGTGTTGGACAAAAAGGTTAAGTATAATCTAGAATTTTCAGGCTTAAAAAAGAGAAAAAAATGAAAAAAGAAAAATATGCATCCAGTGTTTTCAATGAAAACTTTTCCTGTACTCAGACCGTTCAATCTGTTTCATCCATATAATGAATCGGTGCACATGGTATACAGAATGGAAGAGATATCTAAGAGTAACAAAATAATTCTTTTAGATAACATCAGCAGATGGTTACCTGCATCACATGACTTTCTGTAGCCTGATGTAATGCTGTGTGTTTAGGGTCAAGGAAAAATGACCTGTCCTGGAGGAATTGCTCCTTTTTCCACAATGATGACAGTGAATAAGTAGGGGACTGAAAATATTGGGGACTGTTAGTAGGGTTATTTTGTGTTCCTCTCTTACATATTGCCTATTGGGGATGGAAATTCCCGTTCCACATTTTTGTGGTGGTTATGTGGAAGAAAACAGGAAGGCGTGAGGGGGGCGGCTGCTGTGCGGGAGGCTTTGACTCCAGAGTGTCAGCCTCTGCAGTGCTTTTGTAGGAGCTCTGCTTTATGTTGCAGTGTAGGAAGTTGCCAGGAGGGGGGGGAGGAAATGAGGAAAAAGGAAGTTTGGTTAATAAACAGGCTTGTCCCTTGAGTGAGAAGCATGGGTGATGTATCAGTGCCTGTGCCAGGCTTTGGCTGTAAAGCTGTGCATCTTCAATTGTGTATTAAAGAAAATACTCCAAGAGCCTAAACTGCCAGTCTCCTGCAGGTATTTCTGTGAGCATGGGCTTGTGCTGTGGGTTCAGGTGATGCTCTTTCTTGTTTACACAACCACAGGCTTCTTGGAGTGTCTTTTGCTCGCACCATGATTAAATTGTACAGGGCTAACGTGTTTCTCAACTCTTCCTTCAGCCCTCTGGATAAGACTGTTTTAAGTTTGACAAGAGGAGGCAAGGGTGCACATGAAAGTGTGTATTTCTGAGTTTGTTCTTTTTGGTGCTTTCATATTGCAAAGATCAATAATTTACCTCCTGTCAAGTGAAACCAGGAGATTAGTTGCATTAATTTTTGAATGCTTTCTTAGTGTCTGTAAATTGATCTTACCTTGCTGAAGTCATGTTTGCAGCCTTGCTGTACTGTGATGGCAGGGGAGCTACACTGAGCTGTGCTGGCTGAATGTACATCTTAAAAAGCACTAGATGTGAATAAACATAGCTGTTATAACAGGAGGCAGGGAATCATCAACAAACTGGTGGTTTGATGGGGCTGGGGACTGTTTTGGTTTAGGCTGCTTATCATATTTTTCCTCCAAGGTAATGTTTCATTGTTTGTTGTTTTCTTCTCAAGTACATCCTCTACTCTTGGTTTAGCTCATCATCTATACATACGGCACAGAGCTTGAAGCTGATTTCCAGTGCTCTCAAAATGGCCAGTCAGCCCTTACCCAGCCTTTTGTGATTGCCAGTGTTTCATGTATATGACAGAGGTGCAGAAATCCTGTGCTAGTGTTCTGGATGGGGGAGTATGTTTTCAGCTGAACTCAAAGCAAGCGGTGCTGCTCGTCATGAGCACCTTGGTGCAGTGGCACCATAGTGGCTGAGGTGCTGAGTGTCTCTGAGTGCCTGTTTCAGGCACTCAGTGGGTCTCAGCCTCCTGCCTTGCTGCCCAGGATGGGAACATGGCCTCAGGCGTCTGTGATTCCTCCCAGCTGGCCGTATGGTTCTCTGCATGTAGGTTTGGGCTCATCTGTTGGGATTCTGGTGCTGAGGAACACTTGCTGTAAGAGGGGAGGGATGCCTGCCCAGTAGCGTCCCTGAGTGGAGCAGAGATTCTTCACACAGGTGTTTTTGCACCATTATCCCTCTACAAATACTATGCCTGGTAGATATTATAGTGCCACCTAAAACATTGCTTACTTCTTACATTATTCTGAAAAAATGCTGGTGATATTCACCCAACAGCAGGCAGCAGTTCCCTCTGAGTTGAGAAGCATTAAATGCCTGATGCAGCACTGCTCCCCTCAACAGCTCAGGAACTGCCCTTGGCCCATGGCGCTGCTCTCTGTGCTACTGTGAACAGATGTAGTTCTCTGATCACATCTCTCATTTGTGCATTGATTTTAAACTAATGATGTGTTTCTGTGTGCATATCTGGGGGAGCAGGGGGGGAAGAAATACTAGAACTCCTCCTTCATTTTGGATTATAGCTCAGAGCTGCTGTGGAGGTACTGCATATAGCACTGCTGCTGTGCCTGGGTTTTTATGAAGTCCTTGGAAAGATTTAATTAAAACTGTTTTCTAGATTTCATCTTCTGCAGGAATGGTCTTTTAAAGATTCTACCCATGGGCTATTGTTTATCCAATTTAAAGTATTGAAATGCAGAATATTATTCTGGTGTATTCACTCTGTGGAATTCTGGACTTAATTTTTTTCCTATACAGTCAGCCATTATGTGAAGGAGATGCAGTCCATGTTCTGCAACTGCTATGAGAGGTGAGATTGAAATGAGTTTGATTCTCTGTTGCATTTGATCTAAGGCCTGCAGGTAACTTGGCCTCATTGTGTCTGAACACCATAAGTATTTATTGTTTTTCTATTAAAACATTTCCATAGATATCATTGTCATTTATATTGTTCTGTATTTAACTAAAATTTGTTTTCTTCCTTGACACTTTCTCTAGTTCTGGTCACAGTACTTCTGCTCTGTTTGTACACACGAGCTATTCACTCAGTCTGGTGTTTGCTGGCAGGGATTGTTTAGGAATTGAATATTGTGATATTTCTGGGTGTACCCACAAGTGCACCATGAAGATGTATACCTCTTGCACTGCCACTGCACTAGCACTCATATTCCCCAAGTCTCACAGCGTGCAGATCACAGCTGGCATTCCAATGTGAAGTTACCTGTGCCGGTGCTGTAATGAAAATACCCACTGCTCTCCTGTGCTGGAAATCCTGTTTTCAGTCTCGGTTGTCCA
The DNA here is from genome assembly GCF_015227805.2 of Hirundo rustica. Classification (NCBI taxonomy): domain Eukaryota; kingdom Metazoa; phylum Chordata; class Aves; order Passeriformes; family Hirundinidae; genus Hirundo; species Hirundo rustica. The sequence goes on from NC_053458.1 coordinate 17,757,978, forward strand.
CAGCTCTTTTCCCCACATATTATCCTGGTTTTGCAGCCTCATCTGCTCCAGGGAATTTCTCACCACATACTCAGTTGACTTTCTTACTGAAAATTGAGCCACAGTAAATATCTGACATGATCAATTCTCTTCACCCTCAAAATATGACTGGCCCTTTTCCTCGGATCCCAATCGATGCCTTCTGCTTTTAATTTGCTTTACTTTACACCTTACACTTATTTATTTCTGCAGCCGTATTCCCAGGTCTTTCCCTAGCTCTATTCAAAGGAGTTTGCACATCCCCTGTGCAGAGTGTCTCCAAAGTCAGAAGCTCTTTCTTTGGGTAAAATGCAGTCTTCATGTCTTTGCAGATCTATGCCAGAAGCTCTCCTCCCTCTCAGATATTTGTCCTGATCCAGCCTGCTCCCATCTCCATGAGACTCTTCCTGCTCTTGCCTAGCTGCAGTCCTTGGTGGGGTCTGAATCTACTTTCAGCCTTCCAGGCAAGTGGGCAAGTCCCAGGGGATGCAGCTGCCAGGCCATGACCAGCTCTGCCCACCCTGTGGGGAAGTGACCAGAAAAACTCCTGGTATGTGTCTAGTTTTAAACTCGTATGCTTTTGATTTACATGCACAAAACCATATCAGCTCCTACCCTTATGGTATAATTTCTCCCTGTTAGTTTTCCTTTTCCTGTATGGTGCCAGTTCTGTATTGTTATTCATTTTATGTATCCTTTATCATATTTGTCAGTAAGTCTCCAGCAGACACAAAGCAGCAGGCTCTGTTTGCAGCAGTACAGCTACCAGAGCTTGGCAAAATAGCAGTGCAAAATCATTTGCATTAGAGCTAATAAAGACAGCTGGAATGGGCCCCAAAATATGTTCAATAAACCAATAAGAGTGACTGCTGTTTATACTCCTACTTTAGTAAAACTAACTGGTTTTCATTCAATGTTTATAGTACTGTAATTTCGTAGTGTAGTATTTTCCTGCAATTTAAAACTAATATAATGGTCAATGCCTGCCTTTAAATGCTGACAGTTTGCTAACAATTTCCGGTCTCATGCCTTGTGCATTTTATTTCCTCCATATGAGGGGAGGGTGAATGTCTCGCCATGTACTTTGCTGTAACTCCTGGTAAACGCTGTTTCTTTTATTGTGGCCATTATAACTATCACTTTGGGGAATAAAAGCACATTGTGTTCTTTTTAACCCCAATTCTTATATTCAAAATTTTCCAGAAATCTTCTGGAGGAGTAGAGAGATCATAATTTAGGAAAATAAATATGTGAATTAACCAGTTAATGGAATTTTTTAAAATTCTGAATGTTAACATACTGGTGCTGTAGCTTCCCTTTGCATTCCCCCCTAGCAAGTTTAGCTTATCTATCCCATGGAAATGATTTATTTAAAATAGAAGTGTCAGACCTTGAGACAATATTATCCTACCAAATCTAAATGTCTTGGAAATACGTGCTTATTCTGAAACATGCACATATTGGCTTCCATAAAAGAACATGCCTATTTTTTAGCTTGCTTGGTGCATGCCAGCAGTTTTTTATAAAGAGGATAACTGATAGACATTCTTAATAATAATGACAAATAAATAACATCCCTTTCTCACAATGCTTGACAATGCAAAGATGCTGTACAGGATTATATAGGCAAAAGTAACAGGCAGAATTTTCCTTTACTCTCTGCCATACATGAAGCAATAAATCAGTCCATACTAAGTTCATTTAGCCATATTTTACATCTTCTAGAACTGGAATTGTGTAGCCTACAAAACAATTTATATTTTATCTGTACCATCTAATTAATTAAATGGCCCCAGAGTACCAGACTCACAAATCTCGTTAATAGCTGAATACGGAAATAAAGACTGTTCAACCCTACTAGAATAATATTTGCATATCTCCACCTGCGATGGGTAATAAGTACCTGCCACAAATCAGAATTATGAATTTTGCACGCCTAACAAAACCGCAGGGGAAATTATACCTCAGACATTCCATAATAATTGCAGCTAAGCTGTTTAGTGCCATCCACTTATTCTGCCTGAAATGTTTAAAGCAGCAACAGTTGTAAATGAATTCAGGCACACATTCAAGAGAAAATGTTTTAAAAAGTTTTTCTGTCTTGCCATATGTAATTATCTTTATAGAAATGTTCATCTACAAGTTATAACATGCTCACATTTAAAATTGCAAATTAAAAAGTAAGCTCCTCCAATTAAAGTACATTTTATAAGAGCAGCCTTGTAAGTTTACTATGATTATACAGGAGACAGTTTGGACCATGTTTATCCCATTGATCTCCCAGAATTGGTGATCTGTTCTATAAACAACTGCAGCAAGGGGTTTGATTTTTCAGTGCTTCCTTCCCCAATTACAAGTGATTCCTGAGGGAGAGTTAACTGTTAAGACTTGGACAGAAATGTACTGCAATGTAGATAGTCTTTCATAGGCTGGGGAATTGGGACATCAGAGTAGGCAGCACAAGTTTCCTCTGGTTTGTTTATTTTCGTGACAGGAGTGGAAGCTTCATATGTAGGAGGAATGGTGAGATGCTGATGGCCTCATCTTCTGGTTGGGAGTGTAAAGAAATGATAATGCCTGAGGTTATACTTTATATAATGATAGGACTTCAAGAGAGCCCAAGAGCTCTTTATACCCACAGGTCCTGCTCAGTCAACCGCGTTAGGACAGCTCTAGGTGCTGGATCATGAACTGCTTTCTTCAGGAACACAGGGTGGGCTGTGAATATGGTATGAACCCACCCACTGTGCGTGTATCTCCTGCTTGTGCACTGTGTGACAGTTCCCACTTTATCAACAGATGCCAAGAGCAGTGTTGTGAAGCCAGAGCAGCACATGGTGCTTGTTCCACCTCTGAATCTGGATGAAGACACAGAGACATGGGACAGCACCTGTCCCTGTGGGCTCCCTGGTCCCAGCCTGTCACTCTGAAGAAACTGACAGGGGATGCATCTTTGCTACTACAAACATGAGGCATTAGGCCGTGAACTGGTGGTGACAGGCCTGCTGCCTCTTGTGATCTGTATGCATGAATTGTTATATTACAGATTTTAGAGATGGCAACAGACCAACAAAAATAACTCCTCCTTCACTCTGGGTCTCACTGAACACTTGGTGTTCTATGAAGAACTAGACTTCCCCTTTCTGCAGCAGAGGTGAACAGAGCAAAAACTACAATGTGAACTGTATTTGTGATCACTGAAATCAATTTATAATTATAATTTTAAAGCTAGTCTTCTGATTTTGGAGTATTTTCTCTTAGTAATGCACAGCACAGGCAAACCTGCATATGTGCATTTAGGCTGCAGGTAAGAGTACGCTAGAGGGAAGTGAGACACAGGGGAACCCCATTTACATCAGATGGGAAGGGCAGAGACAGCCCAGAAAGAGACATTTGATGGAAGGTGCAGATCAGGGTGTCCATGAGGAAACCATATCCTGGAAGGGGGCTGGCAGTTCAGGTAAGCATTCAAATGCATGCATTTGTACACAAATAACATAAACCTAACCCTGAGGCGAGTTTATTTTCAAACCAGTCACTGTGGCCTTACAACATACAAATATAACCCTTAATTCTTGCTGTCCCCCTAGAAGAAGAGCAGGAGAAGCCAGGAGAAGACTGCTTCTGGAGAGGCAGTGGAGCCCTCAGCCAAGCCCTGCCAGCCACCTGCAGCCCCCCGGGAACAGGCCCTGGAGTACTGCAGCTCCTGTAATCTTCCACATCTGTATGCTGGAAGGGGAACAGTCATTTTGCCAGTGTTTTAGTAAAGGATTAAAAAAATAATTAGGATTTATATATGTTCAAAAGGAAGGGGAACAGTGCAGCAAGTCACAAGAAGTTGATTAAGTCAGGTTGATTGGCTCTGCCTAGAATTACAGCAGTGAGTGTGAAGGTTTAGGAAAATAGCTGATAGCCTATTACCATGATGAAGTGCAGCTTAACACTTCTTTTTATATTTTAGAGGACTAACAGATGAGTTCCCTATGGATTTTTTTTTCCTATTACATGAAATAACTATAGAACCCGAACTATAATCCCTCACTAACTTACACATTAGCCCAGGGCAATAAAGATGTTTTTATTGGAGGCAGATTTCATGAAAAGTTGTTCAGTTTTATCTCTGAGTACTGTACTATGCTGAAGGCATTTAAGTGTCCTGTTGGGACACTCTGTCCTGGAAAGCAGTTACTCTCAAAAGGACAGCAAGGTCATTGGAGAAGCTGTATTTTCTGCCAGAGGATCCTGCCCTTTCCCCTCAGTTCATCTGCCACTTTTTTGTTTTGGCTGTGAACAGAAGCCAAGACACACTGTCAGACTGCAATCCCTGCCTGCACTCTGATGGGTGCAGATCCAGACCCAGACAAACATGGTTGAAAGGGAGGCCATAGTCCTCTGGCCTGCTTCCTCCAGCTTTGCCAAGTGTTCCTTCCTCTCTTCCTGCCAGCAGTAAAGGATCCAATGTCTCTGCAGCAAGGTTTCAAGTTTTCTATTCAGTTCACACCTGTTACCTGGGCTGTTCCCCAAACCATCAGGCTGGTTCCCTGCTATAAGTTGCCACTTTTCCTGTCTTTTCTAGCAGCAGTTAAAACTTGTAATCCAACTCCTATCATCTTAGCTTGATTTTTCACAGAACCATTTTCCCTACCCTTGACAAATGCAGCAGTGGTTCAACCATGCCTTCCCCAACAGCTCTTGCTGTCCAGGCTGCCTCTCTCTGCCCGTGCTGCCTGGCTAATGCCCTTGATTTCACAGATAACATAACCCACTCATCATTCACCCATCACTTGGTATCAGGCTGCAACTGTCTCTTGGCTCTCATTGTTGTTACAGGATGGTTATGTTTTCTATCAAGACCTTAATGCCTTCTCCTCTTATTCCTGCGCTTTCTCTCCCTTCAGCTGACGCCCCGTAATTACTCATAAACCTGGCTTCTAGCTGTGATTCAATGCTGCACGTTTGTTTCTGCGGCTTCTGTGTTTGGAGGACTGTTGGCAGTTCAGGGGTCCTCTCTCTTTCTTGGGTGTTCCCTGCTCCCCCGCAGACACTCCCATCTTTCTTTTGGATTTTTTTGTCCAGTTCCATTCCTATAGAAGCTCAAATACATACAAAAGGTGTGAGGATATCCCCTCTCTAGAGCCAAAGACTTTATAATCTTTGCTAGTAGCTAATAGCATCGGGAAGTCCTAATTTACTGCTACATATGTGCAGCAGTGTATGGTCGTAGCAGCAGTACTACTTGGGCTTAGTCCCCTTCCGGTTGTATTCCAATCAGCTGGCCTCTGTCTGGAAGGCAGATGAGGAGCTGGCATTAGTGGTTTCTTTCCAGAAACTATTATGCAGAGAATAATCTCTGATTGATGAGGTCGTGCTCCACTACCTTACAAAGAAACACGTGTCTATCCTAGGTCTAAACATAAGGCCATACTTGGCAACCAGTCAGCAGTTTCTCATTGATTATGACTGGCAGAGATTTTTATTACACTTATTTTTGGTTGTTTCCTTCATTTATCTAAATCTAGGAAATATTTCTATTTAATCTTTCAATCTATAAAAATTACTGATTTCATTTTATAAGATGCTTTAAGAATATATAATAAAAAGATGGTTTTCCCTTTACCTTGCACATTCCATTCATATTGTAATTTTTTGTTCAAGCTTAAGCAGTCCATGTTTCATTAAAAAAACCCACACTATTCATATTTCTTTTATCCCTTATAAGATAGTAAAAGCAATGTTGCTTTGATGAAATTTGGCAGGTAAGAGGATCTAGTTGAATCGTCTCAAACCCCTGGAGTTTTGGGCCTCCAGCTATTATAGTAGAGCAGCTATGAGTATTCAGAAATTGGTCCTTTGTTTGCACTGTATTTCCAAGCCATCTGTAGCACACAAAAGCCACAGCTCTCTTTATAGTTCAGAATGAATATTTAAAAGTCTAGTTTTAGATTTTATTTGTAGCACTTCACGTCTTTCTATCCCATCTGTCTTGTGTCTCAGAGCAGTTACATTAAACTTACTAAGCAATGGCAGTACTTGGTCTTAGCACCACAGGTAAACACTGGTTCCGTTCCACTTGGTATCAGAGAGTGTAGTTGTGATCAGGATTTGCACTGAGCATTTATGTGTTTATTTATTCCTATGCACTAAATTTTTATTTGATTATTAAGAAGCAGCCGTGAGTATCAGGTCATCCAGCCTGAAAGTTTCCTACACATTTCCATAGAGTGGCAGAAAAATCAAGCAACTGTGTTAGTGCTGCTGGCCCTGGGTGGTATAGCCTGGCACTGTGGTGTGGCTGGCAGCACCCACCCCAACCCAGGGGAAGCTGTCCCGGGACCCATGTACGGAGCCTCCACTTCCACAATGTGGCTGGGAAGTGGCAGCTGCCCTTGGGAAAAGGGAAGGCATGAGGATACGTCAAAGTGACAGGGGACTCGTGTCATCTGGTGTGGAGGAGGCTGTACAGAAAAGGGGTTGAAACTGCTCACTTCAGATGGTGTCAGCATATGCATTTGTATATATTCATATATATGTTCCATGGAAAATTTAGCAAGAAGCGACAGATCTTCTCTAAATTGCAGGAAAATAAGTCATTGTAGTAATTTACCCTGTTAGGGTATTATCATCTAATTGTATCAAGTTCAGTATTTTGTATCTAAACCTTAGCAGCATTTGACAAAAATGTGCATTTTTTTTTTTTCTCTTCTATGTTTAACTAGATACCTGAAATCACGGCTTTTGAGTCAGAGGTATGAAAAGAGAAGCAACATATCTTTCAGAAAAAAAATGATTCTCATCTACCTCTACTTAAGTCATTCTTCAGTTTTTTAAAATTGATCGTCCCTTGTTTTTATTTTGTGCCCTGTCCTGGCCATGGATGGGGCACCCTGGTGGAATATTTGTTGGATTCTCGAGGTGTAAATGAATCATTGCCCTTAATGGAATTTCTACTTTAATATATTTTAAATATAGAAGTATACAAATTTATTTATAAATTTATACATGTATATGTGTCGATATATGTGTATATATATGTGTATATGTATATATGTGTGTATCACCATCTCTTTCTAGAAAAAATGAGGGAAGTATGTATGTTAACACATATCACTATGAAAATCTTTTCTCTCTCAACAAGATCCTAAATATAGCAATCACATTGTAATTCACCATGAAAAATCTGTTCTTAGAATTATGTTGTCTTCATATGAAATAGAATTAAAGTAAATGGATTAAGACTACAGTATCCTGAACTGAGGTCCTAGGATTAACTAAAAAATAAGAGCTTGTAAAGTCAAAGTTGATGTTCTTCAGTGTATATTGTATATTGACATCTCATCAGATAAACTTAAAAGGGTAAGAATTATTCAGGTTATTGTACTGTCATTGTTTAATAAAAGTAAAAATAATTGTTTCAGAACAATCAATTCTGAAATATTTGCTAGTAATTGAAAGTAGAAAGAAAGCTGTGTGCAAGTCTGGCAGACATGTGTTTTCATTGTTTCTCACTCAGGTCTTCCATGAGGCCAGGCGCTTGCTTTTCCAAAGATGACCACCTTATATAATATTTTAACTAAGTTTCTCACTGATCTGTGAATGTTTATATCACTTTAAAGAAAAAATTGAGCAATGAAGAAAGTTGGTTTTTTTTTTCCTGAATTGAGTAAGTCATAGGAAATAAATTGTTGTTTCTGTTAGCAGTGCCTCCAACATGGAGGTATGAACCTCCCTGGGAGTCACAGAAGTGCTTCATGGCTGCATTCCCATGAAGATCAAGGGAGTTTTTGTGGTGGTAAGCCTTTTCCTAATGAAAGGCAGCCTTACCTTCTGGCTTTGCATTTTGTTCCATGTTCCTAAATTTTTTTTGCTTAGGCTTTAAAGTAATCAACTTCTCTTTTCCACAGATCTCTGTCATCTCCTGCTAGTGTTTCCTGGAGAATAGATGGTCAGAAAGTTAACTGTTTTTCTGATTGCCTATCACATCCGATTCTTGAGTCCATGCACTGCCCACACAACCATTACTGTTGCTTCAAACAAGCAGCCCGAAATAAGTGTGAGAATTTTACTTCGAATGTTGTTATGGCTATTTATTATTTGGGGAAATTTTGTCTGTTATCACTTTATGAGAGACTGAAAAACATAGACAAGTAAAATATATAATGTGCCCCAAGCACTTTTTACTGTGAGCAGCTTAGCTCCCACGGCTGCAAGAGTGTTGTGGGAATGAGCAGGTGATGCATGCTTAGAACTTCTTGGGGCTGGGAAAGGACTGTGCTAGAGGTAAGGAAGGCACAATAAAGGCGTTTATTGTACATTGTCTATTGTGTATATATATTGCACAAGAGCTCCTCCTTACTCCACTTTTGTGTGGAAATGGGCAATGAGCTTTAATCTTCAGATTGCAAAATCTAAGCTATAAAGAATTTAGAGAAAACACGGAAAAAAAGAGAATAATTTAGCTGTTAGTTCCCTTTACTTTGGGAAATGAGTGAGGCAAAAGAAAGAATTTATGGAGGATGGGAATGAAAACTCTTCTGGCTGGATGGCCTGAGTTAGTTTGTTAAAGACAGAACTTGCAGAGTGTTGTTTGTTAACACGAGCTGGCTGCTGTTAGCTAGACATCAGGTCTTTGCAAAACTCTTCAAGCGAGGCAAGTAATCAAAAGAAAGAAGAAAGTGTCACTATTTTCCTTGTAATAAAATCTCTAAGTAGAAAACTAATGGAGTCTCAGGCCATGTATTTTGAAGGAAACATACTTAATCCCAAATATAACAAAAAAGTCTTTCTCTGGGGAGCTCTGTACACTTTAGTCTCCAGCTGACCTACCTCACCCCATTGGAAAGGCCTGAGCTCCCCAGTGAGCAGTAAAGACTCTGGAAGCATCTGGCAGCCTTTGGTCTGACTAACAGTTAGAAGTCTCTAGGGCTGCCTATAGTCTCAGGAATTTGGTTTTTTTTCATTTATTCTTTTATGAAACCTTTGTACCTTCCACAGAGTTGTGTGGCTGATCTATTGTAAATCTTTGTTCTATGTGGTGTTTTTAATCCTTTTGCTTAGTGAGTGTAAAAAGCTGCAAATTTTCTGTGCCTTGCCTGTCTTTATCTTCAGCAGTGAGGTTCCTTCTACAGCAGTAAGTCAGTGGGGTGGAATGACTGCTCTGCCTGGCTGCTGCCTGCCCATTTGTGCAGGTGTGCAGACCTGTTCAGCTTTTTCTGCTCCGTAGTGCATTTAAATATCAGGGTGGGTTGGGTTCTAGTCCAGGATTTCTTTAATTGGGAAGCTGGACTTAGTAGCAAAGTAGATTCAGAAATACTGAAGCATTGACTGGTCTCAAAAGAGCTTCTTCATGGTTTAAATTTTGCAAGAGATTGCTTTTTAGGCATCTCAAGGATAGATTTAGGAACCTCATTTTGGATGCTCAGATTTTTGGATCTGGCCCTGATGTTGTGTAGGTTCATGGTCTTAGTCTGTCTAAGCAGAAAGATATTGGAATGGGGTTTATCTCCTCCAAGCACACTCATGCTCCCCTCTTCTGCCTTGCATACCAGGAATAAACAGACAATAGCAGTGTTTTGCACTTTCATGCTGTCTGATGGCACAATCCAGCTGCTTCAGTGCAAATCAAAAAGATTTAAAAAATGCTCAGGTGTCAAGTGCTGAAAGAACAAGCAATTAAAAATACAGGAACTGTACTCTAAGATAGTATCTGACCTGCATTTTTCAATTAATTCCATCTGTTTTGTCCTCCTCTTCAAAACACAGGACCTGTGGCTGCTGTGTGCCTGGCCTGGGAAAGCCAGCATATCTCCAAGGACTTTCTGAAATGTTGTCATATAATTTCTCTTTTAACATGAGCAAGTGTAGACTAGGGACTAGTTTCTTTAGGATAGCTAATTCTGAAATATTCAGCAAAGGTTTTCATTGTCAAATATATTGCCTTTAATGCCATTGACTATCAAGCAGTGTGACCAGTTAGGGTGAGAGGAGAAAGATAGTTGTCTTTAAATTCTGAACCCTAAGAGGCACCTATTTTCATGGCCAGTTGTCAGCACCATGGTGCTTTGAAGGTGAAGAGGGCTATGGAGAACAAGGCAGAACATATTTCTGCTCTTCCAACAGCCTAAGCTTTCTCCCACAGAGGAGAGGGTGTCCCTACCCCCAGCTTGAGGAATCTGCTCCCCTGGAAGAGGATGGGCAGGAGTGTGGGTCCAGCTGGACCATGGCTACAGAATAGGGTTGAGCTCAAATGCTGTTTTTTCAGCACTTTTTCAGGCTGGCGCGTGCTCACTCTGAGTGTGCAATTGCACTTCCACACTTGGTGTGGTCTGTACTAAAGGCTGGAAGAGGAAAAGCTGAAATAGACCAAGGGCAAGGATGAAAGTCATCACTCCACAGTATTGGTGTGTTTGGTTCCTTACCCACTGTAATTTGTGGATGGCCAGGTCAGGACAGAAATGCCCTTCTGTGCAGCATGTCTGGAGCAACAGCCTGAGTCTTACTCTGTCTGGTGCTGCCAGCCTTCCTCTTATCCTTGTCCTCCATTAGGAAGTTCTGTAAGTCATCTCAAAATCAAGAGGACAAAAAGGTACATTTGAAGTCACAGCATTAAGGGTCAAAATATGTGGAGGATATTTTAAAATTTTTGGGTTTTATTCAGTTTTTCCTTTCATAGCGTGATCAGTGTTTGGTGCCCTGTAGCTGATGTTTAAATTAATATTCATGTAAATTTTGTAAAAGAATAAATGGTAGACAATAGGATGTTCATTGGTAGTGATTTTTGTTAATGCTGAAAACAAGAATATGCACCTCAAACCACATGTATGATTTTCATAGATCAGTTTATGAAGTTGCAGAGAAGGAGGATATTCAAATATTTACTTGTTTTTGTAAACCTGAAGAGATTTTTAAACCACACGTTCACTGTACTTCCAGAATTCCATCAGGCTGCATGTATGCACTTCTTAGTCCTTTAAACTAGTAAGATGTCATTAAAACATTCATTGGCACAGCCACTGTCTACGTTAGCTAGACCTTCAACATTACTAATTCAGCTCTTCCTGCATTTGCATGCAGCACCTCAACTACAAGGCTTTAATGCTGTTCTCTGTTTTGTTCTGCTGTCAGGTATTCAGCTCTGGTGTCTTCTTCACTGAAGAATTTCTATATTACAGCTCTGAATACAATCTGTTTTGTATGCTCATGAACTAGCTCTAGGACTCAAACCTTCCCTATTTTATATTCTGCACTAGTTAATTTTTCATTTCTCTGGCACCTTAGTGAAAAGTAGTCAACACAGTTAACAATATACATTGTGCAACAATAAATATTTTATTGGCTATATAATCTGCACAATTCACAAGTTTGATTTTTCTCTGGGAATTTGAATAAATCTAAAATTTTGAATATTTGGTGAAAACTCATTTTTTATAGTATATTACACTATAATCACTGTAAGATGTATGATCTGGTTTTTAATGGGAGCTGTAGACATTACCTTTATTTTTTCCTTAACATTGCTAAACTCTAATAAAGCTATTTTATAGGCAGAGTAGTTTGGAGCAAGAAATACAGAGGTTTCACCCTGGGAACAGTATATAATTTACATACTAGTAAATTACAGTGTATTCCTTATATAAGATAGCATTAAGCAGCGTCTTTTTTCAAATGTGTCTAAATACTTATATATCTACTTTATTTATGAATTTGTTGAACAGTTGTTTGGTTTTGTTGTGTTTCTTGCTTATGCTGTTGAAACAAACAGATTTCTTTATTTATGCCTAGCTTGTGGTTCCTATCCTTGTCTTAAGCCCATTGTAATTAAGGAAAAAAATTTGTTCTTTTCTACCCCAGCATTTCCCCTCTATATGTGCAACTTTGTGTTTCCGTTCATGGTTTCATATACAGGAATGTAAGGATCAAGATTGTTTGGTTTCTTTATGTATTAATAGATTAAGCTTTTATTATTGCCCACACCTAGAAACTGTACTTGATCTAGGAGACAAAAAGATAAATTAGTCTGTACGCAGGGTATTGAACTCCTATCACTATATTGTGATATATTAATTCTTTTTTTAATGCATTCATCCTCACTGTATGCTTATGAGATAGGGAGTCTAAGTCATAGTTATCTCAAAGATGGGGAATTAAGCCACAAAAAACTCCTAAGCAACTTGACTAAGGCTGCACAGTGTGTTTGTAGCAAAATAGAGAGTGATCACAGCTCTGAGAGGTGATGTTAAGTATGGGATCACTCCCCCTTTGTGCCAGCTCTTCAGCCTCAGCTCTTGCCTCAAAAGCTATGCTTTCATTCTGTTTGAATAAAATTCCATTTGAAATAAACGAGTAGTTCTAAATGAAAGTATCATAGTCTGCAAGCCAAGCAAGGGATTTTAAATACCATTTTACTGGGAATGTAATTCCCCATCATTTTCCCCTGTGACTTTTGTGTTTTTGGAACTATTGACCAAGTCTCTTGACAGGGCACAGCAACACTGGTGCCTATTTGAATATAAACAAGATTATGACAAGAAGATGAAGCAGCTGATTATTGTGGAAGGGTTTTAAGCACAGAAGGAGAAAATTATTTTTATGTTCTCCAAAAGATGAGTGAAAAAAAGAGAAAATGAACAATGTCTATCAGAGCACAGTTACCCAGCGTAGCTGGCTGCATTTAGGCTAGTGAATACTTTCCAGAGAGGAGAAATGAAAGCTCAGGTGCTCACACAGTTTGAAATGAGACTGGCAAATGTGTTCAGAAAACAATCTGTGATTAAAGAGTGTCTGTTCTGATTATAATGTTTGTTACTATGAAGGAAACTCATATTTGGTAAAGAATTTGTTCCAAAACTGGTAAGCTAAATATTGATGACTGAAAAATTGTGCAGTAGGTGCACAGATTAGCTCAAGGTTTAGAATTCCCTCAGGTAACAGGAACTATCAGTTGTTTCTCCCAGATGAAGATAAATGTGTTTGCTGTTGACAAAATAGTTGTCCTTATTCTCATAATGGAGGACTTTAATACTGCTTCTTTTAAATGTCATCCACCTTCCCAATGTCTTTCTTTTCCACCTTGCCTGCTCTCAAAAACTCAGGGTGAAGTAATCTTACTGAACATAAACAGTTGTTGAAGTTTCATTAACCTCATCTTGCTTCTCTGTGTGCACTTAGTGACTAGAAGATCTTTACAACCGCTTTAAAAATGATTATTTTTCTGGCAGTACCCTCCACCAGGCTTGCTGTCTTGCCACTGAACTGAATGGGGTGTGCACAGGGCACTATCTTTTGTTTTAGCTGGGAACAGTAAGCCACAGATAGAGGAATTCAGTCATCTTCCTACACTAAGTAGAGCAATTTCTTTGCTTTTAGACCTATGGATCTTTGTGTAAAACTCCTCCTGCATTTCCTTCTTCCTTTACTATCTGACTTTTCTGTCTCTAATCATCCTTTCCCAGTTCTTCCTATTCCTTGTTAAAGATATGGCTGTCACTGAGCTGCCCCTTGCTTATCATCAGCAAACCCACCTTTCAGAAAGATCTACCTTTTTGGCATGTCTGAAGTCAGTAAGACTTAGCCTTGTCATCCTTTTTGAGAGTCCCATCATCGACTATAACCTCATGGCTGACTGCTGTGTTATGCAGAACTAGGCGGGCTGCAAGGATGTCAAATGTGGTATTGAGCCTGTGCTTTGACAATTGGAAAAGACACCGAGAATGAGATTTCACAATCCCAGAAGACCTTTGGGTGATCAATGACTTCTGAGTAAGTGAACTTCTGCTGGTATAAGGGCAAAATCAAATTAGATCCATCAGCTGTTTCTGTCCTGGATAGCCACTGTCACCTGGAAATTATGCAATAAAAAAGTGACTAAATCTGATGTATGAGACAGGGGATCAATGATGTGTTAGAATAAATGCAATGTAGCAGTAAATCAAGCACCTAAAATACAAACCATAATCTAAAAATGTTGCCAAGGAAAAGACATTTTCTGTTTTCAAAATTTATGAAAATTAGGATTGAACAGACTGGGGAATAAATCCTGTTCAAAGTTCACTTAGCAAACTAGTGATGTTGTGAGACTGAGCTTTGATACGCTCGTACAATACAGGCTCATCACGTTACAAGTTGGCATTCTGATGTGAAAACACTTGTCTCATTATTAATAATTGACAGAGCACATGATGTTATTCACTACAGGAGCCTATTAACTGAGCATTGGCAGCAGGATATAGTTGCAGGGAATAGCCTTAAATGTAAAATAAAGGGTATTAACTAATCCTTGTAGTTTCCATTCAGCTCTAAGGACAGTGCTGACCTGCCCTGATGGGAGTTGCTGTGGTCAGTCTGGAGAACACCTTCTCAAAGGCTGTACCGTATCCTGAGGCTCCTCAAGTGTCCAATATTCTGCATTTAAGGAGGGAATTGCTGTTGAAGTGGGGCCACTGACTACAACTAGTGTTTATTTAATTTCTGTGAAGTGTTGCAGAGAACAGCATCCCCTAAAGGGGAAAACTGCTTGTGCTTGGCCATATGCCTGTGTTCTGTGACATTCACCACTTTCTTCCCTCTCTGCCTGACATGTCAGTGAATGTTGGTCACTGAAAGAGGCAGCTGAGTAGGATCTGGTGATAGCTATGGCTTATGAAAGTTGAAGTCATAATTCAGCATTCAGATCTGAATTAACAGCTTCACATCATAAAGTATTATGCAGAGAGCTAAGAACTAGAATTTTGTTTGTTTGTTTGTTTATTTTGTTTTTTTCCCCTAGGAGAAAGAAATTATATTCACAACTTATAGCTCTAACATCCTTAATTGGTTTACAATCAATCTGCAATTGTTCTTGGTTCTTCAGGGACAAGAAAGCCTAAAATATCCTGGTTTATCATTAAAATTATCAGATTTATAGAACCAGTATTTTGTAATCAGTGTAGTCTGTTCTCCCAAGTGGCAGGCAATATTAATGACATGTCTGCAAAAGGTGAGTTAGACAGACCAAGCTGCTGAACAGTAGCAAGGATACTGACATTGGTGCAACAGTGTTCTGCACTGGAAGGGAGCTTGGAAAGAGATGTACCTTTTCACCTGGGGAGAGGAAGGGGAATGGGTTTTTTTTCTCATTCATGTTGATCTTATTTATGAACTGCTTTCTTTGTGTCAGTTAAGTTACAAGATGAAGTTTTTTCTTAATAATAAAGCAGCAAGAGTCTTGTATACTGAGTTACAGCATCTCTTGCATCTCCTTATGATGTAGTAAATGGTCCCTAGATACTATAGTATATTCAGACCAAACCTATTCTTCACTTCTGTTCTTAATTAGCAGCAAAAAGATAAATAATTTTGTTTTCATTGCAGCACAATAACAACCAGGGCACGGCAATGGCCAACGAGCCTTGCCCTAAATCCTGTGACAATAAATGTTCAAAAAAAAAAAAAAAAATCCCCCTCCTCAACTATGATTAATTAACTAGAGATGAATGATTTGGCTGTCAGTCTGTCAGTGTCATGCAATGAAAATAAAATTGGTAGCAGTGCCTCGTGTGTGAAACCACTCATACTATCTGGCCTTAAACATTAGCACAGAAGCTCCAATCCTAGCCTGCTCCCCACCCCCATTCATTAGCTTTCTAAATCCTCCTGTCTTTGTGGAATCACTGCAGCAAGTTGAAAATGATATATGTAATGAAAACCCTGTCTGCCTAGTGCAGAGAGGGTGGAGAAAAAGACTTTGCTTAGCAGCCACTGCTGTGCTGTTTCCAGCAACGATTAGTGCAGACTTAGTTAGAGAAGCTCACCAAGAGCAGAATATTAAGGCACAAAGAGAAACTCATTGTTTCTAAAGATTTGTGTCTGCCTGGCTGGTTTTGTTTCCTTTTTGAGTGCTACGACCAAATGGATGTAGAGACTTCAGTGGGAAAGAAATACAGATGTCTTTGAGGCTTTGTTGTAATTTGGGGCTATTTTCAATACTATGCTATAAATACAACATTATCTTTCTAGTACGGGTACCTGATGATCAAGAAACCATTCACTTTCTGCTTCAAGTGCTGGCAGAGGGAATGGCACTGCATCATAGTGCAGTCCAGTTCAATCCAGTCAATGGCTGGTATGGGGATTATATCAAAAGATAAATGTTTCTGACTTCATGAACTGTGTACAAACAACAGTATGTTTGTTATTTAAAAAAAAAAAAAAATTTCATACCCTTCTGGAAGACATGCAAAAGATTTGATTTTTCAGAAGCATTGGATTTCACAGTGCTGATCTAAGTCAATGGCAGTGTGGGTGTTTGGCATCTCTGATGCCAAGCTATAATTGTACCTGATAAGTCAGGGTAAGAAACCTGGATGCTTAATTATCTGATGCATAACAGGGGGCTCAAGCACATTCTGCCTCATAATGTGAAACAAAATCTGTCTCATAACTACACAACAGTGGCTATTTTCTTGGTGGGAATGTAAATGTATTATAGTCCAGATGTAGCATAGCCTAAGAGGCCAGCAATGCTTTAGGGCTTCCAGTTCTATGGCCATCCTTTTGGTTTCAATGAATCTACATGCAAGCTGTTGTGGTTTGGGCACAGAAGGTTTTGAGATATTTGCATTCACACATACACAACCACATTTTCCTTCAGGTATCTGGACAAAATTGCATCTGTTTCGTTTCTGAAGCTCTTTGGTGTCATGGGCTGTAGAATAAATCTTGGAGACAGATGCTGTTCTTGACTGATGGACTTTATAGTTTGATTGTGTTAAAGATGCTTTTTACTTGACTTGGTATTTATCCCACACACAGCATATAATCCAACTGTTGTTTGTATCCTGGTATACCATGAGGTGCCTAGAGATAAAAGCTTGTTTAATAACCAACATGCTGGAAAACTGGTATTATGAAAAAGTCCTTCTTACCCTGAAGAGTTTTATAATTTTCATCTAATGTGATGTGAAAAACAGGAGGAAGGAAAATGGATAGCATGGAGAAGTAAAATGAGTTGCCCAAGTTCTGTCAGCTGGTTTCCAGCTTGTAATCCAGTCCCTGAGCAATGAATCACACTGCTTACCAAAGGCCAATTTGTGAAGGAATGAGCTCCTACTGTGAAGCAACAGGCTTGTACATGCCTATTGACTTCCCTGCCAGATCCTCCGTGTCTTGGCTTTGTGCTGTGCATTACTATCCAGCACAATGTCCAAAAATGTTCCCAGCATAGCTCAGAGGTAGCAACAGACTTGGAAAAAGCCACAGATGACCCTTTTCTGTGTGTGTATGTGTATTCTGGATGCATGCATAAACCTCCTCAGGATGGCAGAATATTACAAACAGTTACAACTACATTTGATTAATGTCTTGTCTCAAAATCCACTTTGGAAAAAAGCCTCAGGTATGAAAATGATAGACATGTCGTGCTAATCAAAATTATGCATATTTTTAGGATACAAGAACTCTGGGCTAACAGTCCTCAGTCTAGAAGCACTTGCCCTTGTAATCTAGGATCCACATTTACTTCTGCAATCTTAGCATCAGACTTCCTGAACCCATTGGGCATCCGTTAGGGTTGCTCATAATCCAAGACACTCAGACATGGTCAGATATTACTGAGTATCAGGTGGCTTCTTCTTTTGAATAAAGAAAATATGGTGATATTCTTACTTCCAAGTTTTATGTCTTTTAAGCTGTTGTGATACTTAATAGAGATTCCTTTGAAAAGTTTTGTTCTCGTTAAGTTTGCTTTCTTTTAAAATTTCTTCATTGCATATATTACTGATTTTTATTTTTTTTTTTTGAGTGAAGACATCAAAAATGTGTTTATGCCAAATGCTCTCGAGTTATGAATCTTGTGTTCTGTACACTGTAGGATGTGCTGTTCTGTTGTCTTTTACCTTTGTCCTCTGAAGATTTTATTTAAAAATAGCCAGAGAGAAACAGATGACAGCCTAACAAAAGGTCCACATGTACTGTACTGTGTCCCTGAGCCCCTTGTTCTAGCAAAACTCCTTTGCTTTCTCCTTTGATTTGCACCAATCTACCTTCAGAATTTTTCAAACATTGCAGTGCATTAAACACTACAGCAGATGGTGCTTTTTGACGATGCCTTTCTACATGAAGCAACATTTTGTAGTGTATGCCGCATTATCAAAAAATCAAACATGTAATTATGCAAATATGTATGCCTTTATAATAATCAAGTTTTATTGTAAATGGTTGATGCACATCAATTTGATCCTGTAGTGCTGCTTTAAGTGCAGTTTAAGTGGCTTTTCAGTGTACCCAGAGGCAACACAAATGCATCTCTGGAATATTAATAAAATTCTGAATCTTTGAGACACCAACTGGTACAGCATTGCTTATACTGATTGAAACTAAATGCTAATCCTTTCCTTTATTTAAAAAAAAGTCCCCTTTGTTATTTAAAACACTGATATTAGTGCCATATAAAGGGCCATTTTATTTTAAATTGTATTGTAATGTAGTTGTTAAAATAATGTCTAATCATACTATATTCAGATTCTACAATGTAAATTTGATGAGACAAGAATCCAATCATTTTATAGCCATGAAAACAGAGACGTATGTTAATATGTCCAGTTGTTCTAATTCTGTAAATTTATTAAGGAAATATCTGGTTTTAGATTTTAATCCTGAAGGCTTCCAAGTAGCTGATTTCTGAATGTTCACTCGGAGATGGCTTTGCTTGTGAAATTCAATAAGCTAGATTCTTGTGGGGGGGGAAAAAAATCAGCAAGGATTTTGACATCCATAATGAAGTGTAAACTTTATTGCTGATCTGATCCTGCCTTTTATACATTGGTTAACTTCGTTGGTCTAATGACAGCCATCTCTCTGAATGCACACATACACATTCTGCTGTGTTTGAATCAGAAGACAGGCTGTGGATACAGATAAACCAAGACTGTAAATTATGTTTTGCCTGTTTGTTCCTCCTGCTCTGAAAGCAGGGCACGAAAGGAGCAGATTGCATTGTTCACAGGGAGAAGGCAGTAGCTACACCATGTCCCCCTTACCAGTTCCAATAGGTTGGATGTTTATTTTTTGGGTTTGCTGTAAACAGAGATTCTGTTAACCTGCAGGCAGATTGCGAATGCAAAGAAATTGATATGCTTCTGTCTTTATGCTGCCTGGACTTTGCTGAAAACTAATTTCCTGTAAACTTAATGAAGCTTTATAGGTTGAGCTTCCACTTGGTAAAATTTTGCCTTCCTTTTGGACCTCTGTTTCTAGTTTACCTTTCTCACCATCTCTCTGCTCTGCTATTTTTGTTTAATGCAGTTGGTTATTGTATCTCTGCCCTTTGTCCTTCATCTGCCTCTTTCAATGGTATTTTTGTGCTCCTTTCTGTGCTTGCTTGTTACCCCCCTTCACTTTTTCCCCTCACAGATTTTGCCTCCTCTGTCAGCCTTCTGCTCCTCAGATTTTTTTCCAAATGTTTCTCTCAGTTTCTCCATTTGGTTCTTTAGTCCTTTCACAAATGTGTATTTCCTAGCTCCCATTCTGCTTTCCACATTCCCCTTCCAGGTTTTACTCTGTCTGATTTCTGTGTTTATCTTCTTTATTTTGTCCCGGCTTTTCTCAATTCAGATTGGTTTAAAATATTGCAGGAAAAGCTGCTCTTGAGAAATTTCATCCAGATTGTTCTAAGAACAGCTGCTATCCTGGCACTTCCAATACTGAATCAAACCTGAGCCTAGGGGATAGGAGGTCCTTAAAGGATTAAAGCTCAACTTCAGAATACTACCCAAAATATTGGCAAGCAGAATAATAATATAAACCCACAGCCGAGAGTAGCTGAAACCTCTTCCCACAGTTTTGACACAACCTGGTGTATTGAGGGTGGTGTTTGGTTTTGGTTTACTTCTTTTTCTTCTGAAATAAGGATTTTTTTCTATCCTTATTTAGCATTCTTGTGACTTTGGGAAAAGATATCATGCATCTTGAGAAGGCCCTAGCTCCTCTAAAATTTTCAGTACATTTTTGCTTCTTTGCTTAATATATTAAACTCATTTAAATACTAAGTTTTGAAAAGCTATCTCAAGAAAATTCTGAGTCAATAAACTTTCTGCTCTTACTGAGACAGCAGGTTATTTAAAGTAATCAGAGACGCTGAAAAGCAACTGAAAGATTTTTCTGAACCGATAAAGTTTTTCAGGAACTTCAAATTAATAGAAACATTTTCATAAAACCATGAAATAGAAATATATAAAGAAAAAAAATTGGTAAAGTAAGCGACTCCTGCCTTCAGGATTTGGCAATAAATTCTTATGTATGCAAATATGAAAGTTAAATTTATTAGCAACACAATGAAAACTGCTGACTTCCCTTTTTTATTTTTTAAATGTAAATACTGAACTTGGTTTCTTTTTAATATTGTATTTTATCTCATCTTAAATTCCATTCATGACAAAGTTACTTGCTTTTTAAAAAGTACCCTTTTAAATATAAATTCTGTATGTCTGTAGCACTGAAACAGAGAAGGTGCCTGAGTTAACTTATTTAATTGTTCACAGAAGCCACCCAGGTTCCTTAAGTCAATGAGCAAAAGGTTTTTATCAGTTTCCTAAATCTGTTTGTATGTGAAAAATCTGTAAGTACTATTACCTTTTGATTGCAGTTAGTATTCAGAAACCAAACAATGCCCTGTTCTGCTTCTGATTTTTATTTCAGTTGCATGGCATTTCAAGCTTAATTTAAAAGCAATAACAACAAAGTCTATGTCTAATGCCTTGATTTCATTTGTAAAGCCACCTAGACAACCACACACTTTGGTAGGTTTTTTTGTAATTGTTATATGTCAGAAGTGCTTTAGACATAGTTTGCCTGCATTTTAGTGGGGCAAAGCCTTGAATAAAGGATTATAGTATTTGAATTGTATTTGCACACAAAAAAAAAAACCTTAAAAAAATCAAAATTGCAAGAAATCTGAAAAAAAACATTCTTGTTAGGGTAAGGCTTGATATATAGACTTTAAAAGTAGGAATGATAGGCAATGTTCTGTCTTCAAAAAAACCCATTGAAACTCATGGTCAATTAATGTAGTATTTCATAAGATGTTGGTCTTTCCAGGCTGCACCAGTCACGTTAACAGTGAATAAACCATGAATAAACTACAGGTCAGTAATTGCCTGGTGTTTTGTTCTGTATATGCAAACATCTGATTCCTGGTGTGGCTATAGCAATCTGGTAGAAATCCCCATGCAAGCACAGAAGCATGGTCCAGGCACAAGGGATTTCATTTCTTGCTTACGCGCAATGGTGTATAGGCTGTCCATATCTCTTCATTTGCTTTATCCTCTATTCTGACTGCTCTGGTGGTCTGTATTAGAGTGCAAATAAATCTTAGTTGCAGATATTTAAAAGATTGTGAACAAAGTTTTAATGCGGTTTGGCGGAGCCAAGCTCCTTAAAAGCCTTAAACTGCTCAGCAGCCACCTTTCTGTGCTTTGCTCAGTGGAAAGGCAGCTCATCCCTTTCCAGTGAGGCTATCTGGTACCTCCCCAGCAAGTGTTCCTCAATGCTTCAGTTGCTACATTCCTCACAAGACATTCAAATGAACACCCATTCGCATAATTTCTTCTGGTCTGTTGAAGTGCTTTAACTCTGACCATTTATGATTCTATGTACTCTTTTGAGGATAACTTATCTGAATTCATCTTAGGATGTGTCAGTGTAGGTGTTTTTAAGGGAAGGTGGCTGTCTTAGTGACTGTATTGAAAAGAAACATATTATTATAATGCTCTTTAGAGGAAAAAAGGTAAAGAGAAATGCTGTTTATGTTTCTTTTTTTTAATGATCCTACTAAATCCCATTCTTTGCCATTTCACTGTTCTTTCAAATTTCTCCACGGAGAAATTTAAGTGTTAAATTTAACAGAGATTAAAATTAAGAAAAATATTCTTTTTCCATGGAGAAACTGTAGTACAGGAATATATTATTTTGTACTGATTAATTTTATTCTAATTTTTTATACGTTGCTTACAGGTACAATGAAAAATGATTTTTGTCAGTGAAATGCTATCTGTGGAATCATGGATAAAACCACATTTTTCTCAACCAGCTTGTGGTACACTCATGAGTCAGGGGAAGCCCAGGTGCCCTCCCTGCAGCACAGTGTAGAGGTTTGGAGCCCTGATGTCAGCCCCTGCTGGGAAAGCTGTCCTTGCAAGGCAGACACAGGCTGTCTCTTCCTAATCACAGAGATTCCAGCTTGGCTCAGCCACCTGCAGCCTGGGCAGAAGGATTTCTCCTTTTCCTGGACTTCAGAAGAGAGTCAGCAACCATCAGGTGGTGTGACAAGGGTGATGGCACTCTCCAGATTGAAAAAAAAGCACAAAGAAAACCTTTTGTGAACATTTTAACTGTGTTGTTGGGTTTTTCTGTCCTTTCCACATGAGGAAGTAAAAGAGGACTGTGTCTTATTTTGGGATTGTGGGAGCAGTTGCAGCCACTCTAGACACCTCAACTTATAAGGAAATGAGTAAATCAAAGTTATAGAAACTAGTGAAATAGTCCTGAAATAACATCTGCTCCAGGCTGTGTTCAAGAGTAGGTTGTTTTGCTAGGACATTAATCCTGAATTTCCTTGTAGGAATAAACTTCTGAGACCTGTGAAGTTCTGCTGAGAGCCCTGGAACTTGCCAAGACATGCTGCCCACATGAAGAAAACTATCAGTTTTTCTTTAACTGCAATTAGGACAATGCTTCTTGGGAATTGTTTAATTAAATAGTATTTCAAAGGAAAATCCTTGAAACCAAACTTTCTCCCAGCTGTATCCCAGAAATGCCAGCTGCCTGGTGGCCTGTGCTTGGCTAGTGGTGTAACCCAAGCACAGTTGGATGTCTCTGCAGTGGGGAGCCTGGATATGAGGGACAAGTCCATCTCACTTTTGGTGGAAAGTTTCAGAAATCTGACTTCTTAATATATCCCTGGAAGTACTGAAATTTCTTGATGAACAGAATTCATGTTTTCAGACTAGTCCTGTGTTGTAAGTCTGTATTTACTTCTGAAACTAAAATTCAGATGAAATTTTAAACTTGTTTGTTGCTATACTCTTTAAAAAAGGTCAGTTGAATTTCAGGGACATTTCCACTGCTATGTTATTCAAGAAGGATTTATGCTTCTGAAAAGTAATCTTAAAAGAGTTCTTTAGCAGACTCTCACTTTGCATTTTTGGGTTTTAGCTTTGAAATTGGCAGGAGAGAGTTTTTGGTCCCGTTTCCAAGCAAAATGAGACCTGTGTTTCTGAGCTGCTTTTCTTTCTTCCTCTTTTTCAGTGCCTTCCGTCAAATACTTGCTGAGCCAGTTGATCAATTCCAATCAAGTGGGACAGAAGGAGAGAGCTGTGAGACATGAAGTTTAGGAAGAAAACAGGTTCTGGTGGATGAGTGCTTTTTCCAGGGAAAGTGATCACAAAGCCAGGAGCCAGCTCACCAGTCATCCCCTAGACTTTGCACCAGCCTCAGCAGAGACTGTTACCTGCCCCAGTGGAGGGGCTCATGAGGGGTCCTTTGGGAACTGGCGCCTCAAGGACACCACCAATGGCACAGTGAGGTCTTCGTCAGGGGATTCACAGTGAGATGTTGCTCGGGAGCAACTTGTTGTCTTGTGCTTGGGTCTCTGCAGTGTAATATGTTTTACACGAGGCCCGAAGAACACACCTAACTTGGGATGGCTAGGTTAGCCAGAACTGACAATTAAATGTTAAATAATTAAAATGTTTTAGCTATTAATTGTAAGTGAATGTTGTTTTTAATTGCACTTTAATAATGCCGTGGCCTTTATAACCAAAATTAATGTTTTCTGTCTCTCTGTTTTTGAAGTACATGTCAGTTTAATTAAACTATTAATGGTAGACAGATTTTAAGTACTTCATATTCTTCAATAAATTGTATCTGTTCAACAAGCATAAACAGGAAAATAGACTCAGAAGCAGATTCATGTTCTGCCTGATAAATCATTCATCATCAGATAAGATGATGAGGCATGCTTGTTTTTCTGTAGGCTCAAAATGATAAACAAATCCACTTTTGTATTGTAATGTTTATTGAGTTCATAGAAAAATAAACAAGACTGTTCACTTTTCATATCAGCAACAGGCCTGAAAGCTGCTGTTTGCATTTATGACTGGTCAGGCAAGCAATATCTTGATGCTCTGAGGGTCAGTCTTAGTTCATTTTGTCTAGAGTGCTTGTTAGCAGAGCATTTCTCTGGTCTAAAATAGTTCTTTCAGGGCCATTCAACTGCAGTAATGATGAATATTTTTACTGTTCCTGCTGTGTTACCCGATTGTGTCTGGAAAGAATTAAAATAGCTTTTGATTTGGCAGAAATGATATATTATACTGCAAATGTTGAGTAAGTCTCAATCCTTGTAGGACTGCAGGATAGTTGATGGAAACAACTTTTTGGAGATTGTGAAAGACAAATGATGGCAAGGTCATTTCTTCTGTATTGGTAAAGTCTGCAAATCCTAGTGGGCTGTTAATAGGGTAACAGGCAGAAATTAAGAAACACTGCAGCAACTGCTTGTGATACATTCCTGTGCATATTATACAGGCAGACAAAGATGTAACTGGTTATAATAGAGACAACAAACGTCCTTCCTTTGTGTGGCAGATCAATCAATAGCCAGGCATGTGATCTTGTTCACTATTATGTTAGTAATGAAACCTTCTTGTGATGTGACAACTGTGGAATAACATTTGGTCACAAAGCTGGTGTTAACAAGCACAACTGGCACTCTGGTAATTAGACTGATTCCTGGTCTACTTTCACAGATTGTCGATAAATGCAGTAAACAACAGGCTGCTTTCTCTCAGAAGAAGTTATATGAAGTTGTCATCCATTTGACGGTACGTACTGTATTCTCCTTCATCTTTATCAGATTCTGCCAAGGTAGGGATGTGCCTCTATTTCACTATAAAATAATGAATAGAAACTTTGCATGCATTGTTAAACAATCACCTAGTTAACCCCACTTTTTTTTTTTTCTTTTTTTTCTTTTTTTTTTTTTTCTTTTTTTTTCTCTAGGGAAGAAAGCAAATTTCTCAGTTACAGGTAGGCAGTTAAATGGAGAAGTTCTTCCTCAAATTTTCAATGTTGTCCCCTCTGATACAGCTATGTCTGTTGTGGACAGCCATTTATATTGTTTAAGGATAAACTGAAATCTTAAAAGCCATAGATTACCCTTGATTTAAAGGCCAAGAATATAGATCATATACAATTGTAGTATAATTTGTTACATTTAACAAAATAACTGCATTCAGCCACGGATGTGCTAGCCAGCTCTTTCATCACCAATTTGGGGTTGTTATGTCAAAACTCATTTGCTGTTTTGCTCTTTCCACAGACCTGCAGCAGTGGATAGGTGAACTGTAGTTTGGTTTTTTCACCCTCAGTGGCAGAATAAGAAGGAATGAGAGCTCCTTCTCCAAGCCCTGTACCTCCTCCAAGCCCACAGCCTGGCTCTACACATAGGAAAATGTGTGAGTGCTGTAAATCTGTCTCCTCCACTCCCAAAGCGGAAGAATTAAATCAACTTCTGGTATGTCTTGTGGGCTGTTCAGTTTATTTTGCATGGGCTACATGGCAAAGCTTAATCTGCAGGCACTGTAAACCAGCAAGGATTTCTATGCTTGCTCTTCTTTCTCAAGGTGCACTCAAAAACTTTAAACAGTGCATAGGAGATGATGAGTAGGGGCAATGCCGTGGCATGTCTGGGCACTGGTGCTACATGGCCCTTTGCTCAGATCTGCTAAGTCCAGCTCCATCCTGATTTCAAGGGTCCTTACTGATTTGATTTGACCAAGGAGGGTTTCTTTCTTTTTCTGGGCCACGTTTTGACCTCTTGCTGCAACTAAAATCACTCTGAAACATCAAGAGTATAGTGAGCAACTCTTCATGGCCATTATCAATGGTTTCCAGATCATAATTCCCTTTGTAATCGATGAAAATGGGTAGGAAGGAGTGTTTTACAGTAGGTACCTAGTTTTATGCAGGTTTAATGCAGGAAGATGCCTCATTAGCCATCAGTAAACATAAAAACTAAATTCACACTCATATACCAGGGAGATATTTTGGACATGTTCACTGGGCCATAAGTATCAAGAAGTTAGAGGATATAAATAGCAGTGAATGCAGTGTGTTAATCTGAATGGTTGGAAATGAATATCAGAACTGTTTGTTGCTGCTCCCTGCAGAGCAATCTCTGTTCTGACAAACCACTGAGAAAGACCAGTGAGGCTTGTAGGTTTGTACCCTATAGGCTCCTAGGAAAGGAGAACTGTGGAAAGTAACAAAGAACTGTGTGGGGTTTTGTCTGATGGATCAGAATAGTGTTTAAGGGAGGGATTAGCAAAAGGCCTGTGGGTGTACCAAAATGCCATGTGCTCAGAGAAGGGGCAGAGTGAGAATCGCTTCTGACTTGTGGCAGGCTGTAGTTGGTTGTACGATTTTGAGTGAGACCTCATGTCACACAGTATCACAGAATGGGTAAGGTTGGAAAGGACTGCAGTGAATTGTCTGGTCCAACTTCCCTGCTCAGACAGGACCATTGTAGAGCACACGGCACAGGATTTTGTCCAGATAGTTCTGGAATTTCTCCAGTGGTGGAGACTGGAAGGCAATTTGTTCCAGTGCATGGTCACCGTCACAGTAAAGTTCTTTGTATTTTGGTGGAACTTCCAGTGCATCAGTTCCTGCCCATTGCCTCTTGTCCTGTTGCTCAGCATCCCTGAGCAGAACCTGGTCCATCCTCTGCCACTTCCCTGCAGATACTGACAGACATTGATATGATTCCCTTTCAGTTGTCTCTTCTCAGCTGAACAGCCCCAGCTCCCTCAGTCTTTCCTCGTGATATGCTCCAGTCTCTCCATCATCTGCCAGACCTGCCCCAGGAGGTCCATGTCTCCCTTGCTCCATTGTTCCCTGCCACTGGAGGGACAGAAATGAACCAACTTGTGCTCCAGATCCCTTGACCTGTTGACCTAAGGCCCTGAGATCCCTCTTGATTGATTGCAACCTTCTTGTTGGGACCTTGTACTGCCTGCCTGGAAAACCAGTGGAGGGTAATAACCAATGGGCCGTACCAGGCTGGGAAGGTTCTGGGTGATGTCTCTTGCGTGGGCCCCAGGGAGGCAATGCAACTCCCTGTGGGTTGGGTCTGATCCGTGCATTGGGCCCCCCATTCCCCTCAAAAGGAAATCACCAATGACTACTGCCTTTCTTTTTTTCTTCACGGAGGAAGCTTTGATGCAGGGGGTAAGCTGCCCAGCCTTAGGTGGCACCTTCAACTTGGAAGAACCTTCATCGATGTACAAATTTCCCTGGTCCTCATTTTGCTGGTTCTCAGATTCCAAGGCCTCATACCTATTATAAGGGCACTTGGGAAGGTGAGGTAAGCCGGGGGAGGGGAATCACCCCCCCACCCCAAGCAGAAACCCATTTCCACTCCACACAGTCCCTCATTGGTTGGGAAGGCATTACAGGAGAGCTACATCTGACCTCCTCCTGAAAGCAGGGTCTGCCAAGAGGCCAGACCAAGTTACTCAGAGTTTTGTCTGGTCTGCTCTAGTGAACCTTCCGGAGTGGAGATGATGCAGCCTCCCTGGGATGCTGCTTCACTGCTGTTCTCCTACCCAGAAATCACACTTAAAGTAAAAATGTGTCTTTTCAATTGTTTGTCCAGTTTCAACATGATTTTGTTGGGACTGAGTGCTTCCAACTCCACATAGATTTCTATGGATAAGCCTCACATCTATTCATAAAAGACTCAAATCTGCTGCTGATTCAGCACTGAGATTGCATTGACCTGTCAGTGGGAGTCCATAAGCAATGAATATTTTTTTGCTGCAGGATGTCAGAAAGTAAAGCCTTGGTTTCTAGAAGAGAGCAGGTTCAAGTTGGTTACCACTAGCTACAGAAGATAACAAGAATATTTGTGTCATTTAAAAAAGAGGCGGTTGGCCAAGAGCATGTTGAAAGCATCGCATGTTTGGAGGAAGAACCTCTGCACTTGGGAGGTATCTGAAGTCACAAGACAAGATGTTTTTCCATTCATACCATTTAAGCTCTGCTGTTTTAAGAAGGTTTTACCATACAGATTACTTTGTCAAATGATGACAATGCAGTGTTTCCAGCACGTGGCTGGAAAATCTTGGCTATGGCTGCACTATTCAGACCTTGTTGATGTACTGTCTATTGAAAAGGTTTTTATCAGGAAAAGCACAGTGTTCTCCCTTCTTAGGAGTATATTTCACATTCTAAAGTGATTTCTTTGGTAAGATTGAATAAATTCTAGTTTACTAGATTTGATTTTAAAAGGAATGTAGGGAACAAAGTACAGTTAAGTGACAGAGAAGATGCCTTGGCATTTTGTGTTTATTTGCCATCAGTTACTTCCATATTAAATTGTTCCATTTGCAATCTAGTATAATTTTTTTCCTAAGTGCCTGCTGCTCTGTCTAGTTGTGGAAAATGAAGCTCAGTTGTTTATGACCTGTGCTGTACTTCATCACTAACCTTCACCAAATGTACAAGTTCTAGAATGAGAATAAAGCTTCACCGGTGGTAGCACAGCGTGAGGCAAAGTATAAGGCATATTATTGTGGTGCACCTGTGCTGGCTTTCCCTTGCCTATTGGGATAAAAAGTGTGCTTTATTAGCAGGCAAATAGGTAAAGCTTAAGAGGCCAATCTTCTCTGCTTGGCATATGGGGCTCTCATTAACATTAGTGAGTAAAATGGATATATTTTGACAGGAGAGCAGAGACTTAAGGGAACAGATAAAGGAAGAAATAAGATGACACTTTCATAGTTACTTTTCTGACCAAAACTGAATATTTTGAGTCTCTAAAGATTGTATGATGTGTTTTTATTACTTAACGACTGTCAAAAACCTAGAGGAAACTAGGCCTAGTTTTTACTTTTGAGAGAACAAAGTGCCATCTTCTCCCCAGCCTGTGCTTAGGCCTGTCCTCAGTAAAATATCTCTTTGACACCTTCCCCACACTCATAACAGTTATCTTCTTGTTTTCATCTTCCCTGTGAAAATTATTAATTAAAAATTCTTTAAGAAGGAAGCTTTGTCACTATCTAGATATCTCCGATTTTTTTTTTTTATATATTTTTTTTTTTATTATTTTTTTTAATCTTTTGAAGGCTGTAGAAGGTGGTGGGAGAAGGATGAAGATCACGGATTTTCCTCTAGTGATGCATAGAGGCGTTGTGGCTCTGTGATCTCCAGCAGCCTTTTGTGTCACAGCCCGTGTGCAGACCAGACCTGCTGATGGGGCGGATGCTCTGTGATGGCTGGAGAGGAGAGATCAGCCTCTCCCTGAAATGACAAAATTGGTGTTTCACCAGTGCTTGGTTTACGCAAAGACAATTATCTGGATGTCCTTCTTCACGTGTACAATATATCTGTCTTCCCAATTTCTCACAGACTTAGATTCTGAATTTTTAACTTGACTCGATAAGGCAACTACTCAGACGAAACAAGAGATCAGCTGAGAAGGTTTCTAAACTAGGTTTGCTGGGGAGCCTCAGGCTTATTCTGGCTTTTCAGGATGCAGCAGTAGCCAAGAACATTTATTCCCATTTCCACTTGGCAAAGAAGTTTTTTTTTTCTCCTTCTCTTTTCTTTCAGCTATGGGCTTCATTGCAATTACTTTTCTTCTGTCTTCCCAAAATCCAATTACTGAAATTCTACTTTTTGGATGCCCTTAGCCAATACCCTGAGTGTCCATTTAAGAAGACAGCTAGACACAGATATGATGTATACCAGCTTCTTGGTTCAGTGGCAAAACTGAATCCAACCCAGATGAACCAGAATCAGGCAGTTTAATAATTTTTTACAAAGTTTTTTTTTTTTTTTTTAATATTTATATTCTACATCCAAATAAAAAGAAAAGCTTAAATATTTGATGATTTCCCAATTCTTTTAGTAAGTTTCTTTTTTTTTTTTTTTCAATCATAACACATTTTCATTTCTTAGGAGTAAAGATATTTTTAGGAAAAAACCCTCACTTTGGAATCTCACTTATAATATAGTAAAAACTGTTTCAACATTTTAAAAAGGAAGCTATATTTCTGTATATATCCCTTCCACCTTTTCTGCCAAAGCTCTGTCCTGTACTGAGCACGGTGGCAGGAGCTGCCCCATTGCTGTGTGCCTCAGCACACGTGTGAGTGAAGGCAGCCGGGCTGGGGTGGGGCTGCAGAGCCCTGCCCGGAGCTGATGGGTGGTGCCGGACACTGCCGTGACCAGCGCCAGTGGTCTGCTCAGTCCTGCCGATGTTACTGCTGTGCTCCGCAGATGGGCTCAACTGTGTTCTAATATTTTCCAGGCTCACCTCAATGTATCAATCACCTCATTTGTATCAATGAAGCTCTTGTGATTACAATCTAGGCAGGCGTGATCAAAAAAAGAAGATCCAGCCTTCCTGCTGCCCAGCTCAGTTTCATGAACTTCTTGGTAAATTCAAAGCCTAGTTATTTTTTTAGCGTGTCTGCTGGGGAGATGGCTTTGTGACACATTTGAGATCTTTTGTCACTTGGAAACATTGTGCCAATTTAGTTAACGTTTGAATTTCTGTTGGATTTATAATTGTGGTCATGTGTCAAGGGGTCAGTTTAGACAGCTTGGTAAGCTGAAAAAGCTAGTAACAAATTGAATCAAGTGAATATCCTTTCATTTCAACGTCTTTTTCTCTCCTTGTTTCAAGCCCAGAAGGAGGCCTTAAAGTTGATGAGAAGATAAATTCAATTATACTTAAAGCTAACTTTGGCTCTTAGCTTTCATACTACCTTTCCTCATCTTTGCCATCCATCCTTTTGCAATCGTTTAGATTTGCCCCAATAGTAGTTTGCCTATTAGCTTTGCTAATGAATTTACTACTGCAGAAGACCACTTGCAAGGCTGTCCTAAACCTAATGAATGTAATTATTTAGCACAAAACCAGGGCAGCATCTTTTTCTCTCTTGACAAGAATAATTCTTTATTCTCTCATTAGCTATGTGCTTTGGTCTCAGTAAACTAGTTATTGACCTGCTCATTTAAGGAGCTTCACTCTAAATGCTTCTTCCCTTATTTAACTCAGACAAGTTCCTCTAATTTCCCCTCACCATGCAATGCTAGCCTGTAAAATGTAACCATTGTTCATTTGTTGTGAAGAGAGCTGGAAGACAGGAAGCTATTCTTAGATGGATGCTCAGCCTCCTGAGCCCTGCTTGCTTGTCCCTGGTTATAATGGATACAAAACTGTATGGGGCTTAGTAGACATCATGTAAACTCTATAGGAAATCTGAGCCAATGAATCATGGAGACAGACCCCCACTGAGCATTGTGTGTCTGAATAGACTGCAAATAGATAGAAAAGCAGCTTAAGCAAGTGGCTTTCATATGACAAGAATGCATAAATTAGAAATGAATTGGGAGTATCTGTTGTTTTAAGGCAGTTGGATTTTACTTTCTTTATCATTTTCCGCTTCTAAGAAACCACTAATTACTCAGACTACACTGAAGACTGATGCAGAGTTTTTGCATGTGTGTGGGTTTTGTTGCTCTTTAAGCCTTCTCCACTGAATTGTGCTGGCATAGCCTAGCAGTGCCATCCCATGCTGCCTCCCCAGCATCTGTACAGTTACCCTATCCCATCTAGCAGCATCTGTTGGGGCATCCTGGGAGACTCCCACCTGGAACATGACATAGATCTCTGGGGAAATCAGGAATCCAGTGGTGTCAGGTCCATAGAAGTGCAGATCCCCAGCTCCAGCCAGGAGCACAGCATCAGCTGAACTGGGGTTATCCCTTGCCAGAGGTGGCAGCCTCTCATCTCACCCTTGCCAGTACTCAGTGCTGAGCAGCAGACAGTTGCTTCCCATTCTCCTTGGGCAATTAAGTACTTAGGATTCCCATCAGGTAGGCCCTGACTATCAGTGAATGGAAGAACATGGCTTTTCCAGGCAGGTTTCTCCTGAAATTAGCCATTGCCTGACCAACTGGGATGTCCCAGGGGCACCAATGTACAGAGCCTGCTTGGCCTGAATCCCATCTGTCCTAAGTCAAAGGGTGGGTTGTAGGTAGAGAGGCTCAGATCCAAGGGCCATGTAAGGAAAGCAAAGATGAGGAGAGTGCAAAAGGGCTGGCAGTTCTGGTACAAGCTCAACTACCAGCTGGGACAGAGTGATGTCACTTGGAGATAGTGCCATGTGGACTATGGCTGCTCTCATGCACCTGCAGGTGATGAGCTGGTCTCACAGACAGGGTTATGGTGCTCTCGGGTCTCAGGTGTTCACAGGAGGAGCGCTGCTGCTGGCACCAACCGTGGCCTCGGTGGCAACAGTAGTCATCTGTCTTCTGAGGCAGCTGATGTGGTGGTCCAGGAGCTGGGGGGTTTGAGGGCTGGCAAATTGGGCTCTGTGCAGTGGCTGACTGCCATTTTGTTGCTTGCTTTTTGATTGTTTTCTGGCTTTTTTTTCTGTGCCTTTTTGTTTACTTTGCTATTTTCTAAAAAGAAATATCCTGTCTCTAATTGTTCACAGATTGTGATAATAGACTGCAGGCAGATGGCCCATAGTTTGTGGTCCAGCAATCATATGAGAGAGACAGCAGCCCTCAGTTGTGTTTATAAATACTGGTGCTGAAGCGTCGCTGTTTCTTGTGGGGTATGGGGCATGGGCTGCATTCCCTCCTGCTGTAATGATCTGGATTTCTCACTGTGTCCCTTATGGCAGAGGCCCACACGAGGTCCCTGGCTATCTATAATCTGTATGGCCTCTGATGGGTCTCCAGATGAGCCCTCGGGGTAGCACCACTTTGTCTAGGGAAGCAAAGAGGTCTGTGTCTTTTCAGGTGGGAGGAAGGTGGCACCAGAGGGACCTGACTAAAAAAAGGGGAGGAGAACAGGCAGAACAGCTGAGAGACTCAGCGTGGGGGACTGACACCCCACAGGGAGGGTGGGCTGGAAATGAAGGGGCTGTGCCTGTGGGCAACCTGTCAGACTCTGTGTCCCAGGGACACATCTCATCCAGTGCCCTTGCTGATGGTATTCCAAAAGCCAGTGCCATGAGTGCTTTATCTGAAAGGCAGTTCAGCTTCTTGTGAAGCAGTTGTCCCTTGTGGGCTGAGGAGCTGCTCCAAGACATCAGGCCCTTTGTATATGTTTGGGGCTGCAGCGTGTCTGTGTTGTTGAGACAACTGCAACAAATCTATGGAAATGTGGCTCTCACAGCATAAAGTAAAAAAGTCAGATTTTGTATTAGAAGTGAATATAAATTATAGCTTACACACTGCAGAAAGTCAGTGCAAGGTATTTTGCAAGGGCATGTAGTGATAGGACAAGGTGTAATTGCTTTAAACTGAATGAAGACAGGTTTAGATCAGGTATCAGGAGCAAATTCTTTACTGTGAGGCTGGTGAGACACTAGAACAGGTTGCCTGGAGAAGCTGTGGATGCCCCATCCATGGGAGTGTTCAAGGCCACATTGAATAGGACTTTGAGCAACCCAGTCTAGTGTAAGGTTCTCTGCCCATGGCAGGGACACTGGAACTAAATGACCTTTAAGATTCTTTTCAACCCAAGCCAGTCTGTGATTCTGTGGTTTATATTTAAGATAAGGCACTGTGTTTTAGCTGCCTGGCTTTCTCAAAGTTCTCCTTAAAATTTTAGTATTTTTAATAATAAGGCTTTTAGTCAAGTATTTGATATGAGGCAGCTTACTTTCAAGATGTTTTTCCATTTCTTCTAGGTAGATTAAAAAAAAAAAAAAAGCTTTAATTTAAGCCAGCATTTGTCTGTTTGAATGTAATTGTGCTGCAAAAAATTTAGCAATAAACACCTTCACCTTAGGGAAAGGTTAACAGTTCCATTGCATTTTTATGTTTAAATAATGACGCTTTAATATATCTTTTTCTTGACTGTAATTCTAGCTGTCTTTATAAGAGCAACTTGTCTTGTCAGTGCATGAATTCTCAGATAAAAATTAGACAAATTAAGAAGAAGTCTACTGTCAGTGGAGAGCAGGCAGCAGGACAAGGTGTCATGACTAAAAAGTATTGTTCAGAACAGTCTTAAGCCTGAGATATAGAAGGCTGTGTATCCTAATTATGTTCAAAACTGTTTAATTAGAGGTTCCATGGGGCTTATTGGTGTGTGTGATTGCAGGATCAGGTCTCAGTTCCCTAGTCGTGACTCACAGAGGTGCCCACCATTGTGTGGCTCTGCAAAAGATGGGACATGTGCAAATGTAAAAGCGGTGTGTGAGGCATCAACTGGTCCCTGATGTCCTGCAGTACCTGAACTGACTTTTCTTTGGGTCTTGTTGGGGGCATTGCTGGGAGTTCTCATTTTTTCCTGACTTCCTGCACCCTGAAAGACTGAATTAATTTTGAATGGCTGCATTTTTCTATTGGCCCCAAGTGTCACTTGTAATGGCAATAGCTGGCAGGAATGTAAAATGCATGGAACACGAACCCTTCTCAGTCCTCAGCAGAGGGAGGATAGTCATGTGGCACCAATTGGTCAGTACATTCCTAGTTCTTTGCAAATCCTCATTAGTTATTTCATGTGAAACATCAGTAAGGAAAAAAACCCAGCATGATTGCAGTTACTTAATTCTGCAAAGCTCTTTCTATGTCTTAACAGTCACTGTTTTTCTATGAAAAATGGTTTGGCACTGAAATATTAGACTGTAAATTGCAAAAGGAAGATTAATATGTCTTCTCTCTTGGCAAGTTTTCTCATTATATCACTAGCACTGAGACCTAAAGCTTAGCTTGTTTTTCGAGGTTTGATATAACTCGCAGAAACTTTGATTTGATGCACACAATCATATTGTCTCTCTTCTGCTTCTGAACTGGTCTTCAATGCAGGTTTGGTTAAATTTTTTTAACTGCCTTTTAGGAGAATCAACTGTGTATCAAGTGTTTACCTATATTATAGTTACAGTACTTCCACTAATAAATAATTGCTAAAATAAGAAGCAGGACAAAACACGATGAGCATGCGTTAGGAAGCAGTGCTGAGTTATGAGTTCTGCCTGTGAAGACAGCAATGCATAAAGGGATTCACCAAGATTTATATTTGAAAATGTGAACACAAAAGATGAAGGGTTTAGTATCATTTTTACTTTTAGAGGGAATGTCATTTTGAGGGTTAAGGTGCAAGCTGTTTCTTCATCTCTAGCAGTGGGCTTTGCCTCCCACCCACTAAGAGAAGAAAGTGCCCTGCGACACTGTGTGGACCTTTGGTGAAGTTACCTTTTTTAGTTGCTCTTCAGGAAGCCTTTTCTTGTTCCAGCTTGTGAGACTCTCAGGTAGTCTTGTCAGAGCTGTTATTTCCAGCCTCATTGTCCACTTGTGGTATGTTACTGGAGTACAGGACCCTCCTGTATAGTGGGAAACACAGGGACATGTGCCCCCCATCACAGACACCTTACTGTTCAGCAGGAAGTGGAAAGGGAGACAAAAAGCCCAGTCATTACAAAGGCTTGTGCTGGGTGTGATAATCTTGAATCCATGATTTATTTTTCTTCTCTGCAAATACATATTTGTAGCTAAAAACATCCTTTCAAGCTTCTCTCATGAGACTGATAATTTCTTGGCATTCCAAGAGAAGGGGGTCACTGGTGTTCACAGGAGCAGCTGAAGTAGCAGCATTATACAAAGCAAAAACTTTCAGAGTCAGTAAATGAAAGCGATGTACTTTGCTCCAATACTCATCAAACAGAAAGAAGAATCTGTCTCAGCATGCTGTAGGATGATCATTAATTTTTAATAGTGTTAATGTTTATTAGTGACAGATGATTGACTTTAAGTGCCTTATGAATAATAAATAAATGATGTGGATTTTGGGCATCTGCCTTAGATTTGTATTCAAAGCCAGTGGGACTAACCTTCACAGCTTGAGAGGAGTGTAGCTTCAGTTCCTCAATGTATGCTGTAACACAGACTGTAAGACTTCTTGGGCTTTAGCTCTGATAAACCTGGAATGCCTTTCTGTCCGCTTTCTTAGGGCACATTGACTGCTTAGCAGCTTCAGGGTGAGAGGGGAGCTCAGTGCAGCTCTTTTGGCCAGGGCAACTGCTGGAAGGTGCATTATTCACTCTGAGGCTCTGCTGGATTTCATAACACTTAAACACCTGTGTCCGTCAAACAGAACGCACAGAATCACAGCTAGAGCTGCTCTTGACTTTGTAATTTCATTGACTGACAGTTTAATATCTATTTATTTTCACATCTGACTCTGGTATAGACAGGCTGGCATCCTGAATGTCAGGATATTTTGCTGACAACTGTGTTTTTTCATTACTATAGGAAAAAAAAGGATTCTTCATAAGTAAAGAGGTTCTTTTCAGGCTCAGCAACTGTAATAAAGACCAAATTATACTTCATATAAATTTGATAGTAACAAGTGATAGGTTATATGTACATATTTATATAGGAACAAGGGCACACAGTTTTCAACTTTCTGGTGATCTGTCTCTTCCATCCTGTGAAATGCCATGTAATCATATTGTTTAAATAGCTGGAACAACTGCCTTTGCCATAGGATCTCATAAGCAGCACGATCTTTCTTTAAATTAGATATTTAAAATTGCTCTCTTATTTTGATCCAATTTTGTTTGCTTTCTAAACAGAAACAAGTGGCTCATCCCATCTAAATTCTGCTATATTTGAAATTATTTAAGAGAATGTTTTGAGAAAAGAGAAATATGTGTGTTCTGGTGCTGATGTTGTGATGTCTATGCTGATGTTTAGAGAAAAAAAGGGTAAAATTGCTTTCATATTGGGCACTGGCCAAATAGCTGATGACTCTGTAATAATGTTCTCCAGATGTCAGGCAGTTAAACCAGACCAAAATGCTGTTGCTAACTTATTGTTATTCAGCATTTACTATATAAACAGAAAATTTGTATTTAATTCCACTTTAGTTCAATGGATTTGGATTAATATTGTAATTACCCCAATTCAGAGAACTTTTTACACCAGACTCTTCTGGGTTTTCTCAGTGCATAGCACACCATATATCAGCCCTAATTATATGGTGTGTCTGACTGGGATCTGCCCTGTAATCACATGCCCTGTTGTTCCCTGAACTACTGGCTGTTGTGTCAGCAAGGAGGAGTCACAACTGCACTCTGTAAAACATTTCAAGACACTGAAATTGAATTGCATCTTATCTGGGAAAAGAAAGAATTGCTCTCAATATTCACAGCCATTAGCTGGTCATCAGGTAACAGGAAATCATCTGAACTCGTCTGATTTCTCAGGAGTCATGGCGTTAATTACTTTCATTAACGAAACACCTTACTTATGGTTTTTGAAGAATTTTGTTCTGCCAAAGTGCCTTATCTCTGTTTCAGGCTGTAGTCAGAGCATCACAGTGTTGCACACATGTGGCCAGGGGACATGGCACTCTGCTGACAGGTTATAGTGCATCACAGGCTCTTTTGGGTGTGCAAGTTCTTCCACAGTTGTGCCTCTTACTGCACCCTGTCTGGCCTCCCTTGCCCAGCCCCAGCTTGGTCCATGCACCCATCTTCAGCCTGGCCTGCTGCTCTTGAGCACAGGTAGAAGTCTAGACTGGGCTGTCTTTAAGGGTGAAAATCTAGGCTACTCCTGTTGCTGGAGAGGCACATCAGTGCCCACAGTGGGTTTCTGCATTGCACTTCCAGAAATCATAGCACAGCTTGCACACTCAGAGAGCCTTTGGTGTCACACATCCCTTCAGGGACCCGCTGGAGGTGACAGCACCCCTTGCTTTTCCCCACTGCTCTTAGACACTTCAAAATCCTCAAAAATCAGTCCTCTGGCACATATTGGGTGCTTTGCTGTTGCCACACTGTACAAATTGAGATGCACAGAGACCCACCTTGGTGGTCAAAGGTAAAGAGAACATAATGTTTGTACCTCTTGGAGTACATAACCATCAGGGTCAGATTTTGCATGACAAAAGCAAAACCGATTTCTGTGCAGCCAATCAAAGGGGCAATATTTTAAGCTCTGGTAAGGGCTTTGTGCTCTGCTTCCATTTACAGCAATGTCAAGAGTATAGCAAGGACAAATGGGAATCATGCGTGATCATAATGTTCCTATTTATATACACGTAAAATAGAACAGGCTTTCAAGAGCTAATGCAATTTTCTGTTATAATGATAACCTTAATAACAATATGGTTTCACTGCAAAGATATAAACAAATATAATAGAAACTGAGATAATGCCATAAAATGGATGCATTATTTTTGGAATTTGAAGGACACCTGCCAGAAAACGTTTACCAACTTGTGCGATCCACAGCAAATGAAATACAAACTTACCTTCTGCTGCTGCCAGGTTATAACATATTTACTGTGCAGTTTTCTTATCACTGTGGATTTCTAAGTTAATTACTTGTTGTTGTTTAGTGCATAATATCTGACCTAGAATTTACCAGGACTCACTGAACAAATATTGAAATAAGAAAAGAGATAATACTCTTTTTTAAATTCATTGGAAGATGCAAAACTGATAAATAATGTGTGTTTCCACAGTGGAGCCCTACATGAGCTAGATATGCTATGATTATCTCAAGCATTTTATTGAAGTCTTCTGTTTAGATTTTGCATGTACTTTGTTGCTAGCTCAATTGAAATGAACTGCAGTAAAAATTAGGTTTGTCTCCTTTAATTGCTAACATTAAAAATATTGTGAATGAAGGAAGACCTCACCAAAACACATCCTATGAACATTGTATCTATATATCTAGAACGTGTTTTTAGAAAATACTACATTATTTATGAAATCAGCCTTCTTCCTCTTATGACATAATTTGTCCCTTCTGTCTTTGCTTCTTTTGCTGAAACCACAGAATACTAAAATTCTCATAAGACATTTGTTTTCTTTGTAGCTTCCATTTCATTTCTTTACTGATTGTGTATGTGTTCCTTTTAATCATTTAGCAGTCTTTTGTCACATTAATGACCAGTTCTTCCTCTTGCATTATGAGATACCATAACCATGAATGCTAAAGTGGATTGCTGGATGGTGTTTACTATCATGTGTTACTTTACCAAGTCTTTACTTATCCACATTCTTGGCTCATTGGCAATCTGCTGATTTTCCCCCCTCTTTGCGCTGAAGGATGTCTGGGGAAAGGCACCCATCTTGCACCAGATCCTGAGGAAGCTGTGCTATAACAGGGAGTAGCCAGAGGAGGAAGTTCCCTGGAATGGAAAAAGCAGGGTAAGAAAATGCAGAATTTAAAAAAAATCAAGGATGGCTTATGTCTTTGTTTTTGCTGGGTGACTATTGCTTTCTGTCCGGTTTAAGGGTATCAGAACTTGAACTTCTTCCTCTTATGAGTGACAGGAGCAAGAAGGAATGAGAAATGTTTGTTCCTTGTTTTCTCAAGCATGGTTTATGACACCCAATATATTTGGATTTGGGCTTGGACTATGTGGCAGGGGAGGGAGGACCTGGAGGCCAGAACTGTCTTGCCGGTGTAGGAAGATTGGGAGCATGGCTCTGCAAAGAGCTGAAAGGGGAGGAGTGCTGAGCTGCTGTGTTTGCTGGGGGTCTGGGACAGCAAGTGGGGTGTCAGGACACAAGGCTGCACATGCAGACCCTGGGGCAGGAGCCAGGGCTCCAGCACACCAAGACACGGTGCTGCTCTAAGGAGTGGGCTGCTTGTGCACAACTGTGTCTGAAATGGACCCTGGGAAATGAATGCAACACAAACAGAATCAATGCATCTACCTTTACTTGGGTCCCACTGCCTTTCCCCACCAACAAAGTGTGGATTTTTTTCTGGTGCTCCCAGTTGTCTTGATTTCACAGATTATCAGGGCAATATACCATAGAGGCTTTCATTATTATAGAAAACGCAGTTAGGTATATAAAATGTCAGTCTGAATGCTTCTTTTGTTTGTGTGATGGAGGTTTAAATCTTGAGCAGGGCATGTGATTTCAACTTGCCTTGAACGCAATAAGGAAGTAAGTGCTCAGCTACTGAGAAAGGTCCTAAATATCATCACAGATAGGCTGAAGGTCCAGGCAATATCTGCCTATTATTTGAAATGGTTTCCAAATACTTGGGGAAAAAAAACCAAAACAAACCCAAACCCTCACATTCAAGTCACATGGGAAGAATATGAGTTATCATAAAAAAGTGTTATGAGATAATTCTAAATGTCAGTTTAGCATATTTTAGCCTATTGGATCTTTATATAGAGTTGAATAACATCTTTCATGAAGTAAATGTCTTTTTGGTAAACTGAAAGGGACAATAATATTTAAAGGTCAGTTAACATGGAGGGTTGGTTCTAGTTATTGTTATTAAAGATCCAGCTGTATTACCTTTACACAACATTACCCCACAAATCCTTATTAAAACTGCAAAAGCAATCCATGTCTTTCCTTTTTTCCTCCTGTCCCCTCCTTCCTGCCATGATCCTGAGATCCTTGATTCAGCCTTCTCTTTATGTGTAACAATTTCTCTAGTGAATAACACTGGATGATCCTCGCCCTGCTTCTGCCACACTGCATCCAAAAGAGTCATACATTATAGTTGCTGTCAGTGCTGCCAACCAGAAAAAACCCTCTCATTCCTACATTACTTTTCAGCCTCCCACATATGACATGAGCTACCCTGCAAACAGTTGTTTAATAGTTTTCAGCTGCTTAGGAATTGGTAGTTGATTTCAAAGGGGTTTTTTATTCAAGAAGTTGCAGCAGTGTTGTGCGACTGCTACTGCGTTTAATTGGAAGCAGGCAGGCTGTCTGTCTGCCCATCGCGCTGCCCACCCAGCCGTGACCAACTGGTATTAATGGGCTGCACAATGAGATGGTTCATTTATGCACGAGCATGCCCTCCCCAGAAAACTCTCCTGGGGGGGATTCTGTCGCAGGGTGTGTGTCTCCCAGGGCTGGGGGCTTGGGGGGCTGTGCTACAGGCTGGCAGCACGGGGCTGCCACAGGGCTCCGTGCCCCTACATGCCATGAGGTGACTGTCCTGGTAGGGCTGGGGGCTTCCTCCCACAGCCCTCTGCCAGCGCTCAAGCTGTGCTCTGCTTGGGTGTAGGTCTCCTCTTGTCTCTTAGCCACTACTCACAGCAGCGAGCTGTGAGGCAGGTTTGGTGCACGGGATAGAGGAGTTTTCTCTGTGTTGATGTCTGCATCTGGATGCTTCTCTGGGCTGTGCTTGCGGCCCTTTTGTTACCAAGATGGCCTTGAACAAAGAGGCAGTTAGTTGGTTTTGCTGAGGATCCCCAAAGAGAAGTTGCTGCCAGGGATTGGTGCTGCAGAGGAGGGTGTTGGCATGAGTGAGGTAGCTGGCCAGGAAATGAAACAGAATTGGAAAAGCAGTGAGCAAAATAAGGAGATGGGATCATGTTTTCTTTCTTCACAGTGCTGGGCGTAGAGAAACTCAAATGATTTGGGAGCCCTTTCAGTCAAGGTGGACATAGAGCAGGGCTGGGGCAGGCTGTCACCCTGCTCCTGGGCACACAGAGGATGAGCAGGGACAGGATGTGCCAGGCCCTGTTCCTGATGGGCAGTTCAGAAGTAAGCCTCATATTTTAACATATAGAGAGTGTTTAGGTAAAGACATGTGAACTAGGCTGCATCTGATGGTGGCAGTGTGTGGGGCAGCCTGGCGGCCCTTTCCTTCAGTAATGGAGATGTGTGTGCCCAGAAACAACAAAGGACAATTGCACAATGTTCAGTTCAGAGTACTTCTCTGTGCTGAACAGCTCTACTAGGTGCAATATGCAGTTTGTGAAATGGCTTCCATGGAGTGACTGCAAAATCTGAGTGTCAGATT
Organism: Hirundo rustica; assembly: GCF_015227805.2. Taxonomy (NCBI): domain Eukaryota; kingdom Metazoa; phylum Chordata; class Aves; order Passeriformes; family Hirundinidae; genus Hirundo; species Hirundo rustica. The sequence goes on from NC_053458.1 coordinate 17,799,795, forward strand.
TTTTATCCTAAGAAACCTCAAAAAAATAGCACCACAGTTTCTAATTTCCCAGAAGCAGAAATGTGATGATGTACAAACAGAATGGTTTGCTGCAAGCTGTGGCTTTGATGAGACAAACCCATGCTGTTACCTAATGTCTTGTTACTGCTCACGTGAACATGAGGATTTGATGGGTAGTGCACCCATGACAAGGGACTCCAGGGAGAGCTGTTGGTCAAGGCAGATCACTACTTTGCCTGTAAAATGCTTGTCCAGAATCAGGACAGGTCCTTGGGTAAAAGTTAGTTACCAAATTACCCAATGGTGACAATCAGGAAAATCACCTGCTTGGAGAAGGACCCTGTAGACCTGGTGTGCCTGCTTTCATACAATGTTGTCCAGGAGCTCATCGTGGCTTTGGGAGAGGGAGGAGAACTTGAAAGTTTCCAGGCATTTCCTCTGCTCCAGCAGGTGCCTTGCTTCCCCAAGAGCTGCCTTCACATCAGAGAGCAGTCTGAAAGGTTTGATCTCCTGGACTTACCAGTTTTTGAATATCAGATGAGCACAGACAAAGCTCAGCCACAGACAGGCCACTATCTGGGCTGCACAGGACGTTCAGTGCTTAAGTTGCTAATACCTGTGCTGTGCCATCTCTCCAGCCAGCTCTGCTCCTCTCAGCACTGCATCACAGTCAGTTCTAACCTGAGCACGTGACGCTGTTAAGGCAGCCAGGTTAGGGACAGGCATGCAGGTAACAACAGCACAGGCTGGGCAGGAGATAGGGCAGCTGTGCTGGGAAGTTATTCACCCTTGGTTACTTTTTGCAACCCATTACACTTAAGGCTGCAGAGATCCAGAGCTAGCACTTGTGAGACACTGCAGAAATATCTCATTTCCATTGCCGTGGCAAGCTCCAGAGTGCCAAACTTTGTGATGCTACTCTAGTAAGTAGTAAAAACATAGGGAAGCATTCAGCCTTCTGTTTTTCAATCTCCTGGGCTCCTTCACGACCTCTACATCCATAGTTACACCCCTGTAAGAAAATGTGCCTTCCTGTTTGTGTTTTGTTTCCAGAGCATCCTAACTTCATTTCTTTCCTTGTTTCATTTCTGTATGAAAAATCCAAACCCACACACGCTCTTAGTTTTTCCTGCTTCTGGTGTCCTTGGTTCTCTCTAAGTGAAAGGCTTTAAAAGGCTATTTTTCCAGCTTAGTATCCTCTCCCCTCTTGTGCTGGTTCACTGATGACCTCATTGGTCTAAATATAGGTTCACCTCCCCCAGGAACAGGACAGCAGGACCACACTGCAGCTGTGGAGGTGATGGAAGTGTTGCCTTTCCTTTTAGCAGCTACGTTGGCTCCCATGGTAGAAGCCTCATTTTTTCCAAGTCTGCTGCAGCCAGTGCAGCCAAAAGCAGGGTGCAGGTCTTCAGAAGTGCTCCTGCCCTGCCTTCGTGCCCTCGCTTGGGGCCTGTAGCAGGTGGAGGTTTGCAGCTAGCCACAAGAGATGGATAGGGTGGAAAGGCAGAGCTGGGGGTGGGACACATCTGTCTGCTGGGGAGGAAGGCTGGCCACTGCACAGCCCCCCAGCAGGAGGTTTGTGGTGGGGAAGAAGGTGGGGACAGCATCTCTGGGGCCTTGGAGGGCTCTTTTTCCTGAGGAAACACAGAAAGCTGAAAGATGCTCCACCTGTCCTTTACCCCTCCAGTAAATATTCTGCCCTGTGCCCTCTAGATGCGAGAAAGAAAATGTAATAAAAAAAGGTAAAATGCTTTTATTTGTGAAATACTAGCTTTGTGTAATATGTATTCAAAAGCAGATACTCATTTAAAGGTTATATTTAATATAGCTCTGCTCCAGTTTTTCTTTTTTATTATTTTCTTATACATCTTTTCACTTTCTAAGGCAATGCTCCAGTGACTACTGCAATATAATAGCTGCTTTCTCTCTCAGTACACAATTTGACAGCATTTATTCTTTCCTTCAGTGAACATAATTACTTCACATATGGAACCTGTGATAGCCTACAGGCATCTGAGAGAAACCAGAATCATACAATCTGTCCCCTTTGTGAGCTTAATTTACATTCACAAGTGTCATTTTAATAGTGCTGGCAACATGTAGGATAAAAATTACAGGTCAGCTGCAGCATGTCGCAGGGAACTGTGCTTAAGTCAATAACATGGTATTATTACATTCTGGATAATTTTACAAGGTAGATCTCACAGAAGGAGTTTGACCCCTATTTCTTTAGTTTTCTGCCTTTTGGTTTCCTTCATAAGGTAATTCACTTAGAAATGGATGTTGCAAAACTGCAAACGTGTTGACAAAGAGGTTAGACTGTAGTAGGCATTTCCAAATCTGAAAGCAACACCTTTCCCTTGCTGTAACTTGTAATAGTGCTTAGAATTACCGTGCTCTGGCATATTTAAAAATTTGCACTGTTAATTCTTGAAATTTGTTTTCCTGATCCATGTAATCAAAATACTGAGGGGCATAGCCTTCTGCCTTCTCATTTCATACAGTTGACAGAAGTTTAAGCTTTCTGCAGCTGATTATTTTTTTAGCCAGCAAAAGCAGTCTCAGGCTAGGCATTTTACAGACATTTTGTACAAGAAAAATGATGAGTGTCACAGAGACATGCTGCATACAGAACTATGTGCGATCCATGATTTAATTTATATATTTATAAGACCTAAAAATAATAGCTCATTTTTTATACGGGCCTCTGTAATATAGATAAAAGTGCAATAAATAATCTAGTGAGCATCACGTGATTTGTTTTAGTGAAAACTTGTTTTGGGGTAGAGCACTTAATTCAAATATAGAATCAATCTTAGTTACCATTACTGATAATTTTCTGTTTTTCAAACCCCATAATTTACTGTATTTTAAGCTTTCAAAGTTTGTTTAGGGCACGTACAGTTTGCCCATAGTGACATTCAAGAACTCCATGTATCCACAGACAAGGCAAATACACCCCCAGGTGCCCTCCTGCACACACAGCCACAAACATCCCTTCCCTGAACCATGCAGCCATTTACTTCTCCTGAAATTTGCATCCTTCTCTTGCTATAAGCATTTTTACTCATTCAAGAGACACAAGGGGGAAAAACGTCTTTTATCTACTGATTTGTTTTCATATCAGAGACAGGGTTGGAGTTTGAGTGAGCTTTCAACTGAGTCCATGCACCAGCCCCACTCCCCACCCCCACCTCCCACCCAAAAGGCATTTTTTTTCCTCTGACGAGGCTTCATAGAACATACTTGAGTCTACAGTAAAAAGTATGATAAACTAACAGCAAGGAACTGCATGCATAAATACTTAGATATAGTGAAGATGCTCACTACCTGAAGACTGGAAACATGGCTGAGGATGAAGCAAAAATGCATATAAAGTCCCCAAATAATTGAGATTAGAGTCAGGAAAATTAAAACTTGAGTACAATCACACATTTTTGAGAGTGAAGGCAGTTAGGCTCTGGAAAGGGCTCCTTTTGAGACTGGTGGAATACCTATCAAAACTTTGTGTTTCTCTAAAGGTTGTGGCCCACTAAGCTGGTGGTCTGATGCAGGAAGTCAGTCAGTTTTGTTTCATCGTCCATGTTTAAATCCACCCAGGCCTTAAATCCCTTAAATCACTCAGCCAACCTGTGAAGTGTAATGTTAGCCATCACTTGGGAAAATATGCATTTGGGGCACGGGGAAATGTTTTGTGTAAGGAAGGTGTCTATTAGTCATGTTCTTCAGAATCTGGCATAGGAAAGTGTTTGCATTTCACTCATTACCCTAGCAGGATGCTTTGGTTTTGTTTCAAGCTCTCAGTTGCTGCAAGGTTGTAGGCTGGGAAACAAGAGCCACAAAGGGCAAGCTGGAGGCGTTCATTCCACCTCTGGAGCTCTCCCACACACCCATCTTAGCCTAAAAACTTCTGTCACTGATACACATGACAACATATGTGTAAATATTAATATTTTATGTGCCTGATGACCTGTTGACCAAAGTCTTTTACTAGTGGAATATTTGAAACATGACAATTTTCGTTCTTTGTGAGGATCTTGTATGAGCTACTGTTCAGTTGCAGAAAAGTCTCATTTATTTCACTGGACATGTGCTGGTGTGTCTTGTCTGACTCCTCAGATTCTGTCTTCTCTCTTGGCTGATATTAAGTTTATTATTTGCTTGATTAATAGTTGCCATATCTGATTTTTCTATTTTAGAGAGGGAAAAATAAAAGAAGAAAAAAAAAGTGTTTACAGGGGAGACTTTGCAGACAGAAGCACGCTGGGTACAAGGCCCTGCCCATGAATGGGGATGACTTCTGCTTCTTAAAAGGTAAGGGACACAATCAAGTTTTTGGCCTGACATCCTGTTTTTACCAGTAGAACACAATTGTGCTGATAACTTTTGTGAGAAGAGGCTGAACATGCAATAGATGAATTCTGCTCTTGGGCCTAGAACTTGAGCCTTTGAGCTCTCTTTTTTTGTCAGCTTGTGACATTGGGCTCTAGAAGTCCTTTTTCTGTCACTTCCTGTTGAGTGGATGTTTATTGGTGAGAAAACTTATCTTAAGAGCTGTTATGGTATCATCAACATAGTTTGGGGGAAAGTTTTGTGTTTCATCACTAATGCTTTTGAACAAAAATAAAGTCTTTGTGAGTTGGTTTCAGGGAAGTTGTCAGACAACTGGGAGGTTGTAGCTTGTAGTCATACCTGGTGGCATGTGGACATAATCAGTTAGTTTTGCTTTGCAAAGTAAAATAAGAAATTACTATGGTGACATTGCCCAAAATGGAGTATTTCCCATAGTAGGGAAGAGTTCGGAGCTTGGCTGGAATGATGGCGCTTGGCCATGCTTGCCTGGTGGCACCATGGCCTCTCTTTGTGTGCTGCAGGCGGCACAGTGCCCCAGTTCAGGCCCTCTGCCCCAGTGTGCAGCATCAGGAAAGATGCAGGAGCCTGGATTAGTGCAAACAGTCTTTCATAATGTATTTTCTGAGTGATGGGTAAAGGAGAAAGATCTACAGATTGCATGCGTGCTGTTTTAATTTACCACTTAGAGGATGAAGCAGAACAGAGTCCGTGGTTAATACGAATTTTAAAAATATAATGAGATGTTTTTCCTCCCAAGCTGGCATACAATCTTACTTTCTTTATTCCTCCTCCTTAAAAAAAAAAAAAAAAAAAAAAGGCTACCAAGCTCTTGTCTCCTTTTTGTTCATAAATACAATATCAAACACCTCCTCTGTGCCTCTCATGTACTCTTTTCAAAGCCGTGTGCCACTGTGTTGATTCATCTGGAGGATGCCCGGCGTGTGAGTGGTTTGGCACAGTATGGTACAGGAGAGGAATCTGATAGTGAGAAAGGCAGAGGCAACAGCATAATTATGAAGGATTTCTTCCCCTCATACTGATTCTTGTTATTTATTCTTCTCTCCATGTTTCCCCTGGTTATTTCTCTTCCTGAAATGAAAATAACCTGGCAAGAAAACAATGTTTCCACTCCCATCATTTTTAGGCAAGGAACACCAGGCACGTTTTTTTTTAGCCTTGCTAACTGACGGATGATTATTCACCAATATTTTTTGTTGAAGCAGGCAGGCTTGTTAACTGTGGTGACATTTTTAGTGATGCTATGATATCCCAGTGTCATTGTTGCTTGATTTATCAGTGTCTAAAGGATTATTTTGTTGAAAAACTTACCATGGATCTTGTGTTTAAGGCTGACTTTATATGCGTATGACTACAAGTGTGTGAATTTGTATGAAAATAAGGAACAGAACTGTTAAGATGCTTCTTCTGTTTTGGGCTTTTGGCTCTGTGTCATAAAATACAAACTGGAGCCTTGAATTTCCATGCTTTAAAATGGCATACTTAAACTGAGAAATAATGTAATTGAGATCAGCTCAGCCACAGCCATCCTACAGTTTGCATCTATTTACTCCCCGTCTTCTCCAAATTCCTGACTCACCTTTTCTTATTTCTATGCTTCTACAGGACTATTACTTGCAACCTCTGCCCACTCCAGCTACAGACACAGGCTATCCTCTCCCTCCCCAACTTACTCAGCACCACCTGCTAACCAGGCACATCTGGGTCCATTGCTGAGCCTCTGGCTTCTGCACATGGCTGCCTTGGGTTTTTGAAGGGTGGCTGGAGTGGGATGACAGTCATGTTGGGGAGTCTGTGGGGTCACCCTGACTAGGAAGGGGCAAGGACAAGTCGGGATCCCATTCCCTTAAAGAGAGAACACTTGGTGAGAAGTCCCTTGGAGCAAAGCATCACGGAAGGGTTGGGGATGAGAAGACCAGGAGCATTTCCCTGCTCCAAGCATTTCTTGCACAGGAATTCAAGGGTGCAAATCTGTGGCCACAGCTTGGTTGCAGCCCTGGCAGCTGGAGTCTGAAGCAGTAGGTAGGATAACATGCATGCTGGCTATCTTGGAGATGCAGCAACCACAGGCAGTTTGAAAAAAACAAAAACTCAGAATTGAAAAGATGTGACCTTGATGCTTTTTAAACTCAGTGAAAACGAATGTGCTTAGATTTCCTGGGAAAAAGAAGCTACTGGAAATTCTGTGTAAATGTAAATATACAAAAGCTAAAGGAGGTAATTTTTTTTCCTAATTAGGATAATTAAAAAGAAAAGCAATCTGCAAGTTGAATGCCAGACACAGAGCACCACATCTCCTTTGCTATAGCAGGAGGAGATTTACGCATGGAGTGATGTGTCCTCTTCTCTGGCACCCTGGTTGCCCTGCCTGGGTAAAACCTCTGCACTCCAGGCTGTGTAGTCCAGCCTGGGCTGTACAGCATTGCTGGTCAAGACTATGACCTTCTTCCCCGCTCCTAATTTTAAAGTGACAAAAACACGTGGTTCTAACTGTGGCTCAGCTCACCCATCATCTTCAGTTCCCCCAAAACTTTCTGGGAAATTCAGGTGCTTTGCAGCTCTCTGAAGCAGGTCCACAGGGTTTGCTGCATTAAATCCAGACCACAATGTTGAAGTTACATAGATAGAAGGGACAAATATGACTATTCTGGATAAGCTTGCAAAATCAGTTCAGCTGTCAAAAAATTGCTTTGTCCTGAAGAGCGGAGGCAGAAAGGGAAGGTAGAGCACATTTTAGGGCCACTTGGGAGCCCTTTATGTGGGTTCTGGCCATTTAATCTTCAATAAAACATGAATGCTTACCATAGCAACCACATCAGCCCCCTCTGAGAGAGCCACTGCTTGAATAAACATGGGGGTTCACTGGAGAAAGCCTGACAAACACACATAAACCTTTTACAGTGCTGTATGAGAAAACAATCTCACTTGAAGAAGCACACATGTTTTCCCAGGAAGCATGTAAGAGGTAATGCAATATGCTGCTAGCTTTCCCTGCCTCTGCTACGCTGCTCCTGGGAATTGCTGTTATTTGGGTGGAGCGGGGGGGGATACCCTGTAATAATAATACCCATTATTTGGATAAGAGTGAAGGGGTGGGCAACCTCCATGGCCCAGCTACCTGCACTGCTGGGAGGGCTCGCTGCTCAGAGTATTTTGGATCCTCACCCATTAAAGCTCCTCCCAAAGTCCACATATGCACACTGAGTCACTGTTTTCCTGAAATCTTATGTCTGGTAGGTATTTTCCTGAAGTACAGCCTTTTGCTTTAATCCCTGGTTAATCTTACAGAAAGGTGCAAACCATTTTGTAATACCTCTGCCTTGGGAAGTCTCAGGGATGTTCAACAAACTTTTCTGTGGCTTTTTTTCATGTGCCCCAAGAGCAGACTGGGGTCCTCTTCCAGTGTACAGCTTTGGATATAAAATACTACTAGATCACCCTTCTGGAAACAGGATGCTTTGATTTGTAAAACTGAAGAGAAAATGTTTATCTGGGCAGTATTAGATTAGTCACAGTTAATTACAATTGTCAAGTATTATTCATCTGTAATAAGAGTGAATTCTTCACTCTAGATTCATAGCAAAATAACATTATTTTTCAAATAGAAGTAATTTAAATGGAAGTAAGACCTTCTAATACCACCATCTGTACAAGTAAATTACTTTCAGAGTAATTAAATATGCATATCTGGGCTGTGTACTGTACTGATGAACCAAGTTTTATGGAAGCAATATCCTTAAAAATCCCTTAGGTATTAAAGATGAAGAACCCATGGCATTTTGCATTCATATAACCATGAATAAGAAAAAATATTTTTTCTGCTGCATAATTTCGGGGAATACATTTTTATTAACTTTTCCAGGTTAATTAATACTTTTGCCAAATAGCAAATACGATCATCATATTTATTAGTCTGACATTTCACAGGGACTTAAAGCTCTCTAAGAAGTTTCAGCATTGTGTGTGTCTGAATTTATGATTGTGACACAGTCACTCATCTTCTGCAGATTCCCAGGAAGCAGAGCAGTGCAGTGAAACCGAAATCATTATGTTGACTGAATTCATTACTGCCGGACTTGTCCCTCCATGAAATAGCACTGCTCAGCCAATTGGGATTCATGGTCACAGCCCTTCATGGGATCATCAGGGTTTATAGTCCATAACAAATACAAATACAGACAGGAACAATAACAGTCTGATACACCTGATCTATTACCCCACCTTGTGAGACTGTCACGAGTGCCAGAGTAGCGACTGGCCACGTGTTTTCCGTTGTGCAGACGAATGGCACAGTCGTATAGGATGCAGAGGCTGTGCCTCAGAACACAGCACTGACAGCATGGTCTTCAGTGACTAAAACCCATCTTTATGATGGCAACATGATGTTCGTGACTGGTGTGTAGGGGAGCTTTGGATATTTGTTGGAAGCATCTGAACACTGCAGAAATTTTTAGTTAAAGAAATACCTGAAATCAGTTCTGTGGAGTGCTCCAGAAGTCTGAAATTCCAGCCCAACCCTTTCAAAGCAGCAAATAGAGCTGTCTACATGCTACCAAAATTCAAGAGCAAATTCAAGCATAAAGACAGCCCTGTTTGTAAGTCAGCCACCGCATGCTGCATGCGATATATATTTTATGTCAATGTAACATTCCTCATGAAACATGCAGAGGTTCCCTGACATCAAGAGATTTAGTCTACCTGCAGCACTTTCACAGTTATCTCCTCAGATTAATTGCAGGAGTCTGACAGCAGATGAAGGACAATAGATCAGTTCTTTCTGCACCCCAAACGTGAAATAAGAAATGTTGGCCTGAAACACAGAATAGAAATGGTGAAAGCTTCATTTCTCTATTCTCACCCTGTGCTAACACCTGTGAACCAGTATGTTGTGTCAACCCTTTGGGACCTGTTTATCTGTGTTTTAGATCGAACTTTGTGGACTTTGTGGACCTTGGACTCCAACAATAGATGGAGGTGGAGTTTGTATAGCCAAGAGGCCATAGCAGAGGCTGTAACATTAGAAATGTTCTAATCTGGGAGGTATTGAAGTTTGGATGACATAAGTTCTGACCTAGTATTAGGCAGTAGCTTGGTGACAGGTTCAGCTGCATCCGGTCTAATCATGCACATATATAATGCTAGAGGTAGCCTGCATGAGTTTTCTTAAATTCCCTGTGTGTGTCTTGTCACCTTTGTCTCTTTTTCATCCCTGAACCTCAGTTCATGCCCAGTCTGCAAACCCCAGCATCTGGAACATGCTCTGCTTTCAGCACTTCATTTTCTGCGGTTACCACTGGAAGACAACATGTTTTAAGCAGATTTTCTGTGAGGGTTGAGGTTGAAAGAGAACAAAAGTGAGAATTTAGGTGTGAAGTGAATGTGCCAGGTGAATCCTTGACGAAGAGGCTTGTGGCTCTGTGGGATGGCTCCTATCATGGCTGCATATGAAAGACTTTTATAGTACTCCTGAGAAGACCTGATTTTCAGGTCAGGGTTTGACCTGTTATAGACAATACATTACGTAATGCTTATTGCTTTTGGGCATCAAATTCCTTTTGGGAGCTTAAGAATTATAGCAATAACGCAAAAGAAACTCTACATAGTCAAAAAGAAACAATTGAAATGTGACTCCATTCAGCTTCTGAATGTGGCCACTTTGCCATGTCTTAAGTCCATGTTTATGCTAAAACTTTCTTGGACTAGCATTGTTAGTATAATGTACACATTTCCCAATAATTTGAAAGTGGATCTTCTGTGTGTTTGAAAATGACAAGGTAGACAAGGACATTAAAATCATCTTTTCTTCCTGTGTAACAGTGTCTTGTGTTAAGTATGTCTCCAATTCTCACAGAGGCTGGAGCATTATTTTCCATACCCTTTCCCCCCCATTTAGCTTCTAGTTACTTAGACAAAATTGAGAGAACTTTTTTATTTGCCATGCTTTTAAAGCTTTAAAAGCTTTTGCTGAAAAGGTACCTATTTTCTTATCACCTTTTTTTTTCGTTTCTCTAGAAAAGGGTTTAATTTGAAGTTCTTTTTTGGCAGCTGTATTTCATTGTGATACATTATGTCAGGGCACATCAGTCACATGAAGATTTATGGAAAAAAACACACCTTTTTTAGATGTCCCTCTCTGCAGTCCTCTTCAAAAAATAGTGTTTTTTCAAGAAACTCAACAAAATATCAACAGTGTTATGATTCTCGAAACATCGTGGGTGTAATGCCTCATCTTACTCAATTATATAAATGTTACTTAAAGAAGGGATACAGAACTTAATGTGGTGAACTTAGTAATTCTAAAAAAATGTGACCATTTTCACCTATTAGCGATGTTTACTTTTTAGTGTTGAGCAAGGGCTTCTCTTCTTTGTAACCAAGATAATCCTGTGCTGCTCCTTATTTTACCATTAAATGAGATACATTCTGAATTCAGATGAAAATGAGGTACCTTGATGAAAGTGGGCTTCAGGTGTCGCACACTAAGCATTGTACATTTCTCTTTACTCTGATCCTCCAGCACACATAAGATTTCACCTCTTCACCTTTGAACAAGATTGCACTAACTTTGATCTTTTCAATTTTGTTCTACTCCAGGGAAGGAGCAGCTACTTGAAACATGTTACCATTTAGACTTTCAGAGGTTCTTTAAAATAAAATAAAATAAAAAAGGAAAAAAAAAGGAGGGGAAAAAAAAAAAGCCTTGAAAGCATGGACTAAAAGCTGTGGATTTTTATCTTGAGCATTAGTTTTTGTAGCCAGTGTGTAATGGTTTAATATCAAAAACTATTTCCACATAGAACAACCCAAAATATAGATTTAAAAGCACACAGAATTATTAAATACAAATTTCAATTTAGGTAAACATTTTTCTGCAGTAGTGATGTGGGTATCCTTTCCCAGGTCAAAGCATAAGCTTTGTGTTCTTGGTCCTTCGCTTATGGCCTAAACCTATTATTTGAGCCTCTGTACTTGTGTGATATTAATTCATGATACTGACAGTTAATCTATTTTTATAACTGTTATTATCTGAACAAAATAAGGTTCTTCATTTTCTCTTCAAGTCTGAGAGCATGTAACAGTGGGGAGCAAAGTTAAATTATGATATTTTCAAAATCTTACATGGTTTAGCAGTATTCGTAAAATTATTATCACCATGTGTCAATATGGTAGTATTTTGCTATTATTTCAGTATTATTTGGGTTTATTTAGTTTAGTTTGTTTTTTTGGTTTTTTTTTCTGTTACGAGAGATTTTTACCCAAATAACTTAAGAATTTTAGATCACAGAACACTAGTGTACTAGCTCCAATGTGGCTCTAAAGTCCTAGGAAGCTTAATCAAAATTCTTAATGATTACTAAAAGCTTACATTTTTTTTTCCGTTGGTTCCTCTTTATTTTTGCCCAGTTTACTCAGATGTGCATTATTTCCTCCCCACCTTCTCGGCTGAGACTGCAGTTGTTTAGGGAGGCTCGTGATAAGTAGCTCTTTGTGTCCATCCTCCTGCTTTATTTTGAGGTTTGCTTTGCACAACAGTACAAATAGGGACAGTTTCTCCCTTTTTGGATGTGATGCTTATTGAATTTGTTTCCATTAACAAGCTGTTGGAAGCAAGTTAATGCCACATTAATTTACTCTTACATTGGATTTTTCCTGCCTATTCTAAGGGTTGCTTAGACAACAGATCATCTCTTAAGTATCTCATAAAAGGTCTGAATTCCAGTCCCTGCAAAACTGGAATTATGATTAATAATTCAAAAGAGTAATTGCTATCACACAAAAACATTAATGAGAGAAGAAATAAAGAAGATGTTGGTATACAGGTGAATTTACTGGCAGAGCTAATCTTCGCAGAGATCCTTGACATGGTTACTTGGAGGGACTAAGTAATATATTATTATTCATTGCCTATTTATCCACTTTTCTTTTTCTTTTTTTTGCAGTTTTCTAGGTGTCAGATAATCCTGGAACCAAGAACCTCCAATCATGTTTCATCCTCTGGTTGCCCTGAAACTTTTACTTACATGTGGAAGTTACTGGATACATGTTCTGTTCAAGGTATTTGCCCACACACATTTCGCCTTCAAGAGCCTTTGGTCTATTGTGAACTGAAGTTCATTGAGATTTTTGTTACTTTTCATAACTCCTTTAGGCCTGATTTTTTGAGGTTAATCAGATAACTTTGAGATGTACTTGATTTTCTAACCTTACCGTCACGCATGCCTTTTGCATGTGAGTCACACTTCTAAGCAGCTTCTGTAGTAGCCAGTGCCTCACCACTTGACTTCTGTAGTAGTCAGTGTCACCACTTGACTGCCACCTACTCAGACATCTCTCTGGGAGGGTTGTGGTGTAAAGCCACATGGACTCTTTGGTCACACAGGACATTGGCAGGTGTAGCAGAAAATTTCAGGTTCTCTAATGATGATGGGGTTAGTGCCAGTGTAAAATCAAAGTAGAAATGTCCCAAAGCAGAAGTAATGAAAGAGAATTACTCACTGCCAGTTCTGGGGAGAAAATATGACACCCTGTGAGAACTGATACTTTCATTGTTCCCCAGGTACCCAGCACTGTAGTGTGTGGTGAGAAATTACCTGTGAGTGAAACACACTATTGGCTTGCAGTCTTCAGGGCCAAGAAAATCTGCTCATATCCCAGTGTCTGCTGGCTGTAGTTCCAGGCTCTGCCAGTGTCCCAGGAACAACCGGTCTGTAGTTTCCTTTTGCAGATACTTTGTTGCTGCCAGGAAGGACTCCCAGGAAGCACGGACATCTTCAGAGCATTCAAGCAATGAGCATGGCTCATTGACCATGACAAACTCATGGATTCGTGAGGGTTTGAGGTAGGTGTCCCCATTCAGCTTTAATGACAGCATTCTGCTCCATGTAAACGCTTCCGTTTTCCTAATTTTTCCAGGAAAAAGGACAAACCCAGATTTTCAATCTGCAAATCAAAGATGTCTCATTGCAGAACAACACAAAATTTTTAAAGCAATACATTTTAATTTTAATTTTCCTGAGTATATGCAAAACAATATGATTGAAGTATATAGGACAATACCTATCTTAAAGAAATATTGTCTAGATAGATTTTCTTTTAGAGTAGTTGGTAGTTAAAAGCTGTCCTTATTGCCCCGAGGAAGTAAAATCCACACTTGTTAGGCTCTTATTTCATCCTCTTTTCTATGGTCTCACCTTTTTGGCCCTGCTAACTTTCATGTCCATAATGAACTCCATTTAGCTTCCCTGCAGCAGGACCTTGTCTTTGTTAATCACTGACCCGGCAGCGTGAAGCTGCATAGGGGAGAGCAGGTTGATTTTTTTTGTTGTTGTTGTTGTGTTTTGTTTTTTTTTTTTTTTTCCCCTGGATTTTCTCTACTTCCTTCAGCAGTTGTAACTTCTAAGAAACTGCAGAACAAACAAGTATAAAAGATCAGGAAGATGGCCTGAAAAAATAATGTTTAAAAGATGTTTCATTGTACTCAGTTCTCCCGTAGCTGCCAGTTACAGACTGATGGCTGAAATCTTATAAGAAGTTAATGCGATTAGGTCTATGGCAACTGATTGCTTAATGCTGTCTTCTCATACAGCGGTCATGTTTGGGATTTTTCCTTTTTTTCTTAGTAACCATATATAAACTTGTCATGGAGATCAGCTGAGACCTCATGGCAGAAATCTCATTTGAAACAACTGGAAATTACTTCACCTTGGCTCAAACCACAGCACAACAGATACCTTCTCCTCCTTCCCCAGCCCTGCTGTGAGTCAAAGGCATTTTCTGGGCTGCTGCTTTCCTGTGCTGAACGACCTTGAGCCTCTTCCTGTTGCCCCGTCTTTGCTTGGCTCAGCATGTGCATCCCTTGCTCTTTGTAAATACGCCTGTGTGCTTGTCTTTGCTGTCTTCCTTTTTTTCCACAGCTGAAGGTACTGGGCCTTTGTCAGGCTTTGAGACTCACATAGTTCATAAATGCCTATAGCAATTCTCCATGCTTTTGATAGTGAGGACTTTTTTCACTTTGTTAAAAGAATTTTGGTATTGTCAAATGCATAGTACTTGTCTACTAGTATGCTTTCTTTCTGCCTGTGCTTGCAGAGCAAGGGAGAATTAGGTGAAAAAGTAGAGTAGTAGCATTTTATACTTGTTTTTCTGGGATGTAAATTTGCAGATTTGTGAAGTGGGGGAGAATCAGCCCACCATGACTCACAGCACAAACACAGCACAGTTGGAAGAGCCCAGCTTGGGTTGTGTGTATCCTTACTAACAGGGAAAGCTGAAATGCTAATTGATGTTGCAATCTGCTTCAGGTCAGGTAAAGATCATTAGACCCCTGCAAATGCTTAATCCTTCCCTTGGAAGCTTTGTGGGGTTCCCAAGAATCCTACAAAAATAACCTTTATGTTTGCTTATGTGGAGAATCTCTGAAGGAAGCAGAGCTAGCAGGATGCTGGTAGAGAGGCATGGGGATAGCAATGGTGTCAGAGCAATGATGAGGCTTGGCAGAGTCATCACCCTTTGCTCTTTTTTTTAAGATTAAACACCATGTAAATACTCCTGTAAAACAAAGCTGCCACTCTTTGCTACCAATCATCTCGCAGATCTTCAGCCTCTTTGTGAAAGACTGCATCAGCTTTTCCCAGAGATGAGCACTAGGAAAGATTCAAGCACAAGCCAAACGTAATGGGGTGTAAGATGGGGTAGACACAATACAGAGCATTGTGCAACTTCCAAATGATGTGGTGAAACCTCAGCTAGGTACTCTAGCACATGCATAACCTAAAAGCATGCCTTGCTGAAATACAGGGGCTGTGTATGCATGTGGATGCTGAAGTGTTCTGCTGGGTCAAGGCCAGGATGTTCAGCACTGTGCAGGCTTAGCCCTTCCAGATGTCTCCAGAGATAAAATGGAAAGAAAGTGACAGTCAGTCCCAGTTATATGGAACACAACCCAGCTTTTAAAAGGCTACTTTTGATAATTAGGTATTTTGTGTACTATGGCAAGATGCGAATTACAAAACTCCAAATAATAATGTAGTTCAGTCAGGGTAGCCTTGAAATTAGACCCCTAACAGAGAGGTTGCACTGTATAATGATAGTACAGTGCCATTTGTTTCAACACATTTAGCACTTCAGAATGGGATTTTTTTGTTAAACACCAGATGTTCTAGTGACCCGAATGCTGACTCTAAAAGAATACACAATAGAATAGTGCGTCAAGGTCAATGGCACAAATTAATCTGTATTATCATGCTGTCATATTATACTGCATGCCCCATATGAGAAAGATCTATGGCTGGTTCCTTCTTTACATGCAACTGTATGGGGTGTTGCAGTACACAGATTTTGAGTTTCCCAAGCCTTCAAACCCCTCTGAAAGAAATCTGATTCTTGCTTTGATAGTTTAAATTGTAAATGTGACATTCTTATAACGGGTGAGGGCTGTGTGGGTATGTGACTGTAATCTCACGGAGCCAGAGAGACGTGCAGCGGCACAGTGAGAATTATGTCTGTTAATTGTATATTCTGCCTTTAAGAACTTCAAAATAATAACCTAGGTAGCTTGATTGTCTGCATTTTTCCTTTGACTTAAAAATGTGATAAGGCAGAAATGTATAATTGTTTACAAAATTTTCAATGACAGTTTATCTGCAGTAGATACTTTTGTCTCCATGAGTCCCCCACATCCCTTCTTCTGCCCTGTGACTTCTAAGCTATTGCTGCAAGATGGCAGGATGTCAATGCCCCCCAAATTGAACCTGTGATTTGTTTTTCTTTGATTTATGGGCTTGTAGTCAATAAACTTTATAAAGGAAAGTATCAGACTGAGCAATCAATCAAAGATAAGCAGATTCTTGTCCTTTAAAAGCATTTCACCCCAGTAAGCAAGGGCCTCATTCATCTTTTACAACCACTCTTGCAGCTTTCAGCTGAGAGAGGACTTGCTGCTGACTACATTCCCTTCTGCTGAAAATTCCCTAGTTCTGAGCTGAGATTTTTAAAATTCATTGCAGCAGTACATTTCCTTTCCATGTTCTTTGCTATCTCTAAAAGGCCAAATTGTTTGCATGTTGTTACTAAAGGTAAATCTCCTTGTTGTGTAGAGAAGAAAAGGCTTATGTTTTAAAGTGTCAGAGGCATGGACTGTTGTTTTACAGAAACAGTATTCATTTTCTTTGTTATTTTACAAAACAAAACATAAAAAGAGGTTCCCTTTTTTTTTTTTTTTTTTTTTTTTTTTCCCCTAGTATCTGAATTTCCTTTTGAGTAAGGCAAATGTTATCCTGCATGTTTTGCTTCTCTGAAGCACAGATGGTGTGCATATGCAGATTGGTGATTTTTTAATCAAAACAGTGACACTTGGGAATATATGTAAGTATTGTAATAATGCATTAGTCAGGAGTGATGTTGTAACACACTGAGATCATACACATAAATCTAAGACACCATGTCTAGACACCCCAGGGAAGATGGCATGCCATGGGTTAGAGCAAGCATTAAGGAAGTGCAATATTTCAAATATGATGGGAAAATAATGCAATTTGCAGACTTTAATAAAACCATTGGGGAATTAATTTCACTAAGGATACACTCTCTCCGAAAGCATCTGTGTTTCTACATTTGCTTCGTAGATAATCAGAAGGTGAGACACTGAACCTGCTATCTCAGGCATAAGCACAGTACGATGTCTGTGAATTGTGCTGTATCTTTAATATGCTGAATATGAAAATAATCCCTTTATAGCGCTTTAGTAGTACAAAACTGCATTATGCAAACAATGCACAGACAGCATAAACCTTGGAGATTCAGAATTTGAAGAGCTTATAAATTAATCTCATAAGTGTTGATTTGGGCATGCTCAGGGAGTGCGCTCAGCTGTAAAACTTGACTGACCTAACCCTCCCAGTTTTAATTATTAGCTTTTTGATTGTCAAATATTAAATGAAGAGGTGCAATTTATGACTTTTGCATGTATCATTTTCCTTTCTCTGTAAAGGTTTTCTAAATTTTTTTTTAAGAATCCTTGCTGTCTTTGGCTGCTTTCTGTTATTTGTTGTCTTGTATAGCTCTTGGCATATAATTTTAATAAGCCAACCACCTTTTAAATTTTTGCTAGCTGATAACTACACACAAGCAAGTAACTTGCAGTACTATGCCAGGAATGTTGTGATAAAAATGTCAATTTAAACCTGGCCAAGGATGACAATCATAACTATTTCCAAGTGAGAAACTTGAACAGAATACATAACACAATAGCACTTTTTACTTCCTGCCAGTGCGATATGTATAGGAACTTTAGAGGTTCCCATAATGATAACCCTCACAGTCAAAACCCCACTTAAGAATTGGCTGCATTGGTATCTCCATCAACCTCATCGTTTCTTGTCTTCTGAAAGGCTAATAGCAAAAAATTTACAATACAGCTGAACATTTTCAATTAAAATATCATCAACTCAAATGCTGGCTGTAATCAGTCCTATAAATTCTGCAGCTATAGAAGTCAGTGAACGAGGGAACTCAGGTTTTGCCAATAGTGACAATGGTTTATATCCTGACCAACTGAATTCTGTTTCAGAAAACTAGGTGTATATGTCAGCATGGAGTAAACCCAAACAATTCAATATTTGCCTTCCCCCCATCTGTCTTTTCCTCTCTGGGCTCTAAAGACGCTCATCCAGAATCCTTTATTAGAACAATAATCCAGTGGCAAGATACTTTGAAATCACAACCTGAAACGTGATGGTTTGGGGCATAAGTGATACTTTGAAGTTGTCAGGAGATTTTCGGAAAAGATGAGGTTACAAAGCTGGGAACAACATGGCATGGTTGCAGTGCTGTGAGGCCCCTCTGCATACAGCCCACCTCCTTCTTCAGAAAATTGTAAACAACCACTTACATTTAGCTCTTCCCATTTCAAAGTTAGATTTCATCTTGTAGGACATTCAGGAAATGTGAATGGGCTTCAGGGCTTGTGCAGGGGTAGAAATACATCTACAAAACAATAATGAGCAGCTTTCATGAATCTCCATGGAGATTTCTTCCCTCTGAGCATATTCCAAGGTCTTTGCCACAGTCAGGGCAGAATATCTCTGGTTTTAGGCCAATCTTCCTGTTGCCCTTTGCCTCTTCCCATCTAGCTGGGGCTACACAATTATTACTAGTGTATATTATATTTATTATGTATTCATTTACACAGTCATCATTTTTCTTTCTCTTTCCTTCATATTCTCTTACTCTGGAACTTGATCTTTGTTGAATTTCTGCTGTGTTTCCACGAGCACTTCATCTGTATTAATTATTGCCATCCTTCATATCTTACATCCTTTGTTCTTCATATTACAGTCTACCCAAAGTCTACCCACTTTAAACAGTATCACATAAAATACACTAATGTTTTAATTTCAAGACGGTTTTGTTAATATTGGTTCTTGTGAATAAAATGTATTACCGTCAGGTTCAATAAATAAAATCCTTACTGTTTTCTAGAAGAGAACCCAAATCTGTGGAAACTACTGTAGTTTACTTTTAGCATTTTCCCCCTATTAGATGGATCTTTGCCCTATTTCTTGGTACATATGAAGAGGTTCCATGCAGCAGCTCTAGGTCACATACATTTTTGTTTATAACTCCTGGCTGCATCCCACTATGGCTGATCTTCAGCAGCACACTTACACTGCTCCTTCTCCTCATGGAGATCTACAGCAGAGAGAATGGGGTGAGGAAGGTGGGCTTACCTTCTCTTCTGGTGCATATCCACGTATGGTTTGTATCAAAACATCCTATAAATCTAATTCTCCAGCTGTGGGGGTGTAAACGATGGCACAGTTGTTAGACTGGGCTCAGCAGAGGGCCAGCCATGGTTGGGGATGGGGTGTGATGGGTGCAGATGGCTTCTGGTGCCTCCTTCCTGCAGCCCCTCGGCCCAGAGAGTGCCCAGCCTTCACTGGACAGTCGGATATGGTCACTGAACCTGGCCTTGGAGAACAACTTGTCATCCTGCAGGAATATCAGATGCTAGACAGGCCACTTTAACCTTGCTTAACCTTTCACTGTGCTCCTCAGCTAACGAGATGAATAAGAGTTTTATTGGTGTTTCTTGACCTAGATCTTTTACATGATAGTTCCATGTATCTGAGCAGCCTAATGCCTTATGTTTTGTAAATCAATATAGCTTTATCTATTTTCTAAAAGCTAGAAATGTTTTTTTAGGTCTATTATCATATCCTATAAATAATATTGATTTTGTTTAGCCTGAAAAACCATTTAATTTTGAATTGGCTCACCTTGTTAGTCAAATACAGTTCTTGGGTAAGTCTGAGCATGATTCTCATGTACCCCATTACTTTTATCCCTATGGTGTTTGCAAACCTGATGTCAAAAATTTGAGAATGGGATCTCCTGCACATAAACCACATCTAAGTTTTCAATTTATGGAAGATTTTCAGACTCTGGGATTTAATGGCCAAACACAAGAAAGCAGTTATAGCAGATTGCACAGCCTCATGTTACCTCAAGTAATGCAAATGCAAATAGGACGGTGATGGGAATGTGCAACATCAAGCCAGCCTTTCATGATGTTATGTGAATTGCACTGGCTCAGCTAAAATGGAAATCTTAAAAATTGATATTATATTTACATCTTCAACACACACTTTTCCTTGTTATTCTTTTACTTCTATATTTCCATCCTGGTAATCCTTCCATTGATTGAAATACATATACTCACATTGCCATTTGCGATGTTCTGAAATGAGGGTTTCAAGACAAGAGAACAAAATACAGCCATTCAGGGTTAGGGTCATTGTTTGACACAGCCAGTATTGTACTGCATGTATAACTAGAAAGGACCAGTACAGTGATGTTTCTTGCAGGTGCTTCAGACACTTCTAAAGGCATTTTTGAACATAACTTCTGACATTTGTTCCCATGTGTTCAGGACTTCTGTACCAGTATTTTCTCAATTCCTATTCTGAAATAAAGTAAATTCCTGCCCATTTACATACTTGATGTAAGTAAATCAAGTTTTCAAGACCAAGTCAAATGAGACAGTATATTAAAATGCATTTCTCATTGTCCAGCTCTGTGATAAGATTCATATACAAGCCTTTGGATTGCATGGTGAACAGATACCCATTTGATCTGTTTGTATGTAAGACACAAAATCTGATTCAATTATCCTTTCATAGCAAATGTTTGACACTTTAGGTACCAAATAGATGATATGAACAATAAAGTACAGGCTAAATTCATATACAAATGCAGTCATGATAATGTTTTTCAGGCTCACTTTTTATGTTAGCATTAAATGCAAGGAAGTGATTAGTACATTTCTCTGTTGAACTTCTGAGGCATTAGTTTGTGTATTCTTACTTGCAACTAGACTTTCAATTTTACTATTATTTACCTTTCTCACTTGATACAGACGAAATATCAGATTAATTATTTACATTTTATGTGGGAAAAAATAGGAACTGCAAGAAGGTTGGTCTGTGAATTTTTATAGAAATATCAGAGAAGATAAACAGCTTTAGCTCTTTAGTTCTAGAAATTAATGTATAATTGTTTTCCAAAAACACAGCATCATCTCATAGCTTTAAAAATGGTTGTGGGAAGAGCACATAAGTCTATTTTGTATAAAAATTAAACAGAAAGTATTAATTTCTGCTTGCCAAGGGGATGCCCATATGAATTTGTGATAGGCACCTAAACGTGGAGGTAAGTAATAAGCAGGTATTGACTTCTGTTGAGATCGGTATCGGGATTTGTTGACCCAAAGAGGTTACAATTGACTGAAGAGTGGGGCAGTAAATCTTGTTATTGAACAAAAAGCTTAAGTCAATATATGTAT
This sequence comes from Hirundo rustica, assembly GCF_015227805.2. Classification (NCBI taxonomy): domain Eukaryota; kingdom Metazoa; phylum Chordata; class Aves; order Passeriformes; family Hirundinidae; genus Hirundo; species Hirundo rustica. Next base: position 17,821,006 of record NC_053458.1, read on the forward strand.
TATTTTAAACATTTTTCTTTTGGAAGAGATAATAAGGGTAGAGTGGTTTAAGACTTTAGATTTATATGGCCATGATAGCATACAGTTCTTTTATTTAGTCAAAGGAGAAGAATGCCTGGGGGGAGGTTGTGTTGGGTTTTTTTTGTTTGTTTTGGTTTGGTTTTGGTTGTTTTTGTTGTTGTTGTTGTTGTTTTCCTTTTTTTTCCTTTGTTGTGTTTAATTTATTTATTTTTAATACAGCTTCACCAGTCATGCCAAAGCAGTAAAGCTTGCATGAACTTTCACATCATAAACCCTTATTCTCATTGTTTTATAACTCAGCTATAAAGGTTATTTTCAGATTGAAATTTGGCCTGCAAGCTCTTTGCCTAATAATCATTTTTTCCCCAGAAGGGTGAAAGGAATAAAGATGATCTATTGAAGTATTTATTGGATTTTAGAAGAGCACAGAAAATATGTGTTTTTATATAATTCAAGATTTAGATTGTTTTCCTTATTGAATATTATTTTCTGCATAAAGCTAGGATTTACTTTATCATAAAGGTAGGAGCTGAAAATGTTCTTTCAGTGCTTTCAAACACTTGCTAATATTAATCCATGCCTTGTATTGTAAACAAGTGTCGCAGTGCCTTTCCATGAGTGAGCACTGCCCAGCGCTACTGCAGGCTAGCTCAGTTCCCGTGACACTGCAGGAACGTCGAAGGTCGGGGCAGCAAGCCATGCAAGCCACCTCCTCCCAGTGGGGTCTTTTCCCCCACGCAGCGATAGGCGGTAGATGACAGACGCGACTACGGCAGCGAAAGGAAGGGCCGACTCTTCTGTGCAGGGTATAAGCTGGTTTATTGTAGGGGGAGCACGGAGCTCTGCACCAGCTGCTCAGAACAGCACAGAGAGCAGCTGTGCAAGAGCTTATAAGGGAGGGTGTAAACAGGGGTGGCGACAACCGGTCAGCCAATTACATAAAAGATGGGCTCAACTGGGGGTGTAAACTTCGCAACAGGGAACCAACCACCAAATGGAGGGAGGGGATTTCCAGGGCCCCAGACTATCACTCGATGCCTTTCCTGGAGCTTTCCAGAAGCCAGGGAAGGGTCTGAGAGTGATAGACAGGGCGCCCAAGGGGAGAGAGAGGGGGATTGACAACTTGGGATAAGAGGGAAGGGATGATTGACATAAAATGAACAAAGACCTCTTAACTGTAAACAAGTTGAAACCATTACACAAGATGGGGGGGTACAAGGAACGAACCATTATAAAATATAATATAAAACCAGACTACACAAACAAATTAAACCACGCACCACCACAAACAAGTATTATTTTTATTATTTTTATATTTTAGTCCATTCTATTATGCTCTGGTCAGTACATTATATTTTAGGTTATTGCTTCAAAAAATAAAGAGGAGACAGACCGCAGAAGAAAACAGAAATCCATCCATCTGAAGACATTAAACTTATTAATTAAAATCACATACATTCTATAGTGAGTGACTGAAGAAATAGCTGTTGAATTGCAATTTTATAACTGTCAGTATCTTGACTGCCAGTAGAAATAACCCTTCAGTAACTCAAAAAACCTCTAGCAAAAATAATTTGTTGCTTTCCATTGCAGAAACCATCTGCCTCCTTCCTCAGTTCACAAGACCCTCTTACGTTTCTCTAGGATTCAGGAACTTGTACTAATTTAGGAGACTCACTGAATCTCTTTAGCAGCACAGGCTACGATAAATGCATCAAACATCTTCTCTGCTCTTTGCACTGGATTGCTGTGAATTTAAAAACAAACCCCAGGTTAGCACCCTTGTCTTGGAGCCATCTGGTGTCCTGGCGTCAGTGGAGAAGGGGCTGCTCCAGGCTCACAGTGGAGCCCTGGCTGTGCCCAGTGCCCACACTGTGCCCAGCACAGCTGCACCGGCAGCACCGTGCTCTTTGGGGCAGGAGGGCAGAGAGGAATAACCATCCCATCTGAACCCCGGGTCCAGCTGTGCTCTGCTGCCTGGTGAGGTGCTCTCTGCTGCTGACTCTTGATTCAGTTCCCTTCTGTGCTTCTGCCCTGGTGACGTCACTTGCAGTGCCATTCCGAGCCAGGAATCACTGCACTGTGGCCGGTGGCCAGGACCTTCTCCCTCCTTGGAGAAGTTCTCCTGCTGTCTTTGTATAACCTCATGGAAATATCATTATGGGAATTATTTGCTCTTCTGTCAGACCTTAGTATGGTGAAAGAGACCTTTAGAAGCGTACCTCCCACAAGAGCAATATTTCCAAATGACCTGCAAAAAACCCCAGACTTATTTTGAATTGAATGCTATTTCCTCTCTCTGTTTATGCAGTTTCTGTTCTGGAAATGTGTAGGAGGGAAGGATAATTGTCTCATCCTCAGTTTCGCCCCATTCAAAACATGCATGGGGATAAACACTCTTTCTCTAAAATTATGTGATCTGAGGCCTTAGCTTTCCACAAGGCTGACCATTGCTTTGGGTCCTTTGACTTTTCTCCTTTAAGCAGCAAAGAGTGAAAACACAGAAAAAAAATTCTGTAACACTTAAATGTGTCATAGCTACATTTTTCTGTATAATATGGAGTGATCATTGTACTTACAGTGCATCAGAAGTGCATCTGGCTGGGGATGCTGGTATTGGCAGACCTTCCTCCCAAACATGAATGAGAAGCTCAGCTTGCACTCTTACCCAATATGGAGAAGCAGACTGGGACATTTTTTATTTATTTCATCACAATTAGATAAATTAGTGTTTGAGTTTAGCCAGAGAAGGTTGCTATGAAGAAGTTTGGCTTAGAGTACCATGGGCTCCAATCACTGTCCACCAAATCTATGTTTTTTTTATGCTTGTCTGAGGCTTTTCATTCACTACAAGATAATGTATTTCAACTTTGTCTGCTACAGTTCATGAAGGAATTGTTTCATTTCAAGAGCATGCATATTCCTGGAAGCATGCTTTCAGAAACCACAGCATCTGGCTGTACTTTGCCCACTTTATTGCAGTTTCTGTCTGTAGGTGCTGATGCATTTAAATTTGTTGCCCTTTCCAAGCTATTATAAAGGCTATAGATGAAAATCTTCTATAGCTACGAAAGTGCCCACAGATTTATTCAAACCTACTGAAACTTCATTCATTTCCATTCCCAAGACAGTTTCCAGCCTTCCCCTATGGATATGCATGCTGTTTAATGGCACATGAATTAGCATGTCTGCTTGTTGGCACCAGTGTGGTAATGGTGGCAGTTGCTGATAAAGCTCATTAGATGGAAATAAAGGATCTCAAGTAAGTTAATGGTGAAAAACATCTGAATTTAGAAGCAGATCTGTGAACATAAAATGAATGTAATATATTGAGCTCCAGCATGCTCAGGCTCTGGCTTGTGGCTTCTTGTGGGGAGATTTTTTTAAATTCTATTTTTATGTAATTTTATTTTAGAAAATCACCTGCTTTTTGGTGTATGAGCTGTCTAAACAACTTTGTCTGCTGGTCTCTATTTTAAATGTGCTTATAGCCAGTGAATTGGAAGCTGGATTTGTGAAGTAGAAGGGAAAATCTACTTATGATGACATCCTTTTCCTGAAGCTTATTCCGGCCAACTCTGCTGCTTCTAAATAAGATACACCTTTTTGAATATATGCAATTAAAGCAAAGTATTGTCAGATAATACAAAAATACATATTCAACCAATAAACATTGGGGTGAATGTCCCCAATGAAAACTACAACTTCTTTTCCAGTTTGAAAATAGTGCTTCTGCACTCATAAGTTTGTTGTTTTTTTTTTTTCCCATAAGTTGCCTTCTTTGGTCATACTGAACTATTTTTCATTTACCATACAAGGTAATATGGTGTCAGAATAGTGCCATGCCTATCTATAATGTGATTTTTTAGAAGAAATATGCTAGGGTGATTTATATGGGGCTTATTAGTGTTCACAAAGACAGCCAGATCATGATTGATTCAATCATAATTTGCTCTTTCTGATTTTCAACTATTCAAAAATTACTGTGTTTAAGCTAGAGATGTGCTGCTCTCACCACTGTTTTCCAGAGTGGGATTAATAGTAGAATAATATCTAGCCAGACAAACTTAAACTGGTAAAGTTACTTACTTTTTAAAAAAGAGATGGAATTAGTGGGTTATGTGGGTGAAAATCTTTCCAGTATCAGAAGCCTTGTAAGCCCAAAGAAGGTTTTTATTATAGTCAGTGGGGGATGTTCAAACAATGAGAAGTTGAAAAGCAAAAATGTGATTCTAGCTGATTCTTGATCTTGCTGGGGGAGGCTGTGCTTTGATTTCTTTCAGGAAAGCACAGGGCACACCTGTGGTATTGTATAAAACATTACATAATTATGAGAATAACACCCTGAATTTTCTCCCTCCAGCTCTGGCCTAGTACACCTCTAATGAAGCAGCAAGTGTGTGGTGACTTTAGTTCAGATCGGTCTTTGTGGCTTAGCTTGCGAACTGTGTGAATTTATAAATGTTGCCCCTGGCATTTATTTTCTGGTGTTGCTTTTCCATATTTCTGGGAGAAAAACTACTAATGTTCCCTTAAAATAAGTTTACTATTCAGGCCAGATTGTTGCCTTTTCTTTCCTGCCATGCTTGCAGCCTAATTGTATTTAATATCACAGTTCAGGGCTTTCCTCTCTCTGCTCCTTGTCACTCAGAGGTATTTAAAAGAGGATTTAAACCAGCTATTTTTTGTACTTAATCCGTGATCCTTTCTGCCCGCCCCCTGCCCAAGCTTGCTCATTCACTAGAAATAGCAACCTATGTCCACATTTTACTGCTCTAGTTTGTAGTAATTTTGTCTTATGCCTTTGGAGTATAAGCAATTGTTCAATTCAGGCATTCAAAATGAAAGTGAAGTTGCCAGTGGAAAAGGGTGACTCATTATACAATGAGTGAGTACAAATAAAAAGGTGCCTGAGTATAATAATCAGAAGATATTGACTTTTGTTGAGGTCAGGATCACAATTTATTAACCCAAGAGGTAAATATTGACTGAAACTTTGGGCAGCTTTTTCTTCCCTCTTTTCCTTATGCTGAGAGAAGACTGTAGAGGATTTACTAAATAACTCCATCTGCCTGCACAGTGAGATGGAGACTTTTGCATTTTGCCTGCAGTTTTATGCTCATCTTTTGTTCTGGGTCTCCCAAGGGCAAAACGATTTATAGCATATTTTAGAGGAATATTTAAAATCATGCTAATTGCTGTTTCTTTGTCATTAATTCTGCTCTTGACAAGCCAGAATCCTTTTCCTGAAACAGGTTTTGCTTCTGAGCACTTCTTCAGATGATCCCAGCCCCAGACTGGCTGTCTGCATTTTCTCCTCTGCCCTGGCCATTGCCCTCTCTGATGTCTTGGGGATCATTTTGTGTGTGTGTGTGTGTGTGTCTAAAAACACCAGGGTATTGAAGTAGCCATCAGAAAGATGCCCTTAGGAATGGTGACTCCTTGTGCTGCTGACATTCTGTTCACTCTCTAGAAGGGATTGTGCAATCAAACCATTTGCCAGAGCAGATGCAGCTCCTTCGTTTGGCTAAAACAAGCACTCTGAAACCACAATTCTGCTGTCTTACTTATAAAACCAGGGTTTTACATGTTTCCTCCATCTCTGATTGCTCTTTGCTTCCTAGGGGCTGCATAGTTTGTGCTGAAGGATATGTTTGGGGTTCCTAGGGCAGTTGTGAGCCTTTTGAGCAGGGCATTTACCTGCTTTAAACTGAGTCACATTTTTTGTTTGTGCTTACTTGTTGGGGTTTTTTCACTCGTCACGTGACTGGCATTTTGCAGTGGGTCTGGTCCCTGCCTCAGGAACCACGCGGGTGCAGAGCTCCTGCAGGGCTGGCTGGGGACCGAGGGGTATTTGCTGCTAGATGCCACCTCACAGCCTCTGCCACCACACCTCGCAACATTTGAAGCCCTTGTCCTTGCTGTCTTCCAAGCTAAAAGAGATGGTGTAGGAAGAATTAAAGTGGCTTTCTACTCTTACAGGCTAATTGCTTCTTTTCTGTCCTGCCTTTCATCCCTCTCTTTCTCCTTCCTCAGTCTTTTATTTTGTCAGATAATCTGCTTCTTTTTTGGTGTTCTCATTGCCCATTGTCTTGTATTTTTGCTCCTGCATCCTCCTCAGAGTAAGATGTTTTTTTGTTTAGAGACTGATTTACATGAGTAATGCCTCAGGATAATCAGGCAGGATTGAATTTTCACACAATTCTAAATATTACAGAATAACTCCAGTGAGATTTTAGCAGGAAAGGGCTGCTTAGTGAGCATTGGAAAAGTGTTCTGGACCTGTTGAAAAAAACCCATCTGTTAAAAAGGGACTGCAAAGTATTAGTATCTAATTGTTATATATGGGAACAAAGTCTTAAATCAGACTTTGTAATCCCTGGATTTTGGTGGAGGTGTGGATATCTGCATAGCAAACATAAGCCTACTGAAAATACCTCACTACCTCTGCAGAGCCTTCAGAATGGATCCACAGATTCATGAGCATTCATGGACCCCAGACTGGAAGCCACAGCCAAAAGTCAGGTTAATGTTCTGAGAGGAACTTCCCTGCTGAAGCTCAGCTTTACTGAGCTGAGGAACCTGCCACAAATGGTGACACAGGCTGATTTAAACAATGCTTAAATGACTGTAGTGTTAGGGACTCTTGCACTTCTGCTGCATCTTGGAGACTCCAAGTCTGTTGTGCACACTTCTACGTGTCTGACTTTTGTCTGGTGTAATGCAGCCTGCGTGACCTGACCCACAGACTCCCATTACCTCTACCAGTGAGACCCATAAAACACTTCTTGGGCTCAGACCAAAGTAAAAGGGCCAGAGGAAGTGAGTTTAAAAGCCTGAGCAGATCTCCCAATGGACATAACAGTCCACATCACAGAATTTATATACATAATTTAAAATAATTGGCAACTTTAGGAAGCAAAACAAAGAGTAAAATGGAGCTACTTTAGCTGATTATTTATGGTCACCTTTTGTCTCAGATGTTTCTGTAAGGAAAATCTTGCCTGTTTGCTAGTTCACTAATGCTGAACCTGAACTACACTGTTCTCTGCTCTAAATGAGAATTGTACATTCACTGTCTATTTAACAAGTGCGTTTGCTGTATTTTTAAATTTAAATGATTACATAAATCTCCCTTTATTTCCCAATGCTTAGGTGAAGACTCTCTCCCCAGACTCTGCTACCTCTCTGTTGCCCTCTAAGTACTTCATATGAAAGGTCATAGGCTCACAATACTGACTCCTTGCAAAGTTCAACGGGCTCTCTTTTGTAGGCTGAAGCCATTCCCCATCTTTGTAGCAAGGAAGGTCCCCTGGCAGCAAAACAAATGTGGTTAGTTATGTGTGGCATGAACCTCAGCTGCAGTGGGAGCTGAGCTCCGGAAAACACGTAATGGTAATGTATCGAGAATTACAAGGCTAACCCATCAGCCTCTCTCAAGAAATTTAACTCTGAAATGTTTTATTTTGCCTAGGGAAAGTCTATTTGGGGCTATCATCTGGTTTCCAGGAAGGTCCAGCACTCCCCCCTCCCCTGCTCCTTAGCAGGACGGATGGCATATAAAGAGGTCAAAGAGACTACCAGTGTCATGCCGTAAATCAGTGGTTCAGCTTCGAGGAGAGCCCAAAAGGCTTCTGCTCATCTGGTGTAAACTGACTCATTCTGCTGCAGTCAACAGAAGATCTGACAGCAGCAGATTTGCCTCAAGAGCTTCAGAATTCCCAATTTAGATTTATCTAACTGGTATTTCAGACATTCTTTCTCTTTTGTTAATGGCAGAGATTTTATCAATATCAGCTTAATAAATATATTTCAACTTCAGCTTCGTAGAATATCCATACTTCCCTCCCTGCCCACAAATAAGATGTTACATATACATGATTATAAAAATACCAGTACCCAATTTAGTTTAATTTAAATTTAGATTTTGCCCTAAACAAATACTGATGTGCCCTGTATATTTTTACTGCTGGATCATGATTTACTAACTCCGTTTTGGGGGTTAAAGAGAGCATGACCTTGCCCCATATTAATATTTAAAGATTACCGTGCGCATGAAATCGGATGCTGACACAAGTCTCAAAGGACTAAGAGGTTTTTAATCTTTTGAAGAAGCAGTGCCATGCTGAAATATGTATTACTACATTCAAAACAGAGCATATAACAAATGTCCCACTAGCAGGCATCAGAGACTGCAAATTTCATTCAGTGTAATATGGTCCACAAATACCAGCTTGTTTCCAGAAGGGAAATTGCAATACCACTAAGGCTGATGCTTGACACCATAGCAAAGGCCAGCAGTGGCATCTCAGACACTGCCGCAAAAGAGTTTGCCATCCATTCTAAATGCAGGAGCCATTTAGTGCCCTTTTCAAGGCAATACATAAATTTTACTCTTTCAAAAAGGTGAAAGTTTATGTACATTTCTGTTCAAATGCAATTTAGAACAGTTTAGGAACTATGCAATTCTTTGTCTTTACAGCAGCACAAGCCTAAAATATAAAACCTCCTGATTTTCTGTTAATGCAGTAAAAAAGAAAGCCAGAGCTGTTTTAATGAAAAACAAAAACAACTGATATTTAACATAAATTAATGATGTTATGCCTTTTTTAGAGCAAAATTATTTTCTTTAAAAATTTCAGGCTTAGCCTACCAGCATTTTTAACACGTCTTTCCACTACACCTAAGCTTCAAACAAAAATATGAACTAGCAATAGAGAGTCTAATTAGTTTCTCATTGCATTTTGTGTGTATTCAGTTTATATGAAAATACTGTAGGTGAGGTCTCTGATTACAATAGTTTCTGTGTTTTGACAACATCATGCAGGTGTCACAGGACTAGAAAAATCATGACTGAGTGGGCTCTATCCAATCTCGATTTTTGGTGAGTGACAGAGGTGGCAGCCTGCCATTCCTGGTCTCTTGTGTCATATTTCTGACAGGTAATTGCAGGCTGGTGCCTCTGGGAGCTTGCTATGGTGCTGCCAGATAGGCTGGTCTGCTTTGGGTATAGTTCAACTAAATGTTAGATAGATGTAGAAGAATTTGGATACCAGATGTTTCTGGCCCTGTTGTTTGGAAGTTAGGGAGGCAGTGCTGGAAAATTAGGTGCAAGGAGAGCAAGAGAGGAGAGGCAGCTCTCCTTGCCATGGGGTGTTGAAGGCTGACCATCCTCTTCGTGTTGGCTGTGCTGTTGATGCAGCATTATTGTAACCTAACCCTCACCTGGCCATTTCACAAGCAGGGTACACTTTCTTTGTTCCCTTTACAGCCATTAAGTCCTTTTAACCTTCCTTTTCCCTTAGCATGTCTGCCCCAGACCCATCCTTCTTTTGTTTGTGCCCTCCCTCAGCAAGGCTATGAGTAATGGGTGCAGATGCCAGAGAAATGTGCACCTTCTGAGTGAGTGAGTGAAAGCGTAAAAGAGGACAGGAAAAACTGCATGGAGACATTTGCTTTCAGTGCTTCCCAAACATGTTGTCTCAGTTATTTGCTAGCTAGCTAATGTATTTCCCTCTAAATTTGGTTGTCTTGTCAGATTTTGTGGGGGCAATATTTATTGGATCTTTGTTGGTCACTGTAAACACATTTTGATCTAGTTTATCAAAAATGAGCATTTTTCTCTGCATGACTTACTTAGCACTTCATACTGCTAAGTCTCAAAAACAGAGTTTCAGTGAGTCACAAGGTGCTGCAGGATGGCACGATGCTCTTCACAGAAATAACAACTACAGATATATTTAAAAAGTTACAATTTGAGAATCTGAAGTTCTTTGCAAAATCTGCAACACTTTTATTATCAGCATTGCTGATAGTACAAATGGGACTGAAGCAACAGATAAGTGTTCTGGTCCAATGAATTCACCTACTGCTTATGATCCTTCCAGTCATACTTTTAACTGTTTTGGCATTCCCCATTAAATCTCCCTAAACAGTCTTCTTGCTGGTTCAGTGCTCTCGACCAGGAAGCTTGTGAGTTTGCGAGGATTTGTATTTGATCATGAATGATTCATGAAATGAGCTTAGAAAACTAAGTTTAACATCTTATTCAATGCTGAGGAAAAAAAAGAGCATCTTCTCCCATACTCGTAACAACTTGGCTAAAAAGGAAGAGTCTCAATGTCTCATTTTAAACACTGAAATTCAGAGCATCTGTTGCCTTTCCAGCTAAACCTCATCTCTACTAAGAAACAAGAGGAAGCATTTTAATTTACTACTGTAGCTGGTTTTGTTTTCACGCTGCTCATACATTTGACCACATCCCAGCAGCATGCACAACCAGGTTATTGGGGCACAGCTGGCAGCCGGAAACTGACCATGACAGCGTTTCTCGCTCACATTTAACCATGTGCTAGATTTTTCGCTAAAAGCTATGCCTGAAATCAGTTGATCTTGTTTTTATTTGTTTACTACTGACTCTATATGTTCCTTAGGACAACATAAAGCTTAAACCCCAGGGTGTTATATTCTAGTGCCTCCCTTCCCTTCTTCTCTCCCTTGACCGCTCAGTGCACGGCAGACAGAAGTGCCCATTTCCGATGGATGTGTACGGCACTCATAGCCTGGAACACAGCACTACTTCCCTGCCGTGCATGTGCCATACATACCATGTTTGAGTCTTGGTTTTTGCACCAGTGAAATGGGGATAATTGTGTTGCTGTGATGTGCTGATAAAAGTGCCTTGTGAGAGCTAAATATTTCTTTGTGGAACACGCTGTGGCATGTTTGGAAGCTCTGTACAGCAAAGGGTAGTAAGACGGCAGAGACATTGAGCTGATGCAAAAAAATCAGGACAAAACAGAGAAGGAGATCCATGGTTATTCCCTTGCTGTCCTTTGTCTCCTATTCTAGATCTGCAAGAGGATAAGGATTTTTTTCCACTTCCTTTGCTGAATGAAAAAGTGACAACACAGCATACATTTAGGGACACCTGCTGAGAGAGTAGAACACAATAAACATGAGCATGCTATGGTGAGAGAAATATTTTTTTCTTGTACAATAGGCATTTTGATCCAGAGTTACAGAAAGTTTAAACCTGTAAACTAAAATCAATTCAAATGCTTTTGTTATTCAACCTGATTTTTTTTTTTGTTCTGCTTTGTGGTTTTTTTAAGCTGGAAAAATTTTGATCTCATGGTTAATAGAATTATGAAAAAGAAGAAAGTAATTCTAAACAAGATCTTCTAAGGTGTCCCTTGGGACTACAATTTTAAACTGGTCTTGCATTAATTGCAGTTTCTCTGGCTGTTTGTTAGGCCATTGCCATGCTGCGTTAAGGTCTCAATGCTTTTATCTGGCCCTCCCCTATTCCCTGTTTGTTCTTCAGCAAGGATGAGAGGAACCCTTACAGTATGCAAATACATAATGCTCTCTATGCTTCTTTCTTTAGAGACATAAAAGGATTTTTTAAAAAAGGCAAGTTGAATACATGGCAATAAAGACATAAATCTTCAGAAGTAGGCAAGCTACACTCCCTCCGCACTTCACAAATGAAGCATGGTTTTTGCAAAGAAGGAGTTTGTTAGGAGAACCAGGGGAAGCAGGATTTCCATAATGATTTGCAAGAAAAAATGCTGTAACACATGGCACCGTATTTCCTTCAGAACTGCAATCCCCTTGGGACCAAATTCTTTACTACTTAATCACTGCAGTAATTAGAGATGATGTTGGCAAGTGTTCATTGAACGTTGTGTCATTTTACATCTTAAAACATTTTTGGCGTTACTTTCCATTTTCTTTATTTGGTGCATTCTGGTCCATCCCCTGGATGATTAGACACAGCTGGCCTTTGCTTTGGGACCAGGTCAGTTTTGCAATTAAGAGCTGTGTTGGTCTGCACTGATAAAAACCGGGACTAAATAGTTCTATTTATGGTTTATAAATTACTTTTTCACCAAACATTTTTTTATAATGACTTGTACACAAGAGATTTGATGTGAAACAAATCTGAGTGAAACAGAGGATTCCAGCCACAAAAAATGGCTCTGTCTTACAGTGAGCCTTCAAATGTGGAAAATGCAGCAACAAAGTATGAATGAAGATCAGACTGCATGAAGCACAGCTCTGTAGATGGAGCATAATGTTGCAGCACCAAACCTGTGTGCAGAATGTGGTCGTGATTATGAGGAGTGCCCTGGGGAGCGTGGGCGGCAAGTGGCAACCACCAGCAGCAACTGCCTAGTGCTGCTCCTTCCCTCTCTGCTGCTCTGTGTAGGCTGGCCAATGTGATGTCAGATGAGGAGAAAGGGAAAAGTGAAAAGGCTGTTCAAGCCCTAAATCTGTCAGTTGAAACTTCTGTTGGTAAGGTTGGGGGGACTGCACTTAAGGTGTTAATATTACATCTGGAAATAGGGCAGCCTGACTCCTCTGCATTTCAGGTCTGTGCCTGTAGCAGTCACTTTAGAAAAGTAGGAAGGGTTCTTCTTACAAGATATTGTAACAGCTGAAAACTGCAGGTGTACCTTTCAGTTTTCTAAAATCCAAGTATCATTAACTATGTTGAGTGGCATATCAAGGCAACAGTGCTCAGTGGAAGGTCCCTGCACTACTCTAGCAGGCTTAGATTGTCCTTTTACACTCTAGATCTTTATCTTAATTTTTCAAAATGTTCACGTGTCTGTTACTTTTTTAAATAGGCTTTGATGAGGCACTGGAGCCTTTCAAAAGTTAGACATGGAGGGTGCAGCAATGGCCTCTGTGATACACGCTTCTCCCTGAACCCACATGTTTGAACATCCTTTCAGATGGGCAGTGTCCCTCATAATTTGCCTTGGTCTTGGATAAACACTATTTCCACTTTCAGTCTCATTTCTTACAGGCTGAAACAGAAAATTCATCAAATCAAAATTCAGCTTAAACGACAATTTGTGTGACTAATGACATTCTAAAAGACAAGGTGGTAGATTATAATGTCTTTTGAAATGCTTTCAGAGGAGAAAAACACACAGTAAAAAATATATGACGAATATAAAAAAAAGGGAAAGAAAACAAAGTTAGTAACATAAGCAAGCCCTAGCAGCCATTATGCTTTTAAATTATCTCTCCACAGCCTACAAATCTTAGCTTTGACTCACGCACACCATACATCTAGCAAAGAGAGAAATAATATTTTTTATTACCACTCAATTATAATTGATATACTACTGTATTATTTTAAAATGTGTGAAAGCTGAAAAGTACACACACACAAAAAATTAAAAATGGCAAGCAAGGAACAGCATATAAAAACGGATAGAACTTTCTGAGTTGTTTTATATACATCTCTTTCTCCTCTTATATGTATGTTCCAGGCAGACAAAAAGTACTAATGAAAATTGGTAATGTGTAATAGCTCAAAACCGATTAAAGAAAATTACCTCTCCTTTTAATTCTGCTTACAAGCCTTTTCTGCAATATTGATTATTTTTCAGAGGTAAGTGATATTATCTATTCTTTCTGCAGTTAATCTATATTTCATTTTGCATGGTGGTTTTAGAAATCCTCTGAGATCCAGAACTAGCAGGATACTGGTAACTCTAGAATAAAGTTAATTTTGTGACAGTTTCTAAGAAAAATCTGGCCAAAGGCTGATAGTGCTGCTGCTGTAATAAAGACATTTATTAGTGTATTAGTTGTCTGACATAGTAGAGGACAGGTTCTGGAGTAATTTGAAACTAGAACTCAGACTGCACCTGGCCAATTGCTTCCTTTCTCTAACAGTAGCACTTAAAATTCTGGAGCTGTGGCTATACAGCAAATGCATGACAAAACCACTATTTATGATTTTGTTTGCTACTCTTAAAAAATGTTGATGTTCCTTTTTTCTTCCATATCTGAGTCTGTCACTTATGTATATCTTCCAAGAGATGATGCTAGTTTTGAGCTGAAAGTTGTATCTCAGTCTTTGTTACATTCATCACACATGCCAAACTGATACCAAAAGGGAGTACGTTTTTAAACATTTTTATGTAGAAGATTCAAGCACCACTTTCTTTCCTATTTTTCCAGTGCGAATATTCCTAAATTACCATGAGACAGAAGGTATTATGGGATGCACCTTAAACAAAGTGCTGAACACAGTCTGAGTGGCTCTAAGGCCAGGTACCTTGATAGTGTGAATGGAGCATAAGAGCACTAAAGGTTCCTGAGGTATAATATATCGGAGTTATGATATTGACAAGTTTCTGTGTCTTACTTCGCTTGGGTTTCCATTCTTTTTAGTGCTTTTACATCCATTTAATGAATTAATAACATCAGGATGTGCCAATCCCTGCTGTTCTGTCTGTCCAATATGACCAACCCTCCTTTTGTTGAAACATGTAAACATGAGTGGTGACAGCTTGCCTCTGTCCTACAGCCCCTGTTACTGGGCAAACTGTACATTAAGCAGCCTTTTGCAACCTTAGGGACACAGGCTTTGTCCCAGACTTGCTCCCTCATGATTTCCCCAGGAGCCAGGATCCAGATGAATCCAGGGGCAGTGTGGGCAACAGCCCAGTCCTTGCCTCTAGGAAGAAGGGCAGACTTGACTTTCTCCAGTGCTCTGCCATGCTGTGTGCCTTTTTTTTTTTTTTTTTTTTTTTTTTTTTTTTTTTTTTTTTAACAATGAGAATATCCTTGTAACTCTTGAAGGCTGAGTTAAAAATCAACCTGGAAAGACAAATGGCAGAATTACAGCTGACCTCACCAGGTTTTCTGCTTTTAAGCTCAGGATGCAGTTTGTTACTAGCTTTGGGAGAACAAAGAGAGCGAGATGCATCCTTTTGTCATTGACATAAATGACCTATTTCTTCTGCTGGGGCTCAAGACACCCTGCTCCAGGCTGCCCCCAAAAGAATTTGCATACTATAGCAATGATAATTATAAACTAGCCTCTGCTTTTGGTCACTTTAAATCCACATGGTATTTCACACACTATTTTTTGTGCTGTCAGGCATAGAGGAATGCTGCAAACCCCTCCCATACACTGTAAAAATGAGCTTCACTTTTTAAGTTGTGTCACAGTAAATTGTCTTTGAGTGCATTACAAAAAAACTTATACTTCCTAGAAGAAAAGTTTCCTATTCTACATTTTAAATTTCTGTTTCTTCAGAAGATAGAAAATCTGAAAATTTTGAAATTATGTTTGTCTATAAAAGCAGTATATTCAGAAATGGTCTTTTTATTTTAAATGTGTTTTACATTAAGTTATAAATTACAACAGTGGCAAAATTTCCAGATGTGTTTTATATAAATATGGATTAAGATAAATGTAGCAGGTTGACCTAAAATTACCAATGCAAATTCCCATGCTTTTGATTATTTGGTTTCTGGATATCATCTTAAGTGATGTACCCTTTTTTAAGAGGTACACCCTGAAATGAGGGATGCATATGCCTTCCGACCAGGAGACCAAGCACAGCATGGGTGAAAATCAGTGGCAATTGTGCAGTGGGTTCTGTCTATGTAAGAGTTATTTATATCCCCAGCAGACTGTCACAAGGAGTGCCCCTCTGGTTGGGAGCCTTAGCAGAGAGGTCACAGGCTCTAGGCAGAGGTAGACTGAGTTTCCTTCTCAGGCTTTGATGGACTTTATCACGTCTGTCTCTGTTACCGGAGTTTCCGTTTTGTTCTCTAGATAAGAAATGAAAATGTATAGTTCACAGAGGCCTTGATCAGTCAGTTGACATAGGGTCCCTGCCTGTGGTGAGGTTTGAGGGAATGAGAAGTAACTATGCAGAGTCCTGTTGTGTGTAGGTAAAAATCAGTCTTTTCTTTTCTCCTTCTTTTTTTTCTTTCCTTGTTTGCTTTCAGCCACATATCTGTTCACAGAAACTTGGTGGGACATCTGAATCACCAGCTAGGTAAAAGGATATCTTCACACAATTTTATAAGTATTGTCTAATGATTGTGCATTTCAGAAACACAGCTGTTATGTGCCCTTTAGTGAGCTTGTCCAGCTCCACCGCTTTCCGCTATGGACATTTTATTGGGAGTCCTACTCACATCACTCTGTTTGCACTACTGTTCCCATTCTGTTCTTGGGCTTCCTGCACTTGCAAGTCCAGCCTGAAATTTCAGAGCAGCAAGGATAGTGTCTGTACTGAAGCACTAAGAAGTTACAAAAGCAGTGGCTGCAGTTAACCACCACTAATAATACCTCTCTCGCAGAAATAGTCATTGCCTTAAAGTATCCTCTCCCTCCCTAAAATCGCAGGAAGGAATTGCTGTTCCTTTCAGCACAAGAAAGGCTACATGAAGGTTAGGGACAAGTCTCCACTGCCCATTACTCTCCCCATTTTACTGCCAATGGAAATTTCAGATCACTTTATTCCCATGCCAGTATCGTTCCTCCTAATTTCTTCATCTCTTGGCAGCAGCCAGGACTTTGGAGTTAATGCAAGTATTGTTGTGCAGAAGCAGTATTCTCTGTCACTGCTCCTTTTACCTTAACATATTGATACTATCTGCAAGAGAAGGAAAGGCAGTATGTGTTTTCTTTTAATTTATTTTGCAGGCACTCTTAAAAGGTAGGGAACTCATTATGTTCCAGCCAGACAGGAAGTCTTATTTACAATTCCTTACCTCAGCTGTGGCAAATTATATCAGCCCTGCAATTCGTGCATTATCATTACTTCCTCACTTTCATACCCTTTCCAGAATTACACTACCACTGACCTGATGAACCTATTTTCTTTTAAAATCACTCCTATTTTATGTTTAGAGATTGCTTGGGAAAACTCAACAGGAGCAGCTAAAAAAGCAGGTAAGTTAGCTGTGTATAATCAAAAGGTCAGTCTATTTTCAGGTACTTCTTTAGGGCTATTGCTAAGAAAGCATGGAGCCATCTGTACCCATACAAGTGTCAAAAGTTTGTTCTCACACACAGTACAAAGGGCAAAGCCAGGGAAAACAGCCACTGATGCGTCCTGTTTGATCCTGGAGGCTGCAGGGTGCCTGAGAAGATATTCATCCCAGGACACAACCAATTCACCTCCCACCTGCCCAGAAGCAGTGATTCACTTTTTGTGCTATTGCTTTGAAGGAAAGGAACTCTTTCCCTTGCACTGACAGCAAGACTCATAGATGGAGCTGAAGTGGATGGGTGACAGTGTGATAGGGATCAATGACTCTTTTAGGGTTACTTACCCCTTATGCAGAGATCAAAACCTTTGCAGTTTACCCCTCTGTTCAACTATCTCCGCTAACGACATCATCATAGAATTATAATCCCAACCTCCAGCACTTGTGGGCTACATCTATAGACTTGAGCTCCAGCCACACAGGATCTATTTTCTTGTGGCCCCTTAGCCCACTTCTGCCTCTACCTTAAAAACATGCTTTAACACCACAGATAGTAAGCCTCCAGTTCTTCAGCTGAGCAAGGCAGCACAGTGGGACAAAATGCTTTGTTTTCTCTTGAGTTTGCAATTGCTTTCCCTTCCAGCCCAAGTCCCTCTTTGGCTCCCTGCATCTCCATCTCCATCATACATTTTGTGCTCCTATTACACAGTAACTAATATGCTAAAATATTAGAGAATATACTAGAGAAATGTACTCTTTCATTGGGTGAACTCTGAATTGCTGCTGCTCAATTTGCAATGAGATGTGAATCTGCTCTGAGTTATTTTTACCATTGAGAATTGCCAGGCTTTATACCATGTTTTGCACAGGAACCCAGCTGCCCTTTCACTGTTTTGTTTGTAGTTCCTGTTCCAAGGAAGCTGCCTGCTGTTCCCCGGTTTTTCTTTCTTTCTCCCTCTTAGTATCCTGTTTAAATACAAGAAATGTAAAAAAAAATATTTAAATTCTGTATTTTGCATGGAAATTTCCTGCTGAGACTTCACTTAGGCCAACTGATATCTTCTCCCTGCCTGGAGGAAACCTTTGTCCTCCAGACTGAAGACAGGCACTTAAAAGTAAAGCTGTTTGGTCTGCCCCTATTAACCAGCAGTGCTGACAGAGAAAAATCGCTTTTCCCCTGTGTTCAGCACTTGAGAACCACAGGACTGAGACTGTTTATTCAGACTGCTTTATTCTTTGCCAATGGGACAGGCTGAGTCAGTACTTGATTCTCATTTCTCTTCACGGGAAGGTTTCAGCTCCCTTGGACTGCCATGAATCCTAAGTAATGATCCTGGTTTTGTCCTGACAGTACCCCCCATGTTTCCATTGGGCTTCCTGGACTGGCAGTCAGAGAGACTGCTCCCCTGGGCTCTGAACTCCTCCTCTGCTCAGGATGCTGGGGAAAGGCATCAGCACAGGCTGCCATATGGCACCACCTGGGAGATTTTATGTTACTTTTTGTGCTGCCCTTCTCTCAAAAGGGCAAGACCTTGGGGCAGATAAGGATGTATTAAGTGACTGAAAGACGTGCAATTTTCTCCCAAAAGGTGTCAGTTCCATATTGCTGCAGATGAGAGGCAACTGTTCTATTTCTGTCTGAAATAATTTTCATTGGGATTGCTGAAGGTCCTTCTTCGCTGAATGGGACTTCTGCATAATGCTAAAAGGAATATTCTGTTTAATGTTCTGTTTCCCAGCCCTTTGTCTTTCCTTCACCCGGGATAACTGCCAGCACATTCATGAGTTTTTCATTTGAATGAAATTTTGCTCTAACTGTGGGCAGAATATAGAAGGAAAATCAATAGCTGTTAAGATACATGATACTGCAGGATATGGGATCCTACTGGTAGAAAAAGCAAAGGCCATTTATTTATTCACATACCCGAGTGCCTGCATTCGTAGTCTGACCTCACTGCCCAGGTCCTGCTCTTCCCCCAGGTTTTCAGTGGGGTTTTTTGTTGCCAAACTCTGAGCAGAGGATGTTCTGCCCATTGCATTCTGCTGTGTTCTATGCTAGTTTCTTGTGAAAGTGCCTTCAGGTATTTTCCCAGGGCTCACATTTATTTGTTCAAGAACAAGTTAAGAAAGAAGAGTGACTGGAGGTTTTAAAACCCATTTTCTTTTTATCTAGAGTTCTGTTAAAGCTTTCCTCCTAAGCAGCTTACAATAATATAAACAACCTGCAGAAAAAACTTCCTGTCAATCTACTGCTATAAATTCCTACAAGTCCAGGGGCTTCAGGAGCTGTATATTGCACCGAGAGCCCTTGGAGTCAGAGATAACTATCAGATAATTCACTTCTCTAAAAATACTCCCCTATATTCAGAGTGAGTGGAGAGCAGGAAGGGGGAAGAGACAATGGGAGGAGGTGTGCTCAGAGCAGGGGCAGGAGTGGGGTACCTGCCCAAGGAGGTGTAGGATGAGCACAGAGACCAAGGGACACATGGGTGTGGCAGCTGAGCAAGCGCTTGCCTCTCCCAGTGCTCATGGCTGTTGCTTTACCGGGCTCCTTGGCTGCACACCTTCTTGTTGGTGTAAAACACACAGTCATTTCTTCCAGCTTGTGTGGGTGCAGCCCAGGATTCAGCCCCTGGGCCTGCTTTAGCACAGAGAGCAGCCATGGCTCTGTGCTGCTTTGGCTTTGGAGGGGCTCAAGAATAATGAGCAAAATCTAATTAAGAAGAGTGAAATACAGTAGGGTAAGTCAGCTGCATTGGAGTGTGAAATGGAGCCATTATAAAACAAAACGCTGTACAGCAGCAACTCAGGAGCCCCACAGTCTTACAGGGGGCCGACAGGCTTTCCTGGCAGCAGAGTGGGAATGCACTGGTGAGAGCTGGTGATGTGTCAGACTGTCACTGGCCGTGGCAGGGCTCCTGCTCAGCACAGCTCCTGCTCAAAGGGGACCAGGTCAGGGCAGCACATGGCCTGGCCAGGCTGGGAGGGGTTGGTTGGGAAAGGAGCTGTGAGAAATAACTAGGGCAACCAAAAGAAGAGGGAAAGGAAAAAAGGCTGGGCAGTGAGGGGTAAGCATGAAGGACAGGTGTGGAGCAAGGCTGGGCATTTCCCCCCAGAAAATGAAAAACTCCGCAGCTATTCGAGCACGGGTTTCCCATCCAAATTGTTGGTAATTGCTGTGAGAGCTGCTCTGCTCGCAGGGTGCCACACTGAGGGCGAGCGTGGGCCACCACTCCGCTCTGGCAGGAATTCAGCAGCTCCACGTGTGTGCAAATTTGCCTCTTCAGTGACAACTTTTTTTTGAAAAAAACTCCAAAACAACACCCTCCCACACACACACTTTTTGAGTTGGTAGTGTTCTGAGATCAACAAGTAAAGCTTTAAAATACAGAAATTGTAGTTTTTCTTCATGATGCTAGAATTTGTGAAATGATAGAATTAGCTCTATTGTTTGATTTCAATTTTTTTAAAAAATGAGAAAAATCATTTATTCTTGCTGGAAGAAACCTCTTTTGAAACAGTAAGGCATGGTTTCTATACTCTTAAAATATTTTTAATAGTAATTGCTTTCAGTTGCTTCTCTCTAAAAGTTGGAGAAAGGGCATCTTGAATTCATTACAGTGAGTTCAGCCCAAGTGAATCTGCTTTCAAGTTTGCTAGAAAGGATAGCCACAGTAATAGGATTAGGACAAAGAGAACTTGTTGTCTTTGTATTTAAAATCCTAAGGTTAATTTGTCTTGGTTCCACCCCTCCAAAAAATTTTGTAACAAATTTCTATTGCCATTCATTACTTAATGATGTTTCACTGTTAAATGCTCACAAGAAATATCTAGCACCTGCTGGGAAAAATTATCCGTAAAGGTTATCTCAGTAAGGCGTGGATGTAAAATGTCAAAGGACAACTTCATCTCTTTCTCCTTCTTCATGCCCCACTCTCACTACAGGCAGGAAAACCAGGGGAGCACTTGCAAAGCTGTCAGACAGGCAGGAACCTGCTTCCCTCCAGCCCCTCTCCTCTCTCAAGGAGCTTTGGGATGTACTTATTTAAGCTATCAGGGTGTCCAGAGGTAGAAAACTGAAGGCAGGGAAATTAATAATTTACTAAAGCTTTGCTGGAGAACAGCAGATCACAACACCTGCCACGGTCACCCAAAGGACAACTGAACTATGAGGCCAAGAGGCACCTCCTGCCTGTGTGGAGGGGAGCAACAGCCAGGGACCCTGCTGCCACAGGGGCACAGGAACACAGGTAGATTGCCCCTGGCTTCAGGATATCAACTTATTAGCTTGAGTCCCCTTTGCTTATGGTTTCAGCACTCTGCTATTCCCCTGGTGTGGAAAAAATGTGGCTCAACACTTCACTTTGTGACCCCCACAGACCCCAATGTATTTAATGCCCCAACTTCTTTCTTAGTAGTATATGGTAGGTTTCCTGATCGTGCCTCCCAAAACCAAGACACCGCAGACCAACTGAAAGATTCAGATGCAAATAATGATTTTATTTATTTTTTTTTTCTTCTTGCTACATTTAGATATTTGGGGGGCTTTTTGTGTTTGATAAGTGCTAGTATTTGTGAATGCACCTGCTAATGTAGGTGGTAGACCTATGCAGGACATCAAAGCTGCTCACAGAAAAGTCTTTGCAGGATCAGTTTTATGTTATACCCCACATTTCTTCAAACCAGCAAGGAAGAAAGGCTTTGTGCTTCTGAGATCAGCATTCATTCTCCAGAATAGTCTAGGTGTTTGTTATTAATCATCTGTGTTTCTAACCATCTGTGGTCTGTTTGTAGGATGGAGAACCAGCAGCAGCAGCAATTATGATCAAGCCTGGCTGCAATCTTTGGCCTTGTGTGCTGGTTTTGGCTGGGGTATAGAAAATCTTCATCTTACTTCCATGAAGCCAGCAGTCCAAAGCTTGACACATTCTGTACTTTGCAGTGCTCGTTTTGACCCACATCCGTCTTGCATCTTAGATGAGGAGCTCCAGAAAGCTGAGTGTGTTCTTTGTCATTCCTACTCAGTGGCTTTGTGAAATTGTAGAGTCCCTTCACATGGCTGATCATTCTGGTACCTTGTTGTGAGTGCTAGCAAGGGCTCACAACTGGCCATGCAGCTTCTCAGTGCAAACTGATTAAAACAGCAATGTCCTGGAAACCAGAGGATTTGAGAGTCTGATAAAGGTCTGGGACTTGTGACTGCAGGGATTTTTCATTGGTAAATGCAGCCCATGGTGGGAGGCCCACTAGTCAAGGTCAAAACTTCAACATTTTTGTCTTCTCTGTTCCTGATGTTTCTCATATTGGTTTTACCTTTTGTGTTATTTGGGTTTCATGTATTTGTTTACTTTGTCTCCTGTTGCTGATGAACAGAACAAGTGTCTGATTATAAGAGGTCTAGTTGTATTCAGTGGGTGAGTGTTACAGTCGGTGTTCTGTCCTCTTTCTTCTTGAGTATGCTGTGCTGTGTATTGATGGAACTGGGTAAAATACCTCCTGTGTATCTCCTGGAATCAGCCCAAGGTAGTTTTGCCAACACAGTGGCTCTCTGTCAGTACCATCTTTCCTATCTTGATGTTTCTGTGACAAGATTTTTTTTTTTTTGCCTAGACAATATCTTGATAATGAGGTTTATTGACTCTACCTGATAGAGGCATTTTGCACCTATACTAAAGAACTTTGAAGAAAGTCTTTACAACCTCCCAGAAAACCTGTCCAGGTAAAGTTTGATGCATGACACATTTATGCATGTTCCCATTCATTGTGGTTTTAGATAAGCGTGTTCATAACAAAGGCATAAAAATACCTCGGGAGTACGAAGGGACTGTTTCTGTTCCTTAAGCTTTGATAACACGTTGACATCCTTAGTGAGACTACAGAAAGGGTCAATATCCTTTGCTGTCTTTTCCAGTGACATGTTTTGGAATATTTCCCTTTTTGTTCACATGCCTTCTCTGTTCTCAGGTGAACACAGTTGTAGCTCTCTCTTATGGACAGCTCTTCTCTGTTTTGTGCTGTCTCATAGAGATACAGATATCTGACAGCTGCAAAACATGCTTCGGATAATACACTGAATCCTGGTGGTGTGACAAGCAAAACCCTTGAAAATCCTCACTACTTTTGTAACTGCATAACAGGAAACCCCTGATGTTGGGTTCATAAAGGATGGCTTTGCAGGACTATGAGAAAATCCTCACTGTGGTTTTGGAGGTTAAAAAAAAAAAAATCTATGCTATTGTTTTTGTAACAAAGTTTGCATCTCTTTTCAAGTTCATGGCCTTGGCAACAAAAAATGCATACAAAACTTCATCACTGGGATGATACTTTTAAAAAATTTTTTTAATTTTATTTTTTTTTCCCTTAAACAGTCATTTTCCCCTGGAGATATCCTTGTCCCTTATGCCAGTCTCCCCTGCTTCTTCTTTTGAAATATGTGAAAGCATTGGCTCCAGCTGTTCTCTTGTTTGGAAAGGCCTCAACACAGCTGGTGATTATAGAGAGAAATGCTGTTTAATGGGCACGAAAGGACCTGATGGCTGCTAGCAGATTCTTGGTCGGTGGGTAGCACTGCTGCCACCCTGCTGGGACAGGGCGCATGCCAGGGTCCTCTCTGCATGTGCCACAGGGCACAGCCCTGGCACAGTGGCACTGATGTCTGCTGCTGCCCCTCAGCTCCGAGACACGAGCTCTTCCCAGCCTCAGGAAGTCCCTTCACTCTTCTAGTCCATGTGTTTCCCTGGGCTGCCTACAAACCTAGCAAGAAAGGCATATTATTATTCTGGACCCTCTTTTTCAGTGTGATTGTTGAGAAGGGAAAATAAGGAATAAGCGCAGCCTTTCCTCTGCTGGGGTCACAGTGAGTGCCGTTACTGTGGTTTCTGACTTGGCACATTGTTTCCCTTTCCTTGATTAATCCCCAAAATATAAATGATTTCTAATAAGGCTGGTTGTGTTATCAGATATCTTTGAAATTACAGGAACATGGTCGGAGGAATGCACATCTGTATCCCCACAAATGCCTCTGCTGCAAAGAAAGTTTCTCATTATAGTCTTAAGTAATAAATCTTTTGCAGCCACCCCCCCTATTGTTAATATTCACCAGGAAAGGCTAGACAGCCAACAGCAGAATCCACAGAAGGGTTGCATGTATGGTCACAGAAGTAGAAGGGTTGTCTCAGAGCTGGAGCACTCTCTGTGTCCCATAAATATCTCCTGAATCTGTGCATCAAGGCTGTCCCTGAAAGCTGGGGGTATTAGCAGCAGTTCTTGTGCACCAAATGAACCCAAGCACAGATTCTCTGTTGCTCACCCACAGCTTTCGGGTGGCCATTCCCTTTTTTGCTCTTGATCTGCATGAATTTGGACCTACTGACTTGGAAGGGAAGGGCTTGTGTTTGGATGTGGCCTGCCACGGATCCAGCTTGCAGCACTCTCTCACAGTGCAAAAGCTCCTCTTTCTGAGTGTTTTCTGCAAGAATAGCTGAGATAATCAAACCTTCAAAGCAAATGGAGGAAAAAAAAAATTCCTCAAACTAAACCTCAAAATTTCCAAGCTCTGTCAGCAATGCTTAAGTGAGCTGGGACTTCTCTGAGAGTAGATGATGTAAGTGGAAAAAATTCACAAAAAAAGAAAAAAAAAAAAAAAAAGAAAAGCATATGCACAGCAGGCCTGTGAAATAGCAGTGCTAGAAGACAATTTTTAAAGGTCAGTATTATTATTGGACATTAATTAGCAGACTGATAATGCTCAAATTGCCTTAGCAAATTTAGACACTGTGTAAGGCCACATGCTGCAAAGGGTGCAGGCACCTGAAAAGAATTTTGACACTTTAACAGAAAATATGTCCTGCTCAGAACAGAGATAGAAGAGCATAATGACAAAACAATATGACTTCCCTAAAGTAATTAGGAGGTGGTAGTGAGAGTAAATAAGCTTTTGCAGAACATGGTGTTAACGAACCAAATGAGAGCAAATAAACTGTGTGTCAGTGCAGGAAGGAGAAGGTAGCTAATCCTGGATTTTAGCAGTGGTACTTGAGCTGCTAGCAAAAAGCAAAAGTGTCTTTGCAAAGCAGGGAATTACCAAACAGATTGAATATATTTACCAATTTCTGATCCCAAACGTTCCCCAACCATCAAAAGTCTTTGATGCTTCAGTGAGGTCTTCATTTGGCCCCTAGAGAGCTCGGGTAGGTTACCTAGATGTCAAGGACAGTAGTTTCCATGCATTTACATTTCTAAGAGAAATGAATAAAAAGTAAATCTGAAACAGATGTATTTTTTCTTGCTCTTAAATTCAAATTAGATCCTGGCTGGACATGTATTCCTTGCAATTCAGGAGTTATTTTACTACTTCTATTTTGATAATATCATTTTGACTAAAGAAATACTTAGATACTTATTTAGGGGAGTTACCTGTTTATCTGGTGATTTTGTGCATGTTTTAAGAAGATAGCAGCTGTTGGAGGAGAGTAACAATCAACTTTTAATTTTTCTTCCTTTTTATGGGTGGCTGAACTGCAGAATTAAAACTGAATTTTGAAGATGGTTATATTTAGGGAATTGGCTTTATTCATTGTAGACAGAGTATTTCTGAAACTTGGAGTAGCATTTGGCTTCCATCTCTAGTCTTTCAACTTGTAAAAGTGCACAATGCAGGGCAGGCATGTGGATGTATTTATACTCAACTTACTGATAAATATAAAGGCTTTATGAGCTTTTATACATATGAAAGTTATGTATGTGCATTTTATATGTGTATATATTTATATTCCTAGCAGTATTTGCCAAGAAATGGTTCTAGTACTGCTACATTATCTTAAATTACCTGTTAGAGGTAGTTGTGAAAACTATATCTAATTTTCCCCTCAACTTCATGAAGAAAATCCTTAATGTTAATGTTTTACTGTGAGTTCTGTGATAGAGTATAAAAAGAGTTGGAAAGAGAACCATGTCTAATATTTTTCCATTATGAATTTCCATTGAATTTGCTTAACAGCCCAAGATAAAGTCAGCTGAAGATTTCTTTTTTTTTTCTTCATTTTTGATGGGGACACGTAGATTGAGGTTAGAATTCTCCAAAGATTATCCGCTGAGTGCCAGCTTTTAATGAATCCCATTTGTTTTCTTGATTAAGTCTGCTATTACCCCTGTTTAGTCTTGTCACGAGCCCATTAGCCAGAATTTTCATATCATGGTTTAGAAGAGAAATTAGCCTAGAAGAGCAGCAGTCATCATCAGTCCATTTTCAGTGTATTTAATATAGTTCTACAATTTATGAATTCAGCAACCTGTCGCCTCATACATATCTATTTAAAAAGAAAAACAAAACAAAACATACAAACAAACAAACCCAAAAAACAAACCCAAAAAACAACTACTGTTGTTTGTGGTGAAATTCACAGGCCAGTAGGGGCTGCAGTCAAATACCAAGTCGTGGTGATAACAATGCGTATCACCAGTGTCCACATATCACCAGCGTTCACCTGTTGGTGAATCTGCATCTGACAGGCTATGTCAGGTCTAAGATTCTTACAACAGAAGCTTCTTTAGGAAGAATCAACTCTCAAAAGGTTTGACCTATTATTTTCAAAAGATAAGTATACAGGAGACTTACTGAGCCTTGTGGTCAGTCACAAAGCACTCAAGAATTTTGGAAGTGCTTAAAAGCCATGTGATGGGTACAGTGAAAAGTGTACACAGCTGTAGCAGGGTTTTTGACATTCTTGACTCCCTTGAAAATGTTGTAAGAATAACCCTTTAGGAATTTAAAAATCTCCATCCCTTTTCAGATTCTCTAAATGAAAAACGAGGCATATGGTGAGGTGTACTTTTTAAATGACATTTTGTAAATTTCAAGGGAAGCCATTTCAGCCTCTTCTGGAAGTGTGAAAACTCGGACATTGGAATTTGCAGAACTGCCACAGAAGTATTTCAGTGGTAAAAAGAGCCAGAATGAACTGCAGCTGAATCGTGGGGTTGTGCCCTGCCATTATTCTGTAAAGGGAAACACGACTTGGCCATGTGCATGGAAGCCAACATTGCAAATATTTGGACATCGTGTCACTACTTAATATTACCTATTCAACACCCTCTTTCTCTTTCTTGTTTCCTTTGTGCCACTCTAAATGACTTGTCTGGCCTGCTGGCATTTCCCTTTTTCTTTCTGCTTTTTCCGTTTTCTACCTCCTTTCTGTAATTTCAGAAATGGAGTAGGATCTTGATGCCTAGAGCTCCCACATCATTTTGTATTGTATGAAAGTGTGAGAAACATTCAGTAATCAAAGTGAAAACAACTCCAATCATATCACTGTTCCACAGGAGCTGGAAGATGCCTGGAAGAATTTGCTGCATTTCTGGCCCCAGAGGCTGTTATGGAGAACACCTGCTGGTAATCACAGTTTCTTTTTTGGTGGTGGTTTTTTTTGTTGTTGTTTTTGTTTCTTTTTTTGTGTGTGGGTTTTTTTGTTGTTTTTTTTTTTTTTGGGGGGGGGGGGGAGGGGGGGTGGGGGGGTTGTTTTGTTTTTTTTTCTTAACCTATGGGAATTACTGAATGAAAATCTTTTCCCATATCCTTACCAGAGTTGGATGGAAACAGAAGGACCCATTTCATCACTAACCATGTCTAAATTACTTAATATCTTGGCTGGATGGCAGAGAAGTATCTTTACAAAACTGGTATATGACCATGCCTACCTCTCCAAAAAATTATCTCCTAAGAATAACTCAGATGCTGTAAGAGAAATGTACTCTCACAAAAAGGAGCTTTTCCAAACCCCTGTAGTTTCCCTGCACAGTATTCTCTCTAGCTACAGGCCTCTCTTTCTTTAGTAAATGTATTATAACCCTTTCAGTCTGTTCTGCTTTACATACTCAACACCATGAATCTCTAACAAGGTTATGGGTGAGTAACAGTTTAAATTACTTTCAAATACAGCTGAAAAGCCTATTATAGATGCAACCTTGAACTTTAATTGTATAAAGACAGCTACTTCCTTAGCATTCACACTAGTGATAAGAGTTCCTTGCTTGTAAGTCTTCTGGGACTTTCTGGCTGTGTTGGCAACTATTTATTCTGCCTCTAGACTTTAAAAAAGTAAATGCATACATTTAAACACTGTAACATCACAATATCTATTGAAATTTGTAATGATGAAGGTTGTAACATATTTGAGTCGGAGAAGTCAGTCTGGTTAATTATATGTTATTCTTCCTGCTATTTTACCAGGCTACACAAGAGGTTGCTGAAATCCAGCGTTTGTTTTCAGATATACATTCATGCTTCTCAAGGAAATTACTGTAAAGAGCCAGAGAATCTTTGAAATGATGTTGCTCAAAAATTTCCCAGCATTGGCACAAACTAAGCAAATAAGGGTAAGCTCAAAGGATCCATGTAAAGATAAACAAAGAATCTCCTTAAGGCTGGCTTATAGTTGGTAATGGAAAAATCTGGAAGGGCTTTTGTGGCCTCATAGTTTCAAAGCTTTTTGGTACTTCTGATAGAAAAAATCACCGCCAAAACAAAACAAGCAACACCCAAGCAAAACCCACCCAACACCCCCCCCCTCCTCCCCCAACCCAACCCCATCAGTGGATTGGGTTGGAACACCTGTGGACTGAAAGCTCTCTTCACAGTAATGGTACCATGGCACAGGCTTGGACTTGATGGAAGGGATTATTTCCAGAGCTGAAAGTTTGTACTTCATATCTAAGAAATTTCCATTAAACTTAACATTGAGCGTAGCTGCAGCAAAGGTGTTAACATCTTGATGAAGGTGGAAATGAGGTTGCTGCTCATGCAGTGCAAAGAGTTTACAAACACATCTCAGACACTGGTATCAGCCAGGGGTCTGCTCAGTCCTGGAGCAGCTGTGTAGAACACCAAGTGAAGTTTTTTTGTTTTGTTTTTACAATGAGCTATGCTATCTCATGCTTGTTAAGCACAGATTAAAAAAAATTGCCTTGAATATATTTGTTCAAATAGTTCACGTGTTCTTTAGATTGAAATACATTTATTAAACTAATTAACTTTCATTAAATCAAGGATAAATGGGGTATGAGTATTAGCTCCCAGAGAGCTACAAGATGGAGAACCCTGTAATCCTTCCACTGCCTGCAGTATTTCTTGAGCCTCTGAGATACAAAGAAATGCTCTTAGCCACTGATCCCTCTGTGGGAGCACATTTACTCTCCCTTAGTTGAAACTTTAAAAGACATTTTTAGGCTTAAGAGTTTGATACTAACTGTCTATTTTAGATAAAATATTTTATTTCAGACTTATTAGAACACAAAGAGTAGCACTTGGAAAAAGAAAATTGGATTCAGAATTGCACTGAAATTTTGTGATCCCTAGGCAGAGATTTGGGATCTCTGTATTTCCTCTTCATTCAGAAAATGAATTCTAAAAATTAGACACATTTTGGAAGATTATTTTCTAATTTTATAATGGCTAATGAATACAGCACATGATATAATTTAACAGGAAGATGCATGTTCTCTTTAAGATACTTATCAACAATATTGGTGAGGAGATGTCAACAGGAGCACTGTGGTGATAGCATTGGGATATTATGTAATGTTACATGGACCAATCCTGAAAAATATTGACTTATGCCAACTCCTAAATCAGCTCAGCCCCTCCCTCTTACACAAAGCCTTCCCATCTGGAAAATAGATTAATTTCTAGGAAGAATGTAATGAGACAGTCCATGGTATGGGCTTTTGGTTGATTAAACAGTCATACGCCAATCCCTTTATGGTGCCACAGAAGGAAGAAAAACTAGTAGCAAAATTAGAATTAATATACTAAATTGAATAATAAAGTGTAGTTTTTCTGCTATATAGTAAGCTACTAGAAACTTCTAAAAATGCAAAGAAACATTTTACTTCCTTAAATGTTTTTTCTTTTGACTATTGAGCAATTATGCATCTTAGAGGCAGTTAATTTTGTGAGCAGAATATTAATAATTTATGAGTGTGTTAAAGGTATTGATCTTACAAGAGTAGAAGCATTATGCTTGCGCTCCTTCTGTAATCCATTAAAAAGGAAGTAAATTGCTTCAGTTTCATATTAAAATACGAGGTTAGCAGACTGTAGTTTAAAACGTGTTGTTTTAAAAGTTGTTTTCCTGTTTGAACTGCAGTCATCCATCATTGGTGTGGTTGGATTTGCTGGGACTCAGCCACAGACATTCCACCCAAAGGCTCTTTCTCCTTCCCTGCTGCTCTCCTTGCCCTCTCCAGCCCTGCCTGCCTGACCCATGAGCCTACTCCTTGCTCGGGGCACCTTCAGGGTCTGTTCTCTGCAGCCACAGAGATTTCACCTGTTTGTGGCCTGTTTCTGGAACTGGGACACTACACTTGGAGGTCAACAGGAGTTATGTAAATTCTCCTGAGGAAATGGTGGAGATATATCAACTGCAGAATGAGATCTATAGCTTGTCTTTTTTGTTTTTTACTAGCCCTGACCGTTTTCTCATGGTTGAGCACAAATACCATAAACATTGTGTTTATGCAAGGTGAGTACTTGCAGCAAACTCCATAAGGCTTCTATGGATCCAGGAATCTACCTGAATGTGACTGCATCAGGGACGTAGTGTGGCTTTGAATTGTTACTCCATTTTATCATGGTTGCATGAATAAAGCTTTAATCCTCAGATTCAGGATTGTGGGGTGTTTCTGACAGGATAGGAAATAGGCATTGAAACCAATGAGTACAATCCCTCTCCTTCTATTCCTGTTCTAAGGTAAAAGAAAGAACAATATAAACCAGAGTAAATAAATAATTGGTGAATAATTTTATTAATCAAATTCCTTCTGGACCACCAATCTCATTATTTGTTTATCAGCCAGGCTTCTACTAAATCTATTCACAATTAAAAAAAAAAAAATTACCAAGTGAATAGTATTGAACCAATCCTTAATTAGGGCGGCTTAGATGTCTTGTATAATTAACTGGACTTTGTTCATAATTATTTCCTGATAGTTGGAATTGTTTTCCACAAGTAACAGAGCAATAGTAATGGTAACACCAAAAAATCTTTGATTTTTCAGAATAGAATAATGGCCAGGCTTATTGTGCTTAAGTTGCATAAGACCTATTTGTTCCCATGGATAGCTAAAAGTAATCACATCAATTTGTCTGGGCCACACAGGGAGGTTTTGCAAAATCAGTTCTTTTAATGTAGAAATAAGTATGCATCCAAATTTTTGAAATGGGTCTTTTCTAATGCGTTTTATGATGGCCAGCCTGAGGTGACTCCTCAGTCAACCACATGTGAATCCTGGTCCTTAACTAGAGAGAGAGAGATTAAAGCTGGTGCCCACTATGACCATGCTGGGTCCTGCTCAGTGAAATAAATAACTGATATCAGCTATTGCTGATACTCCAGAGATTAAAAAGCTGCAACTCAACAAAGATCTTCCTGGGGCTCCTAACCAGCAAGGCCACGGAGTGGCCCTGTGTCTGGGGTGCAGGGATGAGGCTGTCCAGGAGGTAGTGCCCACGCTGGCGGCCGTGCCACGCACCGCCACGGGCAGGCACAGCGCTCTGCATGGAGGGACAGCAGGGAGCGCGTGCTGGTTGGTGCCTCTAGAAACTTCTGGATTTAACAAGACCTCAGTAATGTAAGTGATCCTTTGTGAGGAGCTGGAAACAAGGTAAACAGTTTTTATTCACAGTTTATCACTTCTCCTTTAGTCTTCCCTTTTGGAGCTGGCTTAGGGCACGGTGTCAGAGAGCTGGAAGGATGCTGCAGGAGTGCCATAAATAGTCACTCCCATGTGGGAATACACCCATCCTGCTGTGGGGAAGCTTCAGCAGACTCCAACCTATGGGCCCCACAGAAAGAGGTGTTTGCTAGACCACTGCCTCTGACTTCAAGAGAATGAGTATCTGTGCTAATATGAGAAAATAATAGTCAAGTTACAACTCAGGGTTGTTTGGAATTCATTATGAAGCTGCATGAAAGAGCATGTGGGTTAAACAGGTTCACTGCTAATTAATACCTTTACTCCTAACGAAGTAGCTCCTTGCTCCTGAGGTTAGGCAGAGTGTGAGAAGAAAAACAAGCAGGCAGTTGTCTGCAGGCTCTTTCAGGACTGAAACAGCAAATAAATTTGTGTAAAATTTAGGGAGACAAGCTCAAGCACAAGGTGTAACTCATCACCACCAAAATTGCAACAGCCCTAAGGCAGCAGGGCTGAATGTGTATGATCAAAATAAGACTTTGTTTCTAAAACTCCAAAGTTCAGAACACCAACAACAGTTTTCTTCCTATAATTTTCTGTGAGATTTGTTTAACGTGAGTAGTCTTCTCATGAGATGTCTCAGACTGCTACACTGTGTTCAGGCTAGAAAACACAGAATGAGTTATGAGAATTATTCACCTGCCCCTGTCCTCTCTTCCTGGCAAAGATTCCTCTGATCTGCTCATCTATAAGGAACCTGGTGATTCTGGGTCACTGATCACCCTGTTGCCAACAGTGTAGCCGAAGTCCATAAGCAGTTGAACACTTTTAGGATGTTGAGAGGATGTGAGCAGTGTGCCTCCTGGAGGGTGGAAAGCATGGTGTGCAGTGTTGCCCTGACAGCCATTCCTGTTTATGTTCTGTTCATGAATTATCTGACCCGTTGCCTAGGCATTTTATATTACTAACTAATGTCTAATTATATTTTTCACTGTTGAATTCCTTGCAGCTCTCTTTAAAGTTTAGTAGGTAAGAAGATTAAAACATAAATGCCATTAAATATGCTTTAAATATCAGACCTATTGAAATACTTCCAGGTTCTGTATCCTCTTAAAAAATAATCCCTATTCAAAACAGAGAGGAAATGTCATCTGTGTGAGTGTCGTCTGAGTTTAAGATTGGATTATACAGGGAATTATGTAAAATAGCTTTGGAAATCTGATAATTAAAAAAACTTTGGACTCTTTTATTTATGACATTTTAAACCTCTGTAACATTTGGGGAAGTTTCTGTGTTGTACATGTGCTGTTAATCTCACGTGTAAAATTTTCTTGCATAACTTCATGTGAATTAATGGTCATAGAGTCTGAATTCAGATTCAATCAAGCTGGATGTACTGGGATTTGAAGGCAACTACTGGATCTACATGAAGTTAAAGCTGGGGTGTGGGCAGATCAGTGTGTTGTTCTCAGGCACCTTGTGGGATGTCCTCTGTCTCCATAGGGAAGTCAGGAAGAAAATAATCAGAGGCTAACATCAGCTGAATTACTTAGGAATGTCCTCCCATATTATCCTGTATTGGAGCCCCACAACATCCCCAAAAAGAAGTCCTCAAAATTTCAGTGCCCATTTATTAATGAGCACAGTTACTCCAGTGAGTCCCTCTGAAAAGGGCCAAAAATTGCATAAAAGGCAAATGGTCAGGGCAGGGCTTCTTGGCTGCTCCAAGCCCTGTCGCTTGTGTCCAACACAGAATGCCAAAACATCTGTAGGATGCTTTCCATGAGTCTGCCACCAGAGCTGGGAAATGAAGGGGTCCTTACATCAGTGTGACGTGCCAGGGAACACAGCTCATTTCTGGGAAGGGCAGATGGGATTTCTCTCCAAGGCTAGCAGATATTCTGCTTTGTGAGGGAGAGAGAAACACCTTTACAGCAGCTTGGGTTTTTTTCATCGATGAATACACAGCACAGGCTTTGGCAAAATGTTACAAGACCTGGAGAAGAGTACTGTGATGGACCCTGGAGCCCGAGTGTGCCCTCGCCATCTCTCTTCGCAGCACTCACTAGAGCTGGGCCACACAAACCATGATGGCTCTGTCTCTGTGGTCGCCTCCCCAAGGGCTGGCGTGTGACCCCTCACAGCAGCTGAGCTGGGAGCCTTGTCCGCTTATGCAGAAGTGCTTCTCATAAATATTGACCAGAGAATTTAGCATAAATATGCAATGAATCTATGAGCTAGTGGGAAATGTTAAAGCAAACATACTTCGGACAGTGGCTTTCAAAACAAGCCAGGAAAATTCTTATTCCAGCAAGAGGAGACATGCGCCTATTCTTTCTTCAGCTGGCTAAGCAGCAGCGGGAGTGTTTCCTACTAAACAGCCTCATTAGCATAAGAATAACTACAGGGTAAATTTTCAAGCTCATTCCAAGTGAATTCAAAGGGAGGGGGGGAAATATTCTTTTAATATGCGCAACTCATGCAAACAATGATATGAAACTAATTCATTTCATCATATTATCACCATATCATATTAACTTAAAAGAAATAATAATGCAACATGGAAATGTTTGCATATTAGAGAGAACTCTCATTGTACCCTATTAGCACCATATCGTATTAGTATTAGTATTGCATTAGGCTATTATGCTACAGTGCTAAAATGATGAAATCCCACTGTGAAAACTGATATTGAATTCTTGTAATGTTTCAGAACCATTTTTAGCACTGAATATAAATAATTCATGGGAGCAGATCTAATGAATTGATGAAAACCCCCCATCCCTTGACATTGTGAGAGTATTTATGAATGTAAAGTCATGAACAGGATTTTTTATTTTTTATTTTTTTTAATGGAGATGGGCTGGGACTGAAATATCTGGTTTATGACTTGACCCAGTGCGATTAAGTCACACAGAGCATTAGGTTGAGTAGCCACATTTCTCAGCTAACACGGCAAAGGTGGTGTCTAAGAAGTGCCTTGTCCCAGAATCAGGGGTGCACAGCTCACCTTTCCAAATGGGCTGTCTCAGTGAGCTCTCCATGACGTACTGAGAGCCTTGAGCAACGAGACCCTGCCCAGCACTGGGTCACTGCACTAATGCCACTCTGGTCCATCTGCATTGGCTTCTTGAGCTGTTAAGATCTGAGACTAATGGCTAAATGCTAATGAGAGGATATGTATTTAACTTGCAGGCTTTTATGGAATTATCCTTTCACTTACCCAGCATTTGGTGCTATGGTGTGATTGCAAGGGTAGTTATTACCACAAGCTGTGCTGAACTTTGTTTTATGCAGATGTATTGCTGGCAAACTGGATCCCACGACTCTTAAAGAAAGTAGAAGGCTGTATGATGAACTTCTGAGAATTAACTCAGCCTTTAAGGGCCCCACGAGGAACAGCTGAAGCAGACAGAGTTGCCCATCCCTGTGCCTGGGAAAAGAGGGAGTGGCTGTGCTGGCACAGGAAGCAGGTAAACTTTGTTCTGAGTTAGTCACCTTATTCTTTCCTTGCTGCTCTCTAGCATCTCTTGGCCTGTGCTGTAGGTCTCTCCTCTCTCTCCTCTGGCATCTTGCATTTGTGTCTGATTCCATGCAGCACTGATGACCCTCAATCCAAACCGTGCTGCTGCATGACCTGTAGGAGAAATGGTAACAGGGGACCCCTTCACAAATTCATTAGTTTCCTTCTCACCGAGGTGTGAATTCAGAATAGGAGATGCAGAGAAAGCGAAGCTAGATTACTCTTTCCTTTACTTTCCAAAAGGATATGAGGATGCTGGCATGCTGTGTACCCTGTCTGCCAGGCTCAGAGAGAAGAGCCCTTTTGAGCCCATGTATGCCACGTCCTGAAAGTTTATTGTGCTCTTCAGGCTTGTCCTTTCTTCAGCAGTCTGGGATGCATCTGCTGTGCTTGCAGTGGGAAACATCAATCAGGTGGGAGGAACGACTCTGGTTTCAGTGCAAGAGGCAGTGATGTGGGGGAAGTTTCTCCAAAGGTCATCAGGAGTCACACACTCTCAATACTTTCACCTAGTCTAGTGATTTCAAGGAAAAAAATACAGTAGCAAGCTAGGGGATGTTTTTTGGTTTTGCAGGATACAAGGTCAGTGCATTATGACCTTGTTCAGAGCAGAGAAGGAGCTGATGGGGGAGAGATCCCCAGAAGAGCATTATGCAGAGTAAGAGTAGGTGAAGAAATACGAACTGTATCCTGTAACCCTTGACAGATGTGTTATGCACATGGCTGTTTGCTTCATGACTGGCTTGAGAATGGATCCATTCAAGAGAAGTTTGATGGTAGGGTAGTTAGTGGGGGAGTGTTTGTTTTCTCTCTGTTCATTTTTTTCGCCATGCAGTTTTGCTTTTCTGCCCTTACCTCCAGAAAATACTGCAGTAATCACTGCAGAGATGAAGTGAGAGTTCTGCTTAGCTCCCATTTTTTGTGTTCAAAACTGGAAAAATTACAAGTGTTTGAAGTTTATCCTGGCCAGTTCAGCTCCTAGTTTTCACTGGTGATATTAAATTACACATATGTTGCTAATGAAAATAATTTCAGTTCTTCCTGTAGTCAGTATATAAAGTGTACAAATAGCATATTAGAGAGCCACCTTTTTTTTTTTTTTTTTTTTTTGTGCTGTATTTTTCTGCTAAGTTGAATACCAGACCTCACATTTATTTTTAAGGTAGGTAGAAGAGGATTTTCCTCTGAAAGCAGCAGAGACACTTCAGTATTCACTCATTTCATACTAAAAGCAATGGGTTTTTTTGTTGATAAACCACAGTAGCAACACATGACATCTCTACACCAGCAAATAAAACACGCACTTATTTCACCAGAATATTTTTTACATATATATAGATATAGATAGATAGGAAATGGACCCTAAGTTAACTAAACAGTATTTTTTGTTGTGCTTCCAAAGTAGTATTTTAGATTCAAGCAGCTTGTTGTGGCTTACTGAATTTGTTTATATGGGTCAGTGTGGCCTAATTTTTCATGTGGAAGCTGTTCTCCAATTATAACCCTGAATCAATTAAGGTGAACATGACAACTCATGAATTTTTCCTTAGCTATAGATATCAGACATTTAGAAAATGCACCTTAACCGCCAAACATTTACTCCTACAATTACCATCAAATGTTGTGAAACAACTGTTGCTAGTGAAGATTCCCATAATTTTTTGGAGAAGTGAGTGAGATTGTGGCTGAGATGCTCCCTGTACCCAGGAAGGAAAAATCTGTACTCCTGCACACACAAAAGGCAAGTCGTGGTCTTGGGGCACAAACAATCCCTGGGGATGGATGGAGCCCACGGGGCGGTTTGCAGTCGCTGCCAGTGGGGCTTGGTCTGAGCACTACGGAGGGTACGTCCCTGGCTGATGTCTCACCTGTCCTTGCTGGTGGCACCTGCCAGGCTGCAGCAGGGGGAGGGATGAAATTTCCTCTGCCCATGAAGGAAACTGCTTCCTGTGAGCTGTTTGCCAGTCAACAGGTATGGTGTATCCCAACTTTAGGAAATACCTTTTCCATTATTAACTAAAAATTGCCATATGCTTTATTAAAATTCTGTCTGCTGCAGTGAAATATCTAATAGAAAATATTATTGCAGATTGGACTGTTTCAGTGCTGGCATTATTTTTGACATTCATGAACAGCTCTTTCAGTGGCATATTGGATCTCCCACAGAGACTGGTATTCAAACAGCCTACTGTTTTCTGGGCACAAGTGTTCATGTCTACTTGCCACTCTAAACCCCTATTTTAATCATGAGTATGAAGCTTAGATTTTGTTCCTGCTCCCTGTGAATGAATAAGACTGGTGGGATTCTGCTTTTGCACTTGCTTGCATTTGACTGCTGCGGGGATAGGAATGGTTGCCATATAAGTTAGCGGCTCCCAAACGTGTTTTGCTACTTCAGTATTCCACAGTTCTGTGCTTCCTGTCATCCCCCATAACTGAGGACTGCAGACTCCTCCTTGCCGCTGCCAGCTTTGGTCCCACTGCAGTGGGAGGGAGACACATCTGCATGACACATTCCAGTAGGGTATCAGGAACAGCCCAGCGGGGCTGTGAAAGTATCATCAGATCTACAGATTTCCCTGCTTTCTGGGTAGCCTGAATCTCTGTACATTTTCCTGGGATACAGACACACTCCAGTGATAACTGAGTGCTCTAGGAAAAACTCTTCTTGTGTTTGCTGTACTCCTTCATCTTGCCAGAGATCACTGAGAGACCAGGGCAAGGGCCAACGTCCCAGACTGTTCCCCTGGATATCTGCCCAACCTTTTGTCTTCCATACCTCTGATACACCTCTACCATGCATCTCCTATAGTCTTTGCTTCCCTCTTCATTCATGTTTCTGATACCAAAAATCTAAAGCCAGACCCCCAGTAGTATTGACCTCCTTGTGCCTGCGTCTGTTTCTAAATAGCAGGGGGGAGAATTTCTGTCAGAATCAAAAAGTACATGGGTTGAAGATGTCCATAGCTGTGTGTGAGCTGGATTGAAAACAGCTCAGGCTCCTTAAAAATTCAGTTGGGTTTATCATGGTGAATACAGGAAATTTGTCTCGTTTTCCAAAGCATCTCTCAAGCAAGTGCGTGCTCAGCCACCAAGGCAGACCTCAGCCTGAGCTTTTAGGCTGGGACTGTGAGCTGAGGTCTGCAGGAGCTAGAGAAGCCTGGATCCAGTGTGATATTAGTGCCTCTATCCAAGGTGCAGCAGGAGGGAGGTGGTGTAGTGATGAGGTGGGAGACAGCCTGTCTCCCCAGCACCTGGCAGGATGGTGAGAGGGAGCCCTGCCACCCGAGGCAGGAAAACGTGACAGTACCCTTGCAAGGGGTAAAAATGGTGAGTCTGCAGAAGCTGCCTTTGGTTTTTGGAAAACAAAAGCCACAATCTTAGGAGGCTTCAGGAATCTGAGCAGTTCTTCAGAGCATTTGGTTTAGACAAGTAGAAGTCATCAGCATCATCTATTTTTTGTGGTAAGTATTATGAGTGCTCATCTGATGAAATGCTAAATGAGCTATGCTGTGTCACTGCTGGAAAGATTTTATTACATTGAGGAAGTTCTGGGTGCTCATTTACTGCACACAAAAATTTCTCAGAACAGTGACTCTCTCCAGCAGCTCCGTTATTCAAAAAGAGCACCAAGATCAGCGCAGTGAGAGAGCCATAAACTTGTGAACAGTCATGAATGTGACAGTGAGGGGCAAAATCACAAATACGGCATGGGTCTTAGGCAGCTGTTGAGATGCTTCTGAAAACAGTCAATGAGCTGGAAGGTCAGACTTGTAGAGGGATGGCAAAACTGTACTTGCCACCCTTCCTTTATGAAGGTGCCCGGTTCACAAAGGAACTGAAGCCAGGAGGGAGCTGCATCCGCAGGTCAGTGTGGGTGTGGGTAGACTCAGTAATACTGCTGGGAGCTTGTTTGATTGTACCTGGCCAGAACTTCTTGGCACTGTGGAAGGGGGCCCATACACATAAAGAAAGCAATAAGCTTGGGAAAGCAGACCCAAATTTGTCAACTGGAAGCATAGCCCAAATCATGGCCTGGCCTTGCTTTTGGTGATCTTCTGGGGAAGGCTTATGCTGATTGGGATCAGGCTTAGTCCCAGCTCCTGGGACAGGATTCATCCCAGCAGACAGAAGATGCTCTACACCTTCTGCAGCACAAGGCCCTGCCAAGTAACAGCAAAGGCAATGGTAGCATACCTTTGGATTTCATGTGGATTTCATGCGATTTTAACAGGCTTCTGTATAGAGAAAACACCTTGCACTTGGCAGAATAATAGCTGAATTGCTCAAAGTCCATCTGCAATCAAATCTTGCTAATTTGTGCCCATAACTGGAGATTCAGTGAGAAAGACAAAACTTTTACAAGTTACGGAGTAAGTGGTACACACATTTTAAGAAGCATGGCTAATGCATTATGGAATTCATTATCACCTTACAAACTTCTTCACACTCTGAAAAAGGATGAATGCTCTTAATTCATTTATTTTGACAAGGTTTGTTTCTTAAACATCTTTTGTTATAGCTGACAAGTTTGTACTGTTAAAAAAAGAAATAATGAATCGTAATTAAGGAGACACTATAATAGCCCCTTCTTAGCAAGCCTGTGCCATTTTTTTATGGTTACAGCTTGTGGCAGGCGTGGATAGAAGTGATTGTGTGGCACTTCACTCTGCTCACAAAAGCCGCTGCTGCAGCCAGTGCTTAGGAAGTCCTTTCTGCAAAGCAGCCATTGCAGTGACTCCATTTGTCCTTCTGTGGAGGAACTGCTGCTTTTTGCAAAACTGACAAACTAAACAAACCAAATAGTTCTCATATGACATAATATCTTAGGGATGAAAAAAAAAAAAAGTTGAAAGGATTTTTTTCTGTCATG
This sequence comes from Hirundo rustica, assembly GCF_015227805.2. Classification (NCBI taxonomy): domain Eukaryota; kingdom Metazoa; phylum Chordata; class Aves; order Passeriformes; family Hirundinidae; genus Hirundo; species Hirundo rustica. Next base: position 17,860,872 of record NC_053458.1, read on the forward strand.
AGGAGGATATCTCTGCCACTCTGATGATGTGCCCATGGAAAGAGTTTGGCTGAATGTTTGTTGCTATTCTTAAAAATCTCACAGTTTCGTTCACTGCTATATTGTATCTCATTGAATAAGAAATGCAGTTTGGAGGAAAACAGATCAGATTTGCAGGTCAGAAGCTCCGCAAAAATGGGATTTGAACCTAAGCGCAGCAACCTTGAGGCAAGGCTGCCCTTCCTTGAATGCCAGATGTGCAGTGAGGGTAATTACCATCGCCCACGCCAGCGCTCGGCTTCGGATGGCGAGCGAGGCAAAGGTCAGCTCCTGGCAGGAATCTTCATGCGGATACCTGGGCTGCCCCGGGCTGCAGGCTGGCGTTTGTCTTTCTTGCCAGCAGCACAGTGGTCACAGGTACCTGTGTCTGCCTATGTACCGCTTGTAAATCTATAATTAACTACCGCAGGTTAAACAGGCTGAGGAAATAGCTGGAGTTCTTTTGAGGAAATGGGATTGTCAATACAGCAAAACTCCTGAATTACGAATTCAGCGATGATTGCTATTACAGAGATGGCATTAAATGAGTATCATTTTGTCAATTAACCTTTTACAATTCATAGTTTATTATAGCCTAGAACAATCCACTTTTAAACACTTTTTTTTTTTTTTTAAACACGACTCTTGCTGCTTTAAACACTTACTACCTGCTCTTTAGCCTTTGAATATAGACTGTTATACTTGCTTAGCATAATGTATAACCCTAGGTCACAAAGCTAAAGAAAACCTTTTTAATTTGTGGAGGATTCCATTGTAGCTGAATATTTTGAAGAATTTCCTAACTTTCTGATGGCATTCAGGCTGACCAAGGATACAAATGTATCTGTGTTCCTAGGTCCAACCACTTTACCCTACTATAATTTAAGCTTTTAATTTCATAACCTATGGTGCCCTGGCTACTTAGTAAAAGAAAAAAGCATTCTTAGTCAAGACTCTGTAACAGAGAATTCTTCTGCTACAGCAGATAAAATGACAATGACCAAGTAATTATCATAAAAATTATTATTTTCTAAAAATACTCTACTTTAAAAATAAAATCTCTATTGTAGGAAAGGGAACTGACAGTAGTTTTCATAAAAAAACACTTGAAAAAATGGTGATATGGTTTCTTTGCTATATAAAAACAATTTTTTTTTAGAAATAGAATGGCTGTAGCTGCAGTAGTAAAAGGGTAGGAGAGAGGAAAGGTTTGCAGAGAGGTTGTATTTTTTATTAGAACAGTTGATATAGATGGAAAAAAGCAGAAATGTTTTCAGAGGGCTTCTGTGGCTGAGAGATTTTCTCTTTTTTTTTTTTTTTTTTTTTTCCCCCCAATGAATATCAACTGGTCTAATAAAGGAGACTCTCTCTGCCTGTAAACCTTACTATTTTTGCATATAGCTGTTTCTGCGCATGTGATTTATCCGCTAAGAGGACAAATAATTCTGCAATGCTTGAAACTGGTATAAGTCAGTAAAAGTTGATTATGAAATACTAAAAAAATTAAAATGCTTCCTTCAAATGCTGAGAACTTGGGATTGGCTTTGTGTGTGGAAGAGGATAATTGTAACCTATGAAGGAACTACACAAAAATAATAAAATGTGGTCAACTCTTCCTTTCAGCAGCTTTGAAGCAGCAGTAATCTAACAAAACACCTTGCTCTTGCTGTGCTGACAATGAGTCCAGTGTAAAAAAAAAAAGAAATTAAACAAAAAAAGACATTTTAATTTCAAGGTTCACTGGAAAAAACATGAAAAAAAAAAAAATCAATGTTTGCCAAAGAGAAAGACAAACTCTGAAGGGAAATGAAAAAATGTATTTACAAGATTCAAAGAGAACTCTATAAATAATGGGACAATAAAAAAAAGGAAATAAAATATTTGTCCCTCTTAACTCTAAATATGCAGGTAATATTCCCAACAAATCTAGTACAAGAAATAGCCTTAAGGACTCATCCAATTATATTGTTATCCAGAAATTGTTAGGAAAAGCAAAGTAACCCCCAAATCCAAGGAATGTTTGGAACAATTACATTTCCACAGAATGGCTGCATCAGCATAGGTCTTGAAGAAGGCTCTGAAACCCCTGCGGGTTGCCTGCAGGACAGGCAGGGCTCCTGCGCAGCTCCGTGCCCTGGGCAGTGGTGGCCCAGGGCTCGCGGAGCAGCTCTGCACATGGTCGTGCTTGAGAAGTCAAGACGGGCTCAAGCCCATCTGCCTGGAGCTCCCAGTGCTCAGGCCATGCCCTTGGCCACAGCTGGGCTCCCTGGGGCCTCGTGCCCAGCCGCAGCAAGGACAAGGCCAGCCCTGTCCATGCTCACCCCCTGCGGGGGCCGTGTGCCCCAGCTGTGGTGCCCATGAGCACCCAGCCGTGGAGCCTGTGCACACCCAGCCCTGGTGTCCATGAACACCCAGCCATGGTGCCTGTGCACACCCAGCCATGGAGCCTGTGCACACCCAGCCCTGGTGCCCATGAACACCCAGCCATGGAGCCTGTGCACACCCCGCCCTGGTGCCCATGAACACCCAGCCATGGTACCTGTGCACACCCAGCCGTGGAGCCTGTGCACACCCAGCCCTGGTGTCCATGAACACCCAGCCATGGTGCCTGTGCACACCCAGCCCTGGTGCCCATGAGCACCCAGCCATGGAGCCTGTGCACACCCAGCCCTGGTGCCCATGAACACACAGCCATGGTGCCCGTGCACACCCAGCCGTGGTGCCCATGAGCACCCAGCCGTGGAGCCTGTGCACACCCAGCCCTGGTGCCCATGAACACACAGCCATGGTGCCTGTGCACACCCAGCCCTGGTGCCCATGAACACCCAGCCATGGAGCCTGTGCACACCCAGCCCTGGTGCCCATGAGCACCCAGCCGTGGAGCCTGTGCACACCCAGCCCTGGTGTCCATGAACACCCAGCCATGGTGCCTGTGCACACCCAGCCGTGGTGCCAGTAAACACCCAGCTGTGGTGCCTGTGCACACCCAGCCCTGGTGCCCATGAACACACAGCCGTGGTGCCCGTGCACAGCTGGTGCCCACAGAGCCTGCAGAGAGAGCTGCAGTCTCAGCTGTGTGCCAGCACAGCCCCACTGCTGCTCTGCTGCCAGCTCTCAGCAACTGCTGGCACTGAACTCATTAGCGCTGAATGCATTATAAAAACCAACACCCTCGTGGCCACCCACATGTTCCTGGAGTGGGGGTGAGAGCAAGGGTAGCAGCAGCATCTCCTCACCCCTGTGGATGGAGGTACATGGGTCTGGCTGCACAACTCTGGTGTCATCAATGTCATTCTGTGCCCCAGCAGTGCCTGTGAGTCCAGCCCAAGTCCGCATGCTACCCAGGACTGCATAATTAACTGCAAATGGGTTTTGATTAGATTACCCCAATACATGATCTCCCATGGGTGATTCAGGGATGAGCAGGGTCGGTCTCAAGAGTGCCATGAGGGGTGTTGGGGTAATGCCTTCTCTACCTACACCTTCCTCCCAAGGCTGCTTTCCCCTGAGATTAAATTGATTTTCCACAGGCACTAGTGCCAAAGATCAGGCTTAGTCTCTCTACCCGGTCTCTAATGCCTTTCTCCCTATTTGTTTTCTGATATTCAGCTATTGGAGCTTTCAGTAAGAGTGTTTAGGTCTTATATATACTTTGTCTGACATATAAAACATTTTATAAACTTTATCCATTTAATTCTCCTACAGTGTGCAGTATACTGAAGTGTCATTATCTTCACTTCACTGATAAGAAGATTTACATCCACACAAAGCCAGACTGGAAGATCTGGGGTAAGGACTGGCTCAGAGCTCCAGATGTAGCGATAACCAGCTGCCTGCTTACTCTGGTAGCTCGAATGGATCTCTCTCACCCCAGGGTGACCCTGAAGATCAGGCTTGGATTCCCTTATTACAGGAACCTTTTTGTTTCAGCTTTGGCTAAACCTCACTGAATATGGGGGGTTGCATTGGCCCTAGCTAAAGGCTACCCTTCATTTCAGATAACAGAGCAGGTAAGCTTCTTTAGGAAACCAAAGGGGCTCTAAACTGAAAAGGAGGCATGGATCACCAGCTGCAACAACTCCATGTGTAAAATTATTCAGAAATGATCTTCTAGCTACATATGCACAGTGATGCTTCTGTCTGTAAAAGAGAAAAAGAAGCAGCACAGCCGCTCAGGGAGGGAACAGTGCAAGTGCTGTCCACTAAATATTCCCAAGACTATGGCCTAGAGGGAAGTGACAAGGACAGGATTTATTGGCTAACTCCTGACTTGTGATAAAGGACTGTAAGAAAGACCTAATCTCTGGTATTTAAGTGGGTAAATGGTAAATGAACCCAAAACCTAAACCACTTCATTTGATCTCCCTAACTCAAAAAAGCCAACTTGGTTTGTGTTTCCTTTTTTTTTTTTTTTTTTTTTTTTTTTTTTCCCCTGGTTAATTGCACGTATTAGAAGGAATAATAGTACTTAATTTATAGCCACTACGTTGGACTGCCTGATCAGCATCAAAATAATTTACAGACTGTAGGTTCACCTAAGCATATCAACTATGCTGTGCTGTCCTCAGCCCTCCAGAGCATGCATTGATCTTGGTTTTGGAAGTGGTGTCAGTGCTGCTTGGCTGGTTTGCCTCTTACTCCAAGAAGCTTTTAAAGAACTCAGCTCCTGAGACAGACAGAAATGTAATGATCTAAGTGAAGCAATGTCTTGTCAGCTGAAGAGTTGGTTCAGGGTCTGTAAATATGATCAAATGTGCTGAATATGGTTCAGCTTGGATTCACAACTCTGGGAGGAGAAATCAGTTCTTACTGGACAAGGGGATTTTATACCCAATAATTAGGCTAAATGAAGCTGTTGCACAGAGTGGTGGCAAAGAGCCTCATTTTGTTGGCATGCTATAACATCACATAATATATGAATGTGTAGTGGTAGGTGCTGCTTTCTCCTTCCAAAATTTTTATTACAGCCCTAACCATTGACACTTCATTCACTGCCAATTCCTCTGCTCCCTTCTCTCATGCTGGCAAAAATATAGCAGGAGACCTAAAGCTGTAGGCCTTGGCAGAATCATGTGAATCTGCTGAACACATACATGCTGATTAATTCATTGCCTTAGCAACTGGAAAGTCTCAGATTATTCTTCCTTGTTTATTGGCCCTTTCAGAGCTAATGTGAGCAGTAACGATCATGCACGGGCAAAGTGCAGCATCCATTAACTGACTGCACCTGCAAGGGCCAAAAAACTCCTTTAACCCCAAAAGGTTACCTGTTTCACACAAGTCAGATTGGCATTCTTTGGAACACCAGCCCAACAGCCACAACACTTATACTGACTGTACATATCACCCAGCTAACTTTTACATGGTGGCACAAGTGTCCATGGACAAGAGTTTTCCTTTGCTTTGTGTGCACACACGTGACCACTCAATGGGTGTGGGAGGAGGGAATCTGGATTTTGGAAAGCAGTGTGCAGATGGAAACCTTGATTGTGCAACTCACCTTTGTTTCTTCTCAGAAAACTCGTGGATCTGCAGAGGAAGAGATGCCCAGGGTGTAACTCTAAGCAGGGCAGGTGGGTGCCTGTCTGGGTGTATTGAGCATCGGCAGCATGTGCCACACCGTGTGTCAGGGGGCCGCTGCAGCTCGGTGACACAGCCCTGAGCAGGGTGGGCCCGTGGCCGGCCCTGGTGGCCGTGCAGCCTTGGCTGCCGTGCCAGAGAAGCTGTGCTGACAGCTCCGTGTTCCCCTGGGAGAGCCCAACGAGGGAAGTGCAGATGGGCTCTCTGGGAATGGAGAAAACACTGCAAAAGGAGCTGGTTCAATAAGTGGGGATGTCTCCGTTCAAGTGCAAATATTATGTTCATGTTTCATGCTTTTGATTTAGCTTTTATAGTGCTTATTAAAACACCATTCTTGGCTGAACCCTTCCTGCCTGATGAGTGTGTTCCTTGACTCAAAGTCCAAGAACGAAAATCTCTTCAGCTCTGCTGTAATGGATCATGGCAGCTCTAGGCTATTTTCATAGTCTTTTAGAACTTCTGCATGGTTTTCACTCTAGAGTGACGTCCTGTCCCTCATTCAGGTCTTTTTGTTACTGAGGGCATATAAGAGAAATAATTGAATTGCCTGATTCTCAAGCTGTTTTTCATCTAGATCCAAAGTCTGTCACACAAGCATCTACACATACATCAATCCTAATAGAAGCCCTGTCTGTTTCTTCAGGAAGACTTTCCAGAAAGCGTCCTTTTCTCTGTCCTGGGCTCCCTGTGCAGCTGTCCTCACATTGCATAGTGCTTTAAGACCCTGAAAATACACAGGAAAAAAGCACTCTCCCCTTTGCTCTGGCATATTTCAAAGCCTGCCCGCCCTATGGAAGATTCTCCTGCCTGTTTTGGGGAGCCCACACCAGCAAAAGGTCCTGTCATTCCCAGAAAGTACAGGAGGGTCGCAGAGCTCATGCTGCTTTCTCAGTGAGACCTACAAGATTTTCACCACCTCTAAAGTAGCTGCCTCTCTATTTTTCTATTTTTGTGTAAACACAAGCTGCCCGTTGGTAAACTCTTGAGCTTAAACATCTAAGTGCTGTCAGGAGGAATCTACATTTGCTTCAAGGCAATTAGGTGACTCATTGCTGTGTCCTTTCTTCGGCTGCATGGAGCCAAATCTCCCATGGCTGGGTGAAGCAAACTCCCGGCCATCCTTCTATGAATAAGCCCAATACAAATGCCTAGAAACATTTCCCAGGCTGAACTCAGAAATGTGCTCCTCGACACAGAGCCACCGTATTAAAGGTGTTGAAGTGCAAGTTGTGTGAGCCTGAAGGAATGTACAGAACTAATGAAAGGAATGCTGCATACTCCAGGCTTTTTAGAGTACAACATGAAAGAGCATCTGGATTTCTTCACAGGCTTTTTTTCATGACTGTGAAAACCCTGACTCCATATTTACAAATAAACAACTAAGTAACAGCCTCTTACTCTTGTGAGACAATTCCACACTGTGAGATTTGCTTTAAATTTCCAACTGCTGGCTATCAGATATGGTTTGAGGGTATTGGTTTTGGAGGCAGCTGTTTTTCCCTACATACTCTGCCCTTCTTAAAACAATCACCATTTCTTGTGAGTTTAAAAAAAAAAAAACCAAAACCCCCAAAAAACCCCCCAAAAACCCAAAACAAACAAACAAACAACAACAAAAAAGAAACCCAACACCCAACAAAAATAATTGAGTTTCAGGCTATGGTTTTTATGAAAAGAATGTAATGCATCCTCCTGGAGCTCAGAGAGTACTGGGGTTGTATTAATTGATGTCCAGAGATGAGGAAGTAATCTATTTTAAATCAGTCCTTCTCCTGCAAGAAGCATGGAATAATAAGAGGGGCCATCAGCAGAGAGTACCAGGTAAATGTTGCCATGGGCTAAAGGACTCTCCCTTTCCCTAGAGCTCTTTTTGGAAACAAGAAGCTATCAAATCAAAACATATTTACTTGATGCAACCAGTAGTGAAACAACTGATATTTGCAAATGCCACAGTACAAACATCAAATTTTGCCTCTAACAGACTGGTCTCCACCAATATATCTTAATGTGTTTTTAACAGTTAGAATATGGGATGTTTTAGAATCTCTCCTCAGCCAGATAAAGGAGAGGAATTAATGCTATTTCAAGTCAATGCTCTACCGAAAGAGCTTTAATAACAGTAGTTAGTTAATTTCTTGTTTCTGCCTGTTTGTAGGAGATCACGTTGGGCTTGTCTTCAGCCTGGTTTGCTTGAACAGCGCAGAAAGCCCAGCTTAAACACTTATTTTGGTCAAGCAGCACTTCAGAAAATTATTGATGCTGCCTTTGAAAGCTCTGCCAATTTTACAAAGGAGGGGGGAGAATACTTAAAAGTCAATGATATGAAACTAACTAGAGATATTTGAAATATTGATTACATATATCTTCTGAAATAGGGTAATGGGATATTCCTAGATGCTATATGCATGTTTATACGTCTCTGAAATGTTTGATTAATGTGCACTTAATCTTTCTTTCTGTTAATAGACCATCATATTTCTCACTAAGAAGTGAATTATTTGACCACTGGTACAAGTGGCTGAGAGAAGACCATTTATAATGCTGCATCTTCAGCTAGTGTTTCTTCAGCAAGTAATCTTTGACCTGGAAAGCCGTTTCACTGAAAATGACTAATTTTGCCAATTTTATTTTTTGCTTTGAAAATGTTTTTCTGGTGGCAGTTTAATCTATCCTAAAAGACTTATTTTATACTTTACAATATTGGTAAAACATAAATAGAAAACAGAAAAAGGAAAACCTTCATGAAATAAAACTTCAATTCCATTTGTGGAGGTTTTATCTCAGAATTCTGAATTTGGAAGTGCAAAGTGATGTATTGGTATGCAGAAAGTTAAAAAAAACCAAACCTAAATAACCAACGAAGAAGAAGGAAAAAAAAGACAACCCAGAATTGAGTATCCCATGCTTTTCTTTGTTCATAAAATATACTGTCATTCTACAGAGGTTTGTAGTTTGCTTTCTATTTTTATCTTAAGATTATCTCACATTTGAGTATTTTCATCATTTTCTATACCACTTTTTTCAAGCAATGCCACTTTTCACATCTCTCAAAATTGCTTAGTTGAGAGATTCAACAAATCACAGGTACTGATAACAACAGTTGCTCTCTGCCAGCCTTGACTGTATCAGCCCCAATCTTGTAATTAAGACTCTATAAGCAGCACTTCTATATGCAGTGATTTTCAAAATTACAGTGCTAAACTTCAAGAAACAGGGATGTTCATCACTTCTGCACATTCGGTCGTAGGCTCAGCTGAAAACACTGAGCATTATGCAGGCAAACAAACCATGACAAGCTGCAGTTGTGGGACTGGGTGAATTTTGTGGAGGGTTAGTTTGCTCCTTGGTAACTTCTATAAGAGAAACTGAGCATTCGCATTTGTAGTTTTGAGAGCTCAGTAAAGGTCAATAGGTAACTAATGCAAAAGTCCAAGCGCTCTGGGTTTGGGTGATAGCCCCAAAGACAAGTCCTGGTGTCCAAATTCTCCTTTCAACCCACAACTAAAAAGTACCTATTTGGAATTTCCATCCACTTTAATGAATTTCACAGATTACAGCCCACCCTACATCTGGCATGCAGAGCCCTTTACAGGGTATTGAGTTGTCACTAAAAAGCAGAAGCATTTTAAAATGGAGACCTTTTGCTCTGAAAACCCAAAACACACACTGAATCCACCTATCAGTAAAATCCAGTCTTGCATTGACTTCAAATTCAGTCTGGGGTTGCTTGGGGCTTTTCCTCACTTGATTTTTCCCTGGAACGACAAGAAGTAGCAGTAGGTTGCATGGTATCTGTTGGCTTTGACATGGAGCTCTTTTGCTCCATTTTATGGATTGAAGTTCTTCCTATTGTGTCAACTCTGACTTTAGTAAAGCAGTAGAGGAGAACTTTAAATAAGGCTTTCCTCCTATCCCTCTCTTCAGCTCACTCCAGACCTTAGACCTCCCAAGGGCTTTCGGAAGCAGGGGAGGAGAAATAAAGTTTACCCTGGCTGGAGAAGGGTACAATAGATGCGATCACAATAGATGTGATCAGACTCTTAATAAGATAGTTTAGCACCTCTGTTAAAAGGAAGGTGAAACGGGGAGGAGATAGTTTCCAGAAACCATCTGTGTAGGAAGAGCAAAAGATTATGCAGAAGTGGAGCATGTGAGATAATGAACTCCTGCCCCAGCCCTTCTTCTCCCTCTTCCTCCTCTTCCCCCCATGCTGTTATTTCGGGAGGTGAAGGTGATAAAGTCTCTGGTGGTGAAAAAGGTCAAGGAAAGTGTTTGGTTACTTTTTTGAAGACACAATTTTGTAATTCGGCCAGGTACTCCTGAGCTGAGAGAGTTGGAAAGGAGCAGCTGTACCTGCCCAGAGAGAGAGGAAGTACTTGTGTTAAGGGCTGATATTGATACTTTTTAGCTGTGCAGGTACTATAGTTAGCTATGTGTACTCAGCAAATGAAACGTAAAACATTCTTCTTATTGTAGGGGAAAAAAAAAAAAAAAAAAAAAAAGGGTCATTGGTTTTATTCCCAAAAGCTTCTGCTGCAATACTGCGATAGAGAAGTTTCTCTGTGAGAAGGCTCCACTTCTTTCCCATTAAAAACATTCCAAAACATTGCCATCTAGGCCAGTCTAAAAACCTGGGGTAAATCTCTGCTCTGTGTTTTGAAGCATAAGGAATGCAGGAGAAGTTGGGGAGGCTCTGATTTCCTGTGAAGACAATTCTGCTCTGGTAAGCCATAGTCCTCTGGTCTGTGAAGGAATCAGAGAGAAGCCTTGCTTGAGGGAGGTGATGGAAGAAATTGTTTCTGGAGATTTCTAGCCCTCTCTATTTTGAAAGAGGCCTATACTTCATTACAATGAAAAAAGAAGAAGAAAAAAAAAAAGGCAGGTTTTATAAGCTCAGTACTAAAAAAGGAAAAGAAGCATTGAGCACAGCACAGGACGTTTTCAAAAATTTGTTATTACAGGAAAAATTATTGTAAAGTACATTTCTTTTAAGAACATGCAAAAATGTTCTTTTATCCATTTTGCTGCCCTAGTGCTAAGGTGTGGCAGAGGCAACTTCTAAAATGCAGCTTCTGTACTTGAGGTGGAATTGAAGCCTGCTGGCACTGGGGCTGTGGATGTCGGGCTGAGTGCTTCTTGGCCTGAACTGGGTACTTGGGTCCTGCTCATTGATGGGAATGAATGACACCAAGCCAAAAGCCTTGTCCTGAAAGCCCCAGCTCCTGCAGGCTCCTTGGAACTGCTCCTCCCCTCGCTGGGCTGGCGCTGAGCCGTGAGCAGGACCCTCCTTGCCAGGGTGCGAGGTGGCGTCAGCATATGCTTCAGGATGGCACAAAGGGCTGCTAATCAATGGAAGGAAAAGGCAGCTGCTGAGGAAGTGCCTCATTAATCCATATTGGAGCAAAAGAGAGTGTATGAAGCCTCTGCATTTAACTTTAGGAAAGTGTGTCTTTCTTCAGGCTTGCTTGTGAGTCAACAGCTCTTGACAGCCGATAAAGTTGAAGGAAAACCTGGTAAAGCAATGCTAAGCTTTTGAGTGAAAAGTTCAGACACAAGAGGCAGAGAAATGCAGATATTTTGCTTTCCTCCTTGTTCAATTGTTTGAATTTTTTTTTTTTTTTCTTTTTTTAGCTGTGATTGATACATTCATAGCCTCTCCTGAGATAAAGCCCCAGCACCACAGCTGGGCCCTGGCTCTGAGCAAGAGCGAGCCCTGGTGCAACTGAACTGTGCTTACATTCCCAAGGGCTGGGGGGGCAGCAGTCCCAAAAGGTGCCCTTATTCCAGGGAAACATGATGGCATGGGAGCAGTAGGCAAACCTGCAAGACAGAGCACAACACCTGCATCTCGTGTGAAATACTGGGCACCTTCCCACAGAGGCAAGTTTTATCTCCCTGGAAATGGGTTTTCCACCATTTTTCTCTTCTACAGATTCTTGTTCTCTTGCATCCGTATTGATCTGTTCCACTTGGTTTGGTTTTAGAAATAACATTTTATGCATGCAGCTTCTAACCCTTGGGTCCCTGCTTGTCACTCCTCAGCAGCCAAGGAAGGGCAGGCCAGGGCAGGGTCCTGTGCTTGCTCAGGCACCTCTTGGACTGATGCTGCAGGGAACACTCCACAGAAAGATTGTAAGGGGGTAGTTATGCTAAGAATAATGAATATCAGCTATTACAGAGGGAAAACTTAACTTGGTACTTAGGCACCCAGTCTGATAGTTAAGCTATCTCAATCTTCCTTAATTAACTTCTGTTACTTCCCCTTCCTTTTTGGTGAGGTTACCAGCAGAAAGGAGATGGGGACTCTGTGAAGTATCCTAAAGAAAGCCTCCTGTAAGGGCTTCACATGTCACAAATCTAGCTTTTTGTCCCATGCCCCTTCAGGTAGAAGGTGTTTCAAATGACAGTGAAACCTTAGAAACAGGAAAGGATAGGGTTTTTTCCTTTCCTTACTGGTTTCTGAAAAAATGTGATTTCTAAGCTGTCAATCATTTCCAATGATCTCAGTCCAGTATTTATTCAAAAATCATGTTTGATGTAGCTGAAAGTGTTGTTACTAACTGATGAGCAAGTCTGAATGCTGAGAATGAGAAATGATTGACATTCTTTACGGTAAAGGGGGAGACTTCATCCAGCAGAAGCTGCCACTGCAACAGATGCTGTTATAGCTTCTGACACTGATAGTGATGAGTGGTGTGTAATGTCAGTAAAAGATGAGAGGCTAAAACAACAAAGTGAAAAAGAAGTCTCTGAACACGAATCCCATGGCACCCTGGTAGCAGTTAATAGCCATGACTTTCCTGGCTAGAGATATGACTTTAAAAGGTCAGGCATATATTGGTTAACTTATCACCTATTCAGTAAACAAGAACAAGAGCTTGCTAATTAGTGATCTATTATTATTTGACTCTAGGCTTTTTTCTTTTTTTTTTTAAATAATTTTGGTTCCATTTTTCCTATGGCTTTTGGCAAATATTGCCTCTTTTTATTTCAGGTTCTCCTTTTGGTTAAATATAGTAGATATTTACAGAGAATAATTCATAGCAGAGCTGCACATGGTCCTGAATACTGTGATGCACTCAGAGGTAATACTGCATTTTGGGCGTCTTGCTAGCAATATCAAACAGCAAGTTTCCATGTGCAGTTATAAACTTTGTCCCGAAGTATGTACAGGTTTAGGTTTCACACACCCTCCCTCACTGTGCTACAGAGAGTCCCTTGCCAGGTGTAGCGGAGCAGCATGTGCCTGATGAAAGCACCCAGGAAGCTGTTTGGAGTTGGACCAGGACTCCCAGGCTCAAGGAAATCTCCCCTGAGTAAGGAACCCTGAGTTACCACAAATGAAGGTCCTTTTGGTGAGTAGCCTTTCACTAAATCCCCAAAACTGTTGATAGTGTTTACTTAATGAACTGTAATGTCATCTACTAGATGACAGTGGGTGGGCTTTTTTTTTTATTGTCTGTCTTTCTGGAGGGATATTCAGCTTTAAGTCATGATCTAACTCTTGTCCTCCCAGCTTTATTCTTATAAGTGGAATTAAAGTCTTTAAATTGTTCTGTAAGTTGTACAAATATTTACACTGCTGCAATGTGTAAATCGGTCCCTTGTATACATAAGTAGTAAAGCTTGATATGGTTATATCCAGGTCTCTTGACAGTTGCTCACATGGTAAGAATGAAGTGAGAGGAGATCCAGGACTGACCCCTTGACAGCCCAGAGTGTTGTGGCCGTGTGCTTGTCCCTGGGTGGAGATGTGTCCCTGGTCCTGTGATGGGGGATGTGTTGCACTGTTTGCTCCTCCAGTGAGCCACCCCCATGGGTGTCCCTACTATCTGCCTCACAAGGACAGAGCCCACTGCCCTCAGTGGGGCTTGATGGGTGGTCAGGCACCTCTGGGTGCTGCTCAGGAGACAGCCCTTGCCTCTGCTGCCAGCAGGGATATGCCACAAGGCAGAACAGCGTCACCTCCACTTCTGCCTTCTCCTCTTATTCCTTTGTGCTGCAACTGCTGCAACTTCTTTAATTGCTGAACTTGCTTTTGGACTCTGGAGTATCATAACACTGTTTTCTTTAAATGCAAGAACTCTCAGTGTTGCCTGAGGGGGGACAGTGTGTTCAGGAAAGCAATTTTTTTTCATAAAAGTGATTTCCGTCACATGATGAATTTCACATGTGTTTCTCCAGGAGCTACTGCAAATCCAGTTTGAGGGAACATGTCTTCATATGTTCAGAGTTTAAAAAACCCCACTATCATCTTCCTTATTTTTCTCTCTTACATTTTTCTTCCTTTGGGTCTGGGATTTGTGCCCATATCTGTCTACACTTAGGAGGTGCTGGGGATCCAGATGCATTCTGAAGGGCTGGATTACTGCTTCCCACTCTCTTCTGTTGTTGTAGTGCCCCATGAAAATAGCTGTAGAATTCGATGGCAAGACCTGGGTATGTTTTAAGTGGTAACTACTGCATTAGTTGTGCTTAATGCCTGTAATAAACAACACTATTTTTCTCTCCTAGTAACACAGAGGGTTTGTTGCTGTGTTTTGTTGTGGTGGTGGGTTTTTTTTGTGTGTGTGTGTTTTTTTGTTTTGGTTTTTTTTTGGTTTTTTTTTTTGTGTGTGTGTGTGTGTGTGTGTAGACACAGACCCCCTGGATGTCCACAAATGAGCCAGGACACCTAATTCCTTTTCTTTCCCTCCTGTTTTGTGGTATTTGGCCTCATGAGGTAGATAAACTCAGGATTCTGCTCCCCAAGGACCATGCTGTGATTTGTAGAAGGGAATATAGGTGATCTCCTGCCTGATAAGTAACAGCTGTGTTAATTATCCCATTCAGCCTTCCCCCTGAAGAGTCACAGCTGTATCCAGTAAAGATGAGTGTGATCAAAGGGAGTGGGTTAGCTGGTGAAGGGATCATCATGGAGGAGGATCATGAAGAAGAAGGATCCTGAGAGGAGAGAATTCCTGCTGTAAGGTGAGTCTGGGTGTGCAGTTGGAGCCTGTTGTTGGAACCTGTAGCCATAGTCTAGCGGGGTAAAAGCCTGCAGTCAGTCTGCAAGCTGATACCTGCAGGGGAAACCTACTGCAGGAGTTTGCTGCAGCCAGAGTCAGTGAATAGTTGGAGTCAGGATGGCTGAGCTGTAGAGAGGAATAAACCAGGACCCTTTTCATGCTGTGATGAAGAAGTCTGCGTCTCAGCTCATTTCTACTCTCTAAAAAGAAGGCTGCTGCAACAGTGATTTGTAGAGTACTTTCACCTGGGCAGTAGGAACTGGTGCAGGGAGTCTCTCCCAAAGTTACCAGTGTGCTGGTGGATGTGTTGGCCGGTCCTGTGTTTCTATGCCATTAACTCTGAGTGTGGAGAGCTGCCTGCTGCACAGTGCCTGGAGCTGCAGTTATTTCAGTCTGTGATTTCCACAGTTCTTACAGCCTTCTGCACTGAGGCTGACACTTGACCTTCTCCTCCAAGGTAGGGGCACAACATTTTAGCTATTTGCTAGCGAAACACAGACAAATAAAACTTTTCAGAAGGCCTCTTGCAGAAGCTTGGTAAGGCACCATTTCTCTCCTCCCAGCTGTGATTGCTGCTAGGTGCTGTGAATTTCTGGAGTTTCTGTTGATGTCTGCACACCAAACAAGGCTTCCCTTCTTAGTCCAGCCTTCCCCTCGGGAATTGTCCCTAGTTCAAAGACTCCTCTGTAGGTCCATGGGCCTTCAAAGAAGACCTTTCCTTTGCACGGCAGCTTTGATACAAATGAACCACCGAGGTTTAACTGCCAGATAAAAGTAGAGTGCATTAACCCCCACAATTGCTCTAATGAAGCCAGGGTGAAGTTGTGAAGTCTGGGTCACAACTAATGGATGAGCCATTAACACCTCCCAGGCACAACAGCACTTAAAAATATCAAACAGAAAATGCATTTAGTGACTTTCAGGTGCAGTGCTGGTCATGGTGTTTTGAGCGCAAGCATCGTGAAAAGATTGCAATTTCATTGCCTCTCCCTGACTCTGCTTCCTGCCCTACATGTATTTACATTTAAGGTCAACTCTTCACAGAAAGGTTTTTGCCATCGTGAATCTGCCAGGTGACAGGTAACGTTCATGTAAGTGCTTAACACTTCAAGAACTCATATTGATCCAGAAACTTTCTTTCTAAACTTCAGTTCTGATTAACAGGTCTGTACTGGCAGGTATTATTGCTGGCTTATTCACTGAATTTATATCAGAAACGTTCGAGGTCCTAGTCTCTATCTGAAAGGATATCCTGCTGGATGAGGTAATCTTTTCCTCTGACCCACGGGACTGGATTAAAATCAGTTGCTTTCCTGCATGATGCTGAATGCCCTGGGTGGGCGGGCTGTGGAGCCCTGTCCCAGAAGAGAGTATGATTTGTAGATGTTTTACTACAACAGCTATTGCTCACCCTCAGTCTACTTCCAGAGACAGAGGAGCCTGTTTAAATAACGTATGACGTTGTTGAACAATGGGGAAGGTTTCAGAGGACAGCGGGCTTTTCCTGTCAGGGGTTTGCTGCCTTGGACTCAGATCCAAGCTCCAAGTATGGCTTTGTGGAGGTGAAGACCTGAAAAAAAACAGCTCTCCAAAATTCTGACAGGAACTTTTACAGAAAGCCTGGTTATGCTGCAGGCCTTGTTCTGGGCCTTTGGCACTGACTGCAACCGGGATTATGTTCTCCATAAAACACAGTTGTTGAGCGTTTTTCTTTTTTTTTTTTCCTCCTGACAAAAAGCTATGTGAGCTGGACCCAGCCTGTGACCTGTCCCTCTGTTCTGAAGGCTGAGCCTCTGCCCTGCTCACACCGCCCGTGTGTGGGGAGAGGCTCAGCCATGGATCTCCTGCCATCTCCTGAGCAGCTGCGCTGGGGCACTGCTGGGGTGGTCTCTGTGCTCCCTCACTCCGCCCTCGCAGGTGCTGTTTCCTTGCTCTTGAATGCTCTTGATGAAGTCTTCATCCCAGGCACTCCTGAAAGACGCTTCCATTGCACTTGGGAAACGCTTTCTGTGCTGGTGTTGAGTGCATGTCTTATGCACGTGGCCTTGTTGCAGCTCCAAGTTAATTCTACCTACCTGGGAGAGGATGTGGATCATGGGGAAAGCTGAGGGGAGCAGCCGGTGAAACTGGAGATGCACCAGCCTCTGCCCCAAGAGCTGGATGATTGTATAAGGCTGTAAATGAGGAATTCCCTTCCAGCTAAGCAGTGCTGTGATAAACTCTGTCACGAGTTTAAACTTTTATCTGCATGTGAAGAGCCTCCCTTCCCCAGCCGTGCATCTTTTGCAGCTTCCTGGCACAGGCAGGCTGATGCAAAAACCCCTGTGAAACCTTGCTTTGCTGGCATGTCCTGGAGCTGCAGACAAAGATATGTTTGCACAAAATGCTCTCTGCTGCTCCCTCAGCATACTGGAGTGTACAGGTTGGATTAAGGAGTTGTAAAGGGAAGATATATGTCTTAATTACCTGCCAGCCATTTGTTAGTCTATAAAAGTGAAATACAGAATTGTTATTTAAGCCTTCTTTGTATGATTGTTTTCATACTGAGCAAATACTGCATGCTAAAATTACAAGGTGGGACAAGAACAGACCCAGTAGCATTCCTGTTAAACCCTCACCCTGCTTGGTAAGATATATCTCCTGTCTAATTCTAAATCCACTTGCCCATCAAACTTGTACCACCATCCACAAGCAGAAGAAGGAACTGCTGCTGTAAAACTACATAACCTTTAGACTTCCAGATGAATCCTTAGGGCATAATTTAAGGAAACAGGGTCATGTGTTGGACACCGTGTCTTGCACGATGGTGTCATTATCTCTTATGTATTAGCAGGCTACTAATGCTGACATCTAATTAGCACCAAGAAACTGATTAACTCTCAATAGGGTCAAGCGAAAGAAGAAAAATAGATCCCAGGCAAGCAATTAGGACATTTATTTAATAAATTAAAATACTTGTGATTATAAGCTCACTCTGTCATTTTATTTCTGTACTGCTCAGCTGAAGGCAGAAACAATGATAAAATAGTAAATGTAATACCATGTTAATGGCAGCTTATTCAAAACACAGAATATACCCACCTGAATTTCCTCTAGTGGACAATTTATCACCCAAAACAGATGCATTTATTAGACGAAAAGTTGCATTCAAATACCAGTAAAATAAATGGAGTCTATTCAGATTTCTTATTCTTGGGCTATTCCACACTATGGAGGCCAAGTACATAAACGATGTTTCAACAAACATTTGTTACATGGCAGACATTTATGTTTACCTTGTACCTTTTACAAACTAATCTGAATGCTCAGAAATGGCAAGCCAGATGAGTATTGTGCAGGCGGCAGTCACTGTCTTCTTATATATCACCTTTGCCAATTAATCTTAATTTTTAAAAATAAGGATAGACTTTTTGTTTGTTTGTTTTTGTGAAGATGAATTAAAAAGCACCTATCTATGCTATCAGGTAGTGCATTCCACCCACAGAGCCTGATGTTTTCTGCCCTGGTTATAGTGACGTGACAGGGTTTTGCTTTTGGTGCTGGAGTAGCCCTTCAGAGCTTTCTAATAGACAAGTTGCCTGTACTCCCTTTTTGCATACTCAGTTTAAAGCTTTTCTTAATTGGGTTCATTTAAATGCTAATTTTATTGAATTCAGACTCCTCTAAATCACAGAGGTGAATTCTTGTCAGACTCCTCCAGTAATAATAATATTTCAAAAGGTTTGGAGCTCAGATTAGGTTTGGACAAACACTAGAAGGTCTGTTTCTATGTCCAACATTTTCTGCAGATGCTGAGGTTTCTGGTGCCTTGTTTCCTGGGCAAGAGCTCTTCTTCCCTGCTGCAGGCTCCACTTCTTTGTCTCCTGCTTTGAAACGCTCTTGCTTACAATTTAAAGATTGCTCTTTTATCTTCCCCCAATAAAATCAATCTGTTTGATGTATATGTACTACAAGGAAGTACCCCAATTTTTGTTGATTGAGAACTGTACTGCCCTTCATAGCTATTTTTATAGTTCGCTGACTATAACTTTTTGACTGAGAACTGCATTTCAGTGCACAGTTGATGGCACCCCGTGGTTATCCTGTGCATGTCACACGGCCTTTAGCTCACCTGTGCAAGTTTCTGTGAAGGCTTGTGGCTGTGCTGGAGACTTGTGATTTTCTGTTCAGTGTAGAAAGCGATGCCTGCGGTGTCTGCAGGTGATGGCCTGCGCTCTCCCCTGGCCTTTCCTTCCTGGGCTCTGGCCACGTGAAGCACAGGTTCTGCTCTCAAAAGGAGAGTTTCCCCCACCTCTTCTACAAAGATACTTTTAGAAGATCAAAAGGATAATCAGACCTTTACCAAGGCTCAAGATCAGTGTGGAGCTGTTAGGGACAGGCTTGGAGGGAACTTGCTACTTCTTCCTAACTTGCTTCAGTTGCAGTGGGGACAGTGGCCGGGGAGCAACCCGGCGGGGCCAGGCTCATGTCCCCATGAGCTGCCGACTCCCCACTCCTGCCCCTGCTGAGCTGCCCCGACCACCAGCGTCACTATGGGCACGGGGGTGGCCCTGGCGCTCAGAGGCAAGGGAACTGCCTGGGGCCGGTGAAGCTGAGTCACTGCTGTGCTCCCACTAGTACTGGTCCTCCAAAAAATGGTCTGATGAGTCCCTGGAAGCAGCTCTACACTCTGAATGTCAGCGGCAGATCCAGAGTTAATTTGGGGCTTACACAACTGTCTCTAAATGTAAAAATCAACGCAACAAAAGTAATTTAAAAGAACAGGAAAATCATCTCTCAGGATGTTTTTCTTTTCTTAATGTTCTCTTCTTGTTATTAACAAATATATTGAGGATGAAGTAGAGTATGTAGCATCAAGCAGTGAGAAATTAATCATTGGTACCTAGTCTCAAACAGTTGATTTTTTTTTTGATAATGTCTTGAAACAGTTGTCATAAACACCAACAAATGCAAAGCAGCTTTCAAGATGACTTTTTGTTATAAGCATATTCCTGAACTATTCATCTGTGTTAAATGCATTTTGCCTTGAATCATATGTCATGTTGCCAGAAAAGAGTTGTTTCCATGCCAACTCATTTGCAACATGGGGGAAAAAAATCAAAGCTACTAACATCTGCAAGATGTCAGTACTGATATAAGCCACTTGCAATGAAAAACACAGAACTGCAGGAAGGTTTGCCAAATAGGCACTATATATAGGGGAGAATGTCATAAACTAATCGCCGAACAGTGCATTTCCATTCCTTTTTTGGCTGTATTCTTGATCTAATCTCTTTGCCAGAAAAGGCTTGCAGCAAAAGGAGCATCAGTGTCACCCGCATGCATTTCTCTTGTAAAGAAGGAATTACTCGGATTTGTTTTTCTGACTCAAGCCTTCACAAAAGCCACTTAATTTAAAACATATAAGAACTTGTACAAGAAACTGCTGCTTCACTTTCCATACTATTTCCTTTCAATTCTCTCGGCTGCGGGGTCTCCTTTTATAAAGGTCCTATTCATCAGCAAGATTAATGAGACCTGGTGTCTGAAACTGTGGATTCCATTTCACAGCTACTATTTCCTCTGTATTCTCCTTCCTACCCCCATCCCCTTTTTTTTCTTTCTTTTTTTTTTTTTTATAAGAGAAGATTGTTCGTTTATTATCTAAGTATTATGAAATGCCAGAGGCTGAGGCTCTGAAGCCTGAGCAGTTCAAATATCAAGGTATATTTAATTTTAAGATGATCCAAGCATTGCTGTATTTGGAGAGACATTGGAGGTAGCATTACCTTTTTTTTTCTTTTAGGAGGTATTAAAACAGTTCCAATTTTGAAAAGGTGTTTTTAATACATTGTTGCTTTTTATATCCGGAGGGTATATCAGGTCACCTGTTGCGTGTGCTACCGAGTCCATCGTCTCCTCTCACGCGGCTGTCAGGGCATTTGCCCGTTGTGGTACGCGAGGTTTGGTTTGCGGGGCGGTTCGGGACTGCGGGCAGCCACGCCAGCAGATGACCTCCACAGCCAGGCGCTCTGGTGGACGCTGAGCTGGAGTGCCCCACGATCCCCGCACCAGCCCGACCTCCTTGCTAGTCGTGGGCAAAGGGGAAGATGTTTTCCCCAGCGGACAGGCCGTCTGCCTGCGCTCCGTGCGCGGGTGCCGCGGCGCGGGGCTGCCCAAGGGCCGCGGGGCTGGCACAGCCCGTCCCGCGCTGGAGGACACGCGCCACGAGGGTCCCAGTTAGTTACATTGCTAGTTAGTAATTGCTAAATTTCACAAAGGAATATTCATGCTTTCTGAGTATTGCTTACCCCACGAAAGCAATTACCGGAGTTGTCACGGTGGCAGTGAGCAGAAAGGAGTTAATTTCATGGGAGTCATCTTTGCATAAGAGAGACTTGAAATATCAAATTGAAACATTTACGGCAAAACCTTTTGTAAAGAGAAGGTCTTGACTACCTATACTTGTTAGTAAGGTAGAGGGGGATGGGAAATAACTGATCTACTGCATTTCAGGTATTTCCATAATTTTACTTTTACTATCTTTAGAATGATAAAATTCTCTTAGAGATAATTTTATACTTCATAAAGACCTCAATCCAAATTCATATAACTTTGCTTTATTAGAGTGCTTCTACTGAGACTTTTTAATAGAAGACTATCACAGGCAAGCAAAATTGAGAGAAAATGTAGGACTTTATTCCTATAGCACATTATTTATTTCACTGAGTTATGAAAGTTAAACCTCAAGTAAGACCGCTTAAGGATATGAAAGATTACCTGATTAATTAATTAATTTATTTTTAAATATGAGAATGAAATGCTGTGAACTTTGCCATTACTAAGCAAAAGTTTAGGTTATATCACCAAGAGCATATAGCACACACCTCATAGTGTTGTTTTTCCATGGGAGTTCAGAGTGGGTGTGTATTTATATGTATATACATACCTTACATATATGCTAATATGCACATTAATATAAGTAATAGGCTGGGTAAACAATGTTAAATTGGCTTCTGTCTGAAATACATTGTAGTTAATTTCTGATACAAATGTAATTGAGAGATTAGAAGGTATTCAGCTTCTGCTTCTTAAAATGTATGTGCTTTGTTCACTGACAACAGCACCCTTTTAACTAAACTGTTTTGTTTTCCTGTGTGTGTACTAACTCAGTAGAGCAGGAAAACATCTTCAGAAGAGGAAAATATGACTGTAAAATGATTTTTAAGAGTTCATTTGAAGTCAGTCAAGCACAACACCTAGAAATGCTTTAAATTGGATTTTTCTTAAATCAGATTTCAGGTTGACAGTGTCCTATACTGTTATGCCGAGAATTATAACCTGGAATTCTGTTGCACTTTGCCTATCACCACTCTCAAAGAAGTGCTGCATCTCTTTCCCTTTGCACAAGCATTATAACAAGAATAGCTCAGTCTGTGTATGCTGAGCCTTGAAGAAAATTGATTATACTTTAAAAAGGGTTTCAGCTTCTAGAAAATTACATTACAAGGCAGTCTTTGTAAGAAAGGGCTGGGGTGTGTTCAGATGGAGGCCCGCTCAGTGGGTCTGTTGGGAAGAGCCTGTGAACCCCTGCCTTGCTGGTCACTCCCCAGGTGTGGGGAACCAGCGCTTCCTCTTGTCCCCTTTTGGCCCCTGCTAACGATGGCACGGGCTAGGTGAGGTCATGGTGAGACAAGAGCAGCGTTGGCCTTTCTGCAGCAGGGCTCAAAGTGCTCCTTGTGGGATAATTGACACAGTTATGCAATTATGGACACTTAGCATGAGGTTGGATGAGCCCTTGACCAAAGGGGTTGATCGTGTCATGCTTCTCAAAATAAATATTCAGTACTGCTTGGCTATACTTATGAGAGAACATGACCAGCTGCAGGAACCCAAACACACAAGTTTCCAGATTAGAATCCTGTCTAAGAACAAAATGCAGAAACCTGTGCAGGGAAATGCAGACAGGTAAAAACTGAGAGACTTGAGACACCCCAGCCTGTGTTTTAACTTATGATACTTGCTACAATTCCTGCAGAATCCTCCATTCTCATTCCAGGTTTGGCTTCAAATGAAGTTGATCCAAAACATAAGTTCGGTATTAAGGCACAGTTGTCTCCTAGCAGACTATTCTGGTAGCTAGGATTTCTTAAGGTGAAACTCTCATTCTTTATTTTTCTGAGGGATGAATAATGGCAGACAAAGCAAATCTGCTCCTACCTGTCTCTAGCCTTTTGCTTCATCTGAACTCCTGTGGCTTCCCCTCTCTGAATGTCAGGCAGTGCCATTGCCCAGGTCCTGCTCTATCTCCGTGCTGAGTCTTTACCCACCATCTGATTCATCACAGTGATTTTTCATCTCAATTTGATATGTGAGCTGCTGGCTCCACTGCTGTGTCAGGGCTGTCACTAATTTGGCATGACTCGCATAGTGGTAGGTTATTCAGTCTCTGTTTTTTCTTTTTTAGAGTTTTGAACCTATCTCCTAGGTAAGGCATTGTCCTCACTTAACACAGGCACTTTACTGATTTTGCTGTGTTGTGATCACAGAGTTAGTTTTAAAATAACACTTGTGTCTACTACCTGCATTTTCTAAGGCAGTGGTTACTTGATGAAATCAAGGATTGCTGCTAGACTCTTCTGCTGGAAGTGCCTTCCTCTCTCTTGCCTGTAGCAGGGATGAACTAAAAGGGGCTCACTTCACTTAAATAAAAAATCCAGGATAGCTTGATTTTTATCAAGGTCTTGTTTCTATGATTCAGTTGTCCTAATGATCTTCGAACCATCAGTAAGAGATGTTACTGAGATTTTGAGGTTTTCTGTGTGATGAGAGCATGACAATGGAGTCAGCATGTGATGTATTCTGGTCCTCTTCTTTGTGGGGGCCTGTGACAGTCATCTGTTTTTCAGGACAGGTCAAAGACCTGTTCTTTGGTGTAGTCCCTAAGCATTTATTTTCTTAAAATCTTACCATGGTTAAGTTAGTTGCTTTTTGTAATCTATTGTAGCTCCTCTTTGTAATAAGCAAGTTTCATTGTGCCTTCACCTGATGATTCAATATTTTGATCAAATTACCTTTGAACCCTGAGCCTTTGAGCGCTTTTCTGACTTGGATGATCTTCCACATACAGCCTTCAAGAGAATACCTTCTCGAGGGTTTCAAGCCAATCACTCAAATGAAATCTTTACAAAATTGCTAATTCATCAGTTGTTTGAAACTGGAGTGGCTTTTACATCAATCAAACCATTTCAACATAACTGAGCCCAGGGTGAATATCCAGTAACTGTCCCCTTTAGTCTCCCAATTGACTGCACACTGTAGTCTTTGTGAGCTTATATTTCTGCATGTATTTTCTATAATTCTGTGTAAATTTTTTTCTTCTTGCTTTGAGTGAAGGAGGTGCTCCTTTTTATTTAGAAAATATGCATGCATCTTCCTCAGGTTTTCATGCTGTGTTTCCTACTCTCTTTGCTAAACACAATGTAGCTACTGCTATCAGTCCTGAATCTGAACTTCTCTGCCATCTGAGGACCCAAGGTGCCAGGTATTATCTCAGGAAGTCATTACTCCTATTCTCAATATTTTTGTCTAGAATTATTTCTGAGTAATTCTTTTAAAAAAGAGAGAAAGAGACTCAAACATTAGCCCTTTCTTCTTTATTCATAGTAGATCCTTCTCTAAATCTTGTTTTGCTTCTGGTGGGCTTCACTGGGAAAAAATTCCTGCTTTCAGTGTTTCAGTGGGTTGCACAGGACTCTTGCTTAGGAAGCCATCAAGACCTCTCTAATCTTTATGTTCCATTAATGATGTTAGTGCTTAAAAAAAAAAGGTAGTAAATCAGGTAGTCATGAAAAATATGCCACTGTAAGGTGATTGTAGTGAGGTTTCTGTACCTGTAATTTCTCAGTTAAACTTTATTTAAATATAGAAGAATTGAGGAATATGTTCCTCTTGCAACTCTTTCTCAGCATCCTGGTAATTTTGAATGAGCTTACCTACGTTTTTCTTCTATTTAAATACAGTAAGAGCCTTGTAACTATTTCTGAACCAGCTTTTTATTTCAAATGTTCAGTCACAAGCAACATGAGGTTCATGCAGAGACATATAGTTTCAAAGAGAAAGCCAGCTTTGAAGAATTTATTGTCTGTAGAAAGATTTGTATCTATGAACTCATTTTCTCCCTGTATTCCCATGTCTAGGGTAGGATATTATTTCAACTTATAAATTTGTTTTACCTCTATCTTGGGATCATTATACCTAATGATTCTCATTGCTACAGATACATTTATACACTTTAAATTTGTTTCAGTTCTAGCAATGCCCACTGCAGAAGATACTACAGGTGACCTTGCCCTGACGAGTAACAGCTGTGTTAATTACCCCATTCAGCCTTGCCCCTGAAGAGTCACAGCTGTATCCAGTAAAGATGAGTGTGATCAAAGGGAGTGGGTTAGCTGGTGAAGGGATCATCAGGGAGGAGGATCATGAAGAAGAAGGATCTTGAGAGGAGAGAATCCCTGCTGTAAGGTCAGTCTGGGTGTGCAGTTGGAGCCTGTTGTTGGAACCTGCAGCCATAGTCTAGCGGGGTAAAAGCCTGCAGTCAGTCTGCAAGCTGATACCTGCAGTCAGAGTTCAGCAGGAAAGAACCAGCAGTCAGAGGCTGCAGGGGAAACCTACACCAGGAGCTTGCTGCAGCCAGAGTCAGTGAATAGTTGGAGTCAGGATGGCTGAGCTGTAGAGAGGAATAAACCAGGACCCTTTTCATGCTGTGATAAACAAAAAGTCTATGTCTCAGCTCATTTCTACCCTCTAACAAGAGGGCTGCTGCAACAGCCCACAGCAGGTGATAAGTATTTCCAAACACTTAAATGCAGTTCTGAGGCGTTTATAATAATCTATCTCCGGGAATTCACATTGGATACTTGTTTTAAATGTCTTGCTCTTTGCTAAGGGAAATATCTATTGGAAAACCATGCAAGCTCTAGGGGTACCTGTGTTCCCTCTGTCTCTAACAGATAAGAGTTACCTTCTGTGTGTCTGCTTGGATGGGTTTGCTTTATAAGAAAACACGATTTGGTCAAACACAGTTGCTTTAGGTTGTGGTCAGGTTCTGATACTTGCTGGTTAAACAGCAAGATACAACACCTCCAGTTTGGACATTCCTGCTGTAGGGATTGCCCCTCAGAGGCATTTCTAAGACACTAAACCTCAAGTCCTCTGAGCTGAATGAGTATTTATTTGCCTTGTGCCTCGATAAAATCAGTCTCTCTTCCTGGTGGAGCTCTGTCACATCAGAAATGGTGTTGCTCTAGAGATGTTAAAATAGCACAGCTTTTCTTCCTGCAAGCAAACTCTGTGTTGTTCCACTCACCCATCCCCTGCATGTACGGGAGCCTACATCATCAGCAAGAAACTCTATGCCACTTTCTGCCTGCAAATAGAAATGTCCTTGCTTTGATTTTCCTCTTAAAAGCTTTGGTCTGTATTTCAGCACATTTTAAGCTTTCTATTCTGTGTTCGCAGTTAGAATTTTCAGACTGAAGCACAGGTATTACAGAGGAGGGCAAGAATTAATTCTGTGCTAAAAGAGCTGTTCTAAACAGAAATAGTGCTGATGCACTTTCCTTTTTCACCTTATTGGGGGAGATTATATATGCATCACCTTGAGTTTACTGTAGGCTGTGCAAATATCCCTTTTGCAACAACTGGAGGCTATATATGCCATGTTTAAATACTACAAATATGCAGTTGTTATGAGCCTGCTTTACTGCCATGAACTGCTTTGATCAAATGTTCACTAGATATTGTGACTGAGCAGCACAGGAACACACCAAGCATTAGCTGATATTGTTAGTGTAAAACAAAACCAAACAAAGCCAACATCCTGTAGCAGAGTCTACTATGGAGACAGCATTCCTATTAAGAGTGTGGTTATTAGGTTCAAAAAGCCCAAATACATGTACTTCTTTTTAAAGTTTAATCTTGTCCTTGAAAACCTTATATATGAAGCCATTAGCACTAAGAAGAAATCTACTGTCAAGAAATTGCAGTAAGGGCTTAAATTGAAAGCAGATCGGGAGAGTCTTTTTGCTCCACTGTGCCAATTATGTTGCCACTTTTGTTTCTGCACTGCAAGACTGATAGGGATCTACAAATGCTTAGATCACAAGGGATTTGAGCGCGTCTGGTGAAAATTGGAAATCAATAGGAGTCTATAATCGCGAGCAAACTGCATCATTTTCATGGGGGTGAATGATGGCAGCTATCCAGAGATGCCATGGACGTGGGTCCATCAAGCGTATTTGTTGGAGCCTTCTGCTCAACATGAGAAGTACAAGGTCCTGGTTTCTTGGCAAATTAAGCATACAACTTGCCTCTCAATTAGCAAGGGAAGAGAAAAACGTTCACTGACCTTTCCATTCAGATGAATATTTTGAAGCTAAAGAGGAGGATTCATTTTCTGGATGTGAATTTTAAATGTATTGGCAGTCCTGCTGAGGAGGCAAACATTTAGTTATAAGTCCTGTCACTAGACTGCAAATTCATCCCAGGTCTGGCTTGAAGCAAGTTTCATCTCCAAAGCTGGGAGGTAATTTAGCTTCCAGGGTTATTCTGTCCTGGCTTTTGCTTAAGCAAAGGCTATGAATTCAATGTGACAATGAGAATTGCTATCCACTAGGGGCCAAACTATGCCCACCTGAAGCTTGATTATTTCCTTTCTGAAGCATTTCTTCACTAGTAGTTGAAATTGCACGCTTCTTTTTTCCTATTTTTTTTTCTTTCCGAGCCCACTACTTGATGTATTCAATTCCAGACTGTCCTTGAGCTCTCCAAGTCTCACCCTGAATCCACAAGATACAGTTCACTTGTTCTAGAGAAATGTGCAGCAATTATGAATATTATGACTGTATTTGTCTATAGGGCAGGCAAGATATAAAAGTCAGTCTATTGATGACAAACATAAAAGATGTCAGTTTTCAGAGATGAGGGAAATTACGTCTATTGAAGGCTCAAATCCAATTTTTTCAATGTGTGTAATAGCTGAAGTGATCCTTCTCCCATGTTGAAGAAGGGATTGTGAAGGAGCTCAACAGGAGATGGCTCAGTAAAGGTCTGATTCAAAGTTCAGTGAAATCGCTGGACAGTCTTTCAAGCCAGACGTGCTCCTGGACCGTGTGCCCCTTGTACATCTCTCTGCTTCCTCCAGTGTTTGAGAAAACTGACAAATGGAGGAAAGCACTACTGAGACACACCAAAGCACAGACCTGTTTATATGTCAGTGTTCCTTGTGGTCATTGGCCAGCAAACTCTAATGCTGTAAGCTGTCACTGGGAACTTGGCATAACTGTTGTCGTGTATCTTTCTATAGACACCAAACCCAAGAATTCTGAGATTGTTGTTGAGCTTTTCTTTCTCCCACAAGGTACTAACAAATGAGCTATTAGGTTAGTTACAGCTTTCATTAAAATGTAATTAAAAGATGTCATACTTTTATAGTCGAACTCAGCTGTAGCCAAACATATGGGCATAGTAAAACATTGCAGAGAACTGAAAGATTTTGTGGTCCTGCTGAGAAAATGATAGCCTTACAGCTTCTCACTTAATTATTTTAAAATTAATAATAGCAATTGTTTAAGTTCTCCTCATTCTAACAGAGCAGCTTTTAATATTCCTGGATGAAATGCTCAGTGGTGAAGGTAGTTACTCTGCCGTGGATATGGAGAGCAGCTCAGGGTCCTCAGTCCTGCTGGTTCTTGAAAAAGACATTTTGGCACACTGTGCACATGCATGAAACATCTCAGGTGCTCAGAGGAAGAGACCTGAAGCTCTGCCACTCCTGTCTGGAGAGGACATCCTGGATGCCAGGTCTGACATACTTGCTGTGTTCTCCATTGCTGTAGCTCTGCCTTTGGCAAATTACTCCGAGATGGAGACCGGCTGGGGTGTTGAGTATTTAGGTCACTTCCCTAGAATAGGAACTATGTCTGTGGCTTTATTACAGTAATTTGAAGTTCTACAAAGTCAAGTAGCTGAAAGAGGAGGGAGATATCTGCTAATAGCCTGGTCCCGGTGCAGTCAGGGCACAGGAGTTGCCGTTCAAATCATTGCTGGAGAGCAGGGATCCCAGCGGGGCCCCCGTGTCACAAAAGGCTTTGGGTTATACAGCTTTCCATGCTGGCTCTGTGCCTTGACAGAAGCATCGGTTCCTGGGCGTGAGGAGGACATTCCTGTGCGGGTGAGCCTTGCCCTGGGCTCCTGCTGGCTGCAGCTCTCTGTGTATATACTCAGGTATAAGAAGGGGATAAATGCTGCTGCCTATCCAGCCCACTCCTCTCCATGGAGCTGGCTGTAGGCACAAACAAGTGTTGGGAAATTGTTAGGGGGAACCAAGGGCCTGTGAGCCACGGGCCTCAGGCATGATGAGACACTGGCTTCTTCTGCCTGGACAGCTGGAGACGGGGAGCCAGGCTGCCACTGCCCCAGGACAGGGCAGAGGGGGGTGTGGGCAGCAGGGAGGGGCTGCAGCTGCTGCATCTTGGACTGCAGGGGCACTCAGTGTGACCCCCCACAGCACCCCTGCTCTGCCTTCTCCTCTGCATCATTTTCTGCAACACCAGCCAAGGAGGTACGCCTGGAAGGGGCACCTTGGGATGCAGGCTTTGTTCCCCTCATTTTTCAGAAGAGAATAATATTCAGCTTCTCTGAAGATGTTATCTATATGCAATGTTCTCTGTACCCCACCCTGGGAGACAGCTAGGACACTTTGAATTATAAATGCAGAGAGAGTTCATTCTCTGAAAGTAGTCAGGGGGATGCTCATTTATTCTAAAAGCTTCACAAGTTTTAACATGGATTCAAAAATTTAATTTAAATATGCACTACTTATTGTTATACACTTTTTCCCCTTGCTTGTAAAACTTGTTCAGAAATGAGAAATCACATTCTGTACTCATTGCAGGAGGAAAAAATATAATAAACAATCTTACTGCAATCTATTTGCATGGATTACCTCAACATTTATAAGTAACTAATCTGTTCAGGGGAACCAGAATCAGCCCTCATACATGAAAAATGCAGAAGTTGCAAAATATAATTTGAGGAAGAATTAATGACTCTCCAGTAGCATCACGTATTTCTAGTCTCAGGAAAAAAAGGCACTGTCACCTTGTATGTAATACTGGGATATTGAGAGCACTTGCTCAGTGTAGACACTGCAGTTGGTATGTATGCAACACAACAAGCCCTACACTTACTGGTGTTAATATTAATTAATTATCATCAATATCTGCGTCCCAAAGCAATGACAACAAGGTAGAGAGGTTTCTCTGTGCTAGCAGCTCTTGCAGGTGTGCTCCTGCCAAAGCCCTGGTCAGCCTGAAGGGAGTAGCTGGGCACACACCTGGATCATGCAAGAGTGAGACTGTCCGCACTGGGGGCCAAGATAAAGATTTCAGTGTGTGAGTAAGACCAATAGCATTGTCAAGATTTGAAATAGTAAGAGGAAGAAGTACATTCCTGCACTCTTGTGATTGGTACATGGAAAACGTTTCCATTTCACAAGAGCTGTTTTCTTGGAGGAAGTTATTGAAGTATTATTCTAAACAACCTCCTTCAAAGGACTGAACTAAATCTATTTCATCATGTGTGTAGTTTTCAAAAGGCCTGAATGTGAGCTTGAGCCTTCCAAATGCTGTGAATCAGGGAAGCCTAAATATTTGGAAGTTAGAAATTAAACAGGTTATAAGAAAGTCAGTTTTATTTGGGCCATAAATTCCCAATAAATGATATAGTGGGGGACTGACTGCTCAGGTATCATGGACATCTGTCTGGAGATTATTCCTTAACAAAAGAGTCTTAGAAATCATTCATATAGTTTGTATTCACGTCAGGTTTTGGTCACAGACAAATTCACACATTCAGCAATGTAGTTAATCTCCTAGATATCCACCACAGAAGAATAGGGATTAATACATTTATCTTGTAAAACAATGCAGTACTCCTCTGAATTACAACCAGAAATTAGACTGGAGTTATCAAATATGCTCAGTGAGGTTATGACTCAAGTCACTGCATTGTTAAAATTCCCATTTCTTATTGCCTCCCGTTTTGAGGGCTGAAGCCATTGAGTGTCAGCTGCCAGCTGGGTTTGCTGGAGTCAGAGAAGTGCCTTTTTCAGCAGAGAATTTCTGCACGAGGGTTTTGCCTTGCAAATGTTATCCACAAGTCCAGAAAAGGTATCAGGAGGCGCCCCTGGACTCAGTGATCCATAAAACCTTTATGAAAGTCAATGACTGCTCCGTCAGGGATTGAAGCCATCATTTACATGGCATGCCAGTGGTGATAAATCTGTCCTGCAGATGTGTGGAGGACTAGTGGGTGTCATGCTGTTTGCTTGCTGAAGTCTCTGTTAAGCTCACTAAACCTTATACTTAACCTAAAAAAAAAACAAAAAACCACCAAACAAAAAACCCCCAGACAAACAAAACCAATCCAAAACAGAAATCAAAAAACCAGTGCTATCTGTAAGGGAAGAAAATTTCCTAGCTTGTAGTGTTGGGGAGGGGAGAGAGGAAGGACTCATTTATTTCCTGTTCCTTCTGAATGTATGTGGCACATATATTTATAGGTAAATGAGGAGATACAAATCTGCCGTGATTAACAGAATTTTTATTTTCTACAACCCGTGTTACAAAATCCACATAGTTCCTGCCTCCTAAATGATAATTAATCTGCTGGTGTGCGTTGTCCGTCTCCAGCTTTCCACAGTGCGACACTGGTGTTTCTCATTAAAATGAATCCTGGAGGCACTTTGTTATTGTTTAGACTGTGAAAACCACGGGCGGGTTTTTTTTCCTCCCTCTGTATGTTTTGTAAGTGCTAAACGCAGGAGGAATTTAGCACATTCTTTAAAGGACTGCACATTAATAATACATTCTCGACCACAAAAAGAAAGTCAAACTGCTAAATGGTAGTTGTTTAAGTCAACAGCAATACAGGAAAAGGCACTCTCCCTTTAATCTTTGCTACAAAGGGATGCCCTTGTAGTCGAGACAGTATCATCTACAAGTCAACAGATTCTTGCTTGATGCGTTGCTCTTGTGCCTTTTAACAGTGCTTTAGGGGGTTATTTCAACAGCATTGTAGATGACAAGGCTCGGATTAGTGAAACTTTTCAATTCCGTCTTTGTTTTTGAAAAGGCTGCCTGCTGCATGAGAGCACTTGTAAGGCCTTTTTGTGCATCTCAGTCTCTTGCCATAGGTAATTATTTATTAATGTAAACCCTGCAAGAAAGATTGACTGTGTCAAGAAGAGAGCAAGGAAATAATAACCTAATAAAATTCTACCCTGATGCCCTTGTCTGATTCCAGTATGAGAGTCAGTAGTTCTGTCTTTTTACCACACTGCATCAGCTAATTCCCAAATTCAAAAGCGGTTTTGTTCAGTAGCGCTAGGACTGTACCGAAAGAGTCCCGCTATCGGGATCGTGTTCCTGCCAGCTGATCGGCGTTGATAACATTAGCGCTGCTCTGCCTCTAAGCCTGTGGCAATGCTGCAGTATTTGCACAATGCAGAGGATTAGGGTCCGTGGAGCCACTGGTGCTAGTCTGAAATCAGCTCTCACGTGGATCAAATGAACACGGGAATACACGCCAGGGAAGTGGTTTACTTTGGGTTTAGGTTTTGTTTTCACTCCTAGCCCCAACAGTGCTGTATGCTTCTCTCACGAGTTGCTTTGATTTCAACTCTCTGCTCTGTGCTGGGAGAGGCAGCGCTGCCCCTGCTGCGTGTTGGAGCTCCAGGCCCTGCCTATGGCTGTAGAAGCAACACCCTGGAACATCCAGTCTTGGGGCTCAGAGGAGGAGCCTGGAATGCTCCTCACTCCATTTGGCAGTTGGGTTAATTTCTGATTATCTATATGCTCTGTGAACTACGACCTTCTGTCTGGGCTCAGACCCAGCTGTTTAGGGACCTTGTTGTCCATGAATGTGTTTGAACACTTCTTGCACTGCGGACATGGTCCTCCTGCAGGCTCCTGCGGCAGCACCTCCCACAGGTTTGCTGCTCCCTGTCTAAGGAAGTGCTTTTCTCACCTCTGGTGAATTAGTCTTCATATTCCACCAGATACCTCCACATTCTCACACCACAAGAATAAATTAAGACTTAAACCAGGATGCTGCTTTGCACTTGTTCCACTCACAAGCAGCAGACAGGCTTTATTAAAAGCTAAATTTAAATCTTACAGCTCTGTCGAGAGTGAAGGTAGAGCGAGGTTTGCACAGGCTCCTGGCAGACAGGGAAGTTTTGAGCTGTCAGGTTTTGGACAGGCAGAAGTTTTGCAAAGGCTCTTAAATTACATGTAAATGTTCAGTTTCAAATGACTCTGAATAAAGCTTCTTTTGGTCATTTTAGGGAGGATTGCTAAGACCCCATGAAGCATTAACTTCTGAATTTTGTCTTAAAATAACTGGCAAGTCAGCTGTCCCCTCAGTAAAACTATGTGGCAGAGGGAAAGTGTGGCTTCATCGGGTAAAGTTTCCCTTATGCAGAAAAACTTTGGATTAGTTACAAAGCAAAGCTTCATGACTTCCTTCTTAGGTTTTTGATTTATTTTTTATTTTTTTCCCCCCAATGGCAAAATGCCCAGTGCAAATCAAATCCTTCCATTCAGTTTCCAAAAAAGAAGAAGCTATCCTGTATGCCTGAAATATTAATTAAAAAGAAGCAAAAAGAGAAAGATTTGGACAGATCCCAAACCAGCTACTCAAATATAAATGTCTGCAACTGTCATATGAACTTCTCAGTAAATGAAACTATAATCCTTCCTTCCTAACGTGGAAATACTACTTGATTAGTCCAATTAAGAGCAGATTTCTGACAGAATATTACTTTAGGGTGTAGTTTCCTTAAGGATAAAAAGATGCCAATTTAGAAACAACTGTATGTTACTCTTGTTAATAAAAAATAGAAACAAGGAATGACATAGTAAATAAACCATTGGAATTAGACATTGGCTTGAACTTCCCTTCAAAGTAATATAAAATATGTAGAGCAATTAGGCTATTTTTACATGGAGTGATTTGGTAAATGAACATACTCCATTAAACTTTTAATTTGCACAAGAAGAACGCTGATGTATTTTGGTTTGTTTGGTGGCGTGTTGATTGGTTGGGTTGGTTTTTACTGCTCTACTTTAAGAAACAGTTCGCTCAAACAAAACCCCTTATTTGACCCTGGTAACTTCTAGTTTTTGGTATTATTTTGGTTTGCTGTTGTAGCTGTCTGTTTGTTGATGGGAGTTGTTTTAGGAGGCCTGTATTTAATTGTGATGTCCATGCATGTGAGTACCTCTGAGCCACCCGTTACACACTTAACTGCATGTGGTAGCCTGGGACCCTCACTTCTCCCAGCTGCCTGCATTTTGGTTTATTTTAAATTTAAACACTCTACTTAACTGTCTCATGACCAAGTTAGCCTGAGGTCTCCTTGCAAGTATTTGTGAGTTCCGCATATGGTGCGAGAAAGTGGGGAAGCCGAACCCCTTGAAATGCCCCTGGGCAGTGCTGCAGGGCTGAGAGGGCTCCCTTTGGGGTGAGCAGGAGGCTGTGCCAGCAGGATGTGCCAGCAGGATGTGCCAGGCAGTGCCAGCAGCTCGGGAAGTGCTCGGTAGCCGTGGGGCGAGCGCCAAAGGGACGCACTCTGCTCGCGCCCCAGGCGTGGCCAAGCTCCCCTCGGCATCTGCAACGTGGGGAACTGATTTCAAAACCTTTATTTTTTGGTACAATATAGTGTAAATATTTAACAGGGTTGCTTAAAGTTCTTTGTGTTTGCTTAACTGAATGAAGGCAAGGAACATCAATTTTCTGGGAAGATTTCTGCTCTGCATGATCAACAGAATTTCATATTGAAAGATAGTTTAGCCATGCAGTCATGCTTATTTTCCAGTTGCCCAAATTAAGACAATCTATAAAGAAATGTTCATTTATTAGCAACTGGTGTTTGACAGTTTATTTCATGTAAGCCTCCAGCTTTCCTTGGCAAGCTTATTTGCATAATGTGTTATTATGTCTAAATGGAAAACTAAATGCCTCCATGTGGTCTTTAAATGACAAGTGCTTGTCAGCTTCATGCAATATTCAGAAGTAATAGATCCACATCACAACAGCACTCACCATGATCTACAAGGAGAAAAAGAGACAAAGCCCAAAAAACTTGTTGCATATCCTTCCCTGACAAATTTACACTTTGGTACAGAATTGTCAATTAGAGTTTTCATTTGTTAAACAGTTAAGTTCAACTGTGAAGGCATTTACTGAAGCTTTATTCTACACTGCTTTTGAATTTTGAATTACAATTCACACTGCTGATTTTTTGTTTCCTTCACTTTTTTTTTTTTTTTTTTTTTTCCCCCCCCCTTTCAAAAAATGTGGCTCAGGGAATAAGCTTCAGAAAACCTTGGCAAGGTATACCCAGGAATTTCTGCCTTAATTACTTCTTAATTACTTCTGAAAACATGAATGCTCCCTGACAATGGTTACAATAGCTTTAGAAGATCCATTATGAAGTTAACATATGAAAGAGGCCTTGGTTCTTAAATTTGTACAGTTATGTATTAATAATTTTTTAAATACAGAAAAGTGGTGTGTTTGTGTGTGGTTCCACGTTATCAGAGGATTCAGTGATGATGAAAAGTCACAGTGCTCATGCAAATATTGTCTTTATGCCTTTTCCTTGCATGTGTCTGGTGTGCTGCTTTGTCCCTCACAGCCCCTCTACCCTGAGCACACCAGAAACATCAAAGTGGCTTCCACCAAAGAAGGAAAAGTCAAAACTCTGCCTTTACGCCAGGGTGGGATGTGGTGTGCTGGCACAATGAAGGGCTGGGGTTCAGCCAGGAAAAAAACCTGCTAGCAATTAATGCGACAACATTATATTGTCAAGGGCAGTGGTGACCTTCAGCAGTGCCACAACTCCTTTTTGATAAATGCTATTATTTCCATCTCATGTTAAAGGTTAGAAAAAGTACACAGTATTTTACATATAAGATTAACTTTTAAAATAGATTGTTATCTTGTTTCCTATTCATTGTGCTGTATGGAGTGTTTTCAGCTGGATTTGACATTAGCAAGTTCTTTTTAAGTTGGCATTAACTGAATGCAATGGTTTGAAGCAGAGGTGTGGTGGTGGTGTGGTGGGTTTTTTGGGTTTTTTTTTTTGTGTTACACAACAGAAGTCCAGAAAGAAGATAGGGAGAAAACAGAAAATATTGGAAGGAATATGCTGTCTCCTGGATAAATCTGGTGCAGGGAGAGAAAGAAAAACAGGCAGATACTGCATGCAATTTTAGCACTAGTCTAAAATCCAGGAAAAATGTGTTAGTGTTGGACTGTTGAGTTTGTTGCTTCTAATTGTCCTTTTGGTGTTTCAGGGCAAGGAGACAAGGAGAAGTGACTAGAAAGGACAGAAGGAAAAGAGAGGAGACATAAGCTGATGGAAGGAAAATAGCACAAGGGGCAGGACAAGTAGCAAGAACTTGTGTCACAACACATAGATGGGCTTTGGGGTCAGACTGCTTTTGGGTACCATCAGTCACCAACATCTGGTCGCTTTGCCTCTCAGTAGCTGAACAATGAAGGCTCAGAGAAGTGCCTGATGGTGTAGGTTTTAGGCTCTGGGAAGTGATGGAGATAATAAGGAGGCAAACAAAAAATAACACCCAGTCTTCTCGTGTGCTGTCCTTTCTAACCACCACTAAGCACTGTCTTCACCAGCCACACACTGTTAACATTAGTTACTAAAAAGTTTTTGGGGTTTTGTGCCTGTTCACTCTGCACGTGCTAGGTTACCTTTGTGCATTGTGTTCAATAAAAAAGGGGCCAAATTCTGGTTCCAGAAGCCAAGAGAGGCTGGAAGCACTCTGGGTTCATGCCTGATGTTGGATACCTGGCAGTGGTGAGCTGCCAGGTGCTGGCTGGCTCCTGGGCAAGGCCTCATTAGGGGAGCAGCAACAGGAGCTGCAGTTAATGAGGAGATGGGGGCTCCTGGCTGGGCAGTGAGTTGGCTGTGAAAGAAGATGCTGTGCTGGTAATTCCCTTTGGGAGGTCAGGGTCAGACATCAAGTAAGGGAACAGTTCCTCGGTGTTATTAAATGCTTCAGTCACAGGCCATGGCTTCCCTCCATGACTTCAGCAGCAGCTCTGCTTGATGCAATTGGTGTAATTAAAGTGGTTGTATCACTTGCAGCAGGCCTGGTGCCAGTGGGACAGGAGGCGTTTCCTCTGTGGTGACCTGTGGCTGCCTGAGCTGGGCTGGGGGCTGGTGGAGGCTGCTGGGGCTCCGCTCGCTGGGTTTCAGCACAAAGCCACTCACACAGCAGGCATGTCACGCTCCAGTGACCCACCCTGATGAGGACACTCTGTCATTTCCTCCACTTTAGCTTATAACTTGCACTCACCCAGTGAAAGAAGGCGCAACACCGGTTGCAAACAGCAGGAAGGTTATGTTGGCTATGACCCGTCCTGCCCCTGGCCCTCTCATTAAACCCAGGCAATGCCTTCCCAGGGCAGGCCCCAGAGGACATGGAAGGCTCCTGCCAGAGGCTCCCTTTGGGATGGGACAAAGTGGGGCTCCCCTGGCTGCCCTAAATGTGTCCCAGGTGCGGGGCAGGCAGAGCAAGCAGCTGATTGGCATTTTGACCAAGAGGAACCATTAGGGAAATGCTCAGATTTCCTGAATAGCAATCCAGGAAAGTCCAAAGATTTGCTCACAAATATGTAAAAACTAGCCAAAAAGGTATTAAATATGAATAATTTCATTTGCTGGATGACCATGCAAATAACACTATTGCTGTAAAAATCAGAGGTCGATTGCACGGACTTGACAGCAGGTGACTTGCATGCTCCATCTCCACTTGCTCTTTTAGATTCTTTGGCTCAAAACGCTGTGCAGCATCATGTCTTCTGCATCTCATTGCTCAGAGTACTTTCAACAGTTGTTGTAAAGAGTAACATAAGAGTTATCTCATCTTGGCATGAATGGTTACTGTAGGTGCATCAAAATAAGGATAAATTCTGCATCAGTATGTACTTTTTCCTTGCCAAAAGAACAAATAAAATTATCTGAAGAAAATGGCAATCAGACTGGATCTCAGAGTAAAGTGTCCAACAGGGTGAACTTTTCAAAGTACCACCTCTGATTTTACAGCTATTAAAACCCAAGGGCATTTCTTTAAAAATCCTCACCTTTTTTTGTGGTACCCTTATTTGAGATTAATTATGTATGTAAAATTCTCAGTGAAGAATGCAGCATTCGAGGAACTCATGTTGAGTTTCAGCAGTTAGTCCAGTGATATTAAAATGAAACAGGACCAACTTTGTAGGGGGCAATTATAACACATTACGGTGTGAATTGCACACTGTGATTAAACTCATAGGAGGTACTCAGCAGCAGCATTTTCTTTGAAAGGGGCACTGATTACCATTTGTACTATGCATTTTGGTAATCAGAAATCATTATGGAAAATATTACATCAACTAAACAAATACCCCCTTCGCAGCATGAAATATACAGATTTTTTTGTTTTTTTTTTAAGTAGCCTTATGCATGTAAATAAATACTTTTTTTCTGCATGGGACTAGCACTTGATTGGCACATCAAATTAATACGCTGTCAGGCTACAGCAGGACCACGAGCTGCAGAATGAATGGTTTGAAGTTAAAACACCTCCTGGGGTTGAGTTTGTCTTCATGACTTAACTTCAGGCTGGTTGCAATGACACTCTAAACCATCACTTACTTGTGATTTATAAAAATAGCCTTTGTGAAAGAATTAAACTAGCAAGAGGTGTTAACGTTTACTTTAGAAGTCCTGAGTTATTTCTATTAAACAGCTTTCCCTAGGATTTAAGATAAGGGAGTCTTAAGGCTCTTACTACCTATAAAATACTAATGGGCCTGTGTTGCAAAGGTACTATATTTTTCTGGCATGTTTTGACACCTAATATTTTTAGGGATTTGAAGAGAGCTCTTGTCTAACTGGCGTTAACCAGTTTTATTAAGGCGTTTTTGCCGCTGACTTCTGAGGGTGCTTCAAACGGTCACACGCAACAGCACAGGGCTTTTGCACCCCCCCATGAGCCTCCTGACCCAGGGCCACACAAGGATTTCAGTGCACAGCAGAAGAGAGGGCTCAGCCTGGCAACAGGTTCCACCTGCGATGACTCAAAGCTAAACTGTCACAAGCTAACAAACCAAACAGCTGCTCCCTCAGGGATCCCTCCTTCCCTCCTTCCTTCTTTCCCTCCTTCTCTCCTTCCCTCCCTCCCTCCCTCCTTTCTTCCCTCCTTCCCTTCCTCTCTCTCTCAGGATGTAATATAGATAAAGTGTAATGCTAATCCTATAACATTTCTGGCAGTTGGGGACCGTGTGTGATTGCTTTAAAGATGTAAACTCATCTTCACTGTATCTTGATCATTTTCCCTCCTTCTCTTTCTGCCATACCATTTTGATTGCTTAACATAAGGTCTAATGTCAAGTAATAATACAGCAATTACAAGAAATACAATTCATTCTAAAGCACATTAAGCAAGAACTAAATTAAGGCACATAATTAACAACAACAACAAAAAAAAGGAAGATACATTAAGGACAAAATGTTTTAACCCCTATATTTCTTCCAGCATTAACTACCTTGGCATTAACTCAAAACTGGTAGAGAAAAAAATATAGATTCTGTGCAGACACAGTAGGGCTTTTACTGATTTATGAAGGGCGATTCACAGATCTGTCAGGCATGATCCTTTCTATATAGTAATAGACTCCGTTTATACTGTCATGCTAATTTTTTTTCCTTGTCCATCTGGTCCAATTATTAGAAAATTGTACTAAAGAAGGCTCCAATAACAAACATGAAACAGCTCAATATTTCAAGTTGCCAGTATTTTTCTCATATTTGTTCTTTTTAATTAGAGAGCATACCAAGTTCCAACCACAGGACCCAGGCATTTATTAAGTGATAGAGAAGCAGCACTATTTTATTGACTAATTCCCCAGGCTTTTATTATGTTTCCTAGCAAAATGTGATTTATAGGAAAGTTAATAAAGGTATCCTCACCTACTGCACCTGGAGACAGGGCATATACAAGGGGCAGACATTCAGACTAATAAGTGAAATCACAAATCTGGAAGCTGAAATTGGATTTTATTTCTGTGTGTGCAGAAAAGAACTGATGCAGGCTTGGACATTTAACATCTCTATTCTTAACTGGCTTTGCCTGTAAAATGAATGTAATCATTTTTCTAGATTTTCAGAAACATTATTCTAACTAATTGTAGCACTTAATTTTATAAAAGTTTTAATGCCAAAAATCATGGAAGTTTTGTTTCCTCTATAACACAACCCATTTCTTCCTCGGAAATCTCTGAGACTTTTTTTTAGTGACTGCATTCCTGAATTCAAAGTAACAACTTGTAAAGTGTGTTATTCCCGGTTTCTTGTCATGCTTTGACTGATTTTTTTCCCTTTTTGCAGCATTTCCTGTATGATTTGTTCACGAAGGGAGCATTGTGCCATGGAGGCATTCTGTGGGCTCTGCTGATGCCTGAAGGGTGACATCAGGACAGAGGCACACTGGGAAGCTTGGCCCTGGTACATACATCCGTTCCAAGCACAGCTAGAAAAAAAAAATAGTACAAATTGGACAAAGGCAATTTAAAATAAATGCATTGATTCTGATTCTTAATAAGGTTAGGCATGCAGTTGTGTGATGACTAATTTGTGTGCCTAATTACCATGATTGTATGTGCAAATCAAGTAATTATGGAAGTAAATAACCATAATCATTTATTTTCATGGGTAATTATTCAATTTTATGCACAATGGCAATAATTGGGTGTGCAAATTAAGCATGCAATTGTGCATGCATATTCAAAACACACTTGTGTGTCTAATCTTTTCATAAATCATTTTTTTTCTGGTGATTTTTCTTGTTTCCTATCCTTTACTCTGGTGTAGCATTACTGGGACACTCTTTCTTGAGGTAAGGATTTGAAAACTCTTCTATTCCAAGGCTTCCTGACTTTTTAGTGGTTAATAGTTCTCCACTGCAAATGGACTGCTCTCTTACAAGATGGCTTTTCATTCTTGGTCTTAGTGTGCTCTTTTCCTAATTAGGCAGGGAATTTCTAAACAGGAGACTGAAATAAATACATTCCAAAATTTCCTAGAATTTCAAATACATAATTTTGTACCCTATTAAGGACATTTCATAGAAAAGGTTTGGGGTTTTTTGCACACACATACACAAGTTCCTTGGGGTTTCATACAAAATAGTGCCTTTGTCATGAGGAGGGACTTCATACTGCACTGCATTGGAGGAGATGTCCCTAAGCTGCCATTAGAGGCAAGGAAAACATTGTGCCTCTTTGCTTACCACACAGGTCTGATTTACAAAAGCACTTTGGCACTGACCTAATTCAGTTCCCACTTAAGACACGTAGAAAGAAATCCCATTGACCTCAATACAAGCGAAGTTTATCACTGCTGAGCGCTTCTAAAAATGTCACCTCACTTTTCTGTCTCAAGACCTGAATTTGTAGGCACATAATTATCTTTAAGCATGTATGCTCAAATTCTTGTAGCCACAGGAGGCCGAGTGATGTTGCTGTCAGCAAGGTGCTGATCCCCAGGCATCAGGTCGGTCATTCCAGTGTGGCTCCAGGGAAGGTGTGTCCCAGACAGAGCTTCTGGGCTGCTCCCAAGTGATGCCTGTGGTTAGGGTACAGCACAAGCAGCTCAGGCCAGTCCGTGCAGCTGTTCAGGGTCCTGTCTGTACAGTACCCCATGCCATAGGGGCTGCAGTTTGTCACTCTTTCCTCCCCAACTTTTCCTGCAGCAGGGAGGCTTCACTCTGCCTGGGGAGGAGTGGCTCGTTGCTGTTTAACCAAGGGATTTAATTTCCATTGTTGGTCTTGTGTGTCCCTTTTCATTCAGATAGATTTCCCCAGTCTCACTGATGCTAATCTCATTGTTCAGGAATCAGCAAAGGGTAATTAGTCTCTGCAATAATGATCTCTCTGTCACAAGACCCTGACCTTTCATCACACACCATCTCAGATGTTTTCTAACTAAGCCCAGGCGAAAAGGAGCAGAACAGTTCCATGGTGTTCGGTGTCAGCTGGGGAGGTCTGCACACTGCGTGGGAGCAAGTCCCACCACCCAGACTGGGGCATACAGCAGCAAAGCCTTCCACTTGTCATCTCACCAGAAAGGATTTCCTAATGGTCAGAACCTGACCTTCTGGGTGGGTAAAAAAAGAGTGACAAGAAGAACCAAATTTCCCATCCTGAATCTGTTTTGATATTTCAGAAGAGACATTAATTATCTTTTTATCTATGAAGGTTTTTTTTTTTTTTTCTCTCAGTGTGGTATGGTTTCCTATGGCAAGAGGTTATAAAGGTCAAAACCAGAATACAGCTCTTTTTTATTGAGATAAAACACCTTGCTCATGTTGCAAAGCATTTCTCCCAGCTCTTTCATTTCATAGGGTCTAAATTTTTGGGTTTGAAGCATTCAGATGTGAAAAAAATGAAAGACTCAAAAGCAGAGCTTTGTATAAAAGAAAGCTGTTTTGCTGAGTGTTCTCCTGGCAGCAGTGTCAGACCTTTGTCACTACTGCGCTTCCCAGCTTGGGCTGGGACCTGCTGCCTTGGGCAGAGGGGTTGCACGTTGTGCCCCTATCTCTGGGGCTGAGCCATCTCAGCTTGACATGGTGTCACACTCTAATGTGCCTGTTTTTCCCATAACCATGAGTGCTTTCTGAGCTCTTTCTCTCTGCCAAAGAGGTCCAGATGTTTCTTCATGTGTAGCCTCTAATTGCCAGACTAACTCAGTTTTCTACTGGCGCCCATCAGAAGGTTGCATGTTCAGTTCGGTGTTTCACATCACTGAGAAGCTATGTAATCTATTCTTTTAAAATATAAAGAACAAGAAATTTTCATGCCAGAAAAAGTTTAGGTACTCCTTTAGGAAAGGGCTGTTATTGTTAAATGTTATGTATCCTACTCATAATATGGCTGCCTTTAAATATACATAGACACATACAAAGACATTTTGAATTATAATGTCTAGGAGAAGATAGTTTTCAAAATATC
The DNA here is from genome assembly GCF_015227805.2 of Hirundo rustica. Classification (NCBI taxonomy): domain Eukaryota; kingdom Metazoa; phylum Chordata; class Aves; order Passeriformes; family Hirundinidae; genus Hirundo; species Hirundo rustica. The sequence goes on from NC_053458.1 coordinate 17,903,606, forward strand.
CATAAATGAGGATAATTGAGCTGGGTTCCTACATAGTAATATGGCCACTGAAGTTGAAGTGGAGAGATAAATCACTAATTATAAACAATAAACACTGAATGTTGTCATTTTACAATTCTGCTGACTTCACAGGGCTGCAGCTGCCTTATGGAAAGTCTCACTAAATGTTTCTTTGTGTAAGAACAATTCTGCTTATATAGCCTATATTTTCCATATTTCCCTATCTTTATTCTGAGTTACTGGAAACATTTGCATTAAAAAAGTATCTTTGTTTCTTAAGAGTTCATCTGCTTTCCTGCTTATCATGCACATGCTGAGAAAATGAGCTCAGCAGCAACAAGAAATGCCTGTTTCCCCAGGTCAGAAATCCTTCTGCCATAATGAACAGGAGTGACTTGGAGACAACACCTGATCTGCTTTTTCAGACAGATTCAGTGCCCTGCCTCCTGCTTTTTCAGACAGATTCAGTCAGAGACACTGCTCCAACCTGACAGTATGTGATCTTGGAGAACTTTGGAGAATACAGGACAAACTGAAATCCCAAGTTATTTATTTGGAGTTAAAGTTTCCTCTGGCCATTCACAGAAATATTCCTCCTGAAGAGATATTGATGTCCAAAAATGACAGAATAAACAGATGAACAAGAATCCTAGAAAGCCAGTTGGTGGCTTGGCAGGGTTGAACACACCAGAGCTCGAGGAGCACCTACATCGGTAAAAAGGCTCAAAATAATGGAGTTGTATTAGTTATTTCCCTGTCTGGAACGAGGGCCTGAACAGAAGATGGTTTTGTGGTGAGCTGAACAGCAAAGGCAAGTGATTTCTCCTGGTGAGATTGGAACCATTTGTTTCTTTTGTAGGTTAACCAAGAGGAAACAAGGATTTGGTGGAGAATCAAGGATGTTGCTCTGCATGTTCGGAAACAGAATACAAAATAGAGCATTCTCTACGAAACAAAACCAATGTTAATTTAGTAAAAATATTTTTAAATGCCTTTTTATGAGAGGCAGCAAAACCCACTAGCAGTCATATGTCTTGAAAATTATAATTAATCAAATCATGCCCTTCTCTTCCTCAGTAAAATGCTTTGTGCCCTGCTGTTCATCACACTTGTCTTGTTACTCCTGATTATACCTGTTTGAAACTTATTTTGTGATTTAAATAGAACAATGCTGCTGTCTCAGTGAGGCTGTTACTTGTTTCTTATGACCACTTAAGGCCATCCTGCAGAGCAAAATCATTCCTTTGTTTGTACTTTGCTCATCTTGGCTTATGTGGTACTGGAATTTGAATAATAAGTGATGATTTGGGCATCCTGTTTAGTATCTGCCTTGCGCTGTCCTCCTGGCAATGGCAAGAGTATTCATAAGGTGAAAATAGGGCTTGGTTGATAACAGTGTCTTGGGCAGCAGAGAGAAGGGTGACCACTGAGAGGAAACCCAGCTAAGAGCAATTGCTGCACTACAGACAGTGGGTTTCTACTTCATGTGTGTTTGAGAAGTTCCCCTCTGCCAGCAGCTAATTGTGCTACCTACGTCTGGTTTTGTGTAAAGGAGCTCTCCACTTGCAGTGGCTGTGTTTCACGGTGTCTCCTGCACTCTTGCAGTGACAGAGGCTGTGCAGGAGGGCTGCAGGTCTCTAGGAGATGCCCTAAAACAGCAATGGGCACAAGTACAGTGCAGGGGAGGACAGGTGCAGAACTCTGCCTCCTGCTTTGCAATGCTGCTGTTTGTTTCCTCTGGCTGCCTTGGAGAAGATCCTGGGTCTTTAGCAGTGAAAGCTAGAGCATCTTCCCCTTGCTTCTTACCCATACAATAAATTCAGAGTGCTGCTTGCACAGTAGTATTGGGTTGGTAAGGCAATGAGGAGACTCTGTGACCATTTGCTTGAGGGCAAGATTTGCATCTGTATTTGTCTCGCTATCATTTAGCTATAAAACACAGGAAGTAATCTTTTCCTATGTCACAGGCATGATATAGGCAGCTCAATTAAAGTTTATGAAGCATGATCTGAGATCCTTTTTAAGTCAGAGCTTTACAGATATGCAAACCAAGACTTTCAGTTATTCATTACTGTTTACTATACTTCACATCTTATTTTTTTTCAAGCAGAACACTACCTTGATCAGGAAACAAGTCTGATTTCATGGAAAAGAACATGATTTGAAGAGGAGATAAATATGGTTATTATTACGTATTATAGCTTCCCTGGCATATAATTTCATCCACATACACAGAATACACCACATGGACTGAATGGCAGGGCTTCATGCTACTATTTCTCTGCTTCAAAATAAATCATGCTTATGTATCCTAGCCTGTGGAAATACGTTTGGAAATATTTTGGGATGTAGCATCTGATTTTTCTGTTGACAGTGATCTGCTTGTGGTCATATAAAATACCTCCTAGCTTAGATCTGACAAGGAACACTGAGGATTTGTTTGCGAATGGTTTAGAAAAGAAGATTTACTTTGCTTTGAGGGCAGCTGGGAAGACTCATTTTATTGGATTACAGAAAGTGAGAGCAGTAAATAAAACCTGATCCCCAATATTTAATATATGAGAGTCATGAAAGAAGTAAAGATTAACTGTCATGTCAAGATGCGGTAACTGTAAGTCTGCTGGTTAGCTATTTAACTGATAGAATTAAAGGAGGAGCAAACAGAACCCATCTGCCCACTCCTTGTTTTTCAGAAGACCGAGAAATGGGAGCTTTGAATTTTAACAGGCAAAAGGTTTTCTGATCATGTGCCAGCTCTTTCTCATCTCACTGATTTGAGTGATCCTGCCAAGTTACATGGAAACAGTACCTTTAAACTGTCTCAAGACACTCTGTTAGATCATTTTAGCTCCAATATTGTAACAAAAGCACATAATTTTCATCATCAGAGCACTGTTCTTCTTTATTTATGCTCAGCATTAAACCAGGAAATCCTTATCTAATGAATTTGGTTGCATAGCACTCCTGGCATTATTAGAAACGGGTGAAACATCTACAGTCCAATTCACACCCCTTAAATTGAATCTGAGTTTTATGGTTCATACTTTGTACAGATTGAAATGCTAAAGCCTTTTTTCTAGCTTCATTTGAGCCTCTACCACAGCCCGGAATCAGTTGTAGAGCCCCTGTATCAATGAATAAGGTAAATTATGTACATGGTCTAAAAATAACAGGGTGATACACTGTGACCTGCCACAGACTCTTTCTGCATTTATATGAACCAAAATACATTAGCAGTGAATAACATCCTGTTATGGAATCCTTAGAAGTGATACAAAACCAGTTTTGTTGGCACATCACAGTAAGAACTGGGGTCACCACAGCTTATTCGATGGAACTGCAGATACAGTGGAAAAGTTCAGCATTGTGCCTCAGAACCTGCTGTTGTTTTCCTGAGATAACCTAAGATCTGTGGCTTGAAAAACCCTTAACATTTCAAGCTGCCTTTGGCTTATATCAGTATGTCCTGTCAATAAATGAATATTTGATAGTTTACTTAAATATCAGGCATTTACAAAAAGCATGGGAGCATGGTCATAATTACATTATAACTACATTTTCTCTGTCATCTTGGACTCCGTGCCAACAGCCTCCACACAAAAAAAAAACCTGCTAAAGGCACTTTGGTTGTAGGCTCAGTGTTGCCACTTCAGATTTCTGGCTTTTGAGCTAAGATTTAACCACAAAGCCTCAGCTGAACTTTGTGGCTATGTACTTAAAAGATGAGCTGGCACCTTTAAATCAGTTCAGCTTATGGGCCCAGAGGAGAGAAAAGTCAGCTCCAGAGTGCACACAGATGCACTGAAGCTTTTTCATCCACATGTGGGCAAACTTTTATGCTGAAGCTATATTAAATTGCTAAAGGCAAACAAAACTACTTTGCTAGGTAGTCTTAAAGTTTATTTTTACCTGATGATGACATTTGCATTGGGAGTGAGGTACAGCAGCAGAAAGCCCACAAGGGCAGCATCAATGGAACGGTTATTGAAAAGAACAAAAACCCCTCTGTTTCTTTTTAAGTCCTCCATACTTGTAAATGTGAGACCTATTGCTGTGATAAATGAAAGGGTCACGAGCCAATGCACTAGAGGAGGATGAAATAGCTCAGCTGTATGGAATACAATACTGACTTTCCAAAATTTGTTTAAAAGGAGGGCAGGCGGTGCTGGCTTTGCCCAGGGTTTACCAAGGGGGAGGCGCACGTCGCACCGCCCTGGGCAGCTCTGCGGTTTTGCTGTCTGGGACGGCGTTGTCACAATGAGCAGCGCGTCGCTTACCGCGCATCTCACAGCCTGCCCTTCCCTGGGGCCTGGAGCTCTGGCTCCCCATCCTCTCCCACCCAGAGTGGGTGCCACGAAGGCAGAGCAGGTTCTCCTTCCCCCTCCCAGGCCCAGGCGGTGCTCGGAGCCCAGTGCAAAGCCCCGACGTGGATCCCACCGCTCGGGGCTGTCCCGGGCTGAGGGGGCCCGGGCTGCTCCCCTGCACCCCAGGGGCACCCCTTGAGAGGGGGACCAGGAGAAGCTGGGAGCAGCGACGGACGATTAGCTGCTGCCAGAGTATCTGAAAAGCTTGTTTTAAAAACCAATCTGATTGCAAGTAGGAGTAATTTCAGTGGTGTGCACTTCTTAGCTCTTATTCTGTGTATTGCGGTACGTGTCAGTGAGCAGAACTTAATAATACTTCACCCATGTGAACCTTGGTGATTGCATGCAGCTTCAGCAGAATAACAAAATTAATTCTCTGATGACTTCACAGTAGTTTTGGGGAATAATAAGCTGACCTTTTGCATTTACTTTGTACATAGAAAACGCTACAAATTTATTAAAACGGAGATCTGCAGATTAATGTTTTAAGTATTATTGAAAACGGCACGTTTTATTATTTATAAAAATTTAAAATTCTACCTACTTGAACCTCTTAGAGCACATGATTTAAAACACAAGCATAAAAATGTTATGTAAGATTCAAATATTATAGGCTTCAAAAATGTACATGCTCTGAATAGCAACTCCAAATAATGTCAGTGAAGGTATGTCAGGTGATGGTAAACCTCTACTGGCTACTATTCTGACAAAAAGTCGTACACCAATCACTGTAAGTCTATTGCCTCATTTAAAAATCAGTTATGTAGTTGAATCATGCTCACTTTTAGATCATTCTTTTAACAAGTAATTTCACTGGTATATCACCATAAAATGTCACAGTATTATAATCAAATAAAATTAAAACAACTTGATTATTTAGTAGCTAAACATAACAAATATCGTCATGTGTACATCAAAACTCAATTTCCACCAGTACTACAGTAGAGTCTTGTCCTAAGAGCCAGTATAGTTTTTCATTTTCAATATTAAAGAATTGTTATAGCTTGAGAGAGAAATTTATAGAGATATGAGTTCCATCATTTGTTATAATCAACTGTATGGTCTGCTCTGGAATGTTTTGGTCCTCAGAGTGGAGATTATGGCCAATGCTTGTATGATCTACATTGCTTGACTTCTCTGGCTCACTCTTCCTATTAGAAAAAGGTCCAAGTACACAGAAGAGCAGTCTGTTTGTAACTCAGACAGGAAAACTTGTCAGGAGGTTTGCTGACAACAAATTTCATTTAGCTAGCTTTATTATAAACAACTTCATCTACAGGTGCATTTTGCATTCAAATTCTTTTTTATCAAGATCTTTTCCTAACATTAAAATGTGTTTATAAAGCCTGTAAGTGGTTAATATAATAAGATTTTTAATGAGTTGGAATATTAAATTAAGTTGTGTAGAAACGCTTCAGGTGCTGATATAACTAACTTACACACTGTACATCATTAACTTTATCATTAAGTTTACCTTCTCTTCATGCAACAATATAGAGCTCTCATGCGGTAGTAACTCTCAGCTACTTTGCACTGCAAATTGTGTTTTGTTGCCTGTTTAGCAGGATTTTCTGTGTCTGGGATACCTGAGCCCCACTGCCAGAGCCATCCAGCTGCTCGGTCAGCCCCGGGTGCTCTCATCCTGGGCTGGTTCTCAGGCCCTGTGCTCTTTGCTGCAAGAGACAAATGACGGCAGCCCCTGGCACCACAGCCTGATCTGCTGAAGCTCAGATCAGCTTGGAGAGTCACATTTTCATTCCTCTGCTTGTAGCTGAGATTCCTTGAAGCAAAGCTCTGGAAATGACTCTCTCTGATTTTTGTGTGAATGCCCAGGGCACACCAGATGAAGCATGCTTTAACCTTACCTTCCAAATCTTAACTTTGATTTATCTTGTTTGTAAATCAGAATGAGATATGGATTACACAGCAATCAGAATGCCAGAGTTTTTCATACTATAGTTAATACTGAAGTGTCTGACATTACATGTGTAAGTTAGATGTCCTTTCATTACCATCTACTGGTTTTATAGGAAACTTATGCTCCTAACTTTTAAAAAGCAGGAGTTTCCCTGCTCAGGTGAAACCTACCTCAGGGTTTTCCAGAGCAACTAATCTTCCTTGTGAGCTACTGCACTCTTTGCTGCAGGCAAAAAAGCCATGTGTTACTGCATGATGAGCTCATGCCTGGTCATACAACTAGGACTTTGAGTATGTCTTGTCATATGACCAAACTATCTTCCCCATAATGGGGAAAATTTCCCTTTACCTGGCAGATGTGGGTATAAGGTGTGCTCCAGTGTTTGGATAACTGGCCAACAGTAGATGAGGAGTGAAACAATCCTCTTCATACTTAATTTTCCAGAAGGTGCCTAAAACAGATGGTGTGAATACCTTTCTAGAGGTCGCCTCATCAATCTATACGTCTATGGTAGCATTCTCTTTGTTGTCCACATTTTGCTTCCCTTCATATACTCTTCATCTGCCTTCTTACATTTTGTTCTTCTATCTGAGGTTTGTCATATCTCAAAGTGACAGGTCACTGAAAAATCTCCCAATGTGTTGGAAGTATAACATGTTTTGTCTTGATTTTGGCTTCAAGGAGCTTGAGATGGTATGAGAAAAGCTCCGTTTCTCCAACACCCTTTGCTGGGCCAGTCACAATAGCTTACTCTGTCTCAAGTCCTTGAACCACCAAATGATGTTAATGATATGTATCTCTGTCAAGTGCTGGGAAAATAGCAGCATTATAAATAAAAAGAAAGATGTGTAGTGCTCCATTACACAGAATTAGTACCTGGCATTAGCTGAAGTTTCTTACTTCAGGGAACCGAGGAGCTGATGGCTATGCATGCTTGGAAGCGTAACATTATGTGTCAGTCACTCTGGCAAGATCTACATCCTAACCAGAGAATAAAATAGTTAGAAGCAATACTTTGTGCAATAAGGATGGCAATCTCACTCCAAACAACAAAGAAAATAAAATATTGTTTTTATTGATAACATTTGGTTAAGGTATATGGTTATTGCCATATACTCTTAATTAAAAGATATTAAATGGTGTCAGTGAATTGATAGTGCTGAGGAACATAGAGCCACTGCTGAATATTCAGCAAGGTTAAGTGCAGCTATTGAGGCACCTACCATTGCAGCAAATGGGCTGCAACATCAGATTTTAATATATAGGGCCAGTCCTCTCAGACTGTGGTGTAGCTCAGCTGTTCTGCCTCCCTTCATGAAATTGATGGGGATTCTGCTGTGCTTGCCACACTCCAGTGCAGAGCACTGGAGGGCATTCAGCATGTTGAGAAAGGTCGAAACAAGACTACATCAGCTTCTGAACCTAAAAACTCTGAACTCTTTGCTACCTATTAGGATGAACGAACAAAAGCTGTGTTCCGATGTGTGACATCCCAAAGAATTGCTTGAGGCAGATGAGAAAGTTACTGCTACTTAAAGGAAGGAGCAGTTGTCTGGAGCAAGCTCCATCCCTCAGTGCAAGCACCACAGCACAGCTCCAGCACTGGCTGTAGGTTTGGTAATGAAGCGCTCATTCCAACAGTCATTAATGTTTTGATATCCTTTAATTTGGTTAACAGGAAAGTATTAGTTGTTTATTTTCAGGTACCATGGAAGCTGGAATAAACAATGCCTAAAGAAATACACCATAGCCTGGCATGTGCTAGCAGTTTCTAAATCGCAGTTTCTAAATCACAGTTTCTGCATTTTCAAAACTTGTAATATGCCCTGTTCCAGTATGTTGAGGGTTATGGGGATCTCTCTTGGCAAAACGCTGAAATAAACCTAAAATAAAAATGGCTCAGTGTGCAAACCCTCAGGCACAGAGCAGGAACAGCAGGAGGAGGGAAGGCAGCGTCCCCCACGCCCAGGCTGGGTCACATAGCAGCTGCAGGGAGGTTCTCCTCTGTTTGGGGAAAATACTAATTAAGTAGCTTGTTTACTCCTAGGCAGACACCCTGTTCTCCCCTCAGAGCTGAGTGTCACCACAGGGCTCCAGTCTCGCCTGCTTTACCACCTGCTGGATGAATCACTCTACTCTCCAGCCCTGGCTGGTTCTTTCCTGTGCCCAGGACTCTGGAGGGACCCCTCCTTGACAGTGAGCCTGGGCTGCACACAGGACTGGCACTGCAGTGTCAGCTTCTGTCTCTATGCAAAGATGGCTAATATACAGTCTTGACCTACGCTGATTTGTAAATATTTTCATTTTTTGCAGGTCACTAACTGCCCCGTTTGACTTTGAAAAAAAATTTTTCGCATATTTCTTCCTCCCATAAAAATGATATTCTAGACCTTTCCTTCTAATATCCTGGCTATTATGCTATCAGCAGTGATTGGTTTAAAACTAAGAATTAAAAAAGCAAAATGAATGTTTAGCTTTTTGCCTATGTCCTCATCCCTACACACTTATTAATCCAAATATACAAGCTCTTCTTTTCTATTTATATTACAGTAAATGAAAGTTTCTCAGAGGGAAAGAAAGACCTGTACTGCTCTGTGAGGAACGTGATACACAACAAGCAAGGGACTGATCTTCTTAATGTCACGCTGCTATTGATGATGTGCTTAAGTACTGCTTCTTTCTGTATATGGATGTAGGCTGAGGCAGGGCAGCCAGGCCCTGTGACTCAGGGAACAAGTATGTAACTAAAAGCTCACTGCACCGCTGTGGTCAGCATTACATCCACCAGGAATTTCTTCTGGCAGCTCCACCAGGTTTTGAAAGAAATACTGTGGAAAGTTTCTGTTCCTCAGCTTTCCCTCTCATCAGATCAGAAATTCCATTGCATAAATGTAACAGATTCACAAAGAGGCTTCCATAGTTGCTTTGCTTCTTGTTCTTTTCAAGAGCGCAGTTTTCTAGTTTTTGTTAAAATTTAAATCAAGGATGAATTAGTACAATGTTTAATGTTTTTCAGTTACGAGTTGAGTTAGAATTCCTCGTAGTTTAATTACATTTACATTAGGTAAAAACCTGGGCACGGGAGCAGCTCTCCCCATCTTCAGACTACGTTTACTCTTGTGATGTTTAATAAAAGCCCTATAAATCCAGAATTAAAAACAACTTAAATTCTGCAGCCAGATCTGTGGAATCAGTGCTGCTTTGCTGAAATTTCTACATCACTTTCAGCTTAATTAAAATCTGCTTGCTTTTATTAATTGACAATTGCAAATGTAGAGACTAGACCAGAATGTAGTTATTTTCTGGCACTCTTCTCTCTCCTTTCTGCATGTTCTGCTGTCTACATGGCTCATGCAGGACATCCAAGGGAACTTTTTGCGTCACCATTGCCTAAATTGTGGAGCTAATACAATACTGGATCCTTAATGCTTTCAATACCTAGAGAAATGGAGAGTGGGCATTCCAAAAGGGTTCCAATAAGCTGGATTTATGGATCATTACAGCTACAGAATGGAATTGTGCGAATTTATCCACTAACCTTGAAATCTCGCCCTTAGCAGAAACCATGTTATAGTGATGCATTTCTTTACAACATCCAAAATAGAACAAGTTACGATGGCAAATACGGAAAGAGAAGTACAGTTGTCTGAAAATCAGATTTAATCACTTGTCCTTCCTCTCTGTATGCAGCTGGCTAATTAATCCATGCTTTAAGGTAATGCCTTCCCTCAGACCCTGGGCTGCAGAGAGCCACCAGCTGACACCCACCAGCCAGCTTTCTTTTCTGCCCTCTTCCCCCTCTCGTGGATTGCTCAGTGGGTCATTCAAAATCACACCTTCTCTCTTCATGTTACTGTACCATGTGTTACTGGTTCTTAGCCAATTTAGGAGGCAATTTCAAAGCTGTTCTGGATGATCAAAGGCCCCTAGTTTTTTTGAAATACCTACTTCCCTTTGGTAGACTTGGCAACAAAATCCCCCGTACTTAATGAGGAAATTAAAACTCATTAGCCATTGAAAGGGTGATTTAATTTTGTGGTAAGATAATGCCCAAATCTGCATTGAAACTACATGTGTCATACTTTATACAAACCTATAATGGAGATTAATGCTTGTGGCTTATTATTGACTCTTGATAGGCGCCGTGCGTGATAGATTGATTTTTGGATCACTTTAGGATGATGATAGGTTTGGGGTGTTTCACTTCATGTCCTCTGTTTTAGAGATATGCTGATAGTCTCTAAATCAGTTAAAAATCTTGATACTTGTATTGCTAATTTGATGTTTGAGATCAGTTCAGCAAGGCAGCTCACACACCTTAGACAGCTTAATACATTAGACTGGCTGTACCTCCAGGACTGGAATGGTTTAAAAATTACCTTTCTGACCATGACCATTGAGACCATTATATTATTTACTGAAAACTGATCATATAGAATATAAAATCACCACAGGGAAGGAGCCTGTAGCTGATCAGAATCTTCTTGAATACTTGGGAATTCAAAATACTTTTTTTTTTTTTTAAGTCCCATAGTTCATTGTTTGAATGGGGTATTTTATTGTTGCAGATAAGAAATTTAAATAGATGACTGTCCAGTTACCAAGGACTTCCACTGTGTGTATTACAGTTTGGAAGATAACATTGTGGTTACATTGGCAGTTTTGGACTCAATCCTAAAGCTCTTTTTCTTCCTCAGCTACTGCACTGGTGTTCTCATGACTTGAAAGAATCAGTTTGTCGAACAATATGAATATATAATATAAATAATTAATATTATGTGTCTTATAGAGGACAAGTTAGACTTAATTTATACTGGTATGGTATTTGTCATCTTTGGATGAAAGGTTATGTGTTAATAAAACAACATGCCTTGCTGCAAACCTCTCCAACATATGCTTCAGTCAAACCTGCTGGGTTTGCTTGTGTCCTTAAAGAGAAAAATAGAGAAAAAAGAAAACAGAAGACTGTGAAAATCAGTCCTGAAGTTTTTGTTGGCTTTGTCTTTTTCTTACTCTTACCATGCACAATTAATGCATTGTCCAGCTGAGTATGGTTTTGACAGAGCACTGGGGGAGCATGATGCAAGTAATAAGCGAGCTGAGGAGTAGACACTTTGGATACTAAAATGACAAGGTGGTGCTTCGCTGTTTACTGGTAATAAAAATATGTGGTGTCTGAATAAGAACTGTTGTGTACTAAAATTTTCACTTGAACTGAGCATGAATGACTGCTGCTTCCCTACTATTAAGAACTTGCCTTTAGCAGTGTTAGACAATCAAAATCCTGAGTTTTCAGGGTTTAGGTCTGGTGGTCCCTGAGCTTGAAGTCTGAGATTATCTCAGCAACATTTTGAATGCAACTAAGAGTGAAAATCAGTGCAGGGCAATTCCTGCCTGAACTAAAATAATACAACAGAGGTGAAAAAAAAGAGTGTAGAGATAAGTAAGCAGAGTCTCTGCAGCTTTTAGAACCATGTTTGTGCAGAGACATATTTTGTTCAGCAACACGTCTTTAATCGGAGCAAGCTGTATTGCCTCAGGTTGGGTTGGAGCTGGGAGATCTTTTGCGCCTCCAAATACCCCGTTCATCCTGACTACCACTTGTATGTGTCAGTGGCCTTGATCCCTTCTCACTCCTGTCAGTGAGTTCCTGTGCCCTGAGGCCAAGGCTTAACTCTGCCTGTCCTTGTGCAGAAAACAGGAGGGATATGACTACCCTGACTCAAATCCTCTAGAAAACCTGCACCAGGACTGCAGCAGGATTTCATTACTTACTACAGGATGATGACTACTACTTTACATGCTCTGTGCCTACAGTGGTAGTAAATTATCAATTTTGGCCTTTTAAAACATTTTACATCTGCTAAGTTACCACATTAGACAGCAACCACAATACTGGACTGAGAGCTGAACTAAGAAATGAGTAAAGAAATATAAACATGTAAATTTGACACAAAGATGATTGCTATAGTCCAAGCCATGAGGATTCAGCATATGACTGGACTGCATCTCATACTGCTGATGGTATTTGCTAAAAGTTGCTGCTATTCATGGTGGAAGTTGAGATGATAGTTGCTGTTTATTCTGAAAATGCAGATATCTTTGTTGGGTTCAGATATTGCAAAAGGTTAATGAGACATTATGTCACAAGTGGCCAGAAATTCTCTGAAATTCGCAAGCAGACGGTTTGTAATGCAGTGTGACAAGCTGCTCTTGTTCTCCAGCTACATCAGCACTCCTAAAGGACAGTAGACTACACAGAAGATTACTCTTGAAATTAGAAAGTAAATTAGTTTTGGGGGTGGCAAATGGATTTTTTTTAAAAAATAATATCCACTCTGGATACATAATGAATTTAGGAACAGAATTATTTCTGACTACCATCTCTAATCTGTTGCTCTTCTACTGAGCACCCTTTTTCAAATTTTCAGTGTGTTGATGTGCCTTTTACCACTTAACTTTCCTGTAACTGTTTATTCTTCATGTGGAAGAAAACTATATCTGATTTGTATGGTCAATAGAACAACTCAATTTTTAAAATGGAAAATATCATTTAGTCTAGAGAGGAATATTTGGAACCTCGGAAACATTGGAATTTTTTCTATTATTTCCAAATGAAAAAGACAAGAATTAGGTTGACAAGGAAAATTATTGAAGTGCCTTGATCTATTCGCCTACTCCACCATGACTGAGATTTTTGTTTGCTGTAGCAGGTCAGCTTTAAATTACAGCTAACATACCATGAAGTTCCTGTGGAGCATGAGGAATAGAAAAAACCCTGCAAAACATTAGTTTATGGACTCCTTTTGGTGTTTTTTTAACCTTGAAGCCTAAGGCATGACAGAAGTCACTAATTCTACTAGTGATAGTGATGTCTCAGTTTCTGATTATTCAGGCACTCATGTACCACACCAGAGCTGCAGGGATATGCACTCCTCCAAAAATCTCCTTTGGAGCACGGGAGTACATGTACCAGTCCCAACTTGAGCAGAGCCTGGGAAGGGGCTTTGGTGTTTTCTCAAGTATTGATGTGAGGCTCTGGCTGCACTGCCAGGAGAGTTTTAAGTGCAGAAAAGGAGAGTTTTAAGTGCAGAAAAGCTCAACAGTGCCCGCAGCTGAGGTGCCAGCCTAAGGCAGCCCTGGGGGCTGTGTGCTGGCTGCAGGGGTGGCAGGAGGGAGAGCACCTGTCCCCAGTGTGGGCTGCTCTGCTTCAGTGCCCACCAGGGCCGGACCCCGCATCTGCTCTGGCTTCGTGGCTGCCAGGGGACACCTGCAGCCTGGCTCAGGAGGTCTGGTTTTGAGAGGCAGTGCTACAGAAAGGTTTTTATGCGCAGCCATGTGGGCAGATCATCTTCACACGGTCTCACAAGGTATTTGTATCTTTTATTTAAATTCTCTGAGCATTGCCAGCTGCATTGACTGCTGTATTCAGTGAGTGAAAAGACTGTAATAGCAACCGAACACGGTAATTGGTCTTTGCAACCTAGATTTCTTTTCTGCTATAAGCAAAAACCACTATTCACATCTACCTTCTACCATGAAAGCAACTTCTACTTTTTGTGGCCATCTTTTTATTTTTTTCTAAAATGTAAACCCACATCCCAGCTATAAGCTGTTATTAAAAAAATTGTAATTGATATGCTAAAAGCTATTTCAGCTGAGTAGATCTGAAAGAGTAATGTTATCTGTAATATTTAATACAGAAAGATGCTTAAGTGATCTCAGTTAAATTTGCTGCTAGACAAACAGACCAGTGGGAAAAGTATGTACAGTAAAGCAATTAAATACCAGAGTGTCACAATGCATCCCCTTAGCTACATATTCCTAGGGGTATTTATGATACCCAAATCCTGAAGTGAGGAATGTGTGAGGACAGCATGAAAATATTAATAAGGGAGAGTGGAGGAGACATTATGTTGTTGAGTGGTTTTGAGCGCAGGAACAGTATGAAGGTGGTGGTAGTATTGTAGGTTCACTCAGCCAGGAGTAGAAGATGACTAAAGTGTTGCTTCCATGAGTCTCATGGGTAAGAGACAAAGTGGCCACTAAGGCAAGCAAATGTGTATTTTATCTGCTAATTTCTGAATTTCTTAACTAAAAAGACTGTGTCTCCCCAGTACGCTTTAAACTCCAGTGCCTTGCCCAGCAAATAATTCTGGCTTGCCACTGGCTTTGGGTCAGCTGCAGTGCACTCGCAGTCCAACAGCTTGTCTAGCACCCCAGCAGTCAGCCTCTTTAAATGATACTAGAGATCACCTCCCTGCATTCCTCAAGGAAACTCTTCAACTGCAGTCATCCTCAAGGCCATGACATTTCAGTGCAGCAAAACGAACACATCGTCTTTTCATAGTTTCCTTTCTAAGCTATAGAGAGGCTATTTACTTTGCTTGTCACAACTTTCCTTCTATGGCACTTCCCTGTAAAGCTTTGATCAGTAAGCACTCCATGGAATGTGATAGCTGGAAAACATCTGAATATGGATTTCCATCCTGTAGAAATAATCCAGATTCCAAAAATCATACAATTCTAGACTGCAAACCTGCTATTTCCTGTTTTTTAAAGAAAAAAATCAGAGAATTCCATGGGAATATCATTCACTGAAATATTTCCACCAAGCTCCACTCCATGGACTTTCTTACTTACATCTTCAAAAATGAAGAATTTATTTTTAAGTCAGCAACTGCCTGCCCAGTGTTGAAAGAGTACGCTGCCACCAATACTATCTATGGATTAAAATATTGTAATAATGTATTTTAATAACTTTGGGAAGATGATAAGGATTTAAAATAATACTTATTCCTCTTGTATGAGAAGAAGCATTGATCACCTCTATAGTTAACAATGGTACAGTTATCTCTCTCTTTAGGAACACCCTATACTCTCCCAAGGAAATACTGCTTTCAGTTTTAGGAATGGTTTATTGCTTTCAAAGTTTTCAGATCATTTAAGAGATTTCATTTTCAAAGATTCTCACTCTGGAGGAATGCCCCTTTGAGGATTTCCTCACAGAAAGAGCTGTCTGCTTTGAAGATTTTCATTTCTTAAAAAATAGTCACATTTCTGGGGTGTCCTCTTTGAAGACATTTTCTGTATCACTTAAAAGGTTTCCATTTTAAATATCTTTTGCTTTCACAGACAGCATCCACTTGAAAATATTTTTCCTCTGTGATATTCTTTTTGATAATTTATACAGTCTTGTAGGAGTCCATAAAATAATCCCTATCAAAAAAGCCCAGGAAACATAAGGCTGTTCCTACATAAGGTGCAAAAGTATGTGGAAGAACTTAGGATAGGATAGTATGAGAGCACAGTTTTCGAAAAATTGTACAAAAATAATTCCATTTTCTAACATCAAAGAGTAACGCGTAAAGGTGAGCTCATCTGTCACTTATACGGCCTTTAAAAAATTACTGTGAGACACTTTTTACTCCTTTTAAATTATTTGAGTTCAGAGTTCAAGTTCTGGTATTCTTGAAATCAATAGCAAAAGTCCCATTTCAGTCCAGCTGTGCAAAGAATATTCTTTGAAACTGCTATGAGTTTTTGTTCTTTGTTTGAGAATGTATTGCTTTAATTTACTACTATATTATTGGAGATTTGCCATCTTTTCCTTGCTGGTGTTGAATTTTTAAAAAAATGTGCTCTCCATTACTTTTTTGGTCACCATTTTAGTAATCATAATTATTATACCTGCAAAACTAGGCAACCTCAGAGCTTGTACAAAACTGAGCTCATTGTGTATATTACATGAAGTCTTCTGTCCGATGTTGGTCTGCGAGTTAGATAGAGGGCAAGTCAAAATTCACCTTAATGCAACCTTAAGTTTGCATCTAAGCCTAGTTTGGGGATATTTGCTCAGGCTGTGGCTGAAACCTCTGCCCTGGGTTTGCTCCTGTCTGCAGGGCATAGAGCAGGAAAGGCTCCTGGACTGCAGATGAGCAGCTGGAGGCAGGAGGGCTGAGGTCTTGGGGGGTCTCCTCTGACAAAAATGACTCTGAGTCTGTCTAGATCTCTTCAGTGTAAAGTCAGACCAGAAGAGTTTAGATCACCTGCAGCAGTGGATCTCCTTGATTTAGCAAAGGAACAGAGGAAAGTCCCCCTGGCAAAGCAGGCTTATGGGATGAGGGCTTAGTGTTTGCCACCACTCAAACACCACTCACTACATATTTATTGGGACAGGCTCCCATTTGCACAAAGCAACAGATTCCAGTGCATCACTGGACTAAATGCTTCAACTCTGTTAAGTAAGTCATACCCTTATATGTGTATTAATAACCAAAATTTAGGCAGCTTCTCTTCAGAACAAAAATAAAAATCATCTTGAAGTCCCTAAATTTATTCCTTGTCTGATCCTCAAATATCAAGAACCTTTGTTACCTGAATACTGATTGGCAAAAGCTATCGTAGTAATGAAGGACTCGCTAAGAACTAAAGCCAGGATTTTTTAAATTGTGGGTCTTTCATGTAACCCACTCATGAAAATAAGCATTAAATATTGATTTTGAAAGTGAAGTGCTTAGAGATTTTTTTCCTGGGTTTGTGACTGCCTGGCAGGTGGGACAGCCCCGCTGTCTGCAATGTAAAGATTTAGGCTGGTAAAAGCACCGTCATTAAGGGAGCAGTCCTCATCAGAACTCGCCAGCCACCTTGCAGTCAGGGAAAAACTAGGTTTCACTGCCCATCGACTAAATTACTAATGTACTTGGAGAACAATCACAGTTTTGGTGTCAGAATATTTCACCTGTGTCTTGTAGAGGGTCAGGCCAACACTTAGACAGCTGCTCGTGACAATAAAGATTGTTACATTTTTTTAGATCAAGAAGCAGAGAAGCTCGACCCTTTATTTTATAACATCAACACATGAGAAAAAGAAAAATAAAAAGAAAAATTCATTTTATTTCTCTCCCCTGAGAGAAAACAGCTGCAGCCACGGCTGTACATGACCCACAACATGATCTTACTCCACTATCTCTACGAGACAAAACCAAGAGAGCCCTATGAAATGAAAGATGTTTGCAATCACCGCTGGCATATATTGTTTGCAATAAAAAGTAAAACTGATTTCCAGTCCTGAAGAAAGTAAATGTACATGTTTTTAATCATAGTGATAGAGAAAGGTGAATTTGCTGTGGAAAATAAATTTCCAGGTGGCTATACTAGAAGCAAGAGAGGAGAGTGGGCAGACAGATAATTTGGTTGTCATGAGCAGACCTTTGGACCCACGTTCAGTGAAGTACGGGATGAGTTATGTCACATGTTTCAGTGTTTGAAATGGTAGAGAACAGCAACACTGCCAGCCTGCCCAAGGTAAGCTGTCTTTCTAGCAAGGATGCTAGAAATAAGATGCTGGAGAGCGGCCTGTGGGATTCAGGCCAGCAAGACAAGTTCTGACCTGAACTCGAAAAAGAGAAATTTATTTAGGGCACTGTGCTTGTAAGAGCTACACAATAGCTTCAAAACTTAGTTTAAGAAAACAAAGTAAATCAACATAGACTGCTGGGAAGAAATGTTGATTAAGGACATTGTTTACAGGAGCACAAAAAGATGAATAGCTACTAATAAATGTTGGGACTTCGCTCAAAGGCATCTGGGGAATTTATGAAGATGATAAGGACTGGCTTAAGACAGAATAATGGAGTTTAATATAACAAAGACTGGTAAACTAAATGATCAACCATTCCCATAATACCCTGAGGATCTGTTGTTCTAAGCAACACTATTTAATGACACTACCATTAACGATTTGGGGAAACTGAAGGACGGGGCTGTTTGGAGATAAGGACAAACGAAGAGTTGTTACTGTGTAAGTGCCTCTAATAGCAATAAGCATCATATCCTTTGAAGGAGTTTTAGCATAGTCTGATAACATTTTCTTAAAAAAAGAATTTGTTGAAATCCTCTGCCCAAAGCTCTTCAGAGAAACTAAGCTGACACAAGATTAACAGGTACATGCTTTGATATATTAATAAATCGTTAATTATTAGTTATCGATACTAGATTAATAAAAGATATTAAATGAAGGACAAGAAAAACGCTCTATTTTGTTACAGTACAGAGAGGTCATTGGTAGTGTACCACAGGGACCTGTGTTGTTCAGCATATTCTTAAATGATCTGGAAAAAAGAGTGATTATCGAGGCGACCAAGTTTGCTGATGATGCTGAATTATTCATGGTAATAAAAACAAAAGCTGACTGTGAAGAATTGTGGAAAGCTCTCATGATACTGTGTGACTGAATGATAAAATGGAAAGTTAAATTCTGTGCTGAAAAATGGAAGTAATATGTGAGAGAAAACAAGCCAAAATATACATGCAAAATCCTGGAATCTAAATAAATGGCTTTCACACAGCAAAGAGTGCTTGAGTTGTGGGGGGTTCTGTGAAAACACCAGCTCATGGCTCAGTAGGATTCAAATATGCAAATGAGATTGGTATTATAAGAAAGAAAAATCATATAAAACTAGAAAGCATTTATTATGCACCTATATAAAGCCATTGAGTGTATAACTTGAATAATGAGAACCATTCTGTTCTTCTAGAATAGGATTATGAAAGGTATTAAAAAAACCCAAAACAAATCATTGAAAACAGGAAATTGCTTCTAATAGAGGAAACATGAAATTTACTGGAACTCCGGAAAGAGAACTGAAGACAGTATGATGGAGGCATATACATTCAAGAACAGCAAGTATCGGCACACAGGAAAAACCATCCA
This sequence comes from Hirundo rustica, assembly GCF_015227805.2. NCBI lineage: Eukaryota > Metazoa > Chordata > Aves > Passeriformes > Hirundinidae > Hirundo > Hirundo rustica. The sequence continues at coordinate 17,922,603 of NC_053458.1, forward strand.
TCTACTAAAAACAAAAAACAAAACCCAAAAAAACAACAAAGCAAACAAAAAAAAACCACCTAGTGGACATCAAAGGAAATTATCAGGCAGTGGGCTTGACACAACCAAAAAAAAAAAAAATCTCCAAGTTATTTCCTAAATCACAAGACTTGTTCCCCTAGAATGCTGCAGATGTCAAAAAGTACTCAGGCAAATTCTTGGACAAGATGTTTTCTGAGAGTGCAGATGCTGTTTTATCCCCAGCAACTCCAGAGACTCAGTCTGGGACAATGTACAGCAGCAACTATCTTTGTGTGCTAATTCCTAAAGTCTTCCACAAAGCAAATGTTATTAACTACTCATACTGCTACTGAACTACACAGATGGTTATTCATTAGCTGTTCTTGAAATAAAATGTAAACAAACAGTCAAAGTGAAACACCTAAGTGTATCAATGATCAAAGGAAATTATTTAGGAAAACAAAATATTGCTGCAGCAGTAAGATTACTGTGATTTTAAGAGTACGGTACTTTTGAACAGCTGATAACAGTATCTGCACTTAAATTTTAGTTAGAATAAAATGGATAGAGGATACAAGCCTGTGTGCTTTGTAATGTAACAACTGAATGTGGAGGGCTTTGCTCACAGTATTTTACCTTATGCTTGCCTCTTACTGGACACTTCAGCTGCCTTCTGAAACATCTGATGCAGGATTTCAGCAGAAAACTGACAGTTCCTAAGGACAGGAGAGTGTTTTTGGCAACAGATTTTTTTTTTCTGACTTTCTGAAAAATGAGAAAGACCAAGCAAAAACAAACTCGAGCAACAGAGAAAACAGATGACCAGATAAACAGATGATGCTATCACTGTGTTCCAAATATGGCAGACATTTCATAAGGCATTCAGAAGTGCACTAAAAATGATCTAAATAGTATAAAAAGTCAAAGCTATATTAACAGGAAAGTGGAATACCACATTGCATGAACAACTGATCAAGAGGGTGCTATGGCATTTTATCAGAAATGCACTGAATGCTTGTAACTTTTTTATCCTTTCTAAAATTAAATGCTCTAGGTGAAATCCTGATTGATTATCACTTTTATTGATGCTTTGTGGGGGATCAGAGTTTTGCTGTACAAAGTCACATCCATTATTTCAACTGGATTTGCAGACTCGGTTCCAGTGTCTTTTCTGCTATATTCAGTACGTACATCTCAGCCCCCTTTATATGGAAGAGCTTCTAACTCAGAGGATAAACTGAATGAGTATTAGCTCACTTACTTAGATAGATTTTGGTAGGTGTCATGAAAGAAGGAGAAAAAAGAAATTTTGCAGAAGAGAAAAAGAGGTTTGAAGATGGCATTACTATAAAGGCAAAGAAGGTGAGCAAATTAGGCAGTTAGAGGAATGAGATGGAAATCAGATTTTCTACTAATTGCTGAGAAGTGGAAGTATTAGTCCTTCTACCAATGCAAAAATGCATAAGATGTATTTAGATTTGTAAGGGGGAAAAAAGACAAAAAAATTCCCAGAACAATGTGGCAACAAACAGGACTGAAAGCAATGGAAAGTAGGAGAAACCAACTACAAACCCAACCTCCAGTTGTGCAAAGCTTACTAAGTATGCCAGAATATACAGGGATTATACAGAGAGAGAGAGAGAGAGAGTAAATATATAAATGTGCCCTGGATTTATGGTGGTTGTTACATGCACTTCTATGTTTCTGATGTCTTCAGTGTTACTCTCAATCACGATCATAGTACTTTATTACACGTAATCAGTAAAGAATGCTACAACCACAGACTTTTAAAAAAAGCAAACAAAACATAACAATGTAGAAGGCAAAATCCTAAAAGCATAGCAGCTGGTATGATGAGCTTTATATAAAATCTAAGCAAATCAAATATTTAAAAGGGATTTTCTAAGAAAGTTTCTTATTTTCTAAATAAGTAATTTAGTCTAGTGGTCAGTGATGGGTGCTGAAGACAATTTCTGAAAGAGGAAGTAGATGCAGATATCCAAGTTATAATGGGATTTAGGAGAAGCATTAGCAGTAAACTGCTTCAGAGAATCAGAGTGACTTTTCCAAATCAGAACAACAAAAAGTTGCAGAGTAGAATGAGAATTTGTACGCACCCCTAATTGTTAATCCAGTTACTGAGCTACACGTGGTGTCAGTTAGAGGAGAAGGATACTGAAGTATTAAAGCATACTGAAAATTTTCTAGTTTTGGACATATGTGTAGTTTTATAGTGTTCTGGTTCCTAAATTCTTTATTGGGCTTCATTGCAATAGTTTTGATGACAGACACCAAGGAATTTATACTAACCTGAAAAAAATTAAAGCGCAATCAAATAATGGGCTACCTTCAACATATTTTTGCTAGATCAAAATACAGAAATCACAGAAGATGCTTTGAATACTTTTAAACATTCTTCTGGGTTTGAGAACTTACAGGAACATTTGGATCGCAATTTCAAGTTTTCTTTCATAGGTATAAAATTTTCGGGTTTTTTGTTTGAATGCAGTCCAGGGATTTCTCATGCACAGCTGAGTCTTCTAGAAAATCTGTACCAAACATTTGAAGATCTGTGATGAAATACTGGGATCTGGCAAACAATAATGAGGAGAAAATGCCTAATAGCCACCTATGTAGTACCCTGACGTGACGTTTCACAAGGAACCACGGAAACACCGATTTCTGCGAAGAAACAACCCAATTCACTGCAGTAGTTCCTTTGTACGTCCCCCTTTATTATTTTTATGTAGTGTTATAGTTGTATAGTCAACAGGTTGTTTTCTGGAAAGTGACTGCGTAGTCGAGGGCAGCGAGCGATGGGGACAAGGCTCCCTGCCGGGGCTGGACCTCCGCGGAGAGCAGGGTGCGCAGGGGCCCCACTGAACCTTTTCCCAGAGGGGAAGGGCCGGGTTCCCGGCGCTGGGAAGCGCTGGGAGCAAGTGCGGAAACTCTCTCACTTCAACAAGTGGGGTCCGGCGGCACAGCCGCAGCCCGAGCGGGGCGGCTGAGAGCGCCTACAGACTGAGGAACCCCGGCCGCCCGCAGCCACCTCCGCGCCGCCCTACGAGGCCCTCCGCGCACTCCCGAAGCGGCGCGGGAGCAGGGCAGGCAGGAGAGGCGGGCCCGGGCGGGGCACACGCCGCCGCCGCCGCCGCTGCCGCCCCCCGCCCCAGGCGGGGCAGGCTGGCACCGCCTCCAGGGCCGGCTCGGGCCCGGCAGCTGAGGGCAAAAGCTTCAGCGGTGCGCATGGCGCATGCGCATCCTGCCGGCGCCTGCGCGGTAGCGGAGGGGGACGCGGAGCGGAGCCCGGCACTCGGCAACGCTCGGCGGTATCCGTGCAGGCCAGGCCGCCATTTTCTCTCAGCGTCCCCGTGCGCGGCTCCTGTCCCGCTGCCCGCGCTCTGTCCTGCTCGGCGATGGACGGGTGAGTGGGCGCCGGAGCGCTGGGAGCGAGCGCACTGCCGTGCTTTGTGCTGCCGGTCGGTGGTGGGACCTGTCCCGGTGCCGGGTGTCTCCGAGGGTGTGGGGAGCGATGAGCTTCCCGCCGCGGGACAGCTGAAACCTGAGGCCCCACACAGGCTGGGAGCGGGGCAGGAGGGGCTCAGTTTCTCCGTAAGGCGGGCCCCTCTGTAGGGTAATCCGTTCAAATCGCTGAGGGCCTTGGGCCGTCCCCTCCTTGAGTGTAGTGCCCGAGACGCCGCGTCTCGATGTAAGAAGAAGGAGCGCGATCTACATTCATCTTTGCCCCCCAGAGCCTCTCTCTCTCTCCATCTCCCCCGCCTTGGGCATCTATCCCCTTGCCAGGGGTGAGGAGGGGCACGCTGCAGGGCTCGGGTTTGTTTTGGAGCTGGCTGGAGGGGAGGAGCGATGCCAGCAGGAGCCAGATGTCGAGCTCTTTTGTTTTCAGAAACTGCCTAATAAGCCCTTTCAGCTTCCCCCCCTCCCCAGGTGGAAAGATGCCTTTGTATATACAGTTGACTGGCTGTAAAAACCAAAGAAGGGAAGGTTGGAAAGAATCTGCCATATGGGACAGTAAGGGTTGGGATAGGCAGGCACTACACGCCAGGCCTGCTTTTTGTTGAATCTGGAAAATGGGGCTGCTGGCTGAAGCCTTTGTCAGTGTAAATACAACAGTTTCAGCTTCCACATCTCCTATTGGGTTGTTCGCTCTGTTTCAAACAGAGAAGCCGTCTCTTTGGCATGCTTTAAGCATATAACCTTTCAACTGCGAGAGTTGCAAAGGCTTTTTATGGTTGTGATTATAATGGTGGGAGTTACAAATCCTGTCTGAGAACTACTGTCACTAATGAGTACTACACTGTGGAATGCTCTCCCATATTCTTTTGTGTGTGTGTGTCTGTGGACTAAGGTTTCTTTTAGGATGATGGTATACACTGTGAGTGATGATGTCACAACCTCTAAGGAAAGGATGTTCCTTGACATACCTGTTGCAGCGTTTCTCATAGGTGTACCTCATTAAATTTCATATAGGTATAGCTACCAATGTGTTGGGGATTTTTCCAAGCTAATTAAAAAAAATAAATATTGCTTTCTGCTGTTTAACTAGTAGGACAGACAAAGGTTTAGCTATGTTGCTGAACTGGTTGTTAATAGAGGTGTGTGAGAAGTTTTGTACTTACTTTTAAATTCCTCTATTTCCACCCTGTCTATCTCATGTAGTCCAGAAACCCTAAATAAGTTTCCTAAACAAATTTCCTGGCAGTGCTGCATTGGAGTAACATTTTCTTGAAACTTTGTACTCTTAAGAAAGGCCTGTATGCTCTGGGAGCTCCGTGGCTTTTTAAAGTTTCTTTTGTATTTCAGATCGATATGTTCTCTGAATATAGTTTCTTGCTCAGGGAAATTGTTGCCTCTTTGTTTCCTCATTATTTTGTCCTTGCAATACATTGAAAAGTTTGGTTTATGTGGATTAATTGGTTAACTTATGTTCTTGTTTTTTTTTTTCTTTTTTTACAGCATTGTCACTGATGTTGCAGTTGGTGTGAAGGTAGGATGTACACTTAACAAATAAGGGGGTAGAGTGCTGATACAAAATGAACTACTTTGAGCATCAGTAATTGCACGTTGGAAGATTTTAACTGGTCATTGTGAGCTGATACCTAGTCAGCCGTATATGCTTTATTAAACAACAATCCCTAGAGGTAGATTAGAGCCTCTACACAAAAGACTTTTCTAGGCACTGAACTGTAAACGGTGGTTCTGGATTAACATAGTAGTGTCAGCTTCTTATTTTAAAACTTGATTTATCATACTTCTTTTGAAACAACACTCCCGCATTGTTGCATGGGGCCTGTAAAAGTCATTTTTTCTTTTGTCCCTCCCCCTCCTCTTTTCAAAACAGTTTCCACTCAAGTTAAAAAAGAAGTGACTATCTGTAACAGGACAAAAAAATGGGAGTTAGAATTTGTTATGTAGACACAGAAGTGGGTGTTTGCTTTGCTGTACTTTTTACTTCTCAGGTTGTTATGAATTTATCATATTTTTATAGCAGGAAAGGGCTTCCAAAGAGCTGTTAATTTGCTATTTATTTTGCATTTTTTATTGAAAGCTGTCACAGGAATTAGATCAGTACTCCATAGTAGCAGAGAAATAATGGTAATGCAAAGGGATATGGGACAGGAGAACTTTAATGAATGCATGGGAGCAGTTCTATTTCAGTGGGAGAAACAGAAGTTTTCTAGTGCATACAGTTAACTCTTTACATTTGTTCAGGGACTTTGTAGCTGCATACCTGCCTTTTCACCTGGAGCTGATCAGTGTTAACTGCTTGCTAAGCCCAGCTTTGTCTAGTAAGGCCCAGTTGCTCAGATTCAGTATTGGTCCTGCTGGATTTGGACTAGTTCTTATATAATGCAGCCAGCCTGTAGATACAGCAGCTGTTCTCTCAGATGTACCTGTATAATGTTTCTGGCTAAGCTTGCTTCTAGGAAGAGCTGTGAGAGAGAAGTCAGTTACATAGGTTGTGGACCTGTCTAGCTCCATGTGTTCATGCAGTGTTGGAGACAAGCTTAAAATCATTCTCTGAATCATGAGTAAAGTGTAGTTAATAAGGTACTTCCGTGGGAGCTAATTCCAATAGAAATATGAACTGACATGATTATTTCTCTGTTGCCTGGGAGGACAGTGTTAGCTCTTAAAACATAGCAATGTATTGAGTAGTTTGGAGGGATACCTGAGGACATTCCAAGTCTTTCAGCAGCAAACTGTGCTCCATGTGCACAGCTTCAGTACAAAAATACAAAGTTATAAATTACCCTTAGTAATTTTTCTTCTTTCTAGTGACGAAGTAGTTTCAGGTAGACCATGTATTACTTGGATCTTAAATTCTGACATTTCTCACTTCAGGAGAAGTAAATGGGTTCAGGATCCCTTTCACTCTTTACTGTGAGCAGCTTCAGTCTATGAGAATTTGAGAGTTACGAGTTATGTCCTAAGTGGGTAGTGCAGTTTTGGAACCAAATTTTAAGATACTAGCCAGACAATGAAATAAAGATGTTTCAGATGATGTAACTGCTTTCTTCTGTTGATTGTAGAAGTTATATTATAAGAAAGGAGGCAGTTATTAAAAAATACAGGGAAAGGCTCAGAAGTATCAAAAAGTTTTGTTCTTTGCTTGTAAAAATGGGCTTGCTGTCTGGTTTTTAAAAGAAAGCAGTCTGTGCATGGAAGTAGTGCAAATAAATGAGGATGATGATATCCTGAAAAAAGCTGATAAATAAGGGAGGAATAAGCTGGATTGTATTCTGGAGTTTCTTTAATTATCTCAAGGTACTGGTAAGAATGGGAAATGGGATTTCTGTCTAATTGAGCTATAGAGTGTGCATAGTGATGTAATGCCAGCTTCACTTGTGTTTTGTGGAGGAACATGTGAAACATTTGTCCTTATGGTGCCTATCCATTGCTCTTGATGGACTGGTGTTTTAAAGTTGAGGAACGCTTTGCCTGTCAAGTGTATATAAACAATTGGGATTGGTCATTTGGCCTTCCTTTGGAAGTTTTCTTTTTCATGGGGTGCTGTGGGAATGTGTAAGGAGTAAGTTTTGAATTCAAGGAGTTGCATTAGCGATTTTAATGCTCTTCCAACACTGCTTTTATTGAGACTGGATAGTCATAGGATGTGGGAAGTCACCTTATCCGTCATATTTTTTTTACTTGATGCTTTCTGAGATTTTTCACTTTTTCACTTTTTTGAGATTTTTCACAGTGTATATGTTGATCTCTTGCAAAACATGTTTGTGATATATTCAGTTATACTTAGAGAAATGGATGGTGACATATGACTCCTCTGTTAGGAAAATTTGCTTTATTTTCTCATTGTCAGTCACGTCAGTACAAATTTAAAAGTTGTGTTAACTGTTGTCTGGCTGGTTGTTCTCTTAAACAGAAAAATGAACATGTTATATTTTTAAACCCATTCATAAAAGAATAAGAGAAGTTTATTACTGTAGTCTGAGTATTGTCTTTCCATTAAAGGAGGGCTTTTTAGCTTTGGGGACTGCATGTGGTCAAGGCAAGTATAAAGTAAAAGGAGTGCTTCCTTATAATGCTTTATTAAAAGTTTTATAATTGGAGTTATCTACAAATGAGGGTTAAACTTTAAACTATTACCGTTTATTTGTGTTGTATACTTGATTTAAAACATTTTTTGTTCATCTGATGTTCAGTCATCATTTGATTTACATGTTGAGTCACCAGAAACCAACACAAAACATAAAACTTAAAATGGAGGTGGAAAAAATGATGAATGCAGCTTGATAACTTGGTTTACAAGCAGTAAATGTGGGGATTTGTACAACTCAAAATACGCAGTGGGAACATGCTTCCTAGCTTAAATCTGAGGAGCAGCATGCTTTAATTTCTGAAAGCATTAGAACATGTCACAACTCAGTCATCTTTTAAGTACAAATGAAATAACTTATACTTGATTTGGTCTGTAATGTCTTGTTTTGCATACCTAGAATTCACAGAGGCAGGGAAATGTCACTGCACACAGTTCACCCCTTACATTACATTTTGCAAAATAGTGCAGAAAGGGATGAGCTTCAGCTCTCTGTCAGATGCTGATTTGTGAACTTGCGTTGTATATAAGCGGTTTGTGCAAAGTATAGTTGAATAAAGGAGAGTTAAGGATTACAGTAATGGTAATATTTACATAGCTCATCAATTTAAAAAGTAAAATTCAGTTCCTTGGAGAAATTCTATACATTTTATAAATTTCTTTATACATAGTTTCAAAAAATTATCATATTATATAAAATGCTTGCTTTTTTTAAAAAAAGTACATTGGAGTTGCTCTGTTCTTATTACATCAGGTGCTTAGTTGCTCTCTGGTTACGTAGTTTTGAGCATCAGCATCTAATAACTTCACTTTGAATTGCTCTCTTGTGTTCTCTTTACATTACAGCGCTTTAATCTTGATAACTGATTTGGCGCTTGATGTGGTAGAGCCTTTTTCAGCCATTGGATGTATGAAATATATGATGTATCTTTCCTCTGGAGTAATTAAAAGAATATTTGGAGGTATCTAAAACATGGCATAAGGAATACATGTCACACAGGTGGAGGGAATAACTTAGGTGAACTTTGGGTGCATATTGAGGGTAATCTCTCTTGCTGTGTTTCAGTGTGTGCCACTTCAGTCTAATGGATGATCTTTCTCCTGGGTGGGATGGGTAGCTGTGCAGTAAATGGGGCTTGAGCAATTGAGTGACTCATTTTGTGTATGTGCACTGCATGTTTCACAGTGGCTGAGGTGTTCTATCTGACAGGAGAAAAGAACCAGTCATTTCTTCCTGGATGCGTTATTTGGTACACAGCATCTGGGAAATTTTTGACCTTCTTGATGATGTTTTGGATACTGGCCAAAAACCAAACTTTAGCTGGCAAGCATGGACAGCCCCAGGTATATCTAGGAGGGAGAACTCATTCCTATAAACAGTTTTATAGTGTTTAAAAATGTGGGATGGCCTTCTTCCCCCCAAAGTCAGGGCTTTGGCCTTTGCAGTGCACTTAAGAGGGAATTGGTGGTGTATGTTTAGTTGTTTATGTTTGGGATGTGTAGAAGATGCTAAGAAACACTGTCCTAGTACTTTCTAAGTTTTCCAAACAGGAAAGTGTCACCTAGCCCCCCTGGTTGCTGGAACTAAACAAGGAGGAATATAGTAGTGTGGGGGAAGGACAGTAGCTAAAAACTGACAGAGGCAGGAATTCGTTGAGAAAGGGGAGAGAGTCTGTAAGTACTCTTGAAGCATTGTCCACTTTGGTTTTTTGACCAACTCTGAAACTTTTTTGCTAGTAATTGAGAATTTTTTCATGGTGGAAACAAGTAAATACTATAGATGTGCTATGACTTTTTGTTTCAACTGTATAATGAAAATAGGATTGAAAGTCATATTCTAGCAGTCAGAAGATAAATTTTTCCACTTGTAAAATTTAGTCTAAACTTATTTCACAAGCTTGTCCTTTCAGTTTTTTACTCTCTCACTTTTCTTGCCTTCGCTGTTGTAATTTTGGCTACTTCAAAAGAAGGGTAGGAACTGGTAGGATAAAAAATGGATTTATTCGTACAGACAAATGCCACGTTGTATTAAAATGTTAGGGTTCTGAGCTAACCTTGCATGTCTAATATAATTGCTAGTAGATTAGACGAAGACACAGTGATATAAGAAAAATGGGTTGTTTGTGAATTAGAGGGGTTTTAATCTTTCATTAGCTGTGATAATGTTTTTAGACAACCTTTGTGTTCAATAATACTTAGTTGCAGCAGGAATTAGCAGATAAAAGATGTGTGGAGCATTATAGCAGTGAAGTAAGGCTGAAGTCTGACCGTGTTCTAAAGTTTAGAACTGACATCTGGAGTTGACTGGATTAGTGGTTTAGGGAACATGTCCATAGTGACAAACTTACAATGAAAGATAACCTGTTAACAGTAAAGATATCTGATTACAGTAACTTCAGTAAATTGACCCTGTTTGAAATGGTTTTCATATTTATTCTCCGAACAGCTGACTCCAGTTCTTTTTTTTCTTTGTACTTTTGGGGGTTTTTTGTAATACTCATTCTGCCACTGTAACATATGTGAAAAAATAAGGAAAGCTGAAAATGGAAAGAAAGGAATATGTTGAAACTTAGTTTGTTCTTTGTAGTAAGTAAGCAGCAATGTAAGGAAGCTTTAGTATACCTCTTAGATAAGTTTTGATATCTTTAACTAATTTGGGATCACACAGTTTTCATTTGTAGCAGAACACTTAGGTTTTTACCTTAACTGAGGGCTTGTACAAAGAGAAATGCAATCACCTGCATGATCTCTGAAACATGTACTAATACCAGTATGGAAGTAAGCTTTCTGTTTCCTGGTGCTTCAGGCCATGTTTTCTCAAGCAAATCAAGTTGCATTCTGTTTTTCTGTCACTGTAATACTTGTGCAACAGATGTTAAGGTAGCCAATTCACAAACCTTTCTTGGGAACTTAACCAGGATAAAGCTAAGCTGACACAACAATGAGCTACATCTTTTCACTCAGACTTGTACCAAAGCATGTGGTTGCATAAGTGCTTGTAACAATACAGAATTAGGAGGACAGAGTAGGAACAAGTTGTTGGGGTCAGGGAGAAGGTAGGATTCTTGCTTTTGGTGGTAGTTGATTCAAATGAGGTTGTGGTTTCACAAGCTGTTGATGGGACTGTGATGTTAGATTTAGGGGTTTGGGTATTTTTTAGAGCTGCAAGTACATGTGTCCATGTTTAGCTTTTCATAAAATCAGTTTTTCTGTGAATGCATAACATGAGTATTGAACTATAGACAAAATAGCACTACTACTTTTAATTTACTAGTGAAAAATAGGAGGTAATTGAGTAGAAAATACCTTCCATGTGGATCATGTTTTGAGGTGTAGAAACTGCTACTGAAGGACCAGATCTGTACATCCAGGTGCCGTGGTTGTCTGTCTGGAATAAAAAGGAGGCATCCAGGTGGTAGCTCTAGTGAGTTGTTCTCACCTATTCTAATTTCCTACCAGTAATGTTTGAGAGGAGTACTTTCTTTTCTAGTAAAAGTGGAATTGAAAGTCTGAAATGCTGGAATAAATTATTTTGTTGGTACTTCTCTTGGATATTTGAAGTACTGACTTATATTAGAAGAGATTCTTGCTTGCAGTCTTTCATTGCAATTGAAAGTTTGGAAGTTTCCAAATGAGGCTGTGTGACATGGTGTAAGTTGAGATTTAATTCTTTACTCTTTGGCTTTTTGGTTTAATAGTCCATCTTGATCTTCTGGTGCATTGAGAAATTTGTTTCTTTCAACATTATGTTTTGGAAACCTGGAGATTTTTCAAGGAAATTGAGTTTTGTATTCTGTCAGTCTTAGACCTTTCAAATTCCCTTGATTGCTCACTCTCAATTTCTACAGAATTTGTGTTTTTATTAATGCTTTATTAATTTTCTCCTAGCTCCTTTCTTACTGAGAAATTGAGCGTGTTGAAATGACATAGTTGTTAGGCTATATAAACAATATATGCTTGACTGGGGAGAATATGAAAATAATTGAATTAGGGTAAAAAAGAACATATAGAGAGAATAAGTATGTAAAGGTATATTGTATACAGTTAGTACTGAATGGAAAGCGAGTGGTGTTATAAGTGAGTTGTTAAGCACCCATGGAGTTCACGACCATACCTGATTTGATGCCAACATAGTTACATGGTGTATTCTTTAAAACAATTCAAGTAGGTGTACTCCATGCGTGTAAGGTTCTGACAAGCTTATAATTAAGCTGTATGCTTTGTAAAATACTTACGAACATGCATGGAGGTTCTTTTGACTATATAGACTTGGCTTGTCCTGAGCTGAATGGACCTTCTGTGATCCTGTACACATGAGAGGTGTAACAAATTCCTTAGGGTAGTTTGGATTATGTTTTGACAGTTGTATGTGTAATCAAAGCATAAGGCAGATCAAATGTTTTTTTCCTCACAAAAGATTATATGAGGGTATATTTATGCAGTGTTTCATATAAAACGTTATCATGTTAAAAATGAAGCATCCTTTGAATTCTATTCCATCACTTATAAACTGAGCAAAGTTTATAAATGTTGTTTTGGGGGGTTTGAAGTGTGTTGTTCCAGTCCCCGAAGTTACTTCAGGTATTGAAGCGGTGTGTTTACAATGTGTAACTGTTAGAGGATAATGTTTTAATGTCTGGGTTCAAACTGTCATGTGCTTATTCCTCTCCCATACAATCAGGTTTCTGGCTCTTTCTTTTAAATTGTTCCCAGATATTGTTAGAAATAAAGTGTTTTACAGTGCTGTTGGATTTCCTTAAATCACAAGATCTGTCTCCTGGCTTGTCATACCCCTTGGGAAATTCATGCCTGTAGGCTGAGAGTGACTGTGGTAAATGTGCAGTGCTGCTCAAGTTCTTACTTATCTTTCATTTGAGGGGAAGGGAAGAGAGAGGGAAAAGGGAAGGGCAGAAGCATTCTGGTTTTGAAAAAGGCTTGTAATATCAGCAAATAAAAATACTACAAATGAGAGTATTTGTAAAAAATGGGGTTTTTTTAAATATCTTTTGAGTGTCGTCTTTGTATTTTGTAGTGGGAATTTAAGAATTTTTTTTTAGATGATACTGTTGACTTTTAACAAAAGATAACTGTTTCTAGGAGTCACTTGTTTACTGTTTCTAGGAGTATTGTAGTGCTCCTGCACATGCTTCTAGTAAGTTGTACTACACTGTTAGGTTAGGTTTAGCCATAACTTCTGATTAGAGTCTCCATAGCCCTGGATTATTGAGGAGAAAAAAGCCAATATGTCTCTGATGTAAACAGTTGTCAAAAAGTATTTTGATGCATAAGAGTAAACCCTTGGATGTAATAAAATCTGGGAAATATGTGTAGTATTTAAGGCCTGATCTGAAATGTGAGGAAAATAGTTGGCAAAGACTTCTAAATAGTGTAGTTTTGATTAGCCTGGAACCATAGTATGGCTGTAATGACTTCCTAAAATCACATAGCTACATTATATAACCTGGGATAGCATAAAGCTTTACAGTAGTCTTCTATGGGGGGAAAAATCTGAAATTTTGCTATGTAAGTCCAGCGTGTATAATGAGGGATTCTGAGTTAGCTATAACTTCAAGCGAGGACCTAGGACATTCATTTGCTGAGATAGGGGCTTCTTCTTTCTCTTTAATTGATTTTGTAAATTGTAGCATTGATACGTATGTATGTTGTAGAAGTATATGAAATAAGCATTCACTTAAGGAAATTAGCCAAAATATCAAAAAAAAGTCTTTACAGTATGTAAAATAATTTTTATATCTATAATTTTGAATTTTCACTTAAATATACACTAAAAGTCTGACTTGGTATATTTTTTGTCTTTTTTGAAAGTGGTCCTACATGTCAGTTTTACCAAAATCCATTGATTGAGGCCATGCATTAAACATGCTGTTTTCCCACCATGCATGGAAATGCTCTCATGGGGTCTTGGGGGTGAAAACAATGGGCTTCAGTGAAAGGGCGGGATTGATGCTGTGACAAATTCAGGATTCACTCACTGCACTATATTTTGGTAGATGCTGGTTTCACAAAGAAATGGTCTAGATAGCTCTGATCTGAGCAGTTGTTAGTTTTTGTGGAAGATTAGTGTAGATTAATCTTGACATTGATAGGAGTAGAAATACTATCGAAAACTTGGGCTGTTGAGGACTAGATGTCAGAAGATAACCTAGTAGTATAGTAGCAGTTTGTACTTATTTTGTTCTTAATAATCTCTTTGCCTTATGCTAAAATGGATATTCAATTAGTCTCTAGCGTGTTGCTATTACAGTAACTTTCCTTTGCAGTTTATGGTGAAATATAATAATTGCGGTGGTTTTTTATTTGTTTGTTATTTTAACTTAGATGTGAACATTTTTGTCATCTCTGTATTTGTGGTTTTCAATATTGTTATGCAATCTCAAACTTGCTTTGATTCTTTAGAATGGCACTTTGCACAGACAGCGAAAAGAGTTAAGTGAACGTTGCTCTTGAATCTTCCTTCTTTGAGTCTCATTCTCTGTGTTCTTCAAAGATCACAGTTTGGTTTCCTTAGCTCTGAAACACTCAATAGAATTACCTAATTTAGTTTAAAGATTTGTACCATTTGACTAGAAGAAGTTCTGTGCTTGAAATGAGTTAAATATTCAAGATGCTTGGAAAATTGGTTATGTTTCTGAAATTCATGTGTGACTTAGCAGAGTGATGGAAAGCTTTGCTCGTGGAGCATGGTGTCAGTCCTTTTTGGCTTAGCACCCTCTCAAAGAAGATTCACATAAAGCCAAAACCAAGCACCCCAAACCACAAATCAAGTAAAGCCTTAACTCTGTTGAATAAATGTAAGTAAAATAAGTACTTATGTCTTTGTAAATCGGGAGGGATTGTGTTACACAGTAGTGCCAGTCTTAGAGCACACATTGGCTTAGTTGAGATGCTTTACTGGACAGCCAAGATCTTTAGATAACCCTTTTGGAGTAAATCACAATAACCAGGCAGGTACTGCTTTTGATTTTGTAATTTAACTACTTTCTGTCCAAGTCCATCATGTGTTTTGTGGTAAAGCTGGTTTTAAAGTTACATATGGAATTGAAGTACAGAAGGGTCTTGGCTGCTTAAGAACCAGTTAGGAGAAACATCCGTGTGTCTCTAATAAGATAATTACTTATATGGTAATAGAGATCTTTGTTTTTGACCAAAAGCTTGGGAAATATGTACAGGAATGAGTTAGTAGAGGTCTGCTATACATTTGGGATTTCATGGGGGAATCGGAAGAACATTCCATATATGAACCTGTGCATCTGTGAATCAGACTTTTGAACACTAATTTATGCAGATAAGTCAAGTGTAGACTTTATGATACAGGCCCAGTGCAAGAAATTCACATTTAATTGTTCTTCTGAAGCAAAAAAGTTAAAGCTTTCAAGTGTAATGACAGAATCTTGTGGCTGACTGTGAAGGTATTCATGAAATGTAAAATGATACATTTGTAAAATGAAGAGAGAACTGTTCATCAAACACAAACACAGGAACTGAATGCCCGCTCTGTTGAGTAATTTGTGCTCCTTTTGGATTTTTCTGGTGTGGATTAAGAAATTGACAGCTTTTTTGAAAGCCTGATTTACTAGAAACCAGAAGTTTATATAATCATTCTTGCATTCTTTCATTCAGCAGTTGCTGTTGTAAGTAACTTTCTGAAGCTGAAGGCAAGTCAGATTTGAGGTATTTCAGGATTGTAAAGTTCCTGCAGGTTTTGGGAAGGGCATTCATTTGGTACTGGGGTTGCTTCAGCTATTTATTTAGTAATTGCTGTACCGTTGCAAATTAATGCCTGTCATATTAAGGGGGAAAAAATGCTGCTGAATTATCTTAATCAGCCGAACTATGAACAGATTCAGTGTCTGCTGCTACTTCTGCCTGTTCAGCTGATCTGGCCAAGCTGCAGACAGGGACTGCCTAGATGGGTACTGCAAGCAGAAAAAACTTCACTTACCAGTGAATAACCTAATGCTGGTAGTAATCTTCAACTTTGCAGCATTCTACCCTTGTCAATATTATGGTAGAAAAAACAGAACATGAAAAAGAAAGAATGTTTATGTTTCAACTTATACCGAGTACCTGCGTATTACATCAGTAGTAGAAAGCAAGGTAGTTAGAATAACAGAGAGTTTCTGTAACTAACCTGTGTTGTTTCTCAGTTCTATCTAGCTAAAGTTTTCTTAGTTGTATCTGATTAGAAATGCATCCTTACATTGAAAAGCATAAGACATGGTGCTTCTCGTGGTTCTACCTGATCTTGGTATTCGGCATGATGCAATCTAAGGGAACTCTTGCTGATTTGATAGGCACAGCTTTGTTGCTTGCTATGTACCCTTACAAGGTTAGAACATTCAATAAACTCCATAGAGATTCTTCAGAGCTGATGTTGAAAACCAAGTAAACTTTAATGGCTCTATGTGTACATACATAAACTTTAACATGCTATTCTCTGTGTGGACACAAATATAGTGCAGTATGAGGGAAAGGTAAGGGTTTGGTTTTTGTAAGTCTTTCAGTTGTGCTGTCTATGTGGGTAATAGTCTCAGATGAATATGTATGAAGTACTGGAGTGCCCTGTAAAACATATTCATTAACTATTCTTGATGCTCTTGTAGTGTCCGCAGCAGAATTAAACCCATTTATTTTAGTAGAAACTGTTTGTGGGTTTGTTGTGTTTTTTTTTTTTTTTTGTCATTACCATTTTAGCAGTGACCTGGATTAGTCTTAAGAATGCTGCAGAAATACTTTTGAAGTGGGAAACAATGTATAAGAAGTCAAAGATAATATTCAAAGGATGGTTTAAATGTTCTGTTTATTGAAAGAGCACATAAAGATTTTGTAGGCTTTTTGAGAGATGAAATCTTGAGGGTAAAGAGGGTTGGGGCATAAAAGAAAAAAACAACAAGGTGTGAAAAGAAGTGCCTCTTCAGCTGTGTCAAATGCCCATCTTACAAACAATTTGTGGACAGGGTTATCTTGTATGGGTTCAATATAAACCTCCCTCTGATTCTTGCAGCCCACTTTTAAGTCATTCAATAATTGATATTTGTCTTTTTTTAAGAACTACAAATGAAGATGCAACTCTCTGCCCTAAATTGTGTTTTGCAAAACAAGTGAATGTCCCCAAAATGAAAACTGATATAATTTCCTGTGAACATTAAATATTTTTTTTTTTAAATAGGGGTGTTAAAATATTGCTAAACTCCATATTTCTATTTGCATAGATTTCCCTTGTAGTTTCAGCTAGATATAATAGTTTGATATATGTGTATAAAAATATTAAAACTTAAATGTTATTGAAGTAGAATAAATATATTTAATTATATTTTAATTTGAAATGCTGGACAAAATGATTGTTCAGCAGTTCTTATTGTGTCCAGAGATGGCTTCATTTCAGTGGTGGGTTAAACAACTGTGCTTAAGCTGCTCTCATCTCAGATTGCCATGTAAATATTCCGCTTTACTTAGACTTCAAATTGTTGCACTTATCTGAAAAGAGGAAGTATCATCTTTAAAAATCACAAAATAGAGGAAAAAAAATCTCTTACTGTCTCTTTCTTTTTAGAGAGGATCTGACGAACTTCTTTCAGGCAGTGTACTCAGTAGCCCGAACTCTAACATGAGCAGCATGGTAGTTACTGGTAAGTGATGCCCTTTCAAAGGAGAAATCTATACTTTATACTTGGACTCATTTCCTGTTTACAAGGGGAGAACACCAAAACAAGAATCCGTTATGCTATAGAGGGATAAACTGTTGGCTTGTATTAGAATGTAGTGACTTTGTATTTCCTACAAACCTTGGGTGTCTGAGGAGAATAATCCCACAGAACAGGCAACTTTCAGATGTCTGCGCACTAAATTGTGGGTGGGTGATGGGATGAAAAATTAACAGTTTTCTTGTACAGCTACCTTTAAAGTAAGAAATCTCCACCTCTAGGCAAAGGTAAACAGCCCAACTATTCCTGTGTGACGTCAGCTTCTTTGCACATGGACATCCGCAAGTCTGGGCATTACAGGGAAGACCACTGTCCCAGTTTCACAATACAGTGTGGATTCAGGAAAAGAGAGTTCTGGTTCGCTGCTGAAGCAGGAAGCTTCACTTTGCTCCTTCAGTTTGAGATTGCAGTGATAGAATCTCAGAATATCAGTGCAAAGTGACGGTGGCTGTTCTTGAATCAGTTTTCTGGTGATGCTAGATAGAAAGTGGCTCACACTAAAATGCCTTCTATTGCAGTTGATGCTAATGTTGAGTGTGCATTCAGTTCCCTTGGAAGGCTCATTTCAGAGGTCTTGCTTTTTCTCTTTTTTCTTTTCTACCATACAATTTTTGGGGGTTTTCTCTCTCTTTCTCTCTTTTTTTTTTCTTTTTTCCCCACCTTAGAGATGTTGAGGAGTTGATTCATGGCATCAGAGGGTTGCTGCACTTTCCAGTCAGTTGCCTGGTTCACTGTTCTACTGTGCCTGATTCTCTGTATTCATGGGGTCAGCAGTATAATCACTGATGTTAATAGTAGACTCTTTCCGTTTTAATTTATTAGTAAGAGATTGGGATTCAGGGTGCAATTTCATGTCACAATGAGGGTGCTGTGGTGACAGCTCTTGCCAGAATGGGTAGCCCTGTGCTTTCTCATCCTATATCTTTAGCACAAGCAGAAAAACTCCAAATCCACATGTTTCTGCTACACTCTCTTCTGTTGAAGTGCTGATTCACTTGCAGAGTAAGTTAATGCATCTTTGAACTATTTTAACAAAATAAAGTAGTTTATCCTTGAAGCTGCTTACTGATCAGTCATGGGTTTGCACAGTTGCAGACACAGTGCAGTGTTGAGTGGAGGAATGTGGCAGCAGAGGAAAACCACTTCCACTGGCAGTTCTCTAACTGAAGGTGAAGAGATGGTCGTACTTTGGAATAAGTCAGAAGTGCAGTGTAGTGCATTCATAGCCATTCTGGAACCCCAGAACATTAGTTTCTCTTCCCTGTTTTTCTTACTTCCTTCTGGTTGTGAAAGATGTCCCTCTTGTTTTCATTTTCTTGATGTCTTCTCCAGTCCTGCATATTAATTAGTGCTTCATTAGTTTGCTTTCCTTAAACAAGAAACTACTACGGAAAGGAGTTGTGTGCGTGTGGGTTTGGGTGTCGGCAGTGAGCATTAAGGACCAGGTCCTAAATGTTACCCGATTTTCTGTATATTTTTGGAGGATATATAGATAAAACTTTAGTTCCAGGATATTAAATGCAAGTTAATCCATCAAAGAAAAAAAGAAGTAAAGGAAAAAAAAATGAAATAAGAATTATAATGTTGAGGTTTCAGAAGAAGAAATACGCAAGCTTGTCTAAGCAGCCCTTACATAGAAATTCTTCTTGAAAACTTCTGAAATGGAAAAGCGTGTTTTGATCTCATTAGGTTGATGTATGGAATGGAAGTTTCATGTATTTAATAGAGATGTTGCTTCCCATTTTGTTTTTATTTCCACCCTCTTTAAGCTGACTAAGGGTTTGGATTTTAATTTTGGGAGTTTCTTTGGTGTGTGTGAGCGGTTTTTTGGCTTTTTGTTTGGGTTTCTTTGGCATCCATAACCATAAATGGCTACTCAAGAAACTATCTCATTAGCACCAGAGGTTAGAGTAGTGTGGCTGGTCTGACTCCTGTAGTATCAGATGCCTGCTATTAAAAGCTTCACATAAATTCTGTTAATATGTAAATAAGGTTGGTGGAAAAGTAATCCCAAACAAACAAAAACCCATGATCTGAATGCAGTGCTGTAATTCAAGTCATTCTCTATAGCAGTCAGTGAAAAGAGGTCTAGTTTGTTTGAGTTTTCTATTTTTTCAACTTTTTCTTGGTATTGTACTCAAATTTCATTCTGCCTGCTTTTGAGTAGCACGAAACCCCCTGTAGAGAAGGATAAATCCACTGTTCAGCTTCTGAATATATCCTCTCTTAGCTGTCTTGTTTACTGTGGATCAGGAAGTACTTTTTCCAGACTTACACAGTTTAAAATTTCAGATTGTAAACTCAGAAGTAGGTGCATGTGGAATGGAAACTTGTGTGTTGATTTTTCTGTAACCATAACCTGAAGCCAAATGAGTTCAAGTATTCTTTCTGTCTCAATTGATGTCCTCCTTTTGCTTCGGTTCTGCTATTACTTTTTCTCTTCAGAAGAGTTTAAAACTTCAGTAAATTAAACAATTTTTTTTTTCTGTAACCATAGTGCAGTAGTGATGAATCTTTCCCAAATTTTCTAGGGCTTCAGGGAACCTGTGATCATTTATTAAGTCTCTTGTAAATGAGACATGTTGTAGGTATCTGCTCATGTAAAAAAAATACTTGTTCTTGCCCTTTCATTCTTAGAGTTGGGAAGTCATGATATTATGAGACTTGGCCATTGTTTTCTGGAGAATATAGAAACCTATTCTGCTTTTGACTATAATGTTTCCAATATCTGATCCTGTGATATTTTTCTAAGTAGATAGCTAGGAGAACAGAAGAAAGAGTTGGTTTGTCCTTGTAATCCTCTGAGCCTTTTATAGGTGAAAGTGTATGCAGTCAAAAAAGCAGTTGTCAATAGCAGTGCCTTAGCAGGCCTAAACTTTGAACAAAATCTTGTCAATCATAGCCTTATTTCTTTCTCTGCTGTAGAAATATTAACCTAACCCAAAACACCTAAGTTGTCAAAAAACCTGCCTTTTCTTGGATGGAAGGGGATTTGGTGGAACTGAGGGCTGTGTCATTATGGGTGAGACCGAAGATGATTTTTTAAAAATGAACATCCTACCTTTTTATCATGGGAACAGTTCCGTTAGTGTGGGGTTTTTTGTATTCAGCTGCCATTCAGTGAGGCTACTGTAGTACTTTAATGCTTTTATGAATACTCTTTCTCTAATCTTCTCTCCTAGTCAAAGGCATGAAAGAGAAGTGGTTTTTCTGCCCTATAGGGAGTCTTGCAGATGAATCCTTTCCATTTTTTTGTGAAAGAAACTTGTGAAATTGGTGAACAAATGTTTGATTTGCATTCTTACTGATAGTTTGAATCGCTAGTAATTTTCTAAAAAAGGCTAGCATGTTGGACATGGCTCAAAATACAAAGCCTGATCCTTGGGCATTTTCTAAACAGTTTTGTCATCTGTATCCATCCTCCAGACTGTGTAGGCGACAGTGTGTTATATTAAGTACAGGTGAAGTTATTGTTTTAGGTACTTTCAGTGTCTTTTGTAAAAGACCAGTCTTAACAGAAATCTGGACTTGGATTAAGATGACTTTTACCTCTTAATTCTGAACCCAGTTTTGGGAAAATTCAGTTACTGTCATTGTTGAGGAATTTCATTTCAGGTAAGCATTTATATATAAATATACAAGGTTGAATTTTGTTCCTGAACTAGGTTGAACAGTATGGCAGAACATTATTCTGTGAACATTAAGGGAAGGATCCCATCCACTAGATTAGAATTTGTAGCAAGGGAGAACAGCTTGTAAAGTACAAGATCAGCAAATATCTAAGCTTTTTTAAGAAGTTCTTTTTTTATGTTTCACATGTAAGTTTCTGACGTTTTTAACACCAGCTGATATGAGTATATTAAAGTT
Organism: Hirundo rustica; assembly: GCF_015227805.2. Taxonomy (NCBI): domain Eukaryota; kingdom Metazoa; phylum Chordata; class Aves; order Passeriformes; family Hirundinidae; genus Hirundo; species Hirundo rustica. The sequence goes on from NC_053458.1 coordinate 17,943,774, forward strand.
GTATTGTCAGAACCACAGGCCTTTTACTACTGCTTAAACTACTGCTAGTTTTCCTTCAGCTTTTTGAAAATACTGTCAAAGTCTATTCTTATTTTCTGCCATGATTCTGCTTTCTTTGGAGAGCATAATCTTCTCATAAATATCTGTGAGTTTTGTTTTTTTTTGTGTTGGTGCACAATGACTAGAAAGGTTCTTTAGGTAAACTAAAATATGATTTGGTAACAGGATTCGTAGAAACCAGAGCTGAAACCAGGATCTTTAAATATTGCTGATTCTGACATTCCTAATGATTTTGAAAATATTAGTAAGGCAGATTGCAAATGATTGTACATAAATGATTTTTTTACCTTTCAGTTCAGTAAAGACATAGCTGCAGTTTTTTATTCTGCAGATTTTGAATGCAAGAAAAATTACCTTAAAAACTGGAAAAGGTGGTTCCTCTGTAAAGGGGTTACTTTTATGCTGAACTTCTTGTGAGGCTTTTGTTGTTCAAGATGGAGGATTGCTTAATGGAAGTTGTAGGATGAGTTCTCTGTATGAAGATGCTCGTGCCATGAACTCCATTGATGAAATCCACACACGAAAAAAGTAAAATTTTTAAGGGATGTAGGTAAAAAGTGAAAGATATTGGTTGAAGTTATATGAAAATTGGCTTGTCGAAGTTGAGAAGAATTGGCAGGTTTTCTTGTTACAGCTGCCCTCAATTTCGTTGTTCACATTTGTGTGTTAAAGATCAGCAGAAACATTCCAAAATCATTTTGCAGCTGAGCTCATCCTGGAGCTTTGAATGATACTGTTGATCTTGTTTTTATTTAATTTATTTAATTAGCAGGGAATGTTAGGAGTGACTTTGGTAGGTAATATTAACAGAGTACTTAGCACTGAGGCATACAAGGTAATAATATTTCAAGTGGTGTATTTAACTTGGGCTGTAAACATAGATGTGCCATAGATGTGTCATTTTTGCTAGCACATTAAGTAAAATTGGTTATTAGTTAAAATTAATGATGCTTAAACATAGGTGACTTACTTCTGAAGTTTGCAAATTGATTACAATTAATAATAATTGGAAAGATTTTAAGAAGTACGTTACATGTGATTGGAAAGATTTTAAGAAGTACATTACATGGGATTGGAAAGTATAGTAATTTAATAATACTGTATACTTTACGTATTTCTAGAGATATGCAGATTTAGAAACTTAGAAATATAAAAAAGTCTTAGGATGGGAGAAATAAAATGTGGCTATTTTTATTATTAATTTAGGTAATTTCTGTGTGCATTGCTATGCCGTGGTAACTTGTTGTTCTGCTTCAGTTGGATTTCACTCTAGCGTGTGGTATTTTTACATATTTTTAAGGACTAAATTGAAGTGCATCAGTTTTAGAGTGCAACATTTAACAGCCACTATACTGTAAATGTTATCATACTTGCTTAGAAAACTCAGCCTTCAGTGCATTTTGAAATAGGTGCAGTCTATGTGCAGATGTGCCAGTTAATAGCTGTAGTCTTTTCTGTTTCACTATGTTTACTTATTTAAGCTCAAACTCCTCTTAAGCAATGGTCTTTGTAGTGTGAGGTAGTTTTAATATTGGTTGGTCAAGAATTTCATATGCACGTGGCCTGCGTCTGTGATAAACAGCAAAAAATCCCTAATAACAAAAGTGTAATTAACACTGACCATGTAACCTAACCTTCAAGGTTAACAAATGTGGACTTCAGATAACTCCATATTCTGTGTGTTTTTATTGTATTTTTGAGTGTAGTATCTCCTTTTCTTGTTCTTTCAAACATTTTGAATTCCAGATTTTATGCTTAAGTTGAGCTTTTGAAGATCTACATACTAAAGCAAAGGTCCTGTTTATTTGCTTTGGAGAGCATGGGAGAGGTCACTGGATCAGACAACAGCTCTCTTCCTACATTTCATCACTTACTTCAGAGTAGGGTGCATATAGGAAAACTTTCTTTAAGAAAAGAGCTTTCCAGAAATGAAACCACAGTGGTCTCTGTTACACAATTCGTGATTGTCTGCAATTTGTTGCTGGTTGGTTGAGGCAGATGATCGTGTTCAATAGCCAGTGCAACATTTTAATATTTCTGTCTGGTCATAATCCACGACTGTAAACTAGATATCTTCAATTGCATTGCCCTTTTCTTAGTCACTTATTTCCTGTCTGGGGTATATGTCCTATAATATTAAATTACATATATTTAGCCAAGGTAAAACAGGAAGTGCTTTCTGCATAGAACAGAACTGAATACTACTGCTATTAAGCTTCTTGTCTTTAGTGTGTATGAGCCGAAAGTTCCTTTTTTTTTTTAAATTGATTGGTGTGTACTGGCAGTTGTGAAACAGTGATTTCTGCAGAAAGGATGTTTATTCATACATTATTTCACTACTGCAGATACACAGGGATTTATAGCCAGTGTCTTGTACTCATTTTTACATTTTTTCCAGGAACTAATGGGTGAAAGCAACTTTATATTGTATCCAAAATTTTTTATCTGTGCCCACTTAGTTACATTTCTGTATTAGGAGATTGTGTGCTTATGAAAAAAGTTTATTGTGCAGAAAAACTATGCATCTTATATAAAGGTCTCCGAACTCTTAGGTCAGATTTATATATTTCTCAAAAAAAAAAAAGAAAAACTGCAGAGAAAAGCTCCTCTAGGATCAGATTTTATTAAAATATGTTTTCAAAAACAATTATTATCAGGAAGTAAGCTATTCATTCTTTACTAGGAGTTATGCTGAACTTGAACAGTTGTTCTGCAAAAACTGCTTGGTTGCATTGAATATTCATAGCTTGAAAGATTGAATAACTTGGATTTGCAGTATACCTTGTATATACTGCAGTTCATTTTGTTGCTTTTTTTATATAGGTTCCTATTTTTTACTTTAATAAAATAGGAGTTTCTAACTGAAAATGTCAGAACCTGTTGCTCAGATTATGACCATTTAAAGGCTTTGTCAACCTGTAAGCATTCAATTTGAACAAGTTGTTTTATGCTGAATTGAAGGAACTATGTGCAACAGGCCTTATGTATTTAAATTGTAGTATACTACTTGGATGTGAGAATAATGCTTTGAATAGCATTAGTAAAGGTGAGATCTTATTTAGAAGTAGTTGCCTGATGTCACATGGAAACTGAATTTTTCATGTCCTTGGTGGAGACATGCACAGGACTTAGATGAGTGCTATGGTTGTTACAGAATGTGGGGTTTTACAGTAGTCTGAATTGAATATAACCATTCCTGTGTTCAGTGGAACTTGGCAGTGCAGGTTTAGTGGTTGGACTCAATCTTAAAGGTCTTCTCCAACCTAAATGTGTCTATGATTCAGGGCTAGGTTTCTATTTCTTGGGATTTATATATTTTTTAAACTATATATTTGCATCTATAACTTGATAAATGAGCTAACACTGTCTTTTAGTCATTCTGCCAGTGCTTTTTAAAACTTTTCCCGCCAATTTAAATATTATAGCCTGCTGTTTTCAGTGCATATTTATATTTGTTAAAGTGTTAGCTGCAAGGCATTTGAATTGCTTCAGAATTTTCAAGTGCAGTGAAATCCAAACTACCTCATGAAACAGCTACTTGCCAGTAAGTCTTCAGTTTAACGGCAGTTTCAGCAGTAGTTTTTAGTCAGCTTATGAGATCTCCTCCAACATCCCTTGGCCTCCCGCTCACCCCCCGCCAGTTTTCAGCAAAAAAACCCCCCCAAATTTTGTTTGAAATGCTGTATGAGGAAGGCTCTTTCAGGTTGTTGTTACTTAGGTGTAGATTCTATTTCTACCAAAAGATCATGTTATTCCTCTGGTACCTTGCTCCCCTTGACTTAGCTTTTAAGCTTTATGAACACTGATTCTGCTAATAAAACTTGTTAGAGAATGAGGTTGTTGTTTTAACAGTAGTTAAATTCACCTTTCAATGGCTCTGAACAAGTTGTGTTCTTGTGTTGTAAATGTGGTTTTCTATTCCCAAGTGCAATTTAATGATGCGTCTTCAGCTGAGAAGTACCATTTATAATGACAAATAAGAGACTACAGTTAGAGGGGTTTCATATAGTGCCAGAATCTCTCAATAACTCTCCTAAAAGCTAAATTTCATTTGTTCCACAAATGTCATGAAAAGTTCACTTGTGTATGTGCTTGCATATTTAGTTTATGATACACACTTCGTTACTCAAATAGGAAATTACTGTTAGGTGATGCTGAATGGATAACCAGAAGTAGAAAAAGTACATATTCTCTTTGCATTCAGCAGCTGATGTGTTCATTTTTTCTGTCTTCCAAAATCCATTGTTAAATCTTTCGGCATAGTTTTTACTTTAGGAAGATGGGCTTCATTTTTTATTGATTAGTACCAGTTTGGCTTTCATTGAACAAGAGATGCCTTTGCCTGTAAGTTCCAAACAGCTTTTGTCATTGTTAATTGCCCTACTGCTAAAAATTCCTTTTGTGCAATTCCATAGCCTTGAGAATTCTTGTTGCCAATCCCCCTTTCCTGTCCCTCCTGCCTCCTGTTTTCTGATTGCCCTATCTTCTTTCACACCTAATTCTGTATTTTTTGTATGTATTATTGTAATGCATTTATCTGCTTTTTTACATAAATGTTTTTGCACAGACACTTGTCTACATAGGTTTTTTTTACAGTAAGTAAAAAAAATTTAAAGTATAGCATAGTTGAGGTTTAAGACAGTGTAAAAAATAAAATTGTGTGTATACCTGAATTAAGCTAAAGCTCTTAATTGCTTTATAGGAAAAGATACATACAATTAGTACAGCAAAATACTACTTTTAAGCTTGTTCTTTAAACTTACTGCAGCAAAAGTTGAAAAACGGTAAAATGCCAGTATTAGGTAGCAATGCTAATAGGTGCAAAATCAATTGGTGTCCTGGCTTAGGGCAGATGTGGGAGAAAATCCCTGAATGGGATCCCTCTGGGGAGCAAACCCCCCAACTGATCTGTGAAAGAGCTTCCTTGGAGAAAAGTGGAAAAAACTTTTTTACTTAACAAACAAAGTGTTCATGAGTACAAAGAATAATATGAAACAATAAAACCTCTCATTCTGGAGTGAGATGGCAAATTGAGAAAGTTCTTGCTGTGGGTGGAGCTCAGCTCTCTCTCAGTCTCTCCTCAGTCCCAGTCCCTCCGGCGCTGCTGGAAAATGCTGAGGTCCAGGCCCCGGTGGGCCACAGGTGCAAACCCAATCCACCAGTGCTCCTGGGTTTTTTCAGTCCAGGGCAGGTTTAAACAGTCCCAAGAAAAAGTAAAAAAAAACATTTTACGGAACTTCTCTGCCTTGCTAGCTGAAACTGACTAAAAGCAAGAAGATCTCTGTCCTGCAGTCTCTCCAAGCCTCAGCCAAACATGCGCTCTGGAGAAGAACGTGGAGGAGTCAGACAGTTTTCCCAAAACAAACTCCATGCTTCTTCTTGCTCCCCTTTGCTCCCAGAACCAGTCTTAAACTCACAGAACTCAATATACAGCACTAACAGAACAGACAGTTGGGGATACAAGCATCATAAAGTCAATTTATGATTGACTAGGAAAATTGGGTAATACAGTAATTACTAAATTATTGTCTTAAGTAATTATTAAAGCAACATTTAATATACATATATGTGAGTGATTATATACTGGCCTGTGATTCTTTTACTAGAAATGTTGGGATTACCTAAAGCCTAATGTAAATAAGAGCTTTAGTGCAACAAAAAATAAATTCTTGGACAGTATGCTGTTGAAAGGTTAATATGTCAAAGTTGTCTGTTGAAAACCACAGAAAAGACAAAACATCTCTGTCAGTACTGATCTGAGCAGTCATGGTGGATATTTTTCTCTTGGTATTAAAAAAATGGGGGGTTTCTTAATTTCAGAAAATCCTTTCATTTGAAAACTTTTTCACATTCTCATTTCTGACTGGTAATGTTTCATACTTTTTGAAACTTGTAATGAATTGAAATTACTCAGAAAACGGAAGAATGAAGGGCATTGGACATGTAGTTTCAGTATCACCATAATTCTTTTATCCTTTGCAAGCTTGTTAATGTTTTGTGTGTAATGTCCAGCCGATCACACTTCACCTTGTTTCTTCTGTTTTTTATTTTTGTAGAGATTTAAATTGAGAACTAGGGAAGACTATTGTGTGATGAGCTTCAGGTTAAAAATAAAGTATTTTTTCACAAACTTTTGCTGTATCTTTGAGATAGTTTTATAATGTATAATTTTGAACTGGTGCAATCTGGCTACCTGGAAGCTCAGTCCCACCATGTTTGCCAAAATGGTACAGGTTAGAGTCCTATGTAGAGTTCAGATCCTAGTTCAGTGTGTATTTTTTCAAATTTTGCTCTTCTGTGTTCCACCAAAATTTGTCTTTTCTCTGCAGCGGACCAAAATAAAATACCTGTTGTTTCAGGGATTCTAGTAATGACAGTTGGAGATACTGATAGCTGAATTTTGACTAATCTTGAATGTTGTTAGGTTTTTGTTGTTTTGTCTGATGTAGTGAGGTGGAAAACACTTCGTGTTCTTCAGTGCAAGAACTTTTTTAAAGATTAGTCATGGAAATTTTTTTAGAGGAGGGTTGGTGGTAGTGTACAGGGTGTGGGTATAGAGTTACTGCACAACATGCCTCTAAGGCATACAGGTTTTAACTAATAGGATATTTCAAATTTTATATTTAGATAAGTCTAAATATCTTGCTTTTTTGGTAGAAGAAAGGGAAGTCTTATCACTTGTTTCACTAATATATAGATGCATGCTGATTTCCAGCACTGATTAATTCATTAATGTAGTATCTTAGGACAGTGTTGTTCTTTAGCTCTTGACTCTGATGTAAACTCCACTGTCGTATTTTTAACCAAAGTAAATAAATTTTTCCTGGCCTTCTTTAAAAAGCAAGATTTCTTCCATCCAACTGGTTAGCTCAAGCAAAGGGAACTCAAGTTGGAATTTTGCTGTAATTCTTCACAAGAATTCTGGAGAATATTCGAAATAGTCTTTCTGGTGTTTTGTGCATAGATGCTAATGCTTCCCTGATTCTATTAGGGAAATTTGTCTGCATCTTCCCCCACCTGCGTCTGTGCTGGCTACATCGTGTTTATTAGTTGGTTTTTCCTTTTCTGTGAGTGAGCTCATAGTTCGTAATGGACATTTTTCTACTTTGTCCTTAAATTGGTGGTTTCATCAACCATTTGTGATTGCAGTTCTCTGGGTCATCCCCTTTCTCTGCTCTGATCTTTCCCAGCATTAATGGTGCTTTTCTACTTTTTGTGTCCAGTTCCACGGTGCAAGCAGTTCTTAAAGAAACCTTGTGGTTTATTAATGGTTCACCACTATTTTATTTCTTTCAAAGGACTTCTGGATAGCCACTAACTGTTTTTTATTTTAATGCATGTTGGAGTTCTTATGTGAGCCCTTGTTAGAATAATTAGCAAGTTATTCCATGTTAGTATATGAGATGCTTTGAGCTGTAAAGGATTAGCTGTAGTCTTTGTCAGAGTACTAAGTCTTGAACAGTCTGCCTTTCATGAAACTAGCTTTTGTCTCTGCAGAACTTGTTCTGAGCCCTTGAATTTAACTTAAACCAAATGAGGTGATGGCTCACTTGAAATAATTTCAAGTTTATAATTAAAAGCATTTTAAATAAAGCATTAATAATATCAGTAAACTTTTCGAATGAAGTCTGAATATGTCTTTCAGCCAATGGTAATGACAACAAGAAATTCAAAGGTGATGATAAAATGGATGGGGCTCCTTCTCGTGTTCTTCATATCAGGAAATTGCCTGGGGAAGTGACAGAAACAGAAGTTATTGCTTTAGGTTTACCTTTTGGTAAAGTAACCAACATCCTGATGCTGAAAGGGAAAAACCAGGTAATTTGTTGCTTTCCATTTTTAATATGCTTACTGTCTGATTTCAAAATACACTGTTAAAATGGCTATTGAAGTAAGTCATAAAGCAGTAAGTATTAAAAAAAAAAAAAAAAAGAGCTTTTGTTCCTTTATTTGTTTTTATGAATTTATGCCATCTTTTAGTAAATTTTTTGGGGAAACAGGATGGTTGGCAGCTACATGAAGCAAATAATTAGCTGGAAGATAAATATTTATTCTTGCAGCTTCACAGGTTAATTTTTGGAGATGAAGTAGCTTAGCAAATAAAGTTGGAATGACATTTTCTGAAGAGTGGTATTTGTTAAAATGTGTTATCAAAGCCTTTGGGTTTTTTTATGTATTATGAAGATTACCTGCTTTGTAAATACTGAAGATGACCTCTTTTAATTACAGGCATTTTTGGAACTTGCCACAGAAGAAGCAGCTATCACTATGGTTAATTACTACTCTGCTGTGACACCTCATCTTCGTAACCAACCCATTTATATCCAGTATTCCAATCATAAAGAACTAAAGACTGATAACACACTTAACCAGGTATATTTACTGTTCTGTATTTACAAATATTACAAATACAGGTAGTAGAAGATGAGGCATGGCATGAGTTCTTGGCTCCTGTGCCGTATATTTGAATCATTTGGTTTTGTCCACATTCCAGCACTCCTGCAGTCATACCTATGTTCATTCCATTTTGTGACTCCCAAAGGGATTTTCTATGTGATCCTTCCATTATGATAAATTTGCTTAATGTTTCCTTAATGTCAAAAGGCAAAGGTTCTGAAGTGTGTTTTTAATAGTTACTTAAAAGTTCTTTTAAGTTTTTGTCTTAGTTTATAGACTGTAGGATGGTAGAATTGCCTTTCTTGTTCTTACATCTGAGATTGCAATGCCGATTTGGATTCCCCTAGTGGTAATGGCTGGTGCTTTTTCTATGAGCATCAGAACATGGAGAGGAGCATTTAAACCCTGATATACAACAAGTATCTCTTAGAGCATTACCAAGATGCAGGAGAATTGAGAATAGAATGACCTCTAACTGTGCTGCTTTTTAATCATTAGTCTGTCATAAATGCATGGGTTTAATCCTTCTGCGCAGACACTGCAACATTTAGAAATAAATGTACTTTAGGTGGTGTATCTGATCTCTTGATCTTAGTTCCAATTTTTCAAAAATAAGAAAAAAGTGTTACATACTACTTAAATAAGAAAAGTGTTACATACTACTTAAATGTATTTGAATTGGCTACTTATATATGATGCTAGATGTTATTTTGTACTTGACAAAATACTTAAAAGAATTTTAATATTTACCACTGTTTAGTCCTGTACACACATTAATTTTAATGGAATTAAATATGTATAAGTATAAATAGTGCTGGCAAGGGTCATATGTTAAAATTGACTTCTCAAGTTGTAGTTTGTTTGGTTATACAGTTTAAACTTTTCCAGTCACTGATGTTTAATTGATAGGTCCTCATAGAGAGAGTAGGAATTAATTATGTAACTCATCCAAGTATCTGACATCTTGAAAGTTGTGTTTCATACATTAGGGAAAAGAACTGTAATCAAAAGACATTTTTACACAGTTACAGTAATTGATGTTAAATGTAGAGATAAATTTTGTTTTCCCAATTTGTCTCTCCCCCCCCTCGCCCCCCCTTTCCTTATTCATTGATTAGTTTCAGTATGAGGAGTCTCATGTAAGTTGTGAGACATGAAGTTGTGTAGTATCTCTAATACCTTTAAAATATGCAGTATGCATTAATATGTTGGTTATTATTTTTACCTGGCATGCTCGCTTGTCTCTCTTGTTTTGTGTTGTTTTGCTTCATGAGGCAAATGTAATGAAAGTATTAAATGGAACCCCTTTTTTCTGTGCTTTTTCTTTCTCAGAAAAAGACATCTAATCTTTCTGCTACTGTCAGTTTTGGCAGTGGAAGTAGTTACATAGATGTGTGGTTTTGTGGTATCATGTGGTTACCTTTGAATTTTTAAAATTCTGCTTGTGTTTAAAAACAAACAAAAAACCCCAAATTTTGTTTTTCTTTTTACAAAAGAGATTGGATAACAGACACCAGTTTGTTTACCTCTCTGGATACTACTTTCTGACATTTGTTAGTCTTGTATTTGTTAGTCTAGTATTATTTCATTGTGTTAAAAATGAGAAGATTGAAGTTAGTTTAGAATTTTCCCTTCCTATTAGAGCCTTCTACATAATTAAAATGGCAGTGAAGTGTTAGCTGAGATACAATCTTTTGAACTTACCTTAAGTACCTCTGCTTTCTGTAGGGTTGGGGTTTTTCCTTTGTTGGTATGTGAGTTTGTTTAGTTTTATTTGCTGTAAAGGCAAGAATCTTGAAACCTTCAAAATCCTCACTTTCTTTATCCTTACTAGTAGAACAATAAGCTTCCTACTAGAAAGACTGATATTGGTACCGTTGGTTGTGACATAAGGATTCATTGATATTTTTGTTGGCTCTTCTCAGAGAGTCAGACTGCATTGCACTTAATGTTACGTTATGTCTGTAGCTCTGAGGTTTAAATAAGTGGACAATTTTTTGTTTCTGGAGTTAACTATATTAATATTTCTAATTAATTTCTTGAAATACTAAGAAGAACTCTCTTCTGTCATATTTTTTTGAAGCGGGCCCAAGCTGTTCTTCAGGCAGTGACGGCTGTGCAGGCATCAAACGCTCCCATCAGTGGGACCACTGTTAGTGAGAGTGCAGTGACTCCAGCTCAGAGTCCAGTACTTAGAATAATTATTGACAACATGTACTATCCAGTAACCCTGGATGTTCTTCATCAGGTAAGTCAAATTTCACTTTAGCTTGAGCTATGTTTGGGAGAAACAGATGTGTAAAACTGTACAATGTTTTTGGCAGATATTCTCTAAATTTGGTGCTGTATTGAAGATAATCACATTCACAAAGAATAACCAGTTTCAAGCTTTACTGCAGTTTGGTGATCCAGTAAACGCACAGCAAGCAAAACAAGTAAGTATAGTTCTCTTTTAAGGCTAGAGATCTTCCTGTACTCTCAACATTTGTAAAATGTTGATCTAACAGAGTACTGCCATGACAATGTGTCATACTCCTCCACCACACATGTGAATTTTTTAATATTAAAAAAAAAAGTGGAAATTAATACAAAATATGTTGTTATACCATGTGAAATCAGTGTTTACTGATAGTATGTTGATGGATCCTGTGTCTAAACTATTTTAGGCATTGGTATGAACAAATATTATAGTATGACTGCACAGAGATGAAGTAATATGCAAGACTGCAATAGTAAAAATGTCAGCCGGAAGTAAGAATGTAGGATGTCGTGGTAATGCATAATTAATTCACCATAAACATCAAATTTAGTAACCCTGTTGGATTGTTGTTGGCAGGTACTTTTAAGCATCCATACAAAGATGTGATTGATTTGTGGATTAGTTACAGATTTGTGAAAGCATTTAGTTATAGTATCCTTTTTTAAAAAAAAAAAAAGTCTAAATTTATTTATAACCATAAATGCTCAGACGAGAGAGTGCAATTTCCTCATGTGACCAGACTGCCAGACTGTGAAGAAGCTTTGCAGCAGTGTTGGGTCAGCAGGATCTTGCTTATGTTTTATAGGAAACTCTCTTATCCTGAGTAGGAGAGGCAAGAACAGGTAGATGGTTTTATTCATTGTAGCAGCAGAGAGCCTGTGGATAAATTATGGCAAAGATCAACAGCATGTCATCTAGACCAGATGGTTTGAATTAATTGAATGGGATATGTTCACATTTGTGGCAGTAGGAAAGTTGAACCAAAGGGGAAGGTGAGATTTTCATTATTATTATTATAATTTTCAAGAGATAAATGGAATTAATTTATATTTTCAAACCTTTGCATGCAGTCTGAGTCTGATTAAAATTGATGCGCTGGTTAAGTGTTGCTTGGCAGCATAAAAAGTGCTTATTGCCTGTAGATGACAGACTATCTGAGAACTTCACAGAAGTAAAAAGCTCACACCTCAGGCTAAGTTGGCAAATTTTCCTCTTAGCAGAGGAAAGACAAAAATAAGCTTAATTTTCTGTTGTAAAGAATGAGGACTATATTGAAATAAAGACTTTTTTAAGTGGTGCCAAGTGATCATTTTTGTCCCTATCACCAAATGAAATACTGGGCATTGAGTAAAGAGCTGTGAGATAGTCAAGACAGGGAATCACGAAAAATTCAACATGTTTTCAAAAAAGTATAAGTTTTCATGCTATTGAGGAAAACGAGAGAAGAGATGATTTGTGGTTTGATTTAAGTGGCCCTGTAAAATAATCTAGTCCTGAAAAGCAGTATCGGAATACTTGTAGACCTGGAACACAGTTTAAATTAGGGATGTCCTTTTCAGAATTGAAGAATATCAAATATTAGCTTATGCCTCAAAATAGAGAGAGATGCAGATATATCACTGTACTGCATAAGAATTTCTATGGATGGGATGGACCTTACAGATTTAAAATAGTGGCACAGAAACTAGATCTTAACAAGTTCTGCAGAAATCAATTGTAGACATTTAGATCTATATTTAAAATATTTAATAAATAGTTGGATGCTAAATGTGTTTGTTACAGAAGGTTGCAATTCAGGCTTGACTTGTGTTTGGAAAGCCATTTTTCAGTAATCAATGTTACTGCTGCTTTTAAAGTGCTTTTCTGATGCAAAGTCTGTCACAAAAGTGATCTTTTGACTTCATTTTTTGAGTCATATATATTATCAGGAAATTTAATGGAAAAATGATGTCTGCAAAATGGACTGTAGTGATATGAAAATTATAAGTGTAATTCTAGGAATATATTATAAAGAAGTTACAGATGAAAAGATGAGGTATGTAAAAGTGTGAAAGGAATCTAATAATCTCTTGCAGTTGTTGACTTCAGACAAACTGATACTAGCTTGTTGGACCCTATTGGTCTTAAACCCCAGCTTGTTCTTGTTTCTCCAGTTTTGCGTGTTTTGTTTAGGGTACCTGTTCACTTGTAATAGCTTGTGTGTGAATGCCTAGACTTCATTGAATAAGTGACTCCTGTATGTACAGTCATTGTCAGAGTGATGTTGGGGCCTTATTGTCAAATTGAAATGCTCTTAGGTTTATAGTCTCACATTTTAACCAATCTATGTGTAAATGTACAAAATGTTAAGAGGAGTACTAACTGCATTTATTAAAGGAAGCTGAATTGGAAGGGAAGTTTGATTTCCCCACTATCCTCACAAACTGAATAGAGTAAAATACAGTTCTTATGGTTAAGCCACTGTGATAAAACATGAAGTGCAACCAGAAAAAAATACCTGGAGGAAGGAAGCAGTCAGGTGATAGGAAAAAAGCCCCTTCAGTTTAAATATATCTGGAAGTAGAAGCAAGATGGTGTGGTGGCTACAATTAAGTTGCATGGAGTTCAAGATCAAACACATGGTAGAAGAGTAAAGTTTTCAATTTGTTTTCTATCTAAGTTACTGTAGAAGATAATGGGGAAGTTTAATTTTCCGGCAGCCTTCTTCATAGGAAGTCAGAATGTTGCCTTAATAGAAATTGAAGACTTATTAAGGAAATTAAAGAGCAGTTTGAAAAACCCGAGTAATGTTAGTACCAAGGTGAGACGCAATGCATTTGAAGGTTCTGAGAAAACAGTGACACTGACAAGAATGTGCAATATGAAGCCTCTAGCCCTGTGGGATCTCTTTTGGTATTTGAATGAGCAGTAGTGAAAAACCTCATTCCTGCTCCACTTGTTTTGTCAGAATATAATTTCCTGTAAAAGTAGATAGTGGCTCTGCAGATACTTGTTTCATCACCACCCTCAGGTTGGATCATTATAGGTTCCTTGGGAGAGAGCTGGGAACTCCAGATTCTGTATAATGCAGCAGTGTAGCCGGGGGTGGAGAATGTAACTAAGAATGGGCAATGATAGAGCACATTGAACTGCCATGCTTCTGCTAATTAAGAAATCTTTGTCTGGAGATGTCTGTATGCATATGGAGATATTCTAAGCATTAAAAATAGCCCATTTTCATTGTAAATGATGAGTACTCTTAGCATAAGCAGCAGACTTAAATATTTGAACACCTGTAGTTTGGTATACTGTGGTGAGATGAGAGTGCCAGTGTTTCTGTCTGGGAAGCTGGCTGATTCAGAGTGTTGCCATCATGCAAATGTACTGGAAGTATTCTTGCCAAGTCATGAATATTAAGTTATTAATGATTCATCTGCAGACAATTCACTGAGGCTCATATGTAGTGCATGCCGGTCATCTTGACCCAGCATGGGTTAAAAATATCACTAGAGGTTCTGGTAGGGGCTGGCCAATTGATCCTTCCTTGTGCCACGGGTGATTCAGAGATTCCAGTGAGGTTGGACTGCACATGTCATCTTTCCAGTTGTTTCAACTCACAACTTCAGGGTAGCTCTGTACTGGTAGCAGTCTGCAAAAGATCTCTGCTAATCTGCATTGCTCTAAAATATGTAATAGGACCTTCATGTGGTCACTGCAGAATGGAAGAAAGGACATCTCCAGATAGGATACTGAGCTGTAGGGCTATTATCCTCTATTATTGTATTAGTCTTTTTTTGGACATCTTTAGTTCTGAGGAGCACAATTTATGCTCAGAAGTGATACGTAGTGTTCAGGTAAATAAGAGAGTGCTGGATTGCATTGTGTCAGAAAGTCCAGGAAGTGTAGCAGCAGGTCCTTTGCCCATGAAATTTGTCAATTTTTGAGACTGGAATGGATTTACATACACTTTTTAGCCACAGAAACTTTTATCTGAAACACTTGTCCCAAAAGAATTTACTTTCATTCAGATGCATGTCTGTAGGACACATCTTGGGACATGCTCTCCCAAGAGATACTTAGCATACGACCTTCAGTTACTTTAAGGTACTTACTTGAGCTGGAGTATGTTTTGTAGGTGCTGCTTCCTTGGGTTTGGGCTATTTTTAAGCCTTTGGCTATTATACCCTTCTAAAGATCTTGGGTTTAGTTTTTTGGGTTCTCTGACACAGGCAAGGTGAAGAATGGTACTCATATTTGTAGAACGTCTCATGATTCCTGATCTCCTTGGTTTGGCTCATGTGTGGTGTGATATGGTATCAGATTTGAAATAAATGCTCAAAAGAGTAGTTTCTTAGCAGTAACTAGAGTTCTTGAAGTTGATGTTTGTATGTACATTCACTAGCTGTGAATGGCTGGTGTCATTTTTTTCAGGATGTCTGAGGGGAACAGTGTTTGTGGGCGTGTTGAATGTTCATTTGCTCTGCAAGTAAGAGCTCAGGACACACATTCACATTTGTGACTTTAGATGTGAACAATTAATCTTGAAAAAAATGCTGGTTGGTGAGAATCTTTCTTGCATTGTTAGAGGTGTATGATGCTGCTGGTAGAGATGGTTGGGGTGAGGGGTTTTTTTTTGTTCTGGTACTTGAATCCTTTCCTAGAGTTTGACTACAGTGCTTATTAAGAGTGCGTCTCATTCCTTTCTGATTCAGGATGTTCTTTCAGTCCATCTGTGTCCCAACTACAAGGGATTTCTCTTGAGCAGTACCTTTTAGATGTACTTTTGGTCACTTTGATTTTGGCAGAAAGAGGAGTTTTTTGTTTCAGTAGAAGTTTTAGTTACTTTTATATAGCTCCCTTTAAACATTGACTACTCTAGAAACTACAAACACAGATATATCTTGGTTTGCTTCTTTTTAAGTCTAAAATATTTCCATCAACTTAGCAGCTTTCTGCAAGCCACAAGTCAGTATTTCTACAGCCTCCACACAGAGGTCAAGTGTGGATCTTGGGTCCTGTGATTTGGACAAAGCTATAAAATACAGCCTTTCAGTCTTGTTCACACCTGTTTTCTTCATTATGGGAATGGCTGTTCTCTTGCTGGGCACTGGCATTGTATTTGACAGTAAGTAAACAATGGCTGGATAATTTGGACCTTCCTCTAATCCATATCTTAGTGGATTTCAGAAGGTAGAAAGTCTTCTAAAAGTGATGGCAGGTTTTCAGTATAAACTTTTTTAGGTGTAAGTATTCAAGTGATAATCTTTTTGCAGATATCAACAGGAGTCTTGCATTCTGCTTTGTCGTCATGTATTAAAGAGCTAGCAAATGGTGTATGCTGTAATGGGTGGTGCCCACCAGCACCCCAACAATACATACACCATTTTAAGCTGAATTTCAAGCATAGGAGTTTGTCTTTAATTGCTACTTGTTGATACAAAACAGAACTTGTTGTAGAACTTCAAAGCTATGGCAAAATAATTATATTGACTTACATAATCTTTTATACCAGCTGCTAATGGTGGTAGTTCTTTTAAGTGGTTTCACGAGCTCTGGAGATGTCAGGTGTGGTAGTATGTTTTGTGAGGGCAGCCTTGCTGACCCACACCTAGCAGAGGGGTGTCTGCAAGATGTTCAGTTTCCAGATGCATCACTGTATGAAAATAGCAGGCATAAAAGGTTTGTGCAGTGCTTAGCTCAAAATAGTAAGCTCTACCAGAACCTGAGTGTGTTGGCAAGTACACTGCAGATGTAACCCAGCCAACTGCAAGAGCTAGATCAGGTCCAGAAGTGGTAAATTTTAGTCTAACATTTCAGTCCAGACATTGAAATAAAAGATCTGGTGTGTGTATTTGAAAATTTGCTTTATATGTTTTTTGCAGTGCATATGTATATATATATGGTAGCTTTATAATTAACATAATGACTTGATTGGATACTAATTTTTAAGATGAGCTGTATCTTCACTTCCTAGCATTCCCTGAGAATTAAACTGACTTCATTACAAAAGTTTCCATAGTTTTAAGTCTCTCATATTTAATGGGTAGTTCTTTTAATGAAAGGAAGCTATGCCCAAAATGGACTCAAATCCAGGTATCAACTTGACTGGTGGATAATGGAGATGGAGGAAACATACATATTTATACATATAAATATATGTGTGTGTATATGTATGTATGTAATGTTGGATTTTTTAAAAAGTGTTTTCATAGAATACTATGTGTCATGTTAATAGGCATTCTTTCAAAAGTACCAATTAATTGTGAAAATGGGATTTCTGAAAAAGAGTATTGGCAACATCAGGTTAGCAGTTAAAGTTGGTTTTCTCTCAGTGTTCTCTCATCACTAATTACCTTTAAGGGGAGAAGGAAAACATGCAGGAATAATGTATATATTACGCCTTTACAGATGGCTGTCTAACATGGTAGTTAAGTAGCAATTTATTTTTTTCTCAGTCAGTTTTCTGTGTAACATTCTTGATTTTTTTTTTTTTTTTTTTCCTTTGAGAAACTGATTTGGCATTATGTTTGAATTCAAGCGGTGCTATGAAAACTATGGAATGCAGGTTATTTAGCTATATTCAACAGACAAAATTTCAGTTTGACAGTGTTAAGATGTCCCTTGCCACTTTGGTGCTTAAAACCAATTTTAGGTAAGAAGGGAACATTGAGCTTCTTGGAATCATGTTGAGAGGTTAGTGCATTCTAATTGGTTTTAAGCTAGACAGTAAGACAGAAGATAAATATCTATACACTGACCTTGTTTAACATTAAAGAAAAACCAAGACCCCAACCTTGTCCAACCAAGTGCTATTGTGTATCTTTTGAATAAATTGTGATCTTTTTTTCAGGCCTTAGATGGTCAAAATATTTATAATGCTTGCTGTACCCTACGAATTGATTTTTCCAAATTGGTGAACTTGAATGTCAAGTACAACAACGATAAAAGCAGAGACTACACTCGTCCTGACCTTCCATCTGGTGATGGACAGCCAACGCTGGACCCAGCTATTGCTGCAGCATTTGCAAAGGAGACCTCTCTTCTAGGTATGACGTTGACATTCTTCTTCTATATTGCAAAGCCACTTCATGAAAATATTCATTAAACCTTCTAACAACTTAAATAGTGTCCAAAGGCCCATTCAGGGTTCAGTCTATATTGTGATCTGAATTGTAACATAATTATATTGTCTTTAAAAGTACTGCAAAAAATGAACGAGAACTTGCATGACAAAATGACAAATGCATGAAGCGTTAGAAAATGTCAGGTTAGTTCAGCTTGTATCCCAAAATCTGTTCTTCCTGCTTTCCTATGTTCCTGCCTGTGGCCACCTTGCCCACCTTCCCACCAAGTTTGTAAGAGACACTTCACATGATTTGCATGATTTCTTCATGCTAATGGTTATTTGTAATACCAGATTATGAAACTGACATTTTGCTGGTTTCCTTCAAAGAGGAAAGATGATGCTCTTTGCTTAAAATACCCAAGCCCCCATGGTGCTGCCTGTAGTTTCTATGAATAAAAGAGAAAAAATCAGTTGTTGCACTTCTAGTGCTTTATGAGTTCTATATATCCTGTCAGCCTTTGAGTTCATCAGAAGTTGGTGAAATGCTCTGAGAAAAGTACAGATATATCTGTCTTGTGCCTAATACCAAAATAATCAATGCATACTCCTACTCCTGTCAAATTGGTTTCTGGTGAGAACACCTTTCGCTCTTAAAAATGTAATAGCACTCAGATATAGAATCATTACTTTTATAAAAGCTGATTTATTATGTTATGATGATTGTTTTTCTCCACTTAGTCTTTTCTTACATTTTTTCTTTCATAATTACCCATTTTTTTCTGAAGAAAACATAAGAACAACATAGATTTACAAAAACATGGGGTTTTGTACAGTCTCGGCCAAACTGAAATGAGTTTGAGTTAATGAAGGTGCTCTGCTCTCTGTTACAAAAGATACGAGGCACTTAGTGAATTATGTGAGCCCAGGAAGAGATAAATATTGTACCTAGGGCTACTGAATGTTGCACTGTATTTGCCCCTTCTCTGAAATCAGGTTACTTGAAGGATACATTTCAAATCTAATTGTAAAGTACACACAAAGACAATTCCCCCAGATTCCAGAGTGTTTGACTTTACATTTCCAGTATCACTTGCAGCTACAGCAAAAGTTTCGGGACGTAAAAAATATTGTAAGAACCTAG
Source organism: Hirundo rustica (assembly GCF_015227805.2). NCBI lineage: Eukaryota > Metazoa > Chordata > Aves > Passeriformes > Hirundinidae > Hirundo > Hirundo rustica. Next base: position 17,962,677 of record NC_053458.1, read on the forward strand.
AGTCTCATAAAAAAATTAACTAAAGTTTTTCTTTTTTCTCCTTTAACTTCCCATAATTTAAAAATTGAAATCTCTCATTTCATGCTTCGATTGGGAAGGTGAAGTGTGTTCATGTAGAAGTTTGACATGATAGAGATGAGTGCTGTAGGAACTGAGGCAATTAGTCATTCTTTTGTCAGCCTGTAATGACCAGAACACAGACATGGGGCTGCAGTATGAGTAGTAAGTAGACAAAAGCAAAGTAAAGCGGCTGATTAATGAGAGCCACAATATTTTTTTCTAGTTGACTTTTTGCCATTTTTACAGAATTTGAGTTCTACAGCTGAAAAATTTTACAAAAAGACTCCGTAGTATTGTTGGTACCTAAGTTGTTGGATAATTGTCAAAATGGTAATGGTGCTTGTTTGAATATGGAAGAGCAGAATTCTCATTCTGGGCTGCTTACAGTGTAAAAAGGCACTAAATGTAAGTGATGTAAATAAGAGGACAAAGGATAGAAAAATATCAAAACCCAGAGTGATGCTTGTGCATACAATTAAATAACTGCATTTATTCAGATACTCAAAAGAAGGAGAGTGGGAAGACTTAAAGGTTCAGAGAGTCATGGAGGTTGGGAAACTCTGATATGTTAAGTATGGCAGAATGATAACAGCAACCTCCCTCCAAATTTTTTCAATCTTGATGTTTATTTCCTTCTGTTTGACGCAAAATTTCTTTCTGTATTATTGATAAAGATGTCTGCAGCATATGCTGAGTGTCTGCTGTGCTTTATTCGCGTGATTCTCAGAGGGCATATTTCCCCATGAAAGAGTGGAGCTCCATTTTGGGTTTAGTGTGCTGTTCTTCAGGTTCTTTTGTGTGCTTAAAAAGAATACCGTGAGACAGACCTGTGGCATTCTTGTAAAAATTGCTGTAGCTGATCTTTTATATGTATATCATGATATTGCCGATGGAAAATGCAGTAAGGACTCACTTCTTCCTTTTGCTTATGTTACACTTCCGTATGCTACAAACTTGTACAAAACTTGGGTGCAACTTTTTGTTGTTGGCTTTTTAAAATAACACTGTAATCCGTATGTCAGAAGTGAGATTTAGGTTTTGTGGTTTGAGTTTTAGTGACAGGGTGTAAGTCTTGTTAATTTTGGTGTTTAATCTGCACTCATTCTAAACCAAACATACCTTTGTTTCCTTCTGGATGAAGTTAAGGCTCCACTTCAGTAAAAGTGTAATGATGTATGAGGTAACTCTTGTAGCTTTGTAAGCTGTTACGCAGAGATATTGAACTGCTGTCTCCCCCAAAGCTGTAGGAAGCAGGACAGGAGCCACTCAGTACAAGCAATGGTGATTACTTGACATGGAGCCATGAAAAGGGTTCATAACAGGTTCATAAACCCAGTTCTTGGTCAGTTTTGCTTACCTGCATTAAGATAATTACTAGTGCCTGTGGTTTTCATGGAAGTTCGTAATATATTTTTAGTATAGCTTCAATTTGCCTGCTATGAAAATGGCATTAGCAATTTGCATTTCAGAAGTCACAAAAGGATAAGCTGGGAGGGAGTAAATAATGTGACATGTATTTTAGCTTCATTGAGGAAAAGGCTTCAAAAGGCTAGAAAGAAGGCAAATAATATTTGTAGGTTTTCATTTATATCCTTAAAAGACACAAAAACCTGTTATCTGTAGTTGTTGGAAACTAAAATAACGATAGTGACAAACATTTCTGAAACACTAGTTGATGATGTTGTCAAAGTAATTAACGTTTCTAAGTAGTTTCATACAAGTCCTAAACAGTGTGTTCCGTGGTAACTTATTCATAATAGAAACTCTTCTTATTTTTATTTATTAAAAAACTTTTAATTGCATAAATCAGAATGGCAAATCAAAGTACAGTGGAGACTGCAGACCAAGAATTCTGTTCCACAGCTATTTGCTGTGGCTTTGTAATTTGTGTGACCTTTTCAAGAAATGAGATCTGTGTGTACTAAGTAACGAGCTAAAAACATATCAATCAAACAGATGATCTAGCCTGCATGCATCATCCCTCATTCATCTACTACATCCTCACCTGTGATAAAATAAGGTTTTGGAAATCTTTGAGACTGTAAGCTGGACAACATTCAATGAAATGTTAATGTTTTTTGAAAGAAGGAGAAAATTACTAGTGGACAAAATGAGCTTGTTTCAGATGAATTATCAGAGGCAATTTTTTCTTCTGTTTTTTACCTCACATATGAAACAATACACATAGTCTCTCTCCTCTTCCCTCTCCCCCCCTCCAAAAATAAGGTTACATATGTCACAGTAAAACAACAGCTGTATTATACTGAACCGCAACAAACAAAATATTTTATCTAAGAACTACTTAAAATAGCAAATACTGATATACATTACTCCCAGTTTCGATATTTGTTTAATACTACAGCTGGCAGTACATTGTTGTGCTTACAGCTTGTTTACAGCTTTATCCCTTGCTGTCATTGCTGGCATTCTTTGTTAGCACTTTCCGCTTATGCCCCTTTATGAGATTCTTGCTGACAATTTTGAAGGATAATAATTGAAAACACTTTTATAGGAATGGTGTTTGATCATGTTCAGTGGGACCAAAGAATGTCCTTGGGATAGTCTGATGCTATGTAGAATTTTGCCTTTTAAAGTATGGGTTACTTGGCTGTGCTGTGCCCAGCTGTGGAAGGAACTGTAAAAACTTCCCTAGTCTTCTTTAGACTCCTTTATTCCTAAAAATGCTGGACTGACTTGAAGTTTCTAAAGTGTAAGGAGGGATATCTAGATATACTAGAAGATTGGATGTGCTCTATTAAGACCTGGTAGCTTGACATTTTCTAAAACTTAAGTGATTGCTATTGACCTAGTATAAACTAAGTTGTATTTCCTTCAGGTGGGGATCTGTCATGCTGTACTGTCCTAGAAGAGTATTTTGATGCATCTGTGCTCTTTTACTGAACCTCGCGTGATGTGCTAAATCAATGTTGATGAAATAGGATAAAGCTGTTCCTATATAAACTGTGTAGTGCATATATATCACAAGAACCTTTCTTGAATCCTGGGAGTAGCACACTCAACTCATACTCCAGTGACTTGAGCAGCCAAAATCAGTGTTTCTCTGCAGGGTCCAAGTTTCCTTGAAGAAGAAAATGTAAAAGTGCAACTGAAGCTTGTAACATTTTGCAGTGCAGAGGAGAGAGTTTTGCTGCACAATAATGGTTATTTGAATAGAAAGTACTTTTTACACCTCATAACTTTGCAGACTTGATCTGAAAAAAAATTTCTGCGTTTCTCTTACATTAATTTACCAACACATTTCACAACCCTTTGGATGACTTTACAGTGGGATTGTCTGCTATGTAGAGGGGTGTATGCAGCACTAGTACTGATCTAGAAACTTGTTTTTTTAAACGACTTGTGTGTGTTTCGTAAAATATGCTTTATTTTAAAATTAGGGCTTCCTGTTGCAGCTGTTCCAGGAGCTCTGAGTCCTTTGGCTATTCCAAATGCTGCTGCTGCAGCTGCAGCTGCTGCTGCTGGCCGTGTGGGAATGCCTGGGGTTTCAGCTGGTGGCAATACAGTCCTCCTGGTTAGCAATTTAAATGAAGAGGTAAGTGAAACAATTTAACTTTTTTTTTTCCCCTCGCTCTTTAGTCACACTTCATTTGTCAGTATTTTATAATTTCTTTGCATTTGGCCTCTTACATTTCGATTTTAAGCTCAAAGTATTTTTGCTGTTTTTTAATAATCCATATAGCTTATTTTAAAGCCATTGTTAAATACACTCTTTTTCCAAGGTAGCTAACAACTTAAAATATCCCTTGACAGTCAGCTACCTATATTTTCTAAGAAAAAATTTGGTAACTACTACATGTTTGAATACCAGCTATTCTTTCTTTTATAACTGTAATCATGTGAACTAGAATTTCTGTTTTGTTTCTAATTGTTTGCTGTTTCATTTCATGCTTGTATCTCACATTTTTGAGTCTTAATTTATGTGAACTACTCTAACACATTTTTCTTTGAAGGTTCTCCCAAAGATCTTGACGAGGCACTCTTCCAGTCTCTCTTAGTAATTTTTTTTTTTTGCAGTTACTCATTTGTCTTAAAAAAAAAAAAAAGTGGTGGCAAAGCATTTTCACCTTAACTGTATCTTTCTTTCTAACTCTGAAATCTGAAGGGATTAATTTAGTTTTGCATTTTTACTGTCCTTTACATTTATTTTGATGGCTGTGAAAGCTGGTATGAAATGTGGGAAGTTTGTATCAGTCTAGCTGTTCCATTTTTAACTGGCCTCTGTCACTGTAAATCATTAAGCTTTTTTTAATCATCTAGTACTGTTTTGTCATCCACAGTCTTGCATGTTAAAATGTCTTAGATCAGAGTGCCATTTTGAAAGATATTTTGCCTGCATTTCATAACCAGCCATGCTTACGCAATTAAAGTTTAAATTTTAAAATTTCTATTGCATGCTTTTTTTAGTTTGTTTTCATGTTGAGATGAAATGCTGTAGTTTACTCTTGATATGAATGTACTTTACCCATATTTGTCTTGGGTGACTACATTTTACTCAGTTTTTCTTGTACAGTACATAAACCAACCATTTTCTGACCAAATTCCTGCATTTCCTATGTACTGACCTATATTTTATTTTTTTTTTGTTCCCCACTTCCTTATTTTTTTTTTCTTCTGCATTGCTGTATTCCCTCCCCCATTTCATCCTTTTCCCTGTGTGTTCAACTTCCCTTTCCTTGTCTTTACCCAAATTCCCATGCCCTTCCCTGTCTTACCCTCTCCTCGTCTTTGTCTACGTTCCCTGTCTTCATTCCCTATGTTCATGCTTCTGTGCTTGAACAAAATGTTCCTCGGACCAACTTGCCCCAATTAACCGCCTTGAAACCATGATCCATGACCACCTCACCATTCTGCGGGAACCACCCTTCGTTATGGATGATCTGTTCATCTCCGCTCTTCCTCGACTCTTCTCTCTTCTTGTCTTACGCTGCTTGCTCTTCTCTCCTTCTAAAGATGGTTACGCCCCAAAGTCTGTTTACCCTCTTCGGTATGTTATTGTTAGCACTATACTTTTATTATTGATTTGATTTTGTTTTTTATGGTTTTTGTTTGGTTGGTTTTATTTTTGTTTCACCTTAATTCTTATTTGTAGCTAGCACTTTGGCTTAAAGTTGAATAGTAAATCTTTTGCTATTTTTCTTTTGCTGTTTAAATCTCTCCATAGACACAGATTTTCTTTTAATGCATGCTAATATATTTTGCATGGTCTTTAATTTTATATCATTCACATGGCTTTGAGGGTTTATCAGAAATTATTCTTTTCAAAATTCACTATTCAAAATCTTTATCTCCTTTATTCATTTGTGAGTGTGTTGAGTTGGAGTGAGTGATCTTGTTGCTGTCTGAATGTTCCATTGATATGTCAAAATATATTACTTAGGTGGCTGGCTTTAAAATGAACTTCTTCTTTTGGGTTACTTTTGACTTTGAAAAGGTGTTTATGGTGATGTGCAGCGTGTGAAGATTTTATACAATAAGAAAGATAGTGCCCTTATACAGATGGCCGATGGAAACCAGTCACAGCTGGGTAAGATTAGTTTTCTGTTTATATTCCCATTAGTCTAAATACTTAGGCTGTGTAAGATCAGGTGAACTAATTGTGTTTATATTTGTCAGTCTGTCCCTTATCCTGGTTATCCACCAGATCCAAAACCTTTTGCATGCGCTTGTGTTCCAGAAGGTCTGCACCTGAATGAATACCCTAGAGGAATTTAACAGCTGAATCAAATACGATGATCCCTAAATAAAATTTAATACTGACAAAGAGTGTGCAGACCTAGTTCTTGATTCCAGTCCTTTAGCACACTTGACCCTTGGATTTGCTTGAGTATTTTTCTTCTTTGCTTGTGTGATGTACCACGAGCAATTGAAAAGTAGCACTCAATTGAGTAAACTTGTCTTTTTCAGCCATGAGCCATCTTAATGGACAAAAAATGTATGGAAAGATTATTCGGGTCACCCTTTCTAAACATCAGACAGTACAACTACCTCGAGAGGGACTTGATGACCAAGGGCTGACTAAAGATTTTGGTAATTCACCTTTGCATCGCTTCAAGAAACCTGGTTCAAAAAACTTTCAAAATATATTCCCTCCTTCTGCAACACTTCACCTGTCCAATATTCCGTAAGTGTTCGCTGTTAGTAAGCTGATAATATTTATGTGAATTGCAGCACACTGAACTGATTAATGATTTCCTGCTTACGCTTATTTTCTTCCTGTCTGTAGACCATCGGTAGCAGAAGAGGATCTACGCACATTGTTTGCTAACACTGGAGGCACTGTGAAAGCATTTAAATTTTTTCAGTAAGTAGCTTTTCTGCACATAGCTCCAAAAAGAGTTTTGCAGCATATCTTGAGAAAAAGTACATATCAGATAGCAAACAGTAGGAGCACCCCCTGTAGTGTTCAAGTTCCTAATTCCATTATTTTGTTTCAGAAGAGATCACAAGATGGCACTTCTTCAGATGTCAACAGTAGAAGAAGCTATTCAGGCTTTGATTGATCTCCACAATTACAATCTGGGAGAAAGTCACCATCTGAGAGTTTCTTTCTCTAAGTCAACTATTTAAAAAGGCAGATAGAGAAGGAAGGTGTATTGCATTGTTTGGTGTTGTCACCTTTTGACTGTTCAGGAAAGTGGGGACCAGAGTTTGTCTTCTGTTTTTTTTAATTTTTTTCATGCTGTTATCATTCCTCAATTGTTTAAAAAAAAAATTTAAAAAGGCAGTGATATTAACTGCTATTCAACTGTTCAACTGTTGTTTAGATAAACCATTGTTTTGTTTAAAAGATTTCAAGTTAATACCACATTTTTTCAACTTAGTTGACGTACGTGCCTTAAAAAGGAAAATTAGTACTGCTGGAATTGCATAACTAGTAAAAAGCAAATTTGGTTGTCTGGGGCACATTGTTACATGATAATTTAAATATGTTTAGGCAGGGGTGTGTCAAAAGGTTAAGTTTTTGTTTTCTCCTGCTTGATAGATTTCTTTATCTGCTGGCTTGTCACTTATTTTTCTTTTTAATTGGATAAGATGCATTATGCTGAAAGAGTAAAATGATTTTATTTGATTTTTGCTACTTTTTGCTTTGTGTTCTTTTTTTAAAAAAGGCCTTTTGTATTTAATTGTTCTGGTCTAGATTCAGTTATGAATGTAGGCATTAGTTAAAATTAACAAGGTACAGAATATTAATTTCTTAAAGGACAAAAAGTGACTTCTGTGACTTTGAGCCCTACGTGAAAAGCATTGTGGAATCTTAACCTTTTTGTACACACTCTTGTGGGATGTATCATATAAATGTCGGCACTAAGTAATGTCTTGTTTGTGGCTGAATATTTTTCGTAGATGTTTTTGAAGTTGACATGACTTACGTGCATTTCAATATATATTGCCATCTTTAGTTTGTAATTAAGATATGGAATATGGTTGTGGATTTCTGAGCATGTACAGACTGGTCAAGCTAGTTCAGGAAATGGTGCATGTATTTTTCAATGATGAAGAAAGTTTGCTGCAAATGCTTGCAGGCAATTTTGTGGCAGTTTTCTAAAACTGACAACCAGGTGGGACCAAAGTTTATGTGCCTTTAGTCTTAATTTACCTTGCATTGTAATATTCAGTTTTAATAAATCTCTTCAAAATATTTTGTATTTAGAAATTGATCTGACTTTACTATAAACATGGCTCAGAATCTGCAGATCCAGTTAATTTGAAAGCAGTTCACTGACAGTCTGAACTGTTACCTTGATTCTGTTTAAATGACCAATACTTTTTGAAATTGATGTACTTAGTTTCAAGATTCATAGATTCTGTTATCTATGTAGAAAAAAAAAAAAGTCATGTATATTTTCTATTAGTTGAGTTTTTACATCTTTAGAATTGTAAAATTCAGTATAGTTTGGAAGTGGCACAATTAAAAATTAATTTTCTAACAAGTTGGGAGGTTTGATGGTTGTTTAATTTCATTTTGTGTGTACTCTGCTTACCTCTGTAGCATGCTCAATAAACACTTCTGTAGCTCTGTATTCACCTTTTCTGTCTTTCTCTGCTGCTTTCTATCTCTCTTCTTCTTTGTTTTTCACTTCTACTGTGCTTCTAAATTCATGTTTATTCTCTGCCAGGGTGGGAAAAATGTAATATTAAAAACTACTATTTATGGCTTTTTACCGTAAATCTGACGCTGTGAAAAATACCAACTCTTTATTTTCAGATAGTTACCCTTTTCAGGCATATGTGCAAATTAAACATTTCCCACCCTGTTATAACTTACTGCTTTAAAGACATAACTTTTATTGTAGTTTGTTAGCTCTCTCTTTCTATCTTTTTAGTTTTTAAGCAGATTTATGCACTAATAGATCTCTCAGGTTTGCCATGCTCTCTTGCTGCAAGTTTCATCCTTCATTTTTTTTGTGTCTGCTAAAGATTTTCTACTAATCATACAGTACACTCATGGGTGAAAGTAACAAAGGATTTCAGATGAGATCCATGGACCATACATATTTGAGAACAGGATACTTGACCTTTCAGAGTCAGGTTCAAATTAATATTAGAACAGTTTGGGCACTTCATATATATTACTTTGAACTGATTGTTGTGGGATTTTTTTTCCCTTTTGATTAGAAACAGGATTTTACACAGTTGCCATTTAAGAGTAACTGAATGATCCCGGAGCATTTGGTAAAAGCTGTTGGTGTTCAAATCAAGGCAATTTTCAGTCACTTTGCCAGTACAACCACCACTGTAGATACATTTCTGTCAGAATACTTTGTGAGCTGATGTCTTCCTTTGGGTGGCTTTGAAATCAGTAAATAGCTTCAGCTTTTGAAGGTCGTGGTATAATGTAGGGCCTTGCATTAGTCTTAATACATTCAGTAAAATGTATTTTATCAGAATTACACCCAATATATTATTTAAGTTATACTCTAGGTATTGCAGTGATCACCCAGTCTGAAGTGCTGGTATCATCCTATACTCAAAGCTTGTGAATCAACATCTTTTTACAACTCAAGCACACAAATGCACAGATGTGACTATTTCCAATTATTTAAGCAGTAGTTAAGGGTCTAACTGAGCTGATCTGTTATGTTTTTCATCTGTACAATATGATGTCCCATATTTTTCTAAAATAAAACTGTGTCAGATTTCCTTTTGTGTATCAGAATGTGCTTGCGTGTTTCAGCTAGAAACGTGATATTTGCCATTCTGTGTGTTCAGCTTGTGCTGAATTATTTCCACTCTAAAACATGTATCAGATAGCATACAGTGATTGCCATATGTGTAATTTTGAAAGAACTGTAAACATCTGCATTGTCTGATTGTGTACAAATAATAGGGTTTTATAAAAGGGTGACTTACTTCTTGCCAGGCTTATTTCCTTAAAAAGAAGTTTCTATACTTTTCTCATTTTGAAAATTTCTGTGGCAAAAACCTCAAGGGAAAAAGTATATATTGGGTTTGACTTGTTATAAATCCAGCAGCTTTTATTATGAGGTTATATTTGTATCAGCCAAAATTAAAAGTAATGACAGTCATAATTGTCATGAAAGCATTTTTTATTAATCTGAAGAAAATCACTGTTCAATTATGGATACTTAGTCTTTAAAGCGGTATCTTTTCAGAAAATTCAGACTTAGTAATGTCCTAATTCCTAGAACTTTCAAAAACTTGTTTTCCATGACATGGTACTGCATTTTGTATAGCAATTTGTACATTTTTGTTGTTATAAAATGTAAATAAGTTTCTGTATTTTTAGATCTTCAGAATGTGAAAAGCATCACTTTTATTAAAATTTTACTAAAAATAAGATTCACGAATAACTTCTTACACTCCATGGAATGTGAGTTTTCAGATTGCTAGTAAAACTTTTACCATAGGGATGGTGATTCTCCAAACTCAATTTCAGATTTTTAAAATAATTCTGGTATTTTGTCAGAGGGCAATTGCTGATTTTTATTTCTTCGTGAACCGTTACATTTTTTTCTCTGGTGGAGCAATGAAATTGGTTGGAGAAGTCCAAAAAATGATTCTTTGATCCAGATAATGTCCAGTGGCAAATACAGTATGTAAATGAAATAAACCAAAACCTTACGGCATTCTAACTAGAAATTGGGGGGAAACCTCAAGCTAAGTGAATACACTTAGAAATATTTCTGTATATTGTGATTTAACATGTTAGGAATGGCACCTTTGCCCTGCAGGAATAACAGTTCATGCAAATATTTGTAGCTTGCCATTTTTAAAGTTTTACATTCAGAATTAGCTTTATAAGCCATCTTACTAAAACAGTTTCTTTGATTCATTATAAGTTTCCGTATGTTTTCTAGTGTCTTACAGCGTGACAAAATTAATCAGATCCTACTATCTGCAGGATTTAAGGCACTGTGATTTCAAACTCTAGTTTACTCCTGATAATTTGTTTAATTCTGTGCTTAGATAACATGTATTTCTGTCAAAACAGTAGAAAAGAGGATTGTGGGTTTTTCTGCCAACAGGGATACAAATCCACTAGTCCTGTCTCTAGAAATTATTTTCCTGATATCAAAGGTGTTATAACGGGCAAGGCTGCTCAAAAGGTTTGATTGTATTAGGTAAGGATGAGGCTGAAGTCCTTGCTCTGTTCCAGATGCTGAGACAACCTGAAGTTTAGTTTTACTGAGGTGAACAAATTTTCTTTTAAATAATTAAGCAGAATACCTCATGTCTTGTAGTCCTGGTGTGTGTTGAAAGGGATGTATATATATATATACACACACACACAACATCTGCAGTATTTCTTACCTTCCTGGTTTCATGGGGAGCTGAGCAGCTGCAGTCTGCTAGTGTGATTCCAGCCACAGAGGATAAGAAGAAAGAATGATTTTTCTGAAACTTTAGGATTTGGCATGATATTTTCTGCTTAATGGGCATGGGTAAAGTTTTTAAGTCAGTAGACTGCAGTAATCGTAACTGTAGATAATGATAAATCATTAATTATTCTGTTAGTGCATTGGCTTGCTAGAGCTAGTGACAAAGATCCTGCCTTGCTGTGTAGGCCACAATAATGCAGCTTTAAAGAATTTCTTGGGTTTTTTCCTTTAATTTAAGAATTTATTTAGTATCACATAATCTGAGTATTTTGAGGTTTGAAATCCTCTCCAGTGCATGTATTTGGTCTTGAGGATGGTTTCTGCTTCACCTTAAAAAAATTTTACAGCTTGCTCTATCTGTTGTTTTCTGAGGTGAGTGAATTTTCCTCTGATCAACAAATTAAATTTGAAGGAGGGTTACATTGCTTGTTTTTTTCCCTTTCAAAGTTTACAGCATGTAGTGTTCAAAATCTGTTCTTTCTTGATTAGTTCTGCAGGCAGTCAGCAAAGGAAAAGTAAAGAAGTTTTCTTCCTAGGGAAAAAAATGATGTGAAAATCAGATTGACTTAAATGTCTCAAAAAACTTAGCTGAAAATAGCACTCGTTATTATTGAAGAGTCCTGCATATTTTATGAGTTTTAGCTCAGTTTCATTAGGAAATGAGGCGTGTATAATTGCACTATCTCTGTGTGAATGTGCTGTTCCTGAGATAAGCCCTGTCTCTTCCTTATCGCTCCTGTGCCCTTTGGTTGGCGTCCTGACTGGCAGAGGGGATGAAGGTCTCCAGTAGTAAGGCATTTCCGTTTCTATCCTCATGATTAGTTGGCTTGCTAGATCCCGGTCCTGTGGGCAAGGGAAGGAGATCTGGTGCCTTGTCTTTTGCTGGGAGTTCTCAAACAGGGACGGGTGTGGTTTTCTCCATCTTAATGGGCAGCAGCCTGAGATAGCAAATGTGTTGGGGCCTGGGGATACTGGGTACCGGACATGAGAAGTGAAAGCGAAGGGATATTTTGCAGGTGGAGCAGGGTATTGGGCAGAGAAGCATTGAGGATGTTTCAGTAGCATGCTTTCAGTAGTTTCATGTACAAATAGACGTGAAATATTATTGACAAGGTTGGCTGAGTAATTCTGTAGGCGTATTTTACAATCTAGTCTGAACAAAAGTAGTCCAGCTTATGGGGTAAATGTGATGTATTTTCACTTCAACTCAACAGGTACCGGGGTGTCAGAGCTTAGCACTTCCATGCAGACTGCTGTGGAAGCTGGTTTTCCTAGAATGAGTACATATCATCCCTGGAAACCAGCAAGACTGAAAGCCTGAAGCCTCTAGCCTGGGTTAGGCTATGTGTCAGGGTAGTTTAGGATGATTGACACTGATGGCTAACCAAAGAGCTAGATAAAGTGAGCTAGTGGGATCCAGGAAGAGATTTGTTAGAGGATTCATCAAGTGACACATGTAGCGACTGGCATTTTTTGATGGAAAAGACAAACTGTAAGATTTCAGACTGTATTCCATGGCAGAGTATACCAGTGTCCTTTGGGCTAGCCCTATTCCCCCTAGTTCCTTAATGCCCAGGGCTTATCTCTGACAGCATCATACTCTTTGAAGGTCTCAGTTGAGCAGCTGAAGTCATGCTGGACTAGTCTGTTCTTTTCTGAAGCAAGAAAGGTTTCTGGCAGCTGCATCTGACAAGCACCAGTGATTTGTTGCATGTGATGGGACACTGGCCTTTCCACTTTTAACACTGGCAATGGCAAAAGACACTGGCAATCCTCAGCGAGGAAAGTCCGGGTGCTGTGTCAACAAAATACTCCTTTCATCATGCTGTGCTTTGCTGTTTAAACGTTAACCTTCAGGTATTGACTTAGATAATTTGAGTAAACTTTTTGTGATCAACATTTATCTTGCAAAATGAGGGAGTTTTCCTTTTTTCCTCTCTTTTTAGAGAGAGGGAGACTTTCCTGTTGATTATAGAAAATAAACTAGAGGTTGCCGTTTTCCAGTTCTTAAGCAAATTTTGGTTGACCTTAACCGTTTTGTTGAGAAGTGTGTCTAACTTGTTTAAATTTTGATGGCAGAAGTCACACAATTTCCTTAGTTTGTATCACTGCTTTGTCATGCTGACTCCTAGACTTCAGGGGAAAAATAATCTTGACCTTAAAATCTTTTGCAGCAATTTAAAAGTCTGCTTTGGTTTTTAGGAAGTGGTCATTTTCAAGTTCCTCTTAAGATGGAAGATGGAGCTAAACTTCATCTTCTTTCAAGTATAGTTACATTAATTTATATGGTTAATACTAGACAACCTTTTCCTATTGGCTCTTCATTCAAAATAGTTCTTATAAAAAGGTGTTTGTAGTGCCATCCTGTTACAACTGAAACAATTGTTCTTTTCATTAGAGAATGGTAACACCAAGCACTTCGGCATTGCTGTGAGTGACCTCAGAATAGTTTGGTTTTTTTTATACAGGTGGCATACCTTGTTTGAGTATGTGTGCAGCAAGTTTTGGTCCACCAAGGGATGTGGTGTCAGTTGTGGCAATGGAAGAATTGCCACATCACCACCAATTGGCATTGGCAAGTGACTGTAGTTGCTCAACAAAACTGAAGTCTATAGAGCGCAAATGATCTTGCTAACAGATCGATATTAACATGCATTTGCAGTTTTCTTAAGGATACCTGGAAATCTTTAAAGGTGCATTGCTCTTCAAAGCACGCAGGTGTAATATCTGAACTTTTTTCACAGGAATGTAGACTGTTGGTTTGTATAAGCTATGATCTTATAAATTTTACATGGATCTTCTGAATGAGTTGCCCTAAGGAAAGGGATTCCACATTTAATTTCATTTCTAATTCCAGCTTTTCCAGGTTTTGAGCCAGTTGAATACTTAGATTTTTGCTGAAACAATATACCCTTTCATACACATCCTTTTTCAGTTCACAGCAGCTTCCTCAATTTCTAAAGATGGGAATTCTGTAAAACAGCTTTTTTCCAGGGTGATTTCAAATAACATACATTACATATTCCTGCATTGCTAAAGAGAGGTACAAAGCATCTTCCTATGCTGGGAGCAGATATTCACCTGCCTTCTGGGCTTAGAACAGCTTGGTAAGCTTTCAGACAGACTTACTGGAAAGGAGATACATTGTGCTTAGTGGACTTGGACAGTAGGACAAACCCTAAACTGCCCTCAGTGAGCCATCACATTTGAAGCAGAACCTGATTATCTGCTGCACCTGTTATTTATAGGACTCTAGCACTTCTGAGATCCTTAGGTAACAATAGCAGGTTGCATCCGTGACTTCAGAACTTTTGGGGTGAGTACTGTAGATTGAGATTAGAGCTATCTGCACTTCAGGCTCTTGGATTAAGAAACTGAGTAGCCCTAGAAAAATCTGGGGATCCTTCAGACTTGTTTGAGAAAGTTCCCTCATAAGAAGTCATTAGATATTGAAAGTTATATTCATTTCAGCTTCACTTAGGATTTAGCAACCTGCTTGAATCCTGAGTAATCAGCATCCTTGTAACACTCAGAGAGAAGCTCTTAACATGCTTCATTATTTTGGAACTTAATTGTGTTCTGAATAATGCTTTTGTAATTAAAAAGTTACACTTTTCAGACCCCTACTTTGTATTTCTGTAGTAAATGTTGCTTACATTTATGTTAGTAGAATTTAATAATAGTCAGTGTAGAAGTTGGTGAACTTGCAGGATTACCACTTGGAACAACAGGCATTAGTTTTCTGTGCTGGAAAAAACGAGTCCAGGCTTCTGGCACTTAGAAGGTGGTAACTAGGCAACTGCTTGTGAATGCTCTTGTGCAGACGTCTGCCGTGCCAAAACCATGTTCCTAGGGAGAAGAGAAAGTTCATCCAGATGTATGCAAAGAAAATGAAACTGAGGACAAATCCGGTAAATACTGAATTGCTACATAATAACTTCAGCTCCCTAGAGATGAGACAAGTAGCCGAAAGCTTCCTCTGCACATACCGTGTGAAAGGTGGCTACTGCAGGGCACATGTCCTGAAGTTGTACCCTCTCTCTCTTGGTTTCAGCCTATATCCTTGCACTCCTTTTTATAAGACTTTTTCTTCCTTTTCCAATTTCAAAAATGAATTTGCAAGTTTTTAAGATGCAGTGTTTTAAGTTTTTTTTAAATCTGTCAAGCAGCACTATGCAGATGAGCTGTGAGTCAGTGTGAGGCCAGGTATGATTCCCTTAAAACTGGAAATAGTTTAAGGTACAGAATGTAGCTGAGACTTCGCTTTTACAGATTAATAATTGTCACAAATAGCACTCTGATCTTTGGGCTGCCTTAGTCTATAGCACAAAACCTCCTGTTGACTAAGTATGTGTACATCAAATTGCCTTTCTCTGTCTGTTTGCTACCAGTGTATTGTTCAGAGACATTAGCAACTCCTTCTACTGATAAAGAGCTGATATTTTAAACTGGCTGATTTATGAGTTATCAGGTTTATTATAGACTTCCTTATTCTTCTGTGTTTGGCAGTTTTAGCAGTGGTAAATTGTCAAAATATCTTACTCTTGTTAGCGTTTAAGCGCCTTCTTTTCCAATCAATTCAAACAGTAAGGAAGATGGGCAGTTACAAGTTTCAAAGCTTTAGTCCAAATTTGGTTTTAAGATATTTAATGCTTGTAAAATTGCAACTGGATTTTTAAAGTCAAATGTATAGCTACCTGATTCCTTGTAAAAGATGCGATGAAAGATTTAGCTACACACAATAAACACATACCTTGAAATATATTGGTACTAATAGTGTAACCTATTTCTCTCTCATATCCCTTTGTTAACGTGACTGTCGAGGGTGGGAGGTGTTCCAAATGCTCTTCTTGCACTGCAAAAAGTAGTCAGGAATCGTTCAGAAGGTGCTTTCACTTTACAGTTGGGCTGTTCTTAAGGCTTGCTGCTATTCAAGGGATTAGTTCTGCTCCTGCCATTCTTGGATCTTCTGCCAGCTCTGATGCCTGTCTTCTTGCCCTTCATCCACATGATTCAACCTGCTAAAACTGACAACATCCCTACCAAAAAAGTCAAACTTCTGCCTTGTTTTCTCCCTCTCCCCTTTTTGGTGTTAGTTTTTGCCCTTTGGTGGACTGAACCTGGTCACTGAATGGTTACAGAAAGGAGACGGAGCATACTCTTGGGGGGGGAGGTGGGGGGGAAACAACTATGCCTGCTTCAACAGAAGTCAGATATCAGCTAAAATGTAACAAAATATCATATTTAGAACACTTTATGCTGATACAGTTGTTCCAGCTCTAAAGGCTTGACCTGTCACAGATTTTAGTTACAGGTGGCAATAATACTGAGCTACTCTAGGGCTTGAGCCAATAACACCACGATGTTTATTGACCTAACACTCCATATGAATCTCTTTAGTTTCTTGACATTAATAATTACTAAAATAGTCTGTATTACACAGAGTTGTGACATAAATTTACATAATAAACACATGACTTTGCAACAACATCTTATGAAATGGTCTGCCACACACTGCCAAAAAAGTGGATTACATCAGCTTCATGGGCTATGTGAAATGTTTTGCTTAAGAAACATTATTTAACTTCTTAATGTTTCAGTGAAAAAGGAAAAAAATACTTGTGATTATGGATTAATGATCTCTGGGATGCTGTTTATTTTGCATGGGGTTTTTAGGGGGGTTGTGCTTCTTTTCCTCCCTACCTTTTGCCTATCGTGTCTCTTGTGTTGTGTTTCTGGCATTGCTGCTTTAGGTCCAAGCAGGATTCACCAGGCACAGCTCTTTTGAAGTCTCTGGTTATTATCTGTATTTTCCTATTCTGTTTCCAGACACACTCTTTTGAAACAATGTGCTAGTTCCTTGTTAATCATGCTAAGAATTACATTTGCTTTTAAATGATGGAATTGGGCTGACATTTATGCCATAAGTTTCTTAAAGCAAAGCTTCTCTTTGACTTTGAGGTGTCAGACATGTTGTAAAGGCCCTAAGAATTCTCAACTAAGCACTTACAATTTTTGCCCCATCCCTGTAGTATAAGAGGAGAGAGACAAAAAAATGGTGCTTCATGAGCCAGGGTTTTACTGATTTATGATGACAGATAATGGTAATATTTACTACTTATGAGCCATGCACATAAATCTACATATTTATGTAGTAATGAATACAGTAAAATATTGTGGCATTTCTACTTAGAACATAATTGCCATGTATATTAACACAGATCTTGATGTCATAGAAAGTGAGCCAAAAATAAAGCTGTTTTACCAAATTGATTCAGTACTATAGGAATATTTTAAGAAGCTGTAATAAGGAAGATTCTTCAGAAATAGACTGATATATTTCTGTTTATATGTAATGACAATGTAAAGGTGATAAGCAGTGTCATTCTTAACAGCTAATTCCATGCTGTAAAGGTAGCTGTGGATTAGTTCTTGTACTAAATTTCTGAAGTGTATTAATAGCTTTGTTATTTAAAGTCAAAGCGGGTTAAAAATTGAATTAAAAAAAGTAAAAGGTCTGCTAGACTTGGTTTACTCTTTTAAAATTTTGCACCTCTTTCCCCCCTTGCTCTGTCATGTCTCGTTTTCCATATATCTCAGCCTAGATACACCAAACCTTAAAGTAATGGGGTTTTTTTCCTCTGTCTTAACACCTGCCTGTCATCAAACCATCCACCCCAAGTTTGGGCATTTGCATTGTTTACATTGATTGGTTTTGAAAGCTGCTCTCCGTATCTGTTCTCCATCCAGCACTGCATCCTTTTACCTTATTCCCCTGATGCTGCTGCCTCCTTGTCCTCTGAGCACCACCCTTGCCCTGTGAATGATCCCCATGCTTTTGCTTTGGGCTCCCTTTGCTTGCTGGAGGTGTAATGGTGCTGTGGCAAACCCAGCACCCAAATGCTGTTGTTGGCCCTCTGCAGGTGTGAGCACGCTGGGAGCTTTTGGGTTTGGGAGCAGCTTCAGGAGTTCCTTGTCTTCTCCAGCCACAGCTGACCTTGGGAGGACTTAATGATTCTAAACCTGAGCAGAGAGAGCCCTGCCTTGTGATGGACAATCTTCATCCTTCACTCCTGTGTATGGAGCACTGGCCCAGGAGAGCTCAGCTACAAGTGCATCAGAGACTGCAGTGGGGGACTTGAGCAAGACCTGTTGTCTGTTCAGAACATCACAAGATTTACCAGCAAGATGTCCAGGTAATGGTGACGGTCATAATGCTGAAATGAGGGGTGGGAATGTTTGAGAATGTGATTTCTGTGGATGTATATATAGGTTAAAATCAGACTTTAAATCTTACTGGATAGTTATAACGATGGTAGCAGCACTTCTAAACACAGGCCAGAGCTTGCAGTTTTATTGATGTGCAAAGTCAAACCAGACCCATTCCTTTCCCCATCTGCATGGGTCTGTTTCTCGACAAGATACCTATGGGATACCTATGGCAGAATTACTAGTTAGTTTGGGTTTTTTAGATCACTAAATCTACTGCTATACTAAAGGAAGGGCTAGTAATGAGAAAGGGTGATTGCTAGTGTTGAGCAGGGAAAATGTACGTGCTGCTCTCAGGATTCTCTTAAAACAGTTTTTTTCAGCATGTTCTCTAATGACCTTGAAGGTGAGGTTAATTTGATATTGATCAGATTAATGAATGTAAAATCTGGTAAATAAAAGCCATTAATTGAAAACTGTGAGGAGGTTGAATAAAAGTAAGGGGAACTTTAACATTTGGAAGAACAAGAAGTTACAGAACTGCTGATGAAGTTATTCATGAACTTGTGACTCCTTGTTACTTGCTAGAGAGAACTTTGATTCGAGGAGCCTCTTGTGCTTCAACATTTGATGCTGTTCACACAGAACCAACCACTGAAGCTTAGCAGAAAATAAGGTTTTGTCTCCCAGGATTTCTAGTCAGATTGCAAGCACCCAGACTTTCTTTAGAGGCTTGTATTTAATTAGTCCTAACATGGCCCAGGAAAGCGGATGAGATTTTGAGCTCGCTGTCCATGTTATGTTAAAGTACTGTGCTATTGTGTCACATTTACATTTTTGAAAGAGTTAGAAGGATGTTGAAATTTAACAGATCTGTTTCTGAGCCTTGGCTGCAGACTTGGGGGTCAGACACATGAGTATCTCTGTGTTTAGTGTTAGTGCTGGTCCTTGTCTCTGACCTTCATGGCAAATATTCTGCCTTCTTGCTGAAGATGCACAGTGTGAGTGCAGGGTATGAGACACCTGTGCGTCCTCATTTCCTTGATTCATGCAAATCCTGATTCATTCCTGATGAGCACATCTTTCCACACATGCTGACAAGTCATGAGAGTAAACCTCATGTGCTTAGAATTCACGATCCTTGTCTCTTCCAAAGCAAACCCTGTAGTCTGTACTTTAAAGCACATTGTGTTCTGGGAGGTGCTGGGGTTTATGGAAAGTTTCACAGTCCTAGCGGGGAAGCTCCAGTTTGCATTGTACGCTAGCATCTTGAGTAGAGGCTTTAGGCAGATGCTTTTTCCTACCACTGCTATATATTGTCCTTCACATATAAATGAGAAGACATGACAAAATCAGCAAGTGAGCCTAGGCCATTTGCTTTCATGCAGTGGGCAGAGAGAGAAAATGAAGTATTGTTAGCTGCCTACCTCACTGCCTCCTTCATCCCATGAGTCCACTGAAAAGCCTTTCACATTTCTGTACTAGAAATAACATTAGCAGGGAAGAAAATCCAACCACACTCCACTCCATACATTGCAGCTGTATCATCTTTTCCCAGGTGCCTGTGTTGCTTTTAAGAAAAATAATAGAAACACTAGTGGGGAAAGACAGAGTACAAACAATTCCCACTCTTCCCCTTGAAGTGAGCAGTTTAAAAATGGGCTTATTTTGTTAGAATTCAGGGTAAATGCTTTTCAATAGATGAGAGATACTTTTGCTCAGTTCCAATGGACTCCACCAAATCAACCTCCCACTCAATTCAATTAATTCCCTTCCCCCTGTGTGTAAGGAACAAGGTTTGGATATAAAAACACTAAATGTAAGATTAAAACATCTACAGAGATGATCAGAAGGGAGTCTATTTTAATAACCCTCTCAGATTGCTGTGCATGAGATGTGGAAGTAGGAGGTTTAATCTCAGTGCAGTGCCTTTACAATTATAATCAGAATTGAGCTGAGTATTGGTCAATAGGAAATTTGCTCCTTAGGGTAGGGAGAGGACTGTAACAAGAATTAAGTCTCAAGATGTTAGTGAAGGAAACCATCTGAAAAGAATAATCAACCAGTGGTGTGGATTCACAAAAGGAATTGTTCAAAATTAAACAAAAACTCAGAGCAAGAAAAAGCAGAAAACTCACAGAAACTTAGATGATCTTTGTGCAAGCCGGAAAGAAACACAGTTTCCAAGTACATGATGCTTTCCTTTGGTGATTTTTTTGCTTTAAGATATTTACAGCTGGTTTCAATGTAAAAGGAAGAAATTATTCACTCTTTCCTTATGTCCAAGATTGGTTCCTATAAATCCAGAGTGTATAAAAATTGTCATTACTTTTAGGCAGGTCAGGGGCTGGGAGATAACTTGGGTTTATTCATTGTTCTTGGGGTTTCTCAGGGCTCCATTCTCAGTCCTGTGCTCTTCAACATCTTCATTAATGACCTGGGCACAGGACTGGAAGGGACACTGAATACCACAGATCTGTTCACAGGTGATACAAAACCGGGAGGAGCTGTTGACTCCTTTGAAGGCAGTGAGGCCCTGCAGAGGGAGGGCTGGGAAATCACCAACCCTAGGAAGTTCTGCAAGGGAAAAGTGCAGGGTCTGGCACCTGGGATGGGCCAACCCTGGCTATACAGACACACTGGGGAATGAGAGTGCCACGGAAAGGGACCTGGGGTCCTGGTCAAGGGAAAGTTGAACGTGAGCCAGCCCCGGCAGCCAGGAGGGCCAACCCTGTCCCGGGGGGCATCGGGGACAGCAACGCCGGGCGGGCGAGGGAGGGGATTGTCCCGCTCTGCTCTGCCCTGGGGCGGCCTCACCTCCAGTGCTGGGGGCAGCTTTGGGCACCACCGCATAAACTGGCTCTGAGCTGTTGAGAGGGTCCAAGGCGGGTAACAAGGGTGCTGAAGGGTCTGCAAGGGAAGCTGTATGAGGAATGGCTGAGGTCACTTGGTCTGTTCAGCCTGGAGGAGACTGGGGGCGAGACCTCTGCAGTTAGAGCTTCCCTGTGTGGGGAAGAGAAGGGACAGACACCGATATCTTCTCTGGGGTGGCAGAGACAGGACCTGAGGGAATGGCTTGAAGCTGTGCCAGGGGAGGTTTAGGTTGGATATCAGAAAAGGTTTTCACCCAGAGGGTGTTTGGGCACTGGAACAGCTCCCCAGGGCAGTGGTCGCAGCACCAGCCTGACAGAGGTCAAGAAGCATTTGGACAATGCTGTCAGGCACAGGCTGTGACTCGTGGGGATGCTGCTGTGCTGGGCCAGGACTTGGACTCGATGATCCTGAGGGTCCCTTCCAACTCAGCATATTCTGTGATTCATACTCAAAACAGGAAATGCTTTTAGTAAAAGGCACTTGACAAAAAAATAATCTGGAATTGCAGCACATATTCATGAAAATGTTTGCATTTCTACAGGTTCTGACCATTTATAATATTTAGAATTCCAAATTTTCCTGTCAGTGTGTAAATAGTAACAAGTCAGGATGCAAAGGCAGTTTTCTGTGAGGGGAAGCTATTGCCTTAATCCTTTTTAAGGCTGAAGATTTTCTATTAGTCACTAATCACAGTTGTTAGTCCTCTGTGTTTTAAATAGTGCAGTAGAGGTATCCATTTCTTATGCAGAAGTAGAATGTACAGTGTGGAGTTTCCTTCAGTCAAATCTTAGTCACATGATAAGATACTTGAAATTACCATTTCAATTTAAAACTGAATCTTGTTTCAAATACCTGACAGTTATGATGTCTTTTCAATATATTTATCACTGTTTCTGAATAATGAAGTTACAGGACTCAAGGAAGTGGGATCAGGCCTCATCTTTGAAAACTGTCTCTGCTGAGGAACAGTCTGGCAAGGCCAAGAGCAGCCAGGTAACCCTGTCAGTCATACCACATCAGGCTGGGATTGCCTAGGAAAATATGTCAGAAATACCAGCCTGGGGCGCAGGAATCAGCAAAACTGGCACCAGTGGAGGAAAAAGTCATTGGAAGCAGGTTGTTTATTTTGTGGGAGGGTAAGACAGACAAAACAGGGTCAAATAATGGGTAGAGGTATGGCAAGGTATGCAAAACTCTCTATTTTATTGCAAACTGTAGCAATCACCTCCATATATAAGAGCTGCAAGATACAGCAAAAAAAAATTGTGAAGCTCAATATAAAATGAATATTCTGGAGTGAATGTAATCTAATTATTTGGGAGTTCAGATGAAGATGATACTAGTTCTTAAAAATAGCACTGATGCTCTGGAAATCTTGAACAAACTATTCAGGAATTACCAGATTACTGGCAAATATATATTTTTTAAATATGCTTCCAGTGCAAAGGCATATGGTGCTGCTGTGTCTCAAGCAATAAATAAGCAGATGTCAGAAATGTAGCCTGTGTTTGACACTGAGCTGCCTCTGCCTCCCCAGAGCCCAAAGCTGCAGCACATTTATGGTGCCTACCATAGTCACAGCACCAGTTTGAAGTACCACTGAGAGGCTGGGGAGTGTCACAGTGCCATCGGCCTCGCCCATGTCTCCACAAGAGCTTATCTCCCTTCTTGGTAATGAAGGTTTCCCTTCTTCAGACCAGAGATCAGACCTGGGCAGTGCCCCTGAGAGGGAGGGAGGGCCTGAGCTATACTTTCAGTCATTCTGACTGTCCCAGGTGGATTATCGGGATGATTGCAGGAACATTTGGTGGTTTTCTCTCATAAGGCATCTTTGAACCTAGCCTGCCTTAATCTAGTCCTGAATAGAAGTTAATTTAGAGCTATTCAGAAACTCATTTAGAGAGGTTTACTGAGCTCTCTTGAAGAGAGCAGTCTTTTAGGAGTCCATTTCTAAATTGTGATTTTTCTTTTTACTGTGGTTTCCAGGCTCTGCATCAGGGAAAAATATCTTGGTTACTATTGTAGGACATGAGATGGTGGTGAATGGTGGTTACTTTATCTTTTAAGAAATGCTGAATTCTTCTTGAAACACTGATGATAACTTTACACAGCACATGTGGCACATCTGTGTGGCTCTTAACCCCACTAGTGCAGACAGAGATACTACCAGCAGCTTGCAATGACTTCTGGATTGCAGCAAACACCCAGTTTTCTGTATTTTTTCCAGGGCTCTCACTGTTGTCATTCTTGTTACACACATCCTACCAACTGTTTTGTCATCTTGCCACCAAACAAGCTCCTGAGGCCCAGTGATGCTGTTCAGATGAATCCCTGGCCACCTTGCACCTGGTCCTGCCTTCTCCTGAAGAGCATGTGGGTATGAACACCATGTCCTAGGAGGATAACAGGAAAGGGTTTAGCTAGAGATATAACCAGATTAAAACCCCACAGTATTTCCAATAGCAAATGTAGGAGCAACTGCTACTAGGTTTTCTGGAACACTTTTTATGCATTTTAATTGCTACTGTCTGAAGACTTTGCATAAACCTCATTCTAAACTTCAGGCTCTTGTGTCTTGAGGCCATCAGATGAACCAGATGCTGAAGACTGAGCAGCAAATGCATTTGAGGCCATGCAAGCACCACAGAATTGGCACCTGCTCTGTATGTTGTCCATCTGGCCTAGGATTTATTATGTGAGGTTAGGGCCTTTGGCCAAATTACTGTATCTCTGATGAGCTCAGAACAAGGACTACACTGCATGAATTGTGGGGCAGTGTAGAAACAGGCAGAGATGAGTGTCTCCTGTTGCCAAATGATTACCAGAAAAACCCTTTTGGGGCATTGAGAAGACTGCAGCTCTGGAAGATTAATATATTTTCTTGGTGGTGTATCAGTGTTTTCTGACTGAAATTACTCTAAAACAATATTTCTTTAGGTCATACAAGGTGAAAACAGGAAGGATACAGGTGGACCTTAAGGGGGGTGAGCTTTAGGGCTTTCCCCCTAAATCTGAAATCTGAGCACTCACCAGGCTGCTTCACATGCAAGAGAAACATGCAGCTTAGCCCAGGACAACACCCTGCTCAGAGCTCATTTCCACTTCAGCTGAATTGTATCCACGGCCTAATCCCACCGGTGCAAATGTGGCATGACCTCTTGATGGCATGGTTTGCATTGCCCTTGAACTGAGATATTTTAATTCATATTTAGTGTGAGGAAGAAATAAGACCTTCAATGTTCACATGACACCTTTCTGTGTCCATGCAACCCAGTCTGAGGTCTGCCCCTAAATTCCAGCTGATTGCAGGAGTTCAGGGTTTTCCTGGAGTGTCAGGTTAGGAGTATGAGCCTTGTTTTCAGAGAGAACTTTTGAAAAAATTGTGGTTGGTAGAGAAGGTAACTCAGGCTGAGATGTTTTCTTTTTCTGTTACTCCTTCCAGTCAGATAACTAAATTGATTAAAAAGCTGTTTTTAAAACAGAGGATTACTCAGCCTTTTGTAGTTCTCTTTACAAGAAAAACGTGCTCAATAGAAAGGAGCCTAAGGTTTGCAATAGAGAGAGATAGCCCTGTAATCTTTGTGTCTGTGTGTGGGAAGTACTTGAAAATTGCCTCCTACAGACAGATTAGTGAATTGTTGGTAGGGGAAAGTTTCTTCAAAATTACGTTTTGCATAAACTTTAAATTGCAGAAAACATCTACTTTCCTGTTATCTCCATTATTTATATACTATCTGAAACAAATGTCAGGCTGACACCACACAAATTGTTTGCTACTGATTCTGCTATTACTTTACAGATGTTCCAAAAGTTTTCACACCAACTTCTCAGAAAATATCAAAAGATGAGGGCAGGTTTCATTCTGTAGCATCATTGTTTTGGCAGGTATGAGGAAAGTTGAGTGGGCTGATCACGTGCTTCCCATCTGTCAGCTCATCATTGTTAATAGGTACTTGAAGGAAAATTGCAGTTATTTCACACAGCACTGGAAGCTGAAAGTTCATATGTCAAGGAAAGATGGACATGGAAATAACAGACTTTTTTATCTACAAAAGACATCCCTGTGCTGCCCTGTTGGGGGTAGTTATCTTGTGTGCACTTGTGATCTTGGTCTAATTTGGACTTGCTGATGCTCACTGGAAAGGACATTACCCTCACTCTGGGCCTGTCTTCCTCAAGACATTGAAATGCAGGGCAGGATTTTTGCCAGTAGCGCTGAAATCCCCCTAAAAGCTGTCAGAGAACGGCAGTGCACAGGTTTTCCTGATTTCCTGGGACTGTAGCTCATTCCTGAGTGCCAGCTGTCGACACGTCTCTCTCAGCCGCTGTGTGCATTGGGTACAGCAGTTTCACAGGGGCAGGTCCATATATCCACCATGGACAAAAGTTCCTCCAAATGCATGTTGGACTCTATGCCTTTAGTGGTTTTAATGACTAAACCGTAAAATTTCTTGCTGGTCTGAAGCCCATTCTAACAACCCAGTCAAACTGCCCACATCTGCGCCTCCCTGGGCTGCAATTTATCTCAGATGATAAGTACAGAAAGCTGTGCTTAACCTGGATTAGAGGCATCCTGCAGTGATGGAAACAGCTCAGTGCTTGCAGGTTTGGGTACAGCATGTGACAGCATGATAGTAGCATGGCTGTTGGTAAAATGGCCAGTTTGCCCTTCGTAGTGCACCAGTCAAATAAAACTTATCTTGCTATTGATTGTTAATAGCAACTAAGCAAGCTCTTCAGTGTGATTCATCTCCCCTAAATTTAGCTGCCTAAAAATTAGACATCTCATCTGAACCAGTCATCTACCTTAGTCTCAAAATTAGTCATCAGAGATAAGCAGCTCAACACTACCTGTGTCAAGAGAGGTTTCTGGCAGAGATAGGGGGTTAAGTCATCTCTGGAGGAAACTCTTTTTCTCCACTCTTTCTGACTTAATTTGGTGACTTTTGATAGCAAGGCAAAGGAAGCTTTATTCTTTGCTCTGTTTTCCAGAAGTATCTTTTCTGTTTCAGCTATCAATCCTTTTAATCATGAAAAAATGTCTTTGTGTGTGAAGCACCACCTGGATTTGCTGCCCCGATTTTAAGTTATTGCCTTCTATTTTCTTATTGGTTCTCCTGATTATGAATTAGAATAATTTCCAAGGTTGGGTGAAAAAGAAATGTTTTTTATTCTTTATTTAAACACGTTTTTTCCAGTAATCAATAGCATAACTGGAACTCTGGGTTTCAATGCTTTCTCCTTAAAAACATAGATCAGAGTATTGTGAAGCTATACATCTTCCCTGTCAAACATTTAATTTATTGCGCTGTTCATTTATAGCTTGAGACTAGAGAACTATTGGTTGACAAAAGAGGATGGATGACTCTTTTATTGAGTCCTTATACAGCTGGCAGAAGATAGCAAATGGAGGAAGGAGATGTGCAACTCTCATTTCCAAACTTCCCATAAATCGTTGATGGATCACAAGGAATTTATGGTAACTTAAATAACTTTCCAAAGGATCAGGAATTGACAATCATTTCTCTCCTTCACTGTGGTTAAACTTGAGCGTTAGAAAGCAGGTTATGAAGAAACTTCTATAGTAGTACACTACAGCTGATGTGGATATAGACAAATAAACAGCACAATCCATTTCTAACTCAGTTATGTCTATTGCTTTATCCTCTGAAGTTAAAGCAATATTAGCATTGAACAGTTCTTATTTAGTGTTATTTATCCCATTATACATCAGTGCTCCTTTTCAAGTAAGGGTTTCCTGGTGTTGGCCAGGGGATTTCAGTGCCCCTCTGGGGCTCACTTTGTCAGTGTGTGCCCAGGAGGGTCCTGCTGTGGGAGTGCTTTGGAGCCCCGCTGCCTCACAACTTCTTGGTTATGAGGCACTGGGCATCCCTCAGCCTCCACTCCTGCAGTCCTCTTCCTTCCTTTGATCATTCTGATGTACACAGAAATACTGCCATGGTAGAAAAATACAGAAGCTTATTAGTTTGAACTAATAATTTCCTGGGTTTAATATATTTCTGGTTTTTTGCAGTATCAAGTTGTAGGTTCTGTCTTCAGCTTTCGGGATCTTTGTCACTCTGCTCCTTTGCTTTTTCTTACCATATCTGAACCCATCTTTCTCTGTATCTCTAATGATGTTCCAGGAGAATTCTTCATTATGTCTTAACTGTGATATTTTTTTTCTTGAGAGAAGTTCTGCTATAACAGTTAAAATACGTCTTTTTTTTTTTTAATGATCTCTTGACTGCATATTATCAGTGGGTATGAGCCATGCAATCTGAACTTCAATCTGC
Source organism: Hirundo rustica (assembly GCF_015227805.2). Lineage (NCBI taxonomy): Eukaryota > Metazoa > Chordata > Aves > Passeriformes > Hirundinidae > Hirundo > Hirundo rustica. The sequence continues at coordinate 17,989,978 of NC_053458.1, forward strand.
TTTGTTATCTAGTAGCAGTACAAGTCTTATATCCTCCCTCTCAATCACTAGAGGGGAATGAATCCTATTTAGCCACAGCAATTAAAGAGATTGTGATTGGTTTCAAGTTAGAAATCCTAATGGGTTGCTTGGAATTGAGAGCTGCATTCTACAATTCTCTGACTTTCCCGAATTCCTCGTGTTTCAACTTTCTTCAGTTAATCTTTTATTTATGTGTTTTAAAGTTAATATCACAGTTTATGCACGTGTGTAGAGTGTGTAAACCACTGGATAACTACTGGCAAAGAGGGTTGCAGAAGCCATTATGCTCACAGAAGCTCTACAGAGGTGAATCAGTGCATTCTATAATAATTCTCTTCAGAATTTCAAACAGTGTATATATGAAGTAAATGCAAGGAAAGTATTCTCTGAGCTTTTTTAAATGAAGTGAAATTCCTGCTTGCGACATCTTAATAAACAGGCTGAGACATTTCTTTTAGCTGCACAAAAATATGAATGGCATTTCAATCAATAAACACAATAGTGAAGAGTAACTGGTAGTAAGTATGTAGCTACAAATGTCAGATTCAGTAAGTATTTAGAAATAAATTGAAGAAAACAAGGATTAATGCATTTTTTATTTTTTAGAAAATTTATTTGCATAGTTATCAACACTGACCATCAAATTAACATGCAGAATTAATAATGTGTGATTTATTTTTGAAATGAAAAATGCTTTTATATCACAACTTCATTACAAAGGAGTCGGCCTGATAAAATCAGCAAAAAGGCTCATAAATGGGACAGCACAAATCAAAATAATTACCTTTACTCCTATTATATTCAGAAATATTCCTGTGTAAAATAGGTAGAAGAAAGGATAGGGAACGCATGGATGTGATAGGATGTAACAGAACTCCTGAGACTTCCATTCTACCTGCACATCTGACTACCTTTCAGGGAAAGTACTGGGCCAGACTTTGCTATTTAAAAGCTTTTAAATGCCTTGTATCAAAAATATTATGCACAAAAGGAGAAGACTATGGCACTTTTAAGAATTAACACTTCAAAATATCTGCCTGTATACATCCCCATGTGGAACACTTTTTCCACCTTGTCTTAAGAATCCTTTTTACAGAAACCGTATTTTCCAGCACAGATTTCTGTCTTCCAAGCTTCATGAAACCTTACATATAGATACACTTGCAGAAACAAAGCTCCAACCTATTATCCAGAGATAACATTTGAGTTTGTGGAAATGCTCTCTGAAAAATATTTTCGTCTTTGTTCCCCAAAGTCAGAAAAACTTACCCTGCTAGTGTGTTCTCCACAGCTTTCTCAACAAAACAGCTTATGAAGCTGTTTTCATCCAGCAGTAATTCTGCCCCAAACTAGCAGTTCTCAGTTTCCAGTGGAGCAAAGTCTGAGGTGTGGACTCAGGCTGGCCCTTCTGGGGCTGTGCTGGTTTGCCCAGCACGCCTGCTGCGGCGTTGGCTGAGCCGGTCAGTGAGGGCTTTGCTGGCGCAGCCCAAGGGGGCCTGGCAGCACGGGGGCACACGGAGCACTCGGCAGTGCTGAGCTCCCGTTCCTGCGTGCCAACAGCCTCCGACTCCTCTGCGCTGGGGCAAGCAGTTCAGCTGTGAAGTGTGGCCTGTCTTGAGCCAGCGCGGCAAAGAGCCGACACCTCGGTTCTTCACCAGACCTTGGCCAACCCGCAGGGCTGTCGGCAGCGCTCATCGCAGTGTTAATGAGTGTTCCTGGTAATTAACATACTACAAATTAGTCCTGTAGGTAAGAAGTCTCTAAAGGGGCAGGATGGTCTGCGCTATCTCCTTGTGAGGACTAGGTTTGCAGACTGTGAATTCATCGATAGGCATTTATCATAAGCAATAACCATAGATACCCTGGACCTACCAGGACAATCTGAGGCTTGTACTGTTCTGCATTTTATGAGACTTGGTGCTTTCAATATTTTCAAGAGGAATTTAAAAAAAAAAAAAAAAAGGGAATAAGACCCAAGTTACTTCATAGAAGTAACCCCATTTTTGAAGAACTGTGTTGAGACAAAAATATATGGTTGGGAGAAGATCTGTTAGAATTAAACTGTAATCATTGTAAACAACAGTAAAACTTGCAGTATTTCTACTTTCTCTTTTCTGTTCCTTTTATTTTCTCAATAAATTACTGGCTTGTTCAATAAGTGAAATAGACTGTTTCAGTAGACCATCATGGATTTTATTTTGGTTGTGCTTTTTATATCATGCTACTTTAAAAAATCCATTTTGCCAGGCTGTTTTTCATTTAAGCTTATTGCAAATTATTTGTTTGTCCCAAGAACATCTTGCAATTAGTGCAATAGCTACCACTGAGTTCTTGGTGGCATGGGGAGATAAAACATAGGATGGCTGGATACTCAACATTAGTTCCTGAAATTCCTGTTACATCCTCCCCCACACTGCCTCCCTTTTAGCCAGGTTTACATGCATTCTCATACTTTTTTCCGCAAGGTAAAGTAAAAAAACCACTTCCTCTCCTAAATTTCCAAGATGCCCACCAGGGAAAACACAGGAGAAGGTTTTGTTTAAAATAGCCACAGCAACATTGAAGCAACTGATGTTTTATTATGTTTCTTGGTGAAATTGCTATTTATCAAATGTATTCTAACTGAAGAAATAGGCCTAAAAAAATAAGTGTTCAATGATTTACGCAGAGAAAGCCTATACGGTGTTCATTACCTTTTAGTAAATTTTCCTTGCTTGTCTTACATGTCAGCAAAAAAACTTAACATTATTTTTCTACCTATTTCAGTATTTCATAGGCTCTCCTGGAATACCCTTGCTGATCTGATTTCTAATCTCCAGTTAGCACACAGAGCCAGGTTTTTATGAAGTTCAAGAACTTACATGTTGCTTTGATGTCACAGTCATTTCCCTGAGTGGGTGATAAAGCAAGTCCATGTCCATACACCAGATATTGCACCCAGCATGGAAATTTTAGCATGTTGTTGTGTGATAAAAGTCTCAAGTACAAGAAACAAAGTACCCCCCCTTCAAGATATTTTATGGCCAACCCTTATCCTAACCCATGACACCTACAAAACCATCTTTTCATTATTGTAGCTTTTTTTGTAATTAATGTCTTACATTCCCACCAAATATCCACTTTGATATTTTTCAGTAAGTCAACATATTTGTGCCTTCCCCAGCAACACAAAATAGCAAGAAAATATTTTCTGAAGATAAGAGAAGTACCGAAGTTTGCTACATGGGTTTCAAGCATGACTTAAATTTAAAAACTTTGTTGGATGAATTTAGAATATTCACTTTTTGTTTAAATGGTTTTAAAGGGTGAGATGGATTGTGCTTTTTTCCATTGCTGTCTTTTTGGTGCGTTTTCACATAGGGATGTATTTGCCTTTTGGGAAGTTGACAGTGTAAGTGGCTGACAAACTAGCTAATAAATCTGAGGTTAATAGGGTTGTAGACAGCCAAGTACATAGGCGTAGGAAGGATCACCAGCCACAGAATGCTGCACATCTAGAAGCTGTCAATACAGAGTATGAAAAATGCAAAGGACAAAGCAAAAGTAGAAGTTCCAGCTCGTTTTTCTGCTTGCTGAAGCAATCTCTCACATCAGCATATCCTGGTCCTCTAGGGAAGGCATGTATTTAGGGTCTGGTCTTGCTTCTACTCATGCCAGGGGAAAAAAAAAAAAAAAAAAATCTCTTTTTTAACCCTAAGTGTAGAGGATCGGGTTGGTAATGATTGTCCCCCCCCAAAAATAAAGCCAGAAAAAGTTAAAAGGCCTCAAGTTATACCAATATGACATGTCTCTGTAAGAAGCAGTACTCTCTGCTGGTTGTGTAGAAATTAGTTTGAATTCATTTAGAGGTATTTAGAGATGGGTATTAGAGCTTTAAAGCTGATTATTCCACTTCTCTTAATTAGTGGACCAAATGTTTGATACAGCTGCTGTGCACTCATGGTATTGAGGACAGTTTCCATCCAGAGGAAAAAAAAAATCTTTTGAAGAAATTTTCCGCGCAGTCAATTAAATCCCTTGAAGTAGCTCGTGGCCAGAAATTTGAGTAAGTCAGCATGGGGCTTTTGGATTCAGCAGAGCCGCACTGATGGCTGTCACCTGTGATTGTCCTTGAACTATGCAATGGAATTCTCTTAGTGCCTGAACACAAGAATGAAATAGAAAAGGGTGGAAAGATGTTACTGTTCCACCAAAACTATTCAAAGAAATGAAAATTGCTAAAGCACTGCATCTCCTCTTGTCTGAAGCCACCATAAAAATAGGAGGCTGGAGATTGAAAGGTGTGCACATCACAGAACTGCCAGGGAAACCCTCCCTGCACTAGGCAGACTGCCAGGCTGCTCAGCTGGGTTCTTTGAAGGTATGATGTCCCGAAGGCTCCGTTTTCCCCCTCTTCTTCCCTGTGAGATCTCTCAGATGTTTTTTGATCATGGAAAGACCTTGCCAAGGGGTTATCATTTCAAAGGGAGCCTGGATGCCACACACCAGCTGGTCTGGAGTAGCTGCCTGCCTCTGTTCTCGGAGGTGCTGTGGACACCATCCCATCTCACGGCCTCCCGCTTGTGGCAGAGCAGCAGCAGTTCCTGCTGGCAGCTGCTTACAGCTGGGGAGTGCTTCCCACATGGCACAGAGAAGCAGGCAATGGGATCTGAGCTTGCCAGAAGGGAAGACCTGGGAGAGCTCTGCTCTGCCTGGGAGCTGCACTGGGGTGTTTCTCACGGGGTGGCCAGCTGGCCATGGCTGAGCCATCACGAAACCCATCCTCGGTGCCTTTGTGCTGCAAGGTTGAACTGGTGCCCTGAGCGGGGATTTTATCTTATTTAAATAACTTCTTTTAAAATACATATTAGCCACATAAAGTCACAAGTTCTTATATAAAAGTCTTGGTCATTTAGAAGGGTGTTCTGCAAGAAGGTGCTGGTGGGAGGTGTCATGTAAACACATGTAAGAATGAGTGTGTGGTTTAAGGGCCAGTTTGGGGGCACTGAGGAATGACAGCAAATCGTGATTCACAGTGTTACCTGCAACAACATCCTTGCCCAAAGTGCTTGGATGTGCCATTGACTATGGCAGGAGTTTTAGAAACCATCCGAGAGCAACTTATAGATTAATAAAACCAGGTGAAATTAAAGTTGGGCAAACAAGAAATATGCTTGGAAGTGTTTCTCTCTGACCCACAGGAAAAGGCATGTTAATAAGCACAATGGTTGTATTTTCAATGAAACTTGGTTTGATGCTTAAAGGGGAGATGGATAATTAAGACTTCATCTTCCAAAATATTAAATATTGATTTGTAGACATTTAGCAGCAGGCATAAAGCTCTTCTGAGAACTCGCTGTAACTGTCTAAAAGATTATAAAAGATTTTACTTCTCCATGTAGAATTTAGTATTTTTTTTTATTTATTTAAAATTTATGAAATGAGAGTAAAATAAATCAGGAGATAAACTTCTAGCCCTCCGAGTGTGTTTCAGTTCTGCTTTATGTGGCCTTGCAGAGTCAAAATGGATATATGGTTTTTCTAAGGTTTGTATTGGCTTTTGGTTTATTGAAGTGTCAGGAGGTTTATAAGCTCCTCAACTCCAATTTTGATTGTTTTATCCAACTACTGTCACTTCTTATCAGTATTAAAGGCAGAAATCAAAAGCATGGGACCCATGGGAAGTAGTGTTTCAAATGTACACCGCTGTTCTTTTTGTCACTGTTCTGAACTGTGCCCCTCTGCTCCTGATGACAAACCCACAATGAGATAAGGAGGTGAGTTTCATACCTCATTAATTCATTTGTGAATTAAACATAGGTGTTTTTAGTTTGAGTGTGTATCTTTCCACCTGCCTTGTCCTTTCTTTATGACTTGTGAAAATTGCTGAAGGCCAGCAGGTCCCTTATCACACAGCCCCTTTATCTCCAGTTTTTCACTAATTGTACACTGGGAATCAAAATAATTGGTTTGAACAGGTGAAAAAAACAGTGTTGCAGCTCAGCTACGTCTTTCAAGTGTTCCTCCCAAAGAGAAAGTAACCCAGATTCATGATCTGGGTTTGAGAGCTTAGCCCTGGGTGTGGCACTTTGCTGGTCTGAGCAAAGTTAACCAGATGTTGATCTCCCTGGAAGAGCCGGGCCGCCCACAGGACGCTGCTGTGCTCCCAGGGAGGCAAGTGCAAAGTGGTTTGAAAAACCATCTCTCTGCAGAAAGAGAACATCCCACAGGAAAGGGAAAGGAAAAGTTAATTCTCACTAGGCAGTGTCTGGGTGGGCTCTTTGCTTAATCACAGCTTGGCTACAAAAATATCTTCACTGGGTAAAACTGGAGTAATTTTAACTACATGCTCAGGGCTCCTTGGTCAATCTGTGTAGTAATAGCCAGTCCTGTAAATCAAGGACTTTACTCATGGTAAAACATTTGTGCAGTAACTTCTCTCTCTCTCTCTCTCTCTTTTTTTTTTTTTTTTTTTTTTTTTTTTTTTTACCCCAATGTCTGTGCATTAGGAACTGACATGAATTTTCACAGTCATTTTGTTGGGGTTAAGAAGTGTATTGAATATTGAATTTAACAAACTACATTTTCTATGCTTTATTTGCAGTAGTTTCAAGTTGATCAAATCTATTTCAGAATGTTCTCTCTGACACAAACTCACTTTAAAAAAGTGTAAGCAAAATGTGTTCATTTCACCACTGGATCAATTTATTATGTTTTAAAAGTGCATTTCCACTCTACCATCACCAGCAGTAAAGGGAAAAAGGGAGGAGCAATGACAGAAAATCTATTTGACAGAATAAATAGTTTCTTTGCTCGCATGTATATATAGGTGTGTGGGTTTATATGGGTAAAGTAATGGCGATGGCACTGATGAAGCAGACATGTTTCAGCATTATAATAACAAATTGTAAAAGATGACACATGTTTAAAAAAGGATGATGTTTATTGGAGACTTGGTTATTTCCTACCTTCACCAAACAGAAAATTGACTGAGACAATAGAATTGAGCAAGTTAGAGTCCAAATTGAAACACTAAGTCATGTCTACATGGCAAGTAAAAAGTAATTAAAAAAAGAATTACCAGTTTTAGGGGAGGGAAAAGAGGAAACACAATGAGAAGTCAATATTCAAATCTTAAACACTGCAATTGCAAAGAGCAGATATTTCGTAACTAAGATTTTGCAGTGGCACAAGCAGAGGGGAAAAAGACTAGGGTGGAGCAGGCAAATTGTTCATTTGCACATTTCTAAGTAAGCATACAGACAGGATATTTTTGTGTCCTTTGGTGTTATTACATTCCTTACCTTCTTTCACCATTTCAGTGGGCTATAGACCCAGAAGGGACATATTATTTATGTTATTTTCAGTTTGACATTTTCACAGTTAAATGTTGCACAGGCTTAAATTTTTTTGTGCTCAACTTTAGCTACTTGAATCCTGAAGTCCTTTTATTTATCCTGTCATCTGTCATTGATGTAACTGACTTCTGTGACAGTGTTGACAGAATTTATCTAAGACTTTGCTGGATGGCACATTTCACAGAATCAAATATAAATAAAAGGGTCCATCACCTGGGGGAGATAGGATTGAAAGTCAATGAGTGTTGAAGGTGCTCAGTTTCACAAAGACCTGTTCAGGAACTTGCACAGTCCCGTCTTCCAGATTTATCTCTTTATATATGACCATGTTCATATTCCCTTCAGGTCAAGCAGTATGTTGTTCTTCTTTTTTTTTTCTTTCCTAAGACCTGGCAGATAATCAAATATATACCTGCATTTCTTTCTGACATTTCAGAAATGCTAAATATTGTATTCTGGTGATAATGCTTTCTGAAGAAGGTAGGAATGGCCCATTTAATAATGTATACTTCATTTACAGTTTGGAGTGTTAGCCAACTACTTGTGATGATACTTCTTCCAGTCATAATACTGATATATGCGGGGTTCTAACTACATTTTTAAATAGAAAAACAAATGAATGATACATTCAAAATAATTCATGGAGAGGAAATAGATGTATTTCAGCATGAGAGAATATTTATGCATTATTTAACAGCAATAATGTTTGAATTCATACATTATGCAAATGCCATTATAATCAGGAAAATGAAAGAACTTGGACTGCTGCAACATCTTTAAATCTACCATTAGGTACTTATTTGTGCATATCATTTAATACTGCACAGTGTTACAGTATGTCACTTGAAGAGAGAAGTTATCAGAGACTAACAGGTTATAAAAAAGTAAAGCTGATGAATCCTGATTGCTACCTTGATGCTAATGTCTATAAACTTTATCAGCAAACAAGAGTAAAGGCTTTAATGGTAATTTACATAAACTTCTCTTCTGGAGATGAGTTACCGTGGTTTCACACATGGTTCCCATTTTGCATTGTGATCCTCGTCCATCCCCACCCCCCGTGACAGACCGGCACGCGGCGTGGGCTGACGCTGCCAAATTGTATTTTCTAAATGTATCAGCAGCTTTGTTCCAAAACTATCAAAAGCAGCAAGCCTGACCATATAAAACCAAAGCTGAAAAAAAAAAAAAAAAAGAGAGAGAGAGAACAGAGCCTAAGAAGCTGAGGGTTCAGCTTGTGTTCAAGTCATTTTTTGGAGTAGTAACCTCATGCTACACTTAGAAGAATGTTCTCTCACAAAGGGATGCATGGTGATGGAGAGCTAGACTGTCCCCTTGTAGTTGATGATAGAACAACATTTCTTCAGAATTACTCATATTGCAAAACCTTTCATTTGTAATAACTAATATTTCTGTTAATCATAAAAATAAGAGCAAATAGAACTGAGTTTTTCTTAACTCATTAAACAAAGCTGGCCGTTCACTTGTCTGGGTGGTATTTACAGAAAAGGACAGCAGAGGGAAATTTTCATCCTGGTTTCCATATGTGTTTGTTGTGTGGCAAGCAAAAAAGAATTTACATGCAGATGCCATCAATGTGGCACATCTCATAAACCCTATATTCCCCTAATACCTCAGGAATACAGAACAGAACTTGCAACTGGGTGGCATTTGGGCACAGTTTGGGTACTCACCAATTTGAATCCAGTCAATAGCCTGGAATTTTCACTGTAATAGAGTCTTCCAAAAATGATTATTTTTTTATGTCAGAGCGGATGCAGTAGTATTTGCTCCTCTATCGTAAAGACTACCAGGGACTCTGCTATAAAATCTCTACCGCTGGCAAGAAGTCGCAATCCAACCAATATATTGTGCTCCTGGCTAAGAACTGGCATGCAAGGGTTCATCCTGGAAATGTTATTTGCAGAGATTGATAATAATTTCTCAGAATGCCAAATAATGCATGAACTTCCTTTTGTTGAATATTAACTGCCTTTTTTTTTTTTTTTTTTTTTTTTTTTTTTTTTTTTTTTTTTTTTTAATGGCATTGTAGCAGTCTGTTGTTGTAAAGCTGGTTGGAAAGGGAAAGGAATGTAGGGTGCAGCAGTCACCATGGGTGCAATAATATGTGCCCACTCCAGTGCCAACTGGAGAACACCAGCTGATGACGAGGAAGAGAGGACTGCACAAACCGGAGTCAATATGTCGTGCAATGGCAAATCCATGAATGAGATGCTAACTTTGGAGTGGTTGTAATGGTTCATGCAGACCTCCCTGTTGTACATGGTTTGACAGTGCCAGCTGGATGCTGGCTGTACAAGAGGAAAGCGGGAGACGGTTATCACTGCAATTATTTTATGGCGTTTGTGGCTGGATGGTTGTTGTGTTTGTGCCTAGGTGAACTGGAGTTTAAGCTCACCTCGGGTGGATTTTGGTGTCCACAGTGACAAAGCCCAGCCTTGGAAAGGACAATGTTTGCATCACTTCAGTGCTTCCTCCTGGCTGGTGTGCTCCTTTTGGCCGAGCAGATGGTGCAGCAGTTTGCAGAAGCTGTCCAGTGTGTCTGTGTTTTCTTTGTCATTACAGTTCCTGAGATGAAATTTCAGAAAGTGCCAAATCCAGCCAGGCCTCTGTATGACCAACAAGGATGCCATCCCCACCGCAGAGGGGGGTAAGAACTGTGGCAGCCCCTCAGCAGAGGAGCTTGGAGAGAGCAAGGGAGCCAGTGGTATTGTTAATTCTGAACCTGTCATGCTATAGAAATCATCTCTTCTGCCTAAGGCAGCCCTGTTGTTTTGGCAGTGTAGACAAACTGCAGCTGGAGGAAGTGCCTGCTTGGCTAAGATAATGCAGTCGTGTTCTGCAGAGTTACCAGAAAGTAACATCAGAACTTCACATTTCTATACACTCAGAAGAAGGTCTTCTAAATGATGACCAAAAACTCAATCTAACCAAAAAAATAACAAAGTAACTTCTTTGGCATGTGGAAAAGCATCTCTGGGTTATCTCCTTTTCCCAGTGTTTCCTCAGCTGGAGTAGGATTATTGCTGCCATTACTCCTAATAGTTTCTGATTGCACTGAGGACAGGCTCCAAAAACCACTGAAGTCAACAGAAAAATTTCCTGAGAGCCCAAATTACAAATTTTTATGGTTTTTCTCAACTGAAAATCATCCAGTGTCTGGCCCCATTGTGCCTGGATAGGTCCAGAATGCTTGTTTTTTGAAAGAGAAAAATTAACTTCACCATGAAACTTGGCACTGACTTCAAAAGGATTATTCCAGTCATCTATGTTCTGGCAATCCTTGCTTACAGCACAGTTTTAACATATGTTGAATTTTATGCTGGTATTTTGCATATCCTTATACTAAATAAATATGTACATTTATGTACACTGTGATGTAACAGTGATTTACGTCTCATATGACCATCTGACATTGTTTCTCCTAGGAATGGCTGTATCTCCTCAGCATGAGGAAAATGCTATTTCAGCCTAACAGAATATTTTAATTTCAGATAGTCAAAATGGTGTATCTTTAACATAAGGTTGTCTGCAGTTTGTGGCATGCCTTTCATAACTTTGCTAATTCCTTAGGGTTTTAATTAGAAACATTCAGCTACATTTCTCTAAAACATGCAAATGCTGGAGCCCCCACAGACAGTATTATTAAGATGGTTTCTTAATTGATTTTTCTTTGGGAGCAATTTGATTCGCTCCCATTTTATTGTGGCAAACACTGGCATTTGTCACTTCTTCCAGTAACTGATGCTTTCTACGTTTAACAAATGCACATATTAGATGCTATTCTCTTTCTCTCTTTGATAGATGTATAGTGTCAGGAAGAAGAAGGTCGCAATGATGTTAAGTTTTCTGCTAAGCAAAGGATCAGAGTGTAAATGAAATCTTGAAAGCTGGGAAATGAGAATGTGCAAGTGTAAATAATGTATTAATTATTGACAGCTAAGGGACCGAAGAGTCCTGTTTAGTAGTGACATCTTCATTGTCACACTGCCTGACACTATCTCAGGTATTTTTTTTTTTAATAACAGGTTTTCCCCCCAAGATAGTAAGTGTTTCAATTTACCAGTGTAGCTATTTGTATTTTTCATTTTCTTTGGCTTTTCTTTATCTTACTGCAGTCTAGGTGCTTGGTGCAGGAGGGGATGGGGGAGGAGCTAATCCCAGTCTTTCATTGTGGCAAGTGATGTTACTATGGTACAAAATTGTTTGTTTTTTTAATAAAATAACAAAATGCCGATGTGCAAAAGGAGACTCTACTTCATTGGCTATTTATGGAAGTTAAGATATAGTTTAGGAAAAGACATATGATAGCTAGGGGCTCAGTTTTGCCAAGAGGCCTTCCCAGCAATGACTAGTGCTTAATATATGCCAGAAACAGAATTGGTTTTGCCATGGCTTTTTGAATGAGACACTAGTTATCTTAAGGAAGGTGCTTCTGAGGTAAAAGGCTTTTAATACTCTGTACTTTCCAGGCATTGCATAAAGTCTAAGAGTAGTAGTGAATTCCTTATTATTTAAATTATTTTTGTTACAAGTTAGAGCAGAGAAAATTCCCATGATCCCAAAGAGGTCTTCATATATTGGTTGTTTGCATAAGGATGCTAGATGTAAATAGCTAGGAGCTTTCAAATACTGAGATTTAAACTGAAGAGGAAAAAAAACCACCTAAAGTCACCAAAAAAAAATAATAACAAAACACCACTACCACCAAAAATACCTCCTGATCCTTCTTTGCCAAATGACAAATGTGAAGTTTTCTCCCCTCAGCCCCCAGGCAAGGGTCTCCATTGCCCTTTGGCAGCCCTGTGCCACCTCCAGACCTCTGTTGGTCCCTGACTCCTGCTTTAATCCGCCCCTTGGCTTTGCCCATAATTAGATTTTTTTCCTTCTCTGGGTGGAGCACACATTGGATTGAGGAGGCTTGCAAGGCTTGGGCAGGTGCTGAGGAAAGCCACGAATTCCCTGCTTGGATCCCCACCCTGCAATGCCCCTGGGGGCAGAAAGTGCCACTGAGGGCTGGGGGTTAAAGAAAAAGAAGAGGCAGCTATTTCAGGTGCTCTCCACACCGTGATACTGTTTTTGCTTTCACCTTACTGCATAGAATTGGGAGGCAGCTTTCAGTCAAATCCTCTTTCCCCTGAAAAATGCAGGTTCTGGTCTGTGGAATTGCTTCGTAAATTTCTGTCAGCCCTAGTGAATTGATAGGGTTGATAAATCCTTGCATGTGGAAGACTGGAAAAAGTGGAAATATTTAATTTCCCTGTTTTTAAACCACTGTTTCGATTTATCACATTGAAAAGGTCTTCCATTTTGAAAAGTTTGATTTCTTTGTTTAACAAATATTAATATTTTTACTAAAGTTAAAATTAATGGGCCATTTCAGCTGCAATTTCCCACCTTTCAGCTGGCTCAAGCCCCGCTGGTTTTGGCCTTTGGCTGGCGGGGTCGGTGTGAGCCCGGGAGCGCCCTGCCCCTGCGCTGCTGCTCTCCGTGCAGACGGGGCCGTGGTGCAGGGATGTTCCCAGCTGCACCACCCGCTCCAAGGGGATATTTTCAGGTGCTGGCATCAGGAGGGAAAACACAACTCGCTCTTCAAGTCTGTTGTTGTTTACAGAACACGTGTCCCAAACAAAAAATGCCATATGTGATGCTGAATATAGAGCCTTCTTCCTCTGCCCAAGAATAGAACTTTATCAAAATGAAATTTCCTGCTCATTTGAGCCTGTCTCCATAGCAACAGTGCAGTACACCTGTGATGTACAGGCAGAAGCTGTTACAACCTCTGAACCAGGCAGAATGAGCCGTGCTCCATCCCCCCGTGGAAGGCAGAAGTACATCTCTGATGTATCCACGGCACATTTTGCTACATGCTGCCTATGTCTGGTCCCTACATACAATCATTTCATTCAGGATTACCCTACTTACATTGGGTAAATAAATACAAATATGCTACTTACATGAAGTTGTACACTTGCAAAAATTCAATCTATTCTTGTCCTGAGGGAAGACTTTACAATGCAAACGTTACACAAAACAAAAGCTTGTGCTCACATTTGCTTCTGTAAGAATTTCCTAATTCAAAAAATTCATAAAATGCCTCAGTCTTGCAAATCTGCCAACCTGTTAATAGTACATCATTAAAAGAAAAAAACAACTTCGTGCTGAATTATTTAAATATTATTTTAATGGTAAACTGGAAATAATTATGCACCTTTGGCTATCCAATATTGCAAATTGCTGCTCACTCCATAACTTTTAGTGAAATTGAACTCACCAATAAGAAACAAATTGTTGCATTTTTAAGCAACCTGAAATTATTTCCCCAGGTCATTCATAAGGTAGATCATTACAGAGAAATGTTTTCTTATGCAAATAAAAAATAACCTGTTAATTCAATGCAAATTATATTTTAAGCTTCCTACATTTATTAGCTCATTTAAGAAGAGGCAAACTTCAAAGAAAGATTTTGTTTGAAATAACATGCAGAATGAAAATCTCCATAATGATGGCTATTGCTCTCAGATATGCTGTATAACATATAGATGAATTGTCTGTTTCTGTCTTCTGACGGTTGCATGTTCTTGTCTTTGCTTTCAGACCTGCCTTCTCTTCCCCTCTTAGCTCAGCATTTCCCATTAGTGAATGCAGGGCAAGCTGCAAGCAAAAGGAGTGAAATGATAGATGATACATGCATGTTGGCAAAGTTCATTGCATCAGGTTGCCTGAATTTTTGATACCACTCCTTGATACAGTGGGCTTGACTTTTTTTTCCCCAGTGTTATTATTACCCTCACTTCTAGACCAGTAAAAATGGGGCTTCTGCTCTAAGAACAAAATTTCTCATCCTTTTTTGGGAAATGGGTGGACAATGTTGTTCCTCTTTTGCAGGGCACAGAGAAGACAGAGTATGGAGACTCCTCATGCAGGCTGCAGCCAGCACAGTGCTTTGGTATAGCTGGCAACTGGATGGAAAGGGAAGGGGACTGATCTTTTATCCACACTTTAAGGACAGGAGGCAACGATCCCAAATTTTTTGTGGTATTTGTAACAGCAGTTTATTTTCTCTTTCTCGACTGTGGCTGTTTTCAGATTTTCTACTAGGAAATATCTGTCTTATATAAGCTGCTAATACTCTGCTCTAGGCAGAACATGGTGCTTGGAGCTTATGTAGGCTGATTTCAGGGGAACTAGCAGCATTATTGATTTTCATTGGGCTTATTAGGATCAGTGTAACATGCACTTTTGCTATACTAGATTGTATTTGGCTTTCATCATGAAATCTCATTACACTAAAAAGAAATGGAAACAAGTTATGCAAATAAAAGATTTTGCAGGGTACTCTAATGAAATTACTCTGTATCTGCAAACACACACTTTGTATGTAGGTCATTCAAACCTTGAATGCTGCTGGTCAGACTGTTCTCATTTCCTTTTGAAAATTAAGAATAGATTCTCCAGCCTTAGCAGAATTATTTCAGATTTATGCTAACATAACTGAAGTTATAGCTTGATCCTTGAAGTAGTTGTGCTGTCTGAATTCTGATGTTGAGTCGGTGGCTTACTAGGAAAGGGAACTTCCAGTTGTTTGTTTGCAGCTGGTATGGATGATGTTATCACCTTATAAAGGTGTGAAACCCACCTGGCTATGGGCACACTCTTAAACCTCCAGCTAGGATGAGGAGTGAGCAACAACCTTGTTTTCACCCATTTTGCTCTTGTGGGATATCATCTCCTTGTGATTTGCCTGACACCGGCCGAGGCTGCATGAGCTGTCAGCACAGCAGATCTTCTCAGTGCAGCATGAGAGGCATAAAGTCCTCCCTCCTGAAGCTCAGAGATCTGGTTACCACCTCAGCTGCCCTCTCCCAAGACCAATTCCCTACCAAAGCTCACGTCTAAACCCAGACTCTTCACCAGTATTCCTGTTGCTGCAGACGGTGCTGAGACTTTCTCATACTCTGCTGGCAGGGAGAAGGTAAATCCATGTGGTTCCTACCCTGTGAGTGCCTGGACTATTTGGGAGAACAAAACTCCTCTGCTGTGGGTGTCCTGATGCCACTGAAATGATGTGCTGAGGGCTGTGCAGGCTGAGGATGGCAGCGATGCCCTCTTGGCCGCAGCGGGGTGGCAGGGTGCCATGGGGCCACACCTCCTCTCGAGGTTTGTCAGCTTGCAGGGTTGTGGAAGGTAAGGGGGTGTGCTTTGTTTTTGTGTTCTATCATCTCATTTTCTTGTCACTTGGGACTGGCAGTAGGGATAATGTTCCTCCAAGATCTATACTTACTCTGTAAGAATGGATCAAGTCTTCTGAGCTGTCAGGAAAAAATACCCTCTTTTGACATATTTTGATGGTGCCTCTAAGAATAGCACATTTCCTAATGGTCAGGATGCTTTTCTTTTCATAGATGTTCTACATCTGGAGGAAGCAACATTCTTTTGAGAAGGAGAAAATGAATTTTGAAGAACTCTGAGAAGCGACTCTCAGGCTTCCTTTCCTAATACATTAGTGTGTATTTCCGACCCTAGAGGGTGAGTTGTGTAAGGTACCAAAATCAGCAGAAGGCACTCAGTTAAAAAACAACCTGCAGGATAGATGCTAAGAAGGACCAATTCAAGATAGAAAGCTTCAATTGCAAAGTTACTCGGGGAGTACAAATTTTGCATTATTGACAGTCTGTGATTTAATAGCATGGCACAGTCACCTCCTAGGCACTCTTGAGTTATTCTCTGTTGATCCAATGAAACTGTACTCTTCTGTTTGGAATTGCCTACTGTTTTTGTGGGGATTTATGGTGAAATT
Source organism: Hirundo rustica (assembly GCF_015227805.2). NCBI lineage: Eukaryota > Metazoa > Chordata > Aves > Passeriformes > Hirundinidae > Hirundo > Hirundo rustica. Next base: position 18,006,157 of record NC_053458.1, read on the forward strand.
TTGGTATGGAGTAGACATGAAGGCTTTTTTTTCAGAATTTTTCAAAGTCAGCAGCAAAATCCTAAAGGGGGAAGCTATCCTAATATACATGTCTTATTTATCTGTGAAAAGGAGTCTCAAACTGCTGAATACACAGGTTTAGGGAAAAGAGCTCTCCTGTGTTGCTGACAATTAGTGTATTTTTCACTTGCAAAATGATGCTTTCTGCTAATGCTATGGTATAGTAATCAAAAGCACCTAATCCAGCTGATTAAAAATTCCCTGTTGGGCTTTGCTGACCAAATGAATACAATTAGTAAGACATTTCAAGTAGGGAATTTCCTGCAAATACTGGTATTTGTAGACCTTAAAGTAAAACAATGATATGTAAAATTACATATCAAATGAAGAGAGATCTTATTCCTTGGTGCATCTAACTGAGACCCATTGTTGATGTGTGGCAGGAGAGATTTTATTCTGTAAGTGCAGGTGAGCTTTTCATTCAGACCCCAGCTTTAGAATCAAATTAATTGTGTCATCAAAGCATTTATTTTTTACATCCTCCCAAAGAAACTTAGCACAAAATAAGTTCCCTAAGTAAGTTAGCTCACGTAGCCAATTGTAACAGGTGCTATGGGTTGTTGTTATGTTGTTTGTTTAATATTAATCTGAAATAATTTAAATGGCATCTTAATAGCCTTATTTTATGTCTCTTATTTTGATTTTAAAAATCAGTGCATTCCCCTTAGTGCAGTTAATAGGGTCAGCCTGTGAGCCTGTGCTGGTTACCATGCCTTCAGTCATGTGGAATCCAAACAGCCATTATAATTTGTTTCTAAACAGATCAAGAGCTATTTACCATCTCAATGTTTTGTGCACAGCTGGGTGTCTGGCAAACATCCAATATCCATTAACATTTAAAAATTAGTCCCATAATGCATCTTTTCCGTGGCTTAAGGAGTATACACACTGACACATGTTGGGAACCAATTATATTTGCACCACCATTAGTCTGGCTGCATTCAACTTCCCAGTAAATGAGAGCTAATTTAGTTTCCAGAATGGTGTATCTTAAATTCATGCAATGACCTTAGCAAAAGCAGAGTATCTGAAGACATAAAGAGGAAGGAAATGTTCAGAAAGGATAATGCTTCCTTTTTTTCTGCCTACACCGTAAGAGTCTATTATTATATGACTGTTTCCAGTATCCATGCCTGGCCTTAAAACAAGATTCCTTTAATTCAATACTGCTACAATTCATGAGCAGACTATGGTTGGGAAGAAATCACACTAATCTGGTAAACTAGCACACCCTCCTTGCTCAGATCAAACCTGCTAATGGACCTTTTTATAATAGCAATTTAGACCTGCCTGTAGCAGGTCTAACTCTTCAGGTTCCCAACTGATTTAAGTGTTCTATTTTCCTACCAGCAGGAAAATAAGAAATACAGATTTCACTGTCAGTGCTGTCTACATTGCTTGTGAAATACATTCTGACAATGCCATGGAAGTGAAATGACCCTCACAAGTGCCAGTTTGGATAGGATTTTAATGAAAATGGAGAAACACAACAATATTTTGAGAAGTATATTTGCCAAACCTCTGCTCCATGAGAATTTCCTTCGATAGTGTATCAGAGGTGAAATGGGATGTTTGGCGTGGGGGATGAGTGTGTAACACCCTTCCTTGCAGTGTGTCTGCTCAGCTCTGAGTAATCAGGTTCTAGATTGATTGACTTCTGCTGCTGCAACACACTGCACGAGGCTTCTCTGAGCTCACTCAGTCCATGGCAGGCTGCTTAATAAAGCTAAATTGCTCCTACAAACACAACACTAGCATCCTTTTAGAATTAAGAGCTGGTTTAAAAACGGTGATTTTTCTTAACACTCACCTGAACCAGTTAGAAACTCAGGAATTTTCAAATGGATATTCAGCAACAGAGTGCAGCGAGCCTCCAGGTGAGGGGTCTGCTTCCTCCTACAGCTGTGCACATCTGCAGTAACTTTGTCCTCTTGCACAGTTGTTTGAATGGAGTTAGCCGTAGGATTCTGTCTGGAGTGAGGCTGTAGTTTATATACAGCTCTAAAGTTTAATGTATAGAAATAGTTATTTACATATGTTTTAAATGTGGTGTTTAATATCTAAAACTTGTTCTTCTGTTACATCCATATAGTTCAGAGTTAGCCTTTGTCAAGTATTTCCTTATTGTGTCATCACCTTTTTCCTTTTACTTTTTGTGCAAGAAAGGGCCTGTTCTTGACAGTGCTGCATCCAGCTGGCGGCCAGTCACCAGTGGTGTCCCTCAGGGGTCTGTGCTGGGGCCAGCTCTGTTCAATATTTTTATTGATGACATCGATGAAGGCATGAAGTCTTTCATTTGTAAATTTGCAGATGACACTAACCTGGGAGCCTGTGTCGACCTGTTGGAAGGATGAAGGGCTTTGCAGAAAGACCTGGAACAGTTGGACAGATGGGCAGAGTCTAACAAGATGGAAGTTTAATGAGTCCAAGTGCTGAGCCCTGCCTTTTGGCCACAGTAAGCCCCTGCAATGTTACAGGCTGGGACAGGGTGGCTGGACAGTGCCCAGGCAGAAAGGGACCTGGGGGCACTGGTGACAGCAGCTGGACATGAGCCAGCAGTGTGCCCAGGTGGCCAAGAGGGCCAAGGGCATCCTGGCCTGTGTCAGGAGCGGTGTGGCCAGCAGGAGCAGGGAGGTCATTCCTCCCCTGTACTCAGCACTGGTCAGGCCACACCTCCAGTGCTGTGTCCGGTTCTGGGCCCCTCAGTTTAGGAAGGACGTTGAGATGCTTGAGCACGTCCAGAGGAGGCAGCGAGGCTGGTGAGGGGCTTGGAACACAAACCCTGGGAGGAACGGCTGAGGGAGCTGGGGTTGTTTAGCCTGGAGAAAAGGAGACTCAGAGGTGACCTCATCACTCTCTACAACTCCCTGAAAGGTGGCTGTGCTCAGGTGGGGTTGGTCTTTTTCTTCAGGCAACAACAGACAGAACAAGAGGACACAATCTCAAGCTGCGACAAGGGAGATATAGGCTGGATATTAGGAAAAAGTTTTTCACTGAAAGAGTGATAAAATACTGGAATTGTCTGCCTGGGGAGGTGGTGGAGTCACCATCCTTAGAAGTGTTTAAAAAAAGACTGGATGTGGCACTTGGTGTCATGGTCTTGTTGAGGTATTAGAGATGGGTTGGACTCGATGATCTTGAAGTTCTCTTCCAACCTAAAAATTCTGTGGTTCTGTGATTCTGTGAAGCTGCCCTTTTGGAAAAGTTCACTGTACAGTCAGTATTTACAGATGCTGTTTATACTGTCTTCCTCTCAAAAGACTTGGCTTTTTATTTTATTGCTTTCAGTGAAACCCATGCTTGTATTCCCTGACAATAATACATTTTCATGCATCATTGGCAATACAAGGCTTCATTTAGACTATTGATTTACATTCTTATTGTATTAGGACTTGTTAGTGTTTCATACCTTCTTATTGTTTGGTGATTGACCTTTGCGGATTTACAGTACATAAGCAATTAGCCAGTAATAGGTTAAATTAATAAAGAAGATTCCTATCAAATTTGGGGGATTCACAAATCTATCACGTTGTGGTACTGTCCATTTCTTTATTTAATCTTCCATACAGTTGTAGTTATAAGCTGAATTCCAAGTACAGTAAATCCTGCTGAAGGCTCCTGAGTTACATGCAGGAAGAAGACGATGCGTGGCGTGTGTACAATTTGCTGGGTAAGTGCATAGGGATGAGAACTGGCAGAAAGGTTGAACTGTTTTCTCTTTCTGTCTTGATAGTCTCTTTTGTTTTTCAACTGTGGATTTAACAAAACAAAACTAGAGCTAATTTTAATTTTTAATTAAAGTCAATAGCTTATGTTCATTCTGATGTATTTGGTACAAAAGAAGACTAAAAGAAAATACAGAGAGAAACTTGAAAGAGAAGTGCATTTCTTCAGCTTAATTATTTAGTTTCCAACTAAGAAACAGCTCTGCAGACATCGATTATCCTTCAGGGATATCTCAGAAGAAGTGAGCAATTAGCTTGATTTTCTGTTGAATATGTAGCTTGTGACTCAGTATGTGATCTATTAAAAAGATGATCATTCCTTTTAAACTGTGTCCTGATATACATGGAGCCTGTTGATGCAGATAAAAGTCGGTGCAGTAATCCAGTCCATCACCATGTCAGACACAGCTTTCCTGTCTTGCTACGCAACAGACAGTGGTGATTTCAGGTGTTCTAAGGACTGTAAGAGAAGGTGAAAGAGGAGGGTAATGCTCTCCTGTAATAAGGTAACCTGGGATACTGCTTAACACTTTTTACAGCTTTAAGCATGCTTTCCCTTAGAAGCAGAGTCTAAAAAAAGGGAAAAAATCTCCCTGCACCCGTTTCTGTAGGAAAGCAGCGACTGTTCTGCCCCCATCAGCCTGCAGCCATGGATGGGGCTGTGAATGGCGATCGGCAGCTTGGGAAATTCAGGAAAGGCTGCGTGGGAAGGGTTTTACAGGGTGGCAGCAGAATGTGTGGCCCATCCTGCTGCCATCCTACCTTCCTGGAGAGCTCCAGGCCTCCCAGGATCAGTACTGGGTCACCACCCACGCACAGCGCCATGGTCCTGGCACAGACGGCACCAGGCACGCTGGTAAGAAGAAAGCAGGACCTGGAAGGGATATTTGAAAGAGTTGTATGATAAGCACATTTTCTAAATACAGTCAATGGTGTTAACTTGTCTGTGAGTGCATGGAGTCTCTGCCACTGCCCTGCTTCCAGATTGCTGCTGCTGGATTGAGAATGCTCAGACTGTGGAGCTGGGGGTTACATGTCTGCTGGCACTTCTATTGCACAGCTGGCTGGAACATATAAACTCATATAAAGTGCCCAGATTTTGCACAGGAAAAGAGGAATGCACTTTTTTGGTTGTGGTTTTTTTTTTTTTTTTTGGTTGGTTTATTTAGTTTTGTCTGTGTGTCTTTTATTACAATTATGAGATTCAAATTCTACTACAGGGAGATACTGGAGGGTTTGAGCTTTAAAAATGAACTTTAAGTAAGTGTCTTGCACAAGGATGAAGTTTGCAGATGTACTGGATGTACTGCCAGACTTCCTGTACACCTCAGTCCCACTTGGAGCACCTCCACTTGTACAACTCTGCTCCTCCAAATGCACACGGAGCAGATGCTCAGCCCTTGATGGGCCTAAATTAGTAGGCACCTGTATTTCTGATATTGAAGCTTCCATGATATCTGAAATCTTGCTTCTGGTCTTGTTTAAAAGTGCCACAGCCGTGTCAGGACTGAGCAGTGTGGTACCTAACTTGTATCTTCATCTGCAACAGGAATCCAATGCTTTAGTGTTCCATGACAGCGAAACCTGGCTCTCATCCCTTCAAGGCCAAGCTGCTCTGAATCCTTTCTGCACCTTCCCAGCATACTAGTGGAAGGGAGGGGCAAACCTGGACTGTGCTCTCTTTCCCAGAATTTTGGCAGGATGTTGAATAATGCCCCTTTTGCCTTTCTGCAGCAAATTTCACGGCCATATGAAAGAGGGCCCTGTGCACTGGTGTGACTGTGGCTGGAGTGGGCACCGGTGGGCTCCCTGTGGCACAACCCCTCTGCTCCTGGCACGGGTTTCTCCAGCCCCTGTGTGGTGCACAGCAGCGTGTCCTCCTCCGCCCCTGGGCCCGTGGGGCATCTTCTTTAACTCCCTGTGCTCCTCCGCTCCAGCCTGGGATGGGCTGTCCAGCCTGGGGAGCCACAGAGCCCAGCTGTTTCTCAGGCTGGACACAGGGCTTTTTGCGTGATTACGGTTAAAGTTACAGCTCATCTGTGTAAGAATAAATGTAAGAAATGCTTGCCCACCCCATCCTTTATCTGTCTGCACTAATTAGGCATCATGGAAGCTATGGGTGCGAAACAGCCTGTCCTGCTTAGAGATACATGTAACAGAGGATAAGTGACGCCTGCTCCGTGCTTTCGCACAGCCCAGCAAAACCCTCCTGTGTGGTTTCCAGGGCTAGCTGCAGTCCAGAAGCAAATTAGGTATTTTCTTGTGGCCGGGAGCCCAGACTAATAAACTCTGCAGACCTAACTTTTCATACAGATGGGTTGTGGCTTCCTGCATTGTGTTTCCATTTGTACTGAAAATTACCCTGGATCTGGCATCACTGGATCTCTGCCAAGGCTAATCGGCCTATCCAGCCACACGCTGACTCCGGAAGAGCTCCTCAAATCCTTCTTGCATTGCTGTCCCCAGTGCTGAGGAGCAGCCCTACCCAGGATCCTAAGGTGGTGTGGTTTTCTTGTTAGTTGTTTTGCCTTTTTAAAATAGTTCTATTTGTATTTGTATTTGTTTTATTATTTTAGAACCTTTGTAGCTCTGCTGGCATTGGGAAGGTGCTGTGCTCCACGAATGCCATGAATGTGGGGTAATGGAAGCATGAAGTAGCAGGAGAGAGCAAGCAAAGGACTCTCATGGGTGCTTGGCATTTGGCCAGTGTAAAACCATGCCACTGATGATTTTTTTTCCCCCTTGATTACATTTTAATTGGATTTCAGGAATGAGCTTCATTGTGAAAACAGGATAAATTTAGTTTATAAACTAAAGTGTTTGGGATAGACAACTCTAATACAGGTGAGACAGTGCAACTCTTTCCTAGGTTAACGTCAGTTCAGACCAGATACAAATCAGTAAACATTTGGAAGATAAGCATCCTTCCTGTTCATTTTATGTTGTAGATTAAAGAAGCCTTAATTTAAACCTTAAAGGTTTAAATTTGACGTCCATTTTTCTACTTGCAGTGTACTTCTATGTCCTGCCTCTTGGCCTTCCTTTTATAGCTCAGCATCCAAAAGGCTACAAACTGGCCAAGGCAGGGTAACTACTCACAACGTTGGGAAATCAAAAAAGTGATCACATTTTAGACTGGCAATATTGTAGGGTTTTTTCTTTTTTTTTGTCTTCTATTAGGAAAGCAGGTTTTAGTAATAAAATCAGTGTTATGCTTGTTTAGTATGCCTATGATATTGTAGAAGGAATTGTGGGATCGGTAAAACTGCAGTTATGCAGAAAATATATCACAAGCACATTGCTGGGCGGTGTAGTACTTGCAGCTCCAAGTAAGAAAGAGTAAGAAAGACCTCACCAACTGTCTGTGGCAAAATCAATCAAGTCAGCTCTGTCAGAAGGCTCTGGGTCTTCTACCAGGACTGGCCATTTCATCTGCTGTTTCTTACTGGTTGTTTATAGATTGCAAGGTTGCATCAGGTTTCTTGGCTCTCCATATACTAAGTACTTTAAACGTATCAGAGAAAAATTTCTGAGAGCGCTGACAATGTCATTAATTATTTTTTTTTTTTTTTCATTCACCACCTAAATATAATATTATCCACTGGGTAAAAATTACTGACATTTCTCAGGTTGTCACCAGCAAAATTCTCGATTCCTCAAATAACATAATTAAGTTATCTTCATACAATTTCTTCAGGGATCATCGTGGTACTACTACTGATTTTCCCAAGGAAACTCGGTCTAGACACTCATGCTACAGATGTGTTAACTCACAGCTTTTCCTCCTTTTGGACTTTTCAACTATGCCAACAATTCCAAATAAGTCTGAGAGTAAAAATACCACAAAGATATCAGATTACCACAGGCTCTGTGGCAATCTTTGATACCATCACTCAGGGACAGCATGTTTTACAGTGTCCCTGCAGCAGCAGGGCATGTTGAAGGGGAAAAGGCCATGCAGCTGCTCCAGTTCTGGGACAGGTTCTAGCTGGAGCACCAGCAGTGCCACAGCATCCTGGGATAAGATGTGAACTCAGTGCATAGCTCCTGCCCCTCCTGGAATGGCTTGTTCATGCATGAATACCTATTTTCCAAAGAGACCTTAGCGACTTCCAGAGGAACAGACCATGTCCACATGGCTACCTCTTGATGCTGGTGTTGTTTCAGTATTTGTCTGAATACGAGTAGGCCCCAGCAAGGGGTCCAGGCTGTTCTGCCATGTCTTCTCATGTGATTCATGATGTCTTTGTAAAGGCCCATGGTACTGAAGTCATACACAGGACTTAGTAGTGTTTTTAGATTCTTTCGGGAAGAGAGAATGCATTATAATAAAGTCATCAACTGGAAGCATCTAGAAAAATTAGCTGGTTCAGATTAAGTCTTTTATAACTCCAAGTTTTTATCAGAGGTTCAGTTCCGTTGTGATTTTTTTTGTTTTAAACATATGCAGTGATGCCATGCCTGATGCATGTATTTAAGCAAGCACAAGGCTTTGTTGGAGTTTATTTATTATTGAGAAATAGCCAGATGGCCCAAAACAAGGTGTCTCAATAGAACAGTTGTGACACCAGCTATACTTGTGTGTATCTACCTCGCCTAGATGTGGCAAACTGTTCTTGTATATGTACTTCATGTTATACATATATGCAGAAGTGTTTGTGTGTGAAGCAAATGTGGATGCAAACCTCCACATTCCGCTATAAATAGCAAACAATGTATTAAAAAAAGGTTTTTCCAATTAACACCCCCCCCAAAATCTCTTTTATTACTTTTTTTGTTTGTTTGTTTTGTTTTGTTTTGTTTTGTTTTGTTTTTCCTTACAGCTGGTATCATCTTTTATAGAACACCTGGGATAGGGCTGCTTTAGCTTCCATTGTGATCCCCAGCCCGGATATGCCAGACTCTGGATGGGAGGGACAGCCCTGCCCCTTCACATGCTTCATGTTGCTCCTGCCTCTTGGCTTTTTCAGAAATGCGTGTTTCATATGAAGGTAGGGCTGATGTGCCATCTGTTGGGGGATCAGCATCCCCAGGCCACAGCCCTGCAATGCTCCTAGACAATGTAGGGGATGTATGACTGGAATGTAGCGGCTCGCATTTGCATTTCACACATTCAGCTTTGCTTCACACATTCCCCTCTCTCAGACATGATAAAGGCAAGGAGCGCTCTATTTCTTGTCAGCATGGATGGATGGCACCCCTAGTAGAGTATGCATTTGAAGCAATATGTTCTGCATCACTGACGTAAGCCAAGATGCTGTTAAGGCAGGGCAGGTTTGTTTTCCTATTCAGTGCTAGTGAGAGGGGCACTCGGGGACTCGGTGTCCTTGAATTTAAAGAAGATTGAAGTGTTGCATTGTTCAGAATGAAGGGGAAGAGGATGGGAGCAGAATGATGCCGCAGCAGACGGTAAACACTTGATTGCAAGAGCTGAATAGGCTTGGCCTACATTTTGAATCTCATCATGGGCTCTTTTATTTCACTCGTTTGTATCCCCGACTCTGCAGCCAGTCCCAGGTTTATTCCTGCCATTTCTCAAACATTTTTCTTCAGATCTGTGATGCTGAGTGGGCATCTTGGCAGAAGAGCAGCACATGCCTAAGCATTGTTTATGAATGAGGGATGCCAGGGTAGTAATGTACACAAGATCATTTCTCCCTGTGTTTAGTTCTTTTAAGGTTGAAAGTTGTCTTCATGAGATTCACCTAGTAATCTCTGAACCTTCATTTCATGTGGTGTGGCAGGGCTGTAGTGGTCAGAGTGCAGAAATGTCTCTGAATTTCTAAAAGAAAAATTTTGTCTGTAGCAAGCCTTGTCCTTTCCCTTGCCCTACCTAGCACACAAATCCATCACTCGCTCTTCATTTCCCATTCCACCTGGGGAAGGCATCAATGTAGTGAATGCTAAGTATTGAACTCATTTGCAACTTGCCAGAGCCACTTCTGTTATTGTTTATTTTCTGCTTACCTTGGAATAGCTAACAAACAGGGAGCACATGGGAGAGGGGATGTGGGGGGTAGCACTGGCAGGGAAAAGCCATAGTAGTTCCCAGCATAATTCCTTTAAATATCCAGATCTTTTCAAATCAGTCAGTGGAGACCAAGACATATGTAAAATTATAGTTAAGACATATGTAAAATTATAGTTAAAGTTAAGGTGGGAAAAGAAAAATAATGGTGTTTTATATCTAGCTTATATTTGACAGGAATGATCCATTCTGATTCTATGCAAATCTGAGTTCCTTGCTGAAGATGAAGCAAAGAAATGGAGACAAATTTGATGCAATGCATTTGTAATAGAGAAAACAACTTTTTGATATATTCACAGGGCTTGTTATATTTTTCTCTTACAAAAAAAGTCTCTAGAACTTAAAATTATAGCTGGAATTACAGATGCTTTGAGGGACTTTTTGAACCTTTGTCTCCTTGTGTCCTGTCTCCATTGCATGGATGATTAGAACGGTAGCAAACAATTGTGATGTACTCATTCTTTCACCTTTTATATACAAACCAAATCATTTTTTGTCAATTTATTCAATACCTTACAGATGATTCCCAATGTATCTGATAGATACATCCTTGATTCTCATCCTTTAGAATGACATCTTAAAAATATATAAACTAAGATATGCTACTGTTTGATGCATATAAATGCAAAAAACAGAGTATGAAGAATGATGTCTCTACTCTTTCAAAGCAACAGTATTTATCAAACTATTTCTAAATTTTTATCCAGGAGTTCTGTAGGATGGGTTTACAGCTAAACTTCCAACACTAATTCCTAATATTTACCTGGTAATCACTGCCCCAATCACCCTTGCCATTTGTTTGTGTTATATGCAGAATTTTGGAAAAAAAATTAAAGTAGCTCAGTAGCTCAGTATAGAGGCTAATAATTCAACTGCTCTCTGTTTTTAATTTCTTATGTCATTCAGGGACTGAAGGCACTGCAGTATTTGCATTTGGCAAAGCTGGAGAAACTCCAAGATACAATTGTGTCCCTGTTAGTGCATTAAAAAACAGGAGCCTTCAGGCAATGGACAGGTGGGATTCTATCTGTGGATGTGATCCCTGGCTCTGCTTACACCCTGGACATGTCCTGCCTATGGATGTTTGGAGAAACGTTAAAGTCTGCATCAAACAGTAGGACAACGAGCAGGCCCGAGGGATGGACCCGTGTGTGTGAGTACCTCCTTCCTCCCTGTAACGGGCCCACTGAGATCAGAGACTGCAGTCTACCACGTGACATTTCCTTTTGTGCCCTTTAATGCCACCTGTAACTTTGGTCAGGGACGGGAGGGCGCGAGGAAGTCGTCTGAGACCCAAGTGGTACTTGAGTCTCTCGCTAGTCAAACAGCTAGAGAAGCAAAGCACAGCTGACGGGTCATAACTGGCACTGCTACCCTTGGAACTAATCCTGGCCAGAACATCCAAACATGGGAAGAGGAGGGTAGAGGGCTGTCCTGAGCAGACATCTGGTGAGGTGGCACTCATGTATGAGTGGGCATGAGCCCCATGGCACAGATTGCTCAGCCACGCTTGGTGCTGCTCAGGGTTATGTGTGTCCTTCCACCTCCTGGTGCTGCAGGGGGAAATATCCTGCGTGGCATTAAATCTGGTGGGGATGCCCACTGCAGAGAGCATGTAAGAGCTGTGCAGTGCTCAGGGACCAGCAGCAGAGCAGGCTGGGGCAGGGAGAGACAGGGTTGAAGCACTTCTTCACAGGTGACGTTAGAAGTGCCAAATCTATAGCTTAAGATCAGAGCTTGTCCCAAAGAAACAGGACCTTTCCCTCGTCCCCTTGCTCTGAAAGGGACCCTTCCAAAGGCATCAACTTTGTTTCATTCTATGTGTTCATTACTACTTTTTAATGACTGAATTCTCACTCAACCATGAAATAATTTAGGGAAAACTGCATTAACAAGCAGACTTGATAAGTCCATAATTAAAGTATTTTCAAATATTATGGGTAGAAATTAACGTACTGTGCTGTCTGTGGAAACAGTGCAGAAGGCAGCAGGTTGTCTTGTGGAATATTTATGTAATACTTGCTGGTATTGGCTGAGGATCTGGACAAATCCACAGCAACTGAGCACTGAGGGTGCTGATATTGGTGGAGCAGTGGCTGGAGCTGATGTCACTCACACAGTGCTGGCGATGACTGAACTGATGGTTCTGTCTTTTTCCTGTTTAATTATGTTTCTCCTTTATGGTGTGTCTTTTAAGAGGAAAGAGGGCATCTTTTTAAGAGGAAACTGGTGCTAGAAGGTCCCTCAGCATCAACACCAAATGTCTTGTTCCTCTGCAGCCTAAACCTTGGGACAGCTCTCTATTCCCTCTCTCAGGAAAACTCTGAGAGTGGGGCTGGTCAGGACATGGGTGAGGAAGACGTTTTGGCAAGAAAAAAGGTGTTTTGATGAAACCAAATTGTTTAACAGAAATGGCAGGCTTTTGATACACTTACGTTGGATAAAACCATGAAAAACCGAACTTAATGTTTTGTTTGGGTTATTTTTGTTTCAGAGAAGGAAATGAAAATTTCACTTCTGAATGCTTATTTTAAAATGACTTTTCAATTCAATACTGACTACTGTCATTTCAGGAATGGGAAATGATTTAAACAGTCACAAAGAAAACAATAATTTCTTTAAAAAAAAATCAATATTAGCAAACTGTATCGGTTTTGCATGGCCTGCTTTTAGTAGCAGGGGAGCCACAGAGGTGGCTCCTGTGGGCAGCTGCTGGAAGCTTCCACCATGTCCAGCAGAGCCAATCCCTGATGGCTCTGAAGAGGGACAGGCTGCTGGCCAGAACTGGGCCAGTCTGAGAGGTTGGTAAAGCCTCTGTGCTGACATATTTAAGAAAATCAAAACAAAGTCACGGGGTTTTGCTTCTAGTCCGAAAAAAGGAGGGGGTGAGAACATGTGAGGGAAGCAACATGGAGACCCCAAGGTCAGTGCAGAAGGAGGAGGAGAAGGTGCTGCAGGCCCTGGAGCTGAGATTCCTCTGCTGGCCATGGTGAAGCAGCTGAGACCTTGCAGCCCATGGGGATCCACAGGGGATGCAGAGATCCCACCCACAGCCTGTGGGGAATGCAGGGATCCACACACAGCCTGTGGGGAATGCAGAGATCCACACACAGCCTGTGGGGATCCACAGGGATGTGGGGATCCACAGGGGATGCAGAGATCCCACCCACAGCCTGTGGGGAATGCAGGGATCCACCCACAGCCCGTGGGGATCCACAGGGGATGCAGAGATCCACCCACAGCCTGTGGGGAATGCAGGGATCCACCCACAGCCCGTGGGGATCCACAGGGGATGCAGAGATCCCACCCACAGCCTGTGGGGAATGCAGAGATCCACACACAGCCTGTGGGGATCCACAGGGGATGCAGAGATCCACCCACAACCCATGGGGATCCCTGTGATGCAGAGATCCATGCACAGCCCGTGGGGATGGATCCCTGTGATGCAGAGATCCATGCACAGCCCGTGGGGATGGATCCCTGTGATGCAGAGATCCACACACAGCCCGTGGGGATGGATCCCTGTGATGCAGAGATCCATGCACAGCCCGTGGGGATGGATCCCTGTGATGCAGAGATCCATGCACAGCCCGTGGGGATCCACAGGGATGCAGAGATCCACCCACAACCCATGGGGATCCACAGGGATGCAGAGATCCACCCACAGCCCGTGGGGATGGATCCCTGTGATGCAGAGATCCATGGACAGCCTGTGGGGATGGATCCCTGTGATGCAGAGATCCGTGCACAGCCTGTGGGGATGGATCCCTGTGATGCAGAGATCCACCCACAGCCTGTGGGGATGGATCCCTGTGATGCAGAGATCCATGGACAGCCTGTGGGGATGGATCCCTGTGATGCAGAGATCCACGCACAGCCCGTGGGGATGGATCCCTGTGATGCAGAGATCCATGCACAGCCCGTGGGGATGGATCCCTGTGATGCAGAGATCCAGGCACAGCCCGTGGGGATGGATCCCTGTGATGCAGAGATCCAGGCACAGCCCGTGGGGATGGATCCCTGTGATGCAGAGATCCGTGCACAGCCCATGGGGATGGATCCCTGTGATGCAGAGATCCACACACAGCCCGTGGGGATGGATCCCTGTGATGCAGAGATCCACACACAGCCCATGGGATGGATCCCTGTGATGCAGAGATCCATGGACAGCCTGTGGGGATGGATCCCTGTGATGCAGAGATCCACCCACAGCCCATGGGGATGGATCCCTGTGATGCAGAGATCCACGCACAGCCCGTGGGGATGGATCCCTGTGATGCAGAGATCCATGCACAGCCCGTGGGGGTGGATCCCTGTGATGCAGAGATCCATGCACAGCCCGTGGGGGAGGTTCCCATGCTGGAGCAGGTGATGCCTGGAGGCTGTGATCCCGTGGGAGACCTGATGGAGAGAGGGGCCCTGCTCCAGGCTGGAGCAGCCTGTCCTTTGTGGATTGTATCCCGTGGAAAGAGTGACCCACGTTGCAGTGTTTTTGGGAGGGCTGTGTGCCTGTGAGAGGGACTCAGACTGCAGCAGGTGTGGTGGGGCTGCTGCTCGTGAGAGTGGAGCCACGCTGGAGAAGTTCATAGAGAACTGTCTCCTGTGGGAGGGACCCCACGGCCTCACAGGGGAAGGACGCCCCTCCCTGAGCAGTGGAAGAAAATGTCAGTGATGAACTGACCAAATCCCCTGCCCTGTATCCCTGCACTCTCCTTGGGAAGGAGGGAGGGGCTGGGGGAAAAGGTGTTTTATAAGGGCTTATTTGACTTCTCATTATCCTCCTCTGATTCTGCTAGTAATAAAATTCACTTTGCAACCTTAAGCTGAACCTCTTTTGCCCTTGAAGAGTTTTCTCCCTGGCCTCACCTCACTCATGAGCCTTTTGTTGATTTTTTTTCCCCTCTTCACTGCTCAGCTGTAGCAGGGGAGGGTGAGGGAACGACTCTCATGGGTGCCTGCTGTTGGGCCAGTGTCAAACCACAACAAACTTCCATCAATAAACACGTCCTACATGTGACAGGCTGGCAGTGGGACAGCATGTTTGAGCTGAGATTGACCCAAACTGAGCACAAGCATCTGAAATCGTGGGAGAGAAAGGACAAGGCAGAGCCGCAGTGTCCTGCTCCTGTGACGGGTGGAAAGGTGGAGCTTCCCCTACAGCTGTTCTGCTTGGGAGAGGCTGAAGAGTCACAGCACTGATGGCATCTACCCACTTAGAGCTGTAGTGGACACTCCTGCAGCAGGATTTGCAGCGCCTGTAACTCTGTGTGTGTGCATGTGGAACATGGATACACCAGCAGGGAGTCAAAATCTCACTGAAGGGGTGGTGGCAGCAGCGTGGGACAGTCCCCTCTCACATCCCTGCTGCATCCCCATCCATGGAAGCTGGGTGGGGAAGGCATTAGGGAGGTGGGGTTTACGTGTATTTTTAAGATGTCAGTGGAGAAAAGTCTTTCACATGAGGCTATGCTGAGCCTAGCAGGGTTAACCTTAATCACAGAAGCCATCCACACTGGAAGTGAAGATGTTGACAACCTGTCAGTGAGATGAGATGTCAGGATGTGGAAGTTAGGAATGGAGATGTGCTAGATGACTACAGGCACTCATCTGGTTGTGTTTCTGTCAGGCTGGCTTGTGGGGAGGGCAAGAGTTAACAGCTAAAATTGTTTTATGGCCAGTACATGTGGTAAATAAGATTACTTATAATGAGATTAGCCTTGGACAGACTAAACCACTGTTGAGTTCATCTTGGTCTGAGGCAATCCTGAAGCAATTGTAGCACCAGAGAGGATGTACGTGGTGCTGGCTGTCCCAGCGTGCCAGGGCCATGCCAGGAGGTGGTGGCTTCTCCTCTTTTGGGTGGAAATACAGCTGCTGCAGGGAACGGGTTCTGTGAGTAATGCACCTCGCTGTAGGAATGTGAAGCAAATGGATGTAATGAGCTTCAAAGGATCATCTCTCGTGAAAACTGAGTGCAGTTAGAGCTGAAAATATTTGTGAGGTGCCACCTGCTGTGCCCGGCAATGGGAGGTTTGTCAGCAGTGCTCCCAGTGCTGGGCAGCAGGGCACACGAGTGGACAGAGGTGGGAGCAGCAGGAGGCGGGGCAGGGCGTGTGGAGCCCCTCCTGTGACCCGAGGGAGTCAGGCACTGACCAGCACACTGGGATGGTGGGCACCTGCTGGGGCCTGCAGCCCCCAGGGGGTATTGGCTGGAGACACAGGAATGGATGTTATCAGGGGCAGGGAAAGGAATTAGTGCCGCCTTAAATAAATGTAGCTGGAACGAGACACCTGACAGCACGTGTTTGTGCTGTCCTTGAACAAACAGATTTTGTCTGGGATGGATTAAATTAGTTATGAGTTTAAGTAAAAATATACAGGGAATAGAAAAAAGCAACCTGTTAGCAAAGTCATTGGCTTCAGAGGAACAGTCCTGCATTTCCACATTATTTTCTCCGTGTGTTGCATACAGCTTCTCTAGAGGGGCCTCCCATAGGAAACAGCACCAAAAAGCATAAATCCAAACAGGGATTTAGGAGAGTCCCAGCCCTCTGCAGGATAGAGCTGGGGTGTTCCCACTGAAGACACAGTACCTCTGGGGAGAGCTGGATAAGAGCTGGACGTGCACTGGCCTGGCCTCAGACAGGCTTGTATTTGCTGATGTATTCTATGTCAGCAGTTCTACCATCCCACACACTGAAACCATCCATTAGATCTCTGTGGTCTTACGGTGGTGTAAATTAAATTAAAATCTGTCCATGTAGTGCTGTTGCAATGCAGAACTGATGTGGTGGTGGTTTCATGCCAGCTCAGTGTTATCCATCCAGTCTGTCCCACTGGGAATAGCTCAGATGTCTCCCTCAGTCCAAGGTCTCTGCTACAGTATTGCACAAGGCAATGGCAAATGATCATCATTTTAGCAGACACAATTTACATTCCTACCCCTTGGACCCTTTATTTCCTTGGCCAAGTCTCACTGTCATCCATCAACTTTTGATATTCAAAATCTAAATAAATTTGCTAATTTTTTCCAATCAAATATGAAATGGTTATTCTACTTTCAGTAATTAATCTTTTTAACACATTTAAATGATCTTTTAGCAGAAGAAAATATTACCTAGAAGTCTTTGAAGCCAACCTACTCTTTTCTTTTCCCATTGCTTTTCACTAAACACAATGTCTGTAGTGCCAGACTAAAATTATGCTGCTTAAACTTGATAAAGTACTGCATCAACAACAGAAAAGGAAGCTATGACAGAGAAATGAACAGAAAGAAAAAAAAAAAAATCATAGTATGCCAGGCAGACTTTTCCATCTCACATTATGCAGTGTGCAAAAGTATCCAATTTGAAAAACTGACTCAGAGCAAACTGCTAGTCAGAGAGCAGGCGTGGAGACAGACACGAAACTGCTCGCAGATCAGACTGAGCTTATTGCCATCCCTCCCCCCAGCACATCAGAGCCCTTAGCAAGCTGTGTGCTCCAGGGCAGTGGAGGCCTGGCAGGGTCCCCCCTGAGCCCCAGCTGTACCTGCCTTGGCCCAGGGCTGGGTGGGCAGAGGTTGCTTTGAAGGCTGCCAGAAATAGAGATGAACTAGATGGAACAGTTCAGCATGTTAAATTGTCTCTGTGCAAATTGAGAGTGAGCATATGAAGAGGGAGATTGGTATTTGCTGTATTTCTCTTTCTCAGAAACACTATTAGTGTTCTCCCACTTCAGCACTTCACTTGTTGGTTAGTCCCCATTCTCCAAATGCCACTATGTCACAGAGGGAACATCAGCCCAGAAATAATTAGTATGGCAATTTGGCACTCATTCTTCAAATTACATCTAGCAGTTGCATGTAAAATTGTCTGTAGAAATCATCTGGCTCTTACCAAGAGTTAGTTTAATAATGGAACTTGTTTTGTTACCGCCACTATTATGTTGAAGTCTGGTGGTTAAGAATTGTCTTCCCCTCTTGCTGATGGAAACATCTAGCAAAAGCAAAACTAAGCCTCTCCTCTGCAATCTGCTTTGCTGGAGTGAGGAGTCCTGGCCTAATCTCTCTTCAAAATATAAGTGTTCACTGACTGTAGCCCTCTGGGGAGACCCACCCAAACGCTGGATTTCATACACATTTGCACCTCTTCCTCTCATCACTAATTAACTATTAATTGGTGCAGAGACTCTGGTAAGACCTCCTATTTCTTATGTGGCTACTGAGCCTAAACGACTATGATTCTTCCTGGTACGGAGGAGGAAAGGCAGCAGAAAAGACTGAAAGACAGCATTCCAAACCTAGAGAGGAACCAGCTTTTCATTGCAGAAGATTCAATGCCCTCAACTTTAATTTTACTCACCTCCATCCTTAATGGATATTTTCATGACACTTATGAGAGAAACGCAGAGGATGTTTTTCTTTCTGCCAACCCCCCCCCATCTTGAACCTGAGAAAACTTCTTCAGCAAAGGGGAATTTTTGCCCCAGCAGGTACAGTCCCCTGAAAATGTCCCAGTCCCGCACGTCAGCATCATCCCAGCAGCAGTATTTTGTCCAGCTTTCAGCAGATTACTAAGTGACTTAGCAATCAGCCTTTCCCATGACAGCAGGAGGTTCTGCAGCAGACCTTGCAGGTGGGATTTTAAGAGCAGGAATAATAGATAATGATGGGGCTATGTCAAAGGAAAATACATCCCTATAATGTGGACATTACAGGATTTCTGAAGCTGCTTTCGAAATGGGTCCAAAGAATATATCCAGCAGTGCAGGGCCTCTGGAAAAAGAAAACAGGCAGCCAGTGTACTAGATGGAGAACAGTAAACAAAAAGGAGCAGCGTGGTTTGTGCGTGCACATGTGTTTGTGCTCGTGCCTCTTGGGCTTTGCACACCCCCAGGAGCTTTTAGAGGACAGCAGGTACTGCCCATCAGCTGATTGCCTGCAGCTGGAGGCATGCACATCTCTAGCGACTGCCATGCAGGTCGGTTTGGGCACCTTTCCTTGGCTTAGTCATAGGCTTAGTCTGTGACTACGCCCTTGGTGACGCAGATGGTACGTGGTTTTGAACATGTGGAGTAATGAAAAGCTTTAAACGCACACGGTGAATATGTCTTCACATGGCAAGGTCTTTGGCTGTGCGCTTTGTGGCTACTCCTTAGATTTTGTGTGTTGCATTTTTCCTGTGGATTAGAAGTAATTGAGCCTGATATAATGACAGCTGTGTGGCCAAGGAGCTGGGTGGGGAGGGACGGAGGAAGGTGTGATTTTCACTGTCCATTTATTCCTTGGTGTTAGTGAACTGCAGTGCAATTAACCAAACACCTGATGCTTATGCATTAGGGCACCTGATGGTGTTTGTAATGGTACTAAGTTATGAGCACTCATGGAATGGGGTGTTGTTCTAATTGTCATACTTTTCTTCTGGCAGTCTTTAGGTCCCATTGGATTAGTAGCTCCTGTAATGATTATGACTGTCAAATTAAGCCATCTGTAAACACTAAAACTTGCAAGCTCTTACCAAATTCACAGCAGTCATGTCTGGGAAATAAGTTCTGCATCTTTCCAGCTGGTTGTCAGGAAAATTCTTAAATGGTTGGCATGTGCCTCGGTCCCTTTCTGCCAGTGCATCCTCTCCCTGTGCTGTCCCAGCCTGTGTCTCCCTGCTGCTGTTGGGGGGGAGGTAGCAGGCATGAGGCTCCTGCCCTGCCACCCATGGCTGGGGTGTGCTCTGCCTGCAGGGCACAAGAGGCTACCCGGAGTGGCAGTGCCTAATTTATGGCTCTAAGTAAGTCACAATGAGTTACAGCCTTCCCAGCAGCGAGGCAGCCCCCTTGGAACACACGTATTTAACAACTCGAACACGAAGGAGTGACTTGTGCCTTAAACCAGGCTCGATTCCGTGTCAGAAACCAAACAGGAACAAAAGGCTGGGCTCACAGCCTGCTGTTCATCCTTATGCCTTGCAGCAACCACAGAAGAGATACTACAGAGGCTGCTCAGAGTGGTGCCACCAAGCAAATTTCTCGGTACCTGTCTGCGGGCAGCCCTAGGCTGTGTCCTTGGTGCCCTGCTGCAGGGACCCAGCTTCCCTGCTCATCTCCAGTGCCAGAACACTTTAATCTAGACAGGGTTCCTGTTGGTAAGCAAGATGTGTAACTAACCATGCAAACCAAAGGTGCTCTGTAATAACACCTGCTGTGTTGATCACACCATAGCAGCAATGTTAAATGCCTCCAGGCTGCTCTTGAAGTGCACAGACGGGCCAGGACAGAACTACTGAGGAGAGTGGGGGGAAACCCAACCTCATGGATGGGCTGTTGGAGTTTTCCTGTTTTCTGCCAGGTTTAAAGGATCAGCTGGCTGATGTCATGGGCTTCCCTATGTGAAAGCTGGGTCAGAGAAATCTGGGATATGCCATAAGAGCTGTGAGTGGTGAGTTTTGCTTGCTGTTGTCACCATGGCATGGCTGGCTGAGCAGCTCAGAGCCTGCTGTGAGACAGGGTTGGGGGCTTGGCTGGAAAGCAGCAGAGCTCGGGCCAGCGGTGTTGGCTGCTTGCCGAGGGTTAGCAGAACAGAGGGAGTCATTGAGATATCCTGCCCTGAGACAGCTCAGGGCTTTGAAAATGCTTTAGGTGACCTTAATTTTGATTTGGGGTGTGCAGTAATGAGCGAGTGGTGTGATGAATGTGTAGAGCTGACAGAAGGCACTGGCGTCTGTAAAGAAATAGGATGTGCAAGGTCAGGAAAGGTGTGCAGGGTGAAGCGATGTTTCAGAGGCAGCGAGCATGCCAGGCTGACTCATGAGCTGAACTGTGCAATAATCACAGGTAATTACTGCACACCAGCCAGGAGAAGGATTTGCATACACACCACGCTGGACCACAGGGCCCATTTGGGCTCTGGCACACTCCGCTCACAGCAGACAGGCAGAGAGATGAGGAGACATTTCCAAACAGAGCCAATAATCAGTTTGTTTCCCCATCCACTTTCCAGACATGACATTGAGCCATGATGTGCAAAACTGAGGAGACAGGGAGCTACTGTCTTCAGAGCAATGAAGGGCAGATGAGTGCTTGTATTCACCCCTTCAAAGCATGTCTGCACTACAGGAATGTGCTTCTCAATCTATAGCGAGGAATTCTCCTGTAAGCCAATATATTTTTACTGAAATGAAAACAACAGAAATCCTGAGAAATAACAAAGCCCCGTTGGACAGGACCTCTCAGGCACGTTACATTACAGGCTGTGGCTTACCAGCTAAGGGGCAAGGTAACACATCTGCCTGGGTCTCCTGTAACAGAGAAATCCCAAGGGATTCTCATTGTCCCAGGGGGCAGGTTTTGAGGCTGTGTCCTCGCAGTAGGAAAATAACCATAGTACCTCCACTCTGGTGCAATCAAGGCCCTTGTATGATTTGGGTTTAATGTCCCCTTCCCCTCCCTTGACCTTGCCCAGATACGTGGATGGGTTGGTGCTGATGGCAGTGAGGGTACATGTCGGTGCGTAAAGACCCAGCGCAGATGAATTATATCCCAAAGTGGCTCTCTGAACGCAGAGAAGAGCACGGATTTTCTGTGTGCCTGTGAACAGACTCCTTGAAAGCAGAGCAGATGTACAAGCCTTGCGGTGAAGAGCAGGTATTCTCATACCCTGGGCAAGAGCTGCTGGAACATCCTGCCTGCCGCTCCCCGTCCCCCACAGTGCAGCTGCCAAAACCCAGCTCTTGCTGTGGATCTTAGGGGTGCATCCATCAGTACCACTTCTCTCCCCAGCTGGGCTTTATGATCTGTCTGCCGCAGACATGTTCTTTTGGAGACAGTTTTGGAGGTAACCAGCCTTTATCAGTGTCTCACATGACATGATTAGAAAGAGAAACTTAACTGTAAGCAATAATTAGCATCTGTCTAGACTCATATATGAAATGTGCAATATATAAAGCATATATACACACAATATATTCCAGATAAGCACTTCTTGTTTGCCTAAAATTTCTTGCAGCAAAATACAACTTCAGATTAAGTAATGTCAAATATGTACTCTTTTGGCTGTAATGTAGATATTTCCAATCTATTTTTAGCTTTATCTGGCTAATTCAGCCACACTTGGGTAGCTATGATACTTTCTCTTCTCTTCTTATGATGCTGATTTTATTCTGGTACCCAGAGTCTGGCAATAGCTCTGTCTTCCATTCCATGTTTACTGTTGGAAAGTTGGAATGCACTGTGGTTGGTATCACAGCACATCACCACAGAGCAACACGAGCTGCTGTTCAAGTGGGACAAAAGGAAAGGCTATGTAATCTTGGGAGCCGCGGGGAGATGACCATCACTAAATGGTTCACTTTTAAAACCTCAGATCCCGGGATTTGAGGTAACTGGGATGAAGCCAGGCATCCAAAACCAAATCTCTCTCCCAAGTCCCGTGGCTGGGCATGCGCTCGCTGCCGTGGTGCGGGGGTCATTGCCGAGGGGCAGCGGTGTGCTGCCCTGGGACGTGGCATTTGGGAGCAAGGTGACAGCAGTGTGTCCAACATTTGGGCTGCAGCGCACCAGCCCTCCCCAGGCTGCCAGGAGAAGGGATAAGGACTGGGGAAACTCCTGCTGGCGTGCGAGCCATGGGCAGCGTTGTGTTCTGGCTCTTGCTCCTGGCTGAGGTGAGAACCCTCCGTCGGCTCAGCAGTCCCCGCTGCACGAGGGGTGAAAGAACACCCGATCCAGCACAGACACGGCTCCCTGTTCAAGCACAACACAGCCTCAGAGCAGCCCTCGGGAGAGAGGGAAGAAGGTTTTAACCTTTATTTTGTAGCCCGTGCAGGGAGGTGAGTGCGGCACGGGGCCGTGCAGCGCTGCGGTGCCCAGCGGCAGGCGGTGGGACACCAAGGGAACAGGGAGAGCAAGGCCACGCCAGGCTCCTGGTTGGTTTGAAACACACAGGGTTTTTAAATACACTTCTTTATGGTTGGACAAGAGGAATTTCTGTGACTTGCAGCTAAAGGTACCCCTCAAATCACTCCATCCCATTTGTTGAATGTATGAACTATCCGACTGCCATTTTTAATACATGCCAAGTTCTAGCAAAGCACAGAAAAAAATTTGGGGGGAAAAAAAGTAAGGTGTATTAATTCTTGTACTGGTGTACACACTCTGTGTGGGGGAGAAAGTGTTGAAAGCAAGGTTTTTGAGGCCATAAGCTCTCTGTTAACCATTACATGATATGATGTTCTGGCTAAACTTACACCAGATGACAAGTTGCTCAAAACCCAATGATCTAGCAAAGGCTGAACATCACCATAACATGTAGTAGTTCAAACTCTTCCCCTACAGCATTGCAATATGTAAAATAAACTTAATCCTGTATTACTTCTAGACAGCTTGGAGGATGTTTTCTGTATACAAAGAGAAACAAAGGCATGAGGCGAATATGGCACCAGCACAGTCTGCACTGCGCACAGAGCCTCTGTGCTTAGGCTTTTTCTGTCCAGGGTGGGTCTTTCACCTTGCCAGCTACATAACTTTCTCCTTCTGGGTCTTTGGGCATTTCTCAGACAATGAATTGCCTAGGAGGCAGCACTTAAAATTTAATTCAGGTAGGGAAGGCAGCACACATGAATGATACAGACTACTAGCCCTTGTAGACTGTATGATTTATACATTCACTCAAACAGCAGTGAATGAACAATATTATAGCAGGCAATATGCTATTGTGCTGTTACTTCCATGCCTTGTCTTTTTAATGAAGGGGTTTATACCTTCAAAGTTAATTAACTCGTTGCTCAAAATCATTTACACATCTGCTCTGTTTCCAGTAAAACTTAGTTTCTTAACTTCTGAGTTACATTAAAAACCAAAAAAACCTGGACTCCTCTTTGTATCAGACACGTTACTTCATTTGTAATGAGTTCAGATGTGGAATTGCTAATAATGACAAATTTCATGGGCTGAAATTCATTGTGTCATTTTGCACTGGTAGCTACTGGAAAGACAAATAAATGGCCATGAGCCTCTATTCTACTCAGTGTCCCATCACTGCTGCAAAGCAGGCTCAGTTTGGAGTGTCTCTGGTGTGTGCCAGAGCCCTTCCTATCACTTGCAGACAGTAAGCTGGAGCTGAGGGGATCTCCAGTCCCCGGCTACAGCTCTGTCACCACAGCTCCCATGGCTACCTAGCACAGCATGTTATGAGGAGCTTTTCCAGCCGACTGTGGGGTCTGATTTGGTTACTGCTGGCCAAATCCCTGGCTGCCAAGGGGAGTGCTGGGTGTTGTGGGGTCTCAGCCAAGCCCCACTTCATCCCAGGCCTCTGCAGAGTTGTGGAGCGAGCACAAGCACAGCACTGGGAATGGCAGCACTTCAGAAGAGCAATGTGGGCAGGGCTGTCACTGCCCCTGCTGTGCCACACATGGGGAGCAACCTCGCCTCCTTCTCCTGATGAGCAGACATATTATTTTAATTAAACTTATTTCAATAACCCTTACAGCATGTGGGCATGGCTTGGGAAGCATTAAGCCCAAGGTAAACAAAGAGTGTAGCACTCCATCTGCTTTTAACAGCAACATGATTGTTTGGGCAGCACACAGAGCTGAGCACTGTTAGTATTTACTGTAGAACACCTCATGCCAAATTTAGCCTACAAGCTGATCACAGGCATGAGGTTTCATTATTTCAAGTGATTTATTCTTTTCTGATGCGAAGAACACCTCTTCTCTGCACCAAATGCTGCTTGTGAAGTCTGCTTTTCCACTTAAGGGATGCTAAGCAGAAGCTAACCAATGAAATGAAGGTAAATTTAATTACAAAAACCATAACGTTCTTCAAAACCAACAGTTCACTCTCTCTCCAGCAAAGAAAAATACAAATAGAAACCCTTTGGCAATGCTGAAAAAATATCTGGGGTTGAGGTGAAAGGGGCACAGCTTGACAAGTATGCTGAAAGCTGAATGTGGATTACCCGTGAGTGCAAAAATGAATAAATGTGTTTTATTCCATTATATTAATGAAATGGTTAATTTGGTTGCTATAGCAACAAGGAACAGCCATGCTAAAAAGCTAAAGGGCCATACATAATGCCAGATACAAGGTCTCTCTAATTCTAAAGCTGATTTTCTTAGCCACAATAGGAGGAGTGATGTGTATTTTCAGTATCGCCAGCTTTTGCATCAAATCCTGAAGCTAATGCAATAAATAGGCTAGTAGCATAAAATAGCATGTATGTTGGCACCTCATAAAACTTACAAAAGGGGTTTACCTATGCACAGTTACACCAAAGGATCCACAGAGTGCAGTGTGGGACGCTTTAGCGAGGCTGCTCTGCGTGAGATGGTGAAGCAGCAAATGTGTTACAATGGACAGCTCCTGCAGTCAGGGAGCAGGCGCCTGCAGGGGCAACCACTGCAGCACTAGCCCAGACACCATCCTGACAGCTATTCCACCACATGGAAAATAGACTTTATGCTCTTTTCACCTGCATTTCATGTGATTTTGATTAAAAATAATAATTCCATAAGGTTTCAATGAGGAATCTTGCAGTGCTTGCTTTTGTTTGACTTGAAAGCCATAGATGGGGTGATGCATGGTCTTGCCAACAGGCAGAGGACAGACTGTAATTACTGAAGCTTATGAGTGTCCAGTCTGCCCTTCAGAAGAGCCTGGGGCAGCTCTGCACAACCAGGGCTCCCTGGGAAAGGAGCTGCTGGGGAGGGTCATGGCACTGCCCAGCCCCAACGATTTCACCAGGCTGGAGCCCTTCACCAAGGGCAGGACCACTTCCATTCCTTTGGCTCCCTTTTGTTACAGTGAGATTTATCAGAGACCACGTCACTCACTCTGCCTGTGACAAATACAAGCCAATACGGCACACGCACAGGAGAAAAAGAATTCACTGGCTCCCCTTGTTGAACTCAGACTGATAAAATTCAGCCTTGTACACCTTCACAAGCAACATGGGTGACTTTTATCTTCAGGCCATCTGGTTTGCATGAGATTGGCAGTTCTGCTCTGGAGAAAGGTAATTTCTCAACAACTGAACATAAAGCTTTCAGTGCTGAGGCCTAAAACTGTCTGCAACAGGCAGAAGTAAAAGCTGTGACGATAAGTAGTCTCTAGACTAAACAGGTGAGAACAATGTCCTTTAGGATGATAATTAGCTCCAGTCAGTGGCATGTGATTCCAATCAGCATTTGTGAGTGCAAGCTGGCGACAGGAGGCATTTGACACTGCTTGCCTCTTGCGGAAATGCAATAAAAGAAAGCTCACCACTGGAGGCAGAAACACCGAGGAGCAACTGTATCCCTGTGCTGAAGTAAAATGTTTGGTCTTACAAAAAGACAAGGCAGATCAGTGGTTGCCACTGTTTTAGTCAACTCGTATGAAAATAATTTTTGAAGATTCTCCTGAACCTTACACGGTACCTCAAAACCAAACGAGAAACAGTTCTGAACTGTTTGCTGCCCTGAAGGGTCCTGGCTGCCAGTAGATGTGGACAGGCCCATGCAGAGCAGACAGATGGGTTCTGTGTGACCTCCACGTCTGGGAGCTGATGCTGCAGTGGCCCTGCAGAGAAAGCCCTGCCACGAGGTGCAGCTCCCTGCAGAGCACGAGGAACCTTCCTGCACCTATTGCACTGCAGTGCTGAGGGTACATGGGTATTTCTACAGCACCACGAGAAACCCCAACAGCTCAGAGGTTTGTTAGCATTTGACAAGGGACAGATAAACTGAAGGGCTACAGTGTTCAGCTGCTGAGCCACAGCTGAAATGACTTTGTTCTGCTCAGGGATGAGTCCAAGCTAATTCCCCCACACTGCCCCAGCATACATGTAGGTGTGCCATGGGAAAGCTTAATAACTTGCAGTTCTTTAATAGAAAAGGAACAATTACATTTCCTCATGGTTACTTTAGTGTGCTTAAGCTAGAAGGGGAGAATGCATGTGTGTTTTTACTGTTAGAATTTGGATAGTTTAGGGAGTTCTTTGTGCAGAGGTGGTAGGTGTTCACTTTCCAAGCTGACCTCCAACTTCACTGCTTGATAGCAATAAGATCTACTCCCACATCGCAAAAATCATGATGGGCAGATTCAGACCTCTGAGAAAGAAGGGATTAAAGCAGGATGTCTACTCCTGGGCAAGGCCAGCGTGGATGTTTGCATAAGATCCAGCAGACTAACCTGAAAAAGAGTTATTAAAAATTGATCTCCTATAATAACAACTGGAAAGAGTAATTTCTCAGAAAAGAAAGGACATGGCAACCACAAAAACAAAGCAACCCAGATGGCCCATAAGCTGACTAATTATATGAAAGACCCAGAAGCAACTCTGAAGTTACCAATCCAGCTGCCGAGAGTGTCTGCCAGGTTGCCAGATGTTGCCAATGAAAACCTATCTTCCACAGTTCATCAAAGGAGTGGAGCTGCCTGGTGAAGTGAAACCTCTGCCAATAAAAATAAATATTTTATCTAAAAAATATTTTCTACTAGGAATCGTTGAAAAATATAAAATTTTAACATGTCCAACCCGATGTTACAGTAGATAAATAATGAAACATACAGAGTGCACTGGCAAGATCCTATTTATAGGAAATATCTATGCTTAACATTTTATTTCTAAGGCTTTAGTTTTGGATTGTGTTAAACAAAGTGGTTTTATGAGGCATGAGGTTGATGGCACTCAGCTGGGGTTTGGATAATTTGCCTTGAATCTAGCAGTCGCTTTTGGCGCCTTGAGATAAAAGGCTTGAAGACGAGAAAGCTGGCGGAGCCAAAGGTGACAGTAGTAGGCACTGGACGGTGGGGAGGCTGCAGAAATGACACCGAGCCACTCTGCGGCTGCCAAGTCACCTCTCCCAGAGCTGTGTCCTCTGGGACACAACAAAGAGGAGCTGCAGTTCTAGGAGGGTAACTTACATTTTGCTCCTGCCAGATTTTATGAACTGAGCAAATGGGTGGCTGCTAAAAAGGCTTCCTCTAGCAATTGGTAAAGGATCCGAGCAAGGAGCAGTGCGCACGTGCAGGGCTTCAACACTGGACACACAGGCTACCCAACAGACTCATGCAAAGACTAGTTTTAATTTTGCTATGAGATCAAATTAATATTCCATTTTAAATCAGGAAATTATGTATTTTAAAAATCCTGTGTGATTTTTAAATGTGTCTATTAATGTTGCCAATCCAGTGCCTTGAAAATATTTTGTCAGATCATCCTAGAGGCCAAAACCCAAACTGCCTGTATAGTCTGTTAGCAAGGCAAAACATCTCTTTTTTCCAGTGAACATGTATGGGTGCATTGGGATTCACACAAGCATATTTGGCAGTAATTTTTGGCCTGCAGAACATCCACTAAACATGGGGAGCATTTTCTGTTCAGGAATATGATATGAATAAGAATGTGCTACCGGAGGATGAGTTATGGCACTTCTATCATAATTTAATTTTTCAAATATAGTTTACAGTCTTTTATAATAATAATCAATAGCACAACATGTCTAAAAACTGCAAGGGTTAGGGTTGGAGGATGTCAACCATCGTCTCTTTAATAATACATAATTCCTTAAATGTGCAACTAAATCACTGAAATATATGAGCTTAATTTGGAAACTCTTACACTTTGAAAATTCATCTCTCTTTTTTAATAACTGGCTACAGAATTTGCAGACTAGACCAGATTTTTCTAATTTGTTTCCTTGGCTCTTAAATGCACTAAATGGGATGATTCCCTAAGACCAATGTGAAAAACATATAAACCCCAGGAATATGTCCTTTGAGCCCTCTCCCCTGCCTGTTTACACCTCACCTTACCTTGGTGACTTAAGACGTTCCTGCAGGAGACCTAAATGTGGCTATTTCTCTGAGCTCCTGCAACACACAGATCTATTGCCAACTGTCAGAGTTAGAAACAAATCAGTTTGGGAATGCATTTCCTGAAACTGTGAACTGACTTGACAGAACAAGAGTGGGGCAGAGGGTGGGTAGTAAGAAAGAGGCCTCTATAACATAACCCATTATTCCTTCATTAGTAAGCAAATTATAGTCTTGATTATAGTCTTGATTCACAAGGAATGCCTTTACCTCTCCAAGGATTACTTTATAGCCACTGTGGAATATTGAATGTCCTATGACTACTGAATATTCTTGGAAAAGCTCTGATTTTGCTTCTACATTCATCAGGTATCTGTGTTTAGATACTTAAATTAGGTCTCTTGGCATTCTCTTGTATATAAAAGAAACCACACCACCAGACGTGGTACCTTCAGGACAGTAAGATAATTGGGTCTGGGGATGCAGGAACAGAAGACCTGGGGAGGCTGCCCTGCTCAGCCACAGGTGACACAGCACTTCTCACCCACAGGGCTCGTGGTAGGCAGGATGTAGAATAAGAAGTACACGGTAACAGCCTGGGAGAAGACAGTTAACTTTTCCTTGCATGAGCTGTCTGAGAACAAAAAATGTTATTTCCAGACCATTTGATTTTGATGTCTTTTTCTGCCCCACTCAAGGGCATGCTGCTTCTTCGGCAGCTCCTCAGCAGAGGGACAAGCAGTACATGCAGAGACTATCCAAACTTTGTCACCAACATTCACAAAACAACTTGTTCTTCCCTTGAGTCCACAGTAGCTCATGTAAGATAAGAAACTACTGCGAGCTTTAAAGAAATGGCAAGCAAATATTTTCGAAGCATTATGACTGTTTCTGTTTCATCTGAGTCTGAAAAATCCACAGTGATAAACAGGAAAATTAAAATACGAAAACTGTTAGTGGAGACACTGGACTTGAGCCTGCCAAGCAAGCCCAAAGCACCAGCAAAACAGTGCTGATGGAGCAAGGACACTAAATGAAATGACACTTGAAAATGTTCAGATTTACAAATGTCTGCACCCTGTGTGTTTGGGGAAGGAAGGCAAAAGGAAGGCAAGTCAAAGGCAGACAAAGAGGTGCCGGAGAGGGGCAAAGAGCATGATACATTCTGCACTGTAGGCAATCAATGGAATAATGTACATGTGAATTAACTCATTAATGGTTCCGGGAGTGAATCTTAGAGATCATGAAATGTCAACTGACAAGGCTCTACAAAGAAAATCTGTTTAGTAAATGCAAAAAGAAAAATCACAAACAAACCCAAGGTGGTTTCAACATTTATTTATAATTCAGTGTTCAATTCATAAATCAGGAAACAAAAGCTAGGATATCTTTTTAATCAAAGCTTTTGCTGCTCACAATATATGGCAGAAGAAATTGAACTGATAGATCATTTATTATTGTTATGAAACTAAGGGCTTTATATTCTTAAGTGGAGTAAAGCAGACAGCAATATGTTCATATTAGAAAGTTCCTACTGTGGGTGAAAAATGGATTAAAATTGAGATATTGTTTAGTAAGACAGATGAATCTGTATTCATTTTTGGCTGTGAAACTGCTAGAACTATACACAGCACCAGGGAAAATCACCTTGCCAGCTTGCCCTGTGTGTCTGTGTTTGACAAACACAGCCTGCAGGGTGTGTGGTCCGTTCAGGTCTGACCTGAAATGTGTACATTCTGGAACATTAATTGGCACAATTAAAAAGTTATTTACAGGATGAGCTTGGAGCAAAAAATGTTGTCGCTTCTCAGAATCCTGAAACGCAACTTGGACTCCCTAATAAGCCATTTTAACTGTTTGCAGAGATCTTACAAGTGTTCACTGAGGGGGGGAAAGTAATGATCAAACCACCCATGCAACACACAAATCTGAAGAGTCCAGCATGTGTCAGTGCAAAGCAAATTTATTTTATAAAGTGACTAGTGTGAAAAAGAATTAGAAAGGATTATAAAAATACACTACCATATGTTGTAGTAGTTGAAAGTGATTAATCCAGTTCTTAAATCCTATTTTAAACTCCCTTTCATTTCTGTCTATAGAAAAATAGAAGCCACATTGCTTTGTGTGAATGCTATGTAGTTAATTACATCTTCTAAGAAACTCTTTTAAAACTAAATGTAATGTTTAATTACAAAATGCTCTCCTTGAAAACAGTTAGCTCATACACTGATTTGTAGTTCATTAAAAATGCTTTCTTAATTATATTTCCATCCAGAAAATACACAGAGATTAAAGAGTCTATAGAGAAGTTTTGAAATCACGGCAAAAATTGTAACAAGAAAGTTACACATCAAATAGTGGACAACCGGCAGCCACGACCACCTTTCTGTAATTTCAAAACTTAATTGTTGCAAAAATAGTAATTGGAAAGCAGTGTTCATTGGAACAGCCATCAGTATTATATTTTTTATAGGAGTAGATTTGCAAGGACTAATTAGAAAGCCAATCAATGGCATCAAACAAGTGTAAAGTTCCCCTCGGCCGCGGGGCCGGGCGGCTCAGCGCGCGGGGTTCACGGCTAAGGGCAGCCCGCGCCTGGGCTCGTAGGGGGTTGTCCTGGAAACCATGCGGATGCAGTCGATGATGGGGCACACGCTGAGACACAGGGTGCAGCCTGTACAGCTGTCAGTAACCGTGGGCAGGTGGGTTTCGGGATCAAACTGGATCGCCTGCAACCAGGAATAAACATCATTGATGTCGCACACGGGAAAGGTCAGAATTGCTCCCGTTCTAGTGTCTGCATTTCCTGCGCTACAGCGCTTGGAGACATCTGGGTGTGATTCTGCACTGCAGCTATAGCAACTGTTCCACTGGCAGGGAACAAAAAAAACCCAAAACAACTCTCTCCAGACACTGAAATTAGAGAGGTGGGCCAAATTACACCTCGGCAAAAGCTCACAGGCCAAAAGGGCTGGTTACAAAAGGAGGAGTTTGCTCCACAATATTTAAACTCCCAGAACGCACTTCTGCTTGATGGAAATATTTCCTAAGATAGCACTGTGCTGGGGTTATTAGTTTACAGGAGACACCAGACCACACCTGTACAGCTTCAGCACTGTGCCCATCACAAGGCATTCTTTTGACTTTTACTTTCAGCACAGCATAATAAAATCAAAGTTAATAAACAGCAGAGAAAACCACAGCTCATTGTCACTGTGTGATTACTTTCCTTTGCAAATCTTCGAAAAGAATATCAGAGTTTGGGGCAGGCAGAGCTTGCTTTAGTTCTCACGTTCCAGCAGTGAATCCTCATTACCAATTAGGGTGATAAGTGTATTTGAACGTGAAGTAACAGTTGCAGTCTCAATGATATAAGCTCCCACTTATAATGGAAATGGGAATTAAAAGCAAAAACAAAAGCATCACATAACCGCAAAGTGTCAATATCTAAAAAGCTAGACCAGAAAAGTAAAAAAATTTAAAATGCAGAAATATCGAATGTCCACTTTGAAGAGTTTAGGAGGGAAAATCAGGCCTGAAAGTTGAACTCTGGCAAACAAGCAGTGTCTTAGCAAATCTCCCTGACCACTGTCAGCATCTGGGGGAGGCAGGGAGGGGATGGGAAGTACCGGCGCTGCTGCAGGTTGGCTCCTAAGGCAGATTGAGGCATTTGGGGTTTCAGTACTAGGAAGGCACAGAAGTTGCTGTAGCAACCAGCAAGGGCATGAAGTCTGTAGTAACTGCCCTGGATCTCTGAGTTTTACTTTAGCTTGAGCACAAAGAGAGCTCCGGCTCGTGAGTATTCAAGGAGGACTTCTTTCTTTCTCTCTCCCTAACAACAATGCACATCTTGAAAGGGAGTTCAAAGAGGAAGAGGAAGTCAGGACTACAGTGCTGACTTTAAATTAAGGAAAGCTTTTCTGTTGGAGTCATACAAGGTGACAGCTGGGTAGAGCAGCATGGATATTTCTGAAAAAAGGGAAGAATAAAGCAGATGCTACTTTGAAGGTGAGGGGAGTTGTTGATTTATTTGCAATTAAGAATTCCTTTGTAATTCTGTTCAATTAATTTCTTTTCAATTTCATTAATTAAATAAGGAAAAAGCATTTTTCTTTTGTGCTCAGAAAACCTTCTGGGGGTTTAAACTTTATTAAATCTAAACCCAATCTCTTGCTCTCTCAGGGTTATATGAAAAATATAATTCTCCTGAGAAATCTGACGTAAGGGGAAAGGTGAAGATTGCAATGTCAAGAAGAAATTTAGACAGTTAAAAGGCTACTGTAGTAATCTATTTTGGTATAAATACACCATTAATTTTCTTGTATCAGCGGAAAAAACCTTTGCTCTGACATACTTGTTTCATATGCAGTTGATTTGCAATGGAAGACATCTTTCTGTGACTTTATGTAGTTCAAGTCATCAGACCAATTATTGGTTAGACTGAATTAAAGGCAAACAAAAACTCATGGTATCCAGAGGACACTTGGTGTGTAATTGTATTTGTTTTTGACAAGCTCTTCTCAGACTAAAATGTATGGAAACATTCATGTAAAAATTATTATTTGCTGCATATTGGATTCCATGGAAGTTATGCTAGACCATATTTTGATTTTCTTAAGGAAAATGAGTCTTCCTGTACTGTGTTTTTTACTGTAGACCAGCCCATCAGCTCCAGTGGACATGGCGTGGAATGGCACCTAGACATGCTGATGTGTTTCATACAACTTGCTACTGTATTGAGCAGAGAAATACTTTGCTGCAAACAGGAGCCTCAGCTCAAAATTGGGCCATTTTCTGGTCACAATGATTTCTGCAAGCTTCAACCTGCTGCTCTAAAACCCGGGCAGTTATCCTGGAGAAAGGATCTGTAACTCAATCAAAATCAAAACAAAACCCCATCTGCCTGAAACTTGAATTTGTTTGGTTACTCTGAGGGAACAAGAACGGAGTTTCTTAAAAAGCATTTGGCAGTAAGGCCAGCCCACGTCT
The DNA here is from genome assembly GCF_015227805.2 of Hirundo rustica. Taxonomy (NCBI): domain Eukaryota; kingdom Metazoa; phylum Chordata; class Aves; order Passeriformes; family Hirundinidae; genus Hirundo; species Hirundo rustica. The sequence goes on from NC_053458.1 coordinate 18,039,724, forward strand.
CTCCACACCCCTTGGTAGGAATTCCCTTTCTCCATCATGTACCTGAAAACCATCAAGAACTACATTTACTGCCGTTCAACTTGGGGCTTCTTCATTTTCTTCCTCTTAAAAAGAATCCCAGTTGCAGTCAGAGCCCTGTGACAGTGGCGTGGTCTGTGCAGCCCAGGACCAGCTGTGTTCCAGCATGGCTTGTGAGCCAGAGCCTGGGAGCATGATGGGCTTTGAATTCAACATTTTAGGCATCTGTTTTTACCACCTGCTCATTAACAGAAGGCGAATTCTTTCTTCCCAGCAGCAGAAAGATAATTCATCGTGCCTTTCTGCTAATTACAGCTGTGCTCTTACCTGGTAGCCAGAATCATTACAGGTCATGTAGCATTTGCCACAGTTGATACACATTTCCTCGTCAATCAGAGCCACAACTTGCTCTGTGTTGCACAGATCACCATATGTTCCAATATACTGCAGTGCTTTTCCAATTACATCCTAGGGGGAAAAAAAAAAGTTATCGACTCATTTATAAGATACCTAGTCAGTCTCTACAGCTGCACTGGTACTCCAGTACTTTAACATGGAAGATTTGGCCGTGCATTTTGATGATGTTTAGGATGTTTCTTATAAATTTCCAAGAGGCTGGCCTTCATACCCCCTGTAAAATACAAAGCATTTTCCAAAGAGGCACATTTTGAATGTAGGCAGTACTAGAAGTATACATTGTGTACAAACACACCCTACAAATAGGTAACACACTTAGTACTCAATTTTGCACGTGCTGTTGTTCTGCCATGATTGGGTGAAACTTCAAGAAACAGAACGGTATGTAAACAGGAGTGACGTGCTATAATCACAGCATCTTTGGTCATTTCTCACTAGCACAGATTTAAGAACTCACAGAAAGGAAAGAAAAAACTGAAAAAGAACAATAACAGCTCTTCTCTCTTTAGCAAGATGCACAAACGATATGATCATCAGTTTATTGCAAATACTGTACAGAAGTAAGCTCTGGGTCTAATCCTGCAAGATCTGTTACCTTCACAGGTAGGAACTTGCTGCATCCACCTTACACATCAGTGCTGCAAAAGTATGCACAGCCTATACCAAAAGGAAAAAAGGAAACCTCTGCTATATAAATTAAATGCAGAAATGAGTCCAACCTTGTCTTCCTGGTCTGCTAAGAACTTGCAAACCCAGCACTGCATTCTGAAAGAATGAGGTCTACCTGGTCTTCAGCACTTGTACAATAGTATCTTTATGCAAAAAGACAAATTTCTTTGTTCACTGGATGCAGTATTAGGATTTATGAAGTTGCTTCTAGTGACTGTTGAGGTAGAAAATTCAACCAAATCCTATGCCCAGGAAGAAAGACTGGCAAATTGTACTGTTACCTTGTTCCAAAAACAGTTAAATATTTTCTCTCTGCCAAACCCCATACTAGCTGCCACGTAAAATACCTTGGTTGCATTCATTCAATGCTAAAGGCCTTCCAGTTCCTCTCAGCAACATGCAGAGAACATTAATGCTCTTTCAGCTATGGCACATTGCTAAAGGCAGCATGATGAGCATGGACAGATGACTGTGAGCAAGTTATCACAGCTTAATGAGTTAACACTTATCACTTGAGCTGCGCAAGCTGATTTTGTGCATGGTCCAAAATCACTGCAAATTTGAAGTAAAATCTGTTTGCTTAAACTACTGTAAAAGGTCGATTAACTACTATGAAAGTGTTTCAGCTAATGCTTTTTACTAGAACAAGACTGGAACACGAAGCCCTTGACTGTGACTCCACTGATGAACTATGGTAACTAAATCAAATGTGATCTAGGAACTGCTTACATCCCCATCTTCTCATTTCCAGTTCTTACCCAGAAACATTCATGGATTTACTGGATTTACAGCAGTTTTCAGGTGTCCGCAGTCTGCTGTGTCAGCTGAAATACTGTAGTGGCAGACTTCATCTCCAGCTTGTTTCAACTCTCATGTAGGCTTTCCTGTTGACAAGTCTTGCCTTTTGAACCTGCTGCAGGTTTCAAAATACACGTGTCTGTGTGATCTACTGGCCCCAGCAACGCTAAGTATCCTTGAGCCTCCCCTGTGCATATACAGCCCCCAAACATTCCACGGCTACAAATGCATGTCACCTGTAAGTGATGAGCTGTGTGCTCAAGAATTAAAAAAAAAAAAAAAGATGTAAAACTTCCACAATATACAATTAAGTAGCTGCCTGCCTGTGTTGCAAAAGTATCAACGGGGGAGATTCCTGATAGAGAAGAGCTTTTCAGTCTAAAACCCCCATATATTTAAATTGCATGGGTAATTTTCTTAAGGTGGTTCTGGATTCACACTATTGTTTGGATGTTAACAAAACCCACAGAGCTCAAGTGAGTTGCAGAGATGTACTACTCAAGTAACCATGGAATGGAGCGTCTTGCTTATGAGAGAAGACAAAAAGAACCTTACAAGATGTTTAGCCTAGGAAGATGATGGCAGAGCAAGAATACAATGTCTCTCTCTATATATATACATCAGGGAGGAAAAAGGGCTATTTAAACGAAAATGTTGGCACAAGAACACACGATTGTAAGCCAGCCATGAATAAATTCAAAGCTGGAAATTAGAGAAGGCTTTTTAAATAGGAAAGGAGTGAGGTGGTTAATGTCCTCTCAGGGAAACAGCTGGAGGAAATGGGGGAGACAGTCCAAGGTTTAGGGTAACATTAGATAGCTCAGGAAATGGTTGCTTGAAACAACATGATCAAAATTGATTTTCCAGCTACAAATTTACAAAGGGAATAACATAAACAATGCATAAGGCATGGTGATTTCTGCATTTTTAACCAAGTCTCACCTCTCACAAAAATATACTTTTAGGGACTTAGAATCCAAAATAGGGAGCATGATGGTACTTTAGAAGCCTGAAAGTGATTTCAAAAGACTGTGCCAATGATTTACTGCTCATTTACACTCATTGGTATTGTCTTTTAATCATTTCTTTCTCTCAAGCAAAGACTGTATATTTATCCATTTGTGAAGTTTCAAGATATTATTGGCTAAAAAAGCAATGGTACTTAAAAGATGTTCTGCAGGTGCACTCTTTTACAGCATCTCAGAGCTCCTTGTTTTCATCAAATCATAAATGCTTGGAACAAAATAAACAGTGCAGCAAGAAATAACCAGATTTCAATGTTTAAAGCAGTTTTACTCCAAAAAGCAACTGTCTAAAATGGGACTATGGGATTCCAAACTTGGTATATCTCAACGGCCTCTGGATCAAATTTGCACTGTTTACAGATTAATTTTTTTTTTTTTTTTGCCAACTGCCAGACCTGCAAACAGAAGCCAGGTTCTGAAAGTCAAGCTGTGTTCATTCTGGCTTATTCATTACCAGCAGCAATTTAAAAAACAAAACAAAACAACACAACAAACAAACAAACAAAAACCAAACAAAAAACCAAATCCAAACTGGAAGTTAAATTTGGTCCTAAGCTGCACCTTTGTGACAGCAGGGACCTAGGGTACTCTTTTGATTACTGCAGCGCTGTCCTCCTCAACATAACTGAAAAAAATGTTTCATGTTCTGAAAAAAACTGGGAAAGGAATGTAGTCCTGCAACTGGAACTGTCAGGGAATTCAGTTGCCATGGAGAGAATCAGAGCAGAATCCATTAGTTTTATGTTACTAATGAATACAGAAGAAAAATTTTCTTTGTCACTAAGCTAAGCAGACGTGGGTTTGAATAAACACAAGAAGAAGATCTGTTCAGCAGGATATTAGTTCTGCAATTCTACAATAGGTGCATTTTAGTTAATATATCAACCATTTAATGATGATCAGCTTTTAATTAGTCATCATATTAGTAAACCTATATTTGTATATACAATTCATGGTTCAGCTCTGGTCCTTGTAGACCTGCTATGTCCATCTTCATGCAGATGCTTTTGTAGAAGACCACAGGGTGTCCTAGAGATGATGAACATCACAGGCCTCTCTTTAGGAAGTCATGCACAGTGCAGGTGCTGCATGTCATAAAGCAAGACAAAGGGAACACACATTAGGGAGGTACCTGCCTTCCACCTGATCTTTTTCAGCAATAAATGTAAGGTATGGTCAGAGAGCAAGAGATGAAAAGAAGGAATGTTAGAAATAAAACTATGGATTAAAGAATAAAAAGTCACCAGAATCTGAGGGTACATGGCCAAGGTCAATTTACAGTAAAGTAGCTTATAAAAATACACAAAACTAACTTTTCTTGAAAGATTACAGATGCTTTGCCAATACTTAAAAATAGCTCCTAAAGGTACGCTGGGAATTAGGCACCTCTAAACCTTGTTTTCACTACAACAGCTGCAGCACTAACTAAAGTGGGCCTTAGAAAATAATTCCAATCATAGAACCATACCATATCATACAATATTCTGAGTTGGAAGGGACCCACGTCATTGAGTCCAATTACTGGCTATGCACAGGACAATCCCAAAAAATCACAGTGTATGCCTGTGAGTGTTGTCCACTTAAATGAACCTTTGTGACATAATTCAATATGGTTTCTCTAATGAAAATTATGTTTCTTGTACTGATCACAATTTATTATGAAGGCTGTGAAGTAATAAATTCAAAAAACCCCTCTTAAAAAACCAAAACCCTAGTAATTTTAATGTTTGACAGAGGCCTGTGACACAAGAAAGCTCTGAAATTAACTAGCTATGAAGTGGCTAAACAGAGCAAAAAATAAAGAGCTGGAATACAATGATCAATGTTCAGAAAAGGCAAAGTATTAGCAGAACAAAGTGTCTCAATTTTCTGGTTTAGCTATGATGCTGTTTGATATGCTTGAGTGTGTTTCAGGAAAAGCTTTGAACCAGAAGATTGTAGACTTGATACAAGTTTTCATTTGAACTAAATTACAATCCAAGGAATTTGCAGGTATTTTATAAAACTAGATGAACAGGTACTATCACAGTGAAAAAATGCAGTTTGACAAGCAGCTTATCAAAGTAAGTAACTTTTGCTGATCGTGCCAACAGATACATTCAAGATTAAAGAAAGCTGTAAGAGAAAATAGGGTAGGAGACACCACCGACAGCTCATGGAACTGTCCTGTTCAGAGGCAAACAAAGTAGCCCCCATAACTAATGTAGTTCTGTTTATCTAATTAATCAGCCATGACATGGAATACTCAGTCATTCCAGTTTTACCAACAGAAGCGCAGTGCCCCGGAGCACTGGGCAATGATTAATGGGATGAAATTTAACAAGTCTAAATGAGGCAATCCTTCTACCACATTCAGAGTGGGGAGGGAAAGAGGAAGTTTGGATTTCTAGGATTTCTCCCCATATCTAAAGACTGACATTTACTTAACCACTATATATAATGAGAATATTCTCTGAGGTACTGTGGAGAAGCGAAGCGAAGCGAAGCGAGAAAAGAAAAGAGAAGAGAAAAGAGAAGAGGAGAGGAGAGGAGAGGAGAGGAGAGGAGAGGAGAGGAGAGGAGAGGAGAGGAGAGGAGAGGAGAGGAGAGGAGAGGAGAGGAGAGGAGAGGAGAGGAGAGGAGAGGAGAGGAGAGGAGAGGAGAGGAGAGGAGAGGAGAGGAGAGGAGAGGAGAGGAGAGGAGAGGAGAGGAGAGGAGAGGAGAGGAGAGACGAGACCATTATGGGCTGTCACAGGGGAGATTATTTCTGCGATTGATGTTGGAGTATAAACTTGGAAGAAGCAGCCTTAGAGTCCCATAACTTAAGGGAGACACACGCATAGTTCCCCTTGAAATATGCGACGTCTCCACATTTATGATGAAGATGACAGTGTGGTCTTTTCCAGGCAGGCAAGCACAAGGTAAAACTACTCACGTTAAACACATAGATACGTGCCAGGAAAGATCCAAACAGTACAAAATAGTTAAGGCAAGATAGAGCTATCTTTACTTGAATATTCCTCAACTCTCAAGAGGCTTTTAGAGATTTAGCACAGCATTGGACTAAATGTGGCTAATGCCTCCCACAGTGCTGGCTTTTAGATGGGTGCTTACACATCAGCAAAAAAAGACTTGCATATATGTATGTGCAAAAGACCATGTAAATGTATCTGCATAAACAAGAGTGAAAAATATTTTAAACATATTTTGTGGATATTTTTCCAGCAAGTGGAACAGCATATCATGCCTCAGCTAAGAGAGCTGTGTGAGAATGTTTGAACTACCAAACACTTTCTACAGCAAGGCATCCAGAATAAAAAAAGGAGAGAAAAAAAAAGAGCAGATAAATAGTGACTGATTATTGTGGTATAGGCCCCAAAGGACAAAGAACTAAATTATTAGGAAGAAAAACACAAGAATATAGAAGGAGAGAAATTAAAGCAATAAGGAGGCAATCTGAGGTAGGCAAATACATCTGTGGGAGCTGTACAAAACTGCAACTGAAAAGAAAAGATCCAGGGCACATACCCACAGAGAGCACAATTTCTAATATTACAGACAAGTGAGAAAAGAATAAACAACTCTGCCAAATATCAAAATATGCAGTTTCAATTAATATTGAAAAACAGAGAAAGAGAAAAGTCATGGGAAAAGATTTTGGATAATCACAGAGGGGTTTCAAATCGACAAATAAATGGCAATTTGACAGCATGTGGAATTTATATGTGTGTTGGAATTTACATATCACCAACCCAACAGCCAATTACACAGATGAGGAAATTTTGGGGAGGCATCAGGGAATTTGTAGCAACCCCCCAAAAATACAATCAGGCAATGGAGGGGTCATAGCTCTTTCAAGGGCACCTATCTCTTCTTTAGGTACAGGAAATGGGTCTAGAGTACCCCCAGAACCTTCTCTTTTTCAGGCTGAACAACCACAAGTCTCATTCTGTCTACATAGGAAAGGTGCTCCTGCTGTTTGATCATCTCAGTCACACTCTGAGGGCTTCCTTATTGTGTCTGACTTTGTCCAAGAGCTACTGTACATCTCTGCAGACCTCTAGGACTTTTCCCCTGATTTCCTCTTTGTTGGGGTGAATCACTCCGGAGCTTGGAAGAGGTGATTTTTGTATATTACCAGTTTGCTTGGGCCTCTCTTTCATTTCATGGGGTTTTTTTTCCATGGTTTTATTTCCTCTGCCAAGCAGATCCCTGAGGAGGCCATATTCTCACTCCTCCCTGTGACTGAAGTTGCTGGTTCTTTCCCCCCTTCTTTCCCTGCTGCCACTGCCGACGGGCTTGGTGCTGGGGCTGTCCTGCAGCTGGCTGCCAGTGGCTCTGTCAGCCCCGGGGGAGCTCCCAGCAGCTTCCCACAGAAGCCACCCCTGCAGCCTCACCTCGAGCAAACCTTGCCATGCAACACCTCTCCCTGCTGGTTTTGTCATTACGGTGAGAACATTCCCTTCGAAAGAGATGGTCAGACTGAAAGACTGACAGGAGTCAGCTTTGGCAAAGCCTGTCTTCTTCTAATGGCTTCAGTCACATTTTATCAAAGGGGTGAGGAAGATGATACCCTGATTTCTCTGGCTGAGAAGCTCCTGAGACAGCACTCAGAAGTATTCAGTATCTGTGTAAACAAATGTTTGTGTTTGGGGGAATTAATTTTCCTCTTCCCTGCAGTGGGGTCTCTTTTCTTCTTTTTAATCTATCTCCTACTACTTGGCTCTTTTTTTGCTTTTCTACTTGGAGTTAGGCATGATAAATTATTGACTTCAATTTTTAAAGGTTTTTTTTTCTAGTCTTCACGTCTATTTTTCCCTCTTGCTAAATTTTTCCCTTCATTCAGTTTATTTGCTTTTGGATGGTTATCAGTTTTTTGGTTTTCTGCTGTTTTCAGAAGCAAGCCATCTCATTGAAAATGCAGTTATTGGCTGTTGCTTCTTCTTTCTCTTTTTCCCTACATCAATACTCTCCCTGCAAGGAGAACAGAACCATGAAACCTCTGAGGTCAAACAGGCTTTGAAAATGCTTATCATAGTGAGGAAAAAAGAGTAGACTGCTGTTCTTCGGAACTTTTTGTATATGTATGTAGAAGGGAACCTCAGCAGAAGAGAAGGGGAGAGATTTTCAAAAGCCTGACATAAACCAAAGTAAGCAACCCAAAAACCTGAGAGAAGTCTACAGAAGTGGCAAACTAATTAACTTAAACAGGAAGATTATTCAAAATTTCTCCTTGTCTGGTTCTGCCCTCCTACCAGCTAGCTTGGAATAATGGATGCATTGGTAAACTGCAAAATTCTCTTGGAAATTGTGTGATTTCCTGAGCCACATGTTCTGTTTTATCCTTGACCTTATGTGTTCAAGAATTCTTACACGTCTTACATGTAGATATCTGATATTCTCCCATATATGAAGAAGAAGAGAGTCAACAAGGTCAACAGATAAAATTTTCATATTGCTTTATAAATGGTCTACATGGGAATGTCGATTTTAAAAAAATACATTTTTCCTATTCAGACTTGAAGTTTAAGTAAGCTCCAAAGTGAACACCTAGAATAATTAGCTCATTCCGTTTCAGTTTATTGATATTTATTGACTACCTAAGGGAAGGGAAAAGCTTCAATGTATGGATTATGCAGTAGATAAGGGTCACAGGCTTTATTTTTACCTTGACATTTACTCATTGTAGACGGTGGATCAGCTACTTAGACAAACATTCTCCAGCTTTAAAAGTTCAATCTCTAAACCTATGACACAGCTTTTACATGTACTGAACACCAGCCTTTGCCATCGATCCTGCATGAGGGATGGAGGCATTTAGCACAGTGCAAGTAATCAAAAGGTATCATGCAAAACAGCTCATACTGTAGCATTCAAACGGAAAGAAATTCTAACAGTTCTGCTTTGTTCTTCAAGGCATTACGCCTGCTTGATCTGCAACTACTGTTCCATTGCCTGAATATCTTCATTCTAAAAATGACATTAGGGAAATATCTACACATGTGCATCACAAATCATTTCCCATCGATTTTGGTTAAAAGCTAGAAAGTCTGCATAAAGACTTGTCTTTGATGCCCTTTAACAAGCTTAAAAGCAGTAATAACCAACCCAAACTGCTAGAAATGACTGTGCATGTCAACTGCCCATCACTTCTTATGCATGTATTTTTTGTTACCTTGATTGCTGGAATGGGCTTCTTTGGAACAAAGTGCTTTTTCTCAGGAAGCTCAGCAGCCATGTTCTGTGCCTTAAGTTTAATCTTGTTCTCAGCTATTATCCTTTTGCGTTGCTCCAGGTAAGGCCCAAAACTGGGCAGTTTCTGAAACAAAAATCAGTAAACAGGATTATGCTTAGTAAGCAGGTGTCATAAAAAGATGAGTCTGATCCCAAGGGTGAGACCTCAAGTCCACGCTGACTGCAACTTGCTTCTTATTCAGGAAGCTGAAATTGAAATCAGTAAGACTGCATCAGAGTGAGAAGTGAATAAAAGTCAAATATGAACATTGGGATCTGACTTGGAAATATATACTGAATATTAAAATATTAATATCTCACAGCAGAAAAATAGCTGAATTGCAGGTCAGCATCCAACAGTCTATTATTTCCCCATTGCATTCTTGCTTATATATAAAAATGTATCACGTTAAATAATTCAAATGCATAACTTTATTTCTGTTTCATTTTATACTATGTGGAAAGGTATCATAAAATTATCAGTTTACACAGAAGGCTTCCACCTTCTTTTAAGATTATTTGTATCAATATCTGAATAAATCAATACATATTTTTAAAGCTTACAAACACGTATTTGGTAGTGTCATAACACAAGGCTGTTTTGATCTGTCAAAGGCTAACAAACACAAAATGAACTGAAACACATTATAATCTCCTAATTTTCCTATACATTCCACTGGCAATCCTTTCTGCAAAATTTAGTCCTTGAACCCAATTAAGCAAACTCCAGAGGAAGACTTCACTGAATTGCAAAACTCATGTCTCACCCAAGAACATGAAAGAGCTACATTAGATTTCCTAAAACACTCATCTTCCTGAAAAAAAAATTCTGTTGCTTACTTGCGAGAGATACGGACAACTGTAGTGTGCTACAATCACAGTTTTAGCTGAGTGAAAAATGGACTTTTACTTGATGTAATAGACCATGGCCTTCCCCCCCCGAAACTAGTTCCTTATTCTGCAGAAGTATTTTATCCACCTTACACAAGCCTGTTCAGAAGCTACGGCAGTACTGCAGAAAGCAGCAGGTAGTAACAGGGGACACACAGCCTGAGCAGCTGCTGGCATTAATTCACGCTAATAATACAACCTCAAAGAGCATATCGAACAAGATACAGTATTGCTGTGCTTATCAATTTTTTAAGAGGGAATTTCAATGTGAATTTTAAACCCCAGATTATTTAAAAATTTACAAATTATTATTTTTTAAAATGAAGTAAATCCAGAAGAGGTTACCCTGCTCTTCTGCAAATCCTTAGGAGAAAAATTCTTCAATGATCTCTGTCAGTCACAATACCCAACCTTGGCAACTCAGGTTTCTTGCTATGACAAAAAAAAGCATTTTTGGTTGCTGGGTTTTGGGCACTCTGAGGATACAGCCAGAGGGTGAGGTCCTTGAAACTGAGATTTGGGTTGCGGTCTCAACACATTTTTAACAGTAAGTCAGCTCCAGCCTCTCCACGTCCAGGATCTCCCCAGAGGTGCCTCCCGCAGGCTGGGACTGAACCCTGCTCTGGGTCACAGCCACAGCCTGGGCAAAAGCGAGGCAGGACTGGGGGTGCTGCAGATCCCATGCCTCCCAAATGTAGGGGCAGCCCGAGTTTGCCCGCTGGCAGAGGGCTCTTGTCTGCTCAATAGGAACTTTGCTCCTTCATGTCATGTTCAAGGGCTTCCTTACGGGCATCAAACTTTCCTTTCTGTGCAGTTGCTGTGCATGAAATGTTCTAGACATCTAAAATCAGGCTTTGAGAATTCCAGCAAACAGCAGTAAGGTGGTGGCCTTACATACTGAATTCAATTAAGGCAGCAAAAGCAGAATTATTTTAAACAGCAAAATGAGTAGAAGGAAGAATTTGTCGAATTCCAGTCTAATCAATAGGCTCTAAAGCACACACACATAAAACTCAATCCTCTATATGACTTTTAGAAAACCTAAAACTTCTTGCAGAATTCTAAAAATTACAAATTTTTATAGAAAGTGTTCTTGTATGTCTACTAGGCTGAATCAATTAGAAATATTTTTTTGGCTATGAATGAGTAGTAGCTATGTCACTGAGGAACCATTTCCTCTCCATAATTTATGTGCTGATGCCAACAACTTTGGTTTGAGAGGGCAGGAGACCTGATGACAAAGCTTTTTTGGATTCTTTCCTGTCTGGCCAGGAATTGAATTGCTGACTTTGAGAGTAGGTAGCAAAGCTAATTTTGCTGAGGTTTTAACTGAAGTAGTAGAGAGAGGAGACAGCTGTTTACGGCTTGACTGATTGAAGATCATCTTCGGAAACAACAGACAAATCTTTGCAGAAAAAAACCTTTTCTTTTTTGTTCTCTTAATATATACCAAACCTCCCAATTTCTACTGACAGAAACATTTAATTTCAATAAGAATGTTGAAATTAAATAGGTGATCTAAGGAAAAGTGTGAAAAAAGAAACTATTTCTGTGTATAGATGAAAACTGAATGACAAAGGTTAATTAATTTTCATAGTTGTGAGATGGAAGTATTTAGATTTTTATATCTAACATAGCTGCTAACTGGAATGTACAGAAGGCATTTTGAGAAGTGTGCAATGCCTTAATTTCCATAATTCAGATGTTTTGTAATGACATGTGTGCAGTTAAAATAAACCATATAATCCACATATTTTAAAAATAAATTATGATTACTCTAGAAAACTGTCATCCAACATTCATATTTGCTGTGCACTGCTGTTTCTCAATCAAGAATTTGGCTAAATGGAATTTAAAATAATTAAGGAAATACACAGGTCTTGGTCCAGGCTTGGACACACACACAATGAGCTTCCAGTGACTTCACAGAAGGTGACTCTGTGCCCATACAAATGGCCTGCTTATTTTGTGTTTGGGGTCTAGTAGTTCACAAGCAGCCAAGCCAAATTTCATTAAACAACACTGAAAACTAGCAATCTTTTCTATAGCAATAAATAATACATGAAAATATAGCCTCGGGAGCTTAGGAAGGACTTATTGATGGTTCCCCTTATGAGTAATGCACAGACATATGGAATGTTGAGGAGACTGCTTATTGTTCAGAGCTGGGGTTTCAAACATTTTGCAGTCAAAGGCCATATGAAATGGCAAAAAATATTTTAATGAAGTGTGCTATTGGATATAGCAAAAGTGGAACATGTTGCAATAACTGCAGAAGAGATGGATATTGAAGAGTTTTTAAAATTAAATCACCTCTAATCATTGTAGAGGACAACTTCCTAAGCACATGGGGGATTTAACAAATTCCCAATGAAAGCACAAGCACAGAGCTTGGTGTGTGTAACTCTGTTTGCTTTTGAAATCTTTATACAGTACTTTTATTATTTTATTTTCGAGATATTTCAGTGTCACTAAACTCTCCATACTCTGGCATCTTTTTCACATCAACATCTGCCTAGAAAAAAAAAAATAATGTGAATATGTGGAGCATAGCAAGTGCTTAGAAGATTGCAACAAGCAGAGTAATTAGATAATTCTTGTCTACTTATATATCTGTATCAGTGATGTCTATAGCTGCATTATTTGTATCCATCTGTCTCTATATAGACATAATTCAATGTGTTTCTACTGGAGGGATAACATCAAGAATGGAGTCTAAATAAATATATTAAGTGGAATTATTTCATTGTTTATAATTGCATTATCACAAAACTGTAAGCTTGAAATATTTTGCTGGAGTATTTTACAGAAAGAAAACAAAAATCTGAATTCTCCCCCCACCTCTGCTTCCAGAATCTGCCTTTCAACTGATGAACTGTATAAATCTTCAGCAACATTGTGATTTTTTTTTTCAGTACTTTCTCCAGGGATTCATCATTGATGAATTTGTTCTTACCAAAAACCCTAAATCCTGCTCATTTAAAGATAACAGTATCTTCCACTAAACTTGTCTCTATTCAGATATAAAAAGGCATTACCCTGCCAATAGAGAACTGACAACTTAATGAATCAACAATGAAACCTTAAGCCAGAGAGCTTTAAGGTGAGTAAGTCTGTTTTGATTATAATTTATTCACGGATCAATCTAAAGGTAATTGAGCATATTATGAACTAAAAAAGGTGCCTGTTTCCTAATGGCTAAAAGTAGAGAGAATCCTCCACTTCAGACTGCTGCAATTTTTATGGGCACACCAGCAAGCAGGGGAATAGGCTGGTGTACAGGGCACTGCAACAGGCATCAGATGACCCAGACTTTATTTCTAACTTGGAAACTGATCTGATCCTTAATCTGGGAAAATCCATGTATGTCTCCATGATGTAGTCATGGGTTCCTTATTTGGGATCTGTCTGCTCCTAAGGGGCTGGATGCCATCTACTGTTAAAAGGCACAGATTTCAGCTGGCACAGTGTATGGGGTTTGCATGGCAAGGTTTTGGTAGTGGTGGGCTACAGGGGATTGGGGAGAGGCTTCTCCTGTGTCTGACTGAGCCAAGGGCAGCCAGCTCCAAGACGGACCTGCTGCTGGCCAGGGCTGAGCCCATCAGGAACGGTGGGAGTGCCTCTGGGATAATATTAATACCTCACTAGCAAAAGGAATACGAGGGAAAATGTGGGACTGCTGCTGGATGGAAAAAGGAACCTTGCAAGGGGTTGCAGAGGAGGCTGAGACACTGAAGACCCTCTTTGCAGTCTTCACTTCCAAATCCAGCTCTCAGGAATACTTGACCCAGGGAGAACATCTGGAGAAAAAAAGGACTTCTCCTAGTAAAGGTAGATTGAGTTAGAGACCATTTAGTCAAATTTAACATCTTTAAGTCTCTCCCATGGACTCTGATGGGATGCACTCACAGCTACTGAGGAACTGCCAGAGATTGTTGCTGTCTCGATCATCTTTCAAAGGTTAAGGCAGTCAAGAGAGATGCCTGAGAACTGGGAGAAAACAAATGTCACACCAGTCTTCAAAAAGGACAAGGAAAACACAGGGAACAACTGCTGGTCAGCCTCACCTCAAACCCTGGAAAGGCGATGGAATGGCTGATCCTGGAGGCCATCTCTAGGCAAGGGGAAAGCAAGAAAGTCATCAGGACGAGTCAGCATGGATTCACCAAAGGAATGTCATAATTAACCAACCTAATTGCCATGGCCCACAAGCCTTTTATTATATTTTCTGTCCCCTGTCCAGTTGAGGGGGGTGATAGAGCAGCTTTGGTGGGCACTTAACATCCAGCCAGGGTCAGCTCACCATGCACAGTTAAGTGTCATCATAAACCAAAAATAAGCAACAGCCTCCTACAGTACTCAGTGGATTTGAAGTGTATGTTAATGAGATGGCAGCAAAAAGAACACTGGAACACAGTAATTTTAACTAAAGGATTATGGGGGAAAGTGGTCACAAGGTACTGGAAGAACTTACATAAATAATCCTAGAGATCACGGACAAGTAGACATTTTGTGTAGCAGTATCATTTAGTGATGAGGCAACGTATTTAAAAAATATTGTTTCTCTCATGTGTGAATTTCCTGCATTGAATGTGATTTTCTCATTCCTTTTATACTTGAGTGTTGTCTCCAGACTAAGGTCTGAAGGTGTGTTATGTGTTCAACCTCCAATATCTCTTTTGCACTTTCAGAATACAAGCAATTTTAAGTGACACAATGTCCCTCATGAATCTGGAAATGAAACTGAAGGCAAATTGTCTTATTTCATGCACTTTATGTTTTTGAATTGTGGAAATCTCTACTTGCACATAGCAAAAATAGGTGAGAACAAGAATAAAGACTGAGAAATATATGACAAACTGACCTGCTTAAAGAGAGTACAAAGGGCACTGCTGAAATATTCTCTACTGATTGCAGTAGAGATGCACCAAAGGTCCACATACTTAATAGCTATGTAAACAGATGGATAATTGTCAGAGCAAAACTTTGCCACATAGTGGCAAACATTAGCATGTTTTAGAAATCAAACAAGAGGTGACTCTTCCCTGGCTTGCTTTTCTGAATAGATATTTCTCTGAAATGTCTTAACCAATAGCTTTCTCTCAGAGGACAGAATAAAGGAGGAGAAAGTACAAATTTTCTAAATGATTGGAAGGAAAAAGGTGATCAATGACCTTGGCAGAATCACAGAGTGGCTGAGATTGGAAAGGATGTCTTGAGGTCATCCAGTCCAACTCCCTGCTCACAGTAGCATCAGCTACAGCATGTTCCATCAGTTTGTCTATGGGAGGCAGTGTTGAAAGCCTTGCTAAAAGTAACACATACTGCTCTCTAACCTACCAAGCCAGTCATTTTCCCCTCCATAAACTCCTGCTCCCTTCCTATGAAGAACAGCTGATCTGTGGTTGGTTTTGCTATCCTTCCCAAATGCCACTTTCTTCTGTAAATGAGCAGAAAAGCTGGGCTTCATCCCTTGGCTGTCTTGGCCTCTGGGAAAGTTTCTCAATGGCTTCAGAGAACCAGGGAGACAAAGAGCAAGGCAGGTAAAATCTAAGTGAAACACCTTGGGAGGATACACAGCCAAGTGACTACCTCAGACACAATTAAAGGTGTGAAGATTGCAGACACAAATTAATAGCTTTGAGGAGAGTAAAATAGGTGAAGCTGGATCTCTGAATGTACGAATTTAAATCAGGTTTGTATAGGTAGTTTCATATGTCCTCAGTACAAAGGTTAGAGTACTGTTTAACCTCCACTTGTTCATGGAAAACTTCTGTTTGTCGTGTATAAAGTTTTCCAGAGAAAGGAATTTTAATTTTAATCTTTTTTTCCCCCCACTAGATTCTGAATCCTTATTTATTCTTTCCAAAGTCTGATGTGGTCAAAATGGCTGCTTATAATTGAATCCTTATGACATACTGCATGCATATGTAATACTTGCACATACATACTTTACACCGTGCTACAATTTCCAAGCGTTGGTCTGCCTCCAGCCTCTTGCAACTTTACAACAACAACAACAGAAAGATTACTATAAAGTTTCCTGAAACGGTATCTGCTTTCTTCCTTGTTCCCAGAGAATACAGTGAAACACGACTCCAACATTTCCAGAGAGAAAGAAAACACAAGGTCCCAGTAACAAGAGCAGCACCAGTAACAACAACAAAATCTTGTCACAGTGTCAAGGTAGCTTGTGTTCCTTCTGGGAAAAAAACCCAAACAAACAACAAACCCAAAAAAGCCCAACAATAACACCACCAGCTGAATTCTGTTCCTCTGAAGGTGGCAAGTAACACACATTTTCATATTCATAGATATATGGAGAGAATATTTTGCACAATCCTTCCCCACGGGTAAACTGCTTAACTAATGAAAGCTATATGCGGCAATGGAGAAAGTGAGGCTGCAAATTCTTATTCTGTTATGCATTCTTATTCTTTCAGGCATTCAAAGCCCAATCCTCTTACACAGCTGCTTTTCTCTGTGTCAGTCCCATACCCTGAGCGGTCAGAGCCCATGGCATGAAGGAGCTGTCCAGCTGGCACCAGGCTTCATGTTAACACCTCCGGCAGGGACCTGCAAGAGCCCTCCCCACAGCAGGTGGGCAGCAGAGTGTCCTGCAGAGGATACTTCACTCCCTCAGTTTCCACCTGTGACAGAGTTTCTTGGGTCAACATCAGTTACAGCCCCTGGAGCTGCTACAGTTGCATTAGCAAGAAGCCACAAGAACCTAGTCCCTTGTGTTAAAGGGTTCTCATGGCTCTGTTTCTTAGAGCTGTTTCTGGCATCACTGCCTTTAATGAAGTGGGAATGCCATCAATAATGGACAGAACACAGCAATTATTCAGAAAAAAAATGAACTCTGCCTTTCAGCTGTTTCTTTTTTTTTTTTTTTTTTCCTTGGAACTTTTATTTGCTTGGTAAACAGCACTGTCTCAGTAATGTGCAATTACTGCCCATATACTTGTTTTGTAACCTCTGCTGGCCACAGTGTGTGTATATACCATTGCATTTAGTTACTCAACTATTTTGCCTGCTCTTTAAACCATGATTATTTAAAGTGGGTGAGCTAACCCCCAGCCCCTCAGTAACTCTGAGACTAAACAGAACAACAATGTGTGTTCTAGGAAAACACATCGCAGTAACCTCACCATGGGATATACAGTGCCATGCTTGAATGTGCAAATAAAAATATCATTTAAAATAACAATTATTTCCCCTTTTGTAATTTTTCTAACACCGCCACATTTTTCTCTTCTAGCTCCAAATCAGAAATGAATTATTCTTCATGTTCTAACTCAAATGTTTGATTTATATACACCAAGCGAGGGAGAAGATTTTAGGATTATAGGCTTACTATAGTGCAGCAATAACTTACATCCTAAAAATGTACTGAAGTAATGAAATATTCATCAATAAAACAAAAAAGTTAATATCTGAAGCAAGCTTAGACATTTACAATCAAAAGCCAGGATGACATAGATGATAAAGAAAATGTTACCTTCTGGGGTAAAGAAAAGAAGATACTGATACACATTACTGTGCTACTTCATGAACATCTGGCAGTCTGTCACTTAATAGACAACAACATCTTCTCTAAACAGAAGAGACTTGAATTCATCAGGGATTCCTGTAGTACAGTATGTGCTTAACTTAAGTACCTGCTTTCTGTGATTTCCATAGATTACCATATTCATGACACTGTGGAGTGAAAGCATTCTTCTCACTCTCTAACCAGAACATGGAAAAGAAATTAAAACATTGGCAGGCACTTTGTCTCCAGTTTGTTGGACACGTGAGGAAAGGACTTTCCACCCATTTATGCAGATGAAATTCTGTCAGCTAAGCAGCAGCATAAAGAAGATGTCAGCAGAATGGCTATTAACAAATATCCGCCAGGCAAGCAAATATAACTGAATTCAAATGTGTTTAGGAAACAGGATTCAGCATCAGTTGAGCCTTAGTGTTGGAAAAAAACTTTGTTCAAACAAGATTTTTTACTTTTACTGATACATAAGTAAAAATAATCAGTGCAGTATTCACATTTTCATGTGCATCTATATATCATTTGTACCTGCATCTATACATTCAGTTTATACATGTCTTATATAAATGCTGTAAATTACATGATCACATGGAAAATGCCATTGCTAGATACTTTTACCCACCTTCTCCGAACTGGCTGGTAACCAAGCTGTTGAGACCAATGTTAAAATCATGCTTGTTTGGATTTAACCATTCCCTTCTGGGGCTACATGTACTGATGGTATTGACTCCAGCAATCCTAGAACTGTTTTCTAGGCCCTTGCAAAGAAGACTCAGAGATGCCAGCTAGACTATTAAAAGGGAAGAATAAATCTTTTCTAACAACTATGAGAAAGCATGGATATCCTTGCTGCTATAGTTGTTTGTTACCAGCTGGCCTCTCAATCACAGATACTGCTGACCCAGCAAGGTGAGCATTAAGCTGAGTTTGCTAATTCCACTTGTGCTAAATGAACTGGGTCAGGTACCAGGAACAGCACAGCCCTGTTTGAGAACTGTGAGGGCCAGGGAAGCTGCACTGAAGCTGCCTGTATGGCCCATTTGAATCTGTTCAAGAGCTCCTTGAGCAACTCAGCATTACCACAGAGCCCAGCAAATTACTCCTGTGGCCAGGAGGAGATGAGAAGAGCAATATCTGCATCTGCCTTAGCTCTTCCACACTCCAATCCAGCAATCCCCTGGTGGAAATACAGCTCCAGACACCCTGCAGTACTTAGTCATCAACAGCCCTCGTGTGCACCATGGCCACAGGAAACATTCACAGACCAACCAGTATTGCTCACCAAATTCATGCTCTCAGGGGAATGGGAGAGAGAGGGCAACCACAACCTCCTCTCCCAGACTCTGGAAGAAGTGGAGATTCTGAAAGCCACTCTACAAGGCTTTCAGTACATTCAGTAAAATAACTACTGCTTCCCCTGTGTGCAAAGAAAGTGCATTTCCACCATTTCTATATGTGTTTCAGCTGCCAATTTGCCTGTCAAGTACTTTCTGCTAGCAATCAAACCTTCCAAAAGAGGTAAAAGCCTCTCTTTTTTCCCCATCTGCTGGATCCTTTGCAGATTTTTGTTCTGTTTTGATTTTTGTTTATCCTGTCTTTTTGTTTTGATCTATTTTTTTGCATGGAAGCTCCAGACTTATTACCAAATCTCTACACTGTAAACAGCATATAATTTAAATATATCTAGAAATGAACTCCACTTTTCCCTGGTAGACTACACTCTGCATAACTATACATATATTATTGAATTAATAGATTACTTAAATGCAAACCACCGCTAACAATTCCTGTCTAAGCCTTCTTCCACTTCAGATCCATTGTAATCCATCTCTTATGGCAGATGAACTACAACACTTATTCTCCTCCTGCACAGACTACAATACTTCCCCTCATTCATCTCTCACACATGTAATCCTTCCATCTCTACTTCACACAATCCTAATTTAAATGTAAAGTATTCAGTGCAGACAAAAGAGCTCTAGTCAACTCCTGCAGTTATGACCAAGGAGCCTACCGCTGCCTTTTAGTCTTCAAATTCAATAACACAATGCTTTTCATCATCACCTCAATATCCTAAACTCACTATATCTCATGCTAAGAGTCATAATACAAATAGTTCTAGCATTGATAGCAAGTACTTCCACCCTCAATAGTCAAAACTCCCACTTCAAATGGTGAGAGGAGGGATGAGACAATGCTGAATAATCTCCTATGAAGAGTTTGGCTAGTCTGGTTTGATTAAGGCCTTTGAGCGGTTTTGAAAATGTGACAAAGCAACACACGACATTAAAAAAAAAAAAGAATATAGCTAGATGAAAAAATTGGAATGGTGCACTTGAGGAAAGTGATAATAATTATTATAATTTCAAGCGATTAAAACTTTAAACAGATCTGAAAAGAAGTAAGTAATTGCTAAACACTTTAAAATTAATATTACATCAAACTTAGGAATCAAATATAAATAATATATTACAAAAGAGAGCTTCACTAAACTGGTATAACTACTTCTTATATTCCCATCAAGTAGTGAGGAGACACCAATATGTAGGTACTAAAGTAACAGACACTTTATAAAAAACAAATGTATAAAACCAGAAGAGTCCTCAGTAGAGTCCAAGTCCCCCACAGTGTCTCTCTTGCATATTTATCTGTCTCTATAACAGCTAAAGTATCATTATATTCTGAATGTGGCATTACAATGGTCATATATTCTAAAATGCTAATTTGATTAGATTTTCACTCAAGTCAATCAGAGGAAGAATTTGATTTTTAAAAATCTAACATGCAAATCATTAGAAATACAGATGCAGTCATACATCACTGTACTTTTAAAAACTATCTTGCTTTAAATTACTCTAATAGCTTTAAAATGAGTTCTGATCATCTTAGTACTGCGAGACTTCACTGATTTGTATGCACAGTTAGGCTTGCAAGTATATGCATTGAGCTTGCCCTCTGCTATTAATTATAACCACAATCACATATTGCTTGAACAGGCCATTCCCTTTTTCACTGCTCATGTGCTCCTTGCAGATAAACATAGGAGATACATAAACTTTGCCTATCACTTGGCATTGTGTACTCCTTGTGGCTACTCTGCAGGTCAAATGGGCTGACGTGGCACAAGAGACCCTATAAAAGAGACTTGCAAAGAAACTCCTGTCCTGATCCTGCAAAGCTTCTTCGTGTGGCTCAGTGTGCAGGGAGTTACACCGACTGAGGCTGAGCCTCCGAGCAGTGACGGGCGAGCCAGGACCATGTCCCACTGCCTGCGCACAGCCAACACACCCTCCCTGGGCGTGCACACCTGACTTCATCCCTGGAGCTGCACGGCTCCCAGGAAAAGTCAAACACAGAGCACAGTGGACATATCTTTTGTGCTGCTTGAATAAACTATCTTGTCTCTAGCCATTCTGCACCTAGTTCCAGATAATATAACCACAGGATAACCTCTTCACACATGAGTGATCCTGCAAGCCCATCACTACTCAAAAATCTGCCATATTTAAAAATCTCACCATCATTTAAATTGTAAAAAAAAAAAAAAAATTATTTCTTCACATAATTCAACTTGTTAAAATTATGCCAGATATTTATAGTGATTCAATCTACAGCTCAAAAACAAATCATCTGTGGCCATTTTGACCATTAAGACAGAGAGGGAAACAAAATTTTCTACTCAGTGCAGCTTCTCTACATTAATGCTGTCTACAACAGCAGTGCTGCTTTAAAGGTCACAGATGACATAATTTATGTTATTATAGATAATCCATGTCATCTGTCTGCCTGACTCTTTTTCTCCATATTTTATAGAGGTGCTGTGTATTTCAATGGATAAAGCTCTTAGGACAGCTTCAGTCTGAGCAGCTTCCGAAGGCAGGAGCAGTCACCACACTGGAGAGAGTTGCTTCTTCTCCTCAGGAAAGCTGGGCCATTTCGTGCCTCCAGAGAACACACATGAGCATAAGTCTGCTCCCAAGTATCCAGTCCTTCTGTGTGCAGAGCAATCCCAACAAGCCATGACACCACTGCAGGGCAAACTGCAATTTGCTGCAAGGCGATGACAGTGGTAGCAGTGATGAGAAGTGGATTAGATTTTCGTTCCCAGGTTATTGGTATGAATGAACGAGTCCAGGCCCCACCATGTCCAATAGCACTTTGATACTGGGACATCCTGGGTGGTGCATCCTGACTGCACCATCTGCAGCAACTGCTCAGTTGTCCCGATTTTGTGTACAGCAGCCTGGAGAAGAACCCAGGGGTGTACATCTCAATCTCTTCCAGATGCTGAGCAAGGCAGGTCGCTACGGGCTGTGGTTACTGAGGGAGTGCTAGTTCTGGCTTTATAAAATCCTTTCTAATAATTGATGGCCACTTTGTACTCACACAGTTTCCAGCCCTTAGAACAATAAGGACTGATGTTTTTACTTGCCCACGTGACTCCAGCTGGACTGCTCCTGCACTGCTGGTGATGTACAAGCCTCCTTGGAGGGGCTGTGCCCCGTGTGCGCCTCACACCCCTGCCCTGCCCTGTGCAATGTAATAGCCTCAGCATTTACGTGCTGCACCGTGGGGTATTTGTACAGCTCCTTTATGCAGGAAAGGTCTCCAGCAAATTACAGCAGTTGTATTCATAGCATGCTTTTGTTTAGTAATCACCTCAGGAGACTGTACAGATCTGAAAAGCGTGGAAAGGTATTGTGAGATGGTTTATGAATCCCACTAATCTTCAAACTGACATTTTCAGGTGTGGATCTATCCTGCATGGTTTTTACTTTTTAGGAGCTTGGTAATAGCCTTTAGGAGGTCAGCAATTATCCCAGTGCTCCAGGAGTCAAATGCAATTTCATCTCATTTTATTTCATTTTAGATTTATTGCCTTGGCCATTTCAAGCAGGTAGATGAGAATGTAATCATGATCAGCTTTTGCTGTTCTGTTTCTACACCTATACAACTATGGCAGTGGTCCCAGCCAGCTCCATTAGTTCTTGCTGATACTGTTGGCATTCTTCAACCACAGTTTTGACATCAAATTGCATTTTCTTCCACTGGTATCCACACTAAGGGGTGCTCAAAAGATACTGGGGTAGTTACAGTCTGTAATTCTTAAATCTAATACTTTTGCAAATGTATTAATATTCCATCAGAAACTGAAAAGAGTTTTTTAAGATGGAAAGCGTAGTACCACCTGCAGGTCTGTGTAATGCCTTGTTAAATTGCTAAAAGACTATGCATATGTACAGCTTCCCATCTTCTCTACAGCTGGCTGGCTGCCCATCTGACCTGTGGCTCTGGAAAACCTCAGCAATGAGACACACTCTCCTTACTTTCACTTGCCTTAATGCTTTTTCTGTGAGTGCTGAGGACATTCTGTCAATTAAGTGCCCTCCTGGTTGCATCGCTATGTCCATTTTCAGCTTTTCTTTGCCTAGAAGACATCCCAGACCTTTAAAACACCAGGTAAATACTTTGCTACAGGGGCTCTTAGAGCGTGCTACCTAGTTCAGCTAAGTTTTCTGACTCTTTGTCAGTAACTTTTATGAATTGTCTGCCCCAGTTTCATCACATGCTTCTTTCATTCATTCACTTTATTTAGTTAAAAGGAGAGTATTTGTGAGTTATCTATACTTCCTGATATTTTAATTTGTTCAGCTTTTTTTGGTAATCAGCACTGTCCTGCTGGTATTTTGATTGTTTCTAACATGTACATTTTTGATTGTTTCTATGCTGTACATTTTTGTCAGCAGTTTTAGACTCCCAGAAAATGCCAACAAAGTCTCTGCTGTCTAGTATTTACTGATGTTTTAACTATCCAGCTGGCACTCAGACTCTTCTCTGCCTTAATGCTGCTGCTCTTAGTTTAAAGTTCATGCTTCTGCAAACGGCACCGAAAATTTATTTTTGCTCTTGTGTAGTGCATCAAAGCCAGATATGAGTAAAGTTATGTTTTCTGAGTCAGTTTGTTTTCCTGATGGGGTGAATTGTTTCATTTTTGCTACTGCAAGCAAGCTTTGGCAAAACAATCTTCTTGCCAATGCAAAAAATCCCATAAGTGAGACAATTACCAGTCGATTTCTCTTCTCTGCTTTGTGCTAATGCATTTATGTTTGAACGGAATTTTTCCTTGTCTATGCAAACCTTTTCTGGGCAGTTAAGGGCTTGTCTCTACTCCACTGGTGGCCTCAGCCTGTGCCCAGGAGCCCTGCACTGCTGCCGTGCTGCTGCATGAGCTCTGCACTCATGGTTTAGTTCAGACGAGAGCATGCCTTTGACGTGAATCTCTTCTTTGTCCCCACACGCCGCACCTCACTTCTTACGGCAGCACAGCTGCAGAGAGCACAAACTGCATTTCACTTTTGATAAATGAAACCTGAGTATGTGCTCCAGGGATGCAGCTGACATGAGCTTCAGCTGCTAATGGGCATTCAGCCCATGAGAGAAGACAAGAGCTAGAAGTCACTAAGAAAACCTGGGATGCACACAGTATGGACACCAGTCTGCAGCATCAACCATTTCACAACCCTGTCCCTATCTGCCCTGTTTGTCTGCACTGCTCCTTAACATAAACAGAAACTCTGTGTGCTCTCATTTGAACCACTGCAACCTTGTCCCACCTACAAACTGAATTCAGCCTGTGGGATGCAAAGCACTCACGGGTTGGCTGCTTTATAGCTTCGGGAAAGACAGGAAGTTACCGTTTCTTCAGACCACCGGTACTTGGATAACACATATATACTAGTCACACCATACAAAGATAGGTATATTATAGTCACACATTTATATCATTACATTACATCACATCCTGTTTTATCTTAGATATTTCTGGATATTTTCTAAAATTTCTGACTGGTTTTCTTGATTTTGGAGCCTCAGGCTGTTAAAGCTCCTTTTCTGAGGGCAATTTTCACTAAGTTCTAATAGAGCTCATTTCTGTGTCCATCTGTCTATCTTTCATGCCCGTCACATACTGCCATTACTTGTCTTTTTTTTCCTTCAGAGTCTTTTGCAAGATACTCTCTATATCCACAGTAGTAAATCAGTGTCTGGGAACGTTCCTGGGCACAAGGATGTTTTCATCTGCCATAACAAAGCGTTACAGCATTTTTTGCCTGCTTTTGGCTTGTGCTGACTATCAGTGTCCCAGGCAATTCCTGGAGAGGCTTTGGAAGTCAGCATGCTCCAGGAGCCATTCCCAGCAGGCAGTCTGCCTGCAGCCAACCTGCTTCGGAGACTAACAGCTTCTGATCATCGGCACAGGCTGCTTGGTGCCAGCTGGCCTGAGCACCTAGGAATATTCCCGGGCACATTTAATTTGGAAGTACAGACATTTCTCTCCTTTCTGAAGTTAGGCGCCTATAGGAATCTAATCACTTCTGATGTCAGTGCCCAGGCAGAATGAAGTGGAACAGTGTAACATCCAAATAGTTTCAAAAAAATGCTATTCTCTGTCATAAGGGCCTTTGTGGAACTAGAGAGAAAGCTTAATGCTAATCATAAAAGGTGTGTCATGTATGACTTATTTATCACAGGTATCACTGCATTTTTTAACATTTAAGAACACCTCTTTTTTATTTTTTTTTTCTTTCCCCCAAAATTGGAGAAGTACAATTACAGCTTCAAAAAAACCAGCAAAATGAACAATGTTGCAACATAAGACAAAGAATGAGCTGTGTCTTCAACCTAGTCTTGAAGCAAGTTCCTGCACCAGAAATAAATGGTTTGTACATTCTATGGCTATCTTACACCACACAGGGCTCCTTTCACACTCTTTAAAATGCTGTTGTAGTCATAATTAGGAAACAAAGCAATCTCAGGATGCTACAGAGTTTTCTTTTTGGCAATTTATTGATATTAGGGACACTGATACTGGTACAGACAGATCATAAAATCATATTATTTTGATTTAATTCTCCTTTCTAAGTGAAATAACTGCTTAAAATTTTATTGTTGATGATCGCTTCCAGCTTCTTTAATATAATTTGCTATCAATTGTTTATCCCTTAAGAAAACTTTGTTTTAAAGTCTTTAAACATTTCCCCAACAGAAATGAGTAGGTTTGAGGGATCCACTGACCCTTTTTTTGTAACAACAAAACTGATCTGTGTCAAACACTTGGCAGGTCCTAGTGACACTACTGAGAGTATGGATCATATTTAAAGACCAGCCTAGGCACCAGTTTCCCTCTTCAAGAATTAGAAACATCTTGAGAATTATAATGTCTTATGTTTTTCTGAAAATAATACAAACTGAATATTCATGGCATGAGTCTCGGGAACAGAACTGTGAGCTCATTTTTATTTCCTTTCAGTATTTAATTAGGTTCCATGGGCCTGCTTCTCAGTGTCTCTGTGCCTGCTTCAGAGGAAAAAAGAAACCAGATAAAATGGACACTTGTTTCCCATTGTTGCCTTCCCTTGCAAAGGTTTCATGCCACCTTCATCATTAAAATATCCCAGCGGTGTCTCTTAACTGATGAATTCCACGTATCTTGCACATCTCACCTGCTCTCTCATTCTCCTTCTTTGGGTATGGGACGGGCTGCTTGGTTTTGGTTAAGATTTTAAAAATTTCCTTCCTGTAAAAACATAGATACACTTTTGCACAGAGAAGGTAAAGGTGGAAAAGTGTCTTTTACTGCCAGGATGAAAGGCAAAGACACTGCCTGAGTCCGAGGTCCCGTGAGAGCTTGTTCCACAGCTGTGTATGTGCCCCATAGCCAGTCCAGCCACCTTACACAGCACTATTATAAAAAGCGTGCTGCTGAAAATCCAGCAAGCCAAGGAGTGACTGCTAGGAGTCATGGAGTGTAGTCTTCCCTGGGGTTTCAGCACAGAAGGTACAAAGGATCTTTTCACTGACAGTGTTAAGGAAAAGAGCCAAGCACTGCTTGCTGCTCTGTGCCTGGATGGCTCATCTGGGGCTTCCACACCATCACCACCACTCCTCATTGCCAGCACATGCAGGGAGCCAGGGAGAAAAAGAAAAAAAATAAGTGGAGGCAACAAAGGAGGTCAGTGCTTCACCTGAGATGGAAGACAGATCTTTCCTTCAGTGAGCGCTGAACCTTACAGCTGAACGCTCGGTTGGAAAATGCTGGAAATCCAGCCTAGAAAATGGAGGGAGGATGGCCTCGTGCGCTCACACCAACTTAAGCCCCTGAGCAAACATGCTGCAGCATTTTAAACAAGCTGAAGTTTTCTAGAAGATAATGAGAACTGCTGCTTCATACTTTCCATTCTTTTACCTCTTAGTAGAAGGTAAATCACAGTAACAATAAATCCTTCTATAGAAATGCAAAGCAGAACTAAGAATGAAATTGATGTCACAATTTACCACTTTCATAGCTGTTAATTTATACACAAACACTCTGCCATAAGTTCCCCCTGGAAAATAATCCAATTTCTTTCAAGTATCCCCCATGAAGACCAGATACAGACACTGAGTTTCATGCTGTATTTCAGTATGTCTTGAAAGATTTCCTACTCTTTTCAAGTTGGAGAGAACATGCTCCTGTAGCAGGACAAAGCAAAGCAAAGCAAAGCAAAGCAAAGCAAAGCAAAGCAAAGCACATTTCAACCCTTATTTGAAGCTCCTGATTGCTGTGATAAGGTTGAAGAATAATTTAAGATACATCAGCTATAATAGATCACAGTAAAAATTTCCAACGGCCTTTTAAAAAGTCTTGCTGTTCTTATGCATATAAAACCATCAGGGGCGCAAATAAAGTTGAACTTTCTGGCTGAGCTCACTTCACAACTCGCAGCTTGGTTCCAGAGTAGATCACTAAGCCACATATTATCTTACAAAAATTCCTCAAGAACTTAAGCCCAGACAAACACCACAACATAAAATTTTCACGGCTGTCCTGCCTGTCACACATAGTGGCCAGGACACAGCCAGGAGGATTATTGGGTCTCCCCACTGCAGGGTTCATGGTTTGGGGCAGAGTTTATGCTGTAGAGCACCTCCCAGATGGGCACAGGGTGGCAAATGGGGTATGGAGGGCCAGGAACAGCCACTGTGGAGCTATTGTGGCAGAGAAAACCTGGAAATATTTTGAACTTCTTTGCAAGTATTTCTTATAAAGTGAGAGACCATGGGAAAAGCTCAAATGTCTCAAACTCCAGCTGATTTTGGAGGGGAAAAATCCTCATGAATTAAAATGAGAACTCTACATTTCAGAAACTCCTGTCTGTGAGAATGTAGGTAAGCTTTGGTACTCATCGAGGCAGCAGACTTTCCTGCTGTCCTCCTTTGCCTTCAAGATGATCATTTGGTCTATACAAAGACAGCAGCACTGCTGAGGACAATTGTGCTGTTTTCTCTGCCAGGTTTTCAGAGAAAGTGAACATATTTTGGGGTATTACTGATTTCAGATTAAACAAAGTATCTGCAGTTTGCTCACCACCATTATTGTACTGTTACCTTCATTTCAACGCTACTTAATTACTTAACATTTGAATTTGTGTGAGCAAATAATTTCATCTCTGATCTAGAAATATCTCCCTAAAAATCAAGTAAAACATTTTCAATAGGTAAATGTCAGAACTGAACTAAGAATAGTCTTCAGCGATATACTGAAATTATTTGTTCAAGCAAATGTTTACCAGTACATTGAAACAAATTGTTACATTAAAATCAATCAGTGCATTAAAATCAAAATTCTTAATTTTCTTAATTCCAAAAAAATTTCTATTCCTTCATGACTGTAAAAGCCAAGTAAAACCCATACGCAATAAAACAATCCCTAGCCTAAAATTTAAATCCAGTTGTTCAATAACTTCTATTTCTTTGCAGTATTTTTACTTTATTATACTTTTATAATACCCTCAAATATATCTATAAAACTTTACAGCCCTTTTCCAACAGCATTTGGGGTGTGGTCTCAAAAGAAGCACATTTATGAGCTGCAAGACAGGAAGAAAATTAAAGTACCCTTATGGGACTGAGGCAGGGACACTACGGTTATGAGCTCAGATTTTGAATGTAATTCTTGAGTCTCCAAGTTTTCACCGCAGTTGCTTTATGGAATTATCTTGTACCGGACTGATAACAGTGTACAACCTCTCAGTGCTTGAAAGTTATGTTGTGGCACGCTCCTTTTCACAGTAGCAATCATGCATATCCTGGCCAATGCTTATGGTCAGGCACTTCAGCCCTTGTGCTGGAGAATCCTAAGGGCAGCTCACCCAGTCAGACACTTTACATTGAGACCTTTCTCCGTGGATGGGCTGGGGACGGTATTTGGAGAGTTAGAGTCTTACAACAGACTATGTTAAGATTTCACCTAAATACATCTCAATAAATGCTCAATTCTGCATTAAAAGTTATATTCCCAGTGTGTGCTGAAGCATTAAAAATTATATTCCCAGTGTGTGCTGAATTACGAGCCAGTACTCAGAACAGTGGTCAAAAACAGAGGCATCCCCTCCAAAACTGCCATTTAGGAACTGGGCAACTAAAGACACAGTCTGGACGGAGAGCAAATGGTTTTTTTTTAAATGGAGACAGAGAGGCAGACATTCAAGATTCTCAGACTGCATGTTGATCAGTGAGATGTTGTTATAAATACCTTTGCAAACTATTCACGCTACGCAGACAAAAATAACCCAGCAATAAACAACAGAGAAATAAATTAGGTCCTGTGGAAAAATGTAAATACCATTTCTCCTCCATCTGCTTTATCCTGGTAAATAAGTCCCAAATCCAGCAGTAGGCACAAAAGCTCACCCACAGACCAGGTCAAAACCAAGCTATGACAGAATTGATAAGAAAATGGCTGCAGTCTATCAAATGAAAGATGATGACTTTGTTGTGAACAAAGAGAGGGCAGTTCTGAAGTGTGAGGCATTTATTAGTCCTCTTCTGCACCAACCAAAATGGCCCTGAGGCTGTGCTCCTTTGGAAATGGTGGCTACAAAAGGCACACTCATTCCACAGTCACCAAAGGATTTCGGATTGCTCCTGTTTTAATTGGTAACTTTAGAAGCTTCAAAATATCAATTTTCCTAATGGAAATGATATGCGAGCTGTTTACAGTTTGGTGATACATTTTTAGTAAAAGGGAAAATATAGACATGTTTGTGCTTAGAGAGCTTTCTGTGTTTACAATGAGTCTTCTGGTTGTCAATTTACAAATGGAAAATTTTGAAATGACATTTCAAAATGTCAGAAGCGCTCAGCATTTGAAAGAAGGCTCAGTAAAGGCAAGGAAAAAGAGACTAGAGAGACTTTTGCTGGAGAGACTAGATTAGACTTTTGGTTTGGAGTTGGAAAATGTGCCTTTTGGCATATACTTAATATTACTATTAGCTGCAGTAGTAGTAGTAAATATAAAGAAAATATTAAGTAATGATTAGCAGCTAGGATATAATGCTATATGCTGTAATGATGGTTAATATAAATAAATACAATTGTAGCTTATAGGTTCTGGACTTCAACTACTTCAAACTCAACTTCAAAACCTTGTCCTGATGAATCTAAATTATCCCCTGTATTTTAGTGATATGTCTGCATTTCTCATGAATCCAGACATAACATATAAAACAAGGGATTGTATGGCTTTTATATAAATAAATCACCAACTTGGAAAAAATACAACATAGTAATACAAAAGAATGTATTAATTATTCCAAGCAGTCAAACACGAAAGACACAAAATATTTAAGGAAAGAACAGATATATAATGTGACATATCCTGACCAATATATGGGTTATGTACTGACTTACCTACACTGGATAGTTACAAGTGTGGAAATCAAAACCACAGCCATGGTAAATTATGGAAGGAGCTATTTCATTAAAGCTTGTCTGCTGAGTTGAATGAAGGGCAAACAAGGTCTTACCTGCGTGAGGATTAGACCCACCTTCTTAATAACAGCTAGGGTAGGTGTTCTTAAACATCCACCATCAGAGCACCCAAGTTCAATCAGCCTGAATGAGATCCCAAGGAATCAATAAAATTCTTGCCAGGCCACTTCAAACTATTACAGAGCCCCAGTGTGGAGCAACAAATTACAGGCTGGCTGTAATTTTCCCCTGGAACAGCCCAAACACAGTTCTTGGGCCTTAATGAGTTTTGTTCAGCATGAATAGGTCAGCAGAGTGCAGAAATCTCTCTTCTCAACTTTTCCATATAGAAATGGCGTGCCACCAGCTCCATCAGGTACTGGGGACAGTTGTCATGTGCCAATGTATGGCTCATGGACAAAGGAACAGAAAGACATTTTTAGTCCATTTGTCTATAAAAAACTCAGGAATTACAGCTTCGACTGCTAAAACACACATGGCTGAATCAAAACTGTTCAAGACTACAGAAAAATCTTCAAGGGCTTCCTATAGCAATAAAAATAAAGGAAATGGGAAAGGTCGTAATCATGTTCCTTAAGTCTGATGTTACTCTTTAAGCAGAAAGACATTTCAATTGCATACTATTAGATACTTATAGCTCCAGTGACTTACAGTAAGCCACTGTCTGAACACTTTATAAGGATCTGGTGGCTTCCATGGGTAGCCTCTGTTGTGCAGCCAGAACATTGGAAAAGGCAAGGGTCTAGCTGTGCTAGACAAGAAAAGTCTGCAAGTCCAGCACATAGTCCTAGCAACCCAAAATTTCTCCCACCAGTACTTCCATTAGACTCCATGCATTCAAGTTTTAAAAGTCCTCCCCACCTTTAATCTCGGCAGCTCAGCAGGAAACCTCCATCACTTCTACAAAACCACTTTTCTTCCAATCAGGATAGTTTTTCTCCTACTTATCCTGAACACATTCCCCTCCCTCCCCCCCTAATTCAATTCATCACTCTCAGTTGAGTTTTCACTCTACATCAGAAAATCCTGCTTTCTTCACTGATTGCAAACTTCAAATATTTGTATATCACTGAGTTCTGCACCTCTTATGTTTACATGCATCATTTCAGCAGGACACTTTAGGACTTCTAGCTTCTTTAGCCTCTCCCCATAAATAACTCCTTCTATACTTCTCATATATACGTGCATGCCACTACACTTGAGGCTATTCTTATGGGCCAAATCTGTTCATAAGAGAATTAAGACATGTTCTTGCAAATTTCCTCTCAAAACCAGCATAAGAATAAAAGAGTACTTGGAAAACAGACTGAAAATTAATTCTAAGTCTGCTGTCTATGACCAATACCACCTACTTAATTTTACACTTTACTTGCTTGGACATTGTGGCCCACAGAGTACCTTGCCACCCAAATAAACAGATTTCTTAGATGAGAACCTTAAAGGGATACTGATTCTTTCAGAAGGTAGAAGTCCAAGTCCTGCACATCAGTATGTGTGTCTGTGACTAGAACCATAAACAAAATGGGAACACATAAATAAAAGCAGGTTTTACTAATAATAGCTACCTGTAAACAGAGAAGAGGCCTTTCTGATTGCACAGATATTTCTAAGCCACCTGGATGTCTGTAGGATACAGCCTGCAACTTCATAAGACTACATCTCATGCAATATCAAGCATTTTATCAGGGCTTAATGAATTAAAAGATGGTTAGAAGTACTGCTTAGAAAGACACAATGTTGTTAATAAATGTCTTCTCTCACTAGGGGTAGATTCTAGAGGAAGATTTTAGTATCATCAGGTTCTCAGACTAGTAATTATAGCTTACATTTTGAAAGCCACAACCTTGCTTTCATGAATGCAATTTGCATCAAAATCTGCACTTACAAAATCAGGGAGAAGAGTTTGGCACACATAAATTAATTGCCAACCCATTTTCTAGTGCTTGAACTGCAGACAATTAGCTATCAATCATCACTGACCTGAGCTTTACTCAGTGAGGACACAAAGAGCAAGGCTCTGCAACTAACACTAATCCCACAAATACTGCAGCATCCTAAACATCCCCAAAATCTGTCTTCACCTGACAAAGAAAATATTCTTCGGCAGTAAATGCTGGTACAGAACTGAAGGTTGGAGAAAGAGGGAGGAGAGGGAGAGGAAGAGAGAGATACCGATTTGCTCTCAATGAATATGAAAAAGCTGATCTCTGCCATTGAGGAAAATTCTTGCACCAGCAAGTGCTGACTGATTGTGATGAGGAATGCTTTATCACCCAGATCCAGACACCCTTTCATATGGTGATTATTATTCCTGTCATGACCCTCTGGTCATCAAGCCACAGTGTCTTTTGTCACGAAACAACTATCCAATAAGGAATAATCTAGGAATAAGCCTGTAGCATAATATCTTCTGCTTGCTTATACACACAGCGGGAGGAGGAAAATCTTCTTCCTGTGAGTTATTACCTGCTCTAATCCACTTTGGAAAATAGCAGTATTTCCTTAATTTTGTGAAGCATGCAAACATATATTTCACAAACTACAGCTACATGAATAGCTCGGACCAGAGCTGAAAGCAAATCTTAAAGCTCTCTCAGGTAATAAAAAACAGTCCAGCATCACCATCAAATCCATGGCAGCACAGAAACTATCAAATATTCACATTAAACATGATAAGAACACTCAAAGACTGAATTGCATGCCAGCCTGCCTCTATGTTTAATTTCTTATTATCTTAAATAAGGCTGATGTCTGGTCTAATTCCTGATGCCAATCTTGGAGCAACAGCTTTGACAGAGGTAACACATGTAAAAATGCAACATACTACCTAAAACACTGGACCTGGTTTAGTTCTTATACAGAGGCATTTTATATTAACATCACCATCTTCCATATGAATATTATCCAACTGCAATCCGCTTTAGAACTCATTTAACCTTCCACACACTATTCCTCTGGTTTTTCCAATTCAGTTCCTTGAGAAAGAGGCTACTCCTCTGCAGTCAGATAGTGTACACCACACTGAAAGCATCCAGGGAAGAAGGGCTGGGAACCCTAATCTGGGAGCAGAATAAGGAGACATTTCTGGCCACACAAGCCAGTTCTTTTTATATCTTTTCTGTCTCTACTGCCTATGTAGATCACCTAACACAAGGGCTGTTTTGAATGGTTTTATCCAGCCAGCAAGCTAATCCTAAGTAACAAATACAACAATACATATACAACTGTACAGAATAAAAAATTAATGGTGTTAGAGAAGGATGATGCACAGAGACATTATGTGTGACACTGGGGAGGAAGTGGGGGTAAGTGTGCATGGTTAATATGAAAAGATGTCAAAAAAAATGAAGCATAATAATAGTGCAATTTATCCTTGCTAAACGTACTGCACTGTGCTATAATTAAATATGAAAACCTAAATTTATCTCTATGTTCGGCTGTCATTAACTTAACAGGGAGTGCACATGTTCTAATCTAATGGCTGATTTTTTTCTCCATGTGCAGCATATTAAAATGTATATTAGCCTCAAGGTGCATAAACACAAAATAATAGACCAAAGGTTTTGGCCTGTGGAGAAAAAAATCCATGCTCAAAGGCCGTCAAGTAGCTGGTGATGCAGGGGAGACACTCACTTAGCCTCATTAAGCCGAAGCTCTCTTTTGCTTGTCTTTTGTTCTGCATGACAGCAGCCTCTTTGTTGTATAATAATTCATTCCAAGTTCGTTCCAAGCTACCGAAACTGGTGAACTGTGGCCATTTTAATGAGCAGTATTGGTGGTATGCATAATCTGGAAGCCACGTGGACCAGGCAATCACAGAGCACTGCAGCCAGCAAAATGAGATACTGTCGAAATCACAAATTTGTCAAGTTGTTTTTGGACAGGGTATTATAATAAGCACTAAAATATGCATCTTATTACTCTGCATCTGCCAGTCAAAGATCACTGTAATGAATGCATGCTGCAGGGTATGACCAGGCTGCTTCCCTAAGTAAAACAAACTGCAGAGTACAAAAAAAGAATTATGTATTTTTGGCAGTGCCTGGATTTTTTTTTTTTTAAATCTTTTTGCATCAGGAGTTGGATTTTCCTGGCTTGATGTCCACTGCCAGCAGTGAATGCACTAAAAATGCCACAGCCAAGGAGTTAACGTGAATACATGTTTTCTTAATAACCACATTTACTGCCTGTGCATCTGAAACTTTAAACTCCATGCTCAAAGCAAATTTAGCATCTAGTACATATAAACCCCACAAAGATTAAAGTACTTTAAATACACTTTAATAGTCCTAGCTCCTTTTGCTTTATACATTTCTACTGCATATGGCTTCACCGTTAGGGAAGATACATTTTACATAACCTGCTCTGTGAGAAACAGTGCTGTAGGTAATCACAACATAAACTTCCATAATAGAACAATTAGGAAAGAAAAGATTTTAAAGTGGTCCTTTTTTTTCCTACAAATTTGTCAGACTCATAATTGAACTCAGCTTGAAAGGCTGGGAGGTTCACCAATGGCAGCCAGCCTGGTAAATACGACTTGTGCAGCGGAGTGCAGAGTCTGCTCTGCTGGCGCTCCCCAGAACTCTGCTGGTGATACCCCACAGAGAACCACCAGCCTCTCACCTGAAGCCTTCCATTATCAGGTGAGGAGCTGGAAGGCTAAGTGGGGAGCAGAAGGAAAGGACTTATTTCCTCATCTGCCTGCAGATAATGGTGCAGACATATTTTGGCAGAGCCTTATTTTTGGGCAACCCAACAAGCATTTGCAGCCAGAGTGTGCTGATGCAAGTTCCCATAATATCCTAAACTAAGAGGTTTCTTGATCAATACTGCCTTATACTTAAAAGGCTTTGTCTGGCTGAAAGCCGTATTTCAGGTCCGAGGTTTAGCTAATGGGAAGGAGGATCAAACAGCTCTGTTGGGTTTGTGAGGCCAGCTTTTGGTAGCAGGGGAGCTATAGGAGAGGCTTCTGTGAGAAGCTGTTAGAAGGTTCCCCCAAAGAGAGGGGAGGAGGTGCTCCAAGTGCCAGAGCTGAGGCTCCCCCGCAGCCCCTGGTACAGACCACGGTGAAGCAGCTGTGCCCCTGCAGCCCTTGGAGGTCCATGGGGATGCAGAGATCCACCTGCAGCCCACAGAGGAGACTCACACTGCAGTGGGTGGATGCCTGAGGGAGGGCTGTGAGCCTGTAGGAATCCCATGCTGGAACAGGCCTGCAGACCTATGGAGAGAGGAGCTCACGCCGGAGCAGGTTCCCTGACAGGATCTGTGAGCCTGTGGGAGACACATGCTGGAGCAGCCTGTTCTTGAAGGACTGCACCCCACAGAACTGCTGCTCACAAAGAACTGTAGCTCATGGGGACAACTCATGTTGGAGAAGTCCGGGGAGAATTGGTCTTCCATGGGAGGGATCCTGCACTGATCCAGGGATCAGTGGAAGGACTCCTGTCCCTGAGAACTGGGAGAAACAACGTGTCAAGAACTGACCACAGTCCCTGTTCCCTATCTCCCTGTGCCACTAGGGGAGGAAGAAGAGCCCGGAAAGGATCTGGGGAGTGGGAGAAAAGGTGTTTTTAAGATTTGTTTAACTTCCCATTATCCTGCCTTGATTTTAAATACGCCCAAATTGAGTCTGTTTTGCCCCTGAAGATAATGGGTGAGTGATCTCTCTGGGTCCTTATCTCAATCCCTGAGCCTCACTTTGGTGGGTACCTGGCATCCAACCAGGGTCAATCCACCACAGCTTAAAGCTATTTTTCTTCCCCTCTGACTCTTCTTCAGAACTGGTTATAGAATACAGGAAAATGTTTTTTCCACCCAATGTTAATTATCTTATTACAATCTTCATATCAACATATGTTAAACAGTCTGTATTTCCAGCCACAAAAACCATTTTTTCTGCCTTTTTTTAATGCAATGTTGGAAACAAGGCAAAGTTCTTTACATACTGGGCAAATCTTTCCTAAAGAACAAGGAGCACTTCCAAAAAAGGTGACAACCTCTGCTCAGTGATGGTAGTCAGGGATATTGAAGAATATGCCATACAAAATACTATTTAGATTTAACTGCAGTGCAGCTAGAATTTAGCAGGTTTATCCTGTTCAGAAGACTCAGATTTTAGTACCCACAGATAACTTGTAGGAAATGAGTATTTTAGTCTAAATGGGAAGTCTGTACCAATGGAAAGTCCATTAAAGAAGAAAATCAGATGGTTGCTAAATTTAAGGTGATGACATTTCACTGAAGTCATAGACTGTGCCTGTACAGCATCATTCTCTATCTGTCTGATGAACAAAGCCACTGTCTATAAATGTGTTTTTATCAGATACAATTTTAACATTTTTAGTACAGCACACCCTTAACACTTCAGAACTACCCACAGTTCATTTGGGATTTTGTATATTTCTGGAATAAAGATGTTTAAATTACTAGTTTTTGTTATTTTATTTTTTTTTTATCATTTCAACATGATTAAACAAAGTTCACCTGTTCATAACTCCTGGTGCTGAAAGCAAAGTATGAAACATCCATATATATTTCTCTCTTCCTATAAACCTACACCTACCAACTGAATACATGGCCAGATTTTTGTTTAGCTACCTGGCATGTATGGCAGCATAACGTATGATTTTTATAGCTGGCATCAATGGAAGTTTTTACAGACATACTGTGCCACCTCTGTGGTCACCGGCTGACACCAGTGCATTTCTGGGACATAATCACTTCAGCTCTCAGGATTAAGATCAGCGAGCAACTAATAAAAGAGTCCTCTAACAAACAGACAAGGGGAGACAGTGAGACACACAGGGGATCAAACTGCACCTCTGGGAATACTAGACCTTATTCAGATACCTAATGAGAAGAGAGTTATCTTTACCGCTCCTGGTCATGTTCCTGAGAAACTCATGTACATTATTCTAAAACGTAATTCGATTAATTTCGTATTGTAAGGAGACCAACTGTGCCCCTCCTCTGGTTTATGCAGCCACCCTAATAACTTCGGGTTGTAAGAGTGTGCACTACATCTTAACTGTCTTCCTGACTGCATCATGCACTTGATCTCAGTCCTAAATTCATTCTGAGATAAGTGTGCTTTTACACAAGTTCTTCCTTGAAGGAGTCAGTGAGAAGCATTGTTGTGTCATCTTTACTTTGCCATTCTCTCATCTCAGCATCAAGATTTGCACATCGAGATTAAACCTGAGACAGGCTGACAACTTTTGTTCCATGCAAAGGTGACTCAGAGTTGATATTAATGACAGTCATCTGTGCCAAGGTTTCAAGTGTCAGGTCCTCCCACAGAAAAAAACAAACCCAAACCCCAACTCAATAAACCATCTGAAAAGCAATGAGGAAGCCCAGAGCTCTGCTTTGGCCACCTTTGTTGTCTGACACAGCATTTGTGCTAGGACTCTCTTTGGAGCTGTTTTGGATATGGTTACAACCACAGGAAAGAATGAGTAAAATTGGTGGAACTGTGGAAAACTGTATCATCCAGTGACTAGAAACCAGTAAGGCTGGCATTTCTAAGTGCAAGGAATCTCACTCCTGTTACAGGCAGTGTAGTACCACAGGTCACATCCCGGACAACGGCTCCAGCAGCAACTGCTGTGTTAGCAAAAGAAAGAAAACTACTGAAAAGACTATCAGAAAATAAATACCGCTGGCTCAAAGATGACAAATTTAGGGTCTACATACAAAAATAAATAGATTCTGCAACAGTGAAATACAGAAAAAGAGCACTCATGTTTTCAAAATATTTTCCAGTGCTGTGATGCTTCTGATATTTCAAGGGCCATAAATTATCAGAAGTATTAGTTTCATTAATGCAGAAGGATGAACAGATACTAATCAACATGAATCTCTTTTTCAGCCAAAGCATTTTATGTTTGCTATTTAATTGCTTGTTACATTACACTATTTAGCACAGTACTTTCAGTTTTCTCTCTGTTTAGGAAGGAAATTGTTGCGATAAATGTAACACCTGACAGTGATAACTGTTCAGTTTGTCATTTATCCGGTGACTGCATGGCAAGACAGCTTCAGTTTGAGGTTAGGTGTACCATTAGAAGAAGGTATTTATCTTTTGGTTTACTCTGGTCATCAAATACTACAATATTTCATCACAAAACTCCACTGTCACTCTCCTGTGGCAGCACTCTGCAGTCAGCATCTGTTTGATGCTGAAACCAGGATAGAAAATGAATGATAAAAAGAATAGTCCACCATTACATAAAAATACAGACATTAGCATTCAATATTGCACTGTGAATCAAAACAGATACCATTATGAACATAGTTATCTGGGAACAGAATATCTGGCTCCTAAATCTGTAATACATTTAGAACTGGTAGAGGCTCAATGAATTTGTATACAATCAGAAAGCAAATGGTTCTTGATGCTGTGAAAATAATTCTCCGTCAGTTCCTTATTACTAAAATGTCAAATGTCTGAACTTCCTATCCCTGTGATTCTATTTGAAAATAATAGTTATCTTGTAACAAAAAGGAGGATGATTCCCGTATATTTTTAAATCTACTACACAAGATCAGTAAATTGCTTTTTTTTTTTTTTTTTTTTGAATGCAAATGTTCATTCATATTTGCTGTTTAGCTTCTCACGAGGTTTTACTGAAGAAACTGCATTTCATCTCGTGGTATACACCAACACAAATTGGTACAGCTCCTTAGGTTTCTATAAGGCAGACTGCTACATTTTAGTTCATATATAACATATACATTCCCACACATTATTTTATTGATGAGAACGTATCAATGGTTATTTTCTCTGTTCCAAACAGAGAGTAAGGACATACTTTTTAGTGAATTCATTTTAGAAAGAGACTCACAAACATGTGTTTTGACTTGCTGCCAAGCAAGTTAGATATTTGTGTTTGAATTGGGATGGAACTACAGTACTTAACTAAATTTACTAGGCACGAGTACATGAAATCCAATATTGATAATAATTTATGAAAGTAAGAATACTGATTCCTACAATACTGCAAACTTAGTTTATGATAACATAATTAGTTACACTAATAACACTGCTTAGGCACAGTCTTGCTAATTAGGATATTATAAATATTAATGATATCAAGTCTTTGTATTTGATTGCCCCTAGTAGGATCATTTATCACGGTATTTCCAGTTACCAGAATTATATTATTTTTCTTCCTTTTCCCTTGAATGTTCATTCCTGGACAAACAGCCATCCTGAGCCTATGCCTAAAATGTATCAATAGCTTATCAACAATGCAGCCTGCTTAACTTTAAATGCTATTATTTAGTAGCAATGTTACAATGATATAATTCAGCGTTAATACAAATACACAATCAATTATATTCTGTATATCTTTTAAATGTCTAACAGAGTCAGCCACACAAGATTACATAGGGCTTTGTTTTTATTCTTTTTCATGTGACCTGTTTCAAGTTAAGATTCTTTTGAATTATTAAATGCTTCCTTAAAGCACATTTTCACGCAACCTTTTAAAAGTTAATTACTGATGTAGTGACAAGCAAAAGAGGATAAAAGTTAGAAATTCTTTTCCTCATTCAAAAGGACATGAGAAACATCTCTGACAAAGGTTGTCTGTTTAGTAAAATACAAAGGTAATACAAAGACAGAACACTGAGTGTAGCTTTAAAGAAGAATTACAACAAATCTGTAACATGAGTTGTAAATGCTATGCAAGTTTCCACAGGTGTTAAAGGAAAGAAGTTTAGATATAACCCTTTGAGCCTGGTTTAACTGCTTAACATAAGTAGATGAAAATGAAACTGCTTATATCTTGGTTTATTGTTAAGCAGTGTATTATCCAGAGCTTTAGGAATAGGATTGTCTTTCCTCCTTGAAGGTAATGTTATAATTTTCAGAGCTCCACAGAGAACAACAACAATATAGGAGTCTCTAATCTCCTGCTAAATCCAATTCCAGTCATCAGCAATGATAAGCAGAGATTTGGAGGCGTTTGACACTCCAAATCCTATTCTTCTGTAATTCTTTACTTTTTACAACATTTTCAACAGTCGTACATCAGATTTTTGGAAGGATAATCAATAGGCATGATGTATAACTGAAATCAGTCTTCAAAGTGATCCCCTCTAGTAACCAGAAACAAAAGCTTGGCCTCCCTGCTGTGCAGGTATTTTGCTTAGAGCAGGAGGCAGCCAGGCATCAGCAGGAAGCCAGTTACACCTCCCTGCTTCTCGGCATGGATCAGCGGGTGCCCTGGTGGAGGGGTGAGCAGGGCTGGGCCAGCTGCAACCCATTGCATCTGTCAAAAATCTCCAAATATGCTTCTGCAGCACAGAACTACTAGAGCAGAGAGGAAAGACAGTCCAGAGGTTAGGATTTCACGCTGACCATCATTTACATTCCTATTTCATCACAGACTTTCTAGGTTGAAATGATTTTGCAGAATTTGTTGAATTGTCTGGTGTCACCAATCCTCACCTAGAACTTCCCTGTCTTAGAGAGAGTTTGGGCATCAGCACACATGGAAGACTGCAAGATGCCCAGGTATGGTGATTGAAGGACCACTCCTACCCGATCTCGTGTACCAACTAACAGCTGGTCTGTGACTGCTTGTCTCAGCTGGACAGAGCCAGTGCAAGAGGGTTTTTGCATGTCTCCTGAATGTTGCACTCTGGCTGAAACACCCAGGAACTTCTGGCACAATATTAGGATCAATCTGAAGTGAGTTAAGTTTCATTAAAACAAGCAGTTCCAGAACTTGTTCTAATGCATTTACAGTTCTTTTAAAGACATGATGTTATGAATCACGTGAAGAGATCATATATATAGTAAAAATGTTAGCCCATATCAAGTCATTTCAAATTTGTCTTAAGCTGCCTACATATTTGTTAATATTCAGAAGGAAAATGACTTGGTGACTAATTGTGACAGCAGCAGTGATTAATCAAGGTAAGTAGCAGAAACTGCATACAATGATTACGGAATTACATTCAAAACCAAGACATAGTATTATTATACAGGAATGGCAACATACCTTTCCCATCAGATCAGCAATTCTAGGCACTGGTTTTCCTTTCTGATGGCAGATGGTTGCAGGACTCTGTCCATTCCAGTCTTCAAGTTCCTCAATGCTTTTCAGGTAAAGAAGAGCTCGCAGTCCAGTGCAGTAGTCATCAATAACAGTGAAGTCTTGATTTTGGATCGCACTGCACACCTACGAAATGCAAGTCAGTTATCAGCACCAATCTGGCAGAGAAACATATGGAATTAGCAAACTCTTTGGATTTACTGATTATCAGGTGACTTCCTGCAACCCCACTGTGAAAGAACTACAAGAATTCAGGACTATTGTCTGATCAATCCTCTGTCATCATATCACCACTGCAGCTCAGAAAAGAAAGGGTTCTATAACACCAGTTATGCCCAGACTTCCCAGCAGCAGCCCTTGGACAAGACCTAAGGGCTGTTCAGAGATAAACCTGCAAGCCTAGCCACCACCTGTGCTCAGAGCTTTGCCTGCAGACACTCAGTGGTGTCCCCCAGCCTGCTCTGTTCAGGAAGCACAGGCATAACCAGTTAGGTCCCAACCCAGCAAATCACAGAACCACAGACTTGCTGAGGCTGGACAGCATCTCTTGAGATCGTGTTGTTCAACCTCCACCTCAGAGAGAAAGGTCAACTACAGGAGGCTTCCCAACACTATATCCAGTCAGGATTTGAGTATCTCCAAAGACAAAGACTACACCTCTGTACCTGGTTCAGCGTTCAATCTCCCTTGCAGCTTTTTTCTTATATTTAAATGGAATTTCCTGTGTTTCAGTTTGCGCCCATTGTTTCTTGCCACTCCACTGGACAGCCCTGAGATGAATCTGAATCCAGTGGAAGTGTCTCAGCAAACAGCACTCTTTAAACTGACCTGTTAGAATGGGTGAGCATTGCCAAGCACAGAACAGAACAATCCCCTTTTGCCACTCAGTGCTACTGGGAGGCCAGACCACTTTCTTTTAGACACTTCAGAAACAAAGATAGCAATATAGCTTTATAAACATATAAAGTAGTGATTCCTTAACTGCAGAGCTTAATATGTAAACACAAAACTACTGACAGCAGAAAATAGTCTGACCATTTACAGGGGTTCTTCTAGAGCATGTTGGGGATATCAGTGCAGACTTAAACCCACAGAGATACCCAACCAAACTGACAACTGAATCAAAAAATCCCTGACTGTTGTCTGAATGCCTTCTCATTAGCTAAACTCTAATCAGCCATCAGTGACGAGGTGCAGGGTTGATTGAGTGCCATTAATTATCAGTCCCTGGAAATGTTCTGAAATTCCAGATTTGTCAGTGTTTTCAGCCTCTGATTCAGCTTTTATTGTAAAAGCTGAAAGGAATGCTCCTGATAATACCTTGACTCCATGCACATAGAGTAAACACAACAATGAAATAGCCACCTACTTGAGAACATGAATTGGTGCACACAGACGTGCACAAACACATCCACACTTCTTGAATGGGGAAACACACTTTACATCATAACTGACATCAACACTTAAAAAACACAGGAAATGCACTATTGTTTTCCCCATTTCAGAAATGACAACACAACTTGCAGTCCTGAAGACAGGTATACATCACATTGAACCACTGAACAAGAAAAAAAAATAAAGGCAAACTATAAATTAAGCACAATAACATTTTCTATGCAGTGCATTTACATTACAAAAAAAATTTGTTTCTATGGAGAAACAGTGTGGGCATTAATTAGGTCTGTTATACCTTCCACAGGCTTCAAGACTATATATTTTTTTTTAAATGGCAATTATAGAGAGCATCATAATTACTTCCCATACAGGTTTTTTAACTGCAAAACTCCACTGATGCTTATTGAAACCTTTTTGCACAGCAAGGAATTCTCTGTGTTTTTTTAGTACACGGGTAACACTTCTATTCTCTACTCTTAAAAATAATAAAACTATAAAAAAATGCAGTTAAAAGCCATGTCATGTCACTTGAAACAAGTTCAGACACTTTTGTCAAAATCCTGAAATATTTTGACAGGATGTATACACATGAGATACACCCGAGGATACCTGTAATAACCTTATAAATAAAGAGGCTTTTACTGTTTTCCGGCTTGTGGTGCAGTGTTATGAACTGCAATAATATAAAGATGTGTGGAGGATAATAACACACCAAGAGCTAACTATTTGATCCCTGTGATTCTATATGCTGTTTACTATTTGTCTTCCCTAGAAAACCAGGAAAGTTCCAGAACTGAAGGCAAAATGTAATTTTTAAGAAAAATGTAAATCTGTGCACTAAAGAAAAATGTTACATGACATAGAAAGGCTTAGAACAAGATGTCTCAAGAAATCTTCCTCTTCTGTAGAAACCTTATGACTATGGTGCCCAATGATGTGAATAATTAGCCAAAGAAATGCCTTTCACTGATTTCACTGGGATAAAAGCAAGTGCTTATGTTGATGGGCCTTTCCTAGAACAAGAGAGCTTCAAACATTAACACATACAAATCCAACTGAAATAGTTTTGCCATGTTTTTGGCAAATTCCAAAATTCTGAGCTTATGTTGCACAAATCAGATGGTGAGATTTGTATTTTAGGCTTACAGTATCTTCCATCAATCAGCGTAGAAGCCTTTGCTGCATTTTAAAAGGTGGTGAACAAAGTCAGGATAAAAGGTCGCCATGGCCCATCAGCCATGACAATTTCTACACCACAGAGAGAGGTTTTCAGTATCATACCTGGCTGCCTCTGAATCACCAGTTTAAATGACACTGCGTCCCCTTTTCAGCACAAG
Source organism: Hirundo rustica (assembly GCF_015227805.2). Lineage (NCBI taxonomy): Eukaryota > Metazoa > Chordata > Aves > Passeriformes > Hirundinidae > Hirundo > Hirundo rustica. The sequence continues at coordinate 18,083,912 of NC_053458.1, forward strand.
GGAAGTGGCAGGGCGATAGACCAGGTGAGACTCAAACTCAGGCATCCGGAAAAACCACAGAAAACTGAACCAGCCCATCTCCACACCTCATTAACGCCCCCGCTTCGCTCCAGCTGCTTGCACTGGGAACAGGCACTTGCCTCCCTTGCAAAGCTCAGCGCTGAGCCTGAGCTCCCTCTGCTGCGGTCCACATATTGCTGTATCCAAAATGGTTGCTACCACCTCTCCTTTAACATCTTATTAAACCACCTCAGGAGGAGGTAAAGGCGAGAAGTGCTGTGTAAGGGCTGCTGTCCATGCCTCGCACACCGATGGAGCAGCAGCAGGAACTGCAGCCAGCCCTGCCCGCCCAGCCCCTCTCCTCAGCATCAGGCTGGTACCCACCAAGCACAGCGGAATGCGCTTCCCTTTAGACCCTGAAGCAAAAACCTGAACAGCACTGAGACTTCACGAGTGAGAACGCCCCTGTTGTGCTGTGCCAGAGCGGTGGTCTGTATCCCGTGGCCAACTAAAGCTGCTTACAGATGAGTGCATGAAATGGAGCACCCCTGGATCCATTGCTCACGTGGCTTGTCAGCCCAGGTTCTGGCAAGCAGCCGTGCTGGGACTTTGCACAGCAGGGATGGCACCTGTTTAATATCCCTTAATCCTAAGTAATCCAAGTGGATCTGTTTAATGAGTAAATTAACATTCAGCTGTACACTGACCCAGCCTTTGACCTGAAACATTTAGGCAGAAAGTATCTTCTGTGGAAGATGAGAGACTGGCCCTGTGGAGAATCCTGTGGGACAGAGTCACAACAAAACTGTCGGCTGTACTCTTGGCAAGTGCTGTCCCGAGATAACTTTGCACAAGCTTGGTTTTACTGCATTGCCTGGCTCTGTCCCAGTAGTAGAATTGCTATAATTTAATTTTTTACACGGGATCTACTTTCTTTTCTCCCAGATCCAGAGTCCAATGGTTGCCCCTTACATCCCAAAAGAGATACCTAGGCCAACACGCAGTGTATGATCAATGATACTATGCTCTCAGTATTCTGAAATCTAAAACTGCTCAGCATAAGTTGCAACTGTAAGTTACAATTCTAACCTATACAGATAGGTCTGAGATAATAAAAGACACAATATCTGCTTTGCTACTGGTAAACAAATTATCTCATTGGGGAATGGGGATGTGAAATGGATCACAGTTAAGGTTCTGCGTAAAACTGTTCTGCAAAATGCAGTGATGGGAGAGGCCTGCAAAAGTCCTTGCTGATGTCTTCCATAAGAAATGACCAGTCTGCTCTATTACTAAATATACATAAAAACTGAGTTTAACTTTGTCACAGGATCTAGGGACACTACAAGTCTTAATCAAGGAACTGGAGTAAATTGTAAGGAGATTATTATTGTGCAATATAATTTTTATAGGTTACAACATTTTTTTATTAAACATTCACATGAATCTGAAACTTCTAATTCACATATTTTCATGAAAAGTTCACTACTGATGACAAGTACGTCCATATCAGTCACAAAGCATTGTAAACACATTTGCTATTAGCAGAATCATTACACAATAAAGAGATGCCAATTTCTGAACTGTTTACTGAGGCAAATCCCCTGCGCTGTGTTTTGAGAGCTCTGTCTGTGTAAGACCTTTCAGTTTTGTCCATAGCCTGTGTTTCTAGAAACAATGTGAAAAATACCCAGACACTAAATTTTATTTCTGTTTCACTCTCTACAAAAATAGAAGTGGTTCCTGTCCGAATTTTGGCATATCCTGATGGACAGCAATGAAGACCTGTGCCATCCGTGCAGAATTTGGACAGAGTGCCTGAGGCATTTCCAGCCAGATCACCCAATAAAGCAATTCCTGTTCAGTGCATTTTCCCTTTGGGAGATCTTTTAGAGGAGAAATCTTTTTTCTGTAACACTAGAAGAGGAAACAGTGAAGTCCTCTTCAGGATGTGCAGTCTCCCTTACCCTGCGACCTTCAGTTTTTACATAAACTCATTATTATATGGCAAAATCCAAGCTGGACAGAAATGAACCCTATTCCCTACCTGCATTATTTCTATACCTGGGATTTCAGCAGAGGCCACAGAGGAGATGCAGATCTAAACATGCTTGTGTCAGTTTTTCCCTACACTACTTTCACCCAATAAGAGGTACTGTGTATGATCTCATACACGGCTAGATCACCTCAAAAGACTGGAGCAGGTCAGAGAATCTAGCCTGTTCAATAACGTGTTGTTTTGCAAGAAGAGAGTAAGTATTCTTCGTGTGACAATATCTGTGCGAACAAAAATCCTGTAATGTCTGGCAGCTGTTGTGCTCCAATTTGAAATTGTTTCAAAGCACTCTTAGAAGGTTTTGCAAGTGAGGAATTTGTTCTGGGAGACAATGGCTTGGAGAAAATTTTAATTTTTACACCCCTCCGAATATATGTATCTTCTCTCTTCAGGATATGGGTGTAAAATAATTGTCACTTTTATGAAAACAGAAGTATCAGTAAGGAGGCAGATGGGCGGCAGTGATACACAGTCTAGAAGTAAGAAGATTGATGGGTATATATTTGTATATACAAATGCAAATCACATTGCTTGACTGTTCTACCATATTAGTTTCCATTTGTTGTAGCTGTACAACATCAAAGCAGTGATGTCTTCGTATATTGCATTTAGTGGTAATGTAACGGACTACCAAAAAAAACAAATCAAAGTGAGAGTTTCTAAGTAGTTTCCTGGCAATTGAGACAGCAGGCTCTTTCATCTGTGCTGTAACTGTGGCAGAGCATTGATTTAAACTCCTTCGGAGATCTCAAATGCTTTTCTATTCGTAGGTCTCTGGCTGCTTTCTTTTTGCCTTTTTTCCCCTTCAAATGATAAAATTCTAGCATTTAGCAGAATGGCATCTTGCTTCCCCAGAAGCTGAAGACTTATTTCAGCTTTGGTTCTAAACTGCACAGGATTTGGAAATAAAATAGCTCTCAAAGTGCCATTCAATTAACAAATTGGCCTTTGACTTCACAATTTCTAATATTCTAACCACAGCAAAGGGATAAACAACTATTATTCCTCTGAGATACCTGTGAGAAGGTTTTCAATGCATTAACAATTGTGCTTTGCTATTAATTTGGTTGACTTTCTCTGAAATATTTTTACTGGTATGCTCAAATGATAAACAAAAGGTTTACTATTTTATATGGTAATATATTTTCAATTTCAGCATTAATCATCTTTCTTCAGAAGATTTCTTTTTCTATTAAAAAATATGCCTGATAAGTATTGAAGACATAAATTCACCTTCTTGTTGGAGAAACATTTATGAATGCCTGAGCTATTATTTAATGTATAGTTGAAACTACTGCTTTCTTGATTGGGTTCTATTGATTTGGATTCTTATGAAAAAAACCCTGAAGCTATGAATGAATGCAAGATGGTTCAGTAAGGATTCTATTTGTGCCCACCTGTATACCTATATGAATTGCCAACATTAAGAAGGCTAATTTTATTTTAGAGGGCAAGGGCATTATAAGGTGAGGCATACACACAATTTAGGATTTATTCTCAAAGGCAAAAATTGACTTGACTAAAGGGAGATCTTTCTGGTCCATGCAATCTATATATAGCATAGCTCTTGCCTATGGAAATTAAAAGGTGTTTTCTAGTCCTTGTACAATAATTTAGTTGTGCCGAGATCTCCGAAGCAAAAATCAGCAGACACTGCACAGATTGTCTGACACAGTGCTCATAATAATGGGGCAAGAGCTGCAATGTGAGAGCACGCAGACAAATAAAATCTCCTCTGAGAGGCGTTTCTGTATGTACAACCTTCAGGACACCAACGTCGACGGAAAGGCTGCCTCTATAACGATGGTTCCTCCTGCTTATCTCTCATTGAACACCAACTTACCAGAACATTAAATGCATAGCCTAAATTATCCTTTCTATCTAATTATTACTTCTGCTGGAGGTTTGTAGGATTAAGAACATTAGGGGAAGTGGTTTATGTGGTACAATCTTGGAAAAAAAACTCGAGACTTTTTGTTTAAAAGAACAAATTTGTGAAAAGAAAAAGCTTCCAAAATATTGATATAGTACAGATGGAATGATTTGATTCACTCACATTAGCTGCTTAAATGACTCTAGAGATAGAGGTTAGCAGATGGGATGTTACTTAACAAGTCTTCAGATGCTGGATCGACGCAAAACTGAATTGGATGATAGCTGATAGCCTTTTTAAAACATTATGATTGAACTAATATACATGAGCTAATGAACTACTATTTGTTTCAGAGTCTAGTACAGCTTTCAAAAAACAGTTTGAAGGACTCAAATATTACATCTATAAATTGTCTGAATTGTGGGGAAAAAAGCCCACCTAATCTTTTTTACTGAGTCCTAGACTTAAAGTCCTAATGAATGAAGGGCTTACTAGTGACACTTTGAGGGATAACACACAGAAGGAGATTCAAAGATGCTAATAACTCCAGGGTCTGAAAAGCAGGCAACATTCACATAAGACTTAAGAAATCGATATTGAAGGAAAAAAAAAAGGACTGGATAGTCTTATGCCATGTGGGTCTCAGTAAGTCAGTGAAGTATTTAATATATTTTGTTATACCTCAAGAAATTTCATCAGACAACCTTGAGATAAACTGTCACTCTAATCAAAAGTACAGTCTAATGTCAGTAAATAATGGAATTATTTATTAATTAATAATAAATACTTAAATTATTTAAAGAAAATTACTTAAAAATGAGAAGAAGGTCTCCAGCCCAAGCAAGACAAGCTTATGGGATAAACGTCGTATTTCCTGCAACTGCTTGGATCCTCTCTACAACAGGACCACATAATGCTGATGTGATGTCAAGCAGAGCTGAGCTGGCACTTCAGGAGTATTGAGGTAGGGACTGCAGGTATGGAAATACGGATGCAGCATCTGGGCAGCAGCAGCAGAAGAGCTCACAGCGTGTGCTGAAGCCACCGCAGCCTCCTGACACAAGTGTACAGAGAAGCTTCCCCAGCACCAAGGCAATGGCTACTCTTCCTGGCAGAGAGACCTCAAAGTACCTGATTTTGGGGGCTGCAAGACTGATCTAGTTCATGTCCTGCACTCCAGCAACATGCTCAACAACAACTCTGCAGTTGAGTGGCCAATGATGGAGGAGAAAAATGTTGCGAATCCATTAGCCACTTATCAGACGAGGGCACAGCAGGAGATAAGAGCACTATAAGGAATCCTTTAGGAATGTTATCCAATGCATTAATTCCTAGCCTACTCAAATCTATTTTTCCTCCCCTTAAGTTCTCCATTGCCAATTAATGTATCTTTGATCTAAATAGCTAAACTGGCTGTTTAGGAGTGGGAAACTGGTACTTATCAAGGGACCCTGAACGATACAATTTTGCATCCCATGTCTTTGAGAAGGGAAATGCAGAATAAATCAAGAATTTTCAGAAGGCTCCCTGAGGTAACTGTGGGTTTTTTCCCTGTCAACCACCCCTAGAGGAATGGTTGTATTTTCTTATCTCACTAAAGCATTCTGTCAGTTCTTGAAACTACAAAGTGGACCTTTATGCAGTAGGTGGGCACACACACGGATAGAAGTGCTGATCGTGATCATCTTTCCTAAGAAAACAAATATGATTCCACATGCCTTGAGCATTGAGGAGCCTGGGAAACAGCTTCATAATCAGCCATGCATAGAAAATGGTATCATTGTACTGCAGATCTACAAAATGAATGATAGCTTTGAAAAGATGAACTAACTCCCCAGCGTAAAAAGTCCAATCACATACAGAAGTTCTACAACCATCTTTAAATACATGCTGAATATCACATCATATTTCATTTATTAACACCCAAAGATCTTGCCTCTTTCTTATAAGTACTGCCCTGGAAAATTAAATCCTTCAGCTCTCCCACTGGTACTGCAGCTGCTGGGACAGCATCAACAGTTGTGTAAGGTAGATGTAGATTTATTTGACCCATTTCCACAAGCCATAACCTTCAGCTGCAAAGAAATTTCTACAGCAGGTATCAATTAAGTTACTCAGACCTGGTAGTTTGATGATAAAAGTCATCATGTAACATTACATAGCAGTTCTCAGTGTTTTTAGGCTTTTGTTTTCTGAGAGCAAGCCAATAGGAACACCTCATTTCTAGAATTCAGTGGGTCTGTTATCCCTTTTTTGGAAAGGTGTATTTGTCAGAGATGAGCATAGTTCTAGGAAGCAAGCTTTTCAGCAAAGAATGGTATTCTGAAAATCATGTGGAAAAGAGTTTCAGAATTACCAGCGTGTGCTGTTTGACAGCATCGAAAGCAATGGCTCCATTTAACTTGAAAATGTCTGTTTTGCAATCCAAGTTAATTGAAATGAAAAGGTCGAAACCAAAACATGTTGCAAAAAGATTGAAACAGATTTGATTCACCCAAATAATATATTTTCTTTAAATGTGTTAATTCCACATGTTTTTAGAATTTTGATTATCAGTCTAAACTGGAAAACTTTTCCATGCTTAAACTTCCCTGTGACAGAATAACTATTTCTTCATCACTGGCAATACTCAGTCCCATTAACGCCTAACAGATCCAGGGCAGACCTTCAGTGTTCATCCCAGGACACTCTGAATCAGACACAGCAGGGACTTGAGATCTATTTTGATTAAAAGAAATTTGTCAATGAAGAAAAGTTCCCTCAAAGAAATTTTCAACAAATTCTAATGAGAACCATCTACTGAGGGACATCCTCCTGTGACCAGAATTTTGAAAGCTGCAGACCTCTCGAAATCAAACAGAAAAGCAATTTTTCTATCTTGGAGCCTCAATTCAGTCCTGCAATGATTAACCCCTCATCCTTCTGAGTCTTTCCCTCTAGTACTCTCACATTATATTTCAGCCAAAATTACTTTCATCCTTTATCAGCTTGCCTGTACGAATTTGTGCAGCAGCTGCTGTGTCCATTGAAGAGTGAGATTCATGTGAACAAAATAGTTCTGACCCTGTGAATCCTTCATGTCGGAGATAAAAACCCACTTCCACATTTCCTTAGGGATTGTTTTACCTATCTCCGTCCAAGTAACAAATATCAGCAGGAAAAGCAGCAATATAACTCATGATATTGAAGGAAGTTAAACCCTTAAATGTATTGCCAGCTTCCAAAATGCTAGCTTCGAAAAATAATGCTTTCTTTGTTGTTGTTGTTTTTGAGGTTTTTTTTGTTCTAATTGCATGGATAAAAGAATTCCTCATCAATCAGATCAAGCTGCATCAGAGGGCTTGTGCTGTAACAGGAAAAAAAATATTGCTCCCTCCTTCTTGGGCAGAAAACCCACTTTTCTACCACTGGGGAAGGAAAAAGATCAGTGACCAAACTGCAGCTAGCCCAGCACCAAGCCCCAGCTGAGCTGTACAGTAGTTCATTCCTGTGCCTGTGTGGGCTCCAGGACCATGCCTTCCCTGAGCACAACCACTTCCACTGCTTGCTTTCCCTTTCTTCCTTTCACTGCCAGGTACAGCCTCTGACTGAAAGATCAACAAAGCTCCTATGATACAAAAAGGAAAAAATCTTAAACATGTGTTTAAACACTGACAGTGTTTCCAAGAAGAACTTCTCTGATGGCAGAGCTTTGGAATACTGAATGTTTTATGTTCTCTCTTTTTCGAAAACAAGTTCCCTGCAGTTACAACACACATAACATTAAAAAAACAAACCAAACAAAACAAAAACAAACAAACAAAAAACAACCACACCACAAAAAAACCCCCAAAAAACCAGAAAACAACAACAACAACAAAACCAAACCCAAACCAAAACAAACAAACAAAACCCCAAAAAACCCCCACAGGCTGGAGATGGCAGAAAGGAATAAAAAACCCCAGCATTTTCCACTGTCCTTATCTTGCCTTCTATTTATTTTCAATATCCAACAAGGAGCTGGGTACAGTTTCAGATTCAATTTCCAGTCACCTCCACATGTACTCGAGGGAACTCAGTCTACAACAGAGCTAGCTTCATGTCTGAAAGTAACCTGAGCTGAGTAAAATAACTTGCGTACAATTTCAGCAACAATTAACCGCCTCTTGTGAAGAGTCATCTCCATGTTGCATTTACTGTGCAAACTTCAAACAAAACACACTCAGTGTGCTTTATCACCATGTGCTTTATCTACATGGAGAACAGCTCTGTGCGTGTTCATGCAAGAGAGCAGCAGCACAAATCCACCTCAGTAGTGTGAATCCACATTAAAAACAGGTGCAGCAGTACTGGGTTTTCAAAGGACAAGCAATATTGTGGATCCTTGGGAGAGATGGAGAAAAACAAATTGCCAAAGCAATTACTCTTCCCATCGTCTCAATTCTGAAAGTCCCTGTGTTGCCAGACCCAAGTAGTCAGGGTAGACAGTTAGGCAGAGCAGGAAAGGGGAGCAGACCCAGTGTTCCCAGGAGAACAAATCCCCTGCAGAGGTCATATATATATATAGCCAGACCGCTATAGGACAGCATTTGAACTAATGCTCAATTGAGACCTAATTGTTAGTAAATAATTATTACCATATAGTGATAGTTGAAACTATTTTGCATGAAAATTCATTATGAAAATGACAAATAGCAATTGTTATAGAATGAGCTTTAATTCATTCTTACAAATTTATGAAATAATAATCCTATCTATGCAGACTTCATTTACTAGCTGGTGAAATGAGCAGAAATAAAGGAAAGCTAATGGATAATTCCACTAAGAAGCTCGAAATAAAATGTAGACCTAATGCAAAATTGCACAAAATAAAAGGCATTATTAGTGTTGAATTTAGTTGGTAACTTTACAATGTGATGATTTGAATATTGCAACTTTTCATTAAAAGTGGCAAAATAATATGTAAGAATCAGTAATGAAAATCTGTTCTAATTTGATGGTTTTTACAACTATAACAAAAAAACTTTATGGATTGATTTTGTTTGACAAATTCTGATTTCCTTTAAAAGAAATTCTCACAGAAGACTCTCACTATCAATTAGCAATTTCTCTCCCAGTCATCTGTAATGGAGCAAGTGTGGCAGTCCTCTAATTACTTTTTGTTTTATTAGCAAAGACAGACAGTTGAGAACAGGTTGAATTTCTGTAATTAGCAATGGGCTAGGAAAAAAACAGAAAATAATGAAATGTTCTCAGAAGTGAACGCTTGGGTATGTCTGTCCCAACTCTTTTCTCTCTTTCACATTCATTTTTCTTTGGATTTTGTCGACATGTTCAAACAGCACTTTGTTCCCTCTTTTGTTTCTGCATGTACTGCAAATTTCATCTCTGCAGAGAACGGCCACTCCATTCAGTGCTCTATCCATTGAAGACTTTTCTCAGTGCGTGGCTCTGTGAGCAGTGGAGCTAATGATATCTGGCTTCCAGCAGCTCTGTGTCTCCTGGTTGGGTTCTCTGACGTCTAATAAGGTGTGACTGCCAATTAAAGCCTTTCCTGTGGCTGACACAGTCCTACAGCGATGTCCCATGCGGGTTCTCAGAGGTCTAATAAAGGTGAACTCATAGTGTGCTTGTGCTTACAGTGAAGGAATGCAGCTACTCTCTCTCCTCTGCCTTTTCTGTTTCTCAATATTTGTTAGAGTGAATCACTTTCTTTCTTCTGGCAAATTTCAGTGAAAATGGCCACAAAAGCTCAAATGTGACAGAAGATACTCAAATGGATGTACAAATACCTATCAAGTGTCTTTAGGAATAAAGTCTAAAACCTGCTCTTTCTACAGGAGACTACACTTATCTCAATCAAAAGACTTACATCTGAAAAGTGGTTTTGCCTTAAGTGGCATTTCTTTTTCTTAAAAATCTTGGTAGGTCTAAAGTACCATCCCTTGAATCTTGTCTCATATCATTTTGATAGCCTGACACTGCATCCAGCAACCTTCCCTCATCCATTTTAATCATGAGAGAAGAATTAGGTCTAGCACCTTAACTTCTCTGTGTCATAGAAAGCTTTGTACAGGAAGATTTTGTTCTTCTACCCCTAAAGCCACAGCCTGTGTCAGAAACATCGCAGTGTCCAGCTGGTGCCCAAGGGTGCCTGTTCTTGGGCTGATCCGCCTTGGAGCACAGAGCAAAGCCTGCAGTTTGTGCTGGGGTGAGGACAGGCAGGGGCCAGAGGAAGGGTTGGCTCTTTGGGAGTCTAAGCAGAAGCACAGCCTTGCTCTGCCACACCGATGGCACCCTGTGGCTGTTCTTGCAGCAATCCATCCGACTTCATTCTCCTCATACAGGGCTGAGACAAAGGGCTTTTTGTCTACATTCAAAATCATGGCTATTCATTGCAAGACAAAGCATTCTTTCCCCAATGGTTATCAGGAGAAACTTAACCTGTAATTTCAAAACACAGGGCCAGCTCCCTCACTCCCCTGCTCTGCACTCCCATGATTTGAATGTCTTTAAGTTCTTCACTCTGCATTAAATGGCACTAATAATAATTCCAAGATGAGAATTTTTTGACCTGATCTTATCCTCACTTAACTAAGGTATCAGACTCTTCACTGACTTCAACAGACACTGACACAGACTAAAAAGAAGAATAATGAAGTGCATGGAGAACCAGATCTGTACTTTGTAGCTCTGTAGCCATAAAAAAAAGTATAGAGCTCCTTACAGGGTTTCACATTTGCACAAATACAGTAACAATACTGTCTCATGGATCAAGTCCCATGTTTTTGTGATGGAAAACCCTGTTTATTCACACACAAAGGACCATCCTGCTGTTAAAAAATCTCTCAGCTAAATGCTTCAGTAAAAAGCCTATTGAAGAAAAAAGAGTAATGAAATTATCCTGAATCCCTTAAGACTTTTGTTCCAAAGAGGTACAAACAGGAAGGCATGTTGAAAATGTTAAAAATCCACAAGCAGTCTCACAAAAACCACTGTGTTCCATGTTGGAGGGAGAGTTTATCTTACAGAGGCAAAAGTCATCACTATGGCTTTCCTGTCATGGGCTGTCCCATTTCCAGAATGGTTTTGTTCTTCCTCAGATCCCGGAGGACCCACCCACAGCTGGCGCTGGGCAGGAGAGAAGGGCACGGGGCAGATCCAGCCTCATGGCAGCTCTGCCCGCGCTGGGGACACACTCCCACCCTCTTCCCTTGCCTGAGAGATGAGGAGGGTCACGGGGCAGGGCCAGGGGCAGCAGGTGCACGCAGGCTGAACACAACACGGTGAGGACAAGAGCACAGCGCACACAGAACAGCACTGCAAGGCACTGCATCCCAGCCAGGACGAGAGGGAGGTGAGCGACGATGAAGTTGGATCTGAAAAAGGGCTCAGGGCAAAGCCACGGGCTGTCCCACTGAGAAGCAGTATTCCAGCAGTGGATTTTAAATCATTGCTGGGTAGAAAACTTTACAGACATCCACCTCTGCAACCGAGGACACGTGTGACCTCAATACTTTGTGAGAAAAGACATTTATTTGAAAAGGAATCCAGATTCTTTACATGAAAATGACCAATATTCCAGATGAACAAAGTATTCCATACCAGAATATAATGCTGAAAGGTTCTACCATGAAACAAGTGTACTTTAGAAAGTACCCCTTTGTTCTACCTCTTTTTTTTAGTTACATCTGCTAGAAATAATGACTACAGAATCTCTTTCAACAAAAGGTCATTTATGTCAATGGACAGAACACAGAGGATCAGATCACCTGCTGTAATTGCAAATTAATGCTCTACTGCTAATGCATTAACTACACAATATTGATCTACAATTGAATCATACAGGCTACTGTGAAGTGATTTTTACTTTAATATTTTTATGCTTTTATTGCTTTTTCCATAATGCATTTTCTCTTTCCGCTGGAATTTTCTATAATTGTTTCCCATTTTAATTTCCTGCAGCAAGATGACTTTAAAAAACGTATGTCTCTTTCAAAACCTTGCAAAAATCTAACAAAACATCAGTGTGACACGGTAAATCACACATATGTTGCAAAACATACAAAAATTTTTGATATACATCTAATTTTGATAAATTTGGCCTTTAAAAAAAGCTTACCTAAATTAGAAATAAAATATCTCAGTCTTACTGGAAAACTCTAATCACATGTATCACAGAAAGGTGCTTCTAGACATTGCTGGAGCTCTTGGTATACAATGAGTGCAGGATTATCTCCATATTAAAATTGTGTTTGTTTTGGGTTTTTTTTGCCTGATTGTTTTGTTTTGGTTTTTGTCTTTGTTTGTTTGTTTGTGGTAGTTTTTTGTTTGGTTGGTGGGTTTTTTTTGTTCTTGGGTTTTTTTTTTTTTTTTTTAATTTCATGCCTATACCAAAAAGGGGTATAGATTCAGGTATGTTTAAAAAACTATACTGCAATGGAATCAGGTGAAGAATAACTGAAAGGTTTCACCATCTTTAATGAGAAATTAAAAAACAAGTGGGGTCTTCTTGCAAGTGTTTCTGAAGTCCATAAAAGGAGAAGAATGCTCTGTTAAATTGCTGTATAAAATCTTAAGCCCAGCTACTACTGACTACAATAACCTAGTTTGTTTTCCATACCTGCTGCAAAATTCCTTACATCCAAGCCTTTTTGTGAGTAACAACATGAAGATGTTGCCCTCCATCTTCTAAAGGAGGGGATAGAATATATTTTGATTACTGAAACTCTCTCTCCACACCATTTCCTAACACACCTGCTTAATACAACTTGAGGTGGTTCTGGCATACAGCAAAATATGGCTTACCACCTGACTCCTGACTTGCATTCCTGTGTATGATGATTTTACATATGGAAAATAAATCCCTGTGTTTTAAAAATAAAAGCAACTGGAAAAAATAATGGAGAACTGATTGCAGGTGAAATATCTGAAGAGGAAAACCTGATCTTGCTATAATGGAAGAACATTTATTATTCATAAACCCTTCCTCTAAAAGATATGCTACATTGCAATTAAATCAACTCACACAAAGCCTTCTTATTATCCCAGACTATGAACGTCCCACTGCCATGGCAGAGAAGACACAGGACTCTTGTTGGGACACAAGGAAGGGAAGCCCAGTGGCCAAGCAAGTGCTGCTGTCCCAGGCTCTTGAGCTGGGCTCCATGGTATGATCAGTACAGCCTGTGCTACTCTGCAGTATGGGACCATGGCTAATGCTGGATGATCTGACAGTCAGACCCTTTTCAACACTGCTGGGTAACGGGGCGGTGAGAGCGGGGACACACGCCGGTTTTAAACCCACTGCCTCTTTGGCACAGCTGAGCACAGAGGTCGCTCCATCGCTGCCAAAGCCCGGGCTACTTGCTTCCTGCCTCTGGATCAGTCATAAGGCATCCTCAAGGCTTTGGAAATGTGAAGTCAGATCACAAAATGCGCAGCATTGTGTCAGTGTGAGTGTCTCTTCAGAACCACCTCCAACAGTATCCAAAGCAGATACTTTAGATAAAGGCTATCTGACACGCACAGAATTCCCTCGGTACAGTCCCAGCTTCTACCTGCTTAACTCAGGGATTTGTATGCAGTGAATCTTAAACACTGAATCATTCAGTAGCTCACTTTATTTGATGTTATCTACAAATTCTGTACTCACTCTGTATGTCAGTACTGAGAAAGCAGAAGTGAATGTCAAAGCTGTAAGCAACAGAGGTTGTGGCTGAAGAAGAGAGAGTTTGGCGTTTGATACCAAGGACACGTGCGAGAGATTGGGATTCAGGGAAAAGGATATTAGCTGGCTACTTACATGACCTTGTTTAGAAAGAAAACAATGGAAATGATTCTCATAATCCTAACTGGTGTCCAAAGATGACCTGGCGTCACAGGTCAGAAAATGGTGTCACAATGTATCTCATCTGAGAAGCAGATACGTTTCAGTCTAGTCTCAGTAAGAGCCTTTCTTCTACGACTTTCTAGAGAGATTACTCATGGCCCTCTCCCATCTGTCCTTCCCATCGTGAGGGAAAGACCTAGGGCCCGTAACCACAATCTTGCATGAAGCTCACTAAAGGCTTATTTTAAAATGGATGCAACTAAAGTAGTTCAGATCCTTACCTACACAGCCACTTTAGAATCCATTTATCTGAGATTAGTTTAAATGACTTCCCTACTTTAGTGTAACAGAAATAAACCACTCAAACTGAGGATATTTTTGATCCAGAGGAGTTTAAACTCAGTTCTAGAGATGACTTAAGTTAAACTGGTGAAACCTAAGGACAAAATAAGAGTTTTTTCAGCACCTCTGGGAAAAATTTGTTGGAGAGAGAAATTATTCTGTAAAGGGCAAAAGATGCATATAGATCCAAGTCATTTGTGGATGCCAGTTCCAGAGAATTTGATTACTACTGAAAAGAAAACAATAATTAATGTCTTTTTAATCAAATAGTCTTTCTCTTGAGCACTGACTGGGATGTCTGCATGAAATTATATTTCAGAATTTCCCATTACCAAACCAACAGGAAAATAAAAGAAAGAATAAAAACCAAACAGCTACACAATCTATATAAAATAGAAGTGAAAAAGTGACATTAAACTCCTTGATTTTTAATCATCCAGAAACAGACATAGCAGACATAGAACAGAAATAATTTCATTCTGTGTAGTTCAGATCATGTAACATTGCAGCAGACAGACATCAAAAGAGCAGCTCCAGTAGCAATAACAAATTAATTGCATCTAGAGCACTAAAACTAGTTCCTTGTCAAACATAATTTTTTGTAGACAAATGCTGCCCTGTAATTTGCACCATTAGTTAGTATTTATATGGAGGAAGCTCTCAGACAATTGTGTAAGAAAGGTCAATTTTTTATCTGTCCATGAAAAAGAAAAGTTTGAATCACTTTAATATAACTGAAAAAAAAAAAAAAAAAAAAAATAAGAAAAAAAAGGAAAAGGTAAAAATAAATCCAAAATAAATCCAAGGAACACAGCAAGTCTATAAAAAAGGAACAGCCTTCTGTTTCAGCTCCCAGAGATGCTAACTTTGATGTGCATTAAAAAACCCAACGAAACCAAAACATTGAGCTGGCATGTTTTTTTCTTTTTTTTTTTTCCTTTTTTTCTTTTTTTTAAACATAGCAAACAACTAATCGCAGCAGTCACTGTAGCTGTGTAAAAGGGATGGTCACACTCAATCTAATTCCAATGTCAAAGTGAATTGTGGGAATGAAACCACTCTAGTCATCCCATGGAGTGACACAAAGCCAATATTCACAGGATCCACAGCTGCTGTTGTGTATGGTGGGACCAACAGATAAAGGGGCTGAAATCTACCAGAATGTAACAATATACAGTGGAACAATACAACATAAAGACCACCTGCTCCTCAGCCATTCTAACGTATATGCTGCAATGGTGCCCTGACAGGCCTGGCAGAGCAGGTCAGGAGCTGATTTTTGGCCAATTTCCTGGTGTCTGAAATACAAGGCCACCTAGGCTTCCTTCCATGACAGGGACTAACCAACCACGCTAGTGTGGCCATGCAAAGAGCCTGACTGCTGAATGCAGCTGACACCTCACTCCAGTGCAACACCAGCACCGCATGCAGTGGCTGCAGCACTACACCTCATGTCTTAATGAACATCCTTAAGGGACACAGACACCTGGATAAACAAAAGTTACTTTAAACTGGCTCCCTGTGAGACCAAAGTAGTGCTCTTTGGAAGCCCGCTCACCTTGAGAAGGCTTTTTGCAGAAGAGAAAAACTGAGACTACAGGAAGAACAGATAGGTTGAGCTTAACTCCGTGTCAACCCTGTTTGTGTGACAAGGAAGAGAGATTAAGCCATACATAATAAGTACTAGCAAACTCACGGTTAGCCTTTTCCCACATTGGTATTGCAACACCCAAAGCTTTCTTTTGACAACTCCTCCTCCATGTGAAATGAAGCAAGCAGCACGAAGTTAAAACCATGAAAATTCTTTTCAATGGTAGAAACTCCGCACTATCCAAGTTTGAAAGGAAGATACATTACAATCTTCATCACAGTTACTTGAACGTCAACATTTTAAAGAAAGAAGCGGTACCTGTAAGACAGAAGCCCCACTGTGCAGAAACTGAAGTCCAGCCTCAGCAGAATCGATGCCTCCAGTTGCCAAGATGGGAAATCCTGGGAGAGCACGGGCGATGGCAGACACTGCGCGGAGGGCGATGGGCCGGATAGCATTTCCTACAGAAAACCAGGACACTGGGTTAGCAACATCCCAAACAACCCTGATGGAACTTCCACATCCCTCATGGCCCAGCAACATCAGCAACTAACATCTAATTCTGAGGTGCAGAGGTTAAATTAATTTACAAACTGACACCAAGTGGGTTTCAAGTGGTATCAACACTTGTACAGCAAATTACGCACGTGGCTGGAATACAGAAAATGGAAGAAACATTTGGAAAAACAATGCAAGGTTAGCTTGACCATTTTAGCTGATGCTCAAAATGAAGACTAACAATGTTGAGACAGAAAGCAATACTTTACCATACAGTACACTGTAGATAAAGAGATCTATGTTTCTACACAGGTTTCAGGTTTCTTTTTTGAACCTAAATGTTGTCCAAGTAAGAGCAAACATCTCATTTAATTATATTCAACTAAAAGTTGTTTGAAAGTGCTATTTCATTGCACTTTACATTTCATACTTTGATAAATATTCCATATCTACTGATGGTATGCAAGTTTTTAAAATATGCCTACAGATGCTGCTCATTACGTGATGAACAGCAAAGATAGATGACACTTCCAGTTATTTTTTAGGCTAGTTGAGATTTCTCTAGATAACCTCCACATTATTAAAGTTTCTACTTAACTTAGAGAAGCTTTAGGATAAATTGATGCCATCACTGGGCAACAATAAGTGTAAGAGATGACACATCACTCCCAGAGGACCTGTATGGCTATGGCTGTCAAGCAGTCTTTTTCCCCCTCAGTGCTGCATGAGGTAACAGCAACTAAACTTTATGCACATGAAAGAGACAGCCTAACCCAAGATGCACTATTGATATGTTTTCAGAAAAAACTAGAGCCTGATGGATAAAAATGTGAAATCTCACCGAACCTGCTTTAAAGAATCTAAGATCCCCACAGAACAGATCACAGAAAGGATCTGGAGCTGAACAGGAACTCTCCCTAGGACACTAGGGACTATTTCCCATTGTTAGGGCTGGATTGATTGTAATGTGTTTGAAAGGAACAAAACTATTTTTTTTAAAAAGGTTGACTGCTAAGTGTCCGAAAAGCAAATATTTTGACATAATTAATGGTCCAGTCTTACAGAAATGCTTGAGGGGAAAAAAAATGGAAACCATGCTGTTTGCTCTGACAGATTTAGAAATAAAGGCTCTTGGAAGGCATACAGGCCAAAACATACACTACACAGCCAGAACCTACACTACACAGCCAAAACCACTGAAAATAGTTTCACCAAAAACAGTAGTTAAGGAAATTCTTCAAATATTCAGTTTTTGAAATTGAAGCTGGAAGTAAGCATCAGACTTGCTACATTGCTTTCAGGCTGACACAGCTCCAGAATCTCACTGTGATGAGGTAGCTGCTTGTTAGAAAGATGAAAGAATACAGACACTGGTAACTCAGAAATCATGTGGCTACAGGGAAATGTCTTCCCAATCTTCTTTAAGGCATGAAGATTCATATACTTCTAAACCAATGTAACTCTTAAGATTTGTTTTTAATGGGTTTTAAAAGCTTGTAGACCCTTGGCCTTAAAGATAGCTTGTAGCAAAGAGTTCCACAAGAAAATATTTCCAGAATATAATTAGCCCCCTTCTTACTTAAATGACTGTCTCTGTACATGGTCAGTACAGGAAAAGGACCAAATCACAGCTTATTTAAGGTTTCAGCACAATAGGTAATCAGAAAGGCCTTCATTTAGCCCAAAGAAATCAAGCAGATGATTCAATGAAGTCTAGCAGAATTAGCAACGAGACTTAGAATTTATTAAGGAACACAGGTACTTTTTAGTACTAGCTGAATTTGATATTCATAATATGAGTTATTACTTACATTTGGTGATTAGTAAATTAGTGATAAATTGGTATGATTGCAAAAGTATTCCATTCATTTATAATTCACCCAAATGAATTTAAAAACATTTCAGAAGTGCTTCTGAGGAGAGTAAATAAATGGATGTAATGACAATCAGAGGGTTAACTAAGGGCATCCCAGCATTTCTTTTATTAGTCCATGTCATACGGAACAAGCATAACATAAGCTGAAGCCGTTCTCCCTTACATTTTTTCGTCAACAGTTCAGAAGCTTCCCCCTCTGTAACAAAAGCTGCTGGGCTGAAATAGAATGCGATTTGCTTGTGATAGAGATCCTACTGCCTAATGAAATGATGAAAAAACCTACCAGATTAAAGGGAAAAAAAAAAAAAAAAAAAAAGGCCAACAATTGAAACACTAGTAATGCCAACCTATTAAAAAAGAAGGCAAATTTAAAAAAAAAAAAAAAAAAAAAAGGAAATGAACACTCAATTTGACTAACAGTCTCTATTTTCCTGCATTTTCATACAAGTACATAGGAAGGTAATAAATTCCATTATAGGGATTTGTGGAGAAGGAGTTTTTAAAAGGCTGAAATAAAGGAGATTTAGTGCCAAATTTTAAAAGATCTGTAAGCAGTAGTGGGAATTTGCAGAACGTTTTCTGATAAATCCAATGGTATTTAAGAAGCTGAGGTCCAAATCCAGCATGCATTTGAAAGACAGCTCACATACTAAAAGATAAGCATCTACCACATACTTTGACACGTTGGGATCTGTAATTTCACTAGTTAAGCACCCGTAGCTGAGGAAACTGCTGATATGTTACTCTCCTGATAGAAGTGCTACAGCTCCTACCAGATGCTAGATGTGGCTATCATTTACCTTGCTGTAAAATAATGAGATTTAATAAACAAAGTCCATTTATCAAGACTTCAGGCAGGAGTGAGATATAAAAATGGAAGATAGAAAAAGACATCATGGAGATGAGATGCTATTATATGTTGAAAGTTACTCTTTCAAACCTCTTTAATTATGGAACAAATATTTGCAATTACAGAAAGACATAAACAATTAAATAATTTTAAGATGTAAAACTCCCTGACCTTTTTCTTTAAGAGCTTTGGCTTGCTCTACTGTGTTTTTGGTTTTTTTTTAAAATAAAAGGTAAGACTTTTCAGACTATCAGTCAAGGAAATCCAACACAACACAACATGAAGGAGAAGGAGAACATACATCAATCAAATGTCTCTCCCTTATCAGCACAGGTAGGCAGAACTGCTCTTGTCCACTGAGGATAGCAGGCTGATGATAAACTGATGAAAGGTAATATACCTGCTTATTTGCTTGTTTATTTTTCCTTAGGAAGTAAAAAACCCTTTACCAATGCCAGAAGACACATGTTTTATTACGACTCCATAAGTACTAGGAGTCTTGAGAGGACTTGATCCTGTCAAACACAAAAATGTTCACTAGACTGAGGCTTGAAAGCCAAACCTTCTTCAAGAAGACTGGTGTTAAGTTTTAAGCAACTCAGTAGCTCTGGGAATTCCTAGCAGAAACAATTCAGATCTGATCCCAGTGATCCACCAATGGGAAATAATCTCAGACGTCTTGAGTACTGGGCTACATTCTCACTTGCAATATATTGGACCAATTTGATAATTTAAAGTTTTCAATGCATATATGCAGTAGCTCTAATAAGGCCTTTAAGTAAAGATGATCAAGGTTCATTAAAAAACAGCCAACAGAGTCAATTCAGACTGGTACTACTGAGACTGAATCTTGAAACAGTCTCAATGCTCTTTATCAAACTCTCTATGAACAGAAACAGATTTTAAAGGAAAGCAAACACTCCTTGGATAGTACATCAACCCAAACCAAATTGTTCTATCTATGGATACCAGATGGAATAAAAATGAATTTGGGTCAATTCTCCCCACTCTGTGCATTTTCAAGTAAAAATATTTTTTATTTTGCATTACATTATATTACAAATTTGAGATATAAACCACTGAGCCTAAATATTACAAAGAAGAAGCAGCTGATAAATAATTTTTTAGTACTAAGTCACCACTAAAGCCTGCTACTAAAAATTGCAAGCCCCCAAATCCAAGTAACATTACCTTTCCTCCTTCTGTAGACACCTTCTTGGAAGAAAACTGACACAGTTATCTCCCAGACTGTTAAAATTAATCATGCTAATGAGAAAAGAACCTAATGACCAATTTAGGTGAAAAGCATTATACAAGGAAAATGGTCTGGAAAAGTTCAGACACCGTAGATATCAATCCAATGCTTCGGAAAGTAAGTAGATAAGAAAGTTTGGAGACCAGGAAAAAGGCTCAGAAAACAATTCTTTGTTAATACATTTTCTGCATGGTGCATATGCTGCCTAATACTGTACATAATCTGCATTTGCAAACAGCCCAGGGAAACTTGCAGGTTACACACAAACCATTTTCATCACATCCCTTCTGACTGCAATTATTCCTCTCGTTCTTTCTTTCTGCCACCTGTAGGTGGCCACCATAAGCTACACTTATCAAATATCTCATTAGCAGGGTTTTCAATACTGTCATATCCAGATAATTAGCAATTTATTTAAATAACCAATTTCTGTGGAAATAATTGCCATGGAATGCCCTGAACCTACTTTTATAAACTATAATAAAAGTGTTAAGATAATCCCTGACATTTGCAAATGCCATTAGTTCACCTTTCCCTTTGATAGTGCTATGGCATTATGTTTAAACAATTACCTGATAACGTGGCAGTTTAATGAAACAGTGTAGCAGACACATCCTTCAAAATGACCACAGAGTGCATTTATATGCAGAAGAAAACCCAATGAACAGACGTGTTTAGAGAGAAAGACTATCCACAGTTGTTATGAGGTCTGCAAATGGGACACACAGTATTTAGTGCACTAGAAAAAATACAGGAAGTTCCCAGAAGACAAGAGCAGGATGGACTTTGCCACAGCTTAAATATTGCACAGCCCAGCACTTCTCAAGATCCAGAGATGACCCTTCTCACTGCTCCCTATCTATTTCCCTGCCTGGCCAGTCCTTCAGTCCATTATTACTCATTAATAGCCATTTGCCAAAATCCCTAACAATAATGTACTATTTACTCAGGCTCTGGCTATTTCCAACCAAAAATTTTAATTATTCATGTGCCATTGGAGAATTTGAGGGAATAGACCTTTTATGGAATATCTCTACATCAGTCAGCCTACACCTTCAAACCAATGGCTACTTAATGTTTCACGTAATTCAAAAGTTGTGATGGGCAATGCACTAAATCTACCAAATCAATGGCAAAGCTTCTGCGGACTACAGAGAAGTCAGGACTTTGTCGCAAGACTTTAGAACAAAGTTAATGATTCTGCAGATTTGAAACAACTTCTGTCTAACTCTGCTATAGCAGGCTCTTGAAACCATATCAAGTGAGAGGATTTTTGTCAGCATATTGTGACTATCTTGATACACTGATAGTGTGTCAATAGTTCTTCTGGTAACTACTGACCCTTCCTCTTAATTTCAAAGCTTACATCAGATATGATTCTGTTTCTGATACATACAGAATCAAACCCAATCTCTGAGTGGAAAAAAGAGGCAATAGTTTTGCTTCCTATTTCCTTTAAAAAAAATTGTACTCAAATAGAAAAAAAAAAAGCTTGAATTTCCATAATCACAGAGAAAAACCAGTGTCCTTTTTAGGATTTAATTTTACCATTTTTGAATTAATACAAATGATTATTTTTGCTATTTCAGCTACAAATTCATAAAATCACCAGAGTTCTCATTCAATAAATGTTCCGTACTCATCAGAGAATTCTCTCAATTAAAAAAAAGGCTAGAATCGGAGAAAGAGAGAGGGAAAAATTAATTTTTTCTTATCTGCAAATATTATTTATCCATGGAGACCTGAAGGAATTTTCATTTATATCAAACTTCAGTAGAAAAAACCAAGAGGACAGATACAAATTGTTTTGTGAATGCTGCAAGAATTGGTTAAACATTTCCTAACAAAGTCATTCTCCCACTGAAAACTACAGATTCACTAAAATTCAATACTTCTGGTTGTCAGCACGAAACCTAGCAAAGCATTTTCTGTTGCAATTCATCAAATGTTCATTATTTAATTTCACTCATGGTTTCTACTTTGGTTTCACTTGGAGCTGGAAATTGACAGAATGCTTTCCACGTTCTTTGGTCGGCTCAGGAAGCCCTTTCTTTGCCTTGACTGCCTTGCTCTTGCTGCCCACCATGACCTGGAGCCCAAGTCAGCTGCCTCAGTATGGTGAGGCTGGTGCTGCTGCAGGAGGTCTGGCACCTTTTGCACTGCAACCCAGAGAGTGCCAGTGCTAATCAATAAAACAAATGATGATACAACAGTAATGAAAAGGTAATAGAAATAGTGCTAATAGTCAGGGTAAGCTCATGACCTAATGCAAGGAAAAGGACATGTGAGTAGGACCAGCACAAGTGCCAATGAACAGCCCATTTAGAAGATACTGCCCAGTTACCAGACTGCAGCCATCACAAAGGGACAAATGAGTTCCTGCCAAATTCTTCCCCTCAAAAGATGTGAGAAGTTCACTTCATCACGGGGTAGGTCTTGCTGCCCTTTTACTCCAATGCAGAGACTGACATTTAACCTGCAGTGTGGTAGAAATGGTTCTGGCTATTTACAGATTTGTTCAAAGGCAGCCTTGCCTCTGTCAGCCTCCACAGTGCTACCTTTGTTTGAGCTGGTTTTAACCTCCATAACAACCACCACGGTCAACATGACCCTGGAACCAGGACGTGTATGTATGCCCACATGTCTGTGCCAGCGCTTTAGCACGTACATAATTCTAATGGCAAAAAGGCAATTTAGTACAAGTAAGGACACGCTGCACGAAACGTGACTGCATGCTGAGCAGGGAATTGAGGTTCCTACACCGTACTTAAAAAGCAAAAATTACTGAAAAATGCAGTACAACAACTTTTCAGGTCAGTTCCTACACTGTACTTAAAAAGCAAAAATTACTGAAAAATGCAGTACAACAACTTTTCAGGTCATTTACAAAACCTGACTCATACCTTGTACTGTTTAATAACCACTTACCTAAGAAGTCCATCACAGAAAGGGAAGCAGAACTTCAGAAACTACAGCAAACTCAAGAAACCAGATAACTAGAAAGCTCAGACAAAGTATTTCTTTCTTGCTTTACATAACTCAAGTTAATCATTGTCCTATTTTGAGGTTTATCTGTCTATCCCTCTATTTTATCTGTCTCATTCAGTTGTTACCTAGTAATAAAGAATTTTATGTACCAATATATTTAGATCTATTTATAGATACATAGATATATTAAAAATACGCCAAACACCAATTTTTGTGAAACAAAATACTCAATTTGAGTAGAAAACACTGTATTTGCCTGTGCATTAGTGTCTACATGCGCATCTACCATATTATTATTGTTACATATCCATATAATCTGTGTGAGTATATATATATATATACATGCACACTCAGTAATGTATTTCCATATTCACATATACATAAAACAGTGGATGACACGTCCCCTGATAAAACCTGTTATTTCAACACTTCAAGTGAAAAGTGTTAAAATAAATGGCTCATCACATACAATGTGTTAAAATAAATGTTTATTTCAACACTGTGTGTATCATAGCCATTTATTTCAACACTTCTCATTTCTCAAGACTCACACAACCAAGAGTAGGAGAACTGATAGCTATACCTAAGGTAGCTGAAGCACACAGCCCTACTCTGCTTGCCATAGGATGAGTAGGAAGTTACTTGACACGTTTTTTCCTCCCAGCAATAAATGGAAACTACCTACCTCGACTGTTCGTGGGGATCTGCATGTGTCTGTAAGCTGGTGGGCTGTGTCATCATTTGGAAAGACGGGCCATACCAGAGTCTCCTGAGATATTTGGGAAGCAGGCTGCTGCTACCAGGGTACAATTGGGAAAAAAAGCAAAGCACGGAGGCTTTGGAGAATTTCACTTTGCTATTTCTGACCCCGATACAAAAGCATCTGGGCAGACAAAGATTTATGTGATCAAGAGCAAAACCTAGAGCTGTTCCTACTGAGGGCTAGATGGGACGTGATTTTTGCAGGGCCAGTTATAATCTGGTGATCAAATTATGAGTTAGAGAACATCTGGGTTCTCACTTTACCTGCAGAAAACAGTTTATTGGGAGGATTCTTCAGCTCAAGACTTGCCTTATTAATTTCAATAACACAACTTGACAGGTCTTTGGAGCAGCAATCTTCTATCTTTAGGTGGTTTCCAAAGTACAAATATAGTAATTGGGGGCTTCCTGTTGGTGCATTTAGATTAGTGTCAGCATCTGAACTCGCCCCTACAAGCTGAGCTCAGACATTACATTATAGGCCAGTGTTAGCTGGCATCAGTTTCTTTCGCTGCTTTATTTTGGGAGGAAAGCGCAAGAAGCTCCCATTTTCTGGTAGCTCCTGCTGGAGCCAGAGGGCACTATGCCTTTATAGATCTGTCTCTGAGGGACAGGGTGAGGTCGAAGAAATTTAAATAATGCACAAAACCTCCACAGACCTTGAGTTCTCTCTGAGCAATATTTACCACTAACTCGCCTGTAATGTTCTCTTACAGCCCTCCTCCTTTGAAAAATTTTAAAAGCACGATTAGAGATTGTCTAGGCCCTAGCAAGACAGTGTGGCCTTAAGAAGATAACCACTTGGAGAGGAACTCTCATTTCTTTTTCTTGTACATTTTCTTCTCTGAAATTGCAGATCTGTTGGCTGGAATGGACAGAGCCCAAACCCACAAAACAAACTCATGAAAGGTCAGTGAAGACTTTGCAACCAGCATGCTCTTATCAGAAGACTGTTCTGCACCCAGACAATGAAAAATCGAGACCACAGTTTCATCAGCTCACAAATAAATTCACTGCCTCGAGCCAAGCCATTTCACAGTGCTAGTTGCCTATATTCAAACAGGTCTCTTCCTGTAAAATTACTCTTCCCCCATGCCACTTTTTTCAGACAAAACACTACAACCATTTTGTAGTAGAATAGTCTACAATGCAATTAAAGTCTTCCAGAAAAAGCCCACAATGCTTTCAGCCCTTCTTCAGATGTGATTAGTTCCAGAAAGAGCAGGTATCATGACTCCTTTGTAGGTACTGTAGGTTACAAGATTGGACCTCAGAAGTTGGCAACACATAATGAAAGTGCTTTATTCATAAACATCAATCAGTTTCAAGAACGGCAGTTGCTCACAGAATGGAAATATTCAGCCAATAACTACTGTAGACATTAAAACACTGTATGACAGATATGCAGTGCTCATTACACAAGAACGCTTTCTTATAATTACGGTTTCATAACTAGGTACATAAGTTTCTAAATATTAAGTTCCTTACACTTCAATTATTTTTAGGGCAGATATTCAGAAAAGGTTCTTCCCCCAGAGGGTGCATGGACACTGGAACAGGCTCCCCAGGGCAGCAGTCACAACATCAGCCTGACAGGGTTCGAGAAGCATTTGAAAAACACCCCTGGGCACATGGTGTGACTCTTGGGGATGGCGCTGCACAGGGCTATGAGATGGACACGATGATCCTTGGGGGTTCCTTCCAAATCAGCATATTCTGTGATTTTTTTAAAAATGAAACTTACAGGACAACCCTTAAGTTTTCCATGAATGAAAAAGACTCCCCCTACAACAGAGAGGTGATAACTTGGATTTAGTTGAGGCCTTAAATGTGCATGGATGACAATTTTAAATTTTGTTTTCTTTCTCTTCTTTTTATATCCATCGCAATTATAGGAAATTTCATGCTGTTTCTTTTCTGAGAACGTACTGAAAGCTGAAGAATCAGTGCTGTAATGGAAAGCAAAATAATTGCTTGTCCATGCCATGTAAACTATTTGTGGAATAAAGGAAGCCCAAACCCTATTTGCAGAGGCCTTTACAAGCTCTGGATATATTACTGGGGATTGGTAATTAAAACGTGGTTGTATCAGTCCTGCTTGCGACCACTCACACAACTCAGTGCTGATTTCAAGAAGAAATTATACCCATATCATAACTCCGCTTTCTGCATTAATAAAAAATAACAGCATTAATAGGTCTAAATATTCATTTGTTTGATGTATTCAGAGCAGCAGAAGGGGGTGCAAGGGAATTTAGTGTATTGCTCTGTCAGATCACTTTAATTATCCAATGAGGGTAGCTCAGAGGGTGAGTAAAGGACTTAATTGATGTACTTACTCATCCCCTCAGCTTCCATTGAAGAAAAATGGTAGCAACACAACTCCTAAACTGCATTTGTTGGTCTTCCGTGATCAAAGTAAAGGCCAATTAACAGAAAGCCAGGGCCCACAAAGCGTTTGTCGACTTTAAAATACTGATCAGAACACACACTGCTACTGCTAAACACACACCAGCAGTATCTGGCACTTACACAGCGCCTTCTAGGAGAGGATGTCCAAATGCTGTACAAAAGTATAACATTTTTAATCTCCCAGAATAAAAAGACTGCAAGGGGAAGCCTGGAAATGTGTATAAAGAGAGCAATTCCACATGAGCAGAGGAGACAGCAGTTGGCTCCCCTGATCACAAATCCCTCATCCCTTATCCCAGAATGTCCTCTTACCCTTTTCTCTAAACTGTTTGTAATTTAAAGGATAACTTTTTAGAAGTATGCTTTGTAAATCAACACAAGCCATCTCCTCTCAGAAGTAAATTACACACTAATATATTATTCTGTGTGTTTTTATGGATGAAGTATTATGCCCATTCACACCACAACCTCAAGCATGGAAATGATAAGGGCTTGCATAAGCATACAGGACTGTAGTTGACTTTTGCTGTCACCCATAAAGGAATTATCTTCTCCCCCCTTCCTGTTTTTCTCTAACTGAAAAGAAAACATATCTGATTCCCTTTAGGGGCGGTATCTTTGGGCAAAACTGTGCTGCTTCTGTGTTTCCTTGGTTATGTAGAATTCTTAGGAATTCTGAAGGTTATTTTAGGCAATCAATGTACATACCAAAATGAAGACACCCCATTTGCATGAGCTGTCACTGACATAATACTGCGTATGGAAAACCCAAAGAGGAAGACTCACAAAAGCATAAATGTTCTGTGTGAAACTCTAACACATCTGTTCAGCACTGGAAAGCCTGCATTTAAGTCCAAAGAGCTAAAAAGCCAAGAAAAGTGCATTTTTGGAATCAAAACAAATTATGGTAATTTAAGAAAATACTACGAAGCACGCAAAGGCTGTACAATGCCATATGTTGCACAATGCATCTGGTAATCAATTAAATGTATATGCCAAGTGTACTAGAAGCCCAAATTGGCTTAAGTTCTTTACTCAGAAATTTAAAAAGTAAACTAAAAGCATTAAAAACATGGTGCTCTTACAGTTGGTAAGAAACTGGATTTTTCTTTTTACCTACAGAACAAGCAAAAAATTAATCTCCTAAATTACCTCCCATGATGAATACGTGTCCAAACTTCACTTATGATCAATAGCTTTCAGAGATTCACAGTTTTAGGACATGGTTTGTTCTACAGTTTAAAAGATAAATGTGATTTTAAAATTATTTTATGCTTAATGTTTACTTCTGGCTTGTAGGTTTGAAATCATGTAGGTTTTATGCTGTCATTTGTGATTCTATACACAATACACTACTGAAGATGTCATCAAACACAGATGTATAACCAACCTTGCAAGTACCATGGTCCTAAATCAAATATGAATCCACAGTTACTGTATTAAAAATACAGCAGAAATCCCTAATTCAAGTGGACAGTATCACCTATAATGCCAAAATAAATCGTCTAGGATAATAGTTTCCAGACTTAGGTTACAGTGTCAATGCAGATTCTTGAGCTGTGCTAACTCACCAAGCTTGATCTTGCTTGCTAGAGCATGCTTGTCAATATTTAGCTCCCAGGGAGCATGTCATGAATCTTTACAAAAACTAGCATAAATACAAAATACTATAGCAGCTGCTGTGATCCTTTTTCTAACACTGAGATTAAATCGCTGAAATTTGTTTTGAGCTTTTTAAATCAGAAGATGTGTGCCATATACCTACTGGAAAAAGAATGTGAGAAACAGCACTAAGGGATTGCAATGCTGTTATTAGGGCTTTTAAAATACATAAGAACACCAGATGCTTATATTAGCTGAATAGAAGATATTTTAATGCCAAGCTTAAAAATATCACTTTCTCCTGTAACATCAGATTAGAAAATGGACTGAGATGAGATAAAATAATATACACCTGCATTTTCAAAAAGACAAATTTAAGCTGCACCAGTAAACCCTGCATCATTTACTTGCCATTTACTGGGATTTCACCACAAAATGTAGGTGCGCGCTGCCTTAGGCACTTGACAGCAGTACATATACTAACATGTAAGGAATATACTAACCTCAGATTGCTGATGCATCAATGGAGCGAGGAAGGAAGCCACCTCTGAGAATGCCTGACTCCTTACAGGGATGGGGAGGAAGCCTAGCAGTCTCCTAGTGAAGTGCCTGATGCTTAGGGGATAACCCTCAGCTGTACTTGGTTAGCACCTCTGCTTCCATCTGCTGTGTTCCCTGAGCTTGGGACAGCCCCAGAGGACTCTCGGACACAGACACATCCCAGCAGAGGCACAGCTCAGGAAGGCAGTGCAGGCAGCACAGGCAGAAGAGAGCACCCCTGCTGCCTTCTGTGCTAATCTTTGGCTCAGTGACTCTCATTTTTGAGAAACAGAAAGAAATAGCAAAGGACAGTGGAGGCATCCCAGGAAAAGCACAAGTTTGGAAAAGATACTAAGAGTGACTTTTTTTTTAGGATCCTCTTACACTATCTGACTCTAATAGTAAGCTGGGGATGTCCTCAGAGCTGTAAAATATTAAGCCTGAAAGAATAGAAAAATAAACACATCAAAAAGAAATCTTTGTGCCAGCCCCACACAGAAGGAACTCCATACTAAAACTCTCCACAACAAGATGGAACAAGACTTCCCTACATCTCACAAGGTTTACTTCCTTTCTGGATACCTGGTGAGAACTGACCATCTGGAGTGTTTTTATGAACAATAACAATGCAAACAACCTCTCTGTTATACCAATAAATCAGAATGTACCACACAGTAGATCTTTTCCTAATATTTCTTGAGAAAGTAAGGTGCCACCAGATCTTCTTTGGAAGTCTGAATTCTTCAAATTCCACCTTCAGTAATTCTGAAGACACTTCTCCTCTTATGTATAAAAAAAGAACAGATTCTTATGACTATTGTTTGTACCTTCTCTGCAAGTGCAAAAAATTTCTCAGTGCCTAGAATGAGAAGATTTCTCTGAGTACTCGCAATTGAAAGCTAAGCAGCCCCTGAGTGGGCATATATCCAAAAACTGGTGAAAACACTGCCAATTCTGGGGTACTCAAACAGGTGAACAGCTGACATGGCCCTAACAGAGTAAGTACAGCGACAGCTGACAGGAGTAAGATAAGCTCAGCCCAGTCAAAATACGGACTGGAGTAACCATGTATTCTTTTGGAAACCAACAAGTCGCTCAATAGGGTCAGGAAACATTTGTGAATGGACAGACACTACTGTAACACAGTTAGCTACGTCTTCACTGACATGCCTGCTAGCAAAAACCACAAAGCTTTCTCCTCATTTTGAGCTGCCTATAACAGATTTCGTCACAGCATCAACCTTACCTCGGTGCTGAGTCAGGTGTGGTACCACACATTCTAGGAACAGACCTCAGGCCATTAAAGACACCCTCTCTATGTATCTGCAATGAATTTCTCAGTGGGACATTGTGCTCAACACTTCTCCCTCTGCTCTCACTTGACCCAAATAACAGTGGTTCAATCCCTGACTATGAGTGTCTTTGGGGATTTAAACGGAACTTAGGGAAGATGGTTACACGGCGCATGTTAATGGGAAAGACAATTTCAATTACCCAGCAGTGCAGAAATTGCAAATTGATCATAAACTGGAAAACTGAATTCCTACAGCAGATTCCCTAAAATATTTTGTAGGATATGTCCCGTGTGTGAGCAGGACATTTATACAGCTCATTGTATACAATGAGGTGCTTGCATGAAAAGGCACATTAAAATGCAGATTCCCTAGCTGACTACTATATATTAGATATATTCCTTTGAACGGTTAAAAAAAAAATTTCTGATGGTTGTGAAATACATTTATAAATGCTTCTGGCAATCATTCACTAGGGATGAAGTGATGCCCAGTGAAATACAAACCAAGGATCTACTCAGTTAAACAAATCTGCTCTATTTTGTCTTCTGTATTTTATGTGTGAAGATGGCATTAGGATTTATTCCTTATTCAAACAACATACTAAAAAATACAGAATGTTAGCAGGATTTAGGTGAATAAAGACGTATTCCCTGGTGAGTTCATAATAACTCATAGCTAACCAGTGGCTGAATTTTCCAAGGCTACATATAAGCAGGACAACAGCACTAATGAGGTAAGCACATCCATCTGGTGCTGATTGGTGTAAAACAATGCCTTGGGTTTAATCTTGTTCCAAGTTCCGTATTTTCTTTTTTTATTTTCCTTTTTATTTTTTCTAAACTCCTGTATTTTTTGTCAAAATATCCTGCAACAGGATTACTCACAGCAAGCACACCTCCATGTCACTGTGAAACCTTCTCTTTAAGACACTTTGTGGCCCATTGCTAAAACACATCAATCAAGCACTTTGTAGGTGGTGGGAACAGTGAGAGCCTCAACACCCTCACAGAGATGTATGAGTTGTTGAAGCTACCGAGGCTACTGATCCAGAGGGAGGAGCTCACACACAATAGAGAAGCTGGGGTGTTTTGTTAGCAGTGGTGGGATCTCTCTTGATGGGAGAAAACAGTAGTCAGTCAGCCTATTCTGCAAGCACAGCTGTCCCACAGAGAGAAGGAAGAAGAGGAAGAAGTTCCAGGCTTGTAAATGTTAAATAAGAAGTAATTTTTCTAATTATTTGTTAGCTCCTATTTTGATCTGTAAATGTGATTTAATTTTTTTTCATAAATGCAAAAATGTGAGGGCATGAGAATATGCCCTCCACAGAATAAAGATGGGCTCTACAGAAAATATATGCAACTTGGTGACTGGAGCAAATCAATATGCAAAGTAATATTGAAAAAAACAAACATGCTTGAGACGCACCAAGTCAAACTCAGGGGTTTTAACCTCTGCTGATACAATTGTTACTCAAAATTGTCTACAAATTCTACCAGATTCTTAGTTTGGTTTTGAGGTTTTCATGAGGTGGGGAGATTATAATTAGAGCTTCTGCTCTGAGTGACAGGTACAGTTTATATTTTCCACAGAAGGCACTTGTCTCATTGATCGCTCTTAACTACCACCCATACCACAAACCCTGCTGTTGATTTGGGTACGGAATAACAAGTCAGCAGGCAAGATAATTATGGCCCCATACAATCAACAACAGGGTGCTTGTAACAGTTGGGACCCTATTTCCTTTGTCATGTCTTTCCTCTGCCTCCTACACTGAAGCTCCCTAAAGTTTCATAACAAGTATACAGGTTTTAATACACATAGACTGCAACAAAGCTTTGTAGACCTACAATCCTACTTGAACACTACTACCTGGAACCATCTTCTTTGTGCTCCAGTCCATGACCACACACCTACCCACTTGTTCTGGAATGACAGAATGTACCTGTGCATCACCTGCACACTGAGAGAGGAAAGCCTAGCCCAACTGTAACTTAGTGATCACCAGAGAGGGGTCAGCAGCCAGAGCGACCCCTCCAACCAGTCACTGCGACAGTAAAGGGCACACAGTTCTCTCAGTTTAGACACACTTTTGCAGTCAGTAGCAGCCTTTCAGTAGTAGGAAAGGCTGGAGAGTTATACTACACACCATCACAGCCTATAGACCTCATCCAAGCATAATTTTGAAGTCAAAAGAAATTTTAACTTCATTGTGACTATCCGTGGAGAGAGGTGAACAAGACTGAGACCCGCTGAGACTTAATGGTGCACAAACCTAGCAGTAGACTACACCACAGTTTTTCTTGATTTTTATTATTTTAATTAATGTACATTTGAAAATTTTGGTAGTATTTTCATTCCTATGTTAGAATAAACTGAAAAGTACTTAAATGCCAAGTACTTTTCAAGTAAATAATTCATAAGAGACTGAAAGTGGTTAAATGACCTCTGAAATTAATTATAGCAATCTTCTTAAAACAGAAATATTTAAGTTTTAAACACAATAATCTCCAAAAGACATGACACAAAAATACTCTGAGAGATTTTGGTTTTGGCATGTCTTTGCTTAAAATTAGAAGAGGTGACCATAAGAAAAAGACACCTTTTCCCTAGACTTCACAGACACGGAAAGACAATCAACTCATGCTGACAAAGTCACCACCATTGGGTTTAATCTTGCTGATATTACCAGAACAAAAAAAAATTTCACTTCCTGAGTGATTTACACCTCCTTATCAAGTTATAGTTTACCTGTGGTACATTCACCTATACCCATTACTGCAATCAGGTTTACATACAAACCCCTGGTCCACCAGCCTGCTTTGAAACATTCTGATATCTCTTTTACCTTCTCTATTCATTTCCATTCTTTGTTAATCAGACTGTGTCTTCAAGATGCTAACTGTGAGAGCACTCATTACTTAATCATGTTAATCTAGACCATTATATGAACAGATTTCCAATTTTATCTGTCTGCACCCAGAATAAACCTTCATGTTCTTTCCCCTGTGCCTTTTTCCCATGATCTATACTACAGCAATTTTCTCTTATTTTTCTCATATTATGTCTGAGAAGAATTTATGATTTTATATGAACTGTTTCCTGACACATGCCTTTGGTTGCTATGAGTAAGACTCCATAGCTTAACAGTTATCTGTTTATTAAAAACCCCAATCAACTGTGAAATGAATTATTTCAACTGTACATATTCTTTATGAGCTCTGATATAAACAGTAAATCCAGAGTATTCAACAGCAGCAGTTTAGATTAACCTAATTACAGGCTATTAAACCAGAAGAATGTAGCCAATTGCACTTCTAGCAGACTGCAGAGAACAGCAACAGTTAATGATGATTTGATGGTTTTCTAGGACTTCGGAACAAATACTTGGCTTTTAGTCTAAAAGCAATGCCGGACATTCCTGTCTGATGCTTGGGGGATTCAGCCAACTAACAGATACATTTGGTGAAGAATCTCATTCTAGTCATGCCCTCCCTTCCTAATTTCCCTTTTCACTGTTTTGTCGTCTTTGCCTGTTCCTCAGGGAACCGAGTGATTGATAGCCTAATCCAATGACTGTATTACAGCTGCCTCAACTTGGACTCTTTTCCTTATCATTAGCAGTTAGCCTATGGTTAAATTCACAGCTCACTGCTTGGTACAGCCCCTGAGATTTAAGGGTCTGGCCTTTAGAAAATATTTAACATAAAATTGAAATCTTGACATACTGAGAATTCAGTTCTCTGCAAGGCTTCTTTAATTAATCCAATGTACTGTACCATTGTTCTATATGAGGCTCTGACATGGTGAACTGTTACTGAAGCTCACAGAGATGTGTAATTCTAAATTAAACACTCACTTACCTACACTGCATTTGTTTCCCAAGTACATGTGCATGAATGTGAAAATTTAAATCCAATCTCTAACAATAATAAACCACAAACCAATTACACTTAAGTAAAGACTCGTCATTCATTTCTAGCTCAGAATGAGCTTTTTTCAAAGTAAGAGGAGGAGAAAACACAGCTTTGTTCAAATGCTCTGTGTAAAGACTCCTCCTTCATTCTTCCTCCAGGACTCATTTAATCTTTTGGTGAATGAAATCAATTATGATCATTTTTAATCAACTACAAATGGCACCTCTGCTAAAAGTGTAAAGTGTTTTCTTTGTGGGAATGAAATTGGCTAGAAAATACTAAAAATGGAAAAAATATGCTTAGTTCTCTGACCTTATCTAGAGAATAATACTTATTTTTAAATAGCTATAGGAAGGATGTAGACCTTGATCTATGCTATAAACCTTTGCCCTACTTCCAGTCAGTCGATGAGCTGCAAGCCTCTATGAAAATGGCAGCTGAGTCCCAGATGAAAAATTATGCATCTCATAAACTGCTATTCTGCTGAAATGTCAAGCTATGGCAGGGCTGTACCTCAAACTCAGCACTTGGCATTTTCCTTCTGTCTGCTTTGTTGCCATGAAGCAAACATGAACAGTAAGGATTTGTGTAGGGCAGGTAGCAGGCGAGCTCCCTGTCAAAAATCTATTATTAGGGCTCTGATCTCTCCTGCATAGACCAGTGACGGCAGTACACTAAGAGAAATCAGACTGCTGCAAGGACACGACAGAAAACAGAGGACTCTTTGTGAATCCTGACATAATATATGCAAATAAGGGCTTTTAATGGCTGAGCTACATTGAACAGGAATAATAAAACAAAATTAAAATTGTACTATGGCATATATTTGTTTTGCACCCCTTTCCACACTGTTTTATAAATATATGTTAATGTAAATAGTCTTTAACTCTTGGTAAATATTTGTATTAAACAGGAGTGCCTACGCATGCATACGTTTTGTTTTGTTTCCAGTGATGGGCAGCTTTTTATTCATTTCTATTGACCAAAATCCACACTGTACTGCCATTGACAGAACTGTGATGAGTAAAGTGAATGCTCTTGGTTGTTTTTTTTCACTTTTCTTCTAATGATGTGTCATCAAATTAAAATTAAAAGGCAGCCCTTATTATTATAACTTCAACTTTTTCTCTTTCAATATAATTCATACATTTCAGATTAGAATATATGCCTCTATTAATGTCAATATACATTTTAATTTAATAACTCCTGAAAAGCATTCCCTTAAATGTCACAATTGCTCTTGGACAGTGTTTTTCTGTAAAAACAGAGAGCTCCACTAACTTCAAAAAGTAAGTAAAATTAACTGCCTCTGCTGGTTCCCAATAATTACGCATTCCTGTGTTTAATGACTGAATCCACCACCTAGATATCCTCCTTCTGATATCCCTTCTGGGCAGCTATGAAGTTATAACACACAGCTTCCTGAATCTTGCTTTTCTGGAAAACAAGCACATGCTGTACAATAAATTTGTGCAAATAATGCCAAAGTACTACAGCATATAAAAAATGGACAAAACAATAACAGCACACAGACATGAGGTATTTGAACTGCTACTGTAAAATACTGCAATATTTCTGAAAAAAAGCATTAAAAGAATACATAGTGAGTGCACCACAGAGATATTTGCTTTTAACCTAAGTTTTTGCTAAGTCCAGTGTATGGTTTTATAAATTTATCCTCTAAGGATTTGGTTTCCAGACAAAAACAAAGAAACCAACAGATGACAAAGAACAAAAACCCATGGAAATTCGAACAGAAGCTCTGCTCTATTTTGCTTGCAATAGATATCCCATTGTGCTGCAATGTGATGCGTTTTATAAAACACATCTGGAATATGGAAACATTGTATGAAAGCTCACGGAAGAAACTTTTTTTTTTTTTAGATTTTAAAATACATTTCAAGGAAAGAAATCTGAGGGAAACATGCAGCTGCTGACAGTATATTAACATTTCTCTGAGAAACCTGGCAACTAATTCTGGTGTCTATAAAATACCAAAATAAGCATTTTCAAAATAATTTGTACTTACACAAACTAAAACATCTCATTCAGAGCCAGAGGTCATTATTCTTTGTGAGCATAAAAAGCCCCACAATTAGCATCTTTCTAATAAACAAAAAATAAACCTTGCAAATACTCAGCCCATGCATAGGAAGAATTCATGAGCAAATCTCATATATTCTACATTCTCAAACCTGAAATACTGCTGGATCCATTCTAAAATCTTCATAATGGAAATCAAACTCTCTAATGCTGCAAACACATGTTAACAGTTATACAGCTTGAAAAACTGTATCTTAATTTTAATATTTTTTCTTTCATCACAAGGGCTGATTTCCTTAACCATATTTTGTATGGACTTCATTAGGACAACTACACTCTTTGAGTAATGAGCAATTCCTGAAAATTTATTTTTAAAAATGGATGAAGACTGGGAGATTCTCTAAACACAATGTCCTCTCAGATAACAGGGCCACAAAAATCCACCAGGCTACCATAGCTTTTGGACTCATCCAATGCTCCACAGTGCAAATCGGAAATTAATTTTCTTCAGAAAACAACAGTATATAAAATTAAAGTGAAACTTTTCATGAAAGTATTTTTTTTTTCTCAGCAGGATAAGAGGTAAAATAAGAAGAAAAACCTGAGAGATTTTATAATGCTCGATATTTGTAGGGTAAACTTTGAATCCAGGGGGCCCAGCTATGACCTGGGCTCACACCTGGGATTTAAACCTGGCTCTCCCAAGTCAGGCTCATGTGCAGGTCAGCAGGCTGTGCTAGTATGAGTGTGTATCCTATGAGAGCTGTTTCACTTTGTATTAATAATTCAATATTTGCAGGGAAGTGGAGAAGAGAGAGACTAATCCTACAGTCTAGTAGTCAAACATCCACCTGGGATACTGGGATCCCTCTCTGTCAAAATCACCCAAGAAACAGGAGGGTAGGAAGGAGAAAACAGTGATGCCTCTTGCAGTTTAGTGATTTTCAGCTGATCAAATTAGATCAAAACAGGAAGGTCACTGCCCGAGCACCGGCTGGCAAGAAAACACTGACTGTGACAACTCAAAACTAAATGGGGTTTCAAAGTAATCCCATTAAGTCTCTCCTTCTCTGAACAATTAAAAAAAAAAAAAAAGTTAAAAAAACCCCCAGAGACAAAAGCCTGTTCTCAAAACACCTCAGGACTTGGCAATGATGTTAATAAACTTCTTTTTCTTCTTATTTTTGTTTATGTGAGATAAATCATAGGAAACTCACTATCATTTAGTAATTTAAGAGGAATTATAAAAAAAAAAAAAATCCTGCTTCAATGTCTCTCATTTAGAAAAACAAACCTCCTGCATACAGGTGCTTCTGCATGAGGCAGACAAGAAGAGAAGGGATGAAAAGGCCAAGGGGAAATTTTCTATGGAAAATATTTTTTCAGTACACGGCCATGTAGGAGGACATTTTTGAGCACTGGAGGACAGGGAGGTCTGGCAGTCAAAATGCTAGGCCAGGGTACTAACACATCTTTGTTATTTGTTCTTTGTTGGAAACTTCGGTCTAACTCAGAGGAGGGAGTTTGCACTCACCTGGAGAAGGCAACCTGCACTGCCCTAACAAACTGTGGACACAGTGAATTTATAAACCCCTGAAGAACACTGGTCCTTTAAGAGATTGACTTCCTGTCCCGTGACGTGGTCACTGCCAGCAGGCAGACACAGGGGCTGGATGATGCTGAGCGTCACCGCCGTTGAGTTAAGGCACATTTCAGACCTCACCAGGACACCCAAGGGTGCCGAGAGCTCTGCAGGGCTGGGGCCAGCTCCCGCCTCAGCCACGGTCACACAGCACCGTGAGTGTGGCACCCTGAAGGACAGGAACTCCTGCCTCACTCTCTGCACCTCTGGGCCACGTGAGCATCACTGCTAGTCCAGAATACATGCACATGGAAAAATCCAGAAAGCCTGATCCAGCTTGGCTGTGCGCTGTATCTGCCCTAGGTTTGTGCACAACAGAAGAACAATGAACCAGCTGTGCTTTGGGAAAACAAGCTGAAAATGAACCAGACTTATTGCTTCTATAATAGTGCTGTCTTTCACTTCAAAAATTAATTCTCTCTTGAGAGGAATTATTTGGAAAAAACAACAAAAACTTACTGACTCTATAATAGATAATAAAATAAAACAAATGTATGCACATCAAAATAGAAACCCAATGTGTTACGCCGAGAAGCGACTTTCATGCCAAGACCACAGAGCACTTCCCACCAAGCCTGTAGGCATGTAAGTGGTGTTCCTGCCATTCCACAGACAGGAGAAATAGAGCACGGAAAGGTCAAGTGTCTGGCTGCAGGCCACATGTCTCCGCCACGGCACAGCCGGAACAGAGGCATGGCCACCCTGCCCCTTGCTCTGACAAGATGACATGCTCTCCCACTTTTTGTCTTCTTGTAAGCATGCTAGCTCTCCTGATTTAAAATTGCTTTCCTGCTTTTGGAAATTTGTATACTGCTAGACCCGGCCACTGAGCAGAATGTATTGCAACATGCTGCCGAGCTACTGATTTTATTGGCTCCGTGGTTTTCTTTTGTGCAAGGATTTGTGGGACTGGGATCCAGTGAGGACTCTTTCAAAACATAATAAATTGACAGCATTCCCAGTATTTTATATATATTTTAAATAAGCAGATTTGTGTTATAGTAATGGTGCATCCTAAAATGTCATTTTCTCTCTCCTCTGATGCATATAAAACTTTGGGAAAAAAAATTATACTTACACATACACACTAACAAATATATATAAATAAAATAAAGAAATAACTTTTCCTTGTGTCCATTTAGTATTATAAACCACAGATGTGCTGGTACATCCTCACTTACAACTGGGCATGTAGGTACCACTGTAATTTACGCTACATACATGTTTCAAATTTGTGACATAGACACACTTCTCATAATGCAGCCATTTTACAGATTTTATTAGGCAGAATTATGGTAGGAAGGAATATTCACAAATTGCAACTTAAATGAGAAAATGTGAATGGTGTTACTTACATAAAATACTACTGCAATAGTTCTTTTATTAATTTTTAATGCACAGCACCCACTGTGACCTCCTTTATTCTTTTCCTGTCAACATGGCATGCTAGAGAAATTGAAATGGGCTGTAGCTGTTCTCTTCTTGTTCCCCTCTTCTTCCCATTTTGCATAATATTAAAATGTAACATCTTACTGGACTGTCACTGTGAAACCATTATGCAACAGGCATAATGATTTTTTCTGATTGTTATCACTTTCTTACTCTTCAGCATTCTCTAAAAAATTCCAAATTCTACGTAGTTATCTAAGGCAATAACGCAATTTGCCACTGAATACACTCATCTGAATTAAAGTTTGTTTAAAAGTCGTCTTTTGCTACATCTCCTATGGTTCTCTAAGGATAACACCAGTCACATATAAAGCAATAAAGCATATTTTTGCCTGTCTGGTCTCCTCTGATTACATTTTTGGGGTGAGGTAGGAGGCGGGTCTGATAGAATAGTGTTTGACTCAATCAGGAGGATGCCATTACTTCTTTTATGTATATTTACTGCTACCTCTATCACCAAGGAGACTAATCTCCATACCAGTAAAGACAAGAAGCTCACAGTATTGTCTTTGCAGGGCCAAGTTTATGTTGTCACAGCAACAGAGCTCACGGGGTCAATAGATTAATACATCAGTGCGCACCGGCACTGAACTGGAGTGTAAAAGTTTTGCAGCTGGTTTGAAAATTAAACTGTGAAGCCGAACTTGAAAATATGGGCTACACAAGATATTCTTATATATCTTGAGAAATAGGCTACAAAAATATGCATATATTTGCCTAATACTGTCTATCATTTTTACCATATTGCGAAGAGGAGGAAATAACCTCTCTGGAAAAGGTGCACTTGGTGGGAAGGAGGGAGGAAGGCTGAAGATTGGGCTATGAAACATATACTGCATTTGGGTTGTTGATATTTCCCCCTGCGATGCCCTTTCATTAGCCTCTGTCTAACGTGGGGCCTGACAATTGTGACAGGATGAAAAATTTGAGGAAAAGCGAGGGTCACGAGGGAAGAGATTTCCTTCCCTCTCCAGTGACCCTATCACGGTATTCTGATGCAGTGCTTTACCATTAAGGAAAGGGCAACCCAAGAGCCTTCACACTTAATCTGTTCCATCTGTCATGACTTAGAAACATTGACCAGCAGTGAGCTTTAAGGACTCAGTGCGACTGCAGACATGATATTCTAGCTCACTACAAGGACCTCCTGATGTTTTGAAAGCCTCCAAGGAAGTACCATGCATCAAAAAGGGCAGCACCTACCTGACATGCCACCATATGTGGTCCTCAGCCCTCGACCAACTGCTGGCCAAGGTGTGCTGTCTGCTTTCAGTCCCATCAGTCCTGACACAGTGTTGGTGGCTGTAACACCATCTGCGCCACCTGTGAAAGAAAAGGTCAGTCGCTTTTTGTGAAATCATGTGTATAAGAACAAGAGAGGATAAAATACAAAAGAAAACCTGTGAAACTCTGAAATAACTAGAAATTCAAATAAACAGCTGGAGAGCAAAAGCAACAAACTGCAAGGGGATGCACAGGAAAGTCCTTATGACTGATCCTGGGCTAATAAATTTAGCACTAGCTTCAAGACAGGATGCATCAGCTGAAAGAGCTGCAAGGGCTATAAGACAGCATGTGGAAATGCTGGGGCTGACAGGCAGATCTCTGTCCTTCAGCTGTGTGGGACAGAACCTACTACAGTGGTTGTTCAACACCTGAAGATACCCCAAAATAGTGGCCATCTCCTCCAGGCTTCTGTGCAGCAAGACAAAAGCAGCAACGTGACAAAGAAACAATTACCATGGTTCTAAATGATGGATTAATACACCTACTTGCAAACTTATTTGCTGCCATGTTGTATTTTAAGCTCTAAGGGGAAAAAAAAATATATATATATACCTTCAAGTAGTGAATTTTTGTTTTCTCAGAACACACACACCATTTTCACTACTAAATATAGGAATAAGGAGATTTACAGTGGTATGGTAAACATACATATATGACAGAAGTAAAAGGATGCAGGGTAACACTATACAATTTATTGTCAACAGTCTAACGTGGTTCTCTTCATATATGGCTCCTTTCTAGATGCATGAACAAAATTAGGAAAACTTTGATCACTGTGCTGATTCTAAATACATCAAACAAAATATTTTCATATTAGTTTCCGTTGTTGTTGATTATTTCAGCAACGTTCCTATCATACCCCATGCAGCAAATTAGTAAATCTGCACAACTTGCACACTGGAATCACTCACCTTCCCGTGCAGCCATTGCAATTTTCACAATATCAGTGACATTTGGGGTCAGTTTGGCAAAGAAAGGAATGTGAACAGCTTGTCTAACCCAGCGACAGATGTTCCGTACCAGCTCTGGATCCTGTTCAAATAGGCCAGATAAATATAGAACATAATTAAAAGTAA
Source organism: Hirundo rustica (assembly GCF_015227805.2). Taxonomy (NCBI): domain Eukaryota; kingdom Metazoa; phylum Chordata; class Aves; order Passeriformes; family Hirundinidae; genus Hirundo; species Hirundo rustica. The sequence goes on from NC_053458.1 coordinate 18,125,074, forward strand.
TACGAACAAAAGGTATATTAAGGAAATAGAAAACTTTGCTCTAAGTGGCTATGCTGCAATTTTGTGAAATTGCACACCAGAAATGAACTTCATCTCATTAGTTAACTTATTTCAGACATACCAAGGAACTGCAAATCCATTACAGAAAGGTTAGCTTGTGAAAAAAAAATGGGGTTTTTTATTTTTTTTTTCCCCAGAAGACAAAGATATCACAAAATGTTCCCCTCCCAGAGAGAAGAAAATACCTTTTCGGATGACAGAGGCTATTTTACCCATTTATTTTAAAAAATACTTTCCAGTTTTAATGACTCACTTGATGTAACGTACATTAAAAATGAGCAGTTCCTATAAAATAATGTGAACCTGAAGCATTGTCTGATCATGCCTTGATCAGAGCAAGGATGAATCGAGGTTGCAGGGCTATCAGAATGCAATTCAGCATTTCTGAACTCTGAGAATAACTTGGGATGGCCATAGTGTAAATGAAAGATCAAAATCTTCTCTGTTAAAGCCAGAAATCGAAATCTTCAAGTGTTGGCTCTTCCTGATTTCCAGTCATTTACTTCTCTCATGGAATACATCTCACGTAGACAGTAATCAACTACCCTTTCCACTGAGGACAGCCCAGTGGAACTAACACCTGCATCTGGCACATACAAGGGTTCTTGTTCAATGTAACAATTGTTTTATTTTTCTGTGGGCAATTGATAATGCTCTTCAACAAATACCTTAAAATTTGCAATATTGATGCATGTAGAACATGGTGCATGTTCTGGTTAAAAATTGAATTGGTGCCATTACAAGATTTAGCACAAGTATTACCTGTGGGTAGGTTAATCAGTGCTGCAGCAATTATTTACATTTACTAAGTCTTTATCACCCTCTCAGATAATTAAATCTGTCATATATGAATAATCTTCTCCCATTTGGATATTGTAAAAACTCAGAGAGCTGCATTGCTATGTAGTAACTGAAAATGAGACGAGACTAAATGAAATTTAATTTAAAACAATCCAGTAGACACCAAGGCTGCCAGTCTAGTGAACACACAGGAAATATCCCCTTGTTGTTTTTCCTTTTTACACCAATGGTTAAATACAAACAAAAACCCCACAGGCTGTGTTACTAGAAAGTACACAATGCTTGACATGAATAGTAAAATCCTAAGACTTAGCTCAGGCATCCCAATAGAAATGGTGATCCCCTGCCCTGAAATATGTATGAAATGCTGCACCGGCAGTATGAAAGTAGTTGCAGCTTTGATTTTCATTTCTGTTTTGAATTTCCTTGAGGCCCAATGCAGAAATGAGAGACCCTCTAGAAGACATGAATTGTACATCCTTTATGTTAATTCTTCTCCTTAGAAATCCTTGTGATAATGTTCAGGATGTTGGCACCACATAACTCATTATGCTGACTTTGTTGTGCTTACAGTGCTGCCATAAAAATTTTTACTCCAACACACACTAATGCCTTAAAAAATGCAATTATTTTAAATCACATTGAATAACTTTTTGGGAGATGACTTTCATAAAATAAAATTTTCATCCTACCTAAGACAACTTAACTAGTTTGTCTTTTTAGTGTTTTCCCCTGAAAGTAAGTAAAGATCTTTATTTTCAACCAGTTCTACTTCTTACACACCAAGATGAACGCAATTAATGCAATGGAATGGTCTCCTATTTCTCATGCTATAGTAAACAGTTTAAATATCTGATTGCACAGAACATGATTGGAAAAAAAGCCCTTTGGAAAGGCTCACTTGTATCGGCCTTGGAAAATTTCCCATTTTTGGTCTCCATAAAATCACATGTAAATTAATAGGAAAATAGGAAAAAATTCAAGTGAAGGAGGTAAAGTCTTTCATCCTAATTCAGTTAATATTCCAGGGAAAAAAAAAAAGGAATGTTTAGTGAGTAAACACTGAAAAAATGAAACAAAACAGTGCATTGTTGCATACTAAGACAATTACTGATAGAAATTGGAAGTGATGAATTTTATACAAACAAAAATTAGAATTCCCATTAAATTTGACAATTCTGAACTGAAGCAGGTATTTCTGATGGTTATTTTTCCCCCATAATGTTTTGTCCAATTAATTTGCACATAAGATAAATCTTTTATGAAGATAATGCTGGCTAACTTTAAAAAATGTCAGTTTACCATTGTTCCACACCCAAAAGCCACACACACGTAATGCGTCTTGCTGATTCCCTTTACTGTGCGAGTCCTACAAAGGAGTGGTGCTGGAACATTCAGATGATCCATTCTTCCACCCTCCTCCTCTCCTTGCTTTGCCTCCAGACCCTCCTGCTGAGGTTTGTCCTGGTGCAGGAGCGAACATCAGAGAGCCACCTCAGCCCATCCTCTCTTCTGTCACAGCAGTGACACTGGGAGTGCCCAGCGGTCACAGCCTGAGCATCCCTGCTCCCAGAAGGATTTCTGTCATGAAGCCACTGCCTGAGAATACCAGAGCTTTTGTGCTCTACAGACAACTAATGTATTCGTAAGGAGGAATAATATCCTCACCTGGTTTTGTTTTGTTTTAATTCACATTTTCTTCTTTAGATCATGAAGAGAAGTTATTTGTTAATTTATAAATTTCATAATTCCCTGCTATACTTGCACTAAGGACTTGGCAAAACGCATTCTAAACAATCAAATGGCTGAAACCAGAAGATATTCATGTCACTGGACAAAACATTTTCATAGGAAATGAATAAACTACATTTGTATAATCCATGGGAAGTTCACCGGATGGTGCACAACCTCTCCATAGAAGCTTGCACACCTTTAGACTAAGACCAGTTTGCAGAGGTCACACAAGAACACAATTTTGAGAAAACTAAAGTGATTAGAAATAGAGAATTCACTTCTAAATGTAATCATGGACTAAAGAAATGCAGCTCAAAACTTCAGATTTCTGAGAATATTAGTTTGTCCCATTCAGTAAAGTTTTAAACTCAGGCACAAATTTAGCAAAGTGAGCAGCATGATACCAAAAACTAGTTTTCAAGAGATATGTACAGGCTTCATTTTGCCTAATTCATTTGACTGATTAAGGACTACACATCCACTTGGACTTCTGAAACACTGACCCCAATTCGCAAAATTGCTTTTTCCAATTCTTTCTTGGATTTATAAAACATTTAAGGATGAGCATATAACTCATGAAAGACTGAATCTTGAGGCCAGTAAATCATATTATAAAACATACTGTCAGCACTAATACAACATAAATATCTTTTTTTACCCCAATCTAAGTTTATGAAAGTGCCTGCAGCTTTTATCATGGATAAAGCAGTTGATGAAGTCTGCGTAGTCGAGAAATATTTTCTAAAAGGCTTGATACGTAAAATGTTACTAGCTGTAAAAACACCTGGGCATTTGTATTCACAAAACCAGCAATATGAACTAAATAAAATATTATTCTGCTTAATTTAGTAGAGGATTGTACTGCTTTTGGTTCAGAGTCTATCACGTTGCTAAAAATTACCTTCTTTCATTACACATAACTGGGTTTGTTGGTTCTCCCATTAATAATGATACAGTGTGATTGTAACAGAATGTGTTGCACGATTTTGCACCGTGTGTCAATCCAGAAGAATGAACAAATGCTCCAATGGACTGTAACATTCATTGCCAGAACACTTTGTTTATCTACTGTGTTTTAATTTTTTTTAAACAAACCCCATCTAAATAAAAGCTTGGTAAAATTATCATTGGCTAAAACATAATATTGATTCATGCACTGTACCTACAAGAATCTGTTGGTAATTTAACACCATATAAAGTCTCTTTTGGAATAAGCTGTACATCAGTGTGTCTTCTGTCTTCCTGTTAATCAAATAATGCTTGTTTATTCCAAAGGCACAGGAGATTTGAATGTTACAGGGGTTGTCTTTTTACTTCCCTAAGCAACAGTACAGAATCATTTTCCCTGAATATTCATTATAGCCTTGGGCTAGTGAAGCTTTTAATCCTAACTACTCATTGCCAATGGGTAGATATACTAGAGGAAAAACAACTATTCACCTTTTTTTTTTCCTAAATGATCACATGATAAGCTTAACTACAACCATAACTATAAGTCCTCAGAAGTTAAAGCAGCAAGTTGTCTACTGATTGCATTTGGCATCAGTAATGAGATGAATCCCCTGTCCTACCACCCCCGAGGCAGACACATCCTGCATGTTTAAAAAGCAGCGTGAAAATGCTGTGCACAGAGTAGGTCACCTCTCCTTGTGTTTCATGGAAAGAAACAAAACCATGATGAGATTACCATGGAAATGTCTGGCTGCAGATTTTTGGAGATTTTTATTGTGACCTATTTTCAGTGTTCTTTCAGGGCCCTAATTTTTGCACTATCCTGTTACTGCACAATCTTTAAACTGTGATCAGAACACCTCTCTGAGGTAGAGAATTACTATTATACTGTTCAATAAATGGAGAGAGGAGAGTCAGATAGCCTCAGGTGCACCTCCCACAACTCACCTTGCTTTGGTGACCAGTTTTGCAAAAGTCATTTGCATAAGGACTTGAAAAGGGTTGTCTGGCAGAAAACTGCACCTGATTGTCTGGACTGCCTTAAACGATGAGATATTTTACACATTAACAACAGAAATATTTTTAATACTTGGATTTAAATAGATTTTCAGAGTTTTTCAATTATGCAAAAAATAGAATTGCAACTACTTTAGGATAATAAACGTGTTTGTTAACTATGCAAATTCTCCTCAGGAAGCACATGTGTGAGTGCATATACATACACCAGTGTGCATACATATAGAGAGAGAACACAAATGGGAGTCTGAAAAATGTCATTTAAAAAAAAAACAAAACAAAAACCAAAAAACAAACCACCACCAAACCTGTTCAAAATTTTCCCCAAGAACTTCATAAGAAAGGTTAAGACTCAGCAGAGCACATTAGTTGATCTTGTCTAACTAGTACTACAGAAAATGGACCATATCTTGCAATTTTCAGGTTGTCCCTAAATAATGGTGGTGGTACTGCTTCACTAAGAACAGGACAAGGACACATACAGTTGTGGAAAGAATGAAAATGAAACTTTTCTCAGACAAAATCCTGACTTTACATGTGTATGAAGGCTTCATTACATAGACCTATTGGATTTATCACCGCACCTCATGCTGATGATTTGTGCCGGTCCATTATTGTGACTGTGATGATGGGAGGTTCTAGAGGGAACAAAATGTGTCGCAAGATGCAGTAAGACCTTACATGTAAAGTCCTTAAACCTCATCTATCACTGACTAAAACAACCTAAACAATAAAGTTTCAGAAATTAAAATACTTTCTTGTATTTAATGCAAGAGTAAGCCAAATCTTCTTCATACATGTCAAATATTTGGTGGCCACAAGACTATTCTGATGTGCATCTGTTGCCTATGAATTTTATGGCTAAATAATGCATTATGTCAGCATGTTTGCAATTTTAAGTGCCGATACTAAGTTACAGAAAACTTTTTTTTTTTTTTTTTTTAATTTAGCACACATGAAGCTGACATGGGATTTCTTATATACAGCTAGGCAAGAGTAGGCAAGTGGCATCAGAAAGTTCCTCATCAGTGCATCCTTCTCATGGCAGATTTTATTTTCTGTACTGGCTCTTCAGAAAGAAATCTTGTATTCCTGTTGTATCTATTAGCACTGCAAGAATTTTTGACATAAAAAAATGTTCTACAGCTAACTTCTCATTCTGAGCAGTAGATAGATTTTTCAAAATAGTACCTATAGCTATGGGAAAAGGAGGGAGTGCTTTTATGATTACAAGAATGGTGTAGCACAAGGAAAGTTTTTTAGGTGAGAACTTGCTAGACTCAGCTGTTAAATTTAATACATGTACTAGTCTCACTGTTTGACTCAACAATAGTTTACTAGGGAAGAGTTAAACCTATCCTCAGTCAAATTGCTATTCGACGGCCCAAGAGGACTCAAATGCACCCTAATCTGAAAAGCCAGAAAGGAGAAGAGGATCTTTCCCCATCTACTGGCAATCTCCACGCAGCCAGTCAACTTTCAAGACCACCCTACTCTCCCTCCTAACACTACAGTGGCACTACCTGCCACAACCTGCGGCGTGGACAAGCAGGGGCACGATGCATGTGGAGCAGCTTTATAAAGTGAGTAATGATCTTAATGATCTTTCCTGCAGATCCCTCATATATTCAATCCACTCTACCAGCTCAATGTGTAGCTATGGATCTGCATCTTTTAGAGAGATCCCACAAACTGAAGGAGGACATACTAGTCTTACAAGCTGTTAGTTTAAATATATCTACCCCATATTTCTCTCCCAGATTAAATATGGATCCAGAAAAGCATTAGGAAATCATAACTTAAAACAAAAAAGCCCCAAACCAAAACCACCAAAAATGCCTGACTCTGTGTGTGAAGACCTACTCCTTTGCTATTCACTAAAGTATGAAGAAAAAGTAAAAGTATGGGAATTCCAGCTTAAAGCATGGCAAGTATCTGTAGCCTCCGGCACATACATGTATATATTTGTGTGTGTATTTTTCTACTTATCCTTTACACAGCTATCTCTTCTTCCTCATATGAGAGGCCCAACATTTTCTTCATAAAAATGTCCCAAAACCTACACAAAATTTCCACAGTACCTAAATACAGAATTACAGTCAATCCCTATAGTAGGAGTCACCATTGCAGAATCTTGTGGTTAATTTTACTGCCTTCTTACATCCTAGAAAGGAGCAGTTTGGGCTGGCCATTTGTCCCATTTCAAACTTAATTAAAGCTAACAATTTGTTTAAAGCCTGTCAAAATAAGGGAAGGATTTCCCAGGACAGAAGACGAATAACTCTCCACTTCTCATCTGGAGTAAAAAATTCTTCCTCATTTCTCAGGAAATTTGACAGCTTTTGGTCAACTTCTATTGACCGCAGCTGTCAAAAAGAAAGAAATGAAGCAGTTTAACCTAAGGCAGGAATAACAGTTTTCATGGTTGTATGTGAAGCTATCTATATATATTAGGAAAAATTTAAAAACTGGCCTAAATTACATCAGAGGCTTTGGGTTAGCCTGGCCAGCTTCACAAAAATGTAGCTGCTGGGTGAGAGCTTATATCCCTCCAGCAAGAATCCATGATGTGACGTGATGCAAAACCAATGCCACACAATAAATTTTAGAGATAATGATAGAATTCAGGACTCTTTCCCTGTCAATACTGTATTGCTTTTTGGCATAAGATCCAAAGTGTACTAGTTTAGCCAAAAAAAAACCCCCAAACCACCCAAACTCCCAGAATTCAAAATCTCATTAAATATCTTCTATAAAATGGTACAGGAAAATCCCATTCAGGATAAAAATTAAAACCATCCAAACATGAATAATTTCATATTTTGTTTTAGGAGAATAAAAGTGTTTCATCCCACTGAAGCCTTCAGCTTTCATTAATTAACTTGTACTTTGAAACAAGAGGTCTTTCCATTGTGAAGGGAGATTGTAGAGGTAGGGGTTTTGGAAGCATTTCTAAAAGATCAGAGATTCATAGGAGAAAAAATTAAGCAAATTCCACATAGTTACCATTTAACTAAACTACCATAGCAACAATGTGCATTGTGACTATTGTTCACTGATTTAATTCAAGGACATACTTATTTTCTACTCTCTTACACAATTTAAAATGCTCCTTTCTTTAAAAATGTCTTTTGAAACAAGCCTACTGTGTAAATGAAGACATTTATGTTGTTTTTACAGAGCAAAATGTTCTCTTTATAATCTGAACAAAAACTAATATTTTTAAACTGAAAGGATATCATCTGACTTACATAACTAAGCATGTCCTACCCATGAAACAAGCTTATTTTGCTTACAAAATAGTGCATATTAAGATGTGGAAGAATAGCTTGGAAAATTCCCATTCATTTTTGCAGACTACATTTGTTCTTTTGGTTATAGATTTTTCAATTAGGCAAAAACATTACCACTTGAAGACCATGCAAAGACTATAATTCTATCTTTTAATTCAATTTAAAAACAAACAAACAAACAAACAAACAAACAAAAAGCTACAGAGAGTAACAACTCCCAAATCACAGATGTTTTTGCCAAAGTAAAAATCTACATGAGAACTGAGAGACCTGACTGAACTTTCTTTTTCCTGCGGTAAATTATAAGAACTAAAAAACTCCTGTCACCCAGCTCCATTCCTAGATGCTTGGACTTTATTAATTTAAAGTAAAGCTGCAAGCAAGATGTCAAAATTTGATCAGCTGCTCCTTCAGATCTGTCACTGCAAGATCCACTCGGGGGAGCCTAATTGAGATTCTCCTTTTCTTCCAGTGATACCGATGTGTCACTGGGCTAAATCAAGTCCCTCTGGATTAGGTCCAGGTTTTGGTCATGGCTGAACTGAGAAGTCATAACTCTGAGACTCTGTCTATACTGACAGAGATAATACTGGGCATTGAGAAAAGCCAACAAGAGACCGGGGTTCCTACTTCTCTAAGGAGTCACAGACTCTTCTCAGACTACTTTGAAAAACTGAAAGAACAAATTGGTGTACATTAGAAGACACAGAAGGGGTTTCTAGAGAATGAGAATTTCAATAAATTTTTCAATTTTAGCAGATCCCTTTCTCCCTTTTCTGTCTTACTCTCCTTCGGAGTCACAACTATTTCCCCCTACATCAGCCATTTAATTAAAACTTTTGAAAGACGCTAAAAGCACAAGACAAAAACCCTTTGATTGCCTCACTTCATTAAAAAAAAAAAAAAAAAAAAAATTGGAAAAGTAACTTGTTACGGTGTTTCTTTATTGTACTACTCTACCGGAGCTTCACAAATGAACGATGCTTAACATATGTCAAATAACAGAGAAAAATAAGCTGAACAAAAAGAACCCACTCCAATGGGTTTTCACTTATCTTTCACATATCTAAAAGCTGCCAATTTTAACACAGGTCAGCATCCAAACTCAAGAATACATTTATCAAAGTGTTGTGTGGGAGCTCCTCTTTGGAAATCTTATTAGCAGCATGGCACTCCTACACCCCTTCTGTGATAATGCTGCACCTCATGACTGAAAACCCGTGTGTGGACAAGGTCAAAAACGAGCTGGAGATTTTTGACTGACCAGTACAGAAAAGTAAACAAAACAAAACCAAAACCAAAACCAAAACCAAAACCAAAAAATTGTGCTAAGAACAACAATTAGAGGGATGTCAAGATCAAGCACAACTGAGAATTGAAAGGTTGCTTGCTGCCTTTAGTCAGCTTTGTAATTACGCCCTTTTCAGATTACAGGAAAGCTTTTTGTTTTCTCCCCAGCACAAAGAGGAAAAGAACTGAATTTATTTTGAAAGCTGATTCCTCTCTCTGTGCAGGTGGTTGAGCCATAATGTTTTTCCTTATTCTGAATGTTTGGGTTTTGTTTCATTTATTTTTAATTTTAAAATGTTATTCTAAGGAACCAGAAGAAACACCTCTGGTAGAAAACTTTCTACTTTAAAAATTAACTGTAAGACATTTCGTATTTCTTTATAGTTACCTTACATCATAGGGAAAACTGTCCTTTTGTTTCACTGTGATAGGTCTGTTAAAACTTTAGCAATGAGTATTGATTTTAATGCAATATTAAAGGCATTTAAGTTATAAGATTTTTTTTGATTTTCAGAATAAAGACCACTACAGTTGTCCTGAAAGGCTGATGCACTGATTGGCAGTCCAAATTACCAAATTATTTGTTCCAGTATCAGCTGGGCTTAAATATTCCAAGTGAAATACACTAAACCACACATTTACCGTTAGTAAACTGCTTGGACACACTGACTGGAAAGATTTATTTAACAGTGCTGGTGTACGTAAAGTGTTGATTAATAAAAATGCCTTTTTACCCCTGACAGAACAAAACATTTTATATTGGTTGTTTCTAGCCAGCCAAACTAATGTTTCTCATAGCACTGTAAAAAGTGGTATGCAGCATGATTAAATAATATTTCAGCTCTTTAGTTCATGCAGAGGTCACCTGCTAGAAGGCATAAGGGTTTGATTAGGTTTACGTCATACGTGAAATATTCTAAAGGGAAGCACAGAACTCAAATATGTCAGGGCTGCAGCTACAAATTGCTTTCTCTTGTGGTCAGGTAGGCAAGCTCTGTCCTCTCCTATAATAATAAGGCAGAAAATACTAAATAATTGAGGTAAGCATAAACCTTTGAAACACAAAACTAGGGTATTTAAAATCTATGCTCTGAGAAGAATCTGCCACCCAGTTTTAAAACGGCCATGAAGTGGGCATGTATTCAGATTTGGCCTATTGTAAAGAGCAAGCTTCCCAGCAGACTGTCGAACCTTCCTAGAAGCTGAGGCTAAATTTAAAGAAATATGAGTCTAACCCTTAAAACTCTCATGTAGACAGTGAAGAGACAGTTTTATCAAACACTGGCATAAAACTGAAACCATAGAAAGAATAAATTAATAATGTGCACCAAGATAAGCTATCTTAAAATATTTTACTTTACCTGCACAGTTATTTGTTGGTGATCACTTTGTTTCCAGTAAATCCTATTTACCAGATATCATGGTTACAAAAAACTGCAATGCCTTATGATGCAATCACATATCCAAAGGCAATTCAAAGGGCCTGGGCATTTGCTCAAATTTTCTATATTTCCCTCTTCTGAAAACTTCTCAGGGCATTAAAATACAATTTCAAGAACAAATACAGGTTGCAATTTGGTCTAAAAAAAGAAGGGAAAAAAAAAGGGTTGCTCCTTTATGGGAAGCAGTTCCTTTATGGGAAGCACTCACTACATACTTCATTGCTGTTAGGCTATTGAAGTGTCATTAAAATAGCCAAACAATGCCAGGTCACTGATACTGTGACCAAACTGACCTTCTCTGTGACATCTGTCACCCATAATGTGAATTTCAGCAGAAATGGTTCCATCATAGTAAGATTGAAAATAAGTATAAACCCAAACTGCTTTCATGCTTCATGATTTTCAAGGAAACAGAATAATTTTTACATTTGCTAAGGGAATACATTCTGTAGAGAATGCCTTCCTTACATAAATATAAGTCACCACACATAAACAGTGTTTAAAACCTTATTAACAGCCACAGCATGTCATTAAAAACTTTCAGCAAGTTGGTAGTGCTGTTAACATTATTGCCAAATTTATAATCCCTTTTTATTTTCCATTTTGTCTTTTGAGTAATCCAATTAGAAATCCTTCAAAGCACTAACAGTGGATTAAATGTTGTCAAACTACAATATGAAATTACAGAACAGAATTCTGATGATAAATCTATTAAACTTTGCATTTCAATTCATTTCTCCTTGAGTGTATAAAAAGCAGAATTCTTTAGAAACAACACCAATTAACTGTTGTACCTCATCATTAAGTACTGTCTCCTTTTAAAAAATAGAATATATGAGGATATAAAGGATGCATGCAAGAAATCCTTTTAAATCACAACATTTAATTACACCTGAAAATACACCTGAAAATTACAACAGAAAATAAATGAATTCTCAGATACTTGAGGAAGGTGAATAATGTCACCTACTCAGGAGTGACCATAAAGCCAGCAAGCTTTTCCTGCTAAGATTTCCAGTGAAATAGCTCATGAATCAATTTTTACTTGAAAGCAACTCAGCAAAAGGGTTTAGTTTATGAGGAGAGTTCTGAAGAATAAGGAACAGAAAAAGAAAAGAAAGATACATCTGCTGACAGAAGATTGAAAACCAATCCAAAGAGGTTAAACAACAAAACTGAATTATCATAAAGAATGGTGTTGGACCATGATCAGTGTGGGACCATGAACTAAGTCCACAAAACACATCTCCTGACCTGTGAAAAAGTGGGCTTAGATCTACATTTGTAAGAGTTTAAGCAGGCAGTCAGCAGCATCCCTTCTCCCTGCACATCTCAGATTCTCTCCCAGCAAAACAATGCCCAGAACAGGACATCCCTGCACATGCAGAATCACAGCATCACCACCTCAACCAAGAAATCCTTGTTTCTCAGGAACTGAATTTCTTGCCTCTGTTGAACTTCTCCCTCAGTTGAACTATCAAGTCTCCTCTTCATATCCATTTGCTTGGGCAGCAGGCAATTCCCCTCCTCTCCCCAGTTACCCAGTTTCATTGAACTTACAGTTCTTTGAAACAGTTTCGACTGAGAAACATGACTGAAAGAGGTCATCAAGAAATGCCCCAAAGCAAGAGACGGCAGCGGCAGACACAAAGACACTGAGATCAGCTAGGATTATATTCTGAAGAAACAGCCAAAATGGGTAACAGTGGCCAATACAAGAGAACAACAAGACGTATGAATCCTGAATCTCCACTGCAAACAGCAACACGAACCTCACTCATGCTGGTTTATACTGGATTTTGGGTGACAATGTCCACGCTGCTGCTATAGCCCCGTGCAGCACCACTCTGCTGTACTTTGCATTAATTTGTTGCAAAAACTGATACAGAAGAGTAAGAACTAATACTGCCTGCAGGACTCAATGAATTATACTTAACCAGCATATTATTGTAGGCTGATAGTAGAATGTCACATGAACACAGATATAATCAAATTCTGTTTGGGGCATCATTTATTTAAAATACTTCAAGCTCCTTGCTGGCAGAGCAACTGCGAATTAGCATGCTATGCTGTGCACTTCAATTAAAAAGCAGCCTCATCTTTCCCATTTCCAAGGTACAGCAGAGCAAATCTAATTGTGCCATGCAGTCAGCTCTCATCTTTGCAGAGTAACCAGGGCTTTGGGGTTTTTTTCTTTTTGTTTTTGACAGATTTGTCGTCTTCTGAATGAGGCAATGTAGGCTTTTATGAAACTTGTCTCCTAATTGCAGGCAATAAACATAAGCACAGCCAGCAGCAGACACTGTAGCAAGTACAACTGAAGCAAAATGAAAATAAAGGTAAGAAAAAAACCACAAAGCAAGTTCATTTCACATATGATCTGAATAGCTAAACCACCAGAATCTAGATTTCAATGCTCACAAGAGACATATACATTCCTTCTTCAATATAAACTAAAAAAAAAAAAAATCAAATAATTCCCCAAACCTAGAGCTTAACTGCTGAGATAGCCAAGATTTTTTATATTTTGGATGTTAGAAGCTATGACTAATTAATGAGAAATAGTTACATGCCAGGATGCCATTAACTTTTACAATATTTGCTTATAGCACTAAGGCTGAGATCTTTGAATATGAGATTAGTTGCTTTTAAATTGAGACCTCGTTCATACTGATTATCTCACTCCAAGTGAACACCCAAGTCCTTGTGCTTCCTTTTTTCCAGTGCTCATTTCCTATTCCTGGTACAAAGAATACAGTGCCTTTGGTTAAGAATTGACCAGGGTGAATTCACAGAAATGGCTGTCTGAATGAACTCCAGAGGGCAGGAATTGGAAGGTCCCATTGGACTGGGACTAACACCACCACCAGTGAGGCTGGCCGCAGCTTTGCCTGCCTGAGCCATAAAAACTCCAGAGATGGAGAGCACACAGCTCCACCAGACAACATATTCCTGATCTGCATCACCTTGTTGGGGAATTCTAATTTCCTAATGCAAATTTCCTAATTTGAAGCATTCAAAGTCCGCAATTTGCCCGTTGCTGTATCATCCGACATGACAGAATAATCTTCCCCTCTCTGTAGCTACTCTTGCAGCATCTTTGTCACATCCTCTCAGGTAGTTGTGAGCTGCTCTTTCCTTCCCTCTGCTGTTTTTCACTGCCCACTAGCCAAGGAGATTCACTGATAATTTTGAAGACTTTGGGTGTTACTTGTCCTAATCGATCTTGTTCTAATGTTTCTTGGGAGATGCACATTACAGCTCTCAGACATGGGGTTTCATCATAGCAGGAATGCAAAGTAAACCAGACTACTGACTCAATTTAACTATTTATTCATTCTTGGCAGAGCAGCTGGAGAGACTTGCTCACCTTTAGACCAAAACGACAAACACTCAAATTCGTTGGTTTCACACAACATTTTGATTTCAGAATAGTCAATGCCACTTTTTAGAAGGATAAGTAAGAAATAAAAAAATTAGAACATCTTTGCATGGTTTCCAGAGAAGGACAAAAAGGGCACCATAAATACACCACCACAAGTTAGCTGTTGAAATGTGAGTGCTACCATCTCACATGCTTGATTTATTACTTTCAAAATTTTATGCTAAAATTACTACAGCAACGAACTATAGTGGGAAAGTGACACTGTCATTTTTTATTAATCTGCTCTTCAGTATGTTGTCTTTATGTTTACTATTAAATGTTTTGTACACATAAGTTATCTGATTCAAAGAAAATCTGTGCATTAGTGCTGGTAAACTTAATGACAAATTCTCTTACAATTTTTAATTATATCCACTTTTATACAGTCGTAGATTGTTACAAAAGAATACAAACCTTAACTTTATTATCATTAATCAGCATTAGCAAATATAATTGACATTTTATACAGAACCAGCTTTAAGTAACTTATTGGCAGCAATACAGATACCTCTTAATATTACCCTCTGGCTAGCTACGCTGTTTGGGCGCCAGAGTGTCTGCACTAATGACTTGGAATTAAAATCAAATGAAAGCTGAGAACTGTAATTCAGTATAAAACAAACAGCCATACTTAGTACCGATTTTTATATACATAATTTGGATATACCAGGATCTTTTTTAATTTGCAGTTGATATAAAACAGTGAAAGTGCTTGAGACTAGATAACAAAACAGGACAGAGAAAAAAAACAAATCTGATGTTCCCAGATTTCTACACTTAGCCTGTAGGCACACCATAGGAATTGGAATGAGAAGAAAAAGCAGACAGTGTAATTAACCTTTCCTTTCCCTATTTTTTTTAAACAACAACAAAAAGGCAGAACATGTTAGACATTATAAACAGTAAAAATACACATTTTTCTGCCATTATTCTTCATCTCAGCAATTTCTGTAGTTTCCTGAGGATTTAATGTTCTTAGGCATGAAAGAGACCTAATCCTTTAAAAAAATTCCTATGAAGACATGGATTATGTTATCAAAAAGATTTAAGAAAACCTGCTTCAGTGTACAGTCAGGAAAGCTGCTCTGCCTCTCAAAGTCTCATGCCCTGACTTCCAGATATCGAGTGTGGTTTTTTTCCAGAGCATATCTGAGCCCTGTCTTTCCCACAACACTCGTGTATGACCTATTTGACTTCAGCTCTAGGGGAAAAAAATAAGTAATACTAAAATACCAAAATACTATCTAGCCCTTTTGTATCTTCTGATGGGGCTTCCAGGGGCCACCGTTCATAGAAGCCCCCTGAAGGGCTACTGATAAATCTTGTTGCACATATCATTACTTAATCCCATTTAACCCTATCCTTTACTTCAATAATCTACATTTTAAATCACTATAATTTAATTTTAGCCAACTCTGAGGAAGAACATCAGGATCTGGCTCTCTAAACATAGCTTGTTTTATTCATTTATTCATGTAAAGAAATTGATTCTTTTCTGAGCTTTCATTTTGATAAGACAGTTAAAAAAACACAAGAAAATGTTTAAGGAAGAGTAGTATATATTAAACATTCCAAAGATTATCCATATTGTATGGGGAAGAGAGAAACTTTATTATTATAAAAACATATATGTATATGTAAAGTAATCTTCCTTCTTTATGGATCTGATCTCCTCCATGGAGAGTCACAAATCCACACGATATCCCAGAGTGCTCAGATTTTGCATTTGCTTCTCTGATTTTACAATAGCTGAAAGATATGTAAAGACTCATGTAGCCAGACAGCTCCCTACTGACTCCACATCTAAGCAACTTCACATGCATACATTACTCCAACCACTGAAAGCTGAAAATAACACATACCTAAAAAAACATTTTAAAACCCCATGCTTGAAAGGAGCCTGTTTCAGTTCCTGTGTGGAACCTCCAGGGCTCTCCCTGACCAGACTGCACCTTCCAGAGCATCCTGCCCTCTCAGGCAGGGACACACCAAACTACTGAGTTATGCTCTGCAGACTGAAGGGAGGGAATTCCTTCAAAAACTTATCAAGATGGCTAAAATAGCAAATTGTTGTTGAATGCAATTCAGGGAAAAAAAATAATAATAACTACTACTGTTTTGTTAGTAGTAGTTATTACCCTGGAGGGCTTTTATGATTCTCCCCCATTTTTAATCATAACTTCAGTAAATGATCACTGGCCATAAAAAGCATCCAGATTACTTTCATTAAAAATAATAATCTACAACATGGACCAGATTGACGTAATTTTGTTCACAGAAAACAATAAAATGCCCAGGGCACTGTGCCTGACAGCACTGCTATGATAAAGCCATACTTGAAGTGTGTCCACTTGAAATGTTGCTCTGATTAAAGCTCCTATTGCCTCTCTAGTTTTACATAGTGAATGGTTTAGTTATCCAGCTACACCACAGCTCTTAAAAGTTTTGTGCTTAACTGAGGAAGTGAGGATGAATTAAGATGCTTACTAGCCCCTTTACAAAGATGAATAACAATGTATCAGTTTTAGGGTATATAACCATGATTCCCACTCCGCATCTCCCTCCTCCTCTTCTCCTCCCTGTTCCCAAAATGTATTAAGATAAGAAATCAAACAGGCTTCATAATTTGCAAACTTTGATGGTTAAACTCTAGAAATAATCTCTCCTGGAAGCCTGTGAACCAAGACTTTTCAGATACTTTCAATTCACCATATTTGGGCATGTTTCAGAGACAAAACAAATTTCAAACTATGACCAAAACTGCAAAACTCTACAAACTTCAAAAGGATATTAGTATGAGAATTAGGGGGTTTATGTGTATATTTTCTTTTCATGAGCAAAACAACACACATGCCCCTAATTGAAGCCATATGATTTACTGATAAACTCCGCAACAGATTTCTACATGGCACAGACATCAGGCATGGATAATTCCAGTCTTAACCATATAACAACAAATAACCATAACCAACAAATTTATAGGGTACAGAACATGAGCTCTTAGAAGAGAAGGTGTTAATTGTACTCGGTTACATGTACCAGAATGTATGGCCTCTTTCTGTGAAATACAGTTAGGTTCATATGTTAAAGACTGTGAAATGAAATGCGTGACTATCTCATGTCCTTCAAAATCCTTCGTGATATATGCAGTAATTAATAGCTCATGATTTAAAAGACATCTACAGGGCACTGAAATGGAAATCAACAAATTCTGTCGAAATGCTTTTTTAAAATTTTTGTTTTCATCATATTTCTTGTCAAATACATAATGCATTTTTGTTCTCAGCAAAACTAACCATTTTGTACATTCTCAGCTTTTTTTTTTTTTTTTTCTCTCATCACTAAATATTTAAACACATTCAACCTAAAAATCTCAAGCTGGTAATCTGCTGCTTGTGTCTTACCCCCTGAGGTGTAACTATCAATGTGGCAGTGCAGGATTGCTGGAGAGACATTAAAGAGATTGTGGTTCCAGTCCTACCTGCCCACAGGCCAGCCCCATGCCTCGCTCCCCCATACCATGAGGACATGATAAATTTAACTCCAGCGCATCAGCACCAGCAACCTATGAAACATGTGAAAACACAAAAAATGAAAAATTAATTTCAAGTAAAGTACTCTTTCCTGCAGAATTTACTGTTAATTTTAAATAGATTTCTTCAGACACTTGACTTATTTTTCTTTTTTAAGAGAAAAAGCTACAGTTATGACACCCTGGAAAAGAAGCATGTTGATCATTAGAGATAAAAACTTCAAAAACTGATGCGGTTTCCAAAGATTCTTAAGGAATTAGAGTGAAAAACAAAGCAAAAAGATACGAGCAGAATAAAGAGTTGGTTCTGGAAAATGTTAAAAAATTAAATGTATTTACAGGGCCTAAGAGCAGCACTAAGAGCTTTGGCAGGCAGTGTTACACAGGTGTTGCTGCACTCCCAACTGTAACTCAGTAATAAATTTTTCCTTTTTGCTTTAATGGATTCAGTCTCCAAATTTTCTGCAGGCACCTATACTGTGCCATAGCTTTTGTCATCAAATAAATTTGCTTCTGATGAACAAGAGGTTAATAAAAAGAAGTCTAAACAAACATATGATTCACACTAACTCCTGTTCATCGCCCTCTATTAGTTACAGTTAAAAGGGGAAGGAGCCGAGCTGTCCGAGGGCAGCGCACAGACACGCTCCTCTTCCTTTCTGAACCGGTCTGGCCTGACACCAAGCTCTCTCCTGTTGCCTTCCAGTGGCTCTAACTCGGGTTTTGTTCTGCATCTGCATTTTGTTTTTGCTTATTGAACTGGAGTAACTTTGCCTGCTGCGTGGCCACGGTTCAGCAGCTCCCAAAGTGCGTGAGCAGGGAGAAGCCATCCATCACTCCCGGGACCCCTCCCTGCTCCGGCCGGCTCCGCCAGCCTGGCCGTGCCGGGGCTGTCGGCCTCCCTGACAAGCTGACCTTTTGGATGAATAGGTCGTCCTCCTGCTGAGACGCTGTGCTACCTTCTGGGGCTTCTGCTCTCGTGAAAGCCACATCTATTACCTCCTAGGCAGGATCCTACATGTGTGATTAAACATCCCCGCTTCTCAGCTGTGCTTTGCAGGGCGCCCCAAACTAGCGCTGCTCTCCACAGGGCAGACACCAACAACTACTTCCTAGAAGAATGTTCTATCACAGAGGTCACACATCATTAACTGCATTTAAAGAACCACGTTTTTTCTAAAGGGGCAACATAAATACAAGCACGGATTGGAAATATGTGTCTTAAAGTTGGACAGCAGCACCACCGGACTAAAAAAACAGGAGCAAATGGCACAATAAAGCCAATCTTAATCAGTTTAAAAGCGGCACTGCTCCTGTCAAGCACAGATTCCAAAATATGATTTCATGCTCAATTAGGCAAATACAGGTATAAATTGAAATAGTGTTGAAGATCACCAGGCTAACTACTGATAATGTTTAATTTCACTTCCCTAAGTCCCCAAAGTGACTGTTGTCCTCCTAGGTTCAAAATGCTCAAAGAAAATGGAGAAGTGTCATCCCACATAACCACAGGAGGGCTTAGGACACTGAATAAAGCAACAATGATGTTCAAACATTCTGCCATATGAAAACAGAAATTCAGAATATCCATCACTCTATCCATACATTTATAAAAGCATATTTATAATTTAAACATTTAAATCTGAGCCAATATGAGCAATAACGACAAGGTAATTTTTTTCTTTGCTTACATTTGTTAATACTATGCTTTTAATTTCCTCTAGATGCTTTATGTGGAAAACGCACTTCAATTTAAACATAACTTTGCTTTCCATTCAGATATAGATACCTTTCTGAATGAAATTAGTGCAGTCCTGATGAGTATTTCTTATACTGCTCCCTATGGACACAGGTACACGTTATTAAATAGTTTTTTCCTCAAATTGAATGGAAACTTCAGGTGCATAGTCTGTTTGCATTTCTGTAAGATTGGATTTATATTATAGCAAGCCTACTGACTGCTATTATATATGCTGACTTTCTCAGCTATCATTTTTGAAAGTGTGTATTAAAACTAGAATAGCATTAAATGAGCCCTTTATACTTTAAATATTCAAGAGTTTTATATTCAAAATTTCTTCTGGTGCTGTCAAACTAGTGTGCCTCTAGGCAAGGTAAGATCAAGTTAGGCTCTCAAAGGTAGAATTAAATTTTATCAGGGCATCTGTCATAATATACAGTTTGCTTAAAATGCAAATAAAAAGTATATAGATTCAAAGACTAAAGGCTTTCCAGGTAGTGCTTAAAAATCCAAGGGATCATTTTTATGGAACAGATTTCCTTTAAATTTACATTTCCATCATTTTAATGAAAATACGGAATAAACAAATTATAATGGACGTGTTTTAAATTCTCATTTTTCACTCTGAATCTATTTCTTTCGAGAAATTCCTTACTGCAGCTCTTGTTTTCAAGGAGAATAAAAAAAAAGAAAAAAAGTGGAAACACATTTAGGAACCATTACCTCAGCCATTTTTGAAAGTTCAGTCCAATCGTCCCTGTTATAGCTGCACATGATGCTGGCAATCAGAACCTGGAAAGAGCATATATACATTATTGTAATACTGTACATTACTGTGACTCAAGACATGAACTGCACAGCCTGCATATGGGAACTACCAGCTGTCTGCCAGGAGCCAGAGAGTGAAATACAGCTGCAGACTTCACTGGGGACAAGAAACAGTGAAGAAACTCATCTGCCACATCCCTGGTTTGTAAAGAAGGTCCATCCACGTGCATTATCCTTGTTGCGTGACACAGTGAGAACAAAGTCTGTCCTACACACAGAGTCAAGCGGAAATTGTCAGACATACCTGTTCCTGAGGTCTGAGGAATGAAGTTGTTATTTACTATTAATACAAATGACAGAAGCATTTTGACTGTTTAGAGGTAGGTAAGACATCAGTGCATGATTTACACTCTAACATGGCAGTGTATGAACACAATATTCCCGCTGACTTCAGGAATCCAGGATACATCAAATCCAGACCCTGGAGTCTCCCACCATGTAACTTAAGACAGTGACAGACAGCCAGAACTATCATATGTCCCAGAGGCAACTGGAAGGAGACTTTCAGGATGTGGGGAAAATCTGCAGGACTGGGAGAATGGCCCAGGGAACCCCCAGCCTTTGTTATCCCACGATGCACATTTTATTTCCTATTCACTGACTGGCCCCAGTTCCCAGAGCTATTCTGTGTAATTGCCTTTCCTTCTCATTACACTGAGCAACTTTCAAGTCCAGGTTCTGCCTCTAGCTGCTGCTCCCTTTAAAATATTTCTTGAGGTTCATGTTTTTAGGTAAAATAAGTTCTAATAGGATTCTCTGGGGTGTGGGAGGGCACCTAGATGCACAACTTACCAGTTGCATAACAGTGCTATTTACTGTTAAATGAAAGTTAACTACTCCTCTGGTCAATGCGCAGCTCAAGTGACAGCGCTAATTTCTATTTAAGACTAAAATAAAATCATGTGTTCCAGACCAAAGATTGAAATTCTGAAGTTGAAACATTTTAGGTCAGTTCAGCAGAGAAATCAGTCCAGGAACTCCTGCATGAAGGACTTCTTAGAAGAATGATATTTGGAAGAAAAGACACAACAGAAAACTATATTGCAGAAACTAAAAGGTTAAATCAGAAAATATATCACAGAACTTAACAGAAGTCTACCAGCTCAGTCTGTGTTCAAAGGAAACACTAGGAGAGGAGAACAGAGAAGCATCTGGCCATGCTCTTGTTTATTTGGCCCTCTTACATGAAACTTTCACATGAAAGTTTGATTGACAGATAATGTGACATTTGATTTTAATCTTTTTGTTTTCCAAACAAGCTTTACTGTCTCATTAATATCAAGGGTGAGCTTAATCTGTCACCCCCTCATTTTAACACTTGTCTTGAACTTTCCCATCATGCTGAGGGTTAATGACTCATTCATTTCAAACAAATACCGAAAAGCATGCTGTAGAAAAATTGTCCAACACACACAATTGCTGGAAAATGTAAACTCACAAATCACCTCCATAAGAAGAAGGAGATATTTAGTACATTCAGAAGGGAGGGAAACACACTTTTAAAAGTAAGGCAGGTATGGAGAAAATTTGACATGGTGAGATTACATCCTATTCATTTAAAAGGACAATACCATGTATCATCATCATTATTTCCATTGTTTTGCTCTGATGAGTCTCTGCAATGAGCCCACCTACCTGCAGACTGCCCACCCACCACCCTTCTGGCTGCTGTTTGCAGCATGGGAGGCTGGTGAGAAGGGAGGTGTTTGATGAAGTGCCTGCCTTGCCCGCAGGTGCCCATTTGGGATCACCTCTGGCATAAATATAAGGCCAAACTCTTCGTTAAGCACACACAGTCATTAGTGCCCATGCTTTTATTCCCCTCTGACAGGGAAAAAGAGTCTCTCTCCTATACCATAATTTTTTAGATTGGGAAAAATCTTATATAGCTGTATAGGTCAAATGTTAATGAAACAAAATCTGCTCTGTGTCCTATTTGAATATTCAAGATAAATTGAGGGCTCTGGAAATAAACAGAAATCTCTTTGAAAGGACTTCAATTTTTAAAAGCAAAAATTGTGACAAATCTAAGAAATTATACATGACAAAAATTTAAAGCAACTGGAATTTATCTAGAAACCATATCTTGTCAAATTCATGCTTTTTATAAACTAACTAAAGTAAAAAAACAACCCAGCAGCTCAGACACTGACAACATGATAAGGATTTTCACAGTTGCAGTCACAATCCAAAGTACATCAGAAATCTGCGCAATTCAGCTTTAAAACAAACCAGATTTTTCAGTGGGGAAAGTTGTAAGACAACAAAGGCGGCTGACTATGTTCATAAGTAGTTAAGTAAGGTTACATCAAGTGCTACTAATGAAATTTGAAAATTCTGCTGGGAGTGTACAAAAGATGTTTCAAAGAGCTGTTAATTAAGACAACGTGTTAATTTAATATTGATTAGGTTTAGGATTCATATTTAAAATTAAGCCCTTTTTGACAGAAGCAGTGGTATACAATAACAAAAATAACTGAAAACAAAAATTACATTTTGCCATGACTGTTCACAGGAAAGCCATGATCTCAGAGGGAATAATGAAAATTTAAAAATAGTAGGGATTTTATTGTCTTTTTCCCCGCAGTGTTCTCTTATAACTTGAAAATGAACTTATTTTCTAGGTGGAAGAATATCCCCCAGCATTCTGCGCTAACAAAACTGTCCTTTCTCAAGTGACTGTTCTTACCCAAAACACCTTTACAGTCTTTTCATTTGGAATCAGTGCCCATGAAAAAGAAATAATCACTGTCATGTGTGAACATTTAGGGAAACTATCTGTGATGCCTGAGGTTTGGATCTACTCCTAAAATTACACACGGAAATTTATAAAGAAAATATAGACTATTATCTCCTATTACCTAAAAGAGGCTGGAGAGAACAAAGTAAGAATTACAAGTGATAAAAGGCAGAGGTTTTATTGGAAAGTAACGAATGAGAACTGTATCACATTTCAGCTTCTTAGTCTCTTCTCACTTATTCTTTTCAGTGCCTGCAATGCCTCGTACCACATTACCAACCCAGCAAATTTAATAGCCCCAAACAGTCGGTGTCTCATGAAAGTCCAGCACACGGCCCAGCCCAGGAGCATCTGTGGAGAGCAATTCCTTTCAATTCCTGAAATTTTCAGTGGCAACCTGACATGAGCTTAATTACAGTGGTTTGAGCCACAAGCGTGAGGCTGCACCACGCTTCCCAGCTCACAAAAGTAGACTCCTGACAGATCTTACAATGAAGCTGCTGCTAAAGTGTAGTAAGTGGTAAATGAGGGTTGACTAAATTGCAGCTTTGTCATAGCCCGAGTGTGGGCTGCCTGCAAACTGTGCATGATTGAAGCACAGTGGGACCCCTGGCCCATTCCCTATTCCAGATCCAAATCAGAGCTGGTTTATGCTGTTCCCTGCTCTCCTCCATCCAAACTGCTATTCTGCCTGTTGTGGGTGATGCTGCTGCCCCGCCCACGCCAGGGAGAACAGCAGCCGCCGGCTCTGTCCCTCCCTGACCATCACCATCACAGATGTCACCAGACAAGGGCTTTTCGCCCCGGCACCACACAACGGGACAGACAATTTCTCCAGACGTCTATAAAGGGACAAATGCACGTTTGCAACATCACACACTGTTCTGTGTTCAGCGTTTTCCTGATCATTCGTGGAACAAAAAGGTCCACAATAAAACTTGGTTTTTGTTGGAGGGAAGGGAGGTGGAAAAGGGAGGGTATGTAATGTACCAGTTAGGACACCATTATAAGATGAATATACCGTAGCTAAAGCAGTAAAAAGCTACATTTCACACAATTCTGTGACTAATGCATTAGTAGTTGTTCTACTTAAAAGAACACTGACAAGGTACTTCTCATAATCCTTAAAATATTTTTCTCCCTGTTTATAATAATCCCCTGGAAGCTTAAACTAGAATCTATTTCCCTTGTGAATGTTTTTTTTTTCCTCATCCATTATCTCTATGTGGATGCTTCATGAATTCAATAGAATGAAAAGAAATAATAAGGATGAGGTTTGCTACTGTGTATGTTTTCAAGTGATCTTTCTTTCCTAACACACAGAATTCACTGCAAGAGGATGCAAAACAAAAAGAAGGAGGGGAAAAAACCCCCCCCAAAAACAACAGTGTCTAGTTTGGGTCACATCTATTTAAAGCCAGTGAGCAGTAAAACTCTACGTTGACAGTCCTGTACTGCTCCGTCGGGAGTAAGGGAGTTTCAGTACACTCAAACAGTCTGAAAAAAAAAGTCTCAGGGGGTCTGGATTTAAATGTGAACACTACCAATTCCTGCAAATATAAGAAAAATTCTCAACATACAGAATGAAATTACAATCCTCTATCCTCATGCCTGTGATAGCCATATTTATTTTGGTCATCTCACACTGGCCAGAGCCAGTATCTGTCCTGAACTAATCTTCCAGGCCTGTGCATAATCTCCCTGCACTTCAGGAAATTCAGCCACCATAATTTCTGCTTGCTCTTCCCTGCCTGTCCCTTCTTATTGCTGCACCAGACTTGAGGGCAGTTCTGCATCATGTCCACAGATGCTCTGTTTAGAGGCTACTGCTGGCCACAACACCCCTCTTTGATTTCTCAAATACTGACAAAAATCCACAGTATTTTATATTTTAAGTACATAGTTCTTGCAAAAATAGAAAGAGATTCATAGCATCATCTTTAAAGGCTGCTCCCCTGAAAGCTGCAAAATCGAGAGGAGCTTTCAAGAAGGCTGAAAGACTGGGTTTTTTTTAACAGCTATTTGTTTGGGAAGCAGAGATAAGGAACAGGATAATTGGTGGTAAAGGGGGGGTGCAGAGATTGAAGACTTTATTAAGAAACAGATTTCAATACCCATAGAAATACAGTTGATCAAGCTAAACTTCAAAAGATATTTTTGTTTGGGTCAGATGGAAAGACCTCAAACTTCCTTTCAAGACACATTTTCTTCCTCTAAAACAACACAGTACAGCCTTGCCACATGACCTGCGTAGTCTGAACAAACTCAAACATTTTAAATCAAAATTCCTCAGAAAGCATTTAGTAAGAAGGAGCTTGGCAGTGATGATACAATCTTCCTAGAGCAATGGCAAAAATAAGATGTTTAGTACACCACTCACCAGCAGAAAAGCACCTACATCTACACAAGCATGCAAGGAAAGGAGAACTTGGCAGCTGCACCACTGTTTCACAGCATTAAACCCCCATCTGTCAGAATGAGGGGTACCTACACTCAGTTCTGACCCACACTATCCCCCACACATTGTAACAAGCTGATGCACTCAGAACATTTCCTGAAGGTCCTGTCCAAGTGCAGCGACAAGAACACAGGGTCCACCAAGTACTTGGTGAGAAGTCCACAAAGAACTGTTTATAGGGTGCTCTTTTGCTATTTCAATGACACAATAAATAACCTTCTAAATATCTACATGGAAAAAACACCTGCTGCAGATGGACTTCTCATAGTTCTTCACATATGTGAGTCAAACATACGGGCCACAGGGCAGACTGCTCTCACAACAGCTCTTAAGATGCAGTCTCAACAGCAAAGAGCAAGCAGCGAGGGAATAACAACAGCAACATGGGATTTTGGGGTTGTCCTACCTCACGAGACACACCAATAGCCTTCCTCTCTATCCCTGCCTCTTACCCAGCATCAGGTCCAGGATGAGTCCCAGCTGTGCCACACTGAGCCAGCAGAAAAGTTCTTGGAGGCTTTGTGCCATTCAGTGACACGTGTGGCCACCCTCTGCTTTTCAAAATGGTCACTGGCTGATGAAATGATCCCCCTCAAAAAACAGAGCCAGAATTACCAATGTACAGGACACTTTTAACACCCACTGTACAACACAAGAGTACAAGCACAGCCAGCATTCTGTACTGCACAAATACACTCAAATGGGCAGTACTGAAAAACAAAGGGAGCACAAACATTTGCTGCTATAAAAATAACCCTCTGGAAACCAGCCTGATTTTGATGCCTTGTACACTCATCCCGGTTTCTCTTTTCCTGTACGCTCTTGCAAATTTTGATTTTGATGCCTTGTACACTCATCCTGGTTTCTCTTTTCCTGTACGTTCTTGCAAATTTTGATTTGTTGCAGAACTGAAATAAAAATAAGCTTCTTATTAAAAACTACGTAGAACATCAAATCCCATGCATTAAGAAAGTTAACAATTATAAAACCTGTCATGTCTCTGAGAAGCAGAGGAATTATCTTGTTATCAATTTAATAATGGAACGCTGAAGTAAATGATGCCATCCACTGACACCAGTAACACTGTCTCTCCTGGGAAATTCATGTTGGTAGGAACTGTCAATCTAGATGGAAATGGACATATGAAACATTGTACCTTCAGTCCATAAATCTATTCTTTCTGCACTGCCTTAATAAAAAGATTCTGCATGATGATAAAGACAAGCAACGCAGAATGTCTTGACACTGCCGACCTGCAATTCTGCTTCTCTCTTCTTTTTTCAGGGAATTTACGCTCCAATAAATAATTTAATGATCTCTAACTATCCATTGTTTTCCTTCTTCACTTGCACTTAAAATACTTATATTTGAGTACATGAAAATGAGACAAGTAGTGCTTATTAGTATGTTTATTATTCAGCTGTAGCAAATCTTCTGAATAAAGCACTTTCTGTGCCTTGTTACTTTATAGTGACAACTCCCATTTGTTTTCTAAAGGAAGGGGGAGTTAGATGCAACAGAGCAACACAAAAACAGGCCAAACATTATCAGCACACAACTAAGTCTAGAAAGATGATGATAAAAGTTTGAAAGTGCTATGATTTGCTCTATATAATACATAAAAAAATCAGCATGAGCAGAAAATACCAAATATTCTAATTCCAGGCTAAATAGAGATGCTTATTTTTAAAGGCAGTTCTTTTTATATGATGACTCTGCTTCTATCAATGACATCCACCTATTTAATGAGATTATTTGATGGATTTCAGTGAGTACACTGGGCTACAACTTCAAAATCAGCCCTAGAGCTGTAAGGTTCTAACACCCTCAGACAAACAAAACCCAAAGGTTATGAACAAACCTTTTTCTTTGTAAAATAACACAACACTGTGTCTTTGATGGAAGCAGAAAGCTAAACAGCTTTCACTTTAGAACTTGTAAAATAACACTGCTTACACTGAAATGTACAGGCACAGATCACAGACATGGAAAGTGTGCATAAATGAAAAGCTGACCTAATGAGAGTCCTGCTAATTTGCAATGCAACTGGAAAAAAAAGTGAATGGTCAAGAGAAAAAAAAAAAGATCTGCTGCATCTCTTTTGACTCTGGGCACTCTAATTAAGATGATGTAACTTCTGAACAGTGAAAAGGGAGCCATGGAATAAGAGTTCCTCAAAACACAGGTACAATGAAAGAGGGTACAGCACCTGTATAGAGCACTTCAGGGAAGCTCAAACATTTAACATGACTAGAAGAAGTATGTCCATTTTATGACAGACTGTTCAATTTCAGTACTTCAGGTAAACCCTTCAAATTACATTGAAAATTACTTATGTGGCTGAAGACTTCCCTGGAAATTTGATAGAATCTCTGGGATTTCATTTTTCGTAGGAATCCTATCCTAGTTCAACCTTTAGTCTCTTTGGTAATGAGTGAAAACAAATACATGAGTGCATGGAAATAAAGACTGAATCCAAGAGAACAGTGAAGACAGACACTAATTTTTGGCAGTACTTCTTTCTAACAATGCCTGCAAGCCCTTGTGGAATTGGCATGCCCTTGCTGTATTTCTGTGCTTTCCACACTGATTTAATATAAAAAGAGAGCAGAGGAGGCCAATACATTATTGGAGAAGCTAACAAAAAAAGGATATATCTAATTCTATCATATTTCAGACATATGTTATGACCTGTAGCAAAAGCTTTTCATCAGGGTGCTGACACATTATTGATTCTCAAGACCACATAAGGAAAATGAGACTGGCAAAAGGCTACACAAATTTGTGATTTCTTTTTTTCTCCTCCACCTTTAGAAATTTTTCTCTTATCAAATTCTCTGCCCAAATACACAAAGTCCTTTTAATCACTTGTCCTGGGGTGACTTTATGATGCTTGTATCCCCAGTCATCTGTTCTGTTTATGCTGGACATTAAGTTCTGCACCTTTAAGACTGGTTCTGCATCTTTAAGACTTACCCTAAACCATGACACCACAGCTCCTTGAGCACCACGCTAATTGTTGATCTTTATTCTCACAATAGCACGGGCAAGTCTCTGCAGGGTGCCCCTCTGTGAGGGGAAGCCAACTGGAGATAAAAGTCCTCAAGGCTTGTAGGCTGTTCCCTTGGAGGGAATGAGCGGCTGTTGACTGAAAGGAACCCTAAGATCCCTTCCAGACTTTGGCTGTTTCTAGATATATACAGATGTATTTCCCCTATTATTTAGCACCAAAGCTGCTTGACTTATTAGAAAACAAATTCAGCAGAAAATATAAAGAGACAAAATACAGAATGAATAACTTCATCACAGTTTTCTAACCCCTGCACTCTACCAGCAAGCAATTCCCCAGGTCAAATCAGTCTCTTTGCATCTCTGAGAAGTCCATCCTATCTCTTGGTCCATCACCCCACAGGGCTTCTTTTAATTCACTTCCTTGGATTTTGAAGGCTCAAGAAAGCTAGCAGTATCAGTGTTTGTAGAGGAGAAAACTGTGACTCAGAGAGCAGAGAGAAAAACCCTTCCCTTTTTACACTTCAGAGCCCTGTGATCTACTTCATGTGACACCTCTGGTGCCAGAGGGGTGCTTGGAAGGACTAAATGATTCTGTCAGCCAGGCTGCATCCTTCACAAGTCACCCCCTCTCTCTCCATGCACCATTATCCTCATAGTGATATACAGAAAATCAGTGATAATTTACCTGATTTTGCACAAACCACTCTTCAGTTGGGCTGTTCTGAGAGGTGAGGGTGTGGTAGTTAAGAAGATGTGTAGGAACAGGCCACAAGGCTCCTCCTGTCTTCAGGAAGTGATCTGATGGCTTTAAATGCCAGCTGCATGGAGGAGACCTACCAGTCCCTAATACTATTTGTATTTAAATACTATATATAAATAGTATATAAACACTATTTTCCCAGGTATTTGTCTAGTTACGGAGTTTTCACAAAGAGGAGAGCTTCTTCATAGTCCCAAACCTGCTGGACCAATGGGGCATGCTCACCTCATTATAAGAGACAATCTGCAAATCTTCACAGGGCTAAAAGCATGGTATCTTTTCAATGGCCAAAGCAAGACCAGTGGGATCTAGCCCCATCAGAACCTTTCATTTGGAAAAAAAAAATCTTTCATATATAAATATTTCTAAAGCGAAAATTATAATAAAGCAGTCTATTATCAAAGAAAGACACTCTACTTTCTGTCAGGCACAGAACTTTTCAAGAAGTGAAGATGAAAATCTGCATTTCTGTTGATCTCATCATATATATTTCCTATCATCTCCTGGTATTTCCCAGTCAGGCCAAAAATTCAGGGAACAACAGTGCCACTATGCACTGAACCTCCTGATGGCAGGTCTGCAGTGCTCCCATCTGTGATATGATCGGAAAAATCTCATGAGTGGGTAGCTCTTTTTTTTCTATGCAGACATTAGAATTCACTTAAGCAGCTAGCTGTTATGTCTGATGACCCAAGTAGTTTTTTGGCTACACTCCAGCAGCAAAGAAGATAGAAAATTAAGGGCTGTAAGTTGCCAGTTACCTTCTGACTAATCTTTCCTCCTCAACTGCCAGATCGACCCACCTCTTCATATTTTAGGGAAGCTCATGTGAAGATGCTGAGAAACTGAAAGAGGCCTTACTATTTTCACTGTATATTTGGAAGTTTAATAAAATTGTTACCTAACTTGTTCAGCACACTGCTATGTGATTGGAGATTTTAAAATTAAAATGCATTGAATTTTATACAGCCTTATAGCCTCATTCAAATGATCATTCAAATGAAAGCACTGGGAGACCTCATGTTGGTGAGATTTTTATCAATGACCCAGCTGTGAGTATGTGTGTTTCCAGAAAGATAAACTGGAAATAAATCATGAGAACCGTGGATGCCTTTGGCAGAATCAAAGGTAAAAGTCCTACTAGGAACCAGAGACGTGCTGACAATACATTGAGAGAATGCAAATGTAACACACATACATTTTTAATGCCCACCCTTTGCTTTAAGATGAACACACTGCACACAGGTAAGAACTTGGGGTACCTATAAAATCGCACAATCTTCAGATACTCTCATCTGAGCTGTATATAACTTAAATGAAACATTCTGCAAACATATTTAGATTTTAATGCAGTTATATAGAGACAGCATAAATGGCTAGGTGGCCAAGAATGGTGTAACTAAGAATAAGTCTATCGTGTTACACTGCAAGAAAAGTGAAGCAGATTTTTATAAATGCCACCCTGAAATTTAGGAATAGAGCTTCAATGTATTTTTTTTTCAGACATAAGATTCAAATTAGCTATTATGTATAGACAGAAAAATCAATGTAACCATAATTTTATAAAAGCAATTAAACATAAAAAGAAGTAAAAGAAAATTAAATTTTAAATAGATTAGGAATCCTGCACTTAAAAATGTGAGAAAGATGTAAAAATAACCATTCTTCCTGAGATTTTTGAGACTGGGAAGTGTAGTGGCAGGAAACAGGAGAGAAAAGCACTGTGTTGGCTTCTTAGTTTACACTTAACCTACGTGGCTCACAACACAGAATGTATTTAAGTCTCCTTTAAACAAGCCTTTAAAATATTTATTTGGGTGTAAGTGTTCAGTAAATAAGTACTGTCACACACTTCCTTCAACACTCAAAAGACCATCTCTACCAGCTCTGCATACAAGGTTTCAACACACAAACAGGTTACTGCTGTTACGAGTTGTTACTGCTGTTATGAGTTACGACCCCTGGGCACACCTGCAACCTGTGCCTGCTCTAGTGCTCTTTCAAACCCCATGAAATAGGAGGTAAGGCTGGTTTGCTACATCCAAAATTGAAGAAATTCATATTAACTTGAATCAGCCTGTATTTGCTGCAAGTTCCCAATAGGGGTAGTTACGCGCTGCAATTTGCTACCCCATGGTAATTGGTTCACATGTCCGTGTTCACACAACCATATACTAGACTAAGATTGTATGAACAGAATAAGATTGCTTTTTGGATCCTGCTGACCATCTCATTTTGCATGTTTAGCAGTTGCTCCTTTAAGCACAGTTTATTAGAACAACAACAACAAGAAAAAAACCCAATGCCAAAAAAAATACCTATCAAAAAGCCCACAAAAAAACACCCCAAAACCAAACAAAAACCCCAAACAAACAAACAAACAAATTAAAATATAAACCAGAGTGAATTGAAATCTAGACTATGGAATTGTGACAGATATGAGAAGTTCAGTAATGAAGACTAGGTAAAAGTTTATGGCCACAGTTCTTAAACACAAAGGGCATAAAAAGTTTAGAAGCTACCAGCAGTATTGAGAGTGTAGAATAAGATCAGTTCAGAGCCCACTAAGAATTCTGCTAATCTACATGCTCCTCTTGGTAGATAAAGAAAAGAAAAAAACATCTTGGAACACTTTATTCCCACATTTCGCTCAGAATTTGAGATCTTTCCCTAGCCCCCCTCCCCAGAAAGCACAGGAGGCTGGGATACAGTCCAGCTGCTGTCAATCACACTGAAGAGCTGGCTCTAATTGTGATAGATTCAAGCATGTGCCTCTGCCTTTCTTGTCTGAGCTAGAACATGTCTGCAGAGAGCCAGCTCTCCTACTACCAGCACAGTTCAGAGCAGCAAACGCCACACTTGCTTCTGAACAAAAATAAACAGTTTGGTGGAATAACTGCATCTACACTAGGTTCTGCCAGGATAGCGGTTAGATGCCATTTTATTTTTAGTATTCCCAGCCTACATAAGTATGTGAGCAAGCCTTTTAAATATAGACTTAGCCTTCATATTTTTCTTCATTAGAGCTCGAGGAGACTGCCTAAAATGTAAACCACATCACAGAATATACAGAATATGGGCTACAGGAACAGCATATACTTTGATCAGGTTTACATTTGCTTTCCTATTATTATAGTAATATAAATATTGTAATATAGAAGAAAAAAAAGCAGAATTATCTAAATCACATATGCTCACTGCTTCATAAAAGACTAAAATAGTATCACAGACAGTAAAATGAGTGTCAAAGGTACTGTGCATTTTAAAAGATCAAATTCTATAATTTAGCCAATTGCCTATGACAAACATAAATGGAAATTAGGAAGATGTATTTAGG
Source organism: Hirundo rustica (assembly GCF_015227805.2). Taxonomy (NCBI): domain Eukaryota; kingdom Metazoa; phylum Chordata; class Aves; order Passeriformes; family Hirundinidae; genus Hirundo; species Hirundo rustica. The sequence goes on from NC_053458.1 coordinate 18,157,494, forward strand.
GGATATATACTTTGCACATGTGATCAGACTAGCAGAATTTTGTCATTTTTACAAACTTTAGATTTAAATTTCGATGGATTGTTGACTCTTAATGATTTTAAATTTTTGCCTTTATTTTATTTTTAACATTCATTTTGTAAGATTGCCACAAGGTCATTTCATCTCCATCCAATGGCATCTACATCTTAATACTAAAACAATATCTACCCAGAAAAGGGCATTTCCCAGGGAGTAATGACTGGCTGGGAGGAGTTGATGGCCTGAGGCACTGCTGAGGGCCATTAACCCTGGCCAGTTATTAATCACCAGGAAATGCCCTGCACCAAGGTTGCTATTGCTATTTTAAGCACAGATTGAGGGGGCGAAATGGATATCTGAGCATACAGGGGGTTTAACGCATGATGCCATTTCCTTTGTTGCAATTTATGGAGGACATTTCTACAATCTACAGTCCTGATACCCAACCAAATCACACAGATCATTTTGAAGCGCTCCATTGTACACACAGTAACTCGCCAAACTGAGAAAACAGTTGGCATTTTCAAGAGATTATCTCTTCCCTCTAAATAATAGTCTGCATGTTCACACTTTAATAAGATGAACAGAAATATGCAACTCTTCATGTCACTGTCAGCAGAATTACTTTCTAGAAATATCTTTTTAATCATACTGTCTTTATGTTTAGGGCACTTCCTTTATCAATACTCCTATTTAATGACCGCTCACATATCTCTGCAGGAAAGGAATTTTTCGCAGCAACTGCCAAAGCACATCCTGAAGCAGCTTCAGCTGATCCTAACCATTAAGGAGTTTGTCTTTTCCAATAATCAAGCAGATTGGGTCATTTTCTAGGAGATGGTTGGTGAAGTATTTCAGAAACTGCCTTAATTTTCTCCTACTTCTTACCCCAAGGCTAAAGTTTTAAAGATGTGTTCACAGTCCACAGAGAACTGTGAAAATTGTTCTTTGTTTTTCCAGGGATCAAGAAATCATTTTTAAATCAAAAGACTATTCTTAGCATATGTACAAATAGTCTTCTGCCTTACTGAACTACTCACTATTTTTCAAACTTTAGCTGTGACAGTAAAACAAGCAAAATAAGTTTGCTTTATAACATGTATAGAAGAAAGTACAGTTCTGCACTAAACTGGTTTGACAGGTTTCTCAACAAAGCAGTAGTTTCCAAGTGCAAAACACAAAAGACCTTCTCACATTTTCTCTCAAAGTTCTAATTTGTCACTACAAACATGTACATCTGAATCGTAAATTGATTGTAAAAATCCGACTAAACTTACCATGTGGTCCTATTTTCAGTTACAAATTGCGGTTTCCAGCAACTGATATGTAACTTCCTAAAATAAAATTCCCTCAAATTGATGGCCAGAATATGTGTTCCCACTTCTTTGCCAGCTTAATAACCATATTTTTGAAAAGTTTAGAATAAAAAAAAACACCCGGTGTGAATATTGTGCAGTTGGGATCAAACATTATGACATGTATTGCACAGTCATTTGAACATGCATGACCAGATACTGTCTCTGGGTAAATTTTAGCAGATTTTTCTTGTATTACTGTACGTAGGACTGTCTGAGGTGACCCTCTGGAAATACACCAAATCTCAGCAAACTGGAAGTAGCATTTGAATTACAAGCCCCTAAGCACATAATTTCAGACTAGTACAAAATATATCTATCTCTCAGTTTCAGTTCAGTAATGTAGATAGATGCTAATCAGGTTGTCAAAATGTAATACAGGAACAATGGTCCAAAGGTTGAGACAGGACTGGGAGGCAGAGAGGGCTTCTGATCCTGGGTGCAAACCTAAGAGCTCCTCTGTGTGCACTGACAGCGGAAATCCCCAGGAATGCGTTACGCAGCTCCGTCCCCCTTCTCCCACACGCACCAGCAGTAGCTCCCCACAGCAAGCTCACAGTAGCATTTCCCTGAAATACTTGCCCAGCTTTTAAGAAATCTGTGGCACAGGAATTCCCTGAGTCAGAGGTGATGCTTTCAGATCGTTTTTCCAGTGGGCTTCCCTCAGCCTGTATGCACCTCTGGGACTGGCAATACCCCATGAGCTCCACAGCTGTTGAGCCATGTGGTGAAGAATCTCCCATTGCTCATTTCTACCTATCACCCTTCTGGTTCCAATCCAGAAAGATGTGAACCACCAAGTGTATTCAAAATGTGAATAGAAATAAAAAGAGTCAACATGCTGACATACTGATGGGTTTTGCTTTGTTTTCTTCCTTTACTAGAATTTCTTTGTTTGATAAGCTTTATTTTAATGTTATTCAGCATTAAGCTGAGGTTTTCATAGTGCTCCCTTACTGTAACCCCAGTATAGTTAGCTTACAATCACTCACTGTACATATTAATATATTATTGGTTTATCCCATCTGCATACAGCTTTCATTTTTTTTTTACTGGCGGTTCATTGGCCGATCAATCAGTAATGCAATATTCTTCACAAACCTTTATGTCAGCTCTCATCTTTATCTCCCAACATTATCAATATCTCCATACTATTATCAGCAGAGTTTACATTCTTAAAACTCTCTCTTTACCACATTGTTAATAAACATATTAAATAGCACCGAAAACAGTACAGATCCCTAAAGAATTTTCCTGCAGCTCTCTATCCATTGTGAAAATTGACTATTCCTTCCTTAACATTGTTTCCTACGTTTAACTGGTTATTTATTCATGTAGGTTTCTTCCTCTAATCTTATGATAGCTTAATTTCTTTCAAATTCCTCACTGAAGAACCCTACCAAATACTTCTGGAAACCCAAGCTCACTTTTATCATTTGAATTTCTCTTGATATCCTCAAAGAACTTTTTTTTTTTTTTTTTTTTTTTTTTAAGCATAACAAAGTATGTAGTACTTTGTAGTAACAAAGGGAGTTCTTCACTCTTTGTTTTCTTTCTACTAGTTCTATTTTTTAGAACAGCTTTTACCAATTTGCATACAAGGATAAAAGATTTTAGGCCTGCAGTTCCCCAGATCTCTCCCAGACAAGAGATTTTACATTGACTCCACGTCACTTTTCAAGGCTGGAGCAGATCTGCTATAGTCAACATAAACATGCTGGTAGATGAGATGACAGATGAGAATTTTTCTGTATTTTCTCTTTTTTTTCTACTAACACCTAAACCTCAAGGAGTGAAAATTTACACCACCGTATTTTTTAGCTCATACCATCTCTATTAATATTCAGGTCATGTGGGTCTTAAGCAGTTTTTATGTGTTGTGGAAGAGCCTTTCCAAAAGAATTTCCTTCCTTATAAGCAAATACGATCTTGAAGACACAATACATCAGCATTTCTGTTACTAGCCTCTGGTTTTGCTGGCTCACAAAGAGCTGAACCAGGATCAGGAGCAATGGGGACACCCTTAGGATGGGGGAAAGTGGAAGCTGTCTTGGAAGATGTAGAGGTATGCTGACAATGTGTCTGCTATTTCTGCTGGGGCAGCTTTTTCCCTCCTCTTTTCTAGGAAACATTTTTCTTTACTATTTTTCATCCTTCATTTTTCTTGTGGTGAATGACAAAGATAAAAAAGATATGTGGTCATGAGATCTCTTCCTTTCTACCCACCACAGTAGTCACTGGAAATGGAGATGTTATGGCCATTCTTGTGCTCCACTCTCTAGGGCTAAGTGATTTAGCTCCTGGACAAAGCAATCGGTGTCAGTACCTTATTCCAATCCAATTCCAATCTCACCTTCCCTTTTCAGCTAGGATTTCCTCTGATGTTAAGGGAATGGGCCTACTGCCAGTTTTCTGTAGTGAAAGGGATCTTTTCCATATGGTGAATTTAACAACTGCTGTGTGGGTTTTTTCACCTCCTACCAAGCATCCATGACGGCTGGCTTTGGGAAGTTTAAGCTGCAGCAATAACAACTTCTGGAGCTTTTTTAATGTGATTTGTGGGCCTGAAATTCAGATAAAGCAACTCAGGTAGCTGTTCTGCACTTCTGGGAACGTGCAGGCTTCTAGTCAGCCCAGCTTGTGGTTCTCTCTGCTTTTGCTCTGCCCTTTTCAGTTCACGGGGAGAAGCATCTGGACTTTCAGCAAAGTCCTCTCAGAAGCCTGAGAATGCACAGTACGTACCCTCCCCATTAAGGTGACTCTGCACTGGTTGATGTTGGTAACAAGTGGCCAACCTGATTGTTTAGAAATATTTTATTCCAAGATTGTAGTTATTGAGCTTGTCAAGACGTGTAAGATTTATCACATGGAGATACAACTGAGCAGGTATTTAGTGTACAAAGTATCATTTCTCTGTGATGGAAAGGTAAAGCTATCTACGCTAGGCCTAGGAAGAGCAAAACCATGCTTTTTATAACCTGAAGCAAGTCTGTGACTGGTATCTCAAAATGCAAATACTATGTACAACATCCCACAGGCCTCTAAATATCCATTAAAAGCAAAAGCTATAATAATACCTGCAAAACTAAACAAATTAATCCTAATACCTCTAGTGAGAAATGCAACTTTGACTTTCTCACAGTAAAGCTGTGAAGCCTATGAGTCCTTTGTATCTTAAAAAGTTTTCCACCAAATGTCCCTTAATTTTAAGTCTTGAAGGAGTTCTACAGCAATTTTAGATATTCTGGTCAATTCCTCTCAGTAACCAGATCAAAGAATCTACTGTTAGCGCAGACCCAGAGAGGAAAAAAGTTTATATAAATAGATAAATGTTCCCAGTCTGTAGATGAAACCTGTTTTTAAAATCTGAGCTGGTCCAACACAAGATTGATATTTAGGACACCACTTCAGGGATCACACTGGCAAACCAATTAAACCTTCCCATGCTAAATATCCAAATAACTGTTGCAAGTCTGTTTCTATTCACTCTCCAACTTCATCTCTTTGAACATTGCATGTATCTGCATCAAAATTTATTTGTAGGAGCAATGCACTCGTAAATGCCTGTTAGGATTGTATTTTTTTTCCTCTGTAGCCCTTTATCTTCTATCCTCACAGAGTAGAATTAAACCAAATCTGGGTTTGTTACCTAAATTACAAAAAAAAAAATCAAACCAAGAACCCACAAAGACCAAATCCAAACAAAACTGGCAGCCCTATTTCATACTTCTATGGTAGAAAAAAAAATCATAATATAAAAATTAATTGCAACATTCCAGGAGATAAAAAAAAAAAACCAAACACATCCAAAAAATCAAAAACCAACAAAACCCCCAAATGCTACAAAGAAGATGGTTACCAGCCTGGGATCCAGTGATCTGTTCTCACACACTCTGAAGCATGGCTACTTTCAACAGGTGTTCCTGGGACATTCTGAACAAAATGTTGAACAAAAATACATCTTTAACAGCTTCAGCCTTGAAAAGCTGCTCTCTGCTGAGTAACTGTCAGAGAGAGTGTCAGCAACATTCCACAAGCAGCAGAACAAACATTAAGACAAGAGTTTTCAGCTTAGTTTGGGGGTCCATGAGAACTTACTGTTTCTAGCAGAAGAGGTTTCTCAATTCAACGCATCATGACACTGATATCTGAATCACAGATTCAGTGTCACAGCTGACAATCTGGTATCCTATGTACATTCCCTAGAGTCAGGCAGGAGATCAAATTCATTTGTGTTGAGCTAGGAGGCCAAAAACTTACTTTTAAGTCTTCAGTATACTAAAATTAAATAATATTAAAAATTATTAAATTTGGCACCTTCTTTCAAGATCGCAGTTCTTTTTTGTGGTACAAATTTCTCAGACATTTCCTTGCTTGTGATGGACTTCTCTTAGTCTGGCAGGGAATGACATTTCCCCTGCAATCTATTTCATGAAGTGTCCTGTCAAAGCCCTTATTTGTACTGCTGTGACCTCCTGCACGTACCCAGACCCAAAAGAATTTGCATATGGAGGTTTTTAATTGATTTGCTTACCCTATTACCATCTTCAGGGCACCAATTATAGGAAGGTGCAGAAAGACTATTTGGCAATTGTGTTCATCACCTTCTAAGTGAAACCTCGGTACACATATTTCTGCAGAGAAGTATTTTACTATTTTCAAACCTTGCTCTTTTCAAGCTTGTTCTCTTCAGTGCAAATGCTAAAGGGATTACAGCTCCTTGCTTTACCAGATCACCAAGACATAATGCCATCACCAGTATTCACAGTTTCCAGTAAAAATAATGGCCAGATTGTAGCTACTGTCAAGTATGTGAATATAAAATTGTAGCACTAAGCTCTCCTCCCAGGCTTTATAATTTTTTTCCAATTTTCTCAGCCACTTCCCAATGATTAAATTTTGAAGATGTTTGCTAATGTAAAAGCCATTTCTTTTTCTGCACAGTTTTGATTCCTGTTCATGCCATTAGGTGAGTTCTATTTGGCTGAATTCATATTTCCTACGTAAACAAAATTTTTGGCTGTACCATACTCTGTCATTTTTCCAGCCACGTTTTGGCTGAAAAGTACACCAATACACCATAGAATCACGTATCTTCTTGATGAATAAAATATGAAAGTGGGATTTGTTGTGACATTGGTGTTAGTTCTAAAGCAGTTCAACCACTGCATGTCCCAGTTATAGCCTAGTCATGAACTGACAACTTTATGCATTCCCCACATGTGGTAGGTTGCCCCCAGTCAACCTACTACTTTTGATATTACTTTACCAGGTAACATACAAAATCCAGACACCTTCTGATTTCTCCTCTGCTTGGTCCCTTATGATATTTTACTTGCTGCTGGTGGCACTGAAGCAAGTTTCTGGTGGTGGCAGTTTTCCTCTCATCCACTTGAAGTGGATTTGGGGTCAAAGGGAGAAGCTAATAGAAGAAGAGAAGGGACAGACTGCCAGTCAGAGATATTTGCAAGCTACAAGCAAGAATCAGAAGACAGATGAGACAAAGAATGAGGCCACCCACTACAGGGGTTGAAGACAGCACAAGGGAGACACTAGTTCCTGACTTATAGAGGCAATGTGCCACAGTTAAGTGACATTGCCCACTGGAGCTGTGACTGGTGGTCTTCTCCTGCACAACCCATTGCAAAATTCAGCTGATATCCTAGGCTCTGCTGGGGGAATTTAGCTGCCCTTTATGGTTTGCTTCCTCCCAATGGCACAAGATCGAATGCTGTTGTGGGACCATCTTCTAGTGAGGTGGCTATTTTGCTCATATCCTTTTCATTTGTAACATAAATCTTACTCTAACTTACTTGTATTTCACAGAAAAAGTAATTAAGTATAAGTTTTGATTTGCTTTTAAAATTTGCCTTAGTAATAAAAGGGGTTTTTTTTACTGTAATCACTTGTGTCCTCATCTGTTTGGCCTTTCATTTAAGCAGAAAATGTCATTCTTTCCTTGTTGATTAAGTTCATGCAAACAGTTCTCAGAAACTGGTTTTGGTTTTAATAAAACACACAGAGTTGAAAAACCCTTTCTAGAGGAGTGAACAGCAACTAGGTCAAGAAAATTCTGTAATTATACAGAATATCTCAAACTAAGCACCAAGAGACTTCTCCTCAGTGAACAAAATCCTGTTTTCAGTTAGCAACAAATTTACCATTATAATTATATGACAGTTCTTAGATGAGTTCACAGGCATGTTTTAAAAATCCCTGTAAGCAATGCCAAGGTCTGCTGCTGGGTGCTGCTCTCCCTATACCCACGCAGGCATTACCAACCTCAAAGATGCCACAGTAGCAGCCATAGCCAACGTGCAGAAACTGAATTCACATTCTCAAAGTAATAACTCACAGATAATGAGGGGTGATCAGAAGATGTTCACCACAGGAACTATGGAGGAGTGGGACTTCTTCATCCCACGCACAATGCTAGGTCTCAGAAAATTCAAATCCAAATCTTCTTTTTGAAATGCTGCTAGTGCTTTTCCTCCCAGAAGAGAATGGTTGGATCTCAAGCATAAAGTGCTGTGAGGGATTTTTGGTGAAGACTGCAGTGGGACAGCATTTCCACAGCAGGAATGGCCAACAGTCTGCCGGCATACCAAATATGCAATGCAAGGACTTCGACAAAGGATGTTAAAATCAAAATCAGGATATTATAGGATATATAGGATATTATCTTTTGGTTCACACTTTCATTGTGATGAAGCTCAGTCACAATAAATAAAGTGATGAGAATCTCAGCAGAGAAACACACAGTCCATTCACAGGGAAGTAGGACATTAAAACATGCAGCACTTTTACTGTCAACGTGAAATGTTTAAACACTTTTATACTTGCTGATGTGCACATTTAAACACCAGGAATAACAAAAAACCTCTTGATTATCTTCATGTCATAATACATTCAGAAGTGTTCACTTATTTTGCTCATAGCTGAAGCATGGAGGTAATAATTTGAAGACAGAAGACATGCAGGTTCTGAGATTTCTAGTGCTTTCCATTCAAGATAATGATTGAGGAGAATTTTACTTTCTACCTTGTCATCCTTATTCACAGGAACAGCAGCTGAAAACCATTTATGCCAGCTAGCTGGTGTCATTGCTACCAACTGTGATTATTGCCTTTGAGACAGACATTCCCCACAGTCAAACAGGCTGTAACAAAACTCTATCCTTGTAGTGAAGTTAACTTTAAGTATTGGGTTTTTTCACCTAGAGCACTCAATTGCTTATTTAAATACTATAAGCATCTCTCACACTTGGATTAAGAGTGAAAAGAACATATATTTGTTTTATGATCAAATTCAATTCACAGTAATAACTCTTATTATAAATTACATATTACCTTAAATACAAAATTATTCACAAGAGAACTGCTGAGCATCCACACTGGGATCCACTCTTTCCCTTGATATCATCTATTTAAATGTAACCATCAGCCTAACTAAAAAATCAGGACTGTCCTCTGCACGACAGCAATTTCACAGAATTTTGTGCCATAAATATTATTTGGATGTTTTTTTCTGTTTTTTAACAATATACTTGTATGTCAATAAAGCAAACTGCATTCTATTGAATAAATACTAAATGTGTGGGGTTTACAGACCTGTAAACTAGAGATTCCAAGTAAATATGTTGCACCTTTATGATTAAGTGGCACTTACATGGTTTGGAAAGTCAGCCTTCAGTTCAGTAATGCTTTTACACCAATATGCTGCTGTTTTCTCACTGATCAGTTCAATGTTTAGAAAGGAGCCTTGGCCTGGGCCATACAGAGGACCTGAAGTGGTTCCACGCACAATCCTTGGAGAAACATTGGTTACAATATCCTGCAAAACAGAAAGGACTTTCAGACGGGTTTTGCAAAGTGGGGTTGATGTTGATGATGTGTATTATATAATATAAGCTAAAATGTACCAGGTGTTTCAAAAAACTACTGCTATTTTGAGTAAAAGCTACAGCTATAGGGCAGTTCTCTAAATTACCAGATTCTCTGATTAAATTCTTTACATTAGAGGAGAAAAATGTTTGCTCTGCGTGTGAAATGGCATGATAATTAAAAAGAAAATGCCAATATTGCACACCCATGACCTGCCATACAAAATATTGTTCAAATGGTGCTTCTGTGTGGGGCAGAGGACACACAAGACCTTGTGTAGAAACCTGTGTGGCCTCAGTCATGTCCCAGCAGACATGGTGATCCCTGCAAAGGTGATCCAAGTCCACGTCCTACACTCAGAGGTGCAGCTCACAGAGGCGCAGCTCACCAGCCTCTCTGCTGCAAAGGCATGGGCAGGCACCAGCAAAAGTACACGTAAAACTTCACAAATAAAACCGTACGATTAAAAGAGATAAAAACAAAACACAAAACAAAAAATAGTGAAAACAAAGGTTAATATTGTAAAGTATGACATTTCTGAAGGTCAATGTGAGGTTAGCAAACAATTTTGAAACACACAGTAAACACACAAAATGTTGACTTGTTTAGTAGTCTTAATTAAGCTGCAATGTCACCAGATCTATATTAACAAAGAACCGTAAATTCTGACATTGTTTAAAACTAAAGAGAAACATAGATGGCAAAATGTTCCTTTTGCCAATTTCCAATTAAAAACAATTTTGAGTAAAGGTCATTTATTTACAAACGTATCAGAATTATTTGTTTAAGTACCCCTCCTCACCATCTTGTCATTTTTAGTGAGATAACATGAACCTCTATTAGTATATAGCAATTAAGGTAAATTTACATATTTTAATTAAGAACCATCCCATATAAAACAATTAGGGTAATAGGCATACTAACTGGATTTCATAACATTTGGACGTTTTTCCAGCTAGATAGACAGGAAACCTTAATTAGCATTAATTAGCACTGATCTGCATATGTTTGATAAGGCATACCCTTGCCACAAAAGATTATTTATTCCTGAATCTGCCAAATGCTGCAGTTACAGAGGATAAAGGGACTTTTCTTCATATTGTATGTAAATTTGAGGCAATATTAATTTGCTTATAAAGTTAAATTAATTGTTATACAGTAAATATGCACTAATATTTTATATTGATAGGTAGTTATATGTCCACTTACACATGTAAAATCATACAGGGCAATTTTATCGGTTCATCCGTTTTTAGACCTAGCAAGTCTGGAACATGGACACCATATCAATCCCCCATTTTCCTATTATACTATTTTCCTTTCATCACAAAATCTTCACCTCCTTCTCAACAGTTAAGTTATATTTTCAGAAAAAAATAATTCAGAACACTTTCTGAATTTATGCAAACCAAAACCATACGGCAAAATGCACTCCCCTCTCTCCCTAAACAAATCACAAAAATCGCAGTTTATGCAGAGGAACCATTTACATCAGTTTGCTCCACATTATCCTCTTGAGCATTTCAGTCCTTTTATATTACCTCAGAGGAGCTTGTGCTTTGACTCCATCCTAGAAAGCTGTCTGTGCACACGGGCCGTCGTGCAAACACGCAGCCAGCGACCGGCAGTCCGGCCCAGCCCTGCAGGCACGGCGCACACGGGCAGCTGCAGCGCGGAGTTACCCTGCCCACGCCGCAAGCAGCCAGCTCCCATGCTCCAAAGCAGTCAGCAGCTATGGAGCTACTGTAGCATGGCACTAGGCCTGAGCTAACAGCCTGTCTGCTGGTGGGAATTATTACTCCTGGGTTTGGTGCAAATTATGATGATGTGCGTGGTCTGACTTCATTTTGAGGCTCGCTTGTGTGCATGTGTTTGCCAGATAGTGCTTGGAGCCACCAATGGTACCGCTTGTTATCTCACTATGTGCAAGCCTCGGTGTTATTCCACTCAGTTTCATTTTACTACAGCTAAGAATTCAAAGACAGACATTACAGCCTAGATTATACCACTTGTGAGGCTCTCTCAAAGCTTCTGTCTGCTTCCACGTAAAAACACTGAAATTTTCCTATCTACCTGCCTTGGGTCTCCAGGCAATCTCTTCTCCCTTGAGAAACCTGGCTTAGACCTGCAACTGCTGCTGACACCCCACAGCTTTGACACACTCTTTCTCAGACCTCAATTATAATCAACAGCTCAGTGACAATTTCTTTCTCCAGGATCCCAAATAGTTGAATTAGGGAATGCACAGATTTTGCAAACTGTCTCAAAAGCAGCCATTCTTCACTTTAATGACCACAAGAGATACACGAAGCCATATGAAACAGTAAACACACATACATCTCTCTGCCTACGTTTCCTCACAGTTGAATTTTCCTTGAGATTTTGTGAGATCCCATTTGGTGCTCAGGGAATTTCCCCTCTCATTCACCAGAAGCATAGACATCAGTTTCTTCCAATGAAGAAGAAGAGGCTTCTATTGCCTTCCCACTGCCTCTGTGTCACAAGACCTCTCTGGTGTGTCTGTGCATTGCTTTATCCTTCCTGACCAGGCCATCTCTACTTCCAAAAATCCTTCCTGGCTCTGAAATCCAAACATTACCACCTGGTTGCTTTGTCTTGGTTCCTAGCAGGAGGGATATGCTGTCCTTATTTAAGATCTAGTTCCTCATTTGCCCCTCTAGTTAAGAGTAAACTAGATGGAAAGAGTCTGTAATGACTGACACTCTGGCACTCCTCCTGTCTCTTGTTAGCACATGACAGCCCCAGGCACAGGAAGACTCACAGTTCATGGAAACAAAATGGAATTTATAACTTATGTGATGATTCAAGGAATCTGTCTGTGTACATACAAAATAAAACCACACAAGTGACAGAATAGAAAATTGTCTCTTTGAGATGAGTGTGAAATACCTACACAGAACGTGCCTTACCAACCTCTTCATCTTCTGTCTCCTGCCATGACTATGAGAAGGCTGAACAAGGGAAGAACTAGGCAAAGGACTTCTTGGCTGGGCTTAGCCAACTTCATGGCCCATAGTCTCAGGAATGAATTTTGCACAGTACCACTGTGTTGTTCCACTAAAACAGGAAATTCTGGTGGCTGGCCAATTGCTATTGCTGCTTCCAAACACAGCAGGTAACGGCAGAGCAGCTGAAGTAGCCCTTGGGGTTTGTGACAAACCACATTCTGAAGCTTTAATTGAACACTGACTTTTGCAGGAATTGTGTGACCAAATGCTGGCATTGATAATTCCTTTTCTTTTCTGAAACCCTAGTTTTTCATTTTATCCCAACTATGCACACAACTCTTTTGTTGTTAATAAAAATGATCATGTGCATAAAAAGCCACAAAGAACTGAAGTGAGAAGCCTGACAGGAAGTGCTTCAGGGTTTGAACCTAAAAATCTCATTGGTTCTAAACAGAGAGATGACCTGAGCAATGAGTTGGTCTGATTCCTGATGCAGGTGAAAGGAGGGGTCCATATACAGGTACAGAAGAATTCCTCCAATGTCTAAAACAAATCAAATATCTAACGCCCTCATTCACAGAAGGCAATGTATGGTCCTTGAGAAAAATAGCACAGCACTTTCACATACTCTGAAGACCAAAGATAGCAGACTTTTATTAAGGAGCAACTAGGGGAGAACAAAGGTTGTATCTTTCCACAATAAAAAAACAAAGCTTTGGGGAAGGAAAAGAAAAAAAACAAACCATCACCTGAAAAAATAATTGGCAAAGATAACAAAAAATAGCACATAAAATTAATTTATTTCATGGGGAAATACTGCAATTCAGGGTGGACTTAGGGATCAGGGAAACTGTATTTGGTACTGGATTACAGCAAAAGAACCTGGTTTGGGGGTTAATGTAAATGAAGGGAAAGACTGACAACAAATACAATCAAGGGCCAACTGTGAGTCATGAATACTTCAGATACTGAATTTTCTCCATTGACTCAAAAGCTTATTCATTTCTCCAGGAGGGCACAGCAGAAACAATCAAACTAATCCTGCAAATATCTCTAGTTCAGGACATCACCAAAGAAAGTGGTGTTACACAGATAAAAGTGCTAATATCCTGCTGCTTTTGGATTCCCCTCTTCTGTGTATGACCAATTCTGGTATTCTAGTAGCTTGAGACTGAGTTAATTTGCATTACACATATATTTCTGTTCCTGTTGATTAATTAATTAACACACTGAAAAGATGACCGAAGGCATTGATCAGGCCCCATTTGCACTAATAATCTCTGAACTCTGCAATCAGATCATTGAATTCTAAACTACTTAAGTCTAATGGGCTGGGAGATTTGAGACAACATTTAAAGATAAACTCCAGGCATTCAGCATCTTTTAGTCAACTAAATTTATTTAGGCATGTATCAATGTATCAGTCCATACCTTACTAGTCATTCTGGATTTTGTTTTGCTTCACACACTGTCGAGATTTGCAGTTGGTAATTGCCACAGATTTTTATCTCATAAAATTGCAATTATGCTGCCTATAATGACCAATGAAAGCAGTACAGCAGGGGCATTTCAAGTTTTAGGGCATCCAAAGGGTTGTTGGGCACAGTGCTAGATTATGCAGTAAGTACATCCATTGTGTGCTCCTAAACCAATCAGCAGAGAAATAATTCACATTGTGAATATTAACATTGTCATCTGAGGGCATGGAAGTTAATGACACGTAGAAATTAATCAAGCCATTCACTTCTCTCTCAGAGTTACTGTTTTAGGAGAACCAAGAAGACAACTCTTCCTTAACAGTTGACTTTTTATTTCATAATCGTGTCTCCCAGAAACTAAAAAAAATGGGGGGGGTAGGGGAGACGAAAGAAGATAGGTATTTGGAGAAAAACGTTTTCAGAGGCCAGTTGCAGAAAAGCAGTCTCCCAAGAGTTGCACCACCTCATGCTTATTCAGTTGATGTAGTTATACTAGGCAGATACAATAGAAGATATATAATAATATAAAAAGAATCAAGAGAAAAAAAATCTGTATGATTTTTCATATCAAAGAAAGCTCTGATGTGTTTCTATTGATTTGTAAAACTGAAAATGTTCTTTTTCTGCCCAATTTGTTTTCAAAATATTTCAGCTAAAAGTATGTTCGTGAACACTTGAAATAACAGGGTTGTTGTGGGGAGAAGAGGGGTAAAACTAAAGAAAACTGGAAAGTTACAAAAATTGCAGTTAACATAAATGTTAAGGGGGTATAAAACAGAATATGGAGAGGAATTGAAAGTTACACAGTTATAACTGTGTGGAAAATTATAGGGAAAAAATGCGGTTGCTACTCCCCAGATGGAATGTGGTCAACATGCCCAACTTCCCCCACACAATACATGCCCCACCCAAACATAAAAAACAGTAAAAAAGTAAGTTAAAAATAGGGATAAGATAGGGAAGACTCCATCACAACTTCTGGGATTGTGAAGGGAGCCGTCTTCTCCCCTGGAGCGATGCCTATTGGGTACAAATTGTATTTTTATGTACACTGATTATCTCAAGCTAGCTTTTGTTATCAATTAGAGCTTATCCATATACTGCTTTGAATACAGTCTTGCAGCCTGATACTATCACCAGCAATCCGTGAACTTTAATCCGTCACAATCTTCTATTATATTAATAAAGAATGCTATTCTGTACAGTGTACGTGAGAGTTCTTTAAGGGCGCTGGCAGCTGCTGGCAGTGGTTCATACACTCAGCTCTGGAGCCCCAGGAAGGGCTGTCTCTTATGCTGTGTGACCCAGAACACATCAGTGGAGCTGCCCTCTGATCCAGTGACTGTTCAGCAAAGGAGTGTCCCCATAAAGGGACACTCACAGACTGGTGGGGCACAAGGGTGTCGGCTTCTCCAGGGCACTGACAGACTAATCAAACACAAACTGTTTGAGAAAATCACCCCTTTTACACCCCTTTTTGTTTAAGAGAACTCCTGGGCATTTTTATTCTGGATATGGAAAAAAAAATAAATTAATTGTAGCCTTAATTAATATATTAAGCAATTGTACAACTATTCATTCCTGAAATACAGGTGTTCTGCAATGTAAATGGCTGCAGCACAATTAAGGTTTCAAGTAAGATCTCTGGATTCTAAAAATACATGTAATCATGCCATAACAAGTGCTAACAAGTGTTTTCTTCACTCTGAGAGCCTTCTAAGAGACACAGAGAACTTGCCTTGCAGCACTGACCCCCAAAGTCAATCAAAGTCACCTCATACTTATACTTCTCAGCTTTAACATATGAGAGCAGATAGGAATTAGTGACCATTGTCAGTTTCTTTTCATTAATATGAAAAAAAAGATTAAACACAATGAGCAGATTACTATTTCTAACAAAGTTAATTTACTTGACCTTTCTTTCTTCTAGGAAAGAAGGGTGTTATACTTGCCAAGTGGAGCACGCATCTGTACATTCCTGGAGTTGCTGTTCACTAAATGTCAAATTGAGCACTGAAGCAGCCACAATTTATTTATTTAGATCTCTCCACAAAAGGGAGATCTAAATAAATACCTTACTAAGGTAATTTTAGTCCGGTATGTCAAAATAGCATATCTAAAGTTAGTACACAGTAAAGTGCAATGTAAAAAAGCAACTTAACTTGAAGTTCCTACCTTACTAGGTTCAATACTCCACCTTCTTTAAATGAATAACAAGGTAGAGCAGCTGAAAAATTAACCAAATTATGATGTGCCTTTCTCCCCAACATTTCAAAAATATATTGAACAAGCTCTATAGAGTCCAAAATCTAGTATGTATGAAATGTTTTTGGAGTTAATTTTTTAAATGCTTTTACCACCCCCCAACATCAAGATTCAGTTTTCCCTAACTACGCTAGTTAAAGTTTTTTAGTAGAACTTTATTACAATTTCACCTATGTGGAAACATGGAGGAGACTTTGCCTTTTTCTGCCTAATATCGCAGTAGTTAAAGCATTCTGGAAATCTGGCTCACTGCTGTTTGCACACCCTCATAGATACAAACGGCATCACAGACTTATGTCCTCGTAATTCCCTGCCAACTCTCACTCAAGGTCTTGTGATGATTTGCCTCTTCTGTGACTCAGCTGTCTAGCCAGACTGTGTCTAGTATCACCCCTTCTGGAGTTTTAACCATCCACAAAAGGCAAGTGAAACCTGAAGCAACAATACCACTGCACACAGCGCTGTTCCTATACAACCTTTCTGACTTGTTCCTCCTCTCCTCTCCATCAGAACTGAGACATACTACATCTCTGCAGGGTTTCTTTTATGAGGCCCAAAGCACTAACTTGTTCTCCTGAATTTCCCCAAGTCAGAGTTTTTTCCAGCTGAACTGGAAGATAAATGTTCAGTAAGGACCTCTACAACACAAAATCATTCCAACAGTTACAAGACCTTATCTAGTAGATTTTTGCTAAACATAGGAAGACTTACTGGCTCATGGAGAAAGGCAAGAAAATTTGCCTATGATTTCTGCCCAAGGAGACATAGCTACTGTCTGGCACCTTCCAGTGCACAAACCACTGCTACGTTACACACGTTGCTGCCTGTTGAATTTCTAACACCTGCATTTACCATTTTTTTAGTTAGGGAATAGGCTAGACTTTATTCTTCCCAAGCACAAAACCTCATCTATGTCACTTCCTCACTCTCTCCTTCTCTTTCCCTCAGTGCATAAAGAACATTTTTCAAAAATAAAAACCACCCTGACAGAAAAATTTATCTCAGAACATCCCACCATGCAGAAACTGCTCTAATCTCTCTACCACCAGGTATGAAAAATAAAAAATATGAAAAAGACACCTTTTTCTTTCATTGCTTTTGTGAATGAAGTCTACACCGAGCCCTGTTTCCTCTTCACTGCTCTCCTTTTCTTGAAGACAGATAGTATATCATGATAATATGATGTAAAATAATTATTTTTAAGTTTCTTCACCTAAATAAGAACTGAATTTAAAAACATTACTTCCTCAGCCTTCCAGCTTTCTTCACATTGGTGATTCAAAGCATAAGTGTTCTGATCTCTCCACTAATACAGAACACATCTTGAAAAGGAACCTTGCTGTAACTTACAATTGTGCTTCTTCAGCTTTTAGCAATAGAGGGGGAAAAGATACCTTAAAAATATTCTTATCTGTCTTTTGATGTCTGTCCTGTCTTTGCAGAGACGAAAGTACCCAAATCTGTACTTATATTCCAGAAGTCTGGAACACAAACAGTGCTTGTAAATTTTCCTTAATATCCTACACTGTTTCTTGACTGAATAAGCTGAGTTATGCATACTATTTTTTAAAAAATAGACTATTACCTCATAAATGCTTTTACAACATTAAACTATCGCATTTGTGCTTATTAAACTAATTTAACACTACAGCTTCAGCAAGTGAGCTGGCTTTCCAAATCACTAAGTTAGCACAGACAACTGAAGCCCCATAAGAGAAAAAGCAATGCGTCAGGACTTTGGAGAAAAACTGCTGAACCACTCATGTTGTGTGAAAGACAAATGACAAATTAGAGGCTTAGTTACCACATATTTAAAGTTTTTCTATACTGTATCATTAGTGCTTTAAGATTGAACCATGAGAACGCATGAGACACTTCAAAATTTACAGACACTGAACTTCATTTCTACCTAAGCTTTTATCCCTGCTGCTTGCTCAGCACCTCTTCCTTACTAATGCAATTCCCAGATAGAAGGCCATCAGGACTGATAACTTGTGATGAAGACAGCAAAATCCCAAGCTCTTTAGCTAATCTCACTAGATCAGTGTATTAAATGAAAAAAAAATATACTCTCTTTACTTTAGGATAATTGTGGAACAATCCCTTCCCCACTGTAAGTCAAACAGAAATGGTTTGGCGCCCTAGCTTAAAAGAACAGCCATCCCCAAAACTTTGTTAATTCAGACATGACAATTTGTCTCCAAGTTGCAATAGTATAAACCTAATCTTGCTAAAATAATAAATTAGGAGATTCAAATGCAATACAAATTATGAGTGAAAGTACAAAACAGTAGAATAGCAATGAAAATGTTTATGTCAAATCTATAAATATTTTCTAGTTCAGTTGTATATTTCATAAGAAAATAAATTATTTGATCTTTATTGACAATTACATTTGCTTGAGCTTTTTAAGAAAACGCCACTTCTTAAAATACAAGACTATATTATTTTAAAATTAAAACATTTAAATTTTCTCTCTTTTTTTACATATTTGCTTGTTTTCTAGGCATTAGAATATAAGGGCACTTTTACTGTAATTACAAAGATAATTTTTAAAATGTATTATGTCCTACAGCACTTTGTCTTGACAAACAATTACTAGATATCACATTCAACAGAATACAAAAAGCAATTTCTATCACAAGGTTAAAATTAGTCTTTGAACAAAAGATGCTTTCAAAGCAAATCCAAATTCTCATCAGCTTTATATCAGTTTCTCTGTGAGAAGGGAAGTGAGGGATGGAAAGGGGAGAAAGAAAAAAAAACCTGAAGGACATTTTAAGAATTTCTTGCTAGCGATCAGTGTGAGCACACATTTTATCAGCTTTCTGATAAAGGTCTATGCAGAAGGACATGATTAAATTTCTGCTGTCAAACTGTAATATGGTCAAAAACTACACTCATCAAGGAAGAGGGAAGTAGAACTTATAGTTTTTGAAAGAAAGTTGAATCTGTATGCAGACACTGACTTTTGGATCTGCTTTTGAAGTTCAGGGTTATTGGTTGGACTTGATCCTAAGGGTCTTTGCCAGTCTATTTCTATGATTGTTGGTTGGTTTTTGGTGTTTTGATACAGTAATCTACCTAATCAATGAATGGTTGCTTTAGCTGACTGATGAGAAAAATGTTCAGTAATTGCCTTAAAACACTAATTAATTTTCAGTAAGAGGTCACAAGAAGAGAAAACCACAATGCAAATGAGGCAATGCTAATGATTTGAGGAGAAGAGAATGAAATGAAATAAAATAGCAGTACATAGGTAAATAAAATATCTGCACTAATTGCAGCTTTTGATCTGTATCTTAAACTGATATTTCTGTACCATGGCTTCTAAGGGCCTGTGTACATTCAAAAAGGTAGAAAATTAATGCAGAGTAACTGAAATACAGTACTTCAGTCTATAATTCTTACCCTTGGGAGTACAGTAGATTTAGATCATAAAAACTTAGCTTGCATTAACAGACTATTTTACAGACATCTACAAATATTAGCCCATTAGCCCTTTCTAATCAGTGACCAAAACTTGCTGTAAAGTAAATGTACTTAACTGACCAAATAAAGGAGCAGCAATTCTTAAGTGTTCTTTCTAGGTAAGTGCTATTGAATGGTCCCATGAAATGGGAATGAAAAGGTACTTATAAAAATGTGAGTCTAAGAAAATCAGGGAGCAAGCAACATAGGTAAGACCCCTTAAAAAAAAAAAAAAAAAAAAAAAAACAGGAAAGAGGAGGAAGAATTACATTACAGGTTTGCAGCAGCAGGTTTGAAAGAGTCACTAAAGGGGGTCAAGCTTACAAGAAGAATACAAATTCTCCTCTTGAAGCTGATGGGGAGGCCAAATTAATATAGTTTTTTCAAACATCATCATTAGAGAAAACTCAGTGTTAGTTTCTATAATGCTGTTTTCTAATTGCTAAACAAACTACTCTAAGAAGGCAACAGGGCAGCATCAGGATCGGGAGGTTCCTAACAGGATGACCTAGAAGCCGAGGCAAACAAGACCACACAATGAGCTCCTCTAGAAGAAAAATAGAAGAGAATTGCACTTCATCTCATAATTCTAACGCAGCAGTATTAATCATTGCTAATTAGGCATGTAACTTCTTACTGGAAAAAAGCAAAGAGGTAACTATTTATTTAAGAGACAATAGTACACGGATTAAAAAAGCTCCTGTCAACAACTCCGGACACCTGTACCAAGCCCATTTATTGCCTAATTAAATATTAACATGTCCTGATAGAATCTGTGGTATAATTTTAATTACTGTTTTCTCACAGGGAAGTCATATAATCAATGTATTTCTAGCTGTTCCTAGAGGCTGTTTTGTAAAATTTCATTAGTAAATTGTGAACCATCACTTAAATATTTTTCTCCAGATTTCTATAAGTAAATCAAGACTATTATATTCTCCTAGGAGGAGGGGAGACTAGATGCCTTCCTTCAGGGGAAAAATATATGATTTCTTCAAGAATAAAAATATTTTGACTACAATCCTATTTAAAGACTTGTTAAAATTCTTGTAAAAAGAATCACCATCAGGGAGTTACGGATCACCGAAGTTATATTTAAATTTATGTGTAATCCAAAATATTTTTCTTGCTGTATTGAGTAATTAGGGTGAGAGTCACATTACTTCCTTCAAGCATGTATTTAAATTTTCTGCCGGGGATGAATTGCAAATATTGAGGTAAGTCTTGAACCTACTTACGTATTTTCTTTTTCCATTAGGACTAAGAATGCTAAATACTATAAGCATTGATTAACATTCCTGTGTGTTTAGGGGTCAGAAATGCAAGGAAACAATACTACTTCTATTTGGGAAGCTATTTAAATGCTAGGTATGTAACTTTAAAAGTATCAATTCTCCAGGTAGCACTGGATATGATGATGATGATGATGATGATAATAATAATAATAATAATAATTCCAAGTTGTAGAAAAAGAGGTACAGGGACAGTGGAAGTATTTAAAGGACTACTATGCTTTACATTCCAATGATAATCTAGCTGTAGATTACTACTTTGATAACTGAGCCCTTGAACATTAACTTTGTTTTGAACATACTCCTTCTATCTTTTTCTATGTAAAAGTCTCTGGAAGTCAAAGAGTCTTTGGTAAGAGCAGGGATTTCAAGGCTAAGCCACATTCTCAGAGCTTGATTATACAGAGATCTGGATAACATAATCATGACGATAAACAAACTACGAAAATATCAGCCCCTGTGAATTTTAACTCAGCATTTGAACATCCTGTAAGAGATTCAAACCAATTTAAATTCAGCATTACATTTTCGACAGGATCTTTAAAGTAGATTTTGATTTTTACTGGAGGTCTCATCTACCTTAAAAGTCTTTAAAAACCTCTAGCATTTTCTTCTAGGACCCACATAAGAGTATTGCATGCAAACTGTTAGATTTTATGTTCACAGAAATAAAAGTAGTTGAACTACTTTTCAGAATTGGTTTAGGCTAAATAAAGAAAAATCAAATAATTGACAACATTCTTTCAAAATTGCTTTTCTATGAATCAATTTTCAAGGCATCTCAAATCTTGCACTGCAAATTAAACTATCATCCTTAATTAGTTACCATTTTTGCAATGGCTGGTTACAAAATTAGTTTTGAGGGTTTTTTTGACCCCCACAATCACGGAACAAACTCTGACAGCGTATTTTGATTGATAAGGACACAGCACTTCTCCGGCAGGACAGCTCATACGGAACTTGGGATAGGATGTACACATCCCAGGGAGAGCATTTGGGAATGCAAACCCTGCGTGGACCAAGCTCAGGAAGGGTAGGAGCAGCATGCCTGGGTCTGTCATGAGGAGATGTGAGCTCCTCTGAGACACCGTGTGATCATCCATCAGTCGTCAAGAGGGGCACCACGCATGGGCTCAATAATCTAGACAGAGATGGCTTTTTCCACTCGAGAGCTTCAAAGTGGAGATTTCTGACCTGAAGGGCTGATTCTGCTTTGCCAGGCTGAGCTCTTAATAAATAAACATTCGGTGTTTGCAGATGTTATACCCTCTCTGACAGGCAGAAATCCATGTAGACAAGTGCTGAAGTGCACACAGAATTTTTATGCCAAAGGACAAGCCCTGCTTCCCATCTGCTTACGGCAGACACAGACGCCCCATCTCAAGTCTGGTTTTCCTCTGCGTTCACCTGAAGTTTTCACAGAAGTAGCTTAGTCAATGCCTATTAACTTTTCTTAATGCCCATGAAAAATGACACGTTCTATTGGCTTTTGAAAATTCACCCTGTGGGACATAAAACAAATTTAATAAAGCAAAAAGATCAAAACTCATTAAAATATTCTTGTAAGAACTGAAAGCAGCCATGATACATGGACATTCCTAGCAGGACCATTCTCCTGTTTACCACTGAGGAAAAACGTATTCTAAGCTAAGCATGTCTCTTTTCATTAAATGCATGCCAGGTCCCAAACCCCAGCCCTCTCTGGAGTCACTGCTCAGGTCTGTCAGTTAAGTAAATATGCTCATCAGAGGATCTAGCAGCACACACAGATAAGGTAGATATGAAGTCCATTCCCCCTGAAATCAATAGGAAGGTGGTTGTTAGAGACTATAATTGAGTTAGGGTTTCATTTGGGAGTCCGTGGTGAATGTTCCCACTATTACTGCCACAGGGGTGCAAGAAAGTATATCACAGCTGTGGCTGGATCTCTGGCACCATTAATGGCACATCCAGCTGAGACCTGCTACAAAAGGCTATGCAAGCTCAAACCTGGAACACTAAGAGTAAATCTGTCCTGAACTAGAGAGGGCAGCTCGACTTGCAGATTCTCTGCTTATTCCAATAGAATACTGATTTAAAATTGGGGAAGGAATCAAGCTTTCTGATGCTAAACACAAAAAGTCAGGGACAAAGATATTTAAGGAGGAATAAGGATGCTGAGAATGGCTAATTTCGTAAACTTTGTACAACCACCAACAACCCAGCCCTTTGTAAAAGAACGTGAGTGCTTTAAAAGTGTCTTCTCTTTCACTACAGCCATTCTGTTCTGCAGTAATATAACGACCTATGTGTGAAAATACAGGTACCTACTTCTTATTTACACATACTGGATTTTATACCATGAATTCACCTAGTTTTAATTATGCATCATTGCCTAGCAATACAGGAAACAGAGCTCCCCTGATCTTGATTGTGAACACTAGCATCTCAAAATTTTTTTCTTTTTAAAGTGAAGATAAGTTACTGCATTAAAAATAAATGAGGTATTTTTTGTCAGTTGATTGGACGCTGAGTACACATAATAAATCACCAAGAGCATTGTATGCTGGTCTATGTGCTAACCTTGAGCTGCAGTTTATCTATTGCCTGCAATTCAGGAGACAATAAGGCATTTTACCCAATCAGCTGATCAGCTGAAGGAACTCAAAAGACTGAAATGGCTTTGAAACACACAGGCTTTTAGATATCAAATTACCTCTGGAACCCTCTACCCAGAAGTAACTCAAACAAAACCCATTTGAAATACTGCTTCAATATTCAAAAAAATCAATAATTTAAACCACAGGTTGAACATTTTTACTGCTTCCACTGCAGACTGTCATTTTTTGAAATGAAAATGCTAACAGCACCAAAGGGGAAAGCTCCGGCCAGCCGAGATATGTGTGTGCAGGCGTGGATTGGCTGGAAATGCTGGCTTACTTTTCCTCCCCCAGTTACGTTTACATAAGATCTCTTAAAATAAACAACTCTCATTTCCACCACTTGGAAAAAAAAAAGTTTTTCTTTGTTGCACTTGATGTTTCTGTCTCTGAGAGCTCAGCTATATCACGACACTTCACTGTAAACAAACATGCTGAATGCAAATACTACATCCTCAATTATGCTATTAGGCCACATTATTTTGTATGTAACAGGCACTAACATCGTGGTTTTGAATACCAGCGAGCATAGTGTGAACTCTTGATTAATAGATGGAAAAGCAGGAATATGGGTGATGTTGTGTCCCAATGTTTACAGTGGGAGCAGGAAGCAGTCCAGCACACGTTGCAAAAGCCAAACAAGTATGGGTGGTTCACTGCCCATGATGCCTGCTCATTTAGGCAGAGAACTGGCTGTCTGGAAAAAGATTTCTTAAAAGACAAGGGACACATATGAGGAAGAGACCTGGTAGGAATGTGAACCCTTGAACATAATTGAAGCAAGCTATACAAGGAGGACATGGAGGACATGAAGCAAGCGAGACATGGAGGATGTTGGACAGAGGAGAATCAAGTCTCTCCTCTGCATAAAGTTAACCAACAGGTATATTTTTAGCAGAGCTTGAAATATGTCACACTCCTTCTGTAGAAACTGTGGGGTTTTTGGTCATTTAAAATCTTATTAAATCCTTGCACTCTCTGGAACGAATTTTTTAAATATTGTGTTAAAGGAGAGATGCAAGAAACACAAAAAAACACCACCCAAAAAGCAATGAAATAAACATCACCAGACAGAGCTTATGTATCTACAGGTATACAGCTCTCAACACACAGTAAGAACTATTTTTGTTATGGTAGCAAAGCATCACTTTTAGTATTGTAGAGAGGGGCATAAGAAAGAAATTGTAAGATTGATGGTCCTTGGTTTATCATTTTAATACCTTACTCTCAGATATATTCTTATTCTCTCACACATTTTTAGAGCCTTCTCTAACCATAGTGTTAAAATAGACATGAAAATGTCAATTACGAGAGTAAAGATGCTCAAGTAAAAAACTATGTATTTGTATATATACAGTATTATTGTGAAGTGAAAATTAAATTTGCATTTCTGTTTCTAGAAAAAGAAATTATAACATACTACTATGAATTTTCTGGCTGATATTTTTGTTCGATTTTAACTGAGATAAATGCAGATTTTTGGCCTAGAATAAGAAATGATGAAAATATAACCATTTAAGAAATGTAACATTCAAAAATACATACTCCAAAAATTTGGACATGGACTCCAATATTCTGTTCTTCTTAAAGGCACAAAAAAAATCTGGATATCAAAAAAACCACCACCAAACCCCCAAATGTCAACAGAGAAATTAATCTGAGTTTGGATATATCCAGAATATAGGAAAATAAGATTTTGCTTATTTATGTGTTTGAGACCTGTGTTACCTCCATGTGAAATCACCTATTTCAGGTACGCCTGTCAGTCTTTAAAATATACCTCCCACACAAGAGCAGCAATCAACTGACCTTCTGAGAACACTGTTCTTGGCAGCAGTATAAACTTAAACAGAATAATAAAAATCCAGCAGCAATGAGAAACCCAATACTCATCCTTTCCTCAGTGAGGAAAAACAAGCTCTTCAAGTTAGTGCTGGAGTTAAGGGATTTGGGCTGTTACAGACCACCCAGGGCAGGAGCCCCAAGCACGTGCAACAGGAGTGTTCTGTGGACTGCCAGCTTCTCCTTCCGCTCCATCCCAGCACACCCAAAACAGGCAGTACGGGCTGGCGGCAGTTTTGATTCCCTCGGCAGAATTCAAGCCATGAAGTTTGTCACCACTGACAATACTGGGATAGATTTAAAACCCAATCCAATATAGCACGGGCTGACAGTAGGTTAATCTTGAAATATAAAGTATGGATACTCGTAGTAAAACTTGTATTCAGAAAATAAAAGGGGTGTTGGCTTCTGGCTCTTATCTGCCCTTGCAGCTACAGCCTGGAATGGAGCTACACCCCTCAGCCAGAAGGACTGATAATTCTCTTGCTATAGCCTCTGGATGTTTCCTCTAATGATCCCAGCATCACTCCTGTCTTGTGTAGATTGACTTTTGCTCAGCATGCTTTCAACCGTGCCCCAGTCTCCCACAAACACTGAACAATGCAATCAGCTGCTCCAGCTAAATCAGCTGAGAGTTATAAAACTGAGTTTCGACATATTGAAAACACTTCAATCAATGTCATTTTACTACACCTTCTCTATGGCTTGTTATACACATTAAATAAAAGGGGGCAAACAGGAACCTCCTGAACTGCACAGGAAGAGAACCATCACAGGCAATAAAGCTGAACACAACGCCGACACCACACCAACACCACGCTTCTCTCACTCCATTGTTTAAGCATGAGGCTTGAAAAAGGACCAGGAAGATGCTTTGGGAATGACTGCATTAGGGACATTTGGGAAATGTTTCCAATTTTTATAGATTCCACAGACATATACGACAGACCAACAACTGCATGTGAAAAAGACTGGTACTTTTAAAACAAATTATTTCTAAAATAAGTTGGCTATTGCTGCTGTTTAACAGCAGCATTATTGCCATACAATTTTTATTACAGATTGTCATGTAGGAATAGGGTTTTACACACATACATTTACTATACCATGTGAATTACTAGAAATGCTTTTCTATATTTGTGTGATTTATTAAAACATAAATCATAACAGCACGTGGCAGAAACTCCTTTTGAAGGATATAATAAGGTAACAATTATCCTCTGAACTCCTCTCTTTGTCTTCAGAGAATAAAATGCATTAGAACATATCCATCTGCTGCCCCATGACAGAAAATGAAAGCAACTGTGATGGTTGCACAGTATGCTTTCAGTTCCTGCAGTCGGCTGGTGAAGTGAGCTTTGCTCCTGAATGTGTTGTCAGAGGCAAAAACAAGAGTTTCTCCGATACTTTTAAAGAATAAACCTTAAAAACAGTAACAAAAAATTAATTGAAGAAGTTTGTTTTTACATATGTGCAGATGGATGCGGAAAAATCCTACATGTAAATATTAAGTGTAAATTTAAAGTATATTTCATTTGAAAGAAAATTATGCACACGGGGCCTCCCTTATATGGCTTTGACTTGAATCAATGTACTTCAGCTTTTTCATTTTATGCAGTAATTCACAGGATCTGATTCAGGGGAATTGTAGCATTTTCTTCTGTGGAAATATACACAGAGGAGCAACATAACAAGTTTTGTTAGAATTCCACTCAGAGAAGTTTTAAGGCCTTCTAGATTAGCCTGTGAGTATTTGGAGTCCTGTGTCTGATGACAGGCACAGTGAGAACACTGCTAGTGTACCATGATTATACTCAATTATTTTTTGAAGGAAAAGTCATAAACAAACATTCACTACGTAGAAGGTGCTACATAAAGGCATTTATTAACTGTGCAGCTAAGTAGAAGCAGCAAGATCACAGGATAAAATTGGCCTTAGAATTGGCCAAAGAAAGTATAACTTAATCTCTCAAATGTTGATTGTTTTAAAATTTTATTTCTATGGGAAAATAAACATATGTGTGGTTTAAATTTAAAAGAAAAATACAAAAACCAAGTTTCAACAGCAGTCCAGAATTTACTTTATTTTTCTTTTTCTTCCAGAAAGACACTGTGCCCAAACCACATACCCCAAATCCTTAGGAGTAAAATGATGGGGGCCTCTGAAACCAATGTGATTTCCAGGAATCAAAGAGGATATCAAGTTTCACTTGATATCAAGTGACATCAAAACATTCTCAACAAATAAGTACACATATACACTTACTTTGTTCTAGTTCATAATATACAGAGCTATTTTTTTCATAGATTTTGCAGATGTGTAGCTCAAAATTAAATCACAATGGCATGCAAAGACCCAATCCTGCGTTGCACAATTCTGATTCTACAGGATATTTACCTTTGTAATTAAATTTAAGAAAGTCCACATACCATGTCGTTCTACTGAATGAAAAATTTAAGTCACAGCAAACTGATGCTCTGCTCAATTTGGTCTCTGTACTCCTCTACTGCCCAGGTTCTCTCTGCTTAATATTCCTGAGCACTTCCATAGGTTTTGGGTCAGAATCTGGAACCTAGATTTTCATTGATGATATTACAATTATGCACGGTGTGCACAGTATGACCTGCTCATAGTGTGCCACATTTAGGGACGGACACAATGACAACTGAAGTGCATTCAGAATGCCACACATGACGGTTATGATGGCTGGCAGGCATCCTTATTAACAACTATACTTTTTCAACAGCATACATACAGCAGTTCCTTGGAAACAGGATCGTTTTGGGGCTCCACTAAAGAGATCACAATACCATAATTACTGCCATGGTCACAACAGTTCCGTGAAGTTCTGTACATGAGAACTTTGATACTCTGTGTATATCTAAAGTTCAAACTGACTAAAATAAAGGAGCACATGTCACTGCTTTTCTAATATTACATGCTTAAGCCTTATTTTATTTACAGCTTCCAGCAGCTCTCAGCTCGATCCGCATTGCGCTCGCTGCCACGTAGCTGGAGAAGGCTAACAAACCCCTGCGTGCTCACATGACAACCTTTGTGCAAACGCATCCTTATTCTGTCATCTACTGGCAGCGTGCTTCCCAGTCATGTTCTCTGCCAGTCCTTACCAGTTTGCCAATTACACAAGCTGCTTCCCAGACATCAGACAAAAATTCCATAAGACTGCTGTGCAAGCCTACCCTAATTAACCATCAGCTTAATTAGACAATTTACTGTGTAATTAGCAGGCAATTAGTCAACACCTCTCAGATCTTATTGACTGCTGTGACAGCCTTCCTTAGTCTACACATTCCCATACGCTTCCACGACCATGATCCCAGCCCTATCCTGTACAACAGCAACTCTTGCAAGGGAAGGGAAATCATATTACATAACAAGGGAAGAGGGAGAAAAATCAATATATAGCCTGTTCATTTATTGAACTGTCTTCTAGCCAAGACCTTCTTTTCTCTAGGAGTAGAAGGTCAGCTGCTAACAAAGAAACCTTCAGCTATAACATTAGTCTATATCTTATTCATTTGTAATGTGGTTAAGGAATTTAAAATTTTTTCCCCCTTATACTGTACTAAATTATCAAAGAAGTCAGGCAAGCAGAAGTTAAAGAAAAAAATAATTTAATAACTTACTAACATATCGTAGGTTTAAACATATGTTCTAGAACAGTGAAAAGGTGGTGATAGCTGCTTTTGAGACCTATACCTTGCATTATAATTAACTGCTTCATAGTCTAAAATGCACCAGGAAAGCCAAAATAAAGCATAAAATTTCAATACTAAATAGTAATTCAGTAGCATTAGTGTAATTCAGTAGAAATCATTTCTGAAGTAGTATCAAGTCCTCCACAAAAATCCAAAGTTGCATGTCCTTATAATACAAAGATGGGAGAAATTACAATTAAAGACTAATATAACATGGATATTAAGGGATTACTAAAAATGTGTGTTCCTATTTCCTTTTTCTATAGATTAAAAATTGGATTTTGCAATTAGCATTGACAAGAGCTTTTTTGGATAATTCTTAAAGCATTAATTCCAAAGTTCACAGAATGGATGCACTTGTGTCCTTCTGGAATTAACTCTAGAAGGTTTATTCACAGGTCCTACACTTCCCAGCTGAAGGCTAGAATCCCACAATCGCTGTTGTAGTTTAAAAAAAAAAAAAAATAGATAATTATGTATCTCAAATAATGATAAGAAATGTTATTTATAATACACTCACATACAAATTTGGATTAGTAATAGGTATTTTAACATAAGAACCTGTCAGGTTTTTTAAACATATGGGACTTCATTCTGCTTTTGCAACAATGTCAATCAAGAGTAAATGCAATTATATCACCATGAGACTCAAAAATCAGCTCTTTGCTTTCTTAGCTTCTCGTGCGGGCAAATCAGATGTTGAACACGGCCTTATCCTCTTCATTTACCAAGTGGGAACTCAAGACCTGAGATAACTCGAACACTTAAGAGAAGTGTATTGCCTGTACATAGAAGCTACACTGGTATAACCAAAAATTCCTTGAAAAGTGATTAAGCTAAACCCTGTAAACACGTGTGTGGAAACACATGCCAGTTCAGAGACAGTTACACCATTTCAGCTAATGCCTGTAAAATATTTACCACGAGCTGTACAGCACCACGTACACGCTTGACACTCATCTCAGAGTGCCCCTGTAGAGCCAAGTTGGACCCACGTTTCTGCAAACATCTTGCAAGACTGCATGGTCCAGCCAGGAATCTCGGGGCAATAGCTGCTGCACAAGGTGCTCCAGGTCTCCCCAGCCTGTCGTGGTGCAGAGCAGAAAAGCGGGCGCCCAAGAGCACAGCTGCCTTGTAACGCACCCAGCTGGAGCAGAAGCCACCCGCTGGTGCCAGGGGAGGAGGCCCAGCACTGCAAAGTCTTCCCCAAGCATCTGCAGCCTCAGCGTGGCAGTGGGCACAGGTGGGGTCCCAAAGTGTCACCTGGGCTTTTGCAGAAGCCAGCATTTGGCCACAGCAATGAATGCAGGCCTCAGCAAAGATGCTGAACTGTAAATCAGAGCAACTGAATCATGACAATCACTTTTCCTTTGTAACACTTCAGTACCTAAGTAGGCCTAGACTGAAGTCTAGATGGTGTTCTGGGTTTATTTTTATAATCAGAACGTGGAAATGAGGGAAAAAACCCCCAAACTCTGACACATGCACTTAACCAAATGGGGATAGGCAAAAAGCCAGTGACTTGACAGAAGGGAAACTTCTGAATTCTATACTGACAAAATAAAGATTTCATTTTTTTTCCTTAATGTCTGTGGTTAGCTATTAAAGTGCATCATAACAATTTCAAAAAATAGGGAAGTTTTATGCTAAAACTCAAAAATGTTAAGTATGGCTTTATACTGTGATTGTCTTAGGTGTGTTTCAAATATAACTATTAAGAAAAATATCCTACAGTCTATTCTAATAAATTATAAAAGATATTAATGCCACTTAAGAAAGTTAGATGCAGTTGGCTGGCACAAAACTAAAAGGTTTGCAACAAGTCTGAATTGAGAATGGAAAAAATGTGAAAATTCTAAATTTCAGAATCACACTTGCCAATTTCTAGCTTACATTCAAACTGCCTTTTTAGCTGAATTCCTTCCAGACAAAAAATTACATGAGTTATTTTCAAGATCACCAACAACTGTTTCAAGGACATACAAAACAACCACAGAAAAATGTAGCTGAATAGTACTTTACACAAGTATGCTACATATTTGCTTTTTAGAATCCTGTTTATTCAGGATGTGATATTCAAAAATGTTGAGTACTTCAGATACAGCCAACAGGACCTGCAGATCCTCAGCAGTTTTGGAAAATCCTCCATGTGTGCTCTCCTTGTCTCTCTCTTGATAAATATTTGCAGGTATTTTCAGAAGAACGAGGTAAATAAAGCAAAATTAGTAAAGAGCAAAGCAGCTTCTTCAACATAAAAAGAAATACTGTTCTGATTTTTAACCAACGTAAAATTTTCATCCATTTTATTTGACTGACTAGGTAATAGTTGCACTAGGTATAGAAATTATGTCCTCTTTTAGGTACTGGTCACTACCAGCTGCACGTTATGCTGAGCATTCCCACTTTTGGAAGCTATTTTTTACATAAAGGCTTATATAGCAAACTCCTCAGTGTCGCAGTCTGTATGCTCTTTCAGAATTCCACTTGAACTGCTCTTGCGTTACGCCAATCTAAGTACACTAGAAGTTTCATTACAACACGCAACAGTTTTCAGATTAAAAGATACCTTAAAGACTGATTTACAAGTTTTTTATACATAAGCTGCCCGAAATATTCAAGCTCCAGATTAATGTTCACACTTACACTTCATAGATGTATATGCACTCTGGCTACACTGTTTGAAACAAGACTCCAGAAAAAAGAGACGGGAAAAAGAAACAATCTCTAAATAAATACTGTGTAAAAAAATCCCCAGATGAATAGAAACCAAATCCTTTAGACATAACTGAGAACCCTGCAGCCTACCAAGAACCAGTTTTAGACATGTATCTGGTTTTACCTTTGCCGGGCAGCTTTGTGCGCAGCTCTGAGAAAGGTAAGCCATTGCCAGCTTGTGGAACTTATGCCACGAGCTCAAGGCATAAGGCATAAAAGTTTCAGCCATGCTCACTCTGCTCCATGAGGGTGAATGGCAGAAAAAGTGGTAACATGGGAAGAAAACTGCTGATCCTTTGCTTGTAAAAATCTGTCCTTTAACACAGATGAGGTTTACTGACTCAATGTGCAACACCCCTGCATGACAGATCCCTCTGTCTTCCACAGATGAATTGTCACATTGTGCTCCACGCCTTGAGATAACAGACTTCTCCATGAAAGACTCAGTGCAGAAAAGAGACTCCCACTGCAGAAGTGCAGCATTTCTGTGATATTTAATGCTACAGGAAGAGTGGGACTAAACATTTCCCCAGAGGTTTAATTTTTTATCACGAACTTGTAAGAAGTTTTTCATTTATAAATTAGTAAATACAACCACAAAGAGAAAGAGATGGAAACTTTTTATGGATTGTTGTTCAACTCCTGCTGTAAAAATGCAGGTTGCTTTTTTCAGCATTCGAAATATTCATTGACCAAAACGACCAGAATTACTGATGGCAAAAACACATTTTCAAATGGTCCAAAGTGCCTCACTTGCAAATTCAGTGGTGTCAAGATGCACACGCGCATCAATTTAGGGTGGGCATCTACCTGGCGCAGACTTCAGCTGTGTGTGGTAGGAAAGGCCTTGGCTTATCAATAAAGGCTTTGTTAAAGCTCTCAGTCCTGGAATCTTTGGTCTCTCACTGTGCCCAAGCTGCACTACATCACTCCAGATGGATCCTTCCATCTGTGTGAAGACATGCCAGACCCCTACATTGCTGGGTGTGTGGACTAGGGAAGAAGAATGGTTAAATGCAGTACTTTCCAGTTCCTCAGACAGCAATTTTGAAGCTTTTGAAGTTATTTGCATACAAAGAAGTCTGCAGCATACTCTCAACTGGGTCAGAGATAGGGTAAAACTAGGTAGAGAGATGAGATCCGGTCCTTAAGTTGAACATATCAGAGAAATACTTTTTCTCAGAGAAAAATGAGAAAAGTCTGTTTTCCTGCTACTCATATTCACAGAATCATTTGTTCATTTTTTGTAGCTAAATAAGACATTTTCTGTATAAAAATAAAATGGCATAACTACAGCATTTTAAAAGACAATAATTACATCCCATAGCACTTCCCTAGCACAGCCTTTTACCTCTCCTGTTAAACTTCACTGATTTTATGCACCAAACTAAAACTACAAAAATTACAAAACAATAAAGATGGTATTTCTTATTAAAATTCTGTCAGAAATATTGAGCAAAATGAAGGACATAAAGAACTCCTAAGAATACTAGAACCAGTAATAATAATTTTAAAATTTGCAAAAGAAGAAAATAATTTAAGAGTGTTGTGTGCTAAGGAATCCCATAAAATGCTCATTTTTCTGTTCAAAAAATGTAGTTAATAAAAGTTGTCTAATGCTGTTTAGTAGAAAGGCAAACTGCCCCTTTTATATTTGACATTAACAATCTGATCATTTGTCTCCCCAAAGAAAGCCCATACAGCTTTCATACAGACCACACAATAAAGAATAGTAATATTTCTGTTTACTGAGATATCAACTGGCATTTCGTTGCAAGTCAATGGTCTATCTTTGCTACAGCATACTAGACCTCAATCTGGCATCCACAAATGTCAAGAGTATAAAAAAAAATTATAGGATGGAAATCAAAAGCATGCTCTAAATTCCTAAAAACCAAACAAAGTTCACCTAGACATATTTGCTGCAGAAATCAGTACAATATTCAGCTGTCAATCTTGAAAAACAATGAGGGAGCGATGCTGTCAGTAGGACAGGATAATAACATTTCAAGCAGATGTTCAGGCGGGGCTCTAATTCTCACTGAACTCCCTTGGTAAGCATTTAATTTCTTTATCATATGCAAGCTAGGCAAATTGTACTTCATCAAAACTGTATTGTGAAATATTAATATTTCATATTATAGCAAAACTCCATAGAATAACCTTTGTCATATTAAGAACATCAGAATTTCAAATGTCATGGTTCTGCATTTTAATGCATCTTAAATAGCTTTTTGGCTTGGCACCATAAATTATAACTAGTTTAATCTAAATTACTACGCTGTAATATCATACAAAAATATACATTTTGTAATACAGATTCACTTCTGTGAAATACTAATGTTATGGAAAACAATGCATCATTGTACCATGATTTTTTTACCACCTTCAATTATGAAGCGAGGTGCACACAGTGCAAATGTACACAGAGAGAACTAGCTGGAGCCTGAATATGTATATTGTAAAAACAGCACATACAAATGCAATATACACTGGGCAAATTAATTAATTCTCTTCCAGCATTTTTATTTAGAAATGGTTCTGAAAATGTATTGTAAACTCTACATCTGTAAACTGCATAAACATATATTATGCCTAGAAAGTTTCCTCCTATATGGTTTAGATCAAATTTAATGTAGTTTTAATTGCAGCTTTGTTTTTAAAATCAACCATGCAACTTGCTCCATATGTAATGAAAAAAAATTAAAGATTAAAAATGAAGTTAGTCTGCATGTTGATTTCTGCTGGTTCTCATAATAAAGGCAACTGTTTCTGCATTATTGAAAGCGACAGCATCACAAATCAATGCATGTCACAACAAAATAAAGACAGATGTATCTGATTAATCAGAATTAAATTTTAGAAGTGAAGGAAGCATCTAAAAATCAAAGCAAACATTTCTGCTAACCCAGTTGTTTTTTCATCTTTCTAAACAGCCCGTACAATGCAGTGAGAGAACAACAAAGCCTGAATTCAGCTGATAAAACCCTAATTTCTGCTATAAACTCCTCACTGTAATAGTAAATATGGCATAGGGATGTACAGACCTCATATAATCGTTGACTTATTTTGATACTATGTTTATACAAACTTTCCGATTACAGGCTTTAATACAAATTTTGCGTTCTAAAAACACTCACTAAATTCCTAGTGAATAAACCAGCTCAGTATAACACTTCTCCTAAAACCCTCCCACTCACAGTTATGTGTCTAATTAATGCAGTATCTGTCATTCTGTGTGTAGTTTTTTGTTCATCTGAGCTCTAAAAGATGTAATAATTGGTATCCATTTACTGTGGACTCTATGATATGCAGCTCCCCCATTTCCCTTCAATACCTTGCAAACGGAATTTACAAATAATATGTTGCTGCATACAGTTATCTGAACAAGACAGAAATACTATATGAACCAACAGAGCAATGAGCTATCGATCTTGCAGTCAAAAAGGGAAGATGTGAAGGTAGAAAAAGGTGTGTGAAGGGTCACTTCTATTCTGCTGCCATTTGTCTTTCTCAGCGATTTTCCATTTCAAAAGCAGTTATTCCCTTTTCTGGAAGAAATCAAATCTAGTTGATACTAAATCATCTGTGCACAGATATTTAATTTAGTAAATATCTGTATTTAATATTTAATATAAAGTATCTAATATTTAATTTAGTAAATAAAATTCTACAAGTCACTATCTCCCTCACAGACACCATCAGACATGTACAGGTACAGTCCCCTATGATTAATATTTGCTCTCCAGCACCTTCTAAAGTATGCAGAGCGCAGTATATTCCGAAGTATAAATACCCTGAAGGAATTTCAGCTACTCCTTACATTAGTTTTTTTGTAGGTTTCAACAACAGTAGAGTAGTATGCAAGAACAAACTTTGTTGAATCACTGGAAGTTGAAATGCTTACCCTACAAACAGAAAAATGCTACAAAGGCTGTCAAGAAGACAATTATAAGCAAGGTATGTGGGTGTTTAAAAAGGGAACGAGCACGGCAAGAAATAGTGCGCTCTATGCTAACTCCCCCTGGGCAGCACGTGAAGCTTTCAAGGTGAGGCCATGACACATGAGGATTAGAAAGACTAGGGGAGTAAATCACGGTCCAGAGGCTGAACTCCAGCACTGCCACCCAACATCTCCTCTGTACAAGGCAGTAGGGCCTCTCATGGGCTGCAGGGATCCCTGGCCTTGTGTTTTAGAAGAGCTTTCTGTGCTAGATGATGAAAGAGAGAAAAGGAGAAGTAGCTCATATGAAATAAATCCTGTGTCTTACAAGAATCATAGCTCTCCAGCCTGAGTCCTTTTTATCTCTGTCCTTGGATCCCCTTCTTTCGAGATTTATCATGCTTTTCTCTCTGACCTTATTCCATCACACCGTAGTTAATGTATGGAAATTTGTGATTGGACTGTATATGCTTTTCACAACCTGTATGTCACTCATATTTAGCCTGCATCAGCCAGTTTTGCTGAAGTGCCAAAGGATGCCCATGGTAAACAGGGAATTCACTGGTTTCCCCTAGCAGTGTACAAACACAGTGGCAAATTCAGTCACTGGTTCTGGAAAAGGGAGAACTGCTGCTGCTGCTAAGTTCCCTATGGCCACACAGGCTAGGCAAATCAGAAGGAAACCCACCAGTTAAGCCTTACCAGGACAGATAAAATGAGGAGAAGAGGAAAAAACAGAATCCTACTTGCACTACATACAATCAAGGCTGAAGTGGAAAAGCTTCAGCTGCCAAAAACTGTGTCTAGCAAGCTCTCTCCCTCCCCAGAAGCTCTTCCACACTTGGGAACTGTACTGTCTGGGGATCTGCTCCTCCTCCTCCCACCAATTCCAAAGGCTTAGATCAGGAAATCTTCGCTCTTGATCCTGCTGTGTAGTTTGCTTTGACTATCTGGGCAGGACAGCTCAGTCTGAAATCCCCACCATTGGTACCACAGCCCAAGAGAGCATTCTGCTTCCTGCTGAAAACTGCACGAGATTTATGTCTACATAATCAGAAGCGAAGTTAAAAAAAAAAAA
This sequence comes from Hirundo rustica, assembly GCF_015227805.2. NCBI lineage: Eukaryota > Metazoa > Chordata > Aves > Passeriformes > Hirundinidae > Hirundo > Hirundo rustica. The sequence goes on from NC_053458.1 coordinate 18,194,162, forward strand.
AAAAAAAAAAGTTAGCACATTACGGCAACCTATATTTCAAACTCTCTACCAACATTTTGTTCTAGCATTAAGGCAGTCTTCTGTAATACCCAGTTCACATAATGACTGCTGTACCTTACTGAGCTTTTCTTCCCATTTGGAATAGGTTTTTTTTGAAGTATTAAGTGCCGTGTTACTCTGATAAATAAAAGCAAATTCGCTTCTGCAGCACCTCTCAGCCAAGTATCTCAAATCATGCCACAAATACAGCTGTGGGAAGTGCAGTATTAGTAAGAATACAATAATAGAAAAATTAAGCAGCACTTGGGTGGGACACAGCTCTACTAGACACAACACGATTCAAGAGTTTAGGCAGAGTACTGTTTCCTGCTGAATATTAGAAGGAAGCTTAAGCAGAAATAACAATAATTGAACTTGAATTACTAGATAGCATTTTTCTGAAGTTATTAACTTAAATAATACTTGCAATATCTCATTGCAACAAATACTTTAAAAAAAAACTTGAAAGATCTTCATCTGAGTCACACCTCCAGAGCATGGCATCCAGTGGAACACTTCACAGTCGCCATTTCAGAAATGACTCAGAGTCTGCTGCTTAGTATAGCACCAACATCACTTCCTACAACATGCATGTCTTTCCTCCTTAACTCCCACCCAAGCTGGAACTCAGCCTGTGTCTGTTTAGCTCTTGAGAGGCACGGTAATCGACGTGCAGTCTGGCAGGACTGCCAGCATACCGGCAATAAAACTGATAAAAAAATAAGTCTCAGTATTTGCTATGGGTTGTCTGTAGCCTAGGCACTGAATAATTACAGCTGATGGTATGTTATACATGTAAGTCAGTTGTAAACATAGTTGAATGACATTTATGTCCTAGAAAGTGTTTTAATAAGAAGCCCTGTGAAGTAGATTGGAATCTCCCCTGCAATCCAGAGAAACACTTCCTGAGGGCTACTTCAGGTATAAGCAACAGCAGAATCCAGCCTGACATATTTTACAGTATTCTGTAGCAGTACAGCATTTTGTCCTTAGACCTTCCTCATACTAGAGGGGAACCCACTACAGTTAACTCACCTGTGCTGCTTACCCTTGGAAAGCTGGCGGAGAAACAAACCCACCTTTTCTCTTTTGCTCCATCCATCAGTACCCTTGTATATCCCCCCTCTGAACCAAGAATAAAAGGCCCTTGTATCCAAATTAATTTCAAAAGCTTCCTTCAGCCCACACTAATGTTTGTTACTGGTTAACAATATGTTGCTATTATTCACAGTGTTACTCGGGCCTATGTTCAAGGATTCACCTTTGCTTTTCTTCCTCCCTTCACAAGTCAAACCATATCGCCATCACAGCCCAAAACCTGTTTCTTCTTTCTGTGATCTGTTTATCAAAGCTGTTATTTTCTTTCACTGTCTAAACTTCTTGCTCAGTCTCAACTCACCATTTTGAATGTAGCAATAAGAAGCTGCAATTCTCCTGAATTCAAACAGGTAATTACACACTTAAACTACAAAAAATGCCTTTTTTTTTAAGGTGCCACACTGAGCCATAGCGTTCAAGACTTAATTCTAACTCCTTCCTCCTCTACTACATGTTACTGAAGGTTGACATCACAGTGCTCTTCTCTCCACAGCCTTGGTTTTATGTTGCCTCCATCTTTCTCTTCCACTACCCACCCAGCCTCCTCCTTGCAGCCACATTATCACATTGCAACTGCACCTCCAGGTCAATGGCTTATCCTGGCAGCCTGTGGCACAGAATCCACCCTCATGAGTTATGTGACAAAGCTGTTACTCATTCTCTTTACATTCTGATCCTTCACAGAAAACATTTTCACTGAAGTATTTTTGAAAAAGGATTTTTTCACTTAATAGTTGGCTAATATTAAAAGTAGGGGCAATAAAAGGGAAGAATGTAACAACAAACAGAACCAGACATTGTGTCACTGCACTGTGGAAAGCTCACAGACTAGTTGAACTACACAATGCATCACACCCTTCCCTGCTATCTTTATGCTAGTTGGATATAACAGCGCCATTCAATTATACAAAGATACGGCTGCATGCAAAATACACATCAAAATATTTCCTTACCTTATCCAGGGAGAATGTTTTAGTGACAGCAAAGCCCCACCCAGCTTCAAATGCTCTTCGAATCATTGAAGAACTAGTAGCAGGGGTTGCACTGGCAAGGCCAAAAGGATTTGGAAACTTCAGTCCAGCCATTTCTACACTGATATCCACTAAATCTACAGGAGTGTAGAAGAGAGGTAGTTCTGGAACTGCAGAAACTGCAACACCATATAAGGACTGTAAAAAACAAACAAACAAAAAAAATACTAAACCACAGATTTTTTTTTTTTTTCTGATCTATTTTTATACCATTTCTTATTAATCCTGATAAGGGGATAATTAATATATAATAACCCAAAGTTTAAGTATTCTATTTGGTGTTCAGACCTGCAAATCAGCAAAACATGCGAACACTCACCTATCTAACATCTTCAGCCCAAGCAGTCTTCATGCTGAAATACTATGCTATGCTGGAAATAACTGAATGACAGTAACAAAAATAATGAAGAAACTTATTTTACATCCTGTACTGATAAGCGTGGTTTAGTCCAAAGGTTTGTTCAGCCTTTCTGAAGAGCCACTTCTGTTCCCTACAGCAGTCAGTAACAGTGAGACTGAAAAAACCCTTTATGCACATGGACCCTTTCTAGTTTTCTTCTCAGGCGCCAATCAATAGAAAGTATATGGAATTGTGAAACATGAGGGGAAGCATCATGTGGGGAGGATCACTCAGCCCTAACTCCATGTATTCCGAACCTCGGAACCTTTTTGCCCCACTTTGAAAGATTTCATTTAGCCTACACAATGGCATACCTATACAAAACTAATTAATTGTAGTAGTATGAATATGCTTCAAGACTGAAAAAAGCTAGAGTCTGATTGCCGTCAAAAACATCATACACATTATGGCTGTGCCACCACAGTCACTTGTGTTTTCATACGAAAGTGTCTTTCCTCCAAAAAGCATTCAATGTATATGTGGCACCTAATAATATAAAAATTGTAGGGAGAAAAGCTTTATCCATGTATGGATACTGATCAGCACCCCAATCACGCTGTGGTGGCTAGAATTTAAATCTTTGTTCCCTCAAATGGTTGACCCAATAAAATCATAATGAAATAAAGCAGGAACTTTCAACACAGAGAAGCCCTACACTCTAATAAGTAACAGCTAAGAGCACAGCAGTTTCTTCTATCTTTAAAAAGATTTGTTTGTTTCCTTGTTTCAGCAGGACAAAAAGAATCAGTACTTGAAGTTTGGAGAAGATTTTCTGTAGCAGAGTAACAACCTCGGTCCCTCAGGAATTGCTGCCTTTTGGGGTTTGGGATTTTTTTTTTTTTTTTTAAGGAACTTATTTAATCAATTTTTACCTGTGAAAACTGTTAAGCACAGATGGGATGAGGAGTTTTTAGTGCCTTTTGTTTCCTAGGCTGGTTTAAAACCCGAGAGGTCACGCCTGCCTGGTTTTGGGATTGTGTGGATTCCCCTCATACTACTCTGACCCCAAATCTTTGAATCTTCAGACAAAGAGGATACATTTTGGGGCTAAAATTTCTGACGGCTTAAAAGCACTGAAAGTAGTGGAATTGTCCTCGCCTGAATGATGCAAACCTGACTGAGTCGCTAATGGCGGGCATTTTGAGAAAAGCCAATTTCTAAAGTTCCCTAACACTTGGGCCCAAACTGCTTCAGTGACACGACCTCTCCCATCGGGAGGCAGATGCAGTTACACTTTAGAGAGCCAAACACACCCCATCTCTTCCTTCCTGAGTGCTCACTGCTTTCTCCATGTCATACTCCACAGGGCTATTTTCCGAATCCAGGAGAATGTGAGTTCCGCAAAAACGAAACAGCCTGGCATTCTACATCTCAAAAGCTTTTGTTAACTGGCCAGTCAAAAAAAAAAAAAAAAAAAAAAAAAAAAAGGGGGGGGGGGGGAATGAAAGAATTCTCCTTTTATCACTTTGAGTTTGATTTAATATTTTTAACTTTTATTTCCTAGCTCTTCTTAACTAATTTTTAACTGCAGAATGACGTTTGCAATGCCAATCCAGAAAATCCTGAATCTCAAATTAAAGCATTTTTTAAATGCTAGCACTTTTTGTCTCCTGCATATCTGCAAGTGGAGAAATCCGCTGAAATCAACACTGATATATTGAACTCTTACAAAAAACTCTTTGATTTTCATTCTGTAAGAATGACATCAAAGAAAATCTTAAGGAAAATAATTTGGTCAACTCCACACTTTGCACACATGTGGGCAATAAACCAAATTTTCCACTTTAATATAATTTGCTATTCAGAATTGTTTAAAAGTTCTTTGTGAATAAATTTCAGTCTGAGGATTGATCACACACTACTCATAGCTTGTACAACTGTAAATATCGTTTGCTATAGACAAATAGACAGAGAGTGCTGAAGTTCCATTGTAGTTTCTTTGCCCAAGCAGGACAATTAAATCTTTAAAAGTTGTTCTCTCATAAAATGAATGCTGCTTGAAAGTGATTCTTAGTGACCCTTCTACCTTTCTGTGGTAAAATAGAAAAGATATCCTATACAAGACAAAAAAAACCCCAAAAACAAACAAAAAACCCCAACCCAAACAAACAAACACAAAAAAACCAAAAAAAACAAAACCCAACAAAAAAACCCCAAAACAACAACAAAAAAACCCACAAAAAACCAAACAAACAAAGCACCCAAGCAGTGAAAGACTTTTGAAGCATATGGTTGAAAATAACCCATGCAGGAATAGGCCTTGCCTCCTACATGCCATCGTTCAAACCAGTCTAAAGACACCTACCAAACCATATTTAGGGGCCCGTTTTTCCTGCCTTACTTCCCTTCCAAAGAGCAGAACCACAAAGAATTCCACCCACATGCTCTCAGGTCCCACAAAATGTGCCTAATGGTTTGTTAATGATGAAGTGACCCAAGCAGAAGTGGCAGGGGGAGAAATAAGAAAGGTTACAAGGGAATAAACCAAAGATCTAAAAACACAGAGGGGCAGGATGCAGCTGAAGGTTCAGTAGTCAGAGGCAACATATCTTTGGAGATTTATCTCCCTCTTTCCTATCACTTCCTTTTTTGCTCAATTTTTTGCTGGTTTTTGTTTTGGTTTGGTTTGGGTTCTTTTCAGCAAAATGCTTAAAAATAAATATATTTTATAAGCCTCAATGCATTGTTTTCCGCAAAGCAAAATTTTTGGCAAACAAAAATAGCTTCCTGAAAGTGAAATCATCTTTATAATGAAGGATTTCCCTGACATTGCACAAACAAATAGGAAAAGAAAGCCTGCAGGCAAGAGTTTATTTATAATAACTCTTCTCCTGATTTTCACAAGTAGATAACAAAAAGCATGGCCCATTCTTCCTCTTAATTTGATGTCAACCAGCTGACCTAACAATATTGCAGGGACTTGTTGCAATCATGCCAATTTTTTGGAGACTGGAACAGGGTGGTGAAAAATCCCCCAGCACGTTGAGTGTAGTGGGTTTACCTCACCCTAACCACGACTGGCCTCAAGGCAAAAGCACGTGAGCTGAAGTGCAGGGCTGAGAGACAGAACTCAGCTTTAGACCTGATACAATTTTTGACATTAATTTTCTTCAGATGGAGAAAATTCCTAACCAGAGTAATATGGTCTAACCACATTTTCTGGCCTTTAACAAAGATAGACTGTGTTAGCAAGTAGTTGTATTACTGTTATTTTTCACAGAGAGCCTTCTCCACAAGTCCTACTGCCTGGAAGAGTTTTCCCAAATACTTCATCCTACTCTGGCTTTCTTAGTTTTAAAGTCTGATCCTAAAGCATGTATTTTCTCCCTTGCTTCTGCTATCCTCTCTCCAATTATCCATTACTTAACTTTGTGGTAAATATGTTTCTATTATTTCATACAATCTCTGAATGGTTGTGGTTGGAAGGACACCTGGGGACTACCTTGTCCAACATCCCTGCTCAAAGCAGAATCAGCCACAGCAGGTTTGCTCAGGGCTCTGTCCACTTCAACAGAGATTTTATAAGTTCCTTCCTGGCTTGCTCTTCCTGTAACACACATATTGCTTATTCAGAGATAAGCAACTAAATTACCAGGCTTCCTGAACCTGCCTTTAATTCACCTTTTTTGCAAATGGTGCTTTATTGTTACATGTTAGTGTTTCGTACACTGTTCTAGCTAAACAAAGGGACTTTACTGTTTTTCCTGCAGTTATCCTGAAAAGAAACAGACAACATAACTAATGGCTTCAAATTCAAGCTTCCTGGGAACCTCCCAACTCTGGTATCGATTATGAAATAATGTATATTCATGCATGCTCAAGGAATATATGAGGATGGTCAATCTTCATAAAGAATCAACACTACTCCTCAGATACAAAGCCCATAAATTTTCTGACAGCATAGGTAAAGAAAAAAGAGAAAATATACAATCGTGGTTCAAAATAACACTGTGATGTGCTCAAAATTCATCTTGAATAATGTCTTAGTGAAGTGCAATTTATATCAGTTGGGATCCAGACCTTTATTCTCTAAATGTATCATGTACATTTCAGTCCAGGAAAAATATATAAGAAACTTCCACACTGGAAGATTACAGTAAAGAAGAAAATAGATTTAAACAAATGAAAACTTACCATGATTTAGGAAAAAAAAGTCACTTTTAAAGAGGTATTTTAGTGAGAAGAAGATGGCAGCTTGACTATCATGTATGGGAAAATAGCCCACAGGTAAGTGTATGGATAGAACAGGAGTGAAGCTTCAATACCGGCACAGTCATCCAATAAGAAAATACTGGAACTGTCTTTGCTCTCAGGATAGGCATAGAAAATTAAAAGTTAGTCCTGCAATAATTGTGAGTTACCCTGAATATAACTATTATACAGTTAAATCCATTCACTTATCAAAAAGAAACTAATGGTAACTGAGGCCTGGAAGAGACCAGCAGCCTATATTGCTTCTGCACAGGATCATAAAGTCACTGTTAGAGAAGAGCAAAGGCTTACAATCCCCAAACTAAATAAATCACTAAGATTATTTAATTGAAATTTTTACTTCATTCATGGAATATCAAAAGAAAGCTGAATTGCGAGAAAATGTGAGTAGCAGGAAGTTGCATGAATTGGGCTGATTCTGTTTGGATCTCTAAAGACTTGCAAGGAACGGTTCTAGGAAGACTGACTGTATTTCCTAACAGGTTCTACTACAGCTATCCTTAGTTAGGCTTTGACCGGTCATGTTTATAGAAACTAACCTGACACAGCTGCAGGCAACAATTTTTGAGATGAACCTATGCCTCATATAGTGGGAGGAATATGTTAAGAGGCAGGAGATATTTAGGCAACTAATAATGGAAAGTTTCCAGCATAAGAGCAGCCAAGAAGCTTCTGTAAATAACTCTCAGTATTGAACATAAGGCATTTCTGCTGAAGAGTCCTGGAGTCTGGATCTCACGCCTGACTTGACCACGTGCCAGAGCTTGCAGTGACTGGAGTTTCAGGGCACATATCAGCCCCATCTGTTCACTTAGCCTTTTGCCTGGAGTAGGTTGGGATACAAGTAGCATGCTGTTCAAACACTGCATTCTGCAAGTAGTCAGGATGGTCGGTTTGAGTTACATTCCTTGACATTGTTTTGGATTAGTTGAGAAATCCTATGGAATAGTTTTATTTTGACTGACTGACTGCATCACTTACAGATCCCGGTGCTGAGATAGTCGGTAATTCTGGAAATGGCTACCTACTCATTAAATGAAACACAAACAGTATCAATGCATTTTTTAAAAATTTCATATTTACTTGATTCAGACACTCAGTTCACAGGATGTTTGCCTGCTTTAGAATCTCACAGCAGAGAGAAAGTAAAGTGGAGTGTAAGGGAATTTTTTCATTTGCTTTTGGAAGTTTCCAGAATACAGCTCAGCCGCAAACTGAGTGAACTGCTGAGCTGCTCATGCGCACACACATGAGCACAAAGGCAGGCGCACGTGCACACACCTGTGCCTATAAACAATAGGGTAATACAACCCTTCTCTCATCCTTCTCTAAACAACTTCTTTTAAAACAGAAGCCACTAAAATTCCTACCAGGTCCAAATACTGGTGAAGTAAATTGCCAGATTACAGCATTTTGCACCACAGCAACCAGATTTTACAAGGGCTGCACATTCAAATAAATGCCCTTGGGCAATCCATTCATCTAACAGCTGGAAAGGTGACACTTGCCATTTGGAAACTTTCCTGTGAAGATTGCTGTAAGGCTTTCCCATTAGCTTCCTGGTGAGACTGTAAGGTTGAATAAGCTGCCTTGAAACCTGCAAAGGGTAACAGAAATGCTCTAATATCACAAGTCTGCTTGATTTAAAATTCTAATTCTCATGCCATGACTATTCAGATTTTTTCCAAAGTATTAAATACATTCCGAGGGGAGGAGGGGGGCAGCTTTAAGGAGGAGGCAATATGATAAAGTAGGATTTTATAAATGATGCCTGCATTTCTACGAGGTTGAATAAGGAGACAAAAACGAGGAGATACCTTCTCTCCCCTACCACAGTCACCCAAAATCACTGTGCATTGAGAAATTAAGCAAGCAGGTCAGGGATTAAAGATGTTTCACACTCAGCATTTTCATAGGGTCTAAGAAGGCAGGACACAAACAGTGCTTTAAAACAAGTGCGAAAAAATATGCACAGATACTAACAACAAGCTTTCAGTTGAAGTATTTTTAGGAAGTGAAATCAGACCCCAACAGCATGAAATTGCACAAACATGCAATCAGAGAGGCTTTGAGCAGATGGATGGGGGAGAAAGACATTGAGCTGTTACAGTCCCAACTTCAGTTGTTCAAATCTCTTTATGTGGGAGAATGAATCATGTATCATGTTTCTTAAAAGTTCCCTGCACTACGAACACACTTTTTGTCAGCTGGTTCTCCAGGCTGTCTCTCTGTCTTGGGAGGTTTCTTTTCAGCTCCTCTAGACTTTGTGCTCTTCTACTAGAAAAATTAGAACAGAATCAGCAACATGCAAGGAGAATCAAAAGGAAACATGTGACTACCACGTTTTTCAAGTCTGTATGTCTAACATTTCTCAGGTAAATTCTCCTTTGCATTATTTGCCTCTACTTTTATTTTTTGTCAGGCTCTTGCATCCTGTTCATCAGTCTCATCAGAGCAAACGGGTTCCAGTGTAGATAACCTGAGAGTTCTGTAAACTGTTAGTAAACGAAAAATGTCTTCCCCAGGTAACAACATTGGCAGTAGTTAATTTTTACTTTAGTACTTGCTCTACTGGAAGACTTTCCTTTTTAATTCTTTACAGAGCTCACTCCTTTTCCCCAATTACCCAATTAGCGCTTCTGCTCACAGTGTCTGTTGTGCAGGGAGGCTTACTACCCTTGAGTGGAATTCAGAGCTGGGGCCAAGAAAATGTTTCTTGAATTTTAGTGTTAAGATAAGAAAGCTGAGTTCATCTACCCAGATGCTAATACATGACCCAAGATGAATGAATCTGTTACAATGTTTTAATCACCAGATAATCTAGACATTAAGTTTCTCAAAATTTGTATAATTAATCAAAACTACAATGAAATTATTTTTAGAAGTATCTAAAAGCAGATTAAAACTGGGAAAGAGAAAAATACTTTTGAAGAAGTCACCTGGATATATCTGTGCATGTACCAGGAAGCTTGTTTGCCATCATTCACGGATTCCACTGTAGTGTTGGCAATGCCACCAACGTCACCCCCAGCAAACACCCAGGGCTCGCTTGTTTGCATAGTTTCTGGGTCTACTTCAGGGAGACCCCATCTGTTAAACTTGATAGGTGCCATGGCCTCTCTGACTGTAATTAAACAAATGATAAATGTGTTACTAAAAGAAAGAAAAAACTGTTGCTAAAATCTGTCAAATATATGCCGATAACAATGAGAAAATTTAACGTTGAGGAAGTATCTCTCATTAAAGTCAAGGCCACCCTGACTTAATATTCAAACTCAGAACATCCTGGAAGAAAGGTTCACTTCAAAACTTGTTACACACATTAAGAATAAAACCATAAAACCACAATCAATATTCAAGAAGACAATGTATTTTGTATCTTTTTCACTACCATTTCTGATTATTTTTTAGAGCATGCATTAAGAGATCTTAATATTTTTGATGCTGTTAGAAAACAGCATATATAGGCATTTTGCACATGAAATATTATTTTTCTCCAAATATTGTAGATGTGAAAATAAAAAAATATTTTTATACTGCATGGCATTATATGTATGTCATTGAATACACATAATGCTCAGAAAAATATTCTCTTAGCATTTATAAATTACTATACTCACAAGACACTTCAAAGTAGCTTCATTAAGAGAATAATATTTTCAATAAATATTTTCAGCAAATTTTGATGGCTTCTATCAAAATAGGGGGTGCTTTGTCCGCAGTAACCGAACATTCTGCAACAAAATGCAGCTTCAAATTGCCATGTCCCTCAGGGATATACCACTGGCAGATGCAGATTGCCAAGGTCAATTAAACTGATGTAGTTGCACTGTCATAAATGTAAAAGAGAAACCTGGCAGTTTAAGACAAAGATTTCTCCAATACACAGGGCAAAGTCATGGTATTGTCCCCAGCACACACCTCAGTACAGAGCAAGCTTCAAACACAGCTTTCCCACACATCACAGTGATGGGATTTTCATCCAAGGCTCTGTGTCTCCTTTCACCTCCAAATCATACATTAGAAGTGTATTTCAAAGTGAAGGCTATGTATAATCAGGGGCAAAACAATTAAACCGGAAGCAAAGCACAAACATTCTCACCTATTTGTCCCACCTATGCCCTCCTCCTCAACCATGGCATTTACAAACACATCCAGAGGACTCAAATTCCAAGGAACTTGTTCAGAAGCCCGAGTCAGAGAAGACAGTTCTAAGCTGAAAGACTGTAGCAGATTTTCTACCAGAAGTATTTAATCTGTCTGCAAGACCTATTTCTTGCACAGTCTCTTCCACCTGGCATATACATGTGGTTTAAGCTGACAAAAATAATATTTGAGTAGCAACAAACTCAAAAACTTAAGAACTTATTTCCTGTAAAAATATCTAAATTACTGGAAGATCAAATGGAACACAACTTCAGACTAAAGACATTTTTCATTTGGAAAGAGGGGTTTGGTTTATTTGGGTTTGGGCTTTTTCTGTTTGTGTGGGCTTTTTTAAAGGAAAGAGATGGCTGATAGCATTTTTATCAAAAATCCTTCAGAAATCAATACATTAACTTTCTCTTTGTGCCTCAGACTCTGTACTTCAAGAAAGCTTTAGATCATCTTATATTTGTCATATATAGGAAAACTTATTGCATGCAGTGGTACCATCTCAGCATGTGGTTTAGACAACTCTCACAAGTTAAATATGTACAGGCTTGTAAAGACATGTTTGGAAAAAAACAGAGGAAAACTCAGTACTGCAGGATTTAATAGATGACTTCTGTCTGAGACAGGACTGAACCACAGTAAAGGTGTCTGAGGACAAAATGCTGTTGAAAATGTAGTTTTCCAAAAGAAATGATGTAAAACTGGAAGTTTTGACTACTTATTTCATCTTGTGGAAAAATAGGGTATTACCTCTGTTATCCTGTATCTATTACATTTCTCAAATATCTTTGAATTGCTTTGTTCTAAAATAGCTGTCTGGACATAATTATACCAAAAGCTTTCTGAGTGTGAAGAATGCCCAACATATCTTCACCTGAAACATCTCTGGGGATTTGTCTGCCTGATCGGTATTTTTAAAATCGAGAAAGAACATTTCCCTGGTGGCAAGGACGACACAGTATCCAACTGCTATTTCTTTCTTTTTTATAATCTCCAAGATTTAGGTTCTATTAAAATAAGGGCATGATTCAAAAGCATTTTATATAAGAGCTCCTAATATCCTCACGATTTGGATCTGATAGCTGGTGTAACTGGGAGGCTGAAGGGACCACCACCAAGACCAGCTGCACAAAGATTGGGAGAACTTTTGTCTTCAGAAAGGGAAGTCCCTTCTCTGCCCCTGCAAGGGTGAGAGAGCCTTTGGCATTTGACCATGAACAAGAAGCAGACCAGATATTTAATGTTTGGTGGATGATCTGGGACAGAGATAAAGAGTATCTTCAAAAACCTTCACCCTTTCAGTTTCAGTCTTCAAAGTTTAAAACTAACATATCTTTTCTCTTGAAAATTCAAACTACAATCCTGTGTTTGTGCTGCCGTCTCCTCCCCAGCCTAGTGAGATATGTATCACTTGAAAAGATCTTTCTGGATGAAAGACAACATACAATTTAATTATTCTACTGCTATCAAGTGACGCTAACACAAATAACACCAAACAAAAGGACAGTGCTGAATATATTTTCCAAATTCACTATATTCACAGAGCAAACAAATGGAAACACAGCAGCAAATTACAGCATTTGCAAAAACAATATTAAAATATAAGTGAATACAGAAAAAATATTTTAATTAACAAAACAAATCAAATGGAAAAGATTCCTCAAATAAAGCTTTAAAAGTGAGTCTCTGTGTGACTGCCATGACTAATTATGCATCTATGTAATGTGTGTTCAATTTGGGCTTATTTAAATAGCAGAAATGCTCATTAGCTGCAGTATATCTGTGAAGCTTCAATAAACAGTTTAATGGTTTTTATGTTCAACCAATTTTGGAAGTTCCTATAATTTTAGCTTTAGTAGCTCATTAATGTTATTTTTGATATCCATCTTACAGAATTCCTTTAAAGAAAAGTAGCATTACTTCTGAAAAATACAAATATACTGTAACTTTCTTAATCTAAAATGTGTAACTACATCTGTCATATGCACTAACAGATTAACTACTGACATTGCCCAGTCTAAATGCCCAGCAAATAAAGGCACAATCCATGCTTCCAATATTCTCTACCCCACTACTGTCCTAAACAGGATTAAAAAGTGGTTTGACTGGATAAAGCTGGGTCCAGTTACAGTGGGAGAGGGTCCTGCTGCAAGCTGCTACAGACTTTGTTTTCTGTCTGTCACCAGCAAGCAGATGCATCTGATGTCTATCAACTCAAAGAGCAGAATTTCTGCCCTAAGTAAACGGGGCTTTAGAAATCATCATGAAGCCACTTTTTGGATGCTGGGAGTAGGTGACCATTTCAGAGTGTGGAACTGCTGCATCCAAACTCATTCAGTAAACCTATTTGTGAAGAAAACTCCTATTCCAAATGACTCAGCAGAAAAACTCCTGCCTATTTCAATAGGAATCTTTTGAACTTGTATAAATTTCAGTTTTATATAACAATTTTTTTACAAATCTGGTGACTCAAAGCCTGTTGGTGTGAGGCAGATGCTGCGCTAGCAGGGAGATGCCAGGGCATTCCCAGCTGGGGTATCACAGCCTCTCTTCCTCCCTTTACTCTTTCGTTAGATAGTCAAGGCTTCAGTGCTCTGAGGTCAAAGTTACTCAGTTGTCTGAGCGGGTTCTATGAAGAAACTCAACAGTCCTTCCAAGCTCCAGAACTCCCGGTTTCTGTGCCATTTGGAGTTCTATATTTGATCAAAGGAATACTAAAATCTTTTTCACTTATGAGGTCAGAGCTCTACAAACTTTTTTTTCTTTGTCCCTAGCAAATGTTTCTCAAACTGTAGAAATAAAAATTAACTATGAGTGGGTTAAAACATAAAATTGTAAACAACATGGAAAAAGTTATCTTTACTGTATGTTGAACTCTTCTAGGGGAGCAGTAAACCCAGGGTTTGCTGCTGCAGTTTCCAAGAAAGATGACAGTTGTACTAAAAGTAAAATATCTGAAAGTTGTGATGGATTCCTGGAATTATGAAATAAAGTTTTGTCCTTCAGTCACGATGCAATAGCTAGCTACTAACAACATTTTCATAAAACATATTTTGGTTCACAAATAACTTACTATTGGAATTTTTTAAAAGGCAGTACTTAGATTTTGCTTGGATATATTTTCATTTCTCTTTTTTGCTGTTCCAAGAAAATAAAATAGACATTATCATGCTAAGATTCAGTGTTCTGGTTACACGGGAATTCTTCCTCTTTATTGCTGCCTGCTAAATAGTGTCAAACTAAACTCAGGTTCACAGTCCCCTATCCTGGCTTAGTCTTTTATTCTGAACTGAATTTTGTACTGCATTTTGAGCACTGTTTTCCATACTTCCTCCATGGTTCTCCTTGGAAATTCATGAAAATAAATCAGAACAAGAGTGTTTGCTACAAAATTTTGAGTCCAAAAGTATTGTTCCCTTTGCTTAACAGAAGGAAATAGATTAGGAAAGGGTTATTCAAATTTCAGACTTTAAAACCAATGGAACTGGTGTTAAGCAGGATGTAAAGGCTGAACACAGTGTGAGGGAGCACACAGAATTGCAATTGTATATGTTGAGTAGTTGCAATTAGGAATGGTGATAGAAGATTTTTCAATAATTCACTCATACATTGTAAGCCTCAAAAAAAAAAAAAAAAAAAAAAAAAAGGTAAAAAAAAAAAAAAAGTAAAAAGCAAGAAACAAAGGAAAAGTACTAAATTCCTCTCACAGCTCTTTATTTTTGTGGGTCAGTTACGATGGCTTGAAGGCTCTGTTAAGCCTAGCAGTTAAAATAAAGCAGCTTATACTTGCAAAAATTTTTTTCTTCAAGAAGAAGCAAAACATTTTTCTTACTCCATCTGCCGTAGTTGGATTTGAACAATTTGTTGGGCTGGTTTTTTACTGGTTTCAGTAAAATGGTAACCTTCTTAAAACAGTCTAGAAGGCAACTCCCCTGTTTCATCTGTAAGCAACTCCAGGAGTACAAAATGAAACTAGGAGTCAATTTTTTAAAGTAAGTGACGCATTTATATGCTTCCCAACGGGAGGATGAATACCCACCGGAACTATTGCTTAAAAACACAATCAGCATTTTATTTCAACAAAACAAAAAAGACTAAATACCTATTGTGAGCGCATGGAATCTCAGTTGCAAATTTAATAGTTACCAAGCAAGAATAGGAAACATCTTGTTGAGGATAATAGACTAGAAAAAACTTTCTAACCTATGAGCTATTTCTGCTCAGTCACCCACACACTTATGGCTTCTTATAAAACTTTCCAACATGAGCATCAAGGCTGCCCTGAACACTTTGTTGAACTGAAGCTAACGTCTAATTTAAATCTCTCTGGTTTTGACAGTATTTTCTTTATTCTTTTATCTGTAGAACCAGCTTTTATAGGCTACAACCTGCTATCTTAGCCCATACCAATACTGCATTTGCAGTTCCCCAAGGTGCCTTACGAATTAGGTCAATTGATAGAGCTCTTTGTATGAGCAGCAATTAACATGTTTATTCAACCTGCACCTGAGTCACCCAGTCACAGAATAATTGAGATGAGAAGGGCCCTCTGGAGGTTGCCTATTCCATTCCCTTCTAAGTTAGATCAAGTTCCAAGTCAAATCAGTTTGCTCATGGCATTGTCCAGTTTTGAGTACCTCAAGTATTTTCATCTCCCTCTTTTGATGGGGAATACCCGAATATTTGCATCTCTTGAATACAGAAGTGTACTTCATTTAGAAAAACCAATCAACCACACAAACAAAAAACCACAACAAAACTAAGATGATGTTTTGGTGTTGTAGTTTTTTTTCTTTTTCATTTCTTTTTGCCATGTACACTGAAGTAGTCTGGAGTTTTGGTTGTAATCCAGCTCAATGGTGAAAAGCAAATTTGACATTCATTAAAATAGCTTAAAACCACATACTTAAAAGCAAGTGACATGGTATGCTCAAAATAAGCACTTTATGCACTCAAGTCTTAGTTTCTTTTCACTTTCACAACATTCAAAACAAATTACTTGCATTTTTTCCTTTTTATTTGATTGTTCTTCTAACAGCAGTTTCACCCAAAATACAGTGTGAAACTGAGGTGTTTTGCTCACCCCCAAAGTAAATGACTCTCTTCTCTCATGATAAGCTCACTGCATGACTGTTCCCCTCCCATTTTATGTTCCCATTTAAAAACCTCTCAACAATTAATTTAGACTGTGAATGCGCCCTAGGAAATACAAGACTGGCACAGTACTATGGCTAAGCAGCACAGTAAGTTCAATCTTTTAATTGAGGTAATTTTTAATGTGGGAGAAAACAAAATCACTTCCGTACCATGGGGTCTATGAATCACAACAAAATATATCGATTGCATAGGTTAATATTGATTCACCACATGAGATCCTAGAAAACATTCCAAAAAACCCTAAGCACAGGGTTTTAAAAACAACACCAACAAAATTTGCCAAAATTCTCTGTCAATGCCATCATCAGAATACTTACTGAATCCCTTAAAAAAAAATCTTAAATCTTCTTACTTGCTTCCTGGAGGTTAGACTGAGCCCTGAAATATGACCCACACAAATGCCAGAGTCTTTCCACAGCAATACAGCTCCAAGAGGAATGGGAGTCTGCTCTCTCCTGTGCCCTTAAGAGCAGGAGGCAGCAGCCCTGAGCAATGAGCACTGTAAATAGCTGGGTGCAGTCTAGAAACAGCCTAGGATGAAAGAAACTACCCCAAAGCATTAGTAGCACATGCAGGACAGGATTGCTCCTGGTATTCACTTCACACGTTCCTCAAAATACCTGCTGCTCCTTCTTTTTACTGTAAGAGAGGGTTTAGACTCTTCTCATGGTTGTGTCATGGTTTGCCATTCTATACAACTGGATGTTGAGCAGGGAGTGCCGAGTACATCATTCAGGTTTAGAGCCTGCTTACATCATTTTGGATTTATAATTTTCCTTGATCGCAAAGATTCACAAAAGTACATTACACTAACAAATTTGAATACCAAATTTCCTGGTCCTGTGCAATCTGAGGCACTTGTCAAGTCCTCTGTGAGAGCATCTATACCCAAAGGACCACAACAACATGTCATGGGTTAATTGGCAGGAATGCCCATGCCCTGGAGAAGCAGGCACATTGTTCACTAAGGCTTTCAGTATCTCCTAACCTAGATGACCATCTCCAAGCTAAAGACCTACTCATTTTATCAATGTGTCTTCTGCTGAGTCAGTGTTTTTAACTTCTGAGGCGCATTCAATGTATGCCTGAACTCCTAACATCTAACCTAGTGTCAGAGGAGAAGAGTCTAAGTGCTGCTCAGTTCCCATGTTCTTAACTGTATTCACGTTCATCTCTCTGCTAAATGCAGACAACTCATCCAATCTCTGAAATGTCATCAATGTGCCAATTTCTGTATCTTTAATACAGAATTAAGTACTTGCTAATTTTTTAAGACTAAACCTTGTAAAGTGCAACTAAAAAGTATCATGTAAGAGGGAAGTCAGTTCTCTTATATATGCACAAGAAATAAGTAATACCCAGACCAGCTGAACCAGAATAATGAATGTTTCAATGCCTGTTTAATTTGCTAGGTTAAAAAAAAAAGGTATTTCAGAGATCAGATCAGTTCAGTTTAAAGATGTAATATAATGAGTTTCTCTAGAGTTAATTAACGAGACCAGAAGAAATTCCCAAGAGTTTCTTTGAGATCCTACTTGCACTAAGAAGAAAAATACATGCTGAGGAACTGTACTTCCATGCTAAGTTCCAGCTCTACACAGCAATATGCAGAGAACTGACTAGTTACCAGACCACCAAGTCTTTTTCTAAAAGGTGTACTGAAGAACAAATTCCTGTAAGAGGACCAGCAGTCACAAGCTGAGTAACCTTCAGAAGATGAATGTCACAGAACTGTTAAAGGACAGGACATGGCTGCAGCTAAAAGAACAATCTGTATTTGCAGTAGTCAGGGTTACCTTTATTGTCACTTAAAATGGAGCCAAAGGCACTGATCACCACATCGGCTTTCAGACGGACAATCTGATCCTCATCTTCTTTCCAGTTTCCATCACTGTCTTGTTCAGTTCGAACAAATTCCATAGCAACAATTTGTCCACCTTTTAGAACAACTTTCCGAGGAGAGAGGAAAGGCAGAAATTCACACTTCTCTTCCTTTGCAAGTTCCATCTGTAGAGTAGATGCAATAAAATATATAACTTTAATGTGCTGCATTTTCATGAAAAAAAAAAAACCCAAACAAACCAACCAGAAAACATTTTTTAAGTCAAGACGTTACCATGAATTCTTCTATAGTAGACATCAGCTGTGTCCAGTATGCAGACAGTCTTCGTACTGTCAGCTTCACAGCCTCTCATTTATCAAACTGAATCAAGCAGTGGCAGTAGGTAAATTTTCAAGGAAAATATTTCTCCAATATATTTTCTTATTTTTCCATTACTTTGAATATGCTTAACTTCTTTGAGAGCAAAAGATTTCTCTTTTTTTTTTATATATATATATGTGTGTCTTTTAAAAAGTGGCTTCATATTAACTTAGACCAGGCCCTGATTTGTGTTTACTATGACTTTAAGATTCTATTAAATGCTGACTACCATGTACAAGCAACAGTTTTCTGAGTGACAATCCAGACTTAAGATCTTCTGAATCTCTGCTGTGGTAAAACTGCTTAAGGCAATCATCTTCAGAATCTGACTGCCTCTACTTACACAACTCATTTTATACAAATATGTATATTCCACCTGACATGATTCTATCATGGCCATTACTAAAGGAAGCTACTTTTATTTCACTTTTTTCAAGTCCCACTGCATGACTGGATGAGTACAAACATTGACAACTTTTAGAAATTTACCCAGACTTCTCAGAATGATTTTGGTTCAGATTATATCAAGAATCCGAGTACCACATGAGTCTGTGCAATGGCTTCAGTGATCTCATTGTGTTTACAGCTCTTGACTGAAGTGCAACAGAAGTAAATCATGCACCCTCTGTTACTCCCTTTACAGCTCCATTCCCCTTCTGCAAGATCTAAGGTTCCCACCTTCTTGAATCAGACAACCAAACTACCATAAAACTCATGATAAAGATGCATTAGATGGTGTGCTACTTTCAAGTACACAAAAGTATAATGTACCAAACAAATGAAAACAGAAAAAGACCACCAACATAAGAAAAAATAATCTGCAAAAAATCTCCTGTAGTACATATAAATTGAGGAAGCAGAATGATTTCAAAATGTGCAGATGACCTGATAAATGCCAAAGTGCAAAGCCAAACTAAAAACCAAATTGAATGTTGAAATATATGATGAATAACATTGCTTCACTGTCATTGGCAGTGATTCAAAACCAAAAGTAATGAAAGGAAAGGAAAGGAAAGGAAAGGAAAGGAAAGGAAAGGAAAGGAAAGGAAAGGAAAGGAAAGGAAAGGAAAGGAAAGGAAAGGAAAGGAAAGGAAAGGAAAGGAAAGGAAAGGAAAGGAAAGGAAAGGAAAGGAAAGGAAAGGAAAGGAAAGGAAAGGAAAGGAAAGGAAAGGAAAGGAAAGGAAAGGAAAGGAAAGGAAAGGAAAGGAAAGGAAAGGGGAAAGGAAGTCCCACAAGGCAATATCAGAATCACTGAGATTCCCCAAACAACCACCAGAAGGTATTATTCTAGGATTTAACCATGATCTCAAGAGCCACCTACAATACTCTAATGGCTGTTTGATTCTAAGATTGAAAATTTTAGTTCATTTCCTAACTTATAAGAAATTCTCTCCTCTGCTCGCAAATACATCTCTCTGACTTGTCAGGAAACAAGATACAACAGCGGAAAATTATTTGAATAGAGAGCATACGAAGTGAGCCCCAGATCTATAATAAGCATTCATACATTTTAAGAGCATTTTTATAAAAAAAACTCTTTAGCAGATGTCTGTTAAGTACCTATAGCACACTTTGAGGCCACATAGAAATAACTAAGATGCCTCCTCAGAAATGCTGCAGTTCGATTTTACCTCTTCTGGGACAGCCCTGATATGAGTGAATCCCTTCCTGAAGACCACAAACACACGACGAGCTCCGCAGCGCAGAGCAGATGTTGCACAGTCAAAAGCAGTGTCTCCTGCCCCGAGTACAATCACAGTTCCATGTATCGATGGCAATGGAGAGTGACAGCCACACATCCCTGAAAGATAAAAGGAAAACCCCGTTTTCAAGTAGAGAAACCATTTCTGCACGACAGCTCAAAAGGTACTTGTACTCAAAGCAGTGTAAAATTGCATCTTACAGTTTCCAAGCATGGAGTGTCACTATCAAATTATTCTGCTCCACTGAAAGACAGCTTTATTCCCCCTTTTAAGATATGCTCATATACATAATTTCATAGTCAGTACTCTAAGCAGCTGTATCTTTCTATTGAGAAAGAATTCAAATGACAACATGCTTGTAGGGTTGTGGGTCCTGTCAGGTTGAAACTAGAATTGTGAGATCTTTTTATTCAAAAAGTAAGTTTCTCTCTCATCAGATTCATTATCCTCCCAGCTAAAAAAAAAACAAACCAAAAACCAAAAAAACCCAAACCAAACAAACAAAACACAAAAAAACCCCAAACAAACAAACAAACCCACAAAAAACAAACCTAACCAGACCAAACCAAACAACCCTAAACAAAACAGAACAAAACAACAACAACAAAAGATGACCAGTTGTTGATAGTTATAGTTTTGTGTAATAGAATACCAACATCAGTCCCCTCAGATTTCTATAAAACACTGACACTGTTCTGGCTCTGACATTCTCCGAGGCTATTCATCAGCTGAACATGAAGAAAAAGAATATTGTTACAGTAATTCCTAGTTCTTCCACTGGAAGAAGATGTTTAATCTACAGCAGTTTTCTACAAATCATTTGTAAAAAGTTACATGCAGAAAATGACAACATTATGTGTTTATCATCTACAGCTTGTATTTGATGATTCAATTAAACAAGAAATAGTTCAGTAAAACTGAATTGTGTCTGTTCCCTGGATAAGACTGCACTTTATCATGTTTAAGTACAACTAACTGTTGATTAAGCAAATGGTTGTAACTTGAAAAATAATGACATAAATAATACAAAGCTATATTCTCACTGAGTCCAGGACAGTTCCAGTCAGGAGGCACTAAGCTGGCCATTTACCAATTGTACTTTAACTCAAGGATCCTACAACAGCAGATTTTCACAGGTAATTGTGGAACACAAGAGTAATTGAACTAAAAAATCCTTTTCATTTAGACATATAAGGAGAGTGAGAAACAACATCCTAATACCCCTTTTCTCTCTCCATTTGAAAAATTCTTAATGTATAGCAAATGCTGTAATTTTCCACCCCCGTGTACGTGGCTTCACATTTACTATTTATTTAATAGGATTCTTAGTCTAAAATTCTCTCTAAACTTTTCTCATTTATTTTTAGTGAACTTAATACTTCATAAAAATTGAGCAGTGGAAAAAGCACAAGCGAAGCAGGGGGCTGGCAGCTCAGAGTGCCATTAGAGTATGACTCTAGAAGGGATCAGTCAGAGCAGCCCTCTTTGCTCTTGGGTACACACCCCAAAGGCAAATTCACAGCTATGTATTTGTGAAGGGAAACCCTTTTGGAGGAAAGTATATAAATAAGTGCCATTCAGAATTAATAAGCAGGCAGAATATGTATTTTACCATGAATAAGTCTATTATGTCTATTATTTAGATAACTGTCACAGTGAAAAAAGGAGGATAGAGTAGGATGTAGTACGTGTATATTTTATTCTGAAATTCCAGGCCTTAGAGAGCCAAAGGTGGCTATAGCTACAGACAGACACTAGGAAAATTAAGTAAAAGAGACCATGTTAATTAACAGACAACACCAAAGAGCTATCTATTACTGTCAATCAGAAAAGGTTAGTTCTTCCAAGTTCATCCTTCTTCCCATTGTAGACTACACACAAAAAAACCCCCAAACATATTATCACATATGCTAGCAAATCAAGAGGGCTCCCTTGCAATATTTTGAAATATGTGGATCACAGTATACAGATCCTCATGCAGGCAGGTGACTTACAGTACACAACTGCTACATACATTCTCAGAATTCTACAAAGTATTTTTAGTCACATTGTTTCAAGAGAGGATTGTTTTGCAGAATTTAATTTTCCTTTGTTAATCTATAAATGTGTTGCACTGCATATTCTCAATCTGTTTTATTTTTAAACATCTCTATCTTCAAAAAGAAAACCCAAAAGCTCACTCTTTTCTCCCAAATCATTTAAGATTACTTTGAGCTTAAGAAAAACAGAAACAAGCATTTGATGAAAACAGCAAAGAGATGGGACAGATGGGATGCAGAATTTAACTCTGAAATATTTTGCATTAAATAGGGTAATTAACTTTACTTTTATAAGCAGAATAATCTGCCACAGAATATATATATACCTCAAAAGTGTTTAAGAAAAGTCAACTAAATAAGCAGGAAATCCCATATGATGGTAAAAGAAATTTCTGAATGCTGAAAGGAAAATCAGTTTGTAGATAAAACAAGTTCTATTAAGTCACATGTAAAAAACCACATCCTGTCCTAAGTAAAAAGAAAAACTGTACATTAATTTCTTTTTTGTCTGTGGAATCTAGACCATGAATAAATATGGCATAGAAATCACGTATTTGGGGCTTATGATTTCATATTCAGGGACACTGAAAGCATCTGAACTCCTTAGGGAGCAAATGCAGCTATTTCTATGTTCAAAGAAAGATGTGAAACCATAAAACAAGACTGCACTTGGTGCCTATGAACTGAGCACTTTCTCATTAACTCCTGTCATACTCCTGTTGTCCTGAGTCTTAGCTGTAAGCTCATTGGGTAAGGAACTAGTGCTGATTTAAATGTGTCTGTAAAATCTGCAGCACCTGACTTGGGATCAAGTAAAAGAATTTATCAACAATCTACAAATCAGCTGCTTATACGAATCACAAACACCTTTTTCAATATCATATTTTTTCAGATTGTCTTACATATATTATTTTTATCAAGATACTTTATACAAAGGAGAAGCCTATGTAATCTTTTGACTATAATTCAAAATAAAAATTATAACTTATTAGGGGAAATTATTTGACATAAGTTTAGATTTGCCTATATGATTATTCAGTTTGTAATCTCTGACCACGCTCATGAGGTTGCCACTCACCAAGAGAAAACCCTGTCCCAGACATATTCAGTGGAAGGTACTTTGTAACTGGATGTGCTGCTTTGTAGCCAGACAGTTCAACATCATAATAACTGTTAATGACTTATCGAATGTGATTACAAGAATATAGTACCACACACCTGGTTTACTTGCCATTGCTACCAAAGGTAAGAAGTCTTTAGATGTGTAGAATCCTTGATTCATTTTCAGTCCTTGGAATACACTGTCTCTGTTTGGTTCTGGCAAACCTGAAATAGATATTTTATGGCACATCAGAACTACACGACCAATATATATTTTGAATTACACACATATTCTCAAAAACATTGTCAATACAAGCACTTTTACAAACCCTTAGATGTTTGCAGTCTGCAGCTTATATAACTGGTGATTGTTTAATAGCACAGGCACTCAAAAATCAGGTTCCTCGACAATGTGCGTACTCGTATAATTCACAACAAAACAAATGCAGGGGAAGGGACCAGAGAGAACAGGGTGCGAAAGCAGATAATACAAATGAGGCAGTAATGAACAGCTTAACTGATGAGGAGAGGAGGACAAATGGCAGCGCTGTAGGTCTGATCTGTGAGTGTTTGTATGCCAGCATTTTTTTGGCCATTCTTGATCATTTTCTCAGAACCTTGAAGTTCTGATTGGCTGACATTTATTCCTAGTTATTAAAAGAACATTTTTTAGACAGACTCCATAGGATACAGACAAAGATTTATTTCACAACTATTAATAGCAACAAATACCTTTCAGTTAAAAGAAAGCAGCAAAAAGCATCTTCCAGTTACCAACATCATCTCATTCTGGTGTGAATGGTTGGACTGCACAAAAAGCCCGTCCCAGCTGACACACCAGTTAAACCATTTTATTCATGCAAATGCAATCAGGGTATTTTCAACAGTCTCAACTTTCATATTTACATCTAAAACCCCATAATATTACCAAAAGTATGCTAATTAATAATTACATTCTGAAATGGAGTAAATGTCAACCATTCTTCTAAGAACACATACTAGCACTGAGGAACCCTCAGAGCAAGCAGGAAGAACTGGAGCATGCAAAGCAATCTGTGTTCCCTCCATTCTCAGGCATGGGTGGCAGCAGAATAATATTACTCCTCTCTGAGACATACTGGTCTGGAAAACCCTAGTAACACAATTTTAGCATCTACAATAATGCAGAATTGCACATTGAGGAGCACTTTTCCAAATAGGGAAGGTTTGGGATCTTTTTATATTAATTAAGCAACAAAAATCTGTCTCATTACAGCATATGGCCAGCACTACATAACGAGAAAACTTAGTACTTTTTCATGAGTTACCTATATGAAGGAAGTTTTTCCAGCCTCTAGAACTCTGAATGAAGTTACTATAATACTAGAAAAATAAAATACATTTTTAGATTTATTAGTTTCAGTGAAACAAAACAAAATATATTCTCAGTGAATTCAAAATGCTTACAAGACACAGAAGAAAAAAAAAAAATCCTGAAATTTGATCTCTATTTATAAAGAAAACTCATGACTCAGTTGCTGAACACCTGACTTTGACACCAACACTGATTTATAGTTGGATATTGAGAAAAATAAGGTTAAAAAATACTAGCACGTCCTGAACTTCAAGACCTTTGAATGCTGTACTTTCTGGGTAGACTGGAATCTTAGCTAATGAATAATGAATAATGGATATCTTAAGAGGCTGCCAGAAATACTTAGTACTATTGAAAGTACAATATGTAAAATGCATTAAAGAAACTATTTTTAAAAGGGCACAGATTTTCCTCTATGTATATATTGCAAAATCATCTATGGCAAGAAGAGTACCTCAGAAAAAGCTCTCAGTGAGCGCCTGCAGGTAGCGGACAGAGTAATGCAACCATTTCTATGGAGATATCCATAAACCAACTCAGAGGCCTCAGTTTACTCTTGGGAGAAACACTCGTCATTAGTGGCATGTGCAGCCCACATTAAAGATAATTTCCTTTCCACCTAATATGTATCTCCATTCAAACCCAGAGAGAAACTCTCAAAATATTTTTCCCACTTATTTTTTCCTGCTTTTACCATCTCCTAATGAAAACTATTTGGTCTCTAACAGCATAAGTACTTTAGCTCCCATAGGCTGAATAAAGAGTATCATAAAGGAAGTGTTGCAATGTTCTTTGTCTAGGTTCATCACTAGTTTGGCATCACTGAAATCCATGGAGTTGGATTAGGAATGCATTGGGTTCAATAATGTTTAGCCTGGCTGATATGACCAAACAACTGCCAAAGAGACAGTCAATAGATGTGGCATTGTCTGCTATTTATTTTACTATTTTCATTTTGCTGAAAGCTCACTGAAAAAAGAGTTTTGTGATATTTACATTTGAAGGAAATGCAAGGGATTTCTTCTTTTATAAACACGTAGCACAGACTGAAGCTCTTTGCCAAGCACCTGCTGGAAGTTGTATTGTACTGGATTCTGATGCATCTCCTTTTGCTGTTCAGTATTTGCTATTGTAATGACTGCATTTACTTTGTTAAAATAGAGAGATTTAGTACTTCTTCAAGACACTAGACAAGCTAAGAAAGAGGCAGCCTGATGCAGACAGAGGAAGAGATCAAGAACAGATAAGATTCACTTTAGAGGCACCATTTCATAATAAACATCCACCCCACAGAAGTGTGCTTTACAGAGAGTTCAAATATTGATAAATAGCCAACAGCCTCTTGGGAGAGAGAATATTTAATGAAAAAAATAGCTGTAGAGGAAAAATGCAGTTTTGAGCAAATAGTTTTAGAGAAGAAATAAAATTTAAAAAAAACCCAGTCACCTATGAAAGACACAATTTAGGTCAAAATAATGAACCAAGAGAAACACCTTTTGAAGATAAATCAGAGAGATCCTTTAGAAAAAAAGGAATTCACACACTAATACAAAATAGCCAAGAGCCACCCATGAAAAAATCCTTAGGAAAATATAAGATCTTTTCCCTAGCTTTTAGGCTGAAGCCAAATAAGTCAGTTCCCTGCTCCCCAAATCCGCTTGCAAGCCATCTAAAAAGATTTTTTTATTTATTATTTAGTATTTCATGTTCTGAAACAATCTATCACTATCCCACATCTCCCATCTTTAAATAATCTGTACCAAAATCTAGGGATAACAATTATTTCCTTCCCCTGCACTGAAGAGCAACTCTTTTGAAGGGCAAGCCAGAGGAGGCAGGTTGGAAAGGCAGCTCCCCTGGTGGTGTTTGGCTGGCCTCTGCACACACTTATACAAGCATAGGGCTATGCTGGGCCCCTCATCTTCTGCAGCCACAGCTCTGGGCTTCTTGAAGCCTCAGCTCCTTTGCTTGCTGATGCCAGGGAACGAGCTTCTGAAGGAACTGATATCCAAACCACGCAATGAAGCCTCATGGGCTGTGGAGAACTTCATTTACTAAGAATAGAGAAAGTAGAAACATTGTGAAAACAACAGCTTGCATGACAGATCTAGTTCAGCTTCGCAAAATCTAACCTAGACAGTCCCAATCTGGGTCAGATGCAGCACAGAAAGCAATTCATCTTGATTCCTGACCCTCTGGTTTGCTGTGCTCTGCCTTCCATCTCCAGATGCCCCAGCTATCTCCCAGGGAGGCATCACCACTCTCCTTTCATTCCTTCATTTGAACCCCACAACTCCTTCTCCAGTGCACGATTCCTCAGCACCAAAATCTCTCCCATGTATGACACACCGCATACTTTCCGAAGTCCTTAACCACTAGAATCACAGCTTTGGAAAACACAAACTTTAACTTCCTATTTTTATATCCTTTATATATACATTTAAATATATATGTGCACACATGTATTAGCGAAACATCATCTGCCTCCCATTAAGATCTTGTACTCTCTGTTCTCACAATACTGATGCATATCAATTTCTTCATGCATAGTCTCAAGTCCATTGCTTCCTTTTAAAGAAAATTTCGATACAATTCCCTAGTCCAGCTGAGGTATGAATTGCTAAATGATTAGAGTAAATATGTCAGATGTACAAGGCAAAGCACCAGAGTGATCCATAGACACTGTCAGGGATTGGCTTGCAGAGCAGGGCACTAAGTCCACTCACCTGCTGCACCAAATAAATCCAGGCACATCAACACATCAATCAGCTACGTCTGCTCCTACTGTAACTATGAGCCTGATCTGGAAAGGGAAACTAAAGCAAGTACAAGCACCGCATATCTATCTCCTATTTAGATCAAATCCCCTCTCCCCAGCAATAGCTATGCTTCTGAGCTTAAATCTGACATGGTTGGGCAAATTTGCAGTTTCAAATAAATTTCTCAACAGATCTTAATAACTGACACACAAAATAAGCTTTCATCTTGGATAAGGGTCAAATGTAGCTTTCACTGGTTGCTGACTAAAAACACATCTCCAGACCAAAAAAAAAAAAAAAGGACCTGAAGGTGAAGGGTAAATATACAGGAGCCTACAGGGACAAAACTAACTAGAGCATTATTTTTTTTTCTCATTTTCCTTGCATCAAACTGAAAAGGTTTGTTCCTTTCATTTTTAATTGTGATAATACTGAATTCTTGTGGTGAATCCAATCTGTGCTTGAAAATACCAAGAGCTACTTTTTAAAAGTAAAGACACCTCGTACATTTCTTATACTGAATCTTTCAAATTTGTTTTGAAATGACACAGCATTCATAAATTTATCCAAATTCAATCAGAAAGAAACAAAATGTGATTGACTGGCTACGCACTTACTTTTTCTAACTTTTAAAACAAGGAAGCCAAATATCAAACCCCATGCACGAATTTATGGATTATTTTTTAATGTTCTCTTGCCTTACATATCTGGAGCTAGAAAGTTAGAGGGCAAGGACATCTTTCCACCTTCTTACCATCTCCATGCTTCTGTTTCAGAGTTGAACCAGATTTTTTTAAAACCACATTTACAAGGAAAACTCTCCTTCTATTCCTTCACAGCCTCCATTACAGGAAATCCTAGAATTGGGGGGCAAGTCTCTAACTGTCAGATATTACTGAGAATGAGGAGAAAAATCCACAAATCCCACACAAAACTGGAGAGAAGAAACATGGGTTTGATTTTCTGCATATCTGCTCTGGTGGCAATGCAAATCTCCGGAAATAATATCTGAGAGGCTGAGCCCAGACAAGCTGAGCCCCAGACTGCTACTCAGCATAAGAAACTTGAGCACAGTCTGGCAAGGAGGCAGCACAGATTCTGCAGCAGCAGTTCTGCACCTCTGGCCAGGAGAAGGCTGTGCCCCTTCATGTGTCCTGGGGAAAGGAGCCATGGAAGGCTGAAGGCCAGAGACTGATGTGAATTTAATAGAAGAAGCGACATTTTCTGATAAATATTTTTGTTAATAAAGTTTGCTTTTATCTTTTGTTCTCGTTTTCTGAGAAGGATACACTGAAGTAGATACAGAGCCAAGTTAATTGCCCTCTGAAGGTAAATTATAAATCCACCATTTGTCTTTTGAAAGGGTCCTTTTGAATTAACAGAAAAGCAGCATTTTGTCCCATGTCCCTGCCTTTTTACACACTGAGTGCTCCAACTTGCTCCTTGTGCGCCCATACAAACATATTTCAGATACAGTACATCTAATGACATTTCACACTTGCCCAGAGACTCGCAGCTACAAGGTACCGTATGGTTAGACTGTGACTACAAAGATACACGGCACACTGTAAAATCCAAGCACATAAGCACTACCTTAATATTTCTAAATGCTCTGATCTTCTTGAACAAGTCTCTTTTGCGGGCTGGGGAACTGGAGATGAAAATCTATATATTTAAAGCAGTTTTCATTTAATGTCACACAATCCCTGATATGTATAAATTGGATCGTGCATTTTAAATATGTTATTTTCTTGAACAATAACACTGAAACTGTAAACTTTCATAACTGTCAAATTTATAGTTTTACCTAGCCGTGATGGAAAGTACTTGTATACATTGGGATGTGCTCTACCTATTTGTTTCAAAGAAGCCATATTCACTTATATGCATACTGCTAACACTGCTATACATGGGTCAATACCTCACAATTTAGAAATTAACTATATTATACAGTACCTAAGCTGTGTCCCAGAGCTGATTCTACTAAACACACCACTGCAGCTCATGCTATGACATGCACCACGCATGGAACAGACAACCACTGGTATCTAGAGCGTAACTTTCTCTGCTTTTTTAAAGGTTTGATACTGGGCATCTAGTCTTTCAGAAAAGTTGCAAATACTCTGAAAGTGCTCAGCTTTTCTCAAGGTCAGTCCATTAGTGATTAGCACTTCAATAAACACTTTTGAGGCTCATATTTGTAAAGAATCTCTCTCATTTTGCTGGAGATAGTTTTTTATGGGGACAGCTTTGTTACTTCCTGTTGTGACGTTCAATAGAGTATGTTTGCTAGGTGGTTGATTTTTTTTTTGTTTGATATGTATGTTGATGGAGATAAGTGTTTTAATTACTTTTTTAATGTCTATGCTTTTGTATTTTCTCCCTCTCTCCCTTTATTTCCTGCTGTTGAGATTACTGCCTCATCTCCACAGCAGGTGGCTCCTTCAAATTTGTTTTCTCTGTAAGCCTGGTAGATTAATTTTGTAATATAACTGCTCCTTTTCTGTAGCTTTTATTAATGATTTATTTTCTTTGGAAGAGGTATGCTTGGAAGGTTTTTAGGAGTTATTCCCTAACGATGGCTAAAGGCCTCATTCATAGAAAATGAAAAGTAATGGGGAAAAAGTAAAAGAACTACAGTAGGGCTAGCTTCCTCTTACCATCAAGTTAGAATGAGCAGTGTGTACAGCATATGTGAAAACACCCTTCACATCTACCAGCATGAGCCATACACAATTGCTGCAGGGCATTCTAAATTGAACAGCTATATCCATACCAAGGCTTTTAAAACCATCTGAATAAGTAGCTGAACCTAGAAGCAATGCAGTCTGTAAGTCTCACACCGTACTTTGTTGCTAAATTAGACACAGAGAGAAGTATCTGAACTCTTGCAAATGTAACGAAAGAATAGGAGCGAGGAAGTCAGATTATTTAGAACTAAATTTATTCCTATAATTCAATTTCTCTTTGAATACTAATTGTCCAAGCCCAGTTTCAAAGTAGCCAAAATTCACAAGAGCTAGACATCAGAAAGTGCATATGGAAACAACAGGCAGAGCTCAGAATCTGTGAGTGGTGGAAATTAGGATTATGACAACACAATCAGTGTTGTCTGCCTGAGCACGGAATACAAAACATTGCAGCCTTGTGGTCTGCCCTCACCACATTTAGTGATCCCATGACTGGATCAGGCTGACACCTTATGTCGACCAAAGTGTCCAAAGGTGAATCATAACTCATTAGCTCCATCAGAAATAGACTCCACCCCTCATTTGATTTTGTTGTAATCAGTCCAGCCTTACTCAAGGCCTCTACTGCCTACCTCTAGTCTTAATTACTGTTTATAATTTTATTAGGGTCATCTTATGGGACCTGTGCTTTAAATTTTAATGGGGTGACACTCAATTATGACTAAAATACTGTATTCTAATGAAAAACATCAGTGTTTCAAGATGATAAAACAAAGATCTGGAGAAATTATGTAATAATTTTTCAAATCTCAATATCTGGCTATTCATTTAAGCACCATGAAGATTTTGAACTCAACATTTTGAGTTCTTATCCTCAAAAAGCACTCTTTTAAAATTCATACCTCAGAACTGAAGCATACCATATCACTAAGTGTTTTTAAAACACAATTCTTTACAGGACACACTAGAAGAAGTGATACTAGGTTGTACAAACATATACAGATTTCTAAATTAAGAAACAGATGGTAATTTTAGCCTTTCTTCTACGTTTGGAAACTGATACTTAATGTTCCCCACATTTGAAGGAATCAAGTTGAGGATGTTAGAAAGTTAGCTGGTAGCCCTGGTGAATGAACTTGCTGAAATGTGAAGATCACTATGAAGCAAACCTTATCACAGAGAAGGATGAATGCAGACGTCTGCTTACCTTCCCTCTGGTTCTGTTCTGCCTTGTGTTGTTTATTGCAGGACTTAAAGCACTGAAACAGTTTGCTATGAATCTTGATTTGTAGAACATAAGAGTTCTGTAAATTGTAATACAGAGTAACTGAAGAAACATCTGCTGTAAAAAATAAAGTGGAATATTGCTGCAAACCTTTCTTAAGTCATCTTGGCGACATTTATTATACTGGCGACAAATTTGAAAAGGTCACTAGCGAAAATGCATTTAGCAGTCTGAGTCCAATCCATCTCTACCCCAAGAATGCACCATTCCACCCAGAAGCAGAGCTTGCTCCAGTCTGTTTATAATAGAGCTAAACTGGATTTTAGTCCTGACTGGAATTTGGTCACTTCTCACCATGGACTTGAGCTGTCATTTTTCAGGAGCATTCTTGAACCAGGGAGGCTGAAGTTTCGGATCTGACACGCTAATGTGTCCGTTCCTTTCCCCCTTCCTTCCTTCCCCTACAAGTTTGCTCCTAGCAGTAACCTGCCAAAGGAAAGACAGGGGGCTATGTTTCCTCCAGACACCAGCCAGATGATATTTGCCAGTGTGATATGCTGCACCACTCTACAGGAACAGAAACTGGTGCTAGCGCTGACTCGTGATCATGAAACAGCGCAGAGCGGCCCCAAAGCAAGATCACCTCCTCAGGGACTGCCTATCAGTAACTTAAAGAACACACAAAAAAATCTCTCATCTCCGAAACCATATGTCACAGTAAAGTGATATCTACCCAGTAAAGAAATGCAAATATGTGGAACTGAAAGCAAAATAAACTGGATTGTGAGACTGGGAGTAACACACTCCTGAAAAGAAAGCAGAAAATACTACCATACCTGTTTGCAACAGAAACAATATCTTTCTCCAAGCAGATTCATTATAATTTAACTGCCTAATATGCCCTGTTGATAAGACATCATGCTGGTATATTGAAATAATCTAAGCAAATGAAAATTTATAAAGGGAAAATCAAATGTTAGCATAGAAAAGATCTCTTCATTTAATTTTCCATTTCAAAACACAGGAAAAAA
The DNA here is from genome assembly GCF_015227805.2 of Hirundo rustica. Taxonomy (NCBI): domain Eukaryota; kingdom Metazoa; phylum Chordata; class Aves; order Passeriformes; family Hirundinidae; genus Hirundo; species Hirundo rustica. Next base: position 18,226,359 of record NC_053458.1, read on the forward strand.
ATCTTAATAAGCTGGATCAATAGAGGCTACTTACAATAACTACACAAGGAATGGATAAAATGAGAGATGATAAACATTCACAAAGAAAAAAACCACAAATACTTAGTTGGCATCATGAAGAAAAATAAATACTAATTCTCTACACTATCACAAAGCAGCAACTAAAAAAAGCCCAAAGGCAGCAAATTCATCCTGTAGAAATATATGAGGAGTAATTAAGTCATTAATATTCTGGAAAAACACCTTTGTCAGACCTCGGGCACTGTACAGCAAGGAAGTCGCAATGAGGTATACTGAGACAACATCAACTCATACTACCTAAAATCAACCTGCATTTTTGATGTACCAGGAATATAACAGCCAACACGTGGAATCTGTGTCGCAATTCTAAACACTGATTTTTATAATATTGTTTCCTAAATTTGATGGAAGAGAGCAGTAAAGAATCATAGAAATATCTAGCTACAGCCAGTTGTCTTTAACTCACAACTACCCTCTGCTGCACACTACTTCCAAAGCTCCTACTCTGTTTCAATATAGTGACTATGAAACAATAGACTGAGTCAATCACAGTTTTGCACCCTTTGTAACTGGATCTATATGAAATATTTGTAAAAACTTACTCCTTCAGGAAGAAAATCCCACATGCTAAGTAGTATTTGCAAAATACAGGACTTTCTGGTCATAGCTATTTTTAAAACATTACAAGGATTCATCTCTTTTTTATTTTCATATGTCGACGTCATCAATGTAATTCAGCGAGGTCTTCCAAAGGCTAATGAGCAATTAACACTCAATGTGAAATTTCAATATAGGAAGTAAATAATTTTTTGCCAGGTCTTTGGTAATATTGTCTCATCTTAAATCTGAGCATATTTATATCCTGGTTTTGTCCACATGAAAGAAGAAAAGGATACTATAAAACATATTCAGTAATTGTTACTGTGTCATTTGCCTACATTGCATTTTTTAATCACTTCAGGTAAACCATCTTACATATATTTTAAAATGATGCCTCAAGAAAATACTTCTAAACATTATTCTTTATTCTGCAGCACAGATCTACAACTGAAAACCTATCATCAGTGCATTTTGATGAAAAGGTTATTATTAAATCTTTTTTTCCCTTTTTCTACAGCACAATATTTGACCTATGATAAAAAGCACCATCCTATCAAATTTCCATTTATTATTTCTACCTGAAGGGCTTTGCCAGCTCACACAAACATAAATCTCCATTTGTCAGGTTTAAACTGTACCTGTCCCAGATGCTATGAGAGTTCATAGCTCTTGTCCCTTAAAAATTGCCAAATAGCATCATGCAACATAACCTCCCTGCAGCCTCCCCTGACCCTTGCAATCAATAATATTCATAACCTGTATGTGCACAGTTTAGGAGTACAGGAGCCTTGCACTATCCCAGTTAACCACATTGAGCTGTGATTCTCAAATCTGCTCCCTTGTGTCTGCTGTGATCAATTCTAATCTCTGCGCCAAAAATAAAAGAACGCAGCCCCTTGTTTCCAAATTCATCTGAAACGGATGTTATAGATTTGTAGGTCTGCACAGGAGATGTGGATTTAATACAACCAGCAGTTCAAGGAAAGAACACATCTAAGCTATCATTCATTCTCATTACCCTCAGTGTATTTCGGATCTTCAGAAGCAATGAGAAGCACAGGAAAATGCACATGTACTGTCTTAAGGCAAACTGAATTTGTTAAAATAACATCAGGTAACTGTTATTTGCTAGAGCATTATCCATTACTTCCAGGTAAGGTGGAGGTCAGTCTCTCCATTATGATTACTCTGCTTAAAGATTTAGTAATAGACTGCCAATATTAATTTCTTCTGGAAATGTGTCACATACAGTAAATTAAACAGAAATTCCCTAGAAATAATAAAGCCTCGCTCTGCTCAGTTAAAAAGAAACAACTATTACGGAAAGAAAGAATAAATCATGTTTCTGATGGTATTTGTTCTCTCACCTCCAAACTAATTTTATTTAAAAGCTGGCAAATTTGCCAGCCAATTAGCCTAATTAGACAACGGCATCTGAATGTAGAACAGGAAGAGAGTAACTTTAGAAACATACTCCAGTAGAAAAAGTGCTGTTTGAATCTGTCACACTACCAGAATTCAGGTTTCCAGAGTTCTCGTAACTGCATATTTATAGACTTGGCTATATTGGCTCCTCATCTGCAGCTCCAGTGCCATGAATCATCTATCAAAACATTTGAGAAGATTTTCTTACTCATTTCTTTAAAGCAACATTCTGAAGAGACACTTTCAACATGATTATGCTTCCATGTTCACTATGAATTATGAAAAAAAGCATAGAGAGTTTTATAATTGCAGGTGAATAATAAGTATGTGTCATCAGAGGCTTTATCTTCTCAGATTGTCACACAGTGTCAGTACAGAATACCCTGCAACAAATACAACATTCTTGTAACATGCTGGAGGGTCAATGAGCATTCTCACTCGGGTCATTTACCCCCTACACACAAATGTCCTTATCATTAAGCACATATTTATCTGCCTTTCATTTTAAAAGCAGCTGCAGCAAGGAGTTTCATGCAAATATCCTGTTAAACTGATACTCTCCTACACAGGTAGATCAGCTCAGAAACATTACAGCTACTGCATAGCTACCCCTTCATACTTTTCCATACTGGAAAAAACTAAGCAAGTTCATGCTTTGACCAAACCCTGTTCTGAGTAAGGGTAAATGACAGAAAGAACTCTATGAATTGTCTAAAGTTTTTTTTAATCTGTCAACTAAATCTGAATTCCCTTCTCAAGAACAGCACTTCATATAAAATTTTACTTAAAAACAGAGTGTCTTTATTAACTAATTATACCATTTTCATCAAGTGCCTGCATTTTTCTTGGGCATTTCCCATACTGATGACATGACACTAAATCTGAGACTTTGGGTCAAAAATACAATGCAGTTGAACCTCAGATGCTGTAAGGCTACTATCTAAAAAACAGACAGAGAAATGGTGGTGCACATCTCCAAATGCCTCCTCAATGACCAGCAGTCAGGAATACGAAGTGAAACATGGTCACTGAAGATCGTGGGTCAGGTACTTGGCTTCCAGGTGCAGATACAAAAAAATTTTGTGAAAAAGCATCAGTGAGGTAGAACTGTATGCCCCTTTTCCAGTCCATGAAGAAATGTCTATGACAAAGAGACATCAGAAAGTTAAAATGAGACTTCTCAAATTACCTGCAGTGATGGTGCAAATACTGCCAAGGGGGCATAAGTTTCCTCTAAAAAGGCATCCAACCCATGCTAAAGTCAAGCACAGCACACAGATGTACCTGGGAGTGAGCATGAATCCTTAATGCCTGCTTGGTGCACACTTTTGTATTTGCAGTACTACAACAAGAAGATTCTCTCTGAACAGTTTCAAACGTTAACGAAAACAAGATCAATAAATAGAAAATCAAGTTACACAGTCCCAATAGGTCCCTCTAACAAGGATTTATCTCTGAAATGTTCATGCTTGTCTAATGCTGCTGCTTTTAATCCTTTCACACCAGTGGGTCCTACATGCTTGCATTAGTGCTAATGTAAAACAAATGAACATTTTATACAAGGATATCCACCCTCCCCAAGTAAAGTGGTTAATACCAAAGTAAGCTTTAAGAATGTAAATTATTTTCCACATGTGGCTGAAGAACTATGAGTTATTAATTTAAAAATTATTAGCATATAAAATCATTATTATCTCTGCAGTTAATGTACAGTTCACTGACAACCTTTTGGACCATTACAATTAAGAAAGGCAGCATCTTTAATGAAGTTACAAAACACATTGTTTATTGAATGGCAAATTGTATCTTTAATTACTTTAAATATTATAATCCGATGAAAAATTATTTCATAAGCCTCAAGACGAATTATGTCAGAGATGGAGGATGCATTTTGTTCCTCTATGAATCCTAAACAGCACTTTGAATTTGCTTACAGGTTTCTCTTGTATGTAAAATCTGCTCTTGAAATCGTTTTCGAGTGCCTAAATCCAATAGCACTAGCATAAATCTAAGATGCAGCTTGTGCTATTCTTTCTTTTTAAAACAGATTTAATTTCTTGTCAAATGTAGAATTTGGCAGTTCTAGTATATGCAGCTTTTCTATTAATCCATCATGAGAAAACTGAAAATAGATTGAGAGTCACAAAACCAGGCTCATTAAAACAAAGAATATTTGGGGTCTATGGAATTACGTGGATTTGCTGTTGTGTTTTGAACTAAAGAGTAACTTTTGTTCAAAACACTCAAAGGCTTTGAAGATATGCTATAAAACCAACATATAAGCATAGATTCAGCTGATTTCATATATTCCACTATGTTTTTACAGAACTTCATCTCTGCACACTATCAAGAAACCTTTTGCTCTCCGTCCATAATTAGAATTACCTACTCAATATGCTTGTTGCTATCTGAAAAGGCTGAGAGCTGAACAATTAAAGAAAAAGTTTAGTTGTTAACAGCATTAGGCCCTTCACTGTACTTTGGATCCAGCCCAGAACATCAGTATTAAAACACATTGATTTCTAGATCACTAAGACAAAATTAATACATTCAACTTCAATTATGTCAACATCAACTTGTCACTGAATATTCTGACAGTTTGGAAACCCTCAATTAGCTATCGAACTTTCCTGGGCTAATCAATAAATAGGGAACTATCCAATTTGTTTATGCTAAAAATTTGCTACATTCTATCTGATTACCAGAAATATTGTCCATGCAAAGTACAAAGGAGAAGCAACTCATCAGTATAATATTATAATAGTAAAACTGAATTTTTAAAAGGCATCAAACTTTTTTAAAAGCTTCTGACAGTAGTAAAAAAAAAATAAATTATATCATTACCTAATTATGTGTAATTATAAAATACAACCACAGATAACATGTTGTTTAGAGTTGAACACACAGAAATTCAAAAGATAATAAATTTGCTTACTTTCACATTAGTGAAAAACTTTTTGAACACAGAAACTCATCTAGGAACACAACTGAAGTCTTCTGTGACTAACCAAGTGCCAGAAGAAAATCCTAGCAAGGATTTGTAAGCAAGCTGGGTAGTGAAAGTCAGATGCATTTGAAAGCACTCACAATAAAATCGAGATTTGAGAAAGGTTTCCCTGCAGAAATATGACATTAACTGTAACACAGTTACAGGTGATACGGAGCAAACTAAGTACAAGTACTTCAAACAAACCCCTTCCTCGGTGTGCACCTAAATACTCTGATTGATTTGGGCCTAAGTACCTTTGAGACCCATCACTTGTCTGCCAAAAGATCTGTATGTCTGTACATTACCAATGCAGAGGAAAAGAACCTCAGGAGTGCCAGGAGACTTTCAGAGCAAGCATTCTTATGTATTCAGAGATGTTCAAAACTGGATATGGTCCTAGGCAACCTGCTCCAGCTGACCCTGCTTTGAGCTAGGGAGCTACTGGACGATCGCCAAAGGTCCCTCCCAATTATTTTACGATTCTATGAAATACGCCCTGGTTGAGGTCCTAAGCCATGGAAAGATTTCTGAGTTCTTCATCTGGGATTTAAAATATCCACTACTACACTTAGGTAAAAGATAGGTATTCCCTATCAGGGCATAGGTACCAGACACTCACAGAACAGAGAAATTCAACAGTTTGTGTATTTCCATCAGATACAGAGCTCTCTGAGCCAGTGGCAGTGTGCCAGGATTCAGACTCCATCTTCCTCCACCCACACTACAAAGAAACAAAGCTCAGACATGGAAAACTAGAAAACACAGATCTCACACAAGGGTCAAGAGCTAATTTATGAAATGTCTTCTCTCCAAAACCTGCTTCCATCCTTCTAATTAGTACCACGCATACTTTTTTTGCAGAAAGCGTTATCTTGCTACTCACAGTCCCTTTCTAAGTAAAAGATAGAACTGGGCTTGCCTTATTCAACAAAATGACTCAATAATCTTGTAAAATCAGAGTGTAGGATATGGACAACAACTTTAAATCAAATACTGAATACAGTTTTCCTCCATTCACAGATTATTCCAGTTGTTAGCATTTAAAAACCACTCCTCAAATATCACTGTCTACAGTTGTGGATGTTTGCAACATGAAACAACATTAATTCTATCTCTCATATCATTTTATAACAGGTTACAACTGATTCTGATCGATGCTGGAGCTCCCTTAAAGTCCATGCAAAAATTCTACCACATAGATGGAAAAACTTGATTTGTACATCCACTGCCCTATTGATAAAACTATCTTTCAGAAGTACAGCATAAACAAATCAGTTATACAGAACCAAACCTTCTACACAAGTATTTTAAATTATAAATTAGTTTTGCTTTACATATAAAATCAGACATAGAATGACTTTAATTAACCTTAGCAACAACAACAACCATTGTGTGAGAAGCTAGGGACTCAGATAAACAGAATCGTCTGCTAAAACAAAGTCTACCTCTGCTCCTGCATTCTTTATTTCTGATTATAGTATACATATAAATAGAAAACAAGTATTCACTTACATATTCAAATGCAAAATCAAATCTGCATGTTGAAGGTATAGCAGGTGGGATAAATTTCATTAACCCTGCACTGACAATCATGTCACCAAGCATATGCACAGATACAGCTCCATAACTCTAAGAACATACTTTAAGAACAAAGGATTACAATTACAGTAACTCTTGAGCCTGAAATCAAATGCTGAGCAGATACACATTTATATATCAGACAACTTCCCCCCTCCCCCATGCTCATCTCTATCACCAACTTACGAGAAAAAAAAGCCATTTTCATAGACTGGTAGCTCAGGAAAAAAAAAAAAAGAATTAAGCTACATTTCAGAATATTTGAATAAAAAACTATTGAAGGGGCAAGAAGTGAAACTGTTTCTAAATGCAGTCTTTGCAAGATAAAATGATATTATTATTGAGGAACTATAGGTGAGGCAGCTTCACTATTAACTTATTTATTCATTCAATCATTTACACAAATAGTTTTGAATACTGGGCTGAAACCAAAATTCCTAATTGCATCAATTTTACAGAATGGGGGAACATTTATTAATAAAGGGTAAAACATGCATCCAACTAAACACCTGGGAAGAAATTAACAGAACTACACATTCAGCAAATGAAGCTGTAAGAAAGATGCCATAAATGGAATGCTGTTGTGAAATTGAAGAAAAAAGGAAGAGAACATAATATTTAAAATTTCTAAAGCCTTGTAATTAAATGTGTAGCAGATGTAATGCTGAATTTCTGACTATACAGCAGAACCACGAAATTTGTAAAATGTAGGTATTGATATTATAGCAACACCTTTCTATTTTCACTGTATGTAAGAATGCAAATCAGGTACGCAGACAGCAAACCCTACTCTACGCTTGGCTGCATGAGTTATTTTGATACCAAGAGTAACAAATAGCATTTACTGTTTGTAGCACTTTCTATTTGCAAGGTGCTACACAAACAGCCAATCCTCAAAATATCCAGGACCCAGATAAGAGATCAACATTTATCCTGCATTTTACAGATGTGCAAAGAAATTTAAGTGATTTGCTGGGGACCATACAATAGAAGCAAGGCTGCGATGGCTCTTGGGCAATTCACAGCACAGGATTTTAAAAGGCTTGAAGAGTAGATCTTCAAGCTAGAACTTCTGTGTTGTGAGAAGCATGCAGACAACTTTCTGCTTCCAACCATGCTAGTGCAAGCACTGTCAGCACTTATCCTGCTTGCAACTGGAGCTCTGGAGGAACCCAGACCACCCCTGCCCCACACAGGAATCATCCAAGGTACTGAGAGAAGGGAGCAATATCCTGGAAAGGCCACTGTGGTCTTAGGCCTTGTGGACTGGGAGAGTTCCTCAATTACTAGAGACATGAATCGAGCCCCCAGTATCTATTATTGTAAAATGCATATTTTTTGCAACAATTTTCCCTCCCTTACTTTAAGGAGATGGATTACATCTACAGACTTTGGCACATCATAGCTATTTTGCCAGTAGTCTGTACAGGCTTGACACAGGTAGAAAAACTCTCACATATCAGAGGGCAGCTACTACCTTTGTCTTTGGGAAAAACATGTGATTGCTAATAATAAAAAAAAAGGAATAATAGGCTGTCAAAGGGATATTTAGAGATCAAATCAAAATTCACACTTAAAAGTCTCCCTGTTTCTACCGACTCCACACAGAGTAGTAGGAGCTCAGCTGCAGAAGCCAAGCGGGAGGTGACTCTTTAATGAAGTGCACATTTGAATGAGATGGTCATTTGGTGTGAACACAGACAATGGCAACCTTCCTTCAGGATTACTACTTTCCACTATTTGACTTTTTTTGGACATGTCTAATTATATAGCTTCTCTTACCTGTCACCTAGCAACCTTAGCTAGATTTAATTGTTTTGGTTTTTTTAAAACCCATAATATATTAACTGACATAACAATATGCTTATTCTTTGAGATGAATAAGAAACATAATCAAAACTGGTGTAAAAATCCTCAGAATATACACATTTCCCCATATTTTAACTTTCTACAGCTGACCAGTCAGAAGAGGTTTTCATGTAAATACATTTTTTAAACTTTTTAAACTTTTAACTTATTTGGTATCCACAACAATTAATATTTCAGGAAGGACAGAAAGAATCAAAACTCAGTAAAACACTTATTCCATTCAGCTGTTGTTTTTTTCTTTGAAGAGAATGCTGACATCTAGGTTATCAAAGGAAGAAAACTATTGAAAATGTGGCCAGAACAACTATATGAGCTTCTGTTTTCTTTTAATCCTTCCCATTTTTATAATCTTTATGAATAATCTCATGTTTTTCCACTTTATTTCCCCAATTTGTCTTTTTTCCCCAGCTTATGTATTCCATCTACCTTTTCTTTCTATTTCCTTAATTTTTTTCAGTTCCATTTCATTACAGAAATTCTTGTCTCACATTTCTCTACTATTGTCTTCTCTCCCATTTATCTACTTTTTTTTTTTTTAACTGTCCCTCATTGTGTTCAGGGCCTTCCCCTTCAGCCTTTCCTTCCCAGGCACACACCACGTGTTGTCTCTGGAGCAGCTGAAAGCAACAAGACTCAAACACAGCTTGCCTAAGGGCCCAGGGAATTGTCAGCTACAAGATCGTACAACTTAGTTATTGCCTCAAAAATGCCAGGAGAATTTAAAGCATGTTTTGTTGGTTCTTTAAAATATAGATAATATATATTAAAAAACCAAACAAACAAAACAAAAACCCCAAACAACAAAAGCCGCCAAACACTAACAAAGAACAACAAAAAAATTCCAAATCCAAATATACACAACCCTCCCCATTTTCTAGCCAAGTAGTAAGTAGAGTGGAGAAACAATACTTTGCATTTGATTATTTCAAATTGATCCCATCTGTAGATTACCGTAAGGTGTCAGTGGGGCTGTGGGACTGCCTCGCTAAAGGAGTTACAATGTTGTAACAGCTTTATATGGCAGTATCTGTCCTTGATTGCGACAGTGAAGACAGCGCAGAGAGTACTCTCTACCATATCAGGTATGAATACTCCCGATACTAGTGAAAAATACCAGATATAGTAGGTGTCCCATTGGCTTAAATTCTGTATTAAAAAGATACACAGCAATTTTTTATTTTTCTTTCTTTTTTTTTCTTTACATAAAGTGCTTTAAGCAGCTTTTTCTTGATATCACTTTTCTCCAATATTACAGGCTGTCATACTGCAAGCATTTACACTCATACTGAAATCCATGCCTGGTAAAGTGGTCAGGTGACACTGTCTGTTGGAGTAAACCCCACCTTTGCTCCCTATATGGAAGGCAAGTTTGCCTTCAAAGAAACCTTGCTCATACTTCAGTCATTCAGACACGACAGAGCAGGGCATGCGTAGTCACTCCAGACACTGCATCAGAGCTGTGGAGACATAGCCATAAATGCCAATGGAATTAATTACATTCTGTTAAGTGAAGTCTATGCATAAGCTTTTGTGAGAACAAGGCTTAATGTTGTTTTTAACATAAAAACACTTTACAGAACTCCTCCCACACTTCTTAAAACTGCATCCCTAATTATGGAGTGTGGAGCTCTACTATAAGTGATTGATGTTGTTTTGCGTGTTGTTATGGAAACAAACCAAGTAGGAGTTTCTGATTTGCGTATAGAGTTTTGAGTCAGATTTTACAGTAAATAACTAAGCTTTCCAGTGTATAAGCAACAACACCATATGGCCATTAATCTCCACCAAAAGACTATGTCCTCACTTGCCACTACTCGTTAAAAGTAAGGTCTTTCGAGGAAGAGGGTAAAAATCAATGGACCTGCTCCATCTTGTCACTGGTCAGTGAACAACAAAATGTGGTTGTCTCAATTAGGGACAGTTTATAGGTGTGAACATTTGACAAACTCACTCAAAATATTCAAAAGAAACTAGGCTTTTAACTCAAACTTGAATTGACAAATTCTGCAGCTCACACGATGCCTGCCTGGGGATGCTACAGCTATACACAGGTATTTATGGAATGGAATTGCCAAATGAATGGGAAGTTCAAATGAATGACATATCTAAGTTAAAAGGTATTAATTTCTGGTACTGAACATGTGGGATGTGGGTACCTTCAGAAAAAGAAGACCAGTGTTCCTCTAAGAGCATACTATGCGATAAGCAGAGGTTTGCAAAAAAAGATTGCAAGTAAGTGTAAAAGTGAAAGCCACAAGAAGAATGAAAACATCAGAGGGGTATGGCTTAGAAAGAAAAACAATGTTAGGTATGTGGAAGTTAAATGGCCTAGATAGACCAGATTATGACTCCTGTCATAATCATTTTCCATTTGCGCATATAGAGATGAACTTCTGCTCTGCATATCTGAATCCAGCCCTGCGCTGTGGCCATCCTTTCTCCTGGCATCTGACAACAGGACTGACCAATCCCTTTCCTTTTCATCTGTAGACTACTGCAATTCCACAAGACCCCTCTCTTTCACCAAGAGGCATTACTGATTACTTTAGCTCTTACTTTGCAAGGCTCCTGGACCTGCTCCCTCATTTGGGTCCAATGTATGCTCACTCCACAAATCTGCCATTCTAATACTGCATTTGTTCCTTATTGAAAAGTCAGTCACTTCACCCCCAGAGGGCATGACAACTCCCCTTACATCTCTGGAAGCAGCAGAAGAATGGAAACTGCCCCAGCCCTGCTTCACGACCTCCTTATTCTGGCTTTTGATTCTACCACTGATCCAAATTTTTGCTGCTCATATTTTCGCACTGAGGAAGTGCAATGTCACTCCGGTTAGGGTGACAAGCTTCCTCACCCCTTCCTGACCAAAAGTCACTTCTGCCTGGAAAAACACTAATAATGAGTCTCTTTTGACATTAGATATTTATGCTGCCCTAGTGCCCTTTGCTGCATCCCTGGGTGATTTCTAACCAGGCCTTAATGTGATCCCATTAGTTATCCTCCAGCTTTGGGGACATCTAATATCCACTCTGTCTGACTAGGTACAGCAATGGATACAACCCCTACAGGCCTCTGCTGCCTACTCCTATCTCTTACTGCTAATCCAAACATCAGGCTGGAATCTGGCTTAAGGACATGGCTTAAATACCCTTAGTCCACAGAACACAGTTTGCCCCGATCTGAATAAGCAGTGTGGTGTCTTTACACGGACGCATTCAACAGGACTAGGCAAAATAGGGAGCAGCCTTGTTTACCTAATCCATGTGTCACAACCTTTGGGCCAAGTTTCTCTTCCTATATAAGAAGGGAAAGCAATGCCATTAAGATGGCACAGAAAGTGAATCATAAAGACTTGTAAAATTATGGAGGCAGGTAATAACATTATAGGCTGCTTCATATGTGATATAATTGTGGTTATTTTTGACAATAAAAATCCATTGAAATTAAGATTTGAAATATATATAAATGTAGTCATTGGGCTCTGCTTCTACAATCTCAGCTGAGTACTCAATTCTCATCCAAAAGTGAAACCAGGATTCAATAATCAGCAGCAAATGCTACTCCTCTATAGTAAGAATAACTAATACAGAGGGAATGAAATAAAAAGAGCTAGCAATGCATTTCCCCCCCAGCATATCAAGCAGGTTTTCATATGGAAGCAGTGGTCATCAATCACTACTTCATTACCAACCTGTCATCTGGGTTTAGGCTAAATGTATTCTGGCTTGCTGCCATACTAAATGTTCAATGAAACATCCTTAAGGCTCTCTACAAGTTCAGCTGAAGTCACACATGCTATACATCAAAAAGGAACATTAGCGTTATCATAGCTTAATAAATAGTGCCATTCTGGCAATGTAATCCTATGTTCTAGAGCTATCTTCCATTCCCAGTATTATACTGCTTAAGTAAACAATCTTACTGTCTTGTGTGAAGTTTATTTAGTGATAAATGCATGTAAAGATAATTAGTCATACTGTTAGAGATACACTTCCATCCCAGCTGAAGAACAAGAGCAAAAATAGCACAGGATTTTAAAAGCACACAATGGCATAATGAACTATATGTTGCAGCATTAGTTTGTAATTCTTGCACGTGGTAGTTTATTATCGAGGTTTCACTGCGCTGGGAAACAACGACAGCTGAAGGACCTCAAATCAGTGTCTTTTCAAAATAACAGTGGCTTGAGTACAGGACTTTTGCATACCCCTGGGATGTAATACAGCCACTAAGATGACTGCAAAATGTATTTCAACATCTGTGAATACTACTTACTTTGTGAATAATTCCTGACTTAAGGAGGGATATTTAGTCACTCATTTCCATGCACATTTGAAGCACTAAGTCCTGAATCTGTTTTAAAATTTAAAAATTCTAATAAAAAATACATATAGATTCTCTGGTGGCGGAAGCTTCAAGAGGCACCATAAAACAAATTCTAATAACACATTTTTAGACACGTGCCTCGGTTTATGAACTTTTTTTTTAATAGTGAAAAATCATCTCAAAATTTAAGAATACTTTTTCGCCCTTGTATAAAATTTTTCCTTTGTAGACACTGCATTTGTTATGCAACCAGGCCCTACTATTCTATAACTATGAGAAATAGCTCCAATATGTTCAACCACACATTTTCCAAATGATTTTAAGTATGTCCCAGGAAACCTGCCTTGACTAATGAGCTGGGCTTGTTCTATGCAAAACACATGGAACTTAAATCATGGATTCAAACCCTTACCTACATGTGACACTGTTCCTTCCCCTTGTGCACTGATGTAATTGAAACAGCAGCTGGACCAGCCCTTGGCAGAGTCCTTTTCCAACATGTTCATAGGTGCACACATACATGAGGGAAGGTAATCCATTTTTTAAAATTGAATTCTGACAAATTGGACAGAGAGGATGTTAAATGATTCTTTGGTCTGCTAGTTATATCAAGCAAGAATAAATTTGCTTAGACCAGGCTTTTCTTTTCCTGTTCTCCTGCTTCATCTTTCTAGGCCTCCAAACCAGAAGTCAGTCTTGGGACAAATTTTGTTGTCTGCAGAGTCTTAGCAACAAAGACTGAATTTCCAGACTTAAAACTGGAGAATGAACTTGTCTTTTCAGCTTTGAGTTGTCTTGCTTTTTGCTTGCCTATTCCACAACCATTAAAGTTATCTTGTGCCTTTAAGAAAAGGTCTCTGCCACAAAATGGGGATGATCAAATAGTTGTATTTAGTGCTTAGAAAAGGTGATATGCCAAGAAGCAGTAGTAGCACAGTTCCGGCGCTCCTGAGAGCAGCGATAATGTATTTTGTGTGATGCTCAGAACTGCAAGGAAAAGCAATGATAAGGTTTTCCTTTTCCATTTTCTATTTCTACATATATACAAAGGGCCAAGCATCAAACTTGCTGTAAATATTGTGTAATAATACAGATCAAAAGCTTGCAAAGATTTCACTGTACATTTTTTTACAAAGACACTAAAGAAAAAAGATTAAAAAATAAAACATGATGCATGTAAAAAATCGGAGTGCATTAAACAGTTCTATCCTTAACCGTAACCTTAATTCAGTGTCATTTTAGCAGTCATCTGCAACACAGGGAGCCAGTTTAACTCAGAAGCTGCAAGCAATCACTAAACAGAACAGTGAAAAAGGACATTAAAAGAAGCATTAACTATAGCTGTATTATGATATTCTTGTGAAATTGGTGGGCAACAAGGGAAGGGGTAAATATGCTTGGCTTTCTGCATACTTTTTACAAAAGAGGCCTGCAAATAGGCTTGCAGAAGATCTGACCTCTTCCATGCATCACTGCTTACAGACTTAGCTGCTTGGCCAAAGAATCTGGATCCAGATTCTTCAGTGCAGAAATTATCACATTAACAATGCTTTTGACAGGTTTTAATTTTGAAGTTTTAATTTGGCTGCTAGATTAAATTATTGCAACATCCATGAAGCATCACTATAAACTCTAGTTATCTACTTCTTTAAGTTGGATTGGTTTAGATTTGGGGTTTTTTTCCCCTCTCCCTGTACACGAATGTAAATACAAATGGGTAAGGATCCTGAGAGTGCTCAGAGGACTTAGTATCCAGCTGTTGATCCATATGTTCTCTAGGCCAACACCTGCTGCAGTGATGCTACCAAGACCTCCTAGTTGGCAAGCTGCTCTAACTCCAGTCAGCTTGTAGGTTGAAAGGTCACTCCTTTAATGTAGTCAATTTGTGGATTCCACATTAAGGAGAGGGAGCTGTCACTGCTGGAGCTCTGTTTTATGAAATCCAGTGACAGTAAAACCTGATGCTCTCCACTTTCATAACAGCTTTAACTGTCTAGTACATCTTAGAAAAGTAACTCCTAGGGCCTGATGAGAGGATGAGCCAACCTCTCCATGAACAAGAGAACCTTCTAACTCAAAGCTATAACACTACTTAAGGACTCTAAAGAACTAGCTGGAGGCACAGTCCAAGGACAAGATTAATTTCCTTTTCTTTCCGTTTCAGATATAATATGAAAAAGAATTGAAGATAAAGATGCTTTTTTTCTACTCTTTAACTCCCACTATATCAGGCCCTGTTAGATCAAAACAAGATGAAGAACAGATCAAACACTATGAATAAAATCTACTAAAAAGGATCTTAAAAAAAACTTCTGATAAACAATTTTGACCCTAAGTAACTAGATAGGTTTTTGCCATTCAGTACAAAATTACACACAAATCAATGTGAATTTAGGTTCAAGGGACATTGCAGTGTATCATCCAGTTTGGCACACTTTTATCAAGACCTTTATCAGGTTATACTTTTCATGCACAACATAAAAACATGTATTTTTTTGACTGGCATTTATACACATATAAATAATCAGTGATGAATCCCAAGAAGAAAAATATTTTAGTTGTCTACTGAATTAGAACAGAAAAGTAAGAAAGGGGATAAGGTATATACACATAATAGGTGTAGATTTATGGAACAGCATATATCAGAATTTCCAAACATTACCCACTACAGAGAAGTGTTTCACAGTCAGTGACCCAGCATTAGAGGAGAAATTTGGAGATTGGACTGCATTTCCACCGTCCCACCTTTCCTATTTCCAAAACTAGAGAAAAGGCAGTTTTCTCTAATCCTGGAGTCAGGGCACTACAGGCTGTCTGAACAGGCAGTGCAGTTTGATGGAGGTGAGTCTGCAGCATCATTAGCTCTCCGTGCTCCCAACTCCATGGCAGTTCTGAACAGAACTGAGGGACCTGACACCAGATCGTCAGTCACGGACACATAGCGCAGAATAAAGTCACTTTATAAACCAAAGGCAGGCTAAAAGACTACTCAGGAACTACCAGACTAAATTGCAAGTACACAAAAGTAAAATCTCTCGAGTCATTGTTCATTTACAAACACAGCTTGAGTAGGGAGAAAAGAATCAGACATTGGTTCATAGACACATTTATGGGAAATTTAACCAACTTTAATAACACTGCCTTTTAATGGTGCCACAAATGAATTAATTTTCCCAATTTCAATGTTAAAATTTCATCAATACATTTTTTCACTCTTATTATGTTGCTAGAAGAATTCTTTCTGTTCACATGTACAGTTGGAACAGCTGTGTGTGACGCCAAATGCGAAAATTTAAGGGATGTTCCAGCATATTAAGTTTAACCCTCATTTCTGTCTCAATGATAGATGCAAGAATTCCAACTAGGTTGATTTTATGAGGCAGTTAAATGATTTGTATTCAGACCAACATTAAAAATCCCCAAAGTGACAAAGTGTACTTGAACAAAAATACCCTGCTTGTGACATATCCTTTACAAGTAATGTGTTTTCATTTTTCACATGTTGCATCTCATTTATTTTATTCAGGCACACACAGTTGAATCTACAAGATACAGTAAGCTTCCAATACCTTTGAAATAATAAATCATTTCTTACAGATGTTCTCACCCAGTGCAAGTCTGCTGCTCATTAATCAAACACTATCAGTATCTATCACTGCCCAGTGCTAAACAGGAAAGGCACCTCATTTTGAGTTTTGACTTTTATTCACTGGTTTGTGCCTGAACCTTCTACTACTGCATGCTTATTAGAAGCACCTACTGCATGGCAGATCCTACTACATGGAGTTTTAGAAGGGGTGTTATACAAGCAGAAGCATTTTTTTCTTTAAGAACCAAAGGAAACCAAGTCAGGCTGCTCTTCAAATTGGTGACACAAATGCAATCAAATTGTCTTCAAGCTCTTTTCTAACATCTAAGTAAAATATAACCGTGTAAGCAAACTATTTCTGGTCTAGATAGTTTCATATCTGAAAGGTTAAAATAAATATATATGAGGCACTACGCAAGATACATTTCATTTCTGATAAATTATTAAAATTTCATCTCAGAAAACAGTATGTAGGATACAATACATCCTTACCAGCATAATCCTGCAGGGGAAAATCTAAAGAAAATGTTTCAATGTGACTAAGAAGTTATCTGATAAAAAATTGCAACTTCCTTGTGATCACTGATGTATTGCTGGATTCATGCCAATAATGTCAAACAAAATCTGCATTATTTCACCTGCTCTATCGGTTGTTACAGATCTTTTTCAAAATGCTGGAATAGAAATGGAATTGGGTAAGCCACACAACTGCAAGGGCTTAGGAATGAAGACTTATGCAGCTTCAAGAAACAGCCTCAACATTTGCCAGCAAGAACACAGTATGGCTTCCCCACTGCATTTTACAGTACTGAGCACTTTCACAGTCCTTTTAGTCCTACATTTCAATCTTATAACATGATTTTAGAGAAGAATGAACTCAGTCAGGACGCCAATAGCCAGAGCCCAAAAGTCTCACCCTCAGCAGACCAACACACCACACTGCTTTCCTCCAGTGATCTATTGTGCTTTACATTTTTCGTACTTTTTTTATTAACCAAGTGAAAATTAAAGGTAATGCGCATGTTTCAGGTAGAAGACTACTACCATATCCTGCCACAGTGACAATTCACTCAAATCTCCTTTAACGAAACATTATGCTTGCATATTCTACACCTTTCTGAACGAACATTGAAGGCCACACTTGTATCTAGGATTATTCACCCTCCAAGGCTGATTAAACATATTCCATTCTTGGCAGGTCTACAGAAGTGACAGGGCTACGATCTATATTTTCTATGCCTCAATACAATAAAAGGCACATTCAGCACATGCAAAGGCCCATATTTGCATCTGAAAAATAAGAAACCAACTTGTCAGTGTAGAGGTTGTATTAAGACTCTTATGACCCTACAATTTAAAAAGTGCCAAGATTTCATAACTTTCTTTACTTAGTTTTGTTGGGATTTCCAGAAAAAAGCTGCGCACAAAGAAGGCATAGATCGTAACAATTAGGGGTGATTTCTTCAGATTCTATCTACAGCGGGAAGGAATTTTTTTTAATGCAAATTAACACCAGGCTTTTTTATGAAGCAGCTAGTACAGAAAGAAAATGGGCAGGAACTTTACCCCAGCGATTAGTAGGAAGACCACCACCGAATACCTTATGCTTCATGCACAGAATGGTCACTCTACCTCTCCTAACTGCAAATTTCTTTCTGGAAGAGACTCCATCCAGTCAAGTACTCAAACTTTGAGTGTAAGGACACAAGCAATAAAAAAAAATGTAAATAGTGGCTATTTGGTCGCCCAAGTATGTAAAGTCTTTTTGAGATAATTTTTTTGTTTTGTTTTGAAGAGACTCTTATCTAACTTGGTGAAGTTTAACAAAACATAAATATTTCCAGATCATAGAATACGCTGAGGTGGAAGGGACCCACAATGTCCAGCTCTTAGGTGAATGACACATAAAGGGCTTGAACCCACAGACTTGGTTTTTATTACAACCATGGTCATTACGACCATGCTCCCACCAATTGAGCTAATCTCAGGGTCATAAATTTCTCACAGCTAAAAATTTGGCCAACATTTTTCACCTACAAAAGATTTGTGCTGGGCCCTAATAGATGCATCAAGCTTGTGTTTATCAACAAACAGAAATGCAATCATGTCTAAGTCACTCAGATACTGAAATAATGAATTGTGGTATTTCCAATGTCTAACTACTAAGCAATAGGCTATCTATAAATTTAGAATAACTGTTTCCTTTGGAAGATAGTTCTGTTCTCATTTTAAAAATCCAAAGAAGCTATAAGTATTGTATTATTTAGAAATCATCTTTAATAATGGTTAATAATCTAATTACAACTTAAATAACAATCAGCTACTGACATTCCACTACCTACTGAAGTGTTAGAATCTATTTAAATATATTCATTGCACCCAAATAAACATCTATCATCAATGGTGACAAATAAACAAAGAATCATTTCTAACAAAAATAGTCCTATGAAATCCAAAGTGAGTTACTCCACCCCCTATTACATCAATGGAACAGTAACAAATAAAACCTTGACAACTCTTAGAAATGTACTAATACACTGCAAGTTTCTACTTGGTGACTACCATCTCAATACACTGGCAATATTAACATTAAAGATTAATTGGCTGAAATCTGCTGATCTTTAAATTCTTATTATTCTTCCTTTTTCTTCCTATGAAACTGATCACCAAAGATCATTTGAGGGAATATTGAGTTATCATACTAGCTGTTGAATGCAGTTTCACTTTTTCTAATAGTTCATATTCAGCTCAGTACATTTTTCGCACAAATTAATGAACAACAGCCCAAGGATTTTGGAAAAGAATCAGTGTCAAGGACATTTGGAAAACAATTTCCTCCGTTAGATAAATATGTCATTTGTATTAGCATTATCCAAACATTCTAAGTACTTAGTGTGCTTATTTCTGTATTTTAGTCCAATAAACAATTTTTGTAAATCAATTTACAGTAAATTTAGCATTAACACTCTGAAAACTCTAATAGTACAAGCAGTCAATCTTAATTACTATATGTATCCCACAGCTTATAACATCATCAAGTGTCAAATTTTGAATATGGTTTGATACTATAAAATGCACACAGAAGACTATCTATGTGACTTTAAGCACAAGGAATGACATAGTTGATTTCAAATCTATAGAACACACCGATGCATCACATAAACCCAGAGAAATATTTGTATGCCTCTAAGCCTTTCATTTTGTATTCATAAATATAATAAATATATGCATTTGCATAGTTATTTTAAATTTCATACTAAAAGCAACCATATGAGTGGCCTATCTGAAAAGTATAGATTAGAATACTTACAAAAAAAAAAATCATCTTTCAAGTATCATGACCATAGCAAGTGGTTCAAAAGTCTGGACAAACTGCATATATGCAAAAGCAGAGACACAGCAGCACAAGCATTTATATAGCTTAGTTAAAGATTACTTATTATAGTGCACATGTACAATTTTTTTTCACAGATATCTGGTCCCTTTAAAAATGTCCATGGCATTGAAAGTAAAGAAGGGCAGAGGATGTGCCTTCCCGTGACAATGGAGGCTACTGTATTGGACAATAAACTTATACATTATTCTGGAAGAGGAAAGCTTTTCAATTAATGTGTTGAGCTTGAAAGGAGGAGTGAAAGATTCCCTTGGGCACACACTGAAAGCCATTACATGACTCAGAAGGTCCTCAGACTGTGAATCCCACCCAGAAACAGAATCACTATTGAGTGTGCTCCAAGTTAAATGAAGAACCAAACCTGGCCTCAAGCACCACCAGGGTTTTCCCCCAAATCAGGGAACTGCTTTTCATTGTATCAAACTGCTCCTAAACCACCAAAGGCCTGACTACTGAGCAAAGATGACTGAGAAGCACAAGACAACCACTGGGTCAGATGGAAGCCCTGAGCCCTGTCCAAGCCCAGCAGTGGCTTCCAAGGCACCACTCTCATGAAGTAGAGAAGTGGCAGAGCAAGAAGATCTCCTAAAGCAACCTCTAAAATTCTTTCAACGCGTACTACAAATCCACAGCACAAATGCGGTTTTGTCTTAACTGTCAATTCAATTTAACAAGGAGATACACCCCTTCTTGAGTGGGCAGTGAAAGGAATATGAATTCAGGAACATTATATTTATGAGACATAAATATGACAGGAAGACTGCTTAAAACTTTGTTCATTAACACAAAAAATTGCTTGTCATTTTCTCACCAATAATTGGCACAAAGTAACTGAGACTGTGATACTCTTTCTATTTGTGTATAATCTTTAAAAAGTTGAAATTAAATGCAACAAGACTAGGTTTTTAACCAGTGTTTCATCTTTTGCTTAAACAAGAAAAATAAAGTAAGGAATTTCTAAAGCTCTTATTTAGATTTTGTATTACGGCTGTCCTCCTATAGTATCAGGTAGAACAATGTTTCAAAAAGTGTCTGATTGCATTAAAAACGTCTGGCATCACATACACTTTCCTTAGAAAAAAGAGGGCTCAGCTAAAGTAAATTGTATGGATCAACTCACAAACTGCACTTTAGAAGGTTGTTCATTCTGTGTCTGAATATTAATGTGAAAATAAAAATATGGCAGCATAATTAATATTTGTACATCTATAATATAAAAGAAACAGTCATGGAGTAAATTCTTGGAGCAAAATCTTTTTTTAGATATAAAGCATTCAAGTGTGTAATATCAAAAGAGGAAATATACCATATAACATCACCATTTTGGTTTTCTTTTTTTTCATACACCTCAAACATAAAAATTTCTTAAAATATGCTTAAATTAAAAAAGTGTTAAATAATGTTAGATTACGTAGCCCACTAAAATATGAAAAAATTAACCACTCTTAAAACAATAAGAATCAAATTGATTTTGTCATTATATTTAGATTAGCAGTTCTTTAGGCAGACTGCCCAGCATCATGGAAAAGACAGGAGAGTGTTTTGTAAAATATATGCAAGAGATTGTTATGCTAAGTAGTGTTTTGGTAGGAAAGATAAGTAAGTAAGAGCACAAAAGTCTGTAATTTACAAGTGAATATCATAAGGATGCCCAAGGGCAGATTATTAGTATTTTTTGAAAGTGTCCTAAGACTATTAATAATAAATAAGCTGTTTTGTGAATCTTAGCCCTAAAAGCTTTCAACTGCCTAGTGCTTTCGATGTATATATAGGAATATTCCACCAATATCTGGAGCAGTACTGAGGACTAAAGAGCTGAAATAACAGCTTACCGCAAATGTCAATAGTAGAAAAAAATGCCTCAAGCATAAAAATTCTTGGATTGATGTACGTGGTTGGTCTCCAGGAAAGATGCTGCATTGGAAATAACAGCAAGTTCAGATTCCTGCCATAGCCTGTAAGAACAGGTTCTTTCACAGAGTTCCTTTTTTTAATATAAGTATTTGGTTTTTAATAACAATGCTCTTTAGATTAAAGAGTAGCAGAAGATAATAAAATAAAGACAAACATGCTTTTTGTTAGAACCAACTGATTGTATAATTCATTTAGAATAAATATTATTCACGTGGGACATGAAACAAGAAGTGTAGTGTGTTAAAGTAGGAGGCATTTATTCTCCAAGCTGTGAGCCATGAGCTAAGGCTCTCCAGGAGGCAGATTATAAAGAACTCCTATACTTGGCTGCACAGACTTTGCAGAACTTCTTCCTGGGACTTCACTTCAGGCAGTTGCAGTTGAATGTGAAGTTTTGATCCTGTTTTGTACAAAGCGCAAACACATCTATCACTGGCCTTCTCATGGAATTTTTGTGTAAAAAACGTTTTTAAAATTTAATTTTAATATTAGTAAAGGCTCTGTAAGGCAATTATGAAATATTTTGCATTAGTTTTGCCCAGATCCTGCCACTGCTCTTTACCACTGCTGTTCTTCAAACTCCTCGAAGTACTCGGACTTCATGACTCATCTCGAGTATTTCATTCTCATTATTTGTAATACCAAAGGCTCACAGCTTTTTGAAGATACGTGAATTTAAATATGTCAGTTTGGAAAAATAAAATATAATTTCAAGAGTTTTCCCTGGTTCTGTAGCCTTTAATATCTTTAACTGTATATGGATACCAGTGCTTAAAAGGCCATTGTTGTCACCATTTAAAATCTTTGGTTAAAAGCACTTTGTTTGCAAGATTCTGAAACAGTCATCTCCCTTGTCTACAAGAGGCAATGAAATAAACCCAGAAGCTAAGCCAGGCACACATTTGTTTTGAGTATCTAGCTGATCATGTTTCCAACATCATTCTTTCCTGAACTACCTTCCAAGGTATTGTTTTTCTCCCTTATTTGTCTTTAGGCTTTGGCTTCTTTGCAGCAAAACCTATATAACCAATAAAGTGTCGAAATATTTATGAAATTATAAAAGAAAACAAAACAATACCAAAACATCTCCAACAACAGAGCTGGTGATCCTAAGAGCCTAAGGTTGCTCAATGCCTGTCCTAAAGCTCTTTCACCAAGGTGCACTGCCATTTACATGACTTACTACATTACCACTGTAATGTAAAATTACAGTAATTAATGTAAAAAAGCTCCTCACCAAGGGGCCTAACAGCCTCCCACAACCTTTGGGAACATCACAAATACCAAGAAACACAAATCAGTTCTGAAAAGCAACCAACTAACAGATAAATCCTGGATAGGTTTTCAAATAACCCTGCCTCTAAAGTCCTCTTCAGAGGAGGTAAGTGAAACCACAAGTGAAAAGAAAAAGGAAACTCAGAAATACAAGGTAGACCAAAACTAGAGAAGCAAGCAAATAAAAGTCTGTTCACAACCTGAAATGAGAACTATTTTGAACATGACATATTTCCTCCATAAATGTCTGTGCTGGCCATGGGCCTACGGGCCCCATATGCAGATTTCATGTCCTCCAAATTTAGTTTATGAATCAGGAGTACGATGCACAATTTTTTTCCTATAGCACAAGCAAAATGAACATCTGTTCACTTTTTGCCATGTAGGTTTATATCTGTGTGGGTGGGTGTGAACAGAGCTCTTGATGTGTAATAGTCCTCCCATCTGCACACCAGGTGGCACTGCATAGTTAATCAGAAGATAATAACAGGCATGAGGAGATTACTTACTTTTTGGGGAAGAGAGAGTAAATCAATCTCTGAGAGTTTTTTTTAAAAACAAGGTACATTAATGCTTGCACTTTTAATTTATTTTTTTTTTTTGGTGTGTAATTTCACTCCAATCAATGACATGATCTGATTATATCATTGTTTGAATGTTATGTTAATTAACTATGAATGACTGCAATTACGACAAAGGTTCGTCCCACAAGGAATTTAATTTATTTTCTTTTTTTTAAAAATGTATAGTTTTAACCCTTGCAGGCAGGATAAACTATTTTGAATACATTTAAACAACAATCTGCTTAGATTTACTTGGTACACTCACCTAACCCACCATTTCACAGTATTTAATAGACCTCTGAATACCCATATACAATAAAAATAACTTCACACCAATTCAGCAGCACAAGATGGAGGAAGAAACAAGCAAGCTTCATTACTCAATGAGAAGTTAAGTAGAAAGTGATGCAAGTTTAAATCTACAAACAGTGAAGTTGAAGTGTTTAAGCAATTTCCGGGAATGGGGGCTTTGGATTTTTTCAATAGTTTACCAAATAAAACAATATTGAGGATATATTTTTATCTGATATTGATTTAAGGAGAATATAAATGTCATATAAAACACCTATGTTATGATAAAATATTACAGAATAAGGATAGAGGTTTGTGTAAAAGTCTGCAGA
Source organism: Hirundo rustica (assembly GCF_015227805.2). Classification (NCBI taxonomy): domain Eukaryota; kingdom Metazoa; phylum Chordata; class Aves; order Passeriformes; family Hirundinidae; genus Hirundo; species Hirundo rustica. The sequence goes on from NC_053458.1 coordinate 18,250,525, forward strand.
AAATATGTTTATGGTGACAGCTTTTCTATGTAGTCATTTGAACATCATATGAAAAATGTCCTTAAATACTTTAAATATTTAGTTCATTCATTTTTATTCAATTAAGTAGTTCTATAAAGAAACTGGTTTTTATTATCTCTTTCAAAAAGGATATGAAATGCTTTGTGGAGTCTTAAAAGACTGCAGCTGAACTTCTAGAAGGATGAGTAATAAAAGCCTGGTATTTCTGCATTTGCTCTGATAGCCATGAGAGACACATACACATGGCTTTTTTTTTTTTTAGTGGTAAAAATCATATTCCACTCTGAAAATCCATGAAGAGACACAGTAACACAAAGTGTTCAGACTGCTCTGTTCCCCATAGTATAGATACCCTTGGCTGCCTTCCTCTGCTGTCTCTGAGGACCATGTGCTCTCTCCTCTAGTCCCTCACCCCTTCATTGATTTCCCCTTTTGCTCTCAGCATGCTTATTCTGTGTTGCCTTGAGTCTCTATGGTGTTTACAGAAGGCAGCAACTGATGCAAGGCCTTTTTTTCTAAAAGCAAAATTTTCAAACTGATTTGTCAGTTCAGTCACAAATCCTTCACAAACTCTTCTTATCAAAAAGCAGAGCTGATTCAAGGTGGAGCACACTGAGTAATCTTTCAAATCAGAACAGGATGAGATTTTTTTTCCTATGCTTCCTTTTAGAGGTTGATTTTAAAACTTTGAAAGTTTAATTGGGAGACTTAATTCCTATTAATTAATGTTAGTGAGTAGTGAAATAAACTCAAAAGGTTTGTAACGGGAAGAGAATTGGAATTCTAAGATGAAAATTGTAAGGACTAATTCTTCACCTCTAATTCTTAATTCGCATTTTTAATTGCCCAATGAAATAAGACTAAGTTTAGAAATTGCACCTACCTTAATGACAATGAAAAAATGAACTAAAAAAATACAGTAGAGACTCCAAGAATATTGTTCCTCCTATTGTTTAGCTGCTACCTTTTGGTCCTATAAAAATCATACATGCCATTGTCTATTATTACTTTTGATGTAAGAAACTGAGATTCATGAGCTACCCCTATTACTTATGTTAGCTGTAATCTGAAATAGTGACTATTGGAGAAAACCAGAAGCATGGTGTATCTCTTACATTGCCATTGCCCAGTTGGATCCTTACTGCTTGTCCAGGTAACTGTGAAAGCTTGTCTTAGGATTTAGTCTTTCCTAGTTCAACATAATTCTTCATAATCCCAAATTCCACATCAGTGTTCACAGCCTAATTGGGAAAGGTAAGATGGAGGCAAGATGCGACACACTGAGACACCAGAGGCTGTCAAAGGTCAGCGACACATACTGGCTACCTGCTTGTTTTCAAGTCTAGTGCAAGGTATTTTCTCAACTTTGAACCAGTGACTAACTGCACCAGATCTACTGGCTGGAGAGCATCTTTCACCTTAAGATAAACTATCATAGCCTCAATGCCCCAGTAAGCAAAGAATTGAAGCAAAGCATATTTTTTTATTATTACTCATTTCAAATAAGTCTGTTAACCTGTATCCTCTTGTGAACTTAGGAATTCTTTACCTCTCATGTCAGAAATACAGCAAATAGCAGATTAGAGCACACATTTAACACCTGTCCAAACAGCTCTCACATAAAGCCTTTGTTATTCATTTTTCTTCAATATGGTCACTCGCTAGAATGCTCAAACCCCAGTCACCTATGTTTTACCATCGACAGTGGAAGGCACTTTCCCTACCACACACAAAACTCCCACAGGCAACAGTTTTTCACTGATGCATAACTGTGTGAAAAATAGTTTTCAAAGTTCTCTTCACAACTCCACCTGCCCTCAGGTAGCTGCTTATTTACAAGTGCTCTTCTGTTTCATGAATCACACATGGACTTTCGTACAACCCCAGCTGATAAAGTCTTGAATTCCATCTCATTTGCAAGACTAAAGGTATGCTTTTCAAAAATCACATTGCTTCGAACACTATACTCTAGTCCCATCAGGGATTTAATTTTCTTTTATACACTCATTTACTTCTTTTTTCCACTAACAGGGAAAACTGAAAACTACTACACTTCTTTTCCATCAAGGTACAAATTCATTCAGAAGCAAATTATAACAAAAAATAAATCTTCCGTTTTATGTAAGTAGCTCCGTAATTATTTTACCCCTAGGATTCAGAGTCACGTTCAAATGTGTTATTTCATTGAATATGTTTGTTCAGTAGGCAAAGAATACAAAAAGAAACGCAGTTCAGGCTCATTATGGAAAAACGGTTGTTGCTGAGAGCTCTTATTGCATTAATATAGTTAACTCCACAAATATGCAACCCCTTGTCCCACCCCCCTCACTACCAGTATGCAAGGCCACATTACTGTCCAGTGGCTTACACAGTACTGCAAAAGTGAGATGACAGGCAGACAAGGGGGTACAGAAAGGGCATCATAAATGCAAGGTAGCTTCCAATAACAAAACTTTGTAGGTACACATAATCCTTCATTAGCATTTATACCCTCTGTTTCCTAGTACAATCAACGAACACATGCTTTACAGGAGAATTATGCTTCAGCTACCTTCTCTTGTTTATTAAAATTCTGTCTGTGTCCCTTTACCTAGCATCTGTATGGCAAAATGCTGTCTGTGGATATAAATACAAATATATTTCTATCAAAAAATATTTTATATTAGAATAGCTTTATTAAGGTCAGATACATAAACCAAACACTCCAATTCTATGAGAAGTGCTCAGTGGTCAGTTTTGCTGACACTAAACTGAACTGTTACTCTAAGCTTCTGAGTCAGAAATGCAGAGGAACAATGCTGACATTAAAAAAATAACAGAATTTTTTCCTAGGTTCTAGACTCACAGAAAGCAAATGCTTAAGAATTAATTCCTCATTGGTGAGATTTCACGATGTGGTTTGAAAGACACAGATGAAAACAACAAAAAAATATAAGTCTCACCATTTTCTTTGTATACGATTACATCAAAATATCACACATCAGAATTCCTATACATGGAAGTTCTCTAACAACGTGAGGATTTAGGATTACATAAATCACAACACTCTGTGCTATCATTACACAACAGAATAGACCTGCAAAGCTTATTATACCGCATAACCAGATGGTAAACAACAGTTGTCGCTGTACTAAGAATTACATCTCTGTAATCAATAATAGGAAGGAGGAACAGTTGGACAACTTGTTTCCTATTATGTTCACTTAGGCAACGTCTAGATCAATAAAGAGCATTAAGCCTCATACCAACTGTAGACAATGCCTGCTCAACATGCCTATCATATGGCAGCAATGGGTCCAGCTGTACTTCAAAATAACTGTAAATGGATAATAATTCTAATCTAACATTAAAAAGAAACGATGATTCAAACAGCAGAGAGGTGCAGGACTTCTCTAGTATATGAGAGAAGACAGACCTATGATGCCAGTTTTAGTGTAAGTCAAAATCAGCTTATTTTGTTAACCCACTCTGTAAGTACATTTCACCACAGCTTATCTGAAGGATGTTACACGTTTTATATGGATGGAAGCAAAAAAGCAACCAAGCATGATATCACTGGCTTACATATAGACTCAGTAATTGTGTGGGTGTAGTAAGCTGTTCGCAAAAATTGAAAACTAAACTTGTGTATTGCTCTAGGCCAATATGGCAATTAATTACAAGCAAATTTTTAGTTCATCCATTTTTAACTATCTAAACAAACAATAAATCAACCCATTCAGCTACATTCACATTGTACTTAAAAATCTGTAATATAAATCTGAAAATTTTAATAACCGTCTTAAGGTCACTACTTCTGGCTTCCTGATTTTAAAATTTTCCTTACATTCCATACTTCCATAATTCATCAAACTAATACTTTCTCCCATCATGTTATTAACAAAGATACAAGTCCCAGTTTATTCACAGGCAGTCCTTCAATTTCAGTATGCCAAGACATGGGACTGTGCGCTCTTCTTACCTATGCCAATGAAGACTGCTTTATAGCCATCTTCTTTCAGGGTATGGAGTGTCATTCCATCCACTGCAAGGCCTTTCCTAAAAATGATCTGAAATAATTAAAAATTTCTTGGTAAAAATTGCAGTTGTAATGAAGCAGCACATTCTGCGTGATAAACTAACAAAGGTTTTCAAAATTACGAATGACGTAAATTTTGATTTAGACTTGCAATTGTTAATTCTAATTTGGGTAAGAAACAGGGCAGTAATTGGTGTTCACTTATTGAAAGAAATAACTCAGCAATCAAACACATCTATAATCTATACTTGTTTCTGATCAATTACTTATGGCTTCCAGAAGCAAAAGCTGATTTTTTTTATTATTTTCCAGAGCCATCCTCTACCACCAATCCTGCTCTGAGCAGCCACTGCACAGGCTGAGCACCCAGAGGAGTTGTAAGAGTATAAGAGACAGGGAATGGTGCTCACTGCATGTTCAGGCAACCAACGATGGCAGTCCCTGTGCAGAGGTCATGCAACTGGAGATACACACACCTTTTGTTCATCACTCCTAACCCCAAGGCCTTTGAGCACAAAAAGTGTCTGTGATTCCTCTTCTGATATTTCATACTTCTTGACATAGCTATGTGTGTTTTTTATCTCCACATCTTAGACTCTCTGAACTTGAATGCTTTCCCCCAGGTTTTTTATATCACATGTGATTTTACTGTACAAAATGCAGTGCTGTTGTGTAAGCTCTCTACTTTGTGATCTTAACATCTTAGCCTTCAAGTCACTCTGTACCTTCCTTGTTATTCAATATGCTTATATTTCATTTAATGTACTTTTCAGGTTGGTAAAAAAGTCAGAGGTAAAATACAATTAATACTACTTAAAACACTGACTCTTTGTCTTTGGAGATTTAGTAAAAATTTTATCAGAGGTGAAAAAGCCGTGTACTATTGCAATCCTTAAAACAATACAGACTCCATCCTCACTTGCAACAAAAGACAATCCATAAATTGTCATTACATTTTTTTATCCCGTTGTGTACATATGTTATGAAAACCTAATGAAGGAATTTAAATAGTAATACTATTTTATGTGAGGATTCATAATACTTCTAGGGCCTAGCTCTGTAATCCTTATTCAGCTGACTAATTCTTACTAATTTCAGTGGAATTACTTGAATAAACAGCACTACGGAGCATTTACACAACACAGCACCTTCCAGCACAGATTTGAAATGCTTTAAGTAAACAGCAGAAAATATTTCCAGCTTATAGAGGTATAAAGCTAAGGTACTTATTTAACCAGATTGCCAAAGGGTCAATTGCAAACCAATGGCAGAGCTTTGAAGCAAATTTACATTGAGATTCTCTGCTGCACTCCAGAACCGCAGAGGACTTGCAGGTCAAGATGACACCGGCTCCATTCTGGAGACCTTGTCATAACGGAGCCCTGGGAACTGAGGCTGGCAGAGGATTCCCAGGAATCTATATGCCCAGCATCTTTGTCTAAAGGTGTCCCAGTGCCCTGTTTAACACCATCCCTAACTAAACCTCCATTCTGTCAATCTTTTTAAGGCTTGCAAAGTTTAAAGTAGAAAAAAAGACCTGTAGCACTTTAAACCTTATCTTGCATCTTACTAGCATCTTTATAAAACCTGGGCAGGATAACATTCTCAGTCAGGTCTTGTGACAACAGTCTACTGCTTTTACAAAAAGAATCAACATGAAAGATTCCAAGAAGAATTTCTTGCTTTACTGAAGGCTTTAGTAACATGTTAAAAATAAAGCATCCCTCCTGGCACTCAAAAATTTGATCCATTGATACACTCTAAGTTTTTAACTTCTATTTAAATGTGCAGTAATTGTAAATACTACCTAAATGTTCAGCTCAAGTCCTAAATTAAAATAAATCACTGTTCCCATTATCTATAAACAACGCACATTTATTTAACAGAATAATGCTTAACTATTGCTTTCCAAGAAGTTGAATAGACTGTTATTGTTTATAACAGATGATCATGTTAACACTTTAATTTGATGCATTTTATTATAAAATTAACTTGGATGCAAGGCTGTATGATAAACCATTAAGAAAAAAAAAAACTCAGGGAGAAGGAACAAAAGAAGTATCAAACATGAATGGTTTAAGTAGCGCCAAACTTGCATGAAAAAACTTGATTAAAAAAAATCAAATCATTCCAATAACTACATTGAACCCCTAAAGCAATTTAGGAATTTGTTTCTTACAGACAATTAATCACATGCAGACATGCCAGATGAGAACTATTGATTGCCCTTTTCCAAACTAGTGGCATTCAGACAGGAGACAGACAAATGCCCTGAGCAAGAGGAAGCATCTTCCTGCCTCTGTCTAGCATAGCTTTTAATCGTTCTCTACTAATGTGCATGACATTTTGCTGTTAATCTTTGGCAGAGTTCTTGTTCTTTTTTTTTTTTTTTTTTTTTTTTCTTTGAGCTATACATAGGCAGGATATATTTTTCATTACCTTCACTCCAAGATCCTTCATCAGTTTGGCTTCAAAATTCACTACATCATATGGCAAACGGAACTGGGGGATTTCAGACATACTAAAACAAATAAAAATGCTTGTAACTATCAGGAAAAAAGATTTTAAAATTTTATTATTATTTTATTAGCTAAAATACTTATATCTTAGTTAATTTTGACATATGTGAATGGAAATGCACTGAAATGGGACTTTTGACTTTTTTAATTGTTAGAGTGTCAAAAAAGGCATTATTCATCCAATGCTAAAAATATAGTCCAGGAAGGCAGTACCTTGAGGACAGCACTGCCCACTCTTGTAGACGACTATTTAACATATGTTATATTTGAGTTCTAAAGAATTTCACCTCCATTCCTTTTATTCACCAAAATATGTAACATTAGATTTTAGATACACATTTAAAAAAATACCTCATAGCTACTGAAAGCAATGTCACATAGCAATCTTACATCAAGCTATCCAGTAAGAGAGTATCAAATTTCCCATGCAATTTTTAAAAAGTGTTACATGTGCTATTTTGAGCTATGGTATTTAAAACTGTACCTCCATTTCTACTTCATAAATTTATAATGATACTTCCGGATGGACAAACACTTTATCAACTGTTGACTTCATGTCTGGTTTTTGACTTAATGTTTATTAACTGGCATTTTTTTCCTCCTGAAGAAGACTAGGAATGACATCTTCAAGTTCCCAGAATCACAGAAGGGGAAAACTGTTTGTATCTACTGATACAGATATAATACATATATATTTATCTCCAGTGAAATGGCATCTATATGTGCCAGTTCAAAATTCCTACTGTAAAACATGTTACAGATTAACAGTAAAGCTATATTTCAGATACATTTGTTCAATGAAGGTAAAAACATAAATATGCAGAAAAGTAAAGGCTTCTCCCCAGACACTTCTAAGCTTCAAACGGTCTGTTTTCAAATTAATGAATCTGTAATATCCATAACAAAGCACAGGCACAGGAGATTCACTGCAGCTTATTTTACATATTGATATTGACCACACCATCTTTAGCATCTAACTTGGACAGGCCAGAAGAGTTTTTATTTCTTTTAAGCTGTATCAACTTTATTTATACTGATAAGAAACTAGTGCTCCTCCTTATTTCTGATACTGCCCTTTTTACACCTTTCTTGACCAGTGTGCAATGAGAAGTGTTGTAAATATCAGGTATAATGAATGTGTCAATACAACTTTCATAAGTCATGCTAAATAAAGGTGTCTGAGGCAGAAACTAATGTATCAATATGATTCTGCAACAGACATTCAATAAAGAAATCTAATCAAAAAAAGGAAAGTTCTATTTTCTAGGCCACCTATGAGGCCCGTCATTTCCACAACATGCTCCCAGAACAACACTGGTTGTGTTACATAGAATTCGTAAACACTTTTTTTAGCTATTATTAAACACTTACTTTTAAGCTGTGAGGTATACACACATGCACATACATTAACTGTGAAAAGAGTCATTTTATGAAAGTCAACTATACATCAATAATTGTGATGCAATTTCTTTCAGCAGCAGCCGATGGTCTCTGCAATGGAGAGACAGAGGGAGAAAAGAAAATGGGGCAGAGATGGAGGATGGATGCAGTCAATGCAAAGTGTCCCACAAATTCACATCAACCTCAAATTTGACCCAAGCCAGAGGTGCTTGGACCGGTGCTTGCTGGTTTTCAGCGACCTCGAATTACTGTTGCTCAAGGGACAACTCTCTGACCTACTGAGAGAAGTATTTTGGTACATTGTAAAGCAGTGGCACAGATAGGAGCAAAAGCTTGCTCATGGTCTCTAAGCAAGAGCATGGTGTGCCCATGCCTAGTCTACTATAAAGTATAAATTTTATAACTGGTGAAATGTAGGAAAACCTGCCCATAAATATGAAAAATCCAGACACGTTCAGAGAGGCACAGATTTACGTTATATTTAAAAATCCCACCACAGGAGCTGCAATCACTAGACATCTTTCTAGTGTCACAATATTATGAAAATTATCTATGATGCAAGAAACATACTAATTAAAAACAATTGGAAAAAACTTCAAAAAGGCACAAACACCACCATTATAAACATCTGATTCCAAATACAAGATTGATTTGGTCTTCTTAGCAATTTTCAATAGTTTATGAAGCCCTGAAAACATAACCATCAATAACCGAAATTTGTTAAAAGATGTGCTGCAAAGACTTAGAAATGCAATAATGGATGACTGCTGCCACAGTCCAGCCCTGCTTCTGTTTCAAGATTAAAATAAAGACAAAAGGAATTGATGCCCTTAAACCACACATGAGCAATTCTGCAGTGAATGGAAGTAAAATTTGACCTTGATTGATACATGTTAAAACTCAAAAGAAAGAAATACAGTTTAAAATACACTTCTTGACCATTAAGGATATTTAAAAAACAGGCAAAACTCTGTGTAAGGCTTTTTGCATTAGGAGAAACAATAGGCAAAACATGATTTTAAATTCAAGTTAAACCATGAAGAAATTAAGATCACACTGCTTCAAATACACAAGCACATACTACGCAACTGTAGCACTGTACTACAGCACTGAAGCAGATGCAGGAAGTCATGCACTGGATGGCCAAGCCCAGCCTGAGTCCAACCTGTTGCCAAAAAGAGTCTTTTTCTTAAAAACCTCTTATTAGCTCTGACTATATTAAACTAAAAAACCTGATTTTAATCTGGTATTTATGCTAATGTGCTACTAAACGGGTAAACAGGTATTTCACATACTAAATCTGCAATCCTCTATGGTAGCTAGTTCAAGTCAAACAGCTTCACAGTTAAATGCCTATGGAGAAACACCTTGGTAATTAGGTAGAATAATTCTGAACTTCACAAGGAAAAATGCAAGCAAACAGTTCAACTTCTCCAGAAATTACTCTCTTTCTTGCAGAGCACTGAGTAAGTATTTGACATTATGACATTATTTGACATTATGGATCAAATTAATTAACCATGTCAACTCTATTGATCTCAGTAATGCTGCATTAAGAAATGCAAGTGCATCACCCTTCTTCCTCTATTTCATTACATTTTAAATTTATTTTTTAAACACGTTGTGTGAATGCATTTTGTATTCTTGCACATTTTACATTGTAGAATTTAATTTTGATTTTGAATGGCTTGGTATTCACTAGTCAGTGTCTGAATTATCTTATACACAGCGATTCCAACAAACCTACTAGATTTTACCACAGCTTTTACTGCAGTGGCAAAAATGAATTTTCTAGTGTAGAGGACTGACAACATGCAAATACTAGCCAAGAGTTTACCATACAAGAAAACTGCAAACAAATCTTCCTTTATGTACTTCTAACTTTTTGAAGTTTGCAGGGGGGTTATTTCATCCATATGGTATGATCTGCTAAAGCTGCATCCACAATTGCCACTGTCACCTTCATTTGCACAAGGTAGTCCAGGGAAGCATTCTAAACCTAAAACTCTCAGTGAAATTAGTATCTGTATAAAGCACTTTAAACATTCTTTCACTAGGGCTACAGGTACTTCATCTTGCTTTAAGAGTTTTGGATAAGGGAAAATGGTTACTGACACAATTTTCTAATATGTTAATTTGATAATAACAATTGCACCCTAGAATTTAACAGGCCATATGACGAGAATATAGGAGAGAGCCACCAGATTTTCAGTTAAAGCTTGTTTGTAACTATACCTCTTTTAACATGAATGATCAATTATTTAAATAAAAAGTTACTTCTACAGCTCTGAAATCTTCTATTCTCTTCCTTTGCTATGAGTCAAGGGATCACATATAAACTATGCGCGTACAATAGTTTTCGCTATGCTTTCTACAATAATTGGAAACAGTGCCTTGTTATTGTTTTATTACCTTAAGCCCCCAAGGTACTCCTGCTTTTCAAATATGGTGATGTTTGAATAGCCCAGTCGAGCCAAAAAGGAAGCACAACTTAAACTTGCAGGTCCTGCACCAAGAAGAGCTATCTTCACCTGGTATGCTTCAGGCATATCTTCTAGAGGAGGTAAGGAAGGGTTTCTGATCTGAGGAATATTCATGGCTTTGAAAACCTGAAAAGCAACACAATCAACAGGTTAAATACTTTACATACTCTCCTTAAATTTTATTATGGCTGACATGATGGAAGCTTCTGCTAGTACCATCACTAGCTATGTAGTACATAGCTAGCACTATACATATTGTAGCAGTAGTAGTACACATAGTACTGTCACAGTGACATATCTGTCACACAGATAGAATAGAGCAAATTCATAACATTATAGAGGCTTCCAAATGACATGATATGTGCATTTGTGAGGGATGTTGTATTTGCAGGGTTTGGTTCTTCTATGGGTCTTTTTGTCTTAAAAATCTCTGAAGTCACATTTTTCACTACTGTAAATTTTACAGAGAAGACAGAGCCAGACTACCAGTAACAGAATAAGAATGCAAAGTCAGCCAGATGGCAGAGACTCTCTGCAATGCCAAAAATTTCCCTGAAAACAAATTATTCTTATAGTAGAAAAGTACCTCCGCAAGTAGTGCAACGGATTATGGTGCCAGTAAAGGGGCTTTGCTTCTTCAAGAGACAACCTGCACGATTCCGGAAAAATCACTTATAGGTTGAATTTCAAAGGTGGTAGGTGACAAACTTTAGGTGGATTTGAAATGTGGTTTAGGAACCACGCTTAGTCTTCAGTGCTGTATTTTCACTGGTGACCCATGGTTTAGATGTCTGCTCTTAGATAATTATTATAATAGGACATTATTTAAGTTTCTTATCTATCTTATTTAATTTGTTGTCTACTTTTTAATTTGGTTTCCAAAAGCTGTAGACATACCTGAAAGTTAGACTGTTCTCCCTACACCCCAATTATTCATTCACCTGCATAATGGTGACGATCTGCTCCAATCCATCGTGACTATTAAAAATACTTTGGAGAAATCTCTGCCCACTGCTGTGCTTTTCTACAGAACCCAACACAATGGGCTGCTAACATGGTTGTAATGTCACAGTTTTTCAGATTTGCATTGAATCAGTTCTTTACTCATGTATACAGCTAAGAGGTGAAGGCAGAGATATCCTGCATTCCCAAGCTAGACTTCACTCTCCTCTGCACTTATATAAATTGTAGGGAAAGGAATTGAGTCTCTATCTTGTATGATCTACAAAAGCAAAAAGAATAGCAGTAAGACATACAGCCTCAGAAGCTACTAAACATTAGTAGCATGGAAAAGCACAGGTACATCTTTTTACTTTAGGAATTAGGGGAAAAAATGTTTAACCCAAGCAGTACATAATTGTAGCAGACAAAAGAATTCCAGAGTGCATTGCATGGGGATTCTCAGCATATCACAAACACCATCAATGCAGCATCTCAAAAGCTACCAGTAGACTACACTGTTCCCCACTCACTTCAATGCAGAGCTGGGTTCCCTAAATACTAACTAGACCTCTAAAATACATACACTGTTACTTGTCTTAATAAATATCATATTTAAACTATTTAGAAACTTACCAATAGATTTTACTTTCCTTAGAACTCAAGAAGTAAAGGGTTTTCAAGTTAAACTTTGGCAATTCCATTCATGATTAGAATTTTTCATTTATATTTCGAATCAATGTTAATTTTCTTCATGTGCACTTGAGCACTCATGCTAGGTAAACCAATGATTAGTTCCTTCCCTCTAAAATTTCTCTGTCAAACTCCCCCAGTCTTTGTAAATTGACACAGCGGTTTAACAAACTGCATGAAGCAAGAGACAGATAATTGTTTTAAAGAAAGATTCATTTAAACCTGACAATTCATACAATATGGGAAAGTTTAATGTGGTTATTAATGGATTTCACAGGCTGAAAAGCTCATATTGTACTGTGAAACTAGACTATGATAACCAAAATGCAATGATATTTCTAAAATGTCTGCTTTGTTATATTCATAAAAAACTGCTTGAATTATACCAAATTTTCATTAGTCTCATGTAGCTTCAAGAATGCTATTCAGTAACAAAAATTATATAACTTGAATATTTAATGTCTATATTGAACACTCTGAATATGCATATGCTTAACAAATTTACTACTAAATTTACTTTATTGTTAACATAACTATTTTATATGGGTTATTGAATAGTCATACCCATCAAATAAATGTTACACTGAAGTTCCACACTACTGTGGTGCAGTGTTAAGCTTCAGAAACCAAGCATTCATGCAGAAAATCCTAGGAGTTCAGGCTGAATGGTCAACTCTAATTCTGCCTATTTGCAAACAGGGTAAAACTGTCTTTATGCAGCACAGCCAGCTTGTGTGGCAGTATCTTGCCATCTGGAATTCAGTGGCAGTTTTGCATATTAAGGCTGGCAGGGTAACTGTGTGAAAATAGCAAACTGCTTTAATGCATTTCAAAGGGTTTTTACTCACCTCATGGTGAAGTTTCCTGATCCTGCAAGTCACATAATTAAATATCACCAAATTCCTATGTATAAATCCTTTGGTGGCCAGAGATGAGTACCCTGCAAGCAAGTGCTCAGTGCCACATTATATTCAACTGTCCTTCTGCTTCTAATCTCTTCTGACTATGCTCAGGATGCAGGTAAAATTTAATACTGTCACCCTTCTTTCCACTTTTCCTTCAAAAACATGATTCCTTTCTTGTTTGGTTTTAGACAGAGTTTCAGCTTTGTTTTGCAGGGCTTTTTAACCAAGACCCATTCAGGAAAATTAGACCAAATGATGAATTTTAAAGCAGAGTCTCCCAGTAAAAAGCCTCAGTCATCATCCTTATGTCTGCCTTTCTTTCATACACAGTCAGATTGTATTAGATAGACTAACAATAGACATTAATAACATTAGGCATTTATTCTTCAATGTTTTATCAAATACGACACCATTATCATTACTTCACTGTCTGGGACCTATTCAAATTAAACCCACATTGATTCTGTCCACTTCTTATGCCTCATGTCCATTAGGGTCCTCCAACAGGATATCCCAGCTTATAAAACATGGAGACAGCCCACAGGTGAGCTCCAATTCAATCAAACCAAAACAGCCAATCTATTCTGCTAAGTTCCAGCAACTGAAAAAATTCTCTCTTGATTCATACATTTGTAACATATTATAGTTCTTTTATTTGCATCACTTCATTGTGTAAAGGTGAGAGCGGACTTGCTCAATGGTCTCTGCAGGTTCTCTATATTATGAAATCTAACTGTTGTATTCTCTGTTGTAAAAAAAGCATCCTTTCACTGTGAAGGGGATGGTTCATGTTCCAAAACATTTAATGAAGAGTGTAATTCCAAAATATATAAAAATAACACGTAATGTGAGTTTGTACTCGGGTTCCACAACATGTCCCACTTGAGCAACTACAGTGGTTTCAATTGCTGAGCAACTGATGCCAGTTTAAACTTCCTGGAGAGTTTTAGGCAACTCATTTTAGCTCCTTTTCAGCATGCAGATAGGGAAAAGAGCATTGTTAGCCTCATGTAATAAAATTCTGGCTCTTTTCTTTACTGCACCACTCTTGTATCAGCGTGTTTTGATGAAAAGATGTGAAATTCAAAAAAGAGTAGCATGTGACTCAGAGAAATGCATTTTGCTAGTCAGATGAAAATAATCTTATGGCATAGTAAGCATGACTTAAATGAGTCTTAAACACTTTAAACCATTAAAACAGGCTAGAACAAATATTCAGAATTTTTACCTCAAATTTTATACAATTTAAAATAAATACCTAATTTCAATCAATGGGGCACTTAGAGCTACGGTTTAGTTGACAAGGTGTTGTTTGGCCAAAGATTGGACTTGATGGTCTTGGAGATCTCTTCCAACCTTAATGATTCCATGATCCCTGGCAGCGTTCAAGGCCAGGTTGGATGGCTTTGAGCAACCTGGTCTTCTGTAAAATGCCCTTGCCCATGGCAGGGGAGTTGGAACTAGATGATCTTTAAGCTCCCTTCCAACACAAGCCATTCTTTTATTCCATGGTTGCTTAAAAATACTTCTGGACTATGACAATGTATTAAATAAAACAGTATGTAGATTGAAAGTTTAATCTCAGTGTTAAAATGTGAAAAAAACAAATCGAGCCTATCAAAATATACTTTGTATATTCAAGTATACACAGAAGGACAATTTCAGAAGGACAAACAGAAGGACAATTTAACCTTTTAGTAATATAAGTTTTGACTTGATAACTAAATCTTTTATATTCTTCAGATATAATACTTGGTTCCATGCTTCAAAGGCTCTAGAAATAAGTTTATCAGTAGGGTTTACAGTTAAACATCCTTCAGTAAGGCAATGAGATACCAAACAGCTACTGACATAGACATTAGAATCTAGCTGGGATTAGTTTTAGTGTGAAATTCAGTATACACTGAATTGTTATCACATTTTACTAGTGCACAGACAGTAAAATACAGGCAATGAAATCAGGAACATTTAGGAACTGGTTTGATTAGTTCCACACTTTCCCACTGGTTTCCATGGATATTTATCTGTAGGCTGGTTTACATTAATATGGGGCAGTTGAATAATTAAAGAAGAAAATCATGTTCTGCACATATTTTATTGCAAAATAAAGCAAATTGCATGCACAGTAATCTTCTTGAAGTTGTCAAATTACATGATCACCCAATTAATTCCATTTAACTGCAGAGGATAGCATTGGATGTTACATGAAGTGTTTTTTCCCAAGACATGTGCTAGTTATGAAACCTTCTTGATCTTCCCTCCAAAATTTAAGAGCTAAAGTTGCAATACTTCAAAATTTTATGTAGATAGGTGAGTGCTTACAAAATTAGGGCCTAAAACATCTTATTAAAGACTTTTTAAACCTCCATTAATGTAGTCCTATGATACGCCATGGATCTAGGACATTGCAGAGTCCAAATTGCAACGTTTCATGAATTCCATCATTAAATGGACTTAGCAATATTCATGCAAATGCCTTAAAAAAACAAAAAAAAATCTTTAACATCCGTAAAACAAGCTGTAGAGAAGTCTGTATAACTTGCCAAAGTATCAGAAAATATTTCAGCATTGGCCAGAGAAATCAGAATTCCCCAGATTCATCCCCTGAACTACTGTAGAAAGCCACACCATCCCCTTCAAACAAGCCTGAAATTTTATATATTATTATTATCATGGATTTCAATATGACTTAAGAGATAATAATACTTAAAGATGTATTAAAATTATTACTGACAAATAAAGGGCTTTTTCTATTTGTCCTGCTGTCTTAGCCCCCCAGAACAACACTCCTCTTGCAGATGAAGCTCATGTACCCGTGCCCATGATGATGCCCAGCCTGGTATTGCAAGGCCATCCCACTGCAGCCCCATGAGAACCACCCTCTCCTGACAGCTACACTACAGACTGACCAGAGCCATCAATTTGCAACTCAAAGAGGAACACTAAGCCCAAGGGGACAGTGTGCCACTCCATGGCAATCCCTCAGGAAAGACTTTTCTTCCTTGACTGTGAGGGGCTGGGGCAGAGGGGAGGTTCAGCACTCAAGGTCCCTCACCAGAACACTCCTTCCAGCACAGGTACTCTGCTGAGGTGTCCCTAGGTGAGCAGCAGGTGAGCTCATACAATCCCTCTTTTCAGAAAAACACATATCATATTTCCTTTTCCAATTTCTTTCTGCTGCAGGAGCAGTCAGAATGTATCTGCAAACAGGAACAAATCACCAGAACTGTAGCTGGCACAAGAGCCACAGCACTAAATGATCTAGTGTTTTTATCTAGTAGGCAGAGATTAAAATAATACATTTTCTATTTAGCTTGTGCTGTATCATTCAGAATGAATAAACAGAAACAGAAGAGAACCTTTAGATTCAATAAACTCTATCCCAAAATGTAATAATTTGAGGGTTTCTTACTAATAGTACAGAAGATAAGGTAATAGACCTTGCTTCCTTTTTACCACAAGGTTGCAAACTTGTATTTGAGTAACCAGTGATTTTAGTTCATTTTGGAACTGACAGCCATATACCTCATGCTTAGATGTATTGTTGCTGCAATCTCAGTACATTTTCACTGAACTTGTGATCAAAAAATAGATGTTTCCTGATTCTGAAGTACTTGGGCAAAGGAGACAGATAAAGACATTAATATAATTTTGACCTGTGCAGTAGCAGGTGTAACCTGAGCTTGACACTTGTCATTTATAATAGTGAGATTTACTCCATGTTATTCTCTAGATGCAACAGTTACCATGGTAACTGCATCCTAGTATACACATTCTACATCACAAATAGAAACGGACATTTCCTTTTTTCCACTTAAACATTTAATTGTCAAAATTCACATTTTCTCAGACTGGAATACAATTCACTTTGAGAACGAGCCAAACATAGTTGCAAAACTATATGAAAGGGCAGAAGGAAAATGCAGGTGGCATAAAGTGCCATTCTTTTTACTGTTCTACCGTATGCAAGACAAATATTTTACAATTATGGAGCTCTATCTGCAGTATGAACAGATGATCAGTCATTGTTCAGAAGCACACACAGGCACACGTCACACCCATATATTTTCCATTTTAAATCCACATTGCTGCTTTACTGCAATTTTATCTATTATCTCAGCTAGCAGTTGTGCTCTTTTATTATTGCTCACTCTCATAATGCATCAAGTGTATGATCCTCAGACTAATTCCAAGGGAAAAAAAAACCCCTAAAACTGGCTTCATGCACAATGCATTTTCAGTAAATAAGCCCCTGTGGGACAAATATTACACCATGCATGAGATTCACCGTGCAGCTCTCATTAAGACTAACACATGTTGCATGCCTAAATTACATAATTTGCTAAGTTACTTGTACAGGTAGAGCTGTGAACACACTATCTGGGCCAATTCTTGTATGCACAGTAGTACTTTACAATTTTCTTCAATATTATAATCTATATTTTTATAATGATTGTTGCTTGGAAGCACTTATGCCATTATATTTTTTCAACTACACCTACTTGCAGTAAAATTCAACTGAAAAGTAAAAAAGTACTAATTGCAAAAGTGACTGCCTAATTAAGAGTGCTACAATACATACAAATTCTGTTAAACAGCAGTAAACCCAGAGGTTATTAACAATTTTTTTTACAATCTTTAACATTTTTTATAAATTAGATGTATAGAAATATAGATACTATGAAAACATTAAAGATAAAAAAATTTTAAATAATCTTTTTGTTGGAGTGCCATATAGAATTATATAATAATTTTATTCTGTTAGAGCTCCTGATATTAATATGATTTTAAACAAACTTGAAACACTGAAAACTATTCATCCTCTGCAGTTTTCATATCAATCATCATGCTAGCACTGAGTTTTTTTAATAAATTTCTAAAGAATTTTGAAGAAAAACGGCAGATATTTAGCATTATCTCTCAAGCCATAATTCCTCTCTATTAATCATAGGATAAGGGCTAAAAGAAGACACAAATCAAATTATAACAGATATTACTTGCATTTGGTTCCTAAACAGCAATATTTCACCATTGTATTTATGATCTACTTGACAACTGTTTCATCTTTTTTGTTCGGTCAGTTGGTTTGGGGTTTTTTTCTTTGGTTTTGTGGGGGGGGGTTAAGGGGAAAAAAAAAAAAGTCTTCTGCTTAGCAACAAATACTAGCTTTTTATATATACAGAATAAAGGCCAGTAGAAGAAAAGCTAGTAAAAGTGGGTTTTGTCTGATAAAACCAACTATTCAACATACACATAGAACTAACACAGTTCAGGGTCTCTAGTCTCATCCTGTAAATGAGAACTTTGGATTCTTACACTTGCATATTCAAATCTCAAGAAAAATGAAGTTGATAACTACTTAAATGACAGAGAGGAGAGAAGATTCAGCAACAGCTAGCAGAAAAGTTTATCAGGTGCTCCAGAAGATTTTCATCTCTCCTGGAGAGAAGAATACAAACAGATAAAAGGAGAACAGCAGCAGCAGATACCAATATTTGCTCATCAAATCATGACCCACAGCCATTGAGAAGAAGGTGTGAAGTCTAAGCACGACACCTGAGGAAAATACTGGTCTTGTGGACATCATCTTTTACTTTAAGATTGATTTGCATTTCTATTTTGGTTTGTCCTACAAAGTTAGTTTTTTCCCAGGTTTTGCAAAGTTGACTGGAGCTTCATTGCGTGTTTGTAAATAAGATCAACCAAATGGCTCGTGATATGGAATAAGGACATGCACATTAGCTAAGGACTGTATAGAAATGCGCAATCTTAACACACGAATGTGCTGTTTCTAATATAGCCACAACTCCCTCACTTTTACAGAGGCCAAAGTAATAATTTTTACCCAATGTTACTTCAGATGGATCACATGAGGTACCATCTGAGACCTTGAGTTAGGTAAAAATCCTCCATGCCCTCAAAAGAAGTTAACAAATGAGTAGTATTTCTTCAGATGGAAATTGGAGCATTGAAACTATATAATCACAAGATATGCACAAGAAGCTCAACAAAAACCCATGCAAAGAATTTCTAACATGAAGCAGCAAGTAACAACCTTTGCTTCAGTAGCTTCATTTTGCACCTACCTTCATGAACTAGTAAATTTACACATCCATGCTGTGAATCTGTACCTATATAAATAGATACACATGGACATATATTGTAGGTCAATCTCAAACTATGTATTTACTTAGGTTTGGAAAAACAGGACAATAAAAAGAAACAAATCATCTGAAGCTTATCCTTTGTCTCAAAGCAAATAAACACACATTAATTTTGCTATAGAATCTACTCTACACCCAGAACAGTTCTACATCTTCTTAACATGCACTTACAGACACATCTGCACTTGATCTTTTCCCCCAAGCAGCCTACTTGAGTAACATCCACAATTTCACCTGAGATAAGTCTTTCATTATAAAACAAATTGTCTCAACTACCAGTATGTCTAAAGAACCATCTTGTTCACAAATAATATTCCTTATGTTCCTATAATTTACTGCATTATGAACGCATTTCTAAGCATTTGAATGCGCTGTAAGAAAAAGGATAATAATCATAGCTTTCTATGCTTTTATTTTATTAGTATTAACTTTAAAAAAATAAAATCATTAACAAAGGCAACCACAAGCAATATTCAATAGTACATAAAAGAATTTAAGACATTTTCAAGTCCTACATACCTCAGTAGCAAACTGCTGCAATCCACCAATATTAATTGGTCCTTCCTCAGAGGCATACAAATTGCAGCCACCAACACAGAGATCTGATGTTGGACACACCATTCCACATGTCAGGCCGAGTGGATTGTCAGAAAGAATCATTTTGGCAGCTCCATAGTAGTTCTGAGGGAAAAAGAGAAAGGAAGAAGAAATAAAAATGACTGTCACATACCAATGAAGCAAAAATTCAAACCTTCAAGAGAGAATTTTGTAACAGAATAATATATATATATATATGTTAAATAACACTGGCAGTACTTAAATGTCCTAATGTGTTATGCAAAATTCCATCAAAGACACTGAGAAGAAGGTCAACAAAAAGTGTGGATTATTCAAAGGTAAACTTTTGCTTTTTAGCTTGCAAAATGGTTAAAAGCATGTTCAGGCTGAAATGGTTGTAGGATTTTTAGTAGCTCAACAAATCTACCCTCAAAAACTACAATTGCTGCATTTTGTACTTGAAAATATTCTCTCCATTTCTAGGTCAATTGGGCAGTAGCTGAGTTGCAATCCTTGTTACAGGTATGACCAGAAAGTGCCACTTACATTACCAGTTCTTTACAACACAGGAATGAAAAGCTTATTTTACACATCTGTGCACACCATCTCTGTGGATATTCCTGTCCTTCACACCAGAGCAGTAGTGCCAGTTTTCCCATACACATGATGAGAAGACTTTCCATGTAGCCACCTGCAGGTATTGCACTACTGAATTATTTTTTGAACTCTTTTTTCTCAATACATACTGATCAGGGCAAACACTTATTCTCCTGTTTCCTTAAATCATAAACCAGGGAACTGATTAAAGATGTTACCTACAATTCACACCTTCAAAAATTCTCAATATTCAGTGGACTTCAGAAAAGGAATAGTCACCAGATACATGAGAACTAGCAAGAATTCTTTCCATAATAAACTCCAAGGAATGGACATTAGCAAGTTCCCAGTATCTGAGGCCATGAGAAAACCTCTGGTGGTTTTTTCAGCTGGATAATTGTCTTAAGAGGAAGAATCAGAGTAAATGCCAGGAGCGACCTGAAGCATCATTAGAAGGGAGAGAACTACTGATGGCAGTTCTGCACCTATGTTAACAACATCCTACTGTAATTAAAGCAAACTTTTTACATACTGTATTTTATTATGCATTGTCAGTATAGAAGTGTACTTAATAGTAGAGTGCAGTTCTTCCTTCATTTAACCACTTTTCCCACTCCCTCAAGAACTCACAACAAGGGAGGGCCATGAAGATGGGTTAAATTTAGAGTTACCTTTTAAGACCAGAATACAGTACCCATTAGAACCAGCACATGGCTGAGGTTATAAAATAGTTTCTTTAGTGAGAAATTATTGTTGAGATCTCATTTCAGCTTTCTCCACACTAGAAGTAACTGAGAGGCTGAAAAACAGTGTGTCTCCTTCCTCCTCCACACTGCAGTCTTCAGTAACCATCACCAGTAGGAAACTGGTTTTTGTAATAAGCACCTTCACAAGTATCCTGTCCCAGGACAGCTGACCCAGAACAGAGAGAAGTTGTTCAAGCACTGGGAAGTACTTGGTCATAGCAGACCCCGTGCAATGCCTGGGACTTTCTGTCAAGAAGGTTAATGCACACAGAAGTGTTTATTCAAAGCAAGTACTTTACCACATAAAGTAAGAATCCACTTAGGAATAAAAAGAGCAGTGTCAAGAACTGAAAATTTAACCAAAATGGGTAACAAGAAATTGCTTTGGGAGATTCAAATTCACTACAGGCATATTATTAGACTAAGCACGCAATTCTCTAAAGTTAAACCAGATCATTCAGACATATACAAAGATTACCAAGAAAACGCCAACATTCAAGAAATGTATTTGCAAACGTAACTGGACTCCTTGCTTACAGCTGCTGGTCCTACTGCACACCACAAGCCTTTGTCCATCACCTGGAAACACACATGCTGCCTAGGTACTTTCATGGGATTTCCACAGACACAATTAATCCCCATTGCAATTCTAATCCTGGCTGAACAGGCAACCCCTTCATACAACTGTTCTGAAGAACCTTCAGTCACTTCCCCTGTGGTGAGTAGTAAGACATTTTATTATCCCCAATTCTGATTTATTCCAATGCAAAAGCGTATTAGTTAAACTGGAATTGTACGTATTAGCAAACAGTTCTGCTCTTCCAGATTAATTATACTGTTTTGATATCAGAGATATTGTTAGGGATACTTAAAAAAACCTGTAAAGACACTGCAAGATCAATTTGGCAGCAAGTTACAGAAGCCCAGTTATACTGGAGATGTCACCGACACAAATTTGCAGACAGCAGAGGTGACAGTCAATGCAGGAGACCCACATCTTTCTGAAGCAGCAATGAGACCACCCAGACACTCTGCAGCATCTTAAGTGGCACTAGATGCCTGCTCCTCAGGCAATTACATCTAGCCACTCTTTTCTTCTATTCTAAAGGAATAATTACAAATTATTTTCACTAACACAAAACCAAAATGATTTTCAATGAACTTTTGTTCTCTTTTATGTTTCACACATATTAGACCTATAGTTTTCCTTCCTGTATTGTCCAGGATCATTGTATTTATTATCTTCAACTCTGGTTCAATGAAAATGAAGTGCATTTCTGTTTAAGCAACTTCATTAAGGATTTTCTACATTTTTCAGCTTTATAATTAAAATCTATATACAGGCCTAATTATTATGCCTAGAAAGCAAAGCTGTTAAATATTCCCCATTTAAAATTAATTTTCTTTCATATATATTCTCACATGTGAGCTGTTCCAATACAAGCAATGTCAATACAGCTGGCACATCTTACTTCTTCTGCAAGCTCAAACCAAACTTTGAGCACAGCTATGCTACAGAGAGGCGGGGTATGTTAAAGCACAAGTGACTTCAGAGAGAAAGGCCCAGGGTCAGTACAGCTATAGGACCAAGATCACAGTTTGTTAAGGGAATATCTAAGGAAATCTGTCTCAGAACACCATACCAGAGTTTGGTAAGAAGGAAGCTGGAACTGAAAACTCAACAGGGGTAAGGCCAGCTGCTGCTAAACTCTTATTTTGGGAGAAACGTGATGGAGTATATGAAGGTAGAGACCTGATCTGGGAAGAGATACTGCTGTCATGATCATGAGTTCCTGCAGCTGCCACTACTAGTGGGAGCACTTGACAAAAAAAGAACTGCATCCTCTTCAAATAAGAGAATCAAAAACTATATAGTACACGCTATATATTAAGACCTTAAATAAATTGTATCAATCGGTATATTCTAGTCTCAGCACCTAAAATAATTTTAATGATAAATTAAAACACGGTCACATTTGAGAGCAGCAGGGCAAGGCTTCTGCACTGCTTCACTAGTATGTTCCAACTGTGCTAAGGTGGGCATCTCTAGAGATGAAATGGAAGCACGGGTTCAGAGTGCACTTGCTTTCCTGCTCTGCCAAAAAATAATTACTCTGTGCTAATTTTACCATAGGTAAACCTACAACATTCTCTCAGAAGAGCTGTAGTTCCTATATTCTTCTCTTCTACCTTCCCTGTTCCCATTGCCACTGATGCTGCTCACTACCAGTGAAAGGATTTTGCCACGTGCTGCTACCACAACTGTGCAGTGGCTCGAGAGCAAGTCCGCCTGCAAACCTCCTGCCTGCCTGGGCACAGCGCAGTGTGGAGGCTGGGCTCTGGGCAGCACTTCATGTGCCTAACTCTGAGTTGCTTCATCTCTTTGTCCTTCTACTACATTTAATTATTTATCCTATCCTTACTGTGCAATTATCTAACATACCAATCAAAAAAACATTTTACAATACTTGACAAAATAAAGGCAGATAAATTCAGTAAATCTAGTAAGTTACGCTGGGTGGTATTATACAAATTGTGTTACAAAACTACAAAGCATTGTAGTACAGCAATAAATGAGAGTTTGTAGTATATGTATAGCATCTTAAATGTTTAGTTAAACAAACACATTGTGTTTATGCAGCTTTATCCTTTTTAAGTTGAAAACATGCATTAATGATCATTATATTTATCAGTGACATTAAAAGTAGAATATTCATAGAATATTAGCATCTCAAAAAAATATTGATCACTTCATTTTACAAAACTAGTGTGTAGTAGGCTGCATATAAAATAGACATGCAGAGATGCAGACCTGGCAGGCTGGTAACTACGCATATGTTGTTCATGAGAAAGGATCATAATTAAAGGGAGGCTGGCTTCATTAAAATGACACAGATACTTCAGTGCATGGAATAATGCAAGCTACCTTAACAGTTTGGACTAATCTTTGTAGATGTTTAAATAATAAGATGACTCAGTTGGCCAGTTTCTTACAGACGTCACAGAGGAAGCAAGTCTAAACCTAGAGCGCTTCTGAATTTTTTAATGAGATAAATGTCCGCTCCCGCCTTTGTTCATAGAATCTTTTTTCCTGTGCACTTCCATAGAAATAAATTAATCTAACTGGATGTTTTGTGGTTTCCCACATCAAAATGTCAATAAATACTACATTGCTAACACAGGGAACAAAAACAAGCCTTAAATAGATATCAATAATCAGAGGAAAACAGGCAGAGGAGGATCTCCACATGTATCATTTGGAAGCATTATATAATTTGCATGCAAATTAAACTGTTTTTTACTTGAAAAAACCTATTAAAACACATAGGATCAATAATGAGAGACCAGAAGAAATTGCCTTTACTATCAGGAAATGCTTGTAGCATCCTTTCTTACAATTCAATTCAAGAGCTTTTTAAATAAATTCATTATGCATCAGGGTGTTTTGATATTGCAGTTTTCTCAAAAAAAATGAAGAATATGCATTATCATGCTTTATGTAATAAAAATTAATACACTGACTATCAGAATTTGGAGACAGCATGAATACTTTAAAAGGAAAGAAGAAAAACCCATATTTTCTTTTGCATCTGGATTTAAGTTTAAAAAAGGGAGACAGAGCAAAATACATGGAAAAATATCACCACCTGCTATCCTAGTTCGTGTTCTGCAATGGCTTTAAAATTTACTCAAGATGGATTGGATTAGAATATTTCCACAGACCGAAGAGTCACTATTTAAAGTATGTTGTTATATAAGGAGTATTTTTCACACTGACACACACCAGTTCAAATATAACAAGAAACACCCTCAGTCTGTCAGCCCCCCCAAATATCTTCCAAAGAAGAATGAACAAAACATAACAGCAACTTATCAAATCATACATATTCTATATTATAATGCCGATGATTTTTAATCAATCCAGAAATCTTTCACATCATTTGACTTGTGTCATCATAACAGGACTGCAATTTCACACAGTGTCACTACCTTTTTATGAAAAAGAACGGAAGAAATATCTTGTACTGTCATTTTGTCCTTTGTAGTCTAGAATGTGAGAGATTCCTTAATTGACATAGTGTCATCGCAAAAGTCTATTCTACATAATTACACTACGGCAACTGAAACCAGCTGTCAGCCATTCCATTATACTAACTACAAACAGACATCTCAAGAAAAGTCACTGCTTCACGTGCATCAATTTAACATCATTCCTAATTTTTCTTTTAAATGCATTTCTTTTCCTTGCTATTTTATTTAGTGGCCTGAAATATACTACAATTAACAGAGAAAGTTAAATAAAACAGCACTTTTGAAAAACCTGGGGCCTCAAAGTAGTACTTAAAGATTAATTGTGATGAATATCTGTATCTCATTATTACCAGTCACCTAGAAGCTTCCACAGTCCTTCATTGTATTAGCAGTACTCCATCTACAGTATTTTACATATGAACTGTGACTTGTGGTTTTCTACAGTCTTTGCAATGGCATATAGATGTCTTTTGTTAATTTAGTCAGAGTTCCTCTGGCACAGAAAAACCCCCATCATTCTGTTTTTCTCACCTGTCATAATCCTATGTCTCTCAACACCCTTTCTCTGTGGCAATCTTCTCTTCATTTCTCTTAGCAATTCCACAACTTTTTGTGTCTTGTTTTCCTCTGTCTACACAGTTTTAATTTTTCTTATTTCTAGTGCATTACCACAAACATGTTTTCCTTTATTCCCACCATCTCCCAAACTTCAGATTCACCCTTACCCCTTGGTATCCATCTCTATCTTCCAGTTTGTTCCTTCTCTGATTTCTCCTTTGAAAAAAAAAAGATTTTCACTCTTGAAAGTCCCACACAAATTTTCTTTGGTTTTATTTAAACCTAAAGATTCCTCTGAAATCCTATAACTTACCTCCAGTGTTCCACAAGTTTCTCTGTACTGTTCCTGACAATAATTTCTCCCCCCTCCATTTCCCTCACAGTGTTCTGCATAGCCCAGGGACAATGTTTTACCTTTGATCCAGAGGACAGCATGGCTTTGCTGATTTTGGGGACTGGGCTGTTTTAGAGTTTGTTTTCCAATGTGGAGTTTTTATTTGGTTTGGGGATTTTGGGGGGAGGAACTGGCCTCTTTTTTTTTAATGCTGGCCTCCATACAGTCTGTTATCAAGAGTCGATGTGTCAATACACACCAGGTTATTATTGGGGGATATGGGAGAAGATGGTCTTTCTGAACACAAGAAAAAACTGCTGAGTCGATATCAGGAATCGTTGTAATAATGCATGGCTTGAAATAAAAATCTGAGAACTAGTCACAGAGGGCTACAGCGACAAAGCAAGTTCTACAAGTGCAGATAACACGAAAGATACTTCTGTACCTCCAGTTCTTCATTACAGACTGTGACTATAAAGGCTGAGTCACTCGCTCCTTATGCCTGTGCTGTGTAACAAAAGTTGATATCCCCGTGTGCAACAACAGTTGTTTTTCAGTGTTGCTACTCAAACCATAAAGGCATTTGATAATAAAGAGCTCCAAGACTCTCTCACTGAGCAGTTCAAAGGTAAAGCATGTGAGGAGCTGTTGCTTTCTAAAGGGCTGCTTCTCTTGCACAGTGTTGCTGAACAGGAGAAAATCTGCACACCCTACAAGTGTTCAGATGAAGATGCTTCCAGGAAATTGTAGTTTTTTCTGCTGCTGTAAAACATTTGCTTGTGCCAGTCCTTTGGACAAGTCCTAAAGCTCCATTTTACAAGTTCCTTCTTGCCTTGACATATCAACACAGGGAAAGGAGGGCACACAATCCTAAAAGCCATTCCTGGTACTACTTCAGGGCTGGGGGGCAAAGCTTCTCCTGCAGCAGCTGAATATGTTTGGACTTTTTTTTTTTTCCTTTTTAAAGAAGTAAACAACTAAGAAAGCACTTATAAAGTGTTCATTATAAAGGAATACAGGTTTTGCAATGTGGTGGTATTTACAGAAGACAGCTGGAAGTCAGAATACTTGTTTGCCATCTTCTTATGCTCAGAAACAAAAATAGCAATGTGTGTCTGGTGAATTTGAAGTCTGATCTCTGAGAGACACAATTGCAAGTGGTCTTTATGAACCAAAAAACACAAACTGGGAGGACACAATGGAATAGACTGTACCTTTATAAAGCGGAGTTGTAATCCAGTTTGTACGGAAAAAGAGAATGGAAGTTGTGGCCTAAACTCCACTGAGTCACAGCAGCTAACACAATACAGCATAAGTGACATCCTTTCTCTCAGAGAGGCTCAAGGCTCATTGAGTCTGGCAATTCAATTACCCTCTCAACCCAGGAACAACCCTCCTCCCTTGTCCCTCTTCTACTCCAGAGCTCAGGCCTAATGGCAGAACAGCCAGAACAGCTACATTGTACATGGCCTGTAAATATCTAAAAAGCCTCAGGCTTAAGAGAACAAGAATCCCTGACCCTTTATGATTGCTAGAGCCATTTCCCAACAAAAAAACCCCACATACAATAGAGCTTTTTAATACCTGACAAAGTAACTCATTTTCAGTTTACTGCTGTCTAAATAGTCTATATTAATAATGAATCATGTTTAAATAAATACCTGCATGCAATACTTACACAAGGATAAGGACAAGGAATTTACTGAACACAATCTTCTCTAAACAGGTAGAAGAGTAACCAGCTGAAACGAGTTTCTCAAGTGGGTGATGAGAGATTCAGAAGCAGGACACAGACTTCAGTAAGTCTAGAAAATGTACCCCAATTCCCCGAATCTATTGACCTCAAACACCTGTAGGTTTCACCTATTTATTTCTTCTAGAAGCTACCATATGTATTTATAAGCTTTCAGATTAGAAATGAAAGTTCATTTATAAAATGAAAACGGCAAAAACAAATGTATCATACTGAAAACGATTTTCAATGACAAGCAAAATATCCTTGATCATTTAAGCAAGAATTTCAGTGACAATAATACAGAAATTTTCATCAAGCTGAATATTCAGACTGCTGAATGGTAATATCTTACTTATTATTTCAATAGAAGTTTAGCAAAATGCATAACAAAGTGAAAAAATTCTTACTGGTTGCACTGAAACCCATCAAAATTATAAATTATATGTTTTAATGTTCAAAGGCACACCATTCTTGTCTTCTATTTGTTCTAAAAGCATATGGTGCAGGTACCATCACAGCAGCAGAAAGAAAGAGAGCAGAGGACACCACAGGAGCAGACGTGGTAGAGGGCTTTCAACAGATTCTGCCAGGTCATGACTTCAAGTGAGTCATTTCAAGTTTTGGTATCCCCCTCTCAATTTTCACCTTGTACCTTTGACAGAAAGCAAGGAGTATCAAAATGCAGTACTGTAAAAACAGCAGTACACACCTATAATTACGAAAGGTTCTATAAATAAAGTAAACAGAAGAATTTCCTGTTATTTTCTGAATAACCAAATTTGTTATAATAGCTATTTTATAGCAAAGGCATCAGAAACTAATACATCAAAAGGAAAATTCAACCCAGCAGATGGCAGCCATGAAGTCAAGGCTGGGTCCCCTCTGTGCACTGGTAGTTTCCTTAAGTTGGTTGGGACATGAATTATAGGAGACATAGCCATGGAGGCTAAAAATACAGAATTATAGAATGGTTTGGGTTGGAAGGGGACCTTGAAGATCATCTAGTTCCAAATCCCCTGTGATGGGCATGCGGGACTCTCTAGCCTTGTTTCTCAGCCCATGAATTCAGCTGCTTGCTAGGCATATCCTTCTGGGAATTCTACTAACATCTGATTTTGGGAGATTTGTTCCTTTGGTTTGGTTTTCTGGCTGTTTAGTTTTAAAGTCAGCATTAGAGCTCTTGCAGTGAATTGTTCCACAATCATGCCATGTAAAATTTCTTCTTATAGGGTGAAAAGAGAAAGAAGAGCATAAGACTGTATGTAAACTCACACTTGAAATTCGAATTAGCAGCAGTGCTGATTTAGGCATACAATTTTACATCCTAACATCTTGAACAGCAGAAACCAAATATCTGGCTTTCCAAAACTTCCTGTGTGTGAATGTTTCCTGCTGCCTACACAACAACCAGACACAAACATGAGGTAAAAGCAGTTACCAATGCTGTGTTAGACCTTTTATCATAAGTTTCAGAGCGGATACAGAAGATACTGATAGGTAGGGACAGGGTCCAAAACAACACTCCGTGATTACATTTCAGTAATCAAAGATACTTTGGGTTCTCCACAAAAGCAAACAAACAAACAAAACAAAATTATATCTCCTGAGAGAATAGTAGCATGCTGCAATTCTTTTCTATAGCAGGATTTTCTGGGATTTTCTGAAAAAACACCGAGTGGTCAGATCACCTGCTCAGGGCAAAGCCAGTGTCTCACCATGCATCTGCAGTACAGCCTTGGTTTTACAGATCAATGATTATCGTAGGTCAAATCCAGGAGGATTTAAAAGTCATCATCAAACAACCCAAATTCCCTAGGGTTGATCCACCTCACTGACCACCTGACAGGTTAAATCTGGCCCTATTAGAATCAGTAAGCATATATTCATTGGCTTCAGCAAGGCAAAGACTTTACTTCAAACCTTCAAGGCAGCTTACTAATATTATTTCATTGCCAAAATACAATTCAAAAAGAATGAATCTGCCTTTAAAATAACTTACCCTATCCATCGAGTTACAAAGGGGCATCATATTTTGGAGGCTGTCAGAGTCTAAGATACCCACCAAATTTATTGTACCAGGATGCTACCGGTGTTAGTTCTTTCTCTGACATCTTCTGTTGCAGGCTTCAATCCATCTTCCTTGGCTGCTGATTCCCAGCTTTGTTTTGATAACTTTTCTTTCCTCAACAACATATCACCCTATCCTACCCAAAACAGTAGCATAATGAATCCTCCATAAGAAAAGACCATCCTGGTAAAATATTTCCATCGAATTTTCTTTAGGTTTCCTAAACAAACTACAGCACAATGATCACAGAATCACTAAGTTGGAAGAGACCTTCAAGACCATTGAGGCCAACCAATGTCCTAACAACTCAACCAAACCATGGCACCGAGTGCCACATCCAGTCTTTCTTTAAACACATCCAGGGATGGTGACTCCATCACCTCCCCAGGCAGACAACACCAGTACTTTATCACTCTTCCTGTTTTGCTAATATCCAGCCTATATTTCCCTTGTCGCAGCTTGAGACTGTGTCGTCTTCTTCTGTCAGTTGCTGCCTGAAGAAAGAGACCGACCCCACCTGAGCACAGCCACCTTTCAGGGAGCTGTAGAGAGTGATGAGGTCACCTCTGAGTCTCCTTTTCTCCAGGCTAAACAACCCCAGCTCCCTCAGCCGTCCCTCACAGGGTTTGTGTTCCAAGCCCTTCACCAGCCTCGCTGCCTCCTCTGGGCGTGCTCAAGCATCTCAACGTCCTTCCTAAACTGAGGGGACAGAACTGGACACAGCACTGGAGGTGTGGCCTGACCAGTGCTGAGTACAGGGGAAGAATGACCTCCTTGCTCCTGCTGGCCACACCGTTCCTGATACAAGCAGATGAGACAGAGAGTAGCAGTTGCATTACTGCCTTGGTACGTTCTCCACTCGGTTTGCCTGCTTCACGATGCCTGAAGAGGCAATAAGCAGCAATATGCCACAAACTATACTGTGGTTGCAAACAGATGCCTACATTCATGAAAATAAATCCAGCAGTGATAGGATACAGATTCCATATGAAAACAGTCTATATGCATATACTGGGCATAATGCCAATCACTGCAAACCACAGCAACACAGTTACATGGTAATTGATACACACATTTTAATATCTCCTCTTAACCTAATGTTTCTTGTTAAGGTACAGAATTTACTGGTGTCTCCTCCGTACCACACAGTTTAATAAAAGCAATTTGGCTGCTCGCTTGCACATGGAAGTGCTGCTGTTGCCCACCCACTTTACTCAGCGTTACCTGTGTTGGCCCTTTCAAATGAGAAATGTTAGAGCATAAAAAGCAGACAGATAATCTTTATAACACCCTCAGTAGGTTATGAGTCTAGTTGGGCTCACACGGATGTAAGTCACACAGCAGCTGATCATTCCATAAATGGGAAGTAAGCTTGAAGAGGTATGGGGCAACCAGTATCCAGTCATCTCCAGGCTATCCCAGATGGCCCTAATAATTCTTGTCACATCCAATTTGCAGTAACTTTTATTTATTTCTATTTATGCCCATTAAAAGTAATTTGTAAACAACAATTCAGAATAATGTTTCTAAGATTTCACTATGACCATCATATAGCAGCCTATTAATAAAAGGAACAGTACCTCCAAAGAGGGGTGCCCTTTTATTTCTGTAGTATGTTATTAACAGTCCCAGTGAGTGACTACACTTGCATTAAACAGAGCCTCTTTCAATAAAGGACAGGATAATATTCCTTGAGACTATCATCTTTATAGCAAATTTCTGCCCATAGGAACTTTAATCATAATCACTTCTTTAAAAAAAAAAAAAAAAAATAGAAAACCACCAACCTCCTCTGCCCCACCCATACCTTTAATGAAAGGAGAGGTTTTTAACTGTAATACCTCAGGTAGCAGAAAGGCTAAATAATGACATTATAATGCTCAGGTTTTTGAGTATCATTGTATTTGAAAACCATCAAAACTTTATAGAAAAACTGACATGAAGAAATAGATCTGCATTATACACTATCTGTACTGGCATGGACCAGAAGTAAAAATAATCAAAATTAGCTGACTCAGACTTCAAAATGTCTCTTCTAAACACTTTATTTTAAAGACTTTACAAAGATAAGCCTTGAAATGCAATCTCACCCACAAAATTGCAAGTAAGTGCCGTTATCTCCTGCCATGTACAACTGCAAGCCCGACTTTACCTTGTTTGCAATACTTGTGATGAATGACTTGATGTCCAGATTAGTTGGGCAACTCTTCTGACAGGGGGCATCTGCACACTTTAAGCATCTACAGGAAGAAAAGAAAATCTGTCAAGGAGACATGGAATACAAGCGCAGCCAACATCATAAGGTTTTCAAGATAGCATGCTAAAAGACAAGTCACAAGCAATAACACACAACACTTTCATAGAATTTCTATTTAAAATTTCAAAGCACTACATGATCATTATTGACTGTGATCAACACAGATTAGTTATGTTTTGTTGACTGCACTTTACATAGGAAGGCAGAGAGTATCATTTACAAGCACATTGAAACTTGTTAAGTATTAGGAAAACCTCAAATTACATAGAGGTAATTTTTTTCCTGGAATCCATGACGGTTAAACTTCCGACCAGTTCATTTTTCTGTTTGAAAAAATACGTGCTGTGAACCTAAATTTATTATTTAAGTTCTGGAAGTCTCATTATGGATTAAATGCTGAATGTTGGACAATCAGACATACAAAAGCAATAGTACTTCTACAAAGGAAGGAATTACTTTTTACTGTTTATCCAAAGAATAAGAATAGCTGATGAATTTTCAAGTCAGTTTTCTATGAATTTCCTGTGATAAGTCTCTGACTTCTGAAAATAATTCAGTAGCCTTATACATACTCCCAACCAAAAATCCTTCTAACGCCTTCTTCCTGTCATTTCTAATGACAAAACCTAACTAAGTAATAAGGTGACAGAACATCCTAAGTAATAAAGACTGATCTTCTGTTTCTGCATAGTCATACATGCAGGGGGTGTTATTATCTGGTTGTTTGCACCAGTCCCATCTAAGCATTAAGTCCTCAGGACAGGCTACACAACTTGCATTAAGCGAACCTAAAAAAAGCTAAAAGTCAGCTGAAGGAGTAAAATGGTTCTCTGTTAGGCACAAAGGCATTAGTATATTGGTACAGCCTTGGTTTTATAGATCAATGATTATCATAGGTCAAATGCCTCACTGCTCATCTCAGAATTCGTTAGGTTATCCCAGATGCTCTTTTGACACTGTTTTAGTAACATTCAGAATTAATGCAAATCATGAGTTTAACAATCTATGGAAAACTAAAAAAAATTTGGTTTTTACATATTATTTGAGCCCAGATACTTACGTAAGTTATACAAGTCTACCTTAATTATTGTTATTCAGTGCTAGGTAAAAACACTGTGGAACTGGCTGGGGCAGAGCATTTTAAAACACAGAAAAGCTGCAAGAGGCTAGAGGACTATATACAGAGAAATAAAGAGCACTTTAAAAGGAAATAAATTACTGCAATACCTGCAGCAAAACAGTATTCTGACTTTGTCAATCACACACATCAGGGTTTTTTTGTTGATTTTTTTTCACTTAAGGGTGGAATATGAGAGAAGGGAAAGCTAGTTAAGTAAAAGATTAATTAGCCTTTCATCTTATTATTCATTATCATCTACCTAGGTATTGCAGACAATATGGAACCAGCAAAATTTGAAGTCACATGTGGTACTGGCTGTTTGGATGTTCTCACCAGGCTAGTCATGGAAAAAAGGCCCCAGAGGATGTACTTAAAGTAAACAGGTCTCCCAGGCTGCAAAAGGCGGGAAACCTGCAGAAGCCAAACCTGGGTTCAGCACCACACTGGGTTACTAGTACAGCTAGGTGGGATGTCAGAAAAACATCGGCAGGTTTAGCTGTGGCAGCTGAACATAACACTGCCCAGCACTACCTGTGACAGGTACATGTTAAAAAGGTCTTAACAAGGAAAGGTGGGACAGGGGGACCTCAAAAGGTTGTGGCCAGAACGCTGAGTCCAAAGGATGCTTTTAGCATTGAAGCAGACAATAATTTCTTATTTGAAAGAAAGCAAAATTCCACAAGCAAGCAAAAAGGAGATGTGCTAGACAAAATAACACCAATAAGAGGGCTCAGATGAGCAGTTTGCCTGTGTAGATAGTAAGGAAATAACAGAATTCAAAAATCATGCAATTAAAAAGACATTGATTCCATTACGACTTTTTACTCTTCACTTTCCTCAGTGTGGTTTTCTTTAAAATACAACAGTTCTGTATTCAAAATCAGAGGAAGCACACTGAACAAAAAACACATTCTGTGGATTATATATAGAACAATCTCATGTCATAAATGCATGGCACCTGGCAGGATAAGCTGTGTACAGATTATTCGTTCAGACTAGCAAGCATCTTTACCAAATTCTCTTTTGATTTTTGAGTTGCTTCACAAATAACAGCTGTTGAAAATGTCAGCTACTGAGAGGGGCAGGTAATGCAAACTTGAATGTGAGCTTTGGGGAGGAGGGGAGGTTGCCATGAATATGCCAGTCCAGACTTTCTCTTATAATAATACCATCTTCCAGGCACTCTGCAGACTAAAGTGCACCAGGCTGCCATTAATCCCACTTATCACCATGACAGCTCAGTAATTACACTCCTGCTATAGCTAGGTACTGTAAGGTACTATAGTCCTAATAAAACATCAAGCACTGTGCTGAATGCATGCTGGTGAGGTGTTTTATTAAACTTGGGGGGTTGATCACCAAGTGACATTAGTGTTGACCTATTTTTCTATCTGATAATAAATTATCCTTTGACCATACCATCA
The DNA here is from genome assembly GCF_015227805.2 of Hirundo rustica. Classification (NCBI taxonomy): domain Eukaryota; kingdom Metazoa; phylum Chordata; class Aves; order Passeriformes; family Hirundinidae; genus Hirundo; species Hirundo rustica. Next base: position 18,285,097 of record NC_053458.1, read on the forward strand.
TAGATATTACAGAGTGCATTTACTGTACAAAAGAGCAAAGGTATTGCATTAGAATCAGGCAAAAAGAATAAATAAAGTAGTAGAGTCACAGACGAGAAAGTTATTACATAAATTGCTGCAAGTGATTGATCCTTTCAAAAATCACAGGCAAAATACCCTGCTTAAGGGAATACACCAACAATTACCATGAGCTTCAGTTCCACATGCATATACCCCAATGAAGAAACATTAAGTATTATACTTCCTTTCTTTTTCTTCAACTGTCCTCCCAACCTGAGAAATCCCACCTTTCATTTTACAAGGTTATTTTATTACTATGATTTTGGTTCAAAATATTGTAAACAAATTAGTAATTTAGATTAAATGTTTCTAATTCACCCATTAGCTCCTAGCAAATTAAATAAAGAGGTGCATGCTCACTACTAAGATAAACCCAAACAACATTCTGGACTACATGCAGACCTCCGCGAATCTGAGAATATATATATATCAGCATTTCTTAGTAAAAATGTAGGAAAAAATCCTACCAAGTATGAGAAAACACCCTACATGATGATTTTTTCTCCCATTGTTCATGGAACAGCATCTCCTTTAGAAACATATAGGCTGTTTTGACTCTTATAAGACACCACATTCACTTCACATGCATATTAATTTCCTTATAAAAGACAACACCACAGTCTTTGCACTGCAGAAGATAAAAGGAAGCCATAGCCAAGACTAATTTTCAGGTAATAGCTTTTGTTGTACAACTGTTGAAATATTACCCCATATTTTATTTTAAAGTTAAAATATCTGACCAACAGTCCCATTTCCAGGTACAGGCTAGCTCCTAACACACTTCTGCTTCTAAACAAAGAAAGGCAATTTAGTTGTATTGTTACCTAAAAATGCAGCCAACAATTGTCTATGTAACTGGCAATAACATCACCTGAAACGCAATCACATGAATGCTGAAAGGTCGGGGGTGGTACAGATAATCTGGAGTAATATTCCTCAACCAATTGTAGCTGATAACCCATCAAATCTTCATGTATCACAAAACAGACCAAATAACCTTTATTATGGTTACTGTTGGCAGAGGTTTAGAAGCAAATTGAATCCTAATTAATTTATGCAGGTTTTTGCAGGACATAAACAGTCATTTTGAAAAAAGACTTCCAGCTCTACTACTTGTAGAGATTTCTAAAACTTTATCCACAGCTCAGAAAAATAGCCCAGATGAAGTTCTGTATGTACTTCCTGAGGCTTTGGTCAATTAACTTTAAGAGAATGGCAGAGCTAATTGCACCCAGTAAATAAGAGGTTGGTTTGAACAGGAGACGCAACGTTGACTCAACCAGGACTCTTCTTAGTTCCAAGTCTCTTGCACCACTCTAAACACTGAGCTGGGGACAGTAGGCACTGAAATAAGAAAGCTGCATGTCAGGAAGAAATTAATCTATTATTTCCAAATAAATCTGAATCCCAAGTTGAATCCCCCTTGCCTTTGATGGCAGAAGTGAAGAGCATTACATAGATTTTTCCCTTGAGGTTTAATCCTTTAATTATTTATGGCTAATCCTGTAGAAGTTAGGCTTTCTTCTCCCCATTTGGTCTTGCTTCTTGCAAGAGAAAGAGGGTCACGGATGAACTTTAACAGTTGGACATACATAGACTCATTTTAAAAAGGTAAGGGATGCCTTACTTAAATGGTAAGCCACTGGTAAAAATCTACTGTTGGCAGCTGGGGAAAAACAAACAAACAACCCTGCCATTATTTTCCTAGATAAAAACAAACAAAAATACACACACACAAAACTAACATTCACAGAGAAAAATCCCACATCTTTTTGTCTTTGTGCTCATTGTATTTCACAATAGATAGAAGAGAAAAGGATTATAAAGTAAACAGGTGATGTTTTGCCAGGTTGAAACACCAAAAGACTGTAACAGTTGATATTTGGGGTTGATGAGTACCAAAGACAAATGATACTTACAGGAATATTCAAAGTCAAGAAACAGAAAAAGGAATTCTCACATGCAAGGCCAACAACTCTGTTGTGTAAGCACAATGTGACAAAGACAACAAAATCTTAAATTAGAATCAACTATGAAAAAAATTTTGGACTACAGAAAAAACAAATCTAAATGCCAAGAAACACCTCCGAACACAAAGGGCATCAGAAACTGTGCAAAACACAGCAATACAGACAAGTAGATATCCTGGTCCTGGATATATAATACTGGGTGAAATGCAGCAGTCTTTTAGGTTATTTTTTAAAACAACAAGTGAAAAATTCTATTTGTGAGAAATGGCTAGCCTGTTAGCAATGCACAGGAGCCATAAGAAACAAAACATTCAGTATCATGTAAATTGGCAATACTAGCGCATATCTAAAGAAAGAAGGAAAGACACCCACATTGTTGTTTTTGCCTCTTCAGTCACCTCAAATCCTGTAACCCTTCTACAGATCCATTAAAAAATGGCACTAGTTCTCTGTCAGTAAGTTCACATAACCAGACGAAGTAAATTTTAAATAGAGGTACTCAACAGGATTAGAGACAGACACGGCATTGCTGCTGGCAGTTACAGGATGGGTAAGGGAGGTGCTTTTTATCAAAAAGAAGAAATGATCAGAGTTGAAAGTAAGTCTTCAGACACAAAAACCTCCTGCCCTAGTGCAGAATAATGGCACTTATAGACAAGGTTATTTTTGGACACTTAAGAGGTGGTGAATCATATGGACATAGGCTCCAAATCATTCTATTCATCAATGCCTCATCTTTCTCTTTTCTTCTTTGGCTCTCTACACAGCCATAATTCTTTTCTCATCTACTTCTGAATCCCCTTTGAGTGCAGGAACTCTCTACTCTTTACTATTGCTTGGCTGTCTTCCTGTAGTCTTTCTTCCCCATTCATCTGAAACTTTTCCACATCTCTGTCCTGTAACTTTTCATCATCTTTTATCATAACTTCATTTTAATGGACAACGTAGATAACAAAAAAAGGAGCCACTGTCTGTCATCAGGTATCTATGACAATGGTGTAGGAAGGTGTGCACCAGTCATTTACAGTCCATCTTCTGAGTTGTTGCCAACTACCATCCAGCCCTTCAGAAACCTCCATTTCTGCACTAAATCTGTCATTGCCTCTGCATACTGTGGACAGTGCTTTCTTGGTCAGATCAGACACACAAATGAAGCCTCGCATACGAAAAGTAGGACGGTGGGATTTCCTCTTAACCCCTTGCTGAGCAGTGGGAACACAGCTGGGCTCTGTCCGCACTGCACCGTGGGGAGCAGCCTGCTCCAAAGTTGGTCCATGGGAAATTATATTCTCCTTAAATTCCTTCTGTCATTTTACTGGGACGCAGAATTTTTCACTAATCATTTTGCACTATAACCTAAAAGACTGCTGCATTTCACCCTCTTCATTTATATAACTTGCACATCATTACTTTAATCACATTTCTCCAATTTCTAATGTTGCTGAATAAAGCTGTTACATAAATTAGAGGGATTAAAAATAGAAAACACCGTTCCGCTTACAGAATACTGTAGCACAAAGCATGTATCAGCTGATGCCAAATCAGAAAAAACTGTATCATCCCTTTGACATATTGGAAATCCATTTTTTTAATATTGATCATAAAAATAATTTCAACCATCTACTACATCAATGTTAATTCTAAGCATAGTCCCCCTTTTTCTTGTTTCACAGTAAGCATTATGAAATTGCAGTGTTTTCAACAGTATTAATCAACATTCAAAAGGCATTAAATTGTCCCAGGAAAAACTATGTCTAGTTAAAGGTTTTATTGTTGCCGACAAAATATTTTTTATTTAAATCTTAAAGTTTTTAGTTACAAAACCAAATACTTAAAATGCAATCTGCAACTTCTCTGTTAACACTGATTAAATTTCACACCACATATTAATTAATATTTTCTCAACGTCATAAGAACACAATATAGTTTCCTGCTTATGGTAATAAACTTGATAGTACCCATACTATTCCAGTAGTGCAAAAGACTCATAAGAAACCCACTTGTTGATAAAACACTGATAGTATCTATTTAGACCTCGCATTGTGCTCTTCAAGTCCTTGAAAGCAGCACTTTACTTGCCAAACCAGCCACTCGTGGCCCAGACACACCTCGCCTTCTGGAGCTTTTTAAACGGGTACATTTATGTTCACCACAACAGTGATCTCTTTCACATAAGAGACAGCTGTTACATGATGTTCAATATCCTTTTAATCCTCTATAGACCGTAGACAGAAAGGTTGACAGAACTGACAGTTTTTATTATGGCTTGTCCTGTACACAATAATCTTCTTTCGCCTGGACTATTCTCCCAGAAGTGTTACAGATATTTTGACTTGTACCAAATATCCTTTCTAGGCTTTTTAGGAGAAAAGAAATTTGTTTTATGTGGCATGATTCTTGTCCTGTGTAAATTACCTTTCCAAAATATGAAACACCTGTTTGTCTACCTTAATGTCAACAAAACTCCTCTGGGTTCACTTCAGGAATGATATACTTTACAAGTTTAGTCAAAGATGTTTTTTCTCCCAAAATGCCTTCATCATCTATGCACATCTTACAAATGCCACTCTGTTCACTATATCATTAATACCAGGAGCACAAATCTACCATTTATTTGCACTGAAAACTGATTAAATTTAAGAATAACATATATTAACAGTCTATGATACAATATAGCCTAACTAAAATGCATTAATTGAAAATTTAGGAAAACGTTCTCAATTAAAAACTACAAACCCAGAAGAAACGGATTTCCTCACTACAGAACCACAATCTGTCTTGTAATTTAGGCATGCCAGAAATTCTACCACAATTAACGAAGAGTGATTTAAACAATGAACTTTTGTGGAGAATTAGTCTTGGGAAAGGCAGTAACAGCATAATAAGCTAAAGCCTCCCTTTTTAGCATCTGAGCACCAAGAAATGCCCCAGCTCTCCCTTTTCCATCACACCTTGCAATTATCCACAGATCTGATTGAATGTTGATCTAGTACTATACTGCTCTCTGCACACAATGCAATCCCACCATTTCCCAACTCACAACGCTAATATAAGCAAGGGGTAGGAATGTGGGCGAAAGGGAGAAAAGAAGGCAAAAGACCAGGAGGGTTTTAGCTTTGCTGTTGGTGCCTCCTGAACATTTGACCCTACAATGGACATAATCTGGAAGCAGGCAAAAGCACAAATTAAATAACTGAATTTCAGATTAAAAATAAAACCTTCAAAGGTTTCAATTTCTCTTGTTTTCAGATTTCCAGAAACAAAAAAGAATTATCAGTTTTGGCTGCTACAGTAGTTTAGACCTCCAGAGAAAATCGAGAGGTCAGTCAGCTTTCCACTGAGAACCCGATAAAGATGCTTCTACCAATGGACAAGATAAGTCATTGGCCCCAGCTGATCACCTTTTGCCAAGTTTTAAAACTTGGAAAGAAAGGCAAAGTTTCCTTAGTAAATAAAGCTCAGTCCTTCCAGACAGTGAACACTCTAGTTCATTTATCAGATTGCTTAACTGTGCTTAATTTTAATATATGTAGTCCCCAGTGGGACCCAGTCAGACCATTCAATTGCTTATAATGAAAATGCTTAAGCAATTTCTTAAGCCAGCTTCATGCAAATCTTCCAGAAGTGAGTTCTCATCACTCCAGTGTCCTCGCTCTTCCTCACCTCAAAATTGCTGCAGCTACAGATTTGAGAACCATGTGCCACTACTCCTGCCTTTTCCCTCTTTTGGAAACTGTAAGAACGCAGCAGAGGATTCTAAGATCTAATATTTTGTCTAGAAATTGCACTTGTACAAGGACTCTCTTTCATCCTCTTTTTCAAATTAAGAGGTTTGTCTAAGATACCTTAATAAGTGATACTTTAACTTGTTAATATGCTCAGTCATCAAGACCCAGAAAAAGGAAATCTGCCTGCTATTTCAGTTCTGGTTTTTTATGCTGCAAATAATTGATACATTTTTTAGTCATAAGAAAATAATGTTACCCTGTTTATAATATATAAGCATATTTTTTAAAAGGTGGCATTTTCTTGCATGCTTTGACGTTTAAGATAATTATTTGGCTTTGCTTTTCTACCTTACATTTACTCAAAAAGTAAAGATTCAAAACCAGCACCTCCTCAGCAAATTAAAAGAGCTTCATGACACAATTACAGAAATCACAAAGGGAAACTAGAGAGGTGAGCACAGAGTAAAGACAAACCCTAAACAAATTACACTAAGAATCAATGTTGCATTCTTTGTATCTTGAGTTTAGTGATATAAGTAACATTTTAATAGTAGATACTTGAAAATTCAGTCTTAATTGTTTGCAAGAAGGAAACACACTAACTCACTAAGACTAAATGATTGGTCTTGTATGTGCTATATCCAGATTTTTCTATAAACACCTTCACTGGGAAAAATATTATAACATTCATGCATTCACAGTATGATAATAAGAAAAAATGACACAGCTGAAATCACTGTCCACACTTCACATTATGTGAAACCAATATATCATTTAATTTTTTTTAGCTGTGTGTCTCCCCAGCTAAAAAAAAACCAAACTGAAACAATGCAATAAAAAAAACCCCACCAAACAAACAAAACAAAAAAATATATGGACAGAGCCTTTCTGTAGATCACCAAATAAATTTAACACCTGACCCTCTTGGTTGCAAGACTGCCTCACAGAAGCACCCCACTGTGTATTTATACCTTTCCACAGCCTCATTCTTCCAGTGTGGAAATCTCCTACATGCAAATCTCCTCCATGCAAACAACTTAACTGGAGAGAGCTGTTCAAGCTTTACAGTTTCACCGGGCTACATGGACAGAAGGCTGGACTACATGACCCAACAAGTTTACGTTATCTTTGAAATTTCCCCTAGTAAGCTGAAAAATGGCCTTTTAAAATGGCAAATTTATGTCTGCTTATCTATCTACAGTTGACGTTTCCCACAGAGATAAGCAGACTCCAAAATTTAAGAGTTCATGTCTGTCTCAAGTTGTTTAGGACTAGAGGAGTGACAGGAGTATTTTTTTCCTTTTAAATTAAATCCTTACTTTAAGCACTTTACCAGGCACCCCAAAATTAGGATAAATAAAAAGGACTATGTTAAAATAACAGTACCCAAAGAAACTAAAATATTAAATATATACAAGGATTTTCCAAGTATAACCACAAGAAAATCTTTTTAAAACACTTTGATTTCTGAGCACTACAGCATAGCCTTTTAGGTCAAAGTATATTGGCAAAGAAAACTACATCTACTAGCTAAACACAGAAAAAAACTCTGGATTCTCAATGTCAAGAAGGCTTTGGGGAGGGCAACCAGAGAATAATCAGTTTTTGCAAAAATAGGACAAACATTTGTTGCTAAAAAAAAGCAGAAATATCTTGCATTTTAGGTTTCACCTTTAAAAGCTAAGCAGGGAGAATTTTCACATCCTTTTAAGAAGATTATATAAAAGAACATATTTGTCACATTTCCTCCTATACTGAAGTTAATGGCATAAGAATGAATACATTTTCTGTGATGGCTCAGCAGTTAAGTGCTGTCTGGAAAATATTAACAGAAATGTGGGTTTTTTTCAGAGAAACACAGCTTTATGAAATTTTAGGATATATAAAAAAAATCATTAATCTGTTAGTCCACAATAGTTTGATAGATCACTTGTTCTTGAATTTGTGTCACTGTTCTTCTTTGTACATGCTCAAATTGTTAGACCTACATCAAATACAGCAATCCCAGGACTGTAAATGTAGTGTGGCTAAAAAAGCACACTTTCCCCATTTCCCAAAGGCACTGCATTTTCAAAAACCTGCTGGAAGGATTTAAATATTCTTTTGGTAGATAGCTTTCCTTGCCACAAATGAGCAGATGTCTGCCTTTTGGCAATTCTTTTTTATGCAGTTATTTGAAAACAATTACAGAAAATTATTAAAATTTATATATAAAAAAATACTCCACAAAGATCTGCATTTCTCAGTCTAGTCACACAGACATTTCAGAAAGCCTAGGAATCAGTACAAAATGCTGCTTCTCTTCCACCCTCCATTAGTACCTCCTCTACACAAAATCACACCGCGTACACATTACCAGCACCCCAACTGTTCCTGCATCCCAGACTTAGATGCTCTGATTTTAGCATTGCTCCTTCTAATCCAGAAGCATTAGGGTTTAATGAATGCATCTGACAACTTCCAGAGTTTCATACCGCAGGATTTACAGGATACTATGATGCAGGCTATAATATCAACACAATCACACGTATAGCTTACTTACCAGTGTCTCTCTTCCTTAACAGTGAGGGCTGTAAATTCTTTTCTTTACTCCAGGTGAATGCCCAAGTCTGCTGGCTGCAAACTCAGACAGCTCTTATTAAATTTCTCGGCAGTAAGAATCCTGAAGCTGTGTACCCATGCCCACAAATTAAGCCAACAGGAAAATCTCCCTGACAGCTACTATTATCAGTCTGCTCCATTCCTGCATCCCTGGCTCCAGGAATGTCAGGAGGCAAGCCTACCTATTGCTCCCCCCGTCCTTGGCCAGGATCTGATCACAGCAGAATATATTCCAATTTGAGGTTACTGTAGACCAGTAGAAGTTTTGATTGTGAATGATGCTGTTGCTTTATCAGATTCCTTTCTGTCAGGATTTGCCTGGTTAGCAATTTTAAAAGTAGTTAGTTCACTTTCACGAAGGTATCTTGATATTGGCTTCGAAATTTTAAGCAGGAGAAGGAAAAATACTTTGTTTTAGAATCCCACTCCAACCCCATTTCAGGTATATTCAGGGGCAGCATTTTCTACAATGGTCTGGATGGCGTTAAACATTCAAGCAAGGCTCCCAAAGATACTAGAACTACATAGGTTTTGTCTCCAGCCTCTGACTGAAGTTAGTCAGTTCAGCAAAGAATATCAATATAAATTCAAACCAACTCTTGGGTGTTTGTTGTGCCGTCAGTATGTGTTCAAGCACATAACATGAAGCAATGGAATAGAGGACAACAAATGCAACTAAAGGGTGTTTAGTCACTTCTAATTTAGTCAAAGCAATTTGGTTTTCTTTTGCAAGCCTAAAATAGCAGAAAGATAGAATTATCCACTCTTTAATTTCCCACTTCACTAAGGATGTGAAACATACTACTAGTCACCTTATGACTGGAAACAATTTCTTGGAAATAGCCTCTACTTATTGTTTCCTACACTGAAGCAATTTTTTGTATAACCAGATGGGATATTTTTCCAATTATAAGAAGTCTGTCTTTTTGGAGATGAAGACAGGAGTGAAGAACAATAAAAACTCTACCTTTTCTTCGTCCCTTCACTTCCTTATCCATGACCAGCCTCTTCAGCCCTTTCAAAGAGCATGAGCTTTTCAGAGAGACAGGAGTTTGACTGTTATCACGCAAAGGGGAAAAAAAAAAACAAAACACAAAAACAAAAAAACACCACCACAAACAACAACCACCAAAAAAAGCCCCCAAACAATTCCCCAAAATACAAAAAATAGTTCAAATCAGAGTAATTAAGAGCAGAGTTCCTGACAGTATTTTGGAAGATCTCTCTACAAGTCCATTTTGGTGCTTTACACATGTTAATAAGATCCAGCAACCTAAGTTATACTCTTGCTTACAAAACATAACCAGGCAAAACTCTGTCCTCAACTCGAACAAAAGCAATAGAAATATGCACAAAATATTACATATGGCAATATTACCTTCTCAGTTTCCAGCAAAGAGGAGGGAATGACACTGCTCTGGAAAAATGCTCTACTGATAGCTAGCATGATCTTTCCTAAAATACACTTGAATATGTTTACTAGCACTGTGCAAGATGATGTACCAGCAAAAACAGTTAACACTGAACCACAAATGTCAAAACAGACTAAGAACATTATGTGATACATTATTCTTTCTTTATTGTGTTTGTTCACTTGTTAATTTGCACGATTGAGTAATTCACAAAAGAGTCTCCCTATCATTAGTGCAAATTAGTAATTTTCTACTACATAGTTAAAAGTACACATCAAATTTATACTATACATTACATGTTTGTTGCCTTTGAGAAGATGAAAAAATATTACATGGTCAAATGAAATTCCTGGGTGATTATTTTGAACCTGAAAATAGCTCTACACAACCTCCTGACATATTTCTCAACATCAGCCTGGTGGGAGTATATGACTCACCAGCATTTTTCTGCTTAGCATGAAAATATAAAGCTATTTTTTTCTGAATAGCTCCTGATCGCACTACTATTCACATATTTTAAACTGAAGTAATTTCTTCACTGGATGAATCCTATTACTGCCATCCTAGTAACATTATACCTCTCCTAATCCTTCTCTAACACACACTTTTCCCACAGTATAAGACTAAGTCACTGTGTAGAGATAAATCTCAAATAGATGCAGGTTCCACGAAAAAAATTAAACATCATATTTTGGTGTTAGATTCAGCCCAAAAAAATCATTCAACTATAGTTCACAGTACTGCTTTGCATGCACCATCATTTTTGGAAGATGAAGGGTTCTTCTTAGTGCATATACCTCATTACTATGGTCTGTGCACTATTTACACAATACACACACTACAAATAACATTATGAGTGCTTTAATTAAGTTTTATGTTCCAAAAGAACAAGCGAACCAGACTTATTTTCAGATGTTGTAATATCGTGTTACCTTTCTATTAAGACAAAAAAAATAACAAGTTCCAGCATTTGCAATATTCTTACAATATATGCAACGTAAAGTGTGGGACTCAACCCAACTCAACCAGAAGAGTTGAAATTAGTTTAGTCGTCAGCTATGAATTATGTGTGACAAATGCCCTCAAGTATTCCATCTTTTTACATAGTTAGTTCATAATGGCTCTTGCTAGTATCTATTAAATATTTTATGAATTTATCATGAATATAAAGTATGACATTACTACCCTATGCTTGGAGAAATAAGAGATTCAATTACTGACACACTGTATCCAGGGATGGGGAAATATAAGTGGGAAAAATGTTGATTAAGAAAAAGAAAACAAAAACCCAACAATAGCAAGCATTAACTAAACACAAACACCTTGCTAGACCAAGTTTTTAATGTCAAACCTATTCCAAGTGGCCAAGTGTTTCAGATGCCAATTCTGGGATCAGTACTTGAAGCACAGAAACCTACAGTTCTGCTGCAAACACACTAATTTTAAATTTCCTGATTTTCAGAATGTCTCATTCTCCTTTTAAACAAAAACAGGTATTTGAGTAATTTTCCAAAATGTAAATGTTTAAATTTGCATCGTGTTTTATGAACACATATGCTGTATTATACTGTATCATTGTATTAGTACATCCTGGGTTATGTGACAAACTTACTTCTAAATACTGTTTTAACACAACAGATCTAAATTTTTCTGCCTAGATACAAACTGCTATTTCTTTAATAGAGATCAGCAGCTTTTTTTTTTGTAGGCTCAGAACCCAGCCTTACACCATAACCTAAAAATAGGCAACAACTTTTGGCTCACTAACCAAGAGAAAAAAATGCAGATACCTGAACCAAGAATCATGAATCAATGAGCCACTTTTCAAAAATATTATTTTGTAAACCATGACTTCCTGCTAACATAAAACTTAGCTGTATTGTGACTCCTGTGATCAGTGTTCATCCTGAAAATGGTCTGTTACAGTATTGAATGCAGAAATGTAGTTCCTTAAAATAATTGTTTTGAGACATCTCAGCAGCCCTAAGAATATAACTGACTCTCAGGGTGTTGTCCATCCGTCAGCATTGCTCAGATCTACCATCCTTGGGGAAGTGGACCAGGTGAAAGCAAAGCCATAACCCTTCACTCTGCATCTGGAAGTAATAAAGCTAGGTCAGTGGCCATAACCACATGTGAAAGAATTAGCTCTGTCCATTCCTTATTCTGCCAGTTGATTTAGGCTCAGTATAATTTTGAAACATTTTCTGTTTGCCCACAGAGACTGTGAAGTGTCCATCCTTGGAGGTATTCAAAACCTGGCTGGACACAGCTCAGTACAATCTGCTCTAGTCAACACTGTTCTGAGTAAGAGGATAGGACTAGACAACTTCTCTCTGTCCCTTCCAATCTCAGTAAGCGACTCTAATTGTACAAGAGATAACTAAACCATCTGCTTGAAGGCCATTTATCCCTGCCTGCCCTCCCAGGGTCCTCAGAGCTAAGCTAACCTCATCAGCACAGAACTCAGACAAGGCAAGTTCACTCCTGTACAAGAGACTGTGTTTATCTGCTCACATTTACCCAGGCAGTCACCCTCAACAAAGCACCTGAGCACCTCTCACTCTTGGCTTTGTACTCCTCTCCCCACCCAAGATATAAGGCAATGAAATACTATTTCAGTTTTGACAACAAAGGACTAAGGTACAGAATACTTCGGCAGAAACCACTTGCGTCCCAGCCTCCAAGATAATACCAGAACCAAGTTATCCCTCATTTCTGGGTGCTCCACTGGACCATCAAGTTCAATGATATCGTCTTTCTTAAGTTAACGAGAGCTTTCTGAAAATTTTTATTTAAAAGCTACAGTGATCAAGAAAATAACTCCCAATCTGTTGCTCCAAGCAAACAAAATCACGATCCCAGGGAGTAAACGAGAAGTCAGTCTTTAACTTCAGTGTACCACAAGACCAAGCCACTGCAACATTTTTGCTACTTCCACTTGTATTTGTTCGAAAGAGTGAAAGCAATTCAGGAGTTACCTGGAATTTAGGCTGTCACTGAATATCAGCACGACGGCCAAGTGTCAGATGAAGAATTCTTGTCACAGACATTAATATGACAGTAAAAAAGAAAAGTTATATTTTTAGACTTCTGTTGAAGTTGAAGGCCTATTGATTAGTATTTCAAAAGGAAAAATAACCTGTAAACAGGAACACTACATTTGGAAGTCACAGATTCAGTTCTTTAATGACATTTTTGAAATCTCCTTTGATAAAAGAAAACACCTTAATAAATAATGTCATGTTACATCGCTTTTTTTTCATATCATACATTTGCGAATGAACACTGACTGGAGCACCAAGGTAACTGTATTTAACATTTGCATGAGAATGAACTGAAATACAGTTATTAAAAACCCCTATATTTATGCACATCAAAAGAAACAGTTGTTTTCTAGTATAAAATCTCATAGTATAGACTATACTTTTTTCAGCTTCTGTTAAGATACAGATCAAGTCTCAACAGTAAAGATCAACATTATGCCATATAATAATTTTTTTTTCTATTTAGTGACAGAGGTGTAACTTGTGAGACTTTTCAAGTCTCTAAATTTTACCTTCTTTACTGCCCAGAGAGGTCTTATGACCAGCACTGTTACAATTCCATGAAAATTTTTGAAGATATGCCAAATTCCTGTTAGTATTAAAGTAAATCCATATTTAGCATTTAATACTTTCAGAAAACTAAGTAGTCTTATTTGTATAGTTCTTTAAACAAAAAGCACAAAGTATGTTTGAAATTACTGATAAACAGGAAAGACTGGATATCTTTACACATTCACAATATTCAGTTCACTTTTTACATTGTCCTCCACTACATCTAAGTACAGCAGTAACTACTGCAATAAAGAATATACTCTCACACTAATGTGAAATACTACAGAGGACTTTTGGAAATGTCTTTCCCTTAATGACTCTCTGATCAACTTGCAATAGCAATCATACAGGGAGTATCTAGTAGGTTCTGCATCAATTTCATGAAGAAAATAAGGTGTAATTTAGCATGTGTACAAACTAACATAACATTAAATAATCATTATATTTTACATCTGAGTTCTGGGGCTTGGTGTTTTGGGATTGTTTTTAAAGAATAAAAAAAAAAACCCAAACAAAAACAACAACAACAACAACCCCCTGAAGATTAATGCATGTTAACAGACTACATTCATAATATACAGAAAAAAACAGTGATCTCTACACTGCGATTACCCCACAGAATAAAGTTATTTAACCTGCTCAGTTATGTCACCAAACATATCAGAAACAGTATTAAAATGAAGCTGTCATCATTTTCATTCAATAGGAATCCAAACAATGTTCACAGGTTTTTTCCAGAGAGTAACACAAATGTTTTCCAGCTGTATGAAACACTTTGAAGACTTATTCTGAATGGTAGACTCACTTCTTGTTTGAATTTAATATTAGGCAACTTTCTTGCTACATTGTTGTCTCTTGGTAGTCACTACACAGTGTAATAAAAGAAATAAGGACCCCCCATGTTGATAAAATATAGTATGTCTGAAGGGAGCAAGCATGTACACGTGTTTAAAATAGAATGCACAGATCAAATGTTTTATTTGGATTGGAGCTGCCACAAATCAGTAGCTAACAAAAGGATGAGTGCTATCCCAAGGCTGCAGTCTGTAAATAAACAACTTTAAAAAGAAACTGTTCTGAAGGAAACCTCCACTCTCACCTATCATACAAAGCATCAATCTGTCTGATGACAGATTCATCATTCAGTGAAACTGAAGTTTGACTATGGTACCTAATGGTTCTGTTGAATGACTCCGAAGTTATTAAATAAAAGGGAATTTGTTAGAAGGCAACAAGACCCTTCCACCTAATGAGACTTAAATTCCCTATAAATACTTCAGCAATCTCTAAATTAAACCATCTGTGGTATTAAGAGAGGCCCAGGGATGATAAGCCTCAGAGTTCCCCTATTTTTAGCCAGCATGTTAAACAAATCTTCATAACAGAACCACACTGTCAAAAAGCAACTAAACTCCAGAGAAGAAGCCACCCAAACTCTAACCATCAGTCCCTTCTGAAACTTGCCTTTTTAGTGCTACAGTTTCCAAAATACCTCCAGCCTACAGAGAGTGCTTTAAACTTGCAGTACCAAGTGAGCTGCAAAGTCTGTGTTTTAATGAAACTCTGCACTGCGAGAAGGTAAAGTCTCCAAGAATGTCCTTATGAGAAGTAATGTGAGGCTTCTGCTGCAGGGAAGCCGCAAATTATAAGACATTATATGTAGTCCAGAAGAAATGTAAGAAGTTAATTTTCTGTGGTTTTTGAACTGTTCCTAATATCAGCAGCCATATTATAAACTAAAAATTTGACTTATAACCCGGTTGGAAAAAAAACCCAATAAACAACCAAACAAAGCAACCCAACAAACCAATGCGTTCTTTTGATCTACAATACATAATGTAAGCCTTCCTTCCTCTTACTTTTTTCTCACCTCTAAAGTATCAATCCTAGCGTAAACAAAAGTTTATTAGCATGAACACAACAGAAAGTTCTTGCCAGCTTTCCTGTGCTCCAGAAAAAGCCTGGTGATGCAGTGGATGCTTAGGATACTCTCAATGTTACTAGATCCAAGCCACGGCAGACTCAGGAATTACATGAGCAGCTTTTCACTTAACGACGGTCCCTTACCTTGACTGCCCAGCACAACAGCAGCCACATTCAGAAGAGCAGCATCACTCTAACAGCTAATTAAAAATCACTGGTGCTTATCAATCTCTCTAAAATAGATACATGCACATCTTAAATGCTGTCCAAAACCAGTAAACACTTACACTGGCAAGCGGCATGCAGGCACATCCTGCCTGAGTTTCTAACAAGTTTGCAGGAAACCAATGCAGTTACTCCCCCTCCCACAAATGAGTAGGTAATATACGGACTTTAACGCTAAGCATTTCTCAAGAACCTTCATCAAGAACAAAAACCAAGGAAACACAAGAACCAGAATATTCCCATATATCACAGGTAGACGAATGAAACGAAAGCTGCTGGCAGTTAACAGAAGACGCAGACAGAGTAGAACTCTGTAACTCTCAGTACATGAAGTGATTTAAGAAAAGCTCCTTCCAAAAGTGGTTTTCTTAAAGCCTAAAACTAGGCTTGCCTGGAAATATGTCTACCACAAAACGATACCGGAAAGAAATCAGAAGCTGGACAGGTATTTACCTCTAACTGTACATACTTTTCATATCCTCAGATGAGAAAGGAATTGCACACGTGCAATTCTCACACAGCCATTCCTCCTTAACTTCAGCTGCATCCTACCCTATCATAGCTAGACCTGCATTTCTTGGTCAGTTACACTTGAGATTCATTCTTCTTCAGCCATTTTCCCAGAACCAAATTTTGGCGCTCCAGGCTCTGCTATAGCAAAGTAGGCTATGAAACTCTGTCCCAGAGTACAGAAAACACACATCATTTATAACACTGAGTGAAGAGATGTTTTCCAGATCTTCTAAAGTGAGCACTGTGTGTACTGGTCACAGAGGAGTGGAACAGATCCACTGCAATGTCCATCCAGCAGGCAAATTACAGCCAGAGATTCATTTACTCTACATAGTATTAGATTACATATATCAGGATCGTAAAGTGAATGCTGTAGTCTCCAAATGTGCAAAACAGTTTAATCCTCATATTTTCAGTTTTCAAAGTATGACTGCATTCAATAGTTTGAAAACATTAAAAAGAAAAACAAAACAAAAAAAAAATAACACCAAACAACTCAAGAGTTCCTACCAGTAGAAGAAACAGACCATTTATTTTAAAACACAGAGGGAGGAGGAAGAAGAAACAAGCTATTGGTAACATGAAATGTAATTTTCATAGTGCACAAGTACTTTGGGTTAATTACTGCTAAGGTGGTTAGACTATTCAAGTTTAATCAACTGAGCTCTACTCTGCTGCAGATGCTAACATCTGTAAAAGTTCTAGCTCCTTCAGGCATTGTAGCACCTGGAGAAGCCACAGGGAAGGTAACATGGAGTCTTCTTGGCATTACTGCAACAGCTGTCAGCTCAGGAGGAGGCATATTCTGACTTGCACCAGACAGCAGCGTTGTACAAACCCACATTCTCTCTTATTAAATACAGTCTATAAGAAACACTAGGAAATCTGCACTGAGAGCAGACTTACCATACGATAAAAATATCAGAATTCATTATGAAATGTACTTAAGGCTTTTAATTTTGTCACATGGGTATAGACCTTGATTTGGCAATTGTTTCATGTGGCAGATATACCACCAACAAAAACATACTATTCATGGTGACATTGTAACTTCTGCCTAACAGTGCAATATCTTTGACTTAAACACAAATTTTAACAGGACTGTTGTTTAAAACCACAGTCAAAAAGCTGAAAAATATTTATTACACAAACTTATTTTCATGATTTCTCTTTTCAGTGGGTCTACTAACTGTAAGCAAAAATGTAGGCTCTAATGAAAAAACATTAGTACAAGAACCCAATAAAGATATACTGGACACTACAGAAAACTGTTCATCCTTCACCTGTTCAATCTTGGAACAAAGGACCAACAGTTTATTCCTGTTTCTTGCAACATTCCAGTTGCAAGATGAACACCACAAACTTCCACAAAGTGAGTTATAGAGTTGTAAATACAGCAGGATCAGTACAAAGAAAGCACTGCAGCCCTTCCCATGTGAAGGCCACACTACAGCATACCACAATCACAAAAAATAACAAGCAAAAGTTTTAAAAAGTAGAGATGCATTCATTGGGATTTCTTTTACGATGGTATACTACTAATAATGATCACTTTTCCAGGTTAAATTCCCACCCAAATTGTCTGCATGGAAATAAATGCTAATATTGGCAAACTACACTGCAGCGGCAGAAAAGGTACAAAGCAGTATCATCGCTCCTAGGTTTTCATTTGCTATTTACTCAAATCCTTTCCAAAGCCCTAGCACTCCAGTACACGCTCATGAGAGAGGTATTTTCATTGACAACATGCCCAAGAATATCTGGAGTAACAAAAAGCAAAGAAGAACTTAACATTTCCCTCAACTTCACAAAACCAGAGTGCTACAAAATAAAAACATAGTGCAACGCTGGTAACTTCAATATGTTCCCCAGATTCACTGCAATAACAGAATAGCCTAGCATGTCTCATAATATTTAATAATCTTGCTGCAAATCAGTGCAGCAAGAACAATCTCCCTTGTTCTTACAATAAACTGTGGTTTGGCTCTTCCTAACGCTGCAGAAAATACTCTCTGAGCATTTCCACAGTGCTACAATAACTAAATTGAATACTAAAAAGTGTAGTACTAATGCCATGTACAAAAATAACTCAGAACTTGAAATGTTTTGATACTCTTACAAGTCAATCTACTTCTACAGGAAAAAGAAACCAGACTTCAGATTACGGTTCCACAAAAACCTGTAGACATTACAATTTTTAAAAGATTTTCTAGAAGGTAAGAGCAGTCTTTCAGATGTAAAACACTTATGAAACTTACTCCGCAGAGAATATCGACTTCTTTTCTTTATCTCAATCTGTAAACACAGTAGGTAAAGATGAAAACTGTCAATCTATTATAGTCAATCACCCATTGATCTCAATGGGGTAATGCAAGACTAAAGAGAGACAATAGCTTTTACAGATTAGTGAATTTGTAGATACCACCATTATTTGTTCAGTACATTATCATACTCAGCTCACATGGAGGGGACAGACTCGCCTCTCCCTTTTTGAACACTGCTTTACTGTACCATTTCTCTTTCACTCATGGCTCTGCAATGTAGAGTATTTCCAGATCTGTCTGCTACAATTCTCACTCTTCAGTTCAGACTCTGCTTCCAGTCTCTGTCGAGTAGATCCAGTGAGACGATCACTTACTAAACACATCCAAACACCACACGTACTATAAACTGATAACACATACACCTAAAGTAATCATTAGGCCTTACAGAGCCTCATCCTAGTGATATCAGAGTGGAAGGCAGCATACACATCTCCCAGTCATTCCTCACACTGCTTCAAATCTCCACAGCAGTCTAAAACAGAGATGACATTGGGATGGCTCCTATCATAAAATCTCTTTCCCATGGTCCATGGCCAAGTAATGTATCCAGAGGAAGTATTTTGATGACTTAATGCTAATACTGAAATTATGATATAAAACAAGGTGTTAGAAGAAGTGTGTATTCAAAACTCAGAGAATACAAAACTAAATCTCATTTTACTTCAAAGGAGACAAAGTCAGTTACCCAGGCAGACACCCAGTTATTGATCCACTCTCATCTGAAGATTTTGAATCAAATTATTAAATCTAGAAAAGTAAGAGCTCAAATATGCCCAAGGCAGGCAGATTCCTGGGGGTTCCTGACAGAAGTGTAATTTTTAACACAGCTTTTAGACTCACTGTAGTTATTCCCTCCCATCTGCTTACACTTGTGAAAAACAGAGGCTTTGGTATCCAAAAGAGAGATCTGAATGGGTACATAAAAAATACTCGTGGATACAATTTAAGAGGCCTTGCAGTCTAAACTGAAC
Organism: Hirundo rustica; assembly: GCF_015227805.2. Classification (NCBI taxonomy): domain Eukaryota; kingdom Metazoa; phylum Chordata; class Aves; order Passeriformes; family Hirundinidae; genus Hirundo; species Hirundo rustica. Next base: position 18,304,423 of record NC_053458.1, read on the forward strand.
CCAGGCATCCTAGATGATACCCCCTTGAGCTGTTTCTAATCCATCTCAACACAAACAAGACTAGAATGATAACAGTTATCTTGAGAATTGCAATATACCTACTTGCATTGCCAAACAAATCAGAATCACCTCTCCTCAAATCACCCAAGAGATTTTAATTACAGGGTCAGGCTTGAAGATACAGAAGTAAGATTGGCTCTTCTCACCATTCCAAAACTTTTGAGGTATTTTAAAATATCCTACCTTCTAAATCTTACATTCAGCAGTATAACCTCTCATTCAGAGAATTAGCTTTTATTTTGACTGCTTGATCTTTTGTGTCATTCAGGAACGTGCTACTCCTTTTCCACGAATTCAACATGCAAGTATTGAAGCATTATTTTTGACTGCTGTTTCATCTTCAAAGGCAAGACTTGGGCTTTGAAGACTCAAAGTTAACTAAAGCTGACTTCTTCAACCCAGCTTGGATATTCAGGCTCCTAACACACACTAAATGAATGGACAGAGTAGGTAGGGGTATATGTAAAAAATTCTCAAAAAACCAGCCAAGATGCTAGCTGCTAAGACTTTAGTTGCTAAATATCTGACAGGGTCAGAGACAAATCAGAGTCATGCCTTTCTTTTACCAAAGGTTACCACTTTGCACTTGCTCATGAGGAAATTAAGCTCTACTTTTCCATCTGAAAATAGAAAAAAAATCAAAACTGTTTCACAGCAACCATTATCAGATCACCTATGTTCAAGCCCTAAGCTGTGAAAGTTCTAAATTCAGGCACTTACTCAAAAATCAGGAAGAGCAGGGATTTGAACTCACATATTTAACATGTGAAATACTTGGTAAACCTCTAGACTATTGGCTTTCGGTATCAGAGAGTTTCTAAGCCCCCTCTGTACATCTGGTTAACCTGTAAGGACTGAATCAGTGTGGGACAGGAAAAGTTTATTCGGAAACCTACTGCAGAGTTTAGTGTTGAGAAGCTCTTTTAAGGAAGTGCACTCCAAGTATTCTGGCAGCCTTTAGGTGCTCTTGGGCTTCAGGACAGTAAAGTGGCAACTCCTAAGCGACTTGACTAATTCCCCTCCACTGTCTCATAACTACCAGGTACTTTATCTGACCTGGGAATCTAAAATATATTCTCTCATATTCTCAGCCTCCTCAGTATAAAAACTGATTAAATCATCAGTCCATTTCTTTGAAAAATACTATATACTGTTCAATAAATTTGAAAGATAGATATATTCTGTTGAAGAGATGTGCAGCATTTCAAAAATCCCATTTCCAGAGAAAGAAGGTCCAAATGGATACGTCCAAGGACGCAAACTAGATGCTGTATTCAATAAACATATCTATTTCTGCTTAGAATGATATGAAGCACTATAGACACTGTTTTGGTGCTATATATGGTACATTACTCATTCTGAGAAGTAGTTAGCTGAGTATTTTACAAATGGAAGAAAATAGCTACTTGCACACACAGTTGTGATTCAAAGCCTTCATTTAAGCAATGACACCCATCCATCTGAAGCATGCAATGGTGCATGCTTTTTTCTAACAGTTCTTTACATACAATGAGAAAATTTAAATATACAACGTGTTTATAGCATATCAGGCGGTCTTTCTAGTACATCAGCCTGATGCTGATGTTGGACGAGCACCTGACAGCCCAGCAACCATTCCATCATTCATTAGTATATACCTCTGCAGCTTTCAGAAAGAGACAGATGATCTTCCCTTGGAGACCAGCACAGCTTGACTGTACTGATGGGTGCCCAGTTTGACCTCTAAATCTCTGGGGAGCATTTCACAACAAAAAAAGATTAAGAAGTGATTAACTGATTAAATATCTTGTCTCCTCAACAACACTACAGGAGGCATTTAAGGAATAAACCCCCTAACTTTTATATGTGTAAATTGCCCATAATAGTAAAAATGATAAAAAAGTATTTTGATAGACTTTTTAAATAAGTTTCTACTATTGGTAGCAATTTGTTTTTTTCTCTCAGCTGTTCACCTACTGACACAGGAAGTATTCAGACATTTTTATAATGCCATGAAATTTGACAAAATCACATTACCACCACTATTATTACAACCTCTCAAAAATTCAGTGTGTCCATGATCCAAACCTAGTAACAGAGTACAAGAAAGCCATGCAGGTTTTACATACTTCCATGTAAGAATCTTTTCGTTTTGAGGCACAGAAAAAGCATGCTTAGCCTGATCTGAATTGCTGCAGTGTTCTTGTTAAAAATCACCATCTGTCAGAGATTATCCTGTTTTACACAGAGAGAACATGCATTAATTATTAATCCTACTCCTCACAGAAATGTACTCACACAAGATCAGGACTATCCACGGTGTTACAGGAGTATTAGTGTTCTTAGTAGGTAGTCTCTGGATGAAACTCGGGATTGATCCATTGAGAACTTCCAGCAAATGAGCTGCTTCAGGGAAGTTCACTGGCCACATGGTAGGGCATCATCTCAAAAGAAGCAACATCTGAATTCCTAGGGCTTGAGTCTGTTTCCATGAGCCAACATAAATACAGCATACAATACAGATATTTCATTTACTAATGCATGCACTGTGGCTCTATGCTGTGCACACACTGAAGCTCATGTTCAAGTATAAGAATTTGGCCTCATTTAAAATTAAATGCAAGAGCAAGAGCTTTCTCAGTGTTGGCCAAAGTGCTCAGGACTTTGCTGAGTCTTCCATGTATGCTGAGGGAAGGAATTCCTAGCTGTAAAGCGGCACACTGATGTGCCAGACCTGATTTATCTGCCATGAGAATCTGAAAATTGGCAAAATAGAAAGATAAAGCAAGCTTGTCACAGATCTTAGTGAAGGACAATGAAAAGGGTTCATTCTTCCCCAAGGAATTCCTTAATCACATGTAATTTCCTAGGGAAGGTGGTATAGATCACATTTTTGCTCTAATACAGTTTTATCTATTTCATATATTGCCTTCAGTTAAAACTTCATTACTGCTGAGCTTGTTGCCTTGGTCAGAGGTGAACTGACCAGGCAAATCATTTCATCATGAACTAACTTCTTGCAGGTTTTAGTACTTCAATTTGAAAAAAACAGTAAGAAAGACTACTGAGCAAAGTAATTGCAGGGCAGGGGGAGAGAGAAAGAAATAAAGAAATTTATATCATATAGAAGTGTCTGGTATGAGACGGCTCTTAGTACCAGGCTTTATTTGATGCAAAGGATGCCAGAACCTCTACCTCATAACAAAAAACAAAACTGAAAGTTGATTCTCCAAACAAGAAGTAAGACATGTCAGAACGTGAAGGACTCTTCTGGCTAAATAAAAAATATACTTATGTCCATAAATCTCAAAACTTTGATGCAGTTTTTAAGGTACATAGAAAATATACTAACGTCCATAAATCTCAAAACTTTGATGCAGTTTTTAAGGTACTTTAAAACATAAGTTACATTGTAACCTATGTTACCATGTCTGTACCTTTCTGAGCAAGGAAGAGGTTAAAAATCTTGCTTTCTGAAAACCAGAAAATTCTCCACTGAAAAGCTGCCTAAGCTGCCAAGGATGGAGGGATAGTACTCCAGTTGGAACTCATTACAGACAACATAGGAGAGCTGATCCAGCTTTTTATTTACTGTAGAGGCAGAAATGACATGAACATCTTTCTATGTAGACCTAGAAAAATATGTTGGCCCTGAAGCCAAGGATCAGAACATAATCAACCCTGCCAAAATGAAATAGGTTATTTGTTTTTTTAATTTAGTGAGATTTGGCACTGATTTATGTATTTTTCCCTGGAGGAACTATTTATATTCTTCAGAGCACAGATGATAATTGTTAATTTTCAGTGGCCCTGCATAAAGAAATAGCAGGTTTATTATTTTGAAACAAGAAGACCACAGTTTTCAATCTGGTAAAGAGCAACAATTTCAGTTGATCCATTTTGTCTTTTCCAGAAGGTGGAACTTTCAAGGAAAGCTTTTCAAGTAAGGACACGGCCAAGGTACTCTCAGTGTCAGCACCTGCGACAAGCAGGAAGAGAAATGCAAATTTCACATTAAAAGTTCACCTTCCATCAAATGAAACATACCTAAGGACTTCTCCCATTCTCACATGGTTCATCTTTTTCAGCACAAAGCAAAAAGTGGTGTCAGTGAGAACATAAAAACAACAGGTATCTTGTCCTGCGATGCCCTTCGATGCCCTTTTCCAGAGACACTCCTGAGAAAGGATTTTACTCACATTTACACACTACCATTCCAATACCACATCCACTTATCGGTACTTACAGTGCATACTATAGCTCAGGTTATATTTCCAGTTCAGATTCGGCTGCCTGTGTGTGACAGGGTCATGGGAACCTGTCAAAAGACCTTCCCAGGACTCTGCTTACAGACCTCACTTCAGAGGCTTAAACCATACAGCAGCTCTGAGCAGCTCACTCAACTGAGTGACTCAGTCATTACGTATGGTTTGACCCTTTGTAAACTTCCACATCCTAATCTGCTTCCCTGGCAGTCAGAGCTGGACCTCAGTTCTCAGGCTGCTTCTGGTGAGAACTTTGACCACTCATCAATCACACACAGAGTGAAGAAGAAAATATGAGTCTGGAAAGATACCACCTTTCCTACAGCTATTCCATAAGCAAAGGATGAAAGATTAAAGTACAGGACTTGGCTCTGTCCCCTTTGCTAGTCAAAGCAGAGGGAGCTACTAAAAAGTAACCTGGAGACAAAACAAGAATTTTAAAAAATGGAACAAAAGAGGATAAAATTACCTGCATAACACCAAAAAAAGCCCACTCCTGTCTCCCTATTAGGATATCTGTAACTGGTCATCATGGATGAGGGGGAAGAAATCCACCAAAATAACCAGCTGAGAACATCTTGCTTGAAAACGTGGGAAGAGTTCTAAACTTCCCTGCTGTTTTAAAACAACATCTATCTCAACAAGCAGCACAGAACTACCATTATTAGTCCAGTAAAGCTAAGAAACCATAAATAAATGACACCAAAAGCAATAAAATAATTGACGCTACCTATTTTGCAAGAAAATTATTCTTGGTTTTTGCTCTATGGCTTGCTGGAGATTTTTACGCAAGGAGTTGTGGTAGTAGGTCGTAGTAACATTTTACCAAAAGAGTCCATCATATAGTTCAAAATTACACTCTAAAAAACCAAAAACACCTCAACAACTTTATTTTATCTACTTAAATTAAAAATCCTGTCAATACATAACACTTATCCTAAACAGTGTCTGGGTCATCAGGTACACAAAATGCAACACTGGATTTTTCTGATGAACTTCTACTGGGACAATGGGCACTGCTGGTGGCTCTAAACTCTATGGCTTGCTTTCACAAGGCTGACTTCTAGCAAAGCATCCAAGGATTGCACTAGATCTCCCAGAAATTCTTGCTAAGCCCAAGCTGTTTCTTTCAAATGTAACTTATATGGCTTAAAGACTACCACACCTCGGCCATAACACGGTATCAAATACTGACTTAGCTCTTCAATGCAGAGAATTGAAAAAACTGAATGGGGGACAGAGAGAAAAATTTGAAACAATCAGATTTTTCAGAGTATTCTCACAAAGCCTTGCTAATATCCATATTAATTAGTGACCTCCTCATACTGCAATAAATATACTTGTCAGCAAACCACTAAAAAGAGCAACAACCAAATGATAAACAGGAGTCTTTCCACAAAGCCAGTCCATTAATTACCACATGCTTTTCCACCATTATTCATCACATGGATAATAAATGAGCCATAACATAAGGTTTATTTATCTTGTGATTACTTCCCCCTAGATCATCAGCTGCAGAGGTTTTACGGTACTGCTATATTCCATCAGTGCAAAACTTGAGCAGATTGTGTTGACCCAACGAAAAAAACTTCAGAACAAGAAAAAAACAGAACACTGTTTTTCTATAGAAAAACTTACAACTATCAAACTACTGAAAAATACCCCAGCTATTGCAGCTCAAATTTTGGTGATACAGTACAGACAGACATTTTAGAAATGCTCACGGACACAGCTCCTTCAGAATATTGTTCATCTTTATTCCTTCACAGAAACAGGCACATCAAGCTGTTCTGTATTTCTGTTCATGCAGTGAAACAAGGACTGAGGAAAAACATTCCTTTTTTAAGCTACTTGCAATTTAAAACAATACTTTAAAATTAATTAAAAACCATTCTTTTCCAAAAGAGTATCTGGAAAGTCAAAACTAAAATGAGAAAATGCTTTCTTCAATTTCATTTTTTTATATACTCTAAAATATAAACTAAGACATTAAAATGGGGGGAAAAATCAGAGGGTATCATTCCATTAGGATTATTTGTCAATGAAGTTTCATTAAACTCTAAAAAAGAAAGAAAACTTGTCATCACAGTTTTGTCCTTCAGGGAAATTTATCTTGGTCTCAATTTTTATAATAGTGAGTTATCTTACACATATAGATTTTCTCTTGGTTATGGACTTACTTAATCAAGTTTCATTTGCTCATTCTTTTCATGCAATAGTAGCTGGGATGTTTTTCTAAATGGCATGTCTCAAAGATATTCTTTCTTTAATATGTAAACATTAAGACCTCTTGAATTCTCACCAATTTTGAAAATCTGATCATTAGCCACTTATCTAGAAAAAAATTTTGAAAGGGTCTTACGGTAATCTATCCATATATAATGCAAGTTGCACATCCAAGCTCTCTGCAGGAATTTTTGAAAATCTCAGCCTACATGCAGAAAAATTAAACCAAAACTACTTCAGGGATCTTACCTTTCTGATGCCTTACTGCCCCCAAAGCATGCTTACTTCTTCCTGGTTCTAAGCAAGCACTACAAGGAGCACCTGTGCCAACTTCACCACACAATCTGACCTGGTCTTCTGCCATCATTAAGCCTCAGCAGCTGTTTTGTTTTAACCAGGGTCCAATGTCCAGGGCCACGGACACATTCACTCCATATTATATACTGGAAACAGCGTCTTAAGCTTGCTCCACAGTTTTTTTTCCTACTGTTAATAAGAATAAATGTAATCAAACATCTCTTTGCCTGTCCCTTTTACCAAACCAAAATGGCAAAGAAACCTGAAAATGTCCCATAACAGAAGTAACTAATTTAAAGCTCCATTTTTGAAGGAAGGCTCTGACTTTGATTCTGGAAGTAATGCAAGAGTAACAGTGTGGTTATTATTTTATTACATTATCACATATTTGCAGACCTGATTCCAGGTGATAATGGAAAGACTGCAATGGATTTTGGTTTTCAGTCTCTTAAGTATTGCTTTTCTCTATTTCACCTTTTTTTTTTTTTTTTTTTTTTTTTTTTTTTTTTTTTTAAGATATAACCATATTTAGCTTTTAATTCAAAGCAGAGCTCTAGTTTATAGCACATAAAGATGTCTCTGAAGCACAAAGTACTGAATCAGAGAAAGGAAAGCACATCCCATCCTACAGTGTGACATGAGTTATTTGCATAGTTGCCACAAAAGTAATAATTACACTGTAACTCAATAGGAACAATGGTAATTTCACAGTAGCTCATGTTGTTGTTATCACCCTATATCCTGATAACTGTGAAATTAATTTGTGGCACCACTGTATGTGTCAGCTTTAAGCTGTTCCCTAGGTAACATTATGCTACCATAGAGAAGGAATGCTTGGCAGTAAAATGGGTAGCAGCAGATTGATTATACCAGAAGAATCTTCCCTCTACATACAAATAACTTGGCAATCAGAGACAATTATTAGAAAAAAATCCTCCCACTGTTTTTTTTTTCTTTCTTTTTTTTTTTTTTTTAATATTTAAAAAAAAAAAATAAAATAATTAAAGGCAATAACTGACTGTTCCCTATCTACTGGAGGAAAGGTAAAATAAAATCAGCAAACTACCAGACTATATTTAGTGCCACTGACCACTGCAGCCAAGATGCAGTATAAAAAAGCTGAAAGTTTCCTTTCTCTTCTTGTAGTAATTTCCACAGTTAACCACCAAACTATAATTTTAAATAAAAAAGCAAATAAAGCACTAAGACTTATTTAAGACAGCAACAACAGTGTAAGTTATGCTTTCAGAAATAATGCTCACTTCATCTGAGTGGTACAGTCCTTTCACCTCTGAACACTCAAAATTATTCTGTGCTACTACTGTCAGAAAGGAGTTCCACACTAAATATAAAAGACAACACTGCCACACAATGCACAGAAATAATTACAAATTTACTGGTGAAAATTCAGTGCAGCAATAATTGAAGGTCTGGAAAGCATTAAATTATGGAATTTAACAAGGGAATTAATGAGTGATTCATAACAATAAACAAAACATCAAGTTTAAAATTTCCAGTCGTTCTGCTTTGTACAGCAGAGGCTTTGGATTAAAGAAAGATGCTATTTATTTTCATAGAACTTGGATTTCTTTTTTTATTTCTAATTAAGGCCTGCTTGTAGCATTAGAAATGCATACTGTAATGACTTGTTCTCTCACTGTATATTTGTTTGTCTGCAAGGAAATAGATGAAAAAAGATCACAGCATGTTACAAACACTGACTCAGTGGTTCCACTGGAGTTTTGTTACTGAAAAAGCAGCACCATCTCAGTGTCAGCACTAGTCATCAAAGGAAAGCAAGGTGTTGAGCAGATACTCTGATCCAGGATATCCAGGGACAAGCATGTTTTGTCACTCTCTGGCTTTGATCTCTGACGGATCCTCTTCTTGTGATTGCTGTCCCCAAAACCCCTGCCAGGTGATGTTCAAATGTGGGGGATGGGGTTGGGTTTGTTGGGTTGGTTTTTTTTTTTTTTACAATCCAAAATAGACCTTTCAAAGCTCTGAAAGCAGCTGTATGAGCCTAAAACCAGCCTGGACAATCCCAAATGAGTATTCTTCATTAAATACTGGCACATACTATGCTAAATTATGTCACTACTGAGAGGAAAATTTTGACCACCCCATACTTAATTATTCAGTCAGAAAGGCACTCCAATCATTATCACTATTGACCCAGGAATTCATCCTATATCCTTTGCCAAATCAGCATGTACCCTTGTCCACTCAACATGCTCTTCTTTCACTCCCCACTGTGTGAGGCAATTCTCATGCACAAGGACCCTTAAACACTGACAACACACACAACACACATTTGTAGTCAGCAAGCTCACCATATTAACCGCATGGAGAATTTGCTGCTGCTCTCAATGCTAGTAGGAATTACTATGGGATATCAGTAGTGATTAATCCCCAATTTCAGTCCCGTTAATAACTGTCTGCAGCTTGCTTTGCTGGACCTCTGCAGGGTGTTGATGCTCAGCTAGCTCAGTAGTAGGGTTTTTTTCTTCCCCCAACCTGATACTACTTCTGCCTGCAGGAGCGTGGGCCAAGGCTGATGGTTGGCTGATTTAACCTCTGTGCATCTCCTTTGTTCTTTATTTTCTGGTACACACTCTTCACACGCCAGTGTTTCCACAACTCCCACCAGCTGGAACAAACACACCCTCTGGAACAACAAATACTGCCAATGACAACCAACCTTCCATTTGCTGGATCAACGCTGCCAAAGGCATTCAGAAATACTTCAAGACAGGTGTATGTATGTATGTATCTAAAGACCTTTGGAAAGTTTTAAACACCTGTTGTATTGTATGCCCAAACTTACTACCACAGAGAAAATGTCTGTGAGCAAGAGCTGTCAGATACCCTTCTAAGAATACTGACTGAAGACTGAAAAATGAGCAGAAATAAACCCAGGTGCAATAGAGCTGGTATTTTTACCTATGATGGTATTCAATAGCTTGTTTGGAACTAGCAGCTCTCTGAGCTTTCTGTGGTTCACAAAAAGAAAACTCAGTACTGTTTTTAGTATGCACTGACACCCTCTGTTTCAAGACTGCTAGTGAGGCTAAAGACTAACTCCTTAATTGTGAACTATTTCCTAATGCTCCACAAGTGGTGGCTGCTCCTCACCACATTTGAAACACGAAAAGATATGCCATGGATCTGTTTATTAAGCCACTGCCATGGTATTTTAAATATATATATTTTTTGCCGAGGACTGTTTAAAGCTCTAAAGAATATCAATGTATCTTTAAGATAGTTGCAATGGGCTGGCACCACAGTGCAACAGTGTTATTTACTGACTCAGGGAATGGCTTTAAAGCAATGTGAAAACTAGTCAAGAATGAGACCAACTGCAGAAATTCTAATTCCTATCCAACCCCTAGGTCTCTACAGCAAAATGACTACCAAATGAAATGCCTCAACATTTCTGGTTTCTCCCAGCTGCCAAATGGTTGATACATTATTACTTTCCACACTTCAAAAAGAAAGGAGACATTTTGTTGCTATCATGCATATATTGTCAGTTAAGATTTAGTTTTAGATACATTCTTCCTCAAAAAATAGGACATTTTTGAAGGAACAATGTACATAATTCGAGCTAATTAATGGAGTACTTCTTTCTGATTTCAGAAGATATAGCAGGATTTTTTTTAAATTGTGTACATGATCTCTAACCAGACAGAAATTGCATTTGATTACTAGAACTACAATGCTGCAAATGTAGCACCTACAGAGAAACTTTTTCAAATATCTCTAGAATATCATAATATCTCAAAATAAAAATGTAAAATCCTTGCAATGAAACGACATCAAATACATCTCACAAGACAATTGTCGCATACATTCAGCCAGAGTTATTAGCTGGCACGCAAAGTCTTGGAATAATTTCCATTGCGCCTCCATCCAACTGTAAGCTTGACGCATTACCTTGGAAGAATGCCATGTTTCCCGCTGTGCTAAACTTACTGAAACAAATAGGAAAGCAGCATTGCTGTGTTACATCCCTGCTCTACTATTGTGTAATTGGCCCACACTACAGGAACAGCACTTTATATTACAAACATTGAGTTAACAGTATCAACTTGTGGCTTTGTGCTCCCAGCACAAAAGCAATGAATCCTTGTTTTACATCAAGAATTAAATGACTATGATAGAAAAGATAATATTAAGAGAAGTTGCATTTCAAGGCTCTGTTTTCAGTTTTTGTTTTAAAACAAAGAAAATTTTATGAATTATGACATTGTTATACTAGCAGGAGAAAGAAAAGTTAACAATGCCAATAGCAAAAGGATTACTCAGACCTTTCCAAATTAGAGGTAATGTCTTCATTCACCCAGTGCACCCAAATAAAATAAAGGAATAAAAATTGATCAAAGAAGCAGGGAGCTAGTTTTACACTTCCTGAAACAGATCTATTTCAACTAAGAAAAAGGGAGAAAAATTCATTCTGTATGGTCCCTGCTGGTTAAATGCCTTCCTGTAGCATAAAGGGAAATTCAGGGATCTCATCTGCAGTTGGGTGAAGAATGGGTCTCTCTCCTCTGAGATGTTAACCACCCTTTCTCATAACTCTGCCCACAGAAAGATTTGTGCCTAGAACATACCTGAAAACTACTGTGCCTATGAGCAGTGTGGCCCAGAAGCAGAGGGTTTCTACAACTAAACAGCTGGCATAAAGCCTGACATAACCCTTCCTGAGAAGGGATTATTTCAGCTTACTTCTAACCTGATCCTGCAGGCGTGAGCTACAGCCATGGACATGCACGTCCCTGCAGCCTGCCCATCACAGCTCCCTGTGCCAGCCATGCTAGGGACAGCATGGCAGTGCTCACCTGCCTCAATTTGCACTTGGAGCAGCAGCGCATCCCCCGGCCGGCACACACTGCCTTGCAGTCCCCGCACAGCTGGTACCCGTGTCTGGGAGGCGACACCGAGGAACCTTACAGGCAGGCCATGACTAAATGTGTGACTCCACACAGGAGCCATTTGGGCTCATCTAACTACCCAAAGAGAGAAGCCATGCCGCATGCTGCTAATTGTGCAGCTGCTCCTCAGTGCAGGCTGAACGATGCATTCAAGAAACATCTTCTGTTTAGGCTACTACAGCCACGTGGCCAGCGGTTCTCAACCATGCTTGCCACAGCTCTCTTTAGTGGAACACACTCGATGGACACAGAATCTCTCTTTAATAAATAACCATTCCCGTTTAAGTGTTTTTAAACAGTTCTGTATAGTTCTTTAATTCCAAGAAGAATAATTCCCACCCCAATTAAATATTTAATGTGAGAAGCCGCAATGGCATGCCCTTCAGGACAGAGAGGGTTAACAACACCAGCAGTTGCCATGCGAGCAAATTTGCAATGGGAAGGCTGAGGGGTGGATACTGTGAGGCACAGCGCAACATCTAACAGCCAGCCATGAGCCAAGCAAGGCACTGTAGCTCCCTGGGAATAGAAACTGTTCTACACGTGCTCAAGTGCATTTTCTCTTCATTAGAAAAACACAGATAAGCAGGAAGAGGTGCTAGAAAAGCCACTTTTTGCTCAAACAGGAAGATATATCAGGTAGGATAAAAAGAAAATTTTTTTTTTTTTTTTTTTCTATTTTAAAACACTCCTCAAAGAGTGTTTTCTTGTCTTTACGGTAATATTGTCAGATAACAATTTTAAATTCTTTTTCTTCATTTGATACATTAATTGCAAAGGAAATGCTTCGTTAATAATGATTAATGACTACAAATGAGGAAAAATCTTCAGTAGGCAAAACAGCAGTAAGAGAAGTATTTGTGGCAATAATCAGTACCGTTAAATACTCCTATTTGATAGTAGTAATAAAAGTAATAGTCCTTACAAAGACAGCAGCCATAATTACTTTATTAAATTTTAAAAGTACTATATATAGTAATAGTAAAGGCTAATTTTAAGGGGACAATAACAGAAATATTAAATACTATTAAAAATAGCAGTTTAAAAGTAGTCATACTATTTTAAAATAACTTACTTGTTTTCAAATATTATTGTATTGTAATGGTATCAGATTATAAATCAAGGGTTTTTTAAGTATTCTGATGGAAATCACATTATAATTGTTTCTATGCCTTTCCATTAACAGACCAATTATTAAAATTCATTTGAATGGGTACATAAGATATGGTGATATTTAGAACAGTTCAGGGCTTATTCTACAGAAGAGACTTTCTTTTGTTCTTTCTGGGGACAAAAAAACAACAACAACAAAAAAACCCCACAAACAAACAAAAACAACAAAAAAAAACCAAAACAAAACCCTAAAAAACCCAACAAAACCATACAAACTGAAGCCTTCTGCAAATGTCTGCTCCACAAAGAACCTTGTCACTGCCAATACTCTGTGCACCTGACAAAGCACACCCTAGACAAGCAGTCCCGGGCATTCAAGATGGCAGGAGACATCACTCAAGAATAGTTTGCTCCTTTATTCTCTGTTACATCTCTTATATTTGTCTCACTCTGTAAGCAGTATCTTTGTACGAATTGTTCCCTGAGATCCTAACCTTCCTCAGTCCTAGAGATGCCTAGAGATTTTGTAGCCTTGCCTTAGGTGCTAGCGGTGAAAGCCTCTGGGTGGTGTCCTGAAAAACCTCAAGTGGTCTAGGGCTTAAATGGCTGCCCATTAACCTTTCAACATCAAGCTCCAATGAAATAGATTCCTATGTAAAGTATCTTTACTCTTCAGAAATAAGGATGGAAAACTCTGTTAAATTTTCTAGCAGATCAGCTAAATGTATGGTACTGATTTCAGTATATCTTAACAACTGTCTTACTGAAAAAAGTCCAATACACTTTACAGACTTACTTGCAATAAACAGGTTGATTCTATTAGAACATTAAATTTAGATAATCTTTTCTTGGTCTCCCAAACAGCCTCAAGTAAATAAACAGGGTTTAAATTCAGAAGTCTACAGGGGACGGCCAGATTAATTAATTAGGGCACAGCTGGACCCACAGTTTACTCCCTGAAACACCCTCACCCCCACACACAAAACATTTCTAGTAAAATGGATGTTTGCTCCTACATCCAAAAACCACAATAGCCAGTGTAGTATAAAGCTAAAACATCCCTGTGTTATCAACACTGTTTTCAGCACAAATCCAAAACATGACCCCAGAGCAGCTACTGTGAAGAAAGCTCACTGTATACCACCCAAATCAGCACATCAACATAATCAGAAAATATAATGATTACCTGGCAACAATGAACATACAATGGAAAGACACACTACTTAACGCAATTTTGAATGAAGATTGTATTTTTTCCTCAAACCCTTAGCTTCGCTTTATGTCCTGAACTCCAAAGAGAATGTACTCAAAGATACCCATGGCAACAGAAAGTCCAAGGACAACACAAAGAGGAAAAAGACTACACTTTTTCAGGCTTTTGAGAACTACAGTAAATGTCTGAAAGGAAGTAAGTACAGATATATGTAAAATAGCATTTGTAAAGACAGACTGATTTCTGTAGACAAAACAGTAGGAAATGTCCTTTGTTAAATACATGTGGAATGTTGTACTCTCAACAGGCTGGCTACAGATTAAACTAATGACTTCTAAATAAAACCGCATGAGCTTCAACATATTCCACTAAAACATCCGACTTCTTTGCCAAAACTGTCCCAAAGCCCTGCAACATAAAATCAAGCATAATCCACAAAAAGCCATGGCTTATGGCAAAACAACCAGCAAATTTTCTTCACTCATATCTGTACTTTTTCTAAAATTTATGTTTCACGAACCAAATCATTTTTTGACGTGTATAGGCTGGTAGTCCATACACTGTCTCTCTGGTGATCCAGAGCACTTTTTCCTGAATGCCAAGGTAGCAAAGAACACATTTCAGAAATGTTTTCATACTTTGCATTTTAAAAAGCAACAAAGAGGGAACACATGGAGTGAACTCCAAAATCTGTAGTGCAATTTTCTACTCTGTTTGCACATGAGTGGCTGTTAGTCACTGAAAGGTACAGTGCTGCACCCCTGCACGCCACCTTTGGAGTCTTTGTGGAAAGCCATCTGTCACAGTGGTTTTCAAAATCTCTTTCACCACCAACATCAGACAACATCTCCTGCAGTTTGATAAAAACCAAATTTTGACTGTAATCCAATTCTTTTCTTTAAATCATAAAACTAAATGGTTCAAAACCAAAACCTAGCTCTCCTCACCAGAAGTGACAAAAAGTAGGGGTTTTTTTTTTTCTCCTCTCCCCTTTGAATTATTTCTTGAGAATGTGACACACAAATACAAAAATTATGTTTTTACAATATTCAGAACAGACCCAAAGCATATATTGGTCACAGTAATACATATTAAAGAGTACATGAGAAACACAAGATTTTATCAAAAATGTTCACGTAAGATGTTGCCTAAAGCACATTTCAGTATATCAACAAAAGCAGCAATTATCATGCAGTTTCCAAATCTACAAATATTATTTATTTTGCTATTTTACTATATTGCTTGCTATTTTGCTCACAATGCTTTTGTTCCATATCCATGTAAGGGTTATATGCACTACAAAGCATAATTCAAACCTCTGATGTAAAGTAATTGCAATTCTACATCACTGATTGGAATAGCAAAAAAAAAAAAAAAATTCAATATCCTTTCATATTTGCCATTCAGAAACATCATCAATACAGTATTTTAGGTCAGTAAAAGTTGTATTTGTCAGCTTATCCTGGCTAGGTGACTAAAGGAACAGTCAAAAGAAAACAATCTAACTTATCTTGATCTCCTCCCTTTTAACATCTAAATAAACCAGCCTATCACTGGACCAAAAAAAAAAAAAAATTATATATATATATATATATATATATATATATATAACACCCATAAATTAAAAATGAGAAATTATATACAGTATTTTGAACAAGGTATGTGTAGTGATCAGCTGACAAACTTGGAAACTAACTTCACTTTTTAAATTTCTGGGGAAAGTATGAAGCTGATACTCAACAGAACAGTCTATATCACAAGCACAAGACAAGAAGGCACTTTATAATTTTTTTGATTTATACTTGAAAAATATATATAAAGCAATGCAGTTACATTCTTTAATGCAGAAGTTAAGCATTATCACTAGTTTCACAAAATTTTCAGTGAGTTATACCTGACACTTGAAAAAATGGACTTAACACGTATTAGAACCTTCTTTTTCTTTTTAATTGAAATATGAAGTTCATTAATTCTCCATAGAAATTACAAAGACAATGCAAGTTCTAATAACTATCACAAAAATAATTACATTAATGTCATGAATTCCTATACACGCTTGGTGTTACAGCTCTGCGGCACCTGTCTGTGGACAGAAATTATTCCATCGTGGCCAGATCTGAACAATTCATCCCAGGCTCTCAAAGGGTGGCTAGTGGGTGACTCAGAAGTTAGTTAGCCAACAAAGAGCACGGTTAAATTGCACGGGCACAGCTTAACAGTGCCTTGTTAATGCCACTAAACAGCTTCTAGCACATAAGCAGCTTGGTCAGTCATAGCTACCCTTATCCAGGGCAGCCTTGCACCAGGAAGGCATATGGCTAACGCTCGTCAATGCAAGTGATGTTGGCAACCTGTCTGATCTGTAATGTAAACTAAGAATGATAGAGAAGGTCTGATTTCAAAATGGCACTCAAAATTAAACTCGTATTAGCCACATGGATTCTTATAATGGAAGTACTACTGAAAGTTCTCAAGTGCTTCCAACATTCTGCATGCATTTCTATGCAACACCAAACGTGACTAGAATATGCTATTAATAATATGGTAAATTTATAAAATTGTGAAGATGCATTTATAGAAAATAAAATCCAAGGAGAGCAAGTTAAACATTCCCTAAACTCCACAGTTTTATGGGATTTTTTTTGTTTTCACTCGGAGAACACCTCTGCAGTTAATTTTTTTAGGGAATATCTCTAAGCCAAATGCAGCCTAAATAAGAATTAAATCAATAAGCCAATCAGTGGCTTACCTAATTAATATGTCCTCTGTGTCAGAGGATGTTTGTTTCTTGGTGCTGAGATAGATACATCAGAGGAACACAAGCTGGTCACCCAAGAAGCAAAGTGTTGTTGCAGTTTGAAAGTAGCACAACATTTTTGTTGAACGTAAGAAGTAATCTTGCTTTTCCCCAAAAAGCATGCACCAAGCAGCGTTCAAGCGATTGCACTGGAGATAAATGTAAATGTAGAAGAAGGTAGAAGAGAAAATTTGACTTACTCCCTCAGGCCCAAATAAACACACTAACACAAGGCTAATGGCTATTTTAATAGCATCATTAGGTTTAGAAAACATCCGAGATCAAGTCCAACCTTTTACCAAACACCACCTTGTTAACTAAATCACAGCACAAAGTGCCACATCCAGTTGTTTCTTAAACACTTCCAGGGATGGTGACTCCACCACCTCCCTGAGCAGCCTGTTCCAATGGTTAGCAACCCTTTCAGTGAAAAAAATCCTCCTGACATCCAACCTGAATCTTCCCTGGCACAGCTTAAGGCCATGCCCTCTTGTCCTGTCACCGTTTGCCTGGGAGAAGAGGCCAAACCCCATCTTGCTACACCCTCCTTGCAGGCAGTTGTAGAGAACGGTAAATTCTCCCCTGAGCCTTCTCCTCTCCAGACTAAAGCCTGGCTCCCTCAGCCGCTCCTCACAGGACTCAGCCTCCAGACCCTTCCCCAGCTGCACTGCCCTTCTCTGGACTCGCTCCAGCCCCTCAGTGTCCTCCCTGAGGTGATGGGCCCACAGCTGGACACAGCACTCGAGGTGTGGCCGCACCAGTGCCGAGTACAGGGGGACAATCCCTGCCCTGATCCTGCTGGCCGCACCACTGCTGATCCAGGCCAGGATGCTGCCGGACTTCTTGGCCCCCTGGGTCCATGCTGGCTCATGTACAGCAGCTGTCGACCAGCACCCCAGGTCCTTTTCCACTGGGCAGCTTTCCAGACACTCTTCCCCAGCCAGCAGTGCTGCAGGGGTTGTTGTGAGTCAAGTGCAAGATCCAGCACTGCACCATATTAAACCTTACACCATTGGCCTCAGCCCATCAATCCAGCCTGGCCAGATCCCTCTGCAGAGCCTTCCTGTCCTCCAGCAGATCAACACTCCCATCCAGCTTGGGAGTCTTTTGCAAACTTACTGGGGGGGCACTCTATCCCCTTGATCAGATCATCTCTAAATGTAATAAACAGGAACAGTACTGATCCTTGGGGGACACCACTGGGGACCTGTTGCCTGCAGCAGTATTCCCCAAAACTTTGGGGCAGGCTGTCCAGCCACTTCTTAACCCAGCACCTGTTCAAGCTGTGGGCTGCCAGCTTCTCCTGGAGAACGCTGTAAACTGTTGAAGGCTTTACTGAGGTACAGAACTTTGGAATACTGGAATTCACTACAAAGACTTCTACCTCACCAGAACATGAAGGATTTATTTGAACAGACAATCTCTGAGATCTGGATCAAGCTTTTACTTCTCTTAATTTACCTTCTCTTTCAATTTACCTGAAATTTGGTCTATCTCTCAGAACAGTTTAAGAACAACACAGGCAAGCAAAATTACATTTAACACGACATTTTCATTGTCCTTATTTCCTTATATTTCATGTCTGTGTGTTTCGCTAACTTTACAGCTCTATGATGCTTTTTAAAACGGGAAACCAAGTCACCTGACTCAGAACTAGAATATGAACCCATATTTGCCACATCTCAGGCCTGAGCCCTAACAAGTTGGTTACTACATGTTTTGTAGTTTGCACTGCAGACTTGTTTTGTTTACGTGTTTAAATTTCCAGCTTTTACTCTGCAAACTAATGAATACTTGCAAAACCTTGGAACTTCTTACACTGCAATTTGCTTGGGTTTTGCCCAGTCATAGAAACTATTTTTCAAATACATCTGAGAGTCTAGACCATATTAAAAGAAGCCTGATTATTACTAACCCCAGCTTGCACAGTTGTCAAGACAACAGTGAATATCATCATTAACAGAAACTGTTTCTAGCAAACTGGAAATCACAGTTGAAGCCTCACTCCCTTGTTCATATTATCCAAAACCATATGCAAATATATGAATGCAAAAGAAAATTCTAAATGAACTTTGGTATCTTTTATACTGATTCAAACAGATAAGCAAACTTTCCTTTCCCATCTCCAAGTATGAATAAATATCTCTCAATTTTTCTTTAATAACAAGAAGACTACACAAAAATACACAGCTTTAATTTTCCCTTGCAAAGCTTTCACACATACTCAGTGTTCACAAGACAGACCATATCCACATCCACCTACGAGTAGGACCCATTTACATATTAACACCTCACCAGCCTCACTGATTGCTCACTGCCTGAACCCACCAAGGTGGCTTACCAACTCAGTTGATAAGTAAGCAATTGCAACACTAGATTTGGAAAAGTTTCATTTGAAATGCTATGGCTTTGTATGACACCAAGCTTATGAGATGTATACTAGACACACGTCTAAAACACATAGCAACATATATACAGTGTTCAAAAGCAATCTACCACCTACTGAGTGGTGACACTCCAAAGGGCTGGGCTGCTGTTGACAGGCTGAAGGAACAGGCCTACAGAAACCATGTTTAAAAGCTAATAAATACCAACCAATATCACCACCACCGCAAAATCCTGTCCCTAGGGAGGAACAACCCCAGATACCAGTAGAGGCTGCAACCAACCAGCTGGAAATCAGCTTTGCAGGAAAGGCCCTCGGGGTCCTGAAGGACAAGATGAACCATGACACAGTCCCTGCAGTAAAGGCCAGAGGCACCCAGGGCTGTGTCAGGTAGAGCATTACCTGTAGGTGGAGTGGAGATTCTTTTCTGCTCCCCAGTACTGGTGAGACAGACCTGGAGCGTTGCATCCTGTGCTGGGTTCCCCCGGCCAAGGGAAACAGGGATGCACAGGAGCGAGCCTAGCAAAGGGACACTGAGGTGATTAAGGGACTGGAGTGTCTGTCGTATGGGTGAGGCTGACAGACCTGGGGACATGCAGCCTTGAGCAGAGAAGGCTAAGCCGTGAATCTTATCAAAATGTATAAATACCTGATGGGAGGGAATAAAGACGACAGAGCTAGATTGTTCTAAGCAGTCCCCAGCAAAAGGACAAGAAACAACAGGCACAAGCTGAAGTAAAATTCCGGTTTAAAAAAAAAGCAGGAGAGGGAGGGTCGGGAGGTGGGGAGAGGGGGTTTTGGTGGCTTGTTTGAGTTTTGCTGTTGTTTAATGTGAGGATGTTTGCTTAGACAGTTTGTGAAACATCAATCCCTGAAGATAAAAAATCTCGTTGGATCTGCTCTACTTGACCCTGCTCTGAGCCAGAAAGATGGTCCAGATCAATGATCTCCAAAGCAGAATATGTGCAAGACAAGCCATGTCAATGTGGGAAGAAAATATTTTCTGCGCAATTAATAAATGATTTTTTAAAAAATTAAGTAGTCTTTATTTCATCTTTATCTGTCTTGCTGGGTTTTTTGTTTGTTTGCTTGTTTTTTTGGGGGGGGGGTGGGTTTGGTTTGGTTTGTTTGGGTTTTTTGCTTGTTGGTTCGTATTTTTTTTTAATTTCCATTTTTGGGTGTGTTCTATAATGCACATAAAATATTAGGGTAGTTGTAATACATGTATAAACATAGAAATATGATGCATGCTCAAAAATATTTTGCTGGTAAGCAATCAATAAAATGCAGAGACCACAGGTTTAGATAATCTTCAATTCCCAATTTCATCTATTCTGATTCTCTCTCTTGACGATGAATGGGTGCCTGTACACAGAGCGAACTGATTCAGCAGGAAAAAGAATTCCTGCCAGCTGATGTCTGCTGCTTTTTGAAATGTGTCCTTTTTAAACCCAGTAACTCACCTAACCTTACTTTCGCAATTTATTGCTATCTAATTTGATATTAAATAACTGAGCTTGGATTCCTGCCATACTTCTAAAAGTTACTTTATCATTTGAGGGGGCAGGGGTTTCATTACCGTTTGCTTAATTTTAAGACTCCTCAAGTCTACTCTACCCTACTTTCCCAGAGGAATGCTTACTGTAGCAGTCCACATTCTGGCTTCACCATCTATGAAAAGACTACCAGTGTCAGCACCCAGCTACGCCACTTCCTGCTCCTCAAATACTTATCTCCTTGTAGCAGACAAACCAGACTAAAAGCTCCTTTAAAATCCAAGATGAAGCTTTCCTGATCATTTGCATCCAGATTTTTCTCAGTGATTATATACTAAAAAAAACTGTTTAACAAAAGATCAGTGCTTTTACTTATGCAACCTGACATTATAGGTATATAGCTATATTTTTCTGCCAAGTTACTACATGAAATACCCAATTAATTTATCATATACACAACCAAGGTAAGCAAAACAATAGTCTGTCCGTTTATAAACTCCAATTCAAAAAGCTAATGGATTTTTATTATTTACTTCAGTTTTGCAGCTGTATTAAAATATAGTAATAAATAAAACATTTGGAGTACATTAACAAAATAAGCAAAACATTAACTGAAGTGAATGCTTTATGATTTTATGTGCAATCACAAGTAAAACAAATTCTTACAATACCATTCTTTATATACTGAATAATGGCAAACTACTATCAGCTCATTATCTCATTCAAAATCTAAAATAAATGTAAAGTAGAAATAGAGAGAGTTCATAGGCTTTGTGATAATTTCAAAATCCTTCAGAAAGTTTATTTTGCATACATCTATATACATAAACAAGAAACATAATTTTCATGTAGTCCTTAATTTGAATACTGAAGAGCTGGAAGCAGAACAAGACCCTTCTTGGATATTAGCATTTGTTTATACAGAGTACAGTGATACTCATAGACTAGAAGACTGAAACCCATATTAAATTGACCATTTTTCTCAAAGACGAAGTTAAAATGGAAGGTCTCGTTCCAAACAGTAGCACTGGGAAAAAGTGTTCATTGTATTTCTCATCTGGCAGACCAGTAGTACCACTCTGGGAAATCAGAGAGGATTTGGGCAGACTGCCCACTCAAGGCTCATCTGAGATCCACATATATCCACTTTGCTATCCAACTAGGATTTTTTGTTGCAGTTGCTTCCATGCCCACATGATTTTTGTGCTTTTGTCTAATGTGCAACCCTCTTCACAAGCTTCCCTCACCCAAAGCAGGCGGGTACCTCATAATACTGAGGTCAGCAAATCTATGTCCTCTCATGCCTGGTCCAACGTCCACTCATGTCATGGAAAGGAAAATGAACTTGAATCTATAAAAATGTTCCATTTGAATTACATATGTACAGATAATCTTGGGATCCAAACAGAAAACTCGCGCCACCTAGTAAATGAGATGACTAAATAGCAGTCAAAAGAACCATACAACCCAAAATAACAAGTGTGTTTTACACACATTTTGAAAAATATGCACACCAACACGCGTATACCTTTCTAAATTAACAATTTTTCACCTTTCTTGTGGCACTTGAGTATGTTATAAAAACACACTACAGTATAAATTCATTAAGTCAGATATTTTCTTTAGCTCAAAATAAAAAGGCAACTAAGGAAACAACCAACTATGTACTAGTGACTGCAATTAAGAGAATTCCAGCACTGCACAGTATCTGTCACTCTTCACAATCAATAACTATTTCTCAGAATGGCTTGTACACTAGCAGAAATAGCCAGGATACAAATTTATGAGATAGTAAAGTGCTTTTGCACAGCAAAGAATCATGAGAATCTTCTAAACAGAAGATTGTAACAGGTTTGTAACAGAACCATGACCTTTGAAATGCCAAAGCTCCCCTTGCTATTTAATGTAGATCACCAAAGAGCTGTCAGATCCTATGTTTTTAAAATATTATCCCTGCTGAGTCATGTATTGCAAAACATCACAAACCTGAATACTGCTACAACAACAGCAACTTGAAATCCAATTTGTTGGAAATACTAAAGGTAGCCCCATTTGCCAAAAATTCCCCAAATCTTTACTTAAATCACTTTCCATTTACTGACACTACATGCAAGATTTACTTACACAGATAACCAACCACATTGGGAGAAAACCCTAACCATATGAAGCAATACAAGCATAAAGCAAAAATCACTATTAAAAAGATGAATGCCATTATTTTTACAGTTATTTACAGCACTGGTAGCTGAAATCTTCAGAATACCTTTTCAAACAGTCATTGTACATGAGATGAGCACGAGCAGTGTACATGAGATGATGTCATGAACATAAGTCACACAAGTCAGGTCATTCACAGATATCCATAAATTTAAAGGGATAATAGACACAGTCAAGCCAAATAGGGACATTCATTTTTTCACATAGGTTCTTAGGGGGGTTATTGTTGTTTTTACTTTTTACTGCCCTGTTCAAGTGTGAGAAGTTACTCTGATATCAGGCAAGTGAGATGAAGCACTATGTTTGCATCATTGCATTTTACTATCCAATTTCAAAACCTTTAAAAGTGAAGCTTATATAATTTTCTGATTCACAGATAATACTATAAATAACATCTTCCTAATTATTTGGTGAGTTACTTTAGAAAACCTGTCTTCAATTCCACCACCTTTCAGCATAGTAATCTCTCCCTTTCCCAGGCACTATAGCTGGCAAGTTTCTTTGGAATCCTGTACCCAGATACTCTGCAGTGTAAGTAAGGATAGCAGAAAATTCATCTTCTGACTAATTTTAACCTCCTCTAATAAGGATTAAGTGCAACAATATGATGATATTAAACAAAATATACATCTCTACAACACATGAAGGACCAGACAGATTTTTACATTCCATTATCAAAACCAAAATCATGTAATTGTGGTGATAAAATCAGAGTACACAGAAACTACATATATAAAAATCAAATTCAATTTAAACCAAATACAGGTTTGTTCAAACACCATTGTACAATTGCTTTAACACTTACAGAATTTAGATGAACAATATTTTCATTCACTCACAGTTTAGTATAAATATAAAGCAAGGCACCCCTTAAGCATTTTAAATAACAAATTAAACATTTACATTTTTTACTGTGCAGTCAGGCTTAACATTTATGCAGCTTCAAAACCAAAGTACAGCCTCAAGGGAAGCCTCTCCACTGACAAATTAATACCTTAGAGAATAGAGCTGAATGGTGGCAATGAACTCATTTGTTCCCCCAATAATGAAGAATGACTCTTTCTTTACCACATCTGTGACTGTTGCTATGGTGACCCAGACTTACCTCATTGCTTCTCGAAGTGCTCCTCGTTCACTAAGAGTCGTGTGCTTGATGTCATCAAAATTATTTTCCAGTTTCTCACAGTTCTACAACAAATGGACATACCCATGTAAGGCTCTTTGTACATGTATTAACAGTATTCAGTATCATGCAAAGAAACTGATTTATATTATGTTACCTCAAATTATGCATTCTGTTTTAATTACATGGGAGTCATTAAAAAGACATTGAGAACTCAGAATTAAAGTAAACATGAATCTTATTATATGGTTGTCATGGAAATCATACATTTTCCATATTGAAATTTATAGAATTTTTACTTTTTCTTCTTTAAATTTTTTCATTTATTTCTATGTGAGGCTACAATGCTACTATAACACACAAACAGGAGAACAGAAACCTAAATGAGCATTTTAGAATTACAATAAAAGTCATAAATTCTGTCCCAATAAAACAGGCAGTGTTGTTGGAACAAACCAGTTATATTTAATTTAATTTAATTTTTAAAATATAACAGAAATTGAAAATATTGTTTACAGACACCTCAACCACAATGTTTCCTCCAGATTAGAGCTCATCAATATTTCTAAAAGTAATATGAAACCAATAATTTTGACACAATAAATGAAGTAAAACTTTGATATATTCTGTAAATTATTACTAAATGTGTGACTGGTTCCATTACTTCAGAGCACTGATCCTTATCTTCTGCTGCCACAATGACAGTAAAATTGATTCAGAAGATGCCAGGAAGTGCAGCAATTTGTGTCTGTGCAAAGTACAGCTGAAATACCAGCGAACAAGAATTCGCATCTGCATCCTCCATAGGATTTTTATATTCTCTTGAGGCATCATCAATACAGGAGGCTTTTAGGCTACCCCTGTTCACAACTTTCCCCAATACCAAAAGTTACCTCTGGGAGGCATAATTTTGCCATATGGGTGTAAAAGAAACAAGTTGCAAGCAGAAGAGTTCCTATTGCTAACAACCTCGAAGGCAAGATTGTCAGGCTCTATAGGCAGCCATAATTTTAAAGAAATTATGGGCACTAGTATTTTGTCATATTGCTTTCATAGCATTTAATAAGTGAACTAATTTTTAAGACCACATCTTAAAACTAGTTACAATAAATACAATAAGAGTTACCTATTTTTTTTTCTTATTTGCATTGACTCTTTCTTTTCATAATTACATTCAATCTGAGGCTACAAAAGCATTACTGAAAAGGAAATTATTCGATTCTTGTAAATGACCTAGCAAGATACTTTAGCTTGTCCAATTAACATTTAAACTATTATTATTTTTAGATCAGATTACAGACCCTTTAATACAAAGTTTTAACACTTTTAACAATACATATCTAAGAAGAAAAATAACAGACCTACACATATTTGGATCTTTTGAGTCTTTTTTCTCCTTTCTAAAAACTACGCATGTCACATTAAGTCTTCTCCCACAGTTAAAGTCGTTTGTTTGTTTATATTACAATCAGTTGTCCTTTGCATGGCAAAATCATACTCTAAGAGTCAAAGGGATTGCAAAAGAAATATGAAGTTGTACAATGAAATATTCCATTATTCAGATCAGGATACACTGACGTTCAACTCCAAGCACATACAGGCAGGCTGGTCATTTAAAACATATAAAAGAAATCCAAATCAACAATACTAATTCATGAATAATTCTCGATTCATCAATACTAAGAGGCAAGTACCTGTGCCAGCAAAATTAAACCTCCCATCCCCCAGAAAAAGAGAAGCCAGAGGAAACAATTTGGAATAGCACTCCAAGAGCCAATGTTTAACAATCCTATGTCACTAGCACCTCCTGACAAGTTCAGAAAATTTGAGCACCACAAAATTCATTCTTGACCTTGCGATACAAAGCACGTAAAAATGACAGATGATCCAAAGCGTGCAGATTTTTATCAAATGCAAGTAACTTGTCTCAAGATTGTACAAGCTAAAATAACTGGTCCTGTCCATGTAGAAAATGCTGAAATAAGTTTAGTTGCTATTTGTCTATATAGACCATACTGTGTTAATTGGCTGGAGGACAACAAAAATAGCCAACATCTAAAGAAAATGCTGTGATCATTTAGCTTTACACACAAAATGCTCCATCTCAACTATACACCCAATATAAAAATTGCCACATAACCCACAACAGAAGAAAAAAAAAATTACAGATTTAAATAGATGCTGTACCAATTCACTTGGCAAGAAGATGAACTTATTTCTACCATTTCTGAGAATTGTTTCTGGACAGAATCTTTCCCAGCTACTTTTAGTCAAATAGCTCTCATGCAAGGTACATTATCATGCACATTATAGGTACAGTAGTTGGAGAATAAACCATAGAGTCATTAGGAGAAAATGAGATAAAAACTGAGCCAGAAGCAAACTCATGAAGGGGAATAACCTCATAGGATCATGTCATCAGTTACTGCATTTGTACTGAATAGGAGAGTAAGAAAATGCTGATCATATCCCACTGCTTTTCCACTCATGCAAGCATGCTTGATCCACTCAGAGGAAGGAGAAAAGGGTGTCTGAAATACCAAATATAGACATAGCTACAGGTGCATAGATGGCACTTCATGTGTCTGAGCATCAGCTCACATGTGATACCTGTAGATCATCTGAAAGGATATCAGCTTCTGAGAAAGACTACCAGTACCAATTGTAAGCATGAGAACACTCTGAAGAATATGTCTGAGAAATGAGGAAACTTCAGTAGACCACGACCATGGTGAGATCTACATTCTGAAGTATTAAATCAGTAGCAAAAAGTAAGCTCATTCTATAATCCATGCCACTGAATAATTCATATGTATAAGCATACTGCATAGGACAGCGTATTTTGGTCCATAATATGTCACAGATTTAAGTCTAATGAGCAATTCAAGTCCAAGGTGTTTCATTTTGAGCAGCTAAAGTAAAAAAAAAAAAAAAAAAAAAAAAAAAATGGCAATTAATGAAAAAATTGCTTTTGATGGCTCACTGCCAAGTGATTTTTTGTGGGTATAGATACAGTCTAGAAGTTTTAATTCTATGATTCAATAATTATATAGCAGTCTATATGTTATCGCTGTTGGCAGATTTGTAGTTCTGCATGATACTAGATTAAATATCATCCCTGAGAAGCTTGGGAGGAAAATTAAGTACAGAGTTCCAGTTTGGGACAGGTCATCATAAGTCAAAATACCATTACATGGAAAAAAGCCACATAAGTCTAAACACAGCTTCTTATAGAATTCTAGGATAAATACTTAAAATTCTTCTAGTGTACCAAAAAGCAAAAGCAGGAAGCATGTATTTATCTTTTATCTATAAATAAATGGCTTATTTATCATATGAGATCTTAAGCTTCATGACAACTAGTTAAAAATGGAAATGTAGACTGGATATTCACAACTATCTGTGGCATCATACACCGCATACTGGTAAAATGTGTAACCAAAAATGAGGAAGATGAATGAAGTGTATGAAGGTGAGGAAGAAGGAAGATTAATGAATAAGTTGAAAAGCTTTTCCTTTCATAACCACAAAAACATTACCTTTTCCTGCTACAATTTCTTTTTGTTAATAAAATAAACTGAAAGCTTTGGGACCAAAGACTATGTGCTCACAATTCTGTATTGTCAGTTATTTTAAGTGACAAGTCCAAAGTACTCTGAAACTGGTTGAAGTAATCTCCTGCTTTACAGCAAATTTGGGAGGAAACTTCCAAAGGGGTCCCTCTAGAAAGCAGATTCAAGTGACCCCTCCCCAAATGATTCGGGAAAAGATTTCCTTGGAGAAAAGTGGAAAAAACTTGTCTATTTAACAAGCAAAGTATTATTCACAAGTATTAAAAATGATTAATATTAAACAATGGAACCTCTCGCTCTTCTGAAGAGATGCTAAATTCAGACAGTCCTTGTCGTGGGGTGTAGCTCGACTCGCTCAGTCTCTCATCAGCTCCTCCTGCTCTGGAAAATTCCACATCCCAGGCCTGGGTGGGCCACAGGTGTGAGCTCCTGGAATTTATGTGGGTTTTCAGTACAGAGCAGGGACCATCAGTTCCAAGAAAAAGAAAAGCACAGTCTGGGGAACTTCTCTGCCTCAGCTAGCTAAAAACTACCTAAAAGCAGAGGAGAGCTCTCTCCCGCTGTCCATGCTGCAGACAACACAGTCCGTGAGAAGGAATGCAGGGCAGCGAGTGCAGGTTCTGAAAACACACTGTGCACTTCTTCTCCACCCTTCACTCCCAGAACCAGACTGAAAGGTGCAGAACTTAATATCCAGCATAAACAGAACAGACAGCTGGGGATACAAGCATCACAAAGTCACACTAGGACAAGTAACCATCTAGCTCAAGTAAGAATAGAAATAAAGAAATCCTCTAGTTTTAAATAAAAACCTAGGATATTCTGGCAAAAGTGAAGTCAAACTTTTTAAAACCCATCTCAACATTCAAAAGCTTAGCTTTCTTGGGTGTATTTGTGTCTTGGATGAAAAAGCCGTTCTTCACTTGGCCCCTTGAGTCAAACGAAGAACTTCTCAAAAGTAGCCCAGATACCAACAGAAGTCTATTGCCTGGTATCACCACTGAGGATCTCCCTGATCACAAAACCACTGCTGCCTCTGCTCTGCCATCACAGGAGTAAGAGTCAGTCTTGAGAAGACCATAACTCAGACTTGCCCGTTCTGTGACTCAGCAGGGCTCAATATGAGCCCCCTGCCATTGAAATCAACCATAAATCTTCCAAGTATCAAAACAAGAGTGGGATCACACTAAGCCATATCCTGCTACTTTAAGTCTATCCTGAAATACTTCCCTGAAGACTTTCAAAATTATAAATAACATCTCTACACACATTTTGAGATAGTTGAGAAACAAAAATCTTTTGTACTGACAACAGTATAAGACCTATTCGAAAGCAGCCTGCAGCACTGAAGTTGAGTAGATCTCTTATCCTTGTTGATACATTGCCAAATTAAAAGCCCTTCTTGAAATAGCATATCTCTCTTCTGTGAAACAGGTTTTTAAGATCAGTACTACGAATTCATTGCTTCTGCATGGTTTTAGAAAATTTTCTTAGAAAGCTTGAGTAAATCTCACATTTTCAATGTCGAACATTCTGTGTGTTAAACGTAAGGAATGTACAGCAATTGAAAGACAGAACTGCTCTCACCTATTCAGTTCAAATTTACTATTACCACTAATGCTAAAAGAAATTAATTTTTCCCATTTTCTTCTTTATAATCCATAAGAAAGGTTCCTAGATTATGTTGTGTCAATTTCCTATTGTTTATGCAGGCAAATTTAATTTATTGATTTATTAAGTGTATTTGTACCTAGATAACTTAGTCCTTAAAATGAGACAACCTGGCCCAAATTCTGAAGTATTTACTAGCTCATTGTGATATTTTAACTCTTTATATTTAAGGAGGTAGGTTCCAACAACAGATTACCAAAACTGTTGGGGACCTACAAAATCTACTCTAAATACCTACATCTGGGACAGATTCAGCAGCAAGATTCTCAAATTTTGGTCCAAAAAGTCCTTAAAACTTCAAGTTCCATACATGCTACAAGGGTGACCACATCAGCTACCTTTTTTTAAAATTTTGGCCATACTGTAGAAGTGATCTCCTTTAACAAAGTTGTAACAAAAAAGCTAACTATTTTGGGGGGACTGTGTAAAAAAAAGAGTAGAAAGCTGATTTTCATATTGATCTTCTTATTGCTATATATGAAATGTTAACACAAATAATCACTTATTCCAGAAATGTGAACTATTTCATCAGCAGAAAACTTCAGAAATAACAAACTTGTGTTTTATAAACCTAAAGCAACACTATAATAGCAATCTAAACTGTAATATATTGCTGCAAGGATAATTATTAAGGGAAAACACAGCTGACATTTTCTGATTTATGCACACAATCAGAAATGGAGTCCAAGGACTGTGACATAATTATCTTCATGCTAACAATTTTTGTAAATCTCTTGACAGAATTTTAGCTAATTTTAAAATGCCTTCTGAAGATTAGCACTTAAAACTGTTGGGGAAAATAGCACAATTTATTAGCAAGGGTATAATTGTAAACCTTCCAAATACTCATTGTGAATATCATTTAGACAGTAACTCCTGCTTTAGCAGCTGGTATATAAGACTCCAGTTTATGGAATCTTGAAACAACAGAGAGAGTAGAATCTAATTAAACAGGATTACATGCCAAAGAAAAATATTAAAAACAGACTAATAGTCAATTGTTATGAATTTGAAATAGCACATATTTTGATGTGAACTGTGCTTTATTTCAATGAAACCTAAATATTCTTAGTAGACTCCACTCTTGATTTGGAACAGACTGTCTTTCTACACTAAAACAACACAAAAAGCTAAATGATTCCATTGATCTTCTCTCAATGACTTAAGCTCCCATCTGCTATAGGGTAAAATGATTTACATATATTGCATTTATTTTAATGTTATTCAAGAGCCAATAGATGTATTCCATACATGAAGCCTCCTGAAACTGTCTTCGTACTGAGTCAGAGGGCCTTACCTTAAGAGACATCTTAAAAATTAAACATGTAAAAGGATTGTTTGATCCTATCTGTAACATATCATCTTTGCAATGTCTGCTTACTAAATTCCTTCTTCCTATTTGTTGTGACTCATTCTCAAGGGGTTCTTTTTCCAAAAAGGGGGAAAGAGTAGCTTTAAACTGCTAACTGACCAGTTTTTCACAAAGGAAAAACAGATCCTTTAAAAAAAAAAAAATCAAAATACATACGTATTCCTAATATCTGCAGAAAGTATATTGAGCCCTCAGGTATTTACATAACATTTGACTGAATGCCACTCATAATACATGAACATTTGTTATAACATTTTTTTTCATTACGTGATACAGTCACATTGGCCAGACAAGCTCTTAGAAAAATATAGATATTAGTACATCCAAAAAAGTAGAATTCCAACAGAAAATCAGCCTAAGTGTTAATAATCAAATAAAAGTCAATTGAAAAATCATTAAATAGAATTGTGGGATGCTTTAATCAATGCCTTATTAGCATAACCATGTTAATTTTCTCAGGGGTTTTTTAGCAGT
The DNA here is from genome assembly GCF_015227805.2 of Hirundo rustica. NCBI lineage: Eukaryota > Metazoa > Chordata > Aves > Passeriformes > Hirundinidae > Hirundo > Hirundo rustica. The sequence goes on from NC_053458.1 coordinate 18,335,618, forward strand.
ATATTAATTTAAGGCACCAAAAATAGCACACATGCAAACTCAAGAACAAGTATCACGTTTTTTCCACAAACAGGAATATACTGCTAATACAGGATTGATACCAGGAAATAATCGTGCATGTGCTGTTTTCTGAAATGGCAAACATGGAGTTTTGTTAATAATTATTACAGAAATACCACAGTTAAAGCAAGGGGAAATTCTGAAGTGAAAGTAGACAATTTTGGAATTTTTTAACTTTTCCCAGTTTAAAATATGGAACATTTAATCCTTAAAGACTGATAACCATAAAGAAGTTAATTACCTGTTAAACATATTTAACACTTTAGTTTGCAATTTTACTGGGGCTGTGAAAGATGTTCAGTTCAGAGATGGCATTCTGCTAGCTTCCATTTCATGCTGTTTCACGCACAAATTTCAAGTGGCAAATTTATCACAGCCTTCATGTTCACATAAGGGTATGGTATCTTGCTTGAATTCAACCTGCTGTTGTCAGAGCAGATGCAGACACCACGTGTTTTGGCAGTGGATAACACATCAGATAGTAGTGATAGAGGGAGGGTGAGAAAAAACATTCTGAAAGGACCAAGCATGCCACACAAAGAATAGCAGACCAAGGAATTGAAAAGAATAAAGAGCTACAAAAGATATGCAAGAAACCAGCGGCACAGCTGGAAATAATAATGGAGCAGAGAACACAGATGATGCCACTAACTAGACAGGAGAATTTATAATGCTCCTTTCTCTTATGACTCAGCTTTAAAAGACAGAGAAAACTTCCAAGGAGAAAAAATAAAAATGAAAACCTTTGCCTCTTTCTCTTTGCAAAACAAACACTAAACTTAATCAGCAGATGAATGAGAAGACTTGGCAACAAACTATTGGTCTCTCTGCATCCTAAGGGACACTTGTAAGACTGCTTCCCCTTATGGGACAGAGTTCTGTAGTAGGGAACAATATACATCATAAATATCAAAAGCTTCATCTAGATACTGTTTCTTTTCTAACGTGGTGCAGTCCTGCCTTTTTAGTCTTGGAGAACCTGGTATTCTCAACATGAATTTACAATGTAATTCTTTAAAAGAATGAAGTTTAAATAAAGACACAGGCCTTTCGCAGAATTCCTAAATATACTATTTCTACTTGATAGTGAAAATATAACTGATGACTAAGAAAAAAAATCCCAAATGCTATACTCCCTTCCCCTCCTATTACTTTCACATACCTCAACCCTGCTTGCTTTACCCTTGGGATTCTTTACTCTGCTTAGACAAATATTCTGTTGACTCATTGAGATTAAATAAAATGAGAGTATGCAGGTAAAGACCAAACTCATATTGAGAATTAACATTTACAGAGCTCATAACCTGGGAAAAAAGGAAGACTCTTTAAAATGTGGGTAGAACTGTACTCCTAAGGAACAGATTATGTTCTTGACCTTCAACAAAGAGCATAAGGAAAAACATACCCAAAAGCCCTTGCTCTTTTAGAACCCAAATGATTAAGAATTTAAGGAATTAACCCCACATGTTTGAAAGTACTAACTTAGATGATACCTCTTATTTTTCATGCATAGCTAAATAATTATCAAATATAAAAGTTTTTTAAAAATTAAAGTTACAATTAAATGCTTAAACACCATCGTGTAACAGTGCAGTCCTGCCCTATGTAGTGGAATTATATGTAACAGGCTTGCTTCCTCAGCCCAAGATGCCACCTCTCATCTCTTACATGGCACATTTTATTGTCCAACAGCAGTATTTTTCAGACAGCCCACAACAAAACATTTTCTTTCATTGTGCTGTTGCACCAGAATTTTAAAAAAAAGTAAATAAAAATTTTCCCAACCAGTTCTGCAGAAGCTAATCTGCTTCAGCTATTTCTCATGGGTTTGCGTAAGATTCTTGCAAAAAAACCTGGGTTTGGGAGGGGCAGAGTTAATTTTCTTCGTAGCAGCTGCTCTGGGGCTGTGCTTCAGATTTGTGCTGAAAACAGTGTTGATAACACAGGGATGTTTTAGTTATTGCTGAGCAGCACTTGCACAGCATCAAGACTACAAGCAAGGAGGCTGGGAGTGCACAAGGATTTGGGAGGGGACCCAGCCAACCCCCCAGGACAGCTGACCCCAACTGACCACAGGCATATCCCAGACCATATGGAGTCATGCTCACCACATAAAGGAAAGAGAAGGAGGAGGGAGGTTCAGAGTGGTTACTCTCTGAAATATGGTTTATTGTGCATGGTGGTACGTCGTTGAAGGCTGGAGTTGATCATCTTGGAGGTCTTTCCCAATTCTAGTGATTCTATGATGGTGTTTGTCTTCCCAAGTACCCATTACTTGCAATGGAACCTGGCTTTCCTGAAGGTGGCTGAACACCTGCCTGCCACAGGAAGTACTAAATTAATTCCTTGCTTTGTTTGCATGTGCAGCTTTTGCTTTACCTACTAAACCGTCTACGTCTCAACCCAGAAGTTTTCTCACTTTTACCTTTCTGATCGTCTCCCCCATTCCATCGGGGTGGGGGTGAGCAAGTGACTCCAGCTCAGGTTAAACCACAACAGCAAGGTCATTCTGAGGTCCTTCTCTCCTAATATTACAGATCACATCTTAGATTGTGTCTTTCTATTGCCAGTAATAGAAGCACATGCACTGCTTCCTTCCACGTACTACTTACTAAATTGTGTGCTCCAAATTCTCTCCAACATCTAAAAGACTTACATAAAATTGTATTTCATTCCCCTGGAAAGAGCCTGAGAAGATGCTAGATACAATGCCAACAGCTGAGGAACTGTACCAAGGGATTAGACTCGCATACAGTGAACACTGTAGGATTCGTGACTTCTGGGCTCCAAGCAACCTCATGTTTCTATCTGGCAGAAGGAGTGGGAAAAATCCCATCCTCTGTCTGGTTGGCTTAGGAGAAGGAAACAGCAACATGTGAAATACTTCAGTGCTGTAACTGAAACAATTCTACAAAAAATATTATTAGGACATCACCAGGTATCTGACCAGGCAAATTATCTGGAGAAAGGTATATACACTTCTGTTCTGGCTTACCGTGTTATCTGAAATTAGCATCAGTATCACATTGCTACTTAAGTAGCAATGAAACAATATGAAACTGAGACTAAATTTCCTCAGAGGAATAACTGGAAATATTCAATTCACTTGAGAAGTGTCTACCCAAGTCAAAGAAATAAGTCTTACAAAAAAAGACTGCAGATAGTAAACCACAAGCCTTGTATCAAGACCTTCGTACAGTTGTGTTACATGCTGGCATTTTGTTTCAGATTTTCCATCACTATCAGAGCTCATGAAAGCCTGAAGAATAAAAATAGTAATAATTAAGTAATTATTAAATAATGATATTAAATCTGAGGTTCATTCATGAACTATGGACACCTTATGCAAACACCCAACAAAATGTTACCTGAAGCTCTTATGTTTTTAACTATATGTTAACTCAGAAGTAACTGTAGCTGACAGGAGACATGCCAGGAGAAGACATGTGAGTGAGTTGCCAAATCATGTATCTTTGGGGAAAAAATAATAGGCTGTATTTTCTCTTCTATTTCCATTTTCTTTGAGACTCAAAAGACATGTTCTTGTGCTGAGATGTCCAGAAAAGCCAAGTATATGAGCACATTTTATATTAATTGCCATCTAAAATAGCTAAATCAGCTATTGTAATTTAGAATTTTCTAAAATTTCCTTTCTGTTTTCAAAATACCATATAGAAAAAAAATTGTACAAAGACTACTATAATTACATGTATCCCTTACTGTGCTTAGCAATAACCAGTATCTCAAACCTTATTGCAAAAGATACAGTAAGAGAGCAACCTCCGACTCTGTAATATACATGGGGTTGGAAAAAACAAATGGAAGTACAAAATAAAAAAAGGAAAGCATGAATAAGAATGCAGAAAGACTCACAAAGCTATTTAAGAGTCAACACAACTACCTATTTTTAAATATCATGCATCAAGCCAAGTTAGTCAAAACAAAAGCTTACACTCATTGCTAAGAAGGCGGAAAGTCAAGTCTTGGCGGGGAGGGTGTGGGAAAGGAGCAACAAAGTAGGACACTACAAACACTTAACATGATTTTTCCGTTCTCAAAAAATATTCAGAAAAATCAGAGGTATGAGGCTATTACAATGGTTGCAGATCCCATGAAGTTATCACCATCTGTTGTGCCATCTATTTACAGACACACAGGCATAATCAAAAATAAGGGAAAACTGCTCAAATAAGTGCAATCTTCTTTGAAGATACCATGCCTGCTTAACAACCTTTAGAATCTTCCAAAAGAAATTTAAGAAAATAAGTGGTATTGATTTATTTTCTGTAAGAAATCATGTGAACAAGAACTTTCCTACACACAGAAATGAACAGGGCTTATGTATAGCTACATCTTTCAGCAAGGCATTCAAAAGAGCATTAAGAGAATACCACCGTAATGCTGTTTGTTTATTCACATGTAGCTTGAGAACAACATCCAGGATAAATATATTGCCTCAGGTCTCAGTTCCATTTACTGTGTTAGAGAGAAGAGTACTAACTACTCAATACCTCACCATGGCACTATGCATTCTTCTAGCTCTGTATCTCATTTACTGTCTTCTTTGGCTTTTACTTCTTTGGAAGTTTTCAGGTCGCAATCTGAATAGTTTTCTTCTCCCAAAACCTTCTGGCCTGCCTGCAGGTAGCTCAGGCTGCTATATTCCCCTTCTCGTCAGTCTCTTGAAAATTGCTATGTTCAAACTGAGGTGAACAATACGAACATGCCCCAAAGCACCTTCCTAGTAATTCCCAAGCAATCAGGGTCATATGGAGCCAAGATACACCAGAAGAGAACTGCAATGCAAGACTCCTAGATTGGAATTTGGCTTAGCACTCTTTGGAGGAGTCCAATTTGGGTCCCACAAACAGTGCTCAAGACATTAGGACCAGGTAGCACAGTTCCTGAGCTAATTAAATAGGTCTCACAGCCAGGGTGGCTCTGGCACAGAATTTTCCTCACATTGCTATGCCATTCAAGCCTATAAAATGGCTCTAACCATTGCAAGTGAAGGCCCTTCAGTTCCCTGAACACTGCACAGGACAAACCTGCCCCTGCTCATCGCGTTTAACTTGGAGAGTATAAACAACCCACTCCCCCCTGTGCGACCAGTGATTGACCTAGCACCCTTAGTATAATCACCCACATTTTTTCAATAAATTGCAATAACCTAGTTTTAAAAATGCTATTTCCAAACAGACAGATTGAATAATTTCTAAATAACACTGAAACTCTTATTTTAAATTATTTTTCGTCTCTGGGAAACATATTGGACTTATTAATCAGTCCCCAGCTCCTGAGTATCACTGCTACTACTGCGTATGTGCAAACAGAGTAATAGGAATGAACAGGATGATGCAAATCAAAAAGAAAAAAAAAAAAAAAATCATTCTTTTAACATCATTACCAAATTTCTCCCTTTTCTTCTTGAAGTAATTTTTATCTCTGACTTTTAATTCTTATTTTTATGCACCAGTTGCCCTGTTTCCCTTGTGTATACACTGTTTGAGCTTTCAATTTTTAATTTTTCTTCAATAGTGCCCTATCTTTTCTTTTTTTTTTTTTCCCCATAACTTGGGAAAAACCTGCTCTTATTTCCTCATGCTTGTTTACTTTCTCTCCCCTAGTCCTTACAAATTATTTGATGTCTCGTGGTCGTTTAATTATGTGTCATGGCTTTTCCTTTCTTACATTTTTATACTGCATTCCTTTATTCCACTCCTGCAGCTCTCTGATTTCTATGTGCTTGCTTAACTATTACCCAAATGGCTCCAAGCAGGACACACTCAAACTGAAGAATAAATAAATTAAAAGAAAAATACTATCTGTCGCCATGCAGTGTTGCCTAGCAACACCCTGTACCTCTCCACAGCTTTTCTAGAGCCCTGGTGGCAACAGAGCTTTTCAGACTTATTGCTACAAATATATGCAAGATACTTCTCACATTGTTTGGCCATTCACTGACAAATAAATGCAGAGGAAAACATAAATGAGAAAGAAAAACTCCAGAGAAAGCATCAGCAACAGCACAAGAAATGGCGACCTACTCCGATGCACTCTGCCCTCTTGTCTCTGATGTACTCTGTAAAACATGTGCAACTTTTACGTTATTGCTGTTCACTAATACTACTACTGTTACAATCTTTGAGAAACAGAATGTAAATAAGATTTCTTATGCAATTAAAATGTGTTAAATTCAACCAGCTCTTAAATACTGCGGATGCAATACTGGCTGAGATTCATTTGCTTCTTCTGAAAGCTTTACTCTAAAAAAAGATAACCTGCAGATTGTATGTGGTAGGAAAGATGGTCCAAGCATGGTCAAAAATGCAGTGGATTATAGATTCAATATGAAAAGATTGTCAATATTTATTACTTCTAATTACTTCAGACAGGACAGAAGTGAAAGCAAAGTGAATTCTCCCCCCAACACTTTGTCTAAAATGCAAGTTTATGGGCTCTGTCTTCAAAAGTTAGAACCAAATGCACATTAAGTCCACACTTCTCAAAGTATTGATGATTCAGCATGAATTAGACTGAGTTGCAAAGATACTAAGCTAGTTTCACCAATAGACACTTCCCCCCCCCCCCAGCAGTGAAAGACTCCTTTCAACAAGCAAGTACCTCTGGGAAAGAAAGTGGGTGAGATGATACTTATTCAGGATTAAAACATTAAAACTTTAAAGATATTTAGAGTCTTGGAAGAAGAGTCAAAAACTAGAAATGCTAAAACAAAATGTAACCACATAATTTAGCTAAGGACAAACCTACAATGAAGCCCTGCAAAATGATGAAATGTTTAACATTGTATTTCTGAAGGGCATCAAAAATCAGCACTCTTGCTTGGAAATTTTATATATAGCTAAATCAGCCTCAAAGCAATTTGATGTCTGCATGGCACTTGCACCAGCAGCAAGTGAAAAGAAAGTAAATCCGAGAGCACATACACCTTAAAAGATATTTAACAGCATTAATCTACGTCTATCAGCTACAACCTCTTACTTTGTAAAGACAGGATGCAAATGATCCACACAAATAAACAAAGGACAGAAACTATCATTCAGGTGCACAATTAACCTCATTCCCAAAGTAACGATCATAAAAATAAAAGGCTGAAGTAAGGTACATAGAGTTGGCTAGAGAACACAGAAGAACCCATAGAGCATACTAACCATAAAACAAACGCAGGCATTTGCACAGTCAGGCACTTAAATTTAAAATGCCTAAAAAAGGTTTCAAAACTATTTGGCTGCTGCACATACATGAAGCAAACCCAGTTTTAATTATACAGTTAGATGCTATTTTACATACAAGTGTTCCATGACTTAGAAAACACAACAGAGAGAGCACACCTAATGATTAGCCTTTCAACATTTGGGCTTAGCGTGCAGCCTTGTTTACTGGCCACTAACCAGATCCTTACTTGAAGGCAGACACATTTTTCCCCATGAACATTTCAATAACACTCACCTCTATGTATCTGATGTGATTTAAAAGCAATTGGTTCTACATACTATTAATTTTTCCTTTTAACAGGGAGCAATCAGCATATACCTGAGCCTGCTCAGTCACATCCCCCCAGTCTAAAACATTAAAGTGTACAGGAGACAATCACAGTTAGCCTCTTTTTCACATTCACTTCACATTTAGATTTTCTTATCCAGTTCATGGAACCATCACCCTCTGATCAGCTGGTATTTCTAAATCCTCTTCCTGCTTAATTCCAGGCATGAGGCTGTTAGTCATTCTCATCCTCAGCCTTTGGCTATACACTCTCCTAATTGCACTATTAAATTTATTCTTATCTTTTTTTAATCTAAACTTCAGTGTCACACAGTTCTTTATGATGTTCTAGTTCTTTCTGTATTGACAGTGCCTGTCAACTTTCACGTAACATGCTCCTAATATTTATGTCAAGCTCATTAATGAAAACATTAAATGTTATGAATTTGAAGACCGATCCTTCAAAAAGCTCTGCTAAAAGCTCAGCAGACCTTTTTAAGCACTTCTCACTCCCATCTCCTCTCTAGTCAGTTCCCTATCCATGCTAGTATTCTAATCTAAGCAGATGACACTTCATTATTAATTAGCAAAAATAAAAACCCAAAACCCTCGTTAGTGTGTCATGCTTTATCCCTAAGAATAAATCCCAATATGCCTTATTCTTCCATTTTCCTTAATGCATTTAATAAATATCTGCTTCAAAATTTGTTTTCAAAGTTTTGCATGCTGCCAACATGAGACCAAGAGAGCAAGAATTGTCCACTGATTCTCTATCTTTTAATACACACAAACTGCATTGGCTATTCTTTAATCAAGAACTCGCCCTACTACAAAGCTTGTAGTTTCACATCTCAATTATTCTGTGACAGTCCAAGTTTCCCTTCTGGCCTCTCTGGGATAATTTCCACTTCTGCACTTTTCTGTCCATTTAGCCACCTCTTGCTTTATTCCCATTTTACTGAAACCAGGACAACTACTCACAAAGACTTCAGGCAATACCTGGGATGTTTAATCCTATCTTCACACTTACTTTGCTTGTTCTTTCATTTCTTTTAGTTTAAATAGCTTAAGAGTCTTCTACTATTTGCTTTATATAGCTGAATAACCTTTTACTATTTGTTTTAATTTCTTTCACCCAGAGTGACTCAACTTGACTTTTGAAAGTTCTCATTTTTTCCTCTGTATTTCCTGCTTTGCCAATCAATACCATTTTATTCAACTCCTTATGGGTAATCCTCATAGTCTTGATATTCTTTTTGAATCTGCTTTACAGTTCAGTGCAAAACTATTCATTAGAAACTGGCATTCAAATTCCAAATAACTTCTTTATATTTCAATTAATAATAATATTCTCAAAATTAATATCTTTGAACTGTTTCTCAGTTCAGAGATCTAAACTTTTCAGAGTTCAGAGATCTAGTTTTCTTAACTTCTGACTTTGTCTAGAAAACAAATTTTGGCAATTCTTCTGTAGAATTTATATTGAACTAACTTAAAAAAAAAATGAGAATTATACTGTGTTTATTCTATGACTTCATCCATTCGCTAAATTTAGGGATAAAGTCCATTCACATTCATACCAGAACTCTATAGAGTTGATACTGTTTTTATAATTCTATATTAGTGTTTCTGATTCAATGACTGTTACTAGCAAAGTTTGTCAGTTATCACATTAAATACTTGCACACTACCATTATTAGGATCCGTGGTTTACAGGCTGCATTTAAAAAGTCAAAGTGTCTTAAAATCAATGACTTACCTCTGTAACAGATTACAATCAATTCCAAGTACAGAAAGTGGTGAGGGTAAAAGAATGAGGATGGTGAACTTCAGAAAATACAATTTCTGGTATGTCTCCTGAGACTTATGCTGCTCAGTAAAGGAAAGCAGGGGAAAGGGCAAACCCTACAGAAATTCACAAAGAGGAATTATTCCTAAGGGAAGCAAAGAAAAAGAAAGAAAAAAACAAACCCTCACAAAACCACAGACAAACAAAACAAACAAGAAACAAAACAAAAACTCACACAGAAGAGTGTTCTTAGCACACCTTTATGATCATACCATGCCTCCCCCCCATGGCCTGGAAATCAAAATCATAAAAGCAGGGAAACTATGATATCTACCTAGAGTAGATGAATTTCTAAGCATAAATGAACTGCATAAACACTGCAGGAATAAAACTAGAAAGTTACGCACATTTAAGTTAAAAAGGAAGAGGAAAAAAACATAAAATGATAGTAAGAAAACTGTTCTATATACATGAGAAGCGAGAAAAAAGTCAAGAGAAGTACAGATTATGTACAACAGAGCAGATAAGTGATGCAGAATCAACAGCCCTCCCTGCTCTCTTTACGAAGATAGCTCAGTAGAGCCATAACTACAACTAAAAAAATATATATTTTTATAAAGAACATGGGATTGTTGGCTTGAGCACAGAAAAAAAGAGGTTTGGTAATTTTTTATTTTTTTTTTTAATCAGACTGATGCAGCTCATGTATCACTGAGTCACCGAGGAACTAACTGAAGCAATGCGTGGACCACTATCAACTGCATCCACTACAAGGCTTGTGGTTCCCAAAGGTCAGAAGAGACAGACATAATGCTTCCCTTTACAGAAGGAGATTGGGATTGCGTCCGGTTGTGTCCCCGCTCCGGGTGGGAGCTGACCCCCAGCAGTTCTGCACCACCACAGGGGGGAAGGGAAACAAGCAAAAAAAAATAGGTGAAAATAGAAATCATACCCCCAGGCAGAGAAAAGTACATATATTAAAACTTATATTGTGATATACAAAGCACCAACATGGGCATTTAAAACCAATGTTAAATTAGTCTTATTTTCTGTCCTTCAGAGGATGAATGAACTCAAGAATAACTGGCAGGGTAGATGTGGCAAATCTAGAATAAATTTTCTTTTTCCCCCAAGTATTCCACTGAATGTTTTCACAAGCCAACTAAAAATGTAGACTAGATTAAAACAAAACAAAACAAAACAAAACAAAAACAAAAACAAAAAAAACACAAAACCAAACACAACCACCAGTGAGTGTGCAACTAACTGAAAAACAACCCCTAGGTTGTTTTCCATCACCAAAAAGTAATCCGAATCAAGATGATTCACCCAAGACCCCAAGACCTTAGTGACTTGGTTAATTGGAAAAAATTAATTAATTAGCTTTACAGAAGAAAACCTCTTCTAGTTCAGTTAGCAACTAAGCAACATTGTACTCCTGTTGTCAGCAGTAGAGGAGAAAAGAGAGTTCTGCTGAGTGATTGTTCCAGGTATTTGCTGATTAATCAGGAGTGACTGAGGATAGAAGGAATAAATGCAGAAAACACATAACTTTCTGGGGACAGCTGGAACCGGGACATAGCCAGAAAGACTTTCAAAAAAAACACAGTGTAAGAAGGTACCTTTATCTCCAACCAGTATCCACAGGAAAGTATACAGAAATCCACATATTTGAAAGAATATAATATTAAGCAGAAGTTGAAAGTTAGCACTGAAGACGGTTTCTGATCTTATCTCTACTCTGATTTGCTCAGCTTTAATGAAAGGGAATGTCACTTCAAGCAGACAAGCATTTTTCATTTTGTCTTGTGAGTACGTGTAAGTAAGTTTTGAAATGGTTAAGGTCAGAGACACACCTGGAACTAAATGCTACTCACTAAATGGTGAATGCTGCTCCATAGAAGAATCACCCAACACCAAATAAGAACACCAAACCTGAACAACTCTGCACAGGACCCCAGAAGAGCCACGGGCAGGGTGAGAAGGAACTTTTTGTGCAGTAATAAGGAAGCATTTGGCACAACTTGCCATCACCCTGTATTTGCAACTTAACACACAGAAAATGTGTATAAAACCACTGATTTGTGGCATCCAGGCAAGTTAGGAGCTATTGAGATATTCTAATGAAAACACCTTAAGATATTGAAACTAATATAAAACACAAAATTCAAGAAAATTCATAATATTCATTTCTTAGAGCAAGTATAAGCAACATCATATATAAACATGTAAACTACTTTATTCCAGTGAAAGGGCTATAAATGCCAGCATATGCTATCGATAAGAGAAAATGCAGAGTAATTAGTTAATCTGAAAAATGCATGAGTAGGAATTTGACTGCTAAATGATTAAAATGGTACATTTTAAAATCTTTATTAATATTTAATTATTGACACTATGAGAAAAGAGAAAATCTCTTGATGTTACTTCTCAGCTCTTTCTGATACTCAGTAACACATGTATTATTCATATGAATAGTTTGTGCATATACAGTCAATCACTAGTTAAATAAAAGAACCATTCTCGAATTCCCTAATCACCTCAATAGATCCTAACGCAATATTTTCCACATTTGGGAATCAGAGCGTTTTATTTAAGAAATCAGTCTGGCCATGATGAATACAGCGCAGCTCGAGCAGACATCAGTTCAAAGAATCAGATGTCAAAGTGCTCCCTCTAATGTCCCTTAATCATCACACCAATTAGTGGTTGAATAGTGATGTGATTAAAAAGACTGCTGCTATCCTATACCTATTCAGACTAGTAGAATTCTACATATGTTCTACCAATTAATGTTTGAATAGAGCAGCGATTAGAGAGACATCTGCCATTGTATACCCATTCAGAAAAGAGGTAAACTTGCATATTCATATGCAATGAAGACAAAAATAAATATTTGCAAAGGTAAACTATACGTTTAGACTATAAATATAATTGAGTTGATTTCCTTTAATGAGTGTTCTCTATTTTACAGTATTTGGGATTATTTTTTATTTATAAATATAGAATCTTTCATCAATACATGTCTAGAAATGGACAAATTATTCACTGAAAAGGCATTTACTCATTAAGGTTCCCGATTTCAGGCCTTCAGTATACTAGGTTTCATATCCGCTTGTTTGCAAATTGCACTATTTCTGCTACAATCCATCAGTTATTTGTGAAATGCTAACCTGATTATGCTCTAAGCATGATACACGATTAGGCACAAAAATCATGTGAACTTTTTCCACCTCACTGGAAGTCAATGCTTAGAGTAATACACTGATTATAGCTGAGAAAGATCATCTCGTATACAGATTTTTCTATGCAGGCTTGGACATTTGTACATCAAGAGGTACTTACATACCTTTTTTAAAATAATTTCTTTATACAGTTTATACACAGCAATGACAGCCACAGAAATACTATCAAAGTGAAAAGCAGTTTGAATTTTTAGGAAGATCTTATTACTACTTTGTTAATGGAGTACCCTTGTCCTCTGAATGTAAGAGCTCTTGCAATGAACTGCGGATCTCACGCTCCATCATTAGCACAAAGTAATCTGGTAGTTGAAATTTAATGTTGCACAGAAAAAGACGAGGTGAAGAATTTGTTTTTCTCTAATGGCTGGAAAGAATTACAGTACAATTAAAGTCTTTCTCAAAATGAGCCCTAGCCAAAAAGGAAAGAAAAACAACAACAACAACCCACCAGAACAAAACAGGTGAGCATCAAAAACATCAAAATTATTTTGTTCATGGAAGAGGAGCTCTTTTTGCACAATGCTGATCAGGCTTAGCACATGTAAGGACAAAGAACAATGCTACTACTGCCAGAAAATCAATACTATTACAGGCTATGGCAATTAGCTACAAACCAATTTAAACCCCATTTCCTTTTCACCTTTTTGTTGAATTGAAATACTTCCAGCATTTCCATCTGGAGCAAATGCTACAATTCTTTCTAAATGCAGAACTGAAGAAAGTCTGAATACACAGGTGGATCTATATCAAATTCTCATCTATCCTTAATAGCTAACTACAAGATTTCATTACCAAAAAGAAGGCTGGACTAAAATATCCCACTGAACTCCCCAGTGACAAGTCAATTTATAAAACTTGTGGAGGTGAATTTCATTTAATTTACAAACCTGCACATGTACAAGATAAAACTAAACTCATCCCATAATGCTTAGAAACCCTATTCATCAAGCAAGGAAAACAGTGTGCAGGGCGCAATGCAAATGCACACAATGTGCGCCCCCCTAGTTGGTGACCGAAATGTAAGCATAAAATACACACAGAAATGGAATTACAAAGAGTAGGAAGCCACAAATGAAAATATTAATCTGAAGTCTAAACAATCCTGAAATATTTAGGAAAGACCTGAAATCAAAGCAAATCCTCACAGCTTCACAGTTGATCCCACTGCTTTTGTTTTATCTGTAAATTGATTATCTAATGTGACCTAAATTTTGCACCCTCCTTTAATGCTCACTATTACAACAGCCACTTCAAAACTCTCCTACTTTTTTTTCTGGACAACAGAAATCTTTGTTCTCCCAGATAACTAGAGGCATCTGTTCATAGCCCTTTTCAGCATGACTCATAAGAAACAAGAGTGTTAATGCTTAAGTCTAACACCGTTACTGAGGGTGACACAGCAATAGTTTTCCTACTCTGATACAAATCTCTGAGTTAAAATTTCTGAAGGAAAGCTGACTCATCTTGCACCTACGGCTATAAATAATTTTTACAGCAACACTTGGTTGGTAACATAGTAAATAAACAATAGCACTCATTGAAAGCATAATTGAACCTTCCTTTAGGAGAATACTTTTCCAATGCTGAGGAAATATACTGCCGGTCTATTTCCACTCCAGAACTCATTAAATGGGTAACCCAAAGTGTCTCTGAGCAAGCTAGGAGTTAAAATTTCACTTGTGTAATTATTCTGAAGAAATATGTAAGTCTGCCATCTGGAAGTGTATTAGACATTACAAAGTCACTGTGTGCATGCCTCAGCAGATGCAGCTTTTGTTCAGAGTTTTGAGGGCTGTTAATTTAATTAGTTTTGTATTTTCATACTCCCACCTTCCTTTCAACAGTAGTTCTGCAAAGGCAGTATCAGAACTGCTTTAAAAGAATCCAAAGCTAAAAGCCAAATTCAGATTTTAAGGAAATAGAAACAAATAAAGTTCATATGGACTTCAAACGGAGCTTGATCTATTCATTAGCAGGCCTAAACATTTTCGCCAGTGGCTCTTTAGACCAAAACAGAAAACTGTGGTCAATTAATCCTTTTCTACATTAGCTTTCTTAATTTAAGGAGGCAAGGAAAGGATTCAACCATTTTATTTTTTTATTAAAACCACTCAACAAAAATGATCTGGAAAATGTAAAAGGTCTCTTATTTTTCACTGATGTCTTTTATGCAATGGGAGACCAGACAAATAGTTGATTTTTTCACTTTTCAGGGTTTTTTCTGCTATAGCAAGCTAATAGTAAGCTATGTGGTAAATCTTACGCAGTAAGAGTAAGCTACATATCTCCGAGTGAGGAAAAGTTTGTCAGTTTTAAAAACTAGGATCACTACCCATCTAAAAATAAAGACTCATCCCAAAAAATATCCCATCACAGTTCCTTCTAGCACTTTACATTTCTTCTAACAGCTTGCAAACCCAATTATGTGATGTTTCTACCAAATAATACATAATAATGTAGTATTAAAACTATCTGTGATGAAAGTAGTTCTGTCTGCCCATGCACACATTTGTTTGGTTTCTAAGTTCTCATCCTGTAAACTGTAGCCCACGAGCAGAATCCTGTCAGGGCAGGTTGCTAATAACTGCACAGATCTCCAAGCAGTATTGCAGAACTATAAAACCAAGTTGTTTATTAGATTGTAAGCCTATGCCAAAACCTCATCCTGCAACATTTGACAATGTTCAGAATTTCTTTCAACTGAAAATCCAGACAAGGCACACAAGCTGACAATGAATCCAAATCCATGGTGTTTGCACAGCCCAAGAAACTCAGACCTTGGGAATCCAAGAATATTTGAGACACCATGAGGTACCCACATGCAACTAACAGCAGGAACATGGGAAGAGAGACAACTAAAAAACTACGCACTTTCAAAATCAACAGCAAATATCAAACACTTTATGAGTAAACTGAATACAAACACCAAACAAGGCTGACACAGAGAACAGCTCAGGGATAACAGAGTGATTTAAAAGCCTAGGTGCTTTAGGAAATGTGTGTTAACACATCCATTAGTAAAATATTTCTGTGAATGTTACATTTTAACTAACCAGGCTAATTTATAGTGGAACAGCTAATTAGGTTATACACAGATACCCAGCTGCCCTGCTGAATGAACACCTGAGCTTCCTAACGAACAGCTTCTGAAAACAGAGGAGTTTACAGCCCGGTATTGATTTCAGGTAACCTGAAAACATGACAATGTAAACTGCAGCTGCCCAGGAGCTGCTTGCTAAGCAGCCCAACGTTCTCTGCAGCAGGAACAGACAGTTGTAGGCAATATCTGCATCAGACATCCCAAAATAATCATCCAAGTTCACAAACAAAAGGTTTTCACACGCATAAATTTCTAGTTCACATAACATTATCTAAGCCAATAAATACGAGAAAATAGGAATATCAGCTATAGCAAGAAAGAGATTCTTATCATCAATACTGTAAAACAGAAAACTGTACTAAGAGCATTGCTGAAATACTAAGTATATCCTGGGTTGGTCCTCCCAGCAAATATTTGTTGTTCATGCTGGATTTTGTGATTTTAAGAAACTGAGGAACTTTGTGGCATTTTTGGCTGGGTTTGTGTTTTGTTGGGTTTTGGATGACATATTTTTAATTACAAACAAAATCAACTTTCTACCTGAATTTTCCTTTTTAGTGGAAGAAGGCATTTTGACAACACTATGAAAAGACCCCAATATTCTTATGCCCACAAGGGAACTAGTACTCTACCAAAAAGGCTTCTGAATTTAGAGGATTATGTAAGACAACCTGTACGAAGACAGTAAAAACACTACAAACCTTCCAATCAGATGAGAGATCAAAGAGACAAAAGAAGGCAGATTGGATTAGTCAAATATCACATTGAGACTAGGAATTCAAATACCTAGGGAGAAAATGATGATATCTAATGGCAGAAATACAGAAGAGTATAGACTTACAGCAAGAAAAATATTCCAAAATAACTATTTCCTGAAAAATACAATGCACAGAAGAGTCACGTTTTAATCTAAGCTTTATGTATTTATACATAAAATAGGTACCTATGACAGGCTCCCCTACTTCTGTAGCAAAATAAAATTAGCTTTAAGTCTCAGAAAGGATAGTGAAGTGCTGCTCTGCCCAGTGTGACTCTTGGAAAAGAGAAAGAAAAAGAGGTGGTGGCAGAAGAGGCTACCCAGGGAAATCAAGGGGCTCAGCATGGCTCAGGATGTGATACTTGAGCGGGATCAGACTCCGTAAAAAAAGGCACAAAAGTTGCATCAAACACTTACTAAAATCGCCAAAAATGAAGAAAGTATGGAATGCAGTAGGTTCTGAAAAGCAAACAGCTCATCACAAAGTAACTTTGTATCTGCAGGAACAAACTAGAAGCCAAATGCCACCACTGAATAACACAAGAAACTCCTAATTTATTTCTCCCACAGCTGTGATTTCAGCCTCAATGACTGTTCCAGATGCGATGATAAACATGTTCCAGATGCAATGATAAATGTGCACTTACTGAACAGTTTTTGTCAGAATTCCTTTTCCATTGCTTCTTGACTTGTTTCTTTGCTGCAGTTGAATGAAGAGTTGCATGTGTTTGTTTTCGGGGATTTAAAGCCAGAATGTTCTGTAGAAAAACAACAAAAGACATTAAAATATATATTTAAATTTCTATAAAGATTCAAAGCCTCTTAAATCACACTTTACACACTTATTTACAGTGCTAGGTAAAACCAAATGCAATTATTCAACATTATAGCCCAACTCCATACTAATTTGTTTAGAATTGTATTGTCCACACCACTTAAATTATAAATATTTAAAGACATTCATAGGATTAGTACAAAACAGAATTATATTTAGCAGCTTTAATAATGGTTTCCATTCCCAGATATTTTTTATCTACAGCATATAGAAACACATAATTCTGCTTCATTGTGTCACTTCAACTAACACTTGTAGAATAAAACAAGCAAAAATATTTTTAAAGATCTGGGTTGTTTCTGAATGTTTCATCATTTCAGTATAAACTCCAACTCCACCGTCAAAATAATCTCCTAAGCCTAGAGAGCTGAAGAGCTAACTCATTTATCTTAAAATATTTTTATTTGCAAGGACACGAATCTCAGGAACATAGTCATGCTTTTAAGTCATAGTGGTGGTCTGACAACAGAGGCAGAATGAAGTTTGCAATGTCTTTCAATATCCCAGTGTAACTCAGCAAATTAAATCAAATTTTTGGAACCAAAACTCATTTTCAAATGAGGCAAGCAACAGATTTCTATAGCAAAAGTGACCTCGTTTATTTCAAGGGATTCGTGTGAAAGGCATCCAAGAGACAGATTCAGACTCAGGTGGGTGATGGAGAACAACAACACAGGCACGTTGTTGGTCCTAACTCCTGTTTGCAAGTGTGCCTTTAAAAAAGCCTTGGCTTTAGCACTACATGTCTCCACTGTGGTGAGTAGTGTGTGTTTATTCTGTTACTGTATTTCAAAGATGTGCGAGACTGGCTTACAGAAACACGATGAGTGTGATGGGGTTATGAATATTATACTGTGATTCCTCCTAATTTTAAAAATCTGCTTCAGAGGGTGATAATGACGAAACAGTCATCTCTTGTATTAAGATTTTATTGCACTGATTATGGGGACTTTTTATTTTAAATGTGAAGGAGTCACTTTCTATTCAACTATTTAACGCCTAACTCTGAACTGATTGGTAACACAATTTTCCCACAAATCAGAAACCTCACCTCTTTGAAAATTCTACCAGCAAACAACAACATAGCCAAACACAGTAACTCACAGCTTGCCTGAAGCACAGAGGTAGAAAGTGAGGTAAAACATTCAAAAAAGACTATTTAGCAGCCTACTTGCTGTTGACTTCCAGAAAGAGTTACAGGGTGTTATTGGATGTGCCCCTGCAATCCCAGCAGCAAAGACTCTGCTCCAGTTCAGAGTGTTCCCCAGATGAGTACCTCAGGCAAGATGTGGCAACCAAATGCATTCAGTGGTGATTTATGCCAATTTATTTTGCCTTTAATTAAAACGGAGCAGGGACATACACATAAGGGATATCTCAGTGGATACTTGAATTTCTCAGGATGATCAAACTCAACTGTCAGAGCATTCTCTTACTGTTGAGTGCCCAAATTACCCAAGCTGGGCAGTAGGTTCTGAATCACATAAAAACTTCAGCAAAATTTTGTCTACTCTCTTTTGTAATTGCTTAATGCTTGGCCATGAATATTATAATTATTTTAGCAAACTGAAATGAATTGCAAATTTCTAGCAATAAACTGTAACAGATGTACTCCACTGGGTACAGCACCAGTTGGTTTAAAACATGGAACAAATGGTGGGGCAAGCCAAGGACGGAAGAATCCCCATATGTTTGCTCCTGTTGGAATTCTGCAGCAGGAGCATGGCTCCAAGCGCAACAGTTGTAGAAATCCAAAAGGACTACGTAGCACAACATGTCCCAGAATTAAATCTGAAATAAAACTGGCACAGAAAATACTAAATCACATATACAATGTAAAAATTGCTTTTATTTCCACTACATAAATAATATAATACCTGCCTAAATCTTGGATTGCTGACCAAAGTGGCTGCTCTAGCTAGAGGTCCCCTGGTGTTTAAGAACAACTCAAAAGTTAACTGATTAAATGGGAAAATAATGTAAATGCTCTTGTGTCATTTGAACTGTCAAAAGTTAAATTACTGAGGGTGGTTTTTTTTCTATTCATTTCAGTTCCCTGGTTGGCTTTTCACAGCTTATGGCTAGTCAGACACTTAGTAAATTTAACAAATAAATTCAGAAGGGTCAGTCACTAAGTTTAAAATTACTGAGAAGAAAGTTCTAGAGTATGTATTGCAGATAACAATGAATACATGCAACTAAACAAAAATAAACCACTTGGATATGCAAGAAAGGAAACCTGAGGCCTCAAATCTCTCAAACACAGTGGTCATCTGAGCAGAGAAAGAGTTCATGGGTGAGGAGAATTATTTGGGCACCTGCAATCTTGCTTTTCTGAGTGCCATGCTTATTCTGCTACATAAATTCTCCTTGCCAGATGAGCTGTTGTTTGATCTCTCCAGATGTTGAAAGGGCAAGACTCTAGTGCCCCAATAGAGGATGTGGGTGTATAATGCATCCCTTTTCAAAGTACTATAAACTTTGAATTCCACATTAGGGTGCTATTTGTACAGTTATGCAGAACTTACAAAATAGATCTTTACAGTTTTACGTAACTGGGTCCATTTATTTCATTAATAGTAGATATAAATCCATTATCATTAATGGCTGCAAATCAGAATATAAGGATACTTTATTTCAGTAGAAATTCATTGTGGTACTCTGTTGATGAAGAAAGAGATGGGGCTATGAGTAAGGACACTGAGTGAATTGAACCCATGCTGACTTTGATTCGTGGCACAGAAGCACAACATGCACATTTGAATTAAACCTGCAGCTCCTCACAGTGTAGATGATTATGGGCACCACCAAAGTATTATACTTTCCTTCACTATTTCCATAGATTAATTTGAAGACTTCACTTTGGGAAAAAAGCCAAAGAGCCCACCTCTGTGGAATGGAACTCAAATATACTTTGCAGATGGCTCCCTCAAATATAATTACCTTAAGGAATTCCTTTAATAATTATCCATGACAATGACTTCTTTCAGATCTTTTAAAAAACAACAATTATTATAAACTACAAAATACAGAAGAATGGCTCAATTTCAGAATATATCCTGTTCTAGAAAGGAACATATTTGTTATGTCTAATAGATATTGATTTAGGTTGCAAGGATCCTAAAACGCAATAAACCACTCATATGTAATGTACACTGAGAGTGACTAGCATGTATAAGTCATAGCTACAGTTTTTAAATTTTGAGAATTTAGTGATAGATGGTTATGTTGATCTGTGCCAACAGCAACATAGCTTCTGAGATTAAATTTACCATAAGCTATTCATTAGATATTTATTCCTTAGCTTGTACTTTAAATGGCATGATTAAGAAGTCCACGCAAAAATACTAGCTCTAATTTTCACTATTATCTATTAATGAAAAGGCTGTAAAAGTTTTAAAACAGCATGTTATATCACAGTGAGTCATTTATCAGGAATTTGAATTAATATTACTCCAAGCAAGTGATTTCAAAGCGGTCATCCAGGCTAGGATACACTCTCCAGCTGGGAGTCCTGTCTCTGGTACAGCACTTTCAGGTAAATCAAGACAGGTTTGGCACATGCTCTGCAGTGATGCAACATAAATTTCTAAAGCCATTTCATTTTGCTTTTAATTTCATTAAAAGTGTCACACACTTCTTATTCTCATCTCATAAAGGCACTCTTTTCTTGAAATTTCAATTAAATGTGATTCTTAATTAAGTGCATATTCAGCAAAATAAAATATAAAGTTATGGAAGCACTATGCTCATTGGGAATTCTCCAAAGCCAGTGGGGACTGGGGGCCAGGAAGAGAGGGGATGTTATTAAGAAAAGAAGTATGATTTAGAGAACACAGATGGGACTGCAGTAACTTTAAGACAGTCATCAACAAGTCCTGTGAGTCTAGCAGCATCTTTGTAAATTACACAACATTAATTCAAAATTTGAAAGCCTTTCTTTAAAGCATTATGGTGTGCAATCTCTGGTTTTTCTGGTTTTTCTTTTTTCTCCCCAAAAGTAACAACCTTAGCAAAGCCTCCTGGTTATGTGGACTTTATCTCTCATTCAAAACAATAAATTTGGAAAAATTCCATAGGTAAAGATCACTCTTCTTCTGGAGAGCTGCCTACTGAAACCCATGAGTTGTACCAGGAGTATTTAGTGCTTAGTAATCCTTTTATTTGTTACTGCTCATTCAAAGCCAGAATAAGGATTGAAAAATCTATCTTCAGGCTCTGTCACTGTGTAAAATTCTTAAAAAGATAAAGTAAATATTTGCTCATTTCATGGATTCTGTGGACTTCCTGTAGCTTGTTGGGAAAGTTTCCTGTGAAGAGCCCCAAAATACCTCTTCAAGTTCACCATAGATCAATATGCATACTGTCACAGTGAAGCTGCAGAAAATGCTACAGTTCACATGCAGACTGCAACCGGGCATAAAACAAGGTCCCATGCATCAGTCCCCTTGTTTTAGCATACAGCTCATTTCCCTAGCCCAGCCCCTGCAATACCCAGGCTTATCCTGATTTAATCCCGTTGCTTCACAGAGCCTCCTCAGCCGAACACTTCTGTATGCATCAATTAAAATTCGGGACTAGGCCAGGCATGCTAGGGAATGCATGTGGAGAGCAATTTAACCCACCCCATTCCATTAATCTACCCAATTTCCTTAAAAAGAGTTGTAATCTCCCTCACAGCAAGTAACATTAAATGTATTGCAAGATACATATGTTCACCAAGTGAACATAATGAGAACATATTTATTTTTTCTGAGTAATGAGCATACTAAACAATTAATTTCAAAGCTATGCAAGTGTTAATTCAGTGGTAGAATACCTGGGGCTTCTCCACTAATATTTGCTAGTATATCTAAACGTGAAACTAATTGTATAATAGCTATTCAGTCAAAGGCTAAAGAACTCAAACGTATTTGTTTTCATGAGATTAGATGACCCACAATAAGAAACTTTGCTGAAAAATCACATCAGTGTAGAAGAAGATGACTAAGGCATGAACTCTTAATGATATCTAATTTGAATTGCCAAATTCACATTTTACTTCTCACATCTGCTCTACTTCTTGGAAAGCTGCATGAAGCACTGACAGTCAGATGCAGGACTTTCCACACCACGTGAAGCCCTCATTATACATGGAAGTTTCATTCCCAAATCAGAAAGGGCAACTTCTAGTCATAGGAGAGTTTGTTACACTAGAACATAAACACAAGATTTCAAAAAGCAAGTATCTGTGCTGTCATGTCTTCCCAAAGCTAGATCTATGTTATTTTCCATTATTGAAAGAATACAGAATACAACGTTGTAAATCTCTCCCATATGCTCACTTATGACAGAATATCCCACAAATTAATACTTGTGTCAAATGTGTATTTCCATCCTGAAGATCAGAACTGATGAGAACCTATACAAACAATTTATGTAACCTGGCTGATAATGTATCTTAGGAATTTATGAATTCATGCAAAAATTTCAAAAATGTGAAAACACCATGCTTTCACAGTAGTTCAGGCCTGGCTTAATTATGAAGCAACAAAGGCCAGAGAAAGCTTGATGAAATGTGAAATGAGTACAAATGTCAGCGGAAGAATGTAGTCAGCCTTAAGAAAATCCAAGGGAAACCCCCAAGAAATTATTTCTGTAAATTACCAGGTATGTTTTCTGTTACTGACACAAACGGATGCACACGTGAGCAGTCACAAGCACATGTGAGCATATTCTATTCCAACATATCACGGTGTGACACGGCGTAACCCTCGCATCTCCTTCTGTAACAATAAACTTCGCAGGTGGCCCTCTGTCTGTGCCTGAGAACTAGCCCTTTATACTACTATGATAGCTACAAACCCGTCCCCAAGATCCAGTGAGTTGGAAGATGGGGCTCCACTGCTTTGAAGAGACAACCAGCCTATGAACCAGAGGCAGCACTGCAGCCTCCTGTGAGACAGGGACGGAGAAGCAGATCTGCTCAAGGGACTTAGGCCTGACCCTGAACCCCGCTGCGCACATGGGCACAGGGAATTCAAACCCAGCTGGAAAAACACTTGACTTTCAATCGCAAGACAAATTTCTTCTTCGAGCCAAACAAGCTCATAGTTTCAAAACAGAGCAAGAACGAAGGCCAGTGGATGACCTAGCGATAAGCAATTCTACCTGTGCACGGCCATGTGCCTTTGACATAGCATTTAAGTACTATATCTTCATCTTTACATGCCCAGATAGATTTAGATTTCCCCATTAGACAAACTGCTGATAGCTGAACAAACACCTTTCTGGTTTCTTACACTCCTTGCATAGGCTTTAATATTTAGAGAAAGACAATTTGCACTGTGACACCCTAATAGGATACCAGTATCCTAAAGGTGTAGTCCTAGATTCCTTACTAGGTACTTAGATGGTGGGATTTTCAATTTTACCACTACAGAACTTCTTGGTCCTCAGATTTTCCTGCAATATGTAAATACTATGTCTTAAAAAATGAGCAGTTTTCTAAATTACTCCCACAAAAGTCGGGAAAGTCTTAGTCATGAATATGTCTATGTTAACAAAAGTGTGTTATACTTCTGGCACTTTCTGTTACATAAACAAAGTTAATGCATTACACATTAACAAAGTAGAAAACTTACACAACCCAAGCCCAGTTTACATAATCATGCTGTTACCTTAACTGTCAGATTCAGAGCTTGATTTCTCTAACTCAGCAATGCACTTATGCTAGGTATTACTGGAAATTCTAAAAGGTTTATTAAAATGAAACCCAAAAAGATGTTACTTGTTTCCCACAGATACCAACCACTCTATGAGAAGGGCTCTGGGTGGTAAATTATGCTCCTGGAAACTCCACATGCTACCTCCTTGACACAACTAATCTCTGCAGAAGCACCTTGATCCCCGCAGGGAAAACCAAACCAAATACTCACCCTCTGGGCTTTACTGAAGTATCCAAGTAGTACTGGTATCAGTGAATTATTCATGCATTTAACACAAGCATATAGATATATCTACCTACCTATCTATATATATACACATATATCATACAGCCTAAAACAGGCTCAAACTTCAGCACAACACAGGATCAGTTCTGCAGCTCCTCCAGGGACACCCTACTCTGTGATAAGATCATACTTTTGCACTATAAACAATATACCACATCCAAAAATATTAGCCTTTACACAGCAAATTCAGAGAAGACATAGCTGAGCACAGCTCTGGTCAATTTACTCAGCATTGAATTCACTATATGTATTCATTTGGCTGAATAAAACATTACATAATTTACAGGCTTTAAAAGTAGAAAGTTTTAAAATTTTGTACAGCTATCCTTGTACACATACAGTTACAATTTTAGTAATTTTTCTCCCTAACTGGACAGTCTTTAATCATCCAACTAATTGGCAAAGTGCAAAAAAGACCAGAGCAACTCACGTCACAGCCTTGATTCGTAGCTTCATGACTGCTGTTATTTTAGAAGTACATACATAGTCTCCAGTCTGCCATATCCACTACATGCAAAGTCACCTTTTTTCATTTTCCTAACAAAAACATCTTCCCCTTTTACAAATCAAAACTTAAAGCATCAGAAAAATATTAGGTTTGCATCACAGGTCTATCAGAACTTTTTGGTTTGCTCAGTATAAAATTGATCTAGGTCTCAAATGCTTGCACATCAAATTGCTCTTTTACATGAGGAATACAAATGTTATTTGGTAACTGCTCACTCACACAGTCATCTATTGAAAGGGTCATAGCAAAAACGATCCTTATCATATACATACATTTTACATCTTGCTTCTATTTTTCTAAAAGACAAACAGATCACAAGAAAAAGCAAGCTCAGTTGCCTTTGAAAATAAACTTCATCAGAACCAAAAAAAAGGCCATTGTATTCCCATAAAGAACCTCTGATCTGGACCTTTAATTATGAGTATTTGCTTAAGCAAAATCCAAACTTGCATTAGAGACACGTCTGCTAATGGCACATGAATGTTCTAATAACTTTTGATCAGAGGAAAGAAATTAGCAAAGTTAATACTGCTTAAGTTTAATCATTGGCAAAATCAGCAGAAGTAATTTTAGCTGAGCAAAGCAATGTTCTGAAAACTTTGTTAAAAGGTGATTTTCAAAGTCCAATAAATGAACTTTAAATGCAAGGATGAGAGTAACAATATACATCCAAAAGATCTAGTACATTCAGTGCTTGAAACAAATGTGAACATTTGTACTTGTTCCAAGAACATGCCAACTATCTATCAGTACTGACTTTCTAAATCTGTTGCGACATGAAGAAGTAACAAGGAAATCTACCTTTTTGCAACTACAGCACAAAATTCTACAAAAATTTCAGTAGCAGCTGTTTAAAACAATGGTAAAATGCAAAATTGACAATGGGACTACAGACTTTCTACTAACTTTATGTATACACCAGAGCATCCTAATCAGAAAGGAAAAAAGAAAAAAAAATCAGCATGTAGAAATAAAATGGAAATATAAAGGATTTGTTAATTTTATCCTATAAACAGTAAGTATATGTAAAGTCATATTATAAAACATTATTAAATGTCTGATAATTTAAAAATAAAACCCAATCCCATATCTAATTTTCAAGAAACCAAATTTGACAGCCCATGCAAGTAAGGCAAGAGGAAGCTGTTGCCAGTTTCTCCTTTTTAAGATGCCATTGTCTTCTTTTGCAGAAGCATACAGTGATTTTGCCACCTTTAAGCAAAGTGACACTTTGTAAGTGTAGAGGGGCTCACATGTTATAGATGAGAGTGGAACATGTATTGGTAATAGGAAATATAGAAAATTCCTTGGAGTGCTTCACTCTTACAATTTTGATTTTCAAATCTTATTGACATTAAATACTAATGAATGTGTGGGGTGGAGGCAGAGGTGATACTCTTAAAATAAAATAATGAGATAAGGCTGCCCAATCTAGAAACATGCCAGCAAGCATTTGGATTCTGATCTATTACACTTTGTCCCATGCTCATAGAGAAGACTTACTTTTAAATACTTATTAAAGAATGTTGCATGTAGGGGCATCATTTTCTAATTCCATTGCTTATTATGCAAAATTACATTTCTGCTGTGAGACCTCTGAACAGGGAAGAAATATTTTTATCATTTGTAAGGTTTCCTAAAATTACAGTGAGGTATTTTTCCTATAAACATACTATAATGATTCTAAGACTGTGGATTTCAAGCTGCATCAAAATCAAAGTATTGGACTTTTGGGGAAAATAAAAAAAACCCATCTTGCTGGCAGATCCAAGTTCTCTTTCCTAGAACAGAAGCTACAAGACCACAAAGCCATCATTCAATTAAGATGGAAGTGTTAAAAACCATTTGTCTCAGAGCAGCATCCCTTTGTTTGCTGTTTGTAATGAGCAGGAGCACATATTGCAGAGTAACAGGAAAAGCTGTTAACACCAGTTAACATTTTTAGAAATGATATAAAGGAAAGGTACCCAGGTTACTCTTCTGTAAGTACCATCTTCCTGCACTTCTGTGCCTGACAGCCTCAGAAATGTGGATTTAGTCTTTACCGCATGGAATCATAGAATGGTTTGGGCTCAAAGGGACCCTGATGCTCATCCAGTTCCACTCCCCCTGCCATGGGCAGGGGCACCTTCCACTACACCAGATTCAAACCCATTCAACCTGGCCTCAAACAGAGCCAGAGCTGAGGCACCCACAACTTTTCTGGCCAATCTGTTCCAGTGCCCACCACAGAGACTGAAATATTATAGTTCATGACTTTAACATTTTCATGAAAGACTTTTGCTTATTCTAGCAGAACTGTATTGCAAAAGCCACCGATAAGACTATCGCAACTCTGAATGGGGCTCTGAGAGACCCTGGACCATTCCCTAATGAAGATAAGATAAACAACTCAGGGATGAGGACATTCACAAAGTACAAGCCTAAAACCTTCAGGGTGGAGAAGCCCCAGGGCTACCAGCTGCCAGGCTTGAACTGACCCTTGCACCAAAGGGTGAGGGGGGAGAGGCTTCGAGTCTGTGTTGGAAAGCCTCTGGTCAGAGGCAGTGAGCGTGCCCATCCTCTGATGTGCAGAGAGCCCTCCACCCAGGGGAAAGATCATCCACAGCAGAGGGCACCCCCTCAAAGACCCCCCAGATCCTGCACCAGAGCATTGCAGCATGATGAAACACACCTTCAGTGTTGCAAGGGACAGTGTCAAACTGGCCCCGTGCAAGGGACGCACGTGGGCCTTCATTCCCACCTGGCCCACAGCTATAATAATCCACAGGACTCTATACACTTCGGTGTGTGGCAGCGTGGCACTGTGTGTGGCAGCCACGGCAGAGGACTCTCACCACTAAGAACACCAGAAGCAGGGGAGCAACAAGACGTCCTCGGGACCCTCGGATGGGCGATATGCTTCCACCTAACCCTCGTCACTCTCTCCTTGTCTCCCCAAGCCCCACGTACACTTCTTTTCTTTCTCTTTGCCTCTTTTACTAATAAGTAAAATATATCAATTTTTTGACACCAACATCAAATCTCGTTTAGTTTTAATCTCATTTTTGGGTATACCTTGAACCTTCTAAGTTCTTTCCAGTTTATACACAAAGACTTAGCTTTCTTTGCTTTTCTGTGTTTAAATCGGATCCTAACACCCTCACAGTATACAATTTCTTCCTAATGTCTCATCTAAACCCACTCTTTCAGTTTCAAGCCAATCCACCTTGGCCGACCACAACACGTCCTTGCAAAAGTAAGTCCCTCTCCAGCTTTCTTGTCGGCCCTCTTTAGGCACCAGATGGCTGCTCTAAGGTCTCTCCTGAGCCTTCTCTTCTGAACAAGCCCAACTCTCTCAGCCTGTCTTCAAACGAGAGGTATTCCAGCCCTCTGATCATTTTTCTGGTGCTCCTCTGGACTCACCCTATAAAGTCCACATCTTTATGCTGAGGACCTCAGAGCAGGGTGCAGTATTCTAGGTGGGAGTCTCACAAAGGCAGAGTAGAGTGGAAGAAACACCTCCTTCGACCTGCTAGACACACTTCTTTTGATGCAGTTCAGGATATGGGCAAGTCATCTTGCCAAGTCATGTTGAGCTCTTTCCACTCGACTTCAGGTCAGCTCTTCTTTTAGCTACTGTTTGCTCCCTATCCTGAGTGAGGGCACACATCTACAGACAGGGAAGCTTTGTAAGTAGGGCAGGTGACTAACTCCACGACTGGAAGTTGCACACCCAATTAAGCTTCTTACAGCACCTGAGGAGGGGATTGAGAGCTGCGAGCATGCCAGTGTGACAAAACACCAAAGAGACAGGAGGTACACAACCACAAAAGTTGTTCTCTCTCACACGTCAACTGGCAGCCTCTAGGACAACGGTTTGCAGCCTGAAACCCTGCCTAAGTTCAAACACTTACCTCTACTCAAATATATGACTTCTCTGCTTCCATTTGAAAAAGGAGAAAACTGGGGAAGAGTCGCAAATAATTACAAGAACAGACACTTTCAGAAAATAGTCTAATCATAACTGCAGTCATTCCTGGAACAAGAAGACCTCCATCCCCATGTTCCTGCCTTGCCCTGCAATGGATGGAAGGCAAACCTGGATGAGAAGTGGGACTGGTTCACTGTTCAGCTAAGATTATAAAAGCAAACCAGAGAACAAACATGACAAGAATGCTGCTCCAACACTAAAAGAGTTTTAGCCCAACTCTCAAGACTTCTTATGTATTTTTCACTAAGGACTCACTGATTAAGTGCATAAAGAACATTATACTGTGAGTTAACAACGGTCTAACTTTGCTTTTGTGCTAAATACTTCTTGGGGTTCCTAAATCAATTCATCTTATCTCCTCACCTAGTGCCATGATGTAGCAGCATGCAAGCTATTCTGCTTTACTTAAGAAGCGGTTCTTATTCTACAGTCTTCCAGGAACTCGTTCTTAGTATACCCTATCCTAAGAGTACTGACCCTTCAGCACAGTATTGGATACTGCTGACTACTGATACTTTCCTCAGACTACAGACACTTTGAGAAGAGAATATTTTCTTTTTTTTTTTTCTGTTCTGTATTCATTTTATTTCTGCATTTCATCACAAATATTCTAGAACAGCTTCTGTTGTGGTTATCTTCTTTGCATTTTTTTCCCTCCCAACTCTTTTGTCACTTACTCACTTCCATCTGTTTTGAAAAGCTATGTTCATGCTTACTAAAATCTTTCAAATTTTGCATTCTCAATTGGAAGTGAAAAAAGGGCAAAACAAACACAACTTTAAAATGGAAGCAGAATAGATCTGGGAACCACTTCTAATCTCCTATCTTATGTTCCTGTAGCATACACACATATCCACATGCAAGCATGTACATGAATCTGCACAAGGCTACTTTGTCCCTCTGATTCTTAAGTCTGTTGAAATTAACAGAGAGGTTCATCTTAGCACTGATGAACAGATTTGTTAAGGCTAAAATTAGATCTCGCATCCATCTGTAATTATATTCCGAAATGTTACACTACACGTGATCTTTTGAGCACAGATGCTCACACCAATTACTGATAACAATCCATGAGAGTTAGTATACAGACCTAACTAGACACACCAAGGACAGCAGGCTCTAATTTCATCAATAGAAAACCAAGGAAAATCTGGTAGTCCTTCCCATTTCTGCCCTGAGCAGTAACTCAGCAGTATTCTTCAATACTGATTTAATTTAGAATTAAGAGTTTTCCTTAATATGATGGCTACACTCGATCTCACAAACCTAATTTTTAACCTTAAAATGTGACATAATATGAAACTGCTGACACAAATAATTGACTGCTTTATTATAAATAGAATACTTGAAGTTATTTTTAAAATGCCTCATAAATCCACATTAAGTCTACTTTATTGATTTCAGAAAAGTTCATTTTATTTTCATAGTCACAGTCCGTGATCTATACACTTAAGAAAAAACACTTTTTTTTCAGTTTTAACTGTCATTGAAATATCCTTCATTTCAAAGATATCAAGAAATTATCACTATTCACTTTCAATACAAAGCCTCTTACATTTCAGCTGTCATTTTCAAAAAATCATACTGAAAATAGTGTTTCTAAGCAGAGTTCAGTTGCACTGTAATAAGTAATAATTTCATCAATTAGCAGTATTCAGCATCCACTGAGAGTTCTCTCACTATTATTTTATTCATAGAGTCCTTTGTGGAAGTAGCATACTAAAAAGATCCATTTATCCTTCAAGGTTTTTCATAAATGTGTCATACATCTTAGAAAACAATTGGTTATTATTCTCGCTCAATCTAAATAACTATAATAACTTCCAGGTGTAAAACCTCTCTTTATACTTCCAATCTTCTTTACTCCCATTATGGGTCTACATTTTTAATAACTTATTCTAACACTTCTACTTACCTTCACAAATGAATTCTGGAATTTTGCATGGATGCTAGACATGCCTGGATGTAAGGGTAGCCAATTTATTGTTAAGAGCAGAATAGAGTTGGGTTTCATAGAACACCCTTCACAATCAGTGAAAACCTAAGCATTTTATAATGAGCAAGATGCTAGTATAGATGCAAGCAGCACAACAGCTGGACAGGAAAATGCTGTGATTATCAAACTCAGCAATCGCTTGCTTTCAGTGTGTATTTTATTTCTCCTACCCCGTAGATCCCTCCACATATTTATTAGCACTTTTTTCCTCTCTCGGAAGCTCCACCTGCCTTCTGATCTTTCATCACAAGAGTGCAAAAGGCTCTCCTTCAGAGCACAATATTCTCATTCCTTAAGCGACTGACAGAGATGCAACTGGGCAGCACAAGGACCTCTCTCAAGGCTGGGCAGATAGCCCTGCCCAGAGTGCACAGCACAACAAAACATCCCTATCTAAGGAGACATACATCTTCTACACAGCACCCTGCTTCATTCTCCCCACATTGGCCAAATACTTTGTTGACTGAGAAAAACACAGCCAGGACAGTTCATTCCAATGGATGTTCCAAGTTAAATAAGGCCTCTCAGAACACAGTTAACAAAATCACACCAAAAACCATGGCAAACATGCAGCAATATATTAACAAATAAACTAGGTACCACAACAACCTCTCTGCAAATGGCACAGGGTCTAATCGCCACGATAAATATAAACCTAATGCCATTAAGTGTGCGACTAATACCTGAAAGAAGAGTGTCCTTAGGAAGTACACATTAACTAACATCAGACTTTGAATTTTTCCACCTTCCACAGCCTTAAAGTGCTGTGCACAGGTACTTCTATTTAAAAAAAAAAAAAAAAAACCACACACACCCCAACAAGACTTGTAAATCAGACAGGTTGGCTGCCTGGACATTTTGCTCCTTAATTACATATATAATTGTTTTTGAACTTGAAATTAAAATGTCAGAATGCACCATGATTGCCTTTAACTGATGACTAGCATCCCATCTAAATGGAAATATTTAGATTCATCACCTAGATACCTTTTTAATTTGCTTTCAAATAGAGTCACAGGCAAGCATGTCTGCCTTCTCCCATTTGCACTGTTGATGTCAAGTTGAACTGGAAAGGCCAACCATTTCAATGAACTAAAATAAACGTAATTTTAAGGTCAAGTCACTTGTAACACTTCAGGCAGCAAATGTCATACTGAAAATAAAATTGAACCTTGGCTTGAGCAGAGATGAAAGGTTTGGCATTTCAAGGACTTCATTGTGTTTATCACTTTAAATCTACAAATTAAATACCAACATAACATACATCAATATTTATTAAACTCAGAATGCTTTCTGAAACCATATCTTAAATATTGGAAGCATTATTAAAAACAAAATACTTTTATAGGTGAGCCTATTCTTAATTCAAATGGTGAAGTCTCTGCAAGACCTAAAACCACTTAAAATTCCACATTGGCTTAGGGAGGAACCTATGACCATGGTAAGAACTCAGACCACAGCATACGAGAACAAGGATGTTGAAAAAGTAGATTATTTAATTTGTGATTTATGATTTGGATAATATTAAGAAAAACACTCCTTTACATATCTTAATATAAACACTCCTCAAGCTTACATGCTTTGTCATTTCCCCCTCACTGTGTCTTCTAATTTTTGTTGTCACTGTTGTTTTTTTCAACTCCTACTTGAATCTTACGTTCTTTGCCACATGCAATAGCAAAAAAAATACTGGGGTATTTATTATAGTTGTAAGAGTTTATGAACAGAAAAAAAAGCAATTTAAAGTTTAAACTATAGACCCATTCTGAATCACCTGTTATTTTATAAAGAAATACAGCTGGCCAATTGAAAAGCAAAATGTTCTTCTTTCTAAAAAGCATTATTATGAGAAGAAAAGAGGAGAATTAAGTTCAATTCTCCCACTTATTTCTTTAGCTGCTTTCTTCCCCAATCACAATTTGACCTGGATATACATGACTTTTTTTAAAATTTGTATTTTGAATCATGGCATTGCAGATTGCATTATGGGACTGCACAAAGACCAAGAGGACAAAATGCCCCCCCAAGATCTGTGTAGCCAATCTCTGTTGGCACATTTCACAAACTGATGCTCTGCACATGTAGAGATGCCAGAGATTTATGCTGTGCTGATTTGCAAGAATTCTGCCTTTAGTATAAAAATGACAGCAAATGAAAATGAAAAGACTTTGAAAAACATGCCCACACAAACACCACCCTCTGTGCTTCTGATAAGGCATTTATGGCCAAAGGTTCCTAATCCCAAATGTTTGATTTCTTTGCCAAATCACATACTTGCTGAAGTCTCATATAAAGGCACAAATCCTGCTCTTCTCAAAGGCGACAGCACAGGGCAGGGAGCAGAGTGTGTAACACTGTACTGATGAAATAAAAAAAGGAATAGAAATCATATGCTAATAAGAGGAGGGAGGTTGCCAGGCAACCAGGGAGGGAGAGAAAGCAGTTTTTGATTTGAACTCAGTACTGTCAAAGGGTTAGCATAGCCAGAACAAACAGGACATATTCAATCCAGCTTGTCTGCAGCCACTAGGAATTTCAGCTTTTCTCAACATTTTGACTAGAAGTGTGCTCCCAACCCTGTGCAAGTTACTTTTGTGTTCCCTGGGTCATTTTACTGACACTGGTAAAATGGTATAGGAGAGGATGGACAGTAGAATTTTTCAAAGTGTTAATTTGAAAAGCAGCAGCTTGTGTCTTTGGGTAGCAAAAACCGCACCACGCATGTACACTGGCCAGAAGGATGGAGAGCACTAAGCAATCTTGGGTCCAAGCAAATCCCAGTCCATCAGACACAGCCACATCCCTCTGGGCTGCACTGAAAACTGGGCAAGTCCTGCCCTGCTGCTAAAACTGCACCCCTTGAAATGCATCTCAAATACCTGCCCTGCAGTGCTGCACTCCAGTCACAGCTGATCGGCAAAATCCTGCCTCGTGGGTAGCAGCTTCCTATATCAGCATGTAGTTATACTTTCTTAAAAGATGTGGCACTACGCAGCAGAATGAGTAAAATTCCAGTTCAGTCTACAACCTATAATCATGATGAAATTCACTTCTGTAAGTAGAAGGAAATGCACTTCAGTTCCTTCTTGTTTTCAGAGTTGTCAACTGCAATGACTACTTGTAAGTCTCAGCCATGAGAAGGGTAGGTTCTTAGGTGAAAGACCTTACAAATAGAGCAAAATTCTAAGGATGGGAGTTTAACTCATAAGTAACATTAAAACTCAAAGTTTGAAGAAAAATTAAAAGCACAAATCGATTATTTTTCACAACATAATTATTTTGGAGGGCTTGACTGCTACAATCTGGCAGACTATCCGCAGTAGATGCAAGACCATACATAATTTCTTGAGCATCAACAGGATTTGCATATAAAATGTGAAAAGATAAAATGTTTCATGTAGAAGACTTTCCTTCCTACTTGCCAGATCAAATTTTAACCCGAGGAGTAAATCATTGTTGAATTCTCCAAGACAGACATGAAAATTGTAGTCTATAATCTTCCACAAGGTCTAAGCAATCATGCTATAATTGCTGTTCCACTCAACTAAGAGTTTATTACAATAAAACCACTAAAACAATGAAAAGACTTGAGAAATTCATTAAGCAAAAAGAGCTAAATAGGAAGTTTTGTTTTCTCACTGACTGCTTGTCAAGTGACCCAGGGAAGACACAGCCATCAAACTGGAACAGCCATCTGATCATCACAACAAGCTATAAAGCAGTAGCATAAAAACATCCTACATATTAAAGCTTCATTATGGAACTTCAAAAAATTAACAGGTATCTACAACAGAGAGAGATACTGTAATAACTGGCGCTTTTAAAAATAAAAGTTTAGCCTAGATCAAAGAAAGCCAGCTTCAGTCATTTATTCATGTAACCTTTGCCTAACAACTTTGTGAGCCATGCTGATTTGTAGAGTTCCCTGCTATCTTGCTGGAGGTTTCCTGGTTTTCACAGTATTCTCTATTTTTCAGTCCCTGCCCTGCTTCCATGCAGCAGGAAGCATGGCACAAGCGACTCTGTTCCCCTGGCTGACTCAGGAACCAGCTGCAGTCCTTGAGTGCAGGTGAGCTGTCTGTACCATCAGCAAGCCGCTCAAGCAGCCCATAACCTCATCCCACATTCATTAGGGTCTTCAGACAGCAGGGTAGAACTTGCTGCTGAAGGAACTCAGAATCAACAATCACGCTGCCTGCTGAGCATTGAAGAACTCCTGGAGTTCTCACTAAGGTCAGCACCCAAAGGGTGCAGTCTGGCCCTTAAGAAACACTCCTCTGAACCCTGAAGTAACATCAAAGAAATACGTGGATGAATTATATCACTTTTTAAATAAAAATATGTGATTTAAGAGCCATTTACACTTTCTGAAAGTAAATGAAGAGAAAGCATAGTTATAGTGACAGTAGTTCATTGCATTATAAGTGAAAGTGACACAAATTTACCCTGATAATTCTCAGACAATTCCCCGAATGCATTGTGAATGTTCCAGGTTTGTGACAACAGTGTGGCAAAGCGTCTCCACTCTGCTGCAAAGAAGCCTTTATCAAGGAAGGGTGGGAGACCTACACTTCTCCCCAGATGTAGTCTGGGTGGCAGCGAGCGGGAAAGTATCCACTACCCAAACATCACCGAGTGAAAAGACTGCAGAGCAACAGTCAGGAATGCAGTCAGGAAATCACAGCACGGCAGAGAACAATGCTAAACAATGGCATTCAAGATTCTATTCGACGCTCAAACATTTTGCAATTCATTCATTTCTAAGTACTTGACTTGACAACTTTAATTCTTCAAAGAATCCTGAAGACTGCAATAGATGTAATTCTACATGGTTTACACACAATAATGGTAAGGAATCAGATGAAACAAAAGAGAAGGCAAAAGAATGGAAGATTTTCTTTCCCAGAGTATCACTGGGAAGTTTACATGAAGTCTGTAAACATTCTCTGGAGCTTTAATGCACATTTAACGGTTTCACATTAGAAGTTAGAAAGGGAATGCTGCCCTCATAGTGTAGATTTCAAAATTTCTTGTAAAGATTTAGAGATGCCAAATGAAAATCCAAGGCAAGTCCTTATACCATAAATCCAAGGTAGGTACTTTCGCATGTAGCTATTTTTAAATAAGCTTCCTTTGCTTTTGCTTTAGAGTATCAGTGTCCAAGGAATATTAGCAGAACACTTTGATAGTTGACTTTATTCAAAAAAAGGCAGAGTTTGGGCTTTGTAGAGTTGCCAGTAGTTGGAGGAGAGAGTTGTTGTTTTGGTATTTTGGGTATTATTTTTGTTTTGGTGTTAAAAAAATAAAATTGAGAAAAGCATATATTTAAATCACAACACGCCTAGTCTTCTACAATTTGGAAAGCAGATTTTAGGAAAACAACTATCTATGTAATTTACTCATCTTCTTTAGTTAGGTCCAGAGGCTGAAGCTGCTGGCTAGGCCATGCAAGGGGGACAAGATTCCTCAGGGACAGTTTCCCGGAATTTTTCTTTTGTGAAATAACTTGGAGAACCATCAGTGATTTTAGCTACTTCTAGAACAGATTCTTGGCTCTACTTTAACCAGTGACACATATTTTTATCCAGTCTTAACTACTTAAATACATTGTAAAGTAGCACCAGGACTTCAGAGATAATTTTTAAAATTTTATTATATGAATTCAAATTTGAGATACTAACCACTGAGATATGTTTCATTAAATCAGCAGTTCCGTTTTTATACTGTGACCAAAACATTCAAGAAAGTGACCAAAACATTCAAGCTGTACTGCCAGTGCCCATGTTGATAGACTCCTCCACTCAACAAACAAATTACTGAGAATATTCATCTACAATGATAGAATTAGCTAACAGGCACTGTACCTAAATCAAAGACAAAGATAAAATACTTTTTTCTTGAAAATGCAGTACTTCCTCCCCCCAAAATATAAAGTCCTATGCAGGGGGAAAAAAAATCAAGCCAACCAATCAAAACCACAGAGGGCTGCAACGCTGCAATTAGATTATAAATAATTATTGATATATTCATCTGGGACACAAACCATACAATGACTAAGTTTATTCGAACAGATGGAGGAAGGACAGTACATTTGGTTAGAAGGAGACTGTATTGATTTCCTTGCTAGTTTAAATGACTGCTGAAAACAAAAATACAGGAAGATACTGACCAAAGTTTCTAGCTGAAGCCTCAGAATAAAGCAAACATTAGCCTTTTTAAAATCAATCAACTCATCTCCTAAACCACGTAGCACTGCATACTATTGCCAACACAGGATCCTACCATAACATTGTTCGAGTCTGAGTCCTAAGTATCTAAAAATGCAAAACAATGCAATACAAGAAATATTTTGCATTAAAGTACTCAAAAACCTGAAAAACTAAAATGAAACCTTTGTCATAGAAAAATGAACTTTAACACTTGAAGAAAAATCCAGATCCAAATCTGAAAACACTGAGCTGGTAAAAGACAGACAGTGCCGATTTCATACCACAATGCCTCCCTAATTGCCAGGAAGCCTTCTGTGATAGTTCATTCTTCCCATCTATTCCATGCTTCAGTTTTATCAGAGTATCTGTAAGACCATTTCTGGACATTAGTCATGGTTTGAACAGCAGCTCAGCTAGGAAATGGACCGGACACAAAAACTCAGTACGAGATCTAATGACAAAATTCAGTCACAACCGACCTAGAGATGTGTTCAAGTTTTTGCTGTGCATATTTGCGTATCACGTTTGGGCCTCAATGAGTTGCAATAGCCCAACATAAACTTAGTATTTTACACTTTAAGGTATACCAAAAGAAAAAGTTGTGTCAGGCTTGAACGAAACTATCAACCACAAGTTCATTTATCATTGCTTTTGTTTTACTGGACTCTTCATAAAGAGCTGAAGTTTACAGACAAATGTGAGATCCTGGAAAGGTGGGAAAATGATACCTTGCAACCTGTCTAACACCAGCAGGAGCTCAGCACGTGTGCCACTGCACCAGCCTGGGTCAAAATTCACCTCAGCTCCGCCTTCCCGAGGCCAGTTCTGGACCCCACATACAGCACCCAGTACGAGCTGCAGCAAGGAATGTCATGCAAAAACCTTAAGTGCCACAGGTGAGAAAGCCACTTGCAGCAAGGGTACTACTCCCGCCCTCCTGCTCAACCTTCCATGCAACTTTTGGTTCGAGGAGACCGGGTGCAGTCCGTGAGCGCAGCTTAACCCGCGGCGGGACAGCGATGAGCTGGGTCCCGCACAGCTCCGCTGCCCCACAGGCAGCGACGGGACGCTGAGCCCGAGGCCATCGGCCGCGCACCTTGAGACCGTCCAGGGCTCATCGGGTCAAGAACCCCGAGCAGCCCTGCCCCTCAGGAACGCTGCCAAAGCCGGGAGTCCGACCTCACCGGGGACACGGGGCTCGGTCACACCCTGCCCTCGAGTTCGCCGGGGAGTGACAGGAGGAGGCGAGGGGAGGCGCCGGGCGCCACCCCCTCACGCCCCTCGGCCGGGCGCCGGCCGCGCTCACCGCGGCGAGGACGGGGGCAGGGGCACGGCTGGAGCGGCGCGTCCGGCGCTGCCCCGACAGCCGCTGCCCGCAAGGGCTGCAGCTGCTCGGGCGGCAGGACAGCCCATGGGGCCGGTGCCGGGGCTGCCCGCGGCCGGTCGGCACAGCACGGCACGGGGCGGCGGGACGAGGCTCCTGGCACCGCGGGCGGGCAGCGGCGAGCCACTTCCTAACGCCGCCAAACTTTACCGGGCGCCGGCGCCGCCGGACACGGCCCCCTCCCCGCTAGCGACAGCAGCACGTCCCGGCAGGGCGAGTGGGTACCTCAATGTCCACAGGGTCCCGGCTCAGCACACGAGCCATGGTCTCCGCACCTCCTTCCCCCGGCTCCCCGCAGTCCCGGAGTGGAAGGGAGCGGAGAGCGGGAAGAGGCGGAGCCGGCAGCCCGGGCAGCAACGCCCAGGTGGGCGGGCGCCCCCCGCGCCGGGCCGGGGCCGCCCCGCCGGGCAGGGCCGTGCCGGGGCCGGGGCCCCGCGCGGCCGCGGCGCTCCTGGCCCCGCTCCCCGGGCCTGCGGCGGGCACCGAGCGGCGAGGACGCGGCTCGGCAGCAGCGCTGCTCGGGGGCTCCCCACACACCGCCCCGCCGGGAACGGTCCCTGTGCCTCGCCCCACGTGCGCGCCCGGCCTCCCGCGCCCCCGTTCCTCCTCTCATGCCCTGGTGGTGCCCGAGAAACTGCGCAGGGAGGGCCAAACACAGTCACCCCGGCTGTGTTCCTCCACTCATGACAACCCCCCAGGAGCAGCCTGCACGCCGCGGCTGCAGCCAGCCCTGCTGCGCTTGGGGTCACTCTCCTGCCCAGCAGAGGGGCGGACCCTGCCCAGGGCTGCACTCTGTCTGCGGCAGCGGCCCGAGCTGTCCCTGAACCTTCACCCTGCTCCCCACAGGGACGGCGAGCCGTCCCACCCGCCTCGGAGACACCCCGCGCGGAGGCCATCCAGCAGGTGGGAGTGGTGCGCGAAGGCCGGGTCACTGCCTGCCAGGCGTTGCGATTGTTTAACACCAGAAACACGATATTTACGGTATCGCGGAAGCAAACATTCCCACTGCTACAGGCCGAAAAAGAAGGCAAGTATTCTCCATTTCTGGAAGCAGCAACAACACCTAAACCAACCAGGCAACCAAACACTGTAACGTGTTTCTACAGTGCAGTTTTATGTAGCCACATCTATGACTCCTCAAAATAAGAGCGCTTTTATCCCTATTTCACGAGGATAGAGGAGTATAAAACTATTTTTTTTTTCCAGTGTGCATGTCAAGCAACTTCTTGGGTTCTTCCTCCCCTTCTTAAAACACACCCAGATCTGCCTTTCATTCTCTTTACAGCACTCGTTTTATCCAGTTAGCTTTCTTTCTCCCCTCTTTAGTATTGCATTAAAAAAAAAAAAAAAAAAAAAAATACTTCTCAGTCCTATTTACTTCACAAAAACCCTGGAAAACCATAAGTAGCTTCTGGGCACTGGCAACCCTTTGGATGCAGTAGGGAATAGGTTTGCCTTTTCCTTTCACATCTCCAGAGATAATGCCTCTCAGAATAGCATGGAAAATTTTCTTTACCTTGTAATTATTTTATTTCTTTTCATCTCTGTAAATGGGCACTTTAGAAATGCCCAGTGGAGGGTGGGTTTTTTGGTTGTTTGGGTTTGGTGGGGTTTTTGTTTTTGTTTGTTTGTTTTTGTTTTGCGTGTGGGGGGGGTGTTTGTTTGTTTTTTGTTGGGTTTTTTTTTGTTTTTTGGGGGGAGGGTTTCTCTTGTAAGATGTGAAAAAATAAGGTTGTGGTCTTTTGTGTCTCAAGTGAGAGCTATATTTTCTCAAGTCTCTGCTTCAGCACTATTGCATAACAATTCTTACTGATTACAATCACCCATGTAAAGCAGCTGAAGTGTTGGCAGGAAAATCAGAAGCAGGATCTCCTTCATTGCTAGTACTTATCTCTAACAAATCCAAGACTGTTTGGTTCATTTCACTTCACTAATACTGACATTGCTGAACAGCTCAGTGGTCTGGGGAGTTTTCTAGTTGTGTTTGCTCCTGACCTACAGCGCTATAGTTACTGTGCAAGTACATTAGGTGCAAGTCATTTTCACAGCAAATATTTCCATGTACATGAAATAATAAACTGCTTTATGACCAACCATTTAATAGAGTTTGCCTGCATTTGTTCTAAAGGAGCATTTTCATGGAAGAGATTAGCAGCAGGCACTGCACTCACCATTACACACATCTCTCTTGTTCTGCAAGTTGTAAATTCTTGTTTCCTCCCATGTAATCTAGCAACTCAAATGAACCTGATACGTGTAGGATTTTTGACCAGTGAAACCAATAAACAATAACACCATTTAGATTTCATGGAAGTAGAAATTTTTCCTGCAAATGAAGCAAAACTTACTCTGTCAATACAGACAGAGGTCAGAGAAAGGGATTCTGAGACCTAACCACACTCTCCTTTAACTCACAGCTCCTCTTATTTCCCTTCCCATGTTTCTTAGAATCAACTTACTGTCTTAAAAGCATGGCAGTCAGCCAGTCTGTATCAGCCTGCTGCTGTTTGCCAGCTTTCCCCAGCAGTTTGGGAGAGCTGGCCTTCCATGGATCACCCATCTGAACCCCGGATTCTCAGCTGTGGCAAGTAGTGCTTTTATCAGCACTGAGCATGTTTATAGCTGAACTTTGTTCCAGGAAAGAAATGGACAAAAAGGGGAGGACATGCAAAACATGCATCAGAATACAAATGTTTACTCTTTTCTAAAGCAGAAGTTATAAGAAATTTTAATAAGTGGTGTTACGCAGCCCAGATATAGTTTGGCCTTTTTATTAAGTGTTAAGCCTCTGATTTTAATTTTTTTCCCCTGCCAGCGGGATTTTTAAAGCAGCAGAAACAGAGTAGGGATGCTAAAGACTTAACTTTCACTTCTGACATGAAATGCTGTTGAGGCTTGGTTGAGTTATAGGCTTTTGAAAAAATCGCCATTAACCTTTTGTTCCTGGTGCTCTTCAGGTAAAATTTGCTCACATGCCAAAGAAATAATTGCATGTGAACTTTCTCAGAAAAGCTCCAGGCACTCACTGCTACCAGAGCAGCTAGAGCCTTGTGCTGGGAATGGTTTCCTCACTGGGAGGGCAAAGGAGGGCAGGGCAACAGACGGTGAGAAAAGCCATGTCCTTCAATTTCAAACGGTTCCAGGAACACAACCTGCAATCTAAAACAAAGGATTTCTCCTCCAGCCATTGCAGTAGTTAATCGCCTAGTTTAAAGGGTAAACTGTAAACTCTGAAAGCTCAGCATTCAAATTCTGGCAGTGATGTATTAGGGAGCCTAGAGGTCTCCATGTACTGATATGTGGTACAAGCAGCTCCCCAATTTTTCATCAAAACTGCCCCTGATTCACATCAGTTCAAGTGCTAGAGAGAAAGACATTCCAGACTTTAATTTGCTGTGTAGTTGTACCTTGAACTCAGTGGGCACTCTTCAATCCCATGCTATTTTTATTCCAGGATCAGGTTCCTCACTCATTGCATATGAGAATGATGGTTACAGTCTCACAGCTAGCATGTCCCAAAATCTGAATACCTGATTTAGCTATCCAGATCGCTCATTACACTTAAGCAAGTTCACCTGTCAAATTCATAGGATTTGGGAAAGCCTGAAGTGAACCTAAGTTGCTCTTTTGCCTTCTTACTACTTATGACAGTGCAAAGATTTGTATTTCGGTTATTCTGCCCTCTTAATTTGGCTCAACAAAATTCAAAGTAAAAGTGATACATCCAGTAAATGCCATGAAGCGTACAAGCTGCTTCTGAAGGCTCACAACAGCTTCTCAGATTTTTTTTTTTTTTTTTCCTTTACACTAGAAGTCATAGCAGCAGAGTTGATGACTTTTACAGGACAAGGTAAATCACTGTTAAAACTGAAAGTACTGCTGAGTCCAGTGCCAGGTTCATCAACATGAGATTTGTGTTGCACGTCTTCAGTGTACTGGTGTCAGGAGGAAACAAGTGTATATACATGAAAAGGTTGAAGTATGAAAGGGAGAGATTTTACTGCCGTTTCTGAAAGGTGCAGAAGTGAAGAGCCATGAAGTAACTATTCCCCCGTTTGTCCTCACCTATCCTAATCCAATGCAGAAGGACTTGAATCCAAGACCTAATTTAGGGGAGCTTGCTCTGACTACCTCTCCCAAATAGCAGCACTAATGTTACAGTATGTAATTATAACTTTGTGCGTTTCTTCACCAGTTTAGGGAAAATGCTCAGGTTAAAACATTCACAGTGGTGAAGACGTGCACTGCCTTTCTAATCATCTGCTTGTTTGCAACAGGATTTACTCTTCAGTGCTCAGTGCTCCTCAGAGAGGGCAGCTAAACAGGATCACCCAGGGTATGGCACAATGCAGGAGTACCAATGCTCTTTAGGTATGACAAACACAATTATAAATGCTTTTAGGAGGAAGCTCTGACCATTAGTCAGGCACAGCCTTTGGGCATGGAACTGTAAAGCACAAATAAATAAGTAACAAAATGGCCACCATGTGGGCCCAAATGCATTTAA
Source organism: Hirundo rustica (assembly GCF_015227805.2). Lineage (NCBI taxonomy): Eukaryota > Metazoa > Chordata > Aves > Passeriformes > Hirundinidae > Hirundo > Hirundo rustica. The sequence goes on from NC_053458.1 coordinate 18,378,476, forward strand.
AACTACAAATGAGCTGTTCTTTAGTGAGTCCACTAATTTATTCCAGCCATCTGTATCAGTGTAAACAAAAGCTTGTCTCCTAAAGTGCTTATTAATTTTTAAGATGTAGCAAGGACCACAAGTTTAAACATGATCATCTTGGAGGGGAAAAAAATTAAGAAAAACGAACCCACATATTTTCACACCACAAACATCTTATGATAACTAGTATCATGCAATTCAAAGAAATACTAAAAAGCTTGTTCCTGGCATGACATATTTTTTCCTATTTAAATTCAACCAAATGTTTCATTAGGATATTTTAGGGGATGGAAAAAAATCAGGCCATTTTCCCCTCTCCAGTCTCCAGTGATGACATCTGTAGACAAATTGTGTATTTATTACTAAGCCTGAGAATTGCTAAATTGATGTGCTGAGTTTGTACTGCTCTGAGAATCTTTTCTCTGTTATGTGCCCCAATTTATTTTCAGGGTCTTAATATGCTTTGCATATTGCTGGACCTTAGCTAAGTGAATAGTCAAGAAATCTGAGTGTTTATAAGCTAAAAATACATTTAGCATGATTGGATACAAACAGTCATAGAGCTCAAATTAAGATGAGATTTTGGACCGCTAAGCACAAGGTAGAGAAAGCTGTAAGTACTTTATAGGAAGAGTAAGCTGGACTTAATTTTAGAGATTCTGAGCAGCCACTCAGTTATATCCAACAAAATTAGCATTTCTGGAAAAAAAACACCCCAAATCCATTATAACAGTTGAAATTTTGAAATCCCATAGTTGCCTCTGAGACATCTCATAGTTGTTGTGGTGGAAGGGGTGTCATATTCATCTTTCAGCTCCAGGTGTTAGGAGCAGAGGGTGCTGCCTCCCAGACATATTCATCTATAGGACAAGGATAGAGAGAATTAAGTTATGTTTTGAAGGAGCAGACCATTTGCATTGAGGCCCAATACAAGGTATTATTTGCACCTTCTACATTCTCTGTGGCAGCAAGTTTCAGACAAGGGTGAGGTCTGCCCTTAGAGTGAGACCTGGTTTGGAGCCGTTCCATTGTGCAGCAATGGAGTAGGAAAAATTATACCAGGCTCAGACAAGAGTCCTGTAAATGTCAACTGGCTGGATACAGTGTAAACTGGCCTTCCAGTCCTCCCTCCCCTGGACAGAGAAGGCACTGGAGTCTCCAAGAGGTCAGACTGCCAAGCTATTACAGAATGGGTTTACTACATACCTAACTTGTGGCAACAGCAAGCATTTCTTCATTCAGGTAAATGTTAGAGATGGAGAGTTACTGCTTAGCTTATAACCGTGCAAAATTAACTACTTCTGTTAATTCATCTCATTGCTTGCAGTTCCAAAGGAAAGCATGCAATGAGATGAGAGGGAGATCAGCCTCCAAAATAGAGAGACACCACCAATATATTTGATAAACTATTGGTATGAATTCATCCCAGATCAGCAGATTTATTTATTTTAAGGAATCGTGTAGTTTTGTTGCTTTTCAGAGATACTAACATGGTACAAACCAGCCTCTTGAATTATTTACAAAATAATACTAGTTTTTTAACTATTGATCTCTATAGTCACAGCATAACTCATTTCAACTCTGATAGCTTTCCAAATGCCTCATTAAGCAAACATTTGACAAACAAAATGGCTACTGTTCTCTTTTTTAATTACTGTTTTTTTTAAAGAAAACTGCCTCCAGGGTAACATCCTTGAAACCAACTGTGTTTGCATCATTCTAAATTTAGTAGTTCAAAAAGGAACAAAGAGATTGTGTTTTTCTAAGAAAAATACAGTAAGTGATAGTAATTCAATGCCCTTTAAAAAAAATTGCAATTAGTCCTTTGTTTCTGCAACACATCCTTTTCTCTCACGGCTGAAATCCCAGCTCTGAAAAATTACTAGGGACCCTGTGGACAGGAAACTGGTGGGGGTCCAGTTAGAGGAAACTGGGGACTTATATTAGCATCTTAACAGGAGTTATAATAGTAGGGAAAATATAGGGTAAATCACACTTGCTGCTCCCTGGATGGAAAGCGGTTAGCATGACTTGAAACCTATTCCATGTTGATTCCCCATCACCTGCTAATAGGGATGGAATGGAGGATGAAGCGGAGACAAGACGCTGTGGCCAGGCTCTGTGGAAGTCCTTTCAGGGAAGGGAACTCGATGGTGCTTTTCAGCTGCTACACCACATACCACCTGTCACCCAGGGGAGATACTGGAGTATGTCCCACTGCTGAGCCAACAGCTGTGGTGAAATCCCTCTCCTTAGACGAACTTGCATCATTAAAGCCTAATAATAACATTAGCATACTCCTCCAGCCCAAAGTTCCCCACCTCTGATGTGTGACCATCCCTCACTGGTCATGTGCTCTGTATTCTCTTTGTATCTTTAAAAGGGAAGTAAGGGAATTTGACACCAATCAGTAACAAAGGTATGTTATGGCTACAGTCACTTGAGCTCCACCTAAGCACAAAGAAATGGTACAAAAGTAAGTCGAGAATGGTGGAGAAGTTAGAGAAGACTGCACCACAACTGCTGGGATCAGTCAATGGGCTGAAAAAGTCTTCTTCCCCACAGAATACCTAATGGGTAAGAATCATGCTCTGTGCATTCTGAACATTTTATTCCTCCAAGTATATTTTTGCAGTCAGACACTATCACCAACACCCTTCTAACCTTAACATATGACAATTTTATATTAATAGTTTGTTCTGTAAACGGTTAGTGTGAATCCTTTGTGAACACTGGCAGTTGCTGGCAGCAGGTCACATACTCAAATGAAGGAAAAGACCTGAGGGGTCTCCCTTACACTGCTGCTGTTTCCCTAAGTCAGTGGAACCTCCCTCCAATCCAGCAGGACTGCTCAGGGTAGGATTCCCCAAATGGACCACTGACACACTGGTCAGGCACAAGGGCCTCAGGTTTCCTGGGGCACTGACAGACAAATTAAATACTAAGAATCAAGTAAATCTCCCCGCACTTTTCATGTGACACCAGCCTTATTTGGTAATGCCCATTGACCAACAGCAGCAGTTTCAGGCTAGGTTCCTACCTTTATAACACCTCCAACTATGCACTGTGACCAAAACAAAAAATCTGCCAGTCATTGCAAAACCTATTATTAAAGCACTAATGAGAGCACTACAAAAGACAAACCATAGCAAATGATAGGAGCTGGATGCTAGTCTTATCATAAGTCAGCATGGTAGGCAGGTTTACCAGAGAAGTCTCACTTTTGGCAGAAACAGTAAAACAAAAATACAGAGGTAGCACATAATTTCTTGCTTAGAAATGACAATTTACAAGTTACGTTAGTTGTTTAGCTGTGTTAAAACACATATTAGTTTTATATTCTTAGACATCTTCCCATTTAGGTACTGTAACGCACAAAAATCAACATTTCCTCCTTCCATGTTGAGTTCAATACATGCTGGATCACCTTTAAAACAGCAAACCTTTCTTCCCTCCACCAGTGCTGTACATTAACAGGATTCTGCACATTTTTAAATGTACTCTTTACATGCCTGCAAGTTGTTTCCTAGAAAGTTCCATTTACATGAAAAAGATTAATTTTCACTGTCCTGTAAGTTCAGCAGTCGTGGCCATACACAGAGTGAAATGTATTGCTTCTATTGCGAGATTTAAACACAGTTAAAAGACTATATTAAAAACCATTTTCTAATAGAGGCAATTGTCTTACACAGGTCTTTACAGTGCTCAGTGCAAAAAACCTCAATTATAACTTGAATTTTATAGTAGTATTTAACAGCCGTCAACACTTACAGACAGGTAATTAAAACAAATGCTTTGTTTACGTTAAGAAATGAAATATTGCTGAAGAAAAAAGGTTCTATATTGCTTTAAATTCAATAAAAAATTGCTGTAATCTAACATGGTACTTGGGATGGAAATTAAATAGAAGCCCCCAAAGCACTAACCGGCTCATCCTTTGCTCTCTAACTTGCATCAGATAGGGCTAAAGAAATGAAAACTTCACCAGGTTTTCCATGGGACAGTTCAAGAAAATTTTTCCCTACCTCTATATAGATGATTTTTACCCAGGACCTTTACACTGCATAGAAGAAAGCAAATTTCCCCTTATAATCTCAGATGTAGCTGTAGCCCCCAACTGCTGGTGTGAGATGATGTATAAAGACTATCCACAATCTCAGCTATTGACTGGAGAACGGATGCTCAAATAATATAAATGACTTCTGGTACCTCCCTATGTCCTTGCTGAACCACTAGGCTGATGGCAAGTTGGCAAGCCAGTCATCTGTCTTGGACTGTTTTGAACAAGTTCCTGAAGCTATTTCTGAACCAGTGAAATAGGCTAACTTTACAATCAGCAACAGTTATTGCCTTCTTAGCAAGGTCAAAGTGAATGGAAAAAATTAATTCCTAGCCAAGGTCCCTGCAAAATATGGGCAAGACATTAATTCACTGCCATCCTAGCCTAAGGTAGCTATTGTCAATAGGACAAACAGTCTGCATCATCATTTTCTCTCTAATTTAATCAAGGTCATATTAGATCACTACATCAAATCAAGCAGAATCAATTTGATTGAAAAAAATCTGAGATAAACCAGATTCCTTTTGGAAATTAACCCTTTACAGCAAACATTATCCATCAATGTAGGGCACCTTATTTCTACTGAAAATTACTACTGCTACAGAACACACATCATGATTTTAAAAAATATTCCCCCACCAAATAAAACAAGATTACATTATCTAATCTGATGCCAAATTTGTGTTTGCGTTTCTTTACTGTGTATTGCATATAAGTCTCATGCTGCAAAACAACAATTTTCACAGAAAATGAAAGATATATCTGACAAAAGAAGTACTGTATTTTGCTGGGTGTCATTTACTTCACGCAAATTTAGCCTTTAACAAGAGAAAAAATAAACAAATCATGGTGCTGCGGAACTGCCCACTTCTTACACAAATGAATAAAAGGTTCTATGTCCTTTTGCCTTTTTTTCTCCTTTCAGTTGATTAGGTTTTTTAGGGTTTTGTTTGTGTTTTTTAAGATTATGTCCAGTAGAGCTCCTTCCCAAAAATGCGAGCCAATTATCATGTTAATTGCAGTACGTACATATCCAAGATTTTACTCTAACTGCACAATAATCTATTGCTATGGCAACTTTTGGCTATGCTGCATTCTACCTTCCTGCAGAATGCTTAGGTGGACCACTGCCACAACAGCCAGCTAGGAAAGTGTGATGTCCACCTGGCTGGGCCACAGATATAGTCCTTTTAGCCCACAGCAAATCCCTGCTTCAAGCATTCCAAAAACTTGAAAGACCCCTCCCATATGTCTCATAACACCTACATCAGTGGCTTCTACAGCCAAAGCATATTTTTTTGAGCTTGTCAAATACTGACAATGAGATCATATACATATGCATACTTGTCATTTCACACTTATTGCAGAGAGAACCTATGTCAGTGGATATTTGTTATAAGCCTGAAAGGAGCAGAATAACATAGGATTTCAAAAGCCTTTTTTATTTTTTAATCTTTTTTTCTCAATCACAGGAGAAATTAATCATAATACTACAAGCAAAGGTATTGTAAATACCAAAGTCAATACAGCCTGACAGTACAGCCTGACTGAGGAGCTCCCACGCAGAGCCAGAGCTGCAGGTGAGCCCCATTGTAACAGCCTGGCTGGCCCATCTGTTTGGTGTATGCCTGTTTATTGCTCTCCCATTGTATCCTCAAACTGCCAGCTCTGAGTTTGGGCTATGTGCTTTGCAAGTACACACCAGGCATTTAATGGTGAGCTTCCCCCTGCTCCCAGTAAAGCCATGGTAACACAAGTTTCCTCAGATCCAATTTTGCACCACTTGAGTAATGTGCCACTGAGCAAGTACCGCTCACTGCAGATGTAGTTGTGATCCTGTCAGGGACAAGCCTTGGCATCAGCAGGATGGATTTGGAAGGATGCAGACTATGGCAGAGGGAGACATACCTGCTTCTGTTTCTTCCAGTAACAATTTTCCTTTTAAGTTTGTTCTTCCATCTCAAACTACTTACATGGAATGAAATGAAGTAGACTAGAAACATTTATGGCTAAGTGTAACCTCAGAGTGTTTTGGAATAGGAAGAATACACTTGGGACTTACGTGCCAAAAGTTCTTTATAGATCTATGAATTTTGGTAAGCTGTATTGTAGGGTTTAGCTTCTCTTTTAAAGTGGAAATAAAGCACTCAACAAAACCTAAAACACATAGAATCCCTTTGGTCAGAACACATTTGGTTGGAGGAGAACACAGTTTGCCGTTTAGAATTGCTACAACCTAATTTATTTTTTAATATTAAGTTTAGGACTCTTACCCATGGATTGCGACTTTTAATTTCAAAATCAATTATGGGGGGGGTGTTTTATCTATCAGCTATAAGATGTTGTATCTCTTAGCACCAAAATATTGTAATGAAACACTACTTTAAGATTTAAAAATCTTTATATCACTTTATATATGAATTTGTAATTTCCTTTGGCCCATGATTGAAGGGAATTTAGTTTTTTTCAAAGCATATCTACTACAGCAGAATGTCTGTCTAGGTGTTTGATGATAATTAGCAAGAAAATTAGCCTGCTGGAAGTATTATTCATCAAAATACCATTGAGTCATAAGAAGATTGCAAACCCCATTGGAAAGTTTCTCACAGGCAGGCTACTTAGTTGCATCAGGTTTCAATCACACGAAGTATTGATTAAAGTCTTTCTCAATTAACTATTGCCAACTTAAAAGGTAAACCAGATCTTTCACGTCCCATCTTAAGGGAACATCTAGGTCCAGATTCTCAACTCTGTTAGGGCTGTTTTACTACAACACAGCAGCCTAGAGGCTGCCAACTAAATTTATGGTTGCTATTCTACCATACCAAATACAAAGGGAAGAGAAAATTACTCAAAATATGAGTCAGTTTGAGCCAAATTTTAATACTTAACACCTCAGTTCCTACTTGAGTAAATGAGCATTGGAAATTTTTACAATACAGAAACCGTTTCTATTATCAATATATACATCACAGTAGAGTTAGAGGGTTTTTTATTCATAACTTTTTTGAAGTTCTCCAAGCACACCCCTGGGGTTGCATGTGCTTCTTTAGTCTAAGCTTTTGCCTTTAATATACCTTTCCCCTGCTTTTTACCCCCTCCCTTTCTCTCAGTTCTACCACCTGTTCTTCATTCTCTTTGCTCACTTGCCCGTGTTCCATGTGGAACTTTTGCTTTGAAATCTGTCATAGCATCAGGAGCCTTTTGTTTTCCCACTCTTCTATGATAAATTGTTTATCTTTGAGTAGAAAGTCAAGCTAGTTTTTGTTAATTTTCAAGCAGAGTATGGCTGCTTTTTGCAGTATTTATTTCAGTAAATAATTGGTCTGCAGGACACAAAGCTGACTTTTAAACCAAAGTAAATCTTAGGACACTAAGGAGAACAATCACCTTCTGTCGGATTGATCCTGAGTCTTAAGGGATGGACTACATCTGCTATAAGAATTATTCTCCTGCATGGAAAAAAGCCAGAGGACTAGAAAATTTAAAATAAATTAAAAAATAATAATTTAAAAAAAGTCAAAAACTTGTAACCAAGCGTCCTTCTGATAAAGATGCTTTGAACCTATTGAATTTATTCAAACACAATGCAAGACATGAATGGGTTCTTTGTGCCCTGCTTATTTCAGGTTGTTTCACGATTTCCAGGTAAACATGGAACAAAAAGAAATATGCTCATATTGGGAAATGTTTTTTCTTTGCCCATTTCTGTGGGTGAGCATTAAGAAGTATTTCTTTCCTATCAAGTTACTCTAATCTGTGTTACATTTCATCTCCCATTAGCACGACTGCTACCTGAGGGCCTGAAGTTCATACAGTGTAACCTGTGATGTACTTCTTTTGCTCCATAGGGAGCTACAATAATACACGCTGAACTGTTGCTAAAAACATAGGAATTTGAGCATCTGTAGGACTTTCATCCTTATGATTAGCATGCCTTGACACATTCCTTATTATTACACGTTTGAAAAAGAGTAAACTAGTTTTTTCTTTAGTAAAAATGGTAATGAAAAAAGCTAAACTGCTTAGGATGCGAAGTTTAGCATTTAAAAAAAAAAAGTCAAAATGAAGATTCATCAGAGCAACTTTCAGATACAAATTGTAATTGTTATCAGTTAAAGAGGAGAAAAACTGTGACAACAGAAATAGGTATAAAAGAATAAAGTTATAGAGCAGAGCTGGTAACTTTTTCTAGTTCCCCAAAATATATAATAGTGTAAATACTAGTGAAGTGAGAGAGGAATATTTTTTTCCTATGACCTGTGTGCTATATGCAGCATAGAAAAATCATTGCTACACTCTAAGCAAAGGTATCCGGAAAGGTGATAAAAAGTGAAACCCCAAACTCTTTAAATCAATTGCAACACATACCTCTAGAGTGAAGTTCTCTAAAGCAGTAAGATTTCAGCAGAAACCAAATAACTGATTAAAGAGATCCTCTTCTTACATTGGAAAAAGTCTTTCATCTACCAAGGACCTGTTCCTGCTCTCCTTGAGCTTCATAAGCTTTTTTGTGCCTGCTAGGCTCTAATTGATTTCATTGAGAGCAGGTGACTTAAATTAGCAAATTTAGCTCCAATTCAAGACTAAATATGGAAATGCCTATCAGAGGCAATGACTGTTTTGTATTTGTAGTAATCTTCCCCTACCCTGGGGCACAGTAGATGGAAAAGGGAGATAGAAGTTGGGGGGATTTTTTTTTTTTTTTTTTGGGGGGGGGGTGTGGTGAGTAATATGAGAGTCATAGAGGAGGATAAGACCCTTGACTTTCCTCTTACAGTCTGCCCCTTAACCGAAGGAGCCTCGCTCCAGAGCTTGTGTGCAGCGAGTGTACAATACAGCAGCTCCATATTCCTGACTCACCACCTCCAAAATGAGTGTAGGCAGCATCAGGAGGGCTCCATGTGATTGTGTGAGCCAGGTGAATGCTGAACAGCTGCTTTTTGTGCATTATTCCCAAACTCTGCCCACGAAACCCAGTGGGATCATGTGGATCACAGTATTACTCTATGGTTGTACAGAGATGCAGCACCCATCCATTCTTCCTGCCTCTTCTTAGGATCTTTGTACTCATCACTCTTCACATTACACGATATGATGGGACCTGTTGTATCCCACTCCCCCTTTTATGTCTGTGTTCCCACTCTGGAAACGTTTGAGAACCTCTGTTGGCCTTCTTAATAACATGATAATAAAAACTAAAGTGTAAAAAGTGTTTGGTTTTTTTTTGTTTGTTTGTTTGTTTGTTTGTTTGTTTGTTTTTTAAGAACAGCAAGAAGATTATTTTATTTCATAGAAATATAACAATAATTATTTTACTATCTGTTTTTTCTAATCTCATAGATTTGGCTATAGATGCACTTGTATAACCTCTACACGGTGGTACCAGAAACATCCATGGCTGCCCCATTGTGTAATAAAAATACGTGATCACTCAAAATTCCATGTGTATATAAATGGCCTTTATAAATGCTGGTTTTAGGGAGGAGTTTCCTGTGGTATTTCATATGCAACTGTCTTCAAGTCTGTGGGACATCAGAACCTCTCTGCCTCACCTTCCATCTTTCTCCTCTCCTAAGGATTGCCACATGCTGGGCAATTGAGAAGGTATTGGTAAATAATTATGAATGTCCTTCTGTGCCATCACTTTTCCTGTCTTTTATTTATTTATTTGAAGAATATTACAGATGCATTATCAAGGAATGACACTGTTCATCTGGTATCTTTGGCATAAACAGAAAATGTGACTTAAAGCTTTCTGATAAATTCTATAAAATGGATTATTTGAGCAGAAGAATGTGTTATCTATGGGTATTTACCCATGAAACTAGAGACTAAAATTCTGATTAGTCATGTATCTTTTCCAATATATTTCTATCAGTGCACTGATTTGACAAATATTTAGACCCAAAGGTCAGGGCTGTTCATAAGTCCCATTGATTTGAAAGTTGAATGTCTGCCCAAGATTAAACACAAAGAGAAATGCTTTCCTAAATCAATTTATTCAAGTCTGTGTGTAAGTGCTCTGTTGAATCAGGGCCTAAAGTCAGCAACATATCAGGAAAGATAATGAGTTTGGGCCAAATATATGTATTAACAGCCAAAACATACAATGAGACAAGGAACATAATTATTACTTGGATCTGAACCAAGATCCCTAAATGTATAAGTTAACCAGATCTTTAAATTTCATTTCTTTCGAAGCTCTTAGCTTAAATCGAACTGGTGAGACAGGTTACATTTACCTGTACACACTGGGATGGCCCTGCCTTGTCTTCTGCTCTGCATCTGGATCTGCTTCCCAGAGCAGTCACAACATTAGCAGGAAAGACAGTGCCTGCTTGAGTTTATCTTGCTGGGATGGAACAGAAGGTACACCTAAGCTCCAGGGCTGGGAAGGGTTCTGGACCCCACAAGCTTGGGGTTGAGATCTTTTGTTTTCTTCAGTGTCTTCAAACAGAAGTTTATTTCGAGTTTCTGTATAAAGCAAGTAGAAAGTCATCCTAACAAACACAGGAGATTATGAATCTGGCAGAGCGCTGTGTAGATCAAAATGGTTTTAATCATTACTCCCTGTTTTAATTACTACTTGACACATTATCTCTATTGTCCTTCTACAAGTCTGTCTTTTGAATGAAATATTAACGGCGAGTTACAGCTGAAAATATATGCAGTCTAGAAAGAAAATGGCTTTGAACTATTTGAAATGATTTATTGTCCACATTTCTTTATGAATATTTATTTGCCATAGTGAAAGCAATTCAATGAAGAGAAAACATGAGGACCAGTTAACCGAACATTTGCATACTCTAACAGTTTAAAAAAGGGAAAAATAGTATGCTGCATTAGAATGGTGTTAATGTTTGGTTTTCCTGTTTCCTGTAGTTCATTAATATGCAAGATTCAGATCCTGAAGAGGAGATATAAAAATAGCCTACAAGTAAGTGCCCCCAGCCTTTATATCTACCCATCCAGAAGGAAATAAACATGTTTGTAGAGGGATTTTCAAGGCCAGGGTGGAGACTATAATTGGTTTTTTTTTCCATACTACTTCAGTTAGCTGGCTGTAAATCTTGCTTTTTGCTACAATCCTATGTAATCTCTGTCCTCACCTTGTCAGGACCAGAGGTCCTCATTCCCCGGCACTCCTCAGGGGAGCGGCAGGCATACCTGGCTATCAACACGAGACATGAGCACACTGATTGTTTCAGTGTTTAAGCACTGTGTTTCTGTGTGCACCAAAACCAAGACCACACACAGTGATGCTTCCCTTCGAGCCTCAGTGGAGGAACAGAGCTTTTTGTGGTACGCGCTCTCGTTTCTCCCTGTCTGAATTAATTTCTTCTACCAAAAAGCACTGTGTGTTAGACTTGGAATGAACTTTGTTCCTCAGAGCTTCTTAGTGATATTCTGATACCCAGTCACAGATGGGGCCTTGACAGATTTTGTACTGATTTCCATGATTCCTTTTCTCTCTCTCTCTCTCTTTTTTTTTTTTTTTTTTTTTTTCCTTGAGGAGCAGGACTGCTGGACTGCTGCTGCTTGAGAATTCACATGCAAATGGGGATATCCACTGGCACTGTTTCACAAGGAAGTTTGGCTGGTTGGTTGTTAGAACTGATAAACTGAATAGTATATCAAAGTGTATTTGGAAAAGGATAATCCTAATATAAAATAGTTCTTGAAAAGGATGGTTACAGTAGTAAAACACAGACTTGGACAAATACAGAATTCTCTATGCATCAATATTCTGTTCTTCTGAGCAAGAATGATAATAATACTATTTATTTATAGTAATTATTATGATTATTATCTACCTGAAAGCTAGCTGTGAGACTAAATCAGTAATATTTTCAAATTATTTCACAGTCCTTAAATAGAATCTGTCCTGAGAGTACTAAATATAGTAATTTTCTTTGCATGCCTATTTCATTCTCCTATGGAAAAAACACACTGTGTTGTTCTCTTTACATTTGTCTAGATAAAACATTTTAAAATTCCAGCTGTTGGGCTTTGCTAGAAGTTAATAACAGGAAAATTTGACATTATTGTATTTATTGCTTATTTTTTCCTCTTTTGTCATAGTCTTTTACCCCCACATAGATATCACAGTATCATTATCATCTGGGAGCTTGTTACTACACGTACAAATAAAGAAGTTGAGACCTACACTTACTGTTTATTTGGAACTGACAAGTAACCACACACTGGTTCTCTGAAGTCAGAGCTCTCTTGATGTACCCCTATAAATGTATTTTGTGTTCAAGTTGCACACAGTTAGATGCTACCCCATAGTACATGCCTGGATATATTTGTAAGTATCTCAAATGTGTTTTTTCTTCTGCAGTTTACCATGTTCTGCATTTATTGGCAAACGTGTTTCAGTGACTCACAACCGAAGATACCTGGATCTATTTCCACTAGTTGTTATCTGTTGGATAGCTAGACTCCAATGGCTGAAATCTACATTTACCAACATAAAAGCCACAGGATATGACACTGGTACCTTGTGGTTCCAATCAGCCTCCTGGTATTATAGCGGTACTTTTATTTAACTGTGTTTTTACTGAGTTCAGCATGCTCAGCCACACTGGCTGCTTTGCGTAGCATCTGCGCTGTATATTGTGATAATTGAAAACTCAATACAGCCCGGAGGCACTAGCACAACAGGACAGGAGCGGGCTGGGGCATAACTCAGAAGAGTAAGGCAGGCAGGCAGCAGCAAGCAGGGCTGAGCCAGCCCCGACACATCTCCAGCAGCAGTCGAGCTGGGTCAGGCATCCAGCAGCTGGGGGTCCCGGGGCGTGTGGCAGCTCTGGGAGCAGCAAACACCCAGTGCAGTGCCTGGGATGTCCCTCCATCTGCCATCACGGGGCCATCATTTGGAAGCACAGACTGTAGGCAGAGTCCGAGGCTCACCTGGAAAATGACAGGGATAGATCAAAACAAGATTCGTGGCCATGCGCTCCACTGACAGCTCCCATCGTGCGCAGGCCCTTCCCAGCGTGGTTCCTCTTCCTAAAAATGTCATCTAGGCATTAGCAGAGAATAGGTCAGATATTTTTTCTTGTGTTTCTGAAGTGTAACATATATCAACAAATGTCACTTGCTATTTGAATGCTCATAACTAGAATTGAAACAAATTACTTAAATTAAATGGCTGGGGTAAGCCACAGCATTTCTTCCTATTAGCCTATGTCGAATGAAAAAAAAAAAAAAAAAAAAAAAAAAAAAAAAAAAAAAAAAAATGCCTGGAGTGCAAAAAGGAGAAAAGAAGAAATAATGAAAAAACAGTGGCATGAAGAAGATAAATATTTCTTGCCTGTCCTCTTGGCTCTATCTGTGAAGATTTTGTCCAACAACTCAGCCGAAACTATTTAGTGAGTGATTTGTGTGTCTGGCTGATGGAAGCCCAGTTGTCTCAGGGGCAGCTTTGCAGGGTTTCCAGGAAGCAGACAAGTAGGTCTCTGCAGTGGGAGTCCCGAGCTTGTCATGTCAGTAGCACACCTGAGCTGATGGGGTGGTTCAAAGGAGTTAGATGTGGCCCTACCTTGTAGCAGCACCCCCAGAGTGTTGCTGATGTTAGATTGTCTCCATAGACTGAAGATCAACAGCTTCCCATGAGTCATTTGGCGAGGAAGGAAGGAAGGACTAGTCCGGGAGACTTGAGCTGTAGGGCAGTAAAATTGAGAGAGGTTGAAACATTCCACCCATTGGGGTTCTCCCTTAAAAGTATATTTATATAAGAGATTAAACCACCCAGGATGTCTTTATAAACACACTTAAAGCCACCCTGAGGAGCAGATCACACCGGTTCCTGCCCTCCCTGGCATTCTGGCCTTGCTCTCCATTCTGCCCCTATTTGCCAGCCCCAGCAGTTCAGCTCCCAGCCTCCTACCCGCAGCCAGGGAAACGCCCTGCTGAGCCCCTGCAGGACATCTCACACCGTGCCACAGGGCTTCACCCGCCGCGGGCTCCGGGCCACCTCTTACCCAAACTCTGCCCCCCAAACGCCAGTGCCTCTGAGGCACGGATACTGCGGGTAAGAGCGGGAATCTGGGTATGTGTTGATGTTTTCATCTCCAAACTTTCTGCTTGAAGTTCAGCCTTTTAGGGCTCTATTAGGTCTCTGCGTTAGGGGTATGATTATGTGTATTTCCTGCTCATGGCATAGAGTTAATTAATAATTTCTAAAGTTCTTTGAAATTCTCAGGCGGTGGCATCTATTATTTTCCTCTGACTCTTCTCTTACCTTTTTCTTCTTCTATTTAGTATAAGGAGTTATCAGTGGTGAACTGATTATAAGAAACTAATTTACATCATCAGTTCAGTAGTAGGACATACTTCTTAAATCATCTAAGATAAATACTTTTAATTAAGCAAATGTCCTACTCAATTCACTATGGACAATCCCATCATAATGGATATTACTTCAGCATGCTAAATCTTAATCTTCATCAATACTGAATGCACAACGCAAAACCATTATTAAAAAAAAAAAAAAAAAAAAAAAAGTAGGCTTACTGTAATATTGCTATTTCGAAGCTGCCAGCTTTTATATTCATTAATATGATGACAACAGACTCCCGGCTAACAAATTTTACTACAGATCAGAATTTTTATCAGATATGTATATGAGATCAAATCTATGCTAGCCTATTATTTGCAGTTTTTATTAAAAAGTTAACTTGGGATTATTATAAACTCTCTTTGGATTTCTTAATAAAAAAAAAATTAAAGTTAAAATCAAATGAGATTTTCTGGAAGCATTTTAAAAGGCTGCGAAGACAGTAAAGTCAGCAGGCACAACACAAGGAAGTATTTACCAACCGGAGGATGAATGTCTCTTCACTGAGTCTAACGGGTTTACTTTATATGGATTTCTGAGAGACAGAGAGAGGAGAAAGCAAGAAAAACTCCAAGCCAATGCTTTCCTAATCTAAGACATCATATTGCTTCCTGATCGAAGCTTTAAAATTCTGGTGTAAACTGACTTCTCACTCTTGTGACCAAAATCTCCTCTCTTTTCCCCCCTCCCTCCATCTGTCCAGCCTTGGATGCGGAAGTCCCTTCTCCAAAGGAAGAAAACCTGTTCCCTCTCGCTTCAGTTGTGGTGTTGAAGCCCATTAATATTTCTCTGGCAGGTACCCTGACCCTGGTGCCCTTGAACACGCTCAAAACACCACGGGGCATTCCTGAGCCTTTGTCCCTGAGAGGATTTACAGGCTTGCCCCGGGGCCAGCCTGAGGGTGATTTAATAGGTAATAGGGGTGGGCTTCACACCTGACTCCAGGTTTGCCTCGGGCTGCCCCCATCAGCAGCAGCCATTGCAACTAGGGGTAAAGCATGGCTCTGTGTAGAGTTAGAGCATGAATCCTCAGGATCTGGTGGAGTATCTCCAAATATATCCTTCCCCTGCCAGGACAGGCATCCCAATGGAGGGTACAGGGACTTGAGACCTGTGCTGTTTCTGCCACTGTTTTTCTCTGACCTAGAGAATTAGTTACTTAAGCTGTGCCTCGTCCTCTCTTTCTTTCCTCTCTGGCCTCTCTTGAGGCTTATAAATTGCCTGAAGGAGAGACTGCAGCACTTTGTGTGATTTTGCTGTGCCTAGCCAAGTAGGTCCCGATCTCAGTTGGGCCCTGTGGTTATATCATGGTAAAAGTAAATAAATAGATAATAGTGGTAACAACAGTTATCTTTTTGTGTGTGAAAATAGGTTCCTAATGGAGGAGAAGCCTCTTATCTGAGTGTTTTTTTTTTTTAATCTGCAAGTTAAAGTCTCTCTTCCCTCACTCAACTGGAGAAGATACTGTTTTTGTAAATCAGACAAAACTCATTATGTAAAGTGGAACACATCTTTGTTTATACGGAATACTATCCGTCTGTAACTACCTTTGCTGCTGCAAAGGACACAACATGATTAAGCTAAGAAATGATAGACTGAACATTGTGTGTCAGGATGGTAAAAGATTTTTCCTATCTAAATAGGAAACAATCATAAAAAACGGTGCAAATACACAAGAAAGTGTTTTAACATATTATAGACAAGCCACCCCGCTGTTGGCTTATATTGTAGCACTGCTTATATTGTATTCCTTGCTCAGATAGCTGCGGATACTTCTCCCGTAGCCTACAATATCTATTTTTTAGAAACTACAAACTGTCATGATTTTTTAATGATGTATCCTTCCTCCATAAGTTCATATGTACTGTTACCTGCTCAGTCTGTCATCTCTTCTGCCTTCCCCTGGGTGAGTCCAGATCCTGCCAGTGACATTTCTCAAATTGTAGATCTGTGCAGTGCATTTTCCTGGAGCTGTTAGAAGTGTTTCTACTTTACTTAATGACAGCGTTTAGCAGTGCCAGCCATCACTCACTATTTGGTGTACACCAGGTACTCTGCCCAGGGGCAGAGGGGTCATTATCCTGATTTTACAGGCCAGAGAAACAAGGTGTTGCATTTGGCAGCAATTAGCCGAGAATATGCTACAGAACATGCGAACAGGAGAAGATCCAACACACCTTCAGCTTACATTTTATTCTTTAGTGTTACTGCTTTTATTTCCTCCAATATTCCCAGTTGCACTGTGACCTTCTAAGATGATTTCAGGCAATGATCACCGTAGAGCCAAGTGCTTTTGCAATAACACATTCAAATACTGCAGCAAACAATGTGAGTAACTTTCCTAATTTTGAAGTGTGACTTTGCCATGTATGGTTCTTAGTAACTTCTGCCATGTCTCTGATGATTTCTGGGTCTGCTGCCAGTAATGCTGCATTCCTAGCCAAATTAGCATGTGATATTTTGTGCTCGTACTGCAGTGGTAAGGTCTGTTTGCTGTTCACATATAGATGTATTTTTGAGTTGTATAAGCCCAGGATGAAAAGCCCATCAATTGAATTGGTACCACATTACCATGGCAACAATATAATGCTAATGAAATTGTGACAGTTGAACCTGTTTTATGGAACTCTACAAAATGGGCTTTATAAAAGGAGAAATCTTGTTGATTAGTAAACGTTTCAAAGCATGATGAAAACCTGAGAAACACACGTGCTGTGACTTATTAATCATGTTATCATCCTCATTTAAGATAATAAATTGTTCTTTGTATGAGGAATAGTGCTCTCAAAAAAATGAAAATTATATGGTAAATCTCTGTTTCTCCAGGTTTAACATGCACCACAGAAAGACTCGGAGACCTCTGTGCCCTGGTTCACTGGATCAGTTGGCATAGGCATGTATTGAGTCATGCAGTTTTTGCTGCTTATTTAATCTCTCAGAATCTGTAAAATTTACTGCTACTACAGCTGCAATAAACACCTTTTTATAAGAAAAATGTGGCTTATTTTATAAAATTATTCCACAAAAACATATTATTTTAGACTGAACCCTACACAGAGAAGGGATGGTAGTGGGAATGCACTCTTCACTTCCCACATCCCTTCTTTTTGCCCATTTGACAATTTGCTGTCATATAGACTCCCAGCAGAGAGAGAGCCACCCCACCTCTCATTCCTCAGGACAGAAGCTCTTGCTGAAGGCAAGATATTGTGCCTGCTTTTAAACAAAAAAATGCTGAACACTTGAATTTCCTGGTCATTCATGTCTCTGGACAGGCCTCCGGGAAGGTGCCTCACCTCTAAGTGTCAGGGGCTCCAGCGCCAAGATTTCTACAGCAGGATTTAATTTTTAGATAGATAATAGATGGAAAACAGGTAATATTCCTCTTTGTTTTCACCTTGGGAATAACAGTGTGTCTCACCCTATGGAGTCCATCTCCCAGTTTGCCAGGTAAATCAGAACAGAAAAGCAGGTGTGCCAGCAAGCATTGAGCTCAGTGTGCATTCACCGTGTGGTGGTGTGGTATTTAGCTGGGACAGCACTGCTGATTTTAGTGAAGTCCTGAGCTACATGGCACAGAAGTCAGCAGAAATCTTCACATTAGATTTCATGGGCTTTAAATCAGGGCTTTGAAGGGCTGTTTCTGAAAACTCCATGTTTGATCCTATTTGGAAAAGGAAGCCCCATCTAACATTTCATTATTTCCGTGGTTTTTGGGAAAGCTACACACTGAATTTCTGAGTTGATAGAAATATAATATAATGTAATTTCCCTTAATATATATTTTGCACTGTCTGACAGTTTTATTAAGCAGAAGCAATAATCATCATTATTCAGTGTAATAACCATCTCATTAGAAATGGTCTAATTTTCCCTAATTTTAATTTACCTCTCAGACTAAGCTGTTCTAAAATTACTGAGGTGCCTACAGTTCAGTTTCATAAGACTTCAGCAGAAACGTAAGTCTTCGGAAAGCAACTACTGACTTATTGCTGCTAAAATAGTGATATGCCAGACCTTTGTGAGAGAAAAGGAAATACAGAAAATCCAGGTTAGGAAATTGCTATATCATTTTTTATTTCCTCACTGTCTTGTAAGTAACACTTTCTGCAAGCATTTTGCACAATGATAAACTGTAAATTTACCTTCAAGCCTTCCATGCACTCTCTTTTAATAAAGGACCTGGCTAAGGGTCACACCAGAGAGTCCTGGTAAGGGGGAGCTGGCAAGCAGAAATATTTCTTGGAGAGACAGAGGAGGAGATGATCATTATAATAAGTTTCATTATCATCCAATGAAAATAGGATGTAAACTGTGACATCCAGGCAGATTATATATGTCAGGCAAGCAGATGTGAGCAGAAAAATGTAGATGCTAAACCTTACCTAATAGGTTTACTCTTACTCTGTGGATTATTCTCAAGGAGCAAGGCTATATTAAGTGTGGCCTTGTATGTAGCTATAGTTAATGTAGAGGATATAAGAAACATGCATGCATAAGTGAATCTGGGGACATTCCCAGCTGTGCTGAAGTTAATGCTCTTTGATATACTTTGGAGTATCCTAAGAGCACTTTGAGTGTCATATACTTCTACAGACATCATAAACAGCATTAGGGCATTTATAGTGCTTTAGTTCCAAGATTTCAAAGGGCACTCTGTTTTCTCTAAAAATGTGCTCAAAAAATTCTATACTCAAACAGCACTTGTGCATGCAAACTGCTAGAACAGCTTAGCTACTTGATTTGGTTGTGCCAGTTCTGAAAACACATTTGATCAAAAGCATTTTGTTGCAATCACAGAGATAAGTAACCCCATACGAACAAGGAAGCACTTTGCAGGTTATATTACAAAATAGACAAATTGTCTAAAGGTTTTGTTTATCATTAGATGTTATTCTGTGTAGTTCCAAGTCATAAAAAATATCTTTTTTTGTTTGCTTTTTTTTTTTTTTTTAAAATGTTCCCCTGAAATAACACAAAAAACACAGTCTCTTTTGTGGAAGCACTCTACTTATGAAATCTCTTCTCTTTGAAATTCTGAGCCTTTTCCAGCTGTAGTATTCTTTGCTCAGCTACAAGAACACGAAGTACAGCCATGAGAAGTATTACACTATTATCCCAAGATAATTTGATAGTCTGTAAATGTATTTTCCTGCCTGTGGTTCCAGACATTATGGTCTCATTTGAAGTAATGATTTGCAGTTATTTATACAATTCAAGTTAGCCCACATTGGTTTCACCCTGAACATTTTACCTGCATGGTACAAACATGGCTGATTTCTAGATTGTACAAGCTAGACTAGATGGGTGATTTTTGCAAGCCACACTCGATCAGCAGTGCAATGGGATGCCTACTGTAGACAGCCAGCTCCTGCAGGAAGTGCTGCAGTGACTCACTGGCAGCTGTCTCCTGCCCACGTCAGTGTTATCGCAACCATACATCAGCAGGAGTCTGCTGGACATGTTCAGTTCTAAGCTCTGACATAAAACCATAACTCTGATCTGATGTGGTCAGTAAATATAGCATGGCACTTTCCAGAGGTACTTACCCTGCTTTTCTCTTTTGGCTTCGGTGTGGATGTTAAAACTCACCTTAAATTCCTCTTGCATTTCTGGAGTTTACCATACCATTCCCCCCAAAGCTGGAAATGAGTGGTCCAGTGCTAACTGGATAGTTGTTTCACCCCCATTTGATGTTAGTAGGTGCGCCCACATTTCAGCATTATACCGTTTGTTTGTAGAATTTGAAATATCAGTGAGTGTGGACACAAGCCTTTGGTTTTGCATGGGCTCAGGGTTCACCTCCCTTACTCTCACCTGGGAGCCTGTTTTGGGAACAGATTTACATAAGTGACAGTAATTTCCTGCTGGCTCGTAACTGGTTCAAAATGGTCAGCAATGGATGGAGCACTCTGTGGTGCTGGAAAGGAGAAAGTCACATTTGAATCCCTGGTGATCCTCCTCTGGAAACCCGGGGTAATTTCAGAGGAGCCATGCACTGCTAACATCCATTGGGCCGCCTGCTCTCTGTGGACATCAAAATGCTCAGCAACACAACAGACATAAAATATTATTTCTGCTTTCTTCTTCCACTGTCATACATTGCTGAGTATCACCCCGGTTCATATTTGATATTGGGAAAAATATTAATGTCAAGGGAGTGAATTACGGAAGGGTGCAGTTCTGACTTGGGGTGGTCAGCAGCCAGGCCAGGAACTTCCACCTCTGCCTTCCTGCTTCTCTTATCCTCAGCTGGAGTGGCCTCCAGAGGGTGTCTGAGTGAAGTGTGAAAGATACAGTTCAAATAAAGCAAAGGGGGAGAGTAAATATTCAGAAATTACTGTGTCTCTCCTCTCTCATCTGTTCCTGGTATCTTGGATACTGTTGTGACAATTCAGTCTGTTTCTTTAAAAAAAAAAAAAACAAAACACCCAGACAAATATTTAAAATACTACTTCTGTTTTGCTGAAAATCTTGAAAGTCTTTTATTTTGAGAGAAAAATTAATATCAACATTTCTTTCCCGGACACTGTCATTTAAAAACAGCAGCACTTTAAAAAGTGCAAGAATCCCAGTTTACCATCCTGATGTCAGTTTATGATAACATTTATGACATTAATATAATGGATTATGACCTTTCTTGGCTTGTCTGACTGACAGTTATTCATATATAATGCAGTACTTATCACCTTGGTCCTTCCGTAATAATAATCCCTTCAATTTTCTGAGCTGTGTCACCAAAACATGTACTCATAAGTGTTGATCTCATCTCTGGGAGAGTAGCACTAGGAGCTCCTTTTGAGCTTTATGTCACCTAAAATCTACAGTGAAATTGAAGACCAATTGCAGAAAAATGCCCTGTCTCTAACTTTATCACACAGTCTGCATAATGGTCCTTATGATTTTAAATGATTTACTGAGTCCTGTCAAAATGCTGTGCCTTTCTGTGGAGGAAGTTATTGAAGTTCAGAAATGCCATTATTCTGTAGAACTGGAGCAATCTTGAGGAAATACACAATAAATGGTGTGCTACAATTACTTACCTTAACCTCCTTTTTTTTCTTCTTTTTTTCCCCCCCCTCTTTAATCTCCTCAGGATAGACCGAATAAAATATATTTTCTTCAATATTTAGAGTGAAAATCTGCTGTACAATTTGTACCTGCTTTCTTCATGCCCATTTTTACTAAACAGGGTGTCAAGATACTCTTTTTAGATTAGAAGTTTCACACGAATCATATGTGAAAGGTGAAAAAGGAAAGCGAAAATTTTGTATGTTTCCAAGAATTGACCACTTAGCAAATACTAATGATGTTTGTGTGGATAAGGGGTCACCCAGAATTCCTGGATTAGACACCAAGGCCTGTCACAGTCCTGCTCTATTAACTTCCTTCCCTCTTTGCACTGGGCACCAAGATGTTCCCTACCGTCCTCTGAGCACGGGAGTCAGGCTGAGGCTGTTGCTGTGGCAAGCAAAAGAAGTTCATGCCTCATGGCCAGGTCTGCCACATGCAACAAGCTGATGGTTCAACTCTATTCAAACACACCTGGGAACTGTGAAACACCTCAGACCAGCAAAGCAAAGCGGAAGCAGGAGCTTCCCATGCATGGAGATGACACCTGCATCTCCCTGAAACATGGCAGGCCGTGAGCACAGCCACAACAGCATGCGCTCTTTACATAGTACAGACCTTCTCATGCATGTAAGAATCCTTCAAACAATAAATATTTAAAAGAAACATTATGTCTTTAAGCCGGCTGAACAATTCCATATGCCTTAGAGCCACACGGAGATGGGACATTCCATTCACAGTGGGGCTCTGCTTCCACAGCCTGACAGGCTGCCTCCCCCGGGAGGGCTGAGGCTCTCCAGCCCTCACTGTCACCCTGGGGCTGTGCACCACTGTCATCCTGGCACAAACATCCCATCTACAGGAATGTCAAGTTCAAGCAAGGACAAGCCCATAGCGCTGCCAGGCAGCCCTGGCACATGTCTGTGACTACACCTCTGTCTTCTCCCCAATATTTTGTCAAGAATGTGACATGATAACTTTTTTTTGTTCCTAATGATTTTTTTTTTTTTTTAAATAAACCAGCACTGTGACAGGGTAGCTGCATGCAAGGCAGGACTAATGCTGTTCTGTGGGCAGAACAGAGGCTCTCTGGTGCTCAGCTGTCACCTTCTGAAGCTGCCTTCCACATTCTGAATGAAAATGGTTTGTCAGCGACATATCTTGGGCTGGCTTTTCAGGCTGGGTGCTGATGAGCAGCCATTTCTATCCCTGGGCCTGGTGATTAGTTTTATTCAGCTGAGAGACAAGTACTTGGACATTTGTCACTGTTTCTTTGAAAAACGTGTGCATGTTTTCTTGGGCTATCAAATGGGACATATGGGAGCTGGATTCCATCTTTCATTAGATCTTGGAAATTGTGTCCTCCTGAGGCAATTAATTAGCATGATGTTCTTGGCTGCTAATGTTTGATTTTAGATTTCAGTGGCAACAGACTTGGCAAGAGATTTTATGAGGATGGTCTAATGGTGTAGGTTATTAACCGTGGCCTCCACACAGCTTTCTTCAATCCCTCACCTTTTGCAGAGTCCCCTTAGGTGTACAGACAAGTCCCATGGTTTCTGTCCATATCTTAGCTGTCTCTTTGAAAATTAAATATAACAGCACTTTCCTACTTCACAGGACAGGTGCAGGACAGATTGCACCTCAGCAGAGGCCAGGCAGCACCGCTGCAATCCTCTGCCATCCCAGCTCCAAGATGGAAAAGATGTTCTGCAAAGTTTTTCTTTGATCCTTCCACAGATTAAGGCAAAGTAATTTTTACAGTAGGAATTTGTCAAATGAACACATTTCTATTTGTTTACTTTCAGTTTGTCCTCTGTAGATACCTGCAGGCTGTATACACCTTTATCTTTGGAAAGGACATCTGTGGAAAAAGGCTAAGTGAGCTATTTGATATAGGCTGGTAGGTAAGCTACAGCCCCTCAGCTGGTGTCTTCCTTGTGTGAGCAGCTGCAAACTATGCCCTACTGAAATCAATGTGATATACAGCAAAACCACACACTTCTAGCCTATGAATACAATCCAGAGATATAATCTAGCCTGTTTGCTTTGGTTTTATTACCTCAATTATATTCATAATCTTATATAATTATAACAATTCATGGCTAGAAAAGAACATTAGTTACAACCCCAAAAAATAATAATAAAAAAAATTATGCTTCTCTCAAAGGGAGACCCAAGCAAAATACAAAATATCTATTGAGTACAGCTATACAGTAGATAACACATCCTCTGTGAGAAAGAACTCATGCTTTTCTTTAGTACCCTCTACACAATAACAGAGGGCTGAATTTTCCAGGGCAATAGAGAGGATGAACTTATTTCAGAACACCAAAATGCTAGTGGCATTTTATATATGCATTTGTTAGTACTGTTGTGAATAAGTAGTTGTGTGTGTAGGACCTCCCTTAAGTGGTCAATTACTGTATGTGATTTGAACTCAGAAAAGGCATTTCACAAAACTGTTTGAAACAGATGTGCTTCTACCCTGCATTTAAAATAAAATTAGTCCATGGTATTAATTTCAGTAACCTTTGCAGTCACTAATAAACAATCATGTATACAATCACATGGTTTTTAAGCACCTATGAAAGACATTAGACAGAAGAAAAGAATGAAAAGGAGAAGAATGTATCACTCAACAGTATCTGCAATGTTTGATATTCCTTCCAGATAGCTTATTCCCATTTAAATGGAATGAGAAAATGACAAGCATTAAATGTAGTATTGCCTGTTTTCACCTGATGCAGCTAGGAGTTCTGAGATTGAACTTTGTTTTCATACCTGCCAAACTTTCACTAATTAAAACCAACAGAAATAAAAGCAGGATAGCTGACAAACTGAAGCTGAATTTATCCTATATATATCCAATTTACTCGTGGTATGTTTTTTAAAACTTTTTGCTACTATCCTTATTATCCCACATTATCTTATTGCAGTGCTTTTCCAGAATCCCTTATTCCTCCTATCAGTTCAAGATCCATTTCCACGCATCCAGCATTCACCTCAATGCTCCAACTTTCAAACCGTGTCTTTTGCAGACCACCAGGAAGGAATTGGCAGAACACTGGGTGAAAGACACTTACTGTGCAACTAATAAGGAAGGTTGAAATCCCATTAGAATTCTGACTTGTGCTTTAAAATACCTTGAAATTCTGAATTACAGCTCTGCCTCGCATCCCCAGTTGCACAATTGCACTTAAGTACTGCCGAACTGCCGTGCGATCGCAGGCTGCCTGCAGCGGCTGAACCACACAGGCACTTTGGACCACTACAGCTATTTGCTCAGGCTCCTGATGGCTTTCCTGGGAGCTGATCACCATTAAGGCTACAGAAGAAAGCACCAAGCTAAAAGTTTAAGCTCTGTAGCAGTTTAACTTCAGTCCCTCACATACCGCTGTCTTTGAAGCCATAGGAACTCATTCCCTGTTTGGATATTTCATTTTGGCCTCAAAGTTACACTTGTCTTGAAACTATTATTAGATGACAAGGACAAAGTAAAATGCATAAAAAGTGAATATTTTATCAATCAGTTTCAAAAATTGAGGAAAAAACATAATATTTCATGTTCTTCTTTAAAATCACTGATTTGAAAGCACTTGGTGAGTGGGTATCACATCTATATGATGGGACCAAGAATTTTCAGCTGACTCTTGGTCGATGTGATGGAACCTTAAGGTCTGTTCCATGGATGGGAGTATAAGTTTGAAAATTAAGATCCAAAGAAGCTGTATGAGAAAATTCCTTATGATTAAAAATTGAAGAACATTGATCTACATTATTGACTGTAAATCTTTCATTTTACAGGAGAGCCACTATGTAATTTGTACACAAAAATCTTCAAAACTATTGGCTCTTTTCTGTACAGTTTTAAAAAATATATTTAACTGTATATGGCATAAATATTTTTTGCATGTTGATTATGGGGCTAAACTAAGCAATACCAGCATAAGGAAAAAAAAAAAAAAAAAAAAAAAAAAAAAAAAGTCTTATATTACAGTGAAATTGCTTACAGAGCCAACAGCCAGCCTGAAGGGAGTTGCCCGTGTGACAAATGTCCATGCATGATGTAAACCTCCTTTTTGGTGATGGTGTAGTAATTTCCATTGCAAGTGGGTATTATATTTTTAATTGATTCCTAGCAGTCTGTAACCTTCACTGACACGTGTCCATTTCACAAGGTTATTGACTTTTGCCATATCTTGTTAGATGTTATGATGAGACAGATTTTTTTTTTTGCACAGATTGATGTCTATTGATATTACATTAGTTCATCAAGGTTACAAATCAGACTGCATTGCACTACATTTCACATTTTCTGCATCATGACAAGAGGTTTATAATATTCACTCTGGGACACATAAAGTGCCTTCCACCCATCCCTTGGATAAATAATTTAAGAAATTGTCGAGAAATCATAACTAATTAGTAGGATCTGCACTCAATAAGTGCCCTTTGATTTAAATTGTATTTGTATTTTGATAGGTATTGATTTTAGGAGTAGGAGAAATGAATAATACATTTTGCATTTCTCCAGTGTTCACAGCAATAATCTGACAGAAATAATGGAGGAACACTCCTGGAAGCTGCCTCTTTGGGGACCTGCATGCCTTTCCCTAGAAAGCCCATGGGACAGTTAAAGGCACTCCTGTGTGGAATGGCCCGATCCCCTTTTCTCCCATTGATTTGCTGCATAATCCTGGACAAATCACTCAGCCTCTCAAAGCCTCTCCTCTTCCATCAGCAAAATGGAAACAGAATGGTTTCATCAGTTCACAGGCGGCCACAAGACATATGGAGAAAAGCAAGAGATACATCCAAGTGGGTATTATACACATCCTCACTGGCACTGCCACATGGAGCATGGAGGCAGCAAGTGAGGCTTCCTGTGGGCACAGGAGAGTCTGGTTCCCCATAGCAGGACCCACGGTGTCACCACGGACCTCTAAGAGCAGCGCGGTGGGGCACACAAAGAACGCACCCTGCCAGCCTCCTTCTGCACTCAGTTCTGCCAGCAGGACTGTTCTGGTCGGTTTGGCTACTTGCTTTCCTGGGTGAACTGATACAAGACTAATTTGGTTTTCTTTGGATGCTAATCCCTCAGAGTGAGGAGGGAACAAGGGGAAGTTGTACCATGCAGATAAGCTGGGTAACAGGCTGGTATCTTCCCGAGGCGGTGCAGCTCAGCGTGCAGGTAGGCAAGGGTGCTCGCATGAGTTGCCAGGGGTGGGGAACACAGACAGACAAAAACATCTCCGAGGCTGAAAACAAATCAGAATATATAGGTATTTACAAACACCGATTTCCAACAGCCCAGTAGCTGTAACAAATGCAGACTTCATGAGATAACCGTAATTATAGAAAAGCTTTATTTTTGCTTTGGTTTTCTTTCACCCAGTATGCCAGCTTTGATTTAAAAGGAAAACCATAGGCTCAACTGTGCAACACAATAAACCATGGCATCAAAGCGAGCATCAAAGTGGCCCCTCGGCTGCTGGCAAACAGTACAGTCATAAGAAAAGAGACAATGAAAATACAATAAGTAGAAATAGCGCTTTTTCCCCATAACATAAACACCATAGACATTCTTTTAATATAAAGAGAAGCGGGATCCAATGTGACAGCTTTATATTTGCCAAGTATCATGGGAGGGCGGTAAAATACATCCTCCCCAAACCAAGCCAAAGGAGCAGAACGAGCCAAGATGTTCTCGTCAGAACAAAGACATCCCTTTCCTTAGGTCTCAGACAGTTGGCGGGATTAATTTTGCTTTTTATTTATTTTAATCATCATCTCTGTCTCATGCAAGCTTCAGCAAGATGTGCCAAAATATCTATTAGTGCCTGTCTATATAGGTGCAGTCCACTGCACCAAAATCACTTTATGGTCTTCAAATAACAGAAATTGTATTTAAGATTTTTTTTTTTTTTAAATATATAACATTAAAAAAAAAAGGTTCTCAAGTAGACAACTGAGAGCCAGGAACTGTGCAAGTCTGAAGCAGGGGGATTGCTGTCACATGGAAGAGCAGACAACTGGTATGTGTTTGTATCCTCAGCCTCTCACAGGGGGAGATTTAAATAATTTGTAGTGGGTTTCTTTGTGATGCTTTTCCTTCTCTCTTTTTTCAGTTATTATTTTACATTCTTTTAAGCCCTATATTCATGTAACCGTGGGTGACATGCAGCTTTTCTGTCTTGCCCTTCTACTTTCACACAGATTTAGAGAAATTGAGGCCTGACAACCCACAGCTGAGGTAATAACTGAAAGCATAAGAGCAGGGCTGCTCAAATATATTTTTACCCTTCTCTCATTCATCTGAAGATTTTTTGTGGGAGCCTTAGCCAGTAAAACAGCACCCATCACTTTTAGGTTCCCAAGTAATAGGGGCACAGGGGGAGAACAAGCATCAGATACACACAGTCTTCATTCTTACGCCTGCTGTGCCCTCCCAGATGCAGTAATTCACCCTCTTTGTATTTTTTCATAAAAGTCAAGCAATATTAATTATCCTGAAGTATTTTTAAAGAAGATGAATATTGGAGAAGTTCTTACTTATTTCACAAGACATTCTGCTTTCCATGTAAATACAACGATTTTCCATGTAAAACTAATGATTGTAATAAGTTTAATTTTAAGGCAGGTTCCTCCTGGGTAAAGTACTCTAGTAAAGTCTGATTCCAGGTGAAGCCAACGTGAGAACCATATTTGCTGTTATGAATGGTGAAATGGTCCATGAATCTCAAATAGTATTGCACCCTCTGTTTTATAAATATTTTATGTGTTTTTCTTCAGTAAATGCATATATTTTGCTTTTTGAATCTCAGGGACCCTTTTGAGCTGTGTGGCTTGTAGAATGTTAATAGAGAAGTAGCAACATGAAACTGAAAATAAATGCTTTTAACAAACAGGGAAAGTATATTTCACCAAGGAAAGTGTGGTTTAAAATGAAACAGACTCCTGCAACGTCTAAATCCTGCATATTTTTTGCAGAGCATGCCACAGCTATTGACATGCTGTTGGTTTTATATGTCCCAGGATGCATGAATTATTACTGTCATTCGACATTTTATATTCCTAGTTCCATAGCCTATAGCAACACTTACTGTCAGCTGTGGTAGACTACAGCAGACCTCTGGCAATGCCTCTTATTGATCAAGCACTGCTCACTGTTTGCCTGCTCAGTAATGCAAAGACTTCCTAATTCTCTAAGACAGAAAACCCACAAGTTACTGCATTTGGGATTTCTAGTCCTTTCAAGAGACCCAAGACACAAAACACAAATTACAGATACCTCCTCCCCCACTGGGAGCCAAACTGAGTTATCTCACAAGCTTTAGGTACTACAAAAGAAAGCACATTGCCTGGCAATGGTAAAGAGAAAAGCAGGATGCTAATGAATTGTGCTAATATAACTGGTTTTGAAAGGGTCCTCAGGAATGAGAGAAGTGTTCTGCTGAGAGTCAATGGAGTTGTGCTGCCAGCTTTATTAACTTCTTAAAAAGGACCTATAAAAAGTAATACAGTGAAAAATTGTGTCAAAGGTGCTTGTGCTTATGATTTGAATAAAGGTAAGTTTGCCCAGCACTTACTTGGTGAAATTCCCCCAAGACAGCAAAAACCTGAGTTCACGTAAATAATAAAATAGAAATTGCAGATCACAGGGCAGCAGACCACGCCACAACTGACCATGTAAAGACCCAATGCAGCAGTAACTGGTTTCTGGGCCTAGAAAACACCCCCCCAACATCCTCTTGAGTCAAGGGAAAGATGACCTACCCTTGGCATGGGGCAAGTCCTGTCAGCTAATGCAGCTCACCACAGCAGCATATCAACCTCAGCCTCTGCCTCGGGGAGCTGGTTTATCACCTGCTCCCTTCTCCCAGTCCAATGTTCCCCTCTCTGATCTCTCTCTCCTCCTTCTGGGGAGCAGCCACAGCCCTCTGTATGGAGCAGGCCAGCAGGGAGCAGGGGCTGTGTCCTCCTGCTGCCCAAGGGGCTCCTCAGTGCGTCACCTCAGTGGAGCATGATGGCCAGCCCTGACAGTGGTAGGTTCCATGGCTGCACACCCTCCCTGCCCCGACAAGTGCTCTGTACAGGGGCAGCCAGGAGCAGCTCTGACCACACAAAGCCAAGGTAAGGGACAGGCTTAGCTTGGCCAGCCTGAACCACCAGAGAATTTATGCAAGACCAGCTTGGCTTTTGCCAAGGCTCTCAGCTGCCCTTCCTCAGGGTCTAGTCCCTGGGGAGCATCCTGGCCCTCTACCCTGGGCCCTACACAGGTCACGGCTCACACCCAGAGCACCAGCGCCCGCATATAGCTAAAAAAAGCTATTGCTTTTTATCCCACAGCTTTGAGCACAAGAGTAAGCCTGAAGCATGGGAAAGGGGTTTTCTGCCTGCATTGCGCCTTTCTGTTCATTCTCTCCCACTGTTTGATCCTTTTGCTTCCCTTGCCTGTCCCACCTGTGTTATTCTTACACAAGGAGCCCCCAGCAACTTTTATTCCTCATTGAATCTCTTGGAAAGCATCATCAGGTCATGAAGCATTTCCTCCAAACACTGACTGCATCTGCTGCCTTAGCACAATGATGGAGTCGCTTATGCAGTCCAAACTCCCTACAATGAAAAGCCACACCTTTTCAATTTATCCAGTGAGTTTTTATGATGACTTGAAATACAGCAGCACAGCTCTGCACCCGTAACATTTTCAGAGCCACTCAACAGCACAGCCAGAGAGCACAATTCCAGTTGAGCTCAGCTGAACACAGAAGGTGACTTCTGGTGCTGGAGCATTTCATCACTGGGGTGAGACAGGCTGGTGAGGCAGGCAGCATTTGACTTGCAAAGCCTCTTTCTTTGACATCCTAAGAGGGCAGCATGGCTGCATGCGAGTCAAACCCTTGCCAGCAAACAAAAACCTTTTGCTTTGCCAAAACGTTACAACGGTGATTTTGTTCCTGTCTTTTGAAGGTATGAGATTTAACAGACAGATCCTGCCAACTCCTCAGGCAGCTTGAAGAAAGCTGGCTAGAAAACTTGAAATTCACGCAGTCCCACCTCCTAGACTGCACAGCTCCTCTTTGGTTTACTTGTCCCAGGGAGAAACCAGTTTTCTGCCTCACCCTTGGAAACGATGGAAGGTGCAAACTCCAGCAGGCTACATGCTGCTCTTCTCCTCTCCAGGAGGCTCAGCCCACTGGCCTCACATTCCTGTGGTCAAATCTGGCAGAGCAAACATCTGGAACATGCAAACAAAGCCCCCAAATTCAGACACCTGGTCACGACAAGGACAGGGAGGGTGTTTGTGCTGCAGTTCATCATCACTAGGGCGAGAAGAGCTGCATTCCAAGCAGGACAGTCAGAGAGACTGCTACAGGCACCGGTGGGGCAGGACAGAAGTGGCACAGATTGCAGAGCCAGAAGCAGCCTCTGGTGCCTCATGACAGTGCAATATGTATGTAGGTATTTAGGTTTAGAAATATACACATACACACTCTTGCACGCATGCACAACTACACATCATCTGTATGTATGGGTGTATGTATAGGTGAATGTATCCTACATTTTCAGTGCATCATGTGCATCTGTGCAAAAAGATCAAAACTCCTGTGGATAATTTATCAGCTGAAATGGGAATTTTACAGCCATCCAAGTACTTACTTTTGAATCTTTCAATGTTGTTTTGCAATTTGGGAAGAGTCTAATTTTGACTTATTGACATCAGTGCACTTTACTGAGTAAGAAGGACTAACTCCTACCATGGTTTCCTCTGAACCCTCAAATGAAGAAACAGAATTATCGCATTTATGCAAAAACCAGATATAGCCGTTTTAATAAAATCAAATGCTTTTAAATAAAATACTTCATATAATTTGATTTATTTGTAGTCTTGCTTCTAAGATTAAAAATATCTACTGTCTTCCCATGATCAATAATCCAATTTTTAAGGGGCTGTTACTTTCATTATAAACATATAAAAGCAATCCAGGCTACTAAAACCCTGTATACAGGCACATTGTAAAAACCAAACTACTCTTTACCCAGCAGGCAAAAAAGGAGACATAAACAGGTCTGAATTGTTGTGGGCATAAATATTTCAGGCAGACCAGAAAAACCTTTGGGAATTTGAGACCATAATTAAGCCCCTTAGTAGACCATTCAGTAAGCCACAGCCTGAAGGACCCTGTGGTGGGTCCCAGTTGTGGAGTGAGACATTGAAAGGGTGTAAAAGGCAGCACACCCTCTTCACCCAGGGACTGTTCACCTGTCACTAACCAGGTGACAAAGTCAAGAATGGCTTCATAGGTGTGCCACAAGCATTCCCTGCTCCTGTGTGCAACATAGTGTGCTTCAGCTGACAGAAGAAAACAGAGAAGACACATTTCTCCTTTGTCTGCAGCCAGCTGGGCTTTCTTCCTCTCTGTTTCCACCTCTTTCTGCCCACCTCCTTCATCCCTCATCTAAGCTCTGTAAACTTCCTATTATTCCAGACATTAAATCAATTTGTGTTAAACTATTACTGTTGTAGATGCTCTTTCTCTCTTCCTACTGCTCAGTAGGAAGTAGACTTAGTGGTGCCACCCTAACTAATGAAAGTTTATTTAAGAACAGCTCAAACCCACTAAAAATTAGTAGCTTCATCCCACAGATCTGTACTTAAGCCTTCAGCCTCCAGCCTGGATTGATCACCGTGGTGTCCAAGAAAGTGCTCTTGGCAGACCCCACACTGTCTCAGATGCATCTTTACATACATTAGTTGCATTAAATAAATCATTATCACTGCACCAAACTACCTTCTAGCCTCATCACGTTAAAGTTTCAGGACCTGCTTGGGACTACTCTGCATTGCTGACACTTGTGAAAGTGCCACTCACAGAGTCACCCCGAGCAAACACTGCAGTCAGGCTCACGCAGCAACTTGGAAGCACAAGAGTGCTTTTAACATCCCAGAAACAGTTACTGCATCACCTCTCTTTATGGCTTTCCCGGAATATTCTTTTCATCCTTTGGCTTGTACAAAGCACTGTGTCTAGGACACTATCTCTGTCTGCTCAGACCCGATGGGTTGTTCCTGCTCATTGAGGAACACGTGGAATTCCCCTTAAATATGAATTTAAAATTGCATTGATGATGAGGAAAGCAAAGCACAAATTGTGATCAGAGCATTTATCAGATCTCTACTCATTGTGTAGGCAATGTTTCTGATTACCAGAGGACAAGTGTACTGGTCTTTACAAAGCACAAAATAAAGATTTACAGAAGATATGCCCTTACTCTTGCCAACCCAAGTCCAGAATTCATTCTCAACAGGTTGGAAATGCCAAGCCAAACTCTTTCAAATCTTATCTTAACCTAGCTTTTTATGAAGGCTGAATCTCATTGGCAGGTCTGCTTTTACTATCGGTAGAAGGGCAAAACTCCTCAGGTTGCTCTTTCACAAGGACGCTATTAGCTTACTCCATATTGAAGTTTATTGGGCTTTGGCTTTTTATAAGGCAGCAGCAATAATTGCGTGGAACACGTGTTTTCATTATCCCCATCTGTAATTGTAAGAGGGTACAATGAGAGCAGAGAGTGTATAAACACCTTACAAAATAATCCTTGGACTTTGATAAGGATTCATTGATTTCAGGGAATCTTTATATGAAATCACTTTATATGAATGTATATTTCATTTTAAATATTTAGCTCCCCTAAATCACAATCACTGATTTTCTTTTTTCTTTTTGACAGTAGCAAGAAACATCAGCTAGCTCTCACCTTAGAAAAAAATAAAATAAAATAAAACAAAACAAAATAAAATAAAGACCTACAACCCAGTGTGTGGCCAGATAGGATATTACTTCACCTTTTGTCACAGTTTGGTAAACAGTAAACCTGCTGAGATTTAGCTGGGAACTGGTGCTTACTCATGTTCCTTGTAGACCTCAGGCCAGCTGAACGTGGATGAACATCAGACAGTGCCTGTGACCAGCAGCAGCTCATCAGGGCAGCCATGGGGCACATGAGCCCCCGTGTGCTCCCACTTTTCATTCCCTTCTCTCCTTTTGATTCTCTTTCCTTTCTGCTTTTTCCCCCATTTCTTCTCTTTGTCTGCTCTTTCCAGTCATTCCTTTCTGCCCTGTTCCTCCTCTTTTTTCCTTTTGCTCAGGTGTTCTGTCCCTCTCCTCCCTTCAGGAGAGGAGAAATGGGTAAAGTGTAATTTAGTGCTGATTTCTTACCTAGCCTGGGATAAGCAGCAAAGAAGTAAGGAAACAGGTATTTTGTTTTAAAAATCAGGTCCTCTACAACCCTGGTTCAAGCCCTCCAAAAAAAATAAATCAATTGCAAATTTTAATAGGCATCGGATCACAACTCAAGGCAGCACTCCTTAAATGAAATAATGAGTCAGCTCATTCTAGAAGTTGCTGCATATGGAAAACATTTTGCCAGTTACTCATGAACAATTCTACAAAATTAACCACAACCTTTATTTAATGAGCTCTGTCACATCAACTTTGCTATTATTCAATTCTTTTGTTTTTACATACCTATTCAACTCCTGAAAATAAAGACATCTATTAACTTAAGTACATCTTTCTGAACATTTTTAAAACGCAGTCAACTCTTGGTTTTCTGCCTTAAGTCACACAAAGGACAAGGCAATAAGAGTTAAAAAGAGTTCTCACAGAAACATTAGAGAGACTATGGCGCTACTATCATGTTTTTAATATGAGATAGGGTTCTGCACCTCAGATTTAATGCACGCAGAATAGTTGCAAGTACAATGGCATTTGGATAACAACACTTAGAAGCATGAAATTACAAATGTACTGACAGGTTTTTCTGTGCTTCCTCATAGCACAGAAGCTGCTGCTCTTTGTCCCCCACATCCCTTGTGTCAGAAGCAGTCCAATACTAATAAATCTCGAATACACTTTTGAGATTCATAGCAAGGGCTGCAACATCCGGGTGGAATTTATAAACATGTCTTCAAATTGTTTCTGCGTCACGCTGGAGAACAGACACAGAAAGAAAGGCCTCTTTGCCCTGTTTACTGGGCATCATAAATGAAAATACCTTCCTTCCTCTGCCTAGGATGTGATCCCTGATATGTGCAGTTTTAGCAGGACGTGAAGGAGGGCAGGTTCCCGACTCTTGCTGGAGCAGCCCTGGCACATCTGCATGTCCCTTGTGACCAGGAGAGATGGGGCAGCCCTGCAATGCCTTCTTCTAGCTCACTTGGGCAACCAAAGATCTTTTTAGGACACTTACTGTAAGTATTTCTGAGTATTTATGTAAGGTAGCAGTAGGGCTTTAAAATCTGGCAGCGCCTAGAATTCACAGGCCTCAAATCTGCTACACAATTAAGATTTGGGGTTAGATTTCTTTTTAGGCATTTACATAACCTCAGAAAGTGCTTTGCTCAGAGCTGTCAGTCAGAAAGGTTCTGGTATAATTTCTGAAACATTAGGGAGTTTCACACCCAATGTACAGCAATCTGTTTGGATCTGAAAACTAGAACATGCTGTAGTAAACAGATTTTTTCCTGATCTCATTTCATGTAACTGGGCAGGAAAACTGAGGTATCGAAGGCTTGAATCCTGCCTGGAAGAACAGCACTGGGCAGGGAGGGTGCTGCATGGGTTACAGTACTGGATTGTGCCTCCTCAGACCAAGTCCCACTACCTTCCTTCACCCATGTGGCAATCTGGTGTCCCCAGCTTTTCACTGAGCAGAAAGTCAACCCAGAGAACGGCAGTGATTCATTTAATGCAACAGAAGCTTTTGTCTTGTGAATATCAGGCTTAAATAATTGTATGGATATATTCTCTGGAAATCATACTCCGTCTTCCAGAGCTTTAGAGTAGCTATTTGGAATCCACGAGTAGAAAGACTGGAAGTTCCTAAAGAGAGAGGTCCTTAGCTGCAGTTTCCTTAACCAAGACTTCTCTCTCTTACGATTTCCAGTGAGTTCCTGCTCTCGTATTTTAAAGGTAATACCACATTTCTCGGGGGAAAAAAAAAAATCACCAAACTTTTAAGAGTGTATTAGCATAAATAATATAAGTATAAATATTTACCATAGAAAATAATTTCCTGGCTTCCTCAGTTTCCTTACATGGAAACCATTTTACACCGCACCGTGCTTTACGCATTTGCAAGAGAAAAGCCAGGCTCGAGAGCCCAGGGAACGCCATCCTTCGGGCCGGGCAGGGAGGAGCCGCTGCCCCAGGAGCTCTGCACTGCTCCCAGGGGGCATTCCCTGCCCACACCGATCCCCCTCCCCAGCACGGAGCAGGGGTGTCCCCGGGCACCCCTCGTGCCTCCAGGCAGAGCCGTACTACGGCGGAGCAGTGCCGACACTCAGCACCGCACCCTGGCATGAGCGGCGTGGCATTGGCCTTGAGCGTGGTTATCGGTTGTTCTTCTGGGGGTTAGGTTGTATCTGTTCGTGACAATAACCCACCACCCTGACAACTGAAGCTTCCTGAGCTCCCAAATGTCCTAGCCCCAGGTGACCCTGCCTGGGCCTCTGAGAGCCCCTTCCACCCACTGCACACACCTTATGCTCAGCAGCTCCTAGTATCCATTAACCTTTAGCAGCGTGCATAGAGCTGTTGTCCTGCCAAGAACTTCTCCTTCCATAGGAGACCCATTTTTCCCCCCTTGTTTCCCTTCAGCTTAAAGAGAAATAAAAGGAAATAAAGGAAAATAAGGGGATTGTGAAATGAAGTTTACCACCTGCATATTTATGTGGGGAAAAACATGCTCACCCAGCACCGCTCACACTTCCGCGCTGTTGTAAAGGTACTGTGCTTGACCCTGGGGAGCTGATAGTACATTTCACACTGCCAGCTTACCGCAGCATCTAACTCCGGGCAGTGCTGGAACACTGCAGTTATTCCGTTCACGTGTGCCTGCACGTACAGGTGCACACCTGACTCTAT
Organism: Hirundo rustica; assembly: GCF_015227805.2. Classification (NCBI taxonomy): domain Eukaryota; kingdom Metazoa; phylum Chordata; class Aves; order Passeriformes; family Hirundinidae; genus Hirundo; species Hirundo rustica. Next base: position 18,414,909 of record NC_053458.1, read on the forward strand.
TCTTAAGAATACACAGCTGTATTCTTAAAACAGGCATGTTCAAATTGCATCTTATCAATGGGGTATCTTTTGGCTTGAATAAAGAGCCACCTATTTTATATCCATTACCAATCATGACATCTAAATTTGGAGCACCCAGGTAGCGTACTCACTGATTTCTCAGTCAGCCTCCTGTATTTTCATCCTGACAGCATTTTTCAACAACAGCACCAAGAGGAAGAGCAAGCCATGATCCGACATGTTATAAACAAGAGCAATTGCTCGTGTGCCCTGTGCAGCAGAACTGCCATTCCACTGGGGAAAGCCTGGCAGCCTGCAGCTCTTGTGCAGGCAAGCCTCCCACAGATGGGAGCATGACTGCATGTCCCTAACACTGTCACACCAGTCTCACTGCCTGGGGACAGGCTTTTCTGCATGGACAGCACTTGGGTATTTTGTTGTAAAAGAAGAGAAATGGCTAAAATACCAAACTTCCCAAAAGCTGTCAATAATAATAAGAATAATAAGTCAAATCAGCATGTTTTGGTTTTCTATATAAGGGTACATTGAACTCTCAAAGGATGATAGATCTCTCTCTTCCAAAGAGAGCCAGGTGATGGATCTTCCCTTATCTCAGAGTAGATGCAGGTATCCATATCCTAATACTTGTGCTACATATGTATGCTTCAATGTCCTTTTTGCAATTGAGGCTCCAGCTGGGGTGGCCCAATGCTCAGAGCAGTTTCAGCCAATGCTCATGTAACACCACAAACTCAGCAGGGTTGCCCTGCATGTAGACTGCTTTTAGAAGCTTTGGTTCCCATTTTTCATGCTGTCCTGTCTTTCCCCCACTTGTACCTTGGCACAGGGAGCAAACAGAGCAGCACATGCTGTAGTGTGTTCCTATACTTACTTCCCTGAGCACAAAGCAAAAATGCAAGAGCCCAGAGCAAGGATCTGTCCTGAAGGAGGCTGGTATAGAATTTGTCACCAGATACATGAAGATGCAGATTTTTTTTGTTTTTACGCTGCAGGAACTCTGAATCAAGGTATCTAGAAAAAATGCAATTTCGTAAGAATTGGATCATCCTTTTCATCATTGTTTTTATCTCCTGAATCCCTTGCAATAGCATTTTGAAAAGAGCTTCTCTGAAAGACAAAGAGGTTTTGTCCTGGGGAGCCACTGCCCAGCAAGGGCAGACCCCATCCTGTCACACCCAGGCAGCAGATCCATGCACCCCACCTCCTGGCTTCCCCTGCCCCTGTGTCCAGAGGACCCACTGCAAAACACTCCATCAATTCACACAGGCATTGGGTTCTACCTGAGTCCAGACATCCAAGAAGCACCAGGAACAGCAAACATCACAAAGTTTGAATTTGTAACAAATAAAGCAATTCATGGCAGCAATGTTCCAAATGAAAGGTAAAACTCACAGTTGGAGCAGGCTGTAGCGTGGTGGCTCTGTGCATGTTGCAGACTCCATCCTGCTGAGAGGGGCCGTGGCAGCTGTCTGTGCCTCTCCTGTGGGGGTCAGCTCGGACCTGCCTGTGGCAGAAGGGATGCCACACAGCCTGGCCATCCCCCTGCCACCAAGGCAAGCCACAGCTGCTCCTGCCATCACTAGCTGCATTAATTCCAGCCATTAAAACATTGCTCTGCAGGCTTGGATTTTCACATCAGAATCTAGAAGCTACAGAATAACCCTACAAACAAAATTATCTGGCTGAGACCCTCTTTCCCCACCAGGGCAGAAACAATTTTGGCCCCCATTTGTCCTCTAGCAGTCTTTTCCTGCAGGTGAGTGGCCCACAGTGCTTCACCACAATTAACCATGGCTATGGCTTTTAGCAGCAATTTGTTTTCAATTACCTCCTTCAGGCAAATCTGAATGACTACCACCAGCTTTTCCACATTTCCTTCTGCTGCCAAGTCTGTATCAAAGTGCTCAGAGCTCATCAACCATCGGTCCTGCAATATTCTAAAGAAAGCATTGGTTTCCCCTGGTGGAGGCCAGGGTAGCCCAAACCCTGTCCCAAACTCTCTGTTGCTTTGCTCAGCACAGATCCACGAGCATGGATAGAGATTTCTCCCCAGTGAGAAGTGCAGGTCTTAGTGCCACAGAGACACCCTCATGTCAGCTCTGCTGACTCCAGGGAAGTGCACACCTCCTAACAAAATCACTGCTGCCTGGGGCTGCACTGCCAGCTGAGGAGTGGCAGCAGCTCCCATCCCAGCTGAGCCCTCTGGGGTGCTCCCTGCTCCCAGTGCAAAGGCTGCTCACACAGGCTCGGGCACACGCTGCCTTCCCTCCCTGGAGCATCTCCACCACTCTAAGGTAGCAGGGACCAGACTTTAGCTAACAGTAGCTCTTCCAGGGTGGGGAAATGAAGAAAGGAAACTGCGGCACACTGTGGATCCTAATTGCATTTGCTCTGCAGGCTCTGAAATGTCAGTCAAACAAATATGCCATTGCCTTTACTGCTCTGCAGTTGCCATTTACTATTTTACTGGGAAATTGTCCAGGAAAGGGATACTACCTAGAAGGGACCATTATGCTAGCACTGGAAACCAGCAATATTTCTGAACAACCCCATGGGCCCATTATCTGTTCCTACACTGCGGAAAGACAAGAAGAGCCAGCGCGAGCCAATTTGTGTTTGTGGTAGCAATTGCAGCAGTTGAGGGGATGGAGACAGCCCAGGACCCAGCGGGCACATCTGAACCGGTGCACGCTCTGGAGCTGTGACAATTCACACCAGAGAAGAGCATGAGTCAGTGAGTGAAGAAGAAAAAAAAAATAAATCTAAAAATGAGTTCTTTTATGAGCCTGAATTTCATTATGCAACTTTATCAGAGTTTATGAGAACTGGAGTAAAGACGCAGAACATGCCCACACTCCAGCTCTATCAGTCCACAAACCGAGTCATTTCCAGGACTTGCAGAGACCATGGGGCAGATGGGTGTTGCTGAAGTGACAAAGCCCCGTTCCCTGGGAACAGCCCCACTAAACCCACTGCTTTTTCTCTGGCAATGCCTCTTACCCTCCAGAGAGCTCAGTTCCTGCTATAGGCAGCTCCTTAACACTTAACTACCACTCTCCAAGACTTGGAGTGAATGATTGAGATATTTAATATGCAGAATCATTCTGAATAACCCCATTTTACCACTACTTTATTTCTCCTCCAAGTCAAAAAAGCCTAACAAAGGGTACGCAGCCCACTTCCACTTACTTTAATTCCCCACCCAATCCCCACAAAGAAACTCAGATCTACCTGGACCAGATCTCATCAACTTGTAAGTAAAGCTCAGTGTCTGTGCTTCCCTCCCTTCAGGTAGTTAGTCCCAGAGGGCAGTTTCAGACCTACTTATAGATTCAGCCTCTGTGGGCAGGGTGAGGAGGGGCCCAGCACAGGTGAGGAGGAAACCATCCATTGCTGAAAGAGGCAGCCCCCACCTTAGCCAGGAAAACCTGTGCCCTTCACACCAGCACCTGTGAAGGCTTGCCATTGGCAGAAGGTTCAGCAACCCTTTAATTTCTGACATTTTTTGGTTTTCATCACATTGTCTCTGGCACTGAAAGCACAAGTGGATCAATGCTCAGTTAAGCTCTTGTGTCAGGGCACTCTGTCCCTGCTACTGGGGCAGCACTAACAAGGCCACACAGTGTCCTGCAAGCAGGGGACAGGGATGGGGTCACCACCAGCTGTGCTGTGGCTGCTTTCTGGCACAGGGATGGCTGTTCTGCTGTGGGCTGGCATTCTCTGCCTCACAGGGATGTACACCATGAGCATTCAGTCCCTTCCGAATTCTTTGCATACATTTTGGCACTAGGTATAGTTTCTGCAGACATACAAGCTGAATGAATGCACCTTTTTTTTTTTTTTTTCTTCATTTTAAACAAAACAACTGCCATGTTTTATCACCCCTTTCTCTCTGTCTCTCAGATTGGATTTCTTAAATTCACATGGGTTACGCATTTCATAAACCACATTGGCTGCAGTAAGCTGCATTTGAATCATCATTTAGAGAAGTGAAGATTTAATTTCATGGTGGAATTAAGGTTGACATTTCTTTTTTATTTACACTACACCAAGGATTAATAAGGTTACTATAACCTTAATCTTTGATAGCTCAACAATAGAATACTCTGGGATTACTGCAAAAGCTGGATTTTAACCCTTTTAATCCCATTATTGTTGATAACCTTATCAACACTGTGCTCCACCACAGAGGTGGAGCGGAAGGACCTCAGACTCTAAAATTCCTTACCATGGAGCAACGCTCATAGTTTAAGCAGGAGAGCACGAGACAGTTGCTTGGTTGAAGCCTGCAGTGAGGTTCAGAGTTTGCAGTAGGGCTGCAATGCTGCTTTTAACTGCCTTGTCAGAGATCTTTGCCAAGAAAAACATTGGTCCAGCGGCATATGTTGGCGGAGCAATGCAAGGTTGCTCTAATTCCCTTACTTTGTTTTTCCCTCCTCCCATGCGACAACTACTCCAAGAATCAGACTGCCAGTCTGGCAAGTTGAGATCCAGAAACTTACTGCTAATTACCATGTTTACAATTCCCAACCTGTCTGTTGGTGCCAACAATCAAACTGCATCCTCTTGAGTGCACCAAAAGACACTTGCTGGCAGTAGTTTCCTAAGGTTCCAGGCTGGCTACATTAATTACTGTTAACTTAATTTTTGCATATTGAAAAGCAGCTTTAATTGGCAATTCCATGGATCAAAATCATCCTTCTATGAGTTTCAAGGAATAGCAGCTCAGCTTATAGACTACTTACCAACCTATGGGTCTTTTATTTGGAAACACAAGTGGTAATAAATTTATATGTGGCCTAATAAATAAAGTAGGCAGAGGTTCAGTAAAAATCACACCAAGAAACAAGAGGTTATGCCTTCCCTTTGAATTAAAGAAGCAGCTCTAAAAAGCCGGGTTGGATGCATTTTATCAACCTCAGTAAACATTTGACTGCACAGAATAAACCACATTCTGAAGGTATATCACTGAATCAAAATATTTAATGATTTTTTTTTTTAAAAGCATGTATTTTATGAACTCAGTGAAAGAGACCCCAAACTCAAACAACTGCAGGGCAGAGCCTGAGCAGAGAGGGTCCTCTTTGTGCACTATGGGTCCTATGCCTGAGACTCCTGAAGGCCATCTGACTACCCAGTTGGAATCCCGTTTTGTTGAGCACATGCTTCATCCCTACCAGAGTCAGTAGAGCACACAGGGCTGTGCAGTACCTGGGAACAGGCTTCCCACTAAAGATCTGTGCCCGGGGCCATGCCTGGAGAGCCCACCCAATGTCCACAGTTCTCCATCATCAGCAATAAATTTCTGACCTGGATTTTCCATGGCAATTGTATTCAATCTCCATGATGCTGGCTTTAAAATGTTAGTCAGTTGATAAGAGCTGCACTACACTGCCTCTCTGAAGATGTTTTTCTCTGTTTGCTGCCTGGCATGGAGCTAAAAGACAGAGAGCAGAGCTGGCCCAAGTTCTGCCCAGATGCAACCTGGTGCTCCTGAGGTGGACAGGCTGCTGCCACAGCACGGGGCTGCCCTTGGTCACTCTGGCAGCATGTGGATGCTGGTGCAGCCAATGCCTGTCTGTGCTGAGGCTGCAATCAACCTCATCTCTTAGGGGCAGTTTGATGTGTCACAAGCATCTGAACACGGATGGTTCTAAGAGGACCCTGCGTTCAGACTAGAACAGCACCATGCTCGTATCTGCTTATAATAACACTGGTCCTACTTGGCTGTGTAAAGATAGGCCTAGGTGTCTGACTTTAGGCCCCTTTTTCTAAAAACTTGGTCTAACTGGTTCCCTAACAGGCTACTGTGAGGCTGTCTTTTCTGCCCTGCAGCAGATTCTCCACCACCTCACCAAGACCCAAGCCACCAACCAACTTCCCTGCTCTCCTGGCAGTGTTTCACAGGCTGCCAGCCACTGCCAGGCTCCTGCTCTTGCACCACAGCCCTACTCTGTGAGGCTGCAGTGGGCTACTAAGGAAAAGATAACCCAGAGCAAGATTCAGGCGTATGAAAAGCAGTATGGGGTAGGGGAAATAGAGCCAGAGCAAGGAGTAAGCCAAGGAGACAGACACTAAAATCAACAGGCATTTTAACTTACAGGGGAAGAAGGGAAGGAAAATGAATCAGCGCTCCCAGAGGAGGCAGTCTGGATCTAAAGCAAGAGAGTGGAAACAGGCATTTAGGAGCAGTTCATTTATACAAGCCGTACTGAATATACCGAGCAAACTACCAAAGGACGCAATAAACCTGCATCTTGGAGAATGGTCAAGAGGAGTTGGATTGGCACTTTAGAGCAAAGAGATATTTGAGGCTGCAAAGGCAAGCAGCAGTGCACGGAGACACGTGGACACAGCTCACGTGGCCCACGCTATAGACGTGTTTTTCCTCCCCAACCCAGCCTGCTGAGCTTGATTACTTACATCTTGTATAACTTACATAGTCTAAAGAGAGTCGGCCAATCTCCACTCAATTTATAATTTAGCAAGCAGAGGAGCTTGATTCTTCTAATTTACATAAAACATACATAAAACTGAAAACAAAATAGCTTTAGAGCATATGGGCAAAGTACACAAGAGCCACAGAGGAAAGCAGGAGTGAAGAAGGATATGGAGCAAAAGCACTGTCTGGATTGTGCTTTGCTAAGGGGTTCTGAGTACTTTATTTATGATAAATATCTCACAGACGAGCAAGTTTTCGCCATCACAGACATGTTTCGGTGGACAATCAGCACACAGATGCACCTAACCATGCCATAAAGGGCACGGGACCTTTCACTGCATCTTTTCTTTTTTAGGTAAAGAAACATGGTTGAACACCTTCTGCAACAATATGGCAAGACAGCATCAGTGTGTGTGAAGGTAGAGCTGCCTTCCTCCCATTCCTTCTTGGACATGTCCTTCTCTCATGAAGAAAGGCAGGGAGCTCTCACCCCGCGCATAAACCCAAGTCAGCATTCCACTTCCTAGGGAGCAGCAACGGGGCTGTGCTCTTGTGACCAGTTCTCCTGCATTCCTCGTCCTTGACTGCTGGCAGAGCCAGCAAAGGCATTCTCTGAGAGGAAACACCACCTGCCAAGTGTGGAAGCTGGTATTCCTACCATGGCATGGTTAGGCTCCAAATCGTGCCTCTCTTCCCCATTTGCCAGAGGAGTCATCCTGGGTACTAACAATAGACTCCATGGAGGCTGGTGGAGCTCAGACTGCCTCACCAAATTCTGTCTGAATTCAGTCATTTCCAGCAAGCAATGTATAAATAGATGCTGCCTCATTATTGATGTATATTGTGCAAAGGGTTTAGCTAGGGATGAAGCTTGCCTGCTTTCCTTTTATGGATGAAAAGCGGGATCCCAGAGCCTTTATGTGAGATCTCTGCACATGTTAACCAAACCACACCAGGAGGAAGATTCTCTGCTCTTAGGTCCATGTTAAATGGCAGCCACGTGGCCTCAAGTCCATGGGAACAAAACACGTCTGTGTGCATGTGTGTATAGGCACATTTACAAATATGCACAACAAAACCAAATGAAAAAAGAATTCTAATGGTTGCAGCCTAATCTTTCTATTCCTTTTCAAATCCCAAGACCAGGTTGTAGTCTGGGCTACTCTGACACAAATCACATTTGACATCCTTATAAACCACTGATTTACACTAATGGAAGGGTTAGCCTCTGATTTAGGAAGCAGACCTTAGCGGCTGGCCCAAGCCTGAGCCTCTCAGCCCCGCAGTCTGGCTGTAGTGCATTGATACTCGCCAGCTAATTTTGATCACGAACTCCAGCGAAGGCGAGTTATCGATATTTCAGAAAGCCATTCCTCACACTTCTGAGCAGCAAACGGCCCATCACTAAGAAGGCCAGACCCTTGTCAGCATGAGCTGACTTATATGAAATGAAACGCTGACCTTACTGCTAGCTCCAGAGTTAATCTCAGACAAGAGATTTTATTAGAGAAAGCAGAGCTATTGTTCTGAGCCTCTCTACAGGGCATATGTTTAAGTTTTGCAACCAAGAAATGTAGAATACTTAAAATAGGGTTGCATTTGAGAAAAAATAAAACCTGAAAACTCTAGCTAGGTATGGTGTGCGTGGATTGATTTATTTATCCGATTTGTTTTCCTTGGATTTCTCATCATGCCCATTCAGCATCCTTTCCGTCGCTGGAGTTTTCCCTCCCTCTCGACCAGGGAGGCTGGAGCAGAGTGAGCAGCAATGCCTCACTGCAGCTCTAGCAAAAGAAAACTAACCTTTTTGTTAAACATGTCTACGTTCATCTCTAACCAAGGGTCTGGACTGGTCCTGCCTTCTTTGCTATTAAGAATTTCCATAGACAGAAGTGACAAGCATCTAAACCGTAAGAGCAAATGGGAGCGGGTTTGGCTCTTGCTTCCTAGAGCAGGACTTGCAGATCCAGTGTTCATCAAGGAGCTCTTTGAACAACTGAAGGGAAATGGATTTATGTTATCACATGTGCGACACATGAGGAGACAGCCACACGATGTCATAACACAACAAAGGACAATGAGCAGTCAAAACAAAAAGGATTGTACTGAAACCTTGAAAGTAATTATGTTATTGTGTTCTGCATAACTCAGACCCTGGCAAACACGTGGGGGAAAAAGGCCTCTTTCTTAAAAATGGAAAAATCACCACCTCTTAAGCTGAGGTCTGAGAAAGTTTCCACTGCTCTCCTCTGTAGTTCAAGACCTTCATTAAAAAAAAAAAAAAATTAGGAAATTAAATGATCCTGACATTTCTAATATAAAACACATGGAGAACAAAAATCCATTCCATCCCCTCAAATCTTTCACATGTATTGTAAATAGGAAGGGGGACAGCAAGGCAGTGGAGGAAAGCAGGGGAACAAGAAACAGTTTTTACCACAGTGGTCATTTTTAACAACCAGAGCATCAAGACTTTAATAAATGTTGCTCCAGTAAAACAATAAACTGTAAAACAGAAGAATGTATCATGGCAAATTGATGAAGGGATAATAAGAAAAACATTTTCTTGGAGTAACCAGGTAAGTTATCTCCTGAAGAATGATTGTTAAAGGAAGAGTTTCCAGACAGTGGGAAGCATTAGTGCACCAAGCCTCTCTGCTCTTACTATTAAAGAAATAACACCTGAATTAAAGAAATAAAATAAATCCTTAATAATGCAGTAATTAGTGACGCCTTTTTATTTGAATTTTTTTTATCAGCGTCCTGTTAGGAGAATGTGAATATTTGCCCAGCTCTTACTATCAGATAATCTAAAAGTAGTCAGATGAAATCTACATTATCTATGTAAATGCCTCTGTAAGATGCAGTGAAATGGTTCTTTTTTTGGTAACAGGCTGCACAATTGCATGCTGTACTGTTCTGGTTCAGAATGTTCCTCTTTCTCCAATTAGAGAAGACCAACCCCACGTTGATCAATTTATCTTTGATTTCCAATGATTTAAAACATTGGTTTGACCCATGATCATTAATAAACTTTGTGGTATTGTCCTGATTTAGTAAGGGAACTGCTAATATTACAAACAAGGTTATGAATCAGCAATTGTTAATATTAAAGTCAGCTATATTTTTCCAACGTTTCATGCCTCATGCAATAATGTGAAAGGGGTGTACACTGCATGCAACTCAGATGAGCTGATACAGAGCAACACGGTGGTGACAACTGACCCCAAAACAGATAAAAGAGCTACTTAATCTGAAATACTTGAGTCGTTTGGAAAGCGTAAGTTACCTCTTGTGGGCCTAGCCCTTTCTTTCTAGTGGTATAAAGTGTTGAGAAATTATCGGAGCCATTTCAGCTCCATGGAGCTGTGTAGCAACAGTCAGAGGCGAGGAGGCCTCCCCAGACGCCTCTCCAGTCCTCCTAGGGTGACTACTGCTTGCTGTGTCTTGGCCAAGTTAATTTTACATCTCCCAGGCAAGGGCTTTCCTGCCTGGAGATTGCTCTGTTGCTTTGTATCATCCCCACTGACTAGAGGGGTATTGGGTTCACTGAAAGGAAATGTTTCTTGCTAGCCATGCTGCATTTTCTCCGTACATAGCTTCTAGGTCTATTTGCACACACCAGGCTACACTGCTTTCCTGCAGACAGGAGAAATTCTGAAACCCCTGAAATCAATGGAAAATTCCCAGTGGTTTCTGCAGGAGAACAATTTCAAAAGCAGGATATTTATTTCATTTATCCACATGGGCATTATTATGTAATTTTGGCTAGGTATACATAGTCACATATATATGTGTGTGTGTATATATAAAAACATATATAAACCACCTTTCAGCTATATATTCAAGGCTCTTATTTTTCTCTCATCAATCAACCCCCTCTAGTTTCTGGACTGTTTCACCTAATTTTTTGTTGGCTACTTATAACTAGATACTGGTTTTCCAGGAAGCAAACTACCAAACTTGTGTGATGTCCCAGCCCTGGTTTCAACACTTCTGGTGCATACTTCCAGCGCCACACTGCGATGCCTCCTCACTTACAGTCCCTGATGCATCTCTTCTCTGCCCTCTAACTCTGAAAAGCTGGGTCACATCTACCTTCTACCATCACCTCCTAGACTCTTCTCTTTACCTTCCTCAGGGTCCTCTCTGCCCTTTGCAGTCAGACTTTTTCCATCACCTCTGAATTCTGGCCTGTTTTTTCACTTTTATACTACTTATTTTTGGTCCATCATTTAAATTTCTTTTGAGTCATTGTTATTATCGAGCCAACATTTATAAATAGCTCTATGCATTGCAGGTATGTGATAATCAAGTCCTTTGATTTTTGAGCAATTTGGTTACTAAATGATAGCAATAAAAAGCATGTAATCATCATGGGCGTTAGCCCAGGAAATGTTTCTACCATTAAAGCTTTCAGGAGTTAGATGATGATTCTGGTAAAAATTTATGGCTCTTAATAATGAGTGTTATGATTTACCTTTACAACACTAAATGGTGAGGTGTCATAACAACTACGGGTAATACCTGGGGGCGATGATTTTCAGAAAAATAGTAATCTATTTAAAGGAAGAGAAGAAAAAGTCTTTTGTGTACGTAAAGACGTGATTTATTTTTAAAAGCGCATAAAAATCCAGTTGTGTACATTACGGCTAGTGTGATGTAAAAAGGCAAAGAGAAAGGCCTGCTAGCTTATTCTTACATCCGCAAAGTATTTGTAGAGCTGTGTGGATGTATAGATACTACTGCTTGCAATTTCATCAAGAAAACCCTACAAACACTAGAAGCCACCTAAACTGACACAAAAGACAGTAACTTGTTATGGGAAGAAAACTTGCACTCCCCTCAAAAATCATACGTAGTCTTAAAAGCGCAAAGTAAAAACATCTACATAGCCGTATACATCTATATGCAATACAGCGGGCATTTATTTTAGGCAAATTTGCAGCAGCAAGAGGAATCGTAACACAGGTCATAAATACGTACTGCAACAGCATGGCCCCTGCTGAGGTGAGTGCCTGTAGTGCCTCTGTCAGGTCTGGGAGAATGGGGCTTTTCTGCTGTGCTCTAGCCTCTCTTCAGAGAGGGGTGCCTGTGTGTATACATGCATGTTTATTCCATTCAGGGATATATATGTATGTAAGGGCTGCAGTTCTAAATATTTCTGGAAAGATCACCTGAAATCCAATGGCAGTCCCTACCACTAAATTTAGGGTACTGCTAAGCAGAGAAATGCTTCACGCTGTGGGCAGATGCTTCACGCTGTGGGCAGACCCAGGCAAGGCTGTGACCCTGCCTGCACAGGACAGTAGGGACTAAACCTGCTCTTTGTCCTCCCACTCCCACCATGGGGCACGATGTGCCCACTGTGCTCAGGGACAGAGTCCTTTGGGCAGCTCCCCGCTCTGGGAAGGCCTGAGCAGGGCTGGGGACAGCCAGTATCACAGTGTCACACCAGCGTCTGCTCTGCCAGCAACCGCCTGCGCTGCGCTGGGGCCCTGGCGTGACAACGACTTACCTATGGCAGCAGCCTTCGAGGCTACTCCAGCAGAGAAAATTACCCAGAGATATAAATCTTCATAGCATTATGGCCTTTAAAGACAAGGCTAAGTTCAAGTAATTATTTTTGGGGTAATTTTTAAATTTAATTTTCTACCAGGATGCAGATTAAAAACCCCATTTTAAAACAGAAATTTAGTGTTCTGAATTTAATTAAACATGCCCTCACCAAAATAGCTGTTAATGCACACTTGGTGCTGCCACAAACCTCATTCTAAAATGTCTTAGGAAATGCTCATACTGGTACAATTAAATCCCGTTATTTATAAAGTAATTTCTTACTATGTACCACTGTAAACTTTTAGGGTTATTTTTTGCCGTTAATGAAATATCATTAGACTACTAGAGGCAGGGAGGTTTTAGAGTTATTTTTTAGCACACAGAATTTCTAAAGCAAAGTAGGGAGTGTAGCATTGTAAAAAATCCCTTTCACTAGGGGTCTAATCTTTCCCACAGCGAAATCAATTGGGAGTTTGCTATTGCATTGAATAGTAGGATTTGGCCCTAAATATTTTGGATTTAACATGAACAAGCTTGCTTTCCTGAGCAGTCCTGTGGAAGCTATGTGCATTGCCAGGATCAGACCCATAGTATGAATAGTCACTACTTAGAGGTCTGTTGTTCAGACACGACCCCTTCTGTCCTTCAATATATATATGTGACAGACCCCTGGAACTGCTAATATATGGGGGGACTCCCTCTGAGATCATGCTATTGGGAGACATTATCCAAGAGTTCCCACTGAGCATTTACACAATAATCTAGAATCATTTTGTTGAGCATATCCAGTATTTCTCCAGTCGGATCTTACACTTCCACTCTTGTAACCCACATAGCATAGCAATTCCCGAAAGATTTTAGAGAAATCTACAATCATCAAAATGTTAATTTTGACAATGACAAAGAGTACATGCATTAAAAATGCATCAGCCCTGTCATTAAGGCATTATTCAGCAAAACCATCTCATCATGCTTTACAGAAAGCAACTAGAAGAAACCAAGTATAGAGAACCATTTGCTAAGCTTGTATTAAGCCTGTTCAATACACCCTACACAAGGTACACAACCAAGCAAAGAGCAAACAAATCCACACCCTTTATGTGATGAAATGGGAACTCTTAATAATGTTCTGTCATGACTCAAGGGAAAATGTCAGCTAAAAGCTCTGACCAGAGAGAGGTTTGCAATACAAACCTGGGTTTTAAAATAGTGTTTCCATCGCTGTTCCTGCAGCACTTGTGAATGTGGATGTGTTACGGTGCTGAACTGACTATGATTTAGCAGCTGATCATGTCTTTTTAAAGCATAATTTAACATTATTTCTGAGGCTGTTGAACATACTAAACTACAAGGAAAAAATCTTCTTTCAAGTGGTATTAGAGAAACACAAGGATCAGAGTGCTAGCATCAAAGATGTGTCTAAAGAATAACAGATCCATGCGCCTGTGTTACAATGAGCACTCCACTCACTACTAAAGGCAACAGACTAAGATCGCTTTGGCAGTTGTTGGAAATTATTAAGTAGAACATTGACAGCCTTTCAATCGCTAAGCAAGAGACAGAGAGAAAGACATTCTCCATCAGCCCACCTCGCGCCCTCAACGATCGCCACACGTCTGGCTTGTCCATATTAAAAATCACTCCTGGTCCCATCATAGCTGGGGTTGGGGAAAGATGCATTCAAAAAGGCTGTCTTATCACAGGACTCCCGGTCTTCCTTTAAAATGGCTTCTGATCTAATCCACTTAAGGTTGAAATCTGGTCTCACAATTGTGACTACATGGCAGCAAGATCTGGGATCATATGGGCATGTGGAGAGGCCATGAATGGCAAAACACAGGGATGATCACACCCTGCTCCTTTTCTCTGCAGGGCTTGTGGGCAGAGGAGCAGGGAAAAAAAGACTGGAACTATGAATGCTGTGTCTAGATTTTCCTAAGCACAACATCTGAAAGACTGATCAGGTTTTAACCAAATCTTGTGCCCTGGTGCTGAGATTGGAGAGAAGGACAGTTGGACTTCCCCTGTGTTAAAGCGATGGGGCATGTCTCGGCCAGTTATGGGAATCAACACTCCCTTAGTTGTGTCTCCCACCTCTCCAGCTGCAAATAGCATTTGGGGAGTCCTGAGCTCTTGAAAAGGACAAAAATAAGGCACCACCTGAGTTGCAGAGGGGAAAATCCCCTCAGCTGTGGCCCTGAGCATGTGTCTCAGTCTGGGGCCTCAGAAGCTGGTAAACTCTGCTGGCCTGGAGCTGGCGTGAAGGTGGATTCTTAATCCTACCCTCACCAGGTTGCAGGGTGAGGATAAAAGAGGCACTGCTTCCATTGAAAGCAACCGGCCTCAAACTGCTCCCCTGGATGGCCGAAGCCCCCGGCAGCAGGGGAAGAGTGTTTTCCCCGGGCGTGGGGCGCTCTGCGGCCGTGTTGGGTGTCTCTCGCCTCGCTAGCGCAGGGTGCTCGGCACCTCCCCGCCCGCGGGCTCCCCCAGCCCCGCACGACTCGGCTGCTGCGGGCCGGGGCCGTGACGGCCGGCGGGGCGGCAGCCCGGGCTCTGCCGGGGCCGCGGACCGAGCCGAGGCCGCCGCGTCCCTGCGGGCACCCCGCGTCCCCGTGGGAGGGACCCCTGGCAGGCGAGGCCGGCCGCCTCTGTTCCCCCATCCGCGCCCCACGCCGGAGAGGGACGAGGGGCCGCGGACGGAGCGGGCCGGGGGCTGCTGACCGAGTGCCGGGGCTGCCCGGACGGGGCGAGAGCCTTCCCCCGGCCCCGGCGCGGCCCAAAGAGCGCTGCCCGCCCGGGCGCGGCCCGCGGCGGCCCCGGCCGTCCCGGCCGCCCTCTGCCGAGGAGCTTGGCCGGCCCCGCCGCGGCCCTCCCCGGCCCCGGGTCGCTCCCACGCACGCACACACACACCGGGCACCCCCCTCCGCAAGAGACAGGGCGTTCCAGCTCCCCCCGCCCGGGCAGAGACACAGAATGAAACATTGCAAAGCGTAGGAAAAGATGGAAAAGGTGCTACCTTGGCAACTAGAGGAGGTGAGGAGCCAGCTGGTGGGCTGGGGGCGGTCGCGCTGCCTGCCTGCCTGCCCGCCGCCGGTACTCTCCTCGACTACGCGTATTCTTAAGCAATAACAACGTAATCCGTATTATCCACCCAAGAATACCCGTCACCGAAGAGAGTCAGAAAGCTGGTGCTGTTGCTGCTGCTGCTGCTGCTGGTGGTGGAAGTGCTGCACCGGGACAATAAATCCATAACTATAATTCGCCTCTAGAAGAAGGAGAATCCACAAGGGTTGCCGAGCGATCTTGTCCCATATCCACTGGACGCAGAACCTTCCCAATCCTGAGGAAGCGAGCGAGAGGAGTAGGCATTTAATACACACGCGTACAGTCCCTTTGCTCTCCTGCTCCCTTACTGGAGTGGGCAAGAGCTTGCAGGCGAGGTGAAAGGAAATAAATCAAAGTAAGGCTGAGTTTACCTGGTGATTGCTTGGATTCTTCCTCTGTGCTTCTCTGGTATCCTATTCCCTAGCTGTATGCTCCATCAATTCTCTCTGGGAGCTTGCAAGAGATGTCATACGCAGCAACAGATTCCTGTAAAAGAGATGCACGGTTAAGCACACAAATATTACAAATCTGTTTGCATAGGTGGGCTTGGGAAAGCTCCGATAAAGCAGCAGACACGCCTGAGAGACTTTTCATCTGGGCTTTGGAAATGCATTTTACAAGTCCCGACTCACACTGACTCGATGTGCTACCAAGAGGAGGGAGGGCGGAAAGGAAGGCGATGGAGAGGGGGGGGAAAAAAAAAATTAAAAAAAAAAAATCAAAGAAAAAAATAGCAAAGGCTCCGATCTCAGCAGAGGCGCTCCTCTGTCAGGCCTCCCAGCGCCATAAAAATCTAAGGCGAAAAAGGCTTCAAAGTACAAATTCAGCGCACTCCGCTGCCCGCGTGTGCCCGAACGGCGGAGCCCGGCGGCTGCGAGGTGCCGAGCCGGGCAGGCGGCTCCGCGGCGGCGGGCGGGGGCGGCGGCAGCGCACCTCCGCCCCGGCACCTGCCGCCGCCCTGCCAAGGTCTGCAAAAGGCGAACCGAGGGAAAAAATAACGATAATAAAAGAAGTTATTTCCGAATGGCGCCTGCGGCTCTGCCTGTCACCCGGAGCAGTTCCCTTATCAGCGGCGCTCGTGCCTGGGGGAGGCGGGAGGGGGAAGCTTTGTCTGATGATCTGCCGCGGTGATAATAAACGTTTATTGTTCGCCAACTAAATAGAAAGGATCTCTGCAACGTCATGGCACAGCACACTTCGCCTAGCGCTAAGGAACTTCTCCGTGCTATTTCAGCCCGGCTCCTGATGCTAGGAACAGCTTCCATGTGAGTGGTGGGGAGGGGGCAATGAAATTAGCACCGCACGGTCCGAACCCGCGCAGAGCAGGGGTACTCCGCACTTCTTCAGCCATGAGTAATTATGCAGCACAGAGCCCCCATTATCCACTGCACTCGGTGACTGACCAGCTTGTTGATTAGATTCCAACTGAAATTAATACAAGATGCTTGCTTTTTCTACAGATTTCTTCCTGAACATGAGCCCTTGCCTCCGTTGACGTATTACCACTATGCTTCCTATGAAAACATACGAGAAGACGGCATTTGTTTTGTATCACAGATTCTTGCTTGAATTTGAAAGAAATGAGAAAAACAAAGAGGGAAGGAGAAAAAAATACTTTGATAGCTACACTACCTTAAATAATTAAAAAAATATTTCCAACACACTCTCCTCTATTTTAATCTCATTTTAGGTGTAATTTCCTGTATCCTCTAACACAGCAAGCTTTCAAGTCGTATACTAAATGGCAGCTGGAAAGTAAATAACAAACACTGTAATTTTTCCCCGCTGTGAAACTGACGGCTGTAACCCCATTAGCTGGCGTTGGCACTCAAATAACTGATGCAGTGGGTTTCCTTCAACTTGAACAAAAGCCGTTCGAAAAAGTGAAATGCACCGAGTCGTGGCAAAACCACTCTATACTGATACCCTAGACCGATATTCTCCTAAACTGGGAGGCGCTCCACAAATGCATCGAGAATTAGGCAGAAATCCAAACTTTGCGTGGGGTTGGTTTTTTGGTTGTTTTTTTGTTGTTTGGGGCTTTTTTTTTTTTTTTTTTTAATATTAAAGAATGCGATTCTCAGGGAAAAGCAGCCCCGGGCGGCGCCAGTTCTGTTCTCGCTGTGTCCATCTGACACTGCCCTTCCCCTCCCCGACCAGCAGCCCCCCCACTACTCCCCCCAATACAGCGCCTGCCGAAACTTCCCGTGCCCAGCCCCGTGGCCCCCGCCCCGCACCGGCCCGGCCCGCCGCGGCCCCCGCCCGCGGGCCTCTCAGCACCCGCGGCGGCGGACAGCGCCGAGCTCCGGCCGCCGCTCCGCTCCCCTCCCGGGGCCGCCGCTGCCGCCGGCGGGGCCCTGCCAGCCCCGCGCCCCCGCCCGCCCCGACCCCGGCCCCGGCCCCGGCCCCGGCGCTCCCGGCCGGCCGCACGCCCTCGGGCACCGGGGGAGCGAGCCCCGCCGCGCTGCGCGCCTCGCACCTTCCCTGCGCCGGGCGGGAGGTGCCCGTGGCGGCGCGCCGCGGCACTAAATACCTTTGTTCACCGGCTCCGGAAAGCCATGTTTATCGGCGCTGCCGCCCCGCTCCGCGCCGAAAGAGCCCGGGCTCCGGAGCGCCAGCCCGGCGGGGCCGGGGAAGGGCCCCGGGGGGCACCTCCGCCTCCTCTGCCGTGCCCGCGGAGGGGGACGCACACACCGCACACACACACACACAGAGGGGAGGGGAACGGATGGAGGGAATTAAACAATTAAGCTATCAGGAGCGGAGCTCGGGCTCTCCACGAAAAGCAAATTTCAGAGGGGGGGATATTCATCCCATCCGTCAAAAGAGAGGTGCGATGTCTTTCCGTGTGAGAAATTGTTTTGAATAAGGGGGGTCGCTGGTGAAAGGGGAGAGGGAACAGAAAAAAAAAAAAAAGGGAAAAAAAAAAAGAAAAAAAAAGGTAAAAACCATTCATGCCTGCTCAAAGGAAGCCTCTTCCTAAAATCGCTGGAAGATCGCTCCTTTTGCCACCTACCCGAGTAACCGCCAGAAATCCACCTCTATTGAAGCGCTTACCCTTTAAATCCAGGTTTCGAGCAGAACTCCAACTGTGTGTAAAGCCAGGGAGTCATCTGATGTGTGATGGGGAATGGGCTCTGGGCAGCAGAAAGCAGCTTTCTCTCCTGGTGCCGGATTACCATGTTAACAAACCCCGTGAAGGGACCCCGGCGCCTCTGGCTGGCCATGTCTCGTTGCTTTCACACATCGGCGGCTGCTCTTGCTTCCCATGTCCCCGGCGATCGCCTCTCAGATGAATGTGGGCTTCCAGAAAAGGAGTCGGGGGGAGAGGAGGGAAAAAAAAAAAAAATCGCCTAATGCAATCAAATCGATCTGATCTACACCATCTGTCGCCTGCCACTACACACAAGCGTTAAAATAGGAAAACGGGAGACACTGACAGCTCAGGAAGGTTGTTCTGCAGAGTTCATTTTTAGCAGAGCATAATTGGGTATGGACAGCATACAGTTACCAAAGCTGCTGTTAACCATCCAGTAGAGGATCCCAAACATGCTAATGGTGGATTAATTGAGGAAGATCTGACGTGCAAGCTTCATAGTCTCTTATTCATGACTTCCCAACGGGAAAGGACCAATGCCGTGTGGGACTATGGTAACACAGAGTCAAAGAGCTGCTAAGAAAATGGCTCTGTGTTCATAGCACCTCTCTCTGATAACAAACATATGTCGACCAGAACCGTTTAGCAGGATGGGGAAAATGAAATTTTCTTAGCCGAGGTTAGCAATTCCCATCGCTTGCACTTAAAGACAAGTGAAAAATGGACTGCGGGTCTAAGGCGCTTTCAAGTGCTGGTCTCGGGCTTTGCAGCTAGTGAAAGCAGACGGATCCTGCTCAAAAAGGGGGGGAGGGGGGGGTTGAACCCCAAATTTCTTACTTCTTGATGAGACCAAAGTGCATCCTTAGCAAAGCTCTAAACAAGTAGCTCTGCTAATTTCATCAGGAATGACGCAAGGTCGTTTTAATGCCAGGAACCCTTTTGACTTTTTCCAGCGGGAATGGCGCTCGGGCAAGACATTTCCGATCACTGAAATTTGACATAATCTCAGATAAATATGATTTGGGGGTGGGGGGGTGGGGGGGGGAAGGGGGCGGCGAGTTGGGAAGAGACGGAGTATGCATCCAGACCTGCAATCACCCCTGCTGCCAACACTCCAATTTGGTCACGTTTTCTAGTCTTTCCCGAATTGTGAGGTTATAGAGCCTTATGTGTAATTATTAAAGCCATGTATGTACACAAGCCACAGACGCCTACGGCAGCCGCGTCTACGCACACCGACGGGGAAACAAAGTGCGCCCGTCGGGATGCTCTTTTCCACTCCCTCATGAATGCACTGCCAGCGGGGAGAAGGACCGCTCGGGCACGCCGAGGCGTGTTCCCACCGCCGCCCCGAGCGCGGGCGGAGGCTGCGGGCCGGGCCGGAGCTGTCCGCCCGCCCGGTGCTGAACGGCGGCCCTGCCCCGCAGACAATGGCCCCTCTCGCCGCCGCCTCCCGCTACAAAGTCTGCGCGGTCGCCCTGACAATCGCCACAACAATCAGGAAAGTTCCCCTTCGTTTCCACCCCTCCTGTCTGAGTCGCAAAGAATGATAACGCAAATAACGCGAATCCAAGCGGCTGAATGTAAACGTTCCGGTAAACAATTATCGTTTAGGGTAATTCTGGAGTCAACCCCATGATTCTCCTGGAAGTTTGTGCTAATATCTTTAAAATAAATCTAGCATTTATGAATTAGATTAGCCTTCACAACGTAGCCTAAAGACAAATCAAACACTTTACCGGATCTTTTGTTTCAATATACGTTAATTAAGCACTGCTGCCTACCTACACAGCATTCTCGGGTCCCGGCCGCGGCGCCGAGCCAGTGAGCCCCGCTGCCTTTGTTGGCATTTGCGTCCAACTATTGCCCTCTGCAGGTCAAGTCCCAGCCGCGGCGAGCGCTCCGCCGCTGTCGAGCGCTCCGCGGACGGGAGCAGCCGGGCTCGGCGCCCCCGGGCCCCTCTTCGAAAAAGATCCAACTTTCCTTGGGTTTGATTCTTCACCACGAGGGCTCAGACGTGTTTTCTTTAGGAAGGGCTACGAGAGGGGAGAGCCGGCACCAGCGCTGCTCAGGCTGTCCTCAGCCTCCGTCCCAACCCTGGCCAGGAGACGAGAAGACTAAAAGAGGCGACATGCCACTCTGAAGACGTGTTGTTTTCTTTCTCCCCTCGTCTCCATAAGACTACGGCAAGCTTCCTAGGCAGACCCTGCCCTTCCCCTGGGTTTGCAGAAGAAGCAGGAAGAACCCAGCACCAAACAGGATGGAGCAGGTGGCGACATTCAGGATCCCCCCGACTTCTCCAGTCGGGCAACTTTTCTTCGGACACAACTTGAGAGTTTCCTTCTCTCACTCCCCATCCCAGGGAGACCTCACGGAAAGCCAGGCGGGCTGCGGCGGCGGCTGCGAGGGGGCAGCCCGGCAGCAGCCCCTCCCTCCGCCCCAGCCCCTCGGCCCCCCAACCCAAAGGGATGCTTCCTACTCCTGCGGGGACAGCGGGAACTCTGGGCACCGCCCGGTGCCACTCCGGCAATCACGCTCTGCCCTGCCTCCGCACGCATCGGCACCGCTTACACGGTAACGAACAAAACGCTGTACCACAGAAGAAAACCCAGCGAGCCCAATGTTACGGCGATCTAGTTACGGTTTTGCTACTTAGAATTCAGGAGAATCAGGGGCTAATAAAAGCTGGCCGCTCCCTTTCTTTTCCCCATCGCACCTACACACGGGTTTGTAAGGACCCGCTCTAATACTCTCTCTCCGCTTCCCGCCGGGGTTAACACTGTGCACACGGGCTTCGGCATCCGCTCGGGAGGCCAGCACCGCAGCCGTCTGCTGCGCCGCGCTGCCGGGCGCGCACGGCCGCCCATCACCGATCACATATGACTGTCTTTTCCCGGAGCCGCAGCGAGGCGGGGAGGGTGGCTGGGCCGCGGTCAGGCGGCGGACCCAGTCCCTGCCGCAGGCGGCCCGGGGAGGGGGAGCGGCCGCGCACCCCGCGCTGCCGCAGAGGCGGACACGCGCCGGCCTTTTGTCTCCCGGCGGCCGCCGCCCATCCCGGCCGGGGGCTGCCGCTCCGCCGGTCCCGCTTTCCCGGCCCCGGGCCGCGCCGGGCGGAAGCCGCGCTGGGGCTTTCCGGGTCCGGCCGGCCCGTCCCGCACCCGCGGCGGGGGCTGCGGGCAGCCGTGGGGAGGGCGCTGCCGGGGGGCTGCCGGTGCCGGCGGAGCGGAGCGGGACAGGGTCGGGTCGGGCCGGGCCGGGCCGGGCCGGGCCGCCCCCGGGCGCAGCCCGCCTGCGCGGCGGGGGGAGGAGCGGGGCGGCGGAGACCCCTGCTGGCCGCGCATGGGGCCGCAGCCGAGCGGGGCCAGGACCCGCCCGAGGAGCGCCCGGCCCCGCCCGAGGAGCGCCCGGCCCCGCCCGAGGAGCGCCCGGCCCAGCCCGAGGAGCGCCCGGCCCCGCCCGAGGAGCGCCCGGCCCCGCCCGAGGAGCGCCCGGCCCCGCCCGAGGAGCGCCCGGCCCCGCCCGAGGAGCGCCCGGCCCCGCCCGAGGAGCGCCCGGCCCCGGGAGCAGCGCAGCGCAGCGCGGGTGGGCCAGGCGGGTGAGAAGTGGTGCCCCCACCCGGGGTGACGGCGGGGACGAGAATGTGGGCACAGGCAGGGCAGGGAAAGGAGGCAAGCCGGGCCAGCCTCCCCTTCCCGTGGCAGGGAGCTGGGGATGCGGGGCCGGGCATCTGCATCTGCACTCTCCTGTTCCATCCGCAGGAGCGGTGGCCTGCCCTCGGGAATGGACACTGCCAGCAGGCTCTCGGCGCGTGTCCCCTCCAGAGGGCTGCGCGGCGCGGGTAGGGTCCAGCCTCCGCAGGGGCTTCATCCGCTCTAGAAGAACGCCGTGTGTGCTGCCCTGCCACCTGCCCCTGCCACCACCCCGCTCTCCCATCCTCAGCAGCCAACACGAGGAGTTTCTCATTCAATGTTACCTTGACCTGTTCCAGGCCTGCTCCTGCATTAGCTCTTGAGAGCAGAGGATTACCTGGAAATGTTAAATAACACCTCAAGTGCAAGGCTGGTGAGATAATCAGGGAATTGGAAACACTCTGAACTGAGGAGCCTAAAAAGCAAAATACACATGATTTTGGAATTTGAGATAGAAGCAGCCAGTCATAATTTTTTTTTTCTTTCTTTTTTTTTTTTTTTTCTGAACATCACCTGATGTTCCATCTTGGTAATGTCCTAGCTTTTACCTGGGGACACTGGACTTGCCTGGACTGACAGCCTGGTTCTCTGGTTTTCTCAGGCATGATACCCAGTTCAGACTGATTGAGATCCATTTAAAAGCCCTTACTTTCTCTGGCTCCACTATTCCCCTTGGAAAACTGTTCCAGGATCTCGTAACTTGGCTTAAGATTTCCAGGCTGTCTTTATTAGGGCCACGTTTATATCTATTTGTTCAGATGCCAATTTTGTCCTTGAACCTAATTAGTTCTGATATTTACTCCCCTCACAGTGTACTAATATTCCTTCTCATCATTTCTTTTGTTTAAATCAAGCTTTTCTGTCTTGTCTCGTAAGATAGAATCTTCATTTCCCTGATTATACCCATATCCTAGCAACTTATAAAAACTGGGTCATGACCAACACCCAGAAATTACGGTTTTCAAAAGGGTTCATTATTCTATCCATTTTCTGTTTGACCAAGACACAAGTAGGGAGAATGATTAGCATAAGGTCAGACAAACCACAATTCTCCTGACTTCAAGTTCTTTTGTAATCTATCAGGGACATGAGTTCTGAAAGGCTTGTGGTTTATAACTTGGCATTACATCAATGCACATTTATATACCTATATATCATTTTCTGGAGGGGAAGAATGGCCTTGTAGTTAAGAGGGTACATTGGAAAACTGGAGACGTGGCTTTGAATGCCAGGTCTGCCATAGGCAACAGAGGTGATTTTGACTAGTCCTTTGCCACATTTCACCACTTTTAAAATGGGGACAGCAATATTCCTATTCTTGCCTCTTTTTCTTTCCCATATACTCACTTGCATTTTAAGGTCTCAGACCAAGAACCACCTTTTGGGTATGGCTGGTGTCTGGCACTCTGAAGTTGAAATGTGTCTGCGACTCTTAACCAGCAGTTAAAAACAGACAATACTTTTACAAAGTCTGCTTTAAGGGTCTATCAGAAAAGCTGTTGGAGCATGCTAGGAGCTGGAATTCCTGAGGTCTTCATCACATTGATTACATTAAAAACATTCTCTGTCATCAAACTAAACCCAGGGACCAGCAGTAAAGCCAGAGACATTTAACTGAAAATCTTCATCCTGGCTTCTGGTTTTCAAGTCTCTGCCTGGTTGAAAACCAAGTCAACCCTTTTTATTATTATTGTTATTATTACTATTATTAATAACAAATTAATTTAAACATTGGCACAATTAAACACATTTTCTTCACCAGTTTTCAATCCAGAAGGCAATTTTTTAACAGCTAATACTGCAAAGAAACAGAACTGCTGTCGGGCTGTTGGAAGCCCCAACAGCCCCATAGCTGGGGTGGTTCTGGTGACAACAAATGCTATCATTGTTCTTCCCCAGCAATCCAAGTATGGAAGGTTAAGACTGAGCACAGAAACAGAGAGCACTCTGTTGAGCTGAGGTGAAGAAATGATATTTATGGGAGTAATTATCACAGAGAAAAACTGGAAAAATATGATTACAGCAAATTGTGACTCGCTCAGATATGTTCTTCGTTGTTAGAAATAGCTCAGCTGAGACCAAACCAATATGAACAACAGACTGGGAGTGTCAGACACTGATTCTCTGGAGGCTGATACCATCAGACCCTCTGAGCAGAACATGATCCAGCTTTAGCATATTAGAGAGATTGGTGTCAGCAGCCTGCATCTCTTCCCAGCCACTGTACTCACTTCAAGCTACCTAACAAAATGTGAGCTGTTGCACTCCCCACTGGAAAAGCTGACCTGGAAATGCTGTCCCTAAAGACCACTGGCAAGAGAGGCAGCTGTCTCTCAGAGCTCCGAGTCCCCATTTGAAACCTTTCTAGAATTCAGCTGCTCTGTTTGACAAATGCGTGAAACCTTCGGAGAGCTTCTGCCATGGGTGTAGCCACACTGTGTGTGGGGAGTGAGGAGCACCCTGGCTGGAGGACGGGTTCTGCTGAAGGAACTACAACTGCCCAAAACCTGTAACGGGGTGTTGGGTCTCAAACACCTTACAGGACATGAGCCATAAGCTCTGCAAGCTTGGAGGCTTGTGTTGAAGGAGGGGATATAGCTAAGAGAAAAGGAACCTTCAGAAGTTGTGATTGCTCTGCAGCATTTCTGTGAGGCCTGTGTGCAGAGAGGTCTGAACACAGCTCGTGCAGACTTTGTGCCTTCATGTTCACGTGAAGTCCTGGCTTAATGCAAGTCATCTGCACCATGGTAATTGTCTTGCCAAGTGAATTGTACTTGGGGAGGGACTTTCACCACGCTTTCATGGCTGAATATTTTACACATTCCATGCAACTAATATCTTGCAACTGATGCTTAGAAAGTTTTAGAAGCAATAACCAATACTGCATAGAAACAAAAATATCACTTAAAGTAGTCAACTGTTCTCATTTAAAAGTACCTACCCCATGGATCAGATGCATCAAAGAAGTTCTTCATGTGTCTTGAGAGCTCTGTAGGTGTTATTCCTGCTCCTGGTCTGTGAGAAGAATTATAAATGCTATTTACCTTCTAAATTAAAAAAAAAAAAAAAAAACCACAAAAAAAAAAAAAAAAAAAAAAAAAACAAAACAAAAAAAAAAAACACAAAACCACCAAAAAAACAAAAAACAACACCCAAACAAACACCACCAAAAAAACTTGCAAATTAAAGACATGCTCTTGCACATCAAAGTTTAGTTAGCATCCATTTTTATTGTGCAGACTATGGCTCTCTAACAACCTATTGAGCCTACAGCCATCTGAACACACATTGCTGCTTCCCTTTTCCCCTACATTTTGGGCATCATGTGTTATATTTTGTCACATCCAAGGGGGAAAAATTCTATAACTAACTGCTAATACTTAAACAGATCTCCTGCTTAATATTCTTTCTGCTTACAAACACCTCAAAATACATTGGTGTGTCCTGACAAAGGCAGAGGAGCAGTTTTGGACACTTGTGTGACATACATCTTACTATCTTACGTAGAAAATTTGACAGTGAATGACAGAACACCTTAGAGGGATCTAAGAAGATGATAAAGGCAACAGCTTTCACATGAATACTGAGTCTAGTTCCTAACAGTTACAAGCTTTTTTTACATGCATCCTTGTAATTTGACATTTATAATTCACTGTAGTGCTGAATCTCTGTCATTTTCTCACTGTCAGGTTCTCTATACGTGGATGTACATGTCCTTTCTAATTAGTATACCTATTTGAACATTTAATTTCATCTCTCAACCTTATTATGCAGCTGCTTATTGATCTGTTATGTATCAACAAATGCTTTTGGTATAACATATACACTTCTGTGTTGCTCCTCTCTCAGAACAGGTGCCTGTATCTTCTTTTTTCCTGGTTGTAAACCCATTTTGTAAATAAAAGCACATTAATTCACAATGGATTTAATAATAGGAAAAAAACAAATATCCTGGAATCCTGCAGAGAAACATTAACCCTTGATATTACACACACACAGAGAGAATGAATCTTTCATTGTGCATAGCATCTTCCTCATAGGGAACACCTAAGACCTTTTCTGAGGCACTGATGCCTTTGCAACGCTGATAAACATTAGACCTGTTCTATCCTTAGAGAAGCAGTACAGAAATATTGCAGAACTTGCCCAAGGTAAGCAAAGAAAACAGTGAGACAGCTGCAGACAGAGCAAGCCCCGAGGTCTCAGCTCCTGACCTGAAGCCCACTGGAAAACACAATCAATATGAAAATCAGGTTGCATCTGCAGGCCCGAGTTCCAGGACTGACCTTTCACTGCTCGCTCATCATTTTGCATTAGCAGCTTGGGTGGTGCCATGCCATCACCTGATATTCCTGTTTATTAGTTAACTTAGTCGAGATTTAATTCAACTGTAACAAAACCTTTTCCAAGTCATGTTAAAACAGGCAATGAAGGACACACCTTTTATTAACAGTCATACTGATGTCAAACAAAGGATTTATCTTAAGGTTTTAAACACTATGGCTTTGTATTTGAAATAGGGGATATTCAAGTGGTTGTACTGCTTAAAGCACAGAATTAGAATGTCCCTTCTACTGGTATTTAAATAGATATCTCAGGGAAGAATTCAAAGCAAACTTTTTACAGCTTTCAGCTGATCGGGAAAAAATGTATTATATACAAATACTGAGAACAATTTTAAATGTTCTTAATGTAACTTGTGGTTTTGACAGATAACAAGTTTACATTGAAAAGAAAACAAAAGCCATTAGCAGATCTGAAGAACTCGCCCATACAGTTTAGAAGAGTATACAACAGGGATAAAGACTATTTTAAAGAAAAAGAAAGCAGGCACACGGATGTCAATCTGTCGTTCATACTGTTCAATGGAAGAGCTGGGAGAGTTGCAAGCAACCAGCTCTGTCCTGACAGCCTCAGACTGGGAACCCAGGGCAGATCCTGCACTGCCCTCCTCAAAGATTTCCCATTTAGTCACACAGTTTTTTCAATGGGGAAGGAAATCTGCTCAATACATTACTTTTACAAATATTGATCTTTATTTCTGCTGATGCACAAAGCAGGTGTAAGCAGCACGAGAGAGATTTTGTGTATGTACTTTTTTTCTTTTTTTCCCCCTTGGTCTAGTTATTGATCTACAAAATTCCACTTGGTTTTTACAAGTTTAATACAAGAAATGGAAGAAACTAAGTTTGTTTTTGCAGCTCTTTAGTCTGAGCATCTTTCTCAAATGACCTTGATGGTGCTGGTTGGCAGTTTATCTCTTTATATGACTTTAAATGTCTTATAAAATACAGTCCTAGCACCTAATAAAAAATTATTCTTATGAAGAAGTGCCCCGGAAAATAAAAATAGCATCAAATAGCATCTAAACATTCCTAAATACAAAATGGAAAGCAAGTGATTAATTTATTCATTTTAAATTCAGAAGAAAATATATGCATCATATTTTACATTTATACTCTCACTGTGCTTATATACATATATATATGTTAATCTTTAAGAGCCACACTAGAAATCTCTTCTCTCCTTTAATATCTGACTTGGGAAAAAATCCTATTCAGTCAGTGAAGATTTTCAGTAAGCAGAAAGTTATTAAGGATTTTAGAATACATTGCCTGGGTCAGAAGTGTCTTTGGAAATAAGACAAGTCTGTGAATTTTCAGGATTTTTTCCACAGCAGCTGAATACGAATTGGAGGGCTTCCAAATCCAAGAACAATGCATTACCACAGGCTTACTCACAGAAAGCCATGGAACAGTCCCAAAGAAACAGCCAGAAACACTATAGCTTCATTGCAAAAGTTTGTGTAGTTTAAAAAGTAGAGTAAAAAGCTTTTTCATGAATGCCTTTCCTTTGAAGATAATCTGTTTTTTTGATTAAGAGTTCTCTTGGTCCCAAGTCCCTGTTTTGCCGACTTTTTTGCTTGGTCAGGCTTCCTATTGCCATTTCTGAGATCTGGGAGTGTGAATCTCCACTTGGAACATCCTTAAACACAGAGTTCTTCCAGCATTTTGTAAGCCTAAATCAGGCCACACAACAAAATTGCCTCTCGCGTTCTGCTTCATGGCAGAGAATCCGTGCTTTGCCCCGAGGCAGGTGGGCTGCCCCCCCGGGGATCAAACAGCCAGGCTTCTCAGAGCCCATGCCTTAGCTTAGGTCTGCAGTAAAATGAAGTGCACTTTGTACTTGTGAACATTTACATACAGTGTACGAGAAATGCTGCAAAAGAAAGTTCAGTAGTGGGAGCCTATGTATCATTCTCTTTGATATATCTCTTCTATTTTCTCATCCTATTACTTCAGATCAGCTCTAAGTCTCATATCTAAACAGTCAGTCCAAAGGGAAAGTGCCTATTTACAGGCTGGATTAAGAGCTTTAACAAAAGGCAAGGCAGAAAGCTATTCATTTACTATATAAGAAAAAGAATGTCTTTGTATTTTGTCACTTGCCAGCATCTTCCAAACCTTTTCTTCGTGTTGCTCCCTTTCCAAAGAGAAAGTAGAGTGGGAAGTTCCTGCTTTGCAAAATGGATCAAGAAAAGGAAAAAAGCATATAGTGCACTTTCCCTTTTTGCCTCTAATAGGTTTACTTTTGCTTCACCTCTCAGGGCTCCTGCATATGTCTTCAGCTGAAACCCCATGCTGCTGCCTTGTTAGTCCTTTTCCCAAGACTTTTTCTTTAAGAAGCAGGCATTTGGAAGAGAACGAGAATGGAAAATGAGGGAAGTGCTGGAAAGAGGGAAGACTGAGTTCCCTAGCCCAGCCAAGGGCCAGTCCCTATCCAGAGCACAGGCAAAAGGGAGGCGATGCCCCAGCCGCTGGAGGAGGGGACAGGCAGTGGGCAGAGAAATGCATGGCACAGCAAGAGCTGCAGCGAGAGAGAACAAAGCAGGTTCAGTCCCAAAGGGTCAATAACAGAGCACATGGAGTGAGTGTGAAGGGGAGCAGGGAGCCTCTTCTCTCAGGCAGCCCCTACACAGCACATCCTGCCAGGGCCTCCTCAAACAAGCACTGCAAGTCCCCAGAAGCGTAGCAAGAGAGGGATGGAAAGTGATTGCTCCATCTTGGATTATTTATCTTGGGGGACAAGATAAAACAGAAAACAATTAAGGGTTAATTTAGGGTAATTAAAATGGCCCATTTTTGAGATGTCTAAATGTTTGCTTTCTTTTCTTTTTCATCTATGCATTTGCTATAGCACTTTTTGAAACAAAATCCATCATTTCCAAATGGCTGAAGTTGAACATTTGCAATTATTCATGAAAACAAAACCCCTATTTTTTTTTTTTAATAAAGAAGAATCAGGCTTCCTTATACAAAAGTTGTGATAAAACAGAAGTCAGAAGTAAGAAAGAATGAACTAAAAAAAAAAAAAAAAAATCCAACTTACATACTTGAATGGAGAAAAACTGAAGGCAGGCAGAACAGACAGAGGCAAAGCATTACTTTGTGAATCTTTACTCAGACTCGTATCCCTAGTCTGGCTTGGATTGGTAAGGTTTGGCCCAGGTGAGCTTATAAACTCCAAGTTCTCATTAACTTTTGCTCCTTGCAGCTTGCCCCAAGCCTGCTTGCAGCTTGGTAAGCTGCACCAGTGGCTCCACCCTCCAGCCCCAGACATTGTCTGGGCATTGGGGCCCTTTGCCAGCACAGCCCTCGCAAGCCCTGCAACCCCTCATTTTTTGTACATACTCCTGTGTCTCCTTACAGCTCCAATTCGTGGCCCCCTTCCTCAATCCCAGACCCTTCTTCACCTTCTGGCAAAATTCCTCTGCTCCAAACTCCACCCTAGCAGGCAGACTCAGGCAAAGTAATTCCCCAGCCCAATGGCCTCTTCGGTGTGTATATTAACCCAAATCACCTGCCTGAGCCACCCAGGGTGAATGATCCCTCATTACCTCTGCTCTGGGAGATGGATAACACTATCCTGAAAGCTCAGGGTGGGTTTCATCTCTACAGACACTTCTGTGATAAAACAATTAATCATGTCAACCAGCATTTTTCATTAGAACATCAGTGTGGGCAGCATATTTTTAATAGCATTCATTTCTCATTGGTGCCTCTTTGGTTCATCTTACTTACATTCTCACAATTAACTGAATTACCAGTTTCAGAGACTGAAGGGAATTTCTTCCATGTTCCTGCATTTTTCCTCAATTCATCACAACACTGGCAGGGATTCTTGAGGCATTTTCTTCTTATCTGTAATATGACACTTCAGCAAACTTTATTTAAGAGAATCCCTACCCAAGCATGTGGATACCGACCTTGTTGCCACCTAATCTCTTTTAATGGCTTGTTCTCGTTGTGGCATTCGATCTCTTGCTCTTTGTCTCATTAGCTGTGAGGCTCAGAGATGTGTTGGAAGGCCCATGATATGAGGTGTGATGTACTGCACATACTCAGTAGAAAAACGGTCAACTGCAGCAGGAGGGAATTGGCTTTGATAGCCAAACTGGTCTCTTCCCTAAAGAACTTCCCAAGAACCTCTCCCATCTTCCCCTAGCTCTGATGTAACACCTCTGGCTTATTCCAGTAGGAGTTGTACCAGCCCAAGATTATGGTTTATTCCGGCAGGAGTTGTACCAATCCAGGATTGAAGTACATCCTTCCTTCTTCTTTCCTCTGTTCGAGCATGAAGAGGCACACCACCAATGGGAGCTTCTTCCCCAGAAACAATAAGAGAAATCCCTGATTTTATTGTGCTTTTCCCCTCATTGCATGTAACTTCTCTTTTGCCTTTCTTAAGTCACTTGCCTTTTTGCAAAACAAGAGAACTTATCACAGCTTTTAAGTGATCATGGGCGCTGCAATACAAGGTAGGGCATTCCACGTTAAATCAGCATTAGAGTGAGGAATGAATACAATCTACCCAACAAATACTTTATCGTGAAAATTATTAAAATTCATAGCTTAGAGGTGTGAATGCTTCTTTAAGAAAGGTACTTATGTTATCCCCAAAATAGCACCAGTATCACGTGATGTTCCAGTTGCTATGGTTACCACAAATTTGTTATTTAATAGCAAAGAAAATAGATGCACAAAACATGCTAATTATAACTGGTACAAATTTTTCTAAATGTTTTATATGAATATGCATGCATGTTTTATGCATAAGGAATAGGAATGCCCTTTTTCAAATAATTCTTCAAGTTTTTAGAAGCATTTTAGTAACTGGCAGGGAAGTACATTCTGTGGTTCTCAGCAGCAAAGGAAAAGGAGACTGAAAAATTGAAGATGGGCACTTTATCTAAAACCATGCAGTCTTCTATTCAAATAGCAGAAGAATCCTGAAAATGCAAGAGGTTTAAATGTGTCAAACCTTGTACTTTCCCAACCAAATTTGCTTTGTTTCTTCTTTTCTTTGCAACGCTGAAATTGCAGAGATTGAAGTGCCTGAGAAAGCAGGGCCATTTGAAGTGAAGTTGTATTTTATGAAATTGTAATGTTAATATAACCCTGATACAGAAACCAAAGCGCTCCAGCCACTGCCAGAATCAATACTGCTCGATACAACTACAGCCCCACTCTGCCTGGAGCTCCCGGGCTCTCACCTGTGTGCAGCAGCGCACCGGCTCCACGAGCTGGTCCCTGCTGCTCCTGCTGGTGCTGGCTCACAGCAGGATGCACCTCAGTGTGCCCCACCGCTGCAAGCTCCCGCTGCAGGGTCCTGCTGCAGGGCCTGGGGGGGCCTCTGTGGGCTGGGAGCTCAGGTGGCACTTGGAAGAAGCACAGGCTGTGAGCACAGCATGGAGAGATGCTGCTGTGGACTTGTATCTATTGCAAGGAGAAATACACAGGCTGGCTTTTGTTGTGCAGAGGAGGGATAGAAGGGATACGTACGCATGCAAACAGATCTCGTGTAATTGCTCTCTCCTTTCTGTCCTCCACCAGATGCTCCCACAGGTAAGTCTGGGGGACACAATGCATGCAGTACTTTAAGTGCTGGAACTGTAAAACTCACCAGCCTGACAGGGTCCTGGGGAGGAGCGAGAGAAACCTCATTCCTTTCCTTAGGCAGTGTGTGGCCACTGTGAAAGGACTCTCAAGCCTAAACTAAACAAAGATATGATTGCGAGTTGTGGCAAGAAAGTAACTGGTTCACGGCTGGTGCGGGAAAGCTGCTGGCAGCGCTGCCAGTGACAATGCGTGCAGAGCCAGACGTTATCCAGGGCTCCGCTGGGTTGGTGCCTCACCACCCAGAGCTGGGCAGCCCTCACCACTCATCCCAATTCCCACCCCTTCCCAGAGAGAGAAGGGTAGTGCACATGCCTTTGGGGCAGGAGTATCATATGGCAGACTCTGCCACACTCGGGGGTCGTTGATGAAAATGTCACCACTGTCACTTGAAATCAAGCCCTCTCCTCTCACAGAGGCTTTTATCTCTTCCCTTCCGAGGCCGCGCCAGCCATGGGCAGAACTGAAGTTGTGTGTGTGCATTTTGCTGCCAAATGGCCGTACTTAATGGCACCGATACCGAAGGCACTTACTGATGCTGCTGCTTTCTCCCTTTCGCAGCCAGAGCACATGCTAGCCGGCTGCCGTATTTCAGATGTTGTAGAGTGTCAGTGATACCGACTGAAAAACCTGCTCTGTGGCTTGCTGTCATGCCGTGATTGATATCAGCTGTAACAAGAAAAAATGTTATGGCACTGTAATTCTGCTTGATGTGAGGTAGTCTTTGATCTTTACCATTTTGCAAAGATTATAATATACGCTTAGTTTGATAAATAATACCCTTTCACCAGAGTCATGTAAAGTGGAAGAAAAATTGGCAACTAAACTTTTGAAACTTCTCTGGTGCAGGTGTGGATGTTTTCAAAGCAGAAGGTTAAATGAATAGGATAAAACCTCACTTACCTGCTTATAAGCAGATGTGAATAGTGAGAATTTATTAGACCAGCCCTTCTGAGCTGGTTTCTGTGCTTGCATGTGCATCATAGCAGCAGCAGGGTGGCCAGCTCCTGCCAGAGGCACTGCAGCCAGGAGAGCAGTGAGGGAGCTGGGGACTGCTAGGCCAGCTGTGACTCCCAGCCTCACACAGAAGCAGAGGGGAATATTCACTCTGGAATATTCTGTGTAGAGAAACTCACCCAGAGAAATTCAGAGCTGTGGGACCCATACAAATAGCAACGATCACTCACTCGTCTGGCTATGGAATGGATCCTCAGACACAGATGAAGGCTCACCTCTTCCAGGACAAACAACAGCATATGACAGTCCCAGCATCTTTTCTTCAAATTAGAGATCTTCAGGTGAGCTGGGACTTAGGTTTCCAAGTGCCTTTCTAAAGATTCTAAGAAAGAACTTAAATTGTATCGAGTTTTTTTTCTTCTTTTTAATTTCAATTGTCATCTGGATGCGGCAAAAATGAGCAAACCCCAGCACCATAGCCATGAGAAAGTGTTCTCATCAGGTAATCATTTATTAAAACATTTTAACCAGCTGGTATGAATATGATTGTCACTGGAAAATGACAGGGAAATATGTGCTCCCATCTGTACTACCAAGCCAGGAAACATTCCACTGTAGGAGTTCTTCTTCATTATCATTGCTCTTCCATATCCAGAACAGTGCACCTGAGCACGACCCCTCCCTTGGTGGGGCCTTGGGATGGGAAGCCTGAAAGGGGACACACAGCTCCATGTACTTGTCTGCCTTGTGGCTTGCACTGCTCTGCACTGCTCACCTCAGACCATGACTCTCACACGGCCTGGGGGGCAGTGCAGTTTTATTTCACCCAAAGGTGGACAGCCTTTCATGCAAACCTATTTACAGCTGAGCTCAGGTTTCTGGCAGGGGTTTTCCAGGGCTGTCTCGAAGGAATGGACACGATGGCAATGGGATTTAGCATCCAGTGGTACTCTGCCAAACCCATGAAAGATTTTGCATGGCAAGAACAGGGTGAAACTCCAAGGCCATGATTATTTTCCATGTAAATGTCTGTTTCAGTTTGTGCTTAAATGATTATCTGTCATTGATTTGTGTGCCTAACTACAACTGCTTCAAGCTGTTTTCAATTATTCTGTTCTCAATACGATGCAATCCCCAGGATTAGCCATACTGAGTGCCACAAACCACCTTGCAGCAACAGAGTCGTAAACTGAAGAGGATAGAAAGGATTTTAATAGAAGATTAAAAGGAAGAAGTGACTCACTGGATGAGAGAAAAGAGGGAGTGTGCAGGCTTTGACTGCAGGAGAGCTGCTTTGTGATGCCTCTGAGTGCACTGAGGACCTCAGGTTAATATAATAATTCTTCTTTCCTTATCATGCAGGTTTCGGGTAATGATTTCATAATTAGGGGTGTACTTAAAAACAGGTTTTAAATGAAGCATGTGTTCTGTCTTTACACTAAGAGGAGCTGGCTAGTTGCAGGCTAACATTACACAGGGCTTGCTTCCTTGCCTGCTGAACTATCTTCGCAAATTTTATGCTTTTTTTCTGTCTTTCTAATTGAAAACCTGTACATTTGGAGAGAAACTGTATTTCTCCTTGGCAGTCCTCTCTTTCACCAGGACCGATATTTGAAGAATAAACAACGCTCATCTACACCAAATCCTGCATCCTCCGGAGGGGGTAACCTGAACTTTCCCAGACCTAGCACCTAGGTGATACACAACAGTGCTTGTCAACAGCTGCTTCAAGGTTTATCAAAGATTGGTAACACTCCTGCAGCAATCAGGATCTCAGAGTGCTCCAGTGTTTCTCTTTACACATACTACGAAAAGTATTCATATACTTGGGCTAAGATCCTAATTGTTGCTGAGTAATTAACTACCTACACTCCTGTGGTAGCCATTTTTGACAGTATCCATCAGCTGGGAAAATGTAACTGGTATTGAATTTTTAAGAACAGCCATTAATATTCTCACTTTCAATCAATTTAAATATTTGAACTTTCTGAGTGCACAGTTGAGATGAATAACATGGAGAAGCACACTCAGATAAAATCCTCTATGGATTCTATCAATGCAGAGAGTAGAAAGAGAAGTTATTTGTCTGACATACAAATATATATATATATATTTGTAGCAGATAAAATCAAATGTGTTATCACTATCTGCACTCTGCTATGTATATTTTAAAACATTATGAGTGGATAGGTACATACACAGCAGTAGTTTACAAGAGATAAGCATCATTAATTTCCACAGAGCTATATGTTTTCATGGGCTTCTTAACCTTTTAATATTAAGTAAAATAGCAACTACAGCACTATTCTATATCCTTGGGAATATCACAGTTTTGAAACATTTCTGTTTAAAATACAGAAAACGCCACTGCAGTAAAGATTTGGAAAGTGAGGTACATGGCGTTGGGAGTTGCGGATTGGATTCCCAGCTGATCTTCAGGACTTGCTTGATCTGAATTGATTAAAGCCCCAGGGGGAGGCAGGAAGAGAAGTGCCTGCTGCACAGGATGCTGGATCCAATGCCACCTGCCAGGCTGCCCTGGCAGAGCTTTCTACCTGGCCAGCAGTTTCTGGGCATCAGGAAATCTGGTGACAATGTGGGGTGATAACTCTTCTTCTGGAGACAGCTGTCTCACCTTGTATGAGAAACTATTTCTTTTTCTAGGCCAACATTCAAAAAGCTGTCAGATCCCTTTAATCTGTTGAATTTTGAGCAAATTCAAATAAAATATGCCAGTCTCCAAAGCAGAGCCAAACTCTAAATGCCCCGGTACTGAATCTATAAGATCAATAAAAACAACAGGTATGTCTGCAGTAGCTTTTTCAGAACACAAAGTAGTTGACTCTAAACAAAGCTTTTATATAACTAGACTTTTCCCATGGTACACACTATATCCTTGTAATCAGTCTTCAATCTCTTCTCCAACTTTCAATAATAATAAGATGAAATGAAGCTTGCCCAAATGAAGGGAAAAAAAAAAAAAAAAAAAAAGAGTATGCACAAAGGACTAAGCATCCCCATGGGGCAGTGGTGCAAAACTGTGAAACAGGATGCCTGAGCTGATGTTCTAATAATGCCATGTGATAGGGGGAGTGAATTATTATTTTCCAAAAAAGAAAGGTAGCCAGCTGAATCTCAGTTTTTCTGGTGAGGTTCAACATATCACTACTTTTAAACAGAAAAGGAAAATAGTCTGAATAGAAATGATTAGCTGTAGGGGCATGGTAAATAGCACAGCTACATGTTGGAACTCCACCTGCAAAAGTATTTTAGAACCTATCAAGCTCTGCTCTTCGACCTTCCATGCAGCAGGATTGAATGTTTCGTGTCTCAAAGTTCTCACTGACAGTAACCGTTTAAAAGAAATCACCTCATTTTTTACACACTCTAAAGTGTACTTTGGTAAAGAAGAATTTCCTGAATGCAGAAGAGTGAGCCCAGAGTTGTTTTGACGTGACTCAAAGGCTGTTACAGATGTAACAAAAGGAGATGAAGAGATTTATCTTACCTTGTGACTTGTACTTGCTTATTAAGACGCACAGTAGAAAACGCCAGAGGCAGCGAGATGCCGGGGTGGCACAGGCGGCAGCAGGAGGGGAAACACAACCTCATGGAAAGAGGATTAGAAACACCTCTCCAAAAGGATCCAGGGGTGTGTATGTACAGTGAGTGAATCAAACCTCCGAGTACCCAGCTCACTTGTGCACTGAGAGAAAGCTGCGGACACCAAGAAGTGACTAAACGCTGAAAGAGATGAGAGACAGCAAGAGGGAACAGAAAGGGATGGGATGCTCCTGCTGGTGGGGGCAGCCCCAAACTGCTTCAGCTGTGGCTCTTGCTTATGCAAAGCTTGCAAGATGTGCAGGAGGAGGCTGCTGGAAAGATGGGGAGGAGAGAGCACGTCTCTTTCCTACAGCACCTGAAATGCACAGAAATGCTTCAGTAAATACAGATGTAGGGCACAGCCTGCAGCTCAGCAACCTGAAATACCACTGTGAAGAGACAGCAAAAAGGAATTGTCACAGCACTATCACTTTTCCCCACTCAGCAATGCCAGTGTTTTGGGTACTGCCAAGTTCTCCACAGTAAACACCCCTCAGGAGGCAGGAAGACCTCCTGCCCCATCCCTGCTCACACTGACACGTTGGTGCACATCTTCACATCTTCCTTAAATAACACAGCTACGGGATTTCTCTGAATTGTAACAAGAACACCAGAAATGTCTCAGGCCAATGCCCAAATACATGTATTTCATGAGAATTGGGTATTTGCTTGAGAAAACTCTTGAACTAAACAAGCAATTTATAAAGCAAAACCTTCTTTTTTATTTTACTGAGTGCCTTGTCACAGGAAAGCAATAGAAAGTCCTCACCTTATCACAGAGCTCCCCTTCAGTCACAGCTCTGGAGCTGCTAGATAGCTCATTCCTGTGATATACTTTAACAGGTGTCATTCCTTTTTAATAAGTCCAAACAAAACAGTTAATAAATCCAAAGAGCTTCCTATCAGTATATCTCTAATTCTGGGCTTTCACCTCTTCAGCAGCGCTGATCATCTTTTTGAAGCTCATGGCATTCTCATAACTCTCTTGAAATAATGATCTGTGTTTCAGGCTTTGATTCAACACTGACGCGACTTTTCTGCATGTTTGGCTGCGCAGCGTCTGCCGCTGAGTCACATCTGATTTACACTCGAGATAAACAGCAGCATCCAGGGTAGCCTCTGACTCTGAGAGGAGCACCCACTAATTCACATTGCCAACAGGGTGTTCTATCACCACCAGTCTGGAGCATGCCAGCCCAGTTTTGGTCTCCATGGAGATTGTTATGAAATATATTAATCCATCATCTGTTGGTTCCCAAAAGGATCTTTGGGAGCTTAGCACATCCATGGACCTCACACTCCCTGAAAGAGGCGATAGCTATGGATTTCTCAGCAGGAACAGGGAGGATTCTTTAAGAAGTTGTCACCTTTGCCATGGCTTAGGGGAAATCTCTGCGAGAAGATAGCTCTTCCATGTGCATACAGTGAATATATCTTTCACGGTCTTTTTTCTCTCTTATTTTTTGTTGGCAGTCCTTAACACTTTTTTCCTCCCACTTTCTGGTGACATTGCAAAATATCGAAAGCAAAATGGCAAAATGGTGTATTTTAGGTGGAAGTGTAAATGATATACTTGCAAGAGCTGGTCAAAACCCCAAACCTGAACAACTGTTCATGGGAAAGGCAGCTATTTCACACCCACTGTAAATGAGAGCATCGCCAGGTATCAAAATGTGCCAGAATAGAAAGAATGAAAAAAACCAAAAAACCAACAAAAAAACCCCACCCCAACAAACCTCCCCCCCAAAAAAAAGTCAGTTGAAATTTAATGGTGCAAACCTGAGATTTCCTAAAGAGACAGTAGTGTCATGCTAGCAGCAGCTGTGGCTTGCACTAGCTGCACCCACAGAACCCCCTCCTGTAATCACCCTTTGCACAGCAGGACCACCACGAACTGTAGCAATGGCGTGACTGGATCTTACCATCACCAGAAGCTCCCAGCAGTGTCCTCTCAGCTTTAAATTCAAGTTTTTAAAGAATTTGGTACTGAATTTTGAAACTCACAGCATCTGAGGGGGTAGGCCAGGGAGGCTTCTGACACCTCATGTGATGAATAAGTTCCCACAACATATTCTGCAAATTATGCAATAAAATAACTGAACTTTACTGTGATTTCACTTTATATTTACAATGTATTTTATTGTGCTAGATCTTATCTTAAAGAGATGTTGTAATGAAACACTTTGACTTTTACTTAAGTTTTCTGTTCAGATTGTCCAAGAATTCAAGTGTTTCATTATAACAGAAGTGGGAGATGCTTTGATCTAGAGAATAAGAGGCTTCAAATATTTGCTTAATAGATATCAAAGCTAATCATTCAAATAAAAATAATAATATAAACGCTGTGGATAATAAAACAGTAGAATATTAAATAAGTAATAAAAGGGCCTGGGTTGATAAATACCATGCCATAATCAAACACTAATAATATTAATGAAGAGTAACTGCTTATATTATCATAATGTGTATGTGTATAATGGACTTCTACCCCATGAGACCTGATTGTGGGCTGAACCTCAAACTATTAGGCAAAATAGAAAGACAGTACATGCTCCTAAAGCCTTACAACATTAGGCACGAGACAGAAGTGGGGCACAGAAAATAAATGGTGTTTCCCTTACAAAGGGAAACAGGATGATAGTGAGCAACAGGACAGGCAGCAAATGAAGGGCTCAGCGCTAGCTAGGAAAAGAGGGCCCAGAGACTTTCACCGTGGGATGGGGAGAGGATGCAAGGTGGCTCCTTGCAGGATGGTCCCCTCAAAAGTAGGAGGAGCTGGGGGTGCAAGTCTGAGCTCCCAGCATGAGGGCAAACGGAGCTGGCATCAGGGTCACCCCAGCTGCCAGTACTAAGCAGCTGTTGGTAACTGGAACCAAACTGCGCTAGAGCATGAAAATGAGGACAAATAGGTAACTTTTGGTGCAATGCTGAAAGAGGAGAGGGAAGAAAGGTGGACATAAAAATGGTAGATTGATTGCTTAAGAAAATAGCACTTACAGTGTCATTTTAAGTGGGCACCAAAAGACTTACATTGCATTTGTCAACCCTGGATAAAAAATGTGTTGCACTAATTGAGACATAGAAGATGCTAGACAAGGGCCTCAGCCATGGGGATGGACAGGAAAGGCAACATCTTAGTGATGCTAAGAAGGAGCAGTGGGGATTATGCCACATCCTGGATGTGAGGACCTGAGAAAGGGTCGGAGTCAAAGATGACACACAAATTACGGGCCTGAGTGACAAGCAGGGCGGTGAGGTTGTCTGCTGTGATCAAAGATGGGACTAGCAGGGAAGACATGCACTGGGGAAGATTAAAAGTTCTGTCTCTTCCACATTGGGCATGAGTTGACAGACTGTCGTCTACGTGAACTGACAGGGAAACGAGCCCAGAGATGAGACTGGACTGAGGAGACAGGTCGGGAGCACACAGGTACATCTGCAAGTTAGTTGTGCAAGGACACTAGCGGATTGTGTGTTTGCAGATGAAATTACCCAGAGATGCAGGAAGGTGCAGAAGGAGAAGGCAAAGAGGACTAGCTCTTGGTGAGAGAAAAAACTAGCTCTTCCATGACAGAAAATACTAACGCTAGTGACATAGCATAAAATGACACTGAAACAATAAATACACATGAATAATTTAATTCTAAAAGTGCTTTTTTGTTTTTGACTTTATCTAATTTTTCCAAAGGTTCATTTGAAAAATATCTTTTTTGGGGGGAAGAAAATGTCATCAAAATTAACGTGCCTTTATGAATATGTCAATTTTGACCAAAATCTTATTTTGCAGTGGAAAAATGTTTCAACAACAACAAAAACCCCAAATTCAGAGCTGTTTGCTTTTAGCTCTAAACATAGATCCTACTACTGTCAAGTAACATTTTTCATTATCTTCTTTACATCTCAAACCACATTAAAAAGAGTCTAGAGGTTTTGCTGATTCTGTTGTAATCAATCCTGTCACAGCTGTTATTGGATTTATCTCGGGATCTGAACACCGGCATTTTTCATTGTTGTTTTACATTTTCTTTATGACTGTACAGCTAAACAGTCAAGAGTATAAGAAAATCTAAAATATGCTAAAGTGAACAAATACATTCAACGACTATAAAATTATCTATAAAGCTTTCTTGGGTCCAAATAAACATCAGTGACTTATTTGCTGGACTTCAATAAAATGCAGCTCTATCCAGGTATGAATTAATTTTAAAATTATATCAGAGTAAAGCGGGCTCATACTTACCTAGCTTCACTTGGTATAGAAGTTACTTTATTTATCAAAATAATAGCACCCAAGTATGGCAGAGCCATGTAACACCATGAATGAAATCAGGCAAGATTCTTACACTGCAGAAACACCCACCCAAACCCGAGTGTCACATGTGCCTCAGCCTTTCAGAGCCCTATATAAAACTGCTCAGCTGATGCACAGCACTGCTTATAAATCATGCATACATCTTGTAGGCTCCGGTGCAGTATGGACAATAAAAGGGAATTAAGATGCTTAATGAGGTGAGATGCTTCTATAAACTGGTGTCTGTCTTTCCTTATTTCTCACATTCTTCAGGATATAATTTTCTTTCTTTTTCTTCCTGTATTTCATCATTTCTCTGATTAACGAGTATCCCAGGTTTTTTCTACCAAAGGATACCATTAGTTTCAGCATTAGGCATATGCAAAAGATCCATCTTCCCATTTCAGGTAGTGTATGTGCCCTTTTATAACATTACCAGCCTTCCCTGTGTGTGTTCGACAGGTTTGCATGGGCTATCTCTACTACTGCTGTTATTTCCCCGAAGCATATGCAGCTGGTTAAAATTCCCTGACTAAAGCTGCCCTCCCCTGCATGCAGGGGACAGAAGCTGATGTGCCTGGCATTGCCTGTGGCTTGCTGTCCCCTCACTGCCCGCGTGCCATTAGACAGAGTCCCATATAATATCACGTCAGTTGCGTCATTAATAAAATGACAAAATAAAACTTGAATTACCACTCTCGGATGTGGTTTACTGGAGCATTAATACATTTCTTGGGCTACTGCTGAAGTCATTCAGCCTTTGCAGTCATGGCTCACAATGCACCCGATGTATTATTAATGTCCCAGTAAAGCACACCCTGTTGTGCCTTAATGCTGTGGCATAAGATGCCTGGAAAAGTAAACAGCTATGTAAAGCAGAGAGTGATGGCTGTTAGAGAGATGAATGGGGCACGTTACGGCTTCGCTCACCGTGCCTGTGGCTCCGGCAGTCTCAGGGATGCCGCGGTAAGGCTTCACTGTGTAGACTCTACAGAAGGTTTTTTCCTGAGTGTTTCTAAACATCTATTATTTATAAACCACTGCTGCTCTGCAAGATACTTCATGGGTAAGTAAGGGAAACATTTCCTGCCCTGAGGAGCGCACGCCGGCTGCTCTGGGTGCCACGACCATGCTCGGGGCCGGGCGGAGGTGCAAGCAGGACAGCTGTCTGTTTGCAGCCCCTGACCCCACTGTGCCCACCTCCCCACACGGGCCATGCCACCCCAGCAGGGAAGAGCCTAAATAAACGGAGGCAGCAGCATCATTCTGGGCTGCTGGCATTTCCATACTGCTTATGCAGAGTCTACATCTGAGATAAGCTGTACCTCTCTGAAACAAGTGCTCAGATAATCTGTATCCTCATGTAATTCGCTGCTATGCCTGCTGCCACAGCTGCTGCTACACAATTTTCTCCCTCCAAAAACAGCTGTGGATCCAGCAAATTTCTTCGGTGTTGGAGGACAGAAGCAGCGGGTGGGAGGGAGGCAGCCAGGAGGCAGAGATGAAGGGGACAGCCAAGGCGCTGTGCAGAGAATGGGAGAGAAGAGC
The DNA here is from genome assembly GCF_015227805.2 of Hirundo rustica. Lineage (NCBI taxonomy): Eukaryota > Metazoa > Chordata > Aves > Passeriformes > Hirundinidae > Hirundo > Hirundo rustica. The sequence goes on from NC_053458.1 coordinate 18,457,177, forward strand.
AGAGAGGAAGAAGGAGCTACTGTGGGGAGCGCACTGTGTGCACTACCTGACACACATACAACCCACATGCTGCCTGAATCAAAGCATCTTTTATAAATAACCCCTGGGAAGAAGGTCTCCACAATGACAGCTGAAAAGATTCAAAGCAAAGCATACACGGCAAAGGCAATTCTGTACCTGAATATGAGAATTTCCGTTACTTGCCTGATGACGGGTTACAGACGTCCCCAGAATGACTCAGAGAAGCCTTTTGCAGAAGTCTGCAACCTGAGGATCAGGAATTCATGAGAAACAGGGACAATTTCCACCTCTGATGTTGCAGATTCCCAGAGCAGGAGGAAGACCACATCCTCATAGAATCAGCATTCGATCATGCCTTTGAGAAAAGCAAAGCCACTGAGACTGTGTTAATATTACTTGTTGCATTTTTTTCTTTTTAATATATTAACGATTTTGGCCCAGTTTTTGAGTTCATGTACAATCCTTTCTTCTTCTTAAGAAACAGCAAAATGTGGGAAAGGAGTAGAAACAGATGACAATAGTTTGGGGGTCACTGAGAAAGAAACAGCCAGCATGTACATTCAGTACGCTTTGTGGATGTCACCAGAGGCTCAATGGGTGAAGCTGGGAAAAATAACAAACTTGAGTTCTGCAACTGAAAAAAACCCATGGGTTTTTTTCAAATCAGATCAGTCAGTTGTTGTCATTCAACTCCAGACAAAGTTTTGCTTCAGGTTTGGGCTTATTTTAATCCTTTCCATAATATTTTCCCCTCTTTCAGTTCAGTTTGGAACTGAGAAATGCATTTCAAAGGAAAGTGTCAATAGGCTTGGGTTCTTTAAATATCAGAGTGAATTGTCTCAAGGTTTTTAAAATTTCTAGCCACCTGCGACTGTGTCCCAGGTATTTTTCCTTGGCTGAAAATGTGTTGAGTCTCTCACCCTAACCTATTTTGATTTCCCTGAAATGCTGTTTTCCAGAAAATTTACTGTTCATCACACCATAAAATTTTTCAAACTACCCCTCCTCTCACCTTCCTGTGAGGCACCCAGTTCAGTCCTTCCATGCCCGACTACCCCTAGTGCCCCTAAGGCTCCCCGCTGGCATTCCAGCACTCCTGGGACTAAAGCAAAGATTTGGATAGGAGTAAAGCCAGTGATTTTAGATGGAGGGGTAGGAGCTATGACAGCCTGAAAAGGGAAAGGCCTGGAATACAGATGGGTTATAAAGCAAAATACAGTATAGATATGACCTGCTTGGTGAATAAAGTGTATGGGAAGAAGACAGTCCCCACTCCGTGCTGTAAAAAATGTTGTAAAAGAACTGCTGAACAAATGAAATGATTAAATCAATACATTCTTCTCCTATTTATAAAGCCTTTGCTTCCAGTAGTTTTTGAGTTCAATAATGTATGTGCTGTGAGAAATACGGAACAGTCAATATTAACAGCTCCCCTCCAGCTGCAGTTAAACTTATTTTAAAGTAATCTTCACATTTTCATATATGAAGTAGGTGTTTAAAATTGATCAGAGTTCAACATATTTATATTAAAACAGATCCTTTTTTATCAGCCAGTTGGAGATTTTCTGATAGTTAGAGCCATGTCCTTTAGCTATCAATATGTTTTGTCTTTTGATGAGTAACTACCTTCTATGCAGAGACTGCATGCAAAAAAGACTCTTCAGTCCCTCGATATCCCCACTTTTAACCACTTGTGAAAGAGAAACAGCTCCCAGACCTTCTGCATCCTGAACTCACAGAACAAGATGGCACAGTTCATCCACGTAAAGGGTGCTGGTCAGCCCTCATCCTGACCCTTTAATAAAATATTGCTTCCAAACAGAAAGGCACAAAATAAGCGACATCTGTTAACCTTTGCAGTGTATTTGTGTGCTGCTGAAGCCTAATCTCTGAAAATCAAAAGGGTGTAATTTCTTCAAGTACCAATTTGGCAAGCCCTTACCCCCACTTAACTCCTCTCCACGCTGCCTGCCCAGGGCAAGATTTCAGCGCTGTCCAGGAAATCTGTCTGCCACCACAGGCGATGGGCAACCAACCGCCTGCAACTTCCAAGTTGCCAGGACAAGTTGCAAAGATCACTAAACTCTGAGTGACAGGTGATCGATATGCTGGACAATTAGTATCAAATATACAGTAAATGATGCATAATATCATTGGTGAAAAATGTTCTATTTAGGCAGAATGCAGATTGATGTCAGAAAAGGCTCTTTAGTGTGTGGAATAATCAAGTCAACTGCTTGATGGATGTACTATATAGTCTATTTACATAGCTTGGATTCAATACACTTACATGATATTTGCATCAGAAACATATCTATAGTCAACCAATGGGAAAGAATACATGATTTTAGCAACATGCTTATACATTAATAATATTACTTGGCAATCTGATGTTTCAAGACCCAGGGTGAATTACTTATTAAAAACCCATATACAGCTATCTGTCTTTATCTTTCTTTCTGTGTGAGCCATAATGGCCTTGATTGTTTTCAAAATTACATTTGGCCAGGATATGACTGTTACATGAAACCTCTTAAACCAATATCATTTCCCTCGCTGATAAAATACATTATACTGCTGGGTGCATTGAGCCAAACCATTAACGAAGGAAGCTTAACCTAACCTTTGTGCTTCTGACCAGCCGTTCAGGCAAACTAACATTTCAGAAATTGTTTAAAAAGTGGAATTGACATGATTATAAATTTTTATATTAAGTTCACTCATTTCTTGGAGCTTCGCCTATCACCCTCACTTTTAATGGTTTGAATTTTGCAAGAGACTTAGTTACTTGGGAAGATACAAGGAAACGTACTCCATTTAACATTGTTTAGAAACGCAGGCACAAGATAAATTAGCTCGATAAGGTCAAATTAAGCAAGGTCCATTTTAAAACTTGAATTCAGGATGCATGAGAAGGGGGCAAAAAAAAGATGCAATGGAAGTCATAGAAAAACCTGAAGTCAAATTCTTCATAATAATTGAGGCGCTATTTTAATAAAGCATCTCAACCCATGCCTGGTTCGAAGAAGAGGTACATCTCCCCAGACCTGCAGGCCAAGACAACAGAGCTCATCTGATAGGAAGCAAGTGACGTAATGTCAGTGAGAAACACTGCTCTCACAAGCAGCAAATGAAGCCATTTTCTGAAGTTAATACTCAGCTAGATCCCAGGGCTGCTTCCCCTCTGCTCAGGTGTCCATCATGAGATCTCCTGGCAACAGAGAGAGGAGACTGACCATTTCCATGCTCAACAAGAAGAACCACAGAACACAAGTAAAGGAAGGGCAAGACTTACCTGTAAATACGAACAACACATAGCTCCTGCACAGCACTTTTCTCTTTGGGTGTCCAGTGGCTTGAAGAGCAAGGTTGTGGCCTGTAAGATCTTGGGGTAATGGCTTGTCCATGACAGAGATCCAAATTAACCATCTCAGGACCTCAAAGCAGGAGAATGCAGAACTGGGGATCTTGGAAGAAAAGCCATGCCTTTCATTGTTCAAAACTTCATTGTACATGCAAGTGGCAGGCACCACAGAGCAATGGAGTCTCACTACAGGCATCTCAGCTCACCAGTCTGAACAATTTCCAAAGGAAAACCATTTCAGAGGCTTGCTGCTCCTGATTTTTTCTCTTCCCTTGTTTTTCCTGTTTGTCTGCTTCACTGCCATTTCTGCAAACAATGAAAGCACCAAGTGTATCCCTGGTAGGAATATCTAGGCAGACATAAGACAAAGAGACACACTTCTAATTGTAGGGCACAAAAGGTACGCAGCAGCTTCTGTGCTTGGCAGGACAGAACTAATTTTTGTCTGTACAGCCATAGTTTTCATCAGAGCAGATAACCAGTTTGCAGCAAGTAAAGCACTATTTTTGCATGGGAATCTGCTATAGCAGGATGGCTCTGCAAGCATTTTGGGAGGCAAAGCCAGATAAATGAGCTAAAGCATAGCAGTGCCAGACACATCTTTAGCCTGGATACTCAGCAGATGCTCAGTACACCATGCTACACCATGGTAGAAGAAGGGATGGTCACATCTCCGGCAGGAGAAATCCCTGCTCCTGAGGAAGGTTTCTTGTGCAGTCACCATTTGTTCTTTTTCATGCTGCATCAGCCACCTTTGAAATCGGCAGAAAGAGGAAGGGGAGAGTGGCCTTCAGAGAGCTGCAGGTCCCCTCCCCTGTGTCACCCCAGAGGCACAGACACCGTGACACAGCTGGGCACTGTGTGGCCATGCCCGCGCCCAGCCATCGTCCCTGCATGGCGGCATGCTGCAACAGACCGGGACAGGGAGCTGGCAGGAGGCAGCAGCGACAAGTAGCAGGCACCCAGGGGAGCAGGGGGTCTCCATGCAGCCAGGATACCACCAGTAGCTGCCTGGCAGGTTAGAAACCAGAGGCACTGCCCACATCACACTTTCTTCCACGTCCAGAGAAATTCACCTTCTTACAACACATCAGAGCAGCACCTGATTCCCTCTTTGATCTCTTCCCCTGTCTGGAAATAATGCTCTGCATCTCAAATCTGGCTAACGGCTCCTGCTGAAATGGAGTGATGCTCTTAGTGCTCTAGTTAGTGCTGTCAAGCAATCTGAAATGGAAGCTGGCAGTTGTCCTTCCAAATGGCTATTGCTATGTGTAGCCCAGAAGTGGTAAGCTAAAAAATCTTTTTGTATTTGAACTCCTTCCAATTTCATTCAGCGGGATACTGGCAGGCCACTTTCTGTGTTAATTATTTCTGTCCTGATTGCCTGGCCACACAGAGCACTGGATCGACAGTATCACACTTCACCATTTGTTACTTCTTCAAACTGAACGCAGAAAGAAATTGAAATAAAGAAATTTCACCTAGAGAAAAATCTCCAAAACTCAGGAGATGGGAGAGAAGGTGCCAGTGGAGTCAGAAGATACATGTATCTCGCAGATCAACACCAATAACTGTGATTTTGGAAATCTTTAAGAGCAGAAGAGTGACACAGTATATTACTCACTGGAAAACGCTTAATGGGTCTGATCCTGAAATGAATTATACTGGCTTAAATCTGGAATGTCTCCAACAAAGTAAGAGATTAATCAAGAAGAACTTTTAATGCTTGATTAGGAAAGACTGCCTCTGCATTGCTGGCAGGTACAAATGAGAGGACCTAGGCATAAAATTACCTCATTGCTCCCACAAATCAGTGAGCTAAATGGCTACATCTTGACATCCGCACCAGCAGTAAATTATTGTCAGGCACAAAAAAATCTTGCAACAATTAAATGTGGGTGCAAATCAGACTAAAAACCAGAGTGTATTTGAATCCTGTTAACACAAATATTACCTTCTAATGCTCTCCATAGTGTCACGTCTTTGGCAGAGCACAATGAATGCAAGAGACAATGTTGTCTAAAAATACCACCCTGGAAAACTGCTTAGTAGAATTTGCACCAGAACTTTCCTGTCCTTGGTTTCTCAGTAAGACTACTGCAATATTCCCAGCAAGGGAGAAGGATATTAATATTTTCAGCCAGGGAAGCTGTCTACATGAAGAGGAGTTTCTGTTTGTACAGCACTCGAGTGCAGATTCTGACTGTACTTGCAGACCAAGGCCAGTCTGAGAACAGAATTCACACATGCCACAGGTCTGATGTTTTTACCGACCATCCTACTGGCCATTGAGATATACATTATGTAAGATAAATTTATTTCTCACACAAGCTGGGATCATCTGTCCTAAACTGAGCTAAATTATATAGGGTCTGTGGTGCGTGCCCTGAAACCAGAAAGCACATGGAAAACTGAGCAGCCTGACCACACACACCACACACTGAACCCAGATAGAAATGAAACGACTTCAAAAAGTTGAGTCTAATCAGCAGAATTCTGAAAAATTAAAATAAATAAATAAATAAACTAAGCACAATTGGATACTTTCAAAACAGACAAATTTACAAATATTCTCAATAAATTTTAAAATTAGCATTGAAAATGTCTACATAAGATGACCCAACCTCCCTCTGAAGCACAAGCTTCTTGTTTTGACAATGTGTGAAACAAAGTAGTGGTGAAAAATTCATTAACCAGTTAGTTAAAGCAAATCTGTAGCCTTCAGCTTCATTGCTGTCGGGCTAAATAGGATATTTTTTAAGAGCACAACTCAGTGTATTGGAAGAGACCAGTTTACATACAAGAAGTCACAAATACGTTCTGCAGAAGCCTGAAGAGTCCTTTTGGAAAAATCTAATGGAAGTATGCTGCTGTGCTGTTGCATCAGGGCTGCTGACTTTCCACTCACAGCTATTGAACTGGTGCTGCTGTAGCAAGAGCACTCCAGAAGTTAACTGGGAAAGATAAAGAGCATGGCAAAGCACCAGGAGCACCGCAGCACGTGGCTTCCTCCCCCCACACCTCCACTGCCAACAGTGCCCTTTGAACCAGAATTTCCTGAAGGACATTGGTGTCACAAAACCAGAAACACTCCTTTTTGGGCCTCTTGTCCTTGCGCAGTAATTCAGTTGAGACCGTTGATAGTAGAATTCTGAGTGGTAATTAATCATGAATTTGTGCATTGCTGCCAGTAAGGAGGCAGGGAACCCAGGCTGCCCCACACAGCAGCCCCGTGACCCCCCCATTCCCAATCCCAATGGGCTTGGCACAGGAGATGAACAAACACTTGCGTTTAGCTAATAATAAAAACAAGAGGAAGGCAGGCTGGGCAGCAGTGGCACTAACTGCAGTGGCAGGAGCTTACTGGTATCCTGCCACAGACATCCCTGGCACACCGATGTGTCACCCAGCTTCCCCGGGTGCGACCCCTCCCTGTGACACGCAGACTGCGTGTGTGTGTGTTGGCCTGTCTGTGAGATCGAGACAAGATCATTAATGATCCTCTGGTGTCCAGTTTGGTTCAGGAATTTTGTGGATACCGAGGTTAGAATTTCATCCTTTTTCCCTTCATGGATTTAACTAAACCTCATCCAGGATTTTGAAACATACCAGGATTAGAGAAAAAATCTCTTTAAACATGAACTTATTCCTGACACCAACATTTCTCCAGCTGGGATCAGCAATAACAACATCAGTTTTAAGGTCTCTATCATTATAGTGGCTGGTGTGTACAGGGCATACAATCTGTGCCTGGGAAGCTTGGGCTTTGCCTGAGTTTAGCTGAGCTCTGGGTGCTCATTGTGGTGAAAGCCAGTGCTTAAATTGCCTCAGCCTTCAATCCAGAAGTACAAACTGTGTGAGGAGAAACACCATCAACTAATTAGACTGTAAGCTCCCTTCCTCAGAAAATCTCTTTTATCTCAAAGCTTAGGAGTTTGGATGCTGCATGGTTTGGTTGCTATCACTTAGCAAAGGGAGAGTGTGAGTAAAAAGTGGCTCCTTGGGCAAAACCTGTGCACACAAACTTAAAAACACCCTTGACAAATGTAGCCAAGATGCCATGCTGTCTGTTCAACCTAACTAAAGGAAACACGTCTCACCTATCAGATGAACTTAAACCATAGTGAAAACCTCACCCACGGAACAGAAAAACAGTTGCAGCTTTCCAGCTGCCAGCCACAGGTCGGGAGGTGCAGGTTACTCTGATGGTTCACCTGTGGCTGGCAGCAAGTGGCCTTTTGCCCCCTCTGGCTTCCAGCTGCATGGTAACCCTGTCCTATCAGACTTCCTTGCAAGTACTGGCCAATTGGCACACAAGGTTTAATTGCCATGCCTCACAGTGTGACCAACAGACCCTGCTGTGCCCAGAGAAAACTGCCCTGGGCACCCAAGGCAAGGAGTGCCCAACCACGTGGGGCCTCTTCCCATAAAAGTGATGCTTTCCAGTTCTCTGCTGTCCAGTCTCTGCTGTCCAGTCTCTGAAGACAAAAGCCTTTCTTTCCAATACCTTGCATCCTCGTTCTGCCTCCTCCGGGTCCTGGGAAAAAAGGCTTTGGCCTGGCAGCTCCACACAGGAGGTCTGTGCTTCAGCCTGGGAGAACGGGAGCAGGTAGTGCAGTGCGTACTGAGCCACTGAAGTCTGGTTCAAACATACTTCAAAGCTTCTGGAAGCCAACAGGGGTCTTATGTATTGCTACTGATATTCACATCTATCTGGAGCACTTTGTCCAAGTCCACACAGTGGGATCTCTACAGAGTTATAAATATTCCCCAACTCTCAGGACTCCCACTCCCCTGCTCTAAGTCCTCTTACCATTCCCTGGCTGTATCTGACACTCCTGAATATTGTGTCTTACTTCTCCCCAGACTACAATTCACTCCTCCTGTTTGTACAGAAAAAGGAAAAATTCAGAATTTTGCTTGGACACTGGCTCACCTTTTCATCAAGCTTATCCTTGTTTCCATGTTCACATCAGGAAGTGAACTTTCAGACAGGTGGCTGGAGGAAAGAATCTCATCAGAACAGGACATTGCATTTCTGAAATCTCATGGAAATTTGGCCATAATGATACCTTTCCAACACTGTTGTTACCACAGGTTCGGTTCTTGTCAGCTTCATGCTGTCCCAACTCCACACACGGCCAAACCAGGTGCCTTTGTTGAAGGGTCCAGAGCGTATCCGGTGTCTGGATGCCCCGGAGTCTGTAACAATGTTCCTATAGTTATCAGTGAGATGAGGAGAAAGCTCTTGTGTTCTCATTATACCTGGAGCTAAGCATAAAGTCTAACAGCAGAAACAAAGACAAAATACAGAGCAGCCAGGTTTATCCAAATTTTTATAGGCTTTTATGGAATCATAAAGATCAGTAAAATGGTCTTTGTGAAACATACCACAATTCCAAACATAATAAAACTAAAATCAATGTATGTTCTTTAAAATGAGTGAATACACCCACACAGTTCAAATTTCATTGTATTTAGACATGCAGTAGATGTTCTGATACATCAACTTTGATTTTGCCTTCCCCTCCTCCTAGATATTCTTTTTATCGGGTTGCCTGTACAAAATGCATTGAACACAGTGCGGGGGGGTGGAGGGGAGAGGTGGGAAGCAGTGTTTGGTTTTAAGTATTCATTAAACATCTGTAGCAGTTAATACAAAGGAAGAGTCTTTGAATAAATCTAAAAATTAGGAAATTGTACTTCTGATCTTGACTTCATCCTCATGCATCAATGAATGTATTTTAATTTTGTTCAACTTTATTATGTGTAAACCAAACACTGAAAACAACAATCCTCATCTGCCTGTTATATATCATTTTAATGACAGGGTACCTTTTGTTCTAAATGCACACGTAAAAAGACTTTCACTTTAATATTCTAGTTCTTGGCTTTTCAAGTTAAAATAGTGCTTTACAAGTGATCTCTACTGATAGTGACATACATTTACATTAGAATTCTAACCTGATTCTCTACCTTTCATAATCTACATAATACCTTTTGTTTTGTTTCAGATTCTTTTCTTGCAGTTATGTAGATTTGACTGCAGTAGATTTTTTCCCCCAAAGAATATCCAAAAATACATGTCAGCATAGCATAAAGTTGGAAGAACTGCTTGTCACAGTCTGCTTAACAAAACAAGTTGTTTTTCTGTTTGCAGATTATCCCCAAGAAGGCGTCCAGGTTTTACAAATGCATTCATTATTAGAAATCATTCTGTGAATTTCATAATTTAAAATGGACTATTAGTTCATTTAGTTCGACCTCTTGTACCATATAAGATTACTTTATTTCACCTGTGCTCTAAACTCGGAGACTTCATTAGAGTAAAACATTTCAAGATTAAGATTAAATTGTGCTTCACTGGTTGAGAACAAGACAGACAAAGCTGCCAGGAATATCTAAGCCCCCCGGAATAGGAAAGAATTATTTAGATGAGATATACCCAGATCATCCCAGCAGGTGAGGCTTAGGTTTAATGAGCAGTAGGACAGAGACACCTGAAGATCATCTTAGGAAATATGATACTCTGCACCAGAGCATGCACTCGCTCTGGTCTCAGGACAATTACAGAAGGATTTGAGTTCCTAATCATGAATGTCTAGTGCCACTTGACACTTCCCATGAGGTAGCCTGGTATGCCCAAAAGCAGGACAGCACTGCACCAGCAGGGACCCACAGCCCCAGGAGTGCCAGGGGAGGGCAGGACATGTGGGCAGAAACAAGGGGACCCTCTGTCTCACAGCATAGAGTCCCAGGGATGGGATTCAGTTCCACAAGCAGCCTCAGACTTTTTTTCAGTCCACAGGGCTTTGCACTAGACAGCAGAGGAGCCTAGCAAGCTGCTCAGCACCTCCAAATGCAGACACCCATGTTTAGTGAGCTGGCAGATTCCCTCTCTGATGAACAGCTCTGTTTCACAAATCTCACCATGAAATGCTCTAGGGCTTTAGAAGGGAGTGAGGAAACAGCCCAGCAAGATTTAGGCAGGGGTGTGTGCACACAAAAACTGCCTTTGACTGAAACCCTGACACACGAGTTTTCATTGCACACAGTGCTGAACCCAAGAAGTGGAAATGCGAAGGTAGCTGACATCAGTGTTAGCCACCCTCCTAAAGCCCATGGCAGCACTCACCCAGCCTCCCCCCCGAGGCTGGCCGCCCCCAGCTTCTCCCCAGTCTGCTTCAGCAAACGCCTCTGGGTGTGTTCCCACCCACAAAGTGGGTATCTTACCCAGGACTCTGCCTGCCACAGGGCTTGGTAGGGAGGTCTTCCCCTCACTGTTTCCAATGCCAAATAGAAATCTCAGATATTGCCACCCTCTTCGTTATACACCCTCAGCCTCTACCTCAGGCACGTACAGTGGGCCTCGGTCATTTGGTCCTTGCCTCTTGTAGGCTTTGACATCTCTTCTCCCTTCATGCTCTCAGGGTTTTGCAGATCTGGCCTGGGAGAGCACAAGAGCATGCCAATTCATGCTCAAGGAGGCTGTTTTTTCACGGCAAACAGTCGTTTCACATCATCTGTGAAAGCCTAGATGTGAAAATAGTGTATTCTTGCACAGCTCTGCTCTCAGAAGTGCTAAGCAGCGAGCAGCTCCCCATAGCCCCACAGCTATGCATTTCCATAAAAAACAGGAATCGAGGCCTTACCAAGCACTGGAGTTCTTTAAATCGTAGGTAAAACTAATCTGTATTCCAATTTGAAAAAAATCCCTGAAAGGACAAAACACGCATGTTGATGGCAGAGAAAAAAAAAATCATATGTCTGCTCATTGGGGAAAAAAATCCAAGAATATTTAATGTGTGAAAATAGGACTCCAGTTATGCTGTTAAGAATAATGAAATCTAGGGTGCTAAGTACTGTATGTGTCGCTGTACAAGTTAAGCTGCCTGAGGCAGTTTTAATTTCTCTAGCCAATTTTTCTTAAATTTTCTCTTAATTTACGCACCCAAGTATTCATCACCTGTAAAGGAGGGGGCTGGATGGGGTAAGTGCAGCCAGAGATGCTCAAGGCAGAGGCATGCCTCAGTTCCTGGCCACTGGGAGCAGGGCTTGCCAGGGAGCCCCAGAACCAGAGCAGAGCCTGGCAGCCACATCCCAGCTCCTCTGAGACCTGCTGGGAGCTGCTCTGTCTCAGGTGGAGTGGATTTTAGTCACAGGCTTAGCTGTTCCCTCCAGCTAAAGACAAAGGACTGCTCAGCAGCCCGTGAGGGTGAGAGGTGTGCTGCCCCTTACTGAAAGAAACAGCCTTGGAGGCAAGCGGCAGAGGCCAGGGCAGGCACTGACACACATCAAAATGACATTCCTCGTAGTTACTGGCCCTGTCAAGAACAAGCTGAAATAAACTTGTCAAAATTATTACATTTGAGAGGCAAACATAGTCCAAAATTGGATAGCCACAAACAAGCAGTATCAGCGGGAGTGTACACTTTGTGGGACTACACCAGACATTTGCATTTTACTGGTGAAATAAACACATCTGCAAATCACTGTAGTACTCACTGTAATTTTACTTGCCAGGAGCCACTGAGTTTAAGGCAGAAGTCTGCCTGCAGAGTCAGGTTTGCTCCAGCCTCAGCAGCCCTTGTCCTGTGAAGGATTGGGAAAGGGTCTTCAGTCTCTTTTGCTCTCCACCCCGTACCTGTGGCAGGAAAATTTTATTTTAGATTTGCAAAATATTCACCATTTGTGATCTACTATGGTGAGCTGTCGCTGTCTGGGTGTGACTCAGAACATGGATTAAAGTAAAATAGTTGCCAGAGAAACAGAGGTAGGTGCTGTGAGACAATCTGCAGGCAGGCCCAGGGCAGCAAAGGCCGGCAGTGGCATCCTTGCAGGATGCTCCGTGCTGATATCAGAGGCTCCCCGGCCAGGGAACGCATGGGGATCAGACAGTGTCCATGACTGGACAAAGCCACGGCCGCTGCGTGCTGCTGCACACAGGCAAGGTGCAGAGTGCTGCAGAAGGGCCCTGTTGTGCACTCCAGCAGCAGCAGCAGCGTTGAGAAGCTCCTCTGCCACCACTGCCAGCATGTGGGGTTTTCATCCCCAGCGAGTGAGGGATAGCTGTGCACAGCCTGCCCGCTTTAACATGCCTCGCCTGCCAGCAGCCAGCTCAGAAAGCACCGGGTGACCTTCCAGCCAGCTCTCCGCATGTAACAGCTACAACCCGACAAACTACCAGCACAGGGACTGAAAAGTCCTTAGAGGTTCCCTTTCCTTCTGTGTTTATGTTTCCCCAAACATGCAGCGCAGCCATTTCCACTGAGCTGCATTTCAGACATTATTTGGGTTACAGAGCGGTAGCTCTGCTTGCTTGAGTCACTAATCCAACCCCAGGTATGGAGATGAAGCCAGAGCCCATTTTTATCACATTCTCTAAAGAAAAGGCTGCTTTTTCTGCACTGCAGAACAATGTCAGGGTCTGCACTGCGTTCCTGATTTGCAACAGCAACGTGCTAGCTGCATTTTTGGACAGATCTTTCGGACGGAGTGCTTTCATCCTCACTTGGGCACACCCCAGTGAGGGAGATCCAGCTTCTTGCTCATCCAGAGGGACAAAACGCACAATCAGCATAGGCAAAAGCCGCTCTTGACCCATACCTCAGCAGCTCCTGCCTGGAATCCTCCTGATGAAGGGGAAATTCCTCTCCAGGGGGAAGCCCTGGGGCGAACGTCTGACCTTGGACCCTTGCTCATAGCATTCCAGGTTATTCCTTACCAGCCCCCAGCTATTGCACAACGGAGGGAGGTGACAGCAGGACAAGAGCCTAAAAAGGTGTAAAGCAGGCCAGAGGACCTTGTGGAAGGTGTCTGTTCAGCTCTGGTTTTGTACCAGGGAAATTACTGCACTCATTTGCCTCTGAGGACAAAATGCCTGTATCTATATCCTTCATCTCCAAGCATTACAATTTGCCCAAAAACTGTACTTGAATTTATCTATCATCGATACTGTGTTTGGGCACAAACCAGTGCAGAAGACTAGATTTGCCTTTCATACCTTTTTAATTTTTCTTGCAATTGTATCCAAATGGCAGCAAAGATGGACTTCTTCCATGTCCTCATTTTCCAAACACAAAACTCAGAGCAAAGCAGATTCTGTATGGTTTTTTTTTTCCCTTTCAGTGCAAGATCCTCTCTTCTTCTCTGCTCCCATCAGCTACCAGAAAATATTCTCAGAACTCTGATGGAAAGACAAGACACGTGAGATAGTATATTATTCTGAATGGAGTTTCAGGAGCAACTAAAGTTTTGAGCTCATCTGCTGCTGTCTCTCTAGCTTGATTCAGAATCTAATTTGTCCAAAATTTCAACCGCGATGAACTTTCCCAAAACAGAAGCTGCAAGCTGCTTCCCACCATCACATACTTGGCCTGTATCCCGCCTATCCATATGCAGCAGATGTAAATATAATTTACTGGCACAAGTAGCTTTCTGCACATGGCATCTTTCTAAGTTTTCTTTAGTATCCATGTGAAGAAATAAATGATTTTATTGATGCATTCAGAGGCCCCAATAATGCTTCATAATGACCTATAAATGGAGGTCTTTCTTAATATGCATCGATCAATAACTCACATAATTACATCTCGTATCATTTTGCTGAATTGTTAACAATTCTATCCAAAGTTATAATGATTCCTTACAGACAACATAAGTCTTCCAGGAGCCACATTTTGCTGCCGTCTATATACTGTAGACCTGCACAGATACAGATTTAGCAGGCACCAGTTGCATCAGCTAATTTAGGACATGGCCTCTTCTCTGGTGTGCCCAGTCACTGCAAGTAAAGCTTGCAAAGTTTCCTGCCACATTACAAGATGCCTTGGAGAACAGACTGGAGCAAATAGGGACAATTCCTGCTTTTCTATCGTGTTGAAAAAAAGTAGTTAGTAAGGTGGTGCTTTAATCAGGGAGAAGACAACTAAAAAGTCAGAATAAATTATTTTCAGTGGTGACAACCTGTCTGGTGGCAATGGGAAATCCTGCATGTCAGCACATTCATTCTTGGCTTTATCCTTGCTCACTGGATGTGACTCAAAGGAAATGCTGGGCTTCGGTTTCTTCATCAGCAAAATGGGGATAATATTTCCACTTATGCAAGTCACTTTAAGTGGAAAGCACTGCATTCATGCAAGATAGATTTATCGTGCCAGTACACCACAGAGTTTTTCACTTTCTGCCTGGAACATTTCATAAAAATCCCTCCACATATGGAACAGAACAAGTATTAGAGACCTCCAAAAATGTGGTTTTTTAGGGAGCTGACAGTGCCACTTACATTTGTGCACTTTTGTGTTTCAAATACAGTCATGTTTGGCAACGAAATTCGCAATCATCTGGCAGCTTTTACGAAAAGAGCTGACCATACTGCTCCAGGTTTTGCCAGCCTTGTCACAATCCCCCTCTGCACCAGCTCTGGCTGCAGCCCTGGCTGCTGCCTGGGCAGCAGGATGTGACTGGCAGGCTCTTGATCCAACCCCCAGCTTCACACATGGGTTTTGGAGCAGACACATTGTTTAGCACTTTAAATTCCCCTCAGCAGAACTCTGCTGCTGCATCAATTGTCATTCCATCACTCACCTTTAGCAGATGGAGGAAAATGATGCTCTAGCACCTTGTTGCTTTGCTTCACAAAAGTGGTGAGACCTGGGGCTTCAGGCAAGCTGCAGACACTGCCCTTCACCAGCCCCACAGTCCCTCTGCACACACTTAGCTCCCCATCCACCACAAGGGCTGGCTTGCTGCTCCTGGCCCAGCACTGTGCTGCCAAGGAGGCACAGTTCTGCTTAGCAACTCGCTGTCCCCTTCCCACTGCAGGGCTTCACTAATGCCAGGAGACTGATAAATGCTTAAATAGTTCAACTTTGTGCTTTCCTTCATCTATGAGCTTGGAATAAGACTGTAGACAAGTACCGTACATGACATAGCTATCAAAGAAAGGAGAATCATATTTTAATTACTGTATTTATCTCAGAGAGCACAGTGATTGGTTTCTCTGATGAAAATAAATGCAATGAAAGACTAACGGACTTTTGGTAGCAGAACCATTAAACCCTCTCTGTAAATACAGTCTAGATATCTGGGGTGCAATTAGGACAGCAGCACTGAGTGTTTCTCTGGGTAAGTGTACGGATGCACTCTAACCTGAATCTAATTCTGCTCAAAGGCCAAGGCAGAGCAATGCTATTTGTGTTGTAATGATTTAGTAGAAATGGGCACCATTATATTTCTAATGACTTTTGGTCAACGAGCACCTTGGACTTTCAGTGCCTGATTGCTTTTAGCAACTCTTTCACAAAAGATACACCATGACAGCAAATGCAGAGCTTGCGTGTGAAGAAGTCAGACCCAAACAAAGCAGTGGGTATCAGGACAATAGGATACACGATATGAGAGCTTTTGTAGCAAACTGCAAAATTCAGACATCACTATTAGGCATTACTTGTAAAAGCAGAACTGAACAAATAATTCAAAATGAATAATTTATTTGATTAGTTTTGTCTCTCCTTGCTTGGAGAATATATATAAGCCAATCACACCATCTTGAATTTATTATTCAAATATATTCAGTGACTTTCTTTTCACTATTTTTTTTACTCTATGGATTAATCAGAATATTTAAAATTAAAAATACACAGTTTTTCTGTGATTGGCCAGACATGCCACATGACACTACTTTTCTTCTGGGAGCAAGCGAGTATGCCAGCACTTCTGGAGTAATCCTTATGCATGCAAAATTGAAAATTCAGTTTTGACAAATATTTGCATGTGCATCTTTGGAATTCACTCGCTGCCAAGAAAACTGTCAGTAAAATTCAGCACCTCTTAAATTTGTAAAATGTGAGAACTAAAACATGCATTTTAACATTTGCATTTAATTTCTTCTCTCTGTTTCATCTGGAAGTTTTAGAACATTGTGTTTTCCCTGAATGGACGCAGCATTTCCCACCAGGACTGGGTCACAGTTTTGAGCCACTCAATATCATTTGACTCTGTTTAGGGTCTGTTACCCTAAAAGCCTGTAGTTTTCTAAATGGGAAAATGCTACAGGCACCATGTGCAAGGCCTTCAAAAGTCAGGGTGGTTTTGCCTTGATACATATGTGCATTATTCCTGTATCAAATACCCCTCAATTACTGAACGACTCTAGTTCTGTTGTTAGGAAAAAGCAAATTTGAGAACAACTCATTAAAATCCTAAACTATGATGCTGGCATAAAACATAGGTGAAGGGGAAAGTTATTCCACCACAGAAAACTTCCATCTCAGCTTTTTAATTAGTGGAGCACCGGCTAAAGGAGCCCTCACCTGTTTGGTGTCTTACTTCGAAGCTCTGCTCTCAAAGCGGGAGATTGCACAGCTAGGGATTCCAGAGAACATCTTTTACTACCTCAGCCTTCAGCTCCATGTTTCTGAAAGCATGTTCCAGTGTATGTTTGCTTGAGAACCAATACAACTATCTACAGGATTTATGTGTTAATATACCCCTTGGTCTATCTTTAAAACAGCCTCCCTATGTTCATATGCAGGGACATGAAAAAAATTTAGGGTCTGTCTAATCTTCAATTACATCTGATCTGCTGGTGACTTGGGATGGGGATGAAACTGAATATAACCCTGATCACGTTTGGCAGAAGTATTCAGGTGGAAACTAAATATAGAGAGATATTTTTTTAAGTCATCTGTAGCAATCATACTGATATCCTGGCTCTGCAGACTGCTCACACTGGAGGACCCCTCTCCTGTTCTGCTGAGGGGAGCCAGTCCTGCCTGGCCAAAGGAGCAGCCAGCACACTTCGGGATACCATCAAATAGCAACAAGCAAAACCCAGCCCAGAGAGCAGGAGGGTTACCTGCTGGCAAAGATAAGCAGGAAGACAGCAGCTAGCTCTTTAGGCCAGCAATGACCACAAGCACTACTATAAAACTATGGCAGGTAAGAGGGCATTAACTCATTAAATAGAGCTGATGCTCCAGTTACCATGCAAGATGATTTAAATGGTTTAATTTACACTTCACAGCAAGCCTTTCCTACTGCAAATCAATAAATTTGCATAGGTTCTCAAAATAATCAGCAACATGCTCCTGCATATATTTTTTAAATAGGTACAAAATTCCTTAATGAAAGCCAGAATCCCATCACAAACTCAGTTTTTAGTTCACTTGCTAGTTGCATTGATGAGAGAATATGAATATATTAAGGGTTAGAGCTAAGCAGCAGCTTTGCAGCTCATTTCTGCAGACAGCAGGTTCCCATGGATCCAGGTGTACAGCCCCCTCCTACCAGCCCACAGTGGTGCAGGCAGAGCCTCCTGAATACTCCTGACCTTAGCAAAGGAGGAAATTTACCTGAGAAATCCTCTGTGCACGGGACAGGCAGGTGGAGGGGGGTCAGACAAATGGACAGAGGTAAAGTTCCATTAGGAGTAGCCTTTAACCAGATCCAGACACATTTTTTCCATGTAATTTCATAGTCCTTGTTCTCCCCCTTTGGTCTGGCTGGGATCAGAAGTAGAAGCTCCAGAATGCCACCAGCAAGGCTGTGCTGGCAGCAGAGGTGTGCACAGCTCTTGAGAAAGCCTGTTCCCATCAAGATATCAATGTGCTATTGCCAGTTAAAGGTTAAAAACCTTTGACAGAGGCATCCTGGCACTCGGGGTCTCCCCTGAGCCAAGGCAAACTTCAGATGTTGTTGAATTAGCCCCTTAAATATCCAGGATAGCTGAAGACAAGGTTTTGCACTTGCACAGGCTCTTCTGCTCCCTGCTGATTTTGGTGCCCCCATGTACACAGCCACAGCAAGGTCTGACCCCCTGAGGAACTGGCACAACCTAGTGAGGAAATCTCACAGCTTTACTGGATTCTGGATAAACATTGTACTAATGGCTCAGTGGGGCATGGATGGGGCGGTCCCCAGGCATGCTGCAGCAGCAGGGCCAGGTGTCAGCACTGGCTGTGTGTAGGCATGGTGAAGCTGGGGTTCTGACTTACCAATGCAGTTTTTCTGTGCTCAACTGTATAAAACAAACAAACGAAAAACCAAACAAACCCTTTCCCCCAAAAACTGCCAAAATCCTAAAAAAAAATCCAAAACAAAACAAAAAAAAATTAAATCAAGATTAAAAAAAATGAGAGGGTATATTTCTGTGCTTGTAGCTGTGCAATGACTAAGGGCTTTCAAGTTAACTTTTAAGCAGATGTTTTTACTCCTCTGCTAAAACAAAAACCCAAGGTTTTTAAACAGAAAAACAAAATGAAGGCAGAGGATGGGGAAAAAAAAAAAAAGGTACTCTTGTCAAATGCAAGAGAAGCGTAGGCAGGGTCTTTGACGGTTTCAGTGCTGAAACAGGGGTGACCTCTTGCTCTTCAGGCCAGGGGAGTGCAGGGGTTTCCCTGGGCTTGGCATGAGTCAGCCTCAGTTACTGACCAATATTTGAACACTCAAGCTGCCTTTCTCCTGCTCCCCAAGTGTGGGTCACGTCACTGTGGGGCACCACCAGCCATCCTGGGGGCAATACAAACAGCACTCGGGTGTAGTCCAAGACCTCACCTGAATATCAAGGACATCCTTTCTGCCCTGAGTCCTGCCCCTGCTCTGTTCAGGGAGCAGGATTCAGATGCCCATCATCCCTCCCCATTGCCTAGGACAGGGCTGTTACCAGCCTCAAACCCTGGAGCAGATAGGATCTGAGCACCACTGCAGCAGCCCTGTCTTTGCAGGGATAGAGTCGCTGCAATTCCCATGAGCATGTTCCTTATGGGACTTGCCAGAGAGAAGGGCTGTGTGTGGAGGATCATGAAGGCACTCCTGAAGAGCAGCTCAACCCTTCATCTGACTCCATGCAGTCCCAACACAGCCCCACACAGAACCTGAGGGGCACAGTCTCCTCACTCAGACCACTGCTGCTGCCTCTCGTGGTTGCAGATAATGGGTAGATATGAAAAAGGGGCCCCGATTACGGCCATGTTTCCTGGCAAGGCACTAGCCTAATTTCTCTGCACTTCTCATACTTAATTTGGGTTTTATTTGATTGGGGTTTTTTTGTGAATTTATTACTCATGGCAGAATGTAGGGTTATAGTGTGCCAAACTTGCTAAAACTTCAAGCAGAAAGAATGATAAAAAGTATCTTGAAAATCGTATTTGCCCCTTAATAATTTAATTCTGTAGAAAGGGAAATCAAAGCATCACAAATTGATTGCTGTGAAACAAATTACAATTATTTCCACACATCCAAATAAATTTACTAATTTTAGGCATCTGACTTGAGGCATTAGACGCAGCATGCAAATGTTGAAATGATGGCCATGTCTCTAGAGCTGCTCACTTATTTCTCTGTTCTTACTGGATGCTCAACAGTTTCAGGCTGCTATTGAGAGAAGCAGTAAATTAGCTGCTCTTAAGCATTGCACGTTAAAAGTATTAGAAAGCATGTCTGTAAAGCACAGCTGACAGTCTTCAGCAACCAACGCTGGCTTATCCTTTCTAGAAATGCAGACTAATGTCCACTGTCACTTCCCCCAAATCTGCTTCCAATTGGGTCATACTGGTCAAGCTACCCTTAACTGAAGCCCTCTGCCCTGCCCTACCTTGTAGAAAGGGAGTGCCTGTGACATGAAGTGTCCCCCTTGAATACAAGTTTTCCACATACATTTTACAACATGTACTTGGTTCAGCTGTCACACGGCTTCACATAAGAGAAGTCATCTGATATCGGTACTGACATACTAGTCTAGTGTGGCTTTTAATATTAGGCTTTTTATAACTCACAGGGATGGCAGAGCAAGCTCAAGTAATCAAAATAAATGAAGACAGCCTGAATAATGCATTTGTTAAATCTAAATAACATACAGTGGACACCTTTTGAAGCATTTTCCAGGAAAATGTGACTCGGGTGCAATATTGATTGAGAAGATAAAGACAGGTGTTTTCAGTTCTTATATTATGGATGCAGAGAGGACTTTGATAATGTAACAATCATCTTTTGTTACTTTGCTGCAGTCCAATACAGCTAGAATCAATTTTTCATTGTACTCATTTACTGGAAAAAAGGGATAATGGCAAGGACAACACAGCTTTAATAGAAAGAATAAGTCATGATTTAATTCAGATGTTGTACTACAGCTACAAGTTGAAAGATATATTTATATATACCAAAACATACAAAGGAGCCTGCATGCTTTTGAATAGAAGTCATGGCTCTGCATTTCTATTTATTGGTAGTTAGGTGGAATGATGCAGCATTATTGTCCCGACAGCAGTAAGAAGCAAGAACCTTTTAAAGTGCAAGAAGATAGCTGTAGGATTATGAGCAATCTTTATAGAAAAGCAAAATAAAGGGCAATAGCAAAAGGGCATGTTTGGGTCTTCATTAATATTTGTATTTAAGTAAAAATGACAAGCAGAAAAACCTGAAGAAAGGCTAAGTTCACAATCAATGTAATGCTTTTCTGGGCTATTGAGATATTTCTCAAAGATCTCAGGCATTTTTGATAAATTTTGTTCCTATGGAAAGTACTCGGAATGATGATAAAATAATGATTTCTTTTTTTCCCTAGCAAAATAGATTGCTTCATGACTTCTTGAATGAAACACAAATCTAAGAGTGATAGTGTTTGGGGCTGGATTAGTCTCCTGGGGTTGTAGGCAGTGTATGAAATTTCATAGCTTTTCCAAGGAGCTCAATAGTGCTCTTCTCTGTAGCGAGACACTGCCGAATGACCCCTGAAAAAACACCCCACAGAATGTGTTTCAAAACGAGCACCAAAAGCTGCCAGGAGTTAATTGAGCCTGGTACAGCCCAGAAATATTGTGCATGGCATATTTCTGAGCAGCACTCATTATGTCAGCCTAAATCTGAATTTCAGCAGACTTTGGAGAAAATCAGGATCCAAAGTCAAGCTTTGGAGTTGCTTTCTACCTCTCTAATAGACCTGCTCTTGAAATTCAGACTGTCCTTTTAATGAGCATCTTTTCTACAGAAAAGCAGACAAAAGGAACAAAATCCTTCCCTGGAATCTCAGGCTTTTCTCTAAAAAGAGTCTGGTCTAGTCCTAACTCATTGTAAGCTGAGCCCACATTCCCCTCTGAGGAGCAAAGAGAAAAACTGAAGAGTAAAACAAACCAAAAATAATAATAATAAAAAAATCTGAGAAAAAAAATTAACTCCTTCCCCAGCAGCAGCAACTTCTCACAAGCATTTCCCAGTCTCCTCTTAAGCTGATGGATCAGACTCAGCTGCATCTCAGCTGAAGTGGCTCAGGAAGGCATTTCCAGCCTCCAGAGGACATCTGGGATTTATACCAGTGACCCTGCATGGATTTTGCACAGCCTCTGAGATGCTGGGAAGCCTTGGGTAAGTCCTTTTTCCCCCTGCCAAATGAGGCATATGCTGGGTTATTAGCAGGCAAGGTGTAGGGAGGTGCAGGGCTCTGGTCACTGGAAGACCAGGGCATTTCTGCAGGATACAGCAAACAAAAGCTCTGTGAAGTGTAAAAGGTGCAGGAGCAGAGCTTGGGAGAGTCACAGATGTCCTGCCAAGCAGATGCAGAGACACCTCACTCAGCATAGCCTGACACTAGGGGTCAATTGGGGCACTGCACTGCAAACTGGGATCCCAAACTTACTGAGGGTGGCCTTAGACAATAGTGAGTTTGCCCCAAAACTGCTAAGACTTCTAAGCAATCTTAAAGAAAACATAATCTTCTTTATGATGTCAGTCCTCAGCCAGTAAGCTGAGACTTCAGGCTTTGCTTCCCAAGTCACAGGACAGGCACTGTGTGAAACCTTGACCTCTTGGATTCACTTGCACCCAGCTATTCTGTCCATGCAAGAAAACTGGAATGGCAAGATCATGGAGGACACAGTAAGAGCTTTGAGCTGAGCACCACTGGCTGCAGCTCTGCTGACTCCAGAGGGAGCTTAGGATAATGGTATGAGCCTTGCCCTACTAGCCTTTACCTGTGCTGCCACAGAAGGTGAAGCTACTTAGGTTTTTCCTGGGCTGAGAAGGGTTCAGTAAGTCAACAGTCCTACACAAGAGGGCACAAATGCAGTCTCAGTGCCTACCCCTGAATCCAACAAGGCCTTCAGCTCTGTTCCTATAGCAATCCACATTGCTAGACGATGAAGAATTGTGGCTGCTGCCTTTTCCTTAGTCACTCTTCACATACCCTATTCAAGGTCCTGAGGCATTTGGAAGAATGAGCTCTTGCTCACTGCTTACCCTCAGCTACCATAACACCTGACAATGGTGAGTCACTTTTTATATAAGTGATGTAATTCTTCTAAGGAAAAAGAAAAACCCACTCTTCATCAGAAAGGAAATTCCAGCATTCTCCATTTCCCCATCTTTGCAGATGAACTGCCCTTATGGGTTGACTTTATCTCCTCTTCACTCCCTTTCCCTCTTCCACCCCTTTCTTTTTCAATTCTGCCTCCATCTTCTTCCTTCTTGTTAAAGGTTTCTTAATACTGATCCCTACTACTTATTTTAGTATTTAGATGGTCCAGGTAGGAACCCTCTGTAAAACCAGATCTTTCTTCGTGGGGAGGAGTGGACATCCAGGTTAGCACCCACGAAACCACATGAACTCAAGTTACATTTTTCTGTTAGTCCTGTCTCAGTACAGAAGAAACATTGAACCAGCTCCAATCTAGCAACCACCAGAGCATGGCAAAAGCCATGCCCTTCCAAACACCACTTAGAGCTCCCAAATGACTCTTTATGCCCCATATAAGTGGAGTTAATTTTAACAAGAAACTTAACTCTGCAATAGGAAGATGGGGCAAATTCCTTAACGCCAGCTTTTCGTACCTTGGTTCTGTGCCACTGTGAATGCAGTTGCTTCTGAAGCATGTTAGCAGGCACACTTCTGGGCTCGAAAGGATCCAAGATTGAAACACCTATATAGGTAAGGAAGCCAATTTCCTGGCAAGAAAATAAAACTGATACAAAGCACACAAAGGACCCCAATGTCAGGGAGAATGTCACCAGCAGTGCAATACATTAAAGAAGATCATTGCAACAAATCCAGTTCCTAAGCGTGACTTTCCCTTTCACATAAAGAATGGACTGATTTGTTCCCCAAACAATGGAAAACTTTGTGGAGGCTCTGGAACAGATTGCTCTTTTTGCCTCCGTTACTCACAGATCAGCTTGCCACATTCAGCAACAAAGGCAAGGACTAAAACTCATCTTATTTGTTGTCCACAATTTATGAAAAAATAATCTAGCTCATAGGAAATGAGGTGCTTCAAGAATTTTCTGAAGTGAAAGCAATTCACTATCAGCATGGAGTCAGCTTCAATATGACTCATCTGATCCGTGCACTACTATGTTATGCTACATTGCTCCATCTAGGAATAATTGTGAAGACTTTACTGGAATTTTTTTACTACTAGGAAATATGCCCTGAACCTGTGCTGTCTGCCTGTGCTTTGACTTGAGTCACAGATGGCAGTAGGACACTGCCATTGCATTTTGTGGGCATGGGAAGGACTGTAGTTTTACACATTACCAGCATGTTAGTGGCACTGAACAGTAGTCCTGTGTTCTGAGAGGAAGGCAAGATTTCTGCTCATAGAGCATTTCCTTCCATCCGTGTCATACCCATTTTTGCTAATTTTTTTTGTCTGCCACCACTTGGCACTGGTAAAGCATCATCAAAGCATGTAAAAGCAAAGGAAACATATTGTGTGTAACCCATTCAGAACTGTCAGCAGCTAACACTAATGCATTCTGACTAACAGCTTTAGGAATCCTTCAAAAGGTCAGCAAATGGCTCAGAGCTGTCTGAAACTCCAAGAGAAATATCGCCAAAGCCTAGCACACACATCCCACCGGGATGCACATCTGACTCCCTCCCACCATGGAACCGACAGCCACACAGTGTGAACATGGCAGCCGGTGCTCTGCAAGGACAGCCCACATCAGCTGTTCTGTGCAGATACTCCCACACCAAAGGGGATTTGTTTTCACAACACCATCCAAAGTGGGAGATTCCAGGCTCCCAAAGACCAACCCAGTCTGCACATTGTTTCAATAGCACTGGAGAGATGAAAGGAAGATCACCCATAAGACATTGCCAACTGCCCTTTCCTCAAGTGATTTTAATGGAATTTTGTGCCTAGGAAAAGCAGTACATATAAAGAGATCATTCTTCAACTTGCGCAGGAAAAAGGCATAGAAAAAGGGGATGTTCATTTTGATTAGAAGAATAAGTCTTTCAGAGACAAGTTCTGAGGCTCTTAGCATAATCCTAGCAAAAATTCCATGGTAATCCATGTTTTTATTCAGAAGAACACTTTCATTGTTAATACATCAGATTTTGCTTTTATCTGACTTATGCTCAGTGATTATAACACAGACATAGTGTTTGCATGTGAAAGGGTAAGAAAGGAGCGAGTGCTATAGTCTACAGAGAAAGACATGAGGATGGATGCATGTTTAACTTCGTAAACAGTATTAGAAGTAATTATTTTTAAAAGTATTCAGGTGCATCTCATTTTGTTTCTGTGTAACTAAAAAGGAAGCAACTGATTTGCAACCTGGGAATTGAAAAAGCTGATAAAAAGCCAAAGAATAATTTTTGATGAAGTACTTGTTTAACAGCTGCAGCATCATCCAGTACCTATTGGGCAAGTGCCAGGCTACCTGCTCAATGTCTGGAGATTGATAACTGTTCAGAGGTTTGATGAATGACAGATTGAGAAAGTAGACAAACAGGCCTAGGAGTGGCATCCTTAAAATAAAAAAGTGCAAGTTTTCAGTTAATTAAGACTGTGATCATCAGTCTGATGCATTATTTATTTGCTATTTTAAGCATTCCCTGGAAAAAAAACAAAACAAAAGAACACCAAAACCAACCAAACAAAAACCTTCTGAAGGCATCCTGGCAAGTGCCCACTGATTGAATTCAAATTCTTTTCAAGAAAGCTAAGGACTAAAGTCTCAGCACCTCACAATTTTTCTCCTAGAGAGCACCAGCACTATTTCATCAAACAAGCTGCTTGAGTTTGCCAGTATTAACTCATTCTTTGCTTCCCTAATCTTTTTGTTTTCAGTATTGTCAAATAACACAGATGCAGAGTGAGATGTAGGATTCTAAAAGCCAGCTTCCTCTGTTACAGCAAGTGCTATCCCTGGGGTCAAGGATTGTCTGAATCAATAGCACACCAATCTCAGTAGCCCCATTTAAATGGTGAGTCAGTTCACATAATCCAACCACATGTCAGGTGAAAAAGAATGGTTTAGCAAACACTTTGCAGTCATCTGGTTTTGAGAACTTAGTAGTAAATTATTGGATATCAGCCTACCGTTGCAACTATATATCTTTACACAATAGCAATTTTTCTTAGAGTTTCCTACTGCTCAGATGCTTATTCAGTATTTTTATATACCCTATATTTATTTTCAAGTACCATTTTTAAGTTCTCACTGGAATTTTTTTCCATCTACAGAAGTTTTAAGGGACTAAGTTCACGAGAGAATTTCTCAGGCAAGGAAAGCTGACACAGAGTTTGGCTGTCCCACTAATTCAGAGCACAAAATGACATCTCTGGTCCAGTTCTAATTTACAAACAGCCTTTTCCTCCCAAGACAACTGCACACTACTGGGCTGTCCTAGACATGCTTGATTCTGTTGGGAGTTTTAATACTCACGCTGGTTAAATTAAGCAGAATTCATATTAACTATTTTCTATCAATTAGGAAAATACCTTTACTGTGTAATTACACCTCCTCAACACCAAAAGCAGCTGGGTAAGTCTGGCCACAGGGGCACAAGGAGGAGTTGGAGCCCCAGCAGCACTCCATGGAAGAATACCTGGGAACCGTCAGGAGGGGACCTTGCACAGGAGAGGTGGCCTGCCAAAACATCCTGCCCTCGAGCAGGGAAAAGGGGGCCAAGAGCACCCAGGCACAAACCTGAATGGCCAAGCTCCCTGCTCCAGCTCTTGGACATGGCCACACCACAGACAGTCACTTAAAGAAGATTTATGGCAGCTCAAGTGAGGGTTATGTTAAAGTCAGTAGCAGATGGGGAAGGAAACACAAACCAAGATATTTGACAGATAAACCTTTTTTTCTAGAGAGAAGGCCAAACTCTCCCTAGTGGGCTAGGAGTTTATACAAAACAAACAACAAACAAACACACAACAACAACAAAAAAAAAAAAAAAAAAAAAAACAAAAAATGTCTTAAACAGAACAACAACAAAAAAATCCCTGATATCATAGAAGAGACATTATCTAAAGCTACTTGTATCATTTCCTCTTTCATGCTTTCTTTGGGATTACGCAAAAAAGATTGCCAATACTTCATTTAGATATCTGTTGATTACACAAACGCAGGAAAGCAGTTGGTGAACAGAATGACAATAACAAACACTTTTTTCAGAACATTCTGTGTGGTATGGTTTTTAAGACTTCCTCAGTGATTACTCTGAGAAATACAAGTCTATTTGATTAACATAGCCAATGCTCTAGGACAGAAAACCTTTCACTTGCGCCAGAGCAACTCTGAATCAATAGTCTTGGCCAAGACACGCACATTTCAGATTTGGCCTTGAGCAGCCAGTGTACTGTACCTGCACTGCTGCCAAACAGCAGGCAGGAGAGCAACTTCAGGGCAGAGCAGCACCAGCACTCGTGCTCAGGGCTGGGAGCATTTGCTGCTTCCAAGGAGTAAACAGTTGCTGAGGGAGTCAATTCTCTCCCATGGCATATTTTGTGTGAGGGCAGGCTTTCAATAGGTACCATACACATGGCAGCACACTTTCTGCTTACCTTGTGTGGTGTAGGAAAACCAAACTGCTTCTTAGAATTGAAGAAATTTACCCAGCCACCATAGAGGGGCTTTAAGTGAAGCACAAACACAAATCAGTGCTGGCTCTCAAAACATGCCTTGCAGCACACACCACAGACACTGGGCATCTGAAGAAGTGCTGCTTTTTACAAGGATTGCCTTAGCAGTTTCATGGGAAAGAAAAAGCTAAATTAGCACCGTGGTTTTTTTCTAAGGAGCTGATTTTACAGGAACATGAAACATCAGGGGAAGCACTCAATGTGTAAGTTACTGCTTCCCTGCTGAAACTTGCCAGCAATGGAATATATTGTGGCACCCTGTCTCAAGCAGAGGGATGCAAAAACTGACATTAAATACAATGCAGGGCCTGATGAATACTAAGTGAAACCTGGCACAAACATCAAAACATGAGATTTTTAAAAGTTGCACAGGAGAGACAAAATTTGCTAGGAACGTTTTGTCTT
This sequence comes from Hirundo rustica, assembly GCF_015227805.2. NCBI lineage: Eukaryota > Metazoa > Chordata > Aves > Passeriformes > Hirundinidae > Hirundo > Hirundo rustica. The sequence goes on from NC_053458.1 coordinate 18,484,837, forward strand.
TAGCATGGATATCTGTGAGTATGTGTTGCACTTGTACTCCAGGTAGGTCACTGCTGCCCTGATTTCCTGCTCATTTTCAGCATCTGTAAATCCTAGAGATTAGGAGCTGCCTGGTAAAGCTATGCTCTTACCTCTCAATTGGCTGCTGTGGAAACAGCAATTACAAGTTAAATTTCATCATGCTTAAAGATAATCCTTTTTTTCCCTCTGATCTAAGGTTACCAGTCTTAAAAGAAAGCAGCAGACAATTAGGAATGAAGGAAAGCAAAGCTTCAGGCTGGGACTCACACAGACACTCCACTTCTCCTGCCCAGGCACTCCTTCTTGGCTCCAGTGGTATCAATAGCAACTTTGCTGGTGGCAAGGGTGGATTCACAGCTGAGCTTCAAAAGTTCTCCATAACTCTCACAAGGATCTAGACCTCCCTAATGGCCAGAAACTCTCAACAATGCAGTGAATTTCTGGGAAAAAAAATCGAAAAATGAATGTCTCCATTGTGCTCCTGCTATGGCAGCCACAAGAGCAGAGCCAATTGAACGAAGTGCAGCTTGCCCAAGGGACCAAAGAGCTGAACTGCTCCAAACCAAAGCAGGGCTCAGACAGTTCTGTATGGTCTGCTGCATCATCTTGGGGTTTGGTTTTCAAGTTAATCTAATTTGAAAAACCAAACCAATTCTCTCCTTTCTCCCAGTTACAGGCAGCAAAATGAAGGACCCAAATGAGATCACTGCTTTGGCCTCTGGTCTCAGCAGGCTGAGGAGGCTCAGTTATGGCTTGAGATCTTGCAATTCTCTTCTGCTCTTCCAGACACTTTTCTTTCCTAAAACACCAAAAAAACCCCTAAACTTGTAAATAGTTTCAAAGAACAAAACCATTTAAAACTATAATTTATAGTTGCATTTTGCTAAGTGCATGTATGCCCATCCCTTTGTTAATAGTATTTTATCTTTTATCATTTAAAGTTTTTGAAAATTAAATAGTTATTACTTTTTTTCAGAAATATTTCTATATGGAGCAGTCTGACAAAATACTAGGCTTCAGGCAGATATTCTGCATTCATCATGAAGAAATTTGAAGTCAGGGAGAATTTCATATACTTGGAATCAGATCATTGAAGGTGACTCTTGTTAGGAGCTTTTAGATGGAACTTCCTACTGTTGCTTTATGTTTTCTGTCTGCATCTTTTAAAGAGCACTTTAGAAAAAAAAAGTGCATTAAAGTTATACCTTACTAATTTTTAGGGAAGAGAACACAGGTGCTCTTTGGACTGGTCCAAGAGGGAAAAAAAAAAAAAAAAAGATAACAAAACCCCAAAAATCACTTCAGGAGAAAAGAATTTCAGCTCTTGAGAAGTAGGAATGGTGGTAAGACTGCCACCTGATATTTAAAATAACAAATTACACATCCTGATCTTTAACACCCTGGCAGCCAAACTAAGAACTAATATCAGTGGGAATCCAAACAGAAAGAATAAATGTTTAGACCAAGGTAGCAAAAGCTGAATGAGGAATGAAGCCTTGTGATTTTGTTGGGTGCTAGATTCCAAGTCAGCTATTTGGAATATTTTCTTTTTCCCCCTCTCTGCTAAAAACTTTTGTGTACAATGTAGAGTCATGGCATTCCTACTTCTGGATTTTACAATATGAGAAAATTTTGCTTCATTGTTCTTATTCCTAAGGCATGTTTAAATATTATGGACTCAAAATTTAACCTTAAAACAAAAATATGAAGTTGTCTCAGTCCTTACAACTTCACTTCTTTACTAGATTGCTTCATTTGCAAATTTGCCATGTAAAAGACAAAATGGCATTAAAATTATCACCAATGCCACATGGTAGAAATTAGTGAACAAAATCTCCCTGCTTTATCAGTAACAAGAACCAGTTTGAAGAACAGTACAGGAAGTGTATAAAATTCTCTCTTTACTGACTGTGTAGCACCACAATGTCCTGTTGATTTTCAGAAGCTACTCACATCATTTAATCTCCACATCACTGAGGAGAAGACATAATCTGATGTTTCCTTACTTGGGCATCCTGGCTTGTTGACTCTTCTCTAGACAGACAAAACCAAGGATGAGCACATTTCACATGTGAGTTTCATGCTCTGCAAGGAATGAAAGGTCAAAGGGTAGCAGGCAAAAGCTATTTGCCATTCAGTTCTAATTTCCCTCATAAATTATTAAACAATCCCTTATGCATTTCCATCTTTGATAGTCTTGTGGTATAAAGTGTAAGTCAATGGATAAGCTAATTGCAATAAGCAGAAGTGGTATTTAATGCACTGGACACTTTCAACAGCAAAGTAGTTCTAATTAGTGTTTCTAACTGATGTGACAGCAGTTTACAGAGCACCAAAATAGTTCCTCATTTGTCAAGTGGGTCCAAAGCTTATGGCAGCTTTCTGATCATCTCCCTTGCCGCAGGACCTGAAAGCACCTTCAAAAAGCTTTCTCTCATTGATCTTTAGTCAGATGCTGACTGAAAGGCACACAGCTTTGCCAGAAAGAAGATAGATAGATAGATGCTGTACCAGCATGAAAATGTCACTTACTTAATGAAAAAGGGTACCTGCTCCTAGCCCCTCTGTATGCGTGTATATGCACACAGAAACATATGCAAACCCAAACCCAGAGAGGCAGTGAAGAGGCATTTCTATTAAGTTTTGCATTTGACATGTGTGTGCAAAGGACCGTCTGCATAAACTCACCACATCAGATCTTACATAGCATATCCCTATACATAAACAAGTGACATCGCACAGCCTATGACTGAAACACAGAGATTTTCAAAATTTCATTTAGCAAGCTCTTCCCTCTAGATTTTTCATTGTTAGGCATGCAGTGCATCAAGTGAACTACATCATTAATTTCAAAATATCACAGTTTACTTTCTTTGTCTATGATTTCTTCTACTGTATCGATAGTTCAGCTATCATGCTGTTCTCTGAGGGCTGAGGGAGTAAATGATGGCACGTCAAGTAAAGAGCAAGTATTTGCTGAATACAGTGTCAAGAAAGTTCAGAACAGTTTTCCCTTTGTTGCACTTGTTTTACAGCCATCATTAAATTAAATATTGTGGTTAGTTATGGGATAAACTATGACATTTTCCTACATAGCTCAGACAACATTTAGAAGGGCACATAAAAACATTTATGAGACTTTAAAAATAGTTTTTAAATTCACTGCCAAGCAGGTTTGTCAAAAGCCACTCTTTACTGAAACACATGCCCTACATAGCAGGAGCTGTTCTAATCTGTTACAAGCAGGATTATTCGATGGTACCATGCGTGTACCACAACCTTACTTGGATGCTGGAGATGCAGCACTCCCTGTGATTCTTGTTCCAAACATCTCCCAACTTCTCAAAATGAAGATACACAAAGAACTTTAAGAGAACAGCCAAGTGGTAGGCACATCCAGGCTGCTCATCTCTGTAGTGCCTGGTCAGCACTGGCTTCTGACCAGGTACCTTGGGTTCTGGGGCTGTTCTGGCCATCAAACCTCTGGAGCATCCTTGCCCTGCGTGTTCCACCAGAAGCCCTTTTTAGCTAGGTCTCTCGGGAACAGTGCTGAAAAGCCAGCAGATATTTCAGGAGTGCTAAGCAGAGCCTCCACCAGTCCATTAAGGGAGATTTAGAACTACTTTTGTCTCCGTGCCTTATCGAGGGATAAGGCAGTTCCACTGTTCAGCCTATTTACTTCCTTAAAATAAAAGCTAAATTGAAAATGCATTTCTTGTACCATATAGGGGTTAAAACAGTAAGAACGGAATACTAATGGAAAAAGGTTTCAGTTATTCTTTTCCTTGAGAAGCAAAAGAGATCTTCACTACACATTTCATATGCAGATTCAATCCTGAAAGGGCAACTACTCCTTCCAGAGTCAGTAGACTTAGTATCTAGAAATGGAGAACTAAAGAAACACCCCCCGCTGCATTTTATTTCAGCACACCCAGTAGTTTTATTTCAGCATTTTTTCAGTCCCAAAGGCATGGTGGAATAAGGAGCTATTTGGCTGATGTCAACACTCCTTTCTCTCCCAAGGCTTATACCCAGCCTGAAAATAAAAAACCGAAACAAAAAACCCAAACAAGATCCATTGCTACTATAAAGGGCTTTGAAGCAAGCATGATGGACACACAAAGATGACCAGGTGATAATTAAGCCCACTGTCCTAGGAGGTGATCACTCCCTCCCTCTAAAGTGTATCTCAGCAGATATTCCATAGCTTTTAAACACTCAGTTTGACCAGCTGAAACAACAGTGTCCTTTCAAGTCAGTCATGGAGGCTGCTACTCACAAATCTCTCCACAGCCCATAAAAGTGTGTGGAAGGCGATATCACTTAGTGCAGCACAGGCAATTAGGAATATGGAAGGGACTGGGTCAGAACACAAGTCAGAAATAATAGAGAGGATGCACTAATTGGAGAAGCTTTTTATTTTATTAGTGCTTCCATGTCAAATTAGTCAAATGTCTCAGGCACTTACCGAGTGGGTGAGCTATGAATGCCGTGTGCCTGCCCAGCACAAAGCCACGTGCAGCCTCCCATCTCACTACCTGTATTTCCTTTTTTCTGCTTTCTGGCTTCAGAACTCTGCCTCTCATGCCGTACCAGCCTGCATCAGCCTGGCCACCTTTCAAAGCAGATGACCTGGTTCACAAATGGTTAACAGTATTTGATTAAGGCACTCATTAAGCCAAATCTTAGGTACCAGACCCCACTGGCTTTACAGTCTAGCTTCACTGCAGTGCAAGGGAGGCAGTGCATCCTTAAATCCATAGTGCTGCAAAAATCTGCCTGCCCTCTGAATGTTCTATGATAAGAGACAAAATCAGTGAAATACTTCAATGAATGACAGCCCAATAGCCAAATTACAAGGCAAAAACTTGGTCTGAGCCAAGTGAGCATGGAAACACCTAAACCACAGCACAGGTTCCTGAGAGAGGCAGAAGAGCTAGAGGCGCAGTCCGTGGTTTACCAGTAAAGAATTTGCATTTGCACCGGTTTGCTCTAATTTAAGGCATTTTCACACTGGCTTTCAGGCTAGGCAGAGGATTATCAGCACCCCTTCTTCCCTTTGAAATTCTCATACCAATTTTCTAAAAATGATTCCGAATACTATGCAGCTTTGTTTAGATTAAAAACCTTTGCTGGAAAACTTGCTTTGCATGGAAGTGCACTCTCAGCTGCTGCAAAAAGCAGATAGATAATGGGTGATGGAATGGGAGAGCTTCTTTCAGTTTTCATTGCTCTTGCTTATTGTTTCCCAAAAGGTTTTGCATCACAGGACAGGAGCAGCCAAAGCATCATCATTTTACCTCAGTTTACAACACTGTCTTAGAGAGACCCCTGTGTCATGGGGTGACTCATAGAATCACTGCTGTGTAACTTTTGTCTTGCATGCTTTGAAAACTGTTACTGTGTTTAGGTCTCTGACCTCTCTTCCAAGTCCCTGTCTTAATTTGCTCTTGTATTTTCGTTTCTGTTATTTGATCCACTTATTGACTTTTTTCCTCTGATGCCATTTTATGTTGCCCTAGCAAGCCTTCCTATCCTTTTATCAACTAATGTCCTATACTTTCACACTAATTTTTTACTAAACAATAGCTCTCCAGTTTCTTTTGTAGGTCTAGATCTGTTATGAATATTAATAGCTTCTTGCAAGCTCTATTTGTGGGATAGTGCTGGTCTTTGATCTGTGGCTTCTCCTTGAATACACTAGCATCTCTGCAATTGGGTTTTGGGTGGCTTTTATGTTTTCCTACCAGATTCCTTTCTTCGTTTCCACCTTTTGCTTTTATTGCAGAGTTGGAAGCTGTGGAAGACCTTTAAGCATTTTCCTTTATTAAGTAAGCCCTCTCATACTGGCACAGTCCATGGCGATTTCAGCCCTCATTGTGGACTATTTCTGTACATTCCCTAAAGGCATCAAGCCATTCAGGTGGGAGCATGTAATTTGTTTTGTAGTGTAGGATTCCTGCCATGCCTATATGTATTTAGACCACAGGCAAACCAATAAAGTTGTCATAGAAACAAAGCATTTCATGAATAAATCAATTCATAACAAACTTGTAAACTTAGAAGAATCCACTGTGCTTCAGCAACACATCTATTATATAGAAACACTAATCATGGTTGTAATGAATAACATACATATTCTACACGTGCCCATTTTTTTTAGTCCTGTTGGGCATCTTATAAATATTAAGTCTTGCCTGTATGTTGTGCACATCTCCACAGCAAGAAAAGACAGAAGTGGATGCTTGCATGATAATGTATCAGCAGGAATTTTTCTATTTCTTTTTTGATGTGTGAGGCAGAGGTTCAGTAAACTCTGAATGCCTTTTTTACATGCCAGTGAGGATTGAAAGTAGCAGTGCAGTAATTCTTTTTCTAGTCACAGACAACTTAATAGGACTTCATCCACTCTTCATATAATTATAAAAAAGCCCAGACAATGAGAGCCTGATAAAAGAAGTAGATAATATTGCTGAGAGCTAATAATACAAGCATAAGTTCACAAGCTGAGAAAATCCTACCTTCTTTTTCTCCGGTTTGATCTCAGTGAAATACGTGCATCTGTGGTGGAAATACTTCTAGAATTGATCATAATACAGTATCAAAACTTCACTTTTCACATCCTGCTTTCACTAGCACCTAGGTGAAATGGGTGCAAAATATTACCTGACAGACCCAGGACTCTGTTTGCCCGCGGGGGAACGGCAGGCCAAACAGGACAGAGATTTTCTGGAGTCTCAGTCTAACAGTCCCCTGATTTCAAACGAATTGTCATGCAGGGAGGTAGCACTTGTGAGTTGTGCATGTTTGAACTCTCAGCTGCCAATGCAAAGCCAATGGAGAGATTTCCAAGTACGCCTGTGAGAAACGTGCCTACAAACAAGGTGAAGGAAAAGGAGTGCACTATGCAGAGGAATAGCACATTATTAAAGAAAAATGGTTAGCATTCAAATTGAGAGGCTGGGTGTCTTCTCAGTGATAGATACACATGATTGAAACACGGTCCATACAACGACAGCCTTATGGGGCCCCTCCACAGGGGCTCCCAAAGGCCAGAGCAGGTCCCTCCCCAGCACCAGACCTCCTTTTCAGCCTCTGCAAAGGAAGGGCCAGGCTGAGGTTTCTGTTACAGTGAAATATCTTTCTGCCTTCTCCATGCAACAGCACTTGCAGAAAAAGAGATGGATAAAAGTCTTAAGTACCTATCCCAGATAACATGTGTGTGAATAACAAATTGCTAACACAGATTGGTAGCAAGATATGTTATACGTGGCACGTGAATCAGCCAGATGCAAGGTGGAGTCTCATTCTACTGATCCCAATAATTAAGCAGTAGGTTATTAGTTAAATATTGGTCATTAACCCATTAATATTATGTAAACTTGATCACAAATACCTTTAACTGTACACCTACATCTCACTTCAAGGAGTGAAACAGCAAGGGAAACAAATTGGAGAAACAGATTTTGTAACAACAAGTTCAAAAATGTCTCCTTTCTTTGGAAGTAATTTAAGTACCTTTTCTAGTTCTCTAGAATATTCATTATTTGCCTTGCAGTTAAGAAAATTCCAAGTATTTATTTTATTATACCTTAGATACTTACAGGAAACAAAGAAGAACTCTAAAAAGAAAACTTCACAACACATTTAGGTGGCCCATTTCTCTGCAGAATTTTCCCCTACTCACAATTGGAAGGCTGCAAATAAAGAACTTGGCTTGCAGACACATGATGCAGGATGGGCAATGTTTGTGTTGCCTCTGCACAAGACCAAAGCTGTCACTGAGTTAGTGCTGTCCAGGAATATGCTATAGGAACCACAGCTCAAAAGCAAAAGTCATCTGCTTTCAAATTCACAGAGCCTTCTTTTAACTACATATTTTACAGATATGTTATTTCCATAGAACAATACATTACCCAGTAATTAGGTTCATTTATGAAATCAAATCAAGGCTTGTCTACATTTCTGCTGGGTAATGTACTTCACAAACAATCCTCTCTCCTGGCTCCTCTGATTATTTTATGATTCCTCTTGCTTCTTGTCAGTACAGATTAAAGGTAACACATACAGCTGGGAACAAACAATCTTCCAGCAATAGCATTTTGTTTTCCTTAATAATTAACAAGTGCTGCTGACTAACCTTCCAGTATAAAATGTGCACCTTATCGAAAGGGAGCGGACACAGGTTAGAACAGCTCACTTGGGATATCAAAATAAGAAGTGTGATTAAATCATTAAAGATTTAGAGGTTGACATTAAGGGATGAAAGGTGGAATTACTGTAAATATAAAACTGTTCAGCATTAAATGGAATGTGTTACACTTGAAACAGTCTTTCAAAGTGCTAACATTTCAGCATTAATTATTAATAGAAACTGACAGCTCATTTTTAATTTGAGCCTAATGACAAGGTTCCTTAAGAGATAAATACAACACACTGGCTCAGAGGGTTTGTGTATCTTTTGAAAGGCTCTCTAGGTTGTCTAGATCTGAATCTGAAAATTCCTCATAAGATATCAGTCTGTCCACAGAAGTAAAAGAAAAAGCTCCAACAATTCAATGAGTACCAGCCCTCCCTTTGGAGATACCTGCCCCACATCAGCAGAGTGCCACAGGCAGCATTGCCCCCCTCTGCTACACATACAGATGGGCATGGGAAAAGTCTCAAGGGTGCACCACCAGCCTTTCATCACCCCCTTCCCCACCAGACAAGCTTTGGAAAATGTGTGTTTAGTTTTCTGAGTGCTTTTCTTATCAGACCACAAACATCATGTTCACCCGTCACTAATCACATAATGTCTTTGGAGCAATTACCCATCTCCTTTCCCTATTTGTCATAATTTTGAGTTATGTCACCAAAACAATGAGTTTTAGGACCCAGTCTCCATCACTCAGGAGTTAAGTCACTGCCATCAGGGATTAGGAGGACAAGACATACATCACAAACAAGGAAGACACATACTCCAAAAAGAAAGTACAGGACCACAGGTCAGGCCAGGCAGAAGGACCTTTGGTAAAAACTGCTGTTTCTGCATCACCTCCACTGATCCAAATAAACTTTTGAAGTCTCAGCTATCAATAAAAATACCATTATTATATTTCTGCAATTGAAACTTGAACTAAAATATTCAATGAAAAAAAAATGCATTTTAGATCTGAAACAGGATCTATTCAATGATATCTATATTACATAAAGCACATTAAATGTTTTGTAACTCAAAATATTTGTAGGAGCAGCTCAGCTGGTCCTTTGGGACACTACAACTCTCCTAGGAGTGTGAAGTTCTAAATAATCCGTCGGAATGGGGGTCAAACTTGGCTTGCTAGATTTGGCAGGTGTAAAGGCTCGTGAGTGACAGTGCACTTCCTTCCAGCCATGCAAACAAGCTGCAGCGAGGAGGCTGACTGAAGATATATTGCCATTGCATTCCTACAGGGAGGTGGGAAATGGGGGAGATGGAAAGAAAGCGTGGATGGGGCAAGTAGTGGGCAAAATAAAAAGAAAGAAAACAAACACCCCATGTTTTAGGATATGGCTGAGAAAAATTTCAGTAGAAAGCAGAAGGTACATGCTGATAGTTTTATCTGCTCTTACTGACATTCAGAATTCCTCAGGGACTGGAAAGAAACGAGGCAGTTTGCAAGCTGGGCTTTCACTGTGCACAAGCCTGTCTCACAATATGATAGGAATTAACTTGTGTCTACAAAAAGGCAATATTTGGCAAAGAAGGGCACTGAGGCCGTGAGGCTGTCAAATTAAAGGACATTCAGAGAAGAAAAGCTCTCATATACTGGCTTAATTCAAGCATCAGGATAAAGGAAGGGTAAATAAGGGTAATAAAGAGGAAGTAAGAAATCACTGCTTGAGAATATGCTGTGATTTCACTGCAAAGCCTGCTGATGTGAATATTTTGGGGCTTGGCTTTTCTGTTTACTCTGTGCTTTTGTTTGGCTTCAAAGGCATTTGTGCTAGAAGTAGCATGTTAGGAGGATCAAAGTTACAAGATGACTTCTGGGAAAAACATTTATATAAAACACTCAGAACCTGACTTCTGGTGCTATCTTGGAGTTAGTGTTCACTGAGTTGCTTTTTGGCACACACAGTTCCTATAGCTTATAGGAAATCTGATGAAATCAGATGTGTTCCCCATCAGTGTCAAACAATCTAACTGTACTTGCTCATGGTAATGTCCAAGTATTGGATCTGGAGTAATTAAAAATAACATTTGGAAAGCAAGTATTTTGGGTTTTTTTAAGCTGTTTTACAGAGATTTTGCATGATCTCTGCCCATAACTAAACACCTGTATTCTGGAAAGTGGAAAAGCTGAGCTAAGAAATGCTTTTCAGTTTATATACAAAATAAAATTGCTAAATTCACCTAAATGAACCATTTAAAGCAAATTGCTTTCCCAGTACTACTCAGGACTATTTGCCATTTAGGAGTTGTTAGAGAAGTATGAAACATACCTAATGAAATACACAGCCATACAAAAGTCAAGGCTTTTTTTACAAGTCATTCTGTAATGAAAGATGAGGCATTTTCTTGTAAAAATGTTGCCAGTGTGTATATTTCTAAAGCATATTAAGAAATGTACAATCAGAAGCAGCATGCTGTTCTACCTTCTGCTCATTTCCTTGAAAAAGTTCCTGTCACAAATAGAAATGGTATCTGAAAAGACCCAGAGAGTGCATCTTTTCTAGGAAAAAGAAAAGATTTCCTCTTCATTTGAAGATCTGATTCCAGGGATGACAAGGCAGTTTGCAATTTCAGCATGTCTCCCGATTTTTATAAAAGAGAGGAACAACAGCTTCAAAGGCCCAGCTCCCAAGTCTGAAACCCTTTTGTAAATTCATCTCGACTCCTAAGTATCTGCTTTAATAAGCTGGTGTCAATACATGCATTACACTTGTACATATGAAGGTCACATATCGGTCTGATTGTTGTCCTGACAGCCTCATCCCACTCCAGCTTTCCCAGAGCCTTCTGTGTTCCCTCCCTTGTGTTTTACAGTCACAAACCTACACTGCAGGCTTCCTGTGTCCCAGCAAAGGCAGCTCCCCTACACCAGGGGAACAACCGTGTTCTGTGCCATGTTTGGAGGCTGCTCATACAACAGTACATGTCAGTATTTTCACTAGCTGCAAGACAGGATTTAATTTGCAGCTTGGCCACAACAGATGCACACCACACAGAAAAAGCTGTAATACACTACCTACACATACTTCTTCGAGGCTACACAGCCTTCTTCTGCACCAAGTATACACATCCCATTTTATGACATTTCAAGTAAGGGCAGCAAGTGTTGATATCACACATCTCAGTACGTCAGAGCCCTATGACACCCTCTCAAGGGCTTTGAAACTAGCAATGTATACTGCACATGATCTGCCTTGCATGCAGACCAGAAAGGGTTCCATATTTCCCACCTCTCCTTCCCGCTTCCTAACTTCACAACCACCTCAACTGAGCATCTATAGAAAACAAAAAAGACAAACAGACAAAAGAAATCACGAACTTTACTCGTAGTTTAGCAACAAACCTTGGCTGGCAGAGACCTGAGCCACCATATAGGACAGATTACCACTAGCAATTCTCACGTATACCTAAAGGTTAATGATTTATGCAAGGATTTTAGAAGACAACAGCAGCTCTAAGCTCACAAATAAAAATATTTTATTTTCTAACAATATATTCATCAATAAAACAAATGTAAAGCATCATTCTAAAAACACAAAGCATTGTTTCAAGATTTCTTATTTTTCAGTGAGATACTCTCCTGGGGTTTTGTTTTGTTTTCTGTCTGCAGTGAGTTTCCAAAAGTGGTAGAAGGGCCTCAGTAACTATCTCCTGGCTTGCACTCCACAGTCCCCACTCAAGGCCAGCCCTTCAGCCAGGACAAACCTGAGCTACAGCCCCTGATGTCACTGGAGTTTTTCTGCTGTGCTGCAGATGGGCCCTGGCTCCTGCAGCTCTCATGTACATGATAGCCCTTCCAGTACATGATGCTTTATGGAGGCAGCATTCATGCAAACACGACTCCTTGCTCTTTGAAAGGCAGACCTCTCCTACAGCCTAACACCGACAACTTGTACACCCGAAGGAACCATGCTGAAATGGCACCAGGAAATTTTTTTATTACTGTTTCATCTTGTCAAGACTGGAAGATTAGAAGGTGCGCATTTTTGAAGTGGCATACAAAGGGTGGAGTAGTGGGAGTTTAGGAGGCTCTGCCAAGGAAGAAGAATGCAAGCTGCATGTTTGGAGCACTTGGCAATAGGCCCTGCAAGTCTCTCGACATGGGGAAGGAGGAGGAGATGGAACCAAAGCAAACAAGACAAGTCTGAGCCTTGGAGATAGGCAGGGAGGGGCACAAAGCTCTAGCCAGGGAGAAAAGGCAAGAAGCTAAGTTCACCTGCCATGTTGAAGGACAAGAGTACATCAATGGGAAATGTCTTGGAGACAGCTGAAGCACTGAAATTTGGGGGTAAAAAATAAATTAAGATAGGACCTATCAAATAGGTGCAGAGGTTAAATCACATAAGAGGAGCTGGTAAGGCAGAGAACCACAAAAATCAATAAAACAGAGTTTAGGAGGAAAGATGCTGCTTATAGCAATGCTGACTGGAAAAAAATTGAATGGGACAATGAAAACCAAGGTAAAGAAAAGTAAATGTGAATCCCTGCATAAATTGGAAATCCTAGTACATATCCTCCTGGAGAGCTGAGACAAAAGCCAGCTCAGGTAGTGTAAGCTGGCACAGCTCCACTAAAAGGCAAGGCTACCTTTCCCATCACCAAGTCAGCCTTCTCCAGGCTCCTTGTGCACTGTCCCTCAGTACTTTATTAACTATATCGCATATGTGCAGGCATACAAGGCTAACAGAGTGGTCTCACCATCAGCCTTAAGAAGTGCCATAAATTGTATTTGAGATAGGTAGCAGAAGTGGCATAAAAATACGAATATTGACTTTTATCCATTACTGACAGACACTCCCATAAAGAAAAAAAAACTAAGGAGGCTTATTGTGTAATTGTTCAACACAATGATTTACTGCGCAATTCTGCAAAGCTTATCGTGTAACTCATTGTGAAACTCTCTGATTTACTGTGAACACAGCAGAGCTTATCACAATGCTTCTGTGGGAAAGACTTGGCACCAGCTTGGGATAGGGTTTCACAGATCATTAATGATGACTGACAGGTTCATTTCAAATGAGTTATAAAAGTTCACTGTACAAAATTATCATGCTTTGTGATACTCAGTATTTTAACATCAGTGCTGTATAAACATTCCTTACCACCAAGAAATTATTGAACAAGAACATATAATACTGGCTTGGTTTACATTTCTCTCATGTTATATATATTATCAACAGAGTCAACCTTCACCTTTTCATGGTCTATACATGAAAAATGGAAACACTTCACTTTTTCTTCAGATTGGACTGCGTGAGATATGTACAACCCTTCAACCCAATTATGAAAAGCTAAATGCTCTCAGTTTGGGTAAAATATTTTCAAAATCGTAAATCTTATCGTAAATTTTATAATGGGAGACACATTTATAAAATACTAAGTGTGTGTCTGACATGTCAGATAAAGTCCAGCATGAAAATAATGTAAATTCCACTTAGCCAAATGTTCACCTGGTTTTCTTTTTGCTTGGCTGGGCATATTAAACTTGAACAAATAGGATAAATGTGATTTTAGTGGAATTCCTATGCTTGAGGCAGTCCTGACAAAACTGGAATCAGGTGTTGTAAGTGGGGAGGTACCATCAGGTTTGTGTGGCTCTGAACCCATGCCATGCTAGAACCACACAGAAACAGCAAGTTTGCCTTTCTTTACAAAGTCTGAAAAGGAATGGATGAAAATACCACTTCAATTACATGGACAATCTGTTGAAAGTTAAATGCAAAACTGAAGAGGCCATCCAGCAGGTACCACCAGTTCAGGCCAATTCACTGTCAAATCTCACATACAGCACAAAACTGACTACTTGCTGAAGCCCTTCACACAGGCCAACAGCGATTTTAAACATCCATTTCCCCCTTCCCCATCTTTTAAACAGTAAAACTGGGCTTTACAGATCAAGCCTTCATCTCATGTGGCCACACTACAAATTGCACGTTATTCTACCATGGAAAAGCTCATACATTAATATTTTTATCCTAAGTAAAGGGAAGATCAGGAAATGCTTAATGCCCAGTTTATTTACAATAGTCCAGTGCACATCATTGTACAGCACAGCCAGGTGACCTTTCCTTGTGTTGTTCAAACAGGTGGATGCCAAGACTTGCTTTCCTTACAATGGACAAAAGCCAAAGCTGTTGCAGTCCTCCAGTGGCGTTCAGTGCTGTAAAGACGCCCAGCTCAGCCCCCAGTGTATCACGGCAGGCTGCCCTTCCCACTCCTACCAGAGCAGCCTTAAAGGAAGCAAAATACAACCCTGAGGACAAATCAAATGTCCCCATCAAGATGGGCCTGTGCAAATCTCTCACTCTTAAACCCTGTTCAGTGTTGATACGAAAAAGATACAAGTGTGGCTCTGCTGCCCTAGCTGTGACCATTCGTACTCAGTCAGGTGTAGACTTGGTAAAAACAGGCTGTGAAACTGCAGCTGAAAATGGCAGCTTGGATACATCTCGAACTACTCTGTGCTTCTGGAGAAGGGTTTGTTTAGGTAGCCCCATTAACAGCCCACAGCTCTTCAGGCAGTGGGATGAGGGGAAGAGCAAAAGCATGCTGGTGCCATGGAGACTCACACAACTCCAGTACCATGGCAAAGAGCAAGTTTCTTTTACAAACAAGATGAATTCACACTAAGGTGTTTTTGGATCACACTGAGTTAGCCACGACCACAAGAGGAGTCTTAAAGCAATCTGTTTCTAAAAGGACCCACCCAGTTTTCATTGTTCCTGTTGCAAAAAAGCGTTTAAACACATTTTGCATTGTTACAAGAACACTGAGCCAGCATAGCCAAAGAACTGCCTCAGCTTTCGCTTTTCAATGAATCAGTGATTTACTTCCATTACTTATACTGGAAAACAGCAGGATTTCTAACTCCCGTAATTAATTTTCAATACTGTAGAAGACTGAGCACCTGATTCACTGACTACAAAGGGACCAGAGCACATGTTTCAGTTTAAGCATGTGACAAACTGTTTCAAGTAATCGGGGCGAAGGAAGTGTGCAGTGGCATCTGCTGTAGGTGCTTCCACAGCATCATTTTCCTCCTCATCTGCTAACATGAATCAGTGCTATCTTGCCACTGGACTGGCTGACCTATTAAAAATGTATCTGGACATACAGCTGTACCCTGTGATATACAGTTAGCACTGTTCCGTCAGATTGATTTAGAGAAAGGAATATGCTTATCTGGAAAGGTAAAATTCACAAGGCAGAAAAGGAACAGCTGGCAAGTCTTAAAGACAAAGGGGAGGCTCTCTTCAGACACTTTTCTTGTATAATTTATGCTGTAGACATTTTACTCTGTCTAATTGCCCCATTTCAATCTAATGTCAGTTAATCAATGACTTCTGCATAGCATGGAGGTGAACCCTGGATGAAGAACAAACGCATAAATTTGGTCTGCCTTTTTGCAGGCTCTACTTACAGTGCCTCATCTTTTGCATTTGCTTTCTGGAATTGAAATTTCTTCTCTTTTGACTCATCCCCAGCAAACACCCACGCTCTCCCTCTTTTGAGTCACAGCGTTTTTGTATTTTTAAATCATGATTACACTTCTGTAAAATGTAGATTTCTGAAGTATCTCACCACTGCTTTTTACTATTGTTGTTTTATTATTCTGTTATTTTTATTTGGAAGGTTGGCTTCTCAAGCCTCTCCAGGTGGTAAGATCTCAGATATATCATGAAACAAACATCGTGACTTTTTGCATTGCTTCTAAAGTCCTGATTTCATGCCTTTCTTTCCCTTACTCAATATATTCAAACATACTTTTAAAACGAGAACGTATTATCCCAAGTACTTGGAGGGACCCACAGGTTTTTTTTAATCTTCCAGGCTAATCTATGTAAAGCAGTTGGAAACAAAAAATATTCAGAGATTATGCCAATCACACCCCACATGTAAAGGATCTGATCTGGCAGGTGCTCCACTCTATGACTTTGTGGGATGAAGCCCATATTCTTCTGTTACCTCCACACTAATACTACATTTAAACAGACACACATACAAATACACTTGTAGATATCCTGGAGGAAAACCCTACACCTATCCCACAGAAGCAGATTCTTGCTTCTCCTTCAAACTTGCCCTATCAGAATCCAGCAAAATAAATAGAGACTGTTTCATATTTTTTAATGAAAACTGGAAAACCTGCCCAAGCAGTAGCTTAACTGAGTGTAAGGTTTGAAACTTGTAGGTAGCTATCCTCTGTCCTCCTGGAGGCCAGATAAACCTGGTATGGAGTTGGACAAAAATATAGGAAAACCATTGAAGTTTCCCATATTTTTTTCTAAATGGTGGAGAAATGTAATATAAGATGCTTTATCCCTTTTCTTTAAACGGCCTACACACGCAAGTTGTTCCACTAAATATATGAAACAGTGCCCCAGGTTTCTTAAGAGCTGCATGTTTATTGAGGAGGTATTTTGGAGAATTTTAACTTGATCCATCCCGCAGCAAATAACCGTAGTTCTTCTCTTGAAGCAATCCAGGAAATTTGGATCAACTCATTATCTAACACTCCCTCCCAAAAAAACCAAGCTAAGGCAAATCCTCCAGCTTCTTCTCTGCTCCCAAGAACCACCACCTCAAGTCTTCTACCACTGCCTGCACAAAACACATGCCAGGAGGCTTGCAGTTTGATTTACAAAATTCTTGAACAATAGCTTGGGTTTGCACAGAATAGGTAGGCACAAGACCAGGCAGGTGAGCAAGCACTGATTACCACAGAAACCTGTTGGCTGCATAGATCAAAGGAGAGCAAAACCTCAGCTGCAGCTGTGTCAGCTCAGCTTCCACCAGCTGCATCCCTGCAGGAGCTGCAGCCCCTGTCCCCATGTCTCTGAGGAAAAATCTGGAACGCTAGATCTGAAAAGCAATTGCAGAAAAATTGCTCCAAGATATCCAATTTAGCTACTTTTTTTATTCTCCTGAGAAATCTTGCCTTTCTAATATGAAATAGGTTATAGAGACATGGGGCAGGGGAGATTCCTCCAAGTTAAGTAAATTCCATTAAAGTATTTACTTACCTCAACTAACCCACAACTTCTTCCAGCAGGACAGGGAGGCAGGATCAGGACCAGGCACAAAACAGCTGGTGGGGAGAGCAGGGCAGCTTCAACCACAAGTCCCAACATCAGGCACATTCACAGCAACGACACAGGCCTGGGGGCCAAGCTCAGGGGAGAGCCGGCAGGGCAGGGCAGGGTCAGAACCAGACACACTCCACAGACTGCCACACTGACAGGACAGCTCTGCCACCAAGCCTGGAGACCCAGACACAGGCCAGAGGCCACAGCAGCAGCGTGCACACCCCAGGAGCTGGAGACAGCAGCCCGACAGCACGGGTGAGAAACAGAGAGTGCAAAGGGCTGAGCTTAAATCCCGAGTCCTGGGAGGGCGTGGGATGCCCCAGGTGAGGCTGGTCAAGGGCATCAACACCTATCAGTGCCTCAGGGCACCTGACACCTCATTTATAGCTCAATTCATTCCTGTCCACATTTACAGCAAAATGCGGGGTTAGACTGCATTATATCACCTGCTTAAAAAAAACAACAACAACAACAACAAAAAAAACCAACAAAAACAAAAAACCACAACCATCACCCACCACAGTAAACTCTAGTGAAAATATTGAGAGACACCTCTATTAAAAATACCAGCTGTGATATCCAGCCTCAGAAGGGATATGAAGTTTTATTCAATATTTCCTACTTGAACTCAACATTCTGCTCAGGGAGCTACAGTAGTGCACAATCATAACCTTCTCTTATTTACCACAACAGTCTACTGTATTGTGTCACATTGGTGCTGGTACAAAATTTATTTAATATAATTTTTCAGTTGTAAATTACAGCTCCAAAATTTTCCATATGCTTTATTCAATACACATTGAACTGTTATGTTAATTGTTCCAAAATAAATGGAATTTGTCATCAAAGAACAGATCAAGATCCCACTAACTTAAAACAGCCTTTTTCTTCTGCCTGAAAAGAGCAGGATTACCTGGGGATATTTTTTTCCTTTGCCAAAGGAGAGAATCAGACCGATGAGAGTTTGGCTCATCAGGAACATGTATAATGTATTTTATCTTCAGTTTTTGAGAAAACCCTGTGTCAGAAACGTGTATTGTAGGTGGAATAAATTCACTGCTGTATAAAATTAGAAATCATTCTGAGATCACATGTAAAACAAACACGGTCAACAATAAGGGTTTTTTTTTTTGTTTTAAAAGCTATTTGATTTGTGGTAATATTCTTCTTCTAATACACTATCATTAGTATTTTATTGATCTCAAAGTTCTTGGTATTTCAAAGGCTCTGATTAAAGTTTTCTCCAAATACAAGAAAAAAATCTATTGTACCAATTATATGAGCAATCTGAAGTCTGTAGCGTGTGCCGCTTTACAGGACAAAACAGTAGCAAAAGGAAATAAAAGCCAGTGTCAATCTTCAATGAAATTAACACAATTTAAAGCTGCTCCAGGCAAAACAATGAAATCTGTAATTTATCAGCACTGGATAACATCACCAGGAGAATTATTTAATGATTAACTACAGTGGGCTGGAGCCTGAGGTGAGGCGTATTGGCTTACGGCTTCTCTTGGAGCGTGCTCTGCCTCAGAGCTGAAACACTGGCCATTGCCACTGGAGAATAAACCCCAGCAGGGCTGCCCTGCTGCCTGGGACATGACCGGGGCAAGGGGAATATGGAGACAACCTCTGCACCAGCTTTGCAAGTGTAGGAGTGTTCTGGACTGGCAATGAAAGCACTGATGCATTGGAACAGCTTTAAATGCAAAACCAATAAAACCACTCACCATAGGAAGGCCAGAAGCTGCTCTGTCACTGATGCAGATTTTATCATTGCCCCTTGTAGAAACAGGATTTCACACCAAGTATTTTTTTGCTCTAAAGAACTGAAAACGGGAAGGAGCTTCATGTTAGTATTTAATATTGTAGCTTAAGTACGGTAAATTACATTTCTGCCCTTCATAGAAGCAGTCTGCTTCTATGACTAAACAGATTTTTGTGTCAGAGCTTAATGACAGGGCTAAGAGTGACCAGGGGAAGCCAAGGGGAGAGTTGCCACATTTATCAGCCTCTCATGGAGCTCAGAAACACAAACAGCATTCCAGAATGAGGGACCAACAACCTGTCTCTACCCTAGAAATAAGGAAAAAGGGACTAACTAACAAGATACTGGAGTCACAGAGAGGCCAAACTGATGTAACCAAGAGCAGACCGCCCTGGGAATGACCTAATATGGTTTGTGAGCACACATGCACCTCTCATCCTTGCACATAGTTGGGTTGCTCAGCTTTGGTGACCACTGCTGGGTGTTCCCCACCAGCCTCTGCCTGCATATTTCACAGCACCAGCACGGGCGGGCTGAGCCAACCCAGCAGTGCAGGGTGCTTGTGGCCAGCTCCCTGCAGGGCCACCCACGTCCTGCCCAGCAGCGCAGGGTGCCTGTGGCCAGCACCCTGCAGGGCCACCCACGTCCTGCCCAGCAGCGCAGGGTGCCTGTGGCCAGCTCCCTGCAGGGCCACCCACGTCCTGCCCAGCAGTGCAGGGTGCCTGTGGCCAGCACCCTGCAGGGCCACCCACGTCCTGCCCAGCAGCGCAGGGTGCCTGTGGCCAGCTCCCTGCAGGGCCACCCACGTCCTGCCCAGCCCCAGCACGGCCCTGCTGCTGCCTTGGAGCACACTGGCCTCGGGTTCACATGAAGGACACAGCTCAGCTGGGCAAGGCAGACAGGTCCATCCCGGCAGTGCCACCCAGCATCTGCTCCTGGGGACAGCCACAGGATCCCTACACACCTCAAAGGGATGAATTCCAAGCAGTATTTGGGAAAGTTGAAGAGCTGTTGGCTTTTCCATGTAGCTGAACGGCTCCCAGCTGAAGTGTGAGCTCCAGACTTGTCCCTGGCCCTGCCACTGTTGCTTGGCTCTTGCCCAGGGCTGCTGGCTTGGTCCTGGCACCTTCCAGCTCTGGGATGGGGATTCTGACTGCAGGTGTGTGAAAGACTCCACCAGGATGGAGCCAGAAAGCTTTGGAGCAAGTGTAATTCCTCTCCTGGGAGCAGCGCCCTTGTCCGTGAAGCTATGCCTCTGTGGCTTTCTATGGCCGATGAGCAAGGAAGACACCTATAATTCCTTTTATTATATTTTGTAGCCTGAAGACAGTGAAAGTGTTGAGACAGAAATATCCTAGATCAACTTCTCCATCATGATAATCAAATAGTGCATGGGCTGTTGATTTAATAATGTATTTTTGCTATAGAGATGCTAAGAGTGTGTAAAGTATCTTCATTTTTAAGTATTACAGTCATTGCAATCCATTGGGACATTAGCTATGTGTTACCTTGGTCATTTTGTGTCTGGGTTCTTTCAAATTTGTCATTTTTATGCACTCTCCAAAATGTCTTCAGACTGGCAAATCTTTTTTCATTGTAATTTCTGGGATGAACATCAACAAAGTTCTCATTGCTACAATTAACAAAATAAGGCTGCGTCTCCAAAAGATGATTGTCAGTAATATCTACACACAGATTGTACTATTCTCCTTTTAAGTCTTGCTGCCGATTAAGAGGGTGGATTTTTTTTCCTGAAGAATATGTTGTTTTTCTAGTTTGCTATTAGCCTCCACAAATGACTGTGTGATGCAGTTTTGTGTCTCCAAGCCTACAGTAAAGGAGAAACATTTTGTAGAATTTTCTTTTGCTCTTGAATTTTTCAACATGCACATGGGATAAGAATGTAACAAGACTCCAATAGAATTTTATAATTGGATCAAAACACAGTTCACCCACATATAAGCTGGATTGGTTGTGATAGATGTCAGGAGAAATTCTAAGGCAATACTAAAATTCTTTTATTCCATAACTGCCAAATAAAATAGTACTAAAAGCCCGTGAGCAAAAGCCTCCTGGTTTGGCTGGGTTTAAATAGGAAAAGAGTAATCAGATAGTGGATGAGGCATCAGTAAAATCAAATTATGTGAAGCCAAATGATACAATTGCCGTACCACCCTCCCTACCTCCATTTCTGTTTCAGTTCTGAACACATTAATCACGGTTAGATCATTTGCACCTCGAATCCAAACCAGGTATGCTATCCCATCTTTGGGAATAACCAGAGGCTGAAACCCCTATCAGTGTGTGTAATATCTCCTCGCAGCTCCCCTGGCTGCTATTGAGACCTCATCAGATCTGGTCAGCCGCCCAGATGGGAGCGGCTGGCCAGAGTGTGCGCGTCTTTCTGGGTTATTTACACGGAAGCTGAAACACCGACGTGCCTGCTTCCAAGAAGAGGCACTGATGTTTTCTCAAGGCTCTACAGCCGGTGCCTCCCACCCGTCCGGGCCGAAGGATCCTACCGGCCCGCACCGCAAAGCCGAGGTTTCGGGGGTCCCGTTCATCCGCGCTGCCCCACGGCCGGGCTGTCGCACACCCCAGAGCTGCTGCCGGCCCGGAGCCTCCTGGCACCGGAGTTCAGCCTCTTTTCTCCGCGCCGTGTAGGGCCAGCCCCTTCTTTCGGCGCCGAGCTGTCCCACACAGCGCTCTGAGCCGGGAGCGCCGGTGGGCGAGCTCCAGAGAGCAGCAACCCTTCCCACACCGGCAGCCGGGAGCTGCGCCATCAGCTGCCTTCCCGGGCCTGCAGGACCCAGCCTCAGACACTCCAGGCTCCAAAAGCACGAGCGGTGTACGACGGCCGCTGCCAAAACGCTCCCGACTCTAGACGAAGCACACGGAGGAGCAGCGCCGGAGCCGTCGCGGGCCGCGCTCCGCCCCTGGCAGAGCCCCCGGGCCGCCCCGGCCGCGGGCCGCGCTGAGCTCGGCGTGCCCCGGCCGCCGGCACGGCCTCAGCCCGGCCCGCGCCCCGGGGAGACGCGGCCAAGGCAGCGAGGGCCGAGCGAGCGCCAGCCCGCCCCGAGCCCTGCTGCAGCCTCCCATTGTTGTGTGCGGTGCCTGGATTGTATGTCAGCGATGCAACATAATTAATTACATTTAGATTAGATGAGAACGCATTAGACACAGTGAGACGCTACCTTCTTGCTTGTCCATCCCTGGAAGAACTGGATGCAGTTTCTTTCCTTATGCATATTCCTTTAATAATATATTTGTCACAAGGATTCTTCCTACACCCATCTGGCATATAGATATTTTTCCAAATTTGTCATTTTTTATGTTCCAAAACCTATTTTACTTCAGATGCTTTCATAATGAAGCAGCAAAAGCCTGCCATAGCTTGATATATGGAGCAGAAATCACATCTGTGCCAGCCTGTTTTCTAATCAGATAAAGCACTGAATACCTGCAGTGCTTTTTCTTCTGGCCTTTGAATAGATGTACCTGAGTGATTTCCAGTGCTCATCTAGCTTTGCATTTACAATTACTACAAAATACCATTCCTACTTCTAGCTTTCAGCTAATTTCAGTGCTTTTAAAGCAAAAGAAAAAGAACCATTAGAATCGTCTAGTGGTCCCGTCCCCCCCCCCCCCCCCCCCCCCCCCCCAATGCAAACCATGGAAAGTCATTCTGCAACTTGGGCATCAGCCCAAACACTCGTGCTTGAATTAGAGTGTACTTTTCAGAAGGACATTTGCCCTCATTTCTCCTTTTAATGTTGTCAATCACACCATATAATCTAGATATCTGCTACTAATGAGGAGTGAAATGGGCAACAGAGTGTGGACTTCAGTGAGTTTGTTCTTACCAAATTTGGGCTCCAGACAGAAGGAGAAAAAGAGGTTTTTCACCAGCAGCATAAGTCTGGTGCAAGGAACTTCACTTAACAGAGTCACAGGAAGATGCTTCTACTTTTTTCTGAGCCGTCACCTGCTCTGCTGTGGCCTGGCTCCTCACCACTGCCTGCTCCTTTGCATGCACTCAAACAACAGGCAGGATGGATTCTGCAGGAGATAATTTCATCTGAAGCCACATTAACTCCCCAGACACACTGTCTGCTTCTCGTGGTACATCCCAAGAGAGGCTTCGTTGGCACAGCAGAGACAGGAAGGCTGATGGTTTGTGGCACTCCCCTATGCCAAATCCCAGGAGAGACTTCCTCCTACTTTGAATTTCCTCTGTTCATATAAAGCAAAAGGACAATCTGAGCCATTGCTCTCAGTATACTTCAAAACACAGTTTGAAGTGTGAATTTTTCAATATTTGAAGCATTGGCTTTTATGATTTATTTATTGATATTCCAGGACAAGCATCACAGAGTGAGGCTGGCACCTACTCCAAATATAACAACAATCACTGAATGAATAGCAGTATTTTCATAGACATTTTGTCCATTACCATGCAGATAAATTTTGTCTCTGTATAATAACACAAAGATATCAAGATGATAAGATCAAGCACGTTGGAGAAACACTAAAAATATCCAACGCAGAACCACAACAGTTCATATTGTTTCATTTCTGACAACAGCATGTGCTTTATGAACAGAGCCCGGCTTTATAGTGGGTGTGACTCAGGCATCGGAGGTGTGCAGGGTTTGCTGTCTTTTATCCCTCGAGTCCACCTTGCAATATTGCTGGTATCCGTGTGTAACAGATAGTGTTGTGCACTGGGCTGGAAGATAATAAATAGATGTGAGCTGATGATTTACAGGAGGGTGCTTGGAACTCCTTGAACCGCTGGGGAAGGGAAACTGTGCTGGTACAAGGTTGTGCTGTCAACCTCGCAATAGTTTTTCCTCTCTCCAGAGGGCAATTTCTCCAAGATGTAACTTGCTTCCTGCCTCATCATCTGGAAATTCACAAATCAGAGGAATTGTAGTTAATTACTAAAATGGCTGATCCATAGATCCTTAGCTGTCAGAGCCTGGGGGGGGGAGGGGTTTAATTGTTGTTTTCCTCTGAAAAGATTTCTCCTAAAGTGATGAAATAACTCAAATTAATGAAGATTGCAAATAGAAGACTTTTGCGATTATTTCCAGTTGTTGCAAGAATTGCTTATTTAAAATGCATTGCATTCTTAAGTGAAGAAACTGAAATTTCTCCAAACATCCAGAATAAATTTAGCCCTAAAACATTCATAACGAAGGATGAATGCATATCCAGGCTACGACTGCATGTGATCTCTGATCATACAGTAGTTAAGTTATACAATCACAGTGATTTATGGTACTAAACTGTGGAGCCTCATATCTGCAGGGTTGTGGGTAAAGGGGTGGTACTCTCATCAATCAAAAGACTATACTTGTTCAGCATTTGGATAATTAAGGCAGACAGTAGAAAAAGCATGAAATAATATTTTTAAAAATGAAATCAGAATATCTATTTGCATATATTATTAAGCAATGCAGTGCTAAGACACCTTTTCAAAAAGCTTGCCTAGAAATCCACTCCTATTATCTTGTAGAACTTGATATATGTCTTCTTCAAATTCACGCTGAGGGTATTTGTAGAGTCGTTATATAATACACATACTGTCCTCGACTTAAAAAAACAGGATTACAAATAAAGGCTGTCTTTTCGGTTTATTCCAAGACATAAACAAAACAAAAAGAAAAAAAAAATTAAAAGCACAAGCAATTTTAAAGTATAAAATTCTGAAATTTCACTCATCCTATTGATAGTGCTTTTCTTTCAATTCACCAGTCCCAGGTAGTCAGGCATAATGAGGGGCTAGCACAGGGGAAATGTATTAATCAAACAATGTTCAAAAAAAAAAAAAGTTTAATTAACTGCATATTTTGTAAAAGCCACATTTCATTACTGTTTGTTAGGAAGATGGAAGCATGCACTGGAAACACTAATTCTAATTATTACTTGAAGTGGGAGTTTTTGGCAGAAGGTCAAGGAATAATAGAAGAATGTGTGAATCTGTGCTACAGCATAGCAGTAAGACTAATCATTTGAATACAGCCAGTTGCTTTTTCTTGGACTGTCTGTGTGCTGTTCAATGTTCTGGATGAATCTAACACAATCAGCCTGTTCTCTGGTGTATATCCACTTCCTGCTGACTCAGGGCAGCTTGCCTCTTCTGCCATTTATTAAAATGAAACATTCCTATTAAAAGACCATTTTTCAGAGAGATGACCAAATAGATATTAGTAATGACATTATTAAAACTATTTTGTTTAAAATGAACTGTCACACTTGTGTCTTGCAAAGCAACACAAACAAATCTATTTCATATAGTGAGAGATTGTTTCAAAAAGCTGGATTTCTTTCTTTCTATTAGAAGGTATTGCAGAGGGGATGTGATGTGTGCTCTAGGAAACCTCCAGCTTTTACAGCTATTAGAAAGGAGGAATATTGTTTCTAGTACTCTCCATAGCAAAAAATGTATAATTCATGGATTTCATTAACAGGCAAATATGATCCATGGTCTCCAATGTTAATATCTGCTAATAATCTATTAATGATTTTTAAAGTAAAGGGTAATAGAAACTTTTTGTATGAACAACATTTACTCGTGGCTGTGTTTTTCTCAAATTGTATAGTATAACCATGTATTGAATTACAACAGAAACAATGGAAATTAATTAACCTATGATTCTCAAATAAATATTTATTGAATATAAGGTCACATGGCCAATAATTTGAGATTTGCTAGTGAAAGACCCCATTTTCATCAGATGACAACATGCCTTAGAACAATTGTGCTAGGGAATGGAAAGGTACTTGTTCTATAACTATTGCTTGAAATGACCCCTAGAATTGGAGATAGGATTTGTACAGAGATTTCAGCTCCCCCATCAAATATGGATGGGGCAAGAAACAAAGAAATTTAACATACGTCTCAAAAACTTGGACCTTTTCAGTTCTCTTTGTAACAGCAGTGAATAGATGAGAGTTCATGGGGGTGCAACCTTGTTTAATGCTTTAGCATCAGCTACTCTCCATTTCCATGCTCTGTCTGAAACATTAGAGCTGTCAGTCTGAAAAAATGCCAAAACTCACTTCTTGCTTTGTCAGAGCAAACATTCAGCAACGGCAGGCAGATAAATCCAGGTTGGTGTTTTTTTTTTTTTAATTCTGAGTGTTTGCTGTTTGCAGGTTTGTATGTTTTGCCTCCAGCTTTCTGCAGCACAACCTCCCCAACTGAAACCCCAGCCCATTGTTGAGCCCTTCACCTTTCCCTCTCCACCAGAGGATCTGCCAAGGTAGTGATTCACTTCTGTATCAGAAACCACACAAAGAGAAACAGTGCAAGACACAGCCACATCTGCTCTTTGTTAAAAAACACATCTAAAGTAATGATGCTGTAGGCAACAATAAACCATTTTAATCAACTAATGGAAAGAAACATCCTGTCAAGGGCAGTTTTGATGATTTTCATTTTATAACCCATAAGTACTGGACAGTATTTTAGACCAGGGCTGAGGACTATTTCTCTGAGTCTGAAGAGTTTGTCTGAGGATAAGGAGAAAAAACTACTACGTCAATCCCCACAGCATCTCTCTATATTTTTAATAAAAATATTCCTGATATCACATAAATATGAGAAGAATGATGGACTTCTGAACATTTTTTAACAAATAAATATAGGGCTTTTTAAAAAACCAAATGTATGTATGATGTAAAAGCCCTTTATTGAACCAGCTACTCCCTTCTTAGAATGATGATTTCTCAGAGAAATGAGAACAAATTATGTAAGGTTGGGAAACACAGACAGGACTTTGAACCAGCACCTCAACTCACCCCTTTGTGGGTGACTCTGTGACATGCAGATCCTGACCAAAAGCTTGTGCCAGTGCGTTAATCTTCTAGTGTGATGACATTTTTCAGGCTAACTATGACTAAAAGGCAGTCTCTTAGCCACATTTTGTATGTTATACCTCTATTGTATCTTCCTTCCCTTTGAGGCATGGAAGAACACTTATGTGCTCATAACCCCTCCAGAAAAGAGAATTGCCTGAAAGCTGCTGCTGTGTGAATTGGGGAAGCTGGGTGGTGGGTCCACCACAAGAGAGGCGGTTCAGAAAACAGTTCATTTGCTCTTCATATTGACCCATATTTGTAGAAAAAAGGTTTTTTTCTTTAGTAGAGGCTACCTGTCAGTATAAACAATCACAATTGCATTCAAAATGAAAATACACCAATTTTGCACAACAAAAAAGCCTATTGGTACATAGACTTCACAATTCGTTATGGATTTCAGTAATTAAATGAATGAATGTAACAAGTTGATTAGACTTGAGAAGCTCTGAGAAAAGTCAGATCCATTTATACTGAAAAGTAGGACTCAGAAATAAATTATTCACAGTTGATTAGACTAAGACAAGCATTTCTCAAACAGTTCTCAATACTTCAGAAAAAGCGACATATTGAACTCTATTTTACCGTGAGGCTCAAAATGGCAATTAACAGTCCTAAGCTGCATATAAAACCCAGTATGAACCACGTTTACAAGAACACTGTGTGTGAATCAAATTACTTTATCTTTGGTTTGAAGAACTTAGAAATAATTGCCAATAAGTATTCATGTATAGGACCAGTTTTTTGAAACAAGTTATTTTAATTACTACTAGTGTCAGGAGTACGTGTAGGCGATTTTATTAGACTTAATGTGTTTAGTGAAACTCCCTGAACTGTAGCCGGTTTATTTCTGTAGAGGATGAAATATTTAATATAACTTTATTATTCTTACTTTCTAATATTGTATTTATTTCTAAATTAAATCCCAGCATTTGATGTTTTTTGTTGCATTCACAGAGAATACCAGGACAAAATACAGCAATGTATTTATCCTCCAAAACATCGAAACATCATGTAGACATGGCTTTCTATAGACCCCTTTTTTAAAACACATTCCTCTCAGGCTGCATGTATTTAGAGCCCTTTCCATTTGTACCCACACCTGGACCCCAACACAATGATAAGCAGAAGCTAGTCCATGAAAGAATGTGAATGGAAAAAAAAGAGAAAAATAGGAAAGGTCCCTAAGATGTGAACATCACGGTCCTGAAAAATTATAGAAATCCTTGATGACTTTCATTTAGCAGCTCTTTCACTTCTAGCAACATTTTTCTCAAACATGGAGTTCCTTGAACTTTCCACATCCAAATTACTAAGAAAATTAACAAACAAATTATATCAGCAACTCTGTCAGTAAATAATGCTAAGTAGGCAATTCCAAGATATCCATACAGGTGAATGCTCAAATCGCAGCATATGTCTAACAGCCTCTCAAGTAATACAACCTGAGGATTTGCTTCCTTTTCTGTTTTCCTTACCACCTGAGGCCATACACCCAGGCCATTTCCAACACTGCAGTGACAGTCAAACTGTCCAGAGCAGCTGCACAGCTCAGGACACTCCACTGCATCTGCCATGGCTGTGGGATGGGCAAGGCCATAGCCTGCCTGAAGGCACAGAAACATGCACTGAGGGGTCAGAGGCACAGAAACATGCACTCAGGGGTTACAGGCACAGAAACATGCACTCAGGGGTTACAGGCACAGAAACCTGCAATGAGGGGTCACAGGCACAATGCCACTGTCTCCTCCGTCCTCCAGGAGCAGACTCAGCCACCTCTACACCAGCAAGAGGGTTGAAGGAGTAAGGCAATAAAGGTAAAACAACGTCACACTTCACTATCCATATTTTTCGTCACCCAATTCCAAAGGTATTATCTTGAACATATCAGGTCCATGGGAAGGTTTACACATGTCTGCAAACCTTCATACTTCAAGGAACACAGCAGTTATGCACTTTGCTGGTGTGATATAAATTAGCACTTTCCCACTCTTCATTGCCACAATAAATCGACACAGAAAGAACTGTTGGTATATACAACAACATCAAAGAGCCTGGAATAGAAATAGTGAATTGCAGTTATAAAAATAAATTCCTGTAAAGAAGAGAGAAGCAAAAAGGAGACGAATGTTCTAATCTTACCTTCATCATAATCTTATTAGCATTTCTCAGTGAGTAGTTCAAGTATCAGTCTATACTCTTATGAATCTGTCTCATAAATATGTCAAGTACAAAGTATAGTTATTTTAATAGTCTGTGTTGGTGGCCCATCATGGATTTAATTAAGAGACAACTAGTGTATGAATTATGACACAAAAGCACCAAACTAAATGGAGAAATGTTTTACTGCAGATTTAAATCAGGGACACAGAAGTAATGATGATCTGGCTGTACAAACCTACCTTCATTTAATTAATACAGACCAGCACAGACCTGTTCATATAGAGGGGAAAAAAAAAAAAAAAAAAAAAAAAGTGGCATTAAAAAATAATGATTTAAGCTTTACTATGTTATTTATAAAGACATTTGCATTATCTCCAACAGCATTATGTTATTCAAAAATGTATGTTGGTTTGTGGCTCTTATTAAAATTAATTTTCAAAAGCCAGAAATGCACCTCCAATAAGAATTAGTAAAATACTACTTTCAGCTATCCGTTTTTCCAAAATGGAGCCTTTATTGAACCTCCTACCTTCCTTTGAAGGGTCTCACAATGCTCAAATCATTCTGTTACTAAATTGCCAATATCTTTCTAAGGTTGCAATGAAAACTGTTATTTTCCACAAAAATCTGCTCTTTTTCCATCTTTCTCCATCATTCTCCATCTTTCCCCATCTATTCAAAAAATGAGGGCATGCTCAGCACAGTGAGTTATGCAGGATTAGATGTTTGAGCACTGCACAATCCTTCCTGCTGTCATTTTGGTGCACAGCTTAGACTTGATAGGAGAATTGGCAAGATACACTGGTTTTAAGCAGTGCAAGAGCATATATTTTCACGTTTAAATTCTTTAAATTCATACTTATGAGTTCAACACTATTTTAGAAAGAAAGAATCCAGTAATTCCACGAAACCATTCCAGTATCTTGAACTGATCTTGCAAAATCATTGAGTGCCAACATCAGTTGCACTGAAGTCGAAAGCAAGGCTTACTATTGATGCTTAAGGGCACAGAAGCAGACTCTGACAAGAAACAGTTAATAATGTGCCTGTCTGGCTGTAAGAATTGATACCTGGGTCAACTACAGGAACCTTATTTATATATGATTTTCATGACTAGGACTTTGATTTTATTAACCTGATACAACAGGTACTAGCTATTTCATGTTAACTTTTATCAATTCAAGTGGCTTCCAGTCATTTAGAATAGAATAACCTTTAATTGGTTGGTTGGTCTAACAGGCAGTTGAAGTATTCAGAGATTTTATTAACCTTTTATTACTAAAGGAGAAGAAAAAAGACAGTAGCCAGCAAGCATCATTTAAGTGAACTTAGTCATTATTTTCAGAAAACACAGAGCTGTGGACTTTAGGTGCTCTCCAAACACCATGATTTGGACTGCCAGGAATGTAATAAAAACTGTAAATTGACACAAAAATGAAAGTACTTGGAAGACATAAATTCATAACTACTTTTCTTTTTTGGTGAAGAAAACATCAAAGGTTTGCAACTCAGCCTGGAAGGCAAAAATGGATAAAAAGATAGACCTTATAGTTTCAAAATACTTTTCTCTTAAATGAACAGTTGAAAATATCCATAAATCTCTTCCATTATCATTTTATTTGAAAAGCAGTCCAGTCTTTTGTGCCCGACATGTTTATTGTAAATCTATTATCATCTTTCGTGTTTGCATAAATTGTCCAAAAGTTCATCCTGTCTTGGCTGTCTTTCAGTATTCATTAGTACTGAAGTAATTTTTGGAATAAAAGAAGGGGAAAAATGCCCAGAAACTGAGATAATACAAAGAAAGAATAAGACTTCATATAACTAACAAGAGCAAACAGAACTTTATTCAGCTAAATTCACAGAAATTTTTTCTTTATTGAACTAACCTGTACGTAAGTGTGTAATAAATAACCACAGTCAGGACAAAATTCTAAACGATATATCATAAGCTAGTAATATAATCCCAAATAGATATTTATATGGACACTTAACTAGTAAAATGGTTCTTGTGACAGTCTGCTGTGAGCTGTCACCTGGATTTAGCATACCTTTGCACCTTCCTCTGATAGTAAGAATTACAGTGCAAAACCATAATGTGAGTCACAATCTTTCACCTTCTTCCTCAATTAAGAAGACAAATATAAAAATGAAGATAGTAACACTGAAAAAGAACTGTCATAGGGGTACAGCTTGAAACATGGGGCTGGCTGAAGCTCCTGTCTGAGGGGAGGGGCTGCACAGCTGAGGGCTCCTGCCCTGTCATGGGACAGAGGATTTAGGTGCCTCCAGGCTTTGGAGTGTGTCCTGGCTTAGCCACCCCCTCCATCTGGGATGTTCCCCACCATGTCCTGGCTTAGCCACCCCCTCCATCTGGGATGTTCCCCACCATGTCCTGGCTTAGCCACCCCCTCCATCCGGGATGTTCCCCACCATGTCCTGGCTTAGCCACCCCCTCCATCTGGGATGTTCCCCACCATGTCCTGGCTTAGCCACCCCCTCCATCCGGGATGTTCCCCAGCACCCACAGCCCGCCTGTTCCTCTCCATGGTCCTGCTTTGCGGTGCTTGGCTGTGCCATGGATGTTTGCAGGAGGCAGCACGAGCACGGTCTCCTTCC
The DNA here is from genome assembly GCF_015227805.2 of Hirundo rustica. NCBI lineage: Eukaryota > Metazoa > Chordata > Aves > Passeriformes > Hirundinidae > Hirundo > Hirundo rustica. The sequence continues at coordinate 18,516,554 of NC_053458.1, forward strand.
CATCAGGGAGGAAGGAACAAACGCAGAGCTTTCAACTTCTCAACAAACACTACCAAATTCTAGAGCTTCCTCTCAGGAATAATTAGAGGCACTTTGGGCGGCATTGTAACTGGAGCATCTAAACACCTTTTAGGTTGCTGTAGCACAAGGTAGTGACTTGATAAAAAGGGCTGAAAATCAAGGACATAATTTTGCTGAGTTATTCAAGTAACGAAGAGGTGAATAGGTAAGAAATACCTGTATTGCTTCGCTGCAACCAAAGGAACAAGGAAACCCAAAGCTTTCCAATTTAGACTCCCATGGAATCAAACCTGAAGATGTGCAGAAAGAAATTTACCCTGGTCTGTGCTCTACACAATGTGTTCATTAGATTTTAAAATAATAGGGCACTATATCTCTTTGCCTCAGGGCACAGTTTCTTGTGATTTCCATTAAAAGTCTTGTTGACAGCAGGGTTTGTTCAATGAAGTGTGAACCTAACAATGGTTTTATGGAGTTTTACAAAGTAACTTACATTCACAGAAAGCTCCCCACACCTCTGTATCAAAAACAATTTGCAGAATTAAATATTTAACAAACAAGTTTAAGATCTGCAGTGATTAAATTAGTGAGATAATTAGCAAGATATTTAAGGTTAATGTTTACAAGTAGGTTAATTATATCCTTTCCCAAATCTCTGTTTTCATTTTGTTTGACACATGTTGCAATAACAGTAAAAGTGAGGCCACGCTTGCAGAGGTGGCAGGCAAGGTAGCGTGCGTCAACAAAGGTGACTAAATACACAGATTCGAGGGAACTTTTCTCCAATATACAGTTAGAGCCTTATGTTCTTTATGTCCCAGCAATTCTCCATCTCTTAGGATCTGAATTCCTTTGAATAACACTTCAGATCTGTATAAATAAACATTTTCTACAGGACTTATGGGATTTCATGGCTTCAAGGCTCCATATAGCTCTCTGATGTTAATTACAAAAGTCACAGCATTTAGTCTACGTGAACAGCTCCTGTGTACAAGACTGCAGACCCAAGGCAATGCAGAGAGCTGAAATTCCCTCTGATTGGATGTCGATGAGGTTACTTCACGTTTATTGTAATGAAATTAAGAACAGAATCTGCTACAATGATCAGCAGGATGGTTGAGGAGAATCAAGAAGGGAATAATGTGCTTCAATAAAGTTTTAAAAAACTATTTAGCAGTTATTTGTGCAGAGGCAACAGAACATGCCATCTGAATTAACTTACATAAAGCTATTCTGAAAACATGTCAAGCCACTGTGGCCATGGGCTCTGAGAAACCAGGGAGCACAGCCATGCATGCAGTGCAGTGCTCCCCAGCCCCGAGCTCAGCTACAAGATGATGCTGTTGAAGGGAGAGGTGCTTTCCAGTAGCAGAAGAAACATTTTTCAAGCATCTGACACTGTTCCCTCTTCTTCCTGACAGAGACTGTACATTTGTTGTCTTCTCGGCACACCAGAGCCCAGGACCAAACTTCCCAAACCGTGATGGGAATAAAATCCCGCATATGGGGATGAGTCTCAAAATTTCCACCTCTAAAACAAGGGAAGTCAAGACCCAGATATTGTCAAACATTACGACATTTGATATTTAGGTCTTATTTAGACAGCACGTGTGATTTGCAACTATTACATCTGCCCCAGCACATTTTGCAAGGTTTCCTCCTTGGTGAAAATACAATGTGTAATCTGCTGAAGCCCTTCCAGTTCAACTGCCCTCCTCCAGCCACTGGCAGTTCATTTTTCATTCATTGCTGATTTTTGATTCTTCCATCTGGAAAGACAGTTGCCTTTCCCATAGGGTCAGGGCTGCTGGGGGCGTGTTCTCATGAGCCACGGGATCCCGTCCTGCCCCAGTCCCTTGGAATGAGCGCTGTTGGCTGTTGCCGCACAGCACGGGGGCTCCTGGAGAGGCTGTGCTACTTCTTATTCTAACATAACCCCAGTGCTCCCATTCCCTGGAATCAGGCCCATTCCTCCCCAGGAAGAGGGTTCTTTCTGGCTGTTGACTGACACCTGCTCTCCCACATGTGGACTCACGGCCCAGCCTTCCCTTGGGAGAAGCCCAGGCCCGGCTGCCAGGCCCAGCTTCTCCATCCCTCCCCTCGACTGTGGGGTCATAAAGCTGTTACGGCGAAAGCAAAGCACACTCGCCATGCCCCAGGGGAGGAGGGAAGCTGGGGCTGTGGGGGACGACTGGATAAAATGGTTTGTGTAAAACTTTCTCCACCTACCATTTTATTGAGCAAAAAGATGGATCTGGAAGTCTTATCCCTGCCTAGGGAGGATGTGCTTTTCTATACCTCTGCTACTATAGGAATCAACCTTCTGAGTGAAAGGAGTCACCTTTTAAACTAGAGTGAGCCACAGAAGCTGGTTCTTGTGTTCTGCATTCTAAGAAACTCACTGCACTATGTTTAAACGTCAATTGTTTTCTGATTTTTTTAAGCTGCAAAATTTGACTCAATCTTGTTCTGTTTGGTTTTAATTTTTATTTTTTGTTTTATTCTAGTACGGTGCTGTTATTTGATATATTATTTGATCATTTTGCCATACCATTACAAAACATTAACGTGCCCATGCCTGCTGGACACTGCTGATAAGGAGGCTCACAAGACAAGAGCTGCTGCAAATCAGTCTCTGTCCTTTTGAAAAATTAGTTGAAGTAATTTTACATTTTTACTTTCCCGAAGAGACATGGCTGCCATTTCTCTTCTTTTCTTATTTACTGCTCAAACCACTGCAATGTAAATATATACTTCCCTATCCTACATCCCTACTGCCACAGATAGTTCCTCCCCTGTAGTATTTCAGGTGCAAGCACAGAGGTGGGGATGCTCTGGGCTGCACTGCATTTGCACAAGTGACTGCTGTGAGCATACATGCAAGTAGAGCAACTGATTTTTGAAAGGCAGTTAGATACCCAACCAGTAATTGTGTGCACAATTACTGTGATTACACATGTAATCACGGTCATTGTGCTTTTAAATGATGCATGTGCTATTCTAAAAATTCACTGCTGTATTACTAAAATTAATGGGAGCTTTGCCATCAATTTAAACTGATGGAGGATCAAACAGTATGCATTGTGGCAATATCCAAGAAATATCCAAGAGCAAATGCAACTTTTGCAATGCAAATGCTAAATTCTCAGTATATTGAAACAGTAAAAGAGGGATGAAGGCATAGTTTTTTAGCATATGGGGGTATATATTTATTATGCATTCATTAATAAATTATCATTTTTGAATAGAGTTCTGGATTTGATTCAAACTACACTGACATTAAGAGAAAACCAGGGCTCTGGATCAAGGCTTCTTCCCCTAATGTTTCCAATTAGCTCAGGTTATAGAGATGTGCATGCATCTGTTCATGACAAAATCTTTGGCTTTTGACTGACTTGTCTTTCAAGAGTTAAACAGGATTTTGCAGTGAAGATGCTGTACAATACAGTAGGTATAGTGATATGTAGTATTTCACATCTAGTCTTTGTCCGTGTTCTAACAATGTGCATTAAATGTGTTACTATTGTCTCTTTTTCCGATTAGTTTACAGCCCTGTAGTTCCAGCTGTTTTATTCTGAAACTCTAAAACCCTGTCACTGGGGAGTTCTGTGTAATTGCCCATAATATGCACCACATTATCCATTTCAGGAACTGTGCTGAAAGACAGCAGCAATAAGGGGTTTTCTAAAGGCAGTCTGGTTTACACTAATGGATCTAACAGGAAGGAAATGCAATTTGAAAGAAGCTGATGCATATGTTCTATTGTTGAATATAATGTTTGATTTAATTATTAACTGTCTGCGATGGAAAGTCAGATCCTGCTCAGTTCTGCTTACAGTTTGGTACTCTGCTACCAGTAAAAACAGATGAGATTCAGTCTTAGGATTTAAGAGTTCTTTGTAAAGTACTGACATTTAATTGTGCTTTTATAAAATATCAGCTGAGGAACTTCAATTGCACACTTCTTCCATGCAGACTGGCTTCCTTTTATCAAGCTAAATATATAATATAGAAGCCAACTCTCTTTCATTTTCTCTTGCATAAATGAGGAGATTCTCAAAGTTAACAATCTGCTGTAATTATTTAAATAAATATAATCCAAATTGAGTTCATATTCACTGCTGTTCATGACCTATTCATTTTTATTTTATTTTACTTTCATGTCATACACATAGCACTGCAGTCAATCTACTGTATCACTGAGGATGTTCACAATGGACCCAAGTGAATATTTAGGAAGGAGTTAAAATGTGCTGGCATGACTATACCTATCCTTCTTTTATCAGGGACAGAGGATTTGGCAGCTCATTTCAGTCCAATTCTATAATTGGTGTTTTGTGATGTCTAGTAAATTGTTGCATTGTGTTACAAAGGTCCCTAATTCCATGGGTGGGTGTTAACATGCTGTAAGGAATGAATTCATTATGGAGAACTCTTACCTGAAATTCCATTATCCTTTCCTCACCATGGTGACTCCTATCAAACTCATTCATATAACGTAATCTGGAAAGAAATAGGTACTGATGCTAAACAGCTGTATTTTCAGAGGAGCTTAAGGTAAAAAAATCACAGCTCTTCTGCACGATTCAGACAAAAACAGTAGTTTAACATTGCTAGTAAACAAAATAATTGAGCAACGTAATTTCAGTTTTGTATTTTGTATCTGTCTAGTGAGATTATTATCTTTGAACTATCTTAAACAGATGCCGAACTGCAGCTGAAATTAAACAATAGTAATGATATTTGGAGTGCATCCAGAATGCAGCTTTTGTTAAACATACCTTTCTACAAGTAGTGCACACAGCATTAGCTCTTTGGGATGCACCTTACTTTGCAAGCTCCAAAGAGATTGGTTACTTTTGTCAGGAGGGTAGTAGAAAGAAATTAAGTTCCTAGGAAATACACTACCATGCCTCAGATCCCTAATTGATTTTGACAGCTTAAGAAAAAGTAGAGACCCTGTCCCTGGCATATTTGCATTCTTGGTGTCAGTCAGTAAGAGGCAAAGAGTATGAAAGAGCCATTAGAGTAAAATCCACCTCACATTTATCTAGAGAGTTTAGCTTGTAATCTGTTTTCTGTTGTAAGGATCTGAGACGCTTTTCTAAAAATCTCAAACATTTTGAATATTTTGTTTTATAGAAATAGCTAAGAGCTCAGGTCAAAATATATCCAGACAGCTTTAGGCCATGGCTCCCATCAGAGCATGATTTCTGCTGGATCTTTCCTGGGTGAAGAACATTGTAAAACCAATCTTTCCTCGGCTTTTTCAGGACTCCTGAAAAAGACTTCTTCTGAAAAGCCTTGCCAGACACCAACAAATGCCAAAGTGTGCAGCCTCTTTTAAAAAGTTAACAACAAACCTGAAAAACAGGTATGAGCTGAGGTCAGCTCTCGTTTTGCCTAAAGTTTTCCCTTAGTTTCTCTGTTATTCCTACACCCAATTAAAAGTTTATTGAAGCACTTTGCATACTCTAGTGTATTGAAGAAGCAATTGTTGGAGTGAAAAGGAAAACTGTCAGTTCTGAAAATAGCTTGGACTACTCATGTGTCATTATCAGTGTATGCTGAAATATCCAGAAAAACGTGGCTCACACTGCGGATTGCATCAGATGCCAACACATGTATAAGCAACTCTCTCCCCACTTTCTCCTCCTGAGGCTCATTTTTACAAAACACATGGTTAGAACTAAGCTGTGCTTTCTGCCATTGGAGTAAACTACAATGGAGCAGAGCACAAAGGAAATTTATTCCCCATGCGTGTGTAGGATCTGCCTGTGGAGCTCAGTGTGAGAATTAACAGCAGACACGTGTAACTAGCACACTGCAGGGGAAACAGCCTGCTTCATTTTCTTGAATCCCATGACCAGATCTCAGGTAAAACTCTGTATGTGCTGAGTGTCAGATCATTTGCAGATGACAAATGAGAGGTTCTTCTGCTGGTCCTGGGAGCTCATCCTATCTCAGTCACGCCAGAGCCCATCTGGCCTGAGCATCCCCAGTGCCTCCCCAAGGCACCTGTGCGACCAATCCACCCACTCATTCCCTTCTGCCCTTCTCAGCGTGCAGGACCCCACACCGTTCATGCTTTGTCCCCATCCCAAAGTGCTGCTCTGTGTTTGGTGTCTTAGGCATGCCCAAGAGGGGGATAGAAAAGGGTCTCAGTGGTACACAGAACAGCAATAGGATAAGGGTGGAAATCATATTCACAGGGAGACAGAACTGAACTCACGCAGGTGTTTCTCCATGTCTGCTGTGACTCCTCTAGGCAGCAAAACAGGTGAGTTTGCTGCATGCTAATCAGGAAAAAAACCATCTGAAATATGCATCTGCACATGAGCATCTGTGCAGAGTTTCTCCAAACCAGTTCTCAAGTGCTTTTTTTCCCTGTACAGGCCTCTTTTGTACTTTGTTGTGCCAAGAGGCTTATTTTGTAGAGGTGGAGAGACCCCTACCCACCAGTCATCAGGGAGTGCTATTAATATGCAACATCTTGAATGCATGAGCTGAATGACAAGCTGGCAGTGTTTAAGAATGTGTGGTCCAAGTTTATGTCTCTCCCTGAAGAGGCGAAAAGCCCCTTCCCAAACTCTCTGCCAAACTGTGCAAGAGATGAAAGGAAGGAGAATGGGCAACCTATTTTTTTGCTTCTCTCTTCCTAATACCTTGACACTATTGGTGTGCTACTGACTTTCAACGTTGAAACAGAACAGGGCAGTAGAGTTGTTAATTTTTTTTTTTTTAAGGCTTGTGGAAGAAATCAGAAACATTAGACTTTTTATACAAAATTTTTCTTTTGGATTCATGTGTCATTCTCTATCCTCTGTCTGAACTGTCCCAACAAAAGTGAGTTAAACTGAGGTCCTGAGTTTTAGGCATTTTTGCACTTTGCTTTTGGTTACAGTGTCACCATGCAAGGCTGAGCTCAGTGAGTTTTTAAGCCTGGAAAAACTTGCTGAGTGTTTTATGTGCCTAAGTAGCAAGAAAGGATACCAGCATGTCTCATTATGGATTAGCAACAGTTTGATCTAAGAAGAATAAATGGATGTTTCTTATACTTCTCACTAAGAGGATGGAAAAGGATGCAGGGGGAAGAAGAGGAATCAGTCACCATCCCTGGCCTCTAAACAAGCCTGTGGCTGTTCCCAGACATTCCATGGGGCTCAGGAGCTGGACTCTGTGCAATTTAACTGCATCTACTGAGATGTTCACCTATGTCCTCCTGCACAAAAAACGTGCTGGAAGCTGTTATGATGTAACATAAGAGAACCATGCTGTGGTTTGTTTGCAGCTCTGGTGCCTTAAACACGTACCTTCGGCCTTTCCAGCTGTTCAGCTTTGGGATGATCAGAAAGAATTAGAGAAACAAAGGCCTACAGATTAAAAATTTGCTTCCCAGTCTTGTGATAGAACTGGAAGTGCCCAGACATGCCCACGTGTATCCATGTAGACCAGGAGCAATGTCTACTGTGCATGCAGAACTGAAACAAGCCCACCCCAGAGATCTTTCCTCGGTAAAGTGTCTCCCAATGAGTCCGTGTGGTCCATCAAGAAGCTGGTTTTACAAATCTCCATGGCAGTTAAGACCTGGTTTTGCTGTGCTGGATCCCAGCTGGTTGGGGCCTCCCAAGCCATGAGTTTCAGACCAGCATCTCCCCAGCAGTATCCTTGCTAGAGCCTGGCCTGATCAGCAGTCAGCTCCACCCCAGCCTCCACGCAGAGCAATAACGGGAACGGCGAACTGGGCTTTTCAGACACCAGCTGTTTCCCTGGCATCGCTGCCTCCCTCTCTGCATGTGCCTTTGTCATTCCCTGAATCTCTGCCTGTGCACAACTCTTGGAATCAGTTAAAATGACTTTCGGGATGTTTTCCTCTTGCCTTAAAGGACCCATGTGATTTGTTTTTCCCTCAGTCACAGCAGAACATAGAAAATGGTCTACACGGAAAATGTGAAAGATGGTTTCTATGTAAATTTAAGGTAATGTCAGCCAAATTAATTTGTTCATTCAACATCTATGAATAATTTTGTATTCCGCATTTACAAATTTATATTATTTCTTATGGGGAATCTATTTTCTCCATATTCAATTCATTTTTTAACTGCTCCAACCATTTTTCACCATTCCATAAAGCAGGGTCATTTACAAATTATCATTCACAATGGAAATGACATCTTTTATTCCTTATTATGAGACTGAAGTTCTATCCCTTTTTTGGGGAAGATTATGTAGTATCTTACCAAAAATTCTTTTCGATTCAGGAAACGGGAAAGTAGGGAAGGTCAGACAAATGCTGCTAAAGGAGTAAAATTACTAGCTACATTATCAGCTAGAGGAAAAAAAACAGCAACAGTTTGTACAGTGATGTGGAACAAGTACAGATACATACTTTTATAATGTTATGACCTTCCTTAAAATATATTAATGCAAATTTGTTAAAATTTAGGTGTGTTGTTAAGAATCCCATAAAACAGACAATCTATTAATGCAGGAGGAGCTAGCAACATTGATACTTTAAACCTAGGAAATATGGATTTTATCAGCTTGCCCTCAGAAAGAGTAAAGAGATTTTCCAGGATAAGAGACACCCAAGTAATTTAAACTTTCAGACTGACATATCTCTGTTGTTGAGTGCATGTAGCCTCCCTAAGATCATAGACAGGTGCTAGGCACAGGTCTTCCACAGAAGAAAGAAATCAAAGCTTTGAATCATACATTCAAGGGCTTCTCACTGAGAGAAGTGAAACAATTTTAAACAAAATACTAGGTATTGAATAAACACCACAGCAGCATGAATGGTGGCAGCAGAAGCTGTGGGGTACCTGGCCTATTCCCCAGCTCTGGCCCTGGCTATGCATAGTGCTGATGGGGTAATTCCAGCTGTGCCACAGCAGGTGTGGGAGTGTCCCCACAAGCAGAGGGATGAGCCACCACCCATGTGGGCAGCACCAACCTCTGCCCACTAGAGAGGCCATGCCTGCAATATCAAGCATCCATTCTCCAGGCACACTGTGGTGTTTTCCAGTTACAACCACTCTGTGTATGGCCAATATCCTTACAAACATCCCGTTCCTTCTGCGAGCCAGGTGGTGGCTCAGGCCTTACACCAGCAGGCAGCAGTGGAGAGAAAACATCTCAGAGTTAAAATGCAGTATCTCAGCCTCCTGCTCAACGGCCTCCCTGCAAATACCACACAGCAAATACCACCTGCAAATACATCTAGGCTAGGGACTATTTTAATGATACCATATAGACTCCACTTACCCTGCTGAGGGTATCCTCTGATGCCACTACAGTGGTGAATAACTTCCCCCTACACTGTCAGCAAGACAGATGTGTATTTCTTCAAAATAACAGAGATCTGAAAATAAAAGGATATTGATTTAGGCCATCTTGTCAATCACAGGAAAGAATAGTTCATAAAGGGAGATGGTAACAAAATATGCTTTTGTTTCTGAAGACCAGCAGATATACATGGTTTTAATGTCAGTTGGATGGACTATAAACTTCCAAGCATTTCCTCTGAGACAAAGTATTTTGCTGGAGACAAGCAAGACCAAGAGACTTTCCACTAGACCAAAAAAAAAAAAAAAAAAAAAAAAGATGCAGCCAACAAATTCATTAGCACGCTAGAAGGGCAGTAGCAGGAAAATCTGAGCAATGTGCTGTGCAACTGAACTGAGCTTGGCAAGCATCTGGTACCTCTCACTTTGTGCAGGTCCCTCAGCCACTGCTGACACTCACGTATTGCCCAGGTTCCTGATACCTGGTAGTCTTGAGATGCTACTGATACAAAGGCCTCCACCATTTGGATCTTGCTGTGTTCCCCCTCACTCACAGCAGGAAGGATGCTGCCAGCCTCGGGCATGCTGCTCCACTCTGCCGAGTAACCCCAGATCCTACGGCCAGCAGGCATCTGCTATTAAAATGCACAGGGAGGCAGGCCAGGGTCTCACAGCACAGGCCTGCACAGACCGACCCATGGCATGGGACACTACATGGCCTTTATACTAAACGGAGCTTCAAAGCTGCAAAAATATTAACAGACACCGAAAAATAGAACCATAAAGGTCCTTTAATAGCCCTATGCTGCTCTTGCCATGAGCTCAAGCGCTTAGTGAGGAAGTGACCTTTACAAAATTATTGTTTATGATCTCTCCATGTGTGCCAGTATAGGCACAAAGAGTATTCCAATTTATTTAAAAGGTTACATATCAAAACTGAATATGCAGTACAACTGTGTTATCACACTGTATAGCTTTTACACAGGAAATCCAACCCTTGAGTATGACTCCTAGGCACTGGGGCCGAATTCTCCCACTATTCAAACTAGAGATGAAGAAGCAATACATAACAAAATAATTTACTCATCCTACATTTCTTGTTTTTAAATTATCTAAAAATCACTCAGAAAATTCCCCAAATAATTCCTGCCTTTAAATTACTCAAAAATTTCTTCCAATAAACAGTATTTTAGCTTGCAAAATATTTGAACATGGAATTCAAGGTACTCAATACCCTGGCAAGCCAAGGCTGGTCATGCTGAAAAAATTGGTTGTCTCAGTTTCGGACCCTGATTCAATTTCTTTTGAGTTTTATGGTACCTTATGCATCGTAAGCAATCTCCCTGTCCCCTGCTGTTTGTTGGAGGCACTGGCTGTGCTGGCTGAGGGAGACTGACCCAGCACTGCCTGTTGCCTGCCCTCAAGCTGGCTCCAGTAACTAGGTGGGAAACCACTCCCCTGCTCTGAGGGAGTGGTGTGTGTGTATTTCCTTGCTCCACCGGTAAGGAAGTGCCCTGAATCAGCCATAGGGAATACACCGTTCAGTTGCCGAGGTGAAAGATGAAATCAGGACACATTTCATCCAGCAAAATAAGTGGTTACACTCCTGCACATGACAATGGATGAACTCACAAAATAAAAGCTAAACTGAAATTTAAAAGTGCATTCCTAGACTGCAGTTACCAATGATTAGCAGCACAGGGGGCTGCTAAGGCCAGGTGCAAACGTCACCCAGGTTGTTCCCCCGAGCAGCCACTTCCCCTGGTTCGAGGTGGGTGAGCTCACCTTCCTGGGCTGGCCCGTGGGGTCCTGTGGTCACCTCCACACCTGCCAGCAGCATCTCCTCTGAGCCTCCCCACGCATCACAGCTCCAGCAGAACTGATCCCACTGCACCCACAGCGGGGGCAAGCATCCTTCCTGCTTCTCCTTGTTTCTAGGAACACAAAAGTACCTGTGCAAAGCAGGCACACACCCCATCCTCTCCACTCACCTGCTGGTGTTGGTTTCTCCTCCTGATATGGAAGACTTGCCAAACTGTCATTTCTATTGCGTTCCTTAGTAAGAACATTGTTTTCAGCTTCAGTTCTTCCTGCAAGTCAGTGGGCTCTAGATAATGTTTAAACTGGATACACCATGAGAACAGTTTTATACAAACATCTTATTAGATCTAGGACTACTTACGTGAAGTCAGCTTCTAATTGAAACCACACATCCCATTTTGGAGCTCCAATGACAGTCATTGCATGTATACCGCTTTTTCTAAGCTACCCCAAACTATCAGCCATTGCAATCTATCATGATTCTTGTCTTCAACGGTTAAAAATCCAAACAACCACTTCCTTAAAATTATTCTGTTTGGACATAGTCACTGAACTTGGCCGTGATCATGGCCTGACAGCACAAACGAGGAGAAATTGGCCTCTAAGATTCACTTCATGCTGAAGTACAATGTTCAATATGTTTTTTAAAAATCCTCAAATGGAAATTGGAAATCTGCAATTTCTTATTTTCTTGTATATTCTGATTTGTTTCTGCTTCTTGATGAATCCTGTAATTCATGAGGTAAGGTTTTTCCAGTGTTCCATTCAGCTAAAACCTTCCTGGAAGCCTTCAAATATACAGTCCCGCAGAACAGATCACAGATATCAGGCAGCATGACATAAAATCCAAATCTCACAAATATATCACTGAAAATTTTCTGCAAGTATACGAAATATCTAGCTGAAAATTTGCTATTGCAAATATTCATGAAAGTTAATTTCAAGTGCATGTATGCTCATAGAGAGCAAATTCACAGTCATAGGCATGATCAATTTGCAGTTAATTTCTGAATTTAAATGAATATTCATAGACATTTTCAACTATTCGTTTAACTTCAATACAGGCTCATCAGCACTCATTTGCACCTAGTTTTTATTAGTGCAAATCAGGACTAAAACCACTGAAATCGAAAGTTGAGCATGTCTGAAAAATCCTTAAAAATCACAATTAAAACAGCCTTTCTTATCTTCAGGATAGAATAAATCTAGCTTTCTTTTTCTAGCTTCCTTTTCTATCAAAATTTGAGGATGATTTGTTAACTTTTGAAATTATTGTTCTGCTGTCAGCTAAAGCTATTATATGCCTTGATACTAAACATTCCTTTACATAATGGTGTCTCTTCCTCCCAATTCCTCAAAAATTACTTATCTGCAATACTTTTTTCCACATTTTCTTGGATTCAGTTTAAATGAAGTTCATAAAACTCTCATAAAATTGTCTATTTCAGGCTGATTTCAAATGCTACCAAGTTGAATATTAAGAATTCTTCCACTTATGAAAAAAAATTGACAATATCAAGAAAAAGGAGGATTATATTTTAGACAGTAAACTTAAGCAATGGGAGGTCAATGAATTATTGAACCATTTTCTTAAAGAGCAGCAACAGTTACACTTAGGTTACCTATGTGCTTCGTGTTTTTGTGACTGAAGAACTAGTGGGATATGATAATACAGTAAAATTGCATTGTTTGAAAAGCTTTAGTCATGGAACCTTTTTTTCACATCTTATGATTTATTCTTTCTCAGTTTGAGGAGACTCAGCAGTTCCTCATTTTATTTGTCTCCAAATTTATCTGGAAACACTGGGATGACCCCTGAAGCTGTTTAGAAAGATGGGACTATATTAAAGGTCATATTTTCAAAGATATTCTAAGTGAGTTAGAAGTGTAAATGTCTATTCTCCTACAGGATTCAAAATGTCCTAGTCACTTCTAGAAAGGGCATAAATCTGTGACTCTTTGGCTCTTTTGACTGTCTCCCTAACATGACTTGATCAGGGCAATGCACAATGACATACACTGAGTTGCATCACAAAAGCTAACAAATTACATTAGAGCTAATCAAGTTTGTGCTCTATGATATCAAACATAAGCCTTTTCAGAAAATCCAACAATGAATCTGATGCCCATCGTTCTTAATGACTACCCAATCCTTTCTTTCTCCTTTCCCCTGCAAAGACGAAGAAGAGATGTAGAACAACAGCTCTTAAGAATGTCATGGCACTTTCTGGATGTCACAAATGCAATATTTGCATTTATTGTTTGCATTTATATGGAGCTAATTACTTCACTACAAAAAAAATTTCTGGGAAGTATTTGGAATAAATGACAAATCTTTAAAAAAAAAAAAAAAAAGGAAAAAGGGTTTCCCCTCCCCTTTTATTTTTGAACCATTTTTCTTAGATTATCCTAACATCTAAAATCAATATTTTTCTCTCTACTTATTTTCTTCAGAATCCAGCTTCTGGGCATGTTTTATACACAGCGAAGTGAAAGGCTTAGCTTTGAAGTCACAGAAAACTCACTGGCCAAGTGTATCAACAATTCATGGAAATACATGTGAAAGCATGGAGTGGAGAACTGGTACAGATCAGAGAAACTACCCGAGCTGCTGTATCAGTTCAGCTTCATTTATTAAAAGGAATTGACAAGATACTCTGTATTGGAGTCTCGGATATATTACTTACAGAACAACAGGTCAAACTTTATGAGAAATTTCTGTTGCTGCCTTTTGAGGATGCAAAGGTCTTACTGCAGGAGGATCATTTAACTCCCCTGAGGTAAGACATTCTCGTTCCATCCTCTTCACCTTTATTTCTTAGATGATATTCACTCTTGTGCAATAATCAGTAATTATCTACAGTTCTGAAAATACAAACGAAACATGACATTTCCTTAAATCCTTTCCTACTATTAGAATACTGAGACAGTCAATGCTAATTGATTAGCTAAGACATGTCTTAGTGAAGGAAACTGGTTTAACACAGGTTTTAATTTCAATTGCGGAATTCTGCAGTATTCTTTCACATTCAGCAGAAAGAATTTTCATCCTTGTCCTCTTTGCTTTCTCATTCACCCCACAGTCATTTATTCAACTCTGGTTGTGAAGACTGCAGTAGCTGTTAGTCTACATGAAGAAACTGTTATAGGCACACCAAATAGATGATATGCAAATATACCATTGTGATTCATATGTTTCTTTAGGCTAATTTATATTTTAATGAATTTGGTCATTGGGAATTGAAGTGCTTTAGCTTCAGAAATAGAGCTTGTTGAAAACCTTTCACTGAAATACATAAATTTCAAGCAGGTTTTCAGCCAGCTCAAATCACTGTTGAGATCCTTTATTTAGTGAATCAACACTTCAATAAATAAGACAGAGATACAACTTTTGTATAATAATCCATAATTTGATATATGAGAGATAGGGATAGCAGAGAAAGCCATGCCCACTGGGACAAGCTATTTCCGAGGTACAATGCAGTTATAAACCACAATCTGAAAATTACTCTAAAATCACTTTGCCATTGTTTTGTTGCAGGAGTAGCTTCTTTCAGGAGATAATTTAAAGTAATTTGAAAGATGCCATCAAGATTGAATAGACAAGTTCTAGTCATAATTGGGAAACACAGGAGTGGCTCACATGTTGGACAGAGGCAGGAACAGCCTGATAGGAGCACTCATAATGTGGAAGTGGTCAGTGTTGCAGCCTGGTGTCACCAGAGCTGATCTGAGGAAGATTGCCCATACCAAAACTCCCACAGATCTGAAAGAACTGTAAAACGAGCATAGTTCTTACATCAGCATGCAACACAGAATTTTGATGGGAAAATCCAGAACTCAGGCTGGTGAAGAGAATTCAGGTACTGATGAAACTGCTTAGGGAAGGGGTATAAGCCTTACCCACATTGGGTGTGACAATGACGAGCCAGTGCCTTGTGAATTCATACTGAAGTTTTAAGGCATTCATTGTCCCTGCAAAAAACTAATGAATTTGAATTTTACCTAGGCTGGATACCATCCAACATCTGCAAAATCTAGATTTTCATTGGCAACACTCAGCTACAGGGAATCTGAGCTTTTGAAGAAGCCCCTTGCACAACAGACATTTTGGAGCTCTGGCTCATTAGCTGTGGATTACTGAGCTCACTGCTGCTGAAAAGCCTGTGCTGTCATGGTCAAGCCAGAGTCGTCCGTGGTGGCCGCTGTTGGGTCTTTAAATAGATTACTTCAGTTTGGATGGAAAGAACATGCAAATTTAAGATCACAATCAGGAGGATAGGGAAATGAGATTAAGAGAGATATCACTAAAAAGCCTCACGCGCTGAAAACAATGGCAGTAAAATCACAATGACAGAACAATCATTTATGTCATACCAGTTTGAGAGAACATCGACTTAAAAGGTGTAATCAGATCCATTTATTGCAAGGACTAAAAAAAAAATATGGAAATTGTGAAAGCGAATACAAATACATCCTTTGCTGTATTTTGAACCAGTAGCATAGCTTTACCCAATTAGAATGAAATCCATCTTATAAGAAATATCTAATTAGATATGGTAAACTTATTTTATTTTAAAAGAAAGACATTGATGACTCCTAATTATACACATACATGTTCTCTAAGTAAATTACTCATTGTCGAAGTCATTACGCGCAGCACGCCCTTATACAACAGTGGCATCTAGTGGCCAGCGGCCCGGCTCTGCGCCAGCTGGAGGAGGGAGACGGTCAAACGCAGGAGTAATAATAAACACCACCGGGCTTTTCGTTTGTTTGATAGATCGCATTATTTCAGTAACGAAATACTTCATGGATTATTATGCTCACGTCAATTACAGGCCTTTTAGCATCCTAGCAGAAGGCACGAACCGATTGATATTTGGACTGGGAGAGGAAAGCCTATCCTCTGCCAGTCCAATGGAAACTGGGGCTTTGCCAGGTGCTTCTGCCATAGTAGCAACATCGACACATGTAGTCTCTTTCTGTACCTCCAGATTTGTTCCCCGCAGTCCATTTGGTCCAGGTTTAACACTCAGACTGAGAGAGCTGTTGCCGTCAGCTGGGCGTTGAGCAGGGAGCTGGTCCGGCGGGCAGAGCCGCAGCGCGGCAGCAGGAGCCGCGGCACGGCCGAGACTAACCCAGCCACGCTCCAGCCCACACCTCCTCGCGTCCAGCCGCCCTGCTCCATCCCCGCACCTCCGCTGGAGTCGGGAAAGTCTCTCGCAAGCCCCTTGGCTTCCCGTTAGCCACCCAACGGCGCACTGGGGAGAATACAGCAGCATGTGCTGCCTCTGATTGCGGCGCTAGAGATAAAACACCCAGTGGAAGAAATAATTACATTTTACAGACCTGCATCCTGGAGGTATTTGTAGTTCATGAGAAGCAGAAAAAAAAATTATGTGATGACAACATGCCCTAAAAGCAACGCATCACCGTGGCCCTGAATAACCTGCCAGCAGCTGAGTGCTGCATCTACCAGTAAATACTATTTTATGAAAAGTAAGAACTTTATATACTAGAACTAGATGGAAGTTCTGGATAACAACACTGTGAGTATATACTCTTGCTATAGATGTCTACCACAGGCGTCAGTGAAAGCCGTGTTTTAAAAAGTATATGCCCCTAAGATCCAATACTGATTTTATTGATCAGATGTACCAACCCAAATAGTATTTCTCAGCTCCTCATTGTAACAGGCTACTCCTATTCCCAGAAAAGCCTTGGGGCTTGATACCAGAAATCCTGACAAATCAGACATCACTGAATTGTCAGATTGGCAAGCTGCGATCTTGGTTATCTGTGATAACCAAAAAAAATTCAGATTCCACCTCAATTCACAGGAATGCAGTACTATTTCTGAGAGTCTACAAATTCAAATGTACTCCTGGAAGATTTGAGCCCTTTTTTCTTGGCAAATAAATATCATAATTGAGGTCATTAATTAAATTTAGAAGATTTTTTTTGTGTGTTCTCAAAAAAAAAGTCACAATACATTAAACACAGATTTTCAGCATCATCCACTTATTACAAGTACAACTAGTATTGTCTTATATTTAATTTCTCCTGATCAATAACATTATGGAAAGACAGGCAGAAAATCTTTTAGAAATCAGCTGCTTTGTCCTTTTTTTTTTTGTTGTTTGTTTGTTTCTTTTTTTAATGTAAAAGACAAGTCAAGGATTTTATGCACCACACCTGATCTCTAACCAGTCTGGGATTTTCCCAATTCCCTGCTGCTGGGCCCCACTTACCCGGCTTTTTCTCTCAATCCAACCATCCTGCGAAGGGCTGCACTAAGTCAGCATTCTTCGACTGGATTGTTCCAGTGATCAATAGAGAAAGGATAATGATTTATTTATAAAGCAGCAATGCAGCACTGCAAGAATTAGTTCTCTTCTGGAAATATTTCCCATTTTACACATTTCCTACATCAAAGAATGCACAATAAACTTCAGCATGAATTGCAGTGCAAACGACATTTTAACTGTACTCCTTCATTTGCTTCTTTTTGGGAAGTATTGTGTGGTTTTGTCGTTCAGCTGTTGGGGTTTTGGTGGGGGAAAGAGGGGTGTGTTATTATTTATTATTGTGTATTGATTTAGCAAGGAACAGGTAATAGCTATATCAATTTTCTCACAGTGAGATGTACTAGTAAAAAACCAATCTTATAACTAAACAGAAATGACTGATCTATTGGCTAGTATGAGCTATTCTATTCCACATAGATTATAGAGCTGATATATATAAATACCTTAAGCGAGATCTGTATTTTAGATATGCTTCAACTAACATAGGTATTATTGTTAAAAGCAAAATGCCATAGCAGTAGTATAACATACACTAGAAACTGATACTTTGCATAGGAAATGAGATATATGTCTCTGAGTTCCTTATTATGTTGATTATTACATTTGGGAGAAATAACATTGAGTATTATTATGGCAGCTTGAGAAATAACAATATATCTGAATCTGCAAAAAATACAGCTCGTAACAATCTGGCCACACATTCAGTGTTTCAGAAAAAGTAAATGTGATAGAAAGTATGTTTCACATCTTCAAGAAGAGATTCTCCCCTCCCCCCGCCCCCCCCCCCCCCCCCTTTTGGGTTGTATGTTTCTTCATAATCATCATTTTGCAATATAATGTCAGAAGCACAAAAGAGAAATTTTTTTCCAACAATTGGAATTGCCATGGCAACACCCCAGATCTCAGATAAAGTTTGGTCCTGTACTGATAGTCACATTAGCATTTGTTTTTGTGCTAAGCGCAATACTGCATGTGAAAAGCACCTCAGTCTCTCTAGTTATGTATAAGAAGATGTAATTTCATTATTTCAGAAATGTGAAATATAAAATTTTGACAGCTCCATAGAAAACTTCACCTTTAAAATCACATTTTTGAAATGATACAAATAATCAGAAGAAAATTAGATACGGCTATCAATATTAAAAGCAGTTGTTTGCATCTCTCGTCTCACGCTGAATCTGAGTAACTGTCCACTGTCCCCTTTCCAGCAGCTCTTAACTTTCCCAAACTTATTCATCTTCAGTCTTTGAATTCACATACATATATAAAGAAACTGATGAATTCAAGCAACATCTACTAAAGAATCAAAGGAGATTATTTTTACCAGACATATTTATAATTGCCTTACACTATTGCAAAAAAATCAGTTGAAGATAAGGACAGACATTTATTTTCTGACACAAAAGAACATATCCAAACTATAAGGAAACTAAAACCCTTGAAATTACAAATATTCTATGCTGGCAAATCTATATATCTATAAAACATATACACATCAAAACATTTAGGATGTATTCAGGAGGCTTTTGTTCTGTATCATTACTCTGCAGGTTTGTAGAACAACCAGAAACAAAATACAGAGGGACAATCATGATCATTTGAGCTGAAACCTGATTACTCTCCAAGCAGAAAACAAAACCAAGATATACCTTCTGTTACGGCAGCATAGAGTTCAGATTTCAATCACTGTTTTTTTCAAATACTTTAGAGCCAAATGCTGTGTTTCAAAAAACCATGATGAAAATAGCTAGGAGATAACCATTATTGTTCCCAAATAAAGTGCCTTCAAATAGACAGACTGCCAAACCACTTATTATGAATTTAAACAGTTCTGATGACAAAGTAAAGAGTAGAGAATGCAAGATGAGACTGAAATTCCGTTGCAAAAATAAGATTTGAGTGTAAATCATTGGGCAAATGCCATGAACAATTTAAAAAAAAAAAAAAAATGTACTACACAACATTTCCAGCTGGAGAAAGAGTAACACAAATGCAAGATCTGTGTCTCCTTTCTCTTTATGGGACAGGCAGGTAAACAACATTGACTAGGAAGGGATCTTTCAGAAGCCTGACATTAAACAAAGCAGTAATGGCTGTCATTGGAAAGATCCTAAATTCCAACATTTTATGAGTATACAGGGTTTGCCTGAAATATATGCTGGTGTTTGAAGTGTTACTATTCTCCTGTTCATATTACAGATACAACTTCATGGATCCAGGACAACAAGCTTAACTCCTCAAATTAAAAACCTGACAAGCTGCACACCATATTTAAGGGCAGGATAAGCTAATGACCAAAGCACGAAGCTATGAAAATAAAAAAGCCGAGGACCACATACTGCTGGCTGTTGTGGGGCTCAGTTTCTAAGCACTCAGAAGAACTTTTAAGTCCCTGTTTACTTTCCCCAAGAAGTGCAGATTATTCTTTACTGGGTATCTCAATACCTTCATACAATAGCATCCTACCCTGACACACAAGTCCTTGGAACTAGGCAAAGAGTCCGGCACCACTTTCGAGAACAACCTCCACAGCTGAAAAATCCTTGGCATATAAATTCTTCATGTCCTGGATGAGGTCCTGAGAAGCCAGGAACATGTGCAGCACCAAATCCAACTTAAATGCGATTCCTTTTTAATATTTATTGTGGGATACTAGGGAAGAAAAAGGAACATTATGCTATAATTCCTCAACATTTTTATCTTTTTTCTTTATCCTATTAATTTCTATCCCGCAGAACACACTGTGAGCTTTACAATCATTTGGGTTTACCCAAATGCACAAATGCTTTAATGCACAAATTCTAAATTAAGAGACCTTTGTTATGGAAAAGGCAAAGCATTCTGTTAATGCACATCATATTGCACTCTCCCAAGCAAAATGTTTACTTTGTGCAGGTAAAAACTGGAACTTCTTTGAAGACATATGCATGCTTTGAATCAGCTTTTCCATATTTGACATTGTTAGGTATTCCCTGTGATGTGAGGCAAAAAAAAATAAGGTGAGCTATGAAAACTCAGTATTTTGGAGATCATAGGCTGAAACAGAAAATTGGGAGGGAGATGAGAAGCCAGACAGAAGTAAGACTACATTACTAAGCATCTGTTTTTTTCACACATTTCCTTGCTGCCCTACAATTTTTCTAGTAGCTCCTCTTTGAAGGGAATAACACATAGGTAGCTGCATCACTGGCAGCTCTATCTGCAAGCATGCAGTTGTGATTTGCTTAGGCAGTGTTGTGTTTTAATAGCCATTTGAAAGCATTTCTGAAATATCCCATTGCACATTACAATGACTCTTGTACCAGTAACTAAAGATGTAGTCCCCAGGAAGTGCCATTTGTGTCAGTGGAGCACAGCTGCTGTGGAGGAAAAAGCCTGGGGCACCTGCAGCAGCCATAGGGAAGCAAAGGAAACCAGCAGCTTTGGTCTGATTTGGAATAGGATTCACCTCCTTTAAGGCATTTGCAAACACCTTGCATGTTTTTAGAGGAGTCTCCTTTTTTCTATTCTTAATTATTTATTTCTTCAGGTATTTAGATTATTTTGCTAATCTTTCTCCATGCAACTATATCTATTCCTTTTTAAAAAGTCTATCAGTTCTTTTTTTAGCATCCAGTATGTGCATACATAGAAGTTACATATTGAAAAACATGTGCCCCTTTTCAACTTTTCTCAAGCTCTAATGGAGGAAAACCAGAAACCTTTGAAACGTCTTTCTTCCTATGAAAAAAAGTTTTCATTTTTTTTCCATTTCAGAAAAACATTCCAGAATGACAATTTGAAGCAGTAATGGTTTCAGCAGTTTCTGAAACCATTTCAAAGAGGTTTAAAACAGTCACTGTATATAATTATATTTTTGCAGAGAGGAACAAAAAGGACAAAAATAAAATACAAGACAATTCCAAACTCCTCACCTCTTCCTAAAAATCAGGACTACGTTTCTGATGACTCCTTATTTAGTAGGCTGGGCTAGGAATCTGCTTCTCATGCTGTCAAAGTTGTGTGTTGCGATATGGAACAGGTCACTCAATTTATATCTGCTGCTCTCCTTCTCCTTTCCTTAGCTGTCTAATTTATACAGTGAAATATCAGGACAGACTACAACACTGCTGCCGACACAGCACATAGAAAAATGAGGCATGATCTTTTAAATATAGTATTCATTATAACACTGGCACTGGAAACACTTCACTCTTTTACAATGCAAATATGCACATCTTAGTTATGGAGGTTACATATACAGATGTCACAAAAGCACATTTAAAAATGGACAAATATAGGAAAAACACCCAGAAGAATCTGAATGAAGATTAAATTTCATGGGGTAGAACTCTGATCATGAAGGACATTTTCTGCACAGCGGACAATGGAGGGCACAGTGTATTCATTTATATTCCTCAAATGTGTACATTTTCAGTGTGTACAGTTTCAGTAATTAGAAAAGAAATTTGTATGTTAGAGTTTACATAAATAACAAAAAGTATCAAGAGGCCTTTTTCTTGTGGTTTTTCTTTCTTTTTATCTGCTTTATAATTTTTTAATTTCCTTTATATGATCTCAAGATATTAAAGTCCAAATCACCTAGCTATATCACTGGCAAAATAAGTCATATGTCATGCTCAATTTTAGAGTCATTAGCTATCTGTAGACACTGTCTCATGCAGTGGAGTTAAAAAACCGAAAGAGAGAAAGACAGAATATATCTGAGGGTAAAAAGCCTTTGTGGGTGTTGATGGGAGTATATGGAAGAAACCAGCAAGAACAGTGGATAATGGAAGATTGCTAGTGCAGGTAGTGGGCTTATCTATATGACAAATTGATGAAGAATGAGGAGGAAAACTATGTTGATTTAATGCTGGCAATTTGAAGCATAGGCTGCACAGCTGTTTCAGACAGAAATACTAAGATAAATTCAGAAGCAACCCCTGCTTTGACAGATTAATAAAAGACCAGGAATTATTTGAGCTTCTTAGAGGAAGGGATCACTAAAGAGCCCTTCAAATACCCAAGATATTGCACATAAGAATAGAAGAACAGCTCATCCAGCCCTCGCCTGTCTGTTATCAAGAACATGCTTTAAACTGAGAATCAAGCTTTTCTAGCAGACATGAAATAATACGTATTAGAAGTGAAAAAGTAAAGAACAAAATGAACACCTGCTACTGATACAGTTTTAGGAAGAAAAGTCATTAGTAGAGCCTTCAAACAGGATACCTCAAAAAAGGCTTACCTAACATACATTTTTTAAAAAGCTGTATAGGGTCTTCTGTTTCAACTCATTTCTTAAAACCATTACTAGTAATAGGAACATTTATCCAGAAAAATTGAAGATACAGACTTTTACACTTCAAAAGCCAGACAAACAAACTCCATATCAACATTTTCACCAGTGCTTTAAACACACCTGTGAACACAAAGCCCTCCCAGTCTCTGGTCAAACACACAAGGGCTCCTTCCCCTGGTTCTGCCAGGAGTGTACTACGTGTCCTGCATGCTCACTGCTGGCAATGTAAGTCTACACAGTCATTTCAAACATATTTTAGCACATTTTACTAAACAGCCAGCCATGCTTCTGAGCTGGATTTCTCAAAGTTTGATTTACTGGCATTATTGTCCAGTTCCAGACAACCCAGCAGTATCAGAAAGGTTACACTGCATCAGCAACTTTCCACTGCTCTGATACAGAACCCTTTGGAAAAATTATATGGATGCATTCACAAACCAAAGGATCAGAACTGAGAGTTAGTTCTAAGTTAGGTGAGAAGGCTCCTACGGAAGAATACTTAGGAAGTGTTAAGACTAGCATTAAAAAAGGTAAAAAAAACCCCAAACCCAAAAGTAAGTAGCTTTGGTATCCCTCCCCTCCTCCCTCAAAAGAAGGGAATACTTCAGTGTGATGGCTCACTAATGAATTATTCACAGAAAGGTAGGGCTTTCTTTCCCAGAGGTTACAGCAATGTCAAGTGAAAACATGTCAGTCTGCCAAGAAACACCAATGGTGTGGAATATTTCAGTAGAAGATGACACAATCACCCTACTAATGATGTGAGCTCTTCTGCTGAGTGTATCTGAATTACATTCCTACAAAGGATGCCAGGCATTATCAATAATTTGATATTTAATTTTGGGAAAATGTGAAGATTAACAAGCTCCTCTGAGCAAATTCTAAAGCCAGGTTTTATTTTTAATTTATCAGTATTGCCTAAGCTTGTTATTCATCACACAGTCCTTTTCCAGCACTCCTTATAGAGTATAAGCACTCTAAGCAATAATTTTAATACTAAAGTGACCTATGTTGTAAAAATGCCCACTGCCACCTCATCTCAGTTCTGGAAAGAACTTCTCAAACCTCAGCTCAACAGATAGACCTAAACTGTGGGGAAGACCACAGGTCACAAAATGTGACTTCCTCTCTGATATTTGGGTTAAGCTTACTTTTTTTGCATTCTCTGTAGATATGGTAGAGAAAATGTGGTATCTAGGATGCTTTTTTTGTCAGGCTGTTGTTCTGATGGTCAAGAATTCCTTTGTCAGGAAACCTATTGGGAAAAGATGCGCTGTGGGTTTTTTCACCTCATTCACAACATCACTTAAATACAATTTAGAAATAAATTTAATTTTTCTGAACAGATTGCAATTCACAACTTAATTTATGCCTAGTGCTAGTAAGAGGTCTAAAGCACTTACCTTATAGTACAAAATTTGAAATTCATCCAGTGGACTTGATTCTTATGGGAAAATCTTTGTAGACTCAAATGTGTTCTTCACAATCTCTCTCATCCTCAAGAAGAAAGTTAAGATCACTTCACAGAGTTCACTACACTTGTAAGTCAGTGGGAGGGGAATCTCACAGAAACTCCATAATCTCTGTTCTGCACCTATATTAAGTTTTGGTGCATTGTATGAGAAAATATTGGCCTACAACTGAAATTCATGTTTGTGCAAATCTTGATCTGCCTGGTAGGCATGAAAATTAAGTTACAGGCAAGGAATTAAGAATAATTTCTAGACCAAGGCATTGTCAGACACTTAAAAAAAAAAGTCTAATACTACCTAAAAATCCTAATTATACAGAAGTGTTGTAGCCCAAAGTTGGGGTAAACTGGCCCCTAAGAACATGTGATCTCTGAGGAGGGGTGTGTTTGCACCACCAACACTGGCAGTCCTGTGACAGCCAACGTCTATAACCAAAGCTGGAAATCAGATTTCCTTCAAAAGTTGTTCTCAAGCCTTAAGGTAGGACTGATACACCTATAATCATTTGGATCATTGTCCCTTTTCCCTAATCACTGTGTAGTTGCTGTGACATGGTCGGATATGAGACTTCATGAGCCAAGGAACAACTGATTGCCATCTTTCACTCCGTCAGACTTCTTGGATCTTGGCTGCAATGATTTTTATTAAACCTGTGGACTTATTCCTACTATGCAACCTCCATTTCTCACCACAATCAGCACCAAGGCATCTAATGAAGACAGAATAACACATTTCATTATTTTTAGGGCAATACATTTAACCTCTGAACAGTGACTACATGTAGTTCTCAGTGGTTTGTTTCTGCAACTGCTCGCTTAAGGCTGAGTAATTTTATCATGTTTAATATCCATGACAAGGTCTAGCTCTGCTTGACTTTAATTCACCTTACTCCTATCCTTCTCTAACTCTTTTGCATACATTTCTATGCCTGTCAGTCCTTTCTGCAATCTTTTTACACTCTGCTAATTTACTTTTAATTATGTGGCTATTGATCCAGTTATTTTATTTCTACGATGCTTCTTTCTTTGTTCCAGGTATTAATGCCAGAGTGTTAGAGCTTTTGCATAAGGAAGTTCCAGACCTTTTCCACGTTTAAGTTTCAGGGCTTCTTTGGTAGACTGAGTCACATCTGTATAGTATAGAGCTTTGAAATCCTCAGTTACACACAGATTTCTTTTCCTCTTGTCATTTGATTTTATCTGAATCACACATCATACATTCCTCAATCACCTCATCTAGAATATCTTCATTACTTAAATGAAATCTTATTGATGAAGTGAAGAAACTGTCAGCTATTATTAGCAGAAATAACAGTACTATCAGCATTTGTTCTCCAAGCTATTCTGGAGAAGTTAAATACTTCCATATGCAGGGCTGCCCACCCATATGGTCACAACTCCTAGTAGTACTTAAAAGCTTTAACCACGCACAGAATGCTAAAACATAAAATCCTTTAAAAAGATCCCTTTTAGTATGCAAATTCAACCCTACAATATCCTACGTACTCACAAAACTAATAGAGTTTTTCTATCATTCTCTGATATTGAGGTGTTTTTGATTCAAACAACATAGCTACACTAAAGCTATTAATTTCTTGAATCTGCCTCATAAATTTTTATGCAATTCTACCCTTTGTGATTACCACATCAGATTTCGCACCTATTTTTCCACTACATGCTTCTAATCCATCTAATATGGAATCATTAAGGTTGGAAAAAACCTCCAAGATCATCAAGTCCAACCACTGACCTAATGCACCATGCCCACTAAAGCCTATCTCAGTGCCACATCCCCTCACTTTTTGAACTGCATTTCTGCTCACCATCATCACTGGAAAACACTTGAACTGACTTTTTCTGTTAATAGGAGATAGGTTGGGCAGTCCAAAAATCTGTTTTACCCCATTTCTTGGCTTCAGGCTCATCTTGCCCATCATGCCAGCCTCAGCCCCCAGAGGGAGATTACCAAAGCTATATCCTGTTTTCAGCTTCTTGGGTATGCAGCAGTACATACCATTACCTACCTTTTGATCAACTATGAGATAATTTGTATCCATTTCACTCAGCATTGTGGTTACCTAAAAATTCACTGATTCATTTTTAAATAGACTTTTAAAACTTTTAAAAATGATTTGCATTTCAGGCCATACTTTTACTGGAGACTCATTCCTCCAGATTCTGTGCTGGTCTGCATGTTACTACATTACTTGGTTTTTTGGTACCAAAAATAATGAGCAAAAATTATTTATTAAGTAGATTATACTTTTAAATATATTGCATAACCAGGGGATTGTTGAAACCTTTTTTCATCTGGGTTTAAGTTCATAACTACCATGTCTGCTTTTACTGTTTCCTTTCACCTCCTTTCGTTACTCCTATCAGGCATGTTTCTTTGTTCCAATGTGCATGTAAAATTAAAGCATCCTAAAACCAGTAGCATATTTTCATGGAAACCTTCAGTTTATTTGTTGTCTGGTGAATAATCTGAATTGGTTCTGCTAAAGCACAGGAATTAGGAATCTTCTTGGGGTATGCTCCTAAACCCCTCAAAAGGTAGACAGATATCAAAGGAGATTTGCTCTGATCTACTCAATTACTCTTTTCAGCAGAGGGAATAGCTGAAGGCAAGAATGGCTGCAGCACTGTATCCAAAACACTTCTTTATTGCCTTATCAGCATATTCAAACAAAATCCGTACAGCTTATAGGAAATTATATGAGATATTTTTGGCAGAATGCGAGCCAAATATAAGTCTTTCAAGTCTTGTATCACTCCTCCTGGTGGCTTGAAGGGCTTTCTGAAACACACAGATACAAATTCACATGAAGGCACTCCTAAAGTATTCAAGCCTGCAAAAGAGCTGGAGTAATTCCCAGCTGGTTCAAAACCAGATGAGTTTACCACTGAGACCCTTCCCCCTAGACTCAACTGTTGAGTGTGGCCTCAACAGAGTTTGCCTATCTAAGAGATAGTCTCAGAGGTGCTAGAATGGTTAAACTGAAATTTCTCTTCAGCAGAACCAAAGGTGCTTTCAGAGATGCTGCATATGGAAAATGTACCCTTTCCAACAGTTGTGCTCTGATCATTTATTTTTTCCTCATGTATATCACATGAGGACAAGAAAAATCTAAAATTCCAGTCTGTTTCAATAGTTTCATATACAGTTTAGACAAGTGAACAATTTGGTAGCATAAATCATTAAGTCAGTTTGAAGAGAAATTTTTACAGAACACCAAACAACTATTATAGTATAGGTGGCCACAGGCTGAGAAATGCAGCCTAGCAGATGGTCATTTGCGGTCATAAGTGATATGGCACATAGAAAATATTATTCTGATAATGCTTCAGA
Source organism: Hirundo rustica (assembly GCF_015227805.2). Taxonomy (NCBI): domain Eukaryota; kingdom Metazoa; phylum Chordata; class Aves; order Passeriformes; family Hirundinidae; genus Hirundo; species Hirundo rustica. The sequence goes on from NC_053458.1 coordinate 18,544,095, forward strand.
AGCTTAACAAAGCCAAAAATAGCATGCAACTTTGCTGCATGGATAAGAAAAGCACAATTACATACTTAAGGCAGAAGGAACTGATCTCTCTGATTTATAAACTTTCTCAGAGTATGGAGGAGGTTATGTGTAAATATTGTGTACTACATGCCTCTTAAGTTCTCGCATATTCCTTCCTATAGTCTTCCTTTTTGAAGTCTACAGCATCCTTCTAGCAATTGCTTATCAGAAAGATGAATAAAGAAGAGAAATTTAATGCATTTAAGCTTTCATGTAATATGATAGGGATTTGATTTCTAGGAGCTGGGGAGGTACACCTCCTCTCCCCTGCAGTTTCATCTTGCCTAACAGCTTTTCTGCTTCTCTCAGTGGTAAACTGGTAAACCAGAGCTTGCTGCAACTAACCAGAACACAGTATTTCAATGCCACAGTCTATCCAAAAGCCTCATTTTAAACAGAAATTCTCTTGCAAATCCACAGGGTCAGCATCATCAGTGCATTGCTATCACGTGATCCCTAAGTGAAAAATCTGTTGGATATAATAATGACCTAATTAATCCCATTGTTTCCCCTCCAAGACACACCAATCTGGTCTTTTTAATTTTCTCACAAAAGAGAAAGCTGCAGGAAGCAAATGACTGCTTGTGTTGCCACTGTAAATCACATCTGCTGGGATACTTCCTTCCCATCTGATCTAGAGCTCTCACAGCTGCAGTCTGACCATACTGTCCAAAGTCACTCTATTCTTGGACTCCATCATGGTATAAAGTCTTGAAATTTAAATTGTTTCCCCTGCTGCTATCTTCTAGACTTTGGCAATAGTTCCTCTCAGTACCTGGAGACAAATATTTCTCAGTTTTCAAGACACAGAGCCTCCAAAATTGTACACAGTGCAAACACACTAAGACATGCTAAGAGGAAATGAAAAAAAAACCAACCCAGTCTACAAAATTACTGAATTCTGGTCTCCTGTGCACTTATGCTCATGCACACACATTCCCACCAGATGTATCACATGCCTCAGCCAATCCCAAATGTGTCATGCAGTGGCGAGGGAACAGACAGTAGCTGGTTTGTTGCTTTTTACATGTTCTGAGCCATGGGAAATAAATACCCGGTCACTTTACTGTCCACCAGAAGCAATAGATATTTTTAAATCACGAAAACATTTAGGGTGGTTAAATATAAAATTAGGGCACACAAGTAGAACAGTTGTCTACTATACTATCAGTTTTATATGTATGTACTCTGGCAGGAAGATTTTGAAGTTTCCTGAGAAGTTTTGCCTAAGGGGTAAGATATCAAGGCACAGTGTTAAAAAGTATTCAGTCTTCTAAAATCTATCTCAGCTCTTTATGAGATTTAGGCATCTCTTTTAACGGTGCTGAAACTATTTTGAGCTATTTATCAACTTTTTAACAAATAAAGTTAGGAGAGGAAGAAGATGTCAAGGGGAGAAGGATCTTAGACCAACTGCCAAGTTTTCACACAAGGGCTTTTCCACATATTAATCTCTGATAAGAAAACTATCCTAAAATATTGTAAACACAACTGTTCCCATTTTAAGCTTGACATCTATGTTGGGCAAGCTCAGTGCTCACAATGTTACTCCTTTGTATTTTTAAATTATTGATAAGCCTGCTTCCCTGACCAATCAGATTGTCTGATAAGATAGAATGTTCTCTGGTCACTTCCAAGTCTCACCGGTTTCCAGATTTATAAAACACTATTAACTAAAATGCATCATTTGTTTGCAAGGACTTAACTGCAAGCTCTTCATACACGAGAGAACAGTTCTGCCTTACAGATTAAAAAAAAAAAAAAAAAAAAAAAAATCTCTTACAGTCTGTGCAAATGACAAGAAAGTTATCCTTGAAGTAAATTCAGAATTTATACATGAGGAACTTCAGGTACCCTGTCAGGCTGTGTGGATTTTCCTCCAGCTCTGGCAGACTGTAATTGTTTACTTAACCTGGATATTGATTGTAGTTAGACTGCTGGCTCACTTCCTTCAGCTGCAATTCTCATTTTGGCAGTTTCACATACATCATTTAAAATACCTCTTTGCAGTCATGCTGTTCAAATTCTTTTCTCTGGGTCATAATCTACTAAACAAAACCACACTTTTATTTTCTGCATTATGATGATGGGTTTCTTTTTAATTTTCTGACCTTTGTAGAACAAAAAGTGGAAGCTTTTAGCAAGAATGACCTTGAACCACTGTCCTTTACAATTAGTATTATACAGGGTTTTATGGAAGAGCTCAGATAAAAGAGAGAGTCTCCAGCAGTGTAGCTGCAGTATGAACTTTCTACATGCATTATGAATACATATATGCACATCACTTTCCATCAATTAGTATTAAATTGTTAATTAGGTTGTGTGTTCCAAATTTTATGCCAATAGCTCAGACGTGAATTTGAGGACTTAGAAAAAAATCTCATATATAAAACTTTCTTAGTAGTTATCCTGGTAGTAATAAACTAAGGCAAAAGGCACACAGATTTGCTATCTACAAAAATAAGTCTATTAAAACATCATGAATATGGAGTGTTAATTCAACCACAATGTGTTTTCTGTACTGGTTTAAGTCCTCTCACCTACTACAAACAGGCTCATCTGCTAAAAAGTTTTGAGGGTCACTGAAAGCATGTATGAACATAAAGATTGCTAAATCCATAGAAAGCAATTCTGTAAAGCCCAATTAACCTTGAAGTGGTGGCAAAACCTGTGCCTAAAAGGTCAAAAACTGATCACCAATTCGCACAGTGTTTTCAGAGCCATTACACTGTACCTGCTGAAGTACAAAATTCTTCAATTTAAATGGATTATAAACAGACACTTGTAAAGAAATAACATTCATATCAACCACTGTCACCTTTTTTTGAATTATTTAACAAGCAGGATTACACCTGGTCATCAATAGATGATAGCTGGCGTCCAGTATTAATCTGTTTCTCTTTACCTAGAGTTCCAAACTGGGCATGAGAAAAATTAAAAATAAAGAGAACTCCAATTCCTGTATAAAAATGATTCATTAAGTCTTTATATGTATGTAATGTATGAGTATTTTTTGCATACTTTATGACTAGGGGATTATCTAGTATTTCACGCCATACAGTACAGATTGCTAAATACACAGTTCCTCAAAAAACAAGGACAAAAGCATTTATTTGAAAACAGGAAACCATTTTTTCAGCAGAAAGAAAAATGCTGTATTAGAAAGTATTGACTCTATTTGACAACAATGCAAAGTATTACACCCCCTCACCCCCCCAAAAAACCCCAATGCTTTCATATCTAATGAAGCTCGAGAACTGTTTTTGGATACTGTAAAATATACAAAACCCAATAGTGCTTCACCTGGAATATTTTCATGTCTAAAATTTGGCAGTAACATAACTTAAAAGGATAGCACATCTTCAGATATTGATCAGGGCTTTGTACAGCCGCAATGCTATAAAAATGATCTGCAGCTATAAAAGAGATAACATGATTATGAGTACACTACATTGTAATTTCCTTTGGGCAGTCAGAAAGGAAAAACAGTCTGATAGTCTCTGAGAAAAATAAGCTTGCAGGATATCCAGCATCTGACAGATGAATCATTTTACAATATTCCAATTAAAGAATCCTCCAAACTTAAATTAACAACAACAAAAATAACACAAGAACACAAAACAAGAGGCAGCTGAAAAGCTAAGCAGCTCACAATGTAGAGAGTTTTAATGTTCCAACTTCTCTGCGAGTTCAGGCATGGAACATAAATAGTTAACCTTATTCTGAGCCACTAAATGGAGCTTACTAAAAAGCTTGCTCTAATAAATGGTATGATATGAAGGTCAGCCCTTAATTCACCATCAAAATATCTTCTGGGTGTAAACATAATGACTTCTGCTTATGCACTACACAACCCTGACAAGAATGCTACTTGACAATCCATTTCAGACCTAGAAAAACGTTCTCATTTGTGTCAAGGTGCTGAATGTCAGCAGATTCACTAACACGCTTATTTGCACTGCAGTGGTGGAACAGAGTAAAATACCATGAGCCCTCCATACCCCGCTGCTGCCTGGCTAGGGAGATGGTGAAATAAAACAAGATTTAATCCTGTCCACATCACTGTGCAGTTGGTGAAACTTGACAAGTCAACATTAAGCATTCAAAGTGGTATTGTGGCCTAAAGGGATCACATGCAGCCTGCACATAAGAGCAAAGGAATAGCTTGGTTCTGCTTCGGTGTTTGTAAATTTAATTTGTTCAAGGAAAAGCAACTCTGGAAGGGATTACTAGCTAGGATCAACACTCTTACCAAAGAAAAAGAGAAAATGCAAGTAGGAATAATATTGACATTTTTGTAATACAAAATAGCTTTTTTGGGCTTACGTGAATAAATAAAATTTGGAGGCAATTGCAGCTCGACCCCAGCATATGAGAATATTCCACTTAGTGTTCCTGAATAGGAGGGCCTGTGAAGCTTGAGTATTTCATGAAAATTGCATAGGAATTTACAAAACACCATATTTTACAAAACGTTGAAATTTATCGAGCAAAACATTGTCAAGTATTGTTTCAGTGCAATACCTATTTCTTTAAATAAGCGGAGCAACAATGTTCATGGTATAACAACGTCTAATGTATTGTCTCTTAATTATTGCCAAGATCTCATTCCACAGGTTCAGGGAAGGTTATCTGCAGTAAAATGTGTAAATCCCTGGTGCCCAGGAAACATGGAGCCTACGAATATACACACATGGAAATGAAGACAAAACAAGATCTATAGCAATGCACTTCAGAAATAAAAGTACAAGAGAAACCTGCAAATCCCCTTTGCTAAGTGTAGCTCTGCATTTACACCATCCGCAATGTCTTTCAATAGAAAAAATATTCAACTATTTAAAGTCATGTCTGGTCCTACAGCAGGAAATGAGCACAAAATTCCTGAGTCTGTAAAATACTCTTTTTGCTAAACAATGCAGGGGAGAGGTGCTGGCAACCCCCATGGGACTCAGCAGGGGCGGGAAGGTGCCCCGAAGATGTATTTGTTTACTCAGCCCTTTCAATAGAAATCAGGGACGACTGGGGTAGAGGGTGGGGAGGGCAGCTGAAAAGTGGTCACGGAACAGTCTCCTATTTTGTTTCAGCAGGGGTTCTTTTGATGATTAAACCTTTGAATGACTGGTAAATGCAATGCATATTTTTCCAGAGTGAAGGACAATGAATACCTTTTCCTCACAGATTGATACTTCAAATATAAAGCACAGAAAGATAAGCACTGCCAGCTAGGAATCTAAAAATATGTCTTCTTAAGCTTGATTAATGAGCTAATAAAAAGCTATAAGAAAAAAATCCAATTAAAGCATCTTGTGATATTTCTCTCAAACAGAAATAAAGAATCCAAGAGCACAGTAAAACTTTGAAAAATTAGTATGATTCAAACAAGTCTTAGTATTCAAGCCTACAGTACATCAATTTTATACTTTGAATGGCTGTCCTTTATTTATCATCTCTGATGTGTATTGTCTGAAATTGTGATCCTTGATGAGCTTTATTTTGTTATTGCTTCACAAGTATGTCATCTGAATTTAAATACAGACATATTAAAAATTCAGGCATTATACAGGTTGTAGGTATTTATCCTATTCAGAAAACCTGCAGGCCTCTAGCAGAACATGTGGAAATAAGGGCAAAGCCAGTGGAAACGATATACCATCAGCCATATATAAAGTCAGAAAACAAACCAGCTACACTTCTCACTGATGGACAAAAGACAAAGTAGAAAATTTATATTGCAACAGCCACTTTTCATCAGTCTTTGGTACCTGGAGGTAATCAGAGGTCACAGGAGCAGCGAAGACACTGGAAAGGAACCGTAAAAGACAAGAGAGGTAGGAAGAGCTGGAGATTTGACGCCAGATGAGAAGCACCTGCGCTACAAGGAGCCCCAGCAGGCCCCTTGCAGCACCTGGAGGGGAGCAGCGCGCAGCCGAGGGCCCGTGGCAGCCGGTGAGGAGGCAGCACCCCAAAGAAACCGCACGGCAAAAAGCAGTAGGGCAGAGACAGTCTACACAGGGTCGGAAAGAAAAGAAGCCTGGGCATCTCGTACCAGGGTCAGTAGTTATTTTACAACTACAGAACCTTTATTTTCACTTACTTAAAGATCTTCAGCCATCAGCGAGTGTCCGAGGCTCCAGGACAGGCGCATCCCATCTCCCTCTGCCGGCGGCTCCGTGCGAGAGAGGCCCTGAGCAAATGCTGCTGGCACCTGAGGCGTGGAGCGGGCCCGGCTCCTCACCAACTTTAGCGTACTTTTTAAACAATTAAAATGTTTTAGTCAACGCTCTCTAATTAGGCAGACATAGTCTTTTTCTCTTTGCACAGTTCAGTGAACATTTTTTGGTTTTTATTTTAATCCCTTTATTTCAAGTCGTGGTTCAAGACTTCGCTGAAATGCGTGAAATGTCAAATGTATTTCCTCATCATTTGCCAGCAGTGTTTCACGAAGGAATACTTTTAAAAATACTTTCGTTTGATTACGGGGTTTGCCTCTTCTAATTTGACAGCAAGGGAACCAAAATACACAAAGACAATGTTGTATCTGCCTGCTTAAGAACCCGCCCACGACTCTTGAAATTTACATTAAACACGAAGTTGAGTTCAGCTATTTCAGGCGGCGCCTGGCAAGACGTGCCGTGTTGCACACTGAGCAAAGGCGGGCCTCGGTGCCGAGCGCGGCGCCGCCGCGGAGCTGCCGCGTCGGGCGCGGAGTCGGTGTCAGGGAAGCGCTGAAGCCCAGGCAGGTCAGAGCTACCTTCCCCTCTCGGCCCTGGCTCCTGCAACGAAGGGCGCCGGCCCTTACTTCCAGCTCCATACTGCCAGCTTCGAATCCCACAATTCCAATAGTTTTACTTTTTTTTTTTTTTTAAAAAAAAAAAAAAAAAAAAAGGACAGCTTTGGTGCTTTTAAATGTTTTGTGTCTCTCTTCCCGCTGCTTTTTTATGTAATGTGGTGTCACTTTGTTCTCACAAGCACATTTCTGACATTAAAGTAGTCCTTGGCCTCAGCACCAGGACACACGGCTGACCCCACGGCGAAGGGGTCCAGCTACGAGGAACAGAGCGGCTGCCCAAGAGAGCTGTACGAGAGGTAAGAGACAAAGCAGCAAGGCGTGGGTTTTGCCTACTGCCACGGTGGGGGCACCTGGGCGCCTCCCAGGAGGAAAAAAAGACCAACCCGGAGAGCGCAGGAAAGAAAGCCTGCGTACGTCCCTACCGGGCCCGGGGGCTGCCGAAGGCAGAACGGGCAGCTGCCTGCGAGCACACGGAGGTCTCCAGACCGAGGCACCGCACACACTTCCCAGCGGCTCCGGCCAGCGACAGCCCCGTGGGCGGCCCGGGCGGGGTCCCCCCTCCGCCACGAACACGCCTGTGGGCGTTGAGCCGCCCCGTCCCGCCTCCTCAGAGGCCGCAGCCGCAGTCCCCCCCGGTCGTTGCCCGGGCCTGCCGGCAGGCTCGGCACCTCCCGGGCCCGTTCGTTCCCAGCGCGGCCCTCCCGCCGCCGCATCCACTCCTGCGCACTGGGCGCGCCCCCCGCGCCGGCCGCGGCCAGGGGCGGGCGGGGGAGCCGCCAATTGCGGTCCCGCGGGGAGCGGCTGCGGCGGGGCCACCGCCCGCGCTCGCAGGATAGGATGGAGGCGCAGGGCCGGGTACCGGGGCCGCCGCTCCCCGCCGGCGGGGAAGGGCCGGGAGCCGACTCGCATCTCGCAGCGGGTGCCCTCGGCACGGCCCAGGGGCCGCTGCTCGCCGCCGCCGAGGTGCTGGCGCTGGACGATGAGGAAGACGACCTGGAGGTGTTCAGCAAGGTACGGCAGCGCCCCGCGCGCCGGGGGCGGTCGGGCGGGCTCGCCGGTACTTTGCCCCAGCGGGCGCCGGGCGAGCCGGGGTGGCGCGGCCGGACGGGACGGGACCGACGGCTCCGCCCCGGGCGGCGATCGCGGCCTCTGCCCGCCCCGCCCTCACACGCACGGTGCTCCCCGCTGCCACCGGGGGCCCGTGGCGGGCCGGGCTGCCCGAGGGCGCGGGGCTGACGGGGCGGCGCTCGGCGGCGCCCGCAATCCCGGGTGACTTCTCGGGCACGAAACGCGGAGTTGCTGCTTCGGACCAGCAGTGCGAGTCATGACTGCGCTTACCTTAAATGTGCCAGCTAATCTGGACACGCTGTATCCTTATCGTCACTTATGTTCGTCAGGTGCCATGTATGTATCTGTAAATTAAATAAACAGTCGTGTTTAGTAATTGCAGCTGTGTTTGAATGTTAATAAATGTTCCCAAGTTTCAGTTTGAGTTTTCTTTTAAAAGATGAAGTCTCACACCTTCCCATAGAAGAGCTGAGAAGATAACATAGGAATTTTGATGAAGAGAATAAAATGAACGTAACTGACAATGTATCAGGGTCCTCGTTCAGAGAGCGCACAGCTGGGTACATGTGTGCCAGTCTGGCTGATGGTTTTAATTAAACTAGTGAAGGGGATATGGCGTCCACATACTGTTTCTCATTTAGTACAGGTTAAGACGAGACTTATCTCTTGTCTCGTCAGCAGTTAAAGAAGAGGGCATGTCATGGATCTGTTTGCCTTATCAAGGCAGCGCCTAAAGTAAAAGTGCATACAGAGAGCTACGATGGAAAATTATATATGGGGCTAGTTCGCTATCTTGTGACAGGATGTGTGCCATGGGAGAGAAGTAGCAGTTACATTTACGATTTGAAAAAGTGACAATGTATTTCTATTCCGTAGGACAGATTGTCATAGGGAGTAAATGTGTGGTTTTTATATATCTGTGGGTGAGAAACACTGTTACATTATGCATGAATAAAAGTATTGGAATAAGGACCTCCTTCTTAGGAGCTATGTATTTAAACTCTTGACTATAATAGAATTCTTGAAACTCATGGCTTTTAAGGCCAGGAAGGTCTTAAATCTTAGGCAATTTAATAGTCTGTAACATGTAAGAGATTAGGCCAAATTTCACTAAGTTACCTGTTTTCTAAAGTTTTCTAAAGCATAGCTAGGGTTGAGCCAGAATTATATTTTCTTGGAAAGCACCAGTCCTGATTTGACATAAAAAGATTAATTATTCACTGAACTTACATGCAAAAGCAGTGCTAAAATATAATTTTAGTTCCTTATGCTCACTTTGCATCCATTTCCTTTTATGAGTGAAGTTCAGGCAGTTCTGCATGAAGGTATCTGCTTATCAACACAGTGTATTGATGCTTATGCTGCTTGCTTGTCAAGAGCAATTCCCCTTGGGAATAAGAAAAACAAGTGGAGTTGATATAACTTACTGCTGCTTTATGGCAAATATTGAGATCTTTAAATTTCTACTTGGATTCGTGCCAAATATTTTTTACATATATGAAATCTTAACTACTTAATGCATGCTACATGATTAGTTATTCCTGCAAACAAGAAAATGTGTCATATTATATGAAAATACAGCTTTCCTTCCAAAGCTTGGATACCTGCATGTTGTGGTTGTATATATCAACCAGAAATGCATGGTTTGTTTTCAAGTGCAATTTGAGATCTGATCTATTGAGCTAATGAAAATCTGTGAGGTTGTTTGGGCTTTAGACCCTATTTATTCATGTTCCATATAGTCAAAGAAATCTGACAGGCTAAATATAGCTTACAACTAAGTTTTGTAAAACCAATTTTTCCATAACATACTGTTCCAGGACTACCTTGTTTTAAAATGCATCTTAATGGGGTTCCTCATGCAGTGTCTGTAAGGCAGTGGTGGAGCCTCTGCAGGCCAAGCGGGACGGCAGCAGCCGGACAGAGCCCGCACTGCCGCTCTCATCTGCTTCATCTTTCTCAGTCTAGGCAGTGGAATGTGCCAGCTTAAAGAATGGTGACAAATGAGATTCTTAAAAATTGTCAACCTCAATACCCTGAGTTATTACTCAGAATGTAAATGCTGGGCTTTTATTTTATGAAAATCCATCGATGTTTGACTTGATAGTGTTACAAACCATTGACCTGATATCCTCTGACATATCTCAAATATACAGACCAGCATCTTCAGCAGCTCTGATAGAGCATTTCATGATGTGATGTGCGTTTCACTTTATCCTAGTTTCTACTGCCACTGAAAAAGTTCTGAATTCTTTTCAGCAGAGACAAATTCTGGGACCTGAGTTATGAGTCACACAGATGGAATGTTTTCAACCTGCTTTCTTCCCTTAGCTTCAAAGTATAGAGTACTGCCTGTATCACAAATACCCATTCAATTATCTTTTGCATTACTTGATAACTGATAAGTAGCATTGACAAAGCTGTCAGCGGTTTGGTTAATACTTAAAATCTTTTTAACGCCTCTGCTTTCAAAGTCTGTTTCACAGTGTTTGTCCGTGTTTCATAATTACAGAAAATTTAATGATATTTCTGAAAAACACATATATGCCACTCCAGAATTGCATAGAGACTAATTTTTCTTCTAGATTTTTCTTCAAGTTCAAGGATTTGAGATAGAATAGTTCCTTGGCCAAAAAATTCACTTATAAATCAGTCTTCCTGAATCTCTTTGCCCTTTGAAGTGTGCTCCAACAACCAAGCTATTCCTTTATAAGACAAACTCTGCCCCATGTCCCTTATCTCAAGACCTGTTTTTGGATCCTAGCTTCAGATTATTGCAAGCTCTGGATCCTTGCTGGGAGGGAGGAAGGGAAGGAGGGAGGGATGGATGGATGGATGGATGGATGGATGGATGGATGGATGGATGGATGGATGGATGGATGGATGGATGGATGGGTGGGTGGAGCACAGAGGTAACCTTGGGTCAAGGACCTATGCTCTGTGAGGGAGCATTGTTTAGACAAACCCCCAGACTTGGTGCTTTCTCCAAAGGGCTGCAGTCTCAGCTGTGTGCATAGCCCGTTTTGAGGCTGCTCTGGAGTGTAGGGGTGTTTTCTTCCCTTACATCTTTTGGAGCATTACTGACCAGTTGCAGTCCAGTGTGAGACTGAGACACGGTAACTGCTGGTATTAGAGAAAGGAGACCCAGAAGGCGGCCCTCATGCTGTGAGGAGCTCAGTGGTTTTCTATCGTTTTGGTCTCTTGGCCAGTAAATCAAAAGGCATGAAGCTGTTTGTGGACTGGCACACACAGCTCTGCCAACTGTTCTGACAGGAGGAAGGGGCTTGGAAAGAGAAGGGGTACTGCAGGTAGGTGGGGATAGGGGAGGTGTGGAAAAGGATATAATTTTCTGGGATAGGGCCTTGATGCTCTTTGCATGGATGAGGAGGAAGAAGGCTACACAACCCAAGAGCTATAAGAATTGTCAGTTTTTCCTGTGCTACAAAACTCCTGCCGTCATCTGTATGCATACAAATACATAGTTCCAACCACAAAATTACAGCTGTATAGAAAATGATCTTTTCTTTTTTTTTTTTTTTTTAAACTGTGTTTCTGTGATGACATCAGACTTAGGTCACATGAACTTCAAGAATTACTGGAAGTAAACCTGAACTATCATGAGGATAAACAGACACACGGTTGTTTAAAACTCATGTGTATTCATTCCTGTGCACATGAATACTAGGGCTGTATTAAACAAAACCAAAGACTTGCATATTCTGTGGATTTTTATTGCCCATATTTTGTTTCTCAAACCACATATTCATAAACCCTTCCACATAAACATATACTTTCAAACACCATGAATAGAGCAATTTTTAGTAGTAACCTAGAAGAAGGAATGAAACATTAAGACATTAATGCCCCCATGGAAAATGAGAAAATATGAAACGCATTTACCTTGATCCAATTTAGGCCTTGCAGAGTCATTACTCCTCAAATTATATGGCCATTCAAGTCCCTTACATGCTTGCATGCATTTTTCTTTCCCTGGAAATTTCCCATTGCCTCAGCACTTTGAATTGCATGGGCTGCTCTGAGCTAGCAGTCCTCATTCTTCATCTAGTCCATGGGCAGCCAAGTGCCAGCGGGCTCTGGGAACGGCTCTGTTTATTCTGCGTGACTCAGGATAGTGCTGGCTCTATGGAAATTGTGTAGAAACACTGAGTAAAAGTAAAATGACTGACAGGTGTACAAGGAAGCCACTGTGTAATGTTTAAAGTGTTGTCTTTAGTCTTCTGTGTTGCTTTTGTCTCCCTGTTCAAAGAACTGCACATAAGTGATGGGAGGAGAACTGGTACAGAAACACTTTCTGGGCATAATTCCTGGTATATATGGTCTCCTCCATATTTGTGGGAGTACATTGATAAGTCCAAGGAAAAAGAACAAGATTAGGTGTTTCTTTCCAAAGAAAGTTTTGATCCAGTTGAATTCAAAGGCAAAAAGCAACTCTCACCCAGTTCAGCAGCGCTACAGTGGGGTTCTGCTCATTCCTGTGAGATCAGCCTTGGGATGACGCCGTGACTCCAGTTAGTGTGAACTCACACTTTTCCAGTCCTGGCATTTGAGCAGTGTTCTCTTTAACTGCTTCCCTGTTTTCCTTCCTCCATAATTAACAAGGCATGGAGAGGGCAAATCTTTGCCACTTGTAGTCAGTGTACTCTAACTACCCTTTTAGAAAAATCTTAGAAAATAGATTAAAGTTTGTTATGAAAATAATTCTTTGCATTGCATATATTTAAAAAAGCCATATACAGTATTTGATATTTATAATTATTTATTTCAATTTCTCTATTATTTCTAATGATTTATTAATTTGTTATGCTCTTTTATGGAGTTAGTAAATTCAATTTATTTTCATGATAACTGTATCCTTCAAGATTCTAGATTAGTGGATCTTACTCAGATTTGTATCTAAGAAAGAAAATGAGATTTCTTGCCTGTTTCCAATTTCCACCTTGTTTCTCAGCAGTTGAGTGAGCACCATGGAATGCACTAGCAGAAGCAGTTGCTATGGGGACATATTTTTACAGAGTTGTGTGGAAGTGGTCAGTGGTATCAAAAAGTGATTTTTCGCTTCAGCAAAACAGTGGTTTGACTTTTTTTTTTTTAGAAATTAAGCAGCAAATTTGTACTGCATACTTACTTACTGTTTTCCTTGAAAAAATAAAAGAGATTATATACCTGTAATTGTTTCCCATTTCCAATTTTATTTTAAAATAAACACAAACTGAAATATCCAATTCCAGTAAAAATGCTGATTTGGATTTTTCCTTGTTTATTTTGAATCATCTTTTTTTTATCCATCCCGTTCAGGTAATTAGAGATAATTCATACATCTTAAGTCCTCAGTAACTGGCTTCTAACAATTTTAATACAACTGTTAAGTACGCTACACAATTAATGGGTGCTCGATTCACAATTAATTTTGCTATTCATAGGCAAGTTCTCTTTCTAGCTGTGCATAACACTCTTCTCAAATAATAGTATTTTGGTCTTTCATCCATATTTGAATAAATCTCATTTCTTACATCCTCACCAAAGCAAATACTGAAAAGGATAATAGATTTGCCATGTACTACATAATTCTTTCATCTGCTCCAAGTTTTATCTGTTCCATCAGATTATTTTAAAGCTTGCCATTTTAGCAGTGGAGACGTGTTTGTATACAGAGATTATTGATAATGGATGTCCTCATGTCTTACCTGTAGGATACATCTCTGACTGAGGTAAACTCATTCAGTCCTTCAGTGCCACTATCCCCCTCATCAATGATAAACCAATATAAATTTGAAGATGGGCCAGAATTAAGAGATCTCTTCATTACAGTCGATGATCCTGAAAGCCACGTTACAGCCATTGAAACATTTATTACGTACAGAGTAGTCACAAAGGTAGGTATCTGTTTGTGGTTTAACGGCCTACTTTGGTAACAATTGCCATTTTCACTCTTCTTGCACACCATTCTCTGGGATATCACTAAATTTAAACTTAAATTTTGCCATGAGTCATAGACAACTAAAACCGCACAAAACTGTGCTATATAATGGAAAAAAATTCAGTGTGAGTCTGCATACATGCATGTTTAGATTCTTTATGTTGAGAAAATAGTTAATAATTATTCAATGGCAAAATGAGTGCTGTGAGGCAATAACATTTTCTGTTGTCATCTTCAGGAAGAACAGGAAACAGCCAATGGACTGATCCACTTTGAAGATGCTGTATTAGCACAAGTATTGATGACTTTTGGATTTGCAGGCTACCAGTCTTACGTCTTGCACAAACGTTACCTCCTACACTCTTTCCATTCTTTTCTAATTGCAGCGTCCATTAACACATGGATGTTTGCTTCCCGTGTACAGTTGCATGTGATTTCTGGGGAAAATGCCACAATTCTCTAATGAAAACGTAGTATTAGGAAACAATTAAGTGTATTTTTAGTTGCGTGCAAGTTATTTACAGGAAATAAGGAAGAAAGTTAGCCTTGTGAGACCAGCCAGGTCTTTTGAGATTTCCAGTAAATATTCTGCAGGCTCCATTTTGAGAACTGCACTGTTAATTTATTTTACTTTGAGCGTTTTTTTTAAAGATTCATTTAAAAGCAAATTTTCAAATGAGAATTACTCATTTTTAAATAAGAGGAGATACCAGTTTGTCATAAAATATTTAATGAGTAGGAAGAGAGCTATCTTTGTTAGGTTGCTAGCAATAATTTTCACTTTATGCCTGTTTCTGTAGACGAGAGAGTATTTTTTTCTTCAGGCAAGTATGAAAGGGCTGTAAGGTAGATTGCTTTTGGTTTTTTTTATCTCTTCTATCCTTTCTTATCATATTTAATTTGGAGTGCTGGCTGTTGATGATAAAGTAATAGCATTCCTCCCACATACCTTGAAAAATTTTTATTCAACCCTCAAAAATATTTAGATTACAAAAGCACGTTTTGAGGTTTTTAGAATTTACTTGCATGGCGTTATAAATCTCTGTGTAACAACGAATGCTAAATAGCAGATGTTAATGAAAACATGGGCTCTCTGTGGCTTGCCTCCAGAAGACAGAGCAGTAGTAAAATAAATCTCATGGTCTGACGGTTTTGTAATCTGTAATAATCATTTTTTTAGGCATTAAAGGTTTGTTGGCAAGTTCTAACAGGGGGCTGCAAAACTGGAATCAATGATGGGCCGCAGAATCCATTAAGCAGTGCAGGAAGTGTTATTGCTGTGATATGCTTAAGTTTTCATGTTTTGAATGTGAGGATTATTGAGTAATGTCACCAGGTCCCAAGGACATGTGTCAGCTCTTTGGGATTTGTTCAGAGTGCTAAAAAATGGACTTTCCTCACTTGCAGATTACTAATCACTTTTAAAGAAGTGCCCTAAAGGTAACGAACATAACTGTGATTGCTGAAAGAAAAAATGCCACACTAAAGTAATTATTGCAATAACTTGGAAACATTGTGGTAAGATAATCATTATACATCGCTGCACAAAGTGCAGCTTAGTGCTCACTTTTTTTTTCTCCCAATATAACCTTGATGTCTTGCTGAAATAGGATGTGTTAGCTCTTCAAGGAGTTGATCGTTGTTCTTTAAAACAACGGCAAACCAGTAACAAGGACCAAATAAAATGTATGCATTCCCTCAAGTACTCAGTTTTCTCCAAAATCTAAAACTGTTTTTTTTCTGGTATTCTAACCTAAGCCTGTTTTTTCTACTTTTGGTTTTCAGACAACCCGTGGTGAATTTGACTCCAGTGAATATGAAGTTCGAAGACGATATCAGGATTTTCTTTGGTTGAAGAACAAACTTGAAGAAGCACACCCAACACTGATTATTCCTGTTTGTTTGTTAAAACTTAAGTTATTTTTCTATGTTTGTAAGATGGCTCCAGTTTTATACAGAGATGTTTGAGGTCTTTCTTCAGCTTCTGAATTTTCACAAACATTAAGCCAACCTATTTTCCTTAGCTTTATATGTATGTGACAAAAATCACATAAAGGTATTTCTTAGGTTTTTAATTGTGGCATTTGCAGTAATTTGCAATAATTTATGTCCTTTATTAGTTGTACTTGGGTTCTTCTGCACTGTATATTACAAGAAAAATGGTATAAGAATGTTATAACTTCACACAGCTTTTGAGTTATTGCATGGTGGATTTTACAAGGTATACCTATGTTTCTTAGTAAGCAGAAGAACTATTGTAATACTTTGAATTTTATGCAAGTTATACAATATATTTCTTCTGTTTTTTCCTTAGCCGTTGCCTGAAAAATTCATAATGAAGGGAATGGTGGAACGATTTAGTGATGACTTCATTGAGACTCGAAGAAAAGCTTTACATAAGTTTTTGAACCGTATTGCTGATCATCCAACTTTAACTTTTAATGAGGACTTTAAAATTTTTCTTACTGCACAAGCCTGGGTAAAATAACCTTGTTTTTATTTACAGTTACGTGAAACCATATGTTGTGTTAGTAGGGTGTATCAGGAGCCTCCTTGGTTCAGTAGTGAGTAGAGTCATCCCATGGCTTGTTACAGAAGGGCAGAAGCAGGCAGGGATTTGTGGAATATTCATAAACTTGGATAACCTTTTCTTCTGTGGTTTTGGTAATTATACACATGACCATGAATATTCCTGTACCTTCTAAGGTTGTTTTTGTTATTGCATGTTGGATTTTTGTGGCAAATTCATAGTATTTCAACTCTGCCTGTTTTTTTGGTACATGTGTAAGTTTCCAAGATTTGGAGGAGAACAGTGGTTTTAATTAATATTTGTTTTGGCATGGCACTGGCTTTTTTTTTTTTTTTTTTTTTTTTTTTTTTTTTTTTTTTTTTTAAGTTTTACTAATCTCATAAAAGAAAATAAAAAAAGGCTTTTCCTGTTGCATTGTTGCAAAATGGGTCCAAATTGCAAATTGTCCAGTTGCAAATTGGAGTACTCAGAAAAACCTGCCTCTGAATTTCAGCAAAGGTTATTCTAGCAACATTTAAAAAAAGAGTTAAGAAAAAAACAGATGGATTACTTCCTCCAGTTGGAATATTGTCTGTTTTTCTCAAAGAGTTATTTCTGTAATCATTACCTCTTCTTTCCTGTTCAAAAAGCTGAATTGCAAACTAGCTTCATTCCCTGAGGAGTGAAGGGGTGAAGGTTCTCTGCCATCCTTGACCATTCTTGTAACACTCATACATGGCATGCTTGTGTTTGCTCAGAAAATAAATGCACAAGACAGGGATGGTTCTGACATTGGTCTGATAATGATAAGGTTTATACAATAAAAAGACAGAGGTTTATGTATGTAGTTTTGTTTAAAAAAAAAAAAAAAAAAAGGAAAAAAGGAAAAAAAAAGCAATTTATTTATTATTTTCAGAGAATTATCAAAAGTACCTGGAAGTAAAGAGAGCTCGTTCTGTCTTTAGGAACTCTCCTCATACAAGAAGCAGGGTCCTGGTTTGCTGAGCAGGATGGGACAGACCGTCAGAGCTGTAGCATCCTCAGTAAGAGGAGCAATAAAAAATCGTCCTGAAATGTTTACAGAAATGAACAATTACATGGAAACATTTAGTCAGAAAATAAACTTACTAGATAAAATAGCTCATAGAATTTACAAGGAAGAAAGGGGTAAGTAGAAAACATGCATCAGTTTTATTGATTTAAGAAATTAAAAAGGAAATGAGTTTTCATTGTGGCAGGCAAAATACTCTTTCCAGCAAGCAAGGAAAATGGGAGATTTCTATGTTTATATTGTGTTTTTCTTTCTGGCCATGTTTTTGACGGACCTTCAAATTTGAATAATTTTTTAATAGGAAGAGTTTTAACATCTCATTCAGCTACCTATAAGGAACTTAGAAGAATATTTTAACATGTGCTTTTTGGAAAGCTGAATGACCTTTGATTTTTATCTTTCAAGGGAATGTACAGCTTTCTGTGCAATCTCATAGTGACATGAGGCTGTCTTGATTTCAGGTATCTAAACTTCTCTTTGTTTAGTTTTGTTCTTCACCTTTTTTCCATTGACAAAGTACATTTTAATTTTTTAATAGCTTTACTGTTGGCCATAATTTTTGTTATGGTAAGCTGTGCCTACTAGGGTTTTCTCAAGAAGGATGGCTTAATCTGAATTTTTCTTTACGTAAGAGCAGTTCACACATCTAGTTGGAATGCTAAGTTACTGACTTTCCTGAGATTCTGAGATGATCCTGATTTCAGGCTGTGCCTGTTTAGTAGAATTTCTACTGGGCAGCACTTAAAGTATTTACTTGTCTATATAATATAATTTAAAGAGCTGCACTGTGTTAATAACTGAGTCCTTGAGCTTTCTTGTGCAATATCAAATCTCTGTGTGTCCTCATTGAATTGAAAGGGTGTTATAAAAGAAAAATACACGTTGGTGAAGAGTTCCTATGGATATTGTTCCCTCCAGTGAAAGTAGCTGAGGTCTGTAGGTTCAAGGTATCAGTGCCAAAATATTTCTAGGAAAAGCTTAAGAATTTTGACGTGCTCCCAAATGTTGTAGGTTATATCTTCTTACCAGATTTTCCAAACAACACTTGTCAGAACACTTGAGTGCAGGGCCACGCTGTTGTGAATAGGAGTTGTTGGTAGCTGTGATACAGAGAACATTCCTGCTTGCAGTGCCTTAACATGGGGTTCTTGATTACATCTTCCATAGAAGGGTTTTTCTTTTGTCCAAATAATCTCAAAGTAAATATTACACTCTTTGTGCCACACAACTGTATTCGTCTTTCTTATGACACATTTTCATTTTAAATTTAGTAGTGACAAAAGTGCATTTTCAATGCATGGCCAGTGTGTTCACAGTGTCCTTCTGTGAACTGCAGCTTGCCTGTGTTTAGCCCTACCAAATGGCACAGGGATTTGTGGGCCTTCTCTTTGTTTATGGATTATCACTTGGTCTGGTAGCATAAGAGAAGTAACTAATAAGATAGCTCTGTATTTAAATTAATAAAAACTACTGAAGGAGATACCTGCCAAGCAGGAGTGAACTTCAGTGTTTCTTCTGAAGCTTTTGGGACATAAAAAAACTTCTAATTTTAATAACTGAGAATGTATTTGGAACATTACTATTACGAAGAAGCAGAGGAATTCAGGGCAGAAAAAGTCAGCAAGTCAGACCAGCTGCTGTGGCTCCTGTTGCTCTGTATGAAGACTTTGTAAAGTAGTGTAAGTCATTGGTGTCTGAATACAGCTCTTCAGGTCTACCTGAGTATGTGTGTCATTGTGGAATGTCTGGGGCATTTTTGCTGATACATTTCTCAGAGCTGCTTAATTACAATACATTAATTGATTAGTTTATTCATAAACAATGAACTGGAGTTTGCGTACCTTGGTCATTTGAGCAAATTTAAACATTAGCGTCAGTCTCTTGCTTGGTTCACAGTAAATATAAGGTTGCAATTAGTGTCACTTAGACCTCTGTTAATGAAGAAAAGAGTAATACATGTATATGTTCCTTTTAAGAGTATTTTAATGAAATGAAGGAGTACGGCCCCATCCACACGCTGTGGTCGGCATCAGAAGAGGCCATAGCAGAGTCCCTGAAGGGCATGGCCAGCTGCATCGACCGCTGCTGCAGGGCTACCGAGAAGCGAATGGCAGGGCTCTCAGAACACCTGCTGCCCATTTTACATGAATATGTTCTCTACAGTGAAATTCTCATGGTAAGCTTTCCTGAAGGACTCTTCATGGCGCAGTATAAAATTTGGCTTAGTCCAGTGACAATGTCTGGGAGAGAATTTGTAGCTGCTGATAATGACTTTACAGTCCCTGTATTTACTCAGTACAAAACATGCACAGCATATGATACGTGTCTGTTATCGGGGAATCCCATTGGTCCTGTTTCTCTTGCTGGTCAGGCAAGAGGTGCTCTTTCCAAATAGGAAGAGCTTGATAGTTTTGCCTGATAGGCAGCTCTGGCTGTCTAGTTTTGCCATCTTCAGTGAGCTCTGCATTGTAGCAGTGAGGGTTTGGGGACAGCAGCTGAGAAAGACCTTCCCTGACACTGCCAAAATATGAACTCCTTGAGTAACAGATTGTGTGTGGGAAAAGGAGCTGAGAGGCTTTTCCCTTTCTAGGTGCTCTTGCTAAGTATGTTTTCTCTTTCTATAACAGCTGGGAACTTCCAGTCCCTGCACCATTATATAAGCATGTGTTAGTCTTTGCCATAAGCTACTGCTCTCAGTTCCCTTTATGTATGTATTTTTCTTACACTTGGAGAGGATGTAAAAAATCAGACTCCAGAGTTGATACAGTCAGTGCTTGTGGATAATCAACATAATTAAGTAACTGAATTCAGTATGTCATAATGCCCACTTTGCAGAAAGCGGAACATGTGTACAAACTCCTCTTTGTCTAGGTTTTGAGCAATGGCAGCTGCAGAATCTGTTCTTGTGTTACTGCTGGGAACCCAGCTCCTGCTGCAGTGGTTTCTGGATAGGGGCTGCAAGAGTCTTACAGTCCACGGGTAGAGCAAGACCCAAGTTAACTGAGCCTTTGGTGGCACTCTGAAGGGTATTTTCACTTGCTTAGTGAGGCTTAGCTACTGAGAGTTAGGAATTTCTGCTGCAATGACTGCTGTCCTGAAAACAATCTTCACAGAAAAAAGGGCCATACAAAATCTTCTGTATCTCACAGGCCTCATTATTTGCTGGTAGATGGAGGTAGGTACTGCTTTGCTTAAAGATCTGAAGAGATTACTGCCCTAGAAATTGCAGGTCATCGTCTTCTTTTCCCACACTTCCAACCTTATTTTTCAGAATTTCTATGTCTGTTACCCATGAGCAATTGTCTTCACGCTACTGAGGAGATGCTGCCCACCCATTGCCTTCTGTTTTGCAGCCTGACTTGCCCTTGCCCTTTCTTAGGCGTTTTGTTTTGTCCAGAGCACAGAGAGGTTTCTGGGGACGAGCCCCAGGATGACTGCCTGGCGCTTCTGCACACCTTACTGCTGCCCACTGCATTTTTTTTTTCTGCTTGTAGCTTTCTTGATGCAGCACTTGCAACACAGTATTAGGTTGCCATGAGATCTTGTCCAGAGGCGAAATCTTCCTTCAGTAGCTCATTCCTGTTCCACAACTGTTCCTTTTCCTTCATTTGCCGTGGATTTTTATTTTACTTACTGCTTATTTCCCTCTTGCACTTTGGAGAGGGAAATACTAGTCACTGAAATAAAATATCTAAAAATACCTTGTGGAAGTCACCCAGCAGTAAGCTTTCCAGAGGTGCGTTTAACCCCTCATTGCAGGGACCTGCCAAAATCGCATGCAAATGTGCAGAACAAGGTGTGACCAAACCAATACAACCCTTGTGTTTTCCAGTGTTGATAGTTCAGCCTGTAGCTGGGAAAAGAGTTGGAATTCATAGCTAAAATATTTAGATCTGGACCAATCCCTTTGTAACTGACCCGCAAATCTGCTGTCCCTCGGGGTAGAAATTACAGCATTAATTAGCTATGGGTCCACATAAAATTATTTGTCGGTTTTGTGGCAAGTATTATACAAAAAACCTGTAAAAGTATAATATCTTTTAAAAATACAGTGCCTTTGTTTGCCATTAGAAGTCAGCACTTGTCTATAGATGAAAAATTATTTGAAAATTAAGCTCTTAAATTATTCTCTCATGTTTGATAGAAGTGTCAGGATTTCAGAGAGAACTCAGTCAAACAGGCGAGCTAGAGAAGGTAGAGCTGCTTGTGCCCTGTGCTGTTTTAACATGCACTGTGCTAGAGGTGAATACTGAACATCTCTGCAGAAGAAGCAGTAAAACCAGTTGTGGCAAGATAATGTAAAAGAAGGTTTTGAGATTTGTAATTTTATATATATGTATATATATACATATATATGTGTGTGTATGTGTGTGTGTGTGTGTGTATATATATGAAGCATTATGTATATGCTTCAGATTTTTTTTCAAAAAGACTAAAACCTTGCAACACTTCTGTAAGATAAGCATACCTCAGAGTGCTTTTACAGATGAGGAAGCTAAGACAAAGAGACATTTGTAAGGCTTCATTAAGGTCTCAGACCAAATGAGCATTAGAAATGGAAATTTAATCTGTAATACTATTCCTGTTTTGTAGCTTAACAAGTAATATTCCTTCCCCTTTCTAATAATTTTTTGACATTATGCTAAAAACCCAATACCTGAAAAGATAGTTTCAAAGGAGGTAAAAATTACATATGCTGAAAATAAGCATATATATTAATGGTAGAAAAGCTATCATTCCTACAATACCTTGATCTGATTTTTCTGGTTTTGTGGTGTTTTTTTTTTTTTTTTTTTTTTTCTCCCTGATTTGCCAGAACTATATTTGGCACTTAAAAAATTAAAGGTTAAAGTCACAATTTCAATAATTCCTTGTATACCATTTCTAGTCATTGTACTTTGTACTGTAAATTTTACAGTTCATGACATTTGGCAAACTCATGTTGTTGTTTTTAAATGAATATATGGTAAGTTAAGCTGATACCAACTAAACTGCTGTAGCAGTGCTGCTCATACAACTGGCAGTGATATTGTGTATGGCAGATTCTTGTGGCATGGACTGTGGATTTCGTAAGATTATTAAAAAACCTGTTAGATAAAGTACAGGTATGGAAAAATAAATCTTCATGATTTTAATTTTCTTTTTTGATAAAACATATATCATGTCAAAATTTCTAAATGGTTTATCATTCTGTGATCTTGTTTATCAAACAGCCAAGTTTGATGGTTTTCTGAAAGAGATAAAATATGGCGCAGTTTACTTAATATTTTTTTTCCTTCCATACTAAGGGTGTTTTGAAAAGGAGAGACCAAATCCAAGGCGAGCTGGATTCCAAAGTTGATGCTTTAGCCTATAAAAAGACAGAAAAGGATCTGGTGAGTATTTTCAGGAAGCAGGACCCTTGCAGGCCGTCCTGTAACAGCAGGGGATGGATGTGCAGGAGGCCGCGTGTCCTCGGAGGCCGCGTGCTGGGCTGGGTGCTGCCTCTCCACCTCTGCTAGCTCTGCGTGCCAGGCAAAGGCCAGCACGGGCAGAGCAGGGCTTCAGCAGCGGGGCTGCTGGAGGGAAGGGCTGCTCGTGCTGGGCAGCCTTTGTCAATACACACTGTACCAGGGCTTATTTACAGCTTTTCTATTTGCTTCCACACCTGGAGGTAAAAGAAGGTATCGGTTGCTGCAGTGCTCTTGTAGCTGCTGCTTCGTTGATGTAGGAAAGGTAGAGGAGGTGATTAGAATCAGCAAAGCTGTTCATTAAACTTATTTAAATGAAAATGTTCTGCATTCTGCTCTTTCAGGTTTCTGGGTTTTTTTTCTAGTTGGGCTCAGGGATATTTTTTTTGCTTCCATGATGAAACCTTCGCTCATTCTAGTGAAGTCAGACTGCAACTGGTACCCCCATGGGGACAGGCATCCCCAAAACCACCAGCAAGGCTCAGCAGCCAATTAAAAACAAATTCTGGGATGAGAATTGGCATTTTTAAAATTTTTGATCTACAGTGTAAATAATATGTAAAAATGACTAATAACTTTTTAGTACATCAAAGGGGAAAATCCTTAACATTTCACATACTTTTTATTAGGCTTGTTGTAATTAGTTTCCATGTAAAGATGAACTGTTTAGATCGATTATGGCTCTTGAAATGTATATTTTAATTTGATTTTTTTGGCACAGAGATGAATAAATAAGAATGTATTGCTAATCTCTGATAGCTACAATGGCTATAGTATATTATATAAAAATTTGCCTCTGTGTACTGCAATGGGACATTAAGTAAATATCTCTAGTATTGTGTTTTTTTTTTTTTTTTTTTTTCCCCCTGAAGCAAAAATTCTGTTTACTGCCTTTGTGTTCTGTAATTTGTTTCTGGTTTTGTACTTTCTTAGCTCTTTCTCTTGTCCATTTTCTTTAGTTTAAAGTCTGAAGCTCTTTATAAAATGCACAGAGGATGGTGAGTTGGAGAAGCCCCCTAGGCTGGGAGTTGGGTAGCCATGGCAGGGGCATTCAGTGACAAATTCAGCTCTGTACAGCTTGTTTAGCAGCCAGACTCATTGTTTACTGTAGAAAAGACACCACAGCCTGGCAGGACGTGCCATCTTTTCAGGATGCATTTCTGTTATAATCTGATGGAGTTCTTAGACAACGTGCATGCACTCCCTTTTTCTTAACTGTTAAAATATAAAAGGAAAAAAGGAATATTTTTATTTTAGCATAGTATTGATCATACCATGTTGATTTCATATTGACAATGGTTAACTCCATCTTGAGATGCTTGTACTTGCTTCCCGCAGGATTTTGAAACCAGTTTGCCCAGACTTTTTTTTTCCACTGTGTATATGTTTCCATATCTACATTTACAGTTTGGTAAAGGCTTTGGACACTCTGATTACCCAGATTTTCAGATCTTTGGCTTTATCTTTCCAAACCCTCTATTTCTTACTAATTTCAGAGAATCCTGTTTTTGAAAGCCTGGTTCTCCTTACAGTCTCAGAAGAGCAGTAAAACAGATGTCTGTTAGTCTAATCTGATAATAAAATCCTGTGTTCTCTAATTGAGTGGCAGCTGTATCCTGAAGACTTTTTCTTAATTAGAAGCTGAAGCCTTTTGCTAGTAAGGATAGTTTGGCAACGGAGAATGGTGTACTGCTATTTTTAACCATTCAAGTGACTTAACTATTTTCTTGGTAATTTTTTTAATATGTTTTCATTTTTGTTATGTGTTGAAATATTTTCTGACACTTCTAACAAGACTTATTTCATAACAAAAGGTGGTCATAACACAGGTATGTTGTTGTAATTGGTGTCAGATGCCAAGTTTGGGTGTGTTTGCACATATCTTTTCCTAAGCAGAACTCCTATAGCTTCTAATGATCTCACAGATGTCAGATTGAACTTGTCAGTGCAATCTAGTAGCCAGAAATTTTGCTGACGAGTGGCATGAACCCTAATCTCATTTGAAGTACATTTCCACCACAGATAAAGGAGTATCAGACTGCCATTAGAGCTGATAAAAGGCTGTGAGATATTTAGCATTGGTCATGGCAAACATCAAATGATGTAACAAACACAAGGTTGTACAGCAGAAGAATGCAAAACATCCTTAAGGTCAGTGCAGATGAAATAGGCTGGAATTGCAAATTAAACTGTATGGGTCATTAGGCTCATTGACTGGGGAAAAAATATTTTCTTGAGCTGTGTTAGAAAGCTGCTTGTGGTGCTGCTACAAAAGCCAAAACCTTGGGTTCTACTCCAAAATTTGGTCCACAAAGGAGGCAGCTGTTCAGGGCATGGATGATTTGAAGACTGTGATTTTGGATACAAGCTCTGACAGAGAGATTGGACAGGACTTTGGTACCATCCTGCTTATCCTAGACATTCCTCACCTCCAGAGCTGTGGCTGTAAAAATGGTGGGACATGCTGCTCCATGACTTCCACACTCCATCCTGAGGGTTACACAGCAACGCTAGTGTATCCCCCTATGGTTTGGGTATTTTTAACAGTTTTAGTCTTGTCACTAGGGCTGATAATAATTCTGAAAAAACATTGGTATAAATGTGCTCTGACAGAGTGAGATAAGCATTAAATGCCAATTTAAGGATTCAGGCTTGAAAATGAGTAGTAAAGAGATGAAATGCTGTATCTGTTACATTCTGAATATATTTTGTGTTTTAACTCCAGGCTAAAAAGGGGTTAGTATCACCAAGCTGTGGGATTAATTCACGTAGCAGACAGAAATTTGTGCTAATTTGCATAGTGAGATAGTGTAAAATGCTGTGTTACTTGCCATGGAAGTGGCTATTGGGCCAGGTCTCTTTGGCTACAGTCACACGATCCATGTCTGGTAGCACTCTGCCCTAGCAATGCCTGGCTGCCACCTTCCTGTGCTCTGGTCCCATGTCTGATTAGTGCTGTCCTGGCCTCTGGCCATCACTGATGGGAGATTTCATTTCTCACACTGGCTGCCTCAGTGAGATCAGTGGAATGGGTTCAGAATCCTGTTTAATTTGCAGGATCAATGGTAACAATTTATACCTTGTAAATGAGGAACACACTAGGTAGATGTTTTTGTTAAGTCCAAGCCATTCTTCTTTCATTTCTGCTGTCATGGTGGCTAAAGAGAGTAGCATTGACAGGGTTTTTTTCAGTTTTGATAAAGTAGTCCTTGAACGTCTCTACTTGACTTGGTGGTATGTGGCATAATGCTGCCTTTAGACCTTAAGTCCAACCCTTGCCTTAATTACAACACATGATTGGTTTCTTTGGGGCTTTAGAGCGGGATGTTTAAACAGCATTTCCAGGCAGAGTTGTATAACAGAGCCTACCTGTCCATATCATGTTCTGACTACAGTATGGAAGAAATCTGTAGTTCCTAGAAAAGGCTAGACAAAAACAAGCTGCTAAATAACTTACTTAAAGTTACAAAGTTTTAAAGAATGAGGCAGGGGGAAGCTGCTGCAGCCGAAACTTGTAAGTCAGACAAGTTCTTTATGTGTGTAGACTAGTGAATTCCCATATAGGAACTTTTTTTTTTTTTTTTTTTGCAAAAGCAGAGAATGGATTCAACTGCCTTTCCTTTTCTAAATCATCTTTAAAATGTCATCATTTTCAGTATTCTGTGCGCATTCATTTTCTGGTATTTGAAGGAAAGGCAATTAGCATGGAACATGGTCAAAGTACCAAATCCAGTTGTCTGTAATTCCTTCGAAGGTAGTTCCCCCACTTTTAAACTTTGGATTAACCTTTTCATTTTGAATGCAGTGTTGGTAGTTGAAATTACCCTTGTCTGTAGCTTGATTAGTGGTCTGGCCAGATAACTGAACTTGGGATAAAAGTAGAAATAATACTTGGCAAAGTAGAAATAACATATTTTTTTTTTCATTTTGTTCCTCATTATTAACTAGTATTTCATTAATCTAGAAGAGTGGCAAAGAGAATCAATTCTAACTAAAACTTTATTACTGACTCTGGATAACATTGATTCAGATGAAATTTTCAGTTTTACTAGCTGAGGAGTTCTTGGCTTCTTTAAGAGCTGGATGGGATCCAGGTTCCGTGACTGTTTCAGACAGTGTTTGGTGATTCAGTTTGTGCCTGATGGCAGCATCACTGCTGTTGCACTCGACACTCGATCACTGTTCTCCACTGCATGGTCCAAGCTGGAGATTGTGCACCCAGACTTCCCATGTCTTGCTCTGAGTTCTGACCTTTCTGACCAGGAGCATAAGCATTCCTTAAAAATCCTGGAAGTTAGTCCTGGAATCCTGAACTTCCTATCAATGAAAATACCAGCTCTGCCAAAAGCAAAAATAGTATCCAACTTTACACAGGTGTGGTATGAGGAAGAAACTGTTTGCTTTATGGCACAATATAAGGACGAAGAAGAAATGTATGGAGCCTGAGTTGCAATGGAAACAGTTTGAGGAATTAAGTTTTCCTGCTTGATGTTCCTTATTTTGGTGGTGTTTGTGCTTGCCCTCCCTTCTGCAGACAGTGGCTCTGCAGTCCCATCTCTGCAGCAGATGATTTGCACTGTAGCCACATTGATGTGCCTTGTTCTGTGACCTGGTGCCAGCCAGAACAGACACAACTGATTAGTAAATGACAACAGGTAACTGAATTACAGAGGAGACCAGGAAAACTCATTAAACAGAGCTGCCGTCCGCTTACTCCCATTAGCTGGCAAGTCAGTTTGTGCATCTGCAGTAATTAGAAGCGAGTAATGTCTGTGGAGTAGCCCTCAAGCTTTTGAGTCCTGGATTGCTGTGAAAGAGTTTCTTCTCTGTAGAAGTCCTTTCATTTAATTTCTTTCTCTGCTTCTATATTTCTTTTTCCCTCATATGGTCACACACAGTTCTACAAGAAAAGACGGTAATGTGACAGGCAAGAAATCAGAAAGTTTGTGATTTTGATTTCTGCTGTCTTCTCCCCATTCTGTTTTCTCCTGTTATGAAAGATTCAGTCAGGATTTTCTCATTTTTTCTGGCCAAATCTAATTCGTACAGTTGGTTCTTCTTCAGCAAAGCCCTCTATGTATTTCTTTTTTGATGCATTAAATCAAGTGTTAGTGAAGAGGTGCCAGAGTCTGTAACTTCTCAGTGAATAAAATATCTCCAGGAACACTCTAATTGTGGTCTATATTTTCTGTTACTAATATTTCAGAAATTTTAGTGAGCTATTAATTAAGAATTAAATTTATCCTGAGGTAAGACTTTTTTGCTAACTTAAATACCAGTCTTGGTGCTGCAATTCTCTTCATCTCCACTACAGTCAGTTGATTTCAATAATTTTGGAAATGGTGACTTTCCTAATATTTTTTAATGTTTACAATTAATATTTAGTTCTCAGAAGAGATTGGGAAGCTTGAAGACAAAGTTGAACGTGCCAATAATGCTCTGAAAGCGGACTGGGACAGGTGGAAGCAGAACATGAAGTGGGATATAAGATCAACATTCACTAATGTGGCTGAGAATAATCTCCGTTATTATGAAGAGGTAAAACTCTTTAACACAAAAATGTTATTTTTTCATTATTTCAGTAAGGAAGTCCATGGGTTCTCTGTAAAAGGAACTTTTCCATTTTAGTTCAAACATTTGGTAACTTTGGAATCAGTTTCTCTGGGAATAGTGAGGCAGTTACCCTTAATTTGACAGATTTCAAGCAGAATATATTTTATTGTGCCCAAGTTGTTGATCCTGAGTTCATCATCGACAGAGGGCACTCTTGTTTTACTAACCACAACAACTTGGAACATGATTTTCAGTTCAATGTCAGCTGCTGTATTTCAGTTTGGAAACATTTTGCTGTGAGAGCATGAGGAAGCCCTCTGGAAGGCTCAGACCTGTATGAGGAAAACCAGTTTTTTCAGTGTGATTCCATTAGATTTTTATTGTCAGCTCAAATGCTGCAGGTAACATTCTTGGTAAGAATTTCCAAGAATACATGCTAGGAAAGAGAATTTGAAAACATAACAAAAAGCATTAAGCATTCTTTGAAGTTTCCTCTTGGGGAACACAATGTTGATTGAAATGCGCATTTTGAAAATACCCCAGATGTCTTAAAGTTTTTAAAATAATTTCTCCTTACTTTTGGGTGAAAAATGGAATGCACTGAGCCATCTATTAATCATAAATTAGTCATTTTCACAGATATATTTTGGTATCTATAACTTCAGTCCTGTAGTCTGAGCCTATTAGCCAATGGCAGTGCTCTGATTTTACAAATCATTTTGTTAAAACATAATTGAAAAGACAGAGCTCTTGATCATCAAGTCTAATTAATTAACATGCAGACTGTGAGATGCATGGACATTGACAATCTGTTGTTACATATTAAGATCAAAATATTTTCAGAAATCAGGCAGCGAGCTTTTGGCATCCTCTAACATTGTCTTCATTTATTGATGGTCTCTGACTTCTATAGCAGCAATATGTATGTTAAAACAGTGCTGAATCTATTAGAATATTTTCTTTGTGGATGACTAGCTAAAATATAAAACTGATTATTTGGTTCTTTTTCATGTCTAGAATTGCTTTTTGCTGAATTAGAAGTTTAATTCAGACCACCAAATTTCACATTGTACATGAAATTACTATTCTTACGCCACAAACGGCAGAAAATTATTCAGCTGTTTCTGTAACTGCCAGAGGTTCTTAAACAGCCTCTGAAATACCAGACAAATTGGTTTATACTGAGACATAATCTTTTGTTGGTGCTTTTCTTGAATATTGAAATCTTCATTTAATGGTTTTGCTGTTACATCTTTGTAGATCTACATTTTAGAAAAAGCACCTTAGCTTACTACAGCAGTGGCAATAAGCAACATTTTGCAGTATCACTCCTTGTTTGCAAAGTGAGCGCTTACCCATTTCTGTTTTATCAGAAAATCATTATCTAATCCTGATATTCAAAAGACCTTGATAAAGTTAATATTTTGATTGTGAGTTTTGACCCAAAATACACTTACTTAAGATCTGTGGTTAATGATGATGTTTAATTATTAGAGAAGTGATTACTGATTACTGTCAGAGGCCTGGGTATCTCAAACTACAAATGTGTACTCCTGAAAGCAGCAGGAAAAGAAGCTCTGGCATCTGCTCCTGCTGTTTGGGAGTGAAACTTTGGGAAGGGAATCTCAAAAACCTGAGAAGCAGAGTATTATTTCTATGTTTTCAGTAGGAAGGAGAATCCAACATTAAATATAATAGTTTGAGTCTGACTCATTAAACTCATGCACAAACAGTGTCTGTTACAGTGTTTTTCACTTGATCAATTATTACTTGCTTCATTAGCATTCTTTCACATGTCTGAAGTTACTCATTCAGACTTTGGATGCACCATTTGATGCTTACTAAGCCTTTTCTTGCTGTAACATCCCTCATGTTATTTCCTGCCTTTTCTCTTCCCCAGAGCATGTTGTGTGCATTTTTCCAGGCACCATGGATGCTCTGAATGTGATTCAGTTGCCCAGTTCTTCTCTCCAGCTCCTATGGGAAATCATCTCCCGCTTTCTAACTTAGTGACTACCTGCTTCTCATCCTTTCCACAATTTCCCCCACCCGTCAGTTCTTGCCTCTCTGTGAGCAGTGTCCCATTCTCTTCTCTACAGCAGCATTTCACTGTGCTTCTCATTATTCCCCTTGCTGACTCCATTTCCCAGGCACACAACCGAAGAAGGAGTCATTTCTGCTCACGGTCATTCTCTGCATCCCTTTCATTTTGGGAGCCACAGGGCAGTGAGAGACAGGCATCTTGTATTTTCTGATGGCTGCTGCAGTAGAGTGCATTCCTTCCAAGCTATATAAAGCCCAAGCCAGTGTGGTCAAAAACATAGCAGCATGTCAAAGTACACTAGAATTTCTAAAATGTCATTTCATCTTTGTCACAGTTTGGGCAAAGAATATGACCTTACGTTTGTTTGGGTTTTTCCTTAATTGTAGTTGCCTAAGGATTTCTTCTATCAACCTGTCAAGCATCACTTAGCTAGAATAAAAGAGTATCTCTTCCTTAAGCTGAATGAATGTTCACATTAATTAAGTGTTACTCTGAAGTGTTACCTGTGATTATGTTTCTCCAGATTTACAAATTTAAGAGTTATTTCTGTAGTTCATTGGCTGTGTGCATTTATTTTACTTGAATAAGAAGTGTTCCTTTGCTTCTACAGCTGTTTTGTGTCTCTCAATGCTGTGGTAACAAAGACATGAATAAAAGCCCAGAGTTGCAGATTTACAGGGTGCTCCTGTGCAGGCCTACGAAAACGAAAGCTTTCAAGTGATAATGTGCAAACTTTGTTATAATACATTTAAAATCATTTAGGAGTCAAGAATTACCATGACTGACCAATCACTTGGTATTCCTGTAGCTGGTCTCAATGGTTCATACAGAGCTGTACTTCCTTTCTTCTGGAAAAGAGTTGAGTATGTCCTCAAGTCTCTCTGTATTCTGCAAAGTCTTAAATCCAAAAAAATATTGTACTAACGATGACAGTAAATGCATTGCTAAAATAAGGAGGACTTTCTGAAACTATATGAAATGGTTTTAATTTTTAGAAGTTCATAAATTTACTCCCATTTCTGAAACAAATAGCACTAATTCAGCATGTGTTAACACTATACCATTTATTTTATTCCTTTTCATCGGGGCTTAGTCATGGTGCCATTGTCTGACAGCTTAGTCCAAAAGAGGTATCTACCAAACAGCTGGAATCACAAACTGTCCACAGGGTGGAACTTCCATCTGAGAAACTGATTGTCACCGTGAATATTTTCATTAATTTAGAAATAGATATTCTAAAGCTGCAGCATTACTAAACCCAGAGCAGGATACAGAGCTGGTGGTGGTGCTGGCAGTGTTATTTAGATGGCAGGTTTGAAGTGTTGCTGCTGCAGACTAGCAGAACCAAACCAGGCTCTGTTGAACTCTGGCTTCAAAGAGCAGAAGCAATTAATCATATGCTAAATTTGTCCTTTTTTTCTCATGTATTTAGTATAACTACTGTATAGGCAGCCAAAGAATTTTGGTAACCTGTTCTTTTCAGGAAAACCACCAGAATAAGTGGCTAGGTTTTACAGCCCAACCCAACAACTAGTTAGACATTTTAAATCTGCAAATACACCAGAGTCTGGGTTTCCACTGCTTGTTGGGTACTCCAGGAAATGCCAGCAGACTGGTGTTTTTTACTACGCTGGGATGATAATTAGTTTTGGCATTGAAAGAATGTGTTTTTTCTTGAGCATGGATGGACCCTTCTTTTAAAACATAGCATTTGATTTTATTTATCATATGTGAAATTAATCCTGTTAAACCCTTGCATCTTAATCAGATAATCAGTTACCTTTGATATAGCCAGATTCTTGTTGGTATTGGCACACCTTACTATTTTTCAAAAATATAAATAATTTCTTGATTTTCTAAAGTATTTCAAGCACAATTTAGTATATTTTTGTGACCTACATTGTTGTACAGGCATAAATTGATCCAAAAGATCCATTAGGGCAAAACAATACTTGTTCCCCATTACAACAACTTTCCTCTAACTCCAAAGCCCTTATGTACCTCTTGATCTTGTGAAAGCTGGATGATATTTGTTATTTTTCCCTGGAGGCCTATGTAGCAATGCATTTAAGCAGTCATTTGGTCATGTAGCAGAAAGTTGGCCGCTCCTGTGTGTTGATCACATCCTACCGTAGCCATGCCTGGGAGTTCAGCTACCAAACTTCATGAGATTTTCAAAAGCTCCCCCATCCGAGCCCAATTATCCCTGTCCACATCGCTTCAAAGGCAGAAACAACTTTGAACCCTCATTCACTTCAGCCTTTATAAATTATTTTAAAAATAATTTTGGGAAGACCTTTTTAAGAGTGGGAATCACTATTTCTGTGTGGTCTAGTTTTTGTGTCCCTGCTCACAGAAATCATGAAAATATTTTCTGTTTCTCTCAGACACAAACAAGACTTCATTTTCAGACTCTATTCCAAAAAATGTCATCATAAGCGCTACTTTTAAGGAATCAACCACGGATAACTGGGAACTGGAACAGAAACACACGTGGCATGTGACACACTGCTACTGCTAGCATCCATACTACATCTTCTATTTTTGTATCTCCTTTTTCATTATATAGGCAATTGTACTATATGAAAAACTTTTTCTAAGCACGATGTTGCAGAATAGATACGTGTTCTCCAGTAGTAATCTGAATATTTTAGGTAGTGTAGCCTTATTTAAGTTCTTGCTATTTCATTTTGTGTATTTAGGCTTTTTTATGTTTTCCATTGGGTCTTTACAAGTAATTGGATTATGAATTTCAATCCTGTGCAAACACATTTAATTTCCTTAGTTTGGATTTTCTGGGTTTTTTTTCTTTTCTGTCTCTTTGTGAAAACTGGCTGATCCTCTATTTAGATCTCCATTTTCAACCTCCCAGGAGAATGGAGTAAAATCATTCTGTAATAATGTTGAAGTATACATCACTAACAAAATGTCGTTTATGCAGTTCGTGCTTTACAATATGAAAAGCTTGAGCCTAAGGCACAGAGACCTAGTTTTGTTTTGGTGTGGTTAATTATAAAATTTGTCAGCTGTAGCAGCACTGTGATGTCTGACAGTGAAATGAGCCACCATTGCTCTTACATTTTGAAAAATGTGTTTTGGTTATATAAACAGAATAAATTAAAAGCTGAATAACTTGTTTGAAGAAAATGCTTTGCATCTTTTTCTGGACAGGCTTCAGTAGATCATATCTGGTTAAGCAGTGTATTGTGATTGCATTTTAACATGTGCAGCTTGGCTCAGTGTCACAAAGATAACACAATGCCATTTTTGCATTGCAGCCAGTGCTGATACGTGTATTTTAATTCACATTACTGAAATTACAGATTAACAAAACATGGATTTACATGGTAATTAAATTAAACTGTGGTTCAGAAAAAAATCTGTCATTGCCAATGAAAGACTTTTCAAAAAGAGTGATGTTTTCTTGTACCACACCTAGAAAAAGCTTAGAAAAACAGCTGTGCCTTGCAGCTTTCTAGGATGGCAATCTAGGATGGGCTCTAACAAACAGAAATTGATGAGTTTGAGTGCCACAGTGAAGACACATTGCTAGCAGCTTACTCACTGACATTCCAAAACCAAGAGGCCATGTTCCAGCTCAGGCCTCTCAGATAGATTCAGCTGCCACAGTGGCACATGAAGTAGGGGAGAATCTAATGATCAAACTTAAAGGCTTTATACAAAAGGTCAAAAAGACCTTTTAAATCAGAAATCAGTTTTCAACACTTGCAGTTCACTATTTGGGCTGGCAGTATCTTCACTGTTTCTCCCTGGGGTACCATTTCAAAATAACATTTCTCCCAAAAGTCAATGAAGAAAGCAAATTTCCACATGAATCTTACCCTGTTAGTCTTCTCTTTTCACAGTAATTCAAACCTTAGATATACTCTGAACAGCAGCATAATGTTGTGTGCAATAGCAGCAGAAGTTACTTGGGGCTTTCATCAGCAAGATCAGAAGAGAAAGACTGGGTCAGTAAATTCATGGTATCCATAGTCTAGGGGACAAAATGTGAATAACAGGAATGATCTCTACCATGCCTGATAAAAGCCAAAAACCTGTGCAAAAATAAGCTTATACTTTTTCTTTATGATCTTTTAGTTCAGTGTGCTGTTTTAACCGCTTGCATTGTCTTGCAGACCCACATTCTACTTTCTTAGGTCTTCAGAGACAAAGCTACTGCTGACTTGTTTTTTCTTTTTCTTGTAATTTTGTCACCTTTAATTTTATGGGTATCCCTAGTTCTGTATCCTTGTGTCAACATGGATTCCCCCAGCTCCAGTCATCATGTGTGTATTCTTTGTTTTTCTCTTTAGGCTTATATTTAACATTATCAGATCCTCCCACTCACCTGCTTACACATAGACATGCAGTTATACCAGGACCTAGCTCTTCAGTGGAACATGATTAAATCTCCATATGTAATGCAGAGTTTGGAAGTCATTCACAAGAAATGTCTAAGGGAGTTAGGTGGCTGCAAGTTCAAGGAGGGTCATTTCCATGTCTCCTGGGCAATGAGAGATGGATATGAGGTGTTTCAATGAGCTGGGCTTAGCAAGTTGCTGTGGCTTGAATAGTTTATGGCAAAAGATTTCAGTTAGGAAATAACACTGTTTTTAGGGCACTGATTTAATTCAAAGTTCAGGTGAATGAAGTGTGCTGTCCAGGTTTTAATTTATATTTCCTGGGAAATTTCAGAAGAATTACTTATGGTGCATAATAAAGATTCTTCATGAAAAAAAGCTGTGTAGAGTAAGTAGCAAATCAGCTGTATTGTCAGGAACAGTATGTATGAATGTATAAGTCAAAATTTTGTAAGAACATTTCCATTTCAAGGGCTTTTTTTCAATAGCATCAGAACAAGGAAATTATTGCAGCAATTTGCCTGTTCTGCTCTACTAATAGACTTGAAATAGTTGAAAACTGGTGCTTTGGATGACAAGCATCAACTCACCACAGGTTACCTTGTGATAGCCTTGCCGTGACTTTCAACATTAATTTATGACTTAAAATGGCTTGCCAAGCTGCCAACACTCATTTAAGCCAAACTGAATCAAAGACATTTGGGTGGTTTTTTTGTTTTTGTTTTGGTTTTGGGGGTTTTTTTTCCATTTTACTGCCTGCAGAACTGATGCCTCAAATAAACAAATTGTAAATGCGTTTTTCCATAAGCCAATATATATACCACTTGTAAGGATAACAATTTCCCTAGTCCCAGCCCCTGCCTTTCTGGTTCTATTTCTTTCCCATTACTCTGGGGAAAAATGAATTCTCTCCTTATTTAGGGAAAAAGAATGGTTTAATTTAACTTGGAAGGAAAATTGGGTATACATTAGGAATCCACAGAGATTACAGGGGAACGGTGCCTGACAATGTGCTTTCTATTTGGAAGAGATCTTTGCCTGTAACTAAAGGAAGAGACTAAAGAAGAGCATAATTAATGTTAGCATCTTCCATGCTACAACATACAATTACAGTGCTCACAGTGTGTGCTTGTCATTATGTAAAATTGACCTTTACAGCTCACTCAGCATGTTAGCTAACATTTTGCATATCACTGAGCTGCCTAGGAAACTGTATTTTGCTCTTACCATGGTTCTACAAAAGCAGCTAGTGACAATATGTATTCTTTTTTTTAAATTCATTTTCTCCTTGGCTAACAGTTAACAGAAATCTCTCTGCTGTACTCATATGTATGTGTTTGGTTTTTTTAAGTGCCTTGCTACATGGGAGTCCTTCCTAGCATCTCAAACAGTGGATCTTCATGTGGACGAAGATTCTGAAGACAGGCCTTGAGTAATAATCTCTGCTTGATCTCGCCTTTTCCATGCAGTTTCTCCCAACCAAAGTGCTTTATATGAGATCAGATACATTATTAAATTTAACTGTTAAAATCAGTGAAATGCAGGAAACAGCTTATTGAACACTCAGGTATTCTAGTCCTGAAATACATTTTGAAACATGCTATATATTGCTTTATATTGCTCTGCTCTGGTTTTACATATTTTTATGTATTTGCATACAATTGTTTTCATAAATATTGTGTAATTTTGATATAAAGTATTTTAAATATGTAAAAATAGCTCAATTTTAATAAAACATTGAATAAGGAAAGTTTGTCATCAGTCTGTATCCTAGTCATTTTTAGAAGTATTTTGCTATTTTAGCTTGCTTCTTAGATTCTCTTTCTTGAGTAACATCTTGGACTTCTAGAATTACGTCACATAGTCCTCAAGGACTAGCTTTTTAGGATTATTTTAATAGATCTTGCTAGTTGCCCAATGGCAGCATAGGACATAAAGGTGCCAGATGTTCTGTGAGATTAATGCTGCTTTAAAGTGTAGATAATTTAGTTTTCAGTTTGCAGTATTTACATGTTTATTAGACATCTTTGATTTGACATTTTTTAAAGGAAAAAGAAAAAAGTGACAGTTAATGAAACAGACTGTTTGTGCAGTGATACCATTAGGCACAGCACTGATCCTGCCAACACAAGAACTTCAATTTGGAGTTTGCAGGGTGAAACTTTCTGCTCCCAGGGCACCATGTAATCCCTCCTGTAATCCTTAACTTCCTTCCTCTTTAGATAGTCAATGTAGAAGAGAAGAGGTTAAGAAAATAAGAGGTTTGCATTAAAATAATCAGCTGATTGACTCATGCAATATGCAATATAGTCTTTCAGTCACTGAATTATTCCCCCCAAAAAGTCCTCCAGTCTGCAGCTGCAGTTTCTGCAGTTCTCCATTGTAGTAAAGGTCTGAGCAAGCCACAGGCTTTTACATGGAAAGAATGAGGTGCAGGAATCAGAGACAGCCTAACCAGGCTCTGGCCTTGCAGAAGAGCAGGGCTTCAGCTATCTGCACCTTTTGTGGTGGCATTTTGTGAGCTTACTCTGGTCAGTCACCTAATGGCTGCAGGAGACAATTCCAGAGCACATGGCTGCTGCTTCTGGGTGGCTGCGGACCTTAGCTGGGCAAGGATTTTGTGGCTTTGATCTTAAAAAATGCATATTGCAAGTAAGACCCAGAATACCAACATGACCTTTTCAGCAATGTTAGGAAAAGTGCTCTCGTGCTGCCCCCATGAAATAGCAGTGAAAGCTCAGCTCTTTTTTTTTTCATCTCTGAAGGGTCAGTCAGGATGCTCCTGAAATCCTGCAGGGAGCATGCATTTCTCCCAGTGTGGATAACTCCTCATGCAGAGGTGAGTCTGTGCTGAGGGCAGTGCAGTGTTGAAGGGCTGTGCTTCACAGGGTCTTCTCCAACTGTGCTGGCAGTGCATCCTTGCTGGTGGCAGGGAGGAACAGCGTGGCTGGACTGTGCTCTTTTCCCACTCTACCTTCCTGATGATTTTTTTAACATGAGAGCTTCTATCAATGTGCTTAATAGCCCTAATGGCTTTCAGTTTCTTTTGTTTTTCCCATCTAAACTCATAGGATTTACCACGCTGAATATCAATGAATTCCACAACTTAATATGTAGAAAAAATTAATTTTGTGATTTCTAAACCAGCTGCCCAACAACTTCAGGTAATGCCTTCTGCCTGTTAAATAGTGAGAAGAGATGAACAACTGTTTCCTATTTGTCTTCCCTATGCCACTCGAATTTACAGACCTCTAGTGTGTTTTCCAAATACTGCCCGTTTTCCCAGAGGAAAATCCATAGCTTAATACCATATTGTACAAAAGGCACTTCACATCTGTGCTCATTGTTACTGCTTTTCTCTGTATTTTCTAGTTCCACTGCAATCCGTGTTCAAAATGTAGACACACCAGAAATGTACATGTTGTCGTAATTATGCTTTTTGTCATCATATTCCTTATTTATTTTTGAAGTACCACTGAATACTGAGCTGCCATTCCACAGAACCAAAGGTTACTGAATAATTTAAGATCCATCAGTGTGTATATATAGGAAAATTGGCTTTTCCCCAGTGAATATTTATTTGCATTTATTAATACTCAATTTAGCCTGCTGTTTTTAGTTCCTAATCTCTCTGTAGTGTACAGTTCTCTAAACAGGGTTGCAACAAGACAGAGAGCAGTAACACTCTGAATACCAGATAAGTGAAGGTTCAAGGAATGAGCTTGGACAGGCTTACTGGGAGGATAGAAATACTTGAGTGTAACCAAAAGTTACTACCCTGCTGCTGATTTAGGCACCTCTAAGGACATGTGATATCTGGTTAGCTGAGACGAGGAGAGCCAGTGTGTTAACTAGAGCATTGTTACCTGAGACATTTGGAAATCAGGAGCACCATCGGACATTTTGCATTCTTGGTAAAAATATTCATTATGTTCATGATTTATTTTTAATTTTTCTCTTAGCTAGGCCATAACTCATGGGAGAAAGTCTTTAGCAGTCAGTTTTATAGAGGCCTTCTTGTGACCATGTATTTATTTTCCTGATTTTTAGTAGCTCTATCACCATGTAAAAATAAGGTTTATTGTTAAGTACAATCCAACACTGTTCTTTTTGTGTCATGCTAATACTTCTGAAACTTGTAATTTTAGGAAGTCTATTGCATATTTAGACCTTTTTCAAAGATTTTTTTAATGAAGTCTTGCCTTCCTTAGGCTTATGATCAGAAAGTGATTTGATTACTGAAAATCAGTCTGCCTCTTACTGGATTTTTTACTGGATTGCTGTCTCTGTGTGTGCCGGTGGTTCGTATCTGAGGCCTGTAAACAATGCCTCTCTCCCTCAATAGACTGAAAACACATACAAAGAAAAGAACATAAACATTCTCTGGTACCTAACAGGGGAGCTGTCACCAGTGCAAACTGCTGGCAGTAAAGGTGAAACAGGGATCTGGGTAAGAAATCAGTGGCCCTCAGCACTGAATGATTTTAAAGGGTTGGCTGATAACAGACTCTATCACTTTTACAACTGATCTATGGCAACATGCATGTCCAGAGAAAAAAGAAATAAATACAGGCTCTTCTGGCCCCTGCTGCTGTCAGCCTATGCTTAAATTAGTGACCATTCAAAAATATTTGTGTGCTATGTATTGAATTATTTTCATTTACCTGATAGCTGTGGGCAGGATTTCACTCCTAGTATCACTAAAATAAGGATAATGTTGGCATAAGTTATTAATCCACCTTTGGGAAGGAGCTTTGTAGGCCTTAAGGAGTATTAAGGGTTTTTCTTTCATATGTCTAAATAATATTTTAATATCACACATCAGCCCTGCCCACTGTTTTGGACAAACAGTCCCTTGCAACTTCATGAAGAATGGATGAGGGCAGAGATGTGTGTAACAGGCTTCTCTGATTTGTTTTAAATTTACTTAAAGAAAATGGCTAAATAAACCTTTTCTAACAAGTGGAGGAGCTCCTACCTGCCAGCTGGTACAACTGACTTGAGTGAGTAGAGGATGAGATAGTAAAAGCTTTGCAGAAAGCACCTGGACGGCAAAACATTCATAAAGCGCTTCATAGCCTTGCAGCTTTTACTGCGTGGACATGCTAACTGGCCTTGTGTCACAGAGCTGTCATCTTTAGTCCTGCCATCGTTGTGGAGAGAGAGAAGCCTTACCTATGCAATCCCACAGAGGCTCCTAATGGAATACAGAGTGATTGAAAGAACTCCTGACCAACAGGATGTACCACGAAGTCCTTGACAAAACCCACTGTGCTGCATTTTTAAGCTGCACCAATGGCTGGATGCAGCCCCCAGTGTTGGTGCCACTGCCTCAGTGGGAGGAATAGAGAGGCAACAATTCATCTGAACCTGAAAAGGTCAGATACAAACTCAGCAGATTTTGGGGGGTTCTGGAGACCTGAAAAGCAAGGTAGGTTTAGGTAAGATACATAACTGAAGAAACGAAGAACAGTAAGAAGATGTCCTTGTCTAAAACATAATTGGAAAAAATACATCAAAAAATACTGTATTCATTTTCCTATAGGCAGAAAGTCATATTTGAGGTTTAAATTTTTTTACCTAGACTGTGACATGACAGTGATTTTTCAGCAGGAATAATTCATTTGATAATTGTATAGCTTAGAAGTTTACTTAAGGAATAAGCATTATTTTGTCTGCATTAATATTTAATCAAGAGTTACCAGAAAGCCATTAACTCTTAAAACCAAACTAAGAAACTTCTTTGGAATCAAAACAACAGTGAATATGTGATGTGGGGAAGACTGACTGTTCTTTAAATAATTGTTATAACACCATGGTAGCTTAAAGAGCAACTGAACTGCTTTTTTGAATTAACGTAAATCAAAAAACTTAAGTAGCTGCAATGTTACTACATGATTTTCTCCTTTTTTTTTTTTTTTTGCAAAAGTGAAGCATCTCACCAGTCCCTTTTTGCAAATTGAAACAAATAAGGTGTTTATTTTTTTATTAGTAGTCTGGAGTTCATTTAAATAATAAATTAAGCTTTCAACAAGAGGTAAAGAAATAGTATGTAAAATGAGCTGAGGAAGATGCTCTGTACATGTACAACTGTCACAAAGCTCCTCACTTCTATGTGGAGAAATGGTTTTTTTCACTCAGGCAGTGTCAGGTTTAGAAGACAAAGCCAGAGCTGCTCTGAACATTAGGACTTTCTGCCCTCGAGCCCCTAAGAATTGCTTGGGCCCCACAAAGCTGGTACTGAGCCCTGAAGGCTGGCAGGGTCTGTAATGGAGCAGCAGCTCACTGGAGTTTCAGAGTCACTACTGCTTTTTCATCTCTTTTCACTGCTTGATTTTCAAATAACATAGCACAAGAGTCCAAAGTTTCTATCTAATAAAAGGTTAAAGAAGGAAGTTTATGAGGGTCCTTTTGAAGGTAGAAAATACTATATAGGTCTGTGAAATAGGATGGAAAATGACAGTAATTATATTATTAAGAGAAAAATTATTACAAGAATTCAGTACATCCTCTCCTGTTTTCATCCACCATCTATACCTTTTGCAATAAACAAAAAAACCTGACAGATACCCAGCTGATAAAAAAGTAAATCTAAAGCAAGGTTAGAAAAAGATTTGTAATTTGGTTTGAGAGAAAATACCTGAATGAGAATAGCTCTTCAGAGATTATGTTTTCATTCACTGACAGGACAGAACAAATTTTATAAGTTAAGTAATTGTGACAGCTTAACATTGTAAAGTAAGTTGTTCAGTATTTATTGGTACATTCCAGATATTCCTTCAGTCCTACGATTGAATCTACCATTTGTTACCATTTTGTTGTAGGGAAAAAAAAATTAATGGAGAAGTATAAAAGGGGAGGTGCTAAAACAGAAAAATCAACTCATTTCTAATTGGTAATGATGACTGTGCACTGTGACATGCAATTATTAAAAACATTTTAAAATATTATACAAACACAGTTGTGCCTCATTTTGTCACATACAGGTACAGCAAATGAAGAGATACACTTCTGCTACAAGTTGAACCTAGAACCTTTTATTTCTGTTAGCCTTTTCTTCATGTGTGAGTGTTTGCAGAAGCAGAGAGACTTGCAGTACAGATGATCATCAACCCTCTCCAGAATAATACAGATTGGCAGCACTGGCTCAACCTGGCAAGTCTCAGCCAGGTTCTTATAACCCAACTGAAAAAACCTATCTGGTTAGAATGCAGAGACAGCAACAGAAGACATCCCCCGGCATTTTTTACCTTTTTTCCCCCCTTCCCATAAGGGCTGTAAAGCCACTTCTGCCCCTGGTTCCTTCTCACGCATGGAGCACCTGGCCCAGGTTCAATAAGGACTTTTACAGCCATGCTAGGACAGAGTGCACAGCCCCAGGGCTGAGGAGGTGGCAGACAGCAGGGGGTGCAGGGCTGGGAGCCAGGCACACGCCCGGCAAGGGTAACTCCCCTTCTCCTGGCTACCCCACCACTGAGAGATCCCAAGGAGCAAAAGGAGGAACCGCACTTTTGTCTCTTACTCACTCTGGGAGGGATACAAAGGTAACTGGCATCTGTCACTTGGATTGCAATCTAGACATAGATTTCAGAATACAGAAAATCAGAAAACAGGACAGAAGGAAAAAAAATCCCTTGGATACAATTAGAAGGATATTTGCTTTCGTGGTTTAAATTATATTTAGCTTAGTTTTTAAGCCTTAACTTGAAATGTTCCTACGTGATATGGCTTACTAACTACACTGAATGTGTATGTAAGTTTGTGAGGGTTGCCATGGGAATTCTGGCTTCCATGCCTGGAAATCTGCAATTTGACAAAGCTCATCAATGCTATTGCTATATATGTTCATTTACCCTTAGAAGCATTTGCCTTCTGGAAGACCTTTATGGAAAAAAGTACTATTTCACCTCTACTTTTCAATATGTCATCTCATTTATCAAAAGTATTTATTCAGAACAAATACACTGCAGGGTTTTGAAGATTTTCCTATGGAGTCCCTCTCCAATAACATGGATCCAGATGCTAGATTGTTCTAAATCATTATTTGTGGTACAGCTGTTTTATTATTTTAATAGTGTTAATTTTAGTTTAAAAAAACCCAAAAATATAAGATCAGAGCAGAAATGAGTCTTTGAGTAATTCTAAGCATTCAAATGTATTTATATGGTGCCTCTTGGGGTTTTGGGTTTGTTCATTCATTCTGAGATATGTGAACGTTCCCAATATGATTGCTGACCACGCCATCACCATGCTGTGATCCAAGATCCATGGAAAAGGAAGAAGAGACCAAAGACTGTCTCTCAGCTGATCAACATTCAAATTATTAATAGTATACAGTGAGAATTTGCTCACTGAAAAGAAACAGGAGCAGAAAACTATAATCAGTATCTTGACTTACTCCTATATTTGGCAGTGACCACAGTCTTTCTGCCACCTTTTCTAAAAGGCTGGAAAGTGATTTTTTGGGGGAGGGGCAGCATTTTCCATTGTTTCATTTAAATTATCTCATCTGTTCTTCAGTAGCAGCAACATGTTTAGAAGGGAGGCAATAAAGTCTTAATTATAGGGCAGTGTAACAGCTACAAATGCATATTCTACTGCTACATGTTCTTCAGAAGAATGTAATCAGTTCACACTGTTTTTGAATGATGTTTCATATTGTCATCTTGTAAACAGATCTTAAAATAGCCAGTTTACAAAGAAAGCTAAATCTCTATAATTATGAGAGGTTTTCTTTTTTCCCAGCTAATCCTAAAAGAAAAGGTGGAGGCTGGAGGTGCAGCAGCTTTGATTTTGAACCCCCTACTGAAGTAAAAGAATGCTAATAATTTGAAGGTGGGTTTGGTTTTTTTTTTTTTTAGGAAAAATCTACAGCCATTAAACAACAACTAAATGTGGTATGTCAGAGATGAACTTAAAATGGTGTTTCTGTAATACCACATCACCATGACTTTGTTCATATAGTGAACAGTGACACTTTTTGGATTTCAGTAAGAAACATGAAAACAGAGTTGACAGAATTCAGCCTTTTCAGAATTTGTTTTGTTCTGTATTATTTAACTAGTGGCCAGTGGCTTCTGATCCACACTGTGAGGTTCTGTTGAAAGCTGAGATCTCTTGAAAATTGAAATGTAATCCTGGGTTTTAAACACGCCACCAATGGAGGTTGATAATGTACTATCCGTGAAAAACTTAACTAATATTTCATTACAGCAGATTTTGAGAAAAGCTGCAAATCCCTTGCCATGGAGACGGAACTATCCAAAGTATACTTCATTCTTTGGGGTGAACTTTGAAGAAGCTGGGATCAATGGATAAATCACAGTTGCAACAGCTCTGTTTCAGTATCTATAGCAAGATAATTACTATTGTCTTGGGAAAAAAAGGATCCTGAATGAAGTCCAAGGGAGTTATACCAGCCCTCTGCTCATTCCTTTTGCAGAGACCTATG
Organism: Hirundo rustica; assembly: GCF_015227805.2. NCBI lineage: Eukaryota > Metazoa > Chordata > Aves > Passeriformes > Hirundinidae > Hirundo > Hirundo rustica. The sequence continues at coordinate 18,588,373 of NC_053458.1, forward strand.
CAGTGGATGCAGGAGCTGAATACTGGTGAACATGGATAGTTCTACCCACAAGCCAGTGGCACAAAGCTGCCATTGAACCAACTTTCGGTTGCTGAGGCAGAGCTCTGTTTTGGACTGTAAGTCGCTCTCCTTTGCCTCTTGCCAGCAAATTTGAGCAGAGCTGAAAAAAAGCTCATCAACCAGCTGAGAGTTTCCACATTCGCTACAGATGAGTGTCATGTGGTGTAGCAAGAGGCTGTCATCTTGGACTCCCATGTCAAAACTTCTGATGAGGCTCCCTGTCCATCTTATCTAACATTTCCTTGCTTATAGATATGTTCATAGTATTTTAATGGCCAGGGAAAGAAGATGTGCCTATTTGGGGATTACTATGTAGTTTTAAACCATAAATTATTGTTCCAAAGTGATCACTATTAGAACAAACGATACATTGCTTTACCTTATCTTAGTTGCATAGGACACGGTGATATCCCCACCCTGTGGCAGAGGGCAAGAAAAGCTTCTCAGTCTCCTGAGTCTTCAAAGAAATACACATAGTAGGAAGGAGAAAGGCTGTCAAGTCTCTCGGCCTTTTCTGTTTCTTAAGTTTTATCATGTACTTCTGCAGCATATGGGTATAACTAATTACACTTTCTGAGCAGATGTGCAAGAGATGGATTGATATGCCAAGGCTGGTAAATGTCCAATGAGGAGGCGACTGGTGTGCCCATGACAGATTTTGTAAATGAGACATTTACGGAAATGATGAATGTAAAACATTTCATTTTAATATGTTACTCCTGAGGTTAAAAGAAGCCCAAGTCCATTGTCAATAGGAAAAAAAATGTGTAACATGTTCCCATTTCTACTTTAGGAAAAAAAAAAATTCAAAATATGTTTGGAATATGATGGGGTTTTCCAGCTTCTTTCTTCTCTCCTATTGTTTACTTACAGTTGTAAAAGAGAGGTCAATAGGAATTTGGCATTTGGAAAAAAAAGAACGTTAAATTCCTCTCACACAAAAATAGGATTTTAAAAAAAGGGGGGTTTTGAATATTAAAATGAAGAGTCAACTGATAAGACTAATGAGAATCTGTCCACACTACATCTAAGCAAAAGAGCAAACCTGGAATTAATGCTGTTGCTCCTTGATGCAGTATGTCAAAGCAGATTTGACAGACCATTCAGACGTGATCAGTGGCACAGCAGCCAAAGCTGCTGAATGTGTACCCAAAGCACAATAGAAGTCTTATGGATTCTGTCCTTAAGAAATACACAATCCTGTTGTCCTACTTCAGTATTAAACTGTTGAGAAAAGTCAGTTTGCAAAATAAGTATGACACGTTTTGATATTAAAAATGGCATTTTTCTCCAAATATTACAGCCCTTTTGTAAATCAGTACCTCTGATCATGTAACTCCCTTAGCCAGATCTAGATATGTTCGCACCTGGTTGACTCTAGGGGGTCTTCCTTTGTTTCCCTCATTTTGTTTTTAGACAGAGCCAAAGGAGGTTTGGGAAGTTGGTGTATTCTGTGTAGAGAAAGAACTAAAGAGGAAGAGCATTTTGCATCTTGAAGTGACTCAGAGTTGTCACCCTTTTTATTTCCCCCTGTTAAATCTCTTCATTATTATTCACATATCTCAAATCTTTGTACTCACCTTCTCCAATTTTCAGGTGCTTTTCCTTCATAGCTAATTCCTTTCTTCAGTTCAAAATTCTTCATTTCCCTCTGATACCATGTAATACTTACTACATCAGTGCTAAAGCTGCATGAAAATTCATCAACTATTTTGTTTCTTTTCCTATTCAAGTTTGGCCCATAATAATTCACTTGAAATATTCATTAGTTGAAATGTGTCGCTGAATAATTTTTGCAAATAATTCTTGGTCAGTGTATTGCTCAGAGATGCAACCAAAAACCCAGGTGGCAAAACCTCAAGTTTCATCCAACCAACCCAAATGGAAGCTCTTCTTCCTATGCGGTGTTTGGTGCGCTTGCTGAAAATGTCCCCACATAGGTTCTTGAAAATGCTCCTCAATGTTCACTTCACAAGTTCTGATACAGAAGAAAGTTACCCACCAAGTAAGTGAGTATTTTTTAGACTGTTTGGAAAGGAAGGACATGAGAGTCAATGGGCTGTCATGCTCTCTTCATTCACTCACTGCCTTTGCTCCTCAGCACCATCAAACACCATAGGTCACACCAAGTTACAAGTTTCTTAAAAGTACGTATGATTTACATTCTTCTCTGTGAGGGCAGTGAGGCCCTGAACAGGCTGCCCAAAGAAGTTGGGCATGGATGCCCCATTCCTGGACATGTTCCATGCCAGGCTGGATGAGAACCATGGTCTAATGGAAGGTGTCCCTGCCCACGCAGAGGAGCTGGAACTAGATGATCTTTACAGTTTCTTCCAACCCAAGCCATTCTGATACCAAGAGCAACAACAGTGCTGGGGCTTCCCTTGCAGCGCTGATTCTGGACTGAAGACATGCAAACCTGAGGCTTCACTTATATTCAGCTGTGTATTTTTCAGCCACCAGTGGCAGCCAGAGTGTTCTGATATCTCTCTGTTTACATGGATGAGGGATACCACACTTTGTGAAGTGAGGAGCTGAGCTTTCAGGAGTTTGAAACCTGGGATCACAAGGTCTCATTTCTACAACTCATAAGCAGGTGGCAGTACTTTCTTGGCTACTCTGGCTTCTTGATGGAATAATTGGTGCCAGAAAGAAAAAAGTGACAAGTTTTAGTAGTTCGTAGTTGTTTTCAGGCATTTCTGTAAGCATCTATGTAAACACTGAAATCCTTAGATGGTCAGCTTTCAAGTCCCAGGTATGTTTCAGTTTTGTTGAGAAAGCACAAACACAGCAGTTTCTGTCTGAAGTTGGATCTTGTACTTGATGCCACAGTAGAATTAATGCACAGGTATTTACCTCTGCACAGGTATTTTTTGCTATGTCCTAGGGTGCAGGCTATTTGCATTTGTAGCAGAAACAAGTACTCATTGCAAACTCAGGGCTAGGCCCTATGGAAGTTTTACCTCTAAACTGCAGTAAAGCTGTTTGCAAAATACTGTCAGATACTAAGTTAGTTCTTAATGACATTTCTCTTGTAGTGAGAAGGCTGCTTTTAATTTAATTGCAAATCAGAAGTTCAATCATTTACTGCTTAATACTCCCAATCTAGCACTAAATGAACATTAATTAGTATAACAGTTGTGGAGGTCCCTTACCAAATCATAAAAGGAAGGATGGGGGCAATCTTTCAAAGCATCAGGGCTCGGTCTGTGCTTATGTCAGTTTCCCACTTCCTCTTTTCATTAACAATGCTAAGCTGAGAGTGCTGATCCTCAGCATTTGCTCCACTTGAGCAACAGAACTGGAAGCAGAATCAATGTGGCGGCATCCTGCAGTCTGAGAGCTGCCAGTGTACCTGTGCTCTGCAGAGGCCCTGGGACTGTGTCCAGGGCAGCAGGGAAAGAAGCACTGAGAGGGAGAGACAACATGGATCGAAGGGAGCTGTGCTTTGAAGAGGACCAAGGGAAGGTATTATGTTACACAAAAGCAAACAAGTGCGACTAACTTAGAAGACAGAGGAAAACAAATATATATTTTCTTCTGCATTCCTAGTAAAACCATGATACTTAGAAATACATATACAAGGAAGACCAAAAAGTAGATAAATGGCACTGAGTAGTCTGCAAATCATTGCCTGTAAAGCTGTGACTTTTTGGAATAGTGTCTTTTTTTCTGTTAGGCTTAGCCGTCACACACCATAACCAGATTCTGTGGATGAATGTGTACCCTGGAATTAATTATTACTTATTGTTTTTCTGTCTGACCCCTGGAGTTGGTTTCTGCAAACTGCAAATTGTTAGAATCTGACTCACACTCAGTGCTACTAGAAGTGGGAAAGATCAGAAGAATTCACTTAACAAATGTAGATGATAAAATAAAATGTCACATTTTATTACATACTTTCATTCCATCTGTCTGAGCAATTTTAAATGCCAGATTTAAAGAAGTGCCAGCAGGCCATGTCTTTCAGGGATGCTTGCACATGGCTGCACTCACTTTTAGCATCTCCTTTCTATTAGGAGGATAATTTGGTGGCATGGTAAACTCCTAGAAGGGTGCAAGAGCACGTGTGTTTGCATGGCTACTCTCACTCATGCTCCTGCCCCTGTGCCAGCTCCTGGGGAGCGCACTGCGTATCGCTACCTCCTGATTTCCCCCTCCCTAGCTCACATGAGTGGTTTTCATGGCACTATCCTACCAGGGAAGCTGCATCATGGTTTCCACACAGCAGACCTGCTCCAGCACAGCCTCACCCACAGCCACTGTCCCCTCAGAAAGCCAACCCACCCAGCACAGCCTTGCCCCTGGCTGCAGTCCCTGCAGGGTGTTCCTGCTCTGCTGTGGCTTGATCCACAGCCACACACGGATTTCAGGTGCTCCAGCACGGCCTTGTGAACAGCCACCGGGGCTTCAAGGTCCTGCTGCAGCACAGACCTGTCCTTGGGCCCCGACACCTTCAGGTGCCACCTGCTGTGGCACTGACACAGCCATGGCCACAGGCACTGCCAGATGTACCTGCTCTGGGGTGGACTTTTCCATGGCCAGGAGCACCTCCAGATGTACCTGTCCCCCCTGGAGTCAGCCACAGTCACAGGCCCTGTGGCTCGAGTCCAGGCTGGAGCTGCAGCGTGTGCAGAACAGCAGCACAGGAGCAGCAGCGCAGGTGCCAGCCCAGGCCAGTGCCGGGGTCAGAACGTCCCAGGGCGAGGGGATCGGCAGCACAGGCTGATCAAAGCACAAGGCAGCCCCGCAGGAGCCCTGGGCTCTAATGCAGTGAGGCCACTGAGCCCCATGGCAAGCACAGGAGCCTGGCAGTTATTAGCCAAACAGCAATAACAGCTATAAATTCAGTCTAGCACATTCCAATCAAACCTATCATGATTTTGAACTCTTTGAGCCCCACAATGAGTAACAAAAAGGGGTGTTATAGTTTTACTCTAGATGACAACTAAGCACCCCACATAGGCTCACTCACTACTCCCTGGTGGATGGGGGAGAAATCAGAAAAGTGAGAAAACTCGTTGGTTGAGATAAAACAATTTTATAAATAAAGCAAAAGCCACACATGCAGGCAAGCAAAGCAAAACAAGGAATTCATTCAGTATTTCCCATGGGCAGGCAGGTGTTCAGCCATCTCCAGGTAAGCAGTGCTCAATCACACATAGTGGTGACTTGGGAAGACAAAACATCATGACTCTGAATGTGCCCTCCTCCCTTCTCTTTCCCTGAGCTTCATGAACTAAGCATGACTCCATATGGTCTGGGATATCCCCTGGCTCAGTTGGGGTCAGCTGTCCCCTGTAGGTCAGGCTGTGTCCCCTCCTAGTTCTTGTGTATCCCCAATCCCCTCACTGGTGGGGTCAGGTGAGGAACAGAAAAGGCCTTGATGCTGTGTGAGTGCTGCTCAGCAATAGCTAAAACACCCCTGTGTTATCAACACTGCTTTCAGCACAAATCCAAAACACAGCCCCACAGTGGCTACTCTGAAGAAAATTAACTACCCACCCAAAGGTAGCACAGCTGTATGTAAGTCCCCTTGAGAAGTTCTCAACATGTCAAAGCATGTAAAAACCCCAGCCATGTTTCAGATTAGAGAACAGACAGATCCCTCTACACACACACACACACACATGCATTTCAGATGGAAAGAAATTGAAAGGTGCAAAATTTCAGTCCACAGATCCTTACCACTGATTGAAAAAAGGATTCTCTTCTCATATCACAAATAAGAAGCTTACTTGGAAATACAGACAGTAAGTTTTTATGTGGTCTTCCAGGGAAATTTAAATTGCATTTTGAAGTTGAAATTTGCACCTATTTACAAGTGTTCACAATATATTGCTTTAAAAAAAAAGAGTATTACTTCAGCTCTTTTTAGGTGCATGTGTGGAGATAGGCATAATTGTGAAGGCATAACCAAAGCTATTTATTCCTCTTGGGACTTAATTTTCTATATTGAATTAATTAGATTTGGACTTCCCAATAGCTAGAAGTTAAACTTTTATATCTGTGAACTGGAAAGCAAGATGGTAAATTGCCTTGGCTGCCTTTGAAGAACATAATGTATTTTTCAACCTTTCATTTAAAAGCTGGCAGTACAATGGTAATGGTCAGATGAGAAGATGCCAAGCATTTATCAAATTAAGGATCATTTAAAAAAATACACCAGAAAATATGTATACTGGAGCCAAATATGTCACATATTTTAGTAACCATTAAGCAAAGTTTTGCTGAAAGAAAAAACTGAATTTATTAAATACTCTATCTTTCCACACTAAATCCTTGTAAAGACCTTGGATTCTTTTTCTTGTTTAAAATTTTATCTGGATGCCTGATCCCTGCACATAATACCAGAATAATGTAGATTATTAGGGGAGGTAACTCGAGTACTGGGATTTGAACGTGAAAACTTTGCTGACTCCAGGCTACTATTAGTTTTGCACCCTGCCAGTGAGCAAAGTATGGATTAGACTTGCAGAAATACCCCCAACTGTGCTCATGCCTTGGGGAGGATTTAGATCAGACTGATTGTTCCAATAAGCCCCCAATCTGGTGAGAAGTCACACTAGTAATTTGCATCTTCATAAAAGAATCAACAGAGCTGTTGCTTTTGAAGTTTAATTATCCATGAGCATGTTTTTTAAAGCAGAGTATTGGAAATGCATTGTGCTGTTTGCACAGCTGCAGAGAGCTGAATACACGGGATGTTTGCAGGTTTGCCACTGAACTTCCCATACACCCAGGGAAACAGGGCTACTGGGAAACCTGCAAAAGGCCTAAACCCATGGGCAGGCACTGAAGAGAAATGCAGCTCTAAAGTTTCTAACTGCGTTTGTGGACATTGAGGATAAATTCAACTGACCGCTTAAGTGTTATGAGGTACCAGCTGCAGCTCTATAGTTAAGGCTGAATTGAGCTTTGAATTTAAATCAGGGGTTCATGTTCATTATTTCTCTGGATGATGTGGTTCTCTTTTTTACCCTGTCTCAAAATTTACAGTACTTGCTTTTTGAGAACATGATGGATTCCCTACTAAACAGAAAGTAAATCAAGCAGTAAAGGATTACAATCAAACTGTAAAATAGGCCTCTTGTGAATTTGGACTTTGTTCAGAAGTCCAAAAATCAGAATACTACTGATTTTTTCACATTGTTATCACTGTTAAAATTCAGTTATATAACACAAAAATAGCTGAAAAACATGATGAAAATAATTAATCAATGTTTATACAATTACTATGATCAACAACTTGTTTATATTTATAGGGGTTATTACCACATCACAGCTTATGCAGCCTATCATCTCTTCTTGCCAGCAGAGCCATTCATTGCCACTGTCCTTGGCTCCAGCTTTCCATGCCCCCGTACCTGCACTGAGGGGAGGGCAAGAGGCACCTTGGCCCAGCCCTTGCACCCTGTGCCACCTGTGAGCTCCTGCCCCCCGGCTGCTCAGGTGTGGGTGACCCTGCACGCTCTGTCACACCCTGCAGAGCACAGCCCTGCACTTCCGCGGTGGCTGGACGCTGGTGGGAAGCTTGGCACTTGAAAGCCTTGTCCCACGGACTTGCCTCAGCTCTCCATGTGAGGCCAAAGAGCCCATGGGGAAGCCTGGCACCAGCCGTGGACGTCAGCTCTCTGGGAGCTGAGATCACTCGTAAAAGCACCTGCAAAATGCACGGACATTCGCCTGCTCACCTCAGTGAGAGAAATGCCACAGCTGAACGGGGCTTGAGAGAAACAACAGCCTGCGCTACTCACTAGGAAACAAGACGCACTGCGAGAAAAATTGATAGTAAAAAGATTGACCTAGGTAAACTGCAGCTATTGCTGTCTATGCAAGGCACTTGATATATGCATCATTTTATGCCCTTCACCCTTACATAATTGACATAATATTTCATGGGCCACTCTACTGCTTGCTGCTACTCTGTCACATGTTGGCTGCTGGTCATTTTTGCAAAGAAAGGGAGAGATTGCTTCAAAAGAGAAGGAATGACACTTAATATTTATCTAAGAGTGAGGAAGATGTTTTGGTATGACTTTCACATTTATTGCTAATGACTAATCAAAGTTCCAGCTTGGCATGAGAGGACCAGCATTTCTAATTCGCTGGCTGCCCATCTCTTAAAGCACCATCTAACATTAAGGATTCTGCAGCCTGTGGCATTTGTTATGGGAAGGTGCTTCCTTGAAAATCTAAGAGAAACAGGTCTGCTCACAACAAAAAAAAATCACAGTTGTTATGTTATCACAATTGAAGGACAGCCTTTGAACACACCAGTATTCCTAGAGCAAAGACAGTTACAAAGGGAAATACAAGTGAGGAGGGTTTTCAGAAATGCGGTAGGTAAATAAGACAATTTCATGTACGAAAATCCAGGGTGTTCTCTACAATTTCTTGCACTGACGATCTTTGCCAAAAGGAACAGAATACCTTACACTTACAACTGTACATGTAATTAACCACATCAAAATGATTCCCACAGGAATTCAACAGTTTGCCCCAAAACAACATCTCCTTGCATATTGTGAAAATGGTTATGATATCCAACAAGCTTAAAATGTTACAGTCAGATCTGCTCAGTTCACACAGTGTGTTCAGATAGCTGTGTCTTCTCAAATGAAAAACCCCAGTGGAAGAGATAACAATATATTTAGTTTATTAAAATACCACTAATTCTCAAAGAGCTAAGTTCAGGGATAATCAGAGTTACTGCAGTTTATTACTTTTAACGTAGGAAATATTGGAAAAGCATCATCCTGGTGCAGTCAAAACCTGTGAGTAAACTGCTAATCAATATAAAAATTGATCCAGGCTCTTTCTACAAGTGTAAATGAAGCAAGTATAAATCTTATACAACTTAAACATCCCAAAAGTTTAACGTTATACCTGATTTCTGGCTACAGCTAAAGACCTCTAGCCCTGAAACCACACTTCCACAAAGTGCACCACAGTCTCTACCATGATTTATGTTATTCTCCTTAGCTATTTATGATCCACACACTGTTTTCTGTCTGCACAAGTCAGACAGAACTGTTACAAAACTTGTAATACTACTGCCCCCTAATGAAGCGATTTCACCTTGTGTAGGCTATGGGCTTATCACTGTAAAAGCATTTAAGGCCTGTGCTCACCAGAAGGCCCGACGGGAAGGGCACAGCCGCAGGCCGGGCAGTTGAAGCTGGTTGAGGGCGAGAGACCGTTATGAGTGAGGAGCGCGTCAGGTGAGTGAGAGCTGGCTGGAGGAACACGTGGACAGTGTACAGGCAGAAAGGTGATTGGCTGGAGGAACGCGTGGACAGTGTACAAGCAGAAAGGCGATTGGCTGGAGGAACGCGTGGACAGTGTACAAGCAGAAAGGCGATTGGCTGGTAGAAGGCATGGACAGCAGCACTGCGGCTGGGCCAGCCAATGGTGCCTTCTTTCTGTTGAGTTCCGTTAAGCCTTGGTTTGGTTCCAGTTATGTCGGGTAGAGATTAAAGGTATAAAAAGGGTGAGATTTCTACAATAAAGTGATCTCCTTCAGATGCATAAGGGGGTCTGTGTCGCTTTTCCCCCATTGCTACAACCTTGTATTTTAATACTGACAAAACCCACTTTGACAAAACAACTTAAGCCACAGGTCTGTTTTAACAAAGCATCTGTATATTTAATCAGGCAGAAAGCAGAAACTATGCCACATTCCTGATTTTCTCACTTCAAATCAGGACAGTTTAAACTGTAAATACTGCTAAATATGAAGGTAAGTCCCTAGTGAAAAAAGCCTCAGAATATAAAGACTTTTGTCCCAAAATGTGCACACTGGGGACTGGCAGCTCCAAAGAGCCCAGTTTCAAGTTCAGTAAATTCAACTTGCAATCAGAAACTTTTCGGAACCATTCTTACTCACAACAGCAGGTGATTTCTGCAACAGAGTATTTTAGATCTTCCCAATAAAAAGTCTAATGAACGCTGTGGGGGCCACAATTCCTGCTGAAACAGTAACTTTTCCTTGAGAAGTGCCAGTGCCAGGACTGCCCTAAGCAGCAGTCAGAGGGTGTCCATTGAACAGCAGGCACTCCTTGCATTGCTGTGGCAGGACAAGGGGACAGCGGATGGGTGACAGCTTGAGTCGTAGCACATGTCTGCTTCCAAACCCAGCAGGAGCAAAGAGGAGGCAGAGGAAATCACTAGGGTAGAAAAAATAGCTCTCAGAAGCCCACAATGACATTTGTAGAATTAAAAATAAGTCCGTGGTAACACCCACACGCACAGAAGGTGTACTGTGGACAGAGTTACAAGCGGTTATGAACAGTACACAGTTCTTACAAGTGTCAGCAATAACCATTAAAATAAATATTCACTAATATGTTGGAAATAGATGTAAAAATTGTGCAAGGTGAATAATTGAGTAAGGGTAATTTTCCTATATCACTGCTAGCATATAAAGCTATTTCTAGTCCCAGTTCCCTTAAAAAATAAATTGTTTTCTAACTCCTGAAGGGGAAAGAGAAGAAAAATAATTTAAAAAAAAAATTCAGTTGGCAGCAACCCAGTACCAGAGAGAATTTATTGACAATGAATCAAAAAAACAAAAACTCTGCATGCTCTCTTTGGTTCCCCATCTACCTGACTTTCAGGGAGGTAATGTGGGGAGGAAAATGATATAGTTTAATTGGATATTATTACCTATAAACTACTAAGTAGGTCCTGAGGTGTTTTGAAGTAACTGTTAAAAGCATCTGCAGCAAAGACCATGAAGAACATCATTCTTTGCTTATTTACTACTTGAAAATATTTTAAATCTTGTTTTTATTTCCAACTGATCTCAGCCTGCAAATGTACAATGTGTCATTATAACAGCTGCAGATGATATTAGCAATGAATTGCAAGTACACTGTGCAGAACTACAGTGAATCATCGATGAGTCCTGGAGAACTGTTCTTCCATTATTTCAAATGTGCACACATTACCAAATAAAATGAAAATATGTATTATTAACACTGTATTACAACACAGCGGGTCGGCTGCATAAAATCCAAAGAATTATAACCCAAAAAACTCTATAAAGTTAGAATATTTTAATAAAGTTTACAGAGTTTAACTCATTACCTGAAAAAAATTACATAAACGAGATATAGATACAGGATCTACCCTTAATCTCAGAACAAATTTCATTATATTAATTGCATTACAGAAGAAACTCGGCTTTTGCATGAATTGGGTTTTTTTAAATATTTTAATCATCGCAGGCTTCTCTGAATTAAATTGCATGTTCAATTGTTTAGACAAAGGATAAATTATTACAAATACGTGAGAAAGTATTTTTAATAAAATCCTGCTAGGCTCTATAAATGAATAGTGGTAAGGACTGTAAAATTTAATTTTAAAATGAGCTCTTGAACATCAGAGAAACATTCTCATGCTTAAATGCCAGGACACAGATTTTTCTCTAACATGAGAATAGTATTATGCAATGAAATGCTGGAAATGCCATAGTATGTCATAAACACAATTTAATACTTTTTTTTTCCATTAGAGGACTGCTTGGAGGCACAAAGATAAACTTATTACAGCAGAACTACTGGTGCTTTCAAAGTTAATACTTGATTGCATTTTCATTTCAAATTTTTTTTATTCTATAGTTTGTCCTTTGATTAATTTGCCCTGGACCAAAATACAGTCCTCAAGAACCACTGCTATGGACCTCATTTAACAAATTACATTTAAGTATGTATTTTTAAAATAGTGGAAAACCATTTGCAGTGACTGGATCCTGATAGCTTGTGACAACCACTGAGGATGCGAGGGAAACTGATAGAATGGTCACCATCCACAGAGCAGGTTAAACATTTCCTTTTCAGCAGCTTCACAAGGGTTACTAATTTGGCCCTGAAAATGACCATCCCTGCCTACAGGAGTCATTGCTTTGTTTTACCACCGAGAGAAACAACTGACACTGGGAAAACAAGAATGATCATCCATGCTGTGATGTGTGAGCAATCAAAGCAGGAAGGGTTCTCCATCCGCTGAAGGGTCAGCCAGCCTCCAGTAACTCCTTAGATGCCTGCTCAGTAGCTGTGGGATAAGTCACAGGCTTTTGGTTCCCAGTGACTTGCCCAGGTTTCCACAGAGCTTAAAAACTCCAAACCTCCGACCCTCAGCCTACATGCCAAAAAACAACTCAGCTCTACAAACTTTTTCTTCTCTCTTCTCCTTCCAAAAGATAATTCATCTAAACTGGAAGTTTCAAGTCAGCATCAGAGATATTGGAAAATTGTGTTGTTTCTTTCTAGTTTATTCAAAGACAAGTAAGGGTAGAAATACTACTAAATTGTGCTAAGTGCAGCAAAACTAGGTTTCCCAAATAGAACATTGCAAAGCTCTTTCCTGTAAACAGGGGAGATCTCCTAAGGCACACTAGAGTCAAAATAAGGATTTCTTTCCTTCAGAAGCTATATGCCAGTTTGGAACATAAGAGCTTTTAAAAATCCACAGACTATGATATCAAGAAAGGGCTCTTCAGAAGTTGTGAATCTGCTGCTTAAAATTCTCAAATAAATAGCACAGACTGTGCTTTTCATAGGCACACAAAATCTGCTGAACTCCCATCAGAAACTAAAGCACTTGACATTTGATTTCTACAGACTCTTTAGCAAATCCCTCAGCTATGGTATATAAGCACCTTTTCCCAGCCTAAAGAAACAACCTCCTGCAGAGACTTTTATGGCCTGGTAGGAGCTGGCTGGGCAGGCTCGACACTGTGGCCAGCACAAACACCTCAGAAGGAAGAAGCAAGGCCAGTCCATGCAGGAGAGCACTTCTTGCCATGTCTGTCCTCTGGAACATGCCAGAATGGGGAATTCAAGGCCTGCCTTCTCCACCACCCTGCTGGAAGGAGGTATAATCTCTGCTTTCATACTTTTTATTCCTGGGAATCTTTCCAGGCTAATCTGTTCTGCACGGACTGTTTGGGTCACCTCTGCTTCCACTAACTAAGTGATGAGACACTCACTGCTTTCAGTTCCTGCTGGCTGTGTCCAATGAGCTCATCAAGAGCTTGAGAGAAATCCAAAAGCTCAAGCTGAGCTCCTCAGCATGTCTGGAAGCCCTTCACTGTGTCTGTCCCACTGTAATGTATTTCCACAGCTCAGTATCCTATGCAATCATGCTTCACTGGATAAAGCCAAAAAAGCAAAGCTTTTCAAGCTGACCCTTATAGGATCATTCCAGCATCAGCTCATAACTGCTAGCACATTAAGCCCAAATCCAAGTTTTTAGCCTAATATTAGAATGCTTCATCCGGACATAAGCACATTCAAGTAGATACAGACACTTAATACCTTTGGAAAAATACTGACTTTTGAAAGTTAAAATGCATTTGAAAACTTTGGTCCAAAGACAGAAAAAAACTAAAATTGCTACCAATAGTCAGCTGTAACTCATGTAAGCTAGCTCTACTATCATCTGTTCAGGCCCTGATTCAAGCTTACAGTAACCAAAAAGAGATCTATCAGTATAAAAATAGCTATATGAATAAAATTAAGCACTTTTAGAAGTAATGTAACTTCTTATAAGCACTTAGAGAGTTTTTCTGAGTTTACAAAATAATAAAGAACAACTCCATATATAATGCAAAGCAGAATGGGATTTCTCTGTGAAGAATGACTTTCAAAACACAGGCATCTCATTCTTAGATGCATTGCTTTCCATGAATGTTCTGCTTTAAATACACTTTCCATTTTTCCAACTCTGTATTCCTCATCTATCCCCTTGTTCTTCCACACTTTATAATGATGTTTCATGTATTTACCTCACTGTTTTTCAGCTAATTCTATTTTCTACAGTAAGACAGATCCCAGGGTGTGAGAAATCTCACCCACAGACTTCAGCCAAACCCTGAGAGGCATCACTGAGTGGCATCACTAGAGAAGATGCAAATATGAAACCTAGTGAACTATTGATGCCTTTCAAAATCAACTTACATCTCTTCCTGCCCATAGACAGACCTTTCCTTGTAATATTTCTCTTATGGTTCTTCTTCCTGATTTATGAAACTCCAAATAAGAGAAACATGAGGCAAATTTCATGCATCAAAACCCAGTCTGGACACAGTTTATGCACCTGTCATCCTTGTGAAAGCTTTCCAGGGACCTTGGCAACAATATCCCAACAATATAGCTAGTGAGGCCAGACCACCAGGCAGCACTGTGATGTGTTGCCGGGTGTTGTGTGGCTGGCCAAGGGCCTGCCTTTTCAGCCACTACCATTTCCCAGTGATCACCTAGAATTGGTGGGTTTACTGGTGGACAACAACACTATACCGAATTGAAGTACGGGAAGCAAAAACTATCATTCTGTTGGCGGCACTGAGTAAATTAAGCCAGGCAGATTATACCTGGAGCTTAGCCAGAATACAAAATGTACTACAGATTTTCTCATCCAAATGACTAAGATCTTGGATGACAAATCAGGCTAAACTCCTTTTAGCAAAGGAATAAGACAGCTACAAACATATCTGCAACTAAGGTGACCTTTAAAACACAATTTTTGAAAAATAGGGGAAGAGAAAGATGGGCTTCCATCTTTTTGCTGTTGTTTTCAACATCCTGTTTCTTTGTTACTAGCTGGGCAGACATGGACACCAGGAGAGGACAGAAACAGAAAACAGGAGCAGTGTTCATTTCTAGCAGCTGCTTCTTTGCTGCTGGAAAGAGCAAGTTTACATAGGAGTAGAGTCCCCAATTTAATTAGAGTCAGGGGACACCAGCCAAAGACCAGGTCCTTTGCTATCAGAACTAATGCATCAAAAGGATCAAACTGGCTGCTTTTGATGAAAAACAAGTCAAACTATAATGTGTTCTGCTTACCTGGGTGACCACATTGGTCGACATCCAGCCAACCAAAATCCCCTGCTCATTTTAAACATCTGTTTAAGCATTATAAGGAAGGATATACTTCAAGTTTTTTCAATTATTTTAGGATTGTGTTAGGTGAAAGAAATCAGAACTCAGGAAAATAAAACAACTCTTAAATGGTATTTTTGTTTTGAGGAAATACAGCTTTATGTGTTTTTTCTCTGTTTAATCTTTGTCATAAGAGTATCCAGTAAATAAACAGAAAGAAGAAATGCATTATTTTTTTTAAATTTTAAAGAAAATTCAATGCATATCCTGTCCTTTTACAGTCTGCCTCCAATTCTTAAATGTTTACTCCTCTGCCAACTCAAGCCAAGATTATCCATTGGCAAGATCTTGCATTTCCACTTCCCAATCTTTGGTTCACTAGGCTAACTCTGAGGTCAGGTACTAAAACATGCAGAAGACAACTATTACAGAGAGAAAAAAAATCCTCAGTTCCTTCAAACTGAACTTTCATTTCTCTGGAGTCTCCTAAGTGCTTCATTAATATAATTAATTATATAATAATTAGTGCAATTAATCAATAATTAACCAATAATTAATAATTGATATAATTAATTATATAAACCAAAGTGCTTCATTAATATCATTAATATCTGTGTGGTGGGCATGTGTGGCAGGGAGCAGATGACTATACTGGGATGAAAGAAAGATCTCTTACCATGATGTTGCTTTTACATACCACAGTGACCAAATGCTTTCACAGATGAGTGTGAATCCTCCTGTGGCCTCTTCTCATAGCTACGGAGTCCTATAAAGCTGAGTACCTTATCCAATAAATGGAGCCCTATGTTATTACTCAAAATGCACTCACATGGCTGTAGAACTTTTTCCTTATGTTCCCGCACTCTCTGCCTGACAGATCTTTCTTCTAGATGTCTCTAGAAATAAATGAGCAGCAAGAAACACCAGAACTCTTGTAGGTAAAGTCAAACAGCACCCAAATTGTGAGTTTCATTGTCTAGAAGCCTCTAATCACTGCTGTAATTAGAAACTGTAATGCTATTATCAACAGTCAAAATTCCTACTGGTCAGATCATAAATTGAGTGATTTGGTTCTATCTTTTTGCAGGAGCATGGGTATGTGGCAAGGGAATGATGGATTCAGTAGTCACCACCCCCAGCTGTTAAGCTGTTTTTTTATCTAGCTAATATCAGGAAGTCCTGCCTGCAAACCTGTATTCAGCAAAACTCCACTTGATTGCTCATAGTGTTCATGATGAGCTCCATTCAGGGAACAGCAGGTCATAAAACAAACCCCTGTTACATAACTATAATCTATAAATACAGTCAATTTATACTTTTGTACACTGATAATATACTGCAATTTCCTGCATAGAATGGCACAGCAAAAGGCTTAGTCTCACAGAAAAGGCAGAAATCTATTTGCATTTTTCTGAGTTTCCATTATTTCTTCAGTAAAATATTTGGAAAGTTCCCTTTTTGGCAGAGATTTGTTTTGGTAATTTTTCATCTGATGTGCTTATCATGTGTAATTCAGCCATCAACTGAGTACCACAGACCCACTCACCCACTCTGTCTTTCCCAGTGAGGTGGGGAGGAGAATCAGAAAAAGGTAAAAACTGTGGGCTGAGATAAGAACAACTTAATTATTAAGTAAAAAGCCCTAAAAAAACCAAACACCACCTCCCCCCGCCAAACCCCAAACACACATAATAACGACAAGAATGGAGATGAAAAAAGAGAGGACTGAACCAAAAGAAACACAAATGACACACAATAGAATTGTTCACCACAGTTGCACCGATGCCCAGCCCATCCCCAAGCAGTGATCAGCAGCTCTTGGCCAACTCCCCCCAGTTTATTTACTGATGATGACATTCTGTGGTGTGGAATATCCCCCTGGGCAGCTCGGGTCAGCTGTACCGGCTGTGCTCCCTCCCAGCCTCTTGTGCACCTGTTTGCTGGCAGAGCACGGGAAACTGAAAAAGCCTTCGTTTAGAGCAAGCACTACTTAGCAACAACTAAATCAGCGTGTCACCAGCAGTATTCTCATACTAAATCCAAAACACAGTTACCAGGAAGAAAATTAACACTCTCCCAGCTGGAATCAGGATTCAGTAAGCAACTTCTCCCCTTCAGGATCTTAATATCTAAATATCTCTTATAAATATTTAGATAGATTTCTTGCTTCTTTTTAATTTAATAAATTCATTAATTTCATTTTCATGCCTTCCCCCTTTCACAAAAATCTCAGTTTTAAGCCTTCAACAGAATAAAAGATGTGCATATATCCTGGCTAGTCCTTCATGTTCATGGACTGGCGGGAGCCTCCCTGTGTTATAGCCACTGTTCCAGGTTTGCAAATACTGTGCTCAGCAATGAAATCCAAGAGCCATGAGGAGACTGGAGGCCAGGCCAGAACATCTCTCCCTGCTGTTGGAAAGTGTCACATTTGTCCCTGCCTGTACCTCTGCACCAAAACCAGCACTTACAACCGACAATCCAGCACCTGGCAGAATTTCAGTTCCACCGTTGCCGCAGGGAGCCGGGAGCCTGGGTATTGAAAAGTGCAAAGAGAAGAAATGTATCTGTCTATCATATATTCTAAGAAATTATAAAGTGCAAACCAACATCAAGCCATGAGGAAGATGAAATGCTTAAACACTGCTGAAGTGTAAAGCTCAGCAGAGAGAAATGGCATCGAAGGGAAATGGAAAATGTCTGATGTCAGGTTAATGTATGCTGCCATCTGGAAATAAGAGCAATAAAAAACCAACATGGAAGAGTGAATAAGTTTAAAAACTAATCAAGAACAAGAAACTGGCATATAAAAAACAAGATGTCATCTGTTACAGCAAATGGATACACATCTATCTCATACTCAAGGAATAAGGAAAACTGAAAGCCTATTCTGATAACATACTACCCTGGAAAAGAGCTATGCCAAGATATCTGAAAGTTTCTGGGAGCCACAGCTGATAAATTCTCATCATAATTCTAGTCTCCATCTGGCAGGTGAAAGAGCCTTCCCATTCTCTAGTGCTAACCACTGACTACGTGAGCTTGTGGCCTCTTGCAACCACCAAGTCTGTAAGGAAGAACGATACCAGTCTAACAACACAAATGTGCAAACACTCATCAGCAGCTAAGACCATGCCATGGCTCCCCACAGCCTGCTGTCCTGCTGAAGACATTTGCTATCCTTGTACCCCCGTAGGAGGAAGCACAGCTGTGTATCTCAGCTCAGGCTACAGATCAGCAGTGACAGGGGAAGGTGCAGCTCTACCACGTCCTCCTCAAAGCTAATGCAAAAGCTCTCTTTGTTGCTGCTCTGCGAGCACAGGCTGGAGTAATGGCAAGAGCAGAGGAAAGATGTGCAGGAGAGGAGGTACAACTGGATGTGCAGCAGGTGGCCTGCATCTAAGGTCTAACTCAAACCAGATCAGGGTGGGGTATGGTTGTCTCTTAAAGCAGGAGGATACAATGTGGCGGTCCAATTTGCAAGTGATAGTAAGATACAAAGCCAGCATCCCCCTCCCCAACTCCCACCTCGAGTTAAACAAACCAGAATCAACAAGAGCACTATACAGGCTTTTCTTGACCAATTTTCTCTCCTGGTATACTGCAGAAGGTATGATACAAAGCCCTGAACATCCTGGCTTTCCCATTAGTTTTTGAGTCGTCACAAATACAGGCCATATTTGTGCCTATAAACCTAACTGTCAGACCACTCCCTGTGGGTTCTACAACATCATGAATCAATTTAGTATGATCTATTTGCTCTAGCAGCTGCGTGCGACACTCTTATTCACTGTCTATAAGGTCATTGTGAGTTGTATCCTTTGAAATCTCACTTTTATTCAGAGTTCAGCTGAAATTATCTCACACACATTTGTTATCAAATTTTCATCATCACCCTTCATTATTCTTCTGAAACAATCTCATTTTCTGCTGTTGCTCTCCTCCAATTAAAATAACTGGTACCACATTTTTCTATTTTTATATTCATACCTGCATCCAAAAAAGCCATTTTATGTTGGCAAAGGTCAAGGTCCAATCCACTTGCTGGTTATTACACAACGTGACACAGCAGTACGTGACATCTACTGAGAAATACAAATGTCAGAATGTTGGAGTCCAGGGCATTCCTTTGGCTGCCCTGAAGGGTCAGAGACCTGGGCAGGGGGGTCTGGGACCCCAGCCCAGAGCTCAGAGAGACACTGGCTTTGATCTCAGTCCATGGGAAAGACTTCCTGCACTGCAGGAAGCATTGCAGGCCACACGAGTGTGAAAGATTGTAGTTTAGTATATCACAGGGTGAAAAAACAGTAAATTTATATTTCTAGCATTGAAGTGAATGGGGGCAAGATGGAGAATTTGGGGCGTTGTCTCCTTCTTCTTCATCCTTCTTGCCTCACTCCATTTCAGCAGTGACGCGGGCACAAAGTAGTTAGTGAGGATTGGGTCAGAGTAGAGATGACCTTTTTAGTATTAGTGATAGACATTGGTAAGAAATAGTAAATAAAGAATACGTAGCAATTAGTATAAAAGATAAGGACAGCCCCAGTTCGGGGGGAGTCGTCAGAAGTCCAAGCCGCGGCAAACATCTTGTTGGACACTGAGAAAACTGTAAGATAAGAAACAATAAACGAAGCATGCAACCTTGAAAAATCTAAACCTGAAGACTCTGTCTCTTCCTTCAGTTTGGCTCAGAGCTTTGCAGAGGCCAGAAAAGACTCTAAAACCACCTGAATGCTGGGGAACAAACCCAACATCAGAAGAGGAGTCAGAAAGTGAAGACTGGGTGCAGAGCCATATAGCAAAAGGCAATAATGCAGGTACACTAAAAGCTAATGAGGATGAAGAAGAAAGCCATAGTACTGTTCTCTTTTGTGTCAATATGTATTCGTCTCAACTATCTTCCTTCCAATAGAAACCACAACCACAGTGCAGTGAGCGGGACATTGAAAATCAAAACACTTGTGATCAACCAAGTCATAAAGAGACTGCTAGGTGAGCAAACTCCTGTGATATCTTCTACCACAATGCTTAAGATTTGTAGCTCTTCCATTGAGCCTGTAGAGGTGACTCTTCCCCTCAACTATAAGAAGCTTTTAGTTTCAGGTTTATAGCAGTATACAGGTAGAAGTGAGTTTACAGTACTAAACTTCAAAAGAAATTACATCCATGAGAAAGATTTTCTTAAGCTCTATATGCAGGTCACCAGAATCCTGAAGAAAAAGTCAATTTTATTAATATGCAGTATACAGCCTTTTACCTTCAACATGCAGGGAAGCCAGGTCATCAGGCAGAAAAGAAAAGCAGCAGCATAACCCCCAATGGCATGGGAATAGCAACTTCTCTTAATCTCACAGAGAACTGTGGATCAAACATCTCACAATTATTTGTTCCTCTAAGCAAAATGTTAATTGAATGAAATATATACACTATAAGCAGGTAGCATTCCCAGAGGAGACCAGGATAACCGAGTTCTGTCACATAATCAGCTGATATCAAGCCTCCCTACTCATTTGGTTTCTTTCCTGAAAAGACACAGCGTGGGAAATCTCTCACCCTCCAACTGACAAGAAATAGTTTGTTTAGTCCTTCTATTCCTCCTCTACTGGGCTGGTGCTCACTGCCTCTGAGAGCGACTCCACAAAATATACATAATACAAAACCAATGGCATTCATTTCTTTGTAAGATTATATGATCCAAGCCAACATCCTTAAAATGTTTCCTCTAAATTCTCATGAGACCAAAAAAAAAAAAAAAAGAAAAAAAGGTGTCAGTCTCAAAGAAGATCTATCATCTTATCTTGATAACATTGTAAACTGTTGCCAAAAGGCAAGGGTCTTATCTCTTCCTGTTGTGTCCTACTAGGATTAGCTACCAGTCCCCTCTTCAAAGAAAAGGAGAGGGCATTTTCTTTTGTTTTGCTAAATAACCATATTATTCTCATCACATCAGACTTATTTTTAGAATATCTGAATAGAATATCTTTGTCAGTTGCTACTTTATAAATAGAGGTTGCTAAGGAAGGAACAGTAGCTGCTTTTCCTTAAGCTACAGTAGCAAAAAAATATGAAACAGCAGATGATTCCTTAGCAGAAACAGCAGACTAAAAGTAGCATTTCTTCTACTGTGGTATTTCAAAAACATAGAAATGCCATCCCTCTAGTTTGTCTTTTACAGTTGTAGACATGTTCACTCCCCTTTTTCAGGATTACTTGCCTACTTCAGAGCAATCCTAGGAATTCACAGCTTAAGGATCTTTCATTCAGAACCACATTAAAGATTGCCACCAAGACAAGTTCCCTGTACCTGCAGAATGTATGTATTTAGGTTTAACTCTGGCACGTAGGAAGAAATTTGTCAGAAAAAGAATTTGGTTTCTTATTTTTGTGTATTTATTTTGCTGTGAACATTGTCAGATAAGAACACTAATGCCAAGAATTTGGTTTTGGGGACTCAAGTTCTTTACTGGGGCTTTTGCAGACCTATTTTAGAGGATGGATTCAGTAATTCTTCGGGAAGCTGACTGCTGCACACTGTTCTGGCTGTAGTCACTAGGGGAAGATAGCAAAACAGCAGACCTACTCTGGGGGAAAAAAAAAAAAATTGCTTGGGACTTGTCCACACAGGGGACAATTCAGTATGGTTTATCTGAATTAGCTAGAGATTTGTTATGGGTTAGTTAAAATCAGATAAAACCTCTGGGTGTAAACTTTTGTTCAGAATTAAATTATCCTAATTAAATTAGATTAACCTACTTCCAAATGTGTTACACAGCTAGTGACAAAAGACCAGAGTAGAAGGCATAAAAGGGTATCAAAAATGGTCTGCTGAAGAACACAGCCATGCTCCCCTTATGTCTCGTGAATATCACATCTCACAGCAGAACGTAGTATCAAGAGCTGACAAGTGGAAGGGAAGAAGTTGAGTTCAAGGACACGACCGACAGGCAGAGAACTGGATGTCAGCTCTCAGAAAACGTGCAGCTGGAGCCCAGGCACAGGCCGGTCACAGTGCTTCCAGCTACAGCAACCACCAAATGCCTGGATCCTGGGATGGTTATTGGCAAGTGGAAGCTAAGCACCTTGGATGGCTTAATGACACCTTGCTCACCTCCAGCTTGACTAGGAGAGCATCAACACATACAGGGGGCAAGTTTCATGCAGGAATATGCTGCACTTCCTAGGATTCTCTACAGAGAAAGAACAAGCTCCAGTAATGACCATGGAACCAAGTACCTAATCCTCTTTGTTGGAAGGTGACTGAGGCTTCATGATGAAGCAAATACAGGCAGCTTAGTGTGAGCAACAAATCTGTTAGAGTCATACCTTGGTCTGGCAACTCGGCAAGTGCTGAGCAAAAACCAGGCTTGAGGGCTTCAATTCCCACCCTGGCAGGAGTCTTTCTGGGATGTTCACAGTATCTTCTTCCCTGAACATCAGGTCAAACCTGGAAATTCTAAAAAGCTTTATCAGCCATTTTCACAAAGAAGAGAATGACAAAAAGGCAACATTGTGTTATACTGGAAAGTCCCTAGTGATCAACAGAAGTGTAAAGCTTTCATGACCCTAAGCATGTGGCAGAAATTCAAGTGGCAGAGAGAGTGTAAGTATTTGCTTTGCTTTCCTTTGTGGAAATCCCTGAAAACCAAAAGGGCTAAAAAGTGGAGAAGGCCAAAAGCTGAAGCCATACTAGGTCCTCCTATAGCTTTCCCTTTGTCCAAGTGAAAACCTGGCAGCTGCCGGCTCCAGCTGCATTCATGCTCATAGTGCACTTCATGATCTGTCCAGGCTCTCAGAGGTGCTTGAGGGGAGAAAAAAACTTTCATGCTGGTGTACAGCAGGAAAATCTGGTATGCTGGGGTTGAGGCAGCTGTGAGAGGCAGAGCTGGGTAAAAATCCTCCTGAATATGCCTGGAGAGAGGTGCTGCAGGGCTGAGAGGTCTGGAGGTCTGCTTACCCTTCTGCCTGCAAATGCTCCTGAGTGTCCCCAAGGCCAAGGCTACACAGATGGCCAGGGATGTATTTGACCGAAGCAGAATCTGTTTATCTGCTCCTAAAATGTAATGCACTCTGCTTTCTGATGGCAAGCCTCAGAAATACCAAAATTGGACTTCAGAAGAGTATAAAAAGCTCCCTGCTAACATAATGTGCAAATGGACTACTGCACTTACTGTGATCTTGGGCAGCAACAAAATTAGAAGGCAACAGCAAACAGCAAAGAAAATTGCAGCTAAAAAATACCATCACTCTCTTCTAATATATATTGTTTAAATTAACATTTTTAAAAGCTGAAGAAATGTGAGCCCGGATGCTATCACCGTATGTCTTATGCAGCTCCGGTATAAACGAACAGCAGAATCCATATAAGAAAATCTAAAATGGTATGGATAGGAGCCCAGCTGGTGTCCCCATATGCCTTAGAAATTCCATTTTTAGGAACACAGCAGCATATAACATTAGGGATGCTTCTCAAACATCTCATTTATAAATAGAGCAGAGCTGTTTCACTGAAGTAGACATGGAAAAGATCCACAAAAATAATAAAATCAGCTGCATTCAGAACCACTGAAATGGTTCAACCACACTGTTTTCAGTAGAAACCACTCTGTACCAGAATATTCCCTGAATGAGGAACGATGCCTGCTCATCAGGAGATTTTTTTAAAAGCAACCACCAAAAAGCCATTTTAGTAAAAAAAGCACCAACTTACTTTTGTTTTCGCAAACTATTCCCACTCAAAGCTTTTTTGAGTCCAGAATGGAAGAGGTAAAGCCCAAACTTCAGGGCAGTGGAGAGTTACAGACGTGGGAGGGCAAATTCTTGCCACTTCCAAAAATCAGTCAAAGCAGAGTCTGGAGCTCGGCTGGTCCGCATTCTGGGGAGAGTCCTTCCCCAACAGGCTGTGGACTCTGCAATACAGCTCTTCCTCTCATGCTTTTCAAGTTCACCAGAACCACCTCTAAGGTCATTAACTGTAACTTCTAAGGGAAGGTCATTAACTGTGGGGATTCCTGGTTAATTGAGAAAATATGTTACCAAACGCAATTCAGATAAAATCACAATTTCATTATATGCACACTATCAACCAAAATGTATTTAAAGCAGACATCTAAAAAAATTACACTACATATGAATGAAAAATTATTTTATTTAAAAATACATTATACAGCAGAGTGTCTCTCTTTTTGTTTTCTCACTGCTGGTTCACAGAGATAGTATGATAAATTTAACCCAAATATTTGACTGGGAAAGATCCTGAGAAAGAGACCAGTTACAAGCTGATGATGTACAGTACACTGAAAAAGAGTCATCTCTTTTAACATAAAAGAATTTCTTGGTAATCTTATAAATCAGATATAAAAAATGCAGATTTGCTACCATGCAAAAGTGAGTGAAGATTTCATTTAAATCTGCACACAGAGAAATCATTAGTACCTTGGAACCTAACTAGCTAGACTAAGAGCAGGGTAAGTGAGCTTAACACGGTGATACAAACTTTGGATCTACTACAATTTTGTAAACACAGTTGATAGTCTAATAAAGGTGGATTTTCAATCATCTAAGTAACCTAGTTGTAGCTAAGGACTCTATTCTAGGTTTTTTTCTCCCCACAGATATATTTCTTCAATCTCTTAATTCTCAGCTTAGCACAATGACTTCGTGGCATATGCTCTATTGCACTCAGAGATGACTTGGCCTTGCCCTGTTTGCCAAGCGCTCTTTAGGTAGTTGTATTTTAGTGAAAGCAGAGCTTAAAACAAAAATTAAAAGCATGCATTACCTGATGACTACGTGAGAATGCATTAAAATTCATCATAGAAAAAATATACCTGATTCTACATCCTTGTGTTTCAAACATACTCTAACAATGATTAATGCACAGGAAATACACTGAACTCTGGAAAGTTTAAGGCCTAAAATGCTCAACAGCCTGCACTGACCAATAGTATTCTCAATGTTTCTATAGTGCTAGTATTTTATCAGCTCTTGCCAGAGGGAAACTTTCTGGCAGATGTTGAGAACGTCTTCAGTATTTATAATGTTCAGATGCATTTGGTGCTCATTTTTTATAGGACAACTTCACTATGAATAGTCAGCAAGACTCTTCCAACGGGGAGGCTTAATCTGAATATTTACAGCAATAACAGAGATATGGTAACATTAGCTGACATCGAAGAAAAATCAATTCATCAACACCACGCAGATTGGCAGAGGATTTTTTTTTCCTTGTTTTTAAGAACATGAGCCTCAAACACAGAGATAAAAAGCTTTGTAGAGAGAAAGTCTGCCTGTCCTGGTCACTTAGGCTGAAAAAAAAAAAATATTTGAGCCATTTTGGTTTTTCCATGAGTTTTCCATGAAAATGGAGAGTAGAAACTAAAAAGAACTTTTCTCGCTAAGCTGGTGACCCTCTTCTTATCTTAGCACCCATTCTCCCAGCATAGTATCAAGGGAGTACAATAATCATGAGAAGATGCAGGCTGCCATGAATAATTTGTTTAAATGATTTATGAATAGCACGGCTTCCCATCAGATATGCTAAGCTAAGAACAGAGCCCTTAACCTTTCATGGGATGTTATTAGTAATAAAGAATATATCAAAGATCAAACTTTCTATATTATTCTCATTTCTTTTAACCTAGATACATATATGTCATCCAAGACATTCAAGAACTACAAAACAACAATTCAACTACAGTTATGTCAGGAAAATATCCAAATAAATAAACTTTTAATTATGATACAATACTTATTACAGTAAAAATTGGCATTTTTTTTTCTCTTCAAAAGCAGAAGCACCAGTCTTACATATAACATACTGTTTGAATGATATCTTACAGGGAATACAGCGTAATACAATGTGCAAACAGCATTTTCATACAGAACATAATATTTGCTAGTTTTTATACACAGAAATTGCCTCAAATGGAAACAAGTTCATGCTGAATTAAAAATCTAGATTTTAAAAATCAAAGTTAAATCAAAATACAAAGTACTGTTGGAATAGGTACATGAACCATTGAAAACAAGGAGAAGCCAAAATAGAGGGTGATGTCAGATAATTAGTGCTCAGTTTGTCCCATTCCATCATAAAAGTAAACAGTTAATATTTTTGCTAGAAAGTAAAGTGACGTTCTAATATTTAAGAATTCTTCAAAATGTTGGTATCATTTTAGTGATGTAAAAATCAAGTCAGAAATAGGACTTCTAAAAATTTCTTATTTTTGATACACTGCAAATATCATGTGTGGGCTGTGAAAAGGGATGAAGTCCAATGGAGTGAATATACATCAGCGTCAACATCATGTGACTTCTGCAAAGGCCGTGATGTGGTTCTACGAGTTAAAGGAAAAACAAACAGATAAAAACCACAAAACCACACAGATTAAAAGTAGTCACCACTGAGAAAACTTTTGCCTCCTGTGCTTGAAGGGCAGCCTGGTACTTGGAGACTATTGCAGGATGGTGTAAATAAAACTGGTTTTCACTGCAGTGCCCTCACTCACTCCCACAGCAATTCTTAAATGCTGAAAGACTGGATAGGGAAGTACGCTGGACAAAGTAATTACGTATTAAGTAAGTAATACACTTTAATTTTAGATGGTTTAAGTTTGTTTTAAATTAAGTTTAATTTTAAATTACATGTGAATAATTGAGTTAACTGTACTTTTATTGCTATGTTATTCATAATTGAAAACAAAATTCCTAGAAATTAAAACGACAGTTTCTGACAGATAATAATACTCTATTTCAGTGTAAATACAATTTTAATATTAATTTTTTTAAGATTATTTTTTCGCCATGAGCTCAATGGCACTGAATCAAGTATCACAATGCTTAAAATCAAGTGGCATTTGGCAGTTAAGAACTCCTATTCAAATTTTTTTTTTTTTTTTTTTTTAGAATTACCAGTGTCCAGTTACAATCTAAGAACATCTTCCTTTTTCCCTCAATGGGACAATTCTTAGCAACACTGAGATGTGTACTGGAACATGAACATTCTATGTGCAACTCTAAAGCCCTGCAGCACCCCAAAGAGCTTGGCTACTTTTTCATACTTGAACCTAAGCAAGTGACTCTGCAGACATCTGAAGAGGAAGGCAAACCACACAGTGATGTGCAGGATCCAGAGAAAGCGTTACTTCCCTTTGGCACACAGTGCCTTTGACAGCCACCATTTTGTACAAAACACGCAATTGTGAAATTAGTAAAGGGAACCTCGATATCAAGCCATGTGTTTGTTCCCAAACACAGAAATGCACAGAGGGTAAAACACCAAGCAAAGCACTGCATATTTTTCTCATCACTTTGCCTCCAAGGGCAGATTTAAACTCAGAAGAGAGGAGATGTGACCTGAAGAGGAGGGGGATGTAGATAACCTGGGGAGAGTGTGACCTCCCATATTTTGCTTAAGGGAAATCCTTCCGAAAATCTCATCACACAGCATAAAAAGTGCTGGAGTGAAACAATGCCCACCATGTAAGTTTCTATTTCTCAGTTCTTCTTTAAACTGCCTGAATATTTGTCTGTCAGTCTGAGCAGGGGAGAAAATCTTTTCACATTAGAGAGAGGAAATTAGAAATACTTTGATTGGAGAGCTGCCCTTTATGCCCCCATGTCCAAGCCAGGCTGGCGGCTTTGCTCCCACTCTCACTGTGCCGTAACTGTACTGTGTCCAGGGGGAGAACCTCACTTCCACCTCCCCTACAATATGCATTTTAGCTCTGGCAATGTTCTTGCTGTATTTTATGACAGCTTTCATAAAAGAACACTATTTAACAGCAAGCATCTACATATATTCTTCCCCAAAATGGAATTTATGTATTTTAAATAAACAACGATTATTAAACCATAGCTAGATGTTTAAAAAATCATTAGGGGGAAAAAAAAAAAAATGAATGCAATTTTATATGAAAAGGTTTTCAGTAAAAAATAGTGACAAATGCTATTGCTTGCAGATTTTTATTCGGCAGAAGAAATGCAAAATTGGACTTCCTAATTAGAAAAAAAAATCAACTCCAAGCATCTTGTTTAGCTCACCATCTTCTGTTTTGAGTACACAGAAGATGATGCAGAGGGCAAACTCAACAACTCTGGAGTTGATGTGAGGCTATAATGACATGTTCCTCATAGTATTTACTTTATTTTCTTTATTTAGACCTCAAAAGTCATCCTGTCAACCTAAACTATCCTCAGTCTAAAATTATTCACTTTTTTTTTCATAAGATGGTCTAAAAATGAGGAATTGGAGGGAAAAGAAAGAATTCCTCTTTATTTTAATCAATTCTTTCAAGTCCTGCTACATGCTATCCCTGTCTCTAAGCAACACATATTTGTCTGTGATGCAGAGAACCAAATGCTCTTTCATATGGCATTAATTCAAGAGTGGATAACGATTATTTAGGGAAAGGAGAATGTGGTTCACACTCCTGCCAGCTATACTTCCAAAATGAGCAGGCCACCAACCTGGGAAGACAAGCAGAGCATGGGATATAATAACACAGAAGAAAATCCTTCTTCTTCAATAAGCCCTCAAAGAGAGCTGCTAAGCTGCTGATCATTGACCCATCGATTTGGACCCTACTGAAGGCCTGTCAATTCATTTCCAGTGGACTTGGCAGGGTGATGCATAACTAGGTCAAAATTAATCACTTGCTGATGGCAAGAATCACTGATACACATTCATGCAACTGTCTGGTTACTTGTGTTTTTGCATGCTATCGTCTCAGGCAAAACTACAAACAAGCCTTGCTGAGACTCTGCAGAAAAAACCCCAATCAAACAGCATCCCTCTGGAAGAACTACATTTCAACTCTTTTACTTCTGCTTAGATTTGCTGTGACAAGGGTCAGAGTGAGATACTAACTACTGTCAGCAAACAGATTCACACAGATGCAAGAAGACAAGCAAAAAACCATGCACAAGACTTCAGCTTCTCCAACTCCATGGGAAATTATTTTCCCTAAAGTTCTCAAAAGAAACAGAAACGCTGAGGGTCTGCTCAATGGCAGTGGTCTCACAGGCAGGCAGACCAGCATTGTAGCATCCATTCCAGGAGGACACTACCAGGCTGTTGAGCAAAGCATGCATCGTAACTGTGCTCTCACACCACTAACAAAAAAGGAAAGCCAAAGGCTAAGCCTTGAGTGCAGGTTGCTGGGGGAAATAATCCACACCTGTAAATTAAATTTTAATTAATTTCTGTTGATAAGCAATGCTATAATGTCAAAGCATTGAAAAATATATTAAACTTTTTTCTGATTTGCAGTTTTCATTATATATATTAAATATTTTTAGGTTTTTTTCCTTTTTTTGCTTTCTTTTTATCAAAACACTTAGAAACATTCAAAAACAGTCATCATCATCAAAAGAAGATTTTTCCATTTTTGCAAACAGGAATTCATAAAATCGTAATTTTTTCCCACAGTAGAGTTTGTAAAATAGAAAAATACCGCTGTGGTACTTTAGGCAAATGATAATTGATCAAACAATAATAATAATAATGTTATCGTACAACTCTGAGTCAGCAGAGTGTATTTTCTGCTCTCGCTGGAGAAATGAGAGGTGGAAGTGCCCGCGCAGCCCCGCACGGAAGGTGCGCTCCTGCGCCCATAACGTTACTGCCTTGGAGCAGGGGCTCGACAGCCAGAACCGCCTGAGGGTGCGCGTGCGGGGGGAGGCTCCTTGCAAAGCGTCTTCTGGACTGTGCCTAACGCCTCGGTTCTGTAACACCTACAATACGTACGTTTGAGGAGGTCACACTGAATATATTGTTCCACTTCCCATGTTTAAGTATTGGTTTATCTGAGCATTAGATGTAGGGATCACCGTTTGCATTCAGTCAGAAATAATTCTTGTACGATCCCCCAGAAGCATTTAAGCAGAAGGGTAGGACATGAATACAAATTCAAGTATTTGACATTGAAACAAAACTGCTTATGATTTTTTATGAGCTGACTCTCCTAGGTATGCGTTTGTGGTGTGTGAGTGTGAAGCAAGGTTGTATTGTATCTCCTTTATAGACTGTACTATCAAGAGAAAACAATCGGCCCAAACTGCCTATAAGCTGATTGCCCTGGTAAGCACATGGGCTCTCATCAGATCACCCTGCAGAAACAAGTACGGACACCTAAGGATGCTTTTGGACAAAACAATTGAAGACTTGGTACCAACATGCTTAAGTTCAAGAAAAAAGCAGTAACACAGAGAATTAAAATTTTCTGACATTGTGAAGAAGGTATTCTGTGCCTCGTGAGTAATCAAGATGAAGTAAACAGAAAAAAAAAAAATCTGAAGAGAAAAGCTTCCCCAGTCTTAAAAATACTAGCAAAATTCACTGCAATATCTACACTTACTATTGCTAGAATGCTTTATCACCATCAGTACCTTACACATACATGATAGAACAATAATTGCTGTGTCAAACTCAAAAAGATTTCTGAGACAGTTGACCCTGATAGTCACTAAAACTGATATGACGGATAACAAGAATGTCACATATTGCAAGAGGAATTCCGAACACTTATGGCCATTAAATATTGGAAATGGCAGAAAGAGAGAGCACCTAATCTTCCTCCTTTGAGTTCAGTCATGCTGGATAGCCAGTCCTACAGGGGAGAAAGAAACTTCATCGTAACAAGGAACAGTGACTATTTGGGAAGGTTTGGACACTGCTGACAGAAGCAGCAGTATGAAGGAATGCCAAGTAAAAACTCCGGGGAATAAATGCAGTTTTAGCTGTCAAACAGAGCACTGCCAAGAACCCACTGTGCAAATAACAAACACTGAATAGCTACAGAAAGCACTGATAATCACACACAGTAATTACCTCATCTCACAGGAGATGAACCGTGGTGAATCTCCTAACCCAAACTTCCTTCTGAAACCCTCTATCTCAGTATTCTATCTACTGCCTCCATTAGTCTGAAATGTTCCATGTTGTATTTGATTCTTTCAGAGCTAGAATACTTATAAAAAATAAATAAGACTAGCAGAATCATAAGCTACTACATGATGGATAGGAGACTTCTGTAAGCCCTGGCCAATTTCAGGTGACTCCTGCAGGAAATTATGTCAGTCTCCCCTGAAACAGGAAACAGTTTGTAACTGCACTTTCATGAAGCTGAACCTTCAAACCCTTTCAGGTACTGTCCAGAATATCTCCATGTCTCAGTATTTCTTGCAAAAGAACAGGACTCTCTAATCTTGACTGGTAGGATGACAGCTTCCTCTCTGTAGGAGACTGCCAGCTGACTGAAACACCAATTGTCTTGAACACAATAAAGGAGGTCAGAGACAGAAGAGAATAAGAAGCAGATGGGTGAGTGATGAGGTTTCTTGGCTTTCATTCTTTTCATTAACTCTGAAGATGATTATAGTTAATGTAAAAGCACAAAGTCTGCACTGCTGAGCAGGCTCTGGGAAGGTTCTCTCAAGGAGACACTGCACCTACAGCTTTATTTGTCTGCATAAATCATCTGCATGCACCACAATGAAACAGAAGTGTCATGCAAAGAGTAAGCTAACCTTGTCTCTAAGCAGCAGCAGCTCAATCTGGAGTATTACAAGAACTTATGCCTATTTAAGCGCACTTCAGACGTAGCTAGACCTCCACCAGAACTCAGACAGTGGCAGCACGTTGAACATGTCAGGAGCAGTTGTTCTCCGTGGAGAAAGCACTGGAATACCAAGTAACAGATCTGGAAACAGCGAAGTAATATGCTTCCAGGTCTGTACAATGCACCATGTACT
Source organism: Hirundo rustica (assembly GCF_015227805.2). Taxonomy (NCBI): domain Eukaryota; kingdom Metazoa; phylum Chordata; class Aves; order Passeriformes; family Hirundinidae; genus Hirundo; species Hirundo rustica. The sequence goes on from NC_053458.1 coordinate 18,620,067, forward strand.
GAATTTATTACCAAATAGCAGTGAGTGGGGTCCTATCTGGCAGGCATTTCTAATGAAGCCCTTCTTTAGGGCAGGGGTTTTTAAGTGCTTGCTCCCAGATACCTATATAGTTATTATTTTTCAGTACCAGTCACAGAGTTGCATTGCTTCACACTTGCACTGCCTTAGCCTTTGATAGCTTCAGACAGTTAGGATCTGTGCTACTCCCAGTAGCTATTACTGACAGTAACCTGTCTTTAATATTGGCACAGGGGATGACAGACTGAAAATAAGGAAAAACAGTTTTAAAATAAGCAAAATGTATCTATGCAAAAAATAAGCAAAATCCATGTGCATTCAGAATATTGAACTGGAACAGTACTAACTGAAACGTAGTGAAAAGTAACTCATGTGTCTAAAGAAGAAAGATGCAAATAGCACACAAATTATTTAGCATCATTCTCTCTCCACTGGAGCACAAATTACGTAAAATAATAAGGGAGTTTAAAAAAAAGACTAATTCAAGAATTCTTGTAGCAAAGGTAGTTAATTGAGATTAGTTAACTTAATTTAGACCTTAGTTCCCTGAAGTATTATTCTTAATGACTTTTATTTAATAGGGTTTGTCTTCTATCTAAAACTTTAGATTAAACAAAAAAAATAAATTAGATTTAAAAAAAGATAAAAATATCCAGAGAAACTCAAAACCTAAAGCACTCACATGTAAGTAACTTCTTCATCAATTATTTGCTAATTCAATTTTAAACTTTCTGGAAGTGGAAACGGAAGAAAGCATTTCCAAGCAATTAGCAAAGTCTTCACCTTACTGTCCTTGCATCCCATCCTCTCTGTCTGAAAAGGAGAAAGGCTTTGCAACACTGACAAAGGTGAACCCATAAAATGGGATCTCCGTAAGTGGTATCACTTTGTGGCCAGTCCCCAGTTTTATTACCTAGAGAGAATTTGCATGACAGCAAACAGCTACCATCTACTGCCACAAGAATATGGGTTCAGAAGGAAAGAAGCTCATCCAGATCACAGAGTCCTGGGCAGTTCACAAATGGCAGTGGTTATGATCCTCAAGCAGAGCAGACGTTATTCCTGCCACCATCCTTCCACACTCTCATAGCTTTCCCCACAGCATCTCAAACTAGGCAAAGTCTCAGGAAAAGAACATTGCTGATCATGAGTGAGAAGTTCTCAAACCAGGTAGAAACATGAAGTTAACATGAAGTCTTTCTCCCCAGAAAAAAAAATTAATTAAATTTCGATATCCACAGAATATGTATTATTACCTATGATGGCTTTTGAGCCAAAAAAAAATGCTTCTATTGCATGAGAGCCTAACACATAAATAAAACATGCTCTTATTAATGTGGTATGTTCCAGGCCAGCTGACAGCTTGTTTTGTTTTGACATTTTACAGAAAGTTTACTGAATGGATTATTTTGAAGATACACATTCATCATCTAAATGCTTGTTCAAGCAAATGAGACCCTGACCTCCATACGACAAGATATCAGTGGAAGTAACTTAGACATATTTGGTTCAAAAAATCCATGTTAGGCTATTCTGAAAAGAAATCTTCTTTCCCTTCAAGGAAAGGAATAAAAAAGCCAGGACTAGCAGTAATTCTTACTAAAGGACAACTTCACTACTTTTACGTGATAAGACAGATTGAGAAGTGGTTGAAAACCTTTCTTCTGTTTAATATGAAAAAAAAAATTATCAGAATTAATCTGTAGTTAAAAGAATACCATAGAAAAATATTTTTGGTGCCCTACCCAGTGTAGAATAGAATTGTTTACTATCTTCAAATATGGGGATAACTCAACAGATTTTAATGAATAATGACATATAAAGTCATTAGAAAAAGTAAAACTTCCTTTAAACTTTGCATTACTAGTTCAAAGTTCCCCTTGGTAAAAATGTCTAAAATATTTTCTGTATTTTGTTATACTTTCTATTTCAGTTTTTTTTTGCTCATAAAATTAGTCAGTCTTACCTAACACATAGTACAACATCATCTTCAAAAATATAAATTCTTATGACAGTAAACTAAAATAGATTCCATTAATACTTAAGCAAATACTTAAGGAAAAAGTCTTGGCATACCAAGGAGACTCTCCCTAGTGCGCCGTAGTCTAAAATCCCTTGTGCTCTGAGAAGAGATCACAGGGTTAGTGTATGTGTGTACTGTATGGCCCATTGCTACTCTCCCTTCCAGGTGGGTGCCCTGCCCTGGGGCTAGCACGTGTCTCATGCCAGAAGCCCCACAGCTGATGTAGAGGGACTGCATCCCATGCTCTACACCAGGCTACCAAAAACAAATAGGACAAATGCCACTTGTATATGAACTGGAAAGCCCCTCGGGCCAGACTTGCATTCTAAGCGTTCTAAGAACTTTCTACACTCTGTGGACTATCAGGCAGAGTATTAATCACATTTACTTGAGGAACACAAGGGAAGAGGGCCTCAGATCTACTCAGCCTGACTCCATGGGCTTAGCAACAGCTACGGCAGTGAAATGACAACATGAAGAGCCTCACAAGGGATGTCACTGAATTAAATTCTTTCCTTCTTTCTCCTTCACCAACACGTTTCTTTATTTTAAATCTGATTACCTTGGCACTCTTGTCAGAACAGTTTGTGATCGTCCTTCCACGAAAGCTACGTTTCATTAATTGTTTTTTAAAAAGTCAGACATTACCTTTTCTAAAGGGCTTTCTACTCTGGGTATGCTGATCATGGGCATCTGGGTCAGGTTATCCAGATGAGAATGTTCATGTTCTGGCTGACGTCCTCTGAAGTTATTTACCACACAAACAACCTAGAGAGGATTAGAAGATAAACAGAATACCAAAGAAACAACTCACTTTTTCAAGCTTTGATCCTGACAATTATCATTAGGCAAAAATGACACTAGCTTTAGTCACAGCTTTACAATAGAAACACGGAAATGTGAAGTTCATGTTTTACAGAACATCCTTAATATTTCAAGACAAAAGACTTCCTACCAACTTATGGGTACATGCACCATTTGAGAACCAAAAAAACCTCTTATCTGAAAGAAAATCCATTACTGAAGCTGCATAATAGAACACCAATTATTATCAATGTCACAAAGAGATGTTTTGCAGCATCACAGGGCATTAACTTTAAACTTCCTGGGAAGGCCAGTGCCATCTCAGTTTTGATCTGCAAACACTTTCTCAAATGAAGAGTAATAAAGGGAATAACAAGGCAAGGATCATGCCCAAGTCTGAATGCAACTTCAAATCTGCTCAGAGCAGCAGATTCTCACACAGTGACTTAGAAATGTGATGTCTAACAGTTTGTGCTTCTACTAATTCCAACGCTCAGCTAAGCAGCAACATTTGCCAACTGCATTTTCTTCAAAACACAACTAAATTTGATGTCATGCTACTTAAAGGAGTTTATACATGACAAAATATGAGAAAAAATGCTGGGACAGATTTCCTCTCTATTCTGTTCTCTTTTATTAATTTAGGGGCATGAATAGAATGGAAAACTTAAATGTGAATAACCAAATGTAACTCCTGGACACCTAATGTGGAAGAGAATGTTTGGGAATGCAAGGATACATATTTTAAAGGAGACTTGCAGCTACCATTGCATGTCTAGAGGAGTGAAAACCCCCACCGCAGCCATCCCTGGGAGGGCTCTCAGCCAAGCCATGCTTTCAGATCCAGGATCTTGAGACCAAGACCCTGTGATCCAAGAGTCAGGCTCAAAGTGTTTTCATGGGGAAAAAAATTCAAAGGTGTATTTAGTATTATTACAAGCTGCCAGGCAGACAAACCTACAGGCATTACACAGCAGTGACTGCTCTATTCTACAGTCTTGCACTGCAGATATTGGTGAAGGTGATTAATAGATTAGAAATAGTTTTATGACACAGACAGTAGTCATTGGCAACTGCAATTAACTGTCTGGTATTGGAACACAGCTCCAGAAAAGGAAAAGGCTAAACAAAGATTTTTTGATACAGAATAATATGAAATTTCAACACAAATCTGATTCGCTATGAAATAAATTCATTAGTGTTACTGTAAAGCCAGAAAAACAAATGCTACCTATTCTCTGATCGGTGTGGGTACCATTATATCAAATTTAATACTTTATATATTAAATAATAACTATGTGTTATTTTGAGGAATATATACTTCCTGCAAGTAGGCCTCGCTGCAAAAATTACTGTTTGAAATGCTACAATCTGGTTTATATTGAAGTCAAAAGAGATAACTGGATCAGTCCTTTCTTGACTTTGCATTTCTGAGTATATGCAAATATTACTAAGGAAACTCATGACTAATTAAAAAACCTAAGAAACATGTCTTTTGTTATGTAGTTATCTGAAGGCTTTTTTACAGATACAAACTTATACATTGATTTTTTTCAAACAGAAGTGACACAGACACACACTTACCAAAAATACTGCTATAGATATTCCAATTACAAATCCTGCTATTACATCTGACCAGTGGTTTCGATACTCTGCTACTCTGTTGATTCCAGTAAGGAAGGCCAAGCACATTAAACCCAAACACAGAACAGGTTTTGCAAGCCTTGTTCCTCTGGCTTTCACTGTGTTGGTGATATACATCTGAAAATTAAAAAGGTAGAAAGTGTAAGACTGATGGATATCTCCCACTAATTGGTGATTAAAAGCTCTGTATTTTATTTGAATAGACTATGGGTATTTGGTGCTTTTTTTTCCAGAGTCAGGGGAGTGTATAAAGAAACTAGGAAGCAGAGTAGTAGATAAAGTCATCACACTCTTTTCCTAGGGACATAGAAAAAGAATCAGACCATACAGCAAAACTGCATTTTACATTAACCTGAAAAGCCTACAGAAAACCAGGCAAATTGGAAAATCCTATCCAATTACTCTCATTACTCAGTATATTCATTTATTAATGCATAGAAGAGACTGATTTTTCACTGTGCAGTGTTGACAGTAACAGAGAAAGATCTTTACCCTGAAGTACTATTAGTACTATTACAAGCTGCCAGGCAGAGTAAGAAAGGGAATACACAAAGACCTTGTTTTTATTAGCAAAAGCCTTTCTTCCTTATACACCACTTCTTCATGTGACTAATTAGTGATTTGTCAAAAATCACTGATTTTGAAAAGGTAAAAAACATGTCAAAGAACAGTGAAAATTGAATTAAATGCCAGCATCTACTTGTATAAATCTACTGTAATAGTTTCAACCAGTGCTGAAGTACTACAACCAATCTAAATGCTGCAGGTTTTATGCATCAGACCGAGAAATCCATTTGCTGCAGTCAAATTCTCCCTGTGCAATACTACTGAATTAAAAGCGGTGTCTGATGAAAGAGAAGCTCTTGTGTCCTAAGAGTGCATTAGTGACTACCGGGTTTAACCCAGCACTTTTCAAGCTCTGATGAGACAATGGAAGAAATGAATACCAAATATTTGACTTTCCACTCTCTTCAATCTTGACCTTAAGACAGCTTGCAACACTCCTCCAAAAAAAAAAAACCAAAAACCAAAAACCCAACAACTTATACTTCAACTAACAAGATTTTTGACAAAAGAAGCTTCTACTCTCTGCAGATGATGTTTCTGCAATTAAACTACTGAAAACACTAAATCTTCAAATTTTAAACAAGACTTCAGTTTTTGAGCTGAAGAATGCAAGTACTTCCTATGGAGTTTAACTAGAGATTCTGAGTTTGTAATGCCAATACTTTGACATGCAAAGGAAAACAGATGAGTCTGCACTGAAGAATCAGTACCACTTCTCTGGCCAACAACTGACAGTCCTTTGGGTTTGTTATTTGGTTGTTTTTTTTTTTTTTTTTTGTACTGCCTGAAACTTCAGTGGAATTTACCGGGAACCAGTTTATGAAGTGCTGTAATAATCAGGCCAATAAGCAGTTTAGAAAGTGTGGTTACAGGTACAATAAATTAAGTGAAGAAGCAGTGGTCAGTGCTTGCCTAAAAAGAGCAACATCTGACAGTAATTTTGTTCTAAACACTAGAGAAAGATCCATGGCTTAGAGGATGAAACAAAGCCTAATCTTAAATTAACATCAGAGAAGTGCAACACACAAACCTTCAGCGTACTTTACATGATGAACTGGAAACTAGTAGAAAGATTTCCATCAAATCAGACAGAGCAAAGGTTTGGAAAAAAGAGGTTTTGGGTTTATCTCCAAGCCACATTCTTCTCTCTTCTCCCTAGACCATTGTACTTTTGCAGGCTGTCTTCAGTGAGTTATTCTTACCATGCAGAAAGGTAGTAAGAAAACTGCAACTTTAATTTCCAGCTTTTTAGCCTCACTGGTTTTCTTCAAGCTATAGACCGAGTATTGCACACTGAATTAACTCGGCAGCCATCTATTTTAGTGAGTCTCATTGTTCTCCTGGATACTACCACCATTATCCACATTCACACTACATGTTAGGACAGCTGGTGTTAGGAAAAACACTGGAATATTCTTAATACACAATATCAAATTTCAGATACAGTTTGGGTGAAGTTGGCACAGGGCAGTTAGCAGGAAGTTATTCCACATTTAATTCTGTATTGTGTTATATTAAATTGAAATGACTACCGAGAAGGAAAAAACCTGATTGTTTAAGGCAAGTCATGGTGACATATTTCAGTTATCTATAACAACTATCTGGTCATTGCCCAAGAAGACTATTTCATTTTTAATAAGACAAAACATGTTATAGTACAAATAATTGATTCTGCAGTACGTCAATCAAATTTCAACATTTTTAATACAAAGCTGAACACAAAAAATTTTCTGCATAAAATTCTCTGAATGTTTTTACAACCTTCAAATCCCTTCAAAGCACTGAGGAAAAACAACGGCAGATTCATGTTGTGCCTCACGTAAGTAGAGACCTCCATCTGCCAAATCCCCTCCTCACAGGAGCAGTCATGGTTGTCATGCCCAGCTCATTATTCCAAGTACCCTGAGGGTTCTGCCAGCATAGGTACTACTTCTATCTTTTCATTAAAGAACAGGTACCACTGATGTAAGGAACAGCATTAAATTACAACACAAGAGAATCCGTAAAAACAGGCCAAACCTTCCTGAAACAGTGTGACACAAACTCTGTATTTGCAAAACTCTATATAGCAACTACAGTCTCCTCCAAGGCAGGATTCATAGATACCCATTTTTAAACTTGGCCTCTTGCACCTCTAGTATAATATATTAACACAGTCAACTGTGTTAATTAATTAATAATCAAAGACCTGATTTACACCAAGAACAAAATGTAATTAGGCAGCTGTTTTCTTCTTGATTCTGGTGGAAAAACTATAAACCAGCACACTCAGTAATTGACAAAGAATAAATAACCTGAAAAGATGACAAAATGCTTTACTTACTTTCAATATAGGAAAATAGCTCAGTAATTTAAAACATTAGTAAGAATGAATGACAATGTAACTTTTTACATGGCTAAAGATGTTTATTGTATATCTCCATTCCTTTTAAGAACAAAAATTGGGAGAGGAGTTTTCTAATGAAAGAAAACTTTTAAACTAGTCAATAGCAAGACCAACAGCAGAGATTTTGTATGTAGGTCAAGGATTGATACAGTAGTTAGAATTAATATAGCAGGTTGCATATTCTCCTGCAATGTCAGAACAGTAGTAAATCATATCTTGAAAAGCTTTGCTATTGCTATTCCTTTTTGCTGAAAGAAGATTTAAATATTAAAATATATAGAGCTGTCACCAGTAAGCAGATACAGGCAGAGTCATGTAAGGAGGTGGACTGTTACCTGATTATACAATACAACAATATTTATTAGATTTTCAGAAAAACACAAACATTTGACTTCCAGTCTTCAAGACACCAGAAGTGAAGCTGTCAGAGAACATCATAAATGGAAAGAAAACCTTCAACTGAAGTGGGTTTGAAAATACGAATTTGAAAGAAATTATCACCATCACCACCAAAGACAAAGCAAGCTACCTGTGAGGTTTCTGATGTGGCTGGAACAGGCCATAGAGTAAGGAACAATCACAGCCTTGGCATTTAGCTTGTACTGGGAAAGTACTTCCAAAGTACCCGGTCACAAGTCTCTTGTGAAATTTGTCCTAAATCCAGTACAAAACATGCTAAGAAAAGAACAGGAACTGTATGTAAAGTGCAGGACAAAGTGGATTCCTGGGCTATGCTGCGAGCTTTTTCTACGCACCTTTCGGCTATCTTTAGCCCCACCCACACCAACATCTATGCACACAAACACAGGTGTAACAGGTCTCAGAATCCCGTTTTAGTCACACTGGAGCTACACATCAGGCTGGGTGCTCCAGCCAGGACAGAAGATAATTTACCTCGCTGATTTCCTCAGCCTGGTGCCCAGAGATGCACGTAAGAAGACCCCTTTGCATCTGCTATTTCACTCCTGCCTGATTTAGATGGCCTGGGAGACTGACAAAAGACCAGTCCATCAGTGGGCACTGAATATGACTCAAAAGGCAAGAAGAAGAATGTGAAAGAAATCACTGTACAGGTACCCATCCCAGGCAGCACTTCAAACATAAATTATCTCGTATTTTCTTTTGGTTTTACAATGTGCTAGCATTACAGAAAAAATATTGAACTATTTAAGTAATATAAATAATGTTAACAATGAATTTTCAATATTCATCAGACCTACAAGAAAAGAGACACTCATCTCAAAAAGCTGAAAAAATAGTGGGCTATAAACAGGTTCAGTGTTTAGTTAGAATCCTGTTTGACAATCTAAAATCTTTTCAGCTTCCTTTGGTAATAATTAATGGGTCAAACTATTTCTAGAGCAAACCAAAGTGATAGACTTGAATCATCTGGTCCATCTGCAACTGTCCACTGAAGACTTCTTTTAGTGTTTCTGAAGCCTCCTCCAGCTTTCTCTACATGTTTTGACCTAATTATTTATGGACAAAAATTAACTTTCAAAGTTGGGCTGGCTTGGCAAAAGGAAAAGAAAGCTCTAGAATTCTGGACCTTACTATTCATTTTCTCACTATAAGCTCCCCACAGCTGTAACTGTAAAACAACTGGAGAAGGAAAGAGTATCTTCCACTGCACCAAGACCATAAGATATACCTATTACAGAGGCTGGTTTCCTGAGGAACCGAATTGTAACGAAGAGCTGACTGACATGAAATTTACAGAGGTCTTTAGATAAATTCCTGGATCAAACGGTAATATTATTTTATTATTTGGTCTGAAAGAAACCAATGCAGTCAATAAGTGAAACTCATGACATATGTTTTATTATCAGTACTGAGGGATACTGGCTGTACCAGATACTGAAAAGAAATTCCGCATTCCTAGCACCATCCCTGAAAGGCAGCCAGAAGAACCCTTTCATTTCCTAAAATAACATAGACAATAAAGACAGTCCAATGAGGTGGCCCTGCTAGTCCTTTTCCTCCTGAACACTCCCTTAAGTCTGTCTGAGAGGCCTATCACACCTTCACCAGCTGCCCATTTAGCTGGAATCAAACAGGCACTTCAAGACGAAGACTAGACCTACACCTACAACTGGATCAAGGAGTGGCACTGAGGAGAATGTCACCATGTTGCCAGCACTGCTACCCAGACTGTCTTGTTGTCACTAAACAGCAAATCAGTGCAGCAAAATGCCAGGAGCAGAAGCCTTGCCGAAAACACGATCATGGGCCAAAGAAAAGCTCTGCAGAGAGGAAAAAATTATTTGTAGGCTTTACAATCTGCCACTTCTGTCTGAAGTCATAATTGAGGCCAAGGGTTCACAATATAAAGCAACAAAAGCTGCCTACAGACTTAAGGGCTATGTCAACTATCAAGACATGAAGCCTGTTCCTCTATCATTACAAACCCAAAGCATGTCTGAAATGTGTGCAGTAACACAAAGTTCAAACACTACCCTACCCAACTGCTTTTGTGCAATGCAGTAAGAACAACAAAAAATGGCAAAACTTTACACAATTCATTAAAATTTCCCTTAAACTACAGCTAGCAATAAGCAATCCCCTAGGTCTGCAGTATCAAAGGACAACTGTTAGTCACAATTCTTATATTTAAATCTATGGGAATAGGCTGACTAAAACTTTCACTGAAATCCTACCAAGAAAAGACTCATGACTTCCACTTCCTGTGTCTCAGTTGTGGAAAACACCCCAAGTATGCGCATACTCGGCTGCTTCAAAACTTACCTCTAATTGTCCAGGCTACGTCAGCTTATGCATATCAAAATGTGGCTTATACAATTATATACTGTTTAATAAAGCCGCCATGTTTGCCTTAATGCCTATGTAGCAAATATTGCTCCAGCTGAGAAAGGGTGAGTTGCAATGCTGATAAGAAATGAAGGCAGATGCAGTCAACTTCTTAACCCAACTCAACTAAAAACAAACAAATAAAAGATCTCCAATGAGATCAGGACACCTAAGGAAAAATCCAGGCACCAGCAAGATTAGATAGAGATTTCACAAAAGATTTACAGTAGTTCATTTTGAAAACACTGGTATACTGGAAAGAATGAATCTGAAAGTCTGAAGATGAAAGGCAATGCATCATACAGTGCATCTGTGTTTGGAGGAGGGTAAAGAAAACACCTAACCACAGCACTGCCATTCAACATTCCCATTGCTTAGGTCTCTGTTAAAGGTAGTGGAAGTAATGGAGGCAAACACTACAAAGCTCTAAATATTAGCAAAACAACTGTTTGAAAAGGACTGTATTTTCAAGCAGGAGGGGAACTGTGAGTTACCATGGCAGCCACCCACTCTCAAAAGGGGGAAGAGGGGAAAAATGGAAGAGTCAAGAACTTAAATGAAAAAAGAAGCTGTTGTTAACAAGACAATAAGCAGAGACGCTAGGTGATAAGGATGTGGCTACACTTAAATGGAATGAGATACTAGAATTATTAGATAAAGGCTTCTAAATGGGTTGACTGGTGAAATCACACAAGTCTAAAACCGTTCACTCCACCACCTCAGAGAGCAAGGACCCTTGGGTCAGCTCTTAGCATTTTTTTTCCTTTAAGATGGTTTTGTTTTGTGCACAGCTGGCTGAAATATCCAGGGAGGATTCCATCCATAACAATCTCTTCCTCTCTCCAAAATTTCTGTTAACCAAAAAGAAAGCACATTTTGTACCAAAGATTATATACTAATGAAACGGTGAGATAATATATGGAGGCCTTTATGTCCATGCTCTCAATAACTGTTGTAGCATGGCTCATACGAAGACTAGGCTACTGTTTTAAATCTTCTACACCAGTGAACAGTGATGAGTAAATTGTTATTTAGGGCCAACTATCCTGATAAACATCACGGCAATGTAAGGTCATGACCCCAATATTGGAACACTGAAATTTTTTTTTTTTCCCTTTAGACTATAATAAACAATATTTTTAGCTTCAGTCATGCAATAGGATTTAAGGAAAAAAAAAAAAAAAACACGGAAAAAAACCCCTGCCAATATTGTAACAAGAAGCTACTCTAGGAACTCAGAAGTCCTGCAAGTAGTTTATAGTGCTTTAGTTAAATGACAGCAGTGTCAAGCACCATGCAGCAGTACAGTAATGACATAGGATATATTAATTTCTATAGTTAGTGGAAGAGCAAATAGCAATGAAATGGATTTCAGCATCTTTGATTTTTATATTGCTAACTGTATATTGACCACAAAGAAGGTTTGCGTAAAGTATTCTTGCTCATGTCAAAAGCCAGTTATATTCAGTACTAAACTAGCCTAAAAAGTCTACTTTTTGTTTTTAAAATGTATTAATACTATTTTACTTTCTGCTTTGCTGAATACCTGGTTTCCTAGTTACTCTGACTCATGGCAACAGTGGAAATCCAACTTTACAGATGGATGAGAAAAACAGGAGCAATTAAAATGAAAAATTCTGAGTATTTTCTAAAATAGCTTGCATCAAATTTAGAGTGTTTCATCCTTAGATATCTCCCCAAATAAAGACAATACTAGCAGAATACTTAGACTTGCCTCAAGTTAGAACAGAACATTATTGCTCATCTTTTATTTGCAAACACTTACCTGCACTACTGGATGATCAACATCTCTTAAACAGACATTGCTCACAAGGAACCTGATAAATGTTACGGTCAGTGCTGCACATTTTAAGCAACTGGTTCTAAAACCCTGTGCAGAAGCACTGAGTTGACACACTGTCTGTGGATGGGGCTAGGATCTTGCCATGTTGTCAAGTATCAGTTTCCAGATCAAGCAGAAACTAAAAGCTGCCTCATTTGGTGTGTGCTCCAAAGCAGTACACACTGGCACACATGTACATCTATATGTGCATACACACACACACCCACCCCCCACGGGCAGGCCTCTGTTCAAATACCGAGGGAACGGAAGGGCTGACTCCTGCAATGAGCACAAAGGTGCACACACCTGCCTAGTTTCCCAGTGACACGATGAAGGCAGCCCTGGGCGCAGCCCAAGGCCTGCAGAGGGCTGTGATTTCCAGCACAGGTCAGGTAAGACACTCCCATAGGCATGTGCTGGGGAGAACCTCTCCCCAGCAAAGGAACAAGATGTGCTTGCTCCTGCTTAAGACTAGAATGATATGCACTCTGAACTAAGCCAGAGTTACCTCCTCTCTCCTGCCCCTCCACAACCTATACAACAGCTCTGATCCAGGCAGTAAACACCAGGCTTTATCCCAGCACTGCTCATCACTCCCTGTAAAAGAGAGGAGAGAAGGGAAAAAAGGGTGGATTGTCTTGTAGCCCACTTTATTGCATAATAAGAGCCAAACTGATTTTGCACGAGGTATAAATACCAATTCTGCTACCAAAAGACACACAGGAATCTTTAGAAATATGCAGAGATCAGACATACATACAGCTCACCCTTCTGCTTCACCTCACCAAAGAACATGGCCATGTGTGATTCTACTGATCTGCACAGGTTAAAACACAGAGAGGTACCACTACCAGTCAGAGGAAATCCCTACCCTTACTCCTTAGCACCCAGCAAAGGATTGCCCCACACACTCTGGAAATGGGGAAAAGTAAATCATCCCTTTATAGACAACCTGCCCTCTCTTAGCTTGGCTTTTCAGGCTCAGAAACCACTACACCTTGTCAGAATTAAGCCAAATGAATCATTCTCACAGGTTTGCACGCAGAAAATCAGCCAACTTTGGGCCTTATCTTCTGCCCATTCCTCCCTCCTTCCCCTCATCGTGCCAGCCATTTGCTCTCAAAAATAATGGTGATATCAAATAATATAATATACTTACAGCCAGATACATAGCTGCATATATGCTTAGTGCTGCTTCTTTGGATGGGAAAGTCTTTCTGGCTTTCATGATAAGGTCTGGATTTCCAGTACAGGCATGTACACCACTGATGAACTGTGTATACTGTTTACATCCAAGTGCTGTATAGTTGGGTTTACAAAGTGCAAGAAAATGGGGTGCAAGATTCCCTGTTACTACTTGTCCAGCATTTACAAAGATGTCCGTAGCAAACAGTCCGAATGCATAAATTCCTAAAAAGGAAAACAAAGAGTTAAATTTCCTGACAATTTATAGTAGTTATCACAGCAATATACCAGCTTCCTCCATTCAGGAACATGAAAAATCCTCACCTGGAGTGTACCCTAAAGATACGGCTCATGCTGGAGATGGTATTTCCCTACAAAACTGCAGCAGCAACACTGCAATGTACACACAGACCTGATGTCTCTCCCATCTTTCACAAGAACACTCACCCCTTGTGCAAGCAGCCTGCTCTCCTAGGCCCTGTAGCCATGCATATCCCCTGTTTGGGGTAGCTGGCTTTACTGGTACGTAACTTTTGCCCATGTTCACTAAACAGAAGTGACAGAGGGAAATTCTTCATCTGATAAATCTGCTTGAAAACCAAGGTGAGACCCTAATGGAGAAGTAACTTGGAAAGTCATAACACAAACTGGACAAACTTTTTTTTTTTTTTTTTTCCCTTGCAGCTGTAAAGAATCTAAAGTACTGAATAATTCAATATTGCCATGCACCAGTTGTCTTCATCTAACTGCTACTGGATAAATCTCTATGCATAGCATATTCATCACAGTATCAACACAGTGAGCTAAAGATTTATATATTTGAGGAACTACTTATGCTAAAGAGTTTTTTTAATCAGACATACCCGCAAAGCATTAAGCACATGTACTCATTCATTAGAATGCAAATGCATGTGTCTGATTACTTAAAAGAAAACAGAATTCTGCTGTTCTGAGGTCCCTCTCTATCCTTTTGTAAATAGAAAATGAGCTCTAGAAGAACATGCAAGCACAGCAGCCTGACTGGCAGGCAAAGCTAGTGGGTGCTTGTTCCAATTCCACCTGAACTATAGTTTTCCTCCTGTATTTCCATGGGCAAATCACCTTTCTCATACTCCAATTCACTGTGAATATAGGCTGAGTTCTGGCAAATTTCCCAATTTCATGGGGCACTAAGAGGAATTTAACAGATCAACTCACAGTGGACATAATCCCACAGAAACATGCATTTATGTAGGTGAGGTTTTTTTCTTAACAAAGCCAGAGGACCAGGATTTCTGGGATCCTGGCTGGTCAGCAGTGTCACACTGATGTTAACTCCCCCCAAGATGCTAGACTCTGGTGAGCAGCACATTGTGCCTGGCCCTGTCACTTCACCGAAGGGCCCAGCCAGTCCCGCGGGTGTGCACTGCACAGCACAGGTGGACACATCACCCTGGGGGACACAATGGGTAGCAATGCCTCATCCGCTGAAACAGCAGAGAGGCCTTGGCTCCCTCTGGCCACCCCTACCAATTTTTTTTTTGCTTCTGTGAGGAGGAAAGGGATCACTTAGTGGGAAGAAAATTCAGGTACTGATTACACAGAGAGGAACTTGAGTGGGAGGAGGTCCTCATCATCACTCCCCACCTCCTCCAGACCTATACAGACTGTCTCCTTACCCAGTGCAATCACACTCTGGGAAGGCAAGCACAGTTGTTACACAAACACTGTAAATACAGACACAGCTGCACATCCCTTCCCCACCCTGAGACTGGGGCACACAGCAGGATCAGCTGCCCCAAAGCTTCATTCCTCCAGCTGTTTCCTTCAGATGCAACACGAGAGAGAAGCAAACAGCAGAACTGAGCCCTGCCTTGGCATCCCTACAGGTATTAAAAAGCAACATCTGGAAATGTTCAATGCACATTTTGAGTGGTGGGATTTCTCCTTCTAAATACATTTAGAATAAACTAAGTAGAAAAGATGACTTTTCTACTTAAAGAAAGATAAAGTCAATGGGGCGGCTTCAGTGGAAACCAATGTAGCACGGATTTTTTTCTGCTAGAGACTATAATATAAGATCCAGGGCTAAGAAAGCAGCTAAATTGGCTTGGCTTCAAACACACATTTATATCCCAATGTCTTCAACTTTGGTTTACTATCAGCTGTAGATATGGCACAAGGATTATCACCCTTCTCCACCCTCTTCAGGCCTGCTGGTTGTTTTTCTCCCCTAGTAGTCCCCATTTTTTCACTTTTACTGCTGTTTCTGCAGTTTCTGTTTCTGTTTTTTAACCCAAACTTCCAAAAAGCTTCAATTGCTACCTAAAAGGAAAACTGCACCTGAGTTATGACTACATGTGAAATGTTATATGGTTATCTGAATGTTTGCCCCAGGATAAAATTAAGACATAATTGATCACTCTCATCATTCAGAAAATGAAAGCAGTAATTTTGCTCATACCAAGGAATCTGATGGTCCTGCGCACCAGTGGATTTATATAACAACAGTCTCCAGTTAATATTGTTTTCTCTTGGTTTTCAAAATCCTTTGTTGCTAACTGTAGACAAAAGACTGCAGTTTCTCCAACGATAATCTTAGGGGAGGAGAAAAAAATGGGAGAGAAATGGTGCATCAGATTACAGCAAGTAAAATACATTAATATTACAGAGACAGACATCTCATCTTAAAGAAACAAGACCAAACCAGCACAATAGACAGCATAAGTGAATCAAGTTCTGTACATTAATCTTCTTATGAGGGAAATATGCCTTATGGCTTGCTTTATTTGCCTTAAAAGAGAATAAATTATTACAACCAGGATTTGTAGTCGACATAATATAACCTAGTTTTCAGGATGAGGGGAAAGAGAAAGAAATCTATTAGTTCAAGAATAACAGATCACTTAATGCACAAGATCTGGACCAAAGTAAAGGCTTAATCCTGGAAGATGCTGAACACTTCAGTTCCCACATGGCATTCATTGACACTCAGAACTTAGCAGGGTTGAGCTTTAAATTTTGGACAATGGTAGAGAGAAAAGGGGGGAAAAAAATTGTAAGAGATTATTGATGTGAACCTCTGTTCACATCAGAGGTTTCGTTTGCCAGGAGATACTTAACAGGGTTTGATTCATATTTTGCTAGCTTAATTTATGAAGTCCTACTTTAGCCCTGTTCCTTTGCTTGAACAAAGTGTCACCACTGAAATTTTAACATTAAGATATTTTAACATTAATAATTTTCACATTCACTCCACCAAAATATATAAAATTCCCATGTCTATATATCATTCACATTATAGTTGGCAAAAAAACATAAAAATCACCAAATGAGAAAATATATCTTTTGAATGTAAAATATCTTCTCTAGGTTATGTATTTACCTGTACAACAAAGCATGACCTTTAATTTATTCATTACAGTTATGGGATTGAGACTTGATAGCCAAAGCCAAGCATATATCTATCTAAAGCTACGATACTGAAGCTTTATGGCAGGGATGATTGAAAAGCAGAGCAGAAGGATCAAATACTGACCACGGGATTCTAACCTTGATTCACTGCGGGACATACAGGCAAGGCCCTTCCACTCCTCTACATGAAAAAGTTAAAGCTTATTGACAAGTACATCACACTTTGATCAACAAGAATGAAGACTACTAAAGTGAAATCTTAATACTCCACAAATACAAGCAATAATGCCATCAAATCTCATTAATTGCTGAGGTTTTTCTAAACGTTTGCCCTAACAGGAAAATAGAAATCTTTTCATATATCACAATAGGTCTGAACAGTTCTACCAAATAAATAAAATAACCTATGGGCACTAGCTCACGTGCACATTTTGTTGTCAACACGAAGGATGCAATTAATGACCTTCCTAGGTGGTCTGCAGATTATGCAGATACCCTTGGGCTAAACTGCAGAGAAATGTGTTACTTAAAAATAATGTGGCACAAGCAACAAAAACAACTTCGGAGGCAAGTATGTAAAAAGCAAAATTTAATTTGTCACCTAATTAGTCATTATCTTTTACTTTAGACTGGCTTCAGATCCTAGTGAAATTTTTAGATAAAACAGAAATTTCAGTACCTGAACTAAAAAATATCCTCTCTCTATTGAGATGCAAGCAAATTTTCAGTCCAATGAAGTAGAATTTCTTCATCTACAATTAGCAAATGATCAGTATACACAAAAAATAATTCAACCTTGAATTCAAGATCATCCAAATTATGAGAAGAATTATTCAACCCAGTGATCCCTATAGCTCTCACGAAAAAAAATACCAAAAATATCAGTTTTAACATTATTCATAACAGTGAGAACAGAAACGCTAATATTTTACTGTGAGTCACAGAAATGGTTTTCTTTCCTCTCAAGGACTAGGCAACCTGAATAGTCAGATTCTGCCTTTAATTCTTTCTGCCAAACTCAACAGATTTCAGTAAAATTTTCACAGATTTTGAAACTCCAGGAAAGAGCAGAATTCAGCACAAAGGAAGCATCTGTGAGATACAAAGCTCAACCTTTTGCAAGAACACCAAGAGTGCCAGCAAGCTCAACTCTCCAGCTCTGAGCAGAGACTGAATCTGTTGATCTAAGAATAAAGGTTCTCTTCAGGGCTGGTAGGGAAGCTGGGGTTGACTCAAGAGAGAACTGCTTGTTCAGTTATAGGAGGAGATCCTCACTTCCAGCAACGTCTTCATCGGCTGCATCTAGATCTTTGCTGCTGCCAACAGTTTGTCCTTGTTACATTTCCTCTCTTTGATGGTGACCTGTATGAAGAAAACCCTCTGCTCCAAGAATGGCTTCAATAGAATTCAAGATCTTAGCTGAACAAGAATACTTTAAGGTGGGCACGCAGGGTCAGAGGGATGTGAATTCGGCTAAAGACAAAACTTCTGCTACAGAAGGCCTAGTGCTCTACTGTCAGAAGTAATAAGAGTCATTGAGCACACAAGGCATTCATCTCAGCGCTTCCATGGATTCGCTTTGATAGAATCCTTCTAGAATTTGGCAATAAATACAGGTTCTTTATTTTTCTGTACTGGCAGCTCAGCTAAAGCTGTTCTCCTTCCTTCATCCTTCAGCACAAGCACTGCTCATCTCAATAATCAGCCTATTGATGTTTAAGAAATGGAAGAAAAATCCTTTTCAATCTCAATAAACCCCAGGAGAAATTCTGCTTCCAATGCAGAATTCCTTCCCCTTCTTGTCTCCAGCATCGCTAGCAATAATCAGCTCTCCAGGGCACAGGAAAAGGAGAGCAATATTCCCCCTGCACTTTGCAGTAATTTGCATGTCTGGTATATTCCTGGAAGGAGCAATTTCTGTATTCCTGCTGGCACAGGAACCACCATTACCCCTTCCACTGCATATGCAAGTTGTAACCAGCCAACAAATGACATTTAATTTAACAGAATTATTTGTGTACTTCTTCTCTAAGTCTTGGGGCAAAAAGTTTTCGGAATATTCCAAAACAGGCAATGAAAGATTACAACGAACAATCTGAATGTTCTGACAACATAAACGCCTGGAAAAAACTACACAAGTTCAGGTATGTAAATATGATTGCAATGAAAAAGAGAGGATATTAGAAGCATCTTTTACCTTATTCTAACAGGATCATACTACTTTAGATCACTGTACAAACTTCCCAAAGGCATGTATTAAAATTCTCAACTTACAGATATTTTAACAGTTGTTAAAAGCAGGGGAGGCCATCCTGGCATAAGGCCATCCTTCCATTTTGACATACAGCTACAGCATACAAAGTATAAGGAAAAGATCTGTTTTCATCTGAAGTCTAACAGTACAAAGTGCAGTCTCTCCAGTAGTCTGGAGTTATTTATATGTATAAACAACTTGCAGAGTCCTTAGATAAAAGCACAGTGTACATAAGTGTTGCAACAAGGAACAAGACAAAAATGATCATTTACTCATATGGAAGCACATAAAAAATATTAACCTAGCAAAAATTAAATTACAGAAGTTCTTGGAACCATCTCCATGGCAATCATATCCTGTCTGTGATGTGACAATCCATTCAACAGTCCGGAACATAATTTGAGAGGGATGAGATCTAAAAGTAATACTTCTTGTTTCACCTCTTAGCTGATCTGTTTTCATGATGTGTTTACACTAGTAATACATTTTCTGCATTCATTGCGATCCACCTAATACCTGCCCCTTTTACTTGTTTTCTTCTCAGGATTCTTATAACATTTTGCACACATTCCCTACACTGACTCCTTCCCCCCAAGTAACTACAGGTTTTTTCTGTATTAGTCATTTGTCTGAATCCAGGCAAGCTGTGCCTAGTTTTAGCACTGCATGTCAATTTAAAAATCTAATTTTTCCTTCCATCCAGTATATTCTTAACTTGGTTCTAAATTCTGCATTCAACTTGAAATGTCGAGCCTGACTCATTCCAAATATTAGAGCTAGAACAGCTCTGACATTGTTGATTTTCCAGTAAACTGCCTCCATAAACAAACTTCCCCTAGTGTTTCCTACGGTTTACAACAGCCAGTCTATAAAAATAAATGGCCTTAAATCTGCACTTCTTAAAACACTAATGAGGTTTACTTTATGACCTACATTCTCATGCATTTCATGTAACTCCCTATAAAGCCCCAGGACTCAAGTGAGACTTAAATATTCATTTGCATGACAAGATATCTGAGGGTACATGAATATGGTTAAACAAGATAAATCCTGAAATGTAAAGTTGATAATCTCTATTTGGGATTAGGAAAAAAAATTCTGTGTGTACAGTCATAGACGGTTCCAGCTAACACCTACTTCAGGCGACACAAATGTTCAAGAAATATTTCACACAGGTTAGGGAATGTCACAGAATACACGATTCCCTCCCTGCCAATTCTCAAGGTTATGCTGTAACTACAGCAACCACTCAGATAGATGAGTAACACTGAGAAGTGGTTACTGCATTGAAAAAACCACTAAATGTTCATCCATGTGCTCCACTCATCAAGTTAAGAAGAACATTTTACAATACTGTGCATTTCTCTTCTGACTTAGTTCCATTCATTGCGTTTCTCCCATTTAGGCATGACTTGAACAGTAACCAAGGCTTCTGTGAGACCATCTTCAAGAAATAACCTTGGGGGAATGAGCATCTCAGGTAGTCCACAGCTCTGCTTTTCTTTCTAGAATGAACTTCCTTGTTCCTCCTTATCAGACAAGAAGGGAAGGCTGGAAATGGAGCTAAAAATCTTGGGGAGTGATTTACATATCTCTAGGAAAATTGTTATCAATTAAATTGCATGGCCTTCCAATTAATTTCACTTATGAGTTCCCACAAAGTGTGGTGCAGGTTGCTTCTAAAAATATGGCTTCTATATGCTTTGCTATTCCTGCTCTTTACCTTGTCTTTTTAACTTTTGAGACCATAGGCTATTCCGGGCCTCCTTCCTCTTTAAAAATGCCATCCATGTACCAATGAGCAGAGTGGCCCCAGAGTTTGGGAAATCCAGAAGCATAAACCTTGGCCTTTAGTGATACTGAAAGTAAAGCTCCACTGTCCCCTTGAAGCTAAAATTGTTGAGTTAGGTGACAGCCCTGGCAGGAAAAGCAACAACAGTATTTCCAGCAGTAGCAATTTCAAGCTCATTATGCAGAGCTTTCCCTTGAGGCCATTTTCTCTGCGTTTTTCTTGTTCTTCTTGCTTGCTTAAACTGACAGCAAATGCCCTGGTCAATTTTCAGAGAAGTACATTTTCTATAATAACAAATGACCACTAGTTTTGCAGAAAATGAAAAAATAAATCCTAGATAAGTTCCTGTGGTATTGATTAAATACAAAATATCCCTTCTTGCATTCAGCATGGAGGTATAGGACCATACTGCATAGAAGCTTCTAAAGGTCTACAGAAAAAAAGTGAAAAGAAAATTGCTTTTCTAGAGGAAGATTTTGAAAAAAACACTCAGCCTTTTTGAGCCTGTAAACTTTGTTTTAAAAATATGTACTCCCTATATTTTTTGGAGAAAAATACTAAAATTTAATATATTTGGTCATGTCCATTTACAAAAAAAAAAAAAATAGCAGTAAAAGACTACATATCTAATAGTGAAATATTATCTACTTTACTTATCTTTCTGTAGGGTGGAGTATGGCTATATTCTACTAAACAGTAATATTACTTCTGACAGAAACAAATATTCTTTATTGCCCTTTTTAATACATTGTAGACATTCTCAGTATGTAACAATGGTAAAGGCTGCTCTCTTCACAAAGACTTTACTGGTATTTGAAAGCAAGAGGCACACAATAACTAAGCATTTATAAGCAGGGAGCCAGAAATTAACCACATGAGAACATAGTCACAGAGACATGGACAGCTTCATCATTCACTGAATTATCTTCATTCATTACCACATGAGAGGAAAAAAATGAAATATTCTGAAGTACAGAGTCTCTTCAGAGTTTCTTTTTTTCCTTAACTGAGCAACTGATGATGTGCGCAAATGGCATCTCCTCTGGAGCCCATCTCCCTCTGGAGCCCACCTGTGGTGCCCAACGGGCAAAGCCTCTGCAGAGCAGCACCAGGGCTGAAACCACGCAATGCCAGAGCAAAGGTTGGTTATGTGAAAGGTCATCTAGAGAACCAGTTACCAGGCCCTGCTGTTCCAAGGTAACTAAGAGAAGGGCATCACCAGAGGGCCAGCCCACAGCTGGTGGCACATGAGAGCAAGGCCTTGCATGGCACTCCAGGACGGAGGCAGGGCATCGAGCACACAGCCCAGGGCTGTGCCCGCCCTGCCAGGCTCTCCCTCCACACCGAGCTCTGCATTCAGCCTGCTCCACCCACTGTATTTGCCATTGCAGCTCCTGCTCCTGTCTGCTGAACCTTTCCTACCACTAGAGACGAAGAACACACAGCTGCTCTGCACTGCAGCTCCCCAGGCAATTAGAGATGGCCAGGACGTGAGGAAAACATGCTCCAGAACGCCAATGTGGCCGTCTGGGGAGCCAAGCAAGTGTTTGGCACCTGGCTCTAAAACTACCTAAATGCTGGCAGTTTTACAATTCTGACACAAGTATTCTTGCTGAACACATTGCAAGACATAGGAGATAAGAGACATTCATGAGAATTCTTGCCTATGCATCAAGCTTTTCTAATTAAAAAAAAAAAAAAAAAAAAAACCAACCAAAAAACTAGGGAAAAAATGTTAATCTAGAGAAAATCTCTACATCTAAAAAAAAACCCTAGTAATGGTGGGGGGAAGAGAGAAAATGAATTCAAAACTGCCTTCTAAAGGCATACATTCACATTTAAAACTGTGAAGTTACTTTAGGCTCAAATACTCCAGATAAGGTTATCATAGGAAATTCTTACAGTTTTTAAATTGTTCTCATTTTCTTTTACAAAAACCAAGTATGCCATTATTATAAGTTTCCAAACTCCACACTACACAAACACACACCTCTTTAGGAAAATGAGTTGTAATATGACCAGATATCAACTGATTTTAGTCTCCTGATCTCTGATGGATACATGAAAAAGGTTGTTGGTAAATATAATTATTTCATTAAGGAGTTTGAAAAAGAATTCTACATCAATTTTTTTTTGTTTTTCTCAAGTACTTAATGTCAACATTTAAAATACTGTGGTATTTGTGAAGGAAAAGCAAAATGTTCAAAGCTCTGTGATACATCTTCTCTATTAGAAGATGAATTTCATATACATTCATCTCTGCACTCAGCTGTATCAAGGAAGTCTTCCACTGGACTTCAAGTGACACATGTGGAAAAGACTGTGGTTCTTTATGACCTGCCCTTGGTGAACCCCTTTTCTTCCTCACTGGCCAAGAAAACTGTACATTGCTCAGTCTGCTGAGGCAGATTGGTGTCCTAACCCTTCTGTGCATATTGAAAATACAACTCCTTGATAAACACAATACCAATGCATATGACACCCATACCAGTGATCATTTCCAACAGCAATATTACTTTATATTTTAAGCCTTAGGTGATCTTATGCAACTGTGCTTTTCTACCCAGGATGAACATTCAACTGCAAAATTCAGCATAAACGGTCTTTCATCCCTGTTTGAATAAAATCTGATCACATAAAAGGCATCTCTTAAAGATTCTGGTCACAAAGTAGTGGTTTTACAGTCAGTATATGACTGTAGCCAACTGTTCTCAGAGGCTCAGAAGAAGGAGAATATCTGTCTTTCTCACTTTTTCCAGTGTCTTACTTCTAGCTCACTTCTACTCAAGGCCAGATGACGTTTTGCAGATATATTATTCCTGAGATCAGTTCAAGGAAAGCCACTTTCACTGAATTGCCATTGCCATCAAACAACAGAAAATGGAGGGCTAAACACTGGAACAGTATAAGTACCCTGTGTTATAAGAGCGCTATGAGAAAAATATGCTGTACGTAAGATTAATATCTTATGTAAGATCCCACAAAAACTGTTTTCTGGATTTTTTTGGCAAAATATCTGTGTCTACAGAATATACACACAACTGGTTTATTACTTATGATTATTATTATCAGCTAGTAATTGATTCATGATGATAAATTTAGTAGACAGCTCAATAAAACAATTCTATGCTTTTTATTAAAAATGACCTTCAAAATAAAAGAGCTCTCTTTGTAATCACATAAGTAGCTCCACTCCTACTAATAATGGCCTCTGTATATGTACCTTTTCCTTTACCATTACCTTACACTACAGTATAATTGCCAACAAATGAAATACATTAAGGTCATTCATCTTTTCCAGTTGAAATCAAAGGTAGCAACCCCACTAACTTCAACAGGCACTGGATTAGTTGTGAAAACCATGGCACTCTAGGCTAAGAGCAATACCTCACCTAAAGTCCGGAAATAGGTCTTAGCTATGAATACTGTCCCAAGAAAATAATAAAACTAGGAAGACAATCCAATTTTACAGGGAAGCAGTACCAAATATTTGAGAAAGAGGTTTAATAGGTCAGATAAATCAGAAAGATAAATCAAAAAATGCAATGCCCACTCCTGAACATATTAACTTATAAGTCATTCTTCTAACATACTTTATATCTTTACATTGTAAGCATTACCGCAAAGAATCCAGGTGTCATTAAAAACGAGTTTAAAACACTTCAAAAGCCAAAAGGTCTAAAACTATGACTCATTCCGAGCTGGTTACTTGTGCATAATAGGTGCATTCAGCATAAAACCAGCAGTAAAACTACTCAGTAACAAACCCTGTCAGTATTAATCCATACTTCTAGTACTTCTTAGAGTCAGGAAAACAAGTGACCAAATACAAGCTTTCAAGCAGAGAAAAGCAGAGATTGCACCTTGTATTGACACTTGAGTAACGCAAGGAGAATGACTCTACAGAAGTTAACTTTTCAAACTTCACTGTCCAGGCAGACTCAAGATGTTATTCTCAGAACGGTCACTAGAGATGCTGCTCAGAGAGAAAGGATCCAAAAGAAAAGAGGTCCAAAGTGCCTCTTCTAGCCTCATCTTAAACAACTAGCAAGCCCAAATAGAAAATAATGTGTGACCATTTCCCTTGCATCTCCTCCCTCAGACTTGAAAGCTGTAATTTCACAGTGTGCTATTATTTCTCCTTAAGAACGTTATTATAATAAATTAAGATGCTGATGTGATGTTTATTAGAAACAGAATCTTAATGAAGTCATACAAGTGAGGGTAGAGGACTGTTCATGAGCACCAGAAGCTTTAATAATTACTTACCTCCGCTCTTAACATGGCAATGGGAATGAATTAACCAGCAAGCTTTTTCACAAAACATTGCATAGCAGTAACATATCCCATTTATCTTTATTTGCTAAATACACAAGTAAAAAGACCTTTTCAATAATGACACTGTACATTCTGTAAATCAAATATGGAGGATTTTCTTTATGGTGGGTTTCTCTATGGAGGGTTTTCTGCAAATATGATTTGCACCGCTTTTGTCACTCTTTCAACTCTGCTACAACAATTTCTATTTTACTGCCCCTGCCACAAATCCAGATGGCTGCAGATGTGCAGCTGGCAACACTATGTTGTCTGACCCTGTTTAGAAGTTTACACAATGCAGTGCTTGAATTAAGAGGAAGTCCCAAGTGCCCTCATTGGCACAGCAGCCAATGAGCTGAAACAGGGGTAGCAAGAGTGGGAAATTTCAGCAAAAATTTCCTAGTACAGGAAATGCCTACAAGACAGAGGGGAGATTGTATACTTTGCTGTGAAGACAGCAGAGCATAAAAACAGCTCTTTAAGGCATGCAGTGGTATTCTGAAAACTAATTGCAAAGTCTATTGGCCGAAGTAAGCCCAGCTACTCTTCTTCAATATGTGACTGTATCTCTTTCCACTCATGAAATAGTGCATAATGGTTTACTCTAACAAGGATCATCTCCTTTGCACAGATCTGTAAAATAATAGTAAATATGCTGCTGGCTTTATCAAATACCTTGAAAAAAGCCCAAGTGGTGAGAGAAGTGTTTTAAGGATGAATGAGTCTGTTTAAAATTTTTAGATCTTGCAAAGTTCTGACACTGTCTTCAAGGCAGACTTTATAATAGCTGCTTTTTGGTCTTCTCTGTGAAGACAATAAAGGACATTATATAAAATATATAGTGTTATGCAAATGTACAAACACAAGTTTTTAGCCAGTCTTGGATGCAAATCTCATTATTGAAGCAATTTACATTACTACAAAGAAAAGTTCAAAGTGTGCTGCAATGAAAGGCGCTTGCCCGCATTCAGCGATAACAAGTATTTTCGTGTAAATGAATCAATTCTTTGAGGCATTACATTTTTGCCATTGGTATTCAAGGTTAAAAGTACATGTAAACTAAACTACAGATACAAGTCAACCACGTAAACATGACTTTTTCTGGCAACACATTGTGCATACACACTTGCATACACAAACGTACTTAGGTTTTTAAAGAAATAGTCTCCGCTTTATGATCTTCATCTACTCCAAATCACACAACAATCACAATTAATTCAGAAACAAAAGAAATATTGAGTAAAACTGCAGTACTGACTATTAAAATGAACGTGGTTCCAGAAGAAGATTCTATCAGCACCAAACTCATTCACACACAGCACCACAACTCAGGAAAGCTTTGTGATTTCAAATAGCACTGAAGCATGCGATTAAACACCATGAATAGCAAGATAATTCACTAATAATACCAAGATAACAAATTAACAATCTAGCTCTGGTTAACTGTTCATGCACAGATCTCCTGGTGCTTTACAGCCAAATTTCACAACCACCAGTTGACAGCTAGGCATTAACGGCTACGTGTCCATCCCGCTTGAGTGGTCAGATCCCTTTACCAAGGCAAAGCCTGACAGAGCTCACAGCCCAGCTCTGTACACTCATTCTGCCAGCTGCAGATGTCCTCAAACCACTCACATGGCCCAAGGTCAATGTGCCTATGAATCTCATCTGCCTTTGCTAAATGCTCTGGAAAGAGTCCCCGTGACCGACTGAAGCGCTGACTTCAGTCAAGCGTGAGCACTTGGCAAAGGGTCCCATCCTAACAGCCACAATGTCCCCACACCATGCACACACTTATGGCCTACAGGCTAATGCAGCACAAGCTCCCCAGTCCTCCCTGGGCCGCTCGGATGCTCAGTCTGTGCACTTCGAATGCATGATGGCATCAGCCTCAGGCCTGGCCTCATGGCCGAGCTCTGATATACTCCAACAGGGCCAAGGATGCCCCTCACAGGAACAGGAAAAGCAGAAACTGAGCAGTGGAGAAGCTCTGGACATCAGGCTCAATCTGTGTAAGTATGATCAAAGTACTATTAAGCATGTGCCAAAGCTTGGGCGGGTCCACACTTCGTTCTGCACAGAGCTGAACTCATGCACAGACCTGCGCTTGGTAGTCAGGCATCAGCCAGGAGCTGCTGCACCCTGTGAGGTCCCCCCTTCTCAGCAGAGCCCTGTGATTGCAGCCTGTGCACCCACTCTGTAAAAACCAAAAAGCTAACACATCCTGGCCTAAGACTTGAGTAAAGCAGGTCAAGCTCAAATACTTCACCTCATGCTCCCCCCACAGGCTGCAAGTTCACATCGTTGGCTGCTGCAGCTCAGCTGACCCGTGACTAAGAAATCTGTAAGCAGAATTAATTCAGTCATGTCTGAGCCTTAAATTGCTACAGACAGGTCACAGAAATCATTATTACTACCCAAAATAACTATACTGGGAAGTTGAGTTCCACTTACTGATTTTAATGTTCAATAATTGATTTATAAAGAGCCAAACTATACACTGATCAAAGAAATCCTCATAATGCTACTCAAAATTTGAATGATAAAAAATAAAATGTGTGACTGATCCTTTTTAGAGATGCATGAAACCTACCAAGATAAAAAAACAGGTGTTTCAATATGCTATATAAAGAAAGAAAAAAAAAAAAGTCTGAATAGCAGAATACTGTTAGACTGACTTCTGTTCTTGGTAACTGTTTTGTTCTTAATTATTATTTAGAAAACTATAAACTCTGAATGCCTTCCTATATACTCTTTAACCTGACAAGGATGAGAAGCAAGAAGTAATAACAGCAGAGAAAGAAAAACAGTATTTTTAAAACACAGCTATACTGCATTTATAATTTGCTGTACATTAACAAGTGCATATGGTTAATGAAATTTTCATATAAATACATGATGTATAATTATGATACATTTACACAATACACACAGAACTATAGATAACTGCATGTTGTTCAGACTGGCAACCAGAAGTGGAATCCACAACCCGAGTTTTCATACCGTAATAACCAGGAAGGTTTTTATGGTGCCTCATACCCCACAAACCGACACCCAGAATTAGGAGTCAGTTTTGAATCTATACTGAACAATTTTTTACACTAATAGTAGATTCTAAAAAGCCTTAATATATACAGAAATTTTTCTACTGCAGATTTCTTAGCATTTTACATTGAAAATAAATATTTTCTGATCCACTTCTAGTGGATCAGAAGTGATCTTAGCAAAAGCAGTTAGCCCATCAGAGATAGCAAGTCCTAGAACTGCTGCTCTCCGAGCCACCATCCAACAAACACCATGTTCATTGTACTATGTGCAAATACTAAGAACTTCATTTTCAACAGTGATTCCTCCTTAAAACAGTATGTCTCATATACAACTTTTGAGTTATACAGAGACATGGTATATCCACTTCAGATGGACTTTTAACTTGCAATCTATGAGATTTGCAATCTCTGCTAAATAAAAACCATGTGTGATGAAAGTTGGGCCATCATGCACTTCAGTGTATCTGAGAGATGCTGCAAGAGCATATAAAGCTTTTTAAATATCACTCTGCTTTTAAGGCTGAAAAACACAGCTAAAGCTACTTATTATTCTACTTTGGCTGTCATGTATTATGTATCATATGGACACCCATCTCCTCAATCCTGCATGATGTACAATGAACAAGAACTGTTCAGTTGAAAAACTGATTATTACTTCAAGCCTACTATTTTAGATTATAAACAACTATACAAATTCCTTAATCGTTCAGGATTAGTTGGATTAACAATTTCTCACTTAAACATAAGTGCATCGTTTGTAGGACAAGCAGGCATTCAGCTGTTGCAAACAGAACCCTGCCTGCCTTTTTCACATCTGCTTGCCACTTTACTTCCAGAGAGCCCATCAAAAGATGAAGCATATGGCCTCAATATTGTCAGTGTTTGTAAATCACATGCATACTAAGCACAGCAGAAATACATTCAAGTGGAAGTACAAACATAACTTCTGCAGGCCACATACTGCAGGCTTCTTCATGTAAGCCATTACACCACAACAGGAAGACAGATAAAGAAGAATTCCCAAGAAAACACACAGTGGTTCTGAATGTTTAATTATCTCTCCTGGTTATAGCTCTGTTGGATTAGTGGTTTAATGCTAAGATAAAACCTGCAGCAGACTATCAAATCATGTATTTGTCTTGCTATGTGTCCCAACAGGCCAATACTGACATCTGGTACACAAAGTTACTACAGACCTAACAGTGTGATTTATTTTTTTTTTATTTGAAGTAAATTTGCAAAGCAATTATCCATTCACAAAGGAAGATCATGAAATAAACTGTCCCTTAGCTTTAACCTTCTCCTGCACTCCAGAAAAGGGCATTCCTCCTCCCCAAAAAAGTGGCTTCCTGAAGTCCCCAGCATTTGCATATTTAAAAAGAAAAGAAAAGAAAAAGGCAGCATGTTTTATATCTTTCCTACAAAGACATGGGAACAGAAGAAGAAACCTATAAAGAAAAGAAGTTGCAGCTGGTACACACAGGTTGAAACAGAGCTATGATGACAGGGACCAAATGAGCCCTGCAAGAACAGTGTGATCAGAGTAAACAAAGTATTCTGGCAATTCCTTAGTCATGTAAGCTTTAACAGCTGAAAAACGTGCCAGCAAGAGACAGGCACATAAAGCTAGAAAGCTTTAGCTTCTTGATATATAACGTATTTCAATAATCCTGGAATTATTTTCTTTGATTAGCTAATTGGTTTCTCAAATAAAACCATTTCCATTTGATTTCAGAGGCTGCTTAGTCTACCCAATTCATATGAGTCAGGATGTAAGACTTTAATCTTCTGTTGCTTTATCATTGTCTTATCAAAAACAGCATCAAGAGATGTTCAAATATCATAATAAAAGTTCACTGTTCTCAGAAGAAGAGCACCAGGAGAAACTGCATACCTTGTTGGGCAATTCCTTAACTTTCTCAATAGATTGTACATAGAACTGAAAACTTGAATACCTTGCTACGTATCCTTGGGATTTTTTGCCCTGCAACACAGCTGCTGGCAATTGCTTGTCCTTGCTTTATTTATCAAGCTTCCTTGATTCTTCTCTGGCAGAAATGACAAAACACTTCAATCTCCTTCAGGATGCACAGAGGTCACTTCTTATTCAAGTAGTAGACCAGGAGAAAAATCTGTTCAATCCTTAGAATCACAGGATGGCCTCAGTTGGAAGGGACCCTTAAAGATCATCTGGTTCCCAGTCCTGCAATGAGGTTGCTCAAAGTCCCAGCCAACCTGGTCTTAAACAATTTTACGGATGGGGAATCCAGTTTTCCTGGGCAACCTGTTCCAGGGTCAAGTACCCTCATAGTGAAGAATTTCTTCCTAATGTCTATTCTAAATCCACACCCTTTCAGTTTAAACCCTTGTCCTGGCACTATAAGCCCTTGTAAAAATCCCCCTCCAGCTTTCCTGCAGGCCCTCTTTATGTGGTGGATGGTGTTCTGTCCTTCCAAAGCCGCCTCTTCTCCAGCCTGAGCAACCTCAGCTCTCTCACCCTGCGTTCACAGGAGACATGCTCCAGCCCCTTGATCTCCTTTGTGATCCTTGTTTGGACTCACTCCAGCAGGTCCATGTTATTCTTATGCTGCGGGTCCCAGAGCTGGAAGCAGTACTCCAGTGGGGTCCCACAAAAGTGGAATGTCCCTGTGCTTCGGTTTTTTCCAATACTCTCAGGGCATCCATAGAAGCCAAAGTGACTTGGTACCAGCCATGACGTAGAAAAATAATCAGTCTAAAGTAGATCAAAGGAACACTTGTGAAGGTAGTGGCTTTTTCTGACTAAGGTGAGGAATGAAAAAACAGCTCAGGCATGAGGCACAGCAAATTCACAGAAAATATTTTCAGGACTTAAATTCTAGATTATGCTTTTCCTCACATTATAACAGACAGCTGAGTGTTTTGATGTCCCAGATATCTCAATCTAGAACCCTTTCTCATGTACAGCACTAAGCTACACACTAGTAGAATAGTTTCAGTGAACTACTCAGGTTAACTAAAAGCTTCTCTGCCAGGAGCATTTTGAGAACTCAGCCTGATAAAATTTGATCAGTCCCTGATGCCACAGCACATAGGATAATAGATGTCAGAAGGAAAATAGGTACTAGCAGGTTCAGAAAGGAAGACTGAGAAGGGAAGTGTCCAGGCACATCAGCTAGATCTGTGTGCTGGAATCAAGTGATGCATCTCCTTAAGATCTGCATATTCAACTGCTCTTGAGCTACTCAGCAGCAAAGGCAGCGAAGAAGAAAGTAGACTTAGGAAAACTGTGCAGATACTTATAAAGATAACTTCTCTTTTTCAATTTTCACAGAAAAATCTTGCTTTTTCTTTAGCATTGGGGAACAGTAAATTTGATACAAGAACAATGATACTGCATCTTTCACTTTACAGTCTTTCTTTTGCCAGGACTCAAAATTTCTTCCTCAAAGGAAAAAGTTACTGACTAAAGTAAGATCAAGGCAGAAAGTCTGGTTTTTGACATCCATTCCTTGTTTGGGATGTGCCAAATCTAAGGACTCCTCCAGTCCACTAAAAAACAGAAAGAGAATGCAATACTTCATGTCGAAACGAAAAATATTTTTTCCATGATGACATTAAAAGTATTATCCTAAAGCTAATTAGTCTAACTGGTTTGCAGAGAAAATACAAATATGCTAGGAACTCACCCAGGGAAAAAGAAGTGTATATTTTAAGGATAAGTACTGTAATCATATATTTGTTACTTGGAAATAAAAACACGTATTTTTGAAATAAAAACAACATTTGCATAATAAAACTGTTTACACATCTTAATGAAAATACGTCAGTATCTCCTCCTGGCTTTTATATGACAATCAGCATACATCTTAGGCCCAATACATTACATTTTATACCAATTATTGTTTAAACAGTTTTACATTTTAAGTAATCTATATTAGCATATGCAATCACTAAAAGAATCCTTGAGTGCACTTCATAGTATCTGAAAGAGGTCAAAATTACTAACATCTACCAGAAAGAAATAATGCAGAACTGATCATTCTATAGATTCTGAAAACATGAGACACTAGCCTCACCATTCTAGAAATCATTTCTACTGGAAACTAAAGGATTAGACTGACGTGTATTTCCCAAGCTACATCTGTCATAACAAGTTTAAATAAGCAACCAGTCCACTGAGCAAGAACTGGCACTTTGGGAAATGGCTTAAATAGCTCTGAGCCCTCAACTAGGAGTTCTGTGCTTATTACATATTTGAATAGACTCAAATCAAGAGCCTATTTCCTGTCATCCTCACATTTGACTTTAAGATTTAAAAAAAAATACCCCCCCCCCCCCCCCAACAACAACAACAACAACAAAACCCCAAACCATGTATCAAGAATTCCTCAGTACATCCGAGATTTCAGGATATTAGTGCTATGGACAGTAAAAGGATTGGAGCACAGAGCCAGGAGTACTCTTCCAAACCTGAGTCACAAAGACAAAAGGGAAAAAGGGAGCCCACAGGGGCCTCTGCCCAAGTCTCAGTCTTCCCTCACAGAATATCATACCCAGGACTTTTCCACTCTTCTGATTGCAATTTCTACCTCATCTACTTTTTTTAAAAGATTTTACTTCACTGCTTGTGTGCCTGATGCTCCTTATGCAAACACATTTATTCATTCATGACTCTACCTGTGCCTATAAGTATGACTTAGGAAACCTTCAACAAATAAAAGTCTAACATTGGAAGGGACCATATATTTTATGTTAAGCTGCAGTTGTTTTCAGCACTTTTATAAAAACAGACTAAATAAAAGCAGTCGGTTGGGCCCTCAAAATTCTCCAGTGGAAGAATTCAAAGTACAGATTTGACATAAAAGAAACAGTGCCCACACCCTTTAGAGATAATCTACAGAAAAGCAACATTATAATGTATCTTCATTTCATGGAACCTACACGGAAGGAAATCAGTTGGAAAAAGGGAAAAGAAGCAGCTCCTCCCATCCTACAGAAAGGTTGCTGGATTCCTCTACAGGTTTCCTACAATTGCTGCAATCCCTGTGAATCATGGAGTGGTTTGGTTTGGAAGGCACCTTCAAACTCATCTAGTTCCATCCCACCCACCATGGGCAGGGACACCTTCTACAGACCAGGCTGCTCAATGTCCATCCAGCCCAGCCCTGAACGCTGCCAGGGATGGGGCATCCACAGCTTCTCCAGGCAACTCTGAAGCTGCAGGGGCTTTAAGCAGAGACATCTTAGCAGACAATAAATTTGTTACAGCCAAAGTGAATAGCACAATTTGACTCCTAACTAGATCCAACACAACCTATGAGATATTTAGAACAGAATAGTTCAGCTGGGAGAGACCTACCATAGTCATCTAGTTCAGCTGCCCATATACTTGGTAAATACATGGTAATTACTTGACCAAAGACTGTAGATATGCAAACCCAGTTAAGTCCCAAGTACAGAGCGCAAAACTTCTTTCCTTCGGTCACAGTTTCCCTTTTCCATATCAGAGCCCTTGACTCAAAGATAAAAATTACAAAAAAACCAAACAAACAAACCAAACCAAACCAACAAACAAACAAACAAACAAACGGAAAAAACCGAAAATCATAAAATCAAAACTAACAAATAAAAACCACAAAATAAGCAAACAAACTCCTCCACACACACAAAAGAAAACCAAAACAAAACAGCCAAAACCCCATCAAAAAGTCAAGCATTCCAGTAGAGCAAGCAGTCTCTGCTTCTGCCCTGGGACTGCACTTCTCAGATCAGGCCCCTGTGCACCTGTGCCGTGCCTTGCCAGCCAGCTGCATCTGTCCCTGGATGTCACGGGGGCAGATGGGCTGAGGAAGCAGATTGACTCAGGAATGAAAGCCTGGCAGCAATGCTGCAGCAGGGCTGGAGGAATGTACGAGCAGGAAGCAGCACTTTAAGGACTAACGAGAAAATTTCCAGGACGAGCACAGTGCTCACAGTACATCTCTGTCAAATGACACAGGTTGTTATTTAGATCTCAGCACACGGAGGTTGCTGCCCTGTGAGCAGACACTCAGCTCAACTCCATGGCCTGACACTCAGGGCTGCTGCAGCATCTCTCATGTGGCACAGGGGTTTTGGATGAGCAGCAGTGTGACAGCCTCACAGCAGCCAGACACCCACTGCTGATGAGGTGCACATCAAGACAGGTCTCGCCACTGGTATTTTACTTCTTTCCTTTTCTACTAGCAGGCACACAGAAAGGAAAATCATTAGAAAAACCTCTTTGTTTTTAAGATTTTTGAGCAACTTCATTCAAACTCAAAGCAATGGAGCCATTAATTGAGCCACACTAAGATAACCTGGCTTATCTTAGATACCTTAGCACTCCATGGCTTCAATTCAACAAGTCTCATCACTCAAAAAAACCTCAATTGCAGTGAACACCAAGGTAAAGATTCTGCTGCTCTACCTCAAAACTCCAGAATGAGCATTAACCTCATACACCAAACAAGAAGGAAAAATAAAAAGATTTAAAAAAAACCAAAAACAACTCATAAATCATAGTATTTAATATCCTGTATTCAAGGACAATGCTCATCTTAGGAAAAAAAAATGTGAAACGGCATTCACAGAAATCTATTTCCGTCACTAGTCTACATTTGCATCTTTACAGACCAAAATATGGCTATGTTACACAATTTATTTTTATATTTCATTTACAGACACAAAATTACAAAGAACATG
This sequence comes from Hirundo rustica, assembly GCF_015227805.2. Classification (NCBI taxonomy): domain Eukaryota; kingdom Metazoa; phylum Chordata; class Aves; order Passeriformes; family Hirundinidae; genus Hirundo; species Hirundo rustica. The sequence continues at coordinate 18,654,853 of NC_053458.1, forward strand.
TATGTCCAAAATGTCATAGACAAGAAACAAATGAAATAGAAAAGAACCTAATCTCTGAAACCTACAACTGGAAACACACAAGTTGTTTTGGTGAAGAAATCTTTCACCACTCCTTCCAATGAAAAGAACAAGTAAAGGCAATGTACGTGTCCTGCAGAAGTAAGTGCCATCCCAGGTGAACACTAAGTCCAAGAGACTTGCCCAAGGCAAATCAGAACAAAATTCTATGCAAAACCTGTAAAATCCATCTATTTAATAAAGTTAATTATTGGACTTAATGCTGTTGAATTCATGAGACTCCCTAGAGCTGATTTTTTTGTTTAATAAAATGAAATAAAAATACATTTTTTTAAAAGTGAAACACGGGCTCCTACAATGTGGTTTTCCATACTCTGACATCCCAAAGCATGTCATCCGCCCAAAAGACTGGTAACTGGGAGATGAAACATAATTGAGTACCATTAAATGCTATTATTAGCTTTTTAGCAAGCCTAATTACAAGACTGCCAACCCAAAATGTCATGGAGATTTCTCTGACGTAATCACCTAGCACCCAGGAAATGAATGGAAACTACCAATCCATCTTGCTGACACATACTAGGAAAAAGAAATGCTCAACATGAACATATCACATAATCTTTATAACTTCCTGAGACAAACAAAAAGAATTAAAAGCAAAACAAGTATCACATGCCAACAACAAAGAAACATTACAAAAAAAAACCCCATCAAAAATTCCCTTTTTGAATCTCAACAGTATGTAGGGGTTCAAAAGGACAAACAGGTAAATGAAGTGGTCAAGTAACTGATGTTCAAATCAAAAGAACCAAACAAAGCTAAAATGCAACATAACAGGTTTTGCCAAATGAAGAAGTCAAATCCCTACGGAGAAAAAAAATAAAATTAAAAAGAGAACCAAGTCCCAATACTTAGTCTGATCCTGACCATAAGGTTTTATGTTTGATACCATCTGAGACCTCATGATGCTACAAAAACAGAAATTATATCTGGGATTACCATAGCATTACCCTGATGAGGCTTTTTCTACTCCTATTTTACCCTGATGAGGCTTTTTCTACTCCTATTTTCCAGAAAAAGAATGATTGCAATAAAAAAATAATTGCTAGCTTAAAAAGCCTCTGCTTACTGCCTTTTTTAAATTATTCTAATGCTTACAACTAATTAAAATTAACTCTTTACAAGGGCTTCCTATATGTGTAACTGTGCATGCACCCGATATATTTATATATAATTTATCCCTAATAGTCAAATGTTGCCCTCTAGGTCCTTCCTCCTCAGTACGGTCAGGGATCACTGAATGATATAATGCCCTCGTTATCTGACAACACAAAGAGTACCTTCAACAGCTTGAAAGGAATCTGCTTTTCCAAAAAGCTTTCTCTTAGCTGTTTTCCAAAAAAAGATCTCCAAAGAAAATCGATTAAATAAATCACTTTTTAGACACACCTGTTCAAAACTGATTGATGGAAGATTCATGTTCAATTAGAGACACAGGTTTCGTTTGCACACACACCAGCAACAGTGACATATGGAGACAACTAAATCAAGTAAAACTGCTCCTTGCACGTACCAACTGACTTCCAGAGAACAAAACTGACAGAGGGGTTTTCTAATTTGTACCGGGTGACACATCAGTAAGTGGTCGCTAAAAATCGAGTTTTCCTCAGGTTGCCCATCTATCTGCAAGCGACGCGCGGTTCGAAAAAGAAAAGAATTTTTTACCAAAAGGAGTCGCACGGGGCTGGGAATACAGGCATTGGCAGTTACATAAACCGGTGCTAAAAATAAACTTGAGAGGCTCGGTGGGCACGGTGGGGCAGGGGCCGGGGCCGGCAGCGCTGCCCGCCGGGGCCCTGGGGCCGGGCCGCGGTCCCGGGAGCGCGGAGGGTCCCCGCCCGCCGGGCCCGGCCCGCAGCCGCCCGCCGGCGGCACCGCTCCGGCCGGGACCCGCGGCCCAGCCCGGCCCGGCCCAGCCCAACAGGTCACCGGAGAGCGGGCCCCGGCGGCCCCTGCTTACCACCAGCACGGGCACGCCTGCGGTCAGCGAGTAGAGGAGCACCGGCGGCACGGCGCTGCGGTCCTCCGGGCCCGGGTAGGGCTTTCGGTACGCGCCCTCGTAGCAGAAGAAGCCTTGCACGTTGACGGTGAAGGTGTCCGTGTACTCGAAGTAATAAGCCAGCATCACGGTCCCTGCCATGATCACCATCTGGAAGTAAAGCATGCTGGTGAGCGGAGAGGGCACTCGCATGTACGTGGGCTCCGGCGGCCGCGGCAGCCCCTCTCCCCGGCGGCATCCACCGCGGGCGGCTCAGCAGCGGCCGGGAGCGCGGGGAGCCCGGCCAGGCCGGGGCAGGACGGAGGGGTAGGGCAGGGCAGCGGGGGCCCGGCCCGCCGCTCCGGCAGCGGCTCCAGCGCGGGCACCGGCTCGTGCGGCGGGCGGGGCGGAGCGCGGCGGCGGCAGGGGCGGCCCCGCCCCGCCCCGCCCGGGGAGCAGCGGCCGCGCCGGACCCGGCCGCCAAGGGGATCGCCGGAGCCCCGGACGGCTCCCGCCGCCGTGATTAGTGAGGGAACCCTCCGCGCTTTCCCCTCCGCCTCCCGCGGGCGGGGGCCGCCGTGGGTCCCTGCCTGCACCGGCACACACCTGTACGACGGGCGTGCACAGGGCCGGGGAGCTCCCGCAGGCGCACGCCGCCCGGCCCGGCCTGGCCCGGCCCCTCACGGAGCCGGCGGGAAGCGGCGCCGACACTGCCGGCAGCCGCAGCTCGGACGGGCCCGGGAAGGCAGATGGATCGCCACTGTTGGCCAGGCTGGTGGGAGAGACCTCGACACGGAATCACAGAAGCACGGCATCAGTTAGGTTGGAAAGGACCTCTGAGATCATTGAGTCGAACCTGTGGTCAAAATCCACCGTGACAACTAGACCATGGCACTAACTACCACATCCAGACTCCTTAAACACCTCCATGTGGGTTCTTGTGTGATTCTGTGATTTTACAATAAAATCATTCTTCGTTTTGTTCTATGGTTTGCCAGACATTTTTATGGCGGCAGTTTTGGAGATACATTGTAGTTACATGTTAACAAAAGTCCATGATAAGGTTTAAAATTAGATTCCTTAACATACCCCCAACCCAATAACTTTAGTATATTTATTTATATTAAAAACCTGTCAATACATAACACTTATCCTGAGCATATCTGCTTGTTTGGGTCATCAGATATGTGAAATACATCTGACTTATGCAATCAGCTTGTGCTCTGGCTCATTTCTGGCCGCAGTAGAAGTTCCCTACAGACCCACAACTACCTACCCTGACCCCCCCAATCCTTCCAAAGCTAGGAGTTGAAATACATAGTCTTTTGTATGGAGAGCTATTAAAACAATTAACACTTAAAGCTTTTATTAAGCAGCTATAAAGAAAATTGGTCGCTAGCCTTGAATCTGTCTCCACCCAAGTACCATCCTAGAGTAAGAGAAAAGTCTGCACTGGTGCTGAGAGAAGTCATACACACAGGAACACAAAAGAGTTCTATTTAAAAATATATATACAGCAATACACATAAGAACAGACAACCGTGCCCAAGGCTTATACAGATTCACGCATGTGTGGGCTCTAGTCTGGATTCCCAGAGCCAACAGATGAAATAGTTACTTAAAGGTACACACCCCGCCCCAAATATTACAAGGGTGGAAAACACTCTTAAGCCATGGAGTCCACTTATCTTATATAATAAAGGCAGTAAGAAATTACAAATGAGATTAGATTGCCCTGTTTTATAATGAGCAATCATTCTCCTAGTGTTGTACTTTGGCTTTAACTGTTCATTTTCCTTCCTTTCCTGAGAATTTTTTCAATATTCAGTGATATTCATCTCCATGCATTTATTTTTAATCAGCCCTTGAAGAACACACTCTTCACGTCTGGATTCCACATCCAGTCTATTTTTATGTGCTTTTAACATACTTTCCAGAAGAATCTAAATCATGTCATTCGCACTGCGCTCACCAGACTTAGCTGGATAGCTCCCTACCTTTGTGGAAAATCTGTAGTGAGACATGAGACATCTTGTGGTGAATTCTGCCTAGCACAAATTTCATTTTTCTCATTTCTTTAGCACAGTCTAATACACATTACCATACACATAAAAATCATAATCCTGGAAAATGCACACAGACCCCCTCATTGTTAGGATGTATAGCCTGATCCAAAGACAAGAGTCAACAGCTGGACTGCAATGAGCACAAGACACAGCTCTTCAGTTCTGTTTGAGTGCATGGCCCATAGAATTGCTGGTGGAATATTTCTTTCAAAATTTGCATTGAGGAAAATCAATCTTTTTTCCAGAAACCAGGTGATAAAATAGTCCTGCATTTTGCTATCACAAAGCAACTTCTGTTTATAGATGTACCAATGTACCACAGTTAGCTGATCAAGTAAAAGCGGAGGCATCCTTTTATTATAATGAACATGTTTATTGCCTGCACAGTTGAATTTGCAAACATATATTAAGTCAAACATATAGAAGCATAAGAACACAATCCCCAGTGACTAATGCAACTAGCTAAATATATTCTGCAACTGCAGTGATATGTATGACAGAATAATGGCAGAGAAAAGCCCAGAACCCACAATTTTTGTTTCAGAAGGCTATTCATACATTAAATTGTCAGCTAAAACTCAGATAACTGACAGACTTGTTTTGAAATTAACTTCCTTGGGAATAGTGCCACTGATCTCAGAGCAAGAGTTCCCCTGATGTTCCTCATAGGTTTATCTTGTTGTTTTCATTTGCTACCTAATTTTAAGTTAATTTTCAGCTCAGCAGACACCATGTAGAGCAGGGCAGACAAAGAGAAACCTTAGACACACTATTTTGCAATATTTTGAAATAATGACAAAGAGGTATTTCCAATTCCAACCAAATTCACTAACCTTTCATGTGCTTACATCACCACTGCTTATTGCATTTTCTAGTTATAAAACATTGCTCTGGCAAATGGCAGTAAAGAAACAGAGCCAACCCAACAAAGCCTTCTCAATGGGAAGAAAAACATGAATTGATATCAAATCATCCCACTATGTTTATCTTTCCTGTTTACCTCTTTCATGCTTTATCAGAGTGTCAGCTGCTTGAAGCCCCATGACGGTTTCACTGTTCCATCTCCACACGGCTACACTAATACACTAAGCCAGTCCTTTCTGAGAGGAATATCACATCTGTGTTGATGGCACAGCAGTAAGAATGAGAATGGACTATCATCTCTACAGATATTTTTAAGAGACAACTAAAAGAACATTTTAATTGTTAAAGTAAATTGTTTAATGATATGCTGTGATGTAAGTCCTAAAACCCAGGACATTTACTGCTAAAATTTATGCTTTAGGACCATGATAATGCAAGATAAAAATTATTTCCTAGCAGCTGGAGCAGTATCAGCACAGAATCAGAAATGGAGGCTCACCCAGAACATTTACAGTATGATTCAAACAAGTTAGGCACCAAATTTAAGTTTTTCCTATGGTCTTCATATGTAGCTCACAGAGACAACTCCATTAGGTGACTAAGCTCTACTACATTATGGCAGGATGAATCATCTTCTGAAAATGTCATTCATTACATCCAAAGAAATATCAGCCTCTTATGATACCACTTGTGAGAGTAATGACACAAACTTTGATGACTAGCTTAGACTAGCACCCTTCTTTTAAAGGGCTGTAGTGAGATGTCATCAATTCTACTCTTAACTTTCACTTACACATAGATAAAGTAGCTCCAAAATAGGAATTATACTTTCCAAGACCCAAAAAAGGAGAAAAAGGATCAAATTAGTAGCAGCATAAGCATCACTATTGTATTTATATTGCAGTATTATGTAGAGCTGGACCACATTTTTCACAGAAGACAACATTTTGCCCTAGTAAGCTCAGATACCTCAATGATGCAAGTAACATGAGAGTGAGAGATGGAGATGAAACAAACGAGGAGGAGGACAAGGCAGCAATGAAATGATTGAGTTTGATACAAAGAGCAACAGTCATGGCACATTAGTTGCCTAGTTAGTATTTACATCAATAATATAATTAATATTTTAAAAACTGCTTTCTGTATTCAAATTAAGAAGTATTATTGCATGCAAGTTCTTCACAGGTTATAACAGAAACTTGGGATACCAGAGGGACACCATGTACCTAAGGCCTGTACATTCTCAGAATTAAAGCCTGTATTAGTATATCTACCACTATTTATAATAAAATAGAGACAGAGTTTTGTCAGTGTGAAATGAAATAAATCACTGATACTTGAAAGCTCAAATAATAATTATTTAATCTTTCCTAAGATAAACTTAGGAAAAAGCCTACTACTCAGAAAATTATATACTCACGACTATAAATTTATTTTCATTGATAGACACATTTTTGGTAACTGCAATGCTATACAAATTGACTGTAAACTTGGCAATCTTTGGCATAATTGGCTCAATAAAAATCATACGACTAGCCTCAGAATACGTAAATAAGCTACCTCATCTCGTTCACCCAGAATTCTTATACTGAAATACATTTCTTGCAAGGAAAGAAAAACAATTCCCAAAGTAATTAATGACAACTTGAAAGACTGACATAGCAGATTACTGCACATTATTTGACACAGCACTATCCTATTCATGGTGCAGTAGTCAAGTGGGGGAAAAATAAAAATCACACAGAACTACCCTGTGCATGTATTTGTACAGCTGATTTTGTGCATAATCTAAAATTAGTTCAGACATTTGAACACTGCCTGAAGGTTTTACAGACCAGTTCAAAAACTCTCTTTACATATTATGAAATTAATTTCACTCATTTGAATTATGACAGTTTTCTGCACTGTAGTTTGCCTTCTCCTTTGTATGTTTTTATTATAAATAGTGAGACTAATTAAGATAATTTATTGGCTGAAGATTCTGCACTGACATTAAGGGGATACACTGAAAGTAAATGTTTCTCCCGAAACCCACTCCTCAGGGTTCTATGTTGTCAGTATAAATGCTCATCAATGCTCATCAAGCTGAAAATCCAGAAGTGTGAAGGAAGGAAATGGTGAGCTCATCAAGACCTTTCTGGGGTCCCTTATGCTCTCACTCCCAGTCTAGCTGCCTATAGAAAATGGACCCTAGAACTCCCCAGTGTTTTTACAGCTACTATAAAGACATTGGTCAAGCATCTATGAACAACAGCTGAAGTTACCAGAGAGATAAACTTCTGTTTGAACTGAAGGAGACTTTGTTCATTTACAGGAAAACTTGTGTGAAAAAAAATCACCCTGTCTACTCATAGGCTGGCTGTTTTAGTGGCCAGGGATGCAGGTCTCTACCTGGATGAATCCACCCCCTCATTTGTAAGTTCCCCACTTCAACTGAATTATGACTAATTTTTGGCTCGGCATACTTGCTATCATTATCTTTTGCTAATTCCATGACTGGAGAATAAAATATTTTGTGATACACTAAGGAGGGGAAACATAATACCATCCAAAAGCATGTAAAGAAATTAGACTGCAGCTTTGGCACGGGACTCTGTGTGGAACTGTGGGGTCTTTCTTTCATGTCTGATGATTCCTCAATTCAGTGGCAGTTACAGAGTAAAACTTGCAGAGTTCCCTCTTTCCTTACCCCACCTTGGCCCCTAGCAGTTGTATCCTAGGCAGGAAAGGTACACAAGACCTCACTTTCAAGCACAAATCTGGACAGAAGATTAAATTAACCCACTTATTGACTTTCTTTCAGAAGGGAAAGGCAACTAGACTAATATAATAAATTATGCACCAAAGTCACGGAATGCCTCCAGCTTTGGGTGTAGTTTAATGTATGCGGCTCATGCTGGCAGGAGTCCCACACTTCCTCTCTAACACCTTCTGCTGGGTAAGCTCTCATACCAGTGTGCCGTAGAACTACTTATGTTCTTACAAATTATACCAGACATTTCTCATTAGCATTTCACCTGAAATCCCAATCCTGAGTTGGACATTATCTGTTGCTTCATAAAATTACAATGAAAAGCATAGAAAGAGCAACTTCAGGATACGTTTAGGCAGCGGTTCAATGGAGAAAAGGAAAAACATCCCACCAAGTCCACAGAATTTACCAAACAGAATAACAAACAATATCCATTGCTACCGTGTAATTGTTGAAGAAAACTAGAAATAGAGCTGATTATTTTCTTAGATTACTTTGAAAATTTTAAATACTAAAAATACTTAAAGTCCAGTTCATAATACTAATCAAACCTGCTCTTTGGTACTCTCATGTATCCCTCTACATTCACAATCCATGGAGATACAAAAAAATTGTATCACATATTTCATTTGACACCAAGCCATTCACAAGGTATTCATGTTGCATTCATGTTTTCACACATGTGCCTCTGAAACATGCCCTTTCATTTGTAGCTTCTTCATGAGGATGCAGCAAAGACAGAAAACTCAAGAAAGCAGAAAACCCAGGTGAAAAAAATCCAAATGAGTGGATTCCTACAAAACAATTGCTGCAGGAAGCATTAATTTCCATCAATCATTATTCAGATTATTTTCTCCTATGAAGGAATCTCTGTCCTTGGAGATATATTCAAAACTTCATTTACAAGGCTCCAAGGAACCTTACAGAAAAGTGAGGTCAGCCCTGCACTGAACCTAGAATTTTCTCTGGTTCTGTGAATTACATTTGATGTACTACAACCCAGAGATTTGCTGTCTTTAATCTTAATGGCTACAATCTGTTCTAATGGTGGTTCACTGAAATTATTGTAATCCACTTGATTATTGTAATTCATATCTAAAAATACAATCATATTTCCTCTAAATTAGTTAATTGATACAAACTGAAACTGCCCATCCACTTACCTGAAGTGGTAGCAAGAAAGATATCTCCTAATTTGCCACTTTCTAAAGAGACAGTTTTGTGTGTGTATATATCTATATATTTATATGTATGTATGTGCTCCAGTAAGGTGCTACATAAAGCCTGTTACAGGATTGGTTCTTAAAAAAATAATCTAACAGATCATGCCTTTGACTTAATAATAATTTCTCTTCATAATTACCTTCCAGGCAAAAACTATACCATCAAGCTGTCAAGCATTAGCAAAAGATTCATGAAGGCAGCAAGGAAGTAACTAAAGCATCAAAAAGTCACTTCTGAGAGAAGGCAACAGCCTTTGCAGCTTTCAGAAGTGAAGCCTGAACTGAAAGTCACAGCTGGAAAACTAAAGAACCATAATAATAATAAAATAATAAAGCAGCTTTTGAAGATTCTTTGTGTTAACTTGGCAATGTGAATTATTAATAACCAAAGCTTTCAAGCTCTACCAAATTTACTTACGTAAGATTGCTCTCCTCATTTAAAAATAATCTGTTTAACAAATTGTTAGGCTAAGGGATAAGAAAATTATTAGATTAGAATATGTCTATCACTGATATAATAGGGAACACTGTCAAATTATGTAACAAAATATACACTTGTTTGATGAATACACAACTCTTTACTTTGATCACTGCTGCTGAAAATCCTTACTTGCTCATCCAGCTGGCCATCTTAACTACAGACAACTGACTGTACTAAAAGAAAGAAGTGGTGAGTGATCACCTGGGAAAAATTACTAAGAAAAGGAAAGATGGGGAGCAAGGGATTTGTGTAAGGGTATATTTGCAAAGTTGGCAAGAACATCTGAAGTTGGAATTACAAGTTTCTTGGGGAAAAAGGCAGTAAGTGGGGGATTCTGGAGGCTCCTGCCAGAGTAAAAGGATTAAAAGGTAGCAGCTCAACGCTCACGCAGGCAGCTGCTGACCAACGTGGCGGCAGGACAGAGGGAGGAGAGGCTGAGCCTGCACAGGCTGGCAGGTGCTAGGGGGGAAAGAAGGCTGAATCACTGGGACAGAACCAAGGAATATATGAATTGTCTTCAGGATTCATTTTGGGAAAAGATTCATTAATATCCACCAGAACTAAAATTCATATATCATTTCTGTTATGACTGCCTAGTGACTACTTTTATGCCCTTAAAACATCATGCAGTTTTTACACTCTTCATATTGCCAGAAACTATCATTTTTAGAGGCATATAAGGGTCATTTCCTTTGAAGTGGCTGCTATGTGGTAAAGCTATAAATGTGGCACAACTAGCTCTGAAATAGAAAGATATTAAATTATTATTAGTGTTTGGTCTTTCCCCCCCTATAGGAATTCTGCTGATTTAGAGAAATTAAAATCAGTCGGGGACCTGAGAACAGAACATAAGGATTCTGTAGCCCTATCTTCCCTAAGCTGGCACAAAAATTAACCTTTGGAAAATTGAGTGGACATTTGCTAAGAAGACAACTACCTTAGGAGACCTAAATTTTATAGCATTAAAGTTTTCTTCATATAGCAATGCCAATATCTAACATGCTGAGTACTGCTTCTACAGTCACTAGACAGCATCCAAATTGGATTTAAGCAAATTATTTAGCTTATTAGGCATCCTAATGTCCAGTATTTAATTCCGTTAGGAACAATTAAACTTTCAGCTAGCAAAAACAAAAAAAGAAAAGTAAAACCATAGAAATGAGAACAATATCAGATTTTTCCCAGCTGACCTTGGCATTAATTACACAGCCAAAGCCAACAGTAAGCTCAGGGAAAGCCAGGTATGATGTATTATGTATGACTTTAGACAGTGCATATCACCCGCACAGGTTTTAATCATGCACTCTCTAATTTATGTCTCAACTTACAATAACATTGCAACTAGTAGTTCCACAAACAAGGATAACGTAAATGAGGATGCAGAGCAGATTTTGTCATATAATCTTCCACAAAGAAAGAAAAAATCTTGGATGGAGAAATTTTCATTGCTGTTGATACACAGCGATTTAATTCTGCACCCGTAACTGAATCTCACTAGTTTTATGAAATAAATAGATACTTCTACACAATCTTTTCATTTCAGTTTTCAAGAAAAATACCACCAGTGTGGATATTTTAAAGAACTACAGAGTAATAAAGCTTATAAACTAATTGGGGTAGTTATGCGACACGAGTTCTTAGAAAATACTTCCAGTGTCTAAAAATATCCGTAAGCACTCTAAAAATATCCCCCAGAGAAAGGAAAGTGCAACTACATGTTCATGTCCTATGGGTACACAACTCACTGTGCCCTCCCTTTCTGGAGAGCCAGCAGGAAAGGCAAACCACAGCGCATTCACTGGGTACCAGGAATTTTCTTCTCCCTGCATTCCTTACAGTCAGAGCTGGAAGAGTCATTGCATTACAGAGAAGAGCAAAAAGCCTGGGAACCTCTTCAGACTTGGAGACAATTCCAGAAAAAAAATCATTCGTTAATTAGTTTCCATCAGAGTATAGCTGATTTGGATCCTACTGTCCTTGAAACTTTCTCTTCTTGCCTTTTTGTGCTTTGATCTATTTCTTCTAAGTCAAAGAGGCACTATGAAAAGCAGGGAAAATGGTACCAGCTTCTTGTTATGGGTCACCACAATCAGGCAGTCCCACAGGGGAGGATGAGCAGGCTCTTCCTGTGTTGCCTGGGGGGACCAACACAGCTCTTGCACACAGGAGATTTCAGTGCATCTGGCTCTCTATTATACAAGTCATAAACAGCCAGCTAAGGTGCAAATGTTTACCAGGGTGTTACTGCTACTTACAAGAGCTAAGCTCAGAAATTGATTGGGAAGACTACAAATAAAGAACATTTATTGAATTGCTGTGCTTTATCCATTTCAAAGCTGCAGAAGCTTTCCAATGCCTGCCTTGTCAGTAGAAGACACTGAAAACTTTCATTAGCACAGTTAGTGCTTTTCATCAGCATCAGCTTGTTCTCTCTCAGTTCCATTGCTCTCAGTGAATGATTAATGATGAAATCCTCTTCTCATTGAATGTTTATCATCCTGTTAAATATGGCTGGAAGTTTAATTTTTCAGGGCATTGTCAAATAAAATGTGTTGCAGTTCTTGAAATTTAAATACTACACAGATAACCAGAGCCTCCCCTGTTTCTAACAGCAGGCTATTCCTTTCTAGCAGTGACAGAACAGATCTGTATTATGGCAGATATATTTTTCATTGTAAAGCATTTCTAAAATGAATCATAGAAATTAGAAACTGAAAATAATTGTGAAGGAACTACTTCCATAAAAGGTAATTTCAATCCAAAAGTCCCTTAAAGGAACAACACAATAAATGCAGGCTAATCAATATATGGCAATAAGTTTCACAAAGATCAGAATCTGGGTTGGTAAACTTTGCTATGTTCACAAAGGAAAAGAAGAATCTCCTGGAATGGGAAACTCTCATGCAGTTTTCCCTTCATGCTCTTTGACAGACAATTAATTGATACATCAAATTCAGCAAGATTTTAAAAGGACCAGTGATTTTTTGTTTGTTGTTTTTTTTCTTGGAGTGGGGTTAGAGGACACAATAGCAGTCTTCTTGTAAGATGATCTCTATAACACCCTGGACAAATTTAATGACAAAGACTGTCTAAGCAATTCACTACCTAGTTCAAAACTCATGTGTTTCCCTAAGCAACTTCTTTGTGCCAGTTGCCCTAAGAAATATGTAGGACAGTCAAAAGCATATTTTCCCTAAGTCAAAATAAGGCAAAGGGCTACTTTTAACGGAAGGAGCAACTCTAAACCAAATACAGTCAAAATCACTGAAAGCTATGGAGTAGAGTTTTCAGTTATAGTTAATTTATTTGTTTTCCATTAAATCTCCATATAACTTCAATTCCATCCAAGACTGTATTATATTTAATGCTGTTTTGGTATTTAAAGCAATACATTGTTTTGAAATGGCTTTCTTTTTTTACAACATACTTACTAAAACAGCCAAATATATTTCAAAGCTATTGTTAACACCTTTATTACTATCACAGTAGAAGTGCTATTATAATATTTATACTTTCTATAATTCCTTTCAGGACCTAAATTTTGCATTCAAATTGTTTGCAAAGCTTTAAAGGCTAAATCATGGGACAAGATCAACAATATGTAATGGTATTATTAGAAATTATTGGAATTAAATCTGCATAGTATTTCAAAATTGTACTGCCCTTTTCATGTGCTGTTTCATGTCACATTGAAGAAAAAGAAAAAGCTTAGTCCACGCTAAAGGGAATTACAAGCTTAAGAATAGAAATAAATACACAAAAATTAAACACCCCCAAAAAAATAATAGAAGCAGAAACCATACTTTATTCATCTAAGAGCAGACTCCAGTGCACATATCTAGTGTTTCACTTCAGTGCAATATCTTTGAGGTCCATTTAAAAACATTCTACATTGAAAGACAAACTAAATTTTCAGAGTTCTAAATTCAAATATAGATAATTTGAAAAGTCGATATTTTGAAGGCTGGATATTTTGATGTGAAACACCAACTGTTGGCTTCCCAGTATCACCACAAATTCACACTAGTTTCAGCATCCTGTTAGAGGGCCTGCTGGCCAGTTTTTAAGGTTGTTGAAAAGCTACTTAGATACTGGAAACAGGAGGGCGGCGGGGGGGGGAAGTAGGAGAAGCAAATGGTAAAATGAGAAAAATTGCACAAGAGTGAGATTATAAATTATGTTCTTCTAAGGCAGAAAAGACCTCCTTGGAATCCAAAGGGTAAAGGAAAAACTAAGATTGACCTCCTTCTGTTGAATCAGCTCTAAATTGTCTGAGTCATCTTGATTCTCAGATATAAAAATGCTCCCAGTTCAGTGGCGAGTCAATTGCATAAAGAACTCTGCAGAGTGTATATCCAAGGCAGAGAGAAATATCAGTCAGCATCTCCTGAGAAGCATGAAAATGAGATATTGCTCTATTGCTACAAAACATATCCCTCCCAAAAACCCTAAAAAGGACAACGCCTATCAGTGTAGTTAAGCACAGTTCACAGCTCTCTGCTAAGAATTCAGAAGTTCCTTGCACATTAACAGAAAATTTTCACAAAATTTAGATATGTGGTTGATAACATATCTGAAGTAGACAGATGTCAATATTCTCATAGCTACATATATTAAAGCATCTGCCTACTGCCAGAGTCAGTAATAGTCTAATTCCTTCACCCAGAAAAGGTAAGTTTAGAAATTTCTGAAAGTTAAAAGTTAATAACAGGTGAAAAAAATATACCTACTCTACAGACTCCAGCAAAAAAAAAAAAAAAAAAACCAAACCACACTAAAACAAACAAACAAACCAACCAAAACACAAAACACCACCATAATATAGTTTAACTTGCTAAATAATAATAATACATTTAATGTTTCTAGTGTGAGAATTCCTAAGCCTGAAATTGCAGAAGTGTTAAAGATCAGAAAAAGTTTGCACCTGGTGATACTAAGAAGTTCCAAGTTGGAACCATTAGGTTTTGGGCAGTTAAGGCTGAGTCCAGCAGGCAGGCAGACAGGTACTGCCTTGTCCCAGGTATTTCCCTAAAAGAGAGCTAAGCTTATCTCACAGCTGCTGCTGGGACATCTGTTTTCAGCATATAAGTTAGGAAAAATACTTCACTTATCAACATGTGAGATAAAACATCTCAGAGAAAAGAGAAATAAGGCAGGTTTTGCAAAACAATGTACAAAGTAGGGAAAACTCAGGTTAAAGGAAAATTGAAAAATATCTGGCCATTGCAATCTAAATATATGATCTGTCATAACAGCTGCATGAGTTGGTAGTGCTGGAGAAACTAACTTCTGATATTGTGTGGCTTTTAGGAGATAAATCTCAAAATCTAATGCTTCCATTAACTTCTTTAAAGTAAAAGGTACTAGCAAGAAAACAGTAGAGAAGTGCAACAACATACCACTAGAATTCAACGATACAGAACACAAGTACAGAAGGGAGTGAATAAATGATGCCTTGAACCTGCACAAGCTCTTAACAGCCACAGAACGTAACAGACGTTTGTACTGCTCGGGTTCTGTACAGCCCAAACGTGCAGATTCAGGTGTGAGCTTGCAAAGCCCTACAGAACTTACATTCCTTACAGTCTTTCCTCCAGCTTGGACAAGCAGATATAAACTTCTAGGTCTATCCACTAGGATCAAGAGATTAAATGAGGTTCATTTCTCTGAATTAGACAGATGAAAGAATCTGAAACAAAAGACAGAATACCCAGGTGCACCTTTTCTATAATTTGAGAATGGAATAGAACAGATATTTTTGTAAATGCTGTGAGTAGTAATTTTCAAGGCTCTTTAGTGGAGAAAAGTTGACATTCTGAAAGGTATAAAGCTTAGTATTGCAAGAAATCAAGCAGAGACCCTGGTTTTCTTATCCCTGAAAGTTTCTGTACATCTACTTGGATAATTTCTCTCACAAGATTAGAAGTTAATTAGGAAAATATTTCACTAAATATTATTAAAAAGGGCAAGAGCACAGAAAGTAGATTTACGTGTTATAATATCATTGCTTTGCAGATAAGCTATGCTTGTGAGCAAGCTCTAAGAAGCGCAGAAAACCTAGTTCTGCCTTGTTGCAAGAGAGAAACTACTCTTAGTATTCATCTAATGTAAATCGCTCTGATCGCCACCTTTTCTTTTCCTCCTAACTAGCAGGCTACTCATGAAAAAGTAATATTTTTCTGAGGAGATTGAAGTAGAACTTGACTAACCTGTATGTAACTATTCCCTGCTGTAACTTCCAACTAGCACATTGACATCTCCTTGCTGGGCTGAAGTGTTTACTGACCATCACACAGCTTTCACTGTGCTGCCCCACACTGTGCTGGCCCTGCTGAGCTCCAGCCATGAGTGCCAGGCCAAGCCCTGGTTGAGGGCTAAGCCCCTCTTTACCCACTGCTGGAGAGCTCAGGAGAAAGTGCTGCCAGGGCATCAGCGGCATGGAGAGCAACAGCATCTCAGACACACCTCCCTGAGAAGCAAGTTAGGACTTGAGCACTGTCCAGTGTCAGATCCTGCACCCCATTTATACCTTCTCAAATACTCTGATAGTCAAGCCAATAAAGACTGGCAGACTTTCAGAAAAGCAGATTTATACTAGGCTCCATGCAAAGCAGATACTTGTAATACAGACTGGCAAAGCCTCATGGGCACTTTGTTACTACTGTGCCTCTGCAGATAAACAGTTTGTGTGACAGATAGCCCAGTCCCAAAAACTGCAAACACATCGGGTCACTCCGAGCAATCAGCACCAGATGAGCAACCACTGCTGCCTCTGGCACCTCATGGCTGCAATTCCCTTTTAATGGTAGGGAGGACACATGATGAGGCTTTTAAAGGAAGGCTGAGAAAGCTCACAGACCATTTAACCACCCAAATACCTAAACCCAGACGTGCAAATTCTGCATATTTGTCTCACCCAGTTGCTTTAAAAAAGAACTACAGGTGATACAATATTTGGATCACCATTTGATCCTGGAGAACAATGATAATAACAAGTGACTCTAGAATATAATCTGTTGCAACATATTTGTCATTTTCTACCTGTGTAATTTGTCTAAAGTGGGGGTAGAATTCTTATTCTGATTTTACAAATTATTCCAGAAATGGAACAAGGCTTTCTGAGTCCCCCCAACATTCAGGAAGAGAAATCATGTTTCCTAAACCCCATCTATTGGTCTAGCTGCTCTGTGCCAATTAATTTCTTGACAAACTTATATAATAGCATCATGATATCATCAGTCTTGCATCCCCTAATGCCATTAGATTTGATGATATAGAGGCTGTGAGTCTTGCTGCTGTCTCAGTGTGACATAGCACAAGCAAGAAAAGCCAGTGGATCTGCAGTGATTTGTGTCACAATGGATCACAAACATCACTTGAAAACAGTGAACATAAATTGCCAACTTACAAAACTTGCTGAAATTATGTGACAGAAATAATGTCAGACAATGAAGCAATTTCTATCCACACGGAAATAACTTCCAGAATGTGCTGATAAAAAAAACTTAAACACCTTAATTCAAAAGGCAAAGAAGGCTCCATGACTCCATTGAGGATGAGAATTTCTTCAGGAAAGGTCACTTAATTCATAACATTTGCACCATAAAAAACTTCTGCTTGACATGCTGCTATATTCTCCCTCAATTTATGTCATTCCCCACTCTCCATTTATCAGATAAGTCTAAATGTATCACAGAAGGATTTATGCATCCCACAGGAACCAAAGCACTGCTTTCTCAGTACCAGTTATGAGGTAAAGAGATAGGTACCAAGGCGCAGAATCCAGGAATTAGATTCACAGGGCAATCTTAAATCTTCTCAGGTTTTACTTCCAAAGTCTAATACTAAGCACCACCAAACTCCCTAGAACAGCTGCTGCTCTGACATCCAGGGATACCAATGCCTAATTCCCCTGCAGTAAGGCCCAAGCGGGTGTTCAGTATGGTGCACGGGTCTGCGGCTGAGCAGAAAATTGAATGCTAATGCCCCACTCTCACTCAGCCTAAGAAATGTCTGAAGAGGTTCCACTTTGATCTGCAGTCCACCCAATCCAATGCTACCCGTGTGCACATGCAAGTCAGGGAGAACCGTGCTGAAAATGCAGATTCATAATTTCCCTCAGGCTCGCTCGTACCAAGTCAGCTAGCAAACTGAAAAGAACCATCAGGATTTTTCATTATAATTACCATGCACTACAAGATAAGGAGAATGTTGCTTGAATTTTTTGTGTGACCCAAATGTTTTGAATGTAGAAATGGCTTTAAGGCGGGGGGGGGGGGGGGGGGGGGGGGGGGGGGCACAGAAATCTCTGTCAATATAAATAAGCACAACTATTTTAAACTGAGTTACCAATGTAAAACCTGCCAATGAAGAGTTACTTTCTCCTTCAGAGCAATATTTTATTGCATTCCACAAGATATACAACTCTCGAATGTAAATTGGTTCAAGAATGAAAAGAATTATAGACTTATAGAGCATTATTAAGATTTAATCACCAAAATTATGGGTCCAGCTCAGAGGTACTTCACTTCCCTGTATTCTGGCATATCAAAATATCACAATCACTTAAAATCTAATTACAGCCATAGGGACTCCATTCCCCCTCACAAAAGAATATGATAGGGACAGGAATTTTCTTCCTAGCTGCCACAAGTGATTGCTAGCAGAGAGCAGCCCATGAACATATTGATAGTTACTGAGAGTATTTAATTAAAAAATACACGCAAGAACTTAGCGACGTATCTACGATATTTTCCTACCTCAACTAATATGGAGCATGGCAACATCATGAGGCTTCTCTGAGACTGATGCCTGCTGCTCGAAATCATGTTCATCTGTGAAGGAAACACAGGATATTGTGTCCATCTGTCAGAAGCTGGCCTTGTTTATAATAGTGTGCTTACAGCAAACTAGAAAAGGCCTGCTTAAAACACAGGTTTGTACCAAAATAAGGAGTGGTGAGCATTACATCAAGGAAAAGGACTGTTTATGTGCAATTCTTTATTCCAGTATGAATGATCTTCAAGTTAGTTTAGATTTTACTGTTTTGTTACATAGATTACAGCTGTTTTTGTTCCAAATAATAGTATCTATATGAAGATTTGTACTTAAAATTGTACGAGTTATATGCCTGCATACGTCAACAAAACAACTCCTTTATCTCTTTTTGGCAGAGCTTTTCTAATTCTATTGACTTCAAAGAAACTTAAGCATGTTCTTTAAGTATAAATAAGAGGACTTTGCTGAATAGACATTAATTGAAGGCTTAAAGGTTTTCATAATTTAAATTTTAATCTATCAGACTTCAACAGAAGCATGGGAACACAGGACTAAAAGGAAGTGCCAAGCTGTTTGACTAAAACCTCTTGAGAAGTTAGTATATTCAAGAATTCGAAAACTTCTAAATGCTGTGTAGTTCCTCTAGATTGCTCTCTTCTTCCTTAAAAACACCCCATACAACCAATATAACCACTATTTCTCTGATTATTTAATTTTTAAAACTCTACTTTAAAAGCTTCCCTCTAGGCTCTTCCTAAAGATACTAAAATAGTCCATTAGCTGTCTTTTGCTTTTCCCAGCTGTTCCCCTCACTGTTCTTCATTTATGTCTCACCATTCACATATTTTTTTTTATCCTCTTTCCTTCTGGTGTCCCTGTGCTCTCGCTCCAATTTCCCTTTAATCTTTCCACATACTCCCTTTCCCTCATTCCATTTCTCACACGTAACACATTTTTCCGCATCTTGTATCTCCTTCTCTCTCTCTTGCATGGCCTCCCAAACTCATCTTTGATTCTCTTTCTTCCTCTGATGCTTTAATAAACTGCATCTGACTCTTTCTCCCTCTCATGCCCTCGTCTGTGCACGTGCAGATTTCACACAGGGCTTGGGGCTCAGCAGTCCAGGAGTCAGCACGCTAAAGAGAGGAGAAAGCAGATGCTTCCAAGCGATATCAAAAAACAAACTGCTGTGTTTGTACAGCCTGGCTCCCAGCAATGCCTGCCCATCTCTGATGCTCTGCTCCCCTCTTGAAGGTGGCTGGAGGACCTGATACTGTGCCTCCCTCCCTGCATGAGGGAGTCAGCAGCAATGTGAGCGATTGCTCAGTTCTGTGAGACTTAGGCATGCACCAGACAGGTCTCACTGGGAGCATTTTACTGTGACCCTGTCACTCTGAGCATTTTTAGCCCTGTCTTTGGTGCTATAAAACACAGCAGCAATTATCTGCATTCAGCTTGTGTTTATCCAAAGCAATGAAAAATAAGTGCTTCATAAGCAAGCAAATATGGCATTCGTTCTTGAAATTTCTCAATTTCTCTTAGAGACTGAACTTATTTATCAAGTAAATAGAAAATGGTGCTCTACTGTTGATCAATTCACTTTTATGAATCCAGGGCCAAATACTGCTGTTCATATTCCTTTCAATTCCTCTCTCAGGCAGGAGTCCCAGAGACTCCTTGACACTCCATTACCCAGTTACATAATACAACCATTAATATTGCATATGGAGAGGAGCATGCACAGCTACTGCATATTGGGACTACAGGCTCTACAGGCTCAGTTCATTAAAGGGACTCCAATATAGCAGTTATTTATTATTTATTGAGTGTTAACAATACAGTGAAGAAAAGGGAACAAGCTCTGAGAATTAAGGACCAATAAGTGTCTGCTCTTCAGCCCTTAGCTCAAGAATAAAAAGGGACTAAGATTCAAAATTCTCCAGTATAGCACCAAAGGAGCAACGTGTTCTTCTTAATGCTATGTAAGTACTGCAGATTCCTGTTGGCCAGTGTCTAAAGCTCTTGGTGCACTCAAATGGGAATGAGCTCTAGACCCTGAGATGAATCCCAGATTTTTTATTTCCATAGCATGGAGGTAGGCATTGGTCAAAGCCTGGTACACTATTTACACAGGATAAATGCACACAATATGTGAAATTGCCTTTCCAGAGGTTGCTGCTATGAGTTTCAAGAAAGATGAGTGAGCCTGAATGAGACATCAAGAAGCCATCTGTGAGAGCATGGCTGAAATGTTACAAACACCCCTATAAATATCTTTGGATAAGGAACTAGTTCTGTTTTAGTGATATGAAGTCTTTTTATGTAAGTAGTTACTAGGCAGCCTATGAAGCAGTTTCTCTGGCAGTACCCCAGTGCATGCATTAGGCAGCCCGTCTCCCTCGAGCTGCTCTTCTGGGGGCATGCCTAACAACAACCTACAGGATCCCTCTCCAGACAAGCCTACCCCTGCCACATAGCATCACAATCTGCCTGGCTGCCAGACTAGAGCATCATACCCACAGCTGTGCTGGTTTGGGAAGAGACAGCAAGCACACACCTCCAGGAGCATGTGGCTGAGCACAGCAGCTCTGCACCACAGCAGCATGGGAGCAGCTGTAGGCTGAACATCCTCCTTAACACAGTTGATGAAAGCCTGCTCTCAGTGTTTCTGCTCCCATTTGGATCAAAACTCACTCAATTTATACCTCTCCTCAACATGAGATGATTGCACTTGTGTTTCTTGGGCTGGGTTTTCATAGAATCATAGAATTATTAAGTTTGGAAGAGATGTTTAAGACATCAAGTCCAACCATCAACCTGGCACTCTGTAACTCCTAAACCACCAACTCTTAGCTCCTGTAAAGTGGATGAGAATTGGGCAGCAAGACCAGGGGCACAACAGCAGAATGTTTTTACAAAAAAGTAGCAACTGCTCTGTATAGGGTCTAGAAATGAAGTATATGGGCAATTTTTAGGCATATCTACTGACTCAGGTACTTCAGATGCACAAGAAGACATCCTCTTAGGATGAAACGTCAGCAATGAGCTCTGGGAAACTTTGAACGACGTTCAGTGCAAAAAGATGCCTAGATTTTAATCACTTCCAATTTACTCAGAAACAGAAAAGGAAGTACTTGTGCTCATAGCTTGAATATGTCAAGGTATTTATTTAATACTGCATTTCACAGCCCAAAAAATGAACTCAAATATCCTTAGTTCTGAAATGGAGTTCCCCAATCTCACTATTTTGCTACTTCTATTATCCAGGGTTGCCATTTGTATAGCACTCCTCTGGCATTTTTGGTGAAGTGTCATAAAAGTTACAAGCAGATCTAAGGCACAACAATATCATTACTAGCTGTCTGTTTCATCACAGGCTTCTCTGTAACTTAAGATTTATCTAGAAATAGAAATGGCATATTCTGTTTCATTTGTCTCTTTCCATTTATGGGTGAAGTTCACATATACCAATGAAAAAGTGCTTACCAATAAATCAGGAGATGTAAGATATGCTCTAAACTTAAAAAAACCCCAAAACCCTACTAAAATTCAAATAAAGCTCGCTAGAACTATCAGTAGCACTTATACTCCCCAGTGTGATAAAAATGTAGTGACTTGTGAGAGGGTAAACAGAGAATGTGTCTGGGGAACATTGAATTAGTCTAGGAAAAAGGAAATAAGGCCACGGTGCTCTGAAGAAATCTTCATGGCAAGAAACCATTTTTATGTGCCAAATCTATATCATCTTCATAGAGATAATGGATAATAGAAAATATTATGACATTTTAATAAAGAGAAAGAAAAGTAAAGAATGTTTATACTTTCCTCTGAGTTACTTACATTTCTGTCTCCCACTTGTATCATAGCTGTCTATTTATCATCAATAGCTATTTGTCAGGAGAGCAAACGTGCTGCATGAATATAATACAGGAGAGCTTAGAGTATGTGGGCTAAAGAATTATTTGTATACACATTTGTATACACTGATCAATTTTCAGTGAATCAGCTGAGGAATTCCTGGAAGGACCAGATTTCCTGCCCAGCTGATAATCAACACATAGAAACATGTAAATTGTTCTGGGTATTGCAGGAGCTACCTGGGGAAGCCTTTGGGACAGTCCAAAATTCCCACCAAGATAGTTCCTATAGTACTAATTAGTCAGACACTGAATTGTGAAGGTGGCTGAGAATTCATTTAACCACTTTATTTCATGTTAGCCCACTGTTTACACTGTCCACAATTTTGGACAATTTCATATATATATAAAAAATTCAATATATATTTAAGTGCATGTGTGTGTGTATATATATATTTATTTATATAAAATTAGGTATATATCTACCACCCAGTGGTGGTAGATTGGCGAGCACAAAGGCACAGCTCTGACACCCAGTTACACAAGAACAAGAGTTGCTGTGCAAGTCCGAGGAGTTTCTAACTTACTACTTACATTTCATGGCTCTTGTTGCTGCTGAATGTGATTGGGAGAAGGAAAAAAAAATAAAGCTAATTTTTACAGTAATTGATACTCTACTTATGAAGACTGCTGTTAGTGAAGATCTTCCTTTTGATTTTTATCTGTGTTCCTACTACCTCTCAGTTCCATGTGTATGCACAGAGACAGGTGCTTTTTCAAACATTACTCAGGCTTTCACAGATAACAAAGTGTCCATTCTTATATCAGAAAGAACTCTTACATGATCTAAAGCTGACAAAAATCAGCCTTAGGTGATTTTATAGCTTTACTAAGGCTGAGGGGAAAAAAAAAATCAGAGAAAAGTACTATAATAATCTGAACCATATTCATGGTGGAAATACTGAAATGTAGATTCAGAACAATCTTTGGAGGAACAGAGTTCATCAAGTTATTCCACATATTCGCACTTCTATTCCTCTTTCTCCAAGAGGATTTCTCTTACATTTTAAGCTCGGTGCTGCAGTAACTAAAATTCTCTTTTCTCTGACATGCATATTAGTTTTGATCCCAGGGTACAAGGACAGAGGACAGACAGAGCAGTGGGAAGCTGACTCTGGGAACAGCAAAGGCATTCTTTGAATAACTGACAGAACAGAGATGAGTCTGGTATGTAATGTAACCTGAACATCAAACCAAACTACAGAATATCAAAGAACCATCTGCAGATAGGACTGATAAAACAGAGAATTTTATACACTAATGTCTATACCTTTTCATGTAAAATGCTAGGGAGTTTGTTCTCAGCCAAATACGTGACATTTCCGAATTACTTTTCTCTTACAAAAAACACAGTAAAATGAAACCTTAGGAATGATAATCCTTTCAGGCTTTAGATCTGCCAGAGAAATACATGAGAGGCATTTCCCTCCAATAGGAGAGAGAGCTTGTCTCTATATACATAACAGGAAAGAGGAACAGAAGAAACACGGCACATACTGATGGTAAGATGCTGAGGGAGAACTAGTATTTAAGATAACTTGGATGCAGATCATACAGGTAAAGTCAGCATATAATGTATTTTCAAGAGTAAAGTGTGAAACCAATGATATAAAATGTGCAAGAATAGGTTGCTATCAGCTGAGACACATGAGAGAGTTGTGAATCACCCTGATTAGAGCAGGGAATCACACTTAGCTGCTTTTGCTACCTGAAAATTCATGAGTGCCACTAACTGGTGAACCTTAGTAATGAACTCAGATGCTTTCTCTCTCTGAAGCCCAGGGCATTTACTCTCTTTGCCACTTCCTTGAAATAACCTTCCATCTCACAGGTGTATTAACCCACAGGCAACAAGGTCCCTGTAACATCTGCCAGGTTGTCAGTGATTGCCAACACACAGCAACATCTATGTCAAGAGTAAATGAAATACGGGGGGAAATGTCACCAGCAGATTGAAAGCAATGCAATATATACCAACACAGTATTTTTCCCCAGTGACTTCCACATATGTTGTACTATTGTTTTCTTTCTTCATTTTTTACTGACCTCCTGATGGATGTACCATTTATTATGATATTGAGAGCTAAACTGTGCTCTCCTGTCTTGAAATTGAATAAAATTAGTTTTTTAAAAACTGTAAAACAGTTGGAACAGCATAGAGTGACAATCTTATTACCATGAAAGATGAAAGCTAGGAACTAGAGAAACTATATGCCTCTCTTTCTTAGATTACTCATTATCTGAAGATTAACACTAGAAGGACCTGGAAGCCTGTCTAACCCAAATCAAAAGCTCCCAAGGAGTTCAGACAGTGAAAAGTGTTATCAGCAACAGGAGGATTCACGGGATTATGTTTATAGCGACAGGATTAAGTTTTGCCCAACAAGCTTCAGAAATAAGAAGGTCATTTTTCTGTTAAGAATATGACGGAAGAATGCACTTGTTTTGCAAGCAGGAAAATTAATGTGAGCTTAACCAATAAAAGAGTTCCATAAAATTACTCCAGTTGTGAAATCAAGGCAAATCTTAATCCTATAGCTTTGTACATAAAAAAGAGCCCACTGGAGTGAAAGAGCAAAATTCTGGTGCTGACATAAAATCCCATCCACCACGGATGTGACAGCAACTCTCTATCATAATAACAGGAAGCCCCTGCCACTCAGAAGGCATCTACACAGACACCTTCCCACACAGGCAGCTGATTGTGGGAATCTCTGCAGAGATTCACTAGAATAGTTAGTGCAGTGTAACTGGCTGGAATAATATAGATCTTGGAATGGCTTTTTGTCTTCACTTTGCTCTGATTTAGAAGCAAAATATTCAAATATGTGGAATGTTAGTCTTAGTCTGAAGCTTGCTTGCCAGTCAAGAGAGGATTTATGAGGCAAGGCCAAATCAGCAGCAGTTCCCTGTGCATTACCAATTGCCAGGGTATGAATGACACCAGCCACATAGTGGGCTATTTATACTGGGTTTTAAACCCAATGGAACCAAGTCCTCAATCCTAAAAGCCCTGAACAAATAATTCACAAATAAAACATGCAAATTTAAAGTTTTAATTAGGCAGATGACACTAGAATTGCTGTTGCCAAGTGTTCCTCACAGGCACGGCTGGAGTGCTGTGGAGGCAGTGGGTGAGTCAAGCTTGATTGATATATCCTACATATGAGAAGCATCTTTTGTCCCACAGTTCATTGCCCCACTCAGTGCTCAGCTGAGTGTTTAGAGCCACTGAAGTACCTTCTGGCCAGTCATTTCTGGCTTTCTCTGTTCTTTCCAGTTTGGGCATTCCTTAACTCTGGGAGTGATCAGTCACAGCCACTATCAACAGTGGGTGTTGAGCTGGCCCACTGTCAGTAATGGACACTGACCTGCCTGTCGTCATCTGGAGTCAGATGTCAGACACCTATTGATAAAACTTACCTGGTTGATTAATGCACTTTTCCCATGTTTCATCAACAGTATTATTAGAATAAAACTATAACAGAGTAAAGCCATAATGTGGTTTCTCTAAATTCATTCAGTAGTGACATTTCTGTCCTGATCTTTTAAATTATCTTAATTTCCAAATATTCAAATTTTGAGTAATATTGATTAGTTATGAGTAGACATAAATATCACCCATTATTGTTTTGTTGTTTAATTAAAAGTTAGCTCATATGTCAGCCCGTAAAATTTATTATTTCCAAATATTTTCTTTGCAGAAAACGTCAACTTCACTAGCGTTCACCAAAAGTGCAAAGAAGCAGCATAGAGTCAGCACAATCACATGTATATCAGAACTAATTTGTATTTAAGAATAGCTGCATCACCAGTTGTCTTGAACTGCTGATCTGGAGAATTTCTGATGGTGGTTTTTGGGGAGCTAGGCTCAATACACTGTAATTGTTTTCTTCCCAGCCTTTAGCTGCTGTTTTTCTTTCAACTGTATCCTAAAATACATGAAGTACTTTCCTTGTGTGTCTATCTAAGCAAATTCTGTATTGCCAACAAGATGTGATACAACTGCAGATGGGAGCAGCTATCATTCTTCTTTTTCAAGACCATTGGTGCACAATGTCAGCAGGATAAGAGTCTCTATGACACTGCTGCGTAATAATTTATCAATTATTTCCTATTTAGAAAAACTTGATGGAGGCTGGCATGTATAAATCTCTATCTGCTATTTCTTCAGATTCCACTTTTTTGTTCTATTTCCTTCAGGCCAAATAGACTCAGCTAATCTAAGACTAAAACCTGGCATTTTTTCTGCTGATATAAAATTCACTGACAGTTCTCAATTTCCACATAAAACCTAATTTGTGCATAATAATGTGTGCAAAAAGTCACAATTAAACTTCAAAGAACTTAACCATGATAATTATCTTTATACTTTATTAAAACACCAATAATTTAAAATTTTGTTGCATAACTGTAAACTTCCCAGTTAGCTTATGTACTTTCTTAATTTCCTCCTACTCTCTGTTCACTTAAAAAAACCCCAAACAAACAAAAAACACAAAACCACCAAATCACAGAAAATTAGTTACAGAATAAAAAGAAAGAATGCCATTTTTTTTTCCATCAGGGAGGTTTAGGTACCCACCTGTAAGTGAATGTATGTGAGCTGATGACTTGTATTCTGGGCCTTCCTGAATACCAAAACACTCCCTACACTGGCCAGCACATATGCTGAACCATTCAGACTCCTCAAAAAAAAATTACAGATTTCAGAATAAAAGTGAAGTAGGACTTCTATGTTGTCTTTACATTTTTTGGTGATAAATTATGTACTTGTTATTCAAGCAACTGAGATACATCACTAAGGGTGGGTGTGAACTGCTGGATTTTCTATCTACCATCTAATAGCATGTTGACAGGAGTATATAGCCATACTATAACTTTAGGCCAAGTAAACAAAAAATATAACCCCAATATGTGTTTGTGCTTTGGATCTAACCATGAAAGATTCATTGTCTAAATATGTCATTGCAGCCAGTGATTCAGAAGTAGAACACTTCCATCTGGCAACAGATGGTCAAGATGGATCTTATTTGCAGGAGTCTTCTGCTAAAAGAACTAGACTTCACAGTCTGGATAATCAGATAAGCAGGTTCTTTCTAGTATTATTGCTGTGAGAAGCCACACCAGAAGTTTATCTCCCAAGTTCAATCGGCTCTGTACACACCTACAGCCCTGCTTAATTAATCATCCTTCTATGTACCATAGCCACTTCTGCATTTCACTGCTAATTTTCCTCGTTAATAATGCGCACATTATACACATAACAGCTGTGCAGTCCTCCTAACACATCAGTGCTCTCTCTCTATCATTCGGTGTGCTGCGATGAGCTTTTCAGCAGCTGTCCTTACTGACTGAGGGATGCTTGCAGCTTCCTACTAGCATTTGCCAAGGCTTTGCAAAGCCATCCATCCCCTCAGACTGAACCTACTGCACTGTTTCACATGTTTTCAGTCACTCATTCACAAGAGACAGCGTGTGTGGGAGTGACAGATGGCTGCTAACCAAGTTGGTCTAGCCTACTTCCTCCCTCACCATACCAGGTACACGGTGCCTGTCACTGGCTTTCTTCTCTAAAGGTTTGTTGAAGAATATTCCAGAGCTCAACACACCCTAAACAACCATTCAATATTTAGTCTCTGTAAAAAACCGACAGATTCTGTTTCATGGTAGCTAGAAAGAAAGGAAAAAATGTTACTTTCACCAAATTACTTATTCTTTGGGAGTTGTTCACTCAGCTCCAAAGAAAAGGGCTTAGACATCAGTTCTACCAGAGAGTTATGAGTCATCAGATAAGAAAAATCAGCTCTCCCATTTTTATGTGATATGGTAAACAAGAAAAGCACTGCAGAATTAGTCCAGGGCTTGCTTTGGTCACAGAAACTGAAGTGGCTGTTGCCATGGGTACATAGAATCAAGTATTTAAAGGGGATTTAAGGACATGAAGGAGGAGAAATGACAACACATCATGGAAGATTCAAGAACTGTAGATGCCTGAAGAAAATGAAGATCTGAAACACAGAGACACAGAACAGAAAAGCAGCCATTCATGCGATGAACAGAAGATAAGAGAAATGACAGCTCACTGTGCTATCAGTGAGGTGGAGAGGTGGAGAAATAGAAAGCAGAAACTGGCAGCCATACCAAAAGGCAAAGAACAGCAGCTAGCTCCATAAGAAGAGGAAGGAGCAATGAAAATAATCAGGATCAAGAGGGCAATGAAATGCATTATACAGAAAATCATAACAGCGACAAGAAAAGGACAAAAATAAGAGATAAAGAAATAGCAGATAGAGGGTAAGGGGAGAAGCAGATCTACAACACAAAAACTAGGTATGTATGAATGATCGAGGATTTTCATTGAAGAGTCTAGGAGCAAGCTGACCTAGAAGAAAGCAAAGATGGTGTGGCAGGAACAAGTATACTTTTACTGATATTACAAGAAGTTATCATGGGAGAAAAGAAGCATTCATTTATCCTACTTCATGCTGATGCAAAGTTTCATCAAGAATGGGATCAAAGCCAGCTGGGAAATACTGCCTTCTCTGGTTTTTAATGGAATTCTTCCAGACCCAGAAGAAGGACCATATATGAAATACAGCATTAAATAAACTGCAAGGTGACTCAATATCTAATCTTAGGTAGAGTTTAGGTTGCTTGGCCACTCAATAGAGGACTTTATTCTGATGAGAGACATTTTAAGGAAGGGATTGTTTGCAGACGCAGAAGATAATACTAAATAGTACAATCATGAGAGTCAGTGACATAGCTGCTAAAATCTGACTTTTAAGATAAAATAGTTTAAAAAAACCCAACAGTAGGCAACACCTGAAAAGTATTTGCATAAAGGAAAAGAATCACCAGAGTGAGAGCTTGTTGAAACTGCAGTTGTGATGAGGATACCAGCATCAAAAATAACTTGGTTGCCAGAAAAGGGATATAAATGTAAATAAAGTGAAATGACATTTCACAGTTAAAGATGTAACAGATTCTAAAGAAATAGGAAGGGCTACTGTGGATGAAGCAGAATCTAGGTGGGCCAAATCAGTGTGTAAGAGCAGTTCTAGTGTGCAGCGTCAAAATCACATGATCACCACAGCTGCCTGTTGGGTCTTTGTTGTGAGATCAGAAAACGTCCATGTAAGTGTTCTTACCTTAAGGCACTTACTAGAAAACACAAGGCTTGTAGGCAGCTAACAAAGACTGCTGGGACAATGGCAGTACTTGAAAATGTGCAATGACATCTATTCATTTGAATGAAGCACTGAAAGCTTTAGCACACTCCGGGAGAACAACGATGTGGGCAAGAAGGGATGCAGCCTTAAAATGACTTCTACACAATTAAGCATACAGCTCATGATTTCACACTGTGTTGAAAACTGGCCTTTTAAAAAGTTTTTGACAATGGATATAGGCACAATCCATCTTCAGCTTAGCTACAGCTATGAGTTATATTTATACTTGGCTTCTAGCTAATTTCCCTAAACAAAATGAATGAATACTGAACGCCACAAAGTTTAGAGTGTAAATGCACTCCCACTGTCACCGACAGCCACAATTTTTTTCTGGTTTTGTTTTAACTAGCATTAATATGGAGTCTGTTGCTGTGGTGCAGATGCTACTCCAATAAAAACAGTACAAGAGATAGATGGAAAAACAAATTAACATCTTGCTGCACATCTTTAAAAAGAGTGTATTACAAATAGACTTTTATCAAGTAGTAGTAATAATAGAACAGGCAGTAACTATCTCACACTGCAATCTGACCCTGACATTTGAAGGACAACTTGAATTGGGATATTTGAAAGATTCTGGAAGAGAATTTAATGGTTCTTGATAAGGACTTTTTTATTTCTTTTTGTCATTCTTAGAAAGAAAGGACTAATGACCTTGCTTTTGCTGTAGAAATGAAACTTTTGGCTTTAATGTGCAGAAAGACAGATCTCAAGATATTGCTATTTTCTGAGTAAATTTGTGACTTTACTTTGGAGATATCACTTTGCATACTTTTGAACATAAGTTCAAATACTTGGTGATATGACTTCTTGAGATATAAGTCAAACATTTTAAAAATGGTCTTTGGAATTTTACATCAAAAACATACATCTTTACATTGGTGTCCATCCAGACTTACTAGTTAGTGAAGTGCAAGCTTCAGCTGTCCTGAAAACCTGCTTGTTACTTATAGCAAATTTTAAAATAGATTTCCAAGTTGTTCAAAATGAGATTCTAAGTGACAATGGATTGATCTCCTGACACTTCAAATAGGTACATCAGAAAAAATCTGCAGAGTATACGGCAGTTAGGAAAGGGCAAGATGGATTAAAAAAGATGGAATGAATTCTGCTGACATCACAGGTCTACCAGGTGAGCCGGTCTCTGGCTGGTAAGGAAGCTGTGAGAAACCAGCCAGTGTAAGACCAGCCAATCGCTACCAAGATGCCTCTCCATTTCTGCTGGAATATGTACTTTCTTCAAATTATCCAAAGATGCACAAACATGTAATTGAGGATTTCCAAGAATAATGAGGGTTTTTTATGAATTTTTCTAAGTATTTCTAATGAACATAAAAGAAAACTCAAGGTAGATAGGTAGTCGGAAGCTGAAGGTTATAATTCCTGTAAGAAGACCCATTTGTGTTTGAATTTTATGAATGGTACACAACCACTGGCATGCATTAGGAAACACCGCTAGTAGAAAAAAAAAAAAAATTGCAATGTCATTACTGGACAATAAAATATGTCATCAGGGTTGTTTCCTTTCCAACATGTTAGACTGTGGTATTGTAGAAGTATCCTGGGGGAGGTACTGGACAAGAGGAAGTTGAAAACAAATTCTGTAAAATTTTACAGCCATACTTTCTCAATAGGATTTTACTACAAGGAATGACTCTTGTTTTTACTGATAAATATTACTGTAGTAATATTAGTAGTCCACATTTTTATAAAACTAATATCCTGAACCAAAGCTTCAGATACTACTTCAGAGATTACCCAACTGCCTTCAGTGGAACGTTTTGTGTAAAGGAAGCAACCATTTTTTGGATCAACACTTGCAATATTTCTTTCAATTTTAGCTGTCAATAGCAATTTAGAAACATTGAAAGCACTATGTAAGAAAAGACTAAAGACCTATCTAGCTTTATATCTTTTCTGAACAACCTCTTGCTCCAGAAAACATTTAATTCCAATAATGTATTGTTTGGTAGAAGGGTGAACTTCTTCTTATTCTAAGTAGCTGATCATTTTATGCCCCAAGGCTTAAACATTCTTGGTGCTACAGTGCATGCAAATATATGTAAAGTTCAGTATGAAAAAGCATCATATATAGAGCTGAACAGCTCTACTGCAGAAACTGTCTTCTGTCAAAATCCAGAAATCATTTGTGAGTTTGCAACTCTATATTAGTAGAAAAACCTACTTAAAAAAAAAATACATAAATATAGAATTTTTTTAAAAAAAACCACCCCATATATTGCCTTCCAGTACACTTTATTCCTCGCTCACGAAGCCCTTGAAATCAGCGAAAACATTGCTGTTTACATCCTGCAAGCTTTGCACAGTTTCATCCTGTCAGATGAACACCCTTAGAAATCAGACTCCATTTTTCCAGGGAAGCTGTATCCAGTTTTGCTGCAGCTGTGTGATGCTTTGGCTCCTTATTTACATACCAATCCATCACTCACTGCGTACAAAAAAGCATTTTGTAAGCCATACAAATACACATGTACCAGGCTTCAAAGAGGTGAAGTCTGTTGTATGTCCTGCACTCTAGGATTTCTGAAGACACAACAAGGCTGCATATCAGCCTCTGCTCTGCAGAGCAATTGTTATCTATAATTAGTCTTCCTAAATACTAATCAGCATTTCATCTATGTGGGTTCTTATTCAATTCCCCAACGCATTAAAAAACATTTCACTGCATATTTCAATCTCTGGTTCATTTCTTCCAGAGGCTAGATAATTTTAGGTAATTAAAAATACTAAAAATTATTGCCAACCTTAGCAACATCAGTTACTTGTGATGCCTGATACATCAACATTAATAGAATCAGGTACAAAGTAACAAGAGTCTTTAGGAAGTATCCATATGCATTAGGCAGTTATGTAAACAAACTGCCTCACAGCTTCTAATGAAATTAAATGCTTGTGATTAAGGAAAATAAAGGTGCCCAAAGTATTTTAAAAAGGCAACAAAAGGAAAAGGCAGGACACGGCAGAGCACTGGACTGGGGAGAGCTGGGACGATGGGCAGCATGGCGAGAGGCTGCTCTCAGTGGCCGTCTGCCAAGAGTAAAAGGAATAATGGGATAAATGTGAAAAGCTCTAATAGCATGTGACTGCTTCTACATTACATGAACTTTTTGAGAAAATTAAAAAAAAAAAAAAAAAAGCTAAATATTTGAGACTTTTTTTGACTGAGAAAGTTTGATGAATAGTCACTTCTGAATGCACTGTGTCAATGCAGTGGAAAATCCCAACAGGAATTGTTGGTGCCAGCTGAAACAGGATTATGCACACATGACTGACAGTCCCTCACAGCTCAGTAAGGAGCAATGCAAATCAGTGCTGACTGATTTTTATAAATCAATTATGCTCAAAAGACAGCAGACTTCTACCTCCCATAGCAGAATTCCTGTTTGACTGTCAGGACTCCAGAGCTCAAGGTGGATGTGGGCCTTGGTGTCACTCTTGTTGTGCCACCACTGCCCACACTTGTCCCCGCAGCCCCAGCCTGGGCCCATCACGCTTCGCGCAGCCCTGTCCCGGACCCTCTGCTCGCACTGCACACGGATCCCCAGACCAACAGTCGGGAAGCTGGATGAAAATACCCCTGACAGGTTCTTGAACCATGAAAAGGTGCAAGAGGAAAGCAGCAGAGGCCGACTGGGCAGGGAACGCAGCACTCGGCAGAGGCTCCGGCCCCGCAGCCAGCACACGCTCCT
The DNA here is from genome assembly GCF_015227805.2 of Hirundo rustica. Taxonomy (NCBI): domain Eukaryota; kingdom Metazoa; phylum Chordata; class Aves; order Passeriformes; family Hirundinidae; genus Hirundo; species Hirundo rustica. The sequence goes on from NC_053458.1 coordinate 18,687,935, forward strand.
GGGGAACACCGCACGGGCTGGCCTGGTGCAGCAAACAAACCTTCCGCACAGCAGGGTTAAGCTATTTGTTTACTTGAAAGAATAAATAAGCTGCATGCTTTCCCTTCATACAATTGTGTGGAGATCATCTTTTCTCTAGCAGAAAAAAAAACCTCTATGGTGCTCCTGTGCTGAGGAGCTGCAGAGACTGCAATAAAATGGCTCATGTCCTTTTTGTTTCTGTGCGATATCCACCACACAGATAAAAGCAGACAGCAGAGCAGGAAGCATGCTTGGGTTCATGTGCCCGTACACTCTGCATTAGTGACATATCGTAACTGGTTCTGCTTGAGTGAACAGACTGAAATATTTGTTCACTCTCTTATTAAAGATGCTCTTAAAATCATGCCTCGACGTCAGCCTCTGCTTCCATCTTCTCCTTTACTGAGTGCTTTCTAGGCTACAAAGAAACAGTGAAGGAGCCAAATGCAGACAAAAATGAGCCTTCGTACTGAAGAGCAGTACTATCTTTGCAGTTGTTGAAAATAACACCTCAAAAACATTTGAAACAGCTACTTCATAGAGCCTAACATGAAATACAGAAGCAATCTGACTGGCCTGATTTTGAGTGTGTGCTGGGATTACTCCCTTCATTGCAGTACAATTGCCTCTGAAGTGTGCTACTGCAAGTAGATCAGCTGAATTCTAAATTAAACTCTCTCCACTAGCAAAATAAGCCTATACCCCACCCTTTATATTGTGTCTTGCAAGATATGTTCTCTAGAGGGTAATACAAATAACTATTATTTCTTTTTTATTACAGTCATTGCTAGACATTTTTTTAAAAAGAGCAAGGTTTCTTTGCACTTAGCACTGTCTATTTATCCCGTTAGTGGTACACCCATTGATTGTTTTCGGGTCCTTAATTGTACAGTAGAGGCTAATTGTACAATAGAGGACAAATGTACATCCTTTCCCTCACTTCCCCTCATACACTAGCATTTTTATTCTCAGGGCTCCAACAAGCAGGCTAATTGCAAGTGCATGAATATGGATTGATACACAGGAAACTGGGCAAAGTTACAAAGGAGTGTGAAGTACTTATGCGGGCAATCTTCACATGCAGTACGCACAGCTGAGATGCAGCAGTTAGAGAGGCTGATATCACTTTATCTGAACTGAAAGCTGTCTGTAGCTGTAACCATAAAGAAGACCGCAAGGACTCTGATGATATATTAATCCCCCATGAGAAAATGTCATTGAATTTAGTATATACGACTGCATTTCATACAGTTTTGTAGTATTTACTATAGAACAGGAATGATATTCTTACTGAATTTAATATATTTTGGCATTTCTTTAAGATCTTAACGCTATTTCTCTATGAGATTGCCCACTTGAAAAATAAACATTTTCAGCTTTATCCAAATTTAGAGAACTTTGCATATGGGATAGCTTATATTCGTAATACTTTTCTTCTTCAGTACTTACTGTAAAAAAAAAAAAAAAAAAAAAAAAAAGAAGCCTTTAATAGACATTCTACCAAGGCTGAAATAACACTGAGAAACTCTCAGTTTATGACTTGTACCTTGAAGAAAAAGGTTTTCTCAAGCAAAGATATTGTCCAAAATAGGGAGATTTTACTCCTCATGATGTTCAGTGACACACGTGGCAAATCATTTGTTCAGAAGGTAAAAAAACCAAAGGGAAAGAGAACTGCTCTAAAGTCCCCTGTACTATGGCAGGCCACTGGTGCAGAGTGCTGTTGGTGCTGTGAAGAGCCAATTTGTAGGCAGAAGATGCCCCGATGTCACAACTGTAACCGCAGGCACACAATTCTGAGCAGGCTTTTCCAAGGCAGCATCCATGGAATGTATTCATGCAGTGCCTGGGGTGGTTACCATCCCTTCTCTCTGGACTACACACAGGAAAGGTTTGTATATTTATTTTCCTGCTCAATTTGAAAGATTAGAAAGAAGTAAATGCAGCATTGGAGCAGAAGTGAATTTCAGGGAATGTTGGAATTTTTGCATATTTCTAAACTAGTATGAACAGGAGTTCTTCATTCTTTGGCCTGAAATTCCAATTTATTTCAAGAAATCTATTTAAATTAAAGAAGGAAGATTTCAAGCACACTATTCTTAAAATGTGTCTCCCTATTCTTCTCTGACTGTTTTTTGTTAATAGAGATATCTGAAGTAGGCCATAAAAACAGTATACACATTTATATTTCTATATGCATACACAAATGAGACTTTGAGTGAATATATCCATAACAGCTTTTCACAAGGTAGTGAATCAGCACATTCAGGTCTTAAGAGTATCATATATTAAAATATCATAGCACTGTAAAAAGAAGGAGTATGCAATCCCAGTAAAAATTACTATTTTAATTACACCACCAGCAAATTGAAATTGAAAATTAGCATTTTGGAGTTCATTTTAGAGCTAAGGATGAGAGGTGCTAAAAACACACAGTGCCATATCACGCAGATTTTCCTCTTCGGTTAGCTTTGTTTCTGTGGTAATTGGAGTCAGGTTTTTTTCTCCTTTTTAAATAGAAAACTATCAGGACCAAACCAGTGATTTTTAAAGGGTTTATTATCCTGTTACAGAGACAGACACGTTAGCAGTTTATTGGATATTTCAGAGCAAATGTAACTGCACCAAACAATGCAGTCCGTAGCTGTAATGTTAGAGTGCAGCTAAAATGACCAGCTCTTACCGAGAAAGGACAAGAACTTTAACCCTCACAGACTTATCACATTTTTTATCCCTGCAAAATCTGTGGGCAACAAAAGGGTCCATTTTGGAACAAGGCCTCTGCACTGAGCTGAATGTAGCAGTTACCATGGTGGGGCAAAGAGCTGCCTGGTGTGCTTTAACAATTACAGTGCAGATAAACCTTCACACAAACACCTGTAGCAAGGGGGACTCTGCTCAGCGAAATACAAGCTTGAGATTTCATACTTCCTGGGTAATGTCATATGTGTGTGTTTCCACCACAAACATAATTTGACATGACATTAATTGAAGATACATTCTAAAGGCTGCAACTCTCAGAGGATCTTAGTTCAGTGCTATCTATGTGGGATGCATTCTTTTCAAATTAATCCTGACACTCTAAGAGACAGATTTGCCCTGGCATAACCTGAGGGATAAAATACATACCAAGGCCTGAGTGTGTCCAAATTTACTTATTTGACTGAAGTACCTCAGCTGAGGGCTTCCAACTGTAATTTGTTGACTACAAAAGCCAAAAGAACTCAGGGAGTTTATTAGGTCCTCCTAAAACCTGAATTGGTTTCTAGAGATGCCTCTGTCTCATAGAACACTATATGGAAAACTTAGTCACTTGTTGCAGCAGCCCTCTTGTTAGAGGGTAGAAATGAACTGAGACACAGGCTTCTTGTTTATCACAGCATGAAAAGGGTCCTGGTTTATTCCTCTCTACAGCTCAGCCATCCTGACTCCAACTATTCACTGACTCTGGCTGCAGCAAACTCCTGCAGTAGGTTTCCCCTGCAGGTATCAGCTTGCAGACTGACTGCAGGCTTTTACCCCGCTAGACTATGGCTGCAGGTTCCAACAACAGGCTCCAACTGCACACCCAGACTGACCTTACAGCAGGAATTCTCTCCCCTCAGGATCCTTCTTCTTCATGATCCTCCTCCATGATGATCCCTTCACCAGCTAACCCACTCCTTTTGATCACACTCATCTTTACTGGATACAGCTGTGACTCTTCAGGGGCAAGGCTGAATGGGATAATTAACACAGCTGTTACTTATCAGGGAGGAGGTCACCTGTACTCCCTTCTCCTACAGGCAATGAGTACCTAAACCTGGGTAGAATTAATCTGTGCCCAAATATCTGGCCCAGACAGCTGTGGCCTCCCTGTGACATGGAAAAATAGAGCACTAAGGTAGAGTAGTGTTGTACAAAGAATGGAAGAACAGAACAGTGGTCATGAGACATCCAAGAACTTAGCAGTACCCATCTCACTGGGGAGGTAGCAAAATTATCCCTCTTTTTTTCTGTGAAAGATGTTTAATATAGCTTTACCATTAAACAGCTTATTACAGCTTTCTCAGTTAACACAGATCACTGCACTGCTGGGCTAATAGCATTAAAAAAATATCAGTTGACCATCCAACACTCCATAATGACCAGTTTTCTTTCCAGCATTATTAGGCTTTGTACAAATAATAAAATGCCATTATTCTCCAGGAGACTTTATGTAGTTTCATCACAGCACATATCCCTGAGAATTTTGCATTACAGGTGCCAAGATAGTCTTTCCTTTTTAAGCAGGAGGGGGAAAACCCTGACAGAGGAAGATGAAGATGACTTTATATATTTCAAAGTAAATATTCCGTTTTATGCTGCATCTTCAGAGCAACTGTCCCAGTTTTCCCAGATCTCATGTTTGGGGCAAGTACACAGGACATTCGGAGACATGTGACCTTATACGGTCCTTTGTCTATTTCAAATTTTACAATTAATATGACCTAAACTATACAGTAAATAAATACCTAAAACGCACATTGTAAGGGAACGAGTATTTTGTTCTTAAAAACTGTTCCAAATGTTCTTCTGTACACAACCATACTTAGTCAGCTCCTTTACTCAGTGGAGCACTATAAATTTGCTGAACTGGTAACCTTTTCTTTCTGTAATGTGTAGTCTGGAGAGACATAACAAAGCACTAGACTATGTTCCCAAATCCTACTGGAAATTAAAGGAGCTGCTCTGAAACACTGAAGCAATATTTGGTTCTAGTGGTTTTTCTCACAAAGGTGGCTGTTTTGAGTAGTTCCTGCCAGAAAGATTTTGAAAGATTCTATTTTCCCTGGCTTAAAATAAAAATGAAGGCAGAATCAGGCTGTTTTCTGGTTCAGAATGCAGCTGTTCTCTCCTGATGACATAACTAATTAATTTCATAATAATCAAAGCATTCTGAACCAAGATAGTCCAGCAATTTCTAGTTGTCCATTATTTTATTAGTTTCCCTTCATAATCAGACTTGATTAAGAGAAAACAGGAGGAAAAAATACATACATTTTGCATATGTAGTCTGATCTGTGCTGACATTTCCCTTCATTCAAGAAGAGAGACAGAATAATTTTCTCCTGGCTATTCTTGAATCTTTCTTTCTTAAAAAGATATGTTTTATAGTAACGATCCAACATTATATGATACTGAAGTGATGTAAGCAATACCAGTGGGGAAAGAAATATCAATACTGTTATAGCAAAATTTAATGCTTTGAAAGCTGAATCCGAATTTCAAAAAGGAACAGTCAAAAAAAAATCTTTATCTTTAAAAAAATCTCAGGTAATTCTAGACAAAACTGCCCTGTATGTATATCAAATAAATGTGAACTTTATGGATGTATGATTTAACTTTTTATCTTGCATTTACCCTTTTTTTTCAGCCTAGAAAAAGACCACAGAATCATTTCAGTAAGCTGTTTCTTTAGAAAGACAAAGGAGCGCGGTTCCTCATGAAATACTTTAAAATACAGTCTGACTGAAGACTTTACCTCCAATTACCTCCAGATTTTTTCCTTTTAAGTGTAATACAGTACTAATCTAAAAAGTGATCATGTTAAAATAGGCAGGAGGTGGCTTACTTGCATTGAAATATGGGGTACTTGACATTAACCATTTTCACAAAATTATTTCCTTTACTCCTAAGAAAACATGAAGGAACCAAGCACACATTTGTATTTGTTCTTGCTCGGCACCATCCTTTACTAAGCACCGCATTTTGAAGGAACTGTGGCTGTTTTACTAAATACCATTAGTATCCCAGGCATTAAACAGAGCGTAATTGCCTGAAAATTTTGAGGGCAGAATTACTAACTGAAGATGTAAAGGTTTCCTTTGAGCATTCCAGTGAAACTTCTGCCATCTGAACTGAGCAATAACCAAGATTTCCACACACACCCTGGCTGCACTTGTACAGAACAAGTTGCTTAGGCCCAATTCTCATAAACAGCTCTCTCACAAACCAGCAGAAGGCAAACAGCACAACACAGGGGGCAGGTCAATATCCTTTGAAGGTGTAGATGTTATCAAGTATAAGTGAGTAACTAATGACATCTGCAGCATTTAATTGCAGGTGAGGATTCACTGAAGCAAAGAACTCAGCAGGATTCTTCCATCCAAGATTAAGCACTTGAGACTGGAAGTGAGGGTAAACTAAAAGCGACTGCTTTTGGTTTTCAAAAATTTTTCAACAACAGAGAAACTCTTGAAGGAAATGATGTTGTCCTGACATACTGATTACTGTAAAATCCATTCCAGATAAAAATAGCACTTAAAGTAGCATTTCACTCCCAGGACTGAGCAGGTTCAAGAGGCGGAAAAAGGTCAAAGGTGAGAAACAACTATAAAAACTTCCTTTTAATTTTTGCATTAAATGCAATATTAATGCATGTCCCATTATATAAGGTGTAATCTGCATCTCTCTCCTCTGTATCTTGTTGAAATTCTTCTTTCTTGGGATGAATTAACTAACAGCAAACAACTCAGAAAAATGCTCTCTCTTCTCCTTTTTACTATGAAGTAACCTATTCTCTATAGAACTTGTGGTAGCAAGAGTGAGCTTTAAATCAATGCAACTTTTATCTACAGAGCCTTGTGGGGATTGTCCTTTCTCCTATCCCTAGAGTCCACACAACTCCTGAAGTAAAAACCCACAGAAGAATACTACACTTAACCTGTCAAACTTCTCACATGCCAGAGGTATGTTTTTAGGAATAGTATTTATAAATCACAAGTGACTAGAATAATTTTTTATACCACCAATTAAGAATCAGCTTCCATTTCTCCCATATTCAACAGTTTTCCAAAATTAAAAAGATGATCTTACTCCAAAGTGGTATCCAGGACATTTGATCATTACACTGCTAACGCTGCTGGTTCACCATATTTTCATTAAAAAAACTAGAAAAACAGCTGATGCATATAAAAAAACCTCAGCATTGCTTTGCCAACCCTTATTTCGTGCCTTTCCTATTTCACATTTTATAAGACTCCTTAGAGATTCAGACTATATTGAGGAAAAAAGTACTTGAGAATTTACGTGTAGTAAAATATGATAAGAGTATTATATGTATGTAACAATTCATGTGTTACGTTTAAAGGGAAAAATCTATGAGGTAATTCATAGAATGGTGCTAGTAATAACAAACCCTATCCCTTGTTTTTTGAAATTTCTACATGAAAAATCATCCCATTGTGTCATTAAAAAAGACACTAGCCATGGAAAATACCCATTAGAAGTCACTACCTCAGGTTCACTGTTTCCTAGAAAGACTTTGTATATTATTTGGAAATTCTTCTGCAGACACAGAAGGAGCTAAGAATTGCTGTGTTGTCATTCAGTGACAGTGTGACTGGAAGAGATTAGACAGAGGAGAGGCTGAACCTGTTGTTACCACACCTGATCCTAAAAATTCTAGGGAGAGTAGAGGAGTCCCATAGCTCCTTTTAAAGAGGACTCAGTCAATGCTGTTAAAAATTGCACCCGAGTATCTTTAGAGTTACAGTAACTCACAATAAAAACAACAGACTTTCTTCTAATGGCCTCACTGTACTGAGTTAATTATGGTTTACATAACACTCATACCATCTCCCAACACTGCAAAGGACATTATATCCATTTTACAAAGGCGTAAACTTCAGCACAGAGAGCTTATAAGAGACAAAAAAAAAAAAAGTGTTGAAAAAGTTAATGACAGAAACAACAACTTTTTTTATATTCTGTGGCCAACATTGGCCACATGATGGCCAATGCCATCATTTTGCTTTTTAGAAGGTGAGTTTATAATCCTATTTTTCTAGGTTTTGGGAATATCACTCCTGGAAAGAGTCACATAAAGAAGGAGGAAGCTGAACCTCTTGAGGAACAAACTAAATACACACAAGGAATCTCAAATGTACAAATTAAGCAAACTGAAAAACAGACAAACTTTCCCTAATCCTCTGTGTATAGGTGTTACTTTGTCAAACAGATGATGAAAATATTCCAGGTAAGAATTGAGATTACCTAATTGAGAATGCCCATGAAAACAAAAAATTGTTTTGAACAAGGAGAGGTGAAGGTTTATCCCTGTACTTCTCAACTTCTCTCACCACATCTTTGATACACCAGATATCCATTACATATGTTCTAAAGGAAAAGTTGAGTCAACAGACCAGAAAAGTGTCCACAGGTGACAGTTCACAGTATCGATAACAATGCACAGAAGCACGTTTTAAATGCATTTTCCCAGCACTTAAAAACAGTCACACTGGATGGTATGAATTTGATGTAGAACAACATATCTGCATATCTGAGAAATCTAACTAGGCAAGGGATTAAGGAAGCAGGACACTGCTGATCTGTTTGGAATTCCATCTCCATGCATAAAGCGCATGTTTCTTCTGCCAGACTTTGCAATAAGAGATACAGCTTTCCACTGTGTTCCTTATGTTACCCAGCTAAAGTGGTGTTTGAGCTGCCCGCACTGCAACATCCTACTGACCCCAGCACCTTGAGATTGCTATCCTGGATTCTATTAGCTGGTCACAGATAACAGATACTGCCCCACAGACAGCAGTGGAGTTACTAGGATGAGAGAAAGAGAGGCTTCCTGGCTACATCTTCAGTTACTATCTTGAAAAGCTCCGTGGTAAAATGCTGAAGGACAAAGAGACAGAAGGACAGGAGAAAACACGCAAGACAGACAGGACTGCCAGCCATACCTTGGACAGCTCCTCTGCATCACTTCTGCCGGTGAACAGGGGATGGTGCCACTGGACAGCCGTGACCTGGGTACAGGAAATATTCCGAGGGGTATGGTAGGCACGGGGCATGGGCCCAAGTAAAGAGAAGGGTGTCATACTACTCTTCACTTCCAGGCTCAGTCTCCCTCCTGGTTTCTGCTTTCTGTCTCAAATAACCACTGCCCGATGCAGAGCTGGTTGTCTGGCCGTACACAGAAGACAGCACGATATGGAAAAACAAAGAATTGGAGCACCATGGAGAAAGGTGCAGGGAGTTTGGAAACAGATATGCCAAAGGTAAACAGAAGAGGGTCAAAGCAATAAAATGGGAGACTGGAAGAGCTGGGTGACAGAAAACTACAAGGAAGGGAGGATGGGAAGGAGGCAAGAAAAGTAAGAAACTGTAGAGGAGGGAGCAAACAAGACATTGAGGTAGACTAAAAGAAAAGAAAAGGTTTATAGAAAACTGAGTGATAGAATTGGGATGGTGAAATGGCAAGGAAAATATGTGAAAAAGATATGAACAAGAGATGCACAAGCATCTAGAGAGCATAAAATAAAATGCGAACATACAAAAATGTGTGGCAAGTACTGAATTACTGAAATAGGTAATCCATATTATGGGCAGTAATACCTGCTTCTGGAACTTCACACCAGATCTCCAAACCTCACATCAAATCTCCAAACCTCACATCTATTTAGATTTAAGTATCTAAATCAATACTTATTACTCCAGCCACCAATCCAACAGATGAAGGGATGTACGTTAAGTCCCGGGAAAATGTTAATACTTTCCATCCTCTTAATAATGATCACAATCTTGACACCAGAGAGATTTAAAATGTAGCATTTAAACCTGTTTAATTTAGATTTTAGGGGCCTTCATTTCATTTTGCTTTTGTGCTATAAATAAACTAGCTGATGATATCCAGGAGTCATAAACAATTTTCCTCTGGTACCAAAGATGGTGACAGGGTTCATCTGCATATTCATCAAGTTGCATGCACATAAACAGGAAAGTTTTGCTGATTACTTGCCCTACTTCTACTATAGTGAAATTTATAACATTAGGACCTTTTACAGCAGATCAGATTCCCTGAACTAAATTCCAACATGAATGAAAGGAACTATTCCCACATTTTTATTTAATTATTATCAATTAAATATAGAATTTTACATCAAAATCGTAAACTTTTCTGCTACCAAAGCAGTAAAAATGTAGAAAAAAAAAGTTGAAATAAATTATTGCCTTTAGAGAGACAGATGAGCCCATTCAAAGAACACTAAAATCAAGTATTAAGCAGTTATGAAAATAACACCTCTTTCATTTATTTTCCTTGGGTTTAGACATGTAATTTGTTATTGGTCACAGTTCCCTATTTATCACTAGAATTTGTATCCAGAAAGCATTCTACCAGAGCAGGAAGGAAAATAATAGTAATGAAAAACACATGAAAATTACATTCTACCAAATAAGTACTTACATTGATAATTTGTTATCAAAGACATTTAAACTCCTAAACAAATAAATCCTTCAATCAACAAAAATGAACTCCTGGGAAAGATGAATAAAACTACACTATTGTGTGTTTGAGTTAATTTGGGATTAATAATATTTTTGTAAGGTTTTGCTTCTTTGAAAATTCAACAGTTTGTTTTTGGTTTTGTTTTTGTTTTTGTTTTTTTAATTTAAGTTGGATTAAAGCTATCAATAATTATATTTCAGTGCAATTAAGGGGTACTGCTGAAAACTGGTCAGAGTGACATCCCTTTGTCCACAAATGGATCTTAATGAATTTCTGGTCTCTAATTAAGCTACAGTTTGAAATCCTAGTATGTAAAATGGAGTGGGCCTTTTAAAGTAATATCTCCAAGAAATAATGCCTTAGTTTTCATGGATTTACGAATGTTTGGATGAATTTACTCTTTTAGCTCAATCCAGGTTCTACCAAAGCAAATCACTAAGAACTCCCTTAAATTGCAATGATCTGTTGCCTCAGGCAATGCACAGCTCCTTGCTCCTCAGTTAACTGACAGCTGTTTGTCTGCCCATAAAAGTCCTTTACTCCCATAGCATTCAAAATGAGCTTCCCCTCTTTTGTAGATCTCACCATCTAATTCATAAAGCGTCCCCTCAGGGTGGAACTCCCTGAAAATGGCAGCTGAATTTTGCTGATTTTGGGCTACACAGCTTCTCCCCTCTATACATCAACAAAATCAATGATAAAAACTAATTTCTCTTAAGTTATATGAACAAAGCTTTAGTCCCTCATTTGGGGGTTTCTTCCACTGATATAACAGAAACCATAAAGATGTCAGTTCTCCCTTTGGAGGCATTTCACTATGCTGAGGGACACACTGCAGAAATATAAGGCCAGCAGGAGAATTCTCCACCAGCCAGTCTGCAAGGCAGAGGCCTGCAGGAGGAATGCTTACTATAATATTTGGAGTTCCTGAATGCTTCCACAGGCTGTTGTTCAGGCAACAAAGTCAAAGTACAGTTGAGCTACTTTGGTTTATCTTAGGTAACTTTTTTGAGCCCTAATTTCCCAAGATTTTATACCACTTTTTTTTTTCTAGAATGTGTCAAATTCAGGAGCAACCACCCAGGGAAAGCCAGGTGCTGAATAGAAGAACTTGAAGCTAAAAGCACTCATTAAGCCATCAGATATGTCTAGTTCCCTGTTCTTCCCCATTCCTTTTTATCCTACTGTTTGTGTTTACTGAAGCAGCTACACAAAACAAAAACTTACTGCCACACTATGCCATGACCTGCACACAGCTCAAGCTTACACAATCTCCACTTCTGCTTGCACTGTTGCAAAATCATCTTCATTTTTTTCTGCAATAGTTACAACCCTTAAAACTCAGTAAGAACTCATAATGGTTTGAAGGTGTTTAAGATATTCCAGTCAGGAGAGATGAAGAACTGCACCAGAAGAATCACTCCCTTACTTGATAGATATCTTATTATTACAGTTACCATTACAACTCTGTTCAGGCTTTGTACCCTTAACTTCAGCAAAATACTTCTAGGGTGAACACCTGTTGGCTGTTCACATCTACATTCCGTTCTAACAGACTTTTCCACACTTAATTCAGCAATGGTTGATTTTAACAGCCTTCTAAACATGATCGCAAAGGGACTGAAAGCCACCTGACAGCTCTTCACTCTCACATTATAGAACCAAGGTACAAAACTATTGTATAACCTCTTATATTTTTGCCCAAGTGCTAATTTTATAAAGAACACTGTCTCTGGGAATATTCAACTATTTTTTATAATCCAGGTATTTCTACTCAACTTATTCATAGATCAGGTTTTTATTCACTTTTATTCTAACAAGATGACAGACTGATTCTAGCATCGTGCTATTTCTGCATTTACTGACAATGAGTTTTCCTGCTACCTGATGATGTTGATTTTTTTCAAGGAGAATGTAATACAAGTCATAAAATAAGTATTTCATGGTTTTCTCCTTTCTGTTAGTTCAGTCAGAGTTTTCTGGTGCTATACAGTATAACCATTAATCCTGATATACATTGAGTGTTATTGGGGAATTGCATGGAATTGCAGTCATTTTTAGCTGACATGATTTCACTCAATTGTCACACTGCTTTAAGACCTCATAAACACAAAACCCCATATTGTTGTGCGTATGTACACATAGGGTATATTTTTATGCCTCAGTTTTACAAACTAACAGTGAAAATTACTACTTAATAGTGTGAGACAGGAGTTTTCTTCAGTTGTGAGTCTACCTCATTTGTGTCCTTGACAACAAACAACACTATGATTACAGACTTCAAAAATAATTGATGTGCTCATATGGAAGTTAATACTGGACTTCAGTATTTTAAAAATAAAATATTTTTGTCTCTTTTGAATTTGGAGCATCTAAGAACACTCTGAAAAATACAAGTTTTAGCACTTTAGATATTTTTCTGCTACCTCCTATGAATAAGACTATCTTGTTTTTTTACAATTCACTTGCTAAATTTCCTTCTCAAAGTCGTGCGTGCAGTTTGCCTTTCTCAAAGAATTTGAAACATGCATTTTTCGTAAAAATTCTCTATTTTGAGAAGGCATCTATTTAAGCTGAAAAAACCATCACATCAGAGTCTTGGATATGGCAAAACTATGGTAAGAAGCAAATATGTGCAGTGGTTAGAAAGGGATGGACTGATAAATACCAACAGCCTATTGTAGTCCTGAAAATGTCAGTCAGGTATACCAGCCCTTGTCAGACATGGTATTTCATATAGACTGCAGGGCAAAGAGAATTTCTGCTGGGACTCCAGCATTTCCATTTAGACAAATGCATTCTACTGTTGACTGCATGATTGTAGTTTCTTACTCAGCCTCTCCTGCCTGAGCTCATGCACCAAATGGCTGATATCTAATTAGCTGGTGATAACTTGCCCAGATTCAAGCAAAGTATTTGTGATAGGTCATTGCACAATAATCCAGATTTGTTTTTTATTGATATATATGTGAAGTTGCTTTAAAGAGGCATTGATATTCCAGAAATGGGCTGGGATTTTCACATTCTGACATTTTCACGCCTTCATGCCTGCAACTAAGATCTTAAATATAGATGTGTGCAGGTAATGAAGAATCTAGCATTATCAGCATAAAAACAAACACACACTGGGCACAGTCCATAGCGAACACAGACTTGACATCAGCCAGCCACAAGGCAGCTTCTCTAAAAGACCACATAACCACTCAGCCTGTTGCTAAATCTGACTTAAGTGGAAGCAGTTCATACAAAGCACAGCCCAGCATTACGCTTCTGCACGCACATGGCTCGCAACCCATAACTTGCCTAAGGCCAGAAAACACCGGCATGGAAGTCTGTAAAATACTATGTAGATGTGCTCATAAATAGTATTTAAAGCCACAGATTCAGAAAAATGATCCTAGCATGACTCATGCAAAATATGCAAAATTCATTTTTCAAACCAGACACTACTGTGTAAATGGCAGCAGGAAAACCAGGAATCATTCAGAGTCATCTGCTGCTTTAAAGCTGTGACCTATATCTAGCAGCCAAGGAAAAGACATTAGAAGACAGAGCTTTATAACAACAGGAGATTATTAGGCATAGCAGAGAAACAATTGCTTGTTGCAATTACAACTTCAAAGCAGAATTTAACTCTGCCATCTGCACTGTGCACCTCTTTTGTGTGTTTTGAACTTGTTCCATTATGAACCTCCCAGTGCTGTCACATGCCATCTATCCAAGAGTGCTATGTGCTGCCAACATGGGATTTACAAGATGGGTCAAAGAGGAAAATTTTGCCATAACATGCAAAAGCAAGGAAAAAAAAATCCGGCACTTGAAGAAAGCTAATGAAAATGTTGATAATTAAGGGGATGCCCTTGATACAATTCTGCTATCCAACTTTGCTATATCCTGTAATTTTTCCACTTCATAGCATTTATCAGGTTCATACGCAAGGTACCTTGTTTAGATGCTGGAAAAGATGCTGCCATGCCATCTGACATGAGCTTTGTCCTGGGAGCCAGAAGTTTCTTTCCTCCAAATAATAGACTATACTGAGGTAGTTGCACCAAAGATTAGAAAGCATGTTCATAAGATATTCATAAAAATTTATCCATCTTATGACCAGAACAATTTTTTAAATGAATGACTAAAACAAGCAACATCCCCTCACCTGCTCAGGGCAGATTTACCTATGGAATAACCAATACACACAGAAAATTTCCCAAAACAGATTTTCCTGAGGGATTGGGGGTGTTGGGGGAAAAGAAGAATATATATACAAACACACACTGCTGTATTTTTGAATTCTGATATGGCAAGCAAAGCAGAACAAAAAACATCTGTCAGTTCCACACACCAAAGCCCAGCTCCCATATGCCACTCCATCTCAAGAGAGGATTACTGTTTTAATATGCTGAGTTCATATCATCTCTTCTGCATTCAGTGGGCAAACCAACCAACCAAACAAACAAAAATACCTATCTATACAATTTGATTTAACCCTGATCCATGCACACAGCCCCAGAAGTGGCCTTTCTGCAGGGAAATTGTGTGCTGACCAGAAGAAAACAGGCTACTAAGCAATGGTAACTGCAACTGCTGCTGCTGCAGCCTCTGGCCAAACTTCTGCTTGCTACAAACCCCCAGAGCCACTCTGACCAGGTAATCTGCACAGCCATAAACTCACCAGCTCCTCCAAATCTCTGTCATATTATTTCATACTGCTTTTGCAAGTGGGTTTATTCAGTGATACAGCACTGGTCCCTGCTTCTGCAGTGAGCTTTCTGTTGCCATGGAAGCAATGAAACCACAGCCATTGCCTGTGTCCAGCACTTACCAAAGCCTGGTAAGCAAAGGCAGACTTTGCTGCAGGGGGAAGAGAGCACCTGGACAAAGAGACAATGGCCTGCAGTCCCATTTAATGCAGTGCAATTTTGCCAACACACTAGATTGTACTGGAAAAGAATTTCAAATCATGTTTCTAATAACGGTGGCAGCTACTGCCTGCCTAACAAGCACAGAGAAAGGTGCTTTCTTCCCCTCAAGAAGTTTCACCAATAATGCTTCTTTAGGGGGCCAAGGTCTTGGGTCAAACTGAGCTCTAAAAAATCAATTTGCAGTCACCAGGGGCACCCACTGGCTGCCTGGTTTTCTTTTTGTTTGCGATGGAGTAATAAATCACTCCTAAGAACTCATTCTAGATGAGTCAGAAGAGGCCTATAGTCCACATCTATGAATTTCATATTTTAGTTCTCCAACTCCTTTAAATTTTTTTTTATGATCTTGATTGGTTTTGCTGAAGCAAAGCATAAACAAACAATTTTATGCTTTATGCTGAATGTTCCATGACACGTCTCTGAGTTTGCTTGAGGGTGGGTAGAAAAGCTGTCAGGAGTAGTGCAGATCCTGTACATGTGACTATCCAACACAGATGCATTCGTAAGTCTCACATCACCACACTCTCTTGTAAGACTATCGTGACTGAAATGGACAGGAGGTGTTTCTGAATTAGTTACCACCAACACGATTTCCTTTAGGAGATCGTATGGATGAGACACTCCTTGTGGTGGACTGCCCCTAGACAAACACCAGGTGTCTACCCAAGCCTCTCTATCACTCCCCTCCTCAGCTTGAGAGGGACAGAAAATATAACAAAAGGCTCATGGATCAAGACAAGAACAGGGAGAAATGACTCAGTAGTTACTGTCTTGGGCAACACAGACTAGACTTGGGGAAATGAGTTTAATTTAGTATCAATTTATTAGTAAATTTACTGCCAACCCTACTGGCAGCTAGGAATCCATTCCTGGCAGCACATCAAGGCTGAAATGGTGAAGTGGCACCTTATCTGTACCTTGGTTACTTATTCCTGAGAAAGTGGCTGTTCAAGCTGAGTCTCAAGTGAGGACCTACGTTAAAGCCTAGGAGAGGGGTGGGAAATGCACCCTAGACATGTCCATCCTTGCCCATCAATGTCACCTTTAGACTAGTGTGGGACAGACCTGCCCCACGCTGGGACACGGGCACTGATGAGCTTTCTTCTCCTCTGTTTGACTAGAATCCCATGAGCTGCGAGAGTCACCGAGCCAGCCATGCCAGAGCGTGCTGACAGCAGATGCAGCTCTCCAGGTCACAGGTTTTCAGGAGTGCCTGATGCCTCTTTGTGAGGCTGGGGATGATGAACAGCCTTTTGCAGAAGGTGCGCTGAGGGTGAGGAGCTGTGTCACCAGGTGAAGGAACTACAGGAAGAAGTAGACAGGCTACTTAGTATTCGAGTGAATGAGCAAGAGATAGACTAATTATTTTCAGAGACACTACAGTCTCAAGACTTTTGGGAGTCTTGAACCTCCAGTGTAGTGGAGAAGCAGGTGAACTCAGAACCCTACAGGGTAACTAGTCAAAGGACTGTTAGTCAAGGGTCTGTTAAAGGTGAAGGCTAGAACTAGGTCACTGTGTATACCAGGAGGAAGGCTCATCTTCCTTCCCAGCATTTGACTGGCCCATGGAAGTGGTCACAGCCCCAAGCCTGACAGAGTTCAAGAAGCACTTGGACAATGCTCTCAGGCACATGGTGTGACTCTTGGAGATGGTCCTTTGCAGGGCTAGGACTTGGTCTTCATGATACTTGTGGATCCCTTCCAACTCAACATGTTCTGTGATTCTGTGGCAATGTCTGTCACTGACAGAAAGTAACTAGTTCACCTTCAGTTAACTCATATATAACCCTCTCCTAGCTCTATCAGAAACAAACACAGAGAATTAGCACAACTCTTCCTGCCCTTACAGCAGTCACACAGCTTGCATGGTATCCCTCCCACCAGACACATCTTTATAGTGAGTTTGTAGAATAGAGGCTGGCTACTACCTTTTGCTTCACTGTATCTATCATAAATGCACTCCTAATGGGCCTTTAGGCAGTCCAATGATAATTTATAGGAGGAATTTTTCCAGTTTCTAAAGTTACATCACACTGGGGGGGGGGGGGGGGGGGGGGGGGGGGGGGGGGTTGTTCATTTCGCCTGAGAAATACCTGATCCCCTTAACTCTCCCAGAATGAAGCAATTGTGCGTGAAACAGGCAGAAAAAGTACTCTTGAATAATTTTTATTAGAGTGTGCTGATTATTTTCAAGACAGATTCGTGATTTCAGAACAATCAAGGCTGATGCAATAAATGCAATTTAGGTGTTAACACTCATTACCTACTCTCCCCAGTAATAGTTACATATTTGGCAAGAACAAAATCTTACAACAGCTATTCAATTCTTGCTGTTTTCCTTGGGATAATCCACCAGCAAAGTTAACAAAAAGAGACTTTTTTTATTTAAAGGCTAGACTTGTACTGATGGATATGAACCACTGGACATCCCCACGCTACTCAGAGTAATTTCCTGGAATTTAGTGCTGATAGACAGGCACAAATCTCCTCTGCTCAGAGCTCCTCTGTTCCGAATAACCCTCCTGGCTACCTCCACTACCTGGAGGCCCCTGACGTGCCTTTTACAAGGCTGCCAACAATTGTCCTGATTCCTGAGCCAGCAGAAACCCTGTAAATCTTTCCTAACAGGGTTAAGACAAGAATATGTGTTGGTATGGCAACGTGTGTTGCAGCTCTCAAAAGTCTTTTTCAATGATTTGGAGTCAGACTACAGATTTACCTTCCACACCTGCCTGCAGGCATGAAGTACATTTCTGATTTTACCCTCTCATAAAGCTTGTCTACTCAGTGCAGAGCATGGATTGGCATATCCACTCTGGATAAATTAAAAGAGAACAGCTAGGAAAGAAAAGGGGCTGATGAGAATCTTCACCTCCACTGCCATAGCAGCCAAAATACTAGCAACCATCTGAACAAGAACAGCAGGTATTTTCCCATTTTCCCCTAAAAGGAGAAAGACAGGAAATAAACAACTGCTTGAGTCACACTTCTCTCCTTGTACATTAAAGCTGAACAACACAATGCAAGAACAAGCTAATAGGCACAAGACAACTTTTGCAGACCTTATTAATGTGCTGCAAAGAATGAAACCGCTATCTTTCACAGAGAATTCCTGCAGGCCTTATCTCATTGACATCAACAGGAGCTTGACTGAGAAAAGGCTGCAAACTTTGATCCATAAATAGGATCTTAGCACATTTCACCATGGAAACAATTGCTCAGGTTAATTCTGTTCTCTTCAAGACTCTAGCAGGAACCGCACCAGATACTTCATAGACCAGAGAAATCACATGCCTCAGTATTGCACATGGGGTTGAAGAGCTCAGTTTGGCTCAGTCCCAGTCACGCTACTCCCCCTGACTGGCACCAAGACTGAGGTGAGCTGCCATTAGCATCTTGATTTCAAAAGGAGTACACCTGCAAGAAGAGAACGTTGGTTGTATAGGAATGCTATTCCTTGGAACGTTCTACTACTCTGTTACAGGAAAAAAAAATTCCCAGGAACAAGATAAAGACTCCTCAAGGAGCATCCCGAACAGCCCGATGCCCGCAGGGACGCCGTCCGGGTCTCTCAAACCCGCACGCGCACGTACAGATCTGCCGCGGCCAAAGCATCCCCGCGTGTGCGCGCACCGCCCGGGGCTCGGCCGCCCCCCGCTCCCTGCGGGCCCGGCGCGAAGGGGTTAATTTTGCCGGGACCCCCGCCCGCCGAGCAGCTCCTGACGTCAGCCCCGCGCTCGGCGCAGCGCTCGGCGCGGCGGCGGCGGCGGGCGGAGGGCGGAGGGGACCCGCGGAGGGACCCGCGCCGGGCGGGCGGGGGCGGCGAGCGGCCGGGGCAGCGCTTGGCCGCGGGGCCGCCGCCCGCAGCCCCGCCAGCATGTCCGCCAAGGAGCGGCCAAAGGGCAAAGTGACCAAGGACAGCGTCACCCTCCTGCCCTGCTTCTACTTCGTGGAGGTGAGTGGCCGCCACGCCGAGCGGGCTGGCCGGGGGCTGGCGGCGGGCGCGGGGAGCGGAGCCGATCCCATCCGATCCCATCCGATTCTCGGGCGACGCGGTGCACCCGCGGAGAGCGAGCTCGCCTCGGTGCGCTTCCCGCACCTTCTGCTGCACAACCCTTACGTGATGGTTTGCCTCGCCGAAATCAGCATCGAAGGTCCCGATAAGGAGCAGGCATGAATTAATCTCATCTTTCGAGCCTTTTGAAGCAGGAATTATTTCTAAGAATTACTCTGAACATGAAAGGATTGCTCAACTAAATCGGGCTATGTGCACAGGAACCTCTCGGGAGGAAGACATGTTTCAAGAAGGGCTGGCTTCCCAGGCAAACGCTGCTCGCTTTGATAGAATAAAAAATCACGTTCGTAAGGGAATATTTAGAAAAATAGAAATGTGCTCAAATAGGTAATCTCTGGCGGGGGGGTTTGGGTTGTGGGGGTTTTTTTGTTTTGTTTTTTGTTTTTTGCTGACCCCTGAAGTATGTGTTTCCTCTATCATAGCTAAAAATGTCTGTTTGAAAACAGAATGAGGTTTTCGGCACATCTTCTAGGGCAAAACCTGCTATGGCTGCTCAGCTGGTAGCAGGTGGAGTTGCAGAGACACTGGCTGCTTGATGTGTCACTTGGAGGCACTTAGCCTCTCTGGAAAGTACAGCCACTTAGGTACTTGTGGAAGATCATGAGTAGACACAGTTTAAGGTAAAGAAACCGATGTGATGTGGATTTGTTTAATGGCACAGCAGAAAGAGGAAGGTGAAAATGTTTTATAGGTTGAGTAAAGTGTTTCATGTGACCCTACTCACGGGGAAGAGAGCCTGAGGCACTTTGGGGTACCTAACTTAGGTAGGAAACAGATTGTGAAAATAGCATGAAGAACTTAATGGTAAAATACAGTGTAAGTTAACTATACCTGGCACTCAAAAGCATAAAATAATGTATAATACTTAATGGATAAAAATATGAAAATGTAAGTGTAGGCTGAAATACAAAACAAAATATATTTTCTCTCAGATGCTTTTGAAGGGCTTTGGAGGTTCTCCAGAAGGGGGAAGGGAGCTGGGTTCAGAAGGAATTTTAAGTAACAGTGGAGTGTTTCTGTTCTGTAAGTATCTGGATATGGTCAGCACCTAACACCAAGCTGCACCAACTGGAAAGCTTAACCGAGACTGGTTATATGGAGGCATCAGGCTCATCCTATCAATGTGATTAGGCCTGCTCAAGAGAAGCTCTTTGATGGAAGGCACTTGCTATGCCATATATCTTATATTAGCTTTGCATAGGAAAAGGTAAGGGGCTTCTTTACTCTCTGTGCCCTCTTTGCTGCTTTGGGAATCCAGACAGGAAGGGAGATTGCTGTACCTCAGCCTGAGGAGGACTCTAATGCTGGAAATGGTGTAGAGGTCCTGCAAGTCACAACAGAACTTGTGTTGTTAGGTGGGCTGTGCTTTGGCCTGCAGCAAGATGGGATGAGATGCAGAGCAACAGCACAAAGTGTGTGCCTGGCTGCTCTTAAGAGTTGCTAAATGTAAAACTGATTGCACACGTATACTTTCCCCAGAAGCTCGCTGCAGCTGGTATAAGGAATAGGGTAAAGGATTCTGTGAGCCGTGAAGAACCTGCACTGAGCTCTGCTTACAGTTCCCACATGAGGCAGGTGAGCTCTCCACTCATATCTGGACTGGTAAGCCCTCAGCAAGTCATTTCAAGCTTCATTTAAAAACAGGTGGAGATCTTTTCAACACCCAGTTCCTCTGATGGAGTCAAAGTCCTCAAAAAACAGAAACATCTTCGAATGAACTTTTAAGACTTCTATGTTATTCAGTCACAGGAGCTGTGAGGAGCCTGTGTGAGCCCTTCCCCACCAAGAGTCATTTCTAATTATTGAACTGCAAACTTACAGCCCCTCTTGAACTGAAAAGTAAAAGCAACATCAAGAGAAAAAATGGACTGCAGTACACCTGAACCTAAAGATTGATTAGGAAACTTTCTGGTGAGTTATCAGCCCTGTCCCATTACATAGCAGGAGGATTTGAAACCATTTCTCACTTTTCCGTTGAGTACTCAAATCACTTGGGTGAAAGGGTGGCAACAATTCATGTGATACTTGAAAGGAGCATGTAGTTTGTGCTCGCTGTGAACGCCCACTCACGCTGGCACACATGCGCACTAGTTCTAATCAGACTAACGAGAATGCCTTTCTAAAGCTTTGGAGCACAGCAAATGCCAGCACTTCAGCAGCATCAGGGAAAGGACATGACGACTTAAAATCTTCTGTTGTGATTGGCTCGAACAGAACCAGATTAAGTTGTACTCCATAAAGAGGGATTTATTCAGAGACCATTTAATTGCAATGAGAAGTTTGCAAGTGTAAGGGACAGAGGAGTCATCCAGTGTGGTTGATAGGCATTACCATGTAATAAGGATTTCCTTTGTAAGCAGGAGGTAAGGTCCTAATGCAATCCAACAACAGCCAACTACTTAAGCCCAAAACTTACCTACTTTAAACAGCGCTTTTGAATTTTAAAGCTTTTACTTTCATAAATGGATGGTAAGAAACAGGCTTTCAACCTCTTGTCTTTGAATGCTGTTGATTCTTTTATATTTCTTTTCTTTTGGCACTCATCCACTGTTATTTTCCTTCTCCTGTTCATAGCAGACAGTGTCTTCCCACTCTGAATTGCAACAAAAAAAAACTCTACAGCCCATTAAGTTTCCACCTTCAAACAAGAGAAATAGGGCTTGCTGACATCTGCTTTCCAGCAAGACCTATTTAGAAGGTCTAGGCCCAAGGAAAAGCACATTGTTAAGAAAATACATTTCTAAAAATGTGGGGTTTTTTTTTTCCCTTGAATGCTAGACAAAAGTATAGACTTGGAAAAAAAGATGTTGAGTTAAAAGTTAATTTTTTTTCAATATGGTAGGAAAGGGATGTATTCATGTTATACAAGTGAAATATATTTTAAAGAGTGAAATTAGTGAAATAATACATGTAACTGGCCAATATAATGCAGGCATGCAGAGCCTTAGAAACAGCATCACACAAAAACAGTTCTGACACAGGCGTTAGTCAACTGTTAAGTTGAAAGAATGTGTTATGAGTGAGATTAACTCCAGTAAACAAGTGTGTTTAGCGGCAGTGACTTTCAGGCTTAGCTAAAAATATGATTACATGGAATGCTGGCAGGCCAACCACCCTGGAGAAAAGAAGACTGAGACCTCATAGCTGTCTGTAGCTTCCTCACAAGGGAAACAATGAGGGCCAGCAACTCCTCTCTGGTGACAAGCAACAGGACCCAAAGGGAATGGCAGGAAATTGTGTCGGAGGAGGTTTAGGGTGGATATTGCTCAAAGATTCTTCACCCAGAGAGCGGCTGAGCACTGGAATGGGCTCCCCAGGGAAGTGGTCACAACAACAAGCCTGAAAGGGCTCAAGTGTTGGGACAGCGGTGTCAGGCACCTGGTGTGACTCTTGGAGATGGTCATGTTCAGGGCCAGGAGTTGGTTTTCATTGGTCCCTGTGGGTCCCTTCCAACTCAGGACATATTCTATGAACTGATGGATAATTCAAACTGGCAGGTGTTTCCAACAAAAGAGTTAAAACATAAAACTAACATGGTCCTCTTAAGATCATTAGAGCTGTTCTTCATTTACACAGGAAAAACAAAAGGAGAATGAGGCTAGAGCTTTGAAAGACAGGGAAATGGAAAGAAAATGAAGAGACAGCTTCTGAAAAATGTGGATGGGTCATTCTCTAAAAGCATTAGAGGCAAATAAACGTTATGAAGTAAATCTCAACACATTTTCAATTACATACTTTCAAGTTTCATGATTCATAAAATAAAGTAACTTGATGACTTACCCTGTGTCTCGTAAGAATGTTTTAGAGGTTATTTTAAAAGACTGGCAATAGTTCTGCTTAGCAGATCCTCTGATTAGCACACACTCCCGAGAGCTGAATAATTTTAGATTGCCTTGTGCACACTTACCTGAAGGACATGGTAATCATCACCATCAGGCAGTTAGGCCTCTTTTATTCCTAATTATGCTTAAGGCATTTTAGGGTTCTGTAGACTGACTGTATGGATTATCTGAATTTCATTTGCATAGCTGAGAAAGACAAAGCTTTCCATGAAAATTCATAGTCCCTCTGGCCTAGTGGGAATTGCTTTTCATGGTAAAAAGTCTACATACCTCTGGGAGATCTTGAAAATGAGTATTCCTGGAGTAAGTTTTGTGTTTTGCTAACTGACTTTGTTTTCAGCATATTTAGAGTATATCATTACTATATTCACTTAGAGAAGAAATATTGATGTCTTGAATTTTAATATCAATCTGGAAAACTTCCAGAGTTACATAGTTTCCATTCCTGGCAGAGTGGTCACACTTTGGAGTCAGGACAGACAGATTTCTCTCGGTGAAGGAAATAGACTGTCTTTACTCATGCTCTCCCATTTAAAAAACTCCTGGTTTAAATCCTGTTCTCATAGAAGTTGCATAAATTTTGCTTTTGACTTCAGTGGCATTACTGCTTCATCCAGTGCCTAATATGTGGGAATGCAAAAGGTCAAGGTGTTGTCAATCTGCATGAATTGATGCATTTATTCTCCAGCTAAATTGTGTTGCTGTAGCAGAGCCTTCATCTGCTGGTTGTGTAACTTCCAGGGATTAAAATTGGAGACATTTTAGACACTGTCCCTTGTGCAGTTAATTTTTCTTCCTTAGGTTGTCTTCTAGGCTCTGTGTTCTTCCTTAGGTTGTCTTCTAGGCTCTGTGTTATGAATTAATATGGATACCGCAGCTTTTTATACATTTTCCAGAGCTCAGCCAGGTCTTAATCAGTTTGGAAACATTTCTTCCAGTAGTAGAGGACCACTTATTTTCCTTGTTCCCCAAAGGAGTTGGAATTCTCACCATCAGAAAGCACAAAGATCTGTTATTGTAGAACTCCAGGCTGCAGAACTCAGGAGGTCATGAGACCCCACTGAAATAAGTGCGTGCAGAGAACGGCCACTGTGTCTCAGTAACAGATGCTTTACTTCCTTTTGTTTCTAACATGCGCTGAGTGAGCTGGGCTTGAAACATCATTTCATACTCGGTAGCACTTCTCAGTCACATCTGGAATGCTTTTCAGCTGTTCAGCCATGCATGACCCACAATATTTAAATTACAATGACCTGCAAGTAATGTATAGGTGTGACTGCAAAAAAAAAAAAATAAAAAAAAAAAAAAAAAAAAAAAATCAAGGGAGTTCAGTGATTAGAATAAGAAAGAGAATAGGCTGTAGGAATAAATCTTTCTTCCTAAGAACAGGATGTTTGGCTCTAATGTTAAGAATTAAACTGTAATGCTGTGCCTTAGAGGCACGGTGTAGTCATATTCCTCTCTAGTTTGGCTTTCTGTTATACTTAAATTAACTGGGGGCTGCCCCCAACAAAGATCACCAATGGCAGAAAATGAAATTATCCTTTTGCTACTGTCAAAGTAGCATAATATTTTCCAAACACGACTTTTTCTCTCAAAAGAGTCAACCACGTGTGAGAGGAGAAGGAGAAATACACTGAGCTCTCTGCTCATTGAGCTGACCTAACCATGCGGCTGGCTCTCAGAGGATAGATGTCAGATGTGTTTATAAAGCTGCATTACAGACCAATATCCCCAAAATATTAGGAGGCTATCTGAGACCTGAGGAGACTGCTATACACTCAGAGCAGCTGTATAATTCATTGGCCAAGTCAACAATGTTGCATCCTCCCTGTCACTTCTGTGCTTATGGAAGAGCTGTACAGCCTAAACAGTACCAGCTTTTAGCAGGAGATGGCCATAAATGGGGAATGAAAAGAGAGGTGTCACACCTGTGCCAAGGCTGTCTTTGGAAAACAAATGCAAATGCCATGAGCTAAATGTCCCTTCTGGTTTTGGCTATGTGCTTGGCACTTGTGGAGTTTGAGACGTTCTCAGTGAAAGAAGGCCCTGCTTCCTTCTCAGTACAGCAACATCCTCTTGACCTAATATTTCCAGTAGTAAAAGAAGGCCTGAATATGTTAGAAATTAATGGAGATAAATTTTTCCAAATTACTACCTCTTCTAAAAATTTATAATCCTACCATCTGTGATCTTCATTTATAGTGGTTAAAAATCTATTACTTTGGAGCCAAAGTTAATAAAAACCAGCATATTGTGGAACCTTAACATGCACAGGAGCTGAGCTATTACAAATACGGTATCTTGTCTGATGATCCTGTCACTTGAAAGTTCAGTTTGTAGGGAGTTCAGAAGTGGCTGAACAGCATGGGAGAAAGCCACTGGAGAAGGGTTGGCACCTACAGGATTAAATTTTTTTTGTAGGTATGGAAATCAGCATTAGAGAGTACAACAAATTGTAGCATTGTGTAGGGACTGGCAGCTTTGTCCCTAAGAGATGAGGTTTTTGAAGAAACTTCTAGCTGAAATTTGTTGACACTGACCTGAAAACAACTGCCTTTTGTTAAAGTGCTGCTGTTCTTAATTTACCATAACATTGCAGCAGGAGCATAAAATAAATTTTGAAATCAACAGTACATGTAATATCCTAAATCTCATTGTATGTAGTTATTAACTGATTATAACAATCAGTAATTAATTGATTGTAATTATAATTGGTGTAATCAAACAATAATAATTAAGATAAGGAGTTGTCAATTATGTTTGAAGTCACACTGAAAAATTTATTACTGGTGGTTTTGTGTTTTAAATTTCTGGCTGAGAATTTACTTTAAACACATATATTTAATATATATAAAATATATAACATAGAAAATTTGTAAAGTATTTATAGATTACTCCTCTCCAAAAAAATATTTTTAAAACAATTTTTATTTTGTTGGTTTCTCCCTGTGTAATTGCTGCTTCGCATATATTTTTAAAAAACAAAAAAGAAAAAAGCACTTTTAGGGTTACTGTGCATTTAGCATGACTGAGATTTCTGAAAGAAATAGGAATTGTATCACTGATATATCAGCTCTAGTTTTGGTCTTACACATACTGAGACTTTCTATTAAGATCTGGCAAAAGATAAGACATTTGAAGAGTTGCATAAAACTAGCTGTTGTATTTCCAAAGCTAGACTGTAATTGGCAGTCACAAAACTATTAAGTTAAATTCTGAAACCAGTGCTGGAAATACAGATAACTTAATTTTCCAAAATGGTAATTATAATAGATTTCAGAGACATCTGGGATTTGAAATTCAGCTTTAGGTTGAAATTAAAACAAATAGCATTAAGTCTAGGAGAAGAAAGACCGTAGTATCATGTATCTGTACATTATTTCCACAAAAGTTAGACAATGGTGAGGCACAAGTACTGTAGAGAAAAGACTAACTCCTTATAGCTTCAGGCCAGATGAAACCTGCATCCAGAAAAGGGACAAGGAGCAACAGAAACTCAAGTTAGGCAGAAAAGCAAAAAGAAGGCTTTTGTTTTCTTGCATACAGATAGAAGCCTTAAATTTCTGAAAAGACTGAATGCCTTTTTTAATAAGCCTGAGACATTTAAGAATTAAGTTTAGAACATAAATTAAATCTAAAAATCTTGCTTTTCTGTTAAGCTAGTCCCCTGCTCTATAGGCATCCCATGCTTAGTAGTCTCTCTTCACAGTCATGGGTTCTCAAAAACGAGAAAATGGCAGAATTCATCAGCCATATTCTGGTGCCATTTCTTAATACTGACCTATTCTGGAAGGTGTTCAATCACAGTAATGACCTCAGTATTGACCCCTGTCAGAATAAGAGAAATCTATCCTCTTTCCATTCTCTCCTCCTGTCCATTGTGAATCTCACAGCAAAGTACAACAGGACAACCAGGGTGGTTGAAAGCTGCAGTTGCTGTCAGTATTTGCCTAAGGAACGCCTTGTCTCCTCCAACCCACTACAGCCCTTTTTCTTGTCTCATCCATCTGGTGTGCCTTGTCATTTAGACCATGAATTCCTTGGCACAAGGATCTGCATTTATGATAAATTTAATAAAATCTTGTCATGGGAACTAAGCATAGTTATTAATTAGACCATCCTTCTCTCAAGGACTTGGCTGATACATATTTTTTTGTGTGTGTTGTGAAACCAATGGCATTCATTTGCTATCTCTTTGAGACAATCCTGTTTATTTACTTGATTGCTTACAAAGATTCCCAATTCCCAGAAAACAAGAGAAACATCAGGAGGAAGCTTCCTTACTCAGGAATCCTTTGCTTTCTGTGGAAGGGTTGCAGAACAACCTAAGAATTCAAGAAGTTCCTAGCCATCCAAGTCTAAAAATTATTTACAAAATATAAAATATCCAAACACTGTATCAGGTATCCCATAATCCTTTCTTTCAAGAGCTGGGCTAGTCATACCATCTTTAGTCTGCATCTGGCAAATCATGTCTTGACTTTCTCTGAAAGCTACATCCATGCTGCTTCTCTCTTTTCTGCCCACCTTTTATACAGGCAACATCACGACGGGATCTGGGTATGAGTTCATGGTAAGGGAGAACACCCAGACAATACAATGTTGCAAAGCAAAAGTCACATAACTGCAACTTGCAGAACAGGTTCAGACACCTGAGTATGTGACATTCCATGGCTGAATTCTCACGAAGCCCATGAATTTTAAGATGTTATTTTCCTGAAGATAAATAGGGACTTTTTGCTTCTTTAAGTGGTGATGAATATGAGGATGAATAGGAGTACAAGGTATAACTAGCAGTGTACAATTTTAGAGAATTTATAGAAGACAGGGATTTGCAGGTTCTGTCCACTCTGAGAAGATGTCTCTACTAAGTCTTGACCTTCCACTGACCCATTTGCAAGACTGCTGCTGTCACACCGGACCTGTATTCCTGCATTACAGAGATTGCAGTGTGGTGGAGTTTTAGGTGTAGGGTAGGAGATGGGGCCATGTACTGGTACTGGGGACCTCAAGGTTATAAACAACTGACCCAGTGGTCAGATGAAGAAATGCAGAACTGCAGCTGGCAAAACTGATGGGTAACAGATCAAAAACAAGAATCCATCATATGTGAACCATGCCACACATAGTAAATTGGGATGTAATGTGAAAAGACAGACCAAGAGAGAGGAAGATGTAAAAGTGCATTAGCAAATACAAAAATGAAGCAAAGTAGTTCCTAAAGTGAAGAATCCCCTTCAACATTATACTGCTCCTGAGAAAGGATTTGGGATGCGCTACACTACAGCTCATTTTATACTAAACAACTACTTGTTATTGCTGGATATAAATACAAAAATCATGCAGAGATGTACCATAGAAAGATATGAAAGTAAAACAAATTAGCCATAGCCTGATTTCTAAGGTTTAAGGACAAAGTCTGTTGGATGAGCCTCAGTCCTGAGTCCTTGTAAACTCAGTACAAAACCTGTAGCATGTTAGTAGGAGTGATGATATTGTGTTTAGTGGGCTACAGCTCTACGGGTTCCTTCCTTCATACATTCAAAGTAATGGAAAACTAATCTTAGGCAAGTTTTAACAGAAACATTTCCATGTTCTTGGGGGTGCCCAAGCAATTTTGGGCACAGAGGTTAAGCAGTAACCAACTTCTGAGTTTTGGGCAGGCTTCCATGCATAGGCTGTATCCTATGACCTGTAGCAAATTGTGCTTGCACTGTGCATCCTCAACAATCTTAATCCTCACAAGTAAACCAGAAGCACTCCAAAATGACTCCCAGAGCAATCATAGTATGTCCCACAGAAGAGAGATTGAGAACTCTTATCCCTCACCTCTGAACTCTTCTCTCAGCCACCTCTTCTTTCAGTCCTGTGTGACCTATTGTAATAGCTGTCCTGGCCAGAAGAACAGGAAGGTGGCCAGAAGAAAGATTTGTTACCTGCCCCATCAGTTCAGAGAAGTTGTTGTGCTGCTGAATGCTGCTTTGGTTTGTCCTACGCTATGTAACACAGCAGGTTTTCTCTTTACAACATCTCTGGGTATTTGCATCCTTGTTGAACTCTTGGAAACAGAAAACATCTTTTCTGATATTTGGACTATTCTTCACTCAATACAGCAAAAGCTTTTAAAGTATTAATAATGTTAATTTTTATTAATAGCAAAATTTTGTGGAAGGTTTTTAACTTACAGTTTAAGAAAATAGCAAGGAGGAAAAAGACCAAAAAAAATCTCTTTTTCAAAAATAAATAGACCACAAATCAAACTTTTTCAGTAGCTATGCTGATTGACCTTCTGACTTTAAGACTCTAAGCCAAACAGGGTTTGACCACTTGGGTCAAACTTTAAATTTACTGGTCTAAATTAAAAGCTAAACAGCCATCTTTCTCCATTATCCATCCAAGGAAGTGAGAATATAAAGACCAATAGTCAGGATTAGTCAAGAATTGACGTTGGGGATTTTATTATTCTAATTAGGCACAGGAAAATTCCTATTCCATTTTGTAATTAAAACAATACACATTCTACCACCTAATTATATTTGACATTTTCAAGGTGTTGGGCGCCAAAGTCTATAATTACAGAAATGTTGCTGCCTTAAGCAGAGCACTCCATAAATATTCATATATTAAATAGCCAGTTATACTGTTTAGAAGACTTTAGAAACATTTGCCTTTTCCTTTTTAGAAATGTTAGAATTTTATATTTGTATTTTTAAAAAGATGGGAAGAAAAATGTCCTTTGGGATCTGACATACTGTATGTAGCAAATTGACTACAGACCTGTTCATTAGTATTGTAAGCAGTTATGTCAGAGATTCATAATCCTTTAGAATTATATCTTTTCTTTAGCAGAATGGGTAATTACAGACAGAAATAACATGGGAGTCCTGTACTGAAGTCATAAAATACTAAAATGAAATTCCTAAAATTCCTTGATTTTTTCATTAATGAGTTACAGCTTACATACAGTAGTTTTAAAAAAATGTTATTCACTGCCTTTTATTTTAGTGTTCCACAATAAAATACCACTAAAAATATTGCCTGGTTTTGATAGCTGAACACTGCCATTTAAGGCAGTTGCCTGCATAAAAATTTTGTGATCCAAGTAGAGTTTACCCTGTGGTTGATGCATAAGCTATTGTTCAAGTAGACTTTCCCATCCTGATGTTGGAGAAATGGAAAAATACTGAAGACGTAACTCTGAATGCAAGGTGTTCCATGAGTGGGCCTGCTCTGTGTTTCCATTCTGGGAAATTAGCCCTTGGGGACAACTTGATAAAAGGGCATAATTTCTCAAAAGAAGGGACAATAGGCATCTGCTTGTTTTGACCATTTAGCCCACTGGAATAAGTTTGTGTCCCGTTGTAAGGTGATTTGCACAATGGGACGTGGGCTCTGACTAAGTCATTAAGTGTGGTTTTCAAATAGTTAATAACAAAAGACGTTGCAAATGTTTCAAGAGTTAAATGTAGTGCAGAAGGGAAGTTGAGAGCTCAAATGCTATGCAGAATTTCACTGTCCTAGCAAGAGCAGTACAGAGTCGGTGCAAGCTCCCTGCACACCAGGACAGGGTACGCTGTGGCAGCTCTTGGGTCCAGAGGCCCCTTACCCCAATCACCAGGGTCTCTGTGCAGGCAGGTGTTGACAGAAGGGCACCCAGTTCCACAGCAATCTAAATTATTCTGTGAGTATGAAGAGTTCAGGGAAGTCCTATTTCATCCTGAACATCTGTGTAATGACTGGAAACAGTCTAGCCCATGCATGCTGGCATTATGGTCAATCAGGCTGCATCCAGCATGAAGTGAGGTTTATATGTATTATATTTTATATGTGTGTGTATATATATGTAATATGTATTATATAATGTATCCTGCTAAAGAACTGGACTTCTTCCTGTGATGGGCAAGAAGCAAGACTTAATTTAGTGGTATTGTGTGTAGTTATTCCATGCATATTTCTGTCAGATTATATAACAGTTATATATTACATATTCACATAATATGTATTACATACTGTATATGTCATATGCTGTGCATAATATGTATGTATGGTGTAGTATGTGAGTGCAAATATGGATGTGTTTGGGTTATACACACATATATATATATATATACACACATATGCACACTATTTTCTGAAGCAAACTTCGTAGATGCCTGGCCTTATTTCTGTAATGATCACAGCACTTAAGGATGCCAATCCACATTTCCTCCCTTTGTACACAATCACAGCCTCTATACTACGTGACATTACAATGCAGTCAGCTTGAGCACAGATATAACCAGACAAGCAACGTTCTTCCATCCACCACCCTCTTCAGATTTTGCTTGGAACACTTTGAAGACAAAACTCACTCTTTTCAAATCAGCACGTCAAAGATAAACTGTTATTTTTAAACAAAAAGTCATATTAAAAGATGTTTTGATTAAATTTAGCTAGAACCCTTCTTTTTTAATCATCCAGAATTACATTTTATGCACAAAAAGCATGGATTTTATAAGCTCAATACCTACAAATCAGAAGATTACCTGTTAATGCATGAAACCATTGTCCTTGTAGAGTAGATTCCGTTCATTATTTTCCCAAAATACATATGGATCCCATTTTACCTCTGCTTTTATATTGCGTTGTAGAGTGGGATGAATGACATTGATTTTAAACAATCAGTTGTTTTTGTAAATGTGAACTGAGCATTGCAAGAATAATATAACTCAAGTATGCTCAAAATCCTTTTGGGACAATCGCTGTTCCTCACAATCACAGAATAGGTGCCCTCACTGCAGTACAGACAGCAGGAAGGACTCTGCAGCTCAGTGGCAGAGCAGGAAGTTGTTCCAATATTGCCTTGTTGGTGGAGGACTCTGGAAAACAGCAAAAAAAAGAGTTTCTGAGTATTAACTGAGGAGAATGCAGAGAATAATCACATCCTGCTGGACACCTCTGAATGCCCTAATGCCAATCTTGGGGGCAGGGCTGCTCTCTTTGTTCACTGATAAACCCAATGGCTTTAAAATGCCTTTTTGCTGTATCTTTTCTTAAATTACTTCCTTCCACAGAGTTTTAGTGGTTGATCCTGTGCTTTAAGGAGTTCGTGGTGAGCATTTGGGTTCCCAGAAAGGCTAACTCTGCTCTTAATAAATTAGTGGAAGTAATTGCAAAGGGTTAGATAATTAAATAGCTGGAGGATAAAAGAATTGTGAACCATAGTCATCAAGGTTCTAAACAGACTGAGTCTTGTCAAAGTTAATTGCTTTTTTGATGGAATTGCAAAATGGATGTGCATTATCACAAATTTAGATTCTAGGGAAGGACTGAATACTGTTTTTCATTAACAATTACTTTGAAACGTAATGCAAAATGGCTTTGATGTAAAGACTGTAATACATGACAGAGATTTGCTAAAGGACCAAAAAGGGTGATTGAAGAACAGCAGAGCGCTGGGGCCCCGCATGGGAGACTGCAGTCCTGATACTTTTCCTTAAAAAAAAAAAAAAAAAATTAAAGTTTTTCTATTAATGATTCCTAGATGAAAAGGCTAAATTATATGTGCTAAAGATTGGGCTGGGTGTTTTGACTAGCTTGGTAGACAGCAGGGTTATTGATATCAACTGAACAGTATGGTATCTCTAGAGAATTAATTATTTAGAGATAGTAAAATAGGCATGACAAGGAGCAGTTAGATATAAACAGCAAACATCAAAGAGATTTATTAACAAACTGTGTTGTCTTTGCAAAAGCATTGCTATTCCATTTCCAAACAGTAATTTGTCACTTTCTTCTCTTCTAGTTGCCAATATTGGCATCTTCTGTTGTTGGCCTCTATTTTCTTGAACTTACTGATGTCTTCAAGCCAGTCCACTCTGGATTTAACTGCTATGACAAGAGTCTGAGTATGCCATACATTGAACCTACACAAGAGTCTGTTCCCTTCTTGATGTTGCTTAGTCTGGTTTTTGCTGGACCATCAATTACGGTAAGTTTGAGTGCTACTGTCACTTAATAATGATTTTGAACAGAGTTCCAATTGGCATAAAGAAAATTGCTCCTTTGGTTTCAGTTAGGCTGTAGGGTGTTATCCAGGCTAGTTTCCTTAGGATTTTAAATTCATTCTTCTGTAACAAAAGGAGATATACTCCTTAGATCATTCCCTGTAGCACTTCATCTGCTCTCACTGTCTCCATGGTGTCTTTCTTTAATGCTAAGAAACAGCATCCACAATTGGATGAGAATAGCTTGAACCCTTCTGTTACGCTGTACAAATATTTGAACTTGTACAGACAGGGCATCTCCATGTTCTCAAATACATCAAAATGCAAGATTTTTTGATTTTTCTTTTTTTTTAAAATGCAAGCTTTTCACAGCCTTGAAATTGCTACTTTTGTTAGAACTAGCTTTATTCAGAGAGAAGGTATATCAGTCTCGTCAGTGAACTCAACTACATTTTCCCAAATAGCATTGAAACACCTCTAAATTGCAAGTTAGTCATTAAGAGCAGGCAAAAGTGGTCTGGTTTAATCATTCACCCAAAGGAAGTAGATGATTTCAACAGAACAGAAATATCCTGTCAGAATGAGCAGCTGGGTCACTATTTTAGAGAAGAGGAAAGTAGAAATTGTCATATATATATATATATATATATATATATGAGAGAATTCATTTTTCTGATTTTAGCAATTCAGATAGGAGCATTATTCTCACACCACTCTCTCTCCACTTGCCAGGCAAATTTGCCATTTGTCTGGCAAGTGAAGAGAGAGATTCACCTTGAGTGGATGATTTCATGCACTTAAAAAACTTGATCAACCTTTTGAAACGATCTTTTCTCCCCCCTGACAGCAATGACTACACATCTGTTAGGCACTTCTCGAAGGCCAGCTCCAAATATATCTCTGCTTCTAGCTCCTCTTAATTCCCTTAATTTCAACCAGTTAATTCATTTTATAATACTATCCAATTTACAGTTACAAAATCTATAAGATGTGACGCTTGTTTAAAAATGATCAAGTGCTGTTCTCTCTTTGCTTTCCAGAATGTTTTTTCTTTGTCTTTTTCTTTTTTTTTTTTTTAAACTGAACAGTTCTTACTGCATTTGGTTTTCGTTGCTTTAGAAACCATTTTTGAAGGATTTTGCACAACCAGCAGGCTAAAAATTACACATTTAGGAGCTGGGAGCTAAGACTCTCAGTGATCCTAGCGCAAATGATTGTTGTAAACACCAAATACTGTGATAAAAGCAAAATGTTAGTATTGGGGTTTGGCTGGGTTTATTAAGTCCTTCTGCTGACAAAAAAATGGACTTTTCTGAAACATCTGTAGAAGGAATCTATTTAGGCTAACTTGGGCTGCAGTAGGTGGTAAAATCTGGCTTTTATTTCAGAGACTTTATATAAAGCCTAGATAATAGCAAACACCTTAAATCAGGATAAAAGATGCTTCTTTCATTATATAGTATTTGTTAAGGGTTTTAATTATAACTCAGTTCTGCATTGCATGAAATTTTGCAATAGAAAATGTTATTCCTGCTTGAATCATTTTACCAGTAATACAGAAAATTTATCAGAAGCATGCCATGTGAGGAACTCAAACCCATACTTGAGCATGCCCATTAAGAAGAAAGTTTGATAAGGAAAGTAAATCCCAAAGCTTCAAAGTACAACTGGCTAAAAGCTGCAAGCCTTAAGAAGGTGCAGTTCCTTTGTATTTGTATGAGCATGAATGTGATGCCTGTGTTAGTTGGAGGCTGGGCAACGACAGTGCAAAATACACAACCTCCTTCAGTGAAAGCACAAAAGACATTGACTCCTTATTATTCAATACCACTTTGGAAGTAAGGAACTAGGGGACATTTTTAGTTACAGAAAATAATTACTGCCTGTATTATTGACATATGTCTTACAGCTTGTGGCATAGATGAAATTTTGTGTATGTATTCAAAAGCTGCAGGAGACTTCAGTGTAGAACACCTGGACTTGAAGAAATTGTCAAGATAGATATTTTGTGTGTGGAACATAGATACATCTGAATTACAGCATGATTTCAATGTGCTTCAATGAACTCTGAATCTGATCTCCTGATAGATTTTTCTCTCTAATTACTCATTCAGAAATGTTAGGACAACTTACTCAATTCTATCTGTGAAGGTTGAAACTCTTATCAACCACTGACTAAAAACCTGCTTAGAGGTACCAATGTCCTTTCCAATGGAGATCACTAGGACATTGATTTGGGAAATCAATTCTCAGGAGAGAAATTCACTGCTGGCAGTTTCACTCCTACTGCCTGCTCTACTCTGGAAGTTTTTTTTTTTCCTTGGAAATGCCAGCCTCTGAATTTTCCTTGACTTAGGCTTTGTTGTTTTTTTGCTCTATCACACAAGCTAATCCATCTGTCTGGTGTCTTCCCTGTACCAGACATTCCCTAGAATTTGGCTTAAAACTATTAGAGTTCTTCTGAGTTTTAAGTTTTGAATACTACTGATTTCTCTGGGAAGCTTCAGCAATAAATTGATCAAATGTAGACAGATAATAGTGGCCACAGTTCTCAGCTAATTAGAATTCCTGAAATAACCCTTACCACTGGCTTTTCCGTGTCATAAGAGAACCTTCACTACTTTGATCTTCCTGGTCAAGAAATTTCAATTTATTAAAACTTTAGCTAATAAAGAGTTAGATTAAGCTTTTCCACTTTACCTCCCTTTTCCTAGGGTGGAGGTGTTTGTATAGACAAACACCACTTGTAATTACAGATTCAGCATCGTTCCGATGCTTTGGCATCTCATTGCATTATTAGCTTTGTGCATTGCATGGATTAGTTTTCAATGCAGCTGTGGATAGGCAAAGTGAATCTACTTTTGCTGATGAGAACTGCCTCATTAATTGCAATATTTCAATCCAACCCTTACTCTGAACTCTGTACAAACCCTCTATAGAATTCCAAATAGTTGCACTATTGAACAAGGAAAACAATAAAATCTGGGATTGCAAATGTATAAAGGTGTGTGGATTTTCCAGAAAGTGACACCATTTTTTATTTATATTCTTCCTTTTATAAACTCTTGTCTAGGCTTTTGGTCATAATCTGTTTTGCTTGGTGTGTTGCAAGGGACCATAAGGACAGAACTTTTTCTGCTGCTGTGGATCTGGTTAAAACCCAAGCCAAATTAAACAAATACAGAACAGGCTGTCACATAATTAGAAGCTGCTCGGGATTGCTAAGCCTGTGGCCAAGACTGAATGCTGAAATCACTTCAGGAGTGCTAAGATATTGCAGTAGCTCTAGATTATTTTAGAGGTGATATTTTATAATTACTGATTTTTTATTGTAGAAGCATCAAGTTTCAGCTGTAGATCAAGGCCTGGATACCACTGAGCACTGTATACTGTATGCCATTTCCATTTAGTTTCAGGGCCATCTTCTTGCCTGCCCTCATTCAGGCTAAGTTGCATTACTTCATGTTTACATATTGATATAAATCTTTTAAAGTTGAGTGCATGCCAGTGGATGACATTGGGTGTGTTACAGTTATATTACAGCCCTTTAAATTCAATCAGGATCTTCTAAGTAAGTGCTACATTCAATTTAATGGCTCCTTTGTCATTGCAGATAATGATAGGAGAAGGAATTCTCTACTGTTGCCTGTCGAAAAGAAGAAATGGGATTGGAACAGAGGCCAATATTAATGCAGGAGGATGCAACTTCAATTCTTTTCTTAGAAGAGCTGTCAGATTTGTTGGTGGGTTTCAGTTGTTACTCACAAAAAAGAGGTTCCAACATACATTCAGTTTTCACCATGCAGGTTTGCTTCTCTGAAACAGCCTTTCAAACAGTGCAGAGCTGTCACTAGCATAGATCTTCTGCTAGAAAACGTGAGAAGAAACTCAGACTGCAACAGAGCAGCCCCATACTCAGTAATGCAGCATCTACACTCTCCATTTTCCCTTTCCTCTCCTGTACTATTGTCAGTATTTCTTAAAGAGTAATTTGTTTTTCCTTCCCTGCCCACCTCGAGCTGGCTGCTTTTTAATGATTTTCAGTATAGCTTCCCCTGCCTGTCTTCAGTGCATGCTAAGGATTCAACCCCCCTGTCACAGTATTCAGCATGACAGTGAAAACTTGTCAGAAACTCTCAGTAGGTTTGACGTTCTTTTTATGGAATGTATTTATCTGCCTCACAAAAAGGGCTAGAATCTGACAACTGAAATGGTAGAGGAACACCTTGAATTCTTTCATTTTACTTTGTTTTAATTGTCATTTATGAAAAACTCTACTTTGAAAGGCAACTGCACCTTGATCCCATTCTTATAGTTAATTTCTTCTCCCATTGAGTGGCTAAAGAAAAGATTTGCTCTGTTTCAGAAATCTTTCATTAGACAAGGCAGCCTAAGCAAAGACAACCAGTAGGACAGCAGACTGAAAACCTGGTAGGATGACCATTCCCTGGGTTTTGGAAGTCTGGCAAACAGGGAGGTAGTGACAAGTGAGGTTATGCAATCCGTGACCAGTAAAGCTTCATAAGAGCAGCAGTGAGAAAGAAAGCAGAGGGTTTGTAGATCACACCATGAGCAAGGAGGACTGTAAACATACCTGAAGTCCATTTATTTTCCTGTTTGGTATTCCATCACAAAAAAAACAAGCTCAAAGACACATGAATTTCATCCCCAATTCCCACTCTGAATCTGGAGTTTTTTTCATATTTTAATGGCTTTACATTCTAAAAAATAGGGAATTATAGGTAAATATTTAGGAGAAGAGCAGTTGAAAATGTTCAGTAAAGCAATTGTATTACTTCAATTGCCTTGTGAATTTGGCATTATTAATCAGTCTGAAGCATTGATCCCTTATGAAATAGACTTAAATATTTGAATAAGTGACAAGGACACAATACTCGAGAAAAATCAGAGGTGTGAAGGTAGCCAAAGTTATCACCAGCTGGTGATTCTGTGGTGGCAAAAAGAGAACAGGTCTTCAGAGCAATGATCTAATGGGAAGTTGTCCATACTACTAAAAGCCTGTCTTCCTGTGGGAAACTCCAAGGACTGGAGAAGCACATATGCTCTCCTCAAAGCTGGCTACTCTTTAGTCAATTCAGAAAGCTTCTTTCCTAACTGAAGCAGCTCCAGTGTAGCTATCTTTTATGAAAAGATGTTGGAGGACATCAAGCCATTAAAACAAAATTTTAAGTATCAACAGGAGAAAACAAGCATAAACTATCTTAATTTTCATATTAAAGAATTCAGCTTTGCAATAAGCTTTTGTTCTACATTTAAATTCTCTTATTCTGCATTTAAATTCTCTCAAGTCCAATAAAAAAAGCCATCAGAGCTCTGATGAATGTAGTTTGCACAATTAATCAACCTAATTAATGCATATAATAAAATTAACAAGATCTACTGATTTCTTTCCTAGGTGTTCATGTGTTTGGTCTTTGTGCAACTGCTCTTGTTACTGATATTATACAGCTATCAACAGGATATCAGGCACCATATTTCCTGACTGTTTGCAAGCCTAACTATACATCCTTAAATGTATCTTGCTCAGAGAATTCGTATGTTGTGGAAGATATTTGCTCAGGATCGGATCTCAATATTATCAACGCTGGAAGGTTGGTTCTATTCTTCATTGTTCTTTCATTCTTAATTTTAAGTATTCCTTTTATTTTTTATTTTCTGTTCCAATTTCAAGATTTTTTTTTCCTAGTTAAAGTCTGAATGAGATAAAGGTGAATGCATAAATGTCTTCTTAGTGATATTCAATTTTCTCCATAAAGACATTAGTCTAGCAGTGGGCTTTGGAAGATTTTGTCAGGTTCCAAAGTTAGCAGCTGTTCTGCCCCCTCAAAGGAGGCAATTTCCTATACAGTTGTCACTATGTAGAGTTTCTGCTCCTTTTCAAAGTGGTCTGTAGGTAAGTAGTGGGCAGGGGAAGAAGTCTCCCAAGTGCTTGGTTTATTTTCTTTTCTCTAAATAAACCAAGGTTTATTTTCTTTTTCTCTAAATAATTTTTTTATATTAACAGCATTGAAAAAAATCTCTTTTTTAGAGGAAATACCACAATTGTACACAGCTGTGGGTTCCAAAACCTGTCTTTTCTTGCATGGTATTTCTAACTTTTTTTATCTGTTTCCTCATACCCATTTGCTGTTACTGGGATATTGCCAGTCAGGCCTGATGCTTGCAAGCAGTGTCTTGCAACTGCATGGTGTCCCAGGGAAATCAAAAGAGCAGACAGAAGAATTTTAACAAATACATCTCATTCATTTCATTATCTCAAATATGATGTTTACTGCTTTGAATTGACTGCCTGTAGCCATTCCAAAACCACCAATCACTCCTAAGTTTAAATACCATCACTTCTAAAAAAACAGTGAAATTAGTTCTAACACATTAAGACTAAGCAATCAGGTTTGGAGTGCTTCTGTTTCCCTAGAAAAACAACCATATATTGATATTTCAAAGTTATTCCCATCACAGAGGATTCATTTGGCAATATATAACATTCTGGCACCACCCACAATTTCTCCTTAATGCAATTTTATTGCACTTTTCCTTTATTACATTGTTATTTCCTTATGCCTGTCTCTACCACAGCAAGCAGCACTTCATTAACACTGGCTATTCCTTCGGTCACCTATCTAGAAACTATGGTATAACTTCTACAGTACAGGAGGTTAATTTGACTTCAATAATTTCAGTTTGGAAGGAATTTGTTCTGAATTTGCTAATGGCCTTCATTTTTGATTTGTACTTCCCAGAAACTTTGGCTCCAGAAATTTGCCTCTGGACTCCTGTATGAAAAGTATAGAGAGGAGCACATAATTATCCAACTGATTACATCAAATCATTTTTCTGCAATGTCCCCAAATACCCAATGGTTCCTATTGTCCATCTTTTCCTCTATTATCTTCAAAGAGCCTTTTCAGTCCCTTTTGTTCAGGTCTCCAGCAAAGTCTGTGTCCTCTGTCATCTCTGATGTTCTGACTCAGTATGCTCTCTCAGTGGGACTCTCTCACTGTTGTTCCCCCCTACACATCCTCATTCACGAGCATTTAGTGATACACGGTCATCGGAGTTAAGGCCACATTTTCTTTGAGACCTTTGTTCACCTTTTCAATACAGAGCCATACAAAAAGGCTACATATTTTTAGCTGGAGTTATTTTCATTTTAGATTAGAAGATAACAAATAGAGGAACAAAAGCAGTGACACCATTAGAGAGTACAGAGAGTGCATTTAGTCTGTGTTTGCCCTGAAAGCATGTGAATAGAAAAGAGAATAAAGAGAAAATCGACTGTGCCATGGTGACACAACTTACATACTATAAAAATGCCATCAAATTAAGGTTAAGTGGTAGAAAAGTTCATAGACTCAAATATACACATTAGCTCCACAGAGACTCTAAGTAGATTTATGCTTCATTAAAACCTGCACAGAATAAAGGAGTTGATTAGCTATTGTAAACATTTACTTTTTTTTTTTTCCCCCCCTATGTCTTTATTCCCCTGTCCTCAACCCTGAGCTTGTTGCACAGAAATACTATTTGTGAAAAATTTGTTCAGGGAGGTTAAAAATAAAATAAGATGAAGAATTTAGGTCTGTCTTTAGAAATACAAAAGGAACTGTGCATTTCTTCTTGGCCAGAGCCATGAACTGCTGGAGCCATAGGCTCAAATTGAGGTCAGCAGTGTGGCATTCACACTGAACTACATGCACATTTTTAACTGCCAATTAATTATGTAGAACAGACAAGGCAAAATGCGTAGGAAAGAAATTTGGAAAACAGATTCTGCTGCTTTGCAGAACAAATGTCTGTCTAAAGTTAAAGGACTGTGTATCAGTCTCTGCTATTTTAAACTATCTCGCTCAGGTGTTGCTAGGAAATTGGCTGTATGTGGAGCCTAGTTAAGAGTGGCAAGACCCGTATGTGAAGCCAAATTATAGTTTAAGTATTTATCCCAAGCTGAGCTTTCTCAGTTGAAAGTTGCTGTTGTGACTGTGAGGTAGACATACTGCTCTTCACCAAGTCATACAACATGGTACATTACATATCTATACCATTGTAAAGAGAGAAATCCTCAGTGTATCTGACTCATTCCCAGAGCTCAGAGGTGACAGACCTTTTTTAGGGCTTCTGTGATCTAGATGTCCACTGTAGAACAAGTATTACTCAATTCAAACCCAGCTTTTTTTCTCTCTATTATGTAAAAACCTCTTTTGCATGCATATCACTTTAGCTGTTTTTGGAGAATTCAAATGTGTCTAGAAGAATAATAATACGAAAATATTAGAGAGCCTCATGCAATGGTTCTATGTAGCTCCTGCTTGCACAAATCCTCCTTTTCTTTTCAGAGAAGTAGAAGCTAAGCTGTCACTTAAATTTCATATCTGAAAGACCGAGTCCACATCACTCCAGGTTTTCAACAGGAGCAGAAGGCTCTCAGCAATTTCAACAGCAGATCTGATATCACCTACTGTCTCTGAGTTCGGACATGTTTTCCTTTATTCTCTTTCTCTGGCCATCAAGAGGGGGCCCAGTAATTCTTAAAACACCCTCCTCATGTTTTGCTCCATTAGCTACTGTCATGATGAAAAATGCTGAATTTTTTTTTTTTTTAATACACCTATAGACATAGCAAATAAAGATGTAGTTTACCTCTCTCTGAGAAAAATGCCTCCAGATGAGAAATGTTACTGATAGATCACGTATTGCTTAGGAAGTGTAAGATAGCTGTACCACCCAGTGTTTTTTTCAATAGCACTAGCACTGTGCATTTGAACTGAGAAGTATAATTTTAGTGTCCTTCCTTGGCAGAAAGTCATTCCCTTCCCAACATGCCACCCTGGCAGCCTTTGCAGCAGTGTACATTTCGGTGAGTAACCAACTCTGTTCAGTTTCATTTATACAAGACAAAAGTCAGAAAGTAATTTGCCGTATGTTGTAAAATTATGTGTTGCCTGATATCTTGGATGGATGGATGTTTTAATCCTACAAATTTGAAAGCAAAATAAAACTACTAATAAAGGTGGTTTTATTGTAGCTGTTAAAGAATAAGGAAGGGATTCAACTGCTTCATATCCTTTGTTAAGAAGCAAACAAAAGTGTTATGTTAAACTATATTTGATGCCTCATATTGTCCTCATATCAAATGCAGTGTTTATCTGTCTTACACAGGGATATTTTAACTTACCAGTCAAATTAACTGTTATGTATTCTGCCTTTTCTTTGTTGCTGTCTTCACTTGATTTGCTGTTTTTAAACTTGTGGCATTAAGGGCCATATATTCATGTGATGTAGCTTGGTTTCACCTCCAGAG
This sequence comes from Hirundo rustica, assembly GCF_015227805.2. NCBI lineage: Eukaryota > Metazoa > Chordata > Aves > Passeriformes > Hirundinidae > Hirundo > Hirundo rustica. The sequence continues at coordinate 18,730,364 of NC_053458.1, forward strand.
ATTTGCAGCATGGATGAAATCATGCAATCACCCCCAGAGGCCTTCAAGGTCTTCCTGCAAAGCAAGTGAATAAAACCCATCAGTTGCTAGCAGAGAATTGTGGGACATGCTGCAGCAATCACAGCTGATTTTGCCCTTCTGAGCAGTAACATTTCTTCAGTATGGCCCACCATGTGTGCACTATAGACAACTTATTGAAGTTTAAAAAGTAATTCCATCACTCATGCTGTAAAAATCAGATGAAAACAACAGCAGCGACCAGTTAATGAGATTAGATAATAGTATTGTGCATGTACTGGGAGCTTGCCAGTATTTATTCTGCCCAGAGAACGGCTAGAATTTGGAATAACACCAATGAATCACCTCCACTTAATTTTTGTGACCTCTCTGATGTTATGGCCCTCAGTTGAGAAATGGCTCTCTAAAGCATCTGGTGGTAGCTTTTGTTGGAACAGGTTATTGCAGTCATCTGACATGACATCTGGCTTCTGTATTTCACAAGCGATGGCTCCTTAATCACATTTATAGAGCATTTAGGTGTTGATTGGGAACAGTATTGTGGCATAAAATACTTTTCCTAATTGATGTCAGTAAGCAACACTGCCTTTGTTTTTGTAACATTCCTTGTGATTTCAGATTTCAGATCTGTCTGCAGTAATTTTAACAGGGCTATAAAGTAAAATATAAATGGACTACTTGTAATAATACTGTGTACTAGTGATCTATATATAAAACAAACACTGAGCGCGAGAAATTAAAATCCTTTTAGGTATATTTAGGTTTCTTCAACTGCTTCTTTATTTCTTTCTTTTTCAAGATGTACTTCAATTCTACATTAACAGACTCCTCAAAACTTCTTAAACCACTCTTGGTCTTTGCCTTTATCATTTGTGGAATTATATGCGGTCTGACTCGTATCACCCAGTATAAGAATCATCCAGTTGATGTTTACTGTGGCTTTCTCATAGGAGGAGGAATTGCTCTCTATTTGGTAAATATAATAGTCATGGTTACATTTTAGCAAATTAAACTTAAAAGGCTGGAATAAGAGTACTGGTGGTTTTTTATGAAAACGTTTCATCATGCTTACATGCCATAACTATAAATAAATCAATATGTTTTGAAGACAATGAATTAGGGATAATAACTTTAAAAGCAAACAGGAAAAAGCAAATAAGTATTTCAATGTGAAGTTCCATACTGTGCATAAAGTGGAATATAATCAGCTGGCACTGTATACAGAAATAGTTCTAACTTTATGTGCTTTATTAAATACTTAAAAATACTCATATTTTCTAATCCACACTTAAAAGCATAACACAAGAAAAATATTCGATAAATTGGTATTTGTTGCTGACCTGAGTTGCTACTGACAGTGTTCCCTTTATGATCTCAAAAAATTATTGAATTAGTGTGAGCAACTCAGCTGTGTGAATTGCTGAATCTGCAAGAAATTAAAGGCAATATTATGCACTTGTGATTCTTTGGAGTTCATAGGGAAATCATGCCGGGGAAAAAGGATTGTCAAATCAGGTTATTCCTATGCTTTTCCTTTGTACTGTGTCGAAAGAGATGGAGTACCTTGGAAGGGTCCTGTAAGGAGGCATGTAGGTCAGGCCTGATTGTATGTGCCAGTAGGAAGCTCATCAAGCACTTGCTTCTGCTTGCTGCTCTCAGCATGTCTCCAGCAGGAATTTTCTGCCCTGGCTGCTCAGAGAGTAACACAGGCGCCTGGGAGCAATCAGAGCTTCTGCTGACACCACTGAGTATGGGCAGGTGAACAGAAGAGCCTTAACAGCCAGTGGGATGGTTTTACCTCCACGAAGTCAATGATGAATTTTGGTATAATACTAAAATAAGTTCATTTCCTGACCCCCTTTTTTCTGTGATAACATAACCTGAGGTACCTGCAGATGGTCTGCAAAGGTGACCAGGGGAAAATGGCTTTCACAGTGGCAGAAGAAACAGCAGTCAGGGTAATAATAGAAACCCCATGAGCTACTAAAGTCAGCTTCTATGATTGCACTGTGAGCAGAAAGGCGCTCTGTTGAGAATATTACTTCAAATGATTCTCCGTTGTAGATTTAGGTAAATGGAGCTATTGTCCCCATGTTTAAAATACACAAACAAGTATGCTTTGTTAGGTCCTCGTATACTGTTGTGTGATATCATACAGCAGAGAGTATGTTGTCCTGGATACCCAGTGCTCAGTAAATCTGCCCTCAAAACTACACAACAGTGGGAGGATGGGGAGGGGAAATAATGTGAAGCTACAAAGATTTCTGAAAGCAGTGTAAAGAACAAGTAACGCAAGTAATTGAGTCGGATATTTGACCCTCTCACAGAATACCCTCAGTGGAGTCTTTTTAAAATGACAGCATTTTACAGCTAGTCTGCTGATTAGGAAAATGTTTTATAACTAAATCTTATTAAAGTTCTGCAGAGCTTGGAAAGCAATTGATTTAAAGTTGATAATTTTTTTTATGATGTAGATATTGTATTACATGGTTATTGTGCAGCAGAAAGGGCAGAATCTGCTAACGGCAGAGAACAGCTCAAGCTGTAACAAGATTCAGTAAATCAGGGTAGACAGTAGTATATTTGTAAAATAGCTTTGCCTAAGAGACTGCAAACATCTATTTTTCTAAAAAAACATTGTTTCTGTAGCTGTATCTGTTGCTTGGTAAAAAGAAGAAAGCTCATGGAGGTTAAATCCTTACCTCAACTGTTTATTGCCATGAATAATATACCCTGGTTATCCTAGCAATAACTCATACATACATACCTAGAGGTACCAGATGGAGGACAGAATGTGGACCAAGGCTATACTAGTGAGGAAAGGCAAGTAAGCATACCCATCAGATTAGCTGGAGTAATTATGTCACTGAATTCTATTTAAAAGAAAAAGAATGTAATTAAAATACCTTAAAAGGTGTCCTTTTAAACTTTCTTAACCAATTTTTGATGCTTCTGTCCAAATATCAGGGCCTGTATGCTGTGGGGAACTTCTTACCAAGTGACGAGAATGTGCTTCACCCAAATTTTCACAGAGAACCTCTGAGGTCATTGACAGACCTCAGTCAAGATGCCAACAGAATCCTGCCAGGTAAAAATGGCGGCAGCAGCGATGGCATTGTCTCTCACCGTACAGAAAGTATCCTGAATAGAAACCACAGAGATTCAGGCTCTCTGACCAATCTCAAGAGAGCAAATGCTGATGTAGAAATAATAACACCACGAAGCCCAATGGGAAAGGAAAACATGGTTACTTTCAGCAACACTTTGCCAAGAGTCAACACACCATCCTTGGAAGATCCAGCAAGACGAAATGCAACAATACACGCATCAATGGATTCTGCTCGATCCAAGCAGCTGCTGTCCCAGTGGAAAAACAAGAATGAAAGTCGAAAGTTGTCACTGCAGGTCATAGAGACTGAATCTGGCCAGTCACCACCAAGGGCTATCGAAATGAGGTCAAGCTCAGAGCCCTCCAGAGTGGGTGTAAATGGTGATCATCATGGCCCAACTAGCCAATACCTGAAAATCCAACCTGGCAGCGTACCAGGTTGTAACAACTCGGGTCTTACTGGCGGGCCAAGGGTCTCTATTCAGTCCCGTCCTGGCTCATCCCAGCTAGTACACATTCCTGAAGAGACTCAGGAGAATGTGAACACGTCACCCAAAACTAGTTCAGCTAGAGCTAAATGGCTGAAAGCTGCTGAGAAGAGTGTTGCATGCAGGAGTAATAGCCAGCCAAGAATCATGCAAGTAATAGCCATGTCTAAGCAGCAAGGAGTGCTCCAGGGCAGTCCAAAGAGTTCAGAGGGAAGCACAGTGACCTGTACAGGAGCCATCAGATATAAAACCTTGACAGACCATGAGCCAAGTAGCATTGTTAGAGTTGAGGCCCATCCAGAAAATAACAGACCTGTAATTCAGATGCCATCAGAAGGTGAAGGAAGTGGGTCATGGAAATGGAAAGGTCCTGAAAAAATCACTCTTCGTCAAACATATGAGCTAAATGATCTTAATAGAGACTCTGAGAGCTGTGACTCCTTAAAAGACAGTTATGGGTCAGGTGACAGGAAAAGAAGCAACATAGATAACACTGAGCATCACCATCATGGAATCACTACGATAAGAGTCACACCAGTGGAGGGAAGTGAGATTGGCTCAGAGACTCTGTCCATTTCTTCCAGCCGGGACTCAACACTTCGAAGAAAGGGTAACATCATTTTAATCCCTGAGAGAGGGAGCAGTCCAGAGAACACCAGAAACATCTTCTATAAAGGAACATCCCCCACACGAGCATACAAGGACTGAAAGGAGACATATCAGCTGGTCCATACCACCACAAAGTAAACACATCTTGACACAGGTTCTGCTCCCTTTCTTTTGAGCTGATATTTACCTTTATGTGCCAAATTATTGACCAGCAGCCCTGCATTGCTGATGTGCAATGTGCATGAACCTGTGAACAGCATGTGGTGGGGGGGAAAAGCACAATGCCAGAACTAATGTGAAACATTTTCATGCAACTTGTTTCTTCAGATTCAAAACATTTATCTGAGGGTGATGATGTCAATTAAAAGAACGGTCTTGAACACAGACACTGTATTTCCTGAATGTGCCAACTTTTTATTTTATATTTGTGTCCAAAACTGACTGACTTTTTCACAGCAAAGGCTGTGTCAGTGGTATATATTCATCTTTGCAGAATTTGCACCAAATCTTTAATACAGGATGGTGCTGATGATAACTTTACATGTTTTTAAAAATTGCATAATTATTAGACTCTGCAAACATGACATATTGATGTGCAGTTACTTTACAAGTAATATTGCTAATACTATGATGATGCTGGCTGCATTCATTTAGCGTAGGAAATATTTACAGCTTTGTTATAGTGGATCTGTCACATTCAAAGATTGCAAAGGTTTTGTGTAGTTCTTTAAGATGTCTACTGCAACAAAAAATGTGTGGGTGACATTCCATTAGAATGGAATAACTATCTATTTTGAATAGTTTCGCTGCTACTGCTCAACTTTTGTTTAAGAACAGGTGCTACTAATGAAGAGGCTGCTTCTTAGTGGGCTAACTTGTAGAATTGTTTTAAATTACGTTTTTTAAGGGGTCTTATCAAGTACTACAAGTAATTCAGATGTTACATTTTTAAACTTCTTATTCAGTCCTTCAGTGACCCTTCCATTTTTCTATTAGTTTTTAAACAAATATTGCAGGACACCAATAACTGCAAGATGTGCAAATGTGAAAGGTGAGCCATGAGTAAATAAAAATAGATGGTAACTTTCCTGAGCAGCTTCCAAGGAGACAGGAATTAATATCATGGCTCACACCTAGTAGCAGTCATTCACCTCACTTGCTTAGTATGCCACAAGAACAATCACAAGTTTCGCCCCAGTCACCATCACGTACGGGATTTGTGCTTCGCTTTAAGGAATGGAAGGCCTTGGTATTGCAGAATCACTGAACAAGTGTTGCATTGTGCCACTACTACAGTTCACCTCCCTTGAGACACCCTCCAGAGCCTTCTTAAGCATATTTTTCCCACCACTGCCACTTAAGAATATAAAAGGTCTCTGCACCTGGGAGAACATGAATTATTTTAGTAAACTGAGCTTTGAATATAATGAAAAAAACTTGCCTGATAAAAATCTCCATTGCCAAAAATGATTGAAAGGATAAGCTCTGAAAGGAATCAACATGGCATGCCCTAGAATGGGCCTGCTAGAAGAAATGCCTCATTTCATTTGGCTCTGACTTAAACCCTGAAGGAAGCCAGGGGCAGTGCTCACTCACTGCAGCTCTTCATTCTCTCCTATTTCTGCCTGAAAAAGGACAGGTATTCTCAGACAACTGCCAGCTCCCCTGCTAGGAGGGGAAGGGAATGGCTTAGCAGTCTTCTCACTGAATAAGAAGTAGTAGATCAGGTTGTTTTCTGGCTTTTTGAGAGAAGTGTTTTGGTCTAAGTCCTCTTCTCATTTAGGGTATCAGAGAACCAGATGTATTCTCTATAGTCATAACCTGTCTACAGACCCTACCCCACAGAACTCTAAGCAAAAGCCCACCCTATCCCAGCCAAGTAGGAGGTAGAAGGAAGAATCATTTCTGTTCAAGAAGATAAATAGCACAACAAAAACATAGACCAAAAAAAAAAAAAAAAAATAAGACAAACCAAACAAAAAACCAAACAACAAAGACCCAAAAAAAGACCTCCAAACCAAAACAAAATCCCAAACCCAACCCCAAACCTAAGTAGTTTCACAAGTATGAGGATGGTGTTTGCAAGTCAATGGAAAGCTTTATGTGTACTTCCCAGTTTTACAGGTGCTCCAGGCTTAGCTGAATGCTTGCTGTCAAGCCAACCGTGCCAAGCTTCCCTCACCTGCCCATCACCCAGTGCTGTGGAAGAGAGTCAGTCCTTAAGGAAATGACCACACTCTTTCTGCTATTGATACAAGATGACCCCATCATACTTAGGATGATTGGGAGAAGGTATTCTGCAGGTTGCATGTAAGAAGCTACCCAGTAGGGTTGCAGCATATTGTGTATGTTAAAGGCACTGTATGTCAAAGACACTTTAAGGCACATCAGCTGGGAAAAATAATCATAGATACCAGGAGAAAAAGAAAAAAAAAAAAAGTATTTTTTTTAGAAATAAGTTCTAAGATGCTAGTATTTACAGGTCAGGATTTGGTTGGTTGTTTTTGTTTTTGTTTTTGTTTTTGCTTTTCAAAAGGATGTAACTTCAGTCCTTGGTATTTAATATGAAATTTTGTACAAGATTCCTGTGAATTACAAACACTTGGACTGTCATGAACAAAACCCTTTGGATTTAGTTTAGTCTAGGTACAGGATAAAGCAGGTAGGATTAGCTTTAAAGGAATGGGTAAGACACAAACACTGTTGGCCTATCAATGCAGGGAAATAAGATGCAATCATTTGTTAGTTTGTAAGTGCAGGGGAAAAGAACTTAAGTAGATGAACCTGGAAATAAAGGAAAATTGAAATGGAGAATAATGGCAATAAAGCAAAGATTAGAAAATGTTCCCTCTGGCAATTTAGCTGTTTTGGAAACAGCAGGATTCCTGGTGGGAGTGTTTGTTCTTTATTCCTTGGTTTTAGTCAGATATATATTGGCATATATGTTGCTTTTATTACTCTAAAACTCGCTGCACTATTTCAAGTGCAGTGTGATATTTTTCCTAAAGTTTCCTATTTCTTAAGAAAAGATTTTAAAGCTCTTGTGTAATCATTGAAATTATGTTCTATACATAAATATTGATATATTCTTTTTTACTCAAAGTGCCAAAGGCTACTGTTTTTAATAATGGCTTATCAAATTATATTACGTTAGAGAGCAGAAATGTAATAATATATACATTGGAACTCAGACCTCTGCATGTATATTTGATAAGGAGCCTTTTGTAAAATTACTCTTTGTTTACATTCCACTGGTACCTTAATTTAAAATTAATCAAATAAATTGACAGGTGACATCTTCTTAGTGTTCTGATTTTCTTACTTGCTAACAGGCACGAATTTCTTTGTTAGGCTGTGCTTTACTGAGAAAATACTTAAAAATAAAATATGTTTTTAAATGAGAATTCTCTATATAAAGTATTGTGTTTAATAAAATGTTATGCCATGTTTTCAAATGGAAAATAATTTGTAAATTGCTATAAATGTATTTTGTTAAATAAGTACAGATCAATGCTACTGTGTGAGTTTATTGTGCTAACATCATGAAATAAAGATGAAATTCCTCATTGATGTTTTTCTCTGTGGTGAAACAGTCTCAATTCCCCCCCAAATTATTTTTCAATATTAAGTATCTCATAACGTGTAAAAGTGACCATCAGTGAGAAACTTCGAGACCTTGCACAATGGCAAGAATTTATAGGGAACAGTGTCCAAACAAACTTTTCTCTAACCAAAAAACATTTTACAAAAAACCCCAAGTGAATTGAGAACTTCAAGCCAAGTGAGGACGTGCCTGCTCAATCATTCTGCAGCACCGGCTGCATTGCTAAGCCCCTAAACCACCTTGCTAGTGTTGGGTAGAGCTGCCAGACACGGTGAGGCCAGCCTTGGATTTGTGTATGAGAACAGGGCAGATGTCAGAGGCAGACCCGAGAGGAAAGGCTCTCCCCAGGGGCAGAAGTTAGGATGCAGGAGTCAGCAGGTGTCGTACACCCTTTGCTGGCAACAGTGAAAAACCTTATGTGTGACAGCACACTGTGAAAAGCAGTTTTATCTGGAAGGCACGCAAGGTATTGTGGTGAGCAAACAGCAAAGAATGTCTCCAACCTGTCTTGGAACACCCTGAAATGGCAAAGAGCAGGGCCCAGGTGCCTGGGGTGGAAGACACAGCTGTAGCTGAGGCATGCATTGACATTGCCTATGGCCAAATAGGGGCCACGGGGAGTGGCAGAGCTCCTGTAATCCATGGCAAACTGACTCAGAAGTGTTCCCAAGCGTGCGTGGGCCTTCGTGCAGGCTGCCGCTTTGTGCCTGTGTGTCCTTGGAGCGGGTGACCTGCTGTGGCTGGGGGCGCTGGGCAGCTGCGTGGCTGCTGACTGCAGCCAGGCACTGCTGAGCGGTACGACAAAGCCACAATGTCACACGCGTGCCGTGCTCCACGCCAAGGCACGCGGGGTGCGCTGACACCGCCTCAGGCTGTGCCACAAATCTGGGTCATTTGGCAATCCCTGTCCCATGACTTTCATGACAAGTTAAGATGGGAGCCCTCAGGCCAAAGAGAATCAAAAAGCAGAATGTCCCAAAGAAAGGGATGTGTTTTACAGCTGTGATACTGTTCCCTCTGTGGTGACAGCAGGCACTTTCTTCTCATGGCTGGGGCTGAAGAATGTCCTGCCCCGTGGCAGGAGTAGCCAGTTTCAGGAGAGGCCTCTGCTTTGGCCAGCAGCAGATGCTGCTGTGGCAGTGCATTATATGCCTTGAGTGAGGCCGTGTGAAGCGTTAAGGGCTGTGGCCCGAGGTTATGGTGTCCCATCCTCTGGGACATGTGTTGGTAGCCTGGAAAAACTACAGACAGTGGTGGCTGGTATAGCTGAGAGAGACTGTGAAAGATGCAAGAGAGAAAAACAGACTAGGTAGGACTACTGAAAGCTGACAGGTAATTCAAATCTAATGAGTTCTCCCCTGGGAATGGTCCCTTCCATGGATCACTAAGGGGCCTAGACAATTAGTTCAAACATTTTAAAGGGCACATTTTAAACATATCAATTTAGACTAAAAACAAAGTCTGCCTGTGAATGGTATCTTTGATGTAGAGATTATATTATAAAACTCTCTCATCTAAGATGAGAAAGCACCTGTACTGACAAACCTTGTCACATTCTCTTAGACCATTCTGGCTACAGCAAGAGTGTAACTAAGAGAGCTCACTGTGATCCAGATTGATGACTAAATGTGATCATGCAAAGGGGTTTACATAGATATGATTGATTAAACTGAAACTTAAATCTATTTTGTGCTGGATTTTATAAGAGCTTCAGAGGCCTTGATAAAAGAAGTCACATAAGACAAGACTGTACCAGAATCAGTTTGGTGTAGATTTATGAAGACCTTTTGTGTGACAGCTCAGTGCACACCTAATTTGGCAGGAACATTTTAAAGGTATTAGAACCCTCGTTCATATAGCCATGAATGAAATCTTTTCGCGAACCTTAAAGCACTGAATGTATCAAACGTGATAAAACTTCCAAGCATCTCCATACTCCACATTCAGAATGAAAGTAAGGGAACTCCAGCTGCATACATGTGCATACGAACACACACAACACAAAGTTAACATGTTCAAGCCAGGGTTTAGAAGGAGAAAGCTAAACCTACAATTTAAATGAAGGAACAAATTGTGGCAAGGCTGGATATACCCTCTTAAATTTTTCTGCTTTGCCTGCAGTAATCTCTTCAGGCATTCCAAATATGCATATAGACATAATTTAATTATACCTCCCATATATGAAATCTGTGATTTTGCCATAAGGGATAACACAAATCTTCACATTCAATAGCTTTATTGACACATTTCTGATTATTAAAAAAAAAAAAAAAAAAAAAAAAAGAGCTTAGAATTTATAAAGCAAGTCTGCTCAGTCCTAGAAAGCATTTCTCATGTTTGATGGGAAAAAATAATAATTATCCTCTCTCCAAACCTCTGCCTGCCTTCAAAGGCCAGGTGTCATTCAGCTTTTTCTTACTCCATTACTTTTCGGGTGCTGCTCAGAAAGAAATGGGAGTCATGGGGATTTGTGGATCTGTCAAATCTCTGCAGCTACTAAATGATGCAGAAGGAAAAGCTCTGCTCTCTCATCAAATCATTCAGAGGAGACTGGAGCATATCTGAGTGCAATGTGATCCTGTTTCTGCTCCTACTCCAAAGAGAGTTTGTGGATTATGTTCCTACCCCATGCTGGGGGCAGAAGAGTGCTATGTGAGTAACATCACACAACTGGGAACAATAGCTTTGCTCATTTTCACCTGTAAACTATATGACTATACTTAGTAAAAAATGACCATATTTTGAATTTCCTCTAAAATTAGCTATAATGTTTTCAATTAGTACAGGCTAGGATTATCAAAGTTCTAAGTATGCATTGTTTTGGTGTTCTTTCATGTACATATTGATGAGATATTCTTTGCCTGAGCTACGTAACTGATCCTGTGGGCCAGTCATCCTGAAATCAGTTTGCTTTAGTGAAGGACATGTGTGGATACTTACCAGAGTCCAGGTGTACACTTTTTTCACAGAGCATCAGCTGAAAACTTGTGCAGTCTCCTCTGATACTTCTTGTCTTCCTGTAGCATTTGGGACAATTATCTTTGCTCTTACAGGAGAGGAGAGCTTTCACAGAAGCGATTCCCAGCACTCGTTATGAACCAGCCTGGCAGGGAATAGTTGCAGGCTTCGGCCACTTCAGGCTTTAGTTTCCTGAGACCTGCTATGGGTATAATGACAAACTAATGCCTTGGTTTCCTACCAAAGAATGAGCAGAAAAACTGAAGAGAAGCATGCAGTTTAAATGATCAGGACAGCTTCATATAGCACATTCTGGCTGGTAACACAAAACAAATGTGCTGTGAGCTCTGTATGCCTAACAGATTGCAGATTGTCTAACCTGCTAAACCAAGGCAGACTGTGGCAAGAGGTTTCTTAAAATGCTTTTATTTTTAATGAGATTTATGAAAGATTCTTCATTCACCAACTTCTTTTATGTTGCAAGCAGAAGAATTGAGATATAAGTCCAAAAGCCCCAAAACGTATACCTTACCCAAGGGAAAAAAGTGAGTCAGGAGTAAGTTGAAGATGCTGTACAAAATGGAAGAGTAAGCAGCACTGAAAGAACAAAGTCATAATTTTTAAATTTACATGTGATTTTTATGAAGCAGTGTAGGCAGCTATTTAGTACAATCAGGGCTTTCTTAATTCCTCTTCAGTAATTCATCAAATAAATGAAGACTGGGTCACTGCAACACAATTCATTTCCTTCATACTTAAGATACAAAATGTGCCTAGTTTACAAAGCCCTGAGCTCTTGTCGTTGAGAAGCGTAAGGGGAGGAACCAAAGGAACGAGTGAGAGTACATCTTCATCTGTGAAGTAATACAGAAACTACATGGATACTTTATAAAATTTAAGATCAACATTTTTGAAAATTACAAGAGTAGCTAATCTAGCACTGGGCATGCAGCTAACACAACAAAAATACTTCAGAACCTCTGAAGGAACTTATTACCAGTGAAGCTCACTGAGTGGAACTGTGGCAAAGCTGGTGAGTTGGACAGTATCTGTTGTAGGCCACTAAGCCATGTTAGACTGTACAAAGAGTCTGCTGTTATAAAGGAAAGCATGTAAAGAGACACAGCAAGAGATCTGCTTCCATAGAAACAGATGTAGCCGCTAGATGTGCTGCATCATTGCTACACTGAGGAAAAAACATGGATCAGCAGTATACCACACACTGCATCTGACGTGTTTTGTTCAATCAGAATTTAAAATCTGAAACAGATAAATGATGATCCGTTGTTATTTACAATGTAATGTAGCTGCACAGGCTTAGCATACTTTCTACCAGGACTTAATAACTAGTGGAAAACTGGAGATGAAAAACTAAAAAATTAAGGAATAAATATAATTCAAAAGCTTTATTCTGAAGTTCAGGGCACTTTGCATTCTCAGAAAAATGAAAAAAGCTATATTGCCTGATTGTTCATTTCTTGCCCAGATTATTGTTCCTAGAGCAGTTAAGGAATGCTTTACTTTTGCAGTGTTTGTTCCTATTTGCTAGAAAAATTAAGTTTAAATTCCATGTTTCTAATCCATCTTTCCTATTCCAGCTGGTGGTACTTTCTTGTACATAAGGAATCCAACTGCCAGAACTGTAGACTACAAGAGTGCCCATCCCATCTTCTATTACACCCAGTCTTGTTCCAGCCTTGTAGAGAATTTACCAGTCTGTTTCATCTACAGCATGACTGCTTTATGTGGAATCAATGAACATTTTTAACAAACAAAAATAAGCTGTTGTCTAAATCACTGAAGAAACAGGACTTTAGAATTTACTTTTAGAAAAAAATTATAATGACAACAGTTCAAGGCTGAAATGTTATTTCTCTGTAGTCAATATCTCATTATTCATAATTCTCTAGAAAAGTGCAAATGTATTTCTGCTTTCAAATTATGGCAACATGGAGCTTTGGATTTTCCAGGGAGAGTTTAGTGCTGAAATATAGCTGATAAATTGAATTCTGAGTCCACTTGATTCTCACTTCTTAAAAGATTGGACTACATAAAACAAAATAGTCATATAATAAATTACAGGCAGAGATGTAATATCTGTTATGTGTATTATATTTAGGGCATGAGGATGACATTTGGTAGATGCCACAATCTGCAACTGTATTAATCTTTACTGAGTGCTGCCAGTTTCTGGTAGAATTCTGATGTTATCATCAAAATAGGAAAAAAAAAAAAAAAATTTATCTTGGAAAATTATTCCATTTTTCTCTCTTCTGTGAGACAAAAATAAAATGCTCCATTTAAATGCACTCCTACATGGTTTTCACTGCATAATGGTACTCTGTGGCAGCAGCTTGCACAGTAATGCTGCTTTCTACTAGAAAGTATGAATTGACCTTATGTAAACTGCAGTAATTGTTTCCTGCATTGATGAAAAGATCCTTCATTTTTCCAGAGGAGGAAATTCAATTGAATTGAGGTGCTATGAATTCAGAAGTTCAGATATTTGCAATATTCACACGTCTTTGGTGCCAATATCATAGAACAACCTATGCAAGCAGAAGCTTCTGGATATGAACATCACAGATCTATCACTTAAGCATAAAAGCGTTGAAAGTACTTTATGTCTTTTTAGCATATACTTTCCAAATACATATTTTTAGATGTTTTGCTCAGCATCTAGTTGATTTTATTGTCTCTTCATTGAGCACCAAGTTCAAATCTATGTCTTCTACTACCAAGTGCCTGAAAGGAATCTTAAGGAAAAAACCACTTTCATTCAGCTTGGCCTTGTTTTTACTGCTTGAGAGTCCTTGGTATATATCAGAGTAATGACTGCTTATTAAGAAGATGAGACAAAAGGACAGGAGATTTGTATATTTTATGCTGTTTCTTTTCAAACTGTGATCTACATCACCTTAAAAAAAATTTAAACCTAGCAATTCTTTGGACAGTGAAGAGTCAGTTACAATAAACAAGATCCTTTAGCCATCATAGTGAATATTAAAAATTTCTGGAACTCTGTGTGTTAGCTAACATAATCTCTCAGTCTTTTCAGCATCTGAAGTGAACAGGAACCAAACCAATCTTGTGGAAATGTATACTGTCAAGATTAAATAACCTTGTATGTTTGAAAACTAGCAGGAAATCTTCTAGCTGTTGCTACAACTTACAGCTCTGCCCAGGTAAGCAATCATAATGTCAAAATATGGCACACACATGGACACATGTATGATTGATGGGGGGATTAAATTAATTTCTAAACATTTTTTAAATATAGAAAGAAAATTCCCTTGAAATTGCCAGAATTACTTGCTAACTGCCAGTAAGAAGCCTGTTGCACTATCCTTAGTATGACTGCATGCATAGAATGCAGGCCTGGCTTTCCTTGGTCCAGCATAAGTAGCCTGTGTGAGGCTTTGGGCTTGGAAAATAGTTAGCAGTAAGAGCCTGGGAAATGAAAAACCTGGAGTAGTACTAGCAGCCGGGTCAGTGATTCACTGGCATGGACAAGAATATGGACAGAGTATGAACAAGAGGGGAAGACAATGAGTTATGGAAATATTTGCTGTCTCCTGTTTCTTCCATTCTCCTTTAATGCTCTTAGACAAATGTAAGTCCAGTGTAAAGTGTAAATCTATTTTTAGATTTTATAACACCTATTACTCCTCACAGTACTATTAATAACAAGTCCTAGTACCCACCCTTCTTTTCTCACAAAAGCTACAACTCCATACAACAGGTTGTGTTTACCCACTTCTTCCTTTTTACCACATTGTCACTCTTTCTCCTTAGATTGCGCGTGTCCCGGGAAGTACAATCTCTTCCTGTGTTTGACATTACACCTTACACATGAGAAAGATCATGACAGTAAGCTGTGTAGATGGCCAAAATATGTCTGTTCAAAGGTGATCCCAGAGGCTAATCCTGGCAGCCAGGACTCCAGGGAGGATACTACATCACCCAACACAAACTGCCACACCACAGCCCACGGAAAGACTCCCGGGTCTTACTGCATTGGCAGCATGAATCACTGGCAGCATTGTGCCCCTTTGTCTACAGAAACAAAAGCTGTTTGTTTCTAGACACATTCCTAGAAGGCTAAAACTTCATAAAGGTATTTTTATTGCTCTTCATTCCTCCTCTCCCTTCTAAGAAAGAGCAAAAATATCCTAGAGGAGCAAAGTGCTAATAAAGGGCAGTACCATTATATTTAGCTTTCAAAACAGGAGTGTCTTCCAAAACAGATCAAATAATCAGCACTAACAAAACCAGCAAATCAATCAGTGGTTAATTATTAACCCACACCAACAAACAAAAGCAGCAGCATTGCAGCTCTCCCCTCAGTATAAAAATTCAAAACTGAGAAATGTTCTAGCTGGAACCTTGCAAATGTCCTAACCCCATTTCTCACCAATCTGCCCTTCCTGCCTAGCAAATCCAATTGACTGACAAGCAATTTGTATGAGCCTTTGTACTATGAAAGCTCCAGTAACTCCTTCTTTAAAAAGCCTTTCACTCCTGCTCACTGCAAGAGGTGAAAAAACGTGTCTGTGTGAAGAAAACAAGCAAATTTGTCAGAAAGGAACCCATCAACTCTCATTAGCACTACTTTTCGGTATGGCAGCTGGGAGGGACCAAAGGCCATAACTGGCAACTCTCTCACTGTTTTGCTTCATCTCACAAGAGATAGTGTTGAGATCTTATTGGCCCAATTAAAATCTAAGTCCCATCAGACGATTTTAGGTCAGATTAAGTCAAGATTGTTTGGACAGATGGAGATACAGAGCTAAAAATACTGAGACTGACCAACTTTATCACAGGAATTGGTCATTTCTTCAAGGAAGATGAAGGATTATTTCTCTCTCCCCTTTTCCCTAGCAACCATGAAAATTTTAGGTTCTTTTTCACTTATAGAAGAGCCCTGATTTCAGGATTGCCAGAAAATAGAAGCATCTGCTTGTAACCAAGCCATCTTCTGAATAGCATAAGACCTTCAGTTAAAGCTTTTTAGACCTTATGTCTTATTATGGCAATTATTTCAGCTAAAAGGGAATTATAAAGCCTGAGGTACAGAAAGACTTTCATCACACCATGGAGTGCCCATATTATAATCCATTCCTAGGAAAGAACTTGCCTGACAAATACTACAAATGGGAGCCTCTATAAGAGGATAAATAATTGTTCATCTGCTGATAAATTCTGACAGATCATCTTTCCAATGCAGCTTGAGTGAGAGACATAATCAGAAAGTCCTTGATCTGTTAACGGGCTAATAGCACTCTAGACACAAACTACCTTAAAAAACGCTGACAGCTTTAAAATGTTATTTTACAGTTTTTCCTTTTTCAGTGAAGTAGTATCACTGAACTCTATGCATATATTGATATTGTACTGGGGATGTTGTAGTTTGGTCATATGGTTTTTAATAATTTTTCACTCAGTTAATGTTTAACAGGTTATTTTCATTCCCACTAACTTCAGTCTAAGTTCTCAAGCAGTGACTTTGTCAGTGTGGTTGGCCAACGTCTCAGATAGGGTTAAAACGAATAAACATTAGTTACCCAAATGAATGTACAAAATTTCTTACCAACTGCTACATTTGTTCTTTAAGTCATTTTGCGTCAAAAGGACAAGCAGGCAATATTGTAGGAAAAAGGAAAAAAACAAAAACAACCCTGCTAACTCCAACTATAATCCCATTATGCAATCATTACTGGAGACTCCAAACCAAGAATTTCAGCCAGTCACATTCCTAACAGAGATTGAAGAAATTTCTAGGCAAGGCACTCAAGTGACTGTACATGTCCTTAAACAGAACCTAGAAGTGGAAACAGATACAATCTCCACAGCTTCTTTACTTCTGTTTGGACAATTTGCAGAAAGAGGAGGTGACTAGTGCAGAACAGGAACAAGAGAAGTATTCCTCCTTTTCTGCCAACCAATTATTTTATAATCACTGTGCTGCTGAGAGTTTGGGGCCTGCTGTGGTAGTAGATCTGAAAAATCAGAATAACACATCTGTAGTGCACAAATGGGTAATGATTTTCCAAAGATTTAAAAATGCATGAATGTCTAACAGCCTGTTTCCTGAAAATTTTCCACTGAATCCATGGGGGAGGTAATGGCAAAGTAATAAAAATTTAACCATGTAAAATTGTTACGTTTTATATATATATATATATAAAAAGACCTTTTGTGGAACAGACTAGGGTTTTGGGTTTTTTACCATTTTGCCATGAAATGAAACATATAAAATAAAATTAAAATGAACCCTCCATGACAGATCTCTGAAGCATAATGATGCTAAAAATAAAATGTTACCAGGGAAACCAAATGGAACTGAAATTAGCGATAGGGCCTGATCTAAAGCCACTGAAATAAAATGAGAACAGGATCAAATTTTCTTTACTGAAGAAAGTAAATCAAAAGTAAAGCAGTCCTTTAACAGCAAAAGCTTTATTCTGATAGTATCTCTGGTTATATAACCAAAACCAGTATAAGACTCCTGGTATGGCTTTTTTCAATGGTCTGAATGTCCTCATGCAGGGTTGTGTGTGTATGTGTGTGTGTGTGTGTGTGTGTGTGTGTGTACAAGGCTCTCAGCATCTACTGAGCACCAATAGACTATAAGGGGTCCCCAGTCTGCACTGCACTGACTTCTCCATTAGTATTAGAGCTCATAACTTCAGTCAGCTTTACATAACTAAAATGTCATCTATTCTATCACTTATGTTGGCAACTCTTCTATCTTATGTTTTTAAACTCCTTTGAGAGGAAGTTAAAAGGTGGAAAATTATTCAAGATCCATTTCATTAAGAGTCTAGATGCTCTAATTTCAGCATACAGACACACACATTCATAAGGAGCATAGAGTCACCTACCACAAAGTGAAAACCTCCAAACTTCTCTATTTCTGAAAATGTTAGTCTACTGCTATAAGATGGCCAAATAGCTATTTTTAGACAGAAGACATTACTTCAGGACTAAATTATTTACAGAGAAGTACAATGACTCCAGACTTGACATCTCCATCCTACATTTGTTAATTTTATCACCAATCTTGAGCTTATTTCCTCACTTCACCCACAACTTTACTGCGGAACTGGCATCATACATTTCAGGCACAATATCCGTTCTTACCCAGTGATGGCAGGAAGGCTGCCCTGTTTGTATTATTGCTGCTCAACTATAGAAATCTTAATGTTTATGTTCTCCTTCAAAAGAGCAAAAGATTAATTCTCACCAAAGCAATTACCTGGCAGCTGAGCATTATTTTCTCTAAAATATTATTGATTTTTATTTTCTGAAATAGGACAGTCTCACAGTATAGGTGATAATCAGTGATTTTTAATGGCTATTCATTTTACCCATTTTTGGCTCTTGGTCTGGATTTATACTTCAAACCCAAAGAGAGCTCAATACTATTTGTCATATTAATAATTTGTTCAGAGTTGTCATTGGGAGCTAAATCTTTTCAAGTTGATGCCTCAGGGTTCATAAACAAATTTGAAAACTCAAGGGTGGATACTTGACTGCAGAAAATTATAATGACCCATAGTTCACATTTACACAGGGAAACAAATGTATGTATGTATAAATAGAGATTTTACAAGTATTTGTAGTCTATCTACATCAAATTAAATGAATTTAATAAACATCATCAGCCTGTTTTTCCTTCTATATTTTCAACTTATTGCAGATGACTACAGGGCATTTCCTTTGAGTGGTAACTCTCGTCCATATGCCCTGCTCCAACACATACAAGCCACATAAAAATAGAGGGTCTTAGATTGCTTTTAATAATTTCAAGATCTTCCCCACAATGCATATTTAAGTCTGTAAAACCTATAGCCCTTTAAAATCTTCTAAGAATACTGTAAGCCCACCTTCTCATTAGCTTATTGTTGTTTATTACAGTACATAATTACTCACTGTTACATAACACTGGCTTTTCAGTAAACAATGCCATTGAACAATTTCAAAGTTTGAGGACCTGGCCTAGATTCAGTCCCTCTAAGAACAGGTCATAGAAGGAGGGCACATCAGACTTGGCTCCCACGAGTTTTTTGGGGAATACAAGTAGTTCCACCTGACTTGGGTTCATTTCCGTGGAAATCAGGCATGTCACCTGCCTCAAATTCATAAACTCAGACTTTGATTTTCAAGGGCATCCAAGGATCTGCATTTGAAAGTAGTCATCTGATGTTTGGCTTCCTGACACCACTGCAAGTGACTGTGTTGACTAAAAAAACCTCAGAGAGATATAACTCAGTGATATCCAATGTTTAGCTTTTTCTGACAGAGACATACCTGAATTTCCCAAACTTATTATTGCAGGTAGGATTACAGCAACTGAAACAAAGTCCTTCACTGATTTGTTTAGACTGGAAAGGACCTCTAAGTTTGAGTCCAGTCATTAACCCCTCACTGCCAAAGCCACTAACCAAACCATATCCATAACTGCCATATCTACACATCTTTTAAGTATTTCCGGGGGGGGGGTGACACAACCACTTCCCTAAGGAGCTAGTTCCAAAGTTTGACAACCTCTTTGGTGAAGAAATTTTTCCAAATATCAACTCTAAACCTTCTCTGGTGCAATTTGAGTCAATTTCCTGTCATTCTATTGCTTGTTACTTGGGACAAGTGACTGACACCTACCCAGCTCCATTCAGGTACTTGTAGAGAGCAATAAGGTCTCCCATGAACCTCCTTTTTCTCCAGCCTGAACAACTGCAATTCCCTCAGCTGCTTCTCATCAGACTTTTGCTCCAGACCCTTCCCCATGTCTGTTATCCTTCTCTGGATTCTCTCCAGCACCCTCATGCCTTTCTTGAAGTGATGGGCTCAAAACAGGGCACAACAGTCAAGGTGTGGCCTCACCAGTACCACTCACAGGGGGGACAATCACTGCCCTGGTGCTGCTGGCCACACTATGCCTGATACAAGCCAGGATGCCACTGGCCTTCTTGGCCACCTGGGCCCACTGCCAGCTGTTGTTACAGAGACTTCTTGCCCCATGATGTTCCCAGATCTGATATCCAGACTGGGCTGCTGAACAAGATAGATCCATCACACTACTCTTCGTTTAAGTAACTTCTGTCCTTTCAGTTATATGCTGAACCCAAGGAAAGAGAGGCCTGATGGCAGACACCAAGGTCTGCCACTGTCACGAGGAACTTTAATATGTCATCTTCATGTCAAGGCATATTAAAAAAGAAAATGCATACCTTTGTTTTTGATGGTTTTTGACATGTAAATGAGTATAGCAATGACACTTCTATGTTTTATTTATAACACCTAAACAGATTATCTTGAGAGTTATTCTGAAGCATTTTGTTGAAGTAGGCGGTCTACTATCATGTTATAGAGCACAGAATAGCAACATTTACCTCAAAAAGTTCACTTGGAATGGCATCAGGATTTAAAATAGCAAACCTCTGGCTCAGATGATTCCATTAACAGCTCATTTGTTACTTCAGTATGAACTGAGTTAATTTATCTTGTAAAAATTTCTTTTTAGAAAAACAAATGGTCAGAGAAGAAAAATTGATTAAAAATATATACATTCCCAGTTGTAGTTTAGAGTTTATATGTTTGCTACTTTTCTTGTTACTCATTTATTATTGTTTTTAGATATTATTTTAGATATATAATCTCCATTATTTAAAACCTGAACTCAGTCTATATGTTGTTCAAGCATCTTGCAGACTTTTACTGCCCTGAATGCAAGCACAGCTGCTGAATATGTTAATGAAGCCAAATGGCAGCAGCTGTCTAGATTCCACTCCTGGAAAAAGGCTACTGGAAAGGCGGCTTATCAGAAAGAAAGAGAAAATCCCATGATACCCAGGTTTTATTCTCCAAATGATTTTTTTAAATCCTACACTGCCCAGCATAGTGGGAAAAGAAGGCTTACTGAACTTGATAAAAGCAGATTTCTGGTTGAGATCAAAGCAAAAGTCAGAGTTGGAATAGCTTTGCCAACAAGCTCATTTGATTATAGAAACATCTCCTGTTTGTTCACAAAATCTGAGGAAAAAGAGCTGATTTCTCAAAAAGACTGGACAGTTTGAGAAAGGCATTGGTTGCTCATTGAAAAATGTCTCTTTCTAAGCGGCACTGTAGCAGCAGCCTGTCTGGTGGCAGGACAGACAGATGGCTGCACATCCACCTGCGGACTGAAATAATTATATCACCAAGGATTTCTGAGTTACAAACAACAGCACAATACAAAAAGAGCAAATAAAATGTACCCTCCTACAATTGTACCAACACATTTTTATAGATGCTTTAACTGAAATGTAAGCCTGGCAATAAAGCACCCCCAGAGTTTGTGATTACCAGATGGATATTACCAGTGGCAAACATGACGCAACATTTCTGTAAATCCAGGACTCACCACCAATCCTCTGCATTCTCAGTCTTGTAACTCAGTAAAACAAAGCTGTAAAACTCTGTTTTGCCATCAGCTATGGCTGATACACTACACACACATCTAATCTACCATAGTCAGATTTCCTGACATCCATCAAGTTCTCTGAGGCCAAATAATCCTGTGTGCTTTGTGTTATCTTGTAATCAGGACTGACTGGAGCTTCAAAGTGAAAATAAAAAGTGCTACAAAAATCAGTGCTAGAATGGCTTGATGGAGTAAAATATCTCAGGATATGGAAGACCAAGCAGAAATATCCATACAATGATCTAAGAAAAATCTCAACTTCTCAACAGTTCAGAGGGCTCTCAAACAACACCTTGGTGGTAATACACAGGGCCTGTTGCAAACTGGATTTAATGCAGCCATGTTAAATGACTGTGATTTCCTAAACCAGAGCCATCTTTAACAAGTATCTGATTTGAACCCTTGCAAAAACATCTACTCTGCAATTTTCTGACATTTTATGCAATTTATTATCATCTACAGTTTGGTCATGGATAAAGCCTTTCTTCAAAGCATACAGCTCTGCTGCTCTTCCATTCTTGCTATTCTTTTCTAAGAAAACTGCAGCTGTCACTATGAATACATTAAGGCTTCATAAAACAGCTGTCCTTAAATATCTCATCACACCTCTCCATAGAAAAGTATGGCATAAAGATTTATTTCAGGTTTTGTTCTTTTCATCCATATCAGTTACAGATTAGCAAACTCATACAGACATATTGTGATAAACCTGATGAATGTTGTTACTCTTGTAATAACTTTCACTTCAAAGTGCAATTGCAAAGCACCCAAAAGAGAGAAACTAGAAATAAAAATTAGCAAAGCAGACATTGTAGTTCTGCATGATTCCTAATGATTAAAAATGCAGACTCCTTTAGGATTGCAACAAAATATTAATGTTAACTTCCCTTTTTTATTTCCAGATGAGACCTTGTTTACAGATTCTCCTGCAGAAAGCCTCTAAAAGGCAAGCTGAGAAACACAAAACACTAAAAGGCTGAGTTTAATGTCTCATTTGAAGCAGCAACACCATAATAAAAGCAGCTGAGTGCCTGAAAAATTAAGGATTTACAAGAAAATTACTTCAACCAGTTGTTTAAAAGACAAAGAGTGATCAAAACATAAACTAGGTTAAAAGCAAATATAATCTATCCATTTCTATGACTGCTAAAATATAAAACTTATACAAATTGAAGAAACAGAGCAAGTTTTTTCTACAAAAACAAAGAAAATATTTCTAAATCTTGTCTAGTATTTCCCTGTTCGGGAAAGTTTCCCAAATTAGACAGATTTGACAGGAATCCAATCAGTTCTATTGGAAAAACATTAGTGTGCCTGAAAATCTCAAAGAAAAACTATCCTAATCACAAATATATAGCACATGTCATCACTTCCAAACTTCCTTCTAAAATGCATCGATTAATAATTTCATTGTTCATGACGATGCATCAACAAGATCACACTTAATAACAGAGAATAATGCGGACTGCAACTGTAGGGGAATGCACCTGAATTCACCATTGGGATGACGTGGTGTATGGCCACCACAGGCCCTATCCCCCCCACAGAGAAGGATGGCCTACAGATTCAGCTTCAACTTTTCTGACATCCCTAAAGAAACAAACTTAGAAATAGGGGGAGGGGACAGAAAAGGAAAATGGGGGTGAGGGGTTAGCCACAGATCTTTAAAATGGGATGGAAGGTAGGGAAGGTAAGGAACACAAAATCTTCCAGTATCCTGCTCAGATCCAGTACTAAGACAGCTAAAAGCAGTCATTTCCAAATGTATTTACAGCAACCCTGTAGGCACCATTGTATTAAAGAAAATGAAAGAAACAAAACAAGACAAACAAACAAACAAAAAAGGGTTACTAAGAAAACATACAATGATGTGCAGATTTAATGTTCTTACAGAAGTAATTTTCTAGTAACCTTCTACCTTGCTCTAGCTGACATAATCACTATTAACTATTGTCAGTGCAGAATACTGATTTTATGTGGGGTAACATGGTCTGCACCAATGTAATTTATGCCCTCTTTCTTCCTTTTAATTTTTTGAAGATGTTTCAGAATCAATGACACTTGGCAAGAATTTAATGAGACACTTAAGTATTTTCATCATACGTTTGTACCTTAAAATTGTATCTGTCATGGGACTAATTTCTGCTGTTATTACTACAAAACTCAACATTTGTCATCTTTTAACTGATCTTAGTTACGATTAAAATAGTTTCTAACTGTAATTAGATAATGATAAAAATACTTTATGTGTTTTCAAAACTGATTGATTGAAATCACATTTGCTTTGTCCTCTACATAGCAGAAAAAACAAAGCAAGACATCAGTCTCCTACAACTGCTGAAAAGGTTTCTCTTCAGGACTTTTTACTTCTCTGTCCTTCTATTCCATCTTCATGGCCACCAGGTTCATCCTAACCCCTTGCTTATGCTGGTAATGTTGATTACAAGAGTCACAACAATAAATTCCAGAACACAGTTTCAGATGGGTTGCCATTCAACACAAGGAACCAGCCACGATTTAAGGTTCCCACTTCCTAGAAGAATATTCCCACACCATAACGTGAGAATGAAGAGCTCTGTCTCTTTCTCTTCAGAATACTACATTTCTTCTTGCTTTCCAGCAGTTAATGTCACAGTTCACTCAAAACTTCAGACAAAACTATTCTAAACACTTCTTTCTTTTGCAAAAAAATTAATAGATATTAACTCATGCTGATTGCCTACATTATGTATTACAAAAAAAAAAAAAAAAAATCTCCAAGACAACAAGTTTAATATATTGGGGGTAGGGAGGAGATAGGGAGGTTCACTGAAAATGTTTTTATCATTTTCTTGGGGTAATTTCTTGTGTTCTTCCTTTGCAGTTAGAATAACACATGTTCTGTTTAGCTCCAAATAAAACATGCAGTAAGGTGAGTTATTTCTTTGGCAGACCAGATGGTTAATTTATATATGAAATGTAATTTATAAAGCTTTTTAAGCACTTTCAGAAGCTCGCATAGATTCCATAATATATTTTCATGGATCTCAACCATGAAGGACAGGCTAGCGTCCACATACAGGTATAAACAAGATACTGTGAAATGATATACAAAGGTAGTCAGGCATAAACCAGAAAATTATTCATAGATACAATTTTCTTCCATCAGTAGTAAAACTCTGAGTAGCTTCAGTTAAAGCAGCATGTCTGGAAAATCAGGACCAGAACAATATTGCACATCATTTACTGATTTTTGCCTTGAAAAATGAAAGTGCAGGTGTGATTTGAGTATTTTGAACTGCTGTAGTCTGTTGTCCACTCTCCTTTGTCAGAGGGTGAGTTACTCACATGTGGTCATTAAGCTACAGTATCTCACCTAAAATTTAGAATTTACACAGTTGAAAAGAAACTGTAGTGCCCAGGACATAGGTGCTGATAACCAACATTCAGCTGTAAGGTGATTTACATTTAATAAATAAATAAATAAATAAATAAGGGGGGAAAAAATCCAATTATAACTTTCTATACCAGCAATGTTCCCTGTATTGCCAAAATGAAGAAGTAATAATAATTATAGTACCCAGCCTCTAAACAAAGTAAGTGATTCTCCTTTTTCCTACGCTTAGTACAGGTCCTTTCAACATCACACAGAAGCCATCAACACTAAGTAACACAGATTTCATATAAAATTTTCACAAATGCAAAAATTACATTAGAAAATCAGATGCAAGGTCTGTGGGAACATCAAGACTTTCAATGTTTCAATATTTCTCTCCAAAAATTAACATTCAAAATTATGCCCAGTACTTTATTCATGCAATTATTTAGTACCCTGTCATATGCAACCTCAGATTTGCTGAAAGAGATCTTTAGTACCTTTTCTTTAACCTTCTACAGTAAGAGCTCACCTACAACTGCAGTGTTCCTGCAAACAGTAACACCAAAAGCACAAGGCTGACAGCTTGGTAAGAGTAGGTGCCTGTCATATGCAATGACAGACAGTCATCCATCCACCCATCTATAGTGACAGAGCATAAGATTATTATTTTTAAATTGTCATTTGCTGTCCAAATGTCTTACAGGGAAGGAAACATAATTTTAAGAAATCCTTAATGTTAAGAGCCAATTAAAACAGAATTCTTTACAGTACACAACTTTTCCCAAATTCATTTGAAAAGCCAGAACCCCAAGAAAACAGACATTTTCTCTTCTGCTTTTATGAGCCTGAAATGTGTTTGTTCTTCTCCATAACTACAGAGTGATCTGAGCTAAAGTAATATTATATTGGGTTGGCCTGTCTAAAGAACCGTGATTATTTCTATCAAATCCCTGTGAAAAGGTACATGTAATTAACAGCCAAGCTGTTCAACATTAGTATTAAGCTCCAGTGGTTTTGATCTGATTCTTTGTCCATAAAAGAACTAACGTAAGTCCCCCCAGCATGGATCAAAGGGCACAGGATCGCCCTAACACAATAAGAAAAGCTTTTAAACTAAGGAGGCGTGTTGTCTTCAGTCTAAGTTGTCACAAAATATCTGATCCTAAAATATAATTGTTTGGGACATATAACACTCTCTTTATGACAATGGATGGAGCAACTCCAAAATTCTCTCTGTGAAGAGAATAAAAATTTTGATCATGATCTTAGTAACATCTCTTTTTAGAAGAAACAGGATCACTAACACAATAAATAATAAACCCCAAATTTTAGGAGCAAGGTTGAAGAGGAGAGTACTTGGGCACTAAAAAGCCAAAAGTTTTAATCTCTAATCCAAGTGCAAAGTGGAGAGTGCAATTTAGATACATCAGAAAGATGAAAATCCACATTAGGAATATGATTTAGGCCAGCTGAAAGTCCCCAAGTCTTATTTTTCATTAACAGATGCATCTAACACATAGTAGGATACATAAGCTAATATGGAGATGCTGATTTTGATCAGAATAAAAGAAAAAAAATTACTATATTTTAGTCCATGATTAAAAATAAAGTTTGAGGCTCCTACAAATACTAGCAAATGCTCTGTGTGTGTGTATACTAACCTTGGTGTCTTAAGTCAGGAATAAATGCACATTTAAACTACCCATTAATGGGATTGTAGCAATGACACTCCTTTCTCAGTGTACTACCTTGCCATAAGATGGCCATGACTATACCACACCTTGCTGTGTGACAGAAAGATAATATTCTTTAACATTTCAGCATCATTAACGTTGTTTTAATACTTTGTGCCAAAGCTCTGATTATCTTAACATAGAAGCCTGCTTCCCAATATTTAACTAAGCTGAGTCTAGTTTCCCAGCTGAGAATGCTCTCCACATTTTCAGACCTGAGTTTTGGCCATGAGGCCGAAGTTGTAACACACAGATGACACAAGGACACCTAGTGTCCAGCCTCTATTTAAATATCCAGCTTGGATTCATGGTGCAATTAAAGGTATTACATTTTAGCTACCAATTCTCATGAAGCATAATTTCATTTCAAGAGCACAGGTTGCTTACACCTTCTATGGAATTTTATGAAAGCTTTGAATAATACTTAGTTATTTTTTTAGATACCTGAATTTGCATTAACTTCAAAAAAAAAGAACTTCAGCCAGAGAACAACAGAAAAGGATTATGAGTTGGGAAAGATAAAAGAAAGATTAGAATTATTTTACAAGATTTAATTATTACAGCACCTTCCTAGCACTTAGCAAATGCACAATCCTAATTCCCTGCTCAAGGAACCACAGAGCCTACAGTCATGGCAGATTTGCTTTTCACAGTTGGCTGTCCCAACAAGTTCCAATGAATTAAAATCTCCCTGTGCTTTTTCCTAAAAGAAGATATCTATGCACAGCTTTGAGGGTCCAGGGAACTGGGACTGAAAGATTTATGCTAATAAAAACTCACTTTAATCTTTAACACCCTTAAGTGAGGATTTAAATGAAATCCTCTCCCTAATGTTTTAATTCTAAGCCAGGAGAAACAAATTCTGATCCATGGTGTCCATGACACAAATTTAATCCATTTGGAGATCAGGATTCATCACACCTACAAAACATTAACTATGTTACAGTGTGAAACAGCAAAATTTTCACTAAATAGTATTCTTTGGCATAAAATTTGACATCAGTCTGTCTGAGATCCTTTAAGGTCTTATACTAGTTTAGTCTATTTTGAAGAGGCCCTATTGAAAATATAGGCAATGGAGCCTGACAAATTGCTGATCCACAATAACATCTGTTATTCCACAAAGGCAATAAAGTTCTTCTTGGAGAAATCATCTTCTTGTCACAACCAGTATGGCATTAGCATGGCGTGGTGCCCAAGGGAGCTTTGAGAAATTAGTCTGGAAGAGACTGCCAGAACTCAGCATTACCACATAAACTGAGCACTTTACCTCAGTAAATAAAAAATTTACTTTCAGAAATAAAAAATTTCTGAAGCAGAACACATTTGGTATGTTTGACACTTTCTTCTCCTACTTCACACAACCAATCCCCTATAAAATGTTTAAGTGCTCAAGTGAATGCTTAAGCAAGAGTCTGAAGCTTCACTTTTCTTAGAAGTACCATAATTTGAAAACAAGTGATGAAAAAATCATGACAGCTGATGGACTTTATGAATTAAACTAGCAAAGACTTTAGAGCTGATTCGTGAGTGGCTTTCTTTAAGCAGGTGTGTTGCAGGCCACAGCATCTAGTAGGCAATACACACAACTATAAGGATCTAAAAACTAAACTAGAAACTCCAGTAGTTACCTGGAAGGAAACACTGCAGGCGGTATCATGAGAAAAAGGGTTTCCTCATGGTACATATCACAGATCTTCAGGACCCAGCCTGTGTCTCAGATAAGAGATAGAGCAGTAGCTCATCTAGAAAACAGCAACAGTGAAAGCCCAGAGAAACTGCTCCTGGGACTGCCACAAAGCCCTGCTCTCCTGTGACCGACTGACAAGGCCCCCAAGGCTCTCTGTGTGTCAGGGTCTCCTGCTGCAGGATGCTAACCCATATAGCTATATTTACTCCCTCACCTTTGGGGTCCTACCCCTACCAGATCACCCTACACTTTCTACAGCTGACAGAAAAATACAGGTATTTACAGTGGGGAATTCTCAGTCCCTGAGCCTGTGCTTCAAACATGGGAGCTGATCCCTCTCCCCATGAACAGTGCCAGGAGTCTGTGGAGATCCCACAGCTCAGCCGGCAGTTACATCAGGTGACATTCCCTTGCTGTTCAGCCCCTGTTTGCTGGTGTGTCTGATGAGGTGCACTGATCATGGACATTGTTCACCTGGAGACACACCTGCCATTACAATTTAAGTGCCTCATTAGTTATTTTAGAGAACATTTTCTCATGTGAGTGAAATCACGGCATCTAGGGGGATCCCTGCTCTCTGCTACAGAGAATATTACCTTCTCACCCCTTCATTACTTTGAATATGTCAAGTATTTTTTGTATTCAGCAAAAGGCTGCCTTCAGCATAGGCATAATCTGTCCAAGATAATTCAGCACTGTGCCAACGTGAAAGCTCTGACAGAAGTTTTCATTATCATATTTAGGTGACTAAACTGCTACAAAGATCAATAAAATAGTGGGTCTGCTCAGTTTACTGAAATAATTCAAAATATGGTAAATGTCCAATAGTCCTTTTTTTTTTTTTTTTTTAAATTAAGTGGCAGTAAACAAATCTAGTAAATCTAGTATTGGTTGGCTCAGAAATGGATATAACAGTGAAGTCTGTAGTGCAGGTAGATGAGAAGTCTTTGACTGAATACTTTCAATTAAAAAAATGTCATTTTCAGAGCTAAAACATTTTGTGAAAAAGTAACACTAATTGATTTCTTGGGTAAGAGAAGTGGAAAAATATCTATGGGTATCCATATAGTTTATGCTACTTTTTCAAAACAAGACTATTTTTGGTTAGAATTTCTTTTTATGTCTGTACATATAAACTTAGCATATCAAATGAGGATAAGAAATAAATTCAATATTTCAAAGTCATTTCAATTAGATGTTTCAAGTTTCCTGACTGCATTTTTCCACAATATAAGTTCATTAATGTTTTAAAGGGTCCAAATTTCATTATGAGAAAGAAGGTATTTAAAGAGTGAGTATTTATAGGGATAGAAAAAAACTATTTCCTGCCCTGCTGTAAAGAAATTGTTTTTATTAAAAATTGTTTGGCTTGGTTTAAACCATTACAAAGTCATGCTTTTATTCACTCTGATTAATGCATCAGTAAATAAGAACTCTATCTCCACAATCATGAAGTTTTTTGGCATAAATGTTATATGCAGGGGAGAAAATTGTCCCACAAAATCACTTCATTTCCAGCAGGTAAGATGCCTGTAGAGTATCTTATACACAAAAAGCCTTTTAGATTGCTTGTCTTTTGTACTTCTATAAAATGCACAATCACTCGAGGAAAAAAAAAAAAAAAAGCTGAGAGAGATGATGACAGGCAGGCTAAGTATACAGCAACTGGCAGGAAAATTTCTTTTCCAAATCCAGCATACTTGGCAGGCAGGTCTATGGAATACACATATTAGCTGGCATTTATGTTGGAAATCAGAAGAATGTTCTGGTAACAAGTACAATCTTCTACATTCTGTCAGACCCCAATATTTATTTTGTTCAGCCTAACCATTTGTTTCTTACTTTCTGTTATTATTTTCTGAGCCCTAGCTAGAGACCCAGCTGGTAGATATAGCAACATTAAAGCCAGGTAGAAGCACTAATGAAAGAGCTGAAAACAATGACAAAAGCATCAGAAAACTCATGGATTCACTAGAGAAGAAAAAGCATGGCTGAATTTTCAAATCCTTCCTGGTTCATTGATTGGCAGGAGAAATTTAGGTTTTAGAAATAAAAGGCCAGCTCCCTGCTTTCCATAGGTTAATACTTAATCAGGCCAAAGTTCTCAGCAGGAATTCTCCCTCATGACAGTAATGAGCTCTATTAAATACTCGGTGGATTAACTACATAGATTTTTAATCATGTCATATCTGTCCAAATCCATACGGTAATTTAATTTGTGTCCAACATGTTATTTTCTCCCTCCAAACCAAGCCTTTTTCCTCCAAATAATTTTTCTTTGATCTTTTCACTACCATTAAAAAAAGATTTCCATACTGGAATCTCCCACCACTGTCTGCACTTGACAGTGTGCCACCCACACAGTTTTGTGCAAGTGTTAAGCCTACAGTATTCATAAGCTCTCTAAACTGCAATTCAGAACGTTTTCTACAGCAGATGTTTTTCCTTGCCTCTGCTTTCATATTTAGTAAGATTTTCAAAAAATTAAAAATCAGCACATATTAAAAATAACGATGACAGAAATATAATTGCAGTCAGCTGAAGACTGGAAGGAAAAACTCTATTCAAGGACATCTAAACAATCAGCATCCAGGTCAAAGCTCAGATGCTAAGTGAGAGCATCTCCTACCATGTTTACTTCTGCTGAAATGATTAAGAGGGCGGGGGCTGTTTGAAACACATCTTCTCTGTTTGAATTGCTCTGGTCCTTTGGTGTGTGTGTATACAATGAGGGAACTTCTGTGTACAAATCAAATAATCAGAGATGGGCCAGCATGTGTGCAGTAACATGCATGAACATTTGAATTAGCAGGTGGGGACAGCTCCTGCTGTGCCCTTGTGTGAAAACAATTTGTTCATTTTTGTATGGTGAATCTTTAGGGTTTTTCCATTGAACTCACAAATGTTCAAAGATTACTGCACTTATTGCACATGCTTCAGCATTCTCGAGTAAACCATCCTCGTACCACTTTCTTCTTTTTCATGAGGGGAAGGTTGTCAGCAAATCAGCCAGATTCTGTTGCAGGGTAAGATTAAGGCCTAAGACTCAAATCCCCATTAAAATATATCGGAGTAGGGCTTGTATACGTCACTATTTTACTTTTCCACAGTTTCATAACTTCCTTTAGTTAATGTTTTGCTATATATCAAACTTATCCAACAGATATTTAATTTACTAAACAAATGCAAAAACTCATGATAACATGCTCAGTGCTGATATAAACAGTTGCAATTCATTAATAACACATGTAGGAAATCAGCCACTGCTGTGTGACAAAATTATTTGTCTCACTCTGCTTTCAGCACCACTCTTTATAATCAAAGATATAAAAACTTCAACCCTAGAATTAGTATTGTTCCTTATTTGACTGCACATTTTTTACCGAGGAAAAAACATACCAAAAGAATCAAAATGTAAATAAGTACAAAACAATCATTACTTTGCTATACTTGAAATCCTAATTTTAAAGTCACCCTTATATTCAGGTACACTGAATGTGAAAGGGAGGCATTAAGACTTCATTTCTTGTGAACACATTAATACCTCTGTTATGAGAGGCATTTCACCAACATACTCTCATGCACACTTCACATCCAGACTGAATGCTAGTGTGAATGGAATTAAAAATGCAAAAAAATTATAAAAACTTACCTTTTAACTTTTGATATGGTTTGGTTTTGTTTGTTGTGGTTTGGGTTTTTTCCCTATTACTTTTCATTTTTTTGCACACACTCAAGAGCTCGGAAGAAAGAAAAAATACTGCATGCTTATTCCTCCCATAAAATCTCAATTTATGAAAACTTGAGATTTCAAAATAAAAAAATACTCAGGGATGCTTCACTGTATCTTGCTTGATGCAAACGCTTTTTCAAATACTATTATGTAATGTTCAGGAGGGACACAGGTGAAATAAACAAACAGTGCTTCAAACATCTTCCAATTCACTGGCAAACTTCCAGGGCCTGCAAGCAGATCCTGGTGGAGGCAGAGGCAGGACCTTTACACTGGCGCATAGCAGGAGAGTGTGAGGTGCTGGGGATACGCTGAAATAAGAGAGGCTCAGGCCGGTTGTAAGGAGGAACTTTCCCTCTGTGAAGCCATCAGGTAAGGAAGCAGGTACCCCAAGGATTCTGTGCCATCTTGCTCCGTGGAAGTTTTCAAGACTGAACGAAGCCCTGAGCAATGTGGCTTGAAGTTGATGTCTAACCTTGCTTTGAGGTTTGACTAGGTGTGTCTGTAATTTAGTCATTGCAATAAGATGGCAAGGTCCTTTCTTTGCAGCTGTAAAGCTGTGATCCAAGTTTTCTTCTCTATGCACAATTCAGTCTGTTAAGAGAGGCAATTCTCCTATCGTATTTAGCTTTGGTACAACCTGACCTGGAGTGCTGTGTGCAGCTCTATGCTCGACCATTTCAGAAGGATGTGAAGGTACTCAAATGCATCCAGAGTAGGGCAAAAAAGCTGGGGAAAGGGCAAGAACATCCTATGAGAGCAGCAAAGGACTTTGGGCTGGTCTAGTTTGGAAAAAAGGAGGCTGAGGGGTGACCTCATTGCCCTTTACAGCTTCCTGAATGCAGTCTCTCTCTCTCTCGGAGCCCCCCGGCTCCATTTTTGCCTAGGCTAGCTTGAGAGACAAACCACAGTTGGAAGGATTTTTCCTCATGGCCCTAAAGATCCCAGAGTGGCTGTGAACCTTTTCCTTCAGAGAGAGCAGGCACCCACTGATGGCAAAAGGAGAGAGTCTGTACTTGATCTGGGGGGAATCAGGGCTTTATTCTGTGGTCCTGCCCCCGCAGGGTCAGGAGCCAGGTTTCTGCCCCCTACCCAAGAAACTAACTCCACTTTCTTTCCTGGCTTTTATCCAGGGGGAAGGGGCTAGAGGTGGGGACAAGCCATTACCCAATCAGGGATAAGGTTGAGTGGAACAGAGTTGGATTACATTCCAGTGTGGGAGGATGGGCGGGGAAAAGGAGCAGGGGCAAACCTCGGAATGATACATTTTCCAGGGGAACGGGGGGGTACAGAAGAAACCATTACAAAACCCAATATAAAAATTAAATACAATATAAACCCAAATAATACACAACAACACTGAGGAGGAGAAGTGGAGAGGAAGGTGCTGATTCCCTCTCCCTGGTATTCAGTGATAGAACACATGGGAATGGTTGAAAGCTGTGCCAGGGAAGGTTTAGAATGGACATTAGAAAGCATTTGTTTATGGGAGGGTGGTTTTGCACTGGCTCAAGCTTCCTAGAGAGGTGGTCGCTGCCCAAGCCTGTCAGCCTCTAAGAATTTTGGCAATGCCCTTAATAACAAGCTTTGATCCTTGATCGGCCCTCAGTTGGCCCAGCATTTAGATAAGATCGTAGTTATAGGTCCTCTCCAATTAAAATATTCCATTGTAATTCAAAAGGCAAAAAATCCTCCTGATCTTAGCTAGGTCACTCAATCAGTACAATTAAGACACACCAGCTTGTACAGCCAACTTCACCCACAGGAATGGTTCCATCAAGCATCACATCTGGCCACTTTTGCCATCCCAGCCCAAATAACTACCACAAATCAGACACCCATTTGCAGATAACTCATGCCAAACAGTCCTCAGCACAAGTCCAGAGTGAGGCTTGAGTCATAACAAGAACAATTAATCATTCTGCTTCATGTACTTCCATATTACTATTACAGACCTGAGCTGAAAGCAGTTACACAATTTACCTACAATTTCTCTCCCATGCCTTCAGTGACAGCCTTAATTAGCAAAAACCAAGAGCAGCTGACTGCATTTGATTTCAAAAGCAAACACGCTCTGTTTTGGGACTGCACAAGTCCATTCATGTCAGGAAGCTGCACAAATATCCTGCAACTGTAATAGAAAATTTAAGCTTTGTGTGCCAATTGGACAGCAGGCAACTGACACATCCATGTAACTGCATTACTTGTGGTCACTTTGGATTACACTAGGTGCTCTTCCTCTCAAACACTCCTTTCTACAAAGACACCTGAACATTTATTTGCCTAGAATTATTCAGAGTGCACACAATCATCTTGCTCATGTGTACAAGATGCTGAACTAATCCTTTAAAATCCTATAAAGACAAAGAAATAAAATAATTACTATAGAAACAAGTACTCCTTACAAGTGCAGTAACCAGCAGAATAAATTATGTTTTGTTCTTGTTCATGCTCATATGAATTGGCTATGCAAACACAGGAGTAGATATTTATTCATAATGGTTCTGCACAAGCTTCTGTGGAAATAAGCTCTGGAGAAAGAGTAGTGAAGCTGAAGTGCTACAAGAAAATCTCATATATCGTATATTTTATGTCTCAGTAGAGCTACATTACACAGTAATGACAAGTAGAGAACTTCACAGAGCAACAAATCTCTCCTGAATGTTCCATCAAGGATGTCCAACTTACAGTCCTTAACAAATCTGGGACAACTGCGTAATATTAATTTATAAAGTAAACTCTCTTAGATTTATTTCAGAAGCCTCACTCTGCCTGCTTGCCTAAATAAAAAATTACAAAAAAAGGACAGTAGTGTGCAAAACTAAGTCTTGAAGCATTATTGACCTTAATGGGTAGTATTTTGCTTGGCTGGTAAGCGTGGGTAGTCATTGGCTAAAAAGACACTATTTACCCTACATTTTTTGTACATATTTCAGTTTGTGAGACAAAATAAAGATATTAATCTGATGCAATGAAAAACAAAAGCTGAGAAAGTTGTTTAGTCAAGTAAAATTCTCTGAAGTGGGTATAGGTGTCGGTGAGATTTTGCACAAATTACTGTCAATCTGGATTTTTTTACTGCTAAGCTTCAATTGGCACCTCAGAGAGAAAAAACAAAACAAAACCAATTCATTGCAAATTTTTCTTCAGAGGAGACTTGCCCTTCTCAGTAACCGTGTGAAGTGTCGCTAGAAGACACAAAAAGAACCACCTCACGCAGTCTGTAGTCAGGGCAAAAAGAAGGGAAGTTTATTTCTCGACTTTGATTTATATCATTTTTTGGACAATGACCAAGGGATTGGAGAATGAGGTTGCCACCTCTCCGACCCCACTGGTCAAACTAGAAGCCCATCAATTGTCTCTCTTCAGAGAGGAATGCGAAAACAATCATTTTGTTTATGTTACAATTCATGAGAGACTCCACTACAAAAATGCAAACAATCAGAAGGCTGAAATCTCAGGGCAACAGTTAAGCAGTGTACTCATCTCTAGCAGGCAATTTCTGTCAGCCTCAATGAAGAGCAGACAATGGCTACTAAACTAAGACACCAGTTTGTTAACCAATTATCAATTATAAATTACTCCTTAGCAAAAGTGTAAAATAATTAAGATGATGTACTGTGGCAAAATATTATCCTGACAATGGAGTTGAAACCACTCAGCTTTACTATAGTATTATTACACTTAAATACATACACAGCTGCTATCCAATTGAAAGAATAGGAATCCCATCAAAATAGAAGTATCTCACAGGGTTAAAAGATTGCTTTATTCCTATGAAATTATATTTTAGAGCTCCTCTTGTGAGATATACTCTGGTTTCTGACTGCCTATATTCAGGATTTTTGTAGATTAAAAAAAAAAATAAGCAAGTAATTAGAAAACTACCACTGCAATTATATGCATGGGAAATTGAGGGCAAAATATAGACAGAAAGAATCTCTCTATTGCCATTTCCAAAAGAAAAGAAAGTTTTTTTACAGTGCTGGAAAAGGCTATATAAAAGACCTGCAGCAAAACCAATACTGCTGATTAATGCTTTTTTTAAAATTCATTTTTCAGAAGGCTGTCATTATCTTAAGACATCTCTTACGAAAAAAGGAGCTTCAAAACACAATGAGAAAAATTAATAAATGAACATGTTTCAAAAATGAAGGAGTCCATCTTGCTCCTTGTGATGAAGAATAAAGATTATTTGAATAGCTATGCAGAAGGATCAGCACGGATCTAAGCTGGCTACTGCATGTCAAGGAGTATTGTATGCCTAAGTGTGCCCTGTTCCAGCAGCCATGATGGTGTATCAGTGCTTTTGCTCACAGCAGTTATTCCCATCAATGCAAAAGTAAGTCTTTGAGAGCTAGGTATTCTGCATTTTCATAACACCACCCTGGGTAACAACAGATGAAATTGTCAGCTGATGAATTTCTTACCACAGTTAGAGGGATAGAGGCTGGCATTCAGTCTGTAACAACATGATATCCTAGAAACACATACAGATTTACTCTCCTCAGTACTACAGAATGTGCTTCAGTACTCAATCATCCTTTCACCGTGTGTGTTAGGAAAGGTTCCCAACTCCTACTGCTCTCTGCATCCCGACCATGCCTATAGGAATGGACCACACCTTGCATGGGCATATTCCTGCGTATTTAAGGTATTTCCTTCCATACCCACTCCATGCCACTGTGGAAATCTGAACACATTTTGCACAGGAAGGGACCATATGGGCTGGGTTTGTTTTGCTCTTTTTCTCCCCCCAGACCATCTCCTAGGGACAACAGCTTTGTGCCTGCTGCTCTTGAGAACAGTCCGTCCCAACAAGAGAAATTACACCAAGGAAGAATTGTTTACTGCCATATAATAGAGATTTCAAATTGAGCTACTTTAATGAAAGCAATTTTAATAAATATCGGCTAAGATTTCTAGACTGACAAAAGCACGGCTACAAAATTACTGAATTTAACAACACATTTCATTTTCCTGAGATGAAAAGCAATTGGCAGATGCCAAGGGGAGAAAAAATTGGTGTCACATATTGCAACTTTTTATGACAGATGGTTTCAAATGGATTAATGAGGTGAGTGCTGAATTTCTAGGTTGTGGTTAATATTTAACCTCCAGTCAGCATACACCTCTAAGATTTTTACACCTGAGTGGTCAAGTGGCCTATCTAATTGACCTGATAGAAACACTGTTCTAATTTTAAGAGTATCTGCCAAATGAAAAAGAAATATTGCAAAGTAGGGAGGGGATTAGAGAGACCTTGTCACAACACTGGTATAGAAAATGGAAATTAAATACTTTCTTTTCCTTCTGAGAAGCTTAGAAATATACAAACGACATGAGCTCGTATTATGGTGTGTCAGCCACGAGGAGCATTGCCCCAGGTGGAGGGAGGTGATCCTGTTGCTCTACGCAGCCCCAATGAGGCACATCTGGAGAGCTGTGACCAGTTCTGGGCTCCTCAGTACAAGACAGACAGGGAGCTCCGGGCAGAAGTTGAGAAATACAAAAAGGACTGGAGCGTTTCACCAGGACAGGCTGAAGAAGCTGGGTCTGTTCAGCCAGGAAGAGATGACTGAGAGGGGACCTCATCAGTGTCAGTATCTGCAGGGAGGTGTCAGACAAGGGACCAGGCTCTGCTCGGGGGTGCTGAGCAGTAGGACAAGAGGCAATAGGCAGGAACTGATGCACAGGGAGTTCCACCTGAACATGAGTTAGAACTTCTCTACTGTGCAGCTGACTGTGCACTGGAACAGATTGACCAGGGAGGGTGTGGAGTCTCCCTGACCGGAGATCTTCCAGAATCGTCTGACACAATCCTGTGCCAGGTGCTCTAGGATCACTTTAAGCAGGGAGGTTGGACCAGATGACCCACTGTGGTCCTTTCTAACCTTGCCCATTCTGTGATTCATCTGCAATAATGAGCTTTTTTGCTGCATTTAGGATATCACAGAAGTTACTTGCTTGATATAACCAGCAGACATGGCCTGCTTCCATAGCTTCATTATCTCCTGAATTTCCCAGTTCATTTAGCTAAGAAGTTACAAAAAAGTGTATCAGATTACAGTAGATAGAACCTTTCAGACACTAAAATAAAGCCAAAAAACAGCTTGAAGCAAGACCTAAAATCAGGATTTGCTGCTAAACCAATTTGTATTCGATTCATATCTGTAGAGTTGTTACTTAAACACTTCACTGTGATCACTAATATTCAGTCATCTGTATTTTGAAGGAACTACTGGAAATGCAGTATACAACAGTATCTACAGGAGCTCAAAGGTGAATGAGAGCAAAGTCAAATGAGAAATAGTAATATTCTTAGTGCAAATATTTACCATCCTAAAAAAAAAATAATTATCAGGACATTCCATTTCACTACCTTCCTCCTGAATTTATTATTTTCCTGGAATATAGATGAAGTCACTCTGAAGTGACTTACTACTATATTGAACATCCTGCATTTCTCCAGCAAATTGGAAAAAACAGTGCCTGGTCACACACTCTTATACTGTAGCTATTTACACAGTAACTGCTTCACAGAGAGTCTGCCTAGGCATACCCTAATCTATAAAGAGTATAGGGAGTGTTCCCTGTTCACTAATAAATTAGGAAGAAAGAGATGAAGAAACAAATTACTGAATAAAAGGGGGAAAAAAAAGTTAATTAAGAGAATAACAAATTTCTTTTGGTTTCAAAATTCTTAAAGAGAATACTGCCAAACAAGAGTGATACTCTCAATTCCAGCTGCAGTCCATATATCTGTACATCCATCTCTACAAAATCTTTGTACAAAACATTCATTTCTATGAAAAGTCATCACATAAATCATTATATAACATATTTTTGTAAGTCTTTGAGACAAAAAAACATATGTGCAATATACATAAATATAATATATTAAAACATTCTATATATGTTTAATATTTTATATTAAATGTACTTTTATGTAAGTAAAATGCAGAATATGCTCCTTGATGACTGGCAATATCCTCAGCACTTGCCAGATTTGTCTATTGTGCTCTGTTTGAGCATATCCCAGGTAGATATTCAAGAAGTAAAATAATTAGCCAAACTGGAATACACAGTGATTATCTGAAATGGTACTTAGAATTCTGCTCTAATAAATGTGATGAAGCCCTTAATGACTTCAATCAGCAGGGGGAGGGGAAGTTGAAGAGAGTTTGAAGCTATTTTCATTATGAAAACTGACAGCTCTTGGTTCCAATTTCACCCCAAACTGCCATAGAGATTAATATTTTTCTTTCAAAGCCACATTTTTATAAGAGATTACATTTTCCTCTGAAAGCAAAAGAGCTCCATTAAAAGACATGCCCATTTGTTGTTGTCAGCTTCTGCCTAACTGGGCTGAAAGCCTACTGTAGCTCTGCGGATCTGTGACCTGCACTTCACTCCCTCTAGGCACTATAAATAATTTCCATGGAAACAGCGCTGAAGAAGATATCTGCAAGCCAAGAAGATATCTATAGCTTTTCTGTTGGATTTATGTCTTTTATTTTATCCTCTACAATTTCTCAGTTAAACCAACATTAAATACATTTATTCTATAAAATACGTTATACACAACACTAAAGTAATAAAAGAAATGAAAGATAAAAGAGGAAAAAAATAAAGGAGATTCCTACTCTACAATATGTATGCACCTACAGATTATTTTTATATCATGTATTCCCCTCTGTCCCAAGGAAACAGTACATTGCATCCACATTGCACTTTTTTCACAAAGGGATGCATTCTCCCTAAGCCATAAGACATGAAGAAATAGATGATAATAACATTAGGTATTTAATGAAGAGTGTTGTAATTCACACCTAACGAGGCTGAGAAGTAGATATATGTGAGATCACAGCTAATGGGCTCTGACACAGCCACATCAGACCACAAAGGGAGGAACTGAGCACAGAGGAATGCACTGCAGCCTTGCAACATGCCAATCTGCTTTTCAGGCCTCGATGCCAATTCCCAACCAGCGAGAATCAGCTAACTTCCAAACCATGAACAGTAATGCTCAACGCGGGGACTGAGAAAGGATGATCTGGAAACGTACTGAATTCTGTTCCCTCATGACCCTCCAGTTCATGAGAGTCCATGTATGTTGGAGGTGTGCAGTACTCCCTCTTTCCCCTCCTGGTCACAGAAATACCAAGGCTTTAGGCCCTCCCTGCAAACTGTGCAGCCTGTACTGTTTTCTTTGCCCACTGTAGCTGCAGATGAGTAGTCACAAATCATAAGAACCTCCTGACTCCAAGATCAGTCTACAGTTATGGGAAGAAACAGAGAATTTCTGTCCTTTGACTGAGCTCGTGCAACCTGCCTGTAGCTTAGGGGATGAAGGAAGTGAGTGAAAGCATCAAATCAAAACTCAAACACAAGCACCTAAAGAGAAAGAGTAATCCCTGCTCTATTTGTTCTTTTCAGTATAAAAACAACAGTCATTGAATGTAACAATAAATTTAAATCGTTATTCTTAGCTGTGTTACAGGTATTTTTGGAGCTGCTTTTCCCCTCCATATTCCGCCTGTAGGATCTGGTTTATCCTCACACAAGTTTTAAGTGCTGACTATGAGGTTCTTCTTCATTAAAACACATCAGATTACATACAATCTCATATTCTTTCCCATATATTTCTTTTCATAGGAAGAATTCATACAGTTCATAGTAATATCAATGCTAGGATTAAAAATAGCAACTTAGGCATCCCCAAGTCACAGCTCTAAAGCAAAGGTTTCTTTGAGGAAATATTGCCTACTATTACATAAGCCCTCAGATGTAATCATCCTTTAAGGCTTCTCTCTATACTAAAAATAATAGAAAAATACTTGAGAAGCCAAGACTCTCTTAAAATGTTTTGATCCAATAAAGTTTAGAAAAATATCAGAAGTTAATTCATCATAAGAAATACTTGTATTTACATCTTCCAACAGCTACTGAAATCCAGATTCCTTTTAAACTCATGTTTGACAGCTTTTGGGTCCAGTAGTTAGAAGAAAAAGAGTATCAAGATTAGAAAAGTTATTTCTTGTTCTCAATTTAAAATATTCTGAAGGGGGCTATTTTTCCAGATTGTTCTCATATCCCAGCTCTAACTGCCAGAATTCTCACTTTACTCAAGATGCTACCTAAGTATTTAACATCATGGACACTGCTTAACTTCTCTGTGCCTTTTCTTACCATGAACTAAAATGGAAGGTTCTGACGTGTCTAGGAAAAGTTTTTGACAGTGACAGAACAGGAAGCAGTAGAACGGGCTGTCCAGGGAGCCCAAGAAGTATCCAGACTTAGAGACCTCAAAAACCTGATGAACCTATATTGAACTCAGTATGAGAGATGCTCTGAGAAGTGGGTTGGGCTGGATGCTGGATCCTACTCAGCCTGCATGACTTTGTGAGTCTGTATGTACTTAAAAGTAAAGATTATAAAGTGTTCCAGACTCTCGCCTTCTAATTTTTTCCTATAGTTATGAGTTATGAAATGAGAGAAAGAACCCAAGGATATATAAAAGAAACATACTCAGAGTCTCTGGCAGCTTTGGAAGAGAACTGGCAGATGATCACAAACATGTCATTGTGACAGAGGTGCTACTTGACTCCTGCACTGTGATCACTTCCTGTAAATACTTTCAATACAACCCACCACCACCCAAAGCAGTTGTCTAGGTTTTGACAGGTCAGAGCACAGTGCTGAGATTCACAATTTCAGTTCAGAAATGATCAGTAAGAAATAGTATTTATCGGCCTCCATGCAGTTATTTACCCCCATGAGCATTCAGACCTTCCACATCTGTTTGCATTTATTCTACCTGTTTGACACAGCTGACCTACCTGAATAACTTATGTCTCAAGCCAAATGCAACGCTGAAGCATAAAGTTTAAATGAAAAATAAAAACTCCAGAGATACTCAAGTTACTGGAGTCTTTAGTTGCATGAAGAGAATCTCTTTCTCTTAAACAAAAGGGTCACTCCTTTGCTGGTAACTGCTAAAACCCATTCCTTAAGCCTTTCCTGCAGCAAAGCTAAGTGTATTGTTAATTTTAAGTTGCTTTTTCGCTGCCAAACCTGTGAGGGATGAAAACCCACTCCCACTCAGCACAGCTGCTGGTGCATCACCATGTACCTCTGGTAATATACATGTAAAATCGTGACTGTTAGTAACCCAGGGGTACCTGCTACGGACTTCACACCTCAGCTGTGGGTTTGGAATGGCCTGGTAACTAGATGACACATTTCTAGTCTCAGATGATTCTCACCTTCTACAGATATTCAATTTTGTGGTGTAATTACTAAAAAGTCTCTCACAATCTTCTTGCTTTGAGTATTCAAATCATCTGGGATTAGGCTATAATTAATTATGAACAGCATTCATTATAAGCACTGCCAATTTAATGAAGAAACTTAGTTTTTGCATTTGGTTTTTCTTTTCATAGCTAAGCATGATTTATGATTGGGCTAAACAGCCTTCAGTCAGTGATCTCCTCCCATCAGGGCACAAGTGGGTCACTGCAATATCTTAGAAAGTAGGCTGCCTTCTGCATTATTCCTAGATACAAGAAAAACTCAAGACGTCAGAGTTCTGCTGTAATTGGGCATATGATGAGCCTCAGGCTCCTACTATGTTGTTTTTACAAAGAACAATATAATGCTACAGTCTTGAATTGCAGTGTCTATCTTCCAATTTTAGGAAAAAAGATAGCTAAAACACTGCAGAGGGGATTTAAAGAACAACTTTTTTACAAGATTTGAAATTAAGAGATTTATTACATAGCCTTACACAGTTAAAAAGATTCTGTAAATACAGCATAGGAGTTCTGTTTCTGAGGACATAGAGGATCTCAGAGGCAGTGATATGTATATATTCACGGAAGCAGAAGCCAAGCATTGTTTACATAACTCCCCTTAAAAAAAAAAAAAAAAAAAAAAAAAAAAAAAAAAAAAAAAAAAAAAAAAAAAAAGAAAAGAAAAGCAAACCAAAACCCAGAATACTTGCTTTCAGTTAGATAGTCGTACAACTGCAGAGCTTGGGCCTTTGCAAAAATTTGGGCTGGCGGGGATTAAGAGCAGGGCTGTTGTGTTTGTCCCCGTGACACTCTTTAATTTTTGTCTCGTCCTGCCCCCTGGTGGGAGCACAGGCCGCGGGTCTGTTGGTTTCACAGAGACGCATTTCTACAAAGCAACCGCAAACTGCACTGCATTTCTGACATTGCTTTTTTTGTGATAAAGAATGTGTGTCAATTAACATAACATTACCTAATTATTTAACTGAATACTAACGAAAATAAAACAGTATTATTAATCAAGTAAAAAATTGTTTTATCCAAATAATCAAATAATTGCTTTCTCTAAAACTTAAACTCACCTGCAGAATATTCACACCGCAATAAATATCCTTTCTATTCCAGGCAGATATTTAACACTTATGACTAAATGAGAATGGATAGTAAATTTTATATAGATATATATCTATATCTATATAAACATCCAGTGCTTGTTATTCAGTGGCATTTTAGTAGGAGCTCAAGATATAG
This sequence comes from Hirundo rustica, assembly GCF_015227805.2. Taxonomy (NCBI): domain Eukaryota; kingdom Metazoa; phylum Chordata; class Aves; order Passeriformes; family Hirundinidae; genus Hirundo; species Hirundo rustica. The sequence goes on from NC_053458.1 coordinate 18,773,672, forward strand.
CAATATCTACAGCATGAGAGTTTCTTTAAGTAAAGATTAGGGATCCTGGAAGGATCAAAAAAATGATAGCACAGACTTGCATTGGGTTACAGCTCAGTAGTAAAAAATACTTTAGATCTAAGAGGTGAAAAGAAAAAAGCAGAATCAAAGGCCTTAATCCATTTAACTGCTGCAATTCTACTCTCATTGAATGATATCCTCTAAGAGCAGCAAAATAAGATAGTACCAAGTAAATGCTAATTTTAACCTTGTCAGCCATGTTTAGATTATTTTTGACACACCTGTATTTCCCCCTCAATTCCTTCACCTCGTTTAAACTCGAAACACTTCCGTGTACTCTTAAACTCCTTCAGGTAGCCAGGTCACCCACTGGCCTCTCAGGTGTGTGAACCTCAACCCAAAATCCAGGTCCTACAGACACTAATGGTTGTAGCAGCACATTCTGCTCTTGTCTACACCAGAGCTGTAGTGGAGGTGGGAGAAATCATTCAGCCCCACTCAGTTCACTGAAGTGACAGTGAAAACAGCAGCACTGCATTCTCTGAGCACACCTGAGCCACTGAGGTAACGTTTGCCTGGGGTGTGACACTGGAGGACACAACACCCCAGGCTCCAGGAGCCACCATTGGCATCCTGATAAACCACATCAGTCTCAGCAGCAGCAGCCAGAGCCCTGTCCACCCCACTTTTTTTAGGTTCATCTGCCAGAAACCAAAGGTTTTATACCTTTCCTTGGTTTCCTACTGCAGAGACCAAGAGTTACTTTTGAACAGGCATCTATAGAAGAGCTCAATCCTGTTTGCACCCAGACAGTACAAACGAGAAGTTACTGTAAAGGCATATAGAAGGACAAAACATTGGAGTAGCACAAAATATCAGAGACCATAGCAGAGGTTTTGATTTCCACATATATTTTGGCCTGGGTTCTCAGCTGGTAGAGCAACACAATTTCCACTGCCTTCAATCACTGTTTTGCAGTCACCAAGAATCCAGCCATGTGTGACAGCTTAGGGCAAAGGGAGATTAGACATCTTCCTGCAGTTACACAACAGTTTGCCTAAATGGTGAATTTACAAGTTGCAATCAAATTGGTCTACCCTGCAGAGGTGTGTGAGAATGCCTCGGGTTATGTGACACAGAACTACATAATGCCCCTGACTGATCAAAAACCCAGTAAGAAATGGTAGGTTACAGATGAAGATGAACTGCCAGCTGCAGTCTAAAACCAAAATATCTAAAGAACAATTTCTTATGACTGTGTACTACCACAGCACAACTTTTCTCTACTTAAGCATCCATACTTAAGACTAATTTGTGTGAAATATTTAGGGACTACATGTCTTTATGAACTCCAAGTACTGGGGGTGCAAAGGACTGTGATTTTAGGGCTGTTTGATGACTTATCTTAATTATGCTGTGACCACAAAATTAAAATCTAATGAGATCTCTGTTTGGATAAGTTCAGTTAATTTGTCAAGAGTACAAGTAAGAGTTGTAAAGGCTAATTTAAAAAACAAACAAACAAACAAACAAACAAACAAACAAACCCCCCTCTTCAAACATTGAAAAACAGAAAGGATTTTGGTTTGTCTCCAGTGACTGTAATCGATTTAGTCCCTGATTTATACAACGTATATTCTCAATAATTCAGATGAGGACCTGATTCTGCAATCCGTGTTTATGTCGAACAGCATACACTCAGGTGAATAATAACATCGATTTTATATTGTAACTGCACACAAGAAATAAGTAGGAAGCTTTGCAAGGTGAAAAAGTAGCTTATTTTTTTTGTACTACTTTGAACACACTACCATGCTTAAAAGTTGTTTGGTCATCCACTCCATAAGTAGTTTACTTGACATGATCAGGGAAGAGGCAGATAGTCAAACCCTGCTTGCTGATAAACAGCCTGGGAAGCTGGAGCAACCATCCTGAAGTGAACTCGAGGCAGCACAGGTCTGTCCCACCTCTAGGCTGCAGAGAGGACCCCTCAGGGCCCAGCCCGTGTTCAATTCTGCAGGAGCTGCATGTGGAAATTTATGAAAACCATTTGCATTGATATTCTTTAAGGCCATATCAGACCTAACAGGTTGCACCACACGATGTAAATTGTAAATATTTGTTTTCACTATAAAAATAGACAAACTGTAGCTAATTAAATATCACACTGCTTTAGGAAAAGCAAACAGGGTAAGGGGAGGCTGAGGGCTATCTGTACTCAGGCCAGTGACCAGAAACTGCAACTAAAGAAAGTTCTCCACTTCTAGCACTGGGCCCTGCTTTGTGCTTTCGCTGCAGGCTGTGGTCTGCGCCTGGGCTCTCACTCCCTGTAGCCCAACTGGAGCTGAATTCACCTTATGAAAAACTCCCTGCAGAGATTTCTTAGCAATGCCTAGTGTGGATGATGACTATCTCATCAGACTCCAAGTGCTTTAAGAATTATGACCAAAAAGTGAATGACCCAGTTCAATAATGAAATATCATTAATGCTCGTATGCTTTCTGTCTCCTAGGCAACCACATTTTTGTTTGTTTCAGAAGATTTAAAATGCAAACACCTATATGAAAACATTCAGGCAAGAACACACATTATTTCCTTCAGAAGGACGTGCTCTCCCATGCCTGAGTTTTTGTGGGGTTTGTTTTTTGTTTTTTGGTTTTTTGGGTTTTTTTTGCCACGGCTTGTAAGAAGCGAGCACTAGAAACACATTTGCACCACCTCGTCAGAGAGACTTGAGGGAACCTGCCGGCGGCGTTATGGAGCTCCCGTCCGACTCACGGTTCTCTGCTCCGGCCCTTGGATCGCCTCCTCCTCCTCCTCCCCGAGGAGAGCTCGGGGGTCTCAGGGCTGCTTCCCACACTTTTCTCCTCGCTGCTCAGCGCCTTTGCGGCCTTTTCCCCTTCCTTCGGGCTCAGCGGGCCCGGCTGTGGGTGGTGCGGAGCCGGCCCGGCCTCCCCTCAGGGCGGCCACACTCGGGCCGTGTCAGCTCCGCAGTCGGCCTGTGTGGACAGAGAGTCCGTGTGGACAGACAGCCCGTGTGAACAGACAGCCCGTGTGGACAGACAGCCCGTGTGAACAGAGTCCGTACGGACAGACAGCCCGTACGGACAGACAGCCCGTGTGAACAGAGTCCGTACGGACAGACAGCCCGTGTGGACAGACAGCCCGTATGGACAGACAGCCCGTGTGGACAGACAGCCCGTACGGACAGACAGCCCGTGTGGACAGACAGCCCGTGTGGACAGACAGCCCGTGTGGACAGACAGCCCGTACGGACAGACAGCCCGCACGGACAGACAGCCCGCACGGACAGACAGCCCGTATGGACAGACAGCCCGTGTGGACAGACAGCCCGTACGGACAGACAGCCCGTGTGAACAGAGTCCGCACGGACAGACAGCCCGCACGGACAGACAGCCCGTATGGACAGACAGCCCGTGTGGACAGACAGCCCGTGTGGACAGACAGCCCGTACGGACAGACAGCCCGTATGGACAGACAGCCCGCACGGACAGACAGCCCGTATGGACAGACAGCCCGCACGGACAGACAGCCCGTATGGACAGACAGCCCGCACGGACAGACGGCACAGGGAACATCCAGGCCACTCACGGGAATTACTGACGTGACACGCGCACCGCTCAAGAATGACAAAACTTTCCCGGTTTTCCTCCATAATAGGTGCCAGTTTTCCCCACTCACAGAGGAGCCTTTTCGTTTTAGAAATTTTCTGAAATTTTCGTGATGCCTTGCAATTGGAAGCAATTTCAAATTTCAAGCAATTGAAATTGAATTTTCCGTAGCATAGTGAAATGAGACATTTGCAATCTTTCACTCACATTCCTAACCACATCCCATCCTGGCTAACTATTTGAGCTGGTCAAAATTACAATGAAAGAAATATACCATCAGCTAAAAAGCACTTGCATGAAAGAAATTACTGGAATTTGAGAAATAAAACCATTCCCAGATGATGGCCGTCTTGCCTGTTAGCAGCTAAAGAAGCACCAAAATTTCCAATCTGGTTCTCTTAAAACAGAGTTTTTTACCCCAAGAGAGACTATGAACTCTTGATTTTTATCTTAATTCAGGATGAAAAAAAAAAAAATCTTAAAAGACAAAAAAATCACTTGAAGGTTTTCCTGGAAAAAATGTCCATTTTCCTATCTCCTTTGAGCAGTCTCTCTCTGCAAAAGCACTTTTATCCCAGGAGGGAATATTTTAATGGATTATGTTTGATACGCATGTTCATCACCCGAAAGACACAAACACACATCTTAGCTTCCCTGATGAGCAATGTAATTCTCCTCTCAGATCAGCCAAACACAAACATACTTCAACAGAGCGGCAAACAAGCTGGGCATTCCTTGCCTCTGCTCTTCAGCACACTGCTGGAAAAATGCTCACCACTCACTTGAGAAAGTGCAGACTAGCAAGACAATAAAGGATAAGTGAATATGCAAAGAGGAGTCTAATCTATTTCTTGTCTGTGACCTATTCATAAACTAAAAAGTAACAGCTCGGACTTAATTTTTGAGGGTACTCAGTATACTAAGAGGGAAAAAAAGAGGCAGCCTTGGATCAAATTTTCTTCTAAAAGTTGCTATATAGAGACAAAGCCCTCCTTTTGTGCAACTTTTTAATCTTTGCTAGATTTTTAATATGGTTAACACATATGGTCTATAAAGGGCCATTAAACCCTCTAATTTTATATTTACCCACAGAATTTCTTCAAAAGTGACAAGCAACCATTTTTTACTTGAAGCCATTTAAAGTTCATCACCCTTTTCCTGATTTTTTTAGTCATTAATACCTCTAACTTAAAAAAAAAAAAAAAAAAAAAATCACCTGAAGCACTATAAACCCACAGCAATATAATGAGAGTTGCCTTCTTTACTGCAGCAGGATTACAAATAGGAATGCTCCTCCTAAACGTGGCTGTAGAATTGCAGTCCAGCTTCTTAGTACTCAGGGTTAAGAATTTTTGTCTGGGTTTTATAGGAGAATCATGCTTTATAAACCATGTATGGCATACCCCCTCAGAGCTGAGAGCTGTCAGGAAGCCCAGTTTCCTTTTCCTACCTTCACCACATTTACCATCATTATTAGTTTTGTCTTCCCACCAGTACTGAAAGTCCCTTCCGCTGCCCTTGTACATTTTGCAGTAGATTTATACAAGTTATATTGCATGAAAATCTTGACCTTCATTAAAGCAATGAGATAACGTTTACACTAGCATTCAGTTACAAAAAATACACCTATTTTTAAGAAGTAGTTTATACAGAATCACAGAATATGCTAAATTGGAAAGGTCCATCAAGTCCAGCTCTTCTGCCTCGGGGTAGTATCATTCCTTCATTCCTGTGAGTCCTTCAAGAGAAAAAAATTATTTGTACTACAGCAGTGGTTATATCCCCCGAAGACTGTCTGACTGTGCTAGCACAAGTAAATGCATGAAACAATAAAGTCACTTCCTGCCTCAAAGAGGTACACTTTAAGCATACATGAAAACAGATGGAGAAAACCCGGGAGTATTAATATTTTATGCACCAGAAGAGATTATTCTCCCTGTGCGTGAATTAGACTGTGTGCTGTTGCTACTTGTACTGAAAGTCCTTGGTCCAATACCACGTCTTGCAGGACTGGAGGTGGAATAAAATTTTCTTTCAAAGTCTGCAGATTGAGTGTTCCCTCCCACACATTTCATTATATTGCTGTCAAGGTTAATTCTCACTGGCATTGTCATTTCTATCTTGAAAATGTTTTCAGAACGCAAGAGGCTGCAATGGAAAGAATCACTGACACAAGTTTGGCATGCTTTTCTGTAAGCAGTAGAAGAAAACTCTGCCTGCATTGCAGGCATGGTAATCAGCATATCCCATGGGTAAGTACTTGTTTCCCCCATCTGAAAGCATCACAGAACATAACTGTACCAACAGTCATCACTTACTTTGTATCAGTGCACCAGTGGTCAGCAGCAGGGGAAAAGGAGAACTTATTAAAATAGAATATGTCATCTTTTAATATGCAAAGTATGGAGCATTTCTGCAGCAACTACTGACTTGAAAGTCCGGGTGGTTTGTAAGCTGTGACTTTACAAGTGATTTTACCTCTCACCAAATCCCTTTAAAATCTCTAATGCTAGTCCCTACTGAGAACAGTGTTTGGCATATCTTGAACACATTGTAGAGTGGGTTTCATTTTTGAGAAGCTTTGTTTCTTCTTCTTATGTCTAAAACATTTGAACTTGCATAGAAAGACTAATCAAACCAAAAGAATACTCTGTCATAGACTGCATGTGGACCAGATGTGCTTCTGTTGATGTTGCTGAAAGATTTTTCCCCGTGGATTTGAACTGGGAACATGAAGAGGACATATAGTAGTAAAGATAATTTACATAGCACCTTTTATCAACAAATATTTCAAAGGACCCTGCAAATCGCCTACTGTACAGGAAGAATTTCACTCAGAACTGAAACACAAATACCTCTGGGATAAAACTTGGAAATACATAATAGCATACAGTAATGCTATGAAACAATTTCTGATTAGTTGTGAAAAATAAAGTCACAGCAAACTGAAATTGTGAGAGGAGCACAGGTGGACAAGTTCTATTTGCAAATCAGTTGCAATCTACACAGTTTTACCCTATATGTGAAGCAGTAATTTATGAAAAGTAGTTTATTCTTTTTGATAAGTGCAACTCTGATAAAATGATCTTCAAATATAGACATTGAAAACAGAACAGAATACTAAGCTGATAACTCGATTTCAGTTTTGCAGACATTTACTGTACATACACACAGTAAATGTGTATACCTCATCTTAATCTCAGTGTCCCAGTAGGTAATGTGGCCAAGAAAAGTTATACTATTTTTTGTATTTGTTATAGGTAGGAGGGTGGGAGGCTCTGGACATTTTCCAATACTGCCATCACTGTCACTACTGAAGTAAGAATAAGAAAAAGCAGTTGTTTCAAAGACAATATAATTTTCTTTCTATCCATCTTGAGGAAGATGAACAGTAGGAGATGGAAAATGTGATAGATTGCAATACGCATCAGGGTCAGCAAAGAAAACAGTCATAATTTTCAAATGAAACTATGTAAAGTTCCTTAGTGAGGTTTATTGTTTGAAAATGTTACCTTCTTCCAACCTTACTTCCAGGTTGAACTTGGGAATTTCAGTCCCAAATCTGTCTAATGTGCTGTAGATATATTAATATTATGTTTATCTGCTATAAGAAGGCAAATAGAAATGCTGCTCAACAAATCAAATTAATATTAAGTAGACATACATTATAATTTATGTTGTATATTTATAGCTCCCAGGATAACTTACTACAAAATTATTCACTACAGTTAAAATGAAATGGGAAACATGGTTTTACAAAAAGAGACTTTTGAAACAAGAATTTTCAAAGAATCCAGGAAGTTTAGCTCCCAGGTCCTTTCGATTTTCTAAGAACTTCTGCCCATCCACAGTAATCCAGGCCTGGTCACACAGAGTCACAGCAGTCTTAATATCACATTTATCCTCACAACCCAGCCCCAGCAGTCCTTTCTGTCCCAGAAAAGATAAAGACAATGCTACTGATTCTATAGCAAATGACCAGCACATCTGTTCCTGATCCCAGCGTTGCAATGTTTTGTAACTGAGAGTGCAGTGATTTTCAGCATAGCAGTGTGACAGCTGCGAAACTTTGGTGCATTAAACTGGCTGCTCATTAGGAGTAGAGTTTTCATGAAGCCTTTCAAACTCTTAAAACTGACTGTGCCAACATCTACTGTCCAGATATTCCTGTTCACTTCAAAGGAATAACAGCAGAGAAACTACTTCATACACACCAGTACTTGAAAATCATAGCTTAGGAAAGACACCACAGCTTTCATTAACAGAATTGTAGATCTCTGAGGGGGGACAGCACAGCCATGTGTGGAGGTTCTGTGTGCTTACCCCTGACAAGCAACCACTTAGCTTTCCCAAAAAATGGGCATTAGCAGTATCACTGCACAATTATGATGCCCATTTTCTTGGTCATGCTTTGTTCACCCTCCTGATGGCAGTACTTACAGTCAGAGGTGTGGAATAACATGAACACAGCGCGCTCCTACCCCCAGCAGCAATTTTCCTTTTTTCATTTGTATAGTCATATGCACTAAAAGGATGTGAAAAGGCTGTTATTAAACTACCCTTAAATATGTTTGATGACACCGCACGCTGACTCAGAAATTCCTTTCCTCCAAGCCCATTTAAAGCTGAGGGTCTAATTGCAAATGCTTTATTACTGTGTTGATAAATGTACCGTATCATCCATTCCTTTTCAGAAAAATTTCATGCAGGCCTTTTTCTAATACAATGTTTTAAATATCAAACTCAGTATAGCCATTTAGAAGAGCAATCTCAGCTCTTAGCTGTAGTAAAAAAAATAATAATAATAACACTTACTGTACTTTAGATCTTCAAAGCACTGTATGGGTATTAAGCAATTTGTCTCTCTTGACAAGAATTTTAGCTTGCATTGGGCAGTAAGCAGCAGCTTCTTCTTTTTTTGCTTCTTCTTTTTTTTTCTTCATTATTTTCTCCTTCCTGTTTTATTCCCCATAGGCTAGAAGTGTGTCACTTCTCTGTTTATGGGTATTCCAGAAATTCCTTACTGGTGCTATTGAATGGTTTGAATTTGCTTTTACCAGCCAGAGCAATCCATCAGACTTCTATTATTTGCAGGATATCTCAGGAACAGAAATGAGAGTCCACTTTCTGTTGAAGCCTGCTTCCTTGCCATGAAATTGAGATGTCCTGGGTAGCTTTCACAAGGAAATATCCTTTTTTTTTTTTTTTTTTCCCCTAGCTCCAATGTCCTTATTTACTATCACAACTACTGGAACCAGAATAAGCAAGAACCTTTCCTTTTGCAAATGCTGGGGTAGAAATTCACAATGAGTGCAATCCCACAGACAGTGTTTCCACAAATACAAGGATAAACATCATTGTCCTTGAAGCTTTTCAAAGTAGCCCAGTGAAACAGGGCTTGACAATCCTTGCTTTCCATAGGAGACTACCTCCTTTCTAGGTGGCAGAGGAAAGTGCAAGCCAAGGAGCCAGTTCTGCTCTTGGGTCTGCATAGGGTCAAAGGTGCAGTAACCGAGATCTGCAGAGCCAGAGCTTATCACAGCAGCAACGACAGTTTGCCAGTCCAGAAGTCAGTTGAACTTAAAACATATTGCAATCCCATTCCACCCAGAAACTGCTACCGTCTCCATTCCTCTTTGCAGCAACTCTTCTCCCTGCAAACGTTCAGCATTGTAAAGTACTCATGTCCTTGAAATTTCTAATTAAATCCCAAGGAGATTGAGGAGTCTGCAGATGTAACAAGCATTAATTCAGGGTCTTTGTTGTCAGAAAAGCAGTCAATGTTTAAGTGCATTACAGCCATTTATCTTTTGCTTATCCAGGAAACTATTTCTACAAGCTTGTGACGGGAACATTTTCAATAAACATTAAAATAAAATCACTGGAGCAGTTTGGTTTATGGAAATTCTCCCAAAACTGAGAATTACCAACGAAAAGAGGTGCAATCTCACTTCTTAATTGTTTCAACATAGGTGTGAGTCATATTCAAGCAGCTGTGAATGCTCTGTGACTTCGTGTTGCTTCACTTCCTATCTCATAACAGTGCATGTCCTGGAAGTGCTCTGCCACATGCTCGCTTCCCCAGGGCTGCATGGATATTTCTGCAGAAGCAGTTCTGAAGAGCTAAAACCCAACTCTCTTCTTCCATGACCAGTAGATCTGGAGAAACCAGTCCCTGCCCAGTGATCAACTCGACCTTTGCCAATACCACCAAACAGTGCTCCCGGAAGAAGCAGGCTGATATTTTGCCACGGAGACAGCACTTTTCTCTCACACAACAACCAAAAAAAAAGACATTATCTTCTTAGATGCCCAAGTCAATCATCTTTGATTCAGATATGTGTTGTTAAGCTTTTCCCTTAAAAAAATAACATGCACATGGTTTATGTTTCCTATTATATCTAGAGATATATTCTGAATTCTCTTTTGGAGGCTTCAGTAGCTATAGATTTAACCTTGATGACAAGAAATTAAGAAAGTGGACAGTAAGACTTGCTAGAAGAATTTATGCAGCTGAGGACAGAATACAAGACTTCAGGGTCTGAAAGGGTGAAGCAGAACTGTTTATCTTTCACGCCACACAGAAAAGATTTCTGAGCTGATTTATTGCTTAGCTTTTGAAAGATGAACAGAGTCACACAGAAAAAAAAAAAAAAATCACCATTTTCTTCCTTCCAGAACTATAAACCTATATTTCAAAAGCCATTGTTGAAGTGGAGGATTAGATGAAAAGGTTGATCCCTGACTCAGTTTTCAAGGGCAGGTCTCATGCTACTTAACCCAGGAATTTCCCCAGTTTTCTGTTGCATTCTATGCTGCCATCATCTGGCTCTTTTCTTAAAACCTGACATTTTCTAAATCTCAGTTACCTCCAGGCCTGAATTTCTCTTTGGGTAAGAATCTTCAATGCTTTTCATGATGATCTCTCACAGTAAGAATTTACCTTTTCTCAAGCAGCCAGCACCTCTCTGCAGCTACCACTGCCAGAACATTTACCCAGACTCTGGGCCGGGCATGCAGCTCCCTTTGCCTAACTGAGCACTCAGGATGGAGGGAGGACATTAATTTATGAGTCTGTTCATACTCCAATCACCTAGCAGAGATTTCTAGTTACTTGTAGCATGCCAGCCACCGGCATGTTCACTATGCCCTAACCCAGGGAATGCAGACATTTGGTCATGGAAAATACCTCTCCTCCTACAGTAAAAGGGTGTTACCAACCTTCCCAGTGATTTACTTACATATAAACAGGTGGTTTACTTACTCCACGGCAAATCTTGTCTTCTGCCTAATGGGGCAAAGATAAAAGGGGACAGAAGCTTTCCAATCGGCTTACACAGACCCAAGGCCACACTGCTTCCATACATCACAACCTTCACCTCCTTCTCCTATGTCTGGCAACCAGAGCACTGTGAAAGATTCAGAAACATTCATCTGCCTAAATTCTGGATTTCTGATGGCAGGTAAATCTCCGAGGGAACGGTGAAAGCATTGGCACAAATGCGAACGTGGGGAAGAACAAAACATACAATAAACTGCTCCATCTTTAGACTGCAGCATACCACTCTGGGTTCTGAGGAAAGGCTTTTCCTGGAGCATTTCCTAGGCTTGGCTTTTTGTCTACTCTGATCTTCACAGAAGCCTTCTGTGCAAGCCAGGCAAAAGTCTGCCTAGCCAAACGTGCTGAGCTGCCTTGTCTTCCTGTTCCAGGATTCACCTAACCAGTTCTGTAGGTAACAAGGGCAGGAGAGCAAGGTTGTCTCTCTGCTGCCCAGCCACACCCCAGTTCCAAGTGCAAAGCAGAAGGATGCTACAGGGAACGTTTCTGTCATCCATGGAAGTGCAAATAAGCAAGCACAGCACATCCCTCTATCCCAGCACTCATCAATCAAGGCATGCAGCTCTTGACAGGACACTAATCAATCACCACAGCGAGACAGCAGCATGGGGACACATTCCAATATGTTTTCCTTCATTCTTCTTCCTGAAACAGGAGAAGCAGGTTAAATAAGCCTCTGTTGGAGCTTGTGATGCACATTTTTCAGGATAAGGGAATTACTGCGTACAAAAGAGACTTTGAGGCTGATAAATTAGAATGAATAAGTCTTGGGGCAAACCAGAAAAAAGAAGGCATATTTACATAGGGACTGTGAGGAGAAATGAACCTAAAAAGAGAAAAGATGGGAACCTTGGTCTTAGAAACAATAAAAATGTCTGCTTGTTTTTAATTTCCACATCCAAGTCCTGAGAAAATCTATGGAATCAAAACAAAAATTAAATAGACACTTCTTTAATGAACAAAGTAAAAACTTGCCTAATATTTGGATATGCAGAAGTGACCACTTATTTTGCCTGACTACTAACTTCAAATGACAGTGTGCTGAAACTTACAGATTCTGTATTTGCTATTTATTTTTTTAATGACAGAACAGAAGTGGGACAAAGTGGCTGGACAGCTGCATGAAACCTCCATTCTGAATTCAAATCTGAACTGGACCTGAACCAATACACACAGGTCTTGAGCACCACTGCATAGCTCCCTAAAAAATCTTCACTGCTCTGAATACTGGAAGAATGTCTCCTTATGCATCCTGGGCTGAGACTTTCAGCCCACTTGGGAACTGGCAGAAGTAGAACTGGGCTCCCAAGGTTTAAAAGAAGTATCAATCCTAATGAAGCAACACAGAAAGTAAATATGTACCTCTAAAAGTACTCATGTCAGCACAGTTAAATATTGGAGGCTTGAGGAAACACCTTTCATACAGTTGCTGGTGGAAGAAATGCAGACAAGTCCTATATTGGACCTATATAATGTGGTATTTATTTCTTACACTACCAGTTTTCATAGCCTTGACCTATGTAACTGTAAAGTAAGAAGAAAATAAAGAAGCAAACCACATAGAAATGTGTGCCCCATGTTCCTCACTCGGGGATTAAACAAAACAAAGAACATTTCATTTCAATTTTCAAGCAGGCTCTCTATGTTTCTGAAGAATGCTGATGTCCTGTGATATCTGCATTAGGACTGTACTGTATTCCTCCTTGCTTTATTAATAAAACAATAATGAACTCAGTGGTGCAGAGACAACAGAACATGCTGCCATGAAGGAGACCTCAAAGCCCACTCAGCTGCTTCACTGGTGTATATTAAAATTAATGAGCTTCTGCCACAGGAAGAAAGACGTGTCCTTACAGGGGAATGAGATCTATGATCTTTATATTGTAGCACAAGCACTGAGAAGCACACAAATCTGCACAGCTCAGTCTCAAATAACAAATTTTGTTTTACAGGGGGAAGGCAAGGACAGGCTGAATACACTTGCTATACATATTGAAAGAAGGGATAGGAGAGTTTTTCATTGGCATCTTAAGCACCTTCCCACTAGTAAAAACTAGATCAAGGCTCTCTCCCTCCCCCCTTTTTATAGCTAAGAGAGAAAAACATTGGCAATATTGAATGCCAGCCAGCAGCTGAGGCTGCTAACTCAGCCATTATAGCCACAATATTTAATAGCTGTCAATTAAAGAGCCCTGATATTTATACATGGGAACATATATCAGGAGACATTAATATTTTTGTTTATTACAGCCTTCACAGTGGTTTTGAGCTTTTAATGCTTTCTAGTTAACAAAGCAAAATTTTGAAGCAACTATTAGGTTGGTAAATAATACAATTTTTTAAATGTTGTTTCATTAAGACATTTCAATTTTATTCCAATTTCTTCAAGGCTTCATTTGACTGCAAAGAGGAGTCAATAACACACTGCTATAATTGCATCTCTGTGGAGCTTATTTCCTGCTTAGCAGCTCCAATGAGAAGCAAAAGTTACTTGTGTGTTTCATATCTGAAGTACATCAAGTATTTTATGAGCTCAGTTCAAACCACTTGCTTGGACTAAAGTTGTAACTGGAGAGTACTTTTACCACAGATTATCCTAATTCTATAGAATAATTACCTGAAATCTTAAGGAGGATAATTTTGTTATCACTTCCTTTTCTTAGGTGCTAGAGATACAGCAACCTCAGATGTATTAATGAGCGCCAGCTTCAAACATAGTTTAAAACTACAAGGGCTAAATCATGATAAAGTTTAGAAAACCAGGATCAACTCAAAACTTCTCTGAACTGTCCTAGAGGCACCAGGTATTCCCATTTAATAAAGATATTTGATCTCAATCTATTCAGATTTGAATTTTTGCACTTTCTACTCTAGAGTTCATTGCAATCTACAGATGGGCTCTGGCAAGGAATTGATTTCCTTCCTTCTTCCCTCTGTATATAGAGAAGTGCAATTGGGTGTGTGGCCCCACAGAAGAGTAATTGCTAAGAGATTTCCACAAGTACTTTCACAGCCAAAGAGTCAGAGACCACCTCTGCTAAAAGGAACCATGACAGGAAGGCAGAGGTCACGTACTCTGCAGCAAGGACTGGGGTTCACCTGAAACAGAGCTGTGCAATGAGACAGTTGATGCTGATGACCTGACATGCTACCATGAATATTTCATTAGTGTTCATCTCAAAAAAGAACAAATCTGGTCCCACTAGGGGCTGAATGCAGTCAGTGAGCATTGAAAATGCTCTTGGAAAACATTGTCCTTTCAGTTTAATCTGAGAGAGAGCCAATAAATCACCCCAAGGCTGCCCCATGGTCTGAATCAAAGCACATTTACCAGGGACAAGCAGATTAGCTTCAGAAGCACGCTCCTGATCTGAACTAAACTACTGATCTAGATGCACTATAAATTCTTCTGCATGAGATCCTAAAAGCAGAGGGAAAAAATTATTCTGTACTATGTTCAGAGATGCTTCTCTGAAAAGTGGAATCAGGATGCATCTTCCAAAGTAAAGTGATGCTATGTAAAAGCCAAACAGATAGGAGGCAATTTTTTCAAAATCAAAGATAATGGAAGTAGGCAATTTAAGGTAATCTTACTCCATTTAAGAGTAAAAATTGCTTTTACATTTCAATCAAATGAGAGCATCTATGCAGCATAAGCCATAGAGCTAAGCACCAAGCACTGTCTCCTCTAGCGTCTTGGATGCTTCTCTGGTGACATTCAGGTGACGGAAGAAAAATCAGGATTTTTTTTTAGAGACTTAAGACCTTTGACACTCTTGGTTTGTTTTTCTTTTATCTGATCACACAAGATTAATTAAAGGTATTTTGACATGCCTCAATGAAAATAAAATTCCTTTTATTCAGACAGAAATTAAATATAGTAACAAAACTCCTAAACAATCTATTCTCAGCACTCTGTGAGGGGCTAGAAGACAATAGGAATTGTGTATATTTATCTGGAAATGTTTAAAACACACTTAAGAATTTCTTTCTTAACTAAGGAATTTCAGAGATATTAATGTCAGTGGTGATCTGGTGCCAAATGAAACACAATTTTTATCCATTGCAGTTGCTCAGTTCTTAGTGATCATGGGTAATATTTACAAATCTGTGGGGACTTAAGTCAAGCTGTGAACTTGCATTTCAATATCTCAGTATTCTTAACCAATTTTTAGGAAGTCTAAATACATACAGCTCTTGAATGATTTAGGTGGCACTACATGAGAATACGCAGAGAAATCGAGACTTCGCACGCTTTGCTTCTGCCTCTCAGGCCTGGCCAGCAGAACAAAAATTAAAGCAGCATAAATCCATTAGCAGCCCTGAACGGTTCAGTTGTTTTCTGTTCTGGTAAACCTGGGCAACAGTGAAAAAGATGATACTGTAACAGAGGAGGAAAAGGTGTTCTTTTGCTTTGAAGCAGTTTTGGGTTAAAATTCAATAGCAGCAAGAGTCAAAAGAAAGTAATCAAAAGAGTATCGTGACACCTATAATACTGTGTACCAGTTCTGGGAACGAAAATCACCTGTTCAAACAAACAAAATTCCTCTAGTCCAGCAAATAATATTAACTTCAAGCTACAGACGCTACTATATCAACACAAAAACTCAGTATTACGTAAAGCCAAAGTGGTCAGTGGTCCTTAATGTATATTTGTGCATAGTTTGATTGTTGAGCACTGGCTGCATGATCCTGCTTTATGCACCACATAGACACAGATAATGCTTTCATTAATAAACCCAAAAAAAATTATGTTGGGGAGGTAAATTTTCTTACCAAAATCTGGCAGGTCCATCTCCACTCATCTTTTCTCAATATTTGTGTAACTTCATTACAATCCCACCCTGGTTTTACTAGCATCATTCAGGCATTTTTTTTACTCCAAATTGACCAAACTATTCACAGTAGACCAGAATTAAACCTTTGTAACACTGAACATGGCACACAAGTAAGCCTTTATTAAAAATACGTAGATAAGGGGCGCATAGAAAGTATATCATTCTATCATTCTTTAACTTCTGACCGCCTTTTAAAAATACTGATAGGTTTGTAGCAAAAAAATAATCCCACGTGTGTATTTTTCGAGATCATTCAAAAAACAATTGCAGAGAGGAATATTCCCGAATAAGATGTAAGGCCAGGAGCGGCAGCGGCCGCCAGAGGGAGAGCTGTGAGCGGCAGAGCGCGGGGAGCCCGCACCCCGCACACAGACACGCACGGGCACACAGACACAGACACACAGACACGCACAGGCACACGCACACAGACACACACCGGCACACGCACAGACACACACAGACACATAGACACACACAGACACACACCAGCACACACATAGGCACACAGGCACAGGCAAAGGCACACACACAGACACGCACAGGCACACAGACAGGCACACAGACAGACAGATGCGCACACAGACAGACGCACACACGCACACAGACGCACACACACAGACAGACACACACACGCACACAGGCACTGCTGGCAGCCGGCGGGGCCGCAATGCACAGCACCCCTCCTAAAGGAATTACCTGCAAAAATCACAGCCTTTGGGTTCCTGTGCAACCTAAAGATGGGAATCTCGACGAAAGCTGATGCCCAGTGCTGTTAAATATTAGTCTTTTAACCTCCTTTAAAATAATTTCCTTACAATTAATGTATTTTTATCTTCTCCTGAAGAAAAAAATAACTAGGGCAAGACAGAGAGGAAAATAAAACCATCTATAGGAGCTCTACCTGGCCAAGTGCAGAAAGGACACCTACAAAACCATATTTTACACTTCTTTTACGTTAACGAACACAAAAGAGGGGAAGAAGCCAAGAAGGAAAATTAGGAGTTGGTACCATGACAGAGTTCACCAGCCTTCAGTCTCTGCTGAAAGGAGGCCAAACACTGTGACTGGTGCATCTCAAAAGTCCATAGATCTCCCCATCAGCAAGGAGCAGCCCTTATTTCTAAGCGGTAACCTCAGCCAGGAGGAGTCACCTCTGGGAATTGGGGCACTCTGCTGGCAGAACACAGCTGGAATCAGCCAAGTCACGTGGACCTGGTCACAGATTGTCACACAGCTGGTGTTCTGTGCTAACCAAAGCCTCTGCCAAGCTACTTTTGCTCATATTACAAAATATATAACAATAGCCCAGCTGGCCTTTGAATATTTCCACAAAGTAAAAGATTCCACATTAGAATTAGAAAGACCACACCCTTCTGGTATAGTTCAGAGATTTACCAGTCCCTGAAACCTCCACCGCAAAGGGCTACGGCCCCTCAGTTTCTGACCTACCTCCCTGCTTCATTAGCTCTTTGCTCCTGAAGCAAATATCTGCTCCTGAATATCTGTTTAGGGAAGCAGCTTTTCCAAATTATTCAATTTTTCTCATATACAGCTTGAATACTTCAAAATAAATATTCCCTTGGCTAAACCCTCTGCAGATCTGATGGAGATATTCTCTGTGTATGGAAGTGTACATTGAATCCTGCAGAGTCTGGGATACAGCTCAGAGGGCATCCTGTCACAAACAGAGCCACGTTCCCTCTCATTCTTCCCGCACAACTAAATGGATAAATTGAGGTGTCATCAAACTTGACACAGGAAAATCCAACAGGTGCCATGAAATGATTGCTTTCAAAGCAATTTTACATGAAAGAAAACACGTATTGATTACATATCCAGTATAGCATTCTCACTGCATCACTAAGGAAATTCAGCATTCCTGGTCACAGAAGTTCCATTTTAGAATGCATTTGCTATGTTTTTCCTGAGTACTGTCAAGACACAATTTCATTTAAAACAGTTCATCATATGAAAGTTTCTCACTAAAAAACAAAGAAACAACAAAAAAACAACAAAAAAACCCCCACCAACCTTTAGCACCTGCCCAGCATTTTTATCTATTCAGAAATTACAGTAAATTACAGCCTTTACCTCACCCGCTAATTTAGCTGGGATATGTCCAGAACAAAGGGCTACAATAAATGCCAAAGTGAGGGCTACACCCACTTATAAATCACACAGCCCCAGGTTTCTTAGTTAGCAGGTTAAAAATTTACTAGATTTTAACTGACATACAACACAAGTAGGTCCCTTCAATGATAACTGATTTATCAGAGGAAAAGTCTTTAGCAAGTGTTCCTTAGCCCACTATGGACATTTCTAAAAGATCTGTTTCCATCTGTTTATCTTAGCCCCAAAAAACTTCACCTGGATAGATGTGTGCATGAAGAAAGCACAACAACATAGCAGCAAAAGGATTTATAATCTCAGACTTATATTTCCAGTCCTCTACCTTGTCAATTGCAAAGTGGTGGTGATAAATGTGACATGAAAATGCAATCTCACGCTTCACTTTCTGAACATCAGCAACAAAAAAGGTAAGGTCGCTATTTCTTAAAATCTATTTTCTTTAGAAATTTACCTATCAAAATCTGTCTTTATATAGTATTTTCATCCTGCTCTTCATTCTGCTTTTCTTACTAAAAAAAACCCTCCAAGTTTATGCATCTACACTTATGATGTGGATTTGGTGTATGAGTTCTTGTGCCTTCAGGTGTGGGAGGAAAGGACAAAGAGCTATTTGTATGAATGCAAATGAATTCAATGCATTTGTGCCAGCTCACAATGGATAAGTATCCATTTCAAAGGTAGAGCTACATAAATCTTAAACTATATGTGTGCTGTGACTGCAGCTATTCTTGAGAGACAAGGGGGAAATGGTGAGACAGGACAGAAAAACTGAGAAGAAAGAAGATGGTGTTATTGAAATGTAGGTGGATTTAATCTAATTGTTCTAAACCTGCTTCTGTGACATGAAGTAGTATTAGAGAGTGACTTTGAATGCAGGAAAATACAATGGTCACTGTGCTGATATGGCCATCAGCAAAGCAGCAATGCAGAGCAATAATTCCAATTTACATAGATACACAGATCCTGTGGTTTGGCCTTAATTTAAACAAGATTTTTTCACTATCAGAACTGGATAATTGACTTTAATATGTGAGTTTAGTTAGCCAGTTCTAGTTGTTTAAGCATTCTGTATGATCAGAAAAGCATCAAAAAGCACTGTGAGGAGAGCCATCACCAAGTAACATATATATATATATATATATATATATATAAAAAACACAAATGTATAAACAAATACTACTTCTGCTTTGCTCTGTGCATATTGTTCAGACCTCAGAGCTATATCCAGCAATGGAATGCTTTAAACATCCCGCACACAGAGTTTCCTGCTATCTCAAGTGATGGTTCCATTATCAGAAGTCACATTCTCATGATGATTTTGTCTGACCTAACTTCTCCATAAATTACAATTCCTGCCCAGCTTTTCTCACTCTCAAAATTGGTTATTTCACTGTTCAAACACTCCAGCACCTTAACCTTCTGTTTAAGTTGCTGAAAAAAAGGTATTTAAATCTTCTCTTTCTTGCCTCTCTAAATTATATCCTCAGATTGAAATAAGAGGACAATCTTAATTTTTTCTGTTGTATTTTGCTCCTCCCCTCCCTGGCCCTCAGCCTGCACAGAAAGAGCTTTTCTTTTGCGTGAAGAAAACATTTCCTCTGATGATTTACCTTTCTGTCACACTCTGCTATAATAGTGATAAGCAGAATATTCATTTCAGATTTAAGTCTCAGAGAGGAAAATTAACCACAGTGATTTCTGCCTGCTTGTGGTAAATTATAACCTTGGACATTCATTGTTTTGTGTCTGTTTTGGTAGAGATATTTGTCTGTTTTAGGAAAACAAGCAGAGGAATTAGGAACTGGTTGAGAAACTACCAAGTTTCTCCCATGCTTTCACTATAGCTGTTGGTGTTCATTATTTCATTTAAATCATATGCATAACATAAAATATGGGGTTTTTTTCCTTTAATATGTTCAGTTACAAATCAAAGTGTTCCCATGCAGATTACGTAGGAATGTCAAATTTCAGTTCCACTGTCACTCAACTCACCATGCACATCAGAACAGAAATACCGATGCTTACACAAGGCACCCAACCTCACTGCGTGAAAGGACACAAAGATGAGAAAGGAAAATCAAAGCTGATCAATGTGGTGTAAACTCTAGGGAACTTTACTGAGGTCTGAAATCCACCCTACTTTTATGGCAAAGTTTGAACATGGAATTGGTGGAATAAAATTTTCCACAAACTTCTAAAAAATGTTGGCATAAAATTAGTTTTATCTCAGGATACCTATCCCAACAAAGAACTCCTCCACTAAGTTCCTGTGAGAGGTATTAAGCAGATGCAGGTTAATGTAGTGAAGATTTTCATTGAATATGGTTGTAAAAATTTTACTTATTTTAAAAATGACTGTACGTCCAATCTCAGGCACAGAGAAATTTGATGCTGAAATCAAATTTGGGCCACTTTAGTCCAATAAACGGCCATTGATTTCTATAGCTTTTTTGTCCTGAGGAAATGACATAAAGTTCTTGGTATTTGTGTACTTCTGTTGGTTAAATACAGTAAATTCCTCTCAAAATCCATGACACAGACAAACTTAGATGTTTTCCAGATTTTCAGCTGTACTATAGTGCCGCTCTTTTTCTAGTTTGCTTCAGAAAAATGGGGTTTTTTAAAAAAAATTCTGTTGGGACTGTGTCAGAAGTGACAGCACATGGCTCTGTAGAGCAAAAGGCAGAGGGCAAACAGCAGCCTGGCACTGTCTGTGTCACCTTCAGCCTGGGACTTGCACAAATCAGTCACAACCAGCCCTGTAACTGATAGCAAGGTTTATGTGCACACAGAGCAACAGAAGCCTGTATGACTTCACTAATGCAGGTACTGGAAGCAGGAGAGGAAGTCTTGCCATGAAAGTCTGAAGGTAAAGGGGTGGATCAGGGGAGGGTAGGAAGGCTGGGTGTTGAGGGGAAGTCTGGACTGACTCAGAGTGACAGCAGCAGCAGCCTGTTCCACCACAGCCTGCCAGTGCACACAGTTTCCAGCCGTGCGACAGAGCTGGCCTCAGCAGTGGTAATCGCAGCTCAACACCTTTCCAGCTCTTTCCAGGTGGTATTTTTTGTAACAAAACAGAGGAACTTTGTGAAAGCATTTGAATCAGAGTAAACTGGTACTCACTGAACGTGATCACGACTTGAGAGATGCTTCTGTTTAAAGGCACTTCAAGTTTTGAAATTCCAGTGGGATTTCACAATCTGCAAAGGAAATACAGTGTCAGATTTTCCAGGATTATACATTTCCATACATGCCAAAGGATGATGTAACTCCTAGCAAACACTGCAAAGGTGTAGCTATAGGGTTTTTCCTACCTATACTTTATACACATAGCACCAAACCTTCACTTATTGTAATTATAGAAAGTATTCCTCTGCTTATACTAAAGTCAATACACTTTTCCTATTCCTTTTAACTCCTGCACACCTTGAAGTACCTTTGCCCATACTGATTACTAAGGAGGTTCCAGGGGCCAGGTTTCCTGGAGGCTGATGGCAGGCACTGAGTACGAAAGGGAAGCCACCAGTGAGCAGCACTTACCTATTAGCCACTAGCTAGTGAGACTCCCACTCCATCCATTGCCTGAGATTTCAGTGGAAAGATTACCCAGATTTGAGAAGGAATATTCCCAGCTTGGGAAGGACTCATGCTTCATAGATTGTGATAATAATAGTCTAATATTTAAAGTGTGTCAAGCAGTGCAAACAGGTTAAAATACCTCATCATGGATTTATTGAGGTATAAATTAACTCAGTGGTGCTATGCTGATATCTTAATTCTCAAATTCATATGTAATTTTCTATTTTGGATGAGGCAGGCATTGATTGAAATAATCAACATAGACCTGTGAACAAATAAAATTAGGGAAGAGGATGTGAATTTTTTCCAGGTTTACTTTATAACACTGTACTTACTTTCAGTCCACAATATAATCCCTGAAATCAGCAATACCAAAGCAATTTTTGGGCAATTAACACATATAAGAAAGATGCTGGAGAGATCATTGACACAGCAAACACTTGACAGGCCTGCCAATGAATGTCCTTATGAAAACAAATACATAGAAGCTACTGGAAGTTCTTTCTCAAAATGTCTGCTGGGGTCCAGACGCCAAGTGATGTTCAGACACACTATTCCTACAAAGCAACCATTTCTAGCAAGCACATAGTCTATATAAATACGCAAATAAATTTACATGAAACAGGACATTTTACTGGTATTTTTACTCGTACTTTTCTGGCAAATGCCACATGAAAGCTACAGAACACTCTGTAATATATAGACATAAACAGAATTAACATTCAGTTAATAATGCATTTCCATTTCCTAATCTGATTTTGAGGCAGGGAGATCACAATATCTTAATGGCTAATAATGAAATCTGATCTGTCTAAAGCTTGTTACAGAAAGTTGGAATATTTTTTACACATCCATTTACTAATAGTTTCATTTGTGCAGTTCTATTTTTAAATGTGCAAAACTGCCTTGACTACACAGTTATTCCACACAGTAGGTTAATCTGAGAAATAACTCAAGATAGCAGCATTTTCTACCCTGAACAAAATACTGTGCAACTCCAGCTGCAAATTGCAGAAAAGGAATCAACACTAGTTGTGCTTTTTTGGGGAGGCCTGAAAATGCTGCCTTGAGAACAAAAAAGGCCAGATTTGTAGGATCCTGCATCCCTTAAGGAAAATTACACAAGACTCCTCGTAAGTAGATTACAGACATCTCTGTCACTGTGGATGCACCCATAATACCTGACCCACTCCCAGTTACAGAACAGGATCAACCAACTTAAAGTACATCAGGACAGAGGCTCAGCGATCCTTGCACTTTAGCAGCTGTACTTGGAGGTGGACAAGTGGTCCTTGAGCTCAGTTCTAAAGTTACTGCTGATGACTACAGTAGAATTAGGGTGTGAATCCATTCACCTTCAATTCCTCTATCTAGAATGTGATAAGACCAAGCCAACAATTTAGACTACAGTTGTGCTTATACTCAAGTGCCTTTTTTTCCTGTCTGCCACATTTCCTTTTTCAAACGGCCATCCTTTGGTAATAAAGAGCTCAAAAGCAAAATAAAATAATAACCTTTTGCATTTCATAATGAGATGTTTATAGCACTCATCTTCCTTCACATTGCCAAACCTTTTTCCAGCTCACAGCTATTTCAAAGATATATTTGAGATCTGGGCACAAACAGTGCTTTGTTTCTATATTTATGGTAAGATCTTCATAAATAAAGATTACAGATATTTTCCACTTTCAAATAGATGGCATTGCAACTTGCTTCACCCAGAAGAAAGTTTCCATTAGTCTGGAAACAGCTAATGTTGGCAGCACTAGCTGAGCAAACTGGAAAATACAGCAGATGTTACATGAGAGAGAATAAAGTAGGAAAATCAGCAAACATTTGTCTCCAAGCCTGGGCTTGTCCATCAGTTAGTTTCACTGTCATGGCCTCCCAGAAGCAAGTACTTGAAGGCAAGTATTTGGCTGCTACATAAACTGGAATTCCAAGTGTTTGCAACTCGCTCAAGGTTGCAAGAGAGTGAGTCAGTCCTGTTGAAATCATTACAACATAATGCTAAAGCTGGGGCATTGGGGAAAACTACCACGGGGATTATCAGGTACAGAAAAAGCAATTCACCAAGAAAAAAGCCATCACAAGGAATACAAGGCAGCTAGTGGAAAAGAACCTGAACATGGATTATGCTCTTCCTAGTGGGATCACACAATGTTTATTCAAACAGCTTCCACTACTTTTTGTATCAGTTTGATATAGATAAACTAAGTCCCTACATTAAGAGGTTGGGGGAAAGGAAAACAAATATTTTTCCCTGCTAGGAACCTTGACTGCAACTTAGGTGAAAAATTGTAAAGACACCAGGCCTACCATGATTTTGTACACACATTAGAGAAGATGAGGTAAAGACACAGCAATCAAATAGCAAAAGGAACCCTATAAAGTCTTTTGGGCATCACAGCAATCAAATAGCAAAAGGAACCCTAGAAAGTCTTTTGGGCATCAAGAGAACTTTAAATGTAATGGTAGAAACAAAACATTTCACAGAAATGCCTTTTACCCTAGCTGACCCATCTCCTGATTTTCCCACAGCACACCGATGGGCCTAGGCATGATTTGTAATTGTTTCATGAGATTGTTTTCACGTTTCACTGAAAACTGAGAAAAGGCAAACCACATCTTTGCAAATGCAGCTTTTGAGCGGGCAGCAGCATGACTCATCATGAATAATGAAAACCACGCTAAACACTGCAGCCGTTAGAGAAAAGCTCCAAAAAGGGGATTCTCCTGTGAGATTCAACACAGTCTTTATACTAAGAAGCTTGAGACTTAGTACAGTTATAACTCCTCTGACTTCAAAGGTACCCAAAGAATTAATTTGGCCCTGTTTGTTTTGGTAATGGCTGACTAGCCAAAAACAAAACCCAAAAGGCTCAGGAAATGCCAGGATAATCTTATTTCCTTTGCCTCTCATACAGCGAGTATGGAGCTCCCAGCTGACTACATAATACCCAGGATGATGTGTGTCTTGACTGTCATTCGTCAATGCTGCTGCTACTAGAAATAAAAGATTTATGTTCTCAAAAGAGCTTTTTGGCAGAAACTTCCAATTGCACTGCAGGGTATTTCAATATACTGAAGCACATCAAGGCAGTTTGCTTTGTGTATTTGCCCCCTGACCAAATAGCCCTCTATAGACTTAATACTTAGCTGTCATTTCCCATATTCTCTGTCTCCAGGCAACAAGCATGAACTTGAATCTGCCCAGACAGATTTTGTAATTATATGTTTTGAACAACAAATGCTTAATTTATAGGTGCTCTTTACCTCCTCAGCTTCTGCATCGAAGAGATTATCATGTCCTGGGATTGCTCAATTGAGTCCAAAAAGTCAGCAAATTCCTTACAACAAGATGAGACTTTTTTCTAATTAATCCTTGTATTTAAAGACATTGTTTTTGCGTAGTGAAACACAAATAAACTCTATCAACATCTTACTCAAGAATTAGAATTCAGAGATGCTTAAACTAGTAATGGATGACTGCTATTTTGGTATTTGCATTGTGATCCATGCAAAACTGATCAAAAAGCTGGAGAGAGTCCATTCCCAAAGTAGTGGTTTTGCTTGAAGTTCAAAAACTTTTTCCAAAATAAACACTTTCTTTTCAAGATCTTCACAAAGTACACAGAAATTACCTTCTTGAAGTAAGAATTGCAAACAGAAGAGATTAATTCCCATTTACCCAGAGCTTTTCCAGGGCTTCCTAGTAGAGGCTAAATCCAGGTTATTACTCCCAGCGTAACTCTAGAACATCTCTCAAAATAGAAGACAATGATAATGTTCCTTACAAAGTCAGTGCTAGGGGAGTGAAGATTGTATTTGTGTCTTTACAGAGACATTCACAAGAAACATTGTTTTAGAAAACTACCCCCAGGATCTATGAATGAGCCAAAAACTACCTTAAGCATGCCACTGAAGATTACTTCTTGCTTTCCAGGCAATTTTGAGCACTGCAAGAGTAATGTTCCTTTGGCTAACTACCTCAGTGCAGGTGAGGTGCTGAACCCTTTGGCTGGCTCCTCCATTGGCCCAAGCTTGCAATATCCCAATGGATGCTATAAAGAAATTACATTGCACAGCCAGAACCTTCTTTAATAAATTTGATCTCTACAAATAATTAAACTGCTCCCCCCACCCCAAACCCCAGGAGCAAACTTTGTGCTATACCTCAGAGGACTAAAGCTCTTTGGAACCTCATGCTGCTTGACAGTCCCCAAAGCTGCTCACAAACAGACCTGATTCTGTGCACTGTTGACAGAAAATTGAAGGTTTCACATTGGTTTTAGGGAACTTAGACTAAATGGGAACTGGTGAACAGACACAGAGGGCCAGGCTCCGTAAATTGAGGTTTCATGTGTTTTAGGTTCCATATATTTAAGTCCTAGACCCATTGAGTTGTTAATAGCAATTTCCCCATGCTGCAGGCTGGAAGGATCACAGTCAGTCCCTATGAAGTGTGTGCTAGTATCCACATGGCTGACAGAGTCCTGGTGAAAAGCACCTACAGACACTTCTTTGGCAATATTAGTTTAATCCAGTATAGAAAGCAAAGGGGACTGCTGGTACCCTCAGAAAGAGCCATTATCACATCAGGACTTCAAAAGAGGAGAACTCTCTCTTACATTAGGTGCCATCGCAAGCATTGTCTTTCTGCTCTCGATGAGTTTCATGCGGTTGATGATTATGTCACTATGTTGTTTCCATGCAGCTACTGTGTCATCCCATATTTACCTGTCAGAACACAACACAGCCCTCTTCCATAGGCAGTGAAGATGGCAGGGTTTGATGGAACATGTCTACAATCTCTCCACCCACCACAAACAGCCAAGCTCTACAAGCCCCAGCAGGTTCATCCCAGGAGGAACGCCAGTTTCTGTGTTTCCTTTTTTGAAAGTGCTTCCTTTGCTGCAGCTGAACAAGTAATACTAGATGTGCTGTTGGTTAACCTGTCCACGCTCTTACTTCTCCTGCAAACACTGGTTGATAGAAGTTTACTCTACTACTGTTTTTACCAACGCCACACCAACTCCTGCTCTATGTCCCTCCCGTAACTCAGTTTCTTTGTCAGAATGAGGTATCAGCTGAGCAAACCCTGCCTCATTCCCAGTGCGGGAGCTGAACTGCTGATCAAAGAGCTTTCAAGCTTTGTTATTATATACCTGATGAAGGCCAAACAAAAGGCCAAACTATAGATCACAAAACTGCTTCTTCAGCAACTTACTTTCTCATGTATCAGTTAACTTTTTCCTAGTGCTCATCGTGATCTCTGAACCTCACGATATCCTGGTTTATGTGTTCAAGCATGATCTATTTGGATGTTTCCAGAGGTGCTAAGGTACATCTGTAAATTAGTCTTTGACATGAAATTGTACCGCAAATAAAATGAAACTAAATCAAAAGTGAGTAAAGGGCTCCCTGTATGCTTTCCTAATTTTTTTCTTTTCCTGGTTTTAAATACACTTTTTGGGGTTAATTCTCCCCTCATCTTGTTCATTGTTAGTACTACAGCCCAGAGAAATGTCCCGTTACCAATGACCATTCATCAGAAAAATCAGTTTACTCTCATATTTTGTGTGTTTGGGACCATGACACACTATGCTCTACCCTTTCCATTAAATTTTGTAACCTTTCAGGTCGGGAAATAGTCTGCATCTATCCCAAACTGGAAGGTATTGTTAGGAAAATACACCACAAACACCCTAAGCTAAGCTATTGCCTAAAATAAATGCAGACAGCTGAGTTAGGAGTTATCTAGTTACAGCTGAAGTTAAGAGAGTAGAAGGCTGAGTAATTCCAGCTAGTTTTATGTCAGCTTTGGTCACAGTAAACATTGAATCATTTTATGTTATTTAAAGTGCATTAAACATGTTTTCTAACAGCACCCTTCACCTGGTGTTGATAAGGTCTCTAACATTATCAGAAAAGGTAGCACATACAAGGCATCACAGATTCAAAGCCAAGACTTTTATGAAGACTCCTTGCACTTTCCTAGTTTATAAGGTCACCACTGGCACCACTGTGTGCCCAAATGTTTGTAAAACACCCAGTATGATTGGACCACAATATGCAACACTGGTGGTAAAAAACTGCACAGACTGAGCTCTGTCAGTGGTCAGATCTCTGAGCAAAGGAGCATTTAATTTATAGAGATACATGTGTAAGAAGGTTTATGGATTTTACATTCCTAGATACACATTTTAGTAATATGCAGGCCTCATCACCAAACCCAGCACCATCATCTGTTAACGCATGGCATCAGTCTGGTTTCTCATTTCATCATGGCAGCAGATGAGATCATAGAGTCATTAAGGGTTGGAAAATACCCCCAAGACCAGCTGAACTATAGTCCTCTGTGAAGACAGCCTGCTACGCTCAGTGTCAGCATGCAATGAACTGAGAAGTCAGCCAAGCCACACACAGAGACTTTTTTTGAGAGGGACTAAATCACATGACAGGACCTCCCCCTGGCAAATCGACAGGGCCAGGCTGCTTTTAGCAAGTGCAGCTACTCCAGGAACAGGATGGTAATGGCATAAAATGATTAGCATAGGAGACTGTTCAAGGGCAAAGCACATTTGCTAATGATGACTGCAGTACATTAGCCTGCTGCTGGGTCCATGCCATCCGAAATAATTTGTTAAAAGGTAAAGTTCTGGAGACCAGTAAGGCACAGAGGCCTATTGCAAGAGAAAAAATTACAACAGACACATCCTTTGAAACATGGGTAATTCACTTCATGGTGAGCACTTGCTTATGAGTTCCGGGGTTTTCAACAAAAGTCAAGCAGATGCTTCCATTCTCTTCTGGGCTGGCCTGAATTTTGGTAGCACGGTTTTGGCAGTATTCCATTATTACTATGGCTGGTTGCAATTGTTATTTTGCATGGACATCTATAAATCAAAAGGCTGTTCAAAGTGATTTTTTTTTCCAATATTTATTTTTACCAAATGACCAACCATCATTTAAGATACATTCCAAATCCAAACATCATCTAAGTGGCTGTGGAAGGAACAGTCCATATTCAACCGTGGCACACTTCTCTGTGAGCCAGGAAAGTACCATTCTGCCCATCTGTCAGATGGGAAGCCAGAAATACACAGAGAAGCAGG
Source organism: Hirundo rustica (assembly GCF_015227805.2). NCBI lineage: Eukaryota > Metazoa > Chordata > Aves > Passeriformes > Hirundinidae > Hirundo > Hirundo rustica. Next base: position 18,802,308 of record NC_053458.1, read on the forward strand.
GCTGGTTTTTCTGACTTACACAGATTCATTCACAATTTGCCTTGGCTCATGAAAAGACAGTGAAAAGACATCATCTTTATATCCAGATTTCTTGATTCATGACACCAAAAAGAATGGCAAATTCAGTCCTATTTGAAAATCACTGGTTCTGGGTTATAACAGGTTACTGCTTAAAATGTACAAAGTTCCAAAAGGAAGGCTGCAGGCAAGTGGATCCAGCAGCAACTGTCACATGTCTTGGTAACTGGTACAATAGAACTGTAGATGATATTATAATACTGACAGCCGAAATAACCATCTACCCAGGACAAATAGCAAATTCTGAACTGTTAAAATTTTTAAGAATTTCTTCAGGAAATGTGAAAAGTCAAAAAGAAATTGGAAATAAATCAGTAAGCAATCTTTTTAAACTGTCCTTGATTAAGCCACTTTTGTATCATCTAATTAGTATCTTGTATATTTTGAATCATCTAATTTCCTAAGCATGCTAAGAACATTCTCATGTTCGTGATCAGTTTCATCCATTTGTTTTTGTCACTGCCCTGGAATTATTGTCCCACTTAAAAATCTCTTCTTGCATGCAGTAATTTCACCTTTCAACATGCAGTCACTGAATTTTGTTATCACTTTCCCTTTTACTGTCAAATTTCCGTCAGTAATAAACTGTGTCTTCCTGAAGGACCAATTAACTTCCTATTTAATGAGTTATATTCATTTTTTAGAACATACTTTCTATTCAATTCTATTCTTCTTCTTGTAACATTTCAAACAAATTTCAGCATCCCTCTTGAAATATTTCCAGCAAAATTGGACAACCTATTCCCACCACAGCTGCACTCATCCCCAACTCAGAGGAACTCTTAAACTCTTTAGAATGTTAGCCATTCTAGCTACAGGTTTGCTATCAAAGTTAGTATTAATCTCAGGATTCAGTATGACTCCCAAACCCTCCTCAGAATCTTGAGGTGTCAGGGCTTACCTTAATCTGAGGAATTTCATGCCTCCTAAGCAGACAGTCCCACTTTTGATAGTATTCTTACACGTGTGAGCCTTAACAGAAAAATAAGATTCATTTTCTTAGAACTACAAAGTACATATAAAGCAGTTTGCCATTTCTGTGTTGCAGAGGGCCAAAGCAAAGCTCTACATTCAGGTCTTATTGTCAGTGAAAAAACATGAAACACTGCTAAGGAAGAGCCTTCATGATACGCAAATATGTGAAGGAAAATAGAAATCTTCAGCTATACCTACATAAGGCTTTGTTATTGGTATGAGCCTTGTGAACCAGAGTTTGAAAGAAAAAAGCCCAACAGTCTTTTTTAGCAAATCTGTTTTGTCATTAAACAGATTGGAGGCAGAAGCCATCAGAGACTCTGTGTAAACTTCTGAAGTGCTGGAATTAACCCAGGCATACTACTAACTTACCCTGTAGTTCCAGAATGCATGACAAATCTGAAGCTTTATTAACCATCCCACATACACATGGAAAGAGAGAGCACCTTGGTCATAAATTATTATAAACCTTTTTATTGCCCAGGAGAATCCAATTATTTCAAATGATCAAGTGACAAAATAATTAACTAATCAAAGTCGTACAAACCAAAGCATTAAACTAATTCCTATCCTACCTTTGTTTCTGAAACTGAGAGTATCTAGATAAGAGAGGTAAACTGAAAATTAAAGAGATTAGTCATTGCTCTCAGTAGCTAGGAGTGTTTGTGTAAATCAGGCAAAAGTTTGTGGACAACCTCAAACATTCAGGAAAAATAAGAAAATTAAAGTCAAAACTAGATTTATAAAATACAACTTAAATGATAATGTAGGAAAATAGATTGTAGGATCTAACTATTTTAGGATTCATTGACAGGATGTAAATAGCATTTAAAAGGTGGGGAATGGAACAGAAAAAGAATTCCAAGATACTGTTTTAGCAGAGGAGGGTTTGTGTCAGCTTCTAGCCTTTTATATCAAATGTTTTTGACAAGCTCTACTGCAGATAGCTTTTACATCTAAGAATTAGAAAATCCCTAGTGAATAAGTACATTCAAGAAAAAGTTAATTATACACAACAATATTTGCATTATACGCAATGATACCAAAAGGACCAGTACATAAAAAACTTTTTCAGTATGTCTTATGAGCGCTTAGAGCAGCTCTGTGGATTTCCTAACCGCTTGTTGGGGACAATTAAATGGGGAGATTCAAGCTGTGGTCAGATTCTTGCAGCCTGTCAGTGTAGACAGGGCACATGGGGCTGTCACCCTGGACCTTCTTCATCAAATACTGACAGAGGCAGGCAGATTTGCTCAGGGTTTATGGGATTAATACAGGACAGGAGAAAGACTGAAGATTAGGATAATGTCTGGCTCAAGTAGGAGGAGGTGGAAGGGGCTGAGGCTCTCACAAGGTTTTTTTGGAAAGCAGGCACTTCCAGTTTGGAGAAAGCAGAAGCCAGGACCTGAGGTATTGCAGTCAGTTCTGCTGATACCATAATAATAGGCAATTAAGAAAAAAGTTTGCAGTCAAAGGAATAAGGATTTGGAGGAAGAGTTACTTTGATGCCCCCAGTGGGAGTCACCAATGAGACCCATTCCACTACCAGCATTACCAACTCTAATTGCTGATTTGCATACAGTAGCACACAGCTGCAGTGTTAGATCAGCTCTGGAAAACCCCATTAGTGCAGGTACAGGACACACACAGCTCTGAAAACCCCCATAAGTATTTGTCAGGTCAAGCCCCTGAGTCATTGTCTGAACATAGAGAAACTAGCCTAATCAGAGATAGGAGCTGCTGTCATAACGTGTGGAGATGTCTCCTTTTCTAATCAGTATTGCACTTCTTGAGAACCCAAGCACATATTTTATGGAACTGTTTCAGTTAGCTGCAGAAAGCCAATGATCAGATCTCCCAGTAGCAGGAGCCTTTTTTCCCCAAAGTTCCCTGAAGTCAAATGGTTACTAAAAATCACTTACTGCCTTTGCCAAGAACTGCCATCTCCCGAGAGATCTCTTATTTGCAGAAGTTGTTCAATTTGGTGTGATAGATGGACACTCTTAAAAAATGTAGATTGGTTTTTTTTTTTTTTTTTTTTAACCAACCGTGACATGAGTATTCAAAATAAAAAACCTGAAACCCTGGCCTGTCAGTATTTTATTGAAATATTTACCAAATTATTAATGAGAGCTAGAAGAATATATAAGAAATATGCCTATTTGGCATTAAAGGCATTAGATATTCTGAATATGACACATATGAAGTGAAACTGTCAATCATGAAATATATTCCATGCACTTAAACTCATAAAAATTATCACTTCAGAATAATACAGCACTGATGTAGGACTAGAGACTAGGACTTAGAACTAGAGAGAGCTAAGATCCCACAGTTGTGTATAAGGTCCCATTTCCTTCAGACATTATTAGGTTCCCCCAGTGTGCCTCCCTCTTCCAGCTGGAGGTCTAAATTTGTGTTATTAAAGTTTTTAATCCATCTAGCTTTAGCTTTTCCATTTCTGAGCTACAGCATTAAACAAATCAACAACAAATCACTGCAATAATTACTGAGATTTATGGTATAAATTCCAATACTAATCTAAGTGGCTGTCTCCTAAGAGAATCAAGAATTAATATGAACATACCAATTACTTCATACAATTGGAGAAAGGGTATTTCCACAAAGAATGTTCTGGAATCTCAGCAGAAAAGAATATAAGCATAAAAATAAATTCATTAGTAACTTCTATTGGTTTTTGAAATGTAGACTGTGTGAAAAGATATTGATACTACTTACACTGGTGTGTGGTGTTCCTTCACTGAAAGGACAGATTGCTGTGCCTGCTACTCACATTTTGGTTCTTCTCCCATTAATGACAGCCCACTGGAAACTGACAATATAAAACTTGTCATACAAGCACTGAGCAGTCACGACATGACAACTTTTGATTACAGTCCTGAGCTGCATTAGGCAAAATGAGACAACAGACCAACAAAATTAGAGGATGATAGTTGTTAACTAGAGTGGTTGGTGTGTTCCTGATTTTTCTAACACCAACATTGTGTCCAACTCAGCGTGATTATAAGCAATAAACGTGAATTAAATTTCTAATTCAAACCCCAAGAGCAGGTTTCTTAATGTCTTGTAACTGTATCAACTGTGTGTCTGATAATACAGCTAGATCCATTTGGCAGCAGGCTATTATAACACTTGGTGAAATGAGAAATTACTGGACAAGCCCCTTTTCCAGATTAACACAATGCATCAAACCCTTTTCAAATAGTCACTTCACCTACAGGCCATACACGATGGCATTTCCAAAATTCCAAAGATTTTGTCAAAATACGTTATTAAAATAGTATTTAACTCCAGCCTTTGCAGGCCATCAGTCTCCAAGTGCATTTGGACAGTGAGAAATCTATAAAGACCTTAATGGATCTCCAAACTAACTGCAGGTTCTACTTGCCAGGCTGCAGAGAAATTTGCAAAGACACTTGTCAGAAATGATATCTGATGAAGCAGTGCCATCACATGCAGATTTGCTTGGCTCTCCTTAAGTCAACTGGGTAAAGAGCCCATTGGCACCTTAAGAAGATATGACTAGAAAAGAACTTTCATAGTCCCCAAAATATTCTTTCAAACAACCAGATTATTCTTTGCATTCATGAATAAGATATTAACCTTTGATCTGACAAAAGTGTTTCAAAGGCCCATTCAGCCTCCAAGAGGAAAGAAAAGGAAAAAAGGGAAGTTTCCACACATTATATTACATAGTCTGTAAAGGTAAATTTACATTTAACAGCTTACTTTCTCTAATAGTTTACCATCCCTTTCCCTTTTTCCTACTTGTCCCTCCTCTTCCACTGCTCTTTCCTCCTCCTTTGCATTTTCCAGTAGCCAGAGTTTCACCTTCTATCCTCTCTCTTTACCACACTCTGGCACTCATCAGGCTTCCCTAGGCAATGATCTGACTCATCAGCATAGCAATAGCCACCTTTTAGCTTGGTTAGTTCTCAGCCAGCTTAGTGAGCAGATGCAATGAGCAGCCAGCCACGTTAACTGTGGGAATATGGGATGTAGAGACAGAAACAGGATGTCTCCTTTTAGCCTCACAGAGCCAGTACATCAGTTCAAACTTCTCACAAACTTTCACCGTGAGCGAATACCAAGCAAATATAGCAGCAGAATATCACCAAGAGGATCCACTTCAGATTCAGGTGACAATAAGGACAGTAATATCTTTCTGATTAGCTATGTAACTATGAAACATGTCTAAAGTCCTGACAATTAAAACAAAATTTACATGGAAAATAAGGAAGCTCTATTATAGCAAGTTTTTTGATCCTGGCTCATTACCACCACTCTAAGGTAAAGGGTTAAGTCAATGTACCGTGCTGTGTGAAGCAGTAGTGAAACATTTGAATCTGTTGAAAAATACGAGTAGGTGACATACTGTCACAGGCATCCAATGACTCCTCAGCTCCAGCTGCTCGCGCTGCACCGCTTGGCGCTCTGCACAGCCGGCGTCAGGCGGCCAGAGCCCCTGCTCTTGGGATGACCTCCCTGGCACTGCGAACAAACAGGGGACAGCTGACATTAACAGGCTGAGTGACTGACAGGCTGTGAGATTTTCCTCAGTCGCTGCTTCCAAATAAACTCCTCAGCAAAAAGCAACAGGTCTTCACTGAAGAAACTAGGCCTGTGTTTGCAACATGCATCGTCTGACATAAACAATCTTATCACCTCTGCTAACAATACAATTTTGCATAATCTTATCAAGGTTGGGTTTTTTCCATTAATACTTGGAAAGGATTACGCAAAACAAATTGTATGTGGGATATTTTTTGCCCACCCACAACAGAGGATACTGAATATCTGGAAGCACAGGAAGGATTGCCAGAGTCTGAAGTCATCGTGTTTTCACGGCAGCTTCAAGCTCCAGATAAATAGCTAAGCATGCATGCTTATCATACATGTCAGCATGAGAACTCTCGTGGTCCCTGGACCACTCAGTGAGTTAAGCATGAAGCCTGTAAGGTGGCTGAGTTCATCTCTCTGCTGCCAGAAGTCACATTTTCTACATCTTTCTCCTCTTGCTGCTTGTCTCCTGATCAGAGTGAGAGTTCTTCTCACTCCCTAATACTACTGTTCTGTCATCTCCTACTGAGCCTGTTCAGCTCACTAACAGTGGATGCTCATGGATTTGGGGGGTTAACGTTGTTTTCAGATTTTATTTTTAATTACTTTCCTGTCAGATTAGCAAATATAATTGCTTCACAGATTAATCAGATGAAGGGAAGTGACAGGAAAATGTGGCTGGAAGTGTGGGAGGAGAAAGCAGTAATTCCACTTTGCTCTGCTGGGAGCTATCAGATAAGGTTCATCTCATCTCGCAGAAGGTCTGAGCTCCAGGGCTACAGGCACAGACTAGTTAGGCAGCTTCTCAAAGGATCCTGTGAGAGCTCTGCCCATGCCTCAGGAGAAGGGAGCCAGCTGACGTAACCACAGAGGCTGCTGAATGGCTTCACCACCTCCAGTCTTGTCCCTGCCTCCCCTACACCACACCCTCCCCAGCTCCAGCTGCAGAAAGAGCTTTTCTTATAAGGAATTCCTACTTCAGCTCATCTTCACATGCAGCACTGGTACACCTGGCACTAAGTGCTCACAAAAATATGTCTGCTCTGCCATCTTACTGAAGTCTCTTAGACCCAAACACTACAATTGTTCTCATTGTGTTCCCCCAAGAGCACCATAAAATAAGAATCAGAAGAATATGAGATGTAGTTTCCTTCCTGTGGACAGCACAGTACCTGTTTGGGTTTTGTTACTATTTGCAGGATTTGGCCCTGGTTATGTGGTGGTTTGTTTTCACTTAATAAAACATAGCCAAGCTATGCAATAGCTAAAGCTTGTTCTCAGAGCCCTGCTAAAAATTCCCCACACAGTTGGCTGGGTAGGATTAAAAATTCTCCCCCATTCTTAGAAGTGAATATCTGCAGCAGTTGGAAAATGCTAGGTTGCAAGCAATGCATTCCACATGTTTAAGGCACCCATCCTGAGTACTTCAGATTCTTTGTGGGTTTTCTTGTTTCAGTTTACATTTGGAAAAACCAACAACAAAAAAACTGTGAAAAAACCCCAAACCACCACAAAACAAACACAGTCCTATCACTTTTCTGAGCACCTGAACACATTCTATTAAAAATCTCACATTTGATATCACCGCAATAATGATGCCTAAACTATTCACTGAAGTGGGAGTTTTAGATGAGACACAGAGTGTTAAAGGTGCTGTGGAAAGCCTTCCACAGCCAAAGGTTCATAAAATACACAAGACTAAGAACTTACAAGTCCAGGAACATGAAAAAGGCTACACAAAACATGATTAACTGTTTAAAAAATAATCGGTATACTTCAACAAATTTCTCTGTGTAACTTTAGAAAATAGGGGCAGCGTGGTCTATTTTTAGCACAATGGCACTCTTAGATGGGTTCAACTGTATCTTATCAACATAAGAGAGACCCCCAGCACAGAAGGGACACCTGAGCCTGTGCTGCATTCTAAAACCTCTCCATAGCATGGAAAGATGCCTGACAGCAGATGTACCATAAAATATGATTTTAAAAATCAATGTGTTAAAAAACCCTGATGATAATGACAAATAACTAATTTTTTTTGTTTGAGTTTAAAGAATTAATATATTTATAGTTATGAATAGCAACAGGAAGGGAGTTGTACCAACTGAAACATAATAGTCCAAGGCTTTTCCTCCCAGAGATTTAGGGTGTGTATCTACTCAAACAAGTAAATGAGGTAGAATTTAGCTTTATAAAACTATATAAATCTGAGATATTTGGATTAAGTTAAAAGACCTGCCTAGTAGGGCATTACTTCTCCAAAACTGGCCTTCAAAGCAAAATTTAATCCTTCTGAGAGCTGGCAGATATTTTGTTATAAACTTCCTCTAAGATCCTAAAATGTATAAAAATTTTAATAATTTCAAAGGCTTACTTTGATAGAGTCTTATTTAGATTTTCAAATCTCGATTTCTTGTTGGTTTATTTTCTACCTGTAAAATGTAAAACCATGGTTCTAGCTGGAGAAGAGACTGTCAATCAATTGAAGCACCCCCAATAACAGACCTTTGGACCAATTGACGGGATGGCTGCAGTAAACATTTGTATTAAGAGACTTTCAATGAAATTTATCTCCTCCCTATTCCTGCTGTCAGAGTCAAGATTACATGTAGACAAATGCATGAGGGCAGCACATTTGTTCACTGTAAGAATATAGAATTCCTTTTTGTACCGAGTCCAAAACACCCTTTTTGTGTCTCAAACACATTTACCAAAAAGCAGCTCATCACAAGGCAAAAATATCAAACTAGTTAAGACAAACAATATGTGAATTCATTAACCCAGTAACCACTCTTTCCAGAAAGTACAGGCTATGTTTTTAGCTGATAATCTAATCAACTCCACTCACTTCAAACTCACTTTTTGAAAAAGTGAAAGCTTCTTTCTCCTTACCTTTAATGCAATGTTTCTTCTCAGAGGCAATTGTTTGGTACTACAATAATCTATATCTCACTGTACCTTAGGCTAACTATGTGCTTCAAAAGAAATCCCAGTACAATGAGCAAGAGTAGAACTGAGGTTGATATTGTATGTAGAAAATGGCCAGGGAAAGCCACCACAGTTCCAAAGACCATTCCAGGACTCAGACATTGCTCCAGTGATGGAAAACAGAACTCACATTTTCAATTGTGAAAGTGCTTCTATGGTCCTTCTAGATTTTGGGTCATGATATTTCATTCTTCTAAATTACCACCACCCCCTTTACTGTAAGACTTTATAGTGGAACTCTCTCACCCCGTGCTGCAGATTTTCATTGTTATTCCTAAAGTAGGAACACAGTGCAAAAGGGAAACGAACAAAGAAATAAGTGAAGCTGAAAAAAATCCAATGTGTATGACTCATTAAATGATACACAAACATTTTCTGCATCACTCAGAGGATCTATTCTATCAAAAGAAAAACAAACTTATTCTTAAAGTTGCAGAATAGGTAGATAGTTTACTCTGGATATGTTCCTGGCAGGCAGGTTCTGAGAAACTTTGTTCCAAGAATTCTATGGACTGAAAACACAGCTGCTCAGATTCACTGCCCTAACCTTTACTCCATGGATACTCCTACTGGTAAGGCAGGCTTACCGGGCAGACAAAATGACAGCTGGTCCATTGCTTCTCTTGCACATAAATCCCATTTAGAATAGGATTAAGACAACTGGAAAACAACCTATTGACTGAACAACAAATCCTGCCTAGCAAGGGGATATATATGATTCAAACAATTTAAAATATTTGAAGTGAGTTTTAAATACTTTCTTAATAATTGTCACCTAAAACCAGAAGCAACATTCTAGAAACCTTCTTCAGATTACCTCAGTTTACTGGTTTAGATTAGGGAAAGACATGCTAAATACTTTTCCAGGCTGTAACTACATAACATCCACAAGTAGGATTCTTAAAAACACTTAAATCATTTTCAAGCCTAAATTAAGGAAAATATTTTAGATTATAAAAATTCTAAGCAATGCAAACCCATTGATTTTAATCTGATCTTGAAATAAAGATCTAATTCCTCCACCCATTGAGTATAGATCCCATTTATTTCAGAGTACAGATTCTGGCCGAAAACAGACATCCTTACTTCTGATGTAATCCCTTGCTGCTTTAAATATTTTTTAAACATTCTGAAGTCCACTTAAATACTTAAAATTTAAAATGAACTTCACAGAGGACAAAGGTGAAATGAGTTGGTTTTGGGGTTTTTTTCAGTGTTTGGTAGGGCAGGCTATACTAACTTATGAAAGCTTAAACAGAAAGCTTGTCTCTCTATAGGCTTCTGCAGCAACAATATATTTATTTTCACAGCGTGGTTGAATTTATTCTCTTATCCAAAACCAAAACTTATTTAAACTCCCATATAATCTGTCTCCTGATACACTTCAATATACTTGCCTTTGAACTTTGCATTTGCTTTAAAATTGTAAATTTCAAAATTTCAGGTGCTGACCAAACAAAGCACATATTATTATTTAAAAAATAGAAATCAGCTCTTCACTGGAGAATAAAAATTGAGTCTTTTCAAGTTTGAACAAAACCTCAGGGTGGATCAGAGTATAAAGAAAACATTAATGAATCCTTAATCCCCAGTGCAGAGGGGGAAAATCTGCTCATCCGTATGGAGGAGTGATGACATACTATAAAGGAGGAAATTGAAATTAAATATCTGTTTCTATTGAATTATAAGGCTGTAATTTCACCAACAAATATTCAATTCTGTAGCATGTTAGAATTTGCTAATAATGAGCTTGATTTGCCACTAGGCTTCAGGTCACTGTACAAATATGTAAAATAAACCCCGTCACCAAATCCTGCTGAGTTGGGTCATGTCAGTGAATTAGCAGGAAAAACCCAAACATGCTGACTGACTCTTCTGCTGGTGTCCTTACAAAGACATAAGTTATGTGATACTGAAGGTAACAAAGGGATTCCAGATTCACATTGCACCTTTACGCTGTTTGATTTGCTTAGAATTTTTTCCACAACTGGATTTTACTAAGGCAGTTCCACTCGTTCTGCAAGTTTCCTAGATTGATTTTGGACAGCTGACTCTCACTCAGGTAAATGGAAAGGTCAAAATGTGCGCCATCCCTTAAGGCACAGAATGCTGTTTTCAGCAGAAGACTGCAGCAAGTCAGCTGAATAAAAATCCAGCCTGAGAGCCACCAGCATTTTACATTCATCTCGGTAACACTGCAATGATGATCCTGAAATCCTTGCTTAGACAAAGCTTCCCCTGAGTCCCAGAGAGCTGACCAGTAATTGCACAGATTAACACTTGCATTTAATGAAAGACCTGACTGCTTAAAGTTTATCTTACTTCAGGTTAGCAGTTCTAAAACTCTTCCAGCTATGAATACAGCCTTTCTAAAAATTTCATCTACAAAACTAAATTGAAACAGCCATCTCAGAAAAACTCCATGCCATCTACAGTGCTAATACTACAACAGGTTAAAACGTACAGGTGAAACAGTCAAAATAATCTAAATAATAAACTTTATCAGTTTAAATAAACTTAGTAAGCTTCAAATATCTGTTTATCACCAGAAAAAGAAAGAGGAAAGAGAAGTAGGAACATAATAAAGGTTTACTCCACCCATGGTCGTGTAAGAGTCTGTTTTGGGCATTTAACAGTTAAAGAAGCAGTGGCATGCTAACCGAGCACATTAAAACAAAGAGTTGGCAGCTCCTGAAGGAAAAGAGCTTGTGCTCCACTGTTCCAACTTGTCAGTCAACTCATGCCAGCACTCTCCTTGTCTGCCTCTTCTCCACACCCTCATTACATGTGTCTGTCTGGACTGATCTGCTCATCTGTTCAGGGACTCTTCTGACAAGTCAAAAATTCTGCCTCTTTCTGCTCTGGAATTGGATCAAATCACCTCAGCTTTTTTTTTGGAGCCCCACCAGGAGGTTTTTCTGCTTATGGTCTCATTCTGTTTGCCTTCACTACTTGTCTGTTTTTGATTTGTAGAATGGAGGAAGCCGAATTGCTGAAAGAAAGATTCCAGGCCATAACAGTAAGTGTTCATGGTTATAATTCACTATTTAAAAAAAAAAAAAAAAAAAGCTTAGAAGTAATATTATTAATAAGCTGCTGTGTGTTTGCTGAATAATGATTTATCCCAGCACAGAAAAAGAAAAGGATTTATGTCTGCTTGAAATTGTTACTTAATAATTCTAGTTTATAAGATATTGTTTTAAGACAGCTAAGTTGACTGTACTGACTTTATTATGGGTTGTATTGCAGTTTAAAATTAAATTCAAACAGTGAAAGCATGCGTGCAAATCACTGCTGGACAGTCTAAAACACACATTACTGTCATTGTACCGAATGTTTGCCTGAAGGTTAAAAGGCAGCTAGAGAATTCCAGAACAAATCAATTTTTACATTTCACAATGTGAGATTAGAGATTTTTCATTTGCACTGTGCAATTAAAGACAGTTTCTGAATTATTAATGATCTTTCATACGTATCTCTGTCTGAAAAGTAAAAAAGGACAATCTTGGATTAAGCAAACTCTTACCTGTCAGTTTTCAGAGGAAGAATGTTGGAGACATTAGAAAACATTTTCAGTTTCTCTTCTAAAAGGAAATCTGAGTGATGATTTCTAATGTGTAAAAGGAATGACTAAACTATTTTTAAAGTAATATAACCTAACGTTATAAAAATTGGCAGAAGCCAAATTCTCCTCTGATTTGATCTCCAGCTGAACTTATTCAGTTACAAAAGACTTAAACTGAAAAAAAATTTGGCCCTCTGAGATGAAAGGAAATCTGCAGAAGGACCGTTCACTTTCTTAGTTAAAATCCAATAATGGAAATAAAGGTATTTGTCACACTCCTAACATGATAGATTAGTTGTGAAACACTGGTAGCAGAATAAATGGTGGGCAGAATTAAAAAATACCTTATTGGAATCAAAATGAATGTAAGAAGGCATAATTGGGAATCTATGGGAATCGAATAGGTTGTGTTTTAATTCAGTTGAGTTTTACTTATGGCACTTGATCAAAGCCAACAGGACCATTTGTCATATTTACTTGAGACCTGACACAAGCCCACAATTAGGTAATTTGAAATGTTTTAGAGGGTTTAGAGTACATTTGTTTGTGTAACTGCAACGTTGCCTGAACCAGGGTCACAACCTGGACTTTGCCTCCAGTGTATGGACTCAAAAGACACTCTGGAGTGTTTTGGCACTCCACAGAAGTCCAGGCCTTGCGATGTCTTATGCTCCTGGGATCCAGGAGCAGGAGTGGGGCAGCACTCTTGGCTGGTGGGGGCTCCTAAGAACATACAGAGCTTGGCATCCTCCAGCTGCAGCTTTGCTTCCAAATGAATACTGGAGCAGTATTGTTTTAAGAAACTGGGGCAGCTTCCAGTGTCTTGTGCTAGAAGAAACAGGAAATCATATTTGGGTTCTGCCTATGACTTCATTCATTACACTTCAGGTGTAAAGGAGCTATTTGCTCTCTCCCTCCATCAACCCAGAGCATTCAGATGAAACTCTCAAAGCGCTCTGACTGCAGAAGCAAAGTAGCCTAAGTAAGGTGAAGTTATCAGCCGTAACAACAACCTGCAGCAGCTGTGGTCCAGGGAAACAACACGCTGCAGTTACAATAGCAATCTCCTCCGGGGCTCTGGGGAGGTCTGGGTCAAATAAAATACTTGGGAATTTCAAGTGCCACTTCCCAGATGTTTGCTCTAAAGGATCCAACCGGATAGCAAAGGGCACTCAGAGCAGTCAACATCTGCACCTGCACTAAACCTTATTGGTTTCTGTTGTTAAATACCTGCCTCCTTGACAGCAATAGAGCCAGTACGAGTTCTCAAAGTCTTCTGCAAATCTTTTCTCAATATAGCAAACAAAAAGGAAAACATGATTATTGGTTTTGCTCGTGATGTTTTTGGTATTAAATGTTTTGATGCTCCCATGGCTCTGAGAAGGAAATTTTTTTTCTTTGTTATGTAGGCACCACCTGCTGCTGGTATATCTAGAACATAGAAGCAAAAATCAATTGCCTTCATTTTGTTAGCAAGGCTTTCATACCTTAAAATATGAAAACTTTCATACTTTTCATGCTTAATGGGTTTTAATACCTGGAAAATTATGTGAAAATAAAAATGCATTTGCTAAAACATTAGCTGCTCCATGGAATTTGACAGTATGTGGCATTTGCCAGGGCACCAAGAGCACTGTGTTTGGCACCTCTGTAGAACACTGATACAAACCAATGGACTTAGCAGACAAGATATCTCACAAGACACTGCTCTGTGGATGTAATTCCCTTTCTTTCGGACAGATCCAGTTTAGAACACAATTAATTTCTGTGCACAAAAGTCAGGAAAGAGTCCCACACGTTTCAGCAGGAGTGAAAACTAACACCAAGTCTTACCTTGCATTGACGCGCAACAGAAAGGAACGGCTGAAGATGCTCTGTCATAAAAAGCAAACCCTGCTCATATTAACAAGAGCATAGTAAAAGAGGATTCAAGGACTTCTGCCAGCAACAGGATTATCTGCAGGGACAGAGCACGAGGTTTAATAGAGTCATGGCTCCCTTAGCTATCCAGGAATAAGCATTTATTCCATTTGATGCACAGTCAAAACTTTGTAAAGCAAGACAAGATGTGCAGACAAAGCATAGCAGAATGCACTGTGGAAAGTGTCCTGACAGGTTTTTAAAGTTATTTTGGCATGCAAATTTCAAAAAGATGCCTCATACTTCTTAGCTTCTGGAATTAGACTAAACTATATAGATGTATAGACTAGACATATAAAAGACAACCCATTTCAGCCAATTTAATCTGGATAATTGTGTAATGGATATTTAATACCAACCATGTAATTAAAACATGCTAGAACACCAAAGGAAGGATACAATAAGAAAATTTTCAGACAAAAAACAATGGACATAAAAGAAATATGGACCTCTGAAAAAAGCAGGCGAAAGTTTCTTTACTGAATAGGTTCCTTATTATAGTGCATTTAGTTTAAAATGCACTAATTTCTGCTTTTATACTCAGATTTCTTTCCGCATAGTAGTTTATGGACAAGTACTCATTCCAGACTACCCAAACTCTTATTGCATCTCCACTACTAGGAAAAGAATATTCAAATTGACTTAGAATATTTTTTAATAGTATAAACCAAGCAAAAGTTTGTTTTCTGGCTAAGAACTTTAATTAGGAAAAAAAGAATTTTCCTTAAGAATTTTAATAATCTGTAAACAAAAGCTCTTGTCACACTACTCATCTAATAATGGGTTTACACCATGAGATCAGGAATATTTCCTAAGTAAGGAAAAGCGTGAAGATCAGAGACCAGATACTCTGTCTTCAGAATCAGTACTGGCTAAGAAAAAACCAGCATTGCAGCTTCTGGATAAAGTCTCACACAAGAGTCATTGCAGAAAAATTACACATTGCAGTGATCCTAAATCAGTAACTCTGTAAATCATATTAAAGAGCATTGGCAAAACACAAAATCACTGCGGAGATGAAAATAGCCTGTATTTTGAAGAAAGAGCCCCACCTGTTCTGTTTGGAGTATTAAAAGGCAGACTAACACCATCAAAGAGAAATTGTAAAGGGTTTATAAATAACTACTATACTTTGCAGACTGCGAGAGATCAGTGACACTCTGATGTTCACCTGCTAAGTCCCAGCAGTGCCTGGCCAGCCTGTATCCTGCCCTCGGTCCCCATAAAGCTTGGTGGCTTCTTTCACTTCCTGTCCTACCCTTGAGAAAAGTGTCCTTAGAGCCTGTGGCCAGTTAATCTCTAATTTCCAGTAACAGTGAAGTGATTCAGCCAAGCACACCACATCTCTTCCTGTTCCCAAATCCCAGATCCTAGGGAAATGGTACAGAACAACTCCCAGCCTTATGTCCAGCACTTCCTTACGGACTTTCCCCAGCCCTTACACACAGCTGGTTCCTCAGGTAGGCTTTTTCCTTCCTATACCATACTTGTCTGAAAACAGACTTTATAAAAAAGCTACCACTGTAGCTGTTCTAATTGAAAGGAAAGAAGGATCAGCCACCAGTCAACAAACATTTCTGCACAGAACAGAATATTCTACTTACTCCCCTAAAATGTATCAGGAAACAAGTACGAATGTTTCCTGATTAGCACATGGCAAGGTGCCATGCCCAATAACAGAATTTTATAGTGTTAAGGCTGACCAAGACAATAGCCTACTAATACACCTTATTAAAATTACTTTCCTTTGGCATGATACCTTTCCCCTTGGCTGCTGAGGACACAAGGTACTAAATCAGTGTTTGGCCTCACACAGAGGAGCCACAAGGTTACTCCATGTGACAGTGCTATCCAAAAACAGGAGAGGCTCAAGAGTTGCCAACATTCAGACATTGCTCACCCGTTTCCTTTTTTCTCTAATCTGTAATAAAAAGGACTAAGGTGGCACTAGAATAGACCAGCACTACACAAGGCTTTTCCTTCTAAAGATCAGCAGCCATGAACAGAGCCTGTGCACAAGGAGAAAAAAAAAAAAAGTTTTAAATTGAGAGGTAGGAACAACATATATGAAGTATATTACATTTCTCTTTTCTCTTCTTTACCATTATTTGACTAACAAATTAGATTTCTAAGTCTTTATTTATTCCTGTTTATTTCAGCTGTTAGCCACAGGATACATAAACACAGTGCTGGATTCACTGACAGCCCATTTCATTTCGTGATGTATCACAGCTGCTCAGTGTAGACCATGCAGACTCTCGCCTCTCCTAAACGATGCGTGGGCTGCCTTAGGAATTTTGGTCAGGACCCATTTTTAGTCTCACTCTGCATGTACAATTCTGCTCAACTGTACTTTGTTCCTGGTTTTGTCCCCTACCCTTCCCAAGCCTAAATAATTTTTATTTTGCCTTATCCCTCCTTTGTTGTCATTAACAAAACTAAATGTACTTTGGAGAAAGAGTGGTGGAAATCATACCTGTGTAGGATCAAGTTATTGCTGCAAAGAATTATACACTGCCTAAGCACCACATAAGCTTTATTTTAAAGTTTTATTTGCATGGATTGATTTCACCCTACTGAACAACACTTACATAATAATTTTATTAAGAAGTGATTCCTCTAAACAAAGCTTTATTGTTCTTAATTTCTAGGACAAAAGAAAACTGCAAGAAGAAATTACACAGAAACGTTTAAAAGTAGAAGAGGAAAAAATGAAACATCAACATTTAAAGGTAAGTAAAGTGTTAGATTTATGTAACTAAAGATAGCCTCAAGTTATACAGCATGAACAAAGGCTGGGGATTTCGGAATGCAAATCTTCGTGCATTTAAGTCGTGCTTTTACTGTCAAATTTTCACAGCTTTGTGGAGTCTTGCCAGGACTCCATTTGACTTTAATAAGCATCACTCTTTGAAAAAAATTACACTAGGGAGTTAATGTTACTTGATCACTTTCATGGCATAAAATGAGATCATAACCAGGAAAAACTCGCAGATGAAAATTAAACCTCACTTTTCAGACTGGGTGTGTTCACTCCCTAATCCCACAACAGCAACCTCACTTGGTATAGGGTGCAGCACAATCATGAGGTCTAATTGCATTTTTTCCTAGAAAAAAACCAGCCTATTTATTTGGCTATAGGCTTTTGTCAGCTTGTTTAGTTATTCTTTAGCAAAATAACACTGTTCCTTCATATATTTATTTAAAAAAAAAAAAAAAAAAAGTATAAACATTAGAAATACAGCCTGGTAAACTCAGGATTACAAAGTTCAAAGGTATCAGAAACCTAAAGATCCACTTCTGTAGAGAACTGAAATTACAGTGATTTCTACCCACCACCACTATTCTTAAAATATTTATAGCAGTTTGGCAGTATGTGTCATTTAGGGAATGAGACAAGATCTATGCTTCTAGAAATATGCAGGGCTTGGTATTTTACATACTCTTTTCATTATGTGAGCAGATGAACAGTCTCAAGAAAGATATATTGAATCTAACACCAGGAGTGTGGTGTGTCTCCTCACGCAAGAGTGAGAGAAGCATTTAAAACAGACTCCTCTTCAAAACAGACACAGAACCTGAGTTTCATCCACCCTTTTCCTTTGTGTCAAGCCAAAGAAATGAAAAGCCACAATAAACTAGTTCACTGAGCCAGGGAAGCCAACACACAGCCATGCCCAGGTTATATTGGAAAGTATTTACTCCAAGGACAGGCTTGACCATTTGTGTAACATCCTGTCGAAAAGGGAGGGGAACGCCTCCCAAGTCCTGTAACCTTTGAGTACCAAACACGGGACTACTCCATCATGGCACATGGCTACATTGAGTACTGAAAGTCATATTTCAAGTTTCCATGTCTACAAATCCAGATGACTCTTCTGCCCTTCTTTATAGAGGGATAAACTGATCTGTTGTAGAAAGCAGCTAATCCTCACTACTGCGGTGTGCAGACAGAGCCCTAGGGCAATTTCCTTACAGACTCAGTACATGTTCCTAGCTAAAATTAATGGGTTCAGTGGAGTTTTAAAAGTTAAGAAAGCAAAAATGAACCTTGAACTTATTCTGAAGAAGTTTTACAGAGTTTGTAAAGAGGCTAAAACACTCCATATTATTGAAATGGTTTTACATTGGAAGAGAACAGAGGATGTGATTTCTCTGCCTGTTGTATGAGAAATCATACAGATATCACACAGAAAAGCTTTTAAATTAAATCAGTCCTATTGCATATATATAAGGGAAAGCAAGGATCTCTTGAGGAAATTATTCACTTGGAAAAGAAGAATCAAGCATACATTTAAATATATACTTTAAATGCATACTTACATACACACGTATGCTGTATAAGTACATACATATCATTAGTTATTTGGAGCACACAAAACGTAGACTACTTTTTCCAGCTCAGGAACAAGAGAGGCACCTAATATCAAACAACATTAGTACATCTTTTGCTTTATGCCCCAGAAGCTTTGTCCCTTAATGAACATTCTTGCTTCAGAATAATTCAAATATTTCAACAGAGTCAAACAACAAAAGGATCCAGTGCGTAATTTGCTTTAAAACAGATTTAGATTTCTAAAATATCTAAACATTGCAGTGAATTTTATTCAGGGAGCATTTCCCTAGCAATTCAGGCTGATTTCACTCATTTATACACATACCAATTGTGTGTGTGGTGAAATCCAGAGCTCCATGATCTACTGGCATAACTCACAGCTGTCCCCAAGGAAAACTACTGCAGGTTAGTAGATCTCACTGCCATAGAGATTTTCTTGTTAGATGGATATCACTGTCCTGTTCCTCCTTTTGTCCTTCCTATTTATAACCCTTAACAACAGGTTTATTAAAAGGTTGTTGGTTTGGTTTGTGGGCTTTTTTTTTTTTCATTGGAACTTTTCTTCAGTAGGTTTTTTGTTTGTTGCATAAAAAAGGTAGTTCTAACTTCCTTTTTGCAAATAGGAATCCCTGCTTTGGCTTCCCAATGACTTTGTTTGCTGTCCCCAAGCAAACTTCTTACTAGAAGACACAGATGAGGCATCATGACAGTACTTAGTTATCTGATAGAAGTAGAGAAGGAACATTTATTTCCTACATGTCCACATCTCTCAGATGAAGTGGAAGGCGTGCCAGCAAACACACCTGTGTGGACAGGGCTTCACAGAACTGCAAGGGGTATTGGGGGCTGCTAGTGTGAGTACAGGGGAAATTTTATCCAGTATTTCTAGAGGCACCAACAACTAATCCTTTCTTCTATCTGGAACCCTTCTCACTGAAGCAACAAGGGAAAGGACCAGAAAGAACTGTTTGAAAAGTGCAGTGAGCACTGATATTCATGTACTTTCTAAGAGCTTTTACATTTTAGCTTATTAATTTTCAGGCTTCTGACATACCTGGACTCCGTTAGCGCTACCTTGTAGGTGCTCAACACACACCTCCTCCTTCCAGTAGCTAAGTGGTGAACCACATTTTTTTTTGTGAAAAACGTGAAAATTATTTATGCCTTCCCCAAAATGTTGTGTGGTGAACTGCCATACCCCTGGAAGAGCAATACCCACAAACTCAAAACACCTTCGCTTTGCAATGAAGGATGAAGCTTTCAGTGCTAGTCCAGCCTACTTAGGGATGGTAGTGGAGTTATAACTGGAGTACACACTGTAAATTTTTCACAGAATCTGCAGGATACTGTCATCATACTTTCAATGTGACCATGAACCACAAAAAGTGATTACTCTCTGGGACTCTGGACCTACCCAGGGTTTTATCACATCATGGTGTACATGTATCCCTTTCCCTTAACACATGGAGCCCAACACAAAATGAGAGTGCTTTCATGACGTGAAAAAAGGTGCACAACTTGGTTGTTAGAACTCGAAGTTAGAACTACCTTTTTGTTGTGGAAGGAAACTTTAGACAGCAGAAAAAAACCTGTCAGACCCAAAGCAGCTGCTCGTGCACTGGCTTGTGTTGCTGCCTGGAACAGATCTGAAACCATCTTTCATTCAAAGGTTGTTTCCAAAGTAGACAATGTGTCATTCTTTCAAAAATGGCTAATTAAAGGAAAAAGATTACATGGCATTTAGTTGGGAGTAGCAGCAAACTGCTCTAGAAACATGCAAAAATAACACCATTGTGTTATGCTTGTATTTAGGGAGTTTGTTTTCTTGGGCCTAACCCTATAGATAGAGAAGCTTTTGTTGATTTCAATAGATGGTATCGGTTTCTGAGGTCTACAGTGCCAGCCCCTCTCTAAATCTCACAAGGAATTAAAAATTTATTTTTGGACCCCTAAGTTCTATACTAACACTGTTCCATCCAAGATGAAAATCTCACTTTTCTAGAAGCCCTACTTATTATTAAAAGTTAAACGGCTTGATAGAAAGAGAATTAATAACTATGTGCCCTCCAGCTTGAGAACACAGTATTTTGTGCTCAATAAGAGTTGTGCCTACACCAGGCTACCTGCATCCACCAGATGTAAAAATATCCTATCAAAATCTGCATTTATTTCGTTAGGAAAACACAACTACCAGGAAGTGCTGCCAAGTGAGTCTACAGACAGAGTCAAGGCTCAGGACATCAGTTTTGAGCAATCCATATTTGCCAAGATTTCCTAGGATTCACTGTAGAGAGAGACAGAATACTGTCCTGCAGGCTAAGGCAACTGTAAACGTTGCTCTTACATCCCACAAGTGAAAAGATTAAAAGCTCCATGGCGTGCACAGACCTCTCAGCAAGCCTGTTTTAGACACACTTTGAGACATTGTGTGTCAAGTGGAAAATTGCTTTTAACTGCAATAAGGTCCTACATATATATTCCTCTGCCAGCTGGGCCTCAGTAATAACCTCATGGAAAGTACACAATAAATAGAAAAGTGTAGGAAGCAACAGCTTAAGTGACTCAACACAGGATGCAGGCAGAAATTCCAACAAGCCCTGCAAGCAGCACTGAGGTTAGTGCAGCCTTCTCACCAGTGCTGGGCACACTGCCTCAAGCAGCAGTAGTCAAAATCCAATGGAATCTGCATCCACATCCTGCAATTAACAAAACTGTACAGGGGAGAAAAAACCAAAAACTTCATATGGAAATTAGATATCTCAAGGAATGTAAATCATAACTGGAACATTCATGATTAATTAAAGACTTATGTGTTCTCCTTTTGTGCCTGTTGAAAGAGTATTTCTAAAGAATCCCAACTCCTTCCCAAAGGCAGCACTGCATTTATACCCCGAGTTAGACTGAAGGGAGTAAAAAAAATGCAAGAAAGTTGGCGTGGTTTACAAGTTTTAGCCTGCAAATAGGAACTTACCTCCAAGAATATTTTTTTTATACCAAGAATATTTTTGAGAGCTCCAATGACTTTCAGGTACCATCTTCCAGGGTAAAGCAGCTGCAGGAAACAATCAGTGCATACAACTGTATTTTTTAGAATTTGAAAGCACAGCTGAGAGAGATACACTTACCTGTACACATGCAATACACTCATTTGTAAGCCACCACTGCACAGAAAAAACCCACAGGCACTAACCAGGTCAGGACCTAAATACCTAAGCTCTGGATTCCCCCTGCAACAGCAGCTCTAAACACACAGCAGGTCTGCTGAAACACTAACCAGGCACCAGCTGCCCATGCTCCACCTTTCCACTGCCCCTCTTACCCCACACATCTTCACCAGCTGAAGTGAGAGTTCACTATCCTAGGTACACAAGATCATTTTAAGTTCCAGGGGTAGCATTGCATCACTAACTCCCCAGAG
This sequence comes from Hirundo rustica, assembly GCF_015227805.2. NCBI lineage: Eukaryota > Metazoa > Chordata > Aves > Passeriformes > Hirundinidae > Hirundo > Hirundo rustica. The sequence goes on from NC_053458.1 coordinate 18,824,169, forward strand.
GTCTCTTATTCCTCTAAGAAACTTCTCATCTTTGATACCTTCTTCCAGAAGGTCTGCAATGCCAGGACCCCAGAAATTAGGGCTATTGAAATAAAACTGTTGTGCTTGTGACTGGAGTCTTTCACATGAGTCTGTTATATGTATGGTTGTACAACTGGTTTATCAAAGACACACACACCACTGGATCTACTTACCAATATTAATCTGTTAGGGATAGCAGCTGACATACTCTACATTTCTGTTGGATGAACTAATAAAATGGGACATTGTTCCTAAAGATTTTGCTGTTAAGTCAATCTCAAAACACAGAAGTTGTTTAGTATTTCTCTTCCAGTAGCACTCGCTGCAGTCAGGTTGCCTTATGCTGGCTAGATCACAATGCTGTGGATCACATCTGGGACATCAAGACAAATACAGAAAATGGTTAAATACCCTAACTTTCAGCATTCACTTACTTGTCTATTTTTCCCCATCAGAAAAAGGTCTTGCGAGAAAAATGGCTCCTGGATGGTTTTAGTTCTATGACTCCAAAAGAAGAAGAAGAAATGCAAAAGCAGAATCAGGAGGACCAACAACGGACTCATGAGCTGGAGCAAGACATTTTCAGGTAGGGAAGTACCTCTGTCCTTGTGTCTGGGTTAAAATGGTCCCATCTTAAAAGTCCTGCCTTATTTTGTAAAAGACAAAAACGTCAACAAGTGCTAAACACATGCAGAGTAAAGCAATTCTTGTCATGTTTTCTAGTCAGTCAGAATTAGAGAAGACAGAATGCAATTTTGCATTGTGTAAATTGTAACTAACTGCACAATAACTATATTGCAGAGTGTTAGTCTCTCTAATTCCAGATATCCTTTCCATGCTGTATTCAGTAGGTATAAGCCACAGCATATGGGGATTGCTCTGAGAGAGCAATTTCTGATTCAGAACTTCAAAATAACAAGAAATTTTGAAAGCTCTTCAGCTTCACTGGGTCCTGGCACAGCCTTTAACACCTGACTTCCACTGTAAGAGCACCTCAGAACAGTATAGGCTCCCTAGCCCCATTAGTAACACCTTCAGTTTTCCATGTGTTTTGTACCCAATTTAGTCCCAGAAGCCTGCTATAGCAAAGGTCTTTTTTAACCTTTCATTAGAGGTGTTTCTACAAATCTCATTTCTTAGTGCATCCCTATCACACAGGACTAACAGCTGCAGAGACAGCCTCATGAAAGACTCTTATTTACCATGGACATGGTTCCAGGTGGTTATTAGCTTCAGTTAGCTCTCCTCAAATGCCACAGAGCTGTGTACACAGCTAGCTCCTTCCCTGGGTCCAGGCATACTGACTAGTACTACCCCTTAGCGCCCACAGAAAAGATGAAATGTTCCTGACCCTTTAGATTCTGGAAAGTTTCATCATCCTTTTTCAAGGCTTCTTTCTCTACCCCATTCAATAGCATATTCCTTGCTACTTTTCTTCCACTGTCCTCCTACACACACTCTTTTGGCAGAGCTGTCACCAAGATTACCTTCTTTGGTGATCTCCCATCCTCTTCCCTCCTTCCTCCATCTCTGACACAGATAATAATTTTCTTGGCTGATAGGTAGCAGCCTAGTGCTAGTTTGTCCTATAATTATGTTGACTTCAATAGCACTTTTCTCTGCAGAACATCTTTTTACAGACCTCTGTAGGATTCATTGTTGCAGAGGTAGGAGGTAGACAGTGTGCCCTGAAAACATCCCAGGAGGCCGTCATTTTGAAGGCATGCAAGAGGGGTCCATATGGCAGTGTGAGTTCCAGAAAAGAACAGCATCTATGGCTAGAATGGGCTGAGGAACAATAAGGAAATGGTGCTGAGCAAGCATTTCCCCATCAGACCCCTGGAAGTTCAGCCCTTCTCTAAGTAGTGAGAGGAAAGATGAGATTCAAAGTTCTGTTGACCATGAGCTAAGAATTAGGCAGGTTTATTCACATGTCTTTTGCTATAAATTAAATTTCCTACCAATCCCTAATAGCTCTTAGCAAGGGCATCTAGAAAAACATCCACATTGCCTTCCAAATAGCATTACATCTTGTTTATACACACCCAGGCCAGTTTCAAACCAGCCAGCAGTGATACAGAAGCCTAGGAATAAAGTCCACTAATAAATGTAAAATATGCATCATATAGTTCTTGCACAGTGCTTTTGCTACGCCATCGATATCACCAAAGCTCAGCCTGTCTGACCTCTGACCTACCCTGTAAATTAAATCTTGCTAAACTGATCATGTAGACACATCATAGAGTAGAAATAAATTGAGAGGCTCAGTAGAATTCTTTCTTCTAAGCATCTGTCTATTAAAACTCACTTGATTTGGAGATATTTAGTTGACTGTTGGTTATTCTGTGCGTGTTTTACTGTCAGTTAAGAAAATTATGAATCACTTTAAAGGCTTTTTTGATTACGTTTAGGCAAGTCTTTTTTCTTTCTGCTGAGAGGAAAATTGCAAATCTTGGCCAATTATTTACAGTAGTGGCATGGGCCTTGCCATCACCTTCCTATATGGGACCTCTGTCTTGAAACATTCTTTACTTGGGTGTCAAATTGAGCCAGTGTATGTCTGCTAATTAGTTCAGATTTAAGCTTTTTTTTTTTTTTAATAAAAGGGAGAAGTTCCATTCTTTGAATCAATGACAAAACAGTGAATAGCAAACAGCCTGAGCCACCTTGGAGACAAATGGCTGAATGCTTTGGTTACAGACAAAAATTGCTTTTACATTATTCGTCCTATTTATGCTCTTTACATGTTAGAAGCTTCAGTGAACCAAGTGAGCACATCCTTGATCAGGGTACAAGCTGAATTAAGAATTAAGAGTCCCATTTTCTCACTTAATCTTCAGCTAATAACACTCATTCTTGATGGAATTAGTTGCTAAACAACATATTTAAAAATGCAAAACAACTAAAGTCTATTCAATTACATTGTGATAAATGAAATCATGATGTGTATGCAATGAATATGTAATGTAATGTATGAAAGCAGACTCAGACTATACTACAGAGCTGCTAAAGCATTTGACTCACCTTAAAACATGTGAGGACTTGCTAAACTGCCTTTTCCCCTCAGTCTGCAATTCCTCAGGGCGGTATCTTCCTATCTGCTTTTCATTCTCAAGTCATTTATTTTTTTTTTTTTCCTGGGGTGGTAGTGATGCCAACTCCAGTAGATCAGCTGGTGGCCAGCAACATCCAGGCAATCTCCACAGATTTTCTTAATTCAGCTGCTACTTTGGCAGAGAAACCTCCCATTTAGTGTCTTGATTTCAAAGGTTTCTTCTCTCATCTACACCTCTGCTATTTCTTTTACCATCTCAAATAATCAATGCTACTTGAAAAAAGAACAAATATTCAAAGGATTGGTTTAATATAGTAGCTATGTCATACTTCTCTCCAAAAAATGCAGTGCAGTATGAAAGGTTATAAAATTGCTAGAATAGTGCTAGACCCTTTCAAGACAAGTTATGATATAACTTCATTAAGATGTCATTGACTTAGAAGTTTCTAAACATCTAAACACGCCAGAAAGATCCTGGCCTAACTTTTCCACTGCATGATGTTATAGGGGCTTCAATTTCTTTGAACTATACAAATTGCATCTCTTAGAAGTTTTCTTTCCACAAATTCCAGTGTGCACACTCACAATACGCTCTGAAATTGGACCATAAAATCTGTTTTTGCAAGTATAAATGCAAAAGAGATACTTAAGAGTCTAGATGCAATTCCCACTACAAGGGTATGAGAATTTCTCTCTAAACTCACTGAGCATTGAATTAGATCTCTTAATTAGCATATCAAGTGGGTGTTTGTATGGGTGCAAGAGCATATATAAACTGTAATTTGTTTCTTGATCACCCACATGTTGTTTATAGTCTGTGATTTATTTGGGGTTTTGTTTTCTCTTTCTCTCCACCTCCCTTTTTTCAAGTATCTCCATAATTTTTCCTTCTCTTCTTATACCTGTGCCTAGGAGTGCCTAGAGCCAAGACTGAAATAAATCCACAGTATAAGTTAATAATTTTTCAGCTCATTATGCTTCTGGGAGTTTTTAATGATTTTGAAATTATGATAATGCAATCAAGTCTCATCTAAAAATAAAACATTTCAATATATTAAACAATGACTGTTCCGTAAGATGTGCAAAAATATGGCAAATGGTCAATACTTTCTTTTATAGTTGTCCAAAAAAATTCATTGCCCTTATAAAAATTTTTACATTTTAGCAATCTAATCACTACCTTTGATCAGATTTCTAAGGCCATCTTGCAGAGCTCAGGCCTAAAGTGTGTGCAGCTTTTAAACATTTTTTTTTTTTTAGCTTTTACCTTCATCCTGATGGGGTTTTTTTCACGTATCTGTTCTGATGTCTCTGATACCTTTTATATCAAAAAAGAGGACGTTGTCACCAACAGATAAAAGTCCACGTAGCACCCTGTTAGTGTAGCTCTACATATCTGAGTTTAAATAGGACAAGAGCCATAATGGTAATTCAGATCCCTCAGCCACACAGAAGGAAATCAATAACGCTTATCTGACAACCTGCATTCAGCTTTTCTAGTCTGATTACTTTAAAGGGATGGCAGACTTTAATCATTCATGGTGATTTTTTGTAATATTGTGAATCCTAGCACACAGTAAAGTAGTCAAAATACAAAAAATACAACACTTATTTCCCTCAAGGCTATAAGGCCAACACTTCTATAACCCTGTCTGTAACTTTGTCTCAGACTATCTAGTTGTAACTATTCTCACTGCTCTCAGCAAAACATGTTATCAGTTGCAGCTGCCTCAGGTCTACAGTCATTGATTTTCAGCATGGATTTAAAAAAAAAAAAAAAAAAAAAAAAGCATATCTCACTCATCTCACTCAAATATGGAAACTTTTGAAATTTCCTTTTTTTTTTTTTTTTCTTAAGTTAAAAGAAGTTCTTTTAAAAAGTACAGGAGACTAAAGTCATACAGCATTTAACTACAGAATAAGACATTCGGTTCAAGTCCCACTTCACAGTTAAATATGGAGTTGGATTCTACATCTTAATGGAAAATTGACTTCCCAGCTACTCAGCTAATAAGGCAAACCCAACAAATATGCACTTATGCAGAAAAGAGTAGTCTTGGCTAGAAAGAATAAAAAATAGGAAAGAGGACAGCTGCTTAAGTCACTGCCTTACTCAACTGAGAAAAATTTGACCAATATACTTTACTTTAGCAGTGTGCTTTATACCTGGACAACCAGGAATAGCTTTCTCCCTCTCCAACACAGAGATTCAGTTTTTTATCTTGGACCTTTCTGTCTAGAAGTGTTTGTCATACAATAAGAAAATAAAACCTCTGATCAGGAAAAAGATACCTTAATCATTGTACTCAGATTTAACATGAGAGAAACCATACAACATAGACTTAACACATAAGAAGGGCAAGGAAGGGAGCTGTAACACACAAACCTACAGGAAGTGTCGATAGCCCAAAAGATATTTTGACTCCTGAGCCTCAATACTTCTTTCACATAATAACAAAGGTTTTTAAAAGAAGATAGTTAACCCGTCAGCCAAGTCCTAACTGGCAAAATAATTTATGTTTACATGTGGAAGGCTTTGTTTGTTGTTGGGTTTGGGTTTTTTTCTTATTAAATGAAAATACTATTTCACACTTATTTCCCAGTGTGTGAAATTATAAGTTGATCTCATATAAGAACAATGTTTGTCAAGGTAAGCAGGACCAGACCTGCTAATGTCCATATTCCCAATGTATCAACTCTATAATGTTGTTCTCTGCCTGGTATTAAATCAAATGCAACTGTGATTGCAGACTGGAGAAGGAAATTGAGGCTCTGGAAAGACAAGAAATGGAAGTCTCAGCTAGGGAAGAAGCAATTTTAAAGAAACTGAAATCTGTTGAGAAAACAACAGAAGACATAATAAAGGTTAGTGCTATATTATTCCAAAAGCAGAATTTATTACTCAATGATCATGATATCCAGGGAAAGGGGAACTAGCTGAATCCCATGAGTGGTCATGAGCTTTTGTCCGAAGTGACAGCAGTTCAAACATGAGAGGGGTCAAGATGTTACATTGTTGAAGTGCCCATATGCCTCCATGTGCTTATTTTTGGGGGGGGCAATTCCTATCTCAACTCATCTACAGCACATCTCTAAAAACAGCACTCAGTTTGCATCTCAGCCACAGACAGACACACCAGGTACAGACCAGGTTCAGAGGCTGGTCTATTCATACTCCCTCAGGTGAGGTGCCCAGCTAAACTGCATTGTGCTCTCCACCAAGTCCCAGACAGAGATTGTGATTATAACTTTAATGTTATCAGCCATTAGTCTTTGTCAAAAGGTAATGTTAATATTTTTAAATTATCTTAAAACAGTCTCAAAAAATAGTGATGGAACTAAACTTCAGTTCTCCAGCTGTTCTTACATACACACATATTCTCTGAAGGGAGATAAATAAAACACACACACACAGGGAGATAAATAAAACTGGAAAGCCAAAGCAGGACCTTTAAAAAAAATCTCTGACGCCAGCCAGGTTGGGCCACAGTGGGAGGCTAGGTCACTGTTTAACACTTCATAATATTTTTGTCCTTCCCTGTGTGACTTGAAATTATATTGGCAAAAGACCACAGAAATTTCACTTTCTCACTCACCATGTTCCAACTGAGCACATTTCACTTTTAGCCCCTTCTCTGTATGAAGCTGTGCAGACAAAAGCTTAAAACTATCAGGGAAACCAAAGCACTGTCTAGTTAACAGTCTGTTACTTAAAAGTAACTATCACATTTATTGTTAATGGTTCTCTTTCCCACCTAGTCTGTGAAGACTGAAAAAGCTGGATTTGAAAAAGGTACGTTTAGTCAAAAGAATATTTTTTAAAAAGTTCTTGCAGAAGTAAGTTAAAACGTACTAATTCTTTGTGGATCTGTGGATCTTCTTTACTCAGAGGCAGCAGACTACATATATGCCAGCATCCCTGACCTTCCCAAGTATTTCAGACCTTCTGCACTGAGAAGTACAGCACATGCTGACACAGATGATGAAGAAAAGAGAAAAGGTACTGCTTATTAGTAACTCCAGAAGATGTCAATATGTACAAAAGCTTCCTCTATGTTGAACCTAGTACACTTTAAGCAAAGAATAGACATTACAGATATGAGACATTTGTTCTCATTTAAGCTGTGTTACCAGTTAGGTCATCAAAACTGAGAGGTGAGACAGTGGTGTGAGGTATGTGCCCCTGGGAGTAACTCCTTTCACCACTGACTATTCTTTCCTGCACTTCATTCCTCCGCCTGTCATAACTAAGTACAGACTCCCTTCGTATCATTCATTTCACATTTTCTATCTGCACTCACAGCTGTTGGGCAGCCAGCAGTAGTCTGGTTATTTCCCAACTACTACAAAGCCTCTAACCCTTCAGAGTGCCCAAGACTCTCCGGCATCACAGTACATTGAGCTCTTCAGCTGCTAGTGCCCAGCATAATGCCTGAGGCCAAGGTTAAACCTGGATTTCTCAGTCTATCCTGCAATGAAAACTGTCTCCTCAACAGCTGTTTTTTCCTCACAGAATGAAAATATGTTTTTCCACAGGATAAAAGGGGACATTCAAAATGAGAATCTAATGCATTGATTGTGTACGTGATATTTTCACATATTTAATAATTCATTCTGACAGCTGTTCTCTATCACTGTCAGAACTATATTCCTTCTAGCTACTGCATTACCAGTTTAAGCACTTATTTCTTTCAACAGCATTGTTTGCCATGGAAATTAAGGTTGAAAAAGACATGAAGACAGGTGAAAACACAGTGTTATCAACCATACCTCTTCCCTCAAAGGAGTTTAAAGAGACAGGAATTAAAGTCTATGATGATGGCAGAAAATCAGTCTATGCAGTGTCCTCAAATGGGAGCACAACACAAAATGGGATGGATGAACTTGCTCCTGTTGAAGTGGAAGACCTGCTACGGCAGGCAACTGAAAAAAATTCTCAGTCTCCCACAGAGTATCATGAACCTGTCTTTGCAAACAAATTCTGCAGGCCAGTTACTCCTCAGAAAGACAAATTAGTCCCTGGACCAAAACTGGAAGGCAGTGACAAAAGAGAGATGAATGGATTTAGCAATCATCAGACAGAGTTCTCCTCCAAAACAGAGCCCTCTATGCAGCAAAATAAAGAGAATGGCCTTGATCTTCCAAAGGTAACACAACCAACGTCTCCCTCTCCAGTAATTTCCCATACAGAGAAGAAAGTGCACACTAATCCTGAGAACAGGATGATTCATAATGAAGAAAGAAATTCCGCACATGAGGAATTAACACCTTACCAGAATATAAGGGAAAGACATAGTGAGACGAGGTTTTTAAATCCCTCTCATCCTAATGAAGCATCCCCTGCACCTCAAGATGAGGAAGATGTTCATTACAACATTGTCCAGGCTGTACCTTGTTACGTGGATGAATCTGAACCTGTAACAATGGTTTTCATGGGCTATCAGCGCATTGATGATGACGATGCAGAAGCAAACCAGAAGTTGTCCCGATACGATGGGGTTATCCGTGCAGAACTAGTTATCATTGATGACGATGATGAAGATGACAGCAAATCTGAGAAACCAGCATATCATCCCATAGGCCATTACAGTCAAGTTTATCAGCCACCAAACAGGAAAACCACAGAAGCCCAACAGGCAAACGCTGTGAGCAGTCTGGGTGCAAGGCTGAACAACGTACCCCACAAAAATTCCATCTCCCTGCAAGAACAAGAGGAACGCTTAAGCTCACCAACACACCATGCCCATCTTCACAGCCAGATGTCTGGAGATGGTACAGAAGATCCCTCGCTAACAGGTAACAGAAAAAGAAAATCGCGTCACTGCTGTTTGCTCATGTAGCAAATTGATATCGCTCTTATCTACTGGCACCTGTGTCACTTCTAATACTGTTTGGATTGTTTCAGACTAATATGCTATTAATAATAATTTCTTTGCTCTTGTTTGTTAACAAATACCAACCTACATTTTGGATCTGTTGAATTATTTTGTCTTTAGCAATGCACTAGTTACCATTTCAAAATTTGGAAAATAAACTAATCGCAGAAATGCCATTCCTGTAAATTTCAAAGACTAAAAGTGGTTCTCTTTCAAGTTCCATTAAAGCTACCAAAATTAGCAGAATTAGTTTTCATTTCTGGCAGGTAACTAACAGCATTGCTACTTAACATTTCCTCCACCCTCACTGGCATGTTTTTCTGCCTGTCTGCATTCCATCTACTTCCTAGATCATCCAAGTTACCCCTTAAATAAGAAAGGCTGCTTAATAACCAGCTTTACAATGTATTTCTAAAGAATCAACATTGCCAACATTGTCTCGATAGTGTTTACACAAGTTTTAACATTCTTTCATTAACTCGAGTTAGACATTTTTATAGCTTCTGAATATAATGAAAGCTTTCATCACTACACACAGTTAGTCCAATAGTCCACAGAGTTATTTTTGAATACTTTTTATATTCTATTAATAAACACAGTATCTATTTCTTACTATAAAGTTTTATAATAGAAGTTTGAAAGCAATAGCAAAATCTTCCAGAAACACAGAAAACTCTTCTTTATGTTGCACTTTAACACATACAAGTAAACTCCATTTAAGTATACTACCAGAGTAGCAGATTTCAGACAGTAGTCACATTCCACTTGAAAGAAAGAACACTGTGGTTGAATTACATGAAGATCAGGGGTCCTGATCCCACATTCTCTCCCTCCAGACAAATTGCAGCAAAAATGTAAGTTTGGGCCCTGCCTAAAGCTGTATTGACAGCCCAGGAATTCTTTACCCTACATGTAAATCCAGGAGAGGGGAGATGATCTTTGGATCATGTAAGAACTTTCAAGTATTTTTGCATCAGTAGGCATTTATTGGGAAAAGTTTTTCAGCAAGCAAGGCTCTCAGCTTTTAGGAATGTCAGCATCGTGGAGTCACGTACACAACAGTCGAAAATATTCCAGCAGTGCTGCCCATCCTTTCTGATTAATAAGGCCACTACACTTTTCTATTACTTGAGAAGACCTTTGCTTTCCTCAAGCACCCCTCCTGTCATCTGTGTACTTCCCTGTGTCCTCCAGTACCAAGGGCCGCTGCTAGCAGCTCTTATGCCAGCAACTGGAAGCAGAAGTAGTTAGTACAGGCAAGATAAACCACTCCAGAAGCTCCTCCAGCCCATTATATTTCGGAGATGGTCCCTCAATTCCCCCATCACATAAGTATAGGATAATGAAGAAGGGACACTCACCCACCCACCAGCAGGTTTCTACTGAAAGAGGTCATTCATCCTACATCCTGCTGAGTGGGTGCTTCTGAACGTGTCCTGGGAAAGAGTTGTCCAAGCTGTAACTACAAGCTGGCAGTACCATTCAGATGGGCCATATAGTGGCCATGGCATGATGGCTGAGCACTCCTATCCATTCCAACCCCTGCTTATTTCTGTGTCCCAGAAGAAGCATCTGACATTTCTATGTTTTTCCCTTTCTGCTCAGACGCTTCCCAAACAATCTGGGTTCTCTCTCATTTGAGGTTAGTGGAAAAGAAATACTGACTTTCAGGAAAGGGGAATAAGCTCAAATACAGCAGAGATATCTGAGAATCTGCCCTGCAAATCTGTATTTGTTCTCAGCCATTTACTCACAACTATTCTATCAATAAGAAAATGACCAATTGGGAAAAATGGATCCCAGCTAAACTACAAGCAGTTTGGCAATTGCCTCAAAACTTCCCCCAGTCAGCACTATCTCCAAGTGACTATCTTCATGCCTAGTAGAATTTGGAACTAAGCCATATTCTTCTTTAGCCCTCCACTATTGCCACTCCCTGGGACATTTCTGATCAGTGGAAAAAGCCAGGAAGTGACTCAATCTTTCCCAAGCAGCCCTATAATCCTACTGAGACTTCTAAAAGGGAAACAAAACCAGGAAAACATCTCGATCTAGAACAATGTATTACACAGAACCGTTTCTTAGAGAAATATATTGTTTTCAAGCAGTCATTGATGCCCACCCTAGCAGGTTCACCCTAAACACCACTAGAGAAAAGAGTGCAGTCAGTTATTTTTGGTAGCTCATCATCCATTACTAAAACAACAAACAGTAAAACAAAAAACAAATCCTCTCAGAAGCTAAAGCTTTGGGAAGCACTTGGAGCATTTAAACATTAAACAAGCACTGAGGATTCTGAAAGACAATGAAAAGCAAAGAAGCACATGACAGACCAGAATGACGGCCCCTTATGTAACAATTTTTCTTTAGGAAAGAAATGAACCTTCAGAACAAGTTACTGAATTAGTTTGCAATGGCCAAGGACAAGGAAGCAGAGGCATTGTTCCACGTGCCAATCTATATAGAGACATATCAGATTAAATTAGGAGCTTTTCATGCCCACAATCTTAAAAAGATGTAGGACATACCTCTCTCCACATAGCAGCAATTTTCCTTCCCCCACCAATATCTCAAAGTATGTGCCCTCAGAAAAACCATACAGAGAAAAGGCTGACAATGCTATAATTGGTACACCCAGATTTGCATTATTAGAGCTTATTTTCTTCTTTAAATTTCAGGTAAATTAATTCAAGTCCAAATGTTTTGAAGATGCTATACTCATTAGGGAAATGAAAAGTACTTGGGAGGGAACAAAGGCTAGACATAGTGAAATGAATAAGGAAATGCAAAACTAAAGCTGAATAAGCAGCAAAACCTACTGACAGTGTGAAACAAGCTCTCACGGGACACAAAGGTCCACAGCACTTGGCAGCTAGCTAGTCTAGATGAGCTATTTTTTTCCTACCACTGGAAGCTTTGCAACCTTCAAAAAAACACAATGGAGACAGCTCCATTTGCATTGAAGAAAATAAAATATAAAAGTCCTTTTTAATAAAGATTTACACACACCATCTGTTTCTGTAATGTATAGAGCAAGACAAAAACAGACTATGAGTTAGTTATAAGGGAGGAATCAAATTGACTCTTCTCAAACCATGACCAGGGCTTGAATCCTTCATAACTCCTCAGCCTGTAAAAAGTACACGATGTCTTTGTAAGAGCTAAGGTTAACATCAGTGCTCTATGATATAAAGTTACACTCAGATGCTTCTATGATTTGCATCAACTTCAGCATTCAAAACATAACTCGAGCTGGACACTTGCTGACATGTGTAAATCAAGTAAACAGCTGCTTTGACCCCTCATGCCTCAGCAGAGAGACATATGCAGGGTGCAGGAATGAGACTTGCTATTTTTAGTGACTCTTCAAACTAACAGGTCAGAGTAATGGAGATTATTCCCATTGCACTCTCAGATCAACAGTGTGCTGGGGGGAGACTTTTACATATCAAACACCAGCATTACATTGCTGTTCTAAAAATAATCTCACCATTAAATCATTGGCCTCACACTGTCCCCTTCAAACTTATTCACATTATACCCAGTTACAGGCAATAGCCAAACTGGTGTTTATACAGGTACTGTTACTGCATCAGATCAAATCAGGAACATGACTAACTCCCGCTCTGACTCACAACACTGGGAAGAGAGGAAAGTTTTCCCTGAGCATCACAGAAAAGGAAAAGATTTCCAAACAGTTACAGTTCCCACAGAGGAGTTTAGTTTAAACAAAGAGTTTGTTTAATTATTCATGTATCCTTTTAATCTGTCAGCATCCAGTCAAGGGCAAAACCAACACTGTGTAATGTGTTAGTGAAGGTAACAGAGACAATACAGAAGATAGCTGCGGTAATTTTTAAACAACAATTATGGAGTAATTTCTTAATATACTCACTTTATTGCAAAATTACCAGAACTAACGCCTTCTACTGATTTCTTTCTATAACACTAAAACAATGCTTATTCTGCTGGATTAACCGCTGGAGGTATGTGTATTCTTCATTTTTCTAAATAAGGAGTTTTTACTTCAGAAATAGAAAGAAAGACTTAAAATGCAATGGCTTTGTTTATTTTTGCAGCTCTGAGGATGAGAATGGCAAAGCTGGGGAAAAAGGTGCTTTAACAGCTGTAATGGCATGGAAGTAAATTTACCACTCAAAGCAGATAAAGCTAAGAAGACTTTCTTCCACATAATTTTTTCTGGATCACAATGCTTGTTTTGCTACTCTGGTTCATGGGCTATTTTGCCCTTTGCATAATACAATGGACTTTAACAGACTTTCAGATTTGACCAACTGCCACATACACATAAATCACACCCTGGATTTTGTTAAAAATAGTGGAAAGTTACCTAAGGCCATAAATGCAGTGTAAATACAAGTATGAAGACGTGCATACCTGTTCTCGCAATCAGAAATACGCTGTTGCTATATACACAGAGCAGAAAAACACTTATCTCCATGGAACTTCAGGGGACATTGTATCACATTCAAGTGTGCCAATCTATCTGATTTAGACTGAAAATTCTGTTTTAGCATTCTTTTTGTAAAAGCACTGGTTAATAAAAGGCAAAATGTGAGAGAGGAAGAGGAAGAAATGCAAATGTAAAGAGTGCTTTCCAGTGTACTACCTTGGATGAAACGTAAAGCATTCCTTTTAAAATGATAGCAGAACAAACCAAAAATAATTAAGCCAGCATATTTAAATATTTAGCCACCCTCTAGAGCTCCACAGTCCATTCACCTTCCTATGTTACAAATGACAGTGTAGCCATCCTCACACCCTGCTCTCTTCACCATCCCACAAACATCCTGCCCACCCCCACAAGCCTCACAGATCAATCCTTGCATAATAATATGAACAGCCTAACCTCCTGAGCATGGTTTCACCTCCCAGCTTGCTGAGAAAGCCCTGCTTTTCCAAGAAACTGATTGCCAGACAGGCAGTGCCTGTCCATCAAAAAACCAACCAAAAACCCAACCAAAACAAAACAAAAAACCCCAAACCCAACAACAGAAAAAACCAAAAACCATACTCTTTAGGTTTCAGTTGGCTGGGGAGCTAAAATCAGAAGTACTGAGTTGCCAGTGGCTTGTCCTGCAGCTGAAAACAAAGATCTGTTGCAGGTGCAGCCAGTGCTGGGCACAGTTCTCCAGCAAGTTTCAAGGCTGCCACAAAAAAAAAAAAAAGTTAATTCTTTCCACATGATAGAGGAGGTAAGGGCCCTAAAACCAGGTTAAATCACACCTAGAAAAACCACATCCAAGTCAGATTTTCCATGTACATAGTTCCTGAGGAGAAAAAGTGCCTCAAGAGCACACTACACCATTATTCTCAAATCAGTACAACAGCTTTAATTCACTAGGTCTTAGCCTCATTTGTAACACTAAACAAATAAAGCTCAGGTTGTCTTATTCTGGTACAGCTGACTCAAATTATGCACCCGCAAAAAAAAAAAAAAAAAAAAAAAAACACCCCGATTTAATTTTTCACTGGTATTCTTTTCAAAGCAGGAAACTGAAGTTACTACCTCATACTGAGGCACGAGGGTAGTAATTGACTGATTTGTAGCCTCTAAACATTTGGTGGCTCCCAGTCTGATGTGGGCAATAATTTCAAATTTTAATACTTGTCAGAAATGGTTACCTGGAGAGTGGAATAGTAAATAAAAACAAATAAATTTTATTATAGTACACTTCCTCTATGTCTATCCTGTTGTTTGTTGTTGTTTTATGGTGGGATTTTTTCCTTATGCTTCTTCTGTTATTTGCTGGTTGTGAGAGCACAAGGCTTCAGCCTCAACTCTTAAACAGACACTAAAAAATGAGAGTGATTAACATGAAGTAATCACAAACAGTTTTTGTAACAGCAGCAGATGGCTATGGATACTCATCCTCTGCTCCCCCAACAACCTGTACTATTAAACTAAAATAACATGGAAAAGAGAGCAACTACCATCACAATACTAGTCAAAGTAGTTTAAAAGAAAGACTGAAAAGTGTTGTGCTTCTGGAAAGTAGGAATGTTCATCATCTGAGTGCTACAGCCCCAGAGCTTTCCTGCACCAACAAGAACAGAAATATGAGGTGGCAAATAATCTTTTCAAATGTCAGTAGTTATCATGCAAAACTCTAATTCATCATTAAAGCCATGTGTTTTCTAGGGCCCCATGAGACAAAAGTCTCTCTGAAGCAAAGCTAAAGCTGCACTCCTAAAGTGCAGTATCATTTGTGTGGGATGATTGCCATAAATAGCTGGTTCAGAGTAATGCAGCTTTGTGGTTTACATTATGTGAAGTCACTTTTGCACAGCACAATGAAGACCAACAGAAGTTAGACAGTGGTTGAAGTAGGTCAGGTATGAACTAAAACAGATGGTTCCAAGCTTGTTCTGAAGAACTAGTCCTGTGCCAATTCTGCTGTGCCACTTCCTCGGGTATATGCAACAGTGTCCCCTTCACACAAACCCCTCAGAGAAGTCAGAATCACATTTATGTGAGCGAAGAATTTCTCAGACCTACAAGCAGATCATCCTTGTTGACCATCCTTCCATTCACTTGGACTCTTCTTCCTTCAACCTGCACTAAAGATCTAAAAGCACCGAGGTGTTAATTTCTGCATAGAAATGCAGAATAGTGTAGTTTTTCCTTAGTGATTGCTGTTCATCTTCAGTTGACTGGAAAAGGATATACCCACATGACAAAAGAAAATCATCCATACCTGCTCCAAGAAAAGCCTGAGAACAGATCTCAAGCAAACACCTGGTTCCAGAATGTCTATCTATATGAGCTGGCTTGAATTTAAAGATTGAGTTTCGTAATAAACCTTGAGAATTTTTCCAATTAGTTCATTTAGAAACACTTCCTATTTTGGAAAACCCTTACATGTCAGCCTCTCACTGACAGTTTACAGAAAGCAAGCAGAGCAGAAGCGCTGTTATTTGAACAAGGACGCCACACAGTGTTACAAACTGATGGAACACAAAGCGCTCCTTAGCGCTCCCGGGGTAAAGGAAAAACCTGGCCATTACTACATAAAACTGGACCTCTCCCCACCTCGCGATTTTTGACAAAACAGAAAACAACGTAGCGTGCAGTATTAAGAAGGACAAAAGAAATACGCCTTCCCCTGGTTCGTGCTGCAGTCTGAAATGGCAACTAGCTAAAAATACTTAAACAAAGTAGCTGTGAACTCCATTACATTTGCACCAAGTTAATTCTTGTTCAAAGCACAGGCAAAGAATTATTTGCAGCTAAGCCAAGAGCAGATGACCAGCACTTGGAGGCTGCACCTAACAATCAAAACAGTAAACTACTTGTGAGACTAATCACAAATTTCTACCTGGCATCTATATGCTGCCAATATCAAACCCATCCACAGAGTTTTTTCAAAGGAGTACACAAAAAACTTTGTCATTGTATTCCAGTCTCTTCCAAAGTACTTCCTCTTACTAGTTATGCAGGAAAAGGGCAGGAGTGGTGGTGTGAACAGAAATCATGTAAAATTAGCAAGTCTTTCAATCAATTAAGTTACAATACTACACATAAGGGCTCCCATAAGAAACTAGACAATACTGCAAGCAGTAGAAAGAAAAAAGTTATCCACAGCAACTGACAATTTCACCAATTTTGAAGTTGTATTAGATGTGAAACAAGGAATTTTTTTTTTCTTCTTGAGGAAAAGAAACTGTTTTAAAAAGTGAAACTATTTTAACATTCAATTTCAAAATTAGTTTCTCCAAGAAGGATTTACAAAGCTTTAATTTATAAAACATCTACAAAAAACAGTCAATCCATTTGGCTCCTAAGCAAGACTTTTTTAGTTTCCTTTCAACAGCATTTTCAGATTACTAAAAGGGACAAGAACTTTTATTGAGATATTTACATTCATGTTTTAAAACCCATGTTCATTGTCGCATGTAAATGAACCAACCCTCAGTACAGCTATTGTATTACAGAAAGAATCTGGCATTAACCTTCATTTAAAAAGCCATCAATCATGCCTAGGTTGAGTGATTTTTCTTCTATAAACTCACAGTAGATTAAAGAGTCCCACAAAATTTTAGCAGCAGATGAGCCTGAGATTCCCAGGCTTTTGAGATCAGAGTTCTCTAAAAACCCCCACGCCCACACAGTTGGCCCCATGCTTCTTGTCCTTCAGCCTGGGTTGTAACTTTTTCTTTGTAATCGCCCTTTCCCAATCTGCACATGACTTTTCTAAGGGACATGATTCAACTTGGACTCACTCGCAGTCAGCTGCTGCTGACAAAGGGATTAATCCCAGCTCCATAAACACCCTTATGGCTAAATCAGATATCTGAGCAGCCAGAAAGATCACTGACTACAAATAAACGTGTAGCTTCCTGAATATTACCGTCCATGCAACATGCACTGTGGGCTTGGGAAGGTGGAAAAAGAGACAGAACCAGACAGCTTTGGTAACTGCAGAGAACCACCACCTGATCCACATCTGCAAGTATTTTAGAGCCTGCCATACTTGTAGAGATGTTGCTGTAAAAGTCCATACCAAGTCATGCCTCACTACTCACTCTTCTATCCAATACTCCCAATACTTTCACTCACAGCTGCCTTAGTAGCCCTAGCCTAAAAATATATTTTGAATTGTTACAACTAAAAATCAATAGCTTCCAGTAAGAAAAATGAAGATGTGTGGGAGCAGGCTGTTTAGAGCCACATAACACAATTGCAAAACACTGTAACTGCACAGCATATTAAGGTTTCTCTTTCAAGAGCATCCTTCCATACTTAGGCAAACCATGAACCAAAGAAAGTTAAACAATACAGTTTCTTTCTAGTCTCAGTACCTAGTTCATATATTAGGAGAAACTTTTTGTTGACTAAAAAACTGCCCTCCAATATTCTTGCAGAATAGAATTGCTATAGAATTTGATAGTTTTGTCTTCTAGATATGCCAGCTCAAAGGGCTCTCACTTAACACTAACAGAAGCTGCTTTTCCTGAAGTCTACCTACCTCCCAATTTACATTTTGCTCAACAGCACAAATACAACTGCAATGTTCTAGAGCAAGTATTTTCACTCCCATTAAAGCATCAGTTAGCATAAACCTATCTTATTCTCACAGTCAAGTAATTCAAAGCAACCAAAGAAATCCATAAACACAGCTAGGTTCTTCCTTGTTTGAGTTTTGGATAAGTTAGAATAAGATTTAATGCATTTAATATTGCAAACATGTTCTCTTTATGACTTAGAAGCACCAAGAGGTATGAGACAGAGCAGTATTCTGAATGAGGCAAATGGTGGTTTTACTAGAGGACAGAAATTCCCAAATTCCTATACTTGCTGTGTAAGTACTCTGCTCTTAAAGAAGACAGTGCTTTTTGCATTTACTTTTATCTATTTATCTCATTCATCAGCCTGTACTTGTAACAATTTTTCATCAAGTTTTGTGGTTTGTTTTGTTGAGGGTTTCTTTATGCACAAGACTGTCAAGAGCAGGAAGCTGGCACATCACTAGAACACAGTAAAGTGGACAGATTGATCTGGATCAGTCATATCTTACCAGTTCCCCCAATTGCATTCACAGGAGGTTTAGGGAACTATCAAAATAACATCTTCAGCACACCTTCTCAGTCTTCTCTTAACCTATAAGCTTCAATCAAGTTCACTAGTGTGCTTAAAAAAAAAATAGAGATTTCATTCCTTACTTAGGCAAAGGTTCCCATTAAAAGTCCCATCAGGAGACAGCTTTTGTAGGACTGCAATATTTCTCTCTAGACTTGAATTCCCAATCTCCCTAACACTGAGCATGACATGCATGTGCTGTTATTCTTCAATTCTTCAGGGACATGTTGAGAAAAAAAGTTGTAATAAAAAAGTATTCCTTGCAGATTTTTCAACTGCACAGTACTTTGTCACAAAATTCTCAAATACTTATTTCATACTTGGTTGATTGCTATCAAGAAGGCAACAAGGAATACTACATTTCCACAGACATAGATGGTTAACACAATCTGTTTAAACAGACGACCCTGCAAGAAAAGGGGAAGAAGTGTCATCAAACAGTCAGTCTTTTAATTGGTTTAAACAAAGATTCATCCCATTTCACAGTAGTTAGTTACCCAATTGTGACTCACCTCTGCTTCTGCAGATGTTAGTGACTGCAGTATCTGTACTCTGTCATCCTCTATCACTTCAGCTGTTCATGGGAAGAAAAACAGAAGTCAATCTGCCTTTAGGAGGAAGGGGGGGTTCATTTTTATACTGCAGAAGTCTTGAGCCTGTGACTAAGTCTTACATAGCATCAAATCTGAAAAGGACTTGGAAGTCTCATTTGACATTTCATGACCTGTTACTATCACGCTCACAGCACAGATGAAAAATTATTCTAGAATTGACCTACAAAAAGTAAATTCTGAACATTGAAGTAAAAAACCATTTTGCAAGACTGAATAATCAAAACACTGAGTTTTGAGCTAACACATTTTCCTTTCACATTTTGAGATAACTGGATTTCATTAAGAAGTATTTTCATTAGCCAACATAAGAACACTCATTGTCCAAACACTTCAGGTTAATTTCCCTTTTTCTAGGGAATAATTACTGCAGTTAAATTTAAATTCATATCTTTTTATAATCACTCCTTCTCCACATGCCACCTTACACAGACTCCTAATTAATCTCACATCTTCAATTCTGCAGCTGTCTCATCTCAGCCTTAGACCTGGGTCACTCATATGTGCAGTCACCTCCTCTCTGTGATAGCAGCCAGGGAAGATAATTTCTAATGAAGTTACCACCCAATTCTTCCCTAGACATATTGGAGTCAGGATTTCACATTCCTTCCCCTGTCAGTCAAAATGGAAAGCATTCAAGCTTGCTCCTGCAATAACATCAATTTGACAACAGCTAAATGCAGATTAAATCTGTGTGAATTAATCTGGATTTAACATACCCACCTGTTATCAAAATTCTGATAAAAAAATAATAGTCTCAGAAAATATTTACACAATTCAGTCCCCTATGAACTATGGTTTGAAAAATGAGAAGCTACTATTTTAAATGGCACAAACCCCACTCTTCTAGAATGCTTTTGTCTTGAAAACTTTTTTCTTCCATAGTCATTTATCTGCAGAAGATAGGACACTATTACTGGAGTGTTACTCTCTTTCACCTTCCAAGTTAGAGGCCAAAGAATACCTCCTGAAATTCAATCCTCACTGGTTTTATGCTCAGCAAGCAAGGGGACGACAGGAGTTTTGCTGGGTTTGTACCTTTACGAACGAGACAGTAGCTGTGAATTTCCAGAAGAACATCAATCCCAACATGCCAAGCTACAAAGCCAATCATTGCATAGGTGTCCCACGGGTCTGGCAGGTCAAGTGCTGGCAGATCCATTCCCAAGAACATAGTCACAACTACTCAGCAAAAACAAGATAAAAGAACAATAAAAATGTTGTGCCAATGTGCTTTAAAAATGTTCTCAATGCTTCTGTAACTAGATTTCCCATGAATTATCTAAAACTGCTTGAGGAACAAGGTTAAAGGAGTTCATGTAGCAGAAGGTTGCTGAGGGGTTTTTGGGGTGGGATATAGGGGGTTGTGTGGGCAGGATTGTTTTGGGGTTCTTTGGTAGTGTGAGGAAGACAGGAAGAAAAGGAAAAGGCCAAGATGGTTTTCAACCTGCTTAGTGCCTTATTGCATTCCAGCCCCACAAACACCAGCATTTGTGTCCACCAACAAGACCAGTCATCACCGTATGAATGCTTAAGGTTTCTGTGGAAGCTTGCCTCTATTACTAGAATTAAACCCAGCTTCTGGATCTATAAGTGAAATTCCTATCTCCCTTTCAATAACATTGAACTATGATATTGTAAGAACACTATTCTCATATCTTTCAAGACAAATAGAAATTATGAAAACAGGTCTTCATGGCAGAGGAATTTCAGATTTATCAGCAGTTCCTTTGGTTTTAAAGTCCCTTTTTCTTTAAGTTGTATCCAATGACCCCTTAAAACTCACACAAAAGATGGCCAAAAAAAAGGAGCTCCAGACATGCCCGGACTGGATATCCATAGATGTTTTAGAGGAACAACAGCCCAGACGAAGGACAAAGCTCCTTTGAATCAGTTAAATGGGAGTTACAACTATTACTTCTACTCACCAGCTAATATTCTAGCTGTTGTACCAGTACTCCAGTGAAACCAGTTAAACAATTGCCTCCTACAAAACAATGAAACACATTTTATTGATTACATCGTTGAGTAAAGGGGGTAAAAAAAAAAAATCTTTTGCTGACTTTCAAGCTGTAAAAACAATGTTTAAGGAAACAGTCACATTGAATGCCTGTGGCTGTAATTTAATGAGTCAGTTGTACCTTGGTGCATGACGAGACGGTCTGAAGCCTGCCATAAGTGGTTGAAAGATTGTCAAAGCCATCACAGCACAGCCAAGATAAGGATGAAAACCTGCTTGCTAAACAGAGGACATTTTTCTTAAATATAACATCTATGTAAACAGACAGAAAAGATACCAAAAATTTGCAATTTTTATTTATTCTTGTGGTAGTAAATTACAGCGGAGCTGCACTGGCAGCGGCAACAGGACACAATAAGCTGCCCTGCAGCCACATGGAGATTGCGTGTCTCGGTAGCAGACACACTGGTATGTCTGCTCAGGGTCTGTCCCACCTTTTGGCTTTATTGAGAAATTCTACCAACTGAAGAGCAGACTAATATGAATATAGAAGCCATAGTCCAAGCCCTCCAGCCTCAATCCTGTGTCTTCAGGATAAACCTATTTTATAACTCATCCCAGCACTGGTCTCCTCTCTCACCCTAAAGCATTTTATTCCATTTCCCAAGTTCACACATGGAACTGTATTCTCCCACCTTGAATTCGGATACTCTAGACTTTCCAACTTTTGATGTTACCTTGCATCAAATAGAATACAGGTGACAGCAACAGGTATACAATCTCTGTCTAGCTACTGCTCCAGACTAAGCTTATCACTGGATGCAATTATGTCTAAGTCCACAAAAACACTTATTCCCAGCAGGTTTACCATGTTACTGTCAGCCATCACACCCTTACTCCCTCCCAAATTCATATTCTCTAAGGAAATAGTAAGACCAAAATAGCAAATAAAGATACCATGAGCAAGGAACTTATGTAGGAGAAAGAGGAAGGAAGGAAAACACCAAAAGTTTTCAGGTATAGTTTAAAGGAGACAATATTCCTTTAGTGTGTTGCCAGGATTTGAAATCGGCCTACTTAAGAACAGCTTTCACAGAAATTTGCTGAGAAATAGTCATAGAATATTAGTTGTCAGTAGACTTCTCATTCATTTAGTCCCACATTTACCTTTGAGTTAACAAGCAAGACAAAAAGTATACACTTACCTGGCTCCAACCTCCTCGGTATACAAAAGGCAACACAAAAGAAATGCTTGTCAGCATGACTGTGGTCAACATAAGCATACGATGCACCTAGAAAAGTTAAATTTGTTTTTAGAAACTCTACAGCTTTCTTAATACATCATTAAAAGACATTAAATAGACTTACAGTTAAAAGATATTCTAAATCCCTACTTTAGACTTTACCAGTAAAGTAGGTGAACTTCTGATTTTTAATTGTTCCACTTTATAAGATTAAAGAGAGATGTAAATCACAGCATGTTTTGTCTATTTCTTGGATCTAGTAGATTTATAATTCTGTTTGCAATAATGCTACAAAATACAGCTGGAGATATGTGGAGATATTGCCCACCTGAAACCACAATTCCTTTCCAAGTAGGAATGAATGAGACCAGACAGGTTTGAAGAATCGTGCAACAATAACACCAATACTAACTGTGGTAATCCAAGCAACAAACATTAGTGCTCCTGAAAACAGAAAAAACAAACAAACCCAACAAGGTAAATGACCAGTAACTTAAGCACACATGAATACAACTTCCTAGACTATATAATAGTTTACTCAATATGCACATGGTCAGAATTTACCAGTGATAAAAAACGCATCACCTGGTTCAGGCTACAGCTTCATAGCCTTTATCTTGCTAGAGGACAGAAACATCCATACAAAAGGTAATCATACCCTGCCCACACAACACAACAGAGCAGCTCTGGCTGCTACACATTTCACACATGCTAATACACTTTGTACATACTGGTGAGAGAAACCATTCTATCACCTACTGAGACATCAAAGGATGAAAGATGACATTGCTACAATCTGTGTGACAAAGACTGAGTGGCAGTTCTACCACAGACCTGCATTAAAGTCCAGTAGCGAGGGAGAAAAAATTCCCACTAACTTCAGTGGCTCCAGACTGCCAGCTGAGTGGTTTCTCATTTCAAATAGAACTAAACCAAAAATGCAACTACACCGACTTGAAATAGAGAGAAAGAGATAAACAAGTCCCAGTTATAAGTTTAAGGTAAAAAGCAAGGGCAGGTTCATTTTCCTGGGTAGAAAGAATCTTTCAACATTGTTCTTGAAATGAAAAATTAACAACTTCACTCTGCCAACAGAGTATCAGATCTTGCTAGCCAACAGAATATACAACATAAATGCCAGAAAGACAAGAGGGGATACCAACTCTGCAATAACCCTCCAGTATCAGCAAGTCTAGAGCTGGAAGACAAAACTAGAAACTGCAGCTTACCGTGAGCCTTGATAAGCCGTGGGGCCCGGGACCCTCCGATATCCTGAGGAGGACCTGTGACATTGTACAGCCCAGCGGTGACCAGGGGCTGACGACGATGTTTGTAAAGGAGTCCACCTGAGCAGTGACAAAGTGGTTTATTTCTTGCTAATGAAAGCCACTGTGCTTATAAGTGTGCCCATTCCTCATTCATGAATTCAAGCCCTGTTGTAACCACTGCACATAATCATACAAGCTAACATGCAATATTGTAAGAATCTAACATAATCTAAGCTCTCCTGCACACTTACTACACAAAACACAACTCACCCAGCTACAGGAAATTCCTTTTTTCTCCACTACATACACAAGACATGAAGAATAATTCCCTTTGATTCTAGTCTCCATTAAAAAAAAAAAAAAAAAAAAAAAAGAAAGATGTGGCCAGTTCAAGAAGCCATCAGTTCCTATCATCAAGAGAGCATACAACACATATGTGAGTAAATTTGCAGTAACTTCCACAAGCAAACCCATGATCCAGAGAAGCAGTAAAGGCAACTGAATTAAAGGCCTCAGACTTGGAAATTAGTTCAGACACCAATTCTCATCTAAGCCACATCTTACAGAAGGGTTACTAATTCATTTGGAGCTGTTAAAAGAAAAGGAACCATATATGAGTCAAGTTTACCTTCACTAGCTTCCCCATCTGCCAGAAAGATGTAGTAACTGGTATCCAGATTAAATCTCCCTTTATAAGCAGGGAGACGAATACTCCTTCTGAAGGAACATTGAAGAACACCATCTGCAAGCCTCCAAGACACATCTTCAAGGGCATTCTGTAAAACAGGAGATATTTAATGCCCAGTGTTTTCATGGTGGCAGAGTAATCGGCTTAAAAGTAACCCTGCGAAGGACAAGAGTGTCACTGATGTATTAAAAAAAAAGTGAATGACCCAGGGAAGAGGGACCCCTTCTAAATTGGCATGCAAGAGGTATGCCAGTAAGTCAACATAGCAACTTATGGTTTGAACTTATTATCACTAATTTTTACAGGTCATACCAACGTTTAACCCAGGCCATCCATACCAGTTGCAGTTCTAGCAAAGGGACAGACTAATAATAAGCACAAAGTTTCTAAGTAGACTAAGCTCCCATCGTGTGACTTTCTTTACAAATTAAATTTAGACTTCCAAAGTTAACATTTACTAGAAAGTAAGAGCCCAGCCAATAACACCTTAGAGAATTACGGATCCACCTCAGTATTTACACCTGCTGCACAAAACAAAAGCACAAAGCAGCAGCATACCTTACTTCAAAACCACATCTGTGAAAGTGTCTGAGTTGTTTTAAAACAAACCTCTGAATCCAAGAGAGGCTGACTTCGCTCCTTCAGACAGGCAGTGCTCACACGAACGCGATGATCCTCATTTACACACAGATAAGCATCATCACCACCCTGCAGAGTTGAAAAAAGAAATATCTACAGCCCAATAAAAAACACCACTGGCGGTCCCCAAAAGGTCTTTGATTTAATATAGGCAGCAAGACCTGAGAGATTTCTGTAGTTATCAAGCTGTTATTTTCCATTTTCAAACACATATTAAGTCAAAGAGATGACACATAAGAACATGCATTATGATTCACACTCCCCTTCCAGAGTAACAACCACACTATCAGAAGTTTCTTTAATTATTTAGAATTTACTAAATTAACCATACAAGACAGAGATGGATGTTGGAGCTATTTAAAAATCCACTTCAGCTACAAGATTTTTTCCTCCTCAGCTGTAAAAAAAAGCATTGTTAAGAACCAAGTGTTCCTGCACTAGGGATATGAATATAAACAGCATCTCCTTTGTGCAACAAGTAACTTAAAGATTATGCATTTGTCAACAGCATCATCCTTACACTTTAAAGTAAGTTAGGAGTATCTTTAAACATTTTTAAGACTGTATAGGAGTAACATTCAAGGATCAAATGCAAATGGTTTTCAGAATAACAACTCAGCTTCTGAGGGATAAGATTTTTTGAATGTAAATAAAGATTGATTTAACCAGGAATTTCAGTCAGACAGGCTGAATTCTGCCATAAGAGATATCCATAGGGAAATTCTACTGCAATTATTCAGTAACGGAGCTAAAAGTGAATATCCACCTATAAGAATATCTACCTGTATCTCAGCACTATGGCAAAGTCACACATTGTGTGACATCTGACAGTATTTCTATTTTCCATATGTATTTCCATTCAAACTTTACTAACATCACATAAGCAACTACAGAAAACAAAATAGAACACTCACCATCCACTGGTCATGGGAAAATGCAAATGCTAAATATCCTTCACTTGGACCACTTATTTCAATAAAAACTGAACTCTCCTCTTGTTGGAAGGATAGAAAAAAACAAGAAGCACTTCCAGGATCACAGTTTGTAGGGTTCCTAATGCAGAACTTCGTAATTCCACAACTTGATGCGCTAAACTAAACAATTAAGCAAACAAACAAATTGTGAGCAATGAGAGTTTCCATCCTCTTCCTCCTTTCTACCCATGGTAGAAAAAAGCATACAAGGAACATTTACATCTACATCATTTACATCTACACACTGGTGTCTTAAACCATGTCTACAATTACCCTAGGACTACTAAGTGAAATGATGGTAAATTCCAAGCTAAATTTGAGTTGAATTTTCACTTTAAAGACATTACAATAGAATAACTTCAAAAAGTCAGTAAGAATTTCAGAAAAAAACTTCCTCTGGTTTAATATTTGGAGAGGTAAAATCAGCTGTAAGATGAGAAAGAAAAGAAGAGTACTACAGCTTTATGCTTGCTTTTTAAAGTAGAAACTCCACTGATACACACTGAGAAAATACATTGATTCTAAGTCACAGGTATCCTGGATCAAATAGCAATGCTTGCTCAATCCATTCAAAACTCAGTAACAGGAGTCAGTAACACAGACGAACTCAGAGACGAAAGCTTCTGAGCCTGCAGTTGCTAAATAGGAAGTGATGAGTCAAGACCACATTAAGTCTTTTCCCATCTCTCGTGACAGGTATGCACAATATCTTCTGATCATGAATTTCTAAATGTTCTGTTAATGTTCTGATCTGTGTGCAGCCTGAGAACGTCTGACCCTGCAAAGTTCAGGCAACTCAGCTAAGGGTGCCTGTTACGTTCTTAGCCTTAGATATCACACTTACTCATCCATCATCTCTCCTTTTCTGTTAATAGGCTGTATCAATGTCATCTCATTAAATTCCATTCATCACAAGCATTAAAGATAGCCTGATTTAGCTTTATCATTACTTACTGGCTTGGATATGTAGGAAACTGGGTGCGAAGTTGACATAGCCTCTGATGTTGCATACAAAGGTGGTGTTGGGGACGGCACATCAGGCTGAGAAACAATGGGACCTGGAATTTTTACCCAGAAAATCCTGTACTTCTTCACAACTGTGGCTCTTAAAAAACACAACACACACAGAGTCATTACTGTATACATTTATAGTTGGCTGCTACTTTAAAAAGGGGAAAAAAAAGAGAAATAATCTATAGTTCACACAAATTATTTGTAAACCTCTCATTTTTATGGAGACCTTTACCATTTTAGGGATTGAAGTAGAAAAATACCTTAAATCTCAGTAGAAAAAGAATTTTAAAATATAATACCACATGCTGCAGTGGGTATAAGATGCATGCCTACAGCATAGACTAGAACTTCAGAGAGGAGTTGCATTGTTTTTATCCTGTAGTTCAAAAAAAGCTAGTTAGGTACAGCAAATAAAAAGATTCTTAAGAGTGTATACTGCAGGTACAAGAAGTGAGAAGGTAGCTAGAAAGACTAAAGAAACCAGTCTCCAAATCTCCTTATACTCTTCCTGGGGGTAAAAAAAAAAAAGAAAAGAAAGGGAAAAAAACCACCTTCAAGCTCTTCCTAAAAAACAAATGTCTGCATTAACACAGACTCTGCAGCAAGTAAGGGTCAGCAAATGACTTTTCAGGCCATTGGACTCAAGGGCTTTTCAGTTGCTGATTAATATTTGACACAGACAATACTATAGATTTACTTCATCTTCATTTTAATAAATTAGAATTGATATCAGGTTTACTTACAGAAACTGTACATGTTTTGGAGCATCTTTAGGAGCAATCCAGTAAACTGTTATGTCTTTCTTTTTCACTTTACTTGTGTGACTGACAGCTGAATTCTGAAAACAGACACATATCAGGAGTTACACAGTGGACACACATTTTATTATTTAAACACAGTCAGCAGAGGCTACAGCTAAATCCTACAGAGACACTGCACAACCCCAGTGCAACTGGCTTTTTTCCTAGTCAGTCACGATCAATTCAGGTGAGCACTGCAATTTGCTCATACTAACAATCTTCAAGACTAAAAGGAACGACCTTCAATCCAGAAGACTCTAGCAATGAGGTAGAGGGCCCTGCAGCATTTATGCAGAAATAGTGAGGTTTTCTTAGTAAGGAGATGTTCTCCTTTTTAACAATAAGAGAATGAAGAGACAGTGCAGTGGCTCCTCCTTTTAATATTAGGAATCCACTATGTTCATTGTGTAAAAGTAAAACTTATGTTACAAATGCTGCATGTTCCTGCAGCAGACAACAGCCTTCTGTCACCAGGATAGCTTAAACAACTCAAGAACAGTCTAGAGCTGCAGTGAGCCATGCCTCTGTACTCCAAGTTGGACCAATTTCCCCAGAGACGCACTGAACTCAAATGAGATTACGTGGATTAGCTCTGTCCTCTTCCAGACATACTCTGGTCCAAGCCCCTCAGTGCCCAATGAAACATTTTAAGGCACTGGACTCTACCTTGGTACGACCACATGTCAGCAGCTGAGCACGTCTCCGGTCAGCTAACACAAAAGAACCAACTGCAGGGCTATCCAGGTGCTCTGCATCCCGGGCTTGTATGAAAAACCCTTCAAAATCTGGTCCAGACAGATGAACTAAAGCAAGAAGAAAAATAAAAGGAAGTTTACTTCAGAGGAAGAAGGAAGTATTTGAACACAGACTACCAGATGCTTATTTTACAAGTACTGAATGATGGTTAATGGATTACCTAAACAAGGTTCAACTGCTTAGATAAATCCAGTATAGAAAACTGAGGAAAGACACACTATAATACAAAGAAACAATAAATTACACTCTTCAGCTGTAACTGACACAGTACCTTCTATGTTGTCCCCTGGTTTAAATTCAGTGCCATTCACTGTAATGGTGTGCTCGGGGGACAGCTGAGGAGAGCTACCATGACAGGGCACCATGCTAGTACAGGCTTCTCTTACTCTTCCATTTGGATAGCCAATCACAGATGCACAGAGGCAAACAAACATCCAAACAGCAAAACCAGGCAGCTCCATCTGTATAAAATAAAATTTACAGGCAATTAAACACAATAAATATTTACAGTACAGGTCACCAGTCCTCTTTAGAAATCAGTTGAATGGTGAAATATAAAACAATATTTTAAAAAAGCATTCATGAGAAGACACCACTCTCAGCTGCTGAATAACTTCTGCTTCTGATAACTACGAGACATTTTCAGAATGTTCAGATACCATATTTCAGGTCGTCTACAGTTTGTCAATGGATCCCTCCATCCACTGGGTGGAATATTTCCCTCCATGCATTTTGACAGCACTTTTAAAACATATTTTGCCAATCCCTCTCCTGCTCTCTCTCTCTCTCAAAAAAAAAAAAAAAAAAAAAAAAAAAAAAAAAAAAAAAAATTGTTCCTTAAACATCTGCACAGGACATAGATCTTAAAACACGCTTCACAGATATATAAAGGCTGACAGTATTGAGGAACTACACAGCTAATATCAAGCCCACTTTTTATTAATCCTAGCTTCAAATTTTGCATCATTACAGATGGCCTTTTGTTTCCACAACCAGTGTCTATTTCTTCACATATGATGAATAATTCCCCAGGAACAAGTTCTTTCTGCAGGGAAACTAAAGTCACCAAATGTGTCAGAAATACATTTTATACATGTAAGAGTGAGAATTTGGTATGAAGATTCAGACAAGAAGTGTGTGCTTGTGGCAGACAAGCACAAGACTTCTCCTTTGAACTCTTCCTTTTGGATATTGGACCTCTAGACAATGAGTCAAATTGATTTCTTGTCACACTCTTGTCAAGGGAACAGCATGCATAAAAGACATGGGATAGTAGGACCCCAGATCCTAAAACAGTTATGAACAGGTATGAACCCTTAACCTCAGCTTTCATCATACAATGTTTTGCTCTGCCACAATACTGTTTTCATAAAAGCTGTGGCAATTGTTTTGCTGCTCAGTAGCATGCAGGGCTTACAGCTGTACTGTGGTTTACAGAACACTATAGCCAGCAAAAGAAAGTGTTTCCACATCCAAAAGGCCAGGAGAACAGAGCTGAACTTCCTTTCAATCCTTAGGCACAAGAAATGAGTTATCAGCTCTGGTGGAACATAGACCAGCCAAGTTGATCTGCCTTCTGGAAGGGCCACGCCCATTTTGCAGCAAGTGATAAGAAGTATCAGGCTATGAAGTTCCCTGACAGCATGGATGGGCATGAAGATAAACACACAGAGCCATTTCAGGCTGAACTCTCAATACCTAAAAAAAAAGCAGTCAAAGGAAGACAAGGCACATCATTAGTCTTAAAAAGCAGGAGTCATCAGCACGAACTCTTCCAAAGTTCTCATACACGGAAAACCACAATTTCCAGAGCAATGTATATTTTTACTTCAACATATTGGCCCCTCAGCAACTTTACACCACTAAATAGAAGAAAATCAGAGGTAAGAGTATGTTGAACAGTTCGGTTTCAAGAACTAGAAAATAAAAACCCAACCCTCGACTCCTCCCAAATTTTCAAGATAACATCATGATCATTATCTTTTACTTAAAGTATTTCCTTCTAGTTCCAACACTTCTCCAAAGTGTCAAAAGTTTACATCTAATTTATTTTATACCTAAGTTAAAGATGCCTAGAAAGCTAAAGACTAAGGTTCAGTAAAATTGTATGTAGCAGAGAAATTTTCAAAACAAGAAGAGATAAGGCTGCATATCACAGAGACAAGAAAAAGAGCAGGGTAGTACTCTGCTTTAAGTAGCAGAGGATGTGGTAGGGATGTAAAATGAAACAAGAAATATTCTTGTCAGACTCTACTGACTCAAAAGCTGGCAGAAGAAAAAGATTAAGTAGAGATTAATAGAATAAAAGAGAGACCAAAATCTGAAAAAGATTTTGATAAACGGAGAGCAGTAAGTTACTTCTGTGTTGAAAACAACTCCTACAGTCCCTGCAGGTATCAACAGCTAAGAAAGCCCTGGTAGCCTAATAGCCCATGAGCACAATGCTCACACTCTATCTCAGGATCTCTGCATAGAACTTATCTTTTTTTGAGCTGTTTAACTTCATTAGCTGCATAGTGTGAGATCTAAAAATAACTTCAGAGAGGAAGAGGAGATGAGACAACAGGCAAGGCAAACATACTGTCAAGCTCAAAGGTACAAAAGCTACCATCGACCGAAATTTCTCCTGAGCACCATCAGACAAGAGGGCAGACAGAAAAGGAAAAGAGCCATCTGAAGGGGAGTAACCTATATTAATATAGGGGGTTTATGACATTCCTTTAGAAATAAACCCCTGCAAAGGGAAAGCAGACAGTCTTGCTGTCCAAGAGTCACTCTACCTCTGAATTCATAAAAAGAGCTGGGGTTGGCCTCTTCTGCTTTGTTAAAGGTGCTCTTATCATGACAGCTGGATTGAGCAGGGAGAGGAAACCTATTCATAATAATTCATTACTTTTAAAATACAAACACATACACCCATGCACACAAAACAGAACATACATATCTCAGCATTTTTTTTTTCTTTCTCCAAAAGAGAATTTCGAGGACATTTGTGTTTCAAAATTATTTTTTGTAACAGTTTGAGTGTAGGAACTTACCTTACAGCCAGTGCTGTTACAGTGACACAGTCTGAGTAAAACAGCCATTGGCTCCCTACTTGTAGAAAAACAACTTTTATTACTTTGTAATCTCTTCTATTTGGTTTGCATCTAACTGTATTAACCTTCACTGTATCCAGGAAGCTTGTCTGAAAAAAGAAACAGTACACACACAAAAAAGTAAGGTTTATAAGTGACTTTACTTCAGGCATGCATTTTATACAGTTTCCCCACACTTCAGCTGAAGTGCATGATGCTGTAATGCAGCACTGACCCTGCAGCTTCCCTTGCTTTATCAGACACTCCCCCAGACCTCAAAGAGCTTCACACTAAGTAATTACTTAATTAACTTCTGGTGCAGTCAAGGGCAGGTAGGGGAACTTACCATCAACTTTTGATACCTTCTTCCTCCAAGTATTAGCTAACACAAATTTGCAGCATGATTTTAAAGCTCATTATGCATTTACTCCCTATTAAAGAGATGCTTTAGTTTAGAAGAAGAAACAATTTCAAAAATACAGTAACTTTATCCTTTTTCTATGTATCTTGCCAAGAGTGAACAGGAGGCAAGGATTTTGCCCTGTTCACTTGTTTGATTTAGTGATTTTACTTGGGCAGCTGCTCTGCATAGAATCTTCAAGGCCCCAAACCCTGCAAACTTTTATCTATGTGAAGAACCCTAAAAAGACGTCATTTGTTACCCCAACAAGTAACTTCAACCATAGCACGAGCACATTTACTGTCACAGCGATCATAGAGCCATCTCCTATGCACATTAACAAAAAACAAAATAAGAAACTAATATTCACATAACGAGAAGAAAAAAGGACACCAGAGGAACATGGCATGGCTTCCAGATAAAATAAGCCATAGCTTACCTTTACTCATTAAGGTACACAGGTTTAGGAGCTTTCTCTAAAGCAATTCAGAAATCTTACACGAAAGGCAGCAGCTACAAGGTGCTTCAAAAACGCCACCAGAATTTACTTTGCTTCATATCTGCTGCAGATGTTCTATTAAGCAAATACACTTTCCAAAAAACTTGCGGCGTCCACTTTGAGCGCTCACTGGCATCAGTTTAACCAAAGCGCTACTACAAAGACTACAGCACCTCCCCAGCCCTACTCCCTTTACCGGCACCGCTACGGCAGAAAAGGGTGAGGGAGAAGGTTCAGCCAGACCGAGCACCACCCTGATCTGCTCCAACCTCGCCCGTGGCCGCGGCGCTTTTCTGGCTGCGGGGGCGGGAGCACGCGGGGCGCGGAGAGACCGGGCGGGCGGGGCGGGCGCGGAGCCGCCAACCGGCGCTGCCAGGGCTCCGTGTGCCCGCCCCGGGCGCTGCCAGGGCTCCGTGTGCCCGCCCCGGGCGCTGCCAAGGCTCCGTGTGCCCGCCCCGGGGGCTGCCAGGGCTCCGTGTGCCCGCCCCGGGCGCTGCCAGGGCTCCCGGTGCCCGCCCCGGGCGCTGCCAAGGCTCCCTGTGCCCGCCCCGGGCGCTGCCGAGGCTCCCGGTGCCCGCCCCGGGCGCTGCCAGGGCTCCGTGTGCCCGCCCCGGGCGCTGCCGAGGCTCCCGGTGCCCGCCCCGGGCGCTGCCAGGGCTCCGTGTGCCCGCCCCGGGGGCTGCCAGGGCTCCGTGTGCCCGCCCCGGGCGCTGCCAGGGCTCCCGGTGCCCGCCCCGGGCGCTGCCAAGGCTCCCTGTGCCCGCCCCGGGCGCTGCCGAGGCTCCCGGTGCCCGCCCCGGGCGCTGCCAGGGCTCCGTGTGCCCGCCCCGGGCGCTGCCGAGGCTCCCGGTGCCCGCCCCGGGCGCTGCCAGGGCTCCGTGTGCCCGCCCCGGGCGCTGCCGACGCTCCCGGTGCCCGCCCCGGGCGCTGCCCGCCGGGAACCCCCAGAACCGCGGCGCCGCACGTTGTTAGGGCACCTGATCTCTTTGCAGCCTCCCAGCGCTGGAGGTCTGGATGGCCGTCCTGGGTTAACAACTGGAGTTTTACTGAGAGATTGGCCTTGTCAAAGCTTACAGAGCTCCTTAGCGGTGCTATTCGTGGGCCGAAAGGTGGTCACATATATATAGGCTTGCAAAATCAGGCCTTTCTTATCAAGAAAGCAAATAAATACTGGCTGTAACTGGGGGTTTCCTGGCAGAAACGGCAATTGTTTACACAGGCTTCTCTGACTTCTGTATTGTTTAAATCCAAGTTCTCAATTGCTCACAAAGTGGTGCAAAAAGACAATTACATAAAAATACAACGGGAATTTCGCTCTCCCACAGCATAAAAATATTGTGTTAAAAAACACCTTTACTGGAGAGCTCTAGTGATTCAGTTGCTTACTAGTAGTTCTGAGCAGTTCTAGAGATCTTAGTACTGTTAATTCAGTAATATTTTCTAAGAAAACCCCCTATCTACCAAAATATAACAGACTAGGAAATGCTCTGTTAGTGTTCACTCTTTTCTCAGTTTCTATAAAAGCAGCATTAACCTTTAGAGGTACCTGCAATAACATATTAAAAAACACATTTAGTGTGAAAAACAATGAGGGATTACTTTTCCTAATCAGAAAAATCATTTGGCTGTTACACTTGTATTATCTTGCTAACGAGTCACTGGGAAGCTGAGGTCTCGCTCAGTGTTCAGTAACTGAAGAAACATAATGCATAAGCAATAGTTTGAAGTCAAATATGGCTATTTCCCTCTAGCCAGGGGAAAAAAGAATTCTGTTTACAACTACAGTCATAAAGTTCCCATATATGAAAGAGTTTGATAAAATTGCAGGCCTAAGTACATACACGCTTTATGTGCTTGTGTGTTTTTAACTAATACAGACACATTATTAATAAGACAAATAATAACATAACTATATTTACAGTAAAAAAAACTGGTGACCAGAGGAACCAGTATTCTTATCAATATTTAGGTTCGTAATTTCCAGAGTACAGTGGAATTAATATACAAATATTTTAAGATTTTATTTTAGGGTCTTGGCTCATTCACAGAATGGGGTATATATGTCTGAAATATTATAATATATATAAGTATATATGGAAGTAATTTCCCCATTAAGACCCATGAGAAGAGATGAAAATGCAAGCTGTAATCCTGTTGGAAATGGTAATCAGAGTTAAGGAAGAAAAAATAATTTTTCTGTGAAAAGTAAAGAGGGCAAGTGAGAGAATACTGTTGTGCTAATCATTGTATAGCAACTCTTAGTTCAAAAGATGTTTGCTATTGCTAAAGAGCTGTAAAGCAAGAAAAACCAAGAAAACACCAAGAGAACCAGAGAGAAGAAAAACCAACTCTGTAACTACTGAGTTTAAGTCCCCATACTACTGCACGGGCAATCATCAATCCATCTGAAAGGGCTCTCTTCAAACATACCAGTCTCCTTAAAAAATAATAAAATCAATAGTTCTGCACCCTTAATGAAAATGTTTCTATGAAAGGGCACTACATGTTAATTAAGTAAATAAAATGCATTAGGGTATAAGAATTATAAAAAGACCACAGCTGCATCGTCTTTGTAAAGTGTACTGCAACTGTTGTTAGTATATTCATAACAATTCTGTATTTATCACAAAGCAGAGGTTCTAGCTTAAGCAAATGAGACAGAGACGGAGAGGGCTGGGGGGTGGGTTTGAATCTTCCTGCAAGCCTGAAGAGAGATAAAGCTGTGTAACCTACTATTGACCTGTGTCAGAGGATGAGGCTGTCAAGTGGCAAATGAATGACACAACATCTAACATGAAAAGAAGCTGAGTTTTTTTGCATGGTTTATTACAGGCACTTAAGAAAGCAAGTGAAAGCTTATAATTTTGAAAGCAATGGGAATTTCCTAGAGGAGACTTCATTCCAAGTATATAAAGGGGAATTTCTCTTGCTTAAGAACCAAGAAAGCAATTAAGTAAATATCTATAATTTTGGAAATTAACTATTGTGCAGTCCAAGGTTTCTACTGATAGCTATTCTATTTTTTAAGCCCAAAGCCGTATGGAAAACAACAAGCCATTGAAGAGAACCCATGTTACTATGTGATTCCTTCTAATCAACTTTCCTCTTAGGTATTAAGGGAACTATTCAGCAAAACTGTGGCATTTTAGGTCAGACCTTGCTCAAGTTTCATATATGTGCATTGAGCTCTATGTTACTGGCAAGGTTTTCACCATAAAACAAGTTCAAATTGATTGCAAGTGGTGTGCAACAAGGCTGCATCCCTACCAGATTGTTTTGCTGATGGACAACTGGATCAAAGAATTTTTTGTTACTAGTGTTACCTATTTTGAAATACTGAAATCTGTTTGAAAAAGTGCATTTGGATTTGGCTAAATTCATGCTGGATACTAGGCTTTCTCTGAAAATAACAATCCTGGCACCCATATTTACTCAGCTCTCCACTGCACAAACTACACATATGAGACTATGCATTTCAAGATTTTTCAAACTTTCAGCATTTTCCAAGCTTTTCAGCATTATTTTCTTAGTTAAAGAAGTATTAGGGAATTAACAACGGTATTTTTATCTTAGATATGAAGAATTCTTCCTGCGAAACCAATTTGTATATGGTGGGGGGGTTTGTCACAAACAGAGGGGAATGTTGAGTCATTGAAACAATCCTTTTCATCTAAAAAGAAATAAATGATGATAAAGTCACAATGTAGGATGAGATATTTTTCTCAATAATTAAAAATTTATTTTCCCTTGAGCTTTGGCACTCTTTCATATTTACCTGTTTTACCAACTTACAAACTAGATTAAAGCATTCCCCATATGTTCAGAAATTTCCTTCTACTGTATGCATTTTTTGGTTCTTTACTAATCACATTAATTTTTGAATTTTTTTATGTCACACATAAAATTCAGACTTGAAACCGTATTTATACGAAAATACTTGTTTACATAGAGGTAAGATGCATTTTACAGTTTTCAGTCAATGACTGTAACAAGCCACCTGATGGCAGCAGCCAATCAGTCAAGTACAGTTTGCAAGTCGACTGCACAGAAACCTGCTTTGGTTTTGCATCTCTATTCTGACACAATAGCTGCCTGCCCCATAGCTTTCTACCAAAATATGTACCCACTTTGATTCAAATAGATTGGAAAAAAAAAAAAAAAAAAAAAAAAAAAAAAAAAAAAAAAAAAAAAAAGTACTTCCTTGCTTATCCAAAATGAAATATTTAAGATTGGTTCCCTGATATCAATTTGAGACAGGTGTGTATAGGTGTTATGAGAAAATGACACACAACCTGTCACTTTTCTGAGAGTCTCCACTTAAGCAATACAGAACACACATAAATTGATAAAGGACTTCAGTAAAATCATTTCACCCCATCCAAGTGATGTGGATCAATGCTTTATCTGATGCACACTAGCAAGTTTTATCTGATAAAAGTATTGCATTATTAACTTTATTGAGCTTTCTGTATTTTCTGACCATTACTGTGATGCTTTTTTAAATAATTGATTTTATTATATCAACAAGATGTGATAAGTTTTTATTGTTCGGCTTTGCAGGGAGCAAAGAGCTTGCTGGCAAAGGCATTGACCTGTAAGTGTTTCAGTGTAAGGCACTTTAGACCTGATTACAGAATTTGTAATGAGAAGCTAAGATTAATTGAAATCTTGTACAACGTTCTCTCACACACTTATCAGTTTCTTTGCCAGCCAATCTCAGTTCCATCTTTGCCCCTGGCTTTTCTTCTCTGCCCTTTCACTTGGATTAGGAACTAATTTTCCTACCCTTTTTCATTTCATCTCAAAAATCCTTTCACAGGAAACCCATTTCCATTTCTTCACCTTTTCTCAGCATCTCCTAATTGGACTCCTTCGTGGCTTCTAAATGCTGTTTTTGTTTTGAGCCAGCACGTCTGTGGGTTTTGCAGCTGCTCTGGGTTCAAGCACTAGCAGTCCTGCTGGAGGGATGATGCACAGCACTGTTAGTTGTGGCAACATTCTCGTTAGAACATGCCCAGTGCCCTGTGGGGAGCCATGTGATGATGTTTGAGTATCCTCCATGGGAAGGGCTGCAGGGATTTTAGCTCTGATTTTACCAAGTCTCACCTAAATGTTTGCAGAGCCTTTCAAAAGCTAACAAACCGGTAAGACCATAACAGAGCTGGTAAAAGGCATATCCAACATTGTGAGCTGTGAGAAGAATAAGGGAGAGAAGATTGTTTCATGCCAGTTTTCAAGTCCTGTACGCAGCAATCCTCGAGTGATGAGCACAGGGGAATATCAAGCAAGGTGTAAAGGGACCCAGCCCAGACATGCTATGGAAAGATGCCTCCTGCACAGTTAGGTTAGTACATGGTCAATCTGGAAGCCAGTACCTTTGAGGAAGTTCCAAATTTTCCCAGAAACAAAATATCAAAGCTGTTCTATTGTATGAGACACTAATTCCTCCAGCTGAAATGGAGAGCCCGTGCTTTCTGCAGAGGTAGGGCACTCAAAAATCTGGACAACAGCAGCAGTTTGTCCCAAAATACAGAAGTGATTCCTAGGTCCTGGGTGTTCACATAGGAACCGCTGCCCAGTTATGGGCAAATTACTCATCAGTAATCCTAAATTTAAATTCATGGATAACCAAATGACCTGATGATATCAATGAGACAAATATTAAGGACTTTTATTTTCTGGTAGCAGCACTTGGAGATGGTTCAATTGCAAATGTTGTTGGGCTCTGATTGCTGTATAGCAAACGTTTGCCAGTCTGAATTCCTGCTTTGTAGCACTCTAGTGCAAACCACTCCTATATCATCTTCTTTGTACTTCCTGCCATGTTTAATATCTTTTAAAACAAATGCTTGCAGCAGTCATACATTTGGTGAAATATTTTCCTTCTGCAACATATTACACCACGTTAACCTGTTCAAATTACCCTGGTTTGAGAACAGATTACAGATTACAGATTGGGGAATACAGTCCCCAGTATTAGCTTTCGGATAACGTCATGTAATTATTTCTTTGCTTAAAAATCAGATCTCAAATATATAGAACAGAAAAGCAAAATCAGTTGCTTACCATTTGAATTTAAAGACCTGTCTAGGTAAGATTTAAGGATTATTATTTTAATGGACTGGGGAAATATCCATGGTATTCTCAATATAGTTTGATATTTTACAAAGGAACATCAAAGGAGATGGAGTGTACAAGAGACACTCTGAATATTTATTTTTGAGGAGGAAATAGATCGGCTTGATAAGACATTGCTACAGTTCATTCAGGAATAGATCCACTGAAGTCTTAAATCTCAGCATATCTCACTAGTGTTACATGGAACAATTCACAGGAAGACAGTGCTGGTAGTGGTTCAGCACACTGGTGTATGTTCTCTTTCTACAACAAAAACTGGCCCAAGATATGTGAATCAATTTTACATTTAACTAAGTTAAATGGTACAAGAATATAATTCAGATACTTAATTTTGTTTGCCAAGTCCCCATGTTTGCAGATTATTAATGTCAAATTAATGAGATGCTGTTACCTAAAGCACAGTCAAATGTATCTTAAGCACTTATGTGAAAAGCTACCTTAAATGACATTTTTATATGGTCCTCTTAAAGATATTTGCATTGAATTTTACAATTTTCTATTAAAAATTAAACTCTATTAAAAATTAACTTTCTATGGATGTTGGAGCATTGATTGATTGAGGCCACACAGTAAAAGAATGGCCAAACTGGAATTGAAAACAAACCCAAAATGTTAATCTTTGAAAGGTCAAACCAACACTGCCTTACATGAAAGGCCAGTAAGGACAAACTAAATAGGTTTGTGTCCTAGCTTCTCTATCTCATATGATTTCTGGCTTAAATAGACACTTTTATTCTAGCCTATCATTTATTCACTGCCCATCAAGCTATTGCAATCTGTTTAGTCATTTAGAAGGGATGTTTTAAAAAAGCTGTATGTGATTATCAATGTTCTCACTAATGTTTTCACTCAATACTAGATTCTAATGTCCAAGAACATACCCAAATTTCTGCTGAGCGCGTAACTGTCTAAGAAAGCACTTGTTTTCAGTCACTGCATAGCAAAGATCTAACTCAGAAAAGACTGCAGTTTAACCAAACAGAAAAAGGAAGTTTTAAAGAAAAAGAACTTTCTTTCAAGTTTGCGTTTCTGGTTGAGAAATCCCCATTAGAAAACAAAAGCTAGACAGAAGACTCAACATGTCTTAAGCTGCTTATTGTTTGAATAACACAGCGTTAATTCATTAATTTACAGGGCATGAGTGTAGAGCATTGAGAAAAAATGTGCTCACTTTAAATTTTATAAAGTCTCGTATTTCCTGTACGCAGGCCAAAGGAATCTGCTTTTTATTTTAATTAGACATCCAGTTAAGTTCTCTCTGTGCTAGTTGGTTTTTACTGTTATTATTAGGAACTATTTTTCTGTTACTAAAAATAAAGAGCTACTTCCACCATGTAAGTACTCTAACCTAGAGTACTTTTTACCCTATACAGCAGGCATAAGAAATATGGCATTAGTAAGATGTGACACCTAGTGAAAAGCTCCCCAACGTGTATTGACACCACTTCTAGGATAAGTGTTCTGTAACACCATGCTCCAAAACAGGAGGCAAGAAAAGAGGACCATCAGGAAGGTGTATGTAAAAGGACTGAAGAGTTTTGGTATGAGTACATTTGAAAATGCTGCAAAACTACTTCCTGATGATTAACATTGATATGGTATGTACTCTTATTTTGAAGCAACTATTGATAATTTCCTGCTGTAGTATATCATAATCACGCACAGAGAAACTGCAGACTGAAGATAAAATGGCACTGTGAAAACCATCCCTTCGCTGCCAGTGTATCAAATGCTCAGTTGGCATTGGCTGTATTCAAGACAGAAGTGCAATGCTCAAAGGTAGCACTTGTGCATTCATGTTTTGCTGGTGTGGTTTCCATACAGAGCAAAACTGCTCAATTTACACCTGGTAAATGAACGCAGGCCCAAAGGCTGTAAGGGATGGGCCAGCATAAGAGATGCTGCCGATGGAGAAAGGATTAGAGAAGACTGCTCTGCTCCTCCTTACACTTCATCAAGAGACCTGCAACATTCATTATCTTTGAAACAGTAGCTTTTATATTGAATTGAAGGCAAATTAAATTACACAGTTTCAATTATTAAGTGATTTCACAGTGCCTAGGAATCTTTTTTGCTGCGTAGTGAATCAAGTCCTTTATTTACACTGTTGACATCTGGTCTAGCTACAGTCACAAATGATGTCAAAATAACTGGCTCAGGCTTGGTTTCCTAATGATTTTTGTCCAAGACACTAAAAAAAATCTTTTTCATAAACCTGGGTACATTCCAAAATTTGTCTCAATGCATAGTATTGAGGAGATATGCCAGTGCAAACATAGTAAAGGTAGCGTGATTTTCTGTAAGGAAATCAAACATCTTAAAACTTAGTAACAGGAGAGAAATTGCCTTCAATAATACCCTTTTGGTTCCTATCTTGCTTTTCACAAAATATTCAACATCCACTTTAAAATAACTATTTATGCAAAGGACTTGGCTATGTGGGCATTATTTTCTCCCCCTCTCTGAGAGCTGCTCTCTGTGTAAGCAGCTCATGAAATTTCTAAATGCCAGCCTATTTGCTGTATGTGACAGGACAACAGCAAGCCTGGAAGAAAAGACACTTGTGCAAGGCTCTGTGGCAGACAACTGCAGTCACTTCAAGCTACTGAAGCTTGCAAAGGACCCTAGAAAAAAGATAATCCAGATCCCTTTCAATTACCTCTGTTGGTTTTGTTCCTATGACTTCCATAACTGTTGAAGTTTCTTGTATTTCCCATTCCTATATTGTATCATCTTCTTTTCTGGGACACATCAGTTCAGAGAAAACAGCCAGCACGCCAGGAGAGCCAGGGTTCTGCCAGGTGCACGTCTGTCCTGTGTATGAATGCAGGCAAGCTGAGTAAAGAATATGGGGGCTGCAAAAGGCAAAAGACAGTGGGAGAATTCCACTGGGCACTCAGAAAATAGCCATGTGAAATAACTCAGATTGTAAGTATCACATCTGAATGAGCCTTGATGAGGTGAATCTTAATTCATGATTAGGAACTGCACTCACAAGGGTGCTTTTCATTCTTCCCCCATTCTGCCTAGAAACCGTAATATATGTCAAGGGCATACAAGTTGACATATTAACCTACACCAACATGAAAATCTTTCTTAACAATACCAAAAACATTAACTCTAATGAGGAACAAACAGATTTATTGAAATTTTCAGAGGGAGGAGCAAATGAAAGAGAAAATAAAGGAGAAAAGCTACCAAATGATAAAAAACCCATCTGTTTGAAATGAGGGGAAGTGTTTCCATGAATATCAAGACCCTTGGACTTCCCCTAAATGCACTGTAATTGGATGAACACCCTGCAGCAAAATACACTTATAAGGGTATGTATGGGATGGTCAGAAGTAAAAGGTTAAGCCTAAATTGTCTTGCAATTCCACCGAAATATACCACCTTTGAGAGGAAGAAATAAAGAAAAAACAAACTCAGTATAACACAGTGACTGTAAATTGAGAAGTGCCTTTTTTTTTTTTTTTTTTTAACTTATTTCTAGGCAATAAAAATAGACTGACCTTCCAAAGCTGAAGGCTGACCTTTACACTGGGGTGCAGTTAATGACTTCGGTGGTGAGAGGCCTGGAGCAAGTGTCCCAGGTGTTCTGCAATACAAAGCAATGGTAAAGGCTGCCTGGTGTCAGCAGTTCGGATGACAGTATGCTTCAAAACAAGGCGGCGCGGGGTGGGTTTGTTCTGGTGTTTGGGATTTTTTTAAAAACCATGCCACCTCTTGGTCAAAGTCAGATCCACGGAGTTTGTAGTCTTGTCCACACACTATATATAGCACTTAACCTCTGGCTGATACCATGTTTTTTCAGCAGCGCAGCCTATCAGGATGGAGCCGGCCGCCCGGCTGGGTGCCGGCCCTGAGGCAGCGGGGCCGGGACGCTGAGGAAACTCGGCGGAGCGGCGTTCCAGTCACGCCAAGGAGCGGCCGGGCCCAGAGGCATCAGCCGGGATACTCCACGCAACCTTTAAAGCCACCCAGCCCTCAGGGGAGTGCCCGGTAAACCGCACAGAGCTCCGGACACAGGTGCCGGGCCCCGCAGGGCCACCCCTCGTGCCTGTGCGCACCAGACGAGCGTAAAGGCGCTGGCGGGGCTGCGGCTGTAGAGGCTGGGACAGGAGGCAGGTGCCACCACGCCGCGCTGCCCGACAGCCCTACCGGGCTGCAGGGCCTAGGCTAGCGGAGAGATCAGCCCGCTCGCTGCCGCAACAGCGCGAGCCACCGGGGGAGCCCCTGAGGCATCCCTGAGGGAACCCTGAGGTTTCCTCTCCCTTCAGGGCGAGCTCGGAGGGGCCGCCGGCGGAGGGGCGGGACCGGGAGCTAAGGGGCGGAGTCGGCTCGGCGGGGCGGGGCCGAGAGCGGAAGAACGGCGCCGGGCAGGGCGGGGCGGGACCGACGGGGCGGGACCGAGGCCGGAGCGGCTCTAGGCACTGCGGGTGGGGCCTAGAGCGGAGGGGCGGGACCTGGCGGCGAGAGAACGAGAACGGAGGGGCGGGACCTGGCGGCGAGAGAACGAGAACGGAGGGGCGGGGTAGCCCTGGCCCGGCTGCCCCGCAG
Organism: Hirundo rustica; assembly: GCF_015227805.2. Classification (NCBI taxonomy): domain Eukaryota; kingdom Metazoa; phylum Chordata; class Aves; order Passeriformes; family Hirundinidae; genus Hirundo; species Hirundo rustica. Next base: position 18,867,350 of record NC_053458.1, read on the forward strand.
CGCCGCCGGGGTGGGTCTTGGGCTCTCGCGGGAGCTGCGCCGGCGCCGCCCGTCTCCGAGCGCGGCCGCCGCGGAACCAATAAACTTTGTTTAAAAAAAGAAAAGGCAAGAAAAGGGCAGGAAAGGAGCGGTGCCGCCGCGGCTGCGGGCAAGTGCGTCACTGACCGCCGAACCAGCCCGGAGCGGCCGCTGCGGGCAGCTCCAGCCCCGGTTCCGTTCGGCCTCGGCAGCCGTCGCCCTCCGCGGGGAGCGGCGCCTCCGCCGCTCCGCGGGCCCGCTCGTGAGTATGGTGGAACGGCTGCGGTGGGCTGCGCTCCCCGCGGAGGGCGGCGGGGCGGCCGTGAGGGCCCTGGCGGGGCGCTCCGGCAGCGCCGGGGCGAAGAGTGACAGGTGTCAGGCTCCCCCTCCCCGGGGGCACCCCTGTAGCTCTGGCTGCGGGCCGGGCCGCGCCGCGGGACGGGAGCTGCTCCGGGGTGCTGCCGGCTGCGGTCCCCGGCCGGGCAGGGCTGGGCGCTGCCTGACAGCTGGTCCCGTACCCGCCTGCTCTCCGCCCTGCCCTGCGCTGCCGCGTATCCGCGCTCCCCCGGGACCGGGGAACATGTAAGCGCCGCCGGCGGCGTGAGGCGCTCCTGAGCGGCCGCATCCTGCCGGGGGTCTCCGCTGACCGGCCGGGTTTTGTCTGTGTTCCTTCACGGCAGGGCTCGCCTCTCCCTCCCCGCACTGAGGGTCCCGGCGCGGCGGGAGCGCCGGACGGGCGGCCGCAGCCATGCCGGGCGGTAAGGAGACGCGGCTGCTGCACCTCGGCGAGATGGAGAAGCTGGACAAGACCCTCTTCAGGCTGGAGCAGGGTAGGGCGGGCTGCCGGGGCCGGGTGAGAAGCAATTGAGCGGGACCTCGTCATCGTCTTTGCATGGCAGTGGGAAGAGAGCTCAGCCTGAAGTGGTGGGGGGTGTGGGGGGTGTTGTTTGGGTTTGAGTTTGATTTTGAGTTGGGTTGGTTTGTTTTGATTTGTTTCCACTGCAGAGCTCTATGGGCTCTATGCACGGTTTAATCTGACTTGTTGAACTCTTGAGAAATGACGAGCAGATTGGCCAAGAGCCGTCAGTCTTCATGGGACTGAAGCGCAAAGCATTTTTTAGACAGGCCTTGTCCTTCTCCTTTTATAGCCTGTACTTCAGTGACCTGAAAAGTCCTCATAAGTCAAGGTCTCCAGTGTTTATCTTCTTATGCAGCACCCCATGCTTTAATATTATAATTTTGATTTTTAATACTAGCATTCTGCAAAGTCTGCAGGTTTGAGGTAGTTTCAGAATATAAGCTCTTTAGCAACTCCTAAATCTTGTTATCAGATTTGTTATATTATCAGAGCTATGTATCCTGCTGCATACATCTAAGAACTTGATGTTATTTCTCCCTGAGAGTGTTTTTAAGTCTATTTGTACACAAAACTCCAACACCCAAACCTGTCCCCTAATTGGTCCACTATTTTGCTGGTCAGCAAATTTAGACCATAAAACTAAAGCCCTTGTCTATAAAAACATTTTTAATGGTGCAACAACTTTTATAAAGAGTTTTAGTGGATTTTATTATGGTGTTACTAATCTAGGAACATAGAGGAGCAAGATTTTGGTTCTTGGGAATAAAACTTCTCCACAAGTATATTGATTCCAAAGTCTTCTATCCAGCCTAATGTAAGGAAATATCAGTAGTGAAGATGTGCAAAGTTGATCCTAACTTCCATTTTTAACTTATCCATGCAGTTGTGTAAATTTTCTTGAAAGGAGGGAAGCAAAAGTGCATGGCTGTCAAACATTCAAAGTGCCTCTGCTGGTGGCAGTCTCTGAGAGGGCGTAGCTAATTTTGAGCACAGCATTCCTGATGTCAGTATAACTCTTAGAGGAAATAAGATATCAATGGCATATATCCCTGTGCTCTAATTTTAGTAATCCCTGTAACAAAATGTCAGGCCGGTTCTGAAGAGAGTGTACTGAGCCTTCCAAAAGTGGTTTTATACATGTATATACTGCATTCAAATGAGCTTTATTTTACCTAAGAGACATTCAGATCTGAAAACAACTGCTTTGCTTGGTGCGTTTTGGTGCAGTGGTGATTTTGTTAGTAAGATAAATGCAAAGTTAACCCTTATATTTAAATATATTCAGACATTGAATTCTGGTATTAGAGTCCCTATGATTCTACTTAATAAGCAAGTGGGTTTTTTCAGCTTAAAGTATTGGAACTTGGTGTCCAGAATTTTTTTTACACTTTCCGATTCATTATCTGTGTACTAATAATTTTCTCCTTTATTTGAAAATACTCAGGTTTCTTTTGCTCCCGGTTTTGTAGACTGCTAGGGCTAGTAGGTGACTTACTACACTTAAATATGTGACTGGCACGTACAGTGTAAGAACTTATATCTGTTTCATTCACTTGAAAGAACCCTGTAATTAGTCACTTGTGATGGTGACCCTCATACCTGCAAGTGGAAACCTTTTCTAAAACCACCTGGCTAAGCAGAATTTATGTCTAACTCAGCAGAGTACATATGCTTTTAGGTTTTAATTTTTAAACTTTTTTTCTCATTATCACAGGTATCTTAAGCTTAACTTTATGCCTCTTTCTATGTGTGTGTGACCTGCAGCACATATACAAGACTCCCTTTGGGTTGCTGAGATCTCTGAAAGTTTAACAATTCATATAGTGTAGATCACACACAAATCTATATAATTTTTCAGTTAAAAGCATAAGGAGTTTAATTGTTTAGTAAACTCTCAATGAAAAATGAATTTATTTGAAATGTTTTCTGGTTTTAAATGTCTTCTGATTTTTTTTTTGGACGTTTTCATGGGTCAGCCTACTATATAGACTTGTAACTTAAGTACTTAAAGACTGCATAATCCAAAATCTACATAAATTTGTTTGTGGTCAGGTGATCATGGTGTTTTGCTGCATTGTGTTTTTAAAACTTTCTATGTAGCGAAGAGAAACAAATTGGAAAGGAGATGAATAGTGCCATGTAAGTAAAGGAAAAAGGATATATATATGGTATGTAAAGAAAAATGTTAGGAAGGACGAGATGATGCACTTTTGAGTGCCTCAGTATAAGGTTTAAACCTATTAGAGAATGTCCAAAGATGAGCAGTGAAGATGGTGAAGGGCCTTGAGGAGAAGCCCTCTAAGGAGTGGCTGAGGTCACTTGATGTGTTCAGCCAGGAGAGGAGACCGAGGAGAGACCTTATTGCAGCCTGCAATTTCCTTGTGAGGGGCAGACACCGATCTCTTCTCTGTGGTGACAGTGACAGGACCCAAGGGGACAGCATGGAGCTGTGCCAGGGGAGGTTTAGGTTGGATATCAGAAAAGGTTTTCACCCAGAGAGTGTTTGGGCACTTGAACCGCTGCGCAGGGAAGAGGTCACAGCACCAAGCCCGGCAGAGTTCAAGAAGCATTTGGACAATGCCCTCATGCACATGCTGTGATTCCTGGGGAGTTCTGTGCAGGGCCAGGAGCTGAACTGGAGTGGTCCTTGTGAGTGCCTTCCAGCTCAGGATATTCTATTGATTCTGTGCAGTAGAAATATATAATTCTGCTGAAATTCTTGACAGAAATGATCATGTTATTGACATAGTAGCAAATTAGGAATTGTAGTATGAGACTAGAAATACCTAGTCCTCCTGATCAAGTGATTTACCTTTTCTCTTTTTCTTTTCTTTTCTTGAGGTTTTGAGCTACAATTCCGATTGGGCCCAACTCTTCAGGGCAAGCCCGTTACTGTGTACACAAATTATCCAGCTTCAGGAGAAGTATTTGATCGCCACAAGTTCAGGACACTGTCGTGGCACAATCCCACAGGAAAAGAAGATGACTCTGACAAATACTGCAAGCTGGATCTCCAAATTTCTGGTTCATACCAGTACTATTTTAGTCTTGGGTAAGTGCCATTTGTTATACCTGCAGCCAAATGCAGTTTGCTCCCTTTGTCTACATCTTAAGCTGAAGAAACCCCTTTTTTCCCATGCTTTTTCAAATTGCAACCATGGGACCAAATTGAATCCACCAGTGAAAGACAGTGACTGGTGGTTTTGTAGTACTATCTGATGCAGAGATATTCTGGAGAACATACAGAACCAAGTTGATCAACTTTCTGTGAATGTTGGAGAAGCAGTCTATTTTTACAAGTTTTCAAATTCTTCAAGTTCTTACTATTTCGGTGATTATTTTGTACTTTCTTCATTGACTTTGAGGGTTGTTTTCTATCTAGCACAGAGGTTCTGGCATTCTTTACTTGGATCCTTTGCTTCATCTTTTCTTTTAGTGGGACAACTGCAGAAGAGAATGCCACTATCTGTGATAATTGTAGTCTGGTACTTTGTGTTTCTGGAAGATGAGCAGTTAAATTCTTCTAGGCTTAGGACATTTAGCTCGGGTACCTTCCTGAGGATGGGGCTCAAAACTTAACAGATGGGCAGTCATGCTTTCTGTCTTTCCATATGCCAAAAGGAGGAACCAATACTCCATCTCAGAAAATAGCAAAGGTATCTCACTTTTCCACAGTTTTAAGCTCTGTATCCCATTTGTATTCTTTAAGTCCAGTGGGGAGATGATGCCTAAGGGATGAACATTTCAGTGTTTACTATTTCCTTCACGTGTTTACTATTTCCTTCACGTGTCATGCAGTCCTGTTCCCCCTCCAGCTGCTGTACTGGGTTACTGTGTCTCTGAAAACCTGTGCTATATTAATTTGCTCTCTGAAACCGACCAAATGGTACAATGGGTCTTAATTACACCAATGAAAATTATTTCTTCCTAGAAATGAAAAAAGTGGTGGAGGTTACATAGTTGTGGATCCCATTTTGCATGTTGGAGCTGATAATCATGTGCTGCCTTTGGACTGTGTTACGCTCCAGACGTACCTCGCCAAGTGCCTGGGGCCATTTCATGAATGGGAAGATAGGCTTAAAGTGGCAAAAGAAACAGGTAATGCTGATACACATGTTCAAGGACAGAAGTTTTTGTTTTATGATCAACACTCAAAGTTGTGCGGAAGAGCTTCAGGGTAAACGGTTCATAGAATCTTTGTTGATTATATGTTTTCGGCTGCATTCACTTTTGTTAACCGATTAACTCAGTGAATTGATTGAAGTATTGGCAGAGGTGCAAAAATTCAGGGATTTCCTAACATTGGAAACCACTTATTGTTTTCATTTCAGATAGACTTGGAAGTTTGTAGAACTGACAGGGTGATTTTTAAAGCTTGTGTTACGTAGAATTTCAAGGGGAAGATTCAGATTAATTTACACTGGTTATTCCAAACAGTAGCTCAAAGTACATAAGTGCAGTTTACTATGCTTCTTTCAATTAACTTTGACTGATTTTTTGTTTTCTCATTAAATAAATGGGTTTTTATTACATAGGTTACAACATGATTCATTTTACACCACTACAGAAGCTTGGACTATCTAGATCATGTTATTCATTGGCTGACCAGTTAGAAGTAAATCCTGAATTTTCAAGCCATAATAAAAAGTGCACTTGGAGTGATATTGGAGCACTTGTGGAGAAATTGAAAAATGAATGGAATATGCTTTGCATCACAGACGTAGTCTACAATCATACTGGTATGATTTTTGTGTGTTAATAACCAGATTGGTCCTATAATTATATTTCATTGTTTCCCTTAATTTCTTCCTCTTGAACCCATTTTTAGTAGCCATGTTGAACTATGTAGTTGTCTCTGTCTTTGAGTCTCTCAAATCCAGAACAGCTCCTTGCCATTATAACAGCTACGTCTCTATAACAGGAATAAAAGGTCTTAGTACTGCTACTGACAAAGTGAGGAGAACCCTTCTTAAAAAGAGCTAATAAGTGGTGTATCTAAATTTTTGTAGTATGCCTGTCTTCATGATCTATGGTGTGCAGTTCCCATATATTTGAACAGAGTCTGTATTATGAATTGTTTGATGAGCGTAAACCGAGCACTTTCTTGTTAAACAGGATATTATACTTGTAGCTGCTTAAAAGTAACTGCTCTAATTTGGGTCTAACATGCAGACTAGAAACAGAGTTGGGACAAGAAGGTAGGATTAAGTAATGGGGAAAATGTTACAGCTCAGTGTGTGGGGAAGGAAAATAGAGCTCTGTGTTTGGGGCAGGTTTTTTTTTAAGCATAAATATGTTACATCAGTGGTGTTACTTTTCTTAATTGTATGAAGGACAGTGGATTTTCTTCCGTGTGATCTGAACAAATTTAAATTGTAGTACTTTGTAATTTTGTTGATTATTTGCATAGCGAGTTTCCTTTGTTTCTAATGCAGTTGTTATTGCATACTGTAATCCTAAAGCTCATAATTACCATTCTCATAGTAGAGACTACAAGGGTTTATGTAGATTGATGTCTTTTGAGGCTCAAAAATGCCTAAACATAAATAATTTGTGTATTTCAAGCTTTATTTGCATTAGTTCTTTGGTGTTGACTGCTGCTGAGCATTCTCATCAGATCAGACTGCAACACAGTGCTTTGCCTGTCTTTTTGTTGAGAAGTTACTAATTGTAGTTATTGGCTCTGTGTCTGAGGGAATCAGGCTTTTAAACATCCTCCCAGTTCTGCATAAAAAATTTCTTACACTTTTCAACCAGAAGTCCAGTTTCTCTTACAAATGCTTGAGATCCTCTCATTTTTTAACAGTGTGTATTTGTATGCTGCTAAGGAGAATGTTTTTCGGTGGACAGAAAGATCTAACTGTAATAATTACACAGCAGAACAGGTTTGAGAAGGAAAATGTCACATTTGTAGGAGGACATTTTCAGGTTATATTCAGATTTAAAGTAATCTTCATTGGGATGGTGACTCAACGTTTTTACTACGGTAAAAAGATATCCAAAGTTTCTTCTGAGAGGCTAGAAATATTCAGATGATTGTGGTTCTTAGATCGTTAAGCAAGGTATCCTTGGTGGCTTTGTTGCCTGTCATGACCCCATGGCTTCCCATGGTTCTCTGTGTTGGTAGTTTCTCTTTCTAGTGGAGACCATTGTGTAAAAAGGGCATTGCTTCCCCTCTGCCCCTGTGGGAGGCAGGCAGCATCACCCGCAGGATCAGGCCTTAAGCTGAGGCGTTTGGCCTTCACTCTGGAGTGAAGCCCACACTGTGGGTACAGCAGGAACAGTGGGAAACAGCTCTGGATGTCTCTGTGAGGCTCTAATGAAAGGCAGCACCTGTGGCCCAACTTGAAAAGTGAAGTCATGCGCTGATGTGAAATGTCCCTGAGCCTTTGGCATCTTCGCAGGAGCATCACGGATAAACTCGCAACCCCTCTCTCGTAACTGGGTGTATTCAAAGAAGAAATGTATTCACATTTACTTTTCACCAGGAGATAGAAGAAGGACAGTTGGAGTTTTTTTTCTTCTCTGAGTTTTCCATGGCTGTAATAAATTATATAAAGTAGTAAGAATAAAGTGAAGTAAATTATGTATTCCTTTTCTTTCACAAGAGGCTACTATTGCACGATTGCGATGTAGCACTTGAGTAAATCTTACTTTCAAGTGCTTAGTCACATCAAACACCACCTTTTCCCAGATTTATAAAAGATGAAAAAAAAAGAAATCTTGGGCATGAGCATCACAGCTAAATGATGTGGTTTGTGTTTAATTTAAAAATGAGTTAGTCACTTAAGAAAATAATTTCAGATTTTTCTAAGAATTTATTGAATTTTAGAAAGTTTTCTGTGTTTCCTCATCTTGGTATTTCTGCATTCCTGTATTTACTTTATTCTAAGAGTATTTACAATACTTATTTTCTCCTTAGCTGTGGCAAATGTAATCACCAGTGATATTTTGGATAATTTTTCTTCTGCAGAGTTAGATTTCTCTTAGTATTACATTGTGAATCACTGGAGTTTTCCTTCTGATCAGGAAACATCCTTCTGTTCTGTACCAGAATTAATGGAAGGCCTGCTGACTTTTTTTTTTAATGGTAACCCTTTTAAGTTATGTGTTGTCTTTTTAGAATTAATTCTGTTTACTTGTGAAATTCCTTTATAGTAAACTATAGTTCTCGCTAGAAGAACAGAACAAGCTGGTTTTGCTTTCTGGAGAGGAAAGGTTTTTTCAGAAGTAGTAAATGATAAGAAAAAAAGAGCAGGAAGGAATAATTTGTTTGGCCTGGAAGAGTCTTTTACAGCCTGAGCTTAATATTACTTTACATAACTTTAAAACATGGTGGGTTTAGTGGTAGGTTGTACTTAAACCATAAGGATTTTAATTTCCACAAGTGGTTTGAGTTTATAATGATGGAATTTTGCCATATCTTGAAATAAAATGTAAAAGGGTGTTCAGAAGAGCTGTTCACACTATCGACTGAGGTAGTACTTTTTTTTTTCTCTTTGACGTTTTTGTTTTAACTTCTTTGAACTAAGCAGACTTGGGATTTTAAATGTTATTTGTTCTGCTGTAATTCTGGACACATTAGTGACTCTTCACATTTTCAGTATAATAATTTATTATATATTGTCCCATGTGTAAAGTAGTAATTCTGTTTTTCTCAGCTTTTCTGAAAACCTTTCTTTTTTCTTAGGCATTCTGTGAGGTTTTCTTTTTATTTTTAGTTTTATAATTTAGTTTTTCAGTTCTAAATATTCATCCATCCAAAAGAATGTATGAAATGTATTTTCAATTAAGCACTGTTGCAAAAGAGTTGCAAAAATAGGAAGAAATTAACGCTTGGATTCTTTCTTATTGTCATACTTCCAAAATGAGAATTCCGTGTTATGTTTGTATTTACTTGTACTGCAGCACGCATTCTGTCTCTGTTAGAATGCTATACCTGTGTTCTAGTGAAGGCTCCTTACCTTCTCTGAGTTAATTTTTAATGTTCAGCATGTTTTCTGGTGCTTGTTGATGCTGCAGGGAGAGCTTGGCAGATACACACAGAGAGTAGTGTTTGGCCTGAATGAGTGTTCCATTTGCGTGCCCCAGACAGTGCACTCATCTTGCTGTGTAAGACACGGTGACATTGCTTCCTACAACTCAGCTTCTTTCTGTGGACACAAGTGTCACAGCTAATCTTTTCTTCAATGCCCATTTAACTGTATGTTGCAGTAATTATTTTTTGGATGTGTGCACTCTTTCTCTCTGGCTGTGTGTGGCTTCTTGGCAGGATGAAGAACAATAAAAAATAAACAACTTTATAATGCAAGTTTGGGATGTATGTTTGGCTTTCAACACTCAAAAAGTATCAGTATCTTATGTTCAGTAATTGATGTATTTTTTGGAACAAAAATTTGTGGGGGTTTTTTTTTTTTTTTTGGTGTTTTAGAATTGGTGACACTATTGCATATTTTTATGTAACTAACAAAGTTTTCCTACAGTCTCCGCAGCTGTATTTTTGATCGAAAAGAGTCAATCAGTAAGAATGTTTCCATACAAGATATGATTTTTTGTTGACATGGGAAACTTTAGTTGAAATGTGAATGAACTATATGTGCTGTAATACCTCAGCTTCTTGGTGTTAAGATGTTTACAAAATACAATGAAGGGTTCAGCTGATGTATTTACATTTGGGTTTTTCCCCCCTTTCCTTTCTTCACTAAGCTACTAACAGTGAATGGCTCAGGATGCATCCAGAATGTGGCTATAACCTTGTAAATTCTCCTCACCTGAAGCCAGCCTGGATCCTGGACAGAGCTCTGTGGCATTTGACTGGTATGGTGGCTGATGGAAAATGTATTGCCAAAGGGGTCCCTCCCCTGATTGAAAATGATCAGCACTTGAATGTAAGTGAATGACAACTAAGTATAATCTAATGAACTGCATAAGTAGCTGAAGAAACCTTGAATATTTCTAGTGGAAATGCACAAAATATGGTGTATACCTTGCAGATATATTTAGTGAAATAAACCCTCACTCCCCCCTTTTTAAACTTTTCTTAATTATATTAACAAACAAGCTTAGTAACTAATGCACTTTTTATTTTTACAGTGTTTACGTAAAATAATTTATGAAGATATATATCCAAAAATTAAACTATGGGAATTTTTCCAAGTGGATGTTAACAAAGCTGTGCAGCAATTTAAAACCCTTCTAACTCAAGGTAAAGGAAGATTTTGCTGATGTCTATGAATTATATACTTGCATTTCAAGAGACACAGGTAGATTTACCAGTTAGACAGAAGACAAGAAAATGCTATTTTTTACTGTGTGAGACATCCACTGTGCTGATTTAAGCATACAAGAATGCTTCCAGGGCTAGGAAAATCTTAAAAGGCTTTGTACCCCTTCAATGCCTTCATCCACCCACATCTTGGTTATGCTAGAATTATAAAAGTTTAATGTCTGTTAAATGTAATTCCTGAGTTTACCTCGAGTACTCATTTCTGTTTTGTTCTCAGGCAAAACGGGCACTAAATCTGATCCAAATCAACATCTTCAAATACTTCAGGACCCTGATTATAGACGACTTGGCTGTACTGTAGATATGAACATAGCACTGGCAACGTTCATACCACACAGGTACTGTGTTACTGATTACAAGTTAAAATCTAAGTGAGGCTAAATTTATAAAGAAAAAAAAAACCTAATTATTTTGAGACATGAGGAAAAATTAACTTTTGATTCTTTTCAGTAGTTTATCCTTCATGTTTTTAAAATATTTTTCTAATTGTTCTCTGCTTTTGATGTCCTCCTGATAAGCAATGGACCAGCTGCAATAGAAGAATGTTGTAATTGGTTTCGCAAGAGGATTGAGGAACTAAATGCTGAGCAATACAGACAAACTAGTCACCATCAAGAACAGGTGTTGAAATTACTGTATTAATGCTGAGTTGTTTAAAATTGCAAATAAATGCAGGCATTTCAATAATGCATAATTCAATTACTTCCAGGCTGTCAATTGCCTTGTGGGGACTGTGGTTTATGAACGAATCGCTTGTAATGGCCCTAAGCTGGGACCTATCAGTAGGAAGCATCCCTTGGTTACCAGGTATATACATGTTTTATTGTTTGTTTGGAAACTATTAGAATCTATCCAGGGAAAGCGTGTTCAAAGTTCAATAAAAGTATACATTTATAGGTAGGCATATGTTTTCTTTCACATGGACAAATGCCACTTAGCGAATTGATGGGTTTTTTTAAGCAACACCAGTAGCTGTTTCATAAACAAATGTGATCAGAAAGCATGAGATAATACTCAGGGCACATCAAAACCTTACATAGTGCAAATTGCTGGTGTAGGTGGAAGAGGAGTGGAACTAGGAAAGTTTGCACCTTTCACGTATGTTCTTGATGCCACTGATATCTAAAGAGCTATGGCTTTAATCTTACATTACCAGCTGACACCAAGATAGTGACAACATCTGTTCTTGCCCCTTCAAAGCTTCCTTCAAAATAGAAAACTCTCCATAATTTATGCAAGTTGCTCTCTTTTTTATCTGTATTATGCACAAGCCATTTCATAGCAGATACTTTGATTTCAAAGACCATGAATTGCAGCTTAGGTTACCATACGTGTTTGGTGCTTGTCTCTTTGTTTTCTCTTAATTGCCTGTCTATTCCATAGGTATTTTACATATCCATTCAAAGAGCTGACTGTGGAGGAAGAAGAAACTATGATACATCAGCCAGATAAAGCTTGTTATTTCATGGCTCATAATGGCTGGGTTATGGGAGATGATCCTCTTAGAAACTTTGCAGAGCCAGGTTTGTAAAAGAAATTTGAATTCTTACAAACCACTTGATATTCTAGCCAAAGCAAAAAGAATTTTATTTAATCTGTCTTTTTTCCAGATGTATTCCTATGAAGCTGCAGAATAGCAGATACTAAGCTTATAGCACTTTAATTTCTCATTCAGCATACAGATGAACTGTAAGAACTGGAATTTGAGGTACAGTGTTACAAGATTTGAGAGGGAAATTACCAGCTTTCTGCCACTGAAATGGGGACGTCCTGCCTCCCCACTTTTGTTATTGTCTTTGTTGCTTACTTTGTACTTTGTTCCAACACCAGTGCTTGTTGGCATTTCCGTGAGACAATGACAGTGTGGCAGGAAAACTAATGCAATGAAAAGGTGAATAGTACTTTACTGCATTAGTGAGCAAAAACTGGATCCTTGAAAAGTCCACTGAGTGGCAGTCAGGCAGTCAAGAGATGACCCAGTTAATCCAAATTAAGTATGCAGATTACTTGTGAAGATAAAATAGGGCATGAAATCACCATGCACTAAAATACTGCACTCTAACTCCTTTGGGGACAGTGTTGATAGCCAATAAAAGCAAAAAAGGCTTGTGTTCAAAGTAGCCATTCACCTGGTAAATTAAATGAAACAAAGGCCAATTTGATTGTAATGAAAAACAATCTGAAAGTTTGAGTCTGCTTTACAAGGTAATCTGATGATACTTCAGTGATCTGCAATCAGCAAATGTTTAATTTCTGCAAAGTAATCTACCCTTTTTCACTAAATTTTATTTACTTTTATTCGTCTCAAGGATTGATATGTGTTTCAAGAGTGGTTTTGTTCAGTTGCCTTCTGTCTGTTCTTCTAGGCAGACTTCAGTGGTTTTTTTTTCCTCTCAGTCACTGGCTTTAGTTAGCATTCTTAATTTCCATTACTGAGGTTACTCTCGTAACTCAGCTACAGATTTATGGGTACTTTGTTTGTGTTATGCCTCTGTTTTATGCCACACATTATTTCAACTGAAAACACAATGTGAAAATCTGGTACAGAAAGGCACAATGAAGGAATTGCAAAACAAGTGCAGCCAGTTCTTTGAATGATCCTTTGAAAAAATCGCAGTGTAAATCCAAAGTAACACAGTTTTTCTGTCCATCTGGCTGTGCTGCTATTAGTGAAGAAAAGGTTTGGCTGTGCTTACGTGAATGTTTTGGGAATTTGTGGTAATTTACAGTTCCTGGTTTTTACTTACTGGCTTTGGAAATCTGTCACAGTCTGCTGTGAACAGAAGATTAAATTTTAAATTTTGGCTGTGACAGATTATGATAACAGAGTGAGATTCTTTTTTGAATTTAGCCAGTGTGAAAAACAAAACTACTAATTTTGTTAATTTGTTTGATGTTTTTTTCTTTTTCTGAAGTACAGTTTTTATACTACTTTGAAGAATTAAAAAGGAATTTTATTTCAGTCTGAAGAATTGTTTCAGTATTGCTATAGAAGCTAAATATTCCTATGGAAGTGTGTGAAGTTGTACATCAGCGTAGTGTATATGGCTTTCTGAGTTGATATGGTTTTTGTTAGAACTTTTACTGTTCATTACAGTAGTTTTCTGCTCTCCAGCAGTAGAAAATAAAATATGACATTTTCATTTTCATGCGCATTCTATTATATGTATTTATATGCACTGAAGTGAATTTGTTTCCTTTACAGGTTCAAATGTGTACTTGAGAAGAGAGCTCATTTGTTGGGGAGACAGCGTGAAACTGCGTTATGGTAATAAACCTGAAGACTGCCCATACCTCTGGGCACATATGAAAAAATACACTGAAATCACAGCCAAGTATTTCCATGGTGTTCGTCTGGACAACTGTCACTCAACACCTATTCATGTAGCTGAGGTACGCAAAGTTAAGCTTGTTTATTATAAAGCTTCCTGTCTGTGAAATTGATCCTGCAGATTTCACAGCAACAGTGCAGGAGTGATGTGGCAGAGTTTAGGTGGGAATGAATCTTCCTCATAGCCTAAAAACAAGGTTTCGTCTGGTGATGTTCAGAGATGGTTTCAGCTACGTTAAACAGTAGAGTGGTGTAGCTATTGTATCTTTTACTTCTCTACTTTAGCTGAAATACTGTGGCTGTGGCTGGGCCTGGCTAACCCTCACTGAGCTGTGGACATAGTGCAATGACTGCCAGTATCCAGTATGTCAGTTTGAGCTGGAGTCATTGCCAAGACTTCATTAAAAGTCTGACTGGTTTATTTTTTTGCCATATATTTTTGCTGTTGCTAAATTAAACAGGAAGTGGTTCACTTCACAGAATTTAAAAGCTGGTAATCAACTCCTGTAAAAAATTTAGTCTGGTAGGTGTATTGCTAAGAGTAGTGCTTCTTGTTTCCCAGGGAGCTGACTACATCCAGAAGTTGTACTTGCCTAGTAAATTAGCTTTAAATAGGTTTGGAGTAGTGCAGCTTGTTAGCGCTTACTCCTAACTTTGTAACAGAGCTTATCTAAATCTATGAAGAGCTCTCTAAAACAGGTTGATTTGCCTACACAAGTTATGAGTAGCTCCTAAGTGCAGCTGTTTCTGCCATTCTTTTGTTTAGTGTTACTGTTTTGGGCACGGTAACTGCAAAGGCTTAAACTGAAGTGCTGCTCAGGTTTCTTAGTTCAATACATATCTTTTATCCAGTCTTTGCTAGTGTATGTTTAAAGATGTTGTTTTAAAACAAAGTAGTAGTTAGCCTAAAGTCTACAGAAAGTTTCCTAGAATTACTTAATCCGTAAGTAATACCTGTAAGACACAACCATGGTTTTCTGAAACTTCATGTTATCAGTACTTTTAATGTGCTGCATATATGAATGATTCATTTCTGTTCTGTTAACATTCATGTTAATGTTTGTGTATGCATAGCTGACAGTGCATGTCTTGCATTAAAAATGTATTATGATCTATAGGAGATGCTAGCAACAGCCAGATCAGTCAGACCTAATCTTTATGTGATAGCTGAACTCTTCACGGGCAGTGAGTACATTGACAATGTTTTTGTCAACCGCCTGGGAATTACCAGCCTGATTAGAGGTACAATAAGCAGTTGAAAATTATGTAGGATTGTCATGTATGGTTTGGAGTTTTAAGTGTGAAACTAACATTGGTATGCTTTTTTTTTCCTTACATATTCATGTTCTTTGCTTATGCAATTACCTTTTCTTCTTCATGTTCTGTTTAACTTCTCTTGTGTTGTATGCTAATTCTTGGGTTTGCTTATGTTTGTGTGTCCTCTTCTATGTAACAATTTGTTTTGTTCCTTAATTTTGGCTACTTATCTTTGTTGCATGGCATTTTCCTATTGTCCAATCCCTGCCTAGCTTTGAAATTTGTCCTTTTTTGTATCTACCTTTCCCCTTTCTGTGGCTTTTTTGGCTGTGCTTTTTGCAGTACATGCTGGACACAGCTAGAAAATTGCGAGCCGATTTGTATGTAGTGGCTGAACTGTTCACAGGAAATGAGGAGCTGGACAATATCTTTGTGAATAGGCTGGGCATTACCTCCTTAATAAGAGGTAGGCTTGCTGTGTGTGTGGTCTCTTTCCAATGAGAGATTATAGATGACATGCTTTTTCCGAGGAAAAGTTTTCTACCGGACTATGCACTTTAAATTTCATACTCCATAGAATCACAAGTACAGGTTCTGTATTGTGACTTTTTTGTTACTTGGCAAAAAATACAGTACTAGCCATAAAATAAGAGAAGACCTCCTCTGTTAGTTTACAGAAGGTTAAATATTTCACTCTTGGTCTAGTGAAGTGAAAAAGGAGTCGTAGCACAGTTCTGCTATGTAAGTCCTGTCCTGCATCATGTCTGATTTTTGTTGCATGAGTTTTTTAAAGCCTGTGAGAAATAGTTTGATCTCTGCTTTTTTATCCTTTTTTTTCCCCCCCATTAGCTTTCTCTTCCTTAATACGTTATAGTAAATTGACTATTCCAAGGCTGTGTTTCCACACTGGAGAATCTAGCTATACGTGTTTGATTTTTTTTTTTTATGATTGAACACACCAAAATAACTTCTAAATGCCGCATTAACACCTTTGTTAGTGCTGTCCTGTGTGGTAGTTACTGTTATGCAAACACTTGGGTATTCTGTTCTTTAGAGGCCATGACTGCCTACAATAGCCATGAGGAGGGGAGGTTGGTCTATCGGTTTGGAGGTGAGCCTGTCGGATCTTTCGTTCAGCCACGTTTGAGGCCTTTGATGCCAGCTATTGCTCATGCACTCTTTATGGATATTACACATGATAATGAATGTCCAATTCAGGTGAGCACCTAAACAAAACAAAAAAAAATTACCTTTAATGTTTTCTGAAGTGCTATTTCTGAACTGTGGGAGGGCTTGGTGCAATCTGGATATCCTGAACAATATTTAGAACAAATGCAATTCAGTTCAAGCTTTCATGCAAAAAATAAATATTTGTAACAGTACCCTCTGACATTGAAGATTTTGTCTTTCAAGGAAAGAAGTGTATAAAGTAACTAAATAAGCTGCTTTGAGTCTTTGATCCAGCTGCTGTAAGTGGTTCTGTTTCTGCTTGTTGACATGTTCTCCTGAGCTTGTTTACAGGCAGGAATGAGAGTGGTGGGCAGGGAGTGTTTAATTTGATGGTTTTTCTGAAGTTGCTTTTCTTAGTTCATTTGTAGAAATTTTCTCCAATAGTTGTATTGCAGTTGAGGAAATGTTGACCAAGGGATTAACACTTTTTTTGTTAAACTCACTTTATCTTCTGTATCCTGAATTGTGAGGATTGAATTTTCCTCGTTTCACTATTTATTACCTATATATTTTTTGATGCAGCACCGATCTGCATATGATGCTCTTCCTAGTGCAATGATTGTTTCCATGGCATGCTGTGCTACAGGAAGTACCAAAGGCTATGATGAGCTAGTACCACACCAGGTACGTGTCTCCAGTTCAGCTCCTAAAGCTACCTCTAGAAGTATCTTTTATTCTCATCATAGAACACTTATTTTACTGTTGTTTCTTGGGAATTCCTAGCAGTTGGGTTTCTGGCATTACTTCAGATTGTCCAGCTTCTTATGAAATTTGAATTCATTGTACAGTTCAGACGTCAAGGTGTGGTAGTTTTTATTTCCCAGAGTAGTTCATATTTGCTTAAATTTGGTTTTTTTTACAGATCTCTGTAGTATCTGAAGAGAGGTTTTATGCAAAATGGAATCCAGCAGCGCATCTGACCTCTGGTGAAGTTAATTTCCAAACAGGAATTCTGGCAGGAAGGCTGGCCATAAACAGGCTGCATCAGGAGCTTGGGGCTAAAGGCTTTAATCAGGCAAGAAGTGAGGGTAACACTGCCATTTCTTCATATGTGTGCTCTGAGTGAGCACAGTTGCAATGTTATGTCTTTTCTAGGTGTATGTAGATCAAGTTGATGAAGATATAGTTGCAGTGACAAGACACTGCCCTAACACACACCAGTCTGTTGTGGCTGTGTGTCGAACTGCCTTCAGGGATCCGAAAACCTGTTTCTACAGTAATGAAGTACCTGAAATGTGCATCCCAGGTAAACAGACTTTTTTCCAAGAGCTATTGTCATGTACAAAAATTTCAAGGTACTCATGCTTTCTTTTTAACTTCAAACGCATGCACATGAAATCCATATGAGAACTCTCAGTATATAATGCTCCTTTTATACGTACTAATATGTCCCAAAAGTCCTTAAAGAACCAATAAAAGGCTTCCAATACTTAGGGTTTTCAGAAGCATTCATATAGAGTATATTCCTGCTGCAAGCTCGCCTTGGGTGTGTCTGGAGGGGTTATGGTCTTGTTTGTGAACTAGTAATAGTTAATAGTGAGATGGTTAATTGTACAGAGTTGGGGGGATTACTGGTTATTCTGTTACACTGAGGAAAAAAGCTAAAATTTATCCTATTTGTTGATTTCATTGCTATTCAGCATTCAAATATATATAGCTATTTTGTAGCTTGGAAATATGTCTTGGTAAGAACTCTGTATTGAATAAGTTAATGTAAAGACAATATGTATGCAGTACATACATAATATTAATTAATTATGCAGAGTATTTACTGTACTTAAAAGTAGCAACTTATAATGACTTCTGTACGTTACCTGGAAATGTTTCTGAAGAGAAGCTTTCCAAACTGGCTTTCTAAATATACTCAGTTCTTGAGTGCATGTGTGTGCTTGTTTTAAAATCAGTCACCTTATATTTTAAGATATGTACGTGACTTGTATGCCTTATGTCTGTAAATTACTTAAAAGGATAGAGAAAGTTGGAATTTGT
Organism: Hirundo rustica; assembly: GCF_015227805.2. Classification (NCBI taxonomy): domain Eukaryota; kingdom Metazoa; phylum Chordata; class Aves; order Passeriformes; family Hirundinidae; genus Hirundo; species Hirundo rustica. Next base: position 18,885,320 of record NC_053458.1, read on the forward strand.
ATATTAATGATAAATTGTTACCCTTTAAATATAAAGAATCTCTAGCTGCAGTTTGGAAAGCAATCTAGCAGTCTCATAAAAGATAATAGGGAAACTAAGAAAGCTAATGACCAGTAAAAGACAGGTTGTTATTCTCTCGTAATCTGATTTTGTGATTAATTTATTATAAAATAATAAATATTGCCATTTTAAATATAGTACAGTGTATACGTAATGAATATTTGTAGATATTTAAAATACTTGCCATATGTTTCTGTTCTGCTAACAGAGACTTGGCTATTGAATGTTCAGTTTTTTCATTTTAGCTTTTGTTTCATAATTTCAAATTAATCACGTCTTTCATTTCAAATATCCTAAGAGCTGCAACATGGTTTAACTTTTTCTAGGAAAAATAGACGAAGTAGTACTTGAGGCAAGGACTGTTGAGAGAAATGCTAGTCCTTACAAAAAAGATCCACATTTTATAAATGGATTGCCTAATTTCACAATGGAACTCAGAGAGCATATCCAGGTAATTAGCCTCCTTCACCCATGTTCTGATTCAATATTTTTTGATTTGCAATATTTCATGTTAGAAAAAAAGACAGTGAATTTCAGTTGCAAATTTGTTTTCTTTTTTAAGATAAAAGACAGTAAAATCATAAAGCAAGCTGGAACTGCTATAAAAGGGCCAAATGAATTTGTTCAAGAAATAGAATTTGAAAGATTAACACCAGGAAGTATAATAGTATTCAGGTATGTTATCATAATTGCCATATGGCTGTGTGAGTTTGAAAAGAGTGATGGATAGAAGAACTGTTCTTCAGTCTCTTAAGTGCTGTATTTCTACAAGATGTGCATTCTTATTTAGAGTTAGTCTGGACCCAAAGGCACAAGAGGCTGTGGGGATACTCCGCAATCATTTGATCCAGTTCAGCTCTCATTTTAAATCTGGAAGTCTTCCTGATGATCACTCAGCACCAATATTAAAAACACCATTTTCTTCGTAAGTATTCTCTAAGTTTCTGACATAGAACCAAGACAGCTCCTAGGGGAGCAGGGAATATTCTACTTCTACTGAGGGATTGTTGAGTTGTGGTGGTGGTGATACAGATGGATTTGAATTGTCAGAGTGCAATGAAAACTCTGAGAAATCTTCTTATGTGTGTAATGCAAAGTGGGGCTAATACTGAAAAACTTCCCAGTTTGTGTATTGCTGCCTAAAGTAGACTTTTTAACATGGTCTGCTTCCCAGTGTTGGGGTGTGGTTTTTGTGCTTAATACTGTGTTTCTGAATAAACCCTGAAACATCTGAGAACATCTTGAAACACCTGAAAAATCAGGCTCCTAATTTCCAAGCTAAAGTATTGAGAGAGCTGTATATATTTTAGTGTTTTAATTTAAGTCTGAAATGAGAATTGTTTGTGAAATCCTTTCCCTGTTTCCCTACTGACGTTTTTTTTGTTTTTATTCTTTTTTTTCCTCCCATTTTTTTAGAATTGCATCTAAGCTAACTTTGGCTGAACTAAATCAAGTGCTGTACAGATGTGAGGCAGAAGAACAGGAAGATGGTGGAGGCTGTTACAATATACCAAACTGGTCACCCCTAAAGTATGCAGGCCTCCAAGGTAATAGTTGCAGCATTGTTTTTTCTGTCAAGTAAAAAAAATAAATGAGAGCTGCTCAATCTAGATCACATCATAATGCTGTTGTATTGCTGCTGACATTTGTTTGGTTACATTTTTTCTGCTTGACCGTGCTACTAATAGGTGTTGGACCCAGGAAATCTCATACTAGAACAAAACTCTTCCCTCTCAATGATTTGAAATTTAACACTGCAGCCCAAGATGCACCAGTGCCTTGACGTTTAAAGTAAAAAGAAAACAAATACACTTCCAGTGGAAAGTTGCATTAATCTAACCTGAGGCATTACTAGATTACTGAGGTGTGTCTGTCATATATCAAACATAGAAATTCCATCATGCTGGTTATTTGCAATGATTTTCATAAGTTTCTAAGGATTTATGCTGAGGAAACTAGAATTGGATTATAGTTTAACTTGTTATGCAGATGGAGAGAAGCAGTCCAGTTAAAGCATCTTTTCCTCCTGAATTGTAATTGCTGTTTGTGATAATAGTGTGTCTTTTAATAGAGAGTTGGGTTTTTATCTTCAGGGTTAATGTCAGTGATGGCAGACATTAGACCAAAGAATGATTTGGGTCATCCATTTTGTGATAATTTAAGATCTGGAGACTGGATGATTGATTATGTCAGTAATCGTCTGATTTCACGTGCTGGAGCATGTGCAGAAGTGAGTAAAAATACTTACTTGGTAACTCTGGGGGTTTAAATTGCTAGTTTGTTTCATTTTCAGTTACTGAGATATTTTTTTAATTCAGACTGTCTGTACAATATTTCCTGTCTAGGTAATTTCTTCTAGTAGGTTAAACCATTAATATGTTTTTCTTCCCTCCCCTCAATCCTGTTTTAAGAACAGACTGCAAAAGAGAAATGAAAAATATATAGGGCATTAAGGTATTTTTAGCTCTTGTATGAAGGCTTGCAGGGGTCCCTCCCTGTTTTATTTCTTCTCAAATAAAAAATGAAATTACCAATATTTTTTTTTCCTTGGGTTTTGGGGTAGTTTTTTGGGGGGGATTGTTTGGTTGTTTTTGAATGAAAGTACTTTCAGGAGACTGCCTAAATACTACTGGATACATGAGTATGATACAGTTGCAGTCAGCCAAGCACTGGAAAGACAGGAATTTCTGAGATTCAAATTTCCTTTATAGCTATGTTACAGTGCAGTCCTTTTCATAATTTCTTTTCCCACATGGAAACTCCTTTATTTATTTCACAAGACCTGATTTTTGTTACCTAACAAATGCAGTACTAAAGGCTTTAATATACTTTTTTCAGTTTAGTCCTGAAGTCAAGTCTAGTGATACAAAGCAGAAGAATGGATAAAACAGTTTGATGTACTGACGTGAATGCTAAATCTGTCCTGAAACAGCTTTTCTAGGAAACAACTTAGTCTGATGCTTGCCACATTTACTGCTCTGCAAAGACTTGCTTTTTTCTATGTATTTTTGATTTCTTAATTTATAATGTCTCATTCTGTTTCAAATGACTTCAGTCATGTGAAACTAAACTTTACGCTTTTGCTGTTAGTATAGTCTCATCATGTGGTATTTTGACAGGTGCATTCTTTATCTGCAAGGCTAAAATCTTTATTCCTGGTCTTCATCTCTTCAGTCCTGTCTTTTTAGCAATGCTAAACTTCCTTCCCATGCTTGGATTATAATGATGCCTTTTGAGTTGTGACCCTTCTTTGCTACTTAATTTTAATAACAACTTCACGACAGTTCATTTTTTGACAATAAGACAAACAAAATAGTCTCCTTCTATACTTCACCTTTTGGCTCATTTAATATAGATGCAATACACATTTTTCTCTACTGCTCTTCTTAGAGTTCATGTCTTTTAGCTGAAAATTTGGAGCAGAGGGGTACAGCACAACTGGGGTGTAATACATGTACAAAAACTGTAACAATAGGGATCCTGAAAGCACTGTGTTTTGAACTTCGATGGATCCAGTTCTAATTGTGTTGTATTTTCATAGGTTGGTAAATGGTTGAAGGCCATGTTTGTTTACCTAAAGAGGATTCCACGTTACCTCATCCCGTGTTACTTTGATGCCATATTAGTGGGAGCATACACAACGCTTCTGGATGTGGGATGGCATCAGATGTCGAGGTATGCCTGGCCTTTTTATCAGAGTGATAAAGGCATCTGTGTATATCAGAACCTTTCAGCTTTCATCTGTGGAGAATGTACTTTGAATCTTCTCATACTCTTCTCATGTGAAAGGGTAAAATTGGTAGAGAATGATCAAATCCATCTTCTAACAGTGGTGGTTTGGAAGACTCAGAGTTCAGACACCTATCAGGGTTGCAGTTTATAACTACTGTTGCCATTGTGCAGTAGGAGGAGGAAACCCTAAGCCAGCATCTTTTTTGCCAGACTTGGAAGCTTTTCTTTTTTCCTAAAGTTCAGGTAACTAAGAAAGTACCAGATTGTATTTGATGCTGATGCTTTGTTTAACATTTCTCTACAGAGATGCTTTGTTCAACACTTCTCCGTTATTACTCCCCATTATTTGAGCACTCTGCTTACTTTTTCAAATAACTGTTTAATCTTCAGTCTGCTGCTTTTTTTCTTGCAAAGGAAAGGGAGGTTCATTCCATGGAGGCTTTATTCTAGCTATGAATATGCTGAACAAGTCAATATTCTTTTGTAAAAACTGGGACATTAAAATGGGAATAGAATTTGGTATGGCTGTGAAATCATGGAATGTAATATATTTTATGAAAAAATGCTTGGAGATCAACTAGTCAGGAGAGAACTATTTCAAGCAATGCCTTAACAGATTTTTTTATTTACATTTTTTAAATATATATTTTAAAATATGATCTTTAAAAATACTATCATATCACTTTTTTATCATATTTTTGGAGTCTTAGGTCTGTGTAAAAGCATTAACTAAAACAAAACTTTTTTTTTCAACTGTTTTCTGGTAGTACATGGTTATAAACACTTCCACTGGCATTAATCAATTAAGATTTGACTCTTAACGTTGGGCACCCATTTTAGGAAAACAAGTGATTTACAGAATAAATCTTAAATTAAAAAGTCAGTTAATGAAAAATGCTAGTATTAATTCATTGCTAGTTTTTTGTATTTTTTACGTGTAATTCTTGTCATAGCCTTCTGTAAATGAAAAAGGGTACATTTTATAGGCTGCTATTGTTGATTGCCAAGTTATTTTAATTTAATTATGTTGAATTACAGCTTTGTGCAGAATGGATCAACGTTTGTTAAACACCTTTCCTTGGGCTCAATCCAGTTATGTGGGATAGGAAAATACTCTTCTCTGCCAGATCTGTCTCCTTCCTTACCTGATGTTCCCTATAGGCTGAGTGAGATTACAAATCAAAAAGAGCAATGTTGTGTTTCCTTGGCAGCTGGTAAGTGAGAACAACCTTTAAAGGAGAAGCCTTCCAAAGCAGTTAAACTGGTTTTAGTAACTACATTAATTTTTTCTGCATCATGTTTGAGAGCCATATGTGAGAAACTATGTATAAAATGTAGCAGTTTCACTCACTTTTGCCTTGTGTTTAAGGTTAAGATTTGCTGATGTTGAAAGTATGGGAGTTTTAGTACTCATGGGGGTTGGGAGGAAGAGCTTGATATATAAATGCTTTATTGAGAGACTTTTTTTGCTATATTGCTTGTTACTGTATATAGAGATCTACAAGAATGTTCTTTTCCTTTCCAGAAGACTTGCTTGAGATGAGTATACATGTCATAAGGGATTTTAGTTTATCTTTTATAAATGTGAATTTCAAAAGTGAATTTTAATGGAGTATCAAGAGTGAATTTATGGCTTACAAGTTCTCTGAAAGAACCATTAGCAGACCACAAGAACTCCTGATCTGAAACTCTCTCCAAAAGGAAAGCATAAAAGCAGTCAGCAAGTAGTGTTTATACCTCCAAATGTTCTGCCAGCATCTGGCAATCTTCCTATGGCCATTTGCCTATGTCCAAAGTATTATCTTCTGTGGCTTAGAATGAATTTATTTTGGTTCTGAGTTGGCTCATTCCTTTTCTGATGCCATGGAAACTTTTAAACATCCACAGATGCAGTGGCATCTCTCTCAGTGGATTGCTTTTCTTTTTTCCATCACTCTTGTGTAGCTGTATTTCTTTTAGTTTCTGGATTGTAATAACATTCCATTTGCCTCCTTTAGTGTTACCCAGAAGCAGAGGGGCTCAGTGTTCCCTTAAACTGGTCACAAAGAGTAACTATTCTGAAGCATTTGGTTTTAAATATTCCTTTCACATCCTCACTGGTAGTTGTGCCTGAGATTTTTAAATTGTACACAGGTTGTCATTCTCAAGTGCTGCTGCCATGTGCTATAAATTTGCAGGGATGTGGAGGCCATATTTGAGAATTAGCAAATACTTTGTTAAAGTAAGTGATAGAAGTGAAATGTTCTACCAAGCATGCACAAGAGACTGCTGGTTTGAAACTTTACCATGTGGAATTTCTGTTTAAGAGATCTTAAAAGGAAACAAATGGAAGAAAAGACAAATATGGACCTTAGGGTTGTAATTATTATGCCTTGTCAGTTAGAATCATTCCTAAAGCTGCATGTTATAATATCTGCAGTAGTTCTGTAAGCTGCTGGAAAAGAGAAGCAGGATGTCCTTCACAGTGTCTGAGAACAGTCTCATCCCCTTTATGCTGCTGCTGAGATGCCACAACTCTCATACATAAACTCTTGCAACAAAGTGTTACAATCTTGTCATAGTTCTGATTTTTTTGATTACTTTTCTTTCTCTTTCTTTTAATTAACTTTTGGTTGAGTTGCCAGGTGATTTAATAAGAATTAAAATGCCACTGTGACTGGTGTGAGAGATGCTTTTGTGTGATCTTGAAATTTTAGAAGACATTGTTGTAGAATAGGTTGTATTTAATTCTATCAAGAACTTGTTGTAGAAAACTGTCTATTGAACAGAAATATCTTAATCTAGGAAAATGTTATAAATCAGGATATATTTTTTACTTCTGGCTGGTTTATACATGTTACTTGGAGATTTCTGTTATATCAATTAATTAAATGAATAATGACATTTCTTTTCAGGTTTACCTCACTTTGCTTCTGGAATTTTTCGTTCATGGGGAAGGGATACTTTTATTGCACTAAGAGGTCTACTGTTAGTTACTGGGCGCTATCTAGAAGCAAGGTAAGACTGGCCTGGCCTTGGCTCTTGTTGGCTTTGTAGGCATTTAGGAGAAAGCAATGCTCTCAAAGCCTGAGCTGATGCATAAGCTGTTAGAAACAGTTGATGTGCAGTATAAAACTTTAATGGCACTAAGACATATGTGGGAGCTCCCTCTAAGTGGGATTAAAAATACTACTCCAGTACTTTTCTGTCTTCTTAGCACTGATACAAAGCTGGTGGCCTGTAGAGATAAGGTAGTTTTAACCCCAGAAACACTACTGTTTGTCCTTGAACAAAGTGATTGTTTCACTAGTACTTGCATCATTGTTGCTGAGCAATAATTTCAGAATTATTCACATAAAAATTTGAAGTAGCAAAATACTATTTTAATCAGAAAGGCAGGTCTGTCATGATTTTTTGTAACTGCTAGTATTTGTCTGTTGATACTAGAAATCAGCTAATTGTGCATTGTTGCAATCTGATAACTATAAATTTTTAACCTCACAAAGCTATACATAAGCCAGATGAATTTGATATTTTGATTAATTTGAATGGAGCTTGGCACATAATAGAAACATAAAAATTAGTTGGTGTAAATCAGCATGTATTTATGCTGTTGTACATTTCGCCAAGTGTTAGCTTTCTCATGCAGAGAGATCCACACTCAACTAGGATGTTTATTTTGCCTTTTAAAGCTAGTTGGAATCCATGTTTTCTGCAAGGTATGCTCAACAGTTCTCAGTTGAAACTTCTCATAACCTCAGTTGCTGTCACCTCTTGGTATTTTAATAGGAATTTCCCATCTACTCCTGCCCTCCATCCCCATTCCACCCCTCCCATCAGAATGGATACCAGGGTAATCATATACAAGGTTGATAAAAATCTTCCCTGTGACCTCAGTGGGATTTGGATTTAGGATCTGTATCACTACCTATTAACAAGCAAATTAACCTTTTCCATACGAATAGATGATGTATGCTTTGTACAAACTGATTTAAATGTATTCATGTTGAGGAATTTGTTAGGGAATGGGTGTTTTTTAATTATAAAAGAAGTTCATGCTAAACTGAGTAATTTGTAGTTTTGCTTTCAACAGCAAACTTCTGGCATCTGTCTTTAAAATGTTTTAAAATGCTTTAAAATATATGTCTGTATGCTTTGTATTTGATACTTGGTCCAATAAATAGTGGCCTTGAAGGCAACTTAGTCAAGACTGTGGTTTTCTTTTGTTCTAGGAACATCATTTTAGCATATGGAGGGACTTTAAGACATGGACTCATTCCCAATCTGCTCGGTGGGGGGACACATGCCAGATACAACTGTCGTGATGCTGTGTGGTGGTGGCTTCATTGTATCCAGGAGTACTGTAAAATTGTTCCCAATGGACTGGAGATCCTCAGGTGTCCTGTTTCTAGGATGTACCCAAGAGATGACTCTTCCCCTCAGCCTGCAGGCACTGTGGTAAAAGTTCTTCTAATTTAACTGTTTAACAAAACTATAATGTTTTAATGAAAGGATGTAATTTTTTCTAGCTACAAGAACCTGTTGCTATCTGTTGTTTATGGTGAAATTTGATTATAGCATAAGAATTCCATATTTTAGACACTTCATGCATCACCTGATGAGACCAAGTGCAAGGAGGAAAAAAATTCTATCAGCTTCTAAATCTTTTCGTTGCTCTTTGTCTTGAAAAAATGCTTATATGAAAACTTGTATACGATGTATTGTCATTGCCAAGGATGCTGCTTGAAAATTTTTGATAGTTTGGGAAGTTTTTTGGAATATCATATAAACTACAGGTTTAAGAAATGCTTTCTACTCATTTTTCATCTTGTCTTTCATATGTCATCCAAACATGTAACGAATCTAGGATCAGCCACTTTATGAAGTAATACAGGAAGCCATGCAACGACATATGGAAGGCATAAATTTCCGAGAAAGGAATGCTGGTCCTCAGATTGATGACAAAATGAGAGATGAAGGTAACATACACAGAACGCTTGCTGTGCAAAACGGAAGTTGATGAGTAAATTTTTTTATTTCCTTTTCCTTGTATTTCTGCTTTCTATTGAGCATATTTTTAAATAAAATTATATTTATTGTATCTAAAACGATATAAGATGTAATATTCTTGAAGTGCCTAAATAAGTTTATTAGTAACTGGTCATATGTAATTGTGCAAGTTATCTTTAAAATTTCACTTAAAGTACAGTTGCCTTCATAATCCTACATAAACCTACAGGTCTCTTGTTGGAAGGTCTTTTTCTTTATTAGGCTATTTGGGTTGGGGGTGTGGGTAGTTGGGGTTTTGTTTTGTATAAAAAATGAAGTTAACACCTGATATTTTTTCTTGCCAGGTTTTAATGTAACTGCAGGCATTGACCATGAAACTGGCTTTGTCTTTGGAGGGAACCGCTTCAATTGTGGCACTTGGATGGATAAAATGGGAGACAGCGACAAAGCTCGCAACAAAGGAATTCCAGCTACTCCGAGGTATGAAAGCCGGGCTTTAGGCAGGGGATTTTTTATTCTTTTAATTTAAATTCTTCTGCAGAACCACTATGAGTTCTATTGAGTGGTTATCTCTCAAATGTTCTCAATGTTTCTACCTACTAAAATATTAATGGAAATCTTTTTCTTTGTGCTGATTTGAAGTCAAAACCTGTGTTCTTAGGTGAACACCTTGGGTGAACACCTTGGCTTCTGTTACAGTCTTAGCTCCATGCCAAGAGTTGACTTCTGAATACAAGTAGTAAAATGTAATTTAGGAAATACTGTATACTTGCTGTACTAGCAGTATTTTGTTATTCAGACTTCTCATATGAGTTATATATTGATAGTTGTGATGTTTGAATACGTTTTAGTTTGATTTCAAAAGTATTTACAACATCTACATTTTTAGAGTTGAGATTAAGCATTTTGAAATAGGTTCTTTATTATGTGCTAGCAAGCTGCTGCAGGCATCCTTGCAGTACCAGTTTCAAATCAATTTCTGTTGTGGGTGAGAATTTAGGAAAATGTTTTCTTCCTTGACAAGTCGAACATTTTAATTAGGAGCCAAGAGAGGCTGAGTTGCTTTCTGAAAGAGGCTGAGTTGGTGATATGAGAGAGAAAATGCCATCAAGTGGACAGTAAAGCTGAGTATGATACCATCTGAAATATTTGCATATATTGATTACATTAATATTACCTGAAAAAAGAAGCAAGTCCAAGAAGTGCATTTAGTGCTTATTTTAATCCCTTACTTTTGACTTGAGTAATCTCTTATGGCGGAACTATTACCTAAGTTACAGAAGTGTATGTACAGTTGAGAAGCTTTGTATTGAACACTGCATTTGGGGTTGATCCTTTTTTCATGTTCTTAATCACTGGTATAAAATTATCTTCCATTTGTGCTAATTAGCTGGGTATAATTCTCCTTTAAATATGGCTGTTTGACAGAAAAAGGTATTTGCTACCCAGTTTACAAGTTCTTTCCCTGACTGAGAAATAGGGGAATAGTAAGAAAAGAAGAAAAAATAAATTGTCTAAATAAGATACTTATGAATCTAAATTTTTCAGTTACTCATTGAACTTTAATAGCCTTCTTAAAGTAAATAATGAGGTTTTTTATCATTATTATTTTAGAGATGGCTCTGCTGTGGAAATAGTTGGCCTGTGCAAGTCGACTGTTCGCTGGTTAATGGATTTATCTGGGAAAAACATATTTCCATTCCGTGGAGTCACTGTAAAAAGACATGGTAAAAACAGGCATAATTGTATTACTGTGGTATAAAAATAACTAAAACAATGAAATAGTGGTCATGTAACCTCAGAAGAAGGTTTAGGGGTAAAAGGGCAAAAACCTGAGAAAGTGTCTTGAATGATCAAAATCCTTTTGTCACTATAAAAATTTATTAGAAGTTTATATTGTCTTTTCAATATTTCAAATCATTTATTCAGTGGATTACAAAGGAGTTTCAGAGCCTGAATAGCTTTTCTCAAAATGGGTATAAGTGATAAGGTTACTGTGTATTATGACAATTGCATCATTCATTACAAGAATGCAAAGTAAAATGATGCATGACACTTGTCTTTATTTTCTCTTTCTGTCCCTCCCCCAATATTCATAACACAGAAGCCCCCTTGCTGGGAATATTTACATAAATATATTCATTGGAAGTCCCTTATGTTTTAGAGGGAATACTCTTCTAATCACAAAGTTACTTTAAGCTTTGGCAGCCCAAGTGAATATATTTGCCCTGTGGAGATGCTGATGATGTGTTAGTCTCACTATAGAAATTTCAGTGAGCTGTTGCTCCTCTGATCTGTACAATTGGCCTGAATGTAGGGAATCACGGACTGAGAGAGGTGATCTTAAGTCTACTCCTGTTCCATGAAGTGTCAGGAATTCAAGAAGCATGCTTCTGCTGTTGTCACTTTGGCTGATTGCAGAAAATTAAAACTCTGCGTAATGTCTTGCAGGAAAGGAGGAGCTTATCACATATGAGGAGTGGGACAGGAAAATTCAAGGACACTTTGAAAGGCTGTTCTTTGTCTCTGAGAATCCAGCAGATCCTAATGAAAAACACCCAGATCTTGTACACAAACGTGGAATCTATAAGGACAGCTATGGAGCTTCGAGTCCATGGTGTGATTACCAACTCAGGCCAAATTTTCCAATAGCAATGGTTGTGGTAAGTGTGAGGGAGTGGGAGGAGGCCTTTGCACTTAAATGCAAGCTTAGTTCAGTTATAAAGAAAATTTGAAGGTCCATTCTATCAGGAACATACATTGCTTGGAATAACTTTTTGAAAGGAGTTTTTTTACATGCTATTAATATTCATCCATCTTGGACTATCTCCTAAAAATGTATCAAGACAGGACTTGCCTATATACTGTGTTCGCTGTATTCAGAATATCTTTTATGGCTAGATCTGGGAAGCTGCTTTTCCTATCAAATTGGCTAAAAAGGATGGATTCTTTGTCTTCATTGGATTTGTAAAGAGCTTCAGTAATAATATTTGGCAAGGGTATATAAACTAAAATCAAGATTGAAAAAAGCATGGGATACCTTCTATTTTCTTGCTTACTCTGACTTTCAGGTTCCAGAAGTTTTTTGATGTTGGGCTTTTTGTTCTCTTCTGCATTTGTATATGCAGCCTTATGTATGTATATGCACAGAGATTATTCATTAAATCTTTATTATTTTATTAGGCCCCTGAGTTGTTTACACCTGAGAGAGCTTGGAAAGCTCTGCAGATAGTGGAGGAAAAGCTTCTTGGTCCATTAGGCATGAAAACCTTAGACCCAGAGTAAGTACAGTAGATATAAGGTTGGGTGGTAATTCCTAAAGGTGATAAACACAACAGTAGGCATTTGATGGAGGGCAGGGGTGGTGGTGATGATGTGAAATTTTCATTTATACCAATGAAATAAGGCTGCAGGAAGTACTCCCAGAATAATTGATTTGCTGTTCTGGAAGTCCATGCAATGGATTTCTTTATATAGGCAATGGCTGGGTAGTCTGGGATGCCTCACAACATCCAAAAGTCAGGTCATCTAAGCAAGTCCAATTTGGTATCATACCAAAGATGTTGAATTTGCATCTTTGGATGTACAGTTTGATAGAGTGAACAGCACTACAGTTTGAGTAAAAGTAAAAGGGTAAAATTAGGGCTTTCCTTTCAAGGACTTGACCATTTTCCTACAAATTTAAGCTTTATTTGGAATTCTGCTGTCTTGTAAAGTACAGAACCCTAACTTAAACATCAATAAATGTCAATGACAAGTTTTTTGGTTAATTTCTGTTTTCCTTTTCTGTGTAATGTTTTTAATTAAGATTTTATTTGCGTAATACATTCTTTGTTTCTTGCAGTGATATGGTGTACTGTGGAGTCTATGATAATGCTCTTGACAATGACAACTACAATGTAGCCAAAGGATTTAATTATCACCAAGGACCTGTAAGAGCTACTTCCTTCAATCTTAGAAAAAGTGTAGTCATCTTTCCAAACCAACTGCTTTGATAATCATCTCTTTTCCTTCTTTGTTTAGGAATGGCTGTGGCCAATCGGATATTTTCTTCGTGCCAAACTGTATTTCTCTAGGTTGATTGGTCCAGAGATATATGCAAAAACTGTAGTTATGATTAAGAATGTTCTTTCTCGTCATTATGTTCATCTTGAAAGGTAAGGTAACAACAAACATTCAAAATACTCAAAATACCAAGCTAGTGGTGTCCACCATCCAATTGCATGTAAGAGTACAGATCTACTGTATAAGCAGGATCTCTTTTCTAGATAGGAAGTTGACTGCTTTGACTATAATATGTGCAATTGCAGATCTCAAGTCAGGTTTCAAATACAGGTGAGGTCTAGTGCCTTTTACAGATTGCAGAATTGTTAATACTTATCCGTACAAAGACTGGGTGAAATAAACCATACGTAAAAATTAGGATTCTATTTCATACAAAAAATCAATTTCAGAAAGAAATTCAGTGAGTTGATTTTTTTTAAAAAATCAAGCATTTAAAAACAAACTTTGTAAAACATAACAGTTAAAGGGCAAGTAGTGATAGATTAAAATTGCAGCAGATAAAATGATGCAAAGTGTTAGGATTTATTGTGTTCTAAGTGACGAAATTAAGATTCTGAAGCTGTCATACTAATAACATTGATCTTCTAAGGAGACAGAGGAACTTGCATTTTGAGTTTTCCCTCAAACCAACCCACCAAATCCACACATTGCTTTTCCTCTTTTGCTGCCTTTTTTACTTAATAAGGATTTGAGACAAACGAAAACAAACAAAACACCTTGCCCTTTATCTCTTCCATATAATCTGTTCAGCAGCACAGGAAACACGTATTTATTTGTACCCAGAAGAGTAATTCAGGACTCATGACAAATGAGTTTGTCTGACCACACAAGGAAGAAAAAAGGATTTGAGAAGCAACATTTTGCCTTACATAGTGTCTTGACCAAATCTCTTGTTTGGTAGTATCAGAAATAACTTGCAGTTTGGTAACACTATTTACTTTTTCTGCTTTATTAAAGGGTAGTGTGCTTTTTTAATAAATATATACTCGTCTTTGATACTTTGTTTCTGTACAGAATAATTAATGTTGCAATAGGGTTTTATTTTTTTAAGTGTGCTAGTTTCTTGGAAGCGGGGGGGTGTTCCTAAGGAGGAAGAGGTTTATATATAGTCATGCTGTCTTCCAGTCCTTGTCGCTTTTTAGCACCATAATCAATTTCAAGTGTAGTTTGAATACCATTGTTATCTCATCTTCCAAATGCAAAACTACCAGCACGAGCAACAGGAGCAGCACACCAATTGTGTAAGTTTAGTTATTATTAGTAGCAGAGAGTGTGCTCTGAAGAAGACACTTCCACTACAGTTAACGGTGAAAAAAAATTAGATCTCAGTTATTAAAGTATATACTGTGCTTGTGGGAAAGCAGAGCTTTAGTTAAGCTTTTCAGTTTCCTACTGAGTTTATCTTCCAAAAGGCTTTAAAATGAAATTTTCTTTTTATTTCAATTTATTATTTAACAACGATATTCACTTGTGTTTTCTTTTATCAGATCATCCTGGAAAGGGCTTCCAGAACTAACCAATGAGAACGGGCAATATTGTCCTTTTAGCTGTGAAACTCAGGCCTGGTCGATTGGTGTTATACTTGAAATTCTTTATGACTTGTAAAAGTTTGATTGATTTGATGAAACTTCTATGGTCTTACTGTTGGGCATAAATGAACACTTGGCTTACACTGCAAGGGAAATAAACTGTTCTGCACAATCACTTAAGCTGTGTCCACGCATTCAGAGATGCTGAATGTCAGCAGCTTCTGTGCCCTATAACTGTATGGGGCTTAGGTGTTTTGAAAATCAGGGCATGACAATAAAATAAAACTGCAGTGCACACTTGATGCAGAAACTTTTAACAAGGAGGAATTTTAAGAATATGCACAAACTTAATTTTAAGTAGCTTTGGTTTTTTAGCTTTTTCAAAACAAAATCTTAATGTAATGAAGTAAGTTACATAAGTAAGCTCTTATGTTTTGTTTTTTTTCTTTGTCTCTTAAAGAGTAAATGGATGTTTTTGCAAATGCATACTTAAGGGGGAGTAGACTAACCTCTAGCTTTCTGAGTTTGGTATGCTTTGTGCTCTAGCACCGTGCATTAATGAAGGCATAATATGTTATCTCTCCATTAAACTGTATAATGGGGATGTTTTTGTATGTGTTCAATTGAACACTCCACTAAGCAACCACAGAAATAAAGTGTATGAATACTGTAATAAATCAAATTTTGAAGTTATACATAAAATTTTGAAAACTTTACTTTGAGAGTTAACTCAAGCAATTATGAGGTAACATCCAATGTTAATCTGTCTTTGGATTTATTTAAATACCATGAGCCATATAGCAAACCTGTATTCTCATTTATATCTGGTTTTCACCATGCGTAATTCATAGGAAGTATGCATACAATGCACAGCCTGTATGTTAGGGAAGGCCAAGGTGCTTGACTGCTTATTAAATTAATTTCTTGAAGAGGGTCACCTGAGCCCTTCTTTCTTGGGAAAATCCTAGCTCTATTAATCAGGTGGAAACACTTAACACAACGGAAAAACTTAGTAGCCTACTAGCAGAGAGAATATGAGGCTTCTGGGCCTTTTGAAATTGCACCAATAACAATAAGCATGCTACCTCTGTGTGGTGTCCTTTGGGAACAAATCCAGTGAACATGATGCAAAATGGTTTTTTTTCATATTTGGATGCCTGCATGTCCTTATTAATTTCAGGGTTCACATACTGAGAGGAGAGCAGTTGGTAATTCTCAACTCTTCATACAATTTTTCCATCTTAGTGCAATAAAACAGGCAGAGAGTGAGGTTGAGAACACTTCCCACATCACAAGGCAGAAAAGCAAAAGCACTATTTCTTAATGTTAGACAATATATGCTGAAAAAATAAATGCAGGGTGTAATTATAATGCACTAAAACACATAGATCAAGATTTTATCCTGTCTGTATTTTCAAGTTTCTGTATTCTGTCTAAAGTACAGTGCACAAATGCTGTCTTGTTCAGGGAGATGTATTTCAGGTAGATACTGTAAGGGCAAGTCAACAGGTTCAAGAGATGAATTGTAAGAAGTGGCTATACTCATAAACTATTTGTTTGAAAGGTTAATAAGGATTTTACCTCCCTTGCTCAAGTGTTCAGTCCTTAGAAGTTAGGGATAGGTAACGTCTATGTTATACCTGAACTTTTGAGCTGCAGTACATGGGTTGGGAATTTTTTATTTTCTCAACACAATGCATAAGAAATGTCATTTTGATCAAAAATGTTACTGAAATGTCAGCTACAGATTATTTTTTTAATGTGCAAGAGGCATAGAAAGTATTTTTCATACTGCACTGAACTTTCCAAAATTCTTGATAATTACATTGAGGTTTATGTCCTACTGTTTCACTAGCTGGTTTACTGTTTTCCTGGATACTTACTTCTTGTTTATTATTTCAAGGTATGTTTTATGGCTCCTGTGGCTTAGAAAACAGGAATAAAATGGCAGGAAAAAAATTGTTCTTATTTCTTGAAAACATTTTAAAATTGGAAGTTGAAGAGCTATGACTGTTGATTTCAGCCAGGTGTCAAAATTACATTCATTGGCAATAACACTCTTTAAGTGTTGGAAAAAAAAAAAAACCGAGAATTTTTTCATCAAAACCTTCCTTCTATGTACAGATTGCGTTCCAGTTTTGCAACCTGCACTGCTGATAGAGGCTGCATACTTGTCACTGCTAAGGTTTTTTTCTAATTTAATAGTAAAATTTTAAAGATAAATCGCCACTGTGTACACAAAAATACATATGTTATGGAACTTCTAAGCATGCCCATTTATAATGTTGCTTCTGTACTGATTAGTTGAGTATGGTTTTAGTGATAAATACTTTAAATAGGGAAAAAATATGTATTGGTTGACTTTGCTGTTAAGTAGCAACAAAAGTAAGATTTAAGGTTATTAACTTTTGAGGGGGGTGGTTTATTGGTTTGGGGGTGTTTTTTATTTTTTTCTCAAAAAGCTACTCAACACTTTGTCAAGCCAGACAGTATAAAAACTAGGAAGGAAGAAAAAAAATGTTAAATATAACATAAAATGAGCTGATATCCTTGTAGATCGAGTCATTATCCCCTAAAAATTGCTGACGTATATTGACTGATGCTGAACTGTAGCATTATCATTTATATTTTACAATCAAAAACTTCTAGTAATGCAAGCTTATAATTGGTAAAATAGAAATAAACTAAATAACTCAGTAAAAACTGTTTATCCATTGTGTTCCAGTTGGCGCTTCTTGATCTACATTGTATTAATAATTATTTTTCCTCCCATTTGAAATAATTTTAACTGTTATGAATGTTCACACAGTTAATAGCTCTTGATTTATCCAAATATGATTAACTTGAGAATTTAAGTAAACTAATGTATCATTCTCACTGCATGTTGTAACGTAAAATGGAAACATGAGCTTTACATGTCTGTCTATCACAACAACAACTGATTTTAGAAAACGTCATTATTCCTTTCTGAAATGCACAAAATAAAATTCTTTAATTCAGAGTTAACCTTTTCTTGCGATTGTTTTTTTTAAAAAGTCAAACTTTGCAGCTGATATTGCTTGTTCACTTCTGGCAATTTTACATACAGGGGAGAGATTGTTAACTCCTCAGGTTCAGTGTTAAAGTGCTAGCAACACTTATTACAAAAACATCAGCTTATTAGAAAAAAAAGCATAAACTTGAGATTCTTATGTTGGTGTCAATGTCAGCTGTCCTAGCCGAGTGTGGGTGGGTTTGGGCTAGCAGACCTTCTGCTATGAAGTTTATATATAAAGTCATAGTATTGCAAATTCACCAAGACAACAGTCTTGATGAACTGATTTACAGATACCCAAGTGATCCAGTGATAAACTTTTGGAGTAAAATTCCTATCACAATGGAGAAAGCATTTTCACTTGTCAGGCCTGCATTGTAAAATCAAAGTGTCACAGCACAGGTGCCTGGTATACTGAATATATTTTGCCATGTCCCCATTTCATTCCATGCTTTATAAAAATGGGATTTTTTTTTTCTAGTTCTCTATTCAAGCATTTTCTTTAAGAGGTAGTTTATTATTTAATTATATATACTTCTAATAAAAATTCTATTGAAAAATGGTTAAGGAAATACAGAAGTGACAAGTCACTGAGTTGTTGGGGGGAGTTGGTAAGGTTAGAGCTGCCACCTCAAGCAGCTCAGTCGAGGAACAGACGGATGAAATGTTAGCGGGGACTGGCGGCTTTCTCTTGAAAGCTCCTCTGGAGCTTGCGGATGGCAGCTGGGGCAGCGGCTGCCGTCAGGACACCGTAGCTCTGCCCGCGGTGCTGTGTGAGGTGAGGCGGGACCCCTCCTGAGCCCGTCGCTCTCGCCGTAGGGCCAGGGCTTGCCCTTCCCGGGCGGCTGTGGCGAGGGCCGTGCGGGACCGCGGCCCCGGGCGGCCGTGGCGAGGGCCGTGCGGGGCCGCGGCCCCGGGCGGCCGTGGCGAGGGCCGTGCGGGACCGCGGCCCCGGGCGGCCGTGGCGAGGGCCGTGCGGGACCGCGGCCCCGGGCGGCCGTGGCGAGGGCCGTGCGGGACCGCGGCCCCGGGCGGCTGAGGCGAGGGCCGTGCGGGACCGCGGCCCCGGGCGGCTGTGGCGAGGGCCGTGCGGGACCGCGGCCCCACACGGCCTCAGCCCGGCCGGCGCTGCCCGAGCCCCTCAGCGGCCGCGCGGGCGGGACGGCGCCCCGGGCTGCGGCCTGTGCGCCTCCGGCCGCGCACGGCTCAGCCGCACGCCCCTCGGGAAATCTGGGGAAACCTGCCCCCGCTGACCGCTTGCTGTCCTTTTGGAACGTGCCTGGAAACGGTAACGAGGAGAATAACTTGCCTGTGAGCCTCTGGAGGTTTGCGCAAACTTGGGAGCTTTGTACACCTGTTGTTTTAACGTAGCGGTACAACGGAGAGCTCAGCTCTGTTCGTATTCTGCAAGATTTGCCTGTGCGTTTGGTATTTCTCAGAAGTTACTAAATTAAAACAGAGGCTTCCCACTTCTGAATTTTGCATCAAAGTGCAGGTGACCAAGTGGACCAATGGCCATTTTTAATGGGGAGTGTTTGCTTCAGAGCATAAGCGGCTGAACAAGGCACAAATTTGACTGTTGTTTCAGCGATAGCTGCCTCTTACAGGGTCAGATTCTGCAGTAGACTTAATGTATGGTGGTACAAAAGTTAATCTGAGAACAATGTAGAAGACAAACTGTGGCTAGACATTTGGCAGGCTGGGCCGTCCTGAGCTCTCGTGTTTCTGTAAGCACTTGTCCAGTCCCATTGGCCTGTGACACATTTGTCTCCTGTGTACTACCTCCTTGGATCTGGTTCTTTCAGTAATCTTCATCTCTGCCATGTGTTCTTCTGTTTGCAACATTTCAGCCACAGGTGGCTGTTTACCCTGTGTGATAATCTCATCATAATACACAAAGTTCAGTACCACAGACAATAATACACTTGAAAATAATAAACTTGTTCACCTCAATTCATATAAATTTATGTAATCCGTGAGATCCACGAGCACTTCCCTTCCCTTTGTGTGCCACAGCAATATCTCAGTACAAGACAAGTATCTTCAGACAGAGACTATTCTTCATATAGTGCCTTTTTACACTGAGAATGAAAGCTGGCCATTAAAGAAGAGAATTATGCTGCAGCCTGGCAAGGGTCTTAAATTGGATGATGTGGACTCCAGGTATTAACAAAGGTAAGTTTCTTGTGGAGTTCTGTATTTCTGAATTCAGACTGGCAAATAAACTGGAGCTTAATTTTTTGTGGTGGTGAGAAACATAAGATGATGTCTTCTAATTGGTTCTGAAAGAAGATGTTTGTAGTCTCATGATTTACCAACATATAAGTACAATTCTTTTAAAGCATGATGCTCTAGAGTAGAATTAAATTATAATAGTGGAAGTCTTTTTAAGGTGATTTTTAGAGTAATTACTACATAATTTGAGAAAGCTGAAAGATCAGTTCTTTCAAGTGACGTCTCAAGGAAAAGGTTTCTACAAAATGAACAGTCTGTCCTTTTGTGGGATACATTCAGGGGCTGTTTTTTAAATTTCTTTGTAGCTGGTCTTGTCACCATTGTCTAGATACAGCCCAGAACTGGAGAGGGGTACCTGTTTCAATAGTATGCAATGAGAAATTGGTTCCAAATGCAGGAGTAAGGCTCACAGCTGCTGGTGTAATACCCTGAAAAGCAGCCAAATAATGAGGTAATAGTGTCTTAGCAAGAGCAGTCGTTGGAGGGCAATAGTAGGTTAAGTGTTGCCAAGATGTGTTGTAGTATAATGCCTAAGGAGAACTCGGGGTAAGAACAGTGCAGCTCTTTATTTTAGATGAAGATTAACGTTTCCAACCTGGCAGCAGAGGGTGGTGCCAGTTGGCCCCTGTGGCCCGGCTGTCTCCTGCCCAGGCTGGGCCGGGCCATTGGGCTCCCCCGCGCTCCCTCCAGGGCTCCACATTTCTGCACAGCCACGCTCGCTCTGCTGGCTTTGAATGGCTCACGGCTCCATTCCCGCGTGCCCAAATCATAATAAGTTTTTAAATGTTTAGAATATATCCTAGTGTAGGAGAATTGGGAATAGAATACATCTTTGATGGTTTAGTGACAGTTTCATTTATTAAAGGGATCACTGGAACTAATGAGTATCTCAGTATTAAAAAATCCAGTAATCTATTTCTCTGGTTTTTTGGAAAATTCTAGAATTTATTTATCTTCTAAAGAATGGGAAATGCTAGGATATGAAACCAGGTGTATGTTAGGCATTTATTATTTCCATCATAGTTCATCTAATGCTTCTGTAATTTGCTCACAATTTCTTTCTGTTTCCTTAAATGCTTTGTTTTTGCACAAAAAAAAAAAAATTCTGCCTGGGAAATCTTTCACTAAAACTGTGGGTATTCTAACTTAAGTATGTTGTTACATGCATATTTCTTAGTGGCATTCACTGTATGTTTAACAGGCTGCAATTTCTAGCAGTTATTCCACTTGCTGAAGCTGCATGTGGGGAATACCCACATTTTCAAGGTAATTTTGTCATTTGCAAAGCCTGTAATCAGGCCTTCTGGAACAGCTGTTCAAGAGCTGGTTTTGTTTTCTTGTAATGCCTGTCTGGCAGTACTGCTGGAGGTCTCCCTGCAGGCCTCTGAAGGGCCAGATTCATGTGTTTGGAACAGTTAGGTTACTGCAGAGCTTTTCTGAGGCCTTCAGGCACCATTTAGTTAAATTTAAGAACTAGATGCTGCTATTACCTGGATCAGAGTAAATACAGAGTAAATTAATTTCCGTGCCTTGAATAATTGAGGGTTTATTTTTGCATAATTTTGTCTTTAGACAGTTTATACACCTTTGCAAACAGCAGTTAAAAGCATAAATCAGATGTAGCAATGTGATAGAGTTGTTTGTTCCAGGGTAGGGAGTCTGTACTGTGCTGAAGTTCATTGTCACCATAGTTTCCTTAAAGCACTCATGCAGAGGGCTTTTTTGCCTTCCTTGTCAGTACCTTTGCTGGAGTCCAGCAGAACATACTTTAAGTTCTGCTTTAGTCCCAAAAATCTGGTAGAATTTTGTACTTTGGATCTATCAAATCGTGAAAACATTCTCTTCAGGAATATTAAAAGCAAAAAAAACCTAGTTGAGAACTAGGGCAGAGGGTGGTAGTAATAGTAGTAGACAGGTGTTCCTCTGGTTATTTCCATCATGTTTTCACAGATGACCTTACAAAAATTCCTTCAAAGCATTAGGATTTGGAAATTTGTACCTATATTATTAGAAAGCCTTGTTTTTCCTGTGCTGGAAGATTGAGCAGAGAAGTCCAAAAGTTATAATATTTAAAAAGTGCATGTTTATTAGTTTAGTAGCTGAGATAAGAAGCCTCCAGTTAGATAAATAAGAATTTCTTCCAAATTTCAGCAGATACCTTTTATTAGTTATAAAGCAATTATTCTAACCTGAATATTGATGTTAAATGTCATCTTGCTTCCTATCCTTCTCCCTGATTTCCTTTGATATAAAAAGGCTCCATTTAATTGTGGGGAGTGGGTGTTTCTGTCTATTGCCATTCAAATTATAAAGCACTTCAATATTTGTTTAGAGAGAGAGCTGCAGTATTGCTCTTTCAAAAAGAATCTCTTGGAAGGCAGAACCCCAGTGTTTGAATTTTAACTTAATGTTTGACTGAAGAGCAACCCTACTGCTTGGTGGTCAGTGAATCCTGCGGGAAGGTCAGAGATGGGGTGATGGCTGAGGATGGGTTATGACAGAGAGGACTTCTGAGTGAAAACCTAAGAGAGACATGGAGGATCTTTCCTCACCTGTGGAGTGTTTCAAAAGGAGGAAGCCGGAAAGAGAGGAAGTTCTGATGTCTGTTGTGTCTGTAAGCTGTAGTACAACAAAGATTATGTAGAGGGGAAGTTGCAGTTTACCTCAGTCTGGGCCTCCTGGCTGGTCTGTATGACCCTGTGTTTCAGCAGACAGCACAGCCACAGGGCTCCACTGCTGTCACACCAAAATGCAACACTGCCCTGAACAAGAATTCTGGACCACTGAAGGGAAGAGCAGCTGGAGGAACTAGTTCAAACTACAGTTCAAACTTCAGACTACAGTTCAAACTCGATTTTCATCTGGTTTTCACTTCTGAAAACTTTTTAAATATTGAAATCGCGTAGGGAGAAGAACTCCTATAGAGGCTGAAGAAAAAAACATTTCTACTTGGCTGAAGTAAAAATTTGGCATTATTTTGTCAGCCCTACTTCCGCCTCTTCAGCCAGTTCACTATGGTGTCTTAAAGTGGGCTCAATTTCTCCATCTTTCACCCTTCTTCAGCATAGCTAAAATGCTACTGTGAATTTCACCCAGAAGTCATCAAAATCCCTGCAAATGTAAGTACTGCATCAGACTCAAAGGTTTTATGTGCTTGAATGTAACATTTTAAAGTCTTTTGATGTCATATACAAAAGGTAACTCAGAATAATAATTGCTGTAATAGTATCTTTTGTCTCATAAATCTAATTCTCAGCGTACTCTATTTAATTTGCTATAATTATATACTCAATGTACTGCTAATAAATATACTCATTCAACATGTATCTGTTTGATGTATATATATTTTCAAACATGAGGGTAGCAGTAGAAGTCAAAGATACTATATCTTTAGCATTTTTCACTAATAATGCTTTGTTAAATATCATATTACATTAAATTTCTTTTCAGGAAACTGACATGAGGATGCTGTGAAATGCTAAATAGTTGCGACAGAGATTAGTACACACCACTCACATTTTTAAGTTTCCAGTGCTAAAAGTTTAAGGATTGCTCTGAATAAACTGAAGGGACATTGGGATAGTATGTAGGTGTCTCTGTGCCCTTATCTTACCTTCTTGGAAAATTGTGATTGCTGTGCTCTGAGAACTTTTGGTAACTTCAGAACATGTGGAAAGTGGATGGCAGTTGGTACTAGCTGGTGGACATACTTCTTTTTGGAAAGATTTGATCTTTGTTTCTTGCTTGGTCATTTTCGCTGCCCCTCACATTTAATCAGTAACTCTTTTCTGCTGAAAATAAGAATGATGCTAACCTGAATCCTACATAGTTGAATCTGTCTTCTAAGCTAAGGGCTACTGATTTTGCTGTCACTGTTGCATGTGATTTCCAAATGCTGCTTCCATTGCTGGGGGTACTATTAAAAGGAAAAACTGTCCTGTTGTTAACATATGGATGAGGACTGACTGGTAATGGGTCATAATTTTAGACAGCGGCAAGTTCAGCAGAATGCAGACATTTAAACACAGGAAGTCCAGAGTTAGTTTCCCATCTGTAAGGTGTTAATTCTACCTGCTTAGGTCACTCCCATCGTGCCCCAGTAGCACTGACCTTTTGTCTGAGCACTGCCCTCCGCAGGAACTGCTTCTGCCTTCCCTGTCCTCAGGATCTGTATGAGCTTGATCTGTAATCCCATTGTACATGTGTCAGGGATTATACAGCACCTCACACCAAGCCAAATCTCACCAGGCTTTGCAGCGGGCCTGCAGGTCTGCCAGTGCACGTGCCTTTAGATAGCACTACCTGTTGTTAAAGATTTAGTTTATAAAATATAAATACTAATCTCCTACAATTTATAGTTCCTTCGTTCTCACATCTGTTGCATCGCATGTTTAGCCTTCAGGAAACCTCACAGCCTGTGCTCATGTCTGACCTAGCTGTACACAACTTTCTTGGCTCTGTTTCAAGCATGGTCTACAGACTGCGTTCTGAAATATGTCAGAAAAGTTTCCAGAAGAGTTCTTTCTTTGGATCATAATATGGTTTTATACAAGGGAACACTCAAATATTCATTGAATGGCTTTGGAGATGTTATTCACCATGCCACATTCTGCAGAAATTTACATGGCACACACATTTAAGGAACTAATTCATGAAAGTCACGTCTATATATTACTTCTATGCAGGATGATTTTTTAAAAAATTATTCTATAATTTAGACCTTTGAATGTGTAGACCACAGGTTTACCTACTACGCTAAAAAAACCATGATTCTACTACTGTTACTGGAAGCCACACACTCCTACCTTTGTTTTCTTTCCACATCAACAGAGAAAGCATTGGAAATACAAAAAATTACCTGAAGATGAAACTCTTGTTTCTGTGAAGCTTATAATTGAATTTGAAAGTATCTAGCTCCACAGCTGAAGGCTGTGGACTATCTATGTGTGTTGTTCCTCAGGTACTTCTGACTTGAGATGGGTTTCCATTTTCCTTTTTACCCTTTTTTGTTTTGCAGCCCTCTCTTCATCCTCAGTTGTATTACTTTGTTTGAAATAATGCTGGGAACTATTTCATGTACCTTCATGGATGCGGATGTTTAACCCTTTTACAGCAGAGCTGCAAAGGCACATTTGTGCCTCAGCTGAGCACATGGCAATGTGTCTGTTGCTGTAGCACCAGGGATAATATATTTTCTTGAGTAGTTGTGGAAATCCTCACTCAGTGCTTCATGAATCACTACAGAGTGGTGAATCACTGCAAAGTGGTCCTTAGACAACTGACCTTGAGTTGACTCTCCCAAATGTTTTCACTTACTAAATTAAAAGATGCATTAAGGGTATTTATATTGCTGTATCTCTATAATGACAGTTGCTATAAGGATGGTACTCTTTTGTGAAAGGGTGATAAGATGTTAATAAATAGCCTGTCTTTCATACTGTGGTAACATCATACTAATCTTGAAAGTCTTTATAATAATGGATTGTAGTAAATTAATACCTCTCCATAAGGAAGGTTATATATAATAATTGTGTTCAAATGTATCACCAAAAAAAAAAAAAAAAAGCATTCTGTAAGTAATTTATTTAGTAGATGGAACATCAGATTGGAGGAACCCAAGAAAACTAATTTGTCAGACCTCATGAGCAGAAGTTCCCTGATTGTAGTGATCTGGTGGCCCCTAAGAAGTCAGGACAGTAGATTCTTAGTGCAGAGCAAAAATTAGAAGACTTGCAATTTAACTTGCAAGATATGCTACACAGGAACTGATTACCCTGGCTCTCTGTAGAGCACAGTCACTACAGGCTTAGCACAGCAGTGCGGGACTCTACCCACAACAGCCTTGATGGTCAGCAGCTTCTCTGTGGAACCATCCTAACAAACATGTCCCGCTGAAGACCACGAGTGGCCTAGACCTGCACTCCGTAGAAACATAAAATATTAGATCAGAAGTGTCATGGAGCTCAAATTCTGGTTTTGTCCAAATTATTTTGTATCTCATGGGTATAACAGGGCTTTCACGCTCCATGTGGAGGGGCTTTTATACCACGAGGTTAACACCTAGCGTATCTTTGCCCTTCTGTTTGAAAGCTCTGTGGCTCTGACTCTTCCTTTGTGAGAGTCACCTGCTTCCCCTCCCTGACCTCTGGCTAAATGGAGGAGTGGATTACTAGCAGAGGAATGTAACACTTCCAATTTGCCAGCTAGGTGGTAATTACTTCATTCCAAAGAGGTTACCACAGCAGCCCCCTGAGATACACCTACTTGTGCACTCCGCTTCCAGAGTTTGTTAAAGTTATAAATCATGTTTAGTCTATACTTGGTATACATAACTCAGCTATTTAAACTCCAAGGAAAACCCAAATAAATAGGTATCTGTTTTCTCAGGTGACCAGCTTCTCACACTAGTTTTCCCTGCCAGTCCTAATAGAAAGTAATTATTATGATCTCAGCCGTTTCCTTTTCCTCACCTTCCTATTTTCCATTACACAACTATAATTATTATTGATTATACCTAATAAGGATTCATTGTGCTTCAAAGATTTAATACTTGGTCTTTGCCTCTAAAAGGTGATAATCATGAGTTTAGGCTTAACATCATGAGTAATACAAGAGACAAGGGAACAATCAAATGCAAGGACAGGAGCAAACACTTCAAAAACACATGATCGTTTCCTTAGTTAACGAGCTAGTTATCTGTAATTTAGTAAAGTCTAAGTTCAAAGCATTTTCATGACTAGCATATGGAAGAGAATAGTACTAGTGTGAAGTTTATTTATTTATTTCATAAAAATATGTTGTCTTGAGGGCAGCAGTATTTACCTGTATAGAGCACGTGCACTTCACTGATCTTGTAAATTGCTTGGCTTGCTTACACACCAGGGACTCCCTTTTTCCATTGTACAAAAAGATACCCAATGAGTCATGATTCCCTGTAAACAGGTGTCTTTAGGTGCCCATCCCTCATCTGTTTTCAGATCTTTATTGTTACATTCTCTTTACTTAATTTCTGAATTTTCTTCTACGTTCAGGTCTTCGTGTGCGCTTTATATTCAGGGTTATGTGATACTGAAACATTGACAGGACTTTGTATATTCCACTCCCATTGTCCTCCAAAACAGACTCTTCTCTTCAAAATACTAGGAGTTGTGTGTATTCTCATGTTATTACTTCATCTAGGAAGTCACATGACATTATTAATATTGTTAACATTCACCTTATCTTGAAAAAGGAGACCAAAGAACCTGATTCTCAAGTACCTGAGGGAAAAAACCAATTTTGTAGCCTAGTTAAAATTATGTCATCTCTGGCTTAGTCTGTAGGATGGAAAATTTTGGCCTGGTAAATCAAGCCTCAGGATTGAAAGTCTTGCCAGAAGAGTATGAAGGTTTACAAATTGATTTTGCCAATAGGAACTTGATACAAGCCAGAGCTCACACAGGAAGACCATATTCTGTCTGATGGAAGAGTCAGAGATGTTGTAGGAAATGGATTAGGAATGAATAAAAAAATACATAGGTCAAAAGCCCTCTGTAGAGATGTTTTGTTTTCAGCCTCTAGATCTATTGTCTCTTTTTCTGCTAACTGTAGAGACCAGTCTTTGCAAACTAGAGCCACTTGCACTACTACAGCGTGTATTTCATTAGTTGCTCTGAGTCTTTGTGTGTTACAAATTCTATTACTGTACTTCTATTAATAATGTCTATTACCATGCAATGAGAATCCCAAACAGAAGCCAGGTGCTTTTGTTTTGATAATGAATTTGTGGGCATGTGGGCATTGTATTGAAAGGCCTCATTAAACTCTATCCCAGTCAAACAATTGCAGACTGGTGAGTAGAGAAGTACCTGAAAATGTAGATATTCTAAATATACTGCACTTCTAATTAAGTATTTCATATACTGCACTTCTAATTAAGTATTTCAGATATAATTCCAGGAATGTTTACTATTTTGAAATAAAAGGGAGACATTGTTCCAGCTGGTAAGAGCTATTTATAGAAAGTGAGTTGGTTTTTTCCTTGTAGTAGATTTCAAATTCACCATGAAAAAAATGTTATAAATACTGAACAAAAATTGTTACCTCACTGTTCCTTACAATGTTAACTGCTGAAGGAATGGGAATTCACCTACTTCTTTATTTGAAAGGGAAAACTCTGTACAACCCAGGTGACGTGAGAACACATCCTGCAGTGACTTCTCACTGCTATGCAGAGTGAAAGGAACGGCTTGGGAAACAGTCAGGGAATACCTCTGGAACTATCTAGTCTCTGATTGACTGACAAGTCCTCAGTGCCAAGATGCACGTCCCAGTTCTGGCACAGCTGGAGACCTGTGAGTACTTAACAATAAGCATCAGCTCCTTCTACTGAGAAAGGCCACAGTTAAACAGTTTCTTTGTGGGCTTCTCTTAGGCCTTTCAAGTGTCTATCAGAAAATTAATATATTTGTCTTAAAGCTTTCCCTGGAAGCCATAAGAAGATGTTCTTGTGTTGACTATGATGCCATAAGCGATTGTAAGCCTTGTTCTGGTAAGCTTACTAAATCTTATTGCAAATACTTTTTTATTTATCTAATAAGTGTCTTTTTATTTTTACAAATTTAAAGAGTCTAAGAGATGGAAATGATAATTCATTATCAAGTGAAATAAATTAGTCAGTCTAGTAGGAATTTAATCCAAGAGATTCATGCAGCATCTCCATGTTACCCACTCACTGTAGTTCATCAGTAGCTACTCTAAAGAAACACAAGAGAAATCTTTCACTAAGTGTCTTTCTCTAAATCTTTGTGTTCAGGTCGCCAAAGTCAAGGTATTTTAGACGAATGAGTGAAGCAACTTCCAGACTAAAGGATTTTAAAAGTCATTTGCATTTACACAAAATGTAAAAACAGATTGCCTCCAGGACTTTATTTAACTTACACACGGAAGAGTTCTTCTTGATACCATGTGAGAGCTACCTCTCAATAGAAGAGCATGAACAACTAGTGGAAGATGCTGACTCGGCATAAATAAGGACCTGGCAGATCAGGCAGAACTAGGCACAGTATAGTTGTTGCCAAGGCTAGATGCACTAGAATGACATCTGTAAAGTACCTTAAAAAAGCAGAGGAATGAGATAGATTTTGTGAAATTCATGAATACATGTGCTTCAGGAGTGATGTGGATGTACTCCTGGTCTGAACTACAGCATTAACACAGGTGCAGACAGACCTTGCTTAGAATCAAGAGGGCTGCCTGAAATGGAGCTTCCCTAATGACTCATCTACTCTGGATTACAGTTTACATTCTCAGATTCCATCCTGGATCATTAAAATCTCCTCACTGATTTTTTGTTAGAAATATTAGTTGACA
The DNA here is from genome assembly GCF_015227805.2 of Hirundo rustica. NCBI lineage: Eukaryota > Metazoa > Chordata > Aves > Passeriformes > Hirundinidae > Hirundo > Hirundo rustica. The sequence goes on from NC_053458.1 coordinate 18,914,315, forward strand.
GTGATACATTTGTTTGGTTTGTTGGACAAAGTTTTCAAAATGTTTTTGCTCAGTCTTTGGTATGTGGACTTTTAAGCTACAGTCAGATTTACGAAACATATTTCCTACATGTAGTACAAGGCAGAGAGACTAGGCTGTAAGGGAGACTTTTTCAATTTTAACTAATATTTTCACTGTTAGGGAGTTCTCAGGTTGGAGGAAAAAGGAGTGTCATTTTATGCGATCACATTCATGTTTTTCTACTTTAATTATGAATAGCTTTTTACTAAATTCCTATTTAATTAAGCTTAAGTTAAGATACTGATGCTTTTAGGATAGAGTAGCTACACCTTTACCAATTTCCTTGATTTATAGAGCTAAATATTCTACTGGTTAATTTTTGTTGTTGTTGTTGTTTTGGACCAACAATTTAGCTAGCATAACTAGTTTATCAGAAGCAACCAGGTAACGATAGTATTTTTTCCAAAATTTGTAATGTGGGAGCAGACCTTTTCTGGAGGCTGTCTTTCAAGAACTAATCTGTTGTAATTGTTATTTTGCTTCTATATTTTTTTTTCTAAATAGTCATTGTGGTGATCAAATGGTTCTCTGAGAAAGGAGGCCATAATAAAAGCATTTTCTTCAGTTATTCATTTCTCTATGGTTCTAATTGCTGCAGCTCTATGAAAAGATTTGCATTTTGCAGAAGAGATCACTTAAGAGGGCATCTTTCAAAAATGTTAAATCAGAGTTTTAGTCTTATGCATAGTTTCAAGTACCAAATGTTCTAGAAGTAATCCAATAGTAATTACTGTAATTTTTTTTAAAGTGAAAAAATTTTGAGTTATGTGTGGCTTATGAAAGCTTTCTGAAGATGTAGATGGAAATTTTAGTTCCTGAATAACCATTTTATACGTCAGTTTTGAAAACATGACAAGTTAGTGGGAGTATATGATTTCTTGCATAATAATGTTCTGTTGGATAGTCTAGAAGTAGCTCACAAGATGAAGATATAAGGAAATTATTGACCATCACCAGTAGTAAGTTTAGCTGTGCTCATGCCTAATACGTGCAAGTAGCTCACATCCAAGAAATGGTTCTTGTTCCAAGTCATTGAGAAATCTTTGTTTATATAAATAAGCTAGTTGAGCCATCCAAGCAAGTTTTTTCTTCTCATTCTTGAAAAAAGAAATAAATGCATGGAGACAAAACAGTTATTGTTATTTTCAGTTACCAACCTAACCATATTCAGATATTGGTATGCTTCAGACTTCTCATGCATTATCATTAAAGAATAAGCCTGCCATGAGCAGTGTCACTGATCGGTGCCCCCTGAGCCATTCGTGTTCTTCCTTATCATTTTCTGAAAGTACATTTTCTCTCATTCTGCTACTATCAAGTGCTTTGGGATGAATCTTCTTTTGGAACTGCAAAAATAGTTAGGATATAAAGGAGAAGATGGAGTTCTGATGCAATGCCACCTAATCAAGTCCTGAAATAATTATCACAGGACTGATTTCAGTGCAGTAAGCTATCTGCAGAAATGGTAATAGGTGTTGCTCAAGCCTGGCACACCTAACATCGTGTTTCCCAAGACATATAAATAAATAGTCTTTGCGTATCCACACCTCTCCTGTCACATCATTTCTGAGCGAAGAAGGGTCCTCCATCCAGATTAGCAAATAGATTGAAGCAGACACCCTCCTATTTTCATAACACTGCGTATAATTTTGCTATGCTTGCAAGTGGAGAGTATAATTGCCATTATCCTCTGGTGCTATAAGTGATATTGCTGTTACTGGTTCCCAAGCTTCATTTTTAGGAGCCTGTTTTTATCCAATACCACCAAAAAAAGCTACTTTAAACTTCAGCTCAGAAAATGATACATTTTCTCTAACATTAAATTCAGCCTTTTATTACTAAATACTTTATTAATAAACACTTTTGTTAGGAAAAATAGTCTAAGAAATAGCTGATTCTGTACTTATTCTTTTGTCTTTAGTCTTTCCAATATACTGAACGTGTTCTACAGATAGTTTTAGCCTTGTAAATGAAAATTACATTAGGCCCTCATATAGCATATGCTATGCTTTTAATTTTAATTCTTCATTCACACTTTAGGTTTGTATGATCCACTGGGTTTCTGCATGTCAAGTAAACAATTTTTTAAAAAGTCTATTTTTTCTTATTCTATGCTACAAAATAATATCAATAAGTCATAGCTGATCAAGTAGGAAGTAGATCAGATCACTAAGGTGTGTTACAAACTCCCCAGCATTCCAAGTCAAGACTAATATGTCATCTAGAACTTTGGAATGCAGCAAATCATTTGCTTCACAGACCATTGATGAATGTGAAAATAGTTTATGGCTTAGAATTATCATCACTTCAGTGTGAGATTCTGCAGCACAAAGCCAGGAAAGAGCAGATATCCTTAGGGTGCTGCAAGATCTGCTCCAAAAATTAATTGTAGGGTAAGTCTAATGAAACTGTTGAAAACAGGATATGATGAAACATGAAGCACTCCTTTGGCTCTTTCACAGAACCCTCCCTCCTGCTTCTATATTCTCTCTCAAGATAAATAGCTGTGGCTGGGTTGAAATCAGAGTACCACTAATTCTGCTATTTCCATTTTATTTTCTGGGTTTCTGTGGTTGTTAAATACTGGAGACTGAGCCAGAAATAGATGCAATTTTCAGCGATCTCCCATATTTTTTTTCCTTTTATCCTGATTTTGGAGATTATCTCAGTTATCCACCATGTGTCTTTATTTAGGCAAAAATTCAGGGCCTCACTGGGCCCCTATTTCTGTAGGACAGTGTGGATTAAACCTACTCCCATGTTTCAGTAATAAATGCATGGCTGCACTGTTCCAAACTTCATTGTAGGGATAAGTGTCTGGTTTAGTAATGCTGCAGCCTGTGTTTCTCAGTCTTGTATTGCAAAAACTAAAGAAACAATTTCACAACATTTCTAATATACGAAAGGATGATGAAACGGTCTGACTAAAATGAACACCTCTAGAAGTTTGTCTTGAAGGCATTTGAACACACTTTTCCTGTAAGTGGAGAACCCTAATCTAATTTATTCTTATTTGAATTTTTAGAATACATGAGAAATTTTAATAAATTGTTGTTTAGTGGTTTGAAATGTCTCTCCCAACTGCTTACAGGAATTTCAGTTTCATTTCCACAAGTGGCATTGCAGATCAATAGCAGCAGCTTGGCTGACATCCTAAGCCAAAGCCATGGGAATCATTAGATTTTGGTCCAGCCCCAGTGTTGGTGTGAGGGAGTTCTACAGCAGCAGAATCTCCCCTTTAGTTAGAAAAGCAAAAACACTGAGAATCCAGGATTCCAAATTCAACCATACAAACGTAGGGGAGTGGAAGAATAATAATACCTGTTCTCAGTACTTAAAATACTGAAAATATTTTCCTTTTGGGGGAGAAGCAAAAAGCTATCAGTTAGATGTCTCAAAATGAATTTGCCCAGAATTTCTGTTATTTTTTCTCATCTCCACATCATCTGGATTCAGCTGCCACAGCACACTGAGACACGTATATTCAACTAGCTTGTGTTTCCCCAATGAGGGAATTGGAATCCAGGTTACCACCAACCAAGAGGCCAGAAAGGTTTGTGATGTGTCTCCACTAGCTAAAATATTAATTCATAATAAATTGAGGGCCGTCCCACTTCCCTAGGGCTCCGGGTCAATGTCGATCTTTAAAATTTCTGTTGAAGCCTTCCAACAAAGTGGCCCTCTACAGTTAAACATCACTTAAACTTTTCTGGAATACAAATTATAAATGTATATAACTTCAGGTACCTTGCAGCTAAACACCTAGACATTACAATTTGAGGTTTATTATAGATATGAATAATAAAGAGTGAATTTCTCTACTCTGTACTTACTAACACCATATATTACAAGATTAATTATAATGGAAGGTAATTTTTATGCTCTGAAATAATAAACTTCCTCTTGTTGCCCATTAAACATTTAATATTGAGATGGTAAAAAAGGGCAAATTTAATTCAGAGGCTAGCAAGGCAAATGATAATTTTGTTGGTCATCTCTGCCTTGTAACTTTGCATGGGGATTTATGTGGGGAGAAAATAGAAAGCTTATGACTTTCAAAAACTTCTAATTCTTTTACCAAAAGCCGACCGGGAAAGAGCTGCATATGAAGTTAATGTCTAGTAGTATTCTCAGTCCTTTAGAGCGGCTTTAGGGTCACTCAAACCTGAAGCTTTGACAATGCTAAGGTGGAGATTGCCTATTTGCAACACTTACTTTGGGAACTTTTCTGGCTCCTTGTCTCCACTTTTACTTTTCTCATTTCAGTATTTATATCCTTCTGCCTTCTTAGCAAGGCACAAGAGTTTGTCCAATTTAAGAGCTCTGCAGTCTCGGTATGGTAGTTTCTGTAGCTGCATGGTATGGTATGTCCTTTATAATTTCACTCAGCTGGAATGAGATGGAAAGATAATCACCTGGGAAGTTTGAGAATGAGCGGCTGGCCTCCATACACAGTCTTATATCTTTCTTCACTTATCTAACCAAACAGATTTCAAGGGCAAGATTCAGAGAGAAAATAAGTAAACTGTAACTTCTTCCTTAGATGTTTTAAATGCCTCCCCCCATTTTCTTTCATTTTTTTTTAAATTCCTAATTTGCATGAAATTTACATACACATTCTTCCTAACACTTTTTTTAAAGAGTGGTTTACTTCTGCAATTTTTAATATATCAACTGTATGGTAGCTTGTCCCTGTACAATCCTTCTGTGAGCATTTCATTAGAAGAAATAGGCCAAATTTTAATACTCTCGACCTTGCCCATTCCAGTTCATCCACTCCCAGCTGTACATCTTCTAATGCCTACCTTAGTCATGCCAAGCTCACATTTTTCTCCACTGAGTGTTACGTCCTGCTGGCAGACACTGCCTTCTCAGTTAAAAGTAGGACTCATTCTCAGCTATAAATCTCTGTGGCATTCTGAGCAAGTGTTGACCTGTCCAGACATGTCAGTGAGATTAGCTTAGACAGAGTAGTTACTGCATTCCTTTTGCTGAAAGCAAATATTTAGAACTTAGATGCCCTGTTGTAATTTTAAAACTAGAGATTCTGGAGTATAAACACATGCTAGAAGTCTCAGCTTTAGTGGACGATCAGTTTTAGATGTAGGATAGTCTTGCCCCAGTTCTTCTGTTTTTCGGCTATCTGCAAAACAGGTGAATCTTCTTGTTTTAAAATTAAGAGTAAATCAACCTGAAAGTTTTCCAAGTTTTAATGCTGTCTCCTGTAGCATATCTTCCATCATATGTCATGCAAGAGTCTGAATTGAGCACCTTAGTAGAAATATGTATTGAGATTATTCTTGTTGCAAAGGGTTTACTGAGTACAGAACAAGGTGGGAAACTGTAAGAGAAGTGGAGCAGTCTGTTCAGGTATTCCTGCGTCTAATTTCTAATCTCAACATGATAGTTCATAATTTGTCATTGATTTAAAGTACTGATACTAACAGAGATAGCATTATTCAGACACTATCAAACAGAAACATTCACTTTCAATATGTGCTACACATTCCTATTTCAACTCATTTATGTTTGCGTTTTTGAAATTTGCTATGGTAATTTTTTCTTCCTTTAGGAATTTTGACTAATTAGATCATGTGTGTTTCCTAATATTCTAGTTGCAGAATGAATATTTTTAACTTGCTCACTGTAAGAGCTCTGGACACATATATATTATAATTAGCCTTCTGTTTTGTTTGTATTGATGTGAATCAACTCATTTGGTCATAGAACTGAAAAGTGCAATGAGCTACAAATCTATTTAAATTACACCTTTCAGCCCTACTCAGAATTTACTTTCCAGTGATACAATAGTTCAATAGGCACCATTGAGATGTTGTGGAATGTCCTGATCTTTAAGATACGGCACCATGAAATGTGACAGGTATGAGAGGATCCTTATTTGGCTGTGTTGCTGTGGACAGATTTCAGTACACCATTGCAAAATGGCATGCTGAAACCCTAAATGCTGTTTATCTAGCTAGTTGCCCAGTGCTTGGCTGAATATGTGAAAGTCACAATTGTTCCAAGATCTCATATTTTTTTCTGAACTGTGGCTCTCCTGCACACAGATAATGTTTCCTAGAGAAAATTCAGTTAGATTTCTAAAGCATTCTGAATTGAATGGACCAATGCTACAGTTTGTAGTGCCTCTATGATTGGAAGACTTTATTTCTGCTATGATTATAATACATACCTGTAATCCTGTGAATGCCGTGCTTCACCTTTGAGAATGTCTTCTGTAGACAATGATAGAAGAATAGCTTTCTCTGTCTCTCACATACTATGTTCTCAATTGTATAATGCTGCTGTTCTTCCTTTGTATTTAGTAACGTATTTGGTGAAAGGGAATGCTTGATTAAGTATCCTTTTCAAGTAAAAAGGTGGGTTGTTATTTCCTGCATTCAAGGCACCTGCTGTGGATAACAAGATTTTCCATTTGTGGGGTATTGGCTATTTACAAACAGTGTATATAAACGGATATATTTCCTTCAGGCAAGATTTTAATTTGAAGGGGGAAACAATACATGGTCATCAATGTTTTACCAAAATTAAAACATCACAGGGATTTTAGGTGACCAGTATTATTATCCCTTATCACAAATGAAATGAGGGTTACTATGGTGGAAGCAGAAGCATTAGTTTCAAGTTGTTGCCCAAAAGTATGCTACCAATCATTTTGTCAGCATGAATTGTTTGAGGTTGAAGGAGATAGTCATCACATTTTTCATGGCCAAAAGCTATTTAGAAGCATATTTGAGATCCCATCATCTTCTCAGTTAAAGGACTATAAACCTAAAAAATCCAAATCCCAGGAAATAGAGATGAGAAGAAAAAAGGTGATGGGACACCAGAGAGAGGCGAAGCTTTGAAAAGTAAGAATTGCTGAGTGCGTGTATCTAACATTAGATACCTACATCTACAGGGATGTTCCAAGAAGGTTATGTGGGGTTTTTAGAGATCCTAAGATGCTGTGGTTTCCACTGACTGTATGAATAAGATATTTATTCACAAATGTGTTCAGACTCCACAGATGCATTCCCATCTCAGAGTATGTGGATGCCAGATACACTAGTTCAAGTCCCTTTGCTTTCTAGAATATCAGAGGGAAAATCAATAAAGATTCCATATATGTGCTACTGTCTATGACCTGTCACATGGTGGGTTGTACTAATCCACAGCAGATTTCAAAACCCAGAGGCATTTTTCTAAATCTTTTGTAGGCTGGTGTTTGCAGTTAGATTCTAACAATAGAGAAAGGATATTTCATTTTCTAAAGACAGTATCTCTTTCCATAGACTTACAAAGCATTAAAAATTCATCTTGATCTTGAGATCCAGACAGTATGCACAGATAGCACAAACGAAGGAAAACACAAATTCCTCACTAAGTGACTCACTTGCTTGGCCAATCTTGTCTGTGTAATGCAGAATTGTGATATTGTTACAAAGTGACTCTCCTATAACCTTCCCACCAAACATAATCATGCTATTACTATTTACTCTGACAGCAGCTTCTTTCCTTCCAAGAAGCTCAGCAAATTTCACAAGCATTAAGCCTCCCAATGAAATAGTTAAATGTCATTAACTCATTTTCTAGATGAGGCATATAGAAATTAATGACTTGTTAAGAGTCATACAGGAAATTTGTGACAGAGGAAAGCAGAGATGGCAGCTCCTCCAGCTCTCATGCCTATTTTTGTATTTTCAAAATTATTCCTTTTTTCCTCAAATAAAAGGCACTCCTGGTTTTGGAACAGCACTACAAGTGAATGAACTGAAAATCTCAATTCTTGAATAATTAGGAAAAAAGTACAAGAGCAGCCCTCCTACTTTTCTAGCAATATAATGTAAGAACTGCGCTAGTATTGGCAAAGGGTTGCTTTTAAGTAGAAACACACTAGAATGCAACAATCCTAGATCTCAATTTGAAGAAGGTGAGAGAGAGGAAGGAGGACCTCAGCAGTTTGATATAGCACCAGAAACCTGGTGAGCAGCATAGAAGAAATGCTTTTGATTAATTTGCTATCATGCCTTAAATGTGCTGATTCATCACTGGGCTTTTTGATTTGGCCATGGCTGAATCTCAGTATTTTTGTTTAAACTGAGCAAAAAGTAGTGTTCACTGTATGGGTCACACATGAGGTTCATTCAAGTTTCTCACACCTCAAGAAATCTCCATTAAGTCCACTAACTGTTCTGATACGCAAATACAAGGAAATAAGATGTGCTATTTATTACATTAGTGCTTACATATAAAATACATCAGAGATTTTGTTTGGAAAGTTACTGTAAAAGTGAAATACGTTAGGATGTGCATTATAATTTTTTTTTAAAATATTATTCTTGCTAGTTTTTACTATATACACTTAGATGTTCCCATCTATAGTGTAACAATGTCTCTACAGGAGGTATTATGCCATCCATATGTGCTTGTGTGTATATATTTATAGATATATACACATTGTATGGTATGAATTTATGAAACTTTGAGCTGATTAATGTTGTATAGGAAAGGATGGTGGAGGGTTTTAAATGCAGGAGTAGAAATGGGAAAGTTTGTGTCCTGATAGAAATACATATGAATCTCTGAAACTAATTACTACATGTATTTATTGTATGGATATTATCCTCCCCACTTGCTTAGGTTTAAATTAGAAGAATCCCTTAGGAGGAATTTATGGCAGAGGTGAAGATAAAGTAGAATCCTGCAGATAATCGAGAGTCCTAATCAAAATGTAAGAAAGCCGGGGATCTTGCTCAGCCTTACTCTGACCTGGACTGATGAAGTTTCTTCTTCCAGCCAAGGTTAGGGTGGAAGATGATACTTACGAAACCTTAAAGATGCTGGCCTGTGCAGAGAAAGGGGTTGAGTGAACTTTTCAGGGAGTGTCACTGAGTGCTGACAAGGTCTGACACATACCATGAGTGGCAGCAGACTTTCTATATGACCTTGGCCAAGTCACTTAATCCCTCCGTGACTCGGTTTCCTCATCTGCAGGACTGGGTATAAACAGTAATACTTCCCTGCCTCACAGGGTGCTGTGGGGATTATTTCATTACTGTTTGCAAGGCGTGTTCAGAGACAAACAGGAAAAATGCAGTGGAAGTGTTTCATTTGTTGCTGGAAACCTGTACAGTATCAAATGCCTTGTTGATCATGTCCTGGAAAATATATTATTAACTGGTTATGTCTCAGGAATAAGATATTATTGGAAACCACATGAGCCTTTCATACCTTCCCCCTTTGCTCTGCGTCCTTTCTGCTCTCCAGTAGTTGTGGACATGTAGTTAGGCAAAATTGGACAACCCTTCTTCCCATAAAAAGCATTCCTTTTTCTAGGATGACTTTTTGGCTTCTGTAAATTATGAACCTGGGACTCCCCAAATCTACAGCCACATTCTCTTACCTAGGAACAACCTGTATAGATAACACAAAGATAAGTAGTCTTCTTCCCTTAGTCACACTTTTGAAGGAGTGAATAGCAAGTGTTTAAAGCTGATTTTGAATTCCAAAGGAATGTCCACTAGTAAGGAAATCTCCCTCTTGGCCTGAGAGGTTGAAAGAAACTCTTAGAAGCTGCAGGTCTGTGTTTATTAATAATGGATCCATGCCTTTTTTGATCACAGAGTGGTGCAGGTCTCATGGCTATCTGTTACAGACATTCAATTATGTGTTCCCCAAATTAGCCAAAATTCAGTTAGCATAAGCAGCCAAAATTTTTCAATGACTGGGCATATATCAGCAAAGGGAGTTTACACAATCCGATTTTGTAACCTATATCTGTGCTGGTTTTGACCCAGTACTGTTGGATTGGCAGAAGCTCTAAACCTGAACTTACATGTCTGAATCCCAGCTGCTCACTCACAAGTGGACCCTACATGCATAGATGTGTTCTGCCTTAATCCCACTGTGCAGGAGAATTCTCTAGGCCTCAGGGATTTAGAAATAGCCTGTAAACATATTTCAATGGTACGTGAAGTAGTCTGGATTTATAAATACAAATTACAGTCAAAGAGAATTTTTCAGTAATACCAGTAGGTGATGCATGTAAGAGAGATAATTTATCTTCTCCATGACTGGGAAAACAGTGAGTTTTCATTGTTAATATTAAGGCTCCAGTTTTCTTGTGGACTGCATTTCTTGGTAGCAGGATCGCTCTACTATCCTTTCTTCCATTCAGTTAACAGATGTTTAAGTTTACTTAAATCTGAATGTAATGTCTGCTAAATCACTAACAAATGGTAGTCACTGTGGCTTATATGAAGTATTGCATATGTTTGCAGCCACACCCAGGCACTCACCTTAAAAGCACATAGGGACAATACCACTTGTTAGCTTGCACAATGCGTGAGATAAGGTGATGCAATGTTCATATGTCATTGTTCTTGTATGTGCTGTTCATGTCAGTTGTTTCTCCTGAGCAGCACGTAAGTGCACGGCACCCTTCAGCTCTGCACAGCCTTGTTTCACCCCCATCTCTACTGGGACACAAAAGGCTTGGTAGAAGTAATCCATTTGATCATTCCCTTTCTACTCTTATATAAAGTCAAGTCAAACCATTTTTTTTTTCCTCACTAATTCTCATGTTAGGCTTCCAGTGACATCATCTATCTAGGACTTCCAGGGGTGTGTATAGAGTTATTTATTTATTTCACTGATGTTGGCAGGGTTTAAATCAGACCTGGAAAGTGCTAACATGAGCAAAGAGAAGACATTAAAGACAACAAGAAGTTGAAATTTTTTCATATGAAGGAACGGATAATTTTCATATTTTTTTTTCCTAAAAAAATGGTTTGATGAATTATCAGGGTTACATGTTTATCAGGAAGACATTTAGCTTATTTCCTTGGGGGTGTAAAATACACTATGTAAATTTTAGTTGGCTTTTTCAACATATTTTATTTATGTAGTAGTATTTTTCTGAAGAATAGCACTATATTTGTAGCTAGAGCAATATGTAATATTATTGCACGATATGTTGGTGTATTTTTAAGAAGGGAATCTATTCAGTGAGCATAAGAAGCAAAATGTGCCTTTATAAGTAAAAAATGTGGCAATACTTTAAGCCCTTGGAAACAGGATGTAAATATTGACATGCTAATATACAGCAGAAACATGCTGGTTCTGAACAAAGACTAAATAAATCTGTCTTTTCATTTAATCCTTCTGATACAATTCACATAGCTGTTAAGAATACTTACCACTAAACTTACACTAGAATGTTTTATTTAAAAGTTAATTCAGTTGAGTACTCTGAAGTTATACACAGAAAGTATGCAATGATAACATCCTCTTATCACACTAATACTGCACCCTGAGAAAGCTACTTTCATTTGGAGGTGAAATGTGGGATATTACAGAAATTTCCCAAATAGCCAAAATAGATGTCCGGAGAACAAATTTTATTTCTGTCATTTGTAGGGATTATTCTTGGCCTTCGCTGTTCAAGCAAGGAAGAAATAAAGAAAAGGACTGGGAGAGCTTGGGAAGGCACCTGTCACTTAAGAGGAGTCAAGGATGTCTTTTACTGTTCCACAGAGTCAGTTTGGACTATGCAACCAAAGATTTAGATTATTATAAATTCAGCTCTTCATATCTGTAAGAGCATCGTTATGTAGATTTTCTCTGAAATCATTTTGGAGTGGCTACTGTTACAGCATTCATTGTGTCCAGCACATGTGAGGTGTCTGAGCAGAGTTTGCCAATTCTCCTGCACAGGCCAAGACTCAGGGATGTATCACCTACGGGAAACATCAAAGCAGTTTGATAAGGATACCAGACCCTGATGAAAATAACACCACCTATTTTACCATGTTATTTATATATGTATGTTGGCATTAGCTGAAGGGGTTTTAGGCTTTCTAACATTTCCATTTGCAAAGTAAACTGCCAGATTAAAAATAATCTTTGGCTCAGATGTTGCAGTGAGCAAGCAGAAAGCTGTTGAGGGTCACAAAGTGGTTGGAGGTCCTGATGTCAGTGAGGAAGAAAGAAGCGAGCTGCTTACTCTGATTTGTTTTAAACAACTTTTAGTAGAAACAAAGTAGTGCTGTAAAGTCTGCCAGGGTTTGCAGTCCTTTATTCAAGAAGACAGTCTTTTGCTTATGTGAGTAGCTGGCTTCCCCTGTGTCCATCATGTGTTCTTTGAAGTTTCCACCCACTGCCCAATAGGTATTCCCTTCCTTTCAGTGTTCTGAACTCTGGCCTCTCTGCCATGTTTCTTGGCTTCTTCCTAAAATGAATTGGCCCACTGTCAGCATCACAAATCTAATTTGATTATTTTAAAGAAAGACCAGCTAACTCCATATGGGCTACAAACAGTCAGAGATCTAAAAAAAAAAACCAAGGCTAATATTCCCACGGGAATTTGCATTGAAGACATTGCAAGCGTGAGGGAATTCTGTGTGCACACAGTGCAGTGTTGTTCTGCACAGGAGTTTCAGTACATAGCAAACTTCGTAATCACGGTTTCACTAGAGCCAGGAATTGTTCAATTGGTATTTAAATTACTATCTCAAAACTGTCCCTTCAAGTGTGTAGATCTGAAAAAGACTTTTTTAAACTGGCATTTTGGAGTACGGGTAAATTAATACTGAATCATCTCCTATGTTTGATTCAGTGGGAATACTGTTCCTTTGAAATAAACCGCAAGCAGAGCATTGTGTAAGAGGGACGCAGGTTTACAACTCTCACATTGTAAACTAATGGTCTGAGTCTTTACCAGCTTATTCACAGTAGTATTTTATTAGTGCTACAGCCAACAAAAGCATATTGCTTGTGTTATCTATGCTTCTTTATAACCATATTACTGAGATTACAGCAATTCGTTGCCTGACATTTATCTATCTGACTGTCAAATCAAATATTCATGGAGTGCTCACTGCTGCTCAAAGTAGCCTGGAGAAATAGTTCCAATCCCTCTGGTTACCTCTCAGTATCTCCTAGCTGGTTTTGAGGGAGGTCTTGCATTATGCATTTGCAAGATCCCATCTCTTTGGTTATGTGTTTCTGGTGTGAGCACTTGTCATTCCTTTACTGTGTAATTTATTTGATGGTGTTACTGGTATGCTATTGCATTTGTGGTGTGCAGCATGATTTTGCATTGCTTTTTATAACGTTGGTATTAATGGTGAGTTTGGTGGCATAGTAAGAGAATAAAGATTATGATCTCTTCCCCAATGGATAGCAGCAGATAGGAAATAATCTATTTCATAATGGAACAATGTAAATAAAATATTACTCATTAATTAAAGGTAATTAACTGAAAGAGAATACAGTTAGCTAAATGCACTGAATCTTTAAAGTAGCTAATGTTCTTAAAATGCTGTGAGCATTTTGAATTTAAATACATTTTAAATGCATGAATATTAAGGAATTGAAGAAGGTTCTTGTGAACAGTCTTTGGTTAAAGGATTTCCATTAACCAAAGACTCACAGATTAACCATTAACCATGGACTCAGATTCTCAGAATTCCCTGGTTGAATAGGAATGTCTGTCATATTGTTAAGCTCCTTGAAAGTGTCCAGAGGAGGGCAACAAAGCTGGTGAAACGGCTCAAAGGAATGTCCTGCGAGGAGCACTGGAGGATTTTGGGCTTGTCTAGTTTGGAGAAAAGGAGGGTGAAGGGTGACCTCATTGACCTCCACAACTTCCTGAGAAGGGGAAGTGGAGAAGGTGGTACTGATGTCTTCTCCCTGGTGTCCAGTATAGGAGGTGTGAGAATGGTTCAGAGCTGTTCTGGGGGTGGTTCAGAGTGGACATTAGGAAGCATTTATTGACTGAGAGGTTGGTCATGCACTGTAACAGGTTTCCTAAGGGAGGTGGTCAAAGCCCCAGGCCTGTCAGGGTTTTAGAGGCATTTGGACAGGCATGAACTAGACAAATAATTTTAGATCCCGTCCAACTGAAACTATTCTATTCTATTCTATTCTATTCTATTCTATTCTATTCTATTCTATTCTATTCTATTCTAATGTCATTCAGCTTTTGGACTTCTCCCAGTCTCCAGCAGAGACCTTTTGAAAATGCTTCTGAAGAGTAAAAAACCAAAAGGTTAGTTTTCAGTGAAGGTCAGTTGCAATAACTTCAGATTCTTCCCACCAGGTGCCTGAGAAGAAACAGCCTCATTTTTGCAGGTTTTGTGCTGAGAAAATGCTTGGAAGTATCATTATAAATCATTATAAATCATTAGAATTTTCCAAGTCTTTTCCAACTGTAAAAAAGGAGTAGAAAAGTGAAAAAGAAGCAGCAGAACAGATTTGTTCTGCTGTTATCTCTGCGGTAACAGGTTAATAACACTAATATTGCATATTTTACTGGAATTTTTTATTAAATATTCGTGAGGGATTTTTGTATAGCATAATTCTTTTGATTTTAGTCAACATACTGGTTTAGGCTACCAGTCTTCAGAAGCCCTGCCTGTGCCAGATGCCTCGATAAAGGTCAGAGGGGCGTGACTCACCTGTGAGGAGGGTGTTGTCACCGCCAGCTCTGGGCAGGACAGTCCCACCTGTGGTGTCCCAATTTCCAGGGCAGATGCACAGCTGGCCCGGATTGGCCACGCTGGCTCCCGCCTTGGCACGGATTGGCCGAGCCCTCCTCCTCCTCTGTCTCATCTTGCTGGGGCACTGGCACTGCCCGGCTGCAGCTCCTCCACACTGACCACAGAGGGACCGGAGGATGCCCACGCATCAGCACTTGGTCGATAAGGTGTGTTGGTGGGGATGTGGTGGACAGGGCGCACACTAACTGGTGATGCTTACTCTCAAAGGCTAAAGAATAAGTCTGTGGCTCATCAGGGATGTCTAGGAGAAGGAGAAAAATACTCATAAAACATGGGAATAGAAAGGGGTATACAGGAATTAATCTTAAATTGTGGGCAGGATGGACTTGCAAGGACCATGTTTTTCAAATGATGGAAAGATATTTATCATATTAATTAAATGCTCTATATTTAAAAGCTTTTAAAACAACTTTTGCCTCTATTCAGAATTTCGCCTAAGGCTTTGGAGGAGCAAACCACCAAAGTGTCTCTTCCTGAGTCCAATAGACTTTGAACGCATTAGCTAACTAGCACTCAGGGATTTAATTGCTGGCCTGAAGTCGTATTAGACTAAATATGGAAGAGGATTCTTTAGGTAGCAGCTCAGGTGTTGGAAAGGTGAGGGCCATGTAGACTCATAGGGAGAAAGGTTTGAATCTGTGATAAAAGAAAATAATTAGAATTTTTCCATCAGATGAAGGAACTGAGTATATAGTTAATTTTTCATAATTATATCCTATTCGAAGTTTGCAAATAATATTCATTTGCCAGAATTCCCTGTGCTTCTATTTTATAAATATTTAGGTTTTGTTTCTTTACATTTTTCATGGAGAAAATGTAAAATATGTGATGCAAGGTAACATGATTGCATTGAGTAAGTATTGGAACTCGAATTCCATGGAAGTTTTCTGCCTCAAGTCTGGGCTTGGAATTTTTTAAGATGCTAATATCTCTCTTTCTCATCTAAAAGCTAGTTCCAAAAGTTGACATGATGAGACTCTTAGAATACCTCTCGAACTGTTAAATCAGAGACCTGATGCAAAGAGAAGGCATCTCCGCCATGTTTCAACACGTTGTACTTGTATTTCTGGCTCTTTTCTAGCAAGAAGAAGGGGAAAGATTTCAGACTGGCTTTCTTTCATGGCAGAGTGCGGTTCCAAACAATTTTCCAGTCCTAGCTAAACTAGGACTTTGGGCTTTGAAATGGAACATCTAATTAGAAACAGACTTTTTTTTCCACCTCTCCATGAGTCAGGCAGAGATTTCAACAACACACAGACTGGTTCATATTAAATCACTGTTTACTGCATCTGTTGATATAATGGCACCCACATGCTGTATTTAAAACATAATTAGAGGTGGGCCTTGTCAAAATCGTCACAAGAGATTGGATAACCACACCCAGCGTGCTGATACCAAAACATGATGCTTACCAGGATCCCATTAAAGTGATACTTTGATGAGGCTTTAGAGAGGTACAGTCTTCATCTGCTTTAAAGACACAATAACTTGCGTCTATCACTTTCCTGGTTGCTGCTCTGAGTTATTGTGACACCATGCAAACCTTCATCCTCCTACTTGGAAATCTTTCAACCTTTCACAGTCACCTGTTTTATTATTTGTTGACTCAGTGGTATTTTAAAAAGTTGTTGCAGTTCAGAGTTAAGTACCTGAATGTTCAAAGTTGTGTCTTTTCCCCCTGTTTCCAGATGTTTCTGTTACTTATTTCATTAGCACATAAAAACCAAAATGATCTTACACAGTCATGAATGAATTAAGATAAAAGGTACATGGTATGTATTTAACATATCTCTTACATTGTGTTTGAAGTGCTTTAAAAAATACAAGTAAATATCTCCATCCTTTCTGTTACTCTCTGTTGTGTCACACAAGGCAATACTGTAGCAGACGGCATGTAAAATAGTATTATTAAATACTTTTGGGGATTTAGCAGTTTTATCAGCAATTTTGTAGCTGGAAGAGTGAGTTGTTCATAAGATGTAATGGCCTTTTAAATTATGTAGTGCCATAGTTGAATGTTCAGACTTTGAACATAGGCTGGAAAATCTGGTATTAAACACCTGAGAATACTATTCGGAAATGTTCCCTTTCTTTCTTGGAAACAGTTTACCATCATTGTCAATACTGCAAGTGAACTATAAAGAAAATACATTTTTTCTTCATGGACAGTCTTGGAAGATTGGACTTCAGTCTTGTCTCTTAGTTATTTATTGTGAATTTCTGTACTGGTTATAGTTTATTCTTTACTAATACGAAGCATGCGTTAGTAATTTAGCATTTTTAAACTGTTTAGAAGTTCCGGAGGACTTTGCAGAAAGCTTTTGTTGAGTCCTTCAGGAAACAAATACTTTGAAAATCTTTAAGAGTACTCCAGGGCATTTAACTAGACTTCTCAACCATCCTTTGGAAGTGAGAGCGGGGAAAGCAGTCAAAGGAGAGCATGCTAATCATGGTTATATCTACAATTTGAGAGAGCAAGGATTCCCTCTGAGTTCTTACACAGACCTGCTGGTGCAGTAATAAGGAACTTTGTTTTAAGTACTTTTCTAGTTCAAAGGTGTAATTAAAAGCCAGCAGGCATGGCTGTTAATGGATTGCTGACATGTAAACTGAAAATTTAAACTTCCATTAATAATTCAGTATTTTTAAATTATGATATTTGTGTCTCTTATTGCACTTTTCTGCCAGTATATATAAGTATTTTAATTTTTTTTCTTCAAAATACATGTATGCAAAGAGCAGCTTTCTAGGCTTGCTTTGTTTCCTGTCCTGGGGAAAAGCATATATTTGCCAAACATGGCAACTACTTTAAAAAAAGTTACTATTAACTGTATTGTCTTTTTTTCCACAGATGAGGAGGCACTCCTGCTTTGGTTTTTTGATCTGTGGGATATTTTTGCCTGGAATCCTTGGTTTTCCACAGACAAATACCTCAATTGATTGTGATTCTCTGTTACCAAACTATGAAGCTGAACCACAGTCATCTGCACCACCATATATTATTGCTGTATCTTTTGATAACTTTGAGCCAGGAAATGAAGTCCAAGGTAAACAATCTGAATGACATAAAATCTTTTTCCATGTCTTCCAGAATTACCAATCTTCATTAAAATCCCCCCATTTCCCTCTCAGTCTAGATAATTTATTTTTTAACTTCAATCTTGTTCATGTATACCTGAGATATTATTATTTTTTTATGTTTTATATCTGTATGTACATACTTGTATAACTGAAAATGCATTCTTTCTTTCTTTTATCTTTATCTAATAAATACATCTTAACTTTATGATGTAATTTTTGTCACAAAATTAAAATTAAGTGGGACAGCTGGCCAAACTGGACTAATAATTAGTTGCTCTTTACCTTTGTATTTGGGTATTTGCTGTTGAATCAGGCCTCTGCAATACAAAGGGATCCTACTCATTAGTTCTTCACATGCTGTCATCCTACAGGAAAATAAAAATCCGGGACGCACTATGAGACAACTTAAGAGTGACACATTTTGAGTCACCCTTCTAAAAGCTGCATCCCAGATTTCATCACATTGCAGGAGGTGGAGCTATTGTGGTTTAAACCACCTTGTTATCTTCCTAATCCCAATTTGCTCTCTGGATGGAGCACCTTAACAGCCTTGTTTCTCCACACCATGATGCCATCTCATGGTGCTGTCACACTTCAAGTAACTTGTGAATGCTTCTTTTCTAGCCATTCATGCTGGAAGAAGCATGGAATTGGAAGAGAGTTGTGACCTGTCCTATGTCTGTTGGATCTCAGTAGCTGAAAAAAAGCATTATTCACAAGTAGTTACTCTCAAGCTGGGATTTTGTTTTACTTTAACCTAGTAGCATGGACATACTTCCATGGAGAATGATGCATAGGGTGAAGAATGGAGAAGCCTTAGAGTCCTGTTACTGCTGCCCTTCTTGGGAAAACGTGAAGAGCTCCTTCAAGGATGGGAGGGCTCTGTAAATACTCTTTAAATATTTAAAATACTATTGACAGAAAAATGGTGGATGGATTTAAGTAGAGGCAGACTGTTCAGCAAGTTAAATGAGATTTATCATGACAAAAATGTTGAATCCCAGATGCTACTAACATTGCCCTTTTTTGTGCCTTTTTTCCCCCTAATCATGGCTTTTTTTAGCCATGCTTTTTTCATGCTCCCAGCTGTAAGGGCCCAGTTCTTGGTCTCAGGGAGTTGCACTATGTCCCCTTCCATTGCGGCTGGTGCAGTTTCACTGTGACATGCCATGTGCCACTCCAAGGTCATCCTTGCTGCCTTTAGTTCTGCATTCAATGCCATTGCTTCTGGGACACCTGGGGAAAAGTAGTGAATTAGGACTGAAAGTTGATGACAAATTGAAAAGCTAATTACACAGATGTTTGGAAGTTCTAAATTATCAAGGTGTAATTGTGTTTTGCCTTGATTTTTGTGTCATTCCCAGTTCATCTGCCCTCGGTTTTAATGATGACAGATATCTTTGTTCATAAACCATTATTCTAGTTTTGTTTGCCAAAGTCCCTAGTAATGGAATTAGCAAAGAAAAGTTGTAACAGATCATAGCAAAGCAGGAAACTGCTGAGCTCCTTCAGTAACAAAATTGATTAGCTCATATAATTATTAACTTTTCATATTTAATGTAGAACATGGAAGCCAAACTGTAGTTTCTATCTTTCCACTTGTAATACGTAAAAAAAAATGTTTCTGCATTTCAGCCTTATGCAAAAGCTAACCTTTTCTTGTAAAACAGAGGTAGAAAGAAATGAAATTCTCTTTCTCCTGTAGCAGTTTTGACTTTGTAGGCCTAATTAGACAGAAAATAAATAACCTTTTGGTCAGTAGGGCCACTGCTCATTTGGCAGAGCAGAATTCTTTTTGAAATTTTCAGTAAACCATAAATTTCATATTTCTTTATAGAGAAGCGCCTTTCCAATTTTTTTCCTTTGGCTTTATTCTCATTGTCCTTATAATTAAGAAAGTGTTTTAAATGGTTTTTAGAATTGTACAGAGCTTAAAGTAATTTCTGAACTGTGCAGAATTCTGCACAATGCAGTCTCGTGCCTTGGAGTGAAGCAAATTACATGGTAAACATTTAGGCAGTTAAACATTAGTGGTATATGAAATTTACATTTCTCAAAATGCCTCTTTTCACAGTAACTCTAGAAGCACTTGGAGATGCTGGGTTTAAAGGATTTAATCTACAAGCTCGAGAAATAGATGGAGATGTTCCTGTTGGTACTTTTAAAATTACAGATCCAAACACTAAAGGCTTGGAATGTCATAACATGACGGTATGTGTGCAGTCTTTGGAATACTTACTGAAGCTTGGGTTTCTTTTAAATAATATAGGTAGGGATCATTCTTTATACAGCAAAGCTATTTCATCAGTAGAGTTCAAAAGGTTAGGTTTTCTCAAGAACTCCATTTATGCTTTATATGTGGTATGAACCTAATGTAGAAATTCCTGGCTCTTTGTAGGAGGACATCAGTGTTACCTGTTGTAGTGGAGACAGTTTCTGTAATAATATGGGTAAAAGTCACTCTTGCATCTTATATAATTATACATATTTCTTTTTAATCGCAGAATTCAGCAGTAAGTCATGCCAATTCAGATGTGAAACAGAAGATTACAACAACATGGATTGCTCCACAGGATGTTAGAGAGCTTCAATTTATGTAAATAGTTCTTTTTCTTTTTTTTTTTTTTTTTTTTTGCCTTGAAATTTTATTTCTATGTTGAGACAGACCTGTGTTGCTGTTTCAGATATTCCTGCCCATCATAGCTTTTTTAACACTTTGCCATTACTTCACATTATGTTCATTAAATAATGATTTCCATTTCAAGATATAATTGCAAAAGTTAATGTCCTAAGATCTTAATTTATGTAAATGTATAATTCCATTAAGCATAATGCTATTAATGGATCTTCAAGTAGCCACTTTTTACACTTTGAATTCTTTAATTACAACAGCAACACAATATGACTGTAATTCCTTCCCTGAAAAAATGAAATTCAGATTCTAGTCACTTATACCTTTCTGGATTTTGAACAGTGGCAGATCAGTAATTTGATGTAAATTCTTCTAGTATAAATTTTAAAATAAGTGTATGACCTATGAACTTCTGACCTATGAAAACAGGAGACTTATTTAGCCTACTTTTAATGCTACATTTTTTGCAGACGTGAAAAAGCTTGTAAAAACACCACCTACTCTAACAAATGCATGCTTGAAGTGCATTGGAAAATACCTAAATATTTGATAGCTTGTATTGTTTGAAGTGCAGATTTATGATAGGGCCATTTTTGCCTTCCTTCATTAAATCTTGAGGAATACCAAGAACAGGTAAAAGAATTCTTGTGGACATTTGAGCCAGTGTTCCTCACTGGAGTCTGTGCTTCTTCAAAGAGTGTCTATTCCTTTTCTGCTTCTTCTCAGCATCTGTTTTAATTACCTTCAAAATTGTGCTGGATGATAATACTTTGATAGAAAATAAATTATTTTGTTTTCTTTCTAGTGCAACTGTTGTTCAAAATATAGAGAACTTTTGGGTTGGAATTCAAAGTAAAACTCTCACACCAACACATTCTGAGTCAGTTAATGCAACAGGAAAAAGTAAAAGGAAGGTATGTGTTAGTGTATTTGAATGATAGAAATTAATATAGTAATTAAAGTATCTTTGGCTTCATACAAGACATACACTTGTTGTCATTCTTACATTAACTAAGATGGCCAAAATCATTAGATGTTTTCAATAATTTTAATTTAACTGCCTAATCCTCTTATTAAAGTGATGAAAAATTAAATATTATTTTTCTCCCACAGAAATGTGTAAAGTAATAATCTAGCTATCAAAACAATCCACGTCTTAAAGCAAAAAAAAGAAAGTAAAATTGGATATAAGGAGAACTGTACTACTGATGTACAGTGCTGTTCTTAACTGCTGTCCCAGCCCTTGGGAACTGTAACTGTAGCATATTCTTGAAAGGAGTTGGTAATTTCTTTTTGCCAAGAATTATGTTTGAACATAATATATATGAAACATATTAAACATTGGCAGCTCAAGTAAAGAAAGTCTCCTTGAATCTACTGTATTGGACTGCAGCAGCACTGCTTTATGTGAACTTGTGATGTAACCAAGAGTGAACACATCTCTTAAGTCTCTCACTTCACAAAGTGTATTTTCTGTTTCCTATAAGCTGCCTTTTTCTTTTCACTAAATAATTTCTAAATGCTTCCTTTTTTTTTTTTTTTTTTTTTTTTTTTCCCCCACAGCTTTTGATAGAATTAGAATGTAACAAGGTAAGAGCAATTTTTCTTCAATTTCCCAATTTTCAGTTACCTCCGTTTTAGAATTCTTTTCCTACTGGTCCAGTTGTTTCATGTAGCATGTAGCATGAAGATTCTATTGTACCATTCAAATTACTTTCCTAGCAAGATGTCATTTATGCTTTCATTTTTTGTTTTCAGCTTTGAATGTATTTTTAATTAGTTAACATCAGTTTGCAAATGACATTGTTAAAATGTGTAATATATTGTCAGCCAGGAAACACTTGATTTCCTCACTCAGAAAATCAATGTGAATTCAGTTGATTTCCTGTTTAAAGTAATCTGATATTTTTGCACCAGTCAATAAACAGTAACTGGAACATGTATTCTCTTGCAGCGTGGAGGGACTTACTCAACAGGCCGATGCATCATGGTAAATATTCCTTCTCCATAGACATTGACGTGCTGCTAACTGCCCAAGAACTCAAGGCCTAGGCAAAAGTTGCTTCTAGACATGTCTTTATCGCCCTTGTCACATGATTTAATTTTCTTTTTGTTAGTTTACCTTTGTTGATTAGAAATCCAAAACTGTCAGCCTTGTTACCATTTTTTTCTGCAGATTCACTCTTCTAATCTGAAGTAGATCTGTAAGAGAAGTTTTAATTTTTCTCTTTTTGCTCTTTATTCTTAGTGTTTTCTTGCTGTTCAAGATCACATATTTCAACAGCTCTGAGACCTTGCCTTTTGAAAATCATGATCTAGATATAAAATATAGCTATTGGATTTTTTTTTCTTTGAAAACTATTACTGGCAGCTCAGTGAAGAAGCCTCTTTTCCTTCTTTGCTTTTTAACAGCAAATATGCTTATGCTTACATAGTCATATTAGTATAGTTCATCTACTTTTTAATGATTGTGATGGTGTAGATCTCCTCAATGATGGATATCAAGCATATGAGTTCAGATAAAAAAGGATGCAAGGAGCAGAATTACATTGCTTGTAACAGCTGGATTGGCACAGTTTTGATTATTTGTCTTGAAACATCTCAGAAATAATTTTAATATCTGTTTGTGGAATGAAGTCATAGAGAACTACTTCTCAGGTTCGTCCTTTTCCCACCAAGTAGAACTTTCTTTCCTGAAAATCACTTATATAAAAATAAATTTTTAGCAAGATAATAAATACCAATCTGGTTTCTTTACAGGTTGGACCTTCTGGTTCCTCTCAGAGCAGCTATTCAGGCAGTCAGGTATGAGACCTAAATTCCAGCATTTGTATGTTTTCCTGCAGTAACCCTGAATGACTAAAATTCTGTAACTACATAGTGAGGTGATTTAATACTCTACTGAAATATCTTCTCTCCTAGTTAACCCAGAGTGGCAGGGGTATTCATCCAGCCAGCAGTATGCTCGTACCTGGGCTAAGTTCTACTGCCTCCACTCTGTTGAACTCAGTAGCTTGCTCCAATTTAATGTCTGTATTGCTTTGAACAGCAGACTATATCTGCAGTTGAAAATTTGGGGATATCACTGTCTAGTTAGTCTTTTAACACTTCTGTGGTAGGCATGTCTGCATTGTCACCACTTTCGCTTCATTAATCACGGCAATGTACACTTGGTTTTTAGTTGATTATCTCCTATGCCATTAATACACCTATTTTCTCTTTAACTCTTAGAAAATACGTCTCCAGTTTCTTGAACTGAGCTTATCAAGGACATATTTCTTACTCACTGGTGGTTATATTTATTAGTGAGTTATCTGGTAATCCATTTCTTCAGTCTTTACTGCTTGTAATGAATTACCAGATACAGAGAAATACAAATTATTTTGCTATATATGTTAAAACCTGGTTTTCTTCCTTGTATTTTTTTAATATGTAGTACATGTTCTTTTCTAATAGTTGAGTTTCTCATCTTGTCATATAACTACTTGAAGTCACTATTTTTTTTATAAAATATGAGCCATTCAGTAAAATTTTGAAAGATTTCATGACCAGTGACAAAGCTGATGAAAGTTATATGAAATACAGATGGTGACTAATGTCTCACACTAAATTAGAATTATTACAGGCAGTGTCAGTGAACTGGTAACCTCTTTACTTGCTTGTCCCTTGCTTGTACATACACATTGTCAACTGCACGGAGTTTCATGCCATAAACAGCATGGCATTGGGGTTTTTTCTGTCTTGCCCATTTAAGTTTTTTATATGGAAATAATTGTCTTCTGCTTTTATTTCAGGGTGGAGTCGTCTACACAATAAGCAAGAGTGGATGTGGCCCTGTAAGCACTAGTTTTACATTTTCCTTTTTGTCCCCAGCATGACTATAATCATAGTAACTCCTAGCTTTCAATTGCATTATTTAATGAATATTCATGTGGGAGTCTGTTTTACAAATAGCAAATACTGATGAGAAATAACTGGTTTATTTTTTGTCTTAGGGAGGTGCTGCTGGTGCATATAGCCAACAAGCCTGCAGAGATGTAAGCTGGTTATAGATTTTTTTACTGACTGTCTCCTACTATGCTTCTTAACTCTTCTTCTTGTTGAAAATTGCATTTGATTCTCTTCTGTAGAGCTATTGAAGTCTTCCTAAATATATTCAGGAAAATAGTGTTAGCTTGAGGTATTATTCTGAGATTGCAACCCAAAATTAAAAGGTTTTACACTGCCAGTTCCTCAAAGTCTAATAATTTATGTTTTAAGGTGTATATGTACACATAGGTGATACATACTATCACCTATTAGAAACTCTTAATTTGTTTCCCTACTAAAATTTCAGAATTCTTACTGCATAATGCTTTCCATCAGGCAAAATTATTTTCTTTGGATATTGCATACTGTGGAATATTATTGGGGATTTTTTTACAATCTTTGCATATTAATTCTTTAATTACTAGAGAAATTTCTATTGTCCATCTCATTTATTTCATTTTCACGTGAAGACAATTTGTTCATTAGAAAATTATTGCATAAATAAATACCAGATTTATATTTTTATTTCAGACTGCATCCTTATCCGGCAGTGGTCTTACTTATGGCCAGGTAACTGTGTTTTCCAACATGTTTCTAGGCTCCTAAGGTATTCAAAAGCTAAGCAGTTATGCCCAGATTTACTAAACAATAATTAAATTTGTGGAAGGGGATAAAAGCAAACTCTCTTCAAATGATTTAGTAATGATCATATCTGGAAATAACTTCATTAGATGAATTACATATTTGGTGTTTGTTGCTATATCCCTACTTCTATTTTCCACCAAAAATCAATTATATTTATTCTATAAATAGACACCAGTTACTTTTATTATGCTTTTCCAAAAGTCAGTGCTTTCTTTGATCTTTACTAAGAATTAAAAAGGTTTTTTTTTTATTTTGCTTATGCAATTCTACTTATTGTTTGATGAAATGCAAAACATCACTGCACATTATTTTATGCTTCATTGTTTTTATCAATTTATCTTGTTTTGACATATATATCCCAGTTTTCCCAGATTCTATTGCAATGGTAGGTTTTTTAAATTGAGCAGATGGGTTCTGGAATTTGGGTTGATTTTTTTGAATGAAGGTAGAAGAGCTTAATATTTTTTTCCTACCAATAGATTAGTTTTCATACAAACTTCCAATTTGATGAAACTTGCAGGTTTTATACAGTACTCTGTAAAACTAGCAAAATAATTGGGCTTTTAAAAAAATTTAAACCAGTTGATTTATTGCAGTTGTTCCTTTATTAACTGCCAATACATTTGTATTTTTCTTCAGACTCTTACTTTCTTTGGTACTTCAGGGGTATCATGATAGCTGTAATATTCTTGTGGAGAATAGTGCTGTAGTTAATTTATCTAAACAACAAATGAATTCTGTATTCTTTACAGTCTGTCCCTTCAAGCAGTTCAGAGTCCAGTAAGAAGGTAAGCACTCTTCTTCAAAGGGAAAATAATTCTTACAGTTATAATTTAGCATGACTCCTGTTATTTCAGTCAAGACCCTTCAAGGTTTTAACCCAGATTGATTAATATTATTTGATTTGATTTGATTTGGTTCTTAGAGGTGGGGAAAGCTTCTAATGACAAAACATTAACACAGCAGAAGATACAATTATTGCATTTGGCTTAAGTTTTTTTTAAAAAAACTCAATAGCAAGTCTTTTTTTTAGCATAATATTGCATAAAGGCAAAATAAATGGATGTTCTAGTTTGGGGTGGAAAGTTGAGGATCAAAAAGGGCACACAGTACAGGCCAGTAGATATGGTACAAGAAATGAAATCTTGCTTCTGCCTCTACAACTGAATCATTATGTGGTTTGGGGAAAATCTTCTAACTGCTTATACTTCTGTGCAAACTATGCATAAATATATATTTCTTTGCTTGGTAATGTACATTAATTTTTTAAATTAAAAAAAAATTATAAAAGGGGTCTCCCATAGCATTATTATCAGAATTTGTAAATTTAAAATTTTAATATTCTTCATTTTTCTGACATATTTAACAATTTAGATAATCTCTATGGTGAGTAAACAGCTCCCTCTGGTCTCTCCATAGGTTGTGGTCGTTGCCAACAGCAACCCTTTTCCACCTGTGGTAAGCTGTTTTTCTCTACAAATAATTTTGACCCAAAAAGCTTTCAAATATCTACATTTTTAATTTTTCAGAAATTTTCCTGGAGGAATATTTCAGAAATATTTTGGCAGGCAGGATTTACCCTGTGTGTATAGTTGCCTTCAGGGAAGGCATGTTATAGGAAAGGTACAAACCTCGTGGTTCTGTGATTGCTGTTAATACTTGCAGAGACAATGAATTAGCTGCTGACACCAGGTCTCTCCATGTATGCATGTGTTCCTGAATAGTTTTGATTTTCTGTTTCTATTGCAATTTTCTTCTGTAAGTTCACTTCCATTCTCATTTTTAAATTATTACATTTCCACTCTGCTTACTTGGAACTAAGTTTAGCCTTCAGATGCTTGAAGTGAGCTTTTATAATGTAATATTTTATAGAGGTTTAACTTCTAACAGAAAATGTTGCTCTAACCTGAATAAATTTAAGATGCATTTATCCTATACCATCCTTTTTACACAATTCTTTCACATTCCACTATGTAGTGCATCTGAAATATAAGGGCCCTTTTTCCCTTTCTCTGCTGCAATGTTCTGTTTGGGCAAGCCCCTGTGCAAAATAATGAGAGATTTTCCTGTTTCTTTGCAGCGTCACACCTTCCCTCAGGTAAGCATGTGATTCCTATAGTATCCTAATAGTTCTTACAGAATCAAACCAGTAGTCTCAGGATGGTGTGTGCTACTCTTCTATATTTGTCCCTCATGCCCCAGAATTTGGCAAAAATTGCCTGGATGAGGAAGTGGATCTGTATATGCTGACGTATATGCAGTGCAGGTGACAGTGGGACAGGTTGAAAAGGCAATGGATGACGTCTCAGCTTCCCTCCCCACACTTGGAAAAGCCCAGCTGACTGGTGGTGCAGAAAGGTGGTGCACAAAACCTGTGCTCTGCTGCTCTCCACAGAAGATGTAAGAGTAGAAAATTACTTATTAGGGCCAGTCTGCCTCCCCAGACCTTCAGAACTGAGAGTAAAAAACTAGCTTAATGCTGGGTGTGGTGAGCTGATACACAGTACAACATGCATACGGCCTTTCTCTTTATTCTCACAAGCTAAATAGTTCAACTTAGAATTTTCTGTGTGAGTGCATTGCATTAAACAAGTCAATCAAGTTGCTACATTTTGTTTATTTGTTTCTGGATTTTTCTTTTCAGAGTTTGGGAAGCTCTGCCACAAGGATCATAGTACAGGTAGACTCCTTTTTTCTCCATTATACCTGAGCTTTAAATGAAGATTTGTCTTAGTAAACTAAGTAATAATTCCTGTCTCTTAGGGAACACATAAGTCTGGATAACTTAGAGATATCTTAGATGTCCACAAACTGCAGTTTGGTGGCATAGGGCATTTCTGTGACTACAGCAGAGGGGATATATTAGCTGGTGGATGAATAAAGACTATCTCAGCTGTTTTTTATACTTAAAAATTTTGAAAACCTCTGTATACAAATTCTATTGTGCTCTCAAAATTGGCAAAATTTGACCATCTTGGTCTGCTCAGGAAGGAGGATGGAATTCTAGAACTAAAGCTTGAATGTTAGTCGCTATCAAATCAAACATAAATTGCAACCTGCACAGTTCCATTTTCATTTAAACAGCCCATTTTTAAATGGAAACACCCAGTCCAGAATTACATTTTTAAAATCCTGCTGTTAATGCTTAAGTGAACTGTTGTATTTGTAATGTTGCTTCTCGATAACCAGGCACTTGGAAAGTTGATTGCAATCTAATCTCATTACGAGCATGCTTATAAAGTATTAGGAATATCATTCAGACATATTTTTCTGGCTTCTCCACCACTGTAGCATCCATCCCGCTCTTAATGACTAGTCAGTCCTTTAGATGCCAGTCCATCAGACTACAACAACAAATTCTCACTTTCATTGAAAAATCAGTAGCAGGTTACCCCAGGTGAAATTTCTCTTTCCAAAACCATTGTTTTCAAAATGTACAGCATTATTTTCTTCCATGACTATTGATGAATGCTGGCAAAGGAAGGAATAAGACTTCCTTGTTATTTCATTTCTGACTTTAAATGTACAGTGTTTTGATTTCACAGGTTAACTGTTTTCATTGTGTAAATATAAAAAATACTTTATTCTCATAATCCAAATATTTAGTGGGAATCAAAATATTTTTTGCAGTGGCTTTTCCTTACATTAAATAATAACTGGATTTTTCAATTTTTGTTTTGGCAAAGCCTTTGTCAAAAGTCTGTTGTGCTTATTAATAAAAAAATCAGTCATACTGTGAATACAAATAGATAAGAGTTTAAGGTAGTTTGTGAGGTACATTTGAAAGGCAGAATTATTTTAATTCACTTCAGATATCACAATATGACACAAAGATGTATTATACAATTAATTTTCATTAAGAAAATCATATCAAGATATATATATATATAAATGCTTTAAACACTTGATTTCTGTTGGATTTTTATATACATTTTATAACACATTGGGGATGTCATAAAGTAAGAAAAGGTGTGATGAATTCTTTGTGGCTTTCAAACTGTCTAGTAGATAGGACAAAGGTGCTTCTTGAAATGGCTTAGTGCATAAGCAATTTCTCTTGAAAATAAATAGCCTTTTTTGGTTCCTGTGTAGAGTGGACAAAAACAGCAAAGCAGCAGCAGTACTTATATTCAGGTAAGTAAACTTAAAAAGTATTCTAAATATTCCTGTAGACGTCCCCTAAACAGGGCTAGCACAATTTAGGAATAAATTATTTTCTGCATTTAAAAATGGATTTCACAGGTGCAGGTATTTCTATTTCCCTGGCTTTTGCTCATGAAAATGCCACCTGATATTGGTGTTCAACAGATTTTTTTTGTGATGCTCACACATGCATTTCCATGTGTGATGGTTTGATGTGAAATGAGTGTATTCCACTCAGAGCAGAAAGGTCACGGCCCTGAGAGGCAGCGATTCTAGGCTCATTACACCACCAGCCCTATACTGATAGATTCAGAGCCCATGCATATTAGATCTCAAATTGCAAAAGTTGTAAAGGGTAGTTGCTGAGCCAGATCAAGAATGAAGAAAAATCATAATTGTGGAACTATGTGCAATGTCTTCCAGCATTGTTTAAAGCTATAAAGATAAAGCTACTTGTGTGGAAAAAAAGTGGGGGAATTTTAGAAAATACTCACCCAGTGTCACCATAAATTATTGCAAATTGAAACTTGAGAATATTCATAGCATGAACTCGAGAATGAAGGCTCTTTAGGTCTTCCTTCTCTTGGGGGCTGGGGGTAGGAGGGATGCAAAAGTATGCAAAAGTCTGACAATATTCTCTATAGCACTACGTGCAACCAGAAAACTGTCTCAAAAAGGTAGGTATGACTTTTAGGGATCAGGGCAAGAGGGAGATCACTATTCAACAGCATGAATATTCAATGTGCTCAAGGTTGGCAGTCATGGCTTCTGATGACAACAGGACAATCTATTGCAGGGCTGTTACCAGACTGCTCTATCTCCTTTGTGCTTTTTGAGAAATCCCCATGGAGTGTATTTCCATAATCATCCTGCTCTCTAGAGAAGCCTCCTTGTCAAGGTGTTAATTATGTTCTTTTTATTTAAAGGGTTCCCAAGGCAGCCAGTCCTATGGCCAGGTGAGACTTTTTGCTGAAATGTTTATTGAGCTTTTCTGTAGGAGCTTGTCTTCTAAATGGGCTTTAGGGCATGGGCAGTTTTTTTACCTTCTTGATGTTTCTGAGTGGTCCTTGATTTTGGTTTGTACCACTGAAATACCATGATGGAAAAAAGAACATAGTACAGAGGAACTTTAAGAGGAAATGGACTTTTCTGTTGCTGCTGTACTAAGACAATACAGCTTTGTTTACAAATATCTTACCTTCCTTACAGGCCTACAGACCTCAAGGTGGCAGTTCCTATGGCAGTTCCTACGGCCAGGTAAGCATCAGACAGAATAGAGCATTTCAGAAATGAAACACTGTAAAGGCACTTAGCAGTCCCTCAGAATTTGAACTTCGAAGGACAATTTTCTCTGAAAGCGTCTATTCTCACTCTTGTGCTACTCATTGATCTGGAATCCCAGTGTGTGAAATCATCACACTCAGCATCCTTGTGAGAGCCAGAAGATGGCTGCTCTGCATACTGCCCTGCATGGCTTTGGGATGTAGTTGCTTGCTGTTGCTAATGCAGGCTGGATCCCTTACTGAAAGGGAAGTAACCAAATGATGTCCTTGTCTTAGGGTGGACCAAGTTTCTCAGGCAGCAGCAGCTCCTATGGCCAGGTAAGCAAACTGGCTGTTCTGTAGAAAGTTCTTGCCTGATCTCTCTGTGACTGGCAGACTTTTGAGAGTGATGTTTCCCTTGGCAGTCTGTGCCTCAATTTGGGCTGTGGCTTCTGCTGAGAATAGGGCAATGTGCTGCACAGGTGCTCAGCTGTTAGCATACTGTTCTGTGTCCTTGGCACAGGAAGAACCTTTTAGGGAAATCCTGCATGCAGCTGTTATTTCCTGCTCTCTAAAGAAGCCTCCTTGTCAAGGTGTTAATTATCTTCTCTTTATTTAAAGGGTTCCCAAGGCAGCCAGTCCTACGGCCAGGTGAGACCTTGTTGCTGAAATGTGTTGAGCTTTTCTGTAGGAGCCTGTCCTGTAACTGGGCTTTGGGGTGGTTTTTGCCTTCTCAGTGTTTCTGAGCAATCCTTGATTTGGTTTGTACCACTGAAACACCCTGATGGAAAAAATAACATAGTAGAGAGGACCCTTTAATGGAAATGGGCTTTTCCTTCTGGTATTCTGTGATTCTGCTGCTGCTGAGCTGGGACTACGCTTATGCAGCTTAGAAATGCAGTTTAGAAATGACGCCTTGCCTTTCTTACAGGGCTCCCAGCCTCAAGGAGGCAGTTCCTATGGACAGGTAATTGTCAGTCAGAATAGAACACTTGAGAAAGTCAAGTATCATTGCCCTGAAAAGTTAGAAGATTTTAAAATATTCTGTTTTTAATTTGTGATGAATTTTTAACCAATATATCTCTGAATCCCTTTAAAATATTTTGTTGGGAATGGGACCGTTGTGTTTTTTATGGATAGATACAGGAATCCTAGATTTCCTCTGCTATCTTACCTTTACCATGGGTTTGGAACTTTATAAATTAATGGTAGAAAAAGTCTATTTGATGCAGTTCCCATTTCAGTTGATGACACAGTACAAATTTATAGTCAGTTCTTGCTGCCTCCTTTGCTCTCAGCGGTAAAAGTAGTGTTGGGACACTAAAGAACATGGGGCCAGGTTCTCAGCTGAAGGAAGAGTCGGTCTTGGAACCTGCAACAAATGAATGTCTACCTCCCTTCACAATTTTTATGTAAATTAAAGCAGCCCTATGATAGCTATGAATTTCGTCAGGATCTCTGTATCAGATAGCAAAGATCGACAGGATGGTTCAAATACTTTTTGGTAATCCTTGTCTTTATAACTCTCCCAGGCAGCTGGGCACAGGTCTGCATGCACATGAAACAACTACACTTTTTTGAGATTATATTGAAAGCAGATGGCAACAACAAATTATAACCACAGTAACTTTATATTACTGAGATTTTTTTTTTAAGTATGGTTATCCTTGGCTAACTTATTCAACCTGCCACTTTGAATTGTATTGGTTTGTTTCCAGTTTATGAACCTATATTTTTTCTAAGATTATTTCCTAATTTTTAAAAACTATTTTCCAAGCTAATTTTCTTTCAGAAGAAGGGAATTTTGCAACTGGAGCCAATGAAAAATATGAATATATTAAATCAGTATTCACCTAGTATGCAGTATTAGCCATCTAAGCCCATTGACTGAAAAACAGAAGAAAAAATACACATAATAAAAATTTTTTGTGTCCCTTCCTGGAAAACTCTTATAAGTTAGTGTCTGAGACAGATGGCAATCTACTCTATGATAGTCATTCAGTAAACATTGTGATCACCTACTGCTCCAGAATAAAAAATATCAAAATAACTCTAGTTAAGCAGTAGCGTCTGTACATTCTCTTATTCTGTTTTCTACCCCCAAAAATAGACATTAGAGAGGCATCTGCTTCACAAATATAGTAACTGTGAATCAATCATTAATTTCATACAGGGGTACCAGCCTCAAGGTGGCAGTTCCTATGGCCAGGTAAGCATAAGAGAGAATAGTGCATTACAGAAGCACTGTAAAGGCACTTAGCAATCCCTCAGAATTTGAACTTCATAGGACAGTTTTCTCTGAAAGTGTCTATTCTCACTCAGTATTTATGGTTGTGCTACTCATTGATCTGGAATCCCAGTGTGTGAAATCATCACACTCAGCATCCTTGTGAGAGCCAGAAGATGGCTGCTCTGCATACTGCCCTGCATGGCTTTGGGATGTAGTTGCTTGCTGTTGCTAATGCAGGCTGGATCCCTTACTTGAAAGGGAAGTAACCAAATGATGTCCTTGTCTTAGGGTGGACCAAGTTTCTCAGGCAGCAGCTCCTATGGCCAGGTAAGCAAACTGGCTGTTCTGTAGAAAGTTCTTCCCTGATCTCTCTGTGACTGGCATGACTGGCAGACTTTTGAGAGTGATGTTTCCCTTGGCAGTCTGTGCCTCAATTTGGGCTGTGGCTTCTGCTGAGAATAGGGCAATGTGCTGCACAGGTGCACAGCTGTTAGCATACTGTTCTGTGTCCTTTGGCACAGGAAGAACCTTTTAGGGAAATCCTGCATGCAGCTGTTATTTCCATAATCATCCTGCTCTCCAAAGAAGCCTCCTTGTCAAGGTGTTAATTATCTTCTCTTTATTTAAAGGGTTCCCAAGGCAGCCAGTCCTACGGCCAGGTGAGACCTTGTTGCTGAAATGTGTTGAGCTTTTCTGTAGGAGCCTGTCCTGTAACTGGGCTTTGGGGTGGTTTTTGCCTTCTCAGTGTTTCTGAGCAATCCTTGATTTGGTTTGTACCACTGAAACACCCTGATGGAAAAAATAACATAGTAGAGAGGACCCTTTAATGGAAATGGGCTTTTCCTTCTGGTATTCTGTGATTCTGCTGCTGCTGAGCTGGGACTATGCTTATGCAGCTGTTTAGAAATGACGCCTTGCCTTCCTTACAGGGCTCCCAGCCTCAAGGAGGCAGTTCCTATGGACAGATAATTTTCAGTTAGTCATTGGTCATTATACAGCATATATAGACTTTCCCATATATGTATTGAGAATTCTGTGGTTTCTTACTTGAAATAATATAGTAAGTAACTCTTTAGAACTAAGTCTTGTGAGCTTTTTCATATGGCTCTAGCAACAATTGGTTCACTGAAGCAGCACTTTCCCCTGTAGAAGGGAGTGCATGGGAGTGCAATCTGATCAATGTCAGCTTTTTGACACCCTTTAATATTCAACATACTCACTACTTTACCAGATAATTCACTGTAGGATATAGTTGAGTTTGAAGCAGCCTCACATCTAAAGCCCTTGAAAATTCATATCTGTGTTTGAAATAGAGAATAGGAATATTTGGATCATGAGCTATTATTTTATATTTTTTTTCAAGCAGGGTGGATCTGTTTCTTACGGTGGCAGCAGTGGTTGTGGACAAGTAAGACTTTTTCTCCAAACTATTTGAAAACTAGACCCAGCTTTCCTTGCAATAGTGATATGTTTTTAGTAATTTTTATAATGTTTGTTAGTTTGAAATCTATTGTTTTCATTGTTACATGAACTTAGCTAGCATAGAGGGCAAGAAAGGCTGATATTGTTGTCTGTTGTAATGAATATGAAGTGGCTGGTCCCATTTAGAGTTGCACATGGAAGACAATCTGTCTACTCAATAAGTATATAAAATCTTTGCTTGGGAATTTTTGGATGTTGCTCCCTTTATTTTCTCTAGAAAACAAGAGGATTGGAAAGTGGCTCAAATGGAATAAGAATTAAATCAGTAGTTTTCATCCTGGTTTTATTTCAGCTTGTATGTCTGAAATGATGTAAAGACAATGTCTTTGATGAGGTTCCAGGTGAAAGCGTAAAGGATAAGGCCAATAGTAAACCCATGTTTGAATAAATATATTGAGGAAAGCAACCAGAATGATAGTATAAAAGCAAATATTTTTAGCAGAAATATTAGGGTTGATGTAAGTTAGGTGTGAATGGAAATGCATCTGAAAGCATCACAAGGAGCAGTGCAACAAGAACATAGTTACCAGCAATGAAAATGATAAACACTGAAGAATGGGTGATTTCTGCTAAGGGGTGTCACAAGTTGACTTATCAAGAGAAGACCTGTGCTGTAATCATGGGACGGTGACAACCAGGGTAGAACTCTTTCTGTGTGCTGTTATCACAAAATATACCCAGGCAAATGAACGGCTCTGAGCAGAAGCCTCGCCTAAAATCCATGGTGATGAATCTAGCAAGAGATTGATGGTCACTTTTAGATAGGTGGTCACCCAAACAGTAACAGTTCCTTCCAAAAACCCCACCAGCAACTCATCTTTACCAATCAAGAGGAGCTAGGATGATATAGAGAGACATCAATTACCAACCTACCTCGTTCCGTGTGGCTCACAAGTATTCATTTGATCATCTGTGTGAAAGTGTCTTGATGTTTGTATGGGAATGTGAGAGTGACAGAGGGTAAAGCCACACACTTAAAGGGTTAAATAAAATTAAACTCAGTCTCTGTAAAGTTATACGTTGAGGTTTGTTACACTAATTCTCACACAGGAAATTTTAAGGAAACTACTTTGCAAGAGAAATGGCATTTACCTTTTTGTTTATTTGGTTTTTGACAGGGTTACTCCTATGATAGCAATCCCTGCCACCAGGTAAATGGTCTTTCTCCTCTTATTTTAAGATGCAACTGAAACTATTTTTGCCACTAATCCAATTACTCCCCAATTCAGATTCATATTGCACAAATCCATGTAATCTTATGAATTTTGAGATTAGAACTCACTATTTGGAGTCTTTTTTGCCTCTTTTTTCTTGCATTACATTTTGAAATGTCTAATTCTGTAGGACATTAAGGCCACATTCTAAAAAGAAGAAGTCTGCTGCAGAATTCTTTAACTGGCATGACTTTAATCAGGGCTGGAGATCACCAGCTTCTCTCCTCCTATCAAAAGCCAGAAAATATTTTAGGACTGCCACTTGAGGTCCCTGAAACAAACTGAGTTTGTGCCGTGAACTATAGATGGAGCTCTACAAACCACTATCCTAAAAGATGCCAGCTATGTTAAATGAAGCCATCTCTGTGATGTTAAAAATTAGGCAGAAGAAGGCAACTGATGATTTCCTTTTTATTAATGATACTTTTAAAAATTCTTACTGAGTTTTTACAAGAAACAGAAGAGTTGGATAGATTACTGGCTTCAACAAATGCTGTGTTTTAGCAATATAAATGTATACTATATTTATAAATATGCAAACAACATAGCAACATAGATGTTGCTACAATATATGGTTATACTGTGGTACAGTATATACAATGCACTGTCTGTAATACATTATTGTAACATGAAAGAATTATATATTAAATAGGTATATATTTTATAATAGCTTTTATTTTTTTCTAAGAGGACCTATTTCTTCTTAAGACTAAAGAAAATGCTGACATTTTGTTCCAAAATTTTCTAGAACATTGAAAGATAATACTTTTCATTTAATTTTTCTTTGACTGTTCTGAATGAAGCCTCAGTCCCATCTTAGCAAATGGCAAATATCCCACTCACTTCAATAGTTCAGTATTTAACTATTCTTATTCTGCACTTTTGACACTAATACTTCTACAAATGTCTTTTCTGATTTCACTGGAAGGAGTTGCATTCCTCTCTACAGAGGGCACATTAAAACATACTGAGTGTTTTATTTAAAACCTTTTCCTCAAGGCCGCTGTATCTCACCGGTCACAGCTTTCTGTGCAATAATGCTGCCAGGAGAATTTGTATGAATTAATTCCATTTGTATAGATCAGGTTTTCTACAGGAGAAAAGAAGATACATTCTCTAGGGAGTGTTCAGAATGGAACTCATCTGTGCACTAGACATTACTTGAAGTTAAACGTTTGAGGTTCCTTGATTTATGTCTCATTTAGTATTTACCATTGCATTACTGGCAATCTGTGCTCATTGTGTTAGAAATTATATCCATGTTGTATATCTGCCTCTGCTTCTTCTCTTCCTAAGCAAGTATCATAGCTTTCATCAAAAATATTCCATGGCCAAACACTGAGTGTCTAAAGTATTTTTGTCTGATTTACAGGGTGGATCACAGGGTGGTCAGGTGAGTGTATTTTTATTATCCATTGGTAAAAATGTTTAAAGCAATTCTAACCCACACTAGTTTTCTTGCTCATGGGGATACAGACTCTTCCAGAGTCTCTCTGTGCCCAGCCTGTAAGTCATTCTCTGCAAACACACTTTTTATCAGCTCTGAAATTCCACTTACATAAAAGTGGAAGCTGCATAGACTTCCACAGAACTCAGCAACCTATGATAGCTGTATGCACTCAGATAAAATTCCGCTCTCCGGCATTATGACTTGCTGTTTTGTTCTCACAGGGTGGTTCATACTCCTCACAAAACTACGGTGGTAGCCAAGGAAATATTGCCCCCTCCAGAGATTTTATGATGGTTTTAACTTCTATGATGACTGATCAATATCTGATCAGCAATATGGTGACGTAAATTCTAATTATTTTGTTGTTGTTTCTTAGCAGAGTGGATCATCGTCCTCCCAAAATTATGGTGATAACCAGGTAAGTAGACCTTGATTTTCTCCTGGTAAGAATTTTTATAATTTTTGATAATTTATCCAGATACCTTGAAAATTGTATTTTTTCAAAAGAATCCTAGGCAGTTGTTTATTCCAGGTTTACAGCATTTGAACCAAATCACAACTTCTTCTGAAACAGAGTTTATATTTGTTTGTTTTATAGGATGGCTCCTACTCACAAAACTATGGTGGGGGCCAAGTAAGTAATACTCTATTTCACTACTTATACATCACTTCATATAAACTTCAGCCTCTGCTCAAAATCAGGATTTTTATATTCTAACTTTATCCAATTTTTATTGGGTTTTTTGTTTGTTTTAAAGGGAGGATCATCCTCAGACACCTATTATGAGGTAAGTAGTTCTTTCTTTCTCCGTCTTTTTTCCTTACATATTATTTGTAGTCCCTGCATCAACTTTCTCAAAGATTTTATAAAGCATAACTGTTTCTGTGCTCTTCGTGGTTTGGTTTTGTTTAGTTGGGTTTTTTTTTTCTTTACTGAAGATTGGAACATTTCCTGTCAGCCACTGTTGCAGCTATGGATTTGGCTCCTTTTTGTCTTATAAAAACCCTGATTTAATTTAACTCAGATTCTTTGCATGAGCTTCTCTTCTGTCTTGTAGAGTAAAGAGGAAAGTGTATTTCTAGCAGTTCATTTCTGTGAGGAAATAACTGGTATCTGCTGTCCTTCTAGGACTCACAGGATTCCTCATATGATAATAATCCCAACGCTTGTGATGATGTGAGTATGCTTTCCCTAGGATATTTTCATCACATTTTTCATGTAGATGAGAAAATACTGCTCTGCTAGATGCAGTCTTTGGAGTAGAACGATTCAGAAAGAATGCTGAGTTTCCACACTACCAAATGTTTCAGCAACTGCCTCTTCTTCTGAAAATATATATGCTTACAAATACAGTTAGTGCTTTTAAATGCAATTAACTTGATGAAATGAAATATGAATAAAAACACTTCAATGGCTTTGCAGTAACAGATACTTTCCTCAAAGTCTAAGGGTACATTTTACATTAACTAAAAAAACAAAAATCCCTGCAAGGGAATCTTTAAGTCCATACA
Organism: Hirundo rustica; assembly: GCF_015227805.2. Taxonomy (NCBI): domain Eukaryota; kingdom Metazoa; phylum Chordata; class Aves; order Passeriformes; family Hirundinidae; genus Hirundo; species Hirundo rustica. Next base: position 18,952,619 of record NC_053458.1, read on the forward strand.
GTGAATGCAAGAAGTGACAGATATTCCACTGTTTTTCATGTTACATTTGTACCCATCTAAGGTTGTTATTACAATGCTCTTCAGACTGGAAGGGTAAAATTTTGAACTAATTTAGACAAAACTGTGGAGAATGGGAGCAATAAGTGGTGTTTTGTTATGTCTGTATGCAGTATCAGAAATTATTAGTTTTCTTTAGGCTTACTTTATTTAAACAATTCTTTAAAAATGAAATAATGTATTCTTTTCCAGAATGACAGTACCTACAGTACCAATAGCCAGGTAAGTACTTTGTTTGTTCTGTAGTGTTCAAATTCTAATGATTAATGATGGTGTTAGTTACTGAACACTTCTTTATTAGACCTGTGGACCTTTAGTATATGATTGCTTTATAACACTCTTTAAAAAGTTAATTATTTCTCTGTTCTCAAGGCTGCTGCACAATTACTTCAAATGGCACAATACTTCTAAGAATATATACTGATACATTTTCTTTATAATAAATCCACTTTTACTGGATATTTTGGGAATTAATCACCTGAGTACATGAGGCACATAGCCATCTCAAGATTTTCTCACTCATTCAGATTTAATGTCACATGTGCTGCTGTTGCAAAGTAACATTTTTAATGGGTATTACCCAGTATTACTCTCTCTGTCAAGACTTTCCATCTGTCCTGCAAGCAGAAACTGTGATTAACATGAATAGATTGTGACCAAGCAAATACACTGTTGCAAAAATAAATTACATTTTCTCCACTTGTTTTTCTGTTCATAGAAAAGCTTTTTCCATCTGTCACAGCCTCCTTTTGTTTTGCTGCCATCTACAGTAACATTCTGTCATCAGCTACTCGCCTTTTTAGTTCTCAGTCCTTTACTATTCTGCTTCATTGTTTTCCCTATTTTTCCTCTGTAGTGCTTAAGTACTGCACCAAACGTATTCTAGAAAGTACAGAGGCCTTTTGAAAACATCTTTTGTTTTGGCTTGTATTTACCTTGAACGCATTGCACTAGGTTCAATTCAAAATTATCCAAAAAAAAAAAAAAAAAAAAAAAAAAATCCTTCATCAGCAAGCCCTGTTTAGGAGCCTCCTCACTTCCTCCTTTGCCAAGGAAAGATGTTAGTATTCCCTTGGTTATCTCTATCTAGGCTGTATGGCATTGTAAAAGAGTTTGCTTCTAAACTTTCTCACAAAGAAGGATGGGGAACACTAAAAAAAAGAGAGAGAAAGGATCCTTATACAGATTCTAAACTAAATTACAGTGCTTCAGCTGAGGGAGACTCCCCTAAGCAGGAACTTCTGTTGAAAGAGAGAAACTGAAAAGAAAGAATATGCTTTTTAAGACTCTTACTGCTGATAAAATGAAATCTCTGGACATTTGCCTTTTCCAAATATCACCTTGACAAGCAGTAGATTTTTGCTAAAATATTTCGTGTAGACAGCTACAGCTATCAAGTACTAACAGGCTTGTGGCTCCTTTGCAGCGTTCTGGTTGTGCGAAGAAGAAGGTTGTTGTTGCCCGAGTAAGTAACACTTTTTTTCTTTTACTTTCTGCCTGCTTATAGGATTTTAGTCCTAACTATACCTAATCTGTCTTAATTATACTAATTTTTCCCTAATTATGTTTATAGTAGTTAAAATCATCCTTCATAAGGGAAAAGTAAAATAAAATTAGGGTATTTGCTCTTTGGATAAATCTTTTTAAAAAAGTATATATGTGGGGGGAAAAAAAAAGAAAAGAAAAAAGACATGAAAATCTTGCTTTGAAGTATAGGGCAGCCCAAAATCCTGTTCTTCATTAAGCACATTCAGAGTTGGTCCAAGCTAAAGTTAAAATTCAATGAGTATCATACAAAGGTCAGCTAATATTTTAGCTGAAGAAAGATGGAATAATAACATTTCCTAATTTATTATGCTGAGTGGTTGTGTAGCAGATCCAGATATCTGTACTGTATAGTTGCAAGTCAGACTCAGTAGTGGCCTATAAAAATTGTGTGCAAACAGCCTTTTATCTTATAACAATGCATTCCTACACAATGTACACAATAACGGGTCTGGAGCACTTATAAACAAATAATATGGAAAGAAAAAAAGACCTATCACTGATTATAGAAATTTCATCTCCTAATTGTAAATGTTATTGCTTTTACAGGACACATCACATGTTTTGAGCAGAAGAGCCTACGATGTACAGGTAAAACATTCCTGTCCCCTTTTCTGAGCTACTGCTGGTAGTAGTAAGCTTATAGCTCCTTGTGTATTACCCACAAAAAAGGAGGATCTAGCATCCACAAAAAAGAACTAATTCTCTTTAGGATTAGATAGTTCTTTCCTAATATAACTATGTATTTTATTTATTACCCTTACAGATATGTGTCATTTTTTTGTTTTTTTACAGAATGCATCTTCTCCTTCAAATAGCAGCCACTCTGACATGCAGGTAATAATGTACTGTCAACTGCATGACATCAAGGAGCTTTCTGATAACTTTTAAAATGAAATATAATTTATGTTCCAGTAATTTTTCTGTACTGAAGGATGCTATTTTGATTTGAATTTTCCCTATAATATTATAATTTTGCAGTTGTAAATAGTGATATTAGGCCCAGAATATACAGTTTCTTCTGTTCCTTCACCTCACTAAGCAGGTAAGAATTGCAGGTGTTTCTATACATAACATTCTGTAAAATTAATTTCAAAAACACAAACTAAATAATTTCAGATTCTTATTTTAGAAACATTCTTGCATTCTTAATTGTAATGGCCATACACATAATTGTTTCATTTTGCATTTGGTAGGAAGGTACATCTTAGGGATTACGTGCTTCTGTTACAAAAGTAGGTCCAACTTTCATATTCTGTAGGATTATTTACTGCTGCAGCAGTGTTTATTTAGAGAATTATGTGAAATTTAACTGATCCCCAGAGTGGGATCAGTTCTGGTTCTCTTAATAACTTGGACTGGTACCCATCAGCTTCCCAGGGGTCTGAAATCCTGCTACACCCAGCATCATGTAGATTTAATAGTAGCTTAGTCCTCTGTCTCAGAGAGTTTGAAGTTTAATTCAACATTGCAGACAGATCTCTGAGCTCTGGAAGGTAACAGTTTTTTTAATTAGTTTCCCTAATGCCCATTCCCTGTGAATTGTATCAAGTCACTTAATTAGCTTTCATCCTAATTTATGTTTTCACAATAATTCAACAGGTTATGTTCATTGGTGCAGGAATAGAGTTTGTAATAGCATTTCTCACTGCATAGTTTTATACTTAAAATGCTAATAAAATGCTTTAATAAAATATAATTGTTTTCTTCACAGGGTGGATCATTTATTGCAACCAGTGGATCAAGTAATCAGGTCAGGATTTTCTTTATTTTTAACTAGACTTGTTCAGATAACTTCCTAGTAACGAAATTAATTCAATTCAGAAATCAGAGTTTAAGTAGTTTTACATGGAAGATTGGTGATGTTATCCATTAATTTGCAAATGAAGTGACCCTATTAAGTTCATCAGAAATGGCTCTCTGAAAACACTTTTTAGCACTGTTTCAATATAAAATGTGTTTTATGGGTGATAGCCCAATGGGATACTCCTGACTACCCTGATATTTCTCTCTTGCTGAGGCATTTGCCATTGAGAGATCCCACTGAGAGAAGCACTCAGTCTGACTTCCAAAGCAAGTACTAACTGCACACATCTGGGCTGTTTCCTCGTTTGTTCTAGGTAACAGCAAAGGTCTCACCTTCTCTGTAGTCCCTAAACAGTTTTGCAGCTGAAATAAGATTTTATTTTAAATTTCCACAAAGCAATAACTTTTTTTTTTTAAAATTTTTTTTTATTTTTTTTATTTTAAATTGGTAGGGTGGTTGCATTTGTCCTGATGGAAGCAGTGGTCATAGACAGGTAATTATTCTTCTGAGTTTATACTTCCTTCTACATAATGTAGTATTTTGAATTAATCACCTTGTAAATATGGACATTTGGTTAAGACTAATGGTGATTTCCTTAATATTGGTTGAACTATGTACAATCAAATGAAAGAATGAGTTTCACTTAACTGCATAATTACCATTTGACCACTAATTTTCTGTAACTCTGCTTGGTGATCCACATGCTCTGTCACTTGACTATTACGTGCCCATTGTAACCACAATACTCAGTACTCAGTTGCATCCAGCTTAGTTTCCTTGTCTTTCTCACTGGTGCAACAAAATACTATGACTGAAAATACCAAAAGTTGATAAATATTTCAAAATATAATCCCTTAAATCAACACTTAAATGGTTCTTTCCCCTAAAGAGAATCACTGAAATTTGAATGTCAGTTGCACTTTTCTCTTAGGCAATGCCTCTGGGCCAGGAAAAAGGCATGGAATGTGCTTATGTGAGCATTATAGACTAGCTTTACCATGCTTTTGGCTTTTGAATTCACCTTGGATTTTAAAGCAACCTGTCTTCTACCAGGTTACATATTTCTGAATCTTTTATTGAAGCTGTATTTACATAAACCTATTTGAATGATGTAGTGTTTTTTAGTTTTCGATTTCAACAAGAAGCATTTTGTGAGTTATTCTTTCTGCAAAAGCCCCCAGGCTATTTAAACAAACTAAATGTATAAAAAAACTACTGCTTTCTGAATTTCACTTCATTAACTTACAACGTAGCGAGAGCAATTTTGGTCAGGTACATTACCACCTCTTTCATCTAATTGAGGCTAAGCAGTAATCATGCCTACCTGCTTTAAAATATGAACTAGTCTATCAAAAGAAATAATACTGAAACTTAATTGAGGATAAACCTTTTTAGTTGTTGCATGACTGTATAAAAAATCCATTTATAAGGAAAAAGGTGGAGATCTTAATGCAAGTTTTTTTCATTCTAATAAACATTTTTCTTTGCATGCTTTAATTGTTGCAAAAAAGAGTTTTTAACAGAAATCTAGCACAGCTTGGTTGAGGACAGTGTATTTAGTTGCTATCAACAAAAAATTTTAACATGAAGAAAATAAGATGTCAAAATTGGACAGATTAGAAAACCAGTTCTCAATGCAGATGTGTCAACTTTGATACACAAGAGACTTATTTTCCAATTTGCCATTGTATCAGCTGATCAAATTAATTTATGATAAGTTATGTAGCAGTAGACCTGATCTTTGCTGGTCTTACCTTCATATTCTGTCCATGTCTACATATGGCAGCTGCAGCTCTTACAGTAGCATGTAAACATATTGGCCATGATAGATTACATTCTAATAATAATTAAAACAGCAAGGTAGATGTAGATGTATACTACAAATAAACTACTATCCATAAATCTTGCATAAAAGAGAGAGTCTTCTGCTTCCTAGGGAAATGGTCACAAGCCTGACAGTGTTTAAGAAGTGTTTGGACAATGCTCTCAGGCACATGTTGTGTCTCTTGGGGCTGGTCCTGTGCAGGACGAGGAGTTTGACCTGATAATCCTTTTGCATCCCTTCCAATTCAGTTGATTCTGTGATTCCTTGAAGGTCCTTCAGCACACGAGAAAAACTCTTGCAAAAAGCTTTCTTTCAGATTTAAAAGGTGTGAGTCACACAAAATTCTCTTCAAACTTGGAGAATATAATAAATTAAGAGTCAGAGCTATACATATTTAAACCATCTTGTTTCAAAGGAAAAAATGGGTTTATTTATGTGGATCCCCAAATTCCTCACACTGCAATTATTCTGCTTTTTCTCCAAGCTTCATTTAAAGACAAGATCTTAGACTACAAACTGAGAGGAAGAAGTCTAACCATAGAGTAATACTTCCCCTGTTTTGTAAATGAGGGGGAGATGGCAGTTATAGTGAATGTCAGGAACTGGTAAACAGTCTTCTCTTGGAGCAGTGAGCTCGAAAATATGCTCTCTTAAATACTCTTTACACTTTGGAAGTCCAGTATTCTGGCAGTTTTTAAAAAGACCATCAAGGTCATGATCATCTATAAAAATAGATAGAGTTTGCAAGGTATGGTATAGGATTCCATGATTAAAAAGAGTAAAACTAAATGTTAGTACTGCTTTCAGATCTTTTAACCTGAACAGGAAATAACAGAACCTGCTACAGGTTGCCTTATCTCTTAAAAAAAGTACGAACCAGCATTCTCTTTTGATGGTTGCTGTAAAGTTTTATTTGAAAGAATAGAGACACAGTAGACTCATTTATGTAAATGTGTATTTGCAAGAAAATAGCTAGTCTGTGTTTTCATTTCAGGGAGCCCCAGGTTCTTCATACAGCACATATTCTGGTAACCAGGTAAACATTCAGATAAAGTGCCCTATTCAGAAACTCCATCTAAAACCTTCCCTGAAGGAGTAGCCAGTTATAAACCAGTAACCCATTCTGTCTTCTGCACAGGGAGGGCCTTTCTTCTATCCTGGAGGATCCTATGGACAGGTAGTAGTTCTTCCTCCCTCACCAGGATAATACAGAGCCCCATCCTCCTGGTTCCTGCAGGCCAAATATTGTGGGTGCTATGACATACCAAAATGACAGACCTGACAGTAGTCCCTTAGAGCAGAAAGAATAAATTAGCCCTGATGTAACCTGGTGGTGTGAGTACAGAGAACAGTACAGAATGGTCTCTGCAGTTTCTTTGCAGAATTCAAGTTTCAGAAAGGGTGAAGTGAGAACCAGATGTGCAGGTATTTAAACTCTCATCTGCAAGAAAATAGCTGGTCTGTGCTTTTCTTTCAGGGTGGACCAGGTTCTTCCCACGGTTCTTACTCTGGCAACCAGGTAAATATTCTGGTCACTGTGTCTGCACAGGAGCAGCCTAAAAGTATTCTTTGAGAGAACATTCAACTACAAACCAGTAAATGTCTTTACTTTCTCTGCAGGGAGGGCCTTTCTTTTATCCTGGTGGATCTTATGGACAGGTAGGTGCTCTTTTGTGTTTGTAGACACAACACACTGCTTTTATCTCCATTCCTATATTCCCCAGGTAGTGGCTGCTGTGAAATGTAGCACACAAGTGTTGAGTCTATCATAACACCTAATAATTGTATCAGCTGTCTGTACCTTACAACATGAAATCTGTCAGAGAAAAAGAGTAAATTGTCTTACAACTTCCATAGAATGATCTTTCATCTAACTAAATTTAGTGATAAGAAGTCCTTTCTTGTTTAACAGTATTGGCCTATAGTGAGATTCAGATACATTGGTATTTACACTGTGCTGTTTGCAAGAAAATAGCTAGTCTGTGTTTTCATTTCAGGGAGCCCCAGGTTCTTCACACAGCACATACTCTGGTAACCAGGTAAACATTCAGATAAAGTGCCCTATTCAGAAACTCCATCTAAAACCTTCCCTGAAGGAGTAGCCAGATATAAACCAGTAACCCATTCTGTCTTCTGCACAGGGAGGGCCTTTCTTCTATCCTGGAGGATCCTATGGACAGGTAGTAGTTCTTCTTCCCTCACCAGGATAATACAGAGCCCCATCCTCCTGGTTCCTGCAGGCCAAATATTGTGGGTGCTATGACATACCAAAATGACAGACCTGACTGTAGTCCCTTAGAGCAGAAAGAATAAATTAGCCCTGATGTAACCTGGTGGTGTGAGTACAGAGAACAGTACAGAATGGTCTCTGCAGTTTCTTTGCAGAATTCAAGTTTCAGAAAGGGTGAAGTGAGAACCAGATGTGCAGGTATTTAAACTCTCATCTGCAAGAAAATAGCTGGTCTGTGCTTTTCTTTCAGGGTGGACCAGGTTCTTCCCACGGTTCTTACTCTGGCAACCAGGTAAATATTCTGGTCACTGTGTCTTCACAGGAGCAGCCTAAAAGTATTCTTTGAGAGAACATTCAACTACAAACCAGTAAATGTCTTTACTTTCTCTGCAGGGAGGGCCTTTCTTTTATCCTGGTGGATCTTATGGACAGGTAGGTGCTCTTTAGTATTTGTAGGGGTAACAGACTTCCTCTCTTTTTGCTCCTATTCTGTCCTTGAAAGATGGAAAACACTTTCTTGGGAGAATCAAATTAATCAGCTTTTCTTATTTTCTGTGCAGGGAGGGTCTTCTAGTTATGATGGCGGCAGTGAATCCTATGGTCAGGTAAATACTCTTTCATTCCTCTTTGTGTAAATGTTGCTGAGGGCCAAAACCCTGGGTGAAGTAAATATACAGCTATATCTGTATTTTGGCTCTCACTCTATTCTAATGAAAGTGATCTTTTCTTTGAGGAATGACTAAATTTGTATATACCTTTAACTAAGAAGCCTGAAAATTTATAGGGAAGTAAAAGGTGGGGTGCCTCCAACCTTTAAGGCTTTTTCTTCTCAACAGTGCTAGCTTTGAATTAACTACAAGATGAAGGCTTTTTCAAAAGTGGAAATAGAATTTGCGTTAAAAAATATGTAACATTAATTTTTTACAGTGTCATAACTCTGTGTTACTTAACAGTTCCAATAACTAAGTAAATAATCATATTTTTTAAATCTGCCAGAAGAAGATCTCTACAGTAAGCATCCCCCCCACCCCCCAAAATATGTCTGTTTACAATATGAAAATTATTTATGTTTTTTGGACAGGGTGCCTCTTCTACATATAGTGGCTCTGAGACTTATGGCCAGGTAAATGTTATTTGTCTCCTACATCAAAAGCTTAAGCTTTCTGTGTTGGTTCTTATCTTTCACTTATTTTTAAGTGACAATGACCATGAAAATACAATTTTAACTTTTGTTTCTCTTTATCTTTGTAACAACTCAGTGTTTCCATAATGTAGACAGCATGAGGCACTATGTATGCTGTTTTTAACTGTGCCCTGTGCCTACTTGATGCTTTAACTACTTTATTGTTCATATGTTAGCTCATGCAAAAGGAAAATATTTTGTGCATTTACTTTACACATCTTACTTATGCAGAAGCTGTTGAAAGTTTAAGTAATGTGATTTTTTTAATATAAAGAATGATAACTTTGTGAATTAAATTCATTAAAAAGAATTGCTTTATAAAAATGCATGTTTGCAAGGAGGGGTTTTTTCCCCAGCCTCTTCTGCTTAAGCAACAGGTAAAGTTACATATTTTATCTTTTCTTGCATATTCCTTAGTTTAGGTAAAATTGGAGATTCTAAGAGCTTAGTTAGTTTTATTCTTCTATTTTATATTCCCCACAGTTAAGAACATGTAAGAGTCCTTTTTACATGAAAATAAATGTTTTTGCATTATTTTGCAGGATTCACCTTCCATGGGAAGCAGTGAAACTGAATATAGTGTAAGAATTTCTTCTCAATATCAACCTCATTATTCACTACCTTTTAAAGTACCTTTACCTTATCTGATGTCACATGATTTTGCTATACATGATAAGGACTTCACAAATTAAAATTGCAGTTACAACAGTTCTGACTTCTAACAATCAAACATTTTTTGAATTCATTGTTAGAAGTGGCAATTATAAAGAAAGCCCTTTTTATTTCACAATTTCCATCAAAACTCAATATTAGTACATGACTACTTCCCTCTTTCCATCCACAATTCACACTATACTTCATTTGTTTTTCCAATGCCAGACGTAAAAGATTCAAGTTCCTTCATCTATATATTGCATAGGAACTGTTTCCATGTAGTGTGGTGAAAACCGCTTTTCTTTAGAAGATGCCTTTTCTCCTGACTAAAATATATTTCCTATTAATTCTGCTGAAGCTGTTTATAAAACTTGACAATTCTAAAGTTAGTAGGAAGTTGCTTTCTGCAAGTAGTTATAAATTCAGCTGTGCACGTTAGCCACAAGTATATTATGTTGATAGCTTCAGTGGTGTTTGTGTACCCAATCTTCTTATGGATATTCGAGAAAGCTAAAGCATGATACTACAGAGGGCCCCAAAAGCCCTCCGAAAGAAACTAAGGTGTAACAACATACGTGTACCACATCTTAGTGTTAAAATACAACAAAAGCTTTTAAAAGGCTGATGTTTTCCCCTGAAACATTCTGGAGGAAATAAAATAGATTGAGATGTGACCTCATTCCTTTATTTCACTATATCAGGATTCAGCTTTCAAGATAAAGAAATGCCATTGTCCAGAAATGAGCAGAGAAAGAACTAGTAGACTGCTTATCCTACAGCCTACATCTTCAACCTTCCCACAGGCAGTACCTCCCCCTTGCTTAGAAAGAAATAGTAATATTTGCCTTGGCAATAACTTGATTCTGATATTTTTTAGGATTCCTCCTCACCGTCTGGTAGCCGCCAGAGTGAACGGGTAAGCAATCCTCCCTTTCTGTATTGCCACGTGCCAGCCCCAGTGCTTGGTAACCGCAGCACCTAAATTACACCTCCTGTGCAAACCCTGAGGCTGTTCCAGAGTGGGACAGAACGTCCTCAAGCACAGTGGGAATGAGGATATGGCTGAAGAGTTAAAGTACTGCTAGAAATCCCAGCTGATGCTGAGGTGTGCTCTTGAATCTCAAACTCACATCACAAATGTGATAGCACAATTCACTTGTTCAGGTCCTTGAGCTTTTTAAATCATTGCTTGGCTGCAAAGGGCTTCAATACCAAGATTTGTCCAGCACTTATTCAAAGTGCAACCCTTTGCTTTTCTGTGCTGTATGACTTAACGAAGGCTTCCATTTTCCTATCATTCTTTCATGGCACATACTGTATTTATTCTAATGACACAGACTGAGAAATTATTTTGTTGGAGATATAACTCTTTCAACTTTTGTATCCTAGAGAATATCTCTCACCAAAAGAGCAATTATTAGTAGTCATGAAAGGGCATGTTCTGTTTTACACAGAAAGACAGCACATTTTTTTTTCTTTTTCTTGAACAATCCATGACAGAAAATTAAGGAATGTGGAGAAGTAAGGAGGAGTGTTTATCTTCCACTCTGATCTTTCCAGTTTTTGGGGTTTGGTTTTTTCATGTAATTTCAATACATTTTTCCAGGATTTTTATTCCCCAGGAGGCAGCCAGTCAGGTGGACATGTAAGCATCTATTTTATTTATTATTTGCAGTTCCCTTCAAAAATGGCTGTACTATTTAAAAATTATCCCAATGAGTAAATGACACCAAACCATTTCTTTCCTGGAATTTCTCATGACATCTGGCATCATGTCTTGTGAAATCAAATTACAAATTGTTTGAATTTAAAACAAAATAAAAAATGTTGTGTGTATAACAGTCTTGTTCTCCAGAAGCCATTTCAAAGAAAAACCAATTGGGTCTTCTTTTTGCAGGGGTCATCTTCTCAAAGTGGTAGCTACTCCAGTGGACAGGTAAATCTTTTTATTTTTTACCTCAAGTATCTGCCATACAAAAGTTTGAGGCCTCATATTGTATTACAGCAATTTTTAATCTGTGAACAAGATTGATACGTTCATCTTTACATATCTCTATGTAAAAGTCCAAATGCAAGCAGAGTAGTCAAACATACAATTCATGTATTAACTGATGTTTTAACACCGGGAGAAATGAAAGTAATAAATATTTGGTATTCATTTATATATTTTAAACATAAAGTAAGTGATTTTTATTTTTTTCAGGACTCGTCCTCATCTGGAAGCAGCCAGTATGGTGGGCAGGTGGGAAATTTTCTTCTTTGTTGTTATTGTGAGGGGGTTTTCCCCCAATGTACATATTTCAAGAGAATATTGCCAGACTGGTAATACCTAAGTTTCCAGACTACTTTGGAAACTTATTTAGACTATTTTATTCTCATTAATCTTTCTATAGATAAAATTGCATTCCCAACCAAATAGATCTTTTCAAGCGTAGTTAAACAAGTAAAAGACAATACTTTGTATTTAAATGCACGTGTCAAAGAAAAATTTATAAATGAGAATGTAACCCTTACAGGGTTCACCTTCTGCAGGGGGCAGCCAGTCTGGTGGACAGGTATGAATTTCTTTCTACACACTCTTCATCTGGGCTTGTGTCAGGCACTCAAATTTACTCCTCTTATCTTTCCTTCATAAGAACTGTTTTCCTTCACCACTCTCCTCTTTGCCCAAAGCCTCAGCAGCACATTGTTTTCTTTTGCCAGGTTCTTTAGACATCCTGCAAGCCAGAGTAGCCAGCAGTAACTGTTTGGCATGTGTATCTCAGCTTCTGTACCTTCTTTGCTGCTAAACAAGTTTCATGCTTATTGAAAGTGGAAAGTGAGACACTGAATGGTGAACTCCTGGCCACCTCTCAGTTAGTTTTATCACATAGAAATCACCTGTTTCTGTGTCACCTGTAACATGAAACAGTACTGCGTGTACTCCAGGTGCTCTGGCCTGTTTAGAAAAAAAAAATATACTCGTAATTTTTTACTCGTCCTTTTGATGAGTAATGCTTTTAAGGTAAAAATTGTAGGTAAGAAAATTTGAAGATATAAAAATTAGCATTTTGTTGCCCCATCGGAGCAGTAGGTGCAGAAATAGTTGCACAGGATGAAATAGACTCAGTTCTAGAAGCTGGGTAGTTAAACTGTAGCTTTATGGTTGGCATGCCTGGGAGGGTAGAAGTAATTTGAGTTGTAACTAGAATCCATTTCAGTTCTGTGCTCTTGATATCTTAAATACTTTCTGCATTCTTTGCAGGCTGGATGTGATTGTTCCGGGGGAAGTTCTGTAAGTGTTATTTGTTCATTATGCATTTTCTTTAACTAAACTGTTGAACTGGAAAATTATGTGAGATCCTATTTATTTCCAAGTGAATTATTTGAAGGCACTCTTAATTCTACATTCATTGCTCCTTTGGTGACTTAGATGGTTCTGATATGGTAGGAGTTATTTCTCATTATGCCAAGATTCAGCGTTACAGAATCATTGAATCATTTAGGTCGGAAAATGCCTTGAGTCCAAGCGTTAACTCAGCATTGCCAAGGTCACCACCAAACCACGTCCCTAAGTGCCACATGTACGTGTCTTTTAAATACCTCTGGGCATGGTGATTCAGCCCCTTGCCAGAAACCTCTCCAGTGCTTGATAACCCTTTCAGTGAATAAATTGTTTCCTAAAATACAAACTAAGGCTCCCCTGGAGCAGATTGAGGCAATTTCCTCTTGTTCTATTGCTTGTTACTTGAAAGAGGGGACCAACCCCTCAGGGTCCCCCTTTTGTCCAGACTAAACAAGCCCAGCACCTTCAGCTGCTCCTGACAAAACTTTTACTCCTGACCCTTAAACAGCTCCATGTGCATTTTTGGACACAATCCCAGTGTCCACCTTGTAGTGAGGGGTCCAAAAGTGAATCCAGGACTCAAGGTGGCAGCCTTATCAGACTCCCTCAGTGTAAGGGGACAATCACTTCCCTTATGCTGCTTTCTGGCCACATTATTTCTGATAAAAGCCAGGAAGCTCCAAAGTTGGCAGTGAATTGCATTTCTGAACAGTGATGTCAGTTGCCATACAGTATGTACAGAGATGTGTATCTCTTCTCAAAAAACCTCAAAAAGATTGCATTAAATAGCAGAATTGGTTGACAAAAGATCTATCATGAAAAAAAGCTAAAATAAAATCAAGTCAACAAAAGTGCCAATCATAAAAATTTGTATCATAACCCATTGTTTAAAAATTTAAAGCAAAACCAAAACCTGAAACTTCTCACTTGTGCTTTTAAGTCCATATGAAATTATTTAAGGACTATGAAATAGGGCAATCCCTGCTTTCCAAAGGAAATAATACCTGGTCAATCAATATGTAGCATGTAAAGGACATTCCTGCACCTTGGGTAATACCCTTATTTCTTAGACAATAAGTTATAGGTAGATACAATCTGATTCTTCATGATTTATGATCTTCTGGGCCAAATAAAAGGCTATTTTCTCTCTTGGCAAATTGATAAAAGTAAGTGAAGTGTAAGTGCAATGAATTTCAGGCTGTGATATTCTTCCTTCAAAATGTCATAGAACAGACATTCTAAGGTTTTGTCTCATTTCTAGTTTATGACCAAAGACAAAGGCTAATTTTTCTTTTCTTTTTTTTTCCTTTATAGGGTGGATCCCCTACTTTAGTCAGAAGTGATTCCTCTGCAAATGTAAGCAATGTTGATGAACTTTTAAGTGTGTCCTCTGTTTGCTTTATCAATAGAATGGCTAGAGAGGATAAAGAGTCAGTGCCTAATAGAAGTCATACACTTGTGAAAATAATCTCCTTTAGTTACAACTAAAAATACACACAGGACATTCTTTTTAATTGCAACTAAAAAATGCACACAGGACATTCATGCAGTGGTCCCAGTTTCTCTTTCCATTTGAAAAAGTTTTCATTCAAAGACAAGTCTCACAATGAAAAATGTTATCACAAACACAAGTAGATAACAGTATAAATTTTTACTTTGGGAGTCAATTCCATTTGCTTCCTTGGAATTATGTAAAAAAAAAAATTCCCCCAAGGACAGGGATTCATGTGATTGATTCTTCTTAGATCATTAATGGCAAGAAAGTTTAGTATTAGTATTTATGTACTGCTATCTTTCAAGAAGTTTTGCTTCAAAATATTTCTTTTAGAGCAAAGTAACTGATGGGTTTGGTGTTTGCTTTTTTCCTCAGGGCACATCTTCTTCTGGAGGCAGCCAGTACAACAGCCAAGTAAGCGTTCATTCCAAAAGGAGAGCCAGTTTGCCACTTCTGAAAATGATTGTTAATTCATTCACTCAATTAAACTCCGTTTTTATATGGGAACTGGGTAAAAAGAAATTAAATTCATCATTGAGTAGATATGGACTAAAAATTATAACAATGGAGTTTTTAGCAAATACTGCCCTTGCTTTGGGAAACTTGCAAAATGAAGCTCACAAAAAACGTGTCTGGGAAAAGAATAAATCAAAGTGCACAATTTTATATTTCAATTGGACCTAATTCCATTATGAAGAAAAACAAATCCAACTCCCCCTCTTTAAAGAGACCTCCTGTTGTATGAGGTTTCAGTAGTTTCTCTTAGTTTGGTTTTCAGAGTCCTGTTAGGTAGCCAGTATTTTACAACTAGCTCCGGCCCAGCATTCAGCTTTCCAAATAAAAAAAAAAAAAAAAAGGCAAGCCATTCTCCAGAAATGACTAGAGAAAGAACTGGAAAGAATGAAAGAATGCCACTTTAACTTTCCCAACACGTCACACAAACAAAGCACTATGTCTTTGCCTCCTAACCTTGCTAAGGATCTCAGGTGTTTTCCTAACTTACCTTGCTCAAATCAAATTCTAGTTATTAAAACATTCTGAAAGTCCTGTTCACCTGTCTTCACTCTTATCTTGCTCTCTTGCTCCTGCTGTCCTAGCAGAGTCATGTTTTGATTTAAGGAAATTATACTGCAGGTCATTCACTCATCTTCTATTCTTTCCAGGATTCGTATTCCTCTGGAGCTAGCCAGTATGGAGGACATGTAAGCTCTTACTTTTAATAGATGTGTGTATATATATATATTTATAAATATTTGTCTCAAGGATCTCAATTTAATATATCAAGAAAACTGACAGTGATCTATAATCTGTAATAATATTGTGAATTCAAGGAAAGCAAAAAAAAACCCAGGTATATTCTGGGATAATTACACACAAACACTCAAATAACAAAATATAGATGTCTTTGCCACTTCTTTCCATGAATTAGACATCCAGAAATAACAAATTATCAATTTTTTTTCCAGGAGTCATCTTCTTATGGAGGCAGCCAGTATGGTGGACAAGTAAGCATTAATAGTCCCCATTTTTGTAGTTTATTTATTGTCCACCTGACTGTCTATCTTAGCTTTAATTTAATCTAAAATATTTTCAGTAAATCTTTCTCTGTAGTGTTCTGATTCTACTGTAATTAAAAAAAAAAAAAAAAAAGTTCAGATGTAGATCATTATCTAAGACTAAGAAAAAGCAGAATGTGAAATACATTGTTGACTTGATTGACTCCTGAAATGTGCAGGACTAGATATCATGTCTCTCTGAAATAAATCAGTACTTTATGAAGCTAAACAGAATTTTTAAAGCTTCACAAAATGATTCTATGAGGCTATGAAATAGGTGTAAAAATATTTCAGTTTCCATTTTTTGGTTTATTTTCAGGGTTCACCTTCCTCAGGAGGCAGCCAATATGGTGGACAGGTGAATATTCTTCCCCTGGAGTGTTTTCTAGTTTATTGAACAGATTCAGTAGTTCTCTCAGTAAAAGCACATTTTAAGGAGGTTGGGGGTTGGTTTGGGGCTTTCTGTCCATTTTTTATCTAATTTGTTGTCAAGTATATAATGGCTATAAATGTATGTGATGCCAAATGGCAGAAGAGTTTTTTAAGATGGATTTTCTGATGCATCATGGTAAATACCGATGTGCTTCACTCATTTTGGGACAGTGGTTCAGTCCACTCACAGTTCTGGAGTGAAGGAAACTGGGTACTCCTCCTTCATACGAAGAATGGTTTAAAAGAGTTCTGTGACATGGATACTGAGATCATTCAATTCTTTTTTGTTCAGGGTTCACCTTCTTCAGGAGGCAGCCAGTATGGAGGACAGGTGAGAATCTCTTCTGTGTAGTTGTTATTCTAACACACAGTTTCTACATCAAAACTTGGTACTTCCATATTGATTGAAAAAATACTTGGTGAAAACTGTTTATCTGATAACAGATAGGTATCTAAAGGTATATGATCTGAAGAAATATAACGCTGCTTCTTTTGTATTAAATGCAGCTCTGTCTTTTTTCTACCCTCCAACCTGCCCTGGTGCTGTCAAGGTTTCTTAGTTCTAACAGTAAGGAGTAGCTGGAAGCAGATTCATTCCTCCTCTACCTCATTTCCTTCAGCAAAATGCAGTGACAGAGTTGATATCTGAAAAGCAGCACAGGAGAAGGTGAGGAGTTACTGACTCCTCATGCCCCTGTGAAATGAAAGATGACAGATGGAGTTCCTAGTGCTGCCGGGAGGTGTAGCCTCTAATATGGAGTGACGCATCAAGCAATAGGCTGAGTGTTTATCTTCCTGTAATTTTTCATTGTGCAACAGAGGAAAAGAAATAGTGTTTCTTTAAAAAGTTCTAAAAAAGGCTTTTTGATTTGAGAAAAAATTGGCACCTTTGCTACAGGATCCATCTTTCCCAGGTGGCAGCCATTATGGAGGACAGGTGACAATTGTTTTTCTGTTTGTTGTTTTTGTTCACTTTTTTGTGTGTGTGTGTGTGAAAATCAGAATATTTTTTTAAAGGGCTGTGTTACAGTGAAACAGCGTTTAGGCAGAATAGAGGAATATCTGACTTTGTGCTGTGTCAGCCCACTCACATAAGCAAGGCACAGAAGGCTGCTGTGAGCACACAGTCCAGGGCAGCAGCACTACTCACACCTGCCTGAAGCTGACTTTGATTCAGACCTCATTGCTCTGTTTAAACAGCAGCCACTGTAAAGGCTTTCAGTGGATTTCAGTATGGTTATAAAGTTAAATGTTCACGTCCCTGTGGCACTTAAATCCAAGGAAGACAAATAAAAGTGTGTTTTTTCTGTGACAGGTCATAAGTTAAAGAATGTGCAACAAATACAAATGCTTTTTCATTTCTTTAGGGTATAGCTTCTCCGGGAAGCAGCCAATATAGTGGACAGGTAAAACTTCTACTTTCATGGTATTTTCAGTTTGGGTACACAGTTCATCAGAGAAACAGACCAGGTTTTTTTGCAAAAAAGGAACATTCTAAGATAGAATAGCTTTAGGCCAGACTGAAGGAGGATTGCTAAGTATGAGTGTGTCTGGTATATCAGAACATGTTAAGAGCAAATGGCACAGGGACCTGTGACACTGCATGGAAATGTTTCTTCAACTTATCATGGTTTAAGAAGCCAATTTTTTGTGTTACGTTTAAATAGAAGCAATTTGAAAGACAGACAACCACAGAGAACAAGAGAGAATATTATTCAGTAACACAGAAGTAATTAAGTTCTCATTTCTTCCAGGGCTTTTCTTCAGGAGTCAGACAGTCTGGTGGGCAGGTATGCTTTTCTTTCTCTCTACTGTTCAGCTCTGCTAGAGTCACATACTCACAGATTGCTTCGAGTAACTTTCCTTCACAAGAACTGTTTCCCTTCACACATTTCATCCAGACTGAATGTGGAAAGTGAGATGCTGAACAGTGACCCCCTGGTCACCTCTCACTAAGTTTTATCAGAGTAGAAGTTACCTAATAGGCCTCCACTGGAAGTCATCTAAAGAGCACTGTATGTATCCATAGGATCATAGAGTACCCTGAGTTAGGAGGATCCATCAGGATCATCAAGTCCAACTCCTGGGCCTGTGCAGGACACCCCAAGAATGACACCATGTGCCTAAGAGCATTGTCCAAATGCTTCTTGAATTCTGACAGGCTTGATGCTCTGGTCTACTCAAGGGAAAAAGCAAACAAACAAAAAAGCAAACAAACAAAAAAGCAAACAAACAAAAACTGTATTATTCCTCAATTTTTTTAACTTATCCTTTTGTGAGTAGGTTTTTTCTCATTTAAAATTTACAGTAGTTAGAAGATTCTATTTAAAAATTTGATTAGTAAGTGCACAGCTAGCCTAAAAGAGCAGGGGAGAGATAAAGAAACTGCCTTTTAGAATGGAACTTGGTAAGTTGATGAGCAGTGTCTTATAGTCCATTTTCTTAGAATATTGGAATGTGAGTTTGATTTACTAATTCAGAGGCCTATTGCAAACACAGACCCAGGAAAGTAAGTTTGGTTGTGTTTTGTACAGGGTGGGTGTGTGTGCCCCGGTGGAGGTTCAGTAAGTATTGTCTTTATGTATTTTCCATAGTATGTACACATACTAGAAAATTCCCAAGAAACTACATTTCTTGAAATAATTCTGTCTGTGAAGTCCTATGTATGACGAAAGCTTTTTCCACATTATGCTAAAATGAGCAATTTTGAATCTGCTAAGGCTGAAATATTAAGTGACTTGGAACTATTCAAAACTAGTTACTCAGTTTGTAAGAGAGGCCAGGGTCTTTTCTAAGGATCTGTTTCCCAAATATCTCATAGTGTGCCTGCTGGGTGTTGGACTTTGCTCTTGTGATATTTATTAACACTATGATTGAACTAGTGAAACTTGGATTAAAATCTTGACTCCAAATGCTTTCAGAATGGAGCAGAGAAACACATTTGGAAAAGTTAAAGCTATTTCCAGTTTTCTGTCCAGTTAGTATATTTTCTATTTCTTTGCAAATTCCTGAAAAACACCCCAAAAACCCCAAACACACAAAATCCCCCACACTGTTTTGCTGAGATAAAGTTAATTTACTTTTGAAGGAGGATTCAGCTACTTGTTTTTCTCAGTACAGTCACAATTGCTTGGATCACTACTCTTTATTGGTCTGTGTAATCAAGCAAAACGACATGCCCAAGTATAAAGCCCATGGCATATATGCTAATCCTGAGAATCAAAAGTGTTGGAAACAACATCTAAATTAGGATTTCTATAAATAGAAATTATATAATAATAATAATAATAAACACAATACTCACTTATATCCACATTTTATATATATACACACGTACATATTACTTGACATATAAATCGAGATGAATCAGTGTAAATGCCTTGATCACTGCAATATGAACTCGGTGACACTGAAGCTAATACAGAGTAAACATTGCTGTCTCTGTTGAATGCAGGGCTCGTTCGCAGGATCCAACTACCACGGTGGACAGGTAGGCAGTTCGTCCTTCTACACACAAGAGCCAAGGTTTTAGTTGGTAGTTAAAGAAACATTTTTACCTTAAAAAACTACTGAAGAATCATTCACAGGGTTCATCTCACTGCATAAAGCACCAAGAGGATGTGTGGATAATTAGTCATTTGCCACTGCATTAGTAATGTGTGAAGTTCTTCCAGTTAATCAGTGTCATAAGTACTGTTTATATGAGGTCCAGGATTTTTTTTTTTCTTTTGCCATTTAAAAATTTTGATGCTATTAAAAAAAAATTTCTAAAAATGATGCATTCTTTTTACAGGGTTCATATCCTGGAAGCAATCAGTATGGTGGACAGGCAAGCAAATTTTCTTTGTTTTCAAGATCTTTCTACTTGCAAATTATTGGTTTTTTGGGTCATTTTACTCCTCATAAATATTTGAAAACAGCGACTGTCAGTAGCTGGAGTCTACTCAAAATGGCGTAGCATGAACAATTTTCCATGTAAAGAGTATTTTAATGAACCCTTTTTATATTTACATTAAATACTTGGAAAATTTGGTACAGAATAATCCAATAGACACTGCTTTCAAAATATAAATTCTGGTGTGTTGCACACAATAACACTACTCTCCTCTTCAGCTTCAACTCAAGACTTCCTGTTAAGTGTGGACCTTACACAGACTCCACTGATCAGAAATGTTACTGTTGCAAATAGCTGACAGATTAAATGGATAACTAACTCATAAGATGGAGCTTATTTTTCATTAGTATTACTGTGTTTGCAATGTCTCACCCTACCATACTAAAAAAATTAATTTCTTTACTCCACTGGTAACCATTGGAGTTCAGTATCACTCTATTTAAAAAAATAATCTCATGTAGAATGGAGAGGCTTCTTAACAGCTGCAAATCAATTCTTTTTTTCCTAAACTACCTATTTGGTAATATTAACAATGTTTTTACAATAATACAGACACTCTCTAAACATGTCTGACATAGGAGAAAATCACAAATAAAGTCGATTTTTTTTTCCTCTTGAATAGAGCTGCATGATCCATTTATTTATGTAACAGAACAACCTCAGCAGGTGATTGTGACTTTTTGCCCAATTTTCTACTAGAGGTATTAAGTGAGAAGTGTCTCACAATATCTTTTTAGACTAATATAATTTCCAGATTATGACTGAGGTCTCCTGTCAAAAGTCCTGTGATGTTTCATTCTGCACAGAAAAACAAAAAGTAACTTATGTTGATTTTCTGTGATGTTGATTTTCTGTGATTTTTTTTTTTAATAGGGCTCTTATCCCTCAGGAAGCAGCCAATATGGTGGGCAGGTGAGTATTCTCTTTCCATCCCACCACTTCTAAATCTTTCCTAACATACTTTCTAGATCAGGTCAGTTACTTGATGCTGACACATACATTAATTTGGCTATTTTACTAAGTTTAATCAGTGGAGTAAGGTAAGGATTGAAGTAATTTCAGTAAAGTGAATAGAAGATTTCATTACAATGAGTTACTGCTCGGTATAAAATATTCCTTTGAACATACTATAGTTGCCAGGCTGTATTTCATTACAACACTGCTTTTGTGATTCAAATTGCCATTGTTGAGGTGTGTAGTACAGAGTGTAAATTTTAGGCACCCAATTTACCTTTTTTTTGTTCAAAGAACACCCAAATAATCTTGTCCTAAGTACGGCAGAAATTGTCTCAAGACAGAGATAGAAGATTTTTAATTCAATTAATACAAGTTTGATTGGCTTCTTACAGGGCTCATATCCCTCTGGAGGCAAACAACATGGTAAACCAGTAAGTACAAAACATTCAAATCTACCTTTCTCTTTTCTTATACACCTGTTAATAAAACATAACTGGTTAGTCATGGCCTAGACAGTTTTCTGAGAATTACTTTAATATGCAAAGAGTGTCAAATTATTTACTTTTCTGGGCTATTCTCAACAAATGCAAACACAATATTTATTTTCACACAGTTTTGAGACAGCACTTTACTATGTAGGTGAACTTCTAGTAATCACAGGATGAGGCCATTGGATTTGTGTGTGTATGCATGTAAGGAACTTCTGAACAGCTATTTCTGTTTAAATTCATAATAATCATACACTTTGTGCTCAGAGCTCAGTTTTTCATTGATTTTGTCTTAAGTATTTCTGTCTTGCTTTGAAGAAAACACTTTCTTTTCAAAGGAAATAAGTTGCCATTTAACTGTGCATAATTTTCTACCATTGCAGACTACTCTTTTTACTATGTAATCTGGGCCTCGCTCTTGCCATTCAATGGCAGTTGATACAAATGTTTTAGCTTATCTCTTATAGAAAAGATGTTCTTGTTATCAAAAAGTGGCCATAAATGTTACATTTTCTAATACATGAATCCTAATGGTTAGACATTTTCTGTACCTATTTGATGGCATTTCTTAAAGACTTAATGCTTGTATCATTTCCTGTTGGCAATGTCATACAAAGAAGCAGAGCCACTTTACCATAAAACTGAATAAGATGCTTTCAGAACATCTAATTTTTCTGTACTCACTTTTTCCAGCTACCTTTTTTATTAGAGTTTTCTTTACATAAGGGCTGTAGGCTAAAGGCCTCTTATCATTTGCCTTTTTTGTTGGTGGTGTCTTTTTTTTCCCTCAAATGTAACCATAGACTGATACCAGGAGAATTATTGTTTAATTGGATCTTATTATTTTTTCCATTCCATATGTTAAACACAACAATAAACCGGTTCTTTTTTCTTGAGAATTGTGTGTTAAATTGTCCAACCATAACAGAAAGGTGTTAAATATTCGTATTTCAGATGAGGTTTTGCCTGGGATTTTTGGATGACAGGACAATAAAACAGTGTTCATTCCTCTGTGGTCTTTAATTCCAGATAGCAAGAATGTTTAAGCACAAATAGACTTAGAGTCAAAAACAGGTATCTTTTTTCAGGGTTCTTCTTCCTCAGGAGGCAGTCATCAAGGAAAGCCAGTAAGGACATTGTTCTTTCAGTATTCCACAACCAAATTAGAAATGGGGATATTAGGTTTTAAGATAGGTAACAACAATGAGGGCAAAAATTTAAATTATGTTACAATGGTAAATGTATGAGAAAAACTACCAATAAAAATTGGAATATTTTGTTCAAACTTGAACCTCTAGGATGAGGTACCATTTACTCCTCCCATAGCAGAGTTTTGATATACTCTGTTATTTACTCATAGGAAGATGCTTTGGTCATTCTAATAAGAAGGATGTATTTAAATACCAGGGTAATCGTTTCAGTTTCCAACTCTGTGGTTCAAACAAGACACATTGCTTTGGCCCATTCCTCTGAAACTCTTCATGCAATAAAAAGGACACAGCTGTGCTTATTTGAGACAATCCAATTAAAACAGGCAGGGAAAGTGCAGTGAAAATGGCAAAATCAAAATCACTATCAGAGCCGCTAACATCCAGGGCATTTTCAAGATTGCTGTGTGCTCTGTGACGCTGTTCACAAAATTAAATGGTTCCTCATTATTTCACAGGGTGGCTCTGGCTCAGGAAGCACTTACTCTGGGAAACCGGTAAGAATACTTTCATCACAGCACTTTAATCTTCTTTTCATAGTAAATATGATAGTATAAAAGATATGATAGTAAAAAAACCTGGGTGGTGGCTAGGGAAATTTGGGGATGATGTGGTCTGAAGAGAACATTCTGGATTAATATTAGTTCAGCCTTCCACTTGAACAACATAAAACCATGCTGTGGATTAAGCTATTAAAATCTTGTTGATCACAGAAAAAAAAAAAAAAAAGGTGTTCAAAACCATTGGCTAGGAGCACCTTTATAAATTTATTTGTTTGTTTGTTTTCAGCAATCACCTTATTCAGGCGGCAGTCAAGTGGTAAGAACTTTCCCTCTTTGTAGTTTCTACTGGTGTTTTCCTATAAATGTCAGAGAAAACTGAAATCTGTCAAATTTCCTACATCTGGATAAATGTTTGAGAACACATGTGCAACATAATAAATGAAACAGTCTTAACAAAAATGAAACAAGTGGGACCACATAGGTGCTTTATACTTTTGACCCTATCACTGGAAAACATGTGTTGATATAAATGCGGCACATGATCTTTTGACATCAGAAGTGTCTACATAATAGATGGGGCTAATAGAAAAAGTTTTCTCTGAAAATTTCTATGCTTTTATAATAGCAATAAAGAGAACTACTTAGGAATGAGTTTATAAAATTTCTTTTTTTTTTTTTTTTTTTTTAATAGAGCTCTGCTGGGAAACACTCCACTCCCCAACTCCTGATGTTATTCAGTGTTTTGAGTGCCTTTGCTCTCTCTGCTGCTGTATCAAAATGGTCTATATGAACTCCTGAAGTGTTACTCGACATCCTAAACACGGATTATATTCCATATTATTAGATTACTTAATATAAGAAAAAAAAGTACCATTAAGTCAAATTGGCAGATGCTGCTTGGCTGTTATGTTGCATGTCTAGCTGGTATTGCCATGCCCCTCATTAGTTTACTTCTGGTTTTAGTCATTAGTAGATATCATTAGTTGTGTCAGTGTTTTAGGCATCATTTTAAGAGAGCATATTGTACCCTACCTATATGATTTATTTCCAATAGGGAATGTGATGAACACCTACCTGAAATAATTGAGGTGACAAATGAATACTTAGGAAATATTTGGTTGTTAACCAAAGTGGACAAGGTGAAATAAATTGTTGTATATGCAAAGTCACCACTGTGCCTGGTAATCATCGCATAAGATAAGGCTAATGGAAACTTCTGATAAGCAGATCTCCATGGGACAGAAGAAAAGGTGCTGGAATAGTATCAGAGTATTTGTTTTAGTCTTTTGTAATCAAATGCAAATTCAATATGGAGATTGCAAAGCAAAAAAACTGCAGAAACTCCACCTGACTGAATTTTTTTTGGGTTAATTAAAGTTTATTCATTAGGAAAATGAAACGGCTCAGAGCAAAGACATTATGAACTCCATTCAAACCAGCTGCAAATACCTAGAGTTCTGTAGAGAAGTGTATGAGGCAAATGTTCCTAGATTAGGCTGATAAATCCCAAAATCTGCTGAAGAATAAAGACTTTTTCCTTGGAGGGAATAGAGAATCTATTAAATTCATAAGACTAATACCATCTTGGCTCCTTTTCTCGAGTATTTAGTCTATCCTGTATATCCGAAAGGCTCATTTCATGAGTGATGCGTACATCTGCAAGCAGCTACTTCAGTGTGCTCGCTGAAATACCACAGCCCATTTTTGAGTTCAGGAGCACCTTGCAGCAAACTTCTGGAGCTCTCAAAGCCATCTTCTGTTTGGTGTTAACGGAGCGCATTCACCCAAAGCATACTTCTAATGAATGTGTTATTGAACATGTGCCTGCTATTAAAATTACCGGTATTAGTGGCGTGATTTTCTGTCACGGTTTGCAATTCTAACTGGTGGGAGAGGTTTCCATTCAAATTCTCCTAACAACCTCCCCGAGGCCAAGATTTCACCCGGTTTTGATGTGCAGCACTACCCTTTGCCAACCATCGGTAAATCAACCTGCAATTAAAGCACTAAGTTATGCCTATGTACGATCTTCAAAATTTCGTGGACAATTTGTTTCTTCGGACAACACAGTAATGTTCTGTTTGAAAGGTCCGTACTTTAATTCGAACCAGCCCTGCCATTCTCTAATAAATTTGTGATGGGTTTCATACAAACGGCTGGTGTCAGTGGCTGCCGAGGTTCCCCGCTCCGGGTTTGGGCGGAACGCGGCCCGGGCCGCAGGGGCTGCAGGCTCCGGGAGCCGCCCGTGCCCCGCGCCGCTCCCCGCACGCGGCGGCCCCGCCAGGCCCTGCCCGGGCCCCGGCCCCGAGCCCGCCCGGCCGCTGCCGGCTCTCGCTGCAGCCGCGGCCCTGGGAACGGAGCGGGCGGGGCTCGGCTGCAGCCGGAGCCTTTGCGGGACGGGACCGCGGCTCCCGGAAGCACCGGGAACCGGAGCGAGCCGAGCTGGGCCGGCGGTGAGCGGGGCCGCCGGGCGGGCGCGCAGGTGGGAGCGGAGCCCGGAGGGGCCGCCCCGCGGGGAGCGGTGCGGGGCTCTGCGGAGGGGGAGCCTGAGGGAGGCCGCGGCTGGGGGGGACGCCTGGGGTTAGTGGATGGGGCGGGAAGCAGGGCTGTGGGAGCAGGCTGAGGAGGGAAAGGGTGGGATTGAAGGGATACCGAGAGAAATGGCTGGAAATGGAGCGGTTTGGGCAAGAGGGAGGAGAGGGTGAAGTTGAAGTTGCTGTGGAGAAGCGGCCGCGTGTGAAGTTGGGAAGGGGCACGGGTCTGGCCAGAGCTGTGTCAGTGCTGCTGAGGCGGTGACTCCCTTGCTGGTGCTCTGCTGAGAAACTGCTCACTATGCGTGATGTGGTGCTGTGTGTGAAGTTCACAGAAATGCGTATTTTACAAGTATTTGCATGGTTATTGTCATTTTATACCAAGTTTTTGAAATGAGATGCGCTCTGACAGTATTTTACAAGTATTTGCATGGTTATTGTCATTTTATACAAAGTTTTTGAAATGAGATGCGCTCTGACAGTACACCACTTATGGATTAAGCAGAAACTCAGAGGATAGAGATAACAAATGTAAAAATGCTTATCATGGAATAAACTGAAAGGTAAAAGATAAATACCAGAAGGTTCCCGAAATTGTTTGAGTTTATTAAATCCTATAAACTATGTTTTAAACCAGAGTGAGGAAGACTTGGATTCCAGATAAAATATTTTAAAGTAGTGATTGGGTGGAGGAGACTGACACAGCTTTGAGCAAAAGAGGGGTGCGTTATTTGGGACAGAAAGAATGCATGCAACAAACCTTTCTAAAACTGAGTGAACACCACAGTGGGAAGTTTTATTTTTCATGGCGGTCTTTACACAGGAGGATTGGGATCTTAGACAACATTTGTTTTTCAAAGACCGTGTGTGCAGAATGACAAAGTGGGTCTTAGAATTAACATTAGGTGATGGACTGCTTTTCTCAAAGTCTGTGGGGTTGCCTCTGTCCATAGGCACTGCACTTGCACTGAACACTTATCAGTGTGCTCACTGAGTTGAACTACAGGCTGCAGGACGAGTTTGAGGGTGTTGACAGTTGTGGAGAAAGTGATTTACAATAACCTGTCCCTTTGGAAACTGTAGTTCATGATTCCTTTGTACAGTGTTAGGCATTGTGAGAAGAACTTGTGATTGAAAATCACAGTTCTGGAGATAAGGATCCATTGGTTTGGGATGCTTGATGATCTGGTTGGTAGAAATAGTATGTGTAGCAAAAATACTGGTTTGGGGAAAGACTGGTTCTGTGGAGCAATGTATTGTTAGGAGTAACTCTGCCTCCAACAGTCCTACGGGCTGCCTACGCAACTTAATTCTGTGTTGCGGTGATGCTATTGTTTGCAATAACAAGAAAAAGGCGGGGATCATCTGAGCCAAGTACCTGTGGAATTCAAGTGACGTGTCCCCTTAAAACAGTTCCGGATTTGGCAGTGTTAAGGGAGCACAGGACACGCTTACCTTTGGGGCAGGCTTGCTAGACACAGTTATTCCTCCCATATTGTTCTTGAATTGCTGCTGCCTGTGGTTATTCTTCAGCAGTTACTTCAGTTCCTACCCTATTCAAGCTGCTTGTGCGGGCTACGTGCCTTTGCTGGAACTCCAGAGGCTGCACAGCTGGATCACATCAGTAGAGGATGTCTCTAGAGGGGAGGAGAGATTCTTAACATCTGTACTTAGGATCCGGCATGATAATGTCAGATGGTTGCCACTGGATTTCTGAACCTTGTCTTACATTTGTACCCCTTCAGTGCTGTTCAGCTGTCTCATTTTATTTGTAATTACTAGCACGCTGCAGTGCCCACAGATTGATTTTCCCTGTAGGGTCCAGTTTGTGTTACTCTACTCCAAGTAGGTCACCTTGACGGAGGTGTTTGACACACGGTGTTGCCTTGAGCACCCAGACATGACTAGTAATTCATAAATAGCATAAGTGTAAGCTGCAGCTGAAGCCCAGCTGATTCAATGTTCAGTCTTTCAATGCCTTAAATCAAGCTCCTTCACTGGCTTGATAAATCCGCTGGAACTGCCTTCCAGCAGTCCTTTGGTTCATGGCATTGCACTCCTCTGTGCTTGAGGAGGGTTGGGCATGTCAGCTGGAGCTGGGAACTGAATGGCTCCTTCCTCCCAGAGTGTGAATGTGGCTGCTGGGATCTATCTATACTGTGATCTATACAATGAGCACAGTGTATGTACTGTGTGAAAACGAGATGCAGTTCAGGCAGCTTGTATCAAATTTCTGTGCTGGCAGGCAGAGTTTGGCTTAATGACTGTTACGTCAATATGGAACTACTGGGCAGACTTGAAGTCTTCATCTTACAAGAAATGCTGGTGTTAACATTTAGCTCAATGAGGACCTGAATTTCCAGAGTGCTGAATATTTATACTCAATATGTGATTTGTATAATATTTATCAAACCAAATTTTCATCAGTCAAAAAAAGACGATTTCTGGATTCTTAGGTGTAAAGGATAAAGGTGGTGAGCTTGAAGAGCACTTAGCCACAGATCGCACATTTTAAGATTCACGATGCTCTCCTCCTCCTGCCTGATAACACAGATTAGAATGCTAAATTTTTTTTCCCCACAAAAGAAAGAAACAAACAGAAAACCTTTGGGCGCTCATAAAACAACTTACCCAGGTTTCCTTTCTGCTCAGTTTTCTGTCAACATGTATGTTGCTATATTATGTGAGCTTTTGTGAGATGTTCAGCTCTGTAGCTGAATTCTCATGGTCGCTCTCTGTAAACATCATGTTTTCCACGTTCCTTTCTGATGAGAGTCAACTGATTGACTTCTAGCCTGGCCAGTGAGATGGAGAGGTGGTAACCTTGTTCTCCAATCCCTAGTCATTCTTCAAAATCTATATAAGCAAGGTTTTTGTAAATAAAGAAGTTCTTCAACCTTCTTCTTGGAGTCAGAGAGTATGTATCATTTTCTCTTTGTGTCCTCTAGCAACACATGTAAGAAAATCTTGCCTGAGTCCCAAGCAATTTATAGCATTTTCTGGAATGAGACTAGTTAATAGTTAATATCTAATTGCATTCCCTTAGTTAAACTTGGCAGTGATGGAATTTCCTGGTTGAGTGATAGATAAACCAGTGAGTCACTGATACAACTCCACTATCTTTGGCAGAAGCCAAGGTTTTGGAGCAAAGTTGAGAAGAAAACGTTGGTTGATCTTTAACA
The DNA here is from genome assembly GCF_015227805.2 of Hirundo rustica. Classification (NCBI taxonomy): domain Eukaryota; kingdom Metazoa; phylum Chordata; class Aves; order Passeriformes; family Hirundinidae; genus Hirundo; species Hirundo rustica. The sequence continues at coordinate 18,981,492 of NC_053458.1, forward strand.
GTTACCATTTAATGTGTAACTGTTCTGTACCTAGGTGCACTTGCCAGTTTTGAAAACCATCTGCATGGTTTTAAAATGGCCAAGAGTTGTGGTTTAATCCCAATTGGCAACTAAGCACCCCACAGACACTTGCTCAGTCCCCCTAGTGGGATGGGGCAGACAGTCAGAAGGGTAAAAGTGAGAAAACCTGTGGGTTGAGACCCAGACAGTTTAGTAGGTAAAGCAAAAGCTGCACATGCAGGCAAAGCAAACCAAAGAATTCTTTTAGCACGTTCCATGGGCAGGCAGGTGTTCAGCCATCTGCAGGAAAGCAGGGCTCCATCGTGTGAAACAGTGACACGGGAAGACGAACACCATCGCTCGGAACCTCCCCTCTCCTTCTTCTACTCCCAGGTTTATGTACTGAGCATGACCCCATATGGTCTGGGATATATATCCCTGTGGTCTCTTGGGGTCAGCTCTCCTGGCTGTGCTCCTCCCAACTTCTGGTGCATTCCCAGCCTCCTCACTGGTGGGGTGGGAGGCAGAAAAGTATAATCCCTGCTCAACAGTAGTGAAAATGTCCGTGTGTTTTCAACACTTTTCAGCACAAATCCCAAACACATCTCCCTGCCAGCTACTGTGGAGGAAATGAACTCTACTCCAGCCAGGACCAGCGCACGAGATACAGTTGTGCCTAGGGAGCAAGATGACGTTGCAGGAGCAAAGTCCACCAGTGACCTACTGTGTTCTACTTCATAGCCTTGTCTTAAAAATACCATTTGAATGCAGTTATGTTTTTACTTATTTTCACCAGTTAAGATTTTTTAATTGTAAATGGGAAATGGGAAATACTGCCTGAAGGAAACCTTCATGTGAAAATAATCTTTGTTCCTCACTTTCTGCTCAAAAAGTAAGGAAAAAACTTGGCTAGAGGATTTGCTTTTAATCACATTTCTGAAGAAGAGTACAAACTCCAAGAGAAGCATAGTTTTGGTTTTTTTATAGTGTACTTAGTGCACTTTATAATGTCTCCAGCAAGAAAAATTAGTAACAAACTGGAAAACAAAAGAAAGAGCAAGGTAAGTTTTAAGATGATGAAGTGATTTGTGGTGATTTAGTTGCAAAGTGCCAGGTATTTGAGGAGGAACAGCTGACAATTGTAGATAGCTTATGGGAGGGAACAAATAGGAAACCTGTTCACAGTATGAGGAAAATGGAAAACATAGTAGTGACATTTTGAAGTGAGAAATACAAGGTTTAAGATTATTAGAAATATTTAGGATGTGCATTACTACAATTAGAGTGACATGACAGATTTCATCTTGTGATGGTGAGGGGAGAAAGAAATGTATTGTCAAGTTATAGTAGTTCAAATATGGTAGTCAAATTATTTGTGTGCATGTAAAATCTACTTCAGAGCACAGTTCAGCAGCACTTAAGTAGATTTGGAGAGGACTGTGTACCCTCTGTACCATGTGGGATATTTGTCATAAAATCATAGAATGGTTTGGGTTGGAAGGGACCTTAAAGGTCATCTGTTTCTGACTCCCTGCCATGGGCAGGGACACCTATAGACCAGGTTGCCCAAAGCCCATCCAGCCTGACCTTGAACACTTACAGTGATGGAGTTTCTCTAGTTCTCTGAGCAGTCTGGTCCTGAATTAGCCCAGCCCACATCCAGGCCCTGGCACTTGGCCTTGTTGAATTTCATGAGGTTCCTTCCTTCCTTCCGTTTATTTCTATACTTAAAGTATTTGTTGTATTATATACTACTTCTGATAAATACAAAGCTATATTGACTCAAAGAAAAAAAAAAAAAAAAAAAGAAAAAAAAAGGAATGTTTATGGAATAGAACTTTCTGCTGAGGAATGTAGTTGTGTTGCAGAAAATTATATGTTGCTTGTGTGTTATCCAGCACAGGGAAGAGGGCAATGCATGTAGAAAATAAGAAAAGCATAGAAGGAAGTTCTTCAGGCTCTGTGAGTTAGCTCTTACTCCACCTCCAACTGTGCTTTTCCTTTGTTGACAGCTTGTTGTATTTGTGTAAGTGTAGATCAGCACTGGGTTCATATTTCATTGGAGAAATATGAGATCACCATCCTGTTTCTTTAATCTGTTATCCTGATTTCAGAGCAAATGCCCAGGAAGTGTGTTCATACCTGTACCACTGGAATGACACAGAGGCAGGCTCAATCAGTGTTTATTTTCCAGAGAATCACATATGGATTTGCTGTAGTAGCACAGAAAATTTAAACTTTGCCTTTGGCAGTTTTGAGAGGCTGGTTGTCTAATTCTGTGTTGGGCTTTGCATTTTAACTAATACACAAATGCCTTTTATTTGGTTGAGCAATGTTAAACTGATTAGTCATAAAATGGCATATGACCTAAGAAAAATAACTCCTGTAAGTTGGCTTTTTTACTCTAAAAGACTGTCAGCAGGGAAAGCATTTCACAGCTAGGCTGGAAGGAATTTAATTCATGTAATGACCTTGCTGTGAAGATTTGGAGCATGATACTAGTTAATTTTTCTTTTTTTAAATTAAACTTTACTTGTGACAGAGTGTGGAGGAGTAAAGAAATAGTTGCCAGTAGAGGTTATTTTTGTCAAATCTTTTGGTGAATTTAACCTACTTTTTGTTGTGAGACTTGCTGGAATTTGCTGTTGTTTTTTTTTTTTTTTTTTTGTCTGTCATTTACTTCTTCAGATAATGTTGGGTGCTTGGAGTTTTTCATAAACGTTTCTCTGATACTCACTGTAATTCTGATTTTGAGTCCTTCTACAAAGATTTTGAGTCCTTCTACAAAGTTAAGAATAGAATCAGTTCATAAACTAATCCTTAATTTTGCACAGGATTTTGCAACAGTAGATACTTAGCGGCTGAAAATCTCTGAAGCTGATACCATCAGATCTTTAAAAGACAAAATCTTAAGGTTAAGAAAAGTTCCATAATCTTATTGCGTTGTAGTAAAATCTAATTAATATCAAGGAGGTTTGGTGTGCTGTTCTTTAAGTCAAATTGATTTTGGCCTAATTTCATCTGCAAATATTAGAATTTACCAGTATTTCAGGAGGGAAAGTGTAGGGATGAAATAAAAATAAAATGTAAAATATTAAATTTTAGTCTAGGTTGGAGGTATTACAAAGGGAGATGAAAACCTACAAGTCAGAAATACTGATTTTTAACTTAATATTATGAGCTGGAAATATGTGATTTTCCACTTTAAAAAATCTGCTTCCTTTGAAGACTTATTCTTCGGACTTTGCACAGAATGGTACTTTGAGCTGAAAGTATTACTTCCTGTACAGGTTGCTTTGCTTTAGTCTGTGTTCTGAAAATCCTTCCAGGGTCCTTCTCCTTTTTACTTTCTGGCAGAACAGCTCTTTACATGGAGTCCATCTGTATTTTATCCACCTGTGTGTGCTGAGTGCGATGTTAAGGCTGTCAATCCCACCTTGGCTTCCTGTACAGGGCTGCCTGCCATGTGTAGGGCTGCGGGCGTGTCTGTGGCACACTGAAGAAATGATGCAGAAGGGGCTGATTTGTTTTCTTAGCATAGACTAATGGAAGAGCCCAGTCCCTGAGATGAATTACTTAGTGCTAGTCAGGGAGCTGCAGGTCCTTAGCACAGCCCCCTGTAAGATACAGTTCAAAAACAGAGTTCCTGTTGCCACTCAGCTTCCAGTCTTTGAGTTAGCAAACCTAAATCTGAGTTTTCGAACAGATGCATCCTGCAGAGTACCAAGCAGTGCATCCAAAGCCCAGTAAGAAACCTAAGTTGTAACTCTGACAGGAAATGTGGTGGGAACTTCAATATTATTGTTGGTTTAAGACAATGCAGGTGTGGGTGGGCTGTTACTGAAGACAGTAGTTCATTTGTTCTGTGACTGCACAGGCTGTTGCTGCGAGGGGAGCAGGAGTTCATGGCTACAAGTGACCGTTTGCACCCCTGATAGTCACCTGTAAATCTAAAGGTGCTGTGAGATTGCAGTTAAAGACAGTCCAACTCTTTGAAGTTCAGTATTTTGCTCCTTTTGTGGATTGTTTCCGGTTTGCACAGAGGTGCGTGAGCTGATAAGCGTGTCTTTTGAAAGAGAAGGGACCAGGAGAGCTGATAAGGTGTTCCGTGTGCTTAGGAGAGAGCGGTTATATAATTGGCCTATGTACATTTCAGAGCTCTAGTTCCTGCTCCGTGAACCAGCTTGTAAATACAGCATGAATCTTCACACACTTGCTGTCTACAGGCCTGTCTTGTTGACCACTGACAGGGCAACTTTTAACAAATACTTTTATTTCAGCTGTCATGCTAGACACTTAGCTTCTGGTCTGTGTGAACTTTAGAAAGTATGAAATGCATTAGTGATGTACTGTAAGGAAATATTTCCTGCTACTGGTGCCTTTTTGAAATACATTGTCTGGGAGAAGTTCCCTTTTTTATTATGACTGCTGAGGAAGATAAGACAGAAGTTAATGTTGTGGTATGTATTCTTTTTGGCTTTGCTGATGGGCTTATCAAAGTGTTGTGCTTGTTGGTTAATTTTTGTGCTGATTGCTTTGATACTTGCTCATTAACAGCGTACTAGTGATTTACTTTTAAAATTACATTTTAAGCTGCTTCATAAATAGATGATTGTATTTTAGCAAAAAAATTACTGTGGGCATTATTTTTAATATTATGACCTGTTTTGAAGGTTGCAGAATTGATTATCTGATGATTTTGAACATTTGAAAAACCCTTTGTCATTTTACAGGCTGATAGAATGCAGAAAATTGGGTCCAAGTCGGGAGGGATATGTGTGTTCCCATTATCTGTATTTTGTTCAGAAGCATTTTGAAAAGAAAACAAAAACAAACAAACAAAAAAGCAACAACAAACCCAAGCAAAGCATCCAACAAACAAAAACTTAAAGTTTTGAAGACTTATTTATCTGTAGGTGTGCTTTCATGAAATTCAGTGGTTTCTGTCTTAACAATATGTTGCTCTTTATTTCCAGTTTTTCAGGTCTGAATAGTAAAAAATGAGGTAGATGGAAACAGTGAAAGAGATTGTTTGTTCAGGGCTCACATAAATGAAAACTCAGTTTTCTTAGGCAAGCCTTTTAGTGATATTCAGTTCTGTATCTTCTCCCAGTAGGTTTAGGTTTCTTTTTTTTTTCCTTTACCTTTTTCTCCCTCTGTCTTCTTTGTGTTGCTGGTGCTTCTCCAGAAAGCATGGTCTCTGAATGTGCATGTCCCTTCTTCATCCCTTTGCAGGAAGTGTTCTTTTTCTCCTCTTTGTTCTCAGCTGTAGCAAATGTATTCATCAAAGTTGTTCTTCAACTAACAGATCATCTCAGTTTTATTGTTTAGGATGTATAATTTCACAGTTAACATCCTTGTGTAATGGATTATTCCACCAGAACCAGTGGAAAGCAGCAAATGCTGAGCATTGTCGGCAGCTTTCTTCTCCTTCATAGTTTATATTTCTGTCTGATTCATATTGCTCTGTGCAGTTCCATCTTTAGTATTTGTTTCTTCAGAAGTTAAATGAGATTATAGTTCATACAAAAGTATCTCCTATTAAGATTCCTTAACGGAACCTTGTGTTTCTGCATCCTGGCATCTTTTTCATCCTTATTTGCCAGGATGCTTTTACAAATATTTTTACAACGGCATGATTTTTGAGATAAATGATTTTATTGTGAAGGACACAAGTGTGTACTTCATATCTTTGTGGCTGTTGATATTTCACTCCTGTTTGCAGGTTACTGCAATGTCTTTTAAGTGTCGGTTTTGTATGGGTAGTAATTTGACTTTGAATACTTGGCTGGAGAAAATCTGTAAATGCTTAGAGACAAGATAAGGGCAAGTCAGAAATATTTGAAGAGTGTAGCTCTCCAAATGTCTACAAAACCAGCAATGAAATGTATCTTGAGCAGAGCAATGCAGTCAGAAAGAAACTGCTTCCATTCTAGCCACAAATATTTAGAGGTACCAGGACATCCTTGACAGCGTGGACAAAACTGCGTAGTTAATGAGTCAGAAGTTGTGTGCCTGCAGGTGTAGAACACAGGGACAGCTCTGCTGTATGCCAGCAAGTGTGCTGTGTCTAGACTTCTGACACTGAGGACCACATGCATTGTCTTGGCTTGTTACTCTTTTGCTTGTAAACATAGTTGTAAACTTCTAGTTATCGATTTGATTCGACTTGGGCATTATTAAAAACGGCTCTGTTTCTGAATAAGTGGGCAATGAAGGGTGTAGAAGTTAGTCTTTTACAGAAAGCATTCGTTTCTGTGTATGGAAGTTCTTTATATGAAGCATAGTGATACTCTGAGAAGCAGCAAGCTTTTTTAAAATTTCCTTGTCATATATTGTGCTTGCAAAATGAAAATTACTGTCTCTATTAGTCTTCTGCAGTAAGTTGATCCTTTAAATTGGTGACAAATTGCAAAGACAACTGCATCGACTTGGTGGAAGTTCCTGGTAGAGATGAGATGGTACAGCTTTACTAACATGAAGTTTGTGGTAGTCAGTGCAGCCTGAGAAAGCAGTCGCAGTCACCTAGGCATCTATATTCAATGAATTTTTTTCTGGGCAGGGTAATCAGCAGGATAGGTTTAGTGCTGTCTCCCCTAGAGCTTCTCCATCCCATGTCTTCCTCTCTAACTCTGCTTTCCCACAACTCTCCCTTCCCTTCATTGCCGGGCATACCTCTCATTCTCATTTAAAGCAGCCCAACCCTCACCCTTCTTTTGCTGGCACGGTGCCACCTGGCAAGGCAGAGACTGCAACCCGCCAGACTTGGGAGAGGTGGAAGAGTGGGAAGACCTCTTCATTTTGAGAGCAGATCCTTGCAGGAGGAGTATTGGGCATTCTGCTGTACCACAGCCGACAACACCTTCACCTTGGAAATACCTTCTGAGCCTTCACCTACATAAAGACATCTGTGGTTGATTCCCAATATCTGCACTATTACCTTTGGGTTTGTTTCTTTTTTTCTGTTTCAGAAAGGAGAAAGCCAAGAAATGTCTGCCAATTTAAAGTACCTTTCCTTGGGCATCCTGGTTTTTCAGACCACGAGTTTAGTGCTGACCATGCGCTATTCTCGGACGCTGAAAGAAGAAGGACCTCGCTACTTATCCTCCACTGCAGTAGTTATTGCTGAACTTCTGAAGATTTTGGCCTGTGTTCTATTAGTCTACAAAGACAGCAGTATGTGTCAAATTTTGCACCAAGTAATTTTCCTAATCAATATGCTGTATTGTAGTGGCAACTGCAAAGCAGCCATGTGAGTACAGGCATACGACAAAGCATTTCCCTTCTCCTTGTGTAGGAAATAGTCTTGGAGGGACAATAATCATACTGCAGCATTCGCTTAAGAGAATGTGGAAATAAGTATATTTGCTTAAGAGAATGCGGATACTGAGGAGTGCAGGAATGAATTTTATGCTAACGTCTCAAAGCTTGTGTTTGCTCAGGCGTTTTAAGAAATCTGTATGTAGAAGTAGGAAAATATTAAAAGCTTTAAGTGTGTCCAAAGCGTGAATAATAATTAGAAACCTGTGATAAAGAGCAGATGCAGACGGGAAGAAACAATTTCATTGGTACAGGAAGAATCATAGTTTAAGCTAAAAAAAGAAAACTATATTCACATTTACTCCAGTTCTTATTTTTTATATTTAAAACTGAATTTACCTGGCTTCTGCGTAATTTTCAACAGCTTAAAAATGTCATTGTCTATGCATAAGTATTGATGACGCTGTAGGATTCTAAATAGGCACTTTTTAGGTGGTACTCTTTGATATATTATCTTAAACTGTTGCTACAGTTTCAATAAGTTTAACTCAAAGTATTTTGAATAATCGTTTTCATTTTGGTATTCCAGGCTGCAGGAGGACACTTGCAGCCATATTTCCTTACATATACAAGGCCTGTGAAAGTCAAACAAACACAGATGGTATTTTCAGGTCTTGGCATAGTGATAGACATGAAAATGGGCAACAGTTTAAGAACAGAACATTGCTGTGTCTCTTTTTTTCCACTCCTTTCCTTTTAGTGAATGTCTGTTTCTTTTTCTGTTTCTTTGGGTAGAATGCAATTTACGGACTCTGAACAGGGTGCTACATGATGAAATCCTTAACAAACCCATGGAAACCCTTAAACTTGCTATTCCTTCAGGAATTTACACTCTTCAGAACAACTTGCTATATGTAGCATTGTCAAACCTAGATGCAGCCACATACCAGGTATTGCATATTTTGAATTCTCTGTAAGTTTCAAAAAGACCCCCTATGAATTGTGGAATAGTAGTAGTAACTGTTCTGGTTTTTCTAGGTTACATATCAACTGAAGATTCTCACCACAGCATTATTTTCTGTGTCCATGTTGAGCAAGAAACTGGGTGTATACCAGTGGCTGTCACTTGTAATATTGATGACAGGAGTGGCATTCGTGCAGGTAAATATTAGCAGGTGGTTTGTGGGGTTTCAATGTGTTTATTCAAGAGACATGGATTTCTATACTGATTATCCAGCTTTCTGATTCTACCAGCTGCACACGAGCACCAGAGTATAGTCAGGAGCTACGAATCACAACTGGCCAGGTCTGGAGGACACCAGAAATGGTTCAAAGGCAGAAGATAACACCTCTTGCAACCCAGTGCTCTGCTGTAGAGTGTGACAGGGCCTCTGGAGCAAGCTGCAAGTAATAATGATAGCAATTTTTATTAGCACATTTCTTCAGGCACTAGGAATTCAGAAAAATTCTCTGCCAATACAGGCTGTGTTCACTTTGGCATATGGATTCTGCATTGCAAATTCACTTTGGATTATTTCAAAAAGCAAAATTGGCCTCAGTTCTAAATAGTGCAGGTACCAGAGTTCATAGTTTTCAGAGGGCAGGATCATGGGAGAAAAGACTATTCTAAGAATTTTTAGCAGACTTTAATATATCCTAGAAATTTTTATTTTAAAACTTAATCACTGTATCTTTTTTCTAAATCCTTAAATTCAATGAAAAATGAGAACAAAACACTCTGACAGTATTTAACAGACTTCACAAAAAGTTTGCCTTGCATTTTATTCAGTTAGACACATTAGATTAGACACATTGCAAGATTTAACTTGTCTGCGCAATCACCAAAGAGAGGCACATGGAAAAGACAGTTCATCCCATCTTATTTGTTGGGTGGCACAAGTTGGTGGCAGAGAATGACGATAATAATTCACACTGGGATTCAAAAACAGTTCTTGCTTATGAAACATAAATCCTGCAGCTATTTAAATTGATGAGTTTTCTCCCAGTTGAGGCACAATTTTACTCCTTACAAGTACGTAGAAAAAAGTTGTAGCTTTGCAGTCCTTTAAAAGTATTTATGGTGGAAAATACAAAACTTTAGAAGTATGTGATTGTCCGTATTTAATTACTGTTACAGTTGGTGGAAAACAAATTTGCATTTTGTAGATGCTCATGACTTGATTTCATCAGTGAATTTTGTGTAACTGTGTTTACATCCAGTGGCCGTCAGACTCTCAAGCAACACCTGCTAAAGAGCACTCAGCAGGATCACAGTTTGTAGGCCTGATTGCAGTTCTCATAGCGTGCTTTTCTAGTGGATTTGCTGGGGTTTATTTTGAGAAAATTTTAAAGGAAACCAAGCAGTCTGTGTGGATCAGAAACATTCAGCTTGGTAAGTTTAATTTTAATCATCTGTTAGAGATATCGCGTTCTGAAGCATTAAGATAATTGTGCAAAATAAATGTATAAATAAAAAATACCACCAACATTTTAGCATGCTGCCTATATGTTATTTTAAAACCAAAAGTCAAACTCTGCTAGATGGAATTATAGCAGTTACTTTCTGATTTCAGTCTAGGTTCTTAATTTACTTTATAGAGTATCTGTACATTTGTGAAACTGTACATTTGAAATTGTCAATTGATTTTTTTTTTTTTACTATTTTTTAGAGAATATAAGAATGCTAAAAGATATTTTAACATTAATGTATTTTTTCTCTTGTGCTTGGGTAGGCAGCTTTTTATATTAAAAGTGCAGGCTATAAAATCTGCTTTGTTTGTGAACAAAGTTGAGGTAATTACTGTTATTTCAATACAAAAGGTCAGTTTCTTTTAGTTGTGTGCATAATCACTGGGGAGAGGCATATGTTCATCTTAACTGTTTAAATAGCTGTACCTACTGCACACCTATCAGTGAGAAACTACCTTCCATTCCCAAAGCAGTCTTGGATCTTCCAGACACTGGATATTAAAGGCAGCGGAGTTGATCTGTGTTCCTGAGTGAGTTTTCCCTCTCTTCAGGGGCAAAAACTTATTGTTGCCTTTGTTTCTCTAATAGAATCCCTCTAGTCTTTACCTGTGGGCAATAACTATTTATGGCATTTTTAAATGAATGCATTGAGCAGAGCTTGACCTTCCCAGCACCTTAGAATGGACTAGGGATCAAACCCACAGTGTAAAGTTAAGTCAGGAGATGATTTAGTGGATCAGAGCTGTGTACTGAGTCTGGTAGAATGTAGTGCAGTGCTACAAAAACAGGAGATGCTGTAGCTTCTTTTGTAATTAGTTAGTTGGCCAATAAGCCATCTTTTTTTTCCTTTATTTTCCTACTACTCGGTTTTAATTATAAGTGGTTTCAGTTTAAAATGCAGAAGTTAATTTTGAGTACATTATAACATTTTTACATGACCATAATGTTTTGAAACCTGAGTATACTGGAATGAATCAAAACCTCTCCTCACTATCTGCTTGTATTTATGGGAACAGGGTGTATTTAAACCAAGTTTTCCTGAACAGGGTGTAGGGAATTCATCAGGAAACGTTATGTCAGGGAATTTTGGGGGCAGAGAAGGGTTGGTGGCTGAGGATTAGCCTAGGATTTAAGGTAAGACTTGATGTCCTGGGTGGAGCTGCAATGTAAAATCAGTTGCCAAAGAAAGATGATGATGATGATGATGACTCCTCTCAGTTTCCATGCTAAAAGTGCTTTCATGGGCAACAGATATCTGAAATAATTTCCATTAAGAATCCATAATTGTTGAAAGATCAATAATCTCTTCTAAAACATTGTTCAGATTTTTCTGCAGTGCACAGAAGTTTGTACACTTAGTTTGATAGTTGGCCTGGTCATATATGGAATGTTCCAGTAATTGCTTTGTGAAACAAGGAGGTCAGAGCAGACTGTGTGTAAATGCTGACTCTTGAAGGTTATGAATGATTAGGACAGTGATACATGAAGACATAAATGTCTGATTATAGTGAGAATCAGATCACCTGAGTTTTGTATTTACTTCTGTAGTGAGCTTAATCTGCCTCAACAGGAAGTTAATAGTATATGTTGATAATTGAGCTTGGTTTCAGTTTGAAAATAATGTCATGTTTCATAAAGTTTTTATAAACTATTTAAATACAAAAATACAGTTAAAAATACACATTAAATACATAAAAATAAATGCAGCTTTTACAATACAGCTTTTATAAAATACATAAAATGTGAAGCTACGTTTTCCAAAACATGTTGTTGTCTTCTTTCTGCAAGTGCAAGGTAGTAGTTGCCCACTTCAGACATTGTATTATTCAGGAGGAAGGCATTCATAAGCAAGAGCTCTGAAATAGAGCTTTTCTTAAAACACAAACAAAAAACCTGTATGTCCAACCAGGTTTTCTTTTCATATCCATAGAGAATTATTAAAACTATAAAAAATAATGGGAAAATAAATTAGAATTAATTGTTTTAAAAATCAATTCTTAATGCACACCAATGTTATAATAAGAATGTATGAATAGGTGATTGTATTTCTTTATTTTAGCAGATCAGCTGGAAAATACAAGTAAATTGTTTAATTTGAATGAAACCTACATTTTTAATTCTGCCTACAAAAAGAATTATTTCTTGTCAAACAGAAGGTGTTATCTTTTTCAAAACAATTCTACCTTTTTGAGATGCTGAGAAATGTGATGAAAATCACCTTTTCACAGAGAGGGAATAGAAAAAAAGTGTTGGCCTTTGCTGCTCAGGACGAGAGCAGACATCAGTCACAGTAGCTGCTTACATTAGGTCATGCTTTAGGGATTAGGAAAAGATTCCCATTTGATAGAAGAACACTGGACTCACCAAATTAAGAACTCCACAGTCTTGCCTCAGATTCAGCTTTTGGCATTAAGTCTCTACTAGTGAACATCACTGTGTTTGAGACTGGCTCAGGAGAATCCCATTTCAAAGATCTTTGTCTGAAATGGCAAATTGCTAATTGCTGCTCTTGCTATGCCAGAGACCTCCTCCTCCACTGAGTGTTCCCTGGTTTTCTCTCCAGGTTATAGGGTGACTTAGGCCTTCAGTCATGACTAGTTTCAGGAAAGCTGAAATTGTATTTAAGTGAATTTTGCTATATGCCATAAACAAAAATCATTCCATTGCAGTAGAAAGCAATGGAAGATAAGTATATAAGGATATCTTAATGGAAACGGTCAAAACTTGTTTCAAGTGTGGAGAATAGAAGAGAACAGCAAACTGATTGCATTTGGATGTGATGTTATTGCAAGTGGCAGTCCAATTTTAAAATCAGAAATACATGAGCAGCCTTTTAAGGATGAGGAACCCATTTGCTTGTTTTTCACCTGATGCTTTTAAACCGATCTTGTACTTTCAAACCGATCTTGTACTTTCAGGATTTTTTGGTAGCATATTTGGACTGATGGGTGTTTACATTTATGATGGAGAACAAGTGTCAAAGAATGGATTTTTTCAAGGATACAATAAACTTACTTGGGTGGTGGTTGTTCTGCAGGTGAGACCTTGTGTTGCATGTTTCTGTGAAGGCACTTGGGGGATTTACTCTTTTATAAATAACTAGAGAAACTAATAGGTGTCATTGAAGCTACTGAGAATTCTATAGTCTGATGTATTACTATTAGCATAAACCTCTAAATGAAAAATCTGGAAAATACATCACAACTATATGATGAGGTATTGTGCAAATTAAAAGCATGTAAGCATTATTTATTTTGTGATGTTTGAAATTATCTCTCTATATGCCCTTCCTCATGTGGTTAAAAATGTACAGTGCAAGCATTTCCACTTATTTAATGGCGGTGTAATGTCATCAACAATTTCTTTCATGGGGAAAGAGCTACTACTCCAGTATTTTTTTTCAACAGTACATATCTCTAGTATAAAATAAATGTATAGCTCCTCAACATAGACTAAAGCTTTTCCTAAAGTAGTGCATGGTGTTAAAATAGATGCTCTCAGTCCAATTATCAGTTTGTGAATCCAGACCTTGCTATTTTTCCAGGCACTTGGAGGGCTAGTGATTGCTGCTGTTATAAAATATGCGGACAACATTTTAAAGGGATTCGCAACTTCTCTCTCTATTATACTGTCAACACTGATCTCCTATTTCTGGCTGCAAGATTTTGTCCCTACAAGGTAAGAATTATTTTCCACGTATACTAAAAAAAACCAAAAACCCAATAGTTGAAAACTAACTGCTTACCAGATATAACTGCGAAAATAAATGAAAACCAAATCCCTTCCAAGCCACACTTTCAGAATGTTTATGTCCAGCTTGCACATCAAAGTTTAGCTCATCCCGTAGCTAACAATGAGTTTTCCAGGCGGGTGAGGAGCCTCTGGCTCCCTGCGGCTGCTGCCGCTGCCCGGGGCCGCTGCTCCGCCCGGGCGCGTCCCCTGCGGGCCTGCGCGGGCACTGCGGCCCTGGCGCCGCGGGGCCCGGACAAGGGGCTGTCCCCGCTCCGGGACGAGGTGATGTCCCCGCTCCGGGACCAGGGGCTGGTCGGACCAGGGACCAGGGGCTGTCCCCGCTCCGTGTCCCGGGACCAGGGGCTGTCCCCGCTCCGTGTCCCGGGACAAGGGGCTGTCCCCGCTCCGGGACCAGGGGCTGTTCCCGCTCCGTGTCCCGGGACAAGGGGCTGTCCCAGCTCCGGGACCAGGGGATGTCCCCGCTCCGTGTCCCGGGACAAGGGGCTGTCCCAGCTCCGGGACCAGGGGCTGTTCCCGCTCCGTGTCCCGGGACAAGGGGCTGTCCCAGCTCCGGGACCAGGGGATGTCCCCGCTCCGTATCCCGGGACAAGGGGCTGTCCCCGCTCCGGGACCAGGGGCTGTTCCCGCTCCGTGTCCCGGGACCAGGGGCTGTCCCCGCTCCGGAACCAGGGGCTGTCCCCGCTCCGGGACCAAGGACAAGGGGCTGTCCCCGCTCCATGTCCCGGGACAAGGGGCTGTCCCCGCTCCGTGTCCCGGACGAGGGGCTTCCACTGCTCCGTTCCCAGCGCTGCAGGTGGCACAGGAACATCTCCTCAGTGCTGTGTTTCATTGCCCCCACCGCAGGCTCTAACACAGGTCACTGCAGACACGTACCCATGGAAGCAACCCTGCAGCACTGAGTTGCCCAAGGGCACCCAGAAGCCCAAAGGCAGAGCTGTTTCTAGAGGCAGTGCCACATTTAGTGATGAGAACTGCCGAGAAAGAAAGAGAAGCGGTGAGAAAGAGAAAGACTGTGGTGGCCCTGTGTGCCGCAGGTTTTATACCTGGGCAGGTTGAGAACGCTGCTTGTCTTGGCAGTGCATGTTCCTGTATGGAGTGTAGAATTAATAATCCCACTTCCAGATAGAGGAATTTTGCTTATGACTGACCAACACTCCTTGCATATGTTACATGTACTCATAACATAAAAATATTTTGAATAATATTTCTGACTTTTGTAATCTGGTACGAAGAAACATCTTTTTATCTAAAAATATATATTTGCAGTACTGTGGTCCCTTCTCTCCCTACCCATTCTGTGATTCTGTATTATCAGGGCTTTACTTGAACATTCAAAAAAGGAAATGGAGTAGCTGTTTAGGCTTAAGACGTGGAAGACATTGAACTTGAATTATAAGTAGATTATATTTGTCCCATTAAAACAAAAGCAGAAAGTGCTTTAAGAATTTGTGTGCTCAAATGGAAAATTAATAAGGTACTTAACAGCTTCTGCAAACATGTTGCAAAATAAATAGAGCCAAGTAGCAGTATGTAGAACTTGAATCCATTCCCTTTAATAAAACTTAATTAAGTTAATCAAACTTAATCTTTAGTACCTTACTTACGCTAACAATGCATTTGAACTGAAACTGTGTAATTGTTTCTGTCACATCAGCAAACAGTTTAGATTGAGGTAATAGATGTAAAGTACTTAAATGCTTGAATGTGTTGCAAGGGGCCATGTCCCAAAATATGCTAAATGTATTCTCTGAAGGATTATCATGTCATATGCCACAGTTTTTTTAGCATTTGATTCAGAAGATGAAATTGTTGACATTGTCATGTCTGTGAGAAGATTCTTTTCTGAAATGTGTACTGATTGTCTGCTGGCTTCAGGTTTTTGTATCAGACTTTAACTATCAAAACAACTTGAAAAGCCAAAATGTCACAATAGATAAGATGCCTTTATTGTGTTTTCTTGAGACAAATCTCCCTGTATCTGCCAAAAATTAGATTATACTGACACACAAACTTGTTCTTGGGCAGCAGTAATTTGTTTTGACATAAGCTTTGGACTTCAAAGCGAACACAGCTTCCACAGCATGAAGTATGTAGTATGTCAGGAATGGGTGGGTAACCACAGTAGTTGCCTTTCTTCAGCTCCCACTTCCATTTTGCACACAGCTTTAGGTAAAAGTTTAAGAAAAAAAGGATTGATCTCCACTGCTTTTGGCAATTGTTCAATGGAAGTGTAATTTTAATTTTCAGAATATATTAATATGATACATTTTGTAGTTATAGGTCTCTTACCTCAACAACTTTCTGCATCCCTCTAAAATAAATACATACAAATTATTTTGCTCTTTATAAATTGGATAAATACAATTTGTCTTCCTGTTTTCGTCATGGAAAAATGTCCTTTCTTTTGATTGTATTACATAAATAAATTTGCATCAACTAAAACAAACTTTTTTTTTTTCATCCCTATTCTATTCAGTGTCTTTTTCCTCGGAGCCATCCTTGTAATAGCAGCTACTTTTCTATATGGTTATGATCCCAAACCTGCAGGAAATCCCATTAAGGCATAGCAGACCTCCTCATCAACCTGCTTCTGGAGATGGTGCACTGGGGGCCTTGCTAGCACTGGCACGTGGCGAGTGTCAGCGTGCGCTGCAGGGGAAGGATGACTGCCCTGAACGGATTGAAGAAATGCTGATGAGTAGTTCCGAACAGCCAGAGGGATTACAGGTGCAGGGTGACGCTGTCTCTAACCGAAGGGGGGGAAAATGTCAGGGGAATGCCCGGTGCAACTTGATAATAAAAACTTGAAAGGAACCAAAAGTTTCCAAGAAGCTACAATTCGGAATGTTTACAGCTTTGACTAAGATTGCATCAAAAGAATGACTGTATTGACTGCTGCAGAAATATGTCCTATGCACTCTTTGAAAGAGCACACGACAACATTGTCAGATTGTATGTTTTTGCGATTCGATTCTATTTAATCTCAGTAAATATGTTTTTAACTGTTTGTCTATTTACGTGAAATGAGCTGAACGTCATAATTCTAAAGTGATGGTTCTAATTAAGTACTCCTTATTAAAACTGTGAAGATTGAAATATGATTGAAAGACACTTTCACAGTATCAAATATTTTTATACTTTTAGAAGGCTGATTTAATAACAGAAATCTGTTATTAAATGGTAATATTACAATTCTGTTGCTTCTACAAAACTACTGTAAGAATGGTAACATTCTTACCGAAGTACAAAGGTAGGAGTGCTCCAGCACATCAGCCTGTAACGTTGGAGCAGCTGGAATAACTCTGGGAACAATGGCTGGAGGTTGCTGCGCTAACCTGAGAGCAGGAGTAGGGTTATGATTGGTGCTTGCTCAGATGTAATGTTCATTCTTGTTATTTTACTGATTATAAATCAGCTTCTTGGTAGAACCTTAAAAGTAGTTTTTGTGCTTTAAATAGCCTCTGAAGAGTTTTTTAAACCATGATTTAAAAAAAACAAAGAGTCCATAAATAAGCATTTTAAAGACATTATCATTGTCTGCAACGGCTCCATCTGGAGATATTATGGTCTGGCATCTGTATACTGTACTGTACTGTACTTTATTACAGAGGTGTTTTTTAAACAAGTGTTTTTTGTTTACTCATGAACTCTTCCAGGCTTTTTCTGTATATTTCTTTGTAATGGCTTAATTAGCATTTCGGTGGGGTTTTTTTAATTATTATTTTGTTCCGGGAGTCCTTGAGCCAACAAACCAAAATGGGTTTTCTGGACCTATTTGTTCTAGTAGTGGAATTACTTTAATAGGAAATATAATTAAAAAACAATTAATTGTGCAATAGGTAAATGTAAAAGCATGCTGTTATTCTGTTTCAAACAACAAAAAAACTTCACAAAGAAACCTTGCTGCAATTAGATCAATTAGACTGTTATGAACACTTCACTTGAAGCATTTGCATATAGTCAGAAATACTAAAAAAATCTGTAACTAATAAACTAAAAAACCATCGTAAAAATCATTCGTTTTCAGGAGACTGTTCACAATGGTTGTTAATGTTGGGTGACCCATGTGACACCTGTGATGGTACATTTTGTATAAAAATAAATCAGGAGTCCCTTACCAGTAGAATGGCGAGTGGTAAAAACGTCTTTATTCTCTTGTTCCCCACCATCACTCCCTTCATGCTTTTTCTCACATTTGTCTTGTACTAAAGAAAACGTGTAAGAGAAAGGTGTTCTAAAATGTTTACCAAAGTACCTCATCTGATTGACTAGGAGATTCTGTAGGAGTGCTCTGAGATTTCTTAGTGAAATGTTGTAAACGTGAAAGAAAGAATTCCCCATATGTCACTCAAGTAAAAAGTGTTTTTCTTCTGTTGGCAATTACATGTTCTATCAAGGTTTTGTTTGTTTTCCTTATCAGAGCAAGACATTAAAGAATTATCAGAGCTCTGCCTCGGGCTTGCTAAGCTTTGTGAACTGTGAATCTGTCCCAGCGTGTTGTAATTGCAGGAGCTTTGCTACTTGGCAGTCAAAACTATCTAAATGGGCATTCTATGTAAATATTAAATGTTTTATGTGTAACATACAATGTGGCACAGTCTTTGGAAAGTCACATTTAGCTATTTCCCCCTGCAGTGCAGCCTGAGGTAAGACATGTGCATAGAGCAGCGGCTCAGTGCGGAATGGGACCTGCAGGGCTCTGAAATGAGGTGGGAAGTGTTGGCAGTAATCTTTCAAATGGAGTTTGGCCCTACACGGTAATACTTTTGATTTCAGGAGTCACAGTAGTGGGAATATTCAAGTGATATAGTTGGTTACTTTCCTAAGAAGCAGATTGAGAACAGTTTAAAGTGGCTTGTACAGGAAGGGACCAAAAAAGCCAAATAATTACCAAATGTGGCTGGAGCTCTGTGACATGTAGCCTGGTTTTAATATTTCAGGTGCATCTGTCAATATTTGCTAGTAAGGATGTTTAAAGGAAAGACCAGGAATATGTGCTCTTTGCTTTGGAACAGGATGCCATGCGGCTTTGGAAAACTGCCTGCTGTACTAAGGAACAGCAACTCCTGTCTGTAAATCAGTGACTTCCATGCTTTTCACTTGACAGCCCAATTCTGTTTTCCAGCAGAAGGATAGATCTCATCATAGACTTGCTGCTGAAAAGGAAAAATGAATTTGCATATTTTAGCCGTGTTTCCTCAGCCTTTGACGAGCTGAGGAAGGGTCTTTGAGGTGTGACTGGCCAAGGGGAGGTAGCACGTGTTTTGTGAGAACAGAAAGGATTTGGGGAGATCTTACTTATTTGTGTAACCTTTGCATCGGAGAGCATATGCACATTTTCTCACTGAGATACTTTTGCATTTGGATTTTAATTTTTTTTAAGTAGCTTTAAGTCTATAACTCATTAACTAACCAAAGAGGAATAGCTAGCACAGAGCTTTGGGAAGTAGTGGATAATGTGCTTTGAGTTTGCCCTAAAAGCAAATGCTATAGGAGTTTAACTTCCCCAAAATAAACTTGTCTTTCTGAACTACTTTTCTGACTTTTAGAAATGGTTTTGTTAGTTTAGTTGTACATTTAGGAGGCTACCCTATACTTAGCAGAATTTTGTTTAAATATTTATAAAGTTATAGAAATTCTAGCTAGGTATTTATTTGCAATAAGTTGAATTATGTGATTTTTCTTTCTAGATATATATTGGGTGTACTAGTATTTATTGAATACTTGGGTATTTGGTAGTTTTATTTGAGAATCTCTGGGATATGTGATAAATGGTCATATAAGGATAAAGTTAGTACTATCTTCAAAGCAAAATAGATCAGTTCAGTGGTGAGAAACCTTGAGTCTAATAAAGTAAGTTAAACTTTTCTTTCAACATTGTACTTCTAAGCAATCCACAAGTGCCCAAAAATGTATTTTCTCAAAGAATTCAGATAAATATATATAGTTTTATTCAACTTCATTGTTTTAGCCAAACTTTAGGAAGACCTCCCTTTTTATTTGTTTCAGTAAAAGGTAGATTAATATTCTATATTCAACCTCTACAGTATAGCACCTTCATTTTTTTACTACAATGTTTTAGTAACTCTTGTTTTATTTTTCTTCAAAAAGACAAAACTCTCATTTTGCTTGTGTTTCATGCATATACAGGCCTCTCACAGACTCTTAGTAGTATGTAATTCTTTTGTGTTTCTAACTTATTTTTATGGCTGTATTTCAAAATACTGTAATAGATTTTGTTCTTTTTAAAAAAAAATTATAAATGAAACATTGCATTTCTTCTGGTTTTTGTTGTCAGTAACTTTCATATTTGAATGTATTTAATGATCAGCCCTGCGTGTTCTGTTGTATTTAAGCAATCTTCATTTTCTGAATTTGAATTTCTTGCTCATTTTCCTCCTGGTGACAATCTTTCTTGCTGGATATTGTGTTGAGGAGAATTATTAATTCCTTTCATATCTGAAATCTATGTTTTGTGAGAATTGAGTTATTAAAAAACAGGGGGGGGGAGTTGTGTATCAGAAAGGTAACATTTATGTATAACATGGTATTATATAAGTGTAATATGTCATTACCTAAGGTGATGCATTATTGTGAGAAAGTCCAAGTAGTGTTTCCATGTCTTTGTTTTACTTGTTCTTTTCATTTTTAATGCTGATTATTTTCCACAGGAAAAGAGTCCTGCTCTTTCCAGGTAAGCTCATTGTATGTTTTTAGATATCTAGAATTAAGACATTTTACTGAAGAAAAATTCAGGGCAAAATGCAACAAATACTTGGAATTGATTAGATCATATCTTCTGCTTCAGTTATAGTCCAAAGTTCTGTTCAGTTGAATTCTTAACTTTTTCTAAGTATTTCTCAGCTGAATTTATAACTCTTTCTAGAAGAAAGGAACCTGTCCTGACTTGCTTGTTCTTGTACTTGAATGTCTGCTGCACATTTGCATCCAAGAGTACATTAATGTAATGGCACATTAACTCATCTTCCACCTCCCGTCATCATTCTGTCTGTAATTAGCCATATTCATTTCATTAGTGATTTATAGCTCAGAAAGAATTGCTTGTATGCTAAGCATATGTTTGTATTTGCTGCCATGAGTATAATTTTTTTAGATTTTTTTAAACTTTCTCTTTATTGTCAACATATGAGCCCAAATAGAAATCATTTATTCAAACATTGTAGCAAACTTTTTAAGGTAGTTTTAGGTTTTTGTATGTTGATGTTGATATTTATGTGATTACACTGAATACAATCCTAATATACGGTGTTTCCAGGCAGTTTGAAAAAGATTTTTTTGGTATAACAATGCTGAACACTGGAATGCATCTTACATGACAGTCTTTTTAATCCATATTGAGATAAAATACTGTATTTTTTTTCTTCTCTATGTGTAGATAATGTAGTAATAAACTGGTTGAAATTAAGCACTGTCTTTATTAAGAATACGATTAAAATACTGTTTGAGAGCTTTGTTAAATTACCATTCCAAAATGATGGTAATGTCTATGGCTAGCAGGTAGTAGTATGCATTCACTTCGTATAGAGGCTTGAACACTGTGGGTGTTTAGATGTAACAGACCATTCTTGTTTCTCCAGGAGTTGGCTGAAATTCATGACATCAACAGAGCAAGTTTATTATACATTTTCATTATTTGAATTTATTCTACATTCTCATTTATTTGAATCATCTGCTTTGTCTGCATGAGCAAACTTGATACTTAAATACATTTATTTTAAGATAATGACATCAATAACAGGTGTTGGTCTAATATGAAGGTGTGGGTAGAAAACCATCTGGTCAGCCTGGTTACCAAATGACTGCTGACACTGTATTTGTGTTGACTTTTTATGTGAGTCCCTTACATGTCACATACATGTCTGTGTGTGACTTTCCCACCAAAATATAACAGCACTCTGAGGAATAGACTTGAAGCTATGTCCTTTTCAAGTAGAAGGGGGACAGAATTGTCAAATTATTCATGTGATATCCTAATACTTGTAACAAATGCCTGATAATAGCAAACATCCCAGACCTGCTAGATGCACATTTTGTTTCATGAGCTGGAGTCTGCTTGTCTTTGTCTCACCGTGACTAGTAGGGCTGTGCCTCATCAAGTTCTAGATTTCTTAAAAGGTGCATTATGATGAGATTAGAGGTGCTTGATCTTAGGGCTAAGGGTTTAACTTAAGCCCACACGACCTCAAGTGGTGAGTGATTGACACCCATTTGGTAACACAGTGAGAGCTGCAGTGCCGGTCTGTACCTCAGGGATGAATTCCACTGTTGTTGGGACAATAAGCTGCTCATGTGGAGCTGAGGTTTTGGGGGAAATGGGGATGTCCCAGGAGCTGGGGAGATGGAGACAAGCAGCAAGAGGGCTCAAAGGTGGAGGCCTAGGAACAGAGAACAGACCTATACATGGATACAGCCACGGAGACTTGTGTCTGTATCGTGATTGTAATATCGCATGGACAGTTGTTGCTCCTTAGTGGTGCCAGCCATCAATAGGTGAACTGATAAGCCACAGAAAACCTAATAATGCCAGCAACATGTTTCTAAAAGATTTTCTCCACTAATTGGCTTGCCGCTATGGGGAAGCTGATCCCTGTTATCTTGTTACTTGCAGGTGCTGTGGTAAGTCAGAACCTGGGATGACCTACCCGTTTGAAGGTGTTGGAGCTTTCATAAACTAAGTTTAAAACTTGATAGGAAGAAAGAATAATATCTGTCTCCAATCTGGATCTTTAGGGTGGATTATATCTGTGTTGGTGTACTCTGGCTCTAGGAATGTCAGGTATATCCCGTACAAACTGCCTTCCTTTGTTCCTTTTTCCCGGGTGCCTCAGCAGCTCCGGGTGGAAGGGACGGGTGATGCTTGGGGGGCCGGATGAGAACCTGAGGCTCCCGAGGGGCCGCGTTCGGTGCTTTAGCCGGTGGCGTTTTCAGGCTGGGGCTGCCGAGGGGTGGAGGCTGTGAGGGCCCCCGTTCCCAAAGGCGCCGCTCTCCCGGTGCGGCCCCGCACTTCCCGCAGCGGTGCCTTCTGCCCGCGTTCCCAAAGGCGCCGCTCTCCCGGCGCAGCCCCGCACTTCCCGCAGCGGTGCCTGCTGCCCACGTTCCCAAAGGCGCCGCTCTCCCGGTGCCAGCCTTGCATTTTCCGCAGCGGTGCCTTCTGCCCGCGTTCCCAAAGGCGCCGCTCTCCCGGTGCCAGCCCGGCGTTCCCAAAGGCGCCGTTTCCCGGTGCAGCCCGGCGTTCCCAAAGGCGCCGCTCCCCCGGTGCAGCCCCGCGTTCCCAAAGGCGCCGCTCCCCCGGTGCAGCCCCGCGTTCCCAAAGGCGCCGTTTCCCGGTGCAGCCCGGCGCTCCCAAAGGCGCCGCTCCCCCGGCGCAGCCCGGCGTTCCCTGGCGCGGGCGGGGCGGGCCCCACACGTGACGGCGCGCGGCCAATGGCGCGATCGCGTGATGCGCAGCGCCGGCTGCGCGCGCGGTGGGGCTGCGCAAGATGGCGGCGGGCGCGTGAGGTGTGGCGGCGGCCGCGTCGGAGGGACGGAGGGAGCCGAGGCCCGAGGGGAGCCGGGAGGGGCCGCTGGTGCCGCCCCCGGGGTGCGATGGTAAAATGACCCAGGCGGGGAAGAAGAAGAAGCGCGCCGTGAACCGCAGCATCATGCTGGCCAAGAAGATCATCATTAAGGACGGTGGGACGGTGAGGCCTGGGGCGGCCCGGGGGACGGCTGGCGGCGGCGGGGGACCCCGGGCTCTGTGGCTGTGCGGCGACCGGCCCCGGACGGGCAGGGTCCGGTCCGGCGGGGGTCGGTGGGCCCGTGGGGCTCGGGCGGCCGCGCCTGTGTCGGTCGCGGTGTCCTCACGGCCGCCGCAGCCCCGACGGCCTCGCTCGGCAGCCCGGGCCGGGCTCCGCGGGGCGGCTGCCCGAAGAACACCTGTGAGCGAGTCAGGTTGCTTTGCTCCGCCCGTGAACGCAGCTTGTTCCTCGCGTGGGCCGGGTTTGGGGGCGCGGGGGCGAGTGCGGCCTCAGGCGCTGGGCTGGGGCACCGCGCGTCGTTACGGCCGCCCGAGGTGAGCAGAGCGTGTCCGAGCCCGCCGTCACCGAGCGCGGCTCCCCTGAGCGGCGGCTCGGGTGCGGGGCTGCCGGCGGGGCAGGGACCGTGGTCAGACAGAACGGGCCCGCGAGGGACGGACGCCAGCGCCTGAGCAGTGCTGCAAACGGCCCCTGGAAGAGAGGCTTTGCGGTTCTTCCCCCTGTTTCGCTTCCTCATAAACACATGCATTTGAAAAAGAAAGGAAGTTGTTAAGTGTTTTAGCTGCTGGAGCTTGAAGTTTTGGGTTGGTTTGGGTGGGTTCTTTGGTTGGTTTTATTCTTTATATTGGTGAGTGCCATTACTTCCAACGCATCATTGCCCCTGGATTTTTTCCACAGTGTAAATTCGATGTGCCCTGTTCTAAATTTAGTGCCGTTATTTCAAATAAAAAGACGTCTTGACAGACTAAATTGCTGATGGCCCTTCAGTTTGTCTTTTTGGAACAATAATGGAGAAGAGACTGGTGTCAGAGTCACTATACTTGTTCATTGGAGTGGCCAGCTGGCTGCATTACTGAAGTGTTGGGAAGCAAAATGAAGTCTGGCAATGGTTGTTGATATTTCGCAGGATGCGTTCCCACTGTTTGCAAAGATAGAAATGTATGGGATTACCTTGTACAAATGTTAAATGCAGGTACGTTAGATTGAGTAGTACTAGCAGAATAGATATTGTTACTCAGGGGTATGTATGTATGAAGGTATGTAGATTGTTGTTAGGCAACAAAAACTTCTGCTTGTAATACTTTCTGCCTTCAAATAAATGTTCGGGAATTTGTTTTAAATACGTATTTTTAAGTTAGCAAGTTTGATATAAGAGTGTTCTTTATAGCAACAGCAGAAATTTCATGCATGGAATTTTTTTTAATGTTTCTTAAAATGTTAAGTTGGCCTTCAGTGCTCAGTGTCCTCAGCTGCTTCGTTCATTGCCCAGGGTGGTGTGTGACATTGTGGGAAACACGTACCTGAAAATGGCCCCCATGTCTTCAGAGTCTCCCACTGGCAACCCAGTAATTAATCAAGCATCTTCATGTTCACTTTCCAGCATGATTGGTTTATTTTGGAATTGTTTGACATCAGAGAAAATTGTGTGAGCCAGAATGAATGTACAGATGGTTAATGAGGTAGTGACTAGTGGCACAGGCAGAAAGAGTTTTTGATTGGAAACCAGAAAAAAACCCCAAACAAGCAAAAAGGAAAACCCATCCATTGTTTCTGCAAAGCCTCTCCTCCCACTGCATTTTCTGCTGTGTCTCCTTGACAAGGCAGTGGGTGGTGCAGGAGCTTGGGTTGGTGCATGGTGGTATTTTTGTGTTTTTCTATTTGCAGCTTTAGTAGCTGTATCACAGAAGGGATGCGTAATGGTGTGCTGTACTCAAGTGTGTGTTGTCAGATTTCTCCAAAGGAGAGGCAGTAACACCAGTGATGTGGTTTCATAGAATCACACATGGTTTGGGTTGGAAGAGACCTTAAAGATCATCTGTTTCCACCCCTCTGGCATGGGCAGGGACACCTTCCATAGGCCAGGTTGCTCAAAACCATCTAGCCTGCCTCTGAACACTTCCAGGGGTGGGGCAACCACAGCGTCTGTTTCAACACTTCTTTTTCCCCAAGTTTTAATTTTTCTGTCCTTCATGTATTCATCCTATGTAGGATGATGCGTTTTTGAAGCAGTCATGGGATGAATTAGAGATTGAGACTTCATTCGTTTTTTCTTTCCAGCAGGGGAGCAGCAGCTGTGGTCTTACACATGATGCCTTTGTTGCTTTGGTAGTTATTCTCTTGCTGTCAGATGTGTGTTCTTAGGCTTGCTTGGCATGTACACTTTTTATCACAGGCAGTACAAAGTGTTTGATTAAAGGCATCTTCTCTATAACCAGAGGAAAATGCATTCTTGGAGCCCTGTTGGTGCCAAGGGTTTTGCCATATGCTCTGCTGTGGCTGCTGGTAACAGAGGAGGGTTGCTGTTATTCTGATTGGAATATCTCAGTTCCAGCTGGTTTATACAGGGGCTCTGTGTCTTTTCTCTCCAGATGTAGGGCCTTATGGTTCAGTTGCACTTAGACCATTGCATGACGCTGTGTTAACCTGTTAGGAAGGCACTGGGGGAGGTTTGTAGGTTACGGCAGGGCCGGACACGCAGCATCTGCACTGCACCTGTGGGCTCAGAGAGCGCGTCAGGCTGGTGCTGAAACGCTGGGGACTGAATGCCTGTAATGTTTGTAATACACTGCAGTGTAACTGCTTATCCTTCCCTTGCTCTTTCACCTCAGAAGCATCCTTGCTGCTTGATAGTCGCCAGCACCTTTAAAAATGGATGTAGAGGTGATGATCTGAATATGCCTAAATACCTTCTGTTTTTTGTAGATAAGAAGCACTAGCAACAAGAAAGCAAGGAAGTTGCACCATAGTGGTCTAAATGTCACTTGTGGTTTTTGTCAGCGTGTTGGAAAGCTCTGCTGGTGTTGCTTCCAGCTGGGTGACGTGGCAGGGGCAGCAGTGACCCACCTGAGGCCTCTACAGTCAGCAGCAGTTCCCCCGTGCAGATCGGCCGCTGCTTTCGTTCTGCTCTTTGGCTTTGTGCGAGTGGTCTCAGAGCTGGACGAGGGCAGCACGGGCACAGGTGGCCTTTGAGCTCACTCCTGTCTGCTGTGAATGGAAGCGCTCTTGATCCCCGTGCTGGGAGGAGTGGGATGGTTTATGGCACCTCCCTCACTGTCCGTCAGGCCTCGGGGGCACGAGCCAGCGATGTGACAGCAGTCAGGGCGCTCTCAGAATGGACCTGATTTTATGAGACTGACTCAAACAGCTAACATGGATACTTGCAGTTTGTGCAGAGCTGGATAAATTTTTAACCCAGAGCTAAAATAAGGATTGTGGGTGGAAAGGGAAAGGAATTGTGGGAGGAGAGGATAATTATAGCCGCTCTCTGTACCTACAAAGACTGTTAATTTACATCCTTGGGAGAGTAGGCGGAAAAAATAGCAGAAATATCGGTATGGTGTGTCTGAATTTACTGAAGAGGGCTTGGGAAAGAAAAATAGTACAGTGCTGAGGTACTTTTGTAATTCACCGTTTACAGACTGATATGGTCACTTTTGAAAATCATGATCTTTTCTAGCAGTAGGAGTGAGTAGGCACTGAAATTTTCTGTATTTATTTCTTACATTAGTTCAGTAAACTTTTCTATGTTGGAAATATTGGAATCCGGAAAGAAAAGCTAGGTAGGGCTTGCATATAAAACTTTTAGTAAAAGAAATACTCCAGTATTACCTAACTGCAGCTTAAAATTGTGTAGTATTTAAAACTGGAAGGCACCTCCAACATCACTAATCCAGCTACCCCAGTCTCTTACCCCAGACAGGGTCACCTGGAGCAGTTTACTCAGGGCTGTGTCTAGGGGGCTTTGGAGGATGGCAGCTCCACACTTGACTAGCTGAGCAGCTTTTTTCAGGGAGGGTTTCTTTTTTAGGGTGCAAGTATAATTTATTATATTTACTCTTCCATCAGCTACTCACATGGATAAAATCCCAGCGAGCCTTCTCAGGAAGCAGCTGAGGTCCTTAGCCTGTGTGTGTGCTTGATGTAAATGCCAGGTCTGACCACACCAGAGCCGCTCCATTAGTAACTCACCTTTGCACAAAACTGGCAAAGCAGATATTGAGGCAGCATTTCTAAGCTGAAAGAGTGCATGTGAGATTTCTGAGGAGTTATTCATACTGCTTTCATACGAGAATAATTAGTGAACCCTGTCCTTAATTTGCAAATGTTGAACTGTGGCATGTTGTTTGACAGCATTTACAGAGTCTACAGGATGAGCAGGTTTTCCCACCCATGCTCTTTTTCTTCTCTTCAAAAGATAATTCTAGTTCTCCCAAATCACTGAAGAATTAAAAGTTCCTTTTGTCAAATCTTTTATCTCCATCTCTTCCTGCATTTGAAGCACACTGTAACTGATAGGTCTGCACTCAGTGGTTTGGGAGGTGATCACTGCTGTTCCTGAGATTGGCTTCTGGTGTTATTTTAGTTTCTTTCCTGGTTTAGAGCTATGTTTTGTATGGAGCACTGGTGCCTTTTAGTAACAGGAGCTGTTTGATAGACCAGGTTGTGAGACTTGGGGATAGCTGAGTGTGAGCTATGTTTTGAAACTGTGGAAGCTTGGTTCCTTGTGTAGACTTAAGCACTTTTCTCGAGGAATACAAACTAGTTGTCTGAAGAAGAGTCTGTTTTCCCTGTAGTATCCTTGTTTCCCAGGTTGGCAGTGTAAGTGGTTTATTTGAGATGGCAGTGAAGGATTCTGTAGAGCAAGAGTAGGACACCTCAGGACATTAGCATCAACGGGTTAAAAAATGGAGTTTCATTCCATACCAGTTAGTTGGGTAACTGTTCCCAAGTTTTGAGAATTGTTCTGTTCATAGTGTTCAGATGCATTTCCCATGACTCTGATAGATGATCAGATGTTTTACTCACCTGTCTTTTCTCCTGTTTCAGCCTCAAGGGATAGGTTCACCCAGTGTCTACCACGCTGTTATCGTGATCTTCTTGGAGTTTTTTGCTTGGGGACTCCTGACAGCTCCCACTCTAGTGGTAGGTGATCCTTGGGAGCTTTTCTTGCTGTAAGGGAGGTGGGACAATTACTGCAAAGGCACTGAGCATCTTCTGAACTACATGAAATGAAAATGACATATCACTGAGTGCAAGTAAAAGTTACTATATTTTTAGATGGTATCAGAAAATTCATTTATTTCATTATAGCCGTGTAATGGTGTAGCACAGTTGTTTACATGCAAGTCTGCTAACACTCAAGCTTACATGTAAATAGTTTCTGATTGAAACCAGTAAGGTGGTAATGAAATTATCTTTCCTTTCAAGATGCCATAAAACATTGGCATATTAGAAATGTAAGGGCAAAAATACACTTGAAATGTGGTAACATTATGCAGGCATGTGTGTAGGTAGGGAGGTCTTTGCTGACCTGGCTGTGTTTTGGGCAGAAGCTTCAGAGCACAGACCCTGTTACACCAGTCAAAGCATCCCTGTGATTAGTGAAACAGTCAGACCAATGTGTTTGTACCAGGGTACTTTCTCATGTTGCTTTTAATTTGGAGTTAATCTGTGAGTGATACGTGATGACAAATTAAAAGGAGTAAAGGCTTAAAAATCTCCCAAGCCAGCTCCACTTTAAAAGCAGTCTTGGTGCTGCTCTGAAAGCTGATGTTACCCATCAGCAGTCTCTTGGGTATGAACTGCACCTCATCACTGAATGGAATCCCTCTCATCTAAACACAAATCAGACTGGGACCAGCTGCATTTCTGGATTCTGCTCATTAAACTGAGAGCCACTTCAGGATGGTGATGTCTCTCCTCTCCCTCCCCAGTCCCCAACAGATGACACAGTAACATTTGAAGAATCTGGTCAGAGATAATTTTCTAGGTTCTCTGGTTTATTTATATTTCAGGCACTGAAATCTCAAAATGCATTCCATGCAAATTAAAGCTTAGTCACTTTATTTGTGGTTTGCCCTTTTTTCTTCTATTTTTTCCTCTGCATTCTATGAAAATAAATTAAAAAAAAGTGCTGTGCATCATAGAGTTGGATATGTATCATGAGCAATATTTGTAGTTCATATTGTGCAAATGACTGTTTATATTTCCTCTCCAGGTTTTGCATGAAACCTTCCCAAAACATACATTTCTAATGAATGGTCTAATTCAAGGAGTAAAGGTAAGTTGACAGAAATTGATCACAAGTAAAATTTGAAGTGAATGGTGAGAGGAATATAGAAAAAACTGCCAACTGAAACAGTCAGGAGGTTTTTCAATATGGCTTTCGCAGTATGAATAAAATGGGAATAAACTACTGCTGAAAGTGCAAATGTGCATCTTTTTACTTCTAGTAAGGTATTGCTTGGTCTGTATCTACTGTTCGGAGTCAGCAAATAAAAAGGTAGTTGCTTAATCTCAAATGATGCATATGGTGCTAAAAGTGGATGATTTTTCACTTGGAGTTTGTTGCTCCAGTAGTCTATAAGACACAGTTCATGAAACTGCTTTTATGGATCATTTGCACTTTGAATTTTGTGTGGCTCTGTGATAACAGAGCTCGAATTTTATGTAACCAGACATGGGACAGAAGATAAGTGATTTTTGGCCACACTGCCTTTGGTGCATTGCACTGTAGCCCTTGGCTTGAATGAAACCGGAGCCTGGGCTGCTTTCACAGTGTTGTGGTCAGCTGTCACGGGCCTGAACTTTCAGTTCTAACTTCAAATGCTTTGTTTCACTCAGGGCTTATTGTCGTTCCTCAGTGCCCCACTCATAGGTGCCCTGTCTGATGTGTGGGGACGAAAGTCCTTCTTGCTGCTAACAGTATTTTTCACCTGTGCACCAATACCACTAATGAAGATCAGCCCATGGTTAGTAAACTGTTTCATGCCACATTTGCTGTCATTCTTCAAGATTGCTATCTAATGCTTATGTGTGTAGCATTGTTGGTCAAATCCTGTTTGTGCTTCATGGAGGGTCGAGGCTTTTGTATTATTTCTGTGCAAAGCTGGGGGAACAGTCAACCTGAAGCAGCTGCCATGAGGCCAAGGCCTTGTTCAGAATTTCGTTAGCTGCTGATTTTGATCTGTGTGCTGTAAGCCCTACGTCCCGCACATCTGCCAAAGCTGAAGAATGCTGTCCAGTGAACTGTGCAGCTCTGGATTGTGGCCACAGTTCTCACTGAGATGTCGGCCTGCAACACTGAAATCAAAACCTTACCTAATGCAGTGCACGAGGTTACCGTTTGTAAGCTGCAGTGTGGCAGCACTTTCACACTTTTGTTTCTCAGATTCTAAAATCAACAGGCCGTCTCGCTGTGTGTGCACCTTCCTGACTGTTAACTGGTTGGAACGCTGCACAGGCAGGGCAGGCCTCAGCCCTGGGCTTGCTCCTGACCACCCGAGGTGTTCCTGCGGGTGGAGCACAGTGACACAGGCTGCCAGCTGAGCCAGCTGCTCAGGCAGCTCCATCAGCCTTTCCTGTTTCCTCTCTGGTCACACAAGGCTGCTCAGCCCTCTTTCAAGCTCCTTCCAAGAAGGAAGTGTTCATTAAGGTTTCAAATGCTAAGTGCTAGTGTCTATAGCAAAAAGATAGGGCTGATGTGGAGGCCTTTCAATGACTGGGTTCTCAAGACACTGAGGTTCCTAATTTGATTTGGGTCATAGATTAGTTAAGTTTATTAGCTGAGCACCTTGTTTCTGAGCAGTACTTAATCATAGTAGCTTTTTGTAGATGTTACAAAATCATGCTGCTTGTACTGGGTGCACATAGGAGTTACACGATTCTATCAAGACGCAGTCACATTGGCTTTATCCAAGATTATCTCAATACATTGTCAGGATAAATTGGACAAGGTGATTTACTGTTTAACTGCACTTGGATTGAGTTGACTTTTTCTGTTTAGCTGTTCTAATATTTTTTATCATGTTTTTAGGTGGTACTTCGCTGTAATCTCCGTGTCTGGAGTTTTTGCAGTGACATTTTCTGTAGTTTTTGCATATGTAGCAGACATAACCCAAGAACATGAGAGGAGCATGGCCTATGGTTTGGTATGTATTGTTTGGGCCCTTTTCCTGTGCTATTCAGTACTAAGCCCTTCAGTTTGTAATGCTTTTGCAAGTTGATTTTCATTTGGAGTCAGGTTTTTCTGTTTAATTGTTTCTGTCATCCAGTCTTACTCTTGAATATTCTGCTTGTAAATGAAACAAAACGTGACCATGTTAAAAGCTGTCGTGCCTGTCTGTCCTAACCCTAATGATCTAATTTGAGGAGCTTTAGTTATTCCTGCATCATGGCCCACACTGGTACTACTCTGTCACCTTTTCAGAAGTCTCACCTTTTGTTCTGGAACTGCCATTGTGTGATACTTGACTGCCTCTGCCTGTGTCTCAGTCACTCTGCTGAGATGCAGTTCAGAACAAACGTAGCTCTGAGTTGTCTGTTGGAAGTTCTTACAACTCCCCTCTATTTCTCTGTTATCTTCTGATAACCTGCCAAGTCCCAAGAGCCTTGACAGCCTCTTGTTATTATGGATTAGCAGAACTGTGTGTTGTGTTTAGGTTACAGAATCCATTACCATTCAGCAGGAAGAGCTGAAAGCAATGGATATAGAATTAAATAGTTTCTTTGTGCCTGTACACATTAGGGATTGAGATGTGCTGAGAAAGTTCTTTCAGTTTTTAAGAAGTTAGTATCTTTCACAAGGCCAGCTGATTAACTGACAACTACTGAGTTGGATTAACCAGCATATTACATTTAATATACCCTTTATACATGTGCTTTTTTTAACATACATTGCCTGTTTTACTAGTATGAAGATTAAATACAGCTCATTGCTTCCCAGAGGTATCAGAAGAATTTATA
Organism: Hirundo rustica; assembly: GCF_015227805.2. Classification (NCBI taxonomy): domain Eukaryota; kingdom Metazoa; phylum Chordata; class Aves; order Passeriformes; family Hirundinidae; genus Hirundo; species Hirundo rustica. Next base: position 19,013,474 of record NC_053458.1, read on the forward strand.
GTTAATTAAACCTAATTATGTCAGTACACGCAAGACTGCTGTGAGCCTCACATTGCTGTCCAGTTATCAGGAAAAAAAAAATCTTGAAAAATTGTGATTCTCTAAAATACACAGCTGCTCTCACGTAGGCATAGGAAAAAGGTTACTTTTAATCGTTATGTGATTATAATGGTTAGGCTTCTGAAAAGGAGGAAATGTGGGTAATAACACTGCTGACCTGTCTCACTGAAAATCTTACCAGCTGTTACTTATTTCAGGTTTCTGCAACCTTTGCAGCAAGTTTAGTCACCAGCCCTGCCATCGGTGCCTACCTTGGCCGAGCGTACGGCGACAGCCTGGTGGTGGTGCTGGCTACAGCCATAGCCTTGCTGGACATTTGTTTTATCCTCGTTGCTGTACCGGAGTCACTGCCAGAGAAGATGAGGCCAGCGTCCTGGGGAGCCCCCATTTCATGGGAACAGGCTGACCCCTTCGCAGTAAGCTCCTTAACTGGGGAATATTCTGTTATTTGCAGATACTGAGCCTTGGGTACAGGGAAGAGATTGAATTTACAATAGTTCAGGCTTGTAAAACAAAGCCTGCGTTTCTTCAAGCTTGACCTTGCTTCACTGGCGATATTTTTGCCAACAATCTTGCTGAACATACAGAGAGTGCTTTGGTGGTGCCACAACTTCATTAATTGTCAGGCTTTTCAGAGCCCAGCTAGGGATGCTTTTTGGAAACGGAGGTGGAATGTTTTTGTAATTCTTTTTTCTTGCCATAGTCCCTGAAGAAAGTCGGCCAGGACTCCATTGTGCTGCTAATCTGCATAACAGTCTTTCTTTCCTACCTCCCAGAGGCAGGCCAATATTCCAGCTTCTTCCTATACCTCAGACAGGTAATATAACAATTTGGTATGAATTTGAACAAAAGTAAATTTTCAGGATTTAAGAAAGTTTTCAGTATTACTGAACTAATATGAGAAATACAGATAACTCATGTAATTTAGAAGCTCCCAGCAATTTACGTAAGTCCTCTTGTTCTGATTTTATTTGCTTTATTCTTGAACTAGGAGGTTCAATATGTTAATCTGGTGTTATTTTTTGAGGGAACAGTTTAATTGCTTTTTATTTATACCCCTTTATTTTCATTTACTTGTTTGATGTAATGGAAAAAAGATGAGGTGAATACTGGTCTGCATTGTGTTCCCTCTGTGGGGTTTGTGACACCATGACACATGGTTTATGGTTAATAATCAAATTGCCCTTTTTTTTTAATATAGATAATGGGATTTTCATCTGAAAGTGTTGCAGCATTTATAGCAGTCCTTGGGATTCTTTCCATTATTGCACAGGTGAGTTCTGCTCTGTGTGGCATTGATGTGAGAAGCATATGACTTGCTGAATGACTGTGCTTTTTGTGGTAGATGTAAATACTGCTTTTGAAGAACACTGCTTTGAAATAGTTTTTCTGCACGTATTTGACATTGAGAATAGAATGTTTTCAGGTGGTTTTTTTTTTTTAATTCATTAACTCATCAGCTTACCTGTGTTTAACATTTAGAATAAAATGTTATTTTTCTGACATTTTACTTTTGCCCTCTCTGTTAGACAGTAGTGTTGAGTTTACTGATGAGGTCCATTGGGAATAAGAACACCATCCTGCTGGGCCTGGGGTTCCAGATCCTGCAGCTGGCGTGGTACGGCTTTGGCTCAGAGCCATGGTACGCACCTTTCACTTTGTTCTGCCTGGCGCGGGGCCGCTCTGCGTTTCCTCCCTTCTCCCAAGGGAGCGAGTGCGGGACAGCCCGTGCAGCGTCCCTGCGCTCGCAGGGCGGAGCCGCAGCCCCAGAGCAGCCACTGCACCGTGTGTTTTGCAGGATGATGTGGGCAGCTGGCGCTGTGGCAGCCATGTCCAGCATCACTTTCCCAGCTGTCAGCGCCCTGGTCTCACGAACTGCTGACGCCGACCAGCAGGGTAGGTTTGCTCTTGCTTCTTTGGATTCTGCTTGAGGAACTCTGTGCAGACAGACATGTGCTCATCAGCCAGGCTGAGTCTTGGAAGGGCAGCCCAAATACCTGAGCTTAAGGCACCACGTTAAACCCAGGGTGCTTGGACGTTGCACTGTGTGTGTACCATGTACTTCTGTGCGGAGAGAAAATGAGGCCCTTCAGCAGCAGAACATTCAGCAAACTCAGTGCACTGTTTCTCAGTGTTGTGTGCCGTGCTCTCTCCTGTGTGAGACGGTGACAGCAGGGATAGTGTCCACATCCTCTGAACTAGCTCAGTGTGGCAGGCACTGCCCTCTGCTAGAGGCAGATGGAAAACCCACTCGAATATCTGATAATGACAGGCTCTATGTACCCCTTGTTTACTGTAATCCATAGTGCAACAACATTTAGAGCTTTCCTGCTTGCATCAGTTTAAAGTCAATAAAGCCGTTAGAAATAGTTAATTATATATGTGTAACTATAGATAGATAAGCACAAGTATTTTACTTTTCCCAGGTGTTGTTCAAGGGATGATCACAGGAATTCGAGGACTGTGTAATGGTTTGGGACCAGCGCTTTATGGTTTTATATTCTATATATTTCACGTTGAATTGAATGAACTGCCCATGCCCGAGTCATCGCCAGGAGGTAGCGTGGCTGCACAATACCATTTACAACAGGTACCTTTCTTTTGGACTTCCTGCTTCCAAAAGAACTTAGGAAGGGCTCCTGTGCTCATCAGTTCTCCAGTTTGATGCTGTGGTACATTTTTTACACTGACTGCAAATGGAGGGTGTAGAAAGAGGTTTCTAAGTCCCTCTAGGGGAGGGTTGTTTAACTGATCCGTTTAATGGCATGCACTGGTTTAGTTTAATTTTCAAATAGCTACAGCTGACAGTCATAGACAACTGTCACCCCTGTGAGGAGAATACCTTTAGGGAAGGATGGACTGATAGCAGTAGTGAATGTTTTTGTTTTGTTGTCCTTTTACCAAGTTTTTTTTAAATTAAGTTTTTGAGAAAACTCAGCAGAAGGAACTTACACTAGAAAACGAAGATGGCAATCATTAATAAGAATCGTGGTCACTTGTCCTAAACCTTAGGATGTAATGTTCTTTCACATTCCTTCTCAAAGCCTGCACTGTGTTCACTGGTGTGTCAGGCAGCAGCTCTTAGGAGTGGGTAATTCACAATTGTAGGCTGTTAATGCGTGTCAAAAGGCTCGTTAACACTTTGTTGTTGTTTTCAGAATTCCATAATTCCTGGACCCCCATTCTTATTTGGAGCGTGCTCTGTGCTGTTGGCACTACTTGTTGCCTTGTTTATTCCTGAACACACAAACCTAAACCTAAGATCCAGCAACTGGAAGAAACACTGTGGCAGCCACGGCCATCCCCACAGCCCACAAGCTCCTGGTGAAGCTAAAGAACCATTACTGCAAGATACAAATGTATGACAAAAATCCTGGAAGACCGTTTGGACTCTTCTTTCATCAGCAGTTTGGGATACACATTCCAACTCCATCAAAATGTAATTTCTTAAGGTAATCTTAAGAAGTATTTTTCTGCATGAAATCTATAGGAATTGAAACGGGAACTTTCTCCAAAGACGTTGCCATTGAAGTAAAAACTTACTTGCTTTTATAAACAAACTGTTACATACTTGTCTCTTGCGATGAAATACTGTTACTGCTAAACTGTACATTCTAGTTGAGAGACAAACAATAGAGTCAAGGCATGAGCATGTGTCCTTCTGTTTCCTTACGGTGGTGAGCTTTAATTCTAGTCATGCTACGTCTCAATGAGACAGACTGGCATCCATGTGGACCCATTCGTTTTAATGTTGTAAAATCTTGGGTCAGATGATTCAAAGCCTTAATGTAAATGTACTTAAAGTAGGGAGGTGAATTGGTATCATTTCTTTTAAAAGTCACATGGCAGGTTTTTTTTTAAGTTTATACTAATACAAAAATCACAAGAGCACGCTTGCTGAACAGTAAAAGTTATTTTTATGTAAGTGCATTTACTCTTTCTATTTTTGAAGAAACGGTCATTATCAAACACTTGTTGAAATACAAAGTGGGTGTTTGGGGCCTATGGATTTTAATAGCGGCTCGAAACCTCTGCTTTCCTCTGTACCGTTTATTAAACCACTCGATTTCTGATGTTTGCGTAATCATAAAGGACCTCAAAACTTGAATACACAGACTGAACTCTATAAGCTGATAGCCTTGAATCTGTCCATGTACTATATAGTGGCCTTTGAGGACTGTCACAAGAACCCTTTTGCATTACAGAGCTTAAAGTTTTAGTCCTAAATTTTCAGGACCCTTAGTACAGAAGAGAGCTTTATACAATTACTGATGTGAATTTCTCTAAAAGTGTATATTTTTGTGTCCGGTTGTATTATTTAAGTGTTCCTTTGTATAAATTTGTGTATAAAGTATTGTATAGGTTTAAAATGTTTTCATCTTGTGGTTATTGCTTAATGCTTTTTTACCTTTGAACATTCACCACGGTTGACCAAGAGCAGGAAAAGAAATGTAAATATACTGTTAATAAAGTTGAGTATTTTAATGAATTTTTAAATAATTGTGACTGTCTCTTTAAGCCTTTAGTGAAGTTCGGTAGTTGCCTGTGTGTCGTACTTCAGCAGGTGCAGAGGCAGCTGGAGCAGTGATTGGCTGAAGCGGCCCGGCTGTCCAGCAGCACCGGCTGCCTGCAGCTGCCCCTTTCCTGGGGCTCCGGTGGAACAGAGCCACGGATCCGGGCTCCAAGGACGAGGCAGTGCACACAGCCAGCCTGGCCAGCGCCGCACAGGCCCACAGCACACGTGCTTTGTTGTTATTCAAGTGGCCTGGGTGATGCTGCCACACTGCTGTGACAGCAGCTCTGGGAAACTGCAGCAAAAGGTAAAGGAAGTAGAGCTGTTCTGGTGCTTACCTCAGCTGGGAATTTCAGTACAGTGGAGATGGTGGCTAGGACTCCTGAAACATTAACTAATCAGAGTTTTTGATAAAAACCATTTAATATTTCCATTAAAATGTACACATAACAAACCCAGACACTATACATTAACATGGTGCTAATTAATAAACAAATGTACACATTTCACACAGCAGAACAAACCACTGAACTGTACAAGCCTCTGGGTGCACTTGAGTAACCAAGGTAAAAGGAATGAAGTATCTTTACCGAAAGTAAGGAGCAGGCATGGTAAGGGTACTGTGCCTGGCAGGACACACCAAGTAACGATGGCACAGAAGGGGTTGTGACACGATCCTAGCATTTGAACCCAGACACTAGAACAAGCTACATAGATGTAAGAGCATCTAAAATTTCTGCAGTCTTACAGTTGTAAAGTACAATTTATAAAAATAAAGTAACTTCTACGTGTTATTAACAGTTAACTATTCAGCTACTTCACCTTTCAATGTTTATGCATGGTGGCCTGTGGAATGTAATACTGAGAGAAAAGTTAGGGGAACCAAGACTGAGAATTTTTATTTTTATTTTATACCTTCAGTGACATAATTTACCCTTTTTATTATGAGATTATTTGTAAGTCTATATGCAATTCAAATAAACTGGTTCAAAATTAAGCAAGTTTTTAAAACTAAACTGTGAGGACAGCTTAGTGAGGCAGCTGTGCCCCCCCCATGAGCTTGACCAGTACTAAAATGGACAGCACAGTGCAGTTCTCCTGTGCTTTCCCTTTGCCTCATCCTTTCTCTGAAAGGAGTCAAGAAATAGAAATTCAGGTAATTGTTCTCACTCAGGGAATGTACATTTCACCTGTTATAAAAAAGCCAGAGTACTTTGGTGAGTTTTTAGGAAGATTTACAGGTAACAATAGACTTAATAAAATTCTGCACAGCCCTGGTGAGGTCAGTGTTCCCACTCCAGCTCCTTAAGGCTTTATCTTCTCCTTAGGCTCAAGCACCCTGAAACATCATCCAAGTCAGGCAAGATCCCCTCCTCAAAGAAAACCGGCTCATAAAATTACATCAGTTCACACTGATGCTTTAGTAACGCACTATTACAGGACGTTCAAAAATTCCCCCAGTGGTTAAAAGAGGACTCTTACTGTCAGAACCCTGTCTATGATCCAGGAAAATAGGCTGAGGCCAGTGTTCCAGCAGCTTTTGGGGACGGCTGGGCTTTGGCTGGCAAGTACGGTCTCAGGTACTCTGCAGAACAGCACAGGACACAGCACTGAACTCGGCTGTCACTGCCCTCCCAGGACAGTTCAGTTAAGGCCTTGCTCTGTGTGGTACCTACCTGAGTTAAGTGTGTTCTGACTAAGCCCTCGTAAAGGAATGCTGTCATCTTTTTTCTTGAAATACTTTGATTCCAGCCCCAGCTGATCACCACTAGGAAGAGAAAGGCAAATTACAATTGAAAGCAAATGCAGTTTGTCATCAGTGCATTAGAATGAGGGCAGCTACAGGTTTGCTCCAGAAAGCCTTGACTAGGAATGCAACTACTGCATTTCCATGACCTTTACCATGTAAAGTTAAACCATCCCTCAGAAGGTTAAGAACAGCCTAGAACTAATTTTTTCAGTGATGCAGCACCTGATGGCATAGAGCTGTCAGCAGGAGCAACACTGAACTGTTGTTCCTTAGGGCCCATTCCTGCAAGCATGGCTCTTCCTTTCAGTTTCAACAAACCAACCCAGAAGTGATTAGCACAGTAATGAAGAAAGGCAGAGCACAGAACCAGGCTAATACCAGAACTGTTAGTCAGTTCCAAACACACCAAGATGACCAAGGGCTTTATAAATGAAATAACGAAAATATTAAATTGCAGTAGCTGACACTCACTTCTCCTTGTTTGCTGCGTGGCCAGCTGCAGGCACGGTGTGAGCATCGGAACATTGACTCAGCTTCGAAAGCTGCGAGTTCAGCTGAACCTGCAGAGACAAAGAGCTGCAGGTTCAGAGTTACTCCGGCTCTGAGAGTCCCCTCCCGCGAGCGTGTTCAGAGTCAAATTCCCAGGGATTCCAGTTTCCACACATCACTGGCCCTGCTGTGCACAAAGCCTGCGAGAACAAGCGGCCCAAAGACAAGCATTTGCTATGAAGAACAGTTATAATGCTCAAGGCAGGGAGCCCAGGAGTAAATATAGTGAATATTTATGCACTCTGAGAAATAGTCAAAACATTGTGCTTTAATACACTGTCACATTCTTAATCAAATATACTGTCACATTCTTAAACAAACAAAAAAGTTGAAGTGCTTGCCTTTGGTACTGGACATTGGGAATTTCCATTTTTGCTGTGTGTCGGTTCCAGAAAGTTCTGGAAGGCATAGAGAGGAGAAATGGGATGACTGATTCCTGAGCTGTGAAAGGATGGTCGGTCAGGCTGTAAAAGAAATAGAAACACATCTATAAATGAGAAACACAATATTTCAAGTAACTGTAAAGATTAAAAATTCCAAAATTAACAACTAACTGCCATTACAAAGCCAACACTTACGAGTCTTCCTGATGTGAAGAAAACATCACTTTTCCAAGATTCACACATTTAAGGAAAACATAACTTTAAGAAACTCAGATGAAGTGAGCACTCTCAGCCAATAAGCTACACACTCTGTCATTGGTTAATTAATGTATCCAGCTACAAATCCAGAGACCTCCGTGTATGAACACGCCCTTCCACTGTGAACCGGCAGCTCATCAATTCCTGTTGTTGCTGTGATAGCAGCGATCTGTGCAGCATAGCGTGAGAAGCAGCAAATTACAGAGTTCAACAGTGATTGCAGGCAGCGTTCCTTAGCCCCTGACTTTCCTGTTGCTAAAAATCCCTAGTTAGAGTATTCAAACAGTGCACTTTGGGGTTTAACCCTTACAAAGAGGATTAGTAAGTTAACATCTCAACACAAAAATGTCCTTTTTTTTGCCTTTACTCAGCACTTCATCTTTTCCAAGCTAATTCTGTACTGCTTTGTGTATTTTATGTAAGCAAGAGTTTAGAAGATCTCACCTACAAGGCCCAGGACATCAGGAAGCACCAAACAGGGTTTTATGTTATTGAAAAATAAACAAACAATGCCAAACCACATCCACCAAAACTGTTAAGGCCAGGAGAAGATGAAAGTGCCTTGGTTTAGATTTTCCTATTTTAAGGCCCTGCATTTAGCAGGTGTTGCCCACCTCACCAGTCTGTTATTAACAGCTCTACCTTACCATGCCCAGAGGTGAAGCAGCAGCCCTCCCAGCAGCATGGGCACTGGCAGGAGTGTCCAGCTTCTTTGCCATCTGAACTTCACTCAGCTGTCTGTTCAGCCACGTGATAACTGCAGAGAGGAAGAAAAAGCTCAAGCTGTTTGAAATGGCCAGTAGCCCTTCCTCACAAAAAGGCAGCTCACTGGGTATTTGTCCTCCCTAGTGCTGTGCAAAGCCATGGGGTGAAGCTTCCTGCCCAGCTCCAGGCCTCTGAGCGCCCACCCCACAGCACCAAGGGAAGGCTTCCCCCCTGCAGCTCTTGGCTGTTGCATGCCCACGACAGCCAGAGGCTCATTTTCCATATATGACAATAATGGCAGCTCTTCACAAAACCCCCAAAAGCTGCTTCTAGCAATTCCAGTAGTGGTGAGATCACTGGGTCATTTTTACAGAGGGAGAAATCAAACTGTACAAACCTACCATTTTCATTGGTTTTCAGGAGCTGCTTACTTTCTTCAAGTTTCTGTATTGTACTTTCTAGCTGTTCTTGTAGCTTGCAAACCTGTAATTCCCATAATAATTGTAAAACCGTCAGCAGTGTTCTACTACTGGCATTATACTAACTACAAACAACGAAAAAATTTATGAAGTCACTCTAAAACTAAAAGTTTGAGCTTAGTTTGACTCAAAAGCAACATGGTAATTCTTTTAAAGGAAGCCCCACTTTCAGCTAGGATTTTGACAAGGTGACAGCCAGAATCCCTTCTGACCTTTATTCTTCTATGATAAAATAGTGCAAGAACTCTAAACAGGGGAATGTCCTGTTAAATGGAATGGAAGAAAAAGCTTCACTCTATTCCTTATTCCCTTCACCAGCTTACACGTGAATGTGCCTTCTAAAGGTGCTGATTTATCCATTACATTGCTTTCTTCTCTTAAAACAATTTTGGTTGCCTTCCATATAAATGGATGGCTTTTACAAACCAGGTTAACATTACAAAACCTGAACATTGATGACACATTTAAATAAACATGTTAAATAAGCAAAAGAGTATATTCTATTGCATGGAAAGATTTAAGACCTTACTGTCGTAACTGAGTTAAACCCCACAAAACCCAACATAATCCACACAACAGCACTTCCAGCACTCAAGGTGAGCCCATCAATACCTCCTGCTCTTTCATTTGAAGGGACTGTCCCATCTCCTGCGATTCCTTCTGCTCTTTTTGAAGTTTCTCTTCTTTTTCTGCCAATAGTTTTTCTTGCTGAATTGTTACTGTATTTTTCAATTTTAATTTGCTCATTAGAGTTTTCAAATCTCCTTGTAACTTCTTGATAATTTCATTAGCCTATTAAAAAAGCCCAGACCATATATTACAAAAATAAACATCTAAGAATAAGGGAGATGCTGCACAAGGGAAGTGCCATGTTCAAACAAACCTTAAGGAGTTCAGCTGACAGCGACTTAATTGTAGTCTCTAGTTTTTCAATATGCCTTTGTTTTTCCTCTGTACTCTCTTCCAGTATCACCTTGAACAGAATGTTACAGAATATAAGGCTGTGATACATTGTTCATGATTTCAAGTAGAATGTTCACAATTCTTTGAGAACTATCCTTACAACGGACCGGTCAGTGCTTTCAGTCAAATTTTATAGGATCTGGATTAATCCTTTTTTTTTCCCTACCAAAAATACCATAAACTATTACTCCAGTATCACAACATTAAATCTGAACCCAGTATACTTTTGATGCCATAATTTAGAATCTTAACTACGTTTGAAAGCTGACCGTCTTTATTCATAAAAACTGGTCAGCAGCTACTCTATGGAAACCACAATTAGGAAGCTTAAAAAATTCATGAAGAAACCTTTTGCTCCTGCGTTGCATCTAAGACTTCTTTTGTTCTGGTGACGAGCTGATCTTTGTCTTTGATCTCTTGTTCCAAGACAGCAACTCGTGTCTGCAGCTGATTTATGAGTTTCTCTTTTTCATGACATTCGGCATCCAGAGTTGTGTTCTCCCGGCGCAGCGACAGCACCTCCTGCTTTGCTCTTTGACATTCCTAAATGTTGGGAAAGAATTGAATCTTATTCTTCAAGAAAACCCGTAACAGTAATTTAAACAGACATATTGAAATAGTAAGCATAATATGGAATGAAGAGGAAGTAATAAATGCAGTTAATATGCTGTGTTCGTGCCCAGGCAGGCACCGTTAACGCTCTAAGAGCAGTAAGGTGATTTTGGCTATTGGGAAGCCGTACATCTTCTATTCCAGAAAGCTTTGCTTTCAGTTCTCTGACTGTGGAGTCTCCCTTGTATCTCCTCTCTGTTAGGTCTTTATTGATGACCTCGAGTTCCGAGAGCCTGTTCTGCAACTGCTGAATACTTTTCTGATGCAAATTTTCCAACTCCTTTTTCTGTTGTTCATGCTGTTGTTGGTACTGAGTTTGTGCCTGTGAGAAGCAAAGAAATGCAGCAGTTATTGGATGAATCTATTCCCATACAAGAATCCCGTTCATTCTCTCCAGCCACTGTACCTGGAGAGCTCTTTCCTTCTCACTTGTCAGCTCCTGCGAGTGTTTGCTGCTCAGAGCTGTCGTGTAGGACGTCCATTCGCTTTTCAGCTTGTCGAGTTCCCGGCTCTTCTCTGACAAGCTCTGTTTGACAAAGCACATGGAGTTTAAAAACACAAGCATTTCAGCCAACATTGAGTGATTCTTTACTGTTACTTACTAAAAGGACATGGAATTATTAATAAAGTCTAAAATTCAGCACCAGATGCTGAAATATGTTAATTTTGTCATCAGGAAAAGTAAAGCACTGAGAAGCTGAAGAGCACTGCTCTAATGCTGTGGATAAAATAATCCTAATTTCAAATTGCATTTTTTTCCAACCACTATTTAAGAGTGAAAAAACAGCCTGCTGATACTTCCTACACCCTTGTAACACAGAGCACTCTACAGGGGGAAAAAAAGAAATAAAGTTCTTCAGCAGCATCTTTTCCTCTTTTTGATTTGTAATTCTGCATTCTAATTCAGCACACACATTCCAGTAACTCAAACCGAAGCTGCAGACATGAGGCAAACAAATAATCCATTCCAAAAATAATTCTTAACAGTTTTAATAGAATTGTTCTGTTTCATTATGGTCAAAAAAGCCAACTTGACAATTGCAGAATCTGACCCAAATCATTCTCTTAAAATACAGACGTGAAGTGATTACTATGCTGACTGCAAAAATCAAGGAGTAATTAAAGTCCAAGACTTCCAATTTATTTACCATAGTTTCACAATTTTTCCAAATAAAAGGATTTCCAACAGTTCATGGAATACATGAAGTATATTTATCATTTATCTTCACATGACCACATATTTAGTATTCAATTTGTGTGTGCATACACAGACCTCTGCACAAAATAAAGTACAATTCTGGTTGAGTACTGCAAGAACTCAATTCTTCAGCTGCGGACTTTACTCACTGTCTAGAAAAGCTACAGCAGACTCTTCTCTTCACTCAGTCTCGAGTCAATTATCTTGGCTAGGTAGTGGCTAACCAACCAGCCTACACAAAGGGACATTTTCCATAAATCAAAAAAAGTACAACACACAAAAGTTAAATTTTTATGTTACCTGTTGAGTGTAGCTCAGTTGCCTGGTAAGATCCTCTTCAGTTTTTTTAAGCTTTTCTTCCAACATCATTTTATCCTCCTATGTACAAAGTGACATCAAGTCAAATCCTTAGTTCCCAAAATACAAGTAGCATTTAGCTTAAGTACATACAGCATTGAGGCTTAGTTGCAGTTTTGATGAGCTTTCATTTTACCTTAAGGCATTTCAAACAGCTGGCTAAAAACTTCTTTATTTCTGCATCAGTTCCTGGCAGGAATTTTAGAGAAAGATGGGTAAGGTGTTTGAAAGGGTTGGTCTCTACTACATTTAAAGAGACAGGTGTGTGATCTAGAGCAGGTGCTGAAGAAACTAACTGCAGCAAAAACCTAGGGAAAAATAAAGAAAATCAAATGTTTAGCATATTTTTTTCTGAAACTACCTGTAGATCCTAAGTTATTTCCCAATAAAATGTATTTTTATATGTGCTGTAAAAGGCTGTCCAGTTTTTGCTCAAGAAGAAGTCTCCTCCCAAGACTCAGGTTCTGCCAGTTACATCCACCAACTTATACTCAGGTTGGGGCAGGTCAGACTCTCCTTTTCTACAACTCTTCTCACTCTGAGTGACTGACAAGCATTTTAAGAATTCAACAGGTACTCACAGAGTAATGTGGCACACACTTGTGACCTACCTTGGGATATCTTTGTTCTGCTCCTGAATGCATTGCTGAAGCAGATCTATAAATTTCTGTGGGAAAGCAGAGAAGTCTACCAAGAGACCTTGCTGGGATTTCAAACTATATAAACAGACAGGAAAAAAAATGTCAGCAATATAGAGAACTGCAATTTATTTCCTATAAAATCTTTTGTTTACACTAGTAGAAAGAACCAGTTCTGATCACGTCATAAAGGTTTACTAGTGTGTTATTTTCATTAAGAAGTGTGAGCACGTATCACAAAATCACAGAAGTGCTCAGGCTGGAAGGGACAGTGGGTCAGCTGGTCCAAGCTCCCACGAGCAGGGTCATCCTGGAGCACACCGTGGGTAATAATCCCCAGAGGATACTCCTGATCACAAGAGTTCTTGCAAATGGGCTGCTCATTAAAACCAGAAGTTGCTGTAACAGATGGGTTCCTTTGAGCAGGCATCACCCTCCCAGCACAGCACGGAGCAGTGATGGGACAGGCACAGAGAACAAGCACAGCACGAGGAGAGGAGCCTCAGCCACCACCTCTGTCCCCTACTCACCCACTCCACAGACACAGCAAGCTCAGACAGAAACATCCCACGGTGCAGGCACAAAGATGTGCCTCCGTGCAACAGAACACTTCTGTTCTCTCTTCCAAACACTGCTTTGCTTTTGCCTTTTAACCCACACACTGATCACACCTCCCTTTTTAAACACAACACCAAAGCCACTCCTCCACACCAACAAACCCCCAAACAAACAAACAAACAAGCCCACAACAAAACAAAGCAAAAAATAAAATAAATAAATGCCCAAAGAAACAAAGCAAAAAATAAAATAAATAAATGCCCAAAGAAAGCAGAAAATGGAACTGTTCATCTGTTCATGCCTGGAATCCAAATTTGATGATTTACTCAAATTCTGAGCAAGTACCTGAGAGCCAACAGTACAATTATGCAAGAAATCCCTAAGATACAGGCTCAGGTCTGTAAACCCATGCCCATGCAAACACTTTCTTCTCGTAATTACACACACAATAGTCTGTGAGAAGCAGTGAGGATAAACGGAAGATACCAGCAGAAAGATGAACTGTGGCACTGCAGCACTGTGTCCCTGCAGGGAACTGAACATCGGGATCCCAACGCTCCTGTGTAACCTGAGCTGGCCACACTCCTGACCCTGCCTGTTTCACAGGTCAGAGAACAATACTGACTAAACACTGACAAACCCCCACAACTGAAAACTGCCAAACCTGAACGCTAACACAGATCACTCTAAGCTAAAAATATTCCCTCGCTCTATTCTGCCATTTAGAAAATACTGTAATTCCACTTACCTTTGAAAATCTTCCTCTGATATGACAAGGTTATAAAGGAAAAAAGGATCAGTATCATCAGTCAATCGAACAGCTAAGTCCTGAAAAGATGTACATTTAAATATGATTAAAGTACTATAAGCTACTCAGGAGTCATTAAATATTTAAATCAGCATTGCAAACAGTATTGAACGTTTTTATTATTTAGTCAAAAATACAACAGAATTGTGGCAACTCATTCAGAAGGTGCACAACATTACCATTTAACACAACTGCAAATATTACAGTGGGAAAACTAGGAAAACTCTTTCACAAAAACAAACCAGCTCAACCTTAAACTTTGAGCAGCAAAAGTTTCAAAATTCAGTGTGTATCCATCATTTTAGGAAAAAAAGCTATTTACTATTTTTCCCCCTCCTGAAATAAGTGTAGCACTAGCTGTCCACTGTCATGGTTTACTAATTCCTCACTCCCATAACTGGAAGCCTTTCAGAGCACACTGCTCCTACAGTTTACGAAACCACCAGCTGATTTGATGTACCTTAATACAGAGCTCTGCAGATTGGATACAGCTGAAGTCCAGGAATGCCATATGGCAAACAGCAGCATTATGCTGCCTAGCTTTTAAACAGACAGACACTGGTTTGTTCACTAGGGCTCTGCAGTGTTTTGGAAAAACTGCCTTCTCCATAAGCATCAGGCCTTGAATTCCAAGGATGGAGTTATGCAGAACATTAGGCCCAGGCAGCTGCTCCCTGTAACAAGGCTCGCCCCTGTGGCAAGGATTTTCCCCAGCAGAGTACAAAAGTAAAGCAGAAACGTGTCAGCTGCTCCAGCAGAATGAAGCGTGGCACAGCACTGCACATACACACCACTGAAACCTGTCTCAGTAATTCAGGTGCCAGTAACACCAACAAAACTCTCAGCTGGACACACATAAACCCAGGGATTCACACACACAGACAGCTGGAGTTAAAATTAATGCTACCCCAAGCCAGCTGGGGTGGACTGATGGGTGAGATAAAAATGCTTGCTTAGTCTGACGTCCCCTTAGCTGATCAAGCACTGCAAGTTCTCTCTTTAGATTGATCACTCACTCCCTGAGGGACTCAACTGCATTTCCAGTTTCCAGGCTCCTCCTGACACAGGCTGCAGCTCAGCACACACTTCTACCTGAACTGCTTCTGCTTGGAGAGAAGTACCATCAACAGTGCCATCAGAGCAGAATCTGACCAAAAACTGCTGTATTCCTTTACAAACAAACACCACAACCAACCTTGACATCCTGCTGGGGGGATGAACACTTTGGTGACAAATCAGACACGTAATAAAAGAGATTACAAAATCTCCAGTGGTGAGCTCATTGCTATTTTCCCTGAGAAAGATCTTTTTTTTTACTCCCAATTTAGTACCTTGAATTAAAGGTACTCCTAAGCTCTCATGTTGCCCTGAGCATCTCTAAATACTTTTCATATGCAAGTTTGCTAAGACCCATCAACAGCCAAACTACAACAGAGCTAAAAAAGGCTGGGGGAGGGGGGGCAGGGGTGGAAAAACACAATACCAAACCAACTAAGTTACTCAAAAATAAATTTTTAAAAAAAGTGAAATGGGAAACACTAAAATCCCATTTTGCTTCTCCTACTTATCCTTTTATACAATGAAATTCAGGTAATATCTAATGAATGACAAAAACGATTAATTTACAAACCTTTTTATGAACAGGATTAGAAATTGACAGCAGTTCAATATTCACTCGAATATTTAATCTCCTGTGTACAAAAAGATGAAACTCAGTAATAGATCAAGAAAACATTCTCCAAATAACACACATACACGGCTGCATTGCAGAAGTCGGTGACATTTCAAAAACAAAAATTTATGCAGAAACATCAAGAAAGTTCCCACCAATGACTACACCCAAGATATAAGAGTTTCAGTCATTTTGCAGCTCCTCAGTCAGAGCTGGTTTTTTGCTGCTTGCTTTGCTGCTTGTTATCCACCAGACTTTAAATGGCAAGGCAGAAGTTTTGAAACTTTGTCCAGAAACTAGAACTTTTGTAGAAGTCTGTTGAAATTTATTAACGATTGCTCAAGCCCCTAATAACCATTTATACAGTGCTACCTTGTCGTCAACGATTTCTTGTCGAGTACAAAGTCACCTATACTACAACGCACACCACAGACATCAGCCTTTCCGCGCCTTCTCACACAGGTGTGTCGGGCACACACTGTCTAATCCAGACAGGCCCTATAGTGCCGAAATTCACTCTATTTCGAACAGACGCTTCACATACGGAATGTCTGGGCTCCCGCAGACACCGCCGCTGTGCGCACCCTGGCTCAGGAGGCTCAAACCCGCGGGGCCCCGGGCCGCTGAGGAGGAGCCGCGCCGGGACAGAGGCGGGAGACGGGCGGGAGACGGGCGGGCAGGGCCGCGACCCAGGAGACGCCAAAGCCCGCGCGGGCCCGGCAGCCGCCCGGCCCTCGGGTCGCCTCAGCCCCGGGCACAGCGGCGCCCCGCCGGCTTCGCTCCCTCGGCGAAGCATCCACGGCGACCGCCCGGCCCTCGCCGGCTGCCCCGGGCTCGCCGGATCCGGCCCCTCCCTCGCCCGGAGGGTGCCCGCAGCAACCGCAAAGCGCAGCACCGCGGAGCGCTGCCCAGCAGGACGGGCGGGAGTCAAGAGCCCCGTGAGGAGCGCAGAGAGCCTCCCGCGCAGGCGGCCCGCACTCACCGCTCCTCGCAGCCGCAGCCCCGCACTCGCACCCACACGGCCCGGTCGAAGATGCGCTCCGCCGCCATCTTGCCCCCGCCCGCGGGGAGGGGCCGCATCATGGCGGCGCGGGGGCCGTCGGGAGCGGCGATGGCGGCGCCGGGGCCGGAGCCGGAGCCGGGGCGCTGCGCGCACTTCGTGCTGAGGAAGCGGCGCTTCTGCAGGATGGTGCCGGCGCCCGGCAGGCGCTTCTGTGGGGAGCACGGGCACGAGGAGGTGCAGGGACCCTTCCCGGCCGGGAGGAGCGCGGGCGGGCGGGCTCGGGGTGGCCCCGTTGTGTGTGGCGGCACGGGTGGGAGCGGCAGCGCCTGTGCCTTCCGTGCAGCCTCCGTGTGCCGGGCACCCGCTTCAGGCCAGCAGGAGCGCTGCCCTTGCGTTAGGGGTTTATTCTTCTAGGATCCGGTCGAGTGTTGAGCTCTCGTCTCAGTTTCCCCGTTCCGGTTAACTCACCTATTCTGAATAGATGTTTTATGAAGCTGATGCCCCTCAACAGCTTCTTCAAAACACAACACTGAATGCATGCTGAAGTGTTTTCTAAAACTTTTCTAACTAGGAACAAAATGACAGAAAAAGAATTCCGTGCCCTCTTGATCCGAAACAGTGAGTATATGTAAATGCTTTTCACGTTCTTTGTCAGTATTCACATGATCCTTACTTTTCTCTCCATTTGGCTTTTAGCACGGTGTATGAAGACCAACTGCAAAAGCATTTAAAAAAATGTAACTCAAGAGAGAAGCCGAAGCCCGTAAGTTCAGTGTAGTTTCAGCACTTCCTCTGGGATTTAAGGCCTTAAACGTTACAGCCCTGCAGAGAAGTTTCTGTGCTGACAGCAGCTGCGAGCTGCAGGGCAGCAGTTCCAGCAAAGCACTACTTAAGGCAGCCTGGAAGCTCTGTTAGTACTTGGTGAAATGCAACTCAGATTCCAGTCCCGTATTCTCTGCCCCTTCCCATGGTAATTTGGTACACTTTTTCAGTTCCTGGTTAGAAATAAAAATGTTGAATTCATTTTTCTCAGAAATGCACCCAGGGAACAGGCTCTCACTCTGCCTTTCATTTCAGAGGCTGGGTGAGAGCTTGTCCTGGGAAAGCAAAACCTGCAGGGAGGCTCTGGGTATTCCAGCCAAATGCCCACTGCAGTCCGGCTGGCAGTGAGGCATGGAACGCTTGGCTGGCAGCTGCTGAGGGAAGGAACAGGACAAGTGTTTAAATAGCTCTTCCAAGAAAGCAGAGGATGGCTTCTTTATGGCCTGCCTTCTCTGCCTTATTAGAATTGCACCTTTAATATTCCCTGGGAAACCTGAAAATGGTCTCTGGAATCTGTCTAGTAAGCACTTGACTGCTTAACTCTCATGAACATGTTAAATCTTGTAAGACTGTCAGAAGAGTCACTTCTGGCTGGGATTCAGGATCAGACTATAGGAAGAAAAATTACTTGGAAGCTCTTACTTTGCAGTGGATTCCTATTGCTACATACTTTACCATAAGAACATGGAAGAATTTAGCTATTTGCTTCCTGGTAATTAACTGAATCAATTTATTTTCTTCTGTTTTTTTTTAAAGGTCTACTTTGTTCAAGATATTAATGCTGGTTTAAAAGATGTAGCAGAAATACCAGAAAAACAGGTGAGTACGTTACTTCGTTTTGGGTTCAGTCCTTACATTACATGTTGCAATTTATGACTACAAAGATACAGAAAATTTCAAAGGTCTCGTATTTATTGGTGTCACTTTCTTTTTCCTTAAAAAGGTTCCTCTATCTTCTCTATCTATTGAAGAGCTACAGAACTTGATAATTAAGTTGAAAAAAGCAAGTAATGGTGAGCTTAATACTAAATACTTAAGATGTTTTAAATCAAATTGATTAAATATTTCATTGTTATTTTTGTTGTTAGATACCTGTAGAAATATGAGATAGGTGTCATAAAATGCATCTGAAATAATTATCAGGCAGGCCTCCAATAGCTGAGTTTTACTCCAAAAATAAACGAGATTTAAAGAATGATATAACTCCAATCCTGTGCTCCATTCCTTTTGTTTTTCTTTTTCTCCCCTCTCAGATATCACTACAATATCACTACAATCACTACAATTGTTTATAACAATATGGCCCTGTTATAAACATATGATGATAGAATTGTGCTCCCAGCAGACTGTTTTATTAGTGCTACAAACAGAGCTCACGTCATGATTGTAATAATGTGTGTTACAAACTGGGAACTCTTGGAAGTTCAAAAGCTGTACCTAAAAGTTTTGCATTTGCCTCCAGGCCTGGAACTTCATCTTAAGGAACAAATACTGTCCCACCAGGCTTTACAAGAAGCCTTAAATGACCCAAAGAATGGGGAATCTGCTTTCAAACACCTGAAACAACAGGTTTGGTCTGATTTACTAATAACTATAGCGGGGTTTAGAGATGGAATCGTGCTGCTGTAAATCTGAGTGACTGGGTGCATAATGGCAGTTGCTTCCTGCAGAGGAAATCTGATATGGTAAAACAGGAGATCTAATCCCTTTCCTCTGTACACACATCATCTTTTCCTTGATCCCTCACTGAAAGGAAGGATTACAAAAGCCTTCTGCAGTTTGTTGAAGGAATAATTTTTCTCTAAGGCATTACAAAACACAGGGTATATATTTTCTTGGTTCGCAAATAATCTTTTGATGTTTGTAGGCTTCTATTTTAGGTAACATGGAAAAATTGCATTTACTTGGTCCAGGAAGGTGTTTTGTTGAGTTTGGAGCTGGGCGAGGAAAGCTGTCTCATTGGGTTGATATTGCCTTGGAGAATGTTGAAAGTGTTCAGTTTCTGCTTGTGGAAAGGGCAACCACAAGATTCAAGGTAAGAGGATATTGTTACATTAATAAAGTATAATTTTTAAATCATTGCCATTGAACCTGTATTTTTTTTTTATCCTCAGTAAATTTAAATTTTGCAAGGCATACATTCCATACTTTACCAATAGCAAATTTATTAGAAAAAAAAATCCTCATGCTTCATGTTGGAAATTCACAGATGTCCACAAGAAAAAAGTGTGACATTAATACCTGGAGCAGAATTATGATTATTATTGGCCTATGTAATCTCTTGTTCTGTTTAAACAGGTGGATGGAAAACACAAAAGGAGAGATTCTATATTTGAGAGGCTTCAAATAGACATTCAGCACTTATGTTTAAGTAAGTTCCTTCTTGGCCTGTGTCATTCTGAAATAGAAGCTTTTTAAATTTTGAATTGGGGTTCCAGTCAGTTTGTGTATTACATGCTTAAATGTGCTTGGGTTCTGAAGATTATTCTCAGTGGTTGCTTGGACACGTTGATGCTGTGTGTATACACATATATATATACACAGGCATGTGTGAATATACACAGAGACACATATACAAATGGAGTTTTAAAGTCTTCTGCTTTTTATACACTCATAGGACATCATTACAGGTGAGAAGTACCAAAACAAATACATTTTGAAGTTTTTTCAGCACTTGCAGAATTAAACACGTTTGCATTGTTTATGTGTAGAATTAAGCAAGTGATGCACCATCAATGCTACAGAATTTGTGGGAGCACCTGTCAGCAGGAGATGCATTAATGTCACATTTACCTTTCACAGGCAGTATAGAAAGGCTGAAATGGTTAAATGTGCTTCCCAGCCACAGCACCCTATGCTTTTCATTTGTCTTAACAAAAGACTCCTTCCTTTGAATAGCTTATAACTGAATGTGCCAATCACTGTATTTTTAGTGGTGGCAAACATTTCTTTCTAAGTGTGCTGAAATTATATAATTCAGAAAAAACCCAGAGGTGCTGGGGTAGTTGTGGATTGGATGGGAATTGGTTGGTTTTTTTTTCCCTCCAGATAAGGTACCTGTTTTGGAGAAGAAAAAACTACCAGTGGTAGGAATTGGGAAGCATTTGTGTGGTGCTGCGACAGGTATGAATTACAGATGTGTGAACTGCAGAAAGGCAGGATACTAAACCTTACTCTCGGAATGGACTGATCTTCCAAACTGTCCTGTTAAGCTGTTTTGCCCTCTAGCCCTTGGTTGGTGTACCCAGTAATTAACAGTAATTAGTAGATGTAAGGATATTTTAGGCAGAAGTGAAGCCCTTCTTGGCTTTAATAGGTTAGAACAGAGAATAGTGTGTGGTGGAACTAGTCATGTATTTGAGAGTACTTTTTTTAGCACAGTTGCCTCTTCTTAGAAAGAAAATTGCTTCAAAGTTTTTATTGGCTGCCTGAGTAATATATCCCATACACAAATAAGATTGTGTTTCTGTCCTGATAATACAGATTTTCTAATGTTACACGGCTGCTATGTAGAGAAAGTCAGCTCAAATATGCCACCTTTAGAGGTTGCGTGACAAAGATGACACAGTTAAGCATTTAAGAAGTACATGTGCAAATTAAATAGATTGTGTCTTAGATATCAAACTTTTAGAGCAAATACTTGTGTGTTTTAGAGGGGGAGATTCTCCTACAATATGCCAATTTGTTAACTAAACTATCTTAAATTTACTTTTGCAGAACAAGTATTTCAGAGGATAAGCTCTTAGAAGCCTCATGGAAACCACATTTAGGTTTTCAAAGCAAGTTTTTAATTTTAAGTTATTGCTGAACTTGCTTTCTGGCTTAGTTTGTGATGCGTAATTTGATGTTTCTTTGTGGGAAGCACATTCCCAACCATGATAGAGCCTGTATAAATAATGACATGGTGTTCATGGATGTTTTTTGTTGGGGGGATGTATTTATTCGTTCCCAGATCTTGCTTTGAGATGCTTGGTTGAAAGTTACACCATCTGCTGTGATGAAGAAGATGAAGAGCCTGCACCAAAACGCTGCAGGGCTGATCAGACAGAGGTGGCTCCTCACAAATCTGCTGGTAATGAAAGCACCACAGATGCCCACAAGCCTGTAGCTGGAATTGTTATTGCTCTGTGTTGCCATCACAAGTGTGACTGGACACATTATGTGGGCAGAGATTTCTTTAAATCAGTAGGACTGGGACCAGTAGAATTCCATTATTTTCAGAGAATGAGTAGTTGGGCCACTTGTGGCATGCAGGAAACCACAAGCAAAGCTTCTACAAGTGAAGACACTGAAGATCAAACTAATGACACAGAAGAACACGAGCAAACGCTCAGCAGGACAGAGAGTAGTTCTGATACTTTACAAGGGTACGTGCATTTTTTTCCTAGCATATGGACTCCAGCAGAAAAGCTATGTATAGTGGCACATTAAATTGTTTTGGGTCCTCCAAAGGACTCATTTTGTAGAAACATTTAATTACTAAACTTACAGAAGTATTTTACTTTAAAAATACAATTTTCATGGACGTACATTTCAAAATATTTCAGCAGTCATGCTTGCCTGACTGAAATGAACTTACACGGATTTTGGTAGTTTTTCTAAGCTTAACTACTAATGTTAATTACCAAAACTATTTTCTGACAGCTGTTCATTCCTTCCTTTCTCTGGAACTAGGCTCCTGAGTGCTGAGGAACGAAAGGAGATCGGTTGCCTCTGTAAACGGCTGATCGATCACGGACGGATTGAGTATTTACAGCAACAAGGATACGAGGCTGCACTGCAGTATTATACTGAGTCTGCTGTATCCTTGGAGAATGTCCTGTTGACAGCTGTCCCAAAGCCTTCTTTGACACCAGAGCCAACTATATGATAGGAGATAATTTGGAATTGGTAGGGGAAAAAAACCAAACTCTGTAAAACTCATCTGGGTTTTTTTTTAAAAAGCTAATTCATTTCTTACAAAAAAACACCCCTTTTATCATCTTTCCTATACCCAGGAAAAGGTCTCGTATTTTCCAGTTTCACTGGGAATTACAGATATGCCAACCAGATCTCATCAGTGAAAAAATAAAAACCCTAAGAAAATTTGAAACCTGTTGTAGCCTCTTTGCTGTGAAGAAGTGTGCTTGATATTTTCTTCATTCACAGTTACATTCTTTATTCATTAGGATTCATGGCAGGGGGAGAACCAGAAGTACAACTTTCCACATTTCCTGAAAGACAATAGATTAAAATAAGAGAAGTTGACACACTTTATTTTCACTTTGAAGTTCAGAATAGCTTTGTATTTCCTCTTAAAATATTTAAGTGGGCCTAAGTACTTTCATCAGCCTGTGCTAGGGAGTCTGTTCAGAAAGAAAACTTATGTCTAATGTGTCATCTTGGTATATTTTTGCTAATTTGATTATTCATTCAGGAAATATTGATAAGAAAAAAGCTGGCTTACTGTTCTAAATCAAAAGCATTTCATTCTGTTTTTTAAGCCTTCACAAAACACAGAATGAAGATCAGAGAGAACATTCAATATCTGCAGTGTTCTCTGCAAGTAACAGCTGCCAACTGCACACCTGTTCAAAAGTGCTTCTTTGGGTCTCTTACTGCAACATTAGAACTGTTATTCTGGAGACTATGAAGAGCAAATTTTTGTCATGTTTTAGAAATGGAATGAAACTGGGGGTGTTTTGTTTAAGTGACTATTTCATGTCAGAGAAAGCAAGTTGTGAGAAACATCTATTTATCTGGTGTTGATAGTTCATTGCTAAAAGGTGAATGTTGGGAACATAGCTTTTGTCCCTTAATCTTCCTCTGGAAGTACCATCTGGATAACACCCAAAAAACAGGAAAAAGTTGAGCTTCATGAATTAAAGGATGCTAGAAGACCTTCACTCTGTAAACTGATTAAATTGCAAATACAAAAAACAGTCATCAGCTTTTAGTTATCCTTGGTGTAGGTAACTCAGGCACATTTATTACAGTGCTCCATGTATGTTCCTGCCAGAATCTATGCTGTTTCGAGGGAGACCTTAGCGTGCCAACTCCTGTTGAAAGGTGCCCCTGCCCTCAGCAAAAGGCTGTTGACAGAGTTTTTGGAAAGCATTACTTATTTATTAAGAAAGTTATTCATGTTTCATTTCTATACATATCCTAGGTTTTATTTGTCTTCCTCACTGTATTGTGGAGAGATGAGAACTGATAAAAAAGCCATGCCTGTTTTCTTGAGTGACTCCTGGATATACACATGCATGAAATCAATGCCAAACATTTCTTGTTGCTCCTCCTCGTCTGTGTTCTCACATGGAGGGAGTGTTACCTCTAGCTCCAGTGGGTTGTCTCTGAAGTTGACAAATCTAGGAATTCACCAGAAAAGGTTACTCTTGCAGTAAGTTTTGACCAGAGAAAAGAATTCTTTGGAAACTGAATTAAGATTTCTCAAACACATTTTTAAGCAAAAGGAAATTAAGTTCTTATTACACTAAACTCACCACTCTATCAGCAGTATTAAGAGAAAGTAAGCTGAGAGGATGCTTTATAACAGTAACTGGTTGTGGTGAGAAAAAACATCGTGGTCCTCAGCATTTTGTCTTCGGTTTCTGACCCCACTGTCAGATGTATTGAGCTTTCACAAACAGGTGAGTGGATGAGAACAGGGCAAGTGGCTCCTCCCAGCTTTGCAAGGCAGCTGCCAGTCCTGTCTCTATTCCTGGGCCATCCTTGGGCCCATGCTTGTACGTATTTAGTTAAGGAGGTGCTTGCAGAAGAGCTGAGAACAGGAATTGTCTTTTTGGGCTAGGCATGGTTTATGCAGACTAGCATCCTTCTCTAAAATGGCCAACATCCAGTAATCCAAATGAAAATGCTGACAACAGGAAAGTTTCTGTCATGGTATCCTAAGGAGTAGTTTGAATTCTGCCAACTAAGAATTTATATTTTTTATATCAAGTACATGAGAGTTTCATCCACATCCTTAAACCTAATCACTTTTGTTTAATTCTGAATGCTTGATTTCTCAATGGCAAGGTTCTACTTTCTGTCATTTTTATGCCTGCGAGCTCTTGCCTCTAGAGAGTGATACAAAAGGGCAAATACAGGGGGAGGGCTATGAAATGAGAAATGTATTATAGTCTACTTTTCCATGTGGGACTGTAGCTATCATAATTTACTTCTTTAGCTAAGTTTCACTACGCAAAGCTTGAATGGTCAGATCCTTAATTGTAAATATGTTGATTTATTGTGTGCACCTGTACAACTGTGGTAATGCCTTTTACTATTCCTTGCTATCACTCTATGATACACAACTCAAGGGAGGCTTTAAAAAATATTTTCTAGTATTTTCATTTATATATCTAGTGCTTTTTCTTACCTCAGATTTGTCATGTCCTTCATACAAGCTGGAATACTCTTAAGTTTGTTGTTGCTAAGAACAAGAGTACTAAGATTTTTCATATTACCAATGGTTTCTGGCAAAGCGTTTATTTCATTCCTTTGGAGCCATAAAGTGTGGAGGTTTTCCATTCTGAAAAATAGGTATTTTTGCAATAAATCAAGATTTAGGAAATTAATCTTATCAGTCATTACTATAAAGTAATTTTGCAGCCTCAAAAAGGACTCATAATGCAACAAGTCTCAAAAGAAACCCATATCCAGGGGGGGTAAGATAATCACTCTCTATTGAAAAATGTCATTGACAATAAATATTTGACCTTATAGTTGATACTGAATTTATTGTTAATTGAGTGGATTATTCCAGCTTATCCAAAACATCACATTAGGGCTGATAAAATCTTGACTTTGGAATGAGGTTAACATAACAATTATCTTTTGAAGTAGTATTTATTAATTAGAATTTCAGTAGGATGAGCTTTGAGCTCTATTTACCTGTCAATTGCATCAGGAAGCTCCTGGAGTTTGTTTCCCCCCATGTCTAACCACTCGAGACTCGGCATGTTGAGGAGAGCTGAAGGGATGGCAGTGAACTGATTCATGCACAGATCTATGTGTGACAGCTTCTTTAAGTCACTGAGCTGAAAAGAAGGGGAGATTTAATGCAACTTTGTGTAGCTGTTGCAGCAGTGCAGCAGTAATCTAATAATGTTGAAAAACATTACAACGTATTTTGGAGGCAGTAGCACAGAACAGTTTTGAGTTCCAATAGCTGCTAGTACCTAACAATAACAGTTTTGCCTGGAAGATAGATAGGTTGGGAACTGATAAGGCAGCAGAACTTTACCTCCCACCCAGGCAGCAAGTGCCCTAACTAAAATGCAGATATGCCCCAAGCCTCAAGAGAAAGAATTCTGAAGACAGCACTACCCTGAGTTTTTCATACTCCATGCAATGTGCCATTTTTTGTTAATCAAATATTTAGATGTTTATGTATCAAATTGCATGGACTGTATTTTGGAGTGAACCACAACACCTTCCATGCTGTGAAGTCTACTACCCTGGCAAGACATTCTAAAAATGCAACATGGTATCACAGCACCTAAGTCTCTTGGTGAATCATTCCTTCAGGTGTTTTTGCAATGTTCAAGTGATACAAAGATGCTTTACAGCAGACCTGGTGCAATTGTCTCACAGTGAATGCCACTCAAGTGTACATAACCAAAGCTTCCCGGTGTTCACATCACCACAGCCTCCATAGGACAGAACCATGGATTCTTTACATTACACCCTGCAACCTCTATCCACACAGATTTTGTAAATTCTGGATTTGGGTTAGTAACTGTGTATTTCCATCTGAAGATTCTACATTGGCTGTTGCTATTTGGACTCACTCAATTTTGCAAGGCACTGATTGCTGTCAAATATTGCCAATAAATTAGAACAATTAAATATGGTTACATACTTGTCATCTCTAAGAGACTAATAGTTATAGATGCAGATCTCTCACATTTCAGTCTGTTCAAATTAAAGTTCAATAGTACGTGAATAATTGTTTTCATTCTCTCATAATTGTTTTCAACATTTGAGAACAACAATTGTTCACCTCTGCACAGGCAGAGAGTTGTATAAATCACACAATCCCTTTTCAGACCTAGCTGTTCTGATAAAAATGCTTACAGCTGTGTCCTGGCATGTGGTATGAATTTGTACTCTCAGCCATAAAAGGGAACTTCTCTGTGCTAAGGCATTGGACCCTTAGTGGGGTAAATCAGTGATGATATCCAGCTCAAACAAATTGATATGGAGTGTGTCACTGCTCTCTATGTATTGCCAAGCCATTTATCTGGCCAAAATAAAGACTGGCTCCTTCAGCTACTCTGGTGTGTGTATGTGCTTCTCATGCAGCTTCAGTTTGACCAGGCATAGAAAGGTTGTTCACATCAGTGTTTCTGTGAAGTACTGTGAAATCACAGCATCACAGCAAATCTGAAGACAGAAATACAACACGTAACGATAATTGGCTTTGGATAAATCAAAAGATGCATGAAATAAAACTAAACTGTCAAAACCTGAGGAGGAAGATCACAGATACTTCTGTTGACAGCCAGTTCCAATCTTTCCAGACTGATGCAGTTACTTATTTCCTTAGGAACAGATTTTATTCTATTGTAACTGAGAAGCAGCTCTTGGAGGCTGGTCAGCTGGCCTGCAGAGAGCACAAATGAGAAATGTTCATGTTTATTCTCCTTGAGGCACAATATTACTTGTTTTGTCTTATCCTTTTACTGTTACATAAATGTTCTGTGTTCTCACAAAACAAAACAAAAAGAAATCACTGAACTGCACATAACAGTGCTTTAGGACTCTGTAGTACAGGACTGCCCTCTAGTTGAGTGCTTCAAGGAAAAACCCCAAACCAAAAAATTCTGACTAGGCTACTCATGCTGTGGACTGAGAGCACAAAGTCTGGTTTTCAGTATCACTTTGCTAGCTGCATTCTGATGTCTAGTCCCTGCTGTGCAAACAGGTCCTCTTTTTGTCATGGGGAGCTTACCTAGCTCTTCCATCCAGCCCCATTTTTAGTGAATAGGGAATCTATGGTTTGGAGATCTCTATCTCACTGTCAGATTTAAATCATCTGTTTTCTTACTACCCAATAGGATTATCAGACAGGCAAAGGGCACAAAAAGGGTACATTTGTGCAAGACCAATTTTCTTAGAAAAGCAGCTTAAAATAAAAGAAAGCACACTCACCGATTTCTTTAGGTACATTTTCAATGGAGTTCCGGGACAGATCCAGAACAACAAGGTTGTGAAATCTTCCAATAAACTGAGGAATTTTCTGCAAATTAGTTCTGTGAAGCTGCCATTCCTGGAGATGGATTAGCTTCAATAAGCAGGAAGGTAATGTCTACAACAAGAAATACAAACCAGAATAAATTCAGCTTAGAATACAGGCTGAGGCAGAAGTTTTGTTTGAAACACTAACAGCCTGTCCTTTTTCTTAAGCTATACTGTAATATGTAGGTTACAAAATGAATCCTGATTACTGTTTTCTAAAATATGCTAGAAATAGCAAGCATAACTGATACAATTTTAATCGTATTAGGAATTAATTTAATAAGCATTAGGAAAGGTTTACATTTTATAAAGGTTTACATTAATGTATTAGGAAAAGGTTCTTCCCCCGGGGTGGGGTGCGGAACTGGAACAGCTCCCCAGGGCTGTGGTCACAGCACCAGCCTGACAGAGTTCAAGAAGTGTTTGGACAATGCTCTCAGGCACAGGCTGTGACTCGTGGGGATGCTGCTGTGCAAAGCTAGGAGTTCAAGTCAATGAACTCAGCATATTCCATGATTGCATGATCCTGAAGTGAACACCTGTGTGGGTTGTCATTCTGATCACAGATTTAACCTGCCCACTTGTGAATCCCAGGATTTAGATTTCTGCACTACTGTCATTGAGAAGTTTCAGGCTTGTTTTTGTTTCTTTCTTTCTTTTTTAAAAAAGTTCAATGTAACTGAAGATGAAACTGCTCTATATAGATATTTGCACCTAGAGCAAGATCTAAATTCTATTTCCTATTCTGTCAATAAAAACTAAGCAGCTGAGAGATAAAAAAACCCCACAGTGTCTATATGCAAAGAGTTCTGAACAAGGACCACTGGCCTGCAGACCACCGGGGTATGGCTGGGTCTGGTTGTCACCTTCTCACTGGCCTCAACTCAAACTAATGCTCATCACTTTCTGCTCTGGGCATTTCTGCATGGCTCAGAGCACTGCTGGCCTTCACTCTGCCAGCATTAACAGCAGATTACCCCTGGGCATGAGAAACAACAATAACAGTGTTCTGGGAATCTACTGGCTCATTTTCACTCTGAGACAACAAACAATAAGAAAAACCTTCATGCACCCAAACACAGAGGGGTTTCACCTTGATACATTTCAGTAGTTCTGGTGTGTGAATGTTAAATGAGAATTTACATAATGAAAAATTTATGCTTTGCAGTGTAAATAATTTCTAATGCAGAAAAGCCTTTTGGGCTTTCATTTTGGAGAGTAATGCTTGATATTCAGGAATAAAAAACACCCAGCTTGCTTTTACACTCACAACAGTGTGTCTCAATTCACTGTTAGCAATGCACAGTGAGTAGATAATAGAACAAATATAGTACCACAGTTAGTGTAAAGTTGTAAATAGTAGTTTTCTAATGCATCGGTCATTCAATACAAGCAGCATTTATTCCTATCAACACTACCTTCCATTCTTCTTCCTCTATCCTTAAAATTGCTCTTCCACCTTCATTAATAACTTTTTCT
Organism: Hirundo rustica; assembly: GCF_015227805.2. Classification (NCBI taxonomy): domain Eukaryota; kingdom Metazoa; phylum Chordata; class Aves; order Passeriformes; family Hirundinidae; genus Hirundo; species Hirundo rustica. The sequence goes on from NC_053458.1 coordinate 19,042,505, forward strand.
TTGAGTTTTGCTAAAGCAGCTCTCTCCTCCCAGAGAAGCAGTAGCCTACAAGGGAAAGAAGATCTGCCAGTGGTGCCACAATGAATACAGCCAATAATTACTATCCTATCTATTTTCTGGGAAAAGACAGTTGCCTTGTTGTCAAATAACATTAATTATATCTGGATGTTAATATACTATCAGCTGGAGAGAAGACAAGCCCTTAATGTTCGGCTGTACTAATTTATAGGAATTCTATTTTACAGTTCTTCACATTTACATTCAGAAGGAAGACATAATTCACTTTCAACATGTTACATCAGGGCCACTGAATATAACCTCTTGTGGAATTAAGTTCCAAAGCATATTTTGAAGCAGTCTCCTAAAATGAAAGCCTTCCATTCCACTACACTATAGTGCACATTCCACTGCACTATAAGTGCAAGAAAATAGGTCAATCAGCTTCTTTTAGCTTGATTTCCAAAGGGGACCTAAACAAGAATCATGACAAGGTCTTTCCTGCTGTTTTTACTCTCCATGAGTAACTTTTGAATTTGTTGTTCCATTTCAAACACATCTGGTAAATTAGGAGTACCAAAAATAGAATCCTACATTTCTTAAAATTTCATAAAATTGCTGGCCAGACAGAAGACCAAGCAAACTTGTTAATACCTCAATGGAGAAGAAAGCATAACAAATCTTCACAGGTTAGAATATTTACAGAGCAGAGGATTTTAGTATCTGAGTTCAGGGGATTTAGTCTATATACTAATATTTTTATCACAGACACTAGATAAATTGTAACCACTGGGAATCCTGCTGGAGGAACAACTAAAGAATGAGAGTCTGCATGAGTTTGAAGGAACCAATTACAGTCTTCTGAAATGTAACATATGGTCTCTAGCTTTTCACATGCTTGAAGAGCTACAATTTACCTACCTTCCTGCAGACCTCTGCCTGAATTCCTTTTCTTTCTGTAATTCTTCATTTATCTTGTGTATTCTCACTTCCCAGAGTGTCTTCACAGCAGTGAATGTTCCCAGGCACACTGCAGTTTCAGCCATGACCCCTTACATGTTCAGATTTGCTTGCAGGGATCTGACTGAATTTCAGGCTCAATGCACCACTTCAGGTATGGGTTACCACATGGGGACAGTCATGTGAAAACGAAAATATTGCAATACTCACTTCATTATATTATCAAATTAATGTAAAGAACTGACAGGATTTTATCAACTGCTTTCTCTTTATAAAAATAGATAATGGCATCTAGTCAAATTTTATTATAATAAGAAATGCTATTTTTGCAGTCTCTGCATTCTTATTTAGGGAACAGCTGCTTCTCACAGCTCCTTCCAATGGTAGGCTAAGTATTGACCATAACTATTAAATGCAGACTGGAGCATTCATTCCCATCCCAGGAAGAAATTGGGCTGTTACTTGCAATTTAAGGCAGATCAATTCTGATAGCTGCATTCTGGCACATACCTGATATAAATACTTGTCACTAAAGGAGTTGTGCACTATACAAAAACGGAAGTGTTCCTGGAAATTAATTAGTATCTTTTATGTGCATTCATTTTCTTCATAGCTTAACTCATTACAGTGTATTTTACAGTTACTAATGCATTGCTTTGGGGAAAATGCATTTAAATCCTTCTGATTTCTCTTTGAATGTTTTTGTATCCCTACTGAGTATCAGAATTCACATTTAAAATTCAATTCAGTCGAAAATTTTGAAGTTATCTATCCTTTAGTGAGATAATTAATACATATTGTTCTGAAGAGAAGCAAAATAGGATACTCACTCATCCTAATCAGTGCATCCCTCTAAAAATCATTCTTATTGCCATTACTGGAGCCAAGATACTGATATCCAGATAAGCTGGCAGGGCTAAACTTCATGCTCTGAACACTGATGATCTCAGTGCTCCCTTTCTAACTTTTTACTGATTCTTGTAGTGGCAAGTAAAAAAAAAAAAAATCCTATTGATGCCTCAAACTAAAAAAAAAAAAAAAAAAAAAAAAAAAAAAAAAAAAAAAAAAAGTAAGGATAACTTTCTTCCAAATAAGCAGGTAGGTAACAACAAAAGGGGAATTTCATGTCTTTTCATACATATATTTCCTTACAATAATTGCTGCAGGTCTGTTTTTAGAACCTATCTTTTCTTTCATATTTTTTCTGTCATAATTTCATGTGTTCTGGATAAGCCACAATTGCTTAGTGACCATTTTTGTGTTCAAACTGTCAACCATTCTATTTTATGTTTACTGTGTCTTTTGCTAACAGAGTTATTTGTAAAGTCTGCTTATACTGAAATTAAGTTAAAATGTGTAGGCAAATAAAATGTAAAACATCAGGATTGCCTCCTGTAGTAAAGACAGCACAAAATCAAATTATAAAGCTTGAATAAAGAAGAATCTAGTCTAATACATTATTATTTATGATTCTTATGTGTTCTCTGTTTGTTAAGGAAAAATGTCAGGATTTGACAACTGACAAAATGGCAACCCCAGCGTGGCACAGTGCAGTCTGGCCTTTGGGTTCCTACACAGGGATTAGATTTTTTCCTGTAAAGAGAGGACTGTATACTTTTTCCCTCCCCAATATAAATGTAATCACATTTACTAGTTTGAAGGATTAGCTTCTCTTTCAGTGGTCATCAGAGTGACTGCCCCTCCCAATCTCCACCCCAATATGCAACAGTAATGCTATGAGTAATGCATGAGGTTTTTGCTCCAGACAGTGAACACAATTCCAATTGCCTGATTTTTTCAATATTAAATTTCTGTTGAGATCAAGTGATTAACTAATCTATCATTTCTTGTTGCTTAGAGACATTTTTTGAATGACAAGCCCTTCTAGGAAGAAAATTGTGCAGAATTAAAATAAATTAATATAAATTGTGCAGAAAAGAGACATTTGTTAATGGTTGTACTACCAAACCAAGTATCATACTATACACAGTCAAACCAATACTTATTTCTAGTAAAGCTTACTCTGGGTAAATCTTTTGCATATTATTCAACAGGTACTGCCTTAGAACCATGAAATATCAATGGACCTAAGTATATGACTCTTTTCAGGATCATTTTGTTATATAACAGGATTCTATGAAAAAGGTCCTGTTCTTAGATCTCATTATTCATCAAGAAAACAAAAACCATAATAATCTTGCCATCACAGCCAACAATTCAGAAGTGAATTCCCAAGCGTGGCTGTAAAACAACTGCAAATTCACTCCCAAGTAATCAGATCTCCCAACAACTTCACCTCCAAGCATCAGAAGGAGTTCAACAACAACTTACCTCAATTATTTGGTGTTTTCAAGGATTTTCTGTGACTCATTGCTTTCTGGACAAGAGCGGAGATAAATTATGGATCTTGTCTGCATTACCAAAGCCATCTAAAACTCTCACTCAGACTCCAATGCAATGTCAGTCTAGTTCTAATTTTAACCTATGCTGAGAATAGAAGGCATCACATGAGGCACTCTTGCAACTCCCCCCAAGCATTTACCACTGTGAAAGTCTTCCCAGTTTGCTGGGTGTGACTGGGCTCCCCTAAACTGGACTCCCCTTATCAGAAATTGTGAACAAGAAGAACAAAGGAATGCTCGTTATGCTACACAATAAGCTTTTTTTGAATTAAAAATTACAATTAGAAATAAAAAAAGGCCAATACTGAATTAAAAATGACTGCTTGCTTTAGTAATGTTTCTCTGCCAGGTAACTTAGCTTCAAAGTGCTATTAAACAGCATCACTGACTAAACAGACTAGAAAAGGTATTACATCACTAAGTATTTTACTCCTTACTTCTGCTCATGCTGAAGAATTCTCTTGCTGAAGAATTTCACTGCAAATTATCAAAGTCCAGACAGAAAGGCAATCTTTACCAGGATGTGTTATTACTCAGGGTTATTACTCACCCCTTTTCATGGTTCCAATCATGAAACATATTTAACATTCTATTTCTTCAAATAGCCCTTGGAGAAGATAAAAGGAAAACAAGTCTGTCAGAATCTTTTTCTTCAATCAAATGGGAAGAGAAAGACAACAATAATCACAGGTGACTATTTGGGGCAGAAGGCATAAAACTGGATAGTTCTGACCAATTGCACTGGAGTATAAAATGTGAAGATGAAATTTTAAATGTATCCTTAATTTGGCCATAACTCTACCACACAGAACTTTGTAACAAAAAAACCCCCAACCCCTTAATTAGTACAACTAAATACACGAATACCAATACCTACTTAAAAAGACACTAAGTACTTTAGCTTTCAATCTTCTCCTTGTGTAAGTAAAATTATTCTGTCTTAAGCATTTCAAAGTAATTTTATTTCTTTCTTTCATACACTTCTATTTCCTCAATTTATTTTCTCAGTGGTCATCAGATTAAAAAAATGTCCTAAGCCTTTAGACTAAGCCCTTACCACAATGATATACTTGTAGGAAAGCAGACATTAGGCTGTGTTCTTTTGGTAGCCTTGAGTACAGTATGTTCTTTAGGGCAAGAAGAAAGAGTTTGTGTCACCCGTACAGGACTGCCTGCATAAAATTCACAAATAAAAACAATACTTTGTGGCTTTATTTATTTTATTAGGAATAAATAAGTCTGATAAAAATGAAGTAAGTGATAAGCATGATATATTAGTCAAACTTTGCAAGAAATGACCTTTATATAAAAGACCCTTATACCACAATAGAAATATTACTAGCACCTTACATGGATGCGCCACGCTCCCCTTCGTACATTACCAGCTTTCCTCTTATTCAGTCTCAGCATCATGGATAGCAGGGATTCTACCTCTGGTAGCCTGTCTCACATCTCCACAGCTAAATGCAATAGACAACTTTGGTCTACAATTTTGAAGAATGCTCCTGTTTTTGATATATCTAAAAAAAGGAGAAAATGTCCATTTCCTGCATTACAAATTCATTTTTAAGGCTATTAACTGTCTTTTCTTGTGTCTGCGTGAAACTTATGTCTTTAGAAGGTATTTATATCCACCAGTTTTCTTCCTATCTCCCATTAAATCAGCAATGCAATCCTCATGATCTGTTTAGTTTACCTTAAAGCTGCAGAAGTTTTCTGTTCTAAAGGCATGAACTTGAACCTATTCCTTCCGTGCCTTGTATCTGAGTTTAAGAAGTCCTTATCTCACAGTATTAATATTCATTCTTTGTTGAATCTGATTAATCTATCAGATTCTACTATCTGAATATCAATAACAGAATGCAAGCTTTTAGATCATGATCAACTTACTGTCAGGCTTACCTAATGACAGAATAATAAAACAAGATCATTCTTTTATTATTTTGTTTTCTTTCTTTCTGTAAGGTTTTTAATGTTTTCTATAAGAATAAAAAATAACTGGAAAGCATTAAAGGCTGAAACTACTTTCAGCCTTTAAAAATACAAGATATTCTAGAGAGTATTAAGGCCTTGATAGTTATCAATCAGTGTTGTCAATAAGCATTTGAATAAATATGGCCTCTCCATATATAATTTGATAAAGAGTACCTGTGCAAGTAATTGCCAGAAAAAGTGAACTAGCAAAAGAATTAAGAGGTTTGCTCAGTTGAAAAAACAAAAAGCTCTCTAGACATCTTACAGCAGAAGCATTAAAGGCATTTTATTTGGATACGATTTTTGCATAATCCCTTTTAGGAATTCAGGTATTATTTGTTAAAATAAATTTACGTGTCCAAAATGGAAGAACTATGAGTATTCCCCTCCAAAATTTCTCTTCAGATTATCAATACTGCAGGTGTAGAGCAGCAGCACTCAGTCACACCAGCCTGACAATCATTCTTATTATAAAAGGCAAAATAAAGACATTCCACCACCACATTCAGAAAATGTGACCTATTCAGTTTGACAGACTGCTGTAGAAGAAACTACAGCAATACTAAATGAAAGAAGTAACAAGTAATTGAGACTGATATCCGCTGTTGAGAACTTTCAACCACATAACATTATTTTATACTGCACGTAGCAAAGGGCACATGTTAGCAGAGACAGCTTTTATGACTATTCAGTCTAATCCACAGAGTTTAAAGGCATATTCTAGCCATGGCTTCCTTTATTTAAGGTCCAGCAGCATGGAAGCAGGGTTCTCCAAGTAAGATTTCCACAAGTTAGAAAACCGGGCCATTGTAGCTCCATCAATGATGCGATGATCAGCTGACCAACTGACATTCATTATTTGTGCTTTAAATACTTCACCTTTGCCATTAAACCGAGGAAGAACCTAAAAACCAGAGGAAGGACAAAATCAGAATTATGAAATTAAATGCTTTCATTAGCAAATCACTATTTTTTTGTTCTTGCTAATTTGTTGATCTAAATGAAAACATTTTGCTGAGTTAGGCAGGCAGCAGCAGCACCATGCTAAAACCCAAGACCTTTCCATCACTGTTTGTGCTCTGGATTAGAATATATTGCAAGCCTGCATAATAAACATAGCCTGTTTCCACCGTCATGGGGATACAGAAGTAGTAAAAGCCTTCTCCTGACTCAAAAGTTTCTTCCTTAATAGTTTGTTACACTATTAGCTCTCAAAGTGGCCGTTTCCTTAAAGCACCTCTAAAAAAATGCTCAGAGGAAGAACATAGAAGTAATTTCAGTTAATACTAATTTCATTTCCAGCATCGAGCTCAAATGTCTATATTAAAGAATTAAAGCCTGAGATTCAGAAAATATAAAACTGCCTTCACATTCAAAATTCTGTATGGATTCAGCTACCTGGCTCATGACATTAAACTTCATTTTCAAAATACTTCTCTAGTTTTCTCCCTGCTGATAGCAAAACTGCTATTGCCATGTTGCAAAACTTGTAAAACTGTATTTACATTGTTTCTTAGCAACCAGAAAGCTAAACATAAATGTGAATGAAATATAACAGGATTCTGAAAAATACATATGAACCTTTGCTGAAGGAGATTTCTAATTAAACATTTGGTGTGTGCTTAGTAATCTAAAACCACCACAAACTTTTCAGTCATGAGCTATGCATGTTCTCTGCAACAAAGGCAGACTCCATGTTCCATTAGAAATGACCTTAGCTAACACTCTCAACACCGAGATAAAGTCCATATACCTGTATCTTTCCAAGTGCTCCAATAGCTACTTCAGGAGGTAGTATCACTGGTTTGGCATAAGTGCCACCAATCTAGAAAAGAAAAAGGGATATTATTTATCAACTTTTTTTTAAGCAGATTGCCTCTTGAATTAATTGCTACAGATTTTGTTCTTTGCATATTAAACGTCAGTAAAGCTTGCATTTCAGATGCAGATTTCAGAAGCAGCTCTCATTTTCCCTGTACTTACTGTGCCAATATTTGAAAGGGTGAATGTTCCCCCAGTGAGGTCACTTGTTCCCAGCTGGCCTGCAGAGCCTAAGGACTGGAGGCGATTTAATTCCACAGCAATGTCGAACACGCTGCAGACTTGAACATTTTTCACGTTTGGGACGATTAAACCTTGCTCTGTGTCCATTGCAACTCCAATGTTGTGTGAGGCCTGAAGCAAGTGTCATTACCCAGACATTAATATAAGCTGTCAACATAAAAAGCCACTTCAATCACATTTTCCTTATTTATCTTTTTAACCTGGAAAGTGCTGTATTTAGTTAAGCAACTCCTGCATACAACTTTGAGGGGAGAAAAGGATGTAATTTTTTTTAAATTAGCCTCACATCTGCAAACTCTAAATTGATGTTGACAATTCCACCTTCAGAGAACACAAAGCCCTGGAATCAGCTTCACACCAAAAACGTTGCTCTTTGGTATGATCTTATGTGTAACAAAACACAAACAGCAGATTTTAAAGAGAACACTACCATAAAAAAAAAAAAATTGGTGTGTGCATAGTCATCTAAAAACACCACAAACTTTTCAATCATGAGCTATGCATTTTCTCTGCAACAAAGGGAGACTCCATGTTCCATTTCCATTACAGATGACCTTAGCTAACACTCACATCACTGAGATCACTTGCTTTTCGTTTTTTGGAAGGAATATAAGAGAATAATATAAGGAATAATATGAGAGATGTTTATAAAAACAGCAAAGTAGAAGTTTGTACTGCAAGGAGCAAGTACGCATCACTTAAGAAAATAAATACTTGCTGCCCAGAAAAATCAATCCAGCAGCTTGTATAAAAACTATGTAACTTTTATCAAGACTGTGCTTTAATATATAAGAGTTGAGTGTTGGAACAGTTGAACCACCATGCTATTACTTAAAAATTGTTGTATTAGATTTGAAATGTTCTCATTTTAAAAGCTTGGCCCATATTCAGGTGAAAAATAGGGAAATTAATATATTAATGCACATCTTTGAAGCAAGTCTGAATAACAAAGTGACCCTTATCTAACAAACTACTGAATATGACCAAGAATAAATCAAATCTAGATTGCAGAATCTGAACTCAGAAATTATTTTCCGGCACAACACCATAATTTTGTTTGCTATAATCAGCTCAGACATTCTGAAAAGCCCCTGTTAGACATTACTTTACACATTCTGCTCACAACGTTTATCCATAGTTTACAAACCTTATATGTGACATTCTGACAGCTCTCATCCAAAGAAGCATTAAGAATGGGATACTGCAGCAATCCCAGAGAGGCTGCCTGTTAAATATAACAAAAGAAAACAAAATAGATTTTTATATTTTATAAGCAGAGAGCTCCATGGAAAAGAAGCAATGGTAGGAGAAAATTTAGATTAATAACAATATGGAATGAGTGTTTAGGCAGCACTCTGAGTGCAATAGCTTGGCCAAAAGTTTCAGACTGAGCTGTACATTCACTGCACATGAGTGAACAACAGAAGGGACAACAGTCAGTGACCTAAGGGATTCATTAGCAATACAAAGATTATAATAATAACATCAAAAACAACGATGCATTTCATATGAGGTTCATTTTAAAGGAGCTAAAAAATACTGACAATTTCAAAAACTTGTTTTGTGCGATTCAAACACCTGGTGATGCTTACCTCCATGTAAAATAATGCTGAAGGCACTCTATACTTTCCCATTAATATTTCAAAAATTTTCAATTATATTACACAGCTCTAGCTGCAATTCCAACTGCAAATTGATTAGTGGCTCAATAAGCAAAACAGCAGTTGAAAGTTGTCCTGTGATCTGCCGTAACTATCCAGATGATAAGAGTGGAGCTCCAAACTTAAGAGAACAATGGAACAGATTTTGGCAAAACCTGTGTAAGTGCTCCATACAGGGCTCTGCTGCATGCCTCACCTTTATGAAGAAAGGCATGAAGGAAAGCTTAACTCCCCGGGTTTCAGCAAGAGGTTTCAGCTCTTCTCGCAGCTGAACAAGTTGAGTCAAATCAACCTCATCAGAATAACCAAAGTGGGGAATCTTCAGGGCTGCACTCATTGTCTTTACCATGGCCTTCTGAAAACCTGTAAAACATTCACTATCTCCTTAAACCAATAAAATAAGCTTCCATGAAGTTATGGTGAAATTTCATCTGTGTCCATTAACCAAATTACACAACTTACAAAACCAAAACCAAAGCCAAACCACGACCAAAAAAGAAGAGGGTAAAGAGCACTTACTGAGTTATTCAGTGCATAGAACTCAATATTGATGGCTGCAATACTTCAGATGATATTACTGCATCTCTCTCCTATGTATGTATGTATTTGAAATCATAAAATGATAATCTGCATTACACTTTCCAGCCTCTCCAAATAAACACTGCTTGAAAGGCGAGCAAAAAAACTTTAATCTTCCCCTTTTAATGTGATTTTTTTGTTACCTTAGTGTCTTTCATGGCGCTGTTCTCCAGAACAGGTGTGAATGCTACTCACATAATAGTGCAGTATGCTATTATTAAGCACTGATAAACCCTTAAATTCACTGCACTTTGCCACTAATTGCATAATGATTCCTACCATGACAAATCCACGTTTAGAATTCTTACCTGTTTCAACATACACTTGAAGAATGAGCAAGTACAATTTGCAGTCCAACTCCATCCAACCAAAACACGAACAAGCATTTCATAAAATAATTTCAGCAGAGATGCTTCTTACAGAGAATGTTTGCCTGAATGCTCACTTGCATAACAATAACATGAAACACACTCCCGTCACAAGGAACCAGCTACTCACAGAGCAACAGTTACTGGTAGTCTACTGTGACCATGGTCTCAACCCTTCATATTTCATGATTTACCTGTTACAGGTTCAGTTTTATCTTTTCCTGAAAACGCAATGGGTCTGGAAACAGGCACAGGGACTCTGCGTGCTTTGTCCTTTGGAGCAGCTGGCACAGCCTCTGTTTTCCGCAGAGGTGAGACAATTTCAGCCTTCGGAGGCAAAATAGCTCCTGTTTGTTTGGCCAAGTAGTTGAGTATATCTTCTTTAAGGATCCTGTTATCCTTCCCTGTCCCAACAACTTCACTCAATTTAATCTGAAAAGTACATAACAAGCTGTGTGTGACACTTCAGTTTTACAGCAACATAAAAATATCTTATATTGCGAGATATGGCTAAAAATTATTCCCATTTCTGATCCAACATATTTGCAGTTTTCTTTTCCTTTGTACAATTTATTAAGGTATTCAATACAGTTAAATCATCCAAAAGTCCCACTAGCCCCACTAGGTATTTGACCACATACTTCAAGGAGGAACTAAGAATACTATTAATCTCCATTATTGATCCTCACAGGTCCAATAATGCAATATTAGTTTGAGAAAAGCTATTTGTCACTTAATTCTCTCCTAAAAATGCATCATGAGCTTTCAAAACCAATGGAATATTTATAGGGAAACAAAAGCATTAGAAAGGCATGTAAAACATCACCTAATATATCCTCTGCTCTAATACAAATCTGAAAAGCAAAACAAGGATTTATTTTATTTTATTTTTCCCTACTACTTTCTCTGTAGAGATTTTCAGGAATGTCCTCTGAAAGTGTTTTATTTTAATTCTAGAAAGGTTTTCTCAGTCTTCATCTTAAAGCCTCCTAGCTATGTTTTAAGCCCAGTAATTGTTTTTCTATCCACCATAATCATCAGAAAGCACAATCCTCATTTTTACAACACTCTTCAAATGTTTAAAATGTACTTGAAAACAAGTGTTTCCTGTAGATCAGTGTTATTCTAGTCAGTCAAACAGCCAAATAAAAGCAGGGTAAAATGCAGCAGGACCTTACTTAGCAAACCTACATTATTCTCCATGGCCAGGCGACGAACTGCAGGGGTTGCTAATGTTTTGTGACCTTTTATCTCTTGGTGAGTGTGCTCTTCATGAGACATAGGAGGTGTTTCAACAACATCTTCTTCTGAAGCAACACCTGCAAACAAAAGAAATTTAACTTTACTACATTATAAGCATTTGTTAAATTCCAACCTCAACAATTCTGTGACAGCTGAAGTTTTTACGATTTACTTCGAGTAAATGTGGATGGGAACACAGCTTGCCAAAGGCTGCTGCTTAAGCTAAATATTCAACAGGAAATGCCTAGGAGATTTTAAACTCTAATAAATATCACAACTTTCTCTATTCAAATTTCTTGACTTTAAAAAGGGAAAAAAAAATCTTTGAAGATTTTCAGGAAGAAAAAGTAAGCTTCTCTGTCACCGATGGTTTTATGACAACAAACAAAAAACGTGCATGAGAAAAAAAAATGGCTTACAATACCTTTTGAAGCATCAATTTCAATGTCCACTAGTGGTTTTCCAACAAAAGCAATATCATCTATGCTGTAATGGAGTTTCCTGATGACGCCATCGTAACGACTAGTGATAGTAACAGAGGCTTTATCACTCTGTACCTCACAGATGCTGTCGAACTGAGACACACTGTCACCTTCCTTTATGTACCTGGGAGGAAAGACACAGGCTGCTGGGAGACACAGTCAGTGTAAAAACCTGCTCTGTGTGTTCCTCTGGTAAGTTCAGTAATCTACACCCCACAACATGGAAGTGCACTCCAGATGAGAAGACAAATTCTACATCCTGGATATGTTTGCTACATGCATTTTGCCTGACTGCCACAGAACTCTGTTGGGTGAAATGACAACATGATTATGGATATCATTACACACTTATTACATTTACTTTAGTAAAGCAGTTTTCCTGTCAGATTATAAAGCATCTAAAAATAAGAATGGGCCCAGCTTCATCTGAATATAAGGAAGCTCTTAGTTTAAACTTGTCAACATGCAATCAGTTTCAGCAAGGAAATGGATAGTAGGGAACACTGTCTTCCATGCAAAGAGAGGTATTTGTACAAAGAACAAGGCCTTTCAACACTGCCCTTCCTTCACTGTACACTTTGATTTTATTTAATCCATTCATCACTGGCTTTTTACAAACCATTTAGAAGTTCAAATCTTTTACTAAAAGCAATAGAGAAGGGGTATAGGATAAAATTATGTGGATTCTCTAGACTAGTTGTTTATTTCTAAAGCTCACCCTAAGTAAACATAACAAAAGACAGGCCTCCTGAAGGAAAAGCCTATATACAGGTGCATCCCATTCCTTCCACTTTTTCCACTCACAAATATATCAGATTGCAAATAAACAAAATGTAAAGCTCAGTATTTACAAGGTTTTGAAATGCGCAGAATGAAACCTGAAAAACTTCACTAGCAACCCAGAAAATATTCTCAGATAACTCACTGATCATACAGCTAAAGCTGCTAAACTACCTGCTGACTTCTTAGTGTATTTCCAGGAAAGCAGAACTTACCATTCTTTTACAGTCACCTCTGTAATTCCTTCTCCAATGTCAGAAAGCTTAAACTGGACAATTTGGCCACATGAAACTTGAAACAGAGAATAAGAAAATACAGCATGTTTAATATTAAATACAAGTTACCAGACAGAAAAATCTGAATGCATCAGAAATAGTCTACACACCAGCCATATGCAAACCTCTAACATAACACTCATAAAACAGCAAAATTAAAGAAATTATTTTATTATGAAAAAGATTACCAGGAGATGTTCTGAATAATCGCTGTTGATGACTAAACTTGAGGGCAGATTTGTCAAACACGCACACATATTTTGATTTTATAAAGCGAATGCTGCTGCACGATCTAACCCGATGAATGCAAACCTGGGGAGAAAAGTCTCAAGGGTTAATACAATGGACTGAGGATGTAGAGCTCATTTAACATTCCTGATATAACACTCATACTAAAATAATTTCATTCTAGTCTACATGAGAGAAGTTCTTATGGAAACACAATTACACTGAACGCATTCTTGAATATACAATAATCTTTACTTTAGCAAAAAGCTTTGCCAGTTCTTTAACTTCTTTCACTAACAGAACACATGGGGAGATCAGCGCCACAGTGACATAACCAATTAACAAAAATCATGACAGGATTTGGCGAGTGATTCATTGTTATTGTTTCTCTCAGGAATTAGCTTAATCAGGACAGGCACACAAAAAGCACGCATACTGTCAACTACATCAGACATCTGAAATATTCCTTGCCAGGATGAATGCTGGAAGGTTTCCCTAGACTGCAGGGAAAACCAGCATATTCGTCTTCATCAGCTCTTATTCTCATCAGAGGCTGATCAGAAGTACTAATCAGAAAGGAAATTCCTACCAGAAGGCCCAGGGAGTTGCCCTTTCTTTTTTGTTCTTTTGTAGGAGGCAATCATCATCTCAAATCAGCTTCAATGATATTTTCTAAGAACTGGCCATGAGATGGTTTTTCTTTTATGGTTATAATTATATTTATCCAGAAATCAATTTAAAAGGGTCGACAGACTTCTCTGAAAGATTTTTTCAGACAAAACTATGCTGTAAAGCCTCTTGCAATCAGTCATGATTGTGATCAAAAAGCGAAGGTGGCAGTGCTTGCATTGACATAATCTCAATCCAAGTTAGTTCAGACACGTTCTCATCCAGCAAAATTTATTTAATTTAATGTAATTTTGGTGTAGCATTGTCTTAAGAGTGCTGAAAAATTTATAAAAACAACAGTTTCTCTGTAGATACTATCTCTAACTAATTTAGAGATAATAAAAAAATTCAGGTGCTACAATGTACCTCAAGTAGCTCAAAACTGTAAAATTTAGAAATTATCTTCTTAGAGGAGCCAGAAACCAGCACACCTGCATGGGAAAGCTCATTTTAACTTCTTGTTTAAAAAACCCTTTCAGTAATTACAGAGCATATGAAACTTGTTTCCATCCCCACACCCCAAACTGTTCAGCTATTTGCTATCACATTTCACTTTTTAAAAAGTACATTATTCAGGAGACTGTTCTGAACTGAAAATGTATTCATTTTCTGTATTATTTAACCTAGCACTGCAAGTTATTAAATATCCCTTTTCTTTAAGGAACAAACACTTAGACAACACAATCTATCATAATGGACACAACAAAGTTATATAATTTGAGTTACCTTTCAGTTGCCTGCCACTAAGATGGCACCTTACTGATCTAGAATGAGTCTTTTTCTACTTCCTATAACAAGCAAATAGAAGATCTTTTCATCAGTCCCCCAAACAACTTCCCATATTCAATCAGGTAACATGGCAATTTTAAGTAATGAAAAATCTTATTTTAGGATACATTTAAAATCCTCATTCAATTACAAAATTGGTATATAATGTACATCTCCATACTCCTATTTTCTCCTATTTTTAATTCTGGGTTTCTTCCCAGTTGAAGGTTACATGTTTACATAAAAATGTTACTGAAAAATTGTTCAACCAGACCTTTTTGTCACAAACTTGCAAAACCACTCCTTTCTCTTTATTTGACCCTAAATGAAAAACATTCAGTATTTACCTGTGAAGATGATCACAAGGAACACATCATCTCTGAACTATTTCTAAATGTGAAGTTTCACAATGATTTCCATGTATTTTTAACCTTTGGTTACCAATGCAGGTAGTGAATTAGTAATGTTACTGCCAAAGAAAGAGACTGGTGTTGTTATTGAAGAGTGACCACGCTGTTTCACATTATATCTGTAGAAACAATTCAAAACTACTGCATTTTTTTAAAATTAAGTTTTTCTGGTTTTCAGTTTTGCACATTCTCTACCAAAAAGTTACTGCGCTGGTATGGTAAAGTAATAATACAGGACACACTCTCTTCACAGAGCAGTGTTCCTTATTAACAAGGAAAAAATTAAAATTAATTAAACAAAGAGACTGTGCTCACAATTTCAGCATTTAATCACCATAATACCAGTGTAATGCCAAACAAGGAAATAAAAATGGCACATAAAAGACAAAATTAGCTCTAACATCCATAGCACACCCATCTATATATTTTGATGTCTGGAAAAATCTATCCAGTAAGCCCCAAACATAACTGCTAGCTTGTTAATGCGTCTACTAAACAGCAACGTAAAGGCAGTGATGCCACAGCTGGGTAACACCTTCCTGTGCACGTCTCCAATGTGTGGAGTGACTCTGGCAAAAAGGAACTGAGGCCACACCTGGGTTTGACCCGAGCCAAGAGGGGAGCTGAGTGCACTCAGGGGAACTGCCTTGCCCCTCAGGTTCAGCTTTGGTTGTTTCCTTAAAAACAAGCCAACTCCGGTTTTCTAAATTACCACTGACCCTGAAAATGTATGCTGGCCTCAGACCAAAATATTTTTAAGCAGCCTGCAGAGAACTGACTACCTGATGGAGTAACACTAAATTTCCAAGTCAAATGGAACAGCTCATGCTCAAAGGCAATGACTTTGCAGTAAAGAATACTGCCCTGCTGAACTGTCTTGATTTCTGTCCCATTGAGTCCTTTTAATGAACATTTCCTCACACTGGATGTGTTTTGCATACACAGTTATATTTCCAAGGATATAGTTACCTATATACTAAAGTGACATCCCTGGTAAGGTGTTTTAATCCAATGTCGTCCCTCATCTAAACACCTGGCACGTGTCCCAGTGTCCAGGTAACTGACGTGTCCCCACCACTTAACACAAATTACTTAACACAAATCTGTCCCCCTCAGATTCAAAGGCTCAGATTAAAAATGTGCTTGCAGAAAACACACACTACAAACCAGCCAATTCTATAGTTCAGCATGCACATAGATAAGATGGGCATTTTCATCTTATCAGAATCTCCCTCTGGATTTAAGAGTAGATGGTTAGAAATATAACTTGAAAGAAAGTGCTATTTTCAACGCTTTTAATTAGTAAAATTATTTATAAATACTTTTAAGTTACTAGCTGAAAACTGGATTACAAAAGTATAATTTAAAAACCCCTCACCATTATGCTTTAAAATCACAGTATGAATTATTAAGAGAGAGAAACAGACTAGAAACTGGAACTGACCCTTAAATTTGTTTCTAAATTTTAAAAGTTATTCCTTCTCTGACATCCCACAAAACAGGGGTGACATAATAGGAAACCAACACTCTTCACAATAGCAAGACTCTAATACAGGAAGACAGAAGAATGCATGAAATAAGTCCATGTTCACGAAATTGTAAGTATCCTCAAAAGGCAACCAAGTCGATTCACTTCTTACGATAAGGTATCTCAACTACTTCTCAAGCATCAAGGCTCCTGGGATTCAAAGAAATCCGTTTCCCTTTTTTGCACGCGTAGCCACACCGTCTCCGTGCAGATGCGGTACGCAAAGGGAGCTGATCCGTGGGCGGAGACGCGGTGATGGCACAGCAACGCATAGGCAAAGGAATAATGGGATGACTTAAAAATAACAGAAGAGGAGGATGTCCCTGGCTTATTACAGAAAGGCACACGTTTCTTTCACAGAGAGCACGGGCAAGGGCAGGGCGCTCCGGGGGCGGAGAGCGCCGGTTCTGGGGGTCCCTGTGCCGCGCGGGCCGGGCGGTGCCAGCCCTGCCGGGACTCGGTCAGCTGTGCGGGGCACGGGGAGCGCACAGCTGAGGCGCCGCCGAGGCGGCAGCTCCGCGAGCGCGAGTTTGCAGAGGCACGGCGGGAACAGAGGAACGGGGCTCGGGGATGCCGCGCGTTGCTCCTCACCCCCCCACGGCTGGCCGGGAGCGCCGCCGCCCGCGGGGTCCCCGCTCCCCTTACCAGGCGCCCCGCGGCTCGGCAGCTGCTCCTCAGCGCGGTCACGGCCGCCATCTTACCCCGGGCAGAGCGGCCCCGCACACACCCCCGGCACAGCCAACCGGCGGCGGCCGCGCCGCCACAGCCAACCAGCAGCGGCCGGGGGCCGCGGGCGGGCGGCGCTCGGGGCCCACACACGCCCACGGGGGGACCGCGAGAGCGTCCCCAGTGCGGGGCTCCCGGACCGGAGCCGAGGGTGGCGGTGCAGGGCGTGCGGCTTCCCCGGGCCGCAGGTAGCGGGAAGGGCAACGCGAGGGGCCCGGGCCATTCCCGATAAACGTGTAATAAAGTCCCGATAAACGTGTAATAAAGTCTCGAGCGCGCCTTCCAGACCAACGCGCCCGTGTCTGTGGTTTTACGCGAAAGGTGATTGTGGCCCGGTGGGGGTCGACCTCTTCTGTCAGGTGCGGAGCGACAGGGCGTAGTCTTAAAGATGCGCCAGGGGTGGTTTACGTTGAGCACTGGGAAGAGTCTCTTCGCAGGATGGGTGATTAGACATTGGAATGGGCTACCCAGAGAGGTGGCAGAGATACGCATCCCAGAGGTGTTTAAGGAAAAGACTGGACGTGGTACTTAGTGCCACGGTCCGGTTGACACGGTGGTATTAGCTTATAGGCTGGGCTTGATAATCTCAGAGGTCTTGTAAAACTTAATTCATTCTGTGATTCTGAGGAAAACTAGCTTGTGACGAGGAGGGCAGCAGTCCGGCCGCTCTCCTCCGGCGGCAGCGCTGTGCCCTGACCTCCCAGGTGCCGCGGTTGTCACCGCTCCGGCCCTCAGGACAGGGGAAAGGCATTGCCTCCTGCGGGGCGCCGGGACGCGGTCAGAACCGCCGGGACAATGCAGCTAGCTCTGCCCCCTTGCCTGAGCGCCGGGCCCGCCGGCTGCTCCTCCCCGCCGCGGAGCCGGGGCGGGCAGGGAGGCGCCTCCGCTCTGCGCCTGCCCGGCAGCGCCGCCCGCCCGCAGCGCCGGCACCGCAGCATCCCGGCCGCGCCTCCGCCGTGAAGCGTTCCTGGCCCCGGGGCTGCTTCGCCGAGGGCTCGCCGTGTTTAGGGCCCCGCCGGGATCCCATCGGCGCGGCTTCTGCGAGAGGCACCGCTCATCGCCGGCCATGGACGGGGACAGGGTGGAGATAGACGGCGGGATCATGGAGGGGGTGAGCGCCAGCGGGCCGCGGCTTTACCTAGCCCCGGGCAGCGGTAAGGGCTGGCCGGGTGAGCGGGAAGTGCCGTAGCGCCTGACGAGAGCCGTTTCTCCGTGCAGGGCGGGCAGATCCTGCGGGTGTCCACGGCGCTGAGCTGCGTGCTGGGGCTGCCGCTGCGGGTGCGCCGGATCCGCGCCGGGCGGAGCCAGCCCGGCCTCAGGTGAGACCCGCCCCGGCCGGTCCCGGGGCGCTCAGCCTGTCACCTACGGCGTGTGGGGCCCTCCCGGGCCCGGGCATGGCCGCGCAAGGCCTTGGCTGCCCTCGTCGGAAATATTTGTGTTCTCATTGCTTTAAAAGAGCCTTTTTACCAGGAAATCCCGTCTGTGGCTCACAAGGAATGAGGGGGAACGCTGGGGCATGAACCGGGCTCAGTTCCCTCGCCGGTCCCGCCCCGGGCCGCAGCCGGGCCAGGTGAGGGCGCGGCCCGGCCGCTGCCTCGGAAATGTATCCATAGGCGCTAAGCGGAACAGGGTTTGAAGCAGGGAACACACTCATGTAATGCCGGAGCAAAACATAGCTTACCGAGCGTACAGTGTTAAGAACAGTTAGTGCATATCCTAGTGTTTGCTACAGTTAGTGTATTTCCAGTGTTTAAACAGTTGGTGTATTTCCTATTTAAATTACCCTAACAAATGGAAACAAGCGCAAGGCAAGCGCATAGCAAACCTGTTAACTCTCTATAGCACTGCAGCCGGTTCTGGCTCAGCCAGTATTGTCATCATTAGCCTACTCCATTTCTGTCCAAGCATTTATCACATTAGGGCAAGTGACTGCTCTTGCATCTCGTCTATCTGTCTGAACCCATTCTAGTGGAAAAGATACCAGAATCCTTCATATCCCAGTATGACCTGAATTCTGCTCCTTTGGCCCCTGTCACCTCAGAAGTACTGTAGCAACCACAGTGAATTTCTGACCCTTGTCTGATCAAAATTTGCTATTGTAGTTTTTTTAGTTAGTGTTTAGTGGTTCTTTTAATGTAACATGAGCATGTAGTCTACTTGTATATGTCTTTAACTGTGTATTGTCACTGTCAGACCTCAGCATCTCTCTGGATTGGAGATCGTTCGAGATCTGTGTGATGGGAAGCTGAATGGCGGAGAAATTGGCTCAACAGAAATAACCTTCACACCTGGGAAGATCAAAGGTGGAACCCACATAGCAGACACAAAAACAGCAGGGTGTGTCTTTGTACACCAGCTTCTGATAACTTTAAAATTATCACAATAGATTGGGGGAGAAAAAAGAACATTTATATCTTGGTAATTACCCAGGATATGTACTGCTTGAGCTAGATTATGTCGCCAAAGAACCTGTAGCATAGGCAGGGTATGCATGAAGTACATGCAAAGTTTAAAACTATGATTGATATAAAAGCTGAACACTTGGTTCATGGCCAAGTTCACTTGGCCCCATCAGTAGAGTAAGATGCATGACATTTACTACAAAGAGAATTATTAAAGATGAAATTATTGTGAAATGAAAACTTCTGTATTTAGGCTTGCTAAGGACATGAAGTTTCAAATTAGTATTTTTTAAGACTAGTAAGTTTATAGATAATTTAAAAAATTAAATGCAAAAGTAAATGCTCTGGAAATGCTCATTTGCCTTTGATATGTAATGATTCTGTGATATTTTATGGATTATGAGGGTATGACATTTGAGTATCTTATAATTGCTTTTAGGAGTGTGTGTCTACTGATGCAGGTAGCAATGCCCTGTGTGCTGTTTGCTGCTTCCCCATCAGAGCTTCATTTAAAAGGTGGGACTAATGCGGAGATGGCTCCTCAGATAGACTACACAGTCATGGTAGGGAGAAGTTCCTTTGCCTTGGTGCATCTTCCCTGAATGTGTGTGCAATGTAACTGCTGTTCCTCTGTTGCTCTTGCTGCAAGTCTATTCGTCATTGTGGAATTAGGCATGGGAATATAACACTATCAGTGTACTGGATGTAGAGAGCAACCGATGTTTCATGGGATTTCCTGGAAAAGCAAATGGTCTCTTTGGTTTTAATTGCTACAGAAAATTTCACTTAAAATGTATTCTTTTTTCTAGGAGTGCTTTGAATTACTCTTTTTTTTTTTTTTTCCCGTAAGAAAATCCTTTTACACAAAGTGACATTGAGAAAGAAGTATGAGGAATGTTCAAATAAGTTATATGTATGAGACCAGCTATCTTTTTTTTTTTTTTAATAATGCAGCTGGAATTTTTGTATTTCGTTTTTTTTTCCTCTTAAGATTGCATAAAATAGTGGGAAATTATCAATGCAAAATAAATTCACTCTTTGTTTTTATATGTTTACTTTTCAGGTTTTCAAGCCAATAGTGGAAAAGTTCAATTTCACATTTAATTGTGACATAAAAAGGAGGTGAGTTGTGGAGCTGTGCAGCAGGCCTGGGCCTTACTGAACCCGTGTGTGTGCAGAGGCACACACAAGGGGCTCTCAATCAAACTGAGGGATGAATTTGTAATACATGAACTAATCTGCATTAGCTGTCCCTGTGTGTCACCATATGAGAATGGGAGATGATTCTTTGCTGTCTTTTTTTCCTTGCTGAGCCTACAGCTGCTGTGTAATGTTTCCTGTTGGCTCCCCTGAGGGGAGCACATGCTGGACAGGCAGTGCATTACTGAGCTTTTTCCAGGGTGCCAGTTAGGTTGGTGTTAGGAAGTTAATAAGATGTGCATTACAGAGGATTACTGTTAGAGAACCTAATTCCATTATAGGGGTTTCTAAGGCATGCATCAAGAAAGTTTGTATGTACAGTAAGAGGGAGCATAAAAATGTATAGTGAAATATATGAAGAGCCTCCTGGCCCTTTTCTTGGTTTCCTTGTGATCGTTGCATTTAATTATATCCAATTACTGTTTCTAAACAGGGGCTACTATCCTCAAGGAGGTGGTGAAGTTGTAGTCCTGATGTCTCCAGTTAAAGAGCTGAGCCCAATAAACTTAACAGAACGTGGCACAGTGACAAAGATTTATGGAAGGGCATTTGTTGCTGGAGCACTGCCCATCAAAGTAAGTGCTTATCATGGGTCTGGTAGTGTCCAGCTTTATATAAATTGCATGCAATCTGCTCAGCATTCCTCTACTCTTCTGTCTTTTGCAGTCTTACACAAGCTAAGCAACCTTATTAAATGGTTTCAATTATTCAGGCTGTAGAATATTATATTGGATATACCTAAGATTTATTCATTGCACAGCAGTGTAAAGCTAAAACAGGAAATGAGAACAACATCCTCATCCTTCACTGGACCAGTCAAAAGTCTTTAGCATAAATTGAGGGATATCTTATATCTGATTTATGTATTCTTCATGTGGATTATTTTAAATCTGAAATTAGGGCCCTTGTTCATAAATTTATGAGCACTGTAATAGGAGGAGGCCAGACTACAACAATTTTTTCAACCATTTCTAAGGGTATTAGAAAAGGTTAAGGGTAGGTTTAGCCAAAAATAAAAAGGAGAGAAATTTACTCTTTTGTCTCTCCTTCTTTCTACCCTTCCTGTCCTGAGTGCTGGGATATCCTTGAGGTTCCTTCTCACATACAGGCTAGGAATTAGTAGAGGAAGAAGAGAAGCTGAGTTACTTTTTAAAAAGCTGTGGACTGCTGGTTTTGGTCTTAAAATCTCCAAACTTATGAATATAGCTATGATTAGATCACAGGAATGGGATAAATATGTCCCCATTTGCTTGTGATGTGAAATTGTTATTTTATGTATTCTGTCTTACAGAGTATATGCTGTAAGAGAATGTATATGTATATGTACATAATGATTGTGGGATG
Organism: Hirundo rustica; assembly: GCF_015227805.2. Lineage (NCBI taxonomy): Eukaryota > Metazoa > Chordata > Aves > Passeriformes > Hirundinidae > Hirundo > Hirundo rustica. The sequence continues at coordinate 19,064,564 of NC_053458.1, forward strand.
GGGTTTTTGCACTTGGTTTTGGGGTGGGTTATTTTTAGAATCTAATGTTTTGTGAGAAGACTAAAATCAATTCTTTTTCTCTGTGAAGAAAAGTTATTGAATTTCTATTGATATTGAAGTTTCTACATACATTTCTATAACTGTCATTTGTACAGCACTTAATGTTACATTAATTTTGTAGAAAAGCTTTCAGAAAAAATCACATTCGTTTCTTGCTTGTAGGGGTTTATAACAATCTTTTGTTTTTCTAGTTAATAAAGTAGCCCCTTTACTTGGGGATTAACTGTAATAATTAGATTTATGAGGAAAAAGTACTGCTGTACTACATAATTTAATTATTTGGTTTAATGTCTTGTCTTGTTAGCTGGCAAAAGACATGTCAGCAGCAGCAGTGAGATGCATCAGAAGAGAAATCAGAGATCTTTACATTAACATTCAGCCTGTCAGAGAACCTGACGATCGAGCTGTTGGGACTGGAAGTGGAATAATGTAAGATGAGGCCAAGCCTTCTATTGTTACCTCTAATCTTGTTGGTTAATTACCTAGATCTTGATTATGTATCTGCTAAAGAAACTGTAATGTGAGTGATTTTGTTCTTAATTTTAATTACTTTTGTTTTTCTGCTTAGCATTGTTGCAGAGACCTCAACAGGTTGTTTGTTAGCTGGGTCATCACTTGGCAAGAGAGGTAAGAATTCCATGAATTCTTTGAGACTTAACTGGATATACCAATAACAAATAGGAATCTGAGGTATCATCTGTTTAAAGATCTGATGCTTTGAATGTTTAATTTTAAATATATGTTTTTAGAAATAAAGGACAGCAGAAATTAGCAGATTTAAAACTTAGTAAATGGAAATTTACAAAAACTACAGAACTGTTAACATTACCTTGTATCAGAATGGATAATCATTGGAAATATTTCTGAACTTTAGGAACACAGACTTCGTGTTTTACATGTGAAGTTTTTGCTCAAGACTGAATCTAGATTAAAATGAATGGAAGTGAACTTGGTTTTAAATTATTTGAATCAAATATTTTTCTGACTAAATGAGGCTAGGAAGTATAAACTATATATGAGCATAAGATGGGAAGGGTTTTTCAAGCAGACATTTGAGGCAAGGGCATAAGGTTTAAAGAAAATAAGGTTTAAAAAGGTGATAATTTATTGGGGGAGGGGTTGGGGGTTTTTTTTGTGTTTTTCAAACTTTAAATGTAATTTTCAGCTTTCTTATTTCTCTCTTAGGAAAGAATGCTGACAAGGTTGGCATTGAAGCAGCTGAGATGCTGCTTCAGAATCTTAAACATGGTGGAACTGTGGATGATTCAATGCAAGACCAAGTAAGGTTTCTATATGTGTTTACATGAAGCTGAAGTAGCAAAAACATGCATGCCCTACTTGTAAACAATATAGATTGGAACGGGAAAGGAGCAAGATGTCAGATAGTAGTCTCAGACGTGTGCAGTCATAACATCACTAGAATTAGCAAATTACATACAGTTCTTAGGAACCACAAATACTTTTAACTTTGCACCAAACAGCCTCAAATTTTCCCTTTATCTTAACCCCCAGTAAGTATGGAAGAAAGAGGCAGGAATTGCTTCTATTTGGCATTCTATGTAGTGCAGTGATAATAATTCCCCCCTAACACATATACAATGATACTGAGGGAAGGTATTAGAGAATATCTAGGACATGCTTCCCTAATTTCATTTAAGAATGAAGGCCCTTCTCTACCTTATCTTAGCCTGATAAGAATCTTGGGCTGGTTTAGCTAAGATGATGTTATCTCTTAGCCATAAACACCTGGGCACACATTAATATTTTTAGTACAGTAAGTATTTCGGTCTTGGACTCAGCCTACTTTTTTCAAAGCATGCAAGTACAATTGATGGGAACAAGCCACAGCCAGAGTCACTGTATATGGGAACTGTAGAGAGTTAATCATACCTTGCAGTATTCTTGTCATGATGATGTTTTTAAGGCAAATCAAAGGTTTTTAGGTGTCTCTCTGGTGAATATGTGATCAGGAAGTGTTAAAATTAAAGTATCTCTTCCTGAGTTTCTCTCCATGTAGGTAATCTACTAATCTGGAGTCTGATGTGACTTTGGGGAATTTTGGGGCAATACGATGGCCAGGAATTCAGTAACAGGAATTCAGGGGCAAACTCCACTGTGGAAAAATAGCCCTTCTGTAATAGGCATTACAGTAGCAATAATCTCCAAACTTCTGGAGCCTTGGATCACTCTTCAAAATCAGCTTTGTGAACTTTTATGAAACTTGGAAGACAAAATTTTTATATCTACAGACATTTTGCATGTTTTGCTTGGGTTTTTTAAATCAATAAATTCCTAGAATCTGAAGAATGATTTAGTAATTACCTTTCTCTACCTTTCAGCTGATCATTTTCATGGCACTAGCAAAGGGAGTGTCTAGAGTGAAAAGTGGACCAATTACACTTCATACTCAAACAGCTATACACTTTGCAGAGCAGCTAACAAAGGTGAGTCCAAACATTCAGGAAGTTTTACCTATCAGTTTTCTTCCAATAACTTGGCAGTGTACAGTTCATCAGGCAGTGTGAGCTGAACTTGATCATGGAGGACAAGCATTGATAAAACAATTGCTATAATATTTACCTGGGAGTTTTCCTGTAGAAAGTGAGCATACCCTTGAGTTAAAGTGAGCATACTCTTGAGCATACTTTTAGAATGGTTAGATACTTTTACCACCTTTATTTAAATGGTTTTTTGAATTAAACCTTTCAAAGCTGTAATAGACATAAACACATGGCAATACAATTACTGGACATCAGATATTGAATATTTAAACTGCTGCATGTGACACCTTAATTAGTGATGTATTTCTAATCCTCTTTTAGGCCAAATTTACTGTGACAAAATCGGAAGAGGAAGACCCCAGTAATGATACCTACATCATTGAGTGCCAAGGAATGGGGATGATTAACCCAAACTTATAGTGTTAAAAAAAAAAAAAAAGAAAAGGCAGCAAGCTGCCAAAAGCAACAGTCAACATACCTCAGTGATGTATTGCACTACACTTCATTGGATGTATAATCTCACTGAAGAGGAGGAGCCTTCTCTCACATTGGAGTGATTTAACTTGAAGGTTCATGTCAAGTTTTTCCTTACTATGGTGAGAATCTGTCATGTGAAAAATGAAAATTACTTTTTTTTTTTTTCTTTCTTTTTTACTTTTAGCAGCAAAATGAGTAGCAGCAAGACAGCAAATAGAATATACTGTATGTTTGCAAGAGCTTCAGGTAGAAACTTTGAACTTTACCTAAGTAGAAAGTAACTATTTTAGTTCAGTAATTCTTGCCCTTTAAAAAAATGTAAGTTTTGTTCTCTTTATGTTATGAGGTACATGGAATAAAATGCACCGTTAAATCTGTATTTCTGTACTTCTTTAGCCATTTGCTAAATAATAAAGCAGTATCACCCTATAAAAGGCTAGTATTTATATGTGCTGTAATCTCAGCAGGTTGTGCTTGGGAAATAACTTTTCAGTAGCATAGTTTCTTTTTCTCCCTACAGAAAGAAGACTCAATGCATAAGATAATCTTTTAAATCTTCTTTTTTCATCTATTTTATAAAGCCTTCTCAGGCAAGCTAAAGCCCAGACACCAAGTATTAACTCTATGATATGGACATTCACAAAAAGGGTGGGAAGGAGGATCCTGGTAACTACAGGGCAGTTAGCCTGACCTCAGTACCCAGTCAGGTCATGGAACAGTTTATACTGAGTGTCATCACACAGAATTAACAGGATGGCCAGGGTCTCAGACCCAGCCAGCACGGGTTTAGGAGGGGCAGGTCATGTTTGACCAGCCTGGTCTCCTTTTATGACCAGGTGACCCTCCTGATGGATACAGGGAAGGCTGTGGATGTTGTCTGCCTGGACTTCAACAAGGCCTTTGATACTGTCTCCCACAGCACACTCCTGGAAAAGCTGGCAGCCCGTGGCTTGGACAGGAGCACCCTTTGCTGGGTTAGGAACTGGCTGCATGGCCAGGCCCAGAGAGTGGTGGGGAATGGTGCTGCAACCAGCTGGCAGCAGGTCACCAGTGGTGTCCCTCAGGAGCCAGCTCTGGTCAGTACTTTTTTTTTTTTGATGACATGGCTGAGGGTATTGAGTCTTCCATTAGTAAATTTGCAGATGACACTAAGCTGGGAGTGTGTGTCCATCTGTTGGAAGGAAGGAGGGCTCTGCAGAGAGACCTGGAACGTTTTGGATGGGCAGAGTCCAATGAGATGACATTTAACCAATCCAAGTGCTGAGCCCTGCCTTTTGGCCACAGTAAGCCCCTGCAATGTTACAGGCTGGGACGGGGTGGCTGGACAGTGCCCAGGCAGAAAGGGACCTGGGGGCACTGGTGCCAGCAGCTGGACATGAGCCAGCAGTGTGCCCAGGTGGCCAAGAGGGCCAAGGGCATCCTGGCCTGTGTCAGGAGCAGTGTGGCCAGCAGGAGCAGGGAGGTCATTCCTCCCCTGTACTCAGCACTGGTCAGGCCACACCTCCAGTGCTGTGTCCAGTTCTGGGCCCCTCAGTTTAGGAAGGACGTTGAGATGCTTGAGCACGTCCAGAGGAGGCAACGAGGCTGGTGAGGGGCTTGGAACATAAACCCTGTGAGGAACGGCTGAGGGAGCTGGGGTTGTTTAGCCTGGAGAAAAGGAGACTCAGAGGTGACCTCATCACTCTCTACAACTCCCTGAAAGGTGGCTGTGCTCAGGTGGGGTTGGTCTTTTTCTCCAGGCAGCAACTGACAGAACAAGAGGACACAGTCTCAAGCTGTGCCAAGGGAAATATAGGCTGGATATTAAGAAAATTTTTTTTTACAGAAAGAGTGATAAAGTACTGGAATTGTCTGCCTGGGGAGGTGATGGAGTCACCATCCCTGGATGTGTTTAAAGAAAGACTGGATGTGGCACTCGGTTCCATGGTTTGGCTGAGTTGTTAGGGCTGCGTTGGACTTGATGATCTTGAAGGTCTCTTCCAACCTAGTGATTCTGCAATATGATTTTATTTTCTAGCTACCGTTGTCCTTGTCACTTAGCATAATAGCTGAGGCTACATTTTCACTGAGTTGTTCTTTTTGTAGGGAGTGCTTAATTTCAGCTGAGGTTAGGGTGCTGCTGAACGCCCATATTGACACAGTACCTGTGTGTATAGACGTGGAGCACTGTAAATACACACAATGTGTAGGCATATAAAATCCAGGTGTGGTATCCCCCATCTGGGGATTAAGTAAAGAAGGGCTTCTACCAGACTGGTGTTGATCATGCTACAAAAACTTTTTCTGAAGTAGAAGATTAAAGGAGAAATAGGGCACAATTTGTTTTGCATGTGAAGACCCCAACCACAGAGTCTGAATCACTTAACCAAAACTCTATAAATGCACTCGGGAAGCTTGAATTGATTTCCAAGTTTCCCAGTCCATCCTGCAGCCATTGCTCTAAGATCTTTTTTCCTTAGTTGTGACTGTTGAACCTAGCTGCTAAAGATGGAACTTGAGATATTGTTTGCTGTACTAAGATAATTACTTACTTAATGCATTACTGTGCATTTCTAATGCCAAGAAAGACCTTTGCTAATATCCAAAAAAGTTCGCCAACTATCTACTTAACAATATCTTTCTTCTTAGGGTTTTTCCCTTAGTGCAAAGGAATGCTACTGATTTCCAACTATTTTTTCTCTAGTACTGGGAGCAGTCTGAAGGGGGCAATAGACACCTCCTAAAGTATTTTTGGGACGCAGACTCAACATCCTTTCAAGAGCACCTCTCTGAGTTACTTGGCTGTGCCGTTAATGATTTTCAGTGTTATCTTTTTGAAGAATTCTGAATATATTAAAACTAATAAAATAATAATTTAGAAGAAAATCCCAAAGAAGTTACTGTCTGTGCTTAAGAAAAAAAGCTCTTATAAACTACATTTGAATGGATCATTACCCATTTTTAGTATTGGAAAATTAATATACTTAGCTAGGTTTTTAAATGTGCAGACTTTGTTACCAATGAAAGTTAAAAAATATATTTTAAAAGAAATCACTAAATAAAACAAAATTCAGTTGAACAAAAAAATCCCATTAAAAAACTGAAGTGCAATTTTTATCTTCCAGACATAGAAAAGCATGTAAATGCTCAACCAACACGTTTAACAAAGATTAACAAACCCAGGTTACCAGAAATAAACCTCCTATTGGTGAATGTGCAGTGGAGAACAGCTCAGCAACCTCTTGCTGCTGCTCCCTGAACTCCACAGGTCTTTTCCAAAGAGCAGCTGTCATTACTGACTGGCAGCCCTTGGTGGTTTCCTGGCAGGCCTGGCCAAGCATCCAGCTCCTTGTGAGCGACCAGCAGTGGGCAGGGACAGGCTGCAGAGCTGCAGAGCTGCTCCTTCCCTTCTTACCTTGTCCCCTAATGCCATCCCTGCTGTGCTTCCGCAGTGGAGGAAGCTGGAGCTGATCTGACAAGGATTTACATGCAACCTTTTCCGCCTTGGGATTAGAAAAGCTTAAAGAAGGGAGTCATCCACAACAGGTTTTACTTCTCAATGGGATTAAATTCCCCAAATAATTTTTACCCCTGGTACACACACACACACACACACACACACACACACACAGAATTTTGTTACCCAGGCCCAATTCCCATCCTGTCACCTCATGGTAACGGCTTACTAGGAAATGTGTGTTGTACTTCCTCTTCTTTTTCTATATATCATAATTAGTCTTCATTACATATATACTTAACTGAGATGATAAAAACCATAAAATTAATTTGGGACAACTGGTATCATTCATATTCTACCAGGTTCCTACCTTCCCTTTTCAATGGGGTCCTGCACCATAAAACTTATATCCTCCAGGCTTACAGTTACCTTCAATTCACTTGATTTTAAATCTACAAGTCAAAACACGAGCTGCAGACCTTGTTACATCACACTCCTACGTTGCACATACTGTGTGTACTTAAGCTTAAATTTTGCAGCATAAACCTTAAAATTAATGCAGTGTGTGCAAATTAGTTATTGGTAGTTAGTACTGTAATTTTTCTCTTTTTTTTTAAACATTCTGTCCTTTTTGAATATTAACTGATATTTACAGGGCATTATTTTTAAGCTTTTTAACTTTCATTTTTTATCCATTTACAACTACATAATTTTTAACTATAAGGTTGGATTAAGTCACTTGTGAGAATGTATTAACCTTTTGTTCAGGAAGAGATGAGACATTGCTTGCACCTGCTCCACAAATATGCACAGGGTTTTCTTATGGTAATCAGGCACATTTGAATCTTATATAAAAACTTCAGTGTGGGTGTACAGATACAACTAAGATGCTTACATCTAGTACTGCTCAAACAAGTAGTGGCAATGACTCAGAAGTTCTATGTACCAAGGAAATGGGATAAATCCTCCCCACCTGGGTGTCTCTGGTGTACTTGCACGAGAGAGAATTGTGTTTGGATGAATGCAACGATCAGAGGCACTGCACTCAGGAATGTGGGACTGAAGTTCCAAGACAAATAATACGGGCATTATATGCAGCCAGTTACAAAACTTTCTCCAGGAAATACTGCGCTCTGGTTCTGACTGAACTCTGTTCCTCTCAGAAAGGATATTTTTGAACCTTTTCTCCTTTCCTGCCCTCAGATCAACTACTGACTGTTCCTCTTCTGAGCCTGGGCATTTTGTTCTGGTCACTGAAATGTTAGTGATGCATTCACTGCTTTCTAGCCCATGCTGGGAACACTGCATCCAGTTTTGGGCCCCTCCATCCAAGGAGGACATCAGTGAAGTTGGTCTGGGGCTGGAGCTCTGTGGGGAAGGGCTGAGGGAAGGGGACTCTCTCAGCCTGGGGAGGGGATGGGCTCGAACACCTACCAGCAAATGGCCAGCGCCTCCCTGAGGGAGGGAGGAGATGGAGACAGGCCCACGGAGCGTGGCAGAGGGTGAGAACAGAAATGAGACATGCTCAGGCTGGCCAGAGCCCTGACTGACCCAGGGCTCACCCTGCATTGTGCAGCAGTTTTGACCAGAGCCCACCTGTGACCCCTTCCCACCACATACTATGATCCTGAAATCCCAATCAGGCAACTAGTGATCGTCCAAACATAGTGTGGAAGAACTCTCTAGGATATTCCAGCACAGGTTATCTATAACTGACAATGCTGAAATCAAGCAGGTGTTAAATAAAACACTACACTAAAACACTACACTAAACAAAGGTGCATATAGGAAAAAATTTCCAACACAAATTCTTTAGAAAGGGAACAATGAAGGAATTTTAGAATTCAAGCTACATCTTGAATTTAAAAGAAGTGACTGCAAACATAAACATCAAATCTGTTGGTGATTGAAGAGAATAAGAAGTAATATCAATATCTAATAATCAAGTAAAGCAGGTCAGCTGACAAGTGCTTCCCTAATATTTGATTGCAGAAAGGTCAGTAAAGACAGGTAAAACAAGTGAGAACACAGTCCTGTGTAAACTTGGGCAGATTTTTTCTTTTAATCTCAGATTTTCTATTGCCTTGAAGACCAAAGTTCAAGGCTTAGGAAGCCTACTGATAAGTGCACTTAAAAGCTAAAAGCTCTTGTGGAGTGTGCATATGGAGAATGTCCCATTGCAAGCTGTGTGACTTTGAATTTTTGTCCCACCCAACTCTCTGCTCTGCCCAGGAGGCTTTCTATGCAATGCTTTCAAAATCCAGGGTATTTGGGATCCCATAATGATAGGACATCTGCTAGAACAAGGAGCTCTTATTTGAAAATCACACTTTCAGATAACTGAATCTTTTCTTCACATAAAATGTTTTTAGGATTAAATTTTAGATATTTTATGTCACACCATACAAGTTTTCACAGATCCATAAAAAGAACAAATATTAGCACAGAAAACATCTAATGTTACTATTCTTTCTCTCCTTCCAGAGGTATTTTTCTAGCTGCTTAAGACTTTCTTTACCAGATAAATGATTCCTATATAAAAAGACAATTTATGAAAGGGTTTAATGATTTTGTTTTTATATGGAAACCACTCTATAAAGAGAAATTTACATGCATTGCACTCTTCTATTTGATACAACGCCAGCTGACTTGAAGTTTATCCAATTGTAATCCAGAAATACTCATAGTAGACAATTTAAAAAGTGAATAAAGCATTCACTTTTTAACAGAATGGGTCTTATACAAAATGTCTGTGCAGACTAAGACAAATTCCAGTATACTATGTTTTAGGAACAGCAGTCAAGTCTTCATTGTAATATAATAGCAAACATTTGCTTTTAAAATTATGAAACCATGACTATGGGAATTTACATTTGTTTAACTGATGATGGAACTCAGGTTATAGACATAAATTAAAATTATTATTAGATTATATAATTTGGAAAGAAAGGAAGGAAGAGTAAGCAGGGAGTCTAAATGTCATTTCCATCACTTTTTTTCTACCATTATCTCCCCTAAATCCTCCATAGACAACTATGTTTTGAATTTTACTTTGCTGAAATGGCTTGCTTGACTTTACAGCAAATATTTTAAGCTTACTCAATATACATTTCAGCCATGAAAATTTACCAATTACATTGCTTTTTACAAAAGTTAGTTCCTTCTTCCCCTGCTCTGTTTCTTAAGATTCCTTAGATTTTTCCTTTCTCCCTGATCAAGGAGAGGTTAAAAGTTAGGTCTTCTATCAACACCTCTCCATTCTAAGCTGCAAGCACCAAGAAAGAGTCTCAATTCACAGCAATTAAATTCACAGAATATCCAAGTAAGTCAAAGCTGTTGCTCTGAAGCAGTGCTGGAAAGCACTGGCCCTGACTGAACAGGGAGTATCAACACGTGCTGACAAATCTTCGATAGCTACAGTGGACTCGTCATCAGAAATGAGGATAAGCACATGGCCCCCTTATGTTTAAATGATTTGGTGGTGCTATATAAATATCTCTTATCAGAACAGGATTACTGGCATTCTCTGCTATGTGGGAGGGTTCATTTTCATAATCAAATTATCAGATGTAAAACTATAAAGAAAGACTGTAAACTAAGCTGAACTGTATGAACTCAGAATGGGACTTAAAAATCAAATACATTTCATAAAGACCAGCAAATCTTGGGCCTTCTAGCTATTCAAACCTTTCATCTTTTTATCCCCACATATTCCCCACATCATAGCTCTGGGCTTTGAACTTCAGCTCCTCAGTTTTTCCAGTGATCTTGCTACACACTGTTGAGCTCTCAGATGAAGCGTTCTTAATATTACCACTGCTGGGTTTTTTACCCCTTTCCATTCCAAAATGTAGAAGCCTCTGCTCTCAAAAGCATTTGAAAATAACTCTTACTTCTGTTGTGTTGGGTTTTTTTCTTTACCTCTTTTTCAGTTTTGAAATGGAATTATTTCAAAAAGCAACTATAAAAAATCTGTCTAAGCTGTTGATTTTGTTGAATGGAAAGGAAAAATCCTATGCAGCCATTTCATTGAGACATTCAAATGTGCTGATTTCTTTTAACTTATTAATTGCAACTGGAAAAATATTTTCAAATTTGATGGACTTCTGGAGAAAAACAGTTAACTGATTTAGAAGTTTATCTCTTCCAATAGGACAGAGCTTACTGCCAGGTAAAGTTGGGAATATTTACATACCTGTATGAAGTCTTGGCTCCACAAGTGGCTCTTTCTATTCCCACTGAAGTTTGCAATTGTTGCAGTGTGCTCAGCTCCTCTGAAATTGAGGATATATTTACGTTTTCTTGCCTTTTTTTTTTTTTTTTTTTTTTTTTCTTTTCTTTTTTTAATCAGTTGTAAAACCTGTGCAGGTGAAGACAGATTTAATTAGTAACAGTGAAATAGACTATTTAGAATGGGTTAAAATAGTACAAAAGCCATGTGCTAAACTAAAATACTTTGTATATTAACCCTTTGTGCTTGCAGTGAGAAATTAGGGTAACAGATTCAATGATAGCCACCTTCACAGAGGAAAAGGTCAGTGTGATGGTGAGCTAACTTCCTTTTAACATAGCTTGGTCAGTCAGCAAAAAAAGTTCTTAAACTGTGCTTTTAGATAGATTTGTTTGCTTCCGTCTCATAGGATGGTGACCTCCAGGACAAGATTTATGTCCTCTGACTGCAGGCCAGATTCCTGTATCCTGTTTATCATTTAATATGTGCTCTGTAAAATAAGCACAATTCAAATGCTTTGCCATTCAGTCAAAAGTCAAGCCCAAGCCCATATTTAGACAGAATTTAAATGTTTTATCCAATGATTATTTAATGATCCTGAAACAGAACCAAAGAAACTTTCTGCCATATGAACACCCCAGTCATCCTGGTTATCATGCAGGAAGAAAGGAGAAGCTCTGTCCTAGAGCAAACTGGACAGCTAGTGATTGTTGCAGTTTGGAGGGAGAGATAGTTAAATCCCTTCTGCCAGAGGAAGAAGTTAACACATGGATCTTTTACTTCCTGGGAGATGCTTTAATGCACATATTGTGAAAAGAAAGAAACCCTACCAATGTCTTGTTCTGACTCTTAAATGACTACTGTGGCTTTCTGATCAAAAGGCTCTTGGCCCTCCACAATACGAGATCACAAATGGAAGGAATGACATTCCTGCAGGCTGAACTGAGTTTTGAACTTCTGCCCATACCACTGAGGCTCAGTAGCAACCACCAAGGGTTCGGGTGGTTTCCTGCTCTGCTACTCACGGGTTGCACAGTGAGCCTGGGAGCACAAACAGAGGCTCCCACTGCCCAGAAACTAGAGTCTGAGTGCCAGCCACCACAGTCTAACCTTTTCTACTTAAAGCTTCTCCCACATGCGAGTGCATGAAATTCAAATTTCCAGTAAATCATGAGCAAGCGGTTTCCAAGATCCATCACTCCCCTGGATGTGCAGTATGGGTAAGAGAAATAAGAACAAAATTCAGCAGAAAGTAACCTCAGCAAAATGTGCACAATTTTACATAGGATCTCATGTCATTTTACAAAATTTCTGACACTTAACAGGTTTAAATTACCCTATTTATCTAAGCCGCTCTTTTCTTTTCTTTCTTTCTTTCTTTCTTTCTTTCTTTCTTTCTTTCTTTCTTTCTTTCTTTCTTTCTTTCTTTCTTTCTTTCTTTCTTTCTTTCTTTCTTTCTTTCTTTCTTTCTTTCTTTCTTTCTTTCTTTCTTTCTTTCTTTCTTTCTATGTTCTTCATTGTAGTATGTGAGCCTATGAAGAAGTGAGAAATGCCCATTTCCTGCACTGCAGACTATCAGTGTCTCCATCTTGCAGACTCAGTTGCAGACGAGCCAAGTACTCACGACAAATGGAATCAATTTTTTTTAAATTGTCTTTTTTACTTCTTAGCCTTTTTTAAATTTCCTTTTCTGCTTCTATTTTTATTTTCTATGTTCTGCTTTCAAGCTAATTTCTTTCCTGTTTTATGTACATTTCTCACCTTCTCTCCAGCTTTCCAGTTTCCTCATTTCCCTTTTCCTCCTTCTTCTCACATTCACATCTACTTAGAGAAGCATTACATTATCGAAGTATTGTTAAACTACAGAATTAGAAGTACAGTCTGGCTCCAGCTAACCTTGGTCCTTGTAAAACCACTTTACTTCCTGAAAACCACAACTGGAAATGCAGAAAACATTCAAGGACATCTCTGGAAGCCACTCGTACAGTGTAAATGAGCAGAGGCTCAGTTCCCGTGAATGCAGCACCAGCCTCTGCCTACAGGGACAGCTGCAGAAATGGTGGCTCATGACATCTTATGAAATAGAAGGAATACTGGATTATGGGGTTCATGGGGGTTTTTTTCTGCATAAATGGAGGAGAAACACATCCTCCTACAGAGCTGGGTTGGGGTTTTCTGCATTAAACAATTTGTTATTGAAACCACAAGAAACTAAGGCAAATGAAGCTCGTGCATATAATGCTGTACCGGCGCCTGTGTTTATGGTCAAGTTCCCGGAGCCAGCTGCACCCACAGAGCCTGGAGGGATAGACTTTCATGGGAAGCAGGCTATCCCCATGTCTGAGTCACTCCTCCTGGCAAGTTCTTGGCTCACCCAACTTAGACAAAGTGAGATTTAATGTGTAGGCAGCATGAATTATCTGGGAGTTCTGGTGCAAGGAAGCTAGAAAGTGAAGTCAGTCAAATACCATTCCAGCGAAAATGGATCCCCTTGTACACATGGAGATTTGTGAGGGCTTGCAATTGTCTTTCAGTCCTTAGCAAAATAAGTTCTTGACCCATAGACAACAGACATCTTTGAAAGAAGGGTGTTTTTGTTTTAGTACTCCTTGTTTAGGTGGCAGAATATTTTTCAGAGTATGACTAAAACTGCATCTAAACTGCTGGGAAGCTGGGATGGAAATTTCACAAAATTACTTGCATGAGATTCCTGAGGTTTCCCAGCTGCATCCAGGAAAAAAACAAGACTGATTTTTCTCACATAAATGCATGACTGACCTTCAGTTAAACCAAGATACGCAATAACCACAAAAGCCCAGAAATAAGGGATTAAAGAAAATGTGTTCAAAATTTAGAATAGTCTCTTTCCCAGCATTTCACTTTTACATATGCTTTATATACCCTGCACTAAAATAACCACCATATGAGGAAGAGCACTCTTCTGCCTCAGCAGAAGTAATAAACAGAGCGAAACCTACTCTGGCACAGCTTTACAACTGTATGCAGACAGAGACTTATGTCCCCGTTTAATCTTAGAAGCAAATAGTAGTAGTGTTGGTGGTGGTGACAAACACCCAAATGTAGGTCAGGGGATTAAATAGCTGCAAGGATGGCAGACAGATCACACTGTTGTTATGCTCCACTAAAAACACACTGCTCTTGGTTGACATGAACTTCGATGTTACACAATTATGTATGTAAAGCAGAGTATCATGGAAAGTTATTTCCTAAACAATTTCTTTATGAGAAGAGACCAGGAAGACAAACAGCAACTATTTGCAGATTTATGTGCTCAACTCATGGATTTTGACATAGGGTTTTGGGCTTTTTGGCATTTTTTGTTGTTGACCAAGTGAGTGATAATACAAGACAACAGGAACAAAATGTGTTCTGAACCAACTTGCTGTTTCAGAACAATGCTGGGAAGATGCTGACATACCAATATGTATCACTTGTACAGAAAAACTGCTGAAAGCAGCTCAGAGCACACGTTCATCTACAGCACTGTATCTGCTCCCTGGGTTCTGTAGCCAAAATTCTTGGTTCCAGACTGCTGGCTTTCTGCAGAGGCAGTGGACACTGAACCACTACAGTGCAGCTCCCAGCCCTGGGTTTGTGCTGGTGTCCTGTTGTTTCATCCAGCTGGCTCTTGGCTAAAACAGTAGCTGAGGTGGAAGCCACTGAAGTGTGACCAGTAACACAGGGAAGCACTGGAGCTCGTGGGAGGTGACTGAAATGGTCACACGACTGTATTCCAGAGTGGATGTACAAGTGAGAACTTTCAAACAGGAAAGGAGCAGAAGAGGTGTTTTCTCTAACTAATACTGAACAAGAAGTGAAAACCTCTCTTTTACTCAATGATTATTTATTAAAACCAGAATATTCTGACTTTGCCCTGCAGCAAAGCTTCTTAGAACTTTTCATGGTGAGCAAATCTATGTTTTCATGGGCTTTTGATGATGTTATTGGTGATTTATGGATGGCTTATCCTAAATGCCATTTGCAATAAGCTGGAAAGGTATATGGCTGCAAAGCACTGCAGGGCAGCTGTAGGAGAGATACGGTCCATCTTCCTTTGTAGAGGCTGAATTCTGTATCCTGTGTGATCTCAGAGGGTCTCATTAATCTTCACAGTACAGGTCTTCACATTTAAAAGAATGTTAAGACAATCTTAAACTCTTTCTGTGAATACAGATTTATTTGCATATGCTTTTCAATCAGGGATACTCTAAAGAAAGTCCTAAAAGTGGTTCTCAAATACACTGGAACTGTTCTGGGAAGCAGAAAATATTTTGCAGTCAACTTAGTTGAAAAATCCAGGTCAGGTTTTATAAATAACAAAGACTTTCAGAGAGCAGCCAACTGCTTTCCACTTCCTTTCCACAGGAAATTTTTGCTGACATGTTGAACAATGACCATTTAGATGAAGTTATTAATAAGCAGGCAATTAAAAAATCACTGTTCTAGGTGCAGTAAAAGTCTCTGCTGAGTGTGCTTCTATGGCTAAATAAAGGTCAGCTAGCAGGAGTGACTGGTCACAGACACTTTCAACTGATGCAAGAGTGAAAGAGTCTTCATCCTGGCAGTCACCACCTCTGTCTTGGTTGCACTAGCCTAAATAAGTGCAAGACCCTATAGAAATTTCAATTCAGGACCTGATCTAATCAAAAATGAACCCAGAAGAAAAGAAAAAGGGGAAGGGTGGATGAGAAATCAGTTTTCTGTAAGGAGCAGACCCTCTTTTTGGCTTACTATGGGTGACTGGGATTGGAAACTATGGATATCAGCCAGACTATGCCAGTTTAAGACAACAGTATCCCAAAAATATTCCAATGCAAGGGATGTGATGCAGAATAATCCAAGAAACATTATAGCTCCTTTAAGGTAAGTAAATGATGAAGCTTCATTTGGAATAGAACGTACCTCACTGATAAGTGCTAATGAAAAGTGACACTTCACTAGTGGTTTTAGAGAGGGTGACAGATTATTCAGAATCAAGAGGACAAAAAGGAGAAGTATTTAAAACCGATCAAAGGAAACACTCTTCACAAAGTGTGTTATTAAACTGTGCAACTCTTTTCCACAGGAAGTAATTGGGAGAGCACTTAAAAAGGAGTCACAAAATGACTGGAATTTTAGATTTGTGACTATGTCATGGATTTGGAAGATAGACTGAGCCTTATGCCTGCATTTAGGCAATATATATCAGATGGAAAAAACCAAACCCTTAATACTTTAGAAGCAGCTGGTCCTAAATCTGTCTTAAGGGATGTTTCTTACATCCTTCTGTGAAACTGAGGTTGCGGCTTATTGCCAAAGAACAGTGTCTGTTTGAATATTTTTCATCTGATCTTCTATGGGAATTACATTGCTCCTTATCAAAATATAATGGTATCTCATGGAAGCCTCTGTCATGCATAGTTACAGAAAAAATTAGGCAGGGATGATCACAGGAGGTCATCAAGTCCAGTGCTTCACTGAAAGCAGGGCAAACCTTACAGTTAGATTAGGTTGATCATGGTGTTTTCCAGCTGAATTGCAAAAAAACCCCAGAGGTTCTACAGGTGCTGAGGTCCTGTTTTGGCTGCTGAACCACCCTCACCATGTATTTGTTGCTCACATACAACTAGAACTTCCCTTATCACATGTTTTGGCCACATCCCCTTGTCTTTTTACTGTTCACCTCTGAGAAGGGACTGGCTCTGTGTTCTCTGTAATCCCTTATGACTGGAGGGATATTGAAAAGCTTCAATTAGTCCAGAAACACCTCAGATGACTTTTTTTTTACCCAGCATCAGTATTTAGACATATCTGCATCTTAAAAACTTCAAATTGCAAAACAGATTAAATGGCATGGAAAAACAGGCCTGCCTTTGCCACAAAACTTTTCATACTTTGCTTTTGAAACTTGCCATCAGTGTCTTTTTCAAAAAGTCATGCTTTTAACTCAGTCTTTTTGTGACCTCTTGAATGGTCAGAAAGCAAATTATCAAGAATTAGGTTGGTCAAGCATATTAAATGGAATTTAAGGTACTTTTTTGTCAGTTTGTGTTTGGGCCATAACCTCAGGGTGACTTAGAAGGTGCACTGCACTACATTCCTCTAGACTGCAGAGTCTGTCTCTTTCCATTCTGAGGATGGCTCTTTTAAGACACTCAAAAAACACGCTTTCAAGATGTCTGTTCTTGACAGTTCAACTGCAGGAAAGATAACTGAAAAGAGGTATTCATCTTTTAAGTACAGGCAAGGATGTTAATCTGGTGGTTCAGAACTGACAGTTTTTTCTTTTCAAGTGTCATAGACTTGAGCTCTGATTACACACTCTTCAGAGGCTCCAACAAAAGAAGCTCTTGTTTCATCTCTGCTTCATGCTATTGGTCTATTGTTTCACATATTCATTTGGATAAATCATACAAAATGTTACCTTAAAATTAAATTTTTGTCATAAACAGTGGAAAAAATTCCTATGTAAACAACCCTTTAAAAATTCTGTAAGTTTTTAAAAATGTTCTACCAGTTCAGTAAAATTCCAAATATTTCTCTCTTACCTGTTTTATAGTCTTTACCATGTTTTATTATCCCTCTTATTAAAATAAGAGTAGGACATTTAACAATACATCAGCAATTCATTAATACTCTCTGGTCCAGGTTTCTAAATACCAAATCCATTAATCTTTCCTATAATCCAAGTAATCGACCTCAAAATTTTTCTCGGGGTTTTTGTGGAAAGGATTGGGAAGGCTTTCATTTTATTTGCAAGGAGCAAGAGCAGATGTGGTGGCTGGGCTTGCTCTTGCTAGTCCTGAAAATGACTGTCACAGTCATCCCCTGCTTCGCTGTACTTGAATATTAAATACCTAAGTGAGAGTTCTTCAAATGTGAAAGTAATTGATTACTCACCTGTACCGTGTTAAATACAGTAATCAGCAATATAAATTGTATGCAGAATTACTCCGTAATAGGTCTTGAACATTCAGCTCTCCAGCTCGGTTGTGGGATCACTGCCAAATCCCTCTCTCCTGCTGTTGACAGCTTGTGGCAATGCTGTGCAGAGTTCTTCACACTACATTCCCTTGTGTCCCAGACATTATCTGGAAATCTAGATAGCTCAGTGTTGAAAGATGGCTCAAACTTTCTCCCACTTTATTCCATTTTGGAAAGAACACAAACCAAAACAGAAGTGTAAGGCAGAAATTTCAAAAGCTCCCAAACACACCACCATAACTTCTCAAACTCAGCAAAGCAGTGCTTCTTCTCTTATAAACAAGGATGCATGCACGACAGTGCATGCTATGGATTTACATCATTTCAAGTGACAAAATGAACAGAAAACAAAGCCCTTGCAAGTTGCTAAATGCAGTGAAGAAAACTCTGACTCAGGAAACTTCTGAGCTTCAAACAGCTGGAGGTTGGGAGTACATTTAGAGAGCACATTACCACGCTTGTTGATTTTACAGCATTTTTTAGGCATTCTGCTGCTGGTTAGAAACCTTGGCTTGACAGTGCGTGGTCATTCTTATAGTCTATGTCATAATGAATGTAATTTCCCTTTCACTGAATCTTTCTACAATTATCTTGTTACCTTCTTAATTTGGTCTCATTCAAAAATTATGCATATGCATCCATAAAAGAGTGCAGAAACCTCGTGGGTGATTCAGCAGTAATCTCACACAGAATTTATCTGCTCTTCCCTACTAAATCAAGCCCAAGGCTAAACAGGTGCCTTGATCATAAATCACATCTACTCACGTGTCTCTCATTTGTACAGCAAGAGGACTTTGCTAATTAAAAAGCACAACAGCTTTTATAAAGTAGATTTTCATGTTTGAAGTGAATATTGGAGGTTTATACCTTCTCATTTTATCAAATTAACAGTGAGCTAGGCACAGGAAGGAAAACAGGAATAATCACACATACAGCCCAAAGGTAAAGTGTGCTCTTCAACTGCTTGCTACCACAGACACTACTAAACAGCAAACAAGAGAGAAGAATTAAGTTCTGACAAAAAGTTTATGCATATAATGAAATAAATGGGGTATTTCAGTACATTTGTGTTTTGAACACAAACTTTCTGCCTAGGAATTTACCTTTAGATGTGGAAATGCATTCTTCTGCATTCTATTTTCTTTATCTGCTTCTACAGATATACTGCTTTTTTGGCTGTCAGATAAAGCAAGCAGAGCCTGATTCTGCCATGTTCTTCCTTTTTACTTCCCCTCAAACAACTTGGGGAAAGTGACTTTTGCCAACATTGTCACAATTTCTCAAAAGAAGTGATCTTTAGTCAATACAAACAAAATCTTGCTATCTGCTCCATGCCTGCTCTGTTATCAGCATCAAGACCATTGTGACTATGAACTAGAACAAAAGCCTCAACAATGCGGTGCTAGAACTTCATTTTGTTTGTATGAAGTAAATTTTCTTTCCTTTTTCCCAGAGCTTATCTAGGAAACCTAAATTAGCTCACTAAAATATTTATTTCTGCATGGTTTTCAGATACAAGTGCCTGAATGATTATTCAACAGTGAAGAAACATGCTGTCATACCTCACTCAACTTCTTGATGCTTGGGTATAAATGGAGGGACAAAATATTCAAAATATTGAACGGGAAATCAACAGAAAAAATAGTAGATATATTTTCAATGTCATTTTAAAAACTGAATGCAGTTGTGTTTTAACTCTATTTTATATGTATTCCTGATATTGAAACAAGCAAGTGAATGCATCATTTGTGGTAATATTGTGTTGTTTGAGCCCATTAGCTGAAAGTCAAGTAAATATCCCAGCCCTATGTTCTGAAGTTGTCTATTCAGCTGCATGTTAGCAGTGGTGCCAAAGGGTCAAGTGCTGTTTTCTGCCCTGTACACCAAATGCCTGGGAATGTAAAAAGCTAGTTTAATCTACCAGGTTTGACTAGCAAAGAGGCTCAGTGGCTCAACTGGTAGCAGTGTCTCAAAGTTGCATCGCTGTAAAAACTGATAGTCTCCATCACTGGAACTCTCCAGTAAATATGAAAGAACAACATGAAATATAGCAGTTGGAAATACGTGAGCATGTTCAAGACATGACATCTGTGTTGGAACATCATATGCCACCATTTCTTTCAGCTGCTGAGAGCAGATGTCCCATATCTGCCTCTCATTCAAAAGGAAAGGAAAAATATTTAAGAGAAAAAACCAGCAGCATTAGGGCAGAATATTTTAGGTTTTACAATAACGCACAGCAAAGAGGATTAAAGTCAAATTATCTTACTTTCCTCATGTGCTCCTGTCTCTTTTAAACACATATGGATATATTGTTTATTACTGTAATTAAAAAAAAAAGGAAAGTAGTTTTTGTCCTCCTTCAAGTCACATAAGCAATGAATCCCAGACCTCCTGTCACATCTATTTACAATATATATATTTACCTTTTGAAGAAATAAATCTTCAGATTTAAATGTCCCAACTTCTTCGCATTGCAAAAAATAAAAGGTGCCTTTAAAGGGTAAATTTTCAACCTGTCAAAGAAGTGTTTCTCTTGTTTCATTTGCCATGAACCATAAACACAGCAAAACCACTGAGAGGAAGCAAGGAGCTCGTAAACAAGGGGAACTTCCCAGCCCTGTATCTCCCAGTCGCACATTTGGCCATTCCATGTACTCCAGCAGCACCAGAAGGACTCCTCAGGTGAGAAGGGCAGAGGGACAGGCAGGAGGTTCCCTGCTTTTGTACCTGGCACTACAGTACCCAGATACTTGGAACAAAACACTACTCAGATCCTGAGAGCTGACAGCAAAGCACATCACTCTTTCCACAAGCATCTCCATATTTCTGGTAACATAACTTGCACTGGTTTGGTGGCAGGATATATAGTGTGTGGATCCCAAAACATTGTGAGACTTAAAGATTGTTGAGCTGCACAACAGACAATGGAACAAGAGAGGGAGTTTCCCTGATATAACCACTTCTCTCACTTCTTAAATGTGGAGTGGCCTTCAAACTGAGTATGGTGTCAAAACCTCTGTCAGGTTTTGATTGCTAAGTTGAATGGTCCAGGTAAAATTCATACTGGTGGGTTTGACAAGGTTTTGTTGCCTCATGTTAAAAGATATGTGTAGTGCTGGAATGGATTTAGAAGAAACTACAAGGATTATTTACTACTGTAGAAAAGGCCTGATTAATGTAGGCTTCCAACAGCCCTACATCTTTAGTTTATCGAAGAAATAAGAGATGACTTGATTACAGCATGCAATTAGCATTGGGGGAGAATGGTGTAAAAGGACAGAAAAATTGGATTAGGAAGTGGGCCATGTATATATGAGAGGAAAGATACCTCTAATAACCAAGGACAACTGCATACTCTCTGGAGGAATTTCCAGGCCAGACCCCTTCCAGAGGAACACGCCCTGCTTAAAGAAGTTATGTGGTCCAGCACAGCAGCAAGTCCACGAAGCTGAATGGCCTGCTCCGTTCAGAGACACTAGATCATCATCTGGCCTTAAATATCCTGATCAGGCCCTGCTAGTCCCTGAAAAGAGGGGGAGCCTGCCCCTTCAAATACAGTTTTGTCTCCAGCAGATAATAGCATCTCTCTCATAGGATAACTAACTGTCTCTTCAGTATACCTAAAAATTTATTTGAAAGCATTCTTGGAGACATTTAAAATATGTATCTTTTCCTGTTTGAGCTTCACATGAAAGAATACATCCTGAACTGACTTCAGAGAGTGAGATTTTGCAATCACCAGGTAAAATCCAGACTCATATGAACATTGCCCTGTGGTTATTTTAAACTAAACTCCTGTAGACGAAAAGACAAAGCTATGCTTGAACACAGATCAGACAGGGGAAAATGCAAATCTACAACTTGTGAAGTGACTTTACAGAGAAAGCCTGAGAGGACCTGTCACAGCTCTTTGCTTTACAGACCACTTGATCATAAAGACAGGCCCTGTGGCAGGGATTCTTACCTAGACCTCCAGGCAGCTCTAAAACCACCTGCTGGGCTGGAGCTGCTGTTCATGACTTTTGCCAGGGCAGAGGTTATGCAAGTTGCTTGATGAGAAACTGTGTAAGGAGAAGCAATATTCCTTCTGTAATTTTGAATAAAAAGAGAAGTTATTTGACTGCGAACTTTCAGCCTCCATAGGACAAGCTTTTACTGGTATCATTAAGTTCCCTGGAAAATACCGAGAATCAGACAGGGCAGGAAATCCCCTGGCAAGAGTTTTGTGATTTCACTACTAGGAAGCTCACTGCCCACACAAGAGCAACCTCTCCTGAAATGGGACTAGTTCTATCTATTCACTAAGTTTTTCTGGGGGAAAAGCTGGCTCTGTTGAAATCAAGTGGCAATTACTGTTGACTTAAGTCACTTAATATCTTAATGGAGGCCCTGAGAGGGCAAATGAGCCACGTGGGCATTAACATCTGTATCAGAAATACTGACAAAACCAACAGCTGAAAGAATACTGGGAACTCATGGAGGAATTTCCAGTAAAGACTACTCAAGCACCAAAGCACTGTTGCAAGACGGCTCCTATTTCTCTCCCACCCATCTTTCATCTTTTCAGTCCACAGGAGAGGGGAAAACAGCACAGGAACTTTTATGCCCGTGCTACAAGGTCTGGCCCAAGGCTGCTCAGAGGAGTAGGAAGGTAAGGTATCCTTGGTGGGTCTCACCAGCAACCCACCAACCCCAGGATGTCTCCAGCAGTGAAAGACACTATTTCAGGATATCATACACTGGCCACTTTCTCTGGTATGTATCCTGAGGATTGCTCAGCATCAACGGCCATTGAATTAGGGATGTGGTACAGTACATTTCTTTCCACTCCCTTTCGTTTCTGTTTATGGACCTTTATTTTTTCCATTCTGCTTTTGAACCTGTTGACTTTTATCCCCCTGACCCTTCTGCAGCAGCTTCCAGTAGATTAGCATTCACTCTGTAAAAAAATACTGTCCTATTTTTTTTTGGTTAAACCACTTTCTCCTTAGTTTGCATACCCTGTAGTTCTGGAATTGCGTAACTCAGCAAACAGTTTCGCATCTGTTGTTTGCTATCAGCTGCCTTCACAATTTGGAAAACATCAGTCAGAACCCCTCCTCCTTCAGCATTCTCTTGCCAAACTGGAAAGTCCCAGGCATTTTCATTTGTCCTATTTTCCAGTTCTCCTTCTCTTTCCAAGCTATCCTTCCTGCAATACAGACACCAGAACCTCACTGATCAGGCAAAATATGTGTGCACCAAAGTTTTGCACAGTGGGAAAAAAATCACGCTTTCTGGTTTATTCGCAAGACAGCACTGAGACAGGCCTGACATTATTCTGAATAAATATGCCTGGCACCACCTTCAAGAAATTTATGTCATGGGCCTGTCAAAGCTCTCCTCCTCCTCTGTCTTCAATCTTTTCTTCACCCTCCCACTGCATGCTCACTTTCCTCCAAGCCAAGTCCACACTGCTCTCCCATTTTTCTGCTACACCCCCACTTTCCAAGCCTCCCTTCCCAATCTAGATAGACATCCTGCATGAACTGATTTACTGTGCACAAAACACTGCTGAACACACTGAAAAAATATGGGAGATGTGCTCCGCTGCCTCATCCCAGAGCTAGCACCTGCATTTGCATTGCTGTTGGCAGCAGTTGCTACCATGTGTATAATTTAAAGACATCTTCTTTTCACATATCTCTGTTTGAGCTTCTTGTGTGCAAAGTTTGGAGGGGCCAGGCCCACCTTCGTGTGCCTAGCACAGTGGATCAGGCCACAGTGCATCAGGATGCATTTCAACATCTCAGCCACAGAGCCTGCATCTCCCACAACTCTGCCTTCGGTGCCGAACATCAACACCCAGATGAGTCAAAGCATCACTGCTAGTCAGGAGAAGGGAGGTAAGGAGGAATACTATCAAATTCTACCTCTCCTTCCCTCCATCTTTGCTTCTGCACTGGAAGTCCACTATTTTCACAGCCATTTTGCCAACACTGGAAAGCGTGTGGTGAGAGGCACTAACCAAAGTGAAGCATGCAGACACCGGCTCTCCGGTTAAAAAGGGAAATTGTCAAGCACTGGTTTAATTTCCACAGTGAGAAGCTTGGGAAGGGCATTTCTTCAGGAAACAACTCACCCACCATTGCCAAGGTGCACAGATTTTGCCTGTGCCCTCTGCCTGTGCCTTGAGGTTGCTGCTGGCCTGGCTTGTGCCTCTCCCATGACACCCACAACTGCTGCTGCCAAGGACAATTTCCTTCCACAGTCATGTGTATTCTGGCATAATCTTAAACAAGCATCACTAGGGGGATTTAGTCAAAAAAACCTACTGGTAGTTTTATTTTGCAGTGGAATCTGTAAAGATTATTTACAACCCGCTTATATTTTACAAGAAGGGTCTGATTTGGCTCATCACAAAATAACAGAATTCTGACATTGATCTGAGAATGATTGAAGCTGGCAAAAATACCTTAGCAGTCCTAGAATTTACTATTATAACCCCAAACATTTTTTTGAATAATATTTAAAGTAAAATGTTTCACAAATGAGCCTCAAAGGCTTAAATTAGTTTAAATTTGTTAGAAATGCATAGCCCAGTGATCGTGTAACTTCATTGAAGGTACAGAGTTTATGGTGATATCAGTGAAAAGAAAACATTTTCCAAACATTACCACAACCAGACAAATTATACAAAAAACATTCATGCTGCAGAGTAATACAGAATAAAAATCACCTGCTGAGCCCAAGCAATATTGATTTATATCTTTGAATTAACAAAATTTCTCTGTACAGTTGCAAGAAGGCTTCAGTTTTACAAACGGATACTTAGTTGAACATATTTATAACACAAATTATACACTATGTACAAACCTAGTTCTCCATAGAACTCTTTGTTCAGAATGCTTCAACACAAAACTGATTTACCAGTTTCTAGGTCAGGATTCTAGCTCTTCCTTTAATTTTAATACCAAAACACTTATCAAAACATGAAAATAAGCCCATTTGCTATCACGTGGTGCTGTTCTTAAGTCACTTGTTTGTTACCATATGTTACAGAAGAGTAGAACCCGTCACAGCAATAAATAAATGTGCTTATTATCAACTAAAAACATATTTACATGATCAAACTTTCAACCTGAGTGCTTTTACAAGACTGTAGGATCCATTGATCTTTGCCTGTCTTGACACATAGATCAAAATTGCGACTGCAGGTACCGCTACTGCTGCTACAGATGAGAATGCAATAATCACTGCTATCATCTGATCTGGTTCTTCCAATCTTGCTGAAAATGGAGACAAAAGGAAAAAAAAAGTGTAAATATTGTTTGAAACAGATACATGTGCATCACTGTAAAAGCAATATTATTAATGACCCTCAATTGGAACACGTTTTCATGCACAAAGCATACTTTTTGTGTTTTCCTTACTTTTTCTTTCTTCAGTAACTTCTTATTACATACTTTAAATCCTAGCCACTATCTTGGTCTTGAATTTGCTACGCAAGTTCAAACCTCTCTGATATTATCTACAATGGAGAATACCATGAAATTCACAAAGAATACAAGAGAGAATACACATATTATACCCAGGAAACATTTGGGTACCTCCTGAAATTCATCCTTCAAGGGGAAGACGATGTTTTAAAAGCTCAATATTTAGATTTTTTTTGTGAAACACAACCTTCTCTGGATTAGTCTCACTGTCCATGTACGTGTACAGAAAAGCAGCCAGGAATCACCTTTTAGTGGCCGTATCCTTAAAGCTACCACACCAACTCAGGTAAGAGAGACAGTGACAGCCAGAGAAAGGAGGTTAAAATACAGCATCTTCTGACCAGGTTGTTCAGTTTGATTTTGGGTGAGGGTTTTTTTTAGGTTAACCACAGTACTGTCATGCAAGGATCAGCTATGAACTAGTTGTGCTCACATTGGCACAGATTTCACTAAAAAGTACAAACAAAATAGGTTTAAGGCAATAGACCCAGCTACCTACAACAGCTCTCTCAATCTCTTTAATGTTGTTCCAACCTTACTGAAGATATAAAGGACATATATGTTTGTATAATTTTTGGTGACACTGCAGAGTATAAAGTTTCCATTCACTGATGGCAGAATAATTTCTCCCGATGGGCTTTTTTCAGAACCATCTCTGAGGGTGTATGTGCTACATGTAACAGTGGTATTTTCTACTTCTTTAGCATTTTCTGATGGATATACTAACACAGTAATATTTTGGAGAGGAACTGAAAGAAATGCAAGATAGGATTTAGCAACAAACAGAAGCAAAGCTCATGAGGCATCAGCAGCTTTTACATGCAAAATACTAATCCCATTAATGGCCTCACTGTAGTGGTTGAACACATAGCTTTAGACATTGCTCTATCACCAGCTATCCTTCACCACTGAAGCCAACAGCAGCTGACAAAAAGAACATTTTATCAACTGACAGAGTATGTTGTGTACTTTTACATTACATGGAGCCTCTTTTTATTTTCTTATTTCAAATTCACTCTTAATTTGTTTGAGTTCATGAAAGGGCACAGACCGACAAATCCTGATGTCCTCTTTCAATAGAAGAGAAACAGAAAAGGCAAAGGAGGGAGTCCTAGAATTGTACTTTTTTTTTCCACAAGGTTCTGCAATTTTATATCCTGTTTTCAAAAGATGAAGTGGAAATACAAAAAAATTTGAAGCAGCAATTATTTTATGCTTCTGCTATTTTGGACAGAGGTTTTCATTAGCATTAAGACGCTATCACTTATGACAAGAACCTGTGCAACTCATGTCAATTTTTTTAAAGACAATTTTCATTCTTAATGAAACTGAAGATGTCACTCTGCATAAAACAAATTCTAATATGAAATCTACACAGCAGTTATATTAACTAACCTTTGACTATGTGCTGACACTGCTCCTCCAGTTCATTAATGGTATGCATGTGTATTTTTCTGCATCCCTTAGCAGATGTCCTGACTGTGGTATATTTGCTATCTACTGTTTCAAGGGTTGTGAACCCATCACCAACTTTCTCTTACAGACTGCTCCTAAGAGAGGTAACATCTGCAGATATGTGAGGAACGGTAACACTTTGTCCTTGTTTCACTTTACTTGAAGGGGAAATCAAAAGTGTATTTTTTGGTACAGCTATAAAAATAGTAAAGAACAGGGAAGAGAGCTGAATTGGTGGCAGAAGTGATCCCTAAGCAAGACACAGTTGCTATGCAATAGGCAGAAGCAGCTGAGCTAAAGCAGAGAAGTCTGATTACTATTGAAAATGAAACTTCGCTATCATTCTGTCTAAGTTGAGGAATCAGCATTTCTTGCAGCCTAAATGCAGCATGTAAGAGCAGGAAACAGAGTTGTAGCTTAGGGAAGAGCAAGGAGCTGTAATACAATGCTTCCACAAGCTTCAGCATGTACTGTCTCCTTGAATCTCTCCTATGCAGACGTCCACTGAGGCCTGCTTGGAGGGATATTCCTTCCAGGCACTGCATATCTTCTTTACCTCATGCATACGTTTGTCAGTTGGAAGGAGTGATGGAAGACCAGCTGACTTAACTTTTCATAAGATATCTGTACTAAGGCACACTTCACACTTCATTGTTTAAAGCTTCCTAAATCACTTAGTGACATTAGGGCCACCTTTTAACTCCATTGACATGAAAGACACAATTACCTCATTCTTCGCAAAGAAGATCTGGACCTAAAATACATACACCAAAAAACTTGTTTTCTGTCTTGTTCTACAAACCTTGAACATATAATTTCACAGCTTTTTCTTCCTTGCCATACTGATTATAAGCTTCACATTCATAAAGTCCCAGATCTTGACTTTTCAAGTTCTGTATAGTTAAAGTTGCATTTTTAGAAATTTTCTCGGACTCCCCGCTGGCCTTCTTTTTTTTCCAGGAGATCACAGGAGCTGGATTACCAGAACTTGTACATTTCATTGTCACAGTTTCTCCTTCTTTAAGAGCAGCAGTAGGGATAACAGTGATCATTGTATTCTTTGGTCCATCTGAAAGGAAGAGTCTTCTAGTTAATCGTCACTGGATTTTTTAGAGATGGATCCAGCGTGTTCTATTGCATACTAGATTGTCACCCTCCCCAAGCTAATTTCTTTTTCACTCTCAAAACAAAAGCATAGCACACAGTATCAGAGTTTCCATACAAACCCTCCATAGCCTAAACATTCTAACCAAATTCTTCTAACCATGTAGATCCATTTCTCACTCGTTCAAATCTGTACTAAAGATTGTCATCACATTAAAGATTCTGTGACTTTGTTTTCTTCATCAACACTGCTCCTTTCTTAGGGAAAAGCACAGGACCATGATGATTTTTTGTTCTCACAGGGTTTTGTTTAATTTGATGGTTATATTTATCACTGAAGAAGGAACTAATTATTTTTAAACAACTGGGAAAACTTTACACATACTTACATTTCACATTAAGCGTGATTTCACTTTTACTGTTCCCAAACTTATTTTCTGCTACACATTCATAGTCTCCTCCGTTTTGGAACACCACAGATGGAAGAAGAATTCTCCTGGCACTGTAAGGCCCCATGTTTGCATTGTCAGATTTTCTCCTTAAAATAATCTTGGGAGGAGGGTTACTTTCAGCAGAACAATGTATTGAAACATTTTCTCCTTCTTGAACTGTTGTAGAAGGCTCAATGGAGAGTTTTGTAATGACTGGAGCACCTGCATGACAAAAGGCTGTTAGAGTAATGCAAAGGTACTAAAATCAGAGGGTTTTAAGAAAGCAGTAATTGCTTGCTCAAGGATCTATTAATTGTTGTTTTGATCCCAGACTCCATCTAAGACTTTTGGCTCTGTCAAAACAGTAGCAATCAATCAAAAAATATTATAACAGCAATAATATTATTATGTCCAAAACAGTTTTACCATTTAACGTCTATTAATTTTATTACTAGTGACTAAAACTACTAGTTCAAAGAAGGAGACTGTGATGTCCCTGTGAGACTGGTACACACATTATATTTCAAGGAAATAACAGTGTGTGTCCCCACCACTTTCTCAGATTCTTTTATGACTTTTAGCGTTGCATTGTGGGAAATGTATAGAAGTGTGCACGTACAACAGCAGAACAGAGAGAACTAGCTGAAAATTAATATAGAAATAAAAAGTATAGCCCATGAGGAGCAGCCTTAAATTGAACCTGAATCCTGAATATGTAACATGGAAGGCCCCATATTTTCCTAATTTTCAGTGTTTTGGTATCCTCTAACATAACAAAGATCAGCCAATTAGTACTGGATAATACAAGTGAAACTCAAGCAGAGTTGTACCTTGTATAATAATGTCCACAGTTGCTTTCTCTGTTTTATTAGTTACCAGATTAATTACTTCACAGATGTACAGTCCTGAATCATTGAAATGGACATGGGGAATAGAAAGAACATTGTTTTTTATCAGATGCTGAATGCTTTCTTCAGCCAAATATTTACTCCAAACTATTTGTGCTGGCGGGTTACTCTGAGTCACACAAGTGAGGTTCAGAGAGTCTCCTTCCATTGGCGAGTTGCCTGGAGATGAAGTAATGACAGTATTTTGTGGACCAACTGTAAGAGAACAAAAGGAAGACAAGATCAGTATGTAAATGAAGAATGACATGCACATCTCTAACACTAGCTTTTCTAGAGGTACATGTCACAGAATACAAAGAAAAAATGAATAATGAGTATCATGGTAGCACAATGGAACAATTTTTCAAGACTTTTTAAGATATTTTGCTCGCAGTTTTGAAAGCTTACTAGCCAAAGCCCTTGTACAAAAATACTTACAATTTGCATTAAGTTTCTGAGAAGATGTTCTTTCTTTGGGTTCAAAATCCATATCAGCAATTAGTAAGGTGGCCACACAGGTAATCTCTTTCCCAATATCTTCAGCCGTGGGATGAAATGTGTATGTCACAATTTTGGTCTCTGTATTTGTGCTGTCATCTTCAACAAAATCTTTCTTATGAAGAACATGTGCATCTTTCTTTAGGAGAACTTCCAGGTGATCAGAAGGATACACATCAGGAATTTTACAGATGACAGTGGCTGGTTCTCCAGCAACTAAGGATGGGCTGATCTCAATGATAGGATCACTGGGGAAAGCTAAAAGAATAAAATCAATTTCTTTAGACTAGCAGAGGTGAATAGTAGGGTCAACATAAGAGCAATATCCAGACACCAAATATCTTGCCTTTACATGACATTCTATCATCACTATTACAAGACATATCTTGATCTGAAGACCAATAGGTCCTATATAAGTAGTTCATATACTAACAGGAATTTTATTTGTGCTATTGCTGAAACATGATCACAAAAGATGTAGTAAGATTCAGCATGGCATCTAGGCAGTGATATAGCTGCCTAACCACAGGCAGTCAGAGCAATCCGTACACCAGTGCTATCCTGTTCTCTGTGCTGGTAGGTTTAGACATCTGAATTACTCCCCTGCAAACTACAAAGGCTTGGATTTTTTCTCCCCCAGCTCTGGGAATGCATATAGGCAGTGTATTTTTTGGCTTTCAAGAATTATCAAGAATAAGAACAAATAATACTAGTACATACACTCTTCAATGCAGAAAGCTAAGCAGAAAAGGGCTAAGAAAGTGTCCTCAACAGACATACAAAGGAATCTTAAAAGGAAATATACATTGAGCTATAACAGACTTGTTATCCTAGAATTAAAAGTTAACTGGTAACCACAATATCTAAACTAATTATTGAATTTTTTATCAACATGTAGTATAAAGAGAATTTTACAATTTTACTTACAGTAAAGTTCAACTTCGACACTCTTCTCCTTTTTCTCTCTCTCATCACATATGACAGTACAAAGATAAGAATGAGAATTCACAATGCTAACTGGATTCATAGTCAAGGTAGAATGTGTCCTGTAGTTGTTGACTTTTCCTCCAAGGGGGCTGTCCATCTGTGTTCTCCAGGAAAAACTCGGTGATGCACAGCCAGTAGTATTGCATGTGAGTATGAGTGTGTCTCCAATCTGTGCCACAATTCTCTCAGCCGGTATAATTTCCATTTCAAAAGCTTTAACTACAAAAGGGAAAACACACATCAATTCAGCAGCTTTCTCACCTTATATTTTCCTATTTCTTCTCATGTTCTGCCGTGACATGAGGTCTTTATGCTTCAGTTCTTTATGGTCATGTGGAAGTTAAACTAATAAAGCTCATACAGTGGTTTATATATTCAAAACACCCCATAAACATTGCTTTTTTTTCAAAGGCAATACAGACTCAGATGACTAACGGACAGTTTTCATGTGTAAAATGGCATAAACCAAATTTAAATAGAGGCATTGGCACAATATAACTTTTTATCAGGTGGATCTGGTTCCAAAACTTCATAAAATTTGAGGGGAAAGGTAGCAAGTAGATAGCAAAGACAATAGCAGAAACACTTTCAACAGGACATTTAGTACCAAACTTGGTTGATACTGTCAGGAATGACAGCAAAAAATCAAGCATGCAGTGATATACTGCAGTTGTCTCCTAGACTGTCTTTTAGCAAACTCAATAGGAAAATGACTGAGTCATTGCAGAGCACAGAAAAGCTCAAAGTAAATGTCAAAAAAGCTTCCTGACATTTTGACAGAGCTGCTTAATTGACAGTTGTATTCACTGAAAGAAAAGGTAACTGGAGAAAAGAGAAATAAAGATCAAACAGTAAATTTTAGGTCATCTTACACTTAACAAAGTTAAAACAAATAAAACAAGCACCACCAGCCCCCATCTTCCCAAACTTACCAGTCCTTAACACACACAAAATTACTAACACAGCCTGGCTTGTTCTTCCCATCTCTTTAAACATTTGCAATTGCCGTTACTGGGTAAAGAAAGTAAATTCTAAAGTTTACTTTCTATTTTCTGTGAAGAAGCACTGTGAGAACTTTCTGCTCTGCAGCAAGAGCTGCAGCGTGCTCTTTATAAAGGCTCTCCTGGAGGCAGAGTGGGAAATCCCTGGACGGGGAAATCCAGAGCAGGGAGGAACAGACCCATACCAGGGGGTGGCCGGTAGGGCTCAGCGCCCTCTGCTGCTTTTGTGAAAGCCCAGGAAAATAAATAGTAACATTTGGAACTGCAGGGCCAACATTGGAAAAAATCTGTTTCATATCTGATCCTACAAACAATTGATAAAATGAAGGAGTGTTCGTAAGTCCAAATAATTGAATACAACTATATCTCAGATGAAAACGTTATTCAAATTTGCTTTTAACAAAAATATTTTTGTGGGACTGAGTCTTCAAAACCCTTTTAACAATGCTCAGCTCTGTAAATAACATTACATGACTCAGTATTTCCTTTGAAAACAGTGCTACCAGCTTAAGCGGTGTTGTTACTCATGTTCCTAAGTATTTTTTTATATCTCTAAAATTGAAGAAATACATCAGATAACAGAAGTCTAGAGATTTGACTTCATCAGCTTGAATCAGGTTCATACTGTTCAAATTAACTGAACGAACTAATATCCCCAATGCCACTTTGCAGAGGATATACAAATCCAGTTTGGAATATTTCTGAGGACAACTCTTACTGGCTAATATGGCAGCGATGTTAGGAAAAAGAGTAAAATAATATTTTCAGTGTTTAATTTTCAGTGGGAAAATGCTGTGAATGCAAAGAATGGATAAAGGTTTCTAAATCTCTGTTGTTTATTTATTTAACTACTTAAGTAATTTAGGTCCTGCAGAAGGATCTGGAAAGACTGGATAAATTTGCTGAGGCCAGTAGGATGAGGTTCAATATGGTGAAGTGCCAGGTCCTGCTCTTGACTCACAACAACCCCCTGCAGCACTGCTGGCTGGGGAAGAGTGTCTGGAAAGCTGCCCAGTGGAAAAGGACCTGGGGTGCTGGTCGACAGCTGCTGTAGATGAGTCAGCGTGGGCCCAGGGGGCCAAGAAGGCCGGCAGCATCCTGGCCTGGATCAGCAGTGGTGCGGCCAGCAGGATCAGGGCAGGGATTGTCCCCCTGTACTCGGCACTGGTGAGGCCACACCTCGAGTGCTGTGTCCAGCTGTGGGCCCATCACCTCAGGGAAGAATAAAACACTCCAGAGTGTCACATAATGCAAGCAGAGTACTGTTCTGGAAGTACTGCTATTAAATTCAAAAATCCAAAAGCTATCCAGGATAGGAAACAACACTTCTACACAATGTGATTTTACTGCAGAGAAAATGGTTTTGTTGAAGGAAAGTGTACTCTCCCACTTAAGTTCCAAATCATTACTTTGAAATCATAGTCAGGGAGAAGCAAGAAATGAAACTCTTCAACTTGGACTGCTTAAATAATCATCAGAGGCTAAGCTGAAAGAGAAAGGGCAATATTTCCTTGTTTCTGGGAAATCAGTTTCCAGACAGAAAAAAAACTAAACATAGGAGGGCATATCTGTACACTGGAAAAGTTTTAATCAAGTCCTTCATCAGATAACATGAAAAAGGAAATAACTCTGATCCTGCTCTCAGTAAACTAAACTGGACAGCTGCCATTAACTTTACTGGAGCTGGATCCTTACCAGAGGGACTACCATACGGAGTGATGGGACAAATTCAACTCAGACAGTTTAGGTAAGAGGGAGTTAGCCAACAAATATTACTAAAGGAAGTACAAATCTGCCAAAAATTTAAAGTTTTCTAAAACTTTCTCTCTACACAGCTTCAAATGTGAGCATTCTATGTGTACATTACTGCTGCTCCTACCCTCAGCATCAACCTCAAAATAGGAAAATGGGCACCAAGTTGGGTTATTTTCAGAACTGTCTGTTCTGTCTGTAAACAGAGATCAGCTGACCTTGAGAGCTCAGATAATCTAGCTTTTTGTTCAAACAGCACAGAGGAGGATGCAGGGGGTAAAAATGGAGGATGTATCTACAACCACAGTGAAATAAGTACTATAGGACCAACTGGAAGAAACTTGACACACGCAAAGTGTAATGAGGACTGGAATTCAACAAGTATTACAAGAATATTACTAAAGGCAAAAAAAGATTAAAAGAATTAAGCACTGGGATGTAACTGCATGTTTTTCAGTACATCTAGTAATCAAAAGAGACTTCTAAGGCTTAGATGGACAAACAAAAATAAAACAATTATGTGTTGCAAAAGGGAGTTTGGAAATACTGAACACAATTTTTGGCCTGGCATAAGAAAATACAAGTGACCTTCAGGAAACTAAAATTTATATCAGACTTGTCTGGAATTTAAGAAAAGTAACCATTTCAGAACTGTGCTAAGCATTTGCTTTAACTCATATTTCTGCAATGCTGTTTAATACTTACACCACGCATTTATTAGTTTCCTCTAAGCAAAAGAGATAACAAGTTCTTGAAATCTTAATGAATTATTTGAACAAAATGCACGTTATTCAACATGTTAGTTATCCAACATTTATACACCTCTTCCTGCATTTTTAGTGTACTGCACTGTATCATGGAGCCTATTAGGGAAAAGCTGAAAGGCTAAACTTTTGCAGAATTT
The DNA here is from genome assembly GCF_015227805.2 of Hirundo rustica. NCBI lineage: Eukaryota > Metazoa > Chordata > Aves > Passeriformes > Hirundinidae > Hirundo > Hirundo rustica. The sequence continues at coordinate 19,098,753 of NC_053458.1, forward strand.
GGACTCTTAAAACCTTCACCACTGGTTTTGTGATTTATGGCCAAGGATCTATGGGGAAGAGAGGTGATCCTTTTGACATCAGATATTTAAGGAAAAAGAAGGTAGAAGGAAACTCATCTAATCTGATATTCTGTTTCCTGTGTCAGCAATAAAATTCTTCATGGTACTTCATTCCTGTATCTGCATTTAGAGGCACAATTTGGGACTTCTGCTAAAAATACGCTGTGCTGGAATAATAACTTCTGTACAGGACCCCAATACAGAATCCTATTACTACAGATCTCTGTGTCCCATCAACTTGAGAGGCCAGAATCCTTCTGTGGAAGGCTTGACATTCTGGTGAGAGGATGCAGCAAAGTCTGACTCATATGAGTTCTTCAGCCTCGTATCAAAGAGGCAAGTCCATACTCAGGTTCCCCATTCAAACTGCAGCCCTCACACATCTCAGAAAAGATATTCTTGGGATGCGCACTGGGGGTCTGAGTAAAGAAAGCCTCTGACAGAATTTTGAATGCTTTACAGAAGCAGCTGGGATGAAAAGCTTCCACCCCATGCAAAGAGTGCCTGATACCTCTGCAAGGTGATCGTGCCTGAAGAAAAAGAGCCAGAGGACTGTGCAGTAACTCAAATGAGAACTAATCTCAGAGGGAAAACTCACATGCATCAGCAAAGAAGGAATGCCCTTCAGGCACCACATGCAAGGTAGTACCTTTAACATGGTCGTATCTTGATAAACTAACTAAAAAACATGAAGCTGGAGGACATGTATGAAGACTGCTGGTTCTATCACTAATACATTGGTAAATTATCTGCCAGCCTCAATATTTTCAGTTCTCAGCAACATCAATAGCCTGCTCTATGGGTTATACTCTGTGTCCTTCCTCAGAGCACCTGGATTTTTGGTTCCCAAAGCTTCCCCAACACTTTGTTTCTCCTGACTCCCTCCACCTGCTTTCTCATCATCTGACAATAATACAGCCTCTGTATAGCCCCAAGAGGGGGAGAAGAAGGAGAGCATCACTGACTCCCTATAATTTTCATCTCCGGATGGGAAGGATGAGATCTACATGCAGATCTATTTAAAGGGTTGTGTCTGTTTCAGAAATTGTAACTTTGTACCTAACTACAAAAAGAACACCGACGCATTACCCTGTAACCCACATCACACCTCACAATTGTACTCCACATCTAACTTGTCATCTATTGCAAGAAGGAAAAGAAAAAGAAACATCTTCAGAAAGTTTTATCACCTGCTTCTTTTCCTTTTCTGGAATTTCTTAAATACTGTATGTAAAAATAAATGCATCCACTTCCTGCATTATCTTTCTCAGGCACTAGCTTCTCAGTTAGGACACTTCCTGTCTGGTTATTCTGAAGGCAACCAGAATCCATAAAGGTGCCAGATAAAATAATTTAGAAGTGTGATAACTTGTGTAGACTACAGAATAGCTAATTTCTTATTTTCTTCTATTCAGAGGCATTGTCCACTTGACAGAAAGAAAAAAACCTTATTCTAATAATAAATAAAAGTCCCTAGAGAAAAAAGTCCCTACTTTTTATCTTAGTCTTTTGTTACTGTCGAAAAACATGCTGTGGAAATTCCAAATTTTATTTCTAAAAAACCCCAAAAGTATGATTTCAGTGGTGCTGGATCTAAAAATGAAACTGTTGGATAGCCTTGAAATCCACATACTTAAAGTGCCAAGTGCTGTATTCCAAGCCAAACTTTATTAGCTCAGATAGCTGAGCTCCTGTTTTCTTTATAGTGACATAGATTAAAAAAAAAAAAAAAAAAAAAAAAGTTTCCCTCCTGAAATATTTGACAAGAGTCTAATTCAAATATGAGCTTTGGACTATTCAAAATCTCTTTGGGAATTCTGAAGTAAAACTTCAGATCTGATTTTATTTTGATCAGAATATACCAAGGCATATCAAAATCATTTGTTCTCACTGGAGAAAACAACAACAACAACAACAAACCAGACAAAACTCATTCAAAATGGACAGAGTCAAAAGATAGAGTGGGCTTTGGGTCAACATGCAGATGATAGCTAGAACTTAGGATATGGTGAGGTAAAGCCAGATGAAAACCAGGAATGAGAGCAAGTTACACAATTAGTCAGCCATTCCTCAGGAAATTCCAACACCATTAAATCTTGTTGTGTACTTTATTGAGGCCAGTATTTCACATGGTCAGAAGAAGTTTATCAAGACAGTGGTGGAGAACTTTTTGACCAAGCTTTTTTATTACTCACCAGCAGCAGTTCTCCAATACACCTGTAGATCAGTCACTTCCCTCTTTCCCACATCCTTCCTGCTCTTCAGTCATGAGGTACATGGATGTCCCTATGGACCAAGAAAGAAAAAGGGGAATAATGAGAGCAAGATCTATAACAGACCATTCCACCAGCAAGAAATACAGAACTTGGATTCTCCTAGACAGGCCACCGAAAACTGCACTGCTACTAACTGATTATCCTTCAATTTATCTTCCAGAATATATTCTTTTTTATTCTCTTAAAATGGTTCATATTCTGAAATACTGTGCTTGGCTGTGTATTTTTGCTGCCTTGTATTATAGAAATGTTATCTTTGTTGTCCCACAGTGGACCGCCTCACTAACAGGTAGAAATATTGCACAGATGTCAGAAAGAAATTAAATGGCTTAACCTTGCAGGATTCAAGATTCCTAATTTTTAAATTTTCCATATAGGTAAGAACAGGGATTGTTCTGTTTATTTTATTTATTTTTTTAAAGATACACGCAAAGAAAATCTTTCTTTTACCTAGATTTTGTCACCTTCCCCTCTCTGGAAATGGACTGGAAGTCCTGAAGAATCAGACCTTCCAAATAGAAACAAACAGGAATGAACCAATTTTTACTTCCATCAAGCCAAAATGACAAGTATCCAAGAGGAAGTATTTTGCACTAGTAAAATATGTATGCTTGTGTGTCTGTACACATACCGATTTATCAAGCAATGCTTGAAACCAGCTGCAACTCTTTTAAGGATCTTGCACCTTGCTTTTGTCTCTTGAATGTGCTCTACCCTAAATAAAAACCATGCTGTTTTTTCACTTGGACTATTTCTCTCTTTCCTTTTTTTCCCCTCCAGACAGTTAGGTATCAACAGCTTTGTTTGTTAACACTTCCACAAAAGGAATATGCCAAAGTAGGAGTGGCTAAGTGATAAAACCATAAGTAGCTGAATTTTTCTGAACAGGCAAGTGTAAGAAAGATGAGAGTTACTGGAATTTATTTCCCCTTCCCAGACAATTACTTGGCTAGGCATCAAAGCCCCAGCCCTTGTAGTCTGATATAGACAACTGAGCAAGAATGACTTTCATAGTTGTGTCACCTTTTATCACAGACCATGTTACTTCTAGTGATAAGAGAGGCAACTTGAGAAATGTGTCGCATGTTTGAAATTGCTCTCAGGCAGGATAAAAGTCTGTGCTGAATTAGTATGAGAAATACCTGACTTCCAACATTCCAATACTTCTTAACCAAGCATCTCTTCTGAAATTTCCCAAGAACTGCATGCGAATACCAAATCATAAGTAACAGATGGTTTAATGACCCTCTTGGTTGGATAAATTTTGACCTTATTTCTTGCTACAGTTAGCTCCACACCAGGAGGAATGGATATTGGTAGCTCTTTCAATGGCTCAGCTCCAGACAAACCTATATGGTTCACTTGCAGCTGAATGAAATCACTATTGACTAAGTGAGATGACCGTGCACCTACTGCCAGGCCTTTCACTTGGAAGCTGGGACATCCTAATGAGAAAGGGAACAATTCCATGCCACCCACAGTTTCCAACAGATAAAGAAGACATAAAGGCTTCATAAGCAGTGTTAATACTTTTGTGGATCAAGGATCAATCAGTTAAGTTCTCTCAGGCTCAAGAGCTTGAGATTAATCTTACCTCTGTAGCACTTTTCAGTACTCAGGATATCAGTAGCATGGTGAGTTGGATCTGCAAGACCATCAGGATCCAGGCACAGGAATCTCCCAAGATGTATGAGGGTGAATTCATTAAAATTTTAAGCAAATCATCTTACACCAAGTTTCCTAGACTATTTGAATGAATGTAATACAAACATCTCACACTAAAAAGAAATACACTCTAGGAAGCCTATATTATTGATTTAAAGTGTTTGATATAAACCCATCAGCCTATAAGAGATTTATTATTACATTTTATTATACTGATTCAGCACAAAGATCCAGCTGCTGACTCTGCTTTTCTTGGACTCTCAAGTGTCTTGTGCCATGACTACTGAATTTTTGCGGCATGAAGAGATTTTCATTCTACCTCTAAGGTCAGCATATGGATCCTGCTGTAGCTCATGGTTTCACAAAATGTGCTGTTACATAGCAAATATAGTCTATCAACAATTTAGGATCTCAGAGAGTTTAATAAAAATTGTTTCCCTCTATCCTACATATTCTATTTATTAATGGGAATATTTATTTTAAATTTATTTTTTCTAATTAATTAATTGGAAAATTAATAAATAGAAATTATAATTAAAGGTTACTACATTATTTGCACATTTAACATAAAGAAGCACAAATTTTCAGGTTAACTCTATAGTACAGAATGATTACAAGAGTGAAGAGAAATTTATCACAAGATGAAAAAGTAAGCAGTGTATATGTTCAAAACTCCATAACTACCGAGGATGAAAGCAATTACTAAATTAATCTGCACTATTTACTAGTTCCTACTAGCTCACCATATTCCTTTCTTAATAAAACAAACAATTACTTTCTAAGTTTTTGAAAGGATTGTACAGTTGATGAATGCTACTAATTTAGACTAAAACTGCAGATGGTTATAAAGATGAACAAATGGGGAAATAACAATCCTACACAACGTTCCTTATGAAGTTAGTTTTGGTTTTGTGAATCACCTGTAAACTTACCTTGATCTTTTATTTTCTTACTCTTTCTAATAAAATCTAATGTTTCAATGAATGCATTTCATATTATGGCACTGAGCAGTTTTCATAAGGATTTCTATAATGTGCCACTTAAGATTCAGTTTATCCTTCCAAGGCTGTTTTAGACAGAAAATTAAAGCAAAAACTCAGACAACCATGCTAGTATTTTGACTGGCAAACACAGTCACCTATGGGACTTTAGTGTGATTAACACTTTTCTGGCACATAGCTGTAAAGCAAACCATTGTGAATAACTGGAAATCCTGTCAGGATCTAATTAGAAGAAATAGGACATAAAATGAATTGAGAAATCGTCTGTAACTTCTTGGTAGTCTCATGATTACAGAATGACATCAGTTGCAATGGTTTCATAGTAACTCCTTAAAGTCACTGAGGGTTAAACACAGCGCAAGGCTCACTTGATATGTGATTGATACTTCAGTTTCACCTTGGCTGTAACTGCTGGCTGTGCCTCTGCGTTATTCAGAGAGCTCTCTGGAGCTCATGGAATGTCAAGAGCCTGCAGGGAAAGAGTGTAGCCTGGTTTGTCACGTCTGGGTTTACAACACACAGAAGTGTTCAGTAACAGTGAGAGCAGCTTGATGCTTCCCATATGAATATGCAGGAATTACCCAGGAGCCCAAGGCAGCTTTAAAATCTTGTTGTTAAAGAGAAATGAAATCTGCCATTCCTGCCAATGTAACAGTGCTTTACATAGAGATAAATTTTACAGGTTCCTCTCTGAGAAACTTACTACTCAAGGTATGCATGAATGTCAGGCTCTGCTACAAACTTCTTTGTAAAATTTCCAGGGTCCACATATTGAGAGGCTATTTGAAAGAGTGTTAAAATAATTTCTTTTAAAAATCATAAGTTCTTCCTATGCTAAAACTTAAAATCTTTTTTGAAAAAACAGGAATTACTTACCATTGCTCCACAAAGCACAATAAATAATGCAAATAGATAAAAGAACAAAACCCGGAAAAAATGGAAAACGGGAAGTAGGTATTAAGGAAAATTCTGAAAACATTAAATAGTCTTGCTTCAGTATCTCATGTATTTCAGGAAAAAGTTTTTCTTATGAAGTAGCTCAAAGGACAAATGGTGCTAGCACATACAGTTAAGATAAAAAGTATTATAGAGAATATTCCTAGTCTCTTATTATAACTTCCACATATTACAAAACACACTACATGCTTTGTGTTGGAGGTTACACTTTTTAACTTCTTTCACCCAAAAGGAAACTTTTTCATCATTAAGTGCTGCTGCTGTTTCTCCCTTACATTTAGATATATCTGCTTATTATCTTTTCCAGCATATATTAAAAGAAACTGAACTGTACACCAAAGCATTTGACAGAAAGGTTTGCTTTTGCAAGAGGAAGAAGGTTTTTCTAGTTAATTCAATATTCCTTTAAACCTTGGTGGGAATCACGGAAAGTAGGCCAGAAGCTGGCTAGTACCTGAGATCTCGCTCCTATTCCCCCATTTCCAGTCTTTTGGAACTGATACCCTGTTTGGATGTGCTCATCAGTGTAGTTGTTACAAGGAGGCAGAGATGGACAGAATATGCCTACAGTGGATCAGGCAGAATTTATTCGAGCCAGAATCCCAACCCTGACACAGGGCAAAAGCAGATTAAAAAATAAAATCTTGAGAACGGTGGAAGCACAAGTGACACAGTTGCTTACATAGGGATTCAGAGAGAAACGGTCTCTGCACTGAGTCTGTGTTTTTGAGAGCATAATTTAGTACAAGAAAAATCTTATAAGCAAATGAAATTTGAGAAATATCTAAGAGATTTGGAAATACAAGTTTACTGAGCTATTTCTAAAGCTTGCAGCCTTTCAAAATTTATCCTAAACAGCATAGAAAAATAGAAATTAATAGTATTAACTAATGCTATTTCAGTTAGAAGGAGGAAACACCTGGTCTGTTCTGCCACTCCAAAACCATCACTGCTACTTTACTGAAGACTGAAAGGCTGAGGAGCTACTATGCAGTTACAAAGAAGTGAATCCTTCTTTGCAACAAGGATTGGTGTAACTAAAGTAATGGGGAACATGGTAATTTATATAGCTCCTGCTATGCTGGGCCACTCAGCCCAGGGCTCAAGCACAAAGCATGGATGTAGTTCAGAAGGCTGTCTTTGCCACAGCACAAAAGTTTGCAAAATTTATCACAACACGTATCTCTGCTTGAAGAGCGGAAGCTGGATTTGCAACACAGCTTGAAAATCATGTCAAAACTGATCGCAAAGTGCAAAGATGTTTCAAATGAAATATATGAAATAGTAAATCTCTAATGCATATAATAAAAATCACTTTTCTTTTGGTAGTGTTTCTTTCCTTTCTCCTCTTGGGAGAAAGTTGGCATTTATCATTGTAGTAACATCTATTAATCTCTCTTTAAACATTTCTCAATTTTAGCAGAGAAGCCTCCACTTTCTCCCAATACACAATAGATGAAACCTTTCTAAGGCTTCAGCCCTTTTCAAAATCCCTAAGTCAAACATGGGATAAAGAAAGAAACAGGATGTTCAAGTAAATTATACAAAAATAGGAAGAAGGTTGTTTATGAAATGGCAACCAGAGTCCTGACATACACAATATTCTCACTGTTTTTTCCTTTGCCATAGGTTTACTGACCCTTCTGGTTTTTGTTTTGTTTTGTTTTTTTTCTTTTCTTTTCTGGCTGATTTATTAATCAGCTTTTTCTATCACTATGGCAAAGGCAAATATCCTCTGGAAGGAAGACATTTTCCCTCTTCCACGCTTCCTCTGGGACAGAGAAGAAAGAACATTGATTTATTATCCTGCCAAAGTTGGCCACCTGGACAGAGACAGCCATCATTCTCAGAACAGAAGTGCAAAACTAGAGAGTGCTGTGGCAAAATCTGCCTGAAGAACAGATAATTTCCCACATTTGTCTTTACCATAGGTCCAATGTCTAACTTACACCAATAGTCAACAGCAGCGGCTTCAGCAGAAGATGAAGACTGCTCATGACCAGCAAAGTTCATCAGGCAGTTCTTTAAATAATGTCCCTATTTGCTGAGATTATGTCTCCTTATTTGAGGTATGACTTCCTTCTTTAGCTTGTCTTACTTCACTGCAATTATTGTTTCTTCAACAGTGAAAAACCACAAAATTGTTTTAAAAGCCAAAACCCATTCAGAATGAACAATGCACACAAACACGGGCAAATACTGGTATATTTGTCTGCTTTGAACATTTTATCTCTGAAGACAGGAAGAAACTTCCCAAAAGTTTCCCACCTACAAATTATCGTATAATCAGACAGTATCAGTTTCAGAAATCACAACATACTTAAATCAAGGAAATGCAAAACATTGACTGGAAATGAGAAGAATTCTCACTGATTAAATCACACTTCATGCTAATCTTCAGATTAAAAAAGTAATGTTCCTCATTTCATGAGGAATTTTATTTCATTATATGCTGTGATATTTATAATATTTGAACTGCTTATATTTAGTCTGTGACCTTTACATTTGACTGTAATTGAAATAAGTTATAGAAAGGCAGATAAAAAGATATTTTTTTAAAAAAGGAATTTAAGGTTTATTTAGTGATTTATGTATATACTGTTGATTACTCCTGAAAATGTCTTCTGTACGCTACCTTTATTAAAGGAACATAAACACCAATTTGTTTTCTGGTGCCACAAAAATGCTATATTTGCATCTGTTTTGTCAGGATTAAGACTCACGTTAACAACAAATTCATTAGTCTATTCCCTACACAACAAGGAATTTATAGCTCAGATATATTTAAATCTCAGTTAATTTAAAAATTATTTTCTCAATTTGCCGGTGAATGCCAATATCACCAAGTTGTGGGCATTCATACAAGCGGAGGCCAAGGACTACTCCTTCTGATGGAAACTGTCATTTGACTTGTCTAATAAGGTCAAAGGAAATGCAAAACACTGTGAATGACCTACACAAGAAAGTCTGACTTATCTGTAGTAGCAAAAGGAGAGAAAAATGCTTCAGTAGTCCAAATTCTATTGGAATCATTCTAGGCTATTCAAATGTTGAACAAATCTATATGCTGAATTACATCAATCTTCAAAAGTACTGTATTCCCTACAGGACACAGAAAATCCATATCCAAGCAATTAGGGAAGTGTTCTCAATTTCAGTTTTCTTTAAAAAATAAAACGTTGAAAACCATTTTTAATTGAAAACCAAGAAATATTCACCCATCTCTTCTTTTGATTTTGACATATCTGTCATGTGTGTTCTCCAACAGAACACAGAAGTCATCTCCCTGATGCAGGTACCCAATTGCTTTCAATATCCTGGCTGACTTTTTTCCTTGTGTAAAACATTCTATTTTTTATAATATTATTATAGTTGGGGTCTTTTAGTTTATATTCTAGTTATAATTTTATAAATGGCTATCAGCATTGTATGTAGTAAAGCATCAGAGATGATGATGATGATGATGATGATGATGATGATAGTAATTGAGATAGTATTCATTTGGGGGGAAAATTAAGACAGTTGAGGGGTACTAAAATTTCTTATTTGCTTCTCTGTGGAGAAATGTGTGACCAGAATGATTTGACCATACAAACACCCATGAGTCTTTCTTAATAAGGGCCCTGTAAATTGTGCCACCAGTTAGGTATTGTATTTTCTTTATTTGCAATAACTTCAGAAAATTATTGGCAAAGATTAGCACTAGCCATTGAATTTTAATTCTTTTGGACCAATTCAAAGAGCTTTGTCTTCCTTTGGAAGGACTTCAAAATTATGAATGACTGCCGAGAAAAGCAGCCTTTGCTAGGAAAGAACAATACAAGGCAATTCTTCAGTGGAAGTTTGCCTCTAAATTTTTTTACATGCAGCCTCTTAGGGAGTAAAGGGAGGGAGGGTCATCCATTTGAAGTAATGAACCCCAGCTACATTACAGAAACCTATGGCTACGGAAACAGAGGCATTCACACAATTATGTTAAAGTACATTAGGTGCTTCTGGAGTCTCCACCCTGAAATGGTTTCCTGTTTGTCAAAACCTCAGCTACAGATGCTAAATACTAAAAGATTTGCTATAATGCAGCTCATCTCATTACAGCCTCTACATCCTGTTTGTAAATCTATCACTGAAATTAAGCTTTCATCCAGCTGTGGAGTCTGTCCAAACTGACCACTGTTACATGCCAAACCAGAACCTGGTGTGAGCTTTCTTGAGTTAAGAACCTGTCTTCTCATTTTTGCTGTGGGATACCTCATGTTTCTGGGATCCTACAGGAATAATTAAAAGCCTTAAAAATATACACACAAAGGAAAATTGAACCACTGAACTAAACTCATCTTCTAGTCCTTGAAGAATTTTTCATACAGCTATAAGGTTAGCTATAGACTTTAAAAACACTCATTAAAACCATAAAGATACATTTACAGAAACACAGCTTCATAGGATAAAAGCAATTAGTCACGGATCAAATACCGTTAATAAAATGGAACTGCTTTGTACTTCCAAACTTGTTCTAGTGAAGATGACTATTGATCAAAACACTTTCTTAGAAACTCCCACATCAATAGCTATATGTAGAAACAAAAAAAAATTACATAGTCAAATCTGTATTGACATAATTTGATTAAACAAAATCCATCTCAGGGTCCCTTCCAAGGCATATCTCTGTTATATCCCATTTTTTCTCTTTGATAAAAAGAGAAAAATTAATCAGGCTTGTAAGAAACCTGGAAAATAGATGTTTAGGAAGTACTGCCCTTCCAGTTTATGGCCAAAGATCTTAGAAGACTTCCAAATTACCTCAGATTTATTTTTCTTGCAAAATATGAATTCTCTAAATAAAGATGTAAAATAAAAATAAAATTTAAAAAAATAGAAAAAGAATTTGTCTAAAATCTCTTAGTTTGCTTAGTGTATTATTTTTTCCCTGACATCTCAAGCAATAGTTTTCAAAGTCCGGGCGGCAACAGCATAAAATCCACATCAGAAAATGCAAAGCCTCACTCACAATCTTTACAGTTCATGAGATAAAGCACATTGATGAGATTTACTGTATTTTTCCTATAAAGGTTTTTTGGCTTTGAGATATACTCTAGCAATTTATATTACTTTGAAATTGCCTGCACTCTTAACTCCACTTGATTGTGTAAATTTTCCATACTACCAACATCCTTAAAAATCACTACAGAATCATGTCCTAGATAAAATCTGAAAATAGTCGACATTGCTTTTGATATTTTTAATGTTTTTCAATATGTTAAATATTGAATCATGATATTTTCTACACATAGGAATGCCTGTGTACATCCATATTTTACTAATATAGCAGAAAATGTGTTTTACAGTTCTTTCATTTTATTGGAGTTTAAAACTATATCATCACTATTTTAGCAAATTTCATGAAAAACATAGCAAAGTCCCCAGTGGATGTCATGGTATAAATGCTACTCTTGCAAAATAATTTTTAATATCCTGCATTCAAAAACATATTGTTGTTAACATTCCTTATTTTAAGATGTTCCTTAAAACACTCACAACTCTGTGAAATTTTACTATTTGATTTTTTTTTTTTTTTTACTGAAAACTTCAGTTATTTCCAAATGGTGGTATTATCCAAGTATGGTGTCTGACTAGACTATACACATGCCCCATCAATCCTTCAGAGCAAATCAACCTGTCTCAGGTGTTGCTTGCAGGTGCCCAGCATAGTCCTAAATGCACCTACACTGTAGCTCAACAGCACAGCTGGTCTTCTGGAGCTGCATTCCCATGGTCTCTGTCAGTATGACATGCTATGAGGGAATTTCTGCAAGGAGATATTTTATTTAAAATTGCTATTGAGGTTGCAGATCCACATGCTATAAAATGGGAAAGAAGACAATTGAAGTTTGCATGTTCCCACATACTTTTTTCCCCCAGCAAACCTTCCGTTTCTATACTAGAAGAGATAAATTGATTGTGGTAATGAGTGAGGGGCTGGCCTAAAAAGGAGAATCTTTGTACCCGCGCTTTGTCTTATTTAGCCACAATTAAAGTTACTGAACACTGTCATTTGCCTAATTAAAGTAGTAAAAGCATGTTCATTACTCTGAAAATTCAGGTGTTTAATTTAGGCAAAGTTAATAGAGTTGAGGTGCTCCAAAGAAGTAGAAAACACCAATAAATTAATCAGTGGCAGTTGTCTTTCATGTTTTAGTGATCTACATCAAGTACATTGGCCTAGGTACAATATAAACACACGTTCAATTCAGTACATCTATTATCCTCTGAATAAGCTGCAAGGGAGGAGAAGGTTTTTAAATCCTGTTACTGATAGGAATTGCTGTAATATCCTCATGATTATGAGGAAATGCTTTGAGATTACTGACTAAAAAAAGAAGACATAATAACAGAGCTACAGAGAAAAACAGCTTTAGGCCATATCCAGCTTCTAAATATTTTTTACATGAGAGAAGTAACACCCATTTTGCCCATTTCCTACATCCACAACCACTTCTATGCTTGGGGCACAGTGATCATGAAATTATAGAGTTTTCAACATTTGGTGAAATCAGGAGGAACATCAATAAGACATTTACACTGGATTTCCGGAGAGCAGACTTCGGCGTATTAAGGAGACTTATTCAGAGTTCCTTGGGAAGCAGTCTGCAAAAACAAAGGAGTCCAGGAAAGGTGGGTGTGCTTCAAAACAGACCTTAAGGACACAGGAACAGACTGGCCCTGTGTGCTGAAAGATGAGTCAATGAGGCAAATGTCTACCCTGGATGGTTTTGAAGGTTTTGGGTTTTGAAGGAATTGGGAATAAAAAGAGGATGTGTCATCTTTGGAAAGAGGATCAGGTTTCTCAGGAAGTATTTAAGGGGGTTGCTAGGGCATGTAGGAAAAAAATTATGGAGGCCAAAGCTCAGTTCAAACTTAATTTGGAAACTTTTGTAGAGCATAATAAAAAATGTTTTTACAAATATATTAATGGTAAAAGGAAGGGTAAGACCAACCTTTGTTCTCTATTGGATGTGGGAGGGAAGTTAGTAACTGCAGGTGAGGAGAAGGCAGAGGTGCTTAACACCTTCTTTGCCTCAGTCTTTAGTGGGAGGACGGCTTGTCCTCAGGACAGCTGTCCTCCTGGGCTGGTAGATGGTGTCAGGGAGCAGATTGGTCCCCCTGTTATCCAGGAAAAGGCAGTCAGAGAACTGCTGAGATGCTTGGACGTTCATAAATCTATGGGCCCAAATGGGATCCATTCCAGGGTGATGAGGGAGCTGGCAGATGAGCTTGTGAAGGCTCCATCATTTATGAACAGTCCTGATGAGGTCCCAGGTGACTGGAATCTGGCCAATGTGACACCCATTCACAAAAGGGTGGGAAGGAGGATCCTGGTAACTACAGGGCAGTTAGTCTGACCTCAGTACCCTGTAAGGTCATGGAACAGTTTATACTGAGTGTCATCACACAGAATTAACAGGATGGCCAGGGTCTCAGACCCAGCCAGCACGGGTTTAGGAGGGGCAGGTCATGTTTGACCAGCCTGGTCTCCTTTTATGACCAGGTGACCCTCCTGATGGATACAGGGAAGGCTGTGGATGTTGTCTATTTGGACTTCAGCAAAGCCTTTGACGCTGTCTCCCACAGCACACTCCTGGAAAAGCTGGCAGCCCGTGGCTTGGACAGGAGCACCCTTTGCTGTGTTAGGAACTGGCTGCATGGCCGGGCCCAGAGAGTGGTGGGGAATGGTGCTGCAACCAGCTGGCAGCAGGTTACCAGTGGTGTCCCTCAGGAGCCAGCTCTGGTCAGTACTTTTTTTTTTTGATGACATGGCTGAGGGTATTGAGTCTTCCATTAGTAAATTTGCAGATGACACTAAGCTGGGAGCGTGTGTCCATCTGTTGGAAGGAAGGAGGGCTCTGCAGAGAGACCTGGAACGTTTTGGATGGGCAGAGTCCAATGAGATGACATTTAACAAATCCAAGTGCTGAGCCCTGCCTTTTGGCCACAGTAAGCCCCTGCAATGTTACAGGCTGGGACGGGGTGGCTGGACAGTGCCCAGGCAGAAAGGGACCTGGGGGCACTGGTGCCAGCAGCTGGACATGAGCCAGCAGTGTGCCCAGGTGGCCAAGAGGGCCAAGGGCATCCTGGCCTGTGTCAGGAACAGTGTGGCCAGCAGGAGCAGGGAGGTCATTCTTCCCCTGTACTCAGCACTGGTCAGGCCACACCTCCAGTGCTGTGTCCAGTTCTGGGCCCCTCAGTTTAGGAAGGACGTTGAGATGCTTGAGCACGTCCAGAGGAGGCAGCGAGGCTGGTGAGGGGCTTGGAACACAAACCCTGTGAGGAACGGCTGAGGGAGCTGGGGTTGTTTAGCCTGGAGAAAAGGAGACTCAGAGGTGACCTCATCACTCTCTACAGCTCCCTGAAAGGTGGCTGTGCTCAGGTGGGGTTGGTCTTTTTCTCCAGGCAGCAACTGACAGAACAAGAGGACACAGTCTCAAGCTGTGCCAAGGGAAATATAGGCTGCATATTAAGAAAAATTTTTTTTTACAGGGAAAGTGATAAAGTACTGGAATTATCTGCCTGGGGAGGTGATGGAGTCACCATCCCTGGATGTGTTTAAAGAAAGACTGGATGTGGCACTCGGTTCCATGGTTTGGCTGAGTTGTTAGGGCTGCGTTGGACTTGATGATCTTGAAGGTCTCTTCCAACCTAGTGATTCTCTGATCCTCTGATTCTACAAGAAAAGAACACCAAGAAAGACTCAGATCCTCGCAGCAATTTCCCTTGACAGGAGTTCCCATGTTTTGCTATACTAAGTGAACCTAAATTCCAGACAGCTCAAGGGAAATCACACCTCTGAGCAGAGACTGCGATTTTAGTCCATGGAACAGCACACCTGTGGAATCCTTTGATTACACAAAGAAAGCACTTATTTTTTAGAAATGGGCCTGATAAAAGAACTATTCTGTGACTGGCCATCTTATAAAATACAATAAATCTGAGATCAATTAAGCTTGGATGAGGAGGGACTCACAGATAATAGCCCAGCACATGTGGAGAACCCAGGTACCTGAACCCAAGCAGCCATTAGTGCCTGCTGTGAGCACCTCCACAGCACAGGCTCTTTTGGGCTCCTACCTGAAAATCTTACAGTCACCCATTAAAAATCCATCCAGAGAGCTCATCAAGCAAAGAATAACAATTAGACCATGGAGAGAAAAAACTCATGCAGAATTCAGATTCAACAGTGATTCTTAACTGTGGGGGGTGTTGTGTGATATAACACTTTTAGTATGGAGTTACAATAGGGAAAAGGTAGTGAAATTGGGCCTGTTTAATATCAGATAACTTTATATTTTTTAGCATAAAAAGATTACAATAAACACACAAAAGTATATGCTCTGGAGTTTCAAAAGCTTCAGAATATTCAAAGGTTAGATCTCATCTTGGAGATATTTTCCAACCTTAATGATTCTCTCTATTATCTCCATTTTTAAACTCAGATGGGTTGATGCTATGAGGCAAAACTGCTCACGTTAGACTCTTCTGCTGTAACTAGTTGGGGTACCAATCATTGCCAGCTAAATGTCCCATGAACAATAGGCTGCATTATACAATACCAAAAGTAAGAGCCTGCCTTTTAACATGTTTACAACATACACGATTTTATGCACAATAATTTCCTTTTGTTCTTCTCCTTTTGGACAGTCTAAAGTTGTGCAAATGCTTTCCAAGTATGGCAGTGATCTCCACTGATGCAGTGGAGAATAGGAAGTCACAGGACAAATATCTAATGAGCACAAACATCTAAAAACCCTATACCTCATGAGAAGATAGCTACAAAGAGAAATGCACCCTTGGGAAGCTCCCTCTCTGCCAAGAAGTTTTGCAATGGCATATACCCCAAGTTATTTTGGTGAGGTCAAAACTAGGGAAGCACAGCTGTGCAAAGCACTTAAACAATTTACATGCTACTGTTTGAAACATATCTGCACAATGCTCTCACAAGCAGTTAGATCTCCAGATAGACAAAACTGTTCTCAGACTCAAAGGAACTTAAAATACTTCCTCCTTTACTAACACATAAGTGTACTTCCTTCTTGATTATTATGGGCCCAGCATCCTCTGGTTCTCCGCAACTCTTGGGCGCTTTTGTCCATGCAAACAACAATAACCTAGAACAATGAAGACAATCTGCTGAATAAGGTAACTTGTTCAGACATTCTGTCTTTGCAAATATGTAAAATACCAAACATTGGCTATTTTCCTGTGGTAGAACAGTTGCAAGTTCTAGCATTTAAAATCACAGCAGGTATATAAAACTTCTGAGGCTTTCTTGCAGTATCATCTCTTAAGTACCTGCACTTTCCTCTTGCAATTTCTTTTCAGCTCTCAGTAAATTAAGAGTTATTTTGAAATTCTTCTTTCTGGTAATTAGTTTTTCATCTTATTTTCAGTAGTTCAGCTTGACTATCTTTCTTCTTAATTATGAAATCACCTGCACCTTTATACACTAAAGGTATAAAGTGGGCGTGCAGCACACTCACTTTTCTTTTGCATATTTATTTTCTCTTCCCAGTTAATTAGTACTGCTTTTATTTTCTTTAAAGACTCTCTTCTACACTGAGAGGTCTCACATTTCCTATCACACTTCCAGTCCTCTCAAAATCACATGCTAAATGTTCTCATTTCCTTTCCAATATGCCTTTCCAAAAGTCAGTTTCTTATACTTTCAATTACAACCAATCTCTCATTCGGTATGCTGAACACCTCTTTTATGCCCTTGCAAACATTTCCTCACCAGCATCTGGAAAAAGATAGCAATATCACTCAGATGACTACATTTTCACAAGCCACTAATGGTTCCAGGCGCTTCTGAATGTAGCCTGTATTGCCCTGATAGTTAAAACAAGCAGAACTGTAAGATATTTTACAGCAGGCATATTTGCAGGCATTTAATCTTTTTGCATGCCCTATAACTTCCAATACTAGCTAAATTCTCAAACTCCTTGCTTCCAAACACTTCCCAAATCTAGCCCTATATTATTTTTTAGTATTGTGTGCTCACACTATTGTTCTTTTCCCACCTATTTCCTGCTGTCAGTCAGTTACTTCATTTGTACAAAATTAGTACAATTTATTAAGATTTCCTACTATTCTTTCTTTCAGTTATCCTGTTGGAATGCCCCCACCTACTTAGAAACATGGAAAAAATTTTCTGAGATATCGAAACTGAAACCTACTCCAGGAGAGTAAAGAAAAAAGAAAACAAAATGGATAAAGCATGGAACTTGTGAAATGGAACAAAACATGATAGGATTAAAGGAACACTCTTGATACTAAGTTCAGTGTGTAGGCTCTCAGCACATTGCACAATCTCAAAACTGGTAAGTTCAGATGTTACTTCACAGGTCTGTATTTCTGGTTATTAGTTGCGTAAAATACTGAAATATATACATAACATCAGTAGAGGGTATTAGTTCCAGTTAACTATGTACTAGAAGTCTCATATAAACGTAAATGTTTTGCTAAAAGAATCCTTACTGTCATTAAATAAGAATTGTAAATGAAGATATAAAAATGCAAGAAACCATCCCCTTAGTTGGCAGAGCATTCAGCAATGAACTCAGAGGCTCACAGGCTTTGTGTAAAAAATCTCCAATAAAATTTTACTACAGCAGTCACATCTTAATAGCTCTGAACAGCTTTTCTACGTATGTACTAGAGCAGACACTGTTTAATGAGGGTTTGAAATCTGTGGAAATACCCTTGTAAAAGAGGAAATGGAAATCCCCTTTGCATCCATTATTACTTCAAAATACTTTATATAAAATTAGTATCATAGTCATGGATAGAGTTCAACATTTAGGAATGTGGAAAAATCCTCTTGCATTCTGGATATTTTGTGAGGATCTGTAGGGGCTCTTATGGTTCCAGAATCTCCTGCTTATAACTATTTTTTCTCAGCAAAAACTTAATCTCTTTTAGATATTGGTCCCTTCTTGAACTTTTGTTGAAATAACTCTTGTATTTGACAAGACTAGACTAGAACTGAAAGAAAAAAGAATGTACGTGGTCAAATTAACTCCTGCTTCAAGCAAATGCTGCAGACAGACCAGGCACAGGGAGCCAATTCCTCTGGTTTTGTTACACTGGTTATGAACATCCTCATCTTTTTCTTTAGTCCTCACCTGTGCTGGAGCAAGTTGCTTTTTGACACACCTGCTGATAATAAAAATACTGCAGCTTAGAACTTCAGTACTGGTCAAACCTTACACTCAGAGAGAAAACAGAGAGAAGAAAAGCAAAAAAAAAAAAAAAAAAGAAGAAGAGTGAGGGGCAATGGGGAATCTCTGTCCTTCCCCCACACCATGGGTCCTGCTGGAAGGAAGGCTGCTGCCCCCAGGGAGGCGGCTCGTGGGTGAGGAACTTTGGGGAAGCTGCATTCGGTCCTTGGGCAGGCAGATGGGGTCACTCACACATAACATAACAAACAGAACATAACCTATCACAGCAATATAACAGTTTCAACAGAGGTGAAAAGGAGGATGTGTGTCTTTCCACAAGCTGTCCCTTAACTGCAAATGCAGTAGCAGGCTTGGGTTTGAATCCCAAAGTGAGGCAAGCAGAAAAATGGTCTTTCAGCCTCAGCTTTTACTCTGTGCTCCAGGCTGCCTTCCTCAGCAGGCAGCCTGGGAGATACACTGTACTTGAATTAGGGCAGCTCACTCAGGGTGTCCCTGGAAACACTGAGCAAAGCACTGGGAATTTGTCATGCAATTTGCAGTGGAATGTGGCAGCATATATTTATAATTGAAATAAACATAATTAATTTGGCACCTTCCAAGGATGTTAAATTAATTTACCAGAAACTAATTTTTATGGCAGAAGAGTGATTTTCAAGTGACTTTTGCAGTATAAATGTATTAATAATAATCATCTGAAATTCTGATCTGCCATTAAAATCAGTACGTTGTAAAATGCTATGTCAATAAAGAGCCTATTCAACATCCCATTAGAATGCTGTATATTTCTAATGCACACCTGGTATTTCCAAGAAACAATCTTCATTGTAATAAATAATTGTTGATTTATTCAGAACAATTAACAACTTCAAGAAATGTTAAAGTTTTCAGGTACTGTCTGTGTCTTCTGCTAGAAGACTCACAAGGCTCTAGGCCTATTTCACAGACCCTGCTTGGACTTCCTGTGAACAGTCACCAGGCAAAATTTAACTATCCTGGTACTTTTAGTATTTTATAAACATATGGCCCTTAAAATACACTGCTTTGATGAACCATCTTGTGAATAAATTCATACAAGGACAGTGAAGTAAAATAAGCAGTTTCAATGTGTGATGAGCAGCTTAAAAAATATTGTTTAGAACTTCTTTTTAAACACATTCAAAGTACATTAAATTTATCAACC
Source organism: Hirundo rustica (assembly GCF_015227805.2). NCBI lineage: Eukaryota > Metazoa > Chordata > Aves > Passeriformes > Hirundinidae > Hirundo > Hirundo rustica. The sequence goes on from NC_053458.1 coordinate 19,118,122, forward strand.
CGTGCTACCTTCAGTTCACCTGTGACACTAAATCCAAAAACAGTATGCTGGATTTCTTGCTGAGTGTGCCTATTTTATGGCTGTTGCTGCAATCCAAAATTAGTACTTCATTTAGTATCAGCACTTTCTTGGAAACAAATACAAAGTTGACAGTTATTTTTAAGAATGTGCTGCATCACACATTTAGAAAACACAAATAATGCCAGCAAACGTGAAGGAGATGTACCTTATAGAGTGTCACAGGAAACAGAAATCTCAGAGAACACAAAGATCTTCCTATCACCAATAACTAGAATTTGGACCTGCTATTGTTTATTTAAAACATAGGGAAAACTCTGCTTCCTCTCACTATACATGTATTTTGCTCCTTATACAACATGACCCTTGACTTATAATAGACATTAGAGAACTCCTTGGCTTCCATTCAGTTTAGCCACTACAGACTGAACCTGCAGAAGGTTCAGCCAACATCCACACTACTTTAAAAGGATTTGACACATCATCAGAAAAAAACCAAAATATGAGTTTCCTAGAATTCTAGGAGAAAACACTTGAATGGCAAAAAGAAAAAAAAAAAAAAGGACAGAAATGTTGCCAGGTCAGACAGTCCTCTCCTTGTTGCTGAGACAGCACAAAACAAAACTCCCAGCTGTACAAGTACTGTATCAACCCTACCATATTTCTTAGAGCTTTTGAAGGCTCAAACCTGCAGTCAGCTCTCCAAAGTCCAGAACCAAGTGGCAAACTGAATGGTACAGCTCCCACTAAGGAAAAAAATGTGTGATTCCTAAAGAAATTAATAAAAGAAATTTTAAAATTAAGGCCGGTTTTTAATAAAGCAGCAGGAATCCACGGTTAACTAAGGACAAGGCTCATGATCTGCCATGTCTGAATACAAGTTGGAGGAGTGGCAGTGCTCCCTGGATGGTGCTCCCCTTCCTGGGTAATCTACAGCATCTCTGTATTTGATACAAACGGGCAGAGCAGCAAGTAGGTGTTGTCTCTAAAAGGTGTTAACAGGAATGAGAGTTTTTCACATGTTGCTGATAGAAGGGAAAGATTTAGTAACTGTTTATAATTTCCTCTGAATTTTATTCCTAAATCTCACTTCTTCGCCGTTTTGGTGATGGAGGCCCTTTACATTTTCCATCTCTTGGGAAACATAATTTTTCCCATTTAAACTTCAAGCATGCCCTTCTAGTATACTGATACTAAGTACAGGAGTTAAAAAGGACTCTGGAATGACCAAATACACAACAAAGCAGGAGTTGGTAAATTCAGTGTATCTTGAAATGGGAGGAAGATGTAAAAAAAATTGCTGTGAAAATAATTTTTTTTCTTATTGTTAAACAGACTGCCACGCTAAAAGTAACTGAATTTTTTCCCTTTGCTGACCTAAAGGATATTTGTTTTGCTACTACTGGTTGTTCTAATAGCCCTAGGTTCTTCAAATTTGCAATTCCACTGCCCAATTTAATATCCATCTACCTCTCTATACACTTTCTACAAACTTTTGAACTTCCTCCTCTGTCCACAGATGATTCCTTCTCTCCAGCCTCTCCTGAAGCTTCTCGGATAAACTTCCTGTTTTCTTGACAGTGTTGACTATGTCCTTATCTCATTTTCAGTTCCAAGAAGGTGTCTTGCTCTCCCATTCCTTCTGATCCCATTTACTTCTCTTTGTTCCTACTTCTTTCCTCAATTTGTTTTCCTCCTTGTTCCTTAACATTGCCCTTGTAGGACTGCAGTTCGAATTTGCTTCACTGACCTTCATATGCTGTCTTGCAAATGTGTGAACATTAAAATTCTGTAATTATCATCTTGCTCATTCTTTTTTTTTTTTTTTTCTTCTTTTTGCAGGATTTGCAGAAGTTCTGCAAGTGTCTTCCTAGCAACTACTAAGTATGATACTTTCCTAACATTTCCAAAGTAGTTACACACTCATCCATACCTCTTACTGTCACATGAATGACATATTGAACTCTGAAGGAACACTATGGTATTTGTTTTTGGTACCTTCTGCCCTGATAAAATCCTACTGAATCAGTTATTTTTTGCATCTCTTTTGCGAGAGATGCAAATTTGTGTCATTTGTCCAACAATACCTCACCTCTAAGACAACAACTATTGAACTCCTCTAAAAAAAAAGGGACTCTTTCACAAAGGAACGTGGTTCAAATATGGCAAGCTGCAGTGCAGACCCCTTCACTGCACAAGCATAAGATACAAATGAAAAAGCCTTGAGGCTGGCTTTACTACACATGCAAAGTTGTTTCTCTGACGGGGTTCTATTTACTTTCAAATGTTGAGACTTTAAAGCAATTATAAACTAAGACCTCCCCAGACTTCGAAAGCTCACAGATGTTTTTGTTTATTTGCTCTGTGTTTTAACAACTTTGACATTCTCCTAAGGAATTCTTAAGCTTAAAGTGCCTACTTGTACAGACTTCCAAAGCTTCCAGATGTTTTTGTTTATTTGTTTAGTGTTTCAATAACTTTGACATTTTTCTAAGGCGTTCTTAAGCTTAAGCTGCCTACTTCTGCTCTTAAATAGCAATTACTGGTTAGGTAAAGGCTTTGGTTTGCCTTACAATTTTAATAAAAAACTATATTAGTAGATTCTTGTCTGACTTTCATTTCTGATAAAAATACAAATGGATTAATTACATATATTCGTTAAAGACAAAATAGTACAAAGTAGAGAATAGAGAAACTGACATATGATAGTGAAAATATATGTATATAAAGACAACTTAATGAGTATCTAATAATAACTACCCCAGATTATGCCTGAAGGAAATGTATACTTTGGGAGTGTAGTCTCTTTACCTTTATCCTTAAAGTCATTAAAGGAAGGTTTAATGAGTGCTTCGGGGTGGATTATTTTTCCCCTCTAGGTTGCTAGAACAAGTCAGACGAGTGTGTTGATTTCCTGTAATTGCACACATGTGGTACGTAGCTTATCTTCCACAAATAATAATGTATATAAACACAAATATCTGAGCATATGTTTAAAAATCACAAATATGCTTAAGTTATGTTAAGGCAATGGTGCATAAACTATTTCTAACAGCTTTATCTGTGTAGGCAATCTTAAAGCCATTCTACATCTGCTTTCTTTTTCACTTCTATATGCTTAAGTTTAAGCCTGTTTGTGTTATAAAACCCCAAAGGCAACCAATTGTATCAGCCTGTGCTATCCCTAATTCCACTACAAAAATTCTGACCTTGTTTTTGCTGATATTTATCGAATTCTAGAGGCATTTTAGACCAGATAGCTCACACAGCTTCACCCTGTTCACCAGCAGCACATGGTCCCTTTGGACCATAGTGCCATCTAGCTTTTCCTGACCTCAGTAATTCCACCAGCAGAACACAGAGTGATGTAGCAAAAGAAGAGCCAGGGAAAAATCATTAACAGAATTGTCAAGTTATTTGATTATTTATCTAGATATCCAGCTGAATTATGGGAGCCTGACATTAACCCCCTCTTTGATAATCCAAATGTGCGACAAAAACATGTATTTTCCTTTGCAACAGGTCTTATTGCTTCCCTTCAAGATGTGAAAATCAAGATCCTTACTGAAGCTCTAGGCGAGCTACCAATTCCTTTGGAAAAACTCTGGCATCATATCAATACTGATACATACTTCACAGGACAGCAAGGACAGCATGGCCAAATCCTCACATATGGCTGAAGGCATTTGTCTCTTACAAAAAAAATCTCTGCTTTCAAAGTAGCAAAATTTGAAGAGACTTGGAGCTTTGAGGTGACTAGAAAGGAAAAATGCTAGAAAAAAGTATCTCCCTTCACGTGATGTGGTGGGAGGGTAATGGACTTTCTTGCATACACATGGAATCTGAGATCCACTCAAAGATGCCTGGGTTTCATTTGCCTTCACAATACACACAGGACCTGACTCTATGCAAGAATACCACAAATCCAGTCCCTTTAATGAGGGTATAACTTCAGAACAAGAACTGCAGTGGTAGAACAGAAGAAGTCTTTTCTAGGTCTATGTCTGATTCACATCCTGTGCAGCTTCAGGTGAGCCAGGTTTACACAAGATCCAATCCAGTCTGCTTAATCTTTCTTTCTAGCTCACTGCTGTGCTCGTTACTACCAGGAGATACAGGTATTTCCCGCTGTGTCCCATGTCCCTCCACTGGCACCATTACATGAACTTCTTACTACTGGAATGCCAAGTAGCTAACACTGTTACTGCCTAATAGGAAAACAGCTGATTCTTAAAACATTTACTTTAGAATGAATGTCAAGATAAAGATTTTCCATTTAATTCTACCAACCAACCAAACTTCTTAAATGATCAGGGTATATTAAGGCCTCAATTCCTAAATAATTAAAAAATCAATTGAGATTCCTCTGGTCTTATTCCTTTCCACATAAACCACCTTAAGTCTGCAAAGAGATGAGGATAAATGGGCTACTGAACATGTAAAGGTGGCATAAATGTGCAGCTCTTAGAGAGATGCAGGAGCTGTGGCCTTTTGCAATAGCTTTGTATGAGGGAGAAGAGCTCAGATCGCTGACTGGCCCCTGTAAAAGAGCAGCTGCAGCTCAGCAGCCTTCTCGTTCCCAAAGAGCCAACAGACACAGCTGACTGCTCTGTGACAGCTTCCACCAGCATCAGACACCCTTGGTTAACAGCTGCGGACAACCTTGGCATTGCTGAATGGTTTCATGGACATTCTTGCCAAAAGTTTGTGCATACACTATCTGAACAAAATTCTTTATACAATAGGTACCTATGCCAGCCTAAGAATGGCTGGCACATAAACAGTTCTTTACACTTCTGTTTGCAACCAAATACTGGTGTCAAAATACTACCAAATACATATGACAGCAGTTCACCAACTTTGTTCTCAAAATCAATTAATAGAAAACAGTATTTCAATATAGTACTGTGTAAGTGATGAGAATAAGAAACAAAAGAACATTTCAGTATTTCTATAAGTATCCCATTTACAGATATAAATTTGTATGGGCCATTCTACCCTGATTAAGTTGATCACAATTACTTTCAGATTACAGACAATAATAACATATAATCAGTTATTTCATCCATTAGGTTAAAATAGTATTTATAGTGTTAGATGTTACTAAATGAGATAATGTTTACAATATTCTTTGTTTTACATGTAGTGGGTTTTTATTCTGAATTGCTTGCTCCACAAGTTGTGTTCACACAGATTCCTCAACATGCTTTTCCTAGAACCTTTTTTACATTTGGGAAGAGATTGTTCATACATTTGTATACTTATGAGACAATAATTTTTCTTTATAATTAAATGAAAATTGTCTCTGAAATCTAAAAGAAAATAGGGCAACTGCATTAATAAAATCTGAAGAAGCTACCAGACAATGACTTATTTTTCTTTTCTCAGAGTTCTGCCATACATTCTACAGAAACCAGACCTTTTTTATCCTCTGGGAAGCCACCCTCTGCCACCCAAAACCTTGTGCAGTCTTCTAAACATGTGTCTCCTAGGAGTCCTGATCTCCAGATCAGCTTCTGGGCATTAGAGCTCACCAGTTTCTGACACAGCAGAGACCTTGGGAGGAGCAGCCACGACACCTGGGGCACCATGTGCTCTACTGCAAAAGGGTATGGGCTCATCTACCACTCTGACAAATGCTGCCAAACAAACAAGATTTCTCTGAGCAGCAACTCCATTTTAAAAATATTCCTAAATTCCCAAACTCAGCCAAAGGGATGCCCATCAAGGGATATGAAGTTCTGACAAGTTTTGTTCATCTCAAATGAAATAAAGCCATAGTCCAAAAGGCTACATATTTTGTAATTACATATACATGTATGTACACGTAAGTACATAATTCTTGAATGTTAATAACTTAGTAACAAAACATCTTCCCCTCAACAGTCTCAAAAGGTATTTGTGTTTGGGCTGAAATGAAGCATGGGACACTATCATCTCAAGGATTTTTTTAGCATAGTATGACTACATTGCAGAAGGGACTATAATTATAATCTTGACATTACCATAACGACCGTGGTTGCTATCAGGTGACAGGTATTATATAGATAATGAGTAGACAGCAATATTTAATGATGCATGAGATAAAAGAAAATTAATTTATGCCTTTAATTCAGCTCAGAGCCATCATTTGTTAAATCTGTGTGTGACCTAATCCTGTTCATATGTACATAACAGTTACATTAAACAACAAAGAGCCAAGCAAGATACCTGCTGTGAAATTCAGAGAGCTTATATTTACTCTTTATATACAATGAATAATTTTTGTGTTTCTATTTATCTCTATTTTTAACACAATAGAGTTCTGCTGCCTTGATTTAATTAGCATATAAAAAAACCCCAAACTAGTAGTAGCCACAGTGAAAGGTATAAAAATGCTTGAAATCAAATAGAAGGAGTAGTGAGGCTGGCTATTTATTTTTTTTTCCCTATGTTGCAACCTACCAACTCTTTCATTTAATCTGTCTGAGAGAAATAATGCCACAAACTGAGAAAAACTAATCTAGAGAAAGGGGAGATGCTCTGCTGAATGAAAGAGAGACAATTACATTCACTGGAGGAGCTAATATGGCTGAACACTTCAAACCCTGCAAATTTTTATCACTACTTCTATAAAACAGGATTAATTGAAAGAGGTATTTTTATGGATAAGGACATACCTGAAATGAAGCTATTCCAGTATGTGTAGATGGCCGTGGGTGACATGCAACAGAAGACAGAGGAGTAATACTCAAACATAGATATGAAAAAGTACTACTCACATATCTTCACAATATTTCCGGTAACTAACTCTGTTCAAACCTTGGTGTTCCTGTCTCCACAGCGACAACACTGCTACAGCCATCTCACTGAACCTTAGAATGGAAGATGCAAAGTTTATTGAGAATCACAGGAACAGTGTTTAATGAAATGACATCAAACTCAGTGTCACTGACTATTTTTCAATTCATCATCTTTGTCTCTCAAGCTCTCCCTTTCACAGTTTTCCTCTGTTGCTAATGCTCACTTTGTTGCTTTGAGACTGACATTACACCTCCATCACATCATCAGCTTCAGAACAGATCAGGAGGGATGAGGCTCTCGCCTGAAGCATAGCTGTGTTTTTAGTTCTGCCCTGAGACTGTCATACAGCAGGTGTGAAGACAGCCTAAACACAAGGCATCTTTGGTCTTAAGTGATGCTTTTCAATAACAGCAGCTCTATTCTTCTGTACGTCTTGGTTCTTAAACCACCAGAGCTGATTCTGCCCAGTAAGGATGAGATTTATTCTTCCTTCCTTTGTGTTTCTTCAGTAATTAATACTAATTATGTTTTTCATCAGCTGTCAATTCTAGAATGGCAGGAAAACTTTGGAAGCAGGAGTGAATCTCACAGAAGTACAGAAAAAAGAGACATTTAAAGAATGCTGAAAAATTTTGGCAGAGGCACATTTTTATTGTTCATTATTTCAACCCATTGTCTTACAAGAGGATAAGTTCAGCATGGTGAAGTCTAAGGTGCTACACAGCTCCCTTGCTTGGCTTGAGCTCCCCTTCCTACTGGCAGTTTGCTTTCCTTCTGAACAACTCGCAAAAGCTTGGCTCTAAACTGATGACAAGCCTGATGTCTGGGCTTGCTGGTTGGACATTCCAGCTTTCCCTAAACACCAAAGAGTTAACCTTCCTGGAGTGGTTATTATGCCTCTTCAGAAACCCAAAGCTTCAGGCAAGAAAGCAGCCACAAGTGCTTTTTTTCTTGGGATTGTTTCCAGTTCTTTATTTTCATGAATATCATTCCAGGCTCAGTGTAGGGCAGGCTGCACAGGGACCCTTACCATATTGAACTCCTTGACAATAAACAGACAAGGTGGCCTACACTGTTCAAGCAGAGCTATTTTCCTGTAAGGTCATGTTTTCCACACCAGAAGAGATCATTAGATCACCATGTATTGTAGTAGATCGGTTTGAATACCTGCACAAATGTACTTACTCTGTAATGGTCTCACCTTCATTAAGTTACTACGATTGAACTCTTCAGCCAAAAAGGTTTTTTTCTCTAGCCTTCAAAATATTTTTGGATTTTTTTTTTCATATTACCCTTTTTTATACAGCCTTGCTCAAATGCAAATATCTGTAAACAGACAAAAAATTTGTCCACTGCTCTGCACAGTAAAAGCCCAACTTCAGTACCTACTCATTCTTTAACTAGAAATTTATGTAGGGTTTGTCCATCACTTCTTTAGTCTTATTTTACAATTGTGTCCCAAAACTTACCCTGCTCAAGCAGTTGTGCCCTGATCAGCAGAATCAAGAACTTTTCCCTTAGTGAAGAAAATTACAGAACATACTGAAGAAAGGGAAAGAGAAGGAAAGAAAATAGACTATTACCCTGGTAAAATGATGACAGTGCATGGGAAGGATTGACATAAAAGAGCAAAAAAAAGTAGCTTTCTTAGAAGTTAAGCAGTCACGAGAAAAGCTATTTTCGCTGCCATTTGAGAAAGGGACTTCTGAATTTAAAGAATATTGCAATAATCTAGTTATGTGATTTAAGACGAAATAGAAAGCTAAAGTATATGTTGTCACTTTTTTCTTTAATGAAATGCTACACTTAAATGTCTTCATTTGAAAATAATCTGTATGTGGGTTTTTTTAAAAATAGCATCAACTTGGTAGTTAGAAAAAAAAGGTTCACAGTGTGCTTACGGCTGATTGAATCTGGAGGTTAGCTAAAATGTTATCTCTGCTTGTCAGTCCAGCACTGCTGTTGAATGCAATCGCCACAAGACTGCAAATGCTACTCATACCTTTTTGACTTCAGAGTTTAAGAAAATTTACTGGCATATGGAATGCTTTGTTAAAGGAAGAAATTGAGAATACAAGTGCATGTTTTTATTTATTAAGAAAAGCATAGAATTCTATTTCCTCGCATACAAAGAATCAAAGAATTTGAGATGGTTAATTTCATCATAATCCCAGGCCTCTTCTGGCTTTCAGATTTTTCTCTGTGTTGTTTCTCAGGATTAAACTACTAGTGCCCTGTCTTCATCTCCCCTTGACATAATTTCCCAGCTTCACCTTGCTGCCTGTACTTTTTTAAACACCTGTTTTGAGGGCAATGATAGCCCAGTTTTGGTGGAGACTCATACTCTTGTAACTACCTAATTCTAGAAAGCAGCTCTATAGCTTTTTATAGCTATTTTGGATTGAGGGTGACTTAAAAAGACTGAATCCAAATTCTAACTTCAGGAACACCCTCTACAAGAAATTTTCACAAATAACCCATGCCTCAGGCTGTTATTTTGAGGCATCACAATTTTACTTTCAAAGAGCAGGTCCCGAATGCATTTCTTCATGGGCAATCCACAAACTGAGCTGCAGATTTATTTGGGCCATAATACACCAAGTGGCACTTTTCAAGCACATCAGTGCAACTGGCCACAATTCATCCAGACTATTACTAACTCCCACCTGCGCTTGTTTCCAGAAGCCCTGAGAAAAAAAAGCAAAGGAATAGGCAACTATTGCATGCAAACAACGTGGCTGATCTGCGCTACTGTATCACTACTGCATGGTACGCTCAATGCTTTAATGAGCTCTCACCTCCCGTCTGAAGCACATGAAGCCAGCTAACACTTGTCAAAGCCGGCCAATCTAGGAGGGGCAGCTCCAGGCCATGCTCAACTTGCTCGGCACAACACCAGAGGAAAGGAGCAGCTCAGTTCAAGGAAACCTCATTTGAATTGCTGACGGGATTTTCCATCATCTTCACTTACACCTCTTGAAAGAGCGTTTGGTTGAGACATTCTAAAGGACAATTGGCAACACACACTTTGCGTCTGTAAATAAGTTGTTTGAGCATGACAGAAATTCACACTGAAGAAAAGTCACCGTTAAACTGCCAGAGGACACATATAAATCATCTGTAAATTAAAACATAGAATGACAAAAACTAAGAATGAAATCCATTTCCTCAACCAAGAAGCAGTACCACAGAGCCAGGAGAACTTGAGCCAAGCCGAGCTTCCATTGCAATTAACCATGGAGTATTTACAATCTGGAAATGCAAAGATTATGGCTATAGAACAAGGCATACAGGACTTTTCAGAGCAGTAATTTCTCAGAGAAACTGATCTTGAGACAAATACTCTTTCTTAATTACTTTAAATTATTTTTTCTTCTGTGTAATGTTATTTAGGTCACCTGAGTATATTAAAACAGTCAAAGATTTACAGTCAGATGTAATTACATCAAACTTTCCAAGGGATTTCCAGTTGTTTTCTGGAATTGATGCATAGCATAAGGATAGCTGTCTAGAGTTTTGTACATCATAGCATTTTTATACATGTTTGCATTTAAATGTGGTCTATATAAAATACAGGCATTTCAGATTTAACTTGCATGCTATTTTACAAAGGAAGAAGCCCAGAAGTTCCAGTTATCTGACGGTTTGGACATTGAATTCTGAAACATGTTATTGCTTTAATTCCAGACTAACGTGTTTCATAGCCAAAAACAGGGGAGAGGCATTGTCTAACTTTTTATTTCAGAGGGTTTTTTGGGGGCTTTTTTTTTGCTTATGGGCCCAGTATTGAGCTTTACCAAGTGTCTTGAGTTCCTTTAGGCATGGTGGGATGGCAATATGCATTCTTCTGTGGGTTCCAGCCTAAGGATTATTTTGCAATTGAACAGGGCATTACCCTTGAGTAGCCTTTGGTTGAACTTTATTTTGGAAGTGAACCGCAATATTTTCCAGTATTGGGATAGGTGAGGTCGAAGCAGTTTTCCTTCTCCACTTGCTACACAAAGACAGCTAAAGCACAGCCACTGCAATTAGGATGAGATACTACAACAAGGATATAGTGGCTCCTTCACTCTCTGAGATATGTGCACAGTGTTAATAAAATAAATCTTGCATATCTTATGTGTTCAATGTTTCCTTGCTGGCCCTCCCCATCTTTCCGATGCCATCACTCAGAGGAGCACTGTCTCCAAGATGAAGGAAGAAGCTTTCTGTAAGTCTCAGACACAAGGAAATTTATTTTACTTTTCCACAGGTCCTTGCAAGTGGCTAAAGCTGTTTTCAAGATGTTAATACATTTTCAGGATGTCAATTAAAAAAACCCAAAAACTTTTGAGGCCTTCAATCTTTGTGTTTTTCAAATCCTGACCCTAATAACTATCTCTTCCGCGATGATGGAGTTATTTTTTTTTTATACAGGGAAACAAAATATTGGTATGGGGCTTTTAGATACATCATTGTATCACAGATACCTAACAGGTCTCAGTCTTGGGAAAAGCACTAAATTGTTCCCTTTCTCTTAAAGCATTTCCTGTGGAAACTCAAACTCCATCAGGTAAAGCGAGCAAAGTGTGGGGGGCATTATAAAATATGGCTAATGGGCCTTTTATCTTATTACCTATCTGCATGTCTTTCCCTTGTTATTAAAACCATTAAAATCATTTAAATATCCTCATGAGAGCTCTAAGTTTGTGTCACCTAATGCAACAAACTCTTGTTGTGACAAAGTTTCCTACTTTCCCATGAGTCCATTCTTCTCGAGACAGCACAGTTTAGGTGATACAGCTTGTGGATGCCCATGGATTCAGAAAACAACTACCTCCTTCCAGACGTTTGCGCCAAAAGGCAAACACAGCACTAAGTATCATCACCATGAGAACAACAGCAACTGCGTTGGAAAAGAGGAAGGAGGAAGTCAAGCAACAGAGAAGGAAACATAAGGATTTTAAGACCTTTCCTGGGAGGAATGGGCCTTCCGCACTCACCACGGCAGTTTTGGTGCGAGGAGCTGCCTCCTTTCCAAATGCCACACAGAATCTGTTATTTTGTATCTGGCAGAGGCTGTGAAATCATACTTCTGCGATAATATATTTAAGAGAAACACAACAAACTGGTAACTGAACAGGTGACAAGGAGAAACCAGTCTTCATATTGCATTGTGTTTTATCGAGTGCCCATGGGCAGAGGCCTCTTTTAAACAGGCCTTAAAGAGCATTCAAAACAAAACATCCAAACCAGATCACCACAAAGGTGCATATGTTTCTGTTTTTAACACTTTCCACGGACAGCATCATCCTGAAGTTTGCCAGAGGAAGCCGAAGGAGGGTCTTGGACAGAGCCCAGAGACCAGGTATGCGGGGGGAGAGGAAGCAGCTCCCGGTGTCTGTGTGCGTGTGCGTCTAATGAGACACCTGCCAGCTCTTCACAAACGAACCTTGTGTTCACGGAGCTCACTTCAAAGAACTACTTTAAATGCTGAAAGAACTACATCGATTTTATAAAAACAAACTTGCATATGTCTCAGAAAGAACTGTCTAGGTGCTTGTCTCATACCGAAATCTTTAGAGCATAACAACAGTTACGTGCGTTGCCATATTTACCAGTTATCCCAGATTTCTAAATCCACGGCTTTGGCTGGAGTCCTGGCCGGCTCCCGGGGGCGGACAGCAGCCGTGCCGGGAGCGGGGCTGAGGGGGCGGGCGGGAGATCTCGCCTCAGTGTCCGTCCCGGTCCCTCAGGAAAGCATCCGGGGCTGCCCGGCCGTGCGGTGGAAGAGGGAGCGGGCAAGAAGTGCGCGGGGTGAGAAAGGAGCAACAGGAGAACGTGTAGAGGAAGAAGCGCTGCCGGGGCGGCGGCGGGGGCGGCTCGGCTGCCCGACGGGCGGCGGCCGCCGGCGGGGGTGGCGGAGCGGCCTGAGGGGCCGCGCCCGTTCCCGCGCGCGGCCGCCGGGGTCCCGGCGCTGCCGCGGGCCCTCAGCGCGGCGCGGCCGCGGCGCTGGCGCCGCTCCCCGTGCCCCGGCGCCGCGGCAGCTGCGGGCAGGGCGGGGCGCCGGCGGGGCCCGCGGCGGCGGCGGAGGGGCGAGGGGCGGCGGCCGGGCCCTCGCCGCGGGGCAGGACGGAGCGGGCCGCCCGGCGGAACTCCTCGCTGCGCCACGTGTAGAGCAGCGGGTTGAGGGCCGAGAGCGAGCAGAGCAGCAGCCAGCTGGCGGCCTCCAGCGCCGGCGGCGCCGGGCGCAGGAAGAAGCCCAGGAGGCTCACCCAGACCAGGGGCTGGGTGCCCAGCAGGAACACGCAGCAGAGCAGCAGGACGGAGACGCTGCTGAGGCGGCGCTGGGCGCGGCGAGGCGGCGGCGGCGCGGCGGGAAAGGGCAGCTGGTGCAGCAGGTGGAAGTTGAGGACGCTGACCCGCTTGGCGCTGCCCCGCACCCGCCGCACGATGCCGAGGTAGCAGTGGAGCAGCAGCGCGGTCTGGCCCAGCACGGCCAGGGCGAGGAGCAGGGCGGTGTAGCGAGAGCTGCCGTCCGACTGAGCAGAGCCCAGGGTCCAGAGCCCGGGCAGCAGCGGGACCGGGAGCAGGGCGAGAGCCCAGGAGAGCCCGATCATGCAGCCCGTGTGTCTCCGCTGGTAGAGGGCCTGGTACACGCTGGGCAGCTTGGTGATGAGCACGTACCTGTTGAAAGCCACCAGCAGGTGCGAGGCCAGGGAGACGGTGAGGCCGAGGCCCAGGAGCCCCCCTCGGAGCAGCCGGTACTCCGCCGAGCGAAGGGAGGAGGAATTGGGGGGCAGCAGCCCCAGCACAGCCTCCTGGGGCATCCACAGGGCGCACACGCTCAGGTCTGCCGCACAGCCGTTCACGATGAAGGCATTGCTGGTTGTCTGCAGCTTCTTGAAGGAGAAGACTAAATAGATGACCATCACATTGGATAAAGTCCCTGAGATAGCTAAGACTGCATAGAGCAGCGACAGAAAGATGCGGGTCCCGGAGGAGTCCTCCCAGAGCAGCAGCAGAGGCGAGCTAGCACTCCAGGAAGAGGCGTTGGGCATCTCGCTGAATGCAGCTCAGTTTTGACTTTGCCCTGTAAATCCCATCCTTGTCTGGGTCAGAAGTTCTGCTGCAGGAGTCTTCACCAAGCACACGGGAGGCTGTGCAGCTGAGGGACTCTAAGGCAGGTTTCAGTCATACAAGCTGTAAGGTCCAGAAAATGCTATTTGCAGTAACGATCCAAAAACTAGCAGTGTCCAAGGCAGGTAGGCAGCAAGAGTCCACGGATTGTACCTGGTGAAGGTGGGTCCGTAGGGAGGCAAATGGCTGTTGGCAGACCGGAGCACGACTGAGGTTTCTGTAGCTGTGAGAACAGCAAAAGCAGCAGCACCTTGCAATCGGCAGCAGAAACGGCAGCAACTGATACAAAGCTTTGCAGTTTCTCCTGTGCCACAGTACGTACACTGTATATCATTCCAAGAAGATTCAGCCCTTCCACTCTTCATGAATTATTCAGCAGATTTTCAACTTGTTAAATGAAGAGAGAAAAAAAAAAAAAAAAAAAGCCAAACCCTATCATGCTCCAGAAATACGCCAACTACACAGTCTGACTCTTCTCCCTGCCTTACCAGTCTTCTGGGTCTAATCCATTTACAAAACTTTCATTTGAAGCAAGGTTTTAAACCAGTACCAGTCACTTCTGTCTGAAATACAGTCCATAAAATGTAGAAATTCCTCTACTGGATACTCAGTTTTTAACAGATTTTTTTTTTTCTGATCTTATTTTTGTTAAGAGAACGCTCAGTATGCTTCTGCAATTTTAGTTAATTTTAGAACTGGTCTATAATAACAATATACTTTCCAAATGAAATCTTTCCAACACAATAGATACAATCCTTATATGACAGCACTTACTTGCAGAAGCTGGTTCTCAATTTGGACATTTTACATCTCTTCAAAAACCTCAGCCTGTCTCAGCTCCCAGGAAATCCTGCATTGCTACCCTGCCAGAGGTGAACACTGTTGGTGAGCACACAGATAATGCACAATCGGTGTAATATTTGAAACGGTCTCACTCCAAAGTTAGTCCTGGAGAGATGAATAACAGCTCATGAGGTGGACTAAAAAATGCTTCAAGAGTATTCTCGCAGATGGAGAATAATTAGTCATGGGATTCTCCCACGAACTCTACCCTGCTTTACTCAAGCAGGGACAAAATGTTAACTGTCCTTAACCTGGACAAGACTTAATAAGAAACTCAGTAAGAGAACTTAACATTTATTTGAAACGCTTTTCAGATACAGAATGCTGGTTAATTTTGTGACAAGCTTAAGAAAAAAGCTGCTTTTGCAGGTAGGTTAGAGGCTACAGAGGCAAGCACTCACAGCTCGTAAGGTATTTATTATCTGTACCAGAGACCTTCATAAGGCATTTTTAGATATTGTTAAACTCCTGATGCTAACAAATGGCAATACTGAAATAATATATTAGGAGGTAGTTACAGTTGCAATATACATATTTTCAAGTTAAAAAAGTTAACTTGTGTGGGTTAATGGATGTTGCAATACAGCACATCTTTTATTTGACAAAAATGCTCATGTTAACAATTGACAGAAATATTGATCCAAAGGTGGATTTGTTACAAATGTACATATCTATGTTCACTTTTAATTAATTAGATGGCTCGTGTGCTTAAGGTTAAAGACGTACCTCAGTGATTTACTTGATCAGGCCCTTAATTACCATATTTTTTGCCTGCCGCACTTCACAGTGTAGATCTAATCAAGTGTCAAACCTTTTGAGGCCTTTCATTGTTTAGCTGTCAGTAAAGAACAGTTATTATAGAAACTAAAATCCTCCTCTTTCAGCAGTACTGTAATTGAAAAATAGTCTCTGAATTTGTAACAAGAAATATCTCCCTAACTGAAAAGCTTTATAAAGCATACTTTAAAAGAGATGATGTTGATGAACTGTTTCATAAGATGTTAGCCACAGAATAATAAGCCCAGTAGAGACCTTTATATTTATTTAATCCATCCACTCATGTTTTTAGACATCTTGTGTGCTACAGCTTGTTCTCCCAGAACCAGATATATTCATATTTGAAGGAACAGAAACGGTAGAGTTCAAGGACAAGTGAACACAGGATATGAAAAGAATTTCAGGCTATTTCTTAAAAGCTACAAGGTTCTAGAAGACCTTCCTGACCTTTCAGCGCTCCGTTGTTTTTTTTTTTGTTTGTTTTTTTTTTTTTTTTTTTTTTTAAAGTTGATTGTTGCACAATACTGACTTATTTATGAATAAATGAAATCTAAAAAAAGTTGTACATTGTTGCTGGTATTTATGTATTTCATCTAATAAATCAATAAAAGCCTAGAAAAAGGCCAAGGGAGAAGATGATTCCTATGCACTAGAAACCTTTTAATTAGCTGTCCTTCCTGTGTATTATTTACTCTGCATATCCAAATCACCATCCATTATTCACCCAAATGCAGTGGCAGAAGCCTTTTGTTATCTTTTTAGATCAGAGTGTCACCAGGATTTGGGCAACTTGGAAAGCATCTGTTCTATTCTCAGCTTTCCCATTCCTTTAGAGTGGCTGTGTAACAGTTACACTCTGTCCCTATCTATTGCAAGAGAGGCTGACAGGAATATAAAGCACTAATAAATAACAGACAAATAATCATGTAAAGCAACAAATTTGCTGAAAAGCAGCAACGGAGTTAAACAAATGTTAGAACGATTTGTGACTAGTTTTAAATTGAAGGAAGGAAAGACAAGAAGCTAAAGAAAACTAAAGTGTTTAGAGTCTTGTGCACAAAGAACCTGCTGGTGGTGGGACTAAGAGACCCGGCTGCACAGGCAAAAAAGTCTTACACCTGTAACAAGGGGCCTTACCCAGGAAGGATTCCTCAATTCAGACACAGCTTTGAAATTACTGTATTTTGAAATATAACCTCATCATCATAATATCAACATGTTGATTAAATACCTGGCATTACAAAAAGCAAATAGAAGAAGGTTTAGAGAGATTGTTAAAGAAGGTTATTTATCATGCTAACGGTGCTTTGCAATGTCATCCTACTTTTAAGTACATTACATGGTTTATAGGAAGGAAGGTGATTTTGAAAAGTTATCTTCAATTAGAGATCAAATAATCAAAAGATCTAAGAAAAAAACCAAGAAACAAGGAAGCTGGCTTATACAGGCATTTTATTATCAATTAGCTGTATATATATATATATCTACATTTCAAAATTAATCAGTATTTTATTAAGGAAAACTATTTATAACAAAGTACATGAGAAAATTCTTTGAGAGGTAGAATTCCCTTACCATTAATCTATAATTCATATACAGTATATTGTATATATATGCACACACATATGCTACTTTGTGTGTATGTTACATATACACAGTTGCAAAAATGTACAGTATTGCATGTAAATTTTATTCAGTGATTTTGATTTTTATAGCTGCTCTCAGTGTTGCTTTTTAACACTTTCAGTACAACTTTCCATAGCAGTTTGTGATCTGATTCTTTTAAAACATGATGTAGCACTTAACTTCAGTCACAAAGCAAATGCAGGGTGTTCACAGCTCTCCAGGAACAAAGACTAACAATCCAACTAAATTTTATTTTCAAGTTCCTGCAGCTATTGGAAAAACAAACAGGTAACAAATCCGTTTTGTTTTTGTCTTATACAGGAGGGGCAAATCAAGTCCTCATAGCTGCTTATATTCTTTTCCTTACCATGCACTTTTAAGTTCTGAAAATTTGACACATTATTTTAGTACCTCCCTGTAACACCATTTCATCCTAAGCCTCGTTCCTAATCACATCTGACTGAACTGTACATTCCAGAGAGTAAAGAGCATCTTTGCTATGACAACTTTCCAGCATACAGGAGGCTACCTCAGCTATTTGCTTAACAACAAATATAAAGATTTATGAAGCATCCAATTGACAGGTAAAATTTTATGTCCAACACTTACTGCTCGTTGCTACGGAAATTGTACACATACTGCCAAATGCAGGTTAAAAGCCTGCAAGTATGCAGTGCCACCTAATTCATTGTACATTTTTATCAACTTCCATTTGGTCTGCCTTCATTTTTGCAGCATATATTGCATAGCAAAAGTTAACATCCTACACTGAAAACAAATCCTTTAAGACAAATTGAAAGAGTGTTAATTGTACAACTGAGTCATCACATAAATTACCTTTTTGTTGCAGTAAGAGATGTAATTGCATCACATCTCAACAAATATTTTCCCTTTATTTTTCTTTCAGTGTTTCCTTAAGAAACATTAGCAGCCAGAAGTGGAAAGCAGACTATGTATCAAGTGCTTTTAGTAGATACTGCAATAACAAGTCTCTCACTAGTTAGACTTCCATCAAATTACCAGAAGACCAGTTAGTAAAAAAGTAAATTACATTAGGCTCTAAGCAATAATGATGGACCCATAAAACAAGAAAAATCTCTTGTTCATAAAAAAATTTATATCTTTGATAAACATGTAAAAATTCTTTAAAATACACATTTTTGTAGCAAAGTAGACCCTAAATTAAAATATATTCTAGTTTTTACATGATTTTTATATATAGTTTACCAAAATATTCTCTTAATACATATTTTAACACTGTACACAAGTTAATAAATGTCTTAATGAAACTCATTAGAAATATATTCAAGCTGTCTCAACATAAAAAATTTAAATTTGTATATAATATAGGGTAGCAACTTCCATAAATTCAACTTCAGTGCATTTGCAGTAGTCATTATCAATAAATTTCTGCCTGTTAAGAAGTCTCCTCTTGGTGTTAAGGTTTTAATACATCTTGTATTGAAAGTTCCTCCTTTTAACCAGCAGCTTCTTTTCTTCAGTTCTCCATCATGAAGGACATCGATTTGAAGAGCTCAGCAGGTTTCACCAAAGCAGCAAGGCTTTAGTACTGAACATACTCAGACTGAAGGGACTGTGCAGAGAAGAAAAACTGATTAAAACTCACTGGACAGGTTTTATTTATATATAACATGTATTTTTCACCTAAAGATTAGAGGAAGGACAGAAAGGAGAAAAATAAACAGAGTTGGAGGGGGACCTGAATCTCTACATAGGTAAAGATGAATAAAATAGAAGAAATTAAAATCTGAGTATAGTGAAGTCCATCAACTTTCCTGTATCTACACTTACTTTTCCAAACCAGTTTCTTGAGATTCTTAAAGAAAGCCTTACAAGTCCTCTAAAATACCACTGCCACTGTAATTGAATTGTTTCTATTTATTCTGAATGAGAATCCAACTGCTACTGTAAAAGTCAGCTTACTTTAGATGCTGATTCAGACAATGATATAGGAAAATGTGATGTAGCTCATTGAGGAAAAAAGCTACATCAGTAATCACAGATGGATAAATTTATGTATTATTACCAAAACCAGATGAAAATGAAGCACTGCAAGTGGCTCATCTGGATTAGTAGCAAGTCAGTATAATTAGGAGAAAATCATAACCTGCTCTACTGTATTTATATACATTTCTGTTTCTATTGAAGTCTAAAATTTTATTACAAACTGATTAATCAGCTTAGACAGTATCCATTTTATTAGCTTTTATACAGATGTATTGAAGAAGTCATTGTGATGAATATAAGTCTTGTACAGTGATGAGCTGTCCCAGATTAGTACAGTTATAAATAAATAGCAAATAAAATCCCCAAACATATTTTAAAAGTGCATCAAGTCTTCAGAACTAGAGAGAACTACTGGAGACCAACATGACTTCTAAGGACTGGACCCTCACAGCCTTCTCTTCCACTATTCCTAACTAGTCATTACAGAAAATGCTCT
This sequence comes from Hirundo rustica, assembly GCF_015227805.2. NCBI lineage: Eukaryota > Metazoa > Chordata > Aves > Passeriformes > Hirundinidae > Hirundo > Hirundo rustica. The sequence goes on from NC_053458.1 coordinate 19,137,752, forward strand.
TTGGCACCCATAGTGAAACCTGGGAGTAGAAATGCATAATACATTTATATATACACCTTCATAGCTCTAACTAATACCACACAACTACTTTCCCCCTATATTTTAAGTCTCAGTACGTATTTTCCAAGTTGTTTTTTAAATGCATTTTCACATCTTGAAGATTTGAGACCATCTGGATATTCTTCCCTAGGTAGAAAAAGTGCTGTCAGCATTGAGATTTGAATACCACTGACTACAAAAAGGTGTGGTTTTAGTAAGAGGAAGGCAGAAGGTACAGCCCTCCATTAATGAACACTTGAAACTTCTCCTCTCTTAATGATCCTCAAAGGCTTCTCATTTTCAGAAGTGCGTTTTAACAACTGGAAAGATGGTTACACTTAATTAGCGCAGTATTTGAAATGGCTCCATCAAAACTGAATCCCGAGTAAAGCTGATTAATAAACATTTTAAAAAAGGCATGAAATGTAGTTATATACTCTCATATGTTAGATTAATTTAAGCTTGGACAGATGAAAGATGACCAGAAAGCACTGCATGCTCTTAAAACCAGGCAGTTAGTTACAAAGAACTGAGAATTCAGCAGACAGCAGGAACCAGGAATTCTACAACATTATTTCAATGAAAAAAACGAACTATAAATTAAAGATTCTGAAGTTAAACTGTAGTTCTTAAAATTGTTAGTAATCCAAGTTACAAAAAAATATGAGGGGAAAAAAAACCAAAATCAAGATATTTTTTCCTGTTTGGAAACAGGATAGCATATTTTGGTAATTTTCATCACAGACGGGTAGGCAGAGTTCATTTGCTTTCAAATGGAGAAATATGTTTTTCAGTATGTTCCCACCCTCATCATAACGCCACTTCGAATCCCCATGATTTCTTCCTAATGTCTCCAAGTCTTTTCTGAATAAAGGGAAATAATTGAATCTAAACAGAATTTTTTTCAGATTAGTCTATGACTTCACATAAATTTCTATCACTAAAAACATGGTGATAGTTGTAGCAACTGAGCTATTGTAAAGTATACAGACTCACATTTGAGTTTGAAAAATTTAAATACAGCAGGAGAGACTTGTTTTGAGGGTTTTTTTGTGTTTTCAGAGAAGTAATTTGTGCTCTTAAATAATCTCTTCACATGTCTGGAGAGATTGACTGTAAAGTTTCAAAGCCTGTAATTGTGGGGTTTTTTTTCTTTTTTCTTTTAAATCTTTTGAGGAGTTTTCTATTTTAAAAGTTACATTTGCCATGACTCAAAGTATGGCCTATGCTTCTGAAAGCTTTGTTAAAAACAAAAAAAAACCCAATCCATTTTTCCAAGTAATTGTCTGGATTTAACAAAATCTTATTTAATGCAGAGTAAAAACAGAAGGGAAAAAACCCCAAGAAAATTGACTGCTGAATTGCAAAGATGAGAGTATAAAATCAGTTAATGGAGAAGAAATCTCAATGTGGTCTCATGGCATGTCAAGCTTGCCCTTTTATACCCAAGTAACGGACATTTAAACAAAGAACTAAGAATTAGAGCTTCACTACAGTTAAGGATATCTAATGAAGTTTATGCTGAAACCACTGCTGAAACATCACTTCCATGTTTCTTCTGCAAGAGGAGGCACAGAAAGGCTCCCAGAAGAGAAAATAAGCACCAAATACTGGAACTGTATTTGCAGACATGTGACTGCAGGACCAAGCCAGCCTGAATTTGAATTCTGTTTCAAGACAGAATAACACCCTATAGCATTTAGGCCTATTTGTTAGGATTTAAACATGCCCCTTCCCCAGGTAATTGCAAAAATGTAACATCAGTTTTTTAAATTGTCCATCGACTCTCCCAAAACGTTGTTGCAATAGGAGCGTTGCTGCAGGCAAGAACTACTGTGAATGCACAAAAGCCACAGCATGCATTAGAGAAAATGCACACACGTGAAGCGATCCTGTGGGTCTGTTAAATTTACACAGCAGCAAGATGCACTAGTGTCTGTCTGGTTTTTGCAAAGCCTGTCCTATCTTTGTTCATGATAAGTTCTTATTAAGAAAAACCATGCTACAGGTAAAGATGGTGTATATGAATTTTAAAACACTGCCAACACTTCTCAATTTTTTGGCAATGTTTCCATCTTGCCAGTTTCCATGACAGCTATAGAAGCAAAAGGTGACTCATCTTAAGACTACCCAGTTACATATTCTCCAACAGAAATACATTTTAAAGAGCAATGTTTGGATTTAGAACTATTGTAAGAAAAAAGCAAAAATCTTATAGCACTACCTTAAGTGTGATTATAGTTGAAGAGAGTAATTCTGCAAATGGTTATTGTGAGAGATTCTGTTTGATCAAAACATGCACTTTGTAAAATAAAGTATTTATTTTATTTGACTGGAACAGCAAGTTTTCCTTTTCTTTGAAAAATCAAGCTTTTCTTCTAGCTCATCAGCATAAACATGATAAAGAGGATTATAAGCTTGCACTGATGAAGAACAAAAACCATTAGAGAAAAATACATGTCTGACAACAATAGTTATAGCCATGGTTATTTTTTATTCTTCCTTTTTGTTAAGTGGAACGTGGAACAGCAGTATTAATACTGTTTCATTGCTAAACACTGGGGGAAAAAAAAAAAAGATCAGTGAATAACCTTCTCTTCCATACTGCAGGAAAAACTCACTAATGAGTTTAGTGAGCATAAACTAGAACTGAAAAATTTCTGTCCTAGCCATCTCAAAATGCTTCTGAATTACTCGTGTTAGCAGAGATAGACAAGTAAGAGTGATAAGGTGATTTTATAAAATAAAAGTACTGCAGGATTACAGCTGGTTATTTTGATATCTAACTCAGGGAAGGGAGATTCTGGCAATTAAGGGAAAGGAAATTAATCAGGATCATTCTCATCTTTGATGAGCTAAGTGAATAAACAAAGCACCGGGACATGGAATAGACTTCTGTCAGGTACATCACCTGATGTGCTCCAATTAGAAAGAACACAAACGCTGCAACAAGCCTAGGCTGGGCTGTCACGATTTCCAAGTAATTTCAGCATCTAAAGCAGTGAAGTGGAAATGATTAAACAGAATTCTGTTTTTAAAAGAATTCTACCAGAACTAGTAGCTTGATACTACTCCATTTTGCTAATGAGCTTCAGACCACTGGTAAGTGCCACCAAAAGCAAAACAGCTGCATCTCAGGGGCTGAAATGATAAGGAAAAAACAATCTTCCTTGGTGGGTTAATTGATCCCAGAAGAAGAGGGGAGAGGAAGGAGGAAAAAAAAAAACCCACAAAAACGCAACAAACCAAATAAAAAGAAGAGATGATGCTTTTCCACAGAGTTCCACATGAAAAAATATAAAAAAAATCCCCAACCAAACCAAAAATCCCCTGAGGAATGCAGGACATGGGACATAAATAGAAGAAATAGAAGTCACTATCATCAGTGGCAGAAACTCTTGTTTTCTATTTTTCCCTCCCCCTCAGCTCCCAGTGCATTACACTCAAATAAAATAAAAGAATCTATGTATTCATAAGCAGGATAGCACCAAGTAGCAGCTTTCTGGACCAGAAAGATTTTAAATAGCTAAAGAACTTAAACACTTTCCAAAAGGAATTTTGAGCTAACTTAGCTTATTAAAAGAAAATCAAGTTCAGATGAGCAGCATGAGATATCACCACAACAAGAAAAGATGATAACAAAGGATTGTAACACTGACATAATAAAGAGATACAGAAAGTTTCAGGTTAAAAGTGAAATAGTTTTAATCATGACTGTTCAATCAGTGGGACTGACCTTTCAGAAAAAATATGTTGTCTTCAAAATAAACCATCTGTATTTGCCAGTGAGCTGCCACCAGATAGAAATCATTCAGAGATGAAATGATTTAAAAACCTACTCTTGACTTAAACCTCAGGACATCCCAGTAATTGTGCATAAAATGGTTAACAATTTAGTGCACTTCTCTGTGACTGGGGGAGATGCACAGGGCTACAGGGTACATTTAGAAGCAAATGCATTAATCAGAACACATCTGAAAAATATCCCAAACACTTTTTAGCCATTATTATATTGGAAGAATATTACTTCACAGGTAAATCAGAAACATGCACTTTGCCATGTAGACTTTGCATGGCACGGCTCTTGCTAAGAAATGCTGCTTCTCACATCATAGCATATAATATATAAAACAGAGCATTTTTAGCTCACCTCACTCTTCAGAGAAGACTGGAGATAGAAACTTGTTTGAATATCTTGCTGCATTTGACTGTGTATAACCTCTATTCCTCAGGAGCAAGCAATATCAAGCCAAGAACTATTCAAAGGCTATATCCTTTATAACCCTTATATCCTCCCATGCATTACTAAGTCATTAAAATAGGTAGGAAGAAAATTAAAGATATTAACACGGAAGAATTGTGCATTATAGAAAGGCTTTTGTTCATTAGAAATGTTTTCCATTCAACCTAAAACTTTACACTTATGCCTAAGATACTTCACTTAAATCAATGTTTTAAGTCACTTAATAGTTCTACTGCAGAGACAACAATTAATTTCCTTCTTCACTGCAATGCACAGAGCTGTAAGCACCTCTCTGCTGTCAACATGACAATTTCATTAATTGCTCTGTTCTTCTTCCTTAAACTATACAGTACCCTGCCTTCCTTGCTTTTCTCTCTTTCTCTAAGTCATCCTTACCAAAGAAAGAAAGGCACGCTCCAATTCTGGAAGACACATTGTAAACCACCCCGTCTCCCCACACAGGTTTGGGTCAATTTTTGTGTCAATGCCAACTGTGTCACACCTCGAGGGTTTATGAGATTTAGTAGAAACACAGCACTATCCTAGAATTTTGTAAATGTCTAGACACAAAAAACCCCAAAGTGTCACCAATACTTAATTTCCTGTCCTATGCTTATGGAACAAGCCCACTAACTTGGCTTTCACTGTCAAAAATAATTTGTAGCAGGAAGTTACTGCAACTACCTCTCCAAAGGAGGTGACAGTTCTTAGCTTTTACTATGTTATATTTACATTCAACCTTTTAAGCTGCTTGAGGAAAACAGGCTTACTGTTTCTATGATGCTTTACATTTTCATTTGGTACCCTTGTAAATTCTGACCTATTGTGAATGATGTCAGCTTATTTTCATGACTAACTCATATTACACTTACAAGGAGTTTCTTCCCCTAAGGGTGTTGCATGTAAGTTTACATGCACATACTTTATGCATAATATATAGCTGCAAGTAAAATATGGGAAAAAACCCTCTAAAAATGCTGCTGGCAGCATATAGTTTACAAAAGAAACTATTGAAAAGAATGGGAATGGGCTGACTCTCCAAAGAATTACTGTTCAATACATTAAATATGAGACACTACTGAAAGTGAGACATTAAAAAAAAAAATAGCCAATTTACCATTATTCAGATGATTGACTGCTCTCACCCACTGTTGGTATGCTGACTTTTAGTTCCAGTACACTCAACAGGAGCAGAGGACTGAATTTCTGTAAGCATGTTAGATTAAAGAGTGGGAACACCTAAAAAGGATGACTTTCTAGAGCAATCAGAATGTATGAACAAATCAAACACTCATCTATGTATCTCAAACAAACATTCCTGCCTTGCTATACAGCTTTTCACCTCTCTCATCTCCATGCCTAAAGAAATTAAACAGAATTAGTTAAACAAGAACAGTCCTCTTGTCCTAGAACTTGTTTCATCATAGAAAAACTGTTATGGCTTCCATATCTCACTTAAAAAATCTCAATTATATGTAGTTTAATACAATCCCATGTAGTAGGGAAAACCAGTCAAATTAAAGAGATGAAGATGTGGCAACATTCAAGAACTCCCTTGCAAACAAGTTACTGCTGCTGTTTAAAGTGAAGTTTAAACTCAATTTTAAACTCAATGAAGAATAGTGATTCTAAGATCATGGAATATCAGAAATCTATTTCCAGATAAACTGTAGTGGATAAGAATATATATATATATATATATATATATATATTTTTTTTTTTTTTTTTAAACAAGGACTCTGAAAGCATCAAGTATTCTGAAGAGCCACTTTAGGTAAAGCAGATCCTTCCACAGTAGGAAGAACTCACTGAGTAAGAGAATGCAGAATCCCATTCCCTTAACTAACTTCAATGTTCTGTTTACCCAGATTAGGTTTCAGCCACACATGCAGTTTAATGCCACAATGGAACAATGAGATTTTATTTCCTCCTATCATCTGTCCTCAGACACAGCAATTCATCCTCCCAAGCTAAAAAGATGTGGCTTCTGAACTGTGAGTGGTGCCACATCCGAGCTGTTAACAAGAGGGTGGGTCCTCCACTTCTGCAGGAAGAACACTGCCCATGAATGACCTTTCTCAGGACATCCAGGTTACATGCAATGTATGTTATTAGCTGTTTTAAGACAGACTCACCACACTCAAAACCATTAGCAGGTGTAACACCACAACTTTCTTTATACTGAAACAATTTATCAGTGGTAAGGAAACAGAAGAGTGATGTGCAATACTCCGAATTTAACTTTACACAAAGCCAATTTTATTTCCACCCAGTAAAAAAAAAAAAAAAAAAACAACCAACAAAAACATCAGTGTCAGAACTAGTCAAGAGAGGCTGACAGGCTCCCTTAATCACAGGCAAAATCTGTGAAAAACAGTGTACTATTTTTTGTAATTAGTGGGCTATCAAATCCTTGGAAACCAGGTATTTTAAATTGGTTTTAGATTTATAGTGGTAGATATGATTATTTTTTCCCTAGAACAGATGAAGCTATTTCTAATTTCATAAATGAAGTTTCTCTAGTCTCTCCTCTCTGCATACTGGATAGAAACACTTTCAAGTTGCATTAGTTTATCTGAACATCCTCTTTATACAGACTCTTTTACACAGAAAAAGGGCACAAAATAAGCCCAAGGCAGCAAAGTTGTTGAGGAATGAAAGCTGCAATGCAAAACTATTAGAAATATTTTGCTTATACTACTTTCCACATTTGGTGTTAAAAATGGAGTAGGTTTCAAGTCAAAAGCACTGATTGTTCAAACAAGCCCTATCTTTAAGGATGTTCTACCTTCTGTTTACTATGATACATTCAAAGGCTTCTTACAATCCGTTACTGCACAAAGATGACGACACATAATGAACTTAGAGACAGTGTTATGGATAACTTGAAATAAAATCTAAAGGGTAAGAAGGTCCATAAAAAAGTTATCAGAAAAGATGCAAAGTTCAGGCACGATTTACTTTAATGAAGCTTCTATGTAATAGATGCTTAGAAGAAATGGAAAAAAAGCAGCTGAAATGATAGGTAACAGACAAAGGTGCTGTTCACAAACATTAGAGGGAGTTGGAGAATTATGCCGAGTTAAGATTTTTTTTTTTTTGCAACTGTTTTGCTCACAGAAGCAAGGAAGAAGAGCACCAGTGAGCTGCCTGAAGTGCTGTTGTGAGGGTGACTTACAGGAATGGACTCTGGTATGGTGCTGGAGGAGTTGTAAGGCCCATAAAGGAAGGCTGCTGCGTACTCATCTGCCACGGCGCTGTGCAAACTGCTTTGGCTGCTCAGGTTGTTGCCACTACTGCTGTTCCTGTTGTATAAGTTGTTGTTCAGTTCATGGTTTTTTCTGCGTGGCAGCTGCAAGCTGCCATTCAGGTGACTGGAGATATGGCTTACAGAAAAACCTGTCCTAGAGGACAATGATGTCATTCTGCTCTCATCATCATCTGAAGCAGCATACAGGTTCCCTAGAGAACTGGCTAGTCTGGAGTTTATGGAAACGCTGAATGGAAAACACATGCAGGGAAAAAAATATTCACAAGGTATGTAAGATATATACAAAAATGCAACAGACAAGTAGAACACTTTAGGTGACTAACACAGACCATTCTGAAATAATCTGTGTTTGCACATAGGTTCATTTTCTAGCTCCTAAGTAACTAATATCAGAATTCTTTGTAAGGACTTGGCAAATTTTGTTTATTCAAGCACTAGAGCATGGCCAACTTTCACCTCTGTCAAACGATACTCGCATGCAGGAGATGGTATTAAAATGTTTAAGCAGTGTCTGATTTACACTGAAGTACTTTGTGAACGTGGAATAGTTTAAGAACTCCTCCTCTGTTTCTTGCAATCAGTTTTGTTACACAAACCTTCAAGTAACCAAGAAGTAATATGACAAAGTTTGAGACTGGAAATCGGGTGTGCTGAAATACCTCAAGCTGGTTACTGTATTCAGAGAACTATTTGTGCACAGTTATTAAAATATCAATCATTCTGAGAGTCATTTAATATATATAATGACTTAGGACAATAGTAATAATGGAACTAAATAGTAATTAATCAAGGGTTCAATAAAAAAAATAATTACCTCTCAGTATTCTGAGAGTAATAGTATATGGACTTGTGGGAATATCTCCAAAACATCTATAAACAGAGATAAGTGAAAGAAACCTTAACAACCCACAGTGAGATGACACAATCTCAATAAAACTCTCAGATCAGTAGGATAGATTTTGGGTTTTGCTTGTTTTTTAAATCTGTAGGCAACCGAAGTTTAGCAAGTGGAACAGCAAATCACTGTAAGTAAATTTAAGTCTTCTTATAGCCAGAACAGCAAGTGCTTCATAGGCTGCAGATGTACTGACAACCACTGTAGGATACTGTAAGCATTTCTACCAAAATGAGAAGAAGAAAAAAAACCTTTTAAGGTTAGAGCCTGAGGACACTGAGAGCCTGCTTATTCTTTCTGCAGATGGTGAAGTAACTGCCACCACTCTGGAGGCCTTCAGAGGAGATACGGATCCTTCTGTGCTACCTGAAGTATTCAGTCTAAAAAGAATGCAGAGTTCCAGTGAGAAGCAAGATTTTATAATTGAAATATACATTTCCAACACATATAGTCTTTTAGTACATATTTTAAAAAGTGTGAATTCTCAGGTCTGAGAATTCAACAGCAAAAATTGAAGTTTGCCTGCTTAAACGTATTTTTAAAAACAACCTTCCAGATATCCACTCCAAGTATTTCCCCTGCTGCACCTTATTAAAAAGTTACAGGCCACTTTTCACCTTGATAATTTATAAGGCCAAGTGTCCATTTTTTAAGTTTTATCATAACTTTTAGAACTCTAAGTGTAAATTTGATTAAGAGTACTTTTTGAGCTTATAGAGCAAGTATGAATAGAAAACCTCAAATTTGTAGCTTTCATGAGGTCAGCATCATTTCCAAACGAAAATTTTCCCAGAGTTGCACAGAGCATGCAGCCCTTTCTTGGCTGGGATTCTTAATAACAAAATTCTCTGTGTGTTGATAATGAGTTGTATATATGTTACACTGGACTGCTCGAATTGTTACTATTATGGCTGTCCACACTAATTAATTAAAAAAATTAATCTTCGCTAACCCTAGATCAGGGGATACAACGATCAGACCTTAAAGGATGAAAAAACTTGGGTACAGATCTCCAACTACAAGCACAGAAGAAAAATGACATTGAGCAGCTTTAATTACACACCAAGAAAGGCTAAAGCATTAATTTCCAATGCTAGCCATCTGGAAAAGTCCAACTCAAAAATTCAGGTCACAAAACTGAAAAAAATGTGCTCTTTTCAGTATTAATGCTTGATACTGCTATAAATTTTGTCTTACATACTGTATGTGAGATTCAAAGGGGTAAGGCATGCAATTTGCAGGTGTTTAAAAACATTTGTTACCTGCCTATGCTCAGAAGTTTGAAATCACATCCATTGATTAGCAATGATACAAAACACTGAAAATTAAGACCCCAATCAAGTGATATACATTTAGAAATAGAATTTTAAAGTCAGTACCTGAATGGTTGTGAAATTGACCTGGTGTGCAGTTTCTTGTCTTGCAGCCTAAAGAAACAAAAGCAGCAATCTTTATCCAAGGATAAAAAAGCTTTCCCCTCTGCCAAATCACAGCTGTGTGTCTCTGGTTGGCTTAAAATATAAAAATAAGAGTTAGAATTATTGACAATCAGTGTTTTAATTTACAGTTAAAGAACAGAGTTACTTCAAGTTTAATTTCAAAGTTCACATTTTTACTAGTTCTGAAAAATTCTAAATTTCTGTAAGGAGTACAGAAAAGTAATTATAGAAAGACAACTACATTCGATTAAGAATATTTTGTTCAAATTGTAAGTTATAAAATACTAGACATAAATTCGAAAATTTTCAAGTATTCTTTACATTATCTTTTACTACTATACAATAAGAAGGCATTCCTAAACAGGGAGACAGAAGGCAATAAAGAAGAAAAAGATTAACAAACCAAATCTGCAACTAACAGATGCATCTCTGGAGAAGTTTCCACCACAGAAGGTGGTACAGGTCATAACACTGCCTTCAACGAGATGATGGACTTGCCACACAGATCTATCTGATAGCATGGACTGAATTTAACACTGCAAATTACCTCACACTCGTGCAATTACCTCAGAGCTCCAGTTGGGACGGAACAAGGCTGTCGCCGACTTTTTAAGGCATTCAGCTTATCTCCCTGTGTCATCCCATTCTGAGCTTCCACATCTTTGTCTTCAGAATCATTCTGGGAAACAAAAGGAACAGTTTTAATTATTATTTGATCTTCTTTATTTCTTAAGTGAAGATTTGTTCTAATTATGACTTATAAAAAGTTAATCTGAGAAAAATTAATCTAATACTAATACAAGCCTAAAACAGCTGAAGTTATCTATAGCGGGTTATTAAAAGCTCAGGTTCAGTCTGTCTGAAATTTATCCTAAGAAAAAATAAATTTACCTCCTTGCACTGATCCAAGTCTTGTGCTTTATTCAGACTGTCACTGATGGAAATGTCATTCAAGCCACAAAGAACTCTGTTAATGTTTCCATCAACTCCTCGCTGTTTCTGCTTTGATTGGATGAGATCTCCCTCCAGCCATAACATTGCTTGCTTCCTTCAGGATACAAAACCAAAGCCATTGAGATCAACAAATTTGCACACATATAAAAAACCATATGAAAACACACCACGCTTACAGATTGCCAGCCTTTGAATCTTCTGTACATCTTTATCTCAAAAAAGATTTACATGTCTATCACGAAAAATTTTAAAATCTCAATACTTAACAACAACAAAAAACCCTCTAGAATCACCAAATACATCTGTAGTCATCACAGTACTAAAACTTTTTACCAAATCCCTCCGGGAAAAGAGGTTAACTAAACAGGAATTTGCAATCATATTTTAGAGGCTCTTAAAACACAACTTAAGGAGTGCTCTAAAGCAGTGCTTTCATATGCATCATGTGTAGCATAACTGATGATAGAGAACTTTGCAATTTACTAGCGTGAGTTTTCTGGATACAGATATTGGGCAGTGAAACTACAGCTGACCTGGGCAGTGCAAGTGGATGTAGTCATGTACAGTTCACCAGGACTCTAATATCCACTTTTAGAAACTGAAAGAATTTACGCTTCACACAGGCGGTAGAATAAAAACAATTTCTTTGCTACAATCTGCATGGGCAGAGCAGAGTTTTGCAATGAGGCTGCATTATTCCTCAATAAGGAAAATTGCTGGGTAGATCTCAGTCCTGTTAGTTCCATCCAAGAATTGAGACCCTATTACATACTACTGAAACAACATTAAATACCTACACTGAACAGAGAAAAAAAAAAGAGGAATTAAATCAGAATACACTTTGGCTGGAAACAAAATATTATGGCAGACTTTCAGAGCTAAGGGATCTGTGCCAACTGCCTAAGCTTGCTCAATAATAAATGCAAAAGGTAAGTACTTCAGAAAACTTTCACTACATCCCTAGTGAATATCACAAGAAGGCAGAACAAACAGGTGGAGGGGAGAGGGAATGCCACTTAGTCCACCTAACAGAAGTAGCCTAGAAAACATGCTTGAATTTAAATACCTTTGAAATCTTTCAAGATTATTGCATATGCAGTAACAAACTGATCTGATACACATTTAAGTGGAAGAGTTTCTATTCAAAACCCCCCTAAACTAGTCAAATCTCCCTTATCAAACCTCAAAGAATGTAAGAGATTAGGCTTTGACAACTACGAATCTTGGAAGACTTAAATTGCGAGATGTTACCTTTTTGTCAGATACGACTCTGTAGCCCTAAGGGCAAGACATTTTATATTAGAAAGATGTAACTGACTTTCTTTCCCAAGCCCATTTTATGACGCAGCTGGTGACACAGCTTGACTTTTGTCTGATTGTTGAAACATGTATCTACTACCCTTAGGAGAGTAGAAAGTTCTTATTGAACACTACAGCTCTCAGCTGTGACAAATGTCGGTAGAACTGAAGGATCTTTGCCTGTCTACAAAATCAAGCCAAGTATTCCTTCAGTCAGACCAAGAAAAGATATGGCCCTTGTTTTTCCTATCTTGTAAGTAAATAGCACTTACTATTCACATTACCTACTACCTTTCTAGTAATTCTGCTCTATTGTGCAAGTCATTTCTAGGAGTCTATCACCCAAACATCAGCACTGACTGAAGATGACCAATCTGGCTCCAGTGAACACCTGTAGTTTGTGAAAGTTTGTGATCTGCAGTATTTTGAACAATAGCAAGCCACCTCTCAAATAGAGGGGTGTCCATTTAGTTGCCCTGGAAAAGAAATAAAACCCCTCATTCACGCTCTGTTTCTCTTGAATTACAGTAATACCTCTTTCTCTCCAATATCCTAAGAATTTTAAAATGCAAGGTACATCTTTTACAGTATTTACACAGTATCTAGTGAAGCTGATGAATTCCCTTTTTCCTACTTGTAATGGATTTTCTTAAAATGTTTTGTCCCATAGAATGAAAATGACTCCAAGTAAGTATCATTATGCCATCAACTCAAATATATCAGCAGAACAACTACAATAGTAAATGCACAACACAGAAACCACTATGACATTAAACTTATTGTCTACATCACTGCCATTCATTTCCAGTCAGGATCAAATCTGAAGCTGCATTAAAACCATACATTTGTTTGGCTACAACTACTAGCTCCAAATGAGAAATGTTTCATATGTCATGCTGAGCAAGCTGATGGAGATCATAAGCTTTCTACCAAGTACTTATTTAATCTTTAGTTACAATGAAGAAAAGCCATAAAAAGATACTACTTTAAGATTAAAATAAAGTTCCACAGATGGTATATAAAGTATTTGAAGAATATTCTTTCAATGCTAATATTTAATATATCTTATTTGTTGATTTAATCTTGTGTCCACATCAGTCCACCTCCAACACATTTGTCTAACTCCTAAATTCCCCAGAACAGACACATGCAGTCTTGGGGCCCTGTGCCCCTTTAGGGAGACAAAATGCATACCAGAGAAGCTGACTGCTTCTGAGTAGCTCAGATTTCAACCCCCTATTAACTAAACTTAAATATATTGAGCAGGCAATAACTTACAAATGTCGGTAGACAAATTAGATCCTAAAAACAGTGCAAGACAGGGATGGAGAGAAGCAAAGAAAGTACATATATATATATACACATACTCTTCCAAGAAGTGTTGCTGGGGTCCTATAATAGAGCCTGGGCGACATATTCTTATCCAAGCAATGGCTTCAGCGTGGGTGAACTTGTAGTGCTTCATTATGTAACAGGCAATCAGAGTTCCTGTTCTCCCCAGGCCAGCTACAGAAACACAAGATCAACAGCCACATATGAAGGGATGAGCATTCCAGAGTTATGAATAAAAGCATGAGATGTAAGGAAACTTCCATGCAAAGTTATTCACCATATTAGTATTTGAAGAAATGATTTCTGATTCAGTGTCCTATTTATCACATAATTCAATTTCAATGCTGTAGATATAGGGACAAATCTTTCATACTTAGGAAAAGTTGATGTTTAAAAGAACAGCTGCGACAGCAATCACATGCTGAAAAACTGAAATATTCTACTCCAAAATTAGTTTCAAAAAAGGCCAATATTTTTTAAAAAGCCGTGATCAAGCTGGATACCGACTTTATATTCATAATACCGGTATAAAACCATAATCAAAGCACCTTTGAGAGGTCAACACAAGTACCTAAAAACCATAGTGCAAATACTTGTTACATCTCAATAGAGAGCAACTCAATGGGTTTTTCTTCTTGAATCAGCTTTCTTGTGAAACCAGCACACAAAACTATTCACTGCTATCTGTATAAACAGCAGTGACTGTTGACCAGTGTATAATTTTAGATATCAATAGATTAAAATAATTTAACCCACTGCTCAACAAATCCCAAACTAATCCTGTTTTTAAGGGGACAACAGACACACAGAAAAATTAGTTTTTACTATCAGTAAAATCCCAAACTACAGAGTGAGAATTGTCTCTTTCTAGCTCTGTCTCTCATCTACTAGTAAAATGTTTCCCCATTTAAACCTTATTTCCCACAAATACAGTAATTGCAATTCACAGTCTCACAGTAGCCTACTATTGTTTATGCACCAACAATTATCCAAATGGAAACTCTTCAAGCAACCAGACATCTCTGCTGACAATTCTATACACAAGTACAAGCTCTTTACATTTAACCAGTAACTAACTCTGACTTTTTTGAAAGTGAAGATGATTTAGGTAGGATGAAGGTAGAAGTTCACACACAGTGGGGTTCCATAATTGTAGTTTGGAAGACAAGCTCTGAAGATTCATTTAAAATACTAAGTATTGATTTCAGTTCTTTCCTCCAATATTCTGCTAATGTACAAACTTTCCATGACAATCCTTTGCAATTAACTGTTCTATCTCATCTGAGACAAGAAGTTTCTAGTGTAATAGCTATTCTCAGAACACCTTCGCATTACAACGATGCCTGAGCTAGGCCTGAGTTAACTGTTGACTTAACACTGTAGAGGATTATTTAGGCTGGTGTAAAAACTAAAAAAGCCCAACCCAACCCAAACAAACAAAAAACAACAAACAAAAACAAAACACCACAAAAAACCAAAACCACAAACAAACAAGATTGTTCATTTCCTTACTAAATGGTCAGACAGAAATCCAAAAATACTTCAGTGCAGAAAGCACATCTCTAACTCACTACCAAGTATGTTATATTCCTTTAGCAGCTAAGCCTAGAGAATAACTTGCTAACAACCTCCTGCTAATCAATAATTTATACTCTTATTTAGCCAATTAGTGGATGCCCAGCTTACCAATGCCAGAACTTCTGAGTTCTAGCAACAGTAACAACTTGTTGGCAAATAAACCTGTTTATCTTTGATATGCATATTTATTGTTCATGCGAAAATTATGAATAGTATTATTCTTGCTTCTGATCAGGCAAGACATTCGTCTCCACAATATCCTTACACAACTCTAAACATAAATCAAGCTGAACCTTAAAAGCTTTTGTTAATCTCTCTTGACTAAGCACGTTTTGTGCATTTTCTGGCTGGTTTGCTGAATTAGGCTGGTTTGAAATGCTGGCATCACAGTAACTCACATCAACTTGAAATGTGGAATTCATACTCCACAGAAAAATGTAGAACAGTCAAAAAGCACAAAGAAAACCTTTTAGTGTTTTGCATTTCCTAGCCAATTATCATAATGCTGTGAAAGCATAATGCAAAAAAGAAACTTGCATCAACTAAATTGCAGGTTTTCAAGTCATATTAAAAAAAACAACCCACAGAACAATGAACAACAGATTTTCAGTTCCTTCAAGTAACAGTGTAGGATGTAAGGACTTCATATACACAGGAAAATAACAAATATTTGGCATATATTTAGTCAAACACCACTATCTGAAAGCCTTCTTAAATGTATTTCTGGGATAAACTGTGGATTTATACTTATTTTAAATTTCAGCCTGAGAAATGAACAGGTGCACATACCTTTACAATGCACTGCAATGGCACCATCAGCATTTTCACAGATGTTCAGGAACCTCTGGACTATACTGTCACTTGGGGTGCTGCCGTCGATGAAGAACAGATCATAATGCTCAAAACCAGCATCAGTAAAGCGTTTTGCCTCATAGATTTTTTTGTTCAGTCTTATGATTGATGTGACGTTATGCTTCTTGAAATAGGGAAAGTAGGCTTCAGGTGCATGAAGAGGATAACCTATAAATAAATAAAGCCACAATCATTTAATGTCCTAGGTTCATGAAGTTCCAAACCCCACTAATCAAAACTGCCCTGAAAATTTTTTGAATGATAAACATGCTAATACTAAAAATGCTTTAATACTTTCTTCAGAACAGACATGTTAGGTGATATTAAAAAATTGTCCAAAAAATGCTCATTAAGATCACTTTTATTATAAATTGCATTAGAAGACAATGTTTAAATAGGGTCTATATGAAACACTGTACTGTCTCTCATTAAGCCCCCATTCCTCTCTGCAAGGGGGATTTATACATAAAGCTGGGGACATACATGAATTCAGCATTTCACAACAGCTGTTTATCTAGAGTCAAGCTGCAGATCAAAGAATAAAAGCATGCTTGAAGAAGAAACACTGTTTATACAGAAAATACATTGCTCATCTATATTATGGGCAAGAAAAACAGTGAAAGGATAAACTGCAGTACCAAAATTATTCCTGTCCTACTGGGAAGTAAGAGAGCTTTAGTGCCTTGATTCTCAGTTGTGAGACAAAAGGATCCTCTGACGAAGATGGGGGGACATGGAGGGAGGTCAATGACCAACCACAGGCAGCAGTACAGGACAAATCATATACGCATTAGTAAATGCAATTCCAGTCACAAGATAATGAGAAAAACGTAGCTTTGTGATGTGTACTTGCAATCGCCTGGGAGAGGGTTATTTATAGTTTCATAACTGGATTTTAATTGCGTTAATTTAATAATGTTCAGTTATACATATTATAAATAAAACACAGGTTTCCCAAATTCCATTAAACAATTAAAGTAAAATTAGAAAAAATTCTGCAAGAAAGAGCTGCAACAATGATTGGTGAAGAAACCCAAACCAACCAAAATATTTTCCTTCTGGATTTTGTTTAAATTTTCAGTGGACACTATGAATTCAGCAGCATTTCAGTCATAAAAGAAATATGAGAGAGCAGGAGAAGGGAATGGGGAGGGGAAGGTAGATATTCAGAAAATATTCTCACGTAAACAACAGGATGTGGCACAAATAATATAATCAAATTCAGGAAAATCCCGATGGTAGTATTTAAATGATTGATTTTCCTTTTAGCTGGACCAAATCTCTACTTTCCCTCTGTCAGTCAAGCAGTCAAGGTTCTTTTTTTTTTTTTTTAATTCCACTAGAATCACATTCCCTAGGTTCTTCACATTATCCCAAGCGTGTTCAGTAGGAAAGGCGAACTTCTTTTAAACATCTTTCCTGGTCTGTGTCACAAAGCTCTTAACACAGTCCTCTGGGTGTAATGCAACTCACCTTTAATTCTGCACAATTACTGTATCATGTGTCAGGTTCCAGGAGAACAGTAAGCGACCTGAGTCTCTCAGGCATTTTGTCACAGGATGAAAAGTCATTGACTGTTAGAAGAATTGAAATTCTTCTGGCAAAGAAAATTTCCAGAACTTTTTGAATTAAATTCTATGAGCGTATATAAAATGCTCACTGCATGATTATTTCTGAAGATTAAAACTGATCTATAACCCTCTATTATCTTCTGCTCATTTGCTGTGATGGTGTTTACATGCTGGAAAAATAATATAGCACAGCATTAAAACATACACCATACCATTTTCAAGTTTGCTCTTCGGGTGTGGTCCACTAAAAGCCAAAAATTTTCCTGGAATAATCCAGTTGAAGTCACCATTTTCCACGCGCTACAAAAATTTCAGAAGAGAAAAACATTTTAATATTTGTATATACCAGGCAAAAAAAAATACTCAAGATTTTATTTTACTCTTTACTATGTTCTTATTGCATTAAAATGAAACACTTCAAATGTAATTAGCTAGCTTAACTATATTGGACAAATTAATCATAAGCTGCTTCTTAGATCTATCTTAACAAAATGAAATGTAAACAAAATTTGCTTAAGTTTTCCAATAAAAGCAGAAAGATTCTTTATGTAAGATACTTCTCCTTGAGAGGGCTCAGTGTTTTGGGACACCTATTAATAATGCTGACAAACATAATTCTTCTGTTTTAATCAAAAATTATGGAAAACTGCTTCCTTGTGAAGCACTAGCTAAAAACCCCAATTCACAGAAAACAAATTAAAAACCAATTAGCTTTCAAAACAATTACCCTTTCCCTGTAGAAATTGAAATTTACATATTGGCATAAGCTCTGATGAGCCACAAATCACGGAAGAAAAGTGTAAATTAAATAAAGAGACTAGATTTTAATGAACTTTTAAACAATGACATTTTGCATTTCTTGCTCACTTTTAAACGAAAACCTAAAAAGGCTCTTCAAATTCTGTCACTGCTGAAAATGAAAGCTTCTTTGGAAATACATAACATGAGCTGTAGCTCTGAACTGCCTTCTTTTCTTTCTTTCATTGAAGACTGCTCATTCCCTGTTTGGCAATGCAGCTATTCTCAGCATGACTTTTAAGGACATGGCCCTTGCTTCAGCTGCATTATTAAGCTTGTGTTTTTAGCTCTCAGCTCATCAGAACATCCTAATGAGTGAAAGGTTCTGATAATGGCCATCACAGTAATCAATTCAGCAACTGTTTGCTCAGCTGAGCCCATTAGGCTGGCTCCCAATGCCCCTGCACAATGGAAACTCCTGGAAGTTACCCAGGTTGCATAAGGCCTAGAGAAGCAACCTCAGTGCCAAGCCAAGCCAAGCCCCCAGTGGCATCACTGACACCCCAGCACGGCAGCACCCCTACTCCCTTCAGGGAAGAAGCCCAGCTCAGTAAGCTAAAAATCTTTTCGTATTCATATCACCAGTTTTATTTGTGGATTAAGCTTTTTATAGTTACAGGAGTCATGGCGAATAATTTCAATTTTTATCAATATGAACCACAGGTATCTCTGTAGGCGTGTGTATATATGCTTGATACTACATGCAAACATCATTATTACTAGTAATAATGGATGTAATTTACTTCCAGTCCAACAAAAGGGGAATTAGCTGCCTTGATAACATAGTAAGATGAAAGGACTATAAACATGAAATAATATTTTCTTTCAGCCTTCTCCATTTAAGTCGTATGCAACTTTTTCTACATAACCACACATTTGAAGACCTAACATAGCAAAAACCTGTGACATTTAAAGTTTTTGAAATATAGCACAGGACATAACTAAACATGAAGCCAACCACAATGTGTGAAAAAAAAAAAGAAGACATACCAAAAAATGGACAAAAAATTAAAGATGATTCCAAATTCCTGCTTCTTAAACTCCGCAAACACCGTACTATAAACATCATACACATGTATGTACTTTGCACACTCTAAAATAATGTTAAGCCTTAAGATAATGGGATAGCTTTCATAAATTATTCTAAGACTTTTTCAAGCAGACTAATGCCTACTATACATACAGAATTCCAAACTACCATTTGTTTTTAGAACACATTTTTCTTTCTGTACATAGAGTAAGGAAAAAACCAGCAATTTCATATTTTAAATTTTAGTTCCTGTTCATTTAACTTTAGTAATTCTACAAAGGCTATACCAATTTTTTAACCTAATCATTACGGAACGTTGCAAGATATAGAAATCCTTCTACAAATGCTTTTGAGTTTAGTGAAATAGGAAGATTTGTGTTACAGACTGCCTGCTGCAGACATCTACCACATACATGTGCTGTCAATTAACTTTAACATGAAAAACCCATTCCCTTCCTTGGAGTGACAACTGGTAGACAAAGCCCCTGCAACTCTTTTGGACCAGATGTGTGTGTACCTTCTGTGCCTGAGAGTCCCTCTGCACACAGCCCAGTCCACAGGTACAGCATGGCATATTTTAAAGCTTCCCTAAAGCGATCCAGCTTGAGATAACTTTTTACTACCAGCAGATAAAGGTGTGCATGTTACAAAGTCCTAGAATAGCATCTAGAGCCAACCAGAGTATCTATACCTAGGCTGTAAGAAAGTTGGCACAACAGTGAATGGTATCTGTTAGCTTTCTGGGACTTTGTTAGGGAAATATTTTGGATGTATTTCCTTTTTTAGAACTCCACATAATGCATCCTTGCTAAAAACCCCCTCCAAATCTGCTTAGTTGATGTGGCTATAAAAAATTGGTCGTATCTTTGGGACTAATAGGAATGGAAGGAGGAGCTAAAAAGTGCTGAAAGAAAACATTCTGTGGGTCAGCTGAGAGACCTTGGATCATATCCTGAGAGAAGGTTGGGAAAGCATGAGAGAGGTCCCAGAAGCCAGAAAGGCTACAAGAAAGCAGTAGATTTATGATATGATGCACTGAAATTGCAAGGATAGTAATCCTGCATGTTCTTCACAAAGAGCAGATAGGTTTCCATGTAGATACCTTACATATGAACACTGGGTCTTACTTGAATTTAAATGTGCTTCCAGTATGTTTTAAGTTGGGGGATACTGTATACTCTTATTTTAGGTAGCCCAAACACATTCAATGTATTATTAAATGTACAAACCTCATAGTGTTCATATTCATCCACATCAAATGTCTTAAAGTCAAAAAATCCATGCTGCAAGGCCTAAAAGGCAACAAGGTGTCAGTTTACACTGAAATACAATACATAATCTCATTTTATAATACCTTTTTGAGCAAAACTAAACCTCTAAGTGTTTGTGGTTATGGCTTTTTGAAGCTTTTACATTAAGACAACATTACATTTTGCACAGATTAACAACACAGACAACAGAAACTCCAACAGTATCACTGGAATATGTTGGGCTTCCCCTCCAAAGACGTGAGGATGGGACACAAGGTTGTTGCATATCACTTAAATCGTAACATTGATTCTCCACAGCCCACCACGTGTGGGGCTTTTTTCTGTAAGGCAGATGATCAGGTAAAAAGCAATTCCCTTTTTGTCATACACTCATTTATTGATTCCTATGGCAAATGTATTTTCATGCAGTTGGACATAACAAAACATCGAACACTGGGTGTTTATTGATTCTCTGCATTAGTATGATACTCTGGTTTTACCACCATACTGCCAAGGCAAAACGGCATATACAGAATGCAGTGCCACATATGATCTCTATCTTATCATTTCTTTTAATACGCATTTCACAGGCAGAAGGAAGTCCACTAGACTACATTAGACAGTATTTATTACAGGACTGAAAGAAGTTTTGTATTTGATTAATGTACTGTTATTAATAATGCCACTTTTGTACTAAAAGATAGTATATAATAATCACATTGAAAACAATTCTATGAATATGAAATTCATAGCCAATATTAATTCCAAATTGGTGGAAGACATTTCTGCAGCATCTATTTACATTGAATCCACTGCATTCTGAGAAATATAGATATTGCACAACATTCTGGAATTAAGGTACGATAAGAACACATCACAGATCTGTGATTCAAAGCCCATAAACCTCAGACTGCCATTATCTGCTACATATAGAGCACCTTTTTAGGACAAATGAAAAATAGCTTTGTTATAGACAACACAGGCTCAGTGACTGGACCTGTCATGAAACCTAAGATACTGAGAGGTTTGTCTGAACAGCTGATTTTGAAAAATGTATTTCATTGAAGCATGGCTGGATGGCTGCACTCCAGAACTGCAGGCCCCCTGAATTATGACATACACATACAGACACCAAATTTAGCCAAGTAAACCAAGAGTACTTTCAATTAAGGCATATGTTTTCTGCCCAAAGTATTTTAACCTCTGTGAGCTAAACAAAAATTTAATAATAAATTTTATGAGAACAAAGGAGGAAAAACTGATTCTCACCACCCTCTTGATATATTAGCTGCAGATAAATTACAGTGACTGCACTGACTACTTCAAATCTTCAGGATCCATAGAATGCCTGACAAATTACAGTCTTGCTGGTAACTGACAGCTCCTTTCCCACCCCCACAGAACTAAAAATATTACCTTGATCTCTCTTTTCCCAATTTTTAAAAAATACTTGTTTTGCCATGTTTTTAAGAATTACAAATGGTCTATAAAGTCTCTGTACAGAACTGTTCCTATAGCTTGCTCTCTTCATCAATACCAATGAATGGTATGGGAAATTAACAAAATTTAAAGGTCCCCAATTAAGAAGTGATAGAGAATTAAAAACAAAAAACAATAGCAGAGCTTAATATTTTACTACTTAAAATGACACATCAAACCACTAGTGAGATACATTAGTTTTCAGTGGTTTTACACGATTTTGAAAATATCCGGGTCAAACACTGAACCAAGTGTTTTGGGAACAGCTGGGGCCAAGTACATGCAAAAACTATTCCAATTAAATCACAGTGCACCTAGGTATCTGTTTCACTTGACTTCATCAACCTGTCATTCCCTCTCACCAATGGTTATAAATTAACTATTAGCAGACCTAGCACAGTGTCTTGCACTAAGAGCTGTCCCCACCCAGGTCTGGTGCATTTGCATGTTCCAGTTCACGAGGCAAAGTTCAAAAGGATGTCAAAGGCCAGGCCAGACAGGTCAAAGTGCAACCTTCCTCTGCCATCAGTACTCAAACACAGTCCTCAGTCACTTAGGCTTCATCACGACTCACTCACCTGAAACCAGGTTTAATAATCTATTTTAACAGTATTTTTCTTCGTGCTTTAATAATCAATTAAAATCAACTTTTCTACGTGTTTTAAAAATCAATTAAAATCAACCTATTTTGCTAAGAAAAAAATGTTATTACCTTATTTACTCCCTGTAAACAGTCCAAGATCGTAAGATTGTATGTGCAGTTCCCAAATGAAGCATCCCTATAGATTTAATACAAATGAATTTAGTATACACAGAATTATTTTAAGAACTAGGGGAAAGGCAGAACACAACAGACTACATTCAAACTATTCAATCCCCTTTGAGAATTCTGAATTAAAGTTCAAAGACATCTTTTTAGAAACCTGTTCAGGCAAAAGTACTCCCTTACCCAAGATGTAGCTCAGACTAAATGTAGTTAGGAATTGCAAGCTACTTTAGGTGCATACTTTATATCAGGTAACTACATGCTCGTTACAAAATTATTTATGCTACCCTGGAACAGGAAGGTTTGCATCCTCTCTGGATTGTGTAGATAGTAGCAAATAAAGCACAGCTTGCTTTAACCATTTGTCAAGCCTTAAGTGAGTTACTGTAACAGGGGCAGGCAAGTAAGACTACTAACTTGGAATTAATTTACAAGCTTTTGTTTTGATCCCTGATTCCAGATGTGATTAAAAGTTGTCCCGATATAATTAACTTTAAAATTACTTAACCTCAGTTTACCACATGAAAATTACAGCTTGTCTGTATAAAAGATGAAGTGAGATTCACCACCATACACCACCAAAAAACAAGTATTGTGGAAAAATGAAAAAGTACTTTTTGAAATGTGCTTCAGACCACTTTGATTTTCACAACTCTGCCTGAGCACATTATTTCCTTATCACTCATTAAGGAAATCTTTTACAGCTTTTCTCTTAGCCATCTTAGAGTCCTAAGAAATGCAATTTATCAGAATAGTAAAATTTTAGTTTCAGACAGATACATATTTAATCTGTAAGGGATTCAAAATTTCCATCTTTCACTGAAAACTTTCAATTTTTGGTACAACTTTCTATAAGTAGTATGAAGTTTGTGATATGCTCCTTCAATCTCAAGTACTGTAAGAGTAGAAAATTCTCCCCTATTCTTTAACATCAGAATAAGTTTAGCAGTTTTAAGCAGGCAGTGTTCGCAGAAAATGGTTTCAAGAAAATTAAAAGCTACTCTTTTGGTAGTGTCATATTGCAGACAGGCCAATCTAAAAATGCTTTCGAATTACTAGATTATTAAAACACACTTAGCCATAATGTTTTGAAATGGGAATTTCGAAGTGTGTATGAATCTTCCATGTCCAAATCCAACAGAGAAGTTTTAAAAATGAGAAGCCATAAAGTATTTTCATTATGTTGAATAAGCAGAGCATATAAAAACTTAATATATTAATTTTACAGATATATTTTTGATAGATAATGGATTAACATTAATATTTTCAGTATCACATGATAACATCATTTTAGCACAAAATTATTTTAGCAAACAAAAAGGTCTTGTGAGCAAAAAAAAAATTAAGGGCCCCAATGGGAACACATACATAGCAGAAAGGGTTTAAAAGCTGTACCAGTTTTTTTGGAGGGGCTGACAGAAATAAAATCCAAACAAATGCAAACCTCAAAATTAAATATTTAGAGAAATATGAACAGAAGATATGGTTGTAGAAGACAAGTTCTGCTTTATATGTTATTTTGCTGTAACAGGAATATAACCTTTACTTTATCTGTATGTATATCGTTAGTTCCTTGACTGATAAGGTATCTGATAGTGCTGCACAGAAAAACTATGCTGGGGAAAAACCCACATAATCCCTAACCCATTAATAAGAAATACTATGAAAGAGGGAGGGGGATGGTGAAGCTGACCTAGATGCGCAGTTCCAGGTGAACAGGATTCTCAGCTACAGTTCCCACAGCCAGCTGTTACCCTGTCAGCAGTGATCTGCACACAGATGTTGGCAGCTAACATGGATTGCCTCCAGCATCCATGTCTCAAAAGTCTCATTTCTGCTGATGTGCACCTGCCATTACAGCAGGTTGCTGATCACATGTTTCATTACTGTACTCTGACAGTCTTTTACACCCAAATGAATAGCCACCCTTCTTTTCAAACAGTGACACAACTGTATCTGCTTTCAAAATGAGAAAACATGGGAGTATTTCTAGGAGATACAGATTTAAGATGAATCTGAGCTGG
Source organism: Hirundo rustica (assembly GCF_015227805.2). Taxonomy (NCBI): domain Eukaryota; kingdom Metazoa; phylum Chordata; class Aves; order Passeriformes; family Hirundinidae; genus Hirundo; species Hirundo rustica. The sequence goes on from NC_053458.1 coordinate 19,162,572, forward strand.
CATTACAGAGCTGCATATCCCACATCTGATTTCACAGTTGTTGTAGCTGACCTCAATACTGCATAATGCTTCCCCTTTCACCAAACCTCTAAATAAGGTCAATAACAAAACAGTTTGTTTCCCCAGCACTTGCCAATAAAGAAACAAAACCTCAGAAGCTATAAATCAAAATCCATCTCTGAAATTCGTGTCATTATTTAGGGACTGAACATAATATTAAAATATATTTGTTTTGGGTTTTTTTGTAAACAGCGTAGTTTGAGGTAAAAAATCTGAAACTGCTTCTCAGTAGGCAACTGGCATTCATGATAATTTTAAATGGTGTTAGCAATGTTTTTTAAATGGAAGTGAGAAGATACAGTATAAGATCCTCAAGAGACTAGAGCGTCACCAAGTGACAGTGAATCAGCCAAAAATAAGACAAAAGTGTCTCAAAGACAGCAGTGCCTTATCCTGCCAAGTTATCTTTAGCTTTTCTATTATAAAAACAAACCAAAACAAATTTCCATGAATTTTGTAAGACAAGTGATCTGATTTTTTTCCACCCCTGAACTGTATTTGCTGAAGCTGTCTTTAAATGAAATAGCAGCTGAAGACCTAAGCCGATTAAGGCTTTTTGAGGTCACCCAGCTACACGAAAATAAATCAGTTTCCCAGTGATCACTTCATTTAAACCTACCTCAGTACTCCACAAAGAACCTGACAATGCTACAGCTTCTCCCTATTCAAAGTTGTCTATTTTTTTTTTTTTTTCCAAATAGAGGACACTTCAGGTATCAAATTAACAAACTTGTTAAATAGTCCAGTTGTAACACTTAACTGATCACTGCTCGCTGATAAACTATTCAGAGAAGACCTATACCACAGAAGTTATGTAAATGGCTAAGTTCCAGGCAGCAAGAATAAAAATACAATAAATACTGAATAACAATGATTATTATCTCCAAATTATTTCCCTCATAGACCTTAGAACATGAGGAAAGGGTTAAGGCATTTGGGTTATGTTTTTAATTGTACATAAGAGTTATTTCAGTCCTTTTCAAGACGCTAAAGGTGTGGAGAGAGTGCAAACTTTCTCATAGCACCAACTCCTTTCTTCATAGTACAGCCTGATGCTAAGCAGACCCAGTACCTAACACAGAGCTACTGCTTCCAGCACTGGTTCAATTGCTTCAGCCTCTGTACTGTGCTATGTTTTGTAACAGAGTTGGTCCAAATGTCTTGGAATGTGGTGGGAGAGGGGGAAATATCTCAAAGGCCTTGAAAAACCGGGGAGGATGATTAAATTCTTTCCCATTTCCAGCTAATCTAGATGGTCCCACTGCAGGCCCTCATCAGATCTACTTGCATTTCTCTCAGCACCAGTAATTCTTAAGCTTCTTGTATATACCAACCTCTACCTATGGATTCAAAACCCAAATAGCCCCTCCCTATCAGACTTCCCATTTCTCATCTAGCTTATCTTATCACAATCCTTCCATTTATTTCCTCACTCCCCCTTGTCTCCCCTCCAGTACAGCCAGGTTACACTCCCATCTTCTCTAGCAGGACAAAACTACACTGCAGGCAACAGCACCTGCTTAGGCTCTACTCCAGAGCCAAGACCCGAGAAAGTCAAAATCAGGTTCAGAAGAAACATAAGTGCTTTCCAGCCCCACACCATGCAAGAATGCTGAAGAAATCAGGATGTTTAATTCTTCTAGCAAAAGCTCCTAACACTAAATTCCTTCTGGAGACAGCATGGCTTAAGAAGAGTATCTCCCTCTAATGTTGCCAAAGCTCTCAGTTAAAAAACCCAAGGAAGCAACAAAAGCCCAAACATATACCAGAACCCATCGACACCACACAAACCCACCACAAAAACCCCATAACTGTCAAAACCTTTAGTATGACAATCGTTTCTCTCACAGCAACCTGGAGCTTGAGACCCATGGAAAAACACTGCCAAGTAGAAATGTTTCAGAATATCCTACTCTATAAATTTATTGCCATTTTCTCCTGAAGCTGACAAATGGAATTAAGCAAATTTTCTTTTGTAAGCATTTTGCCAACCCAGACAGTAACACCTGAGTAGTCCCTTTGCTTGACTTTGCCCTCTTCAATGTTTTTGGTTAGTATACCTGTTTCCCAGGGAAACACAAAAAGCTCTTCTACATATAATAAAAAATTATCTCCAGAAAATCTTGCTGTTTCTTCTATTTTTTGATCCTTCCTTCACTGATTCTAGAGTAGCCAACTATTCTATTTTGGAATAAAATTTCATTAATTCAAACTCACAAGGATTACCAATGAATAATCAATTAACAGGTAACAGGAAATTGTTTTTTGTCATTAAATTTGTTACTGTGGTCCCAATCAGCCTCACAAGAAATCACAGAGACAGTTCCTTTCATTAGTCCTTATCAGTCAAGCAGAAACAGCATTTTCTTATCATTGCTACTACAATCAATATCAATATTATAAGGAATTAGTTGCAAGGCAACAATCTATAGGCTTTGATTGGAGCATACAGCGTCCTCTGCCTGTTCTGCAAACACACTACTCCTCTCAAGTTTTCTGTCTTAGAATTTTGGGATCTGACAAGTAAGTTTTTTCACTTTCTCAAAACCTCATTTCTACACACCTTAATTTTCACCTTGGCAGGGGTGAGAAAAACCTAAAGACATATCAATTTACTACAGTTCCAAACAGTAAATTTATTTAATTGGTCAACAAGATACAGCTATTCAGCGATGGGCGCTGATCAGGTGCATCCCAGGGTCCTGAGGGAACTGGCTGGTGCTGTAAAGCCACTCTCCATCATATTTGAAAAGTCATGGCAGACAGGCCAGTCCCCAGAGACTGGAAAAAGGAAAACATCACTTCTGTTTTTAAAAAGGGTAGAAAGGGAGAGCCAAACAACTGCAGGCTGGTGAGCACCACCTCTGTGCCCAGCATAAAGACCATGGAGCAGATCCTCATGGAAGCAATGCTAAGGCACATGCAAGACATGGTTTAATGTAGATTGTGACCCCTGTATCTCACACAGAATTTGGAGATGTTATAAAACACGGGCATGTTTAAAATAACTGATTTTTTTCAATGCATTGTACCAAGTGTCTTTTATAATTAGCTGAAAAAATACGGACAACAGTAGCTCAGTAAACTTCTTGGGCTCCGGAGAGCTATCGAGGACCAGGTCAGTGTTTAAATTCTCTGTCAATAAAAACTATCACTAAATTAATACATTTTAAAAAATGTAACTGATGGTTTAAGATTTCATAGTCAAACTGATCTTGACATAAAAAATCTGCCACCCCAACAGTTTATACTGCATCTGGCTTCTGTGCAAAGTATGAGAAGAGACAATCTGAACTTCCTTTGCTGAGTGGCTGAAGAATCAGAGGAATTTGATACAGACAAGGTAAGGACTACATTTACAAATTCATTGGCTGACAGTGAATACTACTTGCAAAATGCTGATTCCCCTTAAAGGGAGGATATTGACCTTCTTGCATTTGCCTTTTATTACCAGTATTTGAATAAGAATACCAGGAGGTACTCTCCTTCATAAAGTGTAAGGGCATTTCATAGTCCACACCAGGAAAAATATTTGGAAGACTCTCTATTAGATAGACAAGATAGCTAAAATTCCTTAGATTCAAGCCTCAATGTGACCTTAGTACAGAGAATACAGACAGATTGATAGAAACTATCTATGATACACTGAAAACATTCCATAACCTTAATATCAGTGTCTGTTCTGTAAAATAGAGAAAATATTACAGCATAAAACCCCCTTCAATCCTGTAAATCTCACTAGCTAAGGACTAGGTAATTTCAAATATTTTAATGCCTTCCAAATAGTAAAACACAGTGCAATATGAAGAAAAGGTTTAAATGTTCAATCACAAACGTGCTAAGAACTGTTTTGAAAACCTCACTTTGCTAGACTGAGTCTTATCTAAGATATATCAATCTAAATTATTAATTATTCCCACAAACAGCAAGTAATTACATGACATGTAAAAAATTTTTTTTCTGGAGATCAGTCATTTTGATACACTACCTGTATCAGAGATGAAACTAATTTCTGGGAGGCAATCTAAACCCCAGATTTTTAGCAAATTTCAAAACAGAGAAGGTAGCCTCATCATTGCTTATGTTCACATACCTAAATGGAAGATATGGTGGATTAGATCCAGATAAAAGTGTCCTGTAAGCTTCTTCTGGTGTTTTCTTCAAGTATATAACCTAGAAGGGATAGGGAAGAGGGAAAACAATGAGCCTGGAAAGTCTTTAACCAGATACTAACTTTCTCCAGCACACTAAACTCCTAAGAATGCACTCCTTCATGACATACATAGATCAGAAAAAGGCATAGCCTAAACAAAACAAAACAATATTCAGATAGCAACATAAACGTTCTTTTTGGTGTCAATCCCTTACTTTAAAAAAAGAAAATTGGAAAAAGTCATGTTCTGCTGAAACTGAGAGACTTCAATGATGAATGAATTACTGTAAAACAGTTTACATTTAAACCCTAAATTCTTGCTTACAGACCCCTTAGAGGGTAGGTCAGAGAACCTGAGGAAAAAGATGAGTTTCCATCTTATGAAGGAATTGTGAATCTGAAGTAGGGGCAAATTTGTACCATGTTTTTCCAATAATGCAGGTTTTGTGTCTGCTCAAAGACACGCATCCATGACACTTTGAACTGAATGCTGGTCATTGTCTGTCCACAGAGCTCATCAAGGCTCTAAAGGCAATAAAGACACCAGGAGGAAACAGAAAAAAGATATTAAGAACATAGAAGGAAAGAGGAGAGGTAAAGAAACACTGAACAAGGTCCTGAAAAAAATCACAAGTATCTCAGATGTCAAGAGCAATGCAATAACTGAAGGAGGAAGGATAATGAAATGAAGAGGAAAACACTACAGTATGTCTTCAGCACCTAAAAAGTAGTGAATTCCATTAAGAAAAATCAAGGAGACATTTTCTGACTCATCTGTACCAATGAAAAGTCAGCAACCAAAACTTAGCTTCATTTTTAATCTAATATGATGAATCTTCAGAGTGCTCTCATTCTGCAACATACATAAATACAAAAAAAAAAAGAAACCAAACAAAAAACCAACACCACAAAAAGCCCATTGTGAATAATTTGGATAAACTGAATTGGTATCTAAGCAATATAAAAGCTTAAAAAAACACTTTATAGATAGTAACTTTTCTCTTCCAGGAGTATTTTTTACAAGGGACAAGGTTTTCTTCCCCTGCCCCAACGTCACTATTGTAACTCTAACTGTGTGGCACTGCTACCTGTAAACCCCAGATTCAATAAATACTTAGGGGTTTTTTCCTCTCTGACATTTTCATTTTTATGCTCTCAATCTTCTGAGTAATGATGTGATTGAAAGTCCCCACAGTTAGGCCATTACACAGGCACATGACATGTAGCAATACTGGCCCCATGTACCCGCTGTCAAGAAAACTCATATTTCCTAAAAAGCTTACAGAATAAAAAGAGAATCAGTATTTTCCAAGTCCACCTTAACACTTATCCACAGTATTTCAAATGCCATTTGAATTCATGTTTTTCCCACCTGCACCTGCCATTTGCCAAGTAGATGCATACAGAACAGATTCCCTCTAGAGCTGCTTAGATCACCAGCAAACAAGGTCTTCCTGTTTCAGGTAGGGCTGAGATGTATAATTTAAATTTTTAAATTAGGAAAAAACACTCCTGCAAGCAAATAACTGGGCATGCCATAGTAGTTTGCTATTACCTGGTCATTTGCTGCATAAAAACTACAAACTTAAGAACTTAACAGCTTTTTTTTCCTCACTGGATTACTCACAGAAATCTAATAAAAGATATTACTATCAAAATATACACTCAGAGAAATCATGAGAAAGAATATGTGTGATCCATCTGCTACCTATAAGGAAAAGGAACAGGAATGAGGAAAAATAAACCAAACCTCCTTAATTAACTTTCAAACACAGGTAGAGCTGCGGCACACTGTCTGTTATTCTGTGTAGGCTATGAAAATTAAATGGGAAAAGAAATCAATTCAATAATCACTATGCCCCTGGTCTAGTTACTTTAAGAGGGCTATAGGAAAAATCTTTTCTCCTTCCCCGTCTGAACCTCGGTAATGACATGAGATGCAATTCATCCTAACATGGTCAATTAGAGGTAAGTGATTTGGATTTTCCACATTGAAGAAAATGGTATCCTATGGAAAAACACACAGGGGATCTGCCAAAGCCATTCCCTATGTAGTAAAATAAATGGAGGAAAGGGATGACAACCAGGTTTCCCTAAAACTCACTCAAGAGAGTTTTCAAAGACAGCTTAGAGACAAATAAAATGACCATCTGCTCACCTGCCTAAAGGAGCACCCCTTGAGAAGCCATTTTACACACAGCAGAAGTCCCTTAAGGAAGGTTAAAGTTTCCATGTGGTCAAAAATACTTACAGCATATGCACCTATTAAAAACGCCGCATTCGCCCGCTTCCGCTGGTCAAAACTCGTGTAATACACAATCTTCTTTCTTGATAGACTGAAATACTGTTCAGAAGAAAATAAACAAACAAACCAGCATGTTTACTAAGAAAAGAATATCCTTTAAGAATACTTTAGCAAAATCACTTCTCCAAAACTGAAAAACAGGTCAGAGAAAATTCTTATCAAGGGGTTCCTAAAATTAAAGGAGAAATAATTATTGATACTCTGAACAACCTTCTTATATCACAGATAAACAAGAATGCAGGGAAATAGCCACTGTTATCTGTTCAAAAACATGCTATGAAGTGGAGCTGAACCAAAATCTTCAATATAAAAAACTTGATTATTTTCCCCCCAAGTTTAAATATTTGAAACACTCGTTTATGAACATCCTCCTGTACGTTAAACCTCTTTAGCATATAATTCTGTAGAGAAGACAAAAGAAAAACTCAAGCAATCAACCTTACAGTCATTTTATATGTTAAACATTTTCACTGTCACTATTTTGAAGTGGGGTGATGGACATCTTTAGAAACCTTCAACAGTGAGAATTTACTTAAAAAGGTAAAAAAAAGAAAAATAAAATTGTATAAGAGAAAAGTCTGAAGGAAAGGCTAGGCAAAGACAAAACTAGTAACACTTGCAATTTTTGTTTCTTTATGAAGAAAAGAAGCCTGTGTCAGAATCCTGTGGACAAACCTCCCACTGAAAACAAAATCAGCAAGCAGCAGAAAAGAACAATAATGACAAGCTGCAGCAAAACTATTTAAAGCCAGAGAGAGACAATACTGCCACTTAAAAATGGCAAGTTGAACAATTTACTGCGTTAATAATTTTTTAAACTTCATGAATTGCCATACTTCCATTATACTCTGCTACACCACTGCATGTTTCTCCAGACCAATTTTTACAGTACTCTTACAGTTCTGAGGAAATCATCAACAGATACACTAAATTCTGTTTCTGATTATTTGAAGCATTTTCCTATTTTTAAAAGTTGCATGTTCTATAAAATGCCCTAATACCACTGCTGTTGTTACCCAACTTCAGGTTTTTAACTCTTGACACCGTCGACACTTGGGAAGGGGAGATATGCTGCAGAATAGTGTTTCATTTGCAGTGCCAACTGCATTTCACTTCCAGAAATCTGTCAGAGTCAACTCTCATCTCAAAACTTACCGCAAATTTTAGAACAGTTTTAACCACAGAATCATATTTTTCAAAAGCATCAAATAGCCAATCAACTTGGGAGAAAACTGCTGTAGGTACCACTGTGAGTTTCCTACTCCCACCTGCCAGAGAAGCAGCACCTTTAGTCACAGTTCTAACTGAACCTTCCAGCCTGGTCTTACCCCACAACTTCCAGAAGTGGAAGGAGAGAGGGTTAATGCAGCTGGCTGTAAACAGGACTGTAATTCCTGAAAGAGCTGCTTGCTGTTGAGTGGAAGAGGTGGTAGCCTGAGGCCAACAGCAACATCTCTCTCAGTGTATATGCAAACATACAAAGTACAAAGTCGTTACTTAATTAGTGAAGCATTCAATTATTATTGAAACTTGACAAAATGTATCCCAGTACTTTAAGATTCCTCCCTTCTTCCCCCTCCTCAATTTTTTAATTTTAGGGTTCTCTAACTGCAATTCCACCCATGATGTGTAGGTGGGATAAGATTACAGTAGTTATGCAACAGTGACAGAACTTCAATTATAACTTATTGACTACTACTTATTTTAAAGAAAAGTTCTTTGCAGCAGTTTACAGTTCACCTAAAACACTATTTTAAACTGCAAAGCTACCTAGTGAGAAGTTCTATGTAGTAAGACCATATTTCTTGTTTTATTTTATGAAATAGATTTTTTAACCATATGGGTGTATCAAGTCATTCCAAATTTGAGACATTTTTGTACCCAAAGTAGCCATAATCTGAAGTTTCTAGAATATTTAGATTAAAACAATGGATCAATTTTATTGCCTCATTTTCAAAATGTAAGGGTTTGTTATATGAAATATTTAAATCTGTTTTGAATCCTGACTAAAGCTTTAACACAAAAGTGAAAACTGACATTAATGCCTTATAGCATAGAAAGCAGTGGAACACAGCAGCATAAATTAAGTTTTCAGAAGCCTATAAAACAAATAACTATTTTTATTTGCACACTACTTACAGAAAATAAAAAGTTTTACAGTATGTGTTTGCTGAACCATCAGTGCAATGCATCTGTTAACATTGATCTTCAGTTTGTCAACGCAGTGACAACTTTCATTAAAACTAAGCTATATGATCTATTTTTTAAAAATACTGATGTCCTGACCATATTTAATAAGCTACATGTACTCCTCTGGCCAGGTTCAATGATGAGGTTTCATAACAGTTCTGGCAGGTTACAGCTTCTACAGATCCAGAGCTCCACCTGAATGGATTTAGGGCTTTAGTTCCCTTCGCACTGCACAGCTCTGAAGAGCCAGGGATGTTTCAACAAGGACTTTTTCAATACAGGTCATCTAGGGAATAATTATAGTTGCAGATAACACAGTTGCTAATAATATTTATTTTTCCACAACAAAACTATGATGTACACACTATGAAGCACTAAAAATGTACTTTACCAGTGAGAAAATTTTATTGATTTCACATGTCATTAAAAGATAAAATTTAACAGTATAACTTAACAGTGTCTGTCAAGATATATCCCAGAGGAACATACTGAAAGACAATCTTGTGAATTAAAAGCAGAGGTTACACAGAAAGTGTAGCAGTTTTTGCTTGAGGTAATAAAACTAACTCATAAGGGATACAAGAGGGTTACAGAATATTTACTTTCATGGTAAGATTACATTTTTTTATTTTTTTTAGAAGTTCCCTGTTGATGACAGGATTAGAAAGTGGTGGACAATTACCAGATTGATAGCTGCATAAAATCAACATATTATTTGTCAGTATTTTATATAATGGATATGGTTTAACACAGTTGCATCGCTCAAGCAAGAAATTACTTCAATGTATTTAATGAGCCTAGGTCTATGCAAATTCTACTTATACATATATATGTATGGGGCATATAGAAAGAATATGTAGTTGTAAATAGAAGTGAATACAAGATTGGCAAACTTAATATAAAACAATTTAAACATGTGCATGCAACCCTGCCTCAAAATCTAGCTGTCCAAAATGAGATGTTTTGCAATTACTATACTCCCCTGTGTATAGCCCAGCAGTTTAGTTATATTAAAACAAAAAAGTAAGCTGAATGCCTCCATGGTTCAGCAGCAATACAGTTAGCATACAAAAAGTAAACACCATAGTGTATAAGCCTGCCAGTACCTTTCCTTTCCTGCCTTTAATCTTCAATACTTGTATCATTTATATCAGCAACACTCCCTGATAACTTCTGCTCCTTCATTTATTGAGAATGTGTAAGGCTATGCACAGATAAAACACAACAGTTTTTAAAAGCAGTTTTCATGAAATCAGACTCACTTAAATACAAGAAAAAAAATTCTTTCATAAATGAAGCCCAGTTGCTTAGTCAAGTGTTTTCTTCCCTGAACAGAACTCAAATACCAAGTATGAAGACAGCATAGACAAGCATTTTTTCCTTGCTGTTGACTTGGACAGTAAAAATCATCTTCACAGCAATCAACAATTGCAAATTACAAACACAACAAGGTCAGAAAGGTTCTCCTGTAAGGCACAGCCAAGACTGCCTCAAACCTTCTCGACAAATGGATACCTGAATCAATTCTCCACCTCTTCAGAACAGAGGTATTTACTATTTTAAAAAGATCAGTCAGCATAAAGTTACAACAGTTTACTTTAAAATGTCGGTCTGCCACTAGCACATTTCAAACTGGTATCCTTGCTCACCAGTCCTCCACGAAAGGAGAGGGGAAAGCAGAATACTGCCTCATGTTGAACACCTCTCCCAAGATAGAAACAGATATAGGGAAAAGATTTGAAAGGGAAGCTTGGGGGGCTTTCTAGTTTTAATGAGATCTTATACTTTCGTCTCTCCTGTTCCTATCCATGGAATTTTTAAAATTAAAGGAGCCTAAGTCTTAAATTTGAGACACCATATCCATACCAAACCCCTTACGTTTGTGGATAATTTCTTTTTGTGCCATACTTCTAGACTATTTCCTTAAGAAAAGTATATTAAGTGCTCACCCCACCAAGTACACCAAATCATCTGGGCTTAAGCACCATGATTGTTTCAGGGTCCCAAGAGTGTTGCAGTATGGCAATAGCAACCATCCCATGATAATCTGCAATCTCCTTTACTTCCTATGATCAAACAACTCCTGCAGCTGGTCACAGGGCACCCTTAAGGCACGGGTGTGCAAGCAGCAGTTTCCCAACGGGGCTTTCTCTCTGTCCTGAGTCCAGTCTGCACTTCCCATCTCTGAAATACTCATCCCAAGCTGCTTACACATCATCTATGAGAATTACCATACTTTTGCTGCTGCAGGGCAGGTAAGTCACAGGTCATGAACTTGCAAACACCCTCGTTCAGGCCCCACAGCTCCTCTTGGGAACATGCGTGAAAGACAGACAGAAGATGAGGTGTAGAAATGGTGCCTAACTCGTCCGGGGAAGTTGAGCAGTCACTGTAGCTAGGCCAACAGTGCCCAGCAGATGCACTCCTCTGAGGCATGGAAATAAACTTGCAGAGGCAGGCTTCAGCCCAGGGTCTTGGTCTTACAAGTCTACTTACCCACTGCAGATGGCACCTAAATTTGGACCGAGGGTGGCACAGATTTCAACTACTAGAAGAGCAAAGCTTGCATTAGCAGTGACCCAGGGGCAGTGCCAATCGGCCAGACTGGAGCCTATTCGTATGTAAATTTCTAGACCACTGTGGCAGTACTCCAAGCTTTAGCTGTTTGATTCCAGGTATTACTTTCAAGTGGTTGCACTATCAGATTACCCTTCTCTCAGGCACAAGGAGTTTAATTTAAACTATTTGGATTAGCCTCTGGCAAGCCAGCAGTAACAAACTGCACTCCCTCCCAGCAGAGACCTCTCTGTCCTGGTCCTGACCAGCTGTACAAGTACTCCCAGCAGTGCAAGTACATTGACTCTTCTCAAAAAATAAAGAAGTTACATTAAAATTGACATTACAATTTGTTAAACCAACCCTGCAAATATCAGGATTAATAGTTAGTTCCAATTTAGCTCCCTTGTTTTTTTTCCATCATAACATCCAATCTCATCACCATGCTTACAAGACACTTCTGACAATTAGCTTGCCTCATTCAGTGAGCAAGATGATGGTCTTAGTACAAGAATAAAGACGGCAGACATGTTCCTGTTTAATTCTGAACCATTAAAAAAAAAAACCCTGTGATATTTATTAGTTGTATACTTATTTTCTGCGTGAAACTTGTGGTACTTAGGTTCAAGACTGATGGCTTACAGTAATATATGAGACTGTATTAAGGACCCAAACTGATCGGCCATAATCTGAATCTGGAAAAGACAGAACTGATCTCTAATTCCCATGGGCACAATGAAGGTAGAATAGTAGGTTTATTACTGGTTCTTCTCTGGAGAAACTGCTTTAAAGGGCAAGCATTCTCCAGTTTTTAATAATGTGAATTATTAAAATTCATAAACAGCAGAATTGAGGTCAAAAAAATAGATTCCTACTGAGTAAGAATCATTGGTCATGTGTTTGAATGGGACAGTGGCACTGCAAAACAGGGTGATAATGTATTTATAAGGAGCCAGGTGTTATCAAATAGCAAATCCAACGTTTTTCCAATATGAGCACAGGCATTCAAGATTACAAACATTATATTTTAACTTTTTATCTTTGTAAGTATATTTTTAAAGTAAGAAGCAATGTAAATTTTCACTAGAAGCACTACTTTTTTTTTAAGAAATTTGCAGCAACTCTACAAGCCCCCCAATTTGCAGAAACCCCAGTTAAGAATTCACAGAATTCAGCATACCCCTCAAAGCAGCATGTAGCATGAAATCAACTTAACTAAAGGTTTCATTTGTGCCCCTAGAAATAATGTCATTTTTGATAAAGGGACTCTCTTAACAGTGGCCAAATCAATCACATCTGTTGACCCATTTTCCCCTTCTGTCAGTAACAGGTCTAATATTTTATATTATAAAGATTTTAAGTCTGTAGTATTTAGTGAAAGGTCTCCTCACTATTTGCCCACAAGTTATATTAATCAACATTTTGCAATTAAAACATGTTTCATTTCTTGCAGCCGACAGATTTTCTATACATGCTGCAAATCACTTCTTCACAGGTATTTGGAGAAAGTGAGGTCTGCAGCTGTACATATGTTCAGAGGGTCTGGCTGGGATGGAGCTGGGATTTTGGCACGGCAGCCAGTGTGAAGCTGTGATTTAGATTTGTCATCAGAACTGTGTTGATAACACCCAGGTTTTATCTACTGCCAAGCAGTGCTCTCATAGTCCCAAAGCCTTCTGTTTCTATCTCTGCCCCCTTCCCCTTTTCCACTGGGACTTACTTTAAACAGTGGGATTTCAGGATCCATCTTTTGTTCCTTGAGTACCTGTTTTTTTCAATTATTCAGACCAGCATACACACTTCATTAGCTGCAAACCCGTGACACAACCAGCAGCTTTTGTTACTACTACCTTGAAAGTGTTAAGCTTACGCAAAAAGATGCACACAGCCTTCAGTCACCTGCCTGATCTCCCAAACTGAAATGAGGGCATATTTTCTTTCACTCTCCAGAAGGAAAAAAACCCAAACTTCCTAACAAAGAATATCCTTAAAGCTTAGCAATAACTGTTTAGCTAAGTGAGCACCTAAAAAACCACTTTCAAACCGGCTCATTTTATTTCAATTTAATAATACAAAAACATAGGAATATTGTTTTTAAATGAAGCTTACCTTTAATTTCTTATTTAGTTTACAGCAGTATCTGTATAACATTGCCAAATTTAAAGGTCCAAAATCTCCATAGAAACTGGAGGAGAAAAAAAAAACAACAAAACAAAACAGTATTATTTATACAAAAGAGCTAAGGAAATTTCAACATGCATGTTGTTGATAATTAAAGTTGGAAATCAAGGATACTGAGTAGCCAATACAGAAGGAACAACCAGCTAAATTCTTTACTGATTAATTTAAAAGGACAATAGTAACAATTAATTTAAACTCATTTATAGCTTCAGTTTAAGACAGTCCAGTAACTACTTCTCCCATTATATACACAGACTAACTACAGAATTTTTTTCTTCATCCCATCATATCCAGTCTGGTTTTGGCCAAAACCACAGAGTGATGAACCTGAAGATATAATACACATTTAAACCATGCTGATGTCATCCTAAAGATTCTACAACTGCTTAAAATGAGAATATATCATTACCTACTATCAAGAATAAGCTAAATAGAATTTCTTATGGGTGATAAAATTTATTTAATAACATCTAGACCTGATCTTTGTCTGAAGTTGAAGCTCATTTCTTTATATCCCTTCCTTCACTATCCCATATATTAGATATTACAAACACACTTTACATCTAATTATGTTTCATTTTGTGCCCTAAATCCACCTGCAATTTATTATTTATTTCATGTTCTAAATATCAACTTCTCATGGTTCTTGTTTCTCTCTTCTACACTTTTAAACTGTGTTACCTTTGAACAACAATCTCTGGCCTCGAGGTATCAGTAATCTGTACAGGAAAACTATTGCACAACAGGAGTTCCTTGTGGTGATTCACAGTGCTATTCCTAGCAAACCCTCTACAATGGCACCTTTACAAACAACAGCAGCCTTTATGCAAGCAATTTACAGCAACCTTTTCTAGAGCTCCCTCTCCATCAATTGTACAAAACTGGTCAAAATTTAAGCTCCAAATTTCCTCCAGTAATTCTCCTGTTGTGCATAAAAATCTTAATCTTGATGGTCTATGCAAATTTGTTGAAGCACACATCATGAATTACAGAGAGAATGGACTACTAAACTGCTTTAATCTGATCTGCCTGAAGCCTGTTTGATAAAAAAAGACAGGAAGCTTCTTGCCTACTGACAAACAAAACAAGCCATGGGCATCTGAATGCATTCTATTTGGGGAAGCACAAAGGAAAAAGCTGTTCTGGACTCACAGTCTTTGAAGGAGTAAAAAGGTACTGAAACTACATGATACAAGAAATGACAGTACCTATCAAGCTTTCTCCCCTTGGCAAAGGGGTTATTTTTCAGGGAAACTAATTAGATTCCAGTTGAACATGAAAAGAAAACTTCCACTTTGAGTGCAATTAAACACTGGGAAGCAATTGAACAGAGAGGTTGTAAAGTCACAACCAAATTGTACCAGGATCTGAACAGCCTGCTCTTGTCAACCTTGCTTTGAGCCCGTGGGTTGCATTACGTATCTGCAGAGGTGCCTTCTGCTTCACCCATTCTGTACAGACACAAAACCAAATTAGGAGTGCTTCATCTTTTTAGTGCTTATAACATCATTGATACCCTCCTCCCCACATTCTCTCAAACAAGAATGCCAAGACCAGTGCAAAAAGAGACAATCACATTAGTTTGATCACTCTAAGAAAAGTAGCTTTCCTGCCACACCAATGCTATTTCAGTATCATCTACTTCACAATATCAAGTAACAACACAAGTGTTGGTTAAGATTCAGTTCAGCACAAAACATTTATGATGTAATTACAGAAGCTAATTAGATGGGAAAAAGACCAAGTTGTCCAGCTACTAGAACTTAACAGAAGTTAACTGAGTCAAGAAAAAACTGCAGTCCTACGAAAGCAAGGTTTAACTTCAGAATTCATTATCTTCTCTCTTCTCTCAGGTAAGTCCACCAGATATGCTCAATAGTCATTTTTAAAACAAAACTCTCCATATAGTTTTTCACAGAGATGAAATAAAAATGTTCTAAGGACCAGTATGAATTAAGATAAACAAGAAATTAAAACTGGAGCTCTAACTACACTGGAGTGAATGCAGCTGCTAGTAAAGTCATATAGAAGGCTTCCTAACATCTCCTCCTATACAGCTGCACTAACACACGAATCAAACACCCCCACACCCCATCTTACTCCATCAACGTTAGAACATTCTTTCACTTAAATACAAGATGGAAGAGTAAAATGTATGATATTAAAATTATTTTGGAAATATACTTTTTAAAGTATTGTGGGAAAATATTGAATGTGATAGTTACTATAACACAGAATACTTTTTACAAAAACATTATGAGCAAAGTATCTGCAAGATGTAACTGAATACACAGTTCATTAAAGAATTGAAGAAGTACAGTCATGCTTTATGATAAGATATATTACAATTCATTTGCTAGAAGTACATCAATATGAAGTCATATATCCACTTCTACTTTTCCACTTGATTAAATTTGAACTGGAGTGTAGGAAAAGTACATGAAAATCAATTTACAAATTTATCCACAAGACAAATTACTATTTTGGTGGGTATAAGGATAAAATACATTTGAGTCTATCCAGGAAGTAATTGCCTTTCTACAAAATGAAGCCATTCAGCTTCTCTTAGCCCCAAGTTAAAGATGTCACAATCTTTGACTATTTCTCCATCACTGATTACCATTAAGAATCCTGTGCATCTCTTAACGCAGTGGAGTAGGAGGTAGAAGTATCTGCGCTTAAGATTCTGGTACTATCCCTGTTTGTCTATGCTGTAGAAACAAGATATTTGTCAGAATCCAAACACAATCAAAGGAAAGGCACTTTCAGTCCCTGCTGCATCAGCATTACTACCCATACACAAAACCACTGCCAATTCCCAAGTTACTTCTCTACTACCAGAGGCAGTAGAAACCAGCTATTGCCTCTGATGATAAATCCTTGTGGCTGAAATGCGAGGCAGAAAGTTAAAATAATGCATGTAACACAACCTTTCTCCATTTTATACCTCTAAATTGGAGTAAGTTAATTATCCTTTCTTTGAGGGGGCTAAGTGCTTGACAAATCTTCAGATCAAAAGAGTTCTTTGAAAGATAATACAAGGCTCTCCACTGAAGTCAATGAACTCTGATCTACAAAATCTTTCTTCAATTTACATCCCTAGACCTAAATACAGTTTTTGACATGTTTAAGCAGAAGGATTTAATTCTATGCACCCTCATTATTTTTTCTACAAAAGGTAATTTTTATCCTTGAATTAGTGACACTTGATCCTGATTCACCCAAAGGATTTTCATCTCAAAACCGGCATTTTAAGTAAATGTAAGTGGAACATGGGAAATGGGCAGGGTATAGGGAATGGGGATGAAATGACACACCAAGTCACCAGCTGAACTAAGAATTTTATTTGGCAAAAACTGAAGATCAACATAAGAAAAGTCAAATAGTCACTGATAACAATTCATCCAATATTATTTTACTTCCATCTCCTCTCCATCTAGATGTTTTAACTAAACATTTAAATAGAGTAAGAGAAATTGGAATGCCTCTGAAGCTTAAGTCATTTAAGAGAGACAGTCATTTACAACAGAGGTGGAAACCAGAGGAACAGAAGGCAGGTATGGTATTAATTAACATTTTATTGTATTTTGTTTTAATCAAGTACCTAGATGATACCTTAATTTATTCTTCCCCCTCATCCCATGGAGACTTTCAATCGTTATGCTTCTCAAACCAAGTAGCAAAACCCCAGAATATACTAGCTGAACATTTAAATACTCTACTTAAAAATACTATCATGATGCCACCTAGAAGCAGTAGCATAAGTTTCTGGTATTTGTTTTCTCCTTAGAATAGACTCCTAGAACCATTTCCTCCTACCTGTAATTTGTTGCAATATAATACCCGAGGCATTTGCTGTACTGTATCACAGGAATCATCGTCTCCCTAGAAAGGCCAGCCCATTGCTCTACTCCGTCATGCAAACAGTTACTGTAAATTCTTCCAGGGAATTTAATGGTGAAGGAAATGCAGCCCACACCCCTTTAGTAAGAAGTCATTTCCAACTGCAGTTCCATGAGATGGCACATGAAGGTGCGAAGAGTCAGTTCAAGCCTGAACCAGCCCTTCTGAATGCAAACACTACTTTTTACTAAGCATTTGAGTATCTCTGCCCCTTGTGCTGGAGAAAAATGATAAATAGATTTCCCATCCTGAATGATTAGATGGTGCCATTCAATGAAGGAATATTATGGCCTAGCAGACTTTTAACTGAATTCATAACCTCCAGGGAAACACAGAGTACGCTGAGAGCTCTTTCTGTGATGCTGCCCTCCAGCCTTCTCATTCCCCAGTGTCTGTCCATCCAGGGTTGCCCCATTCCAGGTGCAGAATCTGGCACTTGCTCTTGTTGAATTTCATACAGCTGGTGATTGTCCATCTCCCTAATTTGTTAAGGTCCATATTAACATCAGTCAATCTATCAGGTCAAGATATCATCTTTCAAAGATAAAATACATGACTTATACTTTACTCCAGATGCCTGATACTTTTTCCCTATCAAGCAACAGTACTTTTGTACTGCCATTCACCTCCCATCAGGACATGGTTTCTTATTTGCCACCTTATTCATTCACTGGTTCAGTAAAACATTGTTTTGAAAACAGAGGCACCGTTTAATAACTTCAGTCATTTTCTGCAGTACCTATCCCAGAACTGGAGCACAAGTACTTGCTGAAGTATGAAGTTTGCCTTCTTAAAGACTTGTAATCACATAAAGCCATTTTCCTGCCAAAACAGAAGCCCCCCAAGCTTGCAATTACTTACGTCAAAATATAAAATCCAAGAACCTAGTGAAATAACAAAAACACAGCTTCCTAACTGCAAAACTTGGCTAAATTTTCAGCATTTTACAAATGTCCAACTTCCTATTAAGGAACAAGACTATTTCTCTTACTGTGAGTCATTCTTCTCTCGCTCCCTCTTTCCTACGCAGGAACATTCAGGTTACCACTCTCTAAGGGCCTTGCTGCAGCTATTCTGAGCCTGGCCATTAAACAGTACAAGGTCCAGGAGCTGCAGAAGTGGCCAACTGACCATTCAGCTACTTGCTTCAAATCATCAGCTGAACACTTCTCACATGCAACGAAATCTCTGGATCAGAGAGGAGAGGATCAGTCTGCACATTCATTACAACCTAACTGCTGCTTGCAAAATCTTACCTATCCAGGCTTTTTTTCTCTAACTCCAATTTCCTAAAGTGTGTTTCTCATCCCCACTTCTCAAGCACATGAAAAAAGGTGAGCACTGTTTTTGTCCTCTAGTCCACTGATTCCAGTAACACGTGAACTGTTAGGAGCTTTCTTAATGGGGTCAAGATAAAATTCCAAATGCTTAATGCTACTTAGGGATTGCGTGCTTCTGAAGAGACGAAGGATGATACAGCAAATGTGATTCTGGAAATATCTGAAGGTAGGAGTAATGCAGAGGCCCTGGTATGAAGTCCATTTCCTCCTGGAAGTTCCAAATCCTCCTCAAGATCCTGATTCTTCAAAATTCAACAATCCTTAGATCTAAGCCATAGATAATTAAAATAGTTATTCCAGATACACTATTTTTTAATCCAGTGCTCCTTGATATTAAAAACAAATTAACAATGAACAGGTTTTCCCATAAAATGCTGCCCTACAGAAGAACCTTCAGGTCATATCAGAAGCCTAGAACCTTCGGAAAAAAGTCATCTTGACAGAGGCCAAGATGCACATAAGGAATTTCCCAGACAAGCTACATTCCCATCCAACAAAAAACTGGAGCTTAGAAAGCTGCTGTTTTATTCAGGTACCCTTTTAACGCAAACAAAAATAAACTCGCCTCAGTACTACTGGCAAATGCTTTTATCTTTTACTTATGAAAAAGCAAAGACAAATATGGTAAAGCAATGTATAAAATAAACCTAGGAAATTTCCTTGTTTTAATTTTGGACTTAATATTACAAAGTTATCTTGGTCATCCAATAGTCAAGGTTGTCTTTTCAAAATCACTGATGTGAAAAAAGAAATCCCTGCTTTCTGTGTGAAGCGACAGCTCTGATTGTTGAAACAAGACTAAGTTTAAATTTTCTTTTTCCTTTCAAATGATTTAAGCCACAGAGAGATCGAGAAGTTCAGGTTTCCTACGCAAGCACTGTTACTGGAGAGCCACAGAAAAGCAGCATTTAACCAAAACGAGATAGGCTAACCCTTACTCTTCTCACAGGAAAGACAATCTGCTTCTTTGCACATACACATGCAGTAGAAGAAACAGTCCTCATTTAATATTGTTGTAGCTAAGCACTTGAGAATCTTGCTCTACTGCTACCTAACTGAAGTAGCTCTCACGAACACGGCTCTGAAGTGGGCAAGTAACATACCATAGCTTGAAAGAATGTTTCAGTGTAAAGCATGATTTACAGAGACTATCATATTTACAACTTCTGCAGCTGCTTACACCATGTCAGAGATTAGATCTCCAAATGTTGTTTATACAAGAGATCCAAAGTCAGAACAAATGACTGAACAAAAACCATTATGATTTATGAAGGCTGCCATTACAATTCATCAGTAAGAGATTCCTGTTTCACATTATTTAAATTCTGACTTTGTTTGAGAAAACTACTCAGAAATAAAAAGGACATTAAAAGTTGCTTTAATAAAACTATGTGAAAGCAGAATTAAGCAGTCAAGTGTAGTATTCTCAACCCAGATCTGCTTACTGGATGGAAGGTGAAACGTGAAAGACACTATTCTTAGAGAATAAAAAGCTTCTTACTAGCGCCTAACTCATTAACTGAGGTCTTGCCAAGGCAAGGCTTGTCTATTTGCCAAATGACAATCTTCATCAAGATGAATTGTTTCTCGTTAATTCCATTTTTCCAAAGCAGTATTTACCTGTACTGCATTATACTGAAACACTGTGTCCCCTTATAATAAATAGTGCAGAGCTTCTCAGGAGGAACCTCAGTGAGTTTCAGAAAGACTCAGAAAATCTTACAGAAACAGAACTATCAAAGAAGAGACTTCAGAATTGTGTCATTCCATTCAGGTTTCCTGTTCTCTTAACTGAAGCACTTGTATATAATTTCTCTGGCATAATAGGTTCAAGATTAAATTACAGCTGTTTAACTAAAATAGTGACAGTTCTAGTAGCAAGTTCCTAGTCAGCTAGCATTTGAGATAAGCTTAAATGGTTTTAAGAATGTCTTTATTATCTTTTTAGTGTGAATGTTTAAGTTAGACAGTACTACAAAGTCATTAGAACAGTTCAAAACTTCAAGTGAGAACTGAAGGCTGAAGTGCTCAAGATTACATAACCACACTGTGTATAATCTAGAGATAAATCATGTGACAAGCTACAGAAGCAAGTCAACCCCAAACTTCCCAAACCATCACAGCTAGCACTACAGCTCTTTTGTTTAATAAATGGGCTATATTTATTTTTTACTAATATAAAAATTGCTTCCTTATGCCTCTTGGGGGGGGGGGGGGGGGTGGGAAGGGAAGCAAGGCAGCAAGTTTTTAAGCACTATGTGATCCAGTAACGGCTCCCTGTAATCAGGCAACTCCAAACCTACATATTCATGAGGTTTTCAGATCAGATACTGCTTCAGTGAAGCAAACTGACACCTCTGTAAAGTCAGCCAAATAAAATTCTGTAACAAGCTAACAGAATAAGAGCCCAAAGAAAAGCAATTTAAACAAAAAAGGAGCCAAAATAAAAGCAGTTTACTTCCAAGCACAAGGAAGTATTTTTGTCTTGTCACTACAATGATGCATCTAAACACAGTTAAATCAATAAACAATTGTATTAATGTAATTACTTGCATACCTCACAGGTGCTGAGGATTTCATGCCTGAGCAGACTTCTTCTATCCCCCTCCTTGGATCTCTCTGAACAAGTCATTTGTTTAAAAAGGAAAAGTGGCTGTGGGATTCTGACCACAAGAACCACCCAGGCAGGCCATTTCCATGAAGACTCTACAAACCACTCTTCTGAGCTATTTATTTTCAAAACTCGCTTCCAAATATTTATTTTGCTATCACGCAACAAATACTTCTAACCACTTTCTCAGAAAGAAGACTGCATTTTTGAGGAAGTGAGGATACCATCTGATCTGCTGCACTAAAGTTCCACTCTACTACTACTTACAGACAAGCCCTGTCAGGCCCCCACTACATGTGCAGCCTGGGAAACACAACGGACTGAAGTCAAGCTTGTTGATGAGCACAAGAGAAGCTATAGTGAAATTAGCACTTCCCCAAGAACTGAGTCTTGTGCTCTATTCCTCGCTTTACTTCTAGCCTTCAAAATTCAGAAAGATATTAAAAATATACATAACATAGTAACCCTACTGACAACTACTTTTACTTCCCTGAAACCATATCAACTTCCTTGGATATGAGAGGGGAAAAAAAAATTAAGATTAGGCATGGGTTTTTTACCAAATATTGCATACACTGATAGGCATGGGTGCTGCAATACAAATACCAGGGCAAAGTTGAGCAATGATATGTAAAAGGTTATGACACAATTCCTTGGTACCACCTGGTAACTGTCACTTATTTTCATATCACATTTTAGCATTTTATGAGCACAAAAGAGAGAGTATCTTTATGGTATCAGAAATAAGATGACAAGTTTAAAATGGACCAAACTGATTAGGAACCATCAATTCAAGACATACACCAGGAGTTACATGTTCAGAACCTTTAGATGCCCTCCAGAAGATAAAGGAAACTTTGTTTCCTTCCATTACTTGGTAATTATATCTCCTATCAGGTTACACCTACATATGTAGTTAACCCTGGGTTAAGGAATATACCTACAGAATTTCCTTTACATGTTAAAGAAAATTACTTTTCCCCCCCACCCACCTCAAATTTCTCAGTACTTTTTTATTTTAAATATGACACTGTCTTTACACAAATACCTCAGTTACAGGCCTTGGTTAGTACATCCATCTGTAACTAACAGTACAGAACTGCTCCCCCTTCCTACCCACAAGATCAAATGTCACGTAAGATTCCTTCACACTTCCTAAAAGCACATTAAGAATTAAAACATAATACAGAAGTCTGGAAGAGACACAAGTTTACTTTCATAAAGCAAATGGAACACTTTCATACCACACAAATTGCTCAGGACCTTCCCCAATTGAGTTTTGCTTTCAGTTTTAGGTCAACCCTCCCTTAAGATACTCCAAAGGTCCCTTCCTATCAACATTCCTTAATGATCATTACAGAACTTACTACCAACCCAAGCAGCCCATTACAAAAGTCATCTTTTGGAATGAACCCTTAGGAACTCCAGTAGAAGACATGAAACTTAAGATTAAAAAAAGTGTAGAAAAGTTACCCTGAAACTGCAAGCTGTGCATAGAAAGTAAGCTAAAAATCAAGGACTACTGGTTTACATCTTCACAGAAGCAGTATTAGTCACTGGAGAAAGGAGAGAAGAAGGGTTGATGCTCACAATTGCTTCAAATCATTTGGAAAGCAAGTTATATTTAAAATAGGAACACAATTTTTGTTTCACTTCTGCTGCAGCAAACCCTGTGTCAAGCAGATAGGTATATACCATCACACACCTATCTGCTTGACACAAGCTTTGCAGTCCAGAGCACCAACTTTTTAGCCACAGCACAGAGCGATTATTTGTTTGACGTCTTTTATGTCCTTAAATAGTATTCACAGCTATAATCAATTTTATTTTTTACCTTCTATGTAAAGTGTCTTACAAGCATGAACCTTTTACTTCACAGGAAATATTTTTCTGTTGTTCTGAAGACACAAAAGCCATCAAAATAGTGCTATCTCAAAACACTCCAATAAAACCAGAGTTTTATAAAAGAAGTTGCGGATGCTCCTCAAAAGCACATTTAAGCATGGCATTCTTATGATTCTGTAAGCTTCATACTCTCCATCCAGGAAAACACAGGAAATATAAAACAAACCACTGTTTATCTATTCGTATCAAATAAGTCTTCTACATAAGACACACTAATAAAGTGTGAATAGTCCTAATAGACCTCTGTGTTTTAAACAAATCTTACAAGGCTCAGATATTCTTCTTCGAGCTCAACCACAATTTAAGCCATTTAACTGCCCTTGCGGTTGTTTTTATGAATCTTTAAGAGTCACCTTGTTTAACTAGTTACAGCTAATAAATAAATAAATTCAGACTAACTTCACGCTCATGTTCTATGCAAGTACCTCAATGGGGCAGAAATACTCTACAGAATATATCAAAGTGTGTTGAGGAGCCTCTCAGGTGATCACTTTGAATATGCAAACCACAACACTTACTTTTCATAGACCAGTTCCTCATCGGTACAGAAGTAGTGGGTATTTACGGTACTTTTCGGTTTAGAGCGTAAAGTAGCGAAGTACAACCGATCTGAAAGATAGAGGAACAGCGTCGGTCAGCGAAGGCAGCCGGCCACCGCCTCGGGGCACGCCTGTCACCGCGGGGCGGAAGAGGCTCCGCCGCTCCTTTTTCTGCTGCGTGAGCGGCGGCGGGAGCGCCCGGCCCGGGCCCCCGCGCTGCCGGGCACCGCTCGGCAGCGGCTCCGACCCAGGCGGCAGCGCGCAGCAACAGGTGCCGGCCCCGCGCCTGGCCGGGAGAGTGCGGAAAGCAGCGCCGGGGAGCCCGCGGCAGCCGGGCAAAGTGGCCGGGGCCGAGCCGGGCAGTCAGCAAAGCCGGGGGAGGGCGGGAGAGAAGCCAGCGGGTTTCCTCTGTGGGGGTGGCTCCGCGACCCCGCGGGCAGGGGATGAGGCGGCTCTCACCTTTCACGAACTCCGAGGCTCCCCCCAGCAGTTCGGAAGCGGCCGCCGGCGGCTCCATCTTAAAGAGGGCGCGGAACAGCGAGGCGCGGGGCGGCTCCGAGCTCATGGCGCTCCGGGGCAGCGCCGGCGGGGCCGGGGCGCGCTCGCAGGGACGCGACCCGCTGCCCGGAGGGGCCGCCCGCCAGGGCCCGCGGTGCTGCGAGCGCGGCGGCCGCAGCCAGCATAGGAACGGGAGCGGAGCCGAGAACGAGCGCCGGGACACGGCGGGCAAGCGCCCACAGGGACTCCGGCTCCACCCCGCCCCCAGCCAGGAGACGCCTCCGGATAAAGCGGCAGCGGGCGGTTACCAGGCGACCGGCGGCGCTCCGGCAACCGCGTTACGGAGCCTTTGTGTCGCCCGGCCCAGGGCTGACGCTGCGAGTGACCGGCCCCCGGCGCTCCCCCTGCTCCCCGGCCCGCCAGCGCCCCTGCTCCGGCAGGCAGCGGCCCTGAGCCCGGCACCGCCCCGCCCTCCGCCCCGCCTGCCCGGGCAGGGCCGCCGCGCCCCGCCGCACTGGGGCTGCTTTTCCCCGCCCGGGGGCGGCCAGCGGCAGAGCGCCCCGCGGGCACCGGGCGGGTGTCGCGTACTCGGAGCGGGGCTGAGCAGGAGCGCTGCCTCAGCAGCGCGGACGGGCTCCGGACGGGGGCGGGCGGAGCGGCGGGGCCGCCTCAGGCACAGGGGAACTGGCGGGGCGCCCAGTGCGCTACCTGGGACACCCTTAGTCGTGACAGACAAGCCGATTGACCAATCAGAGGCCGCCCTGCTACGCCTGGCCAATGAGCTGGGGCCGCCCCAGAGAGCGCCCCGCCCCAGGGCCCCTGCCGCCGCCGGTTCCCGCCCCGGCGGTGCCGGGCGGAGCGGACTCAGGTTTAAAACTAAAGCAAAGGTTGCAAAGAAGATTCCTTGAGGAGGGAAAAGAATGGGGTAAAAAAAGTCACTCTTCCTCCAAACAAAAAATCCACGCTTGAAACACCTTTAAAAGATGTAATACAAAGCCATATGGAACCCTGAGGTCCGCATTAGTATCACCAGCTTTCCCTAACACTATAAATAACCTACTGTAACCACCAGTTCATCTAATTAATCCTGGTGTGTCTGCTAATGAGGCTAAACATGAGCGTGAAACACTTCCGACGCTTCAGTTTTTAATCTGGTGTCATAAGCACTGGATAATCTTTAAAGCTTTACAAGTCAGGTGAAGGACTACGGAAGAGAGTGCAGCTGTTTTTGTATTTGCTTATTTATTCTTTGTGCCGATTCTAATGCTTTGTGCCGATGTTCCTGCACTGCGTTTTCTCAACGTTTTTGGAATAGCTCTAAAACTAATGTGCTAAATATGATCCTGTTTGTGTCTGATTCTGAAACCTGAGAAAAACCTCATTTTCAGTAATAAGTACTGCTCCATACAAGGTGCTTACAAGAATGAGACTGCAGTCTTATGTAGCAGCAAATTAAATAAAGGTTGTTGGAAGGTGTTTGTTTTTCTTTAGCTTGTTCTTTAGGACTTTCGCTTGTGTGTAACCCTTAACAAAATCAAGTATTTCACTGGAGTTTTTTTATTTACAAGCAGTTCTATAAGGAGCACTATATCCTGTGTGAGAGACTGTACTAAGGTACATCCAGGTCCAGAACTCCAGGTTTTTTTTGATGCCCTTTTTTACTCAGACTTTCACTACAGTTCAGTGTAACACATTTCTAAGTCAGTGCTGCACTCTGCTTCAGGGGAGTTTAAATGAACATACTTGAAACAGCTTTGGCAAAGCTCTTCGGCAACAGGAGAGATGGAACAGACTATAGCCTACTGTCCAGTACCTACAATCCGTAGTTTGTGTCAAAGCCCAAGATATGGAAACCCAGCCAGCCAGACTGGTGAATCCAGGAGGAAAATATGAGTAGAAACTGAAGCTCAGCTATCAAATTTTTGTATACTGCTTGTACGTCTTCTGCAAAGCTAAAAATAGTCTTCATTGCAGAAGAGTTCTCATTTGTGGCAATTAGCTGCAGCCTTTGTAAACATCAGAAATAAACTAACCTTTCTTCCCTGTAAATACCTGCAAAATAACCTGTTTTTTTCAATGCCAGTATTGTGTCTCATAGCTATTAGTAAGTTTAATGAATTTCACTTCATAAAATGCTAGTTTTAAGAATATTTTCAACTAGTACAACTTAGTTATGCTAATTAATACTATGTACTCGTTTTAACATTGGAGATCAAATATCAAGGCTGCAGTGACATCTCGTGGCATTTTTTTGTAAAGAAGCAATTTTCTTGTGCTGTTGTATCATTTTAGCACCATATCCTGATTTTTTATCAAGGATTGTTTTCCATATATATTTTAGATACCATGTTTAAAATCCTGTGTTGCTTTAACAGTAATTTCAACAGAACATTCAGAGATGGTGATGATTCTGTTTAGACTTTAAAATATTACCAAGTGACATATGGATTATCTCTCAAAAGAAATAACCACATGCATATTATTTTGTTTTAAATATAATTTTTGGTGATGTATTTTCAGTAAAGAATCTTAAGGCATTTTTATAGCTACCAAGAGATTAAAAAAAATCCACTTTTAAAAAATAAGCAAACAACCCCTTTTGGTTCCAAAGTACAATGGATTAAGGCTGGAGCTTAAGTTTTATCTTTGTATATCTTTGCTAGCTAAGACTAAATGATTAAGGTTGTTGGTTTATGTCTTTTCTTCCTTCATAAGTAAGCCTTACCTAAATTAAATGAATGTATGTGCCAACAAGTACACATTTTTTTAAAAAAAGAAATCTTGTTGCTGCTCATGAGTATACAAACTGAGCTTACTTTATACATCTTAGCACTGAAAAACTGGTCAATAATCTGAAAATAAATATATCACAAGTCTGCATTCTGTATTTTATTTTACAATGGTGCAAATTAAATTTAACAGCATCATTAAAAGCTTGTTCTATTAATTCTTTCACTGATACAGAAGAACAACAACAACAACAAAAAATCCCCAAAACCAAAACAACTCTTTTGCTCCAACAAAGAGCCCAATACCAAGATTTGGCTGACTTGACAGTTCATTTCATATTTCAAAAATAAGGTTAACAACAACTGTGAGTCTTCACAACTCTAGCTGATACTGCACGAAACAGAAGTCACGGAAGACAAGTAATTAAATGAAATACAGTAAACTACCACTGGGAAATTTGCATTTCTGGAAAGATCGTAGACCTGTTCGTATACTACTAAGCACTACAGCACAATAATTAAAAACTACTTTTCACTATTACAACAAAATTAATCAGAATTCACATTGCCATGTTAAGATTCTGCCCTTTAAATCTTACAGTAGTTTCACTGAACAGATAAAACTGATAGAACAAGGAAAAAGAATCCTTCATTCCCCCCAAAGACTCACACCCTGCTGTAAAGAACTTGTCATATTTTTCACTCTTTGATCAGCTAACTTATTAATAAAAAAAGATAAAATTATACACCTTATCTGCAGATGCTATTTGTGTACTAGGTATTAGCTGTGACTGGTTGCCCACGGCTACCTTTGAGCTGATTCTAAGAATCAAAAGCTGATGCAGGTGAAACTAAATCTGCTTTGGATGCCAAATCTGATTCTGTGATCCAGGAAAATCACTGTCTTATATCCTCTCCTCCATACCACAAAAATAGCCCAACTTCTGCAACTCCATTAGAAAAGGTTTGCCCTATGTCAATAGGTTTCGAGAACTACAGAGTCCCAATCTAACAAAAGCCATTAACAACAGCTCTGTTTCTTGCTATAAATAAAGTCAGGGAATTCAGAGACTGATTATAGTCCATCCCTGTCAAATATCACTGTACCTTAAAATGCTTTTTTTCATAATGCTTTACTCATTTACTGTACATTTTAAGTCTGTTGACATAGCCACCAAAAACAGACGAAAAAAGGAACTAAAAAGTAAATACTCATTGAAAGAGTAGATTAAAAACAAGTAGACATAAAAAATAACAAAATGTACACTGTAATAGATGTTGAACACCCTGCTCTTACTAGGAAGTGTAAATAAATTCTTAACAAATTGAGGATTTTCCTGGGTGCGTGTTTGTAACAACGTATATGCAAAATATCAAAATAAAATTAACTACTAAAGAGAATATTAATAAGTAACATTCCATCCAATTCTTCTGGCTGCTTATTTAAGTTTCGTATTTCCTGTATTCATGTTTCTTATATTTCCAACCGCTAGGATTTACCTTTCAGCTGCTTGCAGTGTTTCAGCAACTCTAGGCAAATCAATAATAGAAAAAAAAGCCACGTCAGAGATCATTTTCCATTAACTCAGCAGGAGTAGATACTGTAGGCAATGGTTTAGGACTATCTGAGATTAAAGTGAGGTACTCTTCTGGCTTTCATAGCAGCTTCAAGAACATCTCAGAACACCGAGTAGCTTATATACAAACTTCAAAGGGGTTTTGTACAGGAGGCCAGAAACTTGGCCAGCAGTTCACTGTAGCTCTTCTACAGCTTCCATGGAAACCGGGTAGGAGCAGGTGAGGAGTGGGAAGGCAAGGAAGCATCTCAACATATAATTGTCAAAAAAATGCCTAGACCTCGTTTGACTGAATATGTATATTCAGGGACAAAAAGTCCAAACGTTAAGATCTGAAGAGTAGGAGTGCGGTTTTGTCTGCATGTTTCTGAAGAACTGGCCTAATTAATTAGAGTAGCTTTTCAGGCTTTAAGGAAAGAGGATGATTTTATCATAGGTAAGCATGACTATATATTCTTTAAGTTTTCTCAAAACTTACCTTTGTGAATTACTTAGAATGGAAAGAAAATACATAAAAAGCCTAGTGGAGAAAAATCAGAGGCTACAAAGAGGGATGGCCAAGATGCAGTAATTACACCTTCTTCTCTCCTTGAACTCAGTACAATTCACTGAGTATTGTTTAACATTTAACACCTTAAAATCGTTGGCTTACATTTTATTTTTGTGATTGGCATAATTAGGAAAACCAAACTGAGAAATCATGATATTAGAATATTTTAAGGGCATGCCATCATAAATATTAACCAGTTTATTTACACAGTAGGATCTCTGTAACAAATGCTCTGCTCGGTGCCACATTCCAGAATAGCCACTGTTAGTGTCTTTTTCTAAATTTCTTATGTCGACAGGCTTCACAAACACTCCCGAAGGCTTCCCAGTACGCTTGGCTACCAGAAAATTCATGGCAATATCATCACAATTTTGAGTTTCGTCTATTAAGGCGTAAACTGCTTCTGGCTGCTGTTGAAAGTCTTCTAAATATCCTCTGTGAAAAAACGCTGCACCGATAAGCACCATAGAATACTGATCTCCATTCCCAAATCCAGGGTTCTGCAATTCAAAGCTGCCATAACTGTACACGCCTGAAGGAGTAGAAATGTGCTTTCTAGGAACAAATCCCACTATATGCTCTGGAAATTGCTGAAAGAAAAAAAAGAAATTCAACACGTATTTCACAGTGTGGGGTTCACTTAAGTGTGTCCATTAGAGAGATTTATGCATTTTTTAAATGAAAGGAGGACAACATTATTGCCAGGAAAGAATTAAATTGTTGGCATATGGTCCTTTGTTCTGCATAAATGTTTCAATTAAATACAGCTTCACAAAACTGACAGTCTGCCTCATTCCAAATCACATAGTGCCAGCAAAACATCTACCCACAATTGGCAGCTGTGCATTTGGCACTGAAAATAACTTTACAGACAATTTCTCGTGTTTTGCAAAATGAAACACACAGACTAATACACTTCTAAATAAATTCATCAGTTAGCAACTTCATGGTTTTGTAAAGTAAGAGTTAAAATGTTAAAGTTATAGATTACAGATATAGATACTACTAAAGAACCATTTTGCAGTTTCTACTGTTCAACACTTCAAATTTCCTAAAATCTATCTTTAAAATTAGAAAACCAAGGTAAAACAGTATGATACATTATTGCTCTAATCAAAAGTATTAATCTCAAGTGCAACTCACAAATGCTGCCTGCCAAGATGCAAAACGTTACCTGCCAAACGGAAAAGGCAAAAGCCAGGTCATGAGCACTGACTAGTGTGTCATCATCCATCATTAAAACAGCTGAAGGGAGGA
Source organism: Hirundo rustica (assembly GCF_015227805.2). NCBI lineage: Eukaryota > Metazoa > Chordata > Aves > Passeriformes > Hirundinidae > Hirundo > Hirundo rustica. Next base: position 19,192,926 of record NC_053458.1, read on the forward strand.
AAAAATGAGAAAAACTTTTAATTGATCAAAAGGTTAAATACATGAGCACTGTATGCAGCACAATATTTGACAAATGAAATATAAAATTTCTACAACTATTAAGCTGAATTGCAATTCCTTGAAAGCAGATTGATAAAACATAACTAGATTTCAAAGTTAAAGCAAGGTTACAGCTTTGTGGTAACTGGAAGCAACCCTAAGTTTTAGATTATTTGCCAGGCTGTTACAAAAATTCAACTGGAGAAATATGTGTTAGAAAGCTTGGGAGTGTTTGGCAAAGCAACTTAAAATTCTACTAATCTTTTGTAAAGACACAACTAAAATAGAGTTAGATAATTTTCTTTAGCATATGAAACTTACAAAGGATTATTAGTATAAAATTTTACTCATCTCACTACGTGAGCAAGTTAAATTGCCCAGGCAACATTAAATGGTATTATTAACTACAGAAGGAAGACTCTTTGCCTTTAGACAAAAGACTACCAGGAAGTAGAAAAGGAAGGATATTCTTGGATCTGAACTGCAGATGCATTAAAACTTTTAAATTTACAGTTAGCACAGATTTTACTACAGTAAGTAAAACACTTGGGAAGCTGAAGTCTCCAGTGTCTTCCTAGAAATCACTGGACTAGTAGGAATGATAGGGAGGGGCAGTAAATACAATTACCTTTACTAATCATGAGTAAGGTCAGGTCTGTAATGCAACATATGGGGGTTTTTTCCACTTGAAACAAACAGGATTTATTGTTGTACACCTCCTAGAAAGAGCTTAGGAAGAATATTTAGATGAATACCCAAGAGACTGGGGCAAGTTCTCTTAAATAAAAGGGTGTGTAATTTGAGACAGCTAGGGAGGGGAGTTTCTTGGAAGGGCAGAACATGATTGAGAACTTATCTTAAGAGGAATGGACTAAATCAAGTCTTTACCAGATGACTTAAATTCAGATTAGTGCAGACACTCAACAAATACGTGCATTTTGAATTTCAGTTTATGCTACAGAAGGAAGAGAAGCTGAACTACCTACGTCTGCCTCACAAAGGAAATGAACTGTTGCAAAAGACCTTGAAACACATTTGACATTCCTCTTTCTTTTCCTTTACTCTTCACTGACAGCCTGGTGGGGGTGTGCGCCTGATACCATAACACAGGTTTCCTCTATACTAACCACACTCTATTAAGTGGTCCAAAAGATCCATTGATTCATTACACAGTACAACTCAACCATCTCTCTTTTAGCATTCAGATTTCAAACATGAAAATATTAGTAATAGCAATATGAACTGCTGATTACCTTTTGTTTCCAGGTCAGGGAAATTCTGCAGTCTGTTTCTCATACGATTTACAGTTTGAACTTTAAAGATAACAGGGACAGGATGAGGCCCCAAGGAATTCCACATTTCCTCTGGTGTCTTCTCACCAATGTTGTTCCACACAACAATTACTTTATGTAGGTGGGGGATTGCTTGATAATGATTTAAAAGCTTTAGCAGTAAGTCAGTTCTATTGTACGTCTGCATAATAAGAGTGAATGAATCCAAGGCAGACTGACTCTGGGTTTTTGGTTCCCTTCTTGAATTGGGCAATTTTTCATCTTTGATAGTGGGAAGCAAAGCTGTTAAAGCACCTGCCACAAGAAGCAAGACGATGATCACCACAGAGGTGAAGCGTAGTAGGCGGATTCCCATAACTCTTCCTGGAAGCTTACAGAAGTGAAAACACCTTTAAAACAAGTAACAGGAAAGGAAGTCATTAAACCCAAGTACAGAGAATTTTCTCTCTTGATTAAAACTCCCCAAATATTAAGGACATTTTCATTTAAGTAAGTAAATAAGGAGGACTTTAGCACTTTGGCAAATTACTTTCAAGTATCAAGGTAGGTGTTTCTGTGTTTAATTGCTTTTCACTTTTTTCAGTTAACTTTGGATTTCATTGTTTTGTGAAAATAAATCTAGAGTAGTCCTTTAGAGTGTTTCCTATTTTCTTATTACTACATTTTTGATTGAACATTTATGTACCTCATCAAGTCTATCCAGCTGAAAGCAGAAAGCAAATTTATACAGAGATTCAGTGTTTTTAGCATTGCAGGAGCTCTACCTTAACTGGGAAGCAAAAAGAAGAGAATGTGCTTTCTCAAAAGCTCTGCCAGGAAGGAGGAAATAAAATCCTGACTTTTTTTCTGTTGCTCAGGCACCACAGAAGGAACAATCTTTATAACTGATTTGCTGGACATTTTGTCAATAGTTTGTATATCTGCTCGATAATGGTAATCAGTACAGAAAACGTGATGCTGATCATACTGAAGTTATGACGTACAGGTGGAGCAAAAGAAGCCTGCCAAATGGAGCAATACAGGAATGCAACAATCTCAGCAACAGCTGAACTGATGCATCTAAAACTCCTGAGAAAATGGCAATGTCAGATGCCACCTATCAGCTGTGAGTGCAGATTTAGTTTAAGGCAGAGGTTTCTGGATCCTCATGAACTTGGAACTAAACAGAAGCTCTTAAAAAGCAGCTTCTAGAAAGACGGCCCCTCAGCGTGACAGGATATCCTGAGCTGGAAAGGACTCACGAGGATCACTGAAGTCAAACTCCTGGCTCTGCACAGGAAAGGCCCCAAATCCCACCATGCACCTGAGGGCATTGTCCAAGCACATCAGGCTTGGTGCTGTGACGATTTCCCTGGGAAGCCTTTCCAGTGCCCAACCACCCTCTAGCTAAGATGCTTAGATATTTCCTAATACCCAAACCCCCTGAAACAGCTTCATGCCATTCCCTCGAGACCTGTCACAGATCACCAGGGACAAGAGATCAGTGCTTTGCCCCTCCACTTCCCCTAGTTAGGAAGCTGTAGACAGCTGGGAGACCACACAGACCCTTCTTCTCCAGGCTGAACAGACCAAGTGACCTCAGCCACTCCTCAGACGGTTTCCCTCAAGGCCCTCTTCCATCTTCATAGCTCCACTTTGGACACCAACAGCTTTATATCCTTCTTACACTGTGTCCTTATAAAACCGCAGAGAACCACCATGAGGTGAGGCTGCCCCAGAGCAGAGCAGGACAATCCCCTCCTTTGCCAGGCGGGTGCTGCTGTGCCTGGTGCCCCCAGGACAGGGATGTCCCTCCTGGCTGCCAGGACTCTGCTGGCTCGTGTCCAGCTCGCCAGTGACCAGGACCCCCAGGGCCCTTTCTGTGGCACTGCTCTCCAGCCTCTTGTTCCCCAGTCTGTCTGCACATCCAGGGTTGCCCCATTCTAGGTACAGAGTTTGGCATTTGTCTTTGCTGCACTTCACAGGGTTTTCCTTTTCTCCTTCTTTACTTGCAAGATTCGTATGAATTGAATAGAAGATGAACATTCTAAGCTTGCTACTACCTCGCCTATACTTATTATTGTAATACCATTACTCATCTATGCATATTATTCATGCAACTCTGTGAGTAATTTCTAGGTTTTCAGCAGGGAATACTGATCAAATTCAGTGATCCAGGACAGCCAAACAAGTACAGTTTTTGAGAGAGTATCTGTGTGGGTTTTTTTCACAGAATTTTGAATTTTTTTTTTTCCAAAGTGCAAATACCATGCTTGAAAATCTGAAAGTAAATTATTTTAGTTTAAAACGCCTCGCAACTTACCTCATTGTTGCCACGTAGGATTGTTTTCCCAGCTTGTTTTTACAGGGCAGTTATTTGTGATCTTTGAATCTGCTGGAAATTAAAGGGACTCTATTACTGGAGATCAGCAGTTATCTACATGCTACCCAGCATTCTTTTACAAGTAAAAGATCCTCTCAATTATTGACTTATATATGTATTCATGGCAATTATCCCATTCCTTTTCCTATTGCTCAGCTGAATATTTAGGTCTGCTTTTTAATGAACGCTCCAGAAAGAAGTCATTACACCAGATGGTTAAAAAGAAAAGAACAGTGTTTCTCTGGTTGTAAAATTGCTGCTCTGTGCCAGTGCAATGTCTGTGTGTTCCATCCTTAAGTTCAGCTACGGAGACACAAGTAGGTCTCTAGAACCTGACTGCTGTTCCTTTGCTCACCAGACACCACTAAAATATATATTTGGCTCCCACAGTCACGCAAATAAAATAAAATTTTATCCCAATAATATTTCATTTTCTGGGTTATCCCCTTCACACTCTGCTTTCACTAAGATTATCAGTTGTATCAGAGGTTTAAGACACAGCATTCTGGTCTTCCCATGGGGTTTGGCAGCTTGAAAAATAGGAGTGCAAGCACATAAAAGAAGGATATGCAGGATACAGGACAGCAATACAAGAAAGCTGTGCTCCTAGGTTGCTGAAAGGATTTTTGTTCCTTTAGAACTGGCTTAACAACCAAAGTGCTGTAAATTTTGATTTGAAAATGGTACAACGAAAACTCAGAGAACAAGAATTTATTGAACTCGTTGAATAACTGAACGTCTGTGAAATTCTGTAAGAGTAATTTGTTTAAGCTATACAAATTTGTTTCTTAAAACTATAGATTTGTCATTTGTGTGTACACCAGTCTGAACATACCCACATATACAGGTCTTCCCAAATCTGAGATCAAATCTTACTACTACTTTGTGACAAGAGGTCACTGAAACGATTTCCAGAAGCTAATTGCTTGTTCTGGTTGCTTCATTTTATAGCATGCTTGACTTCTAAAAATTATTAGCAGCAGTGGCAACACAGCATTTATGAGGTCCACTATATCCCTATCAAATGTGCTTTTGAAAAAGTGAACAGAAGATCCTCTTTCAGCAGTCTGCAACCTAGTTGCAACACTTACCAGTGCTATTGTAACGATTAATTAAACTTTAAAAGCATACTTGAAACGAAAATATAAATACTGTTTGCTGTTTATGAGATTTTGCTTACCATACCTTCTCACGTTTACAATAGGTGCAGCTATAGGCAAGGATAATATTATTATATATTCTCAAAATAAATGTCTATTTAGGTGTTTTTAAATTAGCATCACGGCACTTTCCAACAAGCAAATGCAGATAAGTTCTGCCAATTGAATCATGAAATTGCAATGCCAGACCGACCCGTTTTTAAAAATCATACAATACTACCTACAGAGAAAACTGACGAAAATAAAATCCCTACATCAAAGACCCGTATGTTAATCCTCGTTCCGAGAAAAGAGCTCCCGAATGGGGCCCCTCCCTCGGCGGGCAGCACCTCTTAACAGCACCCCGCAGTAGCTGGGTGCAGCCAAGCAGCAGCACGGCATAGCAGCGTACGGCACGGCACGGCACAGTATGGCACAGCATGGTACAGGCACGGCACAGTATGGCACAGCAGGGTACAGCACGGCACAGCATGGTACAGGACGGCATAGCATGGTACTGCACAGCACAGCAGGGTACAGCACGGCACGGCAGGGTATGGCACAGCATGGTACAGCACGGCACAGTATAGTACAGCACCGCACAGCATAGCACAGCATCGCACAGCACCGCACAGCACAGTACAGCATCGCACAGCACCGCAGCGCACGGCACGTACCGCTCGCCGCCTCTCGCCCACAACTTCGCTCACGTTCCGCAGGCGCCGCTATCGCCGCTTCCCCTGGCCGGGCTGTGCTTCCGCAGGGGTCACCGGCAGCACGGCAGGGCAGGGCGGAGGAGGTACCGGCCCGGCCCCGCCGCTCGGCCCCGCACAACTCGCTCCGGTGACTCAGGGGCGGCCGTACGGGACCGCGGCAGCGCCGCGCCCCGCTTCCTGCGGCGCGTCCCTGCGCTTCCTCCCGGCAGGCTCCGGGTTGTAGTCCAGGCTCCTGCGGCGGGCGGAGCGCTCCGGCGGCTCTGGCTGTCACACACCGAGCGCTCTGCTCCGCCGCCCCCGCCCCGTGCCGAGCGCTGCCACGACAGCTGCACCGGGAGCGGCCGGCATCGCAAGCGGGACGCGAGCGAGCGGCTGGCACGGGACGGAGAAGAGAGCGCGTTCGGAGCGCGTTGCGACTCACGAGCGGGCGGCGCGGCCCCGAGCGCGGGCGGCCCCCGCAGCCCCGGCCCGGCCCCCGGCGCGCCCCCTCAGCCCGGTGCCCGGCGGCGCAGGCGCGGTGGCGGCCGGAAGCGGCGTGTGGGCCGGCCGGGCAGCGCTCCCGCCCCGCCCGCCCGTCCTGCCGGCCCGGCGCGCCGCGGCCCCGCCGCCGGAAAGATGCTGCCCCTCTCCATCAAAGACGACGAGTACAAGCCGCCCAGGCTCAACCTGCTCAGGAAGGTGTCGGGCTGGTTCAGGTGAGTGGCCCAGGGCGGGCCAGGCCGGGCGCTGCCGGCGCCGCGGCCGAGCCCCCGCGGAGGGGCCGTGCCGGCCGGTGCCGAGGCGCCCGGGCCGCCCGGCGAGCGGGTCCGGCCTCCTGGCGCCGTACCGGCGGCCGGTGACACGCGGTGTGCTCCGTGTGCAGGTCTATCCTGGCGGACAAGACTTCCCGCAACCTCTTCTCCTTCCTCTGTCTCAACCTCTCCTTCGCCTTCGTGGAGCTACTCTACGGCATCTGGAGTAACAGGTAACCGGGGCGCGGCGGGGCGAGCGCGGCTGCAGCGCGCAGGAAGCGGCGCGTCCCGCCCGGCCAGTGCCACGTCTCCTCTCGGCGGGGCCGGGCCTCCTGCCCGCCGTCCGGAGGAGCCGCTCGGCAGAGCCTTGGGGGCCGCTGCAGAGCTTCCCCCGACCCGAACCGCTCTCGTGGGCAGCGACCGGCGCCGCCGTCCCCTCTGCCGGGTGCCGGCGACGCGGGGGAGGCGCTCCGGCGGGGGGGGGCGCGACTCGGCGCGTTGCGGAGGAACGCTGTTTGGAATTGCTGTTATGCTCGGTGCTTTGCTGAGGCCTTGGCCCGATTTACGGGACTCGGGGGCTATAGCTGCTGCTTGCCACAGAGATCCTCTGTTGGAGAGTATGGCTTCATTCGTAGGTTGATGCCTGAAGATCGCTGCCTCGAACATCCTTGTTTCGGGGGAGAAGCTGGATTTGACACATCCTTGTATAGCTGAGTGGTAGTTTACATAGCACAAAAATTCACAGGAGTACAACAAATGGAAGAGATTTGACCAAATTGCTGCTGAAAAATCTGTAGCAAAATATAAGAAGAAATGTAGAATAACTTCAGCACCGGTGTACAGTATAAAGGTAGACAATAAGCAATGGTGCTAGCATTTCTGTCATGCTTCCTTAGTGATAGAGAAGTTGTTTTATGATGATTTTTCAGTCTCTGTTTATAGGTCAGTTCAGAGTGGACTGGTGTGGAAATGTCATTTAAATCCAGCAGTGTCCTCCTTACCAGAAGCTGTAATATGAACACAAATTACTGGAGCTCTTAAAAGCCCTGAGTGAATGCAGCCATGTGGATGTGGAAATGGTTGCATTCTAATATTTGCCGTGTTTTCCTATAAATGACATACGACACTGTAAAATTCTCAACCTTGATTACAATAATTGCTGCTGTGGCACCAGTGAGCATGCAGTGCAGTCATGGGCACAGACTGTCTTGGCAGCACCCAGACCATTTTCATTGTGTTTGGTTTTGGCTTTGATGTTGATTCACTTTGCAGTTATCTGAGGGTTATTGTATGCATAGTCTGTCTATTTGAGTATGGATTTTTTTGTCTAATAACTCAGCAAATGTAAATATTTCTCTTAGCTCTTCTGCTAAAGAGATATTTGTTCATGTAACTTTGTTCTGATGTCTGTCTTTTAAACATAACAATTTTTTTTTGGTAATATGACCTTAAAAAGTCCTGTATATGAGATAACTAAACTGAAAACCTTTAGTGACACGGAACTTTGTCACTAAAGAATATGGCATATTGGAATTCAGAAGATGCTTATTTTTGTTCATACTTGACTTTAAGAATTAGAATTTACTGCATAGCCATTAGTTGAACCTTTTGTTTATATTTCAGGTCACTAGTTTTGGGTATCTCTAAGTCTAGATTTTGGACTAGAGCAAAACAGTATCTTAGCAAATACTGCTTTAGTAGAGAGGGGTAGCAGAGAATTTGATGAGGAACGTCTTCAGTCAAAGCAGACAGGTCATGCCTTGGAAGAGCAAACATAAGAAGCAAACAAGGAACCCTATAGGGAGAATCATTTTGTCATTTTGAGGACACAGTTCCATTGCTTCTCACGTGAGAGATTCTCCTGAGGTTCTGTTTGCCAAGTAGATTGTTTCCTGAACTCACAACAGAGTATTGTCCAAATGCTTCTTGAACTCTCTCAGGCTTGGTGATGTGACTAACATCCCTGGGGAGCCTGTTCCATGCTCAGCCACCCTCTGGGTGAAAAACCTTTTCCTAATGTCTAATCTAACCCCCCTCCAACTCAGCTTCATGCTGTTTCCTCGAGTTCTGTCACAGGTCACGAGTTTGCTGGCTGAGAGCTTGTTTGCTTGTTTAAGGGTGAAATTTGCTATGTATGCACATTTGTTTATTCGATGTTAAACTAAATCAGCTGTGGAAGTGTCTTTATTTAGACACAGTGTGTTTGAGTACAGGGTTTCTACTAGTTTATATTATGGTTCTGCAGGAGTTCTTGCATACATCCCACATTGCTGGTGGTTCACTATTGCTGGTCCTTGACCAGATCACTTGATCAGTAATCGCTTTGCACCGATTTTTTTCAAGGTCTTGTTACTTTACAGGTCACTTTAAAAAAGCCTCAGATGTAGTGAGATTGGTCTCTTTCCAGGCTTCCTGCCATTTTTGCAGCTCAGTCACTTGTAGCTGTACCTATGATACAGAGCACGGTTATGGCCACGAGGTGAATTGCAGTGCAGATGCAGTCTGCTGGTCCCTGCTGGTAAATCCACGTGCCTCTGGCCACCTGGAATTGTTAGTTTAGGTCTTGAAAGCAGCACAGCTGTACTGGTGTTGCACCTAAGGTAAGTCTTGTCTTAGTGAGATTTGCAGGTGTGAGTACAGTGCCATGGTAACTTGCTGCATGACTTCTGGTTATAGAACTTGTATGGGATTTTGTTAGAGTAGCAGTCCTTATACACTTCTCTTTCCCAGAAGGTTCTATTAAAAACAAACAAACAAACACCCCCTCCCCCCAAAACCCAAACACCTCAGAAAGCAGTAGCTCTCTCTGCTTAGCCATACTTATTCCTTGCATTTCATAGTCAGTACGTCTTAGGGTTACTGTCACTAATTACCTTCTATCTGAATGTTTGAAATGCTTTGTGCTGGGTTTTTTTTCCTCACTGGATCTTCCTAACTGCTCAGAACCAAACCTCAAATAAGCTGCGTCCCTAAAGATGTCACCTGGTTTTTGGGGAGGTGGAAGATGTCACCAAAACCCTTGAGGAATTTGATAGTGAATTCCATTTTGCTGCTTCATAGGCATCCAGCCTATGGGTCTTGTTTTAGAGTTTGTTTGGAACAGCTTTATCTCTCCTGCATTGGTAGGCACAGCACCTAAGGACAATATACCATCATTCCTCTGCCTTAAATGTTACAGTTGTGTGTACGTGTAACTCTGTATGTGTTCATAAAGTGTATATATATATTTATTTATTTATAAATACCTAGAGCCAGACTCTTGGTCTTTCCTCTCCTTCAAACCCACTTTTTCCACTGTTGTTTCACCTGAAACACTTAAGATTACTCTTGTAATTGTTTTCAGTAAGGCTGAAATGGTTTGGCTTTTTAACGTGTAGTGGTTGGAACTTTGGCTAATGGAACTTTGTATTTGACTTCAACCTGAATATGTGTCTATCCTCTAGACTTTTTAAACCAGTTATTGCTTCTTGTGCTTCAGTTTCCAAGAGTTGAGTTGTATATGTAAATATTCTTAGATAACCAAAGAACTGGGAAAATGGAACTGTTGGGACTGTTGCTTAGCAATTGCTCAATAGTACCTCTATATCAAATGTCTTTTAAAAGATGAAGCACTTTTTCTATTTCAATGCACACACCTTCCTGCAGACTTACAGAACCTGTTCATGAGTAATTTGGTAAACTTTGGCAAATGCTTGTGTGTGTTGTTAACCCCAGTTTACCTATAGCCTACAAACTGATACGAGTTCTACTGACTGGCTAACTCATGAACTAATTTAAGTTGCGTTGAACTTTTTAGCATGCTGGTTTACTTTAACTGTGTTTCTCAATCAAGATTGACAAACAGTTGTGCATTGGTGTTTGAAATAAGCCATTTAAGATGTGGTCTCTCAGCCCCCGATTTCTTCAGCCTCTAGATCTCAGAGGTGTGTATCTCCTAGTCATGTGCTATGGCAAAGATTTAAAGTTGAATTGTGTTGATGAGAGATGTGGCTGTGAGTACATGTACTCTGGGGATTTTGGTTTGTGTTTGTGGAAGCCACCTTTTCCTGTCACCAAAATCATATGCTAGGGGGATTTTTTTGCCAAGCATTCTTCCAAAGTGCCTTCTCTTAAGCTGACAAAAGCAGTTTTGGCGTCATTTGTGTGCTGGTGATGAAGCGTGGATTTCTCCTCTGTGCTAGCAAAACCATGCCTGAAGCTTAGAAACACAGTGTATTCTGCTAATGTGTAAAAGATTAATGTCTGTGGGTTTTTTTTTTTAATACTCAACGTGTAGCATATGGAACATAACACTTTTTTCCTGTTCTCTTTCAGTTTAGGCCTAATATCAGATTCTTTTCATATGTTTTTTGACTGTACTGCTCTATTGGCTGGATTAGCAGCTTCAGTTATTTCAAAGTGGAGGTCAAATGATGCTTTCTCATATGGGTAAGAAACTACAGGCTGTTACCTTAATGTTTTGAAGTAAATGCTTAGGTAGTCATTTTTCACTTACAAACAAAAACTTTTTGCAGAATGTGGAAAAATTCTGTTGAAAGTGAGGGGTTTTTTTAAGGTGAGCTACGTAAATGTCTAAGTTAGTAGAAATAATAAAAATATGAAGGCATTAATTTTGGGAAGAAGGTTTATCATTTCTAAGATCTCTGTGATCATACTTGGAAACAAGTTAGAGAGCAGAAAGTTGCCCTGCATTGCTGTGTATTAATGGCAGCAGTGAAGAGCAAGCAGCCACATCCTGGATTTGTCCTCACAGTGCAGTGAGGAGTATTACAGGGACTCCCAGACTGTCCCACTCCTCCTTTGGAACACAAAGTTACAACTGAAAGGAGCCAAGTCTCAGAGATTATAAGCCATGATTCTCGCAAGCAGCAGGATTCAGGAGCTGTGAGTGCCATGAGCACAGATCAAGGCTGGGCTGTGCCATCTTGTAGTGCCCTTGGTGGATTTACCTGCTGCAGCTGGTGTTTGGCAGGCACTTGGTTCCACTGAGCACGGCAGCTGTGCCCTATGAAACAATACTGGTGGTAGACTATTGTTAATTGGTAATACTGATTAACAGCAAATGAGTTGTAGCATGGGCATTCCCCATAGCATTATTGATTTGCCAGCATTTAGCTTCAGCTGCCTTGCTTAAGTGTGCATCATATAGTTTGAAACTTAAAGCACAGTTTAATTTAGGTGGAAGCTCCAGTGTGCATAGAAATTAATTTAGAGAGAATCGTACCATGAACTAATTGCGGTGAAAGCATGTTCTGTATGAATTACTGCTGAGCATTTAAACAGCTGGTCTTCCATTAATCAGAGAACAGCCACATTTTATTAAATCTGATGTTTGCTGCATTGAAATTACATATTAGTCTAACCTGGCAGTTTGTAATTGTCAAAATTTGATGTTTGAAATAATTGATTTCTATTTAAAACTTTTACTGAAAATCCACCTTCTAGAGGGGAAGCAAATTAATACATGTCTGTTTGATATTAAACATAACACCAGAAAACTTTGATTAGATTTTGCATGCTTATCTTAGTCTGTGGCTTCCAAATTACATTTATACCATAACTTTGGTTAGACATAATCTTAAATGGAAAGGTTTTGACATATTGAAAGATTTCTTTCATGTAGATGAGGGAATGGCTGATCTGGATCACAGCTTCTGTCAAAGTACACCATGGTCAGTTTTATATACTCATCTGTAATTTATTTGCCATTTTCCATTTAGGAAATTCATTTGTAATATAGCTGTTTGAGAACTAGAAGATTGCACTCCAGTGTCTTTAAGTTCTAATTTTCAGCATTTAAATGAAAGTGGTAATATCTGCTATTACTTTTTTTTTTGTTTCTGGCAGTTATGTTCGAGCAGAAGTACTTGCTGGTTTCGTAAATGGTTTATTCCTCATCTTTACAGCATTCTTCATTTTTTCTGAAGGTGTTGAGGTATGTTATGAAATCAATTACACTATTACATTCTATAATTAATATGGATAAATATTTCTGGTTTTAATAGGAATAAATTATTGAAATTAATGAATTGAAATTTAAATTATGTTCATAATTGATTTAAAAACTGTGATTTGAACAGAGAATAGGGCCATCTGAAATTGCTGTTTCATGACAGAGAAACACAGCTTTTTCAGTGCATCTATACTAGCTTCTTAAATAGTGTATTTTGTTTATGTGTAAAGATTTTGTGAGATGGAGCCTGTCCTTTTTTTTCAGCCATTTAAGGATGTCTTAGAAAGATCATCCCTTCTCATTTTTAAAGAACAAATGAGGCCAAGAAAGAAAGGTCCAAACTATTTATTCAGAGAAGTTAGTCATAAGTAACATGCTGAGAAGTTGGGGCAGCTTGTTAAAGAAAGAGCACTGTTCCCCAAATCTTGAAGTCTGATATAGATGCCAAGCAGTAATAGCTAAAACATTTACAAGGGCTCTTTTCTTGCGGTTTTTTTTTTTTTACATGATGGTTCAGGTAATAATTTCAAGGTTGAAATTTAGACATTAAGGGCAACATCAAGGATTAAGAATAAAACTGAGAACTATTTCTAATCAACTTGAATTAATGCTTTTACTTTTTAATGGGATTTGTTTAGACTATAGATTTGTTTAGACTTCTAGTTCAGAGTAAGTCTATTGAGTTTTTCTTTTATTAACAGAATTGGGAAGATCTTTTTCTACACTGAACATTTTTCTACATTTATAGGCTTTTAAATCAGTTAAAGCTGGGCTGAAATTGCCAAAAAAGCCTGGGAAAACTTCAAATCTAGAAACAGGAGCAAAACTTATTAGAAAAATTAAAAACCATGACGGGGCATGGGTAATACTGAAACATAATTCTGTTCCTGCTGATTTGAGCTCCCATGCTAAGCTTTTTGCTCTTTGCTTGTGATGGAGACTCTCTTTCTCTCAGTTACTTTAAAATTTCACTGTGCTAAATGTTTTATTGTCTTGCTATTTACTGCCTGTATCTTTCATCCTTGTGGAGAGATGGTGAATCTTTTTCTCTCTCTGTCAGTAGTAATTTACACTCATTGACTCTTAGCTTCAGGTGCAAATTGTATTAGGTGTATGTCTCACTGAGAAAAAAAAACACCAGAGAAAGTAGGGTAAAAAAGAATTGAAAAAAAATCTATCTAGATTTGAGAATTTCTAAAAAAAGTCATAATTTGTTCTGAGTCTTCATTTCATTCCCCTCATTGCTTCACCTTTCTAAGAAGGAAGGAAGAAAAGGCATTCTAGACTCTTCGTAGTCTTGAAAGTGACTTAAGCAATCCACATACTGGAACAAACCTGAATGTTTTCAGATGGTGTTGAGCTACATCCCACAGCATAACAAATCTTAGGATAGAACTTGAGCTAGACTCTCAGAATATTCTACTGTACTTTCACAGCTTTAACAATAGAACTTTATTTACAGATGCTGAGAATTGGTCTGTGTATCATCCCAAAAACTGGAAGTTCTGAGTAATTTTTAATTATGTCTATATATATGTTATGTATGAGAATGTTCCTGTATCTAAGTAGTTTTGTGGTGCCTTTTAATAATGTAAAGGGATTGTAAAACTCCACATTTGCTTTTGGTTTGTTTCCTTTTTTTTTTTTTTTAGAGAGCACTTGAGCCTCCCGATGTGCATCATGAGAGACTTCTTCCTGTTTCTATACTAGGATTCATTGTAAATCTTATAGGAATATTTGTGTTTCAGCATGGAGGTCATGGGCATTCACATGGCTCTGGTAGGATGTAACTTCCAATCTTGTTTCCTTTCTTGGCAGCCTGTGTTCCAGGGCCTTACTGTGCCCCACTGAGAGCCCCACTGTTCCATTGGATGTCTTGTTAGTGGCAGTCCTAGCCAAACCTGTATGTGACCTCTTGCATGTTGACTTCTGTGTTTTACTTCCCGCCCTAGTATGCCACTCTTGTACTTCCCATGTTAATATCCATTAACTGGAACACTCAGGAGTCCAGGAGCTGCTTTCTGGAGTTCATGCACTCTCCTGCACCTTATTGAAAGAGATTTGCAGAGCATCATTTTGAACGAATTTAAGCTGGGCATAAGCAAGGTTCTGGCTGGAAAATTTAGATACACTACTTGAACCAAATTTTAAGCATGAAATGTTTCTGCTTCAGATGCTTTCTCAACTTAGTGTCTTTTGAATTGAAATGCAGAATTTATTTGCCTAAATACACCTGGTAAACACTCTGTGTTTTTTTTTCTGCAAAGCCGGTGGGTCTCTCTTTGAGCTTAATGTATAAACTTAACATGGTAAACACTCTGTGTTTTTTTTTTCTGCAAAGCCGGTGGGTCTCTCTTTGAGCTTAATGTATAAACTTAACATATAGAGTGGTGGAAGAGCATAGTCTTTGGTCTTTAATCAACAATCTAAGCTTGAATTTTTAACCTGCAAATGACAGTCAGTTTCTGCTTTCTTAAAACAGCTGTTTTTAAAGTGCTTATATCTAATGAGGAGCTGAGAAACAAATGTAAGAGTACTTTTATTCATCATTTATGTAGTCATAAATTCACTGTGATGGTGATATTTGTTTACAGGGCATGAGCACAGCCATTCTCTGTTTAACGGTGGGCTCAGCCATGGGCACAGTCACGGAGATCATGGACACAGCCACGAACATAAACATTCCCATGGACACACTCATGGTCACGGCCATGGACACTCTCATGGTCAGGATTACTGTCATGGTGAGTACTGACTTTTTATCATAGACCATCCTGACTCACTCTAAATCTGCAATTAATAACTTACTGAAAAATAAAAAGAGCATGTTGTCAGCTTGTTATGATCATACATGGAAGAAGCTTCTTTAAATATCTGGTACGCTCTGGCACTACCGTGTTTTGTGACTCATTTTGTGTTTCACTTGCAGTAATTTCAATGTTAGTTTTTAAGGATTTTGCTTTACCTCTGGTTTTTGAGTGTACACTGTAATGTGTGTTGGCAAAAGATGGAGCAGCTGTATGCTATTGCAATATAGTGAAATTAGTTATCAAGTGCCCTGTTTCAATTTTTTCGATAAAACCAATTGACAAAGCTGAGCTGGTTTGCTGCTGTTCTCCATTTGTATAATTTTACAGCTCAAGAGATTAGGAAAAATGAACCCGTGAACTTTGGGTTCTTATGGATTGTTAGTTGTACTTGGTTTGTGATCCCAAGTAAGACTTTATCCGTTTTGTCTAGTTGTAATCTGTTTTAAGATGGTTGTGGAAATTAGCTATGCTGAAGTATTTTCTATGAAGGCAAACAATCTGAGAAGAGGCATTCACGTAAAATATGGTCAGTAGCCTTCACTATGGGAGAAGAGCTTGTGTGGGTACCACCTCTTTGGAACAATGCAAATGAAAGCCTTGCAGTAAGGCAGCGTCGTCAGTCCTTCCTGCCTAAGCCATAAACTGAGATCTGATGTGACCCAAAATGTGCACATTCAGAGCAACAATAGTGTGGGAACTGGCAGACAGGAGGTGACAAAGAGTGTAAAAATATTTACTTGTCCCTTCCTTGCTCTTCTTAGAAAATTGGCGTTTGTTTTCCAGTAGTTCTCCTGGAATTTGGTTGGAAGGCAGGAGCTCCCTGTTTCTGCCTCTTCCTTGCCTTCTGCATGGCCCCCACCCTTGCAGACCAGTGAATGTAGCTGTCTGTCTTGTGCAGTTTGATACTCAAATCAGCTGTTGTGTCAATTACTGTCTATCTTCACTAGAAGCCTTTTGCTATCCTTTAACAAATTTTTCTTAATGCTGCAGATGCATTAATCTGCTTGGATGAGAAGATTTTTTACTTGTTCCTTTTCCAAGTCTTATTCTTGTTTTTTGACATTAGGTATAAGTGCTTGCTTAAGTGAAGTATTTCTGGTTAACAAATTTATTTGAACCTACTCTTCTCGCTTGCATTCAAGGCTTGGGTTCTTGAGGGGTCTTATTTTGCTATATGCTAGCAAGGTCTTACCTCTCAGTTTGTTTTAATTAAGAACAAAAGTAGATAATTTATTGTTGTATATATCTGTGTAGAAATCAATTGTGCAAAGCAATGCTGTATTTTAAAAAATTCATTTTAAGACTTTTAACTTAATTGCTGCATTAAAAAAAAATAGCTTGAGTAAAAGCTGGTCATTGTCATCAGCCTATCTGTCCAAGACATTTCTGAAAGGAAGAGTGTAACAGAAGAACCACTAGAGAGAGCCTTTGTCTAGATTAATATGTCAATAATTGCCTTCACAGATGACCATTCCCTTGACGTAATGGCTGGATCCAGCAAACAGATTTTACAAGGTACGATGAGAATAAGTGTGATGGTTGATTGGTTTTATCACAGTCTGCCTGCGTGGGTCTGTCACACATCTGTTTTAGAGGGTTCCTCTGGATAAATGCCACATTTTTCTCAAAAAAGCTGTTTAATGAAGTTCCATTCCCCCTGTAAACAGCTCTGCTGTATCCTGTGCATGGCTAGGTGTTGAGACATTCAGAAGTCTAACTGTAATGCAGTGTCAACACTGTTTGAAAGAGATAGACCAAAAGCTGGGGTTCAGCTTCTGTTATTGAGGCTGAAAAATCGATGGAAAACTAGGAAACAATGGTTAAAGGCAGAAACCAAGGAGCCTAATTGCAGTGTTTGTTCTGTAACATGAAGGTGAAGATTGATGCAATTGTTAAAGAGTAGCTGAGTTTAAAACTTGCATTTCATCAAGCTCTTAAGAGTTTTTTTAGAGCAGATGGTAATGCATCTAAATTTCTTGAAGTAGTATTGGAGTCCCTGATCTCCTGAGCATTAGTTATGGGTAATTTAGATGTTGGTTTTGAGCTTTGACTGGCTGTTTGTTGGTTTTGTTTTACTTTTTTTAAATGTTCAGAAGTTAAAGGGAGACAATTATGAGATGTAGGAGGTAGCAATTATTTGGCATACTCAAATGTACATAGGATTTTTTCTTACTGGATGATTTTCTGGCTTGTTTGTAGTCCTTGAGAAGGAACATTTACAAGTTCTTCCAGAATTTACAGTACACTGTACTGTGTGTCTGTATACTCAGTACTTCAGTTGAAGATATTTGAAATATCTTTTTGATATCAGTCTTTTTGTGAAAGACTCATTTTAATTGAAGCATATTAAAAATACCTGATTTTATTTTAATTTTTCAATACTGAGGGAAAACCCCCATCAAGTGATGTGAAGATAGTTGCTGTCAAGACAATCACTCGCAAGCGATCACATCCCACCAGCAGATCAATGCCTAGGGAAGTCTGAGCAGCAGCAATTTGGGAAAGACAGCCCTCTAGTCTCATTGGGGAGCGTGGTGTTGGATGGTATGAGCTGTCCCTCAGGGCTCTTGGGATCAGCTGGCCTGGCCGTGTGCTGTCCCAGCATCTTGTCCACCCCAGCCTTCCTCCTGTGGGGTCATGAGAAACAGAAGGCCCTGCTGCAGGCTGAGGAGAAACCCAGCTCTGCCCTAGCCAGACCCAGTACAAATGTAGGCTTGGAGAAATGCTCAAAGAGCTGGTTTATAGTGGTGTGTTGTTTTTACAAGAGAGGATTACCTGTCTGGAGAATTGCCTTCAAAAAGCTGTTTCTGAGTGACTTCCAGACACTGCCAGCAGAGAGCTCCAAAGGCTAAACTTTGACTAGCTGCAAAGTATGTGTTTCTTTGTACTTGAAGGCAGTGTTATCCTTCAGAATAAGAGTTAGGCTTTTCATGTCTACAGTATTGTTTAATTCTCAGAACTATTTGTCTTGGATTTCTTTGCCAAATAACTTCTAGAAGGTGTTGTCAATTAAACATTAGCATCGTTGGTGTCAAAGCTTTACAGAACTGTTTCTGTTAACAGTCTGTCCATCTTATACAGAGCTCACTACTGCAGACATCAGGGAATATGAGTTTCTGTACTATAATAAGTGGGTATTGAATGAACAGTCTAGCTGCAGCTGTTAATCACTGTTCAAGTTAATAGCCTTGCTATGAAATACCCATTACTGCTAAGTGCATAATAGAATGTAAATTCTTCAAGTGGCCCATATTCTACAAATACATTAATATCTTTGTGTGTTTGACCCAAAACTGACCACAAATTTAAAAAGTATAGATCATATTATCTAGTTCTTGAAAGTCCTTTTTGTAAAACGTCTCTGAAATGCTCCATTAGCTTTAAGAATGGCAAGTTGTAATGGTATCACTTGTTCTCTTACAGGTGTATTTCTGCACATCGTGGCAGACACGCTGGGAAGCATTGGTGTCATCATATCTGCTATCCTGATGCAGAACTATGGTCTAATGATAGCAGATCCTATTTGTTCAATGCTGATAGCACTACTTATAGGTGTAAGGTAAGTGCTGCTGTCACTGGTATTTGGTAGGATTTTTGATGCTAGTTACAGCAGAAATTGCAGCTCAGAAGGAAAAGGGGGTTTGTTATGCTAATGACTTACATTTGCTTTTCTTCCAAGAATGGTGTGTTTCTTCTGTTCCGTGCAGCTATTCTGGTGAGCTCTTACATGAGCTATCTTTCTTTCCTTTTTCTACAGCTACAACTTTCGCTCTTTAATCTGCTTATTTTGTCCTTCTTCGCATAATACTACAAAAATGTCTTTCAGGTTCAAGCTGTAGAGAGCTTCATCTCTGTATTTAGTACATGCTTATATAAACCAATGTACTCCAGTAAATGGAGCAGAATGGTTTCAGGGCAGCAGAGTTGAGACTGCTGGCACAGGATGTGCCCTTGTCCTTGACAAATCAAGGCTGCTAGGTTTTAATTTTGTTTTCTTATCTCAACAAGAACTGTCCTTTCCTTTGTATTTGCACTCTGAGACATCCTTATTCCTCTTAAGAGCTGATGGAAATGCTTCACGTACTTCTTTTCACAGTTGTTTCTTACCAAGATCACTGTGAATGTGAAGCTATTTGGATTAGACTGGTCAAGCAAAAATTTCATTCAGTGATGTTATGAGGCTTTTTTGGCAGCAGTTTCAATGGTGCCATAGGGCAGTGTGCCACAGCTCCGGTTACAACCTAATAACTGAACACCTTTGTCTGCTCAGCAGTGGTGAGTGTCATCTGATGAACTGCAGCTACTTCTGCTCATACCATGTATGGCATGTTTATGGCTTGTGCATGGCAGCATTCACAGGATTATTGATGTGAATCTCCCTGTTAGTCAAAGTAGGGCAGCAGGCTTCAGACACAACGCCCACAGAAATGTCTGTGCTAGAAATCACTATTAAATCACCGCTTTGATATAAACTTTGGAGATTTTGACTTCAATATTCTGTAATTTCATAAACGACAAATTATTACCAACTACTTCTAGTACTGAAATCTCAAAAAAAGGGAAAGAAAATGTGCAAGTTTCCAAGGGGGAAGAAACTATTGCCGAGGCAGAGGTAGTAGCTGAGTAGCTGAAACACAGGTTTCCGTCCACTTTGTATTTTAAGGATCTAGCTTTCTGTACAGCAGCAAGTACCACATGGATGACAATTCATTTTTTTCTTCCGTTCATACAGTAGTTGAAATAACACTGAATGCCATAATAGAGGTGTCATAATAACGCTGTTTATACGTTTTCTAGCACAGATAGAAGGAACATTTGAGACCATTGTTCTATGCTGAAAATGCTGGAGAAGTTCACTATTGGATGTGTCTTTTGACCCGATACCAGACTTCAGTCTGTTACGTTATTTTGTTGGTCCACAATGCTATAAATGATCAGTAGAATAATTCTGCTATCAGTGCAGTCAGCTACATCATAGTTGATAGAAGCAAGGCTGCATTTCTTGCCAGTTGACACATCCTGGCATATCAGTGGAGCAAACACTAATTGCAGGGTTGGGTGGTTTTGTGTTGGTACTTTATTTGTTTTCTAAGCAGTCCAACAGACTGAACTATTGATAGCTTTGCTTGAAATGCACTTTAAGATCATAAATAAGATTACTGGCATTTTCAGATGGCTGTTGAGAACTTGAGTCCATTTTGTGGTGTTTGACTTCAGTAATCTTCATTTACACTTCTGGACATAAAACCACTGTTAATTTTGCCTTATTCTTCACTATGCTGTGTTTGAAGTGTCCTTTAAGCATTAGTGCAAAAGGGTTTTCAGATTTTCCCCTACAGCAGTCTTCTGTAACAGTAATATGGGAGCCCAGGTGATGCTTGCTAGGATATATAATAGTTTTGTACTTAATCTTATAAAGTTACCTAAATCTAACCCAGAGCAAAAAACTACTGAAGTTCTGTGAAATTTAAATTTGAGGGAATAACATTGCAAAAATATTTGAAATTGGTAATGGCAAGAGCTGTGCCGAGTTCGGGGTGTGTGGATGTTTGGGGTTTGTTTGATTTGGTTTGTTTAATTGTCTGTCCACTCATGGGATACTTGTGGGTTTGAGGTGGGAAGGACTGGGATGTTCAATTTCTGGTACAGGAGTTGCTGTCAGTTTCTGCGGGCCAATTTGAAACCTTGATAAATAATTTTGGGGGTAAATTTGGCTTCAGATTAAATAATTGTCTTCTGTTTCAAATGAATATTTGTTGATTTTGTTTGTGTCCCTTTTACTATTAAACCAACCTCGGTAAGGTAAAAGTGAAGTAGGAGTATGTGTGTGTCCCAGCAAGCAGACCCCATTCATGTGTGTTTAAAAATCAGGATCTTTGTGGCTGTAATAAATGAAGCATAGTTTCGAGCCACAGATGCAAAAGCCAGTCATTCAAAAGTTTTAATGGTGTTTGGGGTCTTCACCATATTTGGAACTGTATCCTCCAAGTTACTGCTTACTGGTCTGAGTTTGACTTACAGAGTCTGCAGGGTATGAGTAGGGGGTAGGTGAGATCCAGGACTTCTGCTTCTCTGTTGTTTTGTTAGGGTGTTTTGTTGTTGTGGGGTTTGTTTTTGGGTTTTTTTTAGTTTATTTTAGTTAGGTTTTGTTTGGGGTTTTGTTTTCATTTTTTAATCTGTATTCTTCCTATGATACCTTTGTATAGAAAGAACAAATAAAGGCAGAACAGAAATCCCTGTTGCCTTTTATGGAACTCTGTCTGTTTATCGAATATCAAAGCTATTGCATGAGAATGCAGAGGAAAACCCATTGCTTTTAATCCAGGATTGCTTGTGTCTATGTGAGATAACTGTTCATTCATTTTATACTGAGTGTTTGCTTGCTTCAGTGTTGGGCAGCTCTCTCGGGTTTATTTGAGCATTGCCTGCTCCTATAAGCGAGTCTTCTCTGTTCAGGTTTCTGAAATGATGGGCACAGTTGCCAAAGAAATGACAAAAATAACCTGTACAAGATGACTAAAAAACTCATTGGTGCAGTGCAAAGCGGTACAGACTCCACTTGGTGACCTGTTATGCCTTGTGCATGTGCAGGAGGGTTAAGCAGTGCTTCTTCAGAGAAGTCAAGCCGTGTTTTTAAATCAAATGGTTGAGCCGCCTTGTAGACAACATCTCTAATTAGTGCAAATTGGCAGCTGCTGACAGTTGCTCTGTTGCTCCTGTGATCCTTTGCTAAGGGTGCTATAGGGTGACATTCTCTGCTGAAGTCCTCATGGGTTAGCACAGAACATTCTGACAGCACAGTGAAAATCCTGTGTGGGATCTGAATTTTCCTGGATGCCACCACTAATATCTAATGACTCTTTCTTCGATTACGCAGTACTATCTCATGCCAGTAAAGCATAAATAAGACATGCTTAAAATAGACAAGTCTGTCTTACCAGCATTTTAAATGTTTTGTTTGTTTTAACAAAAGCTTGACTCATTGTAGTTCAGGCTGACACTCTTCAAGTATTTTTAAAAGCATTGTCCACATAATTATATATGCCTTCAATCAGTAAAAAATTTCCCAAGTCTCTGAACTGCTTTTAATATTTAAAACTAAATACTCGTTTAGTTCTTAACCTTAGTATTCTAAGCCTTATTCTGAAATGTTGAAGCAATTTTAGTGTTTCAGTCAGCTATGTGAAACTAGTCACCACGCAAAAGCCAGAACTCTGGTATAAATCAAGTTTGTCCTAAACCACTATTAGACCCACATGTTTCTAGAAAGGCACAGTAGACTAAATCTGATACTAGATTGCACAGAGCATGCAGACTGCCTATTAAGTGGTCAAAGAAATGAGGCAATTTACTTCAGTCATTCAGTGAAGTTGTTTCCATGAGTTACATAATTTTTTGCATAAAATCTTGAGCTGCTTGAACGTGATATATAACATTAAAGAGCTTTGCGGGGAGGGTGTACTGGTAACATTTGAGGCCTTTCATGTTGAGGGCATAGCAGTATGAAAAAAAAATAAACCCTTTTTTAAAATGAAGTGCTGCATTCATTAAGATTCTGAAGTATTTTTCTATAGCAAAACTCCTCCAAAACGAGCGTGTTTGTTGTTAGTGTTATTTTAAGCCATTATTGCTAAATGTCAAGCACTACCTTTATTTACCAGGGTAATGGTACCTGCCAGCCTTGCTTGAGAATCAAGGTACTACATTGTTATGAGAAAAAAAGATTCAAAATCAGTAAAGCAAATGTTAAACCTGTGGTCCTTGTCTTGAGCAAAGCTTGCAGTCTGATTAGAATTGCCATTGCTTAACAAAAAAATTTTATTAAAGTTCTGAAATAGGCCAGAAGCCTTCACACTGCGGATATGGATGGTGGCTGGGAAAAAAAACCAGAATCTGGCAAAAATTGCTGTAGATTTTGAGCTGTGGTATTTGAAGAACCCTGGCTGATCCTGATCCTTAGCAATGTTTGTTTACCTTCCACAAAACCTGTCACAAATACCCCCTGTTTTCTGTGGTGCTGAGCACTGAATGAATTTCCTGCTGCACTCTGGGTGCAGTGTGTGAAGGGTTCCTCACCCGGAGTGGTTTTCAGCTCGCAGTCCAAGATCACGACAGTGCCAGGGTCTTGTTGGCTGTGCCTACAAAAACAGTGGCATAAACAGGATGGCACAGGAATGGGCATGAGCATTATCTGAATGTGATGCAGGTTCAATGGGAGTCTGATGCTTTCACTCTTAATTTTGGATCAATCCATGTGTAGTAGCAGCAGGCTGGATTTATCAGATTCACGTCAGTACTTAGATTGTTTTGATTTGTTTGAACACCTTCCACTTCTGTAACAGCATATGTGCAGATGTGATGTGCTGTAACGTTAGCTGCCTTTGCTTTTCTGGCTTTTGTAGAGGATATGTTTTTATTCCAAATCTTGCTGTGGGTTAGTTCCTCTTTCAAATTTTATTGTCTTGTAAAAGAGTGTAATATTTTAGATTTAAGGCTTGGTAATCAGAAAGCAATGGAATTGTATCTGCTTTAATAGCAAAGCTTACTGGCTGCTTTTGCATGAGAAAGCTTTCCACTTGGTGAGAATTCAGTGTTACTTGTTTTCCTCAATAATCTTATAAATTAAAACAAACAAGGGGGGAAGCACCAGTGCAATGGTTGCTGTGGAGGCAGCCACTTTCTTTTTTTCACTAATGACTAAGCCAAAGAAAAGAGAAAGCTTGGTGACAATCTCTAACCGTATTTCCAGCCAGCTTGGTTTTGTCATCTTTAAAGTGTTTTCTTATGGTTTTTTTCAGTCACATGAAGTGGAACTGATATTTCTAGTGACTCCTAGTGATTAAGTAATACTGGTTTTAGTTAATGATTGAGAAAAGAGCATACTCTGTAGACTTTTGGTTTTTAAATTAAAGGTTTTGTACTTCAGTAGCATGCATGAAACACTGGAAAACATCAGGCATCATAAAACTGGAGTCTGTCGTTTGTTGTGTTAGCTTGGCTTACAGTAAGATCCCATGTGAGTTAGTATCCTTTGGATGCAGAGCATCCATGGCTGCCTTTGCTCTGAACAGCATTTGTGAGGGCCTGCCACATCACTGCAGTTGTTTTTTGGCTTTTCGGCTTTGAAAAAGATAAACTTTTTATCTGAACACTGGCTCTAAGGCAGAGGAACAAGGTGTGACCGGGATTATGCTTCAACTTTCATCAACAGTATCAAGCCACATCCTGATTTACCTCTATTGTCTGAACTTTTAAGATGTTCTTGTTTCATAGCCTGTGTCTTCAAATCTACTTTAAAAGTAATTTCTCTTCCATCACATAATGTGCATCAGTTTTATTAAATAGTGTAGATAAGTTGTACAAAGTAGACATTTTTGTTAGCTTGCTTTCTTGGGTTCTCTCACTCTTAGTGGTATGTTTCAATAAAAAGGCAGACTACTACATTCTCAATTCCTTCAATTGTTTCCCTGGGAAAAGTTATGCAGCCTGTATGTGTGGTTTTTGAAACCTTTAGATGCATATGCTAGAGAGGCCTTGTTAAATTTATGGGCATGGAGTAGTGTTCAAAATTCTTGCATTCACTTTGCATCCTGAACTTTGGTATTGGTCTTTCAAGGTTTTTATTAAGAAGCAAACCTGCATTTTAAATAGGGAGTTAAACTGAAATCAATTCACCAGTGGAGTGTGTTGGCAGCACCAGCTCCCTTTGATGTAATGCTTGTGACATGGACATTATTTAGTGAGATGGGTCCATTAATAAGAGAAACTTTTTTCCCTAAACTTCTGTAATGCACTGTAGAATGTGACACTCCAATTAAGCTTCCTTTAGACAGATTGACAGTTATTGCATTGCTAAATGTTTGTCTTGGTGACAGGTCTAGTTTAGGCAACTCCTGCTTACCCCTAATTACTTCTTCCTACTGATGCCTCGGTGGCAGTGCAAACGTGGGAGGCCATGTGCTGGAGAGCACCAGGGCACTGAATTTGGCTGGAACAACCATTGTGCCTGCAAGAAGACTTAATTTTAGGGTGGTGGTTTTTCCAGGGGTTCATTAGACGAGAGTCACGCAGCCTCTCGCTCCCTCCCACCCTGGCCGAGGTTTAGCCAGGGAGTGAGCTGAGCAGGCCATCAGCCAGCACTGCCCCATGTTCAAATGGAAACACTTTTTAAAAAATGATGAGGTCATTTGTTCACATCCGCAGATACACAGCTGGTCTGTGCCATGCTTTCCACATCCCTTCATGAGATTTTAAACAAAGCTCCTGCAGTGTCCTTTAACAACCGGTCCAGTTAATCTCTTACAAATGTTTCAGGTGTGTTTTTAATCCCATAACTCCATGTCCTGCAGCTGTGATGCCAGTGCTAAACTCTGCAGCTTTCAGTTTCTGAAATGTATAATCACTTCCGGTTAAGAATGTTAGGTGACTTACATGCTCTTGAAACTAAATTGCTATTTAAGCTTTACTGTTGGGCCACAGATACTTGTCATCCACTTGAAAATTTTAGAATGCTCTACTGAACCAGACATGATGCGGCTACTCCTGTACAAAAAAATCACCATCCTGAATACTTAGTAAGAGTATAACCTCTTAGTGGTAGCTCCAGGGTATAGGCTTACCGGTCTCCTGGTTTTATTAAAAAACAAGAAGTAATAATAATAATAATAATAAAAAAGGGTATTAAATGTCTTCTTAGTTTGCTGATTAAGGAAGACCATTTGGCCAGGAGGGAACCTCTAATTGCTTCCAAATGTTTAACCCTTGAGCTTGGATGACACCCTACACTTAGTTCACTTCAAGAATATGCCAAGTTGTCTGTTTCTGACAAAATAACTCTGTTGTCGTTGGACTGTTCCACACTAATTTTGTTTTATGATAACCCCATTATTATCTTAGTTCATAAGAAAAATATGCCTTAAACAAAACACCAAAGCAAGCCAAATTTCAGTTGAGTATTTTTATGGTTGCTTGTGAATGATTTGCCATTGAAGTTGGTTTTGAGCTATACAGCTGCTTTGTTGTATAACTTCCAAGACACCAAGGATTTAATCTCAAATCCCGTGATTAAACCATTAATCCTTTGTGAGTGACCACCAGTTGACTCTGGAAACCATGGGAGAGAGATAATCTTGCTTTTGATAGGACACCGTAGCAAGTTTGTCAATCCTTTTATTTTTTGTACTGGGTTTTCATGGCGACTTTTTCAGCTTCTGGTGGAAGAGCTAAAGAAAAAATTCTCAGCATTAAGGAATCTTAGGTTGCTCCTTGTACCTTTTGAAAATGTATTAATAGCTAATTTCCTTTTTTCTTTCTAGTATTGTTCCACTTTTAAAAGAGTCCATTGGGATTTTGATGCAGCGAACTCCTCCTTCCCTGGAAAATGCTCTGCCTCAGTGCTACCAGAGGGTGAGCTCTTTAAGCTGTTTTTGCTCTGATCAAGCTGATGACTGACTGAGCCTCAGCTGTGTGTCTGAGGATTTTTTATGATGTTTTTCCAGTAGCGCCAGTCAAAGGTAACTTAGAATATAGACATGGAGGTATCAGTTTAATTAATACGTTCCCAGAGTCCTAAATTGCATGTAGCTTCACCTCAGTATGTGTTTTAAAAATTTTCTATGTTAGTTCAGAAAAGCAGATCCTGAAGCTATTCCTCCCAAAATACCTCGTGCTTATACATAACGTTGGAAGTGTTTAAGAATACAAAGATTACTCTGGATTTGACCTGTTCTTCTACTTAATTTTTCTATTAGTATGCTATGCAGTGCCTTTGCAAAGTTAATACAAAGCACTTGAAAGAGTGCTGCCTTTCCTTGGGAGTTACAGGTTGTAATCACCACATGGAGGGTTTGCCGAAAAGTGGAAAGAGGGAAAAACAAAGAGATTGGCAGGACACATCTAAGCCCTCACAAAAGTGTAAATGATATATGAATATATTTGTTAAAGTTAGAATTTCAGGAATTGTTTTGTGGTAAAATTCCCACATTTGCAGAAAGGGCAGTTTTAACTGGATGCTATCTCAAATCCAATAACTGTGACATTTTTCTGGTGAACACATCTGTTTTCAGAAATGGTTTCAGTAAAATATATGTAGAATGTAAATGCAGCAAGGTACAAAATCATAACACGTACAGGAAATCACGACACGGACACAAATCCGTATGTTTTCATCTTCCTTACAATAACTGAGATAGTAATAAGAAATTTTGGTCAAAGATGACAAAATGCACAGTAAACTAGAAGAATGCATTGGCTTTTATAATACTTTCTGTAAAAAAACATAGTACAAATATTTTCTGAAACACACTTTCTAAAATTTGCCTCTATTTTTAGGTGCAGCAGTTGCAAGGGGTCTACAGTTTACAAGATCCACATTTCTGGACCCTCTGTACTGATGTTTACATAGGGACTTTGAAGTTATTAGTAGCTCCTGATGCTGATGGAAGGTGGATTCTAAGCCAGACTCACAATATTTTTACTCAGGTATGTCTTAGCAGTGGAAATGACATCTCAAAGTGTAAATTGCTTGTTATGTGATCTGACTTAATTCTTATCAAGAAAGGTTAAATATTTCTGAGTTTCTTACCTGCTTTGAAAAGCTTCCCTGCTTGCTCCAGCTGTATAGAACAATTTCAAAATACTCAGTTGTGTAGATGGAATTACTGTACCTCTCTGCATTAGTTTTTTACGCCACTTTATGGAAATAACAGATGTAATTGTCTCGGGTATATCAAACGGGGTTGATCTATACTGACCTATAAGGAACTAAGGAAACAGATGAGGCTTCTCTCAGGATAGAGTTTCTCACATAGACGAGACCTACTCAGGCTTTTCACTGCATTGGCAGCTCGCACATGTGATGGCTTTCTGGGTAGATTCATAATGTAGAACTGGTTTGAACAACAAGTCCCACGTTGAGCTCTTGTGCTTAGCTCCATTTTAAACTGACAGTTCTTCAAGCAGCTTGCTCTTCAGGAAGTTAAACTGGCACAAAAGAAAGTAAGAATAGCTTTTGTGCAGCTTCACATGTGGCTGCTGTTTAGGATGAATCAGAAGAGGTAATGTGGCAAAGCTAATGTTAATGCATCATTATGTGTGTGCACTTGACTGGGTGAAGGACTCCTTACTCATCTGGTGCTCTCTGAGTGATGTGCTAAATGTGGAGAGGAATTACAGAAAAATAAGATGTTGAGGCTTTTTGCTAGGTCACTTGCTGATGTGGGCTGATGTTCAGGACAGGAAACTGCTTTGGCTTTCCAGCGTTTTTAACCCTCCTTCCCTTTTCCACAGGCAGGAGTAAGGCAGCTTTACATACAGATTGACTTTGCAGCCATGTAGTCAATTTCTGGAATGGTGCTGTTGGACCAAAGTTTTCAGTACTGTACTGGTGTAACAACACTTCTTGAGACAGAGCCTGCCTCCACCACATCTGGAATCACCTGAATAGATTTCTGCCCTTGGGCTACGGAGGGAGTTCACTTCTAAGGAGTAAATATTGAATGAATGTTATGGACTTTGGGTCTTGTTTTTTTGGGGGGCCCCTAAACTTGTGAGTTTTTGAGGGTTTTTTACTTAATAAGATTGTGGTACTGGAAACCCTGTCATGTCTTCAGTAAAGCTGCTGAAACCACTGCTCATTCCCATAAAACCAGTGTTATCGGCAATTGGAAACTTGTTTTGTAGACAATGTCACAATGGCTGACATGCTTCAATATAATTGTATGTTTGTACAATTGTTTGTACTTTGCAAACTTAATGAACCAAACCATATTGGGTTTTCAAAGTGCCTTTTATATCAGGAGAGCTATTTGCCAGCATAAATATGGAGCATCAAAGGGTTTTATTACTTTTACAAATAATCTTGTATGCAGTCTGATTATTTACTAGTGATGTATGCGGGGGGGGTTGTGTACTTACAGAACTGTAGATGTTAGACTTCCATTACATTTGCATCTTACCAGACAGAAAAATTCTAGATGTAAAAGACAAAGCTGTTGTAAAGAGACTTGCTTCTGAGACAAGCTGGGTATTTCGTTGCACATATCTTGTGAAAATTATTTTAGTCCAAATATTAGATTGTTGAGAGTAATGAGACATTACATGATGCTGTTCATGTTCAGTCACTTAAACAATGGGCAGTTGAAGGAAGATGCTGGTGATGGAAGCAATGCTTGAAGGTTTTTATTTTCCAAATTATGTGGTGGAAAAAACTAAATCCTGAAATTGTGAAATCTTAAGTATCCTTGATTTTAGTAGGTTGTTATAATTTTTATTAAAGTGATCGAGTTCAAATTTTGCCTTTCCAAGTACTGAAAAAAGTTGTTTCTGGTAGTTATACCCAAAATGGAAACAAGGAACACTTTTCATGCTGTTTTAGCTTATGCTTTTCCCAGGCTGACAAATCTTACATCTT
This sequence comes from Hirundo rustica, assembly GCF_015227805.2. Classification (NCBI taxonomy): domain Eukaryota; kingdom Metazoa; phylum Chordata; class Aves; order Passeriformes; family Hirundinidae; genus Hirundo; species Hirundo rustica. The sequence continues at coordinate 19,222,378 of NC_053458.1, forward strand.
TGACTATTTTCCTGTAGCCTTCCATGTTTTCATAGGGGAGAAAGTCCTCAGTGCAGTAAGGGTTGTTGGATTGGGTTTTTTTTCCAGGAACATTTCTTCTGTCATATATTTTCTGGCATTTGTAATCATTTTACTCAGATATCTGAGTGTCACTTTCAAAAACAATCTGCTCTGTTTGGTATTACAGATAATAGTTCCACTATGCTGTAGTAGTTCACTTAATAATGGAAGACTTTTCAAGAGACATTTTACAAACAGAACATGGTGAAGTACAAAGCAAAACAGGCGTTTTTCTGAGAAATCACAGCTGCCACTGTTTGGTATGGATTTTATGTTTATTTTGGTACCTGTCAGAGGCAATACTAAAATCAAGACCCTGAGAAGCTGACAATGTCTGTGTAGTAAGTGCTAGGCACTATGAAATTACTGGATTGATTTGCAGAAATGGTTTGTTTGCCACTGATACTGTTGAATCCATCACAGATACGAAGAGTTTCTTTGATTCATTCTGTCGTTCCTATATAGCATCTGATTTCTTTTTATGTGAAAACACAACACCTGCCAAATTTGATGGTGGTTCCTGAATTTTCCAGTTGAGATATTGATACATGAATGTTGATTCTCTCCAAATCTTCAGGGTGTATTCTTGTGCTTGGAACTGGAAACCGGGTGCAAAAAAAATAGGCAGCACAAAGCCACCTATAATACTGGTTTTAATCTTTGCCGTCTCTTCCATTGCCATTTCCGATGCCGTTTGCTTTCCCTGGGACGCAGGCTGGTGCCCTCGCAGCAGCTGCAGTTTGCACATCTCTCTCTCCTGGCCTCCTGCCTGTCCCCCCTGGCAGATGCTGTGCCAGGCCCAGAGTTCCTGACTGGAAGATGGAAATTTCGCGGCGCAGGGCGGGGTGCAGGAATCTGTCGCGCAGATTGGAGCGCTGCAGTTTAAGATGCCGTGTGCACGTACGTTCACAGACAAGGGGATGAAAATCCGGTTGTGATTATAGGGTGGAGGTGCTGTTTTGTAGTGTGGTGCGTATAGGCTGCTGCTTGCTGGCTGCCTGCAGGACTTCCTCATTTTTTAATAGTTACTATTACTGCTATTTGAGGCTAGAGAAGATCAGCTGATACCACCTTAAAGGCAAGCACCAGACAGATTGATTGCAATTGTGTCATGATCCAAGAGCAGGCTTTGGTTTAAGTCATCTTTACAGCAGCATGTTTCAGGACCGATTGTTCTGGGACTTGTTGAAATACCGTAGTGCTGCCCAAGTTGCAGAGCTTGGCCACTATTTTAGTTTCTTAATGAAAAGACAACTGCTACTATTTGTTTCCAAGTGAGAACCTGGCAGAGTGGCTGTTTGTTTGATGGTGGTGATGGTGTTCTTTTAAATGTACATCTACCAAATTTTTAATATGGGAATGGAGTGAAAAAGCTTATAAACCTCATATACAACAATTTTGATAACTTTTGATAATTTTTTTTTTTGCTTATTATGATTTAGCTGATTGTTGGAAGCATATGTACAAGTCCAAGTTTTCTAGCCAAGCGAGACAGCACTTCATTATGTTTAAACTTTTATAGTAAGAAATGCATAATTTGTTTGTCAAATGTAATTGGGGATAATGTAGGGGAGTCAGATTCAAAACAGACTTTAACCCTTTTAGGCTTTCTGAAAAAGGATAAGCATCACAAAATTCTACAAACACGGCGTATGACATGTTCAGTCAGTAGCTGCAGTTACATGTAGTATGTCAGTAAACGAGGGACATCTGTTTTTTCACCTCCTAAGGGGATACTCGCTCAGGTTTTAGGAGAGTACAAACCATGCAGTTGAAAGCAAAAGCCCAGCTTTCCTTACCCTGACAGCCAAAGCACCATTATTTCTGTTTTGCTAATTACTTAACACTGGCTGCTCATGTAACACTTTACTGGAGATGCAAGGCATGATTTAAACAAAGACTTGTGTGAATGACTGACATCCAGAGATGGGTGAATGTCTGCAGATCATGTGCTAAAACTCAGCTTCCTGGTAGCCACTTCTGAATTTTGAATCAAGTTTTCAAAGCGTGGTTTTCCCATGTTTTCATGTAGCTGATACTTTGGGGTTACTGGTCTGTCTTTGTGGGTTATTTTTTTTCTGTGACTGAAACCAGTAACTTAAAACTGTTGTTCTGAAGACCAAGCCTGCAAAATGCATGATTTTTACCACACCTACAGCAAAATAAGAAGATAAAACAAATGTTACAGAGTGTCTTGTATTAAAATGCCTCAATGTTTTTTGTGCTAAGTAACAGTGGAAGAAAACTCCTCTTACGAATATGCACATTAAGGACTGGTCCTTTATAGGCTGATCTGGTAAGTGTACAGCTCTGGACAGACTGGCTCCTTTCATCAGGAGGGCCCCTACAGAGAGCTGAGTTACTTGTGTGATTTGCTAAGCTAAGATGAAAAGTAAATAAACGACTCTGCTTTTTATGTAATAATGCCTACTAAAGCAAAAGTTTAGTTGCAACATTCGTAAAAGCTGCTGACCCTATTTTTACACAAAAATTGAAGCTGCTACTACTAATAAAATGGAACTTAGTGACTAAACATTCTTAATTTACTTTTTTTAAAAGTAAAGCTGGGTTTAAAGGTGAAGGAAAATTAACGGTTTCTCTTTTTAACTGTTTTAAGTGAACCTGTTCTGGGAATGTAAACAAGATAGAGAGAATCTGCTGCTGAACTGCAGTTTTCCATCTTCTGCACACAGTGTGCAAACAAACTGTAAAGTCTATGGCTTTTCTTTCACAGTGCAGATTTCAGCTGTAGTTGCACAGTGCAGATTTTCAGCTGCATGCATGTATAAAATGCAAACCCTTATCTTTCTTCATGACACAAGATCTTTAAATACCAGTTCAGAGCAACAATTTTAGTTAATAATTAAACTCTGTCTTGTTTTCTCCAGCAGCCATTAGATTGCTATGATTCTTGATTCATCTCACCCCTTTAAGCAGGATTTTTTTTTTTTTTAAATAATCTCTCTGATCCTCAATACCGACTCAGTAGTTAATTCCTCCTTTACACTTTTGTGAAAATCCTTATCTGCAGAGCTCGTGGGGGTTCCCTTTTGGATTTGTGTCCCGTTCAGGCTTTGTTGCAATGCCCGTCCCTGTGGGGACTTCCTTGGCCAGACACCGTGATAATGTGAAGTGATGCCAACCATGCTATGCCTGGCATGCGAAGACTGAGTCTTGCTGGGTGTAAATAGTGCTCAACCTACTTGTCTGTTCCAGTGAGCCACAAAAGGTTCCTGCCTATGTGGTAATTTGGCGGAAATAATGTGTAAAAAGAGCTGGGTATTTCACTTCCCATGTGCATTGGAGCCTCTCACATGTATGCTGGGATCTCGTACAAGAGTTAAGTGAATCACTACGGTATCTTGGCTCAAGTGTGAAATAATGTGAATGAAGCAATTGCCAAAATCATTCCTGGTAGCATAGAGCATATTGCTTGTCTTTACCTTTAAATTACAGGAATTACTCTTAGCAGTGAGCTTCAGTTGAATAGCAAAGTGTGTCAGAGGTACCTGTGAAGAAATCTTGCAGGTAACACAAGGCAGCTCACTAGAATTCTGAAGACTATGTATGATTTTGTTCTGGAATGCGAATGTTAGTAGCTTAGCCATGGCTTGTCCCAAGTGCAATATTAAGGAATTTTTAATGTAATCTTTTCTACTTGAATACAGTCTATATAAAATGTTAAATAATCCTATATTGCTGAAAAGATATAGGATCAAATTTCTTTCCAATAAACCTTCAGTTTTAAAAAAAAAAATGCATACAGGTCTGCTTTGTTTTCATCATACTGTGAAGAACAGCTGAAATAGCTACAACCATCATCAACAAGGTGATTTTAAAGAGAATTCTTGCAGTCTGTTTGCTGAGACTTGGCTTGAGGTTAATTGTGGCTGCTGCAGTTGAGTCTAGCCCTTCATAGATGCTAGCATTAACATATGGAGAAATCCAGTTCTATTTTAACTTGCAATCTTCTGAGCTAAGAAATTCTGTGCAGCTTCTCCCCCTCTTTCACCAGCTGTCCAAAGGGAAACTGGTTTAGGGCATTCTCACCTGTCTGTATTTACTCTCCCAAGGCAAAGATGGACACAGACCTAACAGGTTTTGCACACTAATGTTTTCTACTGGTAAGAGAACTCCTAAGTTTCTGCAAAGTTGGAAGGCAAAATTTAACATCTAATGCACTTAAAACGATATATGCAGTAGGTTTGGTTAATGCACCACAGCAAGTGATGCCACACAGATACCTGGTACTCTTCTTATCCTAGTCAGCAGCCCAAGACTGGTGTGGATGTCAGTGACCTGAATCAAAGGTTTAGAAGTTTCTGGAGGTGTCTGCAGGTTGGAAGCTGATACCAGCAGGTGCAGTTTGCAGCCTCAGGTAAAAGCACGTCCATGTTCCTGCAGCGTTGTCCTCTGAAGCAATATAGAGTCTAAGTACATTTAGACAAGTCTTTATGCTGGTATGCAATTAAAGATGGAATAAAAATGTAAATGCCTTGTTTTTATTTAAGTAGTCCTTTGACATGCATTATTTTCAAAACTGGAACTATCTACAGAGAAAAGTTTAAGCATTTCCAATTCCAGAGGATGCATAGTGCCTGTAACAATTAAGGAATGTAGTGGAGCACCCAGTTCCACAGTGGACATCTGCTGTAGTGTGCCTGAAGCAATCTTCTCATCTAGAGCACCCACACGAGCAAGGCCAACACAAATTGTGTCTTCAGTAATTTCTGTAAGAAAGAAGATGAAATGTTTCATTTATTGACTAATGGTCCTAGCATAAGGGAAAAAGTACTCAAAATGCTTAAACCTTAACACTGCTTTCTTAAACCTCCAATTACTAAATTATTGGAGTGGCCTAGAAAGAAACTTGCTCTTAAAAGAAAATAAAGCTTAAGGATGTTGATAAAGAATAATTCATTCAGGAATTGTGTTCACTTTGAGGAAACTGCTGCTTCTGATTCATTCTATGGAAAGGACAAAATGGAGGGACTTTCATTTTAACAGTATTGAAGGAATAAACTTTTTGAATGAGGAGTAGACCTGACTGAATTTGTTAGAAAAAATTTCTGTGACACAACTGCATGATCTTTATTAGCTTTTACCCTTTATCATCTTTATTACCATTTTACCCTTGATCTCAGCAAATATTTCACAGTTTGCCCTTGACTAGTGTTAAGACTTCAAAGTGAAAATCACAGTTTGGGTTAACCTAGATTCCTGCTGGTGTTCACATAGAGCAAAGTGTGACCAGTCTAAGTAAAAACAGAGCTGAGATTTTTTAAGATTGACTGATCTAAAATGCTCAGAATCCTTCTGCCTCCTGCAACTTATTTGGCTCAAAGAGCTTACAGTTCCACATGCAGGGTTTCCAGACTGAGGCTTTGACTGGAGCCACCAGTGCACCTTCATCAACTGAACTGTGCTGTGCTCAAGCTTGGCCAAATCCATCTCAAGAGCAGGATTTAAGGCAGCCTAAATCCACTGCAGAGCAGAATTCTGGAAGTCAGAGGAAGGGAGTGGAGTTCAGGAGCTCATCAAGAGCCTCTGTGACTGGAGAGGGGTGGTAGCAGACAAAAGCAGTGCAGTCATACCTGGTTTTTCTCCTTGGAGCCTTCTGTTCTGAATAATGGCAAGAAGCTGTTCTGCAGCTTGATTCACACTCATGTAGCGTGGTGGCTCATAAATCTTTCTTCCTCTGCAGGGAAGGAAAAGCAGAGAAATTTCAGCTATAACCCATTTTGTTATCCCCAGCAATCTTACAGCTTATTTCAAGAGACCTCTAGACCAGCAGGTTGAACTTAATTAAACAGGCATAGGGTCTCAGGCTGGGTCTTTTAGACAAGAGTGGAATTTTTAAAGAATACAGAAATCTCTTGTGCTCTCACCACACCTGTGAAACAGCTGGGCTCCAGCTGCCAGATCATTTAGATCCTAAAAGCAAATTCAGCTGCTAGAAGCAAGATGCAGGTTTTGCAGCTACTCTTGAAGGATGCATTAGACTTAAACATACAACAAGGGCATACAACTGCTTTTTTGTTAAATGCCCTGTAGACAGATGATTACAGACTAGAAATATATTCTTAAATGAAATGCTGCTTTCTTTGCCAACTGTGGGTTCAGTCGAACAGATTTTATTTTGAAACTCCAGAATAAACAAACCTCAATGATACTGTGAGACTTCACAAATGTTAATTTAGACCAGTTACAGCATGTATATAAAGGAGCCATTTATATTCACCACTGTCAAAACATAGAGATTGCAGAGATGAGTAAGATGTGGCAAAAGCTTTTTGAATACAGTTAAATGAGCATAAGAGCATTTTCTGTATATTGCTAATTTAACTCTTTAAGAAGAGTGTTATGTTTGCTGCACTTTGCACTGTTCCAGCCAGTGTACAACAGAATAAATTTAGAATACTCTTTCAGGTATTCATCTGTTTCAGGAGGTGACAGAACAGTAGAGAAGTAACACCTCATTCACCAAGAGGAAAGCCTGCCCCTTTCTGACTTAGTGCTGCTCACAAAAAAAGATCATGTTCTGCTGCAACTCCATTCAGTTACTGTAAATAAAGCCAGGCCCTATTGCAAGGAACAAAAGAGTTTCACTCCTTGCAAGAAACAAAAGACAGTGGCCATGGAGAAGCAAGAGAGGAGGCAGGTAAGTTCAGTATTAAACTATGAGCAAAGAACCTTTGTTCCTTGTAAAAAAAAAAAAACCCTTTTGTAGGGGCACTGTGTGTTTCTATGTATTTTCAAAATGGTGACTCACTTCATGAGATTCTCCAGAGACTGCTCCTTCACTTTAATATCTGTAGAACAAAAGACATTAAAACACAGGTTCCCTACAAGTTTCCTGTTTCATTTTCTGTGTAGGTAAAGCTTTAACATTTTAGCTATTACTAATATTACAATATTATTATATTTAGCTATTAGAATATGGATCACACTGTACTGTTTCATCTGTTAGTTAATCTCAAAATCCTGTGACTTTATGCATGTGATTTTACCCAACAACAGATTTCAGAGCAACACAGCCAAATAAAAATCCTGGTAAATATACAAATAGGCATAAGATAGTTAAATACTAGCACATTTGAGCACACCAGCACTGGGACTACTCTTAAATTATGAGCACATTACGTCACAGAAGGTAAACAGTCTGACTGCTCGACAGTGATTACATCACTGTCATGCAGGAACCTGACTTTCGTTAGCACTTCCTTCCTGTCCCAATCAAGATTTAGAACAAGCTTCTGTTATGGGAAAAAAAAAAGGATTTGGGCAAACTGAAATAGAGAAGGGGTCAGGTAGATACTACTCTACATAGCTGCAATTCTATGAAACAAATTGACCATAATCTTTCCAAGAGGAATTCAAATGTTACCTGTACTCAAAATGCCGCCCCCAAAGTACCATATGGAAAGCTGGATACGTTTTTAACCTTGAATAAGTATTCCTTGTTACATAATCAACTTCTAAACCGAAGTGACTCAGATGAAAGGGGTTAAAATGCAAAACCCCAAGATTTTGAGTGCCCAGTTTACCAAATTGCTTCTACATCCGTGAAGTCACTTTCAGTTCAAAAGTTTATCAGCACTAACCTTTTTAATGTCACATTTGCTTATCTGCTGATCTAGACAGTTGGGTAAACACTCAATACATAGACTGAAAGGCAGGAGAGCGGCTGCTGCTCACCGAGTAGGCACAGGGTGTGCATTCCATTCTGCCTGTTCTTCTCAATCTTGTCAAAGAAGCTCTCTGGCTTCCATGTATCTGTCCAGAACACTATGGAAACGGTTTCTCCAAAATTGTACAACTGCAAAACAGAGCAAATGCAGTAACACACATGTGCAATAAGAAAAAATAAGAGCATGCAATAATGTTAAGACCAAGTCATGAACTACCTGTAAAGCTTTTACTACATTCACCTAACCAATGCATAATTAGTAACTTTCAATAGATTTTCTATTGTTAATTCTGAAGTCCTTTTAAAGGCAAAAGCTTTGTAAGATTACCACCAAAATTATTATTTGTTATTTCTTACTTTGTTTCAGGGTTTTTTATTTCTTACTTTGGTCAAGATTAGACAGCTTTGAATAATGCCATAATTCAATGTTTTGATTCTACTGATACAGTAGTGTTCATATTAAAATGCTGCAGATGGAAGCTCTAGCAGACAAAAGAAGTTACAGTCTAAGGAGACAGTGGATATGAAGATGCAAAGACAGATTGTGCAGAAAGCAGGAGGTACAACATGGTTTATGCACATATGGTAAGAATATTGCTAGCAGAACACTGCTAGCAGATTCTGTGTCAGGCATACTCACTGACTCTATACTCAGTCTAAACACATTCAGTACTGTAAGTCCCTGATCTTAGTGAAGACATTTGAAAAAACAGACTTGCCAATCATCTCTGGTGATGCAAAAGTGAAAGGCAGTGTTTACCTTGGAAGTAGTTTTCGCCCTGAAATAGGGGAAAACCATGCATCAGTTTTGGTCTATTTAGCTCTGGAATGGGGCCACCCCAGATGGATTTTACACCTTGCCAATATTCTGTCTGCTCAAGCCCACCAGAGAAACAACAGCTACGTGGATTACCCTTCCCACTTTCTCTGTACTCCTGGAAGGAAAAACTGCTTTTCCAAGCCACAACAGGAGACAAAGGCACTGTGTGTGCTTTGGCAGAGGAGCCTGTGTAGAAGCGGCTCTGGCAGCCCTGTGCCATGTGGGGATTCCCCTATACATACTTCTGTTACTGTGGCATTAGGCTGTGGCTTTAACTCCTTTATGCTGCTAGAGCAGAACTTGAATCACAGCAGAAACGTGTTTATTTTCAAAAGCTCAAATTTTAACCATTCATGCTGATAAAATTTATTTAAAGAGTCCTGGAATATAACTGAAAACATTTCCTCTTTTAAGTATTTCATTCTAGCACAAGGACAAGAACATACTGTGTACATTTCACAACCTAAAGGTTCTTCCAGTAAAGTACATACAGGTTGAACCAAAGAAGTTGCTCCTGATGTAACTTACTAGCTATTTCAAGGCTGTTCTAGAAAATGAAAAAACAAAATTGAACTATGCTTTGTCTATTTTTGTGTGGCTGCCTAGAACTCATTCCCATTTTGTACCAAATGTGTAGAAAAACTATCAGTACAAGAAGCTTCTCTTTCTCCCCTTCACTGTTACAGCATCTGGGAGAAAGATACCTTTAATCTCCCTGGAAGCATTCCTGCAATCTTCCCCAAGTGCTGCAATGTCTGATACCAACCTAAGTGCTTCCCATCAGCACCTGAAACCACTGCAGCCACTTCTCTAAAGCAGCAGTCCTTGTTCAGGACAGAAAGTGGCCTCAATTAACCTTAAATCTTACCTTGTCCCCTTGACATTTTGATTACCCAAGGCAGAAAAACTTCCCTCTGCCCTTTAGGAAAGGATGTGCAGAAATGAGAAAAATGTTATTATCTGAGAGGTATTTTGTTGGGAATCAGAGCTCCCAAACCACTCTGCCATATGTTAAGAATGAGTTGGACGTTCAACTTTATACCTTACAGTGCTTGTTCCACTTATTATCGTTCTCTTTTCCATTACTCATTACAAAGATTCTCCATCCTCTTTGCCAACAAGAAGTTAAGCAAGTTATCCTTTTTTGTACAAGCCCTGCCAGTCATTCACTAATCTGTCCTTTTTTTACTGGGTTTTGCATTAATACTGAAGCCTGGATATCAAAAAAGAGTAAAACATTTTTGTTGGAAATTGCCTGTCTATTCAGTAGAAATACCTTCAGACCACCTTCATGAAGTATTGATATCACAGAAAACTGTACTTACAATCTCAAAACAATACACCTGTTTTCTCAGGACCTGGAAAGCACAGAAGTAGTTTCCATACCATTAACATAGAATGGGACATATTTTAATAACCTCTTAGAAGTACTTTTGCAGTTTATACCCCTCTGCTAACTAAACTTGTGAAGAACAGATTTCCTAGGATTAATGCACACATATTTTCACTTAAAATTACAGAGGGAGGAACACTACTTTGGAAAGTCCCTGGTATACCATCAATCTGAATGCTGAGGAACGGAAGTAGTAAGTTGATACCTCTATTGCTTGAATACTTATAACCAATTACCTTACAAACACTTCTACAAACACAAACCATTATTTCTTTCTCATCCAGTGTTTGACCTCTGCAGATATGGGACATTTAAGCAAATATAGGAACTGCTCTTCACCAGGGCAAGCCTGTATTAAAGATGGAACATATGACCGTATCAGAACTCACACTTTAAACCCTCTCCCTGTACTCATGCAGAATTCCTGGTTTTGTTCCTAATTTAGTTTCCTCTGCTGTGTTCTAATTTCAACCTCTTGAACTTGTGCGTGTATTTGACTTTCAAGAAAAGCCTTGCAGCACAGTTAGCAGTAAATGCCAAAAATTGCACTACTATCCTAAGGATTCAGGAATTACAGAAGACAGCAGGTCCACTAAGGACAAAACCCACTGAAATGAAAAAGCATTCTTTCTACCTACCAACCATAAAAACCCCCTGCAGAGGGTCCCAAAATTCCAGGAATCATGCTTTCACTGAAATAGAACTGTCTGACATATTTGTTAACCGAGGAGTGTTACAACAAACTAAGGATTACTGACATGCTTTGAGACTGCTCACAGGTTCAGTAAGATGATGAGCTGTGTGTATTTGCAGAGACAGGATCAGGCTGTACAGTGGCTGGCACAGCTCTAAAGAGAGGCAACAGCAAATGAAATTCCACAGCCAACTTGTGTGTGCTGCACTCTACTTGAAGCACGTGGGGTTTAGGAGTGGGCAATGTGTGTTCTGTACAAGCCCAAACATCTCAGGCATCACCCTTGCACTGATGAGCAGATTTGTCAGCGTGCCTACATTCTGCTCAAGCACAAAAGTGCCAGAATTTCAAAGGGGTGCAGTGAAATGGTTGGGTGGATATTTTGTGTTTTCAGCTTGGAAAGCAAACTTCTTAACTTCTCAATGCTCAAAAACTTCAGAGAAAAGTTTCAAAAGGTCATTTTGAAAGATCTCAGTCTTTGGAAATACCCCTTTTTCTGCACCCTCCCCCCAAGTAGTAACTGGCTTAAGCAAAACTTTGGGCACTCAAATTTTGCAATGCAATAGCTCAGGTCAGCAAAGGAAGCCAGAACTCTCTACTCTGAGGCAATGTCCTGCTGCTAGAGATTTCTGCCTCACAAAATACTGCAGAAAGCTGTTGTCCAACTCACAGTTACATCATCTCAGAACAAGATATAACTTCCTATTTTATTTACACACATGATATGAAAGAATGATTGACAACTTTGGGTGCTTGATTTCTGTTAGTATTCTAACCCTTCTGTTAATGCTACTTCTTATTTTACTTCTTGTTTACACAAGCAGAAATGACTGCAAATTGAGAGGCCAGAATGAACTGTGAGAGAAAAAGTGCTGTACCATGATCTCACCTTGGAAAAGTCTTCATGAAAAGTAAAATTCCAATTAAAGTGCTGAGCTGCTTTGCTAAAGACCAGTCTGAATGGTATCAGATACCTGAAACTGTCCTGATCAATGTCCTCACTTGAAATAATGGTGTGGTCAATCACCACAAAAATTTAGGGCATAAAAGACGGAACAAGCTGAGACTAAATAGGGAAATTAAAAAAGGAAGATCCACCATCCCCTCTAAAAAGTACTAAAGCAAGCAGGAGAGAAGAAACAAAATAATATTAAAGGTCAGTTGGCCAACAGCTGCAGAGAAACCAAGAAGTAAACATTTCAAAACACAGACATCTATTTTTACAGCATCTTTCCCAGAATTATTGCTGTATCAGCTTCAATGGTGACACAGCAATTTTTCACTTATGAACCTACCTCCTTTCCTAACATTTCAAATAGCTTTAGAACTGGTCATCTGTCTGGGATTCTTCCCCAAAAAAGGAGTTACTGCATTCTTCAGACCTGCTACCATATACACCCAAATACCTGAGACCCTGCAGGGCTGAAATGCTGCAGAGCTGTGTTCTGGTCACAGGTTGCACTGCAGACAGCTCTCATAGCACAGGTGAATTATAGAAATTCACACTCTTCTCAGCCTAATCACAACCACTGGTATGAACTAAGAGGCTTTTTCTCCTTAGACTATTCATCAATGGATTTAGAGGCTGCAGAGCACCTTGCATTATCCTAGGTTACACATCCCAACAGACCCCAATGAGCATACCCAGAAAAGCTAAGAAATATTTTCTTTATCTTTGTCATAGGGGTTCTGATGTGATGCTATGCAGTGTCCATCCTCAAAGATAAGGAACATGAGTCAGGATTTTCCCTTTATTCTCCCTAACCTGTTAACGACCACATACATCAAATTAAAGGGCTCCTGCTGTTCTTTGTACTGTATATTGTTGCTTGATAGCAGCTTAAGAAATGTGATCGTCAACAAAGAGGTAGCAAGATGTCACTCAATCTTTGTTTTTGCTTGGAATTGGTCATATGAAACAACCACAAGCCTAGCTCTAGCCCTTTACACTACCTTATTTAGTACCACAGATTTTTAGCAACTTCAAATGCCTCTCATGAGAACCTTCACATGAAACTGAAATGTTTTACCATTCACACATGTGTGGCTTTGACTCCTTTTTGTACTGCAAGCCAAGAGATTGCTCCAGCTGTCCTAAAAACTTTCAGTCCCCTTAGTACATGCCAGAGAGAAAGAAACTGTGAAGAAAACACATCTGGCTGAGGGAAACCCACTCCACATAACTGCAGTCTTCAGAAGGCAGCTGAGACAAATCACATAAAATCAGTTGAAGGGACAAGCACGTTTTGCTTTCGCTGCCTCTCAGATCTGCTTAGCCACTCCACAAGCAGAACAAAATTCAGCTATCAAAATACTGAGAAAGCAAACTTGAGTAGGAGAGGATTCTCCCCCCAAGGTAATGTCACCTTATCTTTAAAAACCTTCTAAGATTCTTTCCATCAATATCAAGCAATGTTTCCTTCCTGCCCTGAAGGTGACTTAGGTTACTAATATGAAGTGAAGATAATCTAAAAGAAAAGCAAACCCCAAACCTGATTAAATAGATGTTTCTGGGTAATGTTTGCTGATGACAAATGGCACTAAGTTGGACAGCAATTGTGAATAGTGAAGAAGTGTGACTAGCACTGATTTAACCTTTAATTGGCTTGAGAAACAAATGCCAACTTTTTAAAGGCTCAGAAGATGACAGTAACTGAAAAACAATCAGTGACAGAAAAACAGTTTAACAGTCAGTTATCTTGTGTAAAGTCCCTCCTATTAGAGCAAAGAGTGTTTTTGAAGATTAAGTAAGGCACACAGAGCGGGTGGGACTCAGAAGCTCCACTCCTGCAACTACTACAGAGTTTCTATTTGAGTATACTATGAGCGCAGTAATTAATGATAGCATCCTTCAGCTTCATTTTTAACTAGTATTTTTCAACTTGACACTGGCAATGTACTCACCCGTTCCGTAAAAACTCAAAAATAACACAGTAAGCATTGCTTTTTCATTTAAGTGATCAACTGCTAGCAAAAAGGCTATTTTTTTATATAACTGTAATTGTCTTACAAGAATTAAGTGAACTGCAAACAAAAAACCTGAGATGTGTCACTAAAAGAAACACGGGTACATGCAGATGTTTGTTCTGAAGCTATTCAGGTGGAAAGTGGGTACATCTCAAAAGAAAGGCAGCTCTTTGCTATAACTTTTTTTTTCCTAGCTACTCAACCAAATGCTTTCAAAACGAGTGCCACTCAGAAATGAGCGTCTCATTTTAGCCTTTTATCTCATCCTGTGCCTTGCCTCCAGCTTTGCACTTCAGTTCTCAATCCTTTTTTTTAAGTTAATGCCATGATCTCAAGCCATTTCAAGTTGCATCATTCCTTCACATGCACCACAGGTCAGCACGATGCAGAATCTTCTGGATGTGTTTGACCAGCAACAGTTCTGCCTCAAGGACACATTACCAGCACTGGGTCCAAGAGAATTCTGTCCTGAGAGCACCACTCTGGACAGTGACCTTCCCAAACCAACCCAGGTGTCATGCAGATTAGAAAGGAAGGAGAAATATGGAAATTAAAGATCCTCAGTTTCCTGCCTCTTTATTCCAGGGCTAAAAGCCTTAGCAGTCAGCCCTATTCTGAAAAACTGAGAGTGGGCACGGGTAAAGCCTGTGCTTCCCTGGCAGCGTGTGCAGACAGCAACGTGCCTGACTGTCCTCACTGGGGGTTGTTCCCACTACAACAGGAATCAGAGGGACAAACACACCCACGTGGCAACCTCTAGACAAGGGAGGTGAACCTGCAGAGAGCATGCCAAGAGGCACTGACATAGCAGCACTTTTCTTGGCCTCTCTCCCATAACTGTATTCATTTGTTTGTAAGGGAAAACAGCTTCTTCAACCTCGGAAACAAAAAAATCTGGTACAGCGAAGCACAGCAAAAACAGTGTAAAAGAGAGAGGCACAGCAAATCACAGAGCCTTATGCACAGTCAGACTACCACTTTGCTAAGTTATGCTGTCCCAGCACATTTTATCAATCTGTGAGAGCTTCCAAGAAGTTAAATTTTCAAAATCAAAACCCCGCTCTTTTTTCAGTATTCCAAAGCAGCTTCACAAACTCTGTTACATGATATAGACAATTTTAAAAAAGGATTTGAAATTAGATATGGACCCTTCTTTATTATTTGGCAAGAATTACAGCTATGGAATGAAGGTAACAAACCATCACTGATGCTGTATCAACTTCACTAACTTTCACAGGAAAACTGCACAGTACCAGAATGTTGTTGGCTGCACAGAAACATTGCTCTGATGACCAGAGATGTTCTTTTGTGACCAGACTGTGCTGTAGCTGCATTTCACTGACGGCCTAATCAGCATTTCCAGCTCACTATGCACATGGCTCTCTGAACGGCGTATAAAGGTGTTTCCTGTTTTTCTCTACTAAGAAAGAGAGAGGGTTTGTATCACCATCAGATTAAAACAAGAAAAAAGGCAAAGCCTTTTCTGTGGTGAAGCAAAAGAGGAATCCCTCCTATACTTGACAGGAACTTTACAATTTGAGACACAATAACTCCAAAACTAAATTGATGGTAGGAGACAGCCAAGAGCATAAAGGCTTTTGAAAGAAATGATAAACTTCCAACACACCTCAAGTTAATCAAAGGCTGCTTTTTTTGTAAGATACAACTCACTTGCTATTTAAACAGTAAGGAGAAACCAAGAGTTGAACATACAACTGGTTATATTCTGCCTGGCAATACCATCACTATTCCCTAAAATGTCTTATATGACAACAGGAATGTTGACTTAGGAGAAGGCAGCCCCTCCCAAGCTAGAATGGAAAAGGGGACTAATGCCAGAGTTACTAACATCACATTTCCTTTATGGTCTGCTCCCTTCAGCATGGGATAAGGAAATAGCAATCTAATCTTCAAAACTCTGCATATGTGAATAACCTTATGGACTGTTTATAGTATACTCACGTTAGGTTTCCAACTAACCTAAAAGCTCTGTACTCCTCCTTCCTATGTCTGGCTGAATTGTGGGGGAAGCAAACTTTCAGAAAACTTAAAAAACTGTTTGGGCCTTGTATCTTCCTTCCTAATGAATGTAAGAGAACAGAGAGAGTAAAGAAGAGTAAAAAGACAGCAAGTAGTAGAAACTACTTGTCAACAGCCTGACAGCAGAAGCAAACTTGGCACCACCATCAAGCCAAAAGGGGAAGGGTGAGCCCCAGTCACAACTCTTGTTTCACCCACCCCACCCCCAGACAGCTGCTCTGTGTCTGCTGTACATGTAGATTGTAGACACCAAGAAGTCTGTTTCCTTCCTAAAAGATAATTTTGCCCAAGTCTTGCAGCAATAGACAGGTATCACTAAGAAAGTGCTCACAAGAAGAATTACAAAGAGTGTGAATGATGTGCAGCATTCCCTCTAGCATTAGCTAACGGGACAGGTGTCACTGCATTGGTTTTGAGCCAGGTCAGACAGGGCACTCAGATTTCTAATCAAAACCAAAGATAATACCCAAACTCATTGCAACAGATTTTCTGCTGTTGGCCAGCATTATTATTTGAATGGGGTTTGGAGTATTGGAGTTAGTCAGTGGAAATTTGAAGGTACCAGGTGTTGGCTGAAATTAAAATAAATGGTGTTCTTTTGTGTACTGCTAGGAAGGAATTCCTCCTTCAGTGATGGAAAGTTATTGTTCAAACCCCCAACTTGTCTGTAGTACATTTACATTCCTGTGCTTGCTTTTGGCTTTTGTAAAGTGGAAACTTGGTTTAGGGGTTCCATACACAGGGAACCATTCTGAACCTTGAGAGGGCAGGTTCTATGTTAAAGCGATGAATGAAAACAAGAGGGGGAAGCATCATCTAATTTATATGTGATTAGTTATGATTTATACACTGCCACAGTATCTGTCATGCAGTAAAAGTAAAAATGGGCCTATACATGTGTACAAGGCAGAATTTTCTTGGGGAACATCAGACCTTTTCTACTTTAGCCATTCAAGATGCACAAAAACTGTCATTTGTTTTACTAGTCCCTGACAAGGCAAATCCCTCCTCCCTCTTCAGATGGGCAGAAAGTGGAGAGAGATCAAATTTATTAGAGAAAGAGTATATCATATTCAAGACTTTGGAATTAGTTATGAACTGAGTTGGTCATATTTGCAGGCTTGTGCATGTATTTCTTATATGACAAGATCAGCATTATTCTCTACAGGATAACAACCTTATTTAAGAATAAACTTATCAGGTATTACCTGATAACTGATGCTATCATCAGTAGTAGAAGGAAGTCAACATGAGCAAAGCTTTATCTGTAAAACAACTTTAAGTACCAAAGGCTCCTGGGGCAGAGGGAAGTTAGAAAGCAGAGAAGAACAGAAGTGTTACGAGTCATTTTCATATGAGCTCATCAAATGGGGCTTTTGCTGACATGTGTCATGCTAAAAGGAAGTTTTAAAAAATTTTAACATAAGTGCACAGTTGTACAGATCCTCAAAGTTGGGATTGCAACATGCACTGCTACAGCAGTAGAAGAGCTCACCAATTCTAAGCTTAACACTTGTAAAATAACATGTATGCATATACAAAAATATTACCTGTAAACCACAGCAGCCCACTGCATTCATTATTGAAGCATTATGAATGACTTTGTAAGGAATCCCCAGTTTTACTGCACGTAACACTAAATCACTGTGTGTTGTGGCCCTGTGGTAAGGAAAGGAAGGAATTAAACATTGAAAACATGATGTTACCAAGTGTTACTAGCACTATAGTTTGTTTTGAAATAAAATTAAACACTTCACAACAAGGACAATGCAGAGGTGTCAAAATGGCAACAATATCCTAGAGGTTACAGGTAAATAAAAACTCCAGTATGCCTTCCGTATGTCATCTTCCCCAGCTGTAATGACAACCTCAGTATAGTACAGCTCTGTGCAGCTTTCTGTCATCATTAAAACTGCAACACTATTCCAACTGTTACTTTATAAAGTAGCCTTGGAAAGTACTTGAAAAGGAAAGTTCCATGTATCTTTTAGTCTTCTGCAGGTGTCTGTTGAACATACCTTGAACTGCCAACTCTGCTTGGCACAAACTTCCACAAAACTCCAGGATTTCATTACTGGCTGCACAGCCAGGCTCTCTCCCATCTGCACCAGTGTGTGCCAGGAAAGAAAGCCCCACGCTCAGACGAGAACTCTGAGCAGACAGAGGTGAACTGCACGTTTACTCAGAAAAAAAACATCCTTAGACCGAATCAATCGGCATAATATTTAATCCAGATTACTCAAATTAACAAGGCCTAAACTCTGAGTGGTCAAGTTAATTCTGAAAGATTTAAGAATCATAGTTTCAAACAGAGCTAAGTTTGGTTCCAGGTCTAAGGCTCAATACACACCTTGCAGTCATTGCTGCAAGAATTACTGGGTTTGCAATTAAGCAGTGGAGATTAGAGACTTTCTAAAATGGTCAGTACATACAGATTGAGCAAATATTTGAACTGCAACAATGTTTACATGTGTATTTTGCGTGCATGTATGCTTATATGTATGTGAAATATGAAAATGCACCTACCCCTTGCCTAAATTTATCAAACCTGATCAATGACCTTAGACATCTCATTGCCAAGATGTACCACACACTTCTGTGTAGCCATTCCAAAGAAGGAAGGAAGGAAAGAACATATGGCCATCAGAACAATGAACTAGGAAAAACTGCTTTCACTCTGGCTTTGTTCAGTTACCCTGACAGAATTCCCCTGGTTTTAGCCTGATAATTTCGGTGCTGTGTGTCTGACCAGCACCCAGTCAGCAGATCAGGTGCTTCAGATTGGAACACAAATGTGGCAGCAGCTGGCAAGGCTGTAAAGACCAATATTAAAAAAAAAAATCAATTTCAGTGGAAGAAAAAAAAAAAAAAAGAGGAATGTGAATTTGGGAAATCTGAAACCCTTATACAAACAGGCTCCCAGACCTAAGAGAAGGCAGTAAAGTGATCAGCACCAATACTTCAGTTACTACACAAACATTACTCCTGACTTCCAGAAGCAAAGGCAATTTAAGAATGTCTGCTCTAAGAGGAGACTGGTTTTACAACCTTGTGTTGTTCCCTGCACATACAAAGGACAAGGAGCACTGGAGGATTTTGTGGTTATGCTAATACTGACCCAGGGATCAGCTGGCTTTATTCACTGAAATTTGCTCCAGTCAGTATTTCTTTTCTCCCAGTAGGTCTGTCTATAATGACTGTAGCTAAAGGCAGAAGTGCCATTATGAGCACTCAGCTAATACCAGGAAAAGTTTCATGGAGTCATCCCTCCACAGCCAAAACTACAGCAGTATTTCTGTCACTGATACACACATTAAGTTTTATGGGCAGTAATAATATGACTGTTAACACCAGCCTAGAGTGGTGGACTTTCCATTGTACTAAAGCTGTCAGGTTCTTGTAGCACATCCATGGGTGTTACCACGTACACAGATAAAAACTTGAAGAGAACAGTGAGGGTGACAGGGCACAGCCTTCTTTATTGCTTTAACCATTAACCACCAACACCTGGCATCTCCTGTGGCTGCCAAGTGCAAATATACTTGAAAGTTGGTGATCAGCTGCAAGTGGCCTCTATCCTCCTCCCCTCTGGCCTCTCCTAGGACAGAAACATTCAGTACTCTGTCCTAGTAACTTCACAAGCCCCTGAATCCTTAGGGTTCTTTGTGAGCATAGAAGCAGCTCTAGCTGCAATAGTAAGAGCTAAGAACATAAACATTTAGAGAGAAGCAACTCATTCAAAAAAAGGGTAGTTTTTAACAATTACATAGCACGTTAACCAGAACTGAAGTATTTTGACGTTGAAACTAATGGTAACTGAGGCAGATCAGAATGCTGCTTACAAGTAGCAGCCACATTTCAATCCACGTAGTTTGTTTTTTCATCTCGTGTACTTGTATCAGTCAGTGCACCAGAGCGCAAGTGTACAGGAAACGTGGCTCTACACTCTGCACAAATCCTAGTTTCAACATAAACATGCAAGTATAATTAATATTTCTGAAATACAGGGTCATCTGCCCATAATTAGTTTTATATAATATTCTCTTGCCAATTGCCTTCAACCTGTGTTTACACAAATTATCAGCTTTTGACAGATGTGCACATTGCTCAGTTTTTCATAAACTCCATTTTTTCCCCTCACAAAGAAGGTGCTCAGATTTCATTTTTCTTGTGCCCCTCAACACTGTGGTATAAATCTTGCATCACCAGCTGGAGATGAAAAGCTCTTCTGCATGGCTTAACATTACAGATTGATGATGCCTGACCAAAGAGACAGAAGGAGATCCCTTTGGTCATAGAAAAAGATTATACTTTCCAGCAGGAATAAAAAGTGGAAACAGAAGGCCTAATAAACCAACATGAGAAGACATTTATAATGACATAAGTGATTTTAAAACCTAGCATATATTAAAGCAGATGATACAACCAATAATCTGTATGGATTCTAAAGCAACTGAGTATAAAAGCTGCAGTTTATAAGTACAAACAGCAGCTAAAAGAATATTTCCCCAAAACAGCACATTTCTTATTTATGTGATAACCTAGAATTTCTTCTGTTAGCAGGCAAATCATGAGTCAAAGCATTTGTTATAAATGGTAGCACAGAGAATAAAATGATAAATGAAATTATAAGTATCTGCATAAGGAAAGATTCATACATCCTGGAGGGTCCACGTTCCTATATAAAGGACATTTGGGCAAGGAAACTCCAAAGCAAGACAAAATGTAGACAACTGTGTGTATATTTTTAATACAGTGAGGAATATACAGACATAAAAAATGTTTCTGGTCTGGAAATCAGTTTTCTCATAAAGAATTACAGGTACAGCATTGGCTTCTTCCTATCAAATAAAAAGTGGTGAAGCTACAGCAATAATTAAAATGTTGCTCTGTCTTACCCAAAAGGATCACCAACCACAAGAAATGCGACATCACAAACATCAGCTTCTTTTAAAAGGCTATCTGCTTCTTGTTCCACCATTTCTCGGTCAGCCAAAATCAGTTCTTTTCCATAAAATTCTTCCTAGAAATTGAAATTAATAATAAACATCAAAATAAGACACTTAGGAATGTTTTTGTATCCCTCTTGGACCTCACTCAGGACCACAGCCAATGGACACTGGAATAGGTAACTTCCTTATTCTCCACAGCAGCCTGCCCCAGCTCTTGGAGAACCTCAGCTCTGCTTGCAAGAACAACTGAGCTTCCCATGAAGGAGCTCCTGGGCTGACAAAAATGAGTGAATGTGAACTTTCTCCAGATACTGACTTGGACTTCCATGCTGTGTCAGTTGAGGAGCTGCACCTAAAGCAGCTCAGGCACACCTGCACACCGAGGGGTACCTGGGTGCACTCCAGGCAGAGTTCATTTAACCTGCCCCTGTAAGGCATCCCCTCTCACAGCCTGAGCCTAGCTAATACTGGCACCAAACCAGATACAAATACCACACTAGCTACACCACAACCTGTTCTCTCAGGTTTTTCCTTAGTACATTTTAGCTAACCACATCTAAGGAATGACTTCATATTAATCCTTCATCTTGAGTTCTCTTTAAGAGGTACTTTACCAAGTATACAGGTAAACATCTACTTAATCGTGTCCTTAATTCTTCTTCAGCAGCTCAGTAATCATTGTCTCTTTGTATATTTAAAGTGCCTTTTTTCCCATAATCAACTTCACACACATAAATTAAACTTCAGTTAGTTCAAGAATGTGTTTTCTGATCATACTGAAAACATCTGCCATGTTGTGTCACCATGCATTTTACATGCTCTTTACATGATTAAAGTTTTTTTTCCAGGGCAAAGACCAAGAAATGTATTTTTGTTCTAAATAATAGTCAGCAAATTTATGTCGTATTACAAATATTAATAAATCGATAAAACTATTAAGGTCAGTTATCACTCAGAAAGGTTCTCCTCTGACTTCTGTGACTTTTTTGCTCACACAGAACAGTGAACTGATGAGAGTAACTATCATACCTGTACAGAAGCAGAGTGGTGCTTCCATAAAAAAATCCATCCCATAGTAAGAATAATAGGTATGGGACCTCTGTTACCAGATTACATTCCCTTTCCTGAATATGAGTTCCTGCCCATTTTTGGGTAGGTTTTTCTAACTATAAAGTCAGGATATTATTTTCCTTGTTAAACAGGCTGAAATTTGTACAAATTCAACAGAGAGGGGACCAAATAAATGTGTAAGCAAATCTTGCATCTATGATTTGGAACCATTGACAGTCACCCTGAGATCCGTACTAAAACAACTACAGCAAATTTTGACAGCCCACTGCCTTTTTCATTAGGTTTTCATCATCTCAGCCCAGATGCACATCAGCACAAGGGGAGCTGGTCTGTAAAGCAGAGCACTGCATAACAACAGCACACGTCCCTTTCTGTGGGCTGCCATTGCACCAGGCTGGCTTTGGCCCGACACTGTGAGCAAATCCATGCTCCAGAACAGATTGAGTGCAGTGCCAGGAACACACAGCTTGGCTTCATCCAAGGGAATCTGTTTGCATGCTTTGAAACTGCTCCACAATGCTAATCAAAGCATGATAAGTACAGAATATACATGAAGTAATATGTAGGCTCACTGGGAGGTTACTGGGTCCAAACAGTTCTTTCACCAAACCCAGAGCTACTTTGGATGGTCAGCATCAAGTAACTTTTACCAAACATTTTAGGCCAAGCCAATAAACAAGCAAGCCTTGTCATTTGCATTTCATGACCTGATTTTAATACCATCAACACAGGAGGATTTCTGGGAAATCTCTGCAGGCAAAGACGTGCTCTTTACTTCTTGAGAGTTTTCCTCTAACTTTTCATGGTGCTCAGGAAAGAATGACCTTCAGATTAGTAAATAAACCATTCAGCATTGTCACTTGTATGTAAACGACGCTGTATTATAAACACTTGGTTATTACCTCCTATATTCCCCCTTAGGTCTTTCAGGTAAGACAACATTTTTACTTTATTTTTATTTATCTTTTTTCCCAGTTATCTCATCTTTGGCATTTCAAGGTTTGCAAAAGACTTAAAACAGTATGAAATATATGACAAGAAAACCCAAAATAACCACATCAAAAATCGTCAGCATTTTCCTGTTATTCAGTGTTTTGTTTTCAGATGGATAGGAATCCATTAATTTTTCTTTTGATAGAAAATGCTCGTTCTGAAAAGTAAAAATCTCCAAGTAATCCTTTCCATTTAGCAGTTTTCCAGCTATCAAACAATAACAAAGAAGAACCTTTTGTTTTGAATGGACTGACTACAGTTTAGACTGCTTCAGTGTACTGAAAAGAAACATAAACCACAGAGCATATCTTCATACAGCAGACAAACCAGAGATGCTCCAAACATTCTACCTACCTTCTATATGGAGACCATGTAATGCTGATTACAAGCTGAAAGTCTCACATGTCTTATGGATATGCAGCTCTGCATACAGGTGCACTATAGCCATACAGCACCCAAGACCCAGACAGCATCAGCTTATGCACAGGCAAGATCTCTGGTCTGTGGGCAGCTATGCTATTTTTTGGCACTAATCAGCACTAAACTTCATCTTTCTATGACCATCTACGAACTGCTCAGAGTTACAATTTGCATTTTTTTACTACCATTGTCTCCCATGACGTGTGTTCACTAATGAAAATTTTATCTCCACATTGTCCAACAGCCCATCTCTGACTGAACTGTGCCTGTTCTGGGAATCGCAGCACGGCAAGGCAGCTCCGCCCACGTGGAAACGTGAGATAATCAAATTGTTATTCCCAGCAGGCATGCCATAACACCTCAGGCTGATACAGAAGTGCAGGGCTTCAAAACATGTATTTTTCTGGTATGATTTTGGGGTTTTTTTGTTTTGTTTTTAAACAGATTAGACACTTTCCAACCAAGTCCTCCAGTATCTCGGGGTCTGCACATATCGGTAGGTTTTGAGATGAAAACTAGTTGTAGGAAGGAACATTTTATTTTTGCAGCAGTCTTCTCGCAAGGCAGCAAAACAATTTCTCCTATAAAACACAGTATGTGAAGGTTACGTACATATTTCTCCCGAGAGCGGGCACCGCTAATCTCTCCCGCGGACCCACCAGCCCCAGCACGCCCCTGGCACGAGAGGCCCGGGGCCCTGTGGCCAGACCTACCAGCGCTTCCTTGCCCACGGTGAGCACGGACGTGTAGGCCTCCAGGTAGACCCTGCGGCAGCGCCGCACCGCCTCCAGCCCCTTCACCGTGATGTCCTTGGCATCCCCCAGGCCCAGCCCCACCAGGTACAGCATGCTCGGGGAGCGCGCCCGAGCCGCCACCTGCCTCAGCAGGGAAACGGAAGCGGGCTCAGCCGGGGCGCCGCACGCCCCACCGCTGGCCGGGACCCGGCCCCAGGTCCGGGGACAGCCTGGCTCCCAGCCGCTCGTCTCTCAGCTCCCAGCCGCTCGTTTCCCGGCTCCCAGAGCTCCGTTTCCCGGCGCCTCTTGCCCGGCTCCCGGCTGCCCGCGGCGCCGTTGGGGCGCGGGGGCCGCCGGGAGTTGTAGTCCCTGGCCGCAGCCGGGTTATGGCAGCGGCGGGCCGGCCAGGCCCGGGCGGTGTCCCCGCGGTGCCGGTCGCCAGCGGCCACAGCATCCCGGTGCTGGGGCTCGGTAAGTGGCGCCGGGCCCGCCCAGAGCTCGCCTCCCTGCCAGAGGCGTTGTGAGAGGGCGGGGGTCACCCCGGGGCCCGGCCTGGCCGGCTCGGCAGGTTCGGTGCTGCCCTTGGCCCGCAGCCGGAGTCGCCTCAGGACAGCCCGGAGCGGAGCCTCCTGCCGAGCTGCCCGCGCTGAGCCGGGCAGGCCCGGTGCTCCTCCGACAGCCCCCGTGTTGCCGGGTGAAGCTTCGTGCTCCTGCCAAACGTGACCAGCTAAGCCTGCCGGGGAGCGCTGTGCTCGCGGTACAGCAACACCGCTGCCCTCCCACCTGACCCCGCCGTGTGCCGTGCTTTGGTGGTTTTGAGTGTGTTTTCTTGCGAAGCTTGGGAGCAGACTTTTCTTTAGAGCAGACTCTCATAGAATTAACCTTGCTGCACCTGTTGAACTGAGATCCTGTGTAGGAATCTCAGCATCTGTGAGGCACAAGGTTATGGTAGTTGATGATGATTAATATTTGATGTAGCTGTCTCTTACACAGTCTCTATGTAGTGAGCAAAATGGCTTATTTGATCAAAAATAACCTTTTTGTTTGTTTGTTTGTTTGTTAATTATTTTAACCTCTAACACTTACTGCCAATTTACTTTCCTTGGAAATTTTTTTAAATCAAATTAAAGACAACATAATGTACTAGTATTTTTTAGAGAATGGACTTGGTTGTCTTATGTCCATTGTTTCAGTATATGCTGAACTATGCTTCAGACTGTCTACAGAACCACCTTTTTTATTGGAGGGTGTAATACATTTCTTGCGTTATGGGAAGAATAAACTGACTAGAAAGTAGACATGCAGAAAGACTCCTTTGTATTCTCCACCCAATAGCTGCTCTCTGTCCTTTTGCTGTATTGGAAAGTTCTGAGTAGTTTGTTGTTACACCTGAACTCATACCACAGTAAATGGATAGAGGCATACAAGAAAATCAAGTTTGAATTTTTCTGGCCCAGTAACTTCTGCCAGGTATGGCTTTCCAGGAGCTTCTCTTAGCTTTCAAAGAACTTCTGTTGATTTATAGTGGTGGTATTGTCATGAGCAGGATTTGGTTCTTTGATTTCACTTACTTGTCTTGCTAGAGTAACACTTTAATATGTCTTTATACAGTCTGCAGATTTTTGAGGATTGTGTAATAGATAGGAACCAGTCAGGCCATTTTAAGAGACCCTTGAAATAAGCTGCAGAATGCTGAGAACTTAAGGGAGAAAAAAGAATGTGAAGTCTTGCCCCAGTTGCATTTGTGTTCAAGCTATAAATACCACAATATGCAGCCCAACACAATGAGATCTTTATGGTAGCTGTTCTCACTTCTCTTTTTCACATTAATGGCTTTTTTTCTTGCAGTCTTACCACATTAACTAATATTTGCAGTGCAGAAAATTTACTTGGATATGATGTAGAGGCAAACTTTCTTAAATGAGAATGCATTTTCTGCAGGATTTAAGATTTGTTTGTAATTTCTTATCCCCCTAAACATGCAGACATAAATGTTATCTGATCCCTCAAAGACAACTTTAATAGATACGGATATTGCCTCTGTTGCTGGATAATCTTTCTAAAAGCTTCAGAGAGATAAATACGCTAAATATGCATAAAGATGGTTTCAACTATCCAGTTCTGTCACCTGCAAGGCAGCTCAGATAGTTGTGCAAGTTATTTCAAAGTGATGAAACCCCTTTTGTAGCATCTGAGAGCTGAATTAGAAGACAGGTAATGTATTTCTTGGCCAGAACGTGTTACTCAAGAGAGTGCAACAACACCCTGGAATAGCATTCTGGCAAAAATCTCTCTTCTTCCTTTTCAAGCTTCAGTTATCAAAAGGTATTTGTGATGGTGGGGTTTTTTTTTTTGTTTGTTTGTTTGTTTGTTTTTTTAATGGGTTTCCATGCCACAGGTTGTCATTTGTATAGAAGTTCAGTAAGTTGATTAAGGTTTGTTGGGAAAGGGAAGATGGGGAGAAGGAGGTTTAGTCTTTCCTTAGATTACCATTCTCTTTCTGGGGCTCTGTGCTCTTGCAGAAACTGTTCTTAGTGAGAAGGATACGTTTCCATTAAAATCTCCAGTGATAAAGACAAATTTTTACACCAGAGAAGGCCATGGAGTATGCAAAATTTGTGTTCAGTCTGAAGGGTTACTTGGAATAACATACCAAATTGTGTACACCCAAAATTTCATATCTACTTAGATGCATATTCTTAGAGTCTTGTGTCTGGCAAAAAGACCAGTCTACTTAGCAATGGTAAAACAAGCTGACTTTCCTGAGACACTAAGCAATTATTATAAGGCAGCTCACTTTTATATTAGAAATACGTTGTATGTCTAAAGTTTTAACAGATAAAACAATCTGCACCTTGTTTATTGTACAATTATGAAAACTGCTGGTAACTTTGTTTCCTATGGTTTGATGCTAACTGTTGTGTTAGCCAATGTTATTCATGTGCAGAGGGTCAGGAGTGTTTACGGTCAATTTTCATTACAAAGGCTGCTTTCTACTGTAGTAGGCTTAAGTCTAAAATGAATTGGCATTTTGGCTCTAATACTTGTCTCAAGTGTAAATCTATGCCCCAAAGAGTACATTACCTCACAGTGGCTGTAGATTGCATTAGAAAAAGGGTACATTCACTATCTTGCTAATAAGATTAGTGTTTTAGAAGTGCATGGCAAATAACTGAAATAAAACGAGACACTGTTTAGAAGTTACAGATGTAGTTACACTTTGCCGTAGGAGCTACATGTGTCTGAGAATCTGTCCGTGAGACTTTGTACTGTAATAGAAAATTATATTCTTACAGTTTCTTAACTGCAGAATACTTGGTGCTTACTTAAAGCAGCATCCTCAAAAATTTATCACTTCTCAAAATGGCATACGCAGTATCATCCTTGTCAGGTTTTGGAAGAAAAATGCATAATTTGAACAGTTCATGCTAAGTAGGATGTTCTGTTAAGTAGGAAGCTCTCACATAGACAGTTGTAACTTCCTTTTTTTTTTTAAGTCTGAGGGAAAATGCCGCTCTCTATTGCATTTGATTATAGTAGCACAAGTAGCATCCTGTAACTGAAATATTAGGACCTTTGTCAAGGTCATGTGCTGAATGGTTGATGTCTCTTCAGGATTGTTTTGGTACTTACTACTGAAACTCTCTTCATTCCCTTTATATGGTAGTTACATTCCCATTAGGACAGGGGATTGTGTGTGTGTGTTTCTTTGTTAATTAATATTTGTTGTTTTGTTGGGGTTTTTTTTAGGGACAGTAATAAATAAATTCAGGTGGCTTGGTCAAGTAGCCAGTGATTTCTTAAAAAGATGTGCTGGTGATACCAAAAATGTATAGAATCTTTTTATGTAATGTTGCTGTAGTCTTTGGGGCAGCTACAATTAATAACAACTTAATGAGATAAAAAAGTCTCTAATGATACCCTCCTATTAAAGAATAAAATTAATTGCATGCTTGTTTGGGAAGGGGCATCAGGACATGCAATTACTAAACAAAATAATCAGGTCTTTATACTCACTTTGCCTTACTCAGGTCAAACACAATGAGTATTTAATCAATAGTAATAATGTTCTTTACAGAAGGTCATTCAGGAATGCCCAGTATCATTATTGTAGCTGGGAAAGCACTCAGGTACTGCTCTAAGCAGCTTCTGGTCAAACAGCCAAAGCCTGGAGGAAGGTAATACAGACACACACAAACAATTCCTCCAAACTCAAGGGAAGCCATTAAAAGATCTCAGTCCTCATTTCAGGGTGTTTCATAGATAATGGTTCCTGATACTCTGCTGTAGTCTAAGTAAATAAATCGTAAAAGTAAGTTTTGACTGATCTTTGTTTTGCTGATTGCATGAAGACATTGCATCATTTGCATTGCAACCACTCAGGACTTCTTGTATTGTTCCCAGTTTTTTTCACAACAAATAGACCTCCTGGCAAAACACACAGAATCAGATTGCTCTGCTTTCATTGCATTAGGTTATGTTGGGGTTTTTTTTCATCAAAATGCTACATAAATTTAAATCTTAATGCTAAATGGAAGTATTTTAAAATTCTGTTAAGTATTACTTATCCAGTTACCTACTTCTTAATTATTAATCCTAGAGTTGCTTATTCTCATTCTTAAACTTAGCTGTTGTCAAAAAAAGACCCAGTCCTGCTGGACTGGAATAAAATGAGACTTTTCTTTTCAATTCAATGGCAGTAGAGTCAAGTCTTCACATTTTTTCATTTTCTACTGTTACTGCCTCTTTTTTTTCTAAATTCATTAGTCCTGTTTCTTCATGGCTTTGGTTCTTAAGGAAATTTATGGAATAGTGGTCTTCGTACCAAGACCTGTGGCACTCCCTGCTATTAATCTTATCCTGTAGTAAGAATTGGCTGGTTTTTTCTTCCCTTTGTTTTATGTCTCAGCCATTTTTTTTATTCTCTTGAGGCTTGGCTTCTCACCCATGGTTACCAAGTTGCCTTAATAGCCTCTTGTGATGAACAAAATGCCACCTTTATAAATCTTTCTGTCTCAATTCATCTAGTTTTTCAGTAGATGTGACCTTGAGAAGTTGTACTTGATCTTTGATGGCCTCCAGATATTTAACTTCTCTCCTGTAGGGAATGTGGCCATATCCCAGGCAGCTGGGTGTTTGTAGACAGTGGAACAAAGCAGTGTCCTCTCCCAGCCTGACTAAACCTGGTGAGCTCCTACCTTCCATGCTTTCTTGCAGCTTCACCTCCTTCCAGCCTGCTGCTGCTTTACTCCTTAAAAGAGACCGAATGCTGGACAAGTGTTGTTTTAAGGGGTACTAATAAATGCACCTGGGACAAAATGCTGGGCCAACTTTTGCTTGCATCATCATTTACACAGTATAGAAATATTCTTTTTTTTTTTCTCAGGGAAGATGCTGCTTTGTCTCTGCTCTCTTGTACACCTACAAATCTGTGAGGTCAGCTTTTTCTATGTTTGCTGGGGATTTTACCTTATATTATGGCATATGAACTGTGATTTAATAGCAGAAAAAATGCTTTCTTTCTCATGCTGGATTCTTTTTGGTAATTGCTGTATTGCTGATGTGATGCAGATGCATTTTAGGTGTCCTTCACTAAGTCTTAGTAAGTAATAAATCAGTTTAGGTTTCTACCACGGTTTAATAATTAAAACTTCTACCAGTATAAGCAGAGGCACTTCATGTGCCTTTCCTTTGCCATTAAGACTTTTAAATAGTACAAGCCT
This sequence comes from Hirundo rustica, assembly GCF_015227805.2. Lineage (NCBI taxonomy): Eukaryota > Metazoa > Chordata > Aves > Passeriformes > Hirundinidae > Hirundo > Hirundo rustica. The sequence continues at coordinate 19,251,935 of NC_053458.1, forward strand.
AATTGCTCAAGAGAAGAACAAATGATTTTTAAGCAGTTTGAAATTAACATAGGAGCAAGTTCCAGTATATATAATTTTTGTATTTCAGCACGTTTCTTTAGTGTAAAATATTATACCAAACTTTAGGCGGGGCGAATAGAAAGCTAAGCTTTTATCTTTCAACCTTCTTGCAGCAGATTTTAGTCATCATACCTTTTTTCTTTGCCAGAGCTTGCTGGCATAGTTTTGGCAGCATTGAATGGTGATGTCACATGCTGCTGTAACCTGAATTGCAGTAGTTCCTCGTGCCACCAAATGGGGAGAAGAGAGGTACTAATTCCTGAACTCTCTTCAGTTCTAATGTTTATGCAAAGTACAGCACAGAGAGTGATACAAAATCCTGTTAAAGGGGAAGGAGGGAGAGAAGGGGGAAAGCCCTCTTTGTGGCTTTGCAGCGGTTTCATAACTTGAAGGTCTGTTTGTCATTCTTAGTGCCTGGATGGAGGTGCTTTGCATTCTAATGTGTAAAGTTCTACGGCTGAATGTGCAGAGTGAGAGGAGGGGCTAGAGGAGATGTTTTTGCCTCAGAAGCTTTTAGAAAATGCATTTTAAATTCTTAAGATGATGTGGGGAAAAATAAGCATTTAATCAGAAGTGTTCTTAATGGTTCCGTTTAGTTTGCACTCAGGGGAGCTGGGTTGTTGCTGTCCTTGGAGCTCATGGACGCAGTTGGCAGTGGGACACACGCGTCTGAGCCCCCACAGTGCCACGTGGTAGTGCGGAAGGAGGATCTGCCATCATCCACAAGTGCACTTTGCAAGTAAAGGGCACGGGTATGATGTCAGAAATTACCCATCAGCTTGAATTAGGATGTCATAACGGTAATTATTGTACCGACGTTTTAATTGTGTAAAGCTATGAGTCACTACAAATCACAGTTCTCTTTATAATTTTTCCTATAGTGTTGTCTTTACAGTATTTTAAGTGGCTTTGAATTACTGGTCTCATGTTCAACTGCACATCTAAAATTCACCGTCCCTCTACATAATTGGGTGTTGGCTATGTGTAATCCTAAATTATTTATATAATTTATTTTTAAGTCAAACTTTCACAGCAGGAATGATTTTGATAATGTTCTAATTAAGTACAGAATATGGGCTTAGTATTTTATTTTCTTTTGATGATTCTTTTTTGTGGAAGTTTTATAGAGGAGAAAAAGTTTGTCACGGGTTTGTCTCATTTGTAGCAATTGTGTCATTTGTAAAATATCTCCAAATGTCTAATGTTAATTAATTAATGTCATCCTTATCAGACAGAGTAGTCTAAGGACATGAAGGAAAAAGGAAGGAAAATATTTTCATTCAGTCTGTTTATTTGCTGCACGTAGTAATTATCCTTAGTAGTTATGAAGTTTAAGGCTCTATCAAGGTATGGTAAGTATTGGAAGTAATTTCAATTGAGTTAAGAAGGGAATAGAACGAAAATAATTTAAAACTGGTTCACACCGGCAATTCTTCGCGCACTATTAACTACTAAGATCTAGTCACAAAACATTATTCTGAGGAGAAAAGGTTTAGTGAACCCTAGAAATTGGATTTGATTTATGCCAGAAAATCTGCCTTTTCACTGCTTGAGATTTCAATGGAGGGAAGCCACAGTCTTTTACCCAATGGTTTCTAAGGTAACATCTTATAGCAGAGCATCTGAAACCAATTTGGTTGTTAATGAGAAATAGTTCTCACGGTGGTGGGAAAGTGTGGAGTGAAAGAAAGGCTTCAAGATCTGGCAGTCTGTCTGTAAAGGCATTTAAATAAATGTGTGCCACTGCTCTGCTTATGAAATTTCTACATGAATTACGCATTCATGATTGCCTTCCGAATGTACAGGTCTCTTTCCAGATTTTATTGATGGAGTCTGCATGATTAAAAAATTTGACTACTACAGATTAATAATTTAAATAGCTGGCACTTTTTCAGTGGAAATCTCTTTACTATCTCTGAAAAAAAAATTAAAAAATTGCACTTTTGGGGTGAGAGTTATTTCTGCTGCAGAAATCCATTAGTGAATTGGTGCCATATCAGAGCAGTAGCATCCCACTGATATTAGATGCCACTTGCAGACTTTCTGGGATTGCCATGAGACACATTCTGAGAAGTTACTTTTGCACCTACTCTCTGTCTGAGGTTTTGAGGACATAAACGGTGGGTCAGTGAACAGAAATGTGTGGTCATTTTACAGTAGATGATCTGAATATCCTTTGCAGTCAGAGCCTCTTTGGGATGGAGGGAATAGAGTGCTTCTGTCAACAATGGCTCGTTGCCATTTCTTCCTTCCTCCCAGGAAGAGAGAAAACCAGCAATTCTGGCTTCCCTTTCCCTGGATACATAATAAACACGTAATGGCTCTCTCCTACCCTCTTGCCTTGAGGCAAGGCTGTATTCCTGCATTTTGTGTCTCGGTGCCTGTGGAGACTTGCCTGAGTAGAATTGCAGAGTTTAAAATCATGCTTGCTTACTTTTTTCACTCGTGTTACTGAATTTATTAGTGTGTTCTGAGTCGCACAAGGGAGAAACAGTCCCAGAATGACACCTTTGCACTAAGCAATGGATCATATTTAGCGGACAAACAAGTAAACAAAAGAATAAGAAAGAGAAGCATTACCAAATTAAAACTTACATACGAGAAAACCCTTCATTATTCAAGTAACTTTTACAGAGGCAAGAGAACCTTGCCTTAAATGACTGGGTTTTATATAAACCTGTGTGCTGCTTTCGTTCTGACCAATTATAAACCATTGATTATATACTGGGTGTCTGCTCAGTGTCTTTCAATTATTGTTGATGATGTTCTACCAGTTTTTCCAGAAGCCCATTGTCTCCATAAGCTCCATTCCCTCAGGAGTAGCTGCCCTATTTTATATTCACATTGGATGCCAGTATTGTGCTCTAAATAAAATTTCCAAGTTATTTTGTAAAAGTAATAGTTATTAAATCTGGATCTCTTACCTTGAAATAGTCTCTAGTTGCCTCATGAAAATTGTAGAGTGGAATAATTTCATAGCGAGGTTGACTTTGGTTTCACCTGCTGCACTGGGAAGCCCTACACTCTAGACAGAGGATCTGGTGAATACTTTGTCACCAGATGCTGCATAGGATTTTCAGAGTAACTGACACTGTTAGGATAAAACTATGCCAAATAGTTTACTATGGCAGTAACAACACTCGGGTTCTAGTGCTGTGGTAATAGAAAGTTAGTGTGACATTTTCAGCTTGTCTGAGAGCAGCTGTAGGGATGGTTTTGGGGAATATAACAGAAAGAAGGGCTCCAGGAGAAAAGTTCATGGAGAAGGTCTTTCTGATCCTTTGTTGATTTACTAGAAGACAACTGTGATTTTTAATTTAAATAAAAGCATTTATTAAATCAAATTATTTAACTGCTGCAAATGGGGAACTTGTTTTTCTCCATCCCTTGCCCGAACTTTAGTGGGTTTTCCTCTCTGAGGAATTACTCAGGTTCACAAATACTTCTGAAACTGTACTCTCTTTTTTTGGCCATTTAACAATCTGAGTCAGCTTGTCAGAGAATCATATGAATACAAAATCAGAAGGAGGATATAAGACAGACAGCAAGGACAGCAAGTAAGGATTGTCTGTCCTTGAGCCTTTCCATGGAAGAGGCGTGAGGTTTTGTGAATGCATTAACAATTAACCTTGAAATAATGTGTTCTATGTTCTTTTGCGTTATGTGTAGCCATTTTACCATCACATTTGCTCATCAAGTAATTAGGAAATCAAACTATATGAACATCAACGATTTCAATATATTCATTAGATATGTTTTATTGATGTAATGTTGAAATAGTAGAAATAAAATGAATAGAATCAGGTATTTCAAACCTGCTATGATATACAATACCATATATACACAATGAGCATGTAAAAGTTGAGAAAAGAATGTTCAAGTTTTTGTTTTTGAGTGATTACTTGGAGATAAAAAAATCAGCAAGGAATGGTATTTTTACAGGTGTTTTCTTTGTCAACTCTTTAATACTGATGTCAGAAGATCATGAATCTCTGACTTCTAAATATTCTGGCTGGGGTTTCACTAGTAGAAACTTTGCTAATGTCATTCCCCTGAATTCAAGTAGCCAAAGTTACTTATGTCACTGGACATTTTTATATATTCAAATTAATAATCATTTCACAAAGAACATGACACTTTGCCGCAAAGGGAGAATGCAGGGAGAGAAAGCAGATCTGGTTCTGTTTTGAAAAACTCTGCTTTGGATCTCTCTCTGTAGTTCTACAGCTTTGTGAGGGAGAACAGAAAGTTTAATGAGGCTGAGAGCTGAGATTGTGCATAAATTTGGGAGGGGGGATAGTGGGTGGTTTGTTGCTTGTTTTACATACTTGGTGGGGTCAGGGGTGGAAATGTTGCTGATTTTCTGTTTTTGAAGGGTTGGGGGTGGTGTTGCTGATTGGCATGTCGGGGTTTTTTCCCCTGTAGCAACTGCACTGTGAACAGGAGTCTGCCTTTCTAATAATCTTTGTATCATTTTATGGGTTGTCAGAGCATTTCCTCACTCCAGTTTTGATGGCAGTGTTCTTCAGGGTACTGAGAAAGTGATGAGTAACTGTGACAAAATAACAGTGTAACCAATTAAGCCTGCTTTCCATGGATTTGTGTCCTCTGACCTATCCATATTTTCACTGCAGTATCCTTGTCCCTTACAACCACCAGTTTTTCACAAAATCCATAGGAATGTAATTGTCTTGCATGTCTTGCAATCTGTCAAATTTGGCTTAGGTCAGTCAGTGAGGTAACAGTGCTATTTTTGCAGGAAATAATATTAGCTAAAAATTAGGAAGCTTTTCCAAACTTACTTATATTTGACATAGTTTATTGAAAAGAATTCCTATTTCTTATCAGCAAATTCTAGGGGAAAATGTATTAAATATTTTTAGAAACAGGAAGGGGATGGAAAGGGTGCAGGTTCATATTAGTTTTAAATGCATGATTAGATTCTGTCTTTAAATATATATGTACAGTGGGAATTACATCTCTATGAGCAAAGGGGAATCCCAAACCTGTAAGAATGTTTTGTGTTCAAACAGCATTGTTTGAATTTCTAATAGAAAAAGAATTAGCAAGTTCAGTCACTTCACTTCTGTCTTCTTTCTGCATGTATGACTTGTAACTGCTTTAATCACGTGTAAACACAAAGTTTCTATGGTTTCTAAAGTGTAGAACTGTTATATTACTAGCATAATTAACTTAACCTATTGTTCATGATTAAGTTGGCTTGCAAAGTGGTAATATGAAATAATTGTTGATTTCTTTTTAATTACTGTGTTGTGCAGAAGGACTGTTGTAGTTCAGTTTTAGTCATAGAAATTGAGATAATTTCCTCTAGATTGATCTTGCTGTCTTTATTTCTTGTCTAACAAGTGTGCATGCCATCAGTGAACGGGGAACAATAACAAAATTATTCTGATTTTTTTCCTTCTTAAACACTCTCTCCCTTTAACTTAAAGGGTTAAATTTAAAAAAAAAAAAAAAAAAAAAAGTTGTTTGTCCTAAATGTTCTTACTGAAATCCATTATGCATGAAAAGAGTCCGAGTCCATTTGCAAGACCTCTAAATGAACTCCATTCATTCTGTGCTTAGAAATGTCCATTCAGCCAGAAACAGACACAATAGTTACAACCTCATTTATTTTGCACCAGTACCAGCATATTAAAACTGAAGGGTTTGTTGTGAAGAAGAAGAGTAATTTTTCTAGTTATATAATTCTGTAATAAAATTCCTTTAGGATTTGAGTAATGTAAAATTGCATATATATTCTTTGCTCATAATTGTAGTGTAGTAGCATTACAGTCATCTAAAATTTTTAAACATTCATGACAATTTTGAAATACCTATTTTGAAAACCAGGTTGACTTAGCTGAAGTTATTTTGATACAAAACAAGCTGTAGAAACATTTATTTCTAGTTGGCTCAGAAATTTAACCAATTATTAATCATAATTAGTGGCTATGAAGAAAATACTAAAGTTTTGTCTTTTAGAACATTAAAACTTTTTTTATGTTTGGGAAGTAAACTACTTATGATATACACGTCAAAACTGTAGGAATGTAGTATTATAGTTTCATCACTTTAAATCCATGAAGATAAGTCAAGAATTCACTGCTCCACATTTTGTTGGCCTCAAATGTAAAGTGGAAATTGTCCTTTTGTGATCAGCAGGATGTTGTGATCCTGATGTATATGGGTGGGAGATCAGACCATATTGTATCTTAGTTTAAATGACTCTGAGCATTGAGCAAGGCTCACTGGCCTTCCTTCTAAGATCAGGAATGAGCAAAAATAAGCATTTAGGAAAACCTGGTTTGCCTTCCGTGCAAGTCGGACTTTTCTCAGTTCTCCTCACTGCTGCACGTTGTTGAAAACACGTGAGAAAGTCCTGCGGCCTCCTCTGGGCGCTGTCACGCGGCTGTGGCCAGGGCCTCTGAGGAAGAGCACCTGTGCTGCTTTCTGCCGTGGCCTTTTCCTGCCGTAATGTGCAGGTAGTGCTTGGGGTAGAAAGGAGTACCGTGTTTGGAGGGAAAGAGAAGGGCAAGAGCACGTACAAATTTCACTTTAAATAATTCTTTCACCTGGAGTCCTTTATTCATTTATTTAGATTTAGCAGTGGCTGAAGCCCCGTTGCTGTGGCCGGCTCAGCACTGTGCAGGGCCGTGTCCCGAGCTGGTGACAGCTGTTTCGTGCTGCCTGTTTTTATGGCGTGAGGGCCTTTAAGTGCTAATCATCAGCTTGGAAGGAGGTGACTTTGGGAGCTGACTGGAACTGACTGAGCATTTCCTCCACCAAACTGTAGAAAATACTGTTTGTGGGAAGTGTGTGGAGTGAGGGTGAATGGGTGAGGGGCTCATGGCAGGAAAAACAACTAACAGGAAAGGTTAAGTAGAAACATCATCCTCCTTGCTCTCAACCAGTTCTTTATCTGAAGTCCTCCTGCTGGTTGCTCTTCCTGCTGAGTCTCCTCCTCCTTCCGTCCCCTTGACATGCAAAATACGGTCCAGTGAATCCCCACACAGTGACAGTAACAGGATTTTGTTACTGAAACTCCCTGCATGCCCGTTCTGTAACTCTTTTGTAGGATTCCGTTGTTTTGGTTACTGCTGAATTTGACATTATGTGAATGGCACCTGCAGTGTGGCCCAGCCTGGGATTGTACAATGCAATGATGTTTTTAAGCTACCAGGAGTTCAACAGTTGAACGGGAGTAAAGGTTTCAGGATAGGCTTTTTGCAAAGTAAATAATTTTAAAAGTTGTTCAGGTTTTTTGGGTTTTTAAAAATATTTTCATCTGTAAATGTTATGCTTCTGTATGAAAATTAAGAGACACATACTAATTTTCCATAAAGTATGTGTTTTCTCTTTGATGATTTTCAGCCTAGCTCCTTGAATCACTTCTTTATAGTTAAATGCTGTTGATATCTAATTTTGATGGAGTTGCTTCTGATCAGCTTCTCCCACTTCATGTATTTTCCAAACCTAAAGATCAGTCAGTTTCCACTTCTTTACTATTAGGAAATGAAAATTAAATAAGAAGGTTTTGTGACAATATATCAAAAACAAAAAGGGAAAATTTGAAAACAATGATAAAATATTCCCCTCATAATTCACTGCTGACAATTCACTTCTGCTTTCGTGTGTTTAGGTACTTCCCACCGGGGTGGCTATTCCCATGGCGCAGTGGTCCATGCCCTGCAGAAATGTGGCATTCGTCATATTGACACAGCCAAAAGATACGGCTGTGAGCCCCTCCTCCAAAGGGCCATCAGAGAGAGTGGTGTGAAGCGAGAGGACCTCTGGATAACTACCAAACTGTGGCTCAGTGATTATGGCTATGAAAACGCAAAAAAGGCCTGCTTGGAGTCATGTGAAAGGCTTGGTATTGAATATCTTGGTATGAATCTTTACATATAGCTCATTTACTGTGCTTTTCAGAAGGAATTCTGCAAAAAGATTTCTGCAAAAAGAAATGTACAGATGGGTCACAGAAACCAAATTCTGCCTTTATTTACATTTTTGCACGTTTTTCACTGTTCTCTAGGAAGTTCACATGCATACAGTTGAGAGCACAGAGGTTTTTTTCTTGTTGCAAATGTTTTGTAAAATGTTGGGGTTTTTTTGTTTGGTTTTTTTTTAAATTATTTGAAGAACAACTACATCAGTTTTCTATATTGTGCTGAAAACACCCAAAACCTATGAAACCAGGATTCATAAACTTTACATTAATATATTGGCAACAGGTTGACAAAGATGTCTGGTTTCTTCTGTGATCTGTTTTCTTTTTCTCAAGGAATTGGGGTCCTACCTAAAACTTACTTTGTGGGTCACTTAACTTTTTAAAATTCTGAATACTGCCTTTGACGTGGTCTGTTTGATGGAATAGTCTTTGGAGAAAATGTTAGAAGTATCTACAAGAATTTAGAAAACTAAAGCTTAGCTAACACTGCATTTGTGAATTTACCCTGATCAAAAATTCCTTGTTGTTGAAGGTGTGATATTATTACTCCCTTATTAGACAGGCAGCGTTGCAGTAATGATGCAAATGAATTCTTTGCAACAGGTCATAGAAGAGGATGTACCTGAAAATAAACATGATATTTGCTTATTTTAGCAATAAACTAACCTCAATGAGAGAGTGAATTTTGCTGAATTAATAATGTATAATATTAATGGCAGCTGTGTGCTGCCATATTCACTGCTGGTTTTTTTTGCTTGAGTACTTTACAAGGTGAACAGGGAAAAACTTGTATCTGTTAAAGACAGAGATATTTGTATGCACATCTTTGGTTGCTTTCTTTCTGGAAATGTATCCCTTAACTTCCTCCATAGGTACAGAATAATGCAAAATGAATGAAAATTCCTTTTTGTTTGTCCTGTGCAAATGCAGGTCACTGCAAAGTTTCAAGCCCTGACTTTCTTCTTTAAACTGAGAAATAACATTATTCCTCCTCTCTGTTTTCTGCTTCTTATATTTTGTGTTTGCTTTTTTTTCTTCTGCTTGCTCTGGCACTGGTGCTGAATGTTGATGAGAGGAAAACTTGACTCACATCCAAGAAGTCATTTGCAGTGATTCCTTCTAGTACTGTAAGTTGTTATTACCTCAGGTAGTAGATTGGAGTAGATGCTCACACAAGTACTGAGTTTCTGCTAAGCAGAAATGCCTGAAAGAAGAAAAAGAGTATCTGAGGGCAAGAAATGTGCGAATGCTGTCACCATTTGAGTGAATCCTTGGAGTGGCATAAACAGGACTTGTTTGTCAGATGTGTTCAGAGCTGAGACTTCTTGTGCATATATTACTAGGACCAATTTGGGAGTGTTACAGATGCCTGCACAGTTAGTCTCCGTACTAGATTTTCCCTCATTTTTTATATTTTTGTTTTGATACTTTAATACCCTCAGCTATCTTCCCTTCTTCACCTTTCCTCCACTGATGTGGAGATGTCTCAGAAATTTATAAAGCTATTACTGAGCCACTTAGTCTGCCAGTGACCTAAATGGGTGGTGGTCAGAATAAATCAGAATTCCCTGATTTCATTCTATGGCATTAACCAAGTATGTGGGGGTTCACATCTTCTGTAAAGATACAGAAAACTGTATCTTTGTATGTTTGTAAAGAAAACTGAAACCTAAATGATGTATTTGTGATGTTAGATCTTTATGTTGGAGGGAAAGTTAGTAATTCAGAAGAGTGCAAAAAGAAAAAGCTACCAGGAGCCCTGGCAGCTAAATCTGCAGCTAAGGTCTTTGTTCATGTTAATTTTCTTGAGGGTCCTTATGAGTTACCCAGTCCATCCATAAAGACTGAATAAGAAACCTGAGAAATAATCTAACAGGAATTAATAAATCTGTGCATTATCAGTATATGGGACACAAGCCATTGAAAGCAGTCACAGCTTTTTAAGAGAAGTGTTCCATGTGAAATACTTGTTATGAAGCTTTTTCAGTGAATACTTTTCAGACCAATGGTACTAGGAGAGCAGTGTTGCAGGATTTGTATTTGAGCTGGTAGATTATATATCCATGACATGATGGAAATTTGTATTATTTGTGGGCAGTGGTTGTAACAGATACTCTGCTCCTTGCATTTTCTAAATGTGATCCTCAACTAGCAGTTCCACTAAACCAATATGGAATGGCAGCAGATTTTACAGGTTTGGCAGTAGCAAAATACATTCCTTGGGATTTAGATCCAACCTCTAAAGTAACTTCTTGAATGCTGATTTGTGGGTTACCGAATTCATAAACAATTTTATTTTCCTTTTGGCTGTTTTGAGTTTGTCCCATTCAGGCAAATCTGTCCTATGACAAATCCCCAACTGGAGCTGGACAAATGCACTATCAGCATCTTCACTGTAATAGATCAACCACATGAAATGAGTGTATTATCATAATTCAGATTCTGTATTGCTTCAAAACACTTTGTAGATTGTTTCACATTGATCCTTGTTCAATAGGAGGAAACACAAAACAAAACAAAAAGGATGGAGTGAGAAAGAAAAATACATCATATCAATATTAAGTACAGTGACTGTTGAGAAAAGCAAGGAAATATGATTCCCAGCATTAAGACAGCTGGGAAACATTGCAGAATATACTTTTGCTTTTAGGCTTAATAGAAGGCAGGGCTTGTTTTTCATAGGTTTGTTTCAATTAAATTTGGCTTTTTAAAAAATACTTTATTAGAGGTTTGCATAGATTTGCAAATTTTTATTTCCACAGCAACATCACGTTGGCTTTTAAATGTGTAAAATGGCCCTGTACTTTCCAGTTAAGAGGAAGTGTTGATTGTAGGTGCTGCAACCACTAAGAAGCAATAGGCCATTCTATTTTAAATGTCTGTGTGAAAGCAATTCAAGTGTTAGTTTTAGTTTTCCTGCACCGCTGTACATTGACATTTAATGACCTTCAGGCCTCCGCTCACTGCTGCACCATAACAGCCCAACTGTCTGCAAAGGTTGTTTTAAAAAGCTGTTAAATACAAAAGCGGATTGTGAATGTTTGGAGGATTTTTCCTTCTTTCTCGAGTGCATCTTGATACTGTGAATCAAGGTGGATTTTTTTATTTAAGATTAGTTTAAAAAAATACATTGTTGGAAGGCATCTCAGGATATCGATTAATCTTTCCCATGCTATAAGGCACAACCTCGTTCTCAACAAAAATATAGTCTATTCTTAAAAACCTCCAGTGATAAAGTTACATATTTCTTCATTACTAGAACTTTAAGCTATTTCAGTCAGTGATTTAAAGCTAATTTCTAGCCTCTAAAAGGAATTCAAGTTTGTCTTCTCATAGTACCCCAGGAGGGAAAATATTTTAAGCAAAAGAAAATGTGTGTGTGGGTGCAGGGTGTGAATGTGTGTACAAATAAAGATGAAATCACAGACCTTTGTTTGTGAGGTGCTTGTTGTTTTTATTGGCCTGCAGGTATGATGGAAAGTTTTCTAACAGCTGTTGTAGGAGTGGGGTCCTGGCTGTGCCGGGATGCTTTACTCAGGACTGGCAGAAGGACTGCTCTACTCTTTGTATGTGAGATAAAGCACCTTTGCCCCACATCTTTCATGAACACTTCTTGCAGTCAGGAAGATTGTACTTGGTGATTCAGTAGATGCTTTCTAGCCCTAAAGGCAAATATTTTGAATTGTGAAGTAATTTTTATTTCAAGGAAAAAGCCTAAATTGAAATAAACATAATGGGATGATATGGGCATGGTGTACCTGGTAACAAAACCTTTCTACAATAAAGGACCAACAGCTGATCTTGTTTGCATGAGAGGCCTCAGACATCAATACAGAAAAAGGGGACGTGTTGCATTTTTTTTGAATGTGCAAGGCCAGAGATCTTTCAGTTATCAAATCTCTTAAAAGACTTTCTTTGGAGAATGTTTCAGTTTCCTGAATTGAGTACAATGCATCTGTGTCTGTGGAAATCCATGCTGTAACTATTTCTGGGCCCATTTGCAAACTGTGGTGTCTAACTGAATAGTCAGGCTTTTGGAGAAGTAACTGGTGGTAAAATTCTGCTGAAGTTTGATTGTTTTTGCTAAATGACATTTTTTTGCATAGTTAAGCAGTTCTTATTAGTCTGGTTTAGAGAGCACAGCATGCAGCAATTAAAAATATATAATTCTTCCATTTTTCTGGGAGGTAGTAACTTGCCAGTAACTTACACCTACTTATATATGACACTTGCTTTAGACAAACAGAAAAGTTTAAATACAAACACGCCAGTCTCTATGCTGTAAGTAGCCCCAGTAGCATGTATAATTTTGGATCAAAATGAACACTTGATATTAGAAATTCCTAATGCTAATCCTTTGAGTTTATGTCTACTATAAATCAGTGGAAATTTTATTGGGAACAGAATGTGAGTAGTCCTGAGTTTTGAACATAACTCCACCAAATGCTTTAATCAATATCCCAATACTAGTTTTCAGTTAAATGGTTTTTTATTTGGTTTTTTATTCCAATACCATGTATTGGTATTTACTTTTAATAAACAACTTCATTTCACAGAGAAATTACTAAAGAAGTAATAATTGATTGGTGATCAATAAGGCTTCATGTGGAATTGGAAGTGGATTATATGGGTAAAAGAGGAAAGAGCAAGAAACTTTCTCCTTATATGTGATGCAAAATCAGATGCTGCAGATGATTATGAGTGATTATTGGCTTGTCTGAGCTATCGTATTTAAAAGTCTAAGAGTTTAAAATTTTATTTAAATGGGTCATTGATATCAGGTAGTGCAAATGTAACTTGTGAATTTTGTGACACGTTCAAAATAATGTTTTCCATGCTACATCTCTTACGTATTTTACTGTACAGAATTCTGTCCTGTTCTAATTAGATTCTTAAGGTAAGTAAAACACTTGTTGAAATGATGTACCAAAATTGGAGCTGGTGTATTATAATAAATTTCATGTTACATTTTCATCCTAAATCAAGATTTAATTTGTATTTTTAGAGGGGGAAAGCTAATATACCAGCCCACAGATGCAGTAAGCACTGGTGTAGTCCTTAAATTGTAAATAAAAGGAATTTTTTTCCTCCCCCCCGCCATTTTTTTATGATTCCCAAAGCAGATCCTCTGTATTTTCACAAAGAAGTGCTGTAAATGAATGGTGTGATGTATTCAAAGAAGAAAACACTCTTCTCATTGCAAACAAATTAGGTTTCTTTATTTCTTTACTCTATTTGAACTGCCAGAAAAGAAATATTATTAAACACACACACACACACACACACACACAAAAGTACACATCTCAGTCATCTATTTATTTTCTTTTCCTGTTTTTCATCATACTAATATATGCAGCAAAGGCCCAAACCTGTTTGACTGGGATTCCTGCAGTTACCTGTTTAATCTGCAGTTAGAATTTGAATAGAAACATAATTGTTTTCCAAGTATCTCTGAATTTCTCCTTCAGAACAGTCTAGCAGTGTCTGCAAACTTGTAAAGGAGTTCTAGATCTCTCATTTTTTAAAATTTAAATCTGATTTGGAACTCCATGTACATGGAGTCCAGTCCATGTACATTTCTCAGTTTTTGTTGGAAGTGCTTCCTTGTTCAATGGCAGGACAGTCTTCTCTTGCAGAAGGACAGCACACCAAGAGCCTCCTCACGAGGGGCAGTGGAGGGGCAGCACTGGTCCCTAATCTCTGGTAACCAGTGACCCAAGGATAGCATGGAGCAGTGTCAGAGAAGGTTCAGGTTGGATGTTAGGAAAAGGTTCAGTGATTCTATGATAATTTCATCAGCAGTAAATCTTAATTGTGTTTGAAATCCTGCTAACATTCAAAAAAAACCGTAATAAAACATAATATTATTCCCTTAAAATATTATTTTTTAAAAAAGTCTTTAAAAAAAATCACAAATGTTGACATGAAACTGAGACAAAAAAATCTGCATAAAGGATGTGCTCTAGCTTTCAACAGAAATTCATTAAGCAGAAGTATTCTTTAGGAAGGAAAAAGACAGACCCGCTGCTGAGGCTGTATATCTGCAGAACTGTCAAACATATTTATCTTCCATGGAACAGAAGAGTTGCAGCACTTAATATATAGTAGCCCACTCATAATTCCAGTGACGAAAATCCTTTTGATTTAAATAGGGCTTGTTATGTGTGGAAAGTTTATTAAGTGCATATGTGACCATGAAATTCTGATTACAGTGACCTAAACATGTGGAACATGTGCAAGTTCTGCTACCCTTAGCTGTTAATGTGATGTTAAGGAATTCATTTATTACAACTAACTGGATACATCCAGTAAATGATCACTGGGTAGTAATTGGAACTATTCTGATGATAATGTGTTAGGAGACACTGTGGAGGGAAGATGCTGTCTCATGTGGTTTGATATATTTATTTTTTGGACACTTTAATAAGCAGTCTGGTTCTGTTTCTTTTTTAGATCTTTATTTGATTCACTGGCCTGATGCACAAGTTCGAGGTAAAAGCAATCGAGAAGTCCGAGCTGAAACCTGGAGAGCGATGGAAGAGCTCTATGAGAAAGGTGATAAAATAACAAAGCCTCTCTTAGAAGAAGGAATTACAGTGTGCTTTGGGATTGGGAAACTCATAGTGAGAGATGTTCAAAAACTTAACTTCAACTGGATGCTAATATTTCAGTGGAATTAAGTTTCGAAAATCCCTTTGAAATTGCAGCATTAGCAATTTGGTCCTGCTTGCAAACAATATGTTGTTGGATCTTCTCCATGAGATGAATAACGGTGTGCATACTTTCTTGAGGAAATCTACTGATCCATTGAAATCTCTATGCCACCACAGAACACCGCTGAACACTACAGAACATCTTTGTAGTAACTTCCTCTTAAGTACAAATCATGCCAAATTTTGTCTCCTTTAGGTTTTTTTTTAATAATTGTATGATGCCATTTTCCAATTCATCATATGTTGTGGTATTTTTTAACTGCATTTGTGTCTTAGAAGTTACCAAAATAAAATGGCTAGATGAGGAACAAATACTCAACTGCAGATTCTTTGGTACTAACTTTCGGGAAGAATCTTCAAAGAACAGGGCTACTCTATCAAGTTTGGATAACTCACTTTGATTTTCAGTGCACAGCAAACTTCAGTTTATGTTCATAGCTGTAGGAAGAGCAGACTGTAGATTTAAGAGGAGGATTTTGCTCCTGAAGTATGCAGAATTATTAGAATTTATATGAGAGAAGATCCTGTCATGCCATTCTTGGGCCATGTGGATCACCCTGTTTACAGCTTCAGAGAAGTTCCACGAGTGGGGAGAAGACTTCTTGCACAGAGTAATCTATCCACTGACCCAGAGCTACTGCAACAGTGATTGTGGCAGGGCAGCTGTACAAAGGCAGTTACAGGCTGTGTCACTACCAGCTCTACCAGAGCCTCTTACACGTCAATCCTTTGTTTACTTTTGCTGTGCCTCTGCAAACACAGAAGTAAATTATCTTTGATAAATCTTTTATTGAGCATAAGGGAAGTTGCCAAAAGGGTTTTTTTGCCATGTAAGACATTACAAAATTCAGTTCTCAAAGAAGTGCTTCACTGACCTAGTATTTCAAAGCATGAATAACACTTGCATCCAAAGGTGGATTATTCCACAATGTATTTCCGCTGTGAAGGTTTTTTTTCTGAGGAGTATTTAAGTTACTGCATGCTATTTGTGCCTAGATATGCCATCCTAATTTGCTGCAAACAGGTTGTATTTTCCATGTTCTATAATTATTCCTATCCTATGGGATTTATTCTGCTTTTGTGTGTGTCTTTGTGACCTTTTCTGTCTCATGGGATCTTTCTTTCTCTGTATCTTCCTAATGGAAAAGACTGAGCAATTCAGTGGTCTTTTAATAAATCACTGGAAATACTACTGCTGTTCTCACAAACAGAGGGGAATATTGCTTTTCATCTTTGTCCCTATGCATGATACCCCTTTAAAGATATCTCATGCTAGATTTATTTTTCCTGTGGTTGCATTTCATCAATGTTTTTTTCAATTTCCATTTGCTGCTCTTAGTCTTTTTCTGAATTTAAGCATTCTGTAGACTCATGATTCATTTAGCTGAGGATAAATTTTCCAGCTCTGGTTGTCGAAATTACCTCAGATCACTTACAGGGGAAGGAAAATTTAATGGTCTGGTTGAGTCAAGTGCCTTAGAGCCTTAACTTCCCTACTTTTGCTTTAGTGAATATGGATTCTGGATGTCCTGACCATAACTGTGTGTTCCTGAAATGACATGCAGATGTTAACCACTCTGGAGTTGGAAATGCAATGATTCCTGAGCAAAATGTTAAATAATTCGTTTGCATGGTTAACCACTAGATTTTCCACTGAAGATTCAACACTTGCTGCAAATCGTTGTGACTTGCTGTGTGTTATGTGAGCAACATGGTAGCCTTGATTTGAATTGAATGTAGGATTTGGTTAAAATCCTTACTTGAGGAAATTAATAAAATCTTCATTGATTAGGGGAAGAAATTACAAGTTCTATGAACAAGGGAGTTCTTGGTCAACTGTGAACTTGACATTAGTTCAGGTAGTCATTGGTTTGTTTTCTGGAATTCTGTTACCTATTTTTTCTTTTTTTCTTTTTTTGGAAATGTTTATTCTGAAAGAAAAATTATGAACTAAATGCTTCACATTCAAAGATTGACATTTTAAACAAATAATTTGCTTCTGCAGTCAATTCAAAAAGGTAATATTGAAATTATTCAATTTGGCAGTGGGTTTAGTAGCTAGCTGTGTCCATCCTGAAGAGCATCTGAAGGTGCAGAAACAATAACCATTGTCCTCTGTCGAAAGCAAATGGATGTTGTAAAACTGTCTGCAAGAGTTGAGCAAGATGGTTAAAAGATGTCAGTATTGACCTAAGACTTTGATCTGGCTGAAGTTACCAAGAATTTCTTTATTCACTTCTCTGGATTTACAGATAGTTTGAATTTAGTAGGTATTTGTAAATCTCATTCTTCAATATAAGTAGGTAAATAGGTATAGTAGGTAAATAGTAGGTATTTGTAAATCTCTTTCTTCAATATAAGGCCAGGTTAGTATTTATTCTGCAAAATTCCACCTACCTGGGGCAGGAAACATTATTTTAAAGTAATATAAATAAATAATTATCTATTATTATTAGCAATTACACTAGGAGAGTAAATAAACTGATAATACTCAAGACTGTAAAAGTCTTTAATAGGTTTTTTTTTAAAAAGATTGTATTGAATTTTAGATTGACTGCTTTGGTCAAAAGTTGATCCAAGCAAAATACCAACTCCGTCTATATTCACAGCTCTGAGAGATTTTTTTTAAGTTATGTCTATGAAGATTGATACAGGTTCATCTGAGAGCCCACACAGAGCTGCCAGCCACAGGGCTGCCATAGCACAACTCGCCAGGCTCTGGCCTCTAGTGTCTTCCCACCCAGCTACCTGAGGAGAGACAGAGCTTCTGGGGCTCTGCCCAGTCCAGGTCAGCGTGCACTAATTTATAACATCATGTCCCTAAATAATATAAACTTGGTAGAACAAATTTTAAAAAATCTGAATATTTGTCAGGCTTATTAAAATAAATCTTTTAGGAAGCAGAAAACCTGCATAAAGAATTAAACAAAACACACACTATACCGCATCTGATTTTCATACACTCTGGAGTACCTCTGGCTGGAGAGGATTTATTGTTGCAGGCTTATTACTGTTTGAAGGCAGCAGGTGCCAATGAACTTGGTGTGGAATTGGTCAATGTTCTTTCATTGAGATGTGTGGGCATGCTTAAGTTTACTGTTTCTTGATCCATAGCTGCTTAGGAAGGCTTCTTTTATGTACTGCTAAAGCAGGTTTGGAATTGAGCTGTAACATCAGAATACTATCATAAAGAGAAAGTAGTATTTTCAAGTGGTGAGAGAGATCCTTTGCTATCACTGAAAAATCCCCTCTCTGGCTTACCACTGTTTTTGTATTTCATCAAAAGGGATTTGAGGTTAGCATTTTGTGAAAGACTCTTTTGTCCTGGTATGATGTGAACTGGAATTATGAACGATTTAGAATGAGAATCTGAGTGGTGTTTGTTGGGGATCTGGTTACCCTCTCCAGTTGATTGCTCACCATACTGAAGTTTTGGGCTGCACTGCTTGGATCCAACGTGCTTTGGAAACTAAACAGAATGTGGTTACTGCCCCAAGGCTGCAGTCTCAGGAACACTTGAAAGAAGGTTTCATGTTTTAGCACTCTCCCCTGTGCTTGTATCCATTGTTCAACTGCCTAAGGCAACTGAGCTGCTATCTCAAGATCGCACCTCAGCTTAAAAAACAATTTCCCAGAATCCTCAGGGGTACCATAACAGATATGAGAGCATGCCCAAAAACACTCCTAGGGATTCTAAAGCCAGTGTTGTCTTTTACTGTAACAGTGTGACATACTAGATTAATTATCTGTGTTAAAATAACACACCCTGGAAGTTTTACCTTCTTCAGGTGTTTTAATGCCCCTGAATTGCATCTGGAACATGGTCCTGTGTCTTTCTGGTTTGCCCTTGAGCTAGAGAGTCTTGGCTAAACATACCTATCTTTTCTCCTGGCTAAATCCTTCAGTAGTTTCTTAGAGTCCATTAAATGTTCTTCTAGCATCTTTCCCTCTTTAACCTGAAATTTATATATTTATACCATCTTCTCTTTGCTCCAAAGGAAAGATTATACTTTCAGTTTGTTTTTGTAGTATTTCTATTGTATAGACAGAGCCAACTCATCCAGTTTTCTGGTTTCCATTAATATCTTCCCAGGGAAAAGTGTGATAGAGTTCTCGTCAGCAAAGGTAGATAGACATTTATGGTGGTATCCAAACCTATAGCAATTGTATCATTCCATACCACGAACCAAACATTTTATATGCATTTCCCCAAATCATACAGAAAGTATTAGAATGCTTATTTCTCACAGTGATGAATTACAACACTGCTTTATTCATGAGACCTTCATGTGCTGATTAAGAAAGAATTCAGTGCAGAGATTTCTGTTTTTTCTTAGAGTCTGTTGTCTTCCATATGTCTTCAGACCCTGAGATTTGCATGCATTTAGGCCTGACCTTGCTTCCAGAGGGAATTGTGCCAACTCCTACAGTAGCTTGGTAGCTTGGGGATCAGAATTCTGCACCTGGTCTTGGGATTCAGCCCCAGTGATCAGAATTTTTTTTAATGAACGGCCTCCTGAGGTCAGCTTCTGATCAGCTTCTACTGATCTGCTATTGCAACTTCTTAATGTTGAGAGTTAAGAACAAGTGAATGGCAAAGGAGAATTATTTTCTTTACTGGTTTTAGAATTTTAGCAGGTACCCTGAAAGTATAAAATAAAGGATTTGGAATGGAATTCAATGTTTACCTGCACTAAAAACTGCCATTAAGAAATCCTGTGTGACTTCTGATAGCCCAAACTGATAGCTCTCTATTTGTAGCAGAAAAGAACTTGTTCCTAAACTGACCTCTACTAGCTCAAGAAAACATCGTTTTAATAATCAGTTTATTTAAATGCTGTTAAATTCTTTTTTTATTGTTGTTATCTTCTCTGACTTGTTAATGTGCTCCAGTTTGATTGGAGCTGTTTTACAGGAGCCAGATGACTCAGGTCACAGTCAGAGTGAAGAAGACTCTATCTGTACTGCAGTGCGGAGAGGTAGAGAATTCTAGATCTGTGTCTTTGTTCGATAGCCTCCATTTGTGTTTTCCTTTAAAGAGTTATGGGATAAACAGAGCTGAGGGAGAAGGGAGGAGAAAAATTCTAAAACTTGGTCAGTGAGACATTTGTGCATAATAACTGGTTATTTCTGTTGTAACAGCTGAAATCAACTAGAATACTTGTAATATCAAGGCTATGGTTTAAATTTTTGTGGTCTCAAAATTGTCCTTTTGTGAAATTATCTTCTCCAGTACCTCAGAACAGAGGCCAGGCTGCCTACAGAATGCATTCCAAAATACATACATTGAGTCATATATTCCCTTGAGAGCTGCAACATTCCTCTGTAGGCATTTGTTGGCTGGCAGATGAAAGCAGGGTGGCAAGCTGCTCTGACATGGGGAATAGTCACTCTATTTGCTCACTGGTAATTGGGCTGTTCCTAGCAAAGTGACCCTTTCCATAAGCAACGTCTTTGATGACCTTGATTTTGCCATTGTGGCTAGCCCATCATCTCAGCAAGCTTTTCATACACACATGCACATGATTACTCTACATAAAAATTCTGGGAAGAATGAGGGCTTCCAGCCAGGGCTTTTGCCTGAAGTTGGCAAGAGTTGTACTGTGGGGGTTGTTGTGGGTTCAGATCCCACTAGAACTCACTGCCATTTTACTAAAATTGTTTGCTTATCTTTTTAATGTTTAGCAGTGCAGCTTATGCTGACATGAAGTATCCTTACTTGCCTTAGAAATTCCTTGATGTGTCTTGACATATGTTTTTGTTATGGTTATGTGTGTGATTTGAAGAGAGTCCCATAAAGTAACAGAAATGGTTTAGCCCAGTAATTAAAGCGTGTAAACTTAGTTTTTGGAAAAAAGTTGGTTTTTTTAAACTCCAAGTGAGATAAGATATCTAATCAACCTTAATATTCTTACCATCTTCATTGTTAGGTGTAGACCAGGTCAGTCATCAAATTTCTTCCTCCATTTTCTATCTGTTCTTAAAAGTAGGAGGGAAAAAGGTTCAGTGAACCAAATACAGTTTTTGTACATCTGTCTACATGATGAACACCTGACAATTCAAACTGTTGTGTCACAGCTCCACAAAATGTTTGCCTCAAGGGTATTTATGGGAGTAGAAGTCATATGTGATTGTGTGTTCATAAGTTGCACTGAAGTTTTAATAAGCAGAAGCATTGTAACTTATTTGCTTAGAAATGGTTCTTTTTTCACACTGATAATATTCTGTCTGCACAGATGAGGATGTCTTGTGGGTTGTTATTATGAGAAGTAAAGTTCAGAGATGTGTTTTCATGGGGAGGTGGTTGCAGATGGGTTTTTGCACCACACCCTCTTTATCAGATAAGACAACAGTAAAGACATGGAAAAAAAATGTTGCACATATTTATGTTAAAGATCATAAAGAAACCTTCAGAATTTTAGTATCTTATTTAAAAACAAGGAATTACCATAGCAAAGGTTCTTTTGGTGCAGATGTAAAAGTGAGAATGAATCTAAACTTACATTAACATCTGTGCTCATTTGTTTTGCTCCTTTTTCTTTCTTAATGTCAAGGACTTAATGGTTATTCTAATTGTAAAAATAAACCTTCAGGAGACTTTGTTTCATGACTTACTGTAGTGTATGGTTTATGCCTTTCTGTTAGCAAGTGAATACTTTTTGTCAAAACTGTAAATAAGCAAGCTAAGCAAAAAGATTGAAAGTAAATCTTCAGAGTTGTGTACCCATACAGATGTGCCAAGAGATCCCAGTGTGCATACAAGAGCCTTGTGAAAAAGGCAATGTTGAAATATCTTTCAAAGGAATGTCCTTGTCCAAGATAACTTTTTTTTTTTTCCCTCAATAAATAATGCACATGACTTGTGGAAAGGGCATAATTTATCTGTTTTGCATATGTTGAAGTAAAGCCTTAGATTCTTAACTGTTTTAAATCAGCATTGATTTATTAACATCAGTTAGGTTTCTGAACTTCATACCACTTGGGAATCATTATCTTCTGTCATATGGAAGTCCAAAAAGTATTCCAGTTCAGGAAACTATTCCATCATAGTTTTAGGGGGAACAAACTGTTTAGAATCTTACCTATGTACTGTCTCTAATACCTCCAAAGTGCTCTTTTATGAGTACATATTCTGTTAGCCTCTAGGCACGTAGCTGAGTTGCTGATAATTTTGATCACATTTTCATGTCACAGGGTGTGTGACATTATAGAAGTAAGGTATGGTGGGATTGATTTTATCCCTTGTAGTGGATTGGGTTTTTTTATCTGGTCTGGTTTGTAATGTCAACTGTAAGGATAAAAAATATGTCAATATAACTAAAATACCATTGCATTGAAGTGGTTAGAATGAACAGCCAGGGTCGGAGACAATGTGCATTAAGCCAGTACTATGCTGCATTATGCTGTTTAGTTAGCCATTTAACAGTTGTGGAAACTGACTGCTGGTAATGAGTTTTCAGTCGGGAATTAACAATTGGAATTCTACTCATGCCTGCTCTCCTGTCGTCCTCATGGTTTATCATGGTTCACAGGTGACCTCTAACAGGAGTAATGGTCACAGAATTGCAGACAAGCACCTGTACTGTGGCAGTGAATAGGCTAAAAAGAAATCCTTTGGAGGAGGAAGCATGATTTGTGTCTTTGTGGTTTTGCCACAGTCTTCCTGTGTGTCTCAGAGAGGGGCACTTAGCCTGCTGGTGTCTGTGTGTTTTAGCCAGTGCTGTGAGAACACGTGTTATTTCACAGATTTAGAAGTTAATCCCTCACTGATTCTGTCTAAGAGTAGTCTGCTTTTTTTATCAAGGCTTTGGCTTTCAGTCTGCATGTGGGGCACTCTCAGCATTACAGCTTTGATTTAGCAAGTTTTGCTGAAATCAGATCTCTTACAGTTTCTATGAGTAGTGCAATTTACACCCAGCGTGCGTATCAGAGAGAATGTGGACCTTTCCAACCTGTGCAACCTTCCTTAATAAGAACACACTGACTGCAGTTGACCTCTTGTGAAAAGTAGATCCATTTGTGTTTTTATTCTGTGGCCTGAATAGAAGATATAACAGAATGGGCACTGTTCACTCGATGTGGGAATTCTCCCTTGCTCTGACTCATGTAGAGCAGCAGGGAGGGGGAGGAAAATGGGCTCCACAAACCCAGTATCCAGTTTTGTAATTTACAAAATCTTTTTCATCTGAACTTTGTATATTTCATATTCTGGAGGGTATTTAGAAGTTTGATAAAAGTCGTTAGTAGTGCTGGAGAAAGATAAGGCTCACTATTGTACTAAAACAGTGTTGTGGTGCCAAGACAGTATATTTATGCTTTTCTGTTGCAAGACTAACAGTGCCCATCAAACTTTGTATAATTTGGTATTATACAGAGTAAAGAGAAAAATACCAAATCATTCTAGTAGTTGCAATACAAAATACTTTAAGCTTAATACTCAACTATATTGCAAACCAGTCCATTAGCATGATGTAGTGCTTCACAGTAGCTGGGAGAAATACAGTGTGGTGAAATTACCAATGTGGTGGGGGTCAAGATTTTTTTTGTGCAGAATAGGAGAGATCCTTACTTTTTTCCCCATTATAGTCAACTGTTATTTTGCCCATATGTTTTCTGACGTGTCTTGCAGAGTTTCATGACAGGCTTTCGAAGCTGGATGAAATTTTCTGTTCCAGCATTGTGGTCAGTCAGTTTTTAGCATGCATAAAAGACCCAGTGTTCCTCCGTTTTTCTTTCAGCCTGTGAAGTCAGAGTTGCAAGGAATACAACAAAGCCTCAGAAGATATAACAGGAGCCTTTGGGAGCTAATGGGGAATTGCAAACTCTTTGTTTATTGCACCTGGCACTTTCTCAAAATCTGCTTCATAGGGGCTAGACCAATAATTTCCTCAAGCAGATAAGGAGGATGCTTTCTCCCCCTGAGTCAAAGCTCTGTGAGTTTGTACATAAGACAGTAAAAATGTATATTTTAAGGGTACTTTCTAGAGGGACTGTAGCTAATATATTGCAAACTTTTATCTCAGGAAACCTGAACTTCAGGACTAGTTAAAATCATTAAGTTAAAAGGAAGTATGGACTTTAAAACCACCTGCAATCACAACAGCTGTAACAACATGTATTGTGCCTGAATTGTCTGAAATGAGATTTTTAAACATTCTAAACAGATATTAAATTGGGAAAAATAATTTTAAAAAAAAGCTTGCCCCCATTTTCAAGAGCATTCTGGTATTTTTGAGACCCACACGGCAGGAGCTCTAGGGAATTTACCTTGGTGCTCCACGAGAGAGGAAATACAAGGAAATGTGTCCTCTGCATCTCCGAGGTTGTTTCAAGGCAATGAGTCAGGACCAATTGGCACAAGTTTCTCAATATACAGGTTTTTTACTTCGACTGTTGATATGATTTCATGGGTCTTGTTTGATAGACATAGTGACAAGTGTCAATCTGTCAGATGAAGCCCAGGAGCTAACCAGACCTTCTGTTTCTTACCCATCTTTTCTTAAATCTTCATTCTTAGGAATTAATCCAGAAGATGTAAATGTGGAAATAATTCTGTATAATCTTCTTAAAGGCAGTCTTTCTGAGATTTGGACAATGCAAAGCAACTGTGTTAATCTTCCATCAGGCAAATGGAAGCAATCCTCTAGAGCAGAATCCATTGACTGATTGTTCAAATTTAAGCTCTGTTTTCTAGTGTTTTGAATTCCTGTTTCCACCATGCATTGAAATATGAGTTTTTAATACAATGTGCAATTGTTTTTTTTTTTTTTGTATTTTATATTGCAATTTAATGCAAAAGTCAAAACACTTTAACTGTCATATATTAAACTGTAAGTAACACCAAAGCAATGGAATTGAAATGAATGGTTCTAACTTCACCCAAACCAAGTATGTGTGTTTAATGAAAGTGAAATGTTTTAAGCGTATTCCCTTAAAAAAAGTTCCATTAAAAAATTCCCTTAAGAAAATACTGGTTCTATAAAAACACTGAAATTCTAATTATCTCTCTGTTTTCTGGGGAAGATTTTACTTTCTTGGCAGTTTTGAATGAAGCTTTCTCTGTGGGATATCTCTAAACACATGAATGCTATAATACTGATTTTAGTAGGAATGGCTCAGATGACTTCTAATGCAGAAGGTAACTGACCTGAAATTTCTTGATGGGAAATCTAACACAATGGAACAGACTTCAAAGCCTCCTGTGAGAAATATGCTAGAAGCAAAACATCTTAGAGTATACTGTAGGGGGAAAAATGGAAGCTTTTTGTGAAATGTACTGTTTCACGTCTGTGGCCAAATTTTGTTTTATTTCAACCTGAAATGAAAGCTTTATTCTTCAAGGGCAATAATGGCATGTTTTTCATAACTCCTTAGCTTTCAACAATAGTGTATAATATTTTGGTTCACCATTGTGTTAAAATCATGTTTTTCTGACTGCTGTGGCATAATGATTTATTAGTGTTGACACTCCGGGGTTGTTTGTCAAAAGCTCAGCTTTTGCTCCTTCTGGCAGATTACATACAAATTATGTAAATCACTATAGTGTAGCTTTTTACCTAATTATGTTATACATCTTGAACAATGATAATTTCTGTAAGGGAAAGATGACTGACATTTTAGTTGTTAATTATATTTTTTCTTCTTTTGGAATTCCACGAAAGAAGCCATATTAAATGCGGTAGTATGTATGCTGGGTTTTTTGCTGCAGTTTATGCTTTAGCTTATGATGCTAAAATATGTGAAAGCTGATTTTATTTTTTTTAGGACTTTAACCATCTGTTTATACAAATTAGCAGTAAGCTGTAACTTCACTTACAGAATTTCACGGAGGAATAGAAAAATGTAATTTATTTTTTTGGATATAGATACACATGTCTATGCATTTTATAGAGTTGATCTGCTCAAATAAATACTGGATTAACAACAGTGATCAGACTTCTGTGTTCACACACAGAGACAGATTTTCTATCTCTAGCATTACAAACTGAAATGCGGCTCAAGTCAATCCAAAGTTCATGTATTGAAGAAATTAGTCTGAGCCATGGTGCACAGAGTGCACAAGGAGCCTAAGGAGACCCTCCTAGCCTTGCCCCAGCTGCCTTCCTTGCCAGCTGTGCTTAGCAAAGCAGAAGGACTGAACTATCCCAGACGAGTCAGGGCTGAAGGTGGTGGCAGGCCAAGGCTGGGAGTTGGCCTTTATCATATCTGAGGTTTGAAGCAAGACATCTGATTTCTGGCCTGTCAGCTCTTAATTTGTACACATGCATGAACATTTGAGATTTAATGAAAAAATATCCTTCATATCACCTGGGTCCCATTTGACTTCATTTGCTTGTCAGGAGCTGAGAAATCTAGCTACAGTTGTAAGCTTCCTGGTCCTTGCTAGATACTGCTCATTAAATTGAAGATTTTACACTGAGTTTTACGTAACATCTTGTGATGATCTAATAGAAAATAGGCCGTGTGACATGGTTTATTTGGGCTGCGTGTCCTTGGGTTGTATTGCTCACACCGTTTTAGTCTTCAGCAAATGTTCCACTTTCCTTTAGTTTTGGCAAGCTGCTTGGAACACCATTTCCTTCTTTTCATTCTGGTGGAGTCCAATTGTTCTTTGCTTATACTACGTTAGCCTTTCCCAGAATTTAGCCTAGAGTTTTTATACACTGGGGACTTTCCAGTGTGTTTAGATTATAAAATGGTTTCCTAATGTAACTGTGACAGAACCATGCTTTCAGATAACACTGTCAAACTAGATTTCAGTGCTGTTTTTCTGTGTTCCTTTGCGGTATTTTGCTCTACAGAAATGATGTGAAAAATAAATTTGTCTCTTGAAAATTATATTTTTCAAATCATCCACCCAAGTAGTTAGGATTGCTCCAAAACTTTTTCTTGTCCTGTTTTTCTTTAGGTTTGTGTAAATCAATTGGTGTAAGCAATTTTCTTATCAGCCATCTTGAGCAACTAAAGGAGGACTGTGTGATTACTCCACACGTTAATCAGGTGAGTAGATACATGTATTTAAAGTACCTGGGTTTGGGTTTTTACTTGGGTTTTTTTGGTTAGCAACCTCCTCCCCACTCCTATCCGTGAAAGGCTACACCCAAACTATTTCCTTAGTCATGCAATTTCTTTTTTCATTTCTATTTGCTTAATGAAAACCATTCAGGAAGATTGACCCGAAGGGTAGGGAAGTCCTTCCTCATATTTGTCCCATCTAGTTTTTCCCAGTCTACTTGTTTGAGTCCGGGGATAAGACACAAGCAAATGGTCCCTGTGACAGTTTTTTGATGATAACCAGTTTAGAAATAAAATTCAAGAGTCACAGAACATTTATCATCTTCAGAGTGAACCAGTTTTTGGGAAGCCTGTGTTCAAATACTTTTGTATTTCCTGTAAGCAACACTGAAAGCCTCAGTTGCATATCCATGTAAGGGTGCCCTTCCCTTGCTCCCCCCTCATTTCCTATTTCACGTAAATTCAGTGAACTCCTCATTTAGGCAGGTGCTGTGACAGCCCTGGCAGAATTTTTTTTGCTGCCCTAGGCAGATCTAGGATGGCCAACCTACGTACCGGCAGGCTGCCAGGGCGCTCGACAAATGTTCCCTTGTTGCAGGTTTCTGCCTACAGCTGTGCTGGAAGTTCGTGCTCCCATTCCTTCCACCTCCTGCCACAGAAAGTGTGTGTATGCTGACAGGGATGTGGGAACTGGAATGGATGGAGTGCAGACACACGCTTTCCCCCTTTGTACAGGTGGCCGGGATTTCTGGCAGCTGTTTATGGCTTAATGTCATTAACAGCCACAAAAGTGTTGCTCAGAGTGTGACTGTCAGAACCAAATAACTCTGATTTTAGCTGTCCACTATACTGAAGGTTACTAAAGGACATTTAATGTTAAATTAGCGTAAAACCGTATAAAATATTTAAATACAGTTATTCAAAATAAACCATTGAAAAATGTGTTAAAGTGGGCATGTTGATGACTGTTTGATAATTGGTGAATTTCCCAAGGTTCAAGTAATACACATCTACATAGACTTACTAGAGTTTGGCATGAATTGTTGCTGCCTGTTAAATAATAATAGCTTTTCAATGTTCTACTAAATCACTGCAAGCCAAAAAAATAGCGATTTTGGTTTTACCAACAGTGTCAAAATATTACCAGTCTTGCTTTTTCAGTGGTGTTCATAGAGACAAGCTGCTTCTTGGTGCTATTTGACAAAACTTTTTCTGAGGCTAAAAAAGAGAAGACAAAAAGTTGAGGTGGTAGTGATGCTGAGGGGTAGGAGAGGGCCCTTGCTAGGCATTTCTTTGAGATGCTACACAGCATCATTCTGAATTGAAAGCAAAAACCAACAATGAATTACCCATACCATTGGCAAGTGCTCCACCTTAAACAATTTTGTTATAGCATTAATTTATACATTTTTAGAGTTAAAGGAATTTTATAAACCATACTTCAGCTTATCCTCAAAAATGTATGTATTCTGTTTCTTGCCTAGTGTTGGAGAGTTACTGAGTCTGATGGTGAGTTCATTTAAGTACCATCAAATAAATAATGAATTTCTAATTCAAATTGGGACGGGAAATGCTGTATTGAATTCTTATTTTACTGTCCACATTATATAATAGTTTTTTCACTACATTTATGCATAAAATACTGTATTGTTTCGATGGACTTACTGAATATAAAACGTTTGCCAATAGTCATTGTATACAAAGTCTAAATATTGAAGAAACAAGTGGAGGAAAATACTTCCCTTTTAGAATTCAGGGTGTTCTTACAACAGTCCCCTTGTGATGTTAAAATTGAAAGTTGTTTTTTTTTTCTGTGAAGAGGAGAAGGTAGGGAGGCAGGAGAACTAAGAAATACTTCTGATTTACAACCCAAGTTTTAAGTACTGCCTTTCTTCTCAGTTCCTGGGAAAAAACCAGTATCATCATGTTTTTTAAAGCAGTAGGAAAGGCCTGTCTTTTCAAGAATAGGGTATTGCTGAGTTATTTATTAATAAGCAAGCACCTTTAAAAATTTTAATATACTACTAAAAGTACTGGTAAACACTGTAAAATGATGGTACTTTATTCTAGCATCATGTAGAATGAAACTTACAAACTAGAAGTTCCAGGTTTGTGTGCCAGAGTTTTGTAATTGACTTGGCAGTAGGAAGTTTGGATTTATGCTCAAAGAAATCTTTGAAGTCTCTCTGAAGGCTCACAGCCCTGTCACTCATTATGGGAAAAAAATATATTTTATAAGCATTTAATAAATATGTTTCATTTATTAAAGCGATGCACTGAACCCAAATATAAACTGTTCCTCTATGAATTCCATGTAGGAATGTTCATCAGCATTTTTCCTGGAGAAGTGTGAATTACTGTGTAATGACCTCAGAGAGACTTGGTTATGTTGTTGATATTGCCATTAATATTGAGCTCTATTGTGTAAATTTGTACAAGGTAGAAATGCATATGAGACATTAGAAAGCAACCCCTTTGTACATAAACTCACCTAAACTGTTCCTCTATATAGAAAATATTCACAGGCTTTTATTTCAGTTTCATAAAGACAAAAAATTGTAAGACGGCATTTCCATTGAGAAAATTACTGAATTCCAGATGTGCAGAAAGTTTATCACGTGAGAAGGACCACAGCAGGGTGGAGAGAGCAAGGTCTCTGTGCACCACCATCTGAGGTGTGACTTTCTAGTCACACATGAGGCCATGTGTCAGGGTTGTTAATAGGCTCAACTTTTCCCCATTTGCTGTGACTGTTGTAAAAGACCAGTGCTTTCGCTGGAGGTCCCCTGTGGCTGAGCATGTAGCAGCTGTGAAGTTCTGTAATGTGAGCTGCAAACTGTTCATTAAAGAGATGCCAGTTTTTACACGCCAATCAGTCAGGTTACAGTGCCAGAAAAGATCAAGATCTTCCTCTGCCATCATGTGACAGACAGCTCACCCCTGAGAAAAGTCTGGTGATGAAAATAGAAAGGGTGGGGCAAGACAGGAAGCAAGAATTGTTATTTTGAGGGGAAGCAAATGTTGACCACTCACCTTATGCCTCTTGTAGCTCAGGATCCTAGTGGCTTGCATTCAGATGCTGTCAGAACCTTCCAGAATATTTTCATTTAAAAAATTTTATTTCAAAAGTGCTTATTTTATTTGATGCATTTGATGATTTTAGTAGTATGTTTAAGAAGAAAAATACTTGCTTCTACCAGCACAAAACTGCATGTGTCAAAGATTTGATTCACAAAATTTGGGAGTCTCTAGATTCAGTGAAAGGCACAAAGCATGATCTTTTCAGGTGGGAAGTAGTTGTTGCTATGTATTCTGCATGTGAAGCAAGCAGGTGATATCTCAGCATACTGCTCTTGATTTAAACATTTCTGGTGAAACCTGGAACTGTGCTGCCTGGAATCTTACTAGACCAGCAGGTAAATTCTACTTGCAGTTTAATTAGTAGTAAATGCTGAATGAGTCACATGATGCCATAGAGGCACTGCACAAGTTTCAGCATTTGATCCTAAATACATCATTCTTTATTTAATATTTTCTGAGCTACGTTATTTGCTATACTTACTGTAAAGAACATCTGCTAAAATTGCTTATTGCTCGTGTAATAATCCAGTAATACACCCTGCTTGCTCTTTTATTTCTCCCCTCGTAGTTTTGCGTAGATACAACGAGACTATTTCATATCCAGCTCAGGTGCAAACAAGTGAATAACTCTATGACCTAAGCACTGCTCTTACACATATAAACATGAAATACAAAGGGTACTCAAAGGTCAAGAAACATCAAAGGTTGAAGACATGGATGTCTGCTGCTTGAACCTTGTTCCCGAGTCCACCTAGTAATTTAGATCATAGCAGCTTTAGGCTGACTCAGCCCAGCCTTCCAGGGGCACAGTTTTTTCTCAGCTCATATTGAATGACTGCCAGCCTATTGTTCCTGACTATTGTTGTCTGAAAAGACAACATGTACTAAAGATGAGAAACAGGAAAGGTTCATTTGTCCTCTTTGAGACAGGAGAAATTTTCCAGATTCCATGTATTGAGGTAATTGCTCAGAAGAGTATTTTTCTTCAAAATGCATAAGAGTTCAGTCCCTGGAACAGTGCTGATGACCAGTCACAAAAATACATCACATGATTTTGTATAAGAAAACACTACCCACTTGCATCTAAATGCAGAGTAATGTATGCTTCTCCCAATGAATATACTGTGAAATAATTATTTAAATAACTTATTAAGGAACATTATAGAGTTTCTTTTCTGGCTTTACCTACGTGCCAGAATATGTCTCTCCTCTGAGATCATTACTGTCCGATAACTTCTTTTTCCTTTTGCTCCCAACAACTGTGTCTTTTTAGCTTATTACTTTTCCTCTTTTAACTGATCCTTGGCAATTTGTGATCTTCCTTCTTACAAAGGATCTCCTTCACACGTCATTCCACAGCATGATTTCTTCCCTGCACAAGCTGATGGTGAGACCACACAAAGAATGCAGGATTTGCCATGCGCAGTCCATGCCAACAGGTCAGGTCCTCGCCCTAAGCAAATTGTTCTGGTTGGACACTTGCAAACCCAGCCCCTGCCCAGCCCCCTCCCCTCACCTGGGCAATTCAAAGATCATTAGAAAGACCATTTTATTGGTCTCAAAGCACCAGTAAAATGACGTGATGCTGACTTCCACTGTGCATTTGTATATATATCTTGAAAACAGAGCAATAGTGAAAGTCCAGCTGCAGGTCAGGCAGGTAACTGCACATTGTTTCTGAGGAAAAATAAAATACTGTGGTGCCAGTTACTGGTAAAATATGTGATTAATACCTTTCATGTTATCTTCTAAAACTAATACCTTACATCTATTTCCCAGAAGCAATGACTTCATGCATGTTTTATTTTTAAAACAAGAGAGAAATTATTTTCATTTTTTATTGATGTTTTCTAAAAAATGTACTCTCAGTGTTTTTACCAAAAGTTTATTTCTATTTATCTAAGGTTGAATACCACCCTTTCCAAAGACCTCAGGAGCTGGTTGATTATTGTAGGAGCAGAGATATTGTTTTTGAAGGCTACTGTCCTTTAGCCAAAGGTGAAGCGCTCACTCATCCTACAGTCATTGAGCTGGCGAAGAAATATGGCAGAACTCCAGCACAGATTTGCATACGCTGGAGCATACAGGTAATGGAGGGTGGTAATAAAAACGTATCTCCTTTCTCAGGAAAAACATGCAAATAGTTTGGGGGTTGTGCATCAAGCCAGAATTTATACAGAAAGTGTTTCTGCTTTCAGTACGTTGACACTGTGTGAACTGATGGCTGTACTGGAAATTTAGAATGTAGTACACAAATCACGCCAGTATTTCAAATATTAATTATTTTAAATAATCTGGTTGTAGAGAATAATAGCCACCAATAAGAGGTGTTTCCAAAGTAAATGTTACAAGCATTATCCCTCATCATTCAATTTCTGTCATTCAATACAAAGTAGTAAGCACTGAAATGATGTATTGAGTTTATATACACCACGTAATGTGCTGGAAATCGATACAGTGTATATAAGTGCAGTTGTAAAAGGCATAGAGAAATGTCAGTGTCCCCCAGACTATGAAATTAAAGCCTCAGAAGATGCAAGGAATTTCTTGTAATGGTTTGAAGATAGATAATTTTCTTAAAATCTGCAGATTTTAGTGATAAGAAGCATAATTCTTTTCAGAATGGGATTGTCACTATTCCAAAGTCAACAAAGGCAGAACGGATAGAGGAAAACTGCAAGGTAAGATTTGGTTATGCACTCAAGTCTGACTAAGATCCAAGTAAGCGGTTAAGATAAATGAAGGGTTTTAATATTATGGTTTGCCTTCCCATTTTCCTTCAACTGGGGTAACTCAGTCAAAATTGGCAAATGATGCTACCATGAAATGACCATGACTTAGGAAAAAACTGTAACTCACAAATACCAGAAAAAATCTGGACATCTAATCACTGTGTATAAAGAAAAATCTGTAGAAGACCTTTTATAGTTGATCTTTGTAATTAATAGCTCTATATATTACGTGTAGAACATTGTAGAACATCCAAATCTGATAAAGGTTACATTCTTTTTGTGATAGGCACATAGGTCAAATGGAAGGAGTTTGGATGCTATGCATAACAGTTTATGAAAGCTTTAAAACTCACTTGGGGATAACTCCAACATAAAGACCTTCCAAGGAAATCACAGTCCTACAAGCGCTGACTCTTCCCCTACCTTCTCCTTCTACTCAGTGTGTAGAAAAGCTTCCAGCATGAAGGGGCAGGACAAAGAAAAGTGGGAATGAATGAGAATTGGCAGCGTGATTCCTTCCCTGCACCTTTTTAAAATTTCCTTTTCTTGTTGAATAGTTTTTATTCATTACTTGCTTTGTCTCTCCATTTCTCTAAACTGAAAGTGTTCTTTCTTTAGAGTAGGCAAAACCACAATTTATTTCCAAAAATACCATAGGGGTATGAACTGCTATGGCAAATCTAGAAGAAACTTTGCAAGAGGACAGGAAACTTCTGTCTGCTATTTTTATCCTTCTCTGTGTGTGTGTGAGTGTGTGTGTGTGTGTGGAGGTGTGAATCAATACACATGTAATGAGAATTTCTGCTGGTGGCCATGCCTGTTTATACATCTCCTGCCTTGACTGTTTATTCTGACATACGCACTGCCTTCTGTGGTACAAGCACAGCTGCTTGTGGTACAGTACTGGGAACCAGATCAGAGAACAAAAGCAGTTTAAAAATCCTTCCATATACTTTGATTTTCCCTGATAATAATTGAAATCCAGATTAATTTCACCTTTTACAGAGTTTACTCTATGGCACCACCAATTCATTTCACACAGCTGAGGGAATGTGTTACATCTGAACTTAAAACACTGAAGATTGAGAAAGGAAGGAACTGGCACAGTCACTGAGTGTTGTTTATCACATCTCCCTTCTTTTTCTTTCCTTCATGTTTTTGTGCTGGCCTGAGTGTCTACCACTCCTGGTCAAGTTGGTCCTCATTAAACCCTCAGGATATAATACACAGGGTTTCTAGTTCTTTGACTGGTCCCTGGTTTAAGCTTAAAAGACTTGAGAGAGCACTGAGATTTGACTACAAGGATCATTCCAGAAGAGTGGTTGCTGGATAATGCAAGATGGGAGGAGTTCATTTGGCTACAGTTCAGGCTCCACAGAATCTTTTTATTGAGCACAGAGGAGCTCTGACAAAGAGAACAGAAGCAACTTCCTGATGATAATGTCTCAATAGGACACCTGCTAAGAAAGCACTGACACCATCGTTCACATTGCAAGTGTGGCCACAGGAGAAGGTAGTGGCTGTAAGAACCTGTGTTTGAAGACAGGTGATTGCTTTCAAGTTTGAGTTAGTACTGAGGCACTGTAGTAGTCTTTCTGTATTTAGCAGATTTGTGAGAGTTTTGTCAAAGTAAAGTCATAGAAAAGACAGACACAGTCTTTGGCTTGTTAGCTTTCTGAATGTCCTGATACCTTCTAAAAATTCTCTTTGTCTAAAGTTCTGAGAAAGAGAACTGTAACACTCCAAACATTGAACATTGGGATGTAAGTGAAATACTGAGCTCATTCTTCCAAAGAGATTGCTGTCAGGGTATTCCTATACCTACTTCTGGCAGTGACAATTGAGAGGGTTGTCAAAAGCAGCTTTGATACTACCCTTGTCTTGGATCCTTGCCTGAGGCCAGAGTGCTACAAAACCATCTTAACAGTCTGCAAATAAAAATGAGTCACTAAGGGAGCAAAAGACCCAGTGGAACCTGTCAGCTTGATGGAGTATTTTTCTATGACAAAATATAAGAAGAATATTCAGAAGGAAAAATGTATAAAAATTGGGCCTCAAATTTAAATGAATCTTGGTCAGTTAAACACTAGAATATATATCAGGTTGTTGATTCTGTGTTCATTATGTTAATTATATATTCCCACAGGTGTTTGATTTTACAATAGCAGAAGAGGATGTTGAAATTCTGAATGGAATGCATGATGGGAGACATGTTTCCTGGGATCCAACTTTTATTGAGTGAATCAAGGTTTGAGGGTTTTTTGCTTTCTCAGGGATCAAACCACGTAATTTCAATTCAGAGACGGTTACAGTAAGAATCTAATCAAGATAGTGATGTCTGCTAATAATGATCACTGATCAACATTGGCAACAGACAAAAGATACTTTTGAGGATAGCGCTTTTGTGCAACCCTCAAAGAGATTTTATATTTCCATATCGAATGCTGTTCTTCAGTTCATTGAAGTCCATGCAAAGATTCCTATTTATACCTTGGACCCTGCTGTTTAATTCAAAAGAGGAGATACTCCTTGAAAAATGTAGGGCAAAAGTGCTCCCTGCTAGTGTGCAATATAGGTGTTGGGTATGAAGTAATTTTTCAAGTACTTTATTAGAGAAATACAATATAGGAAGAAGAAAAAGCTGCATGGAAAAAAAAAGTTAATGCCATTACCATAACAGTATTTATTTTGTACAATACACTGCAAATCTCCATCAAAAATATAATCTCATTGTAATCCACAGTATCTGAGCAGCACCAAAAACGTTTTATGCATATCACAGCATTACTATGGCATTGACTCAGAGAGTTCTATGCATATTACCTACTAGCCTGTAGATAAACCAAAGCAGAAATCTTTCCAGACAAGTCCAGGTACAAATTAACTATTTGCAGGGCAGAGAGGTGAGCAGCAAGTGCCAAGACCCAAAAGGACATCTTTGTTATTACTTACTGGAAATTGGGATGAGTTTTTGGTAGAATGAATTTTGTCAGAATTAGTTTAGCTTTCATTTTGGGTTTGTTCAGGAAATTCCATTAAGAAGCCATACTGTTCCTCAGATTTTCTTACAAAATAGTTATCTCTATAGAAAGATGAATATGGATATATGTAGCTCACAAATCTGTTTGGAGAAATATGCCTGCAGAATCTGTTGGATTAGTATTCAACTTGCAGTTGCATTGGTTTGATATTTTAGGAGTTCCTGTGTCTAGAAAGGTATGGAAAATCTGATTATGATTTATATTGTGTTTGGACTTCCTGAGGCAGTTTTCCCAGTGCTGTTCTGCTTTAGTCATATTGTGAAACAAAGCTCCTTAGCTTTTTATCAAGAAGTGACTTACAGCAATCACATATTCTAGCCTGCATTGTTTGTCCTCAAAGCAGAGCTTCTATACAGCTTGGCTAAAATCCAGACAAATTTACCTTTTGGATAACAGCTACTCAGAATTATTGTCTAGTTTTTTCTCCTGGTAAACTTGTCCACAAAAATTTGTCTAGATTTGCCTCTAGAATAAGTTCTATGAAAAACAAGGTATTGTATGAAATGCTGTTCCCTAATACCTGCACAGTGTGTTTCTGAGAAATATACACAATCTCCAGAGCAAGGTTATTTTCTAGTTTCAAGCATGGCCTGCAGTCTGGGGGCCTCCAGTACCTGGGAATGCCACTCTTAGGTGTCTAAGAACACCTCTGTACCTGGCTCAGCTGTTGTGATGACAGTAAGGCTCATTTATAAAACAAATGTAAATTTTTTTTTTTTTTTTTTTTTTTTTTTTTTTTTTTTTTTTTTTTTTTTAGCTTTTGCATAAAACTGTGGCAATGTCTGAGTGAAAGTTGGAAAGATTGTCCAGAAATAAACCTTTCTACCACTGGCTATCATTTAATGCTGCTTTTGAAGAGTCACTTTCTAGAACAGTGCTTTAGCAGTATGAAAAAAAAAAATTGAACTGTGCTGTTGAGGGACTCCTTGCTTCACAGTATATCTGAATTAATAAAACAAGGACTAGAAGTGACTCATGTACCTGATATTCCCTAAATATGGCTTTTGGCAGTGATGACTTTCTAAAAATTTACAAAGCACAGGTTGCAGTTTCACCTCTAGTCCTCTCTAAAGAAACAGACATTGCATCAACATACTGCTTCCAACATAAATGATGTGTCAAAGGAACCAAATCTTTATGGAGGTTAGCAAATTCTAGCTCCAGTATTACCGAAACAGGGTCAGTTAGGACTAGCTGCATGGCTAGAACTCCATGCTCATAAGAACACTTCTAGGTTTTTGCACTTGATTCTGACTGATCACCTCCCTGTTCTGAGCTAATTGGAATTAAACCGGATTTTCTTGCTAATGCCCCACATAGGTGACCTTAGGCTACTGTGAGAATGGCTTTGAATTCCTTAATATATTTCAGTGTTCCTTCTGTCAAAGAGTTTTTACTATGTTTTTGGTGTCTGCACCTGCTTTTGTGAGGAAGGCAAGCCACCCTTTTCTCAGTCTAGGTCATGGTATCTAAGTAGTTCAGTGAGTAATGAGAGGAATAGTATTACTAAAAAAGCATTCTTCCTAAGGAGTAGTTGTGGCAAGTTACAGTTTTAATCTGATAGTTTTCTAATTACATTCAGGGTGAATTCTTGTTGGTTCAGGACTTTTTTTTTGTGTTGGGTTTCTTTTTCATTATTATTTTGTAATCTTTCCTAGCTTTTCCACTGCTGCCAATTAGTGCCTTTGGAACTACAGAAGAGTTTAATTTTAGCTATGTGAGGTGTAATTTGAGACGATGCAAGATTTTAAATGCTGGGACTCAGCCGACTCAAGCTATCTTTCTCCCAGGTGTGATGAGCAGTTTTGCACATTGTGCCTCACTAATAGCCATTGTTTCTGCTAGAAGCTATAATTGCCCAAGAGTCTGAAACCCTGTTATCTCCTGTGGCCTTGGGATAGATCACTGAAGCTTCTTCCCTTGACTGTGGTATTCACAAGTTTTATATCATGTTTGTTAATTTAGAATCATTGAGCAAGTCCTCTTTTACTTTTGGTGAGGTTGCAGAAGTAAACACAGAATTGGTGGATTCGTATTTTATGCTCCTATACAATTACACTGGCATTACTCTGGCAATAATAATTTTCTTCTTAAGCAAAGGCTGCTAAAGAATAAATCCACATCACCTCATCTAAATGAACCTTTCTAAAGTATTCCCAACATTGATCAAAGAAATAAGACAACTAATAAGAAATTGGCAAGTGAACTAACGAGATTTAGGAGTAGTAGGGAGGAGTGATTTATGGTAAGAGATGCAGAACACTGAAGACCAAAAGGGTATAAAAGTGCTGGACATACAAAGCCAGAAAGTTTATTTCTGATTTTTATTTCTTCTTTGGTCAGTTAGCCTAGAGGTGCTCATTTTTTAAGGTTTTGCTTTGTTTAAAACTCAGAATTTATCCTTCAAGTGAATTCTTGGAATTATATGCATATTCTTCCCCAGGGTTGAAATTCTTCCTCTTGGTTCTTATTTCTGTAAAACAAACTTCCCCTAGAGAGAAAATTTGTTCACATTTCTACAGTGACCCATTTTAAGATACATCAATGCATCCGTTTTATCTGTAACCCATCAACTTGCCAATAAGTTCAGGGAATACACCAAAAAACTGAATGAACTTTTTCCTCCCTATCATGTAATTTATGGTATTGAGTGATTGGGACACTCCTTCTCAGTTGAGATAAACCATTACTTAAAATAAGATGCAATTTATCAGTGCTATCTACCTAAATGCAGTCAGCTGCCTTTCCAGGAGCTCTGTGACTCCTACTGGAAGGAAACTCTTGAAACAAGTAAGGAAAAGAAAAATATAAACTAAAAGTCAGTGGAAAGGGTGAGGCCATTTTCTTGCAGTCAAGTAGCTTCCTGCCTGACTCTGAGTAGCTCCCTCTCCTAATTTTCTTGCTTCTTTCTGGTTTTCATCTCTTATATTACTGGAGATGAAGGCGCCTAAGAATGTTTCACTGGAAAATAATGGAAATGTGTTTTTAAAGTGAACATTCAGATTATTATTTTTTTTTAATCAGGCTGCAGAAGTGTTTCTATCACACCTCCCCCCAACACGACTTCCAAGGCATTATTTTCTGAGTGTAGCATGTGTAGAAAATAAACTGTAATACTGGTAAGTTCACACTTAGTGCTGGGCCAAGCCAACTGCATAATATTCACACCTCAGTGGTTAACCCGTGCTTTTGAAAATGAGGGTAAAGGTGGTGTAGCACTTGCTGCTACTGATTGAATCCAAGGCAGTTAACTCTTTCCACATCGCCATACCCTTCCCAAAGCTTTGAAGCTCACCTCTCACTGTTGTGCATTGGGTAAAAACAACAGATAAGCCGACCTTCTGATAATTTTTTGTGTTGCTGTGTTGGGAGACTTTTTCTGTACCTAGTTTTTTAACTTTTTGCGGCCTCCAGTAAAAGATACCTACACACTTGAAAGAAGATGTTGATTATGTGCACTGTGTTTCCCAGTGCTGTAAGGTGTATCCCTCTGTAAGGCACTGGAGGTGTGGCCAGCGTTGCAGGATGTGCCTGTCAAAGGAGCACATCTCAGTCGCTGTGTCCAAGAGGAATGTGTGTGATCCTGAGAGTGCTTGGCCAGCCAGTGCCCTTTGAGGAACATTGTGTAGCTGAACTACTAGTAGGAAGTTCAAGAGTATATTGGCAGTTTTATCATCCTGTTAATGACTGCTCCGTATATTAAAGTGTGTTACAGCTTAGGGTACAATGATATCCATGCAAGCTATTGCATGTCACTTTCTCAGCTACTTAAATTCTTTCCCTTCAGACTTAGACTTTTCCTAATAATATATTAAGCTTAGTGAGCTAAAAATCAAGTACAGATTCTCACAAAAAATGAATATAGTGAACTTTTTAAAGTTGCCTTTTAAAATTAAAAAGGTCATTTAATTAATATCATTTATCAATACCAAAAACTTAAAACCAGACCCTGCAGAATACAGGTACTGAAAAAATATGTCTTTGCAATGTTCTCGTGACATTTTTTTTTCTTTCTCCAAACCAGGTTTTTAATTCTAATCTGAAGAAAGAGGATACCGAATTTTTGAACACTGTGAATATCAACAGAAAATTAATTCATCTAACCTATTCCCTGTGGAAAGAATAATTTAAAACCAGATTGTTCTAAACAGGAAGTTATATAACTGAAACATTAATTTTAACTGAACAATAAATCTGACTTGTTCTCTTATGTATTCAGTATACTCAAGAATCAATAGAAATGGTTTGTATTTACTCTTAAGTTAACAAATTAATAAAATAATTTCATTTACTCTTTGTAGCTTTCTTACAAATACAGAAATACTTCCAGCATCTTCTCTGCTCTCTTGGAGATTTCTGGTATAGTCTTCCAGTATGGGTTGAGTTATCTCACAATATTATAATTTTCTTCTGCCTGCATGCACTTCATTTAAGGTGTCATTTGAACCCATCTGAACAAATTAGTTAGGCGTATTATTTTCCTTACAGATTTTGAAAAGTATCAATTACTTGAAGGCACATAAGAGCATGCTACAACACTTGTAAATATTGACAAATTATACAAAATATGGAATATTTGTTCCGGGATTGCAGCAGAATAATGAATCCAACTTTTATATTTCTTCTAGTCATGAGAATTATGAGGGATTCTGCAGGCCATTCTTGATATTTTCTTGGTGACCAAACCTGCTCTCTGGTACTGTTTTCACAGATCTCCTGTCATGACCCAGCACTTCAGAAAGGAATGGCTCCCTTTGTGACCTAAGTTGCATCAGAATGAATAAAAGTAGTTTTTGCTTATATGCTCAAAGACTTTTGAAAGTGCAGAAGAATGACGTGCTGGAGAAGAATCCTTTGCTAATCTCTCTTGCAGGGATTGTCACTATCTTTACAAGATGGATAGTGTTCAGACACTCCGCTGATGCAATTGTGAGTTGTCCAGCTGCGCTGGGAGAGTTCGGTCTGGTGGTGTCAGAGGCCACCAGTCTTTTGATATGCAGGCATTGGGTGGACCCCAGCTTACAGCTTCTTTTCTGACAAGATCAAAGCATTTTCCTGCAAGGAGATTGCTCTGTGACTAGCCAGGTTTCTGCAATCCCCACCACGCTAAGCTCTCACTGGAAGTTCCACAAGAACTTTGGCTGCCACACACTGTCATTATCTTCTTGTGACTGTTCATGACTTCCCTAAAGCATGAGTTCGTGCTCATCCTGAAAACTACCTAAAAGCATATACATACTCAGGATCCCTGTGAAAAATGCATCTGCCTCTTTACGCTAGTAGACGTATTGCAGATCATTTTTAAACCAATTTAACCAGGTGAGGCATCTGTTACATATCAGTTTGGTGTCCAGATGTGTGCAGCCTTTCTGCTGGCATTTGACTGAGACATGCATTCTGATTATTTCTGAAATGCATTAATAATATTGTGTTGTTCTTTTTCCTTATTCTGACCATAGGCAATTCCAGTGTCGAGTTCTCAAAGGAGCTATATATACGCTGGATTTCTGTAGTAGAAGTGCAAGCTTCCTTATCAGTGGACCAGGCAGTTGGAGAGGTACTGAGAAAGAGTTCTCATTCTGTTGTTGGCTTGTTCTCTGGATGAGGAGGGAGTATAACCCTGGTGAAAACCCCCTTGCTAAATACTTACCAGCAACTACAGTTTTGGTAGAGTTGGCTGGATCAACCTGAGTCCTGTGTTTGTGTTTCAGCCCTTGTAAGCAGGTTAGAACCTGTGCAGTTGAGCCATGCTAACCTATCTTCTCTGAGGGTTTAGACAGCCTTCAGTACAAATCTAGCTGATCTGGCTCCATTCACCTGTGAAGAGTGAAGTTATATTTCAGTTTTCTCACTGCCAAGATGTCAAGAAGGCTGTAAATTTGTGTGGTCATCTAAGTTACATGATGCTTTTTGTGATACAAATACCCACCTTTTGGAATTGAACTGAAATTGCTTATTTTGCACAGCGCGGCACTTGGGTTGGGGCAACTCCTTGTACCACGATAGGCTGAGAGAGGCAGAGATGAAGGACTTGGGGGTGCTGGTGGGGGAGAGGCTGGACATGACCCTGCCATGTGAGCTTGCAGCCCGGAAAGCCAATTGTATCCTGGGCTGCATCCAAAGCAGTGTGGGCAGCAGGGCAGGGAGGGGATTCTGCCCCTCAGCTCTGCTCTGGTGAAACCCCACCTGCAGTGCTGTGTCCAGCTCTGGGGTTCTCAGCACAGGAAAGACATGAACCACACATGGTCAGAGCAGGTCCTGAGGAAAGATGCAAATAATGATCACAGGGTTGGAGCAGCTCTTATGAAGAAAGGCTGAGAGAATTGACTTTGTTCAGTCTGGAGAAGAGAAGGCTCTGGGGTTACTTCATTGTGAAGCTTAAGTATATAAAGAGGGCTTTACAGGAAAGCTGGAGAGGGACCTCTTATGAGAGCATGTAATGGCTTCAAACTGAAAGATAGTGGGCATAGTTTAGATATTGGTAAAAATTTCTTTGCTGTGAGGGTGGTGAGGCCCTGGAAGAGGTTGCCCAAAGAAAGGGTGGATGTGCCCTTCCCTGGAAGTGTTCAAGGCTAGGTTGGATGTGGCTTTGAGCATCCTGGCCTAGTGCAAGGTGCCCCTGCCTGTGGCAGTGGAATAGGAACTGGGTGATCTTTAAGGTCCACTCCAACCCAACCCATTCCATTGTTCTGTGATTTTGCACAGCCTCTGACAGTTAATTTGTTGGATGTCGCATCTCTGAGCTGGTATCCTCTCAGTTGGTAACCAATAGCCTGAACATGAAAGCCCAACTAATGAAACCCTGAGTCATTCCATCCTTTAATTAAAGTGTGTTCCTTTAATATGTTCCTCTTACTTAAAATTATGTGAGAATTATTTCCTAGAGAAAAATGCCTAAGTGAATGCACTTTTATTTAGTATTTTCTATATATTAGATAAATAAGGGGAAAAGCTTGAAATATCTGGGGTATATCAGGCAGTTGCAGGGGATACATATGTCAGCCTCAAGCATGATTTATCTTGTGTGCCTTTTCTGACAGTTGAGACTTAACGGCTATATTTTCCTCCAGGCTCTCAGGAGGCTAAATATCTTTTCAATTTTCTAGCTTTGTGGTGGAAGAGTAAATGTCTGTTTGCCAGTGTAAATTATCTGAGTCATTCTGGGAGAGGCGTGGAGCAATCGAAGCATGAGTATTAGCATAAATACGAGAAGGACCCTCTTCCTGAGGGTAGAATGCTTGTACTGTCTTTCAGAGGAAAGCTGCTTCCCCATAAAACTGCTACTGCTAATTGACAGACACGATGCTTTAAACTGAAAGACCCAATATATTGAGCTTTGGCCTGTTGTGATATTCTTTTCCATTTCAATTTGGAGTTAACAAGAGCTGAGCAAGGAAGAGAAAAATTTCAACAGTAGAATACCACCAGAGCTGGCATTTGACATATGCCAAAGTTGGTTTTGCCTTTAAAAGTTTGAAGGGAGAAGGAATTATAAAACCTAAACTCACTTCTGTGTCTGTCCTTATATAATACAGCGGTAACAGTGTTAAGTAGTTGCCATTGCCAAATTTGTTTCTAAAATAACGCATCAGAATTTTTTCTTCATACTTTCAAACATAGGTATTTTACAGCATCCCCTGAACATGGCAGAGATTAGTTTTGATATATTTTTTAGTCTTTCAGTGTTTTTTGGTTTTGCATTTTTGTTTTTTTTTTTCTCCATGTGGAAACACCAACACCGTGTGCTGTTTGACCGTGGCAGGAACTGAGTTTATCCCCCATGGGCCAGTTCTGGTTTCTGCCCCGCAGAGCGCAGCCTGGCACCGTCCTGGCCCCATGGGGCTGCTGCCTCCCCGGGGGGAGCCGCGGGTGAGTCACTGCAGGCCACAAGTGCGGGTGGCAGCCACCGGGCCTGCCACGGCAAAAACACACCTTGGTGCAGTGAGAAAATGGAAGAGCTTCTTCCAGGTGTTTCCCTAAACATGACTTAGGCTGTCCTCTAAGAGGGAGAACGGAGGTGGCGTACGGGATGCTGTCTTTGGCGGTAGCCTTCCTGTGCCTTCTCGGGGGCCACGAAAGCCGGGCGGGCGGGAAGCTGCCCCGGCACCCCGCGGGGCGCAGGAGCCGTGCTCGGAGCCGGCCGGGCCGTGCCAACACCTCCTTCCCCGGAACGCCGGGTGCGCCCGGTGGCGGGGGGAGGCGGCTCCTAGGTCAGGGACGGCTGGAGCCCGGCCGCGGCGTCCCGTCCCCGCGTCCCCCGGCCGGCAGGGCGAGGGGGTCCCGCGGGGGAGTTCTTCGCCTCAGCCTTCCTGCGCCGCCCGCCGCGACCC
Organism: Hirundo rustica; assembly: GCF_015227805.2. NCBI lineage: Eukaryota > Metazoa > Chordata > Aves > Passeriformes > Hirundinidae > Hirundo > Hirundo rustica. The sequence continues at coordinate 19,295,861 of NC_053458.1, forward strand.
CGCGGCGTCTGTCCCGGCACGGCAGCGCCCGCGGCTGCTCACGCCCCGCCGGGGCCGGGCTGGGCGTGCGGAGAGGAGGCGGAATCGGAAACGGGGTGGGGAACGGGCAGCTGCAGAAACATAAAAACCACCGGGCCCCCTAGCTCGCCCGCTGGAGTTGCTTCGCGGGGACGCAAGATGTGCGGGGCCGGTCTGGGCTCCGCGCCGCGCTTGAGCGAGGTAAGGCTCGGGGAGCCGCGGCCGCGCACGCTCCGCACCGCGGGCTCGCCTGAACTCCCGGCGCTGCGGTCGCCGCTCGGCGCGACCCCCGAGGCCACGAAACGAAAAAGAAGGGGTGGGGAGGGGAGGAGGCCGCCTGGACGCCGGCGTGCCCGGCTGCGTGCCGGGTCCGGCGGAGGCGGTGCGGGACGGGAGCCACGCGCGCTGGAGACCGAAGCGGAGCAGGAGCGGCGGGGAGCCTCGGAGCGGTGCGGGACGGGAGCGGTGCGGGACACAAGCGATGGGCGCTTTTGCCCGGGAGCGATGCGGAGTGGCGCCCGGGAACAGCAAGCACTGGTCTCGCACCTCTTACTTTGCCCCGCTTAGGCTGTAATTTAACAAATCCGCCCGTTCTTCTTTCTTTGCATGATATTGTGGGTTTAATTCTTTTAAAATGTCCACTACAAAACCATTATATGTAGAGGGAGTTTCCTCTATATGTGTATACCTTAATTATGCCCGTTTCCAAAGCTTGCAATACTAGTTATTTAAATGCAAGGGGGGTTTTTTTTTTGACATTCTTTGTTTCAGACCCATGGAATGGGGTTGCTCTCTAGCTTAATTACATACTTTTCTTGCTTTTCTAAGTTTTTACTGCTGTGGGTTTTGTAAAGCATGTTCTTACTTGTATTTAGCAAGGGCACCCCTTACCTGTTTACAGCTTTGAGATGATCTTTTGTTTATATTTACATCAGTGAATTTACCACTGCTTGAGATGGCATCAGTGAATTGCATAACTACCCCTTTCAAAGTGTATTCAGACTTTATTAATGGAGGAGAATACGGGTCTCCTGTCAAGTAATTTCTGTGCAGACTTCTGTACATTTGGAGTTAAATCTAATCAAGCAAGCCCTTTCCCTTTTAAAATCTCTGCTGTGGTAGTTCCCACTGAAGAAAAAAAGACTAGAACTTGCTGCTGGGGAGCTTTGAGATCTTTTGTGTTGGAAGAAGCCCAGTAATGCAGTCCTTTGCTGACTCCAACTTGTTCAGTTCTGCGTGACAGAACTTTTTTTTGTCTTATTAGCTTTACCTATTGAATATGCCTAACCACCTTTTAAACGTATTTTACCAGCTGAATGAAACTGATTCACGTGTGAATACGTTTATGACTCTGATGCACAGTTAAACCAGCAGATTACTTAAACCCTTTAGCATTTGCTACACTGTTTGTCTTCCTTCTTTTAAGTCTGGGTTTTGTGCCTCTTGTTCTCAGGGCTGCAGTTTGTGAGGCTGTGCAGCAGTGCCGGGCAGACTGTCGGGCCGAGGAGCTGCGGGGCAGCCACCGGGTTTGCAGTCGGTGTCACCATCCGGTGGCCGCTGGGGGAGCAGTCCCCAGCCAGGTACCATGAACTCCGGCACCACTGCCCCGCAGAAGGTCACCAGCAACCCCACCAACACTGATGTCAACTATGTCATCAAAGAGCATTATAATTACACGGGAAAACTAAATGAGAGTGTGGACACTGGAATTAAAGCGACCTCGGTGGTTTTTATCATCATTTGCTGCTTTATAATTTTAGAGAACATTTTTGTCTTGCTTACCATCTGGAAAACCAAGAAGTTTCACAGACCCATGTACTATTTCATTGGGAACTTGGCTCTTTCAGACTTGCTGGCTGGTGTGGCTTACACTGCCAACCTCCTGCTATCTGGACACAAAACCTACAGCCTGACCCCCAATCAGTGGTTCATTAGAGAAGGCAGCATGTTCGTTGCCTTGTCAGCTTCTGTGTTCAGCTTGTTGGCCATTGCCATTGAGAGATACATCACCATGCTGAAGATGAAACTCCACAACGACAGCAACAGCTTCCGCTCCTTCTTGCTGATCAGTGCGTGCTGGGTCATCTCTGCGATCCTCGGGGGGCTCCCGATCATGGGCTGGAACTGCAAGAACCTCTTGTCCAACTGCTCCACCGTGCTGCCTCTCTACCACAAGCACTATATTCTCTTTTGCACAACCGTTTTCACTGGCCTTTTGTTATCTATTGTGGTCCTCTACTGCAGGATCTACTCCATGGTGAGGACTAGGAGCCGCAGGCTGACATTTCGGAAAAACATTACCAAAGCTACTAGAAGCTCAGAAAAGTCACTAGCCTTGCTCAAGACAGTGATCATAGTCCTCAGTGTCTTCATTGCCTGCTGGGCTCCTCTGTTCATCCTGCTTTTATTGGATGTGGGGTGCAAAGTGAAGGCCTGCCCCATCCTCTATAAAGCAGAGTATTTCTTAGTACTGGCTGTGCTCAATTCAGCCACGAACCCTATCATCTACACCTTGACAAACAAAGAGATGCGGAGGGCTTTCATCAAGATTTTGTGCTGCTGCAAATGTCCCCCAGCAGATTCTGGGACCAAATTCAAACGGCCAATCATTGGGGGGATGGAGTTCAGCCGGAGTAAGTCTGACAACTCCTCACATCCACAGAAGGAGGACGGTGACCATCCTGAAACCATCATGTCTTCAGGCAATGTTACCTCATCTTCTTAGGAGTAACCATGGGGTTGTATTTCAGAGTCTTCCTCTGAAATCAGGGAGCTGGGACGCCTCCTGCTCACAGCAGCAGTGTTGGGCTGAGTGAGCAAGTAGCATTAGTTCTAATGAGGCAAACGGTGCACTTGCAGGCTGGAGTTCAAGAAATGGGACAGACTGTTCTGGCTTGAAAATCTTTTTCCCTGGAGCATGTTTTGTCTTTGCGCTGAAGCAGCTCAGGATTGTCAGGCGCATTCATATCCTGAATCTCCTTAGTAACTCTGAAAAGACTGATGCCTTGGTGAAATGATGCCTGGTGTGTGTGAGAGAAAGAGAGAGGGGGAGGAGGAAAAGGGAGAATGAATCTTTTTTTTTTTTTTTTCTCCCCTGTGAGAAGAATGTGAAGTTTTTTCTCTTCACAGCAAACCACTGACACAAAGATCTTTCTGTATTGAATTTAGTGGTGGCTCTGGTATTGTTGGTAAGAAGTGTGTTTGTTTAGCACATAACATGGAAAGAGATCACACAAATATAACTTAGACCACATACAACCATAATTGGCATAATTTTGCAGAGCTTTTATTTAAGTCATAAGGTTTTATGTGCAGAGTCCAAAGCTCTTGGGGTTTTACTTAGCAAGATCATAGCTGTGAATTTTTGCTGTCAGTCTGTATTACATTTGAAGACCATGAGCTAGATTCTGCAGTTGCCTTCGCCTGTACAATTCCATTGGCTGTGTCAGATTTATTGAAGTAGCTCAGAACGGCATTTGGCCCCATATTTTGATTGCCTTTTTATTCTATAGCATTAAATAAACTGCATTATCATGCAAAATGCAAGGAAGAATGAAACATTTCTCTTCAAGATGACTTGAAAGTACAAAATAGTAAAAAATACTATTGACAACAGTGGGATTTTTGCCTAAGTAAGAAGAGCTAAAAACTGAAGGGTTTTTCATTGTCAGGTTCACAGTCTTTCCAAAAGTAAGGATCAGTTGGAAAATCAGAAAAGAGTACGTTGGGTTTCAGAAAAAATAAGAAGAAAGTTGAAGTGAAATGACTATAGATAAATGCACTTCCATAACAAAATGCAATACATTTTGGCACATTTTATTAATGTTTATAATTTCAGCGAAGATGTCTGTATTTTATCATGGAAGAAGTACCTGTTGTTAAATTGAATGTATTTGTTTTACAGCATCATTTTTACTTGTCTATTTTTCTAACCTGTGCTAATGGGGTTGAATGTGTACAATGTAAATAAGATACAGGAGTCTTCATGCGCCTAGAGTATTACTATAACAAATGTGGTATATCTGGGATAGCTGAGAGCAATTGACTTATCTACAGTCATCAGCAACTCCTAGGACCGGTATTTTGTAAAGAAAATGTATTGCCTTTGTAGTAAAATTTCCAGTGCAATTAAACTGTTGGGTTTTTTGTTTTTTTCTGGTTTAAAAAATAGTATTTAAAATGTTTCTGACTTTTATTGTTCAATTTGCACATAGCTTTATTGACTTCTAAACATTAATAAACTGATTTTTTAAATGCTTCTATTATGAGATTACTAGCGGTTTTGTACTATTGTGGTGGTTTCATGCCAGGTGTAGTTTCCACAGAAGTCAATGAAAGAATTCCTTGATTTTAGTACATGGTGGGATTAAGTCCATTCTGTGGGGATGTAACGTGTAATGTCACAGGATCATGTAAAATACAAAACGGATTTTGAACTATAATCTTGTCAGCATGTGCTGTATGGCTGAAATGCCACTAGAAGAATCTCTATAACAGCAATCCTCCTCTGATAGCCAATGAAGCAGAAACCGAAGGAAAACCAGATGGCTGCCAGTTTTACCATGACTGCCTAGACTAGAAAAGTGAAGTAATTCACTTGTATCACCAATATAATTTGTAAGTTCAATTCTTAGCTTACTTCAAACGTCAAAGAAGTTTATGAAACACAGAATGATGGCCACAACCGTGCGATTGCTGGAGCTCCTTTGGGTCTGCCGGCGAAGACCGTGGCAGTGTAGTTGAACGGATACTGCATTACTTCTTCCAAAGGTTTGACTTCCATTTCCTTTCTCGCGGCTGTTCCCTCTCAGAATTACTTTTAAGTTCCATGGAGCTCATACAGGATGCAGTTGGAGAGTGAAGATAAACCTCACCTTCTCGTACTCTATGTCATCGCTGTGCAGGCTTTACTGTGGGAAATGAGAGCCTACTCACCGAGGAAGGCTCTGGGTCATAACCTCACTTCCTGAAGGAAATTCCAAAAATGCCCTGAAGACAAAAGAGTGGAAACAGGCTGGAATTTCTCTCCATCTGTCTGCCTGTATGGAAGGAATGATTTCATGTGTGCTCACTTCCTAGCCTTTTAATTATTGACCTGAGCTGGGCTGGAAAAAGCGTCGAATCTCTATTTGTGCACAAGATAAAGTGTCTCTTGGCTCAGGCCTTCATTTGGGCAGGGATGGTTTACCCTGTGTGCTGACAGTCATGAGGGAAAGCACTGCTTTGTCCCGGGATAAAGTCACTTCTGTGCAGAGCACCAAAAATTTATAAACCATGGAAGTCCAAGTTATACCCTGGTGCTACCAGTGAGTAAATAAAGGCAATGTACGGGGATGAGGCAATGCACAGGGACATCTGAATTTTTAGGGGTGTTTTTATCCGAGGGACTGGGGCCCTTCTGCTCCTGAAGCCTTTCAGGCATTAAGGTTGTTTGTCCCACACATCTGAGATCCTGTGACAAGGGCTGAGCTGTGTCATCACAGCATGGTGCCACTGACCCCTTGTGACTACCACCCTGTTTCTGTACTGGGAGCTGATAGCCCACAGGTGAGTCACTTCCCTTCCCTTTGCTGGTATTTCTGCATCCCTTGCTTATCTCATCTAAGCACTGTGGCCTTTGTGGACAATGACAGTTTCCCCTATGGAGGTGACTGTGATGGGAGTCCAGTTCTGGGAGGGGACTCGAAGCCCTACGTAATTCATGCAATAAAAGATGTGCACGCCCCAGAGAGTGGCACTGGGCCACGGGAAGCGTTTCCTACACTCCTGATCATGGTGACTGAAATCTGCTTCCTCCATAGACACTCCCCATGCAGGCAGACAAGATTAGACAGGGAATAATAACTGTAATAAAATGATAACATTAATAACAGTAAGGGTTCCTGCTGTGGAAAAAAATGAAAAGGCATTTTGTTGTGCTCCTGGGGGGGAACCCTGCAGCTCCTCAGCCATAGCCATTCATTCCCATACACCAGCAGGTTAGGCCAGAGGAACTGTGCAGTTTTGAGGCTGCAGTGTAGAAAACACCTTTCCGAGCCCTGGCCTGCCTTCTGTGTGCATGGAAAAGGCATGCAGCTTTGTCCTGGTGATGGCCATGTGACTAACAGGCAGAGAAAATGAACTGAGAACTGAAAAGGTGCATTATACCGAATGTCTACGTGAAATAGAATAGCCTGAATTATTCAGAGCAACCTGGTCCTTTGATGTTTATTCTTTTTCCTAGCTGTTCTTCCAGTGCAAGAAATAGAACAGGGATAGAAAATTATCATAAAATCGTCTGTTACTTCCCTGGCAACTCCCAGCCCAGGTATTCCTGTGTGAGAGCCAGGTATAGCAGGGTGCTTATTGAGCAAGAGAGGAGCTGCAGCTGGAATGCCCCATGGACCACTCAGCAGGAACTAACCTTGGGCTTGCTGTACACCACAGGAAGCCAGGACTAAAACTAGGGAACAGAAATGTGTGAAAATTCTGTTATCCATCCTTATCTTACCCTGTCACCTAAGAAATACAGGGATTGCCTAAATGTAACATTTCTTAATTCCTAATCTGGCCCAGAAGATCTCAATACTGATTTTGTATGAGGTGAGGCATTATCAGATGTTGTAAAAAGAGTCAAACTGACAAAACATTCAAAACCATGAGTACGCAAACTAGAGCTATGTAACCTGCTCAGCTCTGAAATACTGGAAATTCCCCAAGGTTCTGAAGTTTGCCAGGAAAACATCTATTGTAATTCAATAATTCCCCATATGTTTAGTTGTTTTGTTTTGTTTTTCTTTTGAAAATGAGATTAATTCAATAGAACTAAAGTGTCAAGATCTAAGAAACAAACAAACACCAAAGTCCACCCAGATAACCCCAAACAAAATCCACCTAAATTAAGTTCCTAGAATTTGTTTTCACAAACTTTTCTAATCCAGTCTATTCACAGATGGAAAGAGTTTGCTTTTTAGCTATCATCTATTTATTCTGATAGAACCTTATTTCATTTTACACAGTCAGCAAGAATTGCATAGGGTCGTGAAATATCCCTTCAACTATTACTCTATGCAGAGGATTTTCCATGGTAATTAACAGTAATTAAATCCACTCTGCTCTCGTAAGCTATAAGAGCACGTGGCACGGAAACTTGTACATGTTTTCTTAATAAATAAGAAATGCCTAGAGAAATCTGAAAGCCAAGCTGCCAATATAAATGATGATATTATCCAAAAGATTGTTTGGGTGTGTTTGGGGGGGGTTTGTTTGTCTGTTTGGTTTGGTTGGAGTTTTTCGGTAAGTTTGGGACATAGTTAGCGTAGACTTATGTGAGCCAGTGAAGAGAATGACATTGCTGAGGACCATGTCCCCTGCAGCACCACGGTGACACAATCCTCAGTTTGAACTGCATCAAAGCAGCAGCCGCAGGTCCCGGTGCATCTACAATGCAGCAGTGTATGGGAGCTCCCCAGGCCCGCTCGGCACTGCCACATCCCCTACTCGGCTGAAAAACCCTACACGGCAGCAAAGCGGGAAGTGTTTCCTTGCGCTTGGAGCTTCCGTGCTACCTCCGCGAGACAAAAAGGCAGGAAATCCCATCAGCCACACCCAGGAATGATCTGGCTTGGAAAAGTCCTAATAAAGCAGAGCTCACAAAGCTCTGTCAACCCTCTGTGAACCTTCCACTGTGCCTGGGGTAGCAGCCGCATAATGGAAACCTGATACAAAGGCCAATATTTATTTTGAGCTTTTGTGGATGATTGCTTGGAGAAGACCCATTTTTAGGTGCACGGTACAATGACTGTACATAAAAACAAGTCGTCAGAAACGTGTGTGACCCAAACCCCATTAAATATTAAGATGTGTCTGTAGCAGTTGCAGTGTTTATTCAGAATCACTCTGCTCAGCTAAAAGTGGGATTAAAATACCAAATGCACGGCTTTGAAAACAAATGGACATTCGGAAAATGCAGGCTAGAGAGAAATCACCAAATAAATACTGGGTTAAAATTATCTGCCGGGCCTTGTGAAATCATGGATGAAAACTGTTTCACTACCTGGGAAAAAATCTGGTGTGAATCACAGTTGACAGTTGACACTTAGAGGTCCTCACCTGAGCTATCTGCTAGAGGTAGTTTTGCTCTCTTAAACACAGAAACACTTGGCACAAGCCAAGACCTCTTGACTTAGCAGGATAGTGGTGTAAATTGCTGGAATACAGTCTCAGACAGATTCTTGCCTGACCAGCCAGAGCTGAATACTGTGAAGGTGAGGGTGCAAATTACTTTAAGCAATAGAAATAGAATTTACATGGTTACACAGAATGTGTAATAACAATTTTCGTGATGTAAAAAATGTATTTGGCACAAGATTGTGATTGAGAGTATATGGGAGAACAGGTTTCAGGGACAATTTGGGATTGCTGGGGGCTAGAACACAGTGATATTTTCCACTTGAAATGAAGGAATCCTCTGTGGTAATGCAGGCACAAAGCTGAGGATTTTGAGAATTTTCTCTTGTGAACTCTATCCTTAGATCTGTAATTCTTTCCTGAGCAACTCTGGGCAAGGTCTCATGAACCCTCCCACACAGAGATATGTATAATAGACACACAGGGATGTTTACAAGTGAATACTTTGAATTTTGTGGTGCTATTCAAAGGGCTTGTGTCTGTGTCACTTTGAATAAGGGGGAGAGTCTGCCAGGTCAATTATTACCCAGCTACTTGCAGTATTTCCTTGTGCTTAGATGAGCTGGATGCTGCTGTATCAGTCACTCTAAGGTAAAAGAAAAAAAAATTCTACCAACATGTGCAATCCTATTCTCATGTTTGGAAGAAGGATCAAAATGTTAGCTGGAAAACATGTTCTGATGAAGTGCTGAAAAACAACTCACCACAGCATGCATTGTTATCTTTCTTGCTTTCAAGCAAGACACAACTATGGTCTAACGATTTCTGGTAATCTGGCGACCACTTCGATGCCTGCTGCAAGGAATCCATGTGAGGCATTTCCCAAACACCAGGCACTTTAACGTGTTTCTTACTGCCATCACAACTCCCACTTCTGTTGCTGGTTCAGGCACAAGATAAGAAATTGCTTTGCAGCTTGTGTGTATTTCTCTCTCTGATCAGGGATATATCATCTGTGCACCTTTTGAACAAATCCTCTGTGTTGGCATCGAGACATTACTTCAAAGCAGCCTACAACTCTATTCCAAAAAGTGTAACAACTTTTCTTTTTCTGTTCTCAGAAGTTCTATGTATTTTGCATTTTATCAGTTCCCTTACTGTTTTATATGTCATATTGCAAATGTTGTTTGAGGAAATCTTTCAGATTTACCTTCATCTCAGAGACTGTCCATTTCCCAAGCAAAAATATTTGAATTTTATTCTTCTAATAAAAAACGTAGGTGTGAGGGAGAGAACTTGTCTGCACAACTAAGGTGATAGTGAAGGAACACTGCATCTTTCAACCTGAAATAGTTCATCAGTGAATGTGGCTCTAGTCAGGACTATTTAATGATACGGGGTGAAGTTTTTCTTTTCACTGAACTCGCTGAAAAATGCAGAGGCATTAAAGAGGGTTCAGAGAACAACAAAGCAAAGCTTTAATAGGATGAACTAACATAAAAGGCTCAGTGAGCAAAGTCTTTTCCCACCACATCGGCGAGAATGGGGAAACACAATACTCAGCCCAGCAGCTACGCTATGGAAGTATGCTGGGTGGTACAGAAAGAACGTTTTAAAGCTCCAGACAAAAAGCAGAGTCTGTCTATAGAAACCAGAACCAGTTAAAACATGTAAAGTATTTCAGAGTATTTTCAAAGTATTTTGATGTTTGAAGACTCAAATTACCTTAGTATTTCAGAATATAATTAAGCGTGGTTATTTTTTATGGTTATTTTATTTCTTTTAAGAAGGACGACTCCTGCACTTGAGCAGGGGCTCTTTCCCGCGGCACCCGCAGTCACACTCATCGCCCCCCAGCCCCGAACACACGGCCCAGGCCGGGAACGGCAGCTCCCAGCCCTCGGAAAAGCCAGCAGCGCCCCGAGGGGCACCTTCGGAGGTGAACACGACCCTCCCTTCCTCTCCGAGCCTTTTCGAGGCCACCGAGCGCGCTCCGCTGCGCTGGCCCCCGGGCCCCTTCCTGCGTGCCGTTCCTGCGCTCCCCAGGGTTTTCCTGCCGGCCCGGCCCGGCGCTTCCTGCGCCGCGCTTCCCTTCCCCGCCGCTTCCCGGCGCTGGCTGGGGCCGCGGCCGCGGCAGGGGAAGCGCAGCCACCCCCAGGACAAACCGACAGGACAGACCAACCCCAACAGACAGAAAAAGCACTGAAAATGGCTTTTATCTTGGCGATATGCACTTGAACAAAGAGCGTGTGCTGTGACGGGGAGAAGTTTAAAAGGTCTCGCCGGAGTTAAAGGCGGCCCCGGGCTGCGGGCGCGCTGCTGCAGCTGCAGCCCCCGCGCCTCGCAGCCCTCCGAAGGCTTCAGCAGCGCTCGGCTCCGCCGGCGCCGGGCCAGGCAGCGGGCGTTAAGCCCAAGCCCAAAAGGTGAGAAGCCGAGAGCGGCAGCTGTAAAGCTGGCCAGGCTTTCACAGACTCGGTGTTTTCGTTGGTGCTTAAGTACTTAAGTCTTTTTACCGCAGAGTATTTCACAGGAGCACCAACTCAACCCCTTCAGAGCAGCCTTTGAGGCGCGGTGCGCGGCCGGGCTCAGCCCGCGCCCCTCAGGCGGAACGAGGCAGCCCCTGCCCCGCATCCCCCCAGCCCCCGGGCAGCCCTTCCTGCCAGCAAGAGGGAGCTTCGTGGCTTTGTGAAAACAACCACAAGCGTTTTCTCTTTTTTCGTTTTTCTCCTTCCCTCCTCTCTCTCTTCCCCATCCACCCCCACCCCAGAATTGCATTGCAGGTCTAGGATTGGTTGTGATTTTTGTTGAAAGCTCGGTTTTTATTTTCACTTGGCTGGAGCAGCAGCAGCTCAGCCGCCGGCTGTAGGAGGTGGTAGGGCCAAGGCCGTGCCCGGGAGGGCCCCCAGCCCCGGCAGCTCGGGTGCAGCTCAGCGTGGGCGCTGTGCCCTCCCCGGGGCGCGGGGCAGCCGGGGGAACCCGCGGGCCGGCGCCGTGAAGGGGGCGGCCTGGGCTGGGGCCCAGCGCAGGGAGCCTGGGTCAGGCACGGAAGGGTCTCCCGAGCGCTGTGTCCAAGAGGAAGGAAGACCTCTGCTCTAGCTTGATTCGTCTCCTCATGCTGTGGGGGGGGGGCTACGGTGTTTGTGTGGGAACGGTGCAGATTTACAGTAATAGTGGTGCGTTTGTGTGCTATTGTAAGCTACAAGACAACGCCCCTGCCGAAGTGCAGGCAGAGTAGATGCTGCTATTTGAAATTAAAGCCCAGAGTAATGAAGTCTGGGTAGCTGGAGTTTAATTACAAAATTCATTGGGCACGCGTGCAAAAACTGAGACAAAGTGTTTATTCCAGTCTTGCCTTTACTGTGGTCCTTTAAACTCATCTGAGTGTTATCTCTGATCCACCTGTGGGCAGCCTTCTGGGAACAGGTTACTGAAGGCACAAGACGCAGAACAGGCTGGTACCACCCCGGCCCGACACCTTGGGAATTATGATACAAATTAATGCTTGCTCGGGGAGAGGACCCAGCTCTCTCACTCAGGTTATCAAGCAACCTTCACACTAGCCTTTGTTGATCTTGTGTGCATTTATGCAGATACTTTGTTGATAAAATAACCATTGTTTTGATCATCCTTCTTGAAGAAGTTTCCTTGGGACTGGTTCCTTTAATCAAAGCATTTATTTGTTGGGATAGAAAGGACTTCAAACAAACAAACAACTCACGCAGGTACACTGGAGAAAGTGTAGGTATTCCTAGAGGTCATGCTTTCTGTCCCGTTTGACTGTGTCCCTGCATGAAATCAGGTTAATATGGCTCTGATCTACACTTGTCTTCAGAGCAAAGTTGAACAAATAGCAAAGGAATTTTAGATGTATTTAAAGGCGTTTTGATATGTGCCTCATGCAACCTCAGCCTTTTGTGTGTCCTCTACTCTCTTTCTGTTATGGGAAATCAACGTAATAAAACTGCTCCTTCCCTTCTAAGTGAATGTCATTGTTATAATACAATGAGTCGGGAAGAAAACAATATTGGCTTCAAAATAATGGCAGTCAGAACTCACCAGCATGAGTTCCCCTCCTTCCATCAGTCAGCTGGAATGCCTTAACCATGTTTCCTCATCGTGATCAGAAATTTGGCAATAATTTAATGAAACTGAAAGTGGAAGAGTTCCCAAGAATCAGAAGTAGGATTTTCACTGATATAATTGCATGTATGAGGCCTCCTATTTGGAGTCAGGAAACTGAGAAAAAGCTGCTCACCCCTGTGAGCATTGCTTGGGTACATCAAGCAGGTCCACATGTGCCAGGGTTTTCAAAGTAATATAATTATGACTTCAACATGTTCTGAGCCTTTGTGGCCTTTAAAAGCTTGAAAAACTTGCACATTCAGGAAATACTGTAATCCCTGCATTTTGTTGGGTTATAGGTGCAGGAAGGATGACAAGAAATGAACTCCTTAGATGAAGAGAAAAGCAAACATGTCTTAGGTTTCTGCTGAGTTCTCTTCTAGGGTGTCTGGCTGCTGGGCTGGCTTTGGTTCTGATTGTGACCTTCTTTGGCTCATGGCATGCTGGCCTGGAAATATTATGTAAATTGACTGCCTCTAGAGGTTGTTTGTACTCTGCCATTAGCCCTGGTGTTAGACTTGGGATTTTAGACAAAGGTGGAGGTTGTGGAGGATACACAAGTCCTGCAAATTAAATAAAATTTTGGTCTAACGGGGATGGTCGCAAACATAATTCGTAAGGGGTTCATGAGCAGATTTCCCATGTGGTCCGAATGATAACTCAGGGGTGCAGTCACTCTCACACAGACTGTGTTACTGCTGTGTCCATTACAAAGAAATGTCTGGCCTGTTTGACTAGTTGTGGTTGAGGTACAGCAGTTTCTGTCGCTGATGATATGTGAGAGGAGAGTGTAAACACTGTCATTTGCCTTTGACTCCTTGTTCTGAGTGTGTGTGTGCCTTTGCATTTCGTTTAAACGAGCTTGATCTGGAGAGTTGTTTAGGAAAGAGGCTTGGACTTTTGTCTGCCTTGATCCCAGCAATCTCTAGAACGCTGCCACAGTATCTGGTGAATTTATTAGTTTGCAAGGGTAAAGTTTGAAGAGTAAGTTAGATGAAAAGCAAAAGAAGACCAGAAGAACAGGCTGCCCTTCTTCTTTGCATTTGTAGCTACACGTTTCTGTAGGTTTGCGTTTGAATTTAATTTACCTTTCACATGGAAGGTATGTCAAGTGCAGACATGTCTCCTCTTTGCTTTGACCTGGTCAACTGAGTCTGCTGTAAAGCTGAGTAACCACAAGGCAACCTAAGCTCATGTACCATATTTTGTGTGGTTTACAAGTTTCAGCAATGCTAATGTGGCTAGCTGCTGTCTGGACTTGATTTCTCTTTCATCCCTCCAGCCCTAGATACTCTTAATTTATTTGCCCCCAGGCATGCAGATGTACCCAAAGCTGTTTTGATTGCAAAGGCATTACTACAGTTCCGTTTGTGGTTTCTCTGTGAATTTCAAAAGCAAGCTTTTATATATGTAAAGTTCTAGGGAAGTTGAAATTAGACTGTTTACTTGTCTTTTCTGGAGAAGGATGAAAGTTCGTATTTTTTGTCTTGCTTTTCGTAAGTGTTTTATTTTGTTGGTTTGGTTTTTTAAGCAGCTCAGGTGTCACCCCATTATTCCCTGTTCAGTGGTTTGTCACAGGACTCTGCTGATTGGTCTCTAAAAGGCAATTTTGCTTAGTCTTTATTATTACACAATAGTTAATTAGCAATGGGACTATGAATGGAAAGCATCATAAAACAGAAAGGAGACTGCAGGAGTAGTGCAAGGATGATACTCATTTAATGGAGATCCTACACTCAGATTCAATTTGTTCTTGGAACAAATGGAAGTTGTGGAAGTTCCACCAAAGTTGATAAAAGTTCAGACCACTTAGACAAGGCCTGCATCTGACACTAAGTGGTCACAGCCTAAGACATTGGCATTGGCTCTGGGTCAGACTTTGGACTCTTCATATCAGTGAAAGACTTACCATGAGTTTGGAGAGGAGTGGTGTTGGAACCATTGTGAAAAATAAATGATTGTTGCAGTTATTACTTTTTCCTCTGCGGCTCCTGGCATGCCGTTTACGTTTTTGCTCTCCAGCATGAAAGGGAAATCCGGAAAGTTGATCACGCCTGTGAGTTTCAGAATGACAATCTGAGATGTTTAGAAAAACCAAATTTCAGCCCCACCCTGCCAGGCAAAGTTGAATTTGTGGTCGAGCAAACTCAGACAGCATGCATCAGCAAGAAAATAAACAGCATTTTGTTCATTCTTGAGAATCCAGAATAGAGCAAAACAAGTGAATGGCAGCTGTGTGAGGGTCTATTTCTTTGCATGAAGTGGGATTCATGTCATAGGCACAGAAGTATTTTGTGAAATAATATTTGTCTCAATTTAAAGTACAGAACGAGCTCTGCAAGTAGTGGGGTCCTTTCTCTGAAAGGGCTGGTAATTAACAAAACATGAAAAAGGTAAGTCTGGGTTCTCACAACTCCCACCCTGTAGGAAATGAAACAGTTAACCAATAGTTTAGGAGGTGAAGTTTCCTGTGGGCCAAGGATGTCAGCACCCATCTGTGCCAGATAGAGCTTTTTGTCTCAAGCCTTCCCACACCATAAGAACAGTAGAATTATCCACTTAAATATTTTTCTTTAATCTCTCAGAAAGTGCATCTTTGTTTGAAACTCAGGTTGTAGGGAAGATGAACCCCTTCTGAGTCTGTTGTGGTTTTGCTCATTCTTAAACTTACGTGATTCCTGGAACCTGGCTTCTGTTTTTCTTTCACTTTTTGGAACCTGCCTCTACCCTTCCTGATTCTGCCCAGCGTGGAAGGAGAAATAGTGAAAGTCCATGAAAAATGAGCATTCCCATGCAGTTATATTATGACTGGACACAGGGGAAAAACTGTTCCATTAGGGATCAGTTAACATGGTCTACAAACTTGTAAGTTATGAAACTTGCAATATCACAAAAATCTTAGTGTTGCATAAATTCACGTAACAGAAAAGATGATAGAAAAATAATCTAATATGTTGCCATACCTTTGACCATCATGAGTACAGAAGGTCTTCCTAGAGACATTCTAAACTTGTTTATATCATCTTTGTGGGTGAAGGTTTGCAAGTTCTTTTGGCCATCTATCCTAGAACTTTGCTATCCTTACCACTAAAATCCCTAACATTCTTTTTTTACAATTTAAGCCCATCACTTCTTATTCCATCTACTTTGCCAATAGAAGTTACTCTTCCATTTGCAGTTGCGGAAAATTTTTATGTATTTAAAATCTGGCAGGCTGCCACCTCATTCTCTTAGTCTTTAGACTAACTTATGAAAGTAATCATTCATCAAAGGTAATTTTTTTTCTATACCTCCAATGATTTTTATTTTTTCACTCTGGACTCTCTTTAACTGAATAATACTCAATGTGAGCATGCATATACATTTTTTAAGAATAAACTAACTGGTCTTAGAGCTTTGAACAGAAAGCATCATGCACAGAAAATAACAATATCTATGTGAATACATCATGTTACTAGTTTTGAAAATGTCTTTTAAAATTAATTAGGACTCCCCTTTTTAACAAACACTAGTGAAGAGGGTACACAGGAGTGTTCCAAATACAAGCACACTGTGCAGGAAATCGGCCTATCAAAAGCTGTTGTGTCAGCTCAGATGAATGAGAAATGGTGGCTATTAGCGGGGACAGTTTTCTAATAAAAGCAGGAGAAATGTTCCTGCCTGCATTTGGGTTTGTCTACTGATGCTCTCGGAAATCATTGCCTGGTTCTTCTTGGTACTTGCTAGTGAAAACGGATGGAATTCTGTGCTACTAGAAATGAATTGTCTCCCTTGTTTGGTACTTTGCTTGTAGCCTGTCACCTGTAAAAATTGCAGAGAATTTTTTCAATCAACTCAGCGTATGACAACTTAGCAAATGGGAACTTTTGCTGTTTTCATTGTTTTCTGCCCCAAAATCTAATTTAAACCCAGGTTCCTTGTGACTGCTGAGGGCAATGGAATGTGTTTTCCTATGGATGTGTGTTCTGTGCCTGCCCAATGCAATAATTTCTACCACCCTCATCTTTCTCACAGCCTTCTGACATCTTGGTATTCCAGGAGCAACTACGCCGTGGAGAGGGCTTCTCCAGGATTCAGCAGTACCGACAGCCCCGGGAAATCCCACTGCCCCGGCATCTTCCTCTTCCTCCCAGCTTCACCACCTGCCTGTGTTCACCCCCTGCTTCTTCTGGTCTTACCTGCTTCTCCTCTCCCACTGAAAACTGCTCACTTTGTAGGGCAGAAGGGAGCTGGGAGGAGGGGATTCCTTCAGCATTGATTTGGGGGAAAATAAAGAGAAGTGCGTTGCTCTCCTGGAGGGGGGAAAATGGTCCTACGCCAGCTGTTAGTTTTCCCGTGAGCCTGAAACAGCTGTCAGCAGACCTTTCCCCATTTCTGTTGCGTTCCTGGTTTGTCCTCCCACTCCTCCTGTGTTCTGTCTAGAGGCAGTGTTTAGTTTGGCCTTACTCAGAGGTGAACTTCTATACCCAGACAAAAAAGAATAGTCAGCTATTGAGCCTGTGATTAGGTAACGTGGAATCAGGTAGCAAGGATTAATTAGTTCCCTTCCGAGCTAATAACGCATACAGGTCTTGTGTGCTTTAGTCAGAATGTCTCAAGCCCTCGCCGTGACTCGGAGCTTGGCTTTCAGCCGCGCTGCGGGAGTCGAGGGACCCCGTGTGGGAGTGGAAGCGTCCCTGGATGCATCCCAGCGGCCTCGCCCGCTTCCAGTCCCACAGAGCGGCGGGCGGGATGGATCGGGTGGATCGGGGTGGATCAGGTTGGCCTGGGGTGGATCAGGATGGACCGGGATGGACCGGGATGGGTCCCGGTGCCGCCGATCGCTCCCCGGGCGCGGCGCGACCGACACCTGGCGGCGGGACGGAGCTTCTCCTCCTCCCGGTCCCTGAAACCCGGGGCTGCCCGTGCTGCGAAAAAGGAATTACGGAGCGCAGCGACGTGGTCCCGTGCGATATTTTGGTAAAGACAGAAGTATGATACAAAACCATGTGTATGCAGGGAAAGGATTTAAAATAATCTAAAGTGGGTCATAAAATGTGCTTGTTTGTAGGAGAACTTTTTAGAAACAATGGTAATTAATGTTTCTGTTGTTCTGACTATTTTGATTTAGTCAGAAAAAGATGGAGATGTGAACAGAAGAGAGGATGGTGTTACCATATTTTTGTTTGTAAGGCAATAGAAGAGTCGAGACAACGGATTTTACAAATGACCTGTGGGGCTGTGACTGCAAATCTATTTCTAGATTAGCCAGAATGTGCCACTGAATCTTATGGGATCTCATTGGAGACAGTAATTGCCCCAGATTCCGAGGATTTTTTTTTTTATGGAGGCTCTGTATATGGTACTTAGACACAGTACTAAACTGTTAAAAATACATATATCAACTTTATGCCTCTATTAATGATATTTCTCAGTATTGCTATGGGCCATTGTCTTTCTTGAAAACAAGCAATGTTCTCACTGGAAACAGTGAGAAATAATGAAAGTGACAATTTGTAATGAAATTGTGTGAAATTACATTTGTCAACTTCATCTGGTAGGAGGAAACAAAACAAAACAAAACAAATCAAAGCAAAAAAATGCCCAGCTTTAGGCTATGTAGAAGAGTTATCAATTATCAACAATTTGGTTTTAAATGTCACTTAGATATGCATGTTCAGTGAGATTAAAATACCTAGAAGAATTCTGCTATTCTTATTAAAACCAGGGCAAAACCAGACATTGAATCTTGTAATGATTAACCTCAGTTACCTAATCTACGAATTAGCAAGGATGTAGGAGTCTGATTAAAAGTAAAATCCCTTTGTTGTTAACCTTATTACAGAACGAAGTCTTTTACATTGGAGAACAACCTATGCACAGGGAAAGATGCAAAGGCAGTGAGGGGAAAACATTAAAGATGTCAGATCTTAATCAGTTTTGAGGACAACAAAAGGTAGTCAGTGCAGTTGTACAGCAGTATGAAATCCTTCTATCAGCACTCCAGATTTGAGGATTGTTGACATGTAGCAACTGAAACCAAAAGGGGTACACTAAAATGTTGCCTGGAGAGTTTCAGACAGCCTGGCAATAATGCTGGACTTGAGGTGTGATTTTGAACCTGTCTGAACATCCCGCGGAAAGTGTGACACTGGGTCAGCTGTTAGTCTGTGGTGAGACAAGGGCTGGCTGGTGGCTGGGAGACTCCGTCCAGCTCTCCTGTCTCTGCATTCTCTCCTGTTCCACCCTCCACAATCAGGAGGACTGGGGGCTGCCTGCCTGCTGTGCCTCCGAAGAGCTTCTGGTCTAGAAATAAGCTGCTGCTGCTTTCCTATGGATGAAGAAGGGTTGGTGCCCTGAGATTGTAGTCTGTCTCCACCTACTAAACTATTGAATAACACTGCGGTAATTATAGTCCATACCTGAGAAATTTGAGACTCCGTTGTCCTGACATTCTCTGGGAGGAGAGTAGACGCTATTTTGTCTGAGACCCTCTGTATATGTACTCTTTACTCTTTTAAAAACATTTATGTATCAGTCCTTGATGTGTACAGCTTCCCTTCCCTCTGTGCTGAAATGTAGAGATTGGCACGTGCACAGAGGTCAGGGAAGCTCTTGGGATGCCTTTAAAAAGGGGAAGCTTAGGCTAAGCACCAGAAAAAAAATCCTCCCAATGAAAAGTATTCTGTAGTGAGCCCAACCTCACCCAGGGAACAGGGGAAGTTCCATTCTCTAGAGTATTTAAAACTACTGTAAAAGTCAAATAAATATGCAGCAGGAAGAGTTTTGCCTTGGCAGTGAAACAGAACAGATGGCTTAGCAGCTATCATCCATCCACAACATCTATGGTTTTGTCAGTAAGATGTTAAGTCTCTGGAAATAGCCTGCACAGAGCTTGTGTCAACTGGAGCTGTATAAGCCATTACAGAAATCCATATCCCTCTGGGGTTTATTTCATTTTCCTTTTAGAACAGCAGTAACAGTTAAAGCACAGGGTATACACTGGAGGTAAGTAACTAGCTGGGATTAATGGTGCTTGGTTCTGTGCGGTGCCATCGGTTTTTGCCAGCTGATCATGAATTGAAAGAGTACAACTTCTGCCTCAGTCACAGTTACTTAACGTTTTTCTTCCTTTCCCTCCTGGACACAATCAGCATGTAAAAACTCATATGATCACCTTGGTCCAAAAATAGTCAGGTCAGGAGTTGGATGTCTGTTTCTGTGTGCTTATGTGATTTCATTGGCCCAGGCATTTTTGGCAATAGCTTAAAAATGTACTGTTATGATAAACAGTCTTAGTAAGTATTTCACATCTTTGTTCTTAAGAATAAATCTGCATTGGGCCCCAAATCCTCTGCTGAGCCTCACCCTAGATGCTTTGAAACAGTTATTAACCTGAAATATTTAATTTTGTTAGTGTTCATTTTTATGACAAGACTCTAAAGATTTACAGTAGAAGTTGGCCTGGTAGAGAATACAGAAACAGTGTGAAATGTTTTTGCAAAATGCACTTATGTTTTTATGCATCTTACACTGTTATCATGAAATCACTTCATAAAGACTACCTGGATGTAATGTTAAAGTTGTAACCCAAACACTGCAGAACTCAGAAAGCCCCAAGTACCCCTTGCACCCCAGGGGAGCCTTGACTTTGGGCTCCCCTGTGACTCCTGGGAAGTCACATCCTGGGGATTGCAGCCTTGTCTGAGCTGGTGTTTTTAGGGATTCATTGCCTGGTAGGAAGTGCTGGAATGTGCTATGTGGGAGAGGCTCCTCAGAAAATTCAACCACTAAAGTCCATTGCATTTTTTATGAATTAGCATTGGTGAAGATCTTTGGAGAATTTAGTCGGGTTTTGGTGGTGACCAGGTCCTACAAAAGTATACTTCTCAGCTGGACCCATTTCAAAGGTATAGATGTTAGAACTTCCCAGTGAAAGAGGTAAATTTGCAGAGATGACAAGGTGATTTTGAGATCCCTTGTGTTTTTGTCTTTTTGGTTGGCTGGGTTTCCTTTTATTTTCTTCATCCCTCTCCCCTGTGAAAAACCCCAACAAAAACCTAAAGCCAAATTCTTAGTCTGATGCAGACAGCTCTGGTAAATGAAGGCAAAATGTCTAAAATCTGGCAATGAGAAGCAACAGGAGAATTTAGAATGGAACGACACTTGCTAAGCAGTGTTAGCTGTGTCTATTGTCATTTTTATGTATTAGGAATCATTGACCTCTTCCTCTCCTTTTATGTAAGACAGAGCTTCAGTCATACAGAACATGACCCAACTTTGTAGCAGTGTAGCGAGCTGGCTTTGTAAAATACTTGTATGTTTTGATACACATTAAATATTAGGAGAAACTTTCTAAAATATGTGTGGTAGGTGGATTCCCATCTGCTTTTTGCAGCTCTGAAAGCCTCTTGTCTAGTACAGAATCCGTTTCAGTAAGCTCAGAAGGCAGAAATGGACTGTAATCCAAAGCACAGCTCGAATACCCCTCTAGCACCTTGTAAAAAGGAAGAGCATCTTAGTTGAAGCTGATACCAGAGATAAATGTGAATTAGAGGGCTGCTAAGGGACAGCTTTGGCACTGTGTTTAAATTGCCACTTTAGAAATGCTTTTAACAGTATGTGATAAGTGTGTGTTTAAAGGGGGGATGTATCTGGGGTAGGAACTGATTAAAAATTAATTTACAATAACAGCATGAAAGGTAGAAGAGGACAGGTTAATGTTTTATTTAAATGTCTTTACCAACCAATGTTTCTGCAGTGTAAATTTTGTTATGAAAGTGAAGACCACAGGATGCAATTCAGTCGCGGCCTCCTTGGGGTTGTGTGTGTGAAATTTTACTTTGAGGAAAGCAAATTATATTAAAAAAATATTTTATAGATACAAGACAAGTAAGATCAAAGCATCATGTAGAGAAAAAAAATAGGAGACAGTTGTGTTAGTTTTGAATATGATGTAGTTTTCATTTAGTAAGAAAAAAATCACGAAGGGTGAAGTCTCTGACTAGGTGAAGCCAAGCCCAGACCTGCTGCACAATGGCCAGTGGAGTATTTTTCCTTTTTTATGATGATAATCCACACCATCTGAATGCTGAAGATCTGCTGCCACCCAGACTATCTGAATGAATGTCAAATGCATACAGAGAGCAGCACAAAGAGCAATGCTGCATATATGCCTCGTAATCCTAAAGGCTGCTTTTGGAAAAACATCTGGGATCTTTGAGGTTTGGCTGATCTGCATCAGCTTATAGGAGGAGATGAGCTAAATGCAGAACAGACAAAAGAAGTGGCATGATTTTTACAATGCAATCTGCATGTTAATTAGTGGGTCATTTCTGCCAGCTTTAACTAATCATGCTTTTCCCTATGCTAGCTAGAATTCTGGGTTAAGATACTGGCCTAGCAGCGCAGCTGGACATGGGTTAGAAAAAGTAGTAGCACTGCAAGACTGCAAGAAAATCTTTTCTCTTATGACTGCTATTATTTTAGCTATTAAGTTATTTCAAAACTGCTGGAAAAATATATGTTTCAGTCAGATCATTGAATCCCTGTGTGAGTCTTCCCTCAAAAAAAACCCCCAAAATAATGTATTGAAGTCAAGGAATAGAAGCAAATTCTTTAGGAGAAGTAACATTTTCTGATAATATCAATTATGGAGAGGAATGACTTCAGAAGCAGGGCAAGTGTAGTAATGGGGCTGGATATGTTTAGTGGTTTTTGGCTTTGCTTCCTCACTGTCCTAGGGGTGGCTGGTATACACAGTGCCTCTGTGAATGTGGCAGTGCAGATTTTACTAGTTCCATTTCCAACAGTATAATTCAACTTTCCCTTAAACGGTTTTCTAAAGCATAATTCCCTTGATTTCCTCAGAGATACTTTTTATTTCCTCCAGTTTTTGGATCCCAGCATTTATGTAGAGGAGTAAGTCAATACTGAACAACTAAGACAAGGTTTATTTTGACTTGGTTCATTAAACAAAATCCAGCCTGTGTGGTGTATAACAGCTGAATCCACGATGAAGCTGATCTCTGTGTGGAGGAGAACCGGTTTTTTTGCCAGTGCTGCCAGTGCTGTATTTCCAGCAGAGGGCACATAAACACACCTTTTCCAACCTCTCTAATGTTTGCAAAGGCAAGTTCCACTGTGAAAACGGGAACAGCAAGTCTTAGATGTTGCAGATATAACTATGAATCTGTGAAAAGAAGGTGAAATAAAATCAAAACAAGCTTTTCATATAAAACTAAGGACAAATGAGCAAGATTTTGCAACATCGGCTCTTCAGTTGATGCTTTAGCATAATTCTTTTTCTAACCTTTTTTTTTTTTTAACATTAATCTCATTACATCAGCTGTTTTCTTTCCAGTTTTCCCCTCTTTAGTTAGTAATTTTCTAGTATTATATAAATGATACATAAGGATGGGGAATTTGCATCTACTCTCAGTGTTCTCTATTGTGCAAAGTCTACTCTTTATTTTTCCTTAACTGCAGATTCTGATTATCCTCAGGTTTCGTGCCAGATTTCTCCCAGCTGGTACTGCAGCATTCATCCCATGACCCAGCATATGCTTCTCCCTTGGACACCCATTGCTTCTTTCCTGAAGCACAATCTGAGTAATCTGTGGATCTGTGGGTTTCTGTTTGGTGAGTTACAAGCCACTTACCTGACCTGCCTTCTCAGCATCTCACCAGAACGACCCTGGTGTCTTCCCACATAGAATCTGTGCCTTCTGGAGAGTGGAAGGATGTCACTCTTGATGTGAAATTAATTTGCTTTCTGCAGAAAACGAATTCCCCAGCCAGGGAAAGGACATGACAGAAGGAAGCCTTGTAGCTGCAGGAATTTCACAAGCCTGCAACTGTCATGCAGAGAGATTTCAGAGGTTCACTTCAGCCAGTGATACCTGGTGCTTATGTCTCAGTCTATGTCTCTTATGTCCAGACCACCTTCATTTTCCTGTCATGAGAATGCCAAGAGTTTGCTTCTAGCTCTGAGAAAATATTCTGAAGTAGTGTTCATATGAACAAATTTGCTATTTTCTCATACTTATGTGAGGCACAAATGTATACAATGGGAGCATGATGATTTTTACTATGTCATTGTAGTTTGCTTCATATGTCCTGCAGGGAACATGTCCTATGATTTCTGGGATCTAAGTCAGCATCAGAATGCCCAGGTGATTATTTTCTCTTTGAAATAGACCTGAATTTTCTGATAGGTTTTAGCTAACTAAGTATATCACAAAAAGAAAATACTTGACTTACAGCTCTTTAAATGTTTGTATACAATATGGTTGTATTTTCATTGCATTCCACGTGTCCAAGTGATGTCCAGGGACTCCAGATTTATGTATTTCATCATAGTAAAATTCTCTGTGACTTTCTGCAAGCTGAAGTGTATCATGTCAGTTAATGGCTGTTGATGTAAATATAGGTAAACAAGGGATAATTCCAAAACCAAATGGATTTTGCTGTGTTTGCCTGCATGCTGGTGTTACTATTTATGGCACCAGAATGTCTGCAAATTGCAGTGACAGACATCTGTGTTGTGCTGCCACCCAGTGAAGGGCGGCAGTCTCTGTGGGTAACTACAGGTGCAGCCAGCACTCCCCTGCTTGTGTAATGCCAGGCTTTGGCAACAACGGGATTGTTTTGATGATCAAATATATGACCCAGACTCATGGGCTTTGACAGTCATGACTTCTCTCTTGGAAAAAACTGGTCATACTCACTTTGCCTTTAACAGGTACTTATTCAGCATATGCAGGGAAAGGAAAAGTGCATGGGGTGGATTTTCCACACCTCTTGGTCACACAGGGTTGCTGTTGAAGAGGAGAATAGGCTAAAGGCCTCTCTCTTCTGTGATTACGTCAGAATCGCCACAGGCTTCTCAGTCCTCTCTTTTGTTGAGCTCTAACAAGTGGCAAAGTCTGAATAGCCAAGGAAGTAAGGAGAATCTAGAAAATGGCAGCTTTTTTTTTTTTTTTTTCTTCCATTTTCCTTGCTGTTCTGTTTGTGTTTACAGTGTAAATTAGTACTCCTTTATTGACAATCTTGTCTTTCTCGTGCTTGACTTTTCCCAAAGGCTCATGCCCTTCTGCATCACATTAAATTACTCCTGTAGCTGGCAACTGAGTTCAATATGAAAAGACTTAACCTGTAAAAGGAAGCTGGAATAGAGGATGGATGCTGGATCTGGCATAGGAGGAGGCTGTTTGGCTGGCTGAGCCCTAGGCTGTTGTCCAACAAAAAATTAGAAATTTAATCTAAGGAAAGCGTTCCCACTCCTCCAGCTATTTCTCTTTATCTTTTTCATGGCTCAATTTAGTGTCACATCCATCCATTTTCACAGCCTGAAAGTTTAGTAATTGCATATTTGTAATTCCTGAGGCATTCTGACTGTTTCTGTGGCCATGGGAGAAGAGTAAGATGTATTCTGTAATAGAAGCAGATTACTTCAGTAAAAAAAAAAGGAGAATATTTTTATGGGGCAATAGACCAGTTGGATGTTAACTCAGAGATGTCAGATGATGTCATACCTGTGTGACAGAGACAGGCTGTTTGCAAGTCGCAGGGCTATTTTTTTTCTCCACACAGGACACGTAAGGCCATTTGGATCATTTTTTATAGCTTACAGCAAGGAGTTGGTGCTAAATGGGACAGGGTTTTGAACTATTTGGAACAGATGGAGAGAAAATTGTACTGTTGAGATAAGAATGGGAAGTTTCTATGCAGATAGATTAAGACCTTTATAATCTAAACGGCTTTTTTCTATCTCCCACCTGTGCCCAGCATACAGCTAAATATTTGCATTACCTATCCTAGTCATATGCACTCATTTGCCAAGCCAAATAGTTAAAAATTCCATCTTTTCTACGAGCTAGCAACACCCTGAGATTTATCTTTCCATTCTGTCATAACCAAGAAATACTGTTCTGCAAGTGGAGGATAAAAATGTTTTAAGAAAAAATGTAAGACAAAAAAAAAGATATTCTGGTAAAAGGTAAACTGATTTTGCTTGTCTAAAGTAAATTATATCTAAAACACGTGCCTTGTATTTCTGTGGCCAGTGAATCAGGAAGAACTTCTTTATGGGAAAGGTGATTTACTCATTGGAGCAGGGAGCCCAGGGAGCTGGGGAAGTCACTGTCTCCAGAGGTATTCTAGAAACCACTGGATGTGGCACTTAGGGTGTGGCTGACAAGGTGGGCATTGGTCAAGGGTTGGACTCGATGGCCTTAGAGGTCTTTTCCAACCTGAATGCTTCTGTGACTCTGTAATTTGGCTCTGTCTTCCTCTGGAGCTACCAGGGGAATGCAGCTGTTTACCTGCAGCACCAGGAGGTTTGGTCACTCCCAGCATTCAGTTCAGTGATTTACTGGCACCGTTATTCTCCAGCAGCGAACGGAAAGTAAAGGAAAAATCACAAACTCCTTACCAGCTTGTCAGTGTGGTGAGTGGTGCTCTCTGGCAGCTGGTAAGCCCTTGGGATAGGTGCTTTTGCAGGATTGACCTAAATTGCCACTCTAACTATAGGCTTTCAAAATATTAGCCTCAGCAAGTGGAGGGGACTGAAGACAATGGATGTAGTTTTAGTTGCTTCTTCATAAGTGGTTTCAGATTTTTGCACATTTCCTGCAGCCTTACAAGATGACCATTGCTTGTTTGTTTTCTGGGGTCAAGAGCATATTTTTTTCAACAGTGTTTCCCATACCCAGAAATTTTCAAGTTTTTCCACAACAATTAGTAAATATTTGAATGTGTTTGTGAGAACTGTAGGTCTGGTTATTTGGCAAAAATTCAGGAGTTTATTTTAAAGCTTTTTAGCATTTCTCAATCTGGTTACCTGGAAAAAGGCCAAACAATAATAACCTCACGTATCAGCCTGCACAGTACCAGAAGTCCTGCTGTTTCTATGACAACAAATAGCTTTTTCAGCTCCCCCAGATCGGTTCTACCAAGTACAGTAAGTAGCCTGTACAACGGATTAGTGGGAAGATGACAAGCCTTCTGGATTTGAAGGTATACAGGTGCCTCTAAAGGCTCATACTCCTCAGACCTGGGTTATCCTAATGCTACAAGAGCAAGATGCAGTGCAGCAGGGAGATGCCTGAGTGAGCTCTGTGCTGGGGAGCTCAGGTGCACACTTCAGTCTGCCAGTGCATAAGGCCCTGTGGGTTCAATCGCCCTGCTCCAGAAGTGACTTGTGCACCTTGGTTTGTCTTGTCCAAATGCTTCCCACTGCAGGAAGGCTGTAGTACAGAAGGGAGATATTCTTAAAGAAAAGCTGTTTGATTGTCTCCATTCTGTCGGCATTCAGTGGTGTCACATATTAAAAAGAAATTACTTCAGACTAGAAACAAATTTTCAAGTTTTTCTCCGGTCTTCCCACGCTTTTGCATTTCTGAGAATCCTTTTTACAGCCCATTCCTCTGCTCTTCCTGAATTTTCACTGAACAGGTGTTTGCAGACTCACTTCTTTTAACAATTAATTATTTATTTAATGGTCAAGTTCCAGGTTGTGTTGTCCTTCCAATGCCTTCTCGTACCCTTGATCCTCACTATTTCTTTCTCCCTTAACTTTCAAAACACAGCTTATCCCTGGAGGCTGCTCCTCAGGATCTTCTCTGGCTGCGTCTGTTCAGAAGACCAAAGCTGTGAGAGTTTGTGGGGAATTCCTGGCTGTCCTTTGCACCTGGCAGTGGCTGACGGCATGGACCTGCTGCCCTCCAGGCATGTCCTCTAAGTCTACTTCATGGAGCTGCCAGAGTAGCAGACCTTTGTGGACTCTTTCTGATGTAGATTCCTTGGAACTGTTTAGAGGAAAGAGAAAAGACTGGCAGCTTGCAGCTTGCCTTCTCTGGTGGCAATGAGAGCAGCGAACACAGCTTCATCTACCTGCACTTTTCACTCTGCATCCAGGACAAACACACTTCTCACCCATCTGTCGTTACAGCTTCAGAGGAATCTGCTGCCTGACCAGGCCAAAATACTGATGCTTGTCTGCAGGAGACAATATTTTCTTCTGCATCACCTACTGAGATTTTAAGCTTTAAAGAGAGCAAATTGTATCAAAGATGGTGCTGAACAGACTGTTGTCTTTACCCAGTTGTTAGTACCATGTGCTGTGAATGTACATCTGTAAATGTCATTCTGTGTTCTGTGGAGAAAAAGCTTCCTCTTTAATCTATTTTGCTTCAGTATTTGCTGCACTGTATTTGTTGAAGCCTTTCCAAATTGTAAACTAAATCAAGACAAGAGTTTTCCCCTACTGTCTTTTAAACCAGCACTCTCATTTATTAAAACATGATTTCTTTACTCGTGTCACAGAGAGACAAAATGAACTAATAGAAAAATGCTATTAAAAATCTTTTCATGAAGGAAAAGCTGCTAAAATTCCAGCAGGGTGTGAGTTTGACTCTAGTATAAATGATATTTTCTTAAGTGCAAATGTACCAGCTGTACTCTGCGTTATGTCCTGCATTTTTCACCTCATAATGTGGATATAATTATCAAATGGACTGCAATACATGCAGCAAAACACATTAGTATTCCAGAACAGTGATGGGCCAGGGTTGAAATACCCCCTTGTTCCTTAGGGAGTCCCAGAGTCATGCCAGCCTCCTACTGAAATTCAAGTCAGGTATTGAAAATATGGTAGGAAGACAGAAAATGAAAGAGGGGGAAAAAGAAGGGGGATTTCAATATTCTTAATCAAAGTAAATGAATTTTCCCCTGGATGAAACTGTCTATGCAGGGGTTTTGAGGAAGAAAAATAGTGTTACTGGCTCCTGTGGTAGTCTTTATGTTTGAAAAACCTTTGTCCAGCCAAAACCAAACTACCTGGAAATGAGATGAGAGACACTTAATCGTAGTGTAAGAAAGAAAACTTTCAAAACCTCCAATGAAATTTTGCTATTTTCCTGATGAAATGCCTGGAGAGAAGTGTCCCCATGGGATGCAGAGAGCTGATAAGGACAGACCATGACACAGATCTTAGATGCAGTGAGTACAGCACCAGCCAGTGA
The DNA here is from genome assembly GCF_015227805.2 of Hirundo rustica. Taxonomy (NCBI): domain Eukaryota; kingdom Metazoa; phylum Chordata; class Aves; order Passeriformes; family Hirundinidae; genus Hirundo; species Hirundo rustica. The sequence continues at coordinate 19,324,114 of NC_053458.1, forward strand.
GATTGCAGTCTGCTTTCTATCTCTGTCCCTCAGACAATTTTGGGGGAGACAAAGAGCATTTATACATGCTGAGGATGTCAGTGGTTGTTTACACTCTTGAAGACTGGTCAGATCCCTTGGTAGGACTGGAATTCTTTCCAAAGACTTCAGTTAGGCTCAAACTCCAGGAGCAAACCAGTAATGTTACAGACCTTATATATATGCTCTAATTCCTGCAGAATGGGATGGGCACTTGGAGGTATTTCAGTTAGACACACCTACTTATTGTGCCACAAAATAATGATGTGTTGAATATGAAGATGATTTATTCATGTTATTTGTTTCTCTCGGACCCAGGAACAAAATCTGATTGCTTTTCAGTATAAGAGAAGAAACAAATGTCCTTTAGTGTAATTTTTAATTATGTCAACCAGAAGATGTCCTTTGCTGCCATGGCAGAAAATGTCAGGGAGATATCCAGGGGGAGGAAGATTGATGGAAAAGGAATTGTCAAGGGAAATGTAGCAGGAGTTTAAAGAACTGTGTGTGGTAGTAAACATATATTTTTTGTTTGCCTTCTGCTCTGAGACTTACAAAAAATCAAAGCAATTTTCTTGGCTACAAGCTAGAACTGTAAACCTCATGAATACAAAATATATAGATAATCCAAACACATTGGCAATCATGGTTTGTACAAATAGATAGGCCAGTTCTGTGAGCCATTTGAGGAAATTTGCAGGTGATAAGGCAGGGTTTCACCTTGGCAATATTTTATACCAAAAGAAGGAAAGTTGCCATTAGGAGGTGCAGACTTGGGGGGGGAAGGGTCAGATAAAGCCATTATTTAAGGTACAGTGTGCTGAGCATAAATGTTGATCTAGTGAGAACTAATGTTGATTAAATTTGGTGTTTTAGGTCACTGTTAATACTGTACCACTTAATGGATTGCCATGGAAAATCATAAACAAGAAAAACCACAGGAAGAACAGCATGATTCTTTAATTATGCAAGGAGTAAGAGGGTCACCTATTTTTCCTAATCAAGATTGCTAGCAGCTAGAGAAAATGTGAGTTGTTTAATATGTAAGTAATCTAACTCTCCTTTTAAAAATATTCCCTGCTAATGCCTAGTGCGTGGCACAAATACTCAGCAGGCCAGTGGGGGCAGGGCAAATGCTGCTAATTCTTGTAAGAGTTTCACTGCCATGGGGAGTGTAACCAGTAACAGCAGGACATGGAGACCCTGCTTCAGCACCCACCAACACTTTTGACATATTCTCTATTACTTTATGAATTAATAATGATCCAGTCAGATCTGCACTGGCCTCTTAGGATTTGAGCCAGCTTGTCAAAGTCACTGCCATGTTCTGGGTAAACCTATGGAGTTTGCACCTCAGCTCATGATCAGAGATGAGGAAGGGCATGGAGAAGTCTGTATGCCACTCATTCAGCCTGTCAGTGGTTGAGTGGTCCCTCGGAGCCTGCTGTGATACGACACAGATTCAAGCAAGCCTTGGCTGCACTGTAAGCCTGAGACAAGCTCCCTGTATTCCTGTTTGTATGAGCCTTTTGAAACAGAATTGCAACAACAGCAAGAATGAGTGATGGGGGCCTTGTGTCCAATGGAAAGGCCTGCAATGTGTGCCGTGATGAAGATAAACAGATTCTTTAAACATAGGACGAATTTGCCACGAAGTTAAAGTTTCAGTGGTTGTGCAAACCTCTGCTTTCTTTTTTGATTGATGGACTGGTCTCTTTCTGACTACACCACACTGCCAATCTGGGTCATTCCTAGGACTCAGAATAATTTTGGGTTAGTACTAGCTACCTAAAGAACAAAAGACTTGTATGTAGTTTTAGATGCTCTTTTACTCCATGGAGTTTTGTAGCAGTCTTTCTTCTCCCTGCCTTATCTCTGAGTTTTGATGAGAATAGACACGTCATAGTTTCTTCATCAGGTGCTTTTCCAAGTATTAAGACTGATGTAAATTTCAGGGATTTTGAATGCAAACTAGACTTTAACTACAATTGAATTTTAAGCTTCTCTTTCCGTGAGATTTCCTGTTATGCTTACATAGTAACACAGCAACCAAGGGAAAAAAGTGATGTACCAAAGCTGCTCTTCTCTTCCATGTAGCCAACTCTTGATTTTTATGGCTCTGGCAGCAACAAAGAGCCAAATAGCAGAAGGAATACCCAGTTTGTAAGAACATGTTTGAAAGGAAGAATTCCATATAGCTAGTTAATCCCAGAGGGCTGAAGTAACAATCCGTTGCAACGGATCCTTCAGTCTCTTGAAAAGTTTGTGAGCCCAAGTTAATATCCTGGGGAAATCCTTCACACTTGGGATTTGTATGGTAACTTGAAACCAGGCAAATTGCACATTGGATTTAATTGATCATAACTCTTGTAGGGCCATGCCTATTAGCACATCTCTTCCCTGTGACTTTTCTTCCCTAGCTCCATGAGGTTAGTCTGGAGGCAAAAGCCTAAGGGGCAAAGACTGCCATTTTCATCCAGGCCCATCAGATCTTTTTTTTTTTTTAACTTACATAATTTAACAGTTGCTTTTTAGTTTTTTCTTAATTTCTTACATATGTTCTTCAACTTGACATATTAGAAGGTCAGAGACAGAGCTCTGACAATCTTTGCTCCTCTGCTCCAACACGCAAGTTAAATGTTCCAACAGAACCCTTGCCTTGGGGAATAGAAAGAGAATATGGCCATAACTCCTTTTTGAAAGTTGCATCAGCTCCTAATGTAAGGCCGGACAAGACTCACAGCTACTCAAACCCCACTGTCTCACAAGTATCACTACTTCATTTTTCAAGATCTCAGAGGCTTTCTCTTGATGTTACTCAGCATTTGGCAGCTAAATATTATGACTGTTGCTGCAGGCTGATTTTAATCCCTTCAAAAGATGTGGCTGACTAAGGCATATCACAGCTCTGATTGTTCACGAAGCCGGTTATAACAGAGCCGCAACATCTTTTCACACACGGGTGTTAAAGGGGACAAGTATTTCGCAGGGAATGCTCTAAAAGACAGGTATGGGCTTTGTCCCCCATTTACCCATGGAAACAAGCACTGTAGACTTCCACAGACATTCACAAACTCCAGAGCTGAGAACTCAAGCATGTAGTTGTTTTGAACATAAACTGACAAGAAAAAAATAGTCTTAGCATGGTTTTTGAGAAATACCTGCTATTGCCTTAACACCATGTCTCATGACATTGACAAAAGAGTCATATAGTAATTATCCAATTTTAATTTTTGAATTAAGTTGTAGGGGAACAGGGAAATTATGGCTTTGTTCATGCACTAGCAGTTATCTTCTGTTTACCACTACTTGTGGTGGCACCGCCACAACTACTCAGAATATCCCTGAGTTATTTGTTATATCTGTCCTCCAAATGTGTTAAAACTAGGACAACATTGCACTGAAATTTGCATGCAGACAATTTGGTTGCATTGTGCTAACTCAAGGCATGACTATGGACAGGTTAAAATACAAGAAGTGTGGCAAATAGGAAGTGTGAAATTGAAACAGGAATAAATGCCAGTTTCACTCAGAAGTGTGCTGCTAATAAACACAGTCTGTTAAAAAGTGCTATGCATAACTTCCAAATGTATTCTCCAAATTCTATAAATTTGCAGAAAACAAACTGATTTAAACATCCAATTAAAATTTCAGTTCTTCCATTTGTGACACATCACTTTCAGACACGACAGTGTTTGAAGATAAATAAAATTCTGCCTTTGGTGTTAAGCCAAAAGCACTAAAGAAAGAACTGTTGGAAATGTGTTAGAGTTTTTAAATTTGCTATTGGTTTCCTAACTGGGAATTAGTAATATCTTTTAAATTATTATGTCACTATTTGACTTCATTAGAAAACATGCATGAGTTAGATTAAAATTGATCTTAAATTACAATCACTTGTTCAGAAAGTGTTCTAAAACTGATGAGCTGTGAAACTTTCTGCATACTGTGTCATTTCCAAACCACTGCAAAACAAACTGTAACTCTGAGTTGATTGTTCCAGACTTCACCAATTAAAAATGTTGGGTGATGCTAATTCTTGTATAGGTTAGACTGCTCTCTCTAAGTTTGTGCACTGTGAAAAGTGTTGGAAATGGGAAGAAAATTAATCTAAAAAGATATTTGAAAGGTCAGACCATGTTATGCTCGAGTTAAACCAAACTATGTAAGGGATTAAGCATAGGCTTTTTGTGCTGAAAGAGTTTTGGACTAGGTTTTGGAATTATTCCTCTTTTCTTTGCTGTGGTAGCTCACCATCTGCAGTCTCTCCAAATGGCTCCAACAGCAGGGTACAGAAAATACACGACTTTCTCAATGAGAAGGTGACCTTTCTCCTCTGGGCACAGTGAGTTAGCTCAGGTCACTGTTATAAATGCATGCTTTGCTAGAAACGCTGCTGGAATCACTATGGATTGAATAGTGACTGTGTTACATTTGTCTTTTTGTTTTGGAATTTTAATTTAAATTTCAACCAGTTGCAAATAAACCCTGCTGGCACTCAAATACAACAACTAAAAGATAAAACAGTAATGGAGAAATTGTTTGGATGGAAGGTCAGATAAACAGTCTCAGTCGTCTGAACATAGGTGTTTATTAGACACATCTGCCAGTTGGAACTTTCTCTGAATTTTATTGGTTCTTTGGTTGCTGTAAAACAATCGCCTTTATAGAGACATCATTGATCCTGGAAGAGATTGATTCTCCTTGGGCTGATATGACTCGTGAGTTTTTTTCTTTTTTTTCCATTTATACATGAGCACAATCTAGGCTGCATTCTAAAAGTCTTGTAGATAAGAAAATCACCTGTCTGATTTGTAAAACACATTGAGTAGTGGTGTAGAATGAGCTTAGTGGAAACTTGTCCTGCTATAAAGAGCCAAGTCCGTTCATTTTTACTTTTTACTGGGAGTTGTGCTGCCCTTTGGGCAAAATTCTTTCCACACAAGCACTGGGGAAGGTGGTAGTGGTAGGTGAGGGAGTGGATGGAAATCCTAAATACTAATAGAGCTTCTTAGTTGCCATGGAAAAAGGATATAGACAGACTGAGAGATATAGCAACTTAATTTGCTCCTTGTTCACTAAAGATTAAATTTTTGATTTTCCTGTAATGATACCATGATGAATAGAGCACTGACAACACCTTAAAATTTGTTCGTCACCAGCTGTAGTTCTTCAGGGTGAGCGGCACGCTTCTGCCAACAGTGACTTTAACAGGGCACCATCCCACTGATTTCAGGGGTTTCTGTCGAGTGCCCTGGGTCACTGATAACCTGACCAGCCTTCCTGGGGCCTCCCACCCCAGGAGCAGGATTTAAACTCAGCCCTGAGCTGCCAGTGTCTGCTTAAGTAGTGCTTCCAACTGCTCTCTACCTTAGGCACAGCTTGTCCTTGCCCATGGACTCTGGCCCACACATGGGATTCCTTGTTTGGTGGTAGAGCTGTCCTGTCACTGTGGGTGTGTCTGGAAATCTCTAGACTGTGTCTGACACATTGACCAGCAAGCCTGGCCTCAGACTTGCCCCATCACCTTGAACCCACCTGATGGATGGAGATCCTGGTTAAAGCTGGCTGCTATCTCCAGAGCTGCCCTGCTGTCTGTATCAGGTGCTGTGGGATGGGCCCTGCTGCCACCCCCAGTTCCCCTCTGCACCTTGTCTGGGCTCACACTTCTGTCTTCAGACCTCATATCTTCTTCTGCTCAGTTAGTTCATCTACATATAATCCCACATTCATTTGAAATCAAGATCTCAGAAAAGATGTTCTTAAGCTCTTTTCAGTTTAGGAACACAAAGAACGATTTAGCATATATAAATTGCAGAAGACAGATGCAGAATATTGATGACAAAGACAGAAGAAAATTTTTTACATTTTAAAACTAAAATGTTAGTAGTAACAATTTCTGCATATCGAATTGCTTTAATTCCTATGCTCCTTTGGTAGCTCTGTTGGATTTAGAGTATTTTATTTCTCATATTGGCACACTGAGTTTCTTCTAGTTTCTCCTAACCCTAGTATCTGTTTCTAATTTGATTTTCAGAACACTTATGTGTCTGTATAGCTAAAAATAATAATGTATCCAAATATAAATGGGATCACTAGAGGCTGAAATATACTTTTATCCATCTAATCTTGCTTCAATATCTAGAGAAACACAAGGCAGAAATACCACTGCATGAGTCCTTAAGTATAGTGCAAGCTAAATTGAAGATAATTTTGCTCCTAAGGAATGCATTCACAACAGAGATACAATTTGGCTATTAAAATAGAGGGTATTTGGATCAGGGCTGTAATTTGGCTTGTTTTAAAGATGTTGAAAGGTGTGTTACTTTAGGCAGGGTAGACAAGACGTTATTTATAACTAAAGAACTAAAACAAGTTGTGTGTGCATAAATATATATTACTTTTTAACAAGTGTAATTATGTTTATGTGACTTTCTGCCAGAATTCAGGGTTATACTGAACAGGGCTGGAAGTATAAACTAGCTGGAGCTGAAAGAGTACTTGTGAGAAGATAGACTCCACAAAATGCCAAGGGTCCTTGAGGACAATGAAGCAATGATAAAAATTGTGATTTGTTTTTGTAGCCTCTGCTGGTCTGGTGAGGTTTATTCATCCTAGACATGCAGCTAAGATCAAAGGGAACCTTTAAAATGCTGGCATAAGGAAGAGGAAAGATTGAGAAATTTGCCAGGGGCTGCCCCATGAGCCTTTCTGAGGTCTGATGGGAATGCCAAGATAAATGAGAATGACATCGAGTGAAGCAAACTGTCTTTGCCCATGGCTGAGATGGAGATAACTGGGTTGAATAAGAGCTACTAGTACTTTCAAGGCAAGGTTAAAGTTTAGGAAAGGGTCAGTGTGCAGCATATCAATAAATACCACAGGATGTCAAGGCATAGTTGAACTAAGTAGTAAAGCATTTTTGTGTCAGGATGATTCCCCCTGCGTAGTGATCACTCCATTGTAATTTTCTTGTATAACGAGTATGAATTTTCACTGTTTGTCTTACTTTATAATTTTTAATTGACTCAGACTTCTATCCAGAGTACCGTTTCTTTCTAAGCACAGAGAAAATTTATCACCTAAAGGTGGTGTAACTTCTTTCTTAAAAGCTTTTTTAGGCTGGATTACACAGGTATTTGTGAGGAATGACATATGTATAATTGAGTATTTCTTTATGTCCACTTTGAAAATTGTGATTCTAGATACATTTGAAGTTAGAGCTATGGATACATTTTTGAATTAAATTTTTAACTTCCTAAGAATCCTTGTTTTGATAGCTTAAATAACATTTAAATTGGAGAAGTAATTTCAAGCAGTTGCCTCCTTGCCACAATGAATTTGGCTCAGCATCCTGAGTGCAGCTCTCTGCATTGTCTCTGCATGAGGAAACAGAAGTGTGGGTTTCCAAAGTTGCTGGAACTTGGCAGTCTGTTTTGTGCTGAATTCCTGTGGCATGTGGAGACAGATGACAATGCATGTGGACAGAAACAAACAAACCCCAGCCATACTACAGTCAGTATTTCTTTTTAGACTATAAGGCTTCCTGTGTTAAGTGTTTGGTATTCCTAATTGGTGTCATACCCTTCTGATGTTTGTGGATTATGTTATTCCTCCCCATATCCACTAGAAACCACCAAACCATCTGCAAGTTGTTGTATTTGCATGTGCTTGAACCCTAGCTCTGGGATTTTTATTGACTGGCTGGTCCTGTTTTCTGCATGACGAAACAATGCGATGCAAGACTGGCTGAGGCAAATGCAGGCATGTACAGAGGCTTGTGGAAGGGTACCTGAAACTCCACTGGGAGATGGCCAGGATTTTGTAAGGCCATCCCTTTGTGAGCACCACACAACCCTTTTTGCAGCAACCCTGCTAGCTGCCCTACAGCCCCCGGAGGAGGTTCTGGTGGGGAGGAGAAACTGTAATCCACCCATCCTCCTCACCATGGTGTTGCACCTGGATCCATGAAATAAGCATCACATAGCATTAGAGGGGTTTTCAGCCAATGTTCAGCTCTGCAGAGCTACTGCAAACTGGTGGTGGCTGTGGAAGGTCAGGCCATCAAGATCGCTGGCTGGAGATGTGTGGTGGGTTGACTGTGTACTACAGGCAAATGCCCACCTAGCTGCCCCCTCACTCTCCTTGTCAACAGGGCAGGGTGAGAGGGAAAAATTAGAATCTTGGAGGCTGAGACAAAAATCAGATCACTTACCAACTACAATTACAGCAAAAACAGATTCAGTTAAGGGAAAATTAATTTGTTGCCAGTTAAATTAGATTTGGGTGGTCACAAACACGGGAAATGAAATAACACAGTGAGCAATGTAGAGGGGATGGGGGGTTGTGGTCACTTCATCACACCCCCTAACTGCTGCTCCTTCCTCCTCACGCTTCTCCCTGCTCCTGCATGGACTCTCTTCATGCTGGGGTTTCCTTCAGGGAATCTCCACCTGCTCCAGTGTGGGCTCCTCACTGGGCTCTGTGTCCTTCGGGTGCCTGGACAACCTTCTTGTCTTTCCCTCCTTCTCTGACCTTGGTGGTTGCAGGGCTTTTTTTTACATTTTTTTCTTGCTGCCTGGCAGAGTTTTGCCCTTTCTTAAACGTTGGTTTGGTTTTGGTTTTTTTCCAGAGGCACCACCAGGTTTCCCTGAGGGCTCAACAGTGCCCAGCTGTGGGGCTGTTGTGGAGCCAGACGGAATCAGCCCCAGCCTCCACTCACAGTGGCCATTCCCACTGCCCGTGCCCACCACAGACACCTGATCCAAGGTGGGTGACAGGGCACTCTGGGGCACATGGACCTGCCCAGCCCACCGTGGGGTCAGTGTCCTGTGGGAGCCCTGCTCCTTCATGCAGGTTCTGGCTGGGAAATGTTGGCAGCTCTTTGGGGTTTAGTGAGCTAGTCCCTGTTGCCCTTTGAGAGTCAGTGAAGCTCCAGCTTCTCAGTAATAAAAGTAAAGTCCTCTTTGATCAAAAGCTGGGTTCTTCATGAAGAAAGGCTTGTGTTGCTGTGGTCCAACATGGTCTTGGTGGCAGGTTTGTTTGTTTGTTTGTTTGTTTTCCCCAGGTGCCTTGAGTGAGAGTGTTGGTCATGGCTCTTGTTGTTCTGGAAGACTCGGATCACCTGATCATTATTAGTCTTAATTGCTTGCTGCTGACTTCAATCACACAAATCAATTGGGTGAGTACATAAGCAGCTGCAGGATAATAATAATAATAATAATAATAATAATAATGTGTGAGGGGCTGGGGGAAGGATGGTTTTGGCTTGTGAGAAGAATTAAGGGCTGGAGCACTGAGGATGCTGTAAGAAGATGTTGAGACAGCCTTGTCAAAATTACTGAGGAGACTTGCTGTGAGACTTGCTGTGAGTACTGGAGCTGATTTTAGTGACTTCTGGAGTTGTGGCTGTGATATGTATGTGTTAGGGCTTTTTGAAGCTGTCTGATGTAAACTGGAGTGTTTAATGAAAGCGTTTTGGAGTGTTATTTTTTGAGTGTTTTTATGAAACCTAATTGATTTTGTTACAGATTAAGATTGTATTTTTGTGTTTGGTATGTGAGTTGTTTTCTACAACCGTTTCTTTATAAAAAGCTTTTGTGTGTTTATTAGAATTTTGCCTTCAACTTTTAATGCTCTATTTATGTTGTAATAAAATATTGCTAGAATTGAAAAGGTAATGGGGATGTAGTCTGATGAGTTCTTAATGGATATTCTTTACAAAATTAATGAAGTCTTTAAGTAAAAAAATTATTTGCTTAGTAGTGTTTTAAAGGGAATTTTAATAAATATCAATTTGAGCATTTTTTCAGTGTTTCCACAGAATATTTGAACTAGTTTATTAAGTGTAAAGGATCTCTGAAATAATTTACAAGTATTATTTAATGAGTTTACATGGGGTTTCTTTGTGCTTGATAACTTCAGACAGTTTTGGTAGGTCTGGCCATTTTGCAACTTGAATGAAACGTTGGCACCTTTTCTTAAATACGAATACATACATATATATATATGTACTGATCTAAAGTTATTAGTATTTGTTCATTAGCTGTACTGAATGGGATTATTACAACTTTTGTGACTGTTTTGGGGTGCAAATGTTTGAGTCAAATCAACAGCAGTTAAAATGATGGAAGCTGGAAATAAGGTAGGAGAGAAATAATAGTTGGGGAGTTCACATTAAGGTACTCAGTACAGGAATATACCAGTGCTTGGAAAAAAAAAGGTGCAGGAAAAGGTTTCTACTGTGCACTTGCTTTCAGCTTGGCCTGCAGCAGGGATGTGGGACAGCCACGGCAGAGAGCACCAGTGTGAAACTCGAGGCACTGGAGGGCTCTGGGTAGTGCCAGGAGCTGGCAGGAACTTGCTGGGGCCAGCTGCTTTTGGCACTGAGGGGCTGCAGCAAGCTGCTCCTGGAGAAGCAGAGGCCCTCTGCCTGGAGCATGCTCTCAAGCCAAGTGGTCTTTTTGTTCCTGAGCTTCTTGCTGTTATTTTCCACTGAGCCCTGGCTGAGAGGAAGGCTCTCTGCAGTGAGCTGTTGAGCAGCCAGGCTGTTGGCGCTGTGGCTCTGGTGAGTCCTGCTGTGTCACTTCACTGCCCTCTTGGCAGATCCAAGCTCTCTTGCTGAGCTGTCTGGACCTCAGAATTTAGGGGCATCTTCAGTCTCATTTTTCCACTCCTTCTCTCAGCTTCCCCTGCAGATCCCTGCACAGTTTTTGAAGCTCTGAAAAGCAAAACATTGCATCATTCAATACAATGTCCACAAGAGAACTGAAAGCAGCAGATGGTTATTCTTTCCAATTTCCAGCACAGATTAAGAAAAAAAATATCTTTTATTTGAGCTACTGTCTCTTTGGACTTTTTCCAGTATTGAGACTAAAGATTTTGGGTTTTAATACCTCTTCTCTTACAGCTTGTATTTGAAAGAAAATTTTTCCCTTGTGTCTTTATATGGTATGCATTCATATGCTTGTGCGTGGCTGTTCAGGAGGGCTTGGCGCTGAGAAGGGCAGCAGGGCTGGGGGAAAGCTTGCTAAGTGTGAGGGGAAGTGTAAGAAGGGCTCAGTTTGTGTTAATGAGATTGACAACAGTGTAGGTATCTATTTTGAAGAATTCATTAATTTTTTTTTTTGTGTATTAAGGAAATCAGAGGATTGGTTGTTTAGAATTAAGAAAGAGGACGAAAAGATAAAGAACAAAATAGTTTGCCAGAGCAGCTCCCCTGAGGTACAGAAAAAGCACAGTGGTCTAGTCTAGAGCAAGTGGCAAGACAGCTCTGCTTTGCAATGTCATCACCGTTATACAACACTATTTCTTAAAATTCCATTTTATGTCTTGGGCAAATATGGTAAAATACAGTTCTGCAAGAAATTGTTTGAACAGAAGGGGTTAAGTGTCTGCCTCTTGTTCCTACCACATAAATACCTCTCTATTTTTGTGAATTCTCATGTGACTGCAAATCACTGTTATAACTTGTTCCCCCAAAATAATCTCTTCTGTTTATTAATGTGTTGTGCAACATGAAACATCCTCTTAGAATGCTATGAAATACACTGCTTACGGTGCTGTGATGTGTGTTTCATACCGTGGAAGGGTGCTGTGCTATGAAATGCTCCTCCCCAGCCCCAATGTGCAGTGGAACCTGTCCCAGGATGCACAAACCAGCGTTTCCTAGGTTTTAGACTGCCTCTGGCTCTTTTGTCTGAGAGCTGGAGTAGTAGTTGAAGTCTTCCCATCAGCTTGTGAGTCCCTATCCTCGTTGACCTGTGTATTGTGGTTCTCATCTGGGAGGGGGTTCTATTTGTGCCCTCTAATATTGCCCAGCAGCTTCATTGCTGCCAGAAGTCTGCCTGTCTTGTTTTGATTTGTTCCTGGCTGTCTTAGAAGTATCATTCTATTTTTTTGATCTGGAGAGCCTTTTCTGTGACCCCTTTCAGCCACTCCACCACTCCATTAGCAGTAGCATGGTATGGGCTCCTGTTTTGTTATTTTTCTGAAAGGTTGCTTTTTTTCAACCTCACAGGATAAAGAAGAGTGTTTCAGCCTGACTCTAGCTGAACATGGGAGTGCTGCAGTGCCGTGGTGATCACTGTGGTTATAAACAATTGCAAATGGATTTCTCCTGCCTGGGTCACTGTGGCTGTATAGCAGCAGCCAGCCGAGAGACACTTGCACTCTGAGTCACTCATAGTGGGATGTGGAGTACTGCGACATGGTGGTAGCAGATATGGCTCTAAACCATCTCAGCTGATAGTTTGTGGTAATTTTATAAGCAGGGAATTTAATGTACTCCAAGAGGCGCTTGAGAGGCAATGTTGTGGCAGGCAATCTGCTTGGAGAGCTGTGTTCACACATAACTCAGTGGAATTACATTGAGATTTATGCCAACTCTTTTCCTCTCTTTGACCTCAGTGAGCTCCTTGAATCATAGTGAAGTCAGCTGTGACACTAGAAAATGCCCCTTTGTTTTTCTGTATTTCTGCAATTGGGCACAGTGTACAGAATATGTGCTGCACGATTTGAAGAGAAGTGTTCTGGCTTTTGATATGGCTTCAGCCTAACCTGTTGAAGGGGGATTATGTTGGTGCTTGCATAATTTGCAGAGGAGAAACTATGCAGATTTCTTCTGCCTTTCTCACAGAGGATATTATACTTGTTTGGATTGTTCACATAAGGAGAAGTAAGCATTTTGTGTGGAGGCCTTCTTCGTGAATTGCTTTAAAAAAGTTCTTTGGAATTTCTATGTGGAGACTAATTTCTGTGAAGAAAAAGTTCCCCATGTAGGAAGTTCTTGTTTTCTAAACCAAAGACAAAAAAAAATTAGCAGTGCCTTGAAGTAAGTTCAGGGAAAAACCAATAAGAGCAGCTTAATGATTTGTTCACAGCTGAGTCAGTGGGTAGCTGCTCTCAGCTGTGGGTTGGCTCTTTCCAAGGCCACACTAATACTTTAAACCTGAGGATTTTTGTTGCTTTGACTATGTGACTATTGACTTCTTAGTTTTTCATTCTCAGCAGCAGGGATTTTCTTGTCATTGAAATAATTTTGTGGGGGAAGAAGAAAAGCACAAGCAGCTTTCTTATTTCTAACATCTATTACATGCTCTTCAAAATGTTCCTGGCATTTCCCATAACCTCCAAACACCTTTGTTGGGTAGGTTGCTTCTGTGACCCTACCTCAAGGATAAACTTTTCTTGTGCTGTGAAGTCATAACTTAAAGGGATACAAATATCTGAATAATACAGCATTCTATTCTGAGTAATCCTAAATCATTGGACAATTTGGAAATTGTTATTGAAAGTTTTAGGCTGTTTTCCCAAATACTGAACAGGTCAAAAAGAAGTGGGAAGCAAATGGAAAGATGAAGAGTGTGGCTGTGTTCTTAGTTACTGATGTCAAGACGTGTCTCAATGTTTGGCTCACTAATAGCCTTTCTCTCTATGTGGAAGAGTATGTTATTTATTTAGTACATATTTATTATGGCTGCCTATTGAGAACAGCACTGAAATACCATATTTCATTTTGCTGTAAATGAGGGAAAGAAAGCCTTTCAACATGAGGTTTGTTATTAATTAGAGAATAGAGCTGTACAAATTATTTTATGAATTTTGGTTAGGAAAGTTGTTTTTAGTTAATGTACTGTTTGCCAGCCAGTCCCAGCTTCTGAAAACCCTCTTGTAACACAGTGGTCACTAATAAATAGGGTTTTTAACTGGCAATTTTAGATAGTTGTGTGAAAGAATTCAGAGTGCCTGGCTCAGTTTGTTTTCATTATGACTAGTCTTAGCTAACTAGGGTGGGATTGGACTTCTAAATGCAGTTGCTAGTTTTTGGTGCCTTGGTATTTGAAGCTTCTGCTGTTTACAGTATTGTCCTGTCCTTTTCCACCTTAAGCCCCAATGTCACCTAGGTTGCTCTGACAGGTGAATATCCTTTATTTTGATGAAATATATTAAAGATAAATTGTTTAGGAGCCCCCCTCCCCCAGGAATTCATTTTGCAATGCTTTCATTAGAAACTATGCTTGGATATATGTGGTATCATTTCCGATGCCTTCATGGAATATGAGGAATAGAAATGGTATTCCTAAAACCATCTTCATTTTATGTTAAATCTCAAACTTTATTTATTCACAGTGTGTCAGAAATATTTGGGTACTCCTGAAGGCTCTTTAAGAATTCAGGGAGTGTTCTGATTTTCACAAGCTGCATGAACCAGCCTGTGTCTGTCATGCTTTACCGTAGCAAATGAAAATTAAGAATACACTTATATTTAAAGAGACCTGGCTATTAACTTTCTGCTAGTTTCCATTGAAAGCTATATGGTTTTGTGACTTTCAAGAAGGGCAGTTTTGAGGTTGGGTGTGCAAGCTGGTGTTTAGAGATGGTTATTCCTGTGGCAGTTTGATATATTAGCAAGTAAATCATGTGGAGCCTGTGAACAGTAAACTGAAAAGAACTTGACCATCTCTGATTTCTTTTTTAATCTCAGATGCACTTAGGATACTTTCACATGAGAGCATCTACTGCCTCTGTAAATCCATTTTTTTAATGTGTCACCATTTCTGTAAGGAAAAGGTTTGTTCTTAAAACGGATTTTTTTTTCCCCCCAGCAAATGGTATCACTTGTTACCTGTCTGGTGCTAGATAATCAGCAGGCTTCGACAGCCCTTGTTCCCTTCCTTCAGCTGTGGAAGTGGGTGTATTGCCCACGCAGCAGTTTCCAGCTGCCCTGGGGAAGGCTGCAAGGCCCCTTGGCAGTGACCTTGGCTCAGGATGCGTGCAGCTGTGGGGCTAGTTGTCATTGCTCCAGGGTCATCTGATAAACCAGAACTCTGAGAGAGCAAGAGATGGTCTAAAGGATTGAAGGTCAAGGTTTTGTAAAGCTTAGGTGGGATATCTGCAGTGGGTGACTTTGCTTTCAGGGTAGGAGGTTGCAGAAAAGCGAACTGGCTTTAACGTCTGACCTGTCCAGGCTCCAGTGGGCAGCTGTTTCCTACAGCACCTGGATGTGTGAAGCAGCTTGAAGATGCCTGACTCCTGCAGCATGTTGGCTTTTAAAAGCAAATCATTATGTGTTCTGGGTACCACAGGCAGGAACACCACGAAAGAAATGCTCTGTAATGGTTTGAATACAGCAATCACTTGTTCAAGTACTTTATATTTAGGTCTTAATGAGAAAATGACTGCATGTTAAATCACATAAATCCACTAAGTGAGAAAACGATAATTTGAGGATTATCTTTGGAATGGATGTCTATTTTCTCAGTTGCAGAGATGCTTCCTGAAGTGGTATGTTCATAAAGAGTCAGGTTATAGGGAGTTTTTTTTCAACCTAGTCCACATTCAGCCATTTCAGCTGAACACTGTCACCGTTCATATTAAAAATTTTCTGATCTAGTCTGAAATGCCTGCCTGTGGGCAGTTAGTCCTCACAGCATCCCTACAGGTGCTTTTGCCAATAAGTGATTGCTTCCATGTGACAGGAGAATGGCTGTCCTTGTAGTTAAGGATAGTGACTGCCAGCTCTGATGTATAAGCTCAAGATCATGAATAAGTGCCTCCTGTTTCTATTTTATTTCCTCCTAATTTTATATTCCTGTTGATGGCTCTCATAATTTCAAAGGATTGTCCACCTTACACCCCCTGTACAAGTTTATTGCTGTGCACTAGCCTACTGATTACTTTCCTTCCTCACAATTTTATTCTATTGAGGGTATGAGTTTAAGGTATTTCTGAGTTTTAGAACATTTCACCAAAGGTTTACTTGTTTGCAACAAATCCTCCTTAGAGGCATGTCTGATAGCCTACATCTTAGGGAAGAGTTTAGAAATCTAGGCCTCCCACTGTGATTACTGTGAGGGTGTGGAATACAGTGGAACAGCTCAAACCTTGCCTTTTTGCCATAAAGTTATTGGTTTTGTAATGGATTTCTTAAAATCAATTGGGAGACAAGGTTTCATTTCTGTAAAAGACACTCTAGATTTTGTTTTGGAATCTGAATAAATTGAAAACCTCTGTATGTTTGAAATAAAAATTCTGGAATTTCTTGTTTTGGGGTAATAAAGATGTATGGCCAGGTTATAGATACCAGATGCTAAGTTCCGTTTGCTCTCTGTTGTAGCGGACTAGGGCTTTGATTTCAGATGTGTTTAACCTGGAGCATCATTGCTATCCAAAAGAGAGAAGCTTTCTGGAATTTCTGTCAGAATGCCAACAGGACTCAGAAGCAGAAGGTGCAGAATTCTGCAGGCTGTGCTTGTGTGACGGCTAAAAGCTCTGCTGGGGTGTCTTGGGGCTAGGAAGTGGAAGAGGAGGCTGGCCTCTGTAGAACACAGCAGACAGCACAGCAGCACTGAGGGAGGGCAGCCTTTGGCCCCACCTGGGCATGGGCTGCTCCAGGACTGTGCTGGCAGTGGCCCCCAACTCCTCGTGCCAGCCAGAGCTCCCTGTGGAGTGATGGCCTTGGCCAAGTTCACAATACCTGGGCTTGGAGGCTCTATACTTACGTAGAGTCTCTATATTTGAAGATAGTTGAATTTTACTATACAGTTTATGTTAAAGTTAACTGGATGCAATTGCTGAATCAGGTTATACCAGCCTTGCCAGACGCTGGCTGAAAATGATGGGACTTAAACAGTGATACAATAAGTGACGAGGCTTGTCACCTCAGTTTAGAATGATAAACCAAAAAAGCAATCTGTGTTTTACAATATGCTGGTACTTTTTTTTTTTCTTTTACCGCTGAAAATGTTGTCCTTATTGGCTATCAAATGAAACTGTAGTTGATAAGAAGCCATTAGGTTTGGGTTCCCATCTTCAAGTCTAGTTTCTTTTAATAAAGAGGAAATCAACAGCACATATGCTAACAGTATTTTTAGGAATTATTTGTAAGGAATGTATGTAATTCTTTGGGAATTGAAGGAAAAAATCGTGAAGTCACAATAGCTCTGATTGTTGTCTTAGAGCAAAATAAAAAAAGCAGGGGGGGTATGAAGCTCCTGTGGAGATAATTGAAGCTGAAACATTTCTTGTGCTCTTGAGATGAGCTGCAGAAAGCAAATTATATGAAAAAAAACAAAGGGGGAAATGTCATGTGTCAGCTCGCCTCATTTTCTTCTTGGCTGCATGCCCAGTCTCTAAACTCATACTGAGCTTTGCCATGGCAACAACATCACTGAGGTGTTTTCCAGTCCAGAGTGTACTTCTTGTTGCAGGTTTAGGGAGCAGAGATTTGGAAACTGTCTGTAATCTTCTACTTCACTAAACATGAGCCTTTGGAGGAACTGGGTATTCTATGTGACTAGAAAGATTAAAAAAGAAAAAAAAATTCTTTCAAAAAAAGCAAATGGAACCAACTCTGCATTAAAATTGCTTTACACTTCTTCCTATGGGGAAAAAACTACAGACATGCTATGTTTGGAAAGGAGTGGAAACAAGACCAAGCTGTGGGTTCTCTGATATTCCCTGCTGAAGAGAACCACAGCAAAGCATTGGTTAGAGCAACAGACTGAGGATCAAAAGGGTGACAGAAATCCAGTAAGAGAACAGCTGGTACTAAGGAATTTAAAGCTATTTAGACACATGGATTTTCTATGGACAGAGAATTGTATAATCTTAACCTGGATTCTTACACTGAATCATTTTATAAAACCTGGGAAGAAAAACTTTGAAGAGGCAAGGATAGAGCTCCTACCTGCAAATGAATTCATGCTGAAGCTATAATATAGAAATACTCCTTTTTGCTGCTGTGTCAATTCTTTGAGAAACAGCATTAGAAAGGAGTTATTTCAATATCCAATGTCCTGAAATTTTGTAGGAACAGGTAAAAGTTTCCTTTGTTCTCAATTTCAACACTGTTTTGGTGACAAATGCAAAACACAACGTTGTGCCAGTTGCTCTGAGGAAAATCAACTGTCCTCTTCTCTCCTTTCCCCCCTCTTAGCAGTTGTGTAATTGCAATCATTCAAGGAAATATTTAGTGAGCTGAGTTAGGCAATGAAAGGATGAGAAAAAATAAATGCTTTTTTATCAAGAGGACCATCTCCTTATGTGGTTTGCAATACACTCACAAATAGTTGTATCTCCATGAATGAGACAGGACTGGTTCATCAAGGCTGAGCCTAAGAATTTCTCAGATCACAGAGCAGCATGGAAGGGAGGGAAGGATGCACCACCAGAAAAAGATTATTTTTTTCAGGAACAAAAATGTATTCGGTGTTTGCAGTGGAATGTGATTGCATATTTTGTTCAACGAGTACATATTGTGTTGAAATAGAAATTCTTTGTTAATTTTGAAGTACACGTCCTTGGTAAAAAGGAAGTGCTTTTTCTTGTCTCAGAGTACTGTGCTTCAGTGTAACTGAGTGTTTCTACTTCTGACACAGCAGCTATAATATAGACTATAGAAGAAAATATTTGTTAGTTCTACTGTTTACCTGAAAGACAGATCTGTTTTAAGAGCTCTGGATATGGACATGAAAAAATCTGTGGAAAATCTGTCTTTGAGTTGTCATGTGCCTAAAATGTACCCAAAGGTAATAATGCATGATGTGTCTTTGAGAACCTGTGTTCTCAAGGGCAAAACAAACAATAAAGACTTGTTAATCACTTTATGATTCACTGGTAAATACTGCTGTTTAAAAGCTAGGTATGCTGGTATGACTCATTAAATTAACAATTTATTCAAGCACAAAGCTATGTCATTCTATAATAGGCTTTTTTTCTAAGACTCCATGAGTAACTGAGTTAAAATTATCTTTTGACATTATCAAAACTTATTTGAAATATTCTTCTTCTTTATCTTGATTGACATAGATGCTAATCTCGTTTCTTGACCAGGGCTACCAGCCGGGGAGATTGACTTATTCACGGCCGAGCAGTGGAATGGCTGTGTCTGTTGGAGGGCAGATGCACTCTCCTGTGCCCAGCTCTGTCTTGTTTCTGATGTTCCCTCTTAAATCCTGTCAGACAGTGTCACATTTCCCAGCCAAAACTCTTCTTTGGAAAGGAACCCAAGCATTTGTGCCAAGAGATGATGGGAAATGACAGATATACCTCAAAGTTTACTGGTTTTTAACACAGAGACAGATTTTCACTCAAGACCATGTAAATGCATTTTAGTAAGCTTGTAGATTCCAGACATCATCACCCTATTAGCTGTTAGTGCTGAGGCAGCTTGTAGAGGTGCTGTTGGGGATTAGGGCTTCAAATTATGTAGCAAATACAATTTTAAATGTGGCATATACAGCCAGTAGTTCAGACTGACCTTTCCAGGTAGCAGCTTCAAATCTAAGCTCAAGTTCCCTTAGAACTGCAGTAGCATTAAAAAACCCACTCCCTCCAAACCCCCCATGTTTCTTACCTGTGTGTGCTTGTGTGCACTTCAAAAGTACAGTTCTACACAAGGTATTAAGAGCAATACTGCATGTTTAAAACTGTTCTCTTTCTTACATTTAGAGTTTCATTCTTGCTTTACTAGTTTCTTTGCAAGTTTGAGTGAGCGAGCTCCAGAGGAATCACAGACATGTGTTCACAGTAATAAAGCATAATATAATTGGTGTGGCCACAGCAGAATGAGACAGTGTCAGAGCCAGGAAGCCTGGATTGATGGCAGATCTTAGCCTAGGTGCAGTAGAATAATATAGGACTTTATGATGCTTCACTGTACAATTCATATGTTTCAAGAGTGCTTCTGCTGGTTTAGATATCTCCATACTGCCCTTCATTTTGTGATAGGCATGCAAATACAGTAGTCTGAGGTATTACTTTGTATATATTTCAGTCTATGATACAGATAGTTCTACCAAGGAGCAAAAATATAAAATTTTGTATTTTGGTGTTGCTTCTTCCTGGAGGGGAAAAAAAAGTTGTCATTTTAGCATGTAAAGTTTTACCAATATTATTGAATTAAGACAGGGGAAAAAAGACAGTTTTGTTTTATAGTTACTCTGGAGCTAAATGAAGGATGTGGAAAGGGCCAAATGGTGAATGGAAGAAATGCTTTCTTTGAATGTGAGATCATTCTACTTTGGTCACTTCTTTTTTTTTAAACTTATGCAGTCAAAAGTTAGCCAATCAGGTCGATGCCAAAGCATCTAATTAAACAGTTTATTTTCCATAACTACTAAGCTACTAAGGCCAATAAGAGCAGATGGTTCTCAGCACTTCAGAAGTTCAGGCTTCTTCTTTCAAGTCCTCAGTGCAATTGAAGATGACTAGCTTTATAGCCTACACTTGAAAATACTCATCTTGCCTATTAAATACTGTTTTTAATCTATTTTGCAGAGCATGGCCCACGAAATGTCTAATGTACTTTTCTGCATGAAGGGACTCAGTGTCAGTACAGAACCTTTTTATAGCTCTGTGCTGTTTCTTTGGCATTGTTTCCCGTGAGGATGGGTATGTGCTCAGCCAACACTTACTAATGATAGATGATTGTTGAGTAAGCCCTCAACAGTGAGTACTCTGAGTGCTCTGGTGGTGTCACTTGTGTGATGCTCATCAGTTGGTGACACTGAGTTATAGCAGGGTATCAATGAGACTGAGGCTGGCACCTCAGAGAGAACAGCAAGAAGCTGTGGGAAGGATTGAGCAACACAGGTTTCAGGGTGCTGGAATGGCTGGTAAGGGAAACAAGGAGTTGGGGTAGTAGTTGCAATCAATTTCAAGGCAATCAGATCTATTATGTAGCTATTTTTTTTCTGCCCACAAAGAAGAAGAAAAAAAATCATGAGATGCTGTGGGTAATGTTCTAATGTTCCACCCTTGGTTCTGATGCATTTCCTATTTACTGTTAATATCCCTTCTGTCATGACCCTGTGTTGGCTTGGAAGATTTCTCCCTATCTCTGTACTGCTGCAGTGATATTAGTTCCACATTCACAGAGCCCAGGGATTCAGGTGTGCTGATGTAGGGAGGAGCAGTGGACAAATTGCCACCTTATATTGCTTCAGGTGGAAAAAATTCTGCATCACATTGGAATCTGAAATAGTATTTTTAAATTAAGCAGAAGGGAAGTGAATTTGTAGCATGGATACCTTTGACTGTAATGCATCCTGAAAATATAAAGTTGTGAGTTTTTAATATTTCCTTGATATGTTGTCAATCTCTTGTTAGTTATAAATGTTGTCCAACGTTTGGGTCACGCATAAGGAATCACAAATTTGGCATTGTTGTATCCATTGCTGTATCAAGTGAGACAGAACAAGTTGGAAATTTTGTGGTTTTTTTCCCTCTTGTTCAGCTGTTTGAATACTTTTCATTGTTTTCCTTGCAACAAACGAGAGGGAATTGTGGCAAAAGCCTCCTAAGATCTAGCATTTGCCATCATCTCAACAATTCTTTTAAAAGGATTATTGAAACTTATAGCAAAGTCCTATGAGACCCAGGACTGTTCTATGGAGACAGGTCACCTCATAAATGCTTAGCACCGCATACAATGCATTTTATGAAGATGTCTAATTTGCACCAAGTAGCCCAACAAGAGTGGATTGCAGCTGTCCGTTGCTTGCCAGTAAAAGAGGCCCCTGGCCTCTAGTCATTCCTTTTTATATCCCTAAAGGATGCATTCCTTTCTTAACAACAATTTTATGCCTTTTGAATAATAAAAGGCCTGCACTGGGCTGGTATTTTCAGGAGAATTGCTTTGGTCTGTTTTGAAAAAGGACAAGAGTCACTGTCTTAGTGTGAAAAATTGCCTAAGAAAAGTTCTTTATTTTTATATTTATTCATTTATTTTAATGATTTGCAGTTTCAGGGAAGTGTATCAATTTCTTCCTTGTCTATTTCCTCTCTTCAGCCCAAGACAGAAGACAAAATTCAGTTTTCAGTGTGGATGACTTCCTAATTGTTTTCTCAAGCTTGTGCTGTTTAGGATGGATCTCCAGTAAGATTGTGAATGGCACACGTTATCTGGGCCATGATGGGGGTTTTGCTTTAGCTCTGGCTTCTGCTCAGTAGTTGCATTCTATTATTTTATACGTGCTGCATATTCCTTCAAGCTAATAAAGCAGCTCTTTGCTATGCATGACCTGCTCTGTGGTGTGACTGACTGATAACTGCAGCATTTTAAACCTGGCACTACATTATTAGACTTGCTGCCGGGTCCTGATTATTTGTCAGAAATATTTCTTGCCTCTGGAACTTCAGATGGATGGGAAGTAATTTTATAGGGTCATTGCAAACTTGTGGGATGCAAAGTGCTGGGATCCATCACAGCCAAGGCATTACCTACCAAACTTATGGATGTGGAGATATGTGCTCCTATGAACCCCCACCCAAAAAAAATGCATTCCCTGTGGTACTGTGTCATTCTGTCTGTATCAGGTATGAACTCACTTCAGCTTTACTCTTAGCTATAAAGAGATTTATCTAGCTGCTGAGAGACTTTTTTCCCCCTCCAAATATAGATACACGTTAATGTGAGGCAGGTAAGGTGTAGTTTGGGGAATATAGGATGGCTATATCTGTTTTTGATGGAAGTGTATTATTGCTTTTCATGGGAGCTAGGTCCATTTTGTGCCTTAAGGAATAAATATCTTCAAAGGAATTCTTATACATCTGTAAGATAAAGAGTGGATTTGATAAATCTGATTCAGTAGTGCCAGTTAGATCTAAACAATGCTGAAAAAAGCCTTTTTCCCTTACTGGGGTACCTTAAGCCCAAAAGAAGCCCACTGAAGAAATTAACTCTTTCCTCTGACATTCTACCTCAGCTGAGATCTCCAGTTGGAGTTCCCTCAAATATGAATGCAAGGAAATATCTGGCAATGTATTCTATACAGGGAAGTCTGTCTGCCTTTTCCAGGCCACACGTGTTTAGAAGGGCTTCTGAAGTTAAATGTAGCAATTACTGGTTCACTGAGGAAGACAATGGTGAAGGAGAAATATGTTTCCTTTATACAAAGTATCTATAATGTGTGTTTATCTCTCGTTAAGCTGCTTATTTTCTAGTATGTGGAAGTGTTTTAAGAATATTTATTGTATTTTCCTTGGAAGGATGGAACTGCTGAGACTTCACTAGAGATGACATTTTTTGGTGTGAGGACCTCTTTGGTTATGACTGCCAAGACAAGGGTGTTGAGGGCAATGAAGTTTCCTTGGTAAATTCTTTCACTTAGCTTAAGCAGATAATCAATAAAACAAGAAAAGAGATGTTAAATAAGATATGAAAAGCTTACAGTGGTACTCTGTTCTTATTGGTGAGAGGGTCTATGTAAATTTTTTCACTTTAACTTTAAAAAAAAGGGATCTGAGTACATGTCACATGAAACATGACAAGTAGTCAAAGCAATGAAAGTTTCCATGATTCACCATTTTTTTAATGGTTTCTGTGACCTGTTTTCTTAGTAATCCGACATCAGCCTAAGTAGGTCCCACATCCTCTCTCAGACCATGTATTTCTTTAAGATAAGCATTACATCAAAAGTACTTCTCTGGAAAGAAAGTGGAGCAATAAACATGATATCAAGTTATGAAGGCACTGAGGCCTTTGGGGAAAATCAACAGTGTGTTGAAACGGAGACACATGTGACTTACTTTACTTGGTTTCTGTATAATGACTTTTTCTTGTCTTTTACTCTGTTCTAATGTAAAAATAAGTCTTGAAGGGCAAGCTTGAAAAACAGCACATTGGTCCTGTTTATCAGTTTACAGTCATGGATAAAGCAAGGTGCCAATAAATAAATAAGAGTAGGAGAATACAGAATAGAAGTTATGTATGTGCATGAAGAATTTACTTCTAGTAAGGCATGCACCCTAACCTTGCCTTGCATAGGGGGAATTCTTTATCTTATGTATGCAAATTTCCTTCATTTGTTACGTAAGTTTCTTGCACATGCTGAAGACAAAGACTTTTAGGGTACATGGAATGTAATTTAAGCAATATTCGCGTCATCCTATTAGGGGCTTCCTGGAACATTTAATAACGAAGTAAAAATACAAAGTGGAGGATCTGTGAGTATGAAGCTACAGACAGGCATAATTTGCCTGTGATTACTATGCTAACCCAAATATTAGATTTGCCCTGCTTTTCTGGATGGTGTGTTCTTGAACAGAATGGATGAAGAATAACACATTGACAGTAAAATGATTCAGTCTTATTTTCCCTTTAAGTGTAAGTAATTTTATAAGAAGCTACTGTCAAAGACTGAGATTGAGAAGTTTGGATGACTCGACTTCTGACTTTGACTTCTGCCCATTATCGCATACATGAAATTGGTTTTACTTTCAGGGATGCCAAGTGCAGAGGTAAATATTTTTATTTTCATAATTTGTAATGCATGATGGATTTTGAAACTCCAGCCAATATTCATCTCATTTTGTCGCAAGAACCATTTTCATGTTAAAATGGTACTCCAATTCATGCTATTTTTCATTATAAGCTCTTTGTATCCTGAGAGTTGCAGTGCAAAATAATTAGTAATTTGAGTACTCTTAGTATATGAAACAGTGGCCTTCTGAATTGCCTCATGGGGTCTGGGAAAATGAAATGAGAAATGTATCTGCTTGAAAAACATTTTATAGAATATGTTTGATCATGAAGGAGAAAGTAGAACCGCACTTCTCTTTAGACAATCGTGTCTATTTTTTTCTCTTCAGTGAGGAGTAATCAGTTTGTAGTGAGTTACTAGGTGGCAGATGTTGTACAAACATAGAACAAAGGCAGGATCCCTGTCCCAAAGAGTTTATAGTCTGTGTACAAACAGGCAGCAGATGTGTAAAACCAGAACAATGAGAAGAGAGGGGTCAGCGCCGGCAGGATCAGAGCTGGCTGTGGGTTGTTCGGGTTTAGATGCCGTTGTGGTTAGTGGCTGTTTGGGAAGACGTGGAAGAGCATAAAGGGTTTTCTGGAGAATACTAATTTACTGGTTACTTATGCTGCAAAAACATTATTAGCAATTCAAAGCAGAATTCAAACACAAGTTTGATATTCTGTTTCCTCAGATCTCTTTGGTGGTTTGAGGTAGAGCTTTATGGAATAAACCATGGATTAACCATCAGTGTCTCAATGCTATAATAATTTAGATAAGATTGCAGTATGCTTCTAATAGTGACATAATTTGCAATTCTTACCTGCAGCTGTTTATGGTTTATCTTTCTGAAGTCTGTGGTTGTATCTTATGTGTCATGTGAAGTTTGTGTTTCTGAGTTAATACACAAAATTTGGTCAATATGTAATGGGATTAAAGACTACCATATCATGTTTAGCTATTCTGTTATTGTGGCCAAAATATATGATTAATTACTTATTATTGCATACTGTTTATGCTGAAATTCTTTGACTAATTTTAGAAGCTTCATCCTCTTTTCTGTCTTGTCACATTTCCTTCTTTCTCTTACCATTAGACCTCCTTTCCATCCCTTGCTAAAATAGTCTCAGTTTCCTTATAAACAGTGGCCATACCTTACATTTTTAGTCAGTTATTAGAGTATTCAAAAAATTTATTTTCCCTTATAGCTAGAGTGTTGTTTTTTACATCTGTTGAGTATTTGTGGTGCACCTTCAATAGCACATAAACATATGCTTTCTAAAACAGCTGTACAATTTGGTGATAATACCTTTCAGTACTCTAAGACCTGGATTAGCTCTGGATTTTCCTACTAATATATGAAAAATAACTCTGTAAAAGCAAGCTGTAAGAGACCAAAAAGGGGAAATATTCTGCTACTTCCTTGAAGTTTTCTTTGATGCCTTTTTAAAGCTGCAATGAGTTTACAGTCCTTTTCCCATGTTGTATAATTGGTGTCATCGCTCAACTGTTAAAGCTGCCTATTGCAAGATAATCAGCATTAAAGTCTCAGAATTATGGGTTGTTGGAAGTTGAGGGAGATTATTCAGGGGAAACATCATTCCACATTTACTCCATTTGAATACTTTTGCTGCTGTTGGTTACTGCTGTAGGGAGATAAGACTAAAAGAACTGCTCTGACCCAATGAGGCTGTTACGTTCTCATTCAGAGTACACTGATGGGAGCAGAAGTGTATTTTGAAGTTCTGTGGGAATAGAGATGAAAACTTTCCTATAATATTTTAATTTGATGGTATTAGGGTTACTTTGTCACTTCACTAAACAGTAACTTCTCTTGCCAAATCTAATTACCAATTAATATAATTATTAAATGAGGGAAAACAGGGAAAATTAAAGATCTTTGAGGCCAAGGGATCTGGTGTTAGAGATGAGCTCCGTGGTGTGTTTGGGGAGTCCTTATTATTCCAAGCCTCAGTTTCTTGTCTGTAAAATGTGCATCACATCCTTCCTCACTTCCTTTGCTTATTGGGAACTCAGATACACAGCTAGTTTTATTAGCCATGACTTCAAGTAGAGCCTGGAAGCCCACATTTCATTATAACTGCTTATGTTAAAGCAAAATACTTCACCTGTTATTTAGGGCACACAATGTAATCTATGTAAAGTTAAGGAGTCTAAGGGCATGTTTTAAGGTACTTTTACAAATATTGAACTATATGCTATCATTCTAAGTATTGCTTTTTTTTTTTTTTTTTCCGGGAGAAAATCCATATATTCAGGTCAACTCAATGGGAAATTTATCTGAATAATGACTTCAGCTGCAAGTCCAAGGGGACATTTTCCAAGAAAGAGGTTATTGGTGTAATCATGGGTTGCAGGAGTAGGACCTTGAGGTAAAAGTAATCAGACTGTAGTTGAAATGGAGCAATAGTTTTAATTCTGTACTTCTGCACTTTGACTAGTTATTCTAAACTTTAGATTTAAGCTTTTGCTGCACTTTATTAAAGATATGCTAACAGTCACTGCACAAGCTATTCTGTTTGGCCAGATTCAAATGCTCTCAGAGATGAGGCAATAAAGTGTGAGTGACTGCTTTTTTCAAGTCTAACATCAAAAGGAAAGAAATAAAAAGCTGGTAAATCTCTTTAAACACACACACACTTTTAGCCTGTGTAGGAGAGGCTTTTGTATTCTCTCTTTGCTTACCTGTGGACATTTATATTGACACTTAGAAAACTGAATTTCCACTCAACCTGGTGCCAGTGCTTTAAATGTATTTGCAGTTTTGCACATAATTGGATATATTGGTATCTGACTTGCATTGAATTATGTTTAGTGAGAGTAACAGCTGAAGCAGATTGCTACCATGTTGAAATTACTGAGAAGTTTTTAGTTGTTATAATAGTCAAAACTTATGGAGCATGCCAGGGTTGTACCAGCCCCTTGTCCACTAAAAAAGACAGCAATAATATTATTCCTTTAGGGATTTTTTTTTTTCCCATGGGTTTTGTTATGTATTATTATCACCTTTATCCTGTGTGGGTGCATTTTCTGTGTTTTCAGTGGTACATGATATTTGTATTCCAGTCAGCACCTACAGCACGCTCAGCTGCTGTGTTGCACCTGGGGCTGCTGCAGAGGAATTACTGGGGCACAGGGCTGTTGGAAAACCTGGCTGGGGACTTGAGAGAAAGCTTCAGTCAAGGGATTTTTGGTTCTGAGGTTTTGTTGGAGAGAGCAAGTGACCAGGGTCTTAGGAGAGCTGGGCTTCTGATGTGCAAAATAAATAAGGAAAGCAACCGGGAAAATGAGACTCTCAGCTGGGAGACATTTCTTACTTCAGTTTTCCCAGCTACCTCTCCCAGCAGCAGTGCTGCTTAAAGTGAGATGTTGTTCTGAGGGTGGGAGGGAGAGAGTGTAATGTGAAGACAGAGCAGCTTACTGATGTGGAAGAAGCTGTCAAGCTTCATAAATTTAAATATCTGCTCCTAGTTCTGGTTGACTTTCCACACATACATTGTATATGCAAACAGTGACTTTGGGAATCTCATGTACTGTTAATATATTAACATAATTTCTTCTAAAAGAGTTCTTTTGTCACAGAAACTCTCACTCATTACCTCTTTATGCTTGATGTTATTCAAATTGAATGCAATTTCACAGTTTCTTTGGAAGTTTCTACTCAGAAGAAGAGATCCTGGAAATGCTGGATTACATTCATGTGACCTGCAGACTGCCTGATTTGTATTCCAAAATGGAAGAAATTTTAAGCTGTACTTATTTAGAGGGGACCCCCCCATCCTCTCAAATCCTCTTCTGAAAGAAGTGCTACTAATTGAAAAAGGGAGTAAAAAAGTCAGTGTTCAAAAATGTTTATTCAGCAAGAATTGATTTTCCAACTTTGCATTCTATAGTTTGAAATCCCACTAATGAAAGTTGTCTTAAGTATCTGTTCATGTAACCCATTGGTTTAATAGGGCACCAAGAATTTCTGCTTCCTTTGGAAGATTTTCAACAGGTCTTTATGCATTGGGAAAATGTTGCTAACCTTGGTATAGCATTTCAGTGGGAAGAGCTTTAGAGTGATGATAGGTGTTTATTCTGAATGTTTTCAAAAGGGAAAGTGAGTTATGAGAACTGTACCCATTGTCATTCTTACACAGCAAAGAAGGAACCTTTCTTTTGCAATGCTGTCAGGTTTATCAACTACTGTAATATATGGGGGTTTTAGTTATGTTTGGGTCGGTCTTCTTAAAATAAATTTTGTTATTTTGAACTGAGATGTTTTTAAACTTTAGTATTGGAACTTCTCTAAGACGAGTTTATTTCAGTGGCACTTGTGTTCCCAAATTTTTAAAAACCATGATCTAGGTACTTTTATGTTTCTTTGTTTTTGAATTCCTTTACAAATAGGGTTTAAATATCTACTTAGCTCTGTTCCACTCTTGTCTTAAAGTGCAGAAGCGCAGAAAACTACTGGAGTGTGTTCTCAAGGAGGTTGTTGTGGCTGTCTCATCAGAGATGCCCTAGAGCCCTCTTAAAAGCTTACTGAAGTCGATGGAAAGAATCTCTTTAACCTTGTAAGCTTTCTATTTAGCCCATGAGCTTGTCAGACCTGTAGCTGTCACTTTATTTTATACTGTACAGTTTTGGGCACCACAAGGCTAATCTTCATTGATCTCTGGGCACCGTTGCAGCAATATGCAGTTAACTTAGAATATATATTAAGTTTTTCATTAATTATTTCTCATATCTCATTTCAGTTGTGGTACCCACTTTGTTATACTTGTGTGCTAACAATTTAGAGAGAGACAGGCAGCGGAGAAGTTCAGCTTTCTGTTTCCACTCTGCTGACCTTTAGGTTCTAGAAAGCACTTTTGAGGTCACAAGTTGCAGTTTTGGAAATCCATGAAACTCCAGTATCTCCTTTTTCTCTAGGCTGGAATAAATGCAGACTGTGTAATGTGTCTTTGCAGTGGAATGGCCATTGGTTCTAAGAAAAGGATGGATGTTGTGGGAATCTCCTGGAAGCAGACATGGATCAGGCTCCCTGTGCAGCGGCATTTGGAGCATTGGGTGATTGGCCATGACTCCTGGACACTGCCACAAGAGGTATATTGTGCTAGAGAATGTTATCTGTGTTGGGAACAGTGTGCTGCAGTGGAAGTGGTTGGGATTTAGGGAGCTGCTGCCCTGTAACAGAAGCAAAATGCTGCACCTTGGTTTTCCTGACAACAAATGTTCCTTCTCTCATAGACAGCAGGAACAGTGGACTACAGGCAATGATTTGTAGAAACTCCTGAACTCCCTCATGTTCTAGTGGTTTCACCCAATGGTGAATGCTGGTCAGGGTGTTGGAGAGAATGTAAAAACACCTGTGAGGGAAAGTTTTGTGCCCATGCTGCTGTAAGTTTTGGCAGCTTGTGCAGAAGATCAGTGTGCTATACTGCGTAGTAATATAGGGACAGAAGACTGGAAATCTAAGAAAAGGAAGCGTGTAAGGGAAGACCTCCAATAGTTTAATATGGATAAACTTAGATTGCTCTGGAAGCAGGGGACCAGACTTCAAATGCTCAGTGTGTCCTTGGGCTATGTGCTAAAATAGCTGTGCAGCGAGCTGACCTGACATGCACGACTGTGGCTGAGGCTTGGTCGTGCTGGCAGGCAGTGAAGGCCCTTTTGCTGGCTCAGCTGCCTCCTGGCAGTGGGATCTGGCTGGGAAGTCAATAAGGATGCATGCATTCACAATCCAAATCTCCCAGGGATGCAGGCCTAGGCCTTCCACATAAGCAATTAGGACTTTCTGTCTGGATGAATTTCTGGCTCTCTGATCTTGTACACGTTATTCAGGCCACTGTGAGCATCCCCAGCGTTAAACATCCATGCACTGAACCACACGTGTCTAAGCAGGTAATGCAAGGGGTTTGCACTTCTGCAGGAACTTTGCGGTGCTCAGCATCTATTTATAACTGACATCAACCCCCGTTATGCATGGTAAGGATGTTTCCATAATATCTTGAAACCATGCTCAAAGTGCTGGAAAAATCTTAACAAAAACCTCCAAATAACGCTACTGAGCAAAGAAAAAGAGAAGCTGAAACAGTTCCTTGAATCTTGCAAGAAAGCAGTAATACAGTTTTAAATATTTGGAATTTCATGGCCCTTGGGGTCTGCTATCAGTGTTTTTTGGATACCAGAGTTGGCAAGAGGGTTAAAAAACTTAGAATCCACGCTCAGGTAACTATACTGGTTCTAACACGAGGTCTGCTTTTCTTGGTCTAATTTACTATCCTACTTGTGGGAATTGTGATGATACCAGCTAAGTAATATCTTGTTTCATGTGCTGATCATTAAATTTTTGGATGTTTTTCTCTCTGCATTTTCTGCATTAATTAAACGTTTAACTACTGAGCTTAAGCTCAGGGACTGACCTTGTTAACATACTACTCTCTGTAAACTGAGCTTAAGCAGGCACAATATTGAAGAGCAGCCTTAGATTGACTAAATAGACAGCTGTATTAAAAGTGTTTTCTGCTTATTTCAGAAAATAGAACTTGTGTGAAATTGCATTTTAATATTTGCTTCTCCCTTTATATTTATGAACACTTGGTCATAGCTATAGGATGGGTAAAGTTACCACATTCTGCCTTCTATTAATTTCACCCAGCTTCTGCAGAGGCAAGAGAGTTCAAGCCTTTTATGTAAAAACGAACGGTAAGACATGCCTGAAAATAGCCTTTCTTTTGAAACAGGATGTAATTTTGGTGGATCTGATAAATAAAAGCATGCTTAAAACGCCACTGCTGTGCCCGCAGTTTTTCTCCCATCTATAAAATTCCCTGCACTCCAGCAGATGGCAGTGAGGAACAGCCTTAAATTCGAGTGCTGCGAAAATGAAGGATAATTTCCCCTACTAAAACGGAAAAGATACTGGATTCATTTGGGAACTAAATAACGCAGATGTGGCAGGTACCTGAAAACACCTAAACAAATGAAACATATTTTTCACAGACTGGTAGCTTCTAAGCCAGCCCTCAAAGGTGACATTTTCCTTCTCCCTACATTGCCTCTATTTTCTCCCTGGGTGGATGCTACAGCTTTATGCTGTGATGCAGTGCTGTGCAGACAAGCGTTGCTGGCTTTAGTGCATAGAAAACAATTCACTCTGTTAGATTAATAGAAATGCAGAATGTGTTTTGAATAGCTCATTTTACATCTAGGCCTTTTTTTCGTGGAAGGCATAATGAATAGGATTGGGATAGGCAATTTAGTTTATTACAGCTGTCAGCCAGTGATCACTGCTGCACTTGATTTGTTTCACTGCCTTTGCAGGTTGCTGCCGAGCTGGTTGTCATTACACTTCATTTTGTGAACTACTCAGGTGGGGAGAACATAAAAAGTGAAAGGTTACTGGACAGAAGGGGAGCAGAGTTCTTTTCTATAGCTGTGAGGAATGCACTAGGAGAAAAGTTATATTCTGCTTAAGCCCTTTTGTACTGAGGTGTACATCGAGCCTTTGTTTAATTATGTGACATTTGTGGTTAAATCAAGACCCAAATACATCCTATTGTTCCCTGGTACAGTTTACCTTGCTCTGTAGGGAGGAAATAAATACTTTCTGTAATAAGCAAAACAGAACTGAGAGCCAGATTTAGTAGCTGATTTTGTTATTCATTTGCTTACCAGTCTAAATATCTAGGTCTTGGGTGCTGCTGACAAATAATGGCATCTGTGAGTGTGGAGGTTCATTTTCTGCTTCTGCTCTCCTCCAGCTAGGGCATCTGGTCTTCCACTGAAGGGGATTTTTGATTTTGGGGTGTCCTGAAAGGTCACTGATTTTTAAGGATCCACAAAAACTCCTTGAGTCTTACATTGCAAGAGACCGCAAGGTGAGACCAACTGTCTTGCAGATATAGAGGGTTGTGACAGTCTCTTGCCTAACTGCAGTTGGATTAACCTGTCCTCCAGAAAAAGGAGGTGGGATTTCTTTCCCTTCTGTCTGGACTCTTCCTGAAAGTCATTATAAATGAGCTCATTAGCCCAGGCCATAGAAGAAGCCTACATCTATTTTTGGCTGGAGTTTCCAGTTTGTTTGAGCCGTACTTGTCCTGGAAGGAGCATGGCTTAGGTTCAGGGGATAAAGGTGAGGTCTAAAAGGTGAAGGAACATGCTTCCTTCTCTCCAGTCAAATTTAGGAGAGAAATGGTGCATAAGAGGTGCTTAGCTCCCGCTCTGTGCCGTGTGGTGAAGGAAACACTGCTGCACAGTGGTGCTGTTGGAAATAAAGTGATGCCCAGGAAACCACATCAGCTGAAGGTGGCAGCCGTGGCTGGGGCTCCTTGGGCAGGATGGTGAGGTGTGATTGAACTGTATGAGCAGAGTGTAAAACTCCCTTGAGTGAAGGAGGTCGAAATATTTTCTTTAGTTCTTAACTTGTATCTCTGGGGATTAGAAGAGATTTTTGTAGCTGCACATGTGGTCCTTCATGTAGAAAAGGAAGATTATAGATGTGATTTGAGGTGATTTCTGTGCATTAAATAGAAGTAGAAAAAAAATCTGTGGCTGGAGAAAAGAGAGGACTTTAAGTCAGCCCCTTTCACTTTGGCATGCTCATAGCATTTTCAATATTCCAGTTTTACTCAATTTCTATTTATATATGTAAAAATGACAAAAGATGCAAAGGGTAAATCACTCAAAATAAAACAAAAACCTTCTGGATTTTTTTTAAATAAAATCTTTCAGATTGAGTGAAAAGTAATGTAGAAAGGTTTTAGTTTGATTTTTATGATAGCATGCTTGGGTTCTGTTACTGTAGTTATTGTCATGGAAAGAAATAAATATAAAATAAAAGAAATACTTAATCAAAGAGCTTAGCTTACTAATTAGCAGTGCATTTGTTTTAATCAGGTTAGTTTGTTATTGAGAAAGGCATCACTCCTGTGTAGTGTATCAATACAGATAATGTATTTATTGGCACCCTAAGGAGCTGGTTATGAACATCAGAGAAGGGCAACCCTGCTGCTTCCAGATGTAAATCCAGCAGTTGATGGACTAAGTACCAGAAGTTCTTAGTCTTTCTGTAGGTATACACACCTTTCCTGCCATGACTGAGTGCCAGTACCCTGGAGAAAAATAAAATCCTCTCCTTTCAACTGTCTTAAAAGTCTAGTTACACACTGGGAGCAGTGACAACCCTTCTTTTCCCTGTGGTGAGCCATAAGAATCCCTGCATTTGAGGTGAATTAAGTTTCATATCATGGTATGAGAAATAAAAGTGCCTCTGCTCTGTAACTCCAGCTGCTGCTTTTTCAGTTGTTGGAGAGGTGGCTGCCTCTGTGACCTCTCCTGCCATCACCTGTGCATCCTTCCTGAGTGATGGATTGAAAGGTGCACTTTGCAGCTTCATATGTCAAAACAAGCGAAGCAGTTTCAGTCTTTGAGTACAGCAGCCAATCTGAATGTTAAGAGAAAAGTGAATTGTAAAAGATGACTTATGCCACTGAGGTCATCATGGTGAACAGAGCTGAGTGTTCTTTTCATAAACTGGAATACTCTAAGAAGGACAGTGAAGAGCCCAGATCCTGTGTTATACCGGTGTGATTCTGGCAGGGCACTGGTGAAGTGAATGTATCACTGTGTGTGTGCTCATTCAGCACTAAACAGAATCTGGACAGTTACACTGAGAGGAAGTGATTTATGTGAGTTTCAAATACACCTAGGTGGTCTCTGTTTAAAATTTCTATTTGATTCAAGTTTTTGGGTGGTGTGGAGACAGCAGGCTTTATCACCAAGTTGCTATGGATTAAAAAAATCCTCTTGGGAACACACAGCCCAACATTTTGTTAGATTTTATTAGATATGTGCTCCCATGCATATGTTCCCATTGCAGTAAGCTGGATGTTTTTCCATGAATTTACTGTCAGTTCCACACAATTCTGTCTTTTGGGAGCTGGTGAGATTGTACAGGTGGTGTTTTGGACTTTTTTAAAAGCGGAAGACTGCTCTAACCTAGCTGATCAGTGAAGTGGCATGTGAGGAGACTGTGAGGTGATGAATCCTAAATACAGGGAAAATAATAGAAGTAGATATTAATTTTTACATGTTTTATGTCCTAAAAGAAAACAACACATTTTAAAAATTTGTAATTAAAAAAGTTTTAAATGTCTTTCAGATGGATTCAAAGCTTGTATTTTCAGAAAAATTAAATTCTTTCTTTGTAAGCTTAAGGGCATTTTTTTATATGGCAGATTTTATACAAGCAGTTTCTAAGTGGTACCTAACAATCTTGAAAAGGTCAATTTTAATTTGCTTCTAGATTTAAATTAAGAAAAAAATCTGAAGAGAAACTTTGATTTATGACTAGTTGTCTGGCTTGCTTCTGTCCCTCTAAGTTGAGCTAAAAGTTTGACTCACAGCAGACAATAAATGGACACCTGACTCATATTTCTATAGGTCAGAGTCTTATAAATTTGGGTCCACTATGTTCAGTCTCTGACTTGAAATAACCTGTCTCGACTGTAGCGAGTCACCTGTCTTTTGCGTCTTCCCCGCATGTTAGTTTTGCACTGACAAAATCTGTAAACATCTCATGTGCGAATCTCCCATGCTTTCTAAGATTGTTCAGTACTATCACAGACTTTGTCTTAGGAAAAGTACTCAATTTTGGTGTGGATGGAGCAGGTTTCTGTTAGATTTCTTCTTTGGGGCTGTGTACATGGGCTATTTTTGTTTCTATCATTGTTTATCACTCCTGTTGAGCTCTTTGGTAATACCTGTTGTCTTTCACTTAACTTTATGCACGTAGCAATATAAAACTGAGCAGGCAGAATCCTGCACAACATTAGCAGTGAATTCCAGCAATACAGTTCAGTAAGCTCTTAGTCATCAAAAACCTATATTTTCAGCGTATTATAAATTTGCTTCTTTGAACACAACAAATCTTACTTTAGCACCTTCTTGAATTAGTGTTTGTATTAGCATTGAAAAATAAAGGAGACAAATAATACTGAACAAAGTATTTTTGGGCTATGTTAACAGAAATTACATGTTTTGGTTTACTTAACATTGAGACTGTTTGTAAGGGGAGATAAATTACGTGAGTAATTTTAGGCACACACAAGGAGGAAGCCAAGGACTGGTTGGAGATGCTGCAAGCCAGTCACTGCCCTCCTGTGAGCAGCATGCTTTAGTTCTTCAAGTGTTTTAGACTATTTATCCTGCATAAGAGTGCTAAGCACCAGAATGGGTTTGGAGATGCTTCTGCTTTTTTTAGTATCTGAGAAATTGAGTGTTGGGATAGGAGTGACCCTGGAGCCCTTAGCATGGGTTCTAATTAAAGAGATGGTTGGATTCCAGTCCAGAGAAAAACGACTTATGCATCTGGAAATTGTCAGAATTTGAGAGTATGGGCTCCCAACCCACACCACTGAAGAGTTTCAAATGCACCCTGAGCAGCTCTATACTCCTTTGAGTTGTTTCTTTGTGTACAGTCCTTGGTACAGTGAAGAGTTAAGAGGAGACGCAAGGTTACAAATAACACAAACTAGTATTCAGGGAAGTAGCTGTGTGGTTTATTGTTATTTATTATAGTAAATAATTTTATCTATTTTTTTTAAGAAAGTGGGAATTACTATAGAAGTGTTAATGTTTTTCGGGACTTATTTGCAGTAGTGGAGTCTCCTGGGGGCCTGCTGAACTTGCTGCTCAGTCCTTAGAATTACAAATATTTTGAGATGAATGTCTAAGAGAACTTGGTTAAGTAATCATGTTCAATGCTTTCTCAATGATCTCATAGGCTGGTTGGGCTCAGGTTGTGTGAAGGAACCTGCAGTACATGGCAAAATCCACTGTGCTATCATCTGGCTGAAGTGGTATTTTAGTGATGGGTTTAGATGATGAGCAGATAGGGGGAAGAAGTATTGAGTATCAAGAAGAAAGGTGAGGTGAATCTAATTAGATTTTATTTTCTGCTGCTCAGTTTTGGCCTGTCTGCTGCTCTCATAAAAAGAATAAGTTGGCTGCAGATGCATGTCTTGCTGTAATTAACAGTGCAGTGTGATGTGAAGAATTCGGTCAAGTGCAGCAGGATGGGTGCCAGTCAGGCATGGCTTTTTTGGCTTTCTGACATCTTATTGTGAGTGACACTTTCATTAGCTCATTTATTGCACCGCTACTTCTGTAAGTGATTCTCAGCTAGGAGAACAGGCTGTTTACAGCAGCAAGGTGAGTCAGGATATTTTTAGCCTTCTCCCTTTTTGTGAGGAAGGCTGACAATCAGTCCCAGCCAGTATCACATTGATGGCTGCATTGAAACCATTTCCTGTCACTTTTTTTTTAAACTGATGTGGCCCCTGGCTGGCTGGAGGATTGAGTGGGCACAGGAATTGATGGTACTAACTCTCTGGTGGGGTTTATTTCTGCAATTGCAGATAAGCTGCTGTTGACTAGTTTTAGAAGTAATTTTATATCTGATGTTTGAATTACTCAGCGGCTTTTTGCCAGAGGCTTTTTTTCTGTAGTTAATTATAGGATTATAATTGCCAATTAAGTGATAAGCCACAAAAGAGCTTGTATTCCTGAGCTGCTGGTGCGTGCCTTCGGAGTTCTGTGCAGCACAAGTAGCGTAAGAAGTGACATAGGATGCTTATGGCTGTTTTTTTACAAGACCTATTTTTTCTATAATGTGTATTTTAAAAAGGCAAGATGTGGGAAGGAAGAAAGATTTCTTTGTGGACAGTGCAATTACAAATGATAACAGAAACAGGAGGAGGAAAGAATCATTTTTATTTTCTTCTCCCTCCCCCCAATTCTCTTTCCCCTGCTCTGGGTCAGTCCTTCCTTGTGGTTTAATTTCTGTTTGAGTCACCTGAGTTTTGTTCAAAGTACTCTGTTAAAGTGGATATGCTGTATCTTTCTTAGGTTAAATTACAGTGGTAAGAAATGAAAGTAGTAGAGGCATTTCCTTTAAATCATTCTTTGTGTTGTTTAAAGATCTGTTGCAACAGCTCCAGCTGAGATGCTCCAGAACAAATCAAAGTTGACCATTGTCTAGCATCAGAAATAACGTGATTTAGCTGAAATGCTTTTTCTGAATTTGTTTCTTCTCCAAGGCAGCAGAGCAATTTAACTGGAGTATTGCATTGGAGGAATGTGGCATTTCTTGATTGTTTTCATAACACAAGGTGGGAAAATAGCTTTCCTGTTTTCTAACTGAAGTTAGAAGTTTTAGACTTGAAAATGTGTTAATCTGCTTGTTGATCACAAAGGGAAAATGTTAAGAGAAAACTTTGTTGTGAGAAACTTGATACAAATGGGTTGCATTTTGTGTGTGTGTACAATAATGAGAGGTGGAAATTTTCTGCAAAAAAAGAAAAATAAGCATGCAGATTTTACTGAGGTGGAAGGCTTCAAGTTGTTCCACTTCATTACGAGTAAAATCAATACTAACAAAGTTAAGTGGTAGTAGGTGACAATAAAGTCATATCCTGATTTAACAGCCAGCCTTCAAAGGCAGGATACCAGGTTTAAATCCAGTCTCTGTGCAGAGTGAAAAAATGTACTTGAAGCAAGAATTTTTTCTCAAGTATGATGCTAACCATCTGGTCAAAGGATTATTGCTAGTCCAGTCACAGTGCAAGCAATATCCAAATTAGCTTATTACAGCTTACTTGCGATGATAATATAAATAAATATATGCAAGCTTTGTCATCTGTTTTTGGCATTGCCCTTTATTCCCACGTTACTTTAGCCTCTAGGCTGCATGAGTTAATTTACCTCAAAAGGAAGAGAAGGCAGTTTTACAATGAATTGTCAGCACACCAAGCCAGCCCTTCGCTGAGGGAAATGTGCTGTTGGTTTCTTCCCCCATGATTTTGTACCTCCTTCTTTTTGTGTGATTGCTGAAGCAATCTTCTCACTTGCTTTCCCTCCAGTGAATGTAAGTGACATTATATTGAAGATCTGTTAATTGTGTTATGTTTCACACGTGGCGGCTGTTTGTTCTTTGGCATTCCAAAACAGGTTTTACCCAGCTCCTAAATATTGCATGAATATACTGACCATAAATCAATCTCTTGTGATTTGTTTTTGCAGTTCTGTGGTCTCTGTTGTCATTCTGTGGTTGCTGTTTCAAAGCCTCTGTTGTAATTTTCTCCCTCTATTTTTGGGCTGGTACAACATCTGTTTTTCTTAGATGTCACTCAGGCTGAGGTTAACTGATGTTCTGCGAGCACAGGCAAGTCTTGTGTTTCAGTTCTTGGGTCACTGAGAGTTCACTCTAAAAATAAGAGCTCCACTAGAAGACCCACGTGAATAGAGACACAGGGCCACAATGCTGTGGTATCTTCTTGCCACAAATAATCTAGTTATGCCAATATCATTGCCATGTTATAGAAACTGCAGCAATGAATGATCATATAAAATTGTAGTGGCGAGGCAGTAAGAATTATTATTTGAATATATTGATGCAATTGGAAAGTAGGATATAAAGATGAAAAGTCACATCTGAGGGTGTGCATCTGTGGAGTTTATTGAGGGGCGTGTGGATGACTTTGCTGCGTCAGCTGTCTTTATTATGCCTTATGAAAAGTAAGGCGTAAGAAACAATTTGATTTTAGCAATAAGTTTTAACTGTCCTTCTGGACTTCATTTCCAGGATTCTGTAAATTTTCTGTTGTGACTGGTCAGAAACAAGTCTTATTAAAGGAACTCTAACATCATCATTGCTTTGGCATGAACTGAGATTTTAAGACAGTAAAATTTACAGTTTGACTCAGAATAAGATTTTTTTAATCTGCTAGAATTTTTGACAGTTACAGAACACATCTCTTGACAGGGAGAATGCTTTTCTGTTGATTTTTCCATTAATATACATTAGTATATTACAAAAAAATTCCTTTACTTTCCATTAAATTATATTTTCTTGGCAAACGTTTTACTTTGAAATTCCTGCACTAAATTGAATTCCTGTTAAAGCAGATACAAAGGTATCCAGGAGCTTCAGAGAACAATTGAGTAAGCATTTGAATAAATCGGGAAGGTGGATTTAAACAGTCATAAACATGTACCTTTTGGGCATGGTCACAAAGCTTTATAGACTCTTGGGCCTCTGCTTAAACAGCTGCATTTCACAGACAGGCAGATAAATGCTCTGTGCATTAGAACAGTTAAATCTGGGCATGGAAAGCTAAGCACAATTTCTGTACTGTGGAATAATGAAATGGTATAATTCAGATTAGATAAGAATTCCTTATCACCAGGTTCTGAAGCATGGATTTTAAATCGATATGCTGCTGGAACTGAGAGCAGTGTAAGCCAGTGCATCTTAAAACTTTTGAGGAACTGCTTTTGGAAGACAATATTGATACCACTTACTGAAAAAGTTTGACATAAACACAATTCTACAAAAAGAATAAAAGAGAAATCATGAGTTCTATGACATCTTAAAAAACCCAAACTGTGTCTACTTTTCTCTTGTTTCACAGGGGTGGTTTTTCTTTTTTTGTCTTATCAGTCATGTTTTCACTATTCATACAGGTTGCATGCTTCCTGTGCAGTGCTGTGCAGTTTGGCCCTAAGATTGTTTTCAGGCCAAGAGATTTAGGACTGAGATTTACCCTATGTGTAATTGCATATTTATGTGAATCCCAAGTGAGTTTGAAAGAACTAAAAAGCTTGATCCATCACATCAGGGAGTCATATTCATCCACCCACACAGCTGGACATTGGCACAAAAAGGGCCATTACTGGAGTACAGTGTCCATTCCTGGTGAGGTGTAATGTTAAAGCTGTAGCTGACTAATAAATGGAAGGCTACTTAACTTATGGCTTTCTAATGGGGAAATATAAAAAATCTAAATGTTAGAGGCTACTGAAAGTTCATACATGCTCTTTTCTAATGATCCCGTCTCACTTCAGTCACTTTGCATGGGACAACTCAAGTGCCCAATGATGGATCTGGTATTGGAGTCAATGTGAACTTTATCTCCTTTTGTTTGTGTTTTTGTCAGAACAGAACTTTAATTTTGCTGTTGACTTTGGTTTACATGTATCTGCTTATGAGTGTGGCTTTTGATGTCTAGGGTGACCTGAGCAAGAGCACTTGTAGCGTGTCGGATGAGCTGTCACAGCAGTATTTCAGCTCTGCAGAGCCATGATTCTAACTACAGATTTGGCACATACCATCAGGATACTGAGCAAATAAGGGCTTGTTGCCTTTGATTTCTTGCTGTAGGATACCACACCTCTGTGGGAATAATAGCTTTAAAAGCCAGCAGGAAACCCTGCAATTGGCTATTCCA
This sequence comes from Hirundo rustica, assembly GCF_015227805.2. Taxonomy (NCBI): domain Eukaryota; kingdom Metazoa; phylum Chordata; class Aves; order Passeriformes; family Hirundinidae; genus Hirundo; species Hirundo rustica. Next base: position 19,364,675 of record NC_053458.1, read on the forward strand.
CATTGCATGGCAGGGCCTATGGTGTTTAATAACTGCTAAAGCACATAATGAGAAAAAATGCCCAAGGGCTGCCAAACTTGGGGCTTGTCTTGGTCGATTGATGCACTGGTTCACTGGCAATGAGTTCGTGGCTCTTACTGAATTCCTTTTGTACTGTTCCTGATGCTTCATTATTTCTTTATTGAGCCAATGGCTCTGTGCCATCTTCAGGTGAAGTGTAATATTTTATATTTGTAGTATCTATGGGGATGAAATAAACGTATGGTTGGTTTGTCATTTTGAGATTTCCTGTTTCAAGTCTCATTTTGCCTCTAATTTGATTCTGGGCTTTTTTATTCTAGCAATAAACTAATGACACAAAAGCATAGTGAGTTGGCATTGGTTGTTGGAAGTCACACAAATTGCTTTGGGAATGGAAAAGGTTGGTGGCAAACAATGATTATTTTTACAAAACTCAACCCTTTGGTGACTACTGCCAGTATGGAATGCTTAAAGGAGGTTATGGAAAAAATACTTTTTCAAAGTTGTACCTCACTCAACCCTTCCCCACCTACACCTTCCAAAACCAAACATTTAACCCCAGAAACCTCACCAAAACCAGAAACACCCACATACTCTGTGCTCAAAAGTTATGTTAATGTTTTATATCATCAGATAAAGAGTGCCTCATCAGATTTCATAGATGAAATGAACTTAACAGATAAGCAGTCAGATGCAAACCAGCATAGCATCACTGGCACTGGAAGGGGGGTAGTTGCTTTACTTCTTCATACGATGTGGCAGGTATTTGCCTTGGTATAAACTGCAGAGAGAAAGATGTGTTTGTCTGGGATTCAGCTTATATATCAGTTTTGAGGAATTTATTCACTGATGTCCTGTTTCTGGTGTGAGCATCATACCAGTTACTCCAAGAAGTTGCACAGAGCTGTGGTGGTGGTAGGCATCTGTCATGGGCAGAGGACCCCATTTGAGTGGAGCTTGCTGTAACAGTGGGGCCTACGCTCACCCTCAGTTCCATCTGTCTCCACAAGAATTTTGTCACAGACTTAAAATGAGCCACAGTCACGTCTTGGAATCAAGGAAAAGTGTGTTGATTAAAGAGAGCCACAGTTTGTAAATAATGTTCAGTGTTCTCAAACAGGCAGCATTTATTAGCCAGACATCTTCTTTTCTGAGCAAACTGGAGAGGAAATCTCGTGTGCTGCCTCACAAGTGTGAGAGGGACTCGCTGCAGCAGGGAAGCAGATGGCCAGAGCTGCGTGGGCTCACGGCGCCGTGGAACGAGCGGAGCGCCAGTGGGATGGATGGGAGAGAGCTGGGAGACACAGCGAGCCTTGGCTGCCTTTGAATGACAAGCAATTGGAGCTGGAGCATGTTTAGCTCCTGAATAAAGCTGCTCATATTTCATGAAGAAAAATGGCTTTTGTAGGAAACTTATGCTCTAAAGCATAGAGCATAAATAAGAAGTGCTGTACCTTGAAGGGGATCAGACTGCAGGGTCAGTGGACAGTGCTTGACATTTGAGAGATGGAGGGAAACTGTGGAAGAGTTCATGTGCCAGAGCACAAAAATTTACAGTGAATTTGCAATGAAGTCCAGTATGAAAAATCTATTAAAGGAATTAAGGCATCCACAGCTCAAGTGGATTCCTTAATCTTTTGCCTTTTATCTACAGTAAAAGAGTAGAAAGGCATTATGTTATTGGCATGAATTGTGAGTAAATTTATTGTGCATTCATAGCATAGTGATAATTCTTTGGCTGAAAAGATTTCATTACCCAAAAGGAAACAGCACAAAAAGGTGCTATGTTAGTGAGATATTTTTTGTCAGTAATTTAATTTATTTTTCTTTAGTTCAGTTTTCAAATAAAACACTTTTCTGTAACATAATTTAATATGATTTCTCCTTATTAACAAGATTTTCAATTTCAAACACATACTCTTTCTTACTAATATACAAAAATAAGAATTTTTTAAGTCTTCAAATGAGAATTATTTTACATGTCAAGTTCTTAGAAGAATGGGGAAATTTACTGTTCCTCATTCTTAATTATACCTGAAACCTGGAATAATGCAATTACTTGATAAATGTGTCAATTCAGCAATAAACGTATGAGAAGTCATGACTTAATTTTGTGTTTGTGTTTTTTTTTTTTTTTTTTTTTTTTTTTTTTTTTTTTTTTTTTTTTTTTTTTAATTAACCTTATGGCTGAGTTACTCTAAAAATGCTTAAGCAACTAATTTGGAGATCAAGCATAGTCTGTTAAGTAGAGAGGCTTTAACACAGCAGTTGCTGGTAGATAAAGATTGCAGATGTCTGAAAATTCTAAACAGATCCTTAGAATGGACTTGGTGCTTTTTTTCAGTTTTGGAAAATGGAACTGTGTTTTATTGTAGATCTGAATTAAATTGATAGCTGAATTTTGAGCTGTAAAAGGAGATGTCTCATGTTCAGTGTAACAGCAGAGTTTCTCATCAGTTTGACCAGAGTTAAAATTTCCTCATGGCTATTGTCAGTAACTGGAATGGTAAGAATGACAGTGCTGAATTTTTATGAGTTTTGAGGCTCAAGATAAAAAGAAAAATGGGATGCTAGTTATTATGAATGAGGCTTAGATTAGTCTCCTGGTAGTATGTTTTATTCAAGTTGTTGTTATTAGTCCTGCTAAGGTTTGGAGTAATTTATTCTGAGTCACTGAATGTTCTAATTTATTTCCATTAATCAGTGTTACACCTATATATATGTGGGCTCTGTACAATATAAGTGTGTAATGAGGCATGATGTTTGCTGCATTTTGCAGCAATACTAATCTCTGGGAGAAATGAACTGAAACTTCTTTTGGGGGGGTACTTATTAATGCACTGAATATGCTTTTTTTTGGTCTCACCTCCCATAGCAGAAAGCTTTTTTCCTTTGGTCAATTGAGTATGGCACAAGGGTAATAACAAGTCTAATGGATGCCGTAAACCACCACTTTTTAATGCATAACGTAATTGAATCAGAATATAGTGTCTAGACTGATGGAGTCCCTGGTGCTTTAACAGCTGAAATTATGATTAGAAAGATCCAGATAATGCTGACTTCTCATATATTAAGCCCCTATTATACAATTTCTTTTCTACAGCACATTCAATTTTACTTTTGAATTATGTAGTGCCGTCTTAAACAGTCTAATATTACACTGGAATAAAATTTAGAGCTTCAAGAGAAGCTTTATCATTTCTGTGGAAATACATACAGAATAAATTTGTAGTGGTGCTGTATGACTAATATTTCCTCCAAACAGCTCTCACATCAATTTCCACATTTAAAATTGCATTCTTTGGCAGAAAGCTTATTGTAAAGCCAGTTGTCCTCTGTTGGCCATTACTGAACACAACAAAGAGCAGAAAGTGCCTCTGCATTGTGTGCTGAGTGTGGGTGATAGGGGTTTCTGCAGGCTCTGGAATAGCTGAGCTCTTTTCCTTTTATCTAAAGAACAAAATCTGAAGAATTTTCCAAACAGAAATAAACGGGAGATTGTGCTCTTAAGGCTCCACAGATCATCTAACAGTGAGATACACATGAAATATGTTGTGCTTTCACTTACAGAGAAAATTTCTATATTATTAACTGAAAAGATTCTTCATATAGATGGCAAAAATAAAAATGTCTAAGGTTTTTAATTTTCCTTGAAGTGATTGAAATAGCTAATTTTCAAAATGGCTGTAACATAAGCAATTATTCCTACTGTCAAAGAAAGATGATGTTCAGTGAAGTTGTTAATGGAGTTTTGGATAAATGCAAGGCCATGCAGTGGTGGAATTGCTGATGCTGAGTGGGAGCTGCCTACAGGCTCCTGTTACTACAGTTATCTGGCTGAGCTCTTCCTGCAGCCAGGGACTCGGCCCAGCCCTGGCCAAGATGTACACATGACACAGCACAAGTACAACTGTGAGCTGAGCCTCAAATTCCTTGATGTAAAACGGGCTTCAGGGGCCACTGCAGGAGGACATATCTCAAAAGGCTTTAGCTAGAATGGCACAAGCTGTGTGGATAAACTTTTCTCTTTTGTATGCTTGAAATAAGAGTATGCCAAAGAAGGGAATATTGTATCTTGGCAGTGCCTACTGAAAACTGGTTAACCGTCATCTCTCCCAGTCCTAAGCCTTCAAACAGCAGCTAGGTAATTGAGCTCCTTTCTCTTGTCTTAGACTTGAAGATATGCCTCCTCAGTCTTCATGTAGTTGGTGAAGCTGTAGTGTGATGGAAATGAGTATTGGCCCATGCTTGCTGCCTTTCAGCAATCTGACCTTTTGCTGTGGCTTGAAAGAGGTAAAAGAGTTTGGATTTATGTGGTAAGAAGTGCTGTACCTTGAGGGGGATCAGACTGCGGTCAGTGGACAGTGCTTAACCTTTGAGAGATGGAGCAAAACTTGCAGGAATGTTCATGTGCCAGAGCATAAAAATTGACAGTAAATTGACAATGAAGTCCAGTATGAAAAACCTATTAACCCTGAGAACATGGACTTTAACTAGTACCAGTTGGTGTTATGTATTCTTGGAGAATTTGGCATAACAGGTAGAAGCTGAAACTTGCTTTTTAAGTCTTAAACCTATGGGATTTTAGTCTAGCATTTATTCAAGAAGTTACTTTGATCATCTCAGTGGATATAAGACCCAAGCTTCAGTGAATCAAGCATCTACATTCAAATGAAAGCCACCAAAAATTGCATGAACATTTGAGGTATCTGCAAGTATACAGGAAAGTTGTTATGGAAAATGTTAAGAAGTACAGCTGATGGATTCATAGTCCATGTCCTAGCATTTTCACTTTCCTTCATATCTGATAAGCATGTTCTGTTAATGAAATCTGTATTTGTACACTTAAGAATGCTTTCATTAGCACTGTGGGCCAAGTAAGATGTTTCTGAAGATCCTAAAGTTCCTAAGGAGCTCTGTATCAACAAAAGCAGAAAGTTTTGCTGAGTGAGGATTTGATGCAAATTGAGGCTGACAGAAACTGTCCTTTATCTGACTGAACTGTCTGAGAATGTGGAGGTCATACTTAATTTTCAGTCTCAGATTCAGAGCTGCTTCTCTTCTAAGAGAATAATACAAAGATTCTGGGTACATGCATGTTCTGTTTCTATCATTAATGCTGGCAAGATTAGCAGGCCATGTCTTTCAGAATTGAATGAAAAGGATAAGTATCAGGTATGCTCTGGAAATATTTGTGCTGTACCATTCTCCACAGACATCAGGAAGTTTGTGATCTAAGGTTCTAATTCCAATTATAGTAGATGTCACAGAAATACAGCATGAAAAATAAAACAGAATGCTCTTTTTCTTCAATAGAGCAATGTTTTTTGAATGAGAGTCTTCATTTTAAATGATGTGAATGACTCAGGCTGCAGCAGCCCCATGCCAAAAACAATCAGCCAAATAGCTTGGCAAGTGTTCTGATAAATTGCTTTTGTTGGCAATAGTTTTGTAACTTCAAATGAGTATTAACCAAATGACAGTCTTAATTTTTCAAGTACTAGCTGGAAATAAAGGTTTTTAACTCTGTTGCATATTCAGTGTGTGTGTACACAAATAGATTCACAAAATCACCTCTTAGTACATTTGGGATTGTAAATCCCTCTCCACGGGCTCCAGCACCAGCATCACATAGCGCAGATGTTGCTGTCTGTTTTCTTTTCTATAGAACTGTTGTACATTATGGAATATCTTGGGAGTTTTTTTCTATTCACAGTGTTTATCCCAAGTTGTTACTGCTGTAAAATCTTTTTTGTTCTTGTTTCTCAGCAGCTTTTTTTCCCCCTTGTAGTAACAAAATTCCCCAAAGTCAGCTATCGCAGGGGTAAGTTTTATCTACAAGGAAACACATGCCCTTGGTGAGATTGTTTGTGGCTTTCTAGGCCTCTCAAGTCTTAAATTTTTAATTAAACACAGGTGGAAAAATGAGAAAAGTATTCCTTCACATTCACAACAAAAGAGCAAACCTATGTTTATGTTGCAACCCACGTGCAATCCCTGCTGACCCAATTAGTATCCTCGAGTCCAGCACCTTTGTTTTTCCCTAATGGCTCTTACCTGAGGTGTGCTTTTGCAGTGGAACACGTTAGGCTTTTCTGGAGGGAGAGTTTAAGTGTTAATCCTGACTATCTAGCAAGTTCCCATCTGAGATGGTGTGTGGGAGAAGCTGGGAAGCATCTCTAAAGCTCTGTTTTCCTCCTTTTTACTGGAAGAGAGGAGACTAGTTTGTGTAGAGCTAATGCACAACCCCTTTTCTGGTTCTGGTTCTGTGAGGCTGGTTTTGTCTCCTCCACACACATTCCAGTACAAATCCCCAAGTGTATAGTGTGTTAACCTATAGCATGGGTTATCTGTCTCTCATGCTGTGGGATGAGACATAGGAACTAGAATAGTGAGAGGAAAAAACCCTGTGTTTAAAAGGCATGTGCTAACTTATACGGCATCATTTGTCTGGAATTGTAGCAGTGCATACGGATACACGCATTACCTGTGTTGATTGCGCTTTTAAAACGTTTTCTGTAATATTTAGCTTACAGGAAATGAGGGGAGCTCAACCAGGGTATTTTATTAGAATCTGCAGTGTTTCCTGCTGTGTGGGTTTTTCTGGTCCCCAGAGACTTCACAGCCATCACTGACTTCATTCTCAAGAGAGGGGTGCATTTTTATACATTCCTCCCTGACTGCAGTAATCCTCTGAAGCTGGTATATATTCTCAGTCATAAGGGGGAAAAAAAAGGAAGAAAAGAGTGAGGAAAAAATGCAGTGCCAGTATGCCTGATGCTCACTCCGTCTCTGAAACTTGCGTGGGACACTTGTATAAATGCTGAGTTTATTTTGCTTTAAGATGCCATGGGAACAAAGCTACAGCAAGCTAAGAAGCAAATTTCCTTAAAAGCTCTGCTGAGCAACACTGGGATCTTCTAAATGTTCACTGCACTGCTCAGGCAGTGAACTTATAAGTTAACAAAAAAGTACAGAAAAATTTGTCTTTTTGACGCTAATCTTAGAGGTTTAATACTAATTCTTTTAACATTCTAAAGTTATTGCTAAAGTAGTATCAAGGAATGTCTGTAATATTCCTATTAACAGTGCTGAGATTTCAACTCATTGCTGATGAGATGCCTGAAGAGAGCATTGCTTAAACAATGTAGTAAAAATAAGAAAGAATAAAATCTGGAAAGTGGAAAGATAACTGTCAATAATTTCAAATCATGAGCCATCCCAGGAGATGGTAAGTAAATAAGATGGATTATAAATGCTATGTACAACTAAATGAATTAGGTGATCTCAAGCAGTTGACCTATGTTCTTATGCTCTCTTAACTGTAGTAATAAAAAATGGTCTAATATCATATTCTTCAAGACCTGCTCTGTATTAAGCCTAAGAAGCACCTTTGAAGTTGACAGCCTTACTCACATATGTGGTGTTATGCAACTGTTTAATTATTCTGGTGGACTGTAGCTACAGATTTTAAACTTGATCTTGAAGTGATTCTTGTGTATGCAAAAAGAGTAAATTGCAGGTATCATTGTCTTTTCTGCTTTTACTTGAATAGTGAAGTCTCTTATAACTAATTCAGTAAACTGTAACAGATCATATTTCCAGGGAGGAGTAATGACAGAAATTCTTAATGTTTTGGAATCTTTCAACAGAAAAACCTGTTTGGTTTTGTGTGTATGAATGCATGTAAAAACACATCTGTGTGTGTTTCTCAGCTGTGCATATGAGTTAGTTGGGGATTAGAAGTGAGCAGGTATTTCTGTTTGAGCAGAGGTAAATCTTTACATCTACAGTTCCAGTTCCAAAATAACATAGCTCTGAGATCTGGAAGTTTATTTTTCCTTCTTGGTTTCTCTTGACTCATGTTAATTACATAATAGCATGGTGCTCAGTGATGACCCAAATGATAGCTGTTAATATGAGCATGTAGGCCACATTAATAAATTTAGCTTCTACATTAGGCAGCCTTCTGAAAACTTTGGAGTAAGGTTTTCACCTGTACTGGCCACCAGCCAGATTAACACTGATTCATCACATGCTCAGAGTTTGTCCCCATTCTACCTGACCTGCAGCCAGATTATTTTTTATCACAAATGCATCTTTTGCTTTGCCATTTATCTCAGAGACTGGGACCTTCGTATTTTTGTTTAGTATAATTTTAAAGTTGTGAAAATCAATCCCTACGTGCATGACAACTTGAGAAGAACTGCAAATTTCTAACTATAAAACAAAATTATTTGTTCAGCTTGAGTTATTAATGTTCAATTGCATTTATTTTTGAAGTGAATACGTTCAGTTCCTTAGAATGTGGCACAAGGGCTTCTTTGTAATGTAAATTTGATTTGATTGATGGTTCTGTAGAATCCAGATGGATTTGGCAGTGATCTCAGGCATCTTGGAATGAAACCACAGAGATGACATAAAAAGCAAACTGCTATGCTTGTCTGTGTACGCTGTTTGGAAAAGACTTCCAAGGGTATTAAAACTAGATATACTTAGGACTAAAAGATTTTTAGGGTTCCTCCCAACCTAAACCTTTGTTCTAGTTCTTTACTGTATTCATTTGCTTATGCTGATAATGTGTGATCAACACTTAATACATCAGCAGGTGACTTTGAGGAGGAGAATGGTGCACCCATTAAAAAAAATTACTTTTCTGCCTGAAAAATAGCATTTGCAGTTGCAGTGGTGTTATTGGCGTGGGAAACAAAAGAATGAGGTGCTTCAATACGTGATGCCATGATCTATTGGGGGAAACCAAATCATCCTTGGGTGATTCTGCTACAGCTCAGCCATATGCTCTCAGGGCAGGCAAATGCTGAGAAGAAGAAATATCTGTATTTGGCAACTACCTTTAAACTTCCTCTTAGGGAATAGCAGTTTCTCCTTCTCACACCAGTAACAAATTTAAGAGTGTGGAGGGAAATGCCATCATTATGATCTGCAGATTATTGAGACTAAAGCATAGAAATGAGAAACTCTTAGTCTGACACTTAACTTAGCCAGTGGCCCTGGAGTCCTAGGGGAGTTTTTATTAACAATTATCTGTCAGAGAACACACAGTAACATCAGTGTCCATTTCTTTTTACTTTTACTATATCATCCAGTCAGTTTACTAAGAAAGCAGGTTTTCTTCTATTTTCTCCCAACAGGTGAAGCTTAAAGTAAGGAATGAATAAGTTATAACGCAGTCATTGCATTAATTGGTCACTAGAGGATTAATTGTAAAAAAATCAATTATGTTTAAAACCTGAAAAGATGATAAAAACCACTCAAAAAACCTGACCCAAAATAGAACTATAAGGAAACACTTTGGAAAAGAAAGAGGCAGGCAAGACAAGCATCGAGAGGTTCCAAGGTGAAAGGCAAAATACTAAAATGGAAAAAAGAGAAGTCACCATGTCTAAGTGCTGATTCTCAGGAAGGGGTAAGATAGTAGATGTTACAGTCTGAGCATGAGGCACTAAGAGTCATTTGTAGACCAGATCCTGCACTGGATCTCTTCCCAGCTTTTCCCCTGTAAGTCCTGATTGTTCCTTGCTCCCTCCCCCTTACCCTCTGGCTTATCCCTTCATAGCAAGTGAAAGATTTCTCCTTTTTGTTTGTTGTGTTCCTAGAGTAATTTTTTTTTTTCCCCCAGGCACAGGTCTCTTGATAAATTTTGCTTTGTAACAATGTCCAGATAAAGTTCCCAAGCATCATAATATTTACTTTTAGGAAGTGTGATTTGTATGGAGTTTTTTATGCTTTTACTGCAGTAGGTACCTACAAATACAGCGGGAGAAAATGAGATGTCAGCTTTTTTGTAAAGCTATTTGTCAGGTAAAAGATTTATTTCTCAGAAAGATGGATAGCTGGATACACTTGTAAAAATAAAACTGAATTCTTTGGGGACACCAAAGGCTGTCTGTGGCTCTAAGAAAATGAAATCTGGGAATAAAATTTTTTGAAGTTCTGCACTCGTATTTTGGCTTCTACTGAAAACTGTATCTGATTGTGACATATCTGTAAAAATACATTTTCATGAGACTGCTGAAGTGTGGGCATTTTTTTTTTTTTTTTTTTTTTAAGGGAATTGTGAAGGGAAGAACATCTAGCTTTTGGTTTTATAATAGAAACACTGTGGTGTTTGATCCTGTGATGGCTGTGCTTGGTTTATCTCCCTTGGGATGGTGCAGAGGCAAACTGAGGTCCTCTTCCCTTTTATCTGAGAAGGGACAAACTACTAAGATGCGGGAAAAAATAAGTCTCATCTTGAAGAAGAAAAGCAAGTAGAAATAACTTCTCAAATGCCTTAAAATTAGGGCAAGATAGGCAAGAGAACCTTTCCAAGTGCTTGCTTTGCAATGCTGCAATGATGTAGTTGTTGAGGTGGCAGTATCCTTTAGGCACCACACCCAGTCCTGCTCTCTCCTGCTCAGCTGCCTGGGCGATTTTTTGCAGTCTGTTCACCTGTGATAGCAAAAAAGAAAGATGAGCTGCTGGAGTTGGCTTCTTTAAATAAAGTGCATTGTACTATGTATGCAGTTTAAGGATGTTGCTAGTAAAGCATACAAACAGTTCATTGCACCTAAAGAAAAGAGTTCTGCAACAAAGATACATGAGAAACAAACAAAAACCAAGACTTGAAAGCAGCAATATGAAAAGATACGTATCAACATATCAACAAAATACAAATCTACAGCAGAATAGATGACTGCTGAGGAGACAATGCTTTTTGCATTAGAACCAAATGGGGTGTAAGTTAGTATTATTGGTTTAATTATTTTTTACATAGGATTTGCATCTATTATTGACTTGTATTCTTACTATTAGAAATAGTTGATCTGCTCAGAATAGTTTTAATATGAATTCAGTTTAAATATTTTTTGTCTGGAAATGGCTATTGATTTCTAGGGATCTCTTTGTAAATTTAGAGGTATTTGCCAGACAGCTCAGCCGATTTTGCATGATTAGGTGATTTGGGAGCTGCTAATTTTGAATTTTCACGGTGTGTGACTAGTAACTTAACTCATGCATTATTGCTTCTGTTCCATTTTTCAGCAGCAAGCTTTTAAAAAGCAGGAGAATAAATGGCAGAAAGTTTATAACACGTACACAGAACGTGTTTTCATGTGAACCTTGAGGCTTCTTGAGTGCCCCTTTTAAAAATTTTTAAGCTCAATGCTTCTGTGAATAAACCCAGGCTCAAGAACAACTAACAACAGAGCACATGGAATTGCTTTCCCCAGATGTGTGGTGAGATGGGGCATGTGAAGTGCTTAATGTGTATGTTTGTATCAGTTATGTTTCAAACTTCCCTATATACTTGTTTATAAAAATTGTGGGGCTGGTAATGACTGAAACTACTGATTGAGTGTGGATTAGTGAATGTTAGATTTTCCTTGTTTAATTCTCTCTAAAATTAAGGTATGTTAAAATATTTTTCAGAGAAATATAATGAAATAATCTCTAAAATTGCATGTTTACCTTCAAAAATATTCAGAGGCTATTTAAAGGTTTTCTTTAAATAGCATCTGGAAAAGATGTGTTTATTTCCTTTTATTTTTCAAGTCTGTTTTGTTTAGGCAGGCCACACTGACACCAAATTCTTATATCTCTGTAGTTCCTATTCTGAGGAAGAAATATTAGACTGGAACATAATCTTTCTAACTGGTTAATGTGTTACTTTAGACTCATCCCTATGTTTACTGGCAGATGCTGGCAGAGTGAAGTTGCAGTAGGAGTGTTGTTTACTTGTTTGTTCTAACAATTAGCTTAATTATATCTAAATGTAGAAAAATACAATTTGTTTACTTTTAGCTAATATTTTTAAAATAAGCCCCTAATGTTAATACAAGTGAAAAATAATGGACTTGTTTATAGGAATTAATTGTTGCTAAGAGATTTATTCAGGCAATATTATGTTCATTGGCTTAAGCAACTGATGAAGTTTGTGAAGGAAGTCTTACAGCTCAGGGTTAGTCTGGGCTTCTGATGGGTAACAAGTTTTAATGCCAGCTTTGTCCCATCTGCTTTGTGCTAGTGTTAGTCCTGAGGTTACTGGATTAAATAAAAATGTAGAAACCGTGAACGAACCCTACAGATTTTTGTCCCGATGGATTGCTTTTTGCAGATGTATGAGGCCATATTTATTATTTAGTCACGTTTATGGAATTTACTGAATACCATGGGATAGTACTGGATATTCTTCAAGTAGGAATTAAAGCCATGTATTTTCATTGTGTGAAAAAGAAGACTCCCTTCCTTTCTCTAGTGTATTCTGTAAAGAAGTATTAGACAAAGAAAGTAATATCCATGCTGTATAGGTCTGACTCTGCTCCCATTTGAGTCAATGGTAAATCTGTTACTGAATTTAATGAGGGTCACTTGGGACAAAACAATGCCTGAAAAAGAAATATTTTAGGCGATTTAATAAGAAACTGTAATAACATGTTGAAATAAAGCAATTATTTTGGTGGCCACAAGTGGAAGTTACTGCTTATATGCGCAGGTTTTAGAATTGGTTGATCCCGCTTGTGCAAAATTAGGCATCTAATCAAGGGGAGTCATCTGCACCTTCCTTCTGATGCCATAATGAAGCTGAACACCCTGAGTGGGTCAAAGATAATTCTTTCTTCATCCCATGAAATTCCCCTTGCAAAAGTGCTGATGCTGTTTTGTTTAGCTGCAATCCTAGTTTGTTAGTATGAAGAATTTATCTATAGCCAATGCAGTTGCGATGTTACAAAGGTCTCCAAGAATATTTAGACTGCAACTGATGTTTTAAGGCAATTACTACTGTAGAGTGTCGGGTAATGTTTTACCAAGACTGTTAATATTAACTATTTTCTTTTGTAAACCCATTGATTTCTTTGCAAATAAATATTTCCTTTATTCGGTAACTAGCCTATACAGAAATGAGATGTATCTGAGAGAGTAACAAAATTAGGAGTCGAAGGCAGCATCTGTTCTGACACTGTCCGCAGAGGGTTTGGACCAGTGTGGTGAGAACAGTAGATTATGCTAAAAGGCAAAAGGGTGATCATTTTACCCAAAGGTTAGGAATAAATACTGATGTATATTGTGATTGACTTACACAATTGTAGATTGCAATAAGAACAGTAATTTGAGATGTGTGGTACATTAAACCAGGCACTGATGCAAAGCAGAAGCTGGGGGGAGCATGATTTGCTTTTCTGAAAAGTGGAATCAATTGCTATCAAATTCCCTAAGCACTGGAGGTGCAATCTGTCTGATAGTAATCTACAAGAAATAATTGTTAGATAAAAATGGCAGCACAGAACTTTGAAAATAAAGTGATAATGTACAGTCAGACCCTGGATGAAGTGGCTCTTAGGAAGCCATAGTGGTCTTAACTATCCTTCCCAATTCTGCTTCTATCTGCATGTAAAAGTCCTTTTCTCTTTACTGCCATTTCTTACAGGGTCCTGCAAACAAAAAAGAAAGTATATTAAGGAAAACCCATTGTGTTCTTTTTAGTAATATCCTTATTCTTCTATTATCCAGCTTTCTATGGCTTTTTTTTTTTATTAGTTCCTTTCCATCTAAATTTACAGGGTCCTGAAATAAATGTCTGAGGAAAAAAATACAGGCACTATTGAAAATGACATGTTTCTTTCTTTTAGAATTTCTTTATTTTTCCTTGTTTATAGGGAGATTGTGATTAAACTCTGCTTAGGTAAGCAATACAACACTGGACATAGCATATGAGTTGTGCCATCAGCTTGTATAGATCTGTTACCGTCCATCTGTCACTTGTACCATATGTGACTTGTGTAACTCTGGGAGCTGCAGGGGTGGTTTATTGTGAAGAGAAGGAAAAGCTGCCCCTTTTGTTTGTAGAAAATCCAACATTCAAGAGCAATGAAATGGTGTGATCAGCCTGTTCTGGAAACAGTGTCTGATTCATTGCAGTTTCTTGCACACCTATTTGAACATACACTGATTATTCCAGTTAGCACTCTCAGTATGTGGTGGTGATTTTTCTGGTATTAAACTTAGTCTTTATAATGGTTTTTCATCACAATGAAGAGTTTTTGTTTTTTCTTCCCAGTGGCTGTTTTGAGGCTGGGTTATTCTCCATAGTTGGTACAATGTTCACGTTTATTTCCTTCTGCATCCTTCTCATAAGTTCTCCGTGTTCATCATATTGCTCTCTTGTGTGACAGTTCTTTTAATTTCTGTTCTTTGACTCATGTGTCAACAGATTTTTTAATTATGCAAATACCTTGCCTCAGCTTTGATTGATAATAGAAAGGTAGGATGTTTTCTTCCTTGCTATTATATCCCACTGATGTCTTTCCAAGCACTGTGGTTGTTTGATGTTGCCCTAGAAAATCCTTTTAATTTTGAGCTCTGTTACACAGGAATTCTTTTAATGATCAGAAGTACCATCATGTTGATGTCATATTGGCTGCCAATAAGATATTAGTTCAAAATTATTTGGATTCTCTGAATTTGTGCTACTGATTTCATTTGGAAAGTCAGTGTCAGCAGAAGCTCGACTAAACTGCTGCTACTGGCTGTCTCCAAGTAACACTCTAAGTACTGTCTGACTTAGTGTCTCATGTCCTGCTTCTCTGAACTCTTTGTAGAATATCTCATCAATATGCTGCTTGAATGCAACGATGTCTTTTGGATTGCAGATATTCCTAGAATATCCTTTTGTTGAAATCCTTTCAAATTATTTTTAACATTTGATTTTAAAATAGAGAGATGGCATGCTTCTTGTGCTGACTCCCAGTCAAATCCTGCTCTGACTGAGGACAATGAATTGACCTGATGCTGCTGCCCATAATTTGGGCACAAAATTATCCTTTTTTCAGCCCTGTTTGTCTTGTAGTGGATGGAGACCCTGTGTTTATCCAGTCTATACTTGTTAACAGCTCCAAATAAAGTAAATAGAGCTGCTATTAATAATCAAATATGAATAATTAAGGGGATGAGTTATACAACACACAAAAAGATCTTATCTTTTTAGGCACCTTGTGATGTAAAAACCATCAAAATGGACTTCTCAACAATACCTTTAAACCAAGGTATTTATATGTACATGTAAATCCTTTCTTGATCATGTTCTTTTTCAGTATGGAAGTACCTTGGGAAGCACAGCTTCAAGACAATTAGCAACTTGGAGAGAAAGTGGACAGACATAAAAATAGCAAATCACTCTCAAGGAAGGCAGTGATTAATCATATCAGTCTTCCACTCTTATACTCATGCCTTAAATATTTGCTTGATTTTTTTTTTTTTTGGTGCTTTGTTATTTGCTATTCAGTGTTCATAGTTTGTTTTTCTCTTGTTTAAACCATTTTAGTTACTCAATAAGAACACTAGAAACATTTTTATTTAATTAAGTTGGCCAAACATTCCAAACATAAAAGGGCAGTATGGTACTGAGGCAAAGATTTTACAAGCATCCCAAGGACTCAAAATTGTTGACATAAAATATTCAGCAAATGCTTGCAGGTAATGAATGTTTGAATAAAATGATGGTCATTTCTGAGACAGTTTGTGATAAGAGAGGGGGCTAAAGTCACAGGAATATGATTCACCATGAATAAATGAGTTGAAGCAGAACAAACATTTTGAAAGTTCAGTTTCCTTCATGTGTAATAAATTCCACATCCTGTCATTTATTTACCAAGAGTTATTCTCTTCTAATTAGTTTTCTAGAAATCTGAAGTCATATCAATTTCACAAACTTAAAAGAATAAGTTCCTTTACATAGTCCTTGTTTTTCTTTGAAGTTGGTTCTGTGTTTTCATAAGTATAAAAACATAATTTAATTTGTCCTAATGATGAGAAGAGCTATTTACACATCCACAGAAGGAATCACTGAATACATTAAATAGAAAACTCTAGAAATTCTGGTATCTAGGTGTCTTATTAAACTTATTTTGGTATCTTTTGATATTTTCTCTTCTGTTGAATAGCAATACTTTGTCTTAGTTTTGGGTTTTTTTTTTCAGAAACAGGAGATGGATTACACTTGGGTTGATGTTAAAATAAATTCTTTTTTAATTTTATTGCTGGTTGTGGATTATTGACTTGTGTTTCATGGGGGACACAATGTATTCTGTATATTTGTCCTCTCTTAAGCTTACAACTTACCCATGAAAATATTAATTTATATTTTAAATTATTTTCAAAATATTTCTTGATCTGCAGAGAAACAAGGATGCAGAGTTCTTAGACTTCCTAAAATATATATTTAATACCAGCAATATCTGTAGAATGGAAATTTGTCTCAAAAGGCAGGATTCTGGTGCGAATTCTTTCACGGCATGTCAAAATTTACTTTCAAAAATATGTTGTTATAGTTTATTTCTAGTTTATTGTCAATGCTGCTTCTGCTCCTTCTCCAATTACTCACAGAGACAACATGGGCTTAGCTGGTGAGAATTCCAGGCTGTGTGGGACGTTTGATGTAAATTTCCAATTAGGCTGTTGGCCTCCGAATGGCTTTAGATTAAAAGGTATGAGTGTTTTGAGTATGACACCAGCTGAACAGCGGAAAAAGATTGTACTTCTTTCTGTCAGAGATTTTTAACAGATTGTAATGATAAAATGGAGAAAACAATGAGATTATTCTATCATGAAGCATATAAACTTGAGGCAGTTTAAAAAAAAAATGTTGCTGTAATTAGTTTAACCATAAATGTCACAAAGCCTTCTTTTGTGTGTGTCAGGAAGGTTTCTATTTGCTGCAGCAGATTTTTGATTAGGCATTTTAATGAAGAAATATCTTTATTCCTGTCCCTTGTATGTGCCAGTGGGTAGGGGATTATTGAGCTGCCCCACATATTTAGCAGTCATTGATACATGCTTAATAACACGAATTTTAATTTCACCAGATACAGACCATGAAATCATAAAGCCACTTCCATTTTACAAAGGTTTCCTTTTGGAGACAATAGGGACTGTTGGGCAGACCAGAATGGCTTGTGAATATTGAAGTAAAAACCTGTGCTGTCTGCACTGCCTGAGGGCTTGGGAAAAAACAGATAAGGATATCTTGGATCAGCAAACTCAGATAAGGTGAAGTAAATTCCTTGATCCTCAAGGAATATAATTACTCATCCTCTCTAATCCCCCGAAGGATGTCTCCTTATTAATAATGTTATATCATATACCAGTTTGTCCCTTATCTAGTGTGACTGGCTGATTATTGAACTCCTCCATTTTTCTCCAGCTCTTGTCTTCCTGAGTAAACAAATCACCAAGTTCGATTGGCTTCCATTTGCACTTCATTGCTCCTTGACAGCAAACACACTGTAAAAATGAGCTGCCTCAGGCTCTTTTTAATCTCCAGGAAGGAACAAATGCATACATAATTTCTTTAATTGTTTTAATATTATTTTCCATGGAACATAATATTTAATTTTGAGTGCAAAACCATTTTTTCAATAAACTAATGTCAAGGTTACAATAATACACTTTTTGTAGACAGGAAGGCATAAAGAAATCTGTCAGTGTTTCAAATCAATTTCTGTTGCAGTCCAAATTGTCTTCCAAAAAGTGCAAGGTCATTAAAAGCCCAAAACAAGGCTAAGAAGTATGCAGTATTTAATTTAGAAATAACTCAAAGCAAGTTAAACAGTGAACAAGCTCTGCTGAAATGTATTTGTTTTCTTCATTTTAGGGGGCACAAATACATCAAAATGTATCAACACTTTTCCAATAGGGAATCCTATTCTGGGCTTTTTATATTTCTGCTATAATATATTAACTTCTTTAAACCTTTTCAGCTCATTTTCTTTATGTATCAGGTCAGAGTAGATAATTACTAAGGAATGGGTGTTAAGGATCCAGATTTAAGAAGGTCATAGAATTTTGGCCAAGAAATAGTCACAAGCTGGTGGTTTGCTAGAACAGTTACTTTACCTGCTAAAAAAACCCACCCCAAATTTTTTCAAGATTCCTTAAAAAAATGAAAAAAAAAAAAAAAGCTCCCCTCCACAAGCTTAACGTTTTGAGTTATTACTTATTATTTCCTCTGTAATCCTTGACATTTCAAATCACTTTCCATTCAAGAGATTTTATGAAATAGTGAAGATAATTTAAAGTAATATTCTGGATTTTTTTTCCTCTTTTTCTGTAATGCAGGCAACATGAGTGGCAATAGAGCAATTCAGGGTGTAGGGTATTTTGTGCCTTTACACCTTGACTGGAGTTAAAGGGGTCTTCAAAGATTTTTGAGTGTCTAGTGCCTGTAGGCTTGAGGGGAGGATGGCAACTGGTTATCATCCACTTTGGGTACACCAGCTCTTCCCTGCAGGGAGTCAGGGCTATGAAGATGTTTTGCTTATTATGGTCTGCTAAGTTCTTTAGCACAAAAATGTTGATGAAATAGAACATTTTCTGGTTTCAATGAAGTATCTATAGTGGTAAGAATACCTCAAGATAATCTGCTTGTTTAGTGAATTTTCTAAATTAGATACTAATCAAAAACTCTAGAGAAGTCTATCTCTGTTATTTAAAAATGTGAACTAAAGAAAGTTTTTTACATAAGCTGTATTTCCTATTAATAATTTAAACTTAAATTAATAATTTAAAATTATGACTGAAAGAATAGGAGATCTTACACGCATATAAAACTAATGCCAAAATTAGAACAACCAATTACCCCAGAGCTAATACAAAGCAAATGTCAATTTTCAGAATCTCAAGGTTCAACCATACTGGCACTTGTTAGAGACCCATTTGTGTGTTCTCTTTATTTATTCCCTGTCTGTACAGTGCCTTCTGATCATAAGGTAAGACTTCCCCCTTATTGACCAGGTCTTGTTTATATAAACATGAGATCATATGCATGCAGTAAAATATATGGAAATAAATATGCTTATATGGTTCTTCCTTCACATGGGGGCATTGCTTTTGCTGTTGATGAAGTCTGGAGCCAAGGGTGGTGAATTTAATTTCTGGTAGTAGGTGTTAGTTATCTGGCTGATGATAAGGGTGGCATGGATGTGCCTATGGATGAATCATATATTTGCTTCACTTTTTTTTTTTGTGTGTGTGCAATCATATATGAGTTTTTTTAAAGAAGTTATTTAGTGTTCATGAAGATGTGCAAGAATGTATTAAAGCAAATATCTAGTAGTAAGAATTAAAGTACAAGCTTCCAGCATCTTCAATACTGGAGTAATGTGAGTTGAGAGAGTAGGAAAATGTCTTTAAATTTAACTTTTTGAAGTTGGAAGAGCATTCAAAATCAAAAAAACATGAGAAAGCTGGTAACGTACTGCAAGTACAACCCATGTCATTCAACAAGAGAGAGTGTCCTTTGATGGGGAAGAAATTTGGCTGAAATAAGTCTGTGAACATCTGTCAGTATTTGGCTCAGTCTGTTCTTGTGGGTCCTTCATCACACCAGATCCTCTTCTCAGGATGGTGTTTGGTGGTGTGTGGTGGGTTTCTTTTTTTTTTTCTTTCTGTGGAAATAATGGTCTGTTGACAATCAGTAAGATAAAAAAAACCCGAAATTAGCAGAAAATGAGTAATATTAGCAGTCTGATGTATTCACTTTGAACTGATCCCTTTTGGCACCTGTCTGTACGCGTTTTCTCCTGTTTGATATCTATCTTTATATAAAATCCAAATTAACTAAAAAAACCCCAAACCCAGTTATATAGTAGGGTGTTTTAAATTCAGTGCCTTTGCAATGCTTAAAATACCTTGTTTTGGAACTGGTTTGATTTATGTGTGAGCTAGCTGGGAGACTCATTAAGCAAAATCTCTTCAGATCTAGCTATGGTCTTGGGTTTTCTTTCTGAGCATAGCAGAAACATTTGTGCCAAGGGCACAAAAGAGGCAGATAGGGTTATCCCAAAATAAATGCTGTGTGAGAGGTAGGGATCTGCAAAGGGCCAGCCCTCTCTGTGAGCTGCCTGGATTCCTGTAGGGAAGGGACTTTGTCCTCTGGCCCCTAAGACAGGTATCCTGATGGGGGTGCAAGGGGCTCCCTATTCTTGAGACTAACTCTGCTCTTCTGACTGGGCACTGTGCCCAAAACCAAGGAAATCCTTGCTTTGATGTTATTTATAAAGGACACAAAATGCTATTTTTTAGCCAATTGCCAAATGGTGGAGAGAAATGCCTTATTGACCCGACCGAGTCAAATTTATGCATCAACTCAGTTTTAAAAACACTATCAGTAGAAAAATGTAGGAGGCAATTGTGAGTATTGAATTGTGAGAAATACTGTTCTTTTACCATACTTGATTTCATTAAATCACAGAATGGAAGACAGGGGTGCTCTGGTTTAATTATGCAAGAGGTAGAAAGGAAATTAAAAACGATCTCTTTGGGGCCTATTAAAGAAAGAGGGCAGGGAATACCAGAGGCTAATGCGATTGCTGTAGTGTAGGGAAAGGAGCAGAGGATGGCTCTGATAGGAACTGGCAACATGAGAGCAGAAACAGTTCTTGAATATTTCAAACCTGCGGTGTTCACTCTGGGGAAAATACTCAAGAAGCTAATGGAAACAAGAATTCATTAATATTTTATTTATGATATTTATGCAAGTCATGTGTTTTCAAGTACTTTCAGGCTGGTTCTATGAGATGGGAATATAATGAGGCAGAAGACTTGAGGAGCAATAGCATATCTGAAGCAAGTTTGCTAATTGAGTTTAATCCAGATTGGCCACTTCAAGCAATACCAAGTGAACGAGTTCTTGCTATAAGTTACTACTTGTTTCAGCATGGGAGGTCCTGCAACTCATACCCAAATGATCCCACCATTCAGAGAAGGGGAAGAGCTGTGAGATTCCTGTCACACAAGGTGCTTCTGTGGTGTATTTTGACTGAAGTGAACAATTCAGAAGCCTTCGGAGAAGATTGTTCTTAATTGTCAGTAATGAAAAAGGACAAACCCAGGTACAGCAAACTGAGTTGCTGAAGTGCTTTGTGCTTTGCAGTTGCTGCATGCAGACCCCAGTAAGGTTAATATTAAGGAATGAATGAGCAGGAGATGTGGTAGACAGAGGAGCTGTGCACTTTTCCCCTGTTCTGCTTGTCTCTTCTGCTTTAGAGCAAACTGTCATAATAATGGTATGGTACATGCACAGCCTTATGTTAACAACATTCTGGAGATGATATTCTATTCCCTTTGGGCAGCCAGCATTTGATATGTGCACAAAGAAAGAAACAGAGAGGGAGAGTGGGTAATTCTGTGATCAGCAAGCAGCTGGGAAACTACAAGACAGCAGACTATTTCATACTGCTTATTGATAACTTGATTTTTTTTTTTTTGCTATTTTCCTTAAAAAGATAAAAAACCTATTATAATTCAAATCTTTTAAAAAAACCCTATTAAATACAAGGAACTGACAAAAAAAAAAGCGCCAAAACTCCCCAAAAGCTGAACTCATACCAAACCAACATCAACAACAAAATGAAAACCCCAAAACTCTCCCCTTCCCTTTTCCCCCTGAGAAACTGAACCCACCTGAAACTGTATCCTACCTGGCATTTTTAAGGGAGTGTTTGACCTCAGTGGAGGTTAGCTGAGGTTTGGAAAGGCCTTCTGCAGAGGTGTGATGGAGACCCTGATGCTGTCCTGAGTGCCCAAAGCAGAGGTGAGGTTCTCAGAACTGCTCTGCAGAACATGAGAGCATAGTGCTGGCTGCAGAACCTGAATTACCCAGAGTTCTGAACTGCCCTCCTGAGAGCTCTGAACACCAGTGAGCCCATGTACACTGTACCCTACCAAGATATTTCATTACAATTATTTTTCTTTATAGGTATCAGATCCAAAGTATATAGTGAGCTCAAACTGAATTCAGATTTTTAGTTTTTATGTAAAGAACAATAGTCATTGAACAAACTGATTTTTATAACATAGTCATCATCGTGCTCTGGAGTTTGTTTTGTTTTAGGTTGGATCATTTAAGACAGTGTTTGGTTCATCCTGTTACTAAGAATTTCCTTTACCAACAGAAGTATACTGCTTTCCTTGTCTAGCTTGATTCTGAGAAATGTAATGTTTCCAGAATAGCAACTCTTGAAATAATAGATATTAACAAAAAAGAAAAAAAAGTGGAGTGTTGTCCATCATGAGGTAGCAACAGCTTCCTGTGATAAAAACATACAGGACAAGCTTTATGTGCTACTCTGAGTTCTGTGTTTCAGTGAGATTTGAAGTGCTGTGGTTTTTCTCTTTGTTTGGATTTGTGCTAACATTCCTGACTTTCAAGGTCAAATGTAACTCAGAATAGAGTGTAAAAAAAACTTCAGGAATTTGGAGTATAGTAGCACCTGTAGATTAGAGTTACAAATGTAGTAAAAGCATTGTCCTGGTGGAGTTTTGGACTGCCAGACTCTGCTCCGGCAGCTCCTAAGAAAAGGCAATAATGCTGAAGTGAGGCTCTGTAACTGCAGTTGCTATGGGAGCAAGCCTTGGGTTTGGAAATTCCCTGAGTTCAGTGGATTGAAATTTGTCTCAGCAGTGTATCAATATAGTATTTTGAATAACATCTCTTTAAATCATCTCCCTGAAGATTTTAGATTTGTCATGGACATTATTCAACATAAAATAGCCTCTTCTGCTATAATTCTTATTAGCACGCAGTTGTATTCATTGTCAGTCAATCTACCTGGAAGCAAAAAGTTCTGCTGATGCTTTTATATGGCTTTTTTTGTTTAATTGCTTTAAATTTCTTCTTTATTTTTTTGTTATTCGTTTAGTTTTATAATGCGTGTTAAATTCTAAGAATTGACTGACTTGGTACTTCTTGCAGAGCAGCTTAAACTATTATTTTTGAAGACTTCAGAGAAAATGAATCATTTTTTCCATGTAAAATGACTAAGGAATATGTTTTAAAAACAATTTAGAGGAATTTTTTTTCAAGTGGTGGTTCCTGAAAGTAAAGATATGTATTTTCAAATTTTAATTTCTGAGCTTTTCATTAAGTATTGAAGGTCAGATTCTTAAAGTGGCACCAGTTTCTTAGATTCTGTTTACCCACAGCTTTGGTCAAATTTTCCAGAATAAATCTGGATGCTTCTTAATGGTAATCATATGAAAAATGAAATGCCATCACGTGGTAATTTCCATCAGAATCTTTAGAGACCATTTTTAAAGAGAAGCCTTTTTGAAGAGTCACCTGTGATTTTTGCTCCCTTAGCCTCAAAGGAAGAGATGTGGCGTAAGTGGGTTTGTGGTGAGGTATCAGTTGATGCTGTTGACACAAACACGTTGTGCATCAAAATATGAGCACTTGCTGGGTGAGCCCTCCACCCAGGAGCTGCAAATTTCATTAGTGGTTCCACTCTGCATGAATATGGGGTAGCAGTGTCTCCTGTGTCACTGCATTAATGAGGCGACCTTCACAAAACCTTTCCTAATTTACAAGAGACAGAAATAGTGTAAATATAATCCATTACAAGTCATTATGTGCTTTCTCTGTTACTTTGTGTCATTGTAAGCTGTAGATTATACGAGGTAATAGCACAATGAAGATAAAAATGAGGAAGTTAGGGAGTGGTTGAGCATCTTGCTCTCTCTGATTGCCATTCTGTGTTGTCTTCCCCAAGGCAACTATGTTATATCTTCATTGTTATTGCAAAATGAAGTGAGAGACACCAGGAGATAATCAGCAGGAGAAATAAAAGTCAAAGAGCATGTAGGAGATAATGCAATCCTGCGGTGTGGGGAAGGGAGAACATGATGGCAACTCTTTTCCTGACTAGCACAGCAGATGACATTTCACAGTGTGTACAGCAGACCCCTGAAGTGAGCTCCTACCATTGTTCTGAAGGCAAAGACAGCCATGAGGCTTTCCCTCTTCCCTCCTAAGGAAAGCCTGTGCTGCAGGTGGACAGTAGTCCGTGTTTTGCACACTGAATGTAGTTTGAAAAAAGGCAGCAGAGGTTTTGTGACATCTAGTGCTTAGAAATTCAGCAAACTGCCAAAACAATGGTAATAACTTTGATAACTTTGAAGGCTTTAATTTGCCAGAAGGAAATACATCTGGACAGTCATATCCAGTAGTAGTAGCTGCAGCACAGCCTTTCCTCTCAGCAGTTAAGCTTCTTGTTGAAGTATGATGTCAAAACACAACAATACAATAAATTGTGGTTTTTAATAGCAAAAAAAGCCTGGCTGAAAATATTTTCATAATTTCCTAGCAGCAACATATGGTCCAGGTGGAGTAACAGTTATGTGGGGATATAAACTCTGAAAATACTTCCATTTCAGTACAGTAATATGAGGAATAAAATACTGCTCAGCATGCGTAAGATAATCAGAGCGTAGTCCAGAATAAATATTCACAACCTTTAGCTTGAGTTTTCTGGTTGCTGGGACAGACTAGTCTCAGGATTCAGCCTTCTGCTTTGTACTTGATATTTTTTATTTTCATTTGAATTAGGCATCTGAGATGTGGCAAGCAACTCATGGGCATATTTTACAGAATGTGCTTTTTGGAGACTTGAAAATTGTGCTTTGAGAAGAAGAACAAATTTCTGCGTATGTACTCAAGCTTGGCATGTTTTTATGAGCTTGAGCTTTTTCTCCATTGACCATGACTAGAAATGCTGCAATTCTTTGTATGCATGGTGAAGGGAACTGGACTGATTGTGGAAAAGGATGTTTCCAACAAGAGGTAAGAAAGAGCAATAGGTCTAATAGTGCTTGCACTTGATCTCTCTTGGAGGCTTACCCCTGTAGGCTTCCTTGAGGCTATACTGGGTCATAGGAGAAATATGAAGCTCCTAGATCCCTCTTCATAACTTTGAAATCTAATCCCTGCTGTGGAAATTCAGCCCAGGCAGAGGCTGTACTCCATCCATTACTCAGTCACTGCTTTTGTGCTGGTAGACCAGGGGTAACCTAGAAGCATAGGCTGCAGTCTTCATAAAATATTATCCAATCCTCTACAAAGGATTAACAAGAGAAATCCTAATTTCTGGAGTTGCTATAACACACTGTGGAGGTGGTCCAAACCTGTATAACCAAATGTCTGTGGTAATCTCTGTGCAGGTGTTTTTCCACCTGGGAATGTTTTTGAAACCTTTCCTCTGGCTTATTGCAGTGTCTCTTCAAGAGTCTGAGATGACCTGTGGGCTATTGCACATGGTCACAAATCCTAGTTGGGGTTTTCATAAAGAAATTGCTGCAGTTGAGTCTGGGGTGAAGTGATACCTTTTCACTGTGATCTGGCATTTTAAGCAACTGTGTTCTACAGATCAGTGTAAGAAAGCACTCACCATATAGCCCTTTATCAGGCTGTTTTTCAAAAGTAAATCTGCATATCCAGGACACTTAAATTATATGCACTCATGTTAAAAATGAGAGTCTAGCAACTGGCTTAATTAGACAGCTAAGGTTGCCTATTGGTAAAATAAATCCCTATGCAGCAAAAAAGGTAGGTTAGCTGTCTGCACTGTTCTTCCTTCTCAGAGTATACTGGATTGTAGGAGCCTTTGGCAGGCATAGTTTCCCTGGCTTTTGCAGAAAAAGTGGAATTTAGAATAGCTTTGTAGCTGTTCTAATTTACATCTGAGAATTAGTATGTTCACTGTGTCCCTACAAGGCTTTTTGTTAGGTCAACAAAATCCCCTTTTCTCAATCTCTGGGCAAAACCTTTTTAAAAATACAACAATTTGAATCTTTTGGGCTTGATCATAATGAAACTATTCCAGAAAATGTGAAATTCCTTACAAAAATAAAATATGAAGTGACACTCAAACATTGTTCTTTCACTTCTGTTTTTCTGACCAAAATACTTCAAGGTCTCATGAATGTTGGAGAGTGAGAAAATGGATGTATTACCATGGTCACCCTTACAGTAAGATACAGATGAGACCAACCCAGTTTCTGTGTTTGCAGTTCAGGTTCTGTGCTTGTACCTTCATAGCCATCAGAGAGGTGACGAAATCTGACCTCAATTCTGCAGATTGTGTGCACACTTGCAAACATCACAGGGGATGAGACAGTTCCCGAAATTGTTTTCATTTGCTGTGCAAATGGCAGTTCATTTTTCTTTCTGATCTTGTCTATAGCATGAAGGAAAGACTTTGGTTTTCAATACCCTGTGGGTTTTGGGGATGTCTTTGCATGAACTCAGCGTATCAGAATTTCTTTTACTTTGGGCATCCATATTGGATGGATGGGCTTGCTAAGGATTTTCTGACCTGTAAGACAGCTTATACCTTAGATGTATTTGTAGTAAAGTATGACTTTTGTTGTGCCTGTGATTTCAGGAGGAGAGATACTTGATTAAGATTTAGTAACAGAGGAGAGCTGGCTGAGTCATGGTTATAGCCCTATTAATTTTGGATAGATTATGCCATAAAGCACATGGATTGCTGGGTGATTTTGTGTTTCAGCAAAGAGAAGTAGTGAAAGGAGAAAAAGCCAACAGACAACATATCTGATCATATTTGCAATCCCTATTTTAATTTGTTTTTAAAATATTGTAGCTGAAAACATCTACAGAATTTTCATGCCAAGTGGTTTCTCTTTTTGCCAGAATCATATTTTTAGCATGTTTTAAAATTTTGTAATCTTTGTGTCATTCAGAAGAATGTCCAATGCCACATTAGAAAGCCATTGTTTACGTGTTTCTGCTGATGTTGTGTGAAAGTGTTTTTCAACTTCTTTAATTTGCTTGTAACTGGGTATTTTTATCCACATTATTTTTATCAACTGCTGTTAGTCATGTCAAGTTGCCCCTGCCTTTCCATCCATTTCTGTGCCTGCAATATTTATGGAAAATTAACTATTGAACAAGCACTTAGTCTTGGGTGTCTTCATTCCCTCCACTTGTGCAGGGCATCCAGAGAAAGAAAAAGCTGCAGAGCTTGGAAAAATTTGTGTGTTGAAGAGATGAGAGGTACTCTCATCTTTCTTTGTCTGGAATGGGACATTGGTCTGACCAGTCTCTCTGAGGCAGCTTTTTGTACAGGTGTAATGGGAACAATATTCACAGTATGCTATGCTGAAGAATTGAATCAATTTTTCTTTGACACATGGTATAGCAAAGTCTAATGTAACATCTACATTTTATAATATTTTTACACCATTTAATAAGTAAACTCATTAATATTATTTGATCATATATATACAAATAGTGTTACAAGGGACCATATATACTCTATAAATTGTGTTATAAGGGACCATAAATTAAGATGTTTGGGAACATATTGTAGAGCATTTAAAATCATACTTTAGTGCCATTTTGCAACATTTGATTGGAAGTATTGTTACCAGCCAAACATTGCTGTAGTTAAAGGCAGCTGCAGCAGTCAGGGTCTGGAGAACACACAGACCCTGACTCTTGCACCTGCTCACATCTCTCGCTGCTGGGGGGAACCTAAAAGGCCAAAGAGCCCCTACCAATGTAGATCTGTAACTTCTTTTAGCAAATGTGTAAATATGGTGTTTTCTACTCAACTGAGTGCAGAATTAGGAGTTCTTCACCCTACTTCTTATTCTCAGTTTCTTGTCTGAGATCTGCCTTTGTAAAAACCCTGTAGCAGTCTGCTCCTTTCCTTTCACCTCTTGTGCAGTAAGGGTGAACTGAAATATACTCCGTGGACTGCGGTGGAAGTTTTGTGTTTTCCTCGTACTTTTCTCCTTTCAGCTTGACCAAAATTAAAATAGAGAAGAGCCAGACAAGTAGCAATGTGCCCTCCCAGTAGTTATCTGCCAGTTCTCATCTTGCCTGCAAGGGAATACGTAAATGGAGCCCAGACAACTCCAAGGTTTCTCAACCTGGTCCAGCTCCTGCCAACCACCTCCTCGCAGCTGGTCTCAGGCCACTGCCTTGCAAGGGAGGCATTGCTGCTTCAGAAATATCTTCTCTGGTATGGAGACCTCTTTGACCTTGGAGATAAGTATGCAGAATGTTGTGCCAGTATAAAACTAACTCAGAAATTATTTTCCTGAGACAACAAACACAGCTCTTGGAGTTTGTGTTGCTTCTGCAGTTCTGAAGTTCTTACAACATCCTCGAAATTGTTTAGCTGTGTAATACAACCTGGCTGGTACTTTGGTTTATTTGTGATACAGTTTAATTTATTATTTATCTAAATGGTATTTTAAAGTTCTTGGGTTGGGATTGCAATTTAGGGATGTCTTTTCATGGTCTGAAGCTATTGCTTCCTAAACATTTCAGGAGGAAGAGCAAGGATATTTTCTGGCTCATTGATTCTGTTACTTGCATTATATTCAGTACTGCTTTCCACAGCTAAGATATCAAATATATTTTGATCAAATACCTCATTAGAAAGAAATGAATTGTGTACTTGGTACCAGAACTGACTCTTAATCTGGATTCAGTTGAAGAATAAAGCTGCCAGATCATCTAGAGATACCAAACACAGTGAAAACAAATCCATTTGTGTCAAGTGTGCGTTTCGCTATAACATCATTGCAGCACTAATTATTTCTAACGCACAGTAATAAAATTGCACCTCAGTAAGGAGATAGTCTACAGACTATATATATAAACTAGAGAAATGATATATAACTATAGAAATTCAAATAACTTTGAATCAAAAGGATCTTAAGTTTAAATAAATTGAGTAAATTGGCCCCCTGTGTCTGCAATTTATTGATTAAAGAAGCAGGCAATCTACACTGAAGACCTAATGTAATGCTTAGTATAGTAAACAATTTTTTTTTAATTGGCTGAATTCAAGGGAATGGTTAGACATATTTTAGCAACATTCATTAAAATGTTTTTTCCAGAAGGATATCTCTTCTAAGTGAAAAACCTTGGCCCAATCTTAGCTAGAATGTATAAACAAGTACAATCAGGGTACAGCATGCTATATTGAAATTTATGAGGTGATGTTTCCTGAAGAAATGTTGAAGATACAGTGTTTATGTTCTGAAAATTAAGAACTCTGTCCAGTAAAACTCTGTAAACTCAGATAATTTCAGACCGAGTCTAAGCTTTACAAAAGTGTGGACACGCTAATGATTGTTTTATTATGGTTGTAGGCAAAGAGTGGTGGAAGAGGGAACAAAATCCCCACAAGAATTTTAATATCTAACTTTCAATTAAAAACACTTGTTATCTGGGAGGCTTTGTTATATATAAGCAGACAGAAGCATATGCTAATCTGAAATTTGATTAGGCATAGTTCTCAGCTGTAATTATCAAGATATCCCGAAGATTTAAATGTGAACCTAAGAGGTGTTTGCTATGCTTTTAGAACATCTGCAAGCAGCATTCTCTTGTGCTTTTTTAGCATTCACAGGTGCTCCCCAAACATAGCACAGAATCAGCACTTATTCACCAGTACAATACCAGTACAGGGCAGCATAAACTGAAGCTGGTATAAGAACATCATAACTGGGGGGGGAAGCTTAAAGCTGCAACCCCAGTGTTGCAGAGGGGTGTTTGAAATCTCCCATGTGCAGTTGCTCTGAGTGCACACCCCTGGGCACTCCTGGGTGGTGTCTCCATTCACCTCCCCTTCAGAACCAGCCTCTGCCTCAGCAGCTGCTGCAGCTCTGTGGCCTTAGCGACTTTGGGGAGGAAAGGATGGGTCAGAATCCAACTTTACATTGATTTTACCAATATGTTTGCTTTATGAATAGCAACAGTGGATTAAATATAGAAATACAATCAGTTCAATCTATTTTAACTCAAGCCAAATATAATAAAAAAGGTATAAATGGAAACAATTGCTTCACTTATCAAGTTGCATTATACGGTCACAATGTTTCAGCATATTGCTGATCTTTTTGAGTACTTGAACAAATATTTAGCTGTGACATAGTCTATAATAAATTCTTAATGTTCGTATTTAGCTCTCATTTCTTACTGGCTTTTTGAGAACCTCCCACCTTAACATTAGTCAATTTATTATCCAAAATTCTTCATACTTTCCAAATAAAATATATACTTTTTAAAAAAATCAAATCAAAGTTGGCAGTGAACATCCAAATCTGCGCCCAAGATGGTGGAGTTTTTCTCCTTATAAATTCAGAAAGATAAGAAATTGAAAACCTTTTGTAGCAAAAGTCCCATCAGTTTTGAACTGATAGCCTAGGTACGAACCTTCAGCCTGACTTGATTGGAAACTGTCCGATAACAAATGTACAGAACTGGGGGCAAAATTGTTAAAAACTTACAGAGCATTGTTTGAGCTCTTGTCCAAGTAATGCTGAAAAATAAAGGTGTTTTTTTCACCCTGTGTTTTTGCATTTATCTGTAAAATATTGCTTTTGGAGTAACTGCAAAGTGAAGACAATTATTCTGTAATGCCCTGTATTTTCTAGACGAGTGCAGGGCTAGGATTCATAGCTGTTTTGCTCAATTACTGCTTTCAACAATGTTCTTACCAGGATATTGCTTTTTGGGCACTTAAGAAAACTGAATAAAATTGGATTTTATGTAAGATGAACCATAAAGGGGAAAACCACTCCACCAGCCCAGGGTTATTGGCCTTCAAAACCATAAATTTTCAGCTTAACACTTGCTGTCTTGTGAAGGTTCTGCTATTTAATTTTTTTTTTTTTTTTTTTAGTTTCAGGAAGAGGAGGTGTATGAAAAAGTAGCATAATCCACATGAAACCTATTAAACAGTATAGTAATTGCCTTTTATGCTTCAAAACACATGTGGCCCTAATTTTAGGAAAAAAAAAAAAAAAAATTGTTCCAAACACTACAGAGTTGCTTTTGATGTACTACTGGCTAAAAAAAGAGTGTGTGTATGTGTATATATATTCTGCAGCTCCTGCTAGTATTATTAATTTTTGCTGTGGAGATTATGGACTTACTAAAATATTTTTTATTCTCTTTTTACACATTATCAAATAGGAAACAGTATCAGTATTGAATCTTGTTAAGGGGCAAGATTCTAAAATTATGAATGTTGATGGAATACTTTTCTGCTGTCTTTAGTGAACTATGTCCCTTTTTCAGGCCTAATATATTCTTTTTTAATGAAGTCATTCACATCAAAATATGTAAGAGTTGGCCGCATATTTAATTTATTCAACTAACAGGGAGGTAGATGAGGGTTGGGAGTTTAAGCAGCTTGTCTATTTAGTGAGAATCTTTCCCATAGCCTGAATCCCCTTTTGCAGTTTAAGGTTGTTTCTTGCCCTTCCCACAATGAACACGGAGCAGAGTTGGCTTCGATCTTCTTCATTGCAGTCTCATGATCGCCTATCACCATCTGACTCCTCAAGTTTTTATTTTTCCTACAGTAGAGAAACCCAAGTCTTTCAAGAAGAGGCCAGACTTTCCAGATTTCAGATGATGTGATGATCTGGACTTTGCCCTGTTAATTCTCATCGTCCTTGAATGGGATGCTGCAAATTAGATACAGCATTACAGCCCATGTGATGAATTCCCAGAGCTTGTAAGATTTGGTTCACGTATTTGTCTAACACATCTATTTCTCTGTGACTTGTATCAACATGCACTTTAGTACAGCTGATTAATTTTTTTCACAGCAGGAGAGTTTTAATATTGTTTTTTCAGCTGTAGAATAACACTATAAACTTTCTTCTTTCAGAGCTGCCATCACTGTTCTGTATTTTCCTAGCAGACTGAAAATACTATTTAATCCTTGTATCTATTGCACTATATTGCCTCTATTTCATATCCCCCTCACCCCCCACCAAAGAATAGAAGAAGGTTTTCATAATGCAAATAAAGTTAGAGCTGAGGCATCTAAATGGCCGTGTCTTTATTAGAAAGGTTTGTTCCTTAGGCAAAATAGGCATGGCTACTGTGTGCCTGAACTGTTTCTGGGCTTGGGTGAATGGAAAATAGTGTAGGACAATTTGGTGGCTCTTAATAACTGATAGTTCAGGCCAAGTTTGAATTGTGCCAGTAGTTTATTTTCCTTTTTTCTCTGATAGTTGTATTCCTTTAATGAGTCGCAAAATATATATTTTCCTGAGTTGAGTACGAACAGTTCTCATTTTCACAGTTTCTTGGTGTTTTAAATAGTTCCACAATACCTTTCCAGGGGCCTCTCCCCAACACACAGCCATGAGCAGACACCTTGACATCCACATGTGCCCTGAACCTTGTACTGGTGCAGAGGGGATCAGTCAAACTCAGCTATCCCTAGGCAGGGAACTGCAGGACCAAAGTGTAGATTAGAGCTCCCTGAAGTTGTTATCCTGAGGGATTAGATGAGTTCATATAGCTGCAGAGTTCAGGGTTGCCACATGTCAAGGTTAATAATTTTGGCTGAGTACTTAAAGAGGTGGAATGGCTCTAGGCAGACCTGACTAAAACTATTTTACTTTAATGAGGTGCTATCCAGCTGCATTCAGATTTGGCAGTGTTTGACTTGTTTGAATTAACCTGTATGCATGGAGTCTAGGGCCAGGCATGATTTTGTTGCTTGTTCTGCTTGTCCTAAAGGGACAAAGTCTGACAGACGTGCCTTACATATGTAGCAAGGTTTTCTAGCAATGATGTTTGCTATAAATGAGAAGCGCTGTACCAAAGGCTGCTTTTAGCACAGTGCCTCCCAGCTAGCACTAACAACAATATGTGCAATTCACTTCAGACAGAGCTAAATTGTCTTGGTAGTAAAGTTGGCTGATATTATTAGTTCTAATTACTTAAAATTTGTCTACAAGGAAATGTCAGTGGCAGCTGGCTTCAGTAGACGTTTGAAAACACTGTTAAATTTTTTTTACTTTTAAATCATTCTCATTGATTCTGTGAAATGTCAGTAGTTGGAAAGATTTTGATTGTGTCACACACGACCACTGTCATGAACATATCAAAATTTAGAGCTTTTATTTGCTCTAGACACTTTTTTTTAAAAATATACATCACTAATCCAGGCAACAATATATGCTGCAAGATGGGTTATATCCCTGTCTTTGATCTTGGATATACTCTTCTAATTATTTTCTTACTCATTGTCAGCCTGTAGTTTTACAGACTCAGAAAACTGAATGGAATATTAGAGAAGCCCATCTGTGCTTTTCCTACACCCTGAGGGAGCCTATGCTCATATACTTGTGATCTTATCAGTGGAAATGTCCTTACAAGCTCAGAATCAGTTTGGTCTCTTAAAGCTCAGTACCTTTGTGATGAACAAAGAACAGGACCAATGAGATACAGGTGCCTGTGCATGTGGTAAATGAGCAGATCTGAGAAGCAGTAGATTTCTGGCCGATACACTGGAGATGAGATGTCTCTGAAATGCCTTGTTAAAGATTCTCCTTTACTTCGTACTTAAGGCAGGATTTTTGCCTGGAGGTTTAGAACAGTTCTTGTTATGCTTAGAACTAACATTTCATTCAGTTATGCAAATGGTGAGGAAATGAATAAACATTGATTAAGAATGAAAATGGGTATTTTGAGTTCTATCGGGCTCACAGGAGACACTGTATGTTGCTGAAATAATTACTGTTGCCATTTATAGCATAGCTGAGGCACAAATGGGAAAAACTGAGAAAGCGCTAATCAGAGGTTTCAGCTGTTTGCTAACAGTGTGACTGCAGACAACCATCACCCTCAAGTATTTTTTATAGTCCTAATGCTAATAGATTTTATTTTCTATGGAAAAGCTAATGAACTATTTAAATTAATGAACTATCAGGCAGTTTTGTTTCTTCAAATATCTATGTTATTGTTATAAAACACTTTGGCACTTTCATTAGACCCTGTTGAATTATTATTTGAGAGATATTCTTGAAGGATTGTAAGCTACTTGTTAAAATGTTACTTCTGAGTGTTATTTAAAAGTATTTATGTGTGGTATTTTTTATCTGAAAAAATTCTTATGTCTATTGTAGGAGTATTAATGATATTTCTTCACATGATTTTAGATTTGAACTACAAGAAGAGTAGTGTTGGTATCCACAGGTATGTGCAGCAGCAGAGGGGCTTTTCCAGAGTTACTAAAGCAGTGGTTTTTTTTATATACTTGCTTTTTATGGATCTGATTTCTTTACAGGGACCCATCCCACCTTAGGGAGTCAGCTCTGTACTGTTTCTATACATGTCTGAAAATTCTTTTATGAAGTCACAATTAACTGCGGCTTCTAATACACAGCTTTTGATTTTCAGAAGTAAGATTTACCAACTGGAAAAAATCCTCTGATTCTTAACTGAGATGTTTAAGAGATTTGACGTGAAATATTTCTCTTCAGGCATCTCTGCTCTTCCAAGGGTGGGACAGCTTTTAGCCGGCGGATCTGTCGGTGATGCTTAAAAGGCTGCTTAAGCAGAAAAACCTGAGCATGGCTGTGTTCAGGGGACAGGAGGGATGGTGTGGCACATGTATATGGCGTCTGTTTTTCATTAATTTAGCTGATCTGGTTTGCCTTTTGTAGCCCTCAGCTTCTATGTATAGATGGGAATTGAAGGTGGCATTTATTTTCTCTGTTTTTATCCTCTTAATCCCTTTTTTCTCTGCGATGGCATGGGAATTTCAGGGTGTAATGTTCACCACACAAGTCCTCTACTGCTCGGTGTGTGTAAGGAATCCTGTCCTGGAGAGGCTAACCACGGGTTTGGGAAGAACAACAGCACTTTGGGGTAGCCTGGGGGTCATGAGGGAAGAAAGGACAGAGGGTGACTTGCCCCAGTGTCCTTTGCTCTGTGAGGTTGCAGAGCACCCCTTGTTCCACAGCTAAAATAGATACTCATACTTCTCCTTGCTAGTGTGCAGAAGTGAATTTTAAACTGCCTGAGACTCTGTTGCCACTCTGTATCAATGCACAGAAATGCAGGAAAGACACTATGCAGGTGCAAAAAGCCAAATTAGTTCTGGCAGTCTAGAGTGCAGGAAAGTCTCATTAATTAGAAATGGATTTTTTTTACAGGAAACATTGATTCTGGATTTTTTTTTTTTTTTAACATACAACACTAACTATTGGATAAATAAAGAGGAATTGAGGTAAAAGCTGCTAAATATTTCTCCTTGCAATTTGACCAACAGACGTTGTCTATTGCCAGATATTATGTAGGCAAATAACACTTAATTTTTGATCATATTTAGTATTTTTTTGAGGAAAAAAAGAATAAAGACTACAGTTTGCGTCTCTATCTAATCATATAGATACTGTAAATTTCATTTTTCCAAAGATGAAAAAAAATTGTGATGCTTTGATTTTCAAAATGTTTTCCATGTCAACCTTTAAAGAAAGACGGGCTTTTAAAGTGCTTTCAGCTACAGGCTCCTGTAGTTCAAAGAAGGGAAAAGAATAGGTACTTGGCAGTACTTGGCAGGTTTTTCTGACTAATCTTAACACATTTTTTTTCTTCCTGCCGTGGCAGTTTAAATTTATGTATGGTTGTACTGTCAATGCAGTGTCTATCCATCAGATATGCCGGATAAAGGTCAGAATAGAAAAATACCACAGCTTTAGGGGAGGATGAAAAGCATTTGTCTGAGCTAAAGCACTGGAAAAATAAAATCTAGATTCAGCTAACTACAGTTTAACTATATGTTTTGATGAAGTTATTTCATTTAACCAGGTGCCTTGTAGGGTAAATGAGCTCTATTAAAGTAATCACAACTGCTGATTTTGCAATGCACTGAAGTGAATGAATGGACTTCAGCGTTAGTTAACCTTTACTGCACTTTTCATTATATTCATTTCATGAATATAATTGACATTAGAGTGCACGTTTAATCTATTTGTCTTATTTTTCCTCATGATCAGTGATGGCCAAGGTATGGAATTCTGAAGTAGTCTGTAGACTACACAGGTTACTCTATCTTGTCACTTAGTCATCCTGGTTTTTGGTAGTATGAATTTGGAAACTGCTGAAGAAAATGATCTTAAATCCAGGTGCCTCTAGAAGATAATAAGACAAACACAAGATGATGAGGGCTGCTCTTGAAGTCACACACACAGACGCATATCTTTAATTTCTCATTTAGTGTTTTAGAGCCAAAACCTCCCTTTCTTCAAGGTTTTAGCTCCAATGACACAATGAATTCTTATCTGGACTAAACAAATAATACTGGCTTCAATTCAGGGTTGATGCTTTTATGCTGCTTGAATGATCTGAATTTTTGTTTTACATGATGTTCCTGTAGGGTATGATGTGCTCTCTTGTACTGTAATTTTCAGTCATGTGTTGCATGAATTACACAAAAGCAGAAAAATCCACCTTTTCTGTCTTATCAATGCAGCCATAAAGGCTGCTAAAGATCCCTCAAACGTGAATTGAAATACTTGCTGCTAGCCAGCGTGAAGAAACTGGGACAGTTTGTTTGAATTTAAATATGGCCATACACAAAGAGCATTTGGAATTGCTATAGAATATAGGAAAAGGCTGTTAATATCAGCTATCAAAATGAAGCTCCAACAGTTCATTAAAACTGTAAAATATGAAACTTAATCATGAGAAAATCATCAGAGAAAATGCCATAAATGAATTCCTCAGATAGCTGAAGACTTGCACCAACTGGCTAAATCTACAGAGTTTTTCTTAACCTGCCATCTCTGGAAACAAGAAATACATTTGGCTCCATGTGCTTGTCTTTACTCATGCAGCAAAGGTGGGCTGCTTGTGCAGCCACCGCCAGGGCATCATTCAAAAGAAAATGCTGTTTCAGTGTTGGTGTTAAATTAAACACTTCCTAAGGACATTGAAGTATCCTTAGAGAAAAGAAAGAATAGCACCAAGCCCAGTATTTTCTTTCTAGAACATGTTTTTGGAATTTTTTACATTTTGCATCTTCTTTCTTCACCTGTCATGTGTGTTTCAGAAGAAATTTCTCTCCCTGTTGGATAAATTCACACATTATTAAACAAATATAAAAGCTTTTTTCATACATCTTTCTGTACATTTAATGACATCTTTAATTTTCAATGTTCAGAGTACTTGGGGGGAATCTGGTATAATCCCTTATTCTGTATTCCTGTCATAATGCAAGCTATAACAAGAAAAGTGCTCATCTCCTGTTGTTCTCATGGTTTGATCTTTCTAAGATTCTTAAAGGTACTTAAGTGATTTAAAATGGTATTACCAGTAACTTCTTGATTTAGGGAAATTAAAGCTATTTTGATTTTTAGGAATCATCATTATTTTGTTGCTAGTGAATAAACCAGGAATGCTGGCTGATATTCTTTCACAGACATAATCCCTTATAGCATTCTTTCTATGTATTTATGCACAGAGCTGCTGATGACTGAATGGAAATAGGATTTAGTGGGATTCAATAATATTCTCAGTAGAAAAGCTTAACTTAATATGCAAGTTCTAGTGGGAATTTTCTTTCCCAGAGATATTTTATAAGTGTTTAGATACTTTAAAGTATACAAAATAGAGATCCAGCTCTCAAGCAGAAAAAGTAAGTCCCATCGAAGTATTATTGTATTTAAATGTAGACCTTTATAGAAGCTGCATACTAAATTCCTGAGCATAAAATGTAGGATTATTTATTTTAAGGCTTTGAATTGCCTGTTCTCCTTCTTGTTATTGACTACATTTAATACAGTCTTTGAATTTATGCTTGGTGTAGTCCCAAAATAGTAAAGATAGAATGAAAATTTCTACAACTGGTTAGTGATAAAGAGGGATAGAGTAACCAGCACCTTATATAGCCTGGGACTTATATATATAGCATATATATATATATGGGCACTCCTTATATAGCCTGAGCCCCCTCCGTAAGATGTGTAGTTGTTATCAGCAGTGATCCTGAGGCTGTTCTTCTCTCCAGGAGTAACAGGTTTGACGCAGCTGCTCCACCCCGGTGTGATGGCACAGACAGAAATTTAACTGGAAACCTGACTGTTTATAGTGGTTTTTGTTTCCACAAGGTAGCCGTGAAGCTGGTAGACCATTTTTTCCCCCAAAGAAGCCTTGGCCTTAATGTTTGTGAACAACACGACTGATAGGGTCTGGCAACTTCAGCTTCTGTAATGAATTATTAACGAGAGAAAAACTGTTTAGTACCTCTGGAAATTGTAGTTGAATGCTAGGATAGCATCTCAGTATTGTTGTAAGTGATACTGATGAATGGGCTCTGTAAAATTGAAAAAATGGAAGAATCTTTAGAATATTAATGCAGTAAAAGCTGTCTGCCATGAGTCAGTGACACAGCAACATTTGGTTACTCAGTACAGGTTTGGAGATTGTTGAAGATGGGTTACTCAGCCAGAAAATTGTCTAATAAAGTGCCTGTTTCATCTAGATGTTTTGTATAAATTCGTGGTTATCTGCTAAATTACAGTCCATGTAGTTTTGGAATATATTGTGAAAGGTATTTATTTCAGCCTTTTCTGCTGAAATTAGATGGTTGGGCCTGGATCTTTTATTCAAGAAAATACTTCCTGAAGTGATAGCTATTTTAGAAAGAAGAGAACTCAGATACCACAGAAATAATCAGAAAGGCGAAACTGGTGTTTTCATATATTATTTAAAAAATATTTCTATCCATAGCATTTTAATGTAATGACTTGGAAGCTAAATAGACAAAGAAAATATTCTCACTGGACTACTATTGCATCTACAAGGATGAAAACAAACAAAAAGTATATAATTAAAACTATTGGGTTTCTCTCTTTGATAATAAAATTAAATGGAAATTTGGAGGTCTCTAACTCACTTCTGTGTATATGTAAAATAAAAAGTGGTGGTTAGGAAAGATGGCTCTTATCTGCAAGCAACACCTAGGCACAAACCACAGGGATTAAAAAGCCAGACATAAATGTGTAGTAGTAAGGGTCGGGTTATCTGGTGTCTAATACCTGCCAAGATTATCTGCCTTGTTATTTCAATCTGTTTGGGTTTTTGTAAGCCATGCGGGGACAGGGTGTGGCCCCTGCCTGAGATTTGCTTTTTCTGTTGGACAGGCACCTAGGCAGAGCCACTCAGGAGAATCACTGCTGTGGGGACTGGTGGAATTTAGACAATCCCTGTAATGCTTCTCTCTCCTTACCCAAAGAAGTTTAGAGGTTTACTCAGCCTAATCTATCAGCAGCTCACCATCATCTCTGATGTCCTCCTACATAGATATTGTAACATCCTAGTGTTTTGGTAGTTTTTTTTTTAAGGCAGTTTTCTTGAATTTCTCAAAAAAAAAAAGAGAAAATCCATCTGTTGCATCCCTCTGTTGTGGTTCTTGCTTTAACATTTATATTCCATGTGCCATGTTAACTTCACTATAGTCAAGATGGAGGCCTGGAAGAACCTATAATTCAAGGTTGTAATCATGTCCCCAAATCTTTCTTTTCTGTTTAACTTAATTTTTAAACCAAAATTAGCTAGTGCCACGTGTATACAGCATGAGACACTGGTTTTGTGTCTGTGTGGCAATATCTGTCTAGTTGTCAATGTTCTGTATTCCTCCCTTTTTTTTTTTCGATTTAGATTATAACATTTGTCCATTACACAGCACCCCACAGAGTTGCATCAGCTCAAATAGGCTGTGAGTAGTAGCAAGGAGTTGGAAACAAACAGGAAGGGAAAAGTGAGAACCTTTTTATCTGGATTTATTACTACTGAAATGAAGTGTGGAACTATACTCTTTAGAAGTTTGCGATTAGTCTTGATTCCTGACAAGTCTGTAATGGTCATTGAAAAAACCAGAAATCATCCTACAATATTTACAAATAAAATCACTTATCCAATATGCTCCCAGTCTGACTTTTATGTTAATGACAATTATTAAAGTTGATTAAATGCTGGTATCTCACGTATATTGTGAAAAGACAGCCCAAAGTAACCACTGTTTAGCATTATCTGATTTTTTGAAGCAAAAGCTATCAAAGGGTTACTCATAACTTTCACGTGACTTTCTAGATCAGTAATTTCCATAAGTGTGGGAAAGTCCAAATCGAAGAGACAGTTTTTAAATGTTGACCTTTTTATGTTTCTTGAAGCATTGCTATGTGTTTATTCAATCTTTATAAATCTGAATGGAAGAATGCACCCGAAAGTGCTGATAAATGCTTTAGATCTAAATCTGTCAGAGATTCATACAGTCAGAGTGTAAATCTATACTGAATAATGCATTACCTAATCTGACCTTTCCTATTTCACAGACCATTACACTTCTCCAAAACTGACTCCAGTATTGGTTCTTTGTTGAGTCCGACTGTTCGGAACTGACTGAGGCAAAACAGAGGAGAAACTTCCTGCTGTTCACACATTCTCAGCATCGCTGGGTACATAAATAATTCAGTCAGTTCTTTTACGGCTCTTATTGGTATAAAAATATTTTCAGATATGGTTTCCTAATGCCCCTTTTAAAGTTAATAGCCAGCATTGTTTACGTAGAAGGGAAACAGAAGACTATTTGTTGAACATATATCTGATTAATTGAAATGTCAAAGGCCCTTTTCTGTAACTTAGTGAAACACCTTGTAAAAGGGCTCTAAAATTTTGCAGGGCTGAGCCCAGTAGTGTCAGTGAAAGATAATTTAGCTGTTAATGTTGATAGATGGATTCACACAGTCAAGACATCCAGGCTTGACAATGGGGCCAATTTCTATTTCAATATATGTAAGTGTGTGCTATTTTAAATGGGTTATTTTGCAGGCCAGAGGAATCCCTATTTATTAGCAGATGACTGAGGTATTCCAAAAGAATACAAATCAGAAAATTAGAGTTTCTAGACTTGCTGCAGCTATCTGCTTATTTATCAGAATTTCTGTAATAAATCTAATTTATCGCCCCAGTCTTTATCCCCTAATTCCTGGGTGCCCAGGTGGAAACCATGGACAAAATGTTCCTGAGTCTGTGCCACCAAGTGGACTAGCTAGACAGCGGCACAAAACTTTGGCAAACAACTTAGACAGAAGCTGTTTATGCTAAGATTGTTTTCTTACAAAGTCTGTGACACTGTACAGCTTGATTGACTTTATTACAAAGATTCCTTTGATAATTCAGGTGACCGTTATGTAGAACACTAGGATTTCTCAGGACTGTCTGCTGAGAGCTTCCCAGTTTCCACAGGAAACATTTTGCTGTTCGCACTGCATGGTGGCACTGCCTGCACACGGGGGGCCATGGCTGTCCCAATCTCTCTGGCTGGCTGCAGCCTCTGCTAGGCATGAATGATTTTGTTCCAGGTAGAAGAAATATCTCTGTTTTGGAGATATCTCCAGTTTTCTTGTGTTGCGTATTGGATTGTTTTCTGGCTGTTATTGCTTCAGTGTGTAAGCTCTTGCCCAGACATGATACATGCTCTCCAGGTGTGGTTGTAAATATCATCTACAACCCAAGTACAGTCATGTGTCTGTATTTACATCTGCATCTGTCTATACTATCTATAAAATTGGCTTTGTGCTTTTTCTAAGTGCAGTTTGGAAAGGAAAACACAGAACTGAAATTTGTGTAGCTCTTTCATCCATACGTATTTGATGCACTATATATACTGGTTTATAATTTTTGTCTGTAATAGAAATATCATCCTACACTGTGGCATAAAATATTCCTATTTAACTGTGTTTTCTTGTTCTGATCTAATATGGCTAATAAGCAGCATAATTACAGAATTTAAAAAAATATTTTGTGAGTCAGTTGAATGACATAAGTATTAATTTTTAGATGGTACATAAATATCCAATTCAATAATTACCTAGTCATTTAATGCATATTATTATTCAGTAGTACCAATAAAATCAACTAAGCTGGTATTTGGTATATTCTGTTGAAAAACTATGTGTTATTAAGCTAGCGTGTATATTGGGAAACACGCAATTGAGATAATTTTTTTAATGTTATGTTTTACAGTGTTATTTTATTTTAGATTAGGAGCTCTGCTGTGTGTCATTTTTCTGCTCTCTATCATGATATTGCACTGCTATTACAATAACAGCATTTTAGCATTTGTTATAAGAGTAGTTTAGTATTTCAGAGTGTAATTCATTCCTGGGCACAGGGCCAGGATGAGGCCTGTGAATCTCCCAAGTCCTACGTCAGCTCCCAAGTAAGTGTCAAAGCATATAAAAATGGTCATGTTTTCCTCCTCATTGGGCCTGGTGAACAGAACTGCTTTTGTACGTACTTTGGTGAGATTTGTGCTGTGAGGAGAGCAAGTCCAGAGATGTAGGAGCCTAAGAAGTGTTTCGGTACGGACCCGTGGCTCCTCCTGAGCGCGGCTGGGCTGCGCTGTGGCTCCCGGCAGAGCTCTGTGTCCAAGGTGGTGCCCGTCCCTGCCACTGCCCGGCTGTGGGAGCAGCCTTTGGGCTCCTCCTCCATAAAGGGAACAAACCAGCTCCATATAAAGTGACATTTCTTTCCTCAGAAGTTACTGGAGGGAGTTGCCCATGGCAGGCGTACCGTGACTGTGAATTAACCAGCCACTTCACCAATTGACAGGGGCCTCCTTACTAGGCCAAAAACAAATCAGGTAAGGCATTAAAAATCAGTGTGAGAGTGTGGGAGCTGAACTTTGGGACACATATACTTGTCTCATCAGAAGTGAGCTAATGAGTGAAACACTGATATGAGAACTGAAAATCTAATGTCAACTGCTGGTGAGCCAAAGAAGCTCTGCTGGGCTTAAGCTGAGCACTTCTGTGTCCGAGGTGCTCAGCCTCAACAATGAGATTTGTACAAATGTCCTTTCCTTCCTGACGGAGTGTGAAATGGTCTAAATTAGCCTCTGTAAATGATCTTGCAGTCCCCAGGAGGTGGCTGCTGCAGGAATGGCAGGTGCTGTGCGGTCCCAGGAATGAGCTGCTGTCAGAGCCGCAGCGATGAGACACCGCGGTTCTCCTGCACACTTCACCTCCAAAAGGCACCTGTCTGACAGGAACAGCCCTGAGCCACCATCAGTCTGGGATGTCCTTCAAGGTGACAGCAAGGCGAATTTACCGAGATGAGGGAAGCCTAAATAAATGGCCTGTTGGCATGGTGTGACAGTTTTGGAGCTTAACTTGAAAGGCCTAAGGACCTTTGACAGCATGCACACTCAATTTCTGTGAGCCATGCTTTCCTGGAGCTGGAAGTGCTGCTGAGCACC
The DNA here is from genome assembly GCF_015227805.2 of Hirundo rustica. NCBI lineage: Eukaryota > Metazoa > Chordata > Aves > Passeriformes > Hirundinidae > Hirundo > Hirundo rustica. The sequence goes on from NC_053458.1 coordinate 19,407,580, forward strand.
TTGAGGATGTTATCCAGAAAGGAAAAATGGATGTCTAAACCTGCTAGGCATAATGATGAATTTAATTTGAATTAATTTATTATCATGACAGATATGAAACAAAATATTTCCTTTAAAATAAATAAAAGGGAGGAAAGTTATATTGAAACTGTTTAAAATTATTTCAGTAGAGCAATCTGTGATATATAATCATTATTGCTTGTAGGCAGTTTTATGGGCATCCTAGAGCTAAATTTTATGTAACTGGTAAAATAAATTTACACCTCCTCCAGAGGAAACTTGCTGCACTATAAATTCTCTGTGCAGTTTGGATTTTATCTGAAGAGCCATTCATTTATACATACTGCAAGATGAAAGGGGTTGGGGCAGGTTTAAGTGAAGATGAAGATGATTAGAACCAATAAAATAAGAGAAAATGCAAAGAAAAATAAGCTGGAGTGGTTTGTGCAGGTGGCTGATAATGTGTGACAGAAAAATGAGTATTTCTGGCCTGGTGGGTTGTTCCTGTTCGCTATAAGAATTGTGTAAATAGGCGTTCAAACTTCTGTACAAAAGGCACAATATAATAGATTGTTTTGATGTGGCAAATTTGACCTGTTAGCTGTAATTTTCATGTGTCCTCATATACTTTCCTGTGCTGCTATGCCATATCGTAGTTTGTAGAGAAAATGGTACTTCTGTACAGCGGATGGAGAGGTGGAGCCAGAATGTAGCTGATCTGCCTTTTGTATTGCATTCATTTATAGGGAGCTGTGTTTAAAACTCTGCCATTTTTGAATCAAAATCCTGAGGAACCTTTGTTTCGCTTGGACAGCTGAAATGTTTCTGCAGTGTAATTACTTTAATTGAATGTTCTGAAGCAGTAGATAACAGGAAAAACTCCACAGGCTCTCCTGCTGATGTTCACCTAGCAAGAAGAATATGAGTCAAGTAGAAATTTCGGATTCTAAGAAAATGTGAATTTTTCTTCCATGTCTGTATTTCAAAGGCCAAGACAAATATCCTTGGTCTTTAAGAGGCCGGAAGCTTTTATGAAAAGCTGGTGCAACTAATCAATAAAAATTATTTGTATTTTAACTGTGAGGATTTCCTCCAGTGGTGGTGTTGGAAGAAACAGAATTTTGATATCTGGGGGTCAATCTCTCTATTTATGAATAGTCCCTCCAGACTAATGACAGCTGCAGAAAAGATGTATCCCTTGTGTTTGTCACAGTCCTGACCTGACACAATGTGTACTATGTGGGTGAGAGGCTTCTGTGGAAAGAGATGTAGGAGTGTAGAAGTTACTTTGAAATGCTTACTAAATACACCGATTGACCACAACTAGGAGTCTACAGATTATAAGAATGGTAATTAACCATAATACCAGAATATTCAGGAGGATGATGTGTTTGCACTTTTGATAAAACTCCTGCACACCTCTGTTTAGTGAATCTCTGGTCATTAATACAGAATCTCTGTTTTCCAGGGCCAGACAAAACCCATACTACATAAAACAGTCATTTTTATATAATTTCTGCAACTTGGTGCTGTCTTTCCTCAGTTTCCCATTGAGTGACTATAGAAGCCTTCATAAAAATGATATTTGCATAATCTAAATGGTCTCTTCTGTAGGAAAAATAACATTATTCTATAATTCTAGGATTATTTTATAGTTCATTTATTTACTTGCATGTTGATGTCCACGTATATGATAATGTGTTCAGAGAATTACTGAGGAAAGTTCAGCTTAGAAAACTGAAGGGCTTTGCTTTTCGTTCTGGCAATGAGGTGGTCTCTATTCTTGGTGGGGAAGTGAGTTTCAGGATTTGGCTGTATGATCTGTGGAAGGTAGTTTTCATGCCTGGAGTCCTTTTGAGTGTGAGCTTCTGGCAGGGCGCAGTTGTGGCACTGTCGAGGTGCAGGAGTTGCTCTCCTGGGAATTAGTGGCGTGGGGAGCGTGTCAGCACAGCAGGCTGTGATGGAGCTCTGCCCCAAAGATCTGCAGCTGCAGCCCTCAGTTCCCTTTTGTGGAAAAGATGCCCAAATGCTTAGCATTGCCTTCTGCATGTCAAGGATATAAGATTCACAGCAGGAAATGCTCGGGTGATTTATAGGAAGAGGTGCTTATCCAAATGATTTCAAATAAATATTTACACTGGCACAAACACCAGTATGTATCAAGGCAGTTCCCTGGCAATTTTTGAACTGGAACAGGATACAATTTACCGGATGAGTAATTTGCTGTAAATGGTTTGTTCATCTCTACTCTAGCATTTTCTAAGCAATTGATTATGACAGATTACCAGGTAACAGGTTTTTTCAGGCTGTGCTTTGAAACAAACAGCCTTTGCTGCAGATCCAGCCTGCTGGGCTGAGTGACAGCTAGTGCCCCTGAGCCTGTCTGAAAAGGAGGATTCTTAGATATAAGCAATCTGCGAATAAAACCTTGTATCAATCTATCTTACTCAGCTATTTTCTTTTAATTTTTCGAATTGAATCCCATCTTTTGCTTGCAGTGATTACAGTGCTGAGGAGGCTCCACAGTCACCCTTCCAGTGGTTTGTTTGGCACACTGTGACAGATAGGGCAGGCTGCACAGCCTTTGTGCCTAGCAATAGACTTGGTAGCTGCTTGCTGGCACAAATTGCCAGAAGGGACTAGAGAAGATGATTACTCTCCAGGAAGCTTTCTCTGGGAAGGTTTGTTCTGCCCATTTTGTCCTGGGGAGTAGACAGTCCATTCCAGGGAGAGTGCTATGGGCTTTGTGGTGTGCACCGTTCATGTTCCTTAGGCTCTCTCAGGACAAGATTCCTGGAGGGTTGACAGACTCGTGCTCCTGGGCTAGATTTGGAGTTGTCTGAATCCCTCTCTGCTGCCAGCACAGCTTGGTGAAATTTTGGTATCCTATTTTGGGTGGAAGAGTGACAAGGTCCTTTTATTCCTTGAAACAGGAGGTCATTAAGATACTGAAACAGAATCTTCAATTAATTTCCCCATGTGTAAGGAGGCGTTCCCCCCCCCCCCCCCCCCCCCCCCCCATGGGTGCCCCATTATCATAATAAGAAATATATGCTTCACCTATAAAACTTGTAGGTTGCTTCCACGTGGTGAAGATTTTCTTCTCGCACTGCCCAATTATGAAGGCAAAGCTTGTAACAGAAATCTGCTTGTATTGCGGCATGGTGTTTTCAGCCTTATGGGAATATATTTTGGAATTTCCCATTTTGAAAAGACAGGTGACCAATGCATTCACAGAAAAATGAGTGCTCCTTAGCAGAAAGTTGTGTTACTGCATAATGTCTCGCCATGTTTTGTACTGCTTGTATGGAAGCTGTTATTTCCTCTTTAAATATTGTAATTCAACTCATTAGTAATTTAGAAGGGCAGGATATCTTGGTATGACAAACCACTTTACAAAGGTGCTTTTCCTACCCCTCTTTTCCGTCCACCTCCAGCCCCCTGTAGAATTCTGTCTGTTTCTTTCTTTTGACTAAGAGGAGTGTGTTACCCTGTAAGTGGTATTGAAATCAGGTGAGAGTAATCATATTGTAAGAACTGTTATCAACCTGTACTACTGATGTATGCTAATTATAGAGCATGAAATTCTTATAAAGAAATATGGTAGTAATCATTGTTTTCAGATAAAGTGATCATGACTATTCTTCTAGTTTAGGATGATACAGTAGACAGAAGTTTAATTTCTCAATCTAATGACTAATGATTTTACAAATGCTCTATTGGTTGAAAAAACTTCTATTTTGTTGAAGTTACTCTGTATGGGGGAAAGGTTGAGGTTTGTTTTATGGATTTTGATAAAAATCTGAACACAGTCCATTTTCATAGAACATCCCTGTATGACATAAAATATATTTTTTAACGAGTAGTCATATGCATTTTCGCATGTCACAGAGGAGGTTTCATTGTCAATACAGGAAAGCTGCTTACAGGAGGGAAGTGATTTGTCTATTTAGCTGAATTGAGTCTTTCCAAATTCATTTAACTGATTGTATGGGACAACAGCTACCACTTCATCTAGACAGGAGAGGGGAGATGGGAGTAAGAAAGTAACTTTCCTCTGGTCATGTAATGTAATTTGTTGTTTGTCTTCAGGGTTTTTTTGCCTCCTTTATCAGTTCCTGAAACCCCACTAGAATTTTTTTGTTTTGCAGCTAGTATGAAAAATAAGGTAATTTGTTCAGCTTCACATGGCCTTGCATTACAAAGCATATTTGTAAACATATACACATATTTATAATCATGAAAACATTAATGAGTCTTTAGGTGGTCTAAGCTGGTACATTAGAAGAACCAGCAAATAAAATGTCTGGCTTTTCAATTTCAAAGGATATAAAAGATAGAAGCTCAGATAGTGTGAGGAATGCAGCTTTCACAGAATTTTTCAGATACCTGTTTTTTTGTTATCTTACAGCCCAGCTAATAAAAAAGTCTGATTACTAGTGCTTAATGTTACTTTCTTTCTATTTTTGCCAAAAGATATATTTTTTCTCAATTATGCACCACTGTCCCTGCCCCCCCGTTTCCAATGATAGTACACCAACCCACCCAGCTTTCAGCAACTGTTTCTCGAAGGCATCCATTTGAGCATACCAATTCTACTGCTAGCAAGCCCCAAACCTCTTTGTATGAGCTTGGCCTTGATGTTGTTCCCTAACAAGAATTATGGTGAATACAGGGGCCACACTGATCATCTGGGCTTTGCACCTACCCTGGTGTATTTTCTGATTACTGTCATCCCAGAGAAGAGTTCTGTCAACAGGTAAATGTTCTCCTATCGTGATTAAGAAGACAGGCAGATGGAGACCAGCTTGGCTTTTACCAGTGCTCCTCAGTGCCCAGAGCAGCACAAAGATGGGACGCACTCCCACTCTCAGCTGGTGGGCACCAGCCCCTTCCAGCTTCTGGCTTGCAAAGGGATAAGCATAAACAAGGGTAGTCAAAGGGCAGAAGAAAGTAGGAGAAAAGGATTGAGAGAGAAACAGAAGCCAGCAGCAGGAGATAAAAACTGGGCAAAGCAAAGAATTCTAAAGCTGGAAATGGAATGAAGCTTCAAAATTGCAATTGTGCCTGTTAGCACCAGTGGTGAAGAGGTCTAGGAAGCAAAGCTGAGAATAGAAGTCATGCATCTGAGAAGCTCCTGGTCTTTCTCAGAAATAACAACCTTTTATCAGATTTTTACCACTTTCAATTGACTCATAGCCGAAACTGCAATTAAGCTTCAATATATTTTATAAAAAATAGTACTTAGTTTACTTTCACGTAAGTGAAGAGATACAATTGCACAATGGTGGTTACAATGGTAGAAATACATACTGTTGATAAAATGTTTGCAAGAGATTTAAAAACATACTGTACAGCACCACATCTGAAATTGGATGATGGCAAAATGAATCCTACTCCTTGTCTAAGTAAATTAAATTCCTAAATCTTTCTTTCGGAATAAATAAAAAAATACAATGTGCAATGTGTGTCTGACACTACCAAAATGTTTCCTGAAGTTAAGCAATATATTAAAACAAAAAATGAGGTAAAAAAGACATTCATGCATTTAAGCCACCATTAGTCTCTGACTCTAAAATAAGGCAGATCATAATCTTTTAAAAACTGTCTTTAGCCATTTAAATCCTCTTTAGTGCTTTTCAAGACAAGGTCTTGACAGACCTTGCAGAATCATGAGTTAAGATGCTTTTTATTTCTGACAGGTCATTTTTGACAGGTTCAGCCATATTTGAAATGCATTACATAGTAGAAAATGTTGCTTTTGTTTAATGAAGGAAGAAATGTAAATTAAAAGGAACTGAGAGAGATGGATGCTTTTAGAGTTAATCACAAATGAGACTGCTTTGAAGGGAGGGAGGTAAGGGAAAGAAAATTATGTGTCATCCTCAGTTTTAATGATGTGGAAAAGGGTGACGTTAAACAGGACTTGATGTCCATTATTCCAGGCATAGAGAGCTCTATCTCTTGCATTGTAGTCAAGCATGGATATATGAAAATACTGATTATGGAAAGGAATGTCTGTGTACTCGTAAGTGGAGGTTTTCGTGGAGTAGGAATAGTAGACCTTGGCTCCTGTTAAGTGCGAGTTAGTGACATACAGGGTGCCACAGATCATGAAGGATTCTCCAGCACTTCTCTTTGGGTAGCCCGTGCTCCAGCTCTGCAGCACCTCCAGCGTATCCTGGTTCAGCTGGCTGATGACAATGTTGCCTGCATTCTGGTTGGTGGCGTACACAGCCCAGAGCCCGATTTCATCTGCCATCAGGTCGATATCAGAGAAGCCTCCCCAGGTGTAAGGGTAGACATTGTGGAAGCCGGCGTACTCCAGGCTCCGCTGCGCCAGCACCCGCCCCGTGTCAAAGCTGTACTTGATGATGATGTTGCTCTGGTACTTGTTGAAATAGAGGGAGCCATTGTAGACAACGTGGTTGGTTCCTGCCCATTTGAATGGAAGGTTGTATGTCCTTGATTCGGCCCCACTGACGAAGTCTGCGATTGATTTGTATTCACGGACAATTTTATTGTTAGTGTAACTATCCATGTACCAGACCTGGAAAGAAAACAAAGATGGGAGTGAACATCTCAAACACGGCGTGTGGTACGTGATCGTGATGTGGCATGATGGAGACATTGCAGAAACAGAAGGAAAACAACTTTTAGATGTGCAGCAGGCTATCAAAGTGCAATATGGCCCGCATTCCTTCATGCTACAAAAGCAGGAGAAACTCTTGGATTTCTGAATCAAACTTACCTGTACAAGTGAACTTTCAACACAACTGTTACTAACAAGAGTGTCTGCATTTTCAGAGAAATTTAATTCTGGGTTTTTCAGTGTTTGGGCCTCTGCTATATGGTACTTGCTTAAAGATATTTCTAGAGACTAATAATCTAAGATAGAGATGGGAAATGGCATGTGAGATAAACTTGAATTTATGCTTAGGAATAAATGTGGTTAAATTTTTTTCAGCTGATTCTTTATTCAAAGAAAAATAGTCTTTTCTTATTAAAGGAAACAAAAACAATAGCAATGGAACCAGTAAAGTCTCAAAGCCATTCTTCCCCTTAAAAAAGAATTATTAGTTCTTTTTAATGTTCTTTATGCAACTTCTATTCCCCCATTTTTTTCCTTCCCGCAATTTGCTTTTTCTCCTTTTAGTTTCTCAGAGTTTGTTGCTCTCCTAAAGGTAATTGAGATTTCTGGAGTCAGTAGCAAACCTGCATGGACACAGCAGGCAAGGGTGAGCTGGACACAAATCTTTATTTATTGTCATTTTTCTGTTGCCTTTTTTTTTTTTTTTTCTGTATTTAAAAAAATTAATGTTGTGGATTTCATACAAATGAAACCTACTGTTTTGACTTCCAAAACCCTTTGATGGAGAGAGCTTCTCAAAACTGTAGCCAATTTGAGATCCAAACAACAAAACAATAACATACCTTGGGTGTGATGGAGCAAATGATCTGACTAGAGCCTAATCCTGCCACTTTTAACTGTGTTGCATTATGGGTCCTGCTTTTGGGTAAAAATGTTGATGTTTGTTTTATATTACTCTGGTTCTTAAAAGACCTAAGCAAAATTAAATGTTAGGAAATAAAAAAATTGGGTTGTCAGTTCTGATAGATGTTTGCCAAGCCTGAAAAAGCTGAAGGGAATGGCACAAACGTTCTTAGATAACTTTTGTCTTTGGGTATTTTTCCAAAAGTACTGTTACTTTTTCTCTGGAGATGTTTGAGTGTGAAAATGACTGAAGGAGAAAAATGTGCTTGGGACTGTAACTTGCTAGGGGAAAATATCTTTTAAAAAATTAAAATGAAGGAAGTAAGACTCCAGGATGCAAAGATATAGTGCCTTAACATACTCGGTTATTTTTCTCTGATGCCAATGGATCCGTCATCCAGGCTCCAAATCGGGTCCCAGATATCTTCACTGTAATGGGGCCTGTAATTTTCATCAATTTGCCACATGCTGAAATAATAAAAAAAAAAGCATTAATGCACAGCTCTCTTTGACATCAGTTAGAGCACCAGATCAAATGCTCCAAACTACATGGCGGCTACAGGAGATTCAGGCTATGTTGAAAATTGATTGTCACCTCCACTGGAGAAGCATTTCCATATTGAAGAGTAATATAAATCTGCAAAGAAATACATATAAAATTTTATTGGTGTATGTTTTTGTATATACACCTTTTGAAGTACAGTTATGGTCTTTGGACATAAGCTGAAATACAACTGGTAAAATACCTTTTGAGTTGAAGTGAAGAACATTTAATAATAAATGAAATGAAGACATAATCCCACCCCCCACTTTTGCCTTCAGAAAGTTCTGGGATTGACAGATGTTTCAGTTTTCCACTGACCAGAGGGTTAAAGGCAGAAACAAAAATGAGCTTGTACACACAGCATTGCAAAACTCAAACCCTGTGCCTCAACTGCCCCTGCTTACGCACACGGCTCTTTCTGTACTGGAGGCTGACTGAAGAAAATGAGTATGAGAATTATTTAGCAAGCTTGGCTGTAGTGGTTGGCTTCTAAATCCATTTGACTGTCTGGGAGGAAATAATGAAAGTCGATACCATCTCAGATGCTGACCTTCCTAACATCTCAAAAATCTATATTTTAGGGGATGTTAATAAGATACCTGTGAGTAACAAGCTCCCAGTGGAATTCATGTGTTTACCAAGATTTAATATCACACAATGGTGTGCACATAATTAGGTCAAATAGCATGTTTTTAAATAAAAGAATGTAAAAAGAAATGAAATATTTTTTTAAATTTAAGAATAAGTGCTTATCTGTGCTACATGGTTGTGCTATACTGGTAACCGTATCTACCTAGCGAATGTGGAAAACAAACGGTGTCTGGTGTTGAGAGTGAATTTATTCAGCTCAGAAGAGAGGGTCACATCTGAATCTTATACTCTAACTGGAAGGAATGTATTATGCCAGCCTGTTTTGGTCACTTAGAATGGGGTTAATGCTGTGGTGAAAACTCAGAGGCTGCTTGGGTAGCTGTTGTTCACAGCCAGGGAAGTTGGACATATCAGAAATGAAGATAACTGAATGCATGCTGAAACCTCAATGAGCAGGGTAGGCTGTGTCTATTTTTTGGGTCAATTAAGAGACATATCTCAATCGATGCATGTTGCAGTATTTTGAAGATATTTTTTGAATTTCCTGTTTTAAAGATCTTACAGGTTTTTTAATACTTGGTTATGAAAGGACATAATTTTTTTATTCTGGATTTTTTTTTGTAGGTAGGCTGCTAGCATTGTGTGCTGACTGTTCTTTTTCTACAGCACAAACTGCTATTAGCTGGAAGGGTAGAGGACTTCAATCTGTCAAGGTGAAGGCTTTTATTTTCAGGTGGTCTGTTAGTAAATAGTCTTAGAAATGGTCAAGAGGTAACCCTTCTGAAGATTTGAATTTGGAATACTTGATTTAGAATGAGTTATCAGAAAACTAACAAGAGAAAGAAAACAGAATAACAATTAATCCTGAACTTGTGGTTTCTAGGATAATTAAAACACTGTGAATGAATGAGTTATAAGGTATGATAATACTAATTAGTGTCTTTACAACAGAGTACTGCAATTAGTAGGAAAGCATAAAAAGAATTTGGAATCTGAAGCACTGTTTCTTCTATGAAAAAAAGAAATCCAGGAAGCTAAAAGTGAACTCATAATGAGTTGTGAAATTTTGCTTCTGAATGGGAAAAACCTATGGAAGAGCCCCTGGCAGAGATGTGAGGGCTCCCAGAGCCCCCTTTTGTGTGGGGGGGCGCAGGCAGGGCAGGTGTGTGAGCACTCCAGGGGGGAGCAGCGTGGGAGCGCAGCCAGCTCAAGGCCCTGGAGCTATACAGCAGGACAGGTAAAAGCACGTGAGGTTTGGAGTCCCTGCAGGGTGTGCACACAGCTCTGGAGCTGTTTGGGTGCTTCTGTGTTCTCTAACCGTTTGGAGGTTAGAGAATAATTCAGAGATTTGTATGCTTAAGCATCAGTACTGTGGTTCCTCTGTTGTATTGCATTTATCCTGAAAGTATAGCTCACTGATTAGTTACACGTTGTTCATAATTAATGAACTTCTTCAGCTTTCATTTAGTTTAAACTATATGAACTGAGCTGTGTACCCCTGTCACAGGTGTTAGATGCTTTTAGAGAACGATCTTTCAAAATGGACTGAGGTGTTCAATGTGAAAAGAGATGACATTGTACCTCAGCTGCTAAATGATCAGCAGTTTGAGTCAAGGTGTATTTCTGATCAAATTTTTATTCCCAGACAGCATGCAGTGATCAAGAAAGGAGACTCTAGGAGAGCTGCTGTATAGCTAAGGGGCAGCTGACTGAAGAAGTGACAAAGTTTCCCTTTTTGGCATAACAAAACAGAGCTCTTTGTAAGAACCATGAGGATTTTTTTCCTCTCCTGTCCTGTAGTAGGTCCCATTTTTCTTTTCCTTCCTCATTAAACAGAAACCTACAGATCTGCTTATTTTATGATACAATTTGATGGAACCGGTATTTAAAGCTAAGGAATACTACAAGTATTTTTTCCAGGTATGATAAGTCATTCCCATTGTAGTAACAATTCATTAGCAAGCCTCTTCTGTAACCCCCAGCAGTACCTGAGGTCTGCTGACCTACTTGCTCACAGCATGGACAGTAAAAAGGAAGCAGCAGAGCTGTCAGAGCCTACCTCTGTCTTGTCATCCCAGCCTCCTCATAGCTGAGAGATCCTTATGACTGGGTTTCTAATAAATGAGCAAGTAAAAGAATTCAAACCAATCAGAAAGTCCTCTTAGTTCAGAAAGTACTGCTTGAAAGGACAAGGACAAGGCCCCAAAGCAAGTCTTGGCTGAGTGGTCAACTTGAATTAGCTGATGCTGTTTTAAATTGCTTAAGGCTGCACAAGTAACTTTTGCAGAAGTCATGCTTAACAGCTCAGTGACACAAAATGAGTTTTCTCTTGGTTTTAAGCATTTCCAACTTGGCTTTCAGTCCAAGAAATTTTCCTTACTCCACCACCAAAGCTGGTGACAGCTTCTTCTTGTGTACTTAAGAGTATTGATCTAATCCCTGTCTGTATTTGCAGCTGCAAAACCTTTTAATTGTTTGGGTGGCTGCATTAAAGTTGATCTTGCATGCTGAGGGTGGTAGTGGTTGGTGGGTTTTGTTTTGTTTTGTTTTGTTTTGTTTTTTTTTGCTAGGGAAGGGTAGTACTAACATATTAAAGGCAGGATCATTTACCTAAAATTTTTCTGTCATGAAAAGTCTGGGATTTTGAAATTAATGAAAATTCCAATTAGCTTCCGGTTGAGGCATTTCTTTAGCTTATTTTGTATGTAGAGAAATGGAACAGAGACAAATATAATGTGAAATGGAAATAACTTCTGGACTATGAATTTTCCATAGCAGTGAGGGGGCTGATAGTTAAAACTAGCCTGTGAATTTTTTTTTAATACAGCCAAAGCCTCCCTCCCTGCCCATCTTTTTTTTTCTTTTTCTTTTTTCTGGCGAAGGGAACATACAAGAAGTTTTAGTTTATAGCAATTTGATTCCCTGATAGAAGGACCAGATGGTAGTAAAAAGTTAGGTCAAATATATCTTCCTACTAGCACATGTGAAGAAGTTCAGGTACTCTAAGAAAAATGTGATACTTCTAGGCTTTTTTTTCCCTTCTCTAAGAGGTTCAGATGGGGCTACACAGAAAAGCAGTGGGATTTTTAGAAGCCCTAACTCTCTTTCCCTTGGCTTTGGAAGAAGCAGCTAGCCTACGTTAGAAAGTCCCACCCATAGCTGGTTGTAGTAGTTGGAAAATCCCAACCATAGAGTCTTTTTACATTCTAACTGAGCTGCACAAGAAACATCATAGGCACAATCCAGATGTTTCTGGCTTGATTCCTCTCCTGTAACAATTCTGTACATTGGACTGCAGTCAGTCTGTTCATGATTTCCAGTATTTATATTAAAGAAGCTGAGCATGAAGTGACCATAGAAGAGAAAACAGATGTACTTTTGTACAGCCTGTGGGCTGTGAAAGTCTATGGGGCAGAATATGTCTGGACAGCTCCAAGGTGAGCAAGTACCAGGAGGATGCTGTGATAGTGTAGCTGCAGAGGAGCTGCTCTGGAGTAGTTAGAAATGGGTAGATTGTTCTGTTCTCTGTGATGTGACTGAATATTGGTAGCTGCCATATAGAGCAACTGAGGGTATCATTTGTAGAAGGACTGGCAAGGGAAATAAAACCACAACATTCTCCTGAAATGTTCATAAGTATCTTTTTCTTTTTTTTTTTTTTGTAATAAATAGGGGAAAATGAAATGGGGTTTTTTTTTGGCACTTGCACAAAGGAGTTACAAGTATTCTACTTCTTGCAGTTTTTTATGCTTATGGTCAAATTTGTCATAACATACTAATCTGAGAGAATGGAGAATTAGTTCTTAATGAATGTATCTGTTTTCCTGCATAATATGAATCCAGACTTCCTGAATAGCTTTAGAATAACATCTAAAATAATTTGCTGAGAGGAAGGCCCTGGATGTTTCTGCATGGGTACCATGACTTGCTGTGTAATCTTTGGAGAATTCATTTATACTTTTGGGCTGCTTGTTCCTTTATCTACAAAACAGGGATAGGAATCTGTATCTCTATTGCCCAGTTTTATACTAAATGATACTTGTAAAGCTCTTCAAATCCCAAAGGGAAGGATGCTTTGGAAATAGAAGTACCACTGCAATCAATATCAGTAGTCTCAAGCCTGCACTAATAGCTCCTCTGCCACTGATGTAACAACTTGGATACATAGAATATTCTACTTTTGAATTTCTAACAAAAAAAATATTATTTATTGTTCACAGTCTACATTATAATCAGATGCAGCTAGACATAAATCCAATATATATGTACTCTAATTATATGTCAGAGTATTGGCTTCTATGAATGCTACCCATGTAAGTTTTATTCCGATTTCATAACCATGTCATGACAAGAATAGGAGGGTTCCAAGCATACTGTGCAATCTGCATTTTCCTATAAACACCCATGACTTACAGGACTATCAGCAAAGGATCCATTCATGCAAAATTACATGTGAATTTGGGGTGTGTGTGATCACATGCCCTCTATTCCTACATGTTTAGCTGAATACACCCTTTAAAAGTTTTGTCAGCTGATTTCCCAGCAACTTCATCTTTAATTTTCTTATTCCAAAGAGAAGGAGCAAAATTCAGTCATCACAAGTGTTGTGGTAATCATTAAATTTCAGTGAAAGTAAGATAACTGCTTAGTGTACTGTAATGAGCATTGAAAGTGTTGCCAGTGCAGATGGAAGAGCCCTTTCAAGTAGCCAGGACAACATAAATAATGCATTATACTGCTGAAAAGCACCTGCTAGGGAGAAGAATAGAGAACAGCTATTGCATACACTGATTAGAAAATTGTATTGTGAAATGCAACAAAGTCTCTGAAGATTCAGGCCAGATTCTGTGGCACACTGGGGCCATTGGCTTCTGGCTATCAGGCAGGCACAGCTGGGTCATCTCCAGCGTGGCCAGTGTGGCCACAAAGCAGGAGTTGGCATGAGAGCTGCCTTCCCCTCGTGCTCTTTGATCTGAGCACACAGCCCCAGCTCTCAGCAGTTACAGGAAGCCAAACTGAGGCTGTTTGTACTTCAAAAGGCACACGGGATAGGCCAGAAAAACAGCCACTCCCCATTAGCAGGGGACCATAAAAGTAATCTAAGCTTTTAAGACTGGGGAATAATGTCAATAAGGATGAATGAATCTGTGTCACATCTTGAGAAGGTCCACTCCCTTTTGATAATGGACATGCTTAAAAAGTTATTTTATGCAAAACTTTCTCTCTACTGTTAATAGATGTATTTTTTTTTTTTTTTTTACATTAGGTACATCAAGAGATTAGAATGTGTTGCAGGAATTCAGGATAGATAGGATGTCAATACACCTAGTAATTCTGTTGTACAAAATATATTTCATGCTGTCATTGCTTCACTAACTGTTGTTGCAAGATGCTGTAAAAGTAAAGAAAAACAAGATACTTGTTAAATTGATGATTCTTGATGTCTAATAACTTACTGGAGCACTCGCTATCAGAAAATATTGTTTATTCATAGGGATTTTCTTGCTTGCTGCAGTATTGCACCACAGCCGTTTTCTCCTGCCTGCCTTCTGTCAATGCAGCAATGTGCTGTTACGTGTGTGTACTGAGGGAAAATAGGATCATAAGAAATTTCTGTTTGAAGAAGTCTTTCATATATTTTAGCACATCATCACTGTGCTATTTCCAGAATAAAATAAAGAAATAAATTATTTAAGAGGCTAACTTAACCTAGATTTTTCTCATTCTACTGCATCACAAAAATTAGGAGGCTCTGCTTATCCAGTTAAGATATTTAATGTTCTGGGTAGCATTTAAAATGAACATCTCACACTTGATAACGGAGACACTGATCACAGGCCTAAACCTTGAAATTTTGAGTTTGGTGTTAAATTGCAAAGTGTTTATTTTTCCATTAAGGGGCTGGATTGTTTGCTGTAGTTATCCAGGTTGCAATAGTGCTCCATTCAGAAATCTCCAAATGCATGGATAGACAGGGAAGAGAGGGGACTGCACTGTGTTTGTAAGCAGGTTACCTATCCCTAATGGAAGTTGAGGCTGACAGTAGATATTGATCTTTCAGACCCTTCGTTTTAGTAGCTGGTACTGAGCTAGTGCTGATTCTCAAAACTGCTCAATGTTTAACTTCTAACTGAAAGCAGCATGGGAGCAGCCAAGATGGAGTGGCCTGAGGTTCAGCAGTAGCAATGGATTGCTGCTGTGCATCCTGCAGAAACCATGCTTTGGTTCCTTTAAGTTAGATGTGAAGTTTGGTTAGATTGTAATGCAAATTGGAGAATGGGAGATCTCCTTAACGCTAATATTACAGGCTAAAGACGTTACAGTCAGATTGGCCTCTCAGGTGATACAGCAAGATGCTGGGGTATGATGTGGACATCTCAAAACTGATTCCAGTCTACTTTTCACTATTTTTTTTTTTCACATTGACAGCCCAAAGATAACTCTAGTAGCAGTTCCTGAGCTTTTATGAAAGAATATTTGTAACCCTCCAAGTGGTTTAAACCTCAGAATTTGAATTTGCTATCTGTTATAATTTTTCATCTAATTCCTTCTGTATACAGTAAGGCAGTACATTATGTCATGTACTTAGAATGATATAACTGACCTTAGGTTGAGTTACTCTTGTCTTTTATTAGGGTAGCACTGACCAAAACATAATGCAATCTTTCATCAAAGAAACAAACAAATCCCTCCTTCCCCTCAAACCTTAATCTTTCTGAAGAGAGACAACTAAAAAAGCACAGCCAAAGGACCAAATTTGCCGTGAACTTGTTAACTTACTGAGCTTTTTCATGCAGTCACGAAGCCTGGTTTCTAAATTGACTACACGCTGGTGTAGTTCCTCATAGTCATAAGCACCAATTTCTTCCTGAATCCCGGTGAGCACAGTAGACAGATTCCTGATTTCCTCCTTGAACTGTGTGATCAACTTGGCATCAGTTTTGTATTGTTCCAGAACTGGAATCAGTGGCAGGAGCTCATCCATCTTTTCTTTCAACTCCTGTTAAAGGCAATCAAATGTGCATTAGAGAATTTTAAAGGAGTTCAATCCACTAATTTCCTTTAATGTGGTATTTATGCCTAATTATTAAAACAGCTTGAAAATGATTATTTATTTTAATTACAGTCTACTGTGAAGGTCTCAGACACCTCAGACTTAATGGTAATAAGCAGTAGATTAAATACGTGAGAGAATAGTCTTTCTATTGAAAGTAAAGAGTTATCTTCAAATGATCTGAACCAAACCCACTGACTTTCCATCTAGAGGATCTAAACCACCTCTAAGTGTGTCTTTCATCAGAAGATGAAAGGCCTGAACACATAGTGTTCAAGATCATACCTGGTTTACAGAGCTGTCATACATAGTTGGTGAGCTGGTAATCTTCTATTTCATTCCCCAGAAGTACTAAACTCTTTGTTTTTCTCAATGTCTGTTGAAAAGTGTTTATTCCTGCTCCAGCCACAAGGATATATAACTTCTTCTTCTGAAGTGAAAACCCAGTTCTTAACTGTGATTAGTACTTTTCAACTGGCTACATCACTTAAATGCTTTTAAACTTGCTTGGTTGACATCTCTTCTGGAATACCACCAATGGCTTTTTTGCCATGTGCAGTTGTTGCATTGCCAATCCTATCCTTAAACATTGACTGAAGAAAATAAGGCTCCAATTTGAAATCTCAGATTGGCCTTTTCTCAGATTTTTTGAGACCCATACTTTGAGAATTTGTCTTAATCTGTAGCATATGTTGGTTGCCCATCTTTCATTTCTTAATTAGTCTTTTAAAAGGACTAATAATAGGGCCTTTACTAAATTTAAACCAATTGTTTAAAGTTATTTTTTGTTATTGTTCTGTAGAAATCCATGCTGTTTAAAATGAACAGTAATTTTTTCCTTGATGACAACAGAAGAAGGCTTTGTGACAGAGAAATAATATCTCCAGAAACCATAGTTTTTGTTACTTCATTTTGAAATTATGAACTTAGGCTTCAGTTCTGTGGGACAGAGAATAGCCAAAAACCACAGGTAAGCCATAATGGGAAAAAATGCAAAACTTGTGAAATCTCAGGAAGATAAAATATGTTTGAATTCGTGAAGGTAATGTATTCCTGGTAGGATTTATACCAGATGATGTATCATATCTGAGCAAACTGGTAACTTTTTGTGGCAGTCAGGCACCTCCTGCCTGACATAAAGTGCAGTATGGACTGACTATATGCTCAGGTATGATCTGGACCAAATTTGTACTCCTTGGTTCTGGTCAGCACAAAAACACAGATTTAGAATATCTCGCTTCAGTAAATCATAAAAAGTTGATTCTGGTATTTTCATGATTAAAAAAAAAATAAAAAAAAAAATTGGCTTCTGCTGACATTCCAGAGCTTGTTGCTGCGATGAGTGGTACAAGAACTAATTTCTATTGCAATACAGATAGGTGGTAGATGTGTTCTGGCACTTTGTGGCAGTTGTTATGAAGGGTTATGTTATATCCTGATAACATAGCATGATTTCTTTGTCTCAGGAAAGATAAAGCACTGGAATTTTAGTAGACTAAATTTCAGAACAGCATATTGTATTATTTTGACCTTTTAAGTTATTTTATAACTGGATTGGCTGGACTCTGTTTTATACTCCTGGCAAACTGTCAAACTGAAGGTAAATGACTGGCCAATAGAAATACTGAATATTTAAAAGGTTAGAGCACTGGAGTATTCTCCTGCCTCTGACATTGTGTATCAGACATTCAAATTTTGATATTCTGTTCCCAAGGAAAACTAAAATGAGGATATAGGATACATAATGGAATTATGCAAATGTGTTGTTATTGTAGCAATAGGGATAAAAGGGAAAAAAGGTGAAGATGTTTCTTATTAACCAAAAACCTAGGAGTATGTGCTCAAACAGCTCTAAACTAAGAACAATGACATAATTTATAAAGCTTGGTGGTCAGATCATTAGTGTACTTAATTCCTGATGTTGTTAAGACTCATTCAATATTCAGCTATGATAATTATTTAGGTATCTAACTCTAGCACCAATTGGAATTAGGTTCATTTAATGTGAACTTCCAGGAACACTTCAAAAAAATATATGTTTGCTTAACATAATGTAATCCTCAGAATGTATTTTCTAGAACCTATTTTGTGGTCTCACAGTCTTGAAAGAGCAATTTATCAGATTTGATATTTAAAGAACTTAAATATGCTTTTGAAATGTTTTTCTCCTGCAGAGTACTTCAGGTAGCTTTTTCAGAATACACAATACTACTTGTAATAACTCAGACCCTTCTTCCTCAAGGATTGGATTGTGGTATATGTTGTCATTAAAATTCAGTGGAAGTCTTTTTTTTTATCACACAAGTGTGTCTGGGAGTGATTGCTCTCCTCCCCATCCCAAATTCAAAACAGCAGACCTTCAGACATGAAATTAGATCTTAATTGTACATGATAAAAATGACAATAAACTGATTTATTATAGCTTTTCTTCCCTTCAACTACAGTAAATATTATGCAGCACTATGAGTGCAGAAATCTACTTGTTTGCTATGAATTCCACTGGATCTCCCCCTTCAGCACTGGAGCTTGAAAGTATATAAATTTCTCAGTATGACATGCACATTGATACAGAAAAACCAGGAATCTGTTCATAGTGGCATTTCTCTCATGACTTAATAATTAATAGTTCCTCCCTATTACAATTAAATTGAACAGAACAAAAGATTATCATCATAAAGGAAAATTTATTATGCTTTTATTTTAAATGGCGCCCTTGTAGGAGCATTTCAAACTGAGACCTTAGAAGTCCATGCATTGCTACTTAGTACATTGTTGCCAGCAGGCTTGAAAGTTGCTGTACAATGGAACCTACTTGAAAGTGCTTTGTCATTAATGTCTTCCGATCATCTTCAATTTGCCGAAACTTGGCCTTCAGCCCTTTCATTTGCGTTTCCATTTTTAAAACATACTGGAAATCCCTCTGAGTCCGTAGATTTAAAACTTCAATAGATTGGGACATATTCTGAACCTGTTAAAGAAGAACAATCTCTAAGTGCACTTTTTGTTGCTTTGCTTTTTTCCTGGTTAAATGTCAGGCAATGAAATGCCCATCTGTCAATTAGCTGAGAGTCATTTCTACCACAGTGCAGTTCTACATTCCGTAACAGCGTGACAGTACGAATATTGGGCAACAGGGCAAGACCTTGAAGCCAGAAATTGTTTGGACTGCTCAGAGGTAAAGAGAGTGAGGTCCTTTAAGCATAATTTTCACTGGGCTCAGGAAAGGCTGTCAGGCAGTAGAGTCTATGTTGAGACCTGTGGTAGATGTGACTGTGGTTCAGAAGGTGCTCATATAGCACATATACCTTTGCAGGCGCTTTGGGAGGGACAGGACTGAAATTTGGAGATTTTGGTCAGTACGAGGAGCATGACTTTCATTGTGAAGGAATATAGAATCATTCAATATAAGGCATTCATAAGACTACCCAGAGATAAACTGGTGTGTGTCAATCACCACAGGGGTGTTTCCTCATAATTCTGTCCAACTGCCTTGGTGGTAGAAAACCACAATTTTTTTTTTTTTTTTTTAACAGATGAAAAGTAGTGAATATTTAGGTAACTTTTGTAGAGCAAGTGACTGTAGTTATAGTGAGGACTTTTACCACAGTGATGCAACAGTAACTGTCATCCAGAGTAAATTGTACATACTTTTAGAAGTTTCTGTTATGAAAGCAATGCTATTGCCAGCCATAAAAATTACACATTTTCCAAGTAAGTGTTTTGTTTTCCTAAAACAAGAGAAAGCTAGACTGCTGCAAATGTACTAAACACCTTATTGAAGTTTTGACTCAAACAAAACATATTGTACCTTCCAAAGAAAAGACAAACCCAGCAGTACTCCTGTGGTTTGCAAGAATACGCAATATTTGAATGGCTATTCATGTTTGGAGCTAGCTCATCATCATCTACAGAATGTATAGATTTAGAAACTACTCTTAAAAATAGTATACATTAATTATTTTACAGCTGCCATTAATAGTTCTGAGAAAGGATTTTTAATGAAAAAAGCAGTCTTTTTCCCCTTTGCAATCTAATTGATGAAAGCAGGCAAACAAAGTCCTTTATTTGGATGCTGGAAAAACTTTGAGAATTTCCATTTGGCAGAAGACACATTCACATAGAGGCTCTAATTAAAGGACCATATGGACTCAGGGAAGTAGTAATACAACATTACATATCCATGATTGCCACAGTCCTAATCATAAGAAAATAGCTTTTAGAGGCTGATGATTTAGGTTCATTTCTGCGGCAGTCAAAAATCTTAACACACCCCTCCAGCCCCCAGCTCAAAAGAAAGGTGTCATTTTTGTGGGGTTTTCTGCAGTAATATTTTAGTACTTGGGGAATATGCTGGAGCAAAGACTGAAGTGTTCCTTTCTTAAGTAAACAGACAGTATGAGGAGAGGCAGCTCCTTTTCTCTCTGCTGGTCCATCAATGTTCTCTCCATGCATCTCATGTTATGGGCTCCGTCAACCTGAAACTTAGTCCGTTCTGAAGATCGTGGAAGCACAGGGAGCAAAAATCGATGGGGATCTGGCACTACATTAGCACTGGAATGATTTTTCTGTAGCTAGAAAATTACAAAGAATTGTGTGCTAAAAATGTATTTTAAAGGCTATATTTTTTATGTTGACCTTTGCTGCTGTTCAAACACTCTCTCAGGCCTCAGGTTCCGTACCACTGGCTGTAATACAGTAACTATAACCTTGGTTACTTATACAGGGAATGCAGAATGTTTGTGTTTTCATAATTACAGCATTTTTTCTGTTGATGCAAAACAAGACTTCATTGGTTTCACCATATATGCAAGAGTGGATAATACTGGAATTAAGAATAGGGCAGTTGGGGAAAATTTGCACCACCAAAAAGTGAATAAATAAATTTGAGGAAAAGAAACTATGAAAAAATTAGGACTGTTTATGTTCTGTGCTGTTTTCTTTCAAGATGCTGTGGTGTCTCTCTCATTTTTTTATAAGAAACGAGAAATGACCTTCAGCAGTGTCATATGATTGAAACAAGCTGTAGTTTAAATCCCACAGCACCAAGCTAGTTTGAGGTGGGATTTGTAACTGGTTTTACACAGAAAAATCTGTCCTGTTGTATGTAAGAAAGAATCTGGGAGGAGTGACTAAGAGATGCAACTTGTGTTGGGAGTGGTGTGATGTAAGGAAAACAGATAAATAACAACCTGAGATGAGAACACAGATAAGGGATATACCCTGAAGAATAATTTTTATCAGGTAACTCTTCATTAGTTCATTTTGTATTAACTGAAAGGGACAGCAGTAGGTTTCCATGGGAAGTTTAATGACCAAGAGGAGGAATTTTTGGGGAAGGCTTACCTTCTCTAGTAGCTGTCTGAGCTGCCTGCTTTTGGCATCTCTTGAACATAGGTTTTGTTCAGGTGCAACGACAGTGCAAATGCAACGGCCATCAGGATCCTGGGCTGAACTATAAACTTGCCACCCTTCCTTGGGGCTAATCTGAGTCTGTAACAACAAAATAATAACAATCAAAGGAATGGAATTGATTTTTTATTGCTTGAAAAAACCACTGCAGCAGAATATTTTTATTTTTCCAGTACATATCTGCAATGAGGTTTCTATTACTCAGCAACTATTACTCTTAACTAACTAGCTGCTAGTTTCCCAGTTTTGCCATTTCTCACGCCTTTGCAATAGTTCTCTCTAAGACTTTAGCACACACAGTTTGCAGGGTGGGTGAGAATGGTGTTCTGCTTGTGATTCAGCACAAACCTGGTAATTTAATTCTTTGCAAAGGGACGTTACAGTTTTTCATCAGCAGAGAACAAACGTGTCCTTTCAACCTTTTACTTTAGACTAATGGCAACAACAAAGACAGGAAAGAACAAACCTATGAGCCTGGGGAGAGCACAGTGAGTGACTCATGGGTGGAAATTGGCTCAGCAGCAGTTTGGAAGTGGGGACAGGTTTGCTTTTGAAGCTGCACCTCACGGGAAATGTTCTCCATGGGCTTCCACTGCACTTAGCCAAGGGAACAGGGGCTTGCTCAGGGCGTGATGGAAAAGTGTCTGGTTAGGCCAGGGGAATGGGGCTCATGGCAAGCAAGCCACAGGGCAATTAAGACACTGCATGTCCTTCACTGGGACAGCAGAAATCTGGAAATTCCTAACCTGTTCTTTTTTACAGCAATCATGACCAAGAAAGAAAGGGGAAAAAAAACTGAAGGAAAAAAAAAAGTCACATTTGTTTGCAGAGCAGGGTAACACTGAACTGCATTTCATGTTTGTGTGGGATTTGGTGTCTCTTTAATGGGATGTACAGAAATAGTGTCAGAATGATAGAAAACAATATAATGAGATGATTGAAAGCACTCAGGTAATGGAACTTAATACAAGATATAAGAAGCATATATACTTTCTTTTTAAACTGTAATTTAAAGTTAATATTGTGCTTTATTCTTCCCTAATATTGTACTGGGTGATGGATTTCATAGTACAGATGCTAATAGATATCATTGAAGCAATTTTGGTTTGGAAAGAGTTTGATTCAGTTGCTATTTATATTATGAAATTGTACTCAGTGCCAGCAGAGAAAGTGATTATTTAAAATGGGAAACTTTGATATTGATGCTTTCCTGGCAGCTTAGCGCAGGAGTTGCAGAGTTCCTCATCTCTGAAGAGGTGCCAGTATCTCTGTGGACTGAGGTAAGAAAAGAGCACGGGCTTTTCACTACAGACTCCTCTGAAGAAGTCATTGAAGATGGCAGTGAAATTCTACCGCAGAGTTAACAGAAAAATCAAAATTGTGTTATTGCCATGCTTTGCAAGGAAAAACGAAGTGATATAATGTAGATGACTTGAAGGGATGAGGCAGCTTGGCCTGTTGAGCTTTGAGAAGAGATGACTGAGAGGGGACCTCATCAGTGTCAGTATCTGCAGGGAGGTGTCAGACGAGGGACCAGGCTCTGCTCAGGGGTGCTGAGCAGTAGGACAAGAGGCAATAGGCAGGAACTGATGCACAGGGAGTTCCACCTGAACATGAGTTAGAACTTCTTTACTGTGCAGCTGACTGTGCACTGGAACAGATTGACCAGAGAGGGTGTGGAGTCTCCCTGACCGGAGATCTTCCAGAATCATCTGACACAATCCTGTGCCAGGTGCTCTAGGATCACTTTGAGCAAGGAAGTTGGACCAGATGACCCACTGTGGTCCTTTCTAGCCTTGCCCATTCTCTCTCTCCTCTAAAAAGATGATCTTGCCTTAGGTTTTTCTAGAAAAGAAAGTGTTCACTGCTAAATTACATTGCTTCTATGGCATTCTCTGCACCTTAATTTTTAGGGCAAAGGGAATTTAGCTTAAGACATGGAGAACAATAAAAACTAAATAAAATTACATCTGCAGGGAGAATTTAAACTGGTTTTGAGAAGCAACTAAAATTACAAACTTTAACAAGTAAAGCCTTTCAAGGCTGCAACCCTTGAAAAGTGTAAGTTCCATTTACCCCAGTAGTTTCCACGTTTGCAGAACTTACGGCCAAACAGTGTGGTCACGCAACAGCAAGGAAACAATTTTTTTTTGTTTGGGAACCCAGAGCTTCTGATTCTAATTCTTTTAGTAATTAATGTAAGTTCATGAAAAATTATTATATTTGAGTCTTATGATTTCTACATTTAGATTGAGGGAAATTGTTTTCACTGGATTAAAGTAATTTTTCTACAGTGGGCAATGTATGAGACACCAGGATCATGCAGTCCATAGTAAAGCTGTATAATCCTGTCTCAATTATCAAAGGTACTTATTTATGACAGAGAGGTTGTAAGTATCTCTCTAGGCTTTATCTAAGGAAATAAAAAACACTTTAATGATTAACTTAGTATGTATTCTCTTATGGCATCTAAAATACATCTGATTAAAATGGTAACTTCTGTTTGGGAAAATATTTCTCACAGTGAGAGATTGGTTAACCAAGAGCATGGTTATTGACTGTCCATGAATTAATAAGCACCTATGTAGCACCAAAATTTAGGCTACAGTTCTATGAATTTTTCTGTGACTCCCTCTATTTGGAATATTAGCCTTCTTTCATTAATTAGGATGGGTAACGTGAGTGATGGCAGAGAAAAACATGCATGCGTGCAAAAGTCCACTTTGCTTTATTTTTCTGTTATTGTTTTGGTTCGACATTTAATCCCTACTTCAAGCAGAAACTGCTGTGCAGAAAGAGAGCCGGAAGTCATTAAAACCTTACAGAAGCTACAGCATCAACTTATCAAATGCAGGCTTACTGCTGACATGCCTTAGTAAACAAGCAAGAAAAGAAAAAAGTGGAAAACAACAATAATAAATTTTGTCATAACAGTAATAAATTTTCTTGAAAATCTGGGGAAAACAGAGGAGTCCCTGTGAAGCCCAATATTAACTACTGCCATGGCAGGCTGTTGTAATAAAGACTTATTTTACTTCTGAAAGATTTATTTTTTTTCCACTTGCACTTTCATATATTCTGAAAAAACTGTTACAGCTACCTCTGTTGTTACTATAGGGACAGGTCAAATGACAGTGCCTTACTTAGGATGTTTGCTTAAACATAAACAGCATTTTCTGGTTTGTCTTGCAATTTCAACCCTGGTACTGAAGCAGAACTCCAAAGAGGAGGCCGTTTACCTGACCCCACATCCTTGTACAGTTCTTCCAGCTGAAGAGAGGAAATTGGGAGGTTCTGTTATTTTTTTACATTGTACAATATACACAGTTTATGAGCTGTGTATGTGCTAGGGTAGAAATTCTGGAGAAATGCTCGTGCTGCAGAGTTCACTGGAGAAGCTGCCAAGGGGGGACTCTGGATGGCAAACAAAAATCAGTCAGCGATGACCTCGGTATTACTGAGCACTTGGGGCATAAAGTCTTTCAACCAACATCTAAAGTTTTAAGAAAGATACCAGATTTGTGGTGCTTGGTTTTGTGCAAAAAGAACCCTATGTGACTGAAATTCATGTTTGCTTTATTTGGCAGATGTTGCCAAGCTCAGATAATTGTTTTTATGATCACTTTCCCAGCTTTACTGGCACTACTGCCACCCTTATCAAAATAAGAAGTGTGCATATAGCTCAACTCAATGAGTGAAAAGAGGATTCTTGAAATAATATTTAGAAGGGATTTTATCAGTAGTGCCCTGTTGTAGCTAAAAGGGAGCATGACAGTTTTGTACTACTTGGAATCTGAACATATCAGTATAAACATATATATTTGTGTGTGTGTATAAATATAGACATCTCATAGTGTGCACCTTGTAGTTACTCAGCTGCAACTTTAAACTTGGATGTAAATGTGATAGGGAACTTATACAGCCACAAGAACTAGCAATATATACTGTAATTCAGTGAGATGAAATTACATTTAAGGAAAATAAAATAGAGCATTTCTTTGTATTCTCATCCTGCTGCTCCAAAAGATAACTGAATCTTTCTTACAGCATAATTAATTTTGAAGTAATATTTATAGACTAAATACAGTGATTTCCTGCAGTAGTATTTTTCTTGCATGCATATATTCAATTATTACATGTTGGTTAGTAAATGCATAATTTTTAGTTACAGAATTCTGAGTTTTGAGAATTGTGAACTACTATACAAACAGTTAAATTTATATTTTACATAACCTACTATTATGTAAACATCTGCTTGCAGTTACACAAAAAGATACATAGACGAGTGTTTTACTAGGCATTTAGGAAAATGATCTTCTAATTTAATACACGAGCACCAGGATAGTGTTCCCTCTTGTACAATTAAAGTGTTACTTGACTTTTTAGGCTTATGAATTCATAGCTATTCACAGCTTTCCTGTAGGTTTTTGTTAACTAAGGCTGCTGTATATGAGCATCAATGATACAAATTGATATTTCTGTAATTTGTATTATTCCCATTATCAGCCTTTAAAAAATTCTGGTATCTAACTTCCTAGTAACAATTTTATTTTGTTTTTAACAGCTATTTATTTGTTTAACTGCATTCCAATAGAGAAAAATAGGAAGGAATCAGACCCTTTGCATATTGTAGTGGATAGTTACTAGGCAGCATCATCCAATTTTCAAAAAGAAAGCTACTGCCAGATATAATTTTTCTAAACAACACAATGCATTTTTCTAGAGCAGTAAAGATAGAAAGAACAGTCTAGACAAATGAAAAGACATTGCTGTACTCTTTTTAGCATTTCATGCTGAAGATGAAGGCATTTGTTCTTACATATTTAAGGATACTATTTTGAAACCTTTCCTTTCACAGTAAGACCACAACATGCTCACCAGTGTGCAGTTTCATGATGCCCAAAAAGAAGCATGCATTAAGAGATAGGAAGATTAGCAGCTAAAAAAGAGATTTACAAAGAGGCAACAAATGAACATTTTTGCTGGCACTTAAATACTAATTCAGCATTAAGATGACTTGCAACATATAACAGCTACTTACTAGAGTATCTGAAGTGGTTATTCTGGTGGTATTTAGTCCTACCAGAGAAGGGAGAGTTTGGGACATCCAGTTAGAGATCATTGCCATGGTACTAAGAACAGCACCAAGCTTCAGCAGTGGAGGACTCATTGCTGTGGAGCTAATGAGTTTTCATAGTGAGTGATTATCATCCTAGTGCAGGCTGGCAGTGAGAGGCGTGACTGCAGCACACAACATCCACAGCATGAAAGGAGATCAAGCTACCCAGATTTAATCATCCATTAAAAACATTCATATCCTCATTTGCCCTCTTTCTGCTCTTACTAACAAATACTTAGGACTGTCTTATGCTGACCACTAAATAAACAATCATTTCTATGCTAACAGTCATTGCAGTTTCCAGTGGGAGATGGCGTGGGTGAATTATCTCTTTATAGGTGCTAGACAGTCAATTAGCCCTTAATTAGTTCAGTCCAGGCACAGCAGTGTGTTCCTGTCTGAGATGCAAAAGCCGAGCACAAATAACCCTCCCATTTCTCATCAGTGCTTTGGCAGAAATATGCTGAAGTCTGTTTGTAAATATGATTCTGTACTTGTCCATGAGGAAGGGACAGGACTGTCAACCTGCTCATCAAAGCACCAGAAACCTTTCTGGACCTCCCGTGATTTGCTGATCTCTCATAAATTGCAAACATCAGTGACTTTGTTATTTGCACAACTTGTTATTAAGATCTTTATTGATCATAAAAGAACATTGAGGCTGTGAAGAGTCACATTTCTCAGCGTTCTTGTTGGTTTACAAATTTTTGTACCGAGAGTTATTGCATTACTTCCAGAGTTGGCAGACTCACTATGTCTTCATTGGTGCTTGGATGTGAACAGAAGATAAATTGGGGATTGCACATTTTGAGACTTCTTTTGGCTTTGCTGTTAAATCTACTGCTCCCTAGTGCTGTAGAATGAGCTGCAGGCTCTGTAGCAATTTACCTTACTCATATATTGAGTGTAGGGGGTGGAAAAAAAAGCAGAAAAAACAGTCTAGGAATCATTGTGCCATAGGGGCAGTTTTACTTTGTAAGAATTATTTGTAAAAGAAGTGCTGTGTGAGGACTTCTAATGGCAGTTATTTAAGAGAAAACTTGCATAAAGTTTGCTGAGAGACAGGCTACTGCATTTTCTCCAGGGCAGTTATGGACTTAGTTTCTGAATTTGCTTCAAAAAAGCAAATTACTTTTTCTTGGGGACTTTTGGCAGTTCTGTGAAGGAACCCTGCATGCAATGAAACTGAACGGATGTATATTTATGGGTGTGTCATCATGGATGTATTTATTAAAGCTACTGTAACCTTGAGAACAGTTTTGCAGATTCTCAGATCTTGTACACCAATTCAGGCTAGACATTTCTCTTTCAATATCCATTCAGTATGATTTCTGCAGTTGAAATCTCTGCAGTCTAAGGAAGACACATGTAAACTTATTTTTTTAAAAAAGAAATTGAAAAACCCACTGAGAGCTATTACATAAACTTAAGGAGTCACTCAGTAATAGAAAATCTGTGTATCCAGGTATTAAGTATCTTGTGGTAGTTACACAGTAAGGTGAGCTGTGAAATGTTTTCAAATACTCAAAAAATTAATTCACTGAAGAAGTACCTGAATACAGTGAAAGGATGAATTTGCTTATGTAAAGCTTCTGCATGGGAAAATAAGCTTTTTGCTATTTTCCCTCTCTCTATATATGTTGCACTAAAAGACCTAAATATGAAAATTATTATATACTAAATATATTTTAGTTTTATTTACCTTAGCATACTGACTGCACACACTGGTTTGCCTGTTTTTTGACTTATTTCACATACTTTTTCTAAAAGACCTGAAACCAACCCACAAGGGCTGTTTTTGCAGAGAACTAGAATTGCTTTGAAACTATTGACTCATGGTTGCTGATGTCTGAACAAGACAGTATCTATATATTTTTTTTTTCTGATTTACAAGAAAAGCGTCCCAGTGAAAAAAAGCTTCACTGGATCAGTCTCCCTGATGCATTTAGGTCCTTTGACTATAACGCTCAGCTGTGGGTGCTTAAAAGAGGAATATAAGAACAGAACAGAGGCACAGTAATACATTCCTCAGGGTAGCCTTTCAGCAAAATGATGCTTACTGGGCCAGACTTTGCAACTTTGTGTTCATGATGCTTTCTTCTGAATTTATCAAGTAATTTTTAAAATCATCTCTACTTTCAGGAGGTACAACATTCACCTGCGTGGAGTTCCACAATTGAATAATGTCTTTTGTGAAAAATGCTGCTCGAAGTTGTGCATAGATTGCAAATTTGAGGAAGGCTATGTGATCACAGCTGTTTTACTCCAAGTATTTTCTGTATTTCAGGAGATAAAGTATATAAGCTTGGGTTCATATATAAGCTTGGATTGCCTGCTGGTGGTAATTACTGCAGAGAGTCCCTGTGGTCCATCCTTGATAGGGTGAGAGGAGAGTCAGGCCTTTCCCTGGGCCTGATGAAGGGCTTAGCGGATGGAGGCATTTGAGCTTTCCCTGAGTCAGGGTTTCTGTGGAGAGGGGCTCAAAGCTGTCCCCTGAACAGATGTGCAAACTCAGCTGTCCAGACTGACATCAAAAGTGCCAGCGGAACTGTCACATTTCATTGGCAATCTGTCAATTTCTCAAGGACCTCCACTGATTACTTCCAATATGGATTAGGTAACATTTGGTAATGTTGGAAAATTTTCCAGTTTTATTAGATTCTTCTGAAGCTGGTCTCAGCATCCTATCTAGACCTAATACAGAAAAAGATTCTAATTCATCACTTTTATCACCCTTTTTCATTTCTGTCCTTTCAGTAATTTAATAAGCACAGTAATTCCCTCAGTTCCAAGACATTTCCTGAATGTAATGATAGAATTTTGTTTTACTGCACTGAATTGCGGCTTTTGACATTTTTGGTTTTCTTCTCTTCAACATTTGGTGTTTCACAGAAGAATGTAATTGGTCTCCTCCTAAATTTTAACATTGGACAAAATACATTCAAAAGGAAATAAAAGACCTTTCTGATGCCCAGATTAAAAAATATTGCTGATTACCCTTCATCCAGGGTATTGTCAGCTCTTGGAAAGAATGCTGTTTGTTGAGTTATTATGATTATTCCTAACAGATTACATTCTTCTCGGTTCTTGTGACAGAATATTCATTAATGCAGTTCAGCACTTTATTTTCTTCCAACTGGTTTAGCTGTGAAAGAGAAAGCTGGCTGCCATGTGGTTCCCAGCATTGCTGCTGGATACACCTTCACAGAGCTCAGCAGGAGGTGATCCTCTAGTCCTCTTGGCTGGTTCCGTAATTTCCCATTCCCAGAGCGCCGGCAGATCTGTAGCTGCACAGGGGCTCTAAAGCCCTCGGTGCTGCAGTGCAGGGACGAGAGCAGCTTCTCCTGGGGCTGCGCGAGGGGGGCTCACCCGGGGCACCTGAAAACCCTTTCTCCTAGGGCTGCAAATGCAGGGCAGCTGCATCCTGCAGCCCCGGGTGTGCTGACACAGACAGGGACAGCACGTGCTCTGTGGAATTGCCAATATTCTGGTATCTGACACTTCCCATTTTGTACACCCATTTGTCAAATATCGCTTCAGAGCACTATTGCTAGAGAAAATGTGCATGGGAACATGGTCTTAAAAATGTTTCCTTCCTGAACAGTGGAAATACTCAATGAAACTATATTTTGTGTTTTTACCAGAACTGTGTAAGTGTTCAAACTCCCTTTTTATTAAGGAAATTAAAAAATATGAAAGTAATTTTAGCTGTATTTTACCATAAATAATTGGATAAATGAATAAAAATGGCAAGCAAAGAGGAGAAAATTTTTCTACCACATCTGAGATCACATATATAAATATCATACCTGGAGCCACAGAATAACTGAAGTTATTCTCATATTGTTAGGAAGCAGAAACAAAACTTTGTGATCTGTGTTTTATTTCAGCTCTTTATTTCCTGTTTTGTTTATTTTAAAGCTGCAGTTTCACATTTCTAGTTTATGATTGACTGCTGTGAATTAATTTTCTGAACAAAAGCTAGAATGCAACAGCAGTTCTAAAATCTGAACAATATTCTTTATTACCCTAAATTTCTGATGGTATGATAACTTCCTCTTTTAGTTAACTTCTTCAAAAGTCAGTGAAAGCTGAAGCATCTGTACAGAATAACTTCAGATGCCATATTTTGATCTTACATAAAAGCCTGTTAATCTGTAGCAATTCCAATGTCGTTAATGTTCTTGTATGCTAGTCCTGTAATAGTCAATCATTATATTACAAATTACTAGGGTTATTAAAAGTATTATTTAAGATCCTTATTTAATAAATAGTCTGAAGGCTCTTCTAGTCTCTGATATTTACCTTCACTTTGAGATCCTGTTACATTTTGATAGGGATTTAGTCTGCTGAAAATGAGAATATATCCCAACATTATCTTATTACAAGTGAGACAGTAGGATTTCTGTACTGTAAAAGGTAAGTAACATCAGTATTAGGAATAGCAACAGAGCAAATGTCCTGAGTCAGCAACGTGTGAAAATATAGCCAGCCATCCAACCCAAAAACTAATTACCTCCTGGCCAGAGGAAAATATTGATTGCAAGAAAGAGGAAATGGTGAAATTCAGCAGCAGTCACTTAATCTTGACATCAGCATATTTAATATATGTGAAAAACAATGCTACCTTAAAATTTTCTTAGAATTCAAATTTGTGTTCATGGGTAAAGGCTATCATATAAACACTTGAAAACTTGCATTTTATGTAGAAGCGATTGCATGCTCATGGCTCATCTGGCTAAACTGGATTCCTTTGAAGCAGAGCAAAATCAGGTATCCTAAATCTCAGTAAGTTTGTACTTTGACAGGTTAGGTTTAGAAAGTAAGCTCAAGAAGAAAAGCCAAAGCTTCCCTCCATTGCACTGTTGTTCTATAGTGTATTTAGGTCTTTATCTTCATGTGATATATTGTGCTCTGTAGTACATTAGTTTAAAAATGGCAGTATATTAGTCATGTTCCTGAGCATGATTATTAATTCACATTAGGTTGATGCATGCACAAAGCAAAGTCCTCAGAACTGGAAAGGCAATTAACATTCAAAGAGCTGCAGATGGACTGAGAAAGCACAGACTTGTGCTGTCAGTTGAACTGCAGTTCTCTGAATTTAGAGAACTGTGCCTTCTTCATCTTACTCTGTTTTTGTTCAACAAAACCCTGTGGCTTTGCAGTGCTACTTGTGAGTAGCAATACCCAGGGTTTTTTTAGGGCAGTTTGAGAGGTATATGCCCTTTCTAGAAAATCTCTTTTCACAGCACATCAGTGCATAAACAGTGACGTTCTGCAGTCAGGTGTCTCCACTTAGAGAAGCATTGAGCAAGGGATTTTCAGACTGTTGTCCATTATGTGCTTCTGTACCAATGCTTTTGAGGTGACCTTTCTGAAGTGCTCTTAGCTATCTGCTTGTGCATTTTCCAGGCTTCACGGAGCTTCTTTTGAATGAAGACATTAAAGAACATTTTCATCTTTTTTTCACACCTATTCTCTTGTGCTGTGCTTTTAGCAAATCCCTAGTGTACAGAATAACAAAACAGTGTCTCCACAGAAGAATTAGTTCATTATGAGAATTGACTGAAACAGGAAGCAGGATGGGCAGTCTGCTTTAGGAAAGTCTGCACTTAATTGAAACAGCTGGGAAAAACAAATGGGTGGGGATGCACTAAGTGAAATGAAAAGAAAAGCTTCTGTTGGTTTCCTGCCATTTTAATTTTCAATAACATTTATATAAGTTACACAGTAAAACCTCATAAGCTTTTCCCTCAAATGTGTGATATGATGATGGATCTAATGGGAGAAAGAGCATATTTTCTGAAATATGTGGAGACATCTACTTAGTAGATAATGGCTAAAGATTGTGCAGACAGTCCTTTTTCCTTTACCAGGGGCTGAAAATCTGCATGTTTTTAGAGGATTCTGGGATCTCTTATCTTGCTCTGAGCATCCACAGAATGGCAGGGTGCAATGCTGGGTGGTTCCGGGTCTGGAATTTGTTGCAGTTTTGCTTTCCTTTGAAAACTGTATGGATTGGATATGAGAATTTATACAGGATTCCTCCTGGATTAATTATCATGCTTAATGTACAATTTTGGTTTTCCATCCTCAAAATACATATTATTCTGTTCATCCTGGGTGAGGCAGGTGAACTGGCTTTCATTCAGAGTAAAAATTTTAAGAAATTAAAGGAGCCAAAACTGAAATTCCCCATGAAGTTAGATCATATATAATCCTGGAAAGAGCTTGAGCCATGAAAATCAGTAAATTCTGTAGTAATTTAATAAAATAAGTGGTTTTAGCTGGCTATGAGTGCAAGTAGATGTTTGAAAACAGAGACCTAAGCTACTTAAAGCCAAAGTGCGTTTACATTTTGAAAATGGGCAGTATAGCTGGCCCTTCCCCTGGTTAATGTAAGCTGACAGCTTTGCAGTCAGCACTTACACATCCCTGAACTGGAGCTTGCTTGTGGACTGTCATATTTAATAGATACAGGTAAATTTGTTCTGTGCCTTTTTAAAATCTCCTTGAATCTTTGCAAGTGAGTAGAAGGCAGAAATGAAGAAAGTGGAAAGGGTTTGCAAAATAAAATTCCCTGCCAAAGGGGAATTTTGTCTTTGGGAAGACTTAGTGGGGTATGTCTGCACTTATAAATAAAACAGGGTTGGGGTATGAGGATGAATGCTGGCCCATAGTAAATTGTAGTGTTTGTTGGTGCCACACACCCTAATTACCTTTTCCTTTTATGCCTGGGTATGATGCAGTTAGATGATTTGGATATGGGAGCAGTATTTCAAGAATGAAAGAGTACTTTTGCTGTGTGGAAAGGAGTTGTCCCTCAGGGCCCAGAAATCAGCTCATGTCCTTTTTAGCAGCATGGATGTATTTGCATTTGGCCAAGTGCTGTCTTTGGACCTGAGAGCAAAGGAACCATCAACTGTTTGATTTCTGCTGCATTCTGTCAAGCAAGTCCTTGTCTGTTCTTTGCAAATTTACAGCTTTGCACTACAGAAATACTTGGCTGTATTCTCCTATATTTCCCAACACAGGTGATTGTCAAGATTGACTTATAAAAGGTAAGGTGGGGAGGGTTATCCTGCTGTCTTGCCCTTCATCCCACCACGTTTCCATACATTCTTTTGGCAAGCCTCTTAAACCGCCACATCATGCTGATACCCTTTTCTAACATATCCCTCTGATATTCTCTGTAGAGATGAAATAGGGAAAAATTCTTCAGAAGTTTAAAGCTGAGCTTACTCCCAGTGGTCTGGCAATCCACAGGCTACAGTGCTAACCAAGAGTCTATAGGTTTAACCAGCATGGCACTGATACTGGCATTTAAAGGCTGTAGCCTCTTCCTGTTTGGATTTTCTAACAATAGTGGCATTAACATTTCCTTCCCGAGATATAAAGATCTTTATCTGTAGGCAGAAAGTCCAAGAAAGCAAATTAAATTTCTGCTCAGAAAGCACCACACGCTTCCTGCAACATCTTAAAACAACAAGATTTTGTGGATGTGTCTCATTGCAAGCAAATCCATTTTTAATGCATACTGCTTCTTGACCCCGTCCTGGAAGGCCTAGTTTACTTTTCAACAGGGAGGAAAGCTTACAAGTAGTGCAAGTGAATATTGAAAAAATTCCATGGGCAATCTTGCCTGCAAGACAGAGGTGTTAATCCAAATACTGTGGCAAAATTCCAGTAGTTAGCAAAATGCTTCTTGCAGTTTCAGTTAGATCCTTAACCTGTCCTAAATGCTGTGTAGTGCTTTGAATACAATGAGCCAGGTGCTGTGTTTCAGCTCAGTAAAACATGCTGCATTTCAATACTGGGTAACTACATGCCACAAAGCATGATCCCAGATGTTGTAAAATATTTTATGTTTAAATAAGGGTATAAAAAGCAAACACTTGCTGTTTCTTAAGGCTGTAAAAATCCTGGAAGTTTCTGAACTGAATAATGCTGAGAAAAACTGAAGGTGTTTATTTGGGAAGGAATCAAAAATTGTATTACTTGAAGAAAAAGAATAGAGAATATCCATAAACCTTACTGAAGTTATGACATACTGTTTTTCTTGCTGCCTTTTAAATTTCCTATTTATGTTTTATAGAACAGAAATAAAAGTTTAAATAACAATTCACTTTAAGGGATTCAATTGCTCATTTATATTAATCTTCTCCTTTACCCGATTTTATTTTTCTTTTTGTACTGAAATAATTTAAATAGGTGTGTGACCCTGAGGGTTAAATCCATCCTTGTAAGGAATGGGTGCTGCCCTCCACTGGGCTGCTGAGAGCCACAATGCCATTAACAATTGTAGCTCCTCATGGATGAGGAATTTGTGTGTCAAATTTGAAGGCCCAAAGTTCTGTTCTCAGCCCGCTGTGAGCAAAAAGAGAAATTTATTAATTGGTGCTGTTGTCTGAGGTAGTACTGTGGGAAATGCACTGCTGAATGCACAGCAGCAAACAATGCCAAATACAAATATAAAAAATCCCCCAGGTGTGTCCCAGAACTTCTGAAGATCAGTTGTCTTATCTCGCAGGTAGTATCAGCGGCTTGTATAAATAAGTAAAAACTAAATAATGTGTGATTTATTCTTGGCTACCCCCTGAAATGATAAAATTTTCTAAGTTTTGATTTGAGATTTCTGCATATGGGTGAGAAACAAGATTGTAAAAGCTAATCTGAACATGAAAAGTTTACAACAACTTTGTAAAACTCTTAGGAGGAAAGAAAAAACTGTAGGAAGGAAGAGATGGGGAAAAAATGGCTCTGAAAAAACTGAGAAATACTTAGTGGTGAGCTCTAGGGATTATTGTCTCTTTGCTCCTAGCTTGTCACTTGAATATAACAAAAGAAAGATGCCTAAAAGCCAATTCAAAGCAACTTTTAAAATAAATTTAGTATTTATGTATGGGCACAGTGGCAGTCATGGTAGTGTGCACATCCTCAAATTGGTCATTCTGTCACCTTGGGGACACTGCCTGCTGCGTGAAGGTTGAGATTCTCCTCTGAGACTTGACAAAATCCTGAACTAGTTAATATTCTTAATTGCTTCTTTTTAGAGACAAATAAGGCTACTGCTATTCATATAGCTCATATTCCAGGATCCCAGCCTCAGCAAATGTTTTGGATAACCAGAGATCTCTACATTGATTTGAAAGAAGTGATTTTAATTCTAACGTCCCTTCCTCCATTTCTACCAGGGCTTTGACTCAGGTGTGATTGCCACACCACTCTGTAGATTTTAGTATCAGCACAATGCTCAGAAAATCGGTATGGGCACCAGTTAGCAACCTTTAGGAGAGGCCACATTCTTTCCATTACAAGAGAGCGGTGTACATCGAAAGTACATGGAAAGCTATTGAATGTAACTTGCACAATGGTACTTAAAGATTAATAATATCAACACTAGTGATTCTTCACCCTGTCACATGTTATCTTTCACGCCCTCCTTGTGTCTCTAAAAGAGGCGTTGAGTTCTGTTCTGAGTTAGGAAGTTGCAGTCTTGGACTAATACTGGGTGGTTTTTCAGCCGCTGCAGAGCAGGACTGCAGCAGTTGAGGAGCTGTGGGAAACGGCAGGGCTTGGTGCTGCTTTGCAGTCGTACAGAGCAGTGTCTGACACTCCACGCTGTGACAGCGGAACAGAACAACGCTGGTACAGCTCAGTAAGCGCTTCTGACACCAAAACGATCAATGACTTATCCCACACAGAAATTTCACTTTTCATCTTCCAAATGAAGACGAAAACATATTCTAAAAAACAACAATGCACATCAGGTCACATTACAGTCATTCTTTTACAGTTGCAGTTTATGACCAGAGGAAACAAGGTCATTCCTAATTTAGGACATGACTGGAATTTTGCACATTTGTGGGGTTTAGTGAGCTGACAACAGTGGAGTATACATGATGACGACTCAGGTGATATCTCATCAGAATCCTTCTGTTTACTGATACACATTTTTAATGTAATTTATATTTTTTAATTGTCTCTTCAGCACTTTAAGGCCAATCTTTTATCATCTCCAGCACATCTCCCTGTGTGCAGGCATAATCCTCTGTTTACAATATCAAAATTAAAACACCACTATTATCTCAGAGAAAAATACGAAATGTGTGAGGAGTGAGCATCAATGAACAGCTCAGAAGCAAAGATTTTATTTACAGAGAAATGGGTTTCTATCCACAAGAAGTTCAATGCAGGCCTTCTTTCTAGCTTTAATGAGGGGAAATTCACCAATTAAGAATCACAAAGTCAGTGAGTCTTTAAAGGACTGCTTAGCAATGTGACTAAGAGAATAAAATTCATGGGTAATGCTGGTGAAGTTTTACATAAGCTTTTAGATCTAATTAATAAAAAAGGGCCAAGATTTTGATTAATGAAGGCATTTACATAACCTTCAAGATTTGATATTAATTTTACAGGGAGATCTAACTAACTTATTAGCAAATGACAGAAATTTAATAAAATAGTTCTACTAAATATTATAATTAGTTTCTGCAGCTTGGCTAGCAGTGCTACAGAAAGTAGAGCTATTTGTTCA
Source organism: Hirundo rustica (assembly GCF_015227805.2). Lineage (NCBI taxonomy): Eukaryota > Metazoa > Chordata > Aves > Passeriformes > Hirundinidae > Hirundo > Hirundo rustica. The sequence continues at coordinate 19,444,332 of NC_053458.1, forward strand.
AGGGCAAAAAATAACTTCGGACACACCACTTGTGCTGGTGCTCCTGAAAGTGTTTTCAATCCAAAAATATAATTTTAAAAACAGGCACAAACTCATATCAAGGACCAGAAAACAGGAAAAGGAAATTTCAATCAAAGCCACTGTACAGTTCAGACTATAAAGTTCTTGCCTTTATTTTATAGCACTCTTATAAGCCCCTGACCAAGCAAAAATTCTGCTCTGAGTTTTTTGTCTTGCATTAGTGTATTCCTAGTCAAGATTCCCATCTCCTGCTTCTAAAACATCACCAAGACATTAAACAATAACAGTAAAAGCTACAACCATGAAACTGGGAAAAAAAAATCTTAGTCAATTTGTCAGAGTGCTTGTGGTGTTACGGCAATTAAATAGCAATAAAAAAGCACTAAGACCCATAACTGTTAGCTTTGACATCATTTTAGATTTATAACTAGGATAAAATTATTTAAAATCTATATAAAAAGAGACGGTTTGACAGAAATAGGAAGATGCTGAAGATAATATTGTGGAACTCAGAAGTAGGAAACTGAAGAAACTGCATTTCCCACATACTTCTTTTTTATTGATGTTTTGCTTTTGATGGACTAACAAATTATTGCTTATTTGTTTTCTTATGAATACAACAGAGACAATCTGTCACAAATAAGGAGAAAAGTGACTCCAGATGGAATCTTCCTCAGCCAGTGATTTGGGAAAATATTTGTCTACTTTGGGACCAGATGGAATGCCATAGGGCTATTTGCAAGAATTAGTTTTTGGTTGGGTTTGTGGTTTGTTTTGTTTTTTTTTTTTTGTCACATATAATGAAGGAAAAACAAGGAGAAAATACATTCTCTAGTATGAAAACACGGCTGCTGCAGGGAAACACCTCCTGTGTGTGTTCCCACTTCCTGTAAACTCACTCCCTTGTGGTCAAGGGGAAGGCAGGCAGTGACATTAATGCAGGATTTTAGCAGGGGACCATCAGGAATAACAGGAAAACTTGCCTAATAAACAAGCAGTAGCAGCCAGTTTAAAAGACACTGGCTTTTTCAGTAGAAATAAACCCCAAGAAACCAAGCATTAGTTTGTTGCAGCTTCTCATCTACTTTAGACTGCTTACGAAACAGACGTCTGCAGATCTTCTCTCTGATGCAAGGGATGACAACTTTAGCCTGAGAACTATTAAGAATACTTTCCCAAATTAGCCTTGTTGGAAGATCTTTTTGTTTTACTACCACACACGTTTTACAGATAATACAAGTAATTTCCTGAAGGGCACTTCTACAAAAACCCAACTTGAATTTATACCACATCTTCCTGGAAGGATTTAAGGGGAGTTTTAAAATAAAGCGCTATGTTTTAGCTCTGGAGTAACTTAATTACATGACAGTCACTCTGGAGACAGTTTTTGCTCATTATAGTCAAAATCAGTTTAAAGGCTGAGCGTGACTTGCATTATTTTTGCATTATTTACACCAGAACTCTATCACAATCCTCATGGTTTGGATAGACTACCTTTGCTCACATAGCTAAACTCTGCTCTGGACTGTGAGATTTTTGATACATTGTTCAGTGAACTCAAGATACAGAGAAGTTCATGAGTTAAAGGGAAACTCAGTAGATAAAGTTTGTGAGGTGCCCATTTTTCATCCATAGTACGAATTATAAAAATATTCTGATGAATTTAAAATATTAAATTTATCATTAGGTATTTTAATATATCACAGCTATAGAGAAAATGTTTTGGAAAGCTTGACTTTAATCAGTTATTAATAGGTGAAAGATAAGTCCTTAGGTTGTAAATTACTTTGATCCTCAGAAACTTGTCAATCAAGTAATTTCACATAAATTCAATGGTTTATTAGAAGAAGAATGGATATTTTTGCCTAAGCAACAAATTCGTTTTCAAAAGGTTTAGAATAAATATCAGCTTAGGCACTTGATTTCTTTTGAAAAATTCATAGAGATCTGAAATACATTTATTTTGTTGTTTGACAAGTTACTTGTACCCACAGTCTATGGGAATGCTCCAGTGCCTGGAAAGCAGGCTATAAAAACACACCTAAACAGGGACATTCAAGTAATCTTGTTTTATCCTGAATTCAGGTTTTGCTGCTGACTTTCATGTTTGTTTATTGTTAAGTTACATGTCTGAGATATACAGAAGCTGTTTGCAGCTCTTGTGTATTTTTGATTTATAAGAATTCCTGGTTATGGTTTCTTAAGCCATATAAATTGCTGATTTTTCCCTTAGCAAACCATTTTTTCTATCTGTTGATTAAGGAAATTATATAAATTTCTAAAAATTTTATGGCTCATATGCATACGAGAACCTAGAACATTCCCTTAATGTGTATTAGTTTTCTGTGCCACAGTTTGCTTTCTGGGATTAGAACAATTGAGTTCAGATGAGATCACAGGTATGCATCTCTTTACAGAAGAACTCTGGCTCCAGATTTTCCATCCACCCTTGCAGGGTCAAAGACTCTCCTAGGAACCGGAGCTTGAAGGTACCTGTATTAGGTAACAGAGGTATCAGACTGTAAACTCAGCTTTGCTAAATCCTACCGTAAGCCTTCCTAGTTTGGACTTTCCTCTTTGCTCCTTGAGGGTATAATAAATTACCTATAAATAAATTTTGGACAGTGCACTATGTGTAGACCAGATAAGAAAACACAAATTAGCATCTCAATCAGTGTTCCTTGAAGATTTTAATTTCTGCTATGGATTCCTAGATGTACAGGAAATGTCACAGCTATAAATCCCTTGAGCTGATCAGCAGTCTCAGAGACAGAATATACTGGATTTGGAAACACTTCTTTTGAAATGTAACAAGACCAGGTAACACACCAGAGCAAGAAGGCAGAGTGGAGGAGATAAAACCCCTGGTTTACAAGGCAGATGAGGCTTCAGCTTTTACCTCAGTAGCACTGTGCTCTAGAGATAAAGCTGGAAAGCCAAGGTCGAATGTATAATGCAAATACTATCTAGATACAAACATTATTTATTGTTTTTACTCTTTCTCTTCGCACTTCGAGTCTTGGATGAATTAGTGTTTAATTCGGAAGACACTGTTACTGCATTAAACAGTACAGGAGTGAAGGTTGGGAATCAGTAGGTGCAAGAGATTCAGAGAAAAAAAGGTAAAATATCTTGCTTTGACTCAAAAGTAAGGTATCAGAAGTCAGATACGTTAAGCAGGAAGTCTCCAGTGCAGCTTGTTTGGCAGTCAAAAGAATGGTATTATAATAGCTTTTTAGTGGACTGGACATAACCAGTTTCCCCAAAGACCAATCTGGCTTAGCAGCGCATACTTTCTAACTTCATATTCTAATATTTACTTCACAAGATGCCTCATTTCTCCTTATGTAATGAATTGGAAACAACATTGTTCCAGAGCACAAAGTGCAAGTGCTGCTCCATTAGATAAAAGAATTCTCAAGGAACTTTACAAATAATAAAACAGAGAAAACTGGCCCTACTGTCTGCATGTGAAAAACTTGCCTCTAAAAAAAAAAATCATGCTTCTAGACATGATAATCAAATATTATTTATCTCTAAGACAATCTGAGGAAAATAGTGTGGCTGATATGGCAATACAGATCCTTTAAAAATGCAACACAAAGTGAAAGGGCTGACAGTTGGGAACATCAGTATCTTGGTAAAGAAGAGCCTCCTAAAAAAGAACGTGATTTATCAGATGTTGAAGGACTGATTTTTTTTCCAAATGACTTAATGCTGTTACTTATGCCAAAGGCATAAGAACTGCACCATAGCTGTAACATGCTGTTTTATGCATTCTGAATGTAACCATCAGGATAAAAGCCTTTCAGCGTTCTATACGGACAGTTACGTGTCTGCACAAAGTCATTCTTCAGTAATTATGACGAATTTAAGGCAATTCACAGTCCATATTCATATTGTAATTTCAGCCTTCTGGGTTGGCAAACGGTTGTCTGGAATCTATTGTAAGAGAGGGAAAAGGAAAAAAAATATTTCACATGCTAATATAAGATTAAAGAAGAAAGCAGAGAAGAAGAATACAAATAAAAATAACAGATTAAACTGAGCAAGATAATATTCTTTATTCCTCATTCTACCTGACCCTTTCTTAAGACTCTTCCTCAGCCTAGTATGGTTGGTCTTACTGGGTAAGACCCCTGCAGCCTGCTAAAGAAAACTGCTGCAGCTGAAAACAGAGCTCTTTCACAGAGAGAGCAGGAAGTGTAACAGTGAAGGCTCACAAAAATCAAGAAACAGGAGCTTTCTGATTTGTTTTGGGATACTAGTTGTCCTGCAGTGGCTGAGAAGGGATGTCTGAGCGTGAAGAGCTCTCTGCATTACATGACTCTCTTGCTCACTGCCTTCCTGGACTTCTGCGGCACTTGTTGACACCACAGGCTCTGGGTTATGCTGCAATAAGCAGGGACTCCTGGCAACACCAAGGCTGCATGGCAAGTGATTTATGGCTATGTCAGTCTTTCTCTGGTGTTTTTACTGGATACATGTCAGAGGGTTCTAAAGGGCAAACCAGTAATCTTTAGGAAAATGCAGCAGAAATGCCAGGCTCTAGTACTGAGATACAAATTTACGGGAAAAGGACTGGGGTGTTATCATATCTCCGGAGTTCCTTATCAGTAGTGAAGGAGTGTGCAAATATCACTAAAACTCTTGTGTACAGTGGTGCTTTTTGACGGTTTTTATTCAATGCATGGAAGAATCACCCTACCCTGGACTTAGTTTTACTGAAGCACAAGGGAGTGTAAATATGAATAAAAATTTTACGGCTCAGTGAAACATCTGTTATTCTAATCAACAACTGGAGAGAATTTTCTGTATGAATTGATTATTTAATCCCTGAAATTAGAAGGGAAAATTTCACCTTATGGAACCTTACTGATTGTTATTTCAGCACTTATTTTTGCTTACTAATAATACAGATTCATGGATACCCTATAACTAAAGGAATATGTGTAAGACTCTAAACGTGGGTTCTGCCTCTGCTCTTGAAGTAATTACCAGTTACTCTTTGAAAAGACCACTTCTATTTGAGGAACCTGTACTGCAGCTTTTAAAAGAGTTTTATAAAATATAATATGAATTCATAAAACTGTGTCATCTTTTCCATCAATTAGTACGTTGCTACTTGCAATGTCACATGGCCAAGTATCATTGACTTCACAGATATCTGTGTTTTAGAGGGTTTCTCAAACAGGAGACTGAGATAAACCTTTCCAGGCAAGTCTGTCCTGTGCTGTGCTAAAGAGGGCAGCAACACCACCACCTCCTGAACCCAGACCTTGCACAGTGCTGAAGGAGGGAGGCTCAGGTTGTTTAAATACAAGCAGCATCCTGTTGGTTGAAATAGGAGGGCTCCAAGAAACTTTCCTAGGAAACCAGGGTAAAGTCCCTTCTTCGGATCACATTTTTAAAAGCCACAATGTAAGTTATCATCTTTTGTAACTGAGACAACACTAACAAAGGAGTTAATGAACTGAAAGCAATATAAAGCCTAAAGGGGAACATAAGGAATGCCAGATATCTTTAGAATAACATTCTTGAACTACAGGCTGCATATAATTTGTGACATTTGATCAAGCACTAACGTGATCAACTGTTTTCCTTTCTTTTCCATAGCACAGTATTTAGATCTGCTCAATCACACCTGCACATTCCATCCACCAGCTCCACACGTAGTTAGGAGGAGTGAAAACTCCGTAATGCTCAGACAATTAATTCACTGATTTTGAAGACTTAAGAGCAAAAGGGAGGAACTGCATGGCCTGAAGTCTTACGTTGAGACAAATGTATTCATTTCACTTTTGAGAAAAAGTTTTTATGACATTATCTGTCAGCATAAAACACTCATATTTTGGCTGTATTTCTAGGATGATGCAGGGCTAGGAGTTTATGATGCAAGTATGTTAAATTGTTCTGTTTTAGAGGAATGGATTAAAGACATTTTGAAGCTTCCGTTTCTAGTTTATTTTCTATGATTCAGTGAGTGTTCTGATGAAGGTAGGGAGCACAAGATTTTTTTCTGGGTGGAGGAAGTGAATTGGGAAGGAGAAAAATTTCTGAAGTTCATAAGAGACTTTTTTGGTTTTCATTTGAGATTAAAGTGGGGGGATAGGATCCCTCAAAATACCATTAAAATGAGCAATGTTTTTAGAGGGCAGCAGAGTGACAAAAAAATGAGCTCTTCTGAGCTGACAAGAAACTATTGATTAGGCTCTGGTCCACTAAAGCAGTCAAACAGAACAACGGTGGGATCTTAGCATAGATAAGGTAGCTGTGCCTCCCAGCTGTGACTCCTTAAACCAGTAGTTTAAGTGTGGAATCTTTTTAAAGACACTATTTCATTTAAATCTTTTGTGTCTGTATGTGAGCTCAGACAACAAAGTGAGGAAAAGGCATAATGAAGGTTAATGGAGCTCTCTGGGTTCATGCAACTCACTTGAATTAGAAATAATTTACTAAGAGGAGGCTCACCAAAATCAAATCTAAAAATACTTCAAGCAGAGTTCATAACAGACTAAATATCACTTCCAGACAGCTGCAATGTAATTTTGCCAAAATGAGATAAAATAAATGCCAAGTAAGTGTCAGAGTGAACAAAGGAAGGGTCCCTCCCGTGTCCCTTTACGAATACTTTTTCTTCCACATTATTCCTTTTGTAAATGGGGAAGGAATAAGAATGGAAAGAACAAGAAACATTAAAAACCAGTCTTTCCCTCCTCTCATTCATACAGGAGTATATACTCCTGAAATCTCATAATCTGAAGTCAAACACAAACTCTCTTATTTTGGTAAGCACTTGGAAGCATTATGAACTCAACATCCTATTGTGAGATCAGCTGTGTGACTGCTGAGGAAGAATGAGTCCTGCTCTTTTGTTCTTCCCACAGGGAGCTATAGAGAATTTCAGAATAGGGAGGAATACAAAAACAATTCTCTTCCCAAGATAATATGCCATTGCAAATGAGGCAGTGTGACAAGAATAGTAAATACTTTCTTTTATTAATAGCAATAATTAACATCTTTGGGATTAAAGGGGGAAACCTTTCTTTCTTTGTGCTGTTCATATAATAGTAAACCAATCTAATGATCAATGAGAATTGTATCCCCAGGGCATAATTTGGAAGTAGATGACCTATATAGTTTATAAAGGCTTTCTTTACAATTTTATAAAGAGAGAAAGAATGTCTCACTTCATCTGGAAATGAGTTGTACTCTACATGCTAGAAAAGCTTGAAGGTTTTGGAACACAATTTTCATTAAGGACAAAGGATCAACTTGTGTCACTTGGCAAATATTCCTATTGCATTTTCATCTTTTCAGGTTCATTCGGTAAAGCGTAGAGTAGTACTACAGGGAGGGTTTCCTGATAGGCACTCTGTGGAAACTCCATGGAGGGGAAAGCTGTCCCAGCAGTGCAGTTAATCAGCCAGCTCCTAAATGCCACAGGAGCTTCTCAGAGGGACTCCATAAAACTCCTCCATAAGGATTAATCTTAGGTTATCCAAGTTTGGGTTCTTTGGCAAACCAAATTTGAATTCACAGGAAGTATTTAAGTCTGGAACAAGTCTGACTGAATTATTTTCCATTTCATTGTGTTTCAAATTTCTCCTTAATTTCTCTTTGATAATAATAATAATAATAATACTGATTTTAATTTACACAGAGAATTTAAGGACGTCATAATATTTTAATGTGTTTAGTCCAGCCTAGCAACAAAGAGAAATTCTAAAATCCTGTTACTTTCCATGTGATATGAAGAATAAGTGTTCTTGTCACTGATTTGAAGCTACAGTTAAATTGCTAAAACCCTGGCGTGACAGCAAGGGAGGTAGAATTGGAAGTGACCTCTATTGATTGTAATTGAAGACATTGGTGGTGAAATCTAGCCCGTGAGGTGCAGATTTTGTATAATTAAAATATAACTTGTGTACAAAGAAGTAGCACATTTATAGTCTATTTCACAATATATGGAAAATATAAATGCATGTGTGAGACAAGATCACATAAATGCACGTTGTTTCTAGAGTACAATAAATACTAAACACTAGGTTACAACATATTCTCTCATCGTTACACATGGTAAAGGTAATAATCATATATTAATAATGTGAAGCAGCTGTTATGCAGAGCTAAATCCCTAAATTCTTACTCAGACAGGACAAGGATTAAGAATTTTGTTCTGTATTGCCTCTTTACTAAACTAATTACTTGGTTACAAGTGTGCATGGTAAAAGAAATTATCTATCACTGTGCCCAGAAAGAATGGAACCATTCTCTTTTTCACACTCTGTTATTGCACTGTTCTCAAATTAGTCCCTGAAAACTGAGCTGAAAAAAAACCCCCAGAAGTGTGAATTCAAACTACCATATCTGTGCTTTGTAGATATCCAGTCCTGGTAGCAAAAAATGAGCAAAATCCTTACCAAATAAAAACGATGTTTAATTGCATAAATATTTCTGTGCATGAAGTGCATCTCTGAGTGTACTTTAGGGTGGTTGCTAGTGATGACTCTAAGCATTAAATCTCACTGTTTTATGCAAGTGTATCTGTCTTCTCAAAAATTATAGAGGCACATTGTGTCTTCTGATATCTAGGACTAACCCTGAAGTGATTGTCTTCAGTATGGTACCTACTTTATACCACTAAGGGTGTCACAATTTCATTCTCTGGAAATTGCTTTTGCTCATTGGCTCACCGGACAATTAGAATGGAGACACTCAGGGTTATTTTCTTCTCTTTCCAAACATAAAAATCAACTATTGTTTAGGGCGGAAAAAAGTCTTTATATGTGCCAAATCAATTCAGAGTAATCTGTAATAATGGATGTGTTTTCTGGAGCGTGTTGGTTTATTTGAATATTAAGGTTTTACCAAAATGAAATATTTACGGAGTTTTATTTAGCTAAGGATGAACAGGGAGTAAATAGCAGCATGACTTTCTTTGTTAAAAAGGTTTCAAGGAGAGGAGAAAAGGCAATTAAGAATTCCCCTACACAGAAAACAGACCTCTTTTCAGCACTAGAATGAGTCCTCACTCAGCTGGACTTCTCTGAGAACCCCTGGTGACAAAAATGATGCAAAAAATGTCTTGTTATTTCAGCTTAGGATTCCTTTAGTGAGGAGGCGGGAAGGAAGGAAATGGTGGCAAGGATATTAAATAACGATGGCCAGATTTTGCCTTTTGTTTTAACTTTGTAGTGCCGTGCTGATGTCAGGCCCAGGCACAGCCAGTAACTACGGCTTGAGGATTGCAGGATCGCTCTACACTCAGTAACACCACAAAATTACAACTTGGAATTTAGCTGGGGTCAGATCCTCAACTGGTATGACTTGTTTGACTTCAGACAGCGCTCGGGGTGCAGCATCTCAATTATAAACAGAGACCAGAGATAAGGCCTCAAGTCAATCCTCAGCCTTTGCCACCGTTTCCCTGCTGCAGTGCAGATATTGTTTGCCACTACACTGGTCCTTGTGCAGAAACACTGGCCTAGGGGTCCTAACACGTTTTAATTGTACCTCAGACACATTCTCTTTCTAGCTATAGAATAAGAAAATAGATTGTCTTGAGATTGTGCTATACAAATCCCTTGTAAATCCCGTAAAAACAGTTGTGTTGTTTGCTCTGCTTACTCTTTCTCATATGGAAGATTTTTTAAATTTCTTCTGCAGTAATGTATGATATCCTCAAAAGACAAAACTCTGGACAGAAACAGAACAGGATAGCTTAGCAGTTCCCAGAAACACAGTAGAAGATAGTACAGTTAAAGCAATTTCACACACTGAATCCATTCATAATTGCATATTATGCAGGTCTCCCAAACAGCAGCAGTGGTATGTGCTAGGCTCTATCTCACTCTTCTCAGAAGTGTTGAGAGCCCCACTGCCTAGTTAAAAATAGACTGCACTGTATGCTCAATAATAAGGCTAAGCAGAGTATTTGATCTAAACAATTTAACAAAATCAGCTTTCTCTTTTACTAGAAGCAGTCTACAAAGAGTGCTATTTTCAACAATATTTCTATAAATAATTCCTAGTGCACAGCTATTTTATGAATAATTCACAGATCTGAATGCTAAAATTTGAACAACTTTGGAATGATAAGCCATAAATATACTGGCATTTCTTAAGTGAGTACACAAAATTTGTTATCTTACACAAATGCAAGTACAAATGATAAATGTGTATTCAAAATTATAGTATTCACCTAACATTCTGCTTCGTCATTAATTCTGCTTGATAGGAAAGTAGTACAAACAATTTTTAACCTACGTTTGTTTAAAAATCAGAATAACTATTTGTGGAAGGTTTTACTTCTATTTTCTTTCCTATCTACTGAGGGAAGTGTGTTAGGAAATCTAAATATTGAATAATTTGCTTTTTCATCCTCATTTTCTTCATAGGCATCTTGCACTGATGTGCTTGTCCACAATAATCTTCTGTCCAGTCTTTGATGGGCACAGGCCTGCAGACCCAGCCAAAGGTGTGGTATTCTAACTCACAACTGATGGATAGGCAGAGGGAGGTATAACCATAGGGCTTTCTTCAGGTACTCAGCAGTGTGTTTTTTAATGAAATATATCTCAGTCCCAATCTACTTGGCTACTGTTAGGCTTATTTTTATTAATAGGTCAGTGCCTTTATGAAAGAAAAATAGTCTTCAGGTATTAGCAAGTTTTTTCAGATATTTCCATTTTCAGTATTTCCAGGCTGTTCCCAGTAGAATTATTTATTTTAACCTCACATTGTATCATTTGGATTTCTTTTTATCTTCTCTTTCTAAGCCTATTCTTTCAATTTTTCAGAGTACCTAGTACATTTTTCACAACATGTGCATTATTTAGCTTATTACTTTCATCCTTCTTTTCATCACAAGCTCTCAGTTTCACAGCCTGTTCATTTGAGATAGATTATACATTTTTTCCTGTAAGGCTCATATCTTGTGTGTTTTTATAAAGTACGTATTGTTCCAAACGACACAATTCAATTTTGGTGCCATGTGACAACAGAAGTTGTCTCAAGGGACACAGTGCAGGTGGTCTTGCATATAGTTTTGAGTTGGATTTAGAGGTCACTTTTCAGTCAGCAGTGGCATAGCCTGCATCTACAGCCAGGCATTTAAGGGTTTGTTCTGAATTCCCCACAACCTCCAGTGTTATCTTTGGTCGTTCAGCCAGTTACTCTTCAAGGAAGTTGATCTCCAAGTAGAGTCTTGTAATGAACAGATACCATGGCACTCACTTATACTGTGGAATCAGCCTTGTCACTTTGTCAGGCAAGAATTCCCTCAGCATCAGTGTCTGTGGGTCTGAGCCCACTAGTCCTAATGAAAACAGAAGTGCAAAGCCCTACTGACTGGAAATGGGGAGGACACGCTCTGTTTGGTGTGAAGATGTCCCTAACAGGATGTTGCCAATTTTAAAATGTTCTGAATTCAAAGTGTTCAATGGAAAATGCAGAGACTCTGAAATAATATGACTGATCTCCAAATGTGACTCGTCTGACTGGATATTATTTTTAAAAAAAAATTTAAAAACCAAGTAGATTATTAGAAATATTTCTTTACCTAATGCTTAAGTTAATGGTGGTAGGTGGGCTGATCATTAGTTCCCCCATGTTACAGTCAATACTTTGTTCAAACAGACTTCTGTTTGTCCCAAAACAATAAATATATTAAAAATGGTTCCTTGAGGCTGTGGCAGGTTCTTTACCCTCCCTGCCTCCACTTGGAGGCACTGTAATTAAGGTGATACTAATTGGAATAACTGATCCAGAATTTGAATATATGCCCTTGGAAGGATAGCTAAAAGTCTTTCCAGTCCAATAAACAAGTTACTAGATTTGTCTGTTACGTACTTTTAAGTAAAATCAAACATATATGAGGCATGAACCACAACCATGTGAATTGTTGAAAGTCTGGGTTATTTCTGCTAGGTAAACAGTGCATTTGGCTTGACACGCTCTTCTTTGTAGCTCAGAGGAATTAATTTCAATTATTATTAAAGAAAATAGAAATACCAAAATCTAGCATATGAAATAACATAGAAGGAATCTATCAAAATTTAGCAAAACTCTAAATCTCTCAAAGACAAAAAGTATCAAAAAGATTCCTGGAAAAAGAAGCTATCCTCTAAAGACAGCTGAATGGCAAACACAAATCCCTAGCTGTTAGGGGGATCTCTAAGGGACATGTCTAGTCAGAAAGCATTCCAAGATTGCAAACAAGAAGTGTGTGGGTACAGAATAACAATCAGCATTTTGGAGCGAGAAGAAAGGAGAAGCCTAAGGACCTTGGTATTAAATTAGCTAATGATAGCAGATTTTTTGCAGAGGAAGCAGAAATACTAGAAGAGAAAAATATCCCATTTATTAGTTTCATAAAATATGCCTCAATTTGGGAAACTAATGTTGATATGATACAGTAAGTTATTAGAAATGTAAGAAATTTATGACAATGGATAAACAAAGAGTGATAGTTCAACTCAACAGTATTTGCCTAAAAGAATAGTTTCTGAAGGTAGGGACCCAGAGGGACTAGAAAGTGAAAAGGTAACATTGGTGATTCTTAAGTATTAGAGGCTACTAAAACCAGAAAAATCACAAAATACAAATAACATATATACCCAAGACTGCTAATGAGAACAGGAATGTGAGTGTTGGATGATGTCTAATTGTATGTGGTTTGGGAAAATTCTGAAGGAGAAAAGATGCAACCTGGTGTCTATTTAACAGAAGAACTGGGTAGTTAGGGCTTACCAGGCATATTTTTCAGTATCATTCTTACCATCCATTTAGAAAGTGATTTGGGGAACCACATGAGAAAATCTGAACTGTTTTCAGGGTCTGAACAAGGGTCATGTCCCTTGTACAGACACGGACCCACTGGCCTAATCAGTCCTAACTTTATTTAATTTCTGTGCTATTTCTAAGTGGGATAGAATTATTAGCAACAGCAATTAATTTTATTCCTGAAAACATTTGTGAATGTAATATGAATTCCAATAGCATCTGGGTAAGTTTTTCTTCTGTATAAACACTAGTGGTGACTTTAGCCATTAGTGTAGCATGAGCACTTGACAAATTTAGAACTGGGCAAATTTGAATACCTCAACTACTACAAATATTGCAGTATTTGTGAAAACCCCCTTTTCTTAATTTTCTCAAAAAATTAAAATTTGAGGCTGTCCTAGGGTGACTTTGTGATGCTTGTATCCCCAGCTTACTGTTCTGTTTATGCTGGATATTAAGTTCTGCACCTTTCAGACTGGTTCTGGGAGTGAAAGGGAGAGAAGAAGTGCACAGTTTGTTTTCAGAACCTGCACTCACTGCCCCGCATTCCTTCTCACGGACTGTGTTGTCTGCAGCATGGACAGCAGGAGAGAGCTCTCCTCTGCTTTTAGGTAGTTTTTAGCTAGCTGTGGCAGAGAAGTTCCCCAGACTGTGCTTTTCTTTTTCTTGGAACTGATGGGGCCGGCTCTGGACTGAAAATCCAGATACACTCCAGGAGCTCACACCTGTGGCCCACCCGGGCCTGGGATGTGGAATTTTCCAGAGCAGGAGGAGCTGATGAGAGACTGAGCGAGCCGAGCTACACCCCACGACAAGGACTGTCTGAATTTAGCATCTCTTCAGAACAGCGAGAGGTTCCATTGTTTAATATTATTCATTTTTAATGCTTGTGAATACTTCACTTAATAAATAAACAGTTTTTTTCCACTTTTCTCCAAGGAAATCTTTTCCTGAACCAGCTGGGTTGAATCTGCTTTCTAGAGGGACCCCTTTGGAAGTTTCCTCTCAAATTTGCCCTAAACCAGGACAGAGGCTCTCCATATTGTCTGATGGCTTCTTCTACACTGGCCATATCAGAGACATCAGGAAACCTGATGTCATTCTGTCTTCTTTTGGTTTTGAAATCTCCAAAGGAAGAATGTTCACTTCTCATTCAGGCTGGAAGAAACTTAAACGGAGCCAACACAGTCCTTCTCCTTGGGCATAATATCCACAGGATAACTTCATTGTCTAGTCTGACAAGTAGAGAACAGATGTGCCTGTACATCCCTCCACACACAGATGATGCTGAAGGAGGTGGAAGAACAGGTGAGTGGCATTTGTGGCCATCCTCATGTGCTGCTCTCTGAAGCTCAGACTGGGAGGAGGAAGAGGGGGAAAGATAGCACTGACTGAAGTATAAGTAAAGGTGTTCTGGGGACAAGAAACTACTCCTCTGCCTGCTCTAAAATTCCACAGTCTCATCTGTGGAGGTGCTCACAAAACCAAGTTATTGCTCCATAAAATACTTTTAATGATGACTGAGTGTTTTAGTCAATACAGTTTTTCTTCGGAGCGCTTTAAATGAGAGAGACCTTATCTCTAAAAAAGATAAACACCATGGTCTAAATAAATGGGGCATTCTGAGAACACTGATTCAGTAAATATTTCCATTCAAATTTTTCTTTAGATGCATGCTCTTTTTCACTGACAAATAAGAGGGGAACATATATATATATATATGTGTGTGTGTGTGTGTGTGTGTGTCTGTAGGCTAAAGTTGTATTTTGCCATGTTAAAGAAAGGACAGAACATTGCTGGTGTTGTGAGATCTCACAAAATGATAACAGCAACATCCACTCCGGATAAGGATATCAGCAACCATTTAAAGCAGGGTACCATATGTAAATGCAAGGCCAGTACCCAGAACTTTGGATGCACTTATTTTGCTCTATCATCATGGTGAAGATATTCTCTGACTTGAACTTGAGCAGCAGACGTATGTAGCTTTACAAGAAAGCAAGTCCAGAGGGCAAAGATTAGCAAAAAACAACTACAGCCCAGAAAACTTCTTGAGGCTTCTTGAATTGTGCTGGACAGAGTGCTGATAAAAGCAAGACATATGGAAAGGAAACAAGGTAGAAATACATATTTATATCATCTGCTAATATGGAAGTATTTATTTTAGCAGTGTCTGCAGAACTGGTATAACAGAAGGTCATTAAAAATTATTTTTATAAACTTTCTCTTGAAAATAATCAGAATGCAAATCAGCTATTTAAACTTGTATGAGCCACAGCTGACAGATTTTTTTGATGTCGTAAGTGAACCTCTTGCATCAAAGCATGCAGGATTACGTGGTGCATATGTAACTTCAGGGGTTTTAAATGAAAATTCAGTAGAAGCGTAAAGACATAGCCACTCCTACTATTTACATGCCCTCCTCCCTTAGAAGAACTTGTTTTACATCTTTGCATATACTTCCAGCGTATTTTTCAGGGCCAGGAGACTTCTGTCATACTGAAAACTCAAAGTTTTTTGTGACATCGTATGGAGTATAGCTTCCAGTTTACTCATTTGCCTTTCCAGCTACATTTTTGCATATCTAGCTTAATTGCACATTACAGTATGTACATACTGTTGAGCTTGCTGAATAGTGAAGTCTTTATTATTTTAACGTCAACATATTAATCACAAAGAAAAACAAGAGCATTTGTGAAATTTTTGTTGGAGACTGAGGAGGTATCTAGAAGTCAGTAAATTCCTGCCTGTTATGTGGCAGACAGAGGTGGCAGTAGGATTAGCCTCTAGGTTAAAGAGTCAGAAGTGAACTTGAGGCTTTAAAAAGTTAGAAATGCGAGAAACCATCCTCTGTGCTTGTGGCTAAAGCTGTTTCTCATGGACGATTGTTAACATGTATGTTTTTAGTGTTTTGATAATTGTGCATGTATTTAGAGACATGACAGAAAACAGGTCAGTGGCAATCTTTGTATTTAGGCTACTCTGCCTGACTTGCATATCTATATTCTTTATGCAGGTTCCCAGAAACACCTGTGATGATAGCAAATAATACTGATCTAAGATCTCATTATAAATGCAAACCTGTCATACGCTTGGTTTCAGGACTGGATCTATGCTTTTTGTACCATCATCTATTCTGTGTACTGTTGGTTACTCAGTACAATAGTTTGTTACAGCTACATTGCCTTCTACATATTTTCTTGGGAAAAACATCCCAATACCATATATTGAAAATGCACAGTCTTATTATAAGAAGGCAGGATAGTTCAAATAATATGTAGGAGGTTATACAAAAATAATACAAAAAAAATAATTGTAGTGGAGAGGCTGAGACTGAACAATCACAATTAATATGAGTAAGCAAGGGTGTGACAGGTTTGTTTTTATGAGATCAATAATATTTGCTGTCATCACAAGTATTAATGTATTCTAAATGCAGTTCATATTTGCAGAAACCTGATTTTAAATCTGAAGTCCAAGCTCAAATAGCACTTACAATTCCATACGTGAAAAACCATTTATGTCCTTAGTTGTCTCCTTAAAAGGGACACACTGAAACACAGTTTGAAGTATAAGCCCCTAGCTGTGGTTCTAAGGAAGGAAGTCCATAAAAATCTCTATACACTATTTTTTAATAACATGTCCCAATAATTAAAGAATAATATTCACCATGTTATGAATGGCACTTAATAAGAGAGTTCACTCAGTTCTCAGTCAGAATGGAGTTAGTTTTTTCCAATTGTTCTGGTTGCCCCCTTATGGGTTACCTTACAGCTTGAGGAGGGTGCAAACACTATTTCCTAAAACCATAGCAGTGAAGAGGGCTACTTGTTCTCAGAATTTGCTTAGGCTGTTGCTATGCTGACTGATATATGCTTTTTAGTGAAACAAGTAAACAGAATCATTAAATCACAGTTCCAACGATTTGTTTGGTTAGAAGGCAGTGCAGCAGACAGATGACTGTTCTTCAGGGGAATGCAGGATGAAAAACATTGCATTTGTGTTATCTGGGGCTGCTTTAGGTTAGTTACTTAAGTGATTTAAAAGTCTGAAAAAGGCTTAGAAGAGGTCAGAATATTAAAGTTTCTTTAATTCCTCCTGAGGAAAAAAAATGCTTTAAATAAAGAAGACTGCATATTTTATGAGTAATTACATAAAATGTTTTTCTTTCTTGTGAAAAGATATAGCTGCAGAAGGAGGTCGGTAGGAATTCACAAAATGCCATATCCATAGGCCTGGCTTTTGGCTATACTTTTGGCTATACTTTTGGCTATAACTCAAATTCCAATTTAAGTTTGTTTACTAACTTATTAAAAATATATCTGGTTGTTTCTTTAGCTTTTCTGATGTGCAAACCTCTGTCATGAAGTTGAAGGCAGCAGGGCATAGTATGAAAGCAAAGTATTCCACCATGAAGCTTTCAGTATGCAAATTATTCAGTATGTACACTCCTATGTCCATTGATACAGTTACTTCTCAATGTCAGCTGCTGTATCACCAATATTTCATGCTCTGTTTCCTTCCCTGGGCAGGCACACGTTTTGTGGTGTATTCAGTTAATTGGTATGAATTGGCCCTGTTGTCAGAAAAAGCAGTTATTAGGAAACCATCCTTAGAAGCAAGCCAGGAAAGATGAAGACTAGAGATCATCTAGTTTTAGACAACACATGCCTAACTAGACAAACAGTACTAACTTTTTTTATCTGATATATCAGTTATTTTCCTATCTATTAAAAAAAAAAAAAACTTTTAGTCCTATTCCAAACAGGATGGAGTAGAGATAAAATAATCTATACAGGGAGCCTTGTTATTTTGAATTTTGGTGTATCTTTAAGACAGAAATATAAATTTTTCAATTCCAAATAAAACCAAATCTAGACTTTAAAGGCCCTTATCGTCAGGAGTTAAAGACAATAAAAACAGTAATGTTTTTGAAACAGTTTCAAGTGTTGTAGTAAATAATACTGCTGATAGAAGGTCAGTTTTCTCTGAGTCGTTAAGGAAAAAACTGGAAGCTGCAGTCCATGCTTAGAGTGAAATGTCACTGAATCCTGGAAGTAATGCTGTCACATAAGTCGTGTCCCAGATAAATTCCAAAGTACTTTTCAGAATAATACGTACTGCTGTTGTATTTCTGGTTCGTACTAACTTAGAGCACTAAAAGCTCTGCTGGCTAGGTTCTCAGGTGGAATGATTAATGTGGATAGAACCATGTGCTTGGGTCATATATCTTGGTTTAAAAACATGTGAATAGTAGATCTGGTCTGGAATTCTGGGTAAATACAAGAATTTCAGAAATTCTGAAAATAGGGTTACCTTTTCGCTGTTTCTGAATTCTCACTCATTAAAAGAATTCTGTACTCCAACCCCGGCACAGAAAGTCCTTGCTTTCTCTAGGCTTGCTCCTAGACAAGAAATCTACTGCCCTGGGGAATGAAGCAGTAGGATAGATTGCTGTTCTTATGAAAGATGGTCCTTGTGAGGACTTGTCCCACACTCCTGCTGCAAAGATTTACAGAACGCCTTTGAATTCTCCCTGGCTTTCAGTCAAGATTCTCTAAAAATGCCTAAGTGATGTCCTGAACCATTTTTGTCATGCTGCAGTTTTAAAAAAATGGGATTTCAGTGCCGCAAATAGATTGGGCCCTCTCTGAAGACTCCCTGCTCACTTCTTAATAGGTCCCTTATGAATTTCACATATTTGAACTTGCAATTTTAACACAACTGTGTTAAATCTGCAGCCAACTGGAAACACCATATTTAGAGCTGATGTTGTTTTAATAGCTTCAGTACTACATTTCTTCTTCCTGACGGTTGCATTCTCTGCTTCAGTGTTTTCTTCTTTGCAGACCTAGTAAATTGGTTCTGTTTCACTTGGCCAAACAGAAGAAAGGTGGAAGCTTGGTTACCCAAAGGCAATATGCCTCTACTGGAAAAATAATTGTTTCCTGTGAGGATATGTCTGTCTGTGTATATATACACATATACAACTATTTCTGACATTTTGTATAACATATATAATTGGTTTTGAGTGCATTCAAATGAGCAGAAGTCAAACTAGCCATGAGCAACAGAGGAATCAAATCAGTTTTTAACCAGAGGGGGAAAAAAAAAAAAACAACAACAAAAAACCCCACCTCTTCCCATAGCACTAATAGTTTTAAAAAGCCTTTAAAGACTACATGATATCTGATAGCAACAGGGGAATTAGCACTCAGGCAGATGTCACTCACGTGTGCTTTTGCATATTCTCTTCCAATATTTTAATATACATTACTTAAAATGATGTAGTGAATACCTTTCTGTTATTTTATGTAATGTAATAGTGGATGTATGTCATTGAGTGTAGATAAAGTGGAAATACATGAAGCATCCTTTTTTCCCAGGACTGAAAGGTTGATTACTGCAGGAAGATAAGAAGTGTTAACTACAATCTTAGGTCTTAACATATTGACTGAAGTTACTAGAGTGAGAGTAAAATATCTGGAATGACACCTGGGAGAGAGCTCAGGGCATATTGACAGTATTATTGACATATTATTGACAGTAAATGGATGTTCTTCAATGGCTGTCGAGTCATGTTCCTCAGAAAGGGGAGAGCACACAACAAGTGAGATTTGACCACAGTCAGCAATTAATGATTTAGAGCATTCTTAAACCTTGGAAGTTAAATAATTATGAATGATTTTCATATTGACTAACTACTAATACTGTAAACAAAGTAAATTAATTTCCAAGTAGGTAACAAGATTTAATTTAGCAGTGTATTGTACTCCTGTGAATCATATTTTCAGTAAAATAGTTTACTGTGGTAACCCTTTGCTGACATACTATTCTTATAAATTCTTGCAATAGGGATAAATTAATTTGCATTGCTAATCAGCACTAAAGCAGTGCACTCTTCCTACTGACAAGTTATTGAAATTTGGGAAAAAGAAAGATTTTAGTGGCTATTTGTATAGCCTGATTATGTGTGAAAATCACAGGTTTTTAAAACAGCCATTCCAAAGATGCAAAGTTGAAGCATTCAAAAGCAGATGACTGATTTCAAACCAGCTTTTTGTTTCATAATGTTAATATTCCCAACCATCCTATTATCCCATGCAATGAATATAAATCACAGTCCCTTTCTGTTACTGTCCTTAATAATAATGCACTTTGTTTCTGTCTGGGATTGTACTTGGCAGTCATTTTCTGAAATATTTTTTTGCAAAATTCAAACAATGCAAAATAAATAGATGTAGGATATAAAGCCATTATAAAATTTGAAGGCCTAAAGGTCATTAACTGCACTGAAACACGAACATTTTTATCTGATCTATTTAGATTTACAAAATTAAACTTACAAAATGCCATCTAGACTTCCAAAAATGCTGAGCTTGATTTCTATGTGGAGCAACTTTATCACACTAGAAAATGCTTACTTGGTTACACCACTGTGATCATCAAATGATGGTCAGCAAAGCAACCCTTAGAAAAGGAGTCCACTTTACATACTGTGAAGGGCATTACAGAAAACCCCAGATGGAGAAAAGCAGCACAGAGATGCCATCTAGCAGTAACTCTTAGAAATTTCCTAATACTGGATACTTCCTTCTTTCAAGGTACTGCACTTATGAGTAGGAGAAAGGAAGATTTTTCTTTCCAAATCCCTTCACTGTAGCTGGCTTTCTGCTGAATGTCTAGCCACCCTGTTGGAAATAAATCTTTAATGAAATATATTTTCATGGATATTTTTTAAAAAAAATCCTATGTAAATACAGATAAAAATAGAATAAAGTCAACAAATATAGCATTTAATAATTATCTTAAATTGAAATTCAGTAATAAGCACTGTGTTAAAATTTATCATTAGTGAGCTGCCTTCCAGTTGTTAAAGGATAATTTCTACAGTTGATCAATATTTTATATCAAGTTTAAAAGAAAGAATTCAAGAGCATGGGCAATAAATTACTATGGTTGAAATAAAATCCTAATATTTCAGAGATTGAGGAATAAACTATATATAAATTTTTGTTACATGTTTTACCATAAGATGGCGATACTTAAACACTTTACTATCAGTAAATAACTGAGTAAGTTGAACACAACCTCTCTGTCATAATAAGAGTGCCTGAAGGCAGCAGTCTTGACTCAGTGATAGCCTGGTACTAAATTAAAGATTTTTTTTAACTCCCCGAGGCATTATTTTAAAATAGTTGATCGATAAAATAAATTATTACCTGAAAATTATGCAGGACATGACTAGAAATGTGTTGTGTATACCGTAAATATCTGTTGTGATCCATAAGCTCTCCATAAGCTAAATAGTTTGTGACTGTCAAGGGCACACAGAAAGTTGTCTTGCTAGGCATGAGCATACTGCACAATTCTTTCTGGAAAAGAAAGAATTTACCATTCCCTTGTTTCCTACAATTAGGTTCATATCACAGTTTTGCTTCCTAACCTGCAGGGCAGAAAATTATTATTCTATTTCAATTTAGCATGAATCAAGATATAAATAATTGAGCACTAGTTTTGGAAGTGCGTTCAGTCAGAACTTGTACTTTTTTGCTAGAAAAATGCTGTTAAAATTTTTACATATATAATTTCCACAGAAATATGAAATATATTGTTCATAGTCAACAAAATTAAATTACTGTTTGCTATGTGGCACCTTCCTGTGTTTAATGTGGTGTAGGATCCACTTGATCTCCCTTTTTTTATTTTATGAAAACCCAATTAGCTCTGATAAAAAACAGATTTCTAATTTTATATGTAATCTTAAGGGCTTTCGAGCTTTTTTATTTCTGACCCTTGACAAAGTCAAAAGAGCCTGGAAAAAACATCTGAATATCTCTGAAAATGTCACACAGAGTGAAAAATAAAAGGGCATTTTCATGCCCTCTGCAAAGCATGCCACAGCAAAAAGGGCTAGAAGCAAAGTTTCCAAAGTTCATTTGTGCCATTTCATTCCAGTGTCTCATCCTGTTTTTCAGGGCTGGATGGTGACAGAGACAGAAAATGGAACATGATTTTTCCCACTGTCATTTTGGGGTCTGAACTAAAAAGAATTGTTCTGCCAGCTCTGTTTGTTTCATTAGTGATTTTACTATTCTGTGGACAGAGAATGATAGAAATTTGCTTTTCTTGCTTTTATGCAGTCTCTTTAGTAGATCTTGCTAAGTGCAATGGAAGACAGAGAAATAAAGAAAACAAGTGTGTGGAAACCTGTAGTTATTATGAGACCATGTGCTGCTATTCACACAGATATGAAACTCCTGTGCGTGCATTGCCAGATGAGTCTCCTTACAGGCACAGCAATACCTGATACTTCCAAATAAGCTCTTATTTAATAGAACTGATATAACTAATTTCTTAGGTAATGTTATTAATCCTCTATCACCTCCTGCTTTTTTAAGTTGTCACTATATTTTACTGATTGAAAAGCAGTCAGAATACTGCAGCCATAAATCAGATTTCCAGTAAAATGCTTGTTAGATTCTGTTTTTGTTTTTAAAGAGGACTATCCCTTCCATCCTGTTGGACATTCAGTACACATTTGTATATGTACAGATTAATATCTTTATTTTAAATGAAAAATCTGCCATAAGAGTTGAGTGTTGCCTCACATTGTCTGGCACCTAACTGGTATCAATAATATGACACTCACACCATGCAATATAAATTGTGGCAACATGGTATGGAGTGCTGCTGGTAATGGACTGCAATACTATAGCAATGTTTTCTCTTGTCATGTTTTTATCATGCTCAGTTACAAGACTGTATGCCACAAGAAAACCCGACAAGTGAGACAAGTTCCACATCTATAAAATACAGCTCTACAGACATCTGCAGACCTGGGGGCTTTCAGTCATTACCGCTTGCAAGGGGTAGAGTGCAGTTCCGGTTTTCTAAATGACTTAATCTGAAATCTCCTTTACCACCCAGGCTGCATGGCTAAAACCTATTGTTTACTTTTATCATTATTTGTTATCATATCAATTGTTACTTATTGTAAACCTGTCGTTTACTTTTATCGTTACTTCAGTTTCAGCTGCCATCTCTTGGCGACTTGAACGCGTTTGTAAATTACAGAACTGCAGCAGCCCGGAGCGTGGCTATAGTACTAAATGCAGTGTCTTCACGTGACGCCTCCAGTTTCACTCTAAACAAATTTATTTCCAGTCGGAGGCTGCCGATCCCTGCTTCCAGCGCCTCGCTGCTTCCCCCGAACTGGTGCAGTCACCCAGCGCTATAAATGCCTCCTTGCCTGGAGCGGGGTGGATCGCCGCTGGTTCGCGCTGGACAGCGACCGGCCTTGGACAGCTACCGGGCACGGCGGCCCCGTCCCTCTGCGGCGGACGCAGCTCAGCTCCTGCGAGCCAGGGCTGCTGCCGGGGGCCGTGGGCAGCTGCGGGGCTCGGGGGTGCCCTGCCCTGCGCTCCCGGGCCCAGGGCCCCGCTGCTCGGCATCTGCACCCCGCTGACGGCGGGCACCGCGCCCCCCGCCCGGGCCGCCACGCCGGGAAGCGGGGCCAGCCGCTCCCGACGCGAGCTCTCCTCTCCCTCCCGGCCGCTCGGGCAGACAAGGACGCGCACCCGCCTCTCCCCGGAGCCATCCGGCGCATCGCCCGCTACCGCATACGCCGTGTGCGGCCAGGCTCCGCCGCTGAGAACCTGCCGCCCGGCCGGCTCCTACCTTGGAGGGATCGAGGCCGGCCAGCAAGGACAGAAGCAGGAGGTTGAGGATGCCGGCTGGCGCCCGCATCCTGATCCCGGGGCTGCCTCTCCGCGCCGCTCCTCTCGGTCATTCACTCCGCTCGCGCCGCAACGACCCCGCCGGCAGCCGCGCTCTCTGCCCGCCCGCCGGAGCCCGAGTGGAGGCGGCAGCGGCAGCCGCCCGGGGGACGCTCATTCCGCGGGCAGCCTCGGCGCGGGGAGGGCGGGCGAGGACGGCGCTGCCCGAGCCGGCGGAGCGGCTCCACGGCCCCGTCCCACCCCGCCCCTCCCCTCCCCCCGGCCAGCCCACCGCAAAAGTTTGGGCCCGGGAGACGGCGGAGCCGGCGCGGCTGGACGGGTGCGGAGCGGGCGGCGGATATGACATCAGCGCCGGCGGGGGGCGCGCGGGCGGGGGGCGCGGGGGCTCCGGGCAGCGGCCGCGGGCTGAGGGGAGGCGTGGCCGGGCCGCTGGGGGGCGCGGTGCCCCCCGTGAGGGGCGGTCCCACCGGGCCCGCCCCCGGCCGGGGGTCAGCGCTGGGCGCCGCGCCCGGGTTATCGCCCGAGCCCGCAGCCGGCTGCGGTTTATCGCCCCCGGCAGTGACCGGCGGAGGCCCGCTCCTCTGTGGAGCGCAGATGTAGGCGGGGAGGAGCCGCTCTCCCGAAAGGAGCGCCTGGCACCATGGCAAGGGTGGGTTGATGTGGGGAGCTGCGGGTATAGGCTTTTCCTCAGGAATCCCTTTCGCATCACGGTCTAGAAAATTAAGTCCGGGCTTGACTGAGCTCTGGTGAGGGTAAAGCCACCTATACTTACCAGCTGGCCATGGGCAGCAGGGGACCAATGTGTCTCCTCTGGTTTGGTCTGTGAGCTGAGGTGGGAAAGCCTGTGCAGGTGCAGGCAGGTGGAAGTCATTTGCTGAGAGGAACCCTTGTAAGCCTTCCCAAGGGCGATCAGGAGTTTCCTTTTCCCTGCATCAGCCAACATCATTGCAGTCAAGACAGCGCTGCTTTGCCAGCCAGGGCTCTGGCGTGGCTGCTGTGCGCCCATGCAGGTCAGTTTCACAGGACAGGCGCCGATGGGAGTTGTCTTCCTCAGGGATGTGCGTTCAGCACAGCTGGGCATGGCCCAAGTGTAAATAGCAGCGCTATCCTGTTAACATGGGCAAAGAATCTTAAGAATCGTAATGGTTCAATTATTTTCCCTTAGAGGACTCAAACTCAAGATCTGTGGTTGGAGTAATCTTATTTACGACACCATAAATGTGGTTTTCAGCTTTGTGTGGTGAAAATATATTAGCTTTATAGTTGGTAATTTTTTTTTTTTTTTTTTTTTTTTTTTTTTTTTTTTTTTTAGGTGCTATATAATCTTAGCTAAGGGAAAAGTGGGCTGAAAAGATCCTTAAAAAAGCAAAACTTAAGTGTTAAAATACCAAACTCCAGACAAAACAAAACCTCAAGCTTTGGAGGCTGTTAGGTTGAGTGTGAACAGAATGTGATTTTTTAACTATGTGAAAGTCTACAAGATTGGTGTTTGCCTTCAGGAGCTAAGGGCACTGCTGAAAGAAAAATGGAGTTTAGTGCTTACAGGCTATCTGAAAAGATTGCATATCCTTGGCATAGTGCTCCCAGATAAAAAATGCTGACTTTTCCAGTGTTTTATTACATTTTTGAATTGCTTCTAGGATTACAATAACTAGATTTTATTTTGTGAGTGAATTGAAATTTATGTTTTATGCCAAGATGTCTTAGACACCCCCTTTTCATCAGCAGTATCTTTTACAAAGATAAAGTCTTTCATTTCCTTGGAAGGTAGGTCTACAGATTATATTTCCTTATGGCATGGAAAGGAAATCATGAATGAGCGTTCATTGACATTCCCGGGTCAACAATGGAAAGAGACTCCCCTCTGATATAGCTGCTTTTGAATTGCCTTCTACAAGGAAAATATAAAAGAAAGGAGGATTTTTTTTTTTTTTTTTTTACCCTCCTGTGCAAAGTAGGTAAAAGCTCTATTTTCTCAGCTCTAAAAAATATAAAAGGGGATGGCCACATATATTCATAGGAATTCAATATAAAATAATGGTACCAATGCACTGAAAACCTCAGGTTGTCCAAAGGACAGTGAATGGTGCTTTCAGCAGAAACAATTTCATATGAAAAAACCTAGATTCAAAGTTGTGAAGGCAAGATTGAAGGTATTTAAATCTTCTAGGGCACCTCAGTGGTTAGTTCTCTTTTTTTCCTAGCTTTACTTTTCTCGTGCTTTTCTCCCCTTCTTTTTTTCTTAATCTATCATAGATAAAGTTGGCAAAGCAGAAGAACTCTTAAATTAATTATAGAATGCAAACTTTTTATGGAGCTTCAGTGATGCAGTATGTGTTTCTACTTCCTGATGCTGCTTGGAATATCTGTCTTTGAAATCGGTAAGATGTTGAAGAGTAAAGTTAAAATTAAGAAAACCAGCGATTCCCCTAAAAACAAGCCTTCAGAACTCGACCTTCTCAGGTACCTTTATGTGTTGCAAGCTAATAATTTGTTTGATGTATGAAAAGGTACCTAAAAACATGTTTCAAAAGGATAGCATAAAATGACCCAGTTCTTTTCTGCTTGATTTTAATAATCCGTGCGGAAGAAAATGAAAATATGTAGTAGACTTATTCCTCCACTCTCTAGCAACCTGACAAGTAATTATTTTTTTTGCCAGAAAAGACTGTCTGAAGACTGGTGAGAATCATTAGCAATTAGTACCTGAAAGAATTCTGTTTGTTAAAGTTTGTCTGAAAAATTAAACAAAATTCAAGTTCTCATGAGAAATTTTCATTTTTGCTATGTGCCCTGATACCTGATTCTGAAGATCTCTCTCTAGCAAAGCTTTTAATCATCCTTAAAAACCTATGAAATTCTGTGTCAATTACATTTCTTCTCGAGGTCTTTGTATGGAGACTGACTGCTGCAGTCCGTGTGAAATACGTGGTTGTGAGAGAAAAGAAAAGAGATCCCAAAAGCTTTCCTGCAGGCACCAAGGGGCAGAGTATTAGCAGAACGGAGGCACGCTGTGAATGCAGCTTGTCTAGATGGGGAAGGGTGTTCTCAGTGTGTGCCTAAAGTTACAGCAACTTTTCTTCACACCATATTGCAGGATGTGTTGCTGGCAGTTGGAGTAAGACACAGACTTGTTCACTTGGGTGCATAGGATGCGAAGTTGGTAAATTGCCTGTAGGTACCAAATTAGACGTAAATAAATAAGTCTGAAGTTCTGCAATCTGAGTTTGGCAGCTCAAAAGTGGTGATGGGAGTTATGAAAAAGGATACTGTGCATGTGCATCTCTGGAAAGGCAATCTTTGTTTGTAGCAGGTAACATCTGAAAACTTTTGAATTGCAGTGCTAACAAATATTTTTTTCAAGCAGGAAAATTCTTCTTTAAAATGGTCTAATACCTAATACGTCATGAGTGTTGGATTTTCTACTAAATTAAGAAGGTGGTCTGGATTTTGAATTTTTGGCATTCTCCAGTGACAATTAAAAGTTTAGGGAATTGGAAAGAAGGGTTGAATACTGACCCTTGTTGATGTTAACTGCTCTGAAATGTCCTTGAAGGGGACAAATTTGTTCACTACATAAAAGATTTTGATGTCTCAAGGAAGCTGAAGAGAGAAAAAGGTACAAACAAAATTAAGCTATCAATGGTACAGAAGCCAAAATTTTGACACACTATATTTGTTCACATGTGTAAAGAACATGACGGAAACAGAACACCTGAAGTCCTTTAAAATCAGATTATTATAAAAATTAGTAAAAAATTAGTTTAATTTAGCCAGTGAAGAGAACTTGGATGTTAAATAAAATATAAAATTATTGCACGTGTGGGATAAAATTCACCGTGGGACTACGTTAAATGATTAAATTTGCTAATATTTGAATAGTTTTTACTATCAGGTTGAAGAACAATTGGTAATTATCAGTCATATTAGCAGAGTAATTTTTGGAATTTGTCAATACTATGACCTTGCTTTCTAGTCGAAGTCTATAGTAATTAAAATATCAAAATGAGGCTTTAGAAGCATGTTTTGACAGTGTAACTGTCCTAGTGATGATTATTTTTCTAAACAGAGAATTTTTTGAAGTCCTACTATTACCTGAAAAATGCATTTTGACTTTTTTGTATGTTATCAGAATTAAAAGGTGACTAAATAATTACAGCAAATAAATTTATGAGTTGATGTTTTTCCTACTCCTTGCTTTCTAGGAGTGAATCTTTCAAAAGAATTTTTGTTACTCAGGGTTGTTTTAGGAACTTATCTGTGAACATTTCCTTTCTTTACATATGTCTGTAAGTGTGCACTGGAGTAGTTAAAATCATGTTTCTGCAGAGGTGCAGTGCTGTTATTTCCAGTGTGAGGTGTGCTGTGATGGGAGGAGCTGTGAGTCAGCATCAGTGTTACTGCTTCCCTCAACAAGCGCCAAATACCTGACAGATGGACTGAAATATTTAGGTACTGGGTGATGTGGACAGGTTTAACAGAGAACCAGTGAGTCAGGCACCTCTATAACTCTTTGTTTAAAGCTAATCCATATCTAGAATTTACTTTTGTTGGTTTAAGCTTGACCTTCATTTTCATTGGAGAAGAAATGGCCTTAGTAAAGTATTCCCGCATATTTACAGCTCATATGAAATACAAGGAAGACTTAACTCTATGGAAGTTTAAATTGTATATAAAGCTAAGATCAATGCTTTTAAACATTTCTGTCATTTGGCTTGCTTTGTTTTTCCTTCGGATACTATGCTTATTTATTTACTTTTTAATTCAGGACTTCGTAAATGCATGAAAACCAAATCTATAAAATACATCCTCTTTCTGGCCTTTTAGGAGTTAACATAATCTTTAGAGTACAGTATAGCTATAAGATATTCAGATTTATAGTTCAGTTATATTTGAATCACTATGAGTAGAAATGAGAAAATGTAATTAAATGTTTTATCAGTGTGAAAGGTATTCTTTGTAAAAGTGACTGCTTCTATAAAGAGTGTTTCTCTATCAAAAATGCTTTTCCTATATTATGGAACTCTGCTCACAAGTGTTCTGGCATTTTCCCCTTCCAGTATGGACAAGTACTTTACAACAGATCCCATCAGAGTAGCTTTTAATTGATTGTTGGTTATGTGGGACTTTTATAATTTTAAATCTTGTAAAATTTAAGAATTAAGATTCTCTTCTACAAGATCACAAAAAAATATGATCCCATAGAATAAGTGAAACTTGGAGAATTAAGATTAAAATAATTTTTATTTCAGAATAGAGTGCAGATAGAAAAATCTAGAAGTTGTTTGATAGAATTTGGTTTGTCCAACTCAAAATGAGTAAGAATAATAAGATTTTTAAAGGCTAGAATACTCACTTGGCAATACTTAAAATTGACTGTTATCTCTAAAAATACATAATTTTTAGCCTGTCAAGTCACAATTAAAGTTGGGCTAAGTTGGTGATTAAGTCTCCTTCTCAGTCACCGGAATCTGTAGAACGTTTAATATTAAATACCTCTTCTAATTTATGCATTTTTAATGTACTTTCCAAATATAGCTGCAGAAGTAACAAAGAGTAGTATTCTATATGACGTCACATCCATGAATTTATTTTGGTATATTCTCTAAATACTTATATGCAGGCAAAACTAGTTTGTGTCTCATAGCATTTACATGAATATTTATTGACCAAAGTGTTGTTGTAAAGAGGCTGCTTGCAATATTCTGCTGTAGCAATGTGAAGTTTGTGGGAATTGAAAGGCCAGAGTATCCTCAACTGCTGATATTTGTAGAGTTCCTGAGACTCAGCATCTTGCAGGAATGGGTCTCAAAGTAATAAAATAATAATAATAAAAAATAATCACTAAGGGTGCATTAAGTATTAAGGGAAAGATTAGGTCAAGATTACAAATGATGGTGCAAACATTCCAATGGACTTTGTGTTCTGTTTCATTTTAAGGTTTTGAATTAAGCATCATACAATTAACCATATTTTTCCCCAAATGAAGAATCAGTACATATAGTATCCCTTTCTTGGGTGCAGAAATTTCTGCTGGAATGGAGAAAGAAAAGTTAGCGTAAGAACTTGTCCCAAAGACAAATGGGCTTAAGAGGTGAGTGTTTTCTGTAATACAGTAGTTAATTGCTTTGATTTTTAATAAATTTCAGTTTTTAAAAGAATCTACCAGTGTGGTGCTATTCGTGGTACTATTACAATATTCATGATTCTGTCCCATATAGCCAAGGGCTTATTATAGCTGGGAACATAAACTTAGGCACTGTTAGGGTACTTTTTGTAAGTTGACACATATTTGATATTTTAATTCAATTTTAATTAAGGTAGATGTTAGAATATAATTAATTTGAAAGAAAAAGGTAATTTTTCAAGATGATGCTCACTGAAATCCCCTGGGTGCTTCTTTAGGATTAGGTTTTGAATAATGATGTGGGTGCAGTAGAAGGAGCCTGTCACTGTTCTCTCTGAGATCGGTTTGAGTAGGTAGGGAGCTTTTTAGGAGCTAAATGTTAGGAAGATAAATGCTTTAGAAGGTGGCATCCAAGAAGTACTTTAGAAAGGTGATCTCAAAGCGGTGCAGCGAGCTAACAGAGACTTGTGCTGACTGGGCTGAACAGCTCAGCTGCTTCCATGTTCCACAATGTTCAGTGTCATTTGGTTTTGATTTTCTCATTAGTGTCAGATTTAGGAGTCTATAACTTGTGTGTGGGACATATGATCCCTTTTTTATCGTATTCCATCTGCCAAGTGTTACCTCAAATGCTTGAGAGTTGGCTACTATTTTATTTTGATTTTCCTCCTATCCTGTTGTGCAGGAGCCACAGAGGAACAAATACCATTCCACTTATAGCTTTGGCTATGATACTTACTCAAAGTAAACATGGTGTCTCTTCTTTAGAGAAGAAAGTTTATAAAGATTTTATTAAATTTTCTGTGAGATATCAGCCCATTTGTAAATTGTAGAGGGAACAGTTGGATTAAATAAGCCATAAAAGATAATTGTAAAAAAGCTGTGCTTTGGAGCAAAATGTCATGTTTTTCCCTCAAACTGTGGTTTCCGTTCCAGTAATTCTGTTATCTTTTATAAAGCTACGTCTGTTTTCTAACTAGTGTGTCTAAAAAGTGAATCATACCTACGATGTTTTATATTCAGGGAGCATAAAAACTGCAAATACCTCACATTTTAAGACATAAGGAAACTCTTTTTCACTATTAAACCAAGCAGTGCAGCAGGTTGCCCAGCAAGGCTGTACCATCTGTGTCCTTGGAGGTTTCCTAGACCAGATTGAATAAAACCGTGAGTAACTTTGAAGTCTGACTTCACAGCTGACTCTGCTTTGAGCAGCAGTTTGAGCTGGAGGCCTCCTGAGGTCTCCTCCAGCCTAAATTATCCTGTAACAATGTGAATGGCAGTGATCCACACAACAGGCTTGTCTCTTCTGCTGTGAGCAGGACTTGGAGCCAGCCACCTATCTCATTCCTCAGCGCATCTGAGAAAGTATATGTGCTGCATTTCCCATTAGTATGGATTTTTTTACCAATGTGATATATATTATATAGGTTTATATACATAATATATGTATCTATATTGCTATATAGACCAGTTTAATATGGATTTTAATTACGGAACAGTACAGTACAAGTTGAACACACAAGTGTGTGTTTTTGGAAGCTTTTTTCCAGAAGTTAGCTGTAGTCTTTGTTTGAATGGTGTCAAACTCTTTCATAATTAATTATTTAAAAAGTTGCTTCTCTGTGCTGGTCTCTGGCCATAGTTTTACAGGAACTTTAGCACATTAATACCACATTTTTTTGTCCCAAGCCAGAGGAGAGCATTTTAGATCAGAGTAATAGTGAGGGTGGACAATGAGGTACATAAATTATAGAATGCCTTTCTGATATCTGCACTGCATGAGTGTTTGTATAAATATAATGATAATTTTGAAGATAACCTAGCTTCAGCTGTTAAGCAGTGGTCTTAATTCCAAGGTTTTAATGAATTTGCTGTGATAGTCTCCTTTTTAGTTTTAAACCCATGGCTAAAGATAACTATGAAACACTACCAATTCTTTTACAGAACATGAGCAGTCTTTTTTTTTTTGACTTGGGATTGAGGAGTTTGATAACATTCTTCTTGGGAAGCAGCACAGCTTTTCTTTCAGAGTGAGCAGTACAAATCCCTTGTTGTCATTTTCAGCAGATGGCAGCATGCATGTTAACTGGCTGGGTATCTGCTCACTTCTTTTGGCTGCCATGCCATACTGATGAGCAAAGTAATTAATCTGTGAGCGTCTTTAAGGTCAATCACAATGGAAGCTTTCAGTGTGCTAATATAAAATATCATGTTTACCCTGAGGGTGCACTGTCACAGCAGGTAGAAATTAATTGTGGAATTAGATAATTTTCTTCCTAGAATACAACTGCGTTGAAAGAAGGAAAATGTATAAAACCAGTAGAGTACAATTCAGAAGCCCAGTGTTTCGAATGTTAAAGCACAAATATGACATTTCCACAAATGCATGTCTGAGTGGCATCAGGATCAGGGCCTGGGATTAGGCCATGAAAGGTCATGCAAAAAGGAAGAAAACAAAAAGAAAAAAAAAAAAGAAAGAAAAAAGGCATGACCAAGCAAATGTTTGTCTGTGGTTATTTAATGGCAGTACTCACATCACTTGAATTTGGCTGGTTCTGTTTTATAGTAGCAGATCAGGTGTGGAGTAAATGATATCTTATCAAACTCTGAATATAAATAATAAAGGCATATGATAACTATATAAAAGAAATTGCTGTATTAGGTAGAATAAACCCCATAAGTTTTCCAATCTACATAGTGTTTTTCTTTGTAGCCTTCTTGTCAGACTTGCAGAAACAGGAATAATGGAATACTTAGGACAAAAATATAAAATGCTGTCTGAATTTTTCAGCCGTGCTGAGTTTTGTCCAGAGCTCATAAGGTGAACTCTTCTGTGTGAAGGATACTATAGACTTTGACTCTTGCTGAATGCTGTAAATATTCCTTTTTAGCTGTTCAAGAAACATTTCTTCTATTTGTGTGTTTGTAGAAACTGAATTTTAAGGCCTGCTGATGGTATTTGTGTAGATACAAAGAGAAATTGGTATCTCACTAACTTCCATTTATTTAAGAAAGGTTAGTGAAATATTGCAATCATTTAACATAAAGGGATCATTGTATTGTGACCCAAAAAAATCAGTCACACAGGCTACTATTAATTTATAAGTGCACATTGCTGGTTTGTACCAAGTCCTGTATACTTTACAAGAAATCTTACAACTAAAATTTATTCAGAAAACTGTGAGAATTTCCCAATGAGTAGGTATTTTTAACTAGTTACAGATAATTGGCAATAAAGGACCATGCTATTTTCGCTCACTGATTTAATGAAAAAATTATTCATTACAATTGAAGTTCTCTCTGAAGCAGTGTAAGCTCCTGATCCCGAAGAGATTTATATGCATAGTTATAATCATAGATAAAGTTAGTAGGAACACCAGCCAGGGAAGTTAATAAGAATATTGCTCCTCTGTATTTCCATCACTGTGAAATGGTTGCATTTATTACAATTCAGAAGAAATAAGTTTGTAGATCTTTGTAAAAATAGGATCTTCATTTAAGTAGATTTGTTGTTTTTTTTCCCTCCCCAGCTCTTGGAACTAAGTTCTAAGCTAATCATTTTTAGTTGCAGATTTTTTGTGAATTATGGATGCAGAATTCTGAAGCATTTTTCATGCCTTATTAAACTTTTTATGTGCTGATATAAGGATGTGCGTAACCTTCAGCTAGGTTTCCAGTAGAACCATAAAGAAATCACATCATATTTACATTCTGTGTTTGATATTATGGAGACTCCCCTTTTACACCCATCCTTGAAAAAACTAATTCCTATAATATGGGACATAATGGGTTTATTTCCCAACTAATTGATTTCTGCAGTTAATATGGAGTGTGAGTCAGGTGGATCTTCTGTAAAAGTAAAGAACTATTATAACAGATTTGACAGGATTTAGGGAATACAATGCATAAATTAGTGTTCCTGTCTTTGTTCAAGTGTATTAATTTTTCAACTGATTAAAGAGGGCTGGAGAGAGAAAAGCTTTTTTCACATAACAACATCTATTTTTCTTTTGTTTGCATTTAAAGGTAAATATTTGCTTTCTCATGTTTGATCTTGTTACAAAATAAATGCCCATATAAAACCACAGCTCAGAATATTAATGTAACATTGAAAGAATGAATTGAAGGAAGAAAAATAATTATCTCTAGTCTAGGAAGTCTTTAAAATTTTTTTACATACAGGGCTATGGACATTATTTTTGATTAATTCATTCAGCCAAGAAAACCAACAGTTTGGACCGCTGTAAGCTTTTGGTTTGATTCCTTTATAGCTGTCACTTCGCTGTGCTGAGATGCCTGCAATCCAATTAGAAGTTATTGGCACTGTCTAGGGCACTGCTGTATAGTTTACATGTAAATCCATTGCAGTGGAAATTCTGTTTGCTTTGTAGAAATGGTCAAAACTGTCCAAATTATTGTAGTCAGTTTTTGCGTGCAGACTTTCATACTTTAATGAATATATACAGTTAAACATAGTAGGAAGAAGAAGGAAAAATTCTGAGTGAGCTGAACTGCAAGGTGAACCAGGAAGAGAATGATAACAGCTTGTAAATTTTTAATTACTTCTAAATTCTCTATGTGAATTAGTTATTTGGAAAGTTACTGAAGCCCTTACTGCCTTAATAAAATATTTTCTATGGGCATCTGTTGGTTTAATTTAATAACTGGATGCTAGAAATCACAAGGAAGGCACACAGTGGCTGCAGACAAATTTCTGACAGAGGCTGAGGCCTCATCATCAAACCCCTGCATCATTTAGTCCAGAAGGTGCTGTTTCCTTCTGCCAAGGCATAGGATTTCTTTCCTAAGGCATGAGGCTTAAGTTCAAAAGAACATTAAATACTTAAAAATAATTTTCCAGATGAGGAAAAAATAATGTGATGCTTTTTGGAAGACTGTTTGAACAGTAACAGACTGACAAGGCATGAATTACGTTAGAAAGGGTTTGGGTTCACTATCTCAGAGTTTTTTTGATCCTATTTCCTACTGGAGAAAAAAGCAAACACTGTTTTTTCTGTCCATCTTCCCCTTATTTTTTTGAAATGAAATGTTGGTTAATTTAGAAAATTATATTAGAATATTAGAATTTGGGGAAAAAGTACTAGTGGTGGTACAGGGGAAAGACCTATATGAGCACTGCTTGCAGAGATTTCTTACATTTTACTATGCAAGGTGATCAGCATATCTTCTGAACCAGTCATGGGCCAAAGGAACCTCTTATGCATTTGATATTGAGAAGCCCTTGAGCAAGGCAAGCACATTTTGAATAAGAAGTATTGCTAATCTTTTACTATGACTTAATTGGAGTCAGTGGCATTGGTCTGATAGTTTCTTGTTAAATAACCCAGTTTCTATGTACAAATGCTTAGAAAAAGAATATCTGGAATGTATCAGTTTTCAGATTCAGTACCTGTCTGTATACTGTATAGGTCTGTGACAAAATATATTAGAATAGTACTAAATGGTGTTATCCTATAGACCTGTAACTACCACTCATACTCAAACATTTTTGAGTTATGTGTTAGCTAGAGGAGTGCAATTACCTTTGAAAGAGCAGTCTCCCTGGGCAGGCATGAGGCCATTGTTACTGACATTTCTGTACTTGTTAGATACTGGAGGAACGTGGTTAGCTGTGTTCTAAAATATAATTTACCAATTAGTTGCCTTCACCTAAATGAAATTAAAGACATTCTGCACATTTTGATTGTTCAAAACCACTGAACTAGAGGATCTTGATTTTATTATTCATTTTAAATTGAGAAAATGTGTTGCCTAACTAGAGTTAGCAAATTAATGCTATGAATTATATTGATATTAATCTAAGAATTAAAAACTACCTTTTTCAATCAAAGCTCTATAGAAATCTTGCTGAAATATTTTTAATGGTCTCACTTTTTCCGAAGTATTAAATTATGTCTTTTAGAAACATGCTAAGGATTTTATTGCAACTTGGGTCTCATTCTGTGAGACTGACTGAAACAAGATCAAAGCAGGACCAAAGGCATTCTTAAGAAACAAAACCAGATACAAACAGTAGGTCCTGTCTCAAGAAGATTTGCATAACATAACAAAGTTTGTAAAGATGGCACAACTCACCAGGCTAGTATAGGAAGATATTAAAAGTACTTAAATAAAATTTTGCTATTTGTATTTCAGAACTTCAACTGTAGTCTTCAGGTGGGTTGGTTGAAAAGTTGCATTGAAAAGTTGACTAATCTTTTTGATTAGTCTTGATATTTTCTGGTCTCATCAGTTACAGATGTTTACAAAAAGCCTGGAGTCATATCTTAGGCAATGTTTATGGAGTGCAGATATTTATTAGACACGTAGCAGTAGAGGGGAAATGAAGTTAACAGAAGGGGAAGGGCTGTGAACAGAGGTAAAAAAGAGGGAAATGTCTGAAACAAAAAATATTGAGTGACAAGCAAATCAGAAACTGAAAAACTCCAGAAAAATGATCTAATTTTTCATAATTTCTGATTCCCTACATAGCTTAAAAAGTCCCAATCTTAAGCACTGGTAAAAACACATGCTTTACTGAATTTGCATTATTTTGAATTACAAATTTTGAGTTTCAACTAACTAAAACTGAAAATGCCAAAAATTTCCCATGTAATTGCATTTATAATGTTTATAATCAACTCTTAATCAGCAAGAACTTGTGATAAAACACTGTGTTGTAGGCACACTTCTTTTTGTAGATATGGCATTCCATACTTACAGAGGGTGCGCTGACTTGAAATTGAGGAGTCTTTTGAAATTTACTCATTGTTAATTTTCAATATGCCAATCCCAGGAGTCTTGGTGTGCTTGGACACTGACATTTAAGTCACTGTCAGTCAGTGTAAATGACATAAATAACATGCATACATGACTAAGAAAGCTGTTTCTATTGTGTAACACAGAGCCTTATAAATATTTAAGGTCTCTTAACTTTCAGGCAGAAGAAAACAACCTTAGGATAAGGTTGATTTGTTTATTTTTTTCTCCTCGTAATAAGATACAGTGATCTTAAGATGTAGTTTAATTGCTCAGATGATGAAGTGTCCCTTATACTGGAAAATATTTGTGTTTATGTTTTTGTTTTCCCTTTTATATCTCAACATCTGAGTCATAGTCAGAATTGAAGGAAGACTGTCTTTTCTTCTGTCTCAAAGCTGTTTGAGAGGAGCTCTTGAAGAATGCACGCCTGCTACCTTGCTATCACAAAGTAGCATCAGGAAATATGTGTGAGCTGAACCCCAGTTAGGTGTAGCGAGGAATGAGTACAACTAGCTGGAATTTACCCAAGCCTACTTGGACAAAGTTTACTCAGTTCTTAGATTTTACCTGTGGTGCTCAACTCAATGATTTTATCTCTCTATTTTTAATTGTGTTCATAAAAACTTGTGCAGTTTTGTCTTCTGGTTCCTCTACTAGGTTCAGACCAGGAACTATCAATTAAATACTGGAAATATTGAGACTAAGTCTAACTGTTGTTGCCAGTTAAAAACAGTGGCGTGCACAGATCCTAGGTATCATTTTGTTTGTTCTATAAATTTCAGAGGTGTAATTCCTGGAAAAATGTTAATTTCCTGCGAGCCCCATGATAAGCTACCCACATTGTGCCCAGTCACAATTTACATGTGGGTGTGTTCAGGCACAATTTAGTTGATGTAGCAGGTGTTGTCTCTGGAGTATTTTGCTGAATTTTTTTTGTTGGTGTTGGTCTGGTACTCCTTCATATTACAGTGGTCTAGATCATTGCAAATTAAATGAAAGATTAGATGAAACCTCCTTGTTTGTATTTGCTCTACTCTTTAAGTGTGGCATATGGTTTTGTACAGGCTAGAAGTTATTTCAGTATCAGATTAAATACTCAAAATGTCAACAGCACATGAAAATTAAGCAAAAAGAAGCTTCACAAGATAAATGGAAAGCACAAACGATATCCGTAAGTGTAAGCATATAGCATTAGGCTATTTGTGTTAAAAAACATGTCAGAATCCATATAATTTTTCAATCTCTTTTAGAAATTTAATGGCCCCAGGGCATTGTTGCTCATGAATCACTTGCAACTCTGAAGAAGTTCATATTTCTTACCTGTTCCAACTGCTTTGTGCATGAATCATTAAAAGAATGAGCTAGTATGGATCTGCTAAGGCCTATGAATTCCTTTGTGGAAAAATGGGTCAAGAGAAATGGTGACAGAATTTAAGACCCAAGTGCAGACCCTGTCTACCCTGGCCCTCTGTGTTCTTGTTGGAGGAAGCCAGGGGTCCTTTGGAAGATGACTTGGGATCCCATCTGAGAGTCTCTCACAGTTTCAAACAATTTAGCATGTGCCTGTATGAAGAGAACTATACATGGCTTTAATGTAAGGAAGAGATAAGGAAGGTTTTCTCTTAGAGTGGACAGTATTTGGTAGTGTGGGACATGAGAATAACGCTGATGGTAAGCGCAGTAGGTTTCTGCACACAAGATGGAGTGTCTGCAAATCCTGTGCACCTTCTGGCTTGAGCTCTGTCCCACATTAAGAGTACAGCTTCCACCCTTCCGTGTGTCTGGGTTTTTTGTCAGCTTCAAGTGTGTTAGTCTCTCTGGGGCATGGGAAGCTTTTCCCCTTAGGTTAGTGCAGGTTGGAAACCTCACACCAACCAAAGCATCTCTATGTGTCTTGTCTATTGAGAAGATAGTTCAGAATGCCACTTTTCATCAGGTAACAAATTGCTGGCACAGTTTGGTCAGAAGGGAACCGGAACCTTAATAACCTTAATAACTAGAGCCACTAGAGCACAATAGCAATCAAGAAGGTGCTTAGGTGGGTTAGAACACTGGAGGAGGAATTGGGTAAAAAGCTTGAAGAGAAGGCTGTGCAGCCTCAACCGTGGTAGAGGGATTGATGACAATTCTCTCATCAAGAGAAACAATCAAAGAATATACCATGATCTGTGCTGTTTGAGGCAGTGCTGAACTAATGTTTTTGCTTAGGTAAACCATCTCTTGCATGGTGTCTTTCTTTCCTGATTCCTGTTTAACTACTCCGACTACCTTTTCTATAAAATAGTGTTCACTGAAGACTGAAATAGTTCAGCTGTGAAAATTGTCATGGAATTCTTTTTGATATTTGAAGTTTGGAGGAATGATTCTGAAGCTCCATCAGACATTTCAGACTCAGAAGTACCACAGCCAAGATACCAAGTTGTGGTGGAAACTATGGCTTCATAATTTACCAACAGCAGTTTTATGTTCAGTGTTCCTTATGTGTAGGTATGAATGTATATGAAAATGGGAGTTCAGGAATACCTGGGAAGTTATTTCCCCTAAACCTCAAATTTGCAAGCAGTTATTTAGGACTCTAAGAGGATGTGGTAATGTGTGAGTTAATCCATAGACCTTTAGTTTATGTGTCTTCTTCAGTGGAGACACGTTCTGAAGAAATGTGGTTCGATTCACCAGTAGAATGTAGTGGATATACTACATTCACATTCAGTCACTGAGCTGAGACATGCAGGATTTGGCATTATGTATGACAATATCTTATCAACCTTCTAATGCTCCACTATGCATATCAGCTTTTTAAGACTAGGCAAAAAAATATTATTTAAGTTGTAATTAGTCTGTCTTATGCTTAATGCATCAAACATTTCTACCGTTCCTCCTAAGAATGTGCATTACACTAAATCTCCATCTTGCAGCTAAGAAAAGGTGACAACAGTGATTAAAAACCTGAAAACATTTACATGTGTCAATCTAGTGAGAAACTTCAATGTTTTATTACATTAAAAAAAAAAGAATCTGAAATCCAGTTAAAAACCAAAGCAGAAAAACACTGAATGGGATACAAAAATGTTTCCTGTCTGCAAACAGCAAAGTGGCTGTCAACTGAAAAAAAATCAATATATTTGCTCGATAATTTCATTATTGATTCTTTAGTTTCATTTGTATGTATAAAATGTTATTGAAAATTCTTACAAATCTATGCAGAATCAAGACTTCATTGTTTGGATGAACATGAAAATGCTTACTTCATG
Source organism: Hirundo rustica (assembly GCF_015227805.2). NCBI lineage: Eukaryota > Metazoa > Chordata > Aves > Passeriformes > Hirundinidae > Hirundo > Hirundo rustica. The sequence goes on from NC_053458.1 coordinate 19,484,021, forward strand.
TTCTCATCAGTTTGATAGTAACCCTCCAGAGGTGCAAGCAGACTAAGAAACCTGGTCAATGTCTAATTACTGTACACTTGAAATGATTGTGAGGGCTTGGAGAGAGTGGGAAAGAAAACAATTTATTGTTGTGTGAAAGCAATAACCTGAAAATGAGATATGCCTGGTTTTGTGTTTATTGATGGCTCATCTTAACAGCCCCATAACCACAAAGGAAATAGGTTTCTTTTAAGGTACTATAGAGAAAGTACTATCTGAAGAGGGCTTATTGCTTCCTATCCTTCATGAAAAGATGTGGCTTTTAATGAAATATACATAAAAGTCATTTTAGATGTGTGACCTACATAATCACACTCATCCTGAGAGGCCAGGGTAGAAAATGTTTCTGTTCAGAATAATTAAACTCCCCCATTGTATTATTCTTCATTAATTCAAGATTCTTCTAAAAAATAGAGCTCCCACAACAGTTTTAGTAATCAGCTTTTCAGATTTATGAGCTATTTTTATGCTAGTATTGTTCTGTGAGACACGGCTGCTTGATCAATTGCCAGGTAACTGTTTCAGTCTTCTCCCAACACCCTACTAATCCAGCACATTAAATTATTTTTAATTGAGTAACTTCATTATTCAAAAAATCCCCTTTGTCATGATTCTGTAAACATTAACAGTATCTTATACAAACAATTATCTAAATGTAGTCAGGTTGCTTCCTTCATCCGCGTTTCTCTCTTGTGAAGAAAAAAAAGTTCCCAAGCAAAGAAGGAACATACTGGAAAAATTAAAGAAGCTTATTATCATTGAAATTATTCCCCGAAGTATAAGACCAGTTTTACTCAGAGGTCTAAATATAAGGCAGCTCTAAGAAAAAAATTTGAGAAGTGATTTCAGTATACTTTTATGTATAAAAAAACAGTTATTCTGCTTGTCTGCAAGGAAAGGGTCTACCTCAAGCCTTCATAAGTACACACAATGTACATAAATACATACAATGAGAATGCACAAATTAAGACTAAACAGAAGTGATTCCGGTAGTGTATTTTCAGGTTGAAATAAGAAAGAGATTAGAGGGACAGTTTGATTTAAAGCAGTATATTTTATGTTGCCCAAAATGATGGAATCATTGAAATGAATGTTTGTGAATTCTTTGTTGCATAGTTATGGGGTACCAGCTTCCTCCTTTTCAGCTGAAGAGTGGCTTTTTGAGTTCAAGTGCTCTTCCTGAAGCACTTTATTATTCCAGCAACAGTCACAAAAATGCTTCTCCTAAAAAACACCCCAAAGGAAATGAAAGGTGTGTCTGAAAGAATCAAGAGGGACTGAGAGGGAAGACCATGTAGCTGCCTTTTCCACAGCATCTTCTTTGTTCTCGTAATGACTCAGAAATGCTTGGCATTCATGACAGAAGAAATCTTTGCTCTCTGTAGTGAAAACTTTATATTTTACGAGTTCTTGTAAGAATCTTTCACATAACTATTCTTATTTTTACCAAGGGTGAGAAAAAGGTATTTACATCATTCAACGTATTTACTCAAAGTATATTCCTTTGATCAAAACTTAGGCCTCCAGTATCTTGCAGCAGATTAAACAATGTAGCTATAAAAGATACCTTGTTGGAGTCCAGGGTTCCTGGAACATCCCTTGAACTGCCCTGGAGGGTCTGAGATCCTGGCTGAGTGGGCTGAGTGGGCTGAGACCCCACTTTGACCTTAGTCCATGGGAAAAACTTCCAACACTTAGAGATTAATTAAAAGCAACAAAGATTTGAAATAAATAGCAGTTTAGTTTGTCACAGGGTGAAAATTTGTAGTTTTGGGTTTTTAGTATGGAGATAGATGACAGCAAGATGGAGGATTTGGGGTGGTATCTCATCTTCTTCTACTCCATGTTCTGCTGTGGCGGTGGCACAAAGACATTGGTAGAATGGGTTTGATGCAGAAATTTTGTGTTTAGAATAGGTAGTGATTTTTGGCACAAAACTGTAAATGTAGTACGTTTTAAGAGTTAATTGGACTAGAAACCTTTGAAAGACCCTGGAATTCTCTGGCTGGCATTCTTGCCAGCTGTGTTTTCCAGTGCGCTAAGTTAGATGTTAGCTGCGTGCGGACCTTGAAATAAGAAACTGAATAAACATCTCTAAAGATCAGAAATCTGCAAGTTCCATTCATCTTTTAACCTTGGTACATGACTTTGCTGAGAGAAAACACTCGACTCTCACAATACCTGAGCTGCCATTGTAGTTGATTTGTAGCTATACATGCTGCTGAGGGTCACTCATTATTAATCTCGTTTATTTTTCATCTAACAACAGCTCACATAAAAGACCTCATAGCATTGCTTTCTGTTCATGACCCATGCTCAACGCAATTAAGACAGAAGGAGTTTCTACCCAGACTTCAAGCAGACCAGTTGTATGATAGCTGATAGGTCAAATAAACCCCTCTCTTGATGGAAAGAGAAACCTGCACAGGACTTCAGTGAATGTGGTGTAACATCACTTTAAGGAATCTGCAGAGATGATTTAGAGCCTCTACAGTGAGTAATCAGAAGTTGGTGTGTATTAAAGGCAAACTTGTGGAAAGCAGCGTAAGGAATAACCGTCTGTGCTGATATGATTGTTTTTGTATAGTCCTTTGTGGGAGCCTTTTTAGATTGGACAGAAATATACATGAAATATGGAGGCTGGATGCTAAAACATGTACCTTAAGTGTGTAAAACTTCACCAAATACACCATTACTTGCTGAGATACCATTTTTTTTGCTAGTAGTGTTAAGTACACTTTTACTTTTTGTTGATGAATTTTCCTAAGAAAATACATCTGGTTTACAATCCAAGTAATTCCTGATTAGAGGCTCGATCTCCAGTTAATATTCAGTTGTTCTGAATTGATCTTGCAAAGGAGATTCACTTACCAGTAAATGGTTGCTAAACTGAATGCAGTAAGGTTTTTATTAACAAAGTAAAATGTGTTGTTTTGTGTAGTTTTTTTACCATTTTGTATTCAGGTTTTTAGTTTAAAACTTACTCATAATTTCTGTCTGTCAGCGTTGAAGCTTTTATTCTGAAGAGCCATGCTGCATGGTCTCTAGCTAAGCTCTCTGCCAAATGTCCGCAAGTGCATATTAAGGTGTTGAAAGGGCTTTTTTTGTTTGTTGATTAGAATGACCACAATTATACCTGAGAGGTCACCTGAAGGCTGCCGAGGAGCAAATAGCAACCGGAACATTGATTTAATTAAATATGAGCAAGTGCCGCAACCCATGTACTCTGCAAGTATTATGTTGCAAAATCTGAGTAAAGTTCTTTAGCTTGGATGCCATGGGGTTATCCAACTTGAAACCTGCCCATCATGACACCTGCTGATCTGACTGAAATTAATACTAGCTATTAATACTGTGGTACTGGTACTACTACTGCTACTAATGCTGGTATAAATGATTCCTCCTGCTGTTGGCTACTGATCATGCAGTTGTTTCTAAAATTCTACCTGCTAACAGAATTTATCCTGCTTCCATTTACTTTTGTCATTGGTGTTCTTTGGCATTTCTGATGCAACGTGTGGTAGAGTCTTTAAGACTTCTTTAATGCTTTGCTAATTTTGTCTTTCATGGAAAAAGTGAATGCCATATACATATATATGTGCCTGTTGAGCTTTTTTTCCTTCTCAGTTTTGCCTTTGTGCAGACTTGTACCACTTTCTTCATAAATTGTGTTTGCATAGAGTTGCATGTAGAGGTTGATGATAGAAAATTTCTCCAATTGTTGAAATTGCCTTAATTTCTTTATGTGATAAATGTAAGTTGTTTCTTTTTTTTTCAGTTCATCTTGTTTAAGGTGACTTGTAGTATGAAACCTGTAGTCCTTTGCATATCTTTTCTCTACAGGCAGTGCATTGATACAAAACAAGTTCTGTCTTTCTAACTGGATATCTAACACCACTCATTTAGAACAGTTAAAGACATGAAAAACAGCACGGGATTTGATTCATTGCCTGTTATGACCCATTCAGAAAAATATAATGAATGAGATTTTTTTTTCCTACAGTTTAATAGACTAGAAAAATAGTCCCAGTCTCTCCAAAAGTATGGTGTCATGTATGGTAGTGTGCCTGATTTTCTTTTCCAGGAAAGTTTTGTGTTTCTTACTCAGTGGTGTGAGTCATCATTTCTGTTGTCAGTGTATCCTTGAATGCAGGCTATTCCTATTTATACTGCAGTGCATGAATCCTGTCAATCACCCCTGCATTCTCAGTTCATTCCCCTGCTGTATCTCCTTGCCTTATGCTTTTTGTCCAGCTATTTCCCAGTTTCTCTCTCTGGCAGTTTCCAGTCACAGTGACTGACTGTGCTATCCATGCTTCAGTGTCTTCCTTCTCACTTGGCCTCTGATATACCAGACTTCTGGATGACAATACACAGTTGTCTCTGAACTGGAAAAATCATTGGACAACTACTAAGAGAAGAACTGAAAATGTTCTTTTTATTAAATCCTCCCTGTTCCTGTGGTTTTGTTGTTTTAGTTCTATGTTTCTTATGATTTCATTGTGAACTTAATTCTGTGTTGGTAATTGGTTTGTATATGCATCATCTATATTTACATTATGCATGTATATCTGCATTATATCTTTGTATATACGTATATAATTTAGATATCGACTGATCATCACAACTGGGAAAATTTTCTGGGGAGAAAATTGTTTCAAATTCCTGCTTTTCTCCTATCATAATTTGCAGTTACTGAAATATTTTTTGAATTTTGAAAGGAAAAAATCAAATTATTCATGTAACTTGGATAAAACAACAGAAGATGGACGGAATAAAACCATGCATCCCTGTTTTTAGTGTAGTCAGTCTCAAGTACAAGTTCTTTGTACTTGAGAGGAAGCCAGAACTAGAAGTAAGGGAGCGTCAGTTCCAGTGCTCACTATGGTGTACATTGGTACGGCTCGAGGACCAGTTTGAAAGACTCAAGGGATAGCTAACACTGCAGTAACAAAACTGCCTATGAGATCTCCAGTACTGTAGTAAAGATCAAAGGCTGTAACTCTAGTGTGCTACATGAATTAAATGTGAATACTAAATGAGTCTTGTAAGTACCTCAAAATACAGTAAATGAATTAAAAAGCTGGGAGAGGTATTCATGCTTTACTCTGTGTAGGATGATGAGGGGAAATTGTTGATCTGATGTGGAGAGGAAACCCAAATACCTTTGACTCTGAAATTGGCAAATAGCATGCAAATGGATGGCCTGAGAGTTATTAGTGAAAGCAGGAACGAGGCACCCTGGTTTTTCCTCCCTGGAGAGGTAGTGCCAATGCTTTGTGGCTCTTTGTTATAATTTATGCATTTTCTGGAAAATTGGAGTGTTGTGCTACTAACATTAATCCAAGCCTTTCAAGTTTTGTGTTTTACTGAAGAAGGGTTGGAATTCGTAGAAAGTAGATATTATGAAGAAGATGAAAGGCTAAGTATGGGTTTGACCTTGTATTTAAAAATCCAGGAATGATTGCTATTAGTTAGTTCTTAGGCTTTTTGAATCTTTTTGTTTGATGAAGCAATTTTATTCCTTCCCTTGTGTGCCTTTTTTAAGAATGTAGGGTAGGGTTTTATGTACATGAAGCCTATACTTTGTTTTACAATATTGATTTATTGTTAATTGGAGTAGAACCAACTCTGAAAACAGATATTTCCACATACTCTCCTGCTACCATTTATAAAATGAGGAAAAATTAGATTATAGAGAAGTGCACTTTTGGATTGGCCTTTTCAGGAACCAGAAGCCATGGACTACATTCTTATATTCATACTTCTCTTTCACAGACACTTCACTTGGTGCACATAAATCTTCCTGCTCCTTGTAGTAGAGGAGCAAAACTTGCCTAGTCTTATGTGGTTTTGCAGGTACTGGAAATGTGTTAGTCCATTTGGCGCTGAGCATTATGGTTTACACAGTTGATTTTTATTATCCAACAGTTCAAGAACTACTTATTTTATTCTTTCTCAGGATTTTAAAGAAAATTTTTCAAGTAATTGGTCTGATTTTTCCTGTCTTTGAGCATTGTTTTTGATATTTCTTTCACTCTGGAAATCTTCCACACCATTTGGAAGCTGATCACAAGGCTCAAAATTATGTGTCTTCCTATATTTAAATTCAAAAGCTATCAGCTTATATTATTGTGCTTAAAAGTTTATTTATTATAATAAGAAGCCATTCTTTTCCTTTTCTATCCCTTGTCTCCTCTTTTTGTCTCCTGCCTTCTTTCTGCTTTCATTAACAAGGACTGAAAGACTAGTACTCAAAGGCAAAATTGCATTTCTTCTATTTCCAGTTTAAATACATTCCATTTGCTTATGGAATTAATTTTAGACAAAAAAAAGTTCCCTTCTAATTAAGTTTTTATACATTTGTAGTGTAATACTGGTTTTCTTCAACCATCACAGAAGCTTTATGAAGCATTAGTACTGTATTTATCTTCATGTATTTATGGATGAAATAACATTAATTTCAAGCTCTGTCTTCCATTTGCAAAACAATTTCTCACTGTAAGCATTTGTTTCTTTTTCTCTGTGCACAGGCTTTAAAAAGCTTATGAAGTACAATTTATAGATGGAGTTCACTCTCTTGCATTGGAACTATGGATCTTTCGTCCTGTAGCAGGACAAAAGTAGTTTCAACACCAAAGGGGATAAAGCTACACTAAAAGATCAGTGAAGCTGGTAGCTGGCTGTTGAGGACAATTGTTGAGTATTTTGGGGTTTTAGGTTAGGATTCTGTGTCTGCTTTCCCTAGACACTATTATTTAATTTGTTTCCTGAGTCTGGGACCATGTGAGTGTTGGTTGACAGTATCAGTGAGGAAGGAGGAAAAGTCCCCAGACCAGTTTTCTGGAGTGAAGGCTGAGGAAACCTCTAGGCTCAGAGTATGACAGTGGCCAGATTATGCCCTCTAGACGCCCCCTTAAATGCCTGTGTAATTCTGAAGGCATAGACTTTTGGCTTTCTGAAGTTCTTCACTTGCTAGACAGTCTGGCAGTAATGCAATTGTCATACCTAGATATGAGGTAATTTAGCCTAAACCAGCTAAAGATTATTGAGAATCTAAAACTTTATGCCTTAGAAGGCGGTAATTTACAAACTGATCCTGAATCTATCTATCTATCTATCTGTCTGTCTGTCTGTCTGTCTGTCTCTCTGTCTATCTTTTTGAAATAATTTCTACTACCTGCACCTTCTAGCATTAGCTATAATGGAGTATGGAAGGTAGCTACCTGGTAAGAATTTTAATTAAAAAATGCCCATGTAACTTCACATTTTGCATAACAAAAGATTGCAGCAGCTGAGAACAGAAAACTGCTAATTCAAATACATATGTCACGATGGATATTTAACATATCTCTTCAATCTAAATGGAAGTACATTTTGTTATGCATTTCATGTCTTCCTTTTTCTGATTTTCACCTAGATGATTCTATTTTAAACAGTCACAATGAAGAGATTAGTAATGCCTGAATGTTATCTTAGCCTAAAAACAGTGCCAAAATGTAATCAAATGTTAATGTAGGTCAACATCATCCCATGAGTCAGCGCTGACATAGAGCACTCGATACTTATATGCTTTCAAGGTCAGCATGAATTTCTTCCTATTAATTTTATTTGTAATATTCAGTGAGGCACAGGTTTTACTCCTTTTATTTGAGGCAAGATTTCTCTTTTGATAACTACATTCAGACAGAGAGCATTCTGAGCTAGAGTATTTTTTCAGTTATATATGTGTTTAACCTTTCAAACCTGAATAAAACCACTTTATATCCACTCCTCTTTAGATATATATTTTTAAATCATATTCATCATTTTTATTTTCTCTGAGAGAATTTGAGAAGTGCAAAACAATAAAATGTCTCACAAAATAACAAAGCAGTGCAGGAGTGCATGCATTTATTGTTGTGTTCCTTATAAAATCTGTCCCACTCCCAGTGATGATTCCCCATATTGAACTCACAAAACAATTTTAACACATCGCTGTATTAAGGAATTATCTAATTCTACGTTTTAAAGCACACCTTGAACAAATTTTAGTTTATAATTAGTTAAACAAAAAAGCCAGTTCTGTTAAATGAATCAAAAGACTTGCATTCTTACTTCCAAACTGTTAATTAAACCCCAAATAGTGGAAACACCTGGAACAAACATAAAGGATTGTAAGGAATTAATTTTTGAGTAATTTTCCTGTGATTTCTTTGTGAAGAAAAAACCCAGGCCATTTGGTATTTTTGAATTCTTGTGCTTGAACATTCTGACTGAACATGAACATGCCATTAAATAGCAGATGTCAAAGTAAACAAATTCCAGAATGCTGTGAGAAATGTTTAAACATGGTTAAAATATCATCATCCTTTTCTATTTCCTATCAAATTATAGAATGTGGAGCACAAACACATAAAACCACTTGAAAAGACAGCTTGTCATACTTCTGAATGTATTTGGGAAAATAACACATTTCACTGAAATGCCATGGAAGATTAACAAATTAATTATGTATAAGCTGACCTCTTATATCCTTGGGCTCTCACTGCTATCTCATTTTCTCTCAATGCCACTCTGACACAAATTTAATTGGAGACAGAGTTCCTTATGCCAGTTTGACTTTGGGCTTTGTTGTTTTATTGTTGATGCCTTGCATGATGAGGTTTACCTTTAAGAGCAGGAAATATGCATTCTCTTCAATAGTTTTTCCTCTGCTTCAAATAAGACACCTAATTCTAAGAAATATGGAATGCAGAAACTGCTGAACTCCATGTTGGTATTAGGATTAAACAGAATTTCTTTGGAGAGTCCTCAAAAATAAAACAACAGCGTTCTGTAAATGGCATTAAGTACATTACATGCAAGAGACCTTTTTTAGAGAAGAGCTGATTAAAAAATAAATATATATATAATCTGCTCAACTGGTCCACTGCACACCTCCAGCTTTTTTGTGTGTTTTTCTTTAGTGTTTTAGGGGCCATTTAAAAATTAATCAAATGATGTAGTAAGAGAAAAGCATCAGTAAGCAAATCTCTGCATTTTCACCCCTGAAATTCTCACTTGCCTTTGCTTTTCATTATTTTATTCATTTATTCTCTCTAATTCTAATGACTTGCTATTCATAACATTGTCATTAAAATATCATTTGCACAGAAGCATAAACAGTGTCAAGAACAGGCTGCACAAGAAACAGCATAAACAATAGCAGAAACTTTTCGAAACCATATGTCCTTGAACTCTTTACTGCTTATGTGTTCTTCCTTCATGCTACTAGAGGTGTCCTGAGGCCACACTTGTCAGAACACTGAGGGGAGCCACGAGCAGCCACATCATGCAGCTGTAGAAAGGAGCACGAAGTGAGCCTGTTCTTCCACTTTCCTAACACTGTACCACTTTGAGTGAGTGCTTTTCTGTTGTACAATGAAGGAATGTACCCAGGAATTGAATAGAGGTGCTTCGAGGTCATAGTGGGCATGGGCAATAATTGCTGTTTTTTTCCAGAGACTTGCAGCATGTACCATGGGCCAAGTCTGGGGTCTAACTTTGTTCTCCAAGGAAACCCTTGTATGTTGTCAGTTGCACACACATTCTCCTTTTTCCCTTGTGTTAAATTTTCTGTTGGTTTAGAAGTAAGATAGCTGGTGTAAGGCAGCAGATATCCTATATCCTGCAGGCTTAACCCGACCTTTGGAGATTAAATTAACACACTTTTATCAGTAATAGTATTTTTTGTCTCTTTAAATTCCTTGGACCTTCTGGTCCCACAATATTACTGATGCTTTTCTGAAGCTATTCTGTAAACTGTTATGTAAAATCTCCACTTTATGCTAAGACATAAGGCAATAGCTGTGGGCAATAACAGCACAGATGCTTGGATATTGATGCTTGAATCCAGTGCTTTAGACTGCATTTTTGGGGGAGGTGTGAAGGGAGATAGAGGTGCCCTGGAGCATGCTAGAGAAATACTGGAGGATAAGGGTTGTTTGATGGGGAAGAGGGGTGCTGTACAGCACAGCCCCTCTGGGAATGGACCCTGAGGCTTATGTCATGGCTGCTGCTGTGGTGTGGAGGCATAAAGCAGAAGAGGCACTGCTGCACTCTGTTATGGAGTCAGTTGATGATTATAGTGCGAGCAGAGGATCAGAATTGAGTAAAAAGGTCTCTTACTGACAGGTTGAGACTGCTGTAAAAAAAGTCAGTATTTTCCTTCTAAATTCTAGAAATGCAGACTTGTAAACATTGGTGAGGTGAAAATTAGTTTCCAAACCTTCACCTTCAGTATTTTCACAGTTTATTTTGCAGCAATGTTTCTCTTATCTTCTCAGCTGCAAGTGAATGTAAGTATGAGCAAGTTAGGGAATAAGACATTGAAAGACTTCAGCAATGAGAGTATTTAAAATCTGATAAATCAGGCCACTTTGAGGCTTCAAAGAGAACCGTGCTAGAGTGACTTTTAGTAACAAGACATATTGCCAGTGCCTCATTTGTAAAATTTATTAATAACTGTCAGCACTTCAGAGCAGTCAAGTCTTATTAACAAGCTTATTTTAAATTAATGGTGGTGCCACAGAGCTGTACAGTTAATGCTGATGGATGTGGTCGTAGTCACTGAGATTGAGATATCAGGCTATAGAGCTCTTAGCTAAGAGGAGATGGAAACATGGTGGGTAAAGTCAGCCTTCTCTGTTTTTCCTCTCCCACTGTAGGTGTTTCAATATTCCTTGCCCATTTTGTTATTATGTCTTATACTTATCTGCTTTACAAAATGATTATACGTGATGACAGTGTATGTTTGTGTTAATTTAGAATACCTATGCCTGTATGCAAGAGAAGCAAATATTAATTATAACCTGCCCAATATATTTCTACGTTATGGGTTGAGCAGGCATCTACTCTTGCTACAGCAGCGTAGCATCTTTTTTGTCATTTATTTTCATAGCAAATGTAGTCTGTGATTTTCCTGCAGTCTAAGCTTTTCTTATGTAAAATTTTTAGGTACTTGCTTTGGGAAAAAATGGTACATATTGAGTTTATGTTAGTGTCTGGGAAGAGTGGAGATTGCCAAAGGATCCTCTCTAATACAGAGGGAAACACGTCATGGTCAGCCTATGTGGATTCCCTGGGTTCAAGCAGAAAAAGAGCTTCATTCCTGAAGGAAAAAATATTTCCCTCCTTTCTAGCTTCAAGGAGAGGCTGTTCAGATGAGCTGACTGGGAGGGACAAAAGGGAAAACTCAGGCCTTGAGAATCAGTTGGTGCTGCTAGCTTCTCACTAGTTTAAATTCTGGACCTTCTTGTTCACTATGTCAAAGGAATGGAATGGTCTTTTTGCCTTTCTCCATATTTCTTAGCTTTCATGATCTTGTTTAAGTGTGAAGTGTTTCATTTTTACACTCTATGGGCTTGTACTACTTAGTGCCTTATTCTACTGAAGCTTTGGACTGTGAGGGCTCTAATTTGGTGGTATGTGGCTTTCTCAGCATCTAAGATGATTTCACCATGAGCTGGTCATTTGGTGCCTGAATGCTAATGATTTACAGAGCAAAGAGCCTCTTTGCACCCTAGATGAAAAATAATAGAAACTGCTGTGTTATGGCAAGCAAAAACCCTGTCTGGATCAATAAAAAAGGGCTTCCTATGAAAAATTTTATGGATACCGAGATATAAAATTTAGGACCAAGTGCTTATTTAATCTCTGTGTATTTGTAATACAGATGTCTCAAAAGATCACCTCTAACTGAGTAATTTAATACTCTGAAAAAATACTCTGTTGTTTCCTTACTCCTTGTTTCATTTTATCTTTCTTGCAGGGTTCTGATTTAAGAAATAAAAAATACTAGCCTTATGCTCATCACTTGTTTTTCTTGTGTTGTATGCTGGCAAGATTGTAACTTGTGACTCTACTTGGTTGTTTCCAATTTCAGCATCTTTTTTTCCTTCAACATCTCCATTTACAAACATGTAAAAATATTTACATAGAAATATATAGTAAAGACACTGAAAAGGCAAAGAAGTAGGAATTTTTTATTTCAGCTTAGACTTTTTTATAAGTATCCAATTGAAAGCTTCTTTAAAACATGGAGTGTTCTGAACTCTGTCAAAATTTAAAATGAGATCATTTCATATTCCTTTGCTTGACAATTGCTAAATGAGATCTGGAGCAAGCACAGCTTTGATATCACCTTCAGACACAAATTTTGTGTCTAAGCACAGCAGATACATTTTTAGCTCTTCACCTCAGCACTTTCTATGACTAATCCCTGTAGCATTATCTTTTTTTCGTTTTTAGTTTCCTTACCTGCCCCTATAATTATTGGCCATTTTTCTGTTTTTCAGTTGGGCTACTTTATGTTATGCTTTTTAATACTGTGCTTTGAATAGCAAAAAGTTTGGTACTTTTTTCTAGTAATTGTGGTTTTTATTTTTAAATTTATGCTTATTTTAGCCAAAATACCCCCTGACCAGCCAACCAAAAGATTAAAAAGACAAACTTAGACAAAATTATGGAGATGCAACAAATTCCCTATTGTTTTACCTGGATAACATATTCTTCAGTACTACAAATACCATGAAATTACAAAGGAAAATTTTCTTTCATGGCTTTCAGTTTCTCATTTTTGGGGGAAAGTTTCTCCACCAGAACACTTGGTAGCCACTTGCCAGTTAAAACCAGTTAGTTTTCAGTCAGTGACAGTCATATGGAGTAGATTATAGCTTCTTACAACCATGGAATGATGTGTGTTGGGAGGAACCTTAAAAATCTGTGGGCAGAAACACCTCCCACTGGACCAGGCTGCTCCAAGCCCCATCCAGCCAAGCTTTGAGCACTTCCAGGGATGCGACATCCACAGCATGTCTGGGCAACCAGACATGGCCAGTGCCTCACCACGCTCCCAGGGAAGAATTTCTTTCTAAAGTCTAATCCAAACATACTCCCTCTCAGTTTAAAGCCGATCCCCTTTGTCCTAGCACTGCATGTCCTTGTAGATGTTTAGAACTTTCTGCTTGTCCAAATAGCATGACCTCAGGTAATCCTACTGCGAGACAGTAAGGGAACACATCCCTGTGAGCTCATTGCTTGCCTGACAGTGAGCTTTATTGCAGGCAAATCTGGCTGAATAATACTGTTTCTTTCCCCAGGCTAATATGTCAAGGTGTAGAACCAGCTCATTTTGTTCAAACACACCAGGCATTTTCATTGTGTTCTGATTGTGAATTTCCATACTTTCATCTGACTATATGTTTCTTCAAGTTTGTACAGTCTTCGAGAGAAAGAGAATTTTAGCAAAAGGTGAAATATGTTAAATATGAAATATGTCATAAAGGTGAAATATGTTAAATATGAATGATAAATATTTTTCTTACTCCCAAGGGCTCACTCCTGTTACTAGAGTGGTCTGCTCGCTTAAGAACCTTTTACGATTACAGCTTTGTGCCTTTTAGAGAAATGATGGTTAGTAAGGAAGATGAGTTGTTAAATGCTCTAAGACAGCAGGTAATTTAGGGTGATAACCAACAGAGTTACACGGACAAATGTGTTGGCTTATGCTACACTATTTCTGACAAGTGTATTTCTCACTTGTGTTATACCTAACCATGTTTATTGATGGTTGTGTTGTTTTTTGTTTATTTTAGAATATTGCAACACTGTCACTGGAGTTGATATATTTTAAAATATTTTTTGTAAATGAGCTTCTGTAGTTGCAAATATTAAAATTTTATAGAATTGAAGAGGCCAGTCATAGTAAACAGTGCTGCATTTAATTGCTTTTTATGGAGAATCTTATTTAAGTGAAATGCTTATTTAGACTTCTGGTTGGACTAAAGTTTGAATCCTAGAAAATCAAAGCTGCTTTTGTTATTCTAACTAGAAATTTGCCTAACCGTTGGAAATCTTAGGCAATTGGTTCTTTTGGTAGGATTCCCTCACTCTGAAACAAGCAAGATCAGGTCATCCTCTCACACCTAAGTATTTTCCATATGAGTCCAAATTGAGATGTGATGGCAAATAAAGAAAATTGTATTCCTTGGTACTTGTGGCAGAAAGTGAGTCTTGAAAGAAATTGGGAGAGGCAGATTAGAATTCTCTTGAACTTGGGAAGATAATAGAAAACACTTTGGTGATCCCAGAGAAGAATATGCATAAATCTAAACTGATAGGAGACTAAGAAAAGAGTGCTTGAGGTTAGAAGAAGCCTGTCAGGGAGAAGGTCTATAACAACATGTATTGAATCAATGTAACTGAGGCTGACACAGCACACTGCAAGTCAGATATTTTGGGGAGTACCATATTCTACCAAACTCTAGTTAAGCTCCAGATGTATCCTTCTGTGCATTTCTTTTTCATTGCAGACAGTTTAGATATTTACAGTTGAATATAACCACTGTGTAATACTCTGTCTCATCTTTTTTCTGTACTTCTCTACTATCAATCCAGTTGTTTTCTGTACTTCTCTACTATCAGTCCTTTCTAGGCTGTCTTTATCAGGTCAGCAGATCTTGTCCTGCAATGATTTCCTTTCCTTCATCTCCTAATTTGCTTAGAGAGTTGAGAGTTCCTTAGAAAGATATCATGTCAGAACCTTGAAATCCTTGTCTGTTCACAGTAAATGAAAAATTGTGTAATAATTGAATTTAAAAATATGCATAATATATGTGCATATATTGTGAACCTCTATTGTGCCCCCAGCAGGAATATTCACAAGGAAGGTGAAAATAGAAGCCTTTTAATAGGTTTTAGTTATGGCCATATGTTTCCAATAGATGTAAGAAAGGCTACTTCAAATTTAATATTTTCAAAATTCAAAAGTCTATGGCACATGTTTACCATCAGGCAGTAGAAATAGATTGTTCTCTAGAGAACTGGCAACATAAAAATCATTTGTTCTTGTTCATATGGTGTGTTATGAAGAAGGGATTGTGGGAGATGATAAGAATCATAGTCCATCTCCTTGCCGTAAAAAGAATTTTACACTGAGAAAATATTGAGTCAGCTGCATGTTGTGTGAGGGGCTCTGGTTTTGCACTCTGCAGCCAGAGCCATTGACTGCAGCAAATCACTGACCATTTTAAAGATCTACAAATCAATGTCAGAGCCTATAATTCATCGCAGTCTCCTAAAAGGGAGCTGACAATTTGTTTTGAAAGGAGTTTTCTCCTCCAAGGTGGCATGGGGGTAATGCTAATGCAAGGAATTGCTGGGTCAGACTGACAGTCAAGCCTGGAAGGGTCATACAGATTTCTAATGGCTAAATGCCTTATTCATAAGAAAGTCTGAATCTTATTTTCATGCATTTAGGAAATGTAGGTCAAAAGCCTAATCCCTGGTACAATGCCATGGCCTTCGGCTGGATTTATATTGAGAATGAGTTTGCTTCCCACAAACTTTCTCACTTTGTTTTAACATTCATTTTAACTATGAATGAATCATGCTTTATACATGTTTAATAATCATCCTGGAAGGGCCTCAATGTTCCAACTTATTTATTAATTTTCAGAAAAATTGGCCAATATTTCTTCTTCCTCAGAAGGCAATTTCATGTTTTCCCAATATGCGGTGCTAAACAAGAGGATGTTTCAACTGGAATGCTGCAGTGAAAATGTTCCTAACACAAATGTTATAAATTTAAAAAAGAAGGATGGATTTATGGCAGCAAGTCAAACAATGCTGCTTTTGGTTCAAGTACCTGCTATGATTTTAATAAAAGTATCATAAATAAGGAACTTAAAATGTAGGGTAAATGAGAGCTTGTCACATTATTCTGGGTTATCATTTAGGTAAGTTTTAATGTTGCTAAATGACCTTTAGACAAGAAAGATCAAAATGACTGTGTTTTTAAATAACTTTTCATTCTTTTCTGTTAAGGTGTCACTTTGTAAATAACATTGTGCTTAGTTTTTATATTTCGGTTCTCATTAGTAGGTGAGAAAGAAGAAGGTAAGTATTATAGGTTTCCTCACTTTCTCTGTGAGAAAAACTATGGTTTTCTTTATGTGACTCATCAGCAGAATGGAGACAAATACAAAAGTCTGTGAAGTTGCCTCTAGTACACAATCCAGCAAACCACTTTTAAATTAAGTTCTTTAGGTTCTTAACATGATTCAATTCAGTTATGAAATTCTCTTTAATATTCAGGAAGAAACCTGCAGGCTATCCTTCAGATGCACTTATGCAACAGCTGCTGGAACACATAAACACCTTTTATATTGCTTGATGTAAAGGCTCAGCACTCTTCATGATCTCTTCTCATAATCCATGCCATAGGAAATGAAGTCAGCTGCTTTGTGATTTGCAGATGATTCATTTAACTACTTCAACACTATTTTAAGTGTTACTCTCTCGCTTCATAGTGTCTTCCTTTGGATTGGTGGCTATGGTATAAACTCCTGTAGAAAATCCAAGCATATAAATACAACCGTGGTCTGAGTGTAATTTGGTCTGCTTTAAACCATGCAAAAATTAGACCAGAAAATTCATATTTTTGATTAATTAACTTATAGGTTAAATTCACTGGAGGCAGTTTCTGATCTCAGTTGTGCTTATTCTAGGCGACTCTAGCCTTTACTATGTAGCTCTCATTTCTCATCAGTGTGAGGAAGGAAACTTGTTCATAGAATAGTGTGGTTTGTATTTATCTTCAAACTTCATCACTTGCATTTCTTTCTTCAATGAATACAAATTGTATTTTTCCATTTAATGTGTTTGAAGTCTGATTTTTGTAATAGTTTTTTTGGTTTGGAATTCAGCACTACTATTAACAAGCAGTGAACCAGAAAGCCTTCCTATAAGCTTAGGAAACTAATAAATGAAAGTAAGTGTAAATCTCTTGTGATGTTCTTCAGTGCCAGTGTATAAGAAAGTGAATGGCTGATTCTTTGCCATCTAATCAGTAAATCACATTTGCAGAAGTTACAGCAGTTTCAAAAGAAACATTTTACTGAATTTTCTGGGTATTCAAATAAGGGATGGAAATAAAACTTACAGACCAGTGAGGTCACACTTCCTTTGTGTACAGCACAGGAAAACTGAACCTGGACTAATACCTTCTGTTTCGGGCAGCAGTGATGCAGGAACATGAAGATTAATTGTAAAAAATTCATGGGAAAGCAAAAATATTTAAAGTTGAACTATATATATACTTTAAAACTGTGTAAGAACTATATATGTAGCTAAGATACTACTTGCTGAAAGATAATAAAGACATTCTAGCTAACATTTTGAGTGAGAAAATATAATGTTGGGAATGGTCTAGGCAGTGGGAGGCATTGGCATAAGTCAGCAGCAGCACTGATGTTACAAGAGGCAATATAGATCCATTAGAGAAGTGAAACTTTTGACATAAAGCACAGGGAGTTAACTGCAGGTTGTTGTGACTGCCTCCTGCTGCAAAAAGTGACTGTGCAACTCAGATTGACCCAAAATAGCTGTCAGAGGAGAATGGTGACCATTAGTGCATGATACCCAGACTCTTGAGTTTGTCTGATGTTCTGAGCAGGACAGAGAAGCTTCTTGGAGCTGAAAGTCTGGATTTTTTTGACAAGTCATGCTGTGCCTGTGAAAGACACCATATTTATCATATAGCTGTGTTCTTCTTCAGGATTCAAGTCAATTAACTTGGTCAGAACTGTCAGGGAATGAGAAAAATAGCTTCCATAAGTTATAGGGAAAATAGGAAATTTTCACAGATAACAGCATTTATCTGAGGGAACCACTTAAAGCCATTGTAAGGCACTTGTGGTGCAGGAGAAGCTGCTTGCATAAATCAAGCTTCAAAAGAATTGAAGAGACATTCAGCTCTCAACTGTCTAGCTATGGTAGACAATTCCAGGTGTATGGACAGTTTATTTGCTTGAGAGCATGACTACAGGGATTTGTTTATATGTCTTTGCCCAGCTGTGGGCTGTGACTTGTGCAGTAGGTCTGCACATGAGAAAGGGATAAATAGTGTCCGAATTAAAAATAAGTCCATACATCTCTATATTATTTACGTACAGTCCAAACTGACACTGAAATCAAATATACTTGTTAAATTTCGAGACTCCCAAATTGACCAAAACCACTCAGATTTCAAAATCAGTTGAAAAAAGGTCAGACATAATTGTGTGTAGTGTCAGTGTTCTTCTTTTAAATGTGTGATGGTAAACTGCTTTTCTCCTAGATTTAGGAATTATGTGTAATCAATGTGTTAGGAGATGTAACTGGACTTTACCTTGAGCAGTGGAGTCAATTATGAATGGCTGCATTCCTTCCTTACATATATCAGACCACTGTGCAGTTGTGCACTGTGTAAGAAGTGGAGTCAGGACCTGTCAGCGGCATTTTCCCTTGCTCAGTTTTCTGCAGTGTGATGCTGAACTAGGAGTAATATTTCCACTATTTATATACTCCTAAGGCTTCCACTTTCTTCAGTCATGGAGCAGTAGCCATGACAGTCTGTGTATAAGGCAGAAGTTTTATGCAGAGAAATACAAAAAGAAAATTACTTTTTGGCCCTAGTACTAATACTGAACAAGCAGGACAATCTTTTGAATGCTTAAGATTTTGTTCATGAAATTGTGAGCTAGGTTGACTAGAAGTTAATAGGCTACCGTTGAACTTGGAATAAAATAGTACTTAGTTCTATGAAAACATGCTTTAAGGTACCTTGCGCTCAAATTACTTTGATTAAAGGCATCTCTTAGCCATTAGTACTAAATTATCTTTGATTTGAGGGTCTAATGTGGTTAATGATTGCTTACAGAGGCCATCTAATTACTATGGAACTTTCAGTTCTTTATAGCGAGTAGACAGTTCTTCTTTTGCTCTCTGTTGTAGCATACGTTGATTGCTCCTACATGGTTCAGTCATCAGATGGAGTTTTATAATGACTTTTTAGTTAGAACTGTATAGCAGGATAAGTGTTATGTCTGTGATAAGTGTTCCGTGAATAGCATCACATTATTGACACCTGCTTTTTTAGCTGGGTCAGTCACTACAGCACATAGACAAAAATAGCCACTGCAGTTGAATTATTCTGTCTGTTTTTCTTTAAGACAGCAGCTGTGGTGCATGTTTGAATTGCCATACTTCACTCACGTGGCTATGGAATGTAATGGATAGGTGCACTGCAGTTATGAACAGACGAGGGAAAGACTTGCCAGCTCTGGGGATTATCTATAAGGTAATAGTGCCCCTGATAATAGTCATGGATGTTTACAGTGCTCTAAAGCAGCCAGTGGCCAGTACTAGCTTCATAGGCAGGAATCTTTCCAGGGAGTTGAAAGTGGCAGGCTCTCTGAATTAAGTTTAAAGTAAGAATCTGAACTTTGTTTTCCATTAAACCCGTGATTTGTTTCATAGTTTATATTAAGGCATGTGCTTAGATGCTTTTCTCTCTGATAGGTGGTGTTCATGAGAGCAGAATTCTAAATTTCAGGAATTACAAGAACCTTAGGCATCTCACTTCTTGAGTATGTCATAGAATTATGGGATAGTTTGTGTTTGAAAGGATCCCAAAGATCACCTAGTTCCAGCCCCCTGCCATGGGCAGGGATGTGTCCCACTAGACCAAGTCACTCAAATCCCATCCGCCCTGGCCTCGAACACTGTCATGGATGGGCCATGCACAACTTCTCTGGATAACCTATTAACAGTGCCTCACCACGCCTACAGTGAGAGATTTCTTCCTAATATCTAATGCAAATCTGCCTTCTTTCAGTTTGAAGCAATTCCAGGTCATGTGATCTGGTTTCTAAGCCATTTAATTTCTTAACCACTTGGCTAACTAGGATGACCAGGGGTGTTTTCAATGTAAAACATTGGTTTTGTCATCTCTATTTCTTTAAAAAATAAAGAATTGTAAAAAAATGACTTTCTAGATATTGCTCTTTCTCCTGGGCATATTCCTTTTGGATATAAAAGTATGCTTTTGTAGCTGACTAAACCAAAATAATAATTAAAAAAAAAAAAAACCTTACTGGAAGAAGAGCAGAGGAGCAAATGCAATATCCAAAATGGTGTACACTCAGGTTTATTGCTTATAGAGATACTTGTCAAGATTTTATATTCCAATCTCAAAGTTTTATAAGGGGTAAGTGTAGCAAGCTAGTAGAAAAATACCAGATCCATAAATCATTTATATTCTTATTTTAGTAAACCCATCTGGGACAAACAGATTCATGCTAATATATTTAGAAAGCAAGCTGAATAAAAAACGCCATCTTCAGAGTACAACTGAAAATACTGTGCTACAGATCATTATTACAGAACAGAATGGTTGCATAAACAGTAAATTGTAGGTTTATGTGGGTGAGATATTATGTGTTAAACTCCACACTTTTAAGATAGTTTTAATCTTATGCCACCTTGCTTTTCCACCAGCAGAGCTGAAGTCCATCTTGGTGGCTCTGGTGATGTCAGGTTATGCCAGCAGAAGTTTTGCTTTGACAGAAAGTTGGGCACTGTTTATATATTGAACTTTAAATGATTTACTCTGTGCCTATTAATGTGATAATGAAAGCCACCATTCTATGGGCAAGCAGTTATCAAATGATAAAGAAATAAAGCCAGGAATAAGTACTGATTGCTTTTGTTGAAGGTTGTATTTTTCTAATTTAATTTTTTAAAAATATAATACTTGTAACCTCTGTTTAGGGGGGATTATAATTACACCATATGTGTGTTAGCTTTTCCAGATAGTTTTCTTTAATAGATATGTAAAAGTCACATCTTGAAGAAATATTTGGAATACTAAATCCAAGCAGAGCATTTTGATACAGCAAATGCAAACACACGGGGCTAGGAGGGGGAAGCAGAAGTCTTGATCTAGAAAAAGGGTCCAAATTTGGATTCTTGAGACAGAAAAGGGCCATAAAGTTTTAGTGCAGTGTAGGTGAGAAATTTTAATTTAAGAAAGCATTTTTCAGGTAAATGAAAGACCTATTATGATTTGATATTTTTCTGTGTAAATAGCGACTTTAATACAAATTGTATATATTTAATTAAACATGCTTTTGAATAAAATTGTAGACACAGTTTATTAATAAAAAATCATATTATGCTAATTTGTATCTGCTAGGTATTCACTATTTCCCATGCAAATATTAAGTATTAATTTAGAACTTGAACAATACTGAATTTCAGTGTTTAAGTGATGACAACCTATTACAGGAATTAGAGGGTACACCTAGCAATTTTAATCTTGTTCCAGCAAGATGTATGGAAGTATTTTGTGGCAAGTGATATTGTATTGCTAATGATTTCCAGAGTTCCTTTATTCATCTGAACAGTAAAGTATACAAAGGGCAGTTTTGATGATGGGGTATGATTCATTGTAATTTAAGACATTACTGTTTCTCTGCTCTCTGAATTTCTTTGCATTGTGAAACTTATGTTGAGGGCTCTCCCTCTGCTTCTCAGCTCCCGTAGGATGTCAGTGTTATAACTTAAGGAAAGTTCTAGCACTACCTCACACTGGACTTCAACAACTCTAGTATGAAACATTTTCACTGCAGGGTTTCTGTGAATTATTATCAAAGTAGAAAAATAGACACTATATCATTAAGTTCAAAGTCTGAAAAATATTTGGTTTTTTAAGACTACCTTTTAAGAGCAGAATTCATGCTAGTCAAACAGTTATTTTACAGCAAATTAACAATGATGAATAATTACATTTGCTATGGAGCTCCTGTAGTAAAGTGTATCCAGCAAGGCAAAAAAACACCAAAAACCCACAGTAAGAGCAGGAGAAGCAATTATGAGGCTAACAAGACTGGTTGGTTGAAACAGTGCTTGCAGGTACTTGAAGTCTTTCAGGATTTGGCTGCACATAGCCAAAATTAAAGAAATGCCTGAACTAAATAATATCTTAGGCCCAGCTGTGTCAAAACCATAAGGGAAGTGATCAGTTATACTTGAGGTTTGTGAGACCCAGTACAACTGCACTGAGGAGTGAGCTGCAATTGATTGTAGACTAGAAAGCTGTAGTTACAAAGATGCCTTCAAAGATGGATTTTTTTAAAAATTGCAGTGTTAATTCTTCCTGAAAAAAAGAAAAACTCTGGCTTCAATTCCTAAATCACTTGGAAAATTCTTAAAATTCAAACTTTCCTGTTCTAATACAATGAGCAGTTATAGAAAGTTGTTTTTCTGAGAGTCATTACATCTCCAGTTTTATTTAATTGGTGGAAAAAGTGATATTAACTGACCTCTCATTCAGTGCCATAACAGCTTTTAAAGCCATTAGAATTGTTTAAGTTTAGTCAGGAATGTAAAGGATTTTGAAACTTTTGATGCACTTCTTGTGGATTATGCATGCAGCAATTTATAAGTGCCATGAGTGCTTCAAACTTGCTTGTGCAATTTTAAAATTTTTAAATTATTACTGCTTACTCTTGTCAGGCTATTTACAATATTTTTGATTCTCATTTATTTATTCCTTCTGCAGCAACTTAGTGTAGGTAGTAAAAAGTGTGTTTCAGTAGGAGAAGGTAAAAACACACCACAGCCTCTACTATAAATTGAAAACTTTAGCATGTCTACAGCATTCTCACAATGACATCCCAGAAGTGGAGACAAAACCTTTCCCATCTAAATTAAGGAAGAATTGAATAGATAATGTAGTCTCAAGAGTACAGCCCATATGTATGTGTATGTATAATCCTTTGATTACAATACATATAAGAAAGCTAAATGCAACTTTAGGACATTGATTATTTTACCTTTGGGCTGTATTGGCTCTTTACTACCTTAGTGGTAATCCTCACATGAGAGATTTTTTCTCTTGCTGTCTGAGCAGTGCTTGAAATTTCAAGGTTGAATATACTAAATGAAAAATTAAGATGATACCTTAATGTGCTGTCAGTAGAGAAGCATCAGCGCCAGCACAAAACATAGATCCCAGGTGGAAAAAGACTTGAGGCTTTGTGGGTATTTTCCATGCTTCATCGTGCTAAAAGAAAGCACTTTTTCAGTCTAAGTCTAGTCCCATGTATGTGACATGCCCCAGAGTTGTTGCCTGAGACCTTTGTAAGATTAATCACTGTAAGTTGAAGTCTGGGGACACTTCTGACAACCTGGACTATGACAGAGGCAATATGAAGACAGCATCTTTAAAAATGTACCATAAACCTTAGTGGGTCACATGTTGCGGGAAGGAAAAGAAGGGATTATTTTAAGAAGTAATTTTAATAGAATGGTTAACCTTTATTAAGTGCATATAAGAGTAAATAATTTGATTTAGTAAGAGTCCGTGGAAAATACTTTCTTTTCTCTGTGGATACTAGCTTTAAGATTTGTCTGGGAGAGTTAAACTGATAAATAATACAAAAATAAATATAAGTGCATATTGGTTTTCAGAGTGTTTGGAATTGATCAACGTTCTGTTCAAACTAAAACATTGAATTGTTTAATTTAGTGTTATTTTATTTTGTGCTTTGCACATCTGCGACTTGAATTTCACTTGAAATTACTTGAGAATGTGGCTCAGTGAAGGCATTGAAGATGTCCTTGTTACTTACTTCTGGAAGGGTCTGGAGACATTCTAAGACACCAGTAATCCTAAATTCCTGCATTAAGATTAATTCTTTTGTCTACACCTTTAAGACCATCAGAAATTACAGTAGTTGAAAGCAGTGTGTAGAACTGGACTCTTCAGAGCTACAAATAAAGCTAAGGCCTTGATACTTGTTACTTTTTGGGTTTTTTTTTCTGGTAGAAAATGTGATAGTTTCTCTACATTGATCTAAAGCATCTGATGTTATTGGTGGATGAATAAGTGTTTTTGTGTCAGCTTTTGACAGAAATGTAATGGACAGACATGCTCACACAAGAGCCTAATGATCCTGCTCTCTGTGGTTCCAGATGAACATAGTCCATAACAGAAAAAACCCACAATTGCTTAGTAGAAATAGATTTGTGTATTTCTGGAATTTGACACAAAGCACCATCAGCTGAACTTCTCTTTTTAAATCCTTTCCAATAGAAATTTACAGTTTTTATTTAGGAGGAAATGGGCCATGGCTCTGTTTATATCTGAAGTCTGCATTACATTTGTTCCCTTATAAATGAGTGCTGATAGAACTTAGCCAAAATGGTAAATGCTGGCCAATACTGTTTAGACTAACTGTATAAATTAGAGCTTGAGGGCTCTCAGCGTCCACAAGACATGTAATTAACCACTCAGCAGCCTCCTACCACCACTTACTCAGTTTTTACATACCATAGTTAATTGCCATGGCTCGTATTGGAACATGTGCCCAGGAGCCCTTCCCAGTGTGGAGTTGCACAGGGTGCTGCAGGTACTCCTACTGCGGTAGATGCTGGTAGCCCCTGCTGACCAGCAGAGAGGAGGCACTGCCACACCACGGGGTGAGCAAGCTCAGAAGTGTGCAGGGTTTGTCTCAGCTTCCAGGCCAAACTGCTGGGACAGATACAACATGGGTGAGGCATTTTTCCAACAAGCAAAGTGGCTGCTGGGAGGAAGGAAATGCTTTGATAACAAAATAAAAACAGAATGGAATGAGTGGTAGAGTGGCAATGAAAGAGAATGAAAAGGAGAAAAGGAGTTCAGAACCGCCACTTACAAAACATGGAGTGACAGAACCAAGACATAATCCCAGGGACTCTTAGAGGGTCTGCTGCTGTTGTTGGGCTGTTTATGCACCTGTTATTTTCAAATTACCTTTACTTCCCCAACAGGAAGATCTACTGTCCCTGAAGTAAAGGAAGGATTTTCCTTCCTCTTTTCGCTTTTTTGCTACTCAGAATTTTTCATACTAAAACTGAATTAATGGTAAGTTACCTGATGAAATTTTACTCTGCATTTTACCAGTATCAATCAGATGTTAATGACTTCAGCTTGCCTTCCTGTTTTGTTTTTTTTTTTTTTTTCTGTTTGAATGTACCCAGAACAAATTTTCTAAACAAAGTTTAGCCCAGTTGGTTCCTAAGAGTCGAGCTTTGAATTGCTTTCTGGGGATACAATAAATTCCTGTGTTCATGCTACCAGTTACACTGTGGATAAAATTACAGCAGATGGGCCTCCAATGAGGTGTCAAAAAGTGATGTGTTGTGATTTTAATGATGGAAAATAGCAGAATGTGAAAAACAATGTACGATATTTGATCAATTTATCTCTTATTTTAACTGCCACAGTCTGGAATTCAATAAAACTGCACCAAATAATTTCATGGGCGCCAGACACAATGGTAATTTTATTTTTACTTTCTAAGATGTGAACTTACTAAGTACATCACACAACAATGGAAAATTTTGTAAAAAGGACAAGTCATAATGCTCAGGTAACAATCAAAACATATGCCATTCTCGACACTGTTCACATTATGTGTGAATTCATGGTCAACTTCAGAGAAAACGTTGCAGTTCACGAGAGGGAACTGTAAAATGTTTCATCAGAGAGATGGGGAAATTACACTGACCTCTCCCATTGCGAAAGCTCAGTAAAAGATGTGTATATAGTTTGACAGGAAAGGGACAATTCATGGATAGAAGAGTCTGAGCATTAGCCAGTGTAGTCTGGCACAAACGCAGAACTACTACCAGGCAGGCACCAGACCAAACTAGGAGGACAGGCATTTTATCATCTTTATGTCATTGTTTATCCACTTTCTTTTCTGCTTCTGAAAGGGAGAGGAGTAGCAAAGGAGATGATATCCTGTCCTGTGGAGGAATTAGAGGTAGCAGATGCACAGCATATTGTGAACCATTGTCTAGACTGGCTAGAAAGTCAAGGGGAGTCATTTAATTTTTGTCCTGCATAAACCCATTCTTTGCCTGTTTTGTATTAGTCACCGGGTATTTCAAAAGGTAACAGGAATGTCAGATGAGTTAACCTTCATTGCTCAGATGATGTACCGAGTTTCAGGAGCAAAGAATTGGCCTCTTTTCTGCTCCATTAGCTCCATTGGTATCACAAGGACGGTGTAATTATTTACTCTGCTCAGTGGGAAAGATCAGCTATCCTCCATTCAGTGCTTCCTCTGCTTCATGTCTGTAAGCAACAGGAACCTATCATTAGGAATACTTTAACATTATGAATATACTAGACAGACATGAGACTGCCCAGAGACTAACAATGTAGTATCTAATAATTTTATCTAGATTCAGTTTTTTTCCCAGACTGAGACTGGCTCCTTGGTAAACCCATACAGTTGTATGTTGTAGAGCATTTCATTGCGGTGAAATGGTTTGCAAACATCTTCTTAATTCCTACTGCATTAATAAATTAGTGCTATAGTATGTAGAGCTTTAAGTGCTAACTGCTGGATCTAATCTTTAAGTTTAATTATGAAAGGATAGTACAGCTTGTGTGCAACCCCTTTTCACCCTTCAGTTATACAGAACCCCCTGTCTAGCCAATCATTAAAAAGACATTTGGGATCTTCATGGTAGTCTTCAGATGATGAAATGGAAGATGCTGTAAAATATTTCTACTCATATGTGGAATAGGTGTTTCATTCAATACATGAAAAACAGCCTGGTGGGAGAGAGGAAGCAGCTGGTTTGGTGGTTGGTTTTTTTTTTTTTTTTTGGTTGTTGTTGTGTTTTTGTTTGTTTTTGTGTTTGTTTGTTTGTTTGTTTCCTTTTTCTTTTTTAAGAATAAAGCTTTAAACCTTTTTCTTGTTTGTGTTCCATGTATTCAGCATTGCAATGGAACTTTAGAGTCTGAGCAGTCTTTTCTGTTTAGGAGCAATGCAAAATGGTGCTCTGATGTCACTGTCATCCATGGTTCCATGCCCTTTTTTACTGAGCCTGCAGTGCTTTCCTTGGTGAGATGTAATAAAGTGGTGGTATGATTCCAAAATGCAGAATCCATTATGCTGATTTCACATGAAGAAGCTATTTCTGAAACTCTAAATCAGTCTGCTTAAAAGGCTTTGCAGCAAGCATCTTTGGTATGACAGGTATTCCTGTAGAATTTTCAAGTATTTCCTTCACTTGTTTCTCATATTCCTACAGGCTACACCCTTCTGAGGCTATTTACCTCCCCGTAATATTCTGAATATTCCTCTTTTGAATATTGTTTTCTCTATAGCTGGAATGTGGTAGCACTCTAATTTTGCCTTTTGAATTTTGTGCTAATGTTTGTTATTTTATAGGTAATGAGAGGATGTAGTCCATCCTTCTTAGCTCAATGAAATGTACATATTTTATAGAAAATGCATCTACTGAGTAAGAAATTTTGCTTCAGTTGCATAAAAAAACAACTGGGATATTGTTTTTTCTCCAAGAAAATGGAAGTGGTACTGGGTGATACTGGGAAGAACAAAATGGGCGGAGCATGGACTAAGATATAAGAGGATACTGAAATAACTTAAAATTCTGCACCTTTATTTTGTAAGAGAAAACAAATCTTTATGATGAAAACTTTGGTAGTAGGCCTCTAAATAGC
Organism: Hirundo rustica; assembly: GCF_015227805.2. Lineage (NCBI taxonomy): Eukaryota > Metazoa > Chordata > Aves > Passeriformes > Hirundinidae > Hirundo > Hirundo rustica. The sequence goes on from NC_053458.1 coordinate 19,511,430, forward strand.
ATTGTGTAGTGATGTTAACAGATGAACATGGCAGAATTGTTTTCAAGCCCCATCTCAGTTTCTTCAAGCTGAGTTTGAAAGTAGAACAAGCTCTGTTTGCTTTGAGAGAGAGAAGAGAAAAAGAGAGACAGAGGGAAGGGTGGTTCAGCCTTCTCATATTAAAGGAGGATGAGAATTTTGGCAGTGGAAAGGCAGCATGTAACAGTAGAGCTAGAAGGAAAATCAGGAACATGAGATGGCTTTAGATAAATGAAAGTCCAGGACTGTATTTTCCCAGGAGTGTCTGAATTTTAAAGTGCCTGAATGGTTAACTCTGGAAAATAATAACTTGAAGTCTATCTACTTAGTATGGAAACCAGGCTTCTTTTTACCTCTTCCTTATACATTTGGTACCATACTAACCATCCCTTTCTTTCACATGGTTTTAAGCTTTAAGGTCTTGATAATTATTGTGCTTTTCTCGCTTTCCTTGGATGATGTTTTAAGAATTGGGATTTCCTTCCACGACTATCAGCCAGAAAAGAATAAACTATGCAGAAGACTGGGTGAGGCCAGACCACTAGCTCTCACATGCTGAACACCTCAAACCAATGTTATTGTTTACCACTTTGAAGCAGTGTGAATATCTTATTTCTTCCATTGTGCTCTTTTCTGTTGATTTTCAATGTAGCAGCCTTGCTTGATTTAACTCCTGGCAGTCAGGTTAATTGATATCAAACTGATAACCTGTGTGGCGCATGCCATCTATAGATGCAATGCATAACTGCTTAATTCTCCACAGATATCTGTGATATTCTTGTATGAAATAAATTTGAGAGATATGTAAACGTGTTGTTTTTATTTGAATGGTGTTCAGTAATGTAAAAACAATTGTAATTTTGCACTGTACTGTTTTTGCATTAAATGAGTTGTTATGAAATTCTGTTATTAAACTAAGCACATCCTTGACAGTATTTCAATTCTGTAGCCTAATTAATACTTCTAGAAGGTGCTTTTATAAAGAAGAAGTATTTAAATGCAAATGCAGTTCTTCAGATAAATGTTCTTTCTTGTGTTTGAACAATGAAACAAAGCAGTGCTTGTTACTGATTCACTGCAAGGCTGTCATTTTGCACAGTTCAGTCTGCATGACATAAATCTAAAGAACAAAAGCAAATCAGTAATTTCACCATTATGGAATAGACCAAGCTTAGCACTATAACCTGCAGTGTCTGTAATGTGTAATGGGGTATAGCTGTGTCACATGCAGTATTTAATTTAGTAGAAAACAAGCACTATGATAAGCTTTATAATGTGAATATGTTGGCCTATTTTCACTTCTGTTGCTGTTCACGGCATATTGATTTTTGCTAACTGATCCTGTTTATGTTACGGCATCTTTATTATATATGAATATATAGCCTTCACTGCTGGGGTATGGGAGTGATTAAAACATAAAGTCCTGTGTATTTCAGTAATCTGTGATGCCAGTTTTGTGGATGGTATACAATGCTTCTCTTCTGCATTTAGAGAGTCACTCTGATAATTTAGGTTTCATGCTTATCCCTCCATTAAATATAAACTGTTAATGGAACCTTTTAAGGTTTATAAAATGTATCTGGAGCTTATTTGTGCATTACTTTTTCAGGGTTGGCATTTGCTTGAGTGAATTTAGGGATATCTTTTTCACCATGAGGACAGTTAAACAATGAAGCGGTTTGCTCAGAGAAGCTCTACAGTCTCCATGTTTGGAGATTTTCAAGACCAGACAGGATAAAGCCCTGATCCATCTGGTTTTGTCTAATAAGTGGTCATATGTGGTTTCTAGCATTAGTCTTTGCAAATTAAAGTTCCAAAGACCTTACTTAGTAAAAGCCTGGTCTGTTAAATATCCAGCTGTGCTGTATCGATATCCATTGACTATAATTTCTTGAGACTGGGAAAACATTTTAAAGTGGTTGGATAGCCAATGATTACAAAATGACTTAAGTCATCTGGGTGCAGAGATGAGCAGCAAGTGAGAAATCAACATGAAGTGATTGCAGAATGCCATTGCTACTTCATCATGAAATAGTTGTGTTTCCACAGTAAAGTAACTCATGCCCAATGGTGGTAATTTGACTACAAACTGTGGCAATGATTTACATGTCTAGACAGGAAAGCCACTGTTCAGTTGAATTACAAGCATATAAATTAAATGCATGGATATTTATGAGGTATGATTATGGATAATTTGCTGGAGAAGCACAACACATGTTTGTATCATGGTACTCATGGTCAAGTGGTGTAATTACTACATGCTCTATCTGGTGTCCCACAGCCAGTGGGCTTCATCTCTGCCAGTGTGTATTCCAGCTGCTATGATGTCCCTCAACCTAGATCTCTCTTCCATTTGCCACAGGACAGGAGGATCTTCCCCCTCGGCAATTTTTTTGTATCTGTCAAGATTTATCATTAGTTGCTAGTCGAGACGTAAAACCAGAAAAACAAGCATAAGATGACTAGAGCCTGCAATTTTAAAAAAGAGCAGAGTGTGAAATCTTAAATCCCCAGAATTTTGGTTTTGTCAGAAGCTTCTTTGTCTCCTAAGTTGTATGAAATACAGGTAAGAAAGATTAAAGACTGTGAGTCATTGTCATGTCAGTACTTTTGACTTGGTACTTTTTCTGTCCCTGGACATTCATGTCAGACTGTATTGTGAGGAAGAATAATTTCTTTCCGGAAACCAATGCCCATTCTCCTGTCAAACACTGCCTTTGATGTGAAAAACACTTTCTTTGTGCTTTCCCTTCTTCCAAGTAACAATGCTTTTCTCCTGACACAGGGTTTCAAAGCATGTTTTTTGTGCATGTTGGAATTCTTTTTTTCCCTTGGTGTGTTTACCTGTGCAGAAAACTTGTTCCTTTTGAGAATACCCTTAAGTCAACTTTAACCAGAATACTGTAATGTAGATTGTCATAATATATTTCTATTTCATTTAGCAGTCTTATCATTTAGCAGTCTTATCAACTGGATTTCTACCCAATTAGGAAAGGAAATCTGCTACTGAGGGATTTAATTTATTGTTCTTTCTACCGTTATCCATCTTTTATGTTTCCATCTTCTTGAGGAAATGTATTATTACATTCTTACCATTCTACGTTTGCTTTTTCCTTTGTTAATCATATGCTCTTAAGTTTCAATAGTAGGGCCTGTAAAAGAGGGGAAAACTTCATCCAAATCTGAGTGAATGATGAAAAATAGTAGGTCTGGACATGGTTTCAGTTTTGGAAATCTGTTTCCCTAGGGTCAGATTTCAGAAAATTCCACAGTTTATAAAAACAGATTGCTTATTTCTTCATTCTTTCGGTAGGTTGACTGAGGTCAGAATTTGTGTGTACAATTTGAGCGTGATTGCAGATCAGACTAAGTGCCCCTGTACTGAAATAGAAACAACATGGTGTGAAAATAATTTCTCTTGCATCCTTTTACAACCACAGTTGATTTTTCTCCAATAGAGTATGCAGGCTTAAATTTTAGGACTATGCAGTCCGTTTCCATATTTATTGGAGAAAAACCTGGGAAACTGAATCTCTGAAAATCTTTCTGTAAGCATACCTGGGAACTGTAACGCTAGCATATCCATAGACCAGCAGGTTCACTTGCATGAATAAAAAGTTTGTATTGGTCTCTGAGTTTTGAAAATTTTGTGAAATTGAAAAGCTGTCTTTCATAATGAAACAAAATAAAAACTGAATTCTGTTACTAAGTTACAGGATATGTGGGACCATATGGCAATGCACTGAAAGATCTATGAGGGATTAATGGTAATATAGTTTTTCAAGTTCAATTTGACCTATCTGCTTTACTTAGTCACTCAAAATCTAGGTATTGTCCTGGTGTGGTAATTAGGATGTGTTAGATTGCACTAACCTAACCAGTTGTGACAATTCCTTTTTGTTTTCCACCCTCTATCCTCCCCCCACCCCCGTCTTTATTCTTGCTTTCTTTTGAAACCATGAGTTTTAATTCTTCAGTAGAATTTTTTCACTAGCTAAACTGGATTGGAGGAAAAGATTGAAAGGAAATCATCTTCTTTTTGTCACCTGCCATGAAATAGAGGCAAAAATTTACACGCACACACACACACACACACTTACCAAATTCAGTAAGCTGTAGCTGCTAAATATTGAGTTGCTTTCAAAGCCTTCGAGTGACAAAATAAGCTAATGCTTCTACTAAATCTGCTTGACTCTTATCAGTGAACAAATTGCAACTGTTTTTCATCAAAACCATTTCTGAAAATCTCTTTTATATTATTCTCAATGGTCAGAAGGAATAATACACATTCAGAAATCTGGAATGCCAAATTATACCAGCTTTGCATATAACTACATATAACCGTGTAGTCCTTATAAAACAGATACGTCATGTGAACTCATAGATAGATAAGCCCCTTAGGAAATATTTATAAATGTTAATACCCAATCTGTGTCCATATGTGTTTACTTAATTTCTGATAAAAGGGAATCTTTAAGGTTTGATCAAGGACTTGCCAGAGAACCAGAGAGTAATGAACAAATAGTTTTGTCTTGTAATTGACACATCCCTCTAACTGTAAGTCTGTCATTTGTAGTTTTCTATTCATGCACCTGAAGTCATATTCACTTTATTCAGGTACTTACGTTTGGGAAAAAAAATGTTGAAAGATTTCTTGAAATAGAAAATTTTTAGGAGAATCGGCAAAGTTGGAAAGCATTCCTAAGTTTGAGAGGAATGTCCACAGAATTTATTGTTTGAGCTTACCTTCCAAGTAATTTTATTCAGTTACAGTACTTGTTTTACAAATGTTGTGAAAACCAGTGTTTGAGACTCTCAGGGGAAAGACAAGCTATTTATTAAATTTGTCAGGTCTGGCATAAATCATAACCCTGTTGCACTTGATGTTGTACAAACAGAGTTAATAAATGATCCTTGCCCCGGGTGCTTAGGAATTAAGTCTAAGACACAAGAAGGTGTGTAGGTATGACAAACAGAGGAGTAAAAAAGCCCAATAAATAGTGCCAGTTAAGAAGACAGATTACTTCCTGGCATGTCAGCATCAAGGGTTTTGTAGGCATCCCAGAAAGGCCAGGTTTTCATAAAGGATGTAAAGGGCGGAGTAGGGGAGCATCGTTATAGAATTTGTAGGGAAATCCTTGCAATCATGAGAGGGAATATGGAAAAAAGTTGCAGCTGGCTTGTATGAAAGATAAATGGATAAATAAGTTTGTTATACAATTTTAGGGCATAACATTTCACTACTGACTGAGGGTGAGATGCAGCTTGCTTTATTAGCATTTTCCTCTAGATTTAAGCCATTAGTAGGAAAAGAGTTAGTAGGTGGAGGTGTTACCGAAGATACTCTGGAATTCCTAAGGGAGATTCCAAAGACTGTTACTGTTATTGCTTCCTTATTTGGCTGACAACCTGAATGCTCAGTGGTAGAACACTCTGGATTTCCCCTCAAATATTTCACTTCAAATTGCATGAGGAGATAATGGTCTATTGTGAGTTTCTTAGTTCTGATATCAAGATGAGTTTGGGTAATTAATGAGTAAACAGATATATGTGTGTGTGTATATATATATCTTTATCTTGAGAGGAACATACATAAAAAGAAGATGCTGAGTATCCCATAACAATGTAATAAATGATTTCCTATACCAATAATAAAAAGCAAACTGGCAGAGCATCTAAAAATGCAGAAGTAAAAATAGTTTTAGTTCATCATTTAGAGGAAATCATCCATTGAGAAGTCTGGTAGACCGCCAGTGCCTCAGCCTTCATACCCAAATGCATGGGAAGAATAGAGAGACAATTAATGAAAGGATTTTCTTTCGTAAGATACAAAGTTTTTTTAATGGTTCTACAGCAACTCTAATTATTTAAGAACAGCACTCATTCCAAGCAGAAATTTGAATGTATGGGTAGTTTGTGCAAGCCCTCACATTTGTACTGTAGAATGAAAAAAAAAAAAAAAAAAAAAAAAAAAAAAAAAAAAAAAAAAAAAAACAAAACAAAACAAAAAAACAAACCCACAACAACAACAACAAAAAACCACACAAAAAAACCCCAAACAAACAAACAACGAAAAACCACAAACCCACATTTATTTAGCAAGTAACCAAAAGCAACAAAAGCTTTTCTCTCTGAGAAAGTGATATTATTAAAGCTATATAAGGCAACTAGATTAAAAGAACTAACTGAAATCATCCTGATTCAGCAAAGCTGGCTGAAGTACTTAAAGTACTTATATGTTCCATGTCAAGCAATCTTTCTATCACAGTGTGATCAGACTGAGCTAAATGTGCATGATCCTTCAGCAGCTTGCAGTCACCATAACCAAAAATGCTGAAGATTTTCTTTGGAAAAGAGAAGAAGTTTCAATGCATGCTTTGCATCAGTGTACAGTGATCTGTGACAGTTCAATAGGTCAGAAAAGGCAGATTATCTCAAGCAAGTGCATGGCAAAACAATTCTTGATTAAAATTGCAAACATCAAATGGCACTGCTCTGAGGAGGTGGCATAGGTATATCTGAATACTCTTTGTTTCTGTTATTTAATGTAGTTCTGATGTAACTGTCATTTTCAGTGACAGTGCCAATGTCATTCTTTATAAACATGGATGAATATATGATGGAGACTACAGTTTGTCTCGTCCAGTGGAAGAGGAAGGTTGAATAGGGCCTCCTTGAAAGTCCAGTCTGGGTGGGCTTTTTGTGTGTGTGCTAGTCTTTCTGGTTTTGTTTCTTTGTGTTTTGTTTGGGTTTTTTAATTTTTTTGGGGTTTTTTTCCTTTCTTTTGAAACAAACTGCACAAGCTGTAATAGTTATTCATTCAATACTGTGATTCTGTGATAAAACATACAGTTTAATAATCAGACCAATTTTTTTGTGTAATTGTAAATGACAGATGTCTGAGGCTCACAGTCATTTTAGCCTGACATTTGCAATTATTGCAGCAGTATTGACGGAAGAGGATTAAGGAGCTCTCAGATGCCAAACCTCATTATTTCAACTTTATGTAGAGCTGTCAGGTCCTAATAATTCCACAGGGATTTAGCCTTTACAGTGTAAAAAGGCATGCAAAAGGTTTTCATAACAATCTTAAAACTATTATGGACCATCAAAATGTAAATGACCATAGTTTAATGAATATCTAATGACTATATTTTTTAACTTTCACTTAGTAATTTTAAAATTATGCCCTATTTTCTAAGTGGCATAGTCGTCAACAGTAATATCCTTTAAATAAGTCTTAAAACTGTATTTTTTCTGGCATCTTAGAATTGTGATTCATGAGAGTGCATAGTCTAGTCCAATGAAAATATATCTAATGTGCAAAAAAATGGATTGGATCATTTTTCTTTTCATCTGACATCTTCATGTCAACAATCTGCAATCTGGTCTTTCAAGTCTTTTCAAAGGGAGATAATTCGTAAAGAGCTTCTGTGCTTTATTTTTAAGACACTTCCATGAAAAATGAGTCATACCCAGTACGCTGCTGATCTCATTTTTAGTATTGTAGGATACTGTAGAATGAAATGATTGCGTGGAGAATTGATTCTACTCTATACCCTCTTCTTTTGGAGATTCTGAATATCTACCTGTAAAATGCTATTTTTAAAATCTTGGTGTGCTCAGGAAGCCAACTCAGGCTTAGAATTTCAGATGAAAGAAACATATTCTTTGTATTAGACCTAGCTATTTCTCTTTAATGACTTTTTTTTCTGACACCCTCTGCAAAGACAGATACTGGATTGTGCCTTGAAGATGACCCTTCTTATCTGCTGGCAGACCTCCTAACACAAAGGCTTTTTCATAATAATGGTTCTATTCCTTTAGTAGTTTAAACTTTCACAAGAAGTCTACATGAAACGTAACACTTTGACTAGCACAGTTATTTCATCTTTATGGATGAAAGAAACTGATGTTTTTAGAGATAATGAATCGGCACTGAAAATGTTTCCAGAGACCAAGTGGGCTCTTATGGAATACCTGTATGTTCCACTCAGCCATGTTTATTTGTTAAATCCTAGATTGACTGTATTCCATTTTTTCTAATTGGATTCATAGATGTTGATTTAATTCCACATTTGTAACAAATTATAGCATTCTAACAGAGGTGAAAAATATGGCAGGTACAGAGCGAGAGGCCGCAATATTTGTTTGACTGAAATGGACCTAGGCTTAACTGCTGTGATAATGTGCTATTCCTGTGTTCAGGAATAGCAACAATTTGATAGGATTTCCAGTCTGCTCTTCTGGAGAAAAAATGCCCATAAAATGTAAGCAGACTTTTGCTCCCCTTCTCAAAGTTGTTTTTGGTTTTCAGCCACAACTGGTAACAATTTCATAGTCTGATAAAATAGTCTAATACTGAAATAAAGTTTGCATTTGTCCATTGATTTGCTGAAACATATCTATACTCCTGACAGCCTCCCATTATGTCTTTGGCTGTCTCAGGATGGAAGATGTTGCTTTTTCTTGACCAGGCTCTGGTTGCCCTTTCCTCCTTGCGATTGAGACCACTCTAAGAGCCCTTTTGAACTCCAGCTTTCTGCACTGATCCTTTCCAAGGATTATCCAAACCTTTCAAGGCAGGTGCTGGAATATATCCAGGGAGTTTTAACACTAGGTTATTTTTGAATGAAGCCATTGGTGTCAGTGATAAAGTAAATGCCCATTTTGTGAGCAACAGACCTTCAAAGGAGACAATAAAGTCATGGTGTATCTTGGAGCTGGAAGAGATTCCTAAGGATCATAGAATCCAACTCCCTGCTATCTCAAGATTAACCTTATGGCTTAGAGTATCATTGAGAGGCTCTTTGATTTTTGACAGGCTTGGGGCTGTGTCCACTTCCTGAGGGAGCCTGTTCCATTGACTGATCATCATCTTGGTGGTAATTTTTCTTAGAATACATAAAAACTATGTTATTTAGGAAAATGCTTGTTTTTTCAGTATAGCCAAAAGCCTGAGGTTGGTGGATAATAGCACTTCTAACTCCTACCTATCACTTTTGGATTTTGAGAAAAATGTAGAGACAGAAACCCAACCCCATTCAAAACAGGTCTGTTTCTTCTTCAGAATGCCACAGGATTGTGAGAGTAAAGCATTATATCGGTAAACCTGAAAGAATCCTTTGTGAGATACAAGACTCAAAAAGAGAAATAAGAATAGCAGAAACAAACAGAAATGGATTTATAAGTAAGGCAAAACTGAAAAAGCCTATAAAACCCTTTGTCCAAATCCTGAGCCCTGTTCATTTGCTTATTCTGATTTACATTGTGTAATTCCAGTGAAAATTGATCTACAGCAAATAAAAGAACACAAGGTATATTAAGGTGCAGACAGCAAAAAGCTAAGAGGACAGACTTGTGCAATTGAAAATGAAGAGTAAATCTACCTTTCTACCTAACATCAATAGCACTCTAGGAAATTATGTGGCTTTGACGAAACTGTTCTTTGGCTAGAAGAGTTGGAACTCTGCTAAAGTCACAAAAGTGCAGCAGGCATGCTTGAGGAGGTACATGGCATCACTGACATGGAAGTGCACATGAAGTTTTGACCTGGCAAAAGTGTTAAACAGTTCCTGCACTGCAGTACTTGCTTATTGCATGTTTTTTTATCTAATTTTTGGTAGCTATCAGTTTTCTTATCTGCTCAAGACATGATAGCATTTGGTGTATTCCTCCTTGACAAGTCAAAAACCATTGAGAATTTGGCTATGACTTCTGTGTTTGCTGTGAATGATTACTGTGTATCTTACACTCTTTTTTCCCCACTTCAATTTGTAGTTGGCTATTTTGCCTGGAGCCCAGTAATTTGTTGCTATGACTGTTGGATGCTATCCCATGCTTATGTCTTTAATGAGCTCAATGGTTTGTTTTGAGCTTCTGCATCTGGTAAAGATAATAAGGATGTCATCTCTGTTAGTCTCAGCCCTGCCTGCAGTGAAGGGCACACTGAGTTTAGGGCTTAAAATAGATTTTTCTTCTATAGTCTGTGTGTTCAAGCCTACAATAATTACTGAACAAAATGTTCTTAGACGTTTGCCTGAATAGCATCAATCAATGGTACTGTTGATGAAGGAGAAAGCTATTTTTGAGACATAAAGAGGCTATGCATATAAGCTGGCATTTACTTTCCTGTAGTTCCAAAATCTGGACCTGACATTTTGTTTCCATTGTCATTTAACCAATAGCTGCACTTTGATCAGACAGCCAGAAGTCTGTGTGTGCTCCTTACCTACAAAACAACAGTTTGGGAGGGCCACTCCCTTTTGAGCTGAAACAATAGACCATTAGCACTTCATCACAGCAATAGCTATATTGGGGTGGTTTAAAGGGAAAATCACAGTTCATCCGTGCAACAGGAAATTGACAGAAACAGGAACAAAATCCAGGGAGAATCTTCATATAGTGAGTGATGTGAAGAAGTGGGGTGTGTTTATCCAGAGAATAGGGATAGTCTTTGTTTATTAAAATGGGCTTTGTCTCTCTTTTGTAGAAATTATCCAAGACTAATTTAGCCTCTTGTTCTGCAACTTGTTCTCTCCGGGAATCCTCTTTGTAACAGGTAGAGCCTTAAACCAGGTAGCTTCTAAGGAGTTTCATGTTTGAGCCTCTTTCTTTGAAAGAAGCATATTAAGAATGAATCTTTTGGGGCCAGCTGTTGCAGCTGTTAGTAGTCACAGTGGGAATTGGCAGAATATTTATTTGGAAATACGGTATATTGTTCTTAAGACCAATATAGCAATTCTCTTGCTATAGAAAATGTAGTATCTGGTGTCTGGCAGTTCTCCACAGATTAGCAAGTCACAAAGTCCCATGGTCATGTGAACAGGGCGGATGAGTAATTAGAGCACAGTCACACAAACGTTGCTTTGGAGTGACAGGTTGGGGCTGGCTGCGGATCTGAAAGAACTGCCACGGGGCACACTCTCAGTCAGCTGCAAATGCAATTAGCATTAGCTGAGTACTGTGACTTGTCCAGGCGTGTAAGCCATTACTTAACAAAATATTGTTTCTGATATACAAGGTATTAAAGAAAGACAAGAGAGAAGCTATATTTTAGCCATAGGATACAATTAGCTTTTTGGGAAATGGCAGAGTTGGAGGAAACAGCAGTGCTATCCCTGAAACGTGTTATTCATTGCATTTGTTTCAAAAGGAGTCCAATTCTCTGATAAAACACAATCAGGACAGCATAAAAAAGTATTTATAAGTTGGGTAACAATGAAAAAGAAGAAACATAACATTTCCAGACCTTTCCTCCTCACACGATGACCACTGAGGCCCATGTGGGTTTAAAGGAAGGGAGTTTTGTGATTTCTTCTATCAGGTGAAAGAAGTCACCAAAGCCTCATGGCTGTGTTGAATAAATTACTGCCAGGAACTCACAACAGCATCAAAGTTAGTAGATTGCCCTAGACCTTACACGTTTGATTTTTTCTTTCCACTTAAAAATCAAAGCAAAATTGATCACGTGTAAAGATCAACAAGGGAGAGAATGTACTATTAGTTTTAGAATCTGTAGGACCTGATCTCCAAGCAGATTTACAGTGGATTTTCTTAAGAAAAACCAGAAGGAACAGCAGTCTTTTATATACTGAAGAATCTTGCACCACAGACATAAATTGTAAAAAATTATACAAATAAGTATTTTGGGAAGTCCAGTAATATTTAAAATCAAATATGTAGCTTTAAAGTATTTAGAAGATGCTGGTCTAATTTTGAAAATGTGTTTTCATGTTTGTTTTGGTTTGCTACTACTGAGGTAAGATAAGTAGCCTGTGAACAGTTATTGTTATAGAAAGCCAAATCAGTGTCCTATTGACAGGAATTGACAAGGAATAGTTTTGTTGCCTCATTTATAAGAATGCAATCTTGTCTAGGAACTTGAAAAGCCAATTATTTGAAAGCGAGTTTTTAACGTGGAAAATTACCTTCATCTTTTAGTATCTTTCTGAATTGGGGTCTAATGATGGAAAAATGATTTCTCAGCTCAAGGTGCAATTTCAGTTTCAGATACTGTTGACTTCTAAATGTAAAACTGCCTCTATGTGCCACTTCTGCTGACATTGCTGTTGACACACCTGAGTTGTGCACAGGGTCTAGGCCACGTGTGTTCACTCGGCTTTTATGTCTGGATCACATTCAGAGAGGGAGACAGACTCATCTGTGAATCTGGCCATGCTTTGCTGCTGAATTCTTCGTGGAAATGACAGTATTAGAGTTCTGAGGTAGTGGAGAAAGGCTATAAATGAAACCCATGGTGTTTCATGATGCAGAGTTATGACACTAAGTGAATAAATTCTAGTTCATCCTTTCTAAAGCCAAACAGAATTTAAAAAAATATATATATTTCAAGGGAAATAGTATGAATTCCTCTGTTATGTCTTAGGTGCAAAATCTAAGCTATTATGAGAAGCAAGAATAAAAAAATAGCTTCTTGCTCCATAGTGCTATTTTTTATTTCATTTGTATTGACTTAAAATGTGAAAATTATCAAAATAAGCCCCACTTCTCATTTGACATTTCATTTAGAATCCTAAAATCTTATGAGAAGCCTTTAGGATCCAAACCCAGCTTTCACAAATCAGACTTCTTTAGTCCAACCTGAGTGCATCCATCAAGCAGGCAGCTTGAAACCGGCATGACTTGGAAGAAGTAGATCTTCTCAGGATGGAGGGTATGACTACGTCAAACATATGATTGACAGGACATTTTTTTCCCAAAGGGATGCCTTACCTGCAACTTTTTTACCTACATATAACTCTGCAGGATTATATTTCCTGTAACAGAAAGAGTTTCACCGTATAAAAAATATGATAAAAGCACATTTTTGAAGAAGAGAGTTGTGGTAAGTACAGCCCTCATGATATTTATTTAAAATAATGTAAAATTTAAAAAAAAATTGTAGTTGCTCTTAATATATGTGGTAAGTGCCTGCGTTCAATTGTATCACTTTGATCAGTCTCATCCACTTTCCTGTGTTTGCATTTTGCCTGCCTCTGTTCCCTTGGGAATTCTTATGAAAGGAACCTTGACTCTTAGACTGGAAATCAATAATATACCATACCATTAAATTGTTACTACCCATATTAAAGCCACACAGAAACAGTAAATACCCCAAGTCTTGCTTCTTGCTCCAAATATTAAATGTAAAGTTAAACAGGATCTTTAGGTTGTAGATTCTCCTTGGCCTGTTTCATAATTTCTACCTCTGCTACTTCAGGTTTTAAGGGATTTAATACCATCAATGCACCTTCAAATCCTGAGAGACAGATTTTTCATGCCAGGCATTTTGCTGGGTGACTGGCTGCTAAATAAGATCCTGCTTTCCAAAAATTTTAAAGGTTTATGGGCAGTCTTCATGAACACTCTCCATTGCTCTCTTAACTTCTGCACCAAAACTGATACATATAATTTCAATCTTTATATGTAATTACTACAATACCAACTAGGGATGCATCTGAGAAGGAAAGCATCTGTACAGTTTTCAGAGCTGAGCAACTTGTGCTTATTTTCCTTTCCTAACCCAAAACCTTGTAGTGCTTGAAGGGGAAGTTAAGTTTGATAAGTACTGAAGTAAATCTGCAGTTGGAGGGAACCTCTTAAGTCTCTGCACAGACTGTATTCACTTAATTCTGAAGAATGGTGACACCATAGAACGTTGAAATTTCTCAGTGTTTCCTTTTTTATTTGGGCAAGAAGGCTTAGAGAATATATAAGAAATATATTTTTCTTATCCTATAAATTTTCCTTAGAGCAGTTTCAAGGATATTTCCTTTAAAAAGTAGAGGTAAATCTCTACAAATATTAGTGCTTTGAAAGACACATCTTTACAGATGAACACATTACATTAAATAATATAATTAATATGTCAAAATATGAAGGTCTTATAATGCTAAAAAAAATTGATATTTCAAAGTGAAACTTGGCAGCTTCTCTAGTGTTCCCATAGAAGCCAATAGGATGGCATAGGAAGAAACAATTGTAGTTTTGCATTTGTACATATTTCCAAGATATAGATAGATAGATAGATAGATAGATAGATATGGATTGATAGATACTTTTTTTTTTTTTTTTTTTTTAAGTGAGTTCTTCAATCAGAGTTCTGGCTGAAGTCCTGCTATCAGCCATGGCTGAATTTACAGCAGGTCTAAGGATGTCAGGATACCTGGACAGACAGCGCATGGATTTAATATCGTTCATCGGTGAAATTCCTGGGGCTCAAAGTAGTAATGTCTTCTACATTAATGTGCAGTGAAGTGAGTGTAGCATTAATCTTCATAGAAAGTTCAGTACTCTTGAGAATGTGGAAGGATAATATAAACCATGGTAACAGGAGATAGGAGCCAGGTAACGTGGGGTTACTTTTATGTAATTTCAATCTGATTAAAGAAAGTTAGAATTTTCTCTCTGCAATTTGTCAAAAGCTTGGCAGGATGGCAGATACAAACCCTCTCAATACTGTGAGTTTGTACATATGACTCATACATCTTACTTGAGTTTGAAGTTTTATGATCCAATTAATAGAAGGAATTATTTCTGAAGTTACTGTAGCATCATAATTTATGCTTTTGTACCTGGGAATATGGATATTATAAATGCCCTCTTTTCCAGAGGTTGCATTTCTGCTGTGAGAAACTTGCCTTAGGCTGAATCTTAATTAATGATTTACCAGCTGAGAATAAATTATTTTCTATATTAGTGATATTTACTAATGTAGCCAGAATTTGTTTGATTGTGTATGGGGAAAGGGGTGGAGGATTTCAAATGGGCTGACTTGGTAATACAGAAGTGTACAAATGAAAATATACCACTGTGCTTTGTTTTTTTCTTTATAAACAAAAAAATCTTTCTATTTGCAAAAGTAGTTAATTGTTGCTCCTTAAATGAAAAGAAATGTGACTTTGTAACTTTCTCCTTTCTTGCTATTGGTGTGGTTAGAATCTCATCAATTGATTTTAAGTATGACTTCAGGATCAGAGGGCTATAAGAAGAAGTAGAGCCCGTGAGAGTCATTGAACTTGATGTTGCAGTGGAGGGCGTGTTTGGGAGATAAAGTGTGCTGCAATACAAGTGGGGATTTGATTAAGAGGTCAGAGTTAGCAGGGAGATAGACTGGTGATCTGCTAGGAGAGCTGTGCTCTGCATTCTTTATGAAATGTTGTGCAGGACCAGCAAGAGCTTTTTTTTTCCCCAGGATTTCTGTCCCTATGGCTAATCCACGTGACAGGTTCAGCTCACACTTTCTGTTAAGGTCAGCTCCCCAAACACTTGGACAAAGCAATACTCCAGGGATGTAGGAGGAGTGAGATGACAGGGGGACGCTAAAGTTCACATGTATTCACTGAATTGTACCTAAAGCAGCACGACCTTACCATGCCTTGTGTCTGCCCTGCAGCTCAGCTGTCTCTGTGCACATCAGGCATTTCACTTTACTTGCTCAGTTGAATCCTAGGCACAATTTTGTGCACCCAAGTTTTCTTACATGTCCTTTGTCATTTTAGAACTAATTGCTGGATCAAATCCATTCGTTTTTTGTAGCTGAGGAGATAGGACTAGGGTTGTGGTTTTCTTTCTGCAGCAGAAATCTCAGTGGTATCAAGAGAATAGGCCTACACAATAACTCAGTTTACAAATGAGAAAACCCAGAATTTCTGACACAGTGTAATACTGAGGTTTAATTTATAGATGTTTATGTAAGACTTTCTGACACAGTGTAATACTGAGGTTTAATTTATAGATGTTTATGCAAGACTTCAAAATTTCTGGACATATGTATCAGTCTGCAAGAAATACTGTGCAGCCTCCTTGATGGGATCTCTTACTGCAGACAGGAGCAACTCAGACTCTTGCCACAGGTCCTTGGAATCAGTAAAGCCAGTCAACTGAATGCAGTTTTGGTGGGAGAGTATTTTAACTATCCCAGATGACAATGAAAAGTTGCAAATTTTAGATAGGTAGAAGTTGTAATACAGTGTCTAGCTAGAGACATATCTATTTTACTATTACTAGGTTCCTTTAAGTGTCCACCTCTTGTTTTCTTTTTCCAGGCATGTAAGATTTTATGAGTAATTCCTTTTGCTATCTGCCTGATTAGTGTTATCTGCTCCAAAAGATTATTAGGCTTCCTTATTTTCCCAAGCATGGGACACAAATGGCTTTTATACATAATAAGATACATTGAATGGTGTGACAATTAAAGCCCTTGTACTTGTACTTGAACCTTGTATAAAGAAACTCAGAGATCAAGGAAACTTAGTGTCATGGTGGGGCAAAATTACAACCAACTCTACAACCAATAGATTATAGGAACTTTTGTCTTCCAGATGCCTTCAGAAAGTGAAGGCTTTGCTTAGCATTACAAGGAGTTTTTTCACATACACAGTTAATGGACATAAACATCAGAAATCTTAGGCTACTGCAGATATTTTCAAATATCTGCACTGATGTGAAATGGTCAGCACAAATTCACCGAGTTCTCTTCACTGCCCGTGGCTCTTTCTGCCATCTGAACCTTAGACAAATGGGACAGTATCCACTGCTGAGTTCCTCTCAGGGCTTTCCCACTGTTCTGTGCTGATGTAGTGAGGGAGCACAAGGACAACTTTGATGTCCACATGAGAATGATGGCCAGGTTTGTCCTTTATGTGGGGACACAGGTTCTGATATTCAAGGACAGAACACCCTCTTTGTGATGACTCAGGACAGAGTCAAGCAGGAATGTTGTGAGTGCAGAGTTCCACTGGAAGTGCCAGCAATGGAAAGCATATCCAGTGAAACCTGAGACAGAAACATCAGTCCCTAGGTCAGTTATCTGCCTTTCAGAATATATAGTCACCTCTTCCTAAAAAATAGTAGTATCTTAAGAAATGCAAGTCACCTGAATGAGTCCTTAAGAAAACACCCCACAAAGCATGTGCTGCTTTAGTAAAATATATATTGTATTCCATATATGTGTACACGTGTATAGGCAGGTCTTAAGGATGTGTCACAGTATATTCAATTCAGTGTCAGAAGTATATTCAATACTGAAATTATGCTCTCTGTGCGTCTTTTCTGTTCTTTGGAAAATACTGTGTTACACAAAAGGACTACAAGGATTGATTTTCAAATACCTGGAGTGTAGACAGTGGAAATTTAATAATTACAGCTAATTAGTTCACCAGGTAACAAAGGGCCATGGTTTATGCCTGTATGCTGGGAGGTTATGGGTGTTTAAAGTGACAGGAAACGGGTAGACTGACCTGCAAATTAGTTATGAAGTTAATTCAAATAGAGCTGTATTTAGGATATCAGAATTATATAAGGATGAGTTTTTCATTAAAGTATGAACCTTTTATAACTTGTGTCTTCAGTTTCCTAGAACTTCATTTTAATGTACAATATTAATTAATAAAAATTGCTTTTAAAATTATTATTTCAAAGAACTTCACATTAAAATAAATTCTGACAATACAAGTGTCCTACAAGGAGTCCATAGAAAATTCAAAAGGACTTTTCCTGTACTACATATGATGGGCTTCTTATTGTTTAGTTATTTATAGCTGATGCAGTAGTGATAAGTTGACTTTAATCTTGAAGTGGTTAATATGTGATAAGGTATAGAAACCAAGTTAATAGGAAAGTATAATGAAATATGGATTCTGCCTTTCTGAGATAAGTAAAGTGCAGAATTCAGACCTGCATCTTCTCTTGGGCCAGGCAAGTAAATGATACCTTGTAGAAGAAGTGTGTTCTCTTACAGTATGAGTGCTCTTCGTGGGTTTTTGTCTGCTCTACACAGCAGTGAATTTCTAGAGTGCAGTTGGTAGAGTACAGTGTTGGGTTTTTTCACTGATACCATTTTTTCTTAATGGTGAAGTGCTAAGCATCCCCCTTGTTTACTGCTTTTCTTCACAGTTACTTCTTTCTCTACTGAAACAGTTTATTTAATTTTTAGATTGATTTTCACCCCAGTTTTTCTTGGCCATTACGTCTTTCTGTGTAGTACCAAAATTCAATCTTATATTTAATGAATCATATAAAAATCATTGCTAGAAGCAAATGATCATACAGAGATATTAATTGTTTGAGCTAATAACATTTCTTTCCACAAAACCGTGATTTAATGCTGCAGTAACAGAAAAACCATTCAAAGCTCTTGAAAAACACTCAAGGAAATTTTATATGTCGAGAGTACTCTTGCCTAGAGGTTGTAATGCACAGACATTAGAAATAGGGCTTGTGGATTTTGTCCTTTTTTTTTTTTTTTCCAAAGGGTGTGAAAGAGGAACCATTATCTGACTAAATGCAGGCTGGAGCTGGGAATTGTAGTTATGGGGAGAAAAAAAATCCTACATTAAAATGCGGATAAAAAGGAAAGTAAGGTATTTGATGAAAATTTAATTAAATACAAGGTATAGAATATGCTATTGAACCACTAAAAGTTAATGTACGTATGAAGAGATTTGAATAGAATTGAATTAATTTTTTTCCAGTTCTTGGGTTTCACTTCATTTCCTTCCAAAGGTCTGAGATATTTCCTGAAATAGGAAAACACTTTAGGGAAGCACCAGTTAAGTGTATTCAAATGCTTCTGGAAATTTAGAAAGCATTCAGTTTATGTGCTCATATAAGACAACAGCGACAAAGATGTTTTATTATTTTATTGTTACTGAGCATGCAGTATTTTTGGCTGTCTTTGAAGCAGAGTTTAGTACTGGGTATATGGTGAGCAAAAGCTTCAGTTATTGTTCAGAATCATATCAGAATCCCTTTGATATATGGAGGTTGAATAGGGAGACCCTGAGAAGATGCTGGAGGAATAAGGAAGAACGTAAGGCTCAGTCGTGCTTGTAGAAAGTTAATTGTCAGTAAAAGTGCTAAAATTCTGGTGTGAGTCACTCTGTAGTCAGGGTGATTGAGTATGGAATAAAGCATTGATTGAAAAATGCGTTTAGCACATGCTTTAGTAGTTTGTGAATTTGTGGCCTAACTGTGCAGCTTTACTGGGAAAATATAACTAGAGAAGGTTAAAAGAGTTCTGGGAACAGAACCCAGCTCTAAAGTTTTTCAAAGTTTGAAAATAGGTTTCATTGCTTTATCATGAATCATTAGTTTCCACCAAGTCAGACTTGCATGCAAGGTAATAGAAAAGCTGAAAATCATTTTGGGATAAAGAGGAGTTTGTTGGGTTTTTTTAATATATTTCATAATATTTCTTTTGTGTTTCAACCTCTTGTCTTTCTGTAGCTGTAATTAAGGGAAAGCCATGTTGCAGACTTGTGATTATAGCTGCCTTTTTATCATCTATTGAATTTTGTTTTAGGCACAACAAGGCTGCTGGATGAAGGTGTCAGAGCCATAAAATAGAAGAGTGGATTAGCAAATGGGGAGGTTGTTTTCCAAAAGAGAAGTAGAAATGGAGAGAAACGATGTGGTTACTCTTATCCTTCCTTGCAACTAGGTCTCGCAGTACATTCACACTCTGTTTAATCAACATCATTCATACATTAGCAATTCCCTTTATTATTGGCTAGAATTTTTTCTGCTTCACTGAGGCCATGCTAATACACATAAAAGCAGTGCAGCATCTACAGATGAAGATTCTTGCCTTTTTACTGTAAAAATAGGAAGAGTATATAATGTGAAATATTTTTTTAAAGACAATATTAACTCCTTGTTTCAAAGTTTTACAGAGTCTCCTAGAAAGTACACATTCATGTAGAGAACCTCAGTGTTTCTATCTATAAGGGAGTTGGACATTGCTTGTGGTAAAATATTTATTTAGAAAACTAGATTGATTTGCTATTTAAAAGGGAATGATCTTCTGGTTTTGTTTGTTTGTTTGTTTGTTTTAGTCTCACTTTGCAGCACATATGATATTGTTCTGGAAAAAAAGTTGCTTTTGTCATCTGTGCAATGAAGGTGGCTCAATATTCCTTTACAGCTCTCATGGGATGTAATGTGGTTAAATTCAGGAGTGCGTTTATCAGTAAGGACAAGGGCTGTGTGCCTGTGCAGCCCTGGAGCCAGATGACAGCTGGTTCCTCTTCTCAAGTACATGCTGGTTTCTTAACTTATATTTGCTTCAGTGAAATTGAGACCAGCTTGTGATTCATGGAGACATTCTGATCCATTTCTGATTCCATCAATGGGGTTGCCCTGCAGACCCGTTGTGAGTTAAACATTTAAAGTCTGTGTGCTGCTGAGTCCTGATGAGATGAATCTTCACATTGTAATTATTTCTTTGCCCCGATGTGTAACAAAAACAAAACTTGATCTCTTTCATGGTAGCAAATTTTTGTTTATGGGAAGTTATTTACTACTTACTGTTTTTATATTCAGTATAATTGACATGAAGGACTTTGTAATTGAATTCCCCTAAGATTATTCAGGCTAATGGTTTATAGGTAATTTAAGCATTAGATTTGTAGCTTAAACAAGAGATTATTTCATGTGATCTGCGTAGTGTAGCAGTTTTAGGCAAATATAACATTTCAAATTCTTTGCTTGAATTATTTTGTTTTACATTTTCTTTTGTCGCTTTAATGCCAGTCTTATTATGGATGTTGTTCTACAATAGATACCAGTGTATTTAAATATTTTATGTTTGCTATTATTATCCTGCCATGGAATGATTAGTATTCTATATGTCTTTGAAAAAGAATTTTCTGCAAAATCTTCCAGTCTTTGGTGTTTCTTTGTATAAATTATAAATTAGAATATAGCTATATACTTATGGTTGTAAGAGAATGCAGATTGTGATTGTACTTTGCTATCAGTTTATTTTTTTCTTATTAATCACGCTGAGCTTAAATTTCTTATTTATCAATCTAAGTAGGTGATATAAATAAGTGCATCTAAGAATTAGGTTATTCTTGAAATACAATTGCAATATATAAAGTATATTAACTTTTATCAACTGTACACCTCTCTGGGCTTCAGTCACCCCTCAGTAGTTAAGGCTAGTTTCTCTTCAGTTGTCCCGTTTTGGACAGTAGTTGTTTTCTGAGGTGAAATAGATTGTTCTGTTCTTGGTATCACAAGTGTCATTTTATGTGTCTGTGGTGTTGTCAAAAAGAATAACGTGTAATCTATAATGTTGACATGATAAAATTGCAATAAACTCTGCTTTAATAGCATAGGTACCTAACATTTGTTGTAACAAGTGCAACAATACACCATGACAGGGTCTGATTAGAAACATTGATCAATCCCATTTCTCACTTCCTGCTGTAGACAGTCATGGGAATTTCCTGAAACACCTCATGTTTCTTATTCCTGATTTTTCTAGAGGGAAACTGTGCCATGAAAAAATTGGTCAGCATAACCCTATTTACAAAAATTACTGTGAAATTTATTAGAATTGATGGATAAAGAGAAAACAAAATCCTTTCCTGTATATTTTTTTCTCTTCTTATATCACTTTTAATACACAAGTTCTTAGAAAAACAATGTATTTGATTAACACAATTTTTATAATCCAGGGCCATTTTCTTCCATATTAGGAAAAAGAAAATACACATGAAAAAGTTGCTTAAAATTTACGTAAGATACTGTGTTTGTAACAGAAAAGTTCCTCTTTTTTATTGATTTCACTTCTTCCTTGTTCTGTCCACTCCCTATTGCCTGACAAATGGGATTAATTCTATTGCCCATATCTGCACATGAATCAGACTGGGCTCTACTTTACTCTGAAGTCTATTGTGCAGAGTGATGTTTAGATCACTCTTAGTAATTGCATGAAATATTTTAACAATACACAGTGTAGTAATTCATTTTTACAAAGCAATGCATTAAATATTGTTGGATAGTTGCTGATGCTGCAATATTTTGAGAGAAAATTGATTTATTTATTGATGTCCCTTTCATCTGTGCATTGCTCTTACTTTATATGCCTTCCTCCTTGCTAGAGTATGTGTAAACAGTCCCAGTTTAAGCTGATGCATTCATTCTGAGGCCAAAAAAGAAGCTTAGGGAAATTCAGTGACAGGAGAGGGCTAGACCTGAAAGCTTCTGAGCCCTATCCATGACCTATCATGCATTCTTTTTCATTTCCTAAAATGTTTCAAATATGATAGGGAACCATATAATTTTAAATGTTTGGATCTTATATACATTTAATATATTTTTTGTGATGGGTTTTTTTTGTTGGTTTTTTTTTTTTTTTCCCCTGAAGATGGCTGTCTGTATTTCTTTATCTCCTATCCCAGGAGAGGTGCACAGAGTGATTTTGCCTTGAGATGGAAGGTTGGTAACAAGTCTTTATGCTCCCTGGATGTAGGGGGGCAAGAGACACTTTGACTTGATAAACAAGACTGCTTTTATATGAAGGAAAAAATGTAGTGCCAGCAGAGCTGTCTGAGAGCACCTTGTGGGCCCTGCAATGTGATGCAGTGACTGGCATTGATCTCAGTGACTAAAGCAGCTCTGTTGCCCTAGATTTTAAGAGGGAATTCAGATATCCTGCCTCTGCCTGTATTATCTCTGTAGAGCAGTTTTTTGGTCTATGACAATAGTGTATTTCATCCTTAGATAGCTCAGATGCTTTCATGTACTCTGAGGTTTAAACTGATGTGGGACATTGCAGCTTGAAAAATTATGCATTATTATTTCTGTTAGGTTCAGCAAAATACTTGATAAGAGGTTTGCTCCAGAGGGTATCTTCATGGCTGCTGCTTCTTTCTTTTAAGCTGAAGAAGCCATGCCACTGATAAAAAAAGAACCTTTTGTAAAAAAATTAAAAAGCTGGTGATGTCCGTGTTACCAGCTGTGCTTGGTCAGATTAAATATAATTATCAATGAATTGGTTCTCCCTAGAGGCCAACTGACAAACAAGTGACTACCAAGTTCAAGGAGTGAAAGTGTGTTTGTATGAATTGATTAGAAACAGAGACATGAATCCATTTGTTACTCTTAATCATTACTCTTACTATTACTCCAACCTCTAAAAACAATATTCCTGTGGATGAGAACAATTTTTTTTTTGTCTTGCTGTTCATATAACAACATCAGCACACCCACTTCCTGATTAAAGACCTGCTTTTTTTCAGACACAGTGATGGAAAGAAAAAAATGCTTTTCTTGTTGTCTTTAGGAGGAATAGGAAAAACTATACTGCTATATGATCATTCAGTTGAAATATTGTCATCCGAGAACTCCAGAGTTTAGTAATATGTACTCCCCATACCCATTTGGTATTAGATTTATGAAGAAATACATTGTCTTACCAAAGTTGTTCTTGCTTCCATGGAGCAGAATTTGACACCCAGGTTCAGAGATTGCACTGAGCACAGTGAATTAAATTAATTTCTATTTATTGTCTAAGTGCCATTTCTGAAAATAAAAGCTGTGTTTCAGGGCTGTTGAACAATCACTTTCTCCCCCACTATGCTGTTCTGCATTACTCCTTTCTGCCTTCTGCCACCTTCCAGGGCAAACTTTACAGATGCTGCACTGTTTGTTGCTTCTCTTTCTTTGGAGGAATACCAGGAGGGATGCTGCTGAGAGCACTGTAAGATGTAGCAAGGGAGCTGTACATCATGAATCAGGTTACTACGAGGAGCTGGTAGCTTCTGAGCTGTTCTTTCCTCTGCTTTTTCTCAGAGAGAGAAAAGTGTATTAACCTCCTGAAAGATGTGCTTAATTTCCTCCTGGTATTTTCCATCAGGAATCTTAGAGCTCAAGCTTGTTTTGAAATTCCTTTTGGAATTCTGGTTGAGCATATGGAAGCTCTTTGTAAAAGTTGTGGTATCCTATGTCTTCTTGTTTAGTATTAATTTATTTAGGATTATGAATTTTTTTGCTGCCTTAATGAGGTTTAAAAAGGAAAATCAGAAAATCAGCAGACTAACAAAAAGGACTTTCCACCCATATGAATATTAAAAGTGATAGTCACCATTAAAAAAGATCCACGTTACTTCAAAAACCTTTTTCTCTCTCGTGTTAAAATGACACTTATGAATGCTAACACTAAAAGTGGCTAGAAGATTAAAAAAAGTAACTCACCCTGAAAGAAAAGCAAGCATGGATGGGATCTGCAGAGCTTTTAGTCTTGGTTCTGGACTGCATCTTTAAAAGGAAGAGTGTCTGTTCCCCTCATTGCTGAGGCAGCAAAGGATTTATGTTTAGATTTAAATAAGAGCCCACTAGACCGTACAACAGAGACCTTGCACTTATTTCTACTGCTGTTTCTCCTGTGGTCCTCTGGCATCTCACTCTGCATTCATTCTGTGATTGAGCTGGGACATATAAGTGGTTTGGGTTTTGTGTTTTGTTTGTTTGTTTTGCCTGCATAACTTTATTTTACTTTTTTTGCATTCACGTAGTTACCAGTGTTACAAGTAGGGTGGGGAAAGGAAAGCGTGTTTCTAACAAGGCCATTGGCCTTGTTTTTATTTGATGGCACTCATAGCTAAAATCAGATCTGTCACTGATGTCAGCACTTTACTTAAAGCTGCCTGGGTTTCTTCAGCACTGTTTTCGTCCTCAGAATTGTAAATCAATACCCTTTGATCTAAACATAAAAGCCTGGGAGGCTTATGTTGAGGATATCTTCCCTTGTGCCTCGCTTCATTCAGTTCAGCTGCTGAATCTGGTCTAAGGAAATCAAAAGTGATACTGAATTGACATTTAAGAGCTCTTCTCAAGACTGCCAGAAAGTAATTCCTTAGAAAGTTTGAAGTTTGAAGCAAACTTTGCATTTTACTGGTCTATTATTAGCACTCCACTTAGCATATGCAAGTAGCTTTTTGAAAGCAGCACATAGTACCTGAACTAGGAACTCTAAATGCTTCTGCCTTAATTAAATTGAGTTTTCTGGGGAATAATAAAAAAAATTCAAAGGAATATGAAAGGGGAAGAATTCCTGTTGAGGAATTCTGAGGAACAGACATCTTTTGTAAATTATCAGTTTTGACCATATGGAGTAAACTGCAATGGAACTAAAACACAGTTGCCTCAAATTTTTGCAAAAATCAATTTTTAAGCTTTTTGGTGTCTTACAGTTCCTTTCTAAAGACTAATACTCTATGGTGTGTCTGCTTTAGGTGCTATTGCACAGTAAGAATTAGTGTTTTTTTCCACGGTGCCAGGAATCCTAATGTCTATTAATCAGCTGTTACAAGCCTGTGCCTTCTTTTAATTGATTTTGTAAGGCAGTAATGAAGTTTGTAGTCAGAATTTTGCAATATATTGGAAAATTTAAATGTATGAGAAACATTAAACTGCTGTTTTGGTTGAGTATGAAGTAAATAGCAGTGTCTCTGCCAGTTGGACTAAACTGAGGAGGCTTCCTGAAAAAGCCAAGCTTTTTCCTGTGTAACTTCTGTTGTAATGTGGGGACTTAGTCATTAGCTAACTCATGTCTTCAGCATTGGAGCAGCAAGTGCTGGGAACTCAGCTCCTTGGACAGAAAGCCTTACTTTTGTTTGCTTGCCCTATGGGAGCAGCTTATCCATCACAAATGGTTGGTTTATGACACTTTCCAAATGTTTTCAGCTGGGAAAGCTTTGATATGGCCTGCAGTAGTAACATTTTATCCCGAGGGGTGTGGGTATATGGGAAAAATGCTACTCTCACAAAAAACTTCACACAAAAAGAAACCTGGCGTGACTAATGAAGCCTAGTGTTTACTCAGGAATTATCTCAGTACAGGTGAAAGCTGATTTTGACCTACTATTTTATGCTTTTAGACTTCTATTTCTTTTAAAACCCCATACTTCTTAGATGTGACATACCTTTCTGTTTGCTAGTTTAGGTAGAATTTAAGTAAAACTAAAATTATCATTCATGGGCAAAACTTTTCATGGAGAAAAGTCAATGAAATTACACTGGGAAAAACAAGATTGAAATTTAATGAACAACTGTTACAAACACATTTCTTATGCAAGTCCTACAGCACTTAATATTTGATATCTGCTGTAAACCAGTTATTAATGAAGCTTGGTAGAAATGTGATTTTAAAGTACTGAACTACCTGGGAGAAAAAAGCTATTTTGGTTAATTGTACCTTTGCGGTTGGAATTTACTGAAAAGCATGGCAATTTAACATGCACATAAAAATGGTTAGGTTTTCTGCACTCAGCAATGGTGTAGGAGTGATTTTCCATTTAAATGCAAAAATAATCAAGTATTTCTGAGATAACCTAAAGTTCGTAAAGTCAATAGCAGCAGGAACTAAAAACACTCCAAATCAATTTGCCTGAAACTGTCAGTCCAGTTTTCAACTTTTATTCCAACTCAGAACAACTAGAGTTCTAAAAAGTCCTAATAAAGATTTTCCTGGTTTTTATTTTATTAACATCTAAATCTATCTAAAATAAACAAAATTTGTATATTAGATATTCTCTGTTCTGTTTTGCAAGCTGGTTATTTGGAACTAAAGCAACTGTATTGAGAAAATCTTGGCCTAAAACTCAACAGGTGTTCCTTGGCCTTCAAGGCAAGGTGGTGTCTTGTCCTGCTAAGAAATGTGTAATGAACCATCGCCACTCTTTATTTTTTGTTTCTTTAAAAATAATTTTTGCAGGAAAAATGCTTTGAGAACCAGAAGGTGAAAGAAAAAATGCAGAAGTAAATGCATGTGTATTTGACAGGATTTTGTTACAATAAAAAGCAAAAAAAAAAATATCTACCTTGCTTTTTCCTGTTTCCAAAGGAATGGTGATGTTCTCTTTGATTTTAATCTTAGCAGTGATGCGAACACTGAATGTTTCTGGCAGTTGAGTTCTCTCTGTGACAGGTCTGTGGATTAAAACAGCCAATAGAGCAGGGAGGTGGGTTAGTTGACTTTTCTTTGCATGAATGCAATTTAAAAATACAGTGGTTTTCAAAATGTCATTTCCTGATTAGTGCCCAGTTATATTAACATCACTGTGGTGTGGACTTGCTGTTTCTACTGAATACAAATATATTAGGACTCGGTAAAATGGCAACTGTTTTATTGCAATTTAGTGAGTGTATGTATTGCAAAAAATTCAGTATGTTGCATGTGAGAAGTGAAAATGTAGATGCAGGTGGTATGAAATACAATAAAAATGATAACAGGAAGAATACCTGTATGTGTAATAGCTCTTATCACAGAACTAAGAAAATAAACACTGAAAATAAACATTGAAAATAAACACTGAAACCTGTGTTCAGCATAGCAGATCAGTAGAAAGATCCTTAGCTGACACTCACATGAAGCTCAGATGTCAGTGATTGTCACAGCTTTCATATGAAGAATAAATTACAATAAAGGTGTTGGTGGGTTGGTGGTTTTTTTTTTTTTTTTTTTTTTTTTTTAAGTTGTTTATCAGTGTTCATACCTCAATCAGCTGAAGCTACTTTGGTATTTCCTTTGGTAATGCATTTCTGGTAATTAAATTTCTGTGTTTATATCAAAATGACTAAAAGGAATTTTAGTAATTTTTAATTTATTTCTACTTGTCTGGAATCTAATAATGAAAATTAAAGTTTTGTCCTTCCTATTAAATATATGAGGCATAGATACAGGACAGGAGCTGCTATTTCTTTCAGGTATTTTTAAATGGAGTTGCTGTGGCATCATTCTGCTGGAGTTTTACAGAGGTCAGTATCTTCAGCCATTTTCAATGTCAGGGATGCTGAATTCTTTAAATTGGTGGCAGTGAACACCTACAGAAGTTGATTGCTGTTCACTGTTGGATGAGGAATCTGGAGAACATTTTGAACTATTTTGATTTATAGTGAAATTTGCAATCTGTTTTCTGAATTGTCATCATTCCAGAGTAAAAGTGGTACTTTGATGTCTCATGATATTCATCATCACACAGTGTAGGAAAACTAACTATATATCCTGATAAGAGAGAGATACATGGGGGAAGCTGTACAGTGCTTAAATTCTAGAGTATTCTACATTGAAATGTCCTATTGCTTTTCTGCTTAGAAACACTTTTTCCCTTGCTGCTCCCTTCACATGGGTTTCCTATATCACTTCCATGACAGAAGAAAATGTTATGGAGCCATGAGATAAAAGTACAAAAATTCTTAAATATTTTTTGTCCTCCTTTACCAGTCTGAAATAACAAGCAATGCAAGAGGAGGGAATTTAAAGTCTCCTTTTGGCACATTAACCCAGGATTTTACATTAATTTTAAGTAAGAGTTTATCATTTAGTTTACTCTTCCTACCGGCAGGTTGCTAGTCAGAGCTAAGTGCTCTGAGGTTTTAAGTTACTCCAGGTGCTCCTGCACCCCTCTGAGATGCCAGTCCCAACCAGAATGTGTCATTGCCCAGAGGGAGCTCTCACCACTGCTTGTGATGGGAGCCTTCAGAGCAGCCAGATTGCTTGATGCCTGATGTTAGATGAGATTAAATTTACCTGGGGAGTTCAAGTGAAGTCTTTAGTCAACCAGTTGTTTATAAGTGCTCTTTATACCTGAAAATTATTTTCAGGCATGAAATATACTTGAATAAACACTGCAGAAGTGTGTCTGTGTATGTATGTATGTATGTATGTATGTACGTATGTATGTATCTATCTATCCATCATCTATCTTTCTTTTGCTGGTGTACTTGGAAATTCCAGAAATTTCTCAAAGATTTATTTGCTGGGACCAATTATATATCCTGACATGTTAACCAGTATTGCTGTTGTATTTGTAGGACCATGTTGTTCTGAATATCAATACCTTACTCTCTCTTCCCACGAACATAATTCCATTATGTTGGAATTTTCCACCTCTCTGTGTAATGTAGTGGAGTTAGTAGAGTTTGTGAAGCCTTTTCATGGCTTTAGGGATGTTCAAATAACAGGAAAAGTTTATAAAGTTTATGATCCTAACTCTAAAGCCAGGCCTGTTTGTCAACGGTAATAGGTAATAAAAGTTTTCCAGCTTTCCGAAGGGAGGGATAGTTTTTCAAAAAATTGAAAAAGAAGATTTTATTGGGAAGTTTTTTTGGAGAGGTTAATAGTTAAATATGTTCAGATGCTTGAGAAATAGCTTTTATCCATCTTGGATGCCATGTTATGTGGAATGTAGTATATTATGTGCTTTAGTAGGCAGGAGATTAATTTTAAACACTTTTTAAATTAATTTGTCAGTTTTCCTGTTTGAATTTTGAATGTTACTGAAAGCAAAGGAAAAAAATAATTCTCCTGAAAAATTAAAAAGGTGTTTTTTTAACTTTTTATCTCACCTAAAACCGCAGCAGCTACACAGCAAGGGATGGTTACATAATAGCAATAACAACCAGCCTGAAGTTTTCCAAAGAATATGTTTTGCATGGTAGCTTTTCAATCTGCAAGATGAGATCTAAGATGTAATCTTTATGCATATCAACGCACAAATGCATGATGCATATGTTCGTATAAGCTCAGTTAAGAGACAGTAATTTTAGATTGTTCAGAAATGCTTTAATAAGACTGATTTTTTTCATGTTTTATATGAGTAAAGCCTACTGTCTGAAACAGCAAAATCTAAAAGTCTCACAGACTTTTAGAGAGAACCCCTTTTCTCTTGCTTCCCCCCTTCACTTGCTTTCCTGGGAATGTACGGTCATCTAGCCATGGCAAGGAAATGCTCACTCTGTGTCTTCCCAGTAATGGCAGCATCCCTGACAGCCTCTTACCTCAGAATCTGACACTTCTAAACACAATTCTTTATTTTCCTGAGTGAAATTCCCAAATCTTTGTTTAGACAGTCTTCTAACATCTGATGACCTTTCCATTTTCCCATAAGTGAAGTGGAACTCTTAAGATGATTATTCCTATTGTCAGAGATATTTTATTATTATTTCTAATATTTATGGTGTTTTTTTGCTGGAACGGGCTTTGTTCTGTTTAAAGAAATTACTGCATAAGTTCAAAAAGGAGCCATAGACCTGCTTACAACACAGAAATCCGGCACTACCAGTGATGCTCTGACAGTGAATATGAGAGTGGGAATTGCTAGAGCTGAAACCATAAATGAGGTAAACAGAGCAATGCAAATCTCAAGGGCTTCTGAAATATAGAGTATGCAAGGACGAATTTGAGAATGTGTATTACATTGCTGTTTCCTCTCACACCATCTACCAAGCATCTTTTTCCTCTCTTCAGCTTCTAAAAATCAATTTGATGTGACTGCCTCCAGTTTGAAATTAGCATGGTTTAATCTGGTACGGGAAAAATCTCTCTCCATGGAAAAGGCCCAAATGGGAAATCTAATGATAGCATATTCCCCAAGGAAAGCTGCCACCTTAGACAGTGTCCCTGGAGGAGGGAAAGGGAGCAGCTGCAATATTTTGTGTATGAAATGTGTGTGTGTGCACGTGTATGGTGACATGACTCAATGCTTTGTGACAGCTCATTTTATTCTGGGTTCTTCACATGACAGATGAAATGATTTCTGTAATTATTCTTAGGTATAAGACCCAGAGTCAGTTCTGTTAATACTTGGACTGTTTGGCATGAAATACATTTAGGTATATCATTTAAACATCCCTCTGGAAAAAAAAGCTCTGGAAATCACAAGTGATTGAGTGGATGAGCTGCTACTGTATTGCTTCTAGGCCCAGTAAAAAAGAAAGTCTAAGGGTCTGATTTTCATTTCAAGTGTTTCATTTGAGGTGAAGTTTCATCCCGAGGTTTACATAACTAGACTAGCTTTTCTTGTAGTTGAATTAGCTCTTGTTTTACTTCTAAGTTAAATTAAGATCATTACAATTTTCGCTAAGGAGTAGGAAAAGTTTAAATACATCCTTTCTTTATAACAAAAATGTACATTAACCAGTGATAAAATACTACTTGCCATTGCAAGACTTTATCACTACCTAGGATTAGAAATAGATCAATTATATAATTTGACATACTGCTAAGGAAATTATTGTACATGTATCTATGCCTTATTTTTAAAAAAATTGATGGGCTTGTAATTTAATATGAATGTAGAATATTTTAAAAATGCATACTACATTTAATAAACAAAGTAAGAAAAATGTATGTAATCCCCTAAAACTTGAAGAGGATTTGTTACATCTGTATTTGTTGTGCAGCAATA
The DNA here is from genome assembly GCF_015227805.2 of Hirundo rustica. Lineage (NCBI taxonomy): Eukaryota > Metazoa > Chordata > Aves > Passeriformes > Hirundinidae > Hirundo > Hirundo rustica. The sequence continues at coordinate 19,542,431 of NC_053458.1, forward strand.
ATGCAATTCTTATTATTCATTTAGAGAAAATACTGTTTAAGTTTGGTGAAAATTATTTTCTCTCTCTGAACTTTCAGTGTGACTGTCATGCATTTTTAGGTTTCAAGCTGGGCTGGTTTGCTTTCATTTAGGATTAAGTCAGTTGCTGTGTTTCCAGGATTACTGAAAGGTCGAACCTACTTCAATGATATATAGGGTCTACAGAATAATAGTTTTGCAACTTTTATGATTAAGAGAGAGGGAATATGTTCAGAAAAATTCACCTAAATCATCTATCAAACATGCCAGCGCAGCTAGTGGCTTTATTTATCAGGAAAGCAGGAAGAGATGGAAGGGCGTGAGGGGAGCTTTTATTGATTGCTTTCTGGGAAAATTATTCTATGAGTTACTTTTGCAAAGAATGTAATTTGCCTGGGGTATAGCAGGAATAGCAGGAAAGCTCTGGGAGAAATAGTTCCCTGATTGATTTTTTTCAATATGAAATGATGGTCTTCTCTCAGAACCAGAACTATATCAGTTCCACAAATATCACTGGAGATGGGTATAACTTCATGTGCTTGATAATGCTACAGGTAACTTTTGAAAGATCTACTGGAAGGAAAAAGTGGAAATTGGGAAGAAGAGAGATTTTTACTTCTCAATGAAGTGTTTGTGTAATAACAAAGAAGGCAAATAATTAATTGTGGGATGTAACGCCCTGACTGACTTACAAGGCTAGTATCTTTCCCATTTCTGTCATGAAAGCCTTGAAAATATACTAGTGCAGGTTATGATAATTTTCACCTGTCCTGTAATATTTACAGTACAGTATTTTAAGATCTGAAGCCAAAAGCATTATCATCCTTAAAACTGAAACTGGGACTTGTACAACTCCATCAGTTTTTCCACATCAAATTCTATGTGCCAATCTGTGATTCAGATATAGGCTCATATCCCACAGGTGAAAGCAGATTAAAATTTAAAAACACAATATTTTTGCAGTTTAGAAATTGTATTATTTTATTCATTTGTGTAATATTTACCATTTTACAGTATTACAGGTATCTGATAAGTGAATTGAACTTGAAATTTATTTAAATGTTTGTGGAAAACTAGTCTTTTATAATTAGGGAAGAAAAGCAATATTTAAGAAGATAAAACACAAAAAGGAAAAAGAACTCAGTGTCCCTGCATGTGACAGGTGGAAGGTCGAAAGTCTGAGGAAATTGGATGTCTCTCAGTTACCATCAATCCTCATTTCTCACTATCACACTGCAGAAAACCAGTTAATTTTTTCTCAGCTGCAGTGTGTTCAGCCACACACTGACATTTCACATTGGCATTAATGTACAATATTTGTAAAACAATCTTGTTGTTGGAAAACGTTGCTCCAGTAGTCAAAGTGATGGAGTCATGTTCTGAATTTAATTTTGATACACTGTATTGTTTCTTAGGGCAATTGCAGGCTGCATACATATTTTGGTGTTCAAAAACCAGGAATATATTTACAAGAGGTGAATTGTTTTGTCTTCCTCCAGACTAAGAAGAGACCCATGTAATTGGAAGTTCACAAAGACAGCGATCAACAAACCAGCAGAATTATCGATGAAGAACTGTTCTCTGGTGAGTAAACTGAAGCTTTCATACTCTAGGCTTCTTGGGTGAAGATTCTGTGGCACATACCTCAAATAAGTAAAAATGACAAAGTATCAGTAATTGGTTGAAACCTCAAGGGGTTGCTCTTACAAAAATAGTACTAAAAATGAAATAGTTATTACTGTTTCACTACTTTAGCTGAAGTATTTTGTTGTACTTCAGACTTTTATTTTTCTTCTGGTTTGATCAATATTCTCACATTTTCCTGTCATTTTGACATCTAATACTATACATTGTCGTTTCCTCCAACAGTTTCTGTAGCTGATACCATGAAGCACTTTTGATTGCTAAAAAATCTCCTAATCCTTGACAAGCTTGTATCTGAACATTACATTGGTGCTGTAGTTGCAGTTAAGTAGTGTGGAGTGGCACTTTAGGCATTGACTTGTAGGGACCTCACTGTTTTCGTCTGTTCTGGTCACAGTCAGCAAAGAGATAAAGCCCATTTTTGCCAAATTGGATCAGTTCTCGCTGAAGACTGTAATGTTGCTGGCATGAGGATGCTCCTTGGTGCAGCCCCTGGCCAAACAGCTGAGAGAGAATTGCAGCAGGCAGAACAGGAATCTTCCCGCAGGGCTGAGCCCTTGGTGACAGCTGGTAATGCAAGACATTTCCTGAGCTGTGTGCAGGGCTTCTAGCAGTGCTCCTTTGCTCTCCTGATGTGCCCAGTCACCACTCTTCTAGAAAGCAAACCCAAGTATCTATAAGTGATTGTGAAAATACTGAGCTTTGTTCCTGTGAATTTAGTCTTTTTCGGGGGCTGACTGTGCAAAGGAATAAATAAAAAGGAAACTAAAATTTAGAAACCTTTTTTTCAGAATTGTCTCTTAGAATGTTTTACTGAAGCCTCAAGGAGTGACATAGCTGAGTTCGTTTAGTGGAGAAAATGAAATAATCTGAAAATTATTTGGCATGCAGATACCCCATTTTATAGCTGAGAAATTATTTTAAAGATATCTTGATAGTTGCTGAGAAAAACCCCACAAATTCCAGTGAGATTTCCATGCTTAAATCCTTCTGAACCAATATACTGGTCAGTAGCAAGAAAATGATGGCTGGAAAAACTGCTGGCCAAGTGAAGACATTTTCCTAATTCTCCTTCAAAAGAAAGCAAGGTTGGAGCTGCAGTGGTTTTCTAGAACATAAAGAACTTGTCTTAATGGATTAGCCCCACTCTTTTGTGTGGCTTTTCTCCCTTGTTACTGTGCAGGAAAATGTGTTTGCTATGCAGAAGCATTGAGTGACTACCTCCTCCCCCAGGGAAAAACAAAAAGACTTCACAGCAAAGTAGATTTTGCTCCTTAGTAATTATAATGAACCACAGCAAGCTTGTCAGTAAAAATTATGTATATACATATCCACATACGTATATGTATAACAGGCACATCTTTGTTCTGTGTGTATAATATTTTTATTTGCTATACATATGTATATGTTTGTGTTATATGTTTATATTATGTATATGTTTAGTAAATGCATGTGTATTTATATGTACGTGGCCTTTTGCTCTGTGGAAGAAATAGAAGATAGTGCTATTGCTTCCCATATGTGTCTCATGGGAAGCATCACTTAGCATAATAGCTGTTGGTAATGACTCTTTTCAATGTTTTCTCACTTCTTCAAGCTAAGGTAAGACTGCTGTTAGAGCTATTACATTCTTTAGATCTATTACTTTCTTTCCTCTGTTCTTTATTTTCTGCTCAAAGTTTGTTGACCCATCCAAAAAGCCTTTAGCTGGTACTTGCTGAATGCATTTGCACACAGTTCAAAGGGGTTTGTGTTTCTCTGGCAATGGTGCCTAAAATGAAGAGATCCAGCACACCTTGTGATTGAGCACTCTGCCAGCATAACAGATGGATGTGATTTCTGGCAGCCAAGAAGCCTTATGAAATATCAGTGTCAAATGGTTAGAGACAGCATTTTTAAATCAAAAATACATGTTAGATGCTCTGGGCTTATGCACATGGCAGAGCATAGTCTAAATGGGTTGAGTAAGTTATTTTAAATTTTAAACTATAATTCTTCAGTGTACAGTTTGAGCGTTAGTTGCATAACTTTCTGCTGTTATATTTCTGTGTCTTCAAGAGCTATATTTACTTTGCCCTAAAAAAAATTTGTGTTAGCAATAAGTTCAAAGGACTAATACCTGTGCTGGCTTCTTAGACTGTATGTGATGCAATATGATATCAGTATCGTGTCATCTATCCTGATCCCTTGCACACATCTAGATCATATGGAATTCATTGCAGGCATTAATTTACTTTTCTCTTTTAACATCACATATTGCTGCATTTTCACATTGTTTTAGCTTTTATTTTAGCCAATTTAAATATGCTGAGGTAGGGTGACATTTTTGAGATATAACTGACATACTACTCTTTTTCCTCCTTTTCTGTTCCACATGGAGAGTAAATATTTACAGGTAGAAAACAGGGTCAGTTAGGTATTTAGGAGATCTCACTGGATGCTTGTCTGTATCCCTTAGTTCATAATTACCTTGGAAATGAACCAATTAAATAGTTACACCGTACTGATTTTTATTAGGGTTTTGTGACCCAAAATCAATTAAGTGCTTTAAGACATTTACTCTAAATAATAAACAGTAGAATTCCTTTTTTGAAAATTATTTGGTTATCTTGTTGAGTATGAAATCCATATTCAAAATACTTGGGATCCTCTGGTTTATTATACTGCTCAGCGTATAATCCCATAAAACCTGCCTTATTGTTTACATATATTTCTGTTAATTTCATTGTAAGAGAGCTTTCTGTATCAGAAGGTGAGGGGTGTGATGGTATCTGGAAACTTGTGGTGTGTAATTTACCATCACGTAGTGTTCACATCCAGATAAATGAAAGACAGAATATTTTCATGAGGAAATAGAAACAAAGTATTCTAAAAAGAAGACTCTCAGCTTATAAAATCACTGTAATGTGATAAATTAGCACATTAAATCTGACCCCATAAATCAATTTTAAGCTAAACACAGATAGTTCTACTTCATATTTAAAATTAATTTCTGAGGATATCTTTTAAAAACTGTGGTAGTTTCATTTCAGAAACTATCAGTATTATCCTCTGAAATCCAAAGCATATTAAAGAGATAGGCAAGCCAGCAGATAGCAGGTTGAAAAGTCATTGAAAACAGGCAGTTACATATTCTTATCATGAATGTGCTGAAATTACAATAGAGAATGTCATGAGGAATTTAATGGAATTTCCTTCGTCTTAAGGTTAAGAAGGCTTCTGAGTTTGCATTTATTCTGGTTCTCAAGTACACTTAGGATGCCTGGAGATGGGAAATCACAAGTGCTTAAGACTACATGAATATAAAGTACGAAGAGAGATGGAATAATTTATAATGCAGTGTTGATGTTTCTGATTTTAAAACACCATCATGTCAACCCCATTATTTTCTCCATCATATTAAAAAGAAGATACATGTATTACTCCACAAGAGAGTTTTACTTTAATTCAGGTTTCACATTATGCTTTGCTCATTCTGCAGCTACCTAGATATTTTCGTGCCAGATAATGATAATTAAATTATACACTGGATTAAAGTGTATAGTCATAATTTTAAAAAATGCTAGATATTATGGTCATCCAAAGTGGCAGATTCTAAGATGACGTAGAAAAACTTCACCAGTGTCCATGTGGTCATGCATATATATAAGATTCTTGCCTATTCTGTAAAGTAAGTCCAAATATAGGATGTTTTTATATTAGACTTGAACCATAAAGCCCCCACATAATTTTTAGTAATGTTTTTGTTATTAGAGGCTCAGCCTGTCCCTCTTCTTCAAATATATAGAGAATTAGAGTTTGGTGTGGGAACAGGAGAGATCACCCTCAAACTGAGAAAGTGGTGCCAATACATGCCAGTGTGGTCATCTATACCCTAAGGGTACTGGGGAGGGCCATTACTGGGAAGAAAATTCATCCTCTGTGTTTCCAGGCCTGACTCCCACTACTAAACATAGGCACTTGCACTGAGAGCTATTATAAGGTATTGAACAGTTCCAAAAGCCAGGCCAGCCTGTGACTGCACACTCCAGGAGCAGTATGCCTGCTGATGCAATTGTAAGAATCTTCCAGGATGTCAAGGGAAGGCTTTCAGACTTGTTCCTTGCCAAATGCCTTCAAAGGAGTTTTTGCAGTGAAGCACATCTACTGCATTTTAGCTCTCACTCTTTTCACTGCTGGCCAATGTGCGCACTATTTTCAGATGTGCTGTCACAGCATATGCTCCCTCTCTGACTGACATAATTTGATTTGATTTCTAGAGAAGCAGCAGAACAGAGCAGGTTGAAATGGTGTTCTTTTTGGAAGAGGCAGAGCAGGGTGTCAGTGCTCTGTAGGATGCTGTCTTTCTAATGAAAGTAAAAGGGTTTAATTTTTCCCTTCTCCCATAATAAAACACAGTTCAAGTTAGAAAATAATTCAGATTAGTTTATGAATTTTTCTACACTGCTTTTAGGGGTGGATGAAAATGTTCTGATTCTAGTTGAAAGGTTGAAGCTGCATCAGCAGAGATTAAAATGCTGAGATGCATATTTTAATTCATAGTACTGACAGATGAAGTGAAGTAAGGAAGTGCTGGTGTAAATTAATGCAATATATATATAATGTTTATACATTAACACACACACACACACACACACACACACACACATATATATATATATATAAATCATAACACATGAACTGCAAATACAAATGAGCTAGAATAAGATGTGGATTCAGAAAGAGGCTATTAACACGAGTCTGAGACCTGAAGCTGGCATGTGCCACTTGAAAACAGCCTTTTATATTGAGGGGGGGGAAGTAGTACTAAACTGTGGATAAGTGATTAGAGCAGGGTTTTTGTTAAGGTTCAGATGGCAGTCATCGAGTTGGAGAAAAGTTTACTTAAAAATGGCTTGGTGCTGATGGTGAGGGGGCACTGTCTGGGGCTGGGGATGGTACAGAGGAAGGATGACATGTCCAGCCTGCCCAGCTTGATTGCTGGTGTTAGCACTGACTACAGACTGCTGGTGAGGCAGGTTGTGGGTGCTGGACAATGAGAGGCCACAAGGTACTTCACTGCCTTTGGCAGTCATTCATCAAGGTGATGAATAGCTGTCTTGCACAGGGCTGTGTATTCTTTGTTAAATGAAGATATGACTGCTCAGACATACACACCATGCATAGCAGCTGTTTTGGCAGTTATAGAAATTAAACACGCCCAACTGTGATTCACTACATGTAATATTAAGTTAACCACTTTTTTAATTAATAGGTTTGTAAAAAGAAAAAGAGGCAAAAGGCTGTAGAGCTGGGTGCTGCTATAAAAAGGAGACTGTGAAAGTAAAGAAAATATGAAGAAACCAGAGGAGATAGAAATCAGAGATGACTGTGTTTACTCCTTCCTATTTGAAACAACTTGCTTTTTAGGGCTCAAATTTTGTAAATCATATTAGCATCTCCTTAACTTTTATCACCTTAATGGTCCCTTTGATTTCAGTGTATTTACATGGGTGAAGTTAGAGATGTACAAGAATCTGCAGAAAGTACAATAAAGATAGGCAGGGTGGTAATATATTTATACTCTTTCACCCAGTTATACTCTAATGCTGTGTGCCAAAATCCAAATGAAATAACACACAGAACACTATGGTAGTGATAAGCATTCTAATTCTTAAGTTTCCCACTGGGATTTAAATTAGAATCTGTTTTGCAGACATCAAGAAGGCAAGTCAAGTCTTGCTGTAATTGCACTGGCTCTGATTTGTTTCCTAAACCACCTGTTTCTCTGGTTGTGCATATTTTAGGAAATAAAGCTTATGTTAGATGGGAAATGATCTGAAATCTTACAAAATATCCTCTGTATCTGTAAACATTTAGGACAAAGACAAATTAATTGTTTTGAAAAAACACAAGTACAGCAGGAAAGATGTATAGATTGGACAGGGCTTTTTCACTGGGAAATCTATCACATATTTAGATGAGTTTTCCTGTAACTTACTAACTACTTTTATTTCAACGATTACTACATGCTTTTGTTCAGCAAAGGCTGTATCTTCCCTTCTGGCCATTGCTGCACTTTCAGCTTCCATCAGTGGAAGCTCTGCTCTGTGTTCCAAATCTACTCTGCTTTAGCATTTACCAAAAGCTTGGCAGTGGTGGTGGTTCAGGAGGAGAGATCACTGCTTGGCTCTGAGGCCGTGAACTCTCTATGGCACTCCAAGAGATAATGCAATCCAGAGTACTTGATCCCTACCTGTCCATGGTCTCTATCTCCTCCCCTCTTGAATCTACGTCCTGATTTCCAGAGAAAATAAGTCTGTACATCAAGGCCAGACTGAAGTCATGTCCTTCACACTGGGAGCAGCCCCTAGTGTGCATCTGCAGGTGACTTTCTAAATGTTCCTGTCTTTGTTGGTAGGGGTTACATCTCACTTTTCACCCTCTTGGGATTGATAGAAGAACCTGAAATCAAGTTTTAATGTGATAACTATGATACTTTAGTAACTAACTATGATTCAGGTTATTTTTTCAGTTTTGACCAAAGATGTTCATCTTCTTAGCATGTGGTTCTTGAGGATGCCTTACCCATAATGATGGGATAGAGAAAAAGGAGTGAGGGAAAGGCTGAGGAACTGTTTAAATCTGTTGAATTTTCCCCTCAAATAGTGGTACATACCTCGTAGTGGTACAGTGAAAAATTAGAGGAACCAAACCCAGGAAATTAACATTTTAGAAATGTTTCTAAGCATGTCTAATCCTTTCAGATCCCTTGGAACAGCATTATAAAAGTGAATTCAAACTAGGAACAGCTTATGAAAATTAATTCAAGCTAGGCATATATGTGAAAAGCTGCTGAGCAATGCTACTGAGTTACATTCAGGTATTCAGGTCCTTGGAGACCTGTACAGTGAGCAGCTGATGTTTTCTTCTGGTTTGAGTAACTTCAGTGTTGAATTAAACTCCAGTAGAGATTTTAGGATCCTTTGGGAACTGGGCTCCAAGTTTTCATGCAAAGATTGCTTTTCTTGAACCTTGCACCATTTTTTTCATGTATCCTCTTCTAATGCAGTGACTCAAATTTGGAAGACTACTCCAATTAAAATAATAATTTAAAAAAAATAGTAATATCAATGCCAGTAAGGTCAGTGGGATCAACATCATTCTGGGTAGTATTTTAGAATAATTTTCACTACAGTTTTATTCATAGTATTGTGAAATCTATGAGAGTTCTATTTTTAGCTTCATTGGGTGGTAAACCTCAGCCTATGACCCTCTGCCTCAGCTGTGATAAAGACATCTGAATCCAAATAATTCCTGCAGCTGCAGTTATGTATTGAGGATTTTTGTGTTGATACTTCTGAGTTATTGCATCTTTATTTGAAAGAGAAATAGAGACTTTTAAAATCATACTGTTAATTTAAAATAATGCAAAGAGTTGTCCTACCACATTGATTTTGAAGAAGAAAACAAAATATGCTGGTTAGTACTGAAGAGTGGATAAGAGTCAATAACACACACCTCCCCATTAATTTTTAATTCTTAAGACTGAGCCTTAAATTGTAGCTTTTCTCTTCAAGATCTCCTGGAGAGTGTTTGCTGAGGAAATTAAATTCTTGCCTTCTCCTAAGGGCCTCTCTCTTTTATCGGTATGGGGAAGAGTTTGGAGACTAACTTACGCCCACATCCTTCACTTGTGAAATATTTTATCACAACTGGGCTGGTCAGAAGTGATGCCCAGGTTAAGTTAGAACAATTAAATAGCAAAGCATGGATCTTTCAGATTATACTTTCCTTTAATTTGTGTTATTTCATTGTGTGGGTTTAACACTCATGATTATTTTATATAGTGTTTCTTTATGGTAAAGCATGATCTTTCTAAGCACATCTAAAAGAAATGCCTGTACATTCCAGTCTAATTTACAAAAAAACCCAAACAAAAACAAAAACAAAAACAACAACAACAAAAAAACACCCACCAAAAAACCCCACAACAGTTCTCCTAAGTAGGAAATACTCCTATTGAGGAACAAACTATTTTACTACTTTTAGGAGTGCTTCTCTGAAACATTGAGTTCAGCAGGGTGTATATACTTTAAACCTTTGAATTTTCAGTGTTGTTCGTGATATATTGTATATGTCATAGGTCGGTAATATGGTAATATTTCTCACTGCTGTTTAGATGCTTTCATTGAGTGATGTGAATTGATGTCTAATTCCGACTCTTGATAACATTGTTCAGTCATTATTTAGTGCTGTGAGATGTGGAGAACAAGCTGATTTATGCAAAGGAGAGGCCTGTGGGATTAAGTATGTTTTAAGCAGAGCTTAAGTCTTATGCTGGACTGCAGCATGTGAGTGGATGTCATATTGATAAATGCAATCATTACAAAAAAAAAGAAACCTTTTTATGCTAGAAAGTCTTTAATCAAATCTCACTAACTTGGAATTTGTTAAGACTGCAGGTTAGGGAACTTTTTCAGAAGATTAAGAGCTGGTGAGCAGACAAATATAACATGTATTGAAAAAAACTCTTAGTTTGGAGAGCTGCAATAATTATAGAAGACATTTGGTTTTATACAGTTCAGGAAAGTTGGTCTTTGGAATTGTGTTGATATATACCAATTTCTTTGACAATTCCATCTGTAGTTTGTAAGTTTAATGCTGTTATTAGAAAATAATTTCTATTATTCCTATTGGAAGTGTGGCACCATGTGTGACACTTTAAAGTCAATTCATATCCATGTGATCATGTGAGACAGAACAGGAGGGGATCAGAGAATGGCACCAGCTCTGACAGAGGGAGAAGCAAGCCTCCTATGAGCCTGCTTGTAGCAGCCAGGTGAACAGAGCACAGCTGCAATGTGCTGCATCCATCACCTTCCTTCTTATCACTTCCTTTGGGCTTTCTTATCTTCCAGAGCACCTGTGCTTTAAACACAGGCTCCTACCAGTGTGTTTGTCTCCTTCTGAACTGATTCAGGGCAGCTCCCAGCAGCTGTTTGCTAGTCATTAGGATGAATCCCCATGGTAGTAACTGGGAGCCAGATAAAAACTGGGAACCTGGAAGGTGAAACTGGCATGAAAATATACTTCCCTCTAGCCACCCCCCGGCTCTCGCTAGCTCAGTTATTCAGGGGTTTTAGGGAAATATATTTCAGAGAGACAGAATAGAGATTTCAAAAGAGTGGCTCTCACCCCCAGCTTCCGTCCAGGCTTTATTCTCGATGTGATGTTCCAGGAGGCCGAGGAGAGAGAGAGAGAACCAGGAAGAAACAGGGGTATATCTAGTTTTGGGCCAAGGAAAGATATTGGCCCTGAGCCAATAGGGTCAGGAGTAGGTATGATAGGGAAAAAGGGTTGAACTACATAGCACAGGTTTCAGGGGGACTCTGAGGGGAAAAACCATTCCTCAGAGGAACACAACACTGGCATTGGCTTAAGTTCCCTCCATTTTTGCATAGCAAACTACAGCAAATAAAGGAAGTCTTAAAAGCACCCCTATAGCCATTTTCATCTCCATGACCATGTGAGATCCACAGTATCTGTGCCCCGAGCCAGTGACCACTCTGCACATCTGGGGATGCACTCTGTGCTCCTCACTGAGAGACTTCAGTGTGGCCTCGAGGGAATGAATTGAGAAAGTCACAGCTTCAATTCTCACTAGTTTAATGAGGTCAGTGATAGACTTTGAAAGAGGTCATTTAATTGATTTCTTGGCAAGCAGCAATTAGAGAATTCCTCATTAGGATGTCTCTTTAAGTCTCTCCTAAATTATGATGATCAAACAGCCCAAACCTGACCAAGACTGAGAAGAAAAGAAATCAACCTACAAAAGGTTTTGTTTAGGGCAGAGTAAAGTGAGCAACTTAGAATATACACTTGATTTATATCTAGGTAATGTTAGCTCTTATTCCTACATTGTTTAGGTCCATGATTTTTGTTGCTGCATGTCCAGTACAGCAAGCATAAAGTTTTGTGTGCTTGTTTTAAGAAGGTGATGAGAAGATGGAATTTGGTAAAGTTACAAAGCATGGGATAAAATAAAACCCAAACAAAGTCTTAAATTATGTTTTTCTCTCTTTCTTCCCATTTTACATTAAATTAAGTATATATTAGAAGAAGTACACCTGGGTAATTTCAGTTATTTGCATTCCCCTGAATACTTCATATTCTGCCACAGCAGCACAACCTAAGAGTTGAAAATGCTATCCAAGTGTAGGAAGTCATCTACTAGCCTATTAAAAACATAAACCTGTGAAAATTGGGACATCTCAGCTATTTGGAAGTTTGCAACATGTGCAAATATTACTCTAGGTCTCCATGCTTGCCTGAGGGCAATTTGTTGAAGTTACACATAGTTGATTGTCCAGTTTGTTCAAGTGGGTTGCCTCTCTGTGGGGATGCAAAAATGCTAGCACCAGATCTATAATAGGAATGCTCACAATAATGTTGTAAGCATGTATTTTCCACTGCATTTACCCACCTCTAAGGGGGAGGAAGTGGAATCCTGAGGAAAAGTATTTCTAAAAGTCTCATGTAAATAATTTCTAATGTCAGTTTGAACTTTTTTGGACTGCTGTTCCTGTCCACAGGCGGAATGGCTACCAAAGTGTATAAAGGTCATGCAAGCACATTCAATCATCAGTGCATCTCTGTCTTATACTCTTACCTAAGGATACATTCCTTCCTCGTTTGTCCATTGTTAAAAACAAAATGCCAGGCTGAATGCATCTGTGGTTTTCACTGGTACTGCCTTCCAACTGTAAATGACTAATGCCTGCTGGCTACATTACAACTGCAGTCCCACACACTTCATGAATATTCATTAAAAGAGCAAGATTATTCATGGAAAGTGAACATGGAAAAGAGGTAAACTTAATATAAAAATCAAAATACTCAAGTGAAATTTCAGTGCTGTTGTGTGCCAACACAACTACCATGGAAACTGTTACTGTATTTTTAAAATATTCATTATTGTTTCCTTTTCAGTTAAAATATTCTTGTTTTCCAAAGGCACAATTTTTAGGAAATATAAAGCATTTGGCTGGGGAACCATTTGGGGGTGAGGGACAAGAGTTAAAGGTTATGTATAGTGAACTTTTAGAATACTTCTCCACTAGAAACTATTTCCAGTGAAGTAAAGACATTTAAGTGGAGCATGCGTTTCTCGTTTGCCTTTTTTTTTTTTTTTTTTTTTTTTTTTTTTAATTCTCTTGGTTGTTCTCTCTTAGAAGGTTCCATCTAACTGATCTATTTGATTTCACATAAAAAGTAGCAAAAATATCAGAACAAGAATGTCACAATGTGTATTTCCAGAAAGGACAGAGTAGAAAAAAAAGAGAGATATTGTGTATTTAAAGAATTAGATTGCATGCTGTTTTTCTGGTGTATCTTTCTATACTGGTTCCATTTCTAGCTTTGGATTCCCCCAAGAGCCAAATTCCTGTAGAATTTCTCTTGCTCTATAAGCCCTCACAAGACAGTGGATGTGTGGGTCAGAGATAATTGTTTCCCAATTTACGATTCATGGCTCACATTAATCGAGCTCTTCAAGGCAAGCTCTTCAAATGCCCTTGTTTGAATACTCAGTAGAAGAATAAGAATCCCTATTAGGTAAACGTTATTTACAAAAAGGTGCAACAATTTTGTTATATTTTTCAGCTTTTTGTTATTCTCTTCTTTGAGTCCCCTGCTGTTCTTTTATGCCTGCCTAAAATAATGATAAAACATGGCAGTTACTATTAGGATTTCAGCAGGTACTCTGGCTTCTACCTCAACAACTAAAAATCAGTCTCTGAAGGGTTTAAAAGCTATGCTGAAATGGAATTAATGCTGCAGAGCTATGTTGTATTTTTATCATCACAGGTTAAAGTCAAGGGAAAAGAAAACCTATTAGGAAGAAGAACTTTGGATATTTCAGAGGAGGAGGGCCCAGCTCTCCTGTGGCATTGACCCCGTTTTGATTACAACTGGCCAGCAGACACCAGGAAAGCTGAGACAATCCATCAGCTCTATTCTGTAGAATTGAGGCTGACTGTACTTTATAGCATTTAATTCCCCTTACTGGTAAAAAGAGAAAATTCGCAGAATTGAAGTTATGGTTATAGCCTTAGCTGTATGTTCAATTAGTTCAGGACTAGAAAGTTGGTTGGATAGGACTCTATATTAATTCTTTACATTTTGGGAGTGTGGGGTATTTCAGGAACAACTCAGTTTAGTGGAAACCCAGCTCTTCCCTCCCACTTGTAAGCTTTGAGGACATAAGCCATGCTTTTATTCTCTTTTATGAGCAAAAAGGGTGTTAATCCATGGCTTATGCCGCTCATCTCTACCCTATTACACCTCAGCAGAGAAGTGGTAAGTGGTTGCTTGATAACAAACAGATTACTGGACAAGGTTTGGGGGGGGTGGCTGCAGTGGGGTGTTGGTGTTTGTTGTTTTTTTTCCTTTAATCAATGCCTAAGAAACATACAGGATCAAAGGCAAGCTCTTTCTAGCTAATCCTTCCCATGATCCATTTGAAATTGAGCTGTTTGAAGTGCTTGTGTATTTTATAAAAAATCAGTGTGGGAATTTTTTGAAGCTTTTTTTTTTCCTTCTATCTCTAATAATCTTTGTACATTCACCAACTCCTAATATGTGAAATGCTAATATGTAGCTAATTCTAAATGGATCTTCATATCTTTTCCTAATAATATAAACAAGACAATTCAATTTGGTCTTGTCAGTCTCTTACATAACCTCAACCATTTGTTCTACTGTTTTGAAGTGCTTATTTTTCTCTGTGACATTCAAGAAGAAAATATAGGTCTTTCCACGCTTCACTGCACAGCTCTTAGGTTTATCTTCATATTTTTGATGGACAGTTACTATATTTTATTGATCCATACTTCATGGTTGCCGTTAAGCATATCTGGAACTGGAATACTTTGTCCTCTAAAATAGAAAGTTTAGTTTTAAAAGTGGTTTTTCCAGTCCATTTACAGAAGTTGAGTTTCTTAGTATAAGTAAGTTCTTTTTTTTTTTTTAGTGAAAATTAAACCAGTGGATGCTACGCTATTGCTTTCCTTCAGTAGAAAAACAGGCTGTCACTAGAGAGTAGTTAAATAGTATTTTTCTGGCTGACTATGATTGCAAGAAAAATTGAGATATTCAGCAAATCTTGCAGTGGTGTTAACTTAAATTTTTGTTCTGATCAAACATCTAAATACTGGCATCATTACAAATTTTCACACTCAGAAGAGCTAATCATGCTAGCCTCTGTAACTGAGCATATACTGGGCACTGACTCTGAATGACTGTGCCAAAGTGTAATTAGAACACCAACTGAGCTGCAGAACTGCAGGAATTTCTCTTTCAAGTGGGAAAAAGATTCCATTTCTTCAGTAATTTTCCTGCAAGCCACAGCACTTAAAGGGTTTTCTTAATTTGCTACTATATCACCACTACTATGTTTTAGAAGAGTTTAAGAACAATTTTTAAACAACTTGAGTGCAAAATCCATCTCTTTTACTTTTCCATGTATTCACCTCAGCATATTGCTGGATTTTTTTGGTTGTTTGTTCAGAGTATTTGCAAGACATTATATAAGCATTTCTTGCTTCCTTTTCAAAATCTGAGCCTTAATGACTGTAATTTATTTGCAATTGCAATCCTAAGCGATTCCATGGTTTAAGCTGAAAGCTGTGACAATGTAGGTTGTTCCCTTTTCAGAAATCTCTTTTCTTTGCACTGATCTTTTGGAACAAGATAAAGTAAAGCAATAGATCTTATTTTGTTTCAATCACCATCGTTTCATTCTTGAAATAAATTGCTCTTGTTAACCTTAGGTTCATTTCCTTCTCTTCCTGGCTTGTCTTTTTTGATGTTCATTCTCAAGTGTAAGTTAAAAAAATAAAATAAACAAATGGAAGTAATGCTAGAACTAGGTGATGATTCCTGAAGCAGTTTTCATCATGCTAATAGTAATTATTCATGTCAAATTACGTGATGCAGTTAGCTTCATCTTCACTATTAATAAGGGGTTCTGTTTTGCAAGTCATTTTGAACAATTAACAATAGTTATTTTCCTGAAATTGAAATGAAGAAAAATCAATATTCTAATGTTCTCTGCAGATAATTAATTTATGTGAAACAAAGTCACTAGGTACAAGTTGTACACTTCTTTGTAAGTGGAGTCAAAGGCAAAATTAATATTCATCTCTATTAAGCTCTCAAATGAACAAATTGCTATAAAACTGCTATTCTTCTAAAACGGAAATAATTGTACGTCTATTTTTGTAAGTGGTTGGTAGTCATTTTAATATTGAAAGGCACTCTAATTTAGCAGGGAAATTTACTCCAACATTGTTGAAACAGCACTATGAGATCTTCATATGTAACAAACATTTCCTCAGACAGTTCCCAATAGTGTGGGTACTTCTATTCTGTATGACAGTGGTTTAAAGGAACACATCAGGATTGATGCTTCACCTCCTTCTGAAATGACAAAGACAAAAAATTAATACGGAATCTAGCTAGCTGACTGTCTCTATGGCTGGTACAGATGCTAAAGAGAATCCCACCAACTATTTATATTTATAGATGTATAGAAATAGCAGCAAGGGTTTTGTCTGAGATTTATCTGCATGTCTTTACTATTAATTATAGAAATAAATACACTATCAAATCTTCTCATTATTGAATAATGGTCCCTATAAATGTGCTTTTTACAAAACATGTCTACCATGAAAAATGGTGTAAATACATATGCTTTAATGAATGCTGTAGAAGAGTACAGACTATTGTTTTGGATATGGGGAGGTTTGCAAAGAGTTGTATCATCACCTTTAACTGGCCAAGAGTATTCCAAGAGGAGAGACAAGTTTATTCCTCACCACTAGTGTTTAGTAGTTGTTCATCTGTATTGAGGAATGGCAGCTAAAAGTAGAAATACCAGGGGCCAGTAATACAAGGGTCTGCCTTTCTAAACTGCTGGAAATTGATGGCATTGCATTTACTGGGGAAATACCCTGCAATTTTCTTTGGGAGTAGAACTAATCTGGTTTTAAAAGTTTGGAGTAAAGGCATCAAAATAATGGGTGCTTTTGCGGGCAATGACTGTGACAGAGCAGTTAAGAGAGCTCTACCTCCCGTGCACTCTCTCTGACAGGGAACACCCAACACAGGAGATGCTGTGGGGGTAGTGGAGGCTGCAGCTGCATGGAGACTAAAAGGCTACTTAATTCCAGATAAGTCTGGTCTAAGGCCTTGGACTATGCCTAGCCCTGTAAGTGTGCTATATAAAAAACCAACAAATTATAAGTGCTCTTCATCACAGCCTTATGATTTGTCTGCCCATCTTTTAATTTTTCTGTATCTCCTGTATTTCTCCTGCCCCCACCAAGCTTTATTGCTTACACTGTTCATTCAGTGCATCAAATATTAAAGGTACAGCCTGAGATACATAAAATCATTCATGCTGTTTGTGTTGGCTTGGCATCGATAGCCAGCTAAAGAATACTGTTCTGAGAACTTTGTTGCCATCAGTTGATGAAACTGCTGTGTGCAGTGGGGCCTTGATAGGTTAGATTGCTTTGCGTGAGGTGGAGGCTTTTTGATTTCAGAGCCAGAAAAAATCACCCCAATTTCAACTCCAGCTAAAACAAGAAAAATCTCTGTTATGGAGAAATAGAAAAGGAGAGAAGCAGAAAGAAAAGAGCAGAAAAGAAAATTGAATAGTTGGTCCCTGTATATCTCAAGCATTCTATACAGCAATATTATGGAATATTATGGAAATTGTGCTAACATCTCACATCATCTGATGAGATGATTTAGATTTATTCAGACCACAGTGAAGAAATTGAAAAATGAAGATGACGAATTAAAATGTATTGGTTGTTCTTTAATGAAAGAAGTATGCTTAGATCAAAGTGAAAACTGAAAAGGAAAGCTAAAAAGTTAGCCATACATTAATAATTCAACATTCCTTGAGATTACTTTCATTATAGTAATTTTCAAAGTGCTTCAGTCTGTGTCTTCATGTTCATCACTGAATCTGTGTGGAGTCTAAGTTTTGATACAGGTTGGCAAAAAGGCAAAATATAGCATTTTGGTCAGATTGGCCCTTGTGCTGCCTGCAGGAGGCAGTTTATGAAAAATTCCAGGGCTTGAGAAAGAACTCCAGGGCTTCCAGGGGACACTGCTAGTCTGAGAAGGTAAAGCTGAGGGGGTTAGCTAAGTAAGATAATGGGATTCTGCCTAGAAGCGATCCCTGGAAAGGAGAATGAGGTGAAGGGAGCAGCAGAAAAACTTAATAACAAAGAGCAGGCTCAGGACTAACTAGGATTCATCTTTTTTTCTCATTTATTTGTGGTATCATACTGGTATGATGCATACAACAAAACAAGTTAACAGTGTTTGTATGATAACAAAGGTGTCTATATTTTGGAAATCCAACTTACCTTGCACTCTTGGATTATGGGAGAAAAGCTGCATGTTTTCACATGAAAGTGGCTCTGTGTGTGTGTACACAGTGCATGAAATAATCTATAGTCCTTTAACATGTAAATATCAGGTGGCACTTTAAAATGTGTTCATAATGTGTTAAAATGTATCCATAGCAAAACAAAACAAAACAAAGGTACTTTTTTCTCACTATAATTAGTGGTTATTGGATACTAAATGTTGATTTTCACTTTCACCAGTTTAGTGCATAAAACCAAAAATTTTCCTGCATGTAGATGGCTTTCTGAATTCCACAGTGTTAGTTATAAATCCCTGTGTCTGAACTGTCAACACATGAAGTGAACACAAATTTTAGTTTTAAGAAGTTTGACCAACTGAAAAAGAATATGCAGAAGAAATCTATGGAAATAATCAGAATATGTATCTGTGCTTGCATGCCCAAATGTAAATTTTGGTTCAATAGAGTTGTCCATACATTAGGCAGCTGGCCATAGCAGTCCCTGCAGTTTAAAATATTTAGTGAATCTATTTTCCCATCATTAAACTTACTGTGATCACATAGGCAAGACTGAAGTTGGGGAGTTTTATGAATTTGTTGTTTTGATTTGGTTTGGTATGTTTATTGGGGGGTTTTGCCCAAGTTAGTAAGGGTTTTTTGACAGTTGGAAAATTGGAAATCGCATGACCATTTCCCACTCTAAAATTGAAATGGGAATAGCAAAGAGCCAGGCAGACAAGATTTACAAATATCTAGCTAGGGGAAAAACTTTCACATCCAGTTTTGGGAGAATTCAAGAGAAATCTTGGTTTTTCACAAACGTGGTTTTAATTTTAGCGGGGATTGTTTGTGTGCTTGCATTTTATGTTCCAGTTAGAATGGCTTTCATCAGTTTAGGATGCTGTTAAGTGTTCCTCGGGGTTTGTTTAAATGATCATGTTTTAGGTGGTTGTTTTTTGGTTTTTTTTTTTAAGGCAAGATAATTGATTAGACCACTATGTTTTCAGCAGGTATGCTGTACTTCTACAAATGCACTCATTGCAAAAATGGAAGGCTGCAGGCTTGGAAGTAAAGTTCTGAGAGTGAATAAAAATGCGAAAGGCAGAAATACTTAACCTTGAAGTATTATTAAATGAGATGCCAAGTCATATTTGTGGAGTGCTAGCAGAGAGATCTTGACAATGATTTACGAACTTTCACATAATTATCATTGCTATGGATTCCTTTCTCCCTCTGTTCAATGCAGGTCTTTTATTTCTTTTATCCCACCTAGGATTCCTCCTCTGAACATGATTTGGTGAGTCATTGTATATTGTGTTTCAATAAGAAAAATGGCATGCTAAAGAAGGAAGAAAAATAATTCAAAGAAAGACACCCAAAGGATTTGAAAACCAAATTCTTTTAATCAAATGGTTTCCTCTTTTGCAATAAGAAGGAACAAGAGTAGCTTGGAAAGCAATGCTCTGCTTATGTTTGTGTTTGAAGACCATAATAATAAATATTAATTTTGGACCATATAGTGGATGATCAACAAAATAACTGACTTCTTACTTGTCTGGCTTTAGGATAAGGTATTGCAGATCCCAAAGCTTGTATAAGTTTCTTTTCTAGGATAGGTACTTTTGTGCTGGTTTTATGTAGATATTTTGCTTTGAATTATGAGATAGTTTAATGTTAAGAGTGGGTCAAAGAAAAGTCCATAAGCTACTCTATTTGCCAGTAGAAATGAAGCCTTCATGTTTTCCCCTTCTCATCTGGTGGCACAGCACAAGGTCTCAATTGCCCTTCCTGGTTTGTATTTTGTACCGCTATCCCAGCCCTCCCAACAGAGATTACTTACGTGGAGCCACTTAATTTTTATCATCTTGGCAGCCCACAGCATTTCAGTGTGCAGACCTCTCCTTCAGCACCTCTGCATTTGAACATTCACTTCCTGCTGCTCCAGAGAGCTCCTGCTTTGCAGTGATCTGGGAAGCATCCATGGCCCTGCCTCACTGATCACTGCTGTGACACAGAACTGACAGAGGCAGGTTTTCTTCGTTCTCCCTCACTTTTATGCTATGGTCAGTTTCTAGTGGCTTTAAACCTTTTTCTTAGCTCCTGTAAATTTATTTTGTCCTAAATATACTAAAATAGATAATACATAATCTAGTCAAATCAATGTACTAAATCCTAGAAAGAAATCTTTCAAGAACTCTGTGAACAACTGAGAAGATTTAAATTATTTTTAAATGTATAATCTACCTTTCCATTTAATACCTAGCCTGCTTCAGATAGTTAATACTTTCCAGTTACTCTGTGTTTGAAAGCTTTAACGTGTATTTCTTTTTCAGCTTTGGCTGAAATTTTGCTGAAGGGTTGCTATCTTTTGCAGTGAATCCTGTGCAGAGTCATTACAGAAGCCTTCCAATGTGTTTGAATATGCAACATATACATAGTCCTGGTGGGATTTTGCCTTGGTTTTGAAAGACAGTTGTCTGCCAAGGAAAGCTAGAGCCTCCCTTGGAATTGAGAATGTAAACCCTATTCCATCCAAATTATTATAATTTTGCAATTAGGGGCTTTCAGGCAAAGATATGGGAATAGGAGTAACAGTTCTTTACTAGGAATATTTAAAAAAAAAGAAAAGTACAAATGTAGTAGTACAAAATAAACAAGCAAGGAAGCAAACAAAAATCCTGGAAAAACCCTGACAGAGTCAGGGATACAACCTGGCACCCTGGTGATCAGCGTGTTGGAAGCAGTCCAAATAAATCCTCCTGAAGTAACAGATGTGGTTCTGTGGGGTAGAAGTGGTCCAGTGGTGATGAGATGGGTCCAGTCTTCCTCCAGGAATCCAGTGGAAAAACAGGATACCTTTTGTTCTTCATTCCCAGTTTTATCTATCTAGGAACAGTTGGCTCCCCTCCCACTGGGTGGAGCATCTCACAATGGGATGATGGAATGTGACATGTCATTGGTGGGCCCTAATGGCCCATTATCAGAACATGTTCCCCTGGAGGATGGAAGGGTGGTGAAAGAGATAAGAAACACCGCCCCACCTGGTTTTAATGGCTGGGCCATAATCAGAAGGCATCTGCCCCTCTTCACCCTGCAGTTACAAGAGAACGATAAAACATCTCCCCAAAAACAGCTTTCAACAGATGAAATAGAATACGCATTTCTAGGTTACATAATCCAAGACATTATCCACCCCTTATTTTATTACCGTCTGCATTATACCTAAATCAATAAACTCTGTTATATACAACGAACCCTTACACCCAGTTCTCACTTAGGATTAGGTTCCCCTGTGGTACACAACTGGTTTCTCCATGTTTCTGCATTTCCCACCAAGTGGAAGCAGGTCCTTGAGCAAAATCAATTCCATGGATGGGTTTGCCTTTGCCTGAGGTGAGGTTAATCCAAACAGTCTTTTTGTAAATTATTGACATAGAACAACTGGGAAATGCAGGACAAGTGATAGGAAAAAAAGGATAGGATCAGAATAATAGGAAGAAATGGGCATAGTGTGTATCTTAATACCACTTTCAGTCATATCCTCTGTATTTATAAGCTCTCCAAATGCCTTGCAGGTCCCATGAGGGAGTGTGTGTGCAGTGTGTGTGCAAGTATCTACCTTGCCACTACTGTCCATTACTGTTGGCATCCCTGTGAAGCAGATAAAATGTGTTTAATTAAGGTAGCGATCCTCAGCCATTGCAGCCCAGGTATGCCAGGTGGTATGTGCCAGATGGCATAGCCCTGATGAGGTTAGTCCTCCAAATACCCGTCTCTGAAAGACGAGGGAAATGTCACTGACAGTGTTAGAATGATACAGTGCCCCTGAGCACATACTCCCAATATTGTTTGTTCAAGTATGTCTTGGTCTAGATCTTATCAGAGAATTTGTAAAAGCCAATTTGTTCTCCTCATATTTCTTACAGAAGTGGAATCTCCTGCATGGTGTAAGTACAAGGCTGTACGGCTTCAGGCATAGAACTAGTCTTAGTGCCTTCATAATGTTAAAATTACACACAGGTTCAATTACCTCAATCATTTAGGACTTTTGATTGTTTAACCCCCAGTGAAACCTTTCCAACACTTCTGTAGCTTTGCTAGGCTATGTGAAGTGTTAGCACAGATGAAGACATGATAGCAAGGTTCACAAAAAGGACTAATAGATCATTAGTCTCTTTACAAAGCAATAATTGCTTTAAGTGGTAAACCTAAAAGCTTAATTGTCCTTGGATGTTCTGATCAATATTGCCAAAACTGTTTCTTCAGGTTGATTAAGTATAATGCCACGGCCGAGGTTGTTATTGCAAAATTGTAACAAACATTATTCCACATAAAATAAGAGAAAGATAGAAAAATAGACAATTCCTGAAAATATATTTTTTCTTAAGTTTAGTGAAAAATACTGTTAATTCTCATTGCAATCAAATTCTTATCAGCTTTAAAAATTGGTAAGCAACAGTAAAGATGATTGACTAAGTGGATAAATATTAAAAAAAAAAACAAAAACAAAAAAAAACCCAAAAAAAACAAACAAAAAAAAACCAAACCAAAAACAAACAAAAAAACCCCAAAAAACAAAAAAACCCAAAAAACTGAAGCAAAGAGGGAAAATGAATTGAAGACATGTGGGTGTTTGTATCCAAACAAACTTTACTGCTGTGTCTGGGGGATTTGATGCCATGTCTTTTTATTTTATGTCATTGAGTAGCTTTGCTGCAGAAGCGAGCCCTTCATCTGAGCAGTCTCTTTGGTACTTGCTGAGCTGTTGCTGAGCTTTCAATATCTGACATTCTTAGCATGGAGCTCCTGGTAGAACAAGACCATAGCTGTGTAAATTTCTCCAGTATTTTGTAGTGTGACCTATTTATCCATCATTTTCTTCCTGCCATTTCATTTGGAAGTCACAGCCCCTTGTTTTTCTTAAGTTCCAATTTAATTATTTTATAATGTCAGCACTAAATGCATGCCCAGTCAACCCTAAAAGCATAACATAATACTAACCATTAAAAATTAAACTGCTTTTCTGTTTTGACATCTCAAATTCCTGCAGACACTAGAAATTTCAAACTACATTAATTATGCTTATGGTAATTGCAGCAGAGTTGCACATTTTTATGATGTTGCTTGAGGTCTCTCAATATTGAAGCTCCCTCACTTAGGCTTTCCCAAATAGTTTAAATGATGTTGGATTAGAATATCAGTGTCTCTTCTGTTTTCTCTTTTGTTCTTTAGGATTGGTCAGAAATAATTTGGTTATGCTGGAGAGTGATTTTGGTCATTATTAATTGATCCCCAGAACATTTTCCCACCAAGAAATTGATAGTCTTTTTGCAATGTGATTCAGGTAATATTATCTTCATGAATATAATCTTCACCTTTCATTTTTATTCTTCTGGAGTTCTCTGTACAGCTTTAGAGACATCTCTAGTGCAATTATTAGTATAATGGACTAGATTGTAGTGAGAAGAGGTCAGTTCAACATCTGACTTTCCTATTATGCCTACACAGTAATGCACACCATTCTGCTACTTTAGAAATCTCTGGAGCATAATATAAACTGAGAGTTAATGATGTGGAACCTGCTGTTTCAACTGATACTCTGACAAGCTCCTAGCCTGCTGTAGCTTATGCAAGACTGGTTGGTTTACTTTTTTTTTTTTTTTTTTTTTTTTTTTTTTTTTTTTTAAATTTCAGATTGCATGATATCACCAAAACATTTTTAATCACAAACTTCAAGATAAAACTAGTGGATACAGCAATTTCTTGAATGAGAGACTCCCCAGAGTTTAACCTGTCCCACTAAAGTGTGCCTCAGTGTTTATTAGTTTCTGCTTTCAGCTTCTCTTAGGCTCCACTAGTTTTCTGGAAGGCATATCTCTTCCTATGACACTTATCAATGCTTTACAATAACAAATGTGTGACATGCATCAGAAAAAGTGATTGATTTTTTAACTGAAGTCATTAAGCATGTCCTATACTCTGACAAGTTACAAGGAGCAGGCAGTGAGAAGCTGCCATCAATGTCAGAACGTCAGAGTTGGGTTTTGGTTGCCTAAGTTTAATCACAGATCTACCCATGAGAACTATAGGAAATTACTCTGCTTTTACTGAGATCTGAATGTTGTGGCTTTTTCTCTCAGTGCAGGGTGTCCTTGAGTAAGCGTGTGCTTCTTTGTTAGTGCAGTTCAGCTAAATTCGGCAGTGGCAGAGGGTAAACTACTTTTATTTAATGTGACCAAAAAAAAAAAAAAAAAAAAAAAAAAAAAAAAAAAAAAAAAAAAAGTCTCACTTTTCAGTAAAAACAGGGCATAGGCTATATATGGAATTCTTAAATATTCTGACTTTACTTTGTTCCATCCATTTTGGAACATATTTAAATCAGTGAAAAGTTCTGTTTAAAAAGAGATTTTGTGGTCTTGTTAGTAGAGAAGATTCTGGGGCTTTTTGCTGTCACTGAAGGTTAAAGTAACAGGTAAAATGAATACATTAAATAAACATGGTTGCAGCATTGTGTCTGGCTTTATACATTCAACTAATTAGTATGTCAATTAAAAATTGATTGATTTATTTTTTTAATTGCAGGATACTTGCATATTTGCCTTCCTAGTAATTTACTTGTCAGGTACCTTCTGTTTGAATATTGTTCATTCAATAAATTTCATTGCAAGTGGATTAATTTAGAAATAAAAGACATACTACCCCTCAGAGCACTTTTCTGTGGAAACAAAATGTTGCCTTCTATTTTGGAAAGCCTGTCCCTGCAAAAACCATTCATAGATTTGGATTTCTCAGCTGACCAGCCTAAGATCACCTGGAAAATGGGGCAGCATCTGTAGGTGCCTTGCACAGCCTGTCTTTGGAAACTTGAGTCAAAATTAGACCCTCCATGCCTGATGTTTTAAAACCAGGAGGCCAGGAATTACAAGCATGAGAATTATAGTATATTTTCTTTTTAAATTATAAAACTCAAGACCAGATTAATTCTGCTCTCCTTGTCCTTGTTTGTTGGGGGAATTTTTTGGTCATTCATACTCTAACAGAGAAGACCAAGCGTTATGATTTACAATAGTGTGGGCTGCAGTTCTATAATTAAAGTAAAAAAGGTAACCTGGTTTTGTCGGCTCAGGGAGTATAAAATGATACTGTATATGGGATTATAATACAATCATTTGTGTTTGTGTGTCTGATGAAATCTTTCTTTTACTCTACTTCTTGAACCTGGTAAGAAGCTGATGTGAAATTTTTAATGTTATTTATTACAACAAATAGTTGAAAATTGCAGTATAATTTGAATTTGTTGCCGCTTGTAATCTGTTCAGGAAGCTGTAACAAGAGTTTTAACACTTACTGATGGCTCTGGTCTAGCTGAGTTTATGCAGAATACTACTAATATTACAATGAATAATGACAGTAGCAGAAAATATAGCACTCTTTAATTGTAGTATTTTGGAACTTACTGCAAGTGCCCAAATGTACAGTGCCACAATTTTTTTTTCCCTTAAGTTTTATGAAAGATCCAGTAATATTAATAACACATAACTCCAATATGCTTGGAATCTTGGGAAAATGAGTTGATTTTCCTTACTTTCTATAATGCTGCATTCAAAAAATCCCCTCCAACCTTCAGAAACTTTTTAAGACTTGGAAAAAAAATGCATTTCAATAAGAAGTGATGTAACTGTTAACACTGATGGTGTGAACAAGTGATGTCAGAAAAATATCCTCCCATAAATCGCTGTTAAATATACTGTGGAGGTTCTGTTGTCTCCCTTAACCGCTAAGCTCAAGGTAACTT
This sequence comes from Hirundo rustica, assembly GCF_015227805.2. Lineage (NCBI taxonomy): Eukaryota > Metazoa > Chordata > Aves > Passeriformes > Hirundinidae > Hirundo > Hirundo rustica. The sequence goes on from NC_053458.1 coordinate 19,568,314, forward strand.
GTATCTAGTTACTAGTTGCAGTAAATATGCCCCTTTTTATTGTATTTTACATTCCAGACAGGTTTCAGCAATGTTGATATTGAGGAAATATTTCTATCAGGTAGTAAGGCAGATTAAGCCTTTTTTCTGGATTAAAAAAAAAAAAAAATAAAAATAAAAATTGATTGCCATTCTGGTAAAACTAAACTTTAAATTACCCTAGATCCAGAGAATCTATTGGGTTTTTTTTTCACTATTCCCTCTTGAGCAGTTAATCACTTATTGCAGTGAATTTTGAAATGCAATCCCAAGGGACCAAAAATTTGCAAGTTTTGCCTCTAATTTTGACTGTAACCATGAAAAATGCAAGACAGTGCAAAACCTAGGCACTGAAAAATCCTAAATACTTTCTGTTTCTTGTGTACTAAGGCTTGTAATTGTGTCCTCTTATGTACTAAGGCTTGTAATTGTGTCCTGACTGCTCTTGTATGACCTTTCCCAAAATGCCAGCCATTTTTGTTTTGGAACAAGTTAACAGCTGTGGTGAGTCTCCAGACACGGTGACTTTTCAGACCAGCTGAACCCTTCTCTGCAAATACCTGTCACTGCTCCCCAGTCCAGGGGTCTGCAAATCCTGTCCCAAGCCTTCCTGACCATACTCACACATCTTTAATTGCAGCCTCACTCTCTGGAGCTGTTCACTGATAACTCAGCTTCTGAATAACAGTGTCTGTGGGAGACTTATTCCATTTTGCTCCTTCTGGTAATCCAAACAATACAATTATCTTCCAAATTGGACAGTTATAGAATCATCCTAGAAATCTCCTTGGCTACATATTATCCCAAACATGCTGATGAATTTTAAAATTTACTTGGTGTTTTTCCAGGTTTTGGTTTTTAACTGACCTGGAAATTCTATGTGTATATTGCTATTTCATGTAGTTTTTCTTTGATGCAAAAAATTTGACATTTTCAGACATTTTCAGACTGTTTATCATGAAAATCCAGTATGAATTTTGTCCTTGATGTCTTTTCTGGCTGATCCAAACTTGTTTCTTCTACAGATTATCTAATTTTCTTGCAGCTGTGAAACATACACTAAACCTGCTCATTGAGTGAAAGAGCCAGAGAATTGCATTTCCTTGTCAGGTTGCATTGCTTCAATCTGTGCAGCACATATAAACCAACTTCCCTTCATTCCTTTAACCCTTGCAGAGTCAAGTTCATCATGATTTTTTTGATGCAGCTCATCTTCAGGAAATAATTCACTCCCCTTTTCATCGGGAAGGAAGAAAACTTATGCAAACCCCACCAGGTTTGTGGTCAGGTGATGGTGTTGAGTTTCTGCACTGGCAGCAAGTGTTTTCTTCAGTCTTTGTGGGACCTCTAGGATTGCACAGTAGGTTTCTATTTGCCATGCCTTTATTAAATTCCATTCTATTACAGAAAATTCCCTCATTTTCCTCACAGATGGTATGATGGTGGTGTAGGATTGGGGAGTCTGGTATTTGAGGAAAGGTTTTTTGAGAGGAAGGATTAGAGATTTTTGTACTTTACAATCTGAGTTACTTATGGAGTCATAGCATCACTTTTTATGGCTTTCGTAGGATTGTGGAATCATTTAGTTTGGAAAAGTCCCTTAAGATCATGGATTCCAACCATTAACCTAATGCTACCAAGTCCACCAAGGCTTTGCAACACTTCTGCAATATCTCTCCATTAGGCGTGTGATTTGATCTTTACAGATGGCTCAGAGTATCTGGTTTATGCACACCGTGAATGTGGGAGACATTCTTGAATAGCTGAGTTCATATTAAGCAGGTTTTCACTGGTTTGAGATAAATATTTTAATTCTGTATAGAAGCTACACTCTCTGGTGGAGACCTAAAATGTCAAATTTATGCCTCAGATGAATTATTAAATCCGTACTGCTAGAATCTGAAAAGTTGCAGTTTTCAAGGGAAATAGGGAAAGTGTAAATAAGCAAGTAAACAAAATACTCAAAATACCCTTTTTTAAAGAAAAAGAAATTACTCCAAATTTTCCTACTCCCTACAGTGCTCTTCTGACTGCCATTAGTCAAGTTACTTCTGTTTTCTCTATATGCTAAAAGAAGAAAAGCTTTTGTTCTGCAAACAAACCATATAACCAAGAATTACTGGTTCTGCTGCTGTTTGTTTGTTTTCTTTTTTTACCTCCTAGGGCAAAAAGCCTGAGGTTTCCTTAACTCAGCAAGTAGAGGGCTGAGTGTCTCAAACACTCTTGGGCTTGCAAATTAACAGGTGCATCTCTGCTAGAAATCCTTATGCATACAGGGCTGTATTTAACATGATCCTGTCATTTAAATCAAGATTACACAAGGAAATTCAGAGAATTATTTAAGCAAAAGTTAGATTTTTTCTAAGTCCTTTGGTCTTTGTGGTATTTTATGTTCTGATATTCTGATAAATGTCAAATTAGGAAAACATTCACTCTACAGAGAAGAAAGGGATTCTCATGATCAAGCACATTAACAAAAATGTGATAAAGTTGTTGATATGTAGAGCAAACAATTAGTCATCAATGGTATTCTCTTCTTGAGGGACTAATTTTTATTAACCATCATTTGCAACTACTGGGCCTCCACCATATTGGTTATTTTATTCATTTGCTAAGAATAACCAGGAGTGCTCAGAGTGGGACTGAAATTATTTTTGCTCTGCAAAAATAATAGAGCTGAGGATTGAAAATTACAAATGATTGGAAAATTTCAGGAAGATTAAAGAAAACATTTTAACTTACGTCGGTATTATAAAAATATTCCTCTGATTATGGTCAGATTTAATTGCAGGATTATGTGTGTTGAAAATCCAGGGTCTGGAAATCATATAATTGTTTAAAACACAACTCTTAGCCAAATGCTGTAATTTACTATACATTTTGGAATATTCAAGGTAACACAGACAAAGGAACAGGGAAAAGCAGTTATATCGCCTTGTTATGTGAAATATACACATTAGTGTGTAATTAAATGATTCCGTATCAATGCTATAAGGTTTACTTACCATCAGCATTTTTAGTATCCCTCTCCTGTGTTACCCATTAAGTTTTCTGGGGCTTTTTTGAGATCAAGTGGCTAATACTGATCACACTGCCAATTTTCAGATGCCTAGCTAGATCTGAAGTGTTGGTTCCCGCAAAATCAGAGGGCAGTGCTGAATACACAAAGTAAAACTTCCAAGGACAGTTGTCTTAGTAGAGAGAGTAATGTTTTCTTTAATGACATATAAATATATCCCCCTTATTATTCCGTATGCAATTCCTTTTCATTTTTGGTTCCAACCACAGATTTTCCAAGGGACTTTAGGCATCTGTGATGAAGCCCAGATAACTATCTGGAATGTCTTATAATGCCATAAGTTTTTGTGAGGAAGATAATAAAAAAAAATATTTGTTTCAGGCATTACATAATATTCTCTAAAAAGGTGATTTTAGTTTTGCTTATACATTCGGCAAATTTTACTGGAGGCTGCTTTTATTCCATAGAATGTATTTACTAACAATCTGATTGAGGACATTTAAATTAAGTGCTCTTTTGTTTATCACACTATTGTAACTGAATGTTATTACAATTTTTACAAAGCCACATGTCTCTGAATTGTGGAAATTCCTTGATTTTACCTTCAATGTATCACATATCCTATTTTTGCCACTGTGATAGTAAAAACATTCTGGAGTTTTTAATTTACTCATTTAATATAAATTAATCATCCCAGCTAACAAGCATTATTTCTTTCACACAAAAGATTCATTAAAATTTTTAAATTAATTACTCATGACCCAGAATGATACTGTGTCTTGGCTAGCATGATGAGCACTATGGTTGCAAACCCATATTTTTGTTTTTAACCCGTGTAACTTCAACCACTATTGATTAAACCAGGCTGGTGCTGCCAACTATCATACACCGAGTGCAACAGCAGAGGATTATCAGGAAAATCATTAGACCCCAGCAATCAAACACACAAGTGTACAAATTAACACCACTGTCTCTTAAAACACAGTTAATTTGTTCATGTTTTCGAAGAGCAATTAACAGCAGGCAGGAGTTTTAATGAAATAAGCTGGTGTTTCCCACAGGGACTATTTATAATGAGCATTACTGAATAGCAACAGCTTCGAAGTGTTTACATTAAGACATGATTAATAACAAAGCTGTTAAGCTACCTGTTAGGTAAAATGAAGACCCGAACCAAGGGATATTTCTAATGAAGTAATTGGATCCATTGGCATATTCCCTGCCTACGTATATGTTTGCAGAGAAGAGAGAGGGAATTTACCTCTCTTAAACTTTTTTTGTGCAAAAATCAACAGAATTCATGTAATTTCCTGTACAAGTGTTGTTTTCAACAATGTAATAGCTTAGTAAAGTGGGATTCTATTGAAACATTTAGAAATTTTCATTAATGTCTGTTTATGAGTTACTTGGAGCTGTACAAATGAGCTGTTAAAGCTGTTAATTAATTTATTTTCTGTTAGAGTTAAACAGGATGTTAAACATGCCAGTGGAAATAAATTTTAGGAGTTTAAAAACTGCCAAAAGTTTTGGAACCATATTCTTAATTTTCATGACTATCAAATGAAACATGCTTTTTAAAAAAAAAAAAAGAAAAGGAGTTCTTTAGGTGAAATAATTCTCCAAAACATGAGAAACATTTTTGAGAAACTTCTGCTAGAAAGCAAGATTCTTTAGAAGAACCTAAGCGGTTTAGAGCCAAACCTGCCACTTGAAATCAAGGAGATTCATGCTTCTAAGGAATGTAAGTACTTACAGAAATCTATGGCATGATGAAATAAATCCCTGGATTTTCCAAAATGTCAGATCATTGTTCTCCAAGACTCTTGGATGTTCTTTGAATTGTAGTGTGATATAATTTCATACTTGGTATCATTGAACTCAGGCTGGTATTTGACTCAGTTTGCTTTAAGATACTGTGGCAATTAAAATTCTGTGTTGTGTTTCAGTAACCTCGGTGAATGTCAGCATTTTGGCTGAGGGGCCTTGATGCTCTGGCACAGTCCCTGCTTTGCTGTTCACAGCACGGGGGCCTTTAATCTGATTCACTGTGGCAAGTTTGGAAATCAGAAGCAGTTGTGCTTACAGCTCCTGACTGAGTAAACTAAATCTGCTGTTTTGATTGCACTTGTCTTACTGCAGACCTTTAAAAGTGAGACACAGTGAGTAAAAAATATACTGCCTTCATTATGAACCCCCCTCCCAAATCAACACAATCAAAATGTAATCAACATTTACGCAGGGTGTCTTTCCAAATCAGAATAATTCTCTTATTTTGGATTCACAGCTTTTTTCTTTATGGAGTGCTTCAGCATCACATTTATGTGAGAAAAATCAGTTTAATGTAATTTGCAGTTGTTTCTGTTTAATTCATTATGCATTCACTTGTGTTTAGGGCAGGAGTTCTACCAGGGGCTGTTATTCCATGAGGAGACCAAGAAAAGCAGTGCAAATGGGAAATGCAAGGGAAGGAGCACCTCTGCTCTGCACTGCGTTATACACACCAGGGAAAGAATTTGGAAAATACATTGTACTGATGTGGACACACTAATGTGTGTGCTAATGCATGAATAACTGCCACTGATTTCTATCAAGATGAACTTAAAATTTACTACAGTGGTGCCTTTTTTTTTTTTTTTTTTTTTTGTTACTGAAGTTGCCAATTACTGTGTTTTCTATGCTACTTCAGTTAGGAAAAAGAAAAGCTAAATTTCTAAAAAGGCATGAGATCATTCATATTTATAAAATATTATTGATTCTAATACTGGGCCTAAGATTTGGTGACCTGATCTTTTCACAGAAAAAAGAACATAATATTTGTGTTGATGGACAGGACCTTAATTTTAGGTTTTCTTGGGGGTAAGATGGATGGTTCCCTCTACTAGGACAGGTTAGGTGAAGAAGAGGCCTGAAGTAATTAAAAGATTTAGTCTATTAATTAACCCTTCAGATTTAGACTGGTTAAATATATCTATTGTAAAGACTCATATGAAGCTCTGCTCCATTAAATATCCTATGTTTTCCTCTGATTATGATAATTACACACAGTAGTCAAATCCCTTCTCAAGCCTTTGGTAAGATAAATATACCAATTTCTTTGTAAGGCACTTTAAAAACAATTTTCTTGTTGGGGCTGTCTTCTTCTTTCTAATCTTCACTCTTTTCTAGCAATTGTTTTGCTAAAGCAATTGTAAGGGAGATTTTGCTCCTTCCAAATAAATCCAGCTGAATAATTGCTGTTCTCTAGCCTTGAGTTAATCATTAATTCCAAAGCTATTACAGTGCTGCTATAAAAGCACCATTACACATTTTTATCATACAAGCCAATTATTGATGTAAACATTTGTACCTACAGGATAATATTATAAATGGAATGATTTTGTGAATAGAATAAAAGATCCTAAATATGAAGGGAAAATGATTTTTTTTTAAAAATACAGTGAATCCAAAAATGCATCCCATTTTGGTTTATGCCCTGGTGAATATAGCACCAACGAATTCACACTGCTTCTTTCTGTGTCTAGTCCCTAGGTTACATTTAAAGCTAGATAAGGAAGAATTGGTTTCCCATACAAAGAAGTACAGCAGTGACTTTAGTAGAAGGCTGAGTGTTGTGAGGTAAACAGGTATCTGATGTGAAGGACTCAAGGGCTTCTTTAAGTCAGCTCTTGGCCCCAGAACTCCAATTAGTAATACAGAACTCCTTCTACATTCCCAAAGTGTTGGCATGCCGCAGTCTACAAAACTCCTTCCAGCATGGAAGGATAGCACCATGCCAGGGAGTTCAGAAAGCACAAGTCCCTGTGAGCCTCAGGACTGTTCCAGCTGCAGAAATGCAGAGGGTTTAGATACTTGCCATAAAATTAAAACTAAGAAAAAATTCCACAACACTTCCATGAAGTATGTTCTATACTAGAAATAAAGGGTAGTTCTGGAGAGCTTGGATTAAACTGTGGACATTAACATTTCTAAATCTAGTAAATCTCTTAAAGCAGCCGTTATAATCAACCAATGCCAATGTAATTAAGTATAAAGACTGCAAATCATACATTAATTCTTCTTTTTAATTTTCAGCGTCACTTCATCAAAAAAAAACCCCCAACTACCTATCAGCACATCTGTTGATATATTATAAATTTGCTCTTTATAAAATTTTGGAAAAGTACTTGCCTCTGATTACCCCATTTTCGTTATATACATAATTCAGATACATAATTACAGCAATTCAAATGCAGTGTGTATAGTGCAGTGTTAAACACAAGACAGGTTTCAATTAGAAATGGGGTTTCTATTTTTTATTTCTATTGCCTATTTTGAGGTATTTATACTTTATATTTAGGTACTTATTTCTAGATATTTTTTTACTGAATTGTTATTGTAAATTCAGTATTATTTTCCCCCAATTCTGTATATACACCAATCTTCTGTGCCTGACTAGAGGAAATCCACGCTTTCTACCGCCACTTTAAATTGCTTTTTTTCCCGTTGCTCTGTCTATTCGTAGAGATTTATCTTTTTTTTTTTTTCCTTTTTTTTCTGAAGCCATACAGTCTTCTGTAATATTTATTATCTTAAGGAACAATTATTATTCTCTGTTCATTTTTGTTAAGGTAGCTTTGATTTAGGTATTGATACTATGACCAGTCGTGTTCTGCAGTGTATTTGACACAAATGAGCAGGCTTCTTCCTAATAGTTCACAAGTACCTTATTCCTTAAATATCCCAGTGAATCATGGTTAAATACACATATTAAACCGCAAAATATTTCACCAGCACATACTTGCGTTCTGGTGAGTTTGGTTTGTTTTCATCTACGTGAAAATGAAGAACTGCAATTGTGCTGTATACACTGAAAAATTATAGCAGAGCAAAACTCTCCTAATGGAATTTATCTACTTTTGAAACGTGGAGTGGAGCCCGCTTATTCCCTGGATAAACATCGTGTGCAGAGAGCTTTTCCTGCTGAACTCGCCTGAGTTAACTCAAGCTTTGTTGCCAGTTTCTCTGCAGAGGACTGGCACTCAGGTTGTTACAGAGGAACCCTGCAGATCACTCGGGGGCATTTCTGCATTGCTTCAGCTGCAGCTATGATCAGCTTTTTAAAGTTCTCCTTGAAGATGGGCTGTAGCAGTTTGAAAGGCAAACAATTCTGGTAATAACACCCACCCCCTCCCCGAAACTCACAGCAGCTGATGACTTGCTAGAGGACAAAAGCCAAGTTCTAGGTGTACACTGAAATGATTACCTGCAAGTCAATGAAAAATCCTGTAAGGTGAGTTTGTGTGTTGCTAATTGTGTGTGCCTTCAGGGATAGAATGAGGATGAGCAAAACCTGGATAGGGAAAGTTGGAGGGAAGAGGTTGGAGAGGAAAGCCCAGGTGTAAGTAATAGGTGAGAAGGGATTAACTGAGTGGAAGATTGAAACTGGGTGGAAGTGCAAAGAGCAGCAACAGAAAAGCAATGCTAAAAATTCAGTTCTTCGTGGTGAAATAGAACCGGAGATATGCCTACCATAGCAATTTATTTTCCTGAAGCTAGAATAGAACTGAAGATTGTGAGATTTTTCCATGTGTGTTGTTAGCAAATTTCTGGGAAGCCCAGCGATTGTCCTGTGGAACTCTGGTTTTCATCTATGTTATTGAAAGTATGAGATATCTCCTACAAAAAACTGCAGGAGAAAACCATGAGGGATGCAAGGATTTTAGCACTACTTACTGTCTGACTATACAGTGTGCTGTCATCCTAGGCATTTTATAATCCTATAAACAATTCAGTTCCCAAGAAAGTACTGTTCTCCTTTAAAAAAATGTGTCAGTTTCACATAAAGTGCCTGGACTTGTTATTCTGTGTAGTATGTTTTTTGTCACAGTGTTAGCAAGTTTCCCTTTTGAGAGGAGTAAAACAAAATAAAACTTATTCAGGGAGATGGGAGCCATCTGCGCCTGTTCCAAAGAGCACCAGTGGGATTTCACCGTTTTTTTAATCAATGACAGATTGTGCTAAGTCAGGCACCCAGTAATTTAAGAAATGCCAGTTTCTGATTCATAAAGCTTTCTGAAAATTGACTGAGTGAATATCTGGTGGCCCATATTATTTTTGAAAACAAGTTCAGTGTATCTTTCCAAAGCAAACCATATGGATGTTTTAGCTGAGATACCAATCAAAAATAAATATTTGAGCAGTACATTTTAAAGGCAGTATGCACCAATTAATATGGAAATTATTATTGCTAATTACCAGACCTGACCAGGAATGGAATTTTATTTTGGAGAAGAAAACATTATTTTCTTCAGCTTTCCAAAACAAAATAAAACAATGCATTTTGGAGAGTGAAATAAACCCTACAAATGCTCAAAGTCATTCAGCTTGATACACTAAAAAATTTCACTTTGTTTTTAACCTTTAAAAATTTTATGTTTATATGCTATTCATATTTACAAATGTATTTATTTTCAGGATATTATTTTTCCTATTTGGTATATTTATACTTATACTTATTTTTATATATATATTTATAAAGTAACTTTTTTCAATTTTGAAGAAGTTAGCTTAGGTGACTTAGAGCTTTAGCACAAGGATTTTTCTATTTTTCTTCCCCAATTTGTTTCTTGAAATGAAGCATTGCTGAAATTAACACACCCTACCAAATGTTTTCTTTTTGTCAAAATCCCACAAACCCCTGGAATTTGCTGATAAGTTTGATTTCTTTCATATGCACAAGCAGATCAAAGTTTTAACAATGCAGATAAAATACCCCAGTAAGTTTGCTTTGCTGTATGTTCTACTTTAGTGATCTATCTAGTTGCAAAACAGGTTTTCTCTAAAGTACACAACAAAAATGTAGGAACAGTTAACCCAGTTGATTTCAATTATTCCAGCTTTTAATTTTTTATTTCACTAAAGCAAATTAAAAATTGACTTTGCTGCATCAGAGCATTTCAGGAATTTGAATCAAGATACACATATTTTCCAAGTGTTTTGTGTTATATGTGTGTGCATATTAATTACGAAAAGAAAATTTTAAATTAAATCAATATTTTCAAAATATGAGGTCTGTTTTCAGGCAGCATAGGGGTACTAAAAAATAAATAAGAAAATGAATCACAAGCAAAAGTGTGTACAGAAAAGATTCTATGTAAGAATAAAGAAGAATGGCAGACATGAATGAAGAATGGAGGCTCTTCAAAAGAATTATCTTACATACTAGAGAAACATTGTCTAGGAACACATGGAGAGCAGAGCTTTCCTTCTAGGTCATGGATACCATGGGAGCATTTGAGTCAACACTTGGAAGTTTGCTCAAATAAAGGCATTGCAACTCCAGGTCTCTCTGCTATAGGTGTTTACTGCTGGGGAAAGTGTCTTTAGAGTGTCCTTCACTCTAGGAACTGAGCTGCTACACATTTCTCGTCAGTCAAGATACATTTTCAGTATTTCAGACTGGGTTATTAAGCCATCTTCTCATGTATAATGTTACTCATTAGTGTATTCTCACAAAGGCTAAGTCTGATTGGCTCCAAAGAGCCAATGAAAGATCCAAATACAAGAGAAAAGCTCCATTAACATAAGCAGTAAAAATACTTTACTCTTCGGAAGTGCTTTTCATCTCTTGGGCCCACAGTTTGTATCTACATGTTTGCATCTCTGTCTTGTGGTTGGGTATTCTAGAGAATAAAAGGACAAAGCACTTACTCAGCATCAAATAGCAAGCTGAGAGAAACCTCCTGATTTTATGACTTAAAGCTGAGATAAAGTATGCTATTTTCTGTCTGATGAAACCCATCATAATTAGGTTCATAAAAGGAATGAATAGTGAATAAAGGGTCCAGCTGATGAGAAGAAGCCAAATTTTTGTATTTACCAAATATGATGCAAATTGTGATGTTTTCATACCTTTTTTCCCCCATCTGTTCTTTTTGCTTATATCTGGCCTTCCCATACGTGGCTGTAATAAGAAAAGGAATAACTTTGCCCCTCCACTTAGAAAGATTATTGTTTCAGTGATATATATGAACAACTTGGTGTGAAAAAATGCACTGAAATTATCACAAGAAGGTATTTTCCTCCTAAATTTTTTAGTTTTGTATTGTAAAGAGGTCAAGACATTACACATTTAAATTAGATTATTTTCTGGAGTTAAAGGACCTTTCAGTTTTCCAGGTGAAATTTCTCCTCGGTAATAAACATTAGTTGTTATTGCCACATTGTTTTAACTCCCTTAACTGTCTTTTTCCTACGTGTTGAACCTTCCAGCAGAAACATAGAGCTCCCTTGATCTTCCTTTTCTAGGCTCTCTTTGAGCAAGCTCTCTGTCCTCTCCACTGTAATACATTATTTCTGGTAATACCAGCAGCCTTCCAACTCACTTGTTTCAGTCTGAGTTCAAATTGAACATGGATTGCCATAATTGTGGTAGTACACTTAATCACGGCACTTATTCAAGATGCTGCAGCTGTGTTTGCTTTCCCTGAAGATTCCAATTGTTCTTTACAATTCCTGCAAGAAAACATATTTTCAGACTCCACTAGTTTTAATATTAGTCAGGGAAGTTATGGGAATTTTAGTCTACCGAAGTATATAGTATTTGGAGTTTCTTAAGGCTGTTTTGAGATTCTTTCTTAGAGATATATTTGAAAACAATTGAAAGCCATGGCTGCATCTCAAACACATGCAGGCTTTGGTTTCCAGGATTGAAGCTCATTTTTTTAATAAAAGACTCCTAAAAATTCTACTACCAGAGTACAAATTAGAAAACAAGCATTCATATTCTAAGTGAATGTTCAGATGGAAGTGAAAGCCAAGTGAAATCCTCTCCTTGTCATGCATCATGAACTTTCATAAATATTCTGTAAGCTCAAACCCTAAGTTCCACCTGTAGAAATTAATTTTGCAGTGAGGTGGCATGACTATAATTAAGGACAGAAGTGACTTTGCAATTTGTAATCCGATTCAGGTCCTCAGTGGGTATGAATTATCAGACATGAACTTAATTGGAGCTGTTCTTATTTAGTTTTGGTACCTGACACACAGTTCATGAGCCTACCAATACTTGTTGAGGGAAAAGAAAACTTGGCTCACTTTCTCCTTGGTTCTTAAGGCTAATGCAATTTAAAAATGTATTGTTTTCTATTCAAGTAAAGAAATGAAACTAGGAATACAAAGTAGAGAGCAGAACAGATAAGTTGGAAGGTGAGATTTAAGCAAGATCATTTGGTCTAGTGGTTTTGTATTTGTAAATTATCGTATTATGATCTAAATGATCATTATGATCATAATACATCTAAATGATCATAAATTAACGTATTATGATCTAAAGTAGATGGCTAAAGTTCTGATTGGAGGGTAAATTCTGCACTACTATTGTCAGAGTAATTACCTGCCAACAAGATGCTGCAACATAGAATATCACCCACTGTTACAGTCTGAAATAGCTGCCATTTGCATTCTTCCTTTTTTGGTGTGTTTTTTTTCCCCTTTTTTCTTTATAGCCACTGGTTTCACTGCTTTTCAGTTGAATTTTTGTCATACTGTTGTAGCACAGCTGCATTTCACAAGATGTAAGCAACCTCACACCTTAGTATATTTCAAAGACTATATGCTACAAAGAGATTATCCCATGAAAATAGATTTATGACTCTATAGAGAAAATTTAAAGATGACAGTTGTTGGGTAATAGCAGTTTGTACAACCTGTGTTATCAAACCAGAGCCACTGTGTGATAATTTGATACCAGGTCATCCTTTCTTCCGAACTGTGAGCAGATTCCCTCCTTAGGTTTCCATTCATTGACATGGGGTCGTTAATGCCCATGCTACCTCCTTTCTCCTAAGTCCCTATGAGCCTGAATCCTTTGTTGCTAGGTGGCAGCAGGGACCATCTGCAAAAGCCAGAGTGTGGAGTGTCTTCTGTGACCTGTGTTCTCTACACAGACACTCACAGTAGATGCCCTGCTTGCCCTGGCCTTTGCATGCCCCTTTGCTGAATCCTTTGCATAAGTTTGTTGTGCTCAAAACATTTTAGGGTGCATTATTTTTTTCTGAGATTATAACAGCCCTTGCCAAACAATAAAAACAACACTTAATGGAATTTTGATTTTTCTCTTAGGACACTTAGTAATATTATGAATAAAAATACCTATTATGGAGAAATGTTTCAGCAATCTCTGTGAATGAGCTAAATCAGAGTGTGACCTTAAGTGCAATTGTAGCTAAAGAGCAGGCTATAAAGGTAGAGCAAATCCATCTTGGAATGACTGCAGTCTCTGACACTTGATCGTGCATGAAAGGATGATTGATCTTCTGCTGTTAAAAGAGAGTGCACTGGGAAGGCCTGTATAAAAAAAAGTCAATGGTAGCAAAAAGCAGGGACATAAGGGAAGCTAGAATAGCTGCTCAATTCATAACAATGTCATGTATTTGACGTAACTGGCTGACTTGGAAGAACAGGATTATAATGAGGAGGTTACACATAAAAAGGTAGATAATATTCCATTAGCTTTAAAAGAAAATTGAAAAGTTAGATTGGAAGCCACGTTTCCAAATTATTACCTACAAGTAGCGAGTCACAGACAAAAATGCTCATGCAAGTCCACCTCAACCCCTCAATTTTGGCAGCTGTCCATACATATGCTCATAGCTCTCAGAAAATGGAGATGCAAACACACCTCTGCTTAAAAAGATAATGAGAGAAAAAAGGAAAGAGGAAGGTGTAAAATGATAAACTTTAGGGGAATGATTAGCCACAAAGATATCTATGATAAAGGCAAATGTGATGCAAGAATGGATGAAGTTAGGCATTTCTAGGCATGTGGGAGCTTTATTATAAAGGCTAAACATTAAAAAAGAAAAGCTTGAGAATAACACAGGGAAAAAAAAAAGCTGCAGACGAAAAGTCTAACATGTGACAACTTATGGCAGAAGAGTATCCTTGGACCTTGATGGAAATGTAATCAAAATGTTGATGTTTCTGGGGATTTTGACTTCTTTCCGTGCTGGGTGTTAAATCTAGAGAGCAGAAACAGTGCTTTCTTAGGGAAACTGTTTGCTGAAGGACCTCGTGTGTGTGGTTATCTTGGCTTTTGACAGATGTTGAATGAATAATGTTTGTAACACTGCTTGTCTCCAAGAATATAACTCAGTCACATGACAATAAGACAAAGTTTATGCTGACATCATACTGAAAGAAACCCACCTCAAACTATCCTTTTTTTCAAAATACCTGTGTGCCCTGAAATTGCCTCATGACCAGTGCCTCTCCTGAGCCTGAGTCAGAAGTTTGGAGCATTAGCCTTCATTTCTCATAAAAAGGCAGGTGCCAAGCTATGCATGGACCCAGTGCAAAGCCAGCTGGCACCAGACCCTTCTGACCTGCAGACCTGATCTGGGCACTACAGGAACCAGTTTCCAGAAAAAAAAGTACTTGATTTTAAAGCAACTTTGTTGAAAATGAATCACAAACCAACTAGTGCACTATAAATATCATGAAAGATATACATAAGTAGTACAATTTTATCTTCCATTAGGAAACAAAAGATCCTTATTGCTGAAATCCTAATAAATCTTACAATGTGAAGAAATAGTAAAATGTGACACAGCCTTTCAGGCTAAATTATCCCAGTGCTTTAGATGCTTACTTGGGAGGGAATGCAAGTTTTTGTGTGTCTTTTCTGAAAGTAGATCCTTTAGTAAAATATGACTGTTCCTGTTATTTATTTTGTAGTCATTATCAGAGGGCTGTCATTTTATAAATGTGTTATGTAAATGCACTTAATTTACTTTCCTCTTTCTAAGGAGAGGAATCTACTCTTTAACGGTGTTTATATTCTGTGGTTACGTAAAAGAGTCTGATCATGTCTTGTCATGGCTTCTAGATGCATCATCTCTTAAATATCTCCATTTTGCTTGATTCTTTTGTGCTTTACTTTCCTTTTTGACCTGATTAAAGCTGAAATCTTTAGCTTAAGAAGCATTCTTCAAAGAGATCTGATTCTCTCTTTCTGTTTCTACCAACTCCTTAAAATATGAGAAGTCATGGGTTCTCTTGCAGCATGTTACATAACTCTGGAGAAATTCAAACCCATCTGGACACAAGCCAGAGTAGCATGCTCTAGGGGACCTTCCTGAGCTTGGAGGTGGTGCCTTCCAACCCTCTCCACTGTGTGTGTGATTCTGGGATAGCACAGCTTTGGGCTGGGGCTCCTTGCTGCTGGTGAAAGTCTCAGCCCTGTTCTTATTGGGTACCTCTGACATTATTTAGCCATATTTTTCTTTCTAGCTGATCAACCTACATGTTTCTCATTAACAATGATATCATAACACAGTCACAGTATTTTTTTCTCTGAACCGTTCATTAGGGGACAAAATAGAATGCTTGTGGAGAAAAAGAAGGTTTGAAAGTTTTGGACTCATACTATTAGCCAGGAATGCATTATTTGCATATATCTATTTTTTTTTATTTTATTTTGGCTAAGAAAGTAAAGATATTTTGAAAATATAAAAACTTTCACTGGGGAGAGGAAAGTTGGTATCAAGTGTTAAATATTTTATTGCAATAGTAAAATGCTTTGGCCTAGAAAAGAAGCTTTACTCAATACTAAAAGCTGTATAGTGAATTAACTAAAAGCCTTGGAGTTATTTTTGTTGTTGTTGTTTGGTTTTATTTTCAAAAGAACATTTTTAACACAACTCCAGAATGACAGAATTAAAATGCACTATTGGGTAGTTATGTTAAATGACCAAGACTTTTAAGGTAATAATCAACTTGTGTAAGATACATTTTCTCATAATTTCCATATTTAAGTTAGTAATTATAAAATATGTGGGCTCTCACAAAAAGTAAATTTCAGTCTTAACATACATGAATATCTGGGAGAATTAAAATAAATCACATTAAATCTAATCATTTCCTTACTCACTTAGGGAACTGTGAATTGAAGTGTTGAGCTGTATATCTATTTATGGATTAACAGATTAGTGCTGTGCATTCGAGATCCAGCAGCATCTCTTAGTCCCCAGCTCCACAGGGTTATAAAGAGAACATTCTCAGGAAATTATGAACTTTTGCATTACTGAAACATTGTCCTTAGAGGTTATCACAAGGTTTTATTTCAAGGGAGTGAAGGCAATATTTGAGAAAATGGATTTCCACTCAGTCATGATGACACAATTATAACTTTGCTTCTGAAAAAGAGAGACCCGAATAATATCAGGAATTTGCACAAGGCCCATTTCTATGCTCACCATAAAATAAGTAATTTGGCTTGGACATTTAGCAAAGCTTATGAAAGCTATAATTTGCTGGACATTTATCTTTGCTGTATTACATTTCCACTTCTGATATTTTGTTTTACTAGAAGGGTTTCTGCAACACTATGCATTTGTTTTGATATTTGATTATGTCAGATCAAAAGAAATAACTCATTACATTAGTAATACAATACTTTCCAGAACGGTGTTTAAAAGGAAAGATATGTTGAACTGAAATACAGTTAATATGAATGTTTGAGACTAAAATGTCCATAAAAATTGCAAGTGTCATGTGAAAAGTGCAAAACGAAATTATATTTATGTCTCTATTTTACAGGGTTCTCATGTCAGCACATACAGGGTTAATGTGAGAAGTATTCTCCTAAGATTTTTGTTCCTTGTTGAATGAAACCCTAGATAGATATGTCTGCAAGAAGCGGGGTGATGCTCTGGAGTAGTGGAATGATTTCAGGGCTGAGAAGACAAAACCTGCACTTTGCACAGATGTGATAGAATTCACCAGGCAGTGAAGGAGAACAAGGAGGCTTTCTTTTGTGAGAACATTGGAATGTTAACAAGAGTTGTGGCTTCTGCAGTGGCAAGAAAATAGATTATAGAATTTTTAGGGGGTGGAGGGGAGGGGGAACCCCAAACAAACACTCAAAACAAATTAAAAACCTTTTATGATTCCCTAGCATTGTATACTTTTCTAATGCTACTTAGCACAAATGATATCAAGTGAGGCAAGCCTGTAAAAACAATATTTGGTTCACAAGTGGAAGGTGAAGTACTTAAGATCTCAGGGCAACTAAATAAAAAATAATTGGGTGTTATGAAGAAATTTGAGAGGCAGGAGGAGAATGGAAACTTAGAAAATCACTACTTTCCTTATAATGATAGAACTCTGATGAGTAATAGTTGTCTGTGGCAGAATTTATCATCTTAGTTTAATTCAAGATACCCCTCACTCTCACAAGGGTTAGCTGACCTAGGTTCTTGCCTTCTCAGGAAAACTTTGTCTCTTTATTGTAAAGTCATAGCTGAGAGCAAAGTCTTGCCTTCTGGGTTGAGTATTTTGTCCACATTTACTTAACTTTTTGAAGAATCATTCTACATTTCAGGAAATAGTGGGAGGGTTTTTTTAAAATTAAGTACAATATTGGGGATTCAGTGTAAATAACTTCATGCAGAATGTAGACCTTTATGGATATATTACTGTTGCGACAGAGCAGAGGACAAAATGGAGTTAAGAAAATATGGGGACTATTGGCAACAGAAATGTAGGCTCAATTTCTTTGCTAATAAGGTAAGATCAAAGGTAAAGGTTCTTCTCATTAAGTACAAAAGTGTCAAGGCTACTGGTCATTTAGTGACCATTCACCATCTCCTTATAAGGCTAAATTATTCTAATGTGTGTGTTATACGGGTAGGTAAGTCAGGAAGAGAAAGAAAAACACACAAGTGGACAATCTGTGAGAAAGTAACTGAAAGGAGAGCTCTCCAACTCATCTGTTGTTATCCAAGCCTTACTGTACCTTCTGCTCTGCTCTCTGATGTGGCTCATCACCACATACACCTTCCAGCTAGTAAGAGAAATGAAAAAGGAAGTTCTATCCTCTCTGATAAATAATTTTTAGACAAGGTTTGTAAGGAGTCACAACGTCATTTCATAGGTGAAGCATCTGAAGGATTTGTTTTGAATAATAAACCTTCAGCAGATGAGCATTCCTTCATGTGTTCCAGTGGAAGGTCTGAAAATTCCTGTGATATTTCCAGTTAGGTGAGTTGCTACAGTCAAATGTTCCCTCTCCCTGTAGGCTTTGGCTTTTATTTACCCTTAGGCCACTAAGGCTACAACAGCTCTATAATAGGAATTTCAAGAGAAGTATATTATATAACCATCTGATCAACCCCATGCTGAAGGACAGCTCTTAAAACCTTTAAATATTAATAATGCAAATAATTTTGATAAATTACTGCAGCTTTCCTATTTGCATTAGGTTTAGATAGAAAAGGAAAACTGAAAAAAAGTCAAAGACAAGTTTGTAAACGTTGTCAGAGGCTGAAGTCAGGTAAATATATTAATTCATATCCTATAACTTTGAACAGAAATGATCCTAGGGACAGCAGTATGTGACAGCATCATGACAGTACTGCAGAAAGTGTGGGTATGCAGGTGTGTGTCTGTTTAATGCCTATAGCTGCTCAGCCAGTTTTGCAAGTAATTCCAATAGTGAAATACATATTCTGACACATAAAGATGGCTTTAAACATTTGGCAGGCTTTGCTGATGTTGCACGTGAAATGTGTTTGCTGAATGCATGACCGTCATCTGAGAACGTTACAGCATCCAGGCACGAGGATGTTTCGTTATTGATTGTGTTCTAGTTGCAGTAGTTTTGAAAAACAAAAAAAAGTTTTCTGATTATTTTGCCCTGTCTTGAAGAGTGTTGGATAAGCTGCACAATCATTCTAATTAATTCTTCAGTCACTATTGTAGATTCATCGTTAAATGAGGCTGTTCTAGAATAGGCCAACAATAAATCTTGTAGCCGTGCTGATGTTGCAATTAACAGGTCAGCCATTGGCAAGGAAATGCATGTAGATTAGACCCCTGAAATAGTAAATGAGGACAGTAGATACTTCAAGTGACATTAATGAATGATTTGCTTAACATGAATACAATAACCCACATGTTTCTCAGTGTTGGAAAAAATACATTATATTCTGCAATTAATCATAATTCTTCAAAATCTAATGAGTCTTTAGGAAAAAGACAGTGGAGTAAACATCATAAGCTGGGTAAAAATGTTTAGAGTGGGTGTTCATTATTACCTTTTGAGCAAACTGAAATATAACCAGTCCTTAACATCTTTCTGCAATGGGAGAGAAATGAGCTTGCCTGTATTGACAACTTACCACTGTAAAAAGGAAATGAAAAAATGAACTTATATTAAGGAAATATAAATGAATGTAGGGAGGAACTGGAATTTTGAGACCTGGTTCTGTACTCCTCTGCATTCCAAGCCCATAATATTGTAGTTAAAAAGCAATGCATTTTCAGTGTAATCACAAGAACAATGAAATCAAACATTTAAATACAAATACAGTTTTAAGTGTTCTCCATAACACTGTCTGCAGGTGCACCTAGGGTCTGTGTTGTTTCTACTTAGAGTTGAGCAAAGCAGCTAAAAATATCCAAAGCAGGAGACACAGGAAGAATGATTAAGAAAGGGAGTAAAAATCTGTATAACAAAGAATAGAAGGTTGGGTATGTTGTTCCTTTTAATGGATTGAACCATGTGAAATGGAAATGGTTAACTGATGCCTATGCAATTCATATGTGATTGTATGTTTAGCTCATATTACTGCCTTTGGAAACATATCAACATATCTGCCTTAGTTGTTTCCTTTAGGTTTTTTAAAAATGTGAGAACTATGACTCAATAGCAATGGATGGAATACAGAATTTAATTTGATTTCCCCGATTGTAAACCAGTGCATTTCTTTAAAATGGTTCAGCTTTGAAGATGCTCCCAGAGTTTTAGCCTGCTTGCTCCCTGAACTGAAATAATACGATACCATGCAAATGAAACGGGGCAGTTTTCTTGACTTTCCTACGGTGGTAGAATTTGACAGTGTCTGAATTCTGCCCTCAGAGGAAAAGGCAGAGACAATTTGAGTGAAGTGTATTAAAATCCATGAGGATATTCCTGTATCTGCGGTTTAATGTCAATTTCAGTGCCTTTATTTCAGTTTTTACCCAGAACCTTGGTTTTGCCCTTAAGCCATTACAGACAGGGAATTGAGGAGTCAACTTTCATTATTTTTCTCCAGTGCTTCAAAACCAGTGTTCAAAATATACAAAAATATTCACCAAAAATGATTTTTTTTTCTCTAAAATGGGAATGAGAAGGATGACCTAGTAGTGCTGAACATCTTTATCAGTTTCAACACTTGCTTTGGGAATCTTCTGTGTGGCTTTCCTCTTTCTTCCATGTCCCAAGAGAGATGACAATTTTTTTAATGTTGTGATACAATTCGTGTGTGATACCTCTTGCCCCTACATACTATTCCAGAAGTCTGATACAAAATTCTTGGATCAAAAAAAAAAAAAAATTACAATTTTTCAAATGCAACAGTAACTAGTTTTAAACTAATACCTGGCCACCCATTAAAATGACGTAAAAATACAGTCAAGATACAAGTACAAGGTAACGTTGCCTGAAGGAGCAGTAACATGATTGATTGTGCAGATGCAGAGTAGAATAGACAGAATAGAATAGACTATTTCAGTTGCAGGGGACATGCAATGATCATCTACTCCAACTGCCTTAGATAATTTTGTTTTCCAAGTATTGCAATGACACTGGAAATAACAGCAACTACTATAAAACAAAGACAAAAAGAAAATCACAGAATGCTGTTGCTGGGCTTGCTCATGAAGGTCAGAGAATTAAATTCCCTCTTTCAAAGCATAGAACGCACGCTGTATTTTCCATATCAGCAGCCTGTTTTCAAGGGTGACCATGCTACTCCCTTTGGAATTAGAAGGCAGTGTTATTTTCATGATTATTAAATTATTTGGCTTTTCATTCTACCTGTTCCATAACATAATTAGGGCCATATCTAATGGCAGAAAGATGAGTATGCAAACCCTTTTGTGCCAGATATGCAGAATTGAGCACTGCATGGGAAGTGTAATTGCTGAGCCTTTTACAGAGCATTCACTGCTTGACTCCAAACTGGGAAGGGCTGCAAGCAAATTAGAAGACAAGAGTAGAATTGAAAATAGTGTAGACAAGCAGGAAATATAAAAAACCCACCCCAAACCTAAAAAATGGAAGGCAGTTCTGTGAAGTGCAAAGTATTGTGCTTTTTACAATACTGGTAATCAGCTGCGGAGTGGAAGGTGAGGCATGCCTGGCTTAGCAGCACTTTAATTGAATCTATCATTCTGCTGTTAAGAAGAGGAAGGAAAATATCAAGGTGTAAAGGGTATAGAATAGTTGGTACTGTTTTTAACATGAGCTTAAGAAGTTTGGATATTTTATCCAGGTGAGCGTGTACCAGACTGCAATTTAAAGAAGAGACGTTTACTTTGGAGAAGGGAAATACAAAGGTTACAAGACAAGATCTTTGAGAAACTTGCAAGCCTTAGATTGTTTTGTTTAGGCAAGCTAATATATAGCTGCTGTACTGAAACCATCGGAATTATTTCCTGTCAGCTGACTCATGAAAGCCACGAGATAGCTTTTATCTTGCCCCTTGCTTTTAACTTCAACTGGTTTTGTGTATTTCCCTTCACAGCTGAGCCCAGAGAGAACAGTGGAGTTATCCAAGGTGACTTGGTGCATGGTATAAACACATGACCTGGGATAAATTTAGTTTGGGGTGTTTTTTTAATGGATCCTCACCGAGAACAGACATAGTAACAGTCTTTAAATGTTAAAGATTACTGAAAAGAGGAAGATCTGCATATTCATTGTGTATAAAAGAAAAGGATGGCAATTACAGCATGAAAATTTTAGATATTAAGATTAGTTTCCCAGATATAAGGATTATTTACACTGCAGGGCATTTCCTAGGAAGGCTGTGTAGTCCCCATCCGTGGGAATGGAGAAGAATACAATGAGCAAGTGTCTGTCTAGAACTGCTTAGGTGTAGTTGAGCCTGTCACAAGGACTTTTTCTCAAGTCTTCATTGAAAAGAGCAATTTTTCTTACTTGCCTGTTCTCAGACGCATAAAACCCACCCAAAGCAATAACAGTACCACACTCTCCCCCCCAACCCCCCTCAAACCTAAATCAGCTTACTTCTAATTGTTTTATATCAGTGAAAATGAAAACTTCAACAGTAAAATGTCTACAATAAAAATTAATATGTATGTCCCAAGCCAGAAAATGGCTACTGGCATATGATCACACAGGGATTTTTTAAAATTAAATATTCTGATCATAAAGGCCGGATGCAAGTTATCCCAATATAGGTTCAAGCTGGCTTTATTGAAAGCTCCAAAGACCTTCTGAAATAACAGTACTGCTCTGGCTTGCTTGTAAAAAGTAAGTTTAACTCTCTGATACATACAGAGTAATACCAAAGATCCTCCTGCAAAATTAGCTGTACATGACAATTTTTCTGTTGATTTTCTTTTGCAATGAGTTTTTGAAAAAAACCAAAACAACAAAACATGCTTAATTCCCTTCCTATTTATTTTACCAGAATAACTTAAAAAAAAAGATGTTTAGTCAGTCAGTGGTGTATTCTGGCAAAAGACAGCTGGATAAAATTATAGCAGTTAATAAGAAACTCACATTTATCATACTAACTGATTTTTCAAAACATTCAACTACATCAAAATGTAAATACTATTAATCTTTCCCTGGGATATAAATCTTCCTGAGAACACCCCTATCAGAGCAATTTCAGCTGGGATCTGCTAATTTCTCTTTCCCACCACCTGAATGCTTCTATTGCCATGACAACTAGCAAGTTCTAGCTCTGGTCAAGGTTGAAGGGGAAAAAACGATGTTTTGTACCCGGCTGATGTGCTTCAAAAATCACACAAAAGGGAGTTTTTTCCAGCCTGCCAATGGTGCATATTCAGTACATAATTTTTAGCAATGCTACTAGTTAATGAAAGAAGGGATAAGCTGATTAAAGATTTGTCTGAATGAGTAATTATGTGTGTCATTTTGTAGGTTTGTTATGAGAGAGATTTACTTTACTTTGGAATAACCTGTGTCTGGTTAGGAAGACTAAGGTGGAAAGAAATGGCTCCATCCCATTCAAGATGACACATGCAGCTCAAAAAAGTGGGAACTTTGGGCTGATTAGAAGTCAAGGTAGGCAACAGGCAACAAATTTAGTGTATCAAAACTTTTAGCCCCAGAACCATCGAGGCCTGGACTACACAGTTTTTCAAGTGCTTTGCATGCAGCAAAAATGGTGTTTTGGTGCAGCTGGGTGGAACACCTACCACTTAACCTGTTTATAAACCCAGGATGTTTTGATTTCCTTTCTAGGAAATGAAATTCCTACTGGCTAGGCTGAAGAGCCTGGTTTGAATTAAGTATCCTTACAATTGGACATGATGGCCCGCCTGATGGTCAGGCTTTTAATCTATTTAGCACACTTTGGTGGCACTCCTCTTTTTTAAACGTCAGAGACCTGGATATACGCACCTAGCTGTAAACTATGATATTCCCTGCCCTTTCCAGTATTTAATATATAAGTGCAAGATGAGGTATGTTTCTAGTTTAGGAATGCTGTTCCTTTCTCAGAAAAGAACCCTGCAAGCTTAGCACCTATCTTATGTCTCTGTGTGGATTCCACCAGACAGCTGAATTGATAATGATTGTTGAGGGCTGGGCCTTAAACCTTGATCCTCTACCATTGGCACTGATAGGAATTCAGAGATTCCTTTCAAGTATGTAGAAAATTAAATCCTTTGTTTCTTCTGTATAATAAGTTGTGAAGAAGATTAGCAATTAAAACTCTAAGTGTAGAGTTGTTTTCCTTTGAGGACACAAAGATTCAGTGGGGAAAAAAAAAAATTAGATGCTTTGGAAATCTTGACCTTTCGAGAGGTGAGAGAAAATCCTGCCAAATATTAGGTGGAAGGGCTTACTGTTTCCTAAAAAAAGCATTGGTATGTTCTCATATCTCTCAAAACCCCTACTCTCTGTCAAGCAGAATGCTTAGGAATAATTTTCATTCTTATTTGCAGCTGAGAAGCTAAAAGACTGAGGAGAATGGGATGGCAGATGAATTGTCTGTCTCATTAACAGAAATTCTTGGGGTTGGCAGAGCTTACAGGGTCCATAGGGGAAATGCAGTGAAACATAAATTGTAAAAAGCCTGAAATCTCCTGTGAACTACTATTGAACCAGAACGAGGGAGGCTGCAGACAAGATGTATAGAATCTGAAATCTGCACCATCTGAATTTGTCACCCGAATTAACTGCCTGGGTGTCTTTGGACTCTGAGCAAGAAGAAATTATTACAGCTTTTAGATCTAAATCACAACTGCTTAAAACACTATGACCTTGCAAGGGAAAGGAAGGTATTATTTTTAACCCAGGCAATAGAAATGCAAGTTAGAAGTGACTTGTGTCTTGCGAAGGTGCACAGAACATTCCCAGAGAGGGCTTGTGTACATTGTAGTCTCCCTGACCAGTGCCAGGCCACCTCCTGAAATTCTGTGACAGTTCTCTCTACAGCTTAACCACAACCTCCCCTGGGGTGGATGAGAAATGGAAGACCGTGTCTAGGAATGGAATTCAAGACGAGGGGAAGAAACAGAGGTAATCCACTGTGTTGGAAATACACTTTTTTCAATTACCTGCTTAAGTCTCAGCAGATATAAGAAAAAATTATCCTGCTTCACCTAGGTCAGAAAAGGTGGCTGAACAATGGCCCAGTAGGTTCAAACCGATGAAATAACAATGGGATAGTTGCCAAAGGAAGTGATTATATACAGTATGGCAGATTTCAGAATCAGTGACAAATCTGTTTGGAGGGTAAAAGAATAGAGAATGCTTTCCAATGAGAAATGCAAAGATTAATTTATGTCTAAATGAAATACTACAGTCTATTTAACAGCTTTCTAGAGTTAATTAGTGATGGATGAGGGCTCCAGCTCACCTTGCCTGCTTTTCAGAGCCAAATAAGGTTTAGTTGGAGTCAGTAAGGTTCAC
This sequence comes from Hirundo rustica, assembly GCF_015227805.2. Lineage (NCBI taxonomy): Eukaryota > Metazoa > Chordata > Aves > Passeriformes > Hirundinidae > Hirundo > Hirundo rustica. Next base: position 19,593,291 of record NC_053458.1, read on the forward strand.
GTAGCCACCGCGTTCTAGAAACTGAGAAGTAGACTCTAACCTGAAAATGAAGAAATCAAAATCATTAAGCTTAGCATGTAGTCTACAAATCAGTATTTGTCACAAAAATTATATCTAAATCCAGAAGAAGGAAATAAGTCATTTTATAACATGAATAGAAGGAAAACTTGTTCTAATGAAGCCGTGGGAGTTGAATACATGCTGTGGCAGGAGATGGATTGAGTAGAGCACCACTGCTCTGGAAGTGGCAGAATACAGTACTTGAAGCAAAGGAGCATTGTCTTGAAAAGAGATGCTGAGGGCTGACTCAGAAGCATATTTTTGCCAAGAAAGCCAGTTGCCAGTCCTTTTGTGCTTTGAATACTGCCAACTCCATTATTGATTTGCAAGGAGAGGACACTAACAATTTGTGTCTGACAAAATTTCTTTGAGAGATATTAAAGTACACTCAAAGTGGTTTTGCTTTAGTCCTAATTCAGATTCTAGTTGTTATATACAGAAATTGGAGAAATGGGAGGAATAAAAGAGTCTTCCAGGAACATGTGTGCTTGGATCTATTTTGCATACTGAACTGTATTTTTACTATTTTGAATTTATTAATTTTGGGCTTTTGCAAGTATTAGTTAACTTTTAATTTCAATGAATTATTATTTTGGAGGGGAAACTTCTTATTGTGCTGGTAAGAACCAGTCTCAATCATTGAAACATAAACTTCTGTTTTGGGGAGGGATGGGGAAGGAAGACATATCAGACTATGGTCTTGGTAGCAAAAATTTAACAGCCAACAACATTCCATAGAAGCCAGATAATATTACATCAAGTCCATGAATTACTAATTTTGTAAAAATTGGTGTAGTCTTACTCTGGTATATTAATCTACTAGCTGATTTTTTACAGTAAAGTTATTAGAATACTTCTGTAAAAAGTAAAGCGGAAGAAATAATTTATAATAATAGCAGTAGTTACAATAAACATATTGCCTACATAAACCTTAATAAAGTTAATTCTGGTAGCTGAACATGTTCTGAATTAGCTTTATCGTGGTTTCCCAAACTGCAGAAGAAGAAAAGGAGAAAAAAGCTGATGTAATGCCTAATGAAGTACCATATGAAATGAGCAAAAGGATGAGACAAGATAATGAAAAATAGTGCATCTGGCTTGTAATACATCCCACAAACCAAATCTCCTGAATTATTAAGCACCTGGTGCTTTGTTTCAGGCTTTTCAATTTCTGTGGACAACATGGGAGCTCCAAGTATGGCTTTGCTTTTTCAAAGCCCAGTGAAACTCAAAAAATTGGGAGAGGAAACAAACATCTTTGAAATACAATGATGGATTTGAGACTTCCTCTTTTTGCTGGATGTGACTGATTGGCAAGGTGAAAGATCCAAAAAATCTTGTCTTTGCACAGCCAAAACAGCCCAAGTCTTGTTTATTGCCTTCCTGGATACACAAAGTTCTAAGGCCGTTTAAAACCAGGAATGCAAATGTGGGCCTTTTTTTTTGTTGGTTGTTGTTGTTGTTTTCAGGAGTGATGCAGGATTAGACAGTTGCGGGACCAAATTTGTTAGGGATTTGGAGTAAGCCAGAGAATGTGACGATTTCTGCACTACATTCGTGCTGTCTGTGCAAAACCTTCCCTTCTACAGTGTTTTCTTTCCTGGAAAGCCTTTTGGGAGGTGGTTGGGAATATGGTACACAGTGCAGCCTGTCTTTCACTCATTCCCCTGCAGGATTAGCCAAGCTACAAAGTGCCTCTGAGCCTCTCATCATTCTCTTATGACTTCTCACTCTGCAGGCCAAGCTAGACAAGAATGCAGCTCCTTCGTTTTTTCATTTGTGGAAATCTGGGTGACAAGTCTGTATTTAGCAAGGGTCTATGGACCCGTGACTACTGGTGTCCAGAATGCCTTGCAGCATCTCTCTTTGACTGAAGATTTATATCAAATTAGAATGTATTTTATCCTTAATGAAGGTTTATTGCTAGAAGAAATAATCGGTTAATTTGAGAAATCTTTACACACCTCCAGTGTTATATGAAGGGACATTTTGGATCAGAAGAAAACAGAGATCTAATGAGATGGTAACTTGTTTGTTCCTTGGGTTCATTATTTGGTGTTTTCTATTACTAACTGTAATATGCTCTAGTATGAGAAATTACCATAGCTTATCCCAGTGGCAATGGTTTGATGGAAAATGCAACTGCAATATTGTTCTGTATGGAAGACAAACTGTGAGTGATCGGTGTATAAAGAGGAAGAAAAATAAATATGAGATAATAAAAAAATAGGAGCTACAGTGAAAAGCTAAAGCATGCAGAATGAAGCTGGCATAACATATCAGGTAAAGACTTCTTCCTCATCATCTTTTTTCCTCCCTGCTGAGGCTTGTTCACTATCTAGTCCTGCATATTCATATGCTGGAATTGAAGTGTCGATTTTGCAAACTAAGTAACGAATCCATCAGTAGTATTTTTCTTTACAACAGGTAATTTACTGTGTGGTTTGAACATAAAAATACAAGAAAGTTTAGGAAATAAAAGCATAGAAATCTGAATAAAAGCTTGATCTGAATTATATTAGATATGCCTACCAAATTCAGGAAATTAGGGACTATCCCCAGGTGCTAACCTGGATAAGTTCTGAATTCACTGATTTGAACAACAGAGCTCTGATGGGAAAGAAGTGACTCTGTCAACATGATATATATCAGGCTGCAGAGCCTATACATTGAGGTGAAATTCAATGCTGCTCTTCAAAGAGTTGCAGCTCATAACTCACACCCATGGAATGGCCCATGGCATGATTTTGAAAGCCCCAAGGAGCTGTCTAAATGAGAGCAATCTGTCTCTGCCTAGAGGCCAGCAGCACTGCAAGCTCCTCTGCAGCTCTACCTGCAACAGTCCTGCTTTTAAAAAACCTTACCCGTTTTCTGGGTTTATGCATAACCACTTAGCTGGAAGTGATAAACAAAAACCTTATCCCAGGAAAACAGTACTGATGGCTTCAGATACACAGGATAGAATGGTCTGTGTTATTGAATGATACTGATCTAATATTGCTACAGTGAAGAACTTCTCATATGACAGAAATACTTAAAACTGTGAAGTGTGAAAATGATGATACCAGAATGGTTCCCCTTGCAAGACTAGGAACCATGACAGTGGTTGTTTAAGCTGTTGAAGAATCTGTGATCTGGTGAGATCATCCATATTAATGCAAACTACAGCAGACTTAGCTCTCAGCTATCTGCAGTAGAGTTAAGAAATATATAAATCTGGGTGGAACTTTGTGTGTAGATTCTAAAGTGCAGATGATTTGTCTTGCAGTTTTGAGTAATTTGGGATCCAATGTTGAAGAACTGTCATGAAATTACAGCTATTATAATGGCTGGAAGACATTGAATTCTGAGAGTCTCAGTATACATAGAAAATAATGGTTCAGAACAATACCAGGGCTATAAAATTGTATTAGGAAGTCACTTGGATAATGAGGAGTTAGGACTCCATCTTGTAGACTTGCAAAGCGTACTGGTTTTGGTGAAGCCATGTCAATTTATACCACCTGAAAAATTTGCTTTAAGAGTGTTGAATAGAAGAGATTCATAATCTATTTGAATAGGTGATTTTTTTCTTTCTAAGAAAAAATATTTTAAAACTGTTTTCTCTGCTAGCTATTCTAAAACTTTTACTTCTGCATTATCTTTCACTATTCGCCTGAATTCTTGCAAATAAACACATTTCTGACTTCTGACTGGGAACTTCAGAACCATAATTTAAATACCTTGTTAAAAAAGCTGCATTGAAAATATAATCACAAAAGCAAAGCCTAAGGTATGGCCCCATGTTAGAGCCAACTGACTTTTTAGTTGACATAATATTTCTGCAGAAAACAAAGGTGTGTTTTATTTGCAGTAGGTCAAATGTTAAGTCAAACAATGAAATATGTATTATTTTTTACCAATTCAATATTTCAAAAGTTTTCTTAGAAGCTTCCTCTGTGAGCACTCCTGTATTAGTGCCATTCGAAACAATAATGGAAATAAGACAAAACCTAAGGAATAGTGAAGCAGAGCACAGCTAACTAAGATTAGTGAGACCTGGGCAAGAAAAGGAAGCCAAGCTTCCAAATTGCCCAATTCAGCCTCAGTTTGCAATATAAACCTGCCTGTGCATCCTTTTAGCACTCAGTGGAACTGAACTGGTTGGCACACAGCATTTTCTGAATGGCTTTAGATAAAGCACTGCAGTCTCTTGAGACAGACATTCCTTCTTCCATGGAAGATAAGCTCTTCTCTCTTCCTCGGAAGTTTAAGCAGAGTTTTATGCTTACTTGGCAATGTAAAAATAGCACTGCTGAATATGCTTTTAACTCTTAAATCTGCTTCAAACTATATGTATTTTTAAACCATGACTAGTCGGAAAACTCTGCAACTCTTAGAAGAGAAAGTGATCATTGTGAGAGACTTTGGTCCTAATGACCTGTGAGCTGTACAGTCCAGCAGACTTGCTGAGCATCTCTTTCCCAGATGGTCAAGAGAGTCAGTACTCTTCCAAAAAGAGGCTTTCTGAGGTGTGATACAGGCAGCATGGGCTTAGCAAATCAGGCTAAAAACAACATGCTGGCTAAAATATCCATTATTTTGAGAAACACTTACTGGAGGAAAAAAATAAATTAAAAAATTTTGAAAAAATCTTAATTCCAATTTTTTTAGGTGTTGTTGGGTGTTTGTTTTTTGGGGTTTTTTTGGTTTTTTTTTACAGTAGACAGGTTATTCTGTCTCTGGAATGTTGGTTCTAAAATGTTGTAATTTCTGGTAAGAGCTGTGAGGATCTAGGGGAGAATAAGCAATATTTAAATTGAGATATCATTCAGGACTAAGCAAGATATTTTCTTGGACAAAAACTTATTTTCCCTGGTTTAAGAAGGTAGTTCTTCAACACATTGCACTTGAGTAGCCCTATGGACTGCAGAAGGTTGAGGAATGTATGGGAAAAGCAGCTTTTGCAGACTTCTTTTTGCTGCTCAAACTATCAAATTGTTTTTCCTATAAGCAATTACTAAATATTGTGTGAGCATATCTTGAGATAATGTAGTATTGTGTCCTCCCAGTGTCCCAAGAAAATACCCAGAACAAAAATTATCTCAAAGATTATCTCAGTTAGTTCTATGACATAAGCCTTAAGTATGGTAATTAAGAAGAAGTAATGCACATCTGGTATCTTGTGATAATGGATCATCAGAAATGAAAATTATGTGAGTTTTATGCAAACCCATAGAACTCTTAAAAGACAACATTCATGGGAATAGGTAATGGGTGGAAAGAGATTGATTAGAACCACCTGCTGTTTACTGTCAGCTGTTACAAGTGATTATGATATAAAGAAAAAACCAAAACACTTACTTCAGTAAAATTAAGGATAAAAATTACATCTGATGTCACTAGAAAGGAATATAAGAACTGTTAAAATTTTTAACATCCAGCATCTAAAAGTTGCAAAGCATTTAGCACATAGCAAGGTAGGGCAGAATATTAAATAGCTGCAAATATGGAAAAATAAAATATGAGCAAACAGTACTACTCTTTTATAATCAGTAAATAGCTTTAGGCATAAATAGTCCTCTTGAAATCATCTAAATTATTTTTTCTGTACAAAAGTAATAAAGTTTTTTAAATAAGAGGAAAAACCATGAAAAGTCTAATAAGCACCCTGTGAGAATTGTGGTAATTATTGAGGTCCTGCAAGGTCATTATTGATAATTGAAATCTAATCACTTTTAAAACCCAACATGCCCAAGCAATTGCAAAATGTTATATGTAAGTACAGTCTTTAAAACTTTCCTTGAGGGAGCATGAAACAAAAAGAGGGATTCAGTGATTTTAAAACAGCAATATATTTTTTAAACTTGTTTAGTAGAAGTTTAATTGGAAGTCACAGATTTAAAAGAAATTATATAAGAAGGTGGAGATGGGAATCTATTTCAATATTTATAATCTTTTTTCCATTCTGACTGCTTACGAGCAAGGGAAATGCTCTTTCACACCTGCATGCTGGTAGAGCTGACCCCACACAAGCAGCAAGGGAGGTCAGGCAGACCCATGGGCTCACAGATTTCAAGAGGAATACCATTCCAAACAGATCTTCAGGAATTAGGGTAGCTTTAAAATGCTGCTGGTGGTCTGCACTTTGTGTTCTTGACACTTGGCAGTTTCTGGCCTATGCTGTTCCTGGGGTTAGACATTTCCTGCATGGACACTGGCAGCTCTTAATGAGCACTTCCATCAGAATGGCAGCTGCTGTTCAGCACTTGGGGCTCCTCTGGTGTCCAGCTGGGTATATTATGACTTTTTATCCTCCTCTGTGTGTTTGCTTGAATGATTTCACCTTGCTGGATTTCCCTGACAGAACTCTGTGACATGACAAAGATTCTAGGCCCTGGCATTATGATTTCTGAGAAAAGTTAAGTTTTAAGCTAAGTTTCAATATCTGATCATGGGAATACAAGACAGATGATCCACATACTGAATAATGTTAGAAAGAAGGAGTCAGTGGTGAAAGTGAAGTTACTTCATTTCTATATGATGTCACGTAGATTTTCATAACACTGAAAAACATCACAGTATCTTGCTGAGTGGTAATGGCAATTCTAGATTTCTCAGCACTTTTGAAAAAGAAATATAATTTTCTTACTACCAGTATGGGAAGTGTCTTCTCTTTAGGTACATAGTAAAAGTAAGATGTGGCCCTAGCCCAAGAGAAAGGAAGAAAAAGAATCACTTTCCCATTTGACAGAACAAAAAATATGTAGCAAGACCAAGAATTAAACAAATTACTTTGGATACGACATCTTAGACAGTGTCTCCCTTTTTAGGTAGTGCCCCTTGTCAAGCTCAGAACTCTCCATTTTGTTGAGATAAATGTCAGTCCTCAAAGTCCTGCATGTACTCCCTCTAGGATCACACATGGATAGAATATCTTCACTGATGGAAGCCCTGCATTTGTGAATTGAGTTGTGTTTCTCCCCGAAGTCTATTTTCCTGTTGTGCTGTTAAATAGAAGTGCAGCTTGATGTGACAACTCCCAATCCTTGTTGTATGCAGTCATTAAAAATCCCATTATCTATTTACTGGAACCTAAGCCATACATTCTACTCTATGAAATCTTCAGCTGGATTCCCTTCTTTTATAATACATTTCTTATAGGTATAGTAGAGATCATATGAAGTGAAGCAAAAAGAAAAAAAAGTTGGTTTTTGACCTGTCTTCTTCTAGTGGAAGACTGAAAGGTTATTCCCTGGGAAATGTTGAGGTAATTTGTTACCTTGTTTTATGAGTGTGCTGTTAAATGGCTGATATGTTTCCAATGAGAGGCGGCTGCAGTGGTGAAGTTAAATCAATTGCTTTGGTGAAATAATCCCCAGAGCTTGGTAATTGATTGCATTTTACTTTAGGTTTGCACAGTCTTTTGATGTTCTTCAGGACCAAAAGCAATACAGAGTTAGAAGGTTGCTTTTATTTATTAATGAGGATTTTTTAGCATTGAATCTACCAGAATGCAAAGAAGAAATTGAGATTCAGAGAAATGCAGACAAATGAAGATTCCCTCTTCTCTCTCTCTACCCCTCCCTTTCTTTTTCTCCTTTTCATTTGGCAATACCAGTTCATTCTATTGGTTAAGGAAATTGCAAAAAATAAAGGAAAGTGAGTGCAGGATGAAGTAATTACCTAGATAAAGACAAATCAAATTAATCATCTCTATTATAGCATCCTTTTTAGGTGATATTTGGGTTAGGTATAGCCTGACCCTAAGGACATCACATGATGGAGAAAAAGAGTTAATATTAACAGAGTACAATCATAGGAGAGGATTAATAAAATCTCTGTATCTACCTTCAGACCTGACCTCTGAGCCAGGATTAGTTTAAACATTGCATATTAGCACTTCTAGATATTCAAGGACAACACTATCAAGTATAATGAGGAACATAGTAGTGGAGCCAGTTTGTGTTTATCTTTTGACTTTACTAATTGTTTTTTTTTTTTAGTCTGCAGAGGACCTCAGATGAGTTTCTACATTTCATATATAAACATGGTTTGATATTCTTCAGAGTATCAGAACATGGCAAAGAGCATCTGTTGCTGATGCTTCCTTTGTTTTGCTTGCAAACATGAGACAGCAGTGTTAAAACTACTATGTCTTTAATAATTAACTTGGGCTGCCAAACAGTAAATCTCTTCCAGATGACTGCTGCTAGTACTTTGTATTGCAGTATTTTAGAGCCTAGAAATTACTGCTAAGTTTATAAATTCATCCAAATTCTTCAGTCTACCCAGAGGGCAGCTGAGGTAAACATCAACACCAGAGAAATAATGCACAGAGACACACACAAGGCCCTTGCTTTAATTTTCTGCCCGTATTCTAAAGCAGAGTGTCAAATTTTCAAGGAAATAAAACTTGATTTTCCATGTATTTCCTGCCTGCTTGATATGGCATACATTTTCTTTTAAATTCTAACTAAAAAAATTATTTTTAGCATGTCTGTTAATTAGTGTTGCAACTGTATTCACCATTGCTTTATTCTTCTCCAGGGTTTGCTTAGCTTCAAGAGGCAATTGTTAAATAAAAAAAGCCAACACGATATCATGACAAACCTAAGTGCAATAATTCCTTTCCTGATGGCATAAGAACAATTAGAAAAGCTCAGATGAGCAGCTCTGCATTGTTTCTTGGCTTATGTTTCTGGATTACAAGAAAGTCTTTATACTTTTATGTGAAACCCAGGATTGGTATTGGAGAGCTGTAAGAGAATCACTAGAGACTCAAACTTCAGCAATAAGACCCTCTAAGGTCAGAAACATCCTTACATTTTGTTTTTAAAAGGAGAACACTCATTAGGTGCACTTTTCTCACCGTACATCTGAAAGAGGGAATCTAGTACTCCAAATAAATTAAGAGTGGAACAAATTAAGATTAGAAATGCATTTTTCCTCCTCTTTTGGAGGGGAAAAATATAAATACTAAATAGTTTCTTAATCTCATATATTCCTACTTTTCGATATAAGAGAAATTTCCAGATCAAATGGAAGCATCAAGATTAGAATGGGATGATTAGAATGATAATACCAGACTTAGCATCAGGCTTTATTTTAACTTTTGAAATTATGACCCGCTGCAGAGTGAACAAATTTAAGATTAAGAGCTTTAAATGGATCTGGCCACAGCTTCTTCTGAGGCAGTGACATTTTGTAAATGCCTTTAAGACATGTAAATGACTGTGCCAGCTACAAGATGGTTCATAAATGGTCCCAGATAGGAGGTCTGCAGCACCAGTGAGCAGATCTACCATATGGTGATGAGGTGAGCAGCCAAGTGGAAATTTGGAAGACATGAGTTAAAAATAAGTGGGTAGCATTATATGAAGAGAAGGATTTAAAGCTAGGGCAGGGAGGGGGGCGAGGGGGGATAAATAGGGCAGCAAAGAGAGAAAATAATTATATTTCATATGGGCAAGTGGAGCAGATGGTCATTTGTTTCATGTAGGGAATTGATACAGGCACTGGATTCTGAGTGTGGTTAATGTAGGTCTCTTTTTTTTTTTTGGTTTCACTGTGAAATCATCATGATTCAAACATCATTCTCTCTGAGGTTTCAGTATAAATATGTGTGAAAATCCCTGTGCAAGAAAAATATTATTGCTTCAGATATGATGTCTTTGATATTGGCTGGTACACAAGATGAACCATAAATCTCCAGATTTTAAAATTATGAGCAGTTGTAGCATGAGCTTCCCCATCTAAAGCTGAGTCACTTGAATTTGCTGTATCTGAAACTGTAATGGACTCATGATCTATTTATTCATTAAAAAAGTAGAACAATCTTATAAGGTGGTCGGGCATTGTTTTATGAGGAAGGGAAGCTGGGTTTCATGCTGGGTTCTCTCTTTAGCTTGTCTACAATAAATGTGCTCTCAGGATGATAAAGTAGAAGTTTCTTGCCTGTTGGGAATACACTCATCCAAGTATTAGAAAGGAATTTAATATATTTATTTATTTTTATTATGTATATATATATATTTTTTTACCTGCAGAACAGGTAGACTATCCAACCATTTATAAACCCTGCTAGCGTTAAACGTTGAGTTGAATGCCTGAGTGTGAACAATGCTGAACAGGGAAAATAAAAGAATATTTCTTGTTACATTTTGAAGTCTTGAAGGTGAAATTTTGGGAAGGAAAATTTTATATGAAGAAAAGTATATTGAAGTGATAGTACTTATCTTTGAAGGATTTCTACTGTATAAAATATTTATTTTTGAAATGCAGATGACAGACGATTTGGGTAACTTTTAGTAAATATTTTATCTGTCCACAGACTATTGCTGTGATAGAGTAAATATATCTGATTCCTGTTAGGATGACTTGAAAGGAGAAATGTTGTGGGTCCTTTCTTGGCTTCCATTTAGTATGTACAACTCAGTGAAAAGCCCTAAATTACAGCATGGCTTTGAGCAATGTGTAGGTTTTCTTATTTGAAACTGCTCTTTTTGCATTAGAATTTCAATATTTGTCTTTATTTCTATATTTATGGGGTTTACCATGTTTAACCTTTATACTAAAATCCTATAATCTCTTTTCTTAGATGATTCTTGGGTAGTTCCAGTAATGGCAGTAGGAGAACTTTTGCTTGGAAAGGGGTTCTGGGAGTTACCAACTCCGGGACCCCACTTGAGGTGGTGCTGTTACTAGAGCTTGGTCCAGCCAGTCCTGGCCTTGTTTTGCTGAGTCTCAAATACCTCTGAGGTGTTCTCACTGAAAATTGTGTCCCTGAGCAGCATTATCTTCCTTGAGAAAAGGAAGTTTTTTTCTGATGTCTGCGTGACTCCCTTTCAACTCAGTTTTTTGATTATCACTTCCATATTAATCTTGAGGTTTTGGAGCAAAAGAAAGCCTTTCGCAGCTTACATTTCTCATCTGTTTTCCTATTATGTAAAGCTGACAAAATCCTTTTGTGATTTGTTGGGGTTTTTTTTTTTCATTGAATCTTGTGGTATCATCAGGGAAGAAAAAAGATGAGTTGCTTCTAAGAATTTTGTATTTTTATACAGACCACAAACTTTTTTTAAGGAGTACACAAGAGGAAAAAGACAAATGAACAGATTTTCAGGCTCCCTAATAAATGAAAACAAACTTTTGCTTCCTTACACAAAAAAGACATTCCGAATGAAAACTTATGTTTTGGGTCTTTGAGTAATAAGTGCAATAATTTGTTGTCAGAAATAACTTACAAATTTGTCTGAATATCTATTTATGATTTTATAATAAGTGTTGAAAACAGTAATGCTGAAATCCCAGTGTAGTGGATAATCTGGTACCAATGAGCTCTTTGAAATCCTTTTACATCTTCAAAGTGCAGTACATTTCCTAATGCTAATGGCACCTTGTGGCTACAGGATTCTTAGGGGACCTAATTACTGCTGGCCTACGGACACCTCCCCAGCATGTGCTCTTCCCAGGGCTTGCTTATGCACTTCAACAAAAACTGTACCTGCAGTGAATGCGAGTCTGTTAGGGCCTAACAATGACTTCAGACACCCACTCCTTACCTGTCTTCACAGCAAGGGAATCTCAGTGACATTTATGGCTTTCAAAGGTTAAAAATAATTTCATGTTTTAGAGTACTGGCCATCTGAAGCTGTAATTTAAGATTATGGTGGATTTTTTTTTTCAATTTCTCAATCATTCTATGTCCATAGAGAAAAATTAGGAGAATCTTCCAGTCAAGGCTCTTTTTTTTAACACAGTATTAGAAGTAAAAGGGACTTCAAAGAGTGGTGGCAAACCACTTGTTTGCTTGTTTTGCAGTTACGCTGTAGAGTCTGTGTCCAGAAGTTTCTGTCTGTGGTTTACATTTTTGTTGAAAGTGAGACCACCTATGAAGTGAGAACCAGTAGGAGGTTCCCATACAGAGAGCAAAAAGCCATTAATCTGTAACTTACCTGGAGGACACCTCTGTGTCCTCCAGGAAACATTGTAAATAGTTGGTCTCTCTTCATTATGAATACTCCAGTCCAACAGTTGAGGATGCTATTCATGCAAGCAGCCTGGAAACTTGGGGTTTTTTAAAAAGCAAAGAGAATTTTGAGAAAAGGTACATTGCAAGGTGGCTGCCTGTATTTTATTTTCTCTTGTTGTTGGAGAGATCCTACTTATAACAAACAAATTCTTTTTGACAGTTGAAACGGAATGAGAAATAGAAGTCTGGATAATACATTGATCTAGGCTGTCAAGCTGAGGGTTGATTTGAAGGTCAGTCATACGTGTTCTTTTCCCACATATCCATAAAATGATGACTATAATGATAGGTGTGTAATCTAATTTGGGAAGAATAAAAAAGGGTTTTCAGATTTCTGACTATATTCGTGTATTAATGTATGAAAGTAGATGTTTCCTTTTAATTGATACAGTTTTATACATCAGTGTCCTTGTATTGTTAGTCATCAGCATCATGCCCTTTTTGCCTTAAGTGTAAACACTGACAGAATCAGAGCAAGCTGTCCTGCATGAACTTGTTCCTGATTTGGTGAGATTTCAAGGGGAGTGGGATGTCATGTTGATGCTTTTCCTCTGCTCATAGAGCAGAATAGGCCAAGATTCTTATGAGGTGCAGCTGCAGTGGCACTACTGGGGTTAGCTATTGATAACACACATTGGTCAGGGAATTTGACTAGGCAGGTATATATAAATATACACACTAAAAAACACATTAGTTCAACAATTAGCAGTTTAGCAGATTAAATTTTATTTACATTTAAGCCCAGTGTGGGCTTAAAACAGCAAATATGAATACATGGGAATATATTTCTGGAAAAGTGGTGCAGAAGGGCAGGCAGGGAAGAGAGTTGAGAAAGCTGCTTCCAAAGCTAGTCTTATAAAAAAAGTTAGGAAAAACCTTTGTTAGCGTCAGAAATATAGATTATAAGAACTTAGTTAACACACAAGGACGTAAATCATTTACTGGACTGCTGCTTACTCACAAAATTACAGTTTGTGGTGGTTGTAGCTGGGGCAGCCTCCCTTGCTGGTGGGGTTGTGGTTTGACTCTGCTGATGGATGGAGGCATTCTGGGTTTAGGTAGCATCACTCTTGTTCCTGTGAGCTCCGTATCCACATTCATAATGTGACTGCTATACCAGTGAGAGATGAGTGATTTCTTCTGACCTCCCTGCTGCTTCTTCATGTTCACTGAAATTCACTTTGAGTATCTTATTAACTCCCCTATGGCAAACGTGGAAGGAGATTAAGGTGTAAACAAAGGAGCACATATAGGTACCCGTCTTTAATGAAGATGTTTCTTATCTTGTAGACATTTTTAATTTCAGAGAAAATTAAAATTGCAAGTGCTTCTGAAACACATCTGCACCTGATCTGACCTCAGCAGGTCATATGCTGCTGCACAGTGACAAACCACTTTGCTTGTAAAAAAGCACTAGTCTTCTTAACCCCCATGAGTTCATTTCATACAAGAGCTGGGGAGCAAACCTGAGATGCTGATGAAAGTTGATTCTTTGGTGAAGTGAGGAGTACTCAGTCAAATGAACACATTCCCTTGAGTGTGCATTTTAAAACTTACTAAGATCAGTACTGCTAGAGACAAAGCCTTCCTCTCCCATCCATACACTTTGGCTTCAGGAGTTACGTTTCTTTTTCTACCAAACATTGGAGGCCAAGGACTCATAGTAATATAAGACTGTTATGTCAAAATTAGTGCTGGAAATGTTGAGCGTAATAAGTGCTAGAGACAAAATTAACAAAGGGACTTTGTGCAGCTGTGTGGGATTGGTCTGGTCTGGGATCCTTAATCCTCCATGATCAGCACAAGCTGATTCAGAGGATAAGGCCAGCAGCAGGTACTTACATAAGACAGTGTCTTCAAGGAAATTTTTATTTTTAAGCACGGTAGTTAGAGATTATAGCTGTGCTTCATATGGGATTTAAAGTCTTGCATCTTTCTAAGAACTCAGTATCTTGAACATCTGCTAGATATTCAAAAGTGATTCAGATGAGGTCTCTAAGGAGGAAAAGTAGCAAGGGTTTGTAAATATTATCAGATCCTACAATAATAACTGAACATCAGTGCCAGCACTAATGAGAAAAACAGAAGGTGTTAAAATGAACTAGAAAGCTTTTAGGCCTATTAGTCTCTCTGCCAAATGAACTTTTGAGCTTTAATACACAAGCTTTTAGGATGCTCATGCAGTTAACGCTCTATGTTTTATAATGCTTGTCTTGTCAGTAAAAGATAATAATTTCACTGAAATAAAACTTTAGTGAAAATATCTGCTATTTCCTGATTGCTTAACATTCTGATTTCTTCTGATTTCCAATCCCATTGCAAGATTTATAAATGAAGGAAGACTCCTATACAGCTGCTTCAGGAATTGTTTATCTGCAATGGCACATTTGTTTTCCATCTGAGTGTTTGCCTAAATTGCATTTCATCCCTCATTTATATTTCTCATCTACATGGTAACATTGTGCATGCTGATGCAGTTCCTCTTGCTATCATCCACATGACTCTTTGTGACTTCATTTGACACTGTATTAAGGTAAACCACAATCTTGTTAATGGCAATAAGCACCAAGGTGGTTGAGTGCTCCTTCGAATGAAGACAAATGAACGTAGGGAAATGCAATGACTATGCACACTGTGAAGTAAAAGGGCTGTCTTAATGGGCTAAAATCAACCTTTGTGGAGAAAATGACTTCATTAACACATGGTTGAGATTAACCTGACTGATTCAGCCGACAGCTTGCTTAAGGTATCTTATTATTGCTGTAACACTAAGGTCTAAATCATACCGGGTTCCCTGAGACTGATACCTCAGGTAGCACTCATGCCTGTAAAACCTACTCCTGGGTAGTACTTAGTCTAATTTATTTCACTACCTAATGCTTATTCCACAGAATATTTTTGGGCATAACATTTGTTCTCAAAGTTTTTGAAACAAAAACCCCCTCAGCTACCAGAGTGTCCTATGAGAACAGATAGCACAAAGAGAGTCGCCAGATCAGAAAATTTTGAATGAATCTGGCTCTAAAATCACAGTAAACTTTTCTGTGTTCTAATATTTATGCATTGCTTGACCTGTCAGCTGCTAGGTGGCACAATATATTTCCAGTTGCTATAGGCATTCATACAAACACTATACTTGCGGGAAAAATACATAATGATGACTTTATTATGGTTATGGAGCTGTAGAACTCAATATGGTGGTACAACATGTCTGCAAAAAAGGTTGGTTTTCCAGAACTTTCTAGGACAGTTAAATTGGTAAGAATACTAGTAGAAAATAAACTTTAATATTTGGGAGATGGTTGACATAAAAATACTTTAAATCCAATGCAGGATTAAAAAAACCAAACAGTTGGGAGTTCTCTTTTTCAATCTTTGTTTTGTACTTTTATGTTTATAATATAAAAAACCTCACGGTTTTTCAACTTCCAAAGGAGTTTTTTTTAATTTTATTATATTATTACTTCATTGGGTCTTGTAGCAAATAACATCCCTGGCAATAGATCTATGTATGTATATGGGCAATTTTCCCCAGTATTTTTACTTACGAGTTTTGATAGGGTGAAGTGTAAATGTAGCAAGGTACTCTATTCTGCATGGCAAAGACTTCCTATCTTAGGAAAAATGGAGCACTCATTTGCCAAGAATTCTCTGGAGAGAGAGAACTTTGTCATGTTTTTTATTTCTGAGAGTGAATTGTACCCATGGGTGAAGCATGGATTCAACCAAAGAGCAGACTTTAGGGAAACCCCGATATCTTGGCAAACCATTTTGTTTGGTTGGCTGGTTTTGATTCAGTATCAGCATGCAGAAGATAATGAGCTGGGAAGGCACTGCCCTAAGGCAACTTGGGCTTTGGGTGACTTGTAACCAGTCTCTTACCCCCGTGGCACCACTGACTGTGGAGAGTCAAAGCAATGGCTGCTACACCTGGCCTGTGCTGAACTTCTGATACTGTCCAATACAACCTGCTCATGTGCAAACCATGGAAACTTGAACTCCAGGCAAATGCCATGACATTACATTCAGAGCCTTAGTGATAAAGTAACTGCCACACTACTTGAAACTTTGCTAAGTATTCCCCTGTTCCTGACTCCAAGCAAGTAGCTGCTTTACTCAGAGAATAAATATCAGAGGTGATAACTGTGAATGCTGCTTTGTTGTTTATGCTTGGAGTGATTTTTACCCTACTAACACAGTCTTTGAAATTGTATTCTCCTCAGTCTGCTTTCAGATTCCTAAATAAAACTGGCAAAGGGAGGGGCTGCCAGCTGATTCTCCTGTGGTGCACAGTAGTCTTTGCTGTGCTGAACATGTCTGAAATGCTGACTTACTGATTTGCAGCTTACCCTTTTTTTTTTAGCAGACTTTCTTCTCCAAAATCTTATGTCAATAGTGAGAGAGCAACACAGTAAATAAGTAGGTACTTGACTAGAAACTGCAGCTACTGACCTGCCTGCTAGGGATGATTTTACATTTCCCAGCATGCATCTATTTTGAAAGTTATTGAGGGGGATTTGGACTTCCAGGCCACTGCAGTATAATCACTGATCAGTTATTTGCTGGAGGCAATCACCGTTATTATGGCCCTTACTCCACATCTTTTGAAGGCACTGAAGGATTGATACTGATTTTTGAGTAGCATTTATAAGGGGCCTGTGCACTTGAGACTAACTGGACCGTATCATTAGACTACCTGGGGGATTTTCCGTCAACCATATTTCTAAAGGTAACACTAGTAGAGGAACTCTTAACCTCTGAATCAGAAGATGGATGGATAAGAGACATTAGTATTTTAAAGGAAAGAACTTCAAGAAAACAGCTGCTAAACGACTGTTTGAAGTTATGGATCACAAGCTAACTCTTGATTTATGAAGGCAGCATAGTAACAGTTTTCTAATTAATTGATCTGATTGTTCTCAAGAGTGTTTGCGTAGTAATATTCACAGAAGTCAGTGATTAGGAAAACCTATTTTTTGGCATCAAAACCAAGAGAAACCTAAGAAAAATAAAAGACTAACAGGTGCTTGGCCAACCACACTCATTGCATCAGTGGCAGCTGATAATGCAGCATGTGAGTCCTGGCCAATGGACTGACTCACCCAAGCTTCTCCTGTGACATGGTCCCTCTCCTGCTCTATCAGTATTTTAGGTATTCCCAGCTCTGCTCTGGAGCTCCCTGGCTCTTACAACACTGGGAACTCAGAAGTAGGGCTACAGGTGCAATGTGACCCCAGCCCATGAGCAAAGCTGCAGCTGGGGCTGCCTGCGTGACCTGGTTCCCCGTGTAGTCTGAGATACACTGGTTTTGTGTTAGGCTTTAGATTCACACATCTGAATGCGTTGCAGAAATCCTGGAATTTTGTAACAGGATTTTACAGTCAGGTCAGATTAAGATAACTGAGGTTTAGATGAGATTACAGTAATTTTCACTTCTAGTTCACTGAGCACAGATAGCCTCTCAGCTAGAGAGACTGTCACTATTTTTTAAGAAAAAAGCAGATTTCACACCCAAATTACAAATAAAAATTTAACAGCCTAACTTGGAAACAATATCTGCTACGTGATGACTAAAGTTTATTTACTACAAGGAACTAGGTTTAAATAAAAAAATCAATTTGACCTTTTTTTCCAAATTTTCTTTTTTTAAAAAATTAGGCACACAACTTGTCTTTTGCCTTTGATTAGTTTTATTCTCAGGTTCTCATGCAACCTAATTTACTGTTACCGTAAATAGAATCCCAACAGGAAAGCTATTTTTTAAAAAAGAAAGGACATATTCCCTGGGTTTTACACTCAGAATCAAACAAAGTCTTCAATTTTCAGATTTTTCTTTCTCTACTACAGTCTGGTAGTTATCTTGGCCACCATCTTAGCTAGTAAATTTACCCACATATCAGTTCTGCATTATTGTAATTGCTACTGACAAAATGATTATTGTGAAATTTTTTAAGATGTGGGAAATATTAACTTGAGAAAACCAACACATTTTTATGTTTATTAGACTGAATATGTCCTTTGAAAGGACAGTTTTTCCCAGAGGTTTGGCTTTAAAAAGTCAAAAAGCTTTTGAAAATATTTCCTTAAACCACAAAACTTTGCATGTGTTTCCCTTGTAAATAAAGGATAATGTAATGCAGAAGACTCTTATTTAAACTTTGCGTACAAATATGCATGAATGCCAATTGGATTCAATTTTCCTGACTTAATTTGAATTAACTGATGGGTCTTTTGACACAAGCTGTACTAATTGTTGCTTATTTGGGTGCACTTTATCAGTGAGCGTGGCAATCAAAAGCTCAGCCAGATGTTCATATTTTCTTTGATTGCCCACAGCCTCAGGTTTGAAGAAAAGTCAATCAGCAAAATTATTCTTCTTAGCATCTGTCAAGGTACCGATCACATTACCATAATGGCAGTCAGAGAAGCAGAATGGCTCTGATTCCCTTTCACTTAACCTGGTATCAGCCTTCAGCTCTCTGCAGTCTTGGTTTGATACCATCATAAAACATGTAAATTTTTTGAAATTAGATCAAGCGTATTTATAAGTGGTTGAGTTACCACAGTGAAGAGTGAATGTATTTTTATCTTCATATAAACTTATATTTATGTGAGTAACTTCTATAAAAGTACATTTTTTATGTTTTATACTGGCATATATTTACAATGTCTTATTGACTGAAGGGCTATTTTTTCCAGATGTCATATAAAAGCTTTTAAGAAGTTGAAAAACTAAATATATTCCACTTATGTAGAGGAAATCTATGCCCACTGAAACAGTTTCAGGTTGGACACCTGTAAGATGCATCATTTATATTTTGGACACCTGTAAGATACATAATTTTTATTTACAGCTCAAGCAATTTTTTTCAATTCATTAGTATTTTCATGAAAGCATTAGAGAAAAATAATTTTTGTGGGTGTGGTTTTTTCCAAGTTCTAAAAGCATCTGCCAGCGAGAGAATTTGCGTTTATTTTCAGATGGGACACAGATCAAGACTGTCTTAACCTTTCCTTTCATTTCTAGGTGTTTAAAATGTGTCTTTGCATTTTCTGTATAACTGGATCCTAGCTCATTAAGGGTAAGACATTTTTTTGCAATCCCCATAGCAGCAGTGCCTAGCAAGGGAGAATGCATGGTTTGCACCCTAGTTAATTTAAGAATTTACCATGGCCTGGAGTTTTACCCTACTCAGGAGTGTTTTAACTTGCAATTCCCACTTGCCTGCCTGGCAGCTGAGTGTCTTGAACGAGATTTACCATTCCATTTGTTCCTATAGGATACCTTCAGCCTAAGACACTTCACAGCTAAGGAGAATCAGGTCACGAGAGCCCAGCCTAAACCAGAACTGTTAATTTGATTCTTGTCTATGTGTAAGACTGGTGCAGGTCCCTCACTTTGTTGTACATGTTGCATAGAAACATCCTGTGAATGTAGAAGAATCATTGCCATGGTCCTTAAAGGTGATGAACTGTGGACAAAATAATTATTTATTTTCAACTGTTTATCTTTAAAATTCTGCTGAATTGTCCTTCATATTTCATCAAGTGCAAAAGCAGACCTGTGGACAGTAAAAACACTCTGTGCTGATTCTCCCTATTAAGTAGTGAAACTTTTGTTCCTCTTTTACAGCGTTGAATGTGTGTCATGTCAAAAAGATGAATTAAACCTGACAGAGGAAGATAATAGGGGAAAGATTCTGAAAATAATATTATGGGTGATGAGCTCCAGCAGCAATTAATTCAGGAAGGAGTTTGCTGAAGGAAGCTCCCAGGCTCAACCTCTAAACCCTTAATGTGGCTTAGTTCTCAATCAAAGCTTTCAGAGAAAGAGATTGCATGAAAGAGGAGCTACCGTATCTACCACAAAGCTGCTTAATATGACTCATGCCTCAATGGAAGTGTTTTCAGTATAAAAACTCTTTAGATAGTGCTTCAAAACCAATGACACACATCCCTAGCTCATTTATAGAGTCGTTTAAATATTGTTTGAATGCTCACTGCTGCTCAGGTTTTGCAGCCCATTCTACCCCAGAAACACCTGGGTAAAGAATACAAACCCTTTTCATTTCCTTCACTCTAAAAAGGTCTCTCACCTCAGGATGCAGACATCAAGCTCTGGAGAGAATGATCCCTGGAGCAGTGCTAACTCATGGGAGGTGTTTTGCACGGCATGAAAGGGAGAAAGGTTGGAGTTCCATTGCCCTGCGAGCACCATGGACAGAGAGTCCGAGTTCGGAGGAGGAGAGGGCAAGGTTTGTATTTGGTGGGGTTTGAGATTTTGTTGGTGGGTTTTTTTAACCTTAATTATGCCTTTGAAGGGGTAACAACTAAATACAAATCCACCTCTTTCACGTGCATAAAGCTCCATAGGTGATACATTTTTAATATGGTGCTTTTAGGAGAAATGAGAATTGAGGGGAGGAAAATTCCTGAGAAAAAGACAACGTTGGGTTTTGGCTAGGGGTGAGTAGAGGTGCATCTCTTTTGACACGCACATGTGCTCAATCAGGCCAGGCCCACAGGCTCTGAGTGATCACCCAGGAGCTGCTGCCGGGCGATCCAGGCCTCTGCTGGGAGTTTTGGTCAGAACAAACATCTAAAAGTGTCCTAAAGCCACCTCTTAAGGGCTTTTGAGTATTTCCTGCAGTACTGAACTGTAAGTATTGAGGGCAGTTTTGGGTGCCACAGTAGAAGAAAGATTTAAATCTATTGGAGAGCTACCAAGCCAGTGAAGGGCCTTGAGGGGAAGCCAAATCAGGCGTAGCTGAGGTCATGGCTTGGTAAGTGTGGAGGAGACACAGGCGAGACCTCTGGACAGTCCACAACTTCCTCACAGGCAGCAATGGAGGGGCAGGCATTGATCTCTCTCTCTGGTGACCAGTAGTGGGACTCAGGTAACTCACGTGAGGCTGAGAAGAGGCTCAGGTTGGATGTGAGGCAAAGGTTTTCCCCCAAAGGATGGCTGGGCACTGCAACAGGCTCCCAAGGGCAGTGGTCACAGCACCAAGCCTGGCAGAGCTCGAGAAGTGCTTGGATAATGCTCCAGACACATGGTTTCACTCTTGGTGATGGGCCTGTGCAGGGCCAGGAGTTGGAGCTGGACTTCAACAATCCTTGTGAGTTCTTCTGAACTCAGGATACGCTACGATTTTATGATCCCTCACTGTACTTGCTCATCTTCCTCTGTAACTCTCCCTTGTCACAGATACATTGTTTGCAGGCCCTTCATCCTTTCCTATTTTTTGCTGTGTTGTTACAGCCCTGACCTCTGTGTGTAGGAGTCGCCCTGCATTTATTTACAGAGATCTGGAGGCACGCATCAAGCTCTGTCTTCCTTCACAGTGTTTAAACAGAAAAGGGCAGAATGCCATCTGGTTATCAAAAATATTCCAGTGTTGCGAGAGAGCCCTTGAGTACTTAGTGGTTTTTCTTCCTCTGAGTTATGGGTCTGATTAGAGTTAAATGTATCATATCATACACCATCACAGCTGAGTTCCACTTGAGTAACATGCATCCAAATTTGCTGTCTATCTATATGATGTATTTATTGTTCTGCATGTACGTAACTAACTGTACTTGCATATGTTTCAGCCCTTAGCTTCCAAATTTGTGATTTTGCTTTCATCTTAGTTTTATAGTAGATAATTCTAACCTTTAAGTTTAATGAGAAATCACATTGGCTCGTTGCTGTTTCTACATGGTACATTGTGCATACAGTCATCAGAAAGATTATGCAAAACATGAGAAATGAATGCACACGTGCAAAACTGCATAATGCATTAAAATAGTCAAGAATCATTTAATCAGGAGCATTTTCAGGTATCCTCAGTTCATGTGGACTGTCCAGTTTAAGCTTTTTTATTGCTTTTTTCAGGAATATTTTCATGAGAAGATGTGATGCTAGTTCAAATGTGATTCCTCAAGATATTGTGGCTTTGATTTGAGGTCAATGTGTTCAGAAAATGAAGTAAGTCTATTTTGAAATGCAGAGAGAGGTTTCAAAGGGTCAGCAGTGTGAACTGTTCTTCCCAGGGTTTTTATCTGACTTTCCTTTCAGAGACAGCCCTCAGTGCTGCCTGGTCTGTATGCTTCTCTGTGGTAGGAAAAGGACACAGAAATTGCCTCTTCCTAAATTGGATGGTCCAGACAGGCTTTATATTTTATGAGTTTGGCAGTATGCTAGTGTGGGTGTACATTGATTTCTGAGCCTGCTCACCTTCTCCCATCATCTATTCTCTCTTCATCGTAATAGTTAAGCATCTCATCCCCCTTTTCAAGTCTCCTGTGCTTTCCAGTGCCCCAGAAAATGTGTCTGCTCCACAAGAACAGAGGTCCTGCAGAGGAGGCAGTGTCAGGAGAGTCTGGGGGAGGTGAGTGTGGGAAGGGAGGGGAGGATGGGTGAGGCACAGGGATGTGGCTGCAGGCAGTGCTGAGGTGTTTCCCACAGAGGCCTGAAATCTTTGCTACTCTTCAGGTGTGTTTTTTATAAACCAGATTTGCTGCTGCCTCCTAACTACTGGGCCAGTGCACCCTGCCTTTGCATTGACTATGAGAAACAAACCTGAGCCCTTCAGTACCAGCAATCACGTGGGATGCTCCCAGACTGCCCATGAAGATTTCTCACCCTCCTGCCCTATGTTGAGGAAAACACGTTCTCCTATCATTCTTTTCCCATGTATTTTCCCACTGCTTTCTTATATACTCTTTTTTCCCCTACTGCATTTTCCTTCTTTCTGTTATATGTTGACTATTATTTTATTGTGTCTTTCTTTTCTAGAGGTGCCTTTATGCCACTGTTAGTATTGTACTCAGCTCTTGTCTCCCAGCACATGGGAATCTTGGTGAGGATACCAGTGGACTTCCCCCTGTCAATTAAATGCTTTCAAAGAGGTAGGACAAACACATCTCATTATTTAAAATGGAAACATCACAAATAAAAAAGGGGGAGAAGTTGGAAGGTGAAATGTACTTTGTTCTTTTCAGAATTTGGAGTGCCATGGAAAGTTTTCACAAATCAAAATTCCATTTTTGGCCCTTTCTGAAAGTAAACAGCTTTGATCTTAATATCTGTGCACTGAACAACTCTGCAGGCTTAGAGCAAAGTAGGTATTTCTAAAATCCTTCTGAGGAATGACAAAGGGATAAGTGATGCCTATACATCCAAATCAGAAAGTTACTGAATAGTACATGTTAGGAAGATTATCTATTTATGCATTCTCCAGAGCCTGAGGCCTGACATTGTGCTGTGTTATTTTGTGAGCTGATTTGGGCACCAGGACCACAAAGCACAGCTATTTTCTCACCTGAGCTGCTATTGAGATGATATTGTAATTAAAAAAGAAAAAAAAAAGGAAAAAAAAAAAAAAAGGACACAGGCTCAAGAGACTGTAAGGATAGACTATAAAACCTTACCTTTTGTTTTGCTTTTGTTTAGTTAATATTTGACAGAATAGCTTTTATGCCAATAAAACCAACTTCATTCTAAATCTTTTCACCTCTCATTCCACTTAATATACTTTCCTGCTGTAATGAGGAGGACAGGCTCTAGAAGTCGTGCAGCTCCATGGTATACCCTGGCTGACTTGTGTGGGCTTTCTGAGTAATATTCTGAGTAAACTAACAAATAAGAAATCAGTATTTCCATTTCAGAAACAACTATTATACTGTAAAGTTTTTATTTTGTTAGTCACATCTCTTGGAAATTTAGTCTCCTGAGTCTCCTCATTTAGTTAACATTTTTAATTTTAAAACTCAGCTTTATGGCTCTGCTGTATCTATGTTTACTTTTTACTTGTGCTGGGGAACTTCAGAGCTTGCAGGCTGTGCCTCTGCCAGTCACGACTCACTGCCCTTGCACTGCTGCAGCCCACGGCGGCTAAGGCCACATGCAAGATCTCTGCCTGTGCAATATTTCAGGTGAGAGGGGAGCTGAGTGTGAGGCTCCTGTGTTCGTCCCTGGTTATTAAGATGACCTTGAGGCTCTGCAGCCTTGTCCCAGTCCTGTGAACTCAGAAAGGTTCTTTTAATTAACTGTTGAAAACACAACAGAAGATCCAGTTTAGAGAACTTCTGGGGCTAGAAGAGAATTAATTTGGTTTCCATCCAGCCCCTTATTGGACGGACTGAATTTTAAATTTTCATCCACATTTTAATCACAGTGCAAGCTGGAGTTCTTTCACACTTTAGCAAGGTTTAGCTACATTGCCTATTTGATGCTAAAAACAATAATATCTTAGATTATAATAGGGGGCAGAGGAGGCACTTAGATCCTAGTCCCACTGCTGAGTTTTTAAAAGCTCTTGTCTTAGTGAAATTATGTGTATTCTGATGGAGATCACTTCTTCCACCCTTCAGATATTGGAAACAAAGCCAAGGTCTACCAAAGCTCCCTGGACAACCCAGGAAAAACATGTCCATTTTGAGCTTTGGCTGCATCCTCTCTCATTAGAACAGAGCCTTCATTCACACAGCTGAGAAAGAAACAGGGCCAATTTTGGCTAGAGCAGAGTGCCTGAATATCTGTAAGCTTGCAGCCTTCCTCACTGTATTAATCTTCAATGTTCTTATTGAAAACAAAATGTATAAATAGCTTTAGAGCAATCTACTCCATGGCAATAATCTTGGCATTGCTTTTCAGTGAACTAACAATGAGCCTCTGATAATTTATGTGCTTTCAAAAGGAGCACAAATAAGACACGTTTCCAGGTAAATATAATAGACATGACATTTAATATCCTGTCTTTGTAATTTTCAATTTTTTTGGTGCATCTACAATAGAAGATGTTCTTTCACAGAAAAATGAGTGTCCTTGCAATAGAAAAGCAGTGGCTACTATGGCTTCTCCTTCCAGCCATTAGCATGTGAAGATTAATTTTAAAATTAACGAAGTTTTTCCCAAGGGGAAGAATCTTAAGGAGCTCACTGTCCTTATTTTTTGAAGCTTTGCAGCTTTTTGTGGTGCAAGGTGACTGCTGATGTTAGCCATAATGGCTCTCACTTGGACTTGAAAAAAATAACTTCATTGCATTTTATGAAGTTTTCCAAGAATGTCTCAGTCATGGTGAATTAATACTGCCCTATCCTGGGTAAGAGAGAAAAAGAGGCAAAGAAACTCCTCTCATGCACACAGAACAGTTTCTGCCACTCTAGTCATAGCTTGTCATTTAAATCTCTCTTGTATGTCCCTGTTATTCTGGACAGAACACTGCCCCTGTCTCAAGTATTTTTGGGCTTGGTTTGCCATGTGCTGAGTTACTCCATTTCCATGCAACACAACCATAATCTGTGTTTGCAGTGAAGAAACCATCTCCAGGATGGCTTTCTGTTTAGAGGGGCTTGAAGCAAACTTTCAAAACAAATTGCCCAGTCTGCTTTAGGTAGGGTAAACCCTCAAGATCTCAAGATCACAGAACATCCAAGTTCTGTTTCTAGAGGTAAAATCCAGATGTCATATAACAATTTCAGTCTTTTTGTGATTGCACAGGTCTTTAATTTAGTATATGAAGAATATTGATCATTGTTTTATTTTGGTTGAGTAAGGAATTTGACGTGCATAGTTTTGGAGCTTTGATTTGTTTCTGTGTATTTTATAACAGTGTATCATGAATCTGATGTTTTATGTTTTTATGGCTATTAGGATTAGACTATAGGATCTGAAGCTTTTATCACAGGAGTGAGTTTTGATGTGAAATTTCCTTCTGTTCTGAAGTGCCCTCTTGTTTTGTTTGTTTGGGTTTTAAGCACTGCTAATAGGAGACTTCCTTCAAGGGAAAAACAAAAGCATAATTTTTGCTTGAAGGCAAGAATATGTAATGGCATTTTTCCCCCTTTAATCTGAAATTTTGAGAGAACAACAGATTGAAAATGAGAATAAATGAAGAGGAGTTGATAATAAGCAATGTTGAGATGCTTTCATGACAGGATAAATAGTAAGTGATTAAGGCCTTAAGAAAGGTTAAAGAATAAACCAGATGGGTCCTTGCTGAAAAGTGTGGAAGACATAAGTTCATTTCCTCCTTTGTGATGTTGCCGATACAAACCTTGGCAAGATGCTTGGACTAATTCTGGAAAAGATCTGGTTTTGTTTGGCTGCTTGAATACATCATTGCATTCTTAGAAACAACATTCTGCTGCAGACTAATTCTGATTCTGCTAAACCACAACCATCTTTAATTTTTACCCTAAGGTACTCAGCCAAGGAGATTTTTTTTAGATAGCTCCTAACTTAACCCAGCCCCCTTGAGCAGGACAAAGTGGCTGCTTCTCTGCCAAACTTATTGCAGCTGCCCTCACATCTCACTTAGACATAGGCAGAGTTAATAAAGAAGAGGCAGCAGATTAAAAAGAGAAGGTTTTTTGGAGAAGGGGGCATATGTCATGTCATTGGACCTATCACTGGTTCTGGTTCCACAGTCTAAAACAAGGTGCTGGACATTTTGTGTTTGGCTGCTTTCCAAGTCTTGGTCTTGCTCTTGTCTTCCTTTTCCTATTAATCAACAGGGTCATTTGCCTACCCAGTGGAGTCCTACAAGGATAAGCACAAGATTGAGGAATGGACAGTCACTGTAGGTTGTGAGTGGCTGGGGAAGGAGTATCAGGCTCCTGTCTTGTGTTTGATGGTGTTATCTGGAGCTACAAATCCATACCAACTAGGGGTGAACTTATCCCTGCTGCCTACTGCAATGGCCAGATCAGCACCCTCTCTGTTAACACTTCTCTTCCCAGTGCTGTTGCCCAGTGCTTGCCAGGACATAAAGTAACATTTGTGGTTTTTTGAGCCTGGATGGTCTGGAAGCAGAATGAAGTTACAGTAATGCCAGTGGGTGAGTTTTGGACATTGAAATAAGAGAATGATCAATCCAGATAAACAAGACTTGATTTTATTAATAAAATTTGTATTTCCCTCTTTGAGGTGTCAGTTACAAACTTTGGTTCAAAAATAAAAGAAAATATGAACAGCAAGAAGTTGACTTTTGGAATCCCACTTTTACATGTATAAACGTGCATAAGAAAATACCAGTTGGAAACGAGCCAGCAGAAACTAGTACTATTTAATTTAACAATTTATAAGAAATAGAAACAAACATTTCTTTTCAAGTCTTACATATATTATGAAAAATAATTACAAAAGGATTTGTGTTGTAAAGCTAAAATGTAATTTCTACTTCCAACTACCTGAATAAAATGTTCAGAGGGAAGGCCAAACCAACATGTTTTTTTGGTGGGCTTTGAATAGTGAATTGTAAGAGTTTGGGTTGAAGACAGCTCTTTAGGAAGCAGTCCCTCCTATGTTGCTTAGCAACTGTGTAGAATCACATGACCTAGACATATTGCATCCCTGGCCTTCAGGTGGAGTAACAGGAAGAAAAATAATTCATATTAATGGGACGGGCAAATATTGTATAGACTGTTTTGTGAAACTTTTAGGATCCAGTTCAGGAAGCAAACATCCATCATTGCTTACATAAACATCTAAGTAAACATTGCTAAAATCCATAAATAACTGTTTCAAATCCAGTTTTTATATTTACGTAGCCCAAATAAGCACAATAGAAACAAATCCAGATGAGATAAAAAAAAAAAAAAAAAAGAAAAAAAGAAAAAAAAGAAAAAAGAAAAAAAAAAAAAGGAAGGGGAAAAAAAAAAAAAAAAAAAGAAAGCTATTTGACTAATTTATTTCACAGATTTTAAACAGTTCTCTTACCCAGAAGTTTGGGTCTTTTCTTACATATTTTCCCCACCCAAAAATATAAACTTGTTTATTTTAGGTATATACAGTTATCTTATGAAATTATGGAATTAGAATAGAAAATAAAAAGTCTGAGGTATAGCACCATGGAACACAGCACCTTTGAAAGTGCTTTAATTTCATTATCTAAATTCACAGAGTGATATCAGCAGAAAGGAGTTGTTTGTGTGTGCTGCTCCTCAAGATCTTCCAGTTTTGCCACCTTAATTTTACTGGCAACTTCAAATAACAAAGCTCTTCAACAACAATATATACAAAGGGATTTTATTATTAATCAGAAATGGAATTGGCTTCACTGGCAATTACAGTTTTATTTTTTCCAGAATACATACACAGTATTGACAATGTAGTTTGTAGTTGTAAAATAAGAGCCAGATGCAATTCAGAGACACATGCAAGTTTTGGAAGTGGACAGAGAAATCACAGTATAGTACTGTACATAGAATAATTACAGTTTATATTAAACACTTTCTAAACACCTCTTTGTTGTAATGGAAGGAGCACCATTGTCGTTGGTTTTTTACAGCACCAAAGGAATCCAAAAGGGGGTGTTCCTGAAGTGAACCCTATGTTGTCTGTCTGTGCCACAGCATCTTTGCAAAATAAGTTTAAGTCATGTGATTCTGGCCCTACAAGGGCAACATTTACTTTCTAGATAAGACATACATACACAGCAAGACATTTTCTATGCCATCCTTATTCAAAACTTGCATGTGGCGTGAAGTGGGTTGGTAGCACCAAAGTGCAACATTTGTGTTGATCTGATTTTGTCTTAAGCTTAACCAAGGAAGCAGACAGGACCGACCTCAAATCCAAACTTCTGGTTCTGATCACCAAAGTCATTGATCATCACATCAACTATGGGCACTTGGTCTATTTTGGGCGTGTTGATTTCCAGCACCGTCTTTGCATAGCCCTTTCGTGACTGTTAAAAAAAGAAGAAAAAAACCCAAACTGTCATAAATCTGAGCATTTAACATGTGCTGTAGATCTTTGTAGTTTATCTCTGAAGCATAGAATTTTTAAATTATTGCCCTGTCATGCACCAGATATTGCAAACCCTAAATCTTATGTTTTCTTATGATTTCATTTTAAAAATGTGATATGGAATGTTTTGTTTTTAGCTGGAAAATGGCCTATACATCTTTTACTTACTGAAGTATGCCTACAAAAGAAAAATAATCTAAGATATTTCATATTTCTTAGAGAATTCTCAGTTCACGTCTATACTATTTAATAAACAATAATCTCACAGCAGTGCACATCTTCCCTGTGAAAAAAATCACTAATTAGTTCTGAAAGAAAGAAGATCCACTTCTAAGAAGAAATATTGTAACTGCCTGACAAAATATTAGAGCAGCGGTTTGGACAGGGAAGAAAGTAGTATTCTGAAAGAACTGCCAACTGCTGCACTTAGAAGCCAGCTTTGAAGGCACACCCTTGCTGCCTGAAGAAGGCTCTGTAGCTCCTCTGTGTATCGCACAGCCCAGTCATCACGTCACTTATCAGCAGACATAGGAGACCCCTTGCAGCTATACCAGGGTCTTGAGTTCAGGTGGGCATCCAAGCTGACACACCTGAGTGTTCTCAGTTGAGTGACAGTTGTAACTTTCAGCTCTCTCTGGAGCTCTACATTTACCTTCTGTGGATAACAAAAGCAAAATGCAAATACAAGGCGCATAGAAAGGCGGACATGAAGCAGTTGTGCATTAGAGTCTCACTGCTGAGGCGAGGTGCTTTGTACCTCCTGATGCATCTCTGCCTCGGAGCCAGGTGTATGTCCTGGCACTTTCAGGTCTCCAATTCTGTATCTCTGACTTCTCAGAAACTGCTTTCAGAATGCTCCTATATCAAACCCCAAAATAAGTATTAATGAGGTTTCACCTGTCACTTGTTCTTTTGATGTCTTTGTTTCAAAGCGTTAAATAGAGACTTCTATTTCTGAGAAGTGGTAACAGTTGCTATGTCCATAGAGACCCTGAAAGGCGAGTGCTCAGAGAGCTGATGCATCCCCTATGGGGATTTTTAGCTAAAGGAGGATTCTGAAAAGTAAAATCCACAAACTTCACTGGCTTTGAATACACAAAACAAGAAAAGGAAATACAAAGTCACATATTAAACTATTAAATTATTTCACTATGTTTGGGTACATGCATAGGACTTATGTGATGCATGTTTTTGCTGTATTCAATAAATACTCTGTTTGTGTATACCTTTAATTTTAGTATAAATATATTCTGCTTATAGGCTCCCACCTCTCATTATCTTTTTTGTTTCTGCTCTTCCCTTATACTGTGCTCATCCACAGTAGCAGATAGTCTGCTTTCAGCACAGTGAGGCTGACAGCCTGCATCCATTCCAAGTTTCTTCATTTCTACTGCTTGGCTTGTGGTTATTTCTTTTTAGGTACATAGGTGAAAATTGAATATGGCACTAGTGTACTGTGGCTAAAAATCTACTAAAAATCAGTATGTGACAAGTAAAGTGTTTACAAAGATTTTCTCAGAAGAAAGCTATGAAAAAATAGTTTTTTGTTTTTTGATTTCTACTTTGAATGACAGGTTGGTTTTGTAAAGACTCTTTGAAGCACTACTTACTGCGCAGCCATCATGGAGGGCTTTGATGTAAGGATTGTTGTCATAAGACATTTCTTCATCATTGGATCCTAAGAACCTTAGTGCTTTGTCATAGCTGTCAGAGGGTGCGTCGTGCCAGGCTACAGACTGGTGACAGTTGTAAGTGAAATTTTGTCTGGCAGAGGCACTCAGTAGTTTAAGGAATGTCATTTGGACCATATTAATGGAATTGCCTTCAACATCCAAATAGGAAAGCTGGAAAACATAAAAAGTTAGATGAATATTTATCTGTTTTCTTTGGTACAATGCAAACCATAATTATTCTTGACAAAAGAGAACCATATAACTGCCCTTAATAACAATATCAACCAACACCTAACATTTTATGAAGTTTTAAAGGTCAATACAGCTATGACTCAGTAAATAGATTTTCATGATGTAGCATTATATTTAGGATGAAGAATTACATATTTCAGCTTCGTTCTACTGGGAAAGACAGATACTTACTCCTACCTTATAGTGTAAAGCAGCAGAATCTGTTTGGTAATCCGTTTTTAGTTTATCATAAAGTTAGTCAGTCTGCAGCCTCAGCATATTTCCAGTTACCTAGACTGGGGTGGGGGATCTGTACTCCAGCTGCTTTCCTAAGGTTTGGTGGTGAGGTGTTTCTGCCAGAGGCCAGATCCTCACCACCAGCTGTGCAGGTGACCACTGGGATCACTGTGGGACAATACAGACCAGGCTTCTGATATCCAGGGACAAGAGGGCACGTAGCTGCTGTAATATTTAGGGCAAAAAGGCTGGGGGTCTTTTCATTATGTAAATATTTATAAAATTCTCTGTAATCTGCTGATCACTGGAAACATGTACCTGATTTGTGAATACAGTTATATTGCAGTGACAACTTACAAGTTTGCCTCTCTTGAATTCACTAAACCAAGATCCTGGATTCTCCTTTGGCCATGATGAAATTCTAACCTGTGTGGTCAAACAGAAGAGACAGAGGTAGTTGAAACGTATGTTGACAGATATGAAGGTTTTACATTACCTGGGACAAGTATCACACCAGATAATAAAGAATGGTTCTTCCTGAAATCTCAGCCACCTTTTAAAGGTCTAAAATAGAATGTTTTTCTTGTAGAGAATGCCTTCAAATGGAATCCAAGAGAGAGTTAGTTCTATTTGAGGGAGATGGTCATAATCTTTAAAGAGCCAGATAAACTGCTGGTATAATTATTGCTATGGAGTATCTAAATGAGTTTTCACCAGTGTTGATGCTAACAGGTCCCTGGAATTTAGTCAAGATTTCAGAAAGCTTTCCTCTACACCATATGCCCCAGCAGACATAATCTATAACAGTGAGTAAGGACACTATTAATACTGATGCCTAGAGAGGCTACCTGGAACAGAGGGTAGACAGTGTTAAAGGAATGAAGTAGGTATTTATGAAAAAGGCCTTCAAAAGATACACCTTGGGCAGTACAAGAGCCTGGCCGTGGCTCTACCCAGGACCCAAGCTGGAGTCTGAGTCACGAATTTTCACACTTTTTTTAAGTTTTGGTCCGTTTACATATTGGGGTCAATTGCATATTGGGGTCAATTGTCCAATTACAGCTTCAGGTTATGAAGTCCCATCCTCCTAGACTGCTCTCGTCATTTCACTGTTTATACTTTTTGGGCCTGAAGTTGCAATGGTGTCCTTGGTTCTTGGGCTGGAAAAGGATTGTTTTGTCTAACTAAGCTGTGAAGAGAACTTGCTAACACTTTATATGAAGTTCAGAGTTACATACTAATACAGTAAAGAATCTGGAAAATATGAATGCTAAAACTTAAGGCATCAATACAGTCTTTTTCATCTACTTTGCATAGGAATAAATGAATAGATTTAAATGAACCCACAAGAGAAACACGAGAAGGTTTAGCTTTTAGGTGATAAATACTAGATCATGTTATGTAAGTGGCTGCTCAGCTGTGTTGCATTCTGAAATGTACTGAAATGTTAGCAAGCAGGTGCATAGCTTCCCTATCTGAAGTTGAAAATGGTATTTGTTAACTCTC
Source organism: Hirundo rustica (assembly GCF_015227805.2). Lineage (NCBI taxonomy): Eukaryota > Metazoa > Chordata > Aves > Passeriformes > Hirundinidae > Hirundo > Hirundo rustica. Next base: position 19,625,749 of record NC_053458.1, read on the forward strand.
TGTACAATTTTACCGCTCCATTCCAATATATGCAAATGTAAATGTAATTAGAAAAACAGATACATGAAAATGTGGCAATGTAATTATTCTTTTTAGTTCAACATTGTAACAGCATAGTAGGAACTGTCAACAGCCAAGTGAAAACACAGATTGGTACTTACTCCTTCAGATTTCTTATCTGGGTAGATGCAAGTTTCCCCACCTGCTGTGAAATTGCAGTATACTTTGAAGGAGTCTCCAGAACAGCCCTGGTTAGGATCAATCCAATATTCCCCTAAGACATATGAGAAAATATTTGCCTTATACAGTAGAAATGGTATTCATAAGAACCAGGCTTTACTGCTACCTAATGGTCCTCCAAAGTTTGTAGGAAAGTTATTTTATCTGAATGGTTTAGGTCAGAGAGCAAAATCTGGAGCGATTTGCATCCTTATCTGCATGCAAAGGCATCTTCATGGGGCTTGGTGGGATTGTAGCTGGCACAAGCACCTAAAACTTCCAGTGATAGGGATCCACCTCGAGCAAAGACCTTTTTACTCCGGGGTTATGAAGCTGCAACAGCAGTGAAGGCTGGGCATGAAAAGAGCTGTAGCCTATCCAAGGTCCATTCACAGTCAGTGCTTTTTAAAATCTGCTATTCTAATTAGAACGATGATTTCTGTGATGAGGGTTCTTATCTTCAGATGTTTCACAAACAGGGCAGCAAACGACTTTCTGACAACTACAGTTCTAATCCAGTTTCAAACAAACAGTGGAGGTTTCAAGGAGAAATGACAAATCCCTTCAGTTCTGTCTTCTGAATATAGGGCACAAAGTATTTATGGGGTTTAACAGTTCTGTTGATTTAGGCTGTATATTGAAAACAGTCTTTCTTTTCTGTAAGTCTTATCCCAGGAGAATTTTGAATTTTAATAAACACATTTGCTTTTATTTTAACCAAAATAAGATTACTTTTATATGAAGACAGCTCTAAAGAAGAAACAAATACTGGTAAATGAAGAACGTGAATGTAAAAACCATTCCTTATTATGGAGGGTACTGAATTGTAAAATATGTCCTTTTCATATAGCACATACACTGCTTAACTACTCCTCAAGGCAACCATCTGTTCTTATCTATCTAGAGTGAAAGCGATAAAATATTATTAAACTGTCAAAATCTATTTTCCCTCCCATTTAAATGCAGAAAAAAATATTGCTTTGAACTGGGAAAAATATGCATTGCAATTGAAAAAAATTATGAAAGGATGAAAATTTAGTGAAGGCTGGCTTTCATTTAAACGTTTTCAGAGGGGTAAAATTATGTAGAAGGAAAAGAAGAAAACAACAAAGAATAATAAAATCAAGCTAGTTCTTAGGAACACTGGGTCTCTTCATATTACTTTGCATTTTATTACACTACTACTTGGTAGCATTAAACAGTATCAAAGAAACTTCCACCCATCTTTGCTGGCTGATCTAGAAAAAACAGTGCTGATGCAGTAGAGAAAATTACTGCTTCCAGGGCTAAAAGACTAGCAAAGTTTTTGAGAATCATTACTGAACATAAATCTCATATAATACTAATACTGTTTCATTTTGTTATACTAAGCTCTTTCATCACACTCCTGTTTTGAGTGTCCTGGAAATGCAAAGCCCACCTTTCAAAACATCGACTGCTTTTTGTTCATCCCTTTCAAAGGTTTTAACTTGAAAAGTAGATCGGGTTATGTATTTAAAGAACTTTGACTCTTTCCAAGAGAACATATTACATTTTGGAACTTTTCTGCCTGTAAAAATGGATTCAGTGAGACTGTATTTGTTGAGCAACTATATGAACCATCTAGCAAAAATGGATTAACGCTGCCAGAGTGCCCTGGCAGAGCCCAAGCTCTGGGCCTGCACCGTGCAATGTGAACTCACCGTCTGGGAAGTCCGGGTGGCAGAGCTGCAGATCTTTGCAGGTCCGGGCTGGGTTATTCTGAGTGCCCATGGGAAACTTCATGTGCTCAATATCTTGCTTTAATGAATTCAGGGAGCCAAAGATCTCCTCCATGCCATCGGAATAATCCAGAATATTATCACCAGCATCAGATAACATATAGTCAGGAGATCTTCTTGTCTTCTTGGGTGACTGAATTGGCAGTGGCTGGATTACCTCACCTGGAGGGCCCTAAGTGGAAAACAACGTACCTAATTATGTCTTCTGTTAGTTTTTCAGCAGAGAAAATAAACAGAATGTGACTTGGAGATGCTTTGAATAGGCTTTCTTTAAGGCATTTATTTCTTTATTTCACCTTTTTTCCTTTAGATTCATATCTATGTGCTTTGATTAACTTGAAAAAAAATGAAATTGTAAAAGGCCAAACCATTGTTGTGCTCTAAACTGTTCTCACTACATTGCTTTTTGGGGAAGAGTGTGTTGCCCTCACAAAAGTGACATGCAGAACTGACTCACAGTTGCCTCTGCATCTCTGTTAATTCCGTCAAGCACAGACATATTCTATGAAAATTGAAAACTCTGGATGTTTCCTATGAAAAAGTTGAAAATTCCACTTGAGGTCTAGAAAACAATATTTAATTTCAAGAAATTGAAATATTTCACTTAGATTTGGACTCCTCATTTTAGTTTGTTATGGTATAAAAAATAAATATGGTAACAGGAAGAAAAACCAGTAGAGTTCTGTTTTCTCTACTTCAATATAACACTTTAAATAATTATTGCATGAGGGGCTTCTTTGTTTGGGGGGGTATATATATATTTTTGTTTTGTTTTGTTTTGTTTTACATTTCTTCTGTCTTTTTCAGTGCATATAAGTATTTCTGTGCCTGGTGGATCTGTTTCCTGAAAAATGAATTTTCAAACAATCATTCATATTTTAGTTCCCAAATGTTCTTTTCTACCCTTGTCAAAACAGGTTCATCATGTCAGTGTAATGCAGGTAAGGATTCTTACTTACTGGAGGGCCAGGAGGACCAGGTAAGCCACTGTCACCCTTCTGACCAGCAGGACCCTACAGAGCAATGAAAGAAGTGCAGTGTTGACCATGCTACACAACGTTTAAAAATAACACACACAAAATCTAAGGAAAAGAGCAGAAGGTATAGAGGAGAGTTACTCACACTGGATCCTTTGGAACCTTTGGGACCCTGGGGACCCTATGGGCAAGAACACATAACTCAGGTTGGAGTGTATTGCACACAGCTTGGGGGGGTTAGAACAGGAGAGCTGGATGAAATTACTTACAGGTAATCCAGGAGGACCAGGGGGTCCAAGTGGACCAGCAGGACCAGAAATTCCCTAAAAAGGAATAAGAGAATAAGCACAGAACTAAAGTATTCTACATACTGGACTGTGTTAAAAATCATATCTATGAAAAGGTAGTCCCATTAAGTGTCCTCCTGTGGTGAGTTTTGAGTTAGGCCATGTGCTAGATGCCAAAATAGTTGGCAAGTTTAAAATATTATCTGACAATCTGAGTGGCTTGTAGTTGTTCTTACACTGACCTCAGTGGATTGTCACAGCTGTGTTCCTCTTCAGATTGGCTTGGAAACCTCACATTTTACATGTGCCCTAAAACCATGGCTTAATAGCTAGAAGAGAGGGAGCTGCTTTGGGGAATGCAATTAGTAAACATGATGAGATTGCTGCTGTTACTTTTATCTTGTTGCTAACTTGTTCTGTGAGCATATTGGGTTGTATGTGTTTCCTTAATTTTCTCAAACACTGTAATTTCATTTCAAGATGTTTAATTTTGCTGAGTTTGTACAATGCCTAAGAAAGTTTTAACCTCTTGCACGACACTCTGGGTGTTAAATATTTATAACAGTTTTATGTCTTTCAGAAGGAAGCCTGGAATTACATACTCCTTGCTTGCATGCAGCTTGAATGCAAACACAAGTATGTTGTACTCACTGCGTCACCCTTGGCTCCAGGAGATCCCTGTGGGCCAGGAAGACCCCTATCACCCTTTTCACCCTGTTCTCCTGGAGGTCCAATCAGGCCAATCAAACCAGGATGTCCCTAAACAAGATATAAGAAAATATAGTTAGCATACATTAAAGTAAATGTGTTTTTCAAACACATCAATTAGCCCTTTCACATGTTACCACTGTTGCCTGCCAACAATCAACCTGAAAAAATAATTCTAAAAGCGTATTTATTGTTGTTAGATGGTCTTTCCAACTTTCAGATTATTTGCAAGTTGTGACTGCTTATTCAGTGAAAGATCTAAGTGCAAGGTAGTCCTTGCTGAAACCAGTTCAGAAATCAAGGTACCCTGGGTACAAATTTCATAGCAGTTGTCACATGTAGCTGCTATCAGCATCTCACAGAACTCCACATGTGATATGGCTGCATAAAGAGCTGATCCAAGCAGATAAACAAAACCTGCCATTCACAAGGCATAGCCATATTCACGTTTCTTTCTCTACAGTTTTTCTCTGATACACAAGCAACCATACATTGTTGGGACTCCATAGGAAAATGCTATCCCAGATGTCCCAATCCATTATTTCAAAAGAAAGTATTATAGCTGTTAAATATTTATATTTTGTTCTTTTAAAATAAAAATTGCCAATACTCGTTATTTCTAGTTGCTTTTTTCTCGTAAATCTGACAGTTCTCTTTACTTCAATATCTTTGGGATTTTCACCTCAAGGATCACATGGTCAATAGATTACCACACAGCAGTAATCTTTTTCTTTCTAGGTGTTTCTGGGATATTGGCTATGGCTTAAAACTTCATGATGACTATTAAGGCTGTGGGAAGCATTTTGATAGGCATGTGTCTATACCTTGCTGTTACAAACTCTACTGCTTCTTTCTGCTAATTTTATATAGATTTTAGGCTGGGCTGAAGTTATAAAGACACAACCAATTAGCAAAACATACCTTCTCTCCTTTGGAACCTGGGTCTCCCTTCAGTCCAGGCAATCCAGGTGGGCCCTGTACAAATAAGGGAAGTAATGTTAAAATAAATTTTAACATCGTGCCCAGATCATGTTTTCTTGAAATGTTCTTAAAGGCAGTTCACATCAAAGTACACATTAAATGGTTGATGGTTGTGATTGATGTGATTTAGAGCCCAGGATGAAGTTGAAATGTATTTTTAAAAAATCTTAATGATGCTACAGTGGTATTTAAACTACTTTATAAATAGAAATCTAAAAAGGGTTGTATGAATAGAAACCTATGAAGCAGAGGGTCAACTAAATTCTTGATTTGAGAAATCTTTAGACTGTATAAGAATGGCAATGCTGGTTTTGTGTAACTTGTATAGAATGAGGTAAAAAATGCAGGCCATGCAGTGTCTGTGCAAAAGATGAATTTTTCAGAGGCTGTTAATCTCACACTGCACACGTGCCCATGAGAAGAGCTGCCACACTAAGTCTGTGTCTCCTCTCCACTGCTCTCCTGGTGGCAGTGGACAACTTCTTCTATGGGTAGGAGTGATAAGAGACCTTTTCCACCTGGCACATATTCGAAAATGCCATAACGTTTCATGTACAAAATATTATTCAGTGCTTATGCTTTCCATCTCCACTTCAGGATATCACTAGATGCAAAAGCCTAGGCAAATACATAATTCATGAATGAAATGTGAAATTTTTAGGCTTTTGGAATGCAGAATCAGACTTTCCACCTGCAGTGTGTTGTGTGCAGTGTCTACTGCAAATCAGGCTTTACACTCCTGATAGCAATCTCGTGTGGAGGATGGCAGGGGAAGGAGGGAAACCTAACCTCAGAAATGTTTATGTATCAGCTTTACTTTCTTAAAATCCAAAACTGAGTTGCAGCAATGCATTGCAAAGTTCTTGTTGAGTCGACAGGAAGTCTGTGCATTTGTTCATTAATACAGGCATATAGTTCATTAATATACTCAGCTCCAGATTTTAACAGAATATTTAAGCTCTCAAATGTTAGAAGAGAGATCTTTTGGTGATGTTTTTTGGAGGCCTCTATGACTGACATGTGGGAAAAGGATGCTCACCAGGGGTCCAGGAGGGCCATCCTGACCTGGTGCTCCAGGCATACCTTGTTCTCCCTAGAAAAAACAAGAAGCTGGCTTTACCAGAGTATATACAGGTAATGCAACATCTGAAATCTGATGTGCTCTGTTACTTACCACAGGGCCAGGAATGCCCCGGAGACCCTCTGGGCCAGGTTTTCCTGCAGGTCCCTGTGGACCAACTGGCCCTGTTTTTCCAGGAGCCCCTTCTGCACCAGGTTCACCCTGGAAAGAACAGACCAGGTCAGAGAGGGGGGCTGACTGCGTTTGGCACGGGAGGGATGTACAAGAGGCAAAGTGCTTTTTAAAAGCCAGAGTTCTGCACAGGATGATTTCCTGAGTGAAATGTCTCTTCACAGAGAGATGTGGGGCCAGCAGAGCAGGCTCTCCTTGCTTGTTACAGGTGAGCTGTGTTGGGCCTGCACTGCTGGGTCCACTCCACTACATATTGCTACGAATTCTGGGTCTGAATTTGGATTTTACAGATTACCTACACAGCATATTTTGAAAAGTTCCACACTCAGTGCATCATTATAAATAGTTTATACTTCTATGCTTCAAAAAAAAAAAAAAATCTTCAGTTTATTACCTTTGCACCTTTTTCACCTTGTCTGCCTTCAGCACCCGTTGCGCCAGGAGGTCCCTGTAAAATAAGGACACTGAGCTCATAGTCTCAGTTTTTTTCAAATATAACCAGTGAAAAGAATTCTGAAAGTGCAATTCCCACCATATTAATAAGTAGCAAATGCTTACAAAAATTAGTGTTATTTTCTTTTTTTGACATTTTATTCACAAGATAAAAAATACCAAACAGCTCTTATTCTTTTATAGAATTTTCTGTGTTTTTAGAATATCTAAAAGATGATGAGGTTCAAACCAAAGAATTAGCTTGGGGAAAAGAACCCCAAAAAACAACCAACAAAACATGATATTTAAGAAAAAAAGCAATACTAATTTATATGTACAATAACAATTAATTTTAAAGTTGCTTTGCATTGACTTCTATCTATTCACTGTGGTTTATCCACTGATTCCAAAAAGGCCTCTCTTTCTACAGTGCACAGCATGGCAAATACTTCTTTATTCTCTGAGGCAGGGATGGGCTCAGTAAGGGGCCTGATTACATTTGGACAGCCAAAAATTGATATATTATCCACTAAATATGAAAGTGAAAAATAAAAAGACATTTTTCTCCTCCAAAGCATCAAGGGCTGATTTTTAAATCAGGTAATTAATATTCATAGCTTCAGTTATGAACAGGAGCAGTGTCTAGAATTTAATGTACTCTTCTGAAAATGGTTCTCTTCTATGCTTAGTTTAGAAAAGATGCACTCAAGATAATGGACCAACTGTTCTCCTACAAGGTTAATTTTTAGCCTGGGAAATGTCTTTATTACAAGTAGCTTTTTCTTGCCAACCAATGAGCAACTTAAAGGAAAATGAAAGGAAAGTGACCATGCTCAAATTCTGTCATTTTGTGACTCTGTATAAGACTCATCTGTTCATTAATGCACCAAGCAGATTGTTATGTAGAAACTAAAAAAAAAAAGTTTTGAAGACCAGAAACAAGAAAAATTCAATCACTTCCATTTATTTACTGCTTTTTACTTCTTAACAACATATAGAAAAACAATTCAGGCTCCCTAAAGGTAAAGCACCAGAACACAATTTTAATTTTACAGATAAGAACTGTACTTCCAGTCAAGTACCTGCCTGTTTGCTTTGTGATCTTGGGGCTTTGGATCAGTGTTTGACCTAAAGCCATTTTTTACGCTAGAGCTGAATTTAGTCCGAACTTTTTATAGCCTGATATTTCACTATCCACTGCTACTGGCACATACCTTGAGCAACTCCACTGGTTTTAATTCCTGGGAATTTATATTCATTTTATAGCTATTTACATAGGAGTATATTAAGATCATTCATTTGCTTCTGAAATTAAGCTTTCTCCAGGGTGACATTGAACATCTGCAGCACTGCATGAACCTTTTGGCCAATAGAGATAGCTCAGACTTTACATCAAAGATAATGCCAAATGAATTGAATTACCCACAGAGGACTCTGACCACGTGTTGTGGGTATCAACAGCTTTTTTCTTTGGTATTTTTAAGAGCTGTAAGGCGTACAGGACTTAGTTTTATTTCTTCAAAATACAGAGAAGTTTAAAAGCCTTGGGCCAAATACTGACTCTTTAAAACAGGAAAAATATTTTAAACCCCTGCTGTTCCAATAAGAATTAATAATGTCTGACGCACGTATCCCTTTGAGTAGGTTGTAATTTGTTGGATGGATCACAGTTTGCAGTGATAACAAGAAAGATCAACAGGTGCATGCATAAATTCAGAAACATTGTAGAAACATGACTTTTTTATCTTACATGAATTAATTTACATGCCCATTGTCTCTACTGCTTGAAAATTCCTTGCCCTGAAGTTCCCATATGGATTATAATCCACCCTACCTAAGAAACTGAAAAGGGTTGAACGTGGCAGTTTGTACTTGAGAAACACAGTCTCTGCATAATCTAGAAATGCAGCTGCAGCATGAATTAATCAGCAGGGCTAAACCCAGTGTGATGGCTAAAATACAAATGGAATGACTGAGGAGCGCTGAGCAGGGGGTTCATTATCAGCCGGTGCCAAGGCTGCCGCGGGCACAGAGCTGCTGCAGGAGCTGCTCCTTGGCGCAGGCTGCGGCTGCTGGCCTGGCACGGAACTGCTCATTGCTATTCATCTTACCCTCCTGCACTGCCCTCCGTGGAGCGGCTGGGAAATTTTCACTGACAGAAAGGATCTCGGTAACAGTATTTTACATTAATGCACGATTCTCCCCCTCATCACCCCAGCTACCCTGCTGGTTTTTATGAACATTGCGCTGTAATTCTGGACATACCGCCTGATGCATTTTATGAACCAAGAAGACAAAAGAAATCGTGCAGAAACAAGCTCGTCCTCACTTTTTGTTACGTGAACCCATTGAATATTTTTCTCTGTTCATCCATATTTCATTAAAATAATTTAAGTTGTTGTTTGTAGCTGTCTGTCATCTGGCTTAAAACATTTTCAACACAGAAAACCATTACCACGTTTCATCAGCCTGTTGAGATAGGAACCTGGCATATTGTTAGATACTCTGTGCATTTGCAATCAACAGAGAAAATCAGCTTAATTTTTAAGTGGTGAGTACACCCTGCTGAGGCAGCAGCATGCTGTAGCCAAACTGGGAAAAAAATCTCCTTCATGGAAACACTATTTTTTCCTAAGTTATTCAACACTGTATTTAGAGGCAACAGACCAAATAAACTTCTGCTCTGCAAAACTGCTGGCTTTGCTTCAGTATTGACATCTCTTCTTTTAATGGAAGAAGATGGTATGGCCTCCAGTTGAGAACAAAAATACATCTTCGTGTTGAGCTTTAAATTTCTAATGCTTTTTGGTTGGTATATGGGGGGTTTATGTGCATGTGATGTTGGCATCTGATTGTCACTCCCGGGGAAAGCAGCCCAGCAGCAGATCCCAAAGCTCAAGTGCCTGGCACACTGAAGGGCTGGGAGGAGCACAGGCACGGAGTGCTGTCTGTGCTGATCTGTATTGATTGACTATTGATCTGAAGGACAAATACTCTCTGATGGTATCTTTTCCTCATGCTGTTTTTAACATTTGTCAGATGGAAATCAATGAATTCAAACTAGACATGTTGCCCAGTACTGTATGGCAAACCAAAAAAGAAGTCCCAAAAGTAAGAACAAGGGATGAAGTTTCTGAAAAAAAATAATAACAACAATATAACTGTAGAGGGGTTCAGTCTGTATCTCTGTTTCTAGATAAGCAGTCACAATTACTACCATTACTTGCAGCTAAATTACATTGACGTATAAAGCCTTCTGAGCATGCATTTTTCTGATCTGGTGCATGTGCAGATCATTTGAGAAGTCAGAATATGTAAAATAATAATATCTATTTAATGAAAAATAAAAATAATAAACAAAAACCACTTTAAAAGACTTTGTCAATTACTATGTCACAAAAGTCACCCTTTGTAGATTATGGTTTTGGCTTATAAATTTCTTAGATACAATGGAAAAACAATTTATGTCCATGTCTTTTATTAGAACTTGCTTTCCAGGGAAAGTTACTTTGTAACTAAATAGAGATTGCTCAAAACTCTGACACCTGGTAATAAACATGATTTCAGAACACTGGGCAGTAAAACTGAGGTCAGGTCAGTTATACAATAGAATGGAAGAGGGGAATGAAAATTAATAACAAAATAAATAAGGAGCCTACTGTTGAGGATTTCAAAAGCCTTCAATTAAAAAGTATGAAATCTGAGCTCTGCCAGCTTTTTATATCAGAGACAGAAAACCAAAAAATTGGGTGGAATATTGCTTTCTAGTAGTATAGCCAGAGCTGCACTGCATAGACAATATTACTACTGAACATAGCAATATTACTACAGAAACTGTGTGTCCTTCTCAATCCAAATTAAAAGACTCTTGCTGGGGCTTTTTCTTGAAATTGATTCTATCATACAAGTGATGAAAACTAATGAAAAGCATTTTTTCTAGCTAAGTATGAACCTTTCAGTCTTCCCCTGGTTCTTTTGAGTGTAGCATCAACATAATACAGATTCCCTACAAGTTTGAAACATTCTGGTACTCAAGTTATGTTGAAACCAATTCTACAAAATGTTTTCCTCAAAATTCAGAAAAGGACTACATTGCAATGTTTAACCATGCATTTTCACTAAATTGGAAATGTGTCAAACCACAAGGAACGAGGAATTTGTGTTTCAATGTTTTTTTTCCTAGGTACAGTCAGATAGAATATAGCCCATCTGTGAGGAGTGAGCTATTGCCTTTCTGTATAATAAAGCAGGAAATTCTAATTTGATGTCAAACAAACACACTAACAGCTAATATTCAATCGAGCCATATTTCAGTTCTAGTGGTAAGGTTGCTAATGTTACCATAATCATTTAGGATATTATAAATAATTTGCATGTTGGTGGATCAAATAGATTACTGTGTAAAATAAATACGACTAATTAGGCATGTCAGTTCACTCAAGCCCATTAAATCAAGCAATTTAACATATTTTGTTAAATAATTCTCAGCTTACATTTAATAATGCCACTTCTTCTGTTTTTTAAAGTGTAAAAACTGCATCTAATTACTCTCTGAAGCAGACCTGAGGGTTGATGCATCTACTACAGTTCTGGGACTGGAACATTATTTACTGGGCTTGATTAGCTATATTTGTAAAGCCTGTGAACCTTCAAAGGCTTTAGAAATAATGGAATAGCTTCATAAGTGACAGAAATGTCTGCCTGCTAATTTTGTATGCAGAGGGGATGACATAGTTTTGCACGCTAGCTGCATTGAAATTATTTTATTTCTGAGACTAAAGACATGGAAAGAGACACATTCTTCCTGCTCCCTGAGAGCAGACATGTGCCTAAAGATGATGTCTGCTGTTACTGTCGTACCAGCTCACTCCTGTTAGCAGACTAATTCAGTAGACACTGAATTCTTGAGTGAAAAGAAAAAGCACCTTTATGGGTAAGCAATACATTCTTCCCTATGAATTTTTGTTCTTATTTTCTATGTTAGCCATGTTGAAGAGCTTTCTCTGCTGTTTCTATCTATTCATTGCTTTCATTACATTACTTAAAATAAATGACAAACATCACGTATGAGTGGCCCTGAATAGACTACGTAGCTGAAATTCTCTAGGACACAAGTGTCTCAGAAAGAGAAGTGTTCAAGAGAACATGAGAAATTCCTTACTCTTTTCCCAGGAGGACCAGGTGGGCCAGCTTCACCTGAAGGACCTGGAGGACCCTGCAACAGAAAATTTAAAACTCAGCAGTAAGAAAGGATTAAGTTCTCATCTTTCTTAAATACACAGACACCTGCCATGTGTTAGCCCCTTTCTATGGACAGAACCTACAGAAACAGAACTTTGATGATTAATATGGGTATTGCTCAGATACTGCTTAAGATCTTGGCTTAATTTCATTCATTCAGCTAATGAAGATTATTTAGCTGCAGCATTTCTTTCTTCTGCTCAGAGCTGCTTTATTTTTAGTGCTCCTCAGAAGCTCCAGCACAAATCCTTTAACACATCACTGCTTCTAAAAGAAATTGAGCTCTTGCTTAATTGTGTTACTGCAATATGGGCAGTTCTATCTCTGCAAGGAAATAGTTATTTTTCAGTATAATAGAAAAAGTATCCACTCTTAAAATATTTTTAAGAGTGTGACTGCATAGAAACCACTGATTTGGCAAAAGATAGTTTCTTATCATCAGCGAGATCATGCAAGTGAAATAAAATGAGGGAAAAATCTTACAGGTTGACCAGGATCACCATCTTCACCCTTCTCTCCACCAACACCATCTTGACCCTACAGAATTCAAGGAAAATAAACAAAATTAAAAACTCGGCTAATTTAAGTGACTAACTTTCATATATAAATATAAGAGCACTATTTTTCTACAGAGCATTTTCCCAAGGGCATTGTTTTTCAAAACTTTTAAAAGACTTCTAAATGTTTTTAGGTCTCGAAAAATGCGTGAACAGAGAAGCAATGGATCTTACAGGCAAGAGCTCATCCCCGGACAAGAAAGAGACAGGGTCAACTAGAATTAAGTGTAAACTAAGGTATACTTACAGCTGGACCAGGTTCCCCAGGGGGACCAGGATCTCCAGGAAAACCAACTGGGCCCTAGAGAGATCAGGGAGAAAAGCAAGGAATGTGTCATCCATTGCCAAGCAGGTAGCACTCATCACAAGTCTTTTATGAAGCATATAATGAACGTAGTGCTGTTGTAGGAAAAGCTATGGTTCTGTATTCACACAACTTCAGCAATGCTTCACAGTGGTTTGGGTTAGAATTATGAAGCTCACTTACTGGGTTACCCTTAGGCCCATCATCACCTGGAGGTCCTTTAGCACCTGGTGGTCCGGCTGCTCCAGGCGGACCAGCTTCACCTTTTTCTCCCCTTTCACCTTTTGGACCCTGTGGAAAACACATGAACACAAAAATGGCATCTGGAAATGGAATGGCCAAAAAAAAAGGATCACAATGGCAAACTCATTTTTCAGACAAGGGCCATGTCGCTCCTCAATAAATACTGCCATGCGAGTGGGAAATTAGGACCTCGCAGGTCAAGTGACAAATTCTGTACCCAGTTTGCATCAGTGAACTGTTTCCAGAAAGAAAGACATGCAAACCAAAGTTAATCCTTATGGAAGGAAAAATACGTGTTCTTTTGGGAAGTTTCCATCCTCCGTTCGTACAAGATGTGGCTATGATTATAGGTAAATAAATGTCATTTTAAAGGTGTAAGTTCTTCATTGAAAATTCAAAGAAAACATACACAAGTGCACAAGTGATCTGAGGAAATGCTTACCAAAGCAAGCACTGCAAGATACCTCAGTTCACCATAATAAATTATAACACAACAACAAAATACTCACAGCCGTTCCAGACTCTCCAGGGGGTCCAGGGTTACCAGCTTCTCCAGGCTCACCCTATAGATGCATAAGAATAAATTTATGAATCATTAGGGAGAATATTTCTCTGAATTTACTTCTGTTATTACATATTCTTCCCATGCTTATTTATGCAAACAGCTTTGAAGAGCTGGTTTTTATTTGGTCTACCTAGAGGGGGTTGAGTTATGATATGGTTTTGCAGAACTGGAGTCTTAAATTTGAGAGATAATGCATCAAACTAATATTTTCTTAAACCAGGGAGACTAAACTTCCCTTTGGGCTTTGGAAGATGTTCCCCTTTATTATCCCATATACTGCAGATTTCCTGTTTGTGACTATTGCTATAGCTACTGTTCGAAGAAGAAAAAGAAAAATATAAAGAAAAACCTAAGGATGAAATAATAGCATCAGTTAGTAAACTTTCTCCACAGGCTACAGAGGTGAGTGCTATGTATTTACCAGTGATGGAATTTATTTCATAAAGCAGATGGTTTTCAGGATGATACTGTATGAAAAGAAAATCTCTGCAAGTCAAAGATTGTGCCCTATTAAATGAACATTTAAGATAATTCAGTCTCCTTCTGAGCTAATACATTATTATCTCAAGGACTGTCTTTTCAATTCTTCATTTTCAAGTTTAGTTATGACCAATTATTTTCTAGCTCAGTGGTCAGATGCATAAACTTTTATAGAAAACTCTTCTGTTAGTAGAATATTTAATTATTAGCTTCACAGAGACACAACTCATGGAAGGATAACAGAATATGCTTTGTGATTGTTATGGAGTGCTTAGATAAGAAATACATACTCCTATCCCAAAGGATTTTTCGATCCAACTGCTAATGGGAGGGATTTTCCCCCAAAGTATATTCTTTTTCCAAACCAAATGAATGTTGCCAGTAATTACATCCATGAACTATGGTAGTTCAGTGCTGAAAATGCATTTTACCCAATCATTTACCAAATTCAGAGACTCAGAATAATTTTGTGTATCCTTCCTAACCTGTGTGACCTGCACACCGCTCTTCATTTTATGACAATTCAGTTAATTCGTGCATGTCTGTCATTTCCATGTGGTCAGTATAAAACTATAAACCATAAAATATAATTTTAAACCAAAACTTATGGTGCAGATACTGAACTTTTTTTTTCAGAGAAGCTCATAGCAAGCATGATAACCTCACTGGGACCAGAATTTGGCCCAGTGCAAGTATTTCATTAGATTAAGGGAAAGTATTTCAGTACGCCTCAACTGAATTCCAGACTAGGGTAATTAACAGATAACCAATATTTTAGGAGTGATATTAAAATGCCCTTTAAAAAGGGCACTATAAAGGGTGAATGTACCTTTAGAAATTCTGATATGTCTTATTAGATATACTTAAATTTGTAGGAACCCCAAAAACTAATGATCCCTTTTAGCGTTTAATATTAGTTTACTTCTGTGATGCAGCATTCATTTTAAAACAAAACAAAACCCGTAGTGGATGCTTTAGGTAAATAATCATTAAGTATGTTTTCTAGGAAAATTCATAATCTTAATTTCCTTATTCTCTGCACAGCATTTACTGAGTCTGCAGCATCATTAACATTGGGGTTTTGTCCAAACCTACTAGCAATCACATGAGATTTTTGTAGTGGCAGAGAATGAAGTCTGGAATCAACAAAAATATGTTGAGTTAGCAGCCATACTATATCCAGAGTCCACTATGTAGAGCCTTTCCAAAGGTGAGCCCATGGCAGGACAAAATAAAGCAGTGCCGTAAGAGCACTGATTGTGCCCAGTCTTTGCTGACAAGCACTTGTGCAGCGCAATCCCCTTGGCAGCTTCTCAGAGAGAGGTTTTTTTCTGCCTTTCTCCCTAATAATATTGTAATTTATGACGATCCACATTTGATGTACAACACAATTCTTACCCTCCCTGTTGACAAGCACATCTTCATTCCATCATGCAACACTGGGCTCCCTCTGACCTACCCTTGGGAGCACCAGGGGAGCACTGGGGGTGCCTGCTCCAGCACGCACAGTGACGTTGGCTCTGTGCACAGCGGCTCCCCAGCAAGCAGCAGTGTGCAAAACTGAGAAATTGGACGGCTAGAAAATGTCAAGATGTTCTCTTAAAGGGCATTTGTGAAAGATGAGACCAGTTAAAGTTTCATCTCACATTAATATTTCTATACCATTGTTCTACTAAAAAATGTGCCTCTTCCATGTATGCAGCCCTTGTTTTATCAGACAGTGATTTTTATATTCCAAGTCTTAGGTACTATGAAATGCTGTATTTACTTTAGATAACTGTTAAGGGAGTTAAACAGTGTTTTGATGGAGAAGATTGTAGCTGATATTTACAGAGTGCATATTTATAGCTACTAAAACCTGTGTAATCTATAGCTGTTGTTGGCCTCATCTTTCTTTTCATTTTTAGTAACAATGGCATTAATTCAGAATCTGATGCACCTTCTCCATGGGAAATATTTCATGTTCGGTTGGGAAACAGATTTTATGATCTAATAATAGATTTATTCCATCACTGGAGATTTTTCTTTCTTTTGTTACCAGCTCAGATCTTTTTAAAAGTTACTGTGGTCTTAGGCAAAGCCTTCCTCTGACAGAATTTCAAAAAGAAAAGACAGACATCTTAAACTACAAAGGGTCTTGTCATTTTGCCGACATGCTCAATTCTGAAAACCTCCTTGGATGAAGCAAGCAGAATGGTTTCTACCAAGCTAGGCAAAGTAGTTTAAAAGTTAAAATTTAAAAATCATTATTAAAAAGTGTTAAGGTTTAAAAAGTGTTGTTTTCCTTATGATCAGTTCTAGAGAACTGTCCATACAAAGCACAGAGATAGCGGATGGAAGGCTGCCACCTTTTGGTTAAGTTCTGGGATGTGGTGTTTCATTTTATAACAGGGAGAGGCAACTTTGCAACTGACTGGGTCAAAGTTACTTTTGCTCCTTTTTTCCATTCTCGCCAAAAAAACCTGACCCACAACTCAACAACAAAAAAAAACCAACCAACCAACCAAAAGAAAAAAAAGAGAGAGAAATTGTAACTCTAGAAGAGAATATCTTTTGCATAGGTCTGCATATGTGTTCCATATAATGGCTCTGTAGAGAACTAAATTTAATGGAGAGAAATTCTAAAAGCTGTGTTTTCTGGGAGGGCTCTTGTTTAGAGGCATGTTGGAGAGATGGAGAAGGATGAGAATAAATCACAGGCAGTAGGTCATGTAAAGTCATTAGAAGTAATTTGTTAGAATGATATTCAGGTAGCCTAAACTGTCACAGATGCACCTTAACTTAGCAGTGCTTACACATAGATGTGTGTAAAAATGATATGCACACATAAAATTGTCTGTAGACACTGATCAAACATGCTTCTAAACTTAGAGCCAGGATACTCAATTGATTTTGCCTTCTCACTTCCAGCTGCAGTGTAAATCAATGATTAAGCATGAGAATTACTGATCTCACTTGTTTACTGTCTTGGACTCCTTATTAGTGTACTACTTTGGGAAGGTTTTTAGAACAATATAATAGGAAGGAATTTAAACCCAGATACGTATAGTGGTTTTCTAACACCAGACTTTTTCCTGCAGTAAAGCAGGTCTGAACTCTGAGGGTCTACAGAATGAATGCTTAGGTTCTGCAGATGCTGTGTTTGCACTGCTCTCTAACTCTGATGGTTTATAATGTGCTGTGGAAAGGAGAAGGGGTAGAAGAACAGCATGCTGCTCAGTGCAATTATCACAAATTTATCTAAATTAGAAAGGCAAATATATTTCATTAGGTTTTGTGGAAGTGTGGGGTTAACATTACTTGGTCTGTTTCCCCTCTGTTGTAAATTCTTCTGTACATTCTAAGGCCCAGGTGAGAGAAGTCCTGAGCAACTTCCTGGCCATTTAGGATATCTGCATGTCAGACCTTCGATATCAAATTAGAGATGAGCATGTGTAGGCACATTTTGGTTTTCCATTTTTCTTAATTAAAAGCAGAAGAAAGGGATTGCCTTTGATGAGGCAGCTGGATTTAAGAGGTTCTGCTGAGTCTAAGTGCCAGGCCCTCGGTGGAGGTTACGGCATTAATAATGCAGGGCTACAGGAATTTGCAGCGCTGATGCCTTTGAACATTCAGGCCCTTGTGTGCAGAGCAGGGGAAACAACAACCTAGTTAAAAATGCGTGGCACTGTGACAAAAAATTGTTTCTCTCTGCCAGAAGATAAGGGGGCTTTGAAACCCCTGTAATAATGAAAAAATCTCTCCTGGTCAAACCTTTAAAGTATGCAAGTGAGCAAACAGGGATGATGCCAAAATGTTTTTCCACATTCTACACTCACTGCATTGAATTATCTGTGGTATGGTGTGTCTTTCCTGAAAGGGGTGCAGAGGCCAAAGCATGCTGACATAAAAAGAAAAACATTGGGGGAAAAATGTGTGGGAAGAAAAGGAAAAGAAAAAATGCATGTTTTGTTTAAAAGCATGAACTGTCCTCCCATTGCAGCAACTCCCCCTGACAAAACAACGCTTGATGATATCTCAGCTTGAAATCTCTTTAAATGGAACTGAAATTAAAAAGGAAGATATCTTAACAAGGAAAATACCCTGGCATGTACTCAGACTTGAGGAGGAGGAGGGAGGAAAGTAATTACAATTTATATAAACTTCCAAAATAATACACTTGGAAGCTTCTCATTGCGAGTGCAGGGAATATGGGATATTAAGCTGAAGAAAATAAAAAATGACAACCAAATGATAAACAGTCTGAACTTCATGTTCTTGAATTAAATTTCATGGCCTAATCATCACAAACAGTGATTCTAAATCACACAGATGAGTTGCAGGGAGAAACAAAGGAGGAAGCAGTTCAATATAAGGCAATGTGTTTAGAAAATGACTGGAATATATTTTGATCATGAAACACGGAAAATTAAAGAGGTGACTGAGACCACGGTAAAATTCCTATCAAGTTCAATGGGCCACAATATTATACAAGGTGGGTGTTTTTAAAGCACTGACTATAATTGGGTGCTACCATGGATGTTATAATTAATATTTTTCTCAGCAGTGGTCACAGCAAATGTTTTTCTTCCCACAATGCCCATTATTTTCTATATTCCACTGACATACAGACTCCCTTTTCCCAGTAACTTTTTATTTCTCTCAATTCTTAGATTGTGTCATATTTTTTGTACTTTTCCCAGAGAGAAAAAACAAATCCTGCAGCCCTTCATGAGGCCAAGACCTTTTTTAAAGTCGACTGGATGAACAATGTCATGAACTTGGGACATCAGAAGGAATATCCTCGTTAATAAAGCAGTCAAGCAGGAGTGCATTGTGTTTTGCGTGTCTTGTGTAATTTTGGGGAAAAAAGATTGAAAATACCAGAATGCTGCTCCTCCCAAGAGGTGAGCTGATGCTCAGAGCCCCATCCTGAGAAAGAAGCAGTGCAGTGAAGCACTGCAGTGAAGCACTCCACACAGTAACATCTGTTTGGGCTCAGTACCCTCTGGTCTCAAAGGACAATGAGGGAGACAAAACAGGCTATCATCTCCATCAAACAAAATATTATGCTATATTATTCTAGTATGGTCTTTTCCACATCCCAGAGCGCTGGCAAGTAATTCAGTCGATGGGCATGTAGGAAAAAAACCCAAAACATGAAACACCTGAAGATTCTTTTAAAAGACTATTTTAGTTAGAAAAAGGAAAATCTTGCTTCATGTTCTGAAAAGCTAGCAATATGGAAAGCTTTCTGAAAAAATACCAATACTGACATTCCTAGAGATGTGTTTTCTAGGATTCACTTACATGGGTGTTTCTTTGAATATATGTGATACTCTGTGGCAAATCATTAAATACTCAAGAGCAATCTATGTAGTTTCTCAATAAGCAATTTGTATAGTGGTCTAGAATATATTTTTATTTTGTTTCCTCCATCTTATGCTCCACTCAGAATCTTCTTTCTCAGGCCAAAGTTCAGAAAAAAATAATGTTAAATCTGTAACATTACAGCAAAAGGCTTTTAGGCTTACATAGGTTAATGTGGTCAAGGTCATGTAGCTTGATAAAATAAACATAAACAAGCATTTTAAGACTCTCTTTTGAACTTTTTGCTTGCACTATATAATAGTTTACTCTTGCTTCAAATAAATCACAATAAAAAAAGCCCTTATATCCCTGTATACCTCATCTTTCCTTTAAGAACAAGGAAGATACAATCTGGCATGTTCCTTGGGTAAAATATGAAAATAACAAATCCCAAACAAACTCACTCCATATCCTGGCAGACAATTTTCTGAACAGAGAACTGAAAATAGCAATGAAAATAATTATAATGAATGAATGTTATATCACATTCCTATTCAAATGTTTTCTCCTTCTAGGGAGTTTTCCACACTCACCTTTTCTCCAACGCCTCCAACAGAGCCGATTGAGCCTGGAGGGCCTTGAGGACCCTACAGTGATAAAAGATATTTGTTATCCCAAAAATCGTTATCCAAAATAGAGTGCTTATTACTCAATTAGCAAGACAAAAAAGTAAGTTGATTCTTACATCAGCTCCATTAGGACCCTGGGGACCTCTTGGACCTGGTGGGCCAGGTGGACCCTGTGTCAAAGAGAGAATGTGATATGACAGAATCATAGAATAGATGTAATATAGTTACAATCATGAAGAATTTCTGAATAATGAAAAATAACACACTCAATCTGTAGAGGGCTTTTTATCTTCACCATGGAACAGGAAGAGCAGGGCCAGATTGCTGCCCGCTGGATGAGTTCCCAAGGTGACAGGAGAGCCAGGCTGTGTCACACAGTACCTGAGCTGGACCTGACCCGATGCTTACGGCCCCCTGAGGATTGGTTCTTTCCCTACAGGTTCTCTGCACGCCCACCCCACTGACAGAGACCCTGGTCCAGTTCAAGTGCCTGTGACAGCCCTGGGGCAGAACTGCACCGTGGTGCCTACAGCTGGGCAGGAGTGAAGCATCCCGACTTGGCACAAGGGGCTGGAGGCTAATGTAGAGAGCAGAGAGCTTGCATGGCAGTCAGGAACAGCCCACAAGGCATTCTGTCAGCAGGAGAAACAGCTGGAAAATGCATCACCCAGGGAAAGTAAACAGAGCCAGACAATGTTTACCATCTTCTGCAAGTACCTAATTCTGTATGTTAATAGCAACAGCCTGAACTTCAGGAAGGCAGCTCCAGACTCTCTGGTGCAGTGATATTTATACATTTTCTCTCTCTTTCCTGAACCTGATTGTCACTGTCCTGTCTCAGACACGCAGAGCATCTGCTTTGCTATCTATTTTCCAGTATTTTCTCATGTTACATAAATCTCGATATTAATGATGAGGGGATAGATGTGGGAAAGCAAAGTAAATCCCTGAGAGAGTTTATGTTGCACAAAATGTTTCATACTCGGCCACCAAGTTCAGGAGTATCTTATCAAATGATGAGCTATAGAGAAAAGACAATAATATATGGAGAATATTTATGTCTTTTAGAGTGACAACTGAGGAATAAGTCTTACCATTGGGCCCACGTCACCATTTTCACCTTTTTCACCTGGTGGGCCAGGCAGACCCTAAAAAAACACAGAGAAGAATACTGTAAGTAGGGTCCCTGGAATGATTAGTTATAAATCAATATGAAACAATGTAAATCAGATCTACACATCAAACCTGTGAACTTGGGAGGAGGCAGGATGGTGGAATAAGAAGAAAAAGACCTATTTGCATTAAAATGGAAAGAAAGGGAAGGCCGTTTTCCATATTACGGTAAATGTATAGGTAGTCCTAGGATGCTTAAACTAGGTGACACAATAAATTTAGGGGGAAAAAAACCTCCAAAAACGCACACAGAAATGCTATACTGGGTGACTTTAAAATCACTGCCAGGATTATCCAGACCTCAGGTGGGAGTCTGGATAATTTATGCTCTGACATATATATATATATGTGTGTGTGTGTGTGTGTGTGTGCGTGTATGTATACACACACATATGTATAAGGCCTGCTGTATTAAATTTGTTGTTTATGCATGAATCCCATCAGTATGGGATCTTTCAGTTCTAATTAACTGATGCTATGATTAATTTAACAGAAGGCAGCAGTCATTCAGTTTCTGACACAGAAATCAGCGTGCTTACAGACGTAAGGTAAAATAATAAAGGAATTTACCTGTAAGCCAATAGGGCCTGGGGGACCAGGGAAACCTCGAGGACCTTCATCTCCTTTTTGCCCAAACATCCCTTGCTGACCTCTTGGGCCTGGCTCTCCATCACCTCCCTGTTTGGAAACAATGAAGAGCAAAACAATCACAGCTCTGATAACAGCAACAGGAAAAGCTCCATGGAAATGACTGGAAACCAACTACAAAAGGGCTCAGAATCACACCGAGTGTCTTTACAAGTGCAAGTTCACCATCTTGGCTGGATGAACTCTGTCACACAGACAGAACACCAGCACACGCTCTGGTTTATTATAGGTCAATTAGTGCTGCATGTCTCACAACAATTTTCACTGAATTCCCCCTCTCTATCACATCTGCATCAACATTCTAGCTGTTGAATAAGTATGTAAATATGAGTAGCAAAGAGTTCTACCAATGTTCCGGGTAAAAGGATTCAGAACCTTCTAAATAAAAATAAGGATTAATTCACTTGGTATGAGGTGGATTTTTAAAAGAGACACTCTCTTTTAACTGCATCTGTACTGAGCTGCCAAACACACCACCAAACAAGTTCACTGAAAGGATGGCCCCCATTCACTATTTACAATATTTAATTTTTAATGATTTTCTCAAATTATTGTCCTGCTGTAAATCTGCCATACAGTACCACCCATGGCTTGTTTACAGTAAAGAACTGCATGCAAGTGGGCAGGGACAGAACTGTTAGTGGTGTTTTGAAATCTATTCCTGAGTAAGGAGCAAAAGTTCAAAGAAGTCAGTGTCAACTGAGTTATGCAAGGTTGGGGCTGGCTCTGAACGAGCTACTTACAGCTATACCCGGGGCTCCAACAGGACCCTGCAGACCTGGGGGACCTGGAGGACCCTGCAACAAACACATCCAAAAGGACAAGTTACTCATTGTGACATCTGCAATGAGATTAAAAGCAAATACAGCCATGAGACAAAACCCGACCTGCACAATCACAATCTATTCAGCAATTCCGTGTCTCTCCCTAGAGGAAGTAGCACCATTCACTAGTCCTTTCCATTCAGTACAAACTATTTACCTCTCAAAACCTCAGATTTTCACATCTATAACAGACAATGCTGGCATTTGTTAGAAGCTCATTTTTAATGAATAGATAGAATAGTTTCAGAATAGACTTCCATGTGAACGTGAATCAAAATGAATTTTTTTTTCACAATTAAAAGTATCAAAACTTTCAAAACTTTTGAATAGTTTGCATAAAGTTTTGCACTTTATGCAAAATATCCCTCAACCTTTAAAGCATAATCTAAAAATCTATCTTTAATTCAAATGCCTATTATTTGGAGTAGTTTTTATGAAACTACTAATTATTTTTGCAATGGCACAAAGCTTATTTTCACCTCCAGGAGACATGAAAAAGTTCAAGTTTTTGCTGAGCACTGGGAATCATATTCTCTTTGATACTAAGCCTATTTTCAACAGAATGGAAAAAAAAAAAGCAGGCTGTGAGAGGAACTTCTTTTTTTTCTTTCTTCCTGCAGAATAATAACTAAGTTATATTGCACATAATTAGAAGTCAGTCATGCAGATGTGATATAATAAAACTATCAGAGTACAGGAATGCAAGGTACTACTTTATGATGAGGTTTAAATGATGTGGTAATTTGAATCTTTCTGCAACACCAGAAGAAGTAGACTGATAAAGAGTGCCACTAAGAAGGCACAAAACACATGGCCTTGGCTAATTCTAGTCAATTTCAGATGCAAAGTTGCCTGTAACTTCTAGGCTTCAAATTCTGGTTTAGAGCAGAATAATTCTGGGATTTATAGACTTTACTAAGGTTAAAATTAGATTATTGTGCCCTTTATAAGGGAAATTAAATAAAGGGACTTCTTAAGTCTTGTAGTCTATTTCTTTCTCTGAGTTTTATACGTATTTTGGAGCATTTTATTTTCTAGGGAGTATGAAGCATCAAGCTCTGTATTTCTTCTCTTCTGTTTTATTTGTCCCATACCTGATGGCAATAGATAAAACAAAGCTTTCTAGCCTCTGTGGTGACATATCTAAATGAAAGGACTCCGAGGAATGCTACAGCTGACTGGGAAGTGTTACCATGAGAAAGGGATTTGGCAGGCATGGATTTTTCTACACTCTTTGAGATGCTTCAATGTGCTCCTTCATTTTATAGGCTCTGGAAAGAGGCCTACACATTTTTAAACTCATTTAAAAACCCATTTTGATATAAAGCACTGTTGGAACGTAGTCTGCAATTGATTAATGAGGAGTTATTTGGACACATGGCCAGATTCTTTTTTTCCATTGCTCTGGAGGGCAAATGGAGAAAGACTGATCAGAATCATGAGAGACTCTTCAGCTGATTAAGGCAGCTGTGATAACTGTGGAGGTTTTGAAGTCCAAGAGAGGACAGTACATCAACAACAGAATTGTGCTGTCTTAGCTAGAATACACCAACACAGTTAGGCACAGTATTTTCAAACCCACAAAAATAAATCTTTGTTGGTTTCAATAGGGAATTGAAGATTTTTCCAGCACTTCTTAAACATGAAAGATGACTCAGTTCTTTCATCAGGACCCATGCTGTGATCAGGCTTTAAATGGCCACCAAGGCCTTTTGTGGGTAGTTTGAGATTGTAAATATTTGTTCTTCATGTCCTGTAATTTCAGAGCTGGGTATTTCCTCCTCAGAACCCTTCAGAGGTGACCAACAAGTCCTTTCTCCCTGCCCCAACAGGCATCTTGTCAGCATGTTGAAAGAAGAGCAGATTTAAAATAAACACATTCTGAAATTGTCAGGGTTGAATGACTGCAGTTAAGTGCAAATGACTTCAACTGGAATTACATTCACTTCAACTAAGGCCTCAAAACTGAATCCTGTATTTCCAGAAAAATGTGTAATATTCTCAAATGCATTAAACCTTGAGACTGGGAGTCCAGGATACATTCTCAAATGATAATGCTGCAGACACTCCATTTGTAAAGCAGGTCTGCTGGAACAGGCCCAAATGCATCAGCACTCACTATGGGAACTGTGGTCACAGTCTAATGCTCAGCATAGCTATGCTAAAATTATCTGAAACAGAAGAGTGCAGCTTGTGTTTTTGTCCTGAATTTCTCTGATGCAAAGCATCTCTAATGAAGAGGCATGTCAAAGGGGAAATGTGCCTGTGATCCCATGCAAAGCCTGAAGTGGAACTGGATCAGAGGTTGGAACTAGCTGATCTTGAAATTCATTTCCAGCCCAAGCCATTCTGTGATTCTGTAATTCTATGGCCAGTGATTTGCTTGAGTATGTACATATCCTCCCATAAACATCATCTGATAATATGCAAGCCATAAATTGGGTGAATTTTTAAAAGTAATATACTGTTCTGTACGTTGTTAATATCAAAATCACACTGTTTTCAAGATAAATATACTTAGCCATGAATACCCCTGTGCTGAGTTCAGAGCTTTGATAACTGTGAATTGTGTTGAAATACAACATTAAAAGGGAACTTTCTGCCATTACTTCTTAATTTTTTTCTTAAGGAAAAGTGTTCAAGTAAAGTACCAGTTTATCTTGAAATTGAACAGAAGTGAAAAAATATAATTTTGAATTTTTAGGAAAGAAACCACTATCAACTGAAAATGAATAAATGCTAGTTTTGTTCTTTCTAACTTGAAATTTCATAGTGAAAAAAGCTTAATTTTATATGTCTGGCCTAAATAAAAAAAGGAAGTGCTTGAACTTTAGAATTCATTTTTAAAGACAGAAAAATTTCAAATTAAAACAGTAGAAACCTGATTAGCTGTAGGTTCACAAATAAGCTTAATGGTAATATATGAAAACTTGTATAAGCCATTACATCTGCCATCAGTTAATTGTGCTCCCCATGAATTAGATACCCTTTAAAAATTTTAAAACTAAAACATTAGTAGATTCCTCTACTGAGTCTCCATAGTTTCCATCCTCAAGGTAAGAAGCCAAGGCTGGGTACGTTCACACAATGTGGTCAGTAAAGTTCATCACAGTAAGAGAACACATGGCAATTCTTGGTCACTCCAGCTCAAATGCAGAATGCAGGAATTTCAATGACACAGGAAGGGTGCTTAAGAATGTAGTTTATATTTTGTAATGATTCTGATCGATAGAATGATAACGATAAGCTCTAGGAATTTGAGCAATACTAAATACATGCCTGGATCTGTAAGTACAAACCTCTAGTGTTGCATTAAAATTATTTTGAAGGAACATTTTAGGAGCGTGTCTTTGTTTCTGCTCATTTATGTGGCAAGGCTACCTGCATACTTCATGCATGGATACCTTTTATTTATAAAGAACAGATGTAATGCACAAAGGATTTTGCTACTCACGTTTTCTCCTTTGTCACCTTTGCTACCTTTCTGACCTGGTTCACCAATTTCACCCTGTAATTGAAAGTTAAAAGTTAGACTTGTTCAAAATGGTCTCCTTCACACTTAGCTGAAGTCAGTATCACAGTATCTTTAAATGTTCCCTTTGATATGATTATTCTATGTTTTATGCTGTTGCTTCAAGTGTGAAAGCCTAAAGGGAGCAATTCTGCAGTGGTCAATAATATGTCATATTAATCCAGATATTGATTGCTGAATTGAAAAGGGCAACAAGACCCGGCTTTGAAGTATAATGCAACTGGGCTCTAAATAAAGGAAACTGTGTTGCTCATTTCACCTTCAATATGAACTTACAATGAAAGGACCCTGATTTACAGACTCACGTAACTGTTTCTGATTGAACAACTGCTTCTAACTGGAGTGTACAGTATTTCAAAACTTCAAAAGTATTCAAATCACCAAGAAACCACATTAGAAAATAGAGTTTCATTAAACAACAATAAAAGACAATGAAATTAAGTCACAGAAAATACTGTCTGTGGGATAAATAACACTCATGCATCACAAAAATGAATGTTGAAATCTTCACCTTCACCCTGTGCTAACAGAGAAGCGCAGGGTCAAACTACCACACCAGATGATCCTGAAAGGTGCCGAATTCTAAATTCTGCCTGAGGTCAACAGAATATCTTTGCTGTGAACATAATTATTTTGACACCCTCAACCTATCAGCACAACCTCTGGCGGTTCTGAATCTCTGTATATTACTGAAGACATTTTACCTTACTCATTCAGTAGACCAAGTTTCTTAAATAGGCAAAAATCAATTTTTGCATCACTTGCCTTATTTTGCCATGCTTTCATCCTTCTTTGCCAGGATAAATGTTATTCTGCTAGTTCTTTAACATAAATCCCAATGTCCCATGGCATCTGTCCCTCAGACATTTGGTTATAGAAGAGGTTTTTAGGTATTTTTTGCAACAGGCAGAGGGAATTTGGGGGAGGCAAGGATAAGATTTGTTGCTTCATCACCCTATTTATTTTGAGGAAAGCTACAGAGAACTGTACTGACAGATCTTCTCCTAGATGAACTAACACCAACTATAATGATTCACCTTGTCACCATCTTCTCCAGGGGAACCACTGGGACCAGCAGGACCAGGAAGTCCTACAGGGCCCTGTATTCCATCACGTCCAGCCGGACCTTGGGGACCTTTTTCACCCTGTTTTTGAAGAAAAATTAAGCAATCCACATTATCACAGGAGAGTAATGAAAATTCCTTCAGTACAGGGAGTCACAGCACCAATACAAAATTAAAAACCACCCCCCCTCCAAAAAAACCCTAACGAAACAGAAAACACCACAACAAAGAAAGAAAACTATCACGGGAAGAGAATATATAAGAGAATTATATGAAGTAATAATGGAAGCTGATGTCAAATACACTTGTACTCCAATACAGAGTGGCTGGGTACAAAGTTTTAATGAAAGACTAATTTATATCCACTCCCTGCTGTGATATTAACAGGTTTAACCCTTCCTGATCTTAGAGAACATGGTAAGAAATGTTTTACTATGTACATATTTGTACCTCTAACATGAGTAGGTTGGGTATTCTGAGAACACATACTGAAGAGGCAAATAGCGGAGTGCGAGCAAGGCGCATTCTGGAATGAAAAGCGTGTGCTGGGACAGTTCCGCGGGCTGTGAATACTCACGGGAGCTCCCTTCTCTCCGGCGGGGCCTGGAGGCCCCTGGGGGCCAGGACGGCCTGGCAGACCAATGGGGCCCACAGTGCCCGCGGCTCCACGCTCTCCTGGCGAGCCCTGGGAAAGACACAGAGGGTGAAGGGATTCGCAGAGAGCCCTGGCGGCGCTGGTGGTTTCCACCAGGCCAGTCAACAGAGAAGCTGTTCAGCAGTGCGAGTCCGGCTGGTTGAAGGGTACGCAGCCATCGTGCGTGCAAGTAAAGAAAAAAGCCTGAAAGGACTGACTTGAAGTTCATACTCAAATCAGTTCATACAACACTAATTTTATTTTTTGTAAATACCCCTTCCTCTGTTTGTTCATCATAATGAGTGTCCTTAAAACCAGCCTGTTTTCAAGAACATAATTCCCTCTATGTTTTCAAAATAGATTAACATAATATTTTGATGTAAGAATATCCACCGTATCAAAAACAGAACTAAGCCATGCCACAACCAAAATTTTTAGTAGTTTTGTGCTGTTCATTGCTGTGATGATCGCATTTCTGCACTTCAATTCACCTCTGTAAAAATCCATTCAAGTATAGTAACTAATTTAATGTGTTCTACAGAGGAGATTTTTTATGTACAGGCATCTTCAGATAAGCACAGAAAAAGATAAAAACTTAATTTTCCAAATTAAAGGTGAAACAACAGGCACTATGTATTGAAAACCACTAAAACTGTATCTTTATTTTTTGTTTTTTAAATAATTTACAAATTTTGCATTAAGAGAGTACTGTTAAATATTTGCTGTACAAAAGTATTTCCCCAAATTTCAGCTTTAAAGTTTCAAGACAGTTTGTAACACTTCAAAGTTATGATTGGCAATTTCACTTCATTAATTGATATAATAGAAGCAGGATGATACATCACAGAACAGAAAAGTAATAGGTGGTGTACCCTGAGACTCTAAATAGCCTTTTTTTCATGTTTAAGCAAGATCAAATTTGCTGTCTTTTAGATATTGGAATTTTAAGATGTTTTCACCGATGAGGACACTATTTTTTTTGCATTTACTCATGACATACTTGTCCCAGACTGACCTCATTAGCATAACTGGTACTAATTTCACAATAAGGTGCTTTTCCCTCCACATAAATGTGACAGAGAAGAGTGATGAATGGTTTCTCAAAGTATTTTAGCAAGTTATTTCAGTAAGTTCTAAATTTGCATGCATGTTCAAATGAAATATTTGTATG
The DNA here is from genome assembly GCF_015227805.2 of Hirundo rustica. Taxonomy (NCBI): domain Eukaryota; kingdom Metazoa; phylum Chordata; class Aves; order Passeriformes; family Hirundinidae; genus Hirundo; species Hirundo rustica. Next base: position 19,654,719 of record NC_053458.1, read on the forward strand.
GAAATCATATATGACTTTATCCTTCCAGGTGTTGGGTTTTTATTTTTTAAGTCTGGGTTGCTGTCTAAGTTTCTTTCCTATTTCTGTTATTTTAGTTCCTAAGGCTTCAGTGAATTCAAGAAGAAAAAGTCATTACCCTACAGCCATACTACCATGGTCTCTGATCTTGTCAGCTCTCATAAGCTAAACAATTTTAGGTTATCTCATCAGGAGGATGTAAGAATAGAGAGAAAAAAAACCCATATAACTCATAGATCTCTCCTGTCAGATAGCAGACACTAACGGAGGCCATAATTTCCAGTAGATCTTTTTATTCAGCCAACTTTTCACATTTATCTTTGCATTTCATATGACTTATGAAGAGAGACTACACCTTGTTTTCAAGGAATTGCTCCTTTCTCTGAGAGAATGGCCTTTGAGCACAGCAGAACATATTAAATTATAGTCCCAACTCAGAAAAGCATTTAAAGCAGCTTTTCTTAAGCCTGTTCTCTCTGTTGCTTTTTTTTTTTTTTTTTTTTTTTTTTTTTTTTTTTTTTTTTTTTTCCTGTTCACTCTATCCCACTATGAAACAAGCTTCTTATGTTATTAAACCACTTGTTAACCTTTGGTCTTGTGGAACTCACATCCTGGAATCTTTTTATCTTTTTTTTTTTTTAAACTTTTCTACAGAATGGAAGTGTCATATTTTGTCTTGTATTGCCTCTATACAGACTATAAACTCATTAGCAACCTTGGTTTTATCTCACTTCCTGGGAGGAGATATGCAATGACAGCTATTGTATACACTGCATAGTAGTAGCAATACTTTTTACTGATGGTTAACAAAATGCTCTACAAGTGAAGGTCCCCATGACTGTAAAATGTTGTCAGATGGATGAAGATAGCTCTAGATAGCTCAGTACTGATAATTGGGTAGCCTACAGCTGGCTTATTCTGAGTCTAATTTGAGCATCGTATTCCTAAATGAGCAAATGAAAAATGACTGCTTGACATTCCAAAGAGCTTTCTCTCATCAGGATTCAGCATTCCACACGGTAGTAGGAGAAGGGAAGAAAACAAACAGAAGCAAGAAACAGAGCAGATAAAAGAGAACTGTTGAAAAAACTCACCCTCCCTCCACAACGACAAAGAGGCAACCACAGCCCACCTCGACCCAAAAAAAAGAACCCCCAAAACCATGAAAATACCCCCCCTCAATCCTGCAGAACCCCTTCTTGCCCTGACATGCATTCATGCATCTCTTTCTTTTGTCCAAATCCCTCTAAAGAGAGTAATTGGCATGCACAGTATTTGGAGCAGTCATTTGTTTGGTGTGCTTGCAGATGCACGCACCAGCCAAATAAAGCGTATAATTGACTATATATGCTAGTTAGAAACAATTGGTATTGGCAGGGAACTGGAGGGAAGTCAGCCAGTGGCAGGGATTCTCTTCCTATTATAAATGGCAAATGAAGACTCCACTACAATTACACTTCTGTGTGTACCCACTGCTGGCTAAAAATAGATGGGAAAATATTTTCAGACTTATTTGATGCTCATGGTCTGCTGTGAGCTTCTGTGAAAAAAAAGCAAGCAATTGTGGTTTAATTGTGGTTCTTGAAGGTGCACAGAAACCCACTACTAAGGGCACCTACACACCTTTTTTTCACAGAATACTGTCCTAACAAGTTAGTAATTAAAGATGGAACAGATAAAAATCCTACTGAGGACCCTTGGAATACTTTAAGGGCAACTTGGTCCTGTTTGTACCTCAAGTGGCCTTCCTGTACTACAATAAGCTCAAAATATATTTTAAAAAATTCTTTTTTTTTTTTTCTCCCTTCAAACGCTCTTTCAACTCCTGCTACCACTGCATCTATTTCTTAAACTCTAGAAAAACTATATGCAAAAAATTCTCAGCCTCCTAAGGGTTTGTTTCTATGATTGTTTACCTCAGCAGGAAGGGTGGCCCTAACAAGAACTGGGTTATGAACTAAAGTCCTTGGCAGTGTACTCCTGATACCCATACTCTGTGTGTTTCTGGACTATAATTAATGATGATTTCAGTCCGGCACTGAACTCCCAGGAGCTGGGGAGCATTAATGGTGTTCCTGGATTTTCTCTAACAATTTAGTTTCACATGAAAGGAATACTACTCATGAGCTCTGAAAGAGCTCTGATTTGTACCAAAGGATGGTAAATGGGGATAATTGAGACACCCTCCTCAAAAAAGCTCTGATGTTTTCAACTAAAACACTACCTTATACACACCCTATAAGAATTAGAAAAACACGGATCTTCTGAATTTCAATTCAAACATTTGTCTTTCAGAATACAATCACTAAACAAGATGTGTACTTTTGCCTCACATCTTGTGTGATGTGTCTTTCTGAGGACCCATGGCAGGAATAGCACATCTCCTGTGTGGACAATGCTGGCTGACGAAGGGAGCTGTGTCACACGTCAGCTTTGCCTGTGCTGGCTGCTCAGAAGGGCTCTGGGTCACTGCACCTGAACCATCTGCCTGAGAGCGCAGTCCAGCCTCAGGGGCTCCTTCAACAGAAAATCAAGACACGACCTTTAGATTGAAGAGACTGCTCTAGTCTATGCTTTCTTGGCTTTGATTCATCCTTTCTTTTAACATTTCCGGTTCTTCAGATGGGTAAGATGATATCTCTTTTCACCATCCCTGTTAGATTCCATTCCATTCCATTCCATTCCATTCCATTCCATTCCATTCCATCCCATCTCATCCCACCCTTTGTTTTGGTGCCTTTTGGAAATACATATTTATACTGCACAGTGTTCAGAACTGTAAATTGAGGTTTTTGGCATTAAGAATTCAATAATTCATTGTAAGAATTCAAGTCCCATATATTACTTGTACTGTACTGTGTGTGGCTTTTTTATCCTTGTTTCTAATCTGAGTATGAATTGCAAGGACATAAGAGAGCTTTGTTGAAGCACATAGAAATTCAGCTCCTCCATTACTTTTTTTTCTAACATGAATAGCTGTGATGATCGATTCTTTTCTTTTTCAACCTCAATTGCACGGAATGAAAGAAGTAAGCCGACAAGATGACTGTCAAAATCTAAACAATTCACATTTGGGAATAACTCTACCATGTTTTGAATGCCAGCGCATCCTTGTAGAACTTCTTTGCATAAAGCATGACAACAGAGAATGGGTAACTTGAAGCATACTCTATTATTGAGCTTAAAATGCCAACAAGGACAATTCCTGCATGACATGATTTTACACGGTTGTACAAAGGGAACACAGGAGTACTGGGCTTGCATGGCAAGGGTTTGGTAGCAGGGGACTACAGGGCTGATTTCTGGGAGAAGATTCCACTTTCCCCCATGTCCAGTGGAACTCACAGCAGCCAGCTCCAGGATAAACCCATGGGCTGGCTGTGGCCAAGCCCGTAAGTGACAGGGGTAGAACCTCTTGGGTAATCTGCTTAAGAAGTGGGGGAAAATGCACAACAGAGGGGGATTGAGATCCATCCACAGCCCATGGAGGACCCCACACTGGAGCAGGTGGGTGCCTAATGGAGACTGTGGCCCCGTGGAGAGCCTGCAGCGGTGCAGGATCCGGGCAGGACCCACGGCCCTGTGGAGAGAGGAGCCCACACTGGGGCAGCTTGGCTGGCAGGACTTGTAAGCCCGTGGGGGACCCACACTGAAGCAACCACTCCTGAAGGACTGCACCCTGGGGAGGACCCAGGCTGGAGCAGCTCATGAGGAACTGCAGCCTGTAGGAAGGACTCACGTTGGACAAGTTCAGGGAGGACTGCCTCACAGCCAAGGGATGCCATATTGGAGAAGGGGAAGTGTGAGGAGTCCTCCCCATGAGGAGGAAGGAGTGGCAATGTGTGATGAACTGAGGGCCATTCCCCATCCTCTTGCACTGCTTGGGGGCAGGATAAAGCAGAAACCAGGAGTGAAGTTCAGCCTGGGAGGATGGGAGGGTGAGGAGACGTTTTCAGACTTTGCTTTCATTTCACCTTATCTTTCTTACTCTGCTTTAATTGAAAATAAACTCATTTTCCCAGTCTGTTTTGCCTAAAGGGTAGCTGGCGGCTGATCTCCCTGTCCTTATGTTGACACACAAGCCTGTCAGTGTATCTTGTCTTCTCCTCTCCAGCTGAGGAGAGCAGGGATAGAAGAGTTTGGTGGGTACCCACCACAACAGCATGAGTACACCAGTCACTATGCATGGATTTTTCCTCTGTGGAAAACCTCTCATCTCAAAACCAATTTGTATTAGTGACAAGTATTGAGCAGCAAGTAAATGTCATAACTCAATCTAGTGACAAGAGGCTTCAGATATTCTCTACCTTCACAATCCCTGCATGTTTATTAGTATGGATACTTAGTAGAAGTCCGGTCGGTCTCATGTTTTACAGACTGTGTTAATGAAAACACCACAGCATATAGAGAAGAAAAAAGGTTATTAGGTAATATTGCTTTTATTTCCATAAACTTACTATGTTTCCTTACCATTGGGCCAGGTGGACCCTGAGGGCCTTCCCCTCCTTTCAGACCAGCTGGACCCTAAAAAATGGAAAGGAAAAAAAAAGCTTGTCTACAAAACTGGAAAGTTCAAGACTAATTTTGCAATGCATAAAATAGGAAACATGTAAAGATCCAAAGAAACAAACTTGAATAAATTCCTTTCTTCTTATCTAGCCAACTCTGTTTGACAATGTTGGATGCTTAATCTCTATTATCTTATTGCATTTATTTTAAGCACAGTAGAAGACTTCATGAAATAAAAGAGTTAATACATTGCTTCTTTTATTTAGAAATATCAAGGCAATTGCTCTAGTGCTTGTATTTGTATCATACCTGAGCACCTGGAAGGCCTCTCTCTCCAGGGAAACCACGAAGACCTGCTGGTCCATCTTTCCCAGGAATGCCTTGAGGACCTGGATCACCCTGGGAAGCGTATTACATTTTGATTAAAGAATATGTTTAAAAATCAGGTGTACAACAAGTGATGAAAATTAACTACCAGATCCTATTTATAGTAAAAAATAGCCCCCAGCTATTCACCCACAAATCCTTTTATCAGTACAAGTCTGTGGTTAAATTTATAATGAACTTTGACAAAATACAGTACCAGTTATGGAATACCAATAGTAAAAAACACAAGCCATTAAAATATGCTTAAAGATACATTAAATAAAAAATTTTGATACCCACTTATAATCAAAAATTGAATAGGATGACATAGTAACTAGATAAGTAATATTTTTCTTGTTCCCCAATGGTAGCCAAAAAATTAAGCAAGGAGTTAAATTTTTCTGTGAAATCCTGCCTTTTATTCACTACTACACATCTGACTTTAAATGCCAGTGTGCAATTTTCTACCTTGGTGTGAATATGTCATTACTAAGTATCACCATACTGAATGCATAGTATATGCAAACAATTTTTTAAAGTTTTTTTATTGCAAAAATATTAAATTTTGGCTCAAGAGAATTCTCACTCTTTCAGTGGAAGCAGACACAGCTCTAAAACTGGAATCTTCCAGTCTGCCAAGTCCTTCTGGGTGAAACCTGCCAATCAGTGTGCGTTCTGATTTTATTCTGCATATCCACAAGATAATTTGAAATGCCACACCATCAGCAGTTTATCTGTCCCTTCCTGTTTGCTCCCCAAAGCCACATCATACCTTAGCACCTTCTTTTCCTGCAGCACCTGGGAGGCCTTGTTCACCTGGGGGACCAGGAGGACCTGGATGGCCTCTTTCACCAATTGGTCCAGTCTCGCCAGTAGGACCCTAAGCACAGAAGTACAGCTTTAGTCACCTGAAGTTATTTAATGTCTCGCAGGGTGTGGGAGGAAGTGGAGAGGAGCAGATTCTCAATATCCAGCTGTTATGTTACCAAACAGTATTGCCATTGGTTAGTGTACATTCCTCACCTTCCCTCCAGGCAAGGCTGACTTACAAAATATCTTTGTCCTATAAAATAAATCTTGCATTGCATTTTGCCTGCAGACACGTCTGTGTAGCTTCCAAAGAGTGAAATCCTGACCTTGTTCCTTAAGCACTGAAGCTTTAAAACACAGTGTGTATGGGAGAAGGTTACAAAAAGGACACGGGAGAGAAATTCATCTACTATTCTTGTCTTCAAACACTTCTGTACTATTGTTTTTCTGAATAATAGGAATTGTAAGGCAGGAGACTTGAAAGATCTCTCTTCAGATTCCCTAGCAGAAAAGTTCCACTAAGGGAATTAGCTATAAAAGCTCTAAATGCTTGATTAAGTTGTAAATTAATAAGGTTAAATCAAATTATATTTTGATAATTTATCTCTCCACAATCTAAAAGTTACTGAAAATTTTTCTCTGGCAAGAAATGCACGTGTTCTTTCTAAAATGTTCAATGGTAGAGAAATCCATCTCCCTGACTTCTGTAAACCACCAATTTCATAATCGCATAAAAAAACCACTGAACCAACAATGAACCAACAAAAAACCAAAACATGAAACAAAGTGGAAGGGTAACCTGAATATCTTCCTTTTTTCGTGGAATCACTGAAGATTACTAAGTATAGATTTCTAATACTATACAACTTCTGTTACAAAAGTTAATATAACCATTGATATGGTCCTTTTAATATAGCAAAAGCAACTGCCTTATCCAGAATATAACCACTAAACATTGGTCTCATGGAGTCAACTATGAAATGAAATTATCTACCTGAGGGCCAACAACACCACCAGGACCAGGAGGACCAGTTTTTCCTTGAAAACCCTGTAAAATAATTATAGAATATTACATTATCCTTTACAAGTTACTGAAGAGCAAAATTCGTATCTGTGCTGAGGAGGTGAATGAGAAATTCCATGTCACATATTCCTTCGGTTCCAGAAATAAAAAAGAGAAATCTTTTTTGACTGTGTATGCTTAGAAATGAAATGCTGATTAATGTCTCTTCCATCTCTCAGTTCCCATCTCTCTGAGGTGGTACAGCAGTAAAAATTGCCTCAGTTTTAGAGTTCTCTCTAGGAGAACTTGATTAGATGAGTTTGAATGCATAAGTGATGCAGCTAAAAGCCAGTTGAAAATACATTTTTACATATGTATATTATGAATCATAAAGCCTGACATAAAAATGCTTTTTAAAGAAAGACACAGATGGAGGACTAAATTGGAAGGGCATTAAAGATAAAGTGGAGGTGAGACAAAAAAAAATGAAATAAAGATCCAGGGAAGGTGAAGATTATATAGAAATGGCAGAAAAGGCAACCTGAGTGCCACAAAAAGAGTGAAGCTAATGAGAAACCAATGTCAAACCAATGTCAAAAACAGAATAGAAAGGAAATATTTTTGAGACAATTTTTTAGAACATGGGCAAATTTTACAGGATTTTAATTTTCTAATCAGCGGACCCAGATTTCAGGCTAAAATTAGTCAGTAAACAGAATGAGAACATCACTTTACAATAGCAGTGTTTAATGCATTTCTGAATTATGCTGTATTCTTTCTTTCAGTGTTGGACAGTCACACGGGTGGGTCACCCTGTGTGTGCCTCCTGCTCTGCTCACCCGTGTCACCCGTGTCACGGCCTGTGTGTGCCTCCTGCTCTGCTCACCCGTGTCAGAGCAAAGGGGTCATCTGCCCCCAGTTTTTTCAAATATTGGGCCCTACTCAGCTTTCCTCTGGGCACAGTCTGACTGATAGCTCCTGTTTGAGCTTTTCTGCCTCAATCCCATTCTGTTCCGTCTGCCGGCCAGATGTTACCAGGGCTCAGTCTGGCCCGTAACTCAGGCGCTCTCTCAGACCTCTGAAATGATCTGGATTAAAAAACAAAAAAGAAAAAAAAAAAAAAGAGAAAAGCACCCCTTTGTTCTACTGACAGAAAATCAGAGCTGTTCCAGATGGAATCATTCCCATGTCCCTTCCTTCACACAATCAAAGTTTCTGCTTTAAGCCTGTTGTCAGGAAAGACAAAGAATGTTGAACATCACCCACTTACTGAAAGCACCTTGCGGAGACCCGCTATCTCAATTTGCAGAATGCATTGATACTTTCTTTCTTGATGCTAGTGATGGGTTCACTACCCTGCTTTCTGTCTTTTCTTACAAGCTTATCTCTTCCTACCGACCCAGATTTTTAAAAGATGTAAAAAGCAAAGGAGATTTCAGCAGCAACTACTCAAGATGACCTGAACCTTCCATGGCTTCATCTAAAACATTTAGCAATTAAAAAAAAAAAAAAAAAAATTACACTAATGCCTTGTGTGTGTTTTGAAGTGCCTAAGTAGCCTCTATTTTTTTTTTTTTAAATTTTTATTATTTTCTGTGAGAGACAATTTAATAAAATGATTTATTGTAGCAAGAAGGCCCTCAATTAATTCTGATAGATGACGCAGGTGGTATATTTCTATTTTATCTTTTCACAAGCATGAAACACTAAATTCTTCCATAACAGCAGACAATCTAGAAATTTTCACTGTTGACGCCTCCTGCCAAACTGAGATTGACATAGCTGAAATTTATAATCACTTCTAAGGACCAACTGGCATAATATTGGTTTTCAGTATAAAGCTTATTCCTGCACTTATATTCCAAATTATTTACCGTGATATTACTTTCCTATGTCTACAAGTTCAACAAACAATGTCAGTTCTTCAAAGTGTGTATGTCTTACTGGGGGAAGAAGTTGCAGCCTCTTCTTGGTGGAGAATAGTTACCCTGGTTGCTGTCAACATGAGCTTATTATTCCATAAACAAACTGCAGAGTGCAACCTGTGAATCTGGCTCTCTAATTTGTTAAGCTTGACTATGTCTCTTATCCTAATTCCCTAATTGCTGAAATGCCCATATGCACCAATGAACTTTATAATAAATTATGTGTCAAAATAAGAAACAGAATTCTTAATACCCTTATCTACCAGTGAGTGCAATGAAAGTTTTCTATAAACTTGAACTGGATATGTTCATCAGGGAAAGAAAGTCAACAAGCTTACTGATTGATTTAAAACCATCTGGTTTTCTACAAAAACACACATATGAAAACCCATGGGGGAAAAATATTTTAAGCATAGTTTTGGCCCAAGTTTACAAACACACACAGCAGAAAACAATCCTAATGAAAAGCTGTGCTTGCTCCTAAGTTACTCAAGTTTTTTTTTAATCTGTATAACCCTACTAAACCCAAAGTGAGACAAAATTAGAGAACCATATCACTGAGAAAATCCTGAGGGACCTGGTTCAAATCTCACACAGTAGCAGTGTCCACAGTTTCATTGTATTTTGAGTATGTTGTAACAAGTTGTATCACGCAGTCAGAATGGCTGAGGGGGAATGGAAGGGACCTTCCTTCCCAATGGAGTGATTTTGTCCAACTGCTCTGCTGAAGCGGGATGCTGAGAGCTTGGTTGCTCAGGAATATGTCAGATGGCTTTCAAATACCTCAGATGGAGACTCTGCAGCCTCTCTGGGCACTCTGTGACTGTGCTTGGTCATCCTGACACAGAGAAAGCATTTCCTGATGTTCAGATGGAACCTCCTGTGTTTCAGTTTATGCCCACTGCTTCTTGTCTTGTCACTGGGCACCAGGGAAAAGACCTGGCTCCATCTTCTTTACAGCTCACTTCAGGTATTTCTGTATTTGGATAAGACCTGAGCCTTCTCTAAGCTGAGCAGCCCTGGCCCCATCAGTCTTTACTCACAGCAGAGATGCTCCAGTCTCTTAATTATCTTAGTGGCCCTCTCCGGCCACTCTCCCAGAACTGGACACACTGCTCCTGGCCTCAGCAGGGCTGGAGAGAAGGAGAAGATCCCCCTGCTGCAGCACAGGATGCTCTCTCCTTTCTTTGCTGTACTGGCACATTGCTGCCTCATGTTCGAAGCAGAAGACAAAAGAGAAAATCCTAACTTTTTAACAGCAAACTAAAGAACAAGTTTGAGCTTCCTGCATTGTAAACAATGGTTACAATTGATCCTTATGGTACGCAACACAGTCTTTGCATCATTGCAAAGGAAAATAACAAAGAAGGAGTCAGTCATGTTTCATACACAAAAAAGCCACTAACATTGCAAAGCATTACAATGTCAAAATGCTACAATACTAGTAGAAGAAAATAGAGCTTTTCAGAGGGATGTGTTACTCCAAGCTCTGTACTCCTCCTTCCAGTGTTGGAAGTGACTCAGCAATCACTAGGAGTTTTCCAGGGAAGTTGGAACCTAAAACATATTCTACATGCTGAGAAAATTCCTCAATAAATTCATTTATGGCTTTCTCTAGCTCTGAAATATCCAAGTGAGAGTTCTTATTTTATAATGGAATAAGAGTAACAGTCTGACACTACAGAAACAGTGTGCTTTTTAAAGAGAATTCAATTTAAAGTATTACATAGTATTTTTTTCATTTTGATGCCAGGATTTATTCACTGCGATTCCTAGAGTAGTTACATAGTTTCACAATTTTGTTTTATTTTGATAGGTTCCTGATCCTACTTCCCAAAGGTCTTGGCTTTTCAGTTTTCTAGCTGTTTATCATCAATAAGACATTTTTTAATGTTACTATTTTTGGTACACGGCACTCAGTGAGAAAACGACCGTACAGTAGTTGTCTGAAAAATCTTAACTCTTGGTGCCAGCCTCTTTCCCTTTTCCCTGTTGTCTCTGTTTCTTTGGTTTTGATCACATTATCACGACCTTTAGGACAACACTAACACAGCAGAGTACATTTACTTACAGTCTCACCCCGCTGTCCTGGGTGCCCAGGCAGGCCATCTTTTCCAGGTGGACCCTGAAATTATAAAATACATAAATCATGCAATTTCTTAGCCATCCTCAAAAGAAGTGCACAATAAGCTGTCAGAATCTCTGCTCTGTTTATTTCTAGACTAGTCTTTGGTAAATTTTAACTGCTCCTATATTAGCTAGCTAGGATTTTCACAATATTTTTCCTCGTGTCCTTCCTATTATGTCCTAAAAATGCTTAGAGAATGACTGTTGTCAAATACAAACATGTTCAAAAGAGATTTCTGTAAATTCAGAAAATAGGAAAATCCCTATACTTCCACTCTTCTCTGGTTAATGAATCAACACAAATCTAAGCATTACAGAATTACTTGATGAAATTCCAGGTTTTGGAATTAGAGAAACAAAAGCAACAAATGCATGGGAGAAAAAAAATCGCCAGTGGTTTGTTGCTTTTGTATTGCACATGAGCAGAGGCACACCAGGGAGGACCTAAACTGTTTCAGGGGGCAGCTCAAACGTGCTATAACTTCTACATGTTTCTGCTACTAATGAATGCCTCCTTCCTCTTCGTTTTTCCTCTGAATCAATCATTAAAAGGAAATATACAGCAGCAAGCAGCATTTTGCCTGAACTCCGTGTGTCGCATGGTCGCTGGCAGCACATGCCAGGCTTGCAGCTTAGAGCTGCACCAATGACTGTGTTAAATATGCGAGCCCAAACCCTTAAGGCTCAACAAGAGTATCTGTAATTTCTACATAAACCATTCCTTACATAAATTTTCAACTGTTCACTTCAGAGGCACTCTACAAAAATTACCAGCCCTGTTGCTGCACATACTTAATAAAAGAGATACTTACTGGAGGTCCCTTCGGTCCAGGGAATCCAACAGGTCCCTGTGGCCCTTGCGGTCCCTGGATTAAAGGCAACCAAACAAGTGAAGTTCTACTCAAGCTGGATTGAAAAGTTTGTTTCAATCATAAACTACAGGAACCCTGCAGGTAATGTCTGGATTTAAGCATAAAGCCTCAGCCACAGTGTCATAAATATTGGTAGCAACAATTCACATGCACAGACACTGGAGGGACTTCCTGAGAGCAATAGTGCTTGTGAAGGAGTGCAGTAAAAAAATGAGGAAAACTACTTACATCAACTATGTTTGCATCTTACCCTGTGCGTAATAAAGTAGGAACCAACTGTGAGTTAGAAGCACTGTTCTTCCATGTTGCATAAACCAGGGGATTTAGTTAATTGTTTGGTCATCTTTTTAACTTTCAGTCAAATATTCATATTTGGCAATTCCTAAACCCTGGTAATATTTCAAACCAGTACAACAGTACAAAACTCCAAATAGAATAAACTTTTCAGAGTTAGCTGGGATTAAATACAGCATTTTTGCTATTATGAAAAATAGTTTAAAAATCCCATGATATATGAATATTTTATTTTTATAGTTTTGTATATATACAAATGTATGAAGAGAGAAAAATTTCATGCATCATGGTTTTACAAATTTAGCTAAAGAGGATCAACAGAGAGCATATATGCACATGCATGTATGTTCACATATGAGTATCCATACACATAGATATTTACACTAAGTACTGTGAACAAAATAATTTCCCTCATTTGTTTCTGGCTATAACATAAGGCTTAAAAAAAAAAAAAAAAAAAAAAAAAAAAAAAGTAGAGCTTTATAGAGGAAAACTAATAAATTTGACTCAGCTACAAAATACCTGAATGAAATTGGTCAGTCTCAGAAACTGGGTTATAGGAACACAACTCAAAGTTTTTCATTTAAATGCACCTTCTCAATAATTTCCCCTGTTCTCAAGCTTTTCTAAGGAAAAAAGCTTTACATTTTTCTTTTCACCACAATATGGCTTGCAGATTTCAAGTCAGTGGACTGATGGATTATGTGAGAAAAAGCATGAGAATACTAACAGTATGCTATCAAAATTACATTTTCATTTTTGTTATTAAATTTCATTTTAACAGTAGCTACACAGGATATATTATTTATTATTTTCATATTTGGTAGCTGAAATAGTCTCAGAGGAGTAGAGGTGACAGTTTTATTTCTTGGCTGACACTCAGCCCTCTTGGGAAGCAAATATATGCCTCACACTTATATTACACAAGTGATGAGGGACATGGCGCTCTATGATTCTTCATCTCTTTACTTTTATCAGTTTCTCTCCAGGGATGCCTTCATCTTGGATTGATCTGCTCATTGTTTTAGTACCCCCTCAACTTCTCTTCCTTGCAAACTCTTGGGGCTGTCAGCAAACTCCTCTTCCACGAGGATCTGCTATTCCCTGTCTGATAGGCTGCCTCTGATCCTCCTCAGTGTCAAGCAATCTACATTTCCTCTCTTGGTCTATGCCTCATTCTCTCCATCCCACAGCCTAGCTAATGCCAAAAAAAGTGGCATTATGGAGCTGGGGAAAATGCGTGAGGAGCTCCCTCCTGGAGAATAACACTCCCACAGAACACTGGGACCTCGCTGTGGATACGGGGAGAAGATCTTTAGGCTTCCTGTAGGAAACAGGTTAGCTCTTTAATGAAACATGACTACGAAAGAAAAGTTTAAGCCTTGCAAAAATACTTTGGCAGAAAGCTCATCCACTTAAACTGACAGGGTTTTCAAGTGCTGCCATCACAAATACAATTTATTAATACTCTTTTTTCTTTATACTGCTGTACAATGAGCTGTGTAGTGGATTTGTGTATCGATTGGTATGATAATAGCAAGCAGAAAAATTTGTTTTAGAAAGAACAACAGGATTTCTGAAGCATGCAGAAAATAGGTTCAAGGGAATTCTTAGCTGATCTGAACAAAAAATCTCAGCTGCTTCAAAAAAAGAATCTTCTGGATGTGGCTTGAGTGTTTGCTAATCCCATGAACAGGCAGTAAGCTGCAGTAAGTGAGGAATTCTGAAGAGGCTCAGCTGTGAGTGCACCTGTAATTCACAGGGATGTATACGAAGCACACGGATGTAACACAAAGTGCGTATGTACTCTCTGTGTCCTATGTGTACATAACAGATACAGCTGGAAGCTGTGAGCCAACTTCAGCCACCCCATCCGTAACTCTGTGAAAAGCATCACTGGAACTGAGGTTTTGTTAGTTCTGGTTACCCTGGTCAAAGCACAGAGATATAAGAGGGAGAACTGAAAATAAAACAACCCTCCCACCCTCAAATCGCACTCCTATATGGTGGGAAAAAACATGTACAAAGGTGGCTTTCACAAACCCTTTCGCCTGGTGGGCCAGGAGGACCATCATTGCCTGAAGTGCCCTGGAAAGGAAAGACAGTACGTTCAAGGATTCCCATTTATTTAAAGGAAACAGCCTGTAGCCAATCTATACAGTGTGCTCAGCAATTACCTTTGGACCTGGTTTGCCAGTGGGACCTCTGGGACCTCTTGAGCCTCTTGGACCCTGTCAATTTAACACAGATGGACTTGATGACACATACTGGATAATACAATCTAATAAAAGGAATTCTTCACAGTATAGTGGAGGCAATTTACACAGGGATGCTTCTAAATTGCAAATCAAAAGAACTTACTGTTGGTCCTCGCTGTCCTCTGGGGCCTGGTTTGCCATGCAATCCCTGGAAAGAAAAGTTCACAGAAATCATCTTAGCAGGCACTCTGTGAGATAAGGTTTTTTTTACTGGAGGCAGAGAGCAACTCCCTTAAGTTTAAATGTTATTTAACTATCTACTTTGCATTTCAATTTACAGAATCATGGTCCTTGATAAAATTGGTTATCTTTCTGAGCTCACTGGGACTTGTGGCTAAATGCACTAAATTTGCCTGAAAGCCAGATTCTGTCAGAGGCATTAGAACATTTTAAACTACAATAAAACAATATTGTTCGCACAAAACAAGCAGAGTCCCTCTGCGTAGTCTAAAGCACTTGGCATTGTGAACAGCCTTAAAAATAAAGTTCCCAGGTTCCTGTGGACAGCTCTACAGGTTAATAGAGACAAGAAAGGGCAAGCCTCTCTTCATTTATAAGAGAAATGGGCACTGTAATACCTACCAAAATTATGCACGCTTGACAGAGCTACAGAACTTGACAGAATACCAGTCCTTAATTTTTTGATTTAACATATCTCCTAATCATGCTCAATGTGATTTTTTTCTTTAGGCTCTGCACCGGAATTTCTGTGCTTTGTAGTGCAAAGAATCTTAAAATTCAAGAAAGTATTCTTCAGGTAGAGAAACGAACCTGATGGCTGGTACTTTCTAATATCTGAGGTAAACAAACCAGCAACCAAAAAATCATCAGAGATGTTTCAGCACAAAGGTTCCTTTTATTGGAAACCAACTAAATGCATTCACCTATTTTCTTGACAGGTTTTTTTTTTTTCTCTCTCTCTTATTCTTTTTTTTTCCTGTTGGTTTTATTTCACTTGTCATAATAAAATTTATGCATTGTTTCTGAAATGCTACTCATTCTGTGATCTTCTCAAGGACAGGGACTGTCTTTCTTAGTACCTGTATGTGTGGTAGAATAAAACACCATGATAACCCTCTAGGCAAGATTAACAATAATATCTGATTCTGATTACAAAACCTGCAGTTATGGGCTCATTGATGATCAGCATATTTCAGTGTACCAGCAGTCTGATGGTATTAATTACCTCGTTAATGCCCTAGCTGAACTTAAAGCTGTATGAAGGCCTGAAAACAGATCAATATATTAAGATTTTAATAATTTAAGCATCCTGTTTGATCCTATAATTTTGATTTTTTTCCCTATCTGTTGCCTTTATTAGCAGTTGCCTCATTTTTTCACAACACAGATGAAGTGAGCATTGCTTTGTTGCTTTGCCTGTACTTAACAACACATCTTTATCTTAGCTAAAATAATACAACAATTTAAAACGTACACAAGTGATGCAAATGCTACTGGATTTCATATATTTCATCTTAAAATAATGAATTTCTGCTTTAAGAATAATAACATATATTACCTGTTTGACTTGATGTTGCTATCAGCTCCAAATTCTGACTCATCTCTTAATTTCACCAACTTTTTAACATACCCTGCTATATTCAATTGAGTTTTAGAGACAACAGTACAGTGTCCTTCTTTCTAATCTATTTTTAATTGTTATAGTTTGAAGAACATGCTTAACACATTTCCCCTTGCCTGCTCCAAGCAAATAAAGCAGCAGAAGATGTAATTTTACATTTTTTTAATATATGTAATAGTACACATTCTTCATCTTCCCTGGAATATTTTGCCTTTCTGAAGCTAAGCCTAAAAAAAAAAAAAACAAAACCCTTGTGGCAAGTCAGAATATTAATTAAATACAAGTTGAATTTCCTTGAGGATAAATTGCATGGTAGCAGGATAATTCATGGGATACAGGAAAATAGTTCTTGCCAACTCACTCAGCTATACTGTCCAAAAAAACCCCCAAACCCTTCAGCAAAGGTGATTTTTATTCTCTTTTTCAAATTATATAATATGGCAGTATGTGCAGCAAGAGAGTGTCCAAGTTCTTGTACATTTAGATTAATACCTTAAAGAATTTCAAAGAGTGCCTCAGCATGTCCTGTTTTACATAAAGATAGAGGTGTATCTTGAATGTGGAAAGCCTGTTTCTAGCGTTCTTTAGATAGTAACTTCTATCCTTAGGTGTCAGTCTTTTCCCCAGCACTGAATTTTAGAAGTTAATTAAGTGTTATGCAAGAATGAATTATCATACCCTTGCACCTTTCTCTCCATTGGCACCTGGAAATCCTGGGAAACCAGTGGAGCCCTATGTAAGAAATCAATGCAAATGTCAGAGGATATCAAGAGCAAAACACTGGAGAGCCAACATTTAATAGACACATAAAGCACAACTCCATAGTCATATATACTGTACATGCCAAACTTGCACTGTGATAGCTGTAAATAAACTTACCATAATGCCTCATGTCCAGAAAGCATTAAAAAAAAAATCAATGCATAGAATGGACATTATTTGTCATCTTATTAGACAATAAAATATTCTTTATATCTGCACCTTTTTTAAAGTAGGAAAGTGATTACTAGTAACAGCCCACTAGAAATAATTGTATCATGATGAAGACAAACAAACAAAGCCTTGTTGTCTCACAGTAAGATAATTCTTTTAAAAAGTAATTCCAAACTATGGTAAGGATTTGCCACATGCTCTATTGACTTTACTGAGCTGTAAATTAATTACTTCAAGTTCTTTATTCACCGTAAACCAACCAACGGACAGTTTCATTTAACTGATCCATGCAACTCTTACATAAGCAGAATTTATGAGATTATCTGACTTGAAACTGCTCCCAAATCTACTCCTCCTCCTTTTTTCCTCCCCTTTCCTTCTGCTAACTGCCCAGTCCAGTGGGAACAGTATTATTTTCTTCTTTGCTTCTGGCATAGAGGTTCAGTGGGACAGCAGACTTTTCACCAACCAAGGTGTTAATTTTCCATAAGGAACTTGGGATCGAAGAGGCAATAACCATGATAAAATATACTTTAAACTGACTGGGGACAAAAATGAAGAGAGTGTTTGGTTTGGTTAGCCACTAAAATTTACTAGGCAGAGTCCCTGCTGTCACAATGCATCTGGGTCTGTGCAGCTTGCTGTTAGCATTTTAGTGGCAAACAAAGTGCATATAACAGAAACCTAAAATAGATTTTCCTGGTGCTCTTTGAAATGATTTTTTAATTTTTTTTTTTTTTTATCTTGTTCTTACTCCTGTTTTTCCTCCAATGACTCTTGTTTTACAAAATCATTCCAATTATCCAAAAAAGACTTAGGGGCAGTACAACTTCACTAACACAGATTCTAATGAAACCCCTATTGATAGACTGGTGGCAGAAAAGTAACATTTTTCTTCCTTCCCTTTTCTTTTATATTCCTTTTCCTTTCATTTCCTTTCTTACTTCTTAATTCTTCACTAGTTGTAACTTTATATAAGAATAAAACAAAAAAATTCTATCTGCGAAGCCCAAGCATGTCCTTTAAAATTAAAAGTCTGGAAAAAACCAGACCAAATGATGGGGCACTAGTAGTCATAACTTGGTTATAAATATTTTACACGTACAGTAGTTTATGCAGCTGCGCTAATCAAGAGGGGTGGATTTAAGAAAAAATGTGCACTGAAAATTATCAGAGAACGGCAGTACCCTAAAAACAATCCTTAGAAGAAACTTGATGAAAAGCAAGTATCAACAAAAAGAATGATGTTAATTTTCTTGACAATACTAAGACACAATTTCCCATTTGCTTGACATAGCTAATGTATTTTTCTGCTGCTTTTTTCTCACTCATGTTGATTTGAACCAGCCTGTGACTCAGTTTCCAAAGAAGTCTCTAGTGAGAAATTTAAGTGGGAAATTTAAGCAACAAATTAGAAGAGCAACAGCGAATACAGCTTGAGAACTATTTTCAATTTTAACATGATAAAAATTTAATGCAACAAAGTTCTTGATCGAGTTATGTTGAAAAAAGAATCAATCAACTTTTATGTGAAATGTTACATCACTTTTGTTCTCAGAACTGAATAATGCAATACTCTTATCTTAGACTTTTCAAAAGATAATTCTAAAGGAGAACAATAAGATTAAAGTCTCAGACCTTTTGAGTTAAAAAAACGAAGCCAAAACCCCTATGTCTTTCAAGGTGAATAGTTTTCATGAGTACTTTCCATAGATAATTTTAGTATTTTGCACTGGCGCAATGTTCAGTGAATAGGCATTCTTCAGATAGTCCATTCACTTGACTAAAAAGGGTCAAAGTATAGGGCAGAGTTAGAAAAACAATTTGCCAGTCAGGAAGTTGTATTTCATCCAAAATCCCCCATAATTTCAGATTTGGAAATAAAAATAAATCCAAACTAGAGCAGGATTGAGGATTTTACTGCAGGTTGATTGTTCTGATGTGTAGGAGTGGTAAGGGATTGTTTTTCTTGTGAAATTTACCTAGATGGGTATTCTTTGAGAGGGGCTGGAGCTACACTGTCTCCCGAATGTCTCTACACGGTGTCTGTAGAACTTTGTTTTTATTCCATCTTTTTTCTTTCTAATCTCAGAAAAGAGATCCTGAAATTAACATACCCATTTTCTAAAGATATTTTAGGATAAACTTGATAGAAATTTGTTTCATAAAAATGTTTTAATCCAGAAGCCCCTGTGTGATTTACTATTGCAATCCAAATATGTAAAATAGCTGAAGGATAGATATAGATACTTAAATTAACTAAGGATTGCGTTTTGCCATGTTTATATTAAAAGAAACTAAATGAAAACATGAGGAAAATTTTAAACTATATGTTTCAAAGAAATATGGCTTACTGCATGGAAGAAGCAGTAATGGCACAAATGGGATCCCTGTACCACACTGAAAATTCCCATCACTATCAGCATCCATTTAGTCAATATAGTGCCTATTCTCTTTCAAGAAGGTCAGCAATTCCTTCCTTTTCCAGTTTAGTGCATGCCAGTCTGATGCTGGCACAATACAACTCAGGAGCAGAGGCTAAAGGGTAGTACAGTAAGAAGAGGTGCTCCATAAAGAGCCTGACATACGGAATCCCACATTATTAAGGATTTTACTTCAGAATATGATTGTCAAGATAGAAAATGTGAAAAATGGCCCTTTCTTTGATGTCCACATCCTGATTCCCAAACACAGAAATGAAATAACTGCCACTGTGACCAGTGTCAAAACACTCAATATACAGCTCATTTACAGCTCACCTTTGGACCTTGTCTCCCTGGATATCCGGGCAGTCCAGGTACGCCAAGCTTACCCTGCAATGAGAAGGCAGTGTTAAATTTTACTGTGTCCCTCCTTTGTGGTTCAGCAAGCTTCTATACAAAATATTTTTTCTACAACTTAGAGGGATGATACTCCATGGAATATAATATTTAATCAATTTCTCATTTTTATAATTAATCACCAGTGGGCTTAGTGCCCCAAACTTAAACAAAAATCCCACTCCAGTGAATGAATCCAGAGAAACCAATACCTCAAAGGTTCTTTTCTTCCATAAAGTGTTGTGCAGCTCTGTGTGGTTGAGATCATTAAATAATAATTATTCCCTAAAAAATCAGGGTGCTAATAGGTTTAAATGAGAAGAAATTATTTTTAATTAATATTGTGTGACGACTGACTTTCAGGAATAGGCATTTGAAGAATCCATTCTTTTCCTGACTAGTTATAAACCGAGACTATGATAAATTACACCCCACTGATTATTTGCTGACAATGGATTTGTCAACAACAATTACCAACTTGCTATGTTCAGAAAAGACTGATCAGCACTGACATCAACCATTCCCAGAAAAGAAATACAGTACCCTACTCCATTGAGTTGGTCTCTTTAGACCTCTAGAGGATGAGGTTTGCCACTTTCAAAGGCAAGGGAAAGCAGTTTCAGACTTTGAAAGATGGGAACTCTGGGGAAGAATTTCTCTGCGTTCTAGAATATCAAGTTCTGGAGAAGATCTCAACGGAAAAGATGACTGTATAGTATCATATGGCACCCTGCAGTAACCATAGATAATGTAAAATAGGAAGGAGAGACTTGCACAGAGAAGGAGATTTTCCCAAAATTGTCTGTTGGTAAAAGATACAGTACATAAATAAATATGTTGAGTATTATCATATTCATGTAAGCACAAGTATCTGGTGAGACAATTAATCTCAATATTATTGAGAACAATTTTTACATTTAAGAAACTACTTATAATGCAGCCTGTCATTTGCCACCCTGAAACAAGCTGCATGCGTTGCAATGATTTAAATGTTCTGCAGCATGACAGCACATCAAACTCTTGCCAGATTCAGTAAAAGTTTTGTCCCGGATTTTTTGAGTCAGTATGCCCAGTTGCCTAGGTTGTGAGTATGAATACAGATTTTTTTTTTTATTATGAGCTCATTTCTGATATGTTCCTAGGGCTTTTTTGCACCCTACTTGATATTTCATTAACCAAGCAAATCCAGCTTTAGACCTACTTGGGAAATAGAGTTTTCTTACCATGGAATCAGATGAACACAGAGAATAAGAACTGCTGCAGTAATTTCATCACTTTCCTTACAAGAATAGTACATTTGCATTAAATACATCATAGGTATGACAAGGGAATAAGACATTTATATCTGCTCTTACAGACTTTCCAAATATTGCGGGAAGATCTAAAAATTCACAACGACTATTCCAGTTTTTGCACTAAAATAAATAGCACAGGACCAGCACCAAAGAATTCCCCTCTGACCCATTCCATCCTGGCCAAGTACCCATAGAATACCCACAGAAGATGTGTGGCTTCCCGTGGGCAAGAAAAGCTGTAAATATTTGTAGAAAAATGAAAACTGTGAGTCTAAAATTCTAAGGCCAGCTAACAGTGTTATCAACACCAACATTTTTTCCAAATATCTTCTGATATTTAGGGCTTCAGATTCTTGACTTGTATACTGGGAGAGACCCAAATATGTCATGGTGAAGAAGAAATGGTTGAAAACCTATATTCATAGTGAATAATTTGAGTAAGAACTAAAAATAATTGAAATTTGAATTTTAAAATTACAAACTATTAAAAAAGGGTGGGTTTTTTTTTTGTTTTTATTCGGTTTATGCACCCTCCTTCCTATTTTTTCCAAGACAAAACTAGAATTAAAGCTATAGTTCACCAAAAAAATTTAAAGGTAAATATTTTCATCAGCATCTTCTCACTTAAGTGATATACATTTACATGATTATAGCATATACATTTTTGAAGCATCATTTTTATGCTTTTTTATATTACCATACAACTCCAGTTATTTATATTGCCACTGCTGAAATCACCTTTCCTTTCTGACAGTACCCACACACATATTTCTCAGCCTCCTTTCCATCCTTTATACCAAACTCAAATGGTTTTTGTTGAAGGCAGGATTCTACAGAAATTTGTACCTCGCGCTTGATATCTCTGTTTTCACCATCCTTTTATCAGCCCTCCCTCTTAACAACCCCTTTCCCTTTTTTGCATTTTTATCCAGGAAATGTTTTCCATTTAAAAAATTTTCCAAGTCACCATTTGTTGTATATATGACTCATTTTTGTTGTAATATGACCCAATTCACTCTTCAGCAGCACATTTATCCTCCTTTGTGCTCAGCTATTTTATTTGCATTGTTCTCCACAGCTGGCACGCACAGTATGCAATCTGGGATAAGAATGGAATTGCCTTATGCACTGGTGGAGTACTACAATGACTCTTTGTATACTCACAAGATAAGAATTCCCAGCCCTTGATCAAATGGGAACTCTGGTGGTCTGCTGCAGCAGCATCACAAAAAGATTTTGCAGATCTGAAGGCTTGTTTTTCAGTGATGGAGATTATGGGTTCCATCTATGTTATGAGAACATGTTTATGTTGATTTCTGGCTACTGACCTTTTCCCCAGCCGGACCAGCAGCACCTGGGTCCCCAGAGGGACCTGCTCGACCTTTTGGACCTTCTGGGCCATCTTCTCCTCGTGGACCTGGCTGACCAATTTCTCCCTAAAATACAACAATGGCCTTCATGCATATATTGGAAAGATTACCTACAATTACTTGAAAATCAATTTCCAGTAAATCTAAACAGAGAATAGAATCACACAATAGTTTGGGTTGGAAGGAATCTTTAAAGGTCATCCAGGGTTCCTGCAGTGCACAGGGACATTTCCAAATAGATCAGGTTGCTGTAAGCCCTGGCCAGTTTCCTATGAGGAAAATACCACTACTTACGTTTGTTACATAAATGCATATATATATATAAAAATCACACAGTGAAGATCACTTTCAGAGTGTTGGAGCCTAGTTGTCTTGATTGAAGACAGATGCATTTGGAAACTGTATTATTATTTTTCCTTTTTGAGAAGGCATCCTAGTGGTGCATAGAAAGAAAATTGTCTTATCTAAGTACTTAGGTGGCTACCATCTTCACAGTTATTTATGTATACAGACTACAGATACAGGCAGGAGTCTCCCATGAAAAGCTTTTTTACAACCTCCACAACACTTCCTATGAAAGGAAGTAACTGCTCATTGGGCTACGTAAACAGCATTTTGGTAGAGATGTGCAAAATGCTGGGCTGGAATGGAAATCCTAGATAGATTTAGCCTAGATAGATAATTTGTCCTCAGGAAAATACTGGAGATCTTGGAAGCTGGAAAAGGAGATTCCCTAGGAAGAGGCTCAGTGAAAAGGTTATTCAAGACTGACACTCTCTTCCTCTTCATGATTGTGCCATTTTTGATTCACAAGAACCATATCTCTGGATCAGATTTGTTCATGCACAGGGAATAGAAATATTTTAAAATACTAGCCTTTTATTTTATTTCTGCTTTAAGTACTTCTGTTCACTTCAGTGATCCTTTCAAAACAGTAACATTTAAACTTTTAAGAATATTTGAGCTATGAATAAATGCTTACCCGGTCACCTTTAAGACCCATGTCACCTTTAAATCCTGGAAAACCATCTTCACCCTAAAAAAGGCAGAAATGCATGTAAAGACTTAGAGGAATATAGAGGAACCTTTTTTTTTTTTTTTTCCCTGCAAAAAAGTAAGAAAATAAATTAACAACAGATTAAAATTACCTGTGTAGATAAAGTGGGAACTTCTAACACCAGAAAATTGAATCTGGCGACTACTGCTTTGTAGAAAGTATATCGGTGCACTACACAAAACGAATTTTTAGTTTGAAAGTTCTTAATACCAGTTGTTCAAAAATCCATTTAAAGGCAGAAACAATGTCATTATTCTGTTTTAATATGAATTGTCTTGCAAAGTCCTTTCTTAAGTCCTGGTTTGGATTATCATCCTTTTTAATAGTCATCAATTCAATTAAATAAAAAAATTGGTGACAAATAAATCAGTGTTATTCTTTTGATAGCAGAACTTCCCTCTGAAGCAGTTTTTCTTTTAATCTAGCACCTTAATAGAATCATGAAAGGAATCAAAAGCTGACTGCTTGTAACATCTTAATAAATTGACACAAAATCCAAACAGAATGATGCTTTTAACTTAAAAGTAGTGATCACTGTACAGCAGTTTGATATCCAGCCCTACCTACTCTCATCAGCTGAAGGGACTGAAAGAAAGTAGAAACAAAATAAGCATTAAGACTGAACCCAAATAGAGTGGCAAAACAGGTGCCCATTATTGCTATTTCTAATAAAAAATGTTTATTTACTGCCTAGTGTGGGTAGGACTCAATGATCTTGAAGGTCTCTTCCAACCTAGTAATAATAAAAAAAGTCTAATTCTGTGTGACTCATCATAGAACTACTGTTCCAAAATTCAGGCAACAAAGAAGAGCTCTACACACAGAGCTCTACACATTTCATCTGGTGCTTAGTTGTAACATGGCAGCAAAGGTCTTTGTGATGAATAATAACATAGTAAAATGTTTTACTATGATGCTATTAGTTTTTTGTATGCTAAAGGAATACTTCTGACTTCAAATCTGAGTAATGTTTGGACTGTCAATAAAACCAGGAGGGAGTTCCACATTACTGAAGAAAAAAAAAAGCAAGAAAGCTTTGTATTTAATCCTCATGTTCCAAAAGAAGTTTGCTTCTTGCATTTCTGGGCCCACAGAAGCTTTATTTTCTCCCTGACCACCAAGTGAGATGGACTGCAGGGCTAAAGCCATTTTGAATTTGGAAATAGTCATTGAGTATGCAACAATACCCCTAGAAAGGGGGACAGAAGTAGATCTTCTAGAGGTAAACAACTCAAAATAGGCAAGGAGGCATGAAAAGTTAAAAAACCCCAAAAAACCCAACAAACCAAAACAACAACAACAACAACAAAACCCCAACCAATCAAAAATACCCAAACCAACCAAACAAGAAATCAAACAAGCAAATATAGTTTTTCAATAAAATGTGTTAATGTAAAAAAAAAAAAACCAAAAAAACCCCCAAAGAGGTGACACTAATTCATTGAAAAATTTACCAGAAACAGGCCTAAAAGCACTTTCCTTATGCTTTCTGTATGATGAATCAAAGCTTTATGTCATCATCTTATATTGCATAAATTAAAATTTTAAGGTGTCTTTTCTTAAAATCTAGAAAGAAATGAAAAAGGCAGTGTGAAGGATACATCAAAAAAGCTTCGTTTTCAAAGCTGCTCAGTTATGGCCAGTAATATGGGCAGAAATAATTACATGAGAACCCTCAGCAAGGACTGACCATGTGCCAACTACTGACCAAATGGCTGCCAAATGAACTGAAACTCTTCCGTTTTCACTGTGAGGCTCCAGCTATTGAGATCTACAAGGGGATGATTTTATTCTGTGTAGGAGGAGAGAGATAAATGCTCTATTTCCTCCTCTGCTGATAACAAAAAAATAAAAAAGCTGAAGAGTTCTAGTCACATTTACTGGTCAGTACACAGATAGGTCTCCTCTGATATCCCTGGACCATTCCAGATCTATGGGGGCTTCCCTAAACGATAAAGTAATTTATTTTGTTCCCTTGCAGTGCTTTCCCCTATGTAATGCGAGCTGAATAATTTCAGTCATAAAAGGCCTGTGAACACACCCCTAAAGTACTAAGAGAACAAATTATGAAATATCTTCGTGTGACTTTTGGAGGTATTCAGTAGAATTCACCCTCTTACTGCAACTGTGAGATCAATTTTAGGAACACAGAAGTACTGCAGATGTTGTGCTAATAAGCATTCATTCATATACATAGATATACATATATGAAATGTATTTATATACAAGTCTTGTATTTTGTCCAAGCATGACATCAACCATCCAATAAGGCACAAGAAAAACCTGGGGTTTTGAATAGTGCAGTCTCCATGGATGTTAAAAACACTCTTTTTCAGCTCAGATTTATTGAGCAACTCTAAAATGAGCATGCAGTCTTAAACTGTGGTTTAGGAAGGCTTGAAAAATGTACAGCAGCTCTTGGCACCTGAACCAAGTTCTGAATCAGAGCTGTTTGGCAAGGCTGAGTCTTCTGCTTTAGAAATATATAAAAATATCTCTATACCCATATATATATATATACACACACACACACATATACATATATATTAGCTAGCAGAGCCTCAAGTTTAGATTTGCCTGTGTGGCCAGCAGGTATGACTGATGGTGTCTGTTGTGTTTCTATTTGAGTGCAGAAAGAGGGTGACTTTAAACCAACACAGGCTGCAGTTTCAGCCACCACAGACCATCAGGAGTCAGCCCAGATCCCAGGGGTTGGTGTTTGCTCTAGGAAGAGCTCTGCACACAGAATTAATAGTATCAGGGGAAATAAGAGCATTCTTCACATGGATCTGACTGGGGGTGTCCGTCACTTTGGCAAAGCCAAAGATCTGGACAAAATACCTTGAGCCTAGAAGGCCCAAATGTACATTGCCCAATGTACATAAAAAATACAGATCCATCTTATGGCTCCAGCAAAACAGATTAAAAACAGTATTGTCACCACAAATCTCTCCGATGCACAAGCCTCTCCATATCCACTACAGTATCTACTAATAAGGGAGGGGATGTCTAACTCTCTGCTCAAGGCCACTTCAGGGAGAAGTTACCTAAACTGGTGCAAAGTGGATTGAAAGCCATTCTAATAAGTGAAGGTTTTATATTCCCTTTGTACCAGCATACAAAGTAAATATAAATAACCATGAAGGTCACTGATTTAGGCACTGGGCTCAGTATGTCTTCAGGGAAAGGCAAAAATAAATTCACTGCTGTGAACAGTGCAGTGAAGGAGGCAGCAGTGTAAAAAGGGAAAAGAAACAACTGCAGTCAGATTTACCTTTTCACCTTTGGATCCCTTGAGTCCACGTACACCATCAGCACCCTAAAGGAAGAGTATAAAGAATTAACCACAAGCATAAACTCAAAAGGTGCGAGAGGAGGAACTCAATAACTAAATCTTACCTTTACACCACGAGGACCTGGATATCCAATTGGACCCTGAGGACCTGGAGGCCCCTAAAATATATTGAAGCAAAGAGCCTTTGTTTGTACAGTTTTTTGTTAGCAAGCAGTTCTCTTCAGAATCTAACCCTTATTCTTTCGCTATCATGTATGAGACAGCAAAATAACACTGGGCTGCCTGCCACTAAGAAAAGTTAAGCCATTAGAAAGCACCAAGTCACTGTAAATTATTAATAGAATTGCGAACTTGGATTTAATTTGTATATTTGGGAAGCATCTATCCATAATATAAATTATCTGAAACAATGGTAACTGTAAAAAGGAACAAAAAAATCAGAAACAAACAAAAATATGCCAGTCAGAAACCAGCGGTGTTTTATTGGAAAAAATTTACAGGCTAAATATGATGATGACACAAGTCAAAAATAGGGACGAAAATAATGGGAAAAATAAAAATCATGGTCTTATTAAAAAAGAACAAAAAAAGTATCCCAAGTCTGGAAGCTAAAAGGCTCATGGTGCTATCAATACTGATTGGTGCCTGGATTCTTTTAGTTACATATTGCTGAATATTTGAAAGACGCTCAATTGGATCTGTGCAATCTGGCATAGACGGGAGGGCCTAAAGAAACTGAGTTCTGTGAAGGGTGGAAGCCAGGAAGCCTGGACACATGATACCTCTGTTGGAGGCTGAGCTGCCCTGCTGATCCTCCCATGTCCCAGACGGACAGGTAACAAAATCTTTTACTAATGGGGACATTGATAGGGTCTTTTTCCTCTGAGAAACTGAACTTTCTATCAAATTTGGCTGAAACTGATCAGTAAATTCAAAAGACACAAGAACTGGCAGAAGGCCACATGCCTGGACTTTCAAAACTTAAATGCCGTGTGTAAGCGTTAACGCGTCATGGTTTTTCTATTGTCTTCTTAAATAGTTCTTGTAAGCAACAAATGTGTCAGAAAGATGAAAAACTACTAGAAGTTTTGAAATCTATGTAAATAAATGGAAAAGTTTTAAAACTTACCAGTGCACCTTTATCTCCAGACTGTCCCTCTTTGCCAGGATGACCCTGTTTTAAGAGAAATGTATCTGATTTGAAAAGCAATAATTTTTAAGGAGTGACATTTCATTATTAAAACACAATTATTCAAACATTTGAATTTCAGCTCATTAATCACTCTTCTTCTGTATTAGAAAGACACACAAAATTTTGAGGAAAGGTTTTATTTCAATAACAATTTAATTTACGTAACAAGGGAAAAACTGGACAAAAGTTACATTCATGTCAATAGTTTCAGGGATATGCTGACCAGCCCTTCTGTTTAGCTGATTTTTCAGCAGTAAGAGGCTTTTAATGCAAGAGATTCTCACCTTTGATTTTGAAACAAGGGTGATTTATTTTGTAGCATGAAGACATTCCTAAAAATATTTTTAAAATTACAGAATTTATTGAAAGATTCAACAGAAGGCTGATTTAGTTTCAATGTTCTATGTCTTTGTTCTAAACTGCGACTTGCTTTTCAAACAAAATTAATTTATATCTTAGACTTGGCGCTATATCACTGATGTTAATACAACAGCACGCAAAACATTAGCCAATCCACTGTCTTCCCTTCTCACAAAATTTGCATTTAAATTGCAACACTGAAAGGCAATTTAATGAAACTAAAGATTAACAGATAATTGTGACTAGGCTGCAGGAGGGCACGGAGCTGTGAGGGGACAGAGCTGGGACACCGTTCCAGACTGACCAGGGGAATATTCCATACCATCTGATGTCATACTCAGTAATAAAAGCTCAGGGAAAGGAGGAGGCAGGACATTCACAACCAATTTCCCAGCAAGGGGCTGGCCATCTGCCTGCAGATTGGCAGCAGTGAATGAAGCCCTTATTTTACTTTGCTTGTGTGCATAGCTTTTTTTCCACTTTCTAAGCTGTTGTTATCTCAGCCCAGGAGTTTTCTTGCTTTTGCCCTTGTGATTCTGTCCCCTGCCCTGCTGTGGGAGGAGTGAGGCAGTGAGTAGGGGGGTGCTTGGCTGCTGACTGGGATCAACGCACCACAGCAGGGGTGTGTATCAGGTACAGACCTGTGCTGACACCTGATTATCTCTTACAGCATCTTCCCCCTGCTTTGAAGGTTTAACAAGATGCAGATGACAAATAATGCCTGTGTTTGGAAATGAACATTGTTTCCAGTTTACAGGAAAGGATAAGGGGAAACATTCAAATGTTTAGACAATGATTCAAGATGCAGGCACTCAGCTGGACTATCATTGCTCACTTAACTTTCTCCATTAAATTGGTACTTTGGCAGGTAAAAGGAGAGATTGTGAGACCCCTGGGAACAGTTCTGTATTTGCAATATATTTGCAGTGACCTTGTTAAACCTTGCTAAAAGTCAGGTTTAAGAAATGCAGATTTCACCTGAAAGAAAAACTGTAAGGGATAATTGCATGGGGAGGATAGACAAGGTCTCAGAAATAACATTGTCTAATGGCTCTTAGTGGTATAAAAAACCCCATGTTTTTGCTGCAAGAAAGCAAGTGTATGGGCATGACATTATGGCCAATGATTCAATTTAAGCTGAATGCCTAAGCCGTGCTGCTCAAGTGGCTACACTCTCTGTTCACATGAGCAATTGCAGCCTCAGAGTGAAGCTGAATTCCTTGGCAATCATGTTTGGCTTAGGTGTGTCCCAGTCTAGACAATGCAAGAAGCACCTCAAACATATAATATGGACCTGAGGCCAGGAAGCTGAGAAAGACATAGTCTGTTCCATGTTTCCTCAGAGAAAAGTGGTGAGCCTTTTTACAGGTGATTTGCTCTGCCAGACTGACAAGGTAGGATACAGTGGAATGGTGTCTGGCCCTTTGTGTGTTAGTAAGGTTATTTACGCATCCCTGAAGATGCTGCAGATGCATTTCATCATCTGGAACCACATTTTAAAAGCCCACAGATGTTTTTAGCAGCCGATTCTCTTAGTTTTAACAGCTCAAATGATATTGAGATTTTAGATGGATTTTATAATGCTGTTGCCAGCTAGGACTACCACTGCTTTTCCCCTCCATTTTTGTTTTTGTAACACAGGTATCCAGAAGTATTTACCCCTCAGTAAAAGTAGTTAAACATTCAAAGGATTAAATATTTCGTTACTTACAGGAGGCCCATCAGAACCGGGCAGGCCGGGAAGGCCAGGCTTGCCTTGCGGTCCCTAAATGCAGGAACAGACACACATCTTAAAAACAATAGCAAACATGCCCAACACACGTCACCCTAAGAGCTAAGGACATAAAATACAGTCACACCTAAATCCTTGACATGATATCAGGGATACACCAAAAATGAAACTAAAGCCAGAATGATGCTTTCATACCATAGGTGCAAGGCCAGTTCTTACAATCTTTAGCCTACAAAAATGATCCGTAACTTTCAATGAGATGCTCTCTGAGAACAGGCTTCAGGACTTACCCTATGAAAATGCACACACGTAACACAAGGTGGGGAAGAGCTCTCCAGTGTACAAAATTAAGTACTATTTAGAATTCCAGGAATAAAAGGATTCACCAATGAAAGTTATCAACAAGTTCAAGTGACAAAGAGTGCAGGGTACAGAACCCCAGGGCTCAGAGCTGAAAGTCCTTTGTGAAAGCCTAGGAAATGCTGATATCATGGAACTTGTCCATTTTGCTAGAAAAATACTTAAGCACACTGACAGGTAAAAAGTAGTAATTACTCCAAAAGAATAATGTACACAATGAAGAGGGAAAAAAATCAAACAGTGAATTGAGCAGGAATTCAGCAAAAATAAAATTAGCATAAAATTCAATGGTGACTTTTTAAATTAATAGAAGACAGGTTTCAAGCCACAAGAAAATGTGCAGATAAGTAAAAAGCCACCAAAGGACATTACAGTATGCTAATTACACCGAAGAGCTATGTCATAATATAATCCTTGAAAAAAGAACAGAATCAGACTTGAATAAGTAATACTTTGTCATAAAAAAGAGATTAAGAAAAATAATTTCTGCAGCTTGCTGTGAAATCAAGTAACGTACAAGTACAAATTGCATAATATTGCAGATGGGATTCTGAAGGTAATAACAAAAAATTAATCTAAAATAAAGGGAGGAAGTTATGCTTGTGAAAAAGTGAAAGGAAAGCCATTGGCTATTTATTGGTTATTCATTTACTTGATGATTTCAGGAAGATCTAATATTTAAATTTAGCTTACTATTCCATAAAAGATAGGAAAGCCCTCAAGCTCAGAAAGCAAGTGGCACAGAACTAACTGTGAAATAACAAAATAATGCTGTAACTTACTTTTTCACCAGGAGGCCCAATAGGACCTTGAGGACCAGGAAGCCCCTGTTAGAAAGAAACCAGTGTGAGAAACCAGGGAGAACAATGTACAAACATTCACCCTACTAAAGGTCCCTCATTAATCTGTTTAAACACACGGGCAAATATAAGTGACTTTTTTTTTTTTTTTTTTTTTTTTTTTTCACTTACGAGTTAGATCAGGAGTTTTGTGTGAGCCTTTTGCACAAGCCACTATTCTGGCAGTAGGTCTGTAACAAGATCCTATTCAGAACCCTCCTCCAGGTGTGGCCATTCCTGCTGCATTCCAGGAACACTGAATGAGTCATTTTTCTCCTGAATGAAAAATCCCTCTGAAAACTTACTTGAAAACTCTGCTCCCACTGCCCTCTGCACATTTGCAGCATTATTTACAAAATCCTTGAAGCTTTATCGGTTTTGCACATGAAAAGCTAACCTTTTAGTAATTTCCATCTCTTCAACATTTGCTGC
The DNA here is from genome assembly GCF_015227805.2 of Hirundo rustica. NCBI lineage: Eukaryota > Metazoa > Chordata > Aves > Passeriformes > Hirundinidae > Hirundo > Hirundo rustica. The sequence continues at coordinate 19,686,167 of NC_053458.1, forward strand.
ACATTACATATTATTTCTCGAGAGTTCTTTTACACTTACTTGTGGGCCTGGAATTCCTTGCTGACCAGGAGGTCCTGGCTCCCCTTGAGGACCCTACCATGCAAAAAAAAAGCAGGGCATTAGGTTTGCATTTCTGCACTACAGATCTTCATTGTCAGGACTAAAAGGAGTACAAACTCATCTTTGTTCCTCCCTCTTTAAAGTCTACCAGCAACTTTCTCTCCAGTATGAATTTTTTTCATGCTAATGAATATCTTGACCTTTTCTTTAACAGAGAATAACAGCCCACACATAGGACCTAAGCACTGGAGTCCATGGCGCTAAAGGAGTCTGAGAGAAAGCACGGTCAGGCCTTTTGGCTGGAAACTAAGAACAGAAGCCTGGTCTTTTCCATCTAAAATCATAACAAATGCAAATAGTTGACACAGAAGTTTAATTAAATGGAAGGGATGGCATAGTTGCAGGGATGAGAGAATGTGGAAAGCGTTCTTAGAATCTTTCTAATTCCCAGTTTACTTACTCACCATGTTTCCCTTTGGGCCTGAAGGTCCATCAATACCTGCAATGCCCTACAACAAACAGCAAAACAAGAGCACTTTTCAGCAGATTTCCTTTTTTCCTTCTGGGAACTGCAAATACTCGACAGCTCATACGTACAGGTTGTCCAGGGGGCCCAGGTGTTCCTCTGGGGCCCAGTAATCCCCGTGGACCCTGCAAGAGAACAAACCTGTATTGACACCTGCATGACTTTTTCTGGCCAGAGATGCCTGTGAGCAGGACAGGCCAAGGAATGGAATAAGGAGTAGGAAGGATGAAGGGAAGGCAGCATGGTTGTTTAGAAAGAAAGAAAGGAAGAAATGGAAAAAATCACTGATAACAGATTTTACTCAAGGGCACTGTATTTCTGAACAGGTTGTCAGTGGAAGGGCAAGTTTTGATTTAGACTCTTTATGGTCACTTCCGAGAAAGGTGGGAGATTAATATTTGTATTTCCTGGTGCAGAACGTTGGCACAGCATCTTCCACTAAAATTTCAGCTGTGTCTTGGTCTGAAGGTCTGACCTGAACAGTAACATACATATGTGCATTCCTTTCTTTTGAAAACCTGCTGGTGTGTCATACTCTATACTACTGTTCTAATACAAAATAGTGGTTATATCTGTAGCAGGGATCCAATAAGTAATTAAAGTTGCTAGTAATTTTATTACAATAAATACAAGATGTTCTGGAAATAAAAATTAGATTTTTTTGCTCTTATCCCCAAAATCTTTCACAAAAGACCAATGGGTATTCTCAAAAATAAAATGAACAAGATTTTGGCCTATAACATGATCTTTTGGTTCAATATTATGTGAATGAGTACTAGTTTTCATTATCGTGTCATCATTCATGTTCTGCTGCTAAAGCAGGCAGAACTGAGTCTCCAGTCTCCTCATGTATGATACACTCACAAATCACTGACACTGACTGCAGCGATGTCTTTGTGCTTTCTGAGTAGGCAGTAGCAGATCAGAAATTTAGGGTACGATTCCCCTTTCTGAGGCTTGACTTCTTGCCTGCAATGCAGAACTCTGTTCTGCAGTGATAGCACCTGCAGAATTCCAACTGACAGGAGTGGAAATTATGTATGTGAAGCAAGAGTAAAATACACAATGAAGCGCGGTAGTGTGAAAAAAGAGGAGAACCCAGGCCTTACTTTCTAATAAGTAGATATTTAGGTAACCCTTTCAAAGGAACAGGGGCTTGGCTGTATTCTGAGGTATCAAAGACGGCAGTGACTGTTTTACACAATTGGATGAGAAACAGCATTCGTGATTCTGGAAGTTGTATACACTTAGCTGGATTTATCCTTAATTCTAATCCTGTAAGTGGTGTTTCAACTCCAACAAAACTGTCCATTTGTTTGCTCTTCAGCTAGAAACAGTATTCTCTATATACAAACACATGAAATAATTTTTATACCTGCAATTCAGAACAGTTCAATAGAATGGAAAAATATCTGAATGTGACTTTTGTTTGCAACAGAAACAGAAGAATAAGAAAGAATTGCTTACAGCTTCACCTGGGAGACCTCTTGGTCCAACTTCCCCATCTTCTCCCTGGTTTTGTGCAAAAGGAAAACAAGCTTTAGAAAAAACCAAACATTTATTGAGACCTTATTCCCATTATATGAGGATTCACTGTAGATTTTTCCTGTGTGAACAGCAACTTACTCTTGATCCATCTTCACCAGGTAAGCCAGGGGGTCCCTGTGGGCCACGGTCTCCCTGAAGGATAAGGAAAGTCATTAAAATAACTGCTGGAAACTTTCTGCTGCTGGAAACAATAATGGATGGGAAGGGAATTGAAAACAAATATACTAACTGAAGTTTGATGTGTCAAAACATGTCTTGACACAGTGATACAAATCTGTAAGTTATAATACTCAGGAAAATCTTTCAGTACCTTAGTATAAGAACAGATGAGCATTTTTGAAACAATGAATAATTTGTGTTTGTAAAATTTCACTCCGTAACAAGAGTAGGACTTGGTGATGCTTGTGGGTCCCTTCCAATTCAGAATATTCTGTGATTTTCCATTTTCCTTTGTCTCATCACCACCTTCCCTCTCTCCTACACAATGTACTATTGCAGTAAAACAAGACGTGTATGTGGGGCAGAAGTTAAGACACCAGTTGCAGGGCCCAGGAATACACTGAGATTTACTAACCACCTTTCAGAACCACACACCCTGGCACCAGCTACTGAGAGCCTTGGGACTGGTTTGTCTGAGGCTTTGGAAGGCAGCCAGACTTCCACACTTCCCCTCAGAGGCTGGGACTTTTCAAGTCTATATATGCAGAACCTCAGTAGATTCTGGACCATACTTTTAGGATTTATTTTTCTTTCCCAGCTCCTGAAGAGAACTAGTGTGCTACAGAGCTCAAACACCACTGACTGACCTCCTTCTGGGCTGCTGGCTTTGAGACTGTGACTTCCTTCTGGCACTGGACAACACCCAAGTATTCATGCTGTTTGCCTTAATTTTATCAGTGTCTCCAAGGAGCCTGACCACTGCTGGGGATTCTGGTAGAGATATATATGGAGTCACTGTTCAGTGGCTCTGTTCTTTACACTTCCAAGCTTTCTTAGGGAATTTTAGGTAACCCTCACATACCCAGAGCACATCCCCCCATACCAGGGATGTTAGGATTTTATTCTACTGCCTTTCTGTCCTCCCCCAGCATGGAAGAGAAACTGGAATCTTATGAACTGCTCTCTAATACCTTCAGAATGAATTCATACAGCAATTAATGTATTTTGCTAGGTTCTACTTTACATTAACTGCAGGTAGAGAATGTGTTTTTCTACATGTTAGACAACACTTCTGAAAGATGACACAAGAGGCATGGTCTTTCCTCTGGCTTCCAATTAATATCCAGGTGAAGACTGACTTAGGCTTTCAAATACTGAGAACGTTCGTCCCCTTAAGAACTACCTTTCTCTTCTTGCAGTCACGTGGTACCTAGATACACATCAGGGGCATGCATTCATTTTCCTGGTATTGTATTCAGTAAGAACAAAACTTCCTATCATTATCAGCATTCTCAATTTTTCAGCTCTATTTCTTCCTTTCAAATGTTCTCTTAAAGCCTGAATTTCTTTTTCCTTGGATCTATTTTCAAAGCATAAAGTGTCTTGCTTTTATACTGAAGAAAAGTTGTGCATTTAGTAAATCTAAGTAAGAAAAGTTCAAAGTCACAGATAACAAGGTTAAAAGAAATGTGACATCATATGATGTCATCTACTCTACATTGGAAGTCCAAGAATCTCTTTCAGTAACTCCTGTCTGAAAACTTGTGGTTGACAGAGACAAACCTAAGAGAGACATTAAGAGAGAGAGACTTCTACTTTAAAGTTATGGGTTTTCAATGTTGATTCTTTTACAGCTGAAATATAACTTCAACAGAAGTATTTAACTTTTTTGCTGTGTTTATTATTGCAAGCCAAAGAGAACCGGGCATTTGCATTATATATTGTCACTGTCTAAGACTGCAAGAGCTATAACCATCTTATCTGGCTTTGAACTGAGCTGCTTTCACAAGGACAATAGTGCATACTTTTACAGAAGATTTCCACAGAAACACAAGAATCGAATGGTTTTTAAATAGGGGGATGAAAGAATATGGAAATAAATAAATATTTTCATTACTATTTTAAAATTTTAAAGCCAAACTTATTTTTCTATTTTTTGAGGTAGGGAGGGGAAGTGTGTATTAAATTTTTAATTTTGGGATGGAAATACAGAAAAAATAGAATATTTAGAAAAAAAAAAAATCTTTATGACTTGGAAGGTACCACAGTCAAGTCTAATATTCCAGGCTGCAAAGTCGACACACACTGCCTGATTCAGGCCAAATTTCTGCTCAGGCCTCTGAGTGCAGGCGGCAAGTGCTTAATGCTGAGCCCCCTCTGCTGTTGGCCAGCTGAGCACGCTGGGCTGCCATTATGGGATGCACTGACTGCTTTACACTCTACCTAAACAGGGATGATGAAAGAGGAGCAAAAAAAATTCTTGATGACAGCACAAGTTCTTTACCCACTGCATACAGAAGTCAAAAGAGTACCCTTTGATGCTATTAAAAAGAGCTACACTAGGTATCCAACACAGCCAAGCTTTTCTAGCAAGTACAACTGTGCTTACCCACTGAAGGGTGAGGGTAAGGTAAAAATTCCTTGGTCACTGTGCTTTAGCACATTTGGAAATGGTTTTGCTGACATTCCCATTCACTGTTTCTTTCATGGTGCACTGCACTTACCAGGACAACGGTAAAGGAAAGACACTCAGCAGGGTGCTAGCACCTACATTAGGGGTATAATCTGAAGCAGAAATCCCTTGCCATGATTATTTCTGCACTTTTTTGGGAAAGACGAAGTCTCATTCCATAGATTTGTAAGAAAAAAGGAACAAGTACTTCAATTATTTAAAATATTACTAAAATTTTTCCTAATTTATCTGACTTGATTGTGACCTTTCTTTAAGCTGCAGTTGTTGAAATAAGCCCCACTAAACAATTCAGTTAATAATTGAAATATTCATATCCATTTTTTGAGCAAGCTTTTAAGCAAGTTAAATTTGGCATGCTCCTGATACAGAAAGTTCATGCTAATTTCCTCTCCCTATTACTCTTTCCTTTAGAGAAAAGATTTAAAGCCCAACAGACAAATTCCTGAACTAAGAAAAATTAGAGCAAAACCTGCTCTAATTGAGGTTGAAGATGTGATCTAAATTCTGCAAATGTATTTAAACTATAAATGTATCTATTTTTGTCAACTGATTGATATTTCTCAAAAGTTTCATGAGGAATACATTGCCTGATAGTACAGCTACTACTTGTAGAGTGAAAAGCTGACATTCTGTTTTAACTTTCCCCTCAGTCCTTAGTGCCGTTCTTAATGAATAATGAATTATTTCTGGGACTCTATTAGTTTGGTGTTGTATAAATGTACGTATTTTTCTTCTTACCCGGTTACCTTTGTCACCAGGGAGGCCAGGAAGACCATCAAATCCTCTGTCACCCTAGGAAAGAAATCACAGCTTTAGTAAATGACTATTAAATTGTCTGAATAAATAGTGTCTTCCCCTCAAATTTAATTTCTACCCTTGGGTTGTATGTACTTTTGTTACTGAATGAAACACGTGGGGCTGAGCATATAGATCAGACTCACAAAATCTGCTTCTACTAATTGTAGCAATGAAAGACACCATAGCTTTTCACTGTGCTGTAGTTAACAGTCTTTATAAAAAGAATTTTCTCATTGAAATGAAAAGCTTGATTCCAGCTCCACTTTGCAGTTGCAAAACTAACTTTATTATTACTGATACTCTGTAACTAGAAGCTAACTCAGAGAGAGAGAACTCATGCCCCAACAATCAAGTTTCTTCAAAGTCAGACTACTATGAATTACCATTAATTACCATATTTTAAATGGATGATTCATTCTCAGCTCTTGCATCTGACCCAGCTCTCTGAAACCTCAGTATTTTCACTTTGGAGAAGAATTTTGGGTTGGCCTGCATGAAACTGTGGTACCTGCATAAAATCTGTCTAGCCTGTTCCAAGACTGAACTAAAGCCTCGGGTCTCGTTATTATTTACCTTTGCACCAGGTTCTCCTGGCATTCCTCTGGCACCATCAGCTCCAGGACGTCCCTGCAAAAACCCAAATGGGCAAACATTTGAAAATGCAATGGAATCAATTAATTTTTAAATGCATTTAAATAAAAGGTATTTACCCAAGCAGAACTGAGCTGTATGCTACCTACCCTTTTGCCAGCTTTTCCACTTGGACCGGGGGCACCTTGGACACCACGGGGACCCTGAATTTAAAGAGGGTAATACTTAGAATTCCATGAATGTCAGCAAAAAGCTAGTAAAAAACCTCACCTCAAGAACAAAGTAAGATTATTTTCTACACAAAGCTGCATTTTTTTCCCCTAGGAGACGGATTCTGGTTTTCAGATTCCAAATAGTTTTAAAAGCACATGGGCATCCAAACTGGCTTTAGCACTACGAATTTTAAGGCCAGTTTTCAGGAGATGGCACTATACATAGCATAAGTCATCCTTTTAATGTGTAAGTTCCTTACATTCCTTTTATGGCTTTAAAGATCTCAGTCCTGTAGTTTGAAAAACCTTCTTCCTCTCATACCAGAATTATTTTATTCTCATTATAACTATTTAGTGAAAACTAAAGAGTGCTTATTTCAGATATATACAAAAACATGAGTTGTGCTAGTAAAGAGCTCACGTTGTCTTAGCTTTACACAGTATGGGTTTAACTAGAGAGAGACTGAATTACCCTAGACTGAAAAAACATTTCATTTTCGAAACACATTTAACTTTCACTGACGACTGTATGAGCATAACTGTGGAAATTTTCTCACCCCGCATCCAAATGCATTTTCAGGTGAAAAAAAGCAATAGTAAGGACAAGCCATCCAAAAATATTGTGTAGGAAAAGAAAAAAAAATACATTAAAAATGTAAGTAAGCAAACTGAAAGACTGTACAACTGTTCAGAATGCTTTTTTTAAATTTTCTTGTTTAATTGTTTTATTTTTCTAATGCAAGTATCCATGTGCAGTTTTAAGGCAGGCACTTGGTAATGTATCAAATCCATGACACTATTTAAGATCTAGCAAAATCATTATTCTGGATACTTATTTTATGATTTCTTTCACAATCTCCTTATTGCTTTTGGGTTTAAACCGAACGATTTCCACGTGTCTCAGTACTCTTTGACATCACTGTGGCGAAGTTTATATAATAGGCTGAGAAGAAAAACATTCACTGATTTCTAAAGATTTATTCCTGCTCTGTCACATCTTCTCTGAAAATAGCCTGTTTAATTACCAACCAAATTCAATCTTGCTCATTTTATGACATCTGCTAAGTTCAGAGCCCAAGGTCATCCAGTTGCAGACTAACATATCATTATTGTACAGAGAAAAGAGCTTGAAGTGACAATATTACAACCGTTTTTCAATTGATGACACTCTACATATGATAATTGCTTTTTGTTATACAAAGTTTGTTACTTTCATATTTCAGAATGAATAACCAAACTATTGATTTTAACTACAGTTTTAGTATTGTTCAAGCTATTGAAGTTTTAAGATCAGTTTTGTAAGTATCATAAAGGATATTTTTCTTCAATTGCATGCAGGAAGCATATAATTGACTGTTTTTTTCTAATTGTTACGAATAAATTTTCTTAAAGATAAAACATGCTCAAACATAACAGGGAATATTAATGTACCTGGGGACCTGGCTCACCACTATCACCTTTAGCACCTGCTGCTCCAGGTCCACCCTTGATGAAAAAAAAGAAACATATATTGTTTAAGTATACAAAAGCCCCTTTAAACTAACAAGTTACTTTCTATTTCCATACATTAATTAAAAGGAGAAATAACAAACAATCCTCTATTGATCAGGAGGTGTGAACTCACCATTCGTATCTACAGATTTATTTACTTTGATTTATCATTGTCTGAACACTGGGCAGAAATATTTCTCTTACCAAAGAAAACTCCCACGGACTTGAATGCAAAATGTAACTCTTTGTTCTGTATTAGTATTTGAGAGCTAAGTATGAGCACAGTAAGAACATATGTAGTACAATCAGAAGTACATCCATTGTAGGGAATAAGACAGAGCTGAAAGCCACCTCTTTTTGCCTTTATTTCTGCGCTGTACAGAAAATAAGTCTCAGAGTTCAATCTAAAGATCACTGCAGTCAATGAAAAACACCCTGTATAATCCTGTAATGAACTTCAGTGATATTTTAATCAAGTCCTTTGTGCACTTGGCCCTGAAGAAGAGGAGAATCTATATAACCACATTTCTTTATTATTATGAAATGAAGATATAGATTTTAAGAGTAAACTTTAATCATGAACAGGCCAAAAACAGATATTCATTCATACTGTACATGAAATCAGGGGCAGAATTAGTGAAAGTAAGTTAGAGGTCTCACAAAACCAGACAAAATACACCAAAAAATCTTGGCATGCACGCATAGATTACAGTCTCAGGGAAAGAAGATACGGGAGTTTGTTACTCTGTGCAATTTTTCACATTTGAAAGTTGTGACCCAAAGTATGTATTTAATATGATATAAATGTTGCAGACCTTTCAAAACTGGTAATCCTTCTCCATTAACATGGGAAGGAAGAAGTAATCTAATGGCTTGGTTTAGTGTTGAGTCTCACATCCTGGAGTAGAAAGATCCCCACTGACCTTGCAGGTATTAATTCAAGTCTAAGCAAACTGAAAATCAGATCCCAAACTGGTACTGGCAGTGGAGAGAAGATTGGTTTTGGTAGGTGGTGACTCTCTCTTGGGGTTTCTCTGGTGTAAGCTCTGCTTTTAATTAAAATAATTGATTACACTTACTATCTGTAGGCAGACATTCATTTTTTATGCCATGTTAACTAAGCATGTGAACACCAGGCTGAACTAATGCTAGGCTGGGGCTTTGACACTATGTTTAAGATTTTTAGCAACTAATAGATTACTAATGTATCTTACTGGCTACTAATTAATTTAACAAAATAGAATTCATATAAAGAGTAAAAGCTCCAACTTTTTCAGTCTTAAAAGAATTTGGACAGAAAAAGAATTTACAGACCAAGAAACTTGCTCTTGGAACTGTAGGCAAAAAATGTTTCTAGATCAAAGAGTTGGATTTCTAGAGCCTCCTGGTGGTTTAGAAGCAAAACAACTATTAATATTATTAATTTGTTGAACTTTGCATACAAGAATTAATGAAGACATTTAAAACACAAAAGTGTGAGTATGAAGGCAGGGTATACCTCTGCTAAAGGTATCCAAACCACTGTCAGTATCATACCAGCCTTTGCAAAGTCCTCCTTGCTGGCAGCAGTTCCAGAGTTTTGTCTGTACAGACTGAATGTGATCCTGCAGGTATCTTGGACTAAATACATGTATGAGTGTATGAGTTTGTTATATAGACCAAATATATTTGACTCTTTTTAAGCATTGCATACCTATTTGTGATGAATCAGGAGTCTGTAAGCCAGATTCTCTGCTTGGTAGCTACTATTTACTTTGGAAGAATTACTCTAGAAAAGAATTGCTCGTGTATAGACCCACTCAAAAATATAAGTGTACACTCCATAAAAATGCTAAGATATTTTAATATCCACAGGGCCATTTCCAGATCGTTTGGTGCTAGCAGTTGAGTCAAATTCAGGACTGAAATAAAAAAGTAATTCTTCTAGAAATCTGTGGCTCTTAATTGTTAGTAGGAATGTGTCTTACAAACTCTTCAGGTTCAGCTTAAATATTGAGCAAAGGTGATTCTGCGAACTTTTGCTTTTGCTCTTTCTGTAGAGCTTCATATTTACTACAACAAATTTCATTAGTAATATTACATTGGCTGTAGAGGCATATTTATGTAAAGCTATTCACTACTTTTTTAAGTCCGGCAGTGTGCTCTGTCTGAACACCAGAAAACCTAGAATAAAAATTAATTTAGTATTGAGGTTACATTGCAGACCTTGAATAAGAATACAAATTATAACTTTAATGATACAATAGTAATTTCAAGTAAGTACAAAGTAAGTCCAAATACAGACGGGTAGGTAGGGCCAGAATGAGATCCATGGCTACATCACCATGTTCTTAAACCTGAGCCCCTGTTTTGTCTACTTACCACAGGACCTGGTCTGCCAGTGAGTCCCATAGGACCGGGTGGACCTCTCATAGCAATCTGAGAAGACAAACAACAGAACACCAGGTGTCAAGAAAAAGCTGCCAGACAGCATACATATTCTATACTAACAGAGTTGTAGAATGTTTCAGCAAATACCCCCCATCTTTGACTTCACATCCAGTCGGATATAAAACAAAACAAGTTTTGGCTCCTCGTGCTCACCCTAGCTTGCTGAAGAATAGCTTGTGCTTGAGCTTCCTGAGCGGAGATTGTCGGGCCCTTCTCACCATCTCCACCAAACCGGAACTGCAAGTACCAAAACAAGAAAAGGATTTAGAATTTACCACATCTAAATCATGCTTCTTATTTGTTTCAACAGGGCAAACTGCTTCAAAGTCACAAGGTCACAGTCTTTAGTTCATTCTACTAACTTCAGAAGATGGCTGCATGGAAACTACTAAATCCAACATGAGTATGAAGTCATGGGTGATTGTAACTGAAGTTTAAATGTAATCCCTTATGAGCAAATGTTTTCCTGATCTCATAGGATTTGGTTTCTTATTTAAAAAAGAGGCTAAAATAGACACATCTTGCCAGCAAGATGTCAATAAAAATATGTACCAAAATTAATTAATTCTTTGTACACTTGTAGCTACTCACATTAAAAATGTAATTTAATTTAAGGCAGACACAAATTTGAAAAACATTTGGTATCTCAAATAAAATGGTTTTGTGTAATTTTTGACAACTTCAGAATAAATTACAGAATACAATTTTAAATGCTCATTGCTGTGCTCCTGCACTGTTATTGCTAATGAAACTGCTGGCAAAAGCTTTGCAATGTTGCAGAAGTGCTAGCCTGCAACAAGAAGCACAGCTTTCCAAAGATATGGCATAGGTACACTGGATATCAGGGCCATGAATCTTGCACTGCCCACAACAGTTTGTCCAGTGTGCCTATGCCCAGAGTGGACACAGACCTTTTTCATCCATACACACACTTAGCAATAATTAATTCCAAGCACACAGTGCTTTTCGCACCCCAGCACAAGATACTTTAACAGCTTTGGGCTTGTTCCTCCACCTGCTAAAACAGATGGTGTTTTGCTTTGACTCCAGTGGGAGCAGAGCTGGCTATGTGCATATATTTCTATTCAAAGGATGCACTGACTCTTCAAAGAGGACACTGAAGTCTGATTTGAAGCATTTGGAATACTTAAAAATCTCCATTTCAATGAGACTTGAAAGCACACATGCCTGCTGGGAGTACAGGCCTTCTGTACAACAGCAAACTCCTTGTTTCAGGCATATAGTAGCAAAATATAGTTACTGTTAAAAATATAAGGTGGTTTTCACTTGTGTAGGTTCCAACCTGTCAGCCATGCAGGAGCTAAAGCATATGTTTTTTTGAGGAAAAAAAAGGCACCATATATACGAATTACAAACACACCATAAAAGAAATTCTGTATCATTCTTTCATTCCACAGACAAAATTAAATGAAACAAGAAAATACCTATATATTTCTTGAAAGACACTTCCAGTTTTTGTAGGCTGCTTACCGTGTAACCAAAACTTACCGGCAACATTAACATGGTACCTGGGGGACCAGCTAAACCATCAGCACCAGGAAGACCAGGGCGACCAGGTGGACCCTAAGAGAACAAAGACATGAGAGAAGAAAGGTGAGAACAAAAAGATTATAACGTAAGAGAAATCTTTTGGGTCATTTACATAAATTTACACTCATAGAGTGGCTTTGAAAAGACCTTAAAGATCTAGTTTCAACCTCCCTGTCATGGGTAGGGACACCTTTCACTAGACCAGGTAGCTCAAAGGCCCATCCAACCCTGCCTTCAACACTTCCAGGCATGGTGAACCTGTTACAGGGCCTCACCACTGTCAGCATAAGGAATTTCTTCCCAATATCTATTCTAAACCTGCTCTGTTTCCATTGAAAAACCTTCCCTTTTGTCCTATCACTATGGGCCCTTGTAAAAAAAAGGTCTCTCTCCACCTCTCTTGCAGCCTTCCTCCACAGCTCAGCCTGTAGTCACAGAAGAGGCGCACAAGAGTTGCAGAGGGGCAGAACCACCTCACGCGACTTGCTGCCCACGCTCCTTTCAGGCAGCCCGGATACGGTTGGCTGCAAGTGTATGTTACTGGGTCATGTCAAGCTTCTTGTCCACCAACACCCGCAAGTCCTTCTCTGCAGGGCTGCTCCCAATCCATTCTCCTCCAGCCTAATTGCTGCAATTATATATTTGTGTCGTGTCTGGTCTGTGACAGGCACATGACGTGCTCAGTCAAGAATTTCCTTATGATGAATTCAGTAAGCAGCCAGTTACAAAACTAAGCACTATCGGTAGTTCCATTACTAGGCGTTAAAATTCCTGTTTTATGAGTTCAAATTCTGGAATATTTAATTAATCTACAGGATAGAAATATGAAAGAAGCGTGGACACTGACTTACTAGCAAAGTAAAACATTGTTGGTATTTTAATATTATTTCATTATACAGTGATAGCCTCTTCCCAACATCTTGTATATATAAATACAGCATAGACATGCTGAATTCACTAGTAAACTATCATTCATAAAACACAGGAAAGTCTTTTAGTAGCTTATTTTCCTCAAATAAATATTTAGGCTGTTTTAAAATTGTTTTTGTGGTGGTGGTAGGAAAAGGCTTACGAGAACATGAAGACTAAAATATAGCTTAAATTTTAACTAATTTAATGACTTGATAGGTTTCTCAAGCCACGTATTATTTAATATGGCAAATAAATTCTTCCAAGACCATCTAAATATTATCCATCACTTTCAATATTCTCATGTGTTTTGATTCTGAAAGATTTTTTTTCCTCTATATTTGTACTGTAGCTGAGGCCATAATGATTTTTTAAAAATTCATTCAAATCAACATGAAATGTCTGTATCTGTTTCTTTAGTATATTTCAAAACACATCAAAGCAGAAAAATACAACCAAATCAGAACTTAAACTTCTTCCTGTATTTACAGCATATCTACTGCTAAGAAAAAGTTTGTCCAGATTCTCAGTTGATTTGTTTAGTTGAATGAATCAGCTTCAAATCCCTGAAGTTTCTAACCTCTGGATCTATTTCAGATCAGGATCTAACCCACCCTTGCAGCAATTAGTACAAGATGTCCCATGAATGCATGGGATAATCTGTTGACTTACCCTTTCACCAGGGTCACCTGGAGGACCAACGGGACCTTGTAGACCTGGGGGACCCGTAAGACCCTATAGAAAATGAATGACATAATTATGCTGAATGCTTGCAGACTTTTGAACTATTCTTTCTCGGAAAGTTACGGTGAACACATATTTGGATAAAGTCATTTATTAGACAGCATATTGTTTTTTCTTACAAAGATTTATAATCAATATTCAAAACTTAGATTTTCATGTGCCCTCAGCCTGTAGCCTGCTGTCACTGAAAATGTGAGATGACCCTTTTCTATAGAAAAAGTATTTCTAGACAGTATTTATATACCCTTCTAAAAGTGCAAAGTCTGAAATACATTTGGGAACTATAATATGACCAAAACTGTGTTAACTTGTGAATAGAAAAGTACAGTGGATAAATCAAATGCAATAAAGGAAATTGTGATTAATCTACTTACAGCAGGTCCTCTTGGTCCTGGTGGTCCCTCAATGAGCATGCCCTAGGGGTGGATGAAACACAACATTACATTTATTAGTTTGTAGAAAAACAGAAAATCTTTTCATCTGAACCACTTAAGTCTACATTTCTTAGAGTTTTGATAAACCTTTCCAGGAATCTTCTCTCTACAGTTACTAGAAAGAGAATCTGAATCATTGCATGGCACCAAAAGTGAGGAAGACTCCCTTGGCCTTGCTGAAACCTGTAGTGATGGCGTTACCTGTGCCTAAGCTAAAAGTTATCTGGGTAAATCTTTCTAAGATGTAGTTACTAGATGGCCTGAAGATCAGATCGATGATCTGCTTTCCTCTGTACAAGTTTCTCTTTTTCTTAAGGAACATGTGGTGAGTTCTTCATGTAACCGAAGGAGTAGCTGGAACAGGCCACTGTCAGAAATCACTTTTTACCATCCACATTACAGGGACTGTTTCAGAGATCATGGATAATGTGGATGCTGTCATCCCATCATGAAAAACAAGGTTTGATAACGATACATTAACAGGGAAGATAAGTTATATAGTGCTACTGAAAACCCCCCTGACATCTGTACTTACAGGTTCAATCACAGCTGGCTCTCCCTTTTGGCCTTTTTCTCCATAAGCCCCATGTCCTGTCACCTGGCCAATAAAAACAACCCCAAAAACAAAACTAAGTAGAAGGTCTAAGGAAGTGGTACAATAAAGAATTGCAGCAACCTGTAACTGAAAGCTAAAGCTGGAACTGGTCTGTACTATAAAAAATACATCACAGGTACAAACCATATAAATCACAAATACTTAATACATGAGAAATGGAAAATGCAAAAACTGGATGTGTGCTTTCTCCATTACTGGATATTGTCAATTTGTACTACTTGAGACCTGTATCCCATGAGTGTTTACCCCATTTTACATTAGAATTTTGAAATTAGAATATAAAACTTCTATGTGCAAGTCACAACATTGTTTCTTTTCTTATTTGTTTGGAAATATTCTTGGCAGTTGACAATAATCCTTCATGACTTTAAGAATTAAGCAGCCTAAAGTAAGATGGAAAGAAAGATCCCTTGGTTCAATGTGGACAGAACCTTTCAAGCTCCTAATTTCATTCATTAGACACCCACAACCTGTAAAGTAACCGGAGAAGGGTCTGTGATTTCATGGCATAAACGAGAAAGGAGATAAGTGGCACTGTGGACACTAAAGAATATTTCACGGATAACCGATGATGCCTCATCACTATCTGAATTAGCATCAGCTGCCAAATTCTTTGAGGACCAGCTCTGTGGGAATTTCTGGGTTCAAGATTAAGGTAACAGAAATACCCAAACCAGTATGTCAATAACACATACTAATGGAAGAAACAGATTCAAGTTCCAAACAAAGAAAAAGGAACTGAATTTTTTTTAAACCATGAGATAGTGTATTTTTCTTCAAAAGTACCTCTCTTGATTGCTAACATATCTACTAGAAATTAAGTTCTGACCAGTTTAAAATTTAAAATGCTTTTATTTTTTTATTTCAGAAGAAGTATTCAACATTTACTCTAAAATAGCTGGGGATTAGTAAGAATAGTAAGGATAATGTAACAGTATTTCTATATGAAATATTTTGGAATGGAAAAACAGAGATTTACAGACTGTACATTTTGCACTGACTAATAAAGGCACAGATCTCACTAGTAATGATGTTCACAAACCTATTGGTAGCTCATAAAAATCAAGTAGCAAGAGGTACAGAAAATCATGTTCTATTAGATTAACATAAATTACTTGTAAAAAAATGACATCAGGACTTCCATCTTTGGAAATATTTCCCCTTTCTGAAAGTTCCAAGACACTGAGTACTTTCCATCTTTTTTATCATAGGTAGAACTTCAGTTATTCTAAATACATTACATATCTCTGGTTCAGTACATGAGAACTGCAATAAAGCTTGCACAGACCAGAGCCTGTGTTCTAATCCAAGATCCCTAACTCCTTCAGCTTTGTATCAAGGCATTTTAAGTTGAAATTTACACCAGGGGATAGAGTCTACACCATCATTTGCTTAATGCAGGCACAAACAGTGCCTTATGGGCTCTTCGCTTCACAGATAATCTGACCTCTTCTGTGTCATTCTGCCACAGTGTCCCCATCTGGGGTAGAAGGAAAAGAGTACACTTGTATCACATTGCACAGATAAGGATCATTAAAAAATACAATGACCCCAACAGGGTTTAGAAAGGAGTGGTAAATGAAATACAGAAGGATGGGTTTCAAGGTTGGCAGAGAAAAGCATCCTCACAGTAGTTGCTGTTATTTCTTGGATCTTTTGTAAACTGAAGTTTTGTCTTTGTGAGGAGAAAATAAAGAAAAGACTGAGAAAATAGTGCAAACAAAATTCTCCTTTTCTACTATATTGAGGATCTTCCTAATTAAAAAATCCAAATGGGATTTTTTTCCTTCCAGTCTTAGCCATATTAGTTTTCTTTGCACATTCCACAGCTGGTAAACTGGTAAACAAGGTCTTGGCACAACTCAAGGAAAGTAAAAGCCTTGCTGTTTAGCCTATGATTAAGACAGAGGGAAAGAGAGCTATAAAACTCAGATTGAAGAGCATGATTCACAGGATCCATCATGTCATCCTATCTTTCTTTATATATACCAAGCTGTTAAATCACTTCTGCATGACCATAAACCTGCCACTGTTGACTAAGCTTATTTTCATGAAAGGGTTCAGAGGCCTTAACCTTCCCACTCATGAATTTTCTTCTTGGAAAGCAGCAAAAGCCATGGGATTCTAGACACCTATATGCACTTCTATTTCTTAAGGTAATCATATAAAAATATTAATTACAACACTTGTACCTGCATTAGAACTTATGTTTTTTCCAGCTTTAGCTCTAGTTTAGAAAGATTTTTATAACGGTTCCTTTTATAATCTATTATTTGAATTCCACCTCCTCTTTCCTTTCCCTCCCATCCTCCGCCCTCCCTTACTCCCTTCAGCAAATGAGACAAAAATTTTACATGATAAAAATAAAAGGTTCAAGATTACTAAAACAAGAGGATTGCCTTGATCCAAAAGCTATCAGAAATGGGAATATATCTAACATGTACAAGAAGTTCTGGATCAGGGTCTGTGCAGTTCTGAGACTGTGCAATTATAAAAGAATTTCTAAATTAGATTACTCTGCATTATGCCTCCAGTCAACTTACGGTTGTTTCTGTGATATCGGTCTCTGCAGGAACACCTGGACCAAACTCCTCATTAGTGGAATCAGTTGGTTTCTCTTCATATTCTTTATATTCATAAAAATCATATTCTCCTAAATCTCCATCTACCAGCAGATCAGATTCACTGAGGTCTACTCCTCTGCTTCCATATTCAGTTGCCTCAGTTTTTTTATCATAATCCTCTCCAGTTATGTATTCTTCAGCAAATACTTCTTCAACAGGATTTTGCTATTTGTATCAGTAGCAAAGATTTGGGAATAGGAGGAATATGTGGGTTATTGTTAGTAAAGCAATGTAAGCATACGCTCATCCACCATGATGACTTGTCAAAAGAAGAAAGAACAGTAGAACTACAGCATATTGTCTTTTAATTAGAGTCTGAAGGAATGGAAGCTCAGCCTTTCAGAGTAATTAAAAGATCTTTGTATAAGTAGTACAAAGAAGTAATGTTTTCATATGCTTTGGTTTTATTTCCAAAACCACTGAATTCAATATATCCAGTATTATGTGTACTGCTTGCGTAATGTTACTTTAGTGCCAAATATAGCTGAATTTCGCTGCTTGGTTTCACTCTTACAAGTATTCATTAATGGACATATGCAATGAGCAGTGAATAAGTTCAGATCTTTTTACAATAGCAATGTGGAGGAGGTGCAAGCATCACTTTAGTTAAGCCCAGTCTTTTTCATTATTTTCTTTCTATAAATACCAATGCTGAGCTAAACTTCTTTTCTCTTGTTAATGATTTTGAAGTTTATTTACCAGTTAAAGTCATGACTCATGTATATAATGGTAATTTATGTATTTTTTGTCTGAGTCAAAGTTACAAATCAGTACAAATCAGATTAATTTTAAGATTTCTGAAATCTAAGCTTTCATCTTAAAATACGTAAGTTGTCAAACCAAGCAAACAACATAAAAGCACTAAAGCAGTTTAAAAGAATGCTATATTTGAGATGTACAAAACCAGTTGTGAAATAAAGGGGGATTGCTTTATCCTATTATAGAGGTCTTTTGATAATTTTGCATACAGGATAGTTTTGAAAGAAATTGAAGTTCAGATATTGCCAATATAAAATGATCAGACAATATGAAGTAGTATGATCTTGAAAATATTCAGAAGCTAATCAACATCCAGTGTAAGTAAAAAATCTTGATCTAATAATGACATTGAAATATATTGCAATTAACATAGAAGGCCAGATTCTGATTTAACGCTTGCCTAATTCCATTAGTTACAGGAGTATGACTTCTAGCTTACAGCTGGAATAAACACCGAACAGAACCAATTCTAAGCCAAATTTTACCTTTATGAAGAAATGTTCTCGCCAAGGAGAGCATTTAGCACTTTAAATCTACCTCATTACAGCTCTACTATTGTACAGTCAGCTTAGAATTGCCCAGGAAACTGAATGATTTAGATATATCTATTGATCAACTTGTAAGAAGCAAACATGAGACTGAACACAAGAATGCTTTACAGCAAAATGAGTAAAACATACCATAGCTCACCTTCACCTTACACGATATATAGGAGGAAAACCATAGAAAAACAGGGACTCTTTTTCTCTTTTCAAGTATTCAGGAGAAAGGGGAGAGGGGGAGTTTTGTACATCTTTTAAGCAACAATCTTAATTTTGAAAGGAAAAGGTAAAAGAAAAATGTGAAAAATGTTTCTTAAAATCTGCCATCATTTTTCTAACACTAGTGCTAATTAATATGCAAACACATTAATCAACACTGGCTTAGGTGCAGTAATTTTAACAAAATAATGTTCAGACCTGTTATTTTTGCTTTCTAGAAATGCATTTTCCAACGTAAGTCAAAATAATTATTTTATCTTTTTTGACAGTTCAAATTATAATTTTTTTTTGACTAGAACAAGTGAAAATCAAGTAATTTGGTTCTGATAGCTGAAGAATTATGAAAAGGAAGCTATGGCTTCTGGCTCAACTTCCATATGCTGCAACGATGGAAGCCATTCTTTGTCTTGTGTTAGGCTCTTTTTATGCTGCACCTTAAAAATTACAGGAAATATTAGAGACTCCTCTTCCTATTAGATCAGGAAGACTATGTCTAATACCTAACCTAGTTTATGCTAGACATAGCTCCATTCACATCCACACTGAAAGTAGCAACACTACATTCCCACACAATATAGCACCGAATTATTTCCAGAATCACGAACTCTGCAGGCTGAAGATTCGGCAGATCTCTACAGAATTAGTGGGAGTTCTGCCCAAGAAAATAGTAGTTTCTGATACTGGCTGAGAAAGCATAAAATCACATTAAATGCTGGTAGAGTTTGTATCTTTTACATAGAAATCCATCCTTTTCAAATGCATTTGTACTTTTCTAATGACTGACACCTGGTGGGACAAGCATTTTCTTGAGAGACCTTATTACCTCATTTGCTTCGGTAGCTCTGGAGGGAGCTTCTGTCTGGGGCCCATAGTCACTTTCAGCTATGCTATAATCTTGAAAGCCGTCAATAACGTTGGCCTAGTATGAAAAAAAAAAAAAGTTATTAAAATAAATCATGTATGAAAAATTCAGGAGGTATTGCTGTTATTCTGGTTATGGTATTAGCCAGATGTATTCATCTAGTGGGGTTAGGTAATTTTTTTTTCTTATTATCAAAGATCTTCCAGTCTTGGTCTGGGAAAGATCTTGATTTTTTCTTGGCTACCTTTACCCCTAGTTTGTCTTTTGCTGCTGCTTGATAACTTTTCTTCTTCTTGAATGAATATTTTTCAGATTTTTTTGTGGTGGCCTTTTGAGGTTTGTCCTTTGAGCTAGCGGCCACTGTCCTCTTCTTCTTTTTGACCGTGGCTTTCTTTTTCTGCAAACGTTATGAAAGATGGAATGGAAAAACATAAATAAAATGAAAAGAAAACTGAGAAAGAGTGAATGAAAGAAGGATAACCAAATACGAGATGAATGCTGTCAGCCATGAGACGTTCCATCTCCAACTGAAAGCAAGGGTTACAGCTCCAAATAAAGATATGAGTGAGAGGAAAGCATTAAGCTCATATACAAAGACACAAATTGACAAACCATGTGGTAGGAGACAGCTGGACACCACACAACAAACAGATCAGATTCTGTTACCTCTGTTTGTGCTACTGTCTCTTCGAACAGTGGGAGTCCCTCTGTTACAGAATCAGTTTCTTTATAATCTGCATCCCCATACTCATAGTCATATTCGATAAAATCTTCTGGTGTGTACTACATTGCAAATGGAAAAATATCAAGCATTCCCATGTTAGTGGTAGAAAACTAGATCAGCAATACTGGAAAGCATCTTCACCTTTACTTAGGAATAATGTTTAACAAAATTAAGGCAGTATGAACAATTCAATTCATTTAGGGAAAAAAAACCCACAGCTTCTTATTTCTTTCAAAGCACAGCACAAAAGCAGTAAAAAAAGTAAGTAGTAATGCCAGGAAAAATATCTCTTTTATTGGACTGCAAAGAAGAATCAAGTATAATTTTGACTACTGGGAGCACCAACAGATATATATATATATATTAAATATATATATGGTGAAACCGTATATATATATTTAATCTTTAAATTTCAAATAGTACCTCTGTTACCTGTAATTTTTTAAGGTGACCAGAAGAGCAGAGATGTCAATATCTGACACGAATAACTATTTTCAGATACAGGAAAGAGGCCACAGCTCACAAGTAAACATGGCTATCTTCCTCCTGTTTGATGTCGAGTTTGAAAACCAAGGCAGCTCCATGGTATAAATTTCCTGAGCAAATGCCTCACTGCTGTAATTTCATTTCAGATTCAGCTTCTGTAAATTGCTCCATAGCTCTGTTTGTATAATTTTTATCGAATGAAGATTTGGCACACAAACTTTTACAAGAGAAAGCAGCTTTAGAATTGGCTTGTGCAGTGTTGCGAGCATGATCTAGGGAGCCAGGAACTCCTGAGCTGTACTCTTGGCTGTGCCAAGAAGATCCTGGTCTCCGCATTATCTGCACCAAGTACAACTCATCAGAACAGAGAAGAAAGGGCAGCTTTCCACTCCTACCATGCTTGAAGCTACAAGAACTGATTGGCCTGGGAAATTAAAGCAGACTCTTGGTTGCTACGAGTTCTCTTTATGTGCCTACGGAGCTAAAAGAAGGCAGAATCATGGCCAGAGTCTGGACAAGTGTTTGCTTTCCCTTTAGGAAGAAATATTCAAATGGGCCTCATGTGAACTTGTCCCTTCTGAAATCTCTCTCCTGTTAAAAGTCAGCATCATTGTCTGTAAAATGAAGACAATATCTGTTTGTTTCATTATGTTGATGAGAGAGAGAGAATTAGTACCTTACACTTCCAAATCAGTCTGAGGATTCATAGAAGTCACCATTATCAGAAAGAGATGGACACGTTAGAACAAATTACCAATTAAAATAGATCTCCATATTCCAAACTATATTCTGTCTACCATGTGACCAAAACATTGGTTTAACTCTGGCAATGTTTTTTGATAACTTTTTTTAACTTACGATTTTAATGCACAGAAATTGATTTCCTCAGTTAGCATAAGACTAATGCTGAAAAGCCCTTAATCACTTAAAAATCCTTTTACATGGTTTTCTATTACTCCACTACTGTGACTCCTCAGTCTTACTATGATCAACAGCTTTTCTTAAAAAGAAGACATATTTTTCTTCAGAAGGCAGATGTTTTTTGCTCAATTGTCCTTTGATAATTTCTACCCTTGCACATAGAAACTGATTAATCAGGAGATTTGATAAACATTTAAAAAGGATGTAACATACTTTTGGTACTTGTTCAATACTATATTGCACATTAATAAGAACACTTCAAACTACATTTGAAATAATGAAATACCATTTTAGGTGGAGAATATCCTTTATATCTGCCTCATATAACATAAGCAATGCTTTGATTTCATCAGTGGTATCTTTTCCATTACCAATAAAAGTTGATACTATTTATAGTCTTCAAAACCATGGTAAGTAATACGTGATTATTGTCTCCCTGTTCAGCGAATTAAGATTCAGTCCCAACCCCAGGGAAATCAATGAAACATGTTTGACCTATACCTGGTTGCTGAAGGGCCTCACGTGCAGCAATTATATATTTACAGGTCTGTTAAAGTATAAAAGCACGTTTTCTAGCTTGTGCAGTTCTGGAAATACAACTCGATACAACTTGTCTCTAAAGAAGGGTGCCACTGCCACCCAAAAAAGAAAATGCAACAACAAGTTTCTAAGAGACCACAAGCAGCCACAAAAAGGAAGTAAGGGAATAGCCACATAGATAAAACCCGACTTTTTGAAATAGTTACAGAATAGTATTGAAATTGCAGTATATATTTGGAAATTACAAAAATGTCTGCAAGTCATTTGCTTATCTTCTCTGAAACTAAGTTTATCCACAAGGCAAAAAACAGTATTCAGTATTCAGGAATACCTCTCTAAATTCAGTCATTCTACCCTAACAGTGGTAACAAATTCCATACTTTTAAATGCTTCCTCAGCCAAACAACATGAATCAAACACTGCTATGCAATTTTTACTGGAACCCAAGCAAAAGACATTACCTATGTTAAATAACATCCAATATCTTAAGAGGTAAGTGGAGCAACATTTTTGAGAGAACTACCATGTCGTTAGCCAGATTTAGGTTGAATATGCTGTTAAGAGTTTGTTTTAGTAACTTATAGACACATAGATTCCTCTTTAGTAAGGATTGTAAACCTATTCTGAAACTGGAAGCATTCATTCCAGCAGTCACTTTGACCAACTGTCAATTAAAATATACCTCTGTGTTGCTCAGTATTATAACTGTTTTGCAAATCTCAGCTTTTCTCAAGGTATGCTGAATGGCTGTACTGAATTGTGCCAACCACATGACCAATAAAATTGCAACAGTGGGTTTCACGTAGTTTTTCAGAGGCCATAAACTAAACAGAAATGTTGATTGGGGGGAAAAAAAAGGAAGGAAAAATATCTGTGCCAAATATGCTAGTATTAAAAAGGAAGTAGTGAATAAGCTGATATTTATGCTAAAAGGCCTAGTTCAAAAGTCAGAAACTTATGAATGAGAACTAGAAAACATACAAAAAAACCCAAGTATGTGGACAGATCTATTGCATCATGCATAATCATACAGAAAATACTTTTGGGTGTCGTGCTTCACTCATTTCTGTTAAAGAAAGTGAAACTTTCCTTATATGCAAAATTTGATCACAAATACAAGAGTATATTTTGGTTGCACTAATATGAAGGCACACGGAAAGAAATAATAAGGATGGATGAGAATTGGGGAATGACAATTTCCATGTTGGAGTCAGACTACTGCCAAGCATGTGAAGATCTTCCAGTTTGAGAGCACAGTATCAGAGGGGTATTATGAAAATTCTTGAACTTACAAGCCAGGACATGTGGCCACTTTGCCGAAATCATATTCAAGTAGTTTTGAAATCACAGTACTTTGTAGTCCCGCCAATACAAGGAGGACAAGTGAAAATATGTAGTAGCCTAAACATTCTACAAGATAAATTTAATTCTTAGTAATCTTTCCTTTCCCAAGGAAAGATTTTTTTTTCCTGGAAGACCAACAATCCTAATCTTTCAAAACAGTTGATGAACAGAAAATACGTTTTGTATTGAACTCCAGGGCTCCTGGTGCAAAGAGTTAAATATAGATGCAAAATCTCCCAGGTGCATTTCCTGAGGCACAATCTGTCCTGATGGAGGAACACATCTCTACACCCCTGGCTGATGCAAAGATGTACTTTAGAAATATGATTTACTCACAAAATGGTTTTACCAACTCAACTGTGATGAAGGTTGTTCCCCGTTTTTAACAGGAGACAACAGGACTAGAGAAGGACTAATCAGGTAAATGAAGACTAAATATACAAACACCAGGGACAGATTTAACGGCTATAGTCACCTGCTGTGAAGCTGGCAACTTGCACTTACCCTGCCATCAACAGTTAAGACTGGCTATGTGGCACATGCCCTTTCTTTTTCTGGAGCTACACAACCAAAAGGTCACCTTTATCAGATGATCAGAAAGAGGGGTAAGATCCACTCAGTTTGACCTCAACGAACCTTGAGAAAAGCTCCAATACATTTTGGATATGCAAAACCCAGGCCCTGCTTCACAGGCCCCCAGTTCACAGAAGCTGGTGAATTCACAGAAATCTATCATAGTTGCACTACTAATCAGGGAAAGATAATAAGACTCATGAATATATAGGAGAAAGGATCTAGAATTCCAAAATAAATATTAGGTTAAGCTCAATGAGGGATTTCAGCTAAGAGATGTCAGGTAACACATACTTCAGATGTGATGCAATTTTGCTCCTCTTGCTTTTCTATCTTCTCTAATAAGACCACCAATAATTACTAACCAGCCATTCCTGTAATGAATATTGCATATGACTATTTTCTTACAAATGAAAGGAAGAATGAAACCTGCTGCTTTTTGATGGGATAAAATGTTTCCATTATGACCTCATGGTTTCTTCACCGGAGCGATTATATTACACTACCAGATCATCATGCAATTCCAGTTTAAAGAGATGAACTGTTTTCTTCATCAGATGAATTTTAGAAGCAGAGGATCAGCAGCATGCAAGGCCTATTTGAACTGGGAAATAATTTAAATATTCTAAAGGAAACCTTACTTTGGAAACTGATTTTTCTGCTCTCCATACTCTGAAAATCTAACCTCCCATTCCAAAATGTAGATTTTAGTAAATTTTGATTTACATTTCCAAATTAAAATAATTAATAAACTAAACCCTAAACCAGAAAACAGTCATATGCTTGGTTTTTCCATTGCCTAAAGATTATGCTAAATCATGTGCAAGCTAAAGAGACAAAGACGATTTCAAAATATTCTAGGCTCACTCACACTTTAGAAATGCAATAAAATAAAGGATGCCAAGCAAAATGTGAGTTTTAAAAATCAGCTGCAGTAATATAAACAAATAAATAGAATATGCCAATCTTAGGGCAGAAGTAAAGTTAAAAGATTTATCAGATGGTCTCTTCTACCATATAGTCCTTATATTGCTCATAAAAGTGATACAAACAAGGAGATAAAAGGAGATTAGAACATTATCTTCAGTTTCAAGAGACAACCCATTTCAAATGGAGAATAAGACTCTTAAGGTTCTTTATTATATTACTCCCTTATATAAAAAATCTATATATCTGTGCAAAGAAAAAGAGAGCTAGGAAGATCACTATTTTTAATATCCACTAAATTAGCTAACTGCAGTTCTAAAGATAACAATAAAGATAAAACTAAACATAAAAATAATAATCTTTCTGCATTTTCCAGAAAACTAGTTTTTCTGATCAGTCAAACACACAAAAGACACTAAATTAACATGTTCTGGTAGGATGCTTGAAGCCTCCAAGTCAATATATTTGGGGGCCATTTACACTCTTAATTTGCCAATTCATTTCATTAAAGGAAAACATTTCACATCTCCAAATAATCCATTAGTTTGGGATAGATCCAAAATAAATGAAGCCTAGTTCCTTTAGGGAGGCATTTCTTCAGCAGAAATCAGACTGTGTATTCACTGTGTTACAGAATAATCTTCCAAGGGAAGAACTGAAAGCCTGATCGCTTGTTCCTTTGAAAACTAGACCAGATGATACTCCAGAAAATATACTGCCTAACATCAAGGATGATGAAGACTGGCTAGGTCTGTCACTGCTCCAATGTCTGTGAGCTGGCCAAGCATATGTGATTGAACTGGAAAGGAATTGAATACATTTCCATTTATAGTAAAAAGGGGTTTGAAAACAAGACAGAGGCCAGAATGTTCACAAGGTATTTATAAGAAAAGCAAAGGTGTGTATCTATTAGAAAAGCAATGTTGATAGTTTTAAAATATAATTTCAAACCTACATGGGATCCTTAAAACCAAGGCAGACATTCATTGTGAAAAAACCCAAAAGATTTCTGAACTTCTAGGTAACACCTTGTTGCGTAGTGCCAACTGCTGAGGTCATCACTCTGACCTTGACAAGCTACAGAGATTCATACCTGGCTAATCACAAGCAAGAACAAGGAAAACTGACGCACGCTTCAATTAAAACATGTCTTGAAGATGGAAATAAATGATAATAAATGAGTAAAGTGTTTGGATATTACTATTAATCTACTGCTCTCCTGTTTTCAGACTGAATGACACTTAGGTCTGATGAACAAATCCCAGAGGAGTAGAAACATTCTGTATAGGGAGGGTTCTGACATGCATCTGTCCCAACAGCTCAGCCCGAGCTGCTCACACAGAGCCCACAGTCCTGGCCAGCAGCCAAGGGCAACACACTCTGCAGAGCCTGAACACAAAAGGTAGCTAGAGGTTGCCCAGTTAAATAAATCTTGCTTAGGCATATAACACAGTCACTTGGGTCCAGAAAGGGACTGGCTGAATTGAAATGGAAATATAAAGACCCAATCAGGTCGAAAGCTTGTATCTTGAAATCCTCAGGTCACCCCTTGCAGGAAGAGAGAAGCGAGGATGCAGGAGTTGACCTTGCTGAGGGAGAAGAATGGCATGGGGGATCAGGACAGCACAGCTGGGTAAGCCTGCAGACAAGGGCTGAATTTAAGATAAGCCCTCCCTTTCTAGGCTCACAAGTTCTATGTCTATTCACAGCTTACTATTTTTGTGAATCCCACTGTGAGATGCTTGATGCTTCCTGAACTTTGTTTAAGGTAAACTTGGCATTTGATTCAGCCATGAAGAGATCCTGTAAGTAAAAAGTAGGCATCGAAATTCTCTCTGTTGGATCACTAAACTGCAGTTTGAATGAGATGCAAAAGCAAAAGAAACAAGAAACAGAAATCTCACTGCAGCACTTAAGGTATCATTAATAAAGACAATATGATTACAAATCAGCGCCCAGTAAATTTACATGTGAGAACACAGTAAAGGTCTTAAGGCCTTGAGAAAAACTCAAATTTTAAAAAACAAATATTTCATTCCTGATGTTGCAGTGATGTGACATGCACTCTCAGGCTCATTTAATGGAAACTCACACTAAATATTCCATAATTTTTATGATTTTATGGTTGGTAATTATTTTTAGTCTAGATGAAGTCTTAGACCCTTCCCATAACAAACATATAGACAATTCCACCAGCTGAACTGGAAAGAGGGCATAGGGTGGAAATAAATTCAGAAAAGGACTCATTTAAATCAGCCTATTGAAAGAAATGCCCCAAAACCTAAAATGCTGGATATATTGCCTAGAGCAATAAGGATTACATGCAGCTAAACAAAGTACTTATGCCCTTAAACCAGTATCTTTTTACCTAAATCCTTTTCTCTCAATGCTTCTTCAGTGGTCTAAAAATACTTTTCAGACTGAATGCCTTCCTAGGCTGTGAGCTTGCCAGGAGACTACAAAAGTGTGCAATTTCAAGAGAAATCCTATTCATCTTCCTAAATACAACTTCACAAATATAATTTTCTACTTTACAGATGAAAAGTCAATCAATTCCTTTGGGTTTTGTAATCAGTGCTGGCAACACACATTAATAGGCTCTGAAATCACATAATTTATCTCTAAGCCAAGTATCAGTTTCTTATTCTGGACTGCAATAATTCAAAAGCTCTGAGATATAAGGCCAAAAGGGACCATCAGACCACCATGGCTAACTCTTGCGTACTTGCAGACTTCAAAACTTTCTACAGTCACTCTGTAACTGAGTCAGTTAAAAGTATGAATAACGTTTCCCCAAACTTTCAGAAAGGTAGCTATCCTTGGCTGGAAGATATCTAGAGATTCACCATTTTAATAATTTGTTCTTTCTCTCCTAAAAATGTTAGAATATTTTGAGGCTAATGCCCAACAAATATTTTCAGCTTCAGCTGGTTTAATCCAGACTTTGAAGACACAATCCTGCCTAGACTTTTGCCCAGTTTTCTCCGTCCCTTCTTTCTACCACAAGAGTTTGTGTAAAAACATTGAAGATCAAACCATGAAACCAATCAAGCTGAACAATAATCTTTCCATGGTGGCTTTCAGCATGATTAGTGTCCCAGATGGGGACAATGTGCTGCAGATGAAAGGTTCTTCTGTTACCACATGCACGCAGACTGTTATTGCAGTGTACTGAGTTCATCATGTTTGCCCTGCAGTAATTTCTTTGGCTTGTATGTGCGTAACGTTGCCTTTAGTTGTGTTACCATCACTGTTTACTGCTCTGCAGTATCATTACTCTGACAAATTTTAATGCCATCCATTTTACACACATTTCTATATTTTTAGCACAATTACTAAGAAACTCTACTAAAAATTTAATTCAGTGACAGCTCATTGTTTATAGTAATTTTGGAAATAAGGCACCCAGAGTCAAATATCTTTGTTGGGTACTTTACCATACAATACTTTTTTTTTTTTTTTTAATTAAAATTTCATATGTTGAAAAGTCAGAAGCTTAGCAAAGGTCTAAGTCTATAAATTCTATTAGATATCACTAATCAAAGTTGTAATCTGCTCAAAATATGTACTCAAGCATTTTAAAAATCATTTTCCTTAGAGATTAACTGCAAATATATTTTTATCTTTTAACATCATATTTAGTTTTGCAATTACAGTTTACAAAAATCAGCACTTCTATAACTTCTTTCAGTACCTAAATAAAGCTTGTTTCATTTATTTCCTTAAAATAAACTATCTCTGTGATCTGACAGGATGCTTTTCAAAAGATAACAAAGTAGCCTGCCTCCACAAGCTTTCTTTTTACTATTTTGCAAACAATTCCATAATTCTATAAATTCAATCAATCTGGATTTATTCTACTGCATATTTTTCATATTGGTAGCACTGCTGATAGGATTATTTTAGATCACTACTACACATTAAAGAGTTCTATTGACTTCACTGGGAATATTTATAAAAAGTGACACATAAACTCATGGAGCACAACAAGGAAATCATGTCTTATGCCAGAAAGCTAAGCAAAATAATCCAATCACCAATCTCAGCAAAAAACCGAAATAAATAGAAACAGCAGTTCTCCATTTTATTAATCATTAAGTGCTTTTCAATTTCTTTTCAAATTAATTTTAAAATGTTACGCTACAAATTAAGATCTTTGATTTTACTTTTTTCTTCGTAGGTCCTCCCACAAGCTCTGTGTGTTGCCAAGAGGAAAAAATAGGCTTTGAAAAGCATATTATAAACCACTAAATCCAAGAACAACCAAATAGCAGCAAAACCCATGAAAGTTCCCAAATTTTCTTTGAAATTTAATTATGGAAAAAAACCAAAACAAAAACAACAAAAAAACCCCTCTTGCTATTTTTTTGTCTTTACATAAATTACCAGCAATATTCTTTCAATCTGTTCTGGTTTGGAATATGGAGATCCAGGTATGCAGGCACACAGACAGCAGGTCCTCTGGGATCCTCCTGAAAAGCCCAGACCCCACACACTGTAATGCAGCCTGAAGTCCTTTGCCTCTGTATAGGTGACTGGACACATCTTGAACTATACCTCAGATGGAATGGATGTGGGAGGAAGCCCCTCTGAAAGAAATTCTGCACCCTATGGGCCTTTGTCTCCTGCTGACATAATTTTCATGCAGAATAAATAGTAACAACAAATGAAATTACCATGTGTTTAGGAAAAGTTCACTCTCAAAACAGGCTCAAAGCAGACATCTAAGAACAATTCAGCCAGTTTTTAATGCTGATCTCTTGAGCAATCAGTAGTAATAACCAGTCAGATCACACATGGTGCATACTAGCTGTCCAGAGCCAAGGTCAGTTATGACTTGATACATTTTGGACAAGCTTTTAACTTTACACTGTCCAATGCAAGTACTTAGAATGTGTACAACAATACATAAAGTGCTCAGAGGTCTAATCTGAGGAACTATCTTGACCTGGGTGAATTACTCAGTTTGTGGCTGTGAGAACTGTCTACAGTGACTAATGGTTTCTCTAAATATCTTTCATGTTTCTGGGAAAAATTCCTACTCTGTTTTGTCCTTGTTGGTTTAGCTCCTATGGGTGGAACTGGCTGAAATACTTTCGTGTGCACATGCATTCATGCACGCAGATCATTAAAACATGGGGCACTTTTAACAGGAGAAGTTTACAATTGTGGGAAACTCCAAGCTCCTACATCTTCTAAATGTGGCATTTGTTGATATCCAGCATCAGTAAAATTACAGACCTACGCAGGAAGAATAAATATGCATGAGTAGACAAACTCATATTGCTAATTTTTTTTTAAATAATTACAGTCTAACTTCATTGAGAGTGCTGGTTGCTCAAATACCATTAGGGTGATAGGTTCCTTCAAATGCTTGACATAAATGAGTGGACAGCAAAAATGAATTCATTCCTGCAACCTGATTTCTTCACCTCTAGAACAATGCATGCCATTTAGCTGGAAGTGTTCCTTGGGTAACTTTTCTCCAGCACAACCACTAATGTGCAATAAATCCAGTAATACATGACTGATTACTCACCTCATCAACTCGAGGATCTTGAGCCTGAGCAGCATTGGGCACTGGGGAGTCACAGTCTGGGCTATAATGCTCACAATAGTCAAATGCAGCTCTGGGATCAGCTATAATCAGCAGCTGCTGGATCTCACCCTGCAGAAAAGCATATGCAGATTAAATAACAAAACCAAAGGTAGTCTACAGTTCATCAGGAGTACAGAGTTCGCATTCAGAAAGAAAACCAGGCATATAATACTTAGATATTTCCATCTGTGGTTATAAATAACATATCCACTAAATTTCTGGTGCTGTTATGGAAAACAACTATTGTCCACATGGCAAAACAATGCAAATTAATACCAAATGGACTAGGTGCAAAATTTTGGCTTAAAATCATGTCTGGTTTTGAAAGGAGAGAGTGGGAATGTGTAAGTCCCGATCTGTGATTTTCATGCTGTTTGTTTACTTCTTCACTGGGAATCAGTCTAAATTCCTAAGATTTAATTCAGGGCACTTCCTATTACCAGCATGCAGCTCAGCATGCAAGTGATCAACAGTATAATTCTGAGTTACCATCACATAGGCATTCCCAAGGACAATAAAATAAAAAAATAAAAATAAAATAAAATAGTCTGTACCAGAGACAGTTTATTTGAATAAAATATAATTAAGTGAGCACTGTATAAATACGCACTATAGAATGTGTTGGAAAAAATGTAAAATAAAAAATGCTGGTTTTGCTTCTGTTCCCATATATCATGCATAAAAACAACATCACAGAAAGAGACCCACTATTCTGGATAATAAAAATGGCTCTGCTGAGATCCCCTACAGAGAACTTGTATGTTTTTTTTCCACAGAAAGCTGTCTGGTATCCAGTGTGTTTCTTAACATAGTGGTACTCTTTAAGCAGCATTAGGTTAATTCCTGCCAACATTTCCACTATAAATTTTCTCATCCAGGAGCTTCTTATGCTCACATAAAAATAAGTTTGTTGGAAATTGGCACACGTTCTTGGTCAAAACCCATTAATTTTAATCTCTCACTATTTCCCCACAAGGGGGTGATTTTTAAGATTTATACACATCTAATATGATATTATTTTGGTTTTATCCAAAATAGGGGCAAATCAATACCTTTGTTAGGATACCTGTGCATGTTTTGTCTTTAAAGACAAGATATCATAGCTGATGAAAATCTACAGGTGGGAAAATTTGCAATTCTCTCAGTATTTCCAGAATCACTTTACATCTATTGTAACAGTAACCTTTAACAAATTAAGAAAACTGTAGAATATTTTAAACAGTAAATAATAATTGCAACATTCCTTCTTTTCAAATTGAAAAAACAGAGACATAAGCAAAATTTCCTCAAACTGAAAAGAAAATAAGTCAAACAATAATCTGCAATTTTACTAGTTCTACAACTTTTTTATTAAATTTTCAGTCATAAAGTAGGAAATCGTTTCATAGCACATAATGGCTATATGTTACAAGCCTGCTTTTTACAGTACTCTAAGCCCACTTCACTTCTATAGACTCATATGTGTCTCAATTAATTTAGATTTAGAATATTTTTTCTAAGCTTCCATAAATACTCAAATGCAGCAATTTGTTTCTCTGTCAGCAGTTCTGGACTGTCTCCTTTATTCTCCCTAATTCACTAATGCTTCCTGATTTGGACATCTTACAAAACCTACTACACACAGAGAAAAACTCCCCCTTTGATTTCCTCCATGACTCCCTCAAGAGCTGGAGTTCTTTGAGAGGTTTAATACGGTCACTGTCAGCCTGGGCTATGCACCCTCCACCTCCAGCAAAGTGTTTCCAAAGTGCTCTGCCCTTTCTCTTTCACCAACCACATTAAATCCAAGTGAGGCAGAGGAAAAAATGAGAGAGAATAGGCAGCTGTAAGACAGAAAAGGTAAGTGACCTTTTTGAGGAGCCGAGAGGTGGATGTGTAGAACCTCTGTCCTCACCCTGCTGAGCTCAAGTCATGGTCTTGCTCTTTGGCCCTGAGCATTCCTGGCTGTCTGAGGTGCCTGGACAGATCCCCGTGTCTGCGGAGTGCCAGCCAGCGGGAGCCGTGCCCAAACGGCTCCTGAAACTACTGTTTAGTTGGAGAGCCTACGAGAACACAGGTCCAGGAATACAGCCAGTACTCCGGAGCTTTGTGCTGCTCTTGAATGCCATGGAATTTTGGCACTGAGTTCTGTTGGATTGTGTGTTTGCAAGAAGCACTCAGTATGCTGTTACCACTTGGCGTAAATGCTCCTAAATTGGTTAAAGCTGTTCCTGATCCATTGACTGTATTTCCCAGCCCTGCCTGTCTGCCTGTCATGGCTCCACATAGATGGAGGCCCTCAAAAATCCTGCACAGAATACAAAAATTTTTATAGAATACATAAATTGCTACTGGCTATTCATGTGCGAGAAGTTTACTGAAGAACTAATAGATTTTGCATTTGGAATCCCGAATGTTAATTTCCCTCTTTTTCCTTCAAGATGCACTATAAAAGTATTTCCTGTAAATTATTAATTTTCCTTTTCTATTTTTTGTTTCAATTTTCTCTCCTTGCTAATTAAATTGTTTCTCTGAGTACTTTGTTCTGTGAAGTATTGGCTGTAGTGTAAGAATAGTCCAAGAGCTTTCCTTTCCGATCAGGTCATTCATATCAGCTCATGAAGTTCCAAACGCATTACTGCAGATTTCATTATTGTGATTTAGTTACCATTCTAAGGTATTTGTTGGAAAATCTACACTCTTTCTCTTTGAAAATTTTTCACAGAATTGCTTCACTCTTTACAAACACATTCTTTGGCTTTAACTGCTTGACTTTGTGAGACCAAAATAGAGTTTTACAAATTTCCTAGCAAATAAACTGCAAATAATCTGGTCATATTTCATGACCTGGAGTTATAAATGAGGCATGTAAAGATCTACCAGCACAAGTCCTGAGAACTCTGAATTATGGGTTATTAAGAATTCCAATAGTTGACCTGTAAAAAATTCATATGTGGTATGTAATCATATATGCATATGTCATATTTTTCTTATATGAAAATTTCAGGAAAAAATGAATTTTCATGGGATAGCCGATGAAAGCAAGAGAGAGAGAGCAAAAATGGAGGAGGAGAAAGAAAAATATACTAAAATGTACAAATACACTTGAGCATCCTTAAAGTACTCCGAAAAGTATTTTAGAGAAAAAAAAAAAAAGAAGTACAAAAGGCTACTGTCTATAGACTAGTTCTTCCTTCTCTATGAAAATCTCATGACCCCATCTGTTGGCAAAGACTGCTCAGGCAATTTCAAAGTTGATATCTAGCATGTTACAGAAGTAAAGCCGTTCGTGTCCCTGCTGAGCCAGTTGTCCAGCATGCTTTGGTGCCAGAGGTAAGTGGGACGGCAGCAGAAGGCAGAGGACATGGGCTGAGCTATCAGGCAGACATACACAGCCACTTTCCATATTAATCCTTGTAAAAAAGCGCATGCTTAACTTGCCCCAAAAAGCTCTAAAACCCTAGTTTGCCTTTGAGAATCATAACCTAGTGCCTTCTAACAATTTTTATATCCTGGATAATATATAAAACAATGTATTCCAAACAGTGGTTTGTTACATATTTAATATAACTTGCTAATTAGGGATAAGAAAGATGAGAGCTATATCTCAGTCACTTAGAGGTAGTGGAGAACATCCAGCAAGATTTTCTATCTAGTATTAACCATACAAGTACTTTGGAAGTAAAGTGGACCAATTTTAAACCTTAATATTTAGTTTGGATCCTAAATTCTTTTATAGAAAAAGGCACTTAGTTGTTTTCAAAGCCAACATATAACCCACAAAGGCAAAGCACAGTTTCATTGTAAAATATTTCACATATTCATTGCAATATGGAGTAAAAATAGTTCAGGGACATATGCATAATTAAAATCAGAGACTTCTGAATCAGCCTCATGTTTATATGATAAGAGCTGCCTGAGAATCATAAAATATCTTTTGAATAAATAAAATATCTAATTGTATCACACAATTTTCCTTGTGCGAAAACATGGTACAGAAGGATTCCTTCTAAGAGGTACTCCACCAAATAAGTTATTCTTTGCAGAATCCTCCAAGAATACTCAAAGATTTGTTTTGATTGAGGAGCTATTCACTTCTTCGTTGCATGCCAGAGCAAATGTGGAGAACCAGGCTAGAGAGCTAGGAGAATATGCTCAAACCAGTAGAACTCCTGCCTGCTGGAGCAACTGCACACACATTCACCCACATCAGCTACAAGGAACAGCCCAGGTAAGAATGAGAATGTGTGCTGAATTCGCTCATTGAAAATTCCTCTGTGAATCTCATTCCACAGTGACACCTTGAAATAAGAATATTTATGTGTACATACTCTTCAGGACCTGCCAAAAAACTCAAAGCAGTAATGCACAAGGTGGGGCATCTGCACTGGAAAAATAGCTTTGATATGAAAACAGTGTAACACTAGAAAAATGCAGCATTGAATTACAAAGGAATTGGAGACCAAAGTTGCAGGAAAGCAGTAAACTAACAAGTTCTCTTTCCAATTTTGGCTACGTCTTCATGTGATTATTGCTTTAGTTAGCGTCATGGTAATTGCCACATGTGATTCCAAATTTTTGGAGCTTTCCTTAGATTTCACAGCAGAAATAGGAACAAAGAAAATTTCCAGCTAGATATGGTGTCAGATTTTCTCAATGATGTAAATCATCAAGGGCCTGACTAGCAAGGTATTAATTATTTTATTGTTATATCCATAAATGCTAATGGCTGCTTATTACCTTAATTGACTTAATAAAAAGTTTTAGATATTACCTGTCTTCTTGAAAAATTCTCTTTTCCTTCTAACCAGGTAATCGTACTAATGCTTTCTAAATTAAACATGGTGCATTAGAGAATTACAGTGATAAAGTAGTCCATTTATAGTCTATTTATTATCTAAAAGTTCCTACCTTTGAAAAAAGACACCTCTACTATCAACAGCCACATTGTTAAAAAGGCAAAAGTATGAATTCATAGAAGGCTGTAAGGGCACTGTATGAATGAATCAGTGCAGAAATTAACGTTTTCTTCTAGTATGTAAAATTTTAATGGTCTAGTTGTTCTCTAGTTCTACAAGAAACTCCAAGAGTTTAGAGGCAGATTTTTAGGATACCTCTTTTCCAAGAATCTGAATAAAACAATAACCCTGCGAGGTGAAAGTTATTTTTTTCAGGGAATGGCAGGTAAGCATTATTTTAGAAGCTCTGCAGGGAAAAAAAACAAAAACCACACAAACACCTCCTCCCGCCCCCTGCCCCCAGCAATGACTAGTTTATATATTGGAGGTCCAAAAATACTTTCTACAACTTTGTGTGAGGGTTGGAATTCGAAAAATACATCTTCCTGATTCACACTGGATAAAATTAGTACCTCTTATGTGCTTATAAGGATAATTAGATTTTAAACATGTTTACAGAAACAGTGATAAAAGCAGAAAAAGCAGTGCTAGGCACTAAAGCAACTGAGAAGAACAAAATCAGTATCTTTCATTTTAATAATATGGCTAAAGCCTAAAAATTACAAAGTGAATTTTTCAGTAGATCAGCAGAAATCAGCAAAAATACCCTAACTTGGGTATTTGTGCCATCTTTCTCTAATTAGTTATGTGACAGTACAGCTATAGACTCCAAAGAACAAAAGTTTAGACAGCATGGATATTATTGCTATAGAATTTTGAAAAACCTGCTGCAGAATTCATTTAATCTTGCTGCAAAGATTTGAGGGATTGAGGAATTCCAGGAGTTTTTAATATAATATTCCATAACCCAGGCCCATTGCATAATATAGCTGGAGAAAGAGCCTGCCAGACTGAAGCACTGTAAAAGCAATAAATTGTGAAAGTAGAATACTGTACAAGTCAAAGTTTCCACAGAAATCAATGTCTTCTTGATTCTTTGAACACCATGCTTATAGAAGGATAAATTCAGCTTGGTTAAGAAATAGGTTGATATGCCAATTACAATTTTTGACCTTCAAAACATAGCTGTTCACAAAGTCAACTCAGCAATTCTTGGCTGAGAGATTAGATTTTACTACAATGCCTGTGCTATAGCAAGTGTACATAGACACAGGCACGCACGTGTGCCCATGGATATCCTATTTTCTAGATAAAAGATCTACAAATCTCTCACATTTCCATTTATCTTTGAAATCTTATTTACATCTGCTGTTTAAAAGTGAAATTTATTAGACATAATAATAAATAAGGTGATAATAAGTCCTATCTGTTAAATCTTTTGAAGCTGATGCAGCATGCAGCATTCTTTGGTCCCAGGTTGTTAATTTTAAATGTAATTACAAACAGTTTAGTTAAATGACCATCCCTTTGTTTCTTGGGAACTTTCCTTGAAAGTGAACTTGAATTCCAACGAATTATCAGAACTTTGCCTTCTTCTCTCCCCCTGCTGCTTCCAAAAATAAGAAAGGGAAACTGGATTTACCTTTGTTCATTGAACATAAATTTGCAAATACTATAAAAAAATAATAAACACCAGATCACCATTCTTTGAGATAAAAAAAAGAATAAAGCAAAAAACCCCAAGCCAAATAGAAAGCTTCTTTTGTTAGGTGCTTCTGAAACGAAAAAAAATTGTCAGCTTTGCTTTTTTTTTGGTGTTGGTTTTCTTTTCATTTCTCAGTGCTCAAGTAGGGCACTTTCTCCGTGTTGATATCTAAAAGGCTGATTCTATGTATTTTTGCCTGGAGCATTAAACATTTCTCTTTAGTCTGACAGAGAGTTGGTGGGTCAGCAGCAGTTATGACATTCCCACTACTACAGTGGGAATAATTTTGGCAGTGCCTCCATGAGCTGGTGGTGCAGCTCCACAGGGCAGTGGGAAGCAGAGGATACTGAGGACATCTCTCAGAGGATCCTGAGGACATCTCTTTCACACTCCATGTTGGAGGGGCACTTTAGGCTGGCTGCTCTGTTCTCCTTCAGCTGCACAGCAAATCTGAGCAGTCAGTAAAGTTCTACTCATGCTGTTCCAGCCTGCACTTGCACTTGGGGTTTCCCATGCTCACAGATATGTGAGGGACATGTCCCCAGTGCAGGCTAACCCACATTGCTGCCAGGGCACTCAGTCTATCTCCAGCTGCTCACTCAGCTAGCTATTCCTAGTCCTTTAAATAGGAATCCCATGCAGTACACAAATGATTTATTGCTTTTTTTTAAATGAGAACATATTAATACCTAGTATCTAAATCTATACCCTTTATTAACAAGTATTACTGCAAAGATTTAATCCATAAACTCTGTGCTGTTAAAGCTTTCATTGGCTTTCAATGAGACTCTTATACATCAGGTTTTGTCTTGTTATAATAATTCACAGCAAAGTGCCTAAAAATTATGGTATTGGTCTGCTGTGTAGAGTTTTGAAGGAAAAAAAAGGTGTCTATAGGGAAATATCTGCATAGACTCCATTAGGTATTAAGTTATTATGAAATACTTATAAAAAACTTGTATTGTTCACAGCAACAGTATTAAATGAGGAGTGACAAATCCTTAAAGCTGGCAAAGAATAAAAAGATCCCTATTATTTATAAAACATTTAAGCTACAAACATATTTCAATGGATATAATTCAAAATTCCTTTACTAGGTGCCATGTACCAGCATACCAGCATCTCAGTCATATTTTCTTTTTGTTTCCTTTTTTTTTTTTCCTTCTGGTTTGCATTTTGGGAATTCTCTTCTTTGCAGCAAGCACTTACAAATCAGCTGTTCTTGCAATATGTATTTGAAAACACAGAAGACATTAATTTCAAAAGACACATAAAAAAGTTTAAGGAATGTTGTGATAGCCTTTCAAAAACAAGCATTTACAAATTAGTCCCACTGATATCAAAAGATTCACTTCAGTGAGCAAGGGCTTAGCAGTGTAAATGAAGGTCTCATAATTTGGCAGTTAATAATAATACAATTTCTAGACAGCATAATTTTATTATTTTAAGATGCATTCATGGTTTATAATTTGCTTCTCATCATTTGTATGCACCTGATGCTTAGTGCTTGCTGAATTTACTATCTTGTTTTTAACATCATATTGATTTCCACATTAACAAAGCACAATGTCATAAAATCTCAGACTAGCACTTGTATTCAGGAATGAGCAGCAGACAACTCCAAATTGGAATTTTCTCATATAAAACACGTAACTGTCCGCTAGATTTAGAAAACTTACTGCTTTTACAGCTAAACCAGAATCTTTCTGATGGTACCACCAAAACCAAGGACTGACACTCAGCTTTTGCACCAGTCTGCAAGCTTACCAAAGAATATTTTGTATTTTGGATACATAAAACCAGCAAATTTGGCAGTGATTTATCATGTTCTCAGGACATTAATCAGCCCTTTCCTTCTTTCAGTGATCTACCTGATCTCTGGAGACCCAGTATGCTTACTTATTCAGAAATTATAGATCATCATAGGAAAGTTATGCCATGAGGTCATGTCACACCAATTAAGATGTATGCACTTAAAATTTGTCAGTGTGCTATAACATATTCTTGTGTTAGTAGCAGTCAGACTGCCAGAATCAGAACGAAGACGGGACAACTGCCTAGAAAACAGAGCTTAACATTAAGAACAAAAATATAAGGAAATGGTCAAGAATTTGATTTAGTTAAATCTTGTGTTCCAAATTTAAAATAACACAATTAGAAAAAAAAAAAGAGTATCTGAGCCACTGGGATGTAACATAGTTTTAAAACGAGCGTGAAACATTCGTCACAGGAACAATATTTATTCTGAAGCTTCTAAATGAATGATCCATGCAAATACGTTAGAGCAATATGACTGAAAGAGTAATTCCTTCTCCAAAAGATACAATCAAGTTGTGAGGTCAGAATAATGTAATGTAATAATACCTGTTTCAGACTCATTTGTGTACACATGCTTCCAATGGGAGTGAGTTACCTTAGAAATGCAAGCAAGCAGTTATGTTCTGCGGCACACTGGTTCAAGACCAAAAAGAAACAGTATCATCTTCAATTAGTAGGTCACTGAAGTCTAGATACATTACATGTATCTACAGGTTATTATTTACACATTTTAAATTTCCATTCAGTTTGAGGAGACTGAAGAGTGCTCCACTGCTCCTGTGACCAAATCATTGGCTTATTATGAGTAAAAATATCTTTATTATCCAAGATAAGACAACCTCTGTGATGCATGGATACAATACTAATCCTGCTGACACTGGGCAAAAGGCAATTGTTTTTAGGGGCTTCCTACATTTAAGCTAACAAAGGCTGTAAGTGTCATATAAGAAGTCTGTAGTAAAGTTTTAAGTCTTAAACAGTTAAATCTAATATCATGACTAGATAATTTCTGGAATTTCCTGCACAAGGAATAAGACACATTATGTTATGTGTCTCTTCAGTGGCTATTGTGGTCTCAAGATACATCAGGGTTCATAACACGGAAATGCTAACAAGGAGACCCATGAAACCACCAAATGTCACTCTGAGCTGCCATGAATGAGAAAAACAGAACATTTAACACACAATCACGACACTTTCAAGCAGGGATAGATTTCAGGAAACAGCACCAAACTTTAGAAATTGTAGCAGCAGTAACTAAGGGATGGATAAATTCTTGTTAATAGAACAAAAATAAGGCTGTTTAGAGAGTAGAAAAACAGTAGACAAATTCAAAATAAACTACATTATGTTTTGTTTGGCCAGACTTAGGACAGAGGTCACTTGGCTTGTTCACCCTAGAGAAGAGGAGACAGAGGTGAGACCTCATTGCAGTCTGCAGCTTCTTCAAGAGGGGAAGAGGAGGGGCAGACACCGATCTCTTCTCTATGGTGACCAGTGACAGGACCCAAGGGGACAGCATGGAGCTGTGCCAGGCGAGGTTTAGGTTGGATATCAGAAAAGGTTCCAGAGAGTGTTTGGGCACTGGAAGAGCTCCCCAGGGAAGAGGTCACAGCACCAAGCCCGGCAGAGTTCAAGAAGTATTTGGACAATGCCCTCAGGCACATGGTGTGATTCCTGGGGAGTTCTGTGCAGGGCCAGGAGAAGATCAATGATCCCTGTGGATCCCTTCCAAACCAGGTTGTACTTTGAGGCACATTCTAATTTCAGCATTTTTACCTACAGATTCAGATAATTGATCATAGGTATAAATTATTCCATGGTGGCTGTACAGTAACAAAGAAAGCAGAAACCTATCCCAAAAGGATTGTAAGCTTCTAATTTAAGTAAGACTTGAGACTAAATCTAAATCCCCATCAATTTCAAAAACAGCCTTATAAGATGGTAACTGATTTCTCTGAATAAAAAAAGAGAAGAGAGGTGCACTCAGTTGAGTAAGAAAACCTAATCACTGAAGAAATTCAGAAATGTACAGTGAGGCTAATTTTAAGATTCAGCCTCTAAACTGACCTTACAGACAGCTGCACAATTTCTTTTGTGAGTCCAAAGCCTCCTTCTTCGTGGGTCTCAGCTGGAATTGAAGCACTGACTTGCCATGTCAGTGTACCAGATTTCAGAAAAAATCTGGCAGAGATCCAGCTACCACTATTTTCTTTTTCTCTCCTGCCACAAATGACAACACCCACAGAGAAAAGTAATTTTAACTCATTCTAGCAATATTCTGTAAAGTTATATCCTTGCATCCATTTTGACTTCACACAAGTTTGACTTCAAGAAAAATGCAGGGTTATTTTTGAGTTTCTTCAATTAAGCTAGTAATTCTGATTTAAGTACTAATTTCAATTTGCCAAGTTATGTCTTCATTCAACTTTACTGACTCTTTCAACAGTTGTTCACAAAAAAATAATT
Source organism: Hirundo rustica (assembly GCF_015227805.2). Taxonomy (NCBI): domain Eukaryota; kingdom Metazoa; phylum Chordata; class Aves; order Passeriformes; family Hirundinidae; genus Hirundo; species Hirundo rustica. Next base: position 19,727,599 of record NC_053458.1, read on the forward strand.
GCGTTCTATCACATCCCCTCCCATCTTTTAAGGTAAATGATAAAATTAAGATCTCCCTTTATGCACATATAATAAAAAAAATATTTCCAAACAGGTATGCATGATCATTTCAGCACCTCTGAAACTTCAGAGAGGTATTTTTATTTAGTGATTGCACTGAGTTAAACAACCCAAACATCGATGTTTAGCTATTGTGCATTTCCCTGCTTGACAACTTTTAAAATTACTACAAACTTTGCAAGAACAAGAGAGACTCTGCTGCTTTAGCTTCTATTATAGTCTAAAATCACATGGAAAACACTAAAAAATAAATTTGTTTATCTAATTTTTTCTCTGAATTGTTTTTTACTTATGCATATTCACACTGCACCCATTTTTGACAGTTTATTTTCAAACACAAATACTGGGGAAGCTGGCTTCTCACCTAAGAAAGAAATACAAATGAAAACTTAAAAGTACTTATCCCATGAGGAGACTAAAAAATCCTTGTCACATCCCAGATTTGGAATTCATCTTCAAACAGAAAATAATGTTCCTCAGATGTGCAAATTGTACTGGGGACTACAGGTGAATTAGGCTGCAAATACTAAACATATCATACTGGTTGATCCACTAAATCACCCCAGAAATTTCCACAGTCAAAAGGCCCACAATTCATCATGTCCATGGAAAACAAAGATAACAATGCCACAATGTTACACTCAAAATTCCTATTTCACCCCTTGATACCTATGCAGCTTCTCACATACATGTTCTGCTTAAAGCTAGGACTAAAACTGTGGACACTGATAGAACACAGATGTTCTGTAGATGAAATAACTATCAATCTGTAATTTCTTATTTTTCATTTTTAATTTAATTTTTTCAAGTTTATGTATATGTATATTTATGTGTATATGTATATGTATACATACATGTATACATATATGTGTATATATATTATAACAATGTTATAAAAGAAACGCAGTAGTGTAGATCTAAGAAGCTTCATAATTAATCTGTAAAAATAATTACTGACATAAGCATTCTACCCAGAAAGGCCTCAGGATTGGCATTTACTTACTTCCTTAAAGGCATTTTACCCTTCCTATATGTACTTCTTGGCCAGTAAATGATGGAAACATATACGTCCTTATTGCCAAAGTATGTTCCATTTACTGGAAAGAGTAATAAGTGGGATAAACACTATAACAGATTCATATTACACAGAAAACTTTCCAGGTCCTTCTCTCCTGCTCTCAAATACTGTTAGCACACACATATATCTGCAAATGTTTAAGAGAGACAGAAAGACAATGATCCAGTATCATACTACACAAATTTTCCTGATTAATTCTCCCAAACATCTCAGGTATCTCAACATTAGGCAGAAAGACAAAAAAAGCAACTACCTTCCAGATACAACACAAAGGACAGGAAAATGCACCAAATCTTCCAACAATACTCTTCCCGATTTTACTTCTCTTTTATTTCAGCCTACCCTAACGGGTTCTATAAAAAAAGTTTCTACATTACACCGGCATTTGACCTAAAAGATTATTCTGGTTTGCATTAAGCCCTCACTCAATACAAAATAACTCAATTTTATTTGTTCATTATTGATTTGTACCTCAAAAACTTCTTCATCCAGAATTCTGGTTCCAAAGACAGTGATGCCATTGGTGTCAACAACTGTTTTGTCACTTCTGTCAAGTGGTTTTGTAGTTTTTTTGTTACAGTCAACAATCATTGTAACACTCTTTTTCTCCACACTGATAGCTACTCGATGCCACCTATTAAAAAAATGCGAAATAATTTGACTGTAATTTATGTTTTTAAAACTAGGTCACCGTGTTTTAATCAAATCAGTTCAGGCATGCTAATTAATTCACAGATTAAAATATCTCCTTCTATTTCTTTCTTTTATACATACACACGTGTACAAAGTGTTTTGACTATTTGCTGTATACATTCTGTCCCTCAGCTCAAAGGAGTCTGATCCATAGCTCGTTGTGAGCACCCTCAGAAAGGTGAAGCCCAAGCTGACCTCTGCAGCTTTAACCAGAGACCATTATCAAACTCAGATTAGAAGCCAGTGTGTGGTTTACATTTTAATAGACTGAAAGGTCTGGCAGCAGATTCTTTTCTATGAAATTGTTTGATTTTCCAAATTACTTGTGCAAATATAATTAATCCAGCAGGTTGTTATTTACTATTCACAATTTGCTATTTTTACTGTGTGATCAACCAAACTTTTACCATGTTCTTCTGCATATTTGAAGGTATCCCATAGCTATAGATATTTTTCAAATACATACAACATTTCCAACACAGATACTTTTCCAGATAAATATATATTTACAAATACTTGGCACTACTCCTGCAACAACAGCCTTGCCTACATAATATTCACCAAAAAGTGAATGAAGTAATTCAGAGTACTGACAAGTGACTTTATTTTCCAGACCTTTGAGAATAAAGTTTTGTTTGTTTTGCCCAACTCTACTATATTCTTTATGAATCATCATGACAGACTACATTAATTCTGTGAGCCTCTCTGCTGTGACAAATATTTAAACACAAAAGCAGACCGCTCCGTAATCCACCATGAAGCAAAAGGTTAAAGAATCTTTGCTAGACCAGGGCAAAAAATATAAAATATGTTATGCTAGGGACTGGGAAGAGGAAGGCTGGAATCAAATTATTTTAGTTGGCATTTGTGGCATTAGGGTTGCCTAAATCAGAGAGAAAGCTTAGATCATTGTTACAAAGAGTGTCTGTGTATCAAAAGGAACACCTTGAAGCTAATGGGATCTGACTGCTAAACAGTATCACTGAGCCAGAACTATAATTCCATGTTTTCTCTGGAATGCTGTTAAACACTATCATTATAAAAGCAAACTGGCCATGCATCCTCAGGCACATTACGCTGTTCACACTTTTTAAATATATCCCAGTTTGAAATGAAGATTGTTGTCCTAGATCCTTCATAAAATGGCCGAGTCAGAAGAAAATTGTTGGCTTATCTTTTGAAAGTGTGTAGAAGCTGAAAGCATGAAATCATAGCTCACTGTGCCTAGAATTGACACCTGTTGATTTAAAAGTTGCATAGCCTCACTGTAGGATATTGTATACCAAATCAAGTTCATTTTTATTTCCTCATTTTTCCAAGTTTATCAACATTTTGGATGAAATTCCATGTCAAAGCTTTGTTATTTAGCAAAAGTCCATTAAAAAAAATCTGCTTTGTTTTTTATCACTCCTTCTGCTAGGGAAATGAACCAAATCTAGGTTTCATCATATAATTTCATTGCCTGGTAATACTAGGCCAAACAAACAATTACTTTTTTCCTTTTTTTTTTTTTTTTTTTTTTTTTTTGCTTTATGAACATATTTCATTACAGTTCAATTTTTGTCCTTCCTCACTGAGTTGTTTTCTTTTGCTTTAGTAAAATTTATTTTTGTGTATCTCTGAAGACTGTGGCTGCTCCTCTTGGACTGCAGCACAGCAAATAAAAAGCCTTTGAAAGAATTAATGTCCTTTTACAAGCACTAGAGTGATATTCCCAGAGAATGATTGCTTGTCTACAAAACTACAGAAAACTAATTGCATTACTAATGCAACAGGTGTTTGAGATTAATTCCTTTATTGGGGGTGCCGTATAAATCCTTGCAGCACTTGGGATTAATTGTCCAGCTTATTCTTTCCTGATTTCCTCATACATAAGGATTTCCCCATACACAGACATCACAAACTATTTTATTCATCTGCTGGTTTGGCTCAGGATAGAAGAAATACTATGCTGTCTTGTCAACTTGTCTTCACGCTGCCTCCCAATTTCAGATGGACCAGACATTTCTTTTAGTGAGACTATTCCTCTTGAGACTTTTTGAAAACAGTTTCTTTGTATCTTGCACAGGAAGAATCTTCATAGGTTTAGTTGGGGTCAGATTAACTTCTATGACTATTTCCTCACCCTTGATTTATGAAAGTGGCAGATAAGAAAGGTGGTTTGTTTCATTTATAGCTGTATGCACTGTTTGGAGCTGGAACTGTATTCTGCTGTAAAGCTTCTCTAATTTGGTACTGCACCAGTCCAACCAGCTAGAAACTATGTTACTAACTGATTGAAATATTTAAGGAAACTTTGTAAATAGATAATCACACATGCAGTGGTCTCCAATACATTTTCCACTTTAAAATTTTACACTTACTTGCCATCAGCAATGTTGACTGTTCTGAAAAGAGGATAGTCTTCTGGGGCAGGTTTTCCATTTTGGTCTTCAAACAGGAAGACAGGGGATCTACCAACTTCAACACCTACTTGCTGAATTCCTTGTTCATTGTAGATAGACAAAAGGAAAGACTGAATACCCTTTTTAGGTTTTACTGTCATTAATATTGAAAAATCTTCTGGAAAACCTCCACCTGTAAACAAAGTGATATATACAGCTATAAATTCAGAAAAGATGAAGCCATTTTAATATTTTTTTCTAGAAGCACATAGGATCCAGCATACAAACTGCAGGGTTTTCCAATTCTCAAAGTTGAGTACATAAAAAACTATATCAGGAACATTTTCTATGTCTTTTTTCTTTCTTTCTGGTCTCACTTTAATTCCTGAAAGGTATACCTTAACGGTTCTTAAAAAAAATAATTTGTAAATCATACAATCACAGAATGTTTAGGTTGAAAGGGACCTTAAAACTCATCTCATGCCACCTCCTGCCATGAAGGGTATGCCACACACTAGACCAGGTTGCTCAGGGCTCCATCCAAGCTGGCCTTGAGCACTTCCAGGGTTGGGGCATCCACAGCTTCTGTGGGCAACATTCCAGTGCCTGATCACCCTCTGAGTAAAGAATTTCTTGGTATCATCCAATGCTGCTCCCTCCTCTTACCCTTTAAAGCCATTCCCTTGTGTCCTATCACTACCTGCCCACGTAAATAGCCCCTACCCCTGTTTTTTATAAGCCCTGTAAGTACTGAAAGGCTTTAGAGTACTTAAAGCTTACTGAAGGACCCACCCTGTAATGGGGTGTACTCAGAGCCCTCCCTCCTCCAGGCTGAACAAGCCCAGCTCTCTCAGCCCGTCTTTTTGGGAGAGGTGCTCTAAATCTATTGTGAACTCCTGTAATAACACAAAGTATGAAAGAACCATGGTAGTTTCACATTCACTGCTTTTTAAATTCATCTTCTATTTAGCAACCTTCGATTTTAAAAGTGGGTACTGCAATTTCACTCAACATAACAAGCATCAGTACCACAGCAAAGAAGACTCCCAGGTACTTCAGTAGCCCTTGATAACTATTTATTTTAGTTTCTCTCTCACAATATATATTTGAGTCTTTCTGGAATTATATTGTGCATAACAAAAAAATACATAACTAGTTTTCTTTAATGGGAGATATAAGGAAAATCAAAGATTGCCTTTCACTTATCTCCTGAGGCTTTCTTTTTGAAGTAGAGATGATATATCAAACACTGTTTCCACCTTTACAACTAAAAAGGAACAAAATTAAAAGAAGATATAGTTTATAAAGGAAGTACTGAAGTACCACTCCTGCTGAATCTTGTGGTAAATCTGCATTTCACTTGATGTGAAACTTTATTAGGATTAATAACAAAGCGTAAGACTGAGATTCTAAAATTCAGAATATGCTCTGGATCCATGTGGCCTCAGCTGTAATTTGACATACAAGAAATAGATGAGAATCTAATAATAGATTCAATAATAGAATAGTAACATTGGCAATGAATATAACTGCAGCTTTGTATGCAGGAGAGTGGACAAAATGTTCTTAAATATTTTAATAAAATAGTAGAACAAGCTTTAATGAAATAATATCTTGTGGTTTTGGAATGAATTAAAGCATATAAGAATTCATCAAGCTCTGATTTTGGAATTTCTTCTTCCAACGGAGAAAATATTGTTTCCAGTATTGTTTCCAAGACAGGTATTGTGGGAAAACTCCAAAGATTCTAGATTCCTCCTTGAAGATAAGTTTTTACTTCTTGAATTACAATGTATAAACAAAATGTGTAGAACTTCCCTTGCTCTTTAAATGACATCCAACCCTTCTAAACCAGAACCCCCTGGTCTTACATTTTATTTTAGCTGCTACAGTGATACTCTATGTGATTTCTACCCCTTTCTAGCTTTTTAATGGAAGCTTGTTGCAACACTGTAGTAACATAGCACATGTTTATACATCGTTTTGACATCTTAATTTGAAGGGATCAAAGCTCAACAGATAGGAAACATTTCATTTACTCTGGTGAATCATTGGTAAAAATTTTTCATGACAGGGTAAAGCACGTTAAATTAAACAGTATGTTATACCTTCTAATGTCATGGCAAATAGATGACAAAAAAATGGAAAAGAAAGATGACAACTGTCAACACAGGCCAAAGAAACTGTTAGACAAGCACTGAGTACCTGCCCTATCTGCACTGTTAATCTGAAAGATATGTTGAGAGTGCTTAAGGCAGGTGATAATAATTCAGCTCGCGTGGGCCTGTGCTCTTCAAACACAACATCCCAGAGGAAAAAGTGAGTTGTTTAAGAAAGGTGACTGAAAATGAGTGGTGTCTCAGCTCAGTAGTTTCTGTAGTTGCTGCTATGACATAATATTCCCAAACATTTTGGCTTGAATCTACTTTGGGTAATCAGAAATCAGAAGAAAATTTCCTCCAAACATAGCTTTGATTGAAAAAAATCAAAAAAGAAATGACATTTTAACACGAAAACTACATATATTGCATTAACATATAAAACTATATGCATATATAGTTCCTGGACATATATCTGGAATAGTCTTCAAAGCCTTCTCAAATACTTTTAAATTTCTTGTTATTTGGAATGGTTCTATTTGAACAATAACTATGGATACCAGTAAGAATTGGAGGGAAAATATCCGGAAAAATCTTTTTATATATCTAGGTTATCATTCCTTTATGCTTTTGTAAAAGATAACTAAGAGCATGTACAACAACAGTGCCACAAAAATCTAAGCAGTTTACATACTACAATCATAGAATGCCTACTAATCAGTGAAATCAAGGTCCATTATATTCTGTAAAGTTGGTAAATAATTCAATTAATTTTTTAAAAGATGGAAAAACTACTGGATATAGTAGTTCCTGATGAGTTACAGGATTTAGATGAAAGCAAGGATGGGAAACATTAAAATGTGTATTGTTTAGCTGAAATGACACCTCACAGCTAGATCTTATCTTGGATATCTTCTAGTCTTTCCACTGCTACAGAGTACTAAGAAAAAGGGACACAATCACTCAAATTTCTCTCAGAATAACCTGAAAAATAAGGATTTCTAGTGGTGAGGAGAGAGAATGCCTGTTCCACAAGATTGAAAAGGAAGTAATTACCATAATCACCTTCAAAAAATTGTTTTCTTGTTTTTTGTAACTGTTGTAAATGATAGCAGGACATTTTCCATTCAGCTTAGTTGAGATGATATACTAGAACTTGATGAATTGCATTAAAATAATATAAATATTATATCTGTAGTGAATTTTGCTTTGATCTTCTTCCATTAATAATAAGTGATGAGTTCAGGGAACGTGTAAACTACTCTTGAACTGTGCATAGATGTTGCTCTGGGACCACATATTTACTACAAAATAAAGCATACTTGACCCTTTTCTGGGTCTGAGTGATATCCATACAATTGCTACTCTGAAGGACAAAAAAAGAGCACTTCTCTTTGCCACTTCTAATCTGTATATATTCTGTATAACTTGTTCTAACTCCACGTGATGTGTCAAAACACAAAATTTAAATTTTCAATGATTTTTGGTTTTGATATTCTTACTATTATTTTCCTCAACAATTTGAGTCAAGTGACAAGCGATAGCAAAATAATGGAATAAAAGTCTCTCTAACACCCAAAGGATCTTTCCCAAAACTTGACTATTTCATTTTAGAGAAATTTGAGAGAAGATGGAATCACAGCTATCCACAACCAGCCTTGTTTAGCCCCCCAAATACCCAGATATTCTGAGGTAATTCTTACCAGATGGTACTTCTGGGAATGATTTTGCAATGGCCAACCACAACTCATTTCTCCCACTGCAGCACTACTCCAGGAAGTACAACTGCTCTTAAATGCACTACTGAAACAGGAGGGAACTTGCCAAAGCCACCAAACCAGGTTTCCATCAGATAGCATCATGAAAGGACAGGTAACATGACTTACAAGTCAATTCCAGCAGTGACAGAATTTGATGAAGAGTTTTATAACTGAAGCCAATAAAAACTGAGTTATTTAATGGATAGAGCCCATCCTGCCATTCATATGCAGGCTCAACTCTAGGGATAAGAGAAGTGTTTTGTGCTACTGATGATGGACTACATGCTAGGCTTTAGAGAACATAAAAACATATGCAGCAAGGTAATGTACAAAAATAACAGCTTTCTGCCACTCTTACCTGGGTACAGCTGCTTTGTTGGGGCACTCAGCTGTGCAGCTTTTGAAACTCTGTAAGCAACATCCGATCCTTTCGAATTCCTTCTGTTTGTGCAAAATCCTGCTGTTCTTGTTACTCCTTCTGGAGAATTGTGAAATTCTAATGCTTTTAGCACATCAACGGGTTCAGCTGGCAAAGTTAAAAAAAGAAAAACAACCAAAAATAATTATTTATCTTGCATCTCTATGGCATGCAGCCTCCAAAAAGGCTTTTATTTCCTTTGAAAAAGTGTATGTCAAATCAGAGCAGTAGCTACATCTTATTTAAACGTATTGCACATTACTCCTACACCATAATATTATTTTAACAGGATTATTCCTTTTAAATATGGAAGAGTTCATCCCATCCAATGTGACTTTTATGATCAAACTACGTATGACAAACGATTTTCAAACTACTTGCCTACACACTGAAAATCACCAATTGCAAATGCTGAGGATCTTGCTGGCTCAAACTTCCAATAAATGCTTTAAATGAGTGACTTCTGAGAAGTGGAACTGAACTTCAAACCGATATTGCACAAAACTTTCAGAAGCATTCAGCTGCTAATAATCTGCTACCACAAAATCATCCGTTGCTAACATTAAAATGTATTCTGACTAGGTATAACTGCTTCTTCAGACACAAAGGAAGAAGGAAGCAGTGAAACTGTGCCTGCAAGGACTGTGCCTACAAGGACTAAATGTACAGAATTGCAGTCTTTCATCATTTCCAAGTTAAAATGCAAACTTGTACTTTAGAGACCAAGTACAATAAGATTGCACCTGTGCTCAGTGTCTAACAATCTAATGTTGAAATCCAGAGATGTTATTGCACTGATATTGATGCAAATTAAAACAAAAAAAAAAAAAAAAAAGCCAACAAAAAGCCTTAATATATAAAAATCTTCTATGGCAAAAGGACAAAATACTGAATGGACAAGCACTTCAAGAGAGGCAGTGAGAGAAAATACTTAGCAGACTGCATGTCTTTTCTCCTAGGAAAAATTAAGGTGTTCATTCTCATATTCCCTACAATTCTATTTTTTTAAAAATTTTTTTTTTAGTGGAAACACAATGTCAGCAGACCTTTTTTTTTTTATGTTGGCAAACTCATAGCCATTTTACTTGGGAAGGCAAAGTTTTAAATTACTTTCAATATTAAAGCTGAGAAATGAGCTTGGTAAATCTGACTTCACATCTTTGAACTACACTGTGGCATTAACTATAGCTGATTTATTGTTTGTAATCATTCATTTATTTGTGTCAAAAAATATCAACTTAAGGTTCAAAATTCACTGCCCATAAATATTCAACTATTTAAACCACTTTTTCCACAGATGTGAGCAAAGTTAAGTTTAACTAGCTCATCCTATTCATCTCCTGACAAATATGAAAAACTCAATTTTGTGGTTAAACCAATCTTTGTTTTCTCAGTCAGCCTAGAATGCACATAACTTCTTCTTTCTTAGGAAAGAAAGTGCTTGTGAATTCTTAAAATTTTTATTCACATCTTGCAATTTTTCATTTCCTTTTCACATTGGATCATCATTGTGTTATTAAATATAAACCAAATATTCAATGTTTGTTGCAAGCTAACACAATGGAAATGAATGTTACAGTACACACCTGAATTTACCTAAAATCCACATATACAGCAAATTCAAGCAATTATGTTTAAATATTCTCAAAAGAAAAGTTTCTATAGTGTGAAAACTCTGTAGTATAGTCTAGTTTCTCTGTTGAGTACTGAAAAAATAATTTTAATGGATATAATGTATTTTCTATAGGTGTTCCACACAGTCCTGAAGGAACAGCCACATACACTGAAGGAACATTCTGAAGGAACTGCCACATTTTTTCTAGTAACCAACAGCTATTTTTGATGTATCTATATTAATTTGAACCAGTAAAGTAATGTAGAACAAGTCACTAGAAATATTAGTAAAAATTTCAATTCACCATGTAAGTCAACCACTGCTACATTCCTTTATCCTTTGCTCTTTTCTATAATTTGTACCAGATTCTTCATTATTTTTTAGAATAATGGGTTTTCTTTGCCTGGCTGACTGGGAGACTATTCACCCATAAACAAGATTATTCATTACTCCCTGCTAGTTCTGCTGCTAAAAAACCTCCAGACAAGAAACAGCATAATAATAGGACAATCTTCAAACCACAAATTCCAAATAATAAGAACAAACATTCTGCTAACAGTCCACAGTAGACTATTTATTTATTTCCACAAACTGTGATTCACAAAAAATAAAATACCAGGATAGGCAGTTTAAAATAATTACTAGAAATGTAATTTATCATAGAAGAAACAAGTTAGGTGAAATGACAAGTTATACAGAAATGACAAGTTATATAGAAATGAAAAGTTACATGAAGCAGCTAACACAAAAATGGTAATTAGTCTATTCCCAAAGATAACATGCCTGACCTGACAGAAACTGCTTCCCTAATTTATATTAAAGAGTTCAGATAGCCATTTTAGCCAACAAGTAAAGAGTAAAGAAGTTCTTTAGAAGTCTTAGATAACAGGAATACCAGGCAGGAATGCGTAAGAAACATGAATCCTGCTGTGTCATTGCTGGGGCCACCATATACAGAGGTTTCTGCAAAAAAACCCTCTTTTTGCCTGTAGAGATTTTGCCTCAGGGGATTTCAGGATTTTTTTTTTTTTTTTTTCATTTATTGTAACAAGCATTCAGTAGGCTTGACAACGATACTATCAGCTTAGTCTTAAAATTCTTGCTGAGCTCACTGGGCGTGCTGAGATAACATACTCAGTGCCTCTCCAGAAAGCAGCAGATGCTGTTGCCACAGAACACACATGTGGGAAAAGTCTAAAATACACAGCTTTTGAAAAAGGGCAGCTCAGACCCAAATGGTTACAGGTAACCTGCTCAAAGTGCAAAACACGGTGAGCAGTCCTTGCACAGCCACCACTGCCTGCTTTGAAGACCAGGGAGAGAGGTAGGAAGGCAACTCATAGGCAGGGCAGAGCAGAGTCTGGCTTGTCTCTGCCAGGGTCTGTAGTGTTCAGTGTCACTGAACAGCATCCTGACAGCTTCTGTTTCTTCTGAAAACCACCTCTTCTCTAGCATGCTGCTCCCACATGATTTCTGGGAATGGTAAGAATAACCAGAAGGAGCACCATGGCTAAGAGCATGCAGTCTGCCTGTTTGTGTGGTCCACAAACTAAGATCTCAGCTTGTATTTATATGGGGCAACATTCATTATTGTGGTATGACTGAAGTAGATCCATTCACTCAGTGAGCTTTCCATATTTACAGTGGTACGGATCAGAATATTTGGTCCATAGCATTTCATATTAAATATAACTCCAAACTATATTTACTCTTCCTTTCCTTTCCCTTTAGCTTTCTTCCATTAGGAAACTTACGGGGAAAAAAAAAAAATCAATCAGCATATCTGTGCTAGAAGTTAAAAGAATTCACTGACACTAAGTAGCTGTAAACTGGATACTAGATCGCACTTCTACATTGAAGGTCAGGAGAGAGCAGAGGGGAGCTTCATGTGTTTTCTGTTTACTTGGAGAGGAAGAAAACATATGTGAAATTATACTTCCAGTTTTGATTAGCATTTCCAAGCCTAAATGTCCTCTACAGACAATGATATATTTGTTTTAAAGACTATGACAATGCCTTCTATTCTATTAATTCATAACCCTATATTGTAAAAAATAGAATGCCATTAAAGATGTAAAAAGTCTGTAGAAATCTAGACATTATTATCATCACAGTTGAAAATATCATAGCTTCCATATCATTCTCTCCATAATATCTAAATTGAAATGGAATCTGTGATATAGCATTATTAATAATACTGGTACAACACATATGGATCCAATTCTGATGCCTTTTTATTCCATTATACCTAACAATTACTACCATTGCTCAATGCAATATGATCTGAAGCTAAGCAGAGTCTGGTGGAAACAGTAGATTAATTTCTGACATGCCCTAATGTCACAAATATAAACAACATTCATTATTCAAGTTCAGAGGACTTGCTTCCTTTGCTTAGACTTCCTGACATTTGAGCTGGAATCTACTACACAACATGGCTCTGCCTTTCTCTTGGTAGAAACTGTCCATGGAGGAGGTTCCCAGGTACCATAACAATACAAGTTATGATAGCAGAGAAAGGAGGGGCTGAGAAACTGTAAAGGAGGGCAGAAACTGAACTCCTTTGGACACACAGCCTGTACTCGTGACTTATTCAATGTGTGACACCAAGTCTCCTCCTCTTAAGGAAGACCCCAGTTTTCCGTAAAAATGCTCAGCAATTCTCCATCTCCCTATGGGAGCGCTAGAAAAGACATTACAAGAAAGGTACAAGTTGTAACATATGCAAGAAATTTTGCATTGGAATGGTCATGTCTGGTTCATTGCATTTGGATTTATTTAAATGTAGACAGTAATTAAATGAATGGTGCTGAAATGAAATAAGTATCCTGTCTGTAACTGAGATCACGGCGAACTTAGCACCTCAGTAAAATGCAATAAAACTCCTTGTTTCTGCTTCAGCAGCCACCATTAAACGTCTGCATTCTGACAAAGCCTATCTGACCCTGCAAAAGCGAACTGCACAGAACCCAAAAAAGACGGATCAACAGTGCATCTAATGGCAGCAATATCATCTTTGGAATTATACCAGCTGCAGACATTTTGAATAAAAGACTAAAATCTATACATATTATCTTTCTAGCCACAATAACTTTTAAAGGCTAATTATTTTAGTGACGTTGCAATATTGAAAATGTTTTGATCTACAACATGATTTTAACAAAGTTTAAATCAGTTTAGTGAGTGACATTACTGTCAGTGTGAGGTTTGTAAATGTTAGGCCATTAACACACACTGAAAATAGAGCTGTAAAGTTTCACCTAAGCAGAGTGTTCTGTCCTGTATCACCCTAAGTAGCTAATGTGTATGTGTCAATAAATTGACGCTTAAGTATACGAAAAACCTGATTTTCTGTTTCTTAGCATACACATCTTCTAATCACAGTATCGTACTAGTAATTTAAATCTGCTTGTGGTCAAAAATAAATTGACAGATTCTATATTATACTCTTTTCATTCAAATAAAATGCCATCAACACTTTATTACTGGAAATTCTTTTTCTGAAAAAAAAAAATCTACTGCATACTTGTGCTTTTTCAGAAATTTTTTTTGACCCACCTAGGCTAGCTGGCTATCAGCCAGGTTTCTAACCTGGGTACAGCTGTTTTAAGAAGCAGTTTATGTGCCAATTCCATGAGTGGTTGCAATTCCACATTAGTGTGGATCTCACACAATATTTCACATCCTACTTAGATCTGAAGAGGTGAAACATTTAGAGTGATCCTATCCCCATAGAGTAGTCCTCAGTAGACTTGGAATACATACAGACTAAAAATCTATTGCTCAAGGAATAGAGAACTTTTGAGTGAGTTTGATTATTCCTTAAAAGACAACCATGGAAGTCAGAATGGGCCTATTTAAAGGCCCAATACTTTAAGTTTTCTTCTATTTAACAAGGAACATGCTGCAAATGACTTACAAGCTGCAGTGGGAATGGAGCCCTGAACCTTTGCAGATGGAGTGTACCAAGCTTGACATCTGTTCTCTTGCTATAAACTGTACAGCAAAGCACTTTTGAACTTCAGATGAAGGTGCTGGTGCCTAAGGACCAGACAGTTCAAGACATTTATTGAAGAAAGGGTAAAAGCATATTGAAACTAGGAAACCACTGTCAGCATATTCAGAGGGAAGGACTTCACCATCACGCCTCAAACTGGAACCCTGTAGGACTGACAAGAAAGTATCTGTGGTGGCAATATCTGGCTGCAAAACTCATTCCCATACGAAATTGTCCAGGGGATGACTCATTTAGATGAAAATATGTTTATTCCTGTCCAATTACCTAATAAAGCAAAGAGGTTGAAATCCTATTATATTTAGATTTTGGTCTGTTAACTCCTGGATGTTAGACTCAATTTTATGAGAGTGAGCACAGACACAATAATCCTTCCCTATTTAAAGACTGTGTTTACCTACATAATTTACAATTCCAGATTGCCTACTGGAGGACATACTTTGAATGCAAACAATAACAAAACTCAAAGGGGAAAAAAAAAGAAAAAAAAAAAAGAAAAAAAGAGGCAGCATTCTTTACTTTACAGATACACCTTAGCAAACTGAGGGTGCAACTCAATGTTTGCTATACTGTTAATACCTATAGTAACTTTGCCTTTCCCTCTTTTCGATACAGTAAAGAATACTTTTAAACAGAATTATATTTTTTTAGTATAATAAACAGATAAATCCTTGAGTTCTCATAATTCTTCAGCAATGCACTTTTTGATTGATGTGAAAGTGAAAATTTATCAGTGTTCACTCCTCAAAGAGCCTTTGGAGTTACAATCAATAACTCCTAATTGGTTAGGAGGTACAGAAGTACAAAGCATTATATGAGAAATTTAGGAAGACTAATGTTTCTAAGTTACTATTATTTTACTCCATATTTTTCCATGGAAATAGGCTTCATTCTGCCAGTAATCTGTTCCAATGGAACCACTGCAAAAACTAAAAGAGCCTTGAAACATTAATCTTCAGTACTAAACGGAGTGTTTTCTCAAAGTTTAGTCCAGTTTTATGTCACTGTAACAGATCATTTAAAACCTACAAGTTGTGATGGCCTGGTAGACTAAAATATGTCTATTTGGTGAGCACTAATGAAGGGACTCATATTTGTGGACAAGATTATGAAAAGAGGCTACCTCTAGTTGGATTTCTACGTATATATTTAAGGACCTAAGTAAAAGGTACTCACTGCACTACAGGTTTTTGAAACCATGCTACCTATTAAAGACATAATAACCTATTGTTGTTTAGTATATTTACTTTTCTTAAAACTTTGAATCTTTATAAGAACTCATTCTAAGGACATTGCATCTATTCTGTAAGTGAATAAAGATAAATGCTACTATGGTGAATGTTTCTAACTGACACTCATTAAGTGGTCCAAGACCTAATGAATGTAAGAGGTCTTTACCTCTTTTATAGCAGCAGCTTTAGAATCTGGATTTGATGAACTGATAGTTTGTTGACTTTTAGGATACAAAACAAGAGCCATCAATTACTAAAAACCAATGCTATTTCTAATGTGGTAAGAATATTTCTGTTCTCATTTTTTACTCTTGGACACTTATAGTGGGCAGCTATGCTGGATATCCTTTGAAAACAGAAATACATATAACGTTATTATCTACACTTATTATTTTGCTGTGTTCTTCATCTGTTACGTACTAATACAGAACATCCAAAAGCAAGAATAGAAAAGCATCTTATGCCCAATTGCTTCACTGAGATTTGCAGTTCTTACAAAGGACTCTATTGCCTTTCCACTGCAGGCTCTAGTCTCTATATCCCAAAAATGATTCCTTGCAGTTCAGCCATAGGTGTCTAAGGGCCAGAAAAGGATCAGGCACTCTTCTGTCCTCACCATTTCCTACTGACCAGCTCTGGGAAGAGGTGCCCTTCTCAGAGGCTTTTGGGCTTGGCAGTCTGAGAACCACCTGCCTCCCAGCACTGCTGCGAGCCCAGCCCTGTAACAGAACTGCTCTGGGAATCAGCATCAAAGCACTGGTTCTGCAGTATCCTCTGTGAAGGTTCCAACACTTTTCATAGATGGACTTTACAGAGGTGGATAAAATGAATGCTCTGGTTTATGGGCTGCAAAAGTGAGTAACAGAGTATCTTCAAGGTACAAAAATGAAACCAATTGAGTTGCCTAATTACAAAGTGCTCCTGAAAATTAAGCTGTTCTTTTCCCTAGGAATCTGAATATGAATTTGTGAGATTAACTGAATATATTTTGAATATATATACTTCTAGAGGCACACTTCAAGGTTGTTTTACCTGTTAAGAATTTTCCTACATGAATTTCCTACATGAATTATGTAATTGGAATCTTGACTGGTGACATTTTCAGAAATAGGTGTTACAGCAGTGCTTTCATATTTAATGCTTACAAGAACTAGAAATTATCCAGATGCACACATGAATGCTTTAAATAGCCTAGGACTGACTATTTCACCAACAGAGGCTTCTGTGAAACTGCTCAGAACTGGCTACTTCTGTTTCCACGCCAGTTATTTGGAATTTTTTCATTGACTTCCTATGCTGCAAAAGCTACTAAATACATTATAGTATTTCAAAGGCTATGCAGACAGTCTACGCATGTAGAGTAGGCAATTTTGATACTCACCAACTACTAACTATATCTCACTTTAAAGAGCAACCTCTAACCCTCATACAGTACAAACCAAAACCCCAAGAAACACAATCCTCTCCCCACACCACTTATATCCTATATTGAAAACGGTGGAAAATTGTCTATGTACAACTACACATTCAGACTTTTAGCAAAATTAGCTTGTAGGCTGATTTATTTACTGGACATATTCACAAAAAAAGAGAATAATTATTTTAAGTTTTCATTACATTGCATAATTCTGAAGTGTAACCTAGATTTTGAGGATTTTTACCATAATGTATTTCACTACAAAATGCAACTTTTGGGTTATTCAGAACCCTCTTGAGACTGGATAGACTGTACTTTTATCACTTGTTCAGCAGCATTAACTGCCATCAAGCACTAAAGACCTGATGGTGATTCCATAAAAGGTTTCACTTACGACCCCCAGAAGACTGGGCTTGTTCATCATCTGTGCAGATCTGTATTGATCCACTATTTCACAATACTTTAGCATTTCTCTCCATATTTTTGTGGACTTATTCTTATTTTGCACCACAGCAAAATCTTCTAGGACTGCATTCCAAGTGTCCAGCTATATTGAGGCCTCTGCTAAAGATTCAAAAACTACTTTTTGTGCAGACTGCAGACACAGTAGTTTCAGATGTGAAAATCAGCAAAACAAGTATTACATTCTTGAGTATCTTGTTTCTAATACCATATAAAAAAGAGACACAGTCAAAAAATGGTCCATGCTACAGGAAGAGACAAGGTGTTCCCTCAGCAATTAAACATGAAAGAAACTGAGTCCACTTAAAAGTTTTGTCATCACGGTATTTATTGAGAAATAATTCAAATAAGTTTAAAAGTATCTGCCAATAAATAGGAGTTTTCAAATTACAGAACATTTGTACATTTTTCATCTTTAAACATAGAATACAGCCAAGGACAAGATTTAGAAACTATGCCATTTAATGTAATCCTATTTAATTTGATAGAAACAACTTGTACAACTAAAATCTTTCACCATATTTTCCCCAAAGTCAAAGGTATCATCTATCTTGTGAGAGCAATGCAAGGAAATCAGATCCAATTCTGTATCCTACCAATATTAGCAGGAATTCCTCTTAGGCCGACACCAAGGTTGTAAAGCCTTGAACTATCTATAAACTGTGAACGTTGATAATCCATCAGATTACTATGAAAATTTGAGTAACGTAAGGTACATGGGTAAGGGACAGAGAGGGTAGCACTTAGACTACTTTAAAAATGTGACCATAGTTTGATTTACTACTAAGCTATTTTCTATCAAAGACAAAGCTTAGGTGACAGTGACATTATTAATAGCAGGATTGGGATCTAAATTGGTTTTTTATTCATCTTTTATAATACATTTTTCAATCTGGTTTGCAGCAAACACTCTGCTTCTATAGTATGAGTTTTGCCAAATACCTTCCATTTCGCACATTGTGTACATTAACACTTGGACCTGCAGTGAAGCCCCAGATCTGAAATTCACAAAGGTTTTTACAGTCCCTTATGTGTGCTAATGTGCTAAAAAGAATTTAAGGTCTGCCAGATTCTACTACTTTCGTAATAACCGAGTCAACAATTAATCCTTACATTTACAGTCTGTAAACTTGGTATTTAATACTGAGTGGAACAGTTATAAGCCCTTGCAACAGGCATGTGTGTTAACCTAATTCCTTTTAAGCCAGTGTTCTCTATTGTGTCCATCCAGAGGGTAAATCTCTATCACTGCATGAGGCTTCACATTCTTAGAACATTAGAGATTTCTCTCAAGCTCTGCTTAATTTATTCCACCTTATTATCAACAAATACTCAGAACAATGATAAATTAACCAATGCTAGGAGGATTTCTTCTGAAAAGAAGCAGAATGCTCTACAGAGAAAAGAAAAGCAACTTCTTAATCTTGCTGGCAGATGGAAACCCTACTGTTCACCACTGTACAAAACAAATCCGGGAAAGACATAATTGCTCCAGTGTGTTTTAGGTATAACCTCAGCAGTAATGTCATGGCTCCTTTAGTATGCTGCAAGTGTGTCAGAATTAAGGGTTCTCTTTGGGGGAAATCAAGTAAATTTGGCCATGACAGTTGTGAAAAAAAAGTATGACAACCTTTTTGCTATATTTTTATCTGCTGCAGACACCAGTTTTAGACAATTGGGATCCTTGGGGGTGAGTTGTTTTTCATGGGTTTTTCTTAGTAATCAGAACAAAAGATAGCACCAGGAAAGCTTTTATATCAAAGATTTTTCTTTCTTATTGTCATCTCAATCATAGGTACTAATGAAGAGATTATTTCAACCCAAACCCACAGAGTATTTGTGCACCTATATACAGTTAAATTTGTCAAGATATACACAAAATTGAAGTTGAGAAACTTCTTATCTGCAGAGGTAGGAAAGAGACAGTTTCCTGCAGCTTGAATAGCCCTTTCTTGTATCCATATGAGGTCTCCTAAACTCACTGCAAGGATACACACTCTAGAGAATTAACAACACATACCAGTCATTTTTCCCATGTCTGATGTCTGCTGCTTAAGTTGAAATAATTACTTTACCTTAGAAGCAATTAAGAAATCAAAATTACACAGCAAAACAGACGTATACATGCAGGTGTTTCTTGCACTATTCTGGGAAGATTGGACCATTTCACCTGCTGATCCTTGGGACTCAGAAACACTTCAGCTAGAACCACTAGGTGCATCTAGTGAAATCACCCTTTGATTTATTCATTCAAAAGTGTTTTGATTTTACACAAACAGTTCTGAGGGAAAATTTGTACTTTCCTAATTTAAAACACATTTTGTACAGGTTTAGACTAGCTGGACACATTCAAGAGCTTTCACGCAACAAACATATCCATATCTTCCTTATGAAGCAAATACAAATAAGTAGCAGTGTAAAGTGTGCATCCACAAAGAAAAATCTCCTTTTGCCATCACTAATTGGCCCAGTTCTGTATTCCTTCTGCACCTGGAACTCCCACTACTTTCCAAGCCTGTGTGTGGGAAGCACAAGGAACCTTTATATTTCCTAAGATGACAGCAAGAAGTATCTATTTATTTTAGAAACAAATCTGCTCATCGCTTACACAGAAGGTCCAAAGTTTTCTACATACGGGTTCATAGCCTCATTTTCAGTAAGGCTTCTTAAATGTTTTTTCACTCAGATTAAGAGTTAGATTTCCATTTGCTTGAAAAAGCTTATAAATAATAAAAAGGCTGATTTTTCATTTCTTGCCCATGAAATTTAAATCAGCATCACAATAGTGCATTGATGTCAAGCCCTTACAAAAATTTATAGCGTTGAAGCCATGCCATTTTGACTAAATGAGTTTATTCATTCCAAACACATTACGAACAGCTTTAGTATTAAAGGTGAGGAAGGGGAAAGGAAATCAAAGGATGTCTTTAAAAATACTGAATTTTGTTTACTTTTGCCAAGTCATAAAGCAAAAACATTTTCTGAAAAGAGCTACTTAAGAGCTGGTGGGCACTGAGCTGACCAAGTATGAGTCACTGCTTTTCCCATTCAGTTGATTCTCACTTCTGTAACTTTTTCTGTCTAAAGAAGAAATAACTCAAGTGCCCAAACACTTCTTCACACACCATTTCTTACAAGTATGAAAGACACCTCATACTTCCCTATGGGTTTTTTTTCCATTTTGTTTTTTGTTAAATAAAGAAACTTTAAAAGAAGTCAAGAATTTTAGGAATCTGTTGAGGTTTGTCCACATGGAATGGTTTCTGTTGTCTTTAAAAAGTCACTGCTATATGATTAACACTTTATATGAATATACCATGCAATTTTCTTTTCATGGAGGTAGTTTATGAAAAGAAAATTGAAGAACAGAAGATTTTTTAGAAGAGTTTTAAAAATCAAGTAATTTTGCCCAGCATTCATATTTTATCTAGCATTTTCATTTAGTCATATTGTTTACCTGCCAGTCACGCTATTTTATTTTATTCCTTGGTATTTTCCCTCTCCAATTTTCAAATATGCCCTATGTTATCTTTTAACTACTTTAAATAAGATTAGAATGCATAACAGATGATTCAGAAACAAGTCCCTTGTACTCTGTTAGAGAAATTAGGTCAAATTCTAGTCTCTCTGTAGTCAATGGAAAAACTCTTACTGACTTCAATAACAGATCAAGCCCTGAACACACAGCTCCCTGTAGTTCCTAAGCAAATAGCATACTGTATCTCAGAAAAGGTCAAGAACTAACTTCTTTTCTGAATGCTTCTACAAAGAAGCCTGCAGTTCTATATTTGTGAAATGTCCTTTATCCAGAAGACTATCAATACAGCCTTTTAGTTTTTGAATAAAATTACCACAACCAAATTAAGTCTGCCTAATGTTGCTGAATACAGTCCAGTAAGTATCAGTTCTGTTGATTTCAGTGTAAATTCTGTTGATTTTTCCTGTGCTATTTGGGTTTAGATTTTCTTTTAACTTGTCATTTGCATCCAACCCATTATGTAAACATAGTCTACATAAACCCTACTTAATTTAGTCAGTTCTGTTGTGAAAAGTGGCATTAGAAATCAATCATGCCTTTGAGGACGGTATTCTTCTTGAAGAAATTTAGTTTCCACATGGTAACGAGTAGCCGAGTCCTTGAAGCTCCGCGAGGTTAATTCACCCTGGTGCAACTCCACGAGTCGGTGGAACTGCGAGGGATGAAATCTGACCCCTCCAGTCCCTGTCAGAAACGGGGCCAGCAGGGGGCAGGAGCCTGATTGATCTGCCACCGTCAAGGTTGTGCCCAGGTATAAAGGCTTGAATGGAAACTGATCACCTCTCCCTGCTCCCTCTAGGACGCCTGTTGATTCTGGATTCAGATCGAGAAATACCTCGTTAAAATAATAAATACATAAAAAATTAAACCTTTCACTTCGGAGAGTTAAGCCCCTTCATTGATGTCAGACCCACCAAAAAAAAAAAAAAAAAAAGACCTCAGTCCCAGCCAGACTGGCCTCCAGATGCGCCTGCGGGCTCCGGTGGGAGGGAGGAAGAAGCAGCGTTTTCACCCCCAGTAGGAGAGGAAAACTCTCCCACCACCGGAGACTCCGCACTCGGCGGTCTGCGAGCTCAGCCCAGAAGGCCCAGCTGGGCTGGCGGCGGTGCGGGGAGCCCAGGGAGAGCGGTGCGGACGGGAGAAGTGCGCAGAACGCGAGGGGCGGTGCGGGGGAGGGGGCGGCGATTCCTTTCTGCTGAAGGCGCCGCGCTCCTCCCTGGCTCTTGTTTCCCCTGCGAGTCCCCCGCGGGCCGCACCCTGCCCACCAGGTCCACGGACACCTAAGGGACCACTCGATAGCCCGGGGAGGCTGCAGAGTTAGGAGGAGGCTGGGGACGGCGCCCCGGCGCTGACACCGCCCGCGGGGAGCCCGGCGATCCTCGGGCTGAGCCCCCCGAGCCCCCCCGGGCATCTCCGGGCCCGGCACCGCTCGCACCACCTGCGGGGCGCCGCTGCCCCGGGAGCTGCCCTCCGCAACGGCTGGCAAAGGGCCCCTGCAAGTGGATTTTCTCCTCCGCCTGCGCCCTGGAAAACATTTTGACCCTAAAACCCGTTGCAAAAGAAAAAAAAAAAAAAAAAAAAAAAAAAAAACTTAAAAAAACTTAAAAAAAAAAAAAAAAAAAAAAAAAAAAAAAAAGGGGGAGTTAAAGGGAAACGGAGAAAACCGGAGCAGAGAGCCTGCACCCCCAACTTTCCCTTTCCTTGCCCCTCCGAAGAGAAGGCAGATACTTGTCGGTCAATTTCAGTGACAACCCGGTGAACTTCAGCAGCTCAACAAAACAAAGTTAGACGCACACGCCACAAAACAAGAGTCCAGCGCTGGAAGAGGTTAAATCTGTTCAACAAGTACTTCTTTCATCTTCCCACCCCGCCAGTGCAGCTCCTTTACCTCATTAAAAACACATCCAAAGTTTAGGGCTGACCGAGAGCCGTCCCTCCGCGGCACCTGGGAGGGAGGTCGCAGCCCGCGCTCTCGCCTCCCCAGCACCGGGAGTCCTGACAGGTTTCCTCTGAAACGCGGCCTCAGCCGTGCCCTGGGTCCTTTCCCCAGGGAGGGGAGAGAGGCGACTGGACTCCCGGCTCCCCTTTGCTTTCTTACCTCCTCTGACCTCTGCAGCCCGGAGAAGGAAAGCGAACGTGATGAGCACGGTCACAGCCGAGTCCCAGGGCCACCTTCTCGTTTTCCACCTTGTGGACCATCTCTGCATCTCCATGCTGGGCACCCACAAGCGTGAATTAAACACGGGCGCCTTCAGTTTATACCAGCTCCGTCCCTTCCACTATATTCCCAGAGATGACTTCTCCTATGGAGCCATACGTGATAAACCGAGAGGAGGTTTTCTCTCTCGCCCCGCTCCCGCTCTGCCCGGCCTTGCACAGGCCCCTCCGACCCGTCCTCCCCGGTGCCCTGCCTTCAGACTGAGGGGAGATGAGGGGCTTTAATCAAAATGCAAAGAGCTCCGCATCCCCCTAAAGGCTTCATCCCGTCAGAGGGCTGGGCGAGCGGCTCCCAGGGCCACCCCTGGAGCCCGACTGACACGCCAGCCGCCGGGCGGAGGCCAATCGCGGAGCTCCCCCGGCCGCCCACAGCACCGCCCTCCGCCTCGGCGGCGGTGCTCCAGCCGCTCCGCGGGCACCGCCGGCCCCCGCGGCTGCGGACGGCGGCCCTCCCGAAGGCGCTCGGGGGCCGCAGAAGGCGCGGCGGGAGCGAGCCGGGGACAGGGCCGGGGTGTCCCGTCACCGGGTCACCGCCGCCCCCCGCCCGCTCCGCTCCGCTCCGCGCGGGCCCCCTCGCCCCGAGCATGCGCAGAGGCGGCCGCGGCGCCCCGCGGAGCGAGGGCGGGGGCGCGGAGCGGGGACGCGTGGGGGCGGCGGGGGACGGGCAGGGGGGCGACACTGGGGACGAGCGGGGGAGGGGGCGCCGGCAGGGGAGGGAGCGAAGCGGGACCAGACTGGGTAGAGGAATGTGCGCGAGAGATGAAGCGTCTGCGGGGTGGCCCTTCGGACTCCCCCAAACCGCCTGCTGGCGTTGGTGCGGCGGCAGGTCCGGCCCCGGCGGTTCGTTCTCCCTCACACTCCCGGGCGCAGCTTGTTCTCACACGCCCTCGGCCGGGACCTCCGCGGGCTCCGCTCTGAGGCGGCTGTAAGGAAGGAGGGAGCGGGGTGGTGAAGGAAAAGCCCGCCACCGAACAGCTTTCCCCCGGCTCACCACACCCAGCCCCGGGAGCCAGGTGCCCGCTCCTCGCCGGGAAAACTCCCGCTCGCGCTCCCGTGCTGTCCCACCTGTGCAGCAGTCGGTGACAGGGACCGGCCCGTAGGCTGAAACCTCTGACAGAGCTTACTTGTGCAGCAGGTCCAGCCGAAATCCTCGGTTGGGGTCAGGTTCTGCCCCCGCTCCTCTGGAAAATGAGGAAATGGTGGAAATGTATATATATGTATGTATATATATTTAAATCTCCCTTCACTGAGATCTTTAATGCCTTACAGCAATTAATAAATATATGGTTTAGCAATAAAATACATGTGTTTTTTTTTAATGTGTCAAAGTATACTTCAGAAATGTATTGTCCTTTTATAAAATATCTTTACATTTTGCTGCACTCCGTTAATATACTCTTTCTGTCCTTGGTTTCCTGAAACAATTGGTGTCATTGTCATTAGATTTGCATCTAAGGGGGCTGAGGTGCATAGCACGGTTACATCTGAGCTCCCTTAGGTGCTGTGCATTGGGTGCCATTCAGTGAAGAGATACTCAAGGTTATTCTGGCACTCCAGGTAGTTACCCACGGTACAGCTGTGGAACACCAAAATGCCGTATGTACCCAACCTTTCTGTACAACAACTTACACATAGAATCATTAAAGTTGGAAAAGACCTCTAAAATCTTCAACCATTTAACCCAACAGCACTGTGTGCACCACTGAACCATCTCCCCAGTGATTGTGAGACTACCCCTGGCTTCTTATGGAATATTTCATCCTGTCTTTCAATTGTCTCTCTTACACTCTAGCTGCATACAGGTCCCCTTAAGTCAGTATTATTATTGTTGCTCTGCTGGTCTGTGCAGTGCTTAGTCACTAGATGCTTTGTAGAACAGACCAGATTAACTTGCTGTTTCAGCCTCCTTCCTTACAATATCAGTAGGTAGTCCCAATGGCAGTTTATTATTTTTACTCAATACTTTGTTGTGGGAAAATCTCATGCCATAAAGTTTCAAGTTTCCTCTTCATGCTTATAAATTATCCATCTTTGTCACCAGCATTCTTGCTGCTTCCAGTCTCTTAACACATATTGCTTCTCTGACTTTGTTTTGAGCTAAACTCTTCCGTAGTAAAAAGGAAAAAGTCTATCTCTGCCCAGGAGAAGAAATGGAAGCATTTCAGATAGTGGTGAAAAAGAACAAGTATTCTCACACTGTAGAGAATAGTAATTTCACACAGTGTTTTTACAGGTATTCTAGTTTAGGGGATATGGTTCATCTCCCAAAGTTGCAGTGGAAAGATGCCCGCTGATTTTCATGGTCCTACATCAATCTAAAGCAGAACAAAGAGGAAAAAGTGCTAAGTATTAATTTGGGTGAGGTAGCATACTTATATTAATCTAAAAATCTGTATAATTCTATATGAATTCTGGTACCAGGACCACTTTAATTTAGAGCTAGCTCAGTTATTTTTGCATGCCAGCATGTCAAGCCACACAGACATGTAATAAATTGCCATCAGATTCAGCAGTTGCAAGAGAAAAGTTACATGCCATTTAGGTAAAGACACATTTTTTGCTGCCTGTCAAATTATTTATTTAGGGATTATTGATTTACGTGTAATTGATTTACATGTATCTTATTTTCCCAGTTATTGCTCATAATCTTCTGAATTGTAATGATGGTATTCTAGTGAAGTACAGAGTAAAGTAATTGCAGCCATGAAAATATGTTGAAGAATAGGTAATGATTCAGAGCATAGATAAGCTTTATGAATCCCATAAAATTAAAGATTTTTGTTAGAAATTTTCAGCTCTTAGATGTAATTTTGGGAGAAATATTTTCTTTCTTGAATCTGAAAGAGGGCTAAAAAGTGAAAATATTTTCAGAGAGAAACAGAAGTGGATGTTATTTATTAAATCATCTGTGATTCACAGTGGTTTGTTCTTTCTGTCGGCTTTTTTGTTCCTCATTACTCTTCAAGACAGTTTTAGTGAAAAGAAAGACTAAGCGCTGTGACATTCATTATGTTCTGTCCTTGATACATCAAAGTTGGCAGATTAATCCATGTTTAAATATTAGGAATCGCTCTCTTGTATGTGCACAGATGGGTCATTGTTGTATTTTGGGGCAGAGAGGGGGAGGGGTTAGGAACTATGGAGAAGAGAATATGTTTCCTTGGACCACTGTAGGTCACAAGAAATTCACAGCAGCAGCTCTTTCACGTTCTTCAGGCTGTAGGCACCATAATGAAAGTAACTGTAAATATGGTGTTCTTTGGCTCTCTTGCAGTCACACTTTTTTCCTAACATATTCCTTGACATCACCAAAAGTGAAAGACTCCTCTCTACATATAAAGGGGTTATTTCACTGGGAATAAACAATGCACTTTAAAGAAGAGTATGCTTTTTTGGTTGGTTTACCTGTATTTTAGGGATATTGACTTTATTTTTTTTTTTTTTAATTTCACACAGATGTTGATGCCCTTTCCAATTCTATTCACAGCACAAAAGTGAATATTGCAAAATAAATGTCCACCTTAAAAGTCATCACACACTGCCTTCTCTGTTGCTTTAATTCTTTTGGTTTAGGTAGGTGGGAATTTTATCATTGTCTAATTTCTGGTGTGTAGAGGTTCTTTGTGCAAATCTATGTTTGCTGAGAGTTGTTTGTTATATGATTATTATTTGGAAGAAAAGTGAGTTATACTGCTTCAGAGAAGTGAACCCTTGTAAAAAGGTTGTTTCACTGATGGAGATCTGTGGAATGATCTCTGCTAGATGAAATACTAATCAGCTCCTTCTTGTAGTTTTAAAGAGAGAGAAATACATAAACAATGCATATACACAAAATAATGGCAGAGTTACTTATCATGATTCCATCTTCAAGAAGGGTAATATAAATTTTACTAATATGAATAATATCTTACAGCTTCACTGAACTCCCCCAGTACCATTTTCTAAGGTTTTGAAGGACAAAGGCTAAGCTTTCTCTGACCCTCAGTAAACATCTTTGGGCTAGGGAATGACGGTGCCCATTGATCTTCTTCTTTCAGATTCCCAAGAACTGGGGAGGAAAAAGGATAGTAAAAGAAATTAAATACAAAACAGCATAGTTCAGTATTTATTAGCTCAGGTACCACAAAACTACAGAAATTTTAGCATTACTGTTTCTGTCCTATGGAGAATGTATTGAGAATGACATAAGCAAAACTGGAGTGGCAGCTGCACTGTGCAACCTACACAGATCCAGAAGCAGATCTGTGATGTGGCCAGAAACTGGATGCATATTTGTTGCTGTGTGAATATTGAAGTTTGAATTTGTACAGTGTCTGGTGAAAAATTCCTTATAGTTTTAAACTGAATGTGCAGTTCTGAATGGGAGTTGCTACCAGAAACACCAACATCAGGGGTTAAAACTTCTAGGCCTGTGTAAGGAATAAAGTCAGTATTAAGGTTAGAGTTAGGGATTGAAGGGATTAAATGACACAACTGCTGTTTGAAGCAGTCTGCTGATTTGGAAGAGGACTGTAGTTGGTAGGAACTTACACATCTTTTGCTGCAGGGGTTTATCCCATTGTTTAGTTATATGGTTAAAACTGAGAGTTAAAAATGTCAACCATCAAACTCATATCCCATTCCTCAGCATCATGAAGATGAGGACAAATTTAGAGACTCTTATCTCCAGTGTTTTTCAAAGATAAGATCAAAGCAAGAAAATAACCCGTGCTGCTTTTTACTTCAGGGATGATACCTCAGAAATGAATTAGTAGAATCCTTCTTCCAGAACTTTGTTGACAGAAACATGGGATATTGTTAACATTAAGAAAAGGGAGATTTGGCACAGGGGTGTGGGATTGAGGATTTTCAAGTCTTAAGAAGGCAGATTGTTCCTATTGAACCCTGGAAATAGTAATTGTTTTGATACAAACCTGTGCCTTGAGCTGTATTCATCCTATAGGAAGTATAGAAGACAACTGCTTAGGAATTAGGTATGACAATTAGATTTAGACCAAAGGTTTTAGTTAAGAGCAATAATACCTTTCTACGGGTTCCCCCAAACTGGTAGAAATCATTGACTAATGCTGCCATTAACTATGGGGTTTTCTCCCTTGTGTGCTAGTTAATTCAATTCTAGTTGGTATTCTAGCAATAGTGTTGGGGTTTGAGAATTGTGGTTGTCATAAGTGCTGAGTAATGCAACTATGTAAAACTGCCAAAGATGAGTATCAGGGAGGATTTAATAGACTCTGATGTATTGTATTGTGATTTCCTGTAGAAACTGCTGCCCTAAAATACTGTTAGAAATTACTTTAATGCTGATATTTACATTCTAAATTGTCACAATTTTCTCTTCCATCTTGAATCTCTGGGAAGCAAGGAGATAGGAATGAGGTAGACATTAATAGAAGCCAGTGCTTTATACCAACTGGCAGAAAGCAATGCCTTAGTCTCCTGTAAGCTGGGAAGAAGTCTAGTATAAAAGAGAGGGTTTAAGTCTTAGAAAAATAAAGGATCAACAGGTAAATTCATTTCATGCAAATGCAAAATCTTGTCATCAATCTTTGTAGTAATGCACGTGGCAGCCAAAGCTTTTGTGGTTTTCCTCCTCAAGAGGAATAATATTTACTATATCAGGTGGAGAAATAAACGAAGACTCTATATTTTGTTTTGCAGCTAGAATTAATTCTCTAGATCTGAACAAGACTTCTGCCACACAAGAGGTTGGGGTTTTTTTACCACAATGTGTCTGCATCCCTGAGTAACGTTCAGTTGTACAGGGTCTCCTGCAGGGAAGCACAGGAACAGTACCAATGGAAAGCAGAGACTGACACTGTCTTACAATATAACAGTAGATTGCTATGTATAAATTACAAATTAGCACTGGACTCTGCACAAGCTACAGAGGTGAGAATTGGGCAGATACTGTTATACGGCTTATGTTGTGTTTTCTTCTTTCAGTCTGTGTAGGAATACTTGCTCTAGGACGGTGTTAGGATTTGAAACAGGTTAAAAGTAGGGCTTTGGAAAAGGATAGCTAAGTGTAAGGAACGCACTTTATGCAGCATCTACAGTGTTCCCAGAAATAAGAATTAATAAGACTCAGCTCACATGAAGAGAAGCTGTTGCCAATAATTGATCTTGTAGTTATTAACAATGCAAGAATTTTAATGGGGAGGATTAGGAATTTAGGATTAATGTTTGAGAATCTTTATATTGAATCTAGTAAATAAAATGGTACAAGGAATGTTTTGTGGCCTTGAGGAGTCTGGTCTTCTGGATGGAGTTGACATATTATCTAAAGTCTAATTTACTGTCAGTCTCTGGACAGTTTTTAGAGGCAGGAAAACAAAACAAAACCAAACCAAAAACACAGTGATGCAACAAACTGATGGCATTTATTCTTTTTCAGTAATGATTTACTGTCTTTCAGATTAAGATTAAGAAAGTGTCAAGACTCTAGTTTACAATCAATTTTTACACATCTGAATTGTTAGGAAGGCTGCTGTCAACAGTAGTAGAGATTGAGGTGATGACATTTCATAGACAACCTAGTTTATTTGGTCTAGAGATACAAAACTGTCTGGTATCATCAAGTTCCAGCATCTTATTTTCAGTTTGCTATCTTTCTGCCAGGTCTATATACAGTCTTCATTAAAGTTATAGTATAAGAGATGACTTCAGGAGACTGAATTATTGCTGGGGAATACAAAGCAGCTTACTGCTATCAGTGGCAAATGCCTTGTTTGCTCAGTGGGCATAGTGTAGGTAAGGGGTAAGATTGGCTTGAAGGTTACGATGGAAACAGAACATTTTCAAGACCCATGTTTAAAGCAAGATTCTTCAAAGCTTGAAGAAATGGGATGTTCCATGGAATTGTTAGGAGTTTGAATTCTTTTTGATACCCATGTGTTTTCATATAAATTTAGGAGTTAGGGTGGAGTTAGGAAGTATTGTTTGGAAAATGAAAACTTAAACATATGGGATAACTGTTGGAGATAATTGTTTGATTCTGCACAGCTCCCTGAACAGCTCTGATGTTTTCATGGGCTGCTCTCCTAGTTCAGGTATGCTGTAAGTGTTGCCGAACAGCCTACGCTTGGTGTTACAATTCACCAAAGTTTGTACTGATCCACCCCCTTGCTGCCATGAAAATAATGTTTGGGATTGGAATTATGTTCAGTGCTTCAAGCAATAAAATTGAAGAGTCTGGTTTTCCCAGATGCTGCAGGCCTTGCCAATATGATGAGATTATTTTGTTATAAGTGCTGGTTATGTAGGTAGGTGTTAAAGGTTGGTCTTGAGAATTCTCTGGGTGAGCCTGAATTGCCAGTTGATTTTCATGTTTGCTGTGGTTATTGTTCTGGTTATGGTTGTGATTTAGGAAGAAATGAATGGAGAACCCTCCACATGTGGATTCTCTGTGCATCAAAGAGTGGGGAAAGAAACTGCAGAACTTAGCAGAACTTAAAGCATTATTTTCACAGTTTGTTTTTGTGGTTGTTTTAGGTGTTTTTGTTCACATAGTCATAATTGAGATGCTTGGAAAAAAAATAGTTTTTTGCTTTCTTTTGACTGTGCAGAAAAGATGAGGGCATGTGTTTTGAACTTGAGCCTCCTACCCCTACTTTGATGCACACCTCCATGTCACACAGTCACCTTCCTTCACATGTTCTTCTCCCTAACCCTCCTTTCGATCAGTGTGCTTCTATATTTTTATATGTGAGGAAAAGTAACTGCATTTACATAAAATCTTGCCACAATTAAGGGCACCATTTTTTCATTAACTTTGTTCTTTTCATTGATTGATGTAGTCTGACAAATTTGCAATTCTCTATGAAGATCCTGATTTATTGCTTTATATAGCCTTAATATACACAAAAGTTAGCAGTGTTTTAATGCTGATACAGATGACCTCTTTGAGGAGCTACCACATATTCACATTTGTGAATGGAATATATTCTGACCAGATTTTTTCTGGGAATGTGCTATGTGTTTGGCCTCAGGTTAAAACACAGTAAATAATGTCTTCCTATGAAGTTCATTGGAGAAAAGCAGCAATGACTGTGTTTCCTGGTGTCATTGACTCAGCTGGATCTTAATCATGACTGTCTTGTAGAATAATCTGGTCTTCCTACACCTCCCTCCCCAGAAAAATGTTGCTGAAATAGTGTTTTACAGCATGTGAGCAGCACATCTCCATCCTGTTCAGGAAGCTGCAGGAAGTATCAAGTATCCTGCAGCATTACCAGCTCAGCTTTGTCATTCAATTCAAGTTTTTGGAGGCTTATTTCAGCAAAACTCCTCAAGCTTTAAAGGCTCACCTACCGGTATTTTATAGGACTGCAGTGTGTATCTGATACAGCAAACCATCATTCTTTTGATTTGTATTTTTTTTTTTTTTTTGAGATTATAGCCTGTTGTAATCATAATTATACTTCATTCAAGAGAAAAAAAAACAAAAAGAGCAATTATTGTAATGTGTATTCCATCTTCTAAAATATAATGCAGAAGGGATACCAGAATTTTCCTCATTTAAGGCAACTGAAAATGAGACACATGTATTTGATGCCATTTCTCAGTTTCTGTTTAGTTTTTACATATTGCTATTACATACCAGAACTGCCAGAAATCTGCATTTTGATTGCCATTTCTGATTTTTGGATTTTTTTTTTTTCAGTGGCTGACTAAAACTTGAGTCACAGTTTTGCAACACAACACTTTCAAATGTTTGTCTTCAGTTGGTGGTATCTTTTTGGTTTCTAAGGTGTTGGGTGTTTGGGGTTTTTTTGTGTGTGTGTTTTTGTTTGGTTCGTTTTTTGGTTTTGTTTGTTTGTTTGTTTTTGTTTTTGTTACATTTTATCTGAAATTTCCTTTTCCAAGAGACAAATTGAAACAAATACCTGGGCTGGGAGAGCTAAAAGGGGACAGTGTAGGCAGGCTCAGTTACTCACATTGGCAACAGTTTATCATATTATCAAAGACAGCGTCCCTGTTTAGTTCTGCTTTAATCAGTGTTGTTCTTGAAGCAGTGGGCCAATATCTACATACCAGAGTCCATTTTTAATTATGATTTGGGACAAATTTTGAACACAGATGTTTAAGTATAAAAGGCCTCCAAAGTCCCTCTTCTGCATGGTTTTTTGGCATTGTTATGTGTTGGGGGAGCACTGGTGGCCAATCTCCATACACAAGGAGGCAGTGCAGGCACAGACTAATGGTCTGCGTGCGACACACACTTGTGACATGTTTATTAGTTTTGGCAACATTAATGCTGCCACCCTCACAGTCCCTTTTAAACCGAAGAATTAAGGCATGGAGAGAGTTAAGAAGGTGAATTTCTAACAGCAAATGAATTTATGTCCAGCCACGGTAGTCCTGTACTTCTCTTCCTATGCATAGAAACCTCATAACTGATCACTTGTTAAAGCATTTTGGAGCAGAAAAAGCTTTATCCTGTTCTATAAGAAAGAACACAGAGAGAGCAAAGGTGACATTTCAGGGAGGCCTTGTGCCTCAGGAAGCTCCATTTCATACCTGCCCAGTTTTGAGGAGATGAGGGCCAAAACATAAAGCACATGTAACTAATAATAAAAGAAAAAAAAATAAAATAAATGATAAAAGAAAAAAATATATAGTAGTTTATATTTTAATAAATATAAAGGTCCCATTTTATTTAACACATTCCTCCAAAATGACACATTCTCTCAAAGAAGTCGCAGAGGTTGCTTTGGAACATGAGTGCTCTCAGACTTCAAATATTTTTTATCATCCACCTCAGTTCATAAAATAATGGTCATTTTAGTAGTCCAAGCTGAGGAAAACTGAATCACATGCATTAGCATGCCATGTAATATATCTTCTCTAGATCAAATGCCAGTTTTATCCCAGAAAATAAAGAAACCCCTTTGAGGAAAGTGGTTGAGTTACATGTAGCAGCTTTAAAATTTAGGAGCAGAAGAGCTTTTCATTTGAGTTGTTGCCTTTTAATCGTCTAAGATTTGAAAACTCTGTTTAGGGCTGACCATTCCCTTTTGAAATGTGAGGCAGCCTTGGGTACACAGTCCCTACAAAGTCTTAGGGACCAGTCCCAGGAGCCCAGTGGGCTGGGTGTGTTAACAGCAACTCCCAGAAGGCATTTAGTTCATGTGACAGGGGATGTGAAACCAGGATTGCAATAAAACTCCCTAATTGTCTTAAGCTTCCTGTCCACGGGCATAGAGTTCTGCAGAGGACAAAATTCCTCTTGCAGAGGTGGTGTGTTTACATGTTGTTTGGGAATTTGTATTAATTTGAAAAGGTGAATCAAGATCGTTGTTTAATGTAAAAAATGTGAATATTTTCATCTGATATTAGGACAAACAGAGGAGAATATAGCAGCTCTGTGAGAATCACAAAAGAATCAGTAAATGTAGGATGAGCATAAATCTTTGCATATGCATTTTCCTATCTGATGTTATTTTGAAATTGTGGCACACCTTTTTTCTCTCTAATATTGTTAGACTAAATCTTGATTTCTACTTCATTCACTTTTAGGGGTGTTCATTTCCCTTAACACTTTAAAAACATGTTTAATATGTGCTCACAATGCTTCAGTAATTCGATTGCAGTCAGTAATAATCGCAGCTGCCCATATTCTGATCTTTTTCCAGGAAGTGATTATTTTCTAGTCAATACCATGAAAATTAATAACTTTTTCAGAAAAACGACGAGTTTTGCTTTCAACATGTATCTTCAAAGCAGCAGTGGGTGTCCA
Source organism: Hirundo rustica (assembly GCF_015227805.2). NCBI lineage: Eukaryota > Metazoa > Chordata > Aves > Passeriformes > Hirundinidae > Hirundo > Hirundo rustica. The sequence continues at coordinate 19,761,325 of NC_053458.1, forward strand.
AGCCCTGCTGTCTGCCAGGCACATTGCCCAAACTATAAAATAATTAGATGCATTTGTAGCCAGTCTGGACTGAAGCAAAAAGTAACAAGGTCTCCTACTGAAGTGATGGTTGAGGAAGATTAAAAGGTACAAAATATAAAACTATGGATTAAAATATATCTTAATTTACTTTTTTCTTAATGAAATTCTATAAAATCGGTGGGAAAAAAGATAGGAATACAGAATTTCATGTTTGGATTCTTAGTTAAATCCAAGTGGATAAAAATCTGGTCATTTTTACATAGATTATGAGAATGTAAATATTTTGCTTATTTACATAATGAATGATAAAGAGGTATAATGAAAAACATTTGATGAATTTATACAAAATGCCTTGAGATAAGATTGCTAAACCAGAACATCGTTTGGAAAAAAATCTGAACATTCCAGAAGGTATTACTGTGAAAAGACTATAAAATCAGTTGCAGAATTTCTGGAATACAGTGGGCAAAAATACTGAAGGTTGAAATAGGCCTATTTGTTTGTAGTGCTGCGAGACATTAAAACCAGAGATCACCTTTGTGTGACAGGTGCAGTGCTGGGTGCAGATTCTCAGTGTTTGGAGAAAGTAAGGCTGTGATATATTTATAGCCTCTATACTGTACATTTTCATGTTGTGAAGTACAGGAGGCAATGTTTATTTTATACTAAGGATTTACTTATTGTATCCAGTATGATTCCAGGTGAAGACTGCAGTAATTTCCCAAAATTTATTATATGATTTAGTCTTTTAATTCTCTACCAAATTATAATCAGATATGAGAACAAGACTGAGAAATTGAAAGGAAAAGAAATTACTCCAAGTGTTGGCTATTATATATATGTGATACCCTGCTATCATCCCTAGATTGCTCAGAATCCCTTAGTCCTCCTAAAGAGAGACCTTAAGGATCATCAGATTTGCAGACAATAGCCTTTTCAAAGCTGGGCTTTGTTATGCCAATACAGTTTTATACATCTGTTTTTATTTTTAGGTGTGGAAAAGGCTCAGAATTCATTCCAGATGAAATATAGAAATCTTGTCTTTAAGTTTCCCCTAGATAAAAACATCCAACCTATCTTAACCATAAATACTCTCTCCGTTCTTTATTTATTCTGACATCTGCAAGCCAGCTATGATTATGATCCTTCTAGTATTTTGGCAGGTGCCTAATTTAAGCATATAAATATATCTATGTACTTCATTGGGGTTTATCAGTGTCTTTTTTCTCCCCAGGACTTCTTCCAACTACTAAAAGATAGCTAGACATTCCTAAAGTAAGTGTATATAACTGGGGGGTTTATATAGGAGAGGTAGAATCAATATATATTTCATGGGCATTTGTATGGTGCTAAGGCAAATATAAACCAGAATGACATTACCATCATTTTGAGTTTGAGAAATGTTGGAGTCAATGAAAAAATCAAAAAGGATGATTAGTTCTCTGTATATACTCTTCTGTTGGACCCAAGATAATTAGGGTACTGAAAAAACCTGGAAAGACCCAGAGGAAGCAGTGAATGAGAGGCTCATTGGCAGTGCACTGTTCTTTGAGAAAGGAAAATGACTGAATGAAAATAGATAGGCATTCAGTGTCCACCATTCAGTGATGCCTATGCTGCGGACAGTGAGGGGAAGAGGTTGATGAAGTGTTGATGTTAAAACTCAGAAGAACAATTCCAGATAGTATCTGAGATAGCTACAATCTTGCAGTTCTGCTGGTTGAAATAATCCCTTAATTTCCTACAAACCTCTGCTAAATTGCACCTAATTGAATAGGTCAGAATTTCCCGCATTTTAAGACATTGAGACGAAATTGAAATGAATATATAAGCAAGCATAGCTATTGACTTCTGTGGGCTCGTGTCAGATTGCTAGAGCTCTGAATTTGGCCTGTTTGCCTTTGGAGCCCAAAGTGAGTGTTTAGTGAACAACAGTGTAGCAAGAGAGATGCATTTTGACAGGAGTGAGAATAATGAAGAGGCAGGTGAAAATACCTGGGCATGTTACGATTCGTGGCAAACTTCACAGGCAGGAGAGCTGCTACCTTCAGTTGCCTGTGGGTCTGTCACTTTGTTCATCTCTGTCAGGGTTCATTTATCAGAACTGCTTTGTCTCCAAGGCTTGTATCCCCGATAGCTTACCTTAGCCTGTAAGGAATTTACGTATTATCTGCTTTGAATATGTCTCAAATTGCCATGAAAATTCTGGAGCTATTTCTTTATTACAAAAAGGAATGGCAAAGAGATGGTAGCTCGTTGTCCTGTTGTTTAGAAATGTAACTTGTGTTACTATAAATTTATGATATGTTTCTGAAACTCATTGGACTTGCTGTTTTTGAGAAATAAAAATATTTTTAAAATACCCATTAAATTATCCTACAAAACGAAGCTGCTAATTTATTTTATATTATTTACCCTTACACTGTTAGTCATATTGTGAAATTTAATCTCAAACTGCATTGAGAAAGAGGAACACAGGCAATGTTTTAAGGGTTGTGGTGGTAGAGAGAGCAGCAGCATGCTGTCACAGTGGATATTCATAAAATTTAAAACACCTACATTGATCAAACAATAAAAAATGGAATGAAAGAATGCACAGTTTGATTTCAAACATGTCAAACTGGTACAATCTACTAACTTCGAAACCTGACCACAAGTTTGCATTACCCACTTTTTCTGTTTAATTTCCAGCTGTGGGAGCCACAGGAATGGGCTGCAGGCATGGGAATGTTGCTGCTGTCCCTTCAACAGGGAGTTTCCCTGTTCCTGACTTCCCCTCCCCAAAGGCAAAATGGTCTGGCTTGTAAAACAGTGGCTTCTTTCTATGCAGAAGACAGCAGCACGAAATGCAGGAATTACTTTGTTTTTTGAAAAATTTCCCTCAAAAATAGATGTTCAGTTCTTTGCTTCCTCTCTTACTTTTTAGGCCTCTCACTTTAAAAAAATGTATTCATCTTTTTTTTTTTTTTTAAAAAAAAAAATTCCTGCTTTTATTTAATCAAATTTAAATTGTGTATTCTGACGGTCATGATTTGGTAGATAACTCAGATCCAAGGTTTTTAATAATTTATTTAAAGAAAAGTTGTTAAACATCAAGAGTTGCTAAAAATTGAAGCCCATTCCAGCCTTTCATAGGTCTATGTCAAACCTGTGTTTGGGGACCTTACGAAACCACCATAACAAAACAGGAAGCAGTCTGATATCAGTAAAGGCCACTTCATGGGAAAAGATGACCTGCCTCAGAAAACAAACCCTCCCCTGCTATTCCCTCATCAGTAAATTGGCCTAGAACAGAAGTATGCTCCTTTATCCATCCAGAAAATATCTGAGCATTAAATTAAAAGGTCTCATTTTAAGTGAAGAGAGCAGAGATCAGTGAGCTCTTGACCAAGCACACATTAAACACAACCCTTGTGGAGCTCCTTGTATAAGTGCTCCTAAGCAATCTCTACTGTTGTGGTACTTCCAGGAATCACAAACAGGAGGGCTGGGTGGTACAGAACATCCTGCTGTACTGTGAGAGTAAGCAAGTTAAATTTAGCAGTAAGATATTTTTAAAATTAACAATTGAGCACTTTATTCCATCCATGGTGTGATGGAAGGTGTATTGTGACACTTGTTTGGTCACAGCTCATTGTGCACTACACTTTATAATACGATGAAATTAGGCCTGATGAGGGATTTCTTCAGTTCTAGTGAACTTTTTCAAAGGGAAGGAAAGTTTGGCCTTCCCTGGAATTAGTTCCTGAGTGTTACTGTTACTTTCATAGCTCAGTACAAGCAGCTGGTGAGTTTTCAGGAGACCTGGGAAATACTTATAAGGCAGGGAGCAGACATATAGCTACATATACAGGGAGAAGAAAAGCTACCTTAAGCTTTAAAAGGGACTGATGAATGTGTAGTAATCCAAGACTGGAAAGCTGCTGGACATGGGAGCAGGATTTGGATATACAGGCATAATGGTTAGGGAATAAATTATTTATGAATTGTTGTCTAAAGCTGCCTTTTTAAACAGACCTGCATTATGTCTACTTGAAAAACAACCTCTCACCAGTTTGAGTTCTACTAAAACCTATCTTAGGAATAGAAACCCTTTAACCACTTTTGAACTGCTGATCCTAAGGAAGGTGCAAATAATTCTGACTGAAGTCCTGCCTTGCTCCCTGCCCCACCCTGTCACGCAGGGTTATAGAAGTCTCCTCTAAAGCAGATACATTGATTCTTGTGAAGCTAAGCTGGGTCTATCTCTTTGACTGGCTTTTAGCATATGGCCGTTGATGTTCCTATGGTTACATCTGAGTTACAATGAACTCCAGTTATCAACCATCTTTCTTGATTTCGTTTGTATTTGATTTTTCAGCCAGCTTCTCACAACATGGCTGTAGCATGTCTGAGACATGAGCAGTCTCAGACAGCGGGGCTTTTTTTTCTTTCTTTAAGTGAACTGCCATAAAAATGTACCTTCATATATTCTCTGTGCCAGTTGTGAAGCTTCATCTCAGTTATGGTAACCTGAAGTTTTTTCCCATGTTGAGTTTGTTTGAGATTGTCTGTTAGACCAAAAGAAACAAGAAGTGAGAGCTAGGACTAGGAGAATAATGTAAATGAGAAGGGGAAATTCTCTGAGTTAGTAAGTCCTGAGATACCAGAATTTAAAGCCCAACATTCCTATGTAAAATAAAACTGATTAGGTTGATTTTAAAACCAACCAGTAAATAGGGTTTCTTGGTTATTTTTTTCTCTTCTTACAGGTCTGTTAAATGAGACTCATCAGACTAAGGCAGTCTATTTTGCAATCACAAGAATTTTAAAGTATAATTCAATTTAAGTGCATTAAGTTGAGGAAAATGCCTAAAATACTATATATTTGTTTTGTTTTAAAAGAAAATCTATCTGTATGGTTTATCATGAAGTTTTCATCACTCTTTCTTATGCTGTAACTTGATGCTAATTCCTGCTGTGGTAAGTCCTGCAGACTTCCCTTCCACTCTGTATTTCAATATCTACTGTGGAATAAGTATTCAGAAATCAGCAGAAAGGAAGGTGGCTAATGACAAGCTTGAGTTCCCAAACACAAATATCTCTAAGAGAACTTTAATTCAGGCCATGCACAGTATAATCTCATCCTGATGCCACTTTTATTTACAAGGTTGTTTAAATAAACTTATGTCTATGGAGGTCATCAATAAGTGATATCAGAAGCACATGATTTGGTCTTCATTAGCTGAGATTATGCTGTTCATTTTCTCACTATAAATATAAGAAAATCGATGTACCAGAAATATAGAGGGTTTTTTGTTATATTTTTACCATGATCGATTACTATAAGCATATTTGTGATTTTTTCTGTCCCTTGCTAATCAGTCTGTTACTAGGAGTCTTTTGCCTATTGTTTTTGGACAGGTGCAAAATGGATCCTTATTTACTATTTCAGTATTGTGTTACTCAACAGCAGACTTAAGAGATAAGTTAATTTGGCATGTTTATCCTCCGAATTTTCTGTTGTGTTTTCTGAAAATTTGCTGGACTTTTAATTCCTTTAGATTGCTGCTATTTTACATTGGCCAGGGCCAGGCAAAAGTTATGCAAACTCTTTATAATTTTTAAGAATGTTTAATCTACTTTTTCAGAAGGAGAAAACAAAACAAACATATCAATTATACATTAAGGTTATCATAATTTTCCCAAAAATTATGAACACAGAAAAGATTTGGTGAGGTAATGAAAGTTGTTCCTGGGGTCTTTTTGTTTATTTTAGGTTGTGCTGTTTTTCCTGCTTCTCACTTGAAAAATAGTTTGTGACAGAGGAGTGGAAAAGCCAAGAACATCTACCTAAGCAGTATTTAGGTAAAGATGCTTCTTCCAATCCAAAGGGTTTTCAGTGTAGAGCATAATTTAGTTTTCCTACTATCCGTTTCCCTTTTGTCTAGTGCTCTTCAGTTAGTGTCAATGAACGCACATAAAAATACATGAAACAACTCATCCAGAGGGCTTTCCCAGTATTTTGGAACTTTGACATTTTGCTGTCATCTTTGCAGGAAGAAAGAGGTGGACAACACTAAGATTTGAAATATACAGATGAAGAAACCGTAGCAAACCATATAGCCACAGGCTGATATTGTGGATATTTGCTAAACTGGAATAGCCTGAGTTTATCCCTATAGGTGTCTGCAATGATAGGATAAAAAATTAGTAGATTTTTGCCTTATTCAGTAGTGGTGAAAGCAAATCAGTCGGGGTAGTTGAGCTCACCAGGTTTTCATTCAAAGAAATAGCAAGGATTCTAAACTTGTATTTTAATAAAATGCAAAATAACTGAATTTAGAAATGGATAAAAATCGATTGTGGATTGTTGGAGAACCTCCCTAAAAACTGGGCAAATTACTTATTCCCTTTTCTAAATATTAACTGGATTTCCTTATCAGGTCTGAAAAATATTTCAGCCACTTGTGCTGTATGTAAATTGAGTCAGTATCTGCATTCCTTTAACTTCTTGCCTGGTCTTTCTATTCACCTGTGGAAGGTTTGAAGACTGACTCACAGTGTGATTCTCTAAACAGTGAAGCACAAATCTCCCTTGGGAGTGCATAAAATGCAAGGCACAACTGTGTCTGACAGTACAAGTTTCTTTCCCTTACTGCCAGGTAACCTCAGTTAAGCTGTTTTTAACATCTCTGGGTGAAGCTTCCCAGCCCTTCCTGATGGTATCAAGTACATGAAGTCATGTACTGTAAAAGCATTTTGAATAAAATAGATGCAATTTCTGCTTTCCATTGTTTTCCTGCTCCTGAGTAATGTTCTTAAGTAATTGTTATAAACCACAAATTTCAGGCTGTAAGATAGTATGTTTCAAGCACAGTGCTATTTTATCTCCAAGGTAATGATTTCACAAAAGTTATTTTTGTGGAACACACTGGCTGGAATTTGAATGTACAAACGACTTTGTATAAACTTTCCTCAGGCTGACTTGTACTTCCACATTCAACTGGGATGGGTGTATATTTAAGTTGGAAATTACCTTAAAATAATAATAATGACCTGAAATGGGAAATTTGGATAGTGTAACATAGTTTAGACCATGAAAGAAGATTAAAATGGCAATAGGAGTAGGAAAATGTTGGTAACTGACAGAAGGAATATGAGTATCATAGAGTATGATCCATTTAGCATCAAGAAAGAAGGAAAATGCATGATGAGTTGCTTGAGAATGGGGGGGGCAGCCATTTTGTAGGAGCTAGTGTGATAGTAGATGTGTCTTCTGGATGATTAGAAATGTATTTTTCTGGCACAATTGCTTTTAAAAAATATTTTAAAGGGAAGGCTTTGGTTTATTTTTTGTTTTTTCCTTTTAGTGTAGGATAGTACACAGGCAGCTAGATCATACTAAGATGCAAGGACAAAATAATACACACTTGGAAGCCTTGGTAAACACACAATCAAACCTACACATGGTTGATTCATTTCAGAGTTTGTTGCTGGGCTAAACACAGGGTCTCCAACTTCTGAAACAAAAGCTCTGTTATGAAGCAAAAGAAACAACTCCCTGAGCTCAAGCCAGCTGAGTTTGTTATATTCAGTCCAGACTGCTTTACAACCAATAATTTTTCTAGTTTATGTACAGTACCCTGCTATTTCCAGAGGGATCGTTTTATTTGACTGTCCATTCACCTAGGATACAAGTTTAACTTAAACTTAATGGTGCCAAATATGGCGAGTTGATCTTATACCTCTTTGATATCCCATTTTGCAAAGCCAAAGCAAGCTTTACCAAGCTCTACAATTGTGGCTTACCACATTTACCATTAAATGCAGCATTTTAAAACTGACTGTGGCATATCAAAGCCATGTGATCATTGAGATGCACAAGACCAAAATTACAGTGAGAGAATCATATCATTATATACGGTTTCCTGCATTTTTTCATGCTGTCATAAAACACAAAATGGATGCTAAAAAACACAGATCAAGCAAGAAAAACATTAAAGCATTAGGAAAGCATTCCTACACTTGAGAGGTTAAGAAATGTGTTAAACAGCAAGAAGATTAGGTCTATTTTAAATTTATCAGGCTTCATCTAAGATGAGTTCAGTTGTTTCTGTAACTGAAAGATTGTTCCAGAAGTCCATCCTTTAATATTAAAAAGAGCCTTGTAATTTGCTGTCTACATCTATCTATGGCTAGTTTATCATATGTTTGCCTAGAAAGTACTTGTTACTTTTCTTGGTATATTGATGGTAACTTTTCATATTCTCCATTAGCATCAGCTTTGGTAGACTGAATCAGGCAGTACTTGTAGTCATTTCTTGTTAAAAAGTTCTTATTTTCTCTGTTACGTTTTTGCATCCATTTCATTTTTAGTGCATCTTTTGAAAGAAATTCTTAGGGTCTCTGGGTAAAAGACTTTGCATGAAATATTTCTGCCTTATTTTTTGATAATAAATACTCTTTAGTTTTTTCTTCTATTTCTTTTTTGTCTTGATGCAAATTTCTTGCTGTAATGCATACCTTGGATAATTTTCTTGCCCTCAGCAGAGATTTTTATTGATTGACAAAGTATACCAAAACTTGCATCTTGGGCCCACATTTTCTTCTTCTGGACCTTTCAGGCATGAAAGAAGCTATGCAACAAGTCCCAGTATTATTCTGTATTTATTAAGATTTACTCTCAATTTGCACTATTCTTCACAAACATATGGATGATAAAATTCTAATGCCATTGGGCTTATACACCAGCTTTATTAAAATGCGAAATTAATTAAAATGTGAAGAAAACCCTCCGATCTTCCAGAAGAGCCACATGTCTGGATGCAATAATGAACTAGAGCTAAAGACCTTGCTTTAGGCTTAAATCCCATTCATTACTTTCACTAGGAAGTATCTTTCAAAAAAAAGCTTTAGGATTTTTAGAAAAGTTCTTGATATTAAAGGATGCTTGTTTTATTTTGTTAAGGAAAAAATATAAAGATCAGTTCTATTTGCAGTGATTATTTATAGGTGCAGTATGAAGACATTTATTAGATATATTTAAAGTCTGAATATGAGAACACTGAATGGTAGGTACTTTAGAGAAGGGAAACCCCTTCATCCATGTCATTCCCAAGCTACCCCAGCTGACAGCTGGAGACAGGAAAGAAGCCTTGTACAAAGACAGTAAAAAAATGGCTGAGAGTAAAAATCTACCTAATGATTCTGTCACTCCTGTTATATGCTGCCGACTTCATATTTTTTTGAATCGTGGGCTGACTCTGTTAGGCTAAATTGGATAAATTTATTACTAAAAGATTTTCCTAACATAAATAGTAAGGCAGGATGAACTATAGAGTGAATGTGCCACAGTGATATTTGAAGATGAAATATTTTTAAATTAATAACAAAGTACGTATGTCTTAAGAATAGTACTAGTTCCTCTTTTGCTGTGTTGACTCATTTTAGTAAAGTACCACAAGACAGGCTTTCTTTAAAGTGTCACATGAATTTAAAACATTGACTCCTGGATTTGAAGAATCTAGAGGAGTAGCTTCTATGAGAAGAATTTATTTTTAAATATAGATTGTTTATTATATAAAGGACAAGAAAATACTATAGAAAAATAGAGGCGGGAAAACCTATGCAAATAAAAGAAATTTCTAGAGATGAATATGGGGAATAAAGGAAAGATCTAGAGGATTATACACAACAAGAAATGCAACATTTTGCACATTACTTTTTTTCCCTTAGTGAGATACTACACTTTGCTTTAAGGTATTTTTTTCTTTTATGCATCTGAAGTGTACTGATGCAAAATAAATATCCTGTGCACCTTTCAATGAGTGAAAGAGATGCTTGATTTTGTAGCCAATCTTTCCGAACAGAAAAGATTCCAATTTCTCAATTGTTTCTGAGCCAGCTGTTGATTGTACGATAGCATATTGACATAACTACTGTGTGATTCATAATTAACTTATGCTTCATAATATGCATGATTTTCATGCTTCCTTCTTAAATGTAGAGGATTTCTGTGGGGTTTTAAATGTCAATTTAAAAGTGAAAGTACTATTTTTTCAATATTTCTTCAATTAGCCTTTTTTCTGTGTGTATGTGAATAGCTACAACTTCTTTAGTGTTTGTGCCAACTCTTCTTGAATTACTGAACTACCTTAATATAAATCAAGGCTTTATCACCTCAACAAGGCAATTTTTTCTTGGCTTTGAAAATCTCAAAACAAAGCAAAAGGTATATGTTCTACTAACACTAACCTGATATGAACAACTTCCTTTGTTGTTTGTTGTTCCACTTGTCCTTGGACAAGTAGAACAATGTACTGTGGCTAGAACCATAGCCGGGAAGAACTGAGCTGGATGAGTGACAAGTCACTTCAAATACTTCCAAGGTTAAAATAAATTATTTATTTAATTTTATAATAAAATAATTTAATGCAATTCTCTATTAGAAAGTGACCTGAGTTAATTTAATTCACTGATTTACAGGTATTGGCTTAGTCTCATCATGCAAACTTTTTTTTTTTTTTTAAAACATCAAATCACATCATCAATCATGATCTTTAAAAATAGAACAATTCTATTTAAAAAAAAAATTGTCAGCCATTTGTTTCTCCACATTAAAGCTAGAGCAATCTCAGGTAGTCTAAAAATGGGATTAATTCAGGCACCCATCTTGCTCTCTTAAGGAGCTACAGTATAAAAGGCAATATTGTCTAATTCTTTTCTCCTGCATTTTTCTTGTAAATGATCATAGCTCTTGTGAGTCTAAATGTCTTCTTTGCAAGCCTTGCCTTCCTTATTTCTTACTGTCCTGTCTCTTGCAGCTGTGCATTCAAAGGAAGAGGGCCCTTGCTGTAATTAACTCTTCGTTGAAGACATTCTGAGATTACCTTATTCTCTTGCTTTCATATTTGGTAGAGCTTCAGTAAAAGGGAAATGTAAAATACTACATTGCCTTTTTGTTCAGTAAATATATTGTTTTATTCATTAGCAGTGTTCGTTAAACCTGTGAATTTGGAAAGCCTTTTAAGAGATACCTGCCTTTCCTACTTGGCTGCCTTGCCTGTACATATATGCTGTACATCTGGGCTCTCTCTGGGGTTTCTCTTACTACTGTACTTGCGTCACCTAATTTAAAACAGACTTTCTGCTGTTTGCAACTATAATGGGTTTGTGGCTTAGTATGTGAAATAGAATTGACTGCACAAAATGTGAAATTCTGATGCTAGACATTCCGGCTAGGTCTCTACAGACAGGAATGTGCATTTGTCTGGGCAAGCATTATAGTCCTAGGGGTGCTTAGCTATTTTAGTGACAGCCTGAATATGCTGAAGTTGTTTGATTAAAAAAAAAAAAAAAAAAAGTAGGGACTGCCTCAGCACACCTTCAGCTTTTTTGAATTTTAAATCTCATGCAACACAACTGTGGAAAAGTTAGTGAAAGAGACTGAAAGAAGAATAAAATTCCTTATGCATATAAAGTGTGAATATTAAGTAAGTTGTGTAAAGTAAGATGAATGTTTACTAGCAGAAATAATTCTTATTGAAAGAATCTGATGCATAGATTGCTCCTAATTATCATCTATTTATGATACTGAACAGTATCTGCAAAGTAATGCAAATGTATTAAGTCCACAAATCCCCTAAAAGTCTTTAAATTTTAAAGCATGAGGTGGTTTATCCTTTCTTAAGTCTCAGTCTTTTGGAGAAAGCAGATACTTCACATTGCTCTGGTAGTGATGAGCACAAGTCACTAGTACAACCACAAGCATTTCATAATCAGAGAGCAAGTTGTTAAACTGAAATTGTCCCTGTGGGAAAGGGATAATCTCTTGAGCAAAGTTAGGAGAGAATGAAGAATGAGGGAGGAGGGACTCCTGCTCTTGCATAGGAGAGAGAGGGGTTTGAACTGTTCTATGACAGAAACTTCTCTGGATGGAGTGATGTGACTACTGAGAGTTCAAGTACTTGGTTTGGGTTTTTTTGTTGTTTTGGTTTGTTTGTTTGTTTGTTTTGTAGGTTTGTGGGGTTTTTTTTGTTTTTTGGGGCTTTTTGTAGGTTTGTGGGGTTTTTTGGTTTTGTTTTTGGGGGCTTTTTGGGGGTGTTTTTTTGTTTGTTTTTTTGTTTCAGGATTTTATTTTCAAGTTTCAGAATATAGAAAATATATACCCTTCAGCCAGCTGCTAAGAACCACCTCCTCCCTCTGCCTGAAGCAATTTCAGTCTTTGCATTCTGGAGCTGCCTATAAAACCTTCAGTCATTGTTCCCAGGGACAGGAGCAATCAAGTCAACCACCCTGGACATGGACACAGAGAGATGTAGCATCACCACATCATCCTCCAGTAGAAAAACAGCTGAAAAATACTTTGTTCCACATTCCTGGCCCAGGCAGTGCCAGGGATCTTCTACTGCCGCCTCTCCTGCTGTTCTTCAGCAGCCTGGCTATCTGTATTGGTAGGACTCTAAGCAGCTCCCAAGTCCCAGGATTTTTTTTATTTTTTTTTTTAAGAGGCTCCCTGCAGCTCTTCTGGTGGCTTCAATTACCTCCTGGAGCAGGGTGCTTGGTGTGGGAGATAACAGGCCGTAGACTGACACTGAAGAATTAATGAATTTCTGACAGTTTTTGTAATGTCAATTTTATATGTTGGACTCTTGTAGTATGAATGGCTTATCACTTGTTTCAACCAGTTCTTACAAATACTGGAATGGAATGAAAATAGAATAGCACATGGTTTGGATCTGTTTTTATCATTGGCATAAAACTAATTTCCAAAGTAATGTGTCAGCTTCATTTTAATTTGATTTCTTTTATATGAATAAGGAGATTTATTTTATTATGAACTGAAATGAAAATGCTAAGAGAAAACAGAGCTCATGTTTATATTGTATTATACAGTAAGGCACGAGGCTCCTGAAAGACAGGAAACTGATTGTTTGATTTGGTAATTCTCTTTTTTTTTCTGTTCTGAAACTCTATCTGCTCTGAGGACCTTTCTTGTGACTACTCAGGAACTGGAGATGATTTCCTGTCTATTGAGGAAGTGTACAGTAGCTAGAGGCAAAACAACTTAAGCTAAAGACTTAAAATTTAAATCCTGTATGATCATTGGGAAAGCTGTATCATTGAAATTCCTTTTCTAGTATCTTTGGAAAGTAGTAGGATGCTTTTACGTATTCATACGCCATTGTATAAAATGGAAAGTACAGGTAAAGTGTTAGATCCACGATCCATCTAACATTTTATTCTGTCCCAAAGAGTGGCCAAGAGTGGAAGCTCACAAGTAGGTAAGAACATCTCTCAGTGCACTATCCCAGTTTAAAGGAATTTGCTATAGAAGAGGTTTCCTCTTCAGAATGTCTCTACTGTCATGTTTGAAAGCTGGTGACAAACCTATTTTATACTAATTTGCTTAATTCTTTTTGAATCTGTATATTTGCATTCAAAATATTGACATTATAGATGCTACCATTTCAAAATTCAATATGTGAAAAAACAGTTCCTATTCTTAACTTTAAATCTACTGAATGATCACTTCTTTATGTGACTACCAGTTTTCTTGAATGATAAGAAACACTGAAAAATAATTTCTGACCATTTTCTCTATTATAATGTTTAATTTTTACATCTAGTTCAACTCATATCAAAGGTGAAGTTTCTTGATCTTTTAAATTTATCCTTGTTCAGAAAACATTCCATACTTCTGCTTGAACTGGTTACATAGTGTGATACTGAAGCATCCTTTTGTGGAAGGTGATCACTCGAAGCAGTTTTAATGTGTGTGCCACAGTTCTAGTTCGGTGTTGAATGATGAATTATTTCTTTTAATTTTTGTCTTTTTGCCAGCATCCGAGTATTGAACTATAGCTTTCAGAAAATTATCCAGAGTAATTCTAAGATGTTATATGCATATTTAAAATCATACAGGCAGTCTGAGAAACACAGGTCTCTTTACCAAGGCCAAAGTATTCTGCCATTTTCACACAGTGAAATCACACTGGAGCTCTGTGTACTCTGTGTAGCAGGGGAGGGTTGGTACTTAACACAGTGGAGCTCTGACAAGGCACAGTTTTTGTGGGCACTGTAGATTTTGGACTGCAAATAGAAACTGTGTTTTTCTAGATGAACAGTTTGAAACACCTCATAGTGACTGCAGATTTGCTGTGATTGCTTTCTAGTTCTGATTAGCCATAGAAAAGGTGTACTTGTGCAATATGTGTTTAAGAAATTTAATACTCCTTCCAGGTTATCTAAAGCATTTCAGTATATACAACAGATATATTTTAGTATATTTTATATGATAACAAGCTACTGAGAAAGCAGTTCGGAAACTTTCTGTCAAAACATTTATAGTGAGCTGAAACACACTTTAAAATGTGTTTTCAAGAGCTTGTTAGGTGTTGCCATGTTAAAATATGATATTTCACCTTTTTTTTTTTTTTTTTTTTAATTTAACATGCATTAATGTAAATGAATGTAGAAAATTTTCAGAAAAAATTAAGATGTAAATGAATGTTCATGAACACATACCCTGAAAACTGCATGCAAGTCTAATCATTTGATGCATGCATACTACAGATAGTGAATTGCTCTCTTGGTATCAGTAACAAAAAAATATCTATTATTCTAATCCTTAATACTTAGTGTTTACCAGCAACCTATTTCATGATTTAACTGCTAATTCCTAAATTACAAACTCCAGAATAATTGTCCTCTTATTCAAGCCAAAGTTACTATACTTAACCAGTAAGTTTCCAATCACATTTTCCTGTGTTAGCTGCATGAAAATGTCTTTTTTGTAAGGCTACATATTTAGAGAAAATGCTACAAAATTGCCCCTGTATTAATAGAATCCAGAGCATTCCTTGGTGGTGGCTCAGCACATTACCATGTGAGTTGCCTGCCCTTGAAAAGGCATAATTTGATCTTAACAGTTTTCCTGAATTCTCTGGTAGTTACAGAGAACAAGTGACCACAGTTCAGCTCCTCAAGCTGAAAGCTGAGATGAGAACCACAGTGGTGCTGACTTATATATTTCTGAATTTCAACAAGAGAAGGAAATTTTTTTCTTGCAACTGACTCTTTCTGATTCTAGTGAAAAGATGGAAAACTGAAAATAGCAAAGTGGTCCCAGATGGGTGGATTTTTTTTTTTTTTTTTTTTTTTTTTTTTTTTTTTTTTTTTTTTTTTTTTAATGAGAAGCTTCTTCGGTCTGTCAGCTTCTATAGATATCTCTGTGTAAGGTAAAAGTCTTGCTAGAGCCAACAGGGATGTCTGGTGAACACTAGGAAGGGCATCATTAGTACTCTTGAGCTTATAAAAATTACACATTTAAAAAATATCCTCAGTATTTTTCAGATTTGTTTTAGCACACTTTATTTCCGTTGCTAGAGATAAATCTTAAGTACCAAGGAAAGGAGTGATAGTAACTTAAGTGATATCCTAGGAATAAATTTGCCCCAAACCCAAAAGATTTAATAGAAGTTTGGAAAGCGTAAACTAAACTAAATAAATACTTCATATCAGCTGCTTTTAAGTGAGAGAATGGGGTCAGAGGCCGGATGCTGATCTTGGCTCCAGTGGGGCAAATCCAGAATGGTTATCTGGGAAAACAGTAGAATTGCTGAAGACTTACATCATCATTAATAAAATTAAAATCTGACCATTAGAAATTTCATTAGGAGGGAGTGTATGTTATCCTGCTAAGTTTGTTCTATGTTTCTTATATCCAAAACTTGGTAAATTCTATTTGTAGTTATTGCTGCTGGTTTTTCCTTAGGTTGATTTTTTTTCTTTTTGATTTGGCTTGTACTTATCCAGCAGCATAAGGGTGGCCTGCTATTAGGTCTTGATTGTGTTTTATTTAAGTAATGATGGCTTTTGGATTAGTGAGATGATGTGAAGTGGTATTATTAATGGACATTGACCAGTAACAAAACAGAGCAGCTTAGGCAGATCTCCAGTTGGCAAAGTGAGGCACAAGTTGGAAGCCAGCCTGGAGCAGAGGAGGAGGGAGCCTCAGCAGGGCACAGCACACAAGACATCTCTGGCAAGCACACACAAGGAGCAGCTGAGGGGATTTGACAGACAAGCAGAGATGGCAGATACTGGATCTCCCACAAGGATAAACAGAATGCCAAACAGATATATATGGTTTATAGCATACCTGTGGTATAGCTAAGAAATGTGCCATAATTGGAGTAGATAGTTATTTACCTCAAAACTTTATATCACAGAGTTTGCTTATCAAGATGATCTTAGCAATTTATCTCATCGTTAAAAAGAAAAAAAAATTGTTTCTACGCATTGAGAAGTTGCATAGCATGCATAATGTAGGTTATGGAAATATCATTACTTAATCTGCTGTTCAAAAATTATTTAAATTAGATATTTATTTTTTAACTCAGTAATTGAATTCAACCTAATCTCTATCTTTGAGATAATAAAGCCTGCTGAGAAAGGAATTAAGTTCTGTGTTGTTTTGTTGTGGGGTTTTGTTTTGATTTTTTTTATTATTATTTATTTTGGGTTTTTAAATTTATTTTTATTTTTTAATTAGAACTTAAAGAGTTTATACTGAGAAAATGTTTGTGTGATCCTTTTCTGGAAGTTTGCTCTGGGATCCTTTCCTTGTGTTCCTGTGTTGACTCGTCCATCACTCCCAGCTCCAGGCGTTGCACTCATGTGAGCGCACACACAGATGCACAAACACAGCAAGATCTGCAAGGCGAGCAGCCTTTGAAACGGCAGAATTGAACTTGTAATTTATTTCTCCAGGCATCTCAAAATGCTGACACCACCACCCACAGAGGAGATGAGTAAGCGTGGATGGCACATAGGAGAGAGACTGAGGCTCAGGTTATTAGAGGAATATATAAGGGGACAGGGCCTGATGTGCAGGAATTCTTTGTACGTGGAGAGGTGGAGGCAGAGCTCTAGAGGAGTCTGACAAAGGCCAGTGCCTTAGTGAGGTTTCTCTGGTATTGCCATGGTGGCATAGGTGGCCATGACCCTCTTATGCAATGACCCTCTTACGATTTCTTCACAATATATTGGCAAGGTCACTGGTAAAAGCAGTGCCAAGAATCAATATCCAGCCACAATGGTGAGTGTCTGGATTGCCTCCTCCACCCCTCCTTCTCTCACCTCATGGTCACAGGGCTGTTTACCACACTTTTTTCATCACTGCTCACCAGCTTTGTGGCATTTCCCCCTTACATACTCTTTCAGAGAGGCACCAGCATCTTCCCTGAGGGCCCAGCTTGTCTGACTGTGGGTGCTGTGGAGCCGGCCAGGCCTCCTCACGGCAGCCGCCCCTCAGACACCTGGTGCAAAGGTGACCTTGCAACTTTCCTGGGAACATTTTTAATTCCTGCTCATAAAAACCTCCTGAGAACTAAATAGAACTTGCAGGTATCAATGGAGAAGGCAATAGATGAAGTGGACAATGAAAATTTGTTTCTTTGTGGTGTGATTTGGATGAACAGCACCAAGTCTGGAGAACAACAAGTGTGAACAACCTTCAGCAAGATTCCCGCCCCTAACTGAATATAAACCAAAATCAGCAGCCTGGGATTTTCCTGCCTTTTACATATTTATGGTTTGGTTCATTAACAAAGCTGGAGACATGCCTCAAGCTGCCTGGCAGACCCAGGAGGGTGCTGGGGAGGACAGAGAGGTGGCACCACTGGCTGGCAAGGTGGGCAGCAGTGGAGCTGGGCAGAGGAATCCCCCAGTTGGGACTGCAGTGGAGAAGCTGTGCCAGCTTCCCACAGCCCTGCCAGGTGTGAGAGGGCAGCGGGACTGCCTGAGCCCCTCAGGAGCAGCACAGCAGCTGTGCCAGCTTCCCACCGCCCTGCCAGGTGTGAGAGGGACAGCGGGACTGCCTGAGCCCCTCAGGAGCAGCACAGCAGCTGTGCCAGCTTCCCACCGCCCTGCCAGGTGTGAGAGGGACAGCACTGGGCAGCCATGTCTGTGGTTAGGCCTGGGCTCTGCACTCTGCCCTAGTGTCACATCCCCTGGTTGTATTTTTGGACAGTTCTTAATTGGAACTCATTAACTGATTGAAGAATTAATGGTGTAGATGTGGTAGTATGAATTAACTTCAGGTGTGCATGATAAACTATTTAGTGGAGCAAAATCTTTTCTTTGGTGTATACTCCACAAAACTTAAAAATAAACCCCAAGTTTGTAAACTCCCTCTTTCACTCCCTCTACTGTAACTAAAATATTTGTGTCAGATGTTATGGATGCTGGTTATATGCTTTTTCTTCTACTTCTTGTCACTGCTTACATAAATTAATGTGACAGAGGTAAGAATGGAGCAGAGGCAAAGGAATGTCACTAGCAGGCTGCTCTGTCATCCATCTACTGGTTTTATTACTTGCTGCCTTTGGTTTAATTTCTTTTTTCATAATAGTAGAGACAGAGGTCCATGAAGGGATGAGGATGCCTATGCTGTGAAGTAGATGTAGATTACTTATGAATCCTGGAATGCAAATTTGGCATTTACCTTGGTCAAGGATTATCTTAGTCTGGTTTTAATTTTGTGAACATATACATTGACATACAGAAGGCAAGTAGTGGTCAATGCCAGATGCTTCAGAAATAACTGGGGAAAGCTGCCTCATGCTTCTAATTACATCTTAAATAAAGCAGATATATTGAAAAAGAGACTTCTACCTAAAAACTGAACTGAACCATTGGGACACAGAAGAAGATCGTGAGGGTATTGTTGATTTTATTGTTGCTTCCACATGCAATTCTGGAAAAACAAAAGAGGGACTAACAGGCTTGCTCAAAAGCAGCTAAAAGGGGAAAAAAGGAAATGGGAAGGTAAATCAGCAAATTACATGCTTATGTACACATTTGCTTGACTCATTCTGTGTAACACAATTCATGACTATTAAGTGAAGCCAAAATGAGAGCTTTGTAGATACATTCCTGGAAGTTACAGTATGTGGAGGACTCAAAACCTGACCTAGGAGGTTGGGATAAGGTCACTAAGAATGAACTAATACAAAACCAGAATTTGGAGTACCCATGACAGCTTTGTATTTCGTAGAATCTGTGTTCTACTGGTGTTACCTTTGAGTGAAATGTCTTGCACATACTCACATCTTTTGCATGTGAGTACACATGGTTTTCACATGAAATCACAAAGAATTGGGATGTCTTCTGGACACTACAAAATATGAGGGAATTTGACTACTTACCCAAAGTGGTTCTACTTAAAGTATAAGATGTTAATGCAGTTATCAATGGGATGTACCTTAAATATAGAGGACAGGAAAAAAATTTCAAAAGTATCCAGCTAACAAATTACCTTAAATCACATTTTTAAACCTGATTAAGGCACATACATTCCTTAGGCCCTTTGAATATTTTGCCTCTGGGGCATTTTGAGAAATATTTAGTGGAGATCATGATGAATTCAGAATGCAAAAAAAAATATTGATTCATAACCATAAAATACCTATTTGAGAATATTATTGTATATTTTTCTTTGTTTGGCAATATTATTCTATTTGTTACAATCAGCTGAAGGATTCTTTTTCCTCTTAAAGCCTCTGGCATACAGTAAATATTCAGCTAATTATTGGCATGTGTTCTTGAAATGGTTGCTCAGAAGATGGCCTGTAGACTAAACAAAATCTGTGGAATCTGTTGCACTACTTAAACAAAGTAAACAACAGTACTTAAAAAGGCAACAGGTAACACTATAGTAGGAAATTATCTCAGCTTTATTTCTTACTTGTCTAAGAGGAAAAATTGTTGAAGGCATTGTGTATGGGCCACATAATTCTTAATCCCTGATTTCAGAGGTAATCCACAAGCAATCAGGTCTATCAAAAATCAATTACTCCTAAGGTTCAAGACAGATCCTAGAACTCGCTCTGAGGGAAGCTCTGTGTAATTTGGGGGAAAAACTATGCAGCCATTTGGGATGGTATTCAGTTACCTTTTCTTGCAAGTCCAGTCTTATTTTTTCTTAAATTAGGAAATAAATTCTTACATTTTTTTTCCCCTTCTGGATCTAGGGGATTTCTTTCATTCTTTCACAGCTATCTATTTTTTTGTGTCCCCATTTATACTTGCAGCTTGCTTTTGAAGACCTAAAAAGTTTTGATCCAAGTCTGTATTTTGCCAAATTTTTGCCTTGTGATAATTTTGTAACTGCTTTGAGAAGACTCTGAAAATACTATTCTTTTGCTCCTTTTGTTTACCCATTTTTTGCCAAGTGACCTTGTAATGTCCAGCTAATTTATGTGCCAGAGATAACACAGAGGTGAGAACTAATTTCAGGTGAGGTCTAAGTAGACCCTTACGTCCAGCAAAAAACCCACTTGTCCAGATTCCTGAAAAGCCATGCTCACTGCAGCTGCAGGCCAAGGACGTGAAGGTGTGCAATTCAGTAGCTGTTGCACTGAGGTTCTTACAGATTACTCTTCCTCACCCACTGGCAAGGTCACCTCTGTCTCTTTCACAAGGAAGTAAAATTTTATTTTAACACCACATCTGTGAAATATCTTTACTTACTTCTAACAAAGGAACATTATGACTGCTGTAGACTGGAGGTCTATGGAGTGAACTCTGGGTGACAGGAAAATTTTAAAAAGCCAGGGAGGAAGTGGTGGCTCTTCTTCCTTCTGGGGTGTTTAGAGATTTCACAAAATAAGATGCTGCTTTCTTAGTTCAGTTTTTGAGTTAATGATCAAAAATGAAGTATATAAACTTTTATTGCCTGTGCACTACTCTTCCAGTGAGGCTTTACTGTAGAAGAGCAAAAGTTTGGGAACATATATGGAAAAACTTTAGGTTTGTGGGGTTTTTTTTACCTTTTAATACTGTTTCGAATGAAACATTGGGGTCCCATAAATATGTAAAAAGTTTACTTTTTTTCAAGGAACACCATGTCTGCTCGATGTCTTTTTCATATGTGAGAAGGTATTAGAGTTGGAATAGGTTAAAAATAGTCTTTCCTCTTTTGGGGAAAGGAGATCCAGGATTCTGGTTGGTTTAAAAAAAGAATCTTTCCAAACTCAATCAGAGTACTAGTAGACCTTTTAATACTTATTATGAAAAGCTCCATTTTCACTAATACCAGACCTTAGTCTCATATAAAAAACCTCCAGGTAGCATGTGTTTAGGGAAAAATCTTAAAATATTGCAAAAGTAAACTCTGTGTATGTGAAAAGTGATAGACAGAAATCAAAGTTGCCATGTACATACGGCTGTAGCTTCATCTCTTATTTAAATTGTAGGTGTCAGTATCCCACTGCAGGATTGGAGAGCTAGAAGTTGATTGCGGTGAGAATGGTGTCTGAAGACATAACTGAAGAGGTGGGTGACAGTTGCAAGACATAAGGAAGGAGTCTGGTAAGGACAAATTATTTCCTCTGGCATTTGTTTGAAAGATTTGATTTTCGAACCTTAAAATAACGCCAAGCCAAACCAAAATAACCCCCCACCAACCAACACGCTAGCAACCAACTTTTCCAAAATGTTAAAATTTCTTCTTCAAAAAGATTCACCCTTTCATGGAGGGGAAGTTTCCTGGGCAAAGCACAAGTCCTCTGGGTGATCAGCTGTGGGTCTGGAGCTGTGGCTGTGAGCACCTCTCTGAGCCTGGGCTGGCTACCCTGAGGCTGTGCCAGCTGTGGGGCAGTTGTGCCAGGGGCTGGGCTGCACTCAGGGTGTTCCTGGGCCCTCACTGTCCCCACAGCCTGGCCCTGCCTGAGGTTCTGCAAATGCTGCCCATGGTGACAGCAACACCTAGGCTCTGGTTTAACACAGGTGAAAGACAAAGCACTGAAGAATTGTATCATTTGTGTACAAGGTCACTTGGATTATAATTTTTCTAGACTGACCCCTTTCATTTACCCCTCAAACTACAATATTGGCATTTTATCTCCAGAAAAAATACTTAGCTAAAGAGTCTCTCCTAAAAATGAGATATATTTATTACTTTAAGTGTGTTTCTACTGCATTGTTTGCCTAGGATTTGTATGTCTTCCCAAGTGGTGATATTTTGACAAACTGAATAGAGTTTCTTTACCAAATACAAATGAATGGAGGGAGATTATTACCACTTGATAAAATACTTTAGTCAAAGACGTAGAAATTGATCCAATCTCTCTATATATAGAACAGCTGGAAGTTTATGCTGCTCAAGAATATGAATGGATGAATGCACATTGATCAATACATATTTGTCTTCTAAATGAATTTTGAAAGTATATTTTAACTCAGCTGTTAGACAAAGCCAAAATAAAAAGAGTCTGATTTATCTGCTTTTCCTGAGAAAAAATGTAAGGGATGGGACTGGCTATATGTTCTTTATTCAATTCTCAGCATTCCAACATCTCGTTCCCTTAGAAAAGTGTAGGATGTGGTGCTAAGCTTGTATCTCACACAGAAAGAATCTGATTACATAAGTTTATGATTTGATCTTCCTCTTAGTTTGGAAAATCTGTGATTTCACTAGATGATGTTCTATAGCGAATATAGGTTAATATATTTTACCTACATATTTCATACAGTTAATTAGACCATCACATAATGTTTTATATTGACATAATTCTAATTTTTTCATGCTTTTTCATGTTATTAAAATATCCACTGGGACATATTTTTTAAAATTGTGTACTTTCTGGGATCAATGTAACTGGTTTGTTTGTTTGTTTTTTGTTTGGGTGTTTGGTGTTTTTTTTCCCTGTTAAATAAAATTGGGACTTCCTTCCACTTCCTCCCTTGAACTGTAGATGCATTCCATATACAAAATTTGATTAAGTTAAACAAATAACTAGTAGATTACTTGTTTATAATCTTGAATTTCACTTTTGTTTGAATACTACATGCCACTTTTCCTTAGAAATGGCAATTCTTCCTTGCTCCAGCATCAAATATTGGATTATTATGGCATATTGTTCTGCTGCTTCTGCTATTTCTGATGTATGCCTCCCTCACAAACCACCTTTTAAACCTCAAATGGTCAAAATTAGGAAAAAATGTGAAAAAAATAAATTCCAACTGGAGTCCAAACTTACTCACTCACTATAAAGTCTCACTTTGTCCTAGTAAAAGATGGATAGATTTGTGTGGAAAATAAAATGGAAGTATGCTATAGAGTCTTCTCTAAATATCTTTATGAGAACAAAAAAATAAATGTAATCCAGAAAGTATTTCTGTCAAGAACCAATAGCATATAATTAGCAGCCAACGTTAGAAGAGGTTTTCCCTGATATATATCTTGCAGCAAAGTACTGACTTCTGTCTGGAAATTCCATTTTATTATGTAATATATTTTGGAGCAAATCAGCAGCTATGGAGCCAAGACACAAGTGCTACAAGAAATGGAATTTTCATTACTGCAAAACCACTGCTGTATCTTTCAACTGCTTTAAATAAATCACTGAAAGAAAAATGTATGAATGAAAGCTGGTACTTAAAAACCAATTTCCAGAGCTTGCTGCATGGCTGTATCCAGTATTTCTAAGAAGTGTGGTGTACCTTGCTGCAACAAACACTAAGGTAGAAGTTTTAGAAAGACTAAGCATATGACCTAATTGTTCTTAATTTTCCTCTTGAGAACATGATTAGAGTTTTAAGAATTTCAGGAAGGAATGAAGATTATTTAGTCCCTTCAAATATGTCTCCATGTCCTCATGATTTGTACCTGTGAGAACCCAGGAGAATCCCTATGTTCTCTTTTAGAATAGTTTTACAATATGTTTGGTACCAAGTAAATTCAGTGATAAAATCTTATCAGGGCTTAACTCTGAGTTTGGTGGGGGTGTTTGCCTATTTTTCTTTTTTTCTTTTTCTTTTTTTTCCCCTTTATTAATGAGTATATTTGTCCTTAAAGATGGCAGAGAATGAAGTTGTTGTATATTCTACGAAGTCCTTAATTTTACCTTCACAGGATTCTACTTTTTGAGGTCATGGAAAGATGAGAATTCAGAGACAGAGCAGAAAATATCTCTATAGTCAGCAGTATAGGCACATGCTGGTTATAGAATATTCAGGCTGTGCAGGTACATGGGCAGCAGGTGTGAAATATTTTAATCAGGCAAAGAAATTGGGTAAGTGTCAGGCTAACTCAGCCCTGTAATATCTGGTGATAAGCCACTGATGCATGCACAGGAAACTTTCCATCAGCATTTTCAACAATCAAGCAGAAATTTCAGATGGGATTTGGAAACAAATCTGGATTTTGTTTCACAAATTCTCTGATTGTGCAGTATAAAAGCTTAGATTTAAAAATTCCTGGACTGCCAATTTCATGACTGACTCTGACTGGAAGTTCAAGTGTTTAAAGGTTCCATAATCCAGTTTGGGGGCACTTGTATGATATAACAATCAGTACCCAAATAAGTTTAACAAATACTGAGAAAAAGAAATAAATTTTATATGTGAGAGAATCTCATTGCTTCTGGATTGTTTCAGTAACAATGATTAATGAAAGTATTTAAAGTAATTTTGGTTTTTTGAAAAACTAATCTTGCAAAATCCAGGAAAGCTTAACTAATTCTTACTGCAGAACAAACCTGGTCATCCTTACCCACTGAAACACCTATTTATGAATAATTCATCAAGCATTTGGGTTTTTTTTTTGTGAAAATGTGGTGATGGGCCTGGTAAAACTACATTATTAGCAGTGTTTTTGATACATGTCTTGATATTCAGTGTCAACTCCCCTGAAGACAAGTTTATAAATATAGACATACTCTTTTGTAACATCCCTCAAAATAAGGAAAGCAAATTAAGTTCATTAAAACCCCTATAATAGGTAAATACTGGAATGTTCTGTCCAGAGTGGTGTTGGGATCTCTCTCTTAGGCTATAGTCAAGGCTCAAACTGTACAAGGCCTTGAGCAACCTGATCTAAGTACTCTTTTGAGCAGAGGGTTTGACTAAATGATCTCTGGAAGTCCTTTCCAAACTAAATTATGCTATTATCCTAGACTTCAGGGAATACAGACTTAAAACTGGAGTAATTCATCCTTGTCATTGAATTATATTTCAAGGCGAGGGTAAATCAGCAATAACCACAATACTGTTGTAGTGTGCTGAGGCACTGTGAATTCATTTGAGTCAGTCTTCTATTGATGAAACCCTATTTAGGTGTGAGTTGCAAGTTACATTTTCTGAAGAAGTAGCTTTGGTTGTTGATTCTTGTTCAGGAGAATACTTTTCATACCTATATATGTGTCTGTGTTTACATTATGTAGGGCTTGCACAGCATTGAGTACAATCTCATTTAATGAGGTTTAGGACAAATAAGGCTTAGGGGAATATAGAGCACAGAAGTTTGTCTCTGTCCCAGGGAAGGAAAACTGAGTTCTGAACATGCCACACAATCTTTTTTGTCAATGTCATTGGCTGTACAGCTGGAAAGTTCCCCTGCTGCAGACTGAGAATGAGCTATTTGGTCTTATTTCTTATATGAAGACCAACTTACTCCTTTGTTTGTTCCACAGTGCTTCACTGTACCTTTCCTTAGTCTGCTCTTTAGAGAATAAACCCAGTTCTTTCAAATGTTCTGCATACCCAAAAAGTTTGCACTTTTTCTCCATGCCTGATTCTCCCCATACATTTCACATGAAGTGTGATGCCCAGAGTGTGATACAACCTTCTGGAGAAGCTTTTTCCCAGACTCTGTAGGACAGAAGGATTTAATTTTGTTTTGTGTCAGGCACTGCTTGCTGTACTCCAAACAGGATATGTTGCCTTCAAAAAAACTTTCTAAAACTGTTTGGTTTAGGTTAAGTACCCGATTTTTTAATGTAATTGCCTCTCAGCTTAGTTCAAGTTGCTGCTTATCTATATGTAGCACTTCACTCATTTATGTGTAAATACAGTTTGTAGCTGTTTTATAAGATTAGTCTCTGTTAATTTTCAAGGCATAAAAAACTGGTTTTTTTCAGCTGTGCAAGATAAAAATGCATTGTATGTGCATTCAGAGCTATAACAATAATGTAAGCTCTAATTCCCAAGGCAGCTCGCATATGAGCTGGTTTTGAATGCCACCAGTGAAGGACTTTCTCTCCTGGCAGCTGATTAAAATTTCAGTCAAATCAGAACGAATTATGTCTGCAACAGAGAATTGGCATAATGTAGTGATGTGTGTTACCTTAAAATACCTCTTGATGAGAAAGGATCTGTCTGCAAGTAGATGAACAATTTCACTGAACTTGGATTAGAAATCATGCTTTAGTTAAAAAAATGCAAATATGAACTAGTCAGCTGTAGGATTTGGGTTTGACTGTTGCTCTGTGGTAACCAGACTTTCATCTGCTAACTTGCACTCATTTAGAGCTGCATTCAGTACAGAAAGAAATAAATGAAGATTTTTTTTCTTTAGATGAGCTGAATGAAGTCATCAGAGAAAAACATTTCTTTTGGTATTCTTGCCACTTTGGTTTTGCCCACTAAAAACCTCATCTGGTGGAATGTGTCCCTATCCATGATGGGGGCATTGGAATGAGAGTATCTTTAAGACTTCTTCCAATCCAAACTGTTTTATGATTCTATAAAATTACTAGAGAGGGTTCCTTGCAGTAAAACCCCACTATAAAAGTGAGACTTGCTTAGGCTCAAAGAAGCCTAGACATTCAAATAAAAGACTAAAAAGCATACTTGAAGCCTTGAGCATTTCTCTAAAGATTGTTAATCTGAAAGTTGTCACGTTTCTTCTGATTAGCTTTTGGGCAGAGGATCCAGAGTTTGTTTCTTTAATGATGCCAGAGAAAAAACTAAAATAGCTATGCTTGCAAAGACTTCACTTTGATGGAATGCCAAGTCATTGTAATTTATAGTTTGAATTAAAGATTACTGGTTTCCCAAAACAATGCACTGTGTCCCAGAAGGACATTGTTATCAGGTCCTCGTTAGTAAAAGGTTTTACAGTATGTATGTGCTCACATTCTCTTTTTAGGGCTGTTTGTAAGCAGTCTTACAATGCGAATAATAGTGAATAATAGTGAAATAGCATTTCATAACAGTAATATAACAAAATTGTTACCTTACTATGTACTGTAGCTACTTTATGAGTTTAAAATAGAATTGTAGCAAAACAGTTTATGTGGAATAATCAGAGAAATAATTTCCTTTCTGATAGTGACTAATGTCAATAGCTCTGTTTGTTTTCCTATTTATAGTACCAAGTTGAAAGGAAGTCTTTCAATCGACTGTGTAATTAGTACATATTTTTAACTTTTTCTCTCTGACCTGCTATCCATTTCTTAGAGGGAGAAAGAAAATGAGTGGAAGACCTAAGAGTACAAAGTTCCAAATCTGCAACAGGAAAGTAAAATAAATTTGAAAAATTAATCCCTTTGGGCCCTGGAGTCCAATTTTCCAGACACAAGCTCCACTGGAATCCACTGTTACCACTGCCAAGGAGTTGAGTTCCTTTGATATATTTTGTTTACTTATCCAACTCACTTTGACTTTTTGGTCTAGTATGTTTGATTCCCCACCTACCGAAAATGTATCAGCCTATTTCATTCCTAAAGACAAACCAAAATAAGCACCCCAGCTGCATGGGCAGGAGACTAACAATTTAAAGCACTGGCCTCTGCTTCTCTTTTATGCTTTTATTTTCAGCAAGAGTTGTTCAGACAGCCAGGTGAAATGGTGTGATTCCTGGCTGGTGTGTGACCTCAGTTGTCACCAGTCTCTGTTCGGTCAGAAGGACAGTGCTATGGCAAATCTTCCAACTCTGTCCAACATCTGCTGAACTTCTCTTGGGAACAGGGAGATGAAAGTGGATATGAAAGGTGGTCTTAGAACCTATCAAGAAAATGAGGTAAATGTAGTTCCTAGTATGTACAACTCCATGTGGTGACACAACTGTTTGTTTGACTTTTGAAAATATTGTTACCCATCCCAACAAGAATTTCTACTCTCCCCCCAGTGCTGCAAAACCAAAACAACCAATAAGCCAAACAACAAACAACAAAAAAAGAATGATTAAGGAGCATTTCTGAAAGAGCCGGTCTTGACTCCACAGCAATAAACTACTGACCTCTTGCTTGATGGGACAGAGATTCCCACTGGTGGGAGAACCCGTGTTTTTTCAGCTTTGCCTTCTCCAGAGGGAAAAAAAAAATTTTGTGCAGAAATCAGATATAAAATGGGAAAGCTGTTCTCATATTCTACCTGAGCACTGCAACACTGCCTGTATTTGTAATAGAAAGTTGAATAATGATGCTCATTTCAGCAGCTATATTATTTAAACTGATTTTTTTAACTGCTTAGCAAAACAGTTTCTGTGCATTTTCTTAGTGGACTAAATAGCATAGCGGCTTGGAGACTAAATTTATGGTGTTCAAATGTTAATGCTTGCCCTTAGGTAAAAGAAAACATCAATTGTTAAAAGGAGACATGAAATATATTTGAACTCATACTGGCCTTTCACTGGAAGGAACAATATTTTTTGTTTTAATAAATGAAAATCAGTGATATGTAAGATAATTGTTTTATTAAGCAAATTTGATCTATTTACAGCAAAAGAAATTGTTCCTTTTCAAGTTAAGTTTAAAAAAGCTAGTGTATTATGCTTTAACATCAAATGTCTAGTGGTTTTAATATCCCACTTCTGAATGATGAGGAGGGTTCATTTTAGATGTTTGTGTAGAACTGAATTCATATTTAGTCATATATAAGAGAAGCTGGAGATTGCAGAAAGTGATCTAAAGAGTTATGATTGTCCGTGAGCTGCACATGTATGGTTCTTCCATGAAGAACAGACTCACAGACTCCATCATCAAAACTAGGAAGTAATTTTGTCTTATAAAAATAATTCCTACAGGGAAGAGAGAAAGACTGCCTCTGAGCTCACTGCAGCCTTGCTGGTTTCAGTGTTAACAGGGACTGGTTTCTTCTCAGTGAGCACTCACTCTGAAAAACAGCCCAGTATCCACCAGGAAGGTGAAGCCTTTTCTCAGCATTTTATTCCTCTAAAGAACCAAGAGTCTCAAATGAAATTCATCCGTAAATACTGTAGCTTGAATGAGTTTTGTTTGGAATGCATCATCCAAGTAATCAATACAGTAAGGGACATACCGGTAATTGTAAAATAGTAACTGAAATATGGTAGAAATAAACTCAGTGATGAAAATACACTGGTAAGGCCTGGGGCGCTGCTAACTGGAGCAGTGTTGTGTTTTCCAGATTTCCATTCTCTGTTGGGCTGGTTAGAAGTTGCAATTGTGCTGTTCTCTTTATTGCTATGGCTTCTTGTATAGTGATGAAATATACTTTTTATTAGATGGAAGATATATAGCTGGTATGTGACAGGAGGTCCCCAGAGAATTCCTTGTATAAATATTACTGGCCGGTCATTAGCTCCAAAAAGAGGTTCTCCCACCGAATAGTAGAATTCTCAGATTAGTGATTCACTGGAAGATGAAGTCCAGCTACTTGAAACTTGAATAGTCAAAAGCAGCATTGCTTAAACTACAGCTTATTGAGTCTTTGTGGATCAGTGGGATAATTCCTGGGATCTGTGATACGGTAAGTGATGCTTATTCCTGAGAAGCCAGAAGTCCCCTCCTGTCAAGTACTGGCTTCAAGTCTGGCTTTAAGGAAGCAGCAGGCTGGCCAGAAGACAGCCATGGGGCTCTGGGGATGACAGCTCTTGGGAACTGGCCATATTTACTCATATTGGCTCTGGCAGTCTGTATCTAGCCTCAGTCACTGTTGGGCCAAAGAGTTTTTAGTGTGGGCTGAAAGCAGACTCTGGGCAGATCTGTTGCATATTGATTCTACTACACACAGCCCAGCAGTGTCACACACACAGCCCAGCAGTGTCACACAAACCCAGCAGTGTCACATACACTGTCATCTTTCTAGGGTTACACTCCATATACTAATACTTGAGGGTGTCCTGCCTGCCCTACCAGAAGGATTAGTCACCACTGCTGAAATGCAGATTCTGTAGCTTTGTCTTAATTATTTAGCTCAATTACATTTTTTCCAATTAGTCTATTTTTCTCCCAAAAAAAAAAAAAAAAAAAAAAAAAAAAAAAAAAAAAAAAAGTGTGACAATAACACAATTGCTAGTCTGTAGTTTAATGGGCACTCGGTGCTGTAAGACTGAATCTGAAGCCATCTAATTAACTCCTTGAATATGCTGGAATATGTTCATACATAGAAACTCAAAAATGGGTGGAGTAATCAAAGTTTCCTTTGCCCTGTCTTCTGGGGTGAAGAGCAACTTAGATGTTAAGTCACCACATAACTTTGCCTTGCAGCTTTTTGCTCTTTATTTGCAGAGAATAACATTTTTGTCCCAGAGTATAATTGTGTTCCCAAGGTTCAGGTCATTCATATCAGTCCAAATAGAAGACGAAAGCTAGCCAAGAATACATCTGGAAACAATGTTAAAAGCAGACAATTTCTGTATGCTGAGCTATTTGAAATATCTGAAAAATGAACAGAGAGGAGGACTCACACCTCTGATCTTCCAATATGGCAGCAAAATATTTGAATTACTCTTGTAACAATACCTACCTCTTGGATGGCTCTCAACAGCTGATATTTATGGTTTTCAATTGTTTGTTTTATATCACAGTTCTAATCATAAAGAACCCTTCTAATTAGAGTAATCAATCTCTTACATGTGTCTATGGCCTCACCCTGTTCATTTTGAGAGATGAATGCAGGTGCCAGCATATGAAAATAATGCCCACTAGAAAAATGGTTTCTTGATATGCCTTTAGAGCAGCCAATTGAACCAATTCCATCTTTAGCTTTAGTGCAACAAGAGAGTATTATTCTAGCCCACTACTAGGCTCAAAACTCCAAAGTACTTTAGTTATATCTTTAAAAGAGCCTGGCTTTCAAATTATATTTGGCCTTTTTTTGTTGCCTTGTTTTCTTTTTCCCAGTTATTCTAAAAGTTAGTCTGGCAGGCTGCCCTCTTGTTACTTCTGCAGCAAATGCTGGGTTTTTTCTCCTGGAATTCTCAGCAGAGGATGGTGATCTAGGGTAGCTGAGCTGTCTAAAGCCCAAGCATTGAAATGTTATGACGTGTTTAGCAAGTGCCACTCTGGTGCCCCAAACCTGACTTTAGTCTCTTGCTTTGGGTCATTACACTCATGAAATGAGGCAAAAGAATTTTGCAGTAGCACATTTGCTTTATTTTACAGTCTTGCCCACTTTCACAGGCCATCCTGTCTGTTCCTAAACTTTTGTGTGATGTGTTTTAATACTCTTACCAGCTGCTACTCTTAGGCAAAAGAAACATTTTAATGCTGAGTTTCAATAACTTCAGATTCTTCAAATGGATCAGAAAATTTTTTGTGCTTATCAGGAACCCAGTTAAAATCTTGGGGCTGTGGGGAGGGTAATAGAGGTAGAAAAAAAAAGCTACATTTCCTTTAGTTGACTGGAGAGTAATATTGTAGCTCTAAATCTTATCTTTTCCCCTCCATATTACACCCATTTACCTTTGGGATTGTACTTTCCTTCCTGCTTGCTTTGCTTTCAGTTCTTCATCAGACCTTCATTCTGTTCAGTATTATATTTCTAACAGGAGGAAAGGAAATAATTCCACAGATTAAATGATCCAAAGAAAAATATTTTCATACCCCTTGTCTTGCTATCTTTAGAGATGTTATTGTAAACATTTTTTTGTTATTTTAACTATCTTTTACTGGATCTGCATTATTATTATCTTGAGAGGTGCTTGAGTAATTTTAGGTCACCACTTTTTTTAGGCTGTAATTCTTCCAGTTTTATACAACATATGTTGATGCATTTTATTGTTGATTGGGCTTTCTTATTTGTTTTTTTCTAATTATTATTTTACTGCTATCATTAAAAGTTTCCTGTGGGATATCCACAGCCCCACATTGTCCTTTTCTTTTCCAGATAACTTCAATGTTTTGCGTATTCACTCTTCAATCCAGTGAAAAGGATATGTTAGCTTGGCTTTTCCAAAGTTTAAACTGAAATCAGATTTCAAAGCACTAGTAAATGACTGGCCACTGTCCTGACTCCAGGCCTGGGTAGCCTCTTCTGACATGATAACTGCAGGTAACTTTCCCTCTTGCTTATTCCTTTTTTCTGGCAGCTGGACTGATCTGCATCAGCCCTTCACACTTTTTGCCTGTTTAAATCCTTAACCTACATTCCCTATTGGGCTGTAACACTTCATTACTTCTGCTTTGTCCCAGCACTCACACTTGGAATCTGAGTTTTGTCCACATCAGACTACAGAGAGACGTGCAAAAGTAACAGTTCAACAGTCTACACTGAAAATTACACACTTGGCCACTGTTCCTAGCCCTGCTGATTTTCAGCTCTTGTCTTCTGACACAAGGGATGTGATAGAAGAGTTTTGTAATTTTTCTGCAGGAGAGGTTATCTGTTTTCATCTAATGCCTAACTTTGAGCTGGCCATATTTTTTTCTCATGAAAACTTACTCCAGGGAGTCAGATTCTCTCTTGGCAGAAAACATTCAATGCTAGTTCCTGGCTTTCTCATTTGGAAAAGTAATTAAATTAGTCAACATGAAACATTTAATGTAAATTTTCACACATATCAGGAATCACCACAACATTTGTTGGGCTGCATTTTGGCACAATGATTGAAGGAGCTTTTATAACAAAGAAACTAGTAAAAGTAGGTAAGAAGAGGCAAATTATGGGGTAAAAGCTTTGGAGGGATCATTCTGAAGAAAAGTGAATTGAATACATTGACTATTTGACGTTATAAAACTGACCTGTTTAGAAGTAAAAAGCACTAGAACAGAGAGTGGACTGTGCTAGTGATCATATCCAAAAATTTACTTCACGTGTTCAGCACAGTCTCTGGTTTTCCTCTCTTGTCCATCATGATGGTTCATGAGACTGTTGTGCCTGTTTAATGTAAATATTAACATTGGTTGTACTGTCTTTTTCTTCCTGGAAGGAGGGAGAGCAATCTGTCAGGTACAGATGTGTTAAAAGAGCCACTTGACAAGTGATGACAAGATGTTTGATTCCTTTTTAAGTATTTCTTGCGTTCTGAAATCCATCTCAGTTGAGACTTCCCCCTAAAAGACTGTGGTGTCTTTTAAGTAATTTTGTTGAAGTTTGTTTTGTTTTGGGTTTTTTTTTGTAGCAAACTCTCTGCTTGCATATCCTAGCTTTTTCTATTCCAACTACAGTGTAGATGAAGCTGTAGCAAGTTGAATTTGGCAGACACAAGTATTTGTTATAAAGTCAGGAGAGCGTGCATCCAGAGTCTGGACTAGTCATGCTGGAGACATCATCCAGTCTATGAGAAGAAAATGATTGCAGAGAGTCCAAGAAACATTTTAGAATGTAACTAAATAAGAGCACTGAACTTGGCTCCTTTTGTAATTAGGAAAGACTCTGCCAGAAGGAATCGTTAAACGCATTTTCAGTGTTTGATGTCTGTCAATAAACAGTGAAATATGTTGGATTTCTGTTTGAGTAATCTAAAAAGTAAATGAGTAGAACAAGTATAAATAGTATTGTTTTTTCGCTACTTAGAAAGGGAAAATCATGATTAATTATTATACAGTTCAGTTAGCTAATGTGAACAGTTCAGATAAGAGTGTAAAAGTCCATGAAAACTGAACAGTGCAGCATTAGGAAACTTTACCTTTTAACCATGATACTTGAACTTCCTTCACGCTGGCAAATTCATTGTCACAATTAAATGTGTTTTTTATGTGTCTGGTACAAAATGGTTTTCCATGGTTAAGTGGCAAAATACAGCTTTTAAATTTTTCTTACTTCTAATTGGACCCCTGAGGTTTGCAAAACTAAGGACTGTGACTGAACAGAGATGACTGAACTTTCTTTTTAAAAAGGTATCAGCCAACAGGATACAAAAGCAGAGGATCTCAATAAAGAAATCTTCTTCTGTTTACAGATTAAATCCTTCCTACTAAATTCAAGAGTGAAACTCTCCTTGACTTCCAGAGGGGGCAGGATTTCATTTCAAGAGATTAGGTTGTGAAATTTAGATTTCCCATTGGCTTTTGTCCAATCTCTGTCTCACTGGAAGTAGGCACCTTGCAGCTCCTTAGCAGAACATTATGATATTGCCAGGCAATAATTATATCGTATCCAGAGTAAAATTAATTTAAATTATGCTAAAATTCCAACTGTTTTTGAGAAATATTTCTTAGCTCTCATTCTTTGATCCGTGTATAATCTGAGGGTTATATAGGGTAGCAAGGTGGATCATTCTGCCTCTATAAAAAATACCAGTTTTGAAGTACAACGAAGTGTTTATCACTTCTTGGTGAAACTGATATTGTTAATTATAATTGGTCAATTGCCTTTTTCTTTGTTAAATTCACTTATACTAACCATGTAAATGAACTCACAAAGATTTTAATTGTGTCTTTATGTGTTTTAGAGATTAATTTTAGTAAATTTGAGGGCTTTTTATAGGGCAAGTGAATGAAATAGCAGTCAGCTATTTTGATAGTTAATGCAAGGGAGCCTCAGAGGTGGAAAGAGCTCTTGGCATGAATTCTATAATGTTATTGTGTCTTCACAGGATTTACTATCTGACATTGCACCTTGATCCTGGGGTGAAATAAAATAAATCTATGTAGATGTGTGGTGCACTGACAACTGTTCCAAATCTGTAAAAATAATTTTTAATTTACCTGCTTCAGGATGTTTCCCATGTCTGAAAGCAGTGGTTTACATGTTACAGTGACTGCTTTAGCAGAAGCTGTGAATCCATATAGGTGCTGTGTTTATCTGGGAATATTTTTCAAGTCACTAGAGGTGTCATGAGAGAGACACAGACACATTCATTTTGGGGTTGGACATAACAGTTTACAAGTGTATTTGCCTCCCTAAGCAAAGCTGTACTCATTGTATAAAATATTTAGTGATAAGAAAGTAATTTTCTCCTTATGGTAGAACTTCCATTATCATAAATCCTTCAATAGTCCTTTTCTGTGAAATTTAGGTACATTTAATTAAAGCATACGCCAATTAAGAAATATGAAGAGATCCTTGTGGTCAGGCAGCACTGATCCGTATACTTATCTACAGATTGGGATCTTGCAAGGAGCTAAAGCAAGACAGGCTCCATCTAAGCCTCCTCCAAAAGCTAATATCTACCAGCAGCTTTAAAGTTTGGAGTCAAAGGTGTAACAGTAATTAAAAAAACAAACCAGCCAAAAAAAAAAAAGAAAACCCACCAAAAACCCAAAAAAAACCCCCAAAAAACCAACCAACCAACCAAAACAACAACAACAACAACCAAAAAAACCCACACAAACACCACTACCACCACCACCATCACAACAAAAACACCACAAAACAAAACAAAAAATCCCACCACAAACAAACAAAAACCCCGCCAAAACCTGATTTGCTTTTTCTAATTTTAGACCAATCAAATTAGACCTCCCTGCACATGGTCTGAATTTGTAAGTCCCTATCTGAAACACACTTCTTACTTCCAAATTCCCCCAGTCCATCTTGAAGAGGAAATGTTGCCATTATAAAATGTGCATACAAGGTAGAGCAAAACCAAATGACAGACGTTGGGGGGTTTTGTGCTACCCGTGCCTGTGTGCTGTCTGTCTGTAACTGCAGATACATGGTGGCAGGATTTCTTACATTCCCATGAGACACTCAACTGCTTAAAATCCTTACAGTACTCGTGAAGGATATGACATGGTCATTACCATCCCAGAAAAATACTTGATAATAATCTTTTGTAGAGTAGGTCACCAAGAAGGAGATTTTTAAAGCAAAGGAAAAAGATTCACAGGCAGAGAAACAGAGTAATCTTTCTCACTCCCTTTTTTTTTCTTTTTTTTTTTTTTTTTTTTTTTAGAAAAGGACATTAGGAGACCTAAGGAACAAAAATTTATAATTCAGTTTTGAGGACAAATACATGGTGTTGATGGATGTGCTGAGTCTACTGAGTATATGCCAGCACTAGTATTTCCTACAACTTTCAAGCTGAATTTACTTGTCACCTAAGACATTAAGGGAAAGATGTGTGAGCCAAAATCTAGAGAAATTTACTACTGGCAAGATCCAGAAAGATTATTCAATCATTATTCACTTCTGTAGATGGAAACTGCTTGGTCCTTGACTTTTATAATAATTCATTGTGGCAAGTAAGCTAAATCTAGCAAGTATGAGTGTAAACATATATCTGTAGTAATAAGGGGATACCATCAGTATACCCAGAACACCAACTCCAAATTGATTTTTTTCTGAAACAATTTATTACTATTAACAATAATTTTGTCTTCTTGAATTGCAAACTAGGGGATTTTCAGTGGTGCAATTGGTAGCTCTCAATGAATTTCTAATAATGAAGACACCATTTTGTGCATTCAATAACCAGTTGAACAGGGCAGTAACAGACATTGAAGGCTTTTCTGGTGGGTGGAAAACTGGAACTGACAATTACACAGCATATTGAGGCCACCTGGCCCAGAACACCAGTTACAACTAGAACATTCTTCTATTTTTCCTCCCTCAAAGCTGTTTAAATTGGTTGTATTAAAAGGACAATTGAAAGATCAGAACTCTTTTTTCCTTCAAGTAAATGTTATATTTTCATGTCTGAGAGTCTATTGATTTTGTTTATAGTGGCAACAGGCATGTCCATTTTTTTATTTTTTTACATCTTCATATATATATATAATGATTAGTACATGAACTGATTCCAATCCATTTCTAAAGTTATTTATTTCTTCTCTTATGGGAAAATGAATAAATAAATGCAGACATGGGAAAAACTTGTGGTAAAACAATTTTTGTGAATACACACTGGCTTTAAAATAGTGACAGAAAGCTATCCAGACAAACAAGAAGTGGAAAAGAACATAAAGTTTTGTTCTTGTATTCCTATATAGACACAACTGTCTAAGAAGCTGAAGTCTTAACTAACATTCTTGGAAGCAGGACTCTAACTGCAGTAGCTGGAAGGTAGGAGGAGTGCTATCACCCTTTATTTTTAGTGCCCATAAATAAATAAATAAATAATTTTATCAGATATTTGGGGTAGATTGTTGATTAAGTGATGGGGTGGCCATTTTGTCCTTTCTACAGCCAGTTTTTGGTATGAACATATGAACCTTTGGAATCAGAGTGACCTGCTCCAGCACACCTGAGCACTTGGTAGAGAGTGGCAAGGACAGGGAGGAATGGGCTTTCCCTCTGATGCTGCCTATTGCTTGCAT
Organism: Hirundo rustica; assembly: GCF_015227805.2. Taxonomy (NCBI): domain Eukaryota; kingdom Metazoa; phylum Chordata; class Aves; order Passeriformes; family Hirundinidae; genus Hirundo; species Hirundo rustica. The sequence continues at coordinate 19,798,521 of NC_053458.1, forward strand.
GCCTCGGGAAATCCTTCTGTTGAGTTACTGACTCAGGACTAAGGAATGAGGCCAGTGTGTGGATTAAAGTGTGCTTATGGAGAGAGCAAGCAAAAATTATTCTAGTTTACATTCATACCAAAATCAGAACTGGTCCATTTCCTCCTCTGTGCTGGTGCAGTCCTTCCTCTACTTTTCCCTCTCCACATGGTTTACTGACTTTTAGACTCTATCTGTTTAATGGAAATTGCACAACAGGTCATGGCAGTGGACTCCCACATCCACATCTCTCACTTGGCAATCTATATCTGAATCCTATCAGGCTGAAGGGGAATGTGGTTGGAATTTCATGGACAAAAAACCTAAACATCAGGTGATAAAAGGGAGGAACAACTTTGCTTCCTTTTTTTACTTTGCAGGTGACATTTAAAAGGAATGTGAGTTGGGAATGGCTTTTATTGGCAGCTAGGCAGTTTTCAAAACCCTCGTAATGCATTGGTTGAAATAAGTTACAGAGCAGCTACCTGCATATTCTGAATATTTTTAGCTCTTTTAGGTCATCTTATAACACAAAAGCCTCAAGTTGAGCAGCTTGAGAGCTGAGATCCATAGAGAAGATAAGCCATGTATGTGTTTTGATTTTGTTGTTTGGTTTTGTTTGGTTTGTTGATGTTTTCTCCCCTTAGGCAGTGCCTTATGGGGTGGGGAGGGCTAGCTGTTGGCCTTAACTTCAAGTAGGTGAACATCTGCTGTAGCTCTCAGAATGAATGTATATATTTCTGTGGTTGGTTTTGTGCAGTAAATATATGATTATGTTGTACGTTGTATTGTAATCTTCTGTATCCCTCTCTACTGGCAAGAGAACGCCTTTCTCTCTTTTTTTTAACATTTGTTCTTTCATAAAGCCACAAATGACAACCTAAAGAATAACTAAATATTCATTCTACAAACCCGATGTTTTTTCGTGTGCCGTGCCTTTCACATTAGAACATCACATGGTAAAATTGCTTTGTGCTGAGGGACTGATGCATGTCTAATTAGCAGAAGCAGAATTTTATACAATGTTTAAACTAGAAATGGTTGGATATTTCATGTAACAACAATAAATTCTCAATAGGTAATGCAGATTTTGCAAACAAAACTTTTTAATGGATGTTAAAATTTTTGAGTTGTTTTTTCAGATGGTGAAAGCCAAAATTAATTCAAGTCTTTAAAATATGCTTGACCCAAATCTGAATTATTATTTCTTATCTGAATTAAACTGTTATTTCAAAACATTCCAATAAACTAAATATCTGTACTGCTCTCTAGGGACATTGCTTTGATTCTTTATTCATCCTAAATAGGCCTCCTAGCTGGTTTATAATTCCCATAACTTATATAATATTTGTGAGATCTGGAGCTGCAATACTGCTGCAGATGTAATGGTCCACTATTAATTTTTTAATTTAAAAATGGATTTAATAAAATGAAATTATTTCAGGTTGCTTTTGAAAGAGGAAAAGAACCCTCATTCAGTTTTAAGAATATCACAAAAATAACACTGAATAACCAAAGCATGGTGCACTCTGAGTGCAAACCTTTACTGTGTGTTTAATCACTTTGATAATGTCAGGATCTTACATTAATTTTTAAAAAAATATGTTGGCCTACAGTCTTTCTAGCACTGTAACGGAACTCATACTTTATGTATAAAGTCTGCAAAAAGGTGCTGAAACATTTTTCTTTTGGGCAAAAACACTTTTGTGATAAAAAATATCCTTACAGAGAGAAAAGTGGCTCTTTCCAGTTTTCATACTGCAAGCTGACTATACAGTAGATACAAAGAAAGCTTTATGTAAGACCCAACAGAAAACAAACATAAACCTGCATTTCAAGTGATGATGGGATGTTTCACTGCCTTTTTGTGCCATTGGCAGTGCTTACCCTGAGATGAGCTCAGCTGGTTGGGGCATGGCACTGATGCCAAGGTTTGGCCCCCACATGGGTCATTCACTTAAGGTTGGAGTTGCTGATCCTTGTGGGTCCCTTCCAAATCAGAGTATTCTGTGATTCCTCTGACTTGCTCAGTTTAGTGTTCAATGTTCTCTGACAGAACTGGTTTCTCTGCTGCTCTCCCTTTTCTGAACTTTTCAAGCTAAGAAAATAGCTGCTAACAGATGCCAGTGCTTGGCCTAATTTTATATGGTTGACATATATTACTGATGAACCTGTTTGAACAGCTTTCCACAGACATTTAATCAGATAAAGAAAAATGAACTGTTACAGCCATACAAAATTCAAGATCTGTGAAGAACTAAGACCATTTTTTCCAAAGACCTGCTCCAAATCAAACAAATTAATGACAAGACTTCTTGTTGTTGTTATATGCTGAAGACAGGAGAAACTCAAGTAGGAGCACATCATGAATGCTTCTCAATTCCTCATTATATCACTGAACAATATTTTAAACAAGGAGAGTTATTATAAAGTATGTTAAACCCCAAAAATGCTGACCTACTTCCCAGACATACCTACTCCTCCAGCTCCTGCAGAAGATGGTGTGCAGATATGTGTAGCAGCAGATGTTGTGCAGTTCCAGTAATTGCAAGCTTCTATTTGATTTTCTAGAAGCAGGAGACTAGAAAACCATTTGTTTGCGGTTTAGTGGATTCAACTTCAAATAAATATAGAACTACACCTTTCAAATGTACAATTTTCACTGACTAACCATAGCTAAATGTAAAGGACAACTTCTTTTTTTCAAGTTTAATATTTAGCAACCAATAATTTAATGCTTACAATGTTTTACTAACTAGAAATAAAACTCTATACTTGAAAGCTTAAAACTCTAATCTTGAAGGACTTCAAGGTCCATTGGGGCTCTCAAATGAGCTTTCCAAATAACAAAAGTAGATTTGAAGATTTGTTGGGAGAAACCGCACCCCCCCCAGATAAAACCCCCATAATTCTTCAAACAAAAAAATAAAACTTCACTTATAAAAGTGGAATTTGTCATAGTTATTACTAAACTTGGTTGTAGTTGTCATTAAGACCAAGACATAGGGCCTTTATCTATTCCGGATTTATAACTATGTATAGCATTGGCACACATTATGAAATTAAGTTAACTGAAAACTTATCTCATAGCAGTCTTCTACAAACTCATATCTTTATTATAATAATCTCTGGAAAATGAAAAATGTAGTGTTTGCAAAGAATGGAGTAATCAAAGTATTCTAAGGGGAAACCTGGCCAAGAATGAGAATGGGTGGTTGATCTTTGTCTGTCACTTGGGAAAGCCACACAAAATTATGATGTGAGAAAGTTATAACAATCTACTAAAAATGGTCCACAGAGGAAAGCATTAATCACGCTGGTGTAGAACTGGAGAGCATAACAAATATTTGATTTTGAAGAGTTAGGGAATGGTATAATAGAGGAATTAAAGAGGAGTTTAATACTGACAGTCCTGACATGTTTTCCTTTATATTTGTCCTTCTGAAAGGGAATTCCAATTCCATTTTTGTTCTGTCATTGTTACTGCAACACAGGAATGTGAATTTCAAATGATATCTTAAAATAGTGTTTTGTAATAAAAGACGTAAAAGAGCATCTACTTAAGATATATGAACTTATCATAAAAACCAAGTGATTAATGCCCAGCAGAAAACAGATTTAATTGTAGTAAACCCAACACATTAAAATGGTTCTGTGAAGCACAGCATGCATATGGCAAAGCAACTGTCTATAAAAATGTGTTGTAAGCACGACGAACTACATTTAAAAACATACTAGGCAGCATGAATCAGTGTTGCTGCTAATAAAATGACACTGTTCTTCACTGGTTTCTACAAATTTGAATAACATTCAAATAAGCAAGTATGAATGATAGAAAATGCTTTATGTAGTCAGTGTGTTGCAATTATACTGTTTTAAGAATTAAATAGCATGAAGAAATAGACTTGAACTTGATGGGTTCATTTTTGCAGAGCAGGAGGTTGCGCATAGGCTGCAGTGTGACACGGAAACAAGTGTGATGACACAGGCGTGTAAGTGCAGGTTGTCAAACATTTTGCTAATTACTTTGTAGAAAAAATGAAAAGGTGGGATAGCAAGGAGATGATATATATCATCCTGTGTGGAAACCAGTGTATCATTAATGTACGTGCCATTGTTAGCAATAATAAATTGCATTTATCTGTACACAAAAACAATAGATCAGACTTTCCACAGGAGACCATTAGAAGCTGCTGAGGAAAAGCATATTGTAGCTGGCAGAGTTGAAAATTTGATCATGTTTTGGCAAAGTTAAAATTATTAAAGATTTGTGGAAAAGGTCTTCAAATGTCATGTTACAGTGTGAGACTCTCCCATGTGCATAAGCTCATTAGAGAGCTGATTATCTGTCCTCTGATTTTAAAATCATAAGAACACCACTCTAATTTACAACAGGAATATTTAGCTTAGGTGTCAGAAAAAAAGAGTAGAAAACTCAATTAAGAGTACCTTAATGGGGAAAAAAATCACTACACCAGGGTACCTTTTATGGTTTTTCAATCCTTCATAATTGGTGAAAAGGTCAGACAAAACCTTGCTCTGTGTATAGCTGAAAATGCCTCATTTCATGCACTAAGGGCTGAGTTCTGCAAGGAACTGCAGCTGTACATTTCTGTGACAGCAAAAGTGCTGAGCAGAGTATGTCCTGAATACTGCACACCTTCAATTGTCTTTGTGGTAGATTTATATTCCAGTAGTTTCTGTACAACATTACTTCAGCAGTCAAGACCTACTGTTTCAGAGAGGCTGGGTGGGTCGGAAGTAGAATGGTTTCCAGCTTGCTGGAATTATCAGCAACAGAAAAACACGCTACTATATGGCAATAAAAACAATCCAAAGGTACCCCATGTTTCACATAGTTATGTTTTAAATGGTACCTGAGCAGTTTGCTTATAAAATCAAGAGCAGACAAGAGTACCAAATTCCATATAGATTTCAGGATATGTCAGCTTTCTTCTGGGTTTAGGATATAATTTTTTGGCAGGGCTTTTAACTATTCCTAACTAGATTGTGACAAAATAATGCTTTTGTATAAAAGTGATCAGCCAGATCCAAACAGGATGAAAATTTAGTATACAAATGAGCATCCTGGAACATGGACATCTTTCCAGCCTGTCAAGATCACTAAACAAACTCATTCTCACTTTGAAATAAATCTCATTCAGTTTGTTCTTTGAACACAGCTCAGAATGGCAATGGGATGACTGACGAGCTCTCAGGGGACATTCAGTGATGAGTCTGGAGTACCGATGAGTGCAGAAAGATCATCTGAGATGCAAACTTACACACAGTTGAATCAAATGTAAGATTATAAGAGTAAAATGTAAATGTAAAATGTAAGAGTAAGAATTATGTTCAGAGTGTGGAAAAAGTCATGGAATTGTGATTGAGGGAGATGTCATGATGGAGAAAAGCCATATTTGTTTGTTTCACCTGTGACTTTCAGATAATATTTTCAATGAGAAGCTGTGGTGGTAGAGTTGAACTTTGTGCCCTTCCTCTATTGAGGTTTGTTGGTTTTTTCTCAGCAATTGTATCGTTGTGTCTCAAACCAGAGAGCATCCTGAAGAAAAAGATGTGATAACATTTGCAACTCTGTGTGTAAACCCATAGAACTGTGCTAGGTGGGATTACTTGAGGAGGGAAAGAGTAGAGTTCACTGAGGAGCAGGACACAGGGAAAAATAACTCAGGAAATGCTTGATTAATCTCTCAACCCACATGCTGCTCTCTCTTGGGTCATGTTTCTCTTTTTTCTTTGTGTCTTCTTTATATGTAACTAATCTGCAGTCAGCTCCTCTGCCTGGACCATTTATCCTGGTCAGCAGCCAAAAGAGCTCCGAGCACCGCTCTCTAATATCCCGAGTAATGTTTTCACAGTTGGATAAACTGTGCCGCATGAAAACCTTCCTCATACCTTTCACAAACACTTGCTATTTTATGCCTTGATCAGGTACTGCTTGTTCCTTCACTCTGTCCTGGATGCCTGTGGCTTATAAGTTATGCAGACATTTACCAGCACATAGCAAAGAGCGCTATTGATAAAACCTGTCTTGGAAAGTGAGGGAAATGGAGACCAAGTGTCGAAAGCTGAGAGGAATTTATCTAAAAGTTTCTATTCTGAAATTAGTTTAGATTAATTTTTTTAAGGCACAAATATGTCTTTTTTTTTTTTTTTTTTCTTCCCCCCCCCCGCCCCCACGGGGAACTTGTTCTACTTCCATAAAACCTGACAGTTTTCAATTGAAAACAGAAAAATCCCTACTTTTGTCAGTAGGGATCTACTCTTGAGCAGAGTGAAAAAATGAAATCCATATATCCTCATGACAGGAAACACAGAAGAGCTACTACCTTGAGAAAGTATGCGTTAACCATATTACCAGTTGAAATAGCTCCTCCTGGCCCTTATTGAAGCGAGAGCAATGCTATCAAATATGCCATCCTTTCACTTTACAAATGATTCTTAATGGGAAATTGTTGCTTATAGAACAAGGCTAAGAAAAGTCTCAGCCCAAACCAGCTGTGTCAGAATCACCAAAATTTCTGAACAACTACCTCCAATTTACATTTTTATTTATTGTTTTCAGTTACCAGCACAGTTCATATCATTTAAAAACATGATTGCCTAGATAAAGCGTATGTAATTACTCACAACTCAGAAACTTATGGAATGTGCTACCAAAATAATGGTAATTTAAAATTATTTTTGCAAAAGATTTTACCACTAGAACATAGTATGGTGTTTGCAAAAGCGGACACACTAATAAATATATATCCCTCTGATGACCCAGACGGTAGCATGAATTCAGCACTATGTAAGGAGTAACAGTATGTGACAGGGAGGTATAACATAGACTCATAAAACAAGGCCTGTTGGCAGATTGGTCTCTAATCTTAGCTGGCACAAACATACAAACCCCAGTGCATCCAAGCTGAATCCAGAGGCAGTGGAGCTTGATACAGTTCATAGCACTGAGGAGTCACCTCTAGAGCAGCTTAGAGAAAAATTGTCAATATGGGCAGGGTCATAAACGGCTTTGGCCAAAGACCTGGCTCACAAACTTCCACTAATTTAAGACTCTTGCCTACTCAAACATTCTTCAAAACAAAGTCAATCGTGTACTATCAAGTTTTTCTAAACTACTTATTTTTTAATTCCCTCTGAAATACCAACCTGTTTATTTGAAATAATAGAATTCATAGAAAGTGATCTTAAAAGGTTTAATAACAACATAGGAATATGTTTTGTCCAAAATAACTGTTTGGAGACTTTATATGGTTAAGATTACAGAAACAAACTGTAATTGCTGAGATCCACATGGTAACATAGGCATGTTTTTGTGGCTGGGACATAACTGCAGATTTCAATTTGGAAGAGCTATGCATGGTGTTTTGGGGTTTTAGAAAAGACAAATTACAAAACTGCAGGTATTATATTTCCATCCAGATCTTTTTATATATTGGTAAGCTCTTTCATCCAGGATTGGCAATATAATAACAAAAAGGAAAAAATACAACAGAATTTGTACATGCTGCACAAAAGAAAGGAAAAGAGGCAATCCTTTTTGTTATTTACATATATCTATGGATGAAATTCAATGACAATTTCTGATTGCATTCATCATATGATGAATGAGGTGTGATTCTTTCCATTTTATGGAAGAAGAATGCTTCTCTTCAAAACCTGGTTTATGTTAAAGTTTTCTATTGCAATTTGTGTTACTGCTATATTATTTCTGTTCTGTTCTCTGAATCTTTTAGTTAGTTTTAGAGACTCAAAGAGGTTTTGAGACTCAGAGGCTGGGGCATCTTTATAAATCTAGTCCCAAAATCAGGTGTGTCAGTGCAGAGAGGCACTGAGGATATTGAGTGTAGCTGCTGTAACCCCAGGGTCCTTCCTGCTTCTCACCTTTGCCTAGAGAATCTATTCCAGCTGCAGATAAGGCCAAACACATACTTCTGCACACTGCCCTTCCTCCTAGCACACAGGACAGAAAGAGTAGAGCAAATGCTCTACAGGATCCATATGAGAAAAATTTTCTCTAGCTTGAAACACTTCATCATGAGCAGGGAGCAGATGTTATTCAACAGACATGAGCTTGATACATAAGGGCCACTTAGAACAATTAGCAGTAATGGAAGAAATGGCAATTAGGTCATGTTTAAAAGATAAATGCCAGTGTCTTGAGCTGCCTGTGCTGTCATAGCAGCACAGATATTACCTCAGGCTGACATCCAATTATCTGACTTTCTTTTTAGGTAGTTCTTGAGTTTTGCCATGGCTGCATAGCCAGCAATGCCCAGATCACTCTGGCTCTGCTTCTGCCTACCTCTCATCCGCAGTGTTCTTCTTAGATAGCTTCCAGCAACAGAAAAATGGTAGCACAGATGCAACACACCATACTGAAAAGTTATATTTTGTATAAACAGCCCTGGACTCAGTAAAAGGTTCATTCTGACTCTGCTCCTGCAGGCAATAGCTGGAATAAAAATACTAATTTTTGCACAAGATAAGTGATGTTGATGCATAAAAATACAGCATACTGGAGAAAAGTGTGAGATTTTAGGAATGGCTCAGTCCATCCAAATTACCTGGACAAGGAATGAAAGAAATACCCTGCACTGAAAAATAATAGACTTAATGAATCTTTTCCTAATTTCCTGGATACTGTGGTGGGACAGAGGCTGATATGGTCAGAGTGAGACAGGCCTGCAGGATAAACCTGCTGCAGTTCCTCTGCCCCATGTAGCAAATATACTACAAAAGTGATATTGCTCAGACAATCAACCTCCCCAAGGAAATCAATGCCTGCCTGCTCCTAAAGTGCCTGTTTTTTTTCTTGTTAAAGAAGATGTCAAGAAGTTACAGTTAGCATTCTCTAGAATCTTTCTCTTGTTTGTCCACAAAACTAGGGGTTTGTTATTTACTAAATTGTCATGTCAGGGTAATACTTCTTTCAGCTCCATGACAATCTCATACCAGTGGCAGTAGATATATAAATAGGGTTCCTTTTAAATAATGCAGGATTGATGGCCAGCAGTTTCTCAGCCTGAAATACTTGTGCTGGTGGAACATCTGTGCCGAGTACAACATCTCTAACATGTACATTACCAGTGTGTAGTAGTACAGTGCAGCCTCATGAAGAATAATTTGGAAAGCTTGTTCACCAAATATATCACCCTGAGTGAGGTCCTTTGTTGAAAAATGCTTCCAGCTACCATAAGAGTATTCAAGTAGCATAAAATTCTTTTATGTGTCACGGACTTATCTGGAATACATCCATGAATGGCTGGAAACAGTGAACAGTCTATTACCAGTGTTGAATATCAAGGATCCAACTTCAAGTAAATGTTCTTTCTATATAGAGAGTCCAAGATTTATATTAGAGTTAAATATTTAAAAAGTTGATCCCAATACCTTTATTGGGGTGTTAAATATACTTGATAGCATCAGAAAAATTGTGTATCCTGTGGAATAAAGAGAAGAATGAGCTAGTATTTTTCTGACTCAAAATACGAAACCAGATTCCAGGGCAGATTATGACTTCTAAAAGGAGGTTCACTGTGAATGGAAGAAAAGGAACCTTGCCAGAGCGGGGTTCCCAAGAGAACTGCAGTTGAGTCAAGTTTCTTTTTTCTGGAGACGGTAGAGTTAAGAGGGCGAACAGAGTAGCACAACATCTGATCACCTTTCCACATTAACACATTGCACTCTGCATGAATTTTCCTCTGACCCAGGGTTTAGTTTGAGCTAATTACCCAAATTATCCTTCCTGTATGCTCCACTTTAGTGCAGGACAGAAGGAATTTATAAATGCTAGATGTGATACTCATTGTTTTAATAAAAGTTTCAAGTAGAGATAAAAGTTCTGTTTGCTTTGGAAAGCAGCCATAGACAAAGTTTATTTGCTACTTCAGTGCCAAGTTGAACTGCAAATAAAGACAGCAATTCTCTTTACCCTGACCACAAAGCACATGAACCTTTAAGCCAGCTAAAGGGAGCCCCTGTCTGTGAAAATTAACGTGAACATTTCAATTTATGCCGTCTATGCACACTTTCCTGTGTTTAATATGGTTCTCCTCTACGATTTTAGAAATATTTTAGTATCATGAAACTGCAGCTCTGACTATCTATGTGTAAAGGCTGGAACGTGGCTAACAGCTGGTGACTAAGGTGTCACCAGCAGCTCTGACATATGGTTCTTTACAGTCTAGAATATAACGGTCACTGCCAGCATTTCCATCCCCCAAGGACTTACTGGCACAGGCCCACTGCGCTCCTGTACTTCAGTGAGTGCAGATTTGAGGAATGAGTAAGTCAGAGGTAGGAAATGGGGGTGGTTTTTTAGTGTGTTGAAAACTTATGAACGTTCTTTCCCAATCTCTGCTATGAAAAGGACAGTGATACAGCCCAGCTTGTGTCCTCTCAGGCAGCTTAATTCTGTGCATGATTTTAATGTTCTGTGAAAAATACTTGGTCACCCTTTCTCTATTTAATTAGTTTGATTCTGAAAATATTTATTACCCTTGATGAATGCTTTTATGAATTTTTCTTCAGATTCATTTTCCAAGAAAGACTCTTACTCATATGCTTCCAGTGTTGATAACACCATGGTCTTTGTAAATGTAATATCCAGCCTTTGGCTTGAAAACAAATCTACTTTTGTCAAAAGTGTAAACCTACGTACAAATATATCATTCACTGTGTTTAATAGCAATGATAAAGGCAGAAATGTTTAACACAAACACATAATGTTTGTTTCGTATAACATTTATCTGATGGTTAGGACTTTTCTTCTGATGATTGCCACTTCTATGTCACTTCTAGAAATAGCAATATCTTCCAGAATAATTTTGTTTTGGGGAAAAGTGATGTATTTTATTTATAAATAAATTCTGGTTTCACGTGCAAACTCTAAGTGAGAGTACAGAAAAGCATAAGGAAAATGTTTGTCTGCTAGCACACCTCTCCTTGTTTTCCATTACAGATTTTTGCTAAAGAATATGCAAAGATTGCATAGATATTTCCAGTTTCTACCCAATTATTGGAAACAAGATATTTTCTTGCTTAAGGGTCCCTAAGGCAAGGTACAATAAAGGAAAACTGAAAGTGTAGTTTCCCAGGGCCTTTCACATGGCACAGGCCGTGCTAGTTGTGATGTGGGAATGGTCCTTCAGCAGAAGGTTTTTTTAGCAATGTTTCATTCTTCACTGCAGAGAAAGGGGTTTCACAGCATATTTCAGTGGTATGACATTTCTTTTCAAGCTCCTTTCTTCTCCATACAGAGTGTGGCCACACAATACCCACCTGCAAAACCCTACAATACAGAAGTCAGTAATATATAGGACAAGAAGAATTTCATATTAGTATTTGTCAGAATATGACAACTGTTATGCTGATATTGGGAAGTGTACTGAGGAATGTCACCTGCTAGATAAGATAAATGTATCAATTTTCTTATATAATTCACAAATTGGCAAGTATGTAATCTAGCATTTTACCACCTAAAATCCACCTGAAATGTGCTTTGCTTTGTAATATCTGCTCTGTGGCCAGAATTTTTTTACCTTATTTTTGTCCCAACCCTTCTCACACTGACTTCAGCGGTATAGACCATATCTCAAAGTAAGCAGTCAGTTACTGATTGTGAAGCAGTTTATCTTCCAGATTTTTGAGATTTCCTTTCCTAAATATTAGGACAAGTTTTAACTTTAGAAAGGATCAATAAACCAGCAGACTGAAAGAGTTTACAGATGAATGACTGGCTACTATTTCAACCTGTTTTTTCCTTTGTCATCCTCCCCTACTCGCCAATAATGACTTGGTTTGTCCAGAGTAGTGTTTGAAAAGGCATATTATTTTTGAATAACACCGAATCCTTTAACAAAATTAAAACAGAAACATTCCTGTTCTCATGAGCACTTTCTCTTTCCACAAACTGGTGTTTTCCAATTAAAAGATGTTTTTTGCAAGTTTCTGCATGCTCTCCAGGTGTGAAATGCAGCATCTTCTCCATTGGCTAAAAATGTTGATTCAACAAAGTCAACTTAGCCGTAGCCAAGACTCTGTTAAAAATTAAATTAAAATTGCTTGCACTCTATATTGCATTTTATGATTCACATTTTCATTCTTTATCAGCTGTTAGATTTTCTGGAGTATGCCAGCAGACTTTTATTCAATGTTTCAAAAGAATAGTATGGGCTTGGGCTTCTACATCTTCAATGTTTCAAAAAAATAGTATGGGCTTGGGCTTCTACATCTTCATATTAAATAGGAAATATTTTGATAGTCCTTCCTGTCTTGCTGAGCATGAGGTTGTGCAGTTGTAAGAAAAGCCAGAAAAGGTTTAATTCATAACATTTGTGCATTTTTCTTCATAGAATTTTGCAGATGTTCCTTTTTCGTGTGGCTTTTTTATTTGGCTTTGCCTCTGCTTTGTTCTCATGTTTCAAATTTCAGTATGAAGTAATAAATGACTGTGGTACACAGAGAATTTGCAGATGGATCATGATTTCCATACCGTTTTGGAAAAGTCATATTGCATTCAGCTTCTGACAAAATGCTTTAAAAATACAAAGATCATTAAGACTTTATTGGCACACGTTCCACAGCTGAAAACAAAAAAAAATTAGCATTTTCAAAGAGTTGGGAACGCTGAAAACGGCTGGTGAATTACTAAAGTAAAAACTGCAATGAGCAGAATGCCTCAGAGGGCGATGGTACATTGAAACACTGCGTGACGTTGTGGTTCTCTTTGTCCCAAGCGCTTCCCAGGCTGTCCGGAGCGGGACGTTCCGCGGCAGTCACGGCCCGCCGGATGCTCTGGCCCCCTCTGCAGGCCCGCGGAGCCCCAGGAGCGGGGCGAGTGGCGCTGTTCCACCGGGACGCTGCGGGAAGAGCCCCCCCAGGTGAGCGGACCCACCTACAGCCCGTGTCACAGAGCCCTGACGCCTGTGAACTGCGGGCTGCCGGGTGGGAGGAGGGAATGGCCCTGCACGGCTCCTGCCGAGGGATGGCGGCTGTGCCACCCCGTGTGTGCCATCCCTGCCCGTGCTGCAGCGTCCCGCGGGGTCAGCGCGCTGCCCGGGGCCCGCACGGTCTCACCTGACCCCGGCGGCAGCTGCCGAACCAAACAAGATCACCGGCACGGTGAGAGGACGGGGCAGAATGCTAAATACAGCAGGGTACCACCCACTCCCGGTTTTATTACAGACCTACGCACACCTATAGATACAAGCTCCTTTCAAAAAATTTTAAATAAATCTAACTTTCTCTCAAAGCCCTACAGAAGATTTCATTATCTCTCTTCCTCACACACACAAGTGCATTGCCTCTTTTTTCCTTCTCTTCCAGGAAACAATTTAAAGCAATTTTTAGGTTTTGGAATAAACAGGACTCACACAGGTAATGAGATAATACTAGCTTTTCTCTTGTAAAAAAGAAAAGCATTTTGACTGCATTTTGACTTTTAAAAAGAATAATTTTTATGTTAAAGATCAAAAATATGTTGAAAGGCTAAAAGCACTACATGATAGTGTCAGTTACTGAGCTGTTGATTTTTTTCCTGCAGAAAGTCAATCCCATAGGAATATGTCGTAGAATTACAAAGATGTACAGAGTAGGTAGTGTTTTTGTATTTTTTTTAATAATTCTCATTTGCTTTTTTTTTCCCTCTTGGAGAAATTTTGCCTTGCCACAGGTTCTTACCAAGATCCCTGCTCTTTTTTCCAGAAAACGGACTGTGTTGACTAATATTAACAAGCACCCCTTTATACCTCTGGTTCAGAGAGCACAAGGATTCTTTTGAGCTCTGTAGTGAAGGTTTCTTCCTGAAATGTACACACGGAGCTAAGCTCTGCCCTGGCTTTGCAGTGCTGCATCCCCATTGAGCAAGTTCGGAGGGGTTATGTGGGGATAACTGAAGCTGACCTCCTGACTGCCATTATAATAAACAAAGAAGAATTTTCTTACTTCCTTTATAAAGGTCCATTTTTATTGAGTCTTTCTAAAAGCTACAATTCGGGACCTCAGTTCATGAGCTCATTCTGAGCATCAAGGCAGAGAATCCTAAAAGCAATTTGTTGACATAAAGCAGTGATTTATCAGACATTCTGAAATAACCCAGCAACAAATCACTTTTCCTTCAGTGACGTGGAAATGGGACTTCAAGAGTCCAGGAAAGTTGATAGCACTCACACAACTTCATGTGTACCCTGTGAGCTGGCTCTGGGCTCTCACTAGGAACTATAGATATTTCCTGTTTGGTGAAATTTTCTTGAGCCTGCAAAAGTGAGTGAGGAAATTTGAAAGAAAAACTTCAGGCAAAATGCGTCCCTAAAAGATATAAGGGGGTTTTTTGTTTGTTTTGTTTTGGGTTTTTTTTTTTTTTTTTTTGTTTTGTTTTCAGAAAGAGATAGTTCTGACTGATATCTTACAGTACATTTTGTGTAAAGAGCTATATTCTCTCTGGTACATACAGCTGTGTATGAAAGTGTGTGCACACACCCACTCATTGGGAGACATGTCAGGTAAGATATGACCTGCCCACCTGCACCAAGGATGGATATTTTGTCACCGGCTTTATGCCCCAGAACAACTCCTGAAATAATTGTTGCCTTTCTGAGTCATCTTGCACAACAGGAGGTGTTACATTTCAAAGTGCTTTTTTTAACCCAAACATACTCTGTCATGCTTGCTTCTCTCTCTCTTCCCCTCCTCCTTGAATCTTAAGCTACTGAATAGTTCCAGCTTTCAGTGGTTTCAGTTCATGATTTATTAAAGTTATTGCTATTTCCTGAATATCTCTAGATTCCTGTCAGTGGAAAATTCTGACAAGTCCTTCCAAAGACAGCTGGAAGCTACTTAAACCTGCTCCATTAAAATGCAGCTGCAAATAAAATGCATAATTTCTCACTGCAAGCAGGTACCTTTCTCTGCTGGAAAGAGATGGTCACATACTGCAGCCATGTAATCAACACTAGTAAGAAAACATCTTTTATTTATTTTCACTTTCTCCATGCACATATAGAATTGTGTGCTCTGTCAGTCTTAAATGCCCTCCTGGGAGGGCAAGTTAGTATTGATGCAACTATTCCTATGTAAAGAAATAACTCAAGAACTGTAGTAGTTCCAAAATGTGCAACACTTGGTAAGGTCGCTAATGTATTAGGAACTACACAGGCAGAATGGAAACCTTGAGATAACAAAAAAGTTAAAGATATTAATTCAACATGTATTGCTTAAGCAGGTATTGGCCTTGCTATGATATTTTATGGACTGTTTCTTTCACTTTAAGAAAATACTTCTTAGTTGTCACTCTACTTCACTATTTATCAGCTTTGCTAAACGGTGTGTCAAGGAGAAACTGTCTTCAGGTAACTCCTGAGAACTGGGAGCCTCACAGAAAACAAAAACAAAGATCCCTGGATAGCCTGTGTTCAAGTGGCAAACATTTTGTGTAGAAGCTTCCAAAAGAGATGAGACCAGAAATGAACAAAATGAATAGAGGGAATGATTGATAGCTGAGAGGAATTTTTCATGTCCCTGAAAGTATGTAGAAATCTCGACTAGATGGAAGATAGGCAGAGCTTCTGAGGAAGAAGCCATAAGAGAAATAAACTTCACTTAGAGGTGTCCTGTGTTCTACAGCATGACTGTCTTAGACCTTGGCATGTCTTTTCAGATACTAAAGAGGATTTCATCAAATCCTGCTTATAACTGATACTCAGGATATGAAAAGAAAGTGCATACAGTGGCAGAGTGAGTGGCACTCATAATGAAAGAGTTAGGTCTTTCATTATGAGTGTGCATCTGAGAGCGTGTAAGACCTTGGTCTTCGGCGTTTGTTGCTTTAGTGAAGGCAGTTCACTAAATTTTTAATGGCGAACTTCCTTATGTTCATTTTCTTTTTTTGACATGAACACTTAGAATTCACATGCTTTTTTTTCCACCTCCCTCAATACTGCTGTAGATTAGCCTAGGGAAAGGAAGGACAATTCTATGATTCCTTTTGCTAATATTTAAAAGTATCCAATGATTTGGTATAGCTAAACATTTAGTTTGGTTTAGTCTTGGTGGTGGGTGTTCTCTAGGGAGCCACTTTATTTTGCACTGAGGCCATCCAGATTAGTATTACAGACTGTCTAACATTTGGGATTCTACAAACATTTGCTACCAGGAGCTGTGCAAGTTCCTCAGACAGCTTTCCAGACCCACACAGACAAAAGTTCCATTGAAATGAATGGCTCTATTCATTTGCAAAAAGGAGGGAAAGGAGCAAGCAAAATTTTAAAGGACTCTCAGTGCATTTATGTAGCTCCTGCAGAAGTCACCAGCTTTAGTTCTAGAACAAGTCTTTCTGTCCTCATTGTTACATTGCTTTGACCATTTCTCAATTGCTCCTTTGGACTCCTTCATGCTCCTGTTTGGGATCTTTTTTAAGTGTCTCCCTTACTAAAACATGGCCAGCACATGGCAGAAACCGTGAAGAACAGATCCAGGTTTCTAAACTCCTACATACATGAGGAAATTTAGTAATAGGAATAATTCCAGAGAAGTAAATGGGATTTACTATGCAAGTAAAATTACCTACATGTATGTTTGTAGGATTGGACCCAAGACATTCATTATAAACGGTAAAGTTTTATATTTTTTTCTTCTTGCAGGCTTTGAATTTTTAGCCAGAAAGGCTGATTTGGCACCTCCGGAAACCACAGCAACTAAAATGAGGAAGAAATACAGGCAACAGCCCTGTTGTTCTAACCTACTAATTTTGGGTGGTGGCAAAAAATTGTAGCATCATTGCTAGCATTCCTCAATTTCAAACAAGTGAAACTTCACCATATTTTTTTGCAAACTGAGGTTTTGTTGTAAATATAGTGACATTTCATACCTTTGAATAAATAGGAACCCTATATACTTCCTACTGGAATGTTATCCACTAACCGAAAGAGTATACGCTTTCCTTGTTTCCATTTTCACAAAGTACTGAAGGATAAACAAAAGGGGATTTTTTTTTTCTTTTATAAAAGCATAAATCTGAGAATAACTAAAGAATGATGTCTTTTGCCTTGACATAGATCCACATTCATCACAGAAGCCAAAGCATACATCCCAGTTAAGTATATTCAAATCTGGCTGATGTGAAGGGTTTCTGCAGACTTAGTCTTATTGCTTTCTTTAGTTTCCTGTGCTGTTGCTTCATCCTCATCATCTCCTTGACAACTCTTGCCTTCCCCTGGCTGGACTTTTCCAGTCTAAGGTGTTGCTGCCAAAATCGTCATAATAATCTATTCTAAATGCATTTCCTTTCAGCATCTTGAACCCATTTATTTACTTCTCACCTACTCAGCACATTCTTCTCCTTGTTTTTTACCTTAAAGATGATGCACAAAATAGAAATTTCTTTGGCCTATACCCTCTTTTTCTTCAATTTTTTTTTTCTGCTCCTTAATATCTCTCATTACACCTTCTTTTGCCTACCTACACCTATCTTAGCTCTGTTGTTTGCCACTCCTGTCTCTTGGAAACAATGAAATTCAGAGGGAAGTAAACATAATTTCTTTGCTGGCAGTTGCCTCTATTATGTATGCATTCAATTCTTTTTTTTACATCTTCTTAAGGAAAGCTAATGTTGTCACTCTTCACCCTCTAGCAATTGAACTTCCCATTTTTTGTCTGGCCAGCATGCAGTCAGATGTGGGATATTTGGGACCTTTGCTTTAATGTTCTGAGTGGCTGTGTGTATTTATAATTCCACAGAGATGTTGCAGAAGCATAGGCAGTGAATTGTGAGCTGACAGATTAAAGAGAAACAGCAGAGTTAAAATGCAGCAGGTGATCATCTTGGTCTCATTTCCGAGAGCCTGGCCTACCGTCCTCGCAAATCGACATGGATCAAGCAGATGTCCAATCGGATGAGTACAGAGAAGTTGGGGATGCTGGCTGGGGGACAGGCAGTCTGGACTTGTACCCTCAGTTCCAGGCACAAATGATCTTGGAGGCTCATTTACACCCTGTCACTGCTCATTCCCCCTGCTCCCCGAGTCCACCCTTCCACCCTCCCAGCTGATGGGCAACTTGTGTTTAATCAGTCGGGTTTGAGTGGAGGGTGTGACCCCCTTCATGGTCTTCTTCATCAGCAGAATTGGATGTGACCATGAGATTGATACAATACCTTGGAGATCTGTTGCTTCTGTCAGTATTTCCCTGTTTAATCTTCGATTTCAAGGACAGAAATGAATTCTTCGTGTACACTAATTACAGCAAACCAGTTTCATTTAGATTGCTGAGTCAACTTGACAAGATAGAAAATATATACAGCAAATTTAACCTCTATTTTTCCTTGTCAGAACAACTTCAAGTTCCTTTATTTCCAAATAATAATTAGCAGCAGGGCAATAGCTTGTACTGGGACACAATTTCCAGACACAAAAAGTAAATAAATTCTGGGAAATTTGGACCTTAGATAACACTGTCCTGGGGGATAAAATCCTCTAGCAGAGGTTATCAAGCACTGACCACTGAATATTGCTCTCCTCAGCCCAAAGAGCTGCCCTACAAGCACACTCACATAGGGAGCTCCTATGTGTTTTGGAATGGTTTTGCAAGTGTAGAGAAGCCATGTGTGACTGTTCATCAGAGCACAAATATCTCAATTCAAGGAGATATTCACTGACCTGTTTAAATAAGTCAGCAAATTACTTCCCTTTTTACAAGCATGTATACTTCAGTGTAAAACATATAAAGCACCCTAATTTTGTCAAGATGGCAATCTTTAGCAAACCTGATTGTATTATCAATGTTATCAATCCCATCGTTATTATTATTATCAATATAGCTAAATGTGCTGGCTTGAAGGCAAAACCAGCGAGAGACTCCAAGTCAGAAAAAAACAATTTAATAGGAGAGGAAAAAAAAAAAAAAGTAAAATAAAATAAAACACATGCAATGGTACAAAAGATCACTGACAGAGTCAGAATACAACCTGAAACCGTGGTGGTGGCAGTCCAGATGAAGTGGTCTTGTTGAAGCAGTGTTCTTGCAGAAAGGTCTGGTAGCTCTTGTCCTCTGGGAATCCAGTGGGTAAGGCTGCCTGTGCTGTCCCAAGGCCCCGATTATATCCAGGTGGGAATGCTTGGCTCCTCCCCCTGGGCGGAGCATCTCACAATGGACTGATATCATTTTATCAGTTTTGCAATGGGTCCTTGATTGCCTATTAAACAGAGATAGCTCCTGGGGAGATTTATCTATGAGTCATGCAGGACGGTATTGATGGGCCATTAACAGAAGATAGTCTGGAGGGAGGGGGCACGGGAAACAGTGGTGCACAACAACATTTCATGTAGATGGTGATAGAATACATACTTTGGGCACATTTTACATTGTAACCTAGGACATAATCCACCCCTTATTCTATGACCATCTACATTATACCTAAATTAATACATTCTTACAGCTAGATAGATAAATATACACATATACAGAATGAAACCCTACACTCAGTTCTCACTTAAAATTAGGTCTCCCTGTGGTACACAACGGGTTTCCCCATCTTTCTGCATTACCCACCAAGTGGAACCAGGTCCTTGAGCAAAAACAATCCCACGGATGGGTCTGCCTTTGCTTGATGTGGGATTAATCCAAACAGTTTTTCCTAAGATGCCTTTCATGTGTACCACAGGGACTTTATCTCCATCCACTGTGTGCAAGGGTTCAGACTGGGCAGGACCAGCTCGATTGATTGACCCTCGAGTGTTGACCATCCAGGTGGCCTTTGCTAAGTTCAGTTCCCAATTTTTGAAAGTCCCCCCACCAAGCGCCTTCAGGGTAGTCTTAAGTAACCCATTGCACCGTTCAACTTTCCCGGCAGCTGGTGCATGATAAGGGATGTGATATATCCATTCAATGCCATGTTCTCTAGCCCAGGTGTTTATAAGGCCGTTCTTGAAATGGGTCCCATTGTCTGACTCGATTCTCTCAGGAGTGCCATGTCTCCACAAGACCTGCTTTTCAAGGCCTAAGATAGTATTCCGAGCAGTAGCATGAGGTACAGGGTAGGTCTCCAACCATCCAGTGGTGGCTTCCACCATAGTTAGCACATAGCGCTTGCCTTGGCGGGTTTGGGGAAGGGTGATGTAGTCAATCTGCCAGGCCTCCCCATACCTGTACTTCAACCATCGTCCACCGTACCACAGAGGCTTTACCCGCTTGGCCTGTTTGATTGCAGCGCAGGTCTCACAGTTGTGGATGACCTGTGAGATGTTGTCCATAGTAAGGTCCACCCCTCGGTCACGGGCCCATCGGTATGTTGCATCTCTCCCCTGATGACCAGACGCATCATGGGCCCAACGGGCTAAGAATACTTCTCCCTTGTGTTGCCAGTCTAGATCCACCTGTGATACTTTCACCTTGGCGGCTTTGTCCACCTGCTCGTTGTTGTGATGCTCTTCATTAGCCTGACTCTTGGACACATGTGCGTCCACGTGTCGAACCTTAACGGTCAGCTTCTCTACTCGGGCGGCGATGTCTTGCCAAATCTCAGCAGCCCAGATGGGTTTCCCTCTGCGCTGCCAATTGGCCTTTTTCCAACGGTTCAGCCATCCCCACAGAGCATTAGCTACCATCCACGAGTCGGTGTAGAGATAGAGTCTTGGCCACTTCTCTCGTTCGGCAATATCTAAAGCTAACTGGATGGCTTTAAGTTCTGCAATTTGACTTGATCCACCTTGTCCTTCAGTAGCTTGTGCAACTCGTCGTGTGGGGCTCCATACTGCAGCCTTCCATTTCCGGTTAGCGCCTACAATTCGGCAGGAACCGTCAGTGAAAAGGGCATATTGTCTTTCAGTCTCCGGTAGCTCGTTATATGGTGGGGCTTCCTCGGCACGTGTCACTTGTTCTTCCTCTTCTTCAAAAGATAATCCAAAAGTCTCACCTTCAGGCCAGTTAGTTATAATTTCCAGAATCCCAGGGCGATTCGGGTTTCCAATACGGGCGCGCTGTGTGATGAGGGCAATCCATTTGCTCCATGTGGTGTCAGTGGCATGATGCGTGGAAGGAACCTTTCCCTTGAACATCCATCCCAGCACTGGTAGTCGAGGTGCCAAAAGCAGCTGCGTTTCAGTGCCAATTACTTCTGAGGCAGCTTGAAGTCCTTCATAGGCGGCTAAGATTTCCTTCTCTGTGGGAGTGTAGTTGGCTTCAGATCCTCTGTAGCTTCGGCTCCAGAATCCCAGTGGTCGGCCCCGAGTCTCCCCAGGCACCTTCTGCCAAAGACTCCAAGACAGGCCATTGTTCCCGGCTGCTGAGTAGAGCACGTTCTTCACCTCTGGTCCCGTCCTCACTGGGCCAAGGGCTACCGCATGAGCGATCTCCTGCTTGATCTGGGCAAAGGCTTGCTGCTGTTCAGGGCCCCAGTGGAAATCGTTCTTCTTGCGGGTGACCAGGTAGAGAGGGCTCACAATCTGGCTGTACTCAGGAATGTGCATCCTCCAGAAACCTATGGCGCCTAGGAAAGCTTGTGTCTCCTTCTTGCTGGTCGGTGGGGACATGGCGATGATCTTATTGATGACCTCAGTGGGAATCTGCCGCCGTCCATCTTGCCACTTTACTCCCAGGAACTGGATTTCTTGGGCCGGTCCCTTCACTTTACTTCGCTTAATGGCAAAACCAGCTTTCAGCAGAATCTGGATGATCTTTTCTCCTTTCTCAAAGACTTCCCCTGCTGTGTTCCCCCATACAATGATGTCATCAATGTACTGTAAATGTTCAGGAGCCTCACCTTTTTCCAGTGCAGTCTGGATCAGTCCATGGCAGATGGTGGGGCTGTGTTTCCACCCCTGGGGCAGTCGGTTCCAGGTGTACTGTACGCCCTTTCCAGGTGAAGGCAAACTGGGCCCTGCACTCTGCTGCCAAAGGAATGGAGAAGAAGGCATTGGCAATATCAATGGTCGCATACCACTTTGCTGCCTTGGACTCTAGCTCGTACTGAAGCTCTAACATGTCTGGCACAGCAGCACTTAGTGGTGGGGTGACTTCATTCAGAGCACGGTAATCCACAGTCAGTCTCCATTCTCCACTGGACTTACGCACTGGCCATATAGGGCTGTTGAAAGGTGAACGAGCCTTGCTGACCACCCCTTGGCTCTCCAGTTTCCGAATCATCTCATGGATAGGAGTCACAGAGTCTCTGTCGGTGCGGTATTGCCGTCGGTGTACTGTTGTTGTGGCGATTGGTACCTGTTGTTCTTCAACTCTTAGTAGTCCCACAGCACAGGAGTCATCTGAGAGACCAGGCAAGGTACTCAGTTGTCTGATGTCTTCTGTCTCTACAGCAGCTATCCCAAAAGCCCAGCGATATCCTTTTGGATCTTTGAAGTATCCATTTCTGAGGTAGTCTATGCCAAGGATGCATGGGGCCTCTGGGCCAGTCACGATGGGGTGTTTTTGCCACCCATTCCCGGTTAAACTCACTTCGGCCTCCAATACAGTCAGCTGCTGGGACCCTCCTGTCACTCCAGAAATAGAAATGGATTCTGTTCCTACATACCTTGATGGCATCAGGGTACATTGGGCACCAGTGTCAACCAAAGCCGTATATTTTTGTGGGTCAGATGTGCCAGGCCATCGGATCCACACAGTCCAATAGATCCGATTGTCCCTTTCCTCTACCTGGCTAGAGGCAGGGCCCCCCTATTCCTGGTCATGGTACACGTTGCTTTCTTCCTGTAAATATGTTCCTGAGGTCCCTTCAAGTGGATCAGTCATATCATTCTTCTTATACTGTCTGGGGTTCTGTGCCTTTGAGACTGGAGCAGTGTTGGCTCTAGATGAGCTCTTCATGGTAGGTGTCTCTCTCTTCAGTTCACGTACCCGGGCTGCTAAGGAGGAGGTGGGTTTTCCATCCCAATTCCTCATGTCTTCTCCATGTTCCCGAAGAAAAGACCAGAGGTTACCCCGTGGAGTGTATCCTCTCTCCCTGGCTGGTGGGTACCTGCTCCTAATGGCAGAGACTCTTGTTGGTTCTGGCGAGATGTGGTAAATTTCTTCCTTAAGTTCCTTTTTTAGTTTCTGATGGCCCTCTTCAATCAAGCTCCGGACTTGCTCAGCCAGCCTTGTTTCCACGGATGAGACATGGGTACGAAATGGGGCGGTGACAGTATCCTCGTAAATTCTTAGTTTATTGACCAAGACGCCCACCTTGTCCTCACCTTCCCTCCATTGCAGCGTTGCCAGGTAACGGGAGTACATCTCTGGTCCAAGCCGTGCAAATCTCAACCACATCTGCGATGTGCACTGGACATCATCTGGGCTTTTAGGAAATCTCTCGTCTTCTGAGAAAATGATCTCTAGCACAGCCAATTCCCTCAGGCATCGGGTACCTTGTTCCATTGTGCTCCATTTTCCTTGGTGCACCTGGAGGTCTTCTTTACAAAGGTATCTGTCCCTCACACTTGTTAGCAGTCGCCGCCAGAGGCTGAGAGTTTGTTGGGTTCTCCCGATCCCCTGGTCAATGACCACATCCCGAGACAGCGATCCCAGTTGCCTGGCCTCACTTCCATCCAGAATGGTGTCATTGGCTGCAGCGTCCCAGATGCGGAGCAGCCAGGTCAGGATGGACTCGTTTGTCTGGCGGGTGAATTCCCTCCGCAGGTCACGCAGTTCACCCAGGGATAGAGAGCGGGTGATGATCTCTGGCTCTGTCTCTTCTGCTGAGTGTGAAGGTCCTGCCACATCCTCATCAGTCATTATGCGGACTGATTTGCTCTTTGATTTCTTCTTCTGAACAGGGGCAACTGCCACTGGTTTAGGTTGTTCTGTTTCGGTGACAGTTTGTGTGGAGATGCTGATGGCACCTTTGGTTTCTTTCTCCTCTGTGACAGCTTGTGTAGACACTGACACTGTTGCTTTGTTTTTGGTTCCTTTCTTCTCTGTGATGGTCTGAGTAGATGCAGAAACTGTTGCTTTGTTTTTGGTTCTTTTCTCTTCTGTGATGGTCTGAGTAGATGCAGAAACTGTTGCCTTGTTTTTGGTTCTTTTCTCTTCTGTGACAGTCTGCATAGATGCGGTTCCTGTTTCCTCTACGACAGTTTGTGTAGACACGGATGCCGTTGTTTTGCATTTGTTTCTTTTTCCCTCCTCCTCAAGGAGACGCTGCACCACCCCATGTAGTGTTTGATTTCTAAACATGGTGAGCATGGTGCAGGCCGTGCAGAGAAGGCAAAGCAGAACTAACAACAATATTATGCTGTCCTTGGCACCTAGAGAGAACTCAATACTTTTGAAAACTGCTGTGCCATACCTAAAAGACTGGAAAAAATCATTCTTTACCCCTCCCCACAGGGGCTGGGTGCGATTATTGAGAGCCCAGATGTAGCATTCTGGACCAGGACAAGAACACAAAATAGAGTATATATTCCGAATGATGCTCATTGCCTCAGAGGTTATCATACAATAAACATAATAGACCAATACAGCAATTCTGGTACCATACCCTGGTCTACACATGAGCATTAAGACCGGCAAATACTGCCCCATGTGCGGGAAAATGTAGAGAGCTAGGTATAAGATATATGAAAGCATGTTGAGCATCATAGCGGACAGCTGTTTCTTTTTTCCTCACTACAAAATTGTAATTCTGACTTCTCTCAGTACCTCCTGCCCCACGTTGGGCGCCAAAATATATGTGCTGGCTTGAAGGCAAAACCAGCGAGAGACTCCAAGTCAGAAAAAAACAATTTAATAGGAGAGGAAAAAAAAAAAAAAGTAAAATAAAATAAAACACATGCAATGGTACAAAAGATCACTGACAGAGTCAGAATACAACCTGAAACCGTGGTGGTGGCAGTCCAGATGAAGTGGTCTTGTTGAAGCAGTGTTCTTGCAGAAAGGTCTGGTAGCTCTTGTCCTCTGGGAATCCAGTGGGTAAGGCTGCCTGTGCTGTCCCAAGGCCCCGATTATATCCAGGTGGGAATGCTTGGCTCCTCCCCCTGGGCGGAGCATCTCACAATGGACTGATATCATTTTATCAGTTTTGCAATGGGTCCTTGATTGCCTATTAAACAGAGATAGCTCCTGGGGAGATTTATCTATGAGTCATGCAGGACGGTATTGATGGGCCATTAACAGAAGATAGTCTGGAGGGAGGGGGCACGGGAAACAGTGGTGCACAACAACATTTCATGTAGATGGTGATAGAATACATACTTTGGGCACATTTTACATTGTAACCTAGGACACTAAATTACAAATTACCACATAATGTGATATTACATACAGACTATTGTTCTTTTTCTGATGAAAACTTAAGTGTTTCTAGGCTCTATTTAGTATGGGATGTAACAATTCCTTCTAACTCCTTCTGAACATACGGGATTAAATCCATGAACAATAGACACAGTTCCTTCAGTGAGGCCAAGGCTTTACCCATATTTGGCAATGAAATTCAAATCACTGGCAGACTAAGTAAAATTTTCATTTTTTTCACAAGCTTTCTTTCATTTATAGAATGTATACTTTCATTCCTGTTTAATTACTACCATTTCAGAACAAGGGTGCTACACTGATGCTAGATGTTTTGAAGAAGGATATTTGAAAATATTTATGTTAATGAAGTATTGATTTAAATGTCTCAGCATGTGTGCAATATACTCTTCAATATTATAAAAAACAATTTTTTACAGGATTTGTGGATCATATATTTTTCATATGTGTTAACATGGTTCCTTTAATGAGTTTGCTAGAGAAGGAAAATAATCAAATATTGCATCCTAAGTATGGATTGCTTGACTTAGTGCTTCCTCTCTTGAAAACAGTTCTTTTCTAGTCTACAGTACAGTTCTCTATGAAGAGGCTTACCATTTTTAAAAGTATTTTTCTCTTTCCTTTCTTTTATTTTCTTTCCATAAGTATCTTGAAAGCACAGCTACCAAATATGGCCACATTTGTAGAGTGTATTTTATATTTGAGCAGATCATCTAAGCAGCAAAGAATAGGAGACTGCTTTGCAAAGTCTGTTTCCACTCAATGATTCCAGCTTCTAGTTCTACGAAGCCTTCTGGGAATACATTTTCCTGGTCTGCATTCCAGTAGCTTTTTATTTCCTGTAGCTGTGTCAAAAGCAGTAATAGTAAGTCTAAAGAATGGAACAGGTTACTTTATAATATATGTACCATATGGTTTTGCAGCCCTCTTTCTTCATTTGTTTGGAAATGATTGCAGAGGATAATACTGACTCTGTTCACTAATTGCTGTCCCATGTGCCATATCCATATATTTGAACCAGGCTGTCAATGAAGAATGTATGTTTTCATATTTTCTCTTAGATAGTATTATGATCAGAGGAGATTAATTGCCATTTTTTAGAGAAGCAGCAAAATCTTCTGGATCATCACAGACTCCATATATTATACATACACTCTGCTTTACTTATTGCTTATATTCAAGTCTGCTTTTCTAGAAATGTCCCTTTTTGCATTCATCTATTTCTTAGCATCATATGGTGCACTGGTATCTCAAAATTGACAGTAAGAAGATGATCTTTTACTGAAGCTGCAAATTATCTTAATCAAAACTGCAACACCAGAGCTGCAGACCATAGTGGGATAACATTCTTTATGATCTATTTCCAACCACAGTCTTTATGGGCTCAGGTATCATTTATTAAAAGAACCCCAGTGTTAATAAAAGTGGCATTTCCCCAGAATGATTCTCATCTTTAATTTAGCTAAACAAATAATATTTTGTTGCAAAGTAAATTGTAAATTTTACAGTACACCATTATAAAATCTTATTGTATCATTTTTTAAAAAAGCACTATTAGAAGGCAGTAATTTAAGTGATGATATGATGAGAGGCTCCCTTGACATTGAAATACTGCCAACAATTGAGCTTTAATAATGGTTTTATTTATTAATTCTTTTGGTTACAAGCTTACACAAGTTGTCATACAATGTAATAAATAGTTTTAATGTTACATATTGCATAAAAGTTCAGTGTTCTCTCTACATTCAGTGATTTTTATTTCTGGTTCCTTTTTCCTATCATTATACAAATTGCGCTGAGGGATTAGTGCTGGCAGAAACGTTGTGTGCATTTCTGAACTTTTTGGCTTTACCTGGCTAATTCATCTGAGCCACAGCTGGGACTGGGGGGAAATCAGTGGGAAAAGAGGGCTTTAGCATTTTTCCAGTCTTGAATGGCAAGACAGAAGGGACATCTACTCACAACTGTTAAAAACAGCAGAAAGAAGCAAGAACAGTCAAAGAGAAAATACTCAGAGGTTTTTGTCCTGCAGAGTATAAAACTGAACAATGAACAAGGTGAATGGGACAGTGAAGAGCTAAAGGAGTAGTCTGGAATAGTCTTGTACTTACTGATATATTTAGTTTGTAAGTCAACAATGCTGAAAGAGGAAATCAGGGATGTTGATGGAGAAGGGCAGAAATGGCAAAGGAATCCTGACCAAACAAGCTTGTCTTTTAACTTCCACAGATATTCTGGATAATATAGCACCAGGATGGACTCCTGAAACAAAATGAAATGGGGCTTTTATAACTTGTGTTTAATTCTGGCACTTTTGAAAGAAACTCACAACTACTGAAGTGTAACAACTCTGGAGAAGAACAAGGCTGCCTTGTGGGGCCAGCACACCATTAATCAGCCAGGGTGAGAAACGCAGGCGGTGGGTGACTGGTGGGATGAGGTGAAGTGATTCCTTGGCTGCACTCACTCCTGCCAGTGGTCTTACTTGCAGCCCAGCAGATATTTCCTATGTGTAATTGTAAAATGGTAAAGCAAATTTTCCACTTAAACTTTTGGAAGACCTTAGTCTTGTAAACCAAAAAAAAAAAACCCTTCTTATTCCAGCACAGGCCAGCCATGAGGCTGTGAGAGTCACAGAGCTGCTGGTTTGTCAGAGAGAACTCAAGGCTGTCTTATACTATAACATCAATAATTCTGTTTATGTCTATAGTGTTGCTAAAATGTGTCAAGTGTAAAACCAATGTCTTGAAGCACTCAAATTTGGATGAACAGGCAAGGCAGAAAAGGAATAGAAGGAAAAAAGACAGCTATTTAATATTACACTGGGCTTTTTCACGCTATCTAATTACAGTTTGCTGGTTTAAAATTAGTGATTCTGAATGAAATATTTTAGGAAACTTTTAGATGGTCTCACTCATCTTTTCTTTTCTTTTTTTTTTTTTTTTTTTCATCATTTTGATATTTAGTTCTCTCTTCTCTGAAATTCCATGTGCCTGAAGACTTGAAATTAGTATGTTCTTTTCCAGTTTCTTCTTGTTCACCACTGTACTTATTTCTCAATCTTCCTGTCCTTTTTTCCTTTAAAGAAGGACAAAAGGGGAAGGGAAATACTTGCCTGGCAGCTGAAGACTTGAAGAAGCAAATAACCCAAGGTCAAGGTGCCAAGGTGTCACAAATGAATCAAGTCATCAGATGAGAAGAACAGAAAACAGTAGCCAAAATATCAAAATAAGGGTCATAGGGAGCAGCTACAGAAGGCTAATGTGGGTTTGCTGAGCTACATTATCAACTCTTTTACTTGTTCTCTGCACCCTTTAACAGAGGAAAGTGAGCTATAAAGCACTTTAATCCAAAGCACTCTGGGGCACTGAATTTCACTGGTTAACAGACTGTGATTCTGATTTGATCCTAAAGCCTTGTTTGATGCTCCTTGTATCTTGTACTAGGAGAGACTGAGAATATAAATTTCTTACTCACCTTTTCCATGTTACTATTAATTTATTTAGGATTTAGCTTAATTGTATTACTTATTTTAATCCTTCCCATTTTCTTCTTTTCGGGGTGTAGTTCTAATTAATTTGTTGTATGGAGATAGTCCTGTGTCAGCATCCTTTCTGTCCTTTATAGGCTTATCTGTGCCTGTTTATTCTGTGATGAGGAACTAGAACTGCATGCTAATCAATTTGTGTGGACCTTCTTGATTAAATGCTATCATTATAATGCTTTTGTTTCACAGTCAGTTCCTCTCTTAATACCTAAGATTGTAATTGCTATTTCTGTATAGCACTAAGCACAGAACTGATTAGGAAAATAGGCACTGTTCTTTATGCTAACCCTTCCATTGCTACAAACCACCAGAACAGGGAAGTAGCATATTCCACATCCCTGATCCTACTATCCAACCAATCTCTTCATGAGTTGTCTTTATTCCATCTGATGCGTTGTAACCTCCACTGGTTGCAGTAACAGCCATGATGGCCAAGTTGAGGATTCTGAGGTTTATCCTTGAGACATGTCCTTAAGTATCATCTGCACAGAGAATCCAGAAAGGCTGCAGAACATGTGGCCGGGACATCTGGCAGGACTTTTGTGAAGCAATCTGAGTTTAACAGCAGGACCACAACTCAGTGG
The DNA here is from genome assembly GCF_015227805.2 of Hirundo rustica. Lineage (NCBI taxonomy): Eukaryota > Metazoa > Chordata > Aves > Passeriformes > Hirundinidae > Hirundo > Hirundo rustica. The sequence continues at coordinate 19,827,930 of NC_053458.1, forward strand.
TGCTTGGTAGTTCTGCAGAAGGCCTTTCTGGAGCATGTGGAATTAGAAGAAAAAGTTAAAATGAGTCTTGGGAGCGGCCAAACTCTTTTATTAGTTGCAATCTACACTTAACTGAGGAAAAACATCAAACTCCACTTGAATGTAGAAACACTTGTTTCTAGACTCTCTGCTTACTTTACTAAAAGCTTTGCTTTATCTCTGCCCTGAAGAGGAATGGATTTCAAAGGCTATGTCTATTTCCTGAAATTTTGCTTTGTCCAGAAAAGGAGGTTTGTTTTGAGGATCTATTTCTTTAAGGCTTTCTTTTGCTTTTTGTTACTACAAGAAGAAATCTGTATTTGTTCTGACTCCATCTGACAACTTTTTTTCATTATTAGTCCAAAGGAAAAAGAGAAAGAAGGATTTGTCACTATCTAGACAAGACAGTTTGAGGAATAAATCCAGATGTTGGCATAACTTGAGGGCCTAAGTAAGAATAGATCATCACAATACAAAGTAAATAACAGTTGATCCTTCTGCAGTTTGAGTAAGTGAAAAAAAAAAAAAAAATCTGGGCTCAGATGGTAATTTCCAACTGGTCTTCTAAAATCTCTGTTGAGAAAACTGAGAGGGTAACAGACGGTAATGAGAGGTATTCTTTGTCTCATCAATGTGTAACATTGTACTATTTTATAATATTTGCACAAATAATTAACAGTATCCCTTGATACATGATGCAAGTAAAGAGATTCAGCATCTACCACAGTGCCCTGACAAGCGTAATACAGTGGTTGTACTAAAACAAGTCCCTGGCTCAAGGTAGGATCCTCTCCATTAATATGTTCAGCCTAACTTCTTCCTAACAGGGAAATTGAGGATTCCCTAGGGTAAGCTGTAGACAGCCTGCTGTTACTTTATGCCAACCATTATTCTCATAGCTTACTCTACCCACTGCAAAAGACATCTGTGAGCCTGGACTGAAGGGGAAAGAGAAGATTTGGGACAGAATATGTATCTCATTACTGAAAGGGTTCAAGTTGATCCTGGGTACGGCAGCCCTGAACTGCTGCTGTCTGTGCTCCCACTTAGCTGTGCCATAGAAGAGCTTGGAAGGGCTCAGCTTGAAGTCCAGCTTCTGGTCAGTGAGCATAATTATCTCTATTTAAAAAGTGTTTGCAAAAGGGAAGACCAGTGCTCAATAAGGACCTAGTCTGGCAATTACTTAGTTATTCAACATATGGCGTTTCTATTTTCAGTTGCCAGGGTATGTCTAAAATGTACTTTCTATGTCATTTTGTGGTAGGAAGGAGAGCATATTCATAGCCCAAGTATCCATGTCTCCTTATCCACTCACATACAGAACTTCTGACTAAGATTTCATGTGTAAATTTGCAATTTCAATCAGGTCATTTCAGTTGAACCCGTGTGCACTTGTGCATATCTGTGCTAGACATATTTCAGCAGACTGTTTCTTAAGCATCTCTAGTATGAACGCATTTTGCAGAGTCTGCAGACGAGTAGATATCCTATGGGTTTTAAAATACTAATTCAACATGTTATTTTTTTAATGCAGAATTTCACAGCTTTTTATTTTCATATGTTGCTCTTCCCCTTGTCTGCTGATCTCAGTTTTATTTTGGTGTGGTTTGGGGGTTTTTTTGTGGTTGACAAAGTATTTTGTCCTAAGGTTCAAGATAAAATGGAGACCATGTCTGTGGTTTGATAGGGTAGCTCATTGGAATTAATGTGGTTGAACACAGTGTTTCTGTTTGCAGCAAAAACGGTAAAGAACTACTTTGAAAAAAAAATCTTGTATTTAAACTCCTTTTTTATTTTCTCCAGAAGGACTGAACTGGAACTTCAATACCATTTGGAGCGGTGAGCAGAGGGATGATGCAGGTCCCCTGTCCCTGCTGCCATGATTATCCCAGTGCTGGGAGCCTCCCGCACGGGTGGCAGTGTGTGCCTGCCCCAGCAGCCCTCCCAGCACGGGCATGCAGCCGGATCACAGCCGAGAGGAAAGTGCAGCTCCTGGGCTCCTCCATAGCTACTCTCACTGACAGACTGTCTTCTGGGAACTCTTGCCAGCTGGCAGAGGCTGGAGCAGCACACAGGTTGTGCTAGTGTGTCCAAAACTGGGAGGAACAGAAACGCAAGGAGCACAGCCAGCTCCCTGATGGTCTCCTCTTTCTGCTTCAGTGAAGCAGATAATATAACACTCAGTGCTTGTGTCAGACATAGTCTGAAAGGATGGCTCCCAGTGCTGCTGCTGTTTCATTCCTGTCCCTCTCAATAATAGCAGATGGAGACCATAATCCCAAGAGGGGCAGAGTGCCATGAGTGCTGTGGAGGAGCTGATAAGCCCCATCTAAGTTTTCACATGAAGGTAAGAGTTAGCTCTCGGCTTCACAGGAAATAAAGTGCTGTTACTACACCACTGCCAGCTAAAGGTAATGTGCTGAAAACCTGTCAGACCCGTTGGTCAGATGTCAAATGCCAGAGGTCTGGTTTAACACAGGAGTTCAAATGAATTCAGAGGGATTCTAAATGCTCTTCAACCAAAATTTAATAACTAAATACCAGACAGATAGCATATCATACTTCCTTATGGCTCAGAAGTAAAGGGAGTTCAGCCTAAAATTCATTTGCAGACATCTGTAAAACACATTGCTGTGGAATGACAATAGAGGTGATCCACAACTTGAAGTGGGCACTTGTTCTTTATTATGAGATACAGATACAGTGACACAAAGCATTGCTTTCCAAGTAAAGTGTGCTCAGTAGAGTCTACAAACACAATATAACTTCATGCCAGACATCGATTTTCTGCTGCTGATGAACATCTGTTTGATGTACACAGACATCTTGTGATTACGCTCTGCTCAGTAGCTAGACCAGCAAATGACAGGGGTGGAGCGGGGGAGGATGAACAGGCTTTCTTTCTGCAAGCAATAAACAAACCATAAATGTGTTTATTTCCATAAAGGGTGGAAATAAAGATTCAGTGTTCAACAGGTATTTGCTTTCAGCACTCTTTTTCATTGGAGCTGGCTTTACTTTTTATTGACAGTCATCTATAACCCAGTGTTTGTTCTGGCGGAAAGAGAGTTTCATGTGCTGAATTTAAAGACTTAATGAATAAGGAAGCAACATGTATATTAATTTATTTTATGCATGAATGACAAACAAACTGACTTACTAAATTAATTATCCAAAGCAGTACAGAATAAAAATGTTATAAGCTATTGTTCTTAAGAAATGTTACATCTCACCAGGGTTTAAAATCCTCTAATTCTTGTGGGCTGTAATTTCCAGTTGCAGAAATTTCTCCGTCAGCTCTGTACGTCATTGCAATAAAATCCAGTTGGGGCCAGATGTGACCATGCTCCCAGTTTCTGCTCCTGAGTGCCGAGTATCAGTGCTGCTGAATGAACCGGACACGGGCTCCATTCCATCTCGGTAACTACAATGGCCAAAAGAAGTGCCTGCTCTGGCCTGGGAGCCAATCTACACATCTCATATTTGCAAAGATATATTAACTAGCTTGTTTTCCCTTTGAGTCTGTTTACTATGTATTTTGGAAAGAGGACACGAAATCTCCAGTTAAGGCACTGGTTAGAGAATTAGGCAGTGGGGCTTCAGTTCAGAGATCTGTTAAAGATTCCTAACCACAGCTTATAGGTTCATCACCCTTCTCAGTAATATAACTGAAACTCTTTTGCTAACCTCATTTCTGCCTAGGGCTTTTTTGCCACTTGAGAGGATGTTATATTCTCTAAAGCCACATCTTGCAAGTCTATCTGTCTTGCCAGATTTAAAAAAAAATAATAATAAAAAAAAAAAGGCTGAAAGTGCTCCCTAAATTAATTCCTGTAAGAAAAACCATTATATTTTTAGAAGTACTCTACGCACCTACATGAAGAAGTAGGGAATATCATCCTGTACTAAACTGGCCTTTTCATTATTCTCAATACTTGCTGTCTCTCTACTCTCAATGTGGAAGTTTACCATATGGCTGAAAGAATCCAAAAGAGATGGAATATACATTCATTTCATTGCTGAATAATGCCTATCTAATGGATTCCTTGTGATGGAATTCTGATATTTTTCTAAGTTATTATGATCTGAATGCTTTTCCCCAATATCTAACCAAAATTTTCCTTTCTGCACAGTGAAACCCGTTAGTTGCTATTTATACATTTGGGCGTTTCTGGTAAAGTGTTTAACACAACAATCAGGAACATAACAAATAGCATTAATTTAGGAAGTATCAGCTGTCTTCCTAAGTCAGTAAATTCTATGAAGGTTTTTGGTTTTGTTTTCTGGTAAGCAGACATACCTCTTTCAAAAGAGGTAATAAATGTCCAGCCTAGGACGATATACTTTTGGCATTTTGATGTCACCCTTTGCACAATATGTGGTTAAATCCACCATTCCAATATCATAGATTTTCTGCTTGTAGAAATCAAGGAAATTTTGTTTTATCCAATGGACAATAAAACGATAAATAAAATACACTTTACATCAATTACTTGAGTGTTTCCAAAAGACTATAAATGTATGGGTGAGGTTTTTTCTCCCTCTGGGGTAGATACTGAGTCTCAAAGAACATTCATTGTACTGTAAAAGACAAAGTGCCTTTGGAATACATAGACTTTCTGTTGGGCACTTATGGAATATCTTTGTATTAGTCTATAGATGAATACCCGGAACATGACACAGAATAAAAGTGTCAGAACTTTAAAAATGGTGCCTAGAAAACAAACTTCAAATCACTTGTCAGAGCATACAGCTGTGTATTTTGAAGTCTTAGATTTAGTATCAAACATGCATATGTTTAACCTATGCAGTAGCAGTCTAAAAAGATCCTGTAAGAACATTCAGTGTGTTTTAAATACATTGCTCATACTTGATGAAATTGCAAACGAACCAGCGGGCATATAGGATGATAATATCCAGGAATTTAGTCTTGATTTTTTCAAACTTTTGGCTTTAACTGTTGCTGCACTTTTTAATGGAAAATGAAAAAAAAACTATGCACATTCAGGCAAACAAAAACTGCCCTGAAGATTATTTCTAACAGATTTCATACTTAGCAAAAGCACCACTAAAGATTTACAGAACATTTCTTCTTGTTTTTAAAGGCCTAATCCAAAATCTATTTTAAGTTGATGATAATTGAATTGTTTTTATTGTATTCCATGTACTCATAACTGTGTTGTAAGTGCAAAAGAATTACTTTCAACTGGAAGGAGACTTATTAAATACACTTAATATATTAACTTACATCTAGAAATATATATCAGTATTTTTTCTAGGAAATGCAGATATATATAGTAGACTATTTCATAGTGGCATTCTAACCAATTTCTCCTCACTAATGCTTAATATTTGGGAAACGAAACTATCATTTCCTCAAAAGAGCAAAATATTATGGATCCAACAGAGATGTTACTAGTGTTAGAACATAGAGATTCGCTTCTCTGAAATTAGATTAATTGACAGTTTGCTTACAAGGAATACATTCAGTTGTATCAATGATATCCTTGAGAAGTTTCTGCCCCTGCTGCAGCAGTAAGTGAATATGAACTTTGGGTATGAATGTGTGAGTGGGTATCCTTATGAAAGGTATTCATACTGCCTGTTAGATACCTGCTCAGTTATTCTGAATATCCTTCTGATGGGTCAATTTCCTCCCATTGACAGAGGAAGTCAACATAACACTGAACTTGATACCTGTGCTTCATTCATGTCTTGTAGGGGAAAAACAAAACCAAAATGCAACACCTTTAGAAAATATCCAGAGATCAAGAGTCATAGGAGTTATGGTAAGGCACATACTGTATTGTATTATATTATATGACAAGATAAACCTCTGAATTTAGCAGGGCAAGGTTTCACCTGGTTAATATATTCATACAATTTTTATTATATCTATTTTTTGCATGACACTATAAAACATAAAAAATGATGACCCACTGACTAAGTTAGCTAGCACCAAATTTTAGACTAACTAGCTGTGATATATTAGATTCATAAACCGTACATCTGAACATCACACTGTTTCATGGCCTAGGAGTTTAGATAACACAAAATTGGTGGAATACAAGTGATATTCCGCCTGGAATTCCTGTTTGCAATCTCTATAAAGGGTGTGGGTTATTGTATGATTATTTGGATTATGAATATTTGGCGTGATGTTTGGTTTTATCCTGGGTTTAGATTTGATTAGATTCCAATTATAGAAAATATTTACTTCACTGTGTCCAGAAAATTGTTTGTTCTTAAGGGTGAAAATTATTGAGTGCTGATATACAGCACTACACCCTTCTTCAAACTGTGCTGAAATCAGTGGAAGAAGATGCTATCAGAAAGCAACAGCATTTGCAAATGCCAATGTGTGTTCCATGTGGAAGGCACCATTCCTGCCTTGCACACTGAAATAAGGAACCATGTAGCCTGTGTGGAATTTGCAGGGCACATGCTGACTCTCAGAGTCCTTGGGCAGTGTCATTCTCACAGGGCCAGGGTATATTCTGCATTTCTACATGCTACACCACTAAGCAAATATCACAAGAAAAAGTGTTATCTCATTTCAGGAACAAGGGAAAGAGCGTAGACTTGACCTACCAAAAAGAAAAAAAAAAACTGAACAGGACTGAGACTGAACTTTTATATCTTGACTTAAAGATTTAGATAAGAAAATTTCATCACCCCTGTCTCATGGAATTCACTGAGCATTGAATAACTGGACCACAGGTAGATAAAAGGAATCAGAAATTCGTGGCCTGTAGGGATGTTCCTGAGGGGACTGGGAGTACAACCACTGGTGGGGATGAGATTGGTTGCTGCAGTCAGAGGGAGGCACCTTCCGTGGTGCAGAGAGTTTTTGCCTTCTTAGTGCCAACCCAAAGAAGCATGTGGCAGCCGCTCATGGCAGGTATGCTGCACTCTGCTAGGGCACAGGCAACCCTGGCACTGTCAATTGGCCACTTTCGTCCAGATATGTTGCAGGCATTCAGCCGGGCTGAATATGATGAAAGTAATGATGGGTTTGCACTTGAGGAAGGAAACAGTTCCCTACAAACACTGCAAGGAAAAGGAAACAGTGACTCCATGGGAACAGGGGTTGTGCGACTTTGGTACAAAAAAGATGCCCTGTTTCTTTGAACCAGTGTTCAAATATGCATTTTGCTTTTTGACGATTCTACCCAGTCCGACAAAAATGTATGTGTAGCCTTTTCTGCTGCTCAGATTTACTTTATGCTATGGGTTGTTTCCTCACAGTGTAACTAGTCTGTAGAAAACACTTCCAGTGTTACAGGGAATGAGACCTACAATTAAATTCACACAGGGTTTTCCATTATAATTTCCTATAACCCATACAGATTTTAGCTTTACTATATTTCTGTGAACTGAATAGAGATTATTTATGCCGAGTATCAACAAAGCTCAGAGTGGTACAGTTTCTGGGAATGATGTTAAGTATTTAAGTGATGCTATAGGTGATTAAAGTTCATCACTTTTCTTAGTTCAGTTTCTTAATTGATATCTTCTGGATACATCAAGGTAATGAGAATTTAATAAAAATGCAAAAGTTACTTATATATTAGTCCACTGGCAGGAACTGTGAGGTGCCTCATAGACTGTGGAAACTAAAGCTTCTTTTTTTTTTTGCTGATGGCTGCAAAACTGAATCAACTAATTGACTCCATCTATATTTTTACAGTTGGCTTCTAACAGATTCTGAAGTTGGTTTTGAATTTCTGCTTCATGCTTCAAGAACACACTACCTTTGAAAGTGGTCTGATCACCATTATGCTATAAGTAATAATCAATTTATGGTACACAAGCAGCATCCAAATATGCTCTGCAGAAATATGGGTGTCCTTTAACCTGAACAGTTTCTCTGCTTGTTTCTGAGACATAACACACAGAAAAGAAACTGCAAACAGATGGTATTTGTCATGCCTTTAAATATAAAGATGAAGTAAACAAAAATTATTCATCTGTAAAACCAGTGTGAAACTGGGAGATTTAACATTTACAAAGTATTATCTTTGAAATCAGGGTGGGTTTTTGAATTCTTTCATATTAAGTATTTTTGGTTCAAAACAACGGAAAACAAATTTAACAGCATGCTAGATTTTAATTTTTTCGGAGCATTAAAATGTCTCCTCAGAGATTCCAGGAAATTATTTATTCACAATAAATTAGAGCTGCTGAAACTGCCAGCCAGACTGTCTGCAGCAAAACGTACAAATGTTTTATTGTCTAGCATCATAGGAGTCTGCCAATAAAATTGGGCTTCATTCTACAGTCAGTGAAATATTGTAGTCCCTCTCTATAGGGTAGTTCATTCAGTATCCACTCACATGGTGTGTTTATGCATGTGTGTGCATGTGCACTGACAAATGTGTGTTCTAAAGAGGAAAATCAAAACAGACATAGCTGAAGACAGAGTACAAGCACCTTATATTAACTTATTTTCATTCTGAAACTTGTTCAGAGACCCAGTAGTGTATATTGTCCTCCAGCATTTATGATTTATAGTGGGCTAGTAGGCTGTAAAAATGAACTGTTGTTCAAGACTTTTAGTGTCATTGCATTTTTGCCTCTTTATTCAAATAATGAAAATTTTATTTTTTAAATCTTGGAGAGGTCACAGATGAGCCAATAGTGACACCAACAGCATGGTCCCAAATATACTTTGAACAGAAGGATAGGCCTTATCTATATGGTATTTGTTTCAATGTTAATATGGAAATATTACTTAAAAAGTGAGACAAAAGTCGTTGTTCAGACTTTAAAATAAAAAGAAAGATTTGCAATGGAAATTTTAAGAGGAGTGACTTACAGGGAGGCAGCTAAAGGTCCATGCGATGAGCCTGGCATTAGGTGAGGAAATAGCCTGAAAACATCTTACCAGATTAGAGATTTGTAAGAGTTATTGAGGCTCCTTCTAAAATGCCCCTTTTAATGAACTGAAATCTTCTGACTGGCTGCATCAAAGTAAGCTTTGGGTCCATGCCATTCCACATGGGCACAGAGGCAAAAGGTCCTGTGCAGTGTTTTCTACCACACCACTGCTTCTGAGGAATGGCTTTCCTTTTCGTTTACACTGCAGTCTTCTCTGAGCTCTTGGTAGCTTTTCATCTCAAACATTTAGTTAAAGCAGTGTACCAATTTCACTTTTAATCCTATTAGTAAAACTAGGTGAATCTACAAGGCTGAGTTCCAAATGTACCAACTCTGTTAGTGAAGTTGTCTTTGCATCTCCCCAGTTTGTGCAGAGGCAAGTAAGTCATCAGCAATGAACTCACAGCAAAGAAAGAATAGCAATATCTGTGGGAGTTTTGGTTTGTTTTCCTGTTGTTTTCGTTTGTTTGATTGATTGATTTTTTTATTTTTTTTTTTAATTTAAGCTTGTGACTTTGATAAAATAGATTAAGTAGAGGAGCAAACAAAGGGGGAAGGGAGCCCAAGAAATTTTAAAATGTCTTTTAAGGGAGTGTTCTGATCCTGTTTCAGCACTCATTCAATCAACACTCCTGTCTCCCACGTACCTGAAGCTGATGTTGCTTTGCTGCAGTGTTAACAAGGAATCCTATAAAGCCCAGCTGTGAACTTGGTAAAGGAAAAGGAGACAAAATTGTTCTACAGCTTGGACTGCCCACAGTGTTCTTCCTGAAGGGAATGCCACAACAAACAGAATACATCAAAACATAATACTTCCAGGGCATTTTCTGTATTTCCCCCCTACAAGTTTGGAGAAGTTTGAATCTAGGAAAGCTTATTTAATTTCCCATTTCAGTGGACCTTTGAGAAAGGTTCCTGAAGGGGCTTTGTGAAACCTGGGTAGGCTGAGGGAATCAATACCAGAAAAGTAGGTTTTAGCTTCCCCCTGTGCAATGGAGGCTGCTATACAACTGTGAAGAAGCAGAGAGAAAGAGAATGAATAACAGGCCACCCAAATTCCTGTAGTCCTCAATTAAAACCTACTTGTCTTAATTCTTTACAGTTCAGCTTTGAAAGACTTTAGCTTTAAGAAATATTTTGTTTGGTTTTTTCCACAAACAAATTGATGTTAGGATTGTATTTAACAAATAGTACGATGGAAATTAGAGATCTCTATAGGTCTGTGCTGGTCTGCTCAAGATGGGAGATGTCATTAGTAATGAACAGTAATGTCATTCTTTCAAATATATACTACTTGTTCTGTGAAGTAGCAAAAAATGTAGAATTTGGTTGTCATTTTCTAGACGCTTATTTTATTCCTGCTAAAAATATGACTGATGGTATAAAAAGAATTCTAATTTTTTTTTTCTGGGACAGTAATGCAACTTTCTTTGTAGTTTCAGTATAATTAAATTTTATACTCTCCAATACTTAACTAATTATGAGTCAGTTTCTGCTGCTGTTGACAAAGAATGTTCAGTCAAAAAGTCCTTGGGCTTTTCTAATAAAGTGAGACTGTTTTACATCTTAAATTGATTCAGAGATTGTTTATGTATTTCATTCCAGCAAAGGGATAAGAGGATTTTAGTCCGATGTTTTTTGCTTGGAACTGATAAAAAATGCTGTGTGGATCAGCTGCATCCTGACAGTTCTTTCTAGGCCTAAAATCTGTGTCACGGTAAAACTCCAATGTACATCTTCTAACAGGTTTCCTTGGGCTACCAAGAGCTCAGAATTAACAAATGCTTTTTATACCCTTCCAGTCTTTCTATTTTTCTTGTCTTTTCAAGGCTTCCTATCTAATCCTGACCTACAGGATAGGAAACCCTTTGTTAGGTACCAATGCAAATGTGAATGGGAGCTAGTAAAAACATCAAAAGTACTCAATCTTGATGAAATACTGACACTAAAAGCAAACCTACATTCCATAAAAACCTATGTACAGTAAAAAGGATGCCAGTTTGCACATGTAGGGTGTAGCTTTTTCATCATCAGTGCCGTGGTTAGCACTGTAGGAGGCATCATTACATACAGGGAGTTTTTTATAACTTTCAGAATTCTTTCTCTGTCTCTATATGAATGGCCCTATTTACTCCTCTGGGAGTGGGGAGAGCAGGGTGTGAGGTGGGGAAGAGAGGGCACATTTCAGGTCTGAGCAGCAAACACTCAGCTCTGGCTTCTGAGGTTCTCTCTGGGTCAGGTTTCATGCAGCTATTTTGGTTTGCTTCACAGGTAATGGGTACTACAAATTTAGCCCATCTCCAGTGGCTGACACCCAAAAGTGAGAATAGCTGCCTTTGGGTAGCCCAGTGAAGGAAAATATCCATTTTTCTGCTAACAGACCAGTATTGTGTGCCTCACCAAGAACCTCAACAGACAGCACATTCTGCCAAAGTTAGAACTGATAGCATCGATTGTATTTGTCTTGCTCTTCCTAGTTGAAATTCCTATAAAACCTTGGACTTTGCCTGTTTAAAACTATTTTTCTTTTAAGGAAAAAAAAAAACACCACCCAAACAAAACCCACACACCCTTTTCTATTACTTTGTAGGAAGGAAAAGGAAAAGGAAAAGGAAAAGGAAAAGGAAAAGGAAAAGGAAAAGGAAAAGGAAAAGGAAAAGGAAAAGGAAAAGGAAAAGGAAAAGGAAAAGGAAGAGGAAAAGGAAGAGGAAAAGGAAAAGGAAACCTGATTGCAGAAATTCTGAGGATTTAATTTTCTAATTGATGAAGCTGACATATAGCATTGTAGCCAGATATATCATCAATTTCACATGACTGAAGTAGTGGAAGCTTGTGAAAATTATAAAAATAGAGAAATAAAAAGGTTCTTTTAAGCAAAGACCAGCATAATCTTTCTGGTTAATTTTACCTCTAAGAATGCGCCGTTTAGATTTTAGCGGCTAATCAGGAAGGTATATCACAGAAATATTTGGGGGGTTTTTTGAGTGTTTTTTTAAACACCCCCTGATGTTTATTTTCCCTGAATAGAGTAGACTACAGTGAACCTTCTATTTATATTTCATCAGTTTCTGGACCCCTGTTTGTTCTAATAAAAAGCATAGCACTGCCAACTCAAACAGCAATGTGGTGAAATGGAGTTCCAGCAAACAAGAAAAAACAACTTCCACACGTACAAATAAAGGGACTGAATGGGACTAATGATAACCCAAATACCAAGGTGGTTCTCCGGCTTTTTTCAAAGTCACAAGACATCAACAGTTCAAATGCTGTACTAAAAGGGAGACTTGCAGAAAAACTGAAATGGACTTCAAGGTGTGACAATGATGGAGAGTTCTTGAGACTTTCTTGTGGTAAAGAAAGACCAAGGTTGCCAAAAGAGCTATTCCAGAAATTCTAAAGTCCTTTGTATATCCAATACTGTAGTTATTAAGTCCAATTCTAAAAAAGATGAAAAAATAATTTAAAAATAGTATTCCAACAACATTCTTCATCTCACATACCTCTACAACTGTTTCCAGACTCTCCAGTAGGACTTGCCCCAGCAGAGCTGCTCACCAACTTGTCCTTGCCAATAAGACCTGTTTCTCTGCCATAGGGGTGGAGTGCCTGTGGAAAACAATCTTCACCCTGCAGGAAACCGCACCAGCCTTTGTGAGGGTGGCACGGTTGACCCACTTTCTTTGGAAAGCACCTCCAAGCACAGCACAAGTCCTGTGAGCACATTCCTGCTGTTTTCTGCTCACCCCAGAAGCAATTCCTTGGCAGCCTTCCCTCGGAGCTTCACCCTGACCTGTCCCTGTCAAACCTCCCCTGAGTGTGCTGCTGCTAAGCCTGATGATGTGGAGGCAGAAACGTGGAGCGTGACTACCAACTTTTGGATGTCCAAGAAAATAGGCAGGGAGCTTGATAGATATTTTTGGAAGAGCTTGAGGAAAACAAGACCAAATATAATAATTGTACAGGTATTTAGCCATGGTAACATAAGCACCACTGATGGCATTGCTGGTGTTCTCACAACAGCAAAACCATCTGCTGAAGATTTGCAGTGTAGGCCTGGTATCATTCTAACCTGAATTGTCAAGCCTGAGGCAGGGCAGTATGTGCATCCCATGTTTACGGAAAAGTATAGAGAAATGTGTTCCTTGTGTAGCAATGAGCACCAAGGAACATCTCTGACCGAGTTGTTTTGACTAAAAGGATGTTAAAAAACCATCTGCATGTATCAGATGAAGAGGAAATGAAGGATGGAAAGAGCAAGTTTTGAAACTTTGCTTCCCTTCAGAAAGCTCTCTCAAAGGTTACAGTCAGCTTTGGCTTCAGCATTTCAGTGAAATGCATATAAGCAGTTATGTTGAAAAAACAAGATGGACATTTTAAAGTGAAAAAAATGTTCTCCACATGTCACATACGAAATTAACCCCAGTTCCTCTTGACTACACAAGGTAAAGGCTTCTCATCTTAGTCACATGAACCATTTCCCATTGTCTCTGTAAATATTTCCTGATTGACTTACACACCAACTTCACTTGTTCATAAGGGAAAAAGGGAATTGTTCTATTTATGACATTGACTGGAAAACCAAAAAGGTGAGACCTTCACTTCTCCAAGAGCAGAATTTGAATTCAAGATGGAAATGCAGGTTGACCTGCAAGAATCTGCTCCCTGACAGTAAGTTGAATTTTTTAATGGGAGAAGAGCAGGGGAACATTTCTTCATTATGGTACAAAAACAGAAAATGAAGTAAGCACTGAAGCAGGCTTCCCCTTGTAATACTAGGGAAGAGCTATTTCGAAATCAACATTAAATAAAATCAAGGCAACTTTCCCCTGCCTGGATTAGTTAGGTCAGAGGCCTAACTCATGTACAAAATACTGGTCTCTTACTAGTCCGTCATTATTTAGCTTGTCTCAAGCATGTGTATTGCCCCCCTGCTGGTACTTTTGCATATCAAATGACATGGTTAATTCCCTCAGATTTGCTCTCAGAAAGTAGTTCAGATGTGAACCATTAAATGAGTTTCAGTTTTCAATTATCCTTCAAGTTCTGCTAAAGGAAGTTCAATAAGCATAATATTCACTATAACATGCTGGAGGCAGAGAGTGCAAAAATTCTCAGAATTTGAGAGGCAAAATATTTCTCAGTATAAAATCTGCCATATGAAAGTGAGTTGGATTTTTTTTTCCTTTTTTCCCCTTTTTTTTAACTATGTAAAGAAAATAATCCCCTATAACATGAACTGGTGACACATCCTAGCTTAAGAATTCTGAATATTTACCAAATCATCTGGGAGGCTTCTATAGTTGTCTTCACAGAACTGAGAGCCCTTGTGTCCCTTCAGGATATTGTATTTGGATGTTTGGAGTATGGGGGATCTGCAAATCCAATCTTTTCATGTTCTGAGTTCATGGTGTTATCAGTGCACAGGCAGCACTCCCGGCATCCCATTCTGAATGTCTTCGAGTGAATTTGATCTTGCTGTTCTAACAAATCATGCTTCCTGAAACGAGGGCACTAAAGGACATCTCAAAGGCCTGGATTCGTGTATGCCTCATGAGTATTCTCCATATCAACTGCTACATCCTCACAACAGTTTCCTTTCACTTGCTCTTCCTCAAAGTGAAGTTCTGGCTAAAGAAGCATGAAAACCACTGTTCCAAAGCACTGTGACACCGCTTGGAGATGTGTTTCCTGAGCTTGGTGGGCTGCACAGCCCATGCCAAGAAAAAAAATGAGAGAGAAGTTGTGGCATGAGGTAAAAGACAAATGGATTAATGCTTCATGGGGGTCTCCTGAGCTGTGGGTCTAGGTTACCTTTTTCTGCCACTAACCAGTTTTGCCAGTGCTTCCAAGATAGACTCTGTCTTCACTTTTTAAAATGCTCCCGGGCTCCTTGTGGATGGGATCAAATGACTGCCCTGTTCACTTCACCTGTGAAATTTCAGAGATGACTTGAAAAGGGCCATTGTTTCCCAGGAATGCCAGGCCTAGTCCAGGAACGAAAGTCTTCATTTCTGCAGGAATTTGGAGTCTGCTTGAGAAGGCCTTGCAGTTAGTAGGTGAAAGCTATGGCATGTTCATTAAACCTCTGAACATTTATAGGGGCTGGGCCTCGCCCTTTCTGGGCTCTTTTGCTTCCCCTGCTGGGTGGGGGGGAAAGGGAAGGGGAAGGGGAAGGGGAAGGGGAAGGGGAAGGGGAAGGGGAAGGGGAAGGGGAAGGGGAAGGGGAAGGGGAAGGGGAAGGGGAAGGAAAAGAAGGAAGGTTTCACCACTGCACCATTGGGTTTGAACTGTGATCAGCCTCCACACACAGGGCTCTCTGTTCTTGCCCCTGTCCTAAGCATTTAGAGCACTCTGTGCTTTCATGTAAGGCTGTATGTTTAGTGAGCATTTTGAAAAACATTTCTAGCGGATTATTCTTGTATTTGAGTACAAGGAACAAAACCAGTGAATGTGTTCGGGTTCAGACAGATGATGCCTGCCTCAACAAATTCAAAGTCACTTCTAGGGTGAAAACTGGGAATAGAAACTGTGAGAATACTTTGGTGTTTTTAAAACCATTTGAAACATGAACACACAGGCAACAAAATGTACTGGGCCTAGTCCACAATTTTGCTATCTAAATTTAATATCCTCTTGTAAAATTTCTGGGCTATTTTGTGCAGAATGAGTTGAGAATGTTGCCAGGATGGACTGATGATGCAAATAATCCTTATTAGGAGTATTTGAGTTACTGTCATGAAATCTTTAAAGCATTACACAGTAGATGGAGAACACAAATGTGAAACCCAAAGTGATAATGAATAATATTATTGAATTTGTAACCAGATGGGTAAGGGGAAGATGGGAAAAGTCTTCAAAGGGTTTTTCAACCTGTTTTTCAAAGGAAGGAAGGATCTGACCTGCATATGAACTAATGGTAATAAGTACTGTGCTTAGTGAGCTGAAGCACTGGAAAATTTATTTTTTGTATAAATACATTTTTTCTGTTTTGGTTTCAGACCTCATTTAATCTCCAAATGGTGACACTACTGACATTAAATACTCAAATTATAATAAACTGACTGTGACTGTTTTCTGAAAGTATAGTCCAGAATGTAATAATAGAGCTAATAAATAATGTATCTTAAAAAGCTCAAGAATATAATTTATGTTTTTCAAGAGGTTTCCTGTGATCTAACCAAAAAAAAAAAAAAAAAAAAAAAAAAAAAAAAAAAAAAAAAAAAAAAAAAAAAGTTGTAGCACTATGTGTTCTTAGACCCTGGTATAGATGGCACACAAAAGGAAGCTTGTCCTTTTGGGACCTGGCTCTGAATCAATTACGGACGACAGAGAAATACTCTTTTGTGGCTGCTAAAGTTCAGGAATGAAATCTGGCAGGCTTAGCCAATTCCCTAACGCAGCATCCACGTTACCAACATCAAATTGGCAGCTTTTGCCTGTCCCAATGGGGACAGGGTAATGAATAGATTTAGTTAAGGTGTCCTGACTCATCTACAAAGTGCCTGGTATGTGCACCAAGGCTCTCCTGTATAACTTCCAAAAAAGTGTCATTCAAAGAAAAATGAAGTTAAGAAGGTTTGCTGGCTAGCACTGCTACAGCACACGACTGAGCTTCAGCCTGCTCCCAGTGCCCTAGAAAAAGCCACTGTTCATTTTCCTTTTAACTGCTACATGCTTAGACACTGCAATGAAAAGTACATTTCTCATAATCTATGATTTTTTACTATGTTGTCAAGGAAGATAATCTCTTTATGATCTTCACACTTCCGGTTTTTTTTTTTTTTCCCCCCTGTCAATTCAAAATAATTTACATCATGTCAAAAGACTGCTTGGCTTAATGGTCATTTTAGGTGATTTTCCTTGGAATGAGGCACTGCCATTCATAAATCCCCAGGCAGTGTGCTTATGAATTTCCAGAGTGTGATACAAACATAATTTTCCTGAGAGGCTCTTCCCCCTGACTGTGCTGTGAATATTGACAATGAATCCAAAAGTAACTACATCAGAAAGCCCAATGAAATCTACCTTCTACAGGTGGGATTCTTTCAAAAAGTATCCCTAAATATCTACTCTTATTTTTTTGTTTGTTTTAATAGAGACCATTCTTAAAATTTCCTTACATTTATTTCTAATGCAAACACAAAGAAATGGGAAAAATTTTAACTCCAATTATATTTTTTTTATTCTCACTCATGTCCCTAGAATCCATACCAGTGCACAGGGAAAAAAAAAAAATCTAATAAAACAAGGGTAAAAATTTTGTCTCTTTATACACATTCTTCTGTTTAACCTTCCCTTTTCCTTCATTCAGAAAAATGAAAGAGAATAAAATAACCTAGGTTAAGTTCAAGTTTCCTTGTTTATTTTGGTTGCTCCTGCAAAGATTAGTAACATTCATAGACTCGTAAGGCACAGGTGATCCAGTGCAATAGAAAGATAACAAAAAACCAAAGTCATTTGAGTCATTGGAGTTTGATCTTTTGGACAGTTTCTTTCACTATGAAATAGAACTCTGAGTTTTTGAAGGGCTTGTGTCAGTAATTCTCATCTTCAAACTACTAAATGAGTTTCTATTTCACTGCACAGAATTGTATTGGACTGGTGTAATTGGTCTAATGTGTTAGCAACTGAGCCCATGTGGATAATTATAAATACGGATATATGGATGTACAGTCTCCATAAGATTTGTTTGTTCTTTCAATACTCTCAGATTAGTAATTGATTTGCTGCCATGCAGAAGTCCCCCAAGGAATTACATCAGAGAATAATTTTAAATATTTGCAGAGCCTCCCAAGCAGCGTGTTATAGATGTTGAATGCAGAGAGAGATATCATCCATTTGTCACCCCTGCTGTGATAAGCAATATGGGGGGGGGGGGGGGGGGAAGAAAAAAAAAAAAAAAGAGAGAGAGAGAGAGAAAGGAGAGAGAAAAAAGTCTTGATAACAAAATCCACATTGAAAAGTTAGGCACTTTGAACTTTCCCATCACCTTACCAGTGTTTCCCCACAGGCTGTCTAAAAGACAACTCAGCAATGTCTGAATGGGGCTGCACACAATGGCTCCTTCACAAGTAGGTCTTTAATTGATTACGGCTGTGTTTATAGAAGCAGAAGAGAATTTACTCAAAATGACAGATCGCCTTTAGTGTTAAAATAGTTTAGCAATGTTAATAGTAAAGGAGGTCCCCACCACCTCCTCTTCAGCCACGAAGCCCTAAATTTGAGCTCTTTGTTACTGCAGCCCCCAGTCGCTTTTTTTCCCCTCTCCCTCCTCCCCTCCCCGCTCTTTTGGTGCTTCCAGAGCGGGATGCTCCTGGTTCCAGGGGCCGGGCACATTTACTCCCAGATCAGCAGCTGGCCGGCTCCTGCAGAGGTAAGATCCTGCAAAACTGCAGATTCCATCGGAAATAATATAAAGTAGAAGAATGCACAGCACAGACCTCCGGGAACGCGTCCCAGCACCCTGCCTGTGCCCGTGCTCGGACACCTCGAGGCAGTGCTTGAGAGTACGGCCGAGGGGGCTGCCCAGCCCAGCGGGATGTGCTGGGAACGCGGGATGCGCTGGGAACGCGGGATGTGCTGGGAACATGGGATGTGCTGGGAACATGGGATGTGCTGGGAACATGGGATGTGCTGGGAGAGCGGGATGTGCTGGGAACATGGGATGTGCTGGGAACATGGGATGTGCTGGGAACATGGGATGTGCTGGGAACGCGGGATGTGCTGGGAACATGGGATGTGCTGGGAACATGGGATGTGCTGGGAGAGCGGGATGTGCTGGGAACATGGGATGCGCTGGGAGAGCGGGATGTGCTGGGAACATGGGATGCGCTGGGAACATGGGATGTGCTGGGAACGCGGGATGTGCTGGGAACATGGGATGCGCTGGGAGAGCGGGATGTGCTGGGAACATGGGATGCGCTGGGAGAGCGGGTTGTGTTGGGAGTGCTAGATGTGCTGGGAGCTCTGGATATGCTGGGAGAGCGGGTTGTGCTGGAAGCATGGGTTGTGCTGGGAACATAGGATGTGCTGGGAGGGCGGGATGTGCTGGAGTGCTTGATGTGCTGGGAGCTCTGGATATGCTGGGAGAGCGGGCTGTGCTGGGACCATGGGACGCGCTGGGCGCGCTGGGTGCCCCGGGCCCCGCCCCCTCCCTCGGGGCGCCGGGCGGCATCTGCGGCCAACACTGCCCCCTGGCGGTCGGCGCCGCAACAGCACGGCCGCGCTCCGGCCGGGAACGGCGCGGGCCGAGATCCCGCCGGGAACGGCGCGGGCCGAGATCCCGCCGGGAACGGCGCGGGCCGAGATCCCGCCGGGAACGGCGCGGGCCGAGCTCCCGCCGGGAACGGCGCGGGCCGAGATCCCGCCGGGAACGGCGCGGGCCGAGATCCCGCCGGGAACGGCGCGGGCCGAGCTCCCGCCGGGAACGGCGCGGGCCGAGGTCCCGCCGGGAACGGCGCGGGCCGAGATCCCGCCGGGAACGCCGGCCGAGCAGTGGTGACGTGATGCTCAGCGTCACGGCACTACAAAGTACTTCCCAGCCTTATAGCACCTGCCAAGCCCGGAGGCAAATGTCATCTTTGTTGTTCAAATATTAATTTTGGGGTTTTTTTAATATCCCTCCCTGTCTTCCCGATAAAGTTCCCATAAACAAGGAGTTAACTGCCAGAGTCTCAGAGTAATTTGGTTGACAATGATGAGCCATGGAGTTCACACACCTGGTTTCTTCCTTCTCCATAATGGAAAGATAATGATTTCAAAGTCTTCTCTTTGGTTCTAATGCCGCTGAATTAGCTGAAGCTTGAAGTAAGCTCAAACAAAAAACCCGACCTTTAGAGATGATGCTGTGTAGTTAACTCTGTGTTTGGAAGGCAGTGTTAATGTCATCAGACAGTATACTTGATTTAATATCAAAGGTATTTAAAATGGATTCTTTCTTTCACCTATTTGACGTCTAGTATTGGGAGAGAGCTATCCTAAGTAAATGATGGCATTCCAAACAGACATTAATAAATCAGGTGAATATGATCAATAGCAAAATACCCCGAAGATGACGCAGGGAGTATAAATATCCCTGCCAAATACCTTCTAAGCTCTGATGGTGCTGAATGCCTCTTGATTGGAAAACATGTTGTTGTGAGGCTTTTTAGTGCATTTTTCTTTCGCAGATTTGAGGCTTGACTTGCCACTGAATGACTCATCATGCTTCCTGCTTCTATCAACACACTGAAATATGCCGCTAAAACAACAACTTTTTAGGGAATAGTAATACCTGCATTGTAAGAATAGGAATAAAGAACCCGTTCCATGGGTACTTTGGGCAGAAAATGACAATGATTTTTGCTAGGAAACTTGCCCTAATGAGATCAAACCTCCCATGAACTGCCAACCTCGGTGCATGAGGACACAATTTAGAACAGTGAAGTAAATGTCATGAGATGATAAATAATTTATAAACAATACCTGTAGTTTTCATATCCTAGACTCCTTAAGCTTCTTTTATATCCAGAGGAGAAGGTGGTCACCCAGAGTGGTCAAATGAGGAAGTATTGCTTACTCAGCTTACAGTAGGACTGTCAAACTGGCACATGAATATAGATTTATTTCATTTCTCAACGATACCATTATTGCACTGAAAGAGCAACTCGTGGCCATGGCACCTTCCACCTCTGCGGGGTCAAGAAAGCCAAGAGGAACTGTCTTGGTACACCCCTGAATTCACACGCAAGGCCGCTCAAAATGGAACATTATTTTTGTCTTTCATCCTCCATTAGGGCTGTCTTTCATATTTTTCATGAAGACTCAAAACAGAATGGAACTGCTTAGATGAAACTGAAGTACTGAAAATATGCCCCTAAAAAAAAAAAAAGAAAGGAAAAAAACCAAAACTGAAACATTTCCAGTTTGCAGTTTTGGAAAATACTGATCACCTGAGGCTGGTAAAATCACACACATATTCAATAGATATGGGAAGGCCAAAAGCAAACATTAACAACAGTCCCACTACAATCTCATACAAAGTACATATTTATGCAAGAAATTTGTGACAGAAACAATATATCTCGTGCAAACTCACAGAGTTTAAATACATTCTCCTTCTTTAAGCCACAGGAAATGTCAGAGTTGTCAGTTCCCAGTGCAAACACACTCAGAAATTCAAAAATAACGATAGGTAATATTTGCTTTTACAGATGTACATCCCATTCGGGAGGCAACTCAAGAAAAGTAGGATTAACTCTCCAGTCATTAATACAGTCCCTCCTGGCAGACTGGAAAAATCAGTAAATGAAATCCCAAGGTGAGTTTGAGTGTGATCCTGAGTGTATGAGTTAGTGGGGCTCCCTTAACATCAGTTTGGCTAATGATGAATTACTCCAGTTCTGTTTCTGAAGAAATAAAGCTGCCTTTGCTATATATCTGCTTACAATCCCTGTAGTTAACAGCCTAGAAGGGGAATCTGGCCTTTTGATTTTTAAATATTGGAAAGGCTATTAAATCCTTATGCCTAGCATATAATTAACCTATGAGACTGCCTGGCACAGGCTACTATTCTGACACAGGCAAAAGCAGATTAAAAATCACACTCCACAGGAATAACACTTGCAGTAGCAGGTTAGGACAGCTAGGACTTGCACTTGCAGTAGCAGTAGCTAGGACAAAACTTAATAATAAGATCTGTCAATCCTGAGGCTTTGAGGAATATATTTCTTCCCTTGCACAGAGACAGGAGTGTTTATTACAGCATTATGTCATCTATTGCTTGCTACTTTTCCTTCAAAACCTGTCATTAGCAGGGTGCAAAGTTGTGAACAGGATGGAACAATTCCTTGTTGGACATTTCTTGTGCTCTTTGGCCATTGGAAAAGTATGTTCATGGACTCAAGGAAGCACTGAGGAATTGCCTGAGGCCTGTTTTAAAATGCAACAGAACTCTTATGAGCGCTTCAAATTATTACTTTTTTTTTAATTAATAAATGTATTAGTGGAACTGAGGCATAAATCGATGTTGGTAATCATGGAAAATACAAACAATTTTATTATTCTGCTCCTCATACAAGAGATAAAACTGTTCCTTGGATTTCATAACGCTGTTACTGAAGCTGCAGTCCCAAAGGCAGAACGGCATCCCGAGCACAGGGAAAGCTGTAGGTTTGCCCCTGGCACATGTGGAAACACGGGGTGCCTCTGCACCTCTTCAGCCACCTGATCAGAAAAAACAAGCCTCTCCTCAAGTAGAGGAAATGCCCCAAAGGGGGGAGAAAACCAAGAGAAGTAAGTGGTTTTTAAAAGCTCAAAGATCATTCTGAAGCAAAAATACAGAGAATGTAATATAATGGTTGTATAAAGTAGATTATTAGTGTTAAATAAACAGTGAAATCTTACAGAACTCATCTTCTACAAAATCACACATTTGCTTCCACAAATATGTCTTAGTTGTCTGATGAAGATGTCAACTCCGAGAATATCTAAAATAAAGAGGCTATATTGTATTTACATTTCCAAAGTAAATAAATATGTGTTATGGAGTGTGAGCTGCTTCATAATAAATGGATAATTTTGTGAAGAGAACTTTAAAAAATGCCATTGTTTTAATGAGGTGCCGGTGTCCTCCCTGCCCAGATTAAATCCCGTCAGGAATGGAGCAGTGCTGCAGCCCTTGCTGTTGTTCAACCCAAACTGAGCATGAAGAGAACTACAGAAACAAGAATTTCCTTGCTCCCACTTCTGATCCAGGCAGTAACACGGGTGTGCATTAAAGGAGGATAACGTGTGGCAATCCTTTCGAGCTGCTGTACCCGCACTGTGACTGGAGCTCTGCCCGCTGCTGAAGTGTGGTGCCAGCTGGGCAAAGCAGCAAAGCTGGGGCAGAGCTTTGCTCTGGCACTGCTGAAATTCCACACAAGTGGTTTGGGGTCAGAAAATACGATTATGTTAACAGCTACAAATACGATACAGGCTAAAGAATATCCCTTACTAATCTCTGCACCAAGTTCCTTAGCTGGGCACCGAGTCTGATCCAGCTCTTGGTGACAGCTGCAGGATTTTTTCAGCTGACATAAATGGATTATCTTTGATGTCGGGCACTTAAGAGAATGTGTGGGGCTTTCATTGTGTTATTGGGAGGGACATTTTCTCATGTGGTGATTTGCATGGATTTTAGTGACTTTTGCAAGGTGCCATCCGGGGATAAGAGTTTCAGCGGATCAGCGCTGCTTGCTGACAGCATCTGGACATCTCAGTGTCTCAGCCCTCAGGTACCGTGTCTGGCCAGTGGTCTAACACAACCACAGTCAAAAAACAACCAGAAAGAGGGGATGGTACGTGACAAATGTAATGTCTTTCTCTGCTGCAATAATTTCTAGTTAGGGATTGCTGCTGTATCTTCTATTACAACTTTCTATTGACTGAATGTTCATATACAGTAAAATATTAATACACAGGGCTTATTTTCATTCTTTTTGTTACACAAACAACATAAAGGTTATCCTGTGTCCAGGAGGCTCTAGTTGCCTGCTCTTTAGAAGCTCAGCTTTGCCAGGAGACTCTTGCTTCTCTATGGTACATGCTGGAATTGTTAAATCAGGTTTTACTTTGAAAAAGTGGGGGACCCTAACTCAAAATACGTTATGTACCTTGCTAAGCCTTTCTCTCAGGAGCTGCTTTTGTAAGAATTGCGTATACACACTCGACTAACACACTCTGGGTATTGCAATATGTGTCCTAAATTAATCTGTTTAGAAATTCTGGGGAAGCTTGTTCCTCCTGTATTTATATGAAGCATATTTCTGTCTGTGCCAATGTGCCCAACATCAGCCATATTCACACCAACTTGTTTTAATCACCTTACTCATATGTCAATTCAGGTATTAAGTTTCCCTATGAAATTACAGACTGATCTGTCCTGTAAAAGTGATTTGTTTTTGTTTCCTACCAGGAACCTTCAGCTCCCAGTGTAAGTACCTGAGATGGATACCAGAGTGTAGGTGATAATGGCCTGAAAGTCTGCCTCTAACAATGCAAGCTGTTCCTCAGTGGGAATCTTTCTCTGATAATTCCCCAGTGTTTTCAGAGTCTGAGATACTTATTTCAAACAGCAGAGCAGTCTAAATCTATCAGATGTTTTCCATTGTACACATCCTCTGCAGGCTTTATTAAATTGTCTGTAACTAACCAGTAGGAATGAGGCTCCTCGGAGTGTCACGCCTTCTGTTGGCTTCTTCCCCTGGGCAGGTCCTGGTGCTGCAGCCCACTTCGGCACACTTGGGGCAGACCCTGGCACACAGGGCATCCACATGGGCTCCTCCACGTTTACCTTCCACTGGATATAAACCATGGGGGAAATTCCAGGGCTTAGAATTCAAACCCCAATATGCACAATGACTATTTTCTCCCCCGTATAATAATTATGAAGCCTTTATGATCATCACAATCCTGTTCTGTACAGAGCCCTAATTAAAATAAAAGCTTGGTGTTGGCCCATAACTGGCTTGTGAACTCCTCACATCCTCATCAACTTACCTTCTGCAGTTTGCTTTTATTTGCCCCTTCTTGCACATTTTGCTTTGCCAATAGATGCCGCAGTTAGCTTGCCAAATTGCTAGCTGGAAATTGCATTTACAGTTTCCAAATTATATTTTAGGTTTTCATAATACCTTAAATAGACAAACATTTGAAGAAACTCTCAACAATACGGTCTTACATTTTCCTGCCTTCTGAGGTGGTCTTGCCAAGTAAACTATGAAAAGACAAGAGTTTGGGATGCAAATCAGGTCTTTGTTATTTACATAACTGAAGTCCTTTCTCCTCTTTTCCATGTAAAGCTTATAAAAAAATAAAGACAATGTATTTCAGTGGAAATATACCTAATCCTAAGCATATTTCTTATGTGGAAGAAAGGGAGAGATAATTTACCAATAATAAGAATATTCCATCAATGCAAATCAATCTACACACTTAATCAGATATTCAAACCATGCTAACTATAGGAAAATTAGGACTGTAATGAATTTCCTAGAACATGTTAAAATGAAAAATAAAAAAGTTTGGTTCATCATAACGAATGCAGTCATTTATGTCCTGATTTGATATAACCAAAAATCACAGATTAGGAGGTCATTCAAGATCAAAAAATGCAGATATTATTTTCTTATTCTGTGGACCAGAAAAACTAATTCTGACAGTTTGTCAGTCCGAATACTCTAGGTAAAGAAATGTAATTTCTCTTTTGTCATTTTGACAGCAATATTATTTTCTGTTGTTCTCAAAGACCTACTCTACTTGAGTTGAGTGTTATAAAATGTGAAGATTATTACACTTTTCCCTAACAGGACTGATTGCTCTCCAGCTGTCAGACATATGTGATATGACCCTTAATATGAGGGAGTTGGAATATATAAATTACAGCATATGTCTCTATGCTCATCTGTAATGGACTGAAAGGCTTCCTGATGGGAGATAACAATGATTTCTTTGACAAAGCAGAATGGACAGAGAGAAGCATTTTCATGTCACCCACTCAGATGATTGCAGGGAGGCTGATGTTTTAAATGCATCATTATAATATCAGATGGCTTTTCCCTCTCAAAACTTTATCATTTAGTCTTAACTGCAGAGCTTTGAGTTTTGTGATCTTGGATGAACACGAGTCATCTGTATACATGACTCATGTATATGTCCTTGGTAAAGATTCTGTCACAGATACTGATGCATAATAAACTCCAAGGAATAAATGAGGCCAAACAAATAATACAGGATTTTACACTGAGTAGAACGGAGACCTGCTGTTAACTGAGAAAATGGCTGGGAAATCTCAAAACTGGACCACTCTGCTGTGGCATTCTCCTCCCACTCGCTGTGCATTCCTCCCCTTTGGGCTTTTAATGCTTTGTGCCCTGTGCCAGCAGTGTCAGCAAGTGCTGTCAGCAGGCTCTGACACCCAAGGGCTACAAGGGGTCTCTTTTCAGGCTAGGACAAGCCAGTGATGCTGCTATGGGACATCATCCTGCTTGCCTCTGTTTGGCACGGGCTGGGTGATGCTGGGAATGTCTTTAATCAGAAATGCTTTGATATTCCATCAGTTACTCTCTGCCAATTTTCCCAATGGAAAAAAAAAGGTTTTGCAATAGCACATAGTAAAATTAGCATATATTCAGTTTCTTTTCTATAAATTCTTTAAAACCATTTTCAATGGTAGAATGGGTTTAAGTAAGGATCAATAAGATTAATTTTAACTATTAAAACTGATAAATAGAGCAGGTTTCTTACTAGTTCAATTAATTTTCTCAGAAAAAAATTCACTCCATGTACAATCAGCTGCTGGTTCAAAAGGTGTAAAGCCATCAGGATAAACATGAAAGCAGAAACTACCACCTTACAGATTAAACACTCAGTTCTGAACAAAAGACAAGTTAATGCACATACATACATTCCCATTGAGCTTACAATATTATCACATAACTTATTTTAAAGAGACAAGAAAACACGCTGCACACTGGTAGACTTATTAAAGATGAGGTAAAATTTATTAGAAAAAGAAATACAAAAAATGTTCATAATAAACTTCTTCTTGGTAGGACTTCCCCAAAGTTTTATTCAATGTATCCATACTATCTTGATCTGTGGATTAGACTGGACATTCTAGTGAATACTCAATATTGGGAGCCTCAAGTCGAAGCTTCCTTTACATGATGCTGCTCACTTGTCTCAAAGCAATTCCTGCAGACTGGAACTCTCTGTGACAGGTTCTATAAACACAATGTAAATGGAAGTACTGCTTCAGCATATTTAAATTACATACAAGTTTTTAAAAAGTCCACTAAAATTAATGGAAGGAACTTGTTATACTTCAATAGACTGTGAATGAGGCGGAACAGCTTCACTCTCCCAATTCATAAATGGTGCTCTGCCCCTGTGCTATTCCAGTGGCGGGACCACGGCCTCATTTCAGACCTGGTGCCACAACCTGGCAAGGTGAGCAAGCTGGAGAAGAGAAGATCTGAACAGGGAGTAAAGATGCAAGGACTGGGTATGAATAGACCTTACAGGCCAGAGGTACTTCCCTGTTTATATGTAAATAAGATAAACAGCGACAGCACCGGACTTTGCTGCCTGTCCATGGCATTGGCTCACACTCAGTGTGCCTGGCACAAACTCACTGTTGTAAGTGTACTTGTGTTGCACCTCTGAGGCTCTGATTTCCTGCTGCCTTGTACCTTGTGGAGACACTTGTCTCAGAGCCAACTGCCCTAAACTGTACTGGATTTGATGGATGAGCTTTATTTGCAGCAGCTCTTTCCAGATTGCTGAGACATCTTTGATCTTTGTTGCTATGTACCTGGTCAGCAAAAGAGAGTCTTCAGCAAGATGCAACTTTCTTAGCAGACTTTTTAGCTGATGCTACATTTTAGAAAATGATATCTTTTATGTATGGTTTCACTCAGATAACTGCTTCCTGATGCCTTCCTCGGTTCTTAGATGTGATGTTACTCTAGGCAAGCCCACAAACCAATATCCTGTCAATTCTGGATGCCTGCAGCACAAAGGAAGGGAAAACCAGCTTTTTTTCCTGCATGGACTAGAATATATTGTTTAACTGCATTTTTGATGCAAAAGCAGCGAAGTTCAGTGGCAATTCAATCCTATATTAAAGCAAGATGAAGACCTATTGCAAACTTCCGGTGACTTGTTAGCTGCGGCATGATTTTGCTGAACAACAGGAGCAGAGGCCATTTTCTGAGCGTTTTAAAAATAAATTATACCATTACAGACTGTACTGGACACTGCACAGAAGAGCGGCTTAGCACAATCTAACGCTCATGGAAAGCACAGCTGTCCAAGATAATTCAGAAAATCCTGGGAGATCTGCAGCTTGGTCAGTCCAGTGAAGGGCCAGGACATTGCAGTGCTGGGGCCGAAGGCTGATCACGTTCTCACTCTTGTACTCACACCTCCCAGCTAAATAGTACCGGGAGGCAGAAGAGATTATCAGTAAGGTGAAAATCAGATACTGTCCGTTCCCCTGTTTTCTAGTAATGCAGCACCAACACAAGGTAAAAACCTTTCTAGACTCCTGCTTTCCTCCGATTTACTGTAATACCAGCTGTAAAGTAACACAGAATTACACCATTTTTACTTTACTATTATTAGGCTTCTGTGAATTACTTTTATTTCCCTCATCCTTGAATGAATTTGCAGTATGTACATTCTAAGTAATAAAAGAAGTACTTTTATGTATGAAACTATTTGAAGGATCTTAATTTTGGATTTACTTTTATTTAATCATACAGAAGTACAATTAAAAAAAAATTCCTGTGACTCATTTCCATATCTTCTTGATAGCCAAGTGAATGTGTTATATTGTACTTACAAAAATTATGTATTTAATGGTAATATCCATAGCTAGCAAGACCATTCCTGATGTTCCTTAGAACCACAGTGTTAAATGCCAATGACAATTTCATTTTGCAGTATAATTCACCAGAGAATTACTCAAGTTCAGTGATATTCACTGGGATTTTTTCTTCTTCAATGGTGAGAGATTTAAATGCAGAAAAGCTGTGGTTTAGGCCATGTTAATAAAGAATATACACAATATACTCAAGGAAAAAAGTATGTTTTCTTAACTTGAAACCTAGAGTTGAGATTTGAAAGTTATAACTTACTCTGAGTTTACATTGTCTGCAGTGTGGAGCCCTTTTTTTTCATTTTCCAGCTAGAGCACTTTATAATGCTAGAATAATACAAGTCAAATAAATGGATTTAGAATGAAAAGGCATGAATTTGTCAAGAGAGAGCTGTAGTATGAAGCAGAAATATAATTATCAGAGACTTTTTTTCCCCACTGGCTACTTTTCTACAACTCAGCATTTATGGAGACTCTGCTTTCACTGGGGGAGTTTGGTTTGGTTTGGTTTGGTTTTTTTCTTATATTGTGTATGCCTTAGTCTGATATATATATATATATATATACACACATATATATATATATATATACACACACACACAGAGACAGAGACACACACACACACATATATATATATACCTAAGACTACTATAACCTCTAAAAATACAACTGGCGCACCAGCAAACACATTAGAATAAATATGTTAAAATCTGTACGGTTGCTTTCTGAAATTCTAATCTCTTGGAGCATGTTGGGATAGCTAAAAACAGTGACTACAAAAAAGTGACACAGATATGCAACAAAAATCTTGAGCTATTGTTTATTGTATTCAAATACAAGGTGACCAAATTAATAAGTGGGTCTTATGCACTGTTATTGACAGAATCCAAGCAACTTGCTCAGTGTTTTATTATTTACTGCTTGCTATTTATTAGAACACTTGCATAGAAGTGGAAGGTTACCTCAGCTTTTTGCAGCTGAACTGTGGGATATGTTCCCTATCTGGGAGATATTACAGCTTAACAGATGTCTCCCAGATGGTTCTCTGATCCAGTCGTACACAGAAGTCAGGTCAGCAACTTCGGAAATAAAATTCAACTCACAGGAAATACTTAGAGTTGATTCAGCGTGCAGCAATATGACCTTTATTAGTGTTGAAGGAAAAAGAAAAGAAAAAGTTTATATACTTAGAATAGAAAGCTTAAAAAAAAAAGTAAAAAGGGTTAATAGAAAAATGAACTTTTTGATAAAAATATTAATGAAACTTTTAGTTTGTTATTCCTGAGGCTTAGTCAATGTAAAAAAAATCTGACACAAAATACCTAACCTTTCACATACCCTAAGTGCCTTTTTAACATGTAGACACCCAACTTAGGCACTCTGCAAACCCCACATTCAAAATGACAATAAATATTAATGCTCATAGGTATCTATTTGAGGCATTACTCACAAAGACTAACTCTATGATCCCTAAAGCCAATGAAGGAAGAAGAGCTACTAAAAATGCTCTGTGTTATAAATCTTGTCTAGGGCTGGGAAGCAGCAGCATCTCAGGCACGTGTTAAAGAAAGGGAAACAATCCTGCTCTTGTGGGGTTAGCTCCCAGCCAGAGCAGCAAGCAGAAACCCCATGTGGTGGGACAGCAGGAGCCCTCGGCTGGCACGGGGAACAGCAGAGCCTGTATGCTCGTAATGTTCACAAAGAGGCCACGAAAGAAAACAGATGACTAAAACTTGCATTTGTATGCGGTTTCAGTTACTAGTGTCATCTTTATGGCAGTGTCATTTGAGATGTGCTCCGTTTTTTTTAGCGTGCTTTGAAGCATTCTTGCTGCACACCAAATTAATTTTAAATTGGCTGGTGCGGTACTTATTTGTGCCAAATGTAACAATTAGTTGTAAAGTGGATTTTCATATCCTGAAGGTAGATGGTACATTTTAAAGGCCTTACAGAAGGCCAAGGTCACTGTGCTCGTGTCCTCTTGGTGTCAGAGCCCTCAAGCACCAACAGGCTTGAAGGGCCCTGACCAGCCTCAGCTGGAGCCTCCACTCACAGCCCGTGTCCATAGGCGCAGGGGCTGTTTCTAAGCTGAGCCTTTGGCTTTCAGCGGCATGGGCAGCGTTGCTGGAGGACTGCTGGTCTGGCTCAGTGCTGGTCTGGCTCAGCGCTGGTCTGGCTCAGTGCTGGTCTAGCTCAGTGCTGGTCTGGCTCAGTGCTGGTCTAACTCAGTGCTGGTCTAGCTCAGTGCTGGTCTAGCTCAGTGCTGGTCTGGCTCAGTGCTGGTCTAACTCAGTGCTGGTCTAGTTCAGTGCTGGTCTGGCTCAGTGCTGGTCTGGCTCAGTGCTGGTCTAACTCAGTGCTGGTCTAGTTCAGTGCTGGTCTGGCTCAGTGCTGGTCTGGCTCAGTGCTGGTCTGGCTCAGTGCTGGTCTAGTTCAGTGCTGGTCTGGCTCAGTGCTGGTCTAGTTCAGTGCTGGTCTGGCTCAGTGCTGGTCTGGCTCAGTGCTGGTCTGGCTCAGTGCTGGTGTAGTTCAGTGCTGGTCTAACTCAGTGCTGGTCTGGCTCAGTGCTGGTCTGGCTCAGTGCTGGTCTAGTTCAGTGCTGGTCTAGTTCAGTGCTGCTCTGGCTCAGTGCTGGTCTGGCTCAGTGCTGGTCTGGCTCAGCGCTGGTCTGGCTCAGTGCTGGTCTGGCTCAGTGCTGGTCTGGCTCAGTGCTGGTCTGGCTCAGTGCTGGTCTGGCTCAGTGCTGGTCTGGCTCAGCGCTGGTCTGGCTCAGCGCTGGTCTGGCTCAGTGCTGGTCTGGCTCAGTGCTGGTCTAGTTCAGTGCTGGTCTGGCTCAGTGCTGGTCTGGCTCAGTGCTGGTCTGGCTCAGCGCTGGTCTGGCTCAGTGCTGGTCTAGTTCAGTGCTGGTCTGGCTCAGCGCTGGTCTGGCTCAGTGCTGGTCTAACTCAGTGCTGGCCTAGTTCAGTGCTGGCCATACCTGCACTTGGCTACTGAGCTCCTCGATTTGAGCCTTGACCTTCAGACTTTTGGACTATTGCAGTGCTGTGGATCTGCCTGGCAACTCCTGGAACTGATCCTGGTGTGTGGGGGCTGACTCTGTCCCTCCACGCCAGAGCTGTATCATCACAGTGACCTTGTCCTGCGATGTGGACTCTTAGTTGGATGTGGTGGCTGTTTGTGGAGGTTTCCTGCTCACCTTGCTCAGGTGCCCTGGCTGCTCTGTTTTGCTCAGCTCCTACCTCACCTTTCCTGATGGCCAGAGATGCTGCCCACTGAGGCTTACTCTTCTGCAGCTTGTCCTTAGTCTTCAGTGTATCCTCTCATTATGCAGTGGTAATTAATATTTATTAGATTTTATTTGAATCTTTCTGTTCTAGATTTTCTGTTCCTTTTCCTCTTCAGGTTTCCACTTGATCTCGCCCTTCCTTTCGTACCCTTCTTCTCAGGTTCTCACTAGGCCTCCTAGCTGTAGATCTCTCTCCTCTCTCAAATTCCTGTCTCCTTCCTCTAAGAAATCCCTGACAGTTGTCTTCAGTAGAACTACTTCAAGCCTATCCTTGATGAATGAAGATTTCTGACTTGATCTGTCCCTAAATCAAGCACTTCCTCAGGCAGCTTCCTCATAAAATACATCAGAAGAATTTTACAGAAAGTGAAAGGAAGAGAAAAATCTCAGGAGTTAGAATAATTTATTATATACTCTTAGTGAAATCCAAGAAAGGTCACTGCACTTGGAGGATTGAGGAGGAGGGAGGTGTTGGGTGTAGAATAAAATGCCAGGTTCTCCCTTAATTGAATCTTAGCTCTTCCCAAAGCTCTTCCAGTTTAAAATATTCATGTAAAGTTTCTCTTGCCAAAATTCTTGCTGAGTAAGCAGAAAGAAAAATGCCATAATAGTTTGGTTAAGTTTGGTTTGGTTTGGTTAATTTCTGGGCTAAAGTAATAAGTTAGAAGAATGTTCTGCAGTAAATACAGTGTTTGATAGATGTGCTATTTCAGAGCAGACAAGAAGTTTCCTCTGCTAACTAAAGCTTATGCAGAATGTAAATAAGGATCTGCTATTCGGCTCCTTCCATCAGGGGGTACAAACCAGAAAGACTACTAGGAGATGTCATGAACCCCATGCAGACTTTGTGGTGTATTTTCTACACTGCTGAACTGATCTACAAATGAAAGGGCTAGGTGGGGAAAAAAGAAAAGTAAAAACCACAAAAGCAGCAAACAATAAAAATGAAAAATAAAAATAAACAAAAAACACTACCAAAAAAATGAAGCAAAAGGGAAAAAAAAAAAAAAAAAAAGCCCACAACACCAACAGGGAAAAAATCACTGCAAACCAAAGCCCCCCAAGAGCACCTGACTATGGCCACACAGGGACAGTGGGGCTCTGCCTCAGCACAGCTCTTGGAAGCAGCACCAAAGCAGCTTGCCCTTATCCCTATTGTTACAATGGCTAGGGGAAGCTCTCATGAAGAAAATCATTCATCTCCCACTCCTCCAGCATTCATTTTTGCAGCTTTCTGGTCCAAGCATTTTTGCTGAGCATGAGATTGGGGTTTGTTTCGGTGTTTTTTTTTTTTTTCCCCACTATGTCAAGCAATTGAGAGTGTCAGGTAATGGTTCATTACAAATTCTTTTTCTGTGACAGGAATCAAACCACAGCAGCCAAGGTTTCTACATTTCCAAACCTTCCCTTTGTCATTCTGATTGTCAAAAGCTTTTTATGGCCTCCTGACTACCGTGTTCCCAAGGCTGTGTTCAACAGTGCCTTGTTTCCATTTGTTCCACCATTTCATTTCACCGCTATATCCCTATAAGCAGAAGCAAAGGCTACTTTAGTAACTAAAAAAGCAGTATTTCTTCCTCCTAAATTAAGGAACTAAGAGTAGGAAATTCCAGTGATCCCCTAGACAAAGTATGCCATCTGCACACTCTCCTTTGATGAACAGTAAATTTAAATTGCAGCTTTCCCGGTGGCTTTCTGATCTGAGCTACACTGAACGTTCAGACTTCAATCCAGCCACTAATTAATGGGACTAATGTGCTTCCAGCTTGCTTCTGAAGGGCTCTGCTTCAGGCAGAGTGCTCAGCCCCAGGCCCGTAGAAGCTTTTGACAAAGGGAGCAGTCTGTGTGTAACACTGGGATACCATGAAACTCCACAAAGTGGCCTTGCCCAAGGTAGCCTGGCCTGACAAATGTTTATCGGAAAAAAAGATTAGTAAGATGATGATCTTTCACTTACAGCCCTCTCCCAGATCATTCTGGAAGCATACAGATGAAGGAAATGCCATGGTTCACTGCACAGATTTTATAAAAACTGCACTACAATAACTGTTCTAAGTGTATAAACTTGATTAGCCCCAGACTTTTTTTATCTAGAAAAATAATGTTTGTCTTGGGAGGATAATTAACAGTTAAATATCACAATATAAACATGAAAATAATTTGTTTTATAAAAGCTAGGGAAAAAAGTGGACTTACAAGAGTGTGTACTTGAAAGCTTTTCAAAGCAGTCATGCTCGTATTCAGCAGAACCAGAATAATAACACACTAGATAAAACCTCTAATTAGGGTACAACAAACAGGTCCTAGGGGGAAATAAAGCCATTTATAGTTGTGTCTTAAATGAAGCAGAGCTGCAAAATAAATTTTATAGGCACTCTGCATTGGAAAGGATTTAGCCACTAGTAAATATCCTTATGTTTTGCTGTTTGGCTTAAAATAGTGTCCTCTCATTCTCTTACACTTCTTTTCAATAAGAGCTGATTCCAATCTCTAGGCTGACTTTGGCACAATATATGAAGTGTAGATGTATACATCAGATATTAATGATTGTTTGAGCTCTTCTATTTAGCAGTAAAAGTGAGAAGTCCGCTTCCTTCCCATATGAAATTTGTTATCCTTTTCTGTGATTTACACAAAGCCTTGGTGATAAGTGAGCTGCTGTAATACAAGTCAATAAATCTCCAGAAGACTTTTAAAGCACGGTTATGTGACAGGAGCTCAGTTTCAGGATATGTGTTAATGGGTTTGCAAAAATGAAGCTTACTTTTTAAATGAATGTGAATTATCCCTCACCTCAGAGCCTGCTGTGGCTAGAACATGTCCCAGTGAAGTTGGAATTGTAGTGTCATGTAGGCATTTCCCGATCAGACCCCAGTGTGAGTGGCAGATGCCATTTCAGTGAGGGAAGAACAGGCTTTATGTACTCCTTACCTTTCAGAGAGTGTAATTTCCTTGCTTACATATTGAAAATAAGATCCAGATCTCTGACTGGCAGAAGTGTGCTACATGCATGTCTGAAAGTGGGAAAGGCTGATATTAAGCTAGTTCCAAAGCTCTTTTCTGCTGGAACTGTCAGGCACTGACCTAGCTTGCAAGCTGTTCTGAGTTGTGTAACCTGTTTTCATTCCTTCTCTGGTTTTGACATATGGGGATCACCTGAATGGAGCTGTGCCTTTAGCACTTCTGTACAGAAGATAGCTGGTTGAGTATGTTTGCTTTGTGTGCTGCAATCAATTCAGCCTTAATGTATTAACATTTCTGATGTGAAGATGGAAGAACTGCTGCAAAAAATTAAAGGTGTTCAAAGGAGTTCATCGAAATGGGCAACGGTGAAAAACTATTAGCTCACATGAAAGAATGTCATTCTCTTGAAATCACCTTGAGAAGATCATCAGTACAATGGTGTCATGTGTGAAAGTCTAATGGAGCTCTTGGCTAAGACCCTCAGCAGTGTGGTGTGGACCAAATCACTACACTTCTAAATATAAAAGTGGGAAATGACTTATGGAAACAGAAAACAGAAACAATGCCTGGCATGACAAATGTTTATAGGAAAAAAAAGTACTATAAAATAAACCACAATGTTAACAGTACAGTATCATTTGCAATTAGGAGTCAGAGCATCATCTAGTGGTCAAATATGAAAAGGAGAATTCTTCGTGGATTATCCATTGTTTTTGTATTTTATTCAGACAGAAATATTAAAAGCATAAAGAAAATGGCTGCTTATGTTCAGTACAGCAGTTACCTGACTTAAAGCCTTTTTAAAATATCAACTTTCTCTTTTCTCTTTTTTTACAGGAGTCATTTTTGCAGTCTCTGAGGCTGTAGCTGTGGTGGGTTGGCCTGGTCTGGATGCCAGGTTCCCACCAAAGCTCCTCTCTGCCTGCCCTCCTCAGCAGGACAGGGCACAGGAAATGTAACAAAGGGCTCACGGGCCGAGATCTGGATGGGGAACGCCTGTCCTGGGCAAAACAGTGGCCGGTCCACCTTGGGGCCAGCTGGCACCGGCTCTTCTAGAAGGGGAAGCTTCCAGCAGCTTCTCCCAGAAAGGCACCCCTGTAGCCCCCTTGCTACCAAAACCTTGCCACACAAACTCTGTGCAAGAGGACCTGACAAAATACAGCTCGCCCACGCCTGGAGCCTCTGTACCACAGCCACGGTTCTGGCAGTGACAGCCAGGATCCTGCCAGCCTCACTGGGGTCCTTCTGCTGCCTCCTTTCTAAAGCTACTTTCTTACATCACACTGTTGATATGATGACAGTTACTGAACTGCCACCATGAAAATCAAATTTTACCCAATAGTGTTGTCATTTGTACCTCAAAGCTGCTCTAGTGGTTTTCTTTTTTACCTTAGTAATCAAAACATTTTTGCCTGAGGCTTCCAAAACCCTTAACAAAAAACCCCACCTTGCTAGGCTTGTGTAGCTCACAAGAAATTAGGCAGGAAAAATATCCTTTGGGATACTGAACATATAATACTGCCCGTAACTCCAATATTTTTGATCTACAGAATTGCTATTGCAGCAATGATCTAGTAATACAGGATGTTGGCCTGCAGGCCCATAAATACAGTATTGCCATTGTTAATAAAGAACCACGGGCTTTCAAAGCCTCAAGACTGAGGGATGTCAGATTTGTTTTGCTTGAACTCACATAGGCTTGTCTGGAGCTCTGTCTTAACTTGTTTAGATGTAGCATCATTTTTTCTTACAAGGTGGCTATGCCAAATTTCATTTACTTTTACCTCTGTGCTGAAAACCAGATTTGGTCTAAGCTGTAGTAACAAGCAGTTATTGTGTGGAGAAGGAAATATTTATCACTAAGACAGAAATATGGGTCTAGCACGACAGCAGAGACCCTGGAATCAATGATGTGTATGGAGACACACATGCATGCAAACATACAGCTTAGAAGCTTTGCAGAAACTGGAGTGCTACACAGCATTTGGAACCCACATTTTGATTTTATTAACAAAAAGCAGACCCCACTTGGAGAACCACTCAAAACAGTGCTGGCTGCATAATCTACAGTGCTGCAAGTCACTGTTTGTATAGTTACAGATAAGAATATCATTCTTACCGACTCAAATTTTATCTGGAATTTGAATTTTTGTCCTCATGAAGTTACCACACATTTATAAAAATTATACTCATGTTCAGATGGATAAAAAAGGGAGAAAATAATCACTAGCAGGTTAATTAAGGTGTGGAAAAGCTTGTCTATGCAGGCTGTGGAATCTTCACCCTTAGGGCCTTTTGATATCATGCTGGAGAAAGTCCTGAACTATGTGGTGGGATTTCAGTATTGACCCTGCTTTGAGCAGGAGACC
The DNA here is from genome assembly GCF_015227805.2 of Hirundo rustica. NCBI lineage: Eukaryota > Metazoa > Chordata > Aves > Passeriformes > Hirundinidae > Hirundo > Hirundo rustica. Next base: position 19,864,849 of record NC_053458.1, read on the forward strand.
GGACTAGAGATTGCTGCAAAAGGATCTCCCTCCTTTCCCACCTGAATGAGTCTGTACTTCTGGCTTATATTGGTATTGCTAAACCATTTGCATTTGTATGAGCAAAGAACTTCTAAGCCGTGGATTTCAACACAAAAACATGATGCACTGGTGTTGCAGAACTCTACTGCTCAAAAATTCACAATTTTTTTTATCTTGGAAAGTAAAAAAGGGAACATATTATTCATATATTTTGACTATAGACATGATGGTGAGAGAATTTTTTTTTTAACTTTCTTTTTCTTAGAAAAAACACATGCATTTTTTATCAGCTTGACTTGCATGTTGCTATGCTAAACCTCTGCTCTAGAGGTGTTCAGCTTCAGCAGCCTGGTCTAACAGGGTAAAGAGACTTTAAAAAGTTTTTCTCCTTTTTTGAGAGGGATTTTGTGCTAGGAGGAACAGGTGGGCTGAAGAGCCAAAAGATATTAGTTATACCAAGTGAAACAGTTCTTGTCAATTCTTCAGTGTAACAAAAGAATACATATTTTCCTCAGCCTTCTCTGAGCAGAACTGGGAACAGTGTTCCTTAGCTCTGAAGGGAAAACATATTTGAAGTTATATCATTATTTCACCATCTGGTGAATGATGTGCAGATTAATAATTGGAATGTACTAGAACACTAAAAGGGAAACAGGAAGGTTTGCTTTGCCTACAAATTTCACAGATCTGCTGCATAAAAAGTTCTCTTAAGTCATTACCCAGGAGTGAACTAAAAGTCAGGCCAATTTAAACAGGATGCAGCAGCACAGCCACCACAGGCTCGCTTTTACAATTGTTATCTTCCCATCTGCTACAATTGCATGTTGACTAGCACATCCCAGAAAGTCCTCTGGACTTCATGCAAACCACAAGCCACACACAGAACTGGCTAGGCTGGCCCGTGTTACTTTTAAAGTTTCAACAGCCTCAGAAAAGACACAGTACTGCTGGTGTTATCAAGAAAATACACGGCTTTATTTGCACACTGTGTCAATTATTCCACCTGTTTCCCAGTTCACAGATATTTCCTAGCTTATACTTATGGCAGCAACAAAAAGCAGTAACAGTTCCTGTAAGAAACTGTTCCTGCATTTCAACTTTTCTCATAGATCCTTCTAGACGTTTTACCCAACTCCTTCCCAAATGCATTTAGATTGTCATTTGATCAACCTGAGACCGCTGTGACCACCCACAGTGGCCATGTCTTTGCCCAAACTGTCAGTTCAGTCACCAAACACACGCAGCAAAGACCCTTCAGGTGCACCGTGAACACGGCACCAGGTCCATCACAACCGTTCAGGAAAACTGAGGCCATGAGAACTTTATGGACTGAAGGCTTTGCTTTTCATATGGAGACGTGTAGGAATCACCCATAGCTATTGACCAGGCACCAAACATGTTTTCTCAGTGGCTGGCTCCAGTGCAGCCCAGCCCAGTGCCAGAGTCTGGGTGTCCCTGTGTGCCCCAGCTGCTCAAAGCCACCAAGTCCTCCAGGCCCTGCACTGCAGCATCGGGTGCTGGGCCTCTGTGGGACTCATGGCCAGTGGCAAGTGACACAGGCAGGCAGGGCTTTTGCCAGCCACAAAACAGCCAATTAAGCACAGTTAAGACCTGAGATTTCATCAGTCGAGGTTGGGGATTTCACCCTCTTTTGAGCTCCAAAACAAGGCAGGCTTCAGAGCTGCCTATTGTGGCTGCAGCGTTAAGTGGCAGGAATCTGTCCATCATGGCGTGACAAGTGTAATTACATATTACATCCCGTCAGAGGTATGGCTGTGTTTCCCTCGGCCAGGCACAGCTGCTGCATCGAGGCAGCAGGTTCCTCCCTGTCCCAGCCAGGCCTCAATACCTCGCTGTTCAGGTCAGGGAGGGAGGGACAAGTGTCTGCAACTAAGGCTGAGAGGGCACTTTTGAGAACAACACTTCTGAGGATTTGGTGTGAAGACAAGTTCCTAAGCATTACAGGATTAGATCCCCGGTCTCGCTCGGGACCAGTATCACCGACCCAGGCGCCCTCAGCGGAGAGAGGCCGCTCTCGACCCAGCTCCCGCCTCCCGCCACCTCCGCCCAAGGCGCCGGTCTCGCGAGACCTGAGGCGGCGGCCTCGCCCCGGCTCTCGCGCGATTTGCGCCGCTGGCTCCGGCGGCGCGCGGCGTTGCCGGCCGTGCGCGGCGATGGCGGCGCCGGGTGCGGAGGAGCTGCGGGCGGGCGGCCCGGGACCCGCGGGCGGCCCGGGGCCGGGCCCGGGACCCGCGCTGGGCGCCGTCCCGCCGCACCCCGGCGTCCCGCCGCACCCCGGCGTCTCGCGGCGACGCGGGCGCACGCTGCTGGTGCGGCACCTGCCCGCCGAGCTGACGGCGGCGGAGAAGGAGGATCTGCTGCAGCACTTCGGGGCCGTGTCTGTGCGCGTCCTGTCGGACCACGGGCGGCTGGTGAGGGCCGGGGCCGAGGCGGGCCGCAGGCGGGGCTGAGCCCGGGGCCAGGCAGGGCGCGGGGTCCCGCTCCCGGGGAGCCCCGCGGGGCGGGCGGGGCAGCGGCCGGCTCCGCGTTCGTCCCGGCCGCCGCCAGCCCTGTGCCCGCGGCTTTGGCCTCTCGCTGCTGCCGCTGAGGCGGTGCGGACAGACCTCTTGGTCGTGCAGGGATGCAGTTTCACAGGTCTCGAAATCCCTGTTTTGCTTTCTTCTTCCGCCAGGTTATGGAAATATGGATGTACTTGTTTTGTCATATATACTCTTCATAAACAGCCTTGTATTTTGCAGAACTGCAGATAGGTGATGTCTGCATATTTTATCAGGATCATGCCTTATAGAGGAGATCAGATATACGGACTTTGTTGCAATGATTTTGGGTATGGAATCACGTAGTGGCAAGATGGGGTAATAAAGTTTGTTAAAACACATTTAACTTTGAAATGTGTATTCCGCGAGGATTTGATTTAGTTGGGAAAGTTAGGGGGGAAAGTTAGAAACCATTCAAGCGTTCAGAGCACAATAGTTGCAACTTTTGTAGCAGAAAGAGTATTACTTTTAGGAGTTACTTGGATGAAAATGTTTTGTGAGGTGCTCAAATGAATTTTTGGGTTTGGAAGAGGATTCGCTCTCTTTATCCATATATACTTTCTTGCAGTTTAGAATGGGTTTTGCTTGCTAGGAAAAAAAACAGTTGTCTTGTATTCCTCAAACTGATGAGCTCATGTCTTAATTTTGACTGCAGGAGGTATTTTTCCTAAATTAATTAGAAAAACGTTTTCTAGTTCTTCGTGTTTGTCCCGAATGGGAATTAGATGACTACCATCTGGAAGCTTTCGAGTACATAAACTTGCACTAACAAAGTGCTTGTGGCTCAGTGTTTTATGTGCAGTCTCTTCCTTTTTGATTCAAATACATTATAACTTTTGTTTTGTTTTCTAGAAACATACTGCTTTTGCCACCTTTCCCAGTGAAAATGCAGCTGCAAAGGTTTGTATTGAGTTTGTTATTAATGTTTTAGCAAAGCACTGCATTTCCAGTGCTGTAATATGGTTTACACATCATCTGGTACTTAGTGCTAGGGAAAAAACAAAGCAGCACAACGTAGTATTAGAGTTCTGTTTCATGATTTGCCTGCAGGACTTGATGAAATTCTTGAACACTTCTGTAGAGCTCTAAGAAGGGTGGATTGAAAGGGTGTGTGGAAGTCATCTGATCCAGCCTGTCACACAGAGCCTGGCAAACTTACAGAAGCTGTGTGATCAGAGCCTCTTTAGGATGTGTGAGCATTTATAGACCAACTGTAAAGCAAACAGAGTTTCCTTGTCTCCTGTGTAATAGTGTATTGGCTGCAAGAGTCAGCCCTAGTGATACTCACAACCCAAGTATGCCTTGAATGCCCAACTTTGATAAGAAAACTACTGTATTAAGAGTGGATATGAATGCCAAAAAGGTGATACTAATAATGCTTTTTAAATAGTAGTCTGGTTTAAAAAGGCTGTGTCAGAACTTACCCCTTATATCTTGGGGTGGTTTTTTTGGTGTTGTTGTTGTGTTTGTTTGTTTGTTTCTTTGTTGTTGTTGTGGTGGTGTTTTTGGTTTGTTTTTTTTTTTTTAGTCACACTTTAAAGACTAAAAAAGTTAAAGACTGTTTGAGGTGAATGGGGTGAATTAGGTGCGTGTGCCAATTGTTAGCAGCCTGTTGGGTTCTGGACTTGAAGAATGCTGGATCTTCCTAGTGCCACTGTTAGAATTTTGATTTTAAAATTCCTAGCTGTTACTGACAGAGTTTAGCACGTGTGTACTTCATGAGCAAAAGGCTGGTTACTTGAAATTCCAGCAATTAAGTTGGCTGTGTGGAAAGTCTGGTTGTTAAGGCTGCTGCTGTGTTCAGGTGACCTCTGCAGTGGTTCTGCCTGTCCAGCCTGGTCCCTTTCCTTCCTGCCAGCAGGAAATGCTGCTAAAAGTGGGGCTGGGAAGACACAAACAGTGTGGAACTCTCGTGTCCATAGCAGCACAGAGTTAGCTTAGAGCAGCTAGGACTGCATCCTATGGCCAGTGTATCACTCAAAAGAAAAACAGTTATGCTTTAAAATAATCCTCATGTTTTTCCTCTTCCCTTTCTTTTCTCCTCTGTAATTACTTGAAGGCGTTATCAAGACTGCATCAGCTGAAACTTTTAGGTCACACGTTAGTTGTTGAATTTGCAAAGGAGCAAGAGAGTGCACAGGTACTTAGTCAGCCTTCTGTCTCAGACAAGAGCAAAAGGTATGTGCAGAATAATTTCCTTCTTTTCTCTGTGGTTAAATAAAGGGGATTATGGGTTCTGATACTTTGGTAGTACTTTTAGCTCAAAGCATAAATTGTAACCACCTGAAAGTCTTAGTAAACAGGTTCAGATCTACAGGGGAGTGACTGCATTCCTCCCAGCAGAACTGTCATTACCTGTGGAATGTGTAAATTAGTGGTAAAGGCTATGTGATCGTGCTTAATTAAAAATACTTTCTGAATATGAACAAATTGATAATTTAATACCTTGGAATTTATGGTCTCTGAACAGAGTGCATGATAATTTCAGTTCTTTTCCTGTGGGTGGATTTAAGTCAGGAGTGTTTGAATATAGGGAGATTTACTTAAATCTACATAAGTATTTATTTTAAAACATTGTTATTACTGTAATTATCCACATGTATTAATTATGAAGAATTGATAACAGCTGTAGTAATGCAACTGGTAAGAGATGTTAGAATACCTGTGCTAATTTATTTTTTGTATTTATTAATACATGATGCATACTTTATACATTACATAAGGCATACTTGAATTTTGCCCTGTTTTAATTAAGACTAAATTAATTTTCAGTTTAGAAGAACCAGTGAAAGAAGAAGAGAAGATAGAACTGAACTGTGTTAAAATAGAGAATGGAATTGCACCCAACCATGGGTTAGTGTTAGGTTTTTGTTTTTCCTAATTGTTTTATTCTGTTACAGATTATTTTGAAATGCGTTACGTACTGCTGAACACGAGTTTTGTTTCTTCTATGCTGCTGTTGCTCATGCATAGCTGTAGAAGTTGTTATAAAGATGAAGTTTCAGTTCCTCAAGTTTAGAATCCTCACAGCTGGGTGGTGACTGGTGCTTTAGCTGTGAAGTTGTGGAACAGCCTTCTAGCACTATGCATTGCTTCCTTGGGGAAGGCTGGGGTTCTCCCAGTGTTAACAGCAGAATACCACTGACTTGTTTTTCCTCATGTTTCTTCTTTTTTCCCCCTATTTTTATTATAGCATACAGGAAATAGTAAATTTTTTAAGCTAATGCAGCCCTTTGAGCTTATGATATTTGTACAGCCAGCTATGCTGTGCTTTTGGTTTTGGACATGTTGATTGTTTCTGTTTGCTTTAGGCTTCTGCATGGCTTGATACTTTCATTATGCCCAAGCCCAGTACATCTGTCATGCACTGGGGACTACTCCTTGATGTTAAAGGCGTCGTAAGTGGCCCAAAACTGTTCAAGGGGAAGTGATAGTATTTCAGTGTTACTTCAGATGTAAGCAATAGTTAAGCCTCTAGTAAACATTGTTACAGGTGATTAAGTGGCAGTATTGTTAAGGTCTTGTTTTCAATCTTTTTTCCTCAGCCTCACCTTTCCCATCAATTCTTGCCTCAAATATTTGTATCCGCCACCTTCAAGTGCAATTCTAGCAAATATAGCAAATGCCTTGGCAAGCGTGCCCAAATTTTATGTCCAGGTAAGTAAAAAACAGGAGGAAAAAAGAGTATAAATTTAAAAACAGTGAACTTTTCCTCTTTTAGTTATCCACAGAAGTAATTATTTTTCTCATAGTAAATACGAACTTGGTTTTTCTGTGATAGTGTTAACCAATCTTAGTTTTTTGCTGTGCTGAGGTAATGACATTTTATTAACCTGAGGTAGATTACTTAATTGAAACTGAAGACTTAAATGGATATGCTCTTCCTTAGATGTGATTTGAGTACCTGGAATTTCACTCTGAGAAGATTCTGTCCTTTTCATATTAGTCTTGTTAGGGTGTTGCTTATATTGACTATTAGTGTTGGATCTCAAACACAGGTTTCCCATTGTTCATGAGCATTAAAACTGTGCTGATTTACACGTGCCAGGAGTGATTGGCTGTTTTACCTAGCAAGGAATTGTTATCACTAACTTACTCAAAGGAAACCTGCATATTTGACTCATTTCAGGTACTTCATCTGATGAATAAAATGAATCTTCCTCCACCTTTTGGACCAATTACTGCTCGCCCTCCCACGGTAGCATTTTAAATATATGTTTTCAGTACTGTAGAATTGATTCACAATTTAAAATGTTAGCAGCATGGTAGGAGATCTGAATTTTAAGGGGATTGCAAGTCCTGTTGGGTACATTGGGTTGGTCTTCTAAAGCAATTCTTTTGACTGTACTTAGAACAAAGAAATACCCGTCTATGGTAGCAGCACTGGAATGCTTCAAACTGTTGGTTCACTGTTGAAGCTGAGATGGCTTTGGAGCCTAAGCCTCCACCTATATGCTTTGACTATGTTCTTCTTGGGAAAGTCCTTGACGCTGAGTGCAAAGTGAAAATCCAAAGCCGCAGTTGCTGTATTTTTTATCACCTCAACTTAAAAGAATTAAAACATTCACTGTTACGCTTCAGAAAGCAGATTTTTTTTTTTGCTTGTGGAAAGTTTTTCACTGGTAATGCAGTTTACCAAAATGGTATCTAGATCCCTATAAGTATGCTTTGAGAAAATAATTTGTTTAATTATCATCTATTGCTTTGTCTGTTTTTATTGAAGAAACAATATACATTTAGGTTTTTTCCTTTATAGAGTTTAATTTTTAAACTTTCCCCCCATTATTAGTATGAAGAGTACTTACCAGTGCCTGTGCCACCTCCTCCAATCCCACCTCTTCCTCCTGAAGAGCCTCCTTTGCCTGAAGAGGAAGAAGAACGACTGTCTAGTGGGGATGAATCAGAATATGAAAGTGATAATGATGAGGAAAAGGAGAGGTATGCATTTTACAGTCATTTGCAAGGTGTTGGGCTCGCTTAAAGTGGTGGTTTTACTTTTCTAGCTTCTAGTTCAGCAGAGGGTAATGTTTGCAGTATATAGATGTAGCATCTAGTAGAGAGTATGTAGAAATCTTTACAGATGCTTAGAGAAACTCTAGAGTGCAGAAGGCCAGTGCAGGTTTAAATGCAGTAAGAAAAGGAAAGTGGCCTATTGGTGTGCAAATTTTCATTTGTTCCCATGTCCAAAAAAACCCAACTAAACAGAAACTCTGCTTGAAGAGTTACAGATGTAAGGAAGCAAAAATATTATTTTCTGCAGTCTTCATTGTTCCACACCTTTCTAAATTGTCTCCTCAGCTGAATCATACGTGCATACCAACTTCCAGAACATTCTTTGCACATCAGCAGGTATTGGTAGGGATGATATTTATGTTGATGATTCTCTTGCAGTTTTGGGACTGAATTACATCATAGCTGTATTTTTTTCATCTTTAAACTAACACTAAATTAAAAAGCAGCTTTTTTTCTCTGCTGTCTCAACTCAAAAGTAAATCAGAAAGTCCCTATGCTGTATTTGGAAAAACACATCATTTGGAAAAAGGTACCCTTGTTGAGTGTTACAAAATCAGGTTCAGCCTGGGGCATCACAGCTTCAGTGTCCCAGCAAGGAGCATGCCTGGGGAAGGAAGGGCATCACTGACATGTTAGGATTTTGGTCAGTCCTCAAGTGCTCTGTTTATATTGTTTCCCTGTGTGTTACAGTTTCAGTTTTAAGGTAGGTAGGTTTATAATTCTGAAGAGTTTCATGTCAAGGGCTTTAAGGAAAGGGGGAGGGTTTTTAAAATGAGGGTTTTTTAAAATAACTTACAAATAAACTGTAAACCTCCTTGTTTTTGTTTTGTTTTTATTTCTATTTAAAATAGAATGACCAAGTTGATGGAATTAGCAACCCTTCAGCCTAAAAGACCAATAAACACAAAGAAACGTGGTGTTAGAAAAAAGCAAAGAATTAAAGACATGTTGAATGTTCCTGTGTGTACTTCCCACAGGTTTGTGGTTTTTGGACTTAATACTATTGATTTTATTGCTCTAAAAATCCAAATTTTCCTCTAGTTTGAACTAAAGTCTGCTCAACAACCTTAAAATGTGCCTGATTCAAGCTCCGTTTCTCTTCCTGTCAAACTAATAGAAATTCATTTTCATAAAAAGATAACCAGTTTCACATCACAGCTGTGACAGAAGCAATTTGGATTTATTGTTGGACTACTTCCTAAAACAAAAAATTAAAACTATGACACTAGAAGAATAGAAACTGGCTTGCTTTAAAATAAGTTTGGGTCTTGGAACTGCAGTTCTATGCCACAGTGGACAGCAGTGCAGAATTTCTTTGTTGTGATAAATGATTGTGAATGCATTTTTACTAATGGCTGCCTGCTTCTTCCAAGTGATTTGCTACATTTTTTAAAATTTTAGTATATTTTATACTCTAGGTGAGACCAGCAGCAAGGCCAGTTATTTTTTCATACTTAAGGTACTGGTGAAGGTTATAATAAATGCCTGTGTGCATTGAACTTTAGTACATGATTGTTGGTTTTGCTCCCACTGCCAGACATACCTACTGTATCTGCAGCATTGTAATCACCTGAAACTCTTGTTGGGTGAAATGTATGAAATGGAGAATGTGTGTTTGTGGTAAACAATAGCATGAGATCTGATTGGAAGAAATCTTGTATTTGACCATGCATTCATCAGTGTGTTGTTGTTTTAAACAGTAACTCGCACCCTACACTGTCACCTTCGGATGTCTTTGAGCAGCCGCAGCATGTAGGTCATAAAAAAATAGAGTTTCATATTAGTACTGAGATCCCAGCTGTTCTGCAGATAAACTCAGAAAAAGAAGAAAAAAATGGTAAGAGAGTTTGTACTTCACACGTATTTAATGTTAAAGTCGTGGCTTCAGTATGTAAAAGGGTGCTGAAATTTACACCAGGAAATTTCTTTTCTTTTCCCTTATTGCATCAGAGTTTTCAACACCAAGTTGCATCATATTTGTATTTGCTGTTTTCCCCATGTTACAAGCTTTGGAAAAGATCCAGAGGATTTTTAAGGTTGCTGTCCCATGTGCTCTATAGGTTTATGGTAAATTGCACTGTCTTTTGAATGTTAGGATGCAAATGTTACAAATTTTCAGTGTTCTGTGGTGTAAATGAAGATATCAGGCTAGTTTCAGATTTTCCTTTTTCAGCTCTTAGAGAGCAGAATCTGAGTGACTGCCATCCCTTTTCTTTGGTGCACTGCCATAAAAATCCTGGGCAATGATAGCAATGAGGTGTGATGGCTTTTTAGGGGGTTATGGTCAATCTGTGGTTCTTGGTACTTTACGATAATATCCAGTGTCTTTAAGCGAAAATAGTGAAATGGATACAGGATTGAACAGGAAGACAAGTTTTATGCTAACTAATGTATGGCATGGCCTTTCTTTGTACTACGTGGGGTTTTATAGGACTGTACAGAGCAGGCGCTCTTGTCAAACCTGGGATTACGACTCTTTTAAGGATGTATTCAAATTGTCTTACAAAGTCTGCTCTGTTACAGTGTTGCTGGAAATAGAATGGTTTTCTTGCTGACTCTTGATCTTGGTGAGAATAAATGTACAAACCACTTACAGAATTTGTTGAAATTTCAGACCTTTATGCAACCACAGAAGAAATCAATAATACAGGCTTTGGAAGGATTTTCCCAGCGCCTAGCTCGAATGATAAAATGGAAACAGAAGAGGAGGATGATGAAATACCATCAGAATTTATTTCTAGAAAGGATCTAGAAAAAAACAGACTTTCTAGAGAAGGTATAACTGAGAATGGATTATCTAGTAATAGCTTTTTGATTTGTTGCAACAAATAGCTTAAATAAGTGTTTCTTTTCTTAATTGAGCATACAGTAAATTCATTTATATTGAGCAAATGTGCAAAGTAAGGGACCTAAAGCATGGTTTATTTTTTTTGTCTTCAAGAAATGGAAAAATACTCTGTTTTCAAAAACTACGAGCCTGGTGATCCAAATTGCAGGATATATGTGAAGAATTTAGCTAAACAAGTTCAAGAAAAGGTAGGTAAACAAGCAAATTAAATACCTATCAAAAGGCTTTTTCTTAGTGTTTTTCTTACACCTGCACTTTAATTTCAGGATCTTAAGTTCATTTTTGGAAGATACGTCGACTTCCAGTCAGAGGTGGAACGCAATATGTGAGTTCATTTCATACTTGGTTAAAATGAAGCCTTTTATATTAACTTCTCTGACACTGCTGAAAACTAGAATTTTAAAAATAGTCATATTCACATTTTCTGTGTTTCTGCATAAACAAAAAAATGTGTTACACCTAAAAATCTTCATTTATGAAGATTAAGAAATAGAATTATTTTCTGAACAGTGACTGAAGACACTATTCTTTTGCCTTCATATTTTCATTCCCAGATTTGCTTTTCTCAGCTGTGTGACACAGAATGAACTGTGCATGTGTGTATCTGATCATTCTGCATGTCCTATTTAGTAGTCCTGCACATCGATTTGGCATCCTGCGGTTTAATATTACCTTTTAGTAAATGGTTTCCCCAAGCAAAATGTTCTCCATGGACATCATGCCTCCTTGTAGGCTTTGCTTCTGTTTCTGCTGTTTCTCCCACGTGAAGCATGAAAGTGCATCTGTACTGTGAAATGTGTGTTGTTAAAGTTGAGTAATTCCCAGTTCTCCACTGCACCCCTAGGTTTGATATCCGTCTGATGAAAGAAGGCCGTATGAAGGGACAGGCCTTCATTGGACTTCCCAATGAGAAAGCGGCTGCTAAAGCACTAAAAGAAGCAAATGGCTATGTCTTATTTGAAAAACCCATGGTGGTTGTATCCTTTTCTTCAAGCATTTACATTATATTCTTTCTAATCTGTGCCAGTCTCTAGTTTTGTTGTCATAGTGTTCTGCAAAATGGAAAATGCCAAAAGAAAACCAGTCAGCATAACATACTGCACTATTTCTGGTAGCTGAAAAATAGAGAGGCAACTCTTCTGAAACAGGAAAGTAAAAGTGCTGTATTTAAGAACAAAATTCACTGGTCTTACATCTTTGATCCTGCAAAAACAATACAAAAGATAATACAGCTTGTATGACCCCTGTATTTAAATTAAATACAAGGTTTTTGACTTGGTTAGATCTGTGTTTACAGAATCAAGAACATAAGAAATATTCCTGTTAGAGTAAGTGGTCTCTAGACGGGTTTTTCAGCTGGAACTGTCACTTTTTGATTGCATAGCACTGGGTTTTTTGCGTGAGAGTCCTTTCTTATTTTCAATTAAAAATATCTTTTTTTTTTCACTTAAATATTTCCGTTTCTTTATACTCATATTAACCCCAGTACCTGCTGCTTCTACTGTTTTTTCCTCCCAAATACTGAGACATCAAAGTTAAGAATTAACATGCTGGGTTGGAAGTTTGTAAATATCAAGCATTTGTCCTACTCTAGTTACCCTGTTTGCATCTAACCCATTCCCAGTTAGTCCTCCTTACAGGCTCTCTAATAACTTCTGTACTGTGTATCAGTGTGGTCCCAATCTTTGACTAATAGGCACAGATAAAGATCACCTTCTAGACTAACTTTCAGGAGTAATCTTTTTTGCTTTTCTAAATGTAAGCCTTCTACTTACCAGACACTTGTAGTCCTTAACAGAATCTAAGCAATTTGCTCGTTCAGCTAGACCAAAACAGGATGCCAATGAAGGGAAAAGAAAAAAGTAAAACACTGCACAAGGTATGGACTCTGCCTGAAAGTAAAAATAAAGTATTGGGCTGGAGGGTTTTGTTAGTGTTTGGTTTTATTTACTCTCTCTTTAACAGCTTCTTTAGGAATACTGATGATGGAGAGGAAATGTGCCATACAAATTTCTTTTCTTAAATGTGTGCTTATATCAGAAAAACAGAGTGCAAGGTATATAGTTGGTGTAAGTTGAAAACTTAGCTTTTTTTTCTTTGTTAAAAACCTCAGAGACTGGTATTTTCCTAATCCTGACATCATAGGGCACTTGTCAGTTCCTCTAATCCTTAATCTGCAAAGATAAGGAGAATAATTTTGTGGAATTGGACCAGTTATCTTTTAGAAATCTTCTAAGGTTTTGGTATTGAAAAGTGTTGCTTCTTAACTCCTTCTTTACCATCCCTGCCCTTGTAAAGTGATCCTGAAGAACCGGTTCCAGCAATAAACTGTAAAGGTTCTTTGCTATCTTTAGAAAATGAATTCTTAATGCTGTTGCAGCGTCTTTTAAACTTGTCTGAATTAGTGAAGGATATTCTGTTGGAAAATTATGCTTAGTATTGCATTGGTCAAGGCTTCCTTTGTTGTGGAATGTGTAGGTCGTGATTTTTGGCGAGAAAGTAACTTCTAGCAGAAAGTTGTTATTTAACTTTATTTCTTACCATGTAGCTTTACATCACTGCTACCTACTCTGTTTTTTTCATTTATGTGAGAGTAAGTCAAGCAAAATCAGCTCTAATTTACCTGAGTGGTTTCATGGCCTGCAAACCTTTACATAGTGAGCTCTCAAATGACCATGTGAAGTAACTGGTGCAAGAATAAAAAGCATTTATTTCTCAATCTGCACCCTCTGATACATGAGCTAGCTCAAATTTAAAGGGCATTGACCTTAATCTCTGGTTACAGTTGAGATCACTCTGGTTGTGCCTCTGCTTAAAACAAAATTAACTGAAATCTTAGCCTGAGTGCTTATGAAACATTACTTAACCCGTGGTTTGTTTTTAATCTGGAGTTTGATCCTTGTTACTTTGAAGAAAACCTGAATTTGAAATAAAGGCTGTGAACGGTTGTTGATTTTTATAAACTGGCTGTAAAGCCCACGGTGTGGTTTTTCTGATGGTAGTATATCTATTTTTACCACTACTCTAATTTTAAGTTCTTCATTCTATCCATTGTCTAAGGATTTTTAAAATCAGATTTGTTTCCCTCATCGCTGAGATGCTATTCAGTCTTACTTCCTATTTTCTGTTACTGTTTGTGGTTTGCAATATCTGTGTTTTGTCAAGGATCACTTTTTTTGTAGGCCTTCTTCTATAGTGGTCATTGAAAAGAGAGAAGAGAGCCTTGACTAAAGTGTTCTGTTAGGATCAAATATTTATGAGAATATTTCAGTCTTGTTTCTCACTCCTTTCTTGTTATAAAAAGCCTTCTATTTGTATTATCTAGTGTCTAATAAGATTACTAAGGCTTCTTGGATTAAAAATTGGAAGCACTTTAGCTATTGGAGAGCCTGATAGATGAAGTCTGAACACGTTTATTCTTTTAGGAATTCCATGTCTTTTCAACTAATTTTGTACATTAATTCTGAATTCATTAAACATGCTAAATACTTGAATCGCATAAAGAAAATAACAGGGTGCTTATTTGTTATTACGTTGATGGTCAACTCAGAAGCTTTTTCTAGAGTGAGCAAACCATGCTTAGGCAAGATTTAACTGTGCACCTGAAAGTCTTCCATGAGTTACCATCTTACAAGTGTCCCTGGTGTTCTGTCCATGGGCAGAACTTCTCACTTACCTTGACTGTTTATGTGTTGTAAACATACACAGGTTTGCAAGGATCCATGGGGTTTAATTAAAAAGTATTCACTGTATTTCCCAAGTAATGGTTAAGCTGAACCCTATTTCTGCATCACTGTTTTTCTGTTCCTGCTGGAATATTCTGATGGATGCTGATTTATGATGCAAAATTACATGATAAAAACCTGAGTTTAGGGTTGTTGTGGGGTTTTTGGTGTGGTTTTTTTTTTTTTAAATTAAATTTTTTCTACAAAGGCTTTATCCTTTTTTTTTTTTGGACAAAACAATATATATGGTTTATAAAAATACTGCAGAACTCCTTGCTGGCTGAAATGTTTTTTTTTTTTTTAATTGATGTACTGGCAAAAAGTTCACCTAAAGTGACTTTTTCCTGTAGCTACAACTTTTTGGGAGAAAAGTTATGTGGAAGAAACTGATGTTGAGAGATCTCCAGCTTCTAGGAAGAAGTTGTTTGAAAGCTGGCATTAAATGGAAATATGATTGGGGTTTGGACCTGATGGAAATAAAGCCAGTCTGTAAAATGGCAAAGACTTGAAAGAGATGGAAAAATCTGCTGGTGTCCTAATAGTTCAAGATATCAAAAATGTATTTACTTTTGAACATGAAGTTTAGTGTTGATGGACTTATCAGCTCTCATTAAATCTCATAAGGGGTTAGAACTGTTTTTTTATCAAAGAGGCATATTTACTTTTTTTTGCTAGGTAACATAAAATTATGTGTGTGCAATACTGAGAATCAAGTAAAATTAAACCACATTCTGCTGTTCTTCTTTAGAAACATTCCTGCGTAAATACTGCAGTAATACTGTCATGCAGAGTGTATCCTTTCTTGTTGTATCCTTTTTTGTGCAATGTTTCCTGTAGCACTCAACTGCATATTAAATATTCATGTAGAGTAGGTGTGGGGAGGAGTTAACATGTTTTAAACTTGAGCTAATCTAATAATCTTAAAAAGCAAATTTCTTTCAGGGGGGAAAAAAGAAGCCAATGAGTTGTCTGTGTTGTGTGAATAGACACAGTGAAGGTTCTTAGTCTTAAAAGGTGGCCTTCTCCTTCTTCCTCAGATACCCTACTAATTTGTCCTATTCCTTCCTTAGTGGAACAGTTCTAGCTCACACCAGTTGATCTGTGTGAAGCTGTGCTGAGCTCACACTGACCAAGTTATCTTGTTTTTCTTTAAATACATACGAATATAATATGTTGGCTAAAATACATTCCAGAGCAGCCTTAATAGGGGTTGACCAGAATTTTAGATCATTTGATGATTACTGTTGTCCTGGTACATGAGAAACAATCTGGAGTTTATTTAGTTTATACATTCCTTACTTAGTCTTTTTTTTGAGTAAAGATGAAAATTAACTATATCTTGCAATTAAGTATTGGGGCTGGACTAATAATCAACTATTAATCACTGCTACCTTTTTGTTGGTTGTTTGAGTTTGGTTAGATTGCTCTCTGCACTGAGGTAGTGTCGTTGCTAGTGACTTACATGTTTCCTGTGGGTTTCATTCTACATTACCGTTTAACTTTTTATAATATAAAATTAATACAGCCTGCATTTACTAAGATGTACTTTTCACAGACATTAAGCACTTTTTAAAAAACACTAAGCATCTTTCAATTTAGTTGTCAAAAGCCAGTGTAACTGCTGTTTTTTGGTAGTTCTTACTTTTAACATGCCTTTGTGATGTTCCAGGTCCCTTTTGTGTTCCATCTCTTTCAAGTATTATCAAGCTGGGAAGAAGCAGTGTAATCATCAGGACTCTTGAACTGTGCGTAGTAGCATTTCCAAAGTATTTAAGGCAGAGAATAAATTTTACTGTCTTAAAGATTCCACATATCTTTAAATATCACAAGACTTACATCATAAATGTATGTTAGATTACTTGTGAAATCTAATAAATTATTTCCCTTCTCTTCATTTGGCTGCCATCTTTTTGTTTCGACTTTTGTTCTTGGGCTTTTGAGTGGGATAGATCTTATCTTGGATACCAAGCAGAACGACTGGTGCATTGGCCTGAATTTGTAGTGTGAAACTGGGCACTGTTCTTCCTCGGTAATTAACTTGCATTGTTCATCTGCAGCTTGAACACTCACTGGTGAGACTGAAGTCATAAAAACCAGAGTAGCCATTAAAACTGGTATAGATGTGGTCCTTGCCCTCTTGAGGGTGATAGTAACAGCAGTCACATAGTAGGATTTGCTACATATTGGGCTGGTTAGAGGAACTGTCCAAAACCATGTGGGAAACATTGCAATGACATTTAATTGACAAGAGACACTAGTCCAGTGGACTTAAAGTTATTCCATAAATGACTAAATGATAGTCGGTGGTGTAGGAGCTGGCTGGTGTAAAAGGTTTATCATTATTCCAGCTGCAAACAGTCTAAATCACTATTGGTGGCTGGATCTAAGTAAGTCTATCTTTGCTATTTTTTCCAGTATGAAGTGGCTTAGCAGATTGCTTTAAAATGCTTTTACTGGAATTATTCTTAGCTTACTTGCTACATTCCCGTGGGGACTGTGTAATTGTCCGTTCAATCCTAGAGGGCTTTTTAAACACTTCTGTGGTTCTACAGTAGTGTGTCCTAACACCCATGTTGAGCTACACGTACAGGAGCAGCGGCCCCCAGGTGAATTTTCAAAGCGGCGCGATGCGGTAACCCCAGGTGGTGCTGTGCTCAAGGACAGAAACGCTCTCTAAAGCAGGGCGGGCGGTGCATGTTGAGAGCCGTGCCGTGTGCGCCTTGTCCCGGGGCGGGGCCGGCTGTGCATGTTGAGAGCCGTGCCCTGTGCGCCTTGTCCCGGGGCGGGGCGGGCTGTGCATGTTGAGAGCCGTGCCCTGTGCGCCTTGTCCCGGGGCGGGGCGGGCGGTTCATGTTGAGAGCCGTGCCGTGTGCGCAGTGTCCCGGGGCGGGGCGGGCTGTGCATGTTGAGAGCCGTGCCCTGTGCGCCTTGTCCCGGGGCGGGGCGGGCGGTGCCTGTTGTGAGCCGTGCCGGGTGCGCCTTGTCCCGGGGCGGGCGGTGCATGTTGAGAGCCGTGCCGTGTGCGCCTTGTTCCGGGGCGGGCGGTGCATGTTGAGAGCCGTGCCGTGTGCGCCTTGTCCCGGGGCGGGGCGGGCTGTGCCTGTTGAGAGCCGTGCCGTGTGCGCCTTGTCCCGGGGCGGGGCGGGCGGTGCATGTTGAGAGCCGTGCCGTGTGCGCCTTGTCCCGGGGCGGGCGGTGCATGTTGAGAGCCGTGCCGTGTGCGCCTTGTCCCGGGGCGGGGCGGGCGGTGCCTGTTGAGAGCCGTGCCGTGTGCGCCTTGTCCCGGGGCGGGGCGGGCGGTGCCTGTTGAGAGCCGTGCCCTGTGCGCCTTGTCCCGGGGCGGGGCGGGCGGTGCATGTTGAGAGCCGTGCCCTGTGCGCAGTGTCCCGAGGCGGGGCGGGCGGTGCCTGTTGAGAGCCGTGCCCTGTGCGCAGTGTCCCGAGGCGGGGCGGGCTGTGTATGTTGAGAGCTTGCCGTGTGCGCCTTGTCCCGGGGCGGGGCGGAAGGGGCGGCCCCAGCACCTACGTACCGCGCTGCCGGGGGCTGTGAGGGAGCGCATTGCTTGCGCCAAACACGGGACTGCTGAGGGGGGTTCTGTGGGGAGCCGCTAGAAGGGACACACCACTGTTGTGCTTCGCTGTGACAGCCTTGAGCAGCTGCAGCAGCTCAGCGTCGGCCGCCCCGCAGATCTACAGACCGCTGCTGGGGTGTTGGAGATGGCGGCTGGGCGTCACAGCTCAGGCTGTAACCCAGCAGAGGACAAGGTGACCCGAGTTCCTGTGCGGGCCAAGACAGCAGTAGAGCTCTGCAGAGACACTCCGCTCCCAAGTTCTCTGTGTTACAATCAGTGTTGCTCTCTTCCGCTTGGCCTCTTACCGTTTTTCCGAGTTTCAAAAACATTCTGAAGCTAGAGCCTTCAGAACGCGGTGAGGATTTCAAAATTCCCATTCTCTTATTACTGCTTGTATTGGAGGCGGGGCAGCCATAAGCCTGTTTAAGAGAAATGAAAATCTACATCGAGTCTTTAAGCACTAGGCTTTGGGGCTGGTTGGGTTAAGATACATTATTCCTACTACTTTGTGTAATTTACTGCTTTGTGTATTTACGGCTGTAAGTAAAACTTGCCAATCTGATAAATGGCTTCCCTCGTCAGAGAAGATCGAATTTTCTTAGGTCATTTTCTTGTAATGTATGTTCCTATCAGGGCCAAAAAGCATTCCTTCAAAAAAATGGAAGCACGCTCCTTCATGAAAATGGAGAACAACTGCTTGTGACTGAAACTTAATCTGTATACTTTACTGAAGATCTACAATTAAATAATTGTATTAAAGTTATTGTGTTCACAAGCAGAAAAGCAAGCTACGTATACCAAATGCTTAACGCTAAATAACTCTGCCTGCTTTTGAAGAGCAGTGGCAGCTGATAGCAGTAGGCTCTGGAAGGCAGGTTCTACACTTATAAACCGGTATATTTTGTGCCTAAATTTGCTCCAAATAGTGCTCCACTACGTGAGAGACCTGGATTATCCTTTCCTTGAAGCAGAAATGAGAGCAGTTTTGTAGAAGTCACATAAATTTTTATATAAACTTATATCTGGGTAACTATCACAGCAGGTTGGAGTTTTCAGCAGTACATTCCCAAATGTGTATTAAATCTGGAAAAGCACTGTTTACCTTCATGTAGCAAACTTGAGGGCGTTTGTGTTCATGTTTAAACCTTCACTGAGGTGTTTTGTTTCCCCTGTGATGGGAATCTCTCTTTGCTCTGTGTGTTCCTGTGAGATAACTTTTTGTAAAGAATAGATACAGGAAAGTAACAAGATTGTGTATTTTGCTATTTAAGGGAAGTATTAATCCAGCCATTTGTTTGTAGACGTTCTTCTTTTAGGACTTCTTTGTATCTCAGACTCTGTAAATCAAATACTAATTGGGGAGTGTGAAATAAGGTTCTCAGTAACAAAAACCATGATAGTTGTTTCATTTCTGGTTTATTACATGTATCTTTCTAGGTGAGGAAAAGGAGAGGCATCTTTAACATAACGATTGTTGTCTTTGTTTGTCCCTAAGTAAACACAAATAGGATATGAGTCGGGAAATGTGGATCCTAGCCTAGCTCATCAGAAGGGACCGTAGCTGGTTTCAAGCCTCTGGAAAGCTCCTTTTGCAGAACTCTGTACTTGGGCACTCAGAAGGAGATTTCTTGGTTATGGAGCTTCATAGCACCTCATGCCATTGCCCATGTTCTTAAAAGGAGAATATCTCCACACAAATCAAAGAGGTGTGCAGAGATCAGACATTTAGCGTTTCTGGGTTTGAGTCACTGTAATTCATCATTTCCGTATCTGAGAGATCTTCCAGGTTTTGGGCTGTTGTTTGAATGAGAGATGTCATGCATGTCATGGATGGCAGACTCGCATATGTTAAACCTCAAAAATATCTGGGGTTTCATAGCAAATCATGGTAAGGAATATGCTGCCTCTGCAGGGTCTTGTCCAAATAAGTTCAAGTTGTAGCAACACCATTTTGAAAAAAAAAGATGCCGCTCAAGGATAAATAGGAATGTAAAATAATGTACATTAAAATGAGAAACAGAATGTCCATTTCAGTCTATGTAAGTATTCCTTTGCCCTTTTGGGGTAGTTTTTGGCTTTTTACCAATAAAACCACAACTTTTGCATTCTGGAGGCAGCCTGCATTAGGCAACATCTGAATTTTAACTGCATGAAAGCAAAGTTACTGTTAGTGTGGGAATTTGATATAGTTTAGATAAAATCCAGTTCTCATACAAAATGGCAAGCAAATAAATATGATGCCAGAGATGGGTGTTTGTCTTTAAATGTGTATTTTGTAATGTGTGCTTTACCCTTTTGCAGGAACATTGACCGTAAGAAGAGCAGGACTGGTCACAGGGCACTGGATGGGGGCCTATTTTCTGCTGTTAATTGTAGGGCTTTGCTGGGGGCAGTACAACCCCAACACTCTCCCTAAGAGAACCTCCATTGTGCATCTCTTTGAATGGCGCTGGCAGGACATTGCTCTGGAGTGTGAACGCTACTTGGCTCCTAATGGATTTGGAGGAGTTCAGGTATGTCTGTTCCTATCAGTAAGTAGTAAAATTGCTACATAGATGATAATTTGTTTTTCACAGAAAGTGTTCAATGCATCAAAGGACAGGTACTGAACAAGAAAAGCAGAAATCGGTAATGGAGGTAGTAAATGCTGACAAATATATTCTTCAGCTATCAAGTAAGCGTGAATTTCTTTCATTGCTCCAAATTGCATGTTTTGCAGTCTGTGCTGTTACACTTAGATGAATTAGAATTGCACATCACTGGCTAATTTTTTTTTTTTTAAACTGCTGTGAAGAGTAACCTGTGTTTATCTGCTTGATGTTACTTAAATCAGGGGAAGCTCTTATGAGCTAGATAAATGCAAAATGGAACTATGACTGAACAAAGGACTTCCAAAGAGAACAAAAAAGTGCTGAAGGTTTTAAATAATTAAGTACAAAAGGCTGGTAATTGTGTTCACTCAAACTGGCAAGTTTCTTTCTGTAAAGCAGTGTCACTGTAAGCCACTTGGAGACCCTTCTTGGCAGGAATCTGGCGTGAGCAGGCGGAAGTGAACTAAGCACAGGTTCTGATGAAGGTGTCCCTGTGGAAGTCTTCTCTCTGAAGAACAGAGACATGTTCCTGTGAAACCAGGAACTACTGGCACTTGGGTGGGGTAGCGCAGCAGGAGGACAGCCACTTATTAAAGTATTTCAGTTTGCCTGTCAGATTGTTCAGGAAAACTTGGTGTGAAGTCTGCCTGTTTCTTGTAGTCCAAAAGATTGCAAGCTGGCCTGAGTGAGAGCTTTCCCATTATTTTCAAATAATCATCTTTTCCTTGTGACCTTCTTTCCAGGCACAAACACCAAATGGATTTTAAACTGATTTCTCAGACTGTGGCCTATGCTTGTTTATCTTTTTAATCCATTCTGTGGCAAGGTCTCAGGAAGTTTCTTTCAGATGACTTGCTGAGCTGGTCAGGAAGGCGTGGGAGCTAAGAGGCTGTAGGGATCTTTCTGAGTAATGGTTGGATCAGGTTGATATGCTCAGAGGCTTGGAGGTAGCAGCAAAAGCTTGTTGCTTAAAATGTATCCTGAAAAGTCTGTAAAAGGAAGAGGTATAATTCACCTGGAAACATACAAGAATTAGGTCAAGAATGCATTCAGCCAAAACATTATGGTAAGTTGGATCAATTCTAAAGGCAGGATGTTGCATTAGTTGTTATGCAGTCAGTTCCTTCCTCTGTTGACCTAGTTCTTCCATTTCAGATGCTGCTTTTTCAAGCTTGCAGTCACAAAGATAATTAGGATACTCTGTTTATGGACCTAATTTTTATACTATGTTTCTATCTATTGAAGGCCAGGCCTAAGTCCTTTTATTTCCAGCCTACTATAGTGTAAGCAGAGGACACTGAGAATCTAAATGGGTTATGTTCTTTCTCTTAAAATACTGGGCAAACAAATTAACCATTATCAGTATCCTGTTTCCAAGAGCCATTGTTTAATTCACAGATTTCACCTCCAAATGAAAACATTATCATTACTGACCCGCGGCAACCATGGTGGGAAAGATACCAGCCTGTCAGCTACAAGCTGTGCACAAGATCTGGAAATGAAACTGAATTTAGAGACATGGTGACCAGATGCAACAATGTTGGAGTGAGTACTTTTAAAGCTTTCTGGTGTTTGCAATGCAAGGATATAGCCAAACAGTGATTCTGCCATTTTAAAAAATGGATGCAATGTTATCTGCCTCTCTGTTGAGCTGCATGTTTTTATCACCCTTGCTGTATGCTAATAAAAAAAATTGAGGAAAATACTGGGTGAAGCAAGCAAGCAGAAACAGGGGATAGGACAGGAGGTATGGGAGAGGAAACATTAACGAGTGGTGCTGTGGGAAGTAGCTTTTTCAAATTGCTATGTGCATACTGTTCTCTAGGTGCACATTTATGTGGATGCAGTAATCAACCATATGTGTGGAGCTAATGCTGGGGCTGGTGACCATGCTACGTGTGGAAGCTATTTCAATGCAAAGACTGAAGATTTCCCAGCTGTGCCCTATTCTGGCTGGGACTTTAATGATCATAAATGTAAATCTAGAAGTGGAAACATTGAGAATTATCATGATATTTCTCAGGTAAACCTACAGCTACAGTTTTCATGTACATCTGTTCCTGTGCTGTGATTTCTTTGCTCTCATGTACAGTGAGACTTTTTTTTAAAGGGAATAAAAAAGCCTCATGAAAAGTCATCCAGTTAATAACAAAGGTTAGTGTTGCTATCAGGAATGCCACTTCTTAAAGGGATAGCTGTGCTTGACGAAATGCCTCAATTTCAGATTCAGACAAATGTGCTTAGGTAATTAATAAAGATACTCTAAGGTTCATAAGATCTATTTAGTGTGTTAAAAAAGTAGAAGTTATTTACCTTTTATTGTAATTTGGAAGTTTTCCTTGGTCTCAATTTCAGAAAAGAGGGGTAAATGCAATTTCTTACTGCAGCTTCTGTGTAGATGACTTTGCAAAGGAAAGGTATGTGTGGGGAAGAAAGGCTACTGAAGGTTTTATTTGGCATCACAATATAGGAAAGGATCATTCAAAGCATGTGTAGAGCAGTACATTAAGTTTATCAGGTGAAAAGTGTTTGATTTCAGGATTTTTCCCAGGTCCGGGACTGCCGCCTGGTCAGCCTGCTGGACCTGGCCCTGGGGAAGGACTCCGTGCGCTCCAGGGTTGCTGAGTACCTGAACCGCCTCCTGGACATCGGCGTGGCAGGGTTCCGCATCGATGCTGCCAAGCACATGTGGCCTGCGGATGTCAAGGCGATTTTAGACAAGCTGAAAGATCTAAATACTCAATGGTTTCCTGCAGGAACTAAACCTTTCGTTTACCAGGAGGTAATCTTTATTTTTTTAAATTTTACTTCACAAACATATTTCTTGCAGGCCCAGTACAGGCTCGGTCAGACATGGCAATGCTTTGCATGGGCTGAGCCCAGGCAGATCTACAGAAATCATACTCAGCCATAATCTACAAATATCTCATCCGCCCGTAAACGGTAATTTTTGTGCAAAATGCCCCGTTTGTTTTGGACCTTCTGTAATTAGGTAAGGTGGAAATTTTATTGAGATGAAATTTACTACATTGAAGATAGTGTAAGAATTCTATTGGTTTAAATAAGAGACTTCATTTCCTGAATTTTAAATTCTGAATAATAAATTGCAACAGAAGATATAAATGTTGATTTTGGTCTGAAACTTTATTTTCTAATAGCATAACAACTATTATTTGTGATTTCAAATTTGTGTTTTACGTTTTGATAACAAATTGGAACAAGCAGGTAAGTGTTGGTTACAGTCAGCAGAAGCTAAACTTGTTGCACACATTTTATTAAACTAGTATCTTGCCTGCAAAGTCTAGACAAATAGAAACATTCTTTAGCTCCATAGTGAAAGGATGCAGCCCAACTGCTGGACACAGAGGCATTGGTGATCATACTAAATATACAGTAAGTACAGCCCAAGCCCTAATCATGGATAAGTGATCAGTCAGGGTACAAAGATAAAGAATAGAGATGGAAAAGGGGTTCACAGCTGGGCTGCGTTAAAAGGAGGAAATAGCCTTACCTAAAATTTTGCAAGAAAGCCAGGTGAAAGAATTAGCTAAAGTACTGTGCCCTGACTTGAAGCAATGTCTAGAGCAATGTCTTTTATTTGTTTGGTTTTTGAGTAGAAAGAAATGCTCTATCTTTCCTGTACCAGGTAATTGACTTGGGTGGAGAGCCCATCAAAGGCAGTGAATACTTTGGAAATGGCCGAGTGACAGAATTCAAATACAGTGCCAAACTGGGGACAGTGATCCGCAAGTGGGACGGAGAAAAGATGGCCTACTTAAAGTAAGGATGAAGGTGCTGAAATTTATCCAGGATTCACTGGATGTGCCATTTGACAGGGTAGCTTCAAGCCTGTGTTTTTCTTTAGGAACTGGGGAGAAGGCTGGGGCTTTATGCCTTCTGACAGAGCCCTGGTCTTTGTGGATAATCACGACAACCAGAGAGGGCATGGAGCCGGTGGAGCTTCTGTTCTAACCTTCTGGGATTCCAGGTAAGAGATTGCTCTTGTCTGGGTGATGTTTCTTGCTTTTGCTTGTTTGTCTGTGTCTTGTCTGGCCGGTTGGTCCTTCCATGTCTCATTCCTTGTTTGTCCAACAAACAGGCTCTATAAAATGGCATCAGGTTTCATGCTTGCCCACCCATATGGGTTCACACGTGTGATGTCAAGTTTTCGCTGGCCAAGATATTTTGAAAATGGAAAGGTGAGCTATAAATCCATGGGGATTACGGGTCAGAACAGGGCCAGAGAAGCAGTCCAGTGTGTTTCAGTTTGTGAAGTGATTTCCCTGTCCCATGCTAGATGTAGCCAGTGAAACTTTGATGCTCCCTCTAGCTTTGCTCTCCAGAGGAGCTCTGCATTTTCAGTCAGAAGGTATAACGCTGTCTTTTTTCCAATGACAGGACATCAATGACTGGGTTGGACCCCCAAGTAATGCAGATGGCTCCATAAAACCTGTTACAATCAACGAGGACACGACCTGTGGCAACGACTGGGTTTGTGAACATCGCTGGCGTCAAATCAAGTAGGGCCGTGGGGAGAAAGAAGCAGTAAAAGCAGTTGCTTTTGCTCCATGTGGCTTTAGAGCTGTTGCAGGTGCAGTGAGAGACGGTGCTTGTGTTTTCAGGAACATGGTTATCTTCCGTAATGTGGTGGATGGTGAGCCTTTCTCCAACTGGTGGGACAATGGCAGCAATCAAGTGGCTTTTGGCCGTGGCAATAAAGGCTTCATCATCTTCAATAATGATGACTGGTGAGTAAGGGGGAAATAAATTTTAATTTATTATGATTATAAATAATTATATATTAAATATGTATTTAAAAAATCTTGTTAGGGGTGAAACCATTTAAGGTGTTGCTAGCTTGAATAGATGCTTCTAGTGGATGGCTCAGTTTTTGACAATGTAAACTTTGGATTTCCCACTCTACCGTAGACACTCTTCACTCTTGACAGTTTAGGTGTTGTACTTTGGTCTTTCAGTTTCCCATTAATTAAGCTGGCTGTGTCACTGGGCCTGGTCATCCAGCAAAGTCTGAATTTTTAGAAGTGAGGAAACTTGTGAACTTGGGAATATGTTCCAAATGTGACTGTTTAAAAAATTCTATTGGAATCTTTTATGCAAGAATGAGATCATAAGAGAGCGCATGAGATGATAAGAGAGGTATGTCAGGGCTGTAATAATTAGCTGTAGGTTGTGATGAGAAATTTGAAGCATGTAGTGATTGAATAGATTAGGCAGTGTCCAGAGAAGTACTAGAGGATAACTCCAGAATTACTTAACATCTGAGGTCTCCAATATGATTTGAAGAGCATTTTAGAGTGCTCATAATGCTTACTGCACTTCATTCTTTTCCAAAGGCCCTTGAATGTATCTCTACAGACCGGTCTGCCTGCTGGGACTTACTGTGATGTCATTTCTGGGCAAAAGGACGGTGACTTCTGTACAGCAGTTGAAGTTCATGTTGCTGCTGATGGCATGGCTAATTTCCTGATTGGGAATGAAGATGAAGACCCATTCATTGCCATTCATGTTGATGCTAGATTGTAACCAGATATGTTGTGCGTGTGCTGTTCCTTCTCTGTATCTTTGTGACCAGCAGACAGATGTGCAGAATGTCCTGGCTCTCAGCACTGTGTGAACTGAGACAGAGCCAAGTGTGTTAGCTGTAATACTAATGAAATAGTGAGCAGCTGCTGTACAAAGATGGGAACTGGTGGTGCCAGGGCAGCTCTGGGAGTGGTGTTCTACATCTGTGTGCGTTTGTAAGTGCACTTTATTCAGTTAAGGTACTAATAAAAAATGGAAGGAGCGGATTGCCTTATTAAATTTAAGATCATGCTGCTCTGTGTACTTAAGTGGAAATGTAGTTCTCTCTAGGGGCAAGCAGAACTGGGAACTGACAGGATATCCAGAAACCAAGAGGAGACCCCTTTGTGCTGAGACATGGCACAATTCAAGTTGATATCCAGTTATATCAGTTGAAAATATGTTTATTCTGTTGGTATGTACATTCTCTCTATCTGGTGAATGAAAAATGGCATCAAGTTTATCACTTTTTGTGACTAACCAAACAGGGCCAGGGTCAGAAGAACCTGGTCCATGCCAATCAGTTATTCCAGCCTGTGGCATCATTCAGGCCTCTGTGTTACCTGGTTCACAGTCAGCTTGTGCCTGTACAAATCAAACCACACATCTTCCATTGTTCCCCTAATACTGACTTGAACTCCTTTGCTGATGCCTGTAGTGCACTCACCGTTAGGATGGTGGGCACTCCCAGTTATAGGAAAGGATTATGTGGGTTGAAACCAGCTAAAGCCCATTGCTACCTTCAGGAAACTTTTATTTGTTGTTAACTTTGTATAATCCTTCATGCTGAGCTGTGTGTACACTCCTCCCCATGCTGGTCTGGCTAAACCAAGGAGCCTTCCCAGCCTTTTAACTAACACTCTCAGCTGATGCACTCAGGTGGCACAGTTGTTTATCTGAAATAAAGGCCACCTGTGAGCCCTTTGTGCTGACTTTTAAGTCAGCATTTTTTTGCAGCCTGCTTGAGCAGTCACAGCCTGCGGAGCCTGCCTTTGCCAGTGCCTTTGCCATCCATTGCATCAGGTTATTGAGGATAGGTCCATCCTGTTCTTGGCTGACAGCAGCATATTTTTCACTGGAAAATACATGCTACTGGAAACTGGAAGTCATGCAGTGACATTCCATCACCTCAATGGGACTCCACAGGGAATAGTGATGTAAGAATTAACCTCAGGCACATTTGGTTGCTTTTAGAAACATTGAAGAATGAGGGAGTCTGTTTTCACTGTGTTGGTAATCACAAAGTGCAATCACTGACTGGTTCCTTGCTGTTAGTGAGTAGGCAAGGTCATTTGCAGTAACTTACTATTTCACTGCAGTAGTGGAAAAAGGCCTTTAATAAGGCCTAGATATGAAAATGAACAGGTGGAAAAGTGGGACCTGCTTGTATGTTTTGTCCTTGAAGACTAAATCTGGGAAAGAGAAGGATGCATGTGACACCCTGGCATGGCTAGTTCCAGAAAGAACACACCAAAAGCAGTTCAGGTAAGAAGTGCACTGATATTTCTTTTCTCCTGAAATAACTGTGATACTTTTTTAAAACTTATTTTTCCACACAGGTATTCATCAAATGCCAATGATTTTCAAGTCTTTGTATTCTCTTGGAGTATTGTTTTATTGTTAGTATGGCTCAAGTTTATTCATGGAGGATTTTCACTGTGACATTGATCTTAGAAGTCAGTTCTAAATGAAGACCTGAAATCATTTCATGAAGAAAAGTCTAAGGTCTTTTCTCTGAAGGAGGAAATTGTAGGAAATGCAAGAAAGGACTTTGATAACAGCTCTAGCTTTCAAATTCAGGCAGCTAAAACTCTCCTGCACTATCCTTTACATTTGATTTTGGGATTTGTTCCTTGACTCAGATAAATCACTGATCACTTAAAATGAGATGAAACTTATGCAAAGTTTCTGCTGGAGAGGCAAATGTAGTTGATCACTTTCCATCAGCTGCTCTTCACAAAGAGAAGTGTGAAGAAAACTACTAATATTTCTTAGCAGGGACTGGACAATGACATCAGAGAAACATTAGGTAAGAGAAGGTTCCTAGTTGCCAATGGGATTCACCCACAACCTCTCGTGTGATAAATCTGTTGTATTGGTTTTGCACTGCCAGGGTTTTGGTAGCAGGGGAGCCACAGAGGTGGCTCCTGTGGGCAGCTGCTGGAAGCTTCCACCATGTCCAGCAGAGCCAATCCCTGATGGCTCTGAAGATGGACCTGCTGCTGGCCAGAACTGGGCCAATGAGAGAGGTTGGTAAAGCCTCTGTGCTGACATATTTAAGAAAATCAAAACAAAGTCACGGGGTTTTGCTTCTAGTCCGAAAAGAGGAGGGAGTGAGAACATGTGAGGGAAGCAACATGGAGACACCAAGGTCAGTGCAGAAGGAGGAGGAGAAGGTGCTGCAGGCCCTGGAGCTGACATTCCTCTGCTGGCCATGGTGAAGCAGCTGAGACCTTGCAGCCCATGGGGATCCACAGGGGATGCAGGGGTCCCACCCACAGCCTGTGGGGAATGCAGATATCCACCCACAGCCTGGGGGGATCCACAGGGATGCAGAGATCCACCCACAACCCATGGGGATCCACAGGGATGCAGAGATCCATGGACAGCCCGTGGGGATGGATCCCTGTGATGCAGAGATCCACGCACAGCCCGTGGGGATGGATCCCTGTGATGCAGAGATCCATGCACAGCCCGTGGGGATGGATCCCTGTGATGCAGAGATCCACCCACAGCCCGTGGGATGGATCCCTGTGATGCAGAGATCCACACACAGCCCGTGGGGATGGATCCCTGTGATGCAGAGATCCGTGCACAGCCCATGGGGATGGATCCCTGTGATGCAGAGATCCGTGCACAGCCCATGGGGATGGATCCCTGTGATGCAGAGATCCGTGCACAGCCCGTGGGGATGGATCCCTGTGATGCAGAGATCCATGCACAGCCCGTGGGGATGGATCCCTGTGATGCAGAGATCCATGCACAGCCCATGGGGATGGATCCCTGTGATGCAGAGATCCGTGCACAGCCCGTGGGGATGGATCCCTGTGATGCAGAGATCCGTGCACAGCCCGTGGGGATGGATCCCTGTGATGCAGAGATCCATGCACAGCCCATGGGGGAGGTGCCCATGCTGGAGCAGGTGATGCCTGGAGGCTGTGATCCCGTGGGAGACCTGATGGAGAGAGGGGCCCTGCTCCAGGCTGGAGCAGCCTGTCCTTTGTGGATTGTATCCCGTGGAAAGAGTGACCCACGTTGCAGTGGTTTTGGGAGGGCTGTGTGCCCGTGAGAGAGACTCAGACTGCAGCAGGTGTGGTGGGGCTGCTGCTCGTGAGAGTGGAGCCACGCTGGAGAAGTTCATAGAGAACTGTCTCCTGTGGGAGGGACCCCACGGCCTCACAGGGGAAGGACTCCTCTCCCTGAGCAGTGGAAGAAAATGTCAGTGATGAACTGACCAAACCCCCTGCCCTGTATCCCTGCACTCTCCTTGGGAAGGAGGGAGGGGCTGGGGGAAAAGGTGTTTTATAAGGGCTTATTTGACTTCTCATTATCCTCCTCTGATTCTGCTAGTAATAAAATTCACTTTGCAACCTTAAGTTGAACCTCTTTTGCCCTTGAAATGTTTTCTCCCAGTCCTTATCTCACTCATGAGCCTTTTGTTGAATTTTTTTTCCCTCTTCACTGTCCAGCTGTAGCAGGGAAGTGTGAGGGACCGACTCTCATGGGTGCCTGGCATTGGGCCAGTGTCAAATCACGACAGTTCATACCCTGGTGTGATCTCAGTCTAATCCTGAGAGCAAGACACCCCTGAATGCTGGCAAACTCATTCATTCTCCTAATGCTGTTAGATTTCCATTCATCTTTCAATCACCTCCCATTTCTTTTACCTTCCAGAGACCCCTTTGAGGGTCTGTGTGTTACATTTTGGAATATGTTTGCTAGAGTATCTTTATTTGCATGATTGGAAAGAGTGCAGTTCTGGATTTGGGTGCACTGCTCATGGATCACTTGTTTTATGATGACGTATTGTGAAAAGGTATTTTATCTTCAGGTGTTGGGTAATCCAGGAGACAAAACAAACCAAAGGAATGATATTGAACTAGCTATCTAAATAGTAACTGATAGCATTGACCCATGTGAATTTTGACACTTGCTACAGGAACTTTGTCCTCTTGCAGGCACATAAATAGCCAGTGAAGAGATCACAACCTTCCACTGAAGGCACCATGCAGGTCCTCCTCCTCCTCGCAGCTGTAGGGCTTTGCTGGGGGCAGTACAACCCCAACACTCTCCCTAAGAGAACCTCCATTGTGCATCTCTTTGAATGGCGCTGGCAGGACATTGCTCTGGAGTGTGAACGCTACTTGGCTCCTAATGGATTTGGAGGAGTTCAGGTATGTCTGTTTCCTGTGAGTAGTAGGAAAATGGCGTTGTAATATTTTATTAATAAGTCAAAATGCCCGAGCTGGACACAGTCATCTCCAAGTAACCTTGCTGCTGAGGAGGGAGGGTTGGAAGTAGTAACTGCTTTTAGAAATATCCCTAACCCTGCAGGACCAATGAATGATGGTGTATCTCTAGCAGAATCATTACAAAGGGGCATGCTTTCTTCTGAAAGGCTTCCCCTGAAAGCTAAGTAGAAGGTAAAGCTCTTTACCTTGTTCCAGAGGAAGTATGGAAGCAGTGAGGTTTGGCATTCCTAAGGCTGTCACTACTACAAGTAAAAATAATTCCTGTGGCTTCAGCCCTTCCATGCACATGTCCTTGAAAGCAGGCCCTTGCTGGACCTGGGCAACCCACAGGAGCAAACCAAAATGTCTTTCTTGCCAGTGTACAAGACAGACATCTAACAGACCTGAACTTCTGCTGTGGGAGAGATTGGGTTGGGTACTAGCTTTCCTCTGAGGGCAGAAGTCCTGAGTGCAGATTTTGCCCTTAAAATGCTGAAATAAAACCATTTGATTTCTCATCAAAGTACCTAATTTCATCTGCAGGTTTCACCTCCAAATGAAAATATTGTTGTTACTAACCCAAACAGACCCTGGTGGGAAAGATACCAGCCCATTAGCTACAAGCTCTGCACTCGATCAGGAAATGAACAGGAATTCAGAGACATGGTGACCAGATGCAACAATGTTGGAGTAAGTGCCTTGATAATGTGTCTGATAGAGCAAAAAGTACTGGATCAGCTGAGAGAAGGTGCTGCTGTCCTCAAAGGAGGTGTAAATTGAGAAGAAACTGAAAGGGATTTAATCAGCTTAAAATCAACTTAATAGTGATGTGGTAAAGCCCTGGCTGTGACTTCATGTTTGCTACAAAACATACTGAAATGCACATATTGCTTTTCCAGGTTCATATCTATGTGGATGCTGTTGTCAACCATATGTGTGGGGCTGCAGGTGGCTCAGGCACACATTCTACCTGTGGAAGCTATTTTCATGCTGGAAACAGGGATTTTCCAGCTGTACCATACTCTGGCTGGGATTTCAATGATGGCAAATGTCACTCTGGAAGTGGAGAAATTGAAAATTATGGTGATATATATCAGGTAACTTCCCCTGGCAAAAATTTCAAATTTTTTTTTTTTTTTTATATGTTCTGTTATCTCTACAGCAAAATCAAATGGTGTAGTGCCTCACAAAACCTGTGCTTAGTCACTGGACAAGTGAATGAAGTAGTGACCATAGGTATGTGTGGCAAAAAATATTCTAAGTACTGAGGAATCAAGAACCTATGTGCAGAACTTTGCTCCTGAACTGAGCCCAGTGTACTCAGCTCAGCCTGCAAGCTCATTTTTATAGCTTATAAACTTATGTGATCATGATAAGGAGACCTCTTGGAAAACTGACAGCAGTGCAAGGTGGTGCCCTGGCTACACAACTTACTGGTTTTCATCCTTAGAAGCAGCTCTTTCTCAAGCTCTCCCTTCAGCCACTTTGGAACAATACATCATAATGTTTCTGCACTTGCCCTGCTTCATGTAAAGGTTGTCTTTCATTGGTTCAGGTGGCTCCTGCTGTGGTAATACCTACAACACACACCTCAAATCCCGGATTACAACAAGTTAAAGCTATTTCCATTCCAGTGTCCTCTCCCAGTTCCTTTGGACTAGACCATCATGTTTAATGTTATAGTGAACTCCTCCCCTTCCCCCTGCTCTGGCTCGGACTTACCCAGAGACTGCAGTCCCTGGGGGTTGTACCTGCCCCAGGTGCAGCCATTTCTGTGAGCCACAGGCCCTTCAGGGGGACTCCTGCTGCTGCGTGCATTTATCCACCCCACAGTGGCTCTGAGGGGCAGCTGTTCCAGCACAGCCCTGTCCATGGGCCTCAGTGCCCTCAGGAGCAGACCTGCTCCAGCACGGCCTCGCCCACAGCCACTGTCCCCTCAGAAAGCCAACCCGCCCAGCACGGCCTTGCCCCTGGCTGCAGTCCCTGCAGGGTGTTCCTGCTCTGCTGTGGCTTGATCCACAGCCACACACGGATTTCAGGTGCTCCAGCACGGCCTCGTGAACAGCCACCGCGGCTTCAAGGTCCTGCTGCAGCACAGACCTGTCCTTGGGCCCCGACACCTTCAGGTGCGACCTGCTGTGGCACTGACACAGCCATGGCCACAGGCACTGCCAGATGTACCTGCTCTGGGGGGGACTTTTCCATGGCCAGGAGCACCTCCAGATGTACCTGTCCCCCATGGAGTCAGCCACAGTCACAGTCCCTGTGTCTCGAGTCCAGGCTGGAGCTGCAGCGTGTGCAGAACAGCAGCACAGGAGCAGCAGCACAGGTGCCAGCCCAGGCCAGTGCCGGGGTCAGAACGTCCCAGGGCGAGGGGATCGCAGCACAGGCTGATCAAAGCACAAGGCAGCCCCGCAGGAGCCCTGGGCTCTAATGCAGTGAGGCCACTGAGCCCCATGGCAAGCACAGGAGCCTGGCAGTTATTAGCCAAACAGCAATAACAGCTATAAATTCAGTCTAGCACATTAATATATCCACTGTTAATATGAACCCTTTGAGTCCCATGTTGGGCACCAAAGAGGACTTGTGATTTAACCAAGCCAGCAGCTAAACACCACTCAGCCTCCTGCTTTCAGTAGGATGGGGCAGAGAATTGGAAAAGTAAAACTGAGAAAACTCATGGATTGAGATAAAGACAGTTTAATAGGTAAAGAGAAAGCCATGCACACAAGCAAAGTAAAATAAGAATTTATTCCCCACTTCCCATTGGAAGACAGGTGTTTGGCTCTCTCCAGGACAGTAGGGCTTTATAATGTGCAACAGTGACTTGCAAAAACAAAAGCCTTTGCTCCAAATATCACTCCCTTCCTTCTTCCCAATCCAATAGAACCTTATTAACCACCATCTCACCTCCACCCCTCCTTTGATACGCAGGTATCTTTATTTTTTTCTCTTCTGTTGCGCAGGTCCGGGACTGTCGCTTGGTCAGCCTTCTGGATTTGGCCCTGGAGAAGGACTACGTGCGCTCAAAGATTGCAGAGTACCTGAACTATCTCATTGACATTGGTGTAGCAGGATTCCGACTTGATGCTGCCAAGCACATGTGGCCTGGGGATATAAGAGCGTTTCTGGACAAGCTGAAAGATCTAAATACTCAATGGTTTCCTGCTGGAACTAAACCTTTCATTTACCAGGAGGTAATCGCCACGTTTTCTCCTTTATCTTTGCCTTTTGTATCTCTTTTGTAACAATACATCTTCATCCAATTTACCCTAGAAGGAGCTCAAAATTTACTTATAGCAGGCCTGCAGACATAGGTGGTTTTGATTTTTGAAAATGCCTCCACAACAGATTGTCAATCAACTTTACCTTTCTTTTGTTCAGTCGTGTTTTTACGTGCGTCGCTCATGTCTTATACTGACTTTTTGTTGATCTACACAGCACAAATACATAAAGATTTACTTCTCAATGTAAAGCAAGAACTCGTGTTGAGTTGTGTACATTGCATTGTGGGTTTTTGTGAGACAAGAAGGGACATAGGTTTTCTTTCTTATACCAGGTAATTGACTTGGGTGGAGAGCCCATCAAAGGCAGTGAATACTTTGGAAATGGCCGAGTGACAGAATTCAAATACAGTGCCAAACTGGGGACAGTGATCCGCAAGTGGGACGGAGAAAAGATGGCCTACTTAAAGTAAGGATGAAGGTGCTGAAATTTATCCAGGATTCACTGGATGTGCCATTTGACAGGGTAGCTTCAAGCCTGTGTTTTTCTTTAGGAACTGGGGAGAAGGCTGGGGCTTTATGCCTTCCGACAGAGCCCTGGTCTTTGTGGATAATCACGACAACCAGAGAGGGCATGGAGCCGGTGGAGCTTCTGTTCTAACCTTCTGGGATTCCAGGTAAGGGATTGCTCTTGTCTGGGTGATGTTTCTTGCTTTTGCTTGTTTGTCTATGTCTTGTCTGGCCGGTTGGTCCTTCCATGTCTCATTCCTTGTTTGTCCAACAAACAGGCTCTATAAAATGGCATCAGGTTTCATGCTTGCCCACCCATATGGGTTCACACGTGTGATGTCAAGTTTTCGCTGGCCAAGATATTTTGAAAATGGAAAGGTGAGCTATAAATCCATGGGGATTACGGGTCAGAACAGAGCCAGAGAAGCAGTCCAGTGTGTTTCAGTTTGTGAAGTAATTTCCCTGTCCCATGCTAGATGTAGCCAGTGAAACTTTGATGCTCCCTCTAGCTTTGCTCTCCAGAGGAGCTCTCTGCATTTTCAGTCAGAAGGTATAACGCTGTCTTTTTTCCAATGACAGGACATCAATGACTGGGTTGGACCCCCAAGTAATGCAGATGGCTCCATAAAACCTGTTACAATCAACGAGGACACGACCTGTGGCAACGACTGGGTTTGTGAACATCGCTGGCGTCAAATCAAGTAGGGCCGTGGGGAGAAAGAAGCAGTAAAAGCAGTTGCTTTTGCTCCATGTGGCTTTAGAGCTGTTGCAGGTGCAGTGAGAGACGGTGCTTGTGTTTTCAGGAACATGGTTATCTTCCGTAATGTGGTGGATGGTGAGCCTTTCTCCAACTGGTGGGACAATGGCAGCAATCAAGTGGCTTTTGGCCGTGGCAATAAAGGCTTCATCATCTTCAATAATGATGACTGGTAAGTTCATGACAGAAATAGTGTCCCTAGGGAGAACAATAGCATCCCTCATCAGCAATCCAACATGAGTGCATGCTGGGTCCAGAGTGCTAAAATGGGAGTGTGGGAGGGGTAGGATCAGAAAGCTCATGCTTTACAATGCCCTTCAAATTAGGGAGTTAAGATCAGGTTCAGAAATCTTATACAATTTGAAATGTCTGTTTTAAAAACATTGTATAAATTGTGTTTATTTTCTCATAGGAATATGAATGTCTATGTGCAAACTGGACTGCCTGCTGGTACCTACTGTGATGTTATTTCTGGACAAAAGGAGAACAACAAATGTACTGGAAAGCAGGTGTTTGTTTCTCGTGATGGAATGGCTAATTTCCAGATTAATACCGATGCTGAAGATCCGTTTATTGCAATTCATGTTGATGCCAAATTATAATTCAGGAGAAATGTCCTCCTCTGTTTGGCCTGTGTATTATTGTTTCCCCCATGTGTTATTCCCTGTTTTTTGAGCATGAGTGACTCTCTATTGAATAATAAATGGCATTCAAATTGAAGAGTAATTTTTTCCCTTAATGAATTAGATGAAACTTTATCCCCTCATAACTAGTGGCAATGCACTCGTAAGTTTTATGGCAATGCAGCACTCCAGTTCCCATGTAACAAAAACAATGAAGAAGAAAAAAAAAAGAATCTGAGCTAGCACCTGCCTAAGCTAAAATGTAGTACATACACACACACTTGTACCCCAGAGCAGCCACCTTGTGGGCTGTCAGCTAGGAGCAGTGCCTACATAGAGAGTTTATCCCTTCTTTATGACAAACCAAACCTGGGGTCTGGGTCACTGAAGGAAGCTGGGCCATTCCAACCAGTTATTCCAGCCTTTGGCATCAATGAAACCAGCAGTCACCTGGTGCACAAAGCAAAGCCTCAGCTCTTGCATCGTTTGCCCCAGTGGTTTGAGGCAAGCGAACGCTCCCTGTGCGGGTGCCGAGGGTGCCTGAGAACACACCGTGTATCCAGACATTGCTTCCACCTTGTGCCACCGGCTGAGGCATGGCAAATTCCTTCCTCTGGTGCCTTAGGCTCCCTCATTCTCTAATATCTCCAAGAATTGTGCAAACAGAGCGCAGGTTTGGCAGCTTTTCCCAAATCCCTTGTCAGCTGTGAGAAGATGCTGAGGTGAGAGCGAGTGTGCGGGCCTTGCTTTGAGTCAGAATCTCTGCTAGGCCAAAACTGCATCCTGGAGGGAAAAATGGAAGGAGTTGCTCCAACTTGAGGCTGAGGTGTGCTTTTAAGGGCTGTTTCCTTTCTGTGGTGTTGGGGGTGGATGTTGGCTCTCAGTGTGCCCTAGGGCTCCAAGTGTCTGTCAGGGCAGTCATGGTGTGGGAAGTGTCCCTGGCCCGTCACTGGACGTCCATCTGTCTCCCTTGCCGGCTGTGGCCAGCACCTCCTGGATCCATGGACTCAGCCCCTGCATCCACTGGAGAGGTGCCAAAGGTCTGGGGACTTGTGTGGCAGGGCATTGATAGCCTTTACAAACCTGTTATTTGCCCAGAGGGGCAGGTCAGGGAGTCTTTGGGCCCCTCTGAAATTGATGGGAACTGTCTTAAGCCCTGCATTCAGCTCTACCCCTCAGAAACTAGGATTGCACACTCTATTATTCAGGCATTGCCCATTCCCAAATGGAATAATCAGTTCGCACTTCAAATTGCAAATCCGTCCCCAAGCCCCACAGCTTTTGTGGCAAATGATTGAAATGACACACTGATCTGAAACAACACACACTGAGGTGGCCATAAATCAACAGGCTGAATATGGAGAAGATTGTCTGTGCCTGTGAACATATGTGGATCCACTTTCCAAGGATTTTGGAGTGCAATGAATGCTTTGCCTAATGTAGGTTCTTGTAGCTCTGCATTTCACAGTGGTACTAAATACAACATGGAGAAAAAGAAATCATGAGACACTTCCTTTAGGTCTAAGTAAAACTCTGTGGGCCAAATGTTCACTGCTTTGAAAGGACCTAACCTGAGTTCAGACTTTGCGGTTTTTTCCTTTTATTTCAGGATTTTGGCACATTGCCTTATAATTTGAACATAAAGATGATGAGAAAGCAACAGCATCATCAAGAGCATCACCAGGTCTTTCAGATAACTCACTAAACCCACAGTTACAGTCAACATTACTGCTGATCTCTTAAGTTTTCAAAAAAATGTTATTACTAGGAAATGTTTCTTTATAATTTCTACTCTTCTATGTGAAGTGATGACACTAAGACCTTATTTTTTTATATCAATAATCAATGACAATTTGAAGTTATGTTATGAAATTTATCATATTTAAGGTAAGATATTTGCTAGGGCACAACAGGATGGCACAACAGATCTGCTGGATCGTAAAATTTTAGAATTTTGTGGCACAACGCAATATTTAATTTTCTGTTGGACATAGTGCTCACTTTTATTGGCCAAATAGTGAATTTAGCTGTGTAATTAATCTCTGAATTGATAAATTCATTGGAAATTTACAATTATGGTGTGTTGGGGATATTTTTCCTCTTTTTTTTTTTTTTTTTTTTCCTATTTTGGAGATTTTTCCCACCATAGTTCTGCTTCCAAATGGGGCTTTCAGCATAACAGTGATCAGAATTTAATGGAAGTGATGCACAGTAAAGCAAAGCAAAGTGAATAGCTGCTAGTATGTACCACTGCTCATATTTAAGCATATGAGAGAGAAAGAGACATTCAGGCAGTACACACTTTCACATTCATCCAAACTGAAAAAAGAAACTATTATTTGATAATTTATCCTTCTAGCGGGTTTAATCCATGGAGTTAAAATTGTGTATTTGTCAGATAAGATGAAATAAACAGTGAGATTAGAAAAACCATGAACTCTTAGTGTACTGTCTATGAGTGGACCAGAAGGTTGTTTCCTGAATTATTCATGACAATTTATTTTCTCAGCTAAGTGCAACAGCAAATATAGAAACTTTTGTTCAGCTCTGCATGCCTTTGTGCCAGCTTAATATCTCCCTGAATCACTGCTACTTTTCTAAGAGAAGGAGTTCTGTAAAGGGAAACTAACAATTTATTGTCTCTTTATTGTCTCATTTATGGAGACTGTAAAATTTTTATTCAAGTTATTTTCTTTTAAGGGGGAACAAATGAAAAACGGAACACACAACACTAAGTTTTAAATTGCTGATTGTGTGTTTATCTGCAGTCTGTGTTTTTAACAGTCTTAGTGTTTTAGTCTCATTGCACAATTCTGAACAGTGTACAGATATTTCCTTTGCAGGTGTTTTATGCTGTGGCAATTTTAATTTTGCCTTAATGTTAAATCAGAATGCTTGTAAGAATGAATGCTGGTAACACTGTTTGAGATGATGGTAGTGAATTATCTCCAGTCACTGGAGTCAAAATGAGAGTGAGTGCTTGGATTTTCAGCCGCTGAAAATCAGATTTTGGCTCACTAAAGCACTCAGGGTGGGAATAAATAGCCAGAGCACTTGGTGTAGGATTAAGAAAGTGACTTACACCCTCTAGGAGAGCAGTAAAGAGTGAGCTGTGCTGTGGCACTTCTGAGTTCAAAATGGAAATACTAAACGTTTGTCAGAGAATGGTCCTAAATTGATAATTTGATTGCATTATCCAGCCAACAAAACTGAGAAGCAGCCAACTTAACTAACTGTATTATACTTTCCTATTATTCCAACATTTATGTGACTGGGGTTTGGTTTGGGTTTTTTTTTGGTTTCTTGTTTTCTTGGGGCTCCCTTCCTTCCTCCCCCAAAGAGAAAGTGTGATGTCATGGTAAATATGCCACTGTATTTTATTTTTCATTTCAGCTGGAAGAAAGGCTTTGGAACTTTTGCACTTCCTGTGTGTTTGTAGATGACAAATGATAATAATTGTGGATGCTGTTTTCTGCAATCTTATAAATACCCTGGAGCATGAAGTCAGTCAGAAGATCCTTGAAGAAAGTTAACCTTTAGGGTTTGGGCAAGGTGACAACATGGAACTCGTTATGTTTGTAATAACGAACATTCAGATTTTGGCCTAATTTACACTGGTGTTGTTCCTGAGCTGTTCCCTTGCAATGTGTGAGGAAAGTGGTCCCTAAAATATTGATTCATTATCTTGCAGGACCTCATGATAGATTTGAAGTATTGGAATTGGTCTGTATTTAAAAATGTGTCATTTATTGCACCATTATTGTCTAACCTCTTCTGTCTTTGAGGTTTGGTAAGCACATCTGTGCCTTAGAAATCATCAAGGCTAAACTCAAATAATTCCTGCCTGACCTCGCAGAATAAAAAAATTCACTTGCAGAATATCTATGAATTTTGGTCATTTAAATACCAATCAAGTTGAATCTCACTGGTTGTAATGTTTAGCAACAGTAAAAAGAAGAGAAAAGGTTGAACAAATTGACACCAGGACAAAAAGGGTAATTGTTTTTTCCCCCAGATGTTTTCTTCTTGTTTTCTCCCACGTCTTCTTCTCTGGTACTAAAACCGAAGTGAATGGAAAAAGCCTATTCTGTACCTCTAGTTAGCAAGAAAACTGAGGTTAATAAACATTTGTTAAGAAGTCATGGGGTCACATCCCACTGTTAAAAGCACAATAGATGCAGCAACAGCCTTGGTTGCAGACCGGCTAATGCTTCTCACAAAGCAGTACAATTCCAAGAATAGCATTTCTTTAAATGGAGGTTTCCTGACAATGAGGGTAGCTTCACAAACATATATCCACGCCTCTAAAGACATCTAAATCTCTCTTCACTTGTCATTTACTCTCCTGCTCAAATCTTCAGCATTTGTAATCACCCTTTTGATTATATTTATACATACGTAATTTGTGTGGTCTGGTAGAAAATGGCAGGACAACATTTTACTGTAAAGCTGCAGCAAGATCATATTGGGAACAACAACAGATCAGAACTTGCCTGCTGAGATCAACCCTGGGATGTCTGAACTGGCATGGAGTGAACGGGTATTTCCATGCACTGGTATCATTGAATCTCCAAGAAGTTCCTCTGAACCTTGTTAAGTCAGATAATGGGGTAGAACAATAAGGCAATGAAGGCTAATATAGCATGAGGTCTCTCAGTCTGGCTTCTGTGCACGTTTCTGCCTTTGATCAGGTACTCCTTGAACCTACCTTTTTCTAGACAGTGCAGTTAGCAAAGGGCAGCTGACATGTGCAGTGGTGACAGGGACAGGACAGAGCAGTCAGAGCAGTGTTAGACAGCAGGGCAGAACATTTAGATAGGTGGCAAGCTAGGAGTAATACCAATATTGACAAAAATGATAGCTAGAACAAGACAGAACACAGAGAAGAGGCAAAGTCCTGGATGACTTGTCTGGAGGACCAAACTGTATTCATGGGTAGAAATTGCAGTCTGAAATGGCAAAAACAGGAGTAAAACTAGTAGCTCAACAAGCACCATGTTTGTGTCTAGTAGACAGGACATGCATGCTTTAAGTGGAGAAGAAATTATGTCTTAGAGCAGCTGTGAAAGAACTCTATGGTGCTGTAACCTGCAGCAAACGGTCTATTTATGGTAAAAGTAAAGACATTGTGCTGACAAATAGATTGCCATATTTTAGTGTCAGGCTTGTAAGCTATATAAGAAGAATAGGATGTTAAAATCTCTTAATAAGAGAGCTTAAGTGATAAAAAGAGAGAAGGAAATGTG
The DNA here is from genome assembly GCF_015227805.2 of Hirundo rustica. Classification (NCBI taxonomy): domain Eukaryota; kingdom Metazoa; phylum Chordata; class Aves; order Passeriformes; family Hirundinidae; genus Hirundo; species Hirundo rustica. Next base: position 19,905,570 of record NC_053458.1, read on the forward strand.
TCAGAAAAATATGAGCAATGGATTTGGATCTAGTTTTCTACAGTTTCAGTATCTCTCCTACAAATGCTTATTTTTTTACATATAATCGCTACCACATTCATTGCCAGCCCTGATATCATAAATTAAGTTGTGGTCTCTACATAAATACCCCATTGCTTGCTGAGGGAAGCGAATATGGCAGTTCTGGGGGAAAAAAAAAAAAAAAAAAAGCCCCTACACATGTAAAAACTGCCAAAACAGAAGCCAAAATAGCTGAAATAAAACTCCATTTTCCTGATTCTTTTTTACATTGTGGGAAAATGCTTTCTACAGATCTTCAAGAGCAAAACGATGTGTTATCTTTGCTGATGTTCCTTGTGGCACTGTGTGGGTATCAAAACCTCATTGCACAACCAACCAAATAATTTTTTCACCTCACATGAGACTGGACAAAATTTGTCCTAACAAGTCTACAGCATATTTACAAAGCTGAGAAACTGTAGAAGGGATGTAACTTCACTGTGGAGGGCTGTAGGGTTTTTTTCTAAAAGAAGGAAACCTCCCATAATTCAGCCACGATTCATTATCTTCCTATTTGTTATGGATGAAATACAATTGCCCTTTTACATGTCTGCTAACTTTGGAAAAATACTCATCTTCTAGAGACGCAAGTGGCTTTCTATTCATTTGATCTTCACATTCAAATGCCATGTTCTGTTTATCCCACACTTAGAGATCAGAGGGTTGAGTAAGATCACTGGGGTCATTTCAGTTGCACTATAATTACAAGATGATCCTCTCAACACACCTCTTAAATGTTTTATCTGGTCTACTTTGAACATGACTTTGTTGATCCATCCATGACTTCTTTTGAAGTGCTACTCTACTGCCTAATGGACTTTATGGCAGATTTCTTTTTATCAGTAAGATAAAATTTACATTTTCATATTATAGTTCATCGTTCTTTAATTGCCTTAAAAACCCCTTTTCTTTCCCCTGACAATATTTCTTATCAATAGGAAGAGACTAAGTATGTGCTGCATGTCAGTATAGTGCTGATTAACAAGAATTAAATCAACTGCCATAAAATGAAATGCGCTTTCATTTTTCCCTTCCACTTTTTTTTATCTAGGTAGACACAAAAAACTAGTAATGAGATTTTTTCTAGTCCTACACAATTCAGTAGAATTTTGGCCTCAAATGATCTGATACCTACACACATAAACTTTTTAGTTAATCCATAGTAATTGCAGGTGTAAATAACCTTGTTGCAATGCATCTGTCTGCCCTGAAAATATTAGGAAACAAGTGGTCTGACTAGTGTAAAATCAAGTAGCATATAATTGTGGATATGGATATGGATATCTAGTGTGTATCCATGCACACACATATGCACATATCTCACACATTTACATCTATGTGTTGGGGGTTTTCCTCATTCCTTATGCTTCCTCAGCTGGAAATTAAATGAAATATTTATGGATCGCTTTGTGCTCAATTTCTGCAAAAAATAATTTATAATAAAAATAACTTTTTAGGAATCAGAATTAACAAATAAGCTTTTATTCCTGGGAAAATTAACGGTGTAATCTCACATTTCTTGTGCATCCAGAATTCTCATTGAGATCAAATAGATATCACTATGGGAAAAAAATTAGCACTGAGACTGAGAAGATACAGTTAACTTGTTTTGTTTATGCATATTTCCCTTAAAGTGTTTGAAATATTGAGTCTTATTTTTTATTGAGTTCTGAGATTAGAACATCTTTAAAGATGCATGTATGATTTTGCAGTGAGATGGAATTTTAATTCACCCTTATCCTAACAAATGAGGGAATAGTGGAGAACTTTTTACTGAAGCCCAACACCCTTCACCCAGTAAAGCATCTGCAGTCTGAACTCTTCCTGCTCCTTTTATTTCTCAGAAATGGTAGTTCTTTTTCAAACTTGTCTTTATGGAGTTTTTTTTAAAGGAAACCCGATGTCTGTCCTTCTCCCTTCACTGTTTTGCAGGAATACATTCTGGTTCTACATGGCCAGTGGAAATATTTACTGTGGTGGGAAGTGACTTCAGATTTGGAAGAAGGAAGAGATGATATTCCTCTCTTTTCATATGGAATAGTCTCATAAAGAAAGCAGGAGAATTGACAGGTCAGTTTGGTGTCTCATTTCAAGGCAGTCACATACAGAATGAAACAATTACTTGCTCAGCTGTTCAAAATATATTTGTGCTGTTACTAATTAAAATTACTTTGGACTTTTAGGAACTTAGTGCTGTAGAGCACCTTGGCAACAACTCTTCAGGCCATGGCTCCATGCATTTTTCTACCATTCTTGAAAAATAAAAGGCATTCTGTGCTCAAAAAACCATCAGGAAAACTTAATTCCTTGTGTCATGTCATTAGAAAACTATTTTCTTCACAGCTATGTAATATTCTTTAAGCTATTATCTTACTCTCTCTTCATCCTTTGCCTGTTTTTAGCTTGGAGCCATACTACACAAATCCAGAAATGCTTGTATCAGTAAAATTGAGGACTTTCCATAGTGTTACTAAGTGAGAATGTACAAATTTTCTGAAACAAATGTCTAAAGATTTTAGGGAAACTGTCCATGCTACCATTCAAATCATGGGCACAATTTTGCTATTTTAAACTATCCTGCTGTTTACTTTAGAAACAATATGCACAAAGCCAGAGGTAAACAGTGTACAAAACCAAAATTCTGTTGCTGTTTGATTTTGAAAGTATTTAAATTGTGCAAAGTAAATGTATTCTTCTCTAGGTACTGGTGTGTTTACATTGCATATACCCAGTGATACACAAAAAGGCAGCGTTGGATCTATATTTATAATATAGATGACATTGTCTGTGTGTTTAGGAGACCCTGCATTTGCACAGAATGTAGCAGAGTTGTAAGCTTTGCTGAGTATCTCACTGAATTGAAATAAATAGCTTAGGCTCTTCAGATTCCATTTTTATGCTCAACAAACTGTCACTATGGAAGTAGCTTTGCACAGTTTATGACATTTTCAAGAGGTTTGCAGTTGTGCCCTGAATGCATTCAATTATACTTAGTATCAGCCTTCGGAATTACTTTTTTGCCATTATCCAGACAACTGTAGCACAGAGGAAAGTGCTTTGTTCAGAGATGGTATGCTGATGTCATCTATTTGAAAATCTGATATATTGAAACCGGCCACTCTCTGTGGAGGAAAAAATGCATCAAATTTATATGAAATATCAGAGGCCCTTTTCCCCCAGTTTGCCCAGCCCAGCAGTTAAACTGCAGAGACAGGAGGCTGAGGGAGACAGGCTGAGCCTGGGAAATCCCAGCTGCTGTGAAGCTCTATAGTGAAGAGAAGCATTGATTTTTCTTTTTAATTTCAAATCATCTCTACTCCTTGAATGCCATCCTATGATTTTTCAATTAAAAAGTATTGTGAAAAGATCGTGTGCAATTCAAAGATAAGGCCCAATTGCTACATGTTTCTGGGAACACAAAGTGTCAGTAATGAGTCTCTAACAAAAATAAAAATAAAAATAAAAAGACTGTCTACAGAAATGCATTCTTACATAGACATACTGATGCGCCTAATTAAAGAAGCTGAATCATGATCATCAGGGTAATGTAAATACTAATAATGTTAATAGCTTAGCTTAGTCTAAATTGGACTGTTCTGGAAAATAGCCACTAATTGGTATTGATAGGGAAGGATGAAGTAATGTAATTTTTGCTGACAGTTCTATACCCAGCACACAGAAACAAGTTCACTCCAATGCTAGAAAAAAGATTTCTGCTGAACTGCAAATAAGCACAAAGCATAAATGGTGCCTTTTGCTAAGTGCTAAGCATCCACAATGCAGCCTCAATTAGAGAAAACTTCGAGTTTTGGCAACTGTAGCAAAGCCTTGTAAGTGTTGGCAGGGTTTGAGGCTCAGGGCAGCTGGCTGGGGCTGCAGGAACAAACACCTGGGGGTTGCAGCCTGAGCCAGGGGAGCCAGAGCCCAATATCCCTGGTTCTGGGAGAACTCCCTCTTTGGGGAAGTTAACACTTTGTGGGAGTCTTTGCAACCCTGAAAAGCTCCCACATTCTTATTGTTAAAATTAAGACAATAAAATTCTGCCAGGCCAGCGATGGCTGTGCAAGCAATACAGAAACCCATTAACTAAGTCAAATGATCTGATAATATCCCGTTCTCTAGAGCTTTTCTCTTATTGAGCACTGAAGTAGAGTCAAGGTTCTAACATCTGCCTCTTACTTTCTCTCATGAAATGGAATGTTCTCTTCTGTAGTTTGAAAAATTACATTAAAAACAGAACATAAAAAACCCTCAGTTTCTCATATTAAAAAAGCACTTGTCAATTTGTTGTATGATTGTATTACACTTTATATTTATGCAGTGATAGAACCTTTCTGCATTATTGTGTACCCAGAAATATATAGATAAAAGTTCAATGATTTCATTGCAGACTTTAGTATCACCTTAAGTATCGCCTTAAGAAAATGGCTTTTATAGGTGTCTGAACTTTCTGTATTACAATTAGACAGAATGACTCTTTTAAGTAGAACACCTAATTTGATGCCTTTTAGTCATTGATGGAGCCTAAACATTTAAACTGACATTCTGCTTCCTACAGCTCCAGCTGCTAATTTTGACTCTATGAGTATGTACCTGCTGCAGGTCACCATCACTCCTACAGATGGATACCATTAAAATGTTGTTTCTGTTAAGCAAGAACAAGGTATGCAAGCCAGGTGATCTTTTGATTTAGCTCTCAGAACAAGATCTTTGCTGATAACAGAGCAGATGGTCAGCTTTGTTGAACAGGAGAATTAAAATATAGATATATTTTGGCAGATGTTCACTACATTCATGCACAGATAAATTTAATCCTCATCTTTTATGTCAGTCAGGTTCTAGGTGTAAAGGATGTGCAGTACATCACATGTAGTGTGTTCTGAAACCTGAACCATCACAACACTACATTTTCTGGTATCACTGCGGTGAAAGAATGATTTATTTTGCTTTTTTCCATCAGAAGACATAAAGATTGTTAAAGCCTTAATTTATTTTCATGTTTGCTTTCTGGTTTCTTACAGAGGGTAAGTTTCTAACCAAGCAGAATAGTGGTTTTCGAATAGGCTATTCATTTTTTGAAGTAAAAACAGGAGCAATGTAGCACAGATCTTCCAGCAATGCTGGAAGCATTCCCCACTGCTCAAGGGAAGAACTGAATGTCAGTAAACATTATAACTCAGTCCTGAAACTCATATGTAAATACACATCCTGGTTTTTTGTGTTTGGCATATTTCATTAGCCGGCTACCCACTTTGGTACTTTCCACAACCCATCTATTTTGATCAGTGGCCAGGAAAGTTAAAACAGAATACTTCACCAACATGTACAGCTTTGATAAGCTTGAATACGGAGAAAGTTTGTCAGGAATCCTTGGTTTATCAAGAAAAATTTTTTGCCAATAAAATTCCCTCCCTAACAATGTGGTGTCCCTGCTCCATTTTGTTTACCTCCAAACCAGAGAATTCTTCTTCATAAGCTCAGTGTCCTGAAAGAAAAAAAAAGGTGGAGTTCATGAGTTCATACACACTATAGAGTGTTTCACACTGGTGAGATTTTCAAAGGTACCTGTTTAGTAATTGGCAGATTTCTACAAGACCTCAAATCCAGAATATTGAAAACTACTGATTTTATAGCAGGTAGAACAATTCCAATATGACTGTGAAAGAGCAAAGACCCAGGGAAACCATTGCCCACTTACAGGGCCTTGCTTCACATAAGGAAAGCACTGGCTCTCAGGATCACCAGAAGATTGATAAGAATATAAGAAGTTCTGATACAAGACTAGTTATTTGAACAGAAAACGAGCAGCTTGACATTTTTCTTGAGAGAGAAAAAATGTCTTGCCTATCTCAATCTGCAGCAGAAGTCACAGCCTCCTGCTTTCAGTGGGAGTATGTAACACCAGGTGTTACTCAGCACACGAGGAGAGTCCAGACACTTGCTGAAGGATATGTGTCTGGAACACAATAATTTCAAAAGTGGGCAATCATTAATAAGGCAGGTACCTCACAATGACCCTGCTCCCTTCTTTACAGTGGAAGAGGATGAAATTGCATTGTTAAAGGACTGATGAACATTCAGATATGACATTCAGATATAGGCTTTTTTTTTCTCTCTGTGAATCTTTTATAACTGCGGCAATACTTATGCTCTTGCATGTGCTACAGCATTTCAGGAATTCTTGCCAATAAATAAAGATCAAAAAGTTGCAAAAAGAAACAAAATGATAAAACTTGTGGTACCACAAGATGGCAGTACTGCTTAAAATATCAAGCTTACTCAACTGAAACAATAGTGTTATGAACATCCATAGCAGATAGAACTCACACCACTTGTTTACAACTACAGTATAAGATGGATATTTTCAAGGATGATAATCACAAGTTAGTGATATCTTCAGGGTTTGTTTTCATTTTCCTTTTAAGAAATACTGCAGAACAGGTTCTTGTTCCATATTGTGGCTCAGACTCCAGTGGAACAATGTAACTGGATTTCAACAAAAAGCGTGTAGAGATGAGAATGAACGTATTGCAATCAATGAACATATTGCACACTCGTTTTCTCTTTCATGTCCTCAGTTTCTGAAGAAGAGAAATTTGAGGCCATTAAATAGTGTCTGGCAGCTATTCTTGTTGATTAGCTATCACGTTAATAATTACAGCCACTTTCAGGCAGCAGAGAGAGCAGATGCAGGAAGCTGCCATGGCATTGCTTCATCAATATAAAATGTGCCGCATGCAAAAGGTGTCATTCAGAGCAAGCAGATAAAATGATACTGCATACTCAAGGGTAAACATCATATTCCCTTTTCTGAGGCAATGCCCTGGTTATGTTATTAAATTGTTATTGCTGTTGTCTCTTATAACAAAACAATCACAGCACGGTGTTTCTGCAGCAGAGCTCGAAGACAGGTGGGGAGCTCCCAGCATGGGAGCGAGAACTGACTGGTGCCACAGCCAGGCAAAGGGGTCCTGAAAGGCAGGGGAACTCATGGGCACAAACACACCCATGCAAGCTTTCACTGTGCTGAAAGGAGTGGTGGAAAACTATAAAGAAGTTCTATTCCAGGGAGACACATAACGATATCAACCCAGAAAATCTTGTCTTGCCTCTCCACCAGTGGCCAGAGGAGTCCTAGGTACATGCATGCCTCCAGAATAAGGAGGGAAATCACTCTCAGCAGGTCAGCCCTTGCTGCTTTAGTCCCCGTGCCAGGCAGCACTGCTGGGAGCTGGCAGATGCAGCTGCAGAGCTGCTGATTTGCCACACCGATGATTTGTCATGGTGTAGTAAGAACTTGTTAGTCTGCCCGCTGCCGTGACAGGCCAACATTTCTATTTCTGTTTGCAGTGGCAGATGCAAATAACTACATAAATCACTACTACAGAGCCTAATTCAAGGCATGTTTTTCAGCAATGTGAACACAGTACCCAGTAGTGGTCTATGAAGAGGAATGTTATTATATTTAACTGCAGGGTGTATCTTTTTTTCCTTGATGTATACTGTAGTATGTAACTCCCATTAACTTTAAAAGGCTGTAGACTCTAGGAACATCAAAGTGGAATGTACCCTGAGAAAAAAAAAGTCTGTCCTTGGATGCTCACACACAGCTGCTATTGACATTAATTTAAGAGTGCAGTTCTTAGCCCTAAGTATGCCCCTTTCTACTGGATATGGAACTGAGCTCAATTCTCATGGAAAGGTTTTACAGAATTTCCAGAAACTATTTCCAGAAAATAACAACTCTTAAGAATATGTTTTAAACCAAACTATTTAAAACCAAAACTTTATTAGACAATGAGAAACTTATTGCATTGCACAAACCTGATTTCAAAATAAGCAGTAGCAAGTATCTCACCCTGCTTTATTTGCAGGTCTTACCTCTCTCCTATCTTGAACTGCATAGTCTCACTCTTACAGATTCCTTTAAAGGAGATGATATCAAGTGCCAGATGAACCCATCTTTTCCACTCATTGCTTGTCTGGACATCCAAGCATTGTGAGCACACCACTCAGGCACGATTTTTAACCTAGATTTTGCTACATAATTATCATCAATAGCCATCAATATCTACTCTTTATGGAAGTAAAAACTTCACATTGATCTCAGTGTAACTTCTCTGTCATAATTCAAGTTTTCCTGAGAAAAAGTTACAGTTCTCCACACAACTATTAAAAATTGAATTTTCTCCTATACCTCCAGTATTTAGATGTTCATACCTAATTACCTGTTTGAGTGTCCCATGGGGGAGCTCTGCCTTTAAAGGTGATTAGGCAAAGAACTGTCTTACCTGCCTTCCAACTCAAATTCTCAGCTTGTATGGAATGAAGTAGGGGTGAAGGATATGTGTGCAGCAGGCTGAGAACATACAGCTCTTAGTATCAAGTGTATGGAGTGCTGGACCTTAGAAACAACCTGTCAGGATTTACCGTAACAAACCAAACCTGCTACAGGTCAGGAGGCAAAAGGCTTCACCAAAGCAGTGGAGGTCTGGAAGGCCAGAAAAGGAAAGGATTTAGCAGAACCTTTAGTATTTTCCTGTGCAAACATGGAAATATAGTGTGGGCCACACTCTGCGTTCATAGGTGTATCTTCAAAGCAGTACGAGAGACACACAGACACAAAAATCATAATTGATATTGCTAATTATTTTATTCACTCTGCACTGTGACCTTACCTACCTCTCCTAAAACTCAGAATCTCTTTGCTGCATTTTTTGTAGCATGACATTGTGGAAGAAAGCATAAATAAATAATAAAGTGACCTGTAGGCTAATACGCTCCCTAGTTCAGAAGTATTTTCAAGTATATATTTTAAGATGACATGCCATTAAAATAAAAAATTAATAAACAGAAGCAAAAAAAAAAAAAAAAAAAAGCAACATATTTCATTTCACATTAAATACATCTAGGTAACTTGTCACTTTGCCACACCTTCTCAGAGGATGACATAGGAGCGGGCTCCAGGACCAAAGGACAACAGCTGTGCCGTAAGTCACCTTGAATTTGAGCACTGGATCTGCTGTGCCAAAGCACAAGCCCCACATATCACATCCAATATTCTGTCCTTGAAAATGACCAGCATCTATAGAAAGTGCAAGAAAAGGATGGAAGGGAATATTATAGGGCAGCTTCTTTAGATGTGAGGAGCTGCTCAGTTAAATAAAATAAGGCACAAAGCACCAAGGTTTCTAGCCTTTACACTTCTTTATTCTATCTTAAACATAGAAAAAATTCCTTCACAATGTTTTCAGGTTAAAGAATTCTTACTACAGCAACAAATATTTTTTATTTTTTATTTATACCATTTTTATTTGCTATTAAAGAGCAGTAATGCTGCCACAGAGGCAAGGAGCACAGGTTTTATTTTTGTGTTTGAGAGGGAGCAGAAGGCACTTGAAAACAGAAGACACTGGCAGAAAATTAGAATAATGCTATGGCTGCAAGACAGATCTAGAATTACTGAAGGTGACACAGATTAGGGTGTGGAAAGAGGCATTTAGCAAGCAGCAGCTGCTCCTTGTGGGCTGGCACTGGAAGCGGAATTGGTTACCTTGTGTGTTTTGCCTGTATGAAGAAAATTCATAGAGGGAAGCCCCCTGTGCTACATAATCCAGCTTTAACAGGTGAAAACCAATACTGTTATGACCCTGAAAGTTTTTGGAGGCAACCATCAGCAGCAGGAACCTGAACTGCTCATATTGAGTGGTGTACAGCTGAAATACTGTCTGCTGAAAGATGGCTTCTGGCCAGGTTTCTGTGGTTTTTTTTTACCCCAGCCATTTTAGCAAAACCTGTCTGAATCTCATCTACATCTCTAGATCTCTTTGTACATGTTTTTTACATGAGACTGCAGAAGCTCTGCAAGGCTTTCCCCTGGTACTTTAATCCATTTTTTGCTTTTGAAAAGTGACTGAATTTTTGACAGTTTTCCTAGCAAAAAAAAGATAACACTGTGTACAGGTCAAATTTACTTTTCTGGCTACATTCAACATGAGCAGGGAGTCACCATTCTGCTCCAAATTCAACATCTCCTTCCAATGTCCTGTTAAAATCACTCTCAGTTTAAATTTGTTGCCATTGAAATATTTGGAATATCTCCCCAGCTTATCTTCTTCTTCCCCAAAGTATTTAAAAACTTGTGTCAGTATTGTTTTGGATTTTGCCCCCCACAGAATCAGACTAATATGGAACTGCTAGAAAGAGGAAAAGTAATTGATAATGAGCAGGAAGATACAATAACTTTTTCAGCAACCTCTGGATAACACATAAAGCTAGGAAACCAGCAATAGGAGAGATGAATTTTCAAAACCCAGAGACTTAAAAATAGTAAAATAGGTGTTCTGCTAAAACTTGAACATCAGCACACTTGATGATACCAGATATTGTTGTATTTCCATCATATCTAATAAAAAGCCCAAGGATAGTTATATGATAATTTCAGCATTTTTGCATGAAAAGTAATCCAGCAAGCAAATATACTAATTTTTTAGAAGGAAATACAGCACTGTAGATTTAGCTTCTCAACATGTTACTGCAATATTGACCAGAAAGGTAAAAACCAAGTGAGTGAGCAGATTTCCTAGCTCTTTGAACACCCAGTGCTTACATTGAACAGCCCTAAAAGAGGCCAAATTAAGAAGTTTAATGCACATTTTCAAAATGCATAGTCCAGACAACAATTCAGACAGAGCTCTCTGGGGGCTACTTTTGTGTTTATAAGTGTTCAGATGAATTTCTAAATCGGAAGAATAGAAGCTTACCTTTAGCAGAAAGGTTCTCAAGAACATAGGCACTTCTAAGCTCCATCTCAGTGATTTAGCTGGAAATTTTATGGAAATAGAGGAACCTGCTAGGAAGGTTTTACTACCCAGTATAATAGAAACAAAATTCTATCAGTTCATATTTACTCTAGGACAAATAGCTTTAAATATACTTAGCACGTTTAAAGCATCTAAGAGATTTAATATTAGAGTCCTCTTACTTTTCTTCCTTTAAAAGAAACACATTCTATCCTTCCAGGAGGAAAGTTTTAGTTCTAGAAATTCACATTAATCACAGTATTGATTTGTTCTTGTCCTGTGAGAAGGGGTCTCTAAGATTTTTCTAGCTTTAGCCAGATGAAAATCAATCTTAGAAAATCTTAAATATTTGTTTAACAGAAAACAGGTGTGGAAAAAGGCAGTCTGTAGTATTATAGAGAAGGCTATTTTATTTTATTTTATTTTATTTTATTTTATTTTATTTTATTTTATTTTATTTTATTTTATTTTATTTTATTTTATTTTATTTTATTTTATTTTATTTTATTTTATTTTCCCCTAAGGCTCAGGCCTATTGGTTTATAGGCAGTGGAGAAGATACGGAGTGCCATTGTAGCACGGTTTCCTACAGAAAACTGGATACTGACAATATTTCATTGATGGAACAGCAGTGCAATATCCCTGCATTTGTTTGTTTTCTCATGCATAGAAAGCATGAGAAAATGCTGCTTACATCATCAAAACAAACTCTCATAGAAATTTTATAAGGCAGCAAAGCACAGATGGTTGAAGGCATATGTTAGATCACTATTATAGTTTATTTGCTCAGGAGGACTTTCTCTGTTCAGGTCCTCAAAACTTTGTTAGAACTCAAAATGTGCAGGCGAAGCAAATTATGTAGCATATCTGCATTAATGTCCTTTAATTCCCCTATAAGCCCCTTCCCAACAAAAATGCAATTGAAATGCTTTATAATAATGAAAGTATCTGTTATTTGTAACTGTTCCTTCTAGTTTTCTCTTTAGCATACTTTTATTTTAATAGGCAAGGCCAAAGTGCAATCACTAAAGTCAGTTTATGTTAAAACTCCCCATGTTAGATAAAGATGGAAGGGTCACTTGTTTTAAATATTCTGCAGCTATTCACATTAAAAAAAAAAAAATAGTGAATGAGTTTCTTACTCTATGTGTTATTTCATAGGTTAAAGAGGCAATTTTAAAAAGAAGCTTTTGCTTTCCCATTTACAATTCTTCTTACAGCTGAGTTCATATGGATTCAGGCAAACCTAGGATATCCAGTACCAGTTTGGGTGCCAAAACTGGGCCACCAAATCCACATTTTTACATCTATTATCTAGCAAGCTGAAAACCATTGTTAAAAGCTCACAGTGGCTGGAATTTAGGGACAATGATATTTTATTTTCAGCTGTGTAGGTCTTTAGGGCTCTGATGTCTGACTGACATTTTGACACATATTTTCATCACACCAGTAGTCCACGGAAAGTCTCTGAGTCACTTTTTCAGCCAGCGTTCTTCCCGGGACACAGCTAAAGCACACTGCAATTCCTCATCGTTACTATGCAACTGCCAACAAAAATAGACTTGGGATAAAATCTCATAAAGGATTTCTTTTTTTCGGCCAACCTTTCAGGAACCTTAGAGCCTCAGTTTTTTAACCGTTATAAAATTTAATCAAGCATTTTATTTCACAAGGCACCATAAAAAGCAAAGCAGCGCAGTAACGAAGCCCAAGCGCGTTACCACTTCCTCTCAGATTGACAGCGCACTAAAACAAATCCCAAACAGCGATGAGGCTCCAAATATCTGAATAGAAACATCACTTACAGATAAAGATGGGAAAGCCCCAGCAGTCCCTCTGTGCACACAGGCACACGCGCTGCATGAAGCAAGAGGCTCTGGAACACACTGACCCCACTGAATAATGCTTGTCTTTCCTGCCTCTCACAGCCGTAGAATGCAGAATTTGTCTTTCTGCCGAGCAAAGGCAGCTGTGCACACCAACAGCTACAGCATGCAGGGCAGGGGAACGTTTCCTCTCAGCAGAGCCTTGACTGGTCAAATGACAAGGTCTTGAGACACTGACTAAACCTGTGAATTAAATGTGAATTTAGCAAAGTTTAGCCTGGGCTCTAGGAAGTGTTTCTTTCCTGAGAGGTTGCTCAGGCACTGGAACAGGCTTAATTGTGGTTTTGTAGTTTTAGATAATTCCAGACAACAAAAATCTAAGGCATAGGTTCTAATCAATCCTAATCAATGGAAGGCATGATTTGTCTACTTAGCCATTGTCATTCAGCACAGTCACAAATATATTCATCATATATATTGTACTTAACAAAACTCATTCATGTATTTTAGTCAATAATACCATATAACAGATAGGTGTGAACGTCACAATATTTATTTCAGGTGATTTATCATCAAAAGAAGTTTGAATCTCATAACTGATTACTGAGACTTGATTCTTGACTCTAAAGCAACACAAAAGCACATGAACATTTGCCTGAAATTTTGATGGGCTGAAGTACATCAATACTGTTAGATTTAAGTATCTTAAAATCAATCGTGGTTAGAATGTCCACACTAATCCATCTCTAATTTGCTTCTAATTATGCCTCATACATGTATCATCATTCAATTTGCACTTTCAGGCTGTAGAAATACTATGGAATTCACATGTCCCCTAATATGCATATTTGTTCTAAAAAGCTCTAATAAATTCTGCTTGAAAATAGTTGTTGGTAGGAGTTGTACACCAAACAAATAGAATGATTTCACAGTGGCCATTCTGAGGTTATGTTCTATGAGAACAAAAATGTTCTGTTTATATATATTAGTGCACAAAACATTTGTAGCAGAGAAACTGTGGAAGTACTGGTTCTTTTTGAGACAAGATAAAAATCAATATTTCATTAAGTGTTTGATTCTGCTTTATATATCTCTATCTACATTTTCATGGAAAATGAAAACAAACAAACATCTCAAAACAAACAAATAAGAAAGAGCCATTGGGGGATATTATTAAATTAAATAATCGACACTTAATCCGGTAATTCTAATTTTCCAGCTATGAAGCACTCCAAACTGAAAAATATTTAGTCTTCAAAAGGAAGGAAGGAAGGAAGGAAGGAAGGAAGGAAGGAAGGAAGGAAGGAAGGAAGGAAGGAAGGAAGGAAGGAAGGAAGGACCCAAATTAATAGATAAATACAGCTAAAAATTAATTCTGTATGTTAAAAAGTTGAATGTTTTAAACCAGCTTGAAAAGGCTGATCAAAAATATCTACAATGAAGAAATGCTTTCTCTTTAGCTACAGCTCAGTGAGGACTGAGAAACTAAGAGCAAGAAACTGCAGATTTATTAGATTTAATATTTTGCTCCTGAATTTCTTGATTAGAAGAAAAAATCACATGCACTGGAGGCCATATTTCTGCATGGGATAAAGCAGAAATTTGGAAATATTTCAGGTACAAGTACACATCAGTGAATTTTAGCTATAATAGGTAAGAAGAGACTATGAATGAATACTGAATGAATTTCGCTCTGCAGAGTACTGAATTTACATGGACTTTATTTCAAAATACACAGTTAAAAAAAAAAATCTTATGATGGTTAAAACTGTATTTAACTTCCTTTTCTCAATTCTTCATTCTCAAGGTCATTTACACTCTCACACATAAACATACATGCACATTTTGTTGCTTAAATCTAATTTACTTTTGTTGATTGTTCAGCAGTGGAAGTCATACACTTCTCCCAGTAGCATCATTACATTGAATTATTAGCACTGTTCACTGTTATGTTTATTGGAAAAAATTACTTTCAACTATTATGTCTCAGCTGGAGCAATCCTATGACATCTTAGGTTATCTTATTCATGCCACATCTTAAAAATAGCTTGAGTGCCAACCTTAATTGGATGAATATTGTAGGATATATTAAGAGAACATAATGAAACACTCTGTTTTCTTTAGACATTTCCCAGTATGGGTTAAATTAAACTCCCTTTTCCATTGTTGTTGTTGTTAATTCCGACCAAATTTTATGAATCAATCTTAAGGAAAACTAAAGAGGAGAGTTTTTGTGTCCTAGAGGCCCAATTCTGCATTTATTATTTGTGACACTTCCATGGTATTCTACCAGAAATTTTAGTTTGTAAGGACAGAGGAATTACACCTTGGCAAAGAAAAGAAAAAGATCAATCAATTTACCTCTCCTGGGGACCAAGTAACAAAGACTGAGAATATATTGATTACTGGAGCACGGAGCAAGGCTAAGCATGGGAATGGGGAAGCCAGACACTGCTGTCACCACCACGGGCTTCCAGGGTGCAGGAGCTGCTCCCTGGCCATGTGTCACCTGCAGGGAGGGCACAGAGCCCTGCACAGCCCTGGGATGCAGGAGCTGCTCCCTGGCTGTGTCACCTGCAGGGAGGGCACAGAGCCCTGCACACCCTTGGGATGCAGGAGCTGCTCCCTGGCCATGTGTCACCTGCAGGGAGGGCACAGAGCCCTGCACAGTTCTGGGATGCAGGAGCTGCTCCCTGGCTGTGTCACCTGCAGGGAGGACAGAGAGCCCTGCACACCCTGGGTGCCATGGCCTGCCCACCGTGGGCTGTGTCAGCGGGCAGGGGCTGTCTGCCCTGCCCTCAGGGGTCAGCCTGGCTTATCCTTGGCTTCCATCAACCCCTGCCTAAAGGACTGAGGGAAATGATTAGGAGGAAAATAGTGCTGTAAAAGAAGTCACAACAGCCCGTACACTCGTGAGTACACTGGGTGGATGTGGGTTTGATTTCTATCCTGTGCATGAAACAAAATTTGCCTGGGTGACCCTTTGCCCATTAGAGGTAATGGCTCCCCTCTTGCCTGCTCCTCTAGCAATGTATTCTCAGTTTGTTGCCTGTCTCGAGAGTAACCATCACAAAAGCCAGACAAAGGCGATCAACAACCCCCAGAACAAAGCAAAGCAAGACAGCTCTCCTTTTCAGCAAAATAAAAACATGGATTGTTTTTCAGCTTACTCTTGGGCCTTTCTTTTTATAAAGTGATCATAAGTTTAAAGACAGAGGAAAATTGCCCACAAATCCAATAAAATTTAGAATACGAAGCTACCAGCAATACCAGGGGATTTCCAACCAATATATTAGCCAACAAATCAATAACAAGAGTAAATCCTTCTGCATTGAGGGCCATCAAATGCTCACTAAAAGGTACTATCACCTATATTAATATAATCCCCCAAGTGTCAAAGTTAATACCAAAGGAAGCTTATGCTTCACAAGTGATAAGCTGAAGGATATTTCTTAATAATGGTTTAAATAAAAGGAAATTGCATGGAGATTTTGCATTAAATGATCCTGAACTGAGTCGGCTCTGCTGAAGTTTCTTCTTTCTGGATATGCCATGTTTGCTTATCCCAGAGAACATCCTGGTTCATCAGCACTGTTATGCTAAGCCTGAAATGAATTCACGATGCTTTTAATCTTAATCTAAAGACCTTCTAAAAGTGGCTTTCTTTCAGTATCAGGAAGTATACAAATACATTTTTTTTCCTGACCTGTGAAGGTCAGGAAACACACTGTAGTGTTTATTTTAAACTTAATTACTACCTGTGTAGCTTTCCAGCTGAGAGTTTAATATTGGTACGTCAACCAAACACCCGCTTTCATTATCATTACTAATATCTCATCTGGACTGTGATTACATAAGTAGATAGTGGGAATCTTAATCTTTTAATCTGGAAGATCCT
Source organism: Hirundo rustica (assembly GCF_015227805.2). Lineage (NCBI taxonomy): Eukaryota > Metazoa > Chordata > Aves > Passeriformes > Hirundinidae > Hirundo > Hirundo rustica. The sequence goes on from NC_053458.1 coordinate 19,922,156, forward strand.
ACTGTGGATATTTTGTGGTTTTGTTTCAGGGGAAGAGGTATTTGTTGATTATTTACATCTGTGCAAAGTCCAACTCCAGAGTCTGGCCAGTCTATCTGTTTCTCCTGGTCAAGTTATCTTCAGGATGTTCCTTTCTCCTAGGCTGTTCTTGTAGGAAAGAGCACATAACAAATAAATGATATAAAAGCAGATAAAGTAACCCTGAATAGTCCCTGCTGACTCAAATCAGTTAGAGGTAGGTAGGTGAATTTGCCTTTACCTTATCTGACTGATATTTTCCAACAGATAAGGACTGCCTTGGAGGCCTTACCTTTTCAGAAGAAGCAGTGTTGCAGTCGAGCCATTTACTGGCTTTCTAGAAGTGCAGTTGCAGAGTTACTACAGGTCCTGGGAAAACATTTCTCTTTGTTTTACTGATCCATACTCAAAGAGATAAAATAAATAATCTCTGTTGCTCAGCAAAATGCACACCAATGCACTTTTGGGTTGGGGTAAGCTCTATAAATTAATGCTAACAAGTGACATTCATCCTGCATATTCTACATCACCTGGTCTGAATTCAGATTCAGGATTTTGCAGACGCATGTGCAAAGCTGGCTATGTGCAAACTGTTTTAACAAGCTAAGTGACAGAAAGCACTGAAACGTGAGACACTGCAGTTTGCCAGGAGAAGCAGCATTCTGTGCCTAACTAGGTGTTATTGTTATGGTGGTTATGAGCAAGATCAGTATTTTGTAATTAACAGAAGGAAATTTCAGATGCCAGACTGATGAATCAGAAGTTCAAAGAGTAGGTGTTTAAAGGATATTTATGATATAAAGCAGTAACAAGCTGCCTTTCACAAAATGGTTCACACCTAAATAATGGCACTCTAAAAATTGGTGCAGGGCAGATGTTTTTTAACTAGGCAATGCATTAACAAATTGAAAGGTGTTTCTCAGATACAGTCAGGAAAAGGGGTATGAGAAAACCTGCTCCTTTGCAGTAAAACCTCTCTAGACAGAAAGAAATGAATTCTCATTGCAGACTACAAAACAAATAAGATGGGATTTTACACTTATATTAGTGAGGACAAGTAGTTTAAAGAGAGAAAATCTGCTATTTAAGGAAGAAGACCAAAAAAAGATCATGCTGATTCTAAACTGAAGGTACTCGTATGTGGATCTCTAGCACCAATGAGGAAGAGAGAAATCAAAGTGGCTAATTAAGAAGTGATGAACACTATGCATCTGATTCCAAATGTCCTGACAGTATACATCCATCAACATGTTTCAGGTGAATACTTACACTGCTCTTCATATTGTCACAAATCTGATGCCCAGGTGATTGATAAAGAGTTAGTAAAGAAATGCATGGAAAAGTTTAATACAGGCTTATTAGCACTTCTGTGTGAAGTACATTGCAGTGTTCATGCTAATTACTTTATATGATTAACCACAGAAATATTTTGAGAGTATTTTATGGCCTGGTTCTGCAAGAGTTATCTATATGCCTCTGTCAAAAAATATGAGCAGTCTTCTTTGCATCATCAGGATTCACATACTTAAAATTAGCCATGTGTGTATTTTTTTTCTTTGTAGGTTAGGGCTTTTGCAGAACTAATGAAACACCAGATGGCTGGATGGCACTGAACTTTAGAAGATGAATAAAGAGTAATTGTGGAAATGATCATCTGCTAAACCACATTACATTCCCTAGGAAGAAAACAGAAGTGAGGGTTTGGGGTTTTTTAAAGGAAAGCAAGCAGCTGACAGCAGAAACATGAGCAATAAACAGCAATGAATGAAATTATGATCCCAGACATACGTGTTGGAGCCCAGGCTGACTACAGTGGGGAGTCACAAATTTGTAACCCTGAGCAATTTTGGATCTTGTATCCAGTAACAGTAGACAGCAGATGCAATACCTCAGAAATCGTACTTGAAAAATGAAACTCATTTGGGTTAGAAATGAACACTGTCCATGGATTTTAAATTGGTTGACAAGCTATAAAAGAAGGGCAATGATAGATGGTGACACATTGAGTTTAGGGAAAAAAAACCCAGGAAGCAATGCTAATGTTTAAGCACAGAACAATTTGAGTGACAGGGAACATCTATGACAATCACGTACTGCTGCTGAACACTGACCAAGGCGGGCACGGTAACTCTTAACTGTGTTGGGAGAGGGACTTCAGGGAGTGGGCTGAGAGAATAATGCAATACAGAAATTAGAAATAATGGGACATTACGAAAGCAGATGAGATGAGAATGAAGGAAAGTGTCCTGACTAGAAACTATTTTTAATTAGGAGTAGTCTCCTGTAAGAAAAGTTGCCTGACCTATGTCTGGGTTTCAAAATGTATGGTTGCCAAGAAACTTTGTGGACCAACTCAGCTTATACATGGGGAAGCTGAGGTAGAGATGCCTCATTTCCTGCTATGGTAGGACAGCACATTTATTGGGTCCTGTTTGCGTGTATAATATTAAATTTATTTCTATTCTAGAATTATTATCCTTCATCTATTTACTTCCATTATGTTATTGCCATGTGAGCAAGTGAAGAAATTTAGCTTTGTGCAGTCCATCACCCACGTACTCCCATGTGGCCATCCACTGTTTTCTGTCTTCTTGTGGAAAATCAAAGGCTGGCTGCTGTGCAAAGGAGCCATCTGTATCCACAAAGAAGCAGGATTAAATTCCATAATGCAGATCAAACAGAGAATGAGGATGCATTGATTAGTCATGTTCACATGTCCTCCACACCCTGTCTCCTATTTGTCATATTATTATTTTTTTGGCTTAAAAGCATGAGTGGTCAAAGAAGAAGCTCTTATTAAACCTTACATAAAACACCGATGTACACTTTTGTGTTGCAAAGAAGTACAGTAAGATAGCCTTGGTTTCTGATGCTCCCATTCAATGAGCTGGCAGGGCCTTCATAAACTAAGGACTTTTCCAAACATGCATGGTCGATATGATTCAAGCCTGCAAATGCTGCCAAGGCTGTGGCGGTTTTGGCTTCTTTTTTCCCTCTTTGCCAAAGTCAGGATGAATAACACAGGAAACGAGGGATCGAGTTTGGACTTGGTTGTTTATTATAGCTTATCTATTTACAGTATTTACAGACTCACGAGCCATGAGCTTAACTAGCAAGCTAGAAAAATGATGTAAAATGGAGCATTTCTAACTCTTTCCAAGGTTAAGTGATAATCCCTCAATAATGAGATGACACCTATATTATTTATGGTTTTGACCCAGTAACGATCACCCAAGGCCTGCAATGCAGACCTTTTTCACTCAATTACAGAAAACCACCCAAACCCATGAAGAAGAAGGAAGAAGAAGGGGAAGGAGGAGGACTTAGGCAACACCCCAAATCCTCCATCATGACTCATGTATTACGATATACCAAAATCTTAAACCTAAATTTCTAGCATTCCAACAAAGGTTACAGGTATCTGGAGATACCAGGAGTCACAACAACTTTTAAAATTAAAAAATCTGGGGTAAAAACAAATCAATAAATTGACTGAAGTTATTCCCAAGAAAGAAGGAAAGGAAGAAAGGAAAAGTACATAGGTGAAGATTTCACACTGTAGATTAGTAAAGTCTACAAAGCAGCCTCTAGCCATCTTCTATCCCCAACTGAACTTCCTCAGTTCTGCTAGCTCATACTGAAACACTATTGATTCCCACATTTTTCTGTTCCACTATAATAAGAAAGGTTCATACAGATTTAAAATAAGAACAATAAGGCCACAGATTACACCTCCCACTCTGATGCTAAATAGATGTTTTCTCTTACCATATTTCAGAAAGTGATTTCAGTGTTCAAGTAATCAAAGAAGTTATAGGAAGAACACAGTGGATATAAAAAAATATTTTAACTGGCCAAAAGTAATTTTTTTTTTAAATTTAGCATAAAAATTGAATATATAAGATTTTTTTCTCATTACATGGCCATGCCCCGAGCATGTATCTTATATTATTACAAACAGGTATTTCAGTTTTAGGAGGGGTGTAATACTGCTGGGAAACTAAATTTTAAGGTTCTGAATCTAAATGCAAACAGACCTAAATAACCTGCATGTCTGAAAACCCAAAAATTTTGCCTGCCTTTGGAAGGCTGAATATTTTGCTGGACAGAAATAACACTGTATTTCCCTTTTTCCATATGTCCCTAAAACTTTCACAGCTGCACTGCTTATAAAGCAGAAAATTTGGGTGATTTGCTCTCAAAATCATTATAAACATCAGCTACTACTAAAAAACCTTTATTCACCAACAGTTTGCAGAAGCAAAGCAAACTTCTGAAGGCTTAATTAGATAAAGATCTTGGATCACCATCTCAGCCCAATCTATCTCCAAGCACTCAGGTTTTTTACTCTATTATTGCTTTGCTACTTGCCTGGGCAGAATGTGTGCCAAGGTCAGAGGATAATTTCCTGCCTTCTTGAGGAAGGTTGCTTGGGAGGGGATGTCCTCCTTCTCCAGGGCCATCAGTGCAGTGATACCTCCTGCAAGTCCAGAGGAGCCAGCCCGGGTTTCAAAACAGCCGCATAAAAATCTCATACCAAGCTCAGATTTTCTCATCTGAGATACACCATGCAACACAGAGAGGCAGTTCTTCAGCTGGCTGAGAGGTGTGCCTGCACTGCACCCCTAACAAATTTTTTCCTTGCAGTTTCATTCATTCTAATGCACCTCTAAAATGTGTTTTTCATTCAGCCTTCCTATAGTTCTATACTTGTTGTTATACTCCCTCCTGCTTTTTAATGGATTTATTTCATTCACTCAAAGGCTGCTGCTATACATGAAGTCAGAAGGAAGTTCTTCGAGAAGCCAACCCCACACAGCTGACTGTGTTTTGTGCCTCAGTTTTTCAAGAAGCCTGTCTATAAACCTTCGTAATTGAAGATAACTTTTCCCAACAGCTCTGTCCTGTAGTGGAAATCAATCACTCGTCCTGTGAGTCTGCTTGGACATCTGGGATGCCAAAGACAGCGCTCTTGACCCATGTTTACAGGGACTGCCCTGAGACCAAGGCAGCAGCCAGCAGCACGCTGGATCCCAGTAATGTGGGACACGCAGTAATGACCTGTCAGGGAAGCAGCCTGTGTACCCCACTGTGAAATGTCCTGGGGGACTCCCTTGATGAATTCAGCATGCCCTCAGGCAAGAATGAAATCACACATCATTTAAATATTGTTTCATACTTTTCTTTTAGGGTGCCTCCTCCCTTTCTTTGGTCTGTTCAAATATATGTCTCGAAAAATTTTCAAAATAAAGAGAAAGCCCTGAAAAGATCATTCCAACCTTCCCACAAAAGTACTGTCTTGGAGAATGCTGATTTTTTTCACACACAAACCCCTTTTATCTCAATAGGGGTTTGAAAAGGCAGACAGAAAGTAGTGGTTTTTTTGTTTTTTGGGGTTTTTTTTCCCTTTTGCTATTATCTGATCATTTTAAACAGGAATTGATTGCTTTGTTCTATCATCTTCAAAATTTGGCGGCTATTTTCAGGGAGTACATGTTGATGGGGAAGCAACTTGCAAACAGTCTTGGAGAAGAAACAAAATTTCATTTCATGTCCTTACTGTAATAAGATGGTGCACAACACAAAAACAGTGAAATTTCCGCTGGAGGTACCAATAAACCCCGAGTCCTTTATTTGCCAACGCCTTTGTCTGCTGGTTTTATTTTTCCTTTCAGCAAAGACAGTAGCTCTGCCATTTTAGTGCTCTTGCACCATTTGTTTTTTCCCTGCAGTACTGTGGTTTGTTCCCAGGTCCAGAGGAGTCACCCAGGTTTTATCTCCCAGGCTGGCTGATCTCTGTGGCTCTGCCCTCCTGCCAGCTCCCACACCCAGTGTGGCACAGCTGCAAAGGGCTGTGGTGTCTGCCCTGCCCCTGCTTCATCCTGGATTCTTGTCTGGGTCTGGGCCATAGGAACGCTGAGGGTTGCTGAGATTATATGATTCGTCCAGATCAACACAAGAAGGGGCAAACCAGATTTCCCTACTTATGATAAAATGTAGTAAATAAGAGTCTGCTCTTAGAAATTGTTTGTGGTTTACAATAGGAAGGGATTTCCATCTCCTGAACATCATTATAATTTCTATAATTGTAAATTACTGTCCAGAAGGAACTTCTTTTCCTTATGGGTTGAGCCCTTGTTAAAAAGAGGACTTAAATGTACTCAAAGAAGCATCATAAATAGCCTAAAAGACACCTCTGCATATGAAAGGCCCATAAATGATTCACAGAGACATGAGTCAGATGGAAAAAAATACATTCCAGGTATCTGTAAAGGCCTGCATGCAGGGCCTAAAATGGTGTTAATTTCCATGCACTATGAAATAGAAGTGTAGGCATGCACTTCATTTTCTCAGCAAGCTCTCACTGATAACAGCAATTCAGAAGCTTCATCTCTTGGAGCTATACATTGTTCCACTCACTTGAGAGCTAAAAACCAGCAGCACAGACAAGAGCTACCTCGACCAGAAAGCTTGCACTCTTTTTTTCCCCTCCATCACTGGAGAGAGTGCATCATTAAAAATCAGAATTGCTAGTCCTTCTACTGAGAGCTGCAACAGAATAGTTACAATATACAAGGGAAACAATACTTAAGGAGAGAAAGTCAAACTACTTTGATCAAAAATTCTGTGCCTCTGTTTCTTGAAATGGGCTTATGGGTCAGGAATATATAGCTAGTCAAAATAAGATTTTTTTTTTTTTTTTGAATAGCACAGAATAAAATCTACATATCTTGCTGAAATATTCAGCTAGTCCTAACTCCTGCTCTACAAGTACATTACTACATTGTCTCATGCTGAATACAAAGACAAACAGCTACAGAGAGATTTTTGCCACACTTCACATACATCAGGCACAGCAGATTTCTTTAGGTAGCAGACATTCTTTCCTGTATCTGAATTGTCTCTGAGGCATATAAATGAAGATGGGATTATGTCTTTGCTGGAGCAGCAGGTGAATGAATCACAAAAAAGCCTCAGTCAGTCTGTAGATGAAACATGATCATTTTCCAGGCTTTGTGTCTAAATAAAGAGCTGCAGAGAAATGGCCTGATTTTAGAAAGTGATGGAGAGAAAGGAACCGGTAGAGAAATGCTTATTAAAAAAAAAAAAAAAAAAGAAAAAAAAAATTAGTCTTAGTCTATTGATTGACTGCCTGATTTAACTTTTGCTAAGTGCTCATCACTGTTCTTGACAATTCACATAAGCAAGCAAAAGTGTGGTTGTGAAGGGGGTAAAGATGACGGTTCTGTTCCATAATGTATTCAGCCAAGGTGCCCTTGTTCATGTATTACACACATGGGCATTTTTAATATGCAGGTTGCAGCTATTTAAAACCTTGCTAATGTTTCATGGAAAAAACTGCATCAGTCGACTGAGATTTCACCTATACAGCATGTCTTTTTTTCCCCCTCACTATTTTATAACCAGAAGCTTTTGCACTAATGCTGAATCTTTCTCACTAAAGAGTTTCTCTGATTTTGCTCTGAGATGCTTGGTTGACGTTACAGCCCTTACTGATATCTCTCAGTGTCTGCTGTGATGACACTAACTGGTTCTTGTTTCCAGAGAGAGCTTCTAGCCTTTCTGAAAGTGGCTACAAAATCCTGCTCTCTCTCAGGTTCTTAAGAACTGTGGGTTTGTCTCATCCTAAACAGGATTAAAACCCTTCAGATTTGTATTACTGTTGCATTCACACAGAGTGTTTCTACAATGAACAGGGAAATCAGAGGCTCACCTGCTCTTCACAGTATTCTTTAATCAGAAATGAATTTTCTTTCTAGCTGTCTTAAGCCACACTGCATTCAACTTTTGAAAACAAGAGTATTCTGATCTGGACTGTTTGATAAACATGTACTAATATTTTATTCAATTTACTGGAACCATTTTCAAGACAACAGATATTTCCTTCTTGATTCTGTTTGGCAAGGTAATTAAAGCATGTTAATATCAAGAATTTCTCAGCTCTTCAAGATTATTAATATTGTATTCCTTTTCAGGGAACTACTCACATGAAGAAATAAAGACAATGGTTAATATTAAAAATATCCCACAGCTGAAGAGTAACAATCACATGTACTGCAATGGTTCTCATCCAGTTGCACAGACAAAATGTACCTCAGTTCTTAACTGAAAGAGCTCTGGTCATCATCATATGAACTGTGGTGATATCAGAATTCCTTTGCCTCTTTGACTACATGTAGGTACTGTAATACCCACAAGAAATAAGATACCAGGAGCTATCTGCAATTTTAGGTCAAATAGTCACTGTTTGTTTGAAGAGCGGTGATCTTCCATTATTCAAAGACTTACTTACCTCTGTTTAGCCCCTGCTTGAGTATCCTAAAAATAAATGCATTCAAACTTTTTCATGACCCTTGCCAGGCTTTTCCTTTTAGAACAGTAACTTGAATCCAGTACAGGTCAGCAGAAAGAAGCTGGAATTATGCTCCTAAATAGACAGTTGTTTGTAGAAGCTGGAAAAAGGAGGTCACAGGGCTTGCTCTGCTTCCCAGGCTACTGCTGCTCTTGCCACAAGTGACCACTACCAATTAACAGGCTTACTGGGCATCTTAGCAGTTAGTGAATTAGAGTCACTGAGTATTGTCATTCCCCTGCCCTAGACAAGAGTTGTTTGTACACCTGTTGCCAAGTAAAAATATAGTGAATGTAGATAATTCTTAAAGAAACCCACTGTTTACATGAAAGTTGTGAATAACTTTACCATCTTAACACACAGAAACAATTATATGTGCCAATATTCCATTAGCATTGCTATTACTGAGATATTAAATATATAAAAGCTAAGGCAGTTCACTGGCCTGCAAGACTTTTTGAAGTGCTATAATAAAATACTTTTCATCAATGTGTTCACATGCATACACGTCAAACACCTCTGTGCACTCCATCCTTATTGCAGTTGCACTGTTGCATTGCACTGCCTTGATTCTACAGCAGTGAAGCCTGTGACATTTTTTGTTCTCTCAGCAGCAGTTAGGAATCATCTTCAGCTGACTTTTCTCTCCAGAATAATAAAATCTGAGGCAGTTATCTATTTTTTTTTTTCCATTATTTGAATCATCTCTGGATAGAGCTCATATGCTGACACAGGTAATACCACACCATAACATGTTTCTGCCCCTCAACTCAGCCAGATGTCCTTGGGTCTAGAAAAACTTGTTAATCAAATGTTTAATCAATAATGCAGTTGAACATAAGAACTGAATTCTATTCTATTTTTATTCAAGGCAAACATAGTAAGTAATGAACTGTATTTTCAGTTCTAATGCTTCTCAATGCTGGTTGAAATTCCATTTTTCTTCCAAATGGTATAGGACTATAAGCAAAGCATATGTTCAGCCTTTTTGTTTCTGTCACAAAAATTACTTCTGTTAATTATCAGTTTCCCTGGCAGGCTCAGCAAAATGTCCAGGAAGATATTTTCAAGAGCCATCAGATTTTCACACTACATGTTTTAGACTATAAACAGCACACACAGCCAGTCCAAAAAATAGGACTTCCCACCCTACTCCTGCAAATGCACATATTGGATTAAATGGCAGGGGGTGCAGCTGAATTAAATTGCAAATATCAGAAATGTACATGGCATGGAGATATGTGATAGTTACAACATGGAATAGAAGGCCAAGATGGGGATCCCATTCCTAATTTCGCCATTTAACTCTCCCATGGATTTGAGGAAATAGCTGATCTGTATGTTATCTGAGTCCTACCGGCTGTAATCCAGGGATAATAGACATATTCACACAAAATACTTTGAAATCTTCCTGATAAAAATACTAAGCAATGTAAATACCTTTAAAAACATTCTGATTTTTTTCTTTTCACATATTTCCTGGGGTTTGGTGCAATTCCTAAAATAGCAGGAAGTCAGAAGATGTAGCACAGCTTTCCAGGACAAGGGAGTTACAAATGCCATACATTTCAGACAGCAGAATGAATACTGGAGCATTTTTTTGTGCAGAACTTTTATTTAGGTTACTAAAATCAGGCACTGTCACAACTGGCGCCAGCTGAAGTTGTGCCACGTGCATTGATAAACTGGGCTGAGGTTTGGTTTAAAAGGCACAGGATGGCCTGGTCCTGTCCAAAGTAGCAGGAAGCGTGGCTGGAGAGAAGCAGCTGATACATGACTTTCAAGAGTTACGATTTTAGCTAAGGGTTAGAAGCAATTTATATTGATCAAGATGTAAGTTAGATTAGTAAATGGTAGGTTAATGATTATTAGATGCCCAAGCTAGAGCTAACTGTTGTATTATGAGCTTGTTTATAGAAAAAGTGGAGTAAGTGAACCGTCATAAGAACAGACTGAAACCACTAAGAACAATGGCCAGCACCTGGACTTGGTATCAATCAATCACGAAGCAGGGGACCTTGGGCAGTGCCAGAGGGTCACAGAGACCTGATGAAGACTCTCCTGACTTCATCCTTGGAGACCACTGACCCAATTCAAGTCCACCGACCCAATTCAAGAGAAGAACTGCGCACTCGTGAAGGACTGAGAGCCTCATTTTAATAGAGAGCGGGGATGGGAGGTGCTGGGGTTATGCATATGTATTGTAGGTAAGATCTTGGAAAATAAATAGAGAGCAAAGAGCCTTGTTCAGGGCGGCCACGCCTTTTGGAGATGACTCCTGTACCACCCGCCGGTGAATAAACATACCACTCTCTAACTTTAATTAGTTAGAGGATCTTTGTCCGTGACTATATCGGTTTTCAATGACTCACAGCCAAGGCACAGCTTGCTCTACAACCACGATTATCACTGCAGCTGTGATATGTTGTGCGCAGAAGTGTTAGTTTGGGGCAGAAATAGTAGAGTCTGTCTTCTAAAATACAGATTGTCCCCATCATGATAGCAGCAGTGAGCCTGTTATTAGCAGGCCATTACTACCAAGTGGGAAACAGACGTTCCATGTCAGCAAAATAATATGCACAAACCTTCTCACATCACAGAAGATTTCCTTCAATCTTCTGAGTTTGCTAAGAAATCAATTCCTACCACCCACTCATCTGTCAAGCCAATGTCTTACACCGACCACAGAACTTTTAGAGAAGCAGCTTCAGCTCTTTGCTGTACTCCATCCTATGAAAAAGCTTCTGAAGAAACAGCTGCTGGAGGTTCCTTTTCAATCTCTTTTATTTTAATGCACCAAAAGTAAGAGACACTATCACCGTGCTGCTGCTTAGTATCACTACTGCTTAGCATGCGGTGTCATGCAGTCTCGAAGCACTCTTCTTATCTGTCTTGCTATACATGTGTTATTTTTTGTCTTCTACCCAGATTGCAAGTTTCCTATGGCATTAACTAAATGGAAAAGTGAGACAATGCCCATGTCTCTGGGGTGCTATAATGTTTGAATAATAATTATGCTAATGGTATCTTTCAAAAAAAAAAAAAAAAAAAAAAAAAAAGGGACTGGCAGGCAGAGACCAACGGAGTCAGAAGAACAAATATTGTAATGATACTTTAAAATGACACTGATGTTCTGCCAAGGCTATGTTAGCAAAATCAAAGGGAAACTTAATGCTACTCTAGTGAGTAAGGCAGAAAGAAGGAAAGGAGAGTTTTACCCTTGACCTGGAAATTGGGAAACATTTTCTCAGCTTGGCCATTACAAGCAGAGTATTGAAAAGTGACAAAGAAAGGCATCATGGCTAATCCACTGGAGTTCACATAGTACATTCCTACTTTATTTTGGTAGAATTGCAAAGAGGAAACCAAACACCAATAGGAAAAAATCCCATTATATTAAAAATGCCATGCATTTTAAAAATTCTTTTGTGACTTATAGCTACTGGATATGGAGTTTTAACTGTTTCTGATATTAGTGATAATTTTGTGGCATGGGATGCATTATTCATTAGTGTATCCTGAATTTTTAGCTACTTCCACTGATGGTACTCCACAAGGAGAGAAGAGCTGATCTGCAATGTTCACTGAAGGAATGTGACTTAAGTTTGCCTTTACCATCCTTTTCATCTGGATTTCTCTGAAATTCAGATATAGATAACAGATTTATAACCTGTTTTTGAAGTATGCAGGAAAGATATATAAAATGAAAACTCTTCAACCCAGTGGGTGATTTAAATTTTGAACTTTTTCTTCCTGGGAGAAATCTAAATGGGAAAATTGTTATTGCAATAAACACTGACACAGGGAAAGGTGAGACCCAGTTCACTGGCATAGCACCACAACCTAAACTCAGCCTTTTAAATCCAGTGGCTGGGGTAACTCTGGGCAGATTGCTGGGATATGTAATGGGTGTTTATATCTATTGCAGCATATTTTGCCACTTTACTTCAACGAACTTTGAGAGAAGAATTGATTTGGTCATTTGGCTAATTGAAATGCTTAAGCAAAAGATTTTGTTTACACTGGAAGCAAGTCTTTCATGAAAAGCTTTGTCCATCTTAAAAGAGAGCTCACAAAGCAAGAGAGACGTGATGGTGGCCACTAGAGAGTAGGAAGATGAATGTAAAGTGAATTGCTGCCTGCGAAGTGCTGCTTTGCCTGTCTCAGGAGAGCAGCTGCCAAGCACACTCGAGAAAGAAATCTGAAATCAGACATCTGTATGTGCATTGCGTCCACCATGTTTGCTCTGAGGAGGGAGAACCATATGAAGCAAGACAGTAAAGGTGAAATCCAGTAAGACATCCTACTTTATTGCCATGGCAACCCCACCCTGATGAAAAGTAGAAAAACAATAAAACATCTTCAGGAAAAAAAAAAAAAAAATCAGTGCTATCTACCAAGGGAATTGATGAAGATGCACTTTAAGGAAGAGCTTGACATTTCCACCATTTGGTGACTCTTTGAAATAAAGGTATGGCTGCAGTTTTTGCAAGCTGCAGAGTTAGAACATATTGTACTTGATAAATTATTTAGTTTGTTTAGCAGCTAAAGTCTGAATTATAAGTGAAAGCTGTAGTTACAGATTAGAATCTTTAATGCTCCTGTAGCCAGACAGAATACCATTATTGTGATTTTCCTTGATGTCTTCTAACATCTGTCATCCTAGACTAGAGTAACAGTAGAATCACCTTTCCTGCATTACACTTTGCAGGATGGGTGCATATGAGTGCGGGTAAGGGTGTGCACGTCATGCAAGCATACATCTGAGTCTGAATGTCTGGGCTTGGAAACAGTTCTATGCATTATGCAGGCTCTCTCTGAATTGGTTGCTGATTTTCAAAGTGAATTGAAGCTGGTCACATAGAGAGCCCATACAGGGGCCGTGGTCAAGAAGCCCAGCAATGAAACATCTGCTTGTAAAGAAAGCAACAACACCTCCTGCATCCCCATACCGACACCGAACCAATATGTGATAACGGAGTGTGCAACACGTGCTGCCACGGGGGCAGAGCTAGGGCAGGTGAAAGGCTCACACTGGGCACTCTGTCTGCACAGCTCTTGTGAGAGCTGGAAGCTGCTCTCACACTCCTGCCGCCTCTCTCCAGAAGGCTCCTGGAATGGCCAAACAGCTTCAGTGGCAGAGACTGCCGCTCCCGGCGCTGAGGTATTCCCGTGCAGCACCGAAGGTGTGAGCTGCACCTCCCCCAGCCTTAGGGAATCTGATCTAGCAGTGGTGTTTACCAAATATAATCCTTTCATTTTCATCTGCTATTTGCAAATATTGTTTCTTGTAACTAATTTGCATGGGCAATGGTTATTCTAATTCTGCACAGTAATGAGAAAAGCAATAAGACTATCTCACTAAAGGGCACTTTTAAAACTAAATATATTGCTCTCTGTTTTAAATAGCTTATATCTGATGGGATTGTTTTTGTTTGTATTAAATGTAGCTAAGCCCTTACAGTGGCATCTTGAGATCCTGCTTCAGGATTCCTGTGTACAAGGTGGTAGGTATATCAAAGAATAGAAAAAGTAGAATTTGCCCTAGAAATATGATAATTGTAAGATGTGAAGGTGAGAACTGATAGCAAATCACTCGATTCCCAGTTCAGGACTTGATGCAATCAACTTCCCTTAAACTAATAATGGAAGGAAACTTTTTCATAACCTTCCATTACAGGATGGAGAGAAAAGGCATTTTGATCCATGTCCATCATTATTCTTGATCATAATTTTACTTCATCCAATGTCTTGAAAAGGCTTATAGAGAACAAAACTGATTACAAGACTGATGGATCTTCCCCGTGAAATACAATAAATTAAGAGTACCTAAAGAATTAACTTGTACAGCAGTTAAAAAAAAGCTTGTTGTCTAATTATCCAGGACCAAACTATCCATATACATAAGGGATAGGGAGACCAGCACTCTTCCTTAGTTCTGTCTGGTCACACTGCTCACACCACATGGACAGCCTTGCTGCTCAGCACCCACCCAAGCAGTGCTGGCCCTTGGAAGAGAGGGGGGAAATCCTCCCCAGAAGCAAGGCCCTTGGCTGCCCCGCCACGTGGACCCCTGAGCTCGCACTGACTGTAGCCAACAGTCCTGGCACGTGTTCTAAAGGAGACTCCAATGACAGTCCTACAGAAAAGCCAATGGAAACCACTTGGCAGACGTGAGAACACATTTTTGGAAGGGTTACTGAAGTTTAATGCCTTTGTAACTGGAGGGATAAAAAGCTCCATCCTGTAGTAAATTCATACCATTTTTTACTCTGAGGGGAGGCTGTGGCCTTTAGTCTCTACTACATTCATCAGGAACCATGTCAGAGTTTAACACAATACCACATTAGTGCATGATGTAAAATGGGGTTATGATGACAAGAACCTATAGTAAATTTGGTGTGCTTATGGCAATAACTCAGCAGCTGGTGTGTGCCACCCTATGCTGTGAAAAGCATATACAGACTTTTCTTTGAAATAGCAGCAATTCAGGAATAGGTTTGTTAAAAAAAGCCCACAGAGGTGACATGCTGTCTAGTTCCAAAGAAAAGAATGTCTGGGCTTTTGCAGAACCACTTCATTCACATGGGAACAAAACTTATACCAGATGGACAAGGCCATGGAGACTTGGATCATTCATGGAAAGACAGCACAAACTGAAGTGGTTTTGGAACAGAATTAACAACAGCTCAAACTTTCTCATTGAGGATGTGTCGGGAGTAGCTTTTTCCTTACAGTGAGTGCAACTTTCCTTCTAATACTGATGGGAGATATAGCTTCCTGAATTTTCCATCAATATTAATGAGAGATGCACGTGCCACTAATGCTAATGAGAAACACACGTGTGTGTAATTCCCATTAACAATCATTAGCTACCCACAGGAGAACCCTCATTAATGCTAATGAGCATTGCACGTACATGTAATTCCCACCAGTCTTAGCCCAAGATCTTTGTGCGTGGCTTGCCCATTAGTGTTAATGAAAGATCCACATGCCCGTGGCTGAAACTGCCATCACTGGCAATGGGATGTATGCAGGAACTGACAAAATAATGTACTTTACCTTGACAACAGGAACTCGCCCTTGGTCTTTGGGTTCTAGTTCATCTTCAGGAAATGCATTGCTTTCTGTTAATAATCCAGAGTGTGTAGCACACTGGGTTCTAAGCACCGTGCTAAATTAAGGCAAAACGCAGAGACTCATTTTGCAGGCAATGTGAAGCCCCTATGTCACAGGCCAGAGAACAGCAATCTTGGTGTTTATGCTGGGGTTAGTATGTGGAATCAGTAAATACATGCCTTGATTCAATGGGGTTTGATCAAAATTGGCTTTCTTACTGAAAATAAATCTCACCCAAGGCTATATTCTGATCAGTACTGATGCAGCTGTGCTCTGTCTTGATCTTGGGTCCTGCCAGCTATGCTTCCATTGGACCTGGGAAGTTTGTGGCAATTTATTGTACAAATTTTCTTTTGTAGTGAGTTGCTTCTAATTAATTAGAGGCTGTGTGTGGAGAGGGGGTCTGAATTGCACCCTTCAGTGAAAGAAGTTAGTGGAATTTACAAAATGAAAATGTCACATACTGGCTGCAGCCTTTGCTATTTCTGGGGTATCATTTGTGCAGATAACAAAATTTTCCACGTATCTTTCACATCAGCAAAAGCTCGTAGATAGACAGCAAGCAGACAAGACTCTAAAGTATTAAAGATCACCCTGCAATATTCTTTTAAAAAAAGTGCTAACAGGGCACACCACACCATAACCTCAGAAAATCCCAGAACTCCTTACCTAAAGCAAGTCCTATTATGTGCTGGTGAACAGCATGGGAGCCACCTTTGCTTTGCAAAGCCCCTGCAGCACCATACACAGGACTTCCTAAGGAAGCACCCAGAGAGGCTTGGTTTGTCAGAACTACACCAGTGTAAAACATCTTCTGTCCTTTTCATCCCCGCATCTGTTTCAGGATTGGTCTTATTTGTTAAGACTGGGGGATAAGTGACTGATCAAAAAGGGAACTTGTCAGCTCAGTAAGACTTACCCATGTAAGGAAAGGGAACCCCCTGCATTGCTACACTGTTTTATGCTCAGAAAATCTAAAACATAACACTACGGTCTTTGTCAGAAAGGATCTGTCTACAAAACATGCTCAATAGCATTGGTTTATCCAGTCTAAGAAATTCCTGCCCCTCAGCCCTTTCTTCCCCTGTTTCACCCCAGGGCTCTAAGAAATACCAGCACTCTTTACGGAACTGTGCAAAGAATTAGATAATTGAAATCAGATGCTTCAGAGAAAGCACACAGTACTGGGCTGCTCTGCTTGTCTTTTTGATTTTCTTGTGGCCAGACCCAATTGTAGGACACAATTTACCAATGGCAGTCATATCAGGATAACTGATGGGACTAAGGAATACTGTGCAAAGACAGGAAGAGGCAATCTGGAGAAAGGTGGTTACCACAAGAGACAAGGTTTGCACCAAATTATTCTCAGGGTGCAGCAGCCAGTCTTCAGGTCAGTCCTCATGACTCCTGGAGTCAGCAGAAGCCCAGCATCCTCACATTTTGGAGGACTAAGGCCACACCTGGATGACAATTAAGAAACAAATTAAAACCTGTGGCTTATTTTTCCTGTTAATCACTTTTTCTAGATGCTGCATCACATTCTTCAAGCTACACCTGCTCTTAATTGCTTCGTTGCTACCAGCCAGGAAACAAGGGCCTTCCAAGTCAGAAGAGCAAATACAAAATGAGAAGAAAACAATCCCAAACCCAAAGAAAATAACCACAAAGCATGCTTCTGGAAGAGCATGCACTTCAATCTGGGAATAAGGAATTAAATTTGGCACTGGGCTTCATGTTAACTAAAAACTAACAGAAGTCTATCAAAAAACTGTGACTTAGGGCTCAATTTTCCTTTCTGAACATGCAACCTTTGTTTACATATTTGCAGCTCTGGGGCTCAGCACTGTAATCAAGTAATTAAAAGCTCCTGCTTTTAATTAAGGGAGTAAAATTTGCATATGCAAACTTCCCTCTTACTGGTGTTAATGCCTCAGCAATGCCAGCAGCTTTGAAGGAGCTAAAACAATAAAAGGTAGAAATAAAAAAGCTCCAACAATTAATCAGTTTTGTTTGACAAAAGTAAGGGAATACAGAGACGATAGTATTAAATGTTGCCAGTCCTAAAACAAGCATGCAGTAGGTGAGCTTCTGGAGCATGTTTTAACCATGGAGGTGTTTTCATGGGTAATACAGAGTCCTCATCCTGTCAAAGGGCCTGAGGTACATAACTCAGGAGCAGGGTTTGCATGTGGTGGGAAAGCCAGGCATAGGTGAACACACTTGTAGTCTTGAGAGACTGTGGTTTACAGAAGTGCTCCTCCCTCACCCAGCCTGCAGAGATGCTTCTGGTTTGAGAAGTAACACCTTGCACTTCAGGCTTTCCCAGGACACTCCAGCTTGCTGCTTCACCTTCCTTTTTGGATCACCATAAACATACAGATCTCCTCTGCAGGGAAACACTGACAAGAATCGATGCAAGACACAGTGTGTGCTATTTCAAAAACACTAAATTCGTGGGCTTGAGAGAATGTCAAGGAGATATTAACAGACGCACCAGAAAAAATGAGATTTTCCAAGCAAGCAGACAGGGTTTACCAGGGAGCTGGAGGAAGTTTTGTTTTTTTCATATGAGTTTAATCATACAATCCTCCAGTGAAATTTGGAGTGTACCATTAAATCCCACTGGCCTGCTGACAAGAGAGAAGGCAAGTCTCATTTTAAGGAGAAAGGCAAAATCTTGGCGTAACATAAAGCATTATTGGAACAATCTTCCTGTCCAGGCTGGTTAGAAAGGAATCAGTCCTTAGATCTTCCTGAAAGGGCACACCATGCATTAATGCACATCTCTGCATTACTGTTGGAATTGCAATCTACTACAAAATGCTGTACAACTTGACAGGGTCCAGAGGAGCCACTATGGTACACTGAGTAAAATGTGCCATTTTATAATTGCTCAAATGCATTTTGACCTGATAGACCAAAAAATACAGAGCTGGTCTATTGAATAAACACTGCAGTATGTTTCAGAGATGTTACAGCTTATTCAGTAAATAATAAAATTTTTTTAAATGGTCCAAGCACATTTTTTCAGAATATGACTGAATTGCTTCAGAGGAAATGATTGTGTTGATTCCTAGGCATGTCCATGAGTGATTTCCTTTCCTTTCTTTTTAGTTTTACCATTTAGCCTGACTGTTATGCATGACACTTGTATAATGATGTCCCTGGCACAAATTATAAGAGACCTGTTATAAATTCACCCTGTGCTAAAGTGGTTTAGCTGCTGTGGGTTTAAAGACCAACCTCAGTAAATACTTTAACGTAATCTGAGAGTAGGGGTAATGAAAGGTGATGCTGAGAGATGGAAAGGTACTTTCTAGCAAACTGGGAAAAGGTAAAGAGGTCTTTCTCTGCCTGCTGCCAACTTTACCTTCTCCTTCATTTTTTGTCCTGTTTTTTGTCAAGATTCTTCTTTCCTAAACTAGCAATGGAAGGAAACCTGTTCATAACATTGCATTTCATGATGGAGAAAAAAGGCATCTTGATCCATGTCCATCATTATTCTTGATCATAATTTTATTTCATCCAATGTCTTGAAAAGGCTTATAGAGTACAAAACTGATTACAAGACTGATTGATCTTCCCTGTGAAATACAATAAATTAAGAGTACATAAAGAATTAACTCCTATAGCAGTTAAAAAAAAAAAAAAAAAAAAAAAAAAAAAAGCTTGTTGTCTAATTATCCAGGACCAAACTATCCATAACTGACATCCTCACAGCCTAGGAACAGCTAAGTTAATAGGGCTGCATTTTGTTGTTACATCTCTAAATCAGATGATACTGCTCTACATTAGACAGCTGTAATTGTAAGTAGAATATTTGAGTCTGGAATACTTCATGGGCTGTCCTGTGAGCTTTTCTGAGCACTTCCTTGAGGAGATACCCCTGACCCTTCCTTGTTACCACTGAGAGCCTCTGCACTGAAGGAACTGAATAGCCCTGTTCACCCAGGAGACAGAAGAGAGCCCCAGTGCCTGTGAGGTGTACACAGCACTGGAGACACTTTTCACAGCCACACTTTCACTCAAAAGTGAAATAGATGGAAAAATAAAGAAGACATTTTTAATAGTATGCTAATCCTAAAACAAACTGCAAAGATAAACAAGCAAGGTAATATTCTGCTTAAAGATCAAAAATACAAAGTACGCGAAGAGTTACATAAGTTTTAGGGTAAGGAGCCCAGAGTTTCAGAAAGGGAAAAGGTAATGCTAAGGCTAAGCCAACGCTTTGTGTTAGTGAAACTGAGGGATAAACTTCTGCAGAAAGAGGCTCACCTCACTTCAGCTGGTCCTGGAACTCCACCAAACAGGCTGCTGCTCATAGAAGAAGAAACTAGTTTAATTCTCTGACAGTATAATTTAGATGCGACTAATTGTGGACATGGTTTCAGCAGCTCAGGTTTCAACAAATACATCCAAAATAGAATAGAAGGTATCACAGCTTATTGACAAATAACAGATTTGTAGTCCATGTTAGAAGTAGAGAACGTAACATCACAGGGTTCTCAGTTTTCACTGTGCCCTTCAGTTAAGAATGGGAAGCAAATCCAAAGTTTTGCAGAGTCCAAAAATTGCTGACAGCATGAAAAGAGAACCATAGTAACACTGAATTTTTATGAAAACTCTGAAGCAGAATTGTTTTAAGTTTACAATGTATCTTTCAAGTAGCTATAAGACACGGCTTCCAGTAGTTACCAGATTCACTGCACAGAATATTTAAAATTATTTTCAATATGAAAATCAACATTCCATGTATCAACTAATAATTTTAAAAACAATGTTTAAATAATTACCAAGACTAGCTACCAGTTTCATTTACTAATTTTTACTTGGAAAAGGTTTATCAGTTTCTTCAGAGTTTTTCCATACAAGAGAAATGGTAAATTCTCTTTGATTCCATAGTAAAATAAAACAGCCCAAGGTGTTTATCAGCAAGGCTGTAAATCATGACAGAGCATTTTTGGCCTTTTTATTTTAATGCCCCATTATGAAGACCATAAAAACTTACAGTGTTTACTAGCATGATTATCTTTCTAACATAGAAATGAGAGAATTTTTGTTTGGGGAATTTTTTGTACCTACAAAGAGGCTATATGATTTTTCAGGTAAGAGAAAATCAGCATTCTTATTGAAAAAATTGTGGACTCCTATTTTGTTATTGTAGGGTTAAGTGAATGGCTTAAGGCTGAGAAAACAAAGCTGTGGCACTTCCACATATGCCAAGCCCATCAAACACAGTGGTTCTCAACACTAAAAACTGAATTAGTTCTTCCACAGACAGCTGTTTAATTTAGCAGAACTCCTGTTTTGTATTTCACAGAGTCACAGACCCAGGATACTTCCCCAAATTCACATTAAAAGGTCCGCTCTGGCACAGGCACACTTGGAGGTGGCAAAGAAGAAGTTCAATGCCAGACATCTTGTGGAACGGATCTCCTCGTGCACTCCAAAGGCTGTGCTTTGTTTGAGGAAACCTGGGAGGAGGGTGCCACACACCCAGGGACTCGTCTGGGAGTGGCCAGGCCCTCTGGGCAGCGTGACAGTGTCTGGTTATGGAGTGCGTGGCACTCACTCGCTTCTCATCAACTACAGAAATGCCAGGCAAGAATTAACGCTGCCAGGGGTCTGCCAGTGGTTTGGTGAGATGCTGGCAGCTGCTCCTACCCGCAGCCAGCAGCACTGCACTCCTGTCTGAGCTACCCAAGGGGCTGGGGGAATACGATACTCTACCTTGATTTGGCAACTTGTGCATTTAACAACCTCAGGATTTCACACCTGTTTGTCACCTGGCTAAAGGGCACTTTATTTTGCAGAAACTAAGTCAGACCTCTTAAGCAGAGCATATGCCAATACTATCTTGATTAACTAGCAGTCAGTACTCTAGACTGTCACCAGTTTCCACGGAGATGGACCCAGTAAAGCAGCTAACCCTATTCAGTATGGCCCAACTGGGCACATAGTAATAATATTCTACATTCATATATGCCATTCATCCTCAAGCACTTCCGAGACTATTGTGCTCTGATACCACTATGGTGACTCTCTCATAACTACTCCCGTCCAGCCACACTGAACCACAGCAGTTTTTCTACCATGGGTTCAGGAAGAATGCCGCAGTGTTTCTGAGATAAACCCATTAAAAAAAAAAAGAAAAAAAAAGAAAAAAAAAAGTTTGTCAAGTTTCTGAATCTTCCTTTGGAAGAATGACTTAGCTTTAGAACTAATCAGAACAAATCCATGTAATAAAATGCAAAGACCTCAATCAATTAAATTTGAGAAAACAGCCAAGACATCACTTCCTATACATAATTCCATGGATACTGCAGATTAAATATTTCAAAATCTCTTATTTGGACTGCTAAGCTCCCTTTGCCAGTGACTGAATGCTGAATTACTATTGGATGCATTTTCCTCCCTTTAGTACCTAATTTCAGTTTTATTTCCTCTTTCTACTGTAGAAAGTATTTCTGACTAACCACCCTCTTCTACAGCCCCTCATTTTTTGTTATAATCCTCCATTTTATAAATGCAGAGAATATCTCATCTTCAGCCACATTTTCTAAATGACAGAGGGAATGAAAATGAGGTATTGAATGCTTAGCGATTACTTTCTCTGCAAGAGCGGTGCAATACTTTATATACATGGCATAGGCAGCATATTGTTTAGTTGTTGTGGATGGAGTGATGCATTCACTCGTAAGGGAGAAGCAACAATATATTTGATTGAGAAAAGACACTGATTTAACAACACTGATTTAACAAGATTTGATGGTGAGGTACACAAGAATTTACTACATAAAGAACAGGATCAGACAAAACTTTCAGGAAGATCATGTTCATCTAGGACCCCCTTACATTCTAAACATCTCAGAGGAGAGTTCAGGCACAGCTGAATCCAGATTTAGTCCCAGACTTGGTCAATGGTTTATGTCCAAAGAATTATACATTCACTGTCCATCCTTTACATCACCCAGCAAAGATTTCAGAATTTCAGTGTGTCTGTTCCCAATTCATTTACCAAGTATCTGACGTGATAAAGAGTTTCTCAAACTTTAACAGCAGAAGCCTTGAGAGGCAAGGTTTCTACCTACTTCAGGGGAGATCCTGGCGTGCAGCCCACTGCCAGGCAGGAGCGCTCAACAGGCTCAGCAGGCTGTCCACTATTTACAGAGTAAAATCATAGAATCAGAATTCCAAGTAGAGATGTTTATTTCTTCCAAATTTGGCTTGAATTGGACGCTGGGCAGCTCTGTGCTTAGATGGGTGTATTGCTCAAATTAGCCCTTGGCTATTGAGCAGTTTGCTGTCTCCCCTGGATCTGCTTTGAGCTGGTTGCAGCCTTCATGACCAGCACATTCTGTTTGACTGCCACTGGTGGTTTCCACTCGAGCAGGGTTATGGAAATGGAGCTCAGGCTGGGAGGGGGAGGCACACCATTACATAAATCAGCTACACCACACGTGCACCCCTTCCCTCGATGAAGTGTCTCCCTCCAAGTTCACTCGGGACTGTACTGACGCTGACTCTGTTGCAGTGCCTGTGGTTAAACTTGCCCAGCTATCTATTGAGAACCACCCTTCCCGTCTGCTCTGTTAAGCAGATATTGCCTTCAGCAAACAGGGAACTTAAACTACTTGTTTAGAAGGTTTGTTTGCTGGATGTATTTCCCCAGAAGAAAGCTAAGGGGTTTTTGTGCCAAGTCTTGCAGACCTACCATCTTCCTTTAGAGGTATCAGCTTTCATTTCTTCAGACCTTCTTTGTAAATGCTATGAAAATACTATTTATAAAGTGCAATATTTTAAAATGCTTTTATGAATAGAAGTTCAGTAAGATTGTTTGTCTTATTGCCACTCTCTTATTCAAAAATGGATTAAGAAGTTTTGCTCAAGCTTGCCAAAATAAAAATTACTTTTGAGAAGGAATAAGTTCAGAAAGCCGTTTTAGCCTGTGTTTAGCTCTGGCATATGGTTACTATTTGTTGCAAGGGGACCTAATTCATTCTCAATGCATCGTTTTTGAATAGAAAGATTTGCTGGAATTGAAGCTGAAGTCCCGAAAACTTTAGTATCAGAGATAAATGTTTTGGAAGGTTAATAGCCTGTGGAAATAGAAGAGCCCCACATTATGTTTACTACTCACTACAGCTGAAAGATGAAATAGAGCCTCTCTTCACCCAGGCGCTGAAATGCAGCCACCTGTGGGGAGTAATGTGCCAGCTCTTTAGTGCGACAGTGCAAAACCATTTAAGTGGGAAGTGGAGCGTTATGCTCAGTCCAAAGGGAGTGTTTGCCATTGCTATGACTGAACAGCATGACACTTTTCTCTGGGTGGAAGGCACTGTTTATGTAATGCCATGTTTCAAAAGAATTTGACTTTAGATACACAGGAAATGGGATCCTGCCATTAGTTAATCGATAACTCACTGCCATGGACCAATCTCCCTACTTAGCACTGGAAGAAACCAGCAGAGGCAAGACCAGGAACAAAGTGAATATTACTTAATGTGAGTGCCCTCTCCAGCAGGGGTACTTGTATTCGTAATTGTTTTTCCACTAAACTTAAGACATATTGAAATGTTTGGTACAGACAAATAGCTTTGAGAATTTTGCTATAGATTAATATCGCTGTTTACTTAATCATAAATTTCCTTTCTTTTCCAGCAGAATTAGTTGTCTCTCCTTAATTTAGGGAATTTCTCTTATAAATTTAAGCTTAACTTTGACTTTTGACTTTCAACCAAGACAATTCTATTCAATATAAAAATCATCTTTATTCTTCCATATTAGAAAGGGAGAAGTCTGAAGAAGTTTTGCAAGTGGCAAAGCCACATAAAAGTAAACTGCAGGATTCTAGTTCTCTGAGATGATTTATTCAAGGAAAGCACACACTGTTTGGGTTTAATGTATTAACTGTGGTGCTTTCTTCCACTCTGCTTTGTTTTCCTCAAACCCAAGGAACTGAATTTCCCCAAATTCAGCACACTGTCCTGTCTGCCCTTCTGTGCTCAACTGTCAGAAGAAAAAGCATAAACATGGTTTAAAAATAGTTAAGATGAAAAATTGTAAGAGTATGTATGAAAAGACTCCTTAAATGTTTAGATACACTTTCACCTGAAGGTGGCAATATTTAATAATGTTCTGAAGAAAGAAGCTTCCCATATAGATACCTTTAATTAAAGATTTTATGGTTTTAAGTAGATATCCTTCTCCCCCATTATTTTTTCACAATGTATTGAGAGAGAAGTATGAGGTATCATATACTTATTTCAGACAATCTTGAACATACATTATGCAAAATTATTTGCAATTAAAATTAAAGCTAACATAGAATATATAAGCCATAATTTTAATAATAAAAAATATAAACCTTATATAATAAGCCAAGCCTTGCCTGCCCTCAATTTAAAAGCAATTTTAAAAGAGATAGGCTATATATTCCTTTTCACAGTATTACTGCCAACACGCTCTTAACTCCAAACCCAAATTGGGGCTGATTCTTTCAAACCAGACCTTGTCTTTATGCTAAGTTATTTCACCTGCACTCAGTACATGCTGTGATTTAGAATGTGATGCATCAACCAGGCAAGAAGAGGCAGGATTCTGGGTATTGTGCTGTGTGATGGCAGGACTGGGGTGCTCTGCAGACCAAGGGCAAAGTGCTGTGTGCACTCAGCATGGGCTAATAATCAGTAAAGAAGCTTGGCGCAAAGCATTTTCTGTAGAACAGAAGAAATAAAGATTTAAAATATAATTCCTTTAGTTTTAAAGATTTTATAGATTTACTTTTTCTAAAAAATAAAAAAAAATCTACAGATATCTGTCTTTGGATTATTAAGAAGATATAATTCTATAAGTTTCTTAATCTTTCTGTCCTAATTCATCTTTCACTGTTTTCCACAGGGCTCAGTGATTTTTTTCCTTTGATTTCTATAAAATTCAGTGTTTTGTGCTATCCCATTGATTACTGTCCTTGTGGCTACATGCAGTAAGATATTATACATGGAATTGAAATGTTTTGCACAGTCCTGGCTGGTAAGGCTACACCTGCAATGCTCTGAGCATTCCCTACTAGGAAATCATGTTAGATTTAAAGAAAAAAGAACACTTAACTAGGGCAGGCAGCAAACAAAAAAAATCCTCAAAGTTCAGAAGACAGCAGCTATTATATGAAGAGTAGTTAGGCAAGAAAGCCAGCTGTTGAATTTGCCCTGTCTAGAGAAAAGATGAAATGATAACGGGCTGTGAGTACTTAAGAAGAATTAATAACAAGAAGGTGGAGGGTGGTGTGGGAGGACGGTTGGCAGCATGGGGAAAGCAGGTAGAAGTATAGTAATAGCTCAGAATCACTGAAGGGGAAAATGCAGATTAAATAGGACTAAATGAGAGAGGAGGGAGGTAATCTGGCAGAGAGGGTCACTGATTTCAAGGCAAATGTTCATCCCTGAGGATCACGTCAAGCTACATTGTTTGCAGAGGCTGAAGCTGGTGACCCCAGAGGTCTTTTCAACTCTAATATTTATGGGCCAGATGAGTCCTGTCTTTGGCAATAACTGGAGGAGGAGTGTTTCACATGGAGAGCCCCGCTTCCTGAGGGGCTGCCCTGTGCAAAGGAGGCTGGCAGCCTGGCTGCGTACACCCTGCTGGTTCCTACACCTCGGGAACAGCCCGGAGCTTTACCCAGGCTTTCCGGCTTGAAAGAGGAAAAGAATCCCTCCTGTTGGCTCTGGAGACAGGCTGATATAAATAAAGCATAAACAAGAACTGCAGAGCAGTTACTTGGAACACCTTTAGTTGGAGTACCATTATTTTGACTAGAAAAAGTGCCATTGATGAATTGATGGCTCTAAAACCAACCAGTTCACATAATTTCTGGCAGAAGGCTGATTTTTCCTTCATATCCACCCCCGAGCAGAAGTGAACAGTAAATTATTATCCTTCCAAACTAGAAACATAGGCCATTTAGGATGGGAGGTGAAGAAAATAAGGCTGCAGTAATTTCCTGCCGGTTCTTCCTGCTCAGCCACTTGCCTAGCAGGTGTAAACTGGCGAATTCCCTGATGCCGCCCCACCTCTGGGAAAGAGATACAAACTACCTCCCTCAGGGTATGAAATGGGTTCCTAGTACATGAGTCCAGAGTCACAATCTTGATTTAAAGATCAGCTGTATTTCCTATTGGGTTTCCAAAGTTTTTTGGGAGAATGTCTCAACTCCTTTTTTTAATGCATCCACTCTGTGACATTCAATGCACTTAGTCATTAAAGTAGGCTCACTACCTTTGGCGTTTCTATTAAAACTGCATGTTCAGGAAAGGAACAGTGTCTGAGTGAATCACTGACAAGAAAGCACAGGTATTGCAGAGGGGAAAAAGGGTGATTATCTCCAGGCATATTCTGCTGGAAATTGAATAGACTCAATGAGGAATTGAAAAAGTTGTAATAAGAACCGCACTACCACAAGGTAACAAGGCAGAAAAGCAAAATTAACACAGTCCTAAGCCTATGCATTCAAACTTCATGGTCACAAAAAAAACAAAACAAAACAAAACAAAACAAAAAACCCCAAACAAAAAAACAAACAAAAAAAAAAAAAAAAAAAAAAAAAACAAAAACAAAAAAAAAAACCAAAAAAAAAACCCCCCCAAAAAAAACCCATAACACAAATGACAGAAAGACTTCCTGTATACTCTGACACCAGATCATTCACTAAGCAAACATGATTGTGCTATGTTCCTGAGAAACAAGGTGTGCAGATTAGTCATTTGCCAAAGCCATAGCTAAAAAAGATTTTCAGCCTGCAGCTCTAGGGACAAATTAAGTGCACTCATGAACAGGATGGTCTCAGTATAATAATCTCAGAACAACACAAGTGAAAATGAATTGAAATAAAAATGTAAGAGTGAAAATAACCTATAATAGATGGAAAAAAGATAAACCATTGTGCCATCCAGAAAGTTTTGCTACAGAGAAGTTTTTATCAAAGTTTTTGATCCTTCTTAGATCTGTTGGGATTTCAGTCTGCAGAATAAAGCAGCCACGTCCAAGCCCCAGAGTCACGGCACTCATGCTTGGCACAGGGAAGAGCAGAGGCAAAGGCAGAGCTGGCTCCCTAATCCCAGAGCTGGCACTTGAAGAGATCAGTCCCAGGCACAACACTGTGCAGGCACAGGTTCTGTATGTCAGCACCAGCGCCCACCCTCAGGGAATGGCGGAGCACCATCTCCAGCAGGTCTGGCCTTTCCAAGGCTCCCAAGGAAAGCACTCTCTGCTGCTCTAGGGGGGGATCTGCGGGGGGATGCCAGGGTGCAGAGTGGTGCAGGCTCCCCTGACCCGTGGCCTGGGGCAGTTTGCTCTCCAGATGATGGAAAATGAAATATTGAGGGGCTTTGTGCTCTGCACAGCCCCTCCCACTTACCAGGGCTGGCTTTGCAGGATTAACAGATCCAAACCCCCAGGGCCTTGGCAAGAACACTTCATTATGGCAAAGCACCGCTAAAGCTGTGACACATTTTGCAAAGAATAGCTTAATAATAAATTTTAATAGAGTCACATGCTCTACTTATTTGTGCTTTAATTATTATGCCTCTCCTCTCTTACTCTGCTGAGTTGTGCCTATTTTATTTTCAATAAGGACGCTTGATGAAGATGAATTAAAACCTGTAATACCTAATTTAGCACGGAATAAAATATTTAGTGTGTTAGTTCATATTCTGATGTGCTAGGCAAAATTTTCTCACACTTAACAAAATTTAGGGTCAGTCAAACAGCAAGAATCTGTCAGGACCAGCTCTGACTATAATGATCTGTGGTTTTGCCAGGATCTCTTTCACTAAGGCGAATCTCTGTAAATCTTTTTTCCTGGTGAAATCACATTGCAATGTACCTTTGGAACAGTAGATTCATCTAGTTAATGAGACGCATTTCCAATGCACATGTAGGATGGAGGTGGAAGGGTGCTGGTTTTTTTTTGTTTCATTTTACTTTTCTAAAAAGCCTACACAGAAAAAGTTCTTTTCCTTTTGGATTCTCTTGCACTTAGTTCAGGGCCCTGGAAATGGTTTTATCTTTTATTAACCAGTGGGTCATCTCTATTATCTCAGATGGAACATACTGTCCTATTTACAGCACTGCCTCTGAATATGTTTTCTGTGTTTCCATATTTTTCCTTTTCTAAAAGAACCTACTGTAGAAAAAGAGAATAAATAAATTTCAGGTTGAAGAATCCTTTACTAAAAGGAAGAAATACTACAGCAGAAGAAGCAGGTCATTCCATAAGATTCAGTTGCTAAATTTCAATGTATGTTGCAGCAGGGTGGCATGAGTCTAATTGGATTTGAAAATTGTGTAATAAAAGCCATATTTGCCAGGGCAGCTACAGGAAAACATTATCCCTATTGGGTCTTAGATTTAAGGGACAGTAGAATGAAAGAATGAATACCAAGCATCCTACAAAATACCCTTCCACATGACTGTGGAATGCTGTGCAACTTTAAATCACACTTTCGAAAAACAGGATTTATATTAGGTTTATGTTGTCTCCTACCAACAACCTCATATTCATAGAATACTCGGGGGGAAGCTTTAAGGGAGATTAGCAAAATAATCCTTTCATGTAGGGAGTTGCATTTCTTCAGTTGGCCATTGCAAGCAATGAAAACTCAGGCAAAACTGCCAGTAAAAGAAGATATCCACAGAAGACCTAATCTGAGTGTTTTCTGGTGTCACCCTAAATGATCTGTTAATGGACATCAATCACACACATCCCTCTCTCAGAGAAAATGTATGATTTATATTATAACAGCATCTGTTAATGAGGTGTCACCGACACAGACAATATTGTATTGATGTAACCTGCTATTTAATTTCTTTCTGGGCTGGACAAAAATGATATGAAGTTTAGCATTTAGATTTTTTCATTTATTTCCTGTTTAATACATTTAGAAGCATGCAAAGGAATTACACGTGCACAGTCTAAATCTTGTGAGGGACATAAAGGTTTTCTCACAGCACTTATTAAAGCTGAGTTTTTTCTTAACCCCACCTGCAATGACAGATCAAGGAGAATTTTGTCCTTAGAAAAGAATGCCTCCAGAAACATAGTTTTCTTTAAAGGAGAATGTATGGAAAAGAGTTGAGGAGTATCTATAGGCAAATGTGACAACAGCAGCATTTGAACCTGGCAACAGTGTTGAATCAAAATATACATCATCTTTAAAAGATATCTTGCACAAGCAGTTCTACATGAAAATTGCCAGCTTGAGTTTGGTGGTGTGGTTTTTTTTTGTTTTTGTTTTTGTTTTTGTTTTGTTTTTTGTTTGTTTTTTTCATTTTGTTTGGGGGGGTTTTTGTTGTGGTTTTTTTTTGTTTTGTTTTGTTTTGGTTTTGGTTTTTGTCTTCTTTATTTTTCCATATTCTTGACATAATAAACCAAGGCTAACTCCATTTTCCTATCTGACAGTTAACTGTTTTATTTCTGTTTCAGCACGCTCCCTTAGATACAAAGACTAATGAATAACGTAGCTGATCTCTTGAGGTAGCCATAGGCGATATTGCTATTACCCATTCATATTTTATAGCAGCCTTGCTATGAAATCAGCCACAGAGAAAAGGAGGCAGAACATTGCCCTGCCCAGGATGTGACACAGCATCACTCAGGCCTCATGTGATACAAAGCAGTGGGGTTTCACCCAATGAAAATGAGGGAATTTAATTTGCTTCCTACTCAGGAGATCTTTAATCCTAGGCTGAAGGGCTGCACCACAGAATTTCCACTGCAGAGGAGAGAGATTTTTTCCCAGTTAAATGTGAATCCTAAGATGCTCGTAATGAGACCTTTTCCAAGTAAGAAGTGATCATTTATGGGGAATTTGGGCATCACCTCAGCAAAAGTCCATTTCACCATATAAAATGCAACAGTGGGAAAGCAGGCCATTTTCCTCTCTTTTTAAGCAGCCAGAATAAAAAAGGAGAAAAAAGAACAGCCATAGCAGACCAGGGACATGACTATGATCTAATTCTACTTTCATCCTGAGGTAAGTTACTTGACGGCAATGTACTTTCATGCAGGTCAATATTAGGATGGAAATGGATTTACATCAGTACATGCTTTCGGAGTTAGTGTGAGAAACAGCCCCCAGATTCCAGAGCAGTTCAAGCTGTACTTTGTCAGAGGCTGGAGAGGAGGCAGGTCCCATTTCCATGTACACATCCCCGTGTAACACAAGCCAGTGAATTTACCACCTTTTTTTGGGAAGAGTTGTACTCATTGAGAAAAGACTCTGAGATTGATGGTTGTATCCACTGTTGTTCCATCCGTCCGTCCGTCCGTCCATCCATCCATCCATCCATCCATCCATCCATCCATCCATCCTCACCAATCAATCTCCACCATTACCACAACATTAACCTTGAGTTTTTTCAGGGGTTGCTGGTTTCTTCAGCCAAAGCCAGAAATGAAGGCACTGGGCATTAGTGCAGCTTGAACCACCCCCCAGTGCCCTCTCTGCCAGCCATGAAATCCCCTCTGCCATCCCTGCAGACGTATCAGCTCGTGGATAGTCCAGTGTCTCAAAGGCTTGTCTTTGCTACTGAGGAAAATCTACAATTCTCCCATCCTCCAACACTCTGCACATTCTAGGCATGGGAAATACTACCAGGATCTCTGTTTGCTGCCTAGATCCCACCTTTTACTGTCAGTGAACTTTGAAACTGCACCTCAGAAGATTAATTACTAACCAATATGACAGCTCTCACTCAGATGTCAGTAATGATGCCTTTTCAGTTAAATAAAAGCTGTATTCCACAGAGACTTTTCAGATACTGATACATTTAAAAAGCAAAACAGTTCAAGGCAAGAGAGCCAGTTTTCTAGCTGACTAACCCCAAGTAATAAAAAATCAAAATCGTATAAACTGTACTTAGCTTACTTTTTTCATCACTTAAACTCTCTTAATAAATGCATATGTGAAGAGATACCTCCTGTAGTAGCTGCTGTAGGTGAGTGCATGGAAAGCATTAAAAAAAAAAGTCCTCATGTACTGCTGGATATTGCTCTTAACCTGGCTATGCATTAAACATCTAATAGAGATAAGGTGAAATGGATGTGAATGACAGAAAAAATTATTCTCTTGTAAAAATGACTGGTGGCACAAAAAAGGTTTGTTATTTTTGTTTTTGGGGGTTTTGTTTGTTTGTTTGTTTGTTTTTGTTTTGGTTTGTTTGTTTTGTTTTGTTTTTTTTAATGATTAGAAGGGGTCCTCAGTTCATACTCCCAAAAATAGCCAGTGTCACTCTAACTGGTAATTTGAGCTTATCAATAATTAAGCTAATTATCTCCAACCTGCAGTAAACTGAAAAATCTTAGTTTCTTTTTTTTTTTTCCTTTAGAGCATACATTCTTTATTTGTGTTGTGTCAATTTAGAAAATGGTTCAACCCCTTCTTCTCATAAGGGTGAAAGAAGAAGGTATTTTTTCATTTTACATGTGTGTAAAATAACTTTTTTTCCCTGATCTTTATCGTGATTTTTGTAAAGTTCTGGAAAACAATTTTGCACCTGTCCTGGAAAAATCAACTGTATAATTAAAATACTGTTGCACATAGAATTAAAGAAATAAGGAGATGCAAGATGAGCAACAAGCACCAGTTGACAGATAAGGGAAATGAGGAATGGTCGTTTTGAGACCCAGACCTCTCTGAGTTATTAATACATTTAACTCCCTAAATAAAAATCTAGGGCTGGGTTCAGGCTGACACAGGATCACTGGTGATGGCACCAGAAACTGCAGTCAAATCTAGAAAGCTCCATCCAATTAGCAGTTCACTGGCAAGATATTCTTACACCTTTCATTTTCAATGCTGATGGAATTTTTATAGATAATTTTCATGAAGATGTAAACTAGCTTTTTAAAACTACACATAGCTGAATAAAACTTACATATGCAAATTTTAAAATTTCAGAATAACTACTACAATAGAAAGCAGGAAAGGGTCCATAATTCATAGGAAAATAAAAAAAAAATCCAAAAGCATGGGAATGTTATGCTGATCTTCCTCATAGATGATGAGACAGTATTTTGAACTCGCATACCAAGTGTGATTTTTCAATTAACTGCAAATAAAAAGTTTTATAGGAACTTTTATATAAAATTATTTGGAGAAAAGTCAGATCTTATACGCATATTATTTCAATAATGCCCACCTGATGCATTTTTACAACTCCTTGTAATGGATATATTCTGTACCAAACCCTTTCTAGTTTTTGAAACTTTTTAAAATTAAGCAAAGCATTCTAATTTGCACAATTCATACTTAGCTATATTACTTCTTTCTGCTATCTTTTTACATTAGATGATAACATGAGCTATTGTTCTCTTGTTTAAGCTTTCTACTGATTTAGCACTTCTACAGCCCTTCAAACCACAGATTTTGGAATCAGTTTGAAGATAAGATGAGCCTCAGGCCAAGCTGAATTTGCCCAGCATTGCTTGTCCATTGCTTTCATCAGACATTTAATTAGCATTATAGAAAGAAAGAAAGAATACTATTTTAAGGAAATCACAAGGATATTTGATGATTTATCTGACAAAATATATTTGACATTATGTTCAAAGGAAAAGGCGATGGAACGTCATTGTACAAATTGCCATTATTCTTCCTCTGTTGGAGCCGGTACTGAAAAAATCTCAGAACTAGGTCTTGCATCAAAAATAAGGAAGAAGTGAATCACAAAAGTCAAACGCATCTGAAGCTCGTGATTAGAATTGGGAACTTTCACAGTTTCGGCACCCAGGCATTTGGACACCATCACCCTGAACAGTCACAGTTTAGGGAGAAGGAAAGGGGGTCCCCTGGGTTTGGTGGGCCCATGAGTCAGGACTCAAGCACAGACAGGGCAGTGACCGAGCTGATGGTGTGAACGGAGTCCCTGGGTTGTACTTAACATTTATTGTCTGAGGTGCTGTGTCCCCATGGAACTTGGCAGCATTTCTGCACTTGCTCAGCACACACATAAGGAATTCAGGAGGCAGTTCAGAATTGACACAAATACAGATTATGATGCAATTACTCATAGTTAAAGTGATATTCCAAAGTTGTGATTTTGCCAAGATGACATAACGCCTCCTGTTATTGTTGCTTATGTGTTACCATCACTGGGACTGTTTAGGATGCTGCACCATCCCAATCTCACCAGCACTGGGTTAGAAATTGCACAACTTCTCAAACACAACAAAGGCTCATCAGCTGCTCCTTGGCCAAACTGAGTGATGCATGTGGTGTGTACTTCACTAGCTGCCATTCTGTGGTGCAAGCCAAGCAGTATTGTTAACGTGGAAGAGGCAGAATAAAATATAGAAAAACTCCATAATTTACCAGAAGGTAATAAATAAACATCAATGCATTTAATTAAATTATCTGAATGAGAAATCAGCTCCTAGATATAAAAGGCTTGCATTCAGCCAATATGTATTCCCATTCTTCTGTCCTGTTCCATTTTCTCTGACATCCTCATGTCTTCTTTCACTAATCTCCTCTGTCATCTTGGCCAAGATCAGGTTCAAAATCTTTTCCTTGCCATTAGTAATGATCCTCTGCATACCCTGGGAAATCATCTTCTTTTTATATAAAAAATACTTCACCAGAGCCTTTGCTGTCAGTAAGGTTGAAGGGACATCTCTACCACCTAATAAATACAGAATAGATTTATCAAGGAGATTCAGAAAAGTGAGAAAAAAAAAAAAGGCAGATGAAAATGTAGTACAGCATTAAAAAAGAGCTTTGAGACTCAGAAGATTAAAGGATTTCTTCTCTCTTGGAACATTGTGAGATGAAGGGTCCAGGTAACCTAGGCACCTATGTAACCTGGCATATTTAACTTTCCCGATACAAATTTATTTTTCTAGCATTTCTGCGAGATAGAGTAGTTAACTGAACCAGTCATGATGGCATTCAAATGATGAGCCCTCTATCAGTGAGGCTGGAATAAATTCCAAGATGAGAATAGTCCACTACATTTTAATGAAATGTTATTTTAATGTAATCTGGTTCACAAGATTACATTAGAAAAATCTGGTAATTTTTACAATTTATCCAGGAGTTCTAGCACTTATGAGTTTTCTTTTTTGCCTACAAAATGTTATGTAGAGTATAAATATTCTCCCCTAGGAAAGAAACTACTGTCCAACACTTTTGGATCAGTCGTGATAACCTATATTAAAGTGCTACAAATTTCCTTCTACACCAGATATTAGAATCAATGACACAAATTAATATAACATAATATAATTACTGTAATATCATATGTCTGCTCAGGAGTTTTATTTTTCACTTGCCCAACTAAGTTTCTTTTGATACACTAAGACTCTTGTATATTATGATTAAGGAAATCTGGTAAAACCCTTATTGCACCACTGTATTATGTATTTTGACATCTTCTTTTCATGCAGTATTAATATAGTTCTTCATGCCATCCCGTTTTCTTGTTCCTACTTTCAGTAACACAAAATATCTAAAATTTTAGCTGAACACCTCATTGAACGAACTAACGAGTTAATGGGTCCAACTTTGTAGTGTCACAACCAGACAGAGAGGAGACCACTTCAGGTGGGCTTTGATAAGGAAGTATTCTGACAAAATAATGGTTTTTACCAATTTACTGCATGCCTTTCAATGAAAATGTCTATCTGCACCTCCAGAAACTGCTTTTATCAGCACATTTCACATCTGCTCTGCACACTGGCAGCACAGCCGTATCGGTGGGAGCTCGTAGCAGAGACATCCTGTCCTTCCCAGCCATGGAGTTCAGGGGCAGGCTGCAGTGCCTGTGTTATCTGGCCCTCCCAGAACACTGACTGAAGTTTCTCCAAAGTCAGGGACTACAGAAAGGTTAACAAGGAAACTTGGTGTGAAATAACCCACTTCAAAGTGAAATTTTGCATTCTGGAGTTTTCAGAGGCTGTTAACAACCACCAAACAGACCAAAGGCATGAAGGCACTGCCCACAGGTGCAGCAAGCATCATCCAGGGGGTGCTGAGCACCTCCAGCCGCAGAAGAAAGGGAGATCCTGAAAGAGTAAGCAAAGGACATTGCTAGACTTGGGCTTTAAAAATTGATTCCCAGCATTGGCTTGTCAAAGCAGATGATCTAGTTGTTTTTATTTAGCAAGGAAGCAGTTGTACAGGAGGTTTGAGGGTCAGGGAGATAACTTGCTTCTGTAAATTATATAAGGATGGGATGTGGCCCTGAGAGCATCTGTAATTCAATTTCCAAATAGTTTCACTAACAAGTATTGCAACATCTTCTCCACCTTTCTGCTTTTCAAGGACTAGTAAAGCTTAAACGTTTACTCTGAACTTCCAGGTCATGTAATTCAATTCTCATAAAGAAACATGCAGAGCACCTGGGCTTCATAAAGATGCTGATCACTAAAACAGACTTGTGTGTAAGTCTTGTAAATGCTTCTGTTTGGGTTCTTTTCCCCCCATCACATTAAAATAGGGTTCTGTTATGATAATGAGACTTATGAGGAATTGTTCCCATCATAAATTTGGATGGAAAAGCTGGGAAGTCTATTTAACCCAAGTCACCATCATGCAAATCTATATAAAGCAATAGACAAAATTAATTTTCTTGTGAAATGAAAGAGGAGTAAGACTCGTTTTACTTTGCTCTGTCTTACACATTAAGGTAGCAGGCATTTTAGAGAGAGCACATTACCTATTCTACATTACTATGAGAAATGAAAAAATTGAACACAGGCAATTGAGTATGGGCATATGCATCTGTTTTCCAGCAGTTAGTGTTAAAAAGGCTAAGCTATGTAGCTGGAAATTATCTTTTTTTTTTTTTTTAGTTGTGAAGATTCAGTGAGTTCACTGAAGTTCCTTTCATCCATACTGTGTTAAAGAAGACTCAGATCAATCAAAAATTAAAATCCTATTAGTGGACTTGGACAAAACTGATCCTTATGCAAGCCGACTTTAATTGTAAAGTTTCCCCTGATTTAAATTCCACTTAATTTGACTGAAGACAAAATCATAATCCTGCCTTCGTACCTCCTATCTCCTCAAGTGCACTGGGAAAGCAACTAAAAGATGTGTTTAATAGGCTGAGCTATGTATTCTGCAGGTCAATAATCTTCAAGGATCAAAAGCAAAGAAAATGCTGAATTATACCCTGCCAATGACACTGTCTTTCTTGCAACTGCCAAAATACCTGCAGAGGGTTATCTCAGCTCATCTCAGTTACAAGGGCAGAGCATGACAAGAGGGACAGATTTGAAAGATCCAAAGAAGAGACTGAAACCCAGAACCTGCATGGAATACAGAAACAGTACCTAAAATCTATCTAACACATGATAATATGCTCTGTGCCTGCAGTGCTGCTGGACTGAAAATGGAAAATAAACCTTACAAGATGCTCAGTGTAATTTAAGCTGGGAACAAAAAGCCATGGATCACCATTCTGAGGGACCTGGACAGAAAAGGGCACAAATCCTTTGGCACCTGCAGATGGAAAATTTGCTTTTGGCATCTTTATGACACCATCCAGAAGCAGATGAATATCCAAAAAGACACTTTTGCTATGAGCTTTATTAAGAAAATGATATGGTGTTTGTTCAGATAGTTATTCTACTAAAAGGAATTATTCTTATTTGCCCCAGTTGTTTCACTTCCCAGCTAACACATCTGAGTTCTTACCAGCAATGCAAAAAAATTCAGAATTTTACCACCAGGGCCGCATTGGGTTTCACTAAGAATTTAAATAATAAAAATCTTTAACATCCTCAAAGTATAATTTTTCATTAGTCTCAGGAAATACTGGTACCAAAGGTCTGTCCCAGAGATTTTGAAACAACTAATGAAACCTTTGCTTTGTAAGTTCTTTCCAAGAAGTTGCAGAAAGTCAAGTAGTCAGGACTGTGGAGGACATCACAGTGCTCTGAAAGTCCCCCAGGAATAAAATCCTTTTCTTTCAATCTTTGCAATGTAGGGACTTTTGGATGTGAAAAGACACATTTTCTAATTTTGACATTTCCTTAAATCAGCTCTTCAGCCACTGTTGCCCTTTCTAGGGCTTAAAAGCCTTCACTATGTTTCTCCCAACAGCTAATTTCAGCTAATTGAATATCTTTCATTTTATTCAGAGGGACAGCTCATATATGTCTGTGAAAAAATAATGTGTTAAAATACAATATTTGTATCAAGTGGTCTATAAACTAAAATCTGACTCTTTCCCAGTCATGAGGGTATCCAGTGTTTCCATTTATCTGATGGAAGGAAACTCCATCTGGTGCCTGAATCACACACTCCCTGCAGTCCGTGGAACCTTTGTTCAGGAGCAGTTCTCCCACAAACATTGTTCCTGAGTTTGGGACACAGTGGGTGCCCTCAAAGGGCTGCCTCTGTGTAACAAGAAGGTGACCTAATACGTTCATCTGGATTCTAGACTTCAGGAATAAATTTTTTAATGAATATAAAAATCGAACTTTACTTATCAGGTTTGTAGAAAATAAAAAATGTGTTTAAACTAAACAAGAAAGAAGCTTGTACTTTTTTTTTTTTTTTTTTTTTTTTTAATGTTTGAGACTGAGCAGTTTCAGACTAGGAAGAGAAAT
Organism: Hirundo rustica; assembly: GCF_015227805.2. NCBI lineage: Eukaryota > Metazoa > Chordata > Aves > Passeriformes > Hirundinidae > Hirundo > Hirundo rustica. Next base: position 19,960,279 of record NC_053458.1, read on the forward strand.
CCTTCCAGGCAATAACATCCTGATCTAAAGCTGAGGTCTGTGACAATGCACGAGGCAAAGCACTGATAACCCTCTCTGGTAAACAGACAGCTAACCCTGACCCAGCACCTTTATTAAGAAATTCACCCACACACTGAGCAAGTCATTGATTTCCAGAGCTTAGTTCACATCTATTTACTGTAATATTTTTCAATATAGAGTATAATACACTTAGAAAGCACTGAGATCTGGACAAACAGCATTTATTCCTTTACCAGGAGGAATAAAACATTCTATATTGAAGCAGGCATGCAAGTTCCTTTGATAAAAGGTGTTTTTTTGCCAAAATCTGTCATTGCAGTTATTAAAAAAATATTGATAAACATTGTTCAAATTGACTAAATACCCACTGAAAAATGTAGGCAATTTAAATCATAATATTTGTGTGGAGAAATTTCCCTTTGGTGGGATAACCTGGTGGGTAAGATGGCTGTGCAGTACAGGATTGCCAGTGGACAGGGTTCTCAGAAACCCTCCCTCCCTCTTGTGTAAAAATCTTTAAAATCTATTCACTTTGAGTAAAAGAGAGAGGAGATTACATGACTGAGCATGTTAGCAAGAAAATCCTGAGTGGTACGAAACCTTTAAAGAGACCCCTGTAATTCTATTAAGAAAATTTCACTTTCTGTTTCATACAAAGAGAATACCCCTTATTCTGTACCCTTTCCCTCACCCTTTCAAAGTGATCTTAACTGGTACAACAATTCTAACATCCTGCATTCACCACCAGCAACACTACAAAGTACTTAAAAAAAAAAAAAAATAGAAAGAAGAAAAAAAATAGTCCTTGTGAACTTGGTTGGCTCAATTATGGTGTTACTGTGGTCAATCTTTCCAGCCACCTGATTTATGAAGGTCATAAGTTACTCAAAGATATAAATCACCACCACATTTCCTAAATATTTTCTGAATGTTATCTCTCTGTTTTACACTAACACATAAATATCTCCATATTCATAATTCATAGAGGTTACTGTTACTATTTTCAGTGCCTATTTTCAAGTGGGCTTGAAGTATTCAACACAATGTCTTTTGTTTGCTGTGAGTATAAGTGTATCTGCTGAGGTAAGGGATGACAATACTATTATAAATAGTATTATAAAACTCTATTGGGCTAGTTTTTAAAATTGGAAATTTAAAAAATAGATGCCGTCCCAAAATGCAAAGTTTTGGTGCAGCAGGAGTTATTCCTCTCCAAATGGAGGGTACTTATGAACAAAAAGAGCTTTTCTTCATGTGACATTCAGGTTATTCGAGAGGTCTATATTTGTTCTGTGATTGGTACATAATAACAGAGCGGGGAAAAACAGAGAACAAACAGAAGTGGCTGTGTTTTCAGAAGTCATGAAACGTTAATGAAAACATCCCAGAATTGCCCATACACATCCTGGTCCCTCCCTAACAATGGGGGGAGCAAGAGGTCTGGAGTTTAATTTTCTTTTAGGGCAGCACAGTAATACACCTTCATTCATTCAGTACTGTCTTGATCCTGACTCACATGTCCCTGTAAGGCCACAGGGGAAATGATGGGAGGCTGGAAGGGTTATTTCTCTCCTCCTGCTGCAAACAGCCAGTGGCAGAACTGTCTAAGGCAGCAGAAATGCCAGACGCTGAAATAATGCCGGAATGTTGCACAAGCTAAGTGAAATGACAAAAGACAAGGCACACCCCCCACACCCCCCCAGCCCGCTCTGTTTTAGCCAGAGTCATCTCAAGGGCTTCGTGAAACAAGAGAAGACACAACATTTTCAGATGGAAATGTGATTTTCAAGTTGACAGTACAGCTTTAATTAAATGGGAGTCCAAGGAAAGAACATAACGCTGGGAAATAAATAGGCTATAAAAGAAGAAAACCTCTAGTGTGGATAGCCAAGGAAATTAAGGGAGAGAACAGGAAAGAGCAAAGGCCATGTGAGACATCTATTACAAAACATCAAGGTTAATGCTACAAGTGGAGGCACAGCCAGCCAAAGTGATAGAGATTACGGAAATGATCAAGGAAGCAAAGATCAAACATGAAAGGAAATTGGAAGATTCTTACACAGTGCATTTTGTCTGCACTGACCTGAAAATGGGAATTTTTGTGTTTTAAAATGTTGTAGCTGAAAAAAAATGGCACTGAAATGTATTGCAGCTTTTTAGACACTGAATTGACTTAAAATGCAAGCAGCTATAGAAAGCAATTATTTTAATATTCTACATAAAATTACAGACTCTCTGTCACTTCCTTAAAAATTGTGTCCTAGATTAACATGAAAGAAGGCACTTTGAAGTATCAAACAGGGAACTTATGATTCTCTAAGTGTAGCTCCATATCTGAACACTTCTGCCATTTTCTATTTTTCTCCAAAGACAAGAAATTAAAAAAAAATTAAATAAATAAATAATAATAATAAAAAAAGTATTTTGGAAAAACAGAGCCAGACACCATGGTGCAACTAGAGCATGAGCTTCTGCAGCTTCCAGTGGGAACAAAGACAGGACACCCAGGCTTCAAGGCAGCCCAAGAGGCAAATCAAATCGGTGTTTGCTCCCAGAGCTGGCTTGCGCTGGGAAGTGCTTCTGTCACCTTGAGGAGTGTAATTCTGCTGTTATGTTGCTTTCCTAATGGTGGCCATCCCTTTACCCATCGTGGTCACCACACTGCTCTCTGCTACTTCTGTTTCATTCTACCTTAGCCAACTATTTCCCACAGCTGGTGTTCTGTTTGCTGCAGTTATTCACTTAATTCAGCTGAGCCCAATCTGGTGAGGCACGGTCAGACCCTGGGCACACACGTAAAAAGGACATTTACTGTTCTGGAATGCTTGTACTCTGTGTGTCAGGGAAGAAGACGTGTTCTACACCATATTCAATCTACCTGGCACTAATCCTCCACGTATTAATTCAGTCATTATGGCATCTGTTTCGATGACCATTAGTCTTACTAGTGAAACAATAGTGAACAATAAAAGAACACAGATTCATGCACACTTGAAGGAGTGAGGGTTTTTTGTTTTTTTTTTTTTTTAAGTTAAACTGTCAATTTTAGCAATTACTTTGTCTCATCTTGAGACTTCTGTCTTTTCCTTCTGTCTCCAGTTTTACATTGTACCTGTAGCTCACATATTGTAGTCACAGGTTTTCAGCTCTCGTACTTGAACCTAGCATTTAACAAGAATTCGCCTTTGAGATAAAAATGAAACACACATAAAACTGACAATTTCTGAGTCAGCCCAAGTTTCTTCTCTATCCTAAGGGGAGAATTTCAAAGGAGCAGCCATACCCCTGCTTCTAGGATTCTAACAATCATTTCTAAGGAGGATAACATTATCCTATCAGCGATTCACCATTAATAGCAAATCTAAAGTGAAGAAAGGCAAGCAAAAGTAATTAAAGAATGTCCATTTTTTCTTCCAGAGAATTAAAGTCTATTCTTACAAGATTTATATAATCACACTCTAGTTGCACTTGACTCCAAGTGTTCGATTCCCTAAGGATTTAGGAGCAGTGCTACTGCCTATACATTTTCTTCAGGGGACTATAATGGGAAATGTGAAATCCAGTCTGTTGGAGGAAGGCCTGCAGAATGTTTTCATTGCTAGGATTAAGGAGCAGAATCAAGGAAAGGAGCAGAATTATTGTCATTAGTCTCCTCTGAGCACATCACAGCCCAATTTATTGTCCAGTTCCACAGAAGGGTATGTAATTATCTGTTCTGGGGTTGAAGTACTCATTCTCTTTGGTGAGTGGAGAAAAAAATCACACCAGTCTTGTCAATCTCCTCTATTTTCCTCCGTTGGCTACTCCCTTCTCAAAGAGCTGGGTGGAGGCATTGCTCCTTCAGCTCCTGTCTCTGTGCAGGGGGTGCCTCCCTCGGCCTCTGATCTCACAGAGAACACCTCATTCACCACCAGGCACAAGAAAACACTGCCAAGCACAGCAGGAAAGGGAAACGGTGTCGTTTGACTTTTGAAGAATGTTTAGAAGGGCAACACACACCCACAGGAGATCAATGATGCAGAAACTCAGTGGGTACATGACAGCTGCCTACAAACACTTGAAGGAAATAGGCATTGCTTCAGTGAAAGTGCTATTTATCATAAGCATTGGGGAAGCAAACGCAAAACCCGGGGACTGAGCTCTTTTAACTTGTAGAGTCAGATCCTGTATAAACATTAAAACATTTGTGATAAAGGCATAATTTTAGGAAGGCAGTTTGAGGGCCTATTTGACTTTAACAGAAAAACACTCAGAGACTGAATGGGTCTGGAATCAAGTGTATTTGCAAGTTATGTTCCACCACTTACATTTTTTTTTTTTTCCCCTCTGTATAGGTAGAGAGAGGTGGTCATTTTAAACCTATGTTGGTCAAGGTTTTTCAAGCAAAAAATTTATGCAAATAATACATGATTTTTTAGCTCCCCTGAACCAGTTTCAGTTCACTTGGATGTGTTTAGACAATGCAAAAATTGAGAAAAATGGAGTGCAAATGCAGAGAGCTTTGAAAGGAAGGGTCAGTGAACAGTGATGACAGAACTAGCCTTCCAAATTTGCTTGGGAAAAAAGCTTCATTTCTTTCTAGCCTTTGAAGGAAAACAATATCTTTTTGTCACTGCAGCCTCAGATAATCATAGGAAATAAAACCATACCTGCTCCTCTGGGGTAGCCAGAAAAGAGATGTGAATCAACACAGCTCCTGGCTGATTTGGTTATGGCCTCTCCAAGGCAGAGTGGTCTGTTGAATGCCCTTTCTTGTAGCAAATCCTATGGCTACTGGGAGAAGGAAAACCCTGAGATTATAAATATATTCCTAAGAAACCTTTCCATTCTTGTTTTACTGTTGGGTCAATATCCATGATTAAAGTAACCTTTGGACAGTATCTCTATTATTTATTTTTATGACTTAGCCAGCCATTTCAGAATAGAAAAGATAGTCAAAGTTACGGATGATGTTGATAGAGCAGCAATACTTCAAAGATCAAAAGATGTTTTTACTCAGAACTTTCACAAATCCTTTAAATCTGTGTTTCCCAGCTCAGTTCCCATTCACCAGTATCTATTTCTTCTGAATTGATAAAATTCTCATTTTGCAAATGGAAAATTTCCAGAAAATTTTTTATACAGACATAAAAATCAAATTTACAGAACAATGAATTCGGTGTAGAAATGATGAATGTTCAGTATGTCCTTACATCCTCAATGAGTAAAAGTGATTTTTTTGTTTCATGCTTTAATATTAAGGCACCAGCAGTTTGGTTTGGATCTATAGAACCAAAATTAGTCCCTGTTGCAAAGAGTTTTCCTTTTACTTTTGGACATATTTGTACAAATACTGCTACTAAACATTTATTTTAAAATTTGCTACTCAATGTGCTTTGTTATTCTATATTTTAAAAAAAAGAATCAATCTAGTAGTCTCTGTCATCGCTATCCCCCTCACCTTTTTGACCCCTCTTCTTCTATGGTTTCTGTCCACTAACTAGTCTTTTTTTTTTTCATTTCTCCTTTCTCTTCCTTCTCTCAATATTGCCTTACCTCTTATGATACTGCTGGCCTCTCCTTTTTTCCCTTCCTGCCCATCTCTAGTCACCACCAGTTTAAGGAGGAGCCTTGTCCAGAGGCCATCCTTGGGCAACCTCAGCCTTGTGATGGAACTCGGACCACAGAGGGCAGATGGAATGTGAGTGCAAGCAATGAATGTTGTTGTTCTTCCCAAGCTAGAACAGGGACATGAATTATCAGTTAGAGAGTGGGGTGGAGAAGGGGTTCAGAACATCAGAGACATGAATTCTGGTCCAGAACTGAGGTAGGAGGAATGGCATTAGAAGGAAAGAAATACTATGCCCTGGTTGTGGCATGGTTGTGGCCAGCTATGAAAACTGGATATCAAAATGCTTTCTGGGGTATTATCCTGGGTGTGAGTCACTCCCTGGACAATGGCAGACATCCACGTTTTTCAGCCGTTTCATTGCTAAAATGCTTGTCATCATTAGATGGCTGGACAGAATCTACGCTGAAGCAAACAGCAAAGCCATTCTGATGATTTCAGGATATTTAATACTCTCCACTCATTTCTTAAGTGCCCATTAGGTCATGAGTCACACAGGGTAAACACTGACAGTCAACTTAAACTTATAAAAATATGACTCATGGTGTAATTTTATGCATATGAAATTCAAGAAAATATTTCAACCATCATTTATCCCATCAGGGAAAAATGCGGAGAAAGGTTTACTGAGAGAGAACAATTTACAGAGAAACAAAGATAACATGTTTGAGCACATTAGGACTCTCCATTATGTATTTCCTGTGATTATAGCTTGTTCCTGTAAGCAGCTACCTGGTCAGATACAAAGTGTTCTTTCCAGCACTATCATGGAATGAGATGTCTCATCAGCTTATGCAGTCTGTTTTATTTTAAGCAAGTGTTCACAAAAGTAACTTCAGTAAATTACCCAAATGTAATGTTTTGCAAATAGCCAGTGAAAATTATGATGAGTGCTCCTAGTTAGCATAATTTTAGGATAAATTAAGTTACTGATATTATGGAAAAGTAAAGAAGTGCTCGTGCCAGGAATTTTCTGTTGCCTTTTTTTTTTTTTTTTTTTTTTTTTAGTGTTGCAGTCAGACAAGAAGGGCAGAAGAGGTTTGTTTTGCACTTAACCTCTGTTCACTTGTACTAGACAAATACAAGTTTCTCAAAGCTCAGAACAGAAATCCTGGTTTGAACTGAACTTTTCATTACCAAATGGGATTTTCAGTAGTGAAGAACAATTTGTTTTTGTCAGCTTTGACCCCACTTGTCTTCATCAGGTTACTTTTTTGAAAGAAGGCTTCAATGATTACCTTAAAGAAAGAAATTATGTACTGATTTAAATGGCGCTGAGTGGTATTCTCAGAAGTCACGCTGCTATCCTGAAAAAGGCTAATGAAGAAAGACCATCTCCTCCTCTGTGGCACTTCAGTGGCTGACAATGCATTATTAAAAATCTTTTACATTCTATGATACAACTGAACAGAAAAAAGAAGAAAGATGCATAGACATGATAATCTACGTAATGTTGCATGTTTGCAGACATAATTATGTTAAAAAATAATTCTACTGTGGCAATTGCTAGCCAATATAAAAGACATTAAAAGTGCTTAATTTAAAGCACGGTAATCTTCACTCTGGAGGTCTTTCAGTCCATTTTAAAATGAGCAGTGTTCAAAACCATTATGAAATATGGACATTCCAATAACACATCTTCTGTTTTGATACCTGGGGCAATTTAAGAAGGTCTTGCTTCTACGGGTTCCATGAGATTAAGTTCTCTGTTTATACATGAACCATGGCAGTTTCAATTTGTGTTTCACAGACACTGCCCTCAAAGCCTTCCTTAAGATTTTAGCTCTGGAGTAATTATGCTTCATGATACATTTGGGCCCTCAAGTTGGAACGGGGTTGGCACGGCAGATTAGCACGTACTGGATTCACTACATGAATGCAATGAAATTTTTCTGCTTTGGTATAAAATGACTAAAATTTCCAGTGATGATGAATTTAGAATTTCAATAGACTGCAATTAATCTTTTGTACATTCTCCCCTCCTCTAAATCCAACCTATCTGCCTTCCATACTAATAACAAGAGCGGCTGTTACAGTGTAATTTGTCATGCAAAGCAACTGCTTCTGGACCTCCTATTACACAGAAGTGAAGGATTGGGCTTGGGCTACATTTGGAGCCAGGCAATGTTGACATATAATAAATACTATCTAAGGGTTTTTCCTTTTTCTTTTAATATCGTCCCAAAAGAGATGAAGCTAAAGTAGGCGAGGCATTGTAAAAGTTCAGTCCTGCCCTTACTGCCTTGTCTCTCAAGCTTTTTGAATACTATTACCTCCACAGAGCCACACTATAGTTAAGTGTATATAAGGCTCAGTCTGACACAAGTGTTTATGTAGCTGCAGGCCCAAGTTTCTTTTGACCAGCTTGAACAGATAAACTTTTTACAGTGCTACCTTTATATTTAAAGGATTTTTTTTTTAAATAAAAAGTCATTCTAAAAAAGGTAAATAGAAACAAAGCACTGAAAATTTTTTTTAAATATAATGTGCAGAATTGTAACCACAACGAGAGATGTGTATCATGTATCAGAATTTCATTAGTTCAAACACTAACCTCATTAAAAACCTCCATAAGAGGGAAGCATTAAATATTATTGCTATCTCAGGCAGTAGCTAATAATCACTGAATCCATTTAGGAATCCACCTAGAGTTTGCACAAAGGTGGGAAGAAGCAGCATGAGAAGAGATGGATCAAAGGCTGGACAGAAATCCTGCCTGGGCTCTGCAGATGTCTGACAAGAACTATGGAAGTTCAGCACGCTTCTCTTGGGCTCTGACTGTCTGCCAGGGAGAGCAAAGCTATATCTGAATCTCACCCAAAGCTCATGAGAAACAAACAAGCCAACAAAGAAGCAAACAAATAAATGAAATGCATTCCTCGAGGCCTGCTGTGGATGTCAGGGGAAAAACAAAAATCCTCTGGATGCATAGAGTAAAGAAGGATCCAGAACTTAAGGACCATTTTTTCCCCAGGGACAAGTAACCCCAGATATGTATTTTGAGGTATCTCAGATATAATTTTGAGGAATTTGAGGCAGGTGAAGCCTCTTCTACTTTCAAAAAAACCTGTGACACCCAATGCCTCTAAAAATTCAGCTCCTCTGTTTCATGCAGGACACTTCAAAAAGGAGACTCTAAGGACTGAGTTACAACTCTGACATGTCAGGTTTTTGCTTGGTTTATTTTCTTTTTATTTTACAGGCAGTGTGTTTGTTTGAGATTTTCCCCCTGGTATTATATTTTGATTAAAATGAAGTATCTAATGTGAAATTCAGTATTTTTTACCTATGTATAAGAATTTTAAATAAAGCATGAAGTTCTAAAATTAAGTGTAGACATGTGAACAGGCTTGTCCTTTTAAAATGTTTTATTTATTTCTCCATCAGTAGTCTGACTGAGCAGGAATCAACTTTTTCACCTGAAATTCCTTATCCAAATTGACTGAATGCAGAGGAATTCTGAACACAGAAACCTTTTCTGAGGCAGCACACTGGCTTTTCCTGACTGTCCTAATTTACTTCCAGCAAATGAGGGGAGTCAAGTGATCATGCAGGCCCAGGCCTGGTTTAATAGTGTACAAACTGTGCAAAGTAGTTGAAAATTGCAACAAGGTCAGAACAAAAGGGTTTCCTGGGTGTTTATGCACATCTAATTTCTGTCCAGATGCAAGACAGAAATGAAATTAATTTCAAAACCAGGTTCTTAACAGTGATTATTTCTGGGGGAGGGAGAGCTATTTTTTCAGTCCTCTAAGAATTATTATTTTATTTTTTTTTTAAAGAGAAAACTGTATACGGTAGGGGGAATCCTGAAGCCATATTTACCATATTACTGTTTATTATGGCAGGTGTCAATTACCATGCTTAGTCTGAGCTGCTGTGCTGAAATGACACCACAAGGTGGGTTTGTGGAAACTGCGTATCTCGAGGAGTCTTTGTACACAACAGAAACAACCTTAGTATTTAGTGGAGGGTCTGATGATTTATTTTTCTCACTACATGTCAATTAAACTACCTGTATTAATATTAAAGGACTTCCTTCTATTTTATTTTTACCCTTGCCACCTTAAATACCATATCAGGCTGAACCTCAGTTTTGGGAAGAAGGAGGGAATAGCTGAAAGGAAGGAGAGAATAAAAAAAGCAGTACACATAAAATTCCTTTTCATTAGAAGAGCTTCCACTCCTTCTAATATTGATAAGATAAAATCTGACTAGTGGTCATGGTCAGAAACTAAAACACAAGAAGTTTCACCTCAGTGTTTCTCTGAGGGTGGAAGAGCACTGGAACAGCTGCCCAGGGAGGTCATGGAGTCTCGATCTCTGGAGATATTCCAATTCCATCTGGACATGTTCCTGTGTCACCTGCTCCAGGTGACCCTGCCTCGGCAGGGGGTTGGACTGGATGCTCTCCAGAGGTCCCTCCAGCCCTAACAATTCTGTGAAAAGATGTCTGCAGGACTGCTCATGCCTGAAGCATCCTTACAAAGCTTCCAATGGTTGATAAGGAACAGGAAAAACGTCACAAATATACATCCGTGAATAGTCACCAGTCTGACCAAATCCTACAATGACAGCGCTGAAGAGAAAGGTTTGCCATCTTTGATATAGCAGCCCAGCAAGTGTCAGTTTTCTGATGGCTTTTTAAAGCAGGATTCACAAACTTTCAAAAGCCTCAAACCTGTCCACTTCATAGCAGAAAATACAATTTTTCAGTTGTTACCAGTGAACAAGTAGGCTCTGCAATGAAATAGCTCACAAACCTCTTCGTTTGCATAGTGAGGCATCCTTTGAAGATTCCTTTACTCTTTTTTCCCTTTGATTAAGGCCCAGATCTGACACTCAGTCTCCCAAGGTCTATTTGTGAGAGCAACTGGCCTCTGTATCTTGAGAAAAACTTCAGAAGTGGCTCCTTGGAAAGTGCTCCAGCAAGGTACTGCTGGTACGTGACAAAAGACAGCTAAAAATATAGCGTTAGATTTTTCTTAAATTAATTTCTGATCGTCTCAGAACTGAGACTGGGTGGAAAATGGTTTGTAGTGACAGTCTCTGGACAGTCTCTGAACACCTGTGATCTAATTTCTCATTTTTCTGTTGTACTTCTATTTACTTATCTGTTAAAAAAAAAAAGAAAAAAAAAAAAAAATAGCCCTGTATCCGTGATTTTGCCTCCTGTCTAACAGGTAAAATCCCAGCCTGGTCCTGCCCTCACATCTCACTGCTCTTGTACACAACAGATCACACACAGCCTTCACCACACCTCATGTACCAAGAGAAACAAAGAGTTAGCAACTCCAATAGGACTGAATTAATCACTTGCACTGAGAAAAAAATTCCATCTTTCCACATTCCTGGTTTTATTTTCTGGATATTTTTCTTGGCTGGTATTTATATCTCCTCAGCTGCCAGAGCTCAAACCTGCTGTGGTTCTAGCTAGGTCTCAGAGCTCCCCATGCAAGAAATCAATAAAACTGATTAATGAAAAGCATCATTCATCAAACCCAGCTCTCGGATAGAGCACTGCAGTTGATAAAATAACTTAGTTGTCTTATCCTTTAGCTAACTGCCTCACGTGTGGCACAGGGGATTAACTGATTGTTTGCCAGTGCTTACACTTTTCTTATGTTTTAACTAGCAACAAGATATTCTGAAGAGATCCACTTGAATGTTTTAATTATAATAAAAAACATTATGCTGTAAAAATAATAATTCCGGCAAAGAGTAAATCTATAAACAATATTCTCAGTTATTTTTGGTGAACAATACAGCATTAAGTAAAACCTAAAATCTGGTGACAAGGAACAGTAATACACATGGACAAAGGTAATAAAAGTTATATTACTCTTTGACCATTAAAATGTTAACATGATGATAATCAATCTTAAATCAATTACCATGTAATTGCTGAGTCAATAGAAGTGCAGCTAAATATTGATAAGTCTCTAAAAGCTCTATCAGGACATATTGACAACTGGAGAAATGAATGCAGGCCTGTGCAAAAGGAAAGCTTGACTTGCATTGCTTTGATGGAAAGCAGCACAAGGCTGAGTTTACATTCTTATTACCAGTTAGACGTGGCGATCGATACAGGCTGCCTCTGCCCTGCCAGCATGGAGCACTGAAGTTGTGTCGGTGTTATTTCCACTCTTTTCGTCTTTACAGCAGGGTTGAGATGACCAGCTAACATCCTGGGTAGTAAAGGACAAAGCCCTTAACAGTCCAAAGAAAAAAAATTATCATGTGATATGAGAAAAAACCTATTTATGTCCAGAAGGGTCACTGCTGTTTCTGCTTAGCATTCTCTGCTGGTTGCTAAGGTAGTCAGAGTAGCCTGCAGAAACCCTCACTGGAGTGGCGGGGCTTATAAATTATGAATTAAGAGTCCTTTTATTTTGAAGGATATAAGCAAAGCAGCTCCGAAGATTTACACACCTTTTGCAAAATTACAGAGACAAGACACATTTTAATAAGACCCAGCTTTTTTTTATGATGCTGTTTATCAAAGATATCACGAGTTTTGTTCCATGAAAGTGGAATAGTCATCCCTATCATCCTGTTCTTCAGTTTATGAAAACTCTCTTTGTTTCTATGATATTCAGCTACTTGTGTTCCATTTGTCTGATGAAGTCATTATGTTGAAGAAAATACCCTTTACTATTTCGTTTGTATCTATGAGTGGATGAACAATCGGTATCTAGACACTAATATTCTTTGAATGAAACATGCTCAATTTTATCTGTAGCCAGCAGCAAAATAGAAAGGAACAGAGAACAAAACTATTTGGCTTAGGATTTGGGTCAGATAAGATAGAGTATTATAGTAAGCTCCAGTAGCAGTAGCTGGTAAGGTTAAGTCAGGAGTGCCATTATAACTTTCTGTTTCTTTCATTCAGATAACTTTTTGAAATATTCTCCCTCTCTGGTGATATTCTCCTGCTTTGTGGCTGCCCAGGGTCAAATGGTTTTTAGCAGGTTTCAGCTAAAACTGTTTAGCCATTTCCTTTTACTGAAAGAATAATTTTCACTTCCCTCTTAACCCCTTAGTATATATTAAGGCAAAATTTTGTTCTTGAAGCAACAGCTGAGTGAATCTTTCAGGCCAGCCCTCATGGCTCATTTTCTGCTTGCCCTTTCAGGCTGGCAGCCAGACCCAAAATGTGTGAGGACCGTCTTCCTCCATCTGCTGGAGTCAGTAGCAGACACTGACTTCACGGGCTCAGCCATGGGCACGAACACGAGAAGCTGCAAAGCAGGGAGTTCAATTCAGACGTTTCTGACAAGAAAAATCTATGTCATACACATGGCTTCCATGGCACAACTTTTAAAACCTGCTGCTGGAAAACTGCCCTAGAATTCCAAAAAGCCCAGTGTATTTTGCCAGCTGAGGAGTAAGCCTTCTGAAAGCCCTGGACACACAGTATTCTCCAGGTCTTCACAATTCCTCAAGTCTATCCACATCATTGGGGTTTCATTTTTCCTTTTGTCTCAGGAAAACAGAAACACAAAAGGACTTGTGGTTTTGCTTGGTATTGTATTGTTCAGCAAATAAAAGATGAATAGCCCTCAATAACAGCGACCCTTTAGCTTCACGAGGCTCAGATGACATTGGACAAGATGTGCAGCTTAGAACAGTCTGGTGCAGGTAACTAAATCGAAGTTTGTTGCTCACTGAATAGCAAAGTATGTTTTTATAGCCCATTGATGTTACTGAATTGGCTCCTAATAGGGGAAAAAGAGAAGCACTTCTAAGTTCAGTTTTATTTCCATCACTTATTTCTTCAAGAATGAAAAAGTCCATATTTGCTTGAATGGCTGGTGGTTCTGGGAGTGGAACAACTGATATCCTCAGGAGGAAAAAAACCTTAAGTGATGAACATTCTGAGGCTAAGATACAGCACACCCTTACAGAGACATGAGAGAGGTTCTGGTTACTGTTAAATTGATATGACTAGCCAATTTCAACACAATGTGCACAGTGGTTGCCTAAAATTCAGGACTGCAAACTGTGTGGATGCAGAAGTGAGCTACAGCTCAGACAGGCAGGGCAAGCAAACTTCCACAGCTGTGAATCAACACTTTTTGTGCTGTTTTGTCTGTGCACAGTGGGCAAAAACATACTAAGACTCCAGTGTCTTATTTAGATTCAGAATGAGAATGGGGTCATTTTCTAGCAGGAATAGACTCTCTCTATCAATCATTGCCATTGATGAAAAAGTCACTCTAATGGGGAAGAATGTTACTCTTTCTAACAGGCAGAAATTTTTTAAAATGTCAAAGACTTTTGATAAGTCTGCTAAAAAACTCAGCCTGTCTCTGACTACAGACTGGTTTTATCAATTGTTTGGACATGTTACGTGATAAGTTATTATGCTTTAGGAGTCATTTGGAAAAATGAAACAATACATTACAGAATAACATCTCTGCTAATGAGATCCTCATTTTAATTAAAGCTCTTTTGCAGATGAAACAGATAGGACTTCAATAGGCTCCAACTTTTCCACTTTTCCATCTACATCAAAGCATGCACTTCTTAAAAAGTGAAATCTAAACATGATGTAATTATTCAGATAATGCAGTAAGTAGCAGTTAAGACAAATAGTAGCTTTAAAACTGTGCTGAATTCAGCCTCCAAAAGAGATACAAATTATATTTACAGATTAAAATGAAGGCTTAAGGTGCTTAGTAAAGGTGACAAGCCAGAGTCTTAGGCTGAGCTGTGGGGCAGGGGTGGCACGATCCCCATGCCAACCTGTGGGCTCAGGGGAGGTCTCCAAAGGGCTGGCCCTGATGGCAGCACCGTGCAAACACAGGGACAAAACATCTGTACTCAGTCAGATCTCTCCCACGTCTACATTTCCCCAGGTAAATTCCGTCAAATGCAGCTAGAGTCAAAGCCCACACTAAGTCAGTATGAAAATTCAATTTGGTTTCTAAAATTGGGTGCGAAGGCTAACCCTCACCGTAGCGTGTTGTTTAAGACCACATCAGGATCACAAAATGTCTGATGCTCACCTCCTCAAAATAGGTCTGAACTGAAGTGCTCACTAATGCTGCCTTCAGTGTGAAGAGAGAGAAGTAAAGATAACTCACGTATTTTAGTAAGTCCAGATAACTGATAACAGCAAAGTAGCCATGAAACAAATCAATTTGACAAGGAATTTTTAGTGTTATTCTCAAACAAAAAGTATGAATTATCCCTCAGCCTTTTCTATTTCCCAGTGGACACTGACAAGGAAGGCTATGGAGTTGCTCATGCTCTCTAAATTCCCCGTGTCTTCCTATTTAAAAAAAATTTGCAAACCCTATATATTTAACCTCATCTGGAAAAATAACAAAAACTATAGTTCAGAGTTTGAGATAATTAAAACAGCTAACTAATTACCTCTGAGGACAGTACTGGTTATTTATTTATATAACCACTGAAGAGATCACCTTCAAATCTGCCTTTGTCACTCACTCCTCATTAACATAAGCTTCACATTTTGAAGAAATGGATTCTAAAATGTGAGTTTTAATACATTCTTACTATTAAAATATGCCGTATATAATTTGGGATATGCAGCTTAGCCACATTACAATTAGAACAGCCCAACCTTCTAAAATATTCTGATTTTGAGTGTCTGATTTTACAGTGCTAGCACTGCATTAATGTACCATTTTGAAGCACAAACTGTTTGTATTTATTATTAAATTTATAGAAGCGGTTCTGTACTCCTGTAGAAGTGTGAAGAAGTATTCTATATATACAACAGTACTGCTGCTAGGCCTTTGCTTTTCAAAGACCAGAAGAGGCACGACACCCTTCTTTACAAGCACGACAGGGAATCTGTTCAATATTTATGACCTTCAGATGTAAAAATGCTCTTTATCAGCTCCTGTTTTGCATTCTATTCAGCTAAAGTCACCCCACAGGTCAGCTAAAAAGACTATCACTATTGCAAGATAAATGAGCAGCTAACAGCATATGTGAAAGGCTGCAAGCATCATAGTAGTCTAAGTGGATAAAGTATAGGATTTGCTTTTACAGGAAAAAGCAAAGTCCTTTGAAAATTATTAACAAGGAGTGAATTAATTTGTGCTTTACACAAAACACCTACTTTAGTAAGAAAGAGAGACAATGAGCTTCAGCTGTGTGATTTTTAAGGAAAATTACAAATGGGAGATTTGTTGTATTCAAGGCTACATCCTGCAGCATTTGTCAATCAGGCATGTCTTCTGCTGGTGTCCTTGTTGCTCTGGGCCTTGGAATGTGCACCTTCCAAATATGGCCCGTGCTTATTATGGTTTTAACAAAAATAAAAAGTGTGATTTTGTCCCAGCTGCTTCACTGTAGGGCAGGAAGCACCATGCAGTGGGGTCTGTGCTTCAAGGCCTGGGGCAGCAGCACACCAGTGATGAAAGCCTGTGGAAATATCCCATTTTTACTGACATAATGCTAAGTTCAAGGAGATTCACCCTCCATGGGAACAATCTGTCTTTAATGAACTGCACCGGTCTGAATCCTTGGAAGATAAAATCGTTAAGGCCCCCACATAGAGGGATCCAAGGTTTATAAAGGTGACTGCTGGTTGTTTTCTTTAATAGGGTGTCAATTTTGCAGAAAGCGGGAAGAAGGGTTCTACCCTTCTTAGGGTAGAATAACAAATTCTAAATATTAACAAATAAGCCCTACTACCCTAAGAAGGGTTTATTTGTTAATCAAATAAAACTTTTTCTTTTCTTTTTTTTTTTTTTTTTTTAAGAAGGCATTCCAAAATACTAGGTTTTGTTTATTTAATTTGCTTGAAATTTCCTTTTCCGTCTGTCTGGAAAGTAAAAATACACAAGCCTTGGAATCACTGGGCCAGCTTGTCAGGAGTAAGAAAGCTGTCTAACACTATTCCAGCCACACTGTAAGGTGGCTGGACACTTTTCTGTTCCCCTGCACAAGGATCATAGAAGGCCTGTGCTTTTTCAGCAATATACTTAATCATATGAATGTCCAGACAAATAAGGACTGTTATGAACAAAAGGTAGAAATGCTTTCCATTCCAAAGGAGGCAGGAAACGCTGTTCTCCTCAGGTTCTGCTCAATGAGTCTAAAAAGGTGATCTTTTCCCAGTTAAACGGTTTAATTTCCCACAGACTTAGGAGAGAAATTGCTTTATGTATTAATGCTGCTGAGGGCCCACAAGAAATACGTGCTTAAAACCAGCACTGGGTTTGAGGGGATGCTATTGTCTGTCCTGCCACATATACATTATCCAATAGCACTCCTAAGGATTTCAGATCCATTTCTAGGCCATCTTTTCAAATCACAGGTGAGTGGAATGATTTTATAGTGCAAGAGTTGGCCATGCATAAGTCAATGTAGTCCCTTTTCAACAGGGAACGTTTGTCATAAGTCTCTGTTTAAAGTGAGCAGTCCCAGTGTACATGTGCAACATTTTACGGATAGAAGGAGGAGTGGACAGCAGGTATAAGATATACCACTATGCTAGCAAAGATTTTAAACATTCCAGGAAATGTCTTAGCAAATCTGTTAATTGAAATGAAAATTCAGATTCTTACCTCACCGTCACTCTAGCAATTTTTTTTTTTTAACAAGATAAATCCGCTCCAGGTCTCTCCACAAAACAAAGCATTTATCATCTTTTTATGCATCACACATTTTCTCTCAAGGCATGTTCAATCATTTATTTCAGGCACTAATCATTTAAGGCTATAAAATTGATTCAAAATAGAAGTCAGTGTACAGTTATATACTTACTTCACCTACGGAATACTAATGCATTCGACTGCACAGAGTTTTTCATGGTACATTTTGACTTGACTTTGAGGAAAGGCTAAACACAGCATTTCTGACGAACTTAATGCTACACATCCACAGGTATATCATGGGGAGAATGTGTAGTTGAGGTTTAAGCTGAGAAGTTGAAAGAAAAATTCACTTCAGGAGGTTTTTAGTACCAGTATAAATAGCAGTTGCTGTTTAAAATCTGTCATGGTATTTCAGCTTTGTATACTGAAGAGCCCTGAGCATAAAAAGATTTCTAAATGTGCCTTCTAGTTATTTTTCTAATAGTGTGCTAATTATGCAGAAAGCGTGCTGAAAATTGGTACACTGAATGTCTTGGTACAGTCTATATTTTTCTCTCTGAAAAGCTTTGTGTTTATTTCCACCGAGCTGTTTTCAGTATCAGTGGCAGAGAAATTTTCCAGTAATGATCCCAACAAGCCCTTTCCCTAGGTATCCACTATGGAGATTAGGATTTTCACTGAGGCAGGCTTCATTCCCACAGCCACAGGAGCCCACGGACCCTGCCTGTGCCCCTGGGGGTGTGTCACAGCGAGCAGCGACACAATCCCAAGTTTGGCTTTTTGCCAGCGATGTTAGGAGAGCCCACTGCTTCCTGCAAGCTCTGCACATGGCCGAGATCCCGAACCAGGGAGCTGGAGGGAAACCTGAGGGACTGGATTATGTACCTGCAAACCCAGCCAAGAGGTCTGTGTTCTGGGGGTCAGGGGTGCACTGAATGCAGTGTTGTCACTCCAGCCAGCAGTAGGAAAGAAACTTTCTTTGTGTGCTGACCCCTCTATGACATCTGGGCCGCAGTACAACATTGACAAAGAAAGCAAGCATCTTTTGGAACCATTTTTTGGGACTGACAGCTGAACACATCTGACCTGTATTAGCTTTGCTAGTTTACTTTTCATGAGTTTGGGGCAGTATCAAGATATGCCTCCCACCATCAAACCAGTTTGCTTGTAAATTAGACTGGGCTTATCCTATCTGGCATCACTCTAGGGTGTTCCCACAGCGCTTTAAGTCTCCTGAGGCTTGCAGTGCTGTTATTTAATATTTTGATATCTTTTTCAATATTCAAGCCAGGTGACAAGCTGCACAATACAAGAAAGTAGTCAATTCCTTTTAAATATAGATGCTAGATGTGCTTTTCTCTACTTTGTCTCTTTTGCCCCTCAAGATAGCTCAGCTAGTTCCTTGAGGGCTCTGCTGCAAGTTCATTTTCTGTTGTTGTTGTAGACTTTTTTGTTGACCTCTGATTTCTCTGGAACTATCCTGTAGTCTATTCTTCCCTTAACTTTGGAATATCCTCGTGATCCTTTCTTCTTAGTTTTAGTACTATCAAACACCTAGTAACATTAAAGCATTCCGTAAGTCAGCAGCAAGAGAGCATTTAACGTTCAATATTTTCCACATCATCCATTATTTGTTGCCTCTTAAATAACAGACATCCACAAGCCTTCCCTCTGGTTGTAGTGAAATTATTCTCTTTGATTCATGGGCAGTATATTATAGCTAAGAACCTCTACTGCTAAGAACACTTAGACAAAAGCTACCCGGGAAGAGCTCTACTTTCATCTTCGAAACTTTCCTTGATTTGCAACCATTAGAGAGGATTACCTAACACATTTTTACATTAAGAGCAAAATAGAGCATAGACTAAAAATGTGAAAGTCCAAATGCCTGAAGTAAAACGCCTGAACTATGGACCACTGTCAAATCCTTTGATTGAGTGGTCATTTCCATTAAGTTGTGTATTTTCCTTTAATTTACTCCATATTACTGTACTTTGTGGCTTTCCCCTGGGGATTTATTTTTTTCTACCTCAGCCTAGTATAGTGTAAAGCATATTTTCAATACAATAATTAATTTTTCAGCTTTGTATTGCTTTTTTCATCTTCTTTATCAATGACCCCCAGGCTTCTACACAGAGCAATTTATGCATGTGACACCGACAGAACAGCTTTTCATCAGACCAGGCAACAGCAGCCAGAACAAGGAAATTTTACATTAATGATAAAGGTCCTGACAACAGCGTTAGAGCCAAATTGTTTACATTTACTGTCACCCACTTTCGATTCTGTTCTTCAGTGTGGTAATTAGGTACACATACACCAACGTTCTGCCTTTGTAAAAGAACATAGCCCAATAGGTTTTGGTAAGTTGTATGCGTATTATTTTTCATCATGCACTACTACCTTTCCATCAAAATAAAGATAATGAAATCATTACTTACTCCTGGTTTTCAACTGAGCTAGAAACCACATGCATAATTTCTAGAAGGTAGGAAGAGGAGCTGAAAAGGGGAGGTGTTTTTGAAGGATATGCTTACACCAGGGTTATGTGCTTCTGTGTGACAGTACTGGCCTGGAGAGGATATAGTACAGCTGTGTACCATATAGATTCATCAGAGTTCTTCTTATAAAATGTACACATGTGAAGAAAGGTATTTTATGTCTGCAATTAGCTATCACTGCATTCATGGTCAGTAGAACCCCTACATTAGGGATTATCTTGGGATAAATGAAAAGAGAGTTTGGTTTCCTGTTATTAAGATACACAGAATGAAAAAGGAATAATTGCCAGTACTAGTTACTGTTATTTTGAGCAGTAACTCAGTAAGATAGAAAACAGAAGCAGTTTCCTTTTATAGGCAAATTGGTTTATGACCAATATTTAGGCAAGATAGAAAATTCCCTTTGCTTCTCAGTTAATTTTGATCTCACTGGACTGCTTGTACACCACAACCATGCTAATATGAAGAAAGACATCATCTGGTCCATGCAGGCAGAGTACACTTGTCAGTGTTTATGATTACAGAAGTCAAGCTGCTTTCAAGTCACATTCAGAAATGCTGAAAATGTGAGTCTTTTGATAGCCTGCCAGTAGTGTATAGATATATAACCAGTATGGTTACAGCACATCATAAAATTTTATTTCCTGCAGATTTGTCTGCCACAGAACATTTACTCGCTGTCAAAAATGCAAAAAAATATGCTAACAGCTCTGGGTTTCCTCTACACACTCTGAAATTTCTGAAACCATCCCTGCAGCTACTGTTTTCTTCTTTCTTTCAGCATTTGATGTACTCTACTTTTGATGTATGAGGAGAATTTATCTTTAGAAATGGATTATTTTCATATTGGTATCCAGGGAACAGCAGCTTCTGGAGATATGATTTAATTTGGGTCTCCTCCGTGAGGCTTAGGCACGAGCCTGCTGCACGGCACTTCATCCCTTTCTGGAAAGAGCCTTCACAGAGCGGCATTTACGTGGTTTATTACATCCAGGTATTGCTTCACTCAAGCCTGTTTAAGCACAGATGGATACAGAGCAGACCCATTTCCAGCTCAGTTGTTTTGTGGCTGCCAAACACAGGGGCTAAGGAGTCTACCCGGGGCTATCTAACGCAGCAAGTGTTTTTG
The DNA here is from genome assembly GCF_015227805.2 of Hirundo rustica. Classification (NCBI taxonomy): domain Eukaryota; kingdom Metazoa; phylum Chordata; class Aves; order Passeriformes; family Hirundinidae; genus Hirundo; species Hirundo rustica. The sequence goes on from NC_053458.1 coordinate 19,981,117, forward strand.
TGCTGTGTCTCGGGGCTCCTGGTACAGCACCAGAACTCAGCTGAAGGGGGTTGAGCAGTGCCTCAGCTAAACAGAGACCAATCTGGAGCCACTCCTTGAACTCTGTGGGAGCTTTACTTAAGCCTTCCTGTATCATCAAATTAGCTGAAGGTCTTTATGCCAAGTCCTTCATGCAGCTGGGCATTCCTCCTAGTGTAACGTAAAACAACCCAGGTGCGATCCCACTGCAGACATGGCAGGCCTACGTTTTTACTGCTTTTACTCAGACCATCCCCCAGAGTACACAAATAAATCCCACAGCACTCATGCTGAAAAGTGCAGAGGGAAGGTGCACAGCTCGCATCCACCCAGCACCTGCCTCAGCTCTTCCCAGCAAGTGCTGCTGCCCCAAGGGTGAAAAGCAAATAACTCATATTTAATCCTCACGTTCAGGAAACAAAATTCAGATCCACAGCAGAGCACAGCTCCTGTGCCAGGAAATGTTCATCCAGTGCTTTCTGTCTGGGGGTTCTCCCTGCACTGAGGGCAGTTCCCCAGGGAAGTCCCCGCTCCCCGAGGCAGCCTCAGCAGAGCGCTCCTGCCCCGACAGCCCACAGCCCCAGCACAGCCCCAGCTCAGCGCTGCCCGAGCAGGGGCTCAAGCTGCCCCAGCTTAGCACTGGCCCCAGCACTCAGGTGTGCCAAGTCTCCACCTGTCTACCAGCCTGCACCAGACAAAGCTTTTCCAAGAAGTTCTCTAATGACACTGTGCATGTGAGAGAAGAAGCCAGAGTCACCAGCTGACTGAGCTCAGGCACTACCGGAGATGACACGACAGCTCTGATCCACCACCAGTAGCTGGGGCTACTTTCTGACCCCATTAAGGACTTCTCAAACAACTCTGGCCGTACTAAAATCCTCTCCTTCCTAGAGTTTTAATGAAAACAGCTTTCTTTCATGGTATGTGTGGCATAGAACTTTTGGGGAAGGAATATCTTACAAAATTAGCTTCTAATAAATTTTCTTTCTGCCCAAAAATATGCAGCAAATCAGGTCTGACAGGTAAAGGTTTTCCTGTCCTAGATGTTTTTGTGTTGAAAGAGGAAATCCACAATTCCAAAAAGCCTGAACAGCCAAAATCCGCAAAATTACTTCCTAATTAAATGTTTAATTTTAACCCTAAACCTCGTAGTACGTTCTACACAGGAAACATCAGAATTATACATTTAAATGAAATAAATTATTACAATAAATTACCCAGAAAGCAGAGGACTGTTTTCTGAGGAAAAATGATTAGTTTTAGTGAACAAACAGCTTCTAGCATTTTTTTTTTTTCTGAAAAACTCCCAAGCAATTTTAATCACATAGTAATAATACCACTTTTGAGCTCCATTTGTGTGCCTTTACTTTCTCCTAAGTAAATTGAATACTCTTAAGATTATAAGGAGAAAACCCCCCTGTGGTTGCATGGTTGCACATACAACCACCCCCACACTGCACCTGGCCAGACAGCAGTGCAGTCTGTTATGAGCAACTGTGCTGAAGTGAAGTCACAGACCCATTTAGATGGAAAAAACCTTTAAGGTCATCAAAACCAGCCATTAACCCAACACTGTCAAGGCCACCGGTGAACCCTGTCACTATGTATCACATCTACATGTCATTTCAATATTACCAGGGAGTTTGATCTCACCACTATCCCAGGCAGCCCATTTCACCCAGATAATAATTTTACAATTAAATACTGAGAGTCTTCCAGTTACAGACAGCTGAAAAAGAAACCCATTGGAAGAGTTTTCACCAGCCTGGGTGAAAACATTTGTATCTCTGTCCTGCTAGTGCTTGGAAGGGCTCTACAGTTCAAAGCCTGCTGTGCTTCCGCCAGGCAACTGAAAACACTGACTGATGAGCACAGCTGAGGGCTGGATTCAGGCTCACTTCAGCAAAAATATGAAAATCAAGTTATTGTAGATTTTACGCTAGAGCCACTGCCCCTTGGGCACCTTTCCCTGCAAAACCTGGGAAGGACTTTCCAAGCACCACTCTCTGGGTGTGGGCTTTGAACTGGCGCAGAGCTTGGGCCATTGCAGCTCTTCTTAGACTACATTTTAAGCAACAAAGCTAAGCTTTGCATTCAGAGTAATAATAGTCCAAACACAGCAGTGTTGTGAGCCTTATGTACTATTTGCTACATTATTTTATGTGCATCAGCTATGAATGTCTTCTGTCAGTACTGCACAATGTTTTTGTTTGGTTCGGTGCTCTCCTCATTATGAAAGTACAATAGCATGTACCTAATCCCTGCTAGGAAGCCTGGTTTACACAGACCTCAGAAAGCTACATTTGAGATGAAAACAATCTCTGTGTCTGGGGGTTTTCAGAGAGTCATAATATTTCTATTTTTATTGTCATTGTGTCTTTTTTACAAATTCCTAAGCACATGCAGAATAAATACATCCAATTCCCTGTAGAGTTTTTCAGTACAATAGGCATTTATGACAAGTAAATTGCCAAGAAAACATTTGCAATGCATATAATTTTCATGTGAAATAAGACCTTTAAAATAGAAGTAATTTTTTTTTTAGAGTTCCACAGTTTTTACAGCAAAAGCTTGAGGAAAGAGTGTTTCCCTTCTGAGAAATAAAGCAATAAGATAATTGCAGAGCTGCTGTGAACCATTTGGCAAAAGCTGTGTGCCATATTTGAGATTATCCCTATGGTAGGTTTTACTTTTTCTCATAAACCTTAAAGCAGCTATTAGATGAACAGTAATGAATGAGCCTGGAGAAATACTCATATTTGGCCACGAAGCCAAAAGAATATTACTATGTTAGTGTTTTACTCTAAGGATCTAATGGAAAGACAGATTAACTGAAGGAAAAAATGGTTGGATCATGCTCTGTAAGAAAACAAGATGAGTCTTAACCTGGAAATTAACTAAGAATGGAAGACTCTTGAAGGGAATCAACATAATTCTGTTTTTATTTTAATAATGTGACATCCTCTGATGTTTCTTGCTAGCAAGTTATAAATCTAAGAGAAGAAAAAATTCAAAACCAGAAGTATCAGCATTAAAATCAGTACTTCTGAAACATTTCCCCTGAGTTTTCCCCTCCATGTAAGAGAAGACAATTAGAAATCTGGACAACTGCAAGCCAGAGCAAGCAGGCAGCAGTACAGTCTGAAGGGGAGTTGCACTTCATGAACCAGGAAATTAAAAATAAACAAATAACTATTAGCACTGGAAAGTGTGGATTTCACGCTTTCCAACAGCATATAACATGTGTTGCTAGCTCCAGGAATTTGTGCAATTATGCTCTATGGTGCAACTGCTCTTTCCAGGCCAAAACAGGGCAGCAAAATCAATCAGGCAGAGAAGCCAGAAATGCCCCAAGCACCGAGTCAGCTTTCAGCCACTCTGCTGTAATATAGTCATCACAAATATTAAAATCTGCAACAAGTAAAATTGCAAGTATTTAAGATGCTTGTTCTGCAGAGTTCAGTGTTTTCACCTGAAGGCTGGTGGTAGAACTACAGCAACTGGGGTATTTATAAAGAGCTGCTTTTCATTGTGAGATGTAAATCTCACCATGTCTTTAATTTCAACCATCAAGCCCAGTAATATTTCTAAATCTGCCACTGAACACACTTAGCTATGTAGACCTTTTATAAAATATTGAAATTGCTGAAATACAAATGAATATACTGTTACCCCAGTTAAGAAAAAAGAGTAGCTCTACATTAATAATTATAATAAACTCAGAACTGAATTTGGTTTTCTATCACAAATAGCCACTCCTATTGTGATAACTGAATGTTGACTCTGATTATCATTGGGGGCTACATGGAAAAATGTGATGACTTTTCAAACCTACAAGAAACTTTTTGAAGAAAGAGTTACTATATTTGGTGTTGTGTCACTGAAGAGTCCCTATGACCACGGAAAAGATTTCTCTCTTTCTCTCTCTCCACACTCAACAGCCTGAACATAATTTAATGAAAAACTACAATAAATCAAATTCCTGACGTGCCAATGCAAAGATTTTTGGTTTGGCTGTTTGTCCAGCGCTGTAGGAGTACTTGGCTTATTTTGTTCAGGTTTGAACTGACATATTTTAATTTCAGGGTTTCACAAAAGACTGTTGCTGCTCTCACCTCTTTACCAATTTTATAAATTTAGTAAATTATTAATGAATTATTAGTCAGATTTTGGACTCCAGTCTAAACTTAAGACATACTACAGGAAATCAGAGCATGTTGTAAACTGGACATGGGTTTACTAGTCCCAGATTATGACAAGCACGGGCTATTTGTGAGCTACACTTCCTTTTCAGAGAGCTCACGAAAGAAGCTCTTGTGAGGCAGCAATGATTTTCCGTATTCCTTTTTAAAATAATGTCTGCAAAGAACCAAGAGTAGGAAATAATGAGTGGGATTTCTAGAGAAATTGTAGAACACAAGCCTTCTCTGTTAACTGCATTCACAGCCCCACCAACCATTTCTAGTGGTTGCAGTGACAAGGAAATTATATGCTTTTGTTGTGAGTAGGCAATACCAGATATGAGCAAAGGTGTACCTCTGCACATGTCACGAGAAGAAATTACCACCAAAGTTTGTGGAGCTATTCAAAGTAAAAATGCAATTCTGCTGTAGGAGTCCCATAATGAGTACATTTGCACAGATGATGACAGTGTTTCCACAGTGTGCTGATTTCTATGGCTTGACTGCTGCCCCTTGGGATCGCGGTGTGACAGCTCATCCCATGGACTCACCTCGCTGCGGACACTGAGACCTTCATCCTGAGAAACAAGCTGGTGTTATACACTCCTTCCTTATATGGTATTTTCACCAAGCGACCAATCACACATTGCCACCTCACAACAAGCTTTAATGTCCTTATATGGGGTAATCATGTGCTGCCCCCTCACCTGGTAGGCTCCTCTCTGCAGGGCATCTGCCATGCCCCATTTCTTCCCCCAAAGGTCTGGTGGAGCCAAGCTTCTCTGTGCTGGATGGAATTCTGCAGCCATGTCCCAAGGACTGCAGCTCAATTCCATCTTATCTCTCTCTACATATCATAGTATTGTGATGTTACTCTTCCTGAAGATGCCAGAAAATAATATTTTCTATAAAATCAGCACAGGAAACAGTGACTATTGGTCTAATCCTGAATGTATGTGCAACAGCTGTGTATAATATTCAGAAGAAAACTAACAATATTTCCTCTGGGATTTTCCAGGACTAAATTATCCTTTACATTCTCTGCTCAGTTTAGTAAGATAGCATTGTGTCAATGACAAAGGTGAAATGTCCTTAGGGCATGTTTTCAGAGTTTTTGACAAAAATACTGAAAAATACTAACAAAATTAATAAAATTAATGCAGATTAACCCGTTATTTGTATACCCTATGTGCCACCATACTTGATGCAGACACCAGAGTCATATTACTTGCATTTATTAGCTAAAAAATACCAAAGCAAATCCCAACCAGAAAAACAGAACCTGATAGAATTTTGTCATATTTAGACAGAAATTTTATCTGATGTACCTGGATAAGCCAAGCCAGGGAAAGGAAAGCAAAACCCATTTTTCCAATTAATATTCTATGTTGTGTGCCTGTGGAGGGTGAAGACCATTGTTTCCCATGACTATTGCAAGACTCCTAATGTTATGGAGATGTCAGAATACATAAGAAGGAATTAAAACCCATCTTTTCTAAATGCAAATCCTTCATTTCATTAACACTTTTCCCACTGATGGGTTTAGCTTAGTTTTTGTTTTGAAATCTAGCTTGTTTAGTTGCACACTACAAATCAATAATATATTAATAAATTAATTATTAATCTGCTTTGCTTAATGATACTATTCCACTTCCAAAATTAGGAAAGCCGCTTTTTTTTCCCATCCATATACAACTTGTTCTTTTAGATATCATCTTTATTTTCCCATGACTTCCATTTAATATAGATAAGCCAGAAAAAGTTCAAGCAATTAAATCTTTGCAGAAGATGATAAAGTCTTCCAATTAAAAGTAAACTCATATTTTGACCTGTGTAGCCCTTTATAATGTACCTTCCTTTATTTATTCAGTGGAAAGCTGCTACAGGAGAATTTAAGGTGGTAGCTACGGCACTTTTTTCTCTCTGAAACCTGAGTCTGTCTCTGGTTATTATGCTCCTTCCTTAGTTGCCTGCTGCTTCCTAATCTTTCTGTCCCTGTGCTTGGGCTCACTGACAATAATCCATTTTAATTAAAGCTCCCTACCTCAGTATTAGGTCAAAAAGGAAAATGTAAAAAGTGATGGTTAAAAACACACATTTCATTATATTACTGGAATCAACCCAAACCTCTTTTGCACTGTGTTTAATTTCCTTTGCTGTAAAGGAAATAATCTTCTGGTGCTACTTGGTTTATTATTTTGTTCACTATTGTGCACTGAAGTATTGAAAAAATGAGGTCTTCTGAGAAAGTGGTTCTGAGAGTATTTGTCTTCTATTTGAAATGTGAAATTTTATAACTGTACCTCCCAATTGGTATAGCTGCACCTCCTGTTCAGATTCCCTTCATATCAGCTTCAGGTAATGGACTTATTTTACCTGCACTCATCAAAACTTTGAATTCTGTATATCTGGCATGGCTTGAATCCTTTTTAAATGGTCTGAGAATGAGATCCTTGGATACACAATAAACGTGTAGAAATTTTTTCGTCATGTTACGCTACCATGATTACAAGAAACCCTTTTTTTATGTACGAAAATATCTGTGACAACTCTTTGTAAAGGTTTTCTACTTCACATAATTAGTTGATCTTTAATTATCCAAGATATTCTATGACACTGCTGATGCCCATATAAAAATTAATATACTAATTTACCAGCAGGATGTAATTTCTAGTAGAAAGTGCTTTTTTGATGTCCATGATGTTGCATTTACACACTGCTATCATTGTCATAGTGTGGTTGAAAACTAAAAGAATAATAGAAAGAGGTAGACGTGAATGCTATAAAAAGAGTTAATGGCAGAGGTGGGGTAAAAACCTTTTTTCAAGTTTGTTAGAATGGCTTGCCTTTTCACAGACTGCAGTCTCATTTGCTGATAATTGGATAGTGGGTAGGAATCGTTCCTATCTTTTCCCACCTGAGAGAACTGGACTTAAAAATTTATAGGAGGACTGAGTTGACTGTCTATGTTCCAGATAGCTCTGCACATGAACCAGATATTTCTGTTTCATTATTTTATTACATACAGCTAGGAAACCTTCCTAGCACCCTCAGCTCCAGTGGACCTCCCTGGATGCTAAAGTGCACAGTAATAATTACCTGAGTTATCCATAGCAGGTCACAGGACAGTCACAAACCAAACTGCATAAGCTACTGTGAAATAGGAAAAATCACTTTAGAATACATAAAAGAGAGCCTCATTCTAGAGTTTTCTTCCCCTGTTAGTTTTCTACCACTTTGCGGTTTTCTAAGAAATCTCAGAGAAGCTTGTACTTTCAGGATGATGCGCTAGTTCATAAGTGAATTCATCTGTGTGCAAAGTGAAGGTTAGTTGGAGAAAGACAGATGGTTTCTAACACCTCTCAGATATAGAAAGTACCTCTTAACCTGTGCAGGCAGAATTGTGACCATAATGTTGTTGCACATAATTGAAGAAAAATTATTAGATTACAAAGAGTGTTATTGGCCGGTGGAGTAGCTGACATCAGCACACCCAGCTGTACTCTCTGCGTGGGGATGGCATCCCTTTGCAGCCCAGTTGTCAGGGGCAGATGTTCTGCAAAGTACATTTCTATTAATCAATCCAATATTCCAATGAGACTAAGCAAGAGTTTTTCTGGCTTATTTTTTAGCAGGAAGAAGCACACTTCTGCTCTCAGTGAATCAGCGTGTGTCAATTTAGGAAAGGGATTCACTACTAATAATCTGTGGAAAATATTGGTAAGCACTGAAATAATGCAATTATTTCAAATATAATTTATTTATTTATTTATTTGAATACATAAATTAATATATATTCAAATAAATACCTGTCTCCAAAGTAAAGAACGACTGAAAGAAAAGACCTTGGATGGACATTTTTCCTTGATGGGGAAAAGATACAAATATTTTACTGAAGAAAAGTATTTAATAAAAAGTCCTGCAAGCCTGAGCATAAAGAATTTGAATAGTCTGCAAAGATTATTAAAAGGACTGGGAAAAAAAGCTTATTTCTGGATCTTCTCAAAGTGTCATGAAAATTTGGAACCAGGTTTTAGACCAGAGGAAAATGCCGATGAATAAATTCAGACAATACGAAGCACGATGGTACAGGAATAGAAAGAGTGTGCCACCCACATTCCTTTCTGCAGCTCAGGCTTGGTAGGAACTATACACCCTAGGAAGAACACTTTTCTTTGTGGAAAAAACTGATAAAATTCAGCTTTGTACAAAACTAAGTATTCCTGCAGAATTTCAGTGATGTATTTTGAACAGTAATTTCAACAACATAAATATTGAGGATTAGAAAATAGAAAATTTACATTAAAAAAAAAAAAAAAAAACCAACAAAAACCCCTACATTTTCCTGCCATCTCTCCCTGATGTAAAACCAGCCAACTAATTTCATTCCTTTTTTTCAGTTCAGCTAGCAAAATGAGAACAAACCCAGCCAGGAAACAAACCAAGTAAAGCTGGTGCAAGTGCTCATCATAATTCTCCAATTTCAGCCACCTTGAATCACAGGGATTGGCATTTCAATCATTGCACTTACAGAAGGAAACAGGTTTATGATCTGCACCATCCCTGCTGACTTCACTGTGGCATTAGGAATTTTTCCCTAGCGCATAGTTTTTATCATATGCCTGGTGTCTAGCAGAGATCAGTATAGAGATGATTTAAAAGATTTAAGTAAGGCTCAAAGGCTTCTGAAATGGTAAGTTTCAAATGAATCTGAATGGGATGTGTTTAAAAGATGTTCAGCTACACTAATCCTTTCATGGTGAAAATCTGGGAGCAAAAAGATGATGAGAGAGAAAACAGAAAGAAGCAGATGTTGAAAAGCTGAACAGTCAACATTAAAGCAGGCGATGGATGCAGACTATAGCCATGCCAAAGATGGCTTGGCTCCCAGCACTGCACTGTGAGAAAACCAGTTGATATATATACTTTTGTTCCTTTTGTCCATTATATAAGGCCCTTCTCTGACTTTACTTCCTATTTTGAAGGAGTTTTTGATGAATCACAATCAAATGCTTATTCCTGATCAAGCTTCCATGGAAGACTGTGCCCAGGCATACTCAGAAACCCCTGTGTCTATCCATCTGCATGTTAGTTAACAGAAAATTTTCAAATCCTGGCTTTGTGTTACCAGTTGTCAGTGCAGATTGAACTGCTGAACAAAAACTACTGGGAGAGAAATGTGCATGCAGACATTCAGAAAGAAAGGTTTTTCTCATGATCTGGTTTCTTTACATCATCTGAACATTGCGAAGTGGACAGTCAGTTCACAACAGGCGAACAGAGGATTGTCCTAATGCATGAGAACACTGCACTCCACAGAGTGTTAGATGTTAGATCCATCTCCCAGATAAGCAATGCCACCACCTCATGCAGCAAAAAAAAACAAGAAAGAAGCTTTTGAAACAAAGCAAAGCAACCTTTGGCATGTCAGCCAGATGTGAGTTCTGCTTTGATACTATAAAGTATATATTGAGGTGGCACCAGTGTCATCTGTTCAACTAAAACTTTGTAATCTCTGCTTGTATATTCTGCCTGGAACAACAAAGCTTCTGTTTCTGCCTGAGTTGGTTTCAGCTGCATTTTATCTGTTTTCTCAACATTCATACGAATAACACTGCTGCTTCAGGTTTTGCAGACATTCCTTTTAATCACGAGAACAAGGCTGACATGTAAAATGACATCTGCAATAGTGCACTGTAATTTCACTCACACATCCCCAAAAGCTAAATTTGTGACTTATATATTTATTACAGCTAAATCAGTGCAGTATTTCTCAGCCTTCACCTGGTTTGCTCATACTTTTTTTTTTTTTTTTTTTTTTTTTTTTTTTTAACAGTATTGCTCAATTTTATCATCCATTTAATAAGGTGAAGTCTGTTCCTAGGTGGGTCATTTGCCTCAATATATGTTGGTAGCACTGAGATTTCATGGCCAACCTAATGACAGAAAGAATAATATATTGTACCATTTCACAGTGTTATGGTCAAGTGCTTACATTAAAATGGACTGGAGATGGCCATCTGCAGCCACAGACATTTCCACGTGTTTAGGATAGGCATGTTTCATGCATTGCAGAGTCTGGTGTCATTGTCCTTCCCCCACTTGGCATTAGAAGGATATTACATACCCATGAATGATGACTGACTACAACCGTTCTGGCACTGACAGAAAATGCTGCTATTATAGGATATGCAAAGTATGGCTTCCAGCAGAGACCATCACGGCATGGTTCGCAAAAGCCTGGCCAGAAAGTCTCTTCCCAGTTATTCAACAGAGCCACTCTCTACTGAGCACTGTGGTTTGAGCACAACAAATGTACTAGCCCAGACTGTGATAAGTCATAAAGACAATACTATTTTGAAGATACTTCAAGAGCTACACCCTTCTGTGGTGGGGAGGTAAACCCAAGATTCTACTGGGAACACACTGAGTGTACATGTTCATGCCCTGAGTTCTGCACAAACACCATCTAAGCAGAAAACACAGTCTGCATCTTACAAATGGATTATAGCCACAAAATAGATGCTGACAGTTTTGTAAGTTTTCTCCAATGTATGACTACGGGCAATCCTACAGAAATAGCATCTTTCTGGTTTTCGGTGGTTTAAATTAATGGGAATAAATATGCACACTGCACAGGGAAATGCATCAGTGATGCAGTCAGGTTTCGCTTCACTGAATTTAATAAATATCAATTTAAAAATTAATTCCTAAGGAAACCCTTCTTTGTGCTTTGTAACCTCAAGGCTCCTTAAATTAATCCCAGGTGATCACTGCCTTTCTCCAGAGAACACCTCTGACCCTTTCATGTCATGAACTTGATGACACGTGGAAGTGCTTGACCTCAGCAATGAGGGCTATTTTAGATAGTGCTGTGTGTAGTTTATTGACTGAGAGAAGCAAATGAGAATCAATGATAAAAACATCTCTGATGGTCAATGAGGAGGAATCTGATCTGCCAGCCACTGAACTTAAAGTCCTTTTTTAATCATTTCAGAGGAACATTGGCTTACACACAACAAAGCTTCTCACCTGTCAAGAGCAGAAGAGGCACCACATTCCCAATTCACCCATAGCATCCAACAACGTTCTTCTCAAACAACCCATGGGATTAATACAACATACTGAGTGCAAAGATTACAAAGCTCCTGGCCACCAACAAGCAACATTTTAAACAATGATTATTTAAAGCAGTGATGCTTTGTATCAAGCTCTATCAGCCCATCCTTGTTACTTCTTTTCATTGCTGTTATTAATTTAGAGCTGCATTTTTGGCTCCAAGAAATCTATGTATGTTCATGCTCAATGTCATGCAGTCACCATTTTCCTTCAATCTTTTGCTGTACACACCTTGAATGATACGGATGACTATATGTAGTTACTTCACGTTTTTACCTTGTGTATAAGTTCTTAATTTTTTTAAAACAACCTTTTTCGTTACACTGCATTAAAACAGGATAAAATTTTCTGCTAAATCATTACCAGTTCCTGGTAATTCAACTGTATAGAAAGACTTTTGTCTTCTTTAATATCCTTGATGTTGAAATTCAGTTTCTAAGAAAAAGAGGACATTTAACGATATCACCCTGCTGCAGCATAACATACAGGGAATTCATCAACTAAGAAGTTGCACAAGTTGTCTACAAAATTTTCTGTGTACCCCAGAGAGACAACCCCCTTCCTATCAGGTTACAACATACTAAGCCCTCAGATACAATTGCTTTTTAAAAGCAGAAATACCTGTTTTACATTTGACTTCTCTCTTTTTCAGGTTTACATGCGCCTTGGAGGCAAACTAGCAAATTACACAGGAAAATTTATGTGATAAGTCAGTCATTTCTTATGCAAATATTATGTTCGGCTTCAGGCTGTATCCCTAAGCTGCATCAGATATTTACCTCAGCTTTTGAGAGAATTTCTTCAGCTAGACCAAAATGCTGTCTTGTAGAAAGGAAATTAGACTGAAGCTTGTGATAAAACAATCTGCAGGCATTTTAAAAGGCATTATCACTAGAATTGGTAAAGTGTACCCAATGAGATTTTGTTGCCTGGCAATCTTCTACGTATTTACAATTCATATTGGGTCATTGAAAATCACAGAGATAAAAGAAACCAAAATATTTTGCTCCTTAGAGCTGCTGGAATGTGTCCAGAGGACAGTGGAACTGGGAAAGGGTGTGGAGAGTAAGTCATATCAGAAGAGTCTGAGGGAGCTGGGGGTGTATAGCCTGAAGAAAAGAAGGCCCAAGGAAGACATTATTGCTCTCTAAAACTACCCAAAAAGAGGTTGTAGTCAGGTGGGGGTCAGCCTCTGTCCCAGGCAAACAGAGACAGGATAAGAGGGTTGGTTTCAAGCTGCACCAGGGAAGGTTCAGGTTGGACATCAAGAATTTCTTCTCTGAAAGGGCGAAGGAAGGGGCTGCCCAAGGAGCTGGTGAAGTCAACATTCTTGGAGGTATTCAAGAAAACTGGATGTGCTACTTAATGCTTTGGTTTAGTTGACAAGGCTCAGTCAAAAGTTGCACTCGATCTTGGAGGTCTTTTCCAACCTAAGTGATTCTGTGTTTCTGTTTCAGCCCTTCTGACACAATTCACATTTACTTTCCCGCCAACAGCCTCTGATCTTCATGACATAAAGCAGTATGAATAATTAATTCACTATTTCTTCATATTTTGTGCTCTAACTTGTATATATTGTCCATTTAGAAATTGACAGATTTTCTTTACATCCTAGAATTTCAGATAAAATGTTCAAAAAACCGCCTGGGTTTGTTGTTTTTGTTTTTTTCTTCATTTCCTGACTATGTTCATAGTTAATGCTGAGATCTCAGTGTTAGCCCTTCCAACATTACAATGACCTGATTTTGAGTTCCTAAAATTAAACATTATGTCCCAATTTCAGATACACAGCCTTACCAGTCTGGCCTACATCAAAGCATTTAAAAGGTCTCAAGGACATCATTCTGAAGGGTGTGAATAAAGTCCCAACTATACAGGTTTCCTTCCTGGAAAAATAACACTTTTGAATTGGGTGGGGGATGTGCATGAAACTTCTTTAGATGTTGGAGCTTCATTATGCAACTGTTCAGATGTACCCATTACCATGACTGAAAATTCCAGCTGCTTTTTACTTCAAGGCAAAAATTCAAGGTTACTTTAACATAGCTTTCTCTGCATTTGATAATACCTCTTTTCTGCTAAGGAAAAATTAGTTTAGAACTTCCCTTGCCTCACACTGCAATTATTTTTTTCATCAGTTAGAGCAGCTGCCAATTTACTACACTTTGTGACCTGCATTAAGTTGGTTTAGAAGCCAATCTAACAGTAATAAGCCTTGCTGAGCAGGAAGAGCCTTCATGTTCACTATTCAGGGGATGGAGAGAGATGATAGCATCAACAGTCCTCATCAGATAACAATTGCAAACCCAGTTCTGGCTCATTCCTCTGAGAACTATGAAACGATTGGTTTCCTCATAATATTTTAACTCAAAAATCTGTAAAACAAAAAAAGCATCATGTTCATGAAAAAGAAAAAAGTCTAGAATTCATCTGTGTTCTTGTTATAGCCATTTCCAATTTCAAGTATGTCACATTTGATGATACCACTGCACACAAATATTTGACAATATGTAATCCAGTTCAGTACATCTGAAGTTAACTCAGCAATAAACTGTAACTTGCATATATAATTGCATTTACAAAAGATAATCACTACTAAATTTGTTAGAGAAGTCAAGAAAAGAAAAATGTGTATGAAGAAACAAAACTCATCCCTTTTTCTGACCAGTATTGTTGACTAGATTATCTGTAACAGAAATTAGATATGACATCCAGGAAACATTTTTAGACACATTGCTATATGGTAAGTTAGTCATTTGGTCTTTTTTTTTTCCCTTAAGGATCATCAGACCTTACTTAAATTTTATTGTTAAAAGCACTCTCTGAGTAGCGAAGAGTTATTTTTATATTATTTCTATAATATTCCTATTAGTATTTCTATTAGTAACTCTATTGGTATTTCTATATTTGTATTAATGGTAATTATTACCCCTCTACTAAAAAAGTCACATCTCTGCCTTTGTGAAAGCTGGGCAAAGACTCCTATTCATTTGGGAATTTACTTTGGGATGACTATCCCCAAGATCCAAGAACTCAACATTTCTGCCCCGAGTTCAAGAGACAATTATTTCATTTCTCTCTGTAGCACAAGTAAGCACGTCTCATATTTCAAAAATAGCAACAGAAAATATTCCCCTGCAAGTCTTAGGAGAGTATAAGGAAGCAAATATGCTGTGACAGATTTGGTTACTTAATATACCACTGGGAGGTGCCCAGATCCTGAGGTAATAAACACATTACAAAAATTCATACAGAACAGAATAGCCTAATTCACATGCAAAGCACTGTGCCCAAAGCATCAGGTGTTCCCTAGAAGGATATAATACAGAGGTGATGAAAACAACGGAATAAAAGAAGGAAAAGTATTTAGAATAACAAACCAAGTAAGTCAGAACAGTTGACACTTCACAGGGGAAGATATTAAAGACCAGGAGATAGAAAAGACAATGACTCTGGACAACTGAGATGATTAAAGTTCAGTCTGAACCATAATATCCCATGGGAGTCAAGGTATGCCATTGTAAGGTATATGTGAAGTACATCAAGGAATCCAGTGGTAAGGAGGAAATATCCTATATTTTGTTGTGAAAACAAAACCACAATTTTAGAGATGGTGAATATAATTTTTTTTTTTTTTAATGAGTTGAGGTTTGAATTCAATTCTAGATTGCTTCTATTTTTTTTCCTGTCTGTACAGATAGAGAAGAATACACACATTAAGGGGGGGTGGGGGGTGGGGGGAAGTCATTATTCCTTACAGGTAGATAATTTTTGATAGAAAAAGGCCCTGACAATGGCAGCTATGGTCAGACACAAGGAAGGGTCATCTCATTGATGAGTGTGTGTTACTCACTCCTAAATGTCTCCCGTGGTTTTACCTTTAAAGAGATGTAAAAACATTAAATTGTCTGAAGACAAACATATCCTTTCACCAGAATGTGAAAGAGGCATAATAAAGAATCATTCCAGTCAAGCCATGTTTCTCCTGAAAAAGTTGTACTATCCAAACTTATCACATATGTATGGAATGCAAACAGAAGTAGCATAGGTTACAATCATTTCAGCTCTTGTTGTAAGAAAACCCTACGAATTAAAATATATCTTGATTGTTTTCTACTATGAAATATCTGCTTGTGACTGCATTTTCAACGGCTCAAATATAGCTATTTAGTCATATCTCATATAAATGTGGGAAATGCTGCAGTTTAAGGGAATAAATCATGATACATATTCCCACATCAATCTTATTAACAGGAAATTACTCAAGCAGCGGTTTTGTATGAGGGATATTTACCATTTTGTTGAATGATTCACATTCTTAATTAAAAGGACATTACAGAAATAAAAGATCAGGAGTCATAAGTTAAAGGCACAGTAAAAATCTCTTATATTTCAACTATCTCAAAACCATAATGAGCTCAGATCCAGGATTTTCCCTCAGTTCACTTTAGAGCTAACCTGAAGACATTTACAAGACTGAGATTCTGACCATTACTGCAGGTCTGGTGTCCAGGTCAGTGTCCTACTTTGAGTCTATTGCAAATAAATAATTAAAGAGTGCAAACATCAGTCTCTCAAATGGCAATTTTTTTTTATATACTAAAAATAGGAAATATATTAATAGAGATATAAAATGGCTCCAGCTGTTATTGATTTGTTACCTGGGGTAACCGTTTTTACAGTGCATTTGTGTTGAGATTCAGACATCTTTACAACCAAACTAACTCTTCTTTATGTATGAAAGTATGAAACATGCTCAGTATACAGGATTCTGAGGATCAGAATGGAGGGTTCGTCATACTGAAAAATGGAATTATTTGCAGCAACCCTAAGTGTTGCTTATGCCAGCAGAGAGCCTTACTGCGCATGATCAGGTTTCAAGAGCACATACATGTCGAACTTCAGCTGTTCTGTCAAAAGGGATACTCGGATGCATAGTAATGTATTTTTTCTTACTGAAGAGCCTACTTATGCCATGAAATAAAAATAAATTTGCAGAAAAAACTTTCCAATGTTTCTGTCTAAAAAGAAAAATAGATATTGCCTAGTAATTTTATTTGCAGCTTTTCTCTATAATTTTTTAATGGCCAAATACAATTTAATATGTCTGGTACCTACCAGGAATTATCTTCATCCTTATTTTTCCAGTTCACTCCTTAAGGCATTTCTAATGTGTGCCAATCAGTATTCTCTGGAAAATTGTTTTTCACAGCTAGTGCATAAATGCAGTGCATCTGGAATTATGCCAATCCAGAGAGGAAACTTAATGTGCATCTCATATGTTTTGGGAAACTGATCTGAACATTGGCTGCATCTTCCCTTAAAGTAAGGTACAGCTTCTACCAGATAAGAATATAAGGATTACAGAAACTATTTTTATTTTAAGGAGATTTCATAAACATAAAATCTAAAAGTCTCAGACTACAGATTCCTATAGTTTGAAAAGCTCTGGATTGACAGAAATCATGTTACGGAAAATACTACAGAGGTCTTGCTACAAGAGATGCCACAGATGAAGAAAGTAGATTGTTGGAGACCAGGGCATTCCTTTGGTTGCCCTGGAGGGTCAGAGACCTGGGCAGAGGGGTCTAGGACCTGCACAGGGGTGTCTGGGAACTGGACAGGGGGGTCTGGGACCCTGGCACAGAGCCTAGGAAGACATTGGCTTTGATCAAAATCATAGTTTTGGGTTCTTTAGTATGGAAGTGGATGGGAGCAAGATGGAGGATTTTGGGAGTTGTCCCTTGCTGCTTCTTTCTTCTTCCTTCACTCCATTTTCAGTAGTGATGGTGGCACAAAGTAGTTTAAGGAGATTGGGTCAGAGTAGAGATGTTTAGTAGAGGTAGTAGGTATTGGCAAATAACTATAAATAAAGAACAGGTAACAATTAGTATAAGAGGCAGCCACAGCCCAGTGCTGGGGGAGTCGTCAGATGCCCGAGCAGCTGCACAGACCTTAGCGGGGCACTGAGAAAATTGTAAGATAAGTAACAATAAACAAAGCGCGCAACCTTGAAAATCAGAACCTGAAGACTCCGTCTCTTTCTTGTGTCTGGCTCAGGGCTCATCAGAAGGCAAAAGATTCTAAAACCACCTGAACAAAACCTGAGGGTAGACGATACATGTTCCAGGAAAATTTAGGGCCGGTCTGTGCCAGAGTGTTACACCAAAGCAGCAAAGATCAACCACGAGAAGCAGAAACACAAGAAGCTCAACAAGACCCAGAAAGCCAACCATACCCTGGGCTGCAGCAAAAGACTCAGGCCAGCAGCATGAGGGAGGTGATTGTGCCCTTCTACTCAAGCAGCAAAAAAGTTGGAGGAATACAATGAATAATTTTGAAAAATCCTTATGCAAACAATTCAATGTAAAAGAAGGGTCAATTCTCTTGAAAAAGGATTGCTAATTCCTAAATCTAGCACAATAAATTTTCTCTATCAGAAAGTCAATCAAAAACATTTACTGATGTCTAAATGTTTATATTTCCTTTGATTTTAGGGAGACTATGTATATAATGAGAATTTTCTGATGAGCATAAGTGTTTGTGAGTGTCAGTTAAAGACATTTAATTTCTGGTACAGCATGGGTTGTTAACTTCAAGTACTTCCAAGAAGAAATACCTTCAGTTACATTTGGGTGGCTTTGCTTTATGAAAGTCATCCTTTATCTGATGTAAATGAAACTAATGGACAATATTAACTTTTACAGAATTGAGGATTAGAAGGAACCGAAACACTAGGGGGGGAAAACATACAGAAGAAAGGTACTTAATGGCTTCTTCAGGGAAAGCCTATTATTTTTTGAACATTAAAAATGTTCAGCTCTTTCAAGTCAGAGTTACAAAGTGATACAAGTTTCACACAGCTGGAATTTCAATATTAGACCATTAGAAGACCAGAAAACCTGAAGAAATATTTTAATTACTGGTGAGAGTACAATCCTTTTCTGGCTCACACATAACATTTTTAATCTCATGATTCTTCCTAAATATGATAGAAGGGTACTAATGAGAATCTTCTCTGTTGTCACATTGACTGTTTTAGTCAAATAATTTAATGATGCCATATCATGCAGATAATGAGGTATCTGAGCAGACACCCTTTACAATTTCTCCAGATACTTATAAGTAAAACAAACCTTTTATTGGCAAATGTTTGTATTCTTTAATTTTCAGTTAGTAACTCTCTATGCATTTCGGGTTATTTACAACTATTATACAGCATAATTAAGCAACATTTATTTTATTTTTCATAGAATCCTTTTTATTTTCTAAATTGGAATTGCAGACAGCTCTACAAGCTCCTAACAGTTTTGAACTACTTTCTTTCTTAATATTGTATCAGAGATGGATTTCAATTATGCGTTATTATCCTCTATTTACTGTCAGCAATCTTTCCAATATATTTTGGTAACAAAGCATAAAATACTCCATATAAGGCTAATGACATGAATGCCTAAAAGTGAGTAGGTAAGCGTCCCAGACAAAATGAGAGTAATGGCCACTAAACTTTGGAACCAGGTAGGTGCACAGATGAGGGGTATTTCTGCCCTTCATAAGATCTGCATCAATATTGATAGCAGTTCTCTCTATTATAGACAGTATATATTCTACCAACTACCCCTCTCTGGGGCTTGATTTGGGCCTGATTACCAGCACTGAACAAGCCACATCACTGGATGGCTCAGTCCTCCTGTCTCGTTCCTGTTTAGTTCTTCTTCTAGTGTCCCCAAATAAAAAGCAGGAAGTATGATGCTTTCCCTTTTTGCAATGCAGAAGCGAGGCCAGCAGAAACTTGCTGAAGATTGACAATTAATTTATCTTAGGAAAGGCTATGCAATACAATTATGCTGCCTTCCAGCCACAGCAGAACTAGCTAAGGCTCGCACATATTCAACTATCCTAGCCTAAAACCATAAAGCATTCACCTGCTGTTAAAAGTATTTCTAGTTCTCTCTCTCTCTAGCTCTCAAAAACTCAATATCACTGGGTGCCAATTGGTGCAGGGTTAGGATTACCATTTGCAAAGCTATTAGTGTTTGCTCTACTGCACCACCACCACATCTGAAATGATAATTTTAAAAAGTCAAACAAGAAAGGAAAAGCAGCTTCTTGCATAAAAAACATGGGTTATATGAAACTGGTTTCCTCAAGGAGAAAATGCAGCCTGAAGGTTACAGCTCTGACAGTTGTTTTCTACTGCCTCTGCTTTTCAAATGTGATAATGTCCTTTTATAAGCACCCCAGTAAGAGTTTAAAACCTCCTCCCAGGGATTGTAAATCCACTGCTTTTCTCCTCTAAATTTTTAACAGATACTATTGTTTCCTCAAATTGCACACAAGAGGGTTGAAAGAATCGAGATTATCCTCAAGTACATTAAATTCAGTTTCAAGGCCCTTTATGACACACAAAACTGTATCAAGGGACAGTTAATAGGCATGACAAATTCAGTCCTGGAAGGTGAAAGAGCACTGCAGCAGCAGATAGGCAATGCTAACCAAAACTACAACAAAGATCATCAGAAACAAAGATTTGCTGCCCATGGAGTCCCTGCATAATGCAACACCAAGCCATTAATTAATATCAATGCAATATCAAATAGATTTTTTTTATTTAACCCTCTTCAGGTAAAACATTGAGCTGAGCTGAATATATTTCAGGCACAGCAGAGCACAGATATGTCTGACAGGACACTTCCACTTGCTGATCCCTCTGTACAGGCACCAGAGTGGCAAAAAACATTTCATACAGCATAGGGAATGGGCTGGGTTTGGGGGCAATAGAGCCCCTTCTACAGCAAATCAAAGAGTGGGGAAACCCTTCGGTCACCTCCACAGCAGAACACTAAAGCTCAGTACAGGAATCTATCAGAAGTTAAGTTTTGAAACAAATCCAGTTAGTTGTTCTGCTAGTTAGCAACACCTTGACTTTTCACTAGAATTTAAAGAGTAAGTTAAAGCAGTGTATCTGTGTGTGTGTAGCTGCTGGGAGAGGGCACTGCACAGCTTCCAGGACTGAGCTGGCAGGGCTGCACACTCCGCTGTGCTCCGTGGCCATCAGCTCCCCACAGAGCCCCCACTCCCTGCCAGGTGCTGCCAGCATTCCTGCAACCTCTGTTAGATACACAGCTCCTCGCCACTCCAGTCTGGACTCTGTGTTCAACAACTAAATACAGGATTTCAGGTAAGAACTTAATGGCGCTTTGGACACGGATAGTTTCAGTTCTATGCACACCTACTCAAACCAGACTGTCAGACACACAATAAGGCCAAAGTGTGTCCATTCAAGCCCTTGGCATCCTCATGATTCCAAATTATCTGGGCTGCATAAACATTTATTCAGATAAACTACTCATCATCAAACCATGAGAACCTCCAGTCTGTAGAGCTCATTGCTGCCTAGTTGAAGAGCGAATGATTAAACCTTGGATGTGCATTAATAACTAGTGGTATTTCATGTGTATTGTATTAATAAAGCCGTCCAGCTTGCTTTTTTCCCTCAGGCAGTTTTCTCACCATATTATTTTATTACTTCTTTGGACCACTCCAATAGAGATCTTTAGGGAACACATCCACATCCACTTTGGAAAGGACCCCTCCGTATATCTCATCATCTCCTCTCCAAGCAGCTCTTTGGTCACATTAGATTATTCCTTCTGGTCCTCATTTTATTCCATGTGCATGATTTCCCAGGTGATAGCATATCAAAAGCCTTACTGAAGTCCAGGAGCATTTCTTTCAAGCTTTTGTTGCCATAGTACATTCCAAGCTGGTAAAAAAATCTTTGCTACAGAGAGATTGCTTCTCAAAGAGAAGACATTGAAGATGTGCTGTAAAGCACATACATGCACCTTTGATTTTGCTTTAAATATAAAGATGTTTCCTACTTTAACAGGCCCATTATTTTATATTCTTCATTAATCACAATCAAAGATTAGACTGGAAGGAAACAAGCTCTGTGCTTTTTCACTAATTAACTGCTGCACATATATGTGTGCATGCAATAACAATGAAGGATCAAGGGAAAAAAAAGTGTTTTGTTTTGATTAAGGATCCTAGTGGAACAAAGCAAATAGTGCTATAACTAAAGCTGCTTAATCCTAATGCTTTTCTCGATTTTTTTGCAGCTTCATTCCTGTCTGGCTTTCTGCCACATCCGTCTTATATTTCTGCTTGCACATTTGTAAATATAAAAAATACACGTGGTAAACCTGAGCTCAATTTAGTGAAACCTCAATTAATGTTTTGTCTCATATTTATTGAAGAAATAAACAGATATTTCTTAAAACAATTCTGTCTTCCTCCTGCCAGAGTGTTGGCACAGTGACTAAACATATTTCCCACCATGTTTTAATTCCCCTGGTAAGACCGACAATTTATACAACATACATATGTGGAAACACTTCCTGTAACTGTTCTGAAAGCAAGATTAGTGATCCTTATACTGACTACTGATTAGCTCTTCTAATCCAATAGTGATGAACTTCAGAGGAATTCAATGTCTAAAAAAATCTGTTTTGAGTTTATAGATACCATTTTAGAAAAGGAGGTCTGATTAATTTTGCTTTTCAAAAGAAAGGATAAAGCCTTTGGAAGTAAGATGCCATTTAAAGTTAACAAAGCAGTCCTTATGTTCCTGTTCCAAATGGTAATCTTTCATTTGAGTGGGTAAATTACTTTACATATTTCATAAAATATTACATATTACATAAAATGAAATATTACATATTTTCATTTCCTTTAAAACATACAGATCTATTTGTTTACCAAAATCATAGAATGATCGAGGTTGGAGAAGACCTCCAAGATCAAGTCCAGCCTTTGAGAGAATGGCACTCTGTCAGCCGGCCCATGGCACTATGGCCCGGACACTTCTCAAACGCTTCCAGGGATGGTGACTCCACCGCCTCCCTGAGCAGTCCATTCCAACAATAAACCAACCTTCAGTGAACAAATTCTTCCTGATATCCAACCTGAGACTCCCCTGGCACAGCTTAAGGCCATTCCCTCTAGTCCTATCTCCTCCTTCCTATGAGAAGAGCCTAACCTCCCCCTTGCAACAATCTTCTTGCAGGTAGTAGTAAGCAGAAATAAAGTCCTCACTGACCTCAGTGCTATATTAATTTACACCACTAAGGCCTGTATCGCTTTTGAAATCAGACCACTGATTTTAGTGTTGACATTTAGGTTTAGATGTCAAATTTTGTGCACCTCAGTTTGAAAATATGGCACTGATGGACCCTAATTTTGTGAGAAATCAATTCTCACTCTCTGGTTCACAAATGCATTTATCTTTGCTTGAGTTCACTTTTCCTTTAGGCCTCTTCTATCTCTCACTTATTATTCAGTTGCTAATTTTCTTCCCCCCCTCCTTTGTCTCTTTAATTCCTTAGCCATTTATTATTCAATTGCTGATTTCAAAGCATTTTACAATGCATGCTAGTCTGCTCACATATTCTCATTGCTGAGTAGTCACATCAGGAAACCTTTTCTCCTTACAACTTAAATTTACCACAATACCTGTTTAGTTTTCAAGCCCTCAGCCCAGCAGCTTTTGTGGCACCATTTATACAGTGAAAGAGCTGAGATGTTGAAGCCAAGACTTCTGGCCCCTTTACAAGGACATTGCCTGTCATTCACAGCGGCCATATAACACAGCTTATGCTGGTTGCAGAGCTGTAAATTGTAATTTACTGTCCATCCCCTCCTGCTTTCCGGGGATGAGACCTTGCTTAGGATCTGGTGAGAGGCTCATTTCTGACACATCACCCAGTCTCTCTGGTTTCAAATTAAGGCATCCTCTTCAGAAGACAGCCCAAAATGCATGTTAGAGGTGATATACCCAGTCTGAAAGAACACCTGCATAGCACTGACTGGCTGGTCAGCAAGGAAAAACAAGGTCTGAGCTTTCCAGAGTAGCCTTCCCCTACCTGACAGACACACCCCTTCAACACAGTGACAGGCCAGGCTCTCACATGCATTTCAGTACAGAATGGGGGAAAAATTGAGTGACACAATGCATTTACTATAAAGATGCACAGTAAAGCCAACTCCATTTGTATTAGTTACTCTATGTTTTCCTTTGTATTTATTAGGTCACCACTGGGGCAAACTAACAAGCATGGATATTACAGGTGTATTGGGCTACGTAATACAGCTGAGCACTGTGCAAAGAAGACAAACCTGTTTATGGTGAAAAGGACTAATTAAAAATGGAAACGGCTCCCTTTTTCTAGAATATTTATCAATATTCCATATTGCATAGGTAGGACCAAGTAATGTCTTTACCATACAGCTTTCTAACCTACTTCAAGATAGATCTTTCTCCCTCCATAGTATAAATGTTACATAGTACACACATAACCTAAGTATCTCTGAGGCTGGAAGAGCCAGTCTATGGAATAACATTTAGCAGTAACGTATTTCACATGGGTAATGCAATAAATATTGAATTATTCAGCACTGATGTAATCTTTGAAGTCTTAAATACATCTTCCCACCTGGGCGTGTCCTGTCTGAGCCAAAGTACCACTAGGAAAGACATTTAAATAAAACATACAATTTTCTAGGTGTACTCAGTCAAAATGCCATTTTATAAGCTATATATCTTTCCATCTTTTAGAGAAAAGAGAGAAATAACTTTCTGTGGGTATGCGTAGAGTTCTTTTTAAGCAAGAATAACATAGTCTTATATAATGTATGTCAAAAGCCATTGACCCAGAGACGTGGCAGCTGGGGTTATTTAGTGTGAGGAATGTGCTGCATGGTGAGTCGCTGTACCTCCCATTCTAGATGATTTGCACAGGTGGTCTTTGAGCTGAGATACCTGGATATCAGATGAAGGGGATGTACTCAGCCAGACATTCCGAAAACATAAGCTCACTAGCCATTATTTCCAGGTTATTATTAGCTTTGCAGCACTTTCATGTAGTAGCAGCCTGCTGCTTCACAACCAGCTGGTTATCATTTTCAAAGGTCTTCCAAATTCTTTCTGGAGTTTCTTTGGACCTCCCTCCGGAAAGATTTCATTCTCTTTGGAGTTAAGGGACATCAAAAGATTAGATTGTGTCATACTTTTTAAGAGCTAGCTTTATTCATCTCAGAGTAAAAGAAGAATTATCAAGCTACATCTAACAATTCCAGCCTTCTGAAAAATCTTTTTGAAAATGTTAAAGACTAGCCAAGTCTGATCATGACCTTCCTCTATATTTAGTTCTTAATATATTCTGAAGGCATACAGAAATTTGGAGTTTGGATAAGAAGTACCCAAATGAGAAAGATCAAACTGAAAGGAATTTAATTGTAGGGTAGCTAGCAGTCCTGTATAGTCAGCTTTTAATTAAACCAGGAATAAAAAAATACTCATTTTAGATGAATAGTAATTTCACTACAACCAAACTTCTAACAGATTAACTGTCCTAATAGTTATAAAATAACATCATCATTTCCTTATGAACAGGTTTCTATGCAACCAGAGGAAAAGGCTATAAAACTGAAATACCCGGCAACCCTGAGGTAAAAATGCTCCTCAAGTCCCTCTGCTTAGGACTGCACCACATCATGTCCACAACCCCATCCTGTGCCCAGACCTGCCCAAGACCCTGGACCCTGAACTTAGGCCAAGGCTCCAGATTTACTGCAGCATAAATAATAGTTCTCTGTTCTCAAAGTCACCACATACACAGGGAGCAGAAGGCAGGAAGGTACTCAGCACAGCAAAGATGAGACACGAAGGCACTGTGCCCCAAGAGCCCAGCAGGGAAGCAGTCAAGAATTGGGTTTAGAGAAGGCACTTGCCAGACGTACTTGTGCCATAATCGGTGCCTTTTGCACAAGTGTTCAGTGGAACATTAAAAACTCCTGTCTCTTTAAAAACCCATAGAAGGCCCAAGCTGCATTTTTGGCACTAACGCTTTCTTGTAATTTTTAGATATTTTTCTCTGTTAGACTTAGCTGTTCTGACATCTTTATGTTCATTATCCTATATAGCAATGCACTATGTTACTCATACATATTTAGGAGATGGTATTTTATACATTTATTTGCACAAAGCATGACCAAAGACAAGACTTCACTATTTCCAGTGGCTCATATCAGCCTTCAGGAGACAATAAAATTGTCTTGCTTCATTTACTCAGAGAATTTATGTACTTGTCCTTAAAATGTATTAAGTACGCAACAAATTAATTTGCATCTAGATAATTTCATAAATGACTAGTGTTTATTTCTTGCATTTATAATATAATATTTACTTGCAATTGGAATAAGAGAAAAATTAATTGCCGTATATCACCAGCTTTTCGGATCACAAGAAAACTGTACCTTAAATTGCATTATTGGCTATGCACCATAAACACCTAATGCAGCATTCTCACTTTAAATGTCCAGGTCTGTAAAAAGATATTTTTTTGCATTTCCACTTGTATAAAAATGTCATTGGTGGTTTATACTCCATGAGATTCCCTCAATACAATAGAAGAATTATTTGGCTATCCCTGATTAATGCTAACTGGCAGAATACACACAAATTCCTTGCTGGCTAATGAAAAACTCCACAAACCCTTTCTATTTGAAAATCCTAAGCATACAGAGATTTCAAAATATGATTATGTGATCATTTTTAAATAGCCAGTATTTTACCTCCTCCAGGTTTCTCTGGTTTAATTTAAAAATATACTTACATTTAAAACTACAGGTCCATCCTCTGTTAGTCCAAATGTTCTGTTCCTGTTCTTAATCAATTTTTATTAAGAGTCCTGATCATAAATAATTTTAACTTCATTTTATTAAAAAAAAAAAAAGAAGCTTTTAGCATAAGAAGTTTTTAAGAAAACCTTTGTTTTTACATAAAGTGGATTGACTTCTATATGGTTTCTCTTATATAAATTCAAGTCTAGAAGCATAAAAAACCAAATACATCCTGGTTCCTCAATGTCATGAGCTCAGCAGAAGAATAAGGTAACAATCTGGCCTTCACACTTGTATTTCATTAGAAACTCTTCAAATAAATGTTACACATTGGAAACTGAACTAATAGAAAATACTAGTGAAGGGTGACATCCCTCAAATCTCTCTTCAGCCCTGTGATTCTGTCCAATATTGTCAATTAAAAACTCCACAGTTCCTGATGGTTGAACAGAGAAATACATAGTAACTCCTGAAGAGTATAAAGTTTTCTAATCTGAGATGATACTCAAACACAATCAAGGAAGACAAGTATTCCACAATTTATCTTCCCTAGCACTAACGACTGAACAAGAAAAAGCTTTGCTCCAATTAAATGTATGAGAGCCCAGGATTATTAATAATGATACTTTGGCTATGACACTAGCTCCTTTTTTCAGCTGGTATAAGTCAACCTGATGTCACTACCCACTTGGAGAAAAAAAAAGGAGTTAATGCCTATCTTGGATTGATGTCTTCTCAGAACCATCAAATACATTTGTGACTTCTCTTAGTACTGAAATGCACATTGCTTGAGGTCATCAAAATATAGTAAGAACAATTCCCCAAATTATGTCAAAGTTATTTCTCCTAATGTCTAGCTCAAATATGGAATAAATCAAATCTGTGACTCAGAAACCCTTCAGAACACCAGTCAGCTTGGAGGTACTTAGGCGAGGCAGGAGATGGAGCAGCAGAATACGAAGGAGAGACAGATGTTGCTCTCTATTGTGAAGTAAACGGCAAAAGACAACCTGCTTTCACATTTCACTAATAAACTAAATAACTCCATCTCCTCCTGCCTCCCCAGCATCACATAGCTGGAGATCTGCAACTGAAACGCAGAACAATCACATGCAGGCAGACCTGCCCTGCTGCTTCCAGCAGCTGGTGGGAGCACATTCCTACATAAAAATCAGGGGAGAAATAGAACCAGGATGTCCCTGAAGCACAGGGAGATGGTCACTCTGTATAGCTGATGTAAACACCTTGATGTAAACTAGAGAGAGGTTTGCCATCCTCTACTCTAACAACACAATGTCACACTGTACGCTCTTATTCTGCACAGACACACAGCAAGAAAAAAATGCACAGGATTCTCTCTGGAAAAGCAACAGCAAATATAAACAGGCATTTCAGAGCCCGTATCTGACCCAGCAGGGTACGTTAATCTAATCGAGCCATGCTCATATGAATCTGATTCTTCCATTCAGTGTTTTTCATGAACAAATTAAAAACTCTATTTTAAGTCTTTTAACCATTTAGTGCTTAACAAAAACACTTTCTTAACAAAGTGGTTTCAGCAGCATTCCATAAAAACAAAGGAAGAGAAACTTTAGCAGTCCTTAAACTCTAGGATTTGAAAAGCTGATGGTAGAGCAAAAAGTGATACAAGCAATAACGCTCGAGAAATAGCTCACACCATCTGATTTAATTGGGTTATAGAATTAAGTTGTGTCAGGAAAGGATTTCAAACTTTGCAGTCATTTTAACAGCCATGGATAGATAGTTTAAAGGCCATCAAAGTGGAAGCTCATGATAAAATGAGTCATAGAACTGAAGCTGCCAGAAAATGTGAAGGGCATACATAACAAGCACCTACTAGGGATGCTTGACAATTCGGTATGTACTATACATACTGGTTGTTGGATGCACCACTCTAAAAAGCCATAACACAACAAATAAATAAAAAAAATAGAATCCTTCAAAAGCTTTTGTCAGACTGAATTACAAAATTGTTACAAAACTGTCTCCCTGCTCAGCTTCGTTCTTTCCGTTGCAGGGGTGGGATTATCTCAGAGTTCATCCTATTTAATTGATTTTTTTTTCTTATGTATCTTAGGAAAATGTTTTAATTTGGTGAGCAGGAAAGGGGAAGTATGGCTAATGGCCAACCAAAATGTAATTTAGACAGTAATGAATATTTTAGGTGGAGTTGGTTAAAAAAACTAGTAACATAAAATATATGGCCTATATTTGGCTCTGTATGATGAAAAAAACAAGGAAGTTCAAACCTTCCCTCACTGAGGAGAAATGGCATAAACTTGCTTCCCTGCTAAGCGATAACACAATTTAGTGATCATTATCTACTACCCCAAGATACCTCCTGGGTGTTGGGAATTGGCCTGAGCAAAGCATAAAGGTTGAAATTTCTTTGTTTCATATTCAGTCCATGTTCATCTTTTTTATAAAAGACAAGCTGTAAGTGAAGGGTATTTGGTACTGATCAAATGGGGACTGCTGAACTCTGTGACATCCCTTCAGTGAGCCCATTCTCTGACTCAGCTTCCAGCAAGGAGGAAGCAGGAACTGGACACCTTCAGCAGCTGGCATGCTTTGCACATGAAAGGCACACAAACAAGTAATACATAAATAAGAAATAATGGAAAGAATACAGTTACATGCCATGAGGATGCCATTTTAGCATGCCCATGTTACCTAACATTCTCTTCTTTTACCAAAAGATTCCTGTGTGAGAAGACTACCAGGGGAGCTGCTTTAGAAGCAAACTTGTGCAAAGTGCCAGAACTTTTTACCCCCTGGCAGGGTGAAGTGCAGGAATGCAGTCCTGGCCCTGTTCTACTGCCTTCTGGAGACAGTTCATTCCAAAGATAAACTTCTTTTCCTTTGACCTAGACATTTTCCTTAAACATACCAGAACTACATCTCACTCTTCCAAACAGAAAGAAATCTTGTCCTTAAACAGCATGCCTTTTTATGGTTTTGTGAGAAAATAGTTACCTATTTTGATGTTAAATCCAGGCTGTTAGTCCTTATCTGCAGCACAATAGCTATTCTGGGAATGCATTTAAGATTTGAGGATGAGCTAAACTCTCTACCAAAAAGGATTAGAAAGAAAGGGTGCCATAAAACAACCTGTATCAGGGCCGTGCTCACATGAGGCAGATCCTGAGAAAACAGCTGAGTGCCTGTGGGAAGGCAGGTGAAGGGGAAAGGAAGAGCAGCAACGGAGTCATACTCAGCTATGGCATCACCCAGCTGCCAGGGCAGTACACCAGAGCACAGCCATCACCACCCAGAAGATGCTGTGGGAGCGACAGATGGAAGTGCAGCACAGGGCCAGTGGTGAGGCTGCATTATTGACCACGGGGTGATGGATGGTGCAGCACATGCGGGATGAGGGCAGGGGCAAGCTGTGCCACCCAGCACAACCACCATCAGCCACACTCAACCAGGCAGCCCCGGCTTGCAAAGACCACCCTCGCCCTGCCAGAGGCTGTGGCGATGCTACACGTGCAGGTCCTTGAGCTGGCAGCCTGTGCAGAGAGCGGTGCTCTTGACCACAGCCCCGGGTCATTGCCAGTGCTGGTTTGGGCAGCACCCTCCTCTGCCGGGGCCAGCCTCACCCAAAGAGGCCCAGAGACAGGGGCTCCTGTGGTGGTGCAGAACTGTTTTATTGGGGTTTTATAAGAAGTTTATGTTATGGTTCATTTCACTGTATCCCCAATTCTGTAACCCTTTTGTGTTTTCTGTATAATAAGGTGTTTTGTGTCAATCATCCCACCCCCCACCTATCTGTGTCCATCCCCTCTGCCCCACCCTGCTCTGGGGCAGCTTGTCTATCACTTTGAGGGTCCCTCCCGGATTGCGAAATCTCAGGGAGAGGGCTTCAGGTGATGGGTCCCCTGGGGGGAATTCCTTTAGCTCTGGATTTTAGTGGTCCAGGCTTGGGGGTGGGCACACCTTGTTACCCCCTGAATCCCCTGATTTGTTGTCTTGTTGTAACCTCCCTTGAACCCCTCCCCCGCTTAAAAGGGGCAGGAGGGAGATTCAAATCCTCTCAGCTCAGAGCTCTCACCCTCTCTGCTCCTCAGCTAATAAACATCTTTTTGTCGCGGTGCTGTTCCTCGCGCTGATGAGCGCGGCCACGGGCTAGCTCAGTCTCCTGCACCGCGGCAACGGGTGAGGTCGGGGTGGCAAACCGGGCGAGCCACCTCCTCCCTGTGGGTCTTGGTTCCCCTCTCAGCGACGGCCAGCAGATGGCGTATGCAACCCACGGCAGCTAATCAAAAGGCGGACTCCTCTGGGCTCAGTTAAACAGGATTTTATTCAGGGGGAGAGGCAGCACGGGGCTCAGCACTCTCTGACCCACAGCCCAGAAGAGACCCTGGGGGCAGGCGTGTACGAGCTTTTAAAGTGGGGTGGAAACAGGGGTGGTGACAACCGGTCAGCCAGTCACAGGGATCGGGGGGGTTAACCGGGGGTGTGAACCATGGAACTGGGGACCAATCACAAAATGAGGGGAGGGGGTCTCCCGGGCCCCAGCCTATCACTCGGCACCCTTCCCGGAGGATTCTAGAAGCCAGGGAAGGGTCTCTGAGTGGCAGGCAGGCGACCACGAGGAGGGGGGGGGCGGGGAATGACAGCGACAGGTGCAGGGAAGGGATGAATGACAGAAAACGTCGGGTTTTACAATAGACAAAACAACAGATGCAGAAGGGAAAACCAATGCAGAACACAGGGGTATACAGTGAACGAAACCATTACAAAAATAACTTTAAAATATTACAAAAATAACTTAATAACTTAATAAAAACAATTCTCACACCACCACATCTCCCCCTTTTTTGTTTTTTCATGAGGAGTGGGACTGGAACGGAGGAGGGAGGTCAGTGATGCTGCGTTGGGTACCCCAGTCTATGCTCTTCTTCATCCGGATTTCCTTCTTCGTCTTCTGGGGCCCTCTCCAGCACCTCTTCCAACTCCAGTCCTTCCTCCTCATGGTCCTCTTCTGATGGCATGGTGATATGGTTAACTGTGGGGGAGTGTGAGGTGGCAGAAACCAAATTATACAACATCTTTTTTAAAAGTCCAAAAGCAAGGATAACAAGTAATAAAACAAACAAACACAGCAACCCAGTTTTATCATAGATGAAGCCCAACCGGAGATTCCCCAATTAGAAGACAGTCCGCCCAGCCAGTCCTTGGTCTCTCTTTTGATGTTGGTCACTTGTCGGATGGTGGTGTAGTTGTTCGGTTGGTGGACCAGCCATCCAACGACTGGGAGACTCAGGCTGAGCGTTGCCAAGGCTCCGAGGGCTAGGTGGAACCTCCTCGGAGCGGGGAATCCGGCTCGGGTTGCTGTTATGAAAAACTGAAAGACACTAAACAAATATGTTACTTAAATTTGACAACAGCAGGGAAAGGGATGGCTCTGCCCGGAGCTGATGTTCAGCTCTCCTCGTTCAGTGTTTTCCTTTTTCGCCTCCACGCTGCCACGGTGACCTGCGGACTGTTGATTTTGCCAGATCCTGGGCTTTTGGGAACATAGGGCCTCACCCACTTAGCTGGAATCCATTTTGGTCCCGTGGGGGTGGACACGCAGGCGTACCCACGTCCCCACGTGAC
Organism: Hirundo rustica; assembly: GCF_015227805.2. Classification (NCBI taxonomy): domain Eukaryota; kingdom Metazoa; phylum Chordata; class Aves; order Passeriformes; family Hirundinidae; genus Hirundo; species Hirundo rustica. The sequence goes on from NC_053458.1 coordinate 20,012,745, forward strand.
CAGATCGTGTGGCCCTTCTGCCCCTCCAGACCCAGGATCTCTGACCATGACCTGCGGTCGTTCTTTGACCCCAAACAGCGAGCTGGCACCGAAGTGCCGGACGATGGGCGGATTGAGACCTTCGTAAGAACAATTCAGGAAATTAATGGTAAACAAAGCTCTGGCCAGCCTGACCGATGGTGACTCTGTCTTGAGGACCCTCTGCTGCTGATGTAGTACACGCTTGATGGTCCCATGGGTCCTCTCAACCATGGCTTGGCCTGTGGGGGAGTGGGGGATGCCGGTCTTGTGCTCCACCCCCCATTGCTGCAGGAAGCTACGAAGCTCCCTGGATTTATACGCTGGGCCGTTATCGGTTTTCAGTTCTCTCGGAATGCCCATGAAGGAGAAGGCGTGGATGAGGTGTTTTGTGGCATCCCCGGCCTTCTCCCCTGTGTGGGCAGAGGCGAACACGGCTCCAGAAAAGGTATCCACGGATACATGAATATACTTTTGTCGTCCAAATTGTGGGAAGTGTGTGACATCCGTTTGCCACACCTCACAGCTCCTCAGCCCTCGGGGATTAACCCCTGCATGTAAAGTTGGAACAGCCTGCTGGGAGCATGATGGACACGCGGCCACGATCGCTCTGGCCTGTTCCCGCGTAAGGTGGAAACGGCGAACAAGGCCAGGCGCGTTTTGGTGGAAGAGCTGGTGGCTGAGTTTCGCCTGCATAAAGATGTTTGGCAGGGGGGCCATCTCAGCGGGGGCAGCAAGGGCATCAGCCTTCCTGTTCCCCTCTGCGACGAACCCTGGCAAATCTGTGTGTGACCTCGTATGCATCACAAAATAGGGTTGCTCTCGGTGGGAGACCAATCTAACTAATTTTGAGAGCAAGTCATAAAGTGCTATGTTGGACACCTCCTGTAAAATCGCCTGTTCTGCTCTGGATACCACCCCCGCCACATAGGCGGAGTCTGTGACCAGATTAAAGGGTTCGGGAAACCGCTCAAATGCCCTAACGACAGCGGCCAACTCAGCGACTTGAGGTGATCCTTCCACCTCGGCAATATCAGCCTCCCACTGCTGAGTTTGAGGGTCCTTCCAAGTCAGAACTGACTTGTGGGACCTTCCGGACGCGTCTGTAAAAACGGTTAGAGCCTTGAGGGGCCTCCTACTGCGAACCTCTTTGAGTGATAATATAAATTTAGTTTCCGAATTAAAAATTTTGTGGGCAGGCCGATGAATAGAAATTTGCCCAGTGAAGGAGTCCAGAGCGAATTGGAGTGCTTCATTCTCCTGAAGCAAATGCTCCAACATAGCTTTTGAAATTTGGCCCGATCTCAAGCCAATTGGGATGTGAATACATTCGAAGTCACAACCGGCCAATTCTCTGATCCGGAACCTTGCCTTCCGGATCAGCTCAGCAACCAACTCCTGTGGCCGGGTCATCCTCTTGGACCGATGATGACTCAGGAAGACCCACTCTATGATCAAGAGTGGATCATTCCCTTCACGGTCCTTCTTCGGGATGCTCTTCCATTGGAAGATCATCCCATGGAGGTGTGGCAACTTTCCCATTATTATGAATTTGAAAGGAAGCTCTGGGTCAATTCTGTGAGCTTGTCTTTTGGACATAGCGTCCTGCACCTTTTCCAAAGCCTTTTCTGCCTCAGGGGTAAGCACCCTAGGAGAACTCAGCTCCTCTCCCCCTTTCAATAAATTAAAAAGGGGGGCTAGGTCGTTGGTGGTGAGACCTAGCCAGGGCCTTACCCAATTCAAACTCCCACACAGCTGGTGGACATCTGCAAGGGAACTTACTTTTGTTCGAATTGCCAATTTTTGGGGAACAATGGTCCGCCTTCCGATTTCGAGCCCGAGGTACTTCCAGGGTGGCATCCGCTGAACCTTTTCTTCCTGTAGCTCAAACCCTGCAGCAACCAGTGCATCGACTGTCAGACCAAGCACATGGGAAAGCATGTCATCATTCGGGGCGCACACCAGGACATCATCCATGTAGTGGTAGATGATGGCCTGTCCCGCGGCTGCGCGGACAGGGGACAGCAAGGAGGCCACATACCACTGGCAGATAACAGGTGAGTTCTTCATCCCTTGCGGGAGAACTCGCCAGTGATAGCGTCTCCTCGGGGCTTCCCGGTTGATGGTGGGAACCGAGAAAGCAAAACGTGGGGCATCGTCAGGGTGCAGAGGAATTTGAAAGAAGCAATCTTTTATATCTATTACAGCCAATTGCCAATTTTGGGGGAGCATAGTCGGGGAAGGCATCCCAGGTTGGAGAGACCCCATGTCTTCGATAACATTATTAATTTGGCGGAGGTCTTGAAGGAGCCGCCACTTGTCCTTCCCCGGCTTTTGAATCACAAAAACTGGGGAATTCCAAGGGCTGTCGGTTTCTACAATGTGGCCCTTGGCCAATTGCTCCTTCACGAGCTCCTCGAGCGCTTTTAATTTAGGTTTTGAAAGCGGCCATTGCTCCACCCAAACTGGTTTGTTCGTCAGCCAATTAAGTTTCTTGGTGGGACGCTCGTCAATGGACGCTGCGGAAATTTCCACTGAGGGGTCGGGTATATCAATTTTGACCCCCCATTGTGACATGAGATCTCTGCCAAGCAGAGGCTCCTTATAATCTAAAACAAAAGGACGGATGTTAGCCAATTGTCCTTTTGGCCCCTTAATTTGCACTATGCTCCTGGATTGTCTCGCCAATTGCAACCCTCCGACACCTTGAACGTGTCCAGCCACGTCCTGCAGAGCCCAATGTGACGGCCAATCCTGGGCTGGCACAATAGTCACATCTGCCCCGGTGTCTAAAAGACCAGTGATGTTAATAGTTTCCCCGCCCACCCTGAACTCACAGTCTACCCGGGGCCTTTCTTCAGTGATGGCTTGCACAGGGCAAGCCACTGGGGTGTTGTTCGGTCCCCGGGTAGGGATGATTTGTGCGATCACCTGTCCCTTAGGAATAAATGTGGGTGGATGGGTGCAGCGCAGCCAGAGGACAAGATCTCCGGGGTTGTTGACGAGAACCCCTGGAAGAATCTCGACCTCTTGCGGGGTGTACTTACAGTCCCCGATGATGACAAGCTCCTTTCCTTGGACTGGCCAGGCTCCTTGTTCTTTGGTGTTTATGGAAAGGAAGGTCCAATCCGCCGTCCTCAGATAGAGCGCTTCGGTGAGCCGCAGCCGATAAGGTTCATGCCTTGATGATATTACTAAAATTGGCTTTGAAAGGTCATGGTCAGTACTGTATGTCAAATTCGGTGTGTCACGTCCGGTATTATTGCCTGTCTCAGTGAAAGGCAGCGTATCATTGGCGCTAGATGTTTCTTCCCCCTCCCCCGCTGCTCGGTCCGCCCTATTTCTGTCTTCGCGCCGGGCGGACCTGCGCTCCCCCCTTAGTTTAACTGTCGGGAGCTATCTCCCGACCCTCCCCTGTTCCCACTCCCCCCGCCTTCCCCCCTTTTCTTTTTCAAAGCTTCAACAGCATCCCGCAGTGGGCAGGTGTTCGCCCAGTGCCCGGGCTCCCGGCAGATTAGACACCGGTTCTTCTGGGGCACATACGGTCCGCGTGTCGGTCCTTGGGTGCCAGACACTGCTGAAACTCTTGGTGTTATTGATTTCCCTTCCCGGTCGTTTCCCTGCATGTAGGGGACCTTTAGCTGACACACCCTGAGCATATCCGGAAGGGTTGGAGGGGGGTCCAGAGGGAGACTCAAAATTGCACTCCGGCACATGTTATTTGCATTTGCAAACACCATCTCCCTCAAGATCCCATCCCTTACCGCCACTTCCATTACTTGCACCTCGATTGCTCGGGTGAGCCGCTCGACGAACTTAGTGAAACTTTCCTTGGCCCCCTGCATGATCTTGTAATAGGGTACGACCGGGCCGTCTGGCACCATTCCAAAAAATGCGGAGACCGCATGCTCCCTGGCAATCTGGAGGGCTTCGATGGGGATATCTGAGGTTTGGTCCGATGGGTCGGCCCATCTCCCCTCACCCATAAGGTGTTCTAAAGTGAGGGGGTTCCCGTTGTCATCCACCGCAGTCTCCGGGTCTCGGAGGAGACTGGGCAAGGCCTCCCTGAGTTGCTGCCTCCATGCCGCTACCCACAGTTTGAACTCTGTTGAGTCAAGCAGGCAGGAGAACAGCTGCTTCAGGTCCGCAGGAATAACGACAGCAGCATCGAGATCTGAACGGAGCAAACCCCTGAAATAGGGGCTGTCCCGCCCATAATCTCGATGGGCCTTGCACAGATCCCGGATGGTGGACTGGGGGAACGGGTGATGGATCGCTCGGACCCGCTGCCCTCCTCGGGAGCCCTTATAAACGACTGGGGATACTGAAGGAACAGGGGAAGGCTGATGCATCCCTGCAGGCTCAGGCCCTGGCCCCGCCCCCTCCAGGCCCAGACCGTGGGAACCGGAAGGGGGAGCGTGGGAACCAGCAGGGGGAGCGTGGGAACCGGAAGCCCAGGAGGCAGGTCTTCCGGCAGGGGGCGTGGTTTGGGAACCCGATGATGTCATGTGGGCGTTCCCGTGGGAGGAGTAGCTGGGAGGAGCTGTGGGAGTGGTCTTGGAAGAGGGAGGAAGCATGGGTGGAGTCTTTTGGGGGATAGGAGGGGCTGAGGAGAGGAAGGGGTTGGAAGAGTTTGGGGCGGGAAGAAAATGATTTAGAGAAGAGGAAGAGGGGGATGGGGAGAACCGTGCCATGCGGTCTCCTCCATCTTGGGGATAAGGGGTAGGGGAGCCATTTTGTGGTTGGGGAGTCTCAGCTAGACTAAATCTAACACGAGGTTTATTAACTGGGTAAGATGGGGAAGGGTGGAATTCTTGAGCATCCCAGCCAGGGATGCCCAAGAAACCCCGAGCAGTCTGGCTAGGACTGCCCGGGCGGGGGGGTCGAGAATTCCTGGGGGAGCCTGAGCCAGCAGGTTGGGGTCCTGCTGCTTCCTTCAGAATTCTCTTCTGGGGACAAGGAGAAGGGACGGAGGGACAGGGAGAACAAAGGGCAGGTTGTCTTGGACGTGGCTGTTTCTGCACTTTCCTATTCATTTGTGTAACAGCAGCTGAAAGCTGCAAAGCCAAACTGAGGAATTTGGAGACTTGTTTGTCCCCTGAGAGTGCCAAATTATGGATTTTGTTTTGTACAACCGTCCAAAACTTGGGGCTGTACACCTGCTCCGGGGACACATGAGGAAAGTGCAGGAAAAGCCACCTCACAAACCCCTTGAGCTCGCCCCTCGAAACCTTTAACTGGGCGAGCTCCACAACTAACTTAAAACTATAATACACACCTTTTTGGGCAGCGGAGAGTTTTGCGCCCATCTCTCCGAAACCGAAACCAAAATCAGGGGCTCGGGGACACCTAACAAATCCCCCTTGCCTGCTGCCCACTCGATGACACCCAGACAAAAGCAAACTTAACAGAAAACGAACGCGGAGGTCACTCCCCTAAAACCGGGCAAAACCTGAAACCCAAACCCGGGGGGTCCGCACCGAAAAATAAAATCGCAGTGTCTAAAACCCCTGTGGACACTTCCACCCAAAAGACAACTGCCCGAAACTTAAAGTTTACAAAACGAAAAAGAACAAAAGAGCACCCCGAGGAGAGTAATCCGCAGGGGGATGAGGCTAACCACCACCCCCCCGAGCTGCGCAGCCTGGGATCCCCCCCACTCCTGGAGGATCCCTCCCGAAATTAGGGTCTCCACACCGGGAGCACCCTCCGAAAGTAAGCCCCCTCACGAAGAAGGCTTACCCCCTCCTGGGATGCGATAAAGCCTGGGGTCTCGAGATTAGCTGCCTGAAGAGGACCTGCTGGGCGCTTCAGGCTGTCCTCTTCGTCCCTTGGGAGCGTGATCTACGAAGCCGCTCGACCAAGGGTAGCGGGGCGTCCAAGGACTTTTCTTCAGGCTCTTGCAGCCTCAGTCCGTGCCGCGGGGTCCGCCTCGTGTCCTGAGGGTGGGGGCCCCACGTTGGGCGCCAACCGCTGTCGCGGTGCTGTTCCTCGCGCTGATGAGCGCGGCCACGGGCTAGCTCAGTCTCCTGCACCGCGGCAACGGGTGAGGTCGGGGTGGCAAACCGGGCGAGCCACCTCCTCCCTGTGGGTCTTGGTTCCCCTCTCAGCGACGGCCAGCAGATGGCGTATGCAACCCACGGCAGCTAATCAAAAGGCGGACTCCTCTGGGCTCAGTTAAACAGGATTTTATTCAGGGGGAGAGGCAGCACGGGGCTCAGCACTCTCTGACCCACAGCCCAGAAGAGACCCTGGGGGCAGGCGTGTACGAGCTTTTAAAGTGGGGTGGAAACAGGGGTGGTGACAACCGGTCAGCCAGTCACAGGGATCGGGGGGGTTAACCGGGGGTGTGAACCATGGAACTGGGGACCAATCACAAAATGAGGGGAGGGGGTCTCCCGGGCCCCAGCCTATCACTCGGCACCCTTCCCGGAGGATTCTAGAAGCCAGGGAAGGGTCTCTGAGTGGCAGGCAGGCGACCACGAGGAGGGGGGGGGGCGGGGAATGACAGCGACAGGTGCAGGGAAGGGATGAATGACAGAAAACGTCGGGTTTTACAATAGACAAAACAACAGATGCAGAAGGGAAAACCAATGCAGAACACAGGGGTATACAGTGAACGAAACCATTACAAAAATAACTTTAAAATATTACAAAAATAACTTAATAACTTAATAAAAACAATTCTCACACCACCACATCTTTTAACCTGCAAAGCTGAGAGCCAGCCTTTTCTCTTCTGCTGCCGTTGCTGTCACGACACCATTGAGTCCAGCTGCCGAGAAGCCGGCCCAGCAGGTGATAGCCTGCGTGCCCCCCAGACTGGGAACATCTGTGGCTGTGTTGACCTGAGCTAGCCGGAGGTCAGCTCCCGCCCGGAGCGGGGACAGAACCAGACACAGGCTCCCCTCAGGGGTCACTTCTACAGAGGGCACAGACACACACTGACCACGTGCAGCCCCTGCACACACCAGCCAGGCTTCCTCTTCTCCCTGACAGAGACACTTTGGCACCTTAATACTCAGCATTTACACGTTCCTCTGTTTGCAAACAGAGAAATCGCCCCTTTTACCACCATTTCTTGCTCGTATGTAGGTGAGCTCCTTTGGGCATTTTTCCCAGATTGCCCATGCACACCTTCAGCTTGGGAATACCAACTCCAGCAAAGCTCAGCAGCAGATGCTTCAGCAGTGTGCTGGCTGTGCTGCTCCCAGCATTTTGTGCAGACGTGCTCAGAGGGTCTAAAAGAACACTGCACACGGAGCACTGCATGGCTCAAGTCCCAGTACCCTAAGGTTTGGAGGCATCACGTTTGGATCATAAAGGAAATTATTCACATGCATCAAGGAACATCACCCTGTTCTGAATAGCGACTTTCCAAATTGCTGTGGTTTATTTAGTTGAATTTGAACTGTTCATGTAAGCAAAGAGGGGAGAAAGAAAGATATTTGAAGAAATCAAAGGAATGAATCAACTGCAAGACCACAGAAACTGAGTATTTCCCTTGATAGCTGGGGAGTTCAATACAATTTGATTATATTCAGTAAGTAAAATTTTGGCTTGTGATATTAATGGGCTCATAATAGCTTCCTTTGGGATATATATTACTTCCACTTCTGTTAAAACTTCCTTTGATAACTTATTCATCACTTTGCCTTTTAAGAGTTACAACGTGTTTCTTGATACATTTAGTATGCAAGTCCTCCTGGAAAAAGGTTTTTGACCTTAGGTAATTTGAACTCTCATGATTTATTGTGCCAAAATTAGAGAGGGTAATTTAAATTGTACTGTTCAAAAAGATCAAGGAAAAGACAAAAGAAGAAATAAAAAGTCATCGTTGACAAAGACTATAATCTCACAATTTTGGGCTTCATGAGAGTATTCTAATTTAACTATAAATAGCATAAAAACAGACAGTACATATAAAGAATGCTAATAATGGAAAGATATTGTGGTAATAAAGAAAACTATGCAAACAAGACAACATGGCAACACTCAGCATTACTGAGCATTTTACAGACAATTATATAAATATTCATTTTATACCTAGTAATTCTGACAGTAATTCACATCAGTAATCATATAGTTTGAGAAATTGCTGTCCCTTCTTGACACATTACTGAGAGAAAATGAGGGTCAGTGGAGAAATCAAGAGTGATTATGAAAATAAGCAGCAAGCTTAGATTTGCACACACTTAATGTGTTTTAATGTATCTATGAAATGTTTATGATTTTATCTATGATATTCTACTTTGAAAATGCCTCCAAGTGCATACACATAAATAAAACAAAAGATCTTTAAAAAACAGGGCAGAGAATGAGAGACATCAAAACAGCCTGAATCCCCAGAATACAGTAGTTTATAGATAAAAGCCACTGTTTTGCTCTATACATAACAGAGAAATTGATAAAATCAGATACTTGATAGACAGGCAGGTAAAATTGATTTTAAAGGAAAACAAAGAGCATCCATTTTTGGGCTTCCCTGTGGAAGGACACATGTACAGAATGATTGGAAGTGAGACGTTTATTTCACAACAACTACCTAGGCACAGCACCTTCCTTAGGTGAAATGCAAGATAATCTGTACAGCAGGGAGATGTGGGCTCTTCTCAAATGGCAGAAAATGTTTACTTAGAGAAGATTTTATAACAGATCCAGTGAGTCATGACATGGGTTACCTAGTGGTGATTTTACTACACGATTCAAAAATAAACCAAAAAAATTCAAAATCCTTGAACAAGTACCCACACATCCACCCCCCACCTCAAAATAAATGATTAGGATGCACCACTCTATTGCCATCATACACTTCTGCAGGCCAATACTTTCAGGTATTATTCAGACTGCAAGCAATTAGTTGTGAAGGGAACACCATCTAAGTGTATATTTAGGTTTGATGAAATAGCTGAGGGTAGACTGGTGAAAGCATTTGCAACACTGCCATCCTTAAAATCTACTTTTCCCGGAGTTGTGTGTTGTGTACACACTAAAATGGACCAACAACTTCTGATAATAATGAAGCTTCTGGAGAGACAAATACGTACAGCAAGCCTCTTAAGTATCCCAGAGTGAAACAAAACAGAAATGCTTATATTCAACATCAAACTGCTACTGCCATCAGCAATCACTGTACAGATTTGGGGGGAACGGTGCTGGAATTGAAGCCCCCCAGCTGACCTCACCCTTGAGGTGGGGGAAAGACAGCTTTCTGTCTCTAGTGTAACTGCAACTGCATTAAAATAAGGCTTCCAAACTAATGAAAAACATTATTCTCCTCTGAAAATGAGAATGTATAGTTCTAATATTCCTAACTCTAACACTCCTCTCCTGAAAAGGCCCAAGAGTAGGTTAGCAACAAAGGCTAACAATACCTGCTTAGAGTTTTTCAGATAGAGATTTTATATCATTTGCTGCTATCACCATCTTCTCATGTGGATATACCACCCCCAACTCCCCCTCCAAAAAAAAAAAAAAAAAAAAAAAAAAAAAAAAGAAAAAGAAAAAGAAGATTCTTGGTGATATCACTTTTTCCCATAATTACCTTGAGTGTTACATTGCAAGACACTTGAATGTTGCGAATATCGCTATAGGGCTGCTGGGACTTCTTAAAGTCTCATTGTGTGGACTGTCATCCAACATGGACATTTTCTACTTCTCACTCAAAGAGAAAATACAGCATCTGCCATAAGGCAACTCGTAATAGGATTGCAAAAGTTACCTGATTAAATGTCCCATACAGTTTGACATCTATAATAGATTTCTAGTGATTAAATTTCAGAAGCTGGTTGTTCAAAGAATGGATCGAAAGGATGAGGGAGAAAAAGACGCTGTCCCAAGTACTTTGTAGAAATCTGTACTTTCAATGTTGATATCCTTGTTTCCACTGAAGACTGTTCCTGCACATTATGGTCTGTATTTGATTCTGAAGGCAACAGATGATTTTGTGATCTATACTTCGTAAATCTTTATTCCTACTGTGGTGCGTAATCCATACATTTTAATGCCTCAGGAAATCAATTATCTATTTTGCTCTACTGAAGCACTAACATCAACAGTTTAGATACCTTGTCGAACAGAGGCATGGAAGAGAACATTTCTAGCTTTTTGACTTGTTCTGAAAAATATATCTGAAGATAGTCCAACAAAGATAGTGGTTAATTACCAGACATCACTTAATCTGAGACTTGGAGCTGCTTGAAATTACCACTTTGCATAAAGCTTACAGGAACATTGTTATAAAACTGAAGTGTGCCTGTCACAGGGCATTTCATGCACTATTTATGGGAAAGATTAAGGGGATCTTCTTACATTACAGAACAAATTAAATGTTGTTTGTACACATGATAGAAGCTTTTAAATTCCAGTACTTTATGTCTACATGACTCAAAAGACTTGAATACTGTTCGGTGCAAACTCCTACTATAGCACATCATGGCATCCCTCATATGTGTATTAGATTAGAGACTCAGGAAATGCAGATTTTTCTGACTTTAGCATATGAGCATATACATAAGTTAAAATAGTTATATACGTGCAAATGTACACTGAGCAGTGCACTAACACTGTTTTGGGCATTTCTGGTTGAGGGTTTTTTTGTTTGTTTTCTGAAGTTATTTCTCTACATCCTTCTGGTTTGATCACTGATCTCAAGGGTTCAGCCCCTGTTTTGTTTAATATCCCCACAAGGATCTTAAATATCTCTTGCAAGGCAGATATTGCACAGACATTAACATGGAGGCAGAACTTTTCTCTCCTGGCTGATGGAATTCACATGATGGGAAAAGATACAGTCCCTTGACCTTAGCTCAAGAAGTCGAGGAAGCTGGAAGCAATTTCCACACTATAACCCTATATAACTGTAACACTATAACAAAACTGTTCCTGTTGCTAAGGAAGATGTTAGAAAAAGATTCTTCACTGAAAGAGTGCTTGGGCAATGGAATTACCTGCCCAGGGAGGTGGTAGAGTCACCATCCCTAGGCGTGTTTAAGTAAAGACTGGACATGGCACTCAGTGGCACGGTTTAGTTGATGAGGAAGTGTTAGGTCATAGGCTGGACTAGATGATCTCAAAAGGTCTTTATCAACCTACCTCATTCTGTGATCCTGTGAAAGTACTGTGCTGTTGCTTGAGAAAATCCTCACAAGCAGATTTGTAATCCAAAAAAGACTTTTTCCCCCCCTCCTTTCCTTTCTGCAGTCCAGCAGGGACTCTCCAGACCCTCATTTACATCAGTCTCAAAACTTCGTTGCAGCCGTTCCATATCTTTGAAATATGCTTTACTATTTGAGTGTCTAGTATTCTAGAGAAGATTTGACTTTACCTCAGCTGAAAGAAGATGAACTGATACATCTGTGCTTTCCCATAGCTCCAACTTGCAGCTGGCCCCTAGCCAATATCCAATTAGTTAATGCTCCAAGGGCCTTCTGGTGCTCTGGCCTTCTCAGCTAAAGAATTCCTGGTTTATTGCTGAAATTTTTGTTTTTACTTAAGTGCATAGCTTTGCACTTTGCGTATTATAGCTCATTTGTTGCTTTTCAAGCCTAACAAATCATGTTGTCAATAGATTTCATTTGTACACAACTGTTTCCATCCAAAAGCTGTGGGGAAAAAAAAAAAAAAAAAAAAAAAAAAAGGCAAAAAAAAAAAAAAAGCCCTGGATGCTTATTTGGTTAGTTTGAGCTATCCGTAATTGCAAGACCCAGATCAACTCCTGCCAACTCTAGAATATTTAAAATATCACACTCTACTCCCTAGAGAGAGGATATCACCCAATTCAACTGCTGGAGGGAAAGTTATGTCCAGTCCTCTGTGCCAGACATTCCCACACCCCAACAGCCTTCAGGAGGCACACGGCAAGGAGGAAGTAAAGTATTGCTTGGAGTATTCAATGAATACTTTATCCAATATGAAAATTAATTAATTTTTCACCTCAGACCCAATCTAAAACATAAAAATAAGGTTTGTGTTCATCCAAAGCATATCAGAACTTGAAAGTATTTATGAGAATAAAAGAAGCAGTTGTTTCCACGTAGGAATAGGCTTTCAGAAGTATTGGAAGCATTTTGCTTAGAACTGGATTGAGGCTGAGCAGAAAGACACTGGCATTCTGCAACACAGTATAAGGTCCTGTACCAAGCATTATTTGTCAGAACAATATTTGTGTAGCTTTTCTAACCAATGTTAGGGTTCTGAAAAATTGCTCAAAGGTACAAGACCAGTCTGGACCATGACCCAGTGTCTCATTTCTGTCTTCCTCAGTTCTGCAGGTCTGAGTGAAACCTCAGCAACTCTGTAATTCAAGTCAATGATTTATCTCCATTGTTTTACTTCATTACTTCAGTGCATCAGATATCAGTTGTGATGTTTAACTTGAAAGTGAAAAGAGGAAGCAAAAATGGTCACTTGGAGAAAGACAAGCTCCACATGTGGCTTGGTGTTCAGGTGAAGCTTAAAAGCTCTCGAAAATGAGTCCCCCCAATGCCCTGTGCTGCTGCTTCATGCAGTACACAGCGAAAGTATGGTTTGGCTGTTCATAAAACAGCGTGGAGGTAATGTCATCCCCTAAGTGTGGCTGCAAAGAATGTCAGGGGGATGACTCGGCCTTCCAGATTTTAATCCTTACATTCATTCCCTCCATGTGCTACATTTTCCTGGAGCGTTTGTTAACAACATCTTGGGGAAATAGTTTTTCTTTTGGATAATTTACCCAAAATTGAGGAATTAATTTTCTGTTATGTTCACAATATAGTCAAAATCTAGGACATCTGAAAGACTAAGACATATCACTAAGTGATAAATGTTTTCCTGGTGACATGATGATTTGACATTCATGACTCTCTGCCTGCTCTTGCTTATTTTCTCTTATTTTCCAGTGACATCAGCAATTTGCCTCTTGTCAAGCCTTTTTCCTCTGCAGGTGCTACCTTTGCTTTCTGCTTTTCTGTTCCTGTTGCCCATATTATTCCAGCCAACACTACGGTAGCTGCTGCTCACTTGATTTTAAAATTCCTTCTAATACCTCTGTAACATTTTGTTCCTTAAAAAAAACAAACCAAGCATGCAAATAAAAAACAAATCCCAACAAAAACAAACAAACCATCCAACCTGCAAAACTCCCCCAAAAAACAGACAGAGAAAAAAAAAAAGAAAGCTTATGACCCATGTTTCATCTCAATTAAGAATTTAGTCAATACCTAGAGGTTTCAAAATACTACACTAATTAAATAATAAGGGAAGGCTGAAAATGTGGCTGATCTGATGCCCACTGAAGCCATGATGGGCGCACTCGTCTTCAGCAGACATCAGATTGTCTTACTCAAGTGTCAATGTTTTGGCAGTTCTGTAGCTTAAACTTTACTAACTTTCAAGCGAAGTCAGTGACTTCGCTATAATTTTACGACATAAAAATTTGCTGGCATTTCAAGGCTGGTCACAAAATCTTAAGGACTGAAAAACCAAACATATTTTCTAGCAGAATATCTGTGTTCTCCAGCCAACATGGAATGGTTTTCAGCACACTAAAGAACCTGGGTGTTACTGAATGCTAGACTGAAAGCCTTCATTTCTCCTCCTACTAAACCATATCAGACATAAGATGTCAACAGTTTCTGTTCATTGTCAGAATTACAGCTTTAATTTAAACAAAATATAAACCATATAAACATTGGATGCCTAGTTCAGTAATTGTTGCATTTTTTTTAAATTTGAAAAGAAGCTGATTATTTATGTTTGCTAATCAAAACTCTTACACCTACTTGTACCTGTTTAGACGTTCCATTTCTATTGCTGTTGTTGGCTTTTTGAAAATCCATTTTTTGACAAACAAACCTAAGCGAGAAAAACCTACCTTTTGTTCCGGTGCTTTCTTCGATCCAAACACCTTTTAACCCTGGTCTTCCAATCACAGCTCAAAATCTACCATCAATTAATTATCTACTGAGTTTTTTTCTTGGTTGACAAGAAAACCATCACCATTCTGAAGATTAGACTGAGCCAGTTTCTTCAGTAATAAGTTCAAATTTAATGCCATCTGAACTCCAAAATATTAATTCTTAATCAAAGTTTTCACACCTCCATGGTGCAATTTGCTTTACTAAAATCTACTACAAATAGCATTCACAAAAAATCCTAGTAATTTGTCCTTAATATAAGGTTATAAAGTGCTCAGGTTTGCCTTATTTTCCTGCTAACCAGCCATTCAGAATTTATTCAGGAGAATATGCAATTCAGTTACATAAAGACAAAAGTCATCTGAGAAAAGGGAAGATGAAAAATCAGACTCAATGTTTTTTTCCTTAATGGAATAAGCATTAAAGCCTAAAGAGTTTTATTGTATTATCATACGATACAAATTCCTTTCTTTTACTTTAATCCCTTGCTACACTGCTCTAAAAAAATGATGCTGAACCACATATGCTTCAAGCAATGTGAATTTCAGTATGATTATAATCATTTATCAAAGCAGAGTTTTACCCTCAGTACTGAGCCAAAGGTCCTCCCTTTTACTGCCAAACCTGTAACTCTTTAGGCACTAAGTACAGCCACAACACCTGCTTTTCTTTTTATAATTAGTCTCCTCTTAATGGAAAACACTTATGACATTCATTTACATGTGTAAAATACTGTATTGTATTCATATGAAATCTAACAATAACTCAGGATCATTTTCATGGACTTCCCTGCATGAAGAATCACCTACATTTGCTGAGATTTCTTTTTGGCCAAAACATCAATGTGAAGGTTTTTTTGTTTGTTTGTTTGGTGGTTTTTTGGGGGGTGTTTTTTTTGTTTGTTTGTTTTGTTTTTTTGTTTTTTTGTTTTTTTTTTTTGAGACTTTTAGAATGTTCCATTCTCCTGATCAAATTAATTTTGTTTTTATTTTACAAAACTGGTGTCAAATTTAATGTCAAATATTGCTGCAAAGACTAATTTACCACATCTGGTAAGGAAGCAAAAGTGATCATAAGATCATTATTTCAAAATTATCTGCGAGATAAGAATTTTTAAATAACTATCTTGTGAATACTGCAGGAAATGAGGTTGCAAGAAATTGTTATATTCAAAGATATTGAAGTCTTTTCTGTGCAATAGTTGTATTAACTATTGACTTGTGAGTGCAAAGTAATTAATGCAGAATGTTCAATTCATCTGATAAATAAGTGTTCCTCTGTAAATTCCTTTGAGAATGGCCCCATCCAAAGCAGCAGAACAGCACAAAGTCCAGCACCAATTTTACCCATAGGCAGGCCACTTCCCTAGGAAAGGGTAAATTTGTCAGAAATCATTTCAGAGAGCCAGCTGGCCTGAACACAGTCCCTGAGAAATGGGCCCAGAGGTGCCAGCTGTAGGCTGAGATGATTGTGGTAGGCTTAAGAAAAAGTCGAATGTTATGTTTTGCCTTTGCTGAGTTATAACATAGGGTCTGACATGCGGGAGGCACAGACCATTTTTGAAATTATGTGGTACATTAGAAAAGCTGACTAGTCAATATGTTAATCTTCACTAAATCCATTGATTTCAGAGAACAGGTTGATTGGTACTGGGAATTCTTAGTGATTAATCACTGCTAAAACAATAAGGTGCTTGGTCTTGAAGTGTAATCTGAATATTTTAATTACATGGATGAGCTGGAGGATGCACTCAGAAACACCTACAAGGAGCAGCATAGCACAAACCATGGATACAACCCAACAGCAAAGAACACTATTATAGGCAGAGACCCCGGGGTGGGGAAAAAGGAGCAGCCAGCACATTCATAAAGCCAGGGGTGGCACAGGGCAGAGTCCCATAAAGTTCCCAGACCTCACTGGTGCACAAACAGACGGAGAACACTCTCCTCTCTCCTCCATACGTGTTTTACCAAGAGGAATGGGGTTGGGAGCTCTTCCTTCCCGTGTGACCCCTTACCAGGAGGGATGGGAACAGCTCCTTCTCTCTCACTCCATGGACTCTTGGACAGGCCACCAGAGTGTACAGCTTCCCACTCTCCTTCATTTTTCATATTAAAACTAAACATTCCTTTTTTTCCCCAAAAATGTAATGAGTAACAAACATATGCAGTTCTCCCCAAATGAACTCCACCCCCACACCTCCATCCCTCTCCCTTTCTAGCATCTTGGCTTTATTCTATTTCCTTCTAATACTGCTTTCTTTGTTTTAGTTGCTTATGACAATGGCAAAATAGACTAACACACTTAATTCCCATAATGTTCTAAATAAAAAATATTCAAATCATCCGGAGGCTCATGTACTTTAAAAATAACTATAAATCAACTTAATCTCAGTACGATCAGATTGTGTAAGTCAGAAACCCTCTAAACCCAGGCCTTTTTTAGATTGTCTAGAGAACATAATGAATTGCAGATAAGCTCTTTCGGGTTATGCTGGATACTGCTCACACAGTTTCACGCTTTTCTTTCTCTGGTTTATCAGTACCCCAGATCCTTCCACCAAACACTGTACCTCCCCAGATTAACCCCAGGTATCTGTCAGCTGTCAAGAACACGATTATTGACTTGAAGTGCAAGAACCTTTCTCAGAGCTTGGGTATGCCATCAATCAACACAAGAAAGAGGCAGGCACATGTATATGACATTTTCAAAATGTATTCCCCTTGAGAACTTACTGTTCTTTCACATTTTAATTTCATTTTCAATGATCTAATTGGTTTTGGTTCTTCTGTGTGCAGGCAGCTCTTTGAAATGCTTTTATGAATAGCAACATATAATTCTTTCACCATTTCATGCTGCGGACTTTTTATTGCTAGTAGATAACGGGATCAAATGAAACTTCCAAATTTCAGTACCCCAAGATAAAAAAAAGATTCTCAATTCTTCCTCTAAAATTCATAAATAATTTTACATGATGCTACTTTATATTGGGTTACCTCTATATTCTTGTTGGTTCTGTCAGTGAGGAGTGCCTAAGAAAATTACCATCTGAAAGCAACTGATTTTCTTATAATTCTGAAAGAACATAAAATGAGTCAATAATGTGCAAGCAGTTTCTGTTCTCACATGTTAATGCTCAACTTTATGCTTCTTCACGAGAATATAAAACACACATTAAAGCCAGAAACAAAGTACCAGTGAATATAGTCAGGAATCTGTCAGCCATTCTGCAGTTTTCTATGAGCTGCCTCTTTCAGTTTGGTTCCTCTGAGTCCTTTTTTGTTTTCTCTAAAGGGTCTTTTTATTCCAGGTATTTTTTTTGCAAGTAGAATACAAAAAAGTCCTTATCTTCATAGCACACCTATTTTAATCTCTTTGATGCACGGTAATCCAATATGCATGTAACCAGGGGCTGCTTTTAAAAAAGATCTGCAAGTGATAAGAGCCATGTAATTCAGCATGACAGAATTTAAAAAAGGCATTTGCAAGGCTATTTACGAGAAGAGCAGAAACTAACCTTTCATCTTGGTCTTGTTAGTATGGTTAGACATAGATTGAGTGATTCTATATTAGTCAATCAACAGCTTCACTGTGGCTGCTTTTAAATGTTCATAATCTCGTTTGTGAGCACTTAAAAGGAAAGCTGTAATAGCTCATGCCATAAATTCAGTAACTATATTTCTATGCACAGGCATGTACATGTGTACATAATGTATAGCTACTAAAAGTTCCCTCAGAGCACGACACATCAAGAAGTTTGTCAGTGAAAACAACAGCGGTGCTTTATGGAAGAGAAATTCTTTCAGAGCATCCAGGGAATTAGTGTCAACAAGAAATACATCAAATCAGTATCACTCCCCACATTCCTTCCTTCTTGATTATGTGCAGACTGCTTTTCCACTGCATGAACGAGAGCGTCAGTGTTACCTCAATGAAGGAGCCAAATAGTTGCTCTTCAAGAACTTGGAGAGAAGTTCTCTCACAAAATAAGTGAGGAAACAATGAAGAAAAATCTACAAAGACTGAAATCTGTACAGAGAGGCAAACTGATGGGACCTGCAGCACTTACCTAACCTGGGGAGAATCTTCAGGGAGTTTCAAATTCTGTAAGTGATTTCTAAAAGATGGGTCATCCTGATAACATTTGTGATGTGCTACCACAGAATCTGTAAGGTTGGAAAAGGCCTCTGAGATGATCAAGTACAAAGTTTGACCAGACAACACGTCACCTAGACCATCACACGAAGTGCCACGTCCAGTCTTTTCTTAAATACATCCAGGGAGGGTGACTCCACCTTATTTCTAATAAGAAAAAGGAAGGGGTTTTGAAAAAGGATTTTTGACAAGATCAGAAAACAATCTTTTCCTCCCTGCACTGGCAGCAGTGCAAAATCAGCTAGAGGGCTAATTGGTGGTTCACACCAAGCACAAAGCATCCCTCACAAATATGAGTCAAGGCATTTTAAGCAATAAACAGAGTGGGCTAAAAGGCAACTCTGAAATTTTGAAAAGAGATAATTCTCAAAGAGATCTCTTTAGGTTATCTTGAAGTTTTCACTGCTCCTACAGGAACATGAGCTTGCACTGCTCACAATAGCTGTAATTGGGACATTGCCTGTTCATCGCCTACAGTTCACATAATTCACTAGCATATAACAAATCAGATCTGTTCTGCTGTCATAAAAACAATGAGTCTCAAGGTCATCTCCCACTGCAGACTTCCCCTTCAGCACTCATGTTTCTTCCCTCGGCTGAGGAGGAGTAAGAAGAAATGCAACATGGGATTTACTCTACAAGTGATAGGATATCTGGAGAAACTGTAGCATCACACCAAGTCAGGAGCAGGAGACAAACTGGATTCAAAGGAAACTGTCATGGCCCTACGCCCAGCACAGGAGACAGGGTGCAACCAGGCGGGGTACGACTGTCAGAAGCTGCAAACTGCACTCGTATCTGTTCATGCTTGCAAAGCATCCGTGCAGACAAGGCAGGGACCTTGGATATCCTGGCAGGGAGGATGGCCAGCCTTACACTTCCTACTTGTTTCTCACTAAGATGACTCACATGTATAAGTACATCCTTATATCTTGACACTCCTAATCCTCAACTGACTGGCACTGTTCAGCCAGGCTTAAACAAGAAAACCTAATTCTGGGTTGCAATTCTTGAAACTGCTATAGCTGGGGTAACACAAGCTTTTCTTTCTTGCCAGCACAGTAAAATCACTCTTTATTTCACTTGGATCAGTGACTAAAAGATTAAGACTAACATTGCCAACAGTGACTGCCACTCGGGTATGGTGTATTGTAGGGTACTAAAAACACTGGTCAGCAAAGTCATATCCAAGCTTTCTGCCCTGTTAGGTGTAAGTTTTGAATGGGAGACAAGACAAAGGACTGCGTTCAGACTGATTCTCAAACAAAGAAATGAGTTTGTGGAAGAATTTGTGGAAGGCAGTGTTATTTCAAGAACTTGGGGTAGGACATAACTCAGAAGGGTTTTAGAGTACCTGCTGGCTGAGCTGTTTCTCCCCAGCTGGTTCTTCCTCCTCAGGACCCTTCTATTCCCACAGTTTTTTCTGTCATGGACATCCTCCTTCAACTGTCCCCCATTCCTGGACACTCCTATGACTCTTCTGCTGGTCCAAACCAATCTTCTGTTCAAATACAACAATCTGATCTTCAGGCATAAGCTACAAATGATAACCCTTTGCTCTCTTTGCAAAGGAGCCCACGCTACCGTCCTGAAACACAGTCCAGATCCACCAAAGTACAGAAGCATCAGCAAACCCTATAGCTCCCTGGGCTCCAGAAAGCAGCTGGTTCAGACCCTCAACCACCAGTTATTTTTGTTTTCCCCAGAGACACTGTATTTAAAACTGCTGCATGTCTTCATGCTTTTACTTTCAAACTCTGGTTACAGAAAGTTTGTTGTTGATTAAATATGTGCCAGGAATTTCAGATTCAGGCTTGATATTGAGAGTTTTTTAGGGTGGAGAAAAAGTTAAGAAAAAAACAAAACACAAAACAAAACAACAAACAAACAAACAAAAAAAAACAAACAAAAAACCAAACAACCAAAAACCACCACCAAAAAACTTTTGAAAGTTTTTCTCTAATGCAGAACCTTGCTATTTCTGTCTAAATTACATTAACAGTTCGTAGAGCAAAATTACTTTCTGAAGCTTAAAGATGTAGCAACAATCCAAGTGCTGATATTTTCCTACAACAGTAGCAATAGTCAAGATTCTGTAATAGCTTTCAAATGTTTTCTTCTCTGCTATTAAGTGCAGTTTACTACCAGAATAAAGAAAACACGCTCAATATCTTTCTTGCACCAGAAGCAGCACTACTGTTGAAAAGACATGTCTTTGTGTAGGGGAGAGAACTTTTACCCTGATGATAGCTTATAGATGTTTCAAATTAAGTGAAGTTCATATAGGAGAATGTTGAAGCCATTAGAAAAAAATGCATTTCTGTGTTTTATGATCAGAAACAAAATCAACCTTTTTTTCTTACCCAACTAGACATGCAAAACAAAGGCCTGGTCATAGCTATACACTTAATTCAAATATTTAAACACTTAAGGGCTTGATTAGCTGCAAGCTGAAAAAGTGGCTTCAACTTCATGCTGAGAAAAAGTTTTCTTTGATTGCACAGCACCCTCCTTCCTCTAATGTTTTCCTAGATGTTTGTACAAACTTTTATAATAGAAAGTGCTGGCAAAGATTAAAAAAAAAGAAAAGCAAAAACCACAACAGCAACAACAACAACAAAACAAAAAAACCCCAAACCCCATACCAGCAGATGTACAGAATCTGCTATTAACTACAGTTAACAGAATTACTTGGAAAGACAAATACCTGGCCTGAATGGTCTTAGGCACATACTCTACCCTGTGAAATAAACAATAATAAACCCTTCAGCTGTGCAGCTTCCATTTAATTATTTTAATAATCAGGGGCATTTATTGAGAAAGTTGTAATAAAAACCACAGAACATAAAAATTTTGGGATACCTTTAGGTTATGCCTAAATACATACAGGGAGATGTACTAAAACTTTAATTAAAATAGTATTAATTACTAAAGGAATAGCTGAATTACTGAGGGATAATGAACATGAAGTAACTGTTTTCAGATGGTCTAACTGGGGCAAATTACTCCCGAGAGAACTATATTGTAGTCACAGAATCAGAACATTATGGATGTTAACATACAAAAAAGGACAAATGAAGGTCTAGTTAACATTGTAGCAGCTCATTTTCAGAACAGCACAGAACAGACATTTAGGCAAACCTCACTGCTTAGTAGCTTTATGAAGGTTAAGTAAAAGAACAAGCCGTTCAAACCCATCTTCTTTATGTAACTTTAAGTGAAAGAGTATTTTAAAAATGACCCAGTGAAGTCAGAGGGAATGAACACCTGAGCAGCATCTCTGCTCCACCCTATCTATCTCCTTGCCAGTGTATGCAGTTGTATCACTGCTATTGATTATGGGAAGAACGTGATCTTTGTCCCACTGTATTATGAAAATGCATACTTGACAGAAGGAAAAAATTCCCATGACCAGAACGGCTGTCTTAGGCCTAGTGTAGCGCTATCAATGGAGTGCTGCCATAATATAAATAATCTTTTTTGTCCTGATTCCTACAGCAATGAAACTTACACAACTGCACTGCCTGTTTAACTGTTTTTACCTTAATAATTGAGAAATTCTGCTGTTTAATTTTATCCAATTGGCACAGGGTAGGGGACAGAAAAATTCTCAGAGATAATTAAGTTCCTGAAAGTTTCAGGGGGAAAAAAAGTGCGTGCAAGAGAAAGAAAACTCTAATTAGTGTTCCCACAGATGGGAAAGCAGGTAGGCTCATCTCTGGCTTGCAGCTAGTGACTGACTAATCTACACTCTGGAAATGCCAAACCATCCAGCACACAGATAGCTCCAGACAAGCACTGGAGAAAACAAAATTCACAGAAGCTGAAGAATAAAGGACAGACATGGGTAGGAAAATGGCTTGACTACTGTGCATGAAAAACCTTGAGTTAAAGCCTCATTAGTGACATTCTGTAGAATAAGTAATTAAGGATCCAGTTCCCATACTGTGAAACTCCCAAGGATATCTACACTTTTGTATAAAATGCATTATGGACATACAGCAGCTAAGCTTCCCTTTACAGTGATAAAGCCTCCATTTACACAGTTCTTCCAACACTACATCTACAGCTCATACAACTTCTTCAGGCCAAAACAGCTTCCAGCATTCCTAAAACACCTGTGCTAGTTCTGAAGTTGTATCTTAAGAGCTAAATTGGACTTAGTCCCCTTCACTTCCCCACCAAGTGCATCTTTTTTTCCTTCCATCTTAGCAGTTTTCTAGCTTCTCCCCATCCTACAGTTTGATTCCTTTGATGCCTTTCTGAACACCACACATTTTAACTTAGCAAACACTATCAGCCCCTGTGCAATTTCTCTCCACATTAAAATCTGACAGGTATATCCTCTTTTTGACTTGCCATTTAGCACTGACAACAGAACAGCAACAAAGCTTCCTGCCCTCAAATCAAGCCCAGCATGACTGAAACCATCTAAGCCTTGCAGCTATTTAGAAAGTCATATTCTGTTCTGAGCTGCAGCATATTAGCTGCAAAGCCTGAGCAGAACCTGAATGGGCAGAGGTGAATTGCAAAGCTTAACTCAGGGGAAAAAAAAAAAAAAAAAAAAAAAAAGACCTTTTCTGAATAGAAAAGTTTGCAGATGCATTCCTGACAAAACTTGCTCCCTGTTAATCCAGTGTATTCTGACAAACAAAACCAACAAAAACCAACCAAACAAAATAACAACAACAACAAACACCAAAAAAATCCAACCCAAAACAAGAGAAAACAAAAATACCCTACAAATTTTCCTCACAATAATAATTCAGCTCAAATTATCCTGGACACATTTGCTGTGTATTGCTCTCCAAGAGTTAAAGTTTCCCAAAATAGGTACTCTCTGTACATGCTCTATGATGCCCATCTTTTTGATTGGATTTGAAAATTTTTAGCTATAAAAGTATGCTTTTTAAAGAAAAATTAGAGCAGTGGTTAAACGACACATTTGCAAACACTTACATGGTCTCTTGTAACTTCATGTTTATTGTGAATCGAAATTTTATGGATAATGGGAAACATTTCAGAGAAGCCAAATATTTAGTCTCTATTTTTCAAAGAAACCCCAACAGCAACAAAAAGCCAAGATAGAAGGATCATTTCTTCTTGTCCTCAAAGCTATGCTGAGCATGTTTGAAGCTGAAAAAGACTCCTTGGTTCCTTTCTGTGACTGTTGGTGGACACACAAGAAAGTCCAATACAGTATCAGGTGAACTCCACTGGTGTGGTAGAAAAGGAACAGCTTCCAAAATACTGCAGCTGTCGAATGCAGAGGTATCTCTTCATATGTATGGTAACAAAACCTTTTGTGTTCTGCTGATCTCTTCCAAGTACAATTAAAAAAAAAGGGTGCGCGTATGTGTGTGTATTCACGGGACTTTATGATTCTACACTCAAACTTCACTATTTTCATAGGAAGGCCAATGTTTGGTTCTTGGCTGGTTTACAATTTGAATGTGTTTCTCTTGGAAGGATACTTTTTCCTTTACTTTCTGCAGTCAGAGCAGTCACAGCAGAAAAGGACAGACATTGCAGACATTCGTGTTTGTACAGTTATTTCTACACTGTCAAAACAAAGGCAGCTAAAATTGGGAATTTTGAGGCATCATGGTCTCGTGATATTTTCACAGTCATATTTCCTATATCCCTGCCTGCCCTACACAGAGCAATAAAACCAGTAGCACTCTCACTGTGAAGTGCAGAGCTCATTTCTCTGGTGCATCAGAAAAGAAACAAACCTTGTTGGTACTTAAATACCAACTTTTTTGGCTATATCAACTTCAAGTTTTGTAGCTGTATTTAGTTATCATGGCCTGTGTGGGACATACTATTGTTGAGGTATGTGTGAATTGAAGTGACATAAAATACAAGGCAGACTATGCTACTTTGAAGAATATGCAATTTATAAGCTGCATTCTCTGATAACAAGTAGCTGTCAGATGCACTAAATGCTATAATGTGTAGGAGCAGGCTATTTGCAGAATGACACAGCTTAACCCAGAGAAAATAAACACAATTTATGGCCCAATATTTTACAGGCAAACTAGGGCTGCTCAGTGGGACACCATTTTCTAAAAAATAAAATGTTCATTCGAGGTTATGTACGTGCAGTTATTAGTCTGTATATGTACATAACACGAGCATGACTACGGAGGGCACGTGCACGGAGTCACGAAGATAACCACGCTTTGAAGTGGTGTTTCTTTTGATATAAGATTGCAAAAATAGAAGCAAGGCCTAAATAGGCTGATGACAAGAGCTTCTCAGATGATAGCCACAATATTTCTTATTCTCTCCACCAAAGCAAGCCATGGAGAATATTAGCTGTTTTGAAGAAAACTGTTCACATCAGGATACAGTGGGGATTTGGGAGCAGTCTTTCACAAGCACTGTCTTGTCCTGTCATTTATGTGTTTCTTCTTCTCCAAGTATAGGGCCATTTTGCATTGGAAATGTATTAGCACATAACTAAGGCAAACTTGTAAAAGGAACAGTCTAACACTTCCTATTACAGAACTGCCAGAGACATGTGGCAAAGTTTTAATTCAATACAAAGAGTAAATATTGAAGAGACAGAGAAAACACTTTGAGGAATAGATTGGAGGGTACTTTGTAAAATGTGCTGTCAGAAGAGGTTGCAGACAGTTTCTTTGAAGCTAATGCACTCAAGTTTCCGGAGGCTGGTGCAGCCTAAGGCTGGAGCATCATGCGAACGAGACACATTTCTGTCTAATCCTGCTCAAGACAGATAAGTCTGGCAATTGAGACTGTGCGGGCCTGACAGCCAACGGCACCAGCTTTGTGATAGCACGAGATTGATGCTGAAATACCAGCAATGCAACACTTTTTGACAGAAAGAAACCGACACGTTAGACAGAAATGGGAGACAGGATATTTTCCAGTCAAACATGGTGTCTCTTCATGGAAAACATCAAAGTTACCTTGCTAGCAAAGTTCAATGTTCATTTGATTGCTGATGTTTTATACTTCCTCCTTTCAGAGGTGCACTAAAATTTAGAGAAACAAGAATGAGACTTCAGTGTTCCTCATGCTTCTCAATGAGACAGCATCCTCTGTCATTTCTCCCTCAACTGGGAACTTGAAATACAAATTTGAATAATGTTTGTCAAAATTTTCTAGTATTTGGCGTATTTAGTGTTCTCAGAGTTGTCTTTCACACTTGCTTTATTAGTTGAGGCTTGGAATAGATTTAGATAGCTTTGTACAAACTCATCAAAATCCACGCCTTTTACCCTCATTTCCTGCACAGCTCTGTATCAATGACTATGTTTGACATCCCAGACTAGCTCAGGAAAAAACAAAGCTCCCGTCCACTCAGGATGATAATTCACCACAAACAAAAGAAAGGATTAGATCTGGTGGCCAGTTTTTTCTTGTTCTGGAAGCAGAGGAGAGGGAAAATAGAAGGCAGTGAGGCCACTTTACAGGAAGAATGATCAGTTATTGCAGTTAACCAAGGTCTGGTTTTAAACGAAAGATGTCTGCATAATCATTGGTTTATGAAATGGATAATAGGGCACAGTTTACTTACAATAGCAAAATTCAATCAAATAACCAGATGATCCTTCCACTCTTATACCGATTCTCAAAAATATAAAACTGACTCAGAAATCTAACAATTTTCAGAAATTTCCAATACTTCCGAAGAATAGCACAAATTATAAATTTGAAGAAAACCAATGCCAAACACTAAATCAATAGGAATTAAAAAATAAGCACTTGTGCACTCTGCTCTACTGCCTCCAATTTTCAGAACTTGAAACTGAGTTCTGCTTTTTTTCACTTGGATCAGAAATTACTTTGTGCTGGAAATACTAAACTTTGCTTTTATTAATATGAGATTTTCACATGGACTTACATCCAAATCTGAATAAACAACATCTCCTCATGATTAAGAGGTAGGCAGGAGTCTTGTTCTATGCCAACAAAATTCCAAAAGCAAGAATTCCAGAAAGTCCTTCATTTTAATCTCTCTCAACTACACTACATTGTTCACTTTAAAACAAAAAAACAAACTAACTAACTAAAAAAACCCCCAAAAAACCAAAAAACCAAAAAACACCAGCATGCAAGACAGGAACAGGACTACACTTGAAAACATAATTATATTCCAGTGCTGTCTGACAGCAACAAATAGGATTTTGAGCTATTATATTAAAAATGGGATGAGTGAAAGTCAGAAAATGGAATTGTGTTAATAAAAACAACAGAACCAAAATAATTTGATATTATCTTATATCTTCGCATTTTAAGACTATTTTACGGAATACCTTGATAAATAAGCACTAGAAATTCAATTCTAAGCCAAATTGTACTGCTTGCCATTAACACACTTTTGCTGGCAGGAAAACCCAATAGAGTGGGATTTCCAGCAAACATGAACTGTTTATCTTTTTAAGGAAACAGAGCGGGGGAAAAAAAAAAAAAAAAAGGAAATATGAAAACAGATTTTTTAACCAGCTGTTACAAAGAAAGAGAAATGGCTCCCAAATCATGTGGAGTGGAGCACGTTTGACATTTCAGAGTTTGCAGTGCTTGGATCCAAACCATGTCACTGCAGTGGTTTTATTTATCTCCAGGTACAATTGCAAACAGACACTGCCTGCATCTGGAAGTGTGGAACTTGCATCTGGAAGTGTGGAGCTAGATATCAGTCTCTTTCTTGGGGTTTTGGGGTGGGAACCATCACATAAACCAGCATTACCTGTTCCAGTGATTTCCTGGTTTTGCTGAAAATGTCAAGCACTTACAAAAAAACCTGCCTTCAATCATGCTGATTGAAATGAACTTTAAACATCTCATCTTTGGGAAGAAATATTGACTTAAATAAGTTGCTATCATAGTAACTCAAAGGAAGAAAGCCTCATTTCTAGCATCCTCAAGGACTGTGAGCATTCAAAAAAGAACTGCAAATATCCACGAAAGTCTGCCTCTGGTGGTGGCTGTGAGGGAAGTATATAAAAGGAATCCTAAATGAAAGTACTGTGCATACACCAAATAAAAAAATAATGCAGTAATTTGTTAGCAACCTCTAGAATTTACTCTAATGTAGCAAATACTGTCTGTTGATTATCACATTCACAATGTCTTTGGCTTCATAAAATCGAAATGAACAATAGATATCAGAGATTTCTTTTCAGGGAATGTCCTTCTCCTTCCTCTAACTAAATCCCAAAATATGCCGTTTTAGCCACAAGCCTTGCACGTGCACTTGCAAACTGCATTCACTGGCCATGCACACAACACCATACATAGAATTTTTCATTTTATTGTTAAAGATTTCCCTTAAGCATTTAGAAATTATCATGTCCATTGTTAAAGGTTTGCCACACATTAGCATATCAATGTTTCTGAAAAAACACCATTACTGAAATCTTGATGATAAAATGTGTTATTTTATAAAGATCTCAAACTCCAAAGCAAACAGATGATGAACAAGATCAGATGCTATTACTTCATTGGCAAGAGCATGTGACCTCGAATGGTTTATGATAAGCCAAGAAATATTTTTTCAATATATCCACATCACAAAAAAAACCAAACCAAACCCACAAACAAACCCCAAAACAAAATCAAATAAGAGAAAAAAAATTCCCCCCGAAAACCCTGAAGAAACAAAACATACTTGAAGAGAAAATTCTAAGACCACAGCTAAGGTATGCAGCAGGTAAGGAAGGGTCAAGTAGTTTTGAAGCAAACATACTTTTTGATTATAACTTAGACAAGACATCAGGATGAAACAGGCATTAGGTACCACAGATTTATGGCAACCAGGTCCCTAATATTAAAACATGTTCTCTTTATATCATTCTAATTAATTTTGAAAGCAAAGAGCTTGCAATGGATGCAATAAATTGCAGTGCACAGACACTGGATTTTAATTAGGATTACCTTTTATAGGTCACAACTCTTTATTTAATGATTAAGTAGTTCAATTTGATATCATTGTGCTGTTTACCAACTCAAAATCACTGAAGTGTGCTTATACAAAGCTGCTTGCAATGTTATTTACTAGCATTTTTTATTTCCTGCTTCTCCCTGTAAAAAATTCTTAGCTTTTAAATGGTTGGGGAGTATGAGCAGTTATTTGAACTTGAGCCAGGGGGATTCAGGTCTTCATAGTCACTGAAGTGATCTGTACTGAGCAACATTTTATATTCTGCTAAATAGTATTCTAGAAAAAAATCTTACCTAAATGACTGAACTGATCTTAAAATTAATTATATAAAGTCAAGCTCATTCACATCTTCATCTGAAAAAGGAACTGGGATGCATTCCATTTTTACATATACCCACGTTTTTCTATTTTAGGTAGATTCTTGCTATAGCAGGCAGTTTTGCCTTATTATCTATAACTTATTAATTTCTAAACCTTTTTTTGGAAGAGAAGAATGGAATAATTTAATACTGCAAGTTGTGAGTAGAACAGTACCAGACGAGTAATTGAACACGTGGCAGGAATTTGCTGTGCCCCAGGTTTCAGGTAATTCCCAGAGCTGTAGATAATAGCCTACATTAGCTCTGTGTGGACTATAGATGCACAAAGCCAACTTTCCAATGAGCTTTCATCCACTGAATGTAGCAGGTGATTGCACAGTGTGTGTTCAAAACATGCACCCTTATTGAGGACACAATATGAACTGAGATGTGACTTTGTAAGGACAGAGTATAGCATAACTTTAGTGAATCAAATGCCATGAAATATACTTACAATACTAGTGGCCAGACCTCAACTAGTGGCTAGTTTCCTTAACAAAAGGAAATCAATTTGTAGCTATCCCAAATATTAAACACAAAGACAGGCCTAGAGTTGGATAATCAGGCACATTTTAATATTTTCTGAAATTCATAAAATAGTTCTCCAAAAACCGAAGGTGGAGTATATAAGTTGGAAAAATAGTCAAAAAATGAAATAAAATCTGTAAAGGGAAACAGAATACCCAAAGCTTTCTTTATTGGCTTTTACACACCATGTAAAATTGCATATCCTCTTTAAATTGCAAAAGGAAATATTTCCTATGGTCACCTGGTTTCACACTTTCTGCTTTCTACATTATGATTTTATTATGCATTTGATCGAAGATGACTTTCCTCTTTTTGTTTCTTCTTGTCTATTCCCTACATTTTCTTTTGTTTAAATCCCTTTTTGAAGGAAAAGTACAAGAACAAAGGAACCTAATGCTGTTTTCCCGTAACCTTATAGTCCCTCGCTATTTTTACTATTTCTTTCATTATAATTCATTCCAAATGCTCCTCCAGTGTCTCATTTGTTCTGAAAGTGTATCCTTCTGTACCTTTTTCTCTCTCCCTTACACCACCCACCAGTTCCTTCAGTTATTTTATCTTACCCCCACGGTTGCCTTAAATGTGTGAACTTTCAGGTTTCCTCTGGCCCTGTGGCCCCAGGAAGAAAACCACAGGGCTCCTTTGCTCGGTGCCAGGGCTTCCCTCTCATTTCCAGAGCCACCAAAGCTGAGGGTGACAGCTGATGGGCCTGAAACCACTCTGCAAACCCTTCTTACACTCCTGCCCAGGAAAGCAAGAGCAGCTGCTGCTTTTTTTCCTTTCCAGAGGTTGAAGTAACAGAAAAGACAGAGCTATTCAGCCATCATGAGAAAACCACCTTATTATTTTCCTTAGGTGAGGAACAAAGTCTTCCTCCTTCTGAGCAGAACTCGTTATCAAGGGCGAGTCACGTAAGAAAACCAAAGTTGATGTTTCCTCCCTCCCAATCAGAAAGCAAAACATCCATTAAGAGAACCACAGTAAGGTGTCAGCTTTTCACAGAACATTTGTGCTTGTGCCAGCTGGCTGGAGGAGGAGGTTGGTATCTCTAAAAATGGGATTGCTATTATGACAGGGAAAGAGACAAGATTAGAATACACAATATTCCAAACATCCATCTTTCAAAAAGGCCCGATTTCCCAAGCTTAAAATAAATTAAGAATAAAATAAAGAAAAAAAGGAACTTTCTCCAAAAGCTACTTGCACATCAACACTTTACAAGAAAACTGCAATTTCAGAAATATCTCTCTGAAACAGTCTTTAGCTTTGTTTGTCCAGAAAAAAAAAACAGGTTCTAGAGAGGTGAAAGCAAAGTTGGCCTTAAGTGATTTAAAAACCCCCAGCTCCACATTATTTCTTTCATTATTGAAGTCAGACTAATATTTTTTGTGTGGGGAATTTTTTTAAAGTTATGAAACAACACCTACTTGTAGAAGTACATGTAACACCCCCAGGTACCCTCTGTAGTCCCAACATGTCCCTGAAACAAGCGGCAATTCAGAACATGGGATGCCAGCCTGAGGCAACCTGCCAACCATGAGGGTCTTAAGTATCTTTTAAGCATCTGTTTAAACTTCCTCAGGTTTTCCTGGAAAATCCCAGTCTGAATGGTGATTCCAGTCATCTAATTAAACTCCTAGCTAGGAAACGTGTTATGGGACTGATCAAATGATTCAACTCCATAATCCAAAACATGGAAAACTTTGTTTTAGATTAAGCTGCTGAGTCCTCCAAAATATGGAATTTTGGCACATTTTGTCAAAATTCTCAGTATTCATTTTCAGAACTAATATTTAATATTTTTCAGACAGGTCCCTTCATGACAAGCAATGAATATATATTCACTCAAGTTCAATGGTCACACCTTAGTTTGGTGAATCCAATCACACGACCTGAGGAAGGTAAAATGCGTACTTTGTCTTCCCCACAGTCAGTGAAGGACGGCTGTTCAGCAAGTTGTGAACAAAACAGCAAGTGTCTAATGATTATTATAAAGAGAAATCTGGATGTGAAACTCTCCTCCAGTCTCACAAAGGCTCCTCATCTCTCATGAGGATGAACTCCAGAACATTTCAAGTAGAGCTCATGCATGAAAGAAGAAAAGACCTTGAAGCAGATTCCATGGGTGTGTGAGAGTGAGCAGGCTCATTTCTATCTGTCAGATATTCTGTTGAGATTTAGAACTCTAGCCCTACCCAAACCAATATATTATTCCTGCATCATAGACTTGATTTTAAGAAATCCATAATTCTGGGAAAGAACAGTGAGAGTTTTCAGAAGTTCTGCACGAGCTTTATTAGTTCTGGTGATTTCTAAAGTCTTTTTCTTCCCAGCTGTAGCTACATGAACTTGTAAAACAGTAAATCATATATCTTGGATGAAAACACCAATCAGAGATGCTCATGATAATACAGCAGCAATGGTTCTATTTCAGAAGGGATCTAGTAGCATATACTAAGAGAATTCCTGTAAGATAGACAAGATAACTGTCATCTAAAATAGCTTTCTGACTTCCAGCAAGAAATTTAGGCACTGTTGAGTTGGAATACCCATTCCACCCCAAATTTGACTTTTTTTTGGTTTCTTTTTAACCTCTGTAGACTTTTTTGCTTCACTGTGACACAGGATTGGCTTTACCACTGGAACACTGGCCCCCATAACATCGTGCCTTAGAGGAAAATCTGCCACAAAGTGTGGCCCAGTGACTGAATTAGAAGACCTTAATATCAGAACATACCTTTCATCAGAAACAAGCAGTTCTGCTTGAGTTCCATGAAAGTACTAGAGGGAGAGAGGATCAGTGATTTCCGTCTTTTAGAAGAAAACAACTTACTAAGTGCTAACACAAGTGTGATTTGAAAACACAGAAGTGTATTCTTCTCTTACAACTGTAATTTATTGGCACTTCTTCACAGTTGTTGTCTATACTTTTATCCTTCAGGTAACAGGATGAATCATACCGAAGCACTGCCTCTATGTAAAATTTGCATAATAAAAAAAGACAAAATCCTCAGAAAGATATCTTCCACCTAAGCAAAGGTAGTTTCAAGAAGCAACAAAAATATTTATAGACTAATTTCATAGAGTTACACTGTTTAATTTCTATGCAGTCTTTATAAGAAAAAGAAATTGAGCAGAGCTTTTCTTTTCAGAGACATGATTTATTGCCTCCATTCTAATTTGAGCCTTGACTTTTAGGATCAACCCCTATTTGCCATATTCTTCAATGAACACAGCTTGCTAAGTAAGTTTAAAAGGAATCTGGAAATCAGCCTCACAAAAACTAGCTGCTTTAATCCCATGTCTATAGAACTGTAAGACTATTTAAGACAGGAAGAGCTTGACCCAGCATTTCTTTTTAATCAGTCTGATAGGAGCTGTACAACCTATCCAGAAGGTTAACTACCTGAGGCTGTAAAATAGAATATTCAAAGTACCCATCTAAAAATATTCAACAGGCCTTTGACAAAATTCTTTTAAGCTTGTCAAGAGCATTTCTGGTTAAGTACAATAATAACATAGGGAAAAAATTAACCAGACTTTAATATATCAAAATCATATGGAATTAACAAATGGTTCAAAACTATTGACCCCATCTCTTTTTTCTAAGGTGTGATTTATTCTTCTAGATTATAGTCAATGTTGGATCAATGCAGTTTTATCCCCTTGCTTACATCACCATTATAACTAAGCTCTGCTTCAGTTTACATAAATGTCCTCCAAAGGGGAAAAAACTCCCGATAATAAAAAGGAAACTGATACACTGCATCAGCAGCAAAACCAGAGAATACTGGGACAATCAATATGTTTATAGACAGATGGCAGAAAGGAAGGAAGGGAATAAAAATAACCATGCCATGCAATCCAGAAAAGATTTAATGATTTGTTTTGAAAAAGCTAAGCCATTTATACTGCACTAGAAAAAAAGAACTTTTGTGGCATAATTTCTGATATCAGTGCTGGAATCTGCACCCCTGAGATACATCCTTACACAGAGGTAAATACATACACATCCTGCATATCTAGAAGAAAGTGTGCTGGTGAATAAACTTTGTATATGTAAAATTTAGACCAGTTCCCTTCACATTTCCAAAAAGTATGTGCTATTGATAAGTCTGCAGGTTTCTATCAGGAGCATAAAAAAACCCCCTTTTCATGACAGGAAGAAGTCAGTTTCTCATTATCCCTTTATTGAAATCCCATTTAGAATATTTGCACTAACCCTCAGTTGAAACATGAGACTGCACTTGCAGTCCTCAGACAACTGCAGGTTGCTCATTCTACAACTCAGATGTGGCCACGTACATTTTTATTAGGAGAAACAAAAGACATCTAGTCAGAAAGAGGATATTGCATTGCATCAGATGATTCTTCTGATACACAAGTTAAGAAAACTAAGACAAAAATGTTTAGACTAACATGAATTTTCTTCTCAGCTAAAATTCTAAATATTTACTTCTACCCAGATAATTAGGATATTACTGTGGTGTTTTGCAATTTTGATGATAGTTTCTGATATATATTTTGTATATTCCACATTCTGTTCTGTTTAATTCCTTATAGATTCTATTTTTCCAACTTAAGGCCTTTTAACATATCTAGTTGAAAAAAAAAAAAAACCAAAAAACTATTTACCACATTAATGCTTCTCATGTACCTGGCAGGAAAATAAGGGAATGGGGCTTTTTGATACATTTGACTTATTTGAGCTATTTGCAATTTTTTTTTTTTTCTTTGTTTCTGGCATTATGGTCCATTCAAATCACTACTACATACAAACAGTTCTTGCCAGATTCAAAATCAATTTCTTTCTAGGAAAAAAAAAAAATTACTAGTTTTCACCAATAGCTTTACTGAAACCTCTAAACTGATGTACGAGTTTACAGGTTAAGATTATGCCTCAGTGTTTTCAGCCTCTTTCCAACAATGCTGCTCAGAGTGCTTTCCAGGCAGATTGTTTGGGGTTTTTCTCCCCATGTCTGGTTGGGGTTTTTGTTTGTTGCTTGGTTAGGTTTTTTAAAACCCCAAACAATTTCTAGACAGCACCACTGAAGTTAGAGCTACACAGACATCTTTTAATTTTGGCAGAGCTCTCCGATTTGTTTTAGCCCCAACATCAAGTCTTGACTAGAGAGACTGTTTTTTCTTTTCCTAGTAGGACATGCCTCTGCTATTTGTCCAAATTAAAAGTTACCTAGATCCATGTTCCTACATCTAAAGTGTTGTGGAAGGGATCATAGAAATCACATGCATAAAAAATACCCTATGGACAATACTCCTCAGAAAAAGCAGTATAATTTATGTGTAATACAGTTTATTTCCAGTTATAAAAAGTGCGGAAAGTTGTTTCTGTTGTGATTTTGACAGGCTGTATGGGGATGCAATGGCCATCCCCGTTTATCTGTAGGAGCAGCACAAAACATGAGCCCGAAGGCAGGGATTGCTTTGTGCTTTGCTACCCACGGGAAGCCAGGCTGCTTGATGCAGTGGTCTGGGGGACACAGGGGGGCTGCCAAGCCCCTTGTCATGCTGGTGTGCTCCACATCTCCCTGCTAAGCATCGTCAGTGTGCAGCCAACTAAACTAGCTCTTCCGAAAAGCCTCGGTGGCACCCCAAGTGCCTCTGATCTATGGGCAATCACAGGCCTGGAGGCTGCAGCGTACTCAGCATGCTCATCAGCCAGGCTAAACAAAAAACCTGAAACAAAACAATTAAGCTTCTTTACGGAGTGAGATAAAGAAAATAAGAGATGCTACCATTAAAGATAGTGCTATATGGCAATACCAGAGCAAGAGCTAACTGGGAGAGAGAAAAGCACAGCTTCCCAAGCAACTAACTGCACACACAGGACTGGGCACATTGCT
This sequence comes from Hirundo rustica, assembly GCF_015227805.2. NCBI lineage: Eukaryota > Metazoa > Chordata > Aves > Passeriformes > Hirundinidae > Hirundo > Hirundo rustica. The sequence continues at coordinate 20,047,480 of NC_053458.1, forward strand.
GTGTTTAAACTGAAAACGTCAGGGAAAAGGAGGAATTCAAGGAGAGAGCTCCAACACATGGAAAGGCAGTAAAAAGCATGAACCATGGAATGGAAAAAAACCTGGTAGTGCCAGTGGCTTTTGTTTGGTTTTTTTTTTTGCAAACAGAAAGCACACAGAACCATGGTTCGATATTGATTATTTCAGCGATTCCCAAACCTGCATTTCCCAAGTACTGACAACGACCAGCCGAGACTGATGCTGGGAAAGGGGAAGGTTGTGCTCTGAATATATGTTATTTATGGCTAGCAGCAGCTGCAGATCCCAGCTCTGCACCCCATGACACATACAGAAATCAGGTGTTCTAATCCACCCTTTCCAGCTGTACTCATCAGGCAACTTCCTCCCCACCAGTGCAGCCTTACTCAGCCTCACTCAAGAATCTCACATTCAAACACTTTTTTGCTTCCATATCCTCAGACTATAATACACTTCCAGCTCTACAATCACTTCTAATCTAGATGTGCACTGTCTTGGCTATAAAGTGCTGACCCTTCATCTGCGCACAGGTGCTTGCAGAAATGAGAAGCCAGCTGCTGACTGCTTGTAGAAGCCATGCCATCAGAAACTGAAAAAACATTCCAACTGTTCCCTATCTGCTGTCTAAAAAGGTGTACGTTAGCAGCACGAAAATTGCAACAAGTCTATTTCAAATTCCTTATATTTTTCAGCCAGCTGTGAGTAACAAAGCATGCATAGTTGCACATGAATCAGTATAAGGTTCTTCTCCTCCTCTCGTTCAGGCACAGTAGCACTTTTAACACCTCCTTTCCTCGTTTATTCTGCATTAGCCACAATCAGATAAACTGCTTAGGCTCCCCTTTAATAGGCTTCTCATTCAAAACACTTAAAAATCTTTTTTTGGCCGTGGGCTGCTCAGATGCAATTACAGCTTAGCTCCTAAATTTACTTCTGTGAATTCAGTAACGTCCCAGTTTTGAAAAGAATATTATTTAGGGGTTTGAAAGCTTGATGAAATTGATATTTAAAGCAAAATTACATACTGCCCAGAGATGCCTCTACTGAAGTTTTCTTGCAGCATTCTGTAATTCAGTACTTAAACTGAACCAAAGCACCTCCAGCAGGTCTTCCACTCTGGAATTTGTTGCTCTCCACCCGAAATGCCAACTGCCTTTATACCTAAGAACACAGTACTTTAGTGAGTCCAGCTCAAATGAATCCAGTCAGGTCATTCTACTTCTTCAGCAGGGAAATGTATTGTGAAGCCGCAAGGTCACAGCTCAGGAGACCATACCACAGAATTGCAAGCAGACCTATTAATAGGAGCAATGTAAGTTCACTGTAATTTACTCCTAGACAAAACTGGTAACCTTAGTGACAGAACCAGGAAATCCTCCATTACTGTCACTGTAATATTTACAAAGAATGTGTGTGTATCTATATTGAGGAAGTGAGCCAATCTTATTTCCCTATAGTAAAGCACCAACTGAGAATAAAATATCAAAGTCTAAGCTGAAAGGAAAAGGAGAAGATGCTTAATTGCATCCTACTTTAACTTATCAGAACTCTCGCTGAAAATTATTTGGATATGTATAAAAAATTAAGGAAGGATTACAATAGGATTCTATCTGCCACAAGAGCTCTACTCCCACTGGTAATAACATAATTATTATGTCTCTTGTAATATTCTCTGTGAATGTGGCTGTGTGTCAGTGGGTCAAATAGGTTTCTGCCTTCCTTAATTTTGTTCTTTGTGACACTGCCATTCCAAGGTAGCACTTTGATACAAGAACACAGCTCTTTGTCTGAGGGCAGGAGTGGAATCTCAATGAACTAAACCATACTTGTGTCAGTAATCACAACTAAATTAGGAGTAAAGTTGCACATCTGAGGGTTAGTGGAGAAATATTTAAGAACACACCCCTCAAACACTAAATTGTGTAGGGAACCATTTCTTAGTGTTCTCAGAACACAGTGAAGCTACTGACAATCTGCCCTGCTAGAATTATTGCTTTTCTATAAAATGCACTATTTCACCCTCTGGCTTTTGACAATAGATTAAAGGGAAAGAGCACCTGCTTTCTGTATATGTATTATGACTACAGGTCAGCAGGTTGAAAGAGCATAATACATTAAAAATTTGTCATCTTCCAGATTAAAGAATTTGTATGTACTGGTGGCAAGGTGGGAAACAGACCTTTTGGGCAGCTGAAATATTTCACAAGGCATATTATGAACTGACTTGAAGATATCAACCCATAAATCTGGGGAAAAAATACCCTAAACTTTGTGCCATCACCTACTGTGCTGGACAGGCATCTAATTCCTCGAGCAAAATTTCGTTATTAGAGTTTTAATTTTGTAGAACAAATTAAATACAATATTTAGAGATATGGAAAACCTCCACGTATCATCTGTAGCTATATATCCAACTGTTGACTAAATATTAAAAGTAACTCAGATGGGAACTGCATAATTGATTTCCTTTTTCCTATGGGACAAAGCAGAGTTATAAAAATAATTACTTTCAAAATGGTTTGCTGAAATTATTCCTGTTGTAGTTACATTAGGTCTAGTACAGAAGAAGCCTCTTGGGTTTAATCTAAGCCTCATTGAATGTTATTAAATCCTATCTATACAATTAATGCCTCTTTCTGTACACGCTATGTAGCCTGAATTCTGTCAACAGCCAAAGAAGTCATTCGGGCTCCATGTACAGCACTATTTGTGATACCCCATGGAATCTATAAGGCAGAAAGAATTATAGTTAAACTACGAGAATGAGGGCCCTGAGTTAATGGTCTAAGGCGACCAACCATGTCACATCTCCAGGATTTTTGGCGCAGGCCACATTTTCCCATGGTTTCAGCGAGTGCTTTAACCATGACTTGGCAAAACCTGTATCTAAGCACGGTTTTGGCACAGCACCGGTGAGATGGAACTCAACACTGAGAGCAAGCTGGTAGTTAAACCCTCAGTTATGAGGCAGAATTCGTTCTGAAGCTTGCAAATATTTGCTATCAGCTACAGTGAGTGACATTAAAGTGTGCAATATACAAAGACTAAAGGAATATATGACTGAAGGGAACCTGTGGAATGAAGTCACCACAAAATATATTATTTGATATTGCTGGAGACAAACATGCTTGGGCATGGGTTTAAGGCTTTTTCTGTTTCACAGATCTGTAGGAGAGACCATGTGACTGTAAGAATGAACGTGTAATCAAATTTCCGGAATTCAGAAGTTTCATGGGGCACAATACATATTTATTTTATAACATTTTGTCAAAATACCCTGTAACAGGTTCTTAATATAATGGGTTACCTCTCATTTGATCTGCTTTTGCAAAAAAACCTAAAAAAACAAACAAACAAAAAAAACCAAACCAACCAAAAACAGACATCAATTCATTTATTTAACACATTTTACTCAACAGCTTCAGTTAAAAGATCTGCCACTGTAAATGCTCTCTGACGCAGCTAAAGGCTGGCTTTTTTAATATAATGGTATCTTTAATGCTGAGTCACATGTTTCATAAAGTGTAACCAAAAAAGGGCTAGCACAGAGCGTGCCACCCCCAGTGAGTGTGCTGGGACAGTGTTGTTCCTCCCACTCCCCTCTGAGTGTTCTGCTTTCTCACAGAAATTTTAAAATGTCTCCTGTCCCCTGAGGCATCATTACAACCAGACACACCTTGTGTAAATGTGTCTCCTGAAGGTGCCACAAGCCTGTTAATTAACAAAATGCATAATTTACCCTCTGTATTTGATAATTCTGCTAAATTAAAAAAAAAATCAAAATCAATCTCTTAGTCGGACCCCTTGCTGCTGACTTTGAGTGAATATTTTACACTTCTAGCCGAAGATCAGAGAATAATATTAGAGTTGTAGAGGTCCTGGACAATAACTGTGTTCTTATTTACAAATGTCACCTTTTCCCTAAGCAGATGCATTTCCTGTTGGCTTTTATGCCATAGAAAGAAATGGTGGAGAACGTCTCAGGTAGATATGGGAGCGCAGCAGAAATCAACACGAATTTCTGCCATAGGGAGACTGTGATCAATAGGTATTTAGCTTAATTGTGATTTAAATGGATTCTCTAGAAAGCTGTTCTCATTCCCATTTCAAAGATCTGTATGGTCCAGTAAGTTTAATTTAAATATATTTTGATAACTCCTTTCCCCAAAGCAGAGATCTTGTGCAAGTGCATTTGAGTGCATGAAGAAAAAAAAGTTTGCATTTAAAAAGTTGCTTTTAAATAATGATGAGTCTGTTCTGCTTCAATCTACTTTGCTACATTAAAATAAGGAAAAAGTTGCTGAAATTACGGATTTCATTTACAAAGTTCTAGCTATCAGTGTCTTCCGTCAGTTTCATTTCTGTGTTTTCCTACACAGCAGATCTTGCAATGGTTGCATCGATGGCGCATGGGAGGGACAGAGTGCTCTGTCCTGCACTCCACAGCATGCAGAGCAGATGGACCCACAGGTCCTACAGATAAAAACACCGTGACAGGAGGAACGAAAGCTGATATTGGCTCTCAAGACACTACAGGAAGCACAACACTTTTGGCCTACAAAAGAATAACAGGTACTGGCTGTGTAATTGGGAACACCCCAATGTGCTGACAGATATTTAACTGATTTCAGGCACGTGTCACTGAACCCATGAGACAGCGACAGCAGCAGCTTTTGACACTGGTGGTCACTAGATGATGACTAGATAAGGTGAACATGTACTTGCCCTCATTATATCCTGCAACCCATCACACTTTTTCATTTATTTCAGGGACTACTTAGGCAATGTTCACATTTTATTTCATTGCTTTCTTAGAGTGCGTTTTCCAACTATACTTAGAATAATAAGCAATACATTTCTTTAATAAAATCCAATTTCAAAGTTGTTAACAGGTTATAAACAGTCATTTTTCTTTGATCAGAAAGAACTTGCTTACTTCTTGCTTCATTGAAAAACTCATCTCTAGCATCTACATAGTCTGAAAGTTTGGGGGCATTTGTTTAAATGTAGAAATAGTGAAGAATGAGTAACAGCTTTGAAAGTTAAAAATAGTAAAAATTAAATGTGCAGCAGCAAGCTTATTAAGCCACATACACCTTAAAAAATGAATGCACTGTGTCAATGAATACATAACTGTGTGAGAGTTTTATTAGATCTTTTGAAGTTTCTTTTACTTTTTCCTTGGGCAAATTTAGTGTTCCACATGGTAGGCATTTCAACTAGATAATCAATAGGCTAAGCTAAAATTTTGTACACGTGGACTGAACATAGCAATCAGTCAGCCAGCCGAAGTGCTACGTTATCTTATCAGCTCATAGTTTCCTCCAATTAGGAATGTATGAATCTCATCACATTTCCATTAAGCAATTAAGCCATAAGAATTGTAGCTATAGAAACATTGTCAATTTATTTCCCTCCTTATTTTATGTTCTTGTCTTATTACTGAATCATCCTGGAAAATAATACATGGGTCATGAATCACTTGGTTCAGTGAAATGATATATGAGCTGTAGGTGTTGCTGGACAAATATAATACCTGGCTCTGGTCAGAGATTGTTTTTCCACCTATGTGTGCTACAAGAATTAAAACTGTGAGCTTTTAACAGATACCTACAAAGGATACTTTTTTTTTTAGCCTGTAATTCTGAGAATTTGTTTTCACATGGTCTTATTTTTCTTCACATGCAGCCACACACACAAAGGAACTTTCTGCAGTAGTGTGGGCTTTCCATGGAAACCACCCACTGAACAAAAACACAGTTCTGCAAATTCCACCCTGTTTAGTCTTTTTCCAAATAACTCGATATGGCACTAATTAGTCTGAGAGCCCAAAAAATAATTTAACTTGCTCAAGAAGACTTGGTGTAACACCAAAAATCATTTGCTACAATTGCAACCGTTTTCTTGGCACTATTGTTGTATAACTTTTTTTGTGCAAACCAAGAGACAGCAATTTACATATCCACAGAAGACTTGAAAACTGACAAGAAAAAATTCTTAAGTGTTCTAAAATGTTAAAAACCTCCAGTTTATCAGTTTTCTGTTCTATAAAGAGACGTACAACAGATTGCTTATTTCAAAGAAGAATTTAGAGACTTACTACAGACATTCATATTTTAATTTTGATAATTTAAATTATGCTTAAAAAACAACCAATGAATCCTTTGCTCAAAGCAGTCCTTTTTCCACATTCATTTTTAAAAAGACTCTTTAATCACAGGAGGCCAATAGTGCTGTAAAAACTGTCAGAGGCACACGAGCCCTTTAGGTTTGAGCTGTTTTCCACAGTGCCTCAGCAAAACATACATCAAGAAAAATACAATTACAGAAAATAATGCTACATTTTTTATACTATTAGACTGGAAATTCTGCTGAAAACCAGAACTCACAAGCAAGAAGTATTTGAAGAAAAATGATATATTTAGAAAAGCAAAGTCACATTAAGAGCACTATGTAAGAGTGCCACACAATACACTGTAATCAAGTGGTACATTAAGGTTTTAGGGGGCTTACTCTAAAAATAAGGAGATTTTTGGAACCTCCTTGGATGCTATAAACTTCAGAAGTCACAGCACTACTTTAACACAGCTTTGGTGTACAGTACACCACATTTCATTTCAAGCCACTCCACAGGGAGAACAGATGAAATATGAAGTTTTTGCTAAAATGGTTCTTAAAGGTAACAATTCCCATGATAAATAAGTACTGTCAGACTGGAAACTGAGATACACCTAGAAAATCCAGTGATTTCTGCCTCCTTCCAAGAGCACAGGGGCCCAGCTCACCCAGAGGACTGGGTACTACTGAGCTAACGAGTTTATTGTCGCAGTAAGATACAAACTGATAAGCCTTTCCTATTTTAAAACCCTGTTTTTAGTCTTCATTCTACTTCTGGTACACATCTGGACATAAATAACCCAGATTCAGTCTCAGACTTCCTGTGACCCTAATGTTGCAATGACTTGAAACAGATTAGGATCTGATCCAGAACCAGGCACTTGCAACCCATCTGCATTGCAAAACACAAGTTCAGCTGAACCCATCTAAACAGTTCTTTGATTTACTTTCCTTGGTACAAATCAACAAATGTTGAGACGCCATTAATACCGGCACATCCAGACATAATTCATTACCAAGTCCCATTTCCCAACTGGACAGTTCCACATTTCCTGTGGTCACCTAATTAATGGATGTCTATCAGCCCCATCTGCAAATCTTACTGGGTAATACTTCCACAAAACTAAATTGAGCTTGCCACAGCAGAAATGATGCAGTACCGTGGGGTACAATTAACTATACAGACACATACTTTATCCTAAGCCTTAGGCACAGTCAATAATGAGTTTCTTTTCTGAGATGTTATGGGGATGTTATAAGCACGAGATGATAGCCTTGAATTACTTAAGTTTTGGTGACCTTTTTCTACTTGGATCTTAACTCTCAGCAAATATGCAGCTAGACAAAGCTTTATAACATAATAAAATTCCCTACCAATTCTAAAATTAAAAGATCTAACTGCCTAAACATAAAGCAATACCTTGTCTGTGAAAAATTTAGAAGTTATGAGTCATGAAACAATGAGGACCAACTGACATCTTTTCTATGCTTCATTTTTCTGGACCTCAGCTACCTGTAGCTGCTTAAACTTCAGCACACAGTACATGCACATCCCCAAACAATAGCTAATCTCAATTACACTTAGGTGATGCGTTGGATGTCAACTTCGCACATGTAAATCTAGAAAGCTCTCAGATTAGATGAGGCTAATCATCTAAAAATTTACAGAAGAGAAGAGAGATCAGATACAGTGTCCAGAAATTGCCCCACCTACATTTTCCCTCAGCCCACGCCATCTCCAAACACCTCTAACTTTCTTGAAAGCATGTATTCAAGAAGTACATGAAGATTTTAAGTGGATAAGAGAATCAAACTGTGCTGGTGGTTTGTTGTGCCAGTCAAACTGGTTTTCATCCTTTTAACTTTAAGCAGGCCACGAGAAAATTATTCATCTATTTACAAAGACTTTTGTGGCAGCCATGAAGAAATAACATTAGAATGTACAATTTATTACTCAATACTTTAGAAGCTAAATTATTTCAGCAGAAGCCTAAAGGTGAGTCTCTCGCAAGACTGTAGCATGGGGGGCGAAAAAGCCCACAAAGAAAGTTAATTTCAAATCTAATTTCAAAATTCACAATGTTTATGCCTTTCCAAGGTCACACAGCAAGACGTGAAATCAGGGAACGCAGCCTGAAGCACAGGAAGAAAAATGATTGGTATAGGCAGTAAGTGAATAAGCTATAAAACCAATTAGCAAACGTGTGTTATGATGCATTAGGATTGGTGCTGTACAGGAGGGCAGGCCAAGCTGGACTTGGACTCGAGCTGCTGGACCCACCCAGCTTTGTCCAGCTGCAAACATCCAGCCGGTGCTACCCAGCTGGGGGCCACCCATCTGCAATGGTTTGCTCACCCTCTCTCTGGGATAGAGAAAGCACGAGTAATGGGGTCCAACGATTATTAGGGTTAGTTAGGACCAATGTAGAAGTGGAAAAAGAGTAAATAAACATGTTTGAAGCTGGGAGATAGCTCCAAAAAGACAGAGAAACTTGAGAGACAATGATATACGGAACTTGGGAAAGCTAATGCAGTTCTTTCAATACCTTATTAATAGCTACAGACAAAGAGATATTTTTTATTGAAAACCTAACTCCCAAATAGGTAAATATATATTGTTTGACTTTTATATCCTTGTTCAGGTACTAGAACAGTCTAAAATATCCTCCAAAGTTACAAGTCATTTAAATTTCTTAGCTTTCCTTGTTTTCTTAGGTGGGGTTGTGAAGCTGGCTATTTCAACTCTCAAAGTTGACACGGAATGATGAATCTCACCATTCAGTTCCACCCTATCTAGTAATCCCTCAAGAATGTCCCCAGGATGAGGCAGTCTCCAGGTAACATAATACTGCTGCCTATGCTGCTCCCATTCCCTTCACAGGTGCAGGGATGCTTTGCTGTGCCCTAGAAAACCTCAATTTCCAAATGGACTCTGGAGAACACTGGCAGCTGAACATAAAGTGGAGCAGCCTAGAGGCTACTCTAATTAGGAGGGGGGATCCACCTGGATCCCTGCAGTGCCCAGAATTACAGGGATTTACCTGCTACCCACATGTATTCAGCTTCACTTTGCCACTGCTAGACAGAAAATCATCCAAGATGGTTTTATAGACACCTTTTATGTAGGTTCAGAACATCCAACAATATTATCTACTGTAACACGTGGACTTTATGAAGGAAAGTTGATTCACTGGTGGCATCATTCAGAATTTTCTTTCTGCTCTGTTTTTGCAATGGTATTTCTGTTTACTTCAAATGTAGGGTAATTTCTTTGACTTTTCCCACTAACCACCATTGACAGTACCTAACTTAGTTCTCAAATTGTATGATCTTTCCATTAAGTATCACTCCAACTAAATTATAAATAGAACTATTTCACATAAATTTCAGGACTGAAGGATTCCACAGTGAAGATATTTTATTCGTGTGTGCTTATTTCATTATGCAGTACTTCACTACATAGTGTCTCATTTCCATTACAGATTTTAAAACAACAATTCAGTACCTTAGGAAGAACATTACAGGAGGTTTCGGTGTGTTTTCACATCCTGAGCTTTCCCATGAATATTTTCTGATAACAGATCATGGGTTGCATTAAACTTCCACAGTCCTGCAAAGACTAAAACTACTTCAAAGAGTGGTATATTCCCTTGGGTAATATCTATGTGGCAGATATTAACTTTTCTTAGGACCTAGCCTTCAGGATTTATTCAGCAATCATAAAAGCTAGCTTGTCAGTGTTAATAGGGTTATACTACAAATACATAGTACTTGCAAGAAAATTGATACCATTCATTAGAGCATACAACAGTGTTTTCAAAGCTTGGCAGTCTGTACAGTGCAGCAAAAAACCCCACAAGCAGCATGGAAGCAAAAGAGATAAATGTGTGGGAGCAAAGGAGGACAAGATGTTTTGAGCTTAATGTATAGGAATGAGAGCCAGGACACCTGGGTTCTCTTCTCAGGATCCTTTCCTTGTGTAACCTTGGGAAAGCAAATGTCAACTCTCTAACTGTCAGAATGCAAAAAAACCACCCACAAAGCCTAACTCCCATTACTGAAACCACCTCTGAACATCAGTCTGAACAAACTTAGTGTCAGCAAGACAGCTCTATTACATTGGTCCTGGTGCAACACAAAGCTGTTAGCAAGGAGCTTCAAGATCACTCCTTGCCTGAGGGGAGCTGACACCACTTCACATCCTCCTGCTGCAATAATGTCTCTCCTTCCTGCCCCTTTGCCAAGAAATGGGAAAAAAGAGGCTTTGCTACGAGTCAGATGCACATAACCATGTATAACCAATGCCCTTTGGTGGCATTGTCTGCTGGCCAAGCTTACACTTTTTAGCACTGCAAGAGTGGTACAGGGCATTTACCCGGCGAGCCGCAGTGCCAACCTCCACCCAACGCGTTCAGAGTCACTTGGTCAGCTCATGCAGTGACAGTCAGAAAAAAGCCAGAGCACCTTAGGTCTATAGGAGAAATAACAATTGAAAACTTAAAGGAAATGGTCTCTCTTGCATATGAGAAAATGTTTAGAAAGCAGAATGTCTGAACCCTTTTTTCCTGAAGTACTTTGATATCATGGTTTTGAATTATAAACTGTGTTGTGCTGATCATACTCCACAGCTATCGAGCATTTGGCAGAACTGTTGTGCCTAAACTCTGCTTTGTAACGCATGGATCATTGGAAAAATCAATAGGTCCAAGAGCGTACATAAACGAACAGATAAAAATATTCCTTCTGCTCATGCCAGGCAAAGAGATGCGGCTTCAAGTCCAAGCTCATCCGCACCCAGGCAGTTTCCTGCAGGCAGAGCCCGAGTACGGCAGCGAGCTCAAACTGCATCCTTGCTCCAGACCTCATAGAGTGTTTATTGAGAGCAGTGGAGACCCACAGTGCAATGACTAATCCCCGTGAAAGCCTGAGCCTGGAGTGACTCATCCAACTTTAGAAATGAAGACATTAGTATTCTTTTTTTTTTTTAGCTGAATTTAGCTTTCTATTTAGTGGGGTCAGTCAACTTTTGCTCACCTCAAGGAGAGCAAACACTTATCTTTGATTTCAATCAGACAGTTCTGGAGCATGGCGGTAGATCACATCTGTCAACATTTGAAAGCTACCATATGAGGAGAAAAATAGGGATAGACCTTTCATTGAAATACTCAATTGAACTCTATGGAAATGCATTAGTCTAAGAGATCTTTTGTTCCAGGGGAGTTTTCTAGGGCACAGAGCAGAAATGTAGATGCCTTTTTTTTCCCCTCTCTCTACTTTTTTTAAAGAGATAGCAATATAATAGTTTATAGACAGCCATAGAAAAATGCTTTTCAAAGAGGTATATTAGAAATACTAACCATAAATATATGGTTAGTATTTCTAACATACTTCGCTTTAACCAGGCTAGTGCTTGTGAATAATTTTTTATTCATCCTTACGACAAATTTAAAAGTTGCTTTGAGGAAATTCTTCATATATTTGATAGTTAGCGTTTAAGATCAGAATGAAAGAGTATAACCATACAGTCTGATTACTTCTATTACTGTGGCTACAGATTTTCAGTCAGCGTTTTTCCTTATATGTAATGGAAATCTAATTAGCTTAATAATGTCAATAATACCTCTAACTAGGAAAAAATAGAAAGTAATAATAGTCTCCTCTATTATTTCCAGCCAAACTTTTCATTTCAGTCTGCAACATTTCCTAAAGGCTTTGCCAATATTTGGGGTTCAGCCATAGCTGAGAGAGACGTAGTCCAAAATGAAAGCAAAAACCATTTTGCAACACCCTTCATGCTTCCCTCTCAGTACTCTGCCAGACATCTCTGCTCAGATGATTGCACGATGACTGTAACATTAACGTAGTCTGCTAAACTAGAATATGACCTGAGGACTTGACCTCTATCTTGATACGGTATTGGTGTGTCCTACAGTAAAAACCTAACCAAGTCCCTCTCCACAGTCTCTGGCGGTTCTGTCTACCAAGGACACCTGCACAGGAACTCGTTGCTATTTCTCCTAATTTTCAGCACTGCCAGTTTACTCCACGTGCCACTTCCAGCACTTTGTTACCTCCAGGGGTCTCTCTCACACCATAAAAGAAGAGATAACAACGCATCACCTTACAGGAGCTGGGTGATGCTATTGCAGTTCAAGGACATCTAGGATTTCTAATGTTCTCAGCATGCTTGGGAAAAGCCTTTTTGGATGAAAGTGTTCAATAAATAGTGCCCTCAAAACTTGAAAACAGCATAAGAATGATCTAAATGTTTGTAATTGTGTGTATTAGCCAAGAGACCAATACACACAAACCACTCACCAGTGCCTTCAGTTGCAAAGACTGCTGCAGCCTGTGAAGCAATCCAGATGATGCCTGGCTCTAAAGTGGGATATATCTAACAAAAAGAAGCTACAGCAGTCTCCGTGGTGGACAAAAGCCAGTGGTGTTAAGCTATTATAATAGACACAATCCCTAAAGCAGGGCAATTTCAAAGGAAGTTATAATTTAAAAATACTGCTGCGTTCTTCACTATTAACCAAATACTGTTCCCCTCCCCCCAAAATTAAAAAATATATATATATACACACACACAGAGAATATCCTCCAAAAACCGTAAAGGAACAACAGCTGCACTAATTCTATGCACACGGTTTGCTAAATGTAAAGGCTAAAGAAAAGGAAATGTGCACTTGCAATACAGTGAACACCACACTTAAGCCCACAGTTATTGTACCTTTTTTTTGGCGGTAGAGAGGGGTAAAACAAAGGACTAAAACACACATGCTAGCTGGCTGAAATTATCAGTAGGTAAGATGGTGTGGTTACATTCTCTAAGTGATTGCAAAATAGCTTTGAATAAGCCTTCCAGGGGAGCAGGGGTTTTTATACCTCAGCTTCCACAGTGGTTGGTGTGATAGCTTACCTTTTACAGCATCAGGCCTGCTGTGGCTCAGCCTAAAACATATTCAAGCTTATCTTTCCTCCAAGGGTGATTCTTATACAGTGGCTTAGAATTTTAAATAAAATGCTTTATTCAGTTGTGACTTTGCGTGCAAGTACGTTTTCCATGGAAGCTCTTACGTGCCACAGCTGACTTTGAAAGTTTTACATTTAGTCAGTGACAAGTAAAAACTTAATATATATATCCACGCCTGATAGTGATTTAACAAGGTTCTGTGCTGCTCATTGCCCAAAGGAAACATTTCTGGCATATAAAGAAGCTGATAGTTACAGCTACTTCCAAACAATGTTAATGATACTTTATTGAAAAAGATCCCAAAATGCCCTCGTCCTTCATGTGGCGTCCTTTCTGCAGTCCAGCAGCAAAACAGCTGCCAGTTAAGCTTCTAACACCACACATGCTCCACTCGTGCTACTTTCTGTTAGATTCGACTATTGATGCAGCAGGTCACAATGCAATTTAGAAGCAATTAAAAGGTAATGAATGTGCTGAACTGAAACCACTGCCTGGGAGGCTTTTTCTGTGTACAAGGGAAAGAGATAGATTTGTGTCCTTCAGTGGTTTCTGTTGGTGAAATGGCAAAGAAAAATGCTTCTGAAATGGGCCTCAGATGTCTGAAGGACAGTCTGTTTTTGCAAATGTGAATGCTGCTGAAGTGCTGTGATACACCAGCTTAAACTCCTACACACAAAATCAAAGAAACTTCTTAAACTGGTAACTATCTGAGAATTCTCTCTCCATAATAAGGCTTTGGGGGAAAAGAGAAAAATATTGTACCACTCTTGGGATACCATGCTGTTTCCACATACTGCCGCATAGCTGTGGAATTAATATCCTATTAAACAAGGTAGGCATTATCTCTACAGTTAATGATGGTGTATGTCAAACACTGATTAAAACAATTACATTCTATTAAGCCACATGTACTCAGAGTAGTTTATCCTCATTTGAAAGCTTTATTTGAAATCTCATTTCATGGTTCTCTTTTCTTTAAAGTTATTGCACTGTGTATCTCCAAACACTTTGTTGATATTTCACAGTGGGTCAACCAAATGCAAAAATAGCGTCCTTAGCTTTCTATGCCTGTTAATTTATGTGCATACTTTTCTTGCATTTTTAACCCTTTGAACACTCTTATTGGAAATAATTGATTAATAGGCTTTAGACCTATCCCAGCCAAGAGACATTCAGGATGTCAGTGTTCTTAGTATCCAAACTAGGCAGCTACAAAAATGTTGGAAAGAGATGCACATATACACACCAGAGTGCACAGTTTTGAAGCCACAGTGGTTGTATAAATTCTTTAAGATAGGCATATACTGTGTACACACAGAAATAGGTTTGAAAATGGCCATCTAGATAATACTGTACCAGGACTGTCATCGTCGAGATGGCCACAGCACTCAAGAGTGCTTCTTTAAAAACTTCAGGGGGCTCCAAGTATCAGTACCATATTATCTAAAAGTCATTCATACCTTTTCTATGTTGCAGTCCCATGAGTAGCTCCACACAGCTCTGGCTCTTCCTCTCCTCTTGCACTTCCAGCTCGCTGTTTCCCGTCCCTAGCACGGCCGCCTTACCCTGTCTGTCCCTCATATGGCATCTTGCCCCTTCCGTCCCTCGCACGGCCTCCAGTCCCTTCCTTCTCAGAGTACAGCCAGCAAATTCCAGCTGTCTCCAACTGCCTGACTCACTCCTCTATCATCCATAGCTGTGAGGACAAGGCTGTTCCCACTATTGGTAATTAACACAGCTGCAACACATTAGGGGCAAGAGAGCCTTCAGCACTGTCTCTGTTCTCCCACACAGGACCGTATCTGTCTAACAAAATATGCTTTTGCGTGAACCCCAAGTTCCATCTACCAGAGTTTGCTGCCTCTTCTCATACTTAGCAGCATCTGAATAAGCAGGAAATATTTTACAGCACATCCAAGCAGTTAATGCTCAGATTACCCAGAGACTGTTTAGCAATGTTTTGAACTGTTGACATTTCCAAGAACTGCACAGAACTAATCAGAACATTGATTGCATTACATTCTGTTTTATGATCTGTGAATTTCTCACAGGTCAATTAGGTTTCTTGAAGCCAGGAGCAGCAGGGACTGCCAAAAGCCTCTGGTGCCTCTCTGGCCTCCCCGGGGCTCCATGCAGGGAGAGGAAAGGGGACGGTATTTCTGGGATAAGCAGACTCACTAGTGACAAACTCTTCTAGACCAATGTATTCAAAGATAACTTTCCCTAGGTATTTCCAAAGTGACAATTCTGACCTAGATTTTTTCCAGAGATCAGTGACAAAGAACATACAGTCAGGTAGCACATTGAAATGTGGTAGAGGATTTTATTTATTTACAAAAAAAGAAAGCTCTCATATCAGCTACTTTTTAAAAATAATTATCATCTTTAAAATATTACAGGATGGCAGTCTTCAAAGCTAGCAGTTTTACTCTTTGGAACAGAAATTTAAACTTGACTGCTGTTCCTACAAAAACAGGTGTCAGGTAACTAGGTCCAAAACCTGCCCTTTTGGAGATGACAGAAAAGTACACCCTTCATTCTATAATTTTTTTCCTGTGGTTCCACAGGTAAAGAACACTTAGTTACATGCATTTTTTCCACTTTCATGTTCCAAGACAAAAATAATCTCTATTTAATCTGCTGTTGAACACAGTATTGACAATTCAATGAGACAGCTATAGAATAATACGTAACAGATCATAATAAATTGAGACTCATTATACTAATCTTGTGTGCCCATAAAATACCCTTATCACCCTGATATTCGCTAAAGGATTCTATCAAAGTTTCTCTGCCAAATATATTTTATATCTCACACAGAGAATCTTTTATAAGCCACAAAACATTAAGGTATCCTCATGAAAACCAGCTTATAAAAAATTGGCTAAACTTCTTCTGAGTTAGCATGCTTTCCTGATATTAATAAAGACTGCAGGATCAAACTTAAAGAAGGAAGGGAATCTGTATCAGACCACTCTTGTACGTGGCTATGGATTCTGTTTAAATTACTATTTCCAAGGCTAGGAAGGAAAGAAAAAAAAAAAAGTTCAGATGCCTGGGGGAGGCTTTCCAGCTTGCATTTTGTGAGAATGCGAATTATTTCACATGACAGATGATAACTGCACATAACCCCATTTCATGTGGTGTGGCACTTTTTTAAAAGCAATTTATTTCAGCTGCTCATAAAAACATGATGAAATCTTATTAGGGAGAGTCTACCAGGGCAGCCTGTTTACAAATATAGGTATTCTGACTCTACAACAAAGGTTAGTTCTGTTACTGGGTAATACTGAACAGCACAGAGCAGCTACCAGTTCTCTAGGATGGAAATCTCTCTGAGAACACAGTCTGTGTCTCAAAGTAAATTGCTATTTTGACAGGACATACTGAAATGTTTACAAGAGAAGAGAAAAACAGAGGAAACCAGAAATCAAAGAAAAAATGACAGTAATCGACTTCAGAGAGGCATTTTCTGAATATAACAAAGGGAAACCTTTCCTCAAAGATGCCTGTAACAAAAACCTGCAGTCTGACTGGTGTCAAGGAACAAAATTCAACCCTTCCAGTGCTGCACTTGAGACACCAACTCCACACTTTTGTCTGATCAACTTATAAAATTATTCTGCAATTACAGGAAATAAGCAAAATAACTGGCTAAGAATGCTGAAACACCCCAGATTCCCACAGCAGCCACCTCCAGACCTTGGCCTGTAGAGGTAAAGTGAAACCTTTGGAATACAAACTGCAACTGCTGGAGCAGCTCCAAGTAGTGAGGAGCAAAGGAGTCAGAGCGGATGGTTGAGCTGGGCAGGCACAGGGATGGAGCTGGAAATCCCACACCTGGAGCTCCTGCTGCTCTCTGCACCCTCATCCCACCAAGGGGGACCCAGAGCACACAGGTCATGCTCACTGTTAACAACCCCAGTACTTATCACTGCGAAAGGAAAATGAGTAACGCCGGGCTTTTGAAAAAGCTGCTTTACACGTTGAGGCTGTTATAAAGAGGAGGGTGAAGGGAAATAGACTTAGCTCCAGTTTTGAGGCCTGTGTACATGCAAATAAATGTAAGTTTATGTGGGATCATAAAGAAAGTCAAAAGGTGTGTTGTTTTTTTTTTTTTTGTTTTTTTTTGTTTTGTTTTGTTTGTTTGGTTTTTTTTGTTTTTTTTTTTTTCTAAACCACCTTTAAATCACAAGAAAGTTGCTACTGACCTCAGATCACAAAACTGAATACCCACAGAAACTGACCTGAAAACTTTGTGCCCATCCCAAAGGTCAGGTTTTTCCTTTGCTAAATCATGGTTAAAAAAAGAAAAAGCAAAAGAAACCCCAAAAACAACAACAACAAAAACCCAATAATCAAGTAGTCTGCTGGGTTTTTTTTAGTCTTTATATTAGGCATTGGATTGAGGGGTCCCAGGTGAAAAAAGAGAGAAAGAGAGAAAAGCTTGCCTTCACTGCTAAAATCACGACACAGTCTAGGTTTGGTGTCAAAATATGACAGAGCACTCTTCACAGTGGCATTGGAAGGGTCCTGTACAGCTCACTATATCCTTCTCCTGCACCTTTGGTTTTACCTCTGCAGAGCATTGCTCCAAATCCTGAGTGCTCATTTATAAGATAGTTTTTCTTTCATGATGAATATGGGAACTGTACCATGCTCAGCTTCTCTGGAAATCAAACCTACTGATTTCTGGAGCTTCTTACTCATATAGTAGTGCAGTTTCAAGCCTCCCAGGTTGTCCATGTGGGGCTTCTTAAGTTCCTTGACAATTCTGATTTACTGACAATTCCCAGTTCCCAGCTCTGTGTCCAGCGCTGCTATACCCACCAAGAAGGAGTAGAATTATGTAAGTAACCCTGAAATATGAAAATTCTTGAAACTTCCTGGAATTGAGCATTTAGCCCCAGTTTATCTTGGATAGGCTCCTTTCAATTTTGATAGTAATGATATGAAAATGTCATTTAAGAAGCAGAAGTAATGATATGAAAATGTCATTTAAGAAGCAGAATAATTTTGGAGAAGAAACTTAACTGGATCCAATTCTGCCCTTATAGCATAACACATTGTCAGAAGAGGCCTGGTCCATATTCATATCAATAACACATCTGTAGAGAGAATAAGTGAAAATGGCCCTGGAGACAACAGTAGCAATGGAAATAAAATTGTGCAGCTCTTTATACATGGAAATAAAAAAAAGGGATAATTATCATGGTGATCTTAACCTTAGAAAGTTTTAGCCTCTCCCTTTAAGGGTAGAAAGAACAACTCCATTTTTACAAAACTATAGTTGCCACAAAAACAACCCTGATTTGAAAAAAAAGAAAGGAGTTTAATGGTGCTCTAGTGCTAAAGCAGCATAACGTGCCTCTCTGGCTGAAGGTGTTCAAAAGCTCTTGTTTTCCGTTTGGGCCGCTGGGTACCTTAGAGGTCTGATTAAAAGCTGTGAAAGTAACGTCTTCCCTCCAGCTTTAGGAGGCTTTGGACGAGACCCTGCATCAGCACAAAGCAAAACAGAGCACGTATTCTGGAGAAAGCTTAATCATTCAATTGTTGTAGTCTAAGTCAAATAACCAGAAATAAATGCACAACTCTGCAGACAAGCATGCCATATGTTTGTGCTGACAGAGAAGTTATCCGGATGAATTTTCTCTCAGACAAAAACATGCATGTTCCTGCAAACCTTTTAAAGGATGAAGCTCACAGAAATCTCACTGCAGAGTTAAATGTATGTAAGGGCTAAATTAAACATGGAGTTGCACACTCTGCCTGATTCAATAAGATACTTAAAATGCACTTAGAGTAAGTGCATTGACTTTGTAGGTTTGAAGTTAAGAGTATGTGTAACATGCTGGATCAGCACTCAGGAATCCATTTTACTGAGACCTCCTCCCGGGAGACATCACCTATTCCCTTAGACATGTCTATCTCTCAGCCCCTTCCCAAATCCTGATTTCTTCAGCTCCCTTGTCTACCTTTCCAGACTCTCCCTTGTCTGTTTACCAACATGTCAGGTTACCTTTCTTCTCCTTCTGGCCTCTTCTACCACCATAAATAGCAGCAGTTCCTCTCTTCTCTGTACCTCCACAGGATCTCACCCTTCTCTGCCCACCCCTTGTCTTGGGTGGCTTTGGTGTCCCTTCTCAGCCACAGTCCCCTTGCTGCTTGGGGACAAGAGAGCCTCAGCAGAGCTCACAGTGTCAGCACATGGCCACCCTCAAATTCCGATGACAAGCATTGAACTTGTCACAGCAATTAATTCTGATCATTTAATAAATCTAGAAAAGCATAATAAACTCCAGAAGGTGAGTTGCTGGCTAAATGTAAACCATAACTGGTTACATGATTCTGTATTTCCACTGGACAGGAAGGATACTGACATCACAAAGAGCTTTTCCATAGCCCTGTGTGCAGCAAGGTTCACAATTCAAGTAACTGAGGATGAAACAACAACAACAAAAATCTAATGGCCCAGAACACAGCATTGTTTCTGGTCAAGGTATTTGGTCAAGAAAACCCCTGATAACTTTTTCAAGAACTCCTGAGCTATTCCAAATGAAAAGGTATGGAAAACCTGACCATTACAATGAAGCTATCCTCTCTTTCTCTGGCTAAAAGAGAGAGAAGAGATGGCTACATAGAGTGGAAAATGCAAATAAAGATAAGCATTTTTAAATGGAAGAAAAAAATGTCCACAGCTACAAATGTAGTTAGGGGACAAAAGTGAGTGAGGAGCCATGGGGAAAAGCTGAAAGATCAGTATCCTGATTTTGCTACTCCTTTCTCCAACACACAGCCCCTGCTCAGCCCCCAAAGATATAACTTATCTGAAAATAACTGAAAAGAAAAACACTCACTCTATCCTTCTCAACTGTGCAATCTCACAGCATTTATCAGGTTGGGAGGCTTCTGAGAAGCAAGTGTTTAAAAATTTCACATCATGATAGCATACTTATATCTCAGAAAGCCATAGCAGCTAAAGCTAGAAGCAGGTATTTGATACCCCTAAACCCAAACAATTATTTTCAAGATCGATTACAAGGTAACAAAATTCTTGAAGTGTCCGACATTCAAATATACAATGGATTCTTTGAATCTTAAAATGTTTTCACCTGCAGATTTTAGCTATCTTCCCTTGAAATGCTGTATTCTAAAGCACAAGGTGGCATAGTTTTGAAGATTAAAGATGTGTGAAAATCAGAGGTAAAAGATGTTTAAGCTTTTTTTATTATCATTTAACGGTGACATTTCCATGACAAACAGCATCATGAAAGGCAAGATGATACAATTCAGTAAGACATTCTTTGACATATGTTTACAGTGATCTCCATACTGCTCCAATAGCTTTACATATAAAATGGAAGGTGTTTGCCATGCCTGCTGCAGTTCAGAAACATATTTTGATAAAGCCAAGGACCTAGCTGGTGGTAAGAAGAACCCTTCCACTACTCATATAGTTTACAGGCCTCCTCCTCTGATTTATGCAACACCACCACCACGTCTACAAGTTGTTCCACATTTAAGATACAAGTCCACAAACAGTCTGTGCTGATACTTGACTCCATTTCCAAAATTAAGCTACACAAGTTAAACTTATTTTTCAGGCTTTTTATCTTTTTAATAAAAGGTCACGATTCCCTGCTTTGGTAGTATACATCAAACCATTCAATTCTTCAGGGAGGATTATTTCTAGCACATTACTTCCTAGAGCATGACTATACTGTAATATCCCTTAACAATCAATTAAGCCTGAAACAAAGTCTGATATCGAGTTAATGGCTTCAAATCTTTCCTCAAATCCTTTGAGCAAACCAGCACCTTAAAATTGACGACATTTGAAAAGCCATAGAAATGATAATAGTAAAACTATTTAAAAATCTTCAGGCTAACGCTAACTTCAGCAGTACTGCTCTTCTAGCATCCCGATTTTTCACACCTCCAATGAACTGATGAAAATCATGGAAGCATCACTATGATGGTTACTTTTTAATCTTATTAAAACTCATTGGTCATATTCAAAGCTTATTAGTCAAATAACACATCATAACACTGTGTTTTTGTCATAAGAGCTTAACACAGAGAGGGAAGCAAGAGAAGGAAGTCGTGATCAGCAAAATCTGTACCAACCTCATGCCTCAATGCACAGACACCAAACACACAATTACCTTTTCTGCTTGTGACCAACCCTCAATCACTCTGAGGGATTTTTCAGGGCACAAAGATTTTCACATGCATAAATAGTTCAGATATGAGCTTAAATTCTCAAAGCCTGCCAAAATACCTGTATCCAGACACCCTGCAAGCAGAACAGGAATTTTGCTACATAATCCTGCAGCTACATGTTCTCCCCATGGACTCTCTTTAACAAGTATACTTCGAATTCAGAGTCTGGAATATCGAGGTTATAATCGGCAGCAGTTCCGAGGACATTTTTGCAGACAGTACAAGTTCAAGAGGAGATGTGTCACCTGTAGATGGCAGTGTCTTATCACATTGTCCCAAAGGGAAAGTAATTCCCCAAGTTTTTGTTCTTGGTGGTGAAGCAGGGGGAACGGGGGCTAAAGAAGAAGACCCATTTATGACACTAGTGAGCTAAAACCTGGGGTTTTTCAAAGGCTGTTCAGTATCAGTAGGATCTTCAGGGATGGCTTGTTGTTTGTCTGTTTTTGGTTTATTTCCTAATGCATTTCTTTCCCATTAGAAGCTTTATTGCATTTATTACCCAGTTTTACAACAGGGGTACTGCACCTGGACAGCACTAAGTTTCACGTGCAAATCAACCTACCAGCACTATCAGCCTTGGTCTACATTCAGTTTTCCTTGGCCAGTTCCCTGATACTTTGGGGCAATGGTGGAAATGTTTCCTAGAGAGCAGAGATCCATGCCAGCACAGGCTGAGGGTATGCAGATTTTCTGTGCAGCTGGGTAGCAGGATACGTGAACGCAATCTCCTTTGCAAGGGGGTTTAGCTTCACGGGTCCTTCCGTGGCACAGCATAGAAAAAGAAATTTTTTTATTGTAGTTGCTAAGACCAGAAATCCTAACTTAATATGTAATTTCATAATTTCCCATAATTAAACACATAAGCAGCTTCACTTTGAAACACAATGAAGTCCTTCAAACTCAGTCTACCACTGTCAATCTCATTCATAATGCCTTGTTCAGGAGCCACATTTCAAAGAAATTTTGTGATTGCTTTGCATAAATTGTGCACCTGCCTTTGAATTCACAATATGTTTTTGTATAAATTATAATAATTTTCAATATACTATAGAGGAAGCCATATAAATATCCACTGCAAACAATAAAAAAGTAAACTAACTGAAACATAAGAAATACCTCTTCAAAAAAACCCCAAGTATTATCCTCAAGAGAGATGCACCTCCTTCAAATAAATGGGGAATGATAGTTACACAAACCAGGGAAATTCAGAATTGTTAAAGAAAATTTGTCACAGTGACAGAAAGAAAACTTAGTGAGAAATAACTTCAGTAATGACAAAATCTTCAACAGGAGAAAGGTGGGCATGTGCACACAAAAGCTTCTCATGGCCTTTCACCAGGAAGGCCTCCAGTTGTGGAAATATTCACAAAAGGGGAAGCACAGAAGAATAAGTCTTATTCTTCCACCATAAAATTACAGAATTCAGGGGGTGTGGGGGGAAAGTATGTTTTCTCAGCACTCTAAACCAGGTGACTCCATGACAAAATACACTCACCGGTAGGAGATAGACATACCTGCTATCAGAATTTGCAGCTTTTGTAATTCTATTTTTATTACTTTATTAAAATGAGACACCAAGTTAGATGTTAGACTCAGTAGCTCAATTTCAACTCTCCATTTTCATCTCAAAGCCTTTAATTAATTACTCTTTTTAAAGGTAATTCAGGATTTTTATTTCCCTCTTTCCACTATTCTTTCTGAGATCCCTCATCAACACATTCAGAGAAATCACTCTCCCTTAGTAATGTCCATTTTTTAAGGTAACCTTTGTTGCTATTTATTTATTGCAGATAATAGACACGTTTAAGAAATTTCTTAATTTATTCATTAATTTCCTAATTTCTCCTTTAGGAGAGGCAGCTGTATCTTCCCATTTGCCTCCTTGTTTAGCCACCCATACTTACACCTTAGAAAGCAACATCAGACATTATAACCTTTCTCACTTCAAATAATATCCATTTTGAGATGTTTGAGGTAGGTGACAAACCAATTTAACTCTGATTTCAATAGTGACTTATCTTCTAGGT
Organism: Hirundo rustica; assembly: GCF_015227805.2. NCBI lineage: Eukaryota > Metazoa > Chordata > Aves > Passeriformes > Hirundinidae > Hirundo > Hirundo rustica. Next base: position 20,070,841 of record NC_053458.1, read on the forward strand.
AAAGATGGCTGCTATACTGAATTGTTGAGCTTGAAACAAAACCATTTGAAAGAGATGACGGTTTTCACAAAACTGGGGCTGTCAAAGACAAGGAGAAAAAACAGGAAATCCCTCTGACCAGTAGACAGGATAAATCTGCATCACACGATGGAAGAAGATGCATTTCACAGAACTTCCACCACATCAAGTGTAGTACTCAAAACACCTGGTGTGAAGGAGCCGGGGTATTGGAGGCAGGACCTCCAGCCGGAGCATGCAAATGCAGCCATGGAGATAAACATCTCCACAAATTCTCTTCTGCTTTGCTTGCATGCAACACCTTTCCTTTACCCATTAAACTATTTTTATCTCAACCCAGGGTTCTAACTTTAGTGCTTCAGGTTCCTTCCTCTTCCTGGTATGGGGGGAGAAGGAACAGCTGTGTGCTGTTTAGCTGCCAGCTGTGGTTAAATTTCTGCTTTACACCATGCTGTTAATTGGATTGTAAATAAACCTGACCATGTTTCTGCCTCTGAAAACACACACCCACCCCCAGCACTTCCATTATTAAAAGGAAAATTTACCAAAACAACAATGGATTAGTTATTTGCCTTAGGTTTTTCCTTATATTTTACTTAATAAATGCCCAATAAATCTGACAGTACTTAGCACTGCACCAACTCCTGTACTGCACAATAAATATATCACTGTAATTTCCTGAACTTTATCACTCAGTAGAAAAGAACTACTGCATTTAGGCCTATAACCTTGTGGATTTTTCTTCAGCTCTGTGCAATGACCAGTAAAACCTTGTATATGTCTTACTGGAGAAGTTTGGAAGAATTATACTAGAGCTGTATGGTCTCCACGTGCATGTCTCCATCTAGTGCTTGATCCCAGTTCATAACTTGTCTCCTAAAGGGCTCGGTTTGATGTGATTCAGAGGTGTATTTTGACACTGCAGACCTCTGTTTTTTTAACTCCTCCTGCGCCACTGCTTTCCAGGGAACAGAGGTGAGAGCACAGCAAAGGGAGGCTCTTTGCCACAGCAGTGCTCACAGTGGCCCCAGTCTCCTCCTCAAGGAAAAACCCTCTGCAGATCCACATCCATGCTCCTCAACACCTTCTATCACTCATGTTTCAGGTCTGCACCAGGAAGTCTTGCTGGAATGCAGCTGAAAGCTGTGCAGAAGGCATCAGGACCCTGTATTAGCTAGAGACACTTTCCCATGGATCCCACAGCAGGGGGAATATGGAGCTTTGGCAAGAAAGCAGCACCTGTGTGCTACTGGAGCAAGGGCAGCTTGGGACAGGGAACAGCCTGAGGGAGATTTCTGCAGTGCCCCCAGGTCTGAAGCAGACACCAGCACGGACAACTATGCCTATAAGGATGCAGCTCTCTTGCTATTAAATAGTTTATACACGTATGTTCTAGATACAGGTTTTTGTCATTGTAGAGACTGAATATACCTATTTATTATACATCTCAACACACTTGGGATAAAAAGGACTTTCCAAAAGATTAGATTAAAAAAAGTATTTGAGAATAGTTTTTAAGTTAAACCTAAATCATTGTGTAACACTACCCTGGAGCCAAACTAATTTGAGCTTTTCCAAGCCCTTAATTTGTCATGCTTGTAGCTCAATAAATAGTTACTGGATTAGTTCCTCCCTTTTAGCCTGCTTCTTCATCTGTTTTCTCACTTTGCTCATTTCTAGATCTTCCTGAAATTATGAATAAACACCATTATCATTGACCACAAAATTATATTTTTATTCTTCTCCTTGTCTCTAGCTACACTCCCATAAGTTATCATATTCTCCAGAGAATTGCTAAATTATTGTCTCTCAGGAGGAATTCAGTTTATTGTCAACTCTATAGCTTGCATTTATTCTAACCCTTGCTTGGAGCCCGGTTTACATTTCCTAATATATTACGATGTTTTGAAAGATTTCCTTGTTGATGTTCTTGCAAGTTACATTAGCGGCACTTCTGCTCAACCAGTAAATGCTGTGCTTCAGAATCCATAAAATCTCATCTAGTACCTCACTTGGGGCAATCACAGTTGCAGATAAACAACCTAAATTTGATGTAATAGGTAAAATACCAAAAACATCACTCTACAATACTTAAAAATAATCAGAATTGGTTAAAAATTAACCTTTGCAAAGAACGGTCCGGTCAGATTCACCATGGCCACCTGCTGTGAGTGTCAGAGCCTCAAACACACACTAATGGGAGAAGCATGTGATAAACCACGCTCCTCTCTGGGCCAGCATTAACAGCTTCGAGCTCAATCCTTTGAGCTTCAGTTACTGCTATTAGAAGAAAAATGTGTGAATGGGGAAAGTGGCGGGGGTGGAGAGTTGTGAGTGAAAACAGGTAGAGGTAGTTCGGCTCTCTATTTTCCTAACAACCTTGTACAGTGCAATTAACAGCATGTTTTATGCTGAAAGCACTGTTTTGGCCTAATGACTTGGGTCTGTGTCTCTTCACTACATGCTCTAACAGCACCCTCTGCATCACCAACATCTCTCTGTTCCGAGAGGATCTGTGTACGTGAGCCATCCATGCAGAGAATGTTTCACAGGATTACTTGTCTTCCACTTCAACACCTTAAACGGAGCTTATTGTGGGCCTGCACAAGCCCCTACACAATCTCCAGCGGAGCAGCCGGAGGACGGGAGTGGGACTGCTTTTTCCAGGGACTGGTGGCTCTCAGGATGCCTCTGCTGTGCTGAGCTGCCCAGCTGCAGGAGAACAAGTGTGTGTGGACACCCAGGTCCTTTTCTCCATGGAGTTATCAACCGTGAGGACACTGGGACTTATCAAACATCCATTCCTGCTGAAGCATCCCACGGCCCTAGGAGCACCATGTCTTCATGACTACAGCCACCTCACCTTATTATACTCACAGGCTGATCCAGCAGTACTTTTAACACCAATCATAGTCTTTAGACCCCCCACTGCAGTTACTGGAAGGCTGCTGGAGAACCTCTGAAGTTACTTCTCAGCAAACCTTCAACCTTTACCAGAACACATTTTTGTTCTGAATTTAAATAGGTTTTTCCCTTCCCAGCACAGCAAAACAAAAGCTGAAAAAGCAAACACTTTCTTCAAGAGCATCAGAGGTCTAACAGTTGCACCTTTTTCTTCTCCTTTTTCATGGCAAGTCTTCCATTCACATTACTAGATCTTTTCTTTACCTGTTCCCATTTGAACCCATCTTCTTAAGCAAGTCTGGGTAACCAGAATTGCAGTCAGCCTTTTTGAGGAGTGTCACTACATTACTTTGCTCAACAACATTAACATTTCCTTTTCTCCCCTGAGAAGAAAACCCACATATTTTAATGCATCCTGAAGGATCACATTTATCTTTCTTATGTCTCTGTCTCATTAGTGCCTGATTCTGTGAAAGAGTACACAAAGTCCTTTCCTCCCTCAGCTGTTTCCAGCTGATGAGCTTCACACTTGGTGCAGAAATCCCTATTGTTACTTTCAAAGGGCATGAATTTGCATTTTATATAACTAAATTACATTTTTATTGCCTTTATTGCAGTTCTCAAGTTCATCCAGTTCTTCCTTTGTGGTACTGTCATCCACCTTTGTACTGGACACATCCACAATACTCATCTCCTCAGCTGCTCAGGGAAAGGCCCTGAATAGCTAAATCTTTCAGCCTGATAAATCTTTGATTCATTTACAAAAAAAAATTAAAGAATTGTAATGGTTAGGAGGCACAATTAAAGCCTTAGGACTTTTATAACCATCCTTTTATGCAAGCACACACAACTCAGATACTAACATTTTATACAAAAATCATAACATGCAAGCGATCTTGAAATTTGTTTTTGCATTCAAGCATTATCAAACCATTGTGGAAAGAGCTTTACATTTATACCCTCTTTACTCAGACATAATCTTGTGTTACAACAAATTCTTTAGGAATAGATCCTCATCAATGTACACTTCTTGGATATTATTTTATTCCAATATTAATGCTATTATCCAAGAAGTAAAGATCAAAGGAAAAAAAAAAAAATCTTAATTAGGAACCAACTGTCCTGACAGGCCAACATCTAAAGCAGGACCAAATTAGGCTCTCCATTAGAAAACAGTAGAAGTCAGAAAGCACTAAGCTCAACTCTGTATGAATTAAAACACCTAATAGGAACTCTGTAATTAGAGTTTCTTTCTTAGAGTTTCTTTCTTGAGTATCTGAACACAAGGGCTTCATCTGACTTTTTGTTAGAATCAAGGGGTCAGCTGGTCTGAACATTTACACAGATTTAGTTTTTGTACTTTCCAGACACTGTTAGTTAGCTTTGTACAGGTGTTCTGCTTTGGTGGATTTTTTGTTTGTTTGGTTGGTTTGGTTGTTAAGAAAACACCAGAAAAGACTTTTTGTCTTAAAACTTTGTTGGCTTGCTATTAAAAAAAAAATATGCTGTGTCACATATAACCTTTTCACAGTTTCCTTGGGAGACCTACCTCAAAAATAAATTTTACACTAAGAAATTTTTCTTGAACCACTGGGTATTGGAATATCTTTCTTTGTTAAGTATACACCCCTCCCTCTTCTTAAAAATGCATGCACTAAGTCAATTACTATAAACTAAACTCCAAGATTCAGTTTTTGAAAGCATCAGAAGTAACCTTCCCCAAGGGAACAGACTTGAGGTGTGCAGGTGGACAGCAAACTTATACCACAGTGACTCAGCATGAGGAAAAGGTCCTTATATTCCAGGCATCAGCAGAAGAGGAGCGAAGGAAGTAAATGCTCCACTAATTACACCATTTTCTTACTAAAAGTGCTTGATTTAATGGGGCAGAAATGTTAGTATGATCCAATGTTAACGCTTAAATAAGAACTGCTTCTGAAACCAAATTTAAGAACTAATGACCTCAGGGCCTAAATATAAATGAAGCAAAAGGAATGTGACTTTATTGTTCCACTGTGGGGATAGCATAGGAATTCAAGTGGAAAATGAAGTGAAAGGTGAGAACTGCGGTATTAGAAAATTATGGTTGAAAATCTGGTAGAAAGAATGGGTAAGATGACATTAAAAGAGGGAGATGTCAAGGATCTTCAAGTACAGGCCCAAGTCTTTTATGTGATACAACCACTAGAGATAAGGCAAAGGACGCTCCTTGATTTTACAGAATTAAGCTAATATGGAATATATTCAATGAAAAAAACAGTACACTTCATTTATGGCTTCCAAACTTATCATTGCTAACTTCTAAATCCCAAACTAAATTGGCACCCTGTCTGAGGGCTGTGCCCCGGTTGTAGCCTCCCAACACCTGTTTTAGACACTGCCACTACCTGAACCACATAATTGCAGTCTGCAACTCTTTTAATCCATGTGTCCCCTCCTGCAAGGACAGAACCAGCCTGGGTCTTTATTCAGCCATGCTGGGACAAGGCTGCTTGCTACCAGTGCTCAAACTCGTCTTCCCCAGGGCACAAATGTGTCAAAGTTTGTCCTCCCTACCACGAAGCCCAGAGCCACTAAGGGAGAGGCAAAAGGCACCACTCACTCAAAGCTGCTGCACAATGCATGCCATCTCCAGGCTGCAGGTTCTCCTGTAGATATGCTCTTGGCTGACTTCAAACCTGTTTTTTAGAAAAGAACCTGTATGTTGTGCAGTCTCATACTAAGAGCATTACCCGTAGAATTAACATCACTTCGAGTTTTGTAATATATTAAATAAATCCAGCTACTTCCTTTTCAGAGAGGAGAGCTTAGACCTGTAGGTCTATTTAACACCTGGTTAAACACTACTTAACCTCACTGCACTAGCCAACTACTTTTCATAGAAGCTGAGTTTTGGCTAATAATGTCCCAATTAAACAGCAGTCATTGTCATTCACTATCATTAGGCTAAATTAGTTTCCTGGGAAATGTCCCAATAAAACAGCCATCCTGGTTAAATGCTTACCAGTTACATAAGATATGTGACACAGAAAAGGGTTTGTGGAAGAAGAAATTCAACCCCCTTTTATCCCATTCTATGCAGATAATTTGTCAACAATTTTAAGATCACATGCACTGAACCACAGAAACTTTGACTATTAGTTCTCAAATATAGGTGTGTGTGAGTGATCAAGCAGGCAGCAAATAGCATGTGTAAATCCCATTTCCTTGCAGAACCAGGACAACGTGTAACACAAACTTACGTAATAAATGCCTTGCGAGAGGAGAAATAACAAAATGCTGTAGGAATAAAAAACTAGAAGTAGCTCTAAAGTGCTCTGTGGGAGTGGGTTCAGAAGGTTAATTTAGAATGATCTGTGTTTAATATTAACAACTGAGAAAAACGATTTCAAGATTATTTCACAGAAGCCTGGGTCTTCCTTTTCAAATCTGGCATTTGAAAGTGTCTACCCAGAACTGCAATAAGCTGGGCACCCAAGGCAGCACACAATTAATTTAAATTTAGCCATTTAGAGTAAGATGTCGAACATAACCCAGTTGTTGAAAAATTCTCTGATGTCAAAGCAAGGCACTCATGGTTGCAAAATCATTATCTCTGATAGGAAGAATGAATAAATTTCTTCAGATACTGATTTATCTCTAATCACCATAGTGTGTGCTGATCCAAATTAGCCAAGGCATTTTCTACTATTAAACTCCACAGAAGTGCCCCAAAGGTCTGGCAGAGCTGAGTACGTGCCTTTCCCTGTATAGTCTTTTTATAGGATAGAGAGGAAGCAAGCATCCCTGAGATTGGCAAATCCAATCATTCACCTGCACAGGGCATGCAGCAAGCAGCACGGGCTAAAAAGGATGAGCTGTATATCAATCTCACAGTGTCTTGGACAGAAGAGCAGGCCTGAAAGAAAAGCAGCTTTTAGATGATCACGTCAAATAGATATAATCCTATGGACACGCTGTCATGAAAAGGTACTAAATCACAGCTTTAACAGCAGAAAAAAGAGACAACTGTGTTAGGATGCTGTCTCTCTCACACCATTTCCAAGTTAACACACCCTGATTCTTGGAACACAACCTTTGTAGGCTTTGTAAGACAACAGGACCACGCTGCTGTCTACTTTCCCCAGAGTGCAATTGTAATCTGCACCATGGCTTCACTTCATGTAGGAAACAAAACTGAGCCAGGATTAAAACAAAGTGAAGTAGCAAGAACCTCAAATCTCACCTTCCTTGCACACAGTTCTCGGAGCAGCCGATTTACTTGGAGCTGAGATGAACACTTATCTAACTTCTCACTGCTACAAAAATTCAGCTGAGGGCTCTGTGGCCTGCAGTCATAGCTGCATGAAGCAATTCAGACTTCCCAGCAGCTCCTTTATGGTCGTATTGCTTTAAAAACCCAAAGAGACTTCACTGCTGCACACTTAAATGATATTTATAAAAGTTTCCTCAACAACCAGGGTTAAAGAGAAGGAATTTTTATGTTTTAAAGGAAAGCTAAAATTTTAGTACTATATCATGTTTTTAGAGTTTGTGACCTGTATGGTCTAAGGCTCAGAACAGCTTCTGTACTTAGGTCAGCAAAAGCCTGTTCTTCTGAATGAATTCTCCAATCCTTTTTGTTCTTTCACGACAACAGTCAACAATGAGTTGCACTATTTGCAAACACTGACTTTATGGAAATTAGGAAAAAAGCAAACATAAGAGATTTTTTTTTTAAAAGCAATATTCTGAAAGGGAGAATTGCGTAAAGCTGTGAGCTTCACTTGAAAACTTCTGCCAAAGAGGAAAAGAAACAAAAATTAAAAGTTGTTGCTGAGGTTAAAGTATGGTTGGTTTTCCCTCAAGATAATGTTGTATCTGGGACAATAGGGGCACATCAGGGACACGAGAAGAGCTCAAGAAGCTGAATTTAAAAAGTCTGATGTTGGCATATTGTAGAAATCTATAACGCTGCTTTATTATATGTTTCTACTTACAGATATTAAGACCAAAAAATAACATGTTCAAGGAAATAGTCTCAGCTGAACATCTTCAAAATGAACTACTAGCAGAGACTTTAAATAAAAACAATTGACATCATTTATGTGTAAGAATGCAACCTCCAGCTAAGTGAAAACCCTGAATCACCATCCATACTCCCTACAGTCTTGCAGGCAATTTAAAGACCATGAAGATTTCTTTTTCTTACTGTCTTCCCTACCCCAAGAGGAACATCTCAGCACTGAGGTCTGCACTGCAGCCTCTCCCTTTGGCAGCTGTGGGGGGCTGATCAGCCCATACATCTTTTGAAGAGGTGCATTATTTACCCATCTTATAGCTAATTAGCATGGATTGAAGCCCTGTCTTTCATCAGTCTCACCCATCTGCCCCCCTGAAATACATTAGTACCCATCTCCCTTGCTTTGTTTTCCCCTCCTTCAGCTCCTTGCACTTTGGTGTATTGTCCTCACCTGCCTGAGCGCTTGCCCCACTGCCTCTGGTCAGTGAAACCTGTCATAGACCTCATCTTCACTCTGCTCCACTCCTGGACATGACCTTATCTAGTTATGTGGCAGTGCAAGGAACATGCCAAATTCTGTCTGAGCTTTTTCTAAGAATAACTAATGTGATAGCTACCCTGAGGTAAGAAACCCCACACCTTTCGTGGCAGTGAACCAGTTGTGTAACCAAGATCTTACTGCTTGACTTTGGGAAATTTTGTTTTAAATATTTTATCCAATGATATCAAGTAAAAAGTGAATGGTAGATCAAGCACCAGCACTGAAAATCAATTTAGGTATCCAAGTGCATACAATAAAAGCTACTAAATTCTTTTCACCTCTTAAGCACAGATAAAACAGAAAAGTCCAAAACCCACTTACAATTTTTACCTATTTTTACCTGTAAGTTATTTTGAAGGAACCTAGCTCTCCAGTTATTAGACATTCCTGATTGCACCAAAGTTTTGATAGCAAAAACCCAGTTATTCTGGAGACAACCACATTCAACATCTAATTAATATTTATACAAAAAACTCCATTTCTTGAAGCTTAACAATTCAAAATCCCAGGCAGTTTAGTTAATCATTTTTCTGAAACACACCTACAAGAGAGGAAGTCATAGGTCACACACTGATGAACATTTTGAAAAATTAAATACAGTCATTACCTGGAGAAAGTAATCCCTTTGATGAAACGTTATACCAATCCAATCTTCAATTACTAACTACTCTTCCCTCAAAGGCTTGGAATACTAAATCCTGCTACCCCTGGGATTGCTACTGGTAAACAATTACTTTTAAGCATGAGTGATAGAAGCTTATAGCATTTCTACCCCAAATTTATGAGTCTGAGCACTGATGCTGCTGCCCTTGTGTAGAGCAATGAAAGGGTGGGGTGGGCCTGGGATCCACACCTGCAATGCATAACTGAAATGGCACTGAGCACAGGTGCCACATCAAAATGCAGCTCTGGCCCAGTTTCTTAATAGATGATTAAATCACAGTTTTAATTTGCTCTCTCCACCTTCCTGAAAACTTCTGCTGTATTTAGCTACAGCTGCAAAAATATGTCATTTGTATTGCACATTTAGGGAAAGGAGGCAAGTTAAAGAAAAAGAAAGAAAAGACAGATTTTATAGGATGCTCTTTGCAAGGGTCATTCCCTAAGAGAAAACAGAATTTTCATGCTGCTGCAGCCCAGTAACACTTGAGAGCAACTTCCCCATGTCTAATCATCCTATCTGTTCACATCATCTTTATTATTTATGCCAATGACATTGCATCACAAGGATGTCTCTCCTGAACAGAAGTGGTATTGATCTGCAGAGGTTTATTTCAATAGTACCATACATTAGAGGTGTATCAACGAGAACTGCAATATCCCTATTCTTCACATTCTGTTGGTATTTGTCTAATAAATTCTGCATCCTGAACATCCTATCAATACCAGACAAGCACTGCAAGCTGCTCATGCAAATTATTGTGTGAACTTCCGTCCTATTTCACCAGCAATAACTGCATAATAGATAAAGGCCTGAATTTTTAAGCTCGTTGGAATATTTTTAATGTGAACTGACCTTTGAAATCAATTGCAACTCATTCTGGTGCTTGCTTTAAAAATAACTAAAAGGATTAATGAGTTTGTGTAGCTTTTATGACAACTTGGGTATTCCTGGTTGAATAGGTCTTCTTTTCATGCCAAAAATACAATTACAGCAAGTTATGGTAATACATAGAAAATAATCACGGTACCAAATTTGGAATTAATTTTTCTAAATGTGGACATGGATGAGTTTTATATGGATTATATATGATGAGATTATATGGATAGGATAACTTGGGGGGAAAGAATGTTGTAACTTCAAAACCAAATCAATTTGAAAGTGCCAAACTCCAGATGTTCAGAGCAATAGCAAGGGTCATATATAGAAGATAAATTCTATTTACTGTCTGGCTTAAGGTGTTGGATGTCCCACATCACTGGGGATGAACCCTGGGTTTTATCAAGTCTATCTGATGTCCAACACCCATTTTGCTTTCACTGTACTTTAATTATCAAATATTATGCCTGAACATGATAGAACTAAGCTCTTTAAATCTGTTTGCTGCTTAGCATTTACATACATCTTTAGCAAAAAGAATAAGGGTCACATTTCCATTTAGCACTGATAAGCTCATTTCACTCTTTCAGCGCCTTTTTCTTTCCTTCTCCTCCGAGAACAGAGTGAACAAATTATGATTCTATATTCCATGTGGAGTTAATGTAGGCAGAATATGCGACACTTTTTTGACATTTCACTTCCTTTCTTCCTTAGGCAAAGTTCATCCCTGTGCAAAGGGCCAACATAAAGACTGCTCAGCTGCTGCTAATATGAAACTTGAGTATTCAGTCTCTGCACAATAAGAATTCCACACAAAGTATATCACACAGATATCATTTAAATTATGCTGCCTCTAACAGGCTCAAATACACCATTACTTTACCTACAGCTTTTTAGAAGACAAAACGTGAGTACAAATATCAGTTCCAGAACTAACGCTACGTGCCAGAGCACAATATTCATGTACCCTGCTCTAAATACTGCTCATGCCAATGAAGACAGAGCCTATGCTTGCAGCTGGTAAATGCAAGTAAAAATGCTATTAGAAGATATCCCATTCAGAAAGGAAGCAGTTTCCAATCCCCTATGCTTTTCTGAAAATTATTACGTGCTACGTATCAACTTCTCTCCGTCAACTTAAACCTGTTTGAAAATCATCAACTGGCCTAGCTCTGGCAGCTTGAATAGTGGGATCATCACATACACATACCCACTGTGGGTTAGACCATTACTGGCAGGGGATCCTGCATTGACAAGGAATCCTAACCTGACCTTCCACTAGTAACAATTTCAATGGTGTAGAGGATTCCAGCATGAAAACACAACAGCACCCTAATATCACAGTGGCTATTCAAAACTTTTCTGACCTTTCAAGGTGTATCAGTTTTATGACATGAGGAACATCTTATAAAAGTTGTAGATCACAGATCAGTGCACTGAGGTTCTCTGTCCCTTCCCTCTGCTGATAAACAGAAGTATTGGCAAGACTTAAAATTAGGAACTCCAAATCTTCTTCCTTCATGAGAAGTGACTCAAACTTTGAGAACCATGATCTATAGGCACTATCCGTCCAGCTGACAACAAAACTAAGATTATTTCACTCACTCCCAGTTTGGAAAGTGATTCTATACTTTAGTATGTTCAATATATCCTCTCTTGGCAAAAAATGGCAAGAGAGAACTGGGGATAGAAGAATGATGTCAATTAGGGGTGTAAATTCTTATAGAGAAGCTAAAATTGCTGACAGGGCTGCTCGTCTAACAGCACAGGAGCTAGACAGCTAAAAAGTCAACAGGGAGGATCAGGAATAAAGAATATGGCAGAAATCACAGAGGTCTGTATGTGCCCCACAACATTTGACTGTAACTCCAGATATCTGCAAAATTAAATGCACCTCTTGTGAACTGTATCATGTGGCTTCTCAAAATACAACCAACAGAGAAACAGGTTTTATTCATGCCTGATTTTCTATGTTCACTCAAAATAAAACATGATGGTGAATTTGTCAATTACATAGAATTTTATCATAATTGAGGGTTTTCTTATACTTATTTCTGACCCTTTATTTTAATAGAAGCCTAAAAACAGTTTTAAGGAAAAAAAAAAAAAAAACATTTCTAGCTTAATGAAAGTGTTTAACAGGCCCTTGATGAGAGGTATGAGGGGGAGCCAAATAGGGAAACTGTGCAAAATGTTGTATATTTGTATTCCAACCTCCATCATGTAAAAAAGCAGCAGGTTCCCACAGACATCGGGTGCTTACCAAAGTGGAAACAGCACTGGAAGCAACATGTGAAGGCTTTTGTAACATCTAAACAGACCACAAAAAACAACTTTGTCTTTTTCACCCTTGCAACTTAGGTCCCTTTTCAATGAGAATGGACGGGCACAAATGGGTACCCTGCTTGTCTAGGCAGCCAGGCTTCAGCAGCAACCTAACTCTTCATCAATCCATTTATTGGCAGGAGTACCAACTTTTCAGATTTTGCAACTTAACTGCTAAAAAATAAGCTAATTCTGTAGTTTGATGTCTTCCAGAAACTGAAGTTCTTGCATAAAAATAATCAGTTGCACTAAATACAAGCAAATATTACAATAGCTGGAAAAAATTTACTGTAGTCACAGTAAAAAGTAGAATAAATTTACACCTGAAGATTTTATTGTATATTAACTGTCTTTCTTCCTATGGCACAGCTCTTCAAAATGAAAGAATTAAGATGATGCATCTGGGCCATAATTCAATAGTACAATGTTTATTACAGCCTCTATAAAATCAAAGGACTTTGTTACCTCTTCAGTAACATCAACAATTATGCTAACAGAATAACAGTAGCTGTGGAGGTTAATTAGAAGCGTGCCTTCAAACACTGTATACACAATTTGCTTTCCTGTTGTGTTGTCTGTGCAGAACTTTCCTGAAATATCTCCTTGAACAGAGAAAATATTCTCCTGATATGAAACAGATGTGCACATCCCTTGGACTCCACAAACTTGTGTGTCCTGATAACCTTGTGCTAGCCCTGTTCTCAGAGATACTTATGGAGATTGGGTTTAATCCTAGAATATTCTGAGAAAGCGGTGGACTTCAGAGAAGCCATTCTGTCCTACTGCTGAATGTGAACCAGTGAGGAGAGAGGAAAAGGAAAGCTGTTTGTACCCTTAACAGTTTTCAAGGCATCTGTGCACTAATTTAAACCGTGAAGTCAAGTGGAGGCAAGGAAGGTGTTATGAAGGAAACAAAAGGACTTCCTCCCCCCGCCCCCCGCCAATTTCTCTAAAACTGTGAAAATGCTACTAGAAAGCTCTAAGTGGTAAACTCTCCACAGGCATTTCTATAAAACAGGCACATAATGTTCTTACGGGCATGTGTTGTTAGAATACAAGAGCTGGTATAAAAACACTGCATGATACTCTCTGGTTTTTATTAGTCTTATATCACCTATAAAGAATTTTTTTTTTTTTTTTTTTTTTTCAAGAAAGCAACATGACTAGTACTAGGTTTAATTTTCCGATGTAACAAAGTGAACAACCTGAAGAACTGGTTGTATCTGAGGAGTTGAATCAAGATGAATTATACACTTAATATTTCTATATTTGAAGTATTAAATTGTTGTTTAAGAAATTAATCACTGTCTGAATGCTACCGTGGTCCTCTTCAGTGGCACGTTATTGTGCCTTACACGTACAAGAAGGAAAACGAGCTCAGCAGCCAGAAAATCAGTCTTGCACAGAATCTATAAACACTCAACTGCCAAACAGTGCAAAACAGGAGGGATAATCATTTCTCATGAGAGATCCTAAACCACAGAAAAGAACTGCAAGTTCAAGTGGATAGAATTCAACATAAGGATGCTGCTGCTTGCTCACGATGGGCCAAGTGTTATTTTCAGAAGGGTTTTCTTGCTGGAAATCAGAAGGTGTCCCCAGCTGGCAGTGGGCAAAGGGAGGGCATCACAGAAGACATCATGTGGGGCCAAGACAGAAGTGCCATGGGACAGGCCAGGAGCAACCAGGGTACCTGGGAGAGTCAGGCTTGGGATGAGGAGAGTCTCTGCATTGCTGCAGTTGCTGACCCACACACTCCTGGCCTCTTCCCAGGGACAGGCACCAGGGCTTTCACAGAGGCAGGAAAAGCAGAGCTACCCTTCTTCTGGGCAGCAAATTCCCAATTTAAAGTACAGATGAAGTATTTTAGAGTAGAGCTTTGAGCTGACACCCTAGTAACATTCTGAGCCTGCTGTTCGAAGTGGTAACCTCTGAGATCAAACATACGTAAAACAAAAAGTCTAGAGTTTAAATCACTTGAAACAGTTTACCTATAAAAAAGATCAATACCTTCTGTACTTTTATTCTGCTTGTTTTCACATTACTTGGGAAAAAAGGTAGTTGATATCTTATCTGAGCACCTTGGTGAGTTTTACAATTTTTTTTTTTTTTTTTTTTTTTTTAAATAGCACCTTTTATTACTGTCACAGGTCAAAAGGTAAAGTCTCCTTGCTGCAGCTCATCCAATGAGATAAGTTGGTACCTATGCTGATGTGCAAACTGGGAAATATGCTGCTAAAAGGGACGGCAGTGGCACACAGCTCTACCAGAATGTGGGAAAAAAATCTGACAGCTTCAGATTTCACACCAACCCATGTAAACCCACAAATTTTATATGAGCATACATATATATATATAATGTAAGCAGGATAGCAAAATGGCAGATGTGGGGAAAGATGCGGCACTCAAAGATAACACAACCATTATTTTGAGTTTCTAATCACAAAGTTTTAATTAGATCAAAATGCTGCATATAAAGCACTTAGATTTACCAACTGTCCCACTCAGTATACTCCAAAGGTGTTCACTTACCATGTGAACATTGTACAGATGCACTGATGATTTTTTGATCCATTTTGCTTCTCAGACAATGAAATGTTACCAGATTCCCATATGAAATACCTCAAAATAACTCTATTCCACTAAGAATCTGAGAGCCATATTACAGCATTAGAATAGTTTAGTATCCCCAGATGACGAGATTCAATTAATACATAAATAAGGATCTAGTGCCTCTTGAGTGAAGAAATGTCACTCTTCCTTTCTGTGCAGTTTGATTAAAAAAGAAATTATTTTCTAATCAACTTTAACAACTGAGGCACAAATGTGCAGAGATGAACCAGCTGCCTATTAAATAAATGTGCATCGTTAATCCAGAAAAAAACTAGATAATCCATCATAGCAGCAGAAAGAGAAGCTGTATTTCTTTTAGAAGAGGAAAGGAAGAGGTGCAAACTAGTAAAAAAAACTTAGTTGTGTAAATGTACAGAAACACACACCAATAAGGTTTCTTTCTAAACCAAACAAAAATATATATAATCTCATTCTTGAATGCGCTTCTATTATTAAATCAAGGATCAGAATTGCATAAACTTGAAGTATTGCTGAGAAAGGTCTGACATTAACCCATCCCTTTGGGAGGGCTCATATAAGCTTGCTGAAGCTTTTTTTTTCCTTTCCCCCAAAACTTTCATTTTTCTTTCCAGTAACAGGCACATTTGAGTATGTTGGGTATTGAGGTTACAATAATTGTGTAATCTTTTCCCAAAGTATATGATGGAACTCGCTGTCTGAAATTCAATTAATAAAACCTACCCTTTTATTAACCTATTAAGTTGTTAAATGCTTGAAGAATTGCTTTAGCACCTTATAAAAGCTACTGCTATGTAATAGATAATAAGTACCATTGACATGACATCATGATTAATTGAAGAAACAGTGGGAAAAAATATCAATGCAAGAGTGACTCAAAGTCTGTCATGGAATAAGTAAATGAAAAAATGCAGCATTGCAGGTGAGATTTTTTTCCCAAATAAGTATCTATGTCTACAGAGGATCACAGCATGAACATTTGGCAATTATTTCCAAAAAGCCATCTATTTCAAGGGAGATATAGCTCCCAAGAAGAAAGCAGTGTATGACTATGGCTTCAGCTGTTGAGCCCTGTTGAGCCAGATGCACCCACCCTACATCCATCCCTTTGGACAGGTGCTGCCAGACACTCCCCTGGCTGGGAAAAAGGAGCACCTGTAGTAATCAGGGCCTGAGCATCGATCTAATCACACCTGGCACAGGGCTAAACGCCTAGAGGAGAAATAGGGAGCTCAAACTTTTGTGAGGTGCCAGGATAGATAACAGGAGCAGCAGCACCTGCCATCACGCGTGACTGAGGAAGCAGAGAAAGGTCATACACGAGTTCAAAGGGACTGTAACTTCTCTTCTGGAGAAATCCCACATTTCACACTTCTGAGTAATTCCAAATTACCTTAAATCTTGACAGCAGCTCTAAGTTTTTTATTCCACAAATCAGAAATCTTACACACCACCTTCCAGAACACATGGGAGAACTTATTATGGCTGGTTAATTTTCATGGCAGGTATCTACTGAAAAAGCCTCTCAGTGAAGCTGTTCTCATCTGTCACAATTTTTTTCTCTTAGCCCCTAAATTCCTTACCCAGAAGCTGACTTAGAAATCCATGCCTGGACAAACTTACAACAATCTGAGAGAAGTTCAATGACCTTCTGGAAAAAAAAAAAAAAAACCCAAACCTTTTCCCCTCCCATTTAATGTCCCTGCCATCCGAAATCTCTTGCTGTTGTAGTAAGTCCTTCTTTCTGTAAAATCTTCCTAGATTTTTATCTATCTATACCTGAGAAGATAAAATGCAGTTATAATAACAAAATTTTGCCTTTGCAATCAGTCTACAAAAGTTAAGAGATATTTTATCAGGTCCCCAGTAAGAGTAGCTTAGGATATTTGTTTGTCTAGAAAACTGACAATGTAAGGAGGCTTTTTTTTTTAACATGTCTGAAACAGGTACACTGGAAAAGCTTCAGAATACAGATATACCCCAGTTGTAGCACCTAATTAAGATGAAATGCATGCACAAAAATTATGGTAATTAGAAATTATATCATCATCTGCTTCAATACTGAAAATATTTACAAGCTACAGGATGCTGCTGCCTCAGAAATTAAACCTCAAGAGAAGTGTTTCAGTATCAGCCATACTCATCTTATGAGAAAATCTGAATGTCAGACATGTCTAAACTGAAACCCAGCAAAACTTCACCTTAAATTCCTTTCAGTCCATTCACAGGAAGGTGACAGATAAGGGCCGGGAATGAAGAACCTATTCAGCCACGTAATATAAGTTGCATCTTATCAACATGAAAAGCAAAAGACAAGTTATCTATGCTGCAATATCACTGTCATACACTTTTTTTTTTTTTTTTTTTTAATTGTAGTGCCAGAGATATTTTAAAGGGAGATTTGGCTTTTTGAACACCTTTAATAGGCTTCCTCAGAGTTTTAATTAGTAGGACATACAAGCAGTAGCTGACAGCTGGCAGAATCTCCTGTCGTGAGTTAAAGTCAACCTAATTAAGATTCTGGAAGGAAAACTCATTCTTCCCAACACCCTTAATCAGTCAGGCTTGGTTGAAAATGCAATGCAGAACCTTTTGCCTTGACAACAATATAACCTTCAAAACATGGCACTCCCAAACAACAATAATAGTGGAGTGATTTCTTCATATGGAAATTTAGTAGAACTCCTACTAAAGCTCTGAAATACATTCTCCACCTTCCCCTTAATAAATGTTAATATAATTTAGGATTATTTGTCATACTTAAGATTTGACATTTCAGAGACATTTTGTGCTATCAGAACCACAGACAATGACGTATAAGCTGCCCCTAAGAAATGAAGCAACTTTTTTCCCTGGTCCTTGCAAAATTATCTAACTATTTACAGCTTGAGTGGAAACAACCAGAACAGTCAGCCTGATACACATAAGCAAAAGGAGATGTGTCTTCCTCACAAGCCAGGGGCTCTCTTGTCAGCTCAGGCTCAGGTGCCAGCCTGAACCTCCGGATGTCTGCGCTCTTTGCGCTCTGCTCTGTCTGTAGCAGGCTGGCTCTCAGGGCAAAGAAATCCTGGCAGTCAAACTTCACCTCTAAAACACTACAGCCATCACTGCCTTGAATTTTGGGGTTCTGCAAGCTTAATCCAAGCTTTAGTACAGCAAGCAGAAGTCTATTTACTGTTTCCTTTTGGTATGGGTATTTTTAAGTGAACTGACAACGCATTTTGGCAGCACATATCAGTATCAGATTTGCCTTTATGTTTACCTGAAATCATTACTGCCTGCTAGTAGTTCCAAACACGTGGCCCACTCCTGGCATGGCAGACTGCAGAGAGATGAAGATCTGAAAAACAACTCAGCTAAAGAGCACTGTCTTGAGTAAGGGTTGCCTTGAAGATTAATAAAATTCCCAGCAAGTCCAAGCACTACAGCACACAAATATAGATTTGAATAGAAACCTCATTTAGAATTACAATATAAAGTCTCCACTGCCTTTTTTCCTCTTTCTACAGCCTTTCTCTATCGTGCATTCACTTACACCTCAGAAGTACCTTAACTCACAGACTTTCCACTCACTCTGCACATGCCCTGGCTCTTCATTGCTATATACAATGTACAATCAATCTCTGCAAACGCAGTAATATCACAGCCATTCTAGTGTCATCACGGATTATAGTCCTTTTAGACAGTTGGAAATGACTGCAGAAGGTACAAGGCAGTAAGGAATCAGGCCTACAGTACTTAAGAGTGATTACAATGAATATGACAATAATCCCTCTCTTTGTAAAACAAAATCCCAGGAAATGTGTATACACGGAGGTTAAAGCCTCTTGGAGCAGCTGCTAAGATGCTGCTTAGACTACTCAATTATGCTATTAAACCAGCAGCAGCCACCCAGGTGATTTGATTCTCAGCACAGAAGCTGCAAAGTACAAAGTAGAAGATGTTGATTTTAATAGCAGATCTGAGGCAGTCCGGCCAGCATCAGGTGCAACCACCATGAAAGAAGCTGTGCCAGCAAACTCACAGTTTCCTCAGTCACACCTGAATAGTCTAAACAACAAATGTAATTGTGGCAGCTAACATCCCAGACCTAGCAAGTGTGCCATGAAAGGCACAGGGAGCTCTGACAAAAAGCACTGGAAGCAATCCTTCTGCATGTTGCCATTTTGTACTATGATGATAAAATCAGTGACAAAGCTACCCTTTAAGTCCCAGACAGCATTATTAATATTAATACTTAAAATTGGTCCAGTCTTATTTATCTTTTGGAGGGTGCTTTCAGACCTGCAGGATAGAGCTCTCCTAGCAAAGAACAGGGAAGAGTTGCCTTTTTTTTTCCTGATGTGTAGCTCTTTAGATATTCAGATAGGTAGCTACATGGCCACAGCCAGGAAAGCTGCATTTCCATTAAGTTACTGTATTCTATAGACAGGCAGTCTCCTTGTTTTTCACTTTCAGTACTCCACATTTCCTTTTTTAAGTCAGCTAATTTTACTTCTGCCTTTTTCACTTCAGCTCAATATCTAAGTTACAGTTCCAAGTCCAGTGCAGTTAACATCTTACTCTCTGAATTCTACCACTGTGTTTTCTTCTGCAAATCCACAGCACACAATTTATTTCCATTACCAGGACACCTTTCCCGACCGAAACTGCTGTGACAGTCACACCGAGCGCACAGTTACAACACTTCCACTTCCATCCTCACCTCTGCCAACAGCCACCAGGCAGCAATAACAATCCTCTTAGCATCAGCCCTCTCCTCCCTCACCTGTCCACAGACTGCCCCAGTTTCTCTGAGCCCTGAATATCATCTTCCAGCCTGAGCCTTCCACCTGCCCATCTTTCAAGGGCTTTACCTGCACCTCTACAGATGCCCTTACTAGTACGTGCATCTTCTTTTAGAACCAAGCAAAGACCCATATTTAAATGAAGTAAAAAATGCAACACACTGTTGTTGCACGAGACACGATCACTAACTACCTTTATGCTGGTACAGTATCACTGACTTAATCGAGTTATCTTGTAGGCCAAAAATCCCAGCTAACATTTCATCTCAGCTCTAGAGCATACCACCTAAAACCACACGGTTTTAGAGACAAACAAATGAAACTAGGGGTTTTTTTTAAGAGAAAAGCAAATTAGAAAGGAACTGTAAAGCCTTTAAAAAAATTTCATGCTTCAGGACATCAACTTAAAACACACCAGCAAAGCCCCAAAACCCAACCAGGCAGATGCACACCTGAACCCCTACCCTCCCCCAGGGAAATTCCTGTCCCTCATCACTGGGAGAGGCCTCAGGCCACACTTTGATGAGGCAATGAAGGCAGAAACTAATACAGAAAAAGATAGGTTTCAAAAATAGGTAATGAACACAGGGAAATACCTGCTTGTTTGAGGGTCCTTCCCACTGCAGTTCACCACACGAGGGGTCCAGGAGCAGGGCATGAAGCTGGGGGAAAGAACCTCACACAGACCAGCAGGGGCTGGAAGGGGTCACTGAGCCAGGAGAGGTCTGAAGATAACTCAGGAATTCAGAGGAAAGTCCCAGAGATCTGGAGAGAGGCTGGTAGACCCTTAATTATAGACAGCTGGAGCCAGTTATGGTCAGTATCAGCCCCTGCCCAGGTGAGGACAGTCAGGGGCAGTAACACCTTCCGGGCTCTCAGCACCAACACAAAGATGTGCAACCCAGATGGGGTTGCAGTTGTCACAATCAAGCAGGTTGATTTCAACAATATAATTTTAAAGCATTAAATTTCCCCTGGTTCTCTTTACTGAGGAGCTTGCTGTTATCATAGACCTTTGTTCTTATTTATGGTTGAAAGAAATGTCATAAGTTGGCTACACCTAAACAAAACCCTAATTTTCACTCCAAGTATGTGCCAAAGGCATCACACACTTCACCTTCTACACCAAGAGGGATGAAATACTCTTCATGGGGCAAGGTAGGCAGCACTCCTCACCACCTTTACAGTGACAGAAAAATGTACAGGTGGCTTTACAAATATATATTTGTGGCTCAAAAATGAGTCTACAGCCTCCTTAAAGTACCCACAGAATTCTTCTATCTCACAAACTGAGAAACAAAGGAATTCAATAATTCAGGAGAAGAGGCTAAGCAGGTGTGAAGCACTTTAGATCCCCAATTCAGGCGATATGCTGAAGGGTTTGTGTGACCCCGAACCTGGCACAGAGAATATCTGATTGAGGCCAACAACTTCACACACATATTTCCAAAGAGAAATATTAACTAGGAGATTGGAATGGAAGCATTTAGGATTATGACATGATACAAATCAAGGACAAACTAGAAACTGAAGTAAACCATTCCCGAATTTAAACTGCTCCAGTGTGGAAAATCTCCCACCCTGAATAGTCATTCTTTGAATAGTATCAAAGGTTCTCTTCTATAGGTTTTAGTTTGTTGAACTACTGTTCTATACCATTTTGTACTCTGCCAGAAAAGGTGGACGATAACTGATGCTTTAGAGGACTTTCTGCCCTGTGACAGCTGCTCTGCTTGCATGAAGCAGCACAAAAGCTGTGGATATGGAGTTAAATTCTTCCTGCTCCCTGAGGCAATCAGCGTATTCCTCGGAGTATGAAATTTGATTACACTTATTATCTTAGCTTGCATAACTCTCAGTGTCTTTGCTGCATACAAAATACTTCAATCCTGTTAGAGATCCTGTATGGCATTTGATAGCTTCCTCAGGCAGGAGTGCTACAGGTGGACTGTGCTATCTTGAGAGTCCACCAACCCAAATGTCAAAATACTAGATTTTATCTGTAAGAGTTTACACCGTGGGCCAAGGTGGAAGCATGTGATAAGGGGGCAGCCTGGGGAAACTTCAATAGTCATTGTAATGCAGCACTTGTCCTAGACCTTAAATATATTTATACTCCATCCCCAGTGGCTGTCAATGCAAGCCCTTTTGGGAACACTAATTTTAACCTCAAAATTTGACAAATGATTTTATACTTGGCAGAAAGAGAGAAAGAGTCAATGGAACCTAAATGAATAAGAAATCTCAAAATACCTGAAATAGAGAACATGTTTTTAATTGCTTACTTCATTCCCACCCTAACATCTGTCTGTGATGGATGATGTGACAGAATAATCCTCACTAAATTCTAAGTAAATTAGAATTAGCAGAAGTGGCACTACATTTATCTTATTCAATAATGCTTCTTTGATTCTCTTTGGTTTTCTAGTTGATGGCATTATTCAGTGTGAGGGACAAGATAAAAAGGCTAGAAGATTTGTAGGGTAGAGGGAAGGGGTGAAGGTCAAGTATTCTCATGACATGCAGATTAAGTGTGTCAAAGAAACACATTATGATTAAAATATTTCTTTTTCAATGACAGCATTTGCTAACTTACCCATTGCAACAAATTGTGCTTCTGAATGTAGCACAGTTTGCCTTCATGCGGCCGACAAAGACACATGCACTAAAAAGGGAAACTTGCTTTCACTTTCTCTTTCCACAAAATGTCTTACCTTGTTGCCCATTAAAGAGGTGAAGGATAACTAAATAAGCTATTGAAGAAGTAGTGCATTTTATGGTTCAGTGCAAAAGGATCTATGCATATATACATCTACATCTATATCTAATCTATATATTCTTTTATTTGCAAGTCATTGCAGAAAAAAAGCTTGGTCTTTTGACAGTGGTTGCCCAACAATACATAGATGGTCTCCCCTATATACCAGAATTACCCCGCTAATTCTGATAAATACTGCCTGGGAGAAAGCACAACATCCTGAGCCACTGACCACCACAACTGCAGGAAGGTTCCATTATTCACTGTCCAAATAAGCCACACTCACCACAATTGAGAACACGGCACTGACTCAAATGGCATTGTAATTGTGAGCTCATTTATTCAGCAAATGCATGGAGTGCTGCAACTTTCATTTACTGTACTACTACAAGAATGCCTCAAATATAGGAATAATTATTTAACAAAAAAACATGCTGCCAAGGCTGAGAGAAATTAATTTGGAAACAAGTGGCATATTCATGAATATGTTTCCTTTGCTATTTGTATGCCTCCAACATGATCCTAATAAGCAGTTCTGAGGAATAATTGACTTGGTCATTCAATCTGAACATGTATTTGAAGGTTATTAAACTCAGACACATGTCCACGGAATTAATATATTGAAAACTCAATTAAAATTGAAATATAAAATTAGTCATCTAATTCCTAATACAGTCATGCTGTCTCATGACAGTAAAACAGAACAGCTCTCACATCAGTTGCTGACACTGCATTCACCTCCTTCTCAAACCTTGCTTTCTCTTTTGCCTAATTCCCAATTCAGTAACCCTTTTTTTTTTTTTGCAAGTCTGAACACCTGCTCTACTAACAATTTTACTTTTCTTAAAGCTGCAAATCTGTATGTGTGTATATATGTGAGCATATTAAAAAAATAAACGAGCAGCTGATTCAAAACATGCTATTAAGAGGCACAAATGCCAGTAGCCATAGGTAAGTTTCTTAAAAGTTTTTCCTCCTGTTTTGCTTATCCCAATCTTTCCCAATCTTTCCTGTAAACTTTAGGACCCTGATCAAGTTTTCTTGAAAAAACTGTGAAGTTTTTTGACCTAAAAATGGATCTGAAGGTACAAGAATTGAAGATTGAAACAATACCAAAAAAGCTCTGAACATATCCATGCATGTCTATTTTGATATAAATAGGAAATATTAATGGTGCCAATTTGTTTGAAGCTTATTTACAGTCACATTTAGATGCTGACAATTTTCTGGTATTACGAATTTAATTTAAGGTTTAATTCAATCTTAAACCTTAAATTAGTAAGACATCCAGTTCAAACCCACTCCACATTAATAACAGCTGTAAAGTCAAACTATCACAGGGAAACTGGCCTGTAGCATGAGCAATCATGTTTGCAGGAGAAAAACCCCAAAGAAAAACACTATTTTGTGGATGGAAAATCTTTGTAAGATCATATAAAATATGAATTTTGTGATTTTCTATGAATATAAAGGATCCACAAAAAAAAAATATATTTTCAGGGTGACCAAGATCTACAGCTCAAGTTTATACACTCTGAAAGATCAATGATCTAGTTAGATGGATGAAGATTCATGGCAGCTAATTGGAGTTGTCATAGTTGAAAAAGTGATGGGTTGTCAGAAATAATAAATACAGCAAAATACTTCAGGTCTTATTAATTCTCAGATTTCATCTTAAGCATCAATAATTTCCATGTCTAAAACCATAAATGCAATTAATTAAATTGCAATTAAAGAATACTCTCTTTCATCACACCAGATTAATTTATCTCAGACAGATTGTGTTCATATTCTTGATCCTAAAATGTAAAGAAATTAATGGGAACTTTCAAGCTGGGTAGCTCTGGACATGCAGGGCTACTTGGAGCTACTGTCCTTTTAGGCAAGTCAATAAAGAATGAGTTAAAAAATTTGCCTGTGCTATTGTAGGTTTAAAAAATATTCAAATCATTCTGCAAAACAAAGCTACAGTAACTAAATGTGTGTTCCATTTTATTTTGAAACACTCGTTCTTTATTACTGACAGTGT
Source organism: Hirundo rustica (assembly GCF_015227805.2). Taxonomy (NCBI): domain Eukaryota; kingdom Metazoa; phylum Chordata; class Aves; order Passeriformes; family Hirundinidae; genus Hirundo; species Hirundo rustica. Next base: position 20,095,337 of record NC_053458.1, read on the forward strand.
AGAAATTCTAATAAAGGAATATATATGTCAGGCAGAAATGCAAAGTAACTATAAAATGAGCTAATTTATGCTAGTTTTAGGATTTTGCTATGAGGGTGTATCAACAAATCTTTTAACAATATATATACGTAGCCATTTGCATATTAGGCATAGAATTTTCAGAAGTACCCAGGTGTTCTGGGAACAAGTATTTCTTTGTCATTCACTGGATTAGTTTTCCTGATAATGCCTTTGTATACTGGCACATTTACACCTAGGGAGCCCCCGCACAGACACCTCAACAAACTGGAGAGGTACACAATAACCAACTGTGTGAAATTCAACAAGGGCAAGAGCCAGATTCTGCACCTGGGGTGGGACAACCCTGGATGGGCAGACACCGGGGAACGAGAGGCTGGAGGGTAGAAAACTGACATTGAGCTGTTAGAGAGCATCCAAAGGAGGCCACGAGGATGGTGAAGGGCCTTGAGGGGAAGCCATGAGGAGTGACTGAGGTCCCTCGGTCTGTTCAGCCTGGAGGAAACTGAGGGGAGACCTCAGTGCAGTTACAGCTTCCCTGTGAGGGGAAGAGAGGGGCAGACACCAATCTTCTCTCTGGGGTGGCAAAGACACAACATGAAAGAATGGCCTGAAGCCGTTTCAGGGGACATTTAGCTTGGATATTGGGAGCAGGTTCTTCACCCAGAGGGTGTTTGGGCACTGGAACATGCTTCCCAGGGAAGTGGTCACAGCAGCAAGCCTGACATAGTTCAAGCATTTGGACAATGCTCTCAGGAAAACGGTGTGATTCTTGGGGATGGTCCTGTGCAGGGCCAGGAGCTGGTCTCGATGATTCTTGTGGGTTATTTCCACATATTCTATGATTCTGTGATATAACCTGTCAGTAGAGACTCAGTTTGGTTTGAGCAAGAAAATTCTTTTTTCTTACTTTCAACTGAAGTTACAAGAGATGACAGATGGAAAGAAGCTGTCTGATGGAGCACCGCCTGCCGAGGAATACCACTGCTTTTCATTGCTGACAGAGCAGAAAGCAGCAGCTCAGTTTAGGAAAACAGAGATGTCCTGGCTCTGAATTCAGGGTCTGTTGAAGGATTTTGGTGCCAACGTGAACATTCTGCAGGCTCACAGATGCAGTCCCCTGGAACTTGCTCTTACAAATTAGTAGATTGTGCACCCTTGTACATATTGTTGAGTATTCTGGTTATTTTCAAATCCTTAGCTGCTGTTGCAATGAACATTGGACATCATATAATAACATCAATCAGCTTATATAATGAAAATAGTGGATATTCAGACATGTCTTTCCCAACTACTTTTTGAACTGTGTTCATTGCAGAATTGTCCTGTGACAAGCTCTGAGATTGGCAATCCAGCTAATACAATCTTTCTCTGACTTGCTATAAGGACAGTATTGCAAACTCATTTTTTTATCTGGCAGCAACTTGGATTTTGTTTGGGAAATTCAAGGCAATAATATTCTCATTATACACATGTGCGTATTTTTTCCCTGTACTTCATCTTTGTCAGAAAGATCTCATCTATTCAGAATGAAATTTCATTCCCATTTAATAAAAATGTAGTGATTCAAAGTTTACACTTGAAAAGTGTCAAAAATAGACACTAAAGTGGTCATTCAGTTATGTAACTCTTAATCATGGAACCAGTATCAGTTCAGTTCAGTCAAACCCAGTAAAACTGCTTTTCCTTCTATCAACTCTGAATTTGGATATTCGACTTCAAAAGGACTTTTAATAAAAGTTAAGGTGCTACTGGCACATGAGGCTGGAGGTACAGATTAGAAATATTACTGGAGAGGAAAAACAGGCTGAAACAGTCGAGGCTTGGAGTGAATGAGATCCAGGTTATGTTCCTGTTGGGGACACCACATTACTTTCAGGCACTGGACAAATCATTTAAGATTTCATGTTTTGGTCCTCAGGGATGGAAACAAAGAAATTCTTTCTTTCTATCCTTATAGATGATGTTCCCTCAGATTTAAGGACAGTTTCTTACCTTATGAATGTATGTGTACACATAATACATATTTAAATGATCATCCAGACACATATATGCAGTTGTCCCATGAAAAGTAAACTCTGGTGTGGATTCCAAGGACTAATGTTACATAAATCAGATTTTAACTATCTCAGTGCAGAAGCAAATGGGTATGGAAACAGAATTTCCCAGTGTTTCTGGGTGTCTAGTTTTGTCTGCCTACACGGTTGCCCTGTGATTAATCCAAATTATAGAGGGAAACAGAAAACCAGATAACGCATGGAGGGCTTAACATTTCTTTGAAATTTGAGAAGGGAACATGAACTTTTTCACTGCTGGTGTTCTAAAACAAAGACATAAAACATATGAAGTGATATAATTTACTTTGACACACCATCATTATTGGTTATGATAAATTAATAAGCAGCACCTTTGGGTGCTGCCAATTCATTCAGTTCCTGTCACAGCTGTTTAGAATTTCTGACTAAGACGTAATAAAATGGAGAGTGAATTAATATATGATAGTTTCCTTTGTTTACTTAATGCAGAACAATTGCTGCTTTTTTTACTTCCCCAATCACAAGTTTCTCATAAACAGTGAGCATTTCTACCTCTTGCTTACAGGGTTGATATGGAAGCAGTCATTACTCACAGTTTATTATTGCCCAGAGCTCTTAGTTACTGTGAAATAGAGGAGTTGTGGTGATTTAAATATGTAATCTATAGTCTAACTAATCACATTTGTTCAAAAGATCTATGATTAACATTATTAAAACAAAATCACAATGTCTGAACATTCTATAAATTTAATCTTAGAATATTGTACCCTCATTAATGATATTCCAACAGTGTGTACACAGTAGACAACTTCTCATCAGCTTGAATATTACAAATATGAGTAGCTTGAATTCTTGAATCATCTGTATTCCACTCCAACAGCACTGGCTTTTGCAAAATACATGCAGGTCATCCTAAATTATTTCCTCACTCTTTACACATTGCAAAAATAACAATACTTCAACTTAATTTTTTTAAACTGTCTTTGGTTGCCATCATCCTGTGGCATGTTGCAGATTTCTTTTCCTGTTACTACTGTACATTATTGCTTAGTATCCCTTATTTTTTAAGTTTACTGCTACTACATCTTTGTTTCTGGAAATTGCAGGAATACTCTCCGGTAGTAAGCATATAATACTTGAACCAATAAATATCCATAGAGAAAAACACTATATTTGCTTTACTCTCTCAAATCTCCATTAAAGGGCCTGATGCTATTCTAAGATTATTTCATATCATTCTAGCAATTTAAAGAGCATTTTCATACTCTGTACAGCGTATTTGTTGCTAAGGGCAGGTAAATTCTTACTGCATGTGGGAACCAATCCTAAAGGGTTAAATGAAGGCCTGGCTGAATTGTGATCAGTGTAGCTACTGACTTCAGTCAACCCAAAACCCAGTTTTCTCTCCGTTATTGTGCTGAAGGTCTTCACTGTATGCTGAACTTTTCTTGCTCACAGGCTTCTCTATAATAAAGTTGGACAGTGTGAATGCCATATTGGCTGGCAGGAATCCCCTAGTTCTATCTCTATCAGCTGGTGCTGATAATCCCACTCTGTCTTTTGATAAGCTAATGAAGTTTAATTTAGTAGGAGCTGTGGGTGATAAACATAGTGAAAAGCCAACCTTTTTTGATGGGTTTAGATTGCCTAATTTCAGGGAGCTAGGCCTCCCACACCACTCAGAAATTTCAGGCAATAGGCTTGCAGTTACATTATCCGGATTGATATGCTAATACGAGAAAATTTGCTAAGCATTACTATCCTATAGAACCACTTACATATAAATTTTAACTCAGTTTTTCTGGGGGATATTTGAAACTACAAGAACAAAAAATGTGAAGAGGCAAATATCTGCCTTCTCTACACTTCGGAGTCTGATTATGGGTAAACCATAATAAAAGCCTAAAGAAACCTTTTCCATTAATATTTACTGGAATCATATTTTCTAGCTAAACACTTTTAGGGATTTTATTTGCATAAGAATGTCTCATAGTCCTTAACAGATTTCATCTGCAGATTACCTTTGGGACTTTCCATTCTTCTCTGAAGCCAAAAAAGAAAGGAAATGAGTTTGGCCAAGGTCAGACAGAAATTTGGGCTGAACTGCAAACTGAAATCTTTAAATGACAGGGCTTTTGCCTCCTGCCCGTATTTCTTCCACCATTCTGTTCTGTAAGACAGATTTTTTTTTCTCGAGTTATTATTGCCTTGGTTTCTTGTATCACAGAAATATACAGGACATGGGAAAACTCAGCAAAACATGCAGCACATGTGGCGAACAGCAGTTATCAGAATTCAAAGGCTCCTAGAGAGAGCCTGCTGCAGCTCCTCCCAGCACAGCTCTGTGCCAACTGCAGCCATCAAGGATGGCTGCATTCATTGCCCAAGCTGTTGTAGCCCAGAGGCAAAATCAAGGGAATTAAGCTTTTTAAGCTCCTCTCCTTTCTTGTAGCTGTTGCCCAGACAGTTTCCTACATGTGATGAAGAGGTCGCCAGCAGCTCTCTTGGGAGAAAATCTCCTGTGTGTCACAAGCTTAGGCCAGCCCCAGAACCTCATGGTTGCCCTCTGTGAAAAAGGCAGCACGCTTTTCGATGTGCTACCAACTCCACTGTTGGCGGTGTTCACCTCAGACGTGATGGAGAATCGAACAGATGTTCCTTTTACGTACCTTTGGTAGAAAGTCAGCATTTCATGGCACTGGTGCTTGGACCACTTCTCCTTCATTTAACTAAGAAATGATGAAATGTGAAGAGTGATGGATGGAAAGGGCCTGGTCCCAAACCCAACGAGCTCAAGGGAATGACTCCTCCAGATAAATGGACACTGCATAAGGGGTTAAGTACATGGCTGTACAGACTGCTGACACAATCACTGTAATTTCACAAAATAGCTTGTTCTTAAGAAACACCCTGAAGTCTCCATGTGTTTAGAAAAAGAGAAAGAAAGAAAGAAATTTTCCTCCTAAGTCTGTCTAATCTTCTTAACTGTATCAAAAGGCATGGGGAGATTTAGGAAAATGAAGCTCAGAGGAGAAGAAAGAGCCAGTCAAAGGATTTTTGAAAGGATTAAATATTAGTAGGGGATGATATGAAGGAACACAATAGAGCCACAAGGTTTGAAGATTTACCTGTTCTCTGCCATTAGGTGCGATGATTATTTCCTCATCTGCCATTGGGAAGAGATGCTTTGAGGGTAGAAAAGGCATTTTTGTCATCCTAACCACCAGTCTTACTGTTAATATTAAACCCTTACATAAGGGAAATCCAATAGGTTCTTTGAAAAGCAAAGACTATATTAAAGAGGAATTTCACTTGCAAATATACAGCCTGTAAACATGAGATACAAAAGTTAATACAAAAAAATACAAACTAACGCTGAAAAAAACCTCATGCAGTAATTTTAATTATTGCTATCCCAGATTTAAATTTCAATTAGCTTTTAGAGGTTTTGTACAAATGAGATGGACTTGAGGTTCTTCTGTTTCAGGGATACAAACTTAAAAGCATCCGTGCAGTGATTATGCAAAGCATAGCAAAGCCTACTCTGGTAAGACTTAATACTGTCTAATATGAGCAACAAATGATAGACCAAAAGGCATCTGGGCACCTGGGCAAAACCCAGAAAGTCTGGGGGTTATTTTGGATGTTTTTACATTTTCCTTGGAGTTTAACATATATGTAATGCTTGTTCTTTTAAAGAATGCTTTCTGAGCAATAATGTAAATCATAACTGCAGTTACATGCAGCTTGAAGAGAAATAAAGCAGGCTTATACAGGTATCCATAATTCTACAACAGGTTTTAATTTCAGTTTCCATGCATCATGCCACCTTCAAACGCAACTCTGAATTTCATGGATTCCTGTTCCGTATGGGCATTATGGGCTGGATGTTCAAGGCACATTGGGTGACATTTAGCCTAAAGTACTACATATTGGAAAACTTGCTCCTACTATTGTCAGTCTCACTGTCCTTTTGGATAAACTCATCTGGCCATGAGACACCGAAATGCTATGCATTAAAAACGAAAAAAAATCTTCCCTCTCTCCTATTCTTTTCCTCGTATACCATCTTCCATCTCTTACTCCTGACATTCTTCCCACCCTTTAACACATTGTTGACAATACCTACAGACAGGAGATGGGTCAAGTGTGTCAGGTCTCTAAACCAATCCTTCTCCTATCATTCAGGTAGTTCAATGTTACCTGTGAGGAAGTATAAAGAAGAAACAGGAAATATGTTCCCCCAAGTTAGCACAAATAAGAGAAAAAGAAAGAGCTGAAAAGCTTCTCACCAAATACATGAAATGCTGGTGTCTTCTCACCAAATACATGAAATGCTGGTGTCATGCTGAGGGAAGAGAGAGAGAACGAAGACCAAGCCGCTAAATCTGATACTAATAGGTCAAGGTTTGTCAAATGTGAATTGTAGTGGTATAACCAACCACAGACAGATTCTACACCTAAATTCCATACCAAGAGGAGCTGGGTTTTCAATCTTTGCCTTGACAAAAGAAAATATTAGCACAAATATTCCACACTATATTTGCTACAGTAAAAATACTAATTTATTATGAATCATTAACATTCAACTACCATTTTCAGATATACATGTAGCTTAAATATCATGGATATTTGAAATAGTTATACCAATGTTTGCACTACAAAGCATGTATCCAAAAATAACTGTAGGCGATAACTGCTAGTGTTCAAAGGGTTCCAAAGGAAATCCCTACCTGGTTATAAGTAGTATTTTATTTGGAACATTTGGAAAGCCAGTAATTGTGCATATTTTGGATCAATCCTTGTTCTCTGCAGTAGTGCTGAGGAACTGTCAGTTCTATTGCTGGAAATGATCCTTATAATGTAACCTCAATCAAAAGATATAACAATAACATTGATTTCAAATCCAGTTGTTAGTTTTTCAATAAACTCCAGACACAAAAGCTGCTATTTTTTCTCCATGAATGTATTTTGACCGTGATCTTTTTGTGCGACTGCATTCTTATAGGTTATTAGTAAAAGGAACACAACTTACAGCTTTTCTCCTGTTTTTTATCTAGTCAAATTATGTATTATTTCCTTGACCTTAATAGCAGAATCTAACCTCTCATTTATTTAACTTTAGCCAGAGAGGAAAAAATGCTTTTACAGTCCAGACAAGAAATCTCAATAAATTGGTACAGTGAATATAAAGTCCACAGGGTAATGTGTAAATGTAGATTCTGCTTTCATTGTAAAATACAGCCATGAAGTACTTATATGTAAAAGCTGCACTAAATTTTAACAATACACCACAGTTGTAAATCTATATTTTAGAGTGCTGGGATGTTTTCTGCTACCAAATAAATTTTTATTTGTGAAATAGAAATATGGCCTCAGAAGCCTATAAATATGGGCTTTCCTTGCCTTGGAAGGTTGTGAGATTTATCTAAATATGAATTGTAGGTAACAGCAATGACACTCTGTAACTTACCATGATTAGGTGAAGATAGTTACATCTAGAGAACTGTTTCCTTGTATTACAGGAGTTGTCTTTGTGGGCAGATCTGAAAGAACAATGTCATGTATAACTCACCAGGAAAATAAAACAACACTACACTATATATTTTTTCATCACTTCAAAGTAAATTAATCCCCATTTTATATTTCAGGGTGATATATAGTAAACATTTGTGGGAAGGGGTATAGGTAGCAAATGTTATTTAAACTAAAAAATCATGCAAATCCACAAGGACTTAATTTTTTAAACTTATTTTACTCTTCTATCATTATTAAAAATGGTCTGTGTCTTCAATAGCATTTTTCATCCAGCAACCTCAATATGTATGTTGTAAAGATGAATGGATGAGGTGTTTAGAGTTAATGACCTGTATCATATTGCATCCATTTAGCTAAAGATATATAATCCCACACAGTTTGGTTTATATTGACTCTTATTCAGGAACTACATCTTTGAAAGGCCATCATGCTCTCCTGACAGGTTAGAAGATGAAAATAAATAAGACAATATACTCAGCTTTCTGTTTTATAGATAAAGTCTACAGGCTATTTGATAGTTTTACTTTCTATATTTTACAGAGATATTAGAGTTATTTATTACCAAATTACAGTCACATTGCATTTTATCACTTTAACTTTTTTTGCACTTTGGAAACATTTGTAGTTCATTTTATTTCTGCTAGCACAAATATATTCCATATCTGAGTGTGCATGAGTATATATTCTGAATAAATACATCTGATTTCAAGGATTTTTATGCATCCCTATCAGCTGCATCTTTTTATGTCCACAGAATGAGATTCACCTTAAAGTAACAGTTATCACCAAAAAAAAAAAAAAAAAAAAAAAAAAAAAAAAAAAAAAAAGAGCAGCTATTTTTAATAAAATAACTTCAAAGAGACTTGGACAGTATTAGATGCAGTTTTGGAAGAAGAATGATTTAGTATGTTCCTGAGCTCAGAGCTGTCTTCTGCTTTTTGGTTAATATTGCCTTTTAGGATTACACTGTTGTGCTTCAAGTCAACTGAGGAAAAGTCATGGGTAGTTTGTGTTTGCTATTTCCTCAGCTGTGTTGGGTCAACAGGGCTGGACTGGATATGCCACATTCAGAGAGCACATTTTCACCAAGTATCAAAAAAAAGGCAGTAAAATGAACAGTGATATTCATTTTTTGACCTTCATTTTTATCATCTCTAAAATAATCTGTAACCTCCAGTGTACTACTCTCAATAAGGGTAGGCAGGCTTTCAGTAAGTAACCGTTTATGGTTTCATCTTAAATATGTGCTGTCTCCACAGTCTATGGTCCAATATTTATATTTAACATATAAATTCCAGGTGCTGAACACATGACCACGAACATGCATCTAGGCAGTACAGAACAGTCTACAGGGTCCTTAATATGCATTTATGGATCATTTGTGCTCTCAGCAGAACCAACACCACTGATACCTAAGTGTGATGTTAAGCAGAAATTATAGTAATTTTTTGAGATAGACCAGTATCTCAAAATATCCTTTTACCACAGGAGAACCATAAGTTCTCCTGTGGTAAGAGGAAAAATCCTCAAATTAATATCTAACTGATAATGAAGACCATTTTTCACAGTGGTTGGAGGGGGTTAACTGTGCAGATCTGCAAGTATCTGCAAGAGAACTGGTGTCTCTCAACATATTTATTAATGACCCAGAAAGAATCTCTGCAGTGACAGGATGAAATCTGCTGATGTGATAAAATTATTCAAGGTACTAAAGACAACATCTGCAAAAGGCTCAAAAGGATCTTATGATACAGAATGACTGAAAGATAGGAGTGGCAGATAAAATTCAGCATCAATAAATTCAAAGTAATGTATCTAGAAGAAAACCAATTTTAGCCACAAGGGTACACTAATGGCATCTAAATTAGCCAGTACTCAGAACAGAAATCTTAATGTTTTCATGGGCAGACAATAAAAAGAGTTATCTTAAAAAAGGGACGATGGTGAAGATGATGAGGAATTGTTAAAACAAAATCAAAGAGCTAGTCAGAAATTACCACTGGTGTCACTGCATCATCCTTCTGTTTCCCTGTACCTTGAATACTGCATGCATACTTGTTTTCTTCACCTTAAAAAAGATACAGCATAATGGAGATTGACAATTATGATTAGATCTAATGGATCATCTTCTGTGAAGGGAGAGATAAATAAAATAGGATATTTTAATTTAGAACAGAGACATCCTGAGTAAAATATGATAGACAACTATTTAAAAAATTATTAGAACAACAATAGATAACTATTTTACATTACTTTTAGGACAAATTAATAGGGAACATAAAATTATATAGTTAAGAAACAAATATAAAATTACTCAAAGTACTTATCACACAGAATGCATAAGCAAATAGAGAGGCTCACTGCTGCATGATATCCTTGAGTATCAAAGCAGGAATTTGTTTGGTTTGGTGGGGGTTTTTTTAATAGCACTATTTGAAGAAAAAAATCACCAAATGCTTTACTAAACACCAGACTCTATCTTAACAACTCCATCAGCCAGAGATTGCTGGAGAAATAGATCTATCAGAGACAGTTTCATTGAGATCTTGATCTGTCCTTACAGTCTTAGCCTCAGTTTTAATGAAGCAGGTTGCACATTGTGCTCTGTCCATACACTGCCTTATTGACAAGTTCTCAGCAAGACAAACGTTTGCTTTCCAAAGTATGAGCATACCTTCCAGTGCATTAAGAGAAACTACTGTTTAATACCAGAGATTACATCACTTCTACAGATTTTTTAATGGTCTCAGCTGAAGAAGCCTAAGTCTGACAAGGCAATTGCTGTAGGTGTCACTATAAACAGTGCCAGTGCCTGACACCAGCCCTAAATAAATCACTGGAATTACTTCCATTCCTGTTCTTCGATAGGCTTATATCTTAGCGCACTAGACCCAGCCATGCAGACCCTGATTCAAAAAACAGGGAGCATTTAAAGGTGCATCTCTAGTCATGAGGTACTAAATGACAGGGATGCATAGAGTTGGACACCCAGGCCACTCCGTGGAACACCAGTTTTGAAGAAGGAACTATGTGAACACTCATCTCTGATTTCCCTAGATTATGAGGCGCAGACCATGTCAGTGTCCAGTATCTGACACACGGGGTCAAAGAGCTGCAGCTTTTCAAGCTCTGATGAACCACACCTCCTGCTTCTAGAAGGCCCTGTCTCTGAGCCTTCATGTTGCTGATATAGAAAGTAGATCTGTGAGAGACTGAGACACGAGGCTCGAGTGTGTGAAAGGTGTGTTTCTATATCTCAGAGACAGCTGCAGTTTGCACATGCAGAGGAAGGTCATACCTGAGAAGTTTGAAGACAGTGGATCATTTGCAAAGGTACAGAGTAACATGGAAAGCCAGGCGACAGTGCAACTCCGGGCCAGGTGACATTTTGGAACACTGCTTTAGTCCAGCCAGCCCGATTCTCTGAAATCCTGAAAAACACAGGTGCCTGTTGCAGAAGAATGTTCATAGCAAACAGCAAATTTCAGCATAAACTTTCTTAACACATGACAATGACTTGTTACCTCTAGATGGAAAATCTCTTCAGAAAACAATTATACACTTTGTCTCCTTCCTCCCCAGCAAAATCAAAACTCACTCAAATAACCCTAACACCTGCAGATGATGTGACCTGTTGGATTTTTACTCGTTCATTTACATGAACTGCTGAGAAATCCAAAGGGTCTGGAAATGGTGATAAAGGGGTCACAGAACATTTCCAATGTGTTACTTTGACAGAAGACAGTCTGAGCAGGATATATCAATTCACGAAAACAGTGAAAACCTTTGGACTGCAAGGAATTTGCTTTCCAAGTGAGTGGGTCCATTCTGCTGGCAGTATGCCTGGAGTAGACTATAGGATTCAGCAGACTATTGACAGTCAGTCTTGTTATGAGGCCTTGCTCCCAGATTGCTACTTAAAAGAATGTATACTGCCTCCTTTAAGCTCACATACAAATGGTGGAATAGAATCATGGCTGGGGCTGCAAGTCACGTTTGCCTCTATTTTCTTCTTCTGTTCAAGAAACAAATGCAAGTTCGCACTAGATTAAGAAACGAGCCTTGATGAGGTACAATATTATGCCTTCTGCTATGCAACATCCACATGGAAAACTCATTCTGTGTCATTCTTGCTGCTTGGCAAAATTTCTTTTTCTCTTGTACAACTTAACAAGGGTGTAAAACTTCTGTTACTGCTCTTCTCTGATTTTCCCTTTCTTTCTACTTTGTCACCGCCCACTTCTTTCTTGACATATTGTCTCTCTCGCTATATCAGGGACAGAAAATTGAAGCAAAATTGGTGAAGAACTTATTAGAAATGTCATTGGCTACAGATGTTTGGTACAAACCAGCAGTATTTACTTTTCTGAGTATCATAAGATTCACACGCAGCAGTAAAGCTGAGCTATGTCATGGAAAAAAACACCTGGGACCATAAAAGTGATGGAGGGAGAAAGAGGAGGGACAGGAACATAAAACAACAGCGAAAGAGAAAACTGCCAACCGTACTAATCTTTCCCTTGCTGAGTGGCTGTTTACCACAAAACACCAGGGACTTTTTAAAAGTGGTGATTTTGTGGAATTTAACTGAAAAACGCTAGCAAATTTCATTGTGTATAGGCTCCTCCTCATTCCTTTCTGCATTCATGTGGTAGACTTTCAGGAAGGAATTATCCATTAAATGTTTCACTCATTCGTGCTTCTGTACAACAACTCATGCAAGTACTACATACCAATACACAGGTTTAGATAGCTGGCACATCCTTTTTGCATTAACTTACAGATTTTACATGTACTCCTGGACAAAGTGACACTGAAGGAGAAATAGTTCCATTGCTGTGAACACTCTCCAAAGCAGTGCAGGTAAATGACACCCAAACCAGCTGCCCTGGGGAACATAGAAACCCCACTCAGAGAGGCTGGAGTCTCTTGGCTTTTATCAGCTCTTTACATCCTTTTTCTCCAAAGATGTTCTGATAGTTTGATCCCAGATATCACTGTGTTTAGTGATGAACTGCATCACGTCAGACACCATGCTCTAGGCCTTCACTGCACAAGAGTTGCTGCACCCAGGGAATAAATTCCTGCTGTAATGTGGTACTGTGATGCTTCTTCAAGAAGAATAAATATGTTTGGGTTTATGATAAAAAATAATGTGCAGCATGCTCAACTATGCTCACACTATTTTTAAGTGTATTTCATAAAACTTTATGATTTGATACTTTCATGGTTAGGCCGGAGGGTTTGATGAAAGGCACTGTGAGTGACGGGAGGCTGTGAAGATGAGCAAAGGTAGAAGCTTACACTGCCAGGAGTTGGGACTGGGACTCTGGTTTGTATTAATTCCCCTGGAGCAGTGGTTTGATATTAGTTTAGAACTTCTATCTGTTCACATTCAAATTAATCTAGAAAAAGCTGACAAGCAGCAAAGAGAAAAAGAAGGCAAAATGAAGAGAATCTGAGCTTATGCACAGAGAGCCATTAACATTCCATACTGAAAACTTTATCATGCACAGACCCCTTAATATTACTTCCATATGTTATAGAAAAGGGAGAAATGAAAGAAATTCAATTTGACCACAGAAGAAAGGGATTTTTAGAAGCATAAATATAAAATTGTACTTAAAATTTTGATATAAATGAAATATTTATATCAGTATATCTGGATTACCTCTATGTTTTCTAAATAAATATTATGGCAAGGAACACATCAACATTGCAAGTTCTAGTCTAGTCTATCACTTCAACTGCTGGCTAATTTTATTTGAATGCTACTCTGTCATCAGACTATGGTTCAATTACAGTTATATACATAAACATAGCTGTTGCTTAGCATTTAGAATACTCTTGCCTTATGTTCACTGATTTTTTTTCTGTCAAATATTTCTCTACGTTCTTTCAGCTCCCCTGGTGAATTATTATAGTCGATATCACCATCAGGTCTTTCTGCTGCTTTTAGTTCTAATTTTATTTTCAACTTTAACCTTTTGTTGCTTTTTGCTCATCTGCACAGAGTGAACAGAAGTCATGAGGCTGCTTTCTGTAAATCCCTCTGGAATTAACCTTTCTGCCCTCCCCAGATTATTAACTAATATATTCACCCCTTCTCCTCAAACTGGAATCATTGCTATCTCCTTGTCGGCAGTCATCACATCTGAAACCTCATCCTTGAAGTCTGCTGCAGACACTAAAGATCACAATCTTCCCTGCTTCTTGGACTAGATGACACAGTTTACACACCCCCAATCTTTGTTTTCCACTACATGAAAAAAGGGTTTCTGGTCCCTGTCTCAAGGCCTCTCAAGGCTGATCTTGCATTGATTCCAGAGCAACTCTCAATGCACTGACACTAAACATGCACGATCTGGGATTTCCTAATGCTCTGAGGAATATCTTCAAAACCCTTTCCTACCTCATAGTTTTAGATTTACAAAATCCACTTTATCCTCTTTCGTGTTGTTCTCATCTCTTCCACATTGCAAACAGGAATCCAGTTCACCAGGAAGGGAAGTGTGACTGGTGCTGCTGGATGGCCAAAGACTGAACACATTCCTTTTCCAACACTGATTTGCCTCTCTAACTCCATCATCTGTCTCACCCTTTTAGCTTGCAAATCCATGCAAGATCGATGATTTATAATACATTTATACTGTGCATGTGCCGTGTTTGGCTTCCAGTAGTAATTTAAATTACCTGCATTTTTTTGCAGAGTTTTGGTTTATTTTTCCATAGCCTAAACAGATGAGAGCTTTGCATGTGAACAAGTGTTTTTTACATTTTTCCTCTTATTTAGTTAGCAATGACAATCAACACAAGCAATCACAAAACTTTATTTACTTCAGTTTCCTAGAATTTTTTCCATCTAGAAAGACACAGATGACTAAGCTAATTTAGGAGTGATGGAATAAAACTAGAATTGTTTTTTATTTCCATTTTCCTACTCAGTGATGTATCAGCAATGAGAAGAGTGAAATTCCAGAGTTCATGTCAACCAAATGAAAAGAGGACAGGTAAAACAAAAGCAGATAGAAGGGAACCAAAAAATGCACACTGAAGATGGAAACAGAGGATAGAATTACCTTTTGATCTGCCATTCTGAGAAGTCCCTGATGTAGAGGGAATTACTCTCTTTCCATGGAATCCTACAGAAACACAGAAGTTTGTCTATTTGTTAAATGTAAAAGGTTAAGTAAAGTGTTAGGAAGCTAATTCAAAATTCAAGACTAATTTATATTTCTTGAAATAATCGTTATGACCGCAGCACTAGCCTCTTCTTATATATTTGCCTAAATAATAGTTAAAATAAAGTTAGCAATAATTTAAAACCCTTTCTTGTCAGGGAAGGATTTTATGCTCAATCCTGAAGAATGGTACTTGAATGCCCAAGTAAAGGGCACCCCTACAAGATATCAATTAATTGGTACAGAAAACTGAATTAGGAATTTGAAAATATCTCGAAAGATTAAGACTTTTAGAGGGGAAAAACTGGAAACAGTTAAGGAAGATTGCAGATTACGGAAAGAACAGACTGAAAGAAAACATGCCTATTATAAAAGATTGATTAAAAGACATAAAAAAGGAAGAGAAAGGAAAATAGATGAAAAGGAAAAACCTTATAGACACAGGAAGCCATTATAGCTCTTTTGTTTTACGGAGGGTTAGCTTTAGACCAAATTTTGCCATCTCTCATTGTCATGGTGGCTTTAGTCAGTTTCAATAAAACATGAGCCTGTTGTGCTGGTGCAGTTGTGGCATTGGACCTTGAGCCCCTCAGAAGAGAAAATGCTGATGCTGAGTTTGTGAGCACAGCTCCTCTCTGGGCACTGGCACCACCTGGGAGGCTTCATCCTGTCAAACTGTCAGCTCTTGGGCAGGACATTGTCACTGGGGAAAATGCTGTGCAGTCTTTGATTTCTGTAATTTTCTTAGTTCTTCTGCCTTTTACCCCTCACTTACAGTGTGAGTGAACAGGGCTTCTGGTGGCGATACCTCAGCAAAAGAGGAGGGTGCAAATGCACTGATTCCTGATCATGCTCCAGTGCTGCACACTCTCCCAGGACACAGGCCGGCTCCTGCCAGGGTACTGAGAAGCAAGCTGATATCTGCTAAAATTTTCCAAGGTCTTCTGTCAGTCAGCCTAGATATAATGAGCTTCTCCAGGAAGCAAAAGGATTTACTCAGGCTTCTTATCCTCTCTTTAAAAGTCGACAGTAATTTCAGAAATCTCTAAAACATACCCCAAATTTTTGTATTGACAGCTACATTGCTGTGGAGAAAATAACTTCTCTCAGAAGCAAGAGGATTTTAACTTTTACCTATGAATGACTTCATAGCTGACTTCTGTATTTTTAAATGTACGTGCCTCTAAGGTAGAAGACGTAAAATCTAAAATAATTACTAAGCCTCATAGCCAAAAGGAAAAAAAATATTAGAATCGGACTTCTGTGCTGGAACTTTAACCTATCAGAATTACATCAGGCTCAGGTTTTCACACTGGCCAGGGACATGCTATAGCATGCTGAATAGGATTCTTTATCTAACAGTGACACCTGAGAGTGTTAAATTACAAAATAATTTTCAAGTCCAACTACTGGAAAAACTGCCTCCACTTGGGTTAGTCACAGTTCACAAGCAAGAGCAATTTTAGCATTTTATACTTTCAGTGACATCTCCTTTTAATATTTTTTTAAAAAACACAGTCTCCTAGAGTTTTTGTCCTATGCTGTTGCTAGAGGATTTAAACTTTAAATGTCAAAGTCTATCAGGAATGAAAATGTTCCTCTGGAAAGGTGAATCAACTCATGCATTAAAGAAAGCATGACATGAATAAAACCTTAATGTTCAGAAAAAAAAATAAAGCTCGGTCTATTGATAAAATAAATGCTCAGTTCCAGTGTTTAGTTTTCACCCATAATCAATATGATGGGACTGATCATATAGGCAAAAATAAGAACATGAATAAATGCTTTTAAGGGAAAATTAGAAGCAAGCAACAATTTTTTTTTCTAAGAGGACTGATATTAACTAACAAATAATAAACTGAGTAAGTATCTTCATATGGGGTGAAATGAGGACTTATTTTAAATAAAGCATATTATTCCTATAACTCATACTCGGGGCTTTAAAACAATTTAATATTTTAAAAGAGCCACTCAGGCTTTCTAAAGGATGTATGAACCTATAAAGAAAGATTCTGATGGGAAATTATTTGAGTTAAGCAGTACAATGTCACTGGAATGAACTCTTTTTTTTCCTAGAGTTGATGACAATTTTTTCACCTATTTTTGTTCAAAAATCAGCTGTTCTTCATTTCTGCACAAATTGAATCAGAGACGTAACTCTAATCACAGAATCAGGTAATTTTATATTTAGAGTGGGAGTTTCACTACAGAACCACAGTAATTTTTGGAATGACAATTCTGACTTCATTATTATATAATTACATTCTAATGGTCTAGATTGGTTACAGTGTTTGTACTGCTTACACTACATTAAATAAACATTATTGCATTTAAAAGATTAGATATTTCATATCTATTAAGAAATATTTCTTAATGGAAAATAGTACGATAATACATAGTGGAGCATCATATTTCACATAGCAGTGTAATACAGAGAAATATCTTAACTGCTGTTACTAAATGAAAATTTGACAAAATACTGACTACAGTTATTAAATTCTAACTGGTGCTAGTTAGCACGATGAATCTCAGTGAGTCCATGCCAGTTTGCTGTGGCTGTGCCAAGAGGCAACGTTGGTAAGAGAGAGTCACACAAGCTGCATTTGAGATGTGGATGCGAGCTGTGAAAGTCAGCCAGCCTCTGCAGCTCCCCTGGGTTTCTGCCTCCCTGCTGTGGGGCCAAGGGAGGCTTGTTGTCTCTTGCCTTTGCTCAGTTTCAGGCTTGTGCATCCATATATATCAGGCTACCATCCCAAGCTTATAGATGATCAAATGAGCTGTATTTTGCTGCTTAGCATGGGCAGGGGTTATAGCTGTTTATATTTATTATACATACCCCTAAAGACTTGGGTCTAGAAGTACTGCAAGCATAATAAACATAAAAATAAACATAAATCTAAGATGTTACATAACCATAAATCTATGAGGCTGTTCACATCTCAGCAAGAACTTGGTGACCTAGTAAAAGTTACATCTGTGCCTGTGTTTGAACATTTAACTGAATGAAGATGGCTCCCCACATTGTGACCTATAAAAAACCAATTCTGCACCCAGGCAATGGATTCAGTCTGTTTTTCAGTTCTACCACTATATTTATGTATGTATAGGATGCAAGGGGGTAAAAAAAATCTGGTAAGTGCTGTAACTTTATCTGCCCCAGCCAGATCTACCAGAGATTTTTTGCTTAGAGCTTTTGGGCACTACCAGTGTGACCTCTCTGTTCTAAGTGTCATTCTGAAAATCTTGCCCTTCTGTCATATTCTTTCCATTTTATATCCTTTCTCTGTCCTTTGGACCCTTTCTAATACATGAGTGGATCAGCTACACTATGCACCTTAGCACGGAACAAAACGTGGCCACTTCTTTGTTATTTCAGTTTGGTCTTGTTATTTTCTTTTAAAATCACTATCTGGAGAGAAGGGAAGAAAAATGCTATTTGGGGATCTGGAATATCCTCTAGGTCATGATTCTCAAGCACAGTACTGCAGCTTTTGCAGTCAATCACAATTGCACATTGTAACAGAGAAAATGAAGGCGGAAATCTCTCTGCATCCTCTGATACCTGGGCATTCCCTTTGTGGAAAACCAGCCATGGTGCACACTGACACACAGCAGCTGGGATAAACGCTGTGTTTTGTGATCACGTGGACAACCACAAGGATTTCCAGCCTCCAGAAGTGGGATGTAATAGTAACAGAGAAGTCATTTATGTATAAAATTTACAAGCATGCTGTAGGCTATTCATCTCCCTGCTTGCTTCTCTAACCCTATGAGGTTTAAAAGGCTGATGTACATTTTACATCCCTACACCATGCATGAGGTAAGAGCATAGAAAACCTCAGTATTCTCAAGTCTAGCACTTGTAGACACTGCAGATGCCAGCACCATTCCCTGGGTTCACAACAAGCTCAAGTTTCCAACCTTTAAAGAGATTAGGCTCATTGTATTATAGAAGGCTGCTTATTTTGACGTTTATGCTTGAGTAACAGAAACACCCATCTAAGTGTTAGCTTTAAAACAAAGAGAAATAACCTAATTTTCTGACTGAATACAAAGTGTACCTATGACCTTGACCTCAAAACCCCCTCCCAAGCTGATTAAACATCCATTAATTCAGTGTTTGACAAAATATTTTACTTAGAGCAGGTATGAAAGACCTAGACTAGTCCCAACATTTATATATTAGATACACAGCACACAACTAAGATCATAATTTTCCTCTAGATGCAAGAGCTAAAGATCTCACCAGCCCTCTGTTATTTTGAGAAAAGAGGAGGAAGAATGAAATCTCAGAGAACTCACCTGCAGCCTGACAAATTACCTCATCCATTGCCGGTAATATGAGCTTACCAAACGGAATTAATTTCTTTGTCACCGTGATCTTTTTTTCTAGTCCAGAGATCAAGGTCATGTTACACCCACGGAACATCAGCCAGATGTGTATTACTCTTCATGAGATGTCCTAATTCTTATTCTTGATGCAGTAGCCACTAGTGGCCTATTAACTATTATATATTATAAAATCTTTCAAATATTTCTGTCATTTACACCTCCTACAAACTGCCCTTGCACAATACATAAGGCTTAAGAAACTGACCTCTAAAGAATTTTAAATAGCTGTGTGGCAGCTAGACAGCAATTATCTCCGTGACTATTTAGATATACCTAAGTAATTTTTAGCATTTATAGCGTTGGTAATGATCCCTCTTGGTGCTTTGATATCCCAAATCATGGCTAATCTATGCCCACTGCTTTGTGTTACAAATGCAAATGTGTTTGCACTGATATAAATACTAGACAAAATTAAATTAATGCCTTATTATTTTCAAGCTTATACATGCAAAGCTACTTGGAGCTGTCATTTTCTTCTCTATGATCTAATTACAAAGCCTAAAGGGATACAGAGATGAAACCAAGTATTTGAGGAAACGGGATATACATGCTCCAAGGGTAGTCACGAGCTCAGCAGGCTGCAGGAGCAAAGCCCACCAAGCTTTAAACAGGTTAACAGTCAGCAGAATGTGTAAAAACGATAATAAACAACTAACTACAAATGAAAAAAAGCATCCCAGGAGAGCAGCGTAAGTGCCATGTGACAGAACCTGTGCAGGAAACAGCTATTTTACGCATTGCTAACAGAATAAGAAAGCAAAGTTTGTGTGCCAAGACTGCTCTCCCTTGTTGCACCCGGTCCAGCAGGACCTAACTTTGCTGCCACACTGACAGAAATGAGAAGATGAGTCCTATTTCTAATAAAACCACCTGTCCTTAATGCAATGCAATTTCTGAGATTTTTTACTCCAAGTTAGTGATTCTCCTGTTCTGCACAGATTTTTCAGCATGCCTGGAGAGACAGTTCCATCAGAGTAATAATGATAATCTCAGGTGGCTTGAAGGAGATTGAGGGAAATAGGAATAATGATGTTTTATATGATCAGCTAGAGTAGCATTTTGAAAAAATAGTATCATGGAAAAGGAAGTAGCTAACTTGTGAAATTTTACCTGGAGTAAAAATGATCCATTACGCAGTAGTCACATAGCCTGATTCCTCCCAGCAAGGCCTAGATCCAGGCCCAAAACTTCCCTAAATTTAGATAAAAAAGGAATTAAATTATTCAGAATTCTGCATTCCAGGACCCAACAGAATCATTTTTACCAAAGTTGCCACACAAATATTTAAACTACCTGTACAATGTATAGAGCTATGCATCACTTAAATGTCTTCCCAACTTCAAAAATTAGCATTGCAAACTTTGCAGCGCCTAAGCAAGTTATTTCTACAATAATAGAACTTTAAAACTCCATGGAAGGATATGTTAGAAATTGCCTGTTCAAAGAAATTTATGATTTTATTATAGCTGCATATTGACTATTCCTACAATAACCTGAAGGCAGAACCAAACAGTTTATTTATTCAAACTGCAAATGAAATTGGGCAAGAAAAGTAATTAGCAAGCAACAAAAAATAATGGAAAAACACCATAAAAGCGGTTTTGAGTTTATGTAGGTTGTCAGATAGTTAGAAAAATAACAGCTTAAATTTAAAAAGATCAACATTTTTTTTTTTTTTCTCACGGCACACAGTATATAAAGATTAACTATGAAGCTGGTTTTTAAAAAGCCCAGAAATCACAGAGTACTCTGCACATTGCCCAGCCACTGCTGCTTATGAGTGGAAATGTTAACTCAAGAATCAGAGGTGCTCCTACAGGCACCCATGGGGGATAGATTGAAGCAATGCAAATAATATAAATGAAAAGGAACTAATTTTCCAAAATACAGATCCTGTGGAGGATTTTTTTCCCTCCACAGTATTTAATTTTTTATATTAATAGGCTACATTTCTTGTCTGTGAAAATGAAAACTACTTGGAAGTTTTCTGTAGGCCAGTGATCTGCTCCATTTTCCTCTCAGCTGCAGCCCTACACAGCAAACTCGTAGCTACAGCCCCACATTTACTCTCTTTCGACACTGACAGCAAAGTGACCATGCAAAAACAGAACTGCTAAAACCTTCTCAAAAGACACTCTGCTTCAATAGGACTCTCTCACTTCCCCTGACCCTACAAAGTAATCCATACATGGTTTTATCCATGCTTCCCTCTATTCCCCAACTGCAATGCTACCTTTATAAATATTTTCCTACTGCTAAATGCAGCTATGAATTTCATAAAGCTCAGGGTAAAAGCAGCGAGAAACAGCTGGATTATCACTCTGGCAGCTCTGTTTTTGCATGGTCACTTTGCTGTCAGTGTGGAAAGAGTAAATAATGGCTATTACTATTGTGGTAAGCCCCCAGTGAGGACATCATCACAATTTCAAAAATAAAAGGTTGAATTCTTACGCTTATTTTAAATATTTCTATTACTTTTAACGAAATGGTCTCTTATACCATATTTTACCAGCAAGGCATATAATTTGTTTCTTTTTTAAATCTGGAGCAGAATGTTCCTGAATAACATAAAATCCAAACTACAACCCCCACCGTGCAGCCATGGCTTGTAAAGCCAGGCTTTGCAATAAGCGTTAGGATTCCACTGAAAAACATTGCAGGGTTTTGTCTTTGATTTTATAAAATATACTCTAGCAATCAGATGTGAACCAATGTTCAAAGCCTTAAGAATCTGTAATCATGAGACTTAAAGAAGAGAAAGGAAAGAAAGAAAGAATGAAAAAGTTATTGCTTCTGATATTTTGTATTATATCAGTAGCTGCAGTTCAATGACCAGTCATTTGTCTGAGACAAATATCTAGGACCTCTCTCCTAAAAAAGGAGGGGTGAGGAAAAATACTAAATATTTTAAGGATGCTTCTAAAACAATTTGAGGAATTAAAAGAAACCAAGCAAACGACACTTTAAAAAAAAAAATATATATATATATATACACCAAAACAAAAAAGAAGCATGATATACAAAAAACCAGCAACATTCTGAAGAGAAAAATATCAGCTGTTCTTTTGATATTTTATAGTCTCACGTTTCCTTCTCCTTTGACAAACAGACAGAAAAAACCACTCTAACTGGCAACAACAATAAGGTGCATAATCCTTCCACAGACGGACTCTACTTAAAAGCAGAGATTATACAAGTATTTTAGTACAGAGCAAGACTGCACTTTTGAAAAGGATTTATTAGTTAACCTCACAACATACAGTTGCTTTTGAGTCACAGAGTGAGCTTAGAGGAAACAGAAATGTTTTCTCCTGCCACTGTGGCCCAGGGAACAATTCTCTCTGAACAGACAGCACTGGGTGGAGTTTGAAGTACCTCCCATGCAACTGGTACAGTGTGGCTTCACCATACAGGTACTGGTCCCAATTACTTCCACATGTAGATGAGTTCAGAAAAAGATTCAAAAAAATTTTTGCTTTCAACCTGCACGAATTGGAAATTCCTTTCCTATGCTGTACTGAGATGGTGGCATGTATTTTGGACAGAATTATACAAAATTTCTATCTGATATATTCTATTTCTTTTCAAATACCTTCATGGGGATTTTCTCAATTGGTATCAAGAGCAGAATAAAAATTATGTACACTGGATACTCATGTCTACCACGTTACTGGTTGTGTATTTGGGTGTTTAACCTAAAATAATCTCACTTTAATTTCCCAATGTACACATTCTAAGGCAAAAGAAGTAGCAAATGAATTTAAAAACTCCCTAAATTTTTTTGATGCACTAATGCAAGTTAGTTGCATTTAAGTCCACAATTAAGTTCTTTACTAGAGAGGAGTCTGAAAATATCCCTTGTGTGTTATCTCCTGGCTTCTTTCACACACTGCACTTTATCTCAATTACCTCAAAGCTATAACACCTCTGGCAGATTACCATTATTTTACATCTATTGTACAGAAATAAATCTGTAGCATAAATATTACCATGTTTCATACAGGAAGTTCTCACAAAGTCAAGTTTATCATACAAGAATCGAGCTCCAAAGTTTCCATACTTAAAGTGTTTCATGGGATATTAAATTCCATGGATTCAAAATGTATTTCAAAACACATCAGTGTGCAGGCTTATGGCAGATGGTAACAGATGACTGGGCCCAGCCTCTGTGTTTGTCTGTTTCCCAGCTCCTCTCAAAAGGCAAAACCCACTCGCTTATCTCCGTCCTCTGCAGAAAAGCTCACAGGTCCTGGCCCTGAGAGTTTACCTGCAAAGTGAAATCCAATTCCTGCTAAAATTCTTATTGACCCAAATACAGCCATGATTTCACCCAGTGACTTCACCATAATATCTCCACAAGCAGACCTGGAAAATGACCTTACACTGATACTGCATCTCCTTGGATGCCAGCAGTCAAAACTCTGCTGTTTTTCTCAGAAACACTCCAGAAAAGAAGATACAATTAGGTGGTGTATACTGAGATATATCTGGAAGCCTCAAAACATGCACAGTTCTAACACAACAGCTTTACACACAGGAATTACTTCTAAATGACAGACCTTAATCAAGAATAATACCCAAGCTGAAGCATGAATAGGAGACATGTGCCAGGTTACTCTCTAATTAAATATGGAGTCAAATACTTAAAATTAATTAATACGTTAAACCCTTGGGGTTTATCTCCAGACAGAGATTCTATAAGAGAATCACTGGATACATAAATTATCTTTCAAGAGAACAACATTAGTGTTTACCAGTTCATTTGTTTTGCAATATTACTTCCAGAAATAACCTCCATATACATATTGGCCTACATTACATTGATCTGTAATTTAAAAAATAATTATTATTAAGGTTACAGTGTTAAACTACCAGAAATTAGATATATGCAGCCCCAGTTTCTCCCTAAGTGCTGACTCCCAGTGTTCCTCTCTTCTTCACTCCCCTCCCCATTCCCAGTCCTGTTCTGTTTCTCCACCATCCTAATGCAATCAGCACTCTGGGCAGGTGCAATCCCAGTCCCTCCCACAGCTCTCCTTCTCCCAAACACCTCACCCTGACTCCTCAGCAGTGCATCAGTACAAGTTCTTCCTCTGATTTCTGGAAGCTGGCACCAACATCATGCAATAGTGAAGAAAATTAATCCCCGTGTTCACAGATCTGGAGCCCAGACCCCACACAGCCCTCAACAAGCAGGAGGTCTAATGGCAAGGACTGTCCTGCTCAGTGTTGGAACATGCCCCATGCAAACAACATTCATGATACCCAATCTTTAAATCTGAATATTCTTCCTGGTCTTGTAAGTACTCAGACATCTTCAAACATTCAAAACTTGTCTAAGTTCAGATGTTCTGTACAGAAAGGGTGAAAGGAACGTAACACTGGCACACGGGATGAATTTTAAGACTCCCTACGCCAGGAATCTAGGACTCCTCAAGGAATATACTATCAAAATACTTCGACATGGTTAATGCAACCAAGTCACCTAACATGTTCCTCAGAAAAGAATATTGCTATCTCACTTTTGAATGCCAACACAAATGATAGCAGATCGGGATACTGAAACATCTCAAATAATGTCTCTAGTTCTGACACCCTAAGAAAACACAAATCTTCCACCCTACATGTAGTGCACTTAGGGAGACTTCTTAAATTGCATGATTTGTGATCTCTGTTTTCCATCTCCGCAGAATTTCAGTGAAAATCTCGTCAGTATGCAATATTATCAGCACAGAGTAACAGAAAATCACTAACAGCAGTTAGAAACAGAGAGTAATCTCTGCCACAGAGACACTCATGCAAACATGCAATGGGATGTGGCCAAAGCATCCTCTTCAAAATTTACACCACCTTTTCTGCTTAATTCTACCTCAGTTCAACAAATATATGCATCAGAATAAGTTTAATCACTTTAGATTTTTCTATTATAAGCAAGGAAGGAAACAGTCAGGAGAAGAATGAGATAATAATGCTGGGGATATCTTCTGGTCAAGAACTGAACCTTAAAGGTACTTTGTATGTATTTTGATGGTGTCTAGCTATACTAGCAACTCATATTCAGTAAGGAACAAAGGGTTCCCATAACTTTCTGCTGTTTGGGTTCACCAAGATCAACTGATGTTTTATCTGAGACCACCCAGTATGTTTTTATGAGTGTATTATTGCTTTCTCCAAAGCAATTCTGGAAGATTTCAAAACTTTAGCATGACCAGAGAGGAACGACACCATTTTATTCCTTTTGCATTCAAAAGAAGCAGAGCCAATCATCTACAACTGTTTGATAAATGTCATTCTGCAGTGTTACAAAGTAGCTGGTGTTTGTCTCAAGAGGTAAATCATTGTTTATTTCAAAGTTCAAAGGGTAAACATAGATTTAGCTGGCATTATGGCAAGGATGCTCTTGCTGGAAAAATACCAGTAAATGTATTGGGCAGCTTTTCCCAGTCCATTGTAAAGGGTTAATTTTCACTGCCCTTTGCATGGCCACTGAGAGGTATTTACTGCCACTTTTCTGTTCCCTACTAGCGTTTAATTTACAATTCTTCCAGTAAGGTTGGCCTGAGAAGGCCTGAGAAGTCATTAGACAATTCCTGAAGTGCTAAATCCAGAGACAGGCACTATCCCAGGGCATGCACAGCAGTAAAGCAATTCACAGTCAAACCAACATGGAATGATTTAAAGTGACAGTGATTTAATAAACTAGTTTCATATTGGTTTATTTTAATTTTCTAAATAAGCTTGTATAGTTTTGCTGACACACAGGTTTTCAAAACAAGTTTTAAGACAGAAATTAAGTTTAGAAATGTTTAAAACACACCAAAAAAGTCCAAGAAAAAGCAAAACTCTGTAGGCTGTTTTAAGAGCAAATTCTGACATCTGTACTCCAATTTAGCGTTTTGAATCAGGCTGATAAAAACATGAAGCCATCTCTAACTGGTGATAATGAATGCAATCAAGCCATCTCAAGAGAATTATATTTCTGAATAAATGCCAATTATATGATTAGAACTTACTTATCACTGTCATCACCTTATTCTGAAGAAAACTAAGTTTACTTTTTTTTTTTTTTTTTGCAACTGCTAGACATACTGTATATACAATATGCCATTAGGAAATTAAAAATCACACAACTGCCTCAAGATAAGATGCTTAAATTACAACTATTCATTTTGCTTCAAAAATCCCTATTTGAGCAGTATTTTAAACATATTTTCATATACAATCTCATTAGACTATGATGTGCAACATAGCACTGTATGTTTTGTTAGAAAACTAGAAACCATTTCTAAAATACTTCAGTTTCTTGTAACTGAGCTTGTATAATTTTGAACTTGTGGTGTTGTCTCCAGCTCCTCAATGTATCCCTGCATAGAGGCTGAAGGATTTATTTTGTTTTGTTGGCAGAGACCACTGCTACTCCTGACTACAGGAAGATACCACAGGTGCAATCCATAATGCTCCTGAACGGGCAGGATTCAAAACTCCTTTATTTGTAAAAAAGAGAGAGGAAGCTTTTAAAAAGCTCTATAAATTAAACAGCATCAACAGCCTGAAGTAGTCTAGACAGTAATGACCCACAGGTCAACAAATTATAAGTATTTTAAGCAGGGGCATTTGTTAATTTGAATTTTAATTCACTTCTAAAAAAAAACCTGGTAATAGATACATATCCTTTCATGTCACATAAGTAGCTAA
Source organism: Hirundo rustica (assembly GCF_015227805.2). NCBI lineage: Eukaryota > Metazoa > Chordata > Aves > Passeriformes > Hirundinidae > Hirundo > Hirundo rustica. Next base: position 20,122,197 of record NC_053458.1, read on the forward strand.
GATATCTTACTTTTATTCGAACAGGGGATCCATACGCTCAGGTCTCAGCCATCCTCTGCCTGAAAAGGTCAGAAGCAGTATATCAGGATCTGGAGAGTCAGAATTGAGGAAAAGTTTGGATTCAAGACCAGAAACCTTGCATTAATTCATGTTTGACAAGCTCCTGCAGCAAAACCTACCTGTGCCAAATTGAACAAAATAAACTTGGTGCTGCAGAGAGTTCTTACCTGTGGGAGTCATTGTAGGAAAACACAATTTCAAGTAATGTGATATTGCTCATGCAATTTGAGACACAAATATCTAAACTGCTTCTCCAAATAACATACAATGGGGACTTGAAGGTTTGTAGGCTTTTTGCTGAAATCTTGTGTTGTGATTATTATCACACCCAAGCTGGCAGATTAGCAACAACAGAGCACAAACAACAACATCATGCCATGTGAGCAGTGAGTGAATGACAATATTGTAGCATTTCCCCTTAAAATAGATCTCTATAGCCCATTCTCTGCTGTACAAACAAAAGCAGGATGAAATTAGGCAAACAAGTAACTCTACCATTTGTCATGTGTGGTAGGAGTAAGGGTGTGTTTCAACTTTCAGGTGTCCTGGAGAATGCTTAAACAAATGTGTAAAATGACTGCTTATTCTTAAAATACTTACCCCTAAAGTGATTCTAAGATTAAATCAGCCTATTTCAAATTTAGACAAAAAAAACCTCATGCACTTTTTGAAGTGAATTAAGAGCAACACATTTTGCTCTTGTTTCCTTAACCCTTTCAAAAATACCATCCTCACTCTTGCTTTATTTTTTGTTGTAGCTCTTAGCGGACCAGCAGACATTCAGTTCTTAGAACACCCGGCTATAAAAACACTCAAGATGTTCACCTTTACTGAGATTTTGTCTTGCCAGCTGCAAGAGTGCTCCGCGTTCCTGTGACTACACTCAGTGGGACTAATTCCACATGGAACTGGAAGAAATGCAGATTCAACAGGAGGAAATGCACTCAAATATAGTGAGACATCCTGTTTCATATCACTGCAATAAAGATAAATAATCAGCACAGTCATTTCTTTTGGGACAAAGAATGCCTAACTCACTGTAATTAGGATGAAATTCACACTTTTGAGGAGGTGACACGGCAGGAACGTGTAAACAGGACAGAGGAAACACCCACCAATTCATGTGCCTGGCACCGAGAAGGAACTTGGCCGGGGAATTCCAGACACACAGTAATGTGTAGTGACCTCTACAAGGCCATATGGACCCTGGTAGACTGAGTTCTACTTCCAAGATGACTTAACATTTATTAAAAACCTCTGTCTTCTTATTTATGATATCGTTTATTATAAGTTCTTAGTGGATATGATGTGTCAGAGAGCAGGATATAATCAGGAAAAATAACTTCATTTTCAGATACTACAGGAGACATTCTAGCATTCACAGATAATAACTGTCTGACACACCAAAACACGAGGGAATAGATTGATTCTCCTGCTTGCCTTGGCCATTTCACCTGGTCAGGATTATCCCGTGTAACACCTTGTCACAGGACAGGGCTGGCACTCATTGGTTACTCAGTCACAAGTAATCCCCATATACTTAGGAAAAACATGGAAGTGAAGTGTAAAACAGAATTGTAATTATTAGTGTTTAAATTCTTGAAGAGATAAGTAAAAAGCCTTTTACAAAAACATACTCAAGCATGTTGAAGCGTTCATACAACAAGAAGATTTTTTTTTCCCTCAATGAACTGACCATACCTGTAATAAAAAGACTCACCTGGGAGCTGCAAAAATAGTCAAGTTCCAAGTGTGAAAATAGTGACACATGAAACAATGAGAAAGTCTCCAAAGTTGAATGAATTTTCAAAGAAAAAAAAGGAACGTCATTAAGATAGAATTAAAATCAGTGGAAAAAGAATGGCTTGAATAAAACAGATTTAATCATGAGGTTGATTGAGATGTCTGTGAGAGTTGATAATGGTTGGCAATAAGATTTATAAGTAAATTAGGTATAATAAAAAGGTGTTAATGTTTAATGAGATGAGCTCCCATTAGAGACAAAGAAGAAATCTAGATTTTTAAAGTTTTACATTTCATTTATGATGGTATCAGAATTTGGTCTGAACCTGTGACACCTTTACAAGGCTTTTTTTGTGATTTCAAGGAGGTTTTCTGGCTGTGTAGGTTTGTAAAGCAGTCATTTCTTATGGGTTTCTGCTTATCACTGAAGGCTTCATAAATATAATTTTAATTCCTAAAGATCATGTAGATATTTATTTCCATATACTTGGGCCAGAAATAATTTCTCAGCTGTACAGCGCTGCTGTTCTATTGCTGATCCAGAACCACAAAGGAAAGTTAGTGATTTTTAAAGAAAAGGGGGAGGAAAAATGAAGCCAGTGCCTACAGCTCCATGCCTGAAAGACACCTACTTCAGGAGGGGATTCATTGTTGGGAGATGCAGATCTCCACAGGCACCTTCCTTTTACCTTGTAAGTGCTCTGAGGTTGTGAGAGGACTGGAAATTATTAATTAATCATAATCTTGATGGCACTGATTCTGTAGGACAGGAGAGAATCCTGTCACAGACACTGTTTTGCAGGACACTGAAAAAATGCTGCACCATCTCTCACACATCTAGAAGCTGCCATTTTAAATATTAAAACTTAGCAGCACGGCCAGGGGCACAGCCAGTGCTCAGACCTGCCAAAAGAGTTTGTGAATCTCTGCTCTGAGTCCCACTCTGCTGCAGACATGAAGAAGTTGCTGCTGCTAAAGAAGTTAATATTGAGCTGAGCTCCAGTACTCAACACTAAGTTCCTCCTGATCCCAACCTACCTTTTTAAAAGATAATATTTCAGTTCTTAATGTAGACAGAAGCAGAAGTTATCAGATAGATCAGTACTCACAGCAGTGCTGAACATTTCATGCTTTTAGAATCCATTTGTTGTTCCTCTCCTCACTTGGGACAGAGAAGAGCTTGAAAGATCATTCTTCCCATATTGCTGTAGCAAAAAATACTGCAGGATGGGGGGAAAACCAACAGCCCAAACCCATTAAATTAACATTCCGAAGAGAGATGAAAATGAGATTTACAGTGTAAGCAATTAACGTACATATTAAATCCGATAAAAAAAATAAGACTTATTAATTAACTTGAACCTATTCCTATGGCATCTCTAGTAGTTATGGATATGGCTATGATTTATTGATATTCTCCTTAGTACACGATGGCTTTATATGAAGTCATAGTGTGATAATGTGGCTATCAATAGATCTCAGCACCTTGCATCATGACTTTCTTCTGCCACAGGATAAAATATCTTGTCAGACAGCACCAAAATCCTGAGAAATTTTACAGATCCGTGTTGTGAAAACACTTGATTACTCTTGGTCCGAAACAATCTTCACCATTTAAGCTAGATCAAAACCCCAGTTTTGCTGGTTCTCTTCTACTGTCTTCTACTCTTACCACATGCATCTGCTATTTTCTCACACGACCATTCAATGCAGTTTCATTACCTGTGACAGTGCAAATATCAGTTTCTGTATTCTGGTGCCAAACCAAGGATTTTCCTCCAAAAAAGCATTATTAACACTAGCCTAAAATGTTATCATAGTTGTTTTATAGGACTACCCAGTGTTATTATTATGGATCTTGCATCCAGGGCTACTAAAGCAATACATCAGAGGAAGCTCTGTGCAAATGTGTGTGTAGGCTGGAGATCCTGTGCAGATACCCACACAGGCACATTTCACATACAGGCCCTGGCGTTTCCCGACCATGAGGCCAGCTGCGTACAATGGAAGCACTGGTCATATCACAGAAATACAGAGATATAAATGGGTGTATTCGAACTCCTCAGCTTTGCAATATGCCTCTGTTACTTAAGCTCATTGTTAGCCACAGGTGTATCACATTACCTAGTAGCCTAGGGAGGAAATAAAGAATTATAATCCTCCACAAACTGCACAGGATGAAGAGTTAATATATTTCAAGTTATATTTTTTCATATTTATCAATAAGTCACACATCAATGCTGAACAGGAAAATTATATTCTCAAAAACATCCAAAGTACAATAAACACAGTTTGGAGAGGCAAAAGCTAGGCTAGAAAAGAAGTAATGAGAATTTCATTTTCTGAATACAATTTGAAAGGGTAACTTTGGGGTTTTTGAACTAAACCATCTGACAGTCATTCTCCATGAAGTGCTATGAAGAGAACAAACACTGCACAGCAAAGGTGACCTTTATTACAGCCCCTCAAAGCTTCATCCCACAAGAGGACCTGATCACAGAGCAAAATCTTAGTAATGCAAAGTGTGGCTGCTCTGTTTTCCCTTGTTCTTCTATAGTAAATACTATTGACTTCCATATATTCATCTTATTGATTTTTTTAATGATATGCACAGAAAAAGTGATTCCCAAACATTCACTCTGTCACTGTGACTAATCATTTTCTCTCTTGTCTAGATTTTACACCTTGACTTGCACCAATGATATTTTCCGTTAAAGTGTCCTGCAGATGTCAAGAGATAAGCATTAACAGCCAGATAAACCTTATAAAGAGCAGGATGCTTTTTAAATACTAAATAAAACCAACAATCAATAAAGAAACTAAAGGCAAAGTATAAATTTGCCTATTCTAAATAATTCCCTTCGGCCATATAAAATGCAGTGCTGACTTATTAGTTTCTTTCTGTCTTAAGTTCTTGGTTGAAAACTCTTTATGTCTTCCTTCTTATTGCTTCCTTCTAATGGGTTGTTTTAATGATCATAAAAATGTAGCTATAACACTAAATTCACTAAGAAATATTGCAGACTTTCACAATATAAATAAGTTGGCTTTTTTGGACATTATTTACTAAAAAGTTACCTGAAATGAAATTTGAAGCATAGTATAGAAAGCTGTCTAAAAGGCAGCTTGTTTCCAGGTTATTGGGATGTTCTCAGTTTTATCTAGGATATTTAAAGCAATGGCCAAAGGGATTTCTGAGCTCTTTATGGTTATCTCACAATGTAGTCAGAAGATGGGAGACGAGACAACAAGTATCTGTGTTAAGAAAACAAAAACGAAAGAAGAAGAGAAAGTAAAAATTACAGGCCAGAGAGTTGCCTTCAGTTCCTCCAAATTTCGGGAACAACTTATTCAGTACAGGAAACACTGAAGACTGTATAGATATGTCGACACCAAATTTTCTTTTTCAACAGGCTAGAGGATCTTCTGTGTTTAAGATATGGGAAATAAACCCTCTTTCATCCTCACTTTAAGAAAACTAAGACTGCATCTCACTTGACATTCTCATCAGCACTCAAGCATGGCCAAGTCAAAAGGAAAAAAAAAAAAAAAAAAAAAAAAAAAAAAAAAAAAAAAAAAAAATCAGGTGCAACACCTGGCTGAAAAACCATAGCCCAAACCTAGTTTTTCATCGTTTGTTACCAAAAATAAAACAGATGTCCTTGGCAGAAACCTTCCCGGGTTTGGATCCATTCAGAATTTTCATTAAGACTACTAATGACTTAGCTAATGAGAGTGTATTTTCCAGAGAGGAGGATAGCATGAGGTTGAGGACTGCAAGTATATGATAGAATTCCAAACTATATTTTCAAGCTGAGGGTTTGAATAAATTGAAGTAAAAAATCAGGATAAGTAAAATTTGATACATGAGTAGGAACATCAGCTGCACAACAAACAAACAAACAAACAAACAACCCCAACACTGCATAGGAGTTCTTAAAGTGTCTATAAGGGGAAATAATCTTTGGTAAAGGTGAGCACCCACTTCCAGAATTTATCCTGCCTTCAACACATGACAGCTAGACATACTCTGAAACCTAGTATGTGTATAAGGAGTACTGCATATAATGAAAAAATAGAGGAAAAAGCCTTTTAATATTTTCATAAGTGGCAATTTGATAACTTCCGGATTAAATTATTCACAACTCTCTCATAAAAAAGAAAAAATTAAACCATTCTTCTGTTCATTGTCAACAGTCTCTCACTGCCAAATTAAAAACTTGTTCATATAGGAGTTACTTTGATCTCCAGAAGCACCCAAACTGCAATGAGAAATATTCATCAGACTTCAAAGATAAAATTACAAATGTATATAAAATACAGGAAAAAAAAAAGTATCTTAACACAGAGATGCATTGCTAACTACCACTTATTGAGGGAACATGTGTATATTTTCCAGCAGAATGGTGACAGCACTCAGAGAACAGCAATCACATTCATTCCAGAAATAACCACTAAAGAAAAAAAAGCAAAGAGAAAAGAGGCATTACAAGAATCACAATATTGCATTTACTGTGCAGAACCTTCACCAGCTGTGGCAAGGATATTACCCCTGTGACCCTGCTGGGTAAGTGGTATGTTAGGCTTTGCATGCACCACTTATGAGAAACACCTTCATCAGAGATATTTAGAAACTAACTCTTTAATGCAAATGATCACAAGAAAGTAATCAACTTCATTCTCTAAAGCCTTTAAATTTTAGCTTTTTTGCAGAGCTGCTTAAAATACAGCATGTAACGGGACTGGCCCATGTGGAGCTCTTGAGAGTATTGTGACTTTAGTACTCCTATAGTTCTTATTTTTGTTATCTCCATCAATTTATCATTAATGAAGCACGGTCCCTGAAAAATTTAACTCCAGGACTAGAAGGCGGTGAAATGTAGCCATGGAATTCGGTTCATGCCAACATTGTCAAAAAGTTTTCTCCAGCACCCAAATAGAAGAGTAAATCAAGCACGGGACCTCCTTTCCACAATCACATGTGATCCATTCCATGAAGATTTCAGTCAGGGCATTTTTCATCACCACCACTTTGCAGGATAAGTGCTCCTGTTCCCTGAACAAGGGTACAAAAAGCAGTTAGTGTGCTGCATATGAAACACAGTGTGAAAAACAAGGGCCACCAGAGAAAAATGTGTTGAAAGCAAAAAAGTTATCTATTGTTTTTTCATGTTATTGAAGTTGTAAAATATTTAACATTATTCACCTGATTTCAGGCAATACAACTGATCTGCAGTGAATGGGAGAAGCAAAAGTTTTCAGTAGAGTTCTGTCCTTAACTCTTCAAAACCTACTATATTTCACTCTATGAGAAACTGATGAATAGTCCATGAATTATGAATTATTCTGTGATATATCTTATTTCATACTTTTTATTCCTACAGCTTTTAGTCTCTTCTAATTGACCTAAGTGTCAAACCCTACATATGGACCTTGTGGGTTTATCTTGCAAGTCTAAAGAAATATTTTCAGAACAGCTACTCAATATATGAGAAAAAGGATGAGAGGGAAAAAGCACACGTGAGAAAAGATAAAACACAAAATCATTGTATAGACTCAATTAATGCATGGGAGAAAACAAAACCAAACCTGGAAAAAATGAAAAGTAACTCAGGCAAGGGACATGCAAGAGATTAAGAACAAAAAGCTAAATCTCAGCTTTACTGAAGTAATAAAGAGTTTTGTCACACACCTTATGGTTTCTAAGGTTATTTGAAAGCCCAGTTAAACAAAAAAGCTCACTTTTGCTCCTCTCTCAATTTAAATCCCTTTCCTGGGAGCTACTGCTTTTGAGGAAGATCTGGTCCCTAACTGGGTTCTCACATGGAGATTTAACTGCAAATCACTTCTTAATGTGGTTCCATTGCAAGTACAGCTACTTACTGTGAATATTCTATCACACTTTAATGAGTCAAATGAGTCACATGTTTATGTTTGTGCTCTAAGATCTAATTGAACTTAATAGCATAAGTAATATTAATAACAATAATTATAATTATAATTGTAATTATAATTATACAAATGCCATGATTGATATTTAAGTCTGGTATAATTGTTAATCATTTAATCCAGTTTTGCTGTGCACAGTCTCAGGACCACATTGAGTGTAGCTGTCTAAACCAATGCATCTCTGACTTCTTTCTAAAGACAGAAACTTAACAGCAACTGAAATCTCTCATGGAAGGTGTTTTGGTTCAGGAGAAACTGTCATACACTGGGAAAAAATCCCACTCAGCTTTGATGGTAGGGTTGTCATATAAAGGTTCAAGAACATCATTCTTGTTAATTGTCACAGTTTTTAGATTTATCCACAATCCACAAATAATTAATACTTCTTCAATTTTCCTGGTGTTATTACCTTATGAAGTACACCACAGTTAGGTTTATAAATGAGAATTTGTCACCAAAAATTGAGAAACTAAGGACAAAATGTAATCTATTCCTGAGCCACGTGGGACTGAGCAGGGACATTTTACCCCTGCTTAAAAAGCTTAAAGAAACAATTTTTACAGGTCCTGTAAGGTTTTTTCTTTCCATTAACTCAATGTAGATTTTCCTGTGACTTTAATTGGTTTGTTAACATGTGTTCACTCATTAAGTGGTTCACCAAGGTTAACTAAAGACTAATGTCTTATTTAAAAATATTCTGTCATTACCCTGCACCCACACATTTCAGCTCAAGAGCAACAGAAGGTGTTTGGCTTCCTGCAGTGTTATTTAAAGACTTATAGAAATAGACATAATTTTAAACCTACGTCTTTATTCATTATTTTAATGTGGGCCTACGGCCCTTTTTTAGAATATATTGCAATTAAATAACTCACCCCCGTAAAATAAAGATTATTACCAGACTCATCTAGATGTAAAAAATCTGACCTTTTCTTGTTTTCATTTTGAAAACAATAACATGAAAAATTTTTGGTCTTAGTTTAAAAACAAAATCAAGTCCACATATCTGCCTATCTAAAACTCTTTACCTCACAAGAAAAATGGCAGTCAAAGAATCATAGGGGAATAGGGTCCTCCATTAAGCCTATTTTATTAACTCACTCTTCCATTATTTTTGACTTTTTAATATTACTTTTTCCTTTCCTTTTTTTTTTTTTTTTTTTGTTTTGTTTTGTTTTTTGTTTTAATTTTACAATGTTGAATTAGAACACCCAGTCTAATTCTTTACTTGGAACCATAGAAAAAAATACAAAATTTTCTAATGGTCTTTTCTCCTTTAATTACTACATAGGTAATTACACTTCTAGATTTAGATCTCTTCATGACATAATTTTTCATTCCAGTCTCAGAAACAATGAGTAATAGAAATTCATAAGGATTAGAATATACAGACTCTTACTCATAATGAACCAATTTCCAATTTATGGTTTACTTTGACATAGGCAAACCAAGGGGCAAGAGACATTTACACGAAAACAATTAACTATGCTACATCATTAAAAATTATTTTCTCTGTTAAAAATGATCTGCATCAGGGAATAAGTACACAAAATCTTTTTTTGTAAGTATTCTGCTAAGGGAATTAAAAAAAAAGGTTGTGGAAGGCAGAACACTAAGTTTCATAGCTGCACAAAATATCTTTTGGTAGACACTACAAACAGCAAGTAAAACCACCCAAAAGCACAAGGGTGAGACATGCACTGAAAGTAGAAACATGAAAAAACTGTTCATTCATATAATTTAGGAACTGCACTGTATTGACAAGCTTTTTTTAAAATATGCCAAGAGCTCCACTTTTCTCGCTCCTGCACAGTGTATCAACAGCATCCTCTCTCCCAGGATCAGAATGGGAACTGCCCAGGCTGTGGAGGGATGCGCACGAGGAGCTTGGTTCATTATGGACCCGGCACAATCTCCCTTCCAAAGACATTCTAATCCCAACACTGCCTCATAAATCCCTGCTGTAAACACCTGGATCTCTCATTCACAATCTCTTTCAATGTGCAATAAGGTACAATAAAACATCTTTTGTGCCCTGGAACGATGTCACACTGAAATACATTGAGCATCTAGGACACACTCTCTCCTGGGGAGGGGAGTACAGGATTTCTTTTCTGAAAAAAAGATGGATATTCCTTTTTGCTCCACAATTCATATCTCCTTAGTAAACAGTTTGGAAAACCGACTAGCTGAGCATAAAGGAAAGAGGTTTCATGTGTTTCTAAAGTTATAACTTAAACTGAAAAGAGCATTTTTCTAAATAAACAAAGGAAGCCATGTGAAAGTGGGGACATGACTGGTTTATGCATCAAAATGAATGATAATAGCATCACTGTGCAACAGTTTGTCACTGTTTCAGATGCTGTATTTTTACTTCATTGCTTTGGCATGCTCTTTTACCATGTGAGACAAAAGTAAGAATTGTTTCCCTGATGGTCAATACTGCACACAGGCTCCAAACAACTGCTACTGACATTTTATAACCACAGTGTGGAAAGATGTGATACTGACTTTATATGAAATGTGACTGGAAAATCCTTTACTAGAGACCTTGGCTGGAATTCATACCTGAATAGTAACAATTTATGCGCAATTTTCATTTTTATAGAATAATCAAATGTACTGCAGGACATCGGTTACTTGCAACTTATGAAATGGTCAGGCTTATGAAATCACACAAGGCTGAAGGGGGTAGCCAGTCACTGGTTTTGTTAAGTGAATAATACATTCCAAAAGTTCAATAATTGCAGTAATTTCTTGTTGATGGGGTTTTAGTTAGTCAGTTGGTCAGGTTTTTTTAGAAGGTTTATTGTTTTTTTTTAGAATTCCCAGTGTCCTGTTAATTCTTCAATCTGTTGAATAAAACATAAACAAGTAAGACTGAAAGCAGGCTGTGTCTGCTGATTCACTAGGTTTAGAAATCACAGGAAATTGTGTTTATCTCTTACCTATAAGCCATTATTCCTGATGTCTAAACTATTTGCTGGGAGTACAAGACTAACACGTGTATCTGTCAACAAAATGGGTCACCTCTACACTCCTCTGTATTTTCTTTAGTTGAAATCAATAAAGAAGAAATCAGAAGCATCAGACACTGGAGGGCAGGAATGACGAAGTGCTTAACATTTCTCCCTGATGTCTGTATCACAAGACACATGGCTACTTCCCAACTATTTTATCAGTTGTCACATTTTACCTGTTTGTGCATCTTCTGGCCCTCCTAATTCTTTTGCATGCTAAGACTTTTTTGCCTTTGTCACAAGGTTATGTACAATAATGCTGAAACATATTATTAATTTTTCGTGCTTTGCATAAAATTAATAAGCAAAACACACAGCTACAGATTACATCTCCCTCAGTACCACAGATACAGAAATCAAAGTGCAGGGAAAAAACAAACATAAGCAATGCAATGTTATTCCTATTGTAACTAATGTGTATTGTTTTCATTGACACATAAATGAGGGATGGGTTATAATTACTTCACTGTAGAATAATCATTATAAATAATTTATATTTTTCTAATAATTTAAAAGAGATTGCTTTATGACTTAGAATGAAAGTCAGCATTATATCCCTCCCATACAGTGAAATATAAATCAGTATTAGTGCAAAGTAGACATAACAGCACCAAATCACAAAAAATAGTAAAGGAGACAAATTTTCACCCTTTCCGAATGCAGCCTCTGAGTATGGCTTGGCTGCAAGTTCAACTGCAGATGTAAAACCTGAAAGTATTACTCATTGGCAGTGATGTCACTACAGGTGATTAACCTGCTAACTGATTATGACACCTAGTAAGGCACAGAGGTAGGTTTCAAATTAACCAGGTGACTAAAATAGAATATTTATGGGAGCTCTTCAGAAATCCAGCAGAAAACTGCTCATATTAAGATGCTTTATTGAAATGAGAACAATGGGATGTATGGAGAGAGAACGTTCTGGCTTACTATCAGTTTTGTCCTGGGTTTTTCCCACTGGGGAAAACCCACATGGAAGTAACAGGACAGTCCTGCCAGAGAGGCAAGTTCATATTACATCCAAATTCTATATAGCAAGTAAATATCAAAATACATATTTTGAATTAATACATATTCAGGATCAAAATCTCATCATTCCAAAATATGCACCTGGATTTCAAACTAGTTCAAATATCAGAGGGATTGAGATATATGCATTTTGATCTAGAGTAATCTCAGTAAATGCTGCAAACACTCTCAGATGGCCTGGAGAGGTTGTGGGTGTCCCACCCCTGGCAGTGTTCAAGGCCAGCTTGGATGAGGCTCTGATCAGCCTGGCCTAGTGGGAGGTGTCCCTGTCCCTGGCACAGGGATTGCAACCAAACCACTGTAAGGTGCCAAACCATTCTATGATCCAAATACATGCACACACCTCATTTTTTCTCTAACTAATTACTGCACGGACAGCATCCATCAGAACCACTCAAAAATATTACTGCAATGTTTATTCATTTGAGACAGAAACAAAAAGCATGGTGTAAGCTGGTTTCTTTAGTAATGTCTGTCTGCACAGGGCTTTGGAGAGCATAAGAACACTGCTGGACTGAACTTTGAATAACGTATATGAAAACGCTGTCAAAATTTGTATTCAACTCTTTGAATCCTTGTTCCTAATACCTCAATATCTGTCTGAATTGAAAATATCCATGACAGAACCTTTTGTCTCTGAACCATTTCTCAATATTGGTAGCAATTTTCCTATGTAAAGGGAATCAATTCCTTTAGCACACCCATGTTGGTACCACTCGTCATAAGTTACCAGGAGATCCAAGTAGAAAACACAGAGAGCACCAAGGGAGAGTATTTAATAGCTTAAACATTTGTTTAGTCTAGTGGGATTTTTAACACTGAAATCCAAAATTCCCAACTGCTCAGATTTATTGAAAATCCTTACAAGGAAGGGTTCAGAACTAAGAATTTACATGACTTTAATAGCTCAGTTTAAGCCCTGGAAACCCCAGCACACTGAACCTTCCCCCCATGACTGGAAACATATCGCAGTGCACTTTTCATCTGACAAGAAAAGTGGCTAAAATATCTCAGAAAGATGCAGATGTCAAACATTAATCATAACCAACACACAATGCTATGGCCCAGTAACTGTTGGTACTTAATTTCAACAAAATCACAATACTCTCTCAACCTTTTCTATGCGGCTGTGTAAGCATGACAGCAACTTTAAATCTTGTTGACAGTGACTTCCCTACCTGTCAGCAGGCAGGCAGCTGCAGTTCAAACAGTGCTGCACACAAAAGCACTTCTGAATTCCCACCCTGAGCTCCAAGCTCAACAATGTACTTTGGGACATGGTTGAATGCTAAGTCAAAACTGTCCCTGCTTTACAAGCAATTAAACAATTAAAAAGTGTGTCTGTGAAGCAGGGAGCAAATGTTAATTAGAAGGGAAAATCAACTGGAACTTGAAAGAGGAAAGAAAACTTTTTCAGAGATAATTAAATCAAACTTGCAAAACCACAAATATAAGGAAATTCTATCTTCAACAGTATGCCCAGATTATCATAATAGTTAGGGTCATGAGAGGCAGGTAAGTAATTTTATGTAGATTACACCTACCTGCCTACAGATACAAAAGTTGCTATCTAAAATTAATAAGTGAACTGGAATTAAACCATAGTTTCCACTGCCTTCACTAACAGATTAACTTGAGAAGTCTGAGTTAAAGAGTAGAAATAAATTCATTAGCCATGCTACAAAATCCTGTTGCTTGATTATTTTCTTTAATAATCTATCTTAGATTGTTTCTCTGAGTATGTGTATTTTTTATTTAGTAACATTCTGTTGATTCAAGTAACTCCAAACATCAACACACACAATAATGGGTTTAAATATAGAATGACGAAGGACTTCTGGATTGTCTGCAGGCAGAATATGATTATCTGATGAAAGATTTTAGGAGAAGTGTCAGATAAAGAGGATATGTCTCAAGTTGATCTAAATAATATATTTAAGCCTACATTCTCTGTATATTTTTGTGCTTGGGTTTTTAGTATCTATCCATGTGAGTAACTTGAAAGATCAAACTGAAGCTGTAGTAGGGCTGTTTGTCTTCAATATCTCAACTCTGCTGTATTTTAAGACATCTATCCCTTAAGCAATTTTAGTCACCAAAAATATCATTGCCTGAAGAATTCTGGCTTAGAGACTTTTTGCTGGAAATAACTAGTATATTTCTAATTATTTTCCAATCCTCTGGAGAGAATCCCTGTATTGTAACTGCAGCCTGACATTACAGTGTGCAGTTTCTTGAACTAAATAAAGAAAACATTAGCAATTTGCTCAGTAGAACCTGATTGCTTTCCCTTCCTCATTTACAGTTTGTTAAATGAGAAGCTGCATAAAACAAATAAATGAACCAGGTGCATGTCAGGTTCTGGTTTGGAAGACGGCCAGCTGATCAACTCCACCAAGGTTTTATTATCTAATCGGAAACATTTTGGTGCTCAGATTTGTCCCTCAAGAATAACCTCTGCCAGGTGGAAACAGCTCAATGAACAAAATGCTGTAACTATCAAAGATTCAGGTAAATGCTCTGTAGCAATCATTGTGCCCAACAGGCTCTTATCCCTCCTTATATGCATACAGACACACACATATGCAGGCTAGTCTGAAAATATATTCCAAATTTTATGTCAAAACCCCACAGAAATAACAGCAGGCCATCAAAAAGAGAGACCATGTTTTTCCACCGACTTTGTGATAAACATTAAAACAATGATTGAACAGAAAATCTCATATTTGGTAATTTGGAGGGCATATTTTCCATCTGGAGGACTTCCTTTGGACCCCAGTAAACAGCTGGAGGGGATGGATAGACTATTTGGTAATATTCTATCCATAATTTGGCCTTTCTTCTGCTTTCATCAAACTTTTAAATGGTTTGCAGTGGAAAAGCAGGATTGTAGCATCTTGTATTGGTGCCCAGTGCATATAATTTGGAGGAATGTCAGACGAAGTGATCTGCCACGCCATGAATGTTAACAGCTGTAACTGATGCTTTAATGCTGCCCCAAGTCCGTGTTAAGTACGTGTTGCAGCACTGTTGAAGCTGCACTTGTACTGAATTTCAGCCCCTGGGTGCTGTTTTTAGCCCTCCTCCCAGCTTAGATGGGAAGATGTAAATCCTGCAGCTAACACAGATGCTCAGGAATTTGCTGTCCTAATAGGAGCTGCAGATTTATAGAGGACCACATTTTTAAAGCACCAGAATTGCTACTTTCAGGAGTATTTAAATCTGTTCAGACACTAAGATATTTCTTCCATTCTACATTATAAAGCATTTTAACCTGCTTATTGCTCCTCTTCTCAGCTCAAGGATAGTGCTCATAGCATGGGAACACATAATAGTGTGCTTTCCCTTGGGAAAATGTTCTATGAGTAATGCTTAAACTTATTTACTTTGCATACATTTTAATATATATATATATATATATATATATATATAACACTAAGGGAAAAATTTACAAAAGGATGTTTATGGTAGAAGTCTAAATTGAATTGTTCTTCAGCAAAGTACATATACTTTCACAAACTGTATGTCAAATTTGATAGTGGAACCCATGCATTTTTATTATTTCAAAACAGTTTATAAAAAAGAATCTATTACCTTTCAGAGAAAAAAAATGCTTAGTCCTGATTGGTTTTTTATTATATGGGTAATGTGTGTGGAAAATAATAGAAAAAAATAGTTGGAAGAGACTTCCAGCAGTCCTCTACTCTCAGACTCCTACCACAACAAAGGATTAAAAATACCTAACCTATATTTGGCAAATGGTCGTACATCCTGTTCATAAAATCCCTTGGTGATGGAGATTTCATTGTATTCTATGAAACTTATGTGAGAGAATATCTCCCACTGTCCTTACTTTGGGAAGGTTTTATTAAGGCTATATATAAATCTCACTTTCTGCAACAAAGCTGAACTTCCTGGGGGGTTGGGGGAGCTTCTTGCATTTTTCTTCAAATCATTTGAAGACCTCCCATGCCTCAAGTGCTGTCTTCTCCATTCTTAATACCAACAATAACCTACTTTTTTTTTCAGAAGTTACATTTGCTACGCTTTGGATCCTTCCTTCTCTGCGTCACTCGATCCTCCCCAATTTGTCCTTACATTTCTTGAAGTTTATGTCAAAAAATAGCAAAAAGACTCCAACAGAGGCTTTATTCACACCGAGCAGAGCAGAAGGATTATTTCCTATTTCTGAATACACACAGTTTCACATCCCAGAATGAGGGCTGCCTGCCTATTTCCACAATAAAAAACCAACACTGATTCATGTTCAGTTTATGATTTGCAAAGGGGCACTTGTAAATCACTGGGCTTGTGACCAATATACTGCTACCTAATGTGCCAGTCTCTAACTTTTATACATAAATTTTCTCCCTTAAGAGTAGTTCTTTGAACTCCCCTTGATCAACTGTAGTTCTTCACATTAGACCATTTTTTTCAGTTCTTGAAAATGTCTGCAATTGCAATTCTGTCCTACAAAGTGCATGGATCCCCTCCCAGCTTGGTGCCTCTGGAAATTTAGCAAATGATCCTCTATGCCTTGAAATCCATCCATAAGAAGCACTTGGAATATCTGAAATCCATCCATAAGAAGCACTTGGAATATCTGTGGGATAACAATCCCCTTTCTCTCTCTATCTGATGACAGAACAGAAAACACCCACAGTGACAGAACATTTCCTGATCTAACAGAACCAAGGTTTTCTTGTTTTGCAGAATTCCAGTTTCTTGTTTCTGTACTGATGACCTCACTGTCCACTATGCCACAGCTCTACCCACAGTCTGCATAAAGACAAGAGTCACAGTCAGAAATGCCAGCGACTGTGTTGTACCCAAGACACCCCTCAGCTGGGAAGATTTGTTCATGACATTTACTGTGGGGTGGGGGAAGAAACCCTCTCATTTTCTCGCTTTCTAAAGCACTAAATTAATAAGAGAAAACATTACAAAGACAATGACCTGGGGTGTCCATCTGAAAACAGTCCTAGAAAATCAGTCCCGGTAGCCTGGACTGCTGAAACAGCATGAGGCCTTGAGCAGCTGCCTTTTCTCCATCACATCATTTGCTGGCTGGCAGCCTTTTTAAAAAATGCAAGAAATGCAATCAACACCCAAAATTTTAAAGCTTCTGCCTAAAATACTGCTTTCACAAGGAGACAGTGCTGTAACACCTCTACACAAATGGTATCTGCCCTGCATCAGTTCACTCCCCTACACTGTTTGAAAGGAACTTGCTCACCTAAACTTTCTGCACTTGAAATCAAGCAAGATGCTTTCACTTTAAACTGAAACCTAATTTTAAAAAAGGCTGGCACAAATTATACCTTCAGCTACAAGGTAGGGGTTCTAATGCATGGATGTAGCTTTGTTCCAAAGTTTCTTCAATTTCCTTTCAAAAAGAAGGGAGAGACTCATGCAACACATGTGTGACTCAAAGTGAGCTACACTTGGTGTACACTTAGTGGAAGAACGTGATGTACAATCGAGCTCAACAGGGAAGTTAGGAAAGATCCATAACAAAGGATAACTTAATTGTGGGACCCAGATTTCACTGTTACAACCTGGATATTCATTCAGGGTTGTAGTCACACTCCTTATTTCATTGCTCTAAGCAAAAGGAAAGAAAACATAGGGAAAGAAAATCTCCACCTTAGATTTATTATGAAAAGACTTAAAATTTTCACTTTCTGGATCAGAATAGACCATTTCTAAGAGACTTTCTGAAGCTAAACTTTTCAAATTGTAGGAAAGAGAAATCCCACTGACAACTAATTTCCTTTGGCTTAACAGAAACAAATTCATAGTTTTGGAACAGAAGAACACTGTGAACATGTGGTGTGGATTCAAATAGCGACTCACGTGTTTCTGGTGTAACCCCTGACAAGCCAGGCTAAGCAATAGGAATTTAGAATTCACTATTTGTCTAAAATGTACAGGATCGAGGATTCACCTCCAACCAAAGTCATTACAGTTTGGCTGAAGGGCTCACAAACTTTTGCACACACAAAATTTTAAAAGATCAAAGGGATGAAAGGCAAAAATTATTTTTAAAAAAGTGTTAATCTAATTATCTATACAAAACTACAGCAATGATAAAAATGGCTTTTTCAAAAATATTTTCCCTAAGTATTCTGGCTAACAGTTTCCTCAACATGAATCTGATTCAGGAGATGAATATGTTGCTTGCAACCTTTGTAATGATCTACTGGCTGCTACCCTTTGTCTTTCAGAGCTACTCCAAGCTCAGTTTTTTATACAACTGCTTCTTCCTCTGGGATAGAATCTCAAACTGGTATACAATCAAACAAAATTTATGCCCTTCTTCATCCTCCTCTTCTTCACAGACCATCACCAGGTTTTAGGACGCTACCCGAGAGAACCTTTCTGTACGGCCTGGATGAGTAACGAAATCAAGCCAGTCATGATTCCCATGGTAAGTCAGAGCATAAACAAGCTTCAGAGTCTGGAGAAGTTTGCCTGGTTTTGAGATGCCAGATGGAATTCTGAACTGCCTCCTGCCATCCCTCCCATTCACCTTCCCTTCCACCCCAAGAAAACACAATTAACTGTGATCTGCAATTGCCCCACCACAACACCTTTGCCATTTGAAACACTAAACTGGGTTCTGCGCTGTCTCTGAAAGGATGAATCTGTCTGCTGATTCAAACCCCCAGTTTTCTGTATGAAGAATAGCAAAAGTCACTGACATTGCTGTTTCTCCTCTCTTTTCTATTTGTGGCACTGAAAATATGACATTACGTATTTTGCATAATCAAACACTTTATGCTGGAGTGGCTGCATTGTAACAAAACCAACAAAAAAGGGATCTGGGCTTGTGAAGTTAGTGGTTTGTTAAGTAACCTGGTTAGCTGTGGTTCATTTTAAAACACATTAAAGCACCTAGAAAGGGTTGCTTTTCAAAATACAGTTTATTCCCTGAGTGCATTCATAATGCATGCCTTCATTCGGGATTTTATCCCCGGAGTGGGTTATGCCAAGAAGGGTAGAGAGGCAACTCAGAGACATGCATTCATTAGGCAGCAAAAATTGCAGTGAAGGGAAACATCTTTATACAGATTACAAGAAAATCTATTGCTCTGGAACCAAACAAATTTCTGAAGATAAGGATGACTATTATGATGCTCAGGGGAGAAGAGCTTGACAATAAACCTAACAGGCAAACAGGACAAACACGCTGGTCATCTCACACAAATTCAGAAGAAAAGATGTTTTCTATGTTTTATAATCACAATGAAGCAGACCAGGACTGGGATGATACTCTAAAAGAGGACTGCCTACTGTTTCTGTTGCAAAGCACATGCATTAAACCATGAATCCACAGAGAGCAATACAAGTGTGTTTCTGATGGGTTTGTATTTACAAAGACACTTTTATCCATGAAACATTTACACTTGAAAACTGTGAGCACCATAAATGTAGGAACTTGGCCAACTTGCAGGACTGGTTTAATCCATGTGCAAAAACTGGCAAACCTTGCTACTGCTCCTGAGTAGGACCAAAAGCAAGACAAATTGAAAGAAACCAGGTGGCTGACTGAGAGGAAGGAAAGGAAATAATCTACTTTTTGTATTAGAGGCGCACATCTCTATCCTAAAAATGAAAATCTGATACACATTTGAACATCAAACTCAGATCTCCTGAGTCACTTCTGTCCCAGTTTTTTGCAGATACTACATCACACAAGGCATTTAAGAAGCTTCTGTAAACTTTTGCAAAAGCTACATGCTCTGCAACATTTGTTTAGATAGTTAAGTTATAACTTTTAAGTTACATAACTCCTGCCCTGTGTAATCTTGGGAATGAGAGATGCTAATTGCAGGGAAAGAAATAAGCAATGTAGCTATTTTTAAAATTACTGTCCAGGGGCTTGGCTGTGGCACTGAAAATTGCTTGTTGATAAAAGAACGGGATAAATATACTTACAAACACATCATCATGATTCCTGCATGTATTGAAAACCTAGCTTCTGAAGCAAAACCCCCTCTTAATTATTAAGACTTAAACAAACCAGACCCCTCCTCAAAAAACTCAGAGTAAGAATGTTAAAAGCTAAGAGAAACAAATTAAAAATTCATGATTAGCTGCATATAAGAATGTGCAACCCTTAGCCTATTCAAGCAACACCATCTTCTAGTACAGAAATATTAGGCAAGAATATCTCTTTTGCAAATCTGAGTCTTTCTAAAATGAACTTGCTACAAACAACATACACCACAGTAGAGCTGGGACATACATAAACACACTGCTTCTAAATTCCATGTAGCTCTCAAAAGGAGAAAATAATCTACTGTAAAGAGAACAGCCATATTCCATCTATCCATACTGATCCTGCTTTTCTTTTATGCAAACTCCACTGCGCTTTATAAAGAGCCATAATACCTCTGGAGATGTTCCACTTGTACCAATTTTGTTAACAAAAGGAGGCAGGACAGAAAAGTGGAAAGCAGGGACCAAACTCATTCCTCTACAAGAACAGAACCCCTTTGTCACCGAGACACACAAAGCAGTCACACACAGACAAGAGATTTTCACAGAGGTCCTTCCGATCCAGCTCCCAGCTGAGAGAACGGAGAGAAGAGAGCCCCTTTGTTTATTTCTTACTTTTTATACATTTGTGGGTCTAGCAGAAGATTGGCTTTTTGGGGTTTCCACCCCTCAGCCTCAGTGGCCAGACCAATTGTCGGCTACAATTGTTTTCAGGTTAGAAATATGCAAACAAAGGACAGAGAATGAAAAACAAAGGATTTGTTTATGTTACATCTGTGGGAAAGGTAGAAAACTGCTCTTAATATTGTACAATAACTAAAAAGATCTGACTCCATTTAAGAAAATCAAAAGGCTCAGAAAAACCAGGGTAACACCCCTTTCTCTCCTCGCCCTGGTCTTTTGGACGGAAATGTTCGGCTGCTGCCAAACCCCTGCACATATTGCAGGTACCTCTTTCCAGACTCGGTGCAGCACAGTTCTGCCAACACAAAGTATGCATAAAAACAAACAAAAAACAGGCTCCCTAAAACTATAAGAATAATATAAACCAGTGACTTTTCACAAACACCACCATCTAGGCTTCTTTTTGATTCTAACCATGAAGAGAAACTTCTGATATCAGAGTAGACTGAGAATTCTTGGTTTTTCCTAGACAATGTTCTTATGTCTAAATGTATTCACATGGCACCAGAAACCTGATTTATTTTTACAATTGTGTCCTATCATTCAAAACTACCTAAATTCACCAGCTGTGAGAACAAACACCTCAAATTTTGAAAGTTTTGATTAAAAACACTGTCCCTCCTGAAGGTAAAGAAGGTTCAGTTGATTCAATTACTACTTAGCTAATCCAAGGGGCAGGGGGAAGCAATGAACAAAAAACGACTTTATTTTCTCATTTCTAATAATATAATTTAAAAAGAGATGTTCAGAGGATGAGATCTACCAGTCATATAGCTATGATCTGAGCGGCTTGGCATTTAAACTCTGCCATCAAACTCCAGCAAAACAAAACCATTTTGGAATAAATTTGCTACATTTTATTAAACTTAACTCTATATACATATGTAGACATGTTTAACTAATAAAAAAAATTAAAAAATAATTCCACAATTCCATCCTAATTTCCAGTCACATACCAATAAAAGGGTAATTAAAGAAAAACTTCCATGAACAGCAAACAGCAGAAAATTAAAACACATATAAAGGCAAAAATGCTTTAAAAAATGAAAACCAAAGCATTGCAGCCTCCTGAGTAGGAAAAGATTTTCCGTTTTCTGCAAATATCTACTGAAAAATATGTATTGGGAAGTTGTAACCAATGAGAGCTTAAAATTACTTCAGAGAAGGGAAAAATAAAGCAAGCAACCATCAAAGAAAAAGGTCAAGTGAATTATTAAAAATCAAATTCCACATCACTGCTATAAAACATGACTAGGTCTGTCTGATGAATTAAAATAATCTACAGTATACTACATAAAACTGCTTTTAAGGGACAATTAGTAGACAACTGAGCATTCAAAGGTTACTAAATATTTCTGTATATGAGGAGAAACAGACATATGAATGTTGTGACATAATGTTTAAACTTTCAGTATCAAAGGCAACACAATGCCAATCTGAGGATTCAATGCATAATATAGAAAGTAATTAAGGGAGTAATACAATAGAGATTTATAGTCTGTTGTACAACTGAGCAATAGTCATTCTTTTCTTGAAACTCTAAGAAATAAAAAGCGCTGTATTAATTGTGTTTTATTAGACCAAGAAGCCTCAGAAGGTTGCAAGACTGGATGCATGGTGAATGAATGGATGCATGACTGATGAATGATTCCACTAGAACGCAAGACATTTTTATTACAATTCTACCAAAAAACCCTAAACAAACAAACAAACAAAAACCCAAAAACAAACAAACAAAAAACCCCACAAAAAACCACACCCCATAAAACAAACCAAAACCAAGCCAAAAACCCAACCAACAAACATGCCCAAACCCAAAACAAAACCAAAAACATTCTGCAAACAAAAAACCAAAACAAACAAAATAAAAAATTACAAACTAAAACAGAAAACCCCAGTCCAACCACTACTAAAAACATTTAGGCTTCCTGCATTTTCAGATTTGGTACAGCAGGGCCTTTGCATCGCTAGGCACAAAGGTTTCACAAACTGGCAATGTGCTCCCCCTGAGTTTGTTAGCACCAGAGCACTGCAGTTCCAAAGGGGCTGGAGATGGTGCAAAGCAGAGAACCAAGGTGGAAGAGCCTCTGGGCATACCTGGGGCTGTGGTGCAGCTACAGCTCCCAGACACAGAACAGAGGATGCACCAGCAGGAAAAAGAGAGCAAAGTGCACCTCCAGGCTTTGCAGAGGGGTCCGTGGAGCCAAGCTCCCCTTCTTTCGGCCATTACCCAGCAACAGGCTTCGCTCTGCCCTTCTCCATTCCAACAAAGATCAGCCCACTAAAGGCTGCTCTTCCTTGCAGTGTCTCAGACCTGCTTCTGATCTGTCCCAGCAAAAGCCATGGAAGAAGATCAGGCTGCCCTGTGATTTCCATGGCAATAACCACGCTTCATAAATAGGTTTATTCACAATCAATATAAAGATGTGCAAAACCTTGCTGGAGGTTTTCCTCAGCTATACCAGGTTTGAACTTTAAAAACATCAATTAAATCAGAAAAATGAGAAAAGCTTCTTATGACCTGCTTCTCTACTGGGTTTAACTTTGAAAATAATTTATGTCTGCTCCAAATGGGTTCAGAGTACTACCATCCTCATGGGGTAATGATTTATGAAGTGTTAGCACACAGGTGAATGTGTGTAGTGCAAGAACTTGCAGATTCAAACCCTTTGTTTCCCTTTGTTGCTATTTAATTATGAGTGAAGGGGAAGCAAAGAGTTTAAATAAACCCAGTCAAGTGTACACTGCCAAAGAAACGCTAGGGGATTCAACAACTTAGTATAACTTTCCATGTATTTAGACTTCACTGCTTTTTAAATTTGGGTACAGCCCAAATCATGCAACTTTGCCCACACTCATTTCAGTTTGTTCTTTTTTCCGTCAGATTATTCTCTATTAATTTTGCAATTCTACTTCCCTCCTCCCCCTGGAATGAGTTTCTTACTAACACATTTCTGAAGACAGGCTCAGAATCAAAGGGGTTTATTCTGCCTTAGCAAAAAATGCTGCCCTTTCTTGGTTTTCAACCTTCAGCGGAAACCTCATCTTAGAAGAGCATTCAGTAAGGAATCAAGAAGACAAACAGTTTGAAGACAACTTTTGTCTTGTCTAGCTCCTGTTGGTCTCTAAATTGATAAAACTGCTGCCTTATCCTGTTGAAATAATGGGACACGCACCACTGCTCTGCTAAGCTAATAGTCAAATTTTAGAGTCATTTGTTTTATAACTAACCAATAATAGATATTTCAAACTTTCAGTAATATTTTCATATATGTCAAAATAATCTATTGTGAAAACCAGGGAGAGAGAACAGATTTTAATAAAATAAAAAAAAAAAAAAAATTGAACATGACAAACAACATGGGTGGTGTCATTTCGTGCTTTATTGCTGCTAGCTAAAGGGTTTGCATTTTAGATGATCTGTTTTTAAAATGTTAGGGTAAAAAAAAATAAACCTAAATAACATTTTCTTTAAAAAGAATAAATTAATTGTTACCATCAGTATAGGAAAATCATATCAATGAATCAATCCAAATTCTCTATTCCATTGCATTATCTAGGATATAAAACTGTTTTCATGTTAGCCTATAATTTTATATTCCAACAAATGTTATTTGGGAACTAAGATTGAAAGATGAAGCATGGAAGAAAATGACATTTTGTGTACCATCTAATTACCAATTATCTGCCAGTGGAACTAATCAAATTGTATAAATTTAGACTGCAGATTCATCAACCAATTACCTTAGAGAGCATGTTATACCCCTCATCAGAGATTCAACCAACAGCCCAAGTATCAAACAACTTACTAAGGATATTATAGTGATCCATTTTATTCAGAGAAACACATCCCCAAGCACAGTAATTAAAAGCTGCTGCAAGTTATAATATTGCTAAAATACTACCACTAATGTAAATGTATTTTAAAAGTGTCTAATAATAATTTAAACTTGTAATTTAACTCACAAAGAAAAGGAGTGATTTACTATACTGGATTAAAGCAGATTGAATTTGATGTACTGTATTCTACAAAATCACACCTACCATAACCTCTGCTTTTCACACAGTCAATAAAATGATGAAATACAGGTCTGGCTTCTAAATAACCATTCATGCATTAATTGAGGTGCTTCATTTAGGTTTAGAAGGAATTGTTTGGAAATACAGCATGCCACCTCTTATCTGTGAATTACTTGTCTTTACATATGAAAATTATCAATTAAGTGTAATTCTATTTTCATACCCCCCAAATTTTACTTGAATTATCTGCAGACATTAATTTGAAAACACATCACCTGCTGGTGAATGTCTTTCAGGATCTATTTCAAAAGAAGAAAGAGAGTAGTATGTTTTCTTTCTTTTCATCAAAACACTCAATTACATAAATATACTCTACTTAAAAGCACTAGGACACCTATTTATGCTAACACAATCTGGGCTTTCTATTATTTTGCTTGAGCATGCTTCTGGGATTAATTTCTAATTATGCTTACAGAACTATCCCCAACTTTGCTAGGAATTACTATTTCAACACTAATGAAAATATTAATACTCTCTTGAGACTCAAACAACTGGAAATTTGGCTCAAAAAATTAACTTTTAACTCACACTTCTTTCTCTGCACAAGCAACGTGTATAATTCAAAAATTTCTTATTTGATCATTTAATGTGACACAGAGTATATTAAAAATATATTGGCTCACTTTCAAACTTTATTTGATTTATGTTTTAAAAGCTCTAGGTGTTTTCCAGTTGCTGCCATGCAGCTCTGCAGACTGCTCTGTACAGTGTGGTAGGAAAGAGAATCCCATGTGCTCAGGGTGCAGATCACAGCTTTCCCCAGGCAGGACCATTCCCTTGGATCTCATCTACAGGCCCAGAACTACTAACAGGGATAGAGGAAAGTTACTCAGACCAGTTATAGGGGCAAGAGAAAGGATGTGGAACAACTACTGAGCACACACAAAATGCATCACAAAGTAGTCCAAAGGTAAAGCTGCAGCCCTATGAAGAGCAAGGTGTGGAAAGCTTCATAAAACACAGAAATTATCAAACCTTTGGAGAGGAGCATAAACATCAGCATGATTGCTCCAGCAAAGGTGAGGAAGAAACTTCCATCAGCAACATGTAATTCCTTGCAGGATCCCTGCAAGCTGATGACAATGCACTGCAATCCCAAGATGGCCTCTGCACCTGGAAGGGCAGCAGCAGGTTGAGCATAACACCAAAAAGCAGAAAGGTTCAACATTCAAGAGTTCTTTTCATTTTTAAATGTAGCTAAACTAACTGATAATGCCGTGAATAGGAGTAGCATTGTAACTGAACCAGTAATCACCACAGTATTTTGATCCTACTAATTAAGCTAACAATAAACTCTGGGCTTTGTATACCTGATGCACAAAACAAGACTTTGAGCATAGGAGTATATAGATGTGGAAAGGATATTTGTCCTGTCCCATTTTCATGTACTAAGTTTCAATATGCTGAATATAAATAAGTCCATATGTTCCCAGAATCCATTTGGAAATCGCTGCTTCCTCAGAGTGCTCATTATACCCAGACAGACTGCTTCCTACAAGCATCCTAATCAGGCAGTGGTTATTCAACTCCCTGATGCCTCCCAAAATACCACTCCTATTTCCAGCAGACAAGCTAAACTATGGCAAAGTCAGGTCTAATTTTCCTAAATCTAGGGATACGATCAAGGAATTAGATTTCTAAATATTTGTTTTGCTTTCACTGGAAAAGCTCACTTGTTTAAATATAATTTTTTCTCTCTTCCCTTTAGAAAAATACGTGCTGTTTCTGGTAGCAAGCAGTGGTAGGTGTACCTACTCAGCATTTCATATTGGCCCCCACGGCCGCCGAGTGAAGATTGCACCTGTGTTTTCCACCGAGTTGATTTAGAGAGAGTTTGGTACCACTAAGAAAACAGATGAAATTAACTTCTACTGTTGTTCCCTTTACCCAAAAGAAGAATTGAGCTCTGAATCCTGCCTTCTGAATGGGAATGGCATACACGTTAAAAGTCAGCTTTGGGAATTCCTTCTGTGTTATTACCATGAACATAATATCTCCACATCTCTCTTCAGACAATATTGTCAGTAATACTTTGTCTAGCTATAATTCTCCCTTTGGGAGCCAAGCACACTAAGACAACAGCTTTACAATTTAATTAAAGGCAACAATGGAAAAATATAATAATAAAGTGAGCATAACATTTCATGAGAGTCAGATACAAAGGATCTCATTGATAAGCACTGAAACCATTTTACATTTTACAAATGAGAGTAGCAGTCCCAGGAGTTCATGCTGAAATGTTGAAGCTTGTAGGGTGCCTTTACAGTCTCAAACTGTATTTAGAGAGAGAAGAAAAGGAGGCAAACCCAATGTTTTTACAGGTAAAAAGAGCATGAGATGCATCCTATTTGTAGATAGTATCAGAGATCAGGCAGAGTCTATCTATATGAGAAATTTCTCAATAACAACTGTTTACCAAGAGTTTCTGACTTTTGATTGCAATGCCAACCAGAAAACAAGATTTTAAGGAAAGGTGTTTGGTCTTTAATGTATATACTCTATCTTTACAGCTTTGTTGTAGTTAAAGAAACCATATTATATATAATAATATGTACATTCTTTACTGCTGAGAGACATTGGGCTGTGTATACTGTTCCTTTAAAATTACTCAAGAAGCCATTTCTCTGAGATAGGTCTAGTTTTTCAATTGGAGGCTTTGCAAAGTGGAAGTCTTGGAAAAGCGAAATCACAAAAAAGAGTAGTAAGACAGGTTCAAAGGACAACAGACAACTTAGGCTAGGGGCTTCTGCAGGGAAAGGCAGCCTAGATATGAGATGCCACCAACAGTACAGTGATATTAAATAAAACAAACAAGGACAGGTTAGAGAAGGTGACTGTACCACGGCTTTCCTCACAGGTAAGCAGGCAGTACATTTACCTGCTGTGCAGTTACCTTTCCTACCTCCCTCTCCATGTCGGCACTCCATGCAGAGCCTTCAGAGAGTTGTTTCAATGTCTTGAGAACTTCATCATAGTAGACTGGATTCTCTACTATTCTTCTCCTGATCACTTCTTTGCACAAATCTTCCCCTCTGCCTACTGCTCTTGGAGACAGAAGAATTCCCTACTTTTTCTTTTCATAGGGAAGAGGTAACTTAGAGACAGATTATATCACTGAACAGAGTTTTTTAACTCTTAATTGTCAGGTGAGCAAGGACTTAAAGTGGGTGTCCAGCATCATCTGTGACCTTGTGAGGATTTCACAGTGCACTTTGGGTGGGGAACATAAGGACTGGCATATGCAGGAGCAGCACAAACCCACATAGCCTGACTGTGGGCTTGGGAGACACTCAAAGCAGTAGAGCCAAGATTTAGAGAGAGGAGATCTCTTTCAAGAACTAGAACTTCTACAAGAGCAAAGTTTTACACTGTCAATAGTAAGAACGTAAACAGAGTGTCCATAATTCCTTTTATAATGCCTTATGATGCCTTTTATCTCTCAGACCTTCTGGGCATAAGACACACGATGACATCAAAAAGCTCACACAACATTACCTCCATCGCTGCCACTATGACACTGATCATGGTGATAACAGCATCTGAGGAAAGCATCTCTGGGATATGAAAAGTGTCTTAATTTCCATTTGTTTACGGTTTGTTTTTTTTTAACCTGTGGATGATGTCTGCCTGAGATCCCAGGAAATATGGTAATTAATTAAAAATTATAAAAATATGTGTGATTGAAATGAATATTTGCCAAATCCAGTATTTTCACACACCTGTTCTTTCCCAGATATGAGATGCAGCAGTTGGCAGCAAAAGCAAGAAGAGAGAGGAAAAAAGTCCTCCTGTGTAATAGAAAGAATGTCCATTAGCTAAATAGAAAAAAACCCAAGATGACAAAGGGGAAACAACAGACTAGAAAGTTCAAGAATCCAAATTAGTGTTAACAGTTCAATTTATCTTGCATAATATTACAGTAATTGGATTGTGTCTATCATACTGCTGTTGTGACACACTTGGTTTGCTCTCTTTGTTCCACCAGTTTCCCACAGAGACCTCTGTTAGATGGAGATCACTTTTGCCAACTCCAGCATCTCTCTTCCCCCTGCTACCGCTGCTGAAATGCACGTGGCAGGCTGGGCTTCCAACACCCAAAAGTCCTGCAGACCTGGGTGACCTGGACTGCTCCTCTTCACTACAGCAACAGGACATACACAAGGTGAAAAAGTTCTCATATACTAATACTTTAAGACTAACTTAATGTGGCTATTAAGAATGGCAAAGCATATTTCTTGTCTTGGTGGTTTAGTCATCAGCAGTGAAAGGTAAAGGAGTAATTTTCATCAGCCACAGAAGACTGAATATAGGTCATGGTGAGTTCAAAGACAAATAATTTAAGAATCAAAGTCTCAGTGGAATGCATCAGAGGTAATGCCAAGTAAATCACTGTGTCAGTATGACTGATTAAATATTAGCAAAGAATGTGAATTGATCTTTAAAAAGAAGAAAAAAGAGCTTTGTATCTATTATGCTGTAAGTATTTTTTTTCCATGTTACCATTACGTTCTCCATTTTATTGTATTGACCTATGATAAAACTATAATGTTTGCCTCAATAAGGTTAAGCATTTTAATTTAAAATCCATAAATGTGAATCTCAACTAGAAACAATGCAAAGCTAGTCAACATTGTATAATACTCATTCTGAACACTCTGGTCTTTTCACATAACTCTAGCAGAATAAATGCTGCAATTCATCTTAAATCTCAAAAAAAGCACTGAATTTCATGTGACTAATGTTCAAGCAAATTGTCATATTTCATGTGTAACAACAAAATCTTCAATCTCAGTGCTGTAGTATTACTGATCAGCTAAAAAAATATATTAAAAAAAATTAGGAAGGCATCCTGAAAAAGGTGAATAGAAGATGTTCATAGAGGAAAAAATCCCAAACAAAATCATCCCTTAACACATAATGCACCTTTGGATATTTTTTTAAAATTCTAAAACACCCCCTCTACACATTAAAGCTCAGTAAGGAATGTGTCCGAAAGTTACCAATTTAAATTGTAAACATACTGGGTTTTATTAGAAATGTCATCTTGTGACAGGATGATAAGAGAAAATCGTCCGATTTGTAACTAAGATAACAGCACTAGTCATCCCAGAAATTGGTTAAAGGGAAAAATTAAATGACAAACACTAAAATGCTTTTGGGATGTATTCTATTTGGATAATAAGATGTTTCTAAACATGTCATGCATATATAAGAGAAGAGTAGAAAAGCAGGGCAGCAGTGGACTGGCTTTGTTAGATTTGTTAAGCAGGCATTTCAGACTCTCCAGGAGGAGGACAGCTTCTCACCATGTATGCACAGCAGCCCTGGCTTTTTCCTGAAAGAACAGACAGACTGGCCATTTATAAGTTATGACATGTCCACTGTAAAAAAATTGTTTTTTCTTTACTTATATCTTCATGCTTAAGCAAATAATTCAAAGAGGATATTACCAGAAGACATATTTCTGTGAAATTTCTATAGGTTACAAAATAAGGTATTTAGACAGACTCCTGTTCCTACAAGAAAACAAAAAGATATTTAGACATCCAGAAATAGTAAACTCATCAGCTACAGAAAGGAGACACTTTACTGTCCAAGTAAATGTGGAGTCCTTTTGTTCAGTGCCGGTAAAGGCATCAAAATTCCTCTCACTCTTTGGACATCTCATGAGATTTCTCCAGCCTCAGGGCTGCAGAAACTAACTCTGTGCTTGAAGGTGGAGGTGCACATTAAAAACATAAGTTGAACAGTAAGAGACCTGGAAAGCTCACCTAAGCTGCTCTTAAAACTGTTCTGTAACTCCCACATCTCTATTCATGGTTTATTTATAGGGGCTGACCCGACTGGTTACAGCAAGTAAAATGTCCTCTGGACATTCATCAATACACCCAAGCTGAAATATTAACCTGAGTTATCTTGACAAAGCAAACTTCTAAAATCTAATTCAATATACAGTGTTTTAGTAATAATAGAATCACAAATTTCACTAAGACTTCATTCAGTATCAACCTATGTCGTAGGTTACATAAATCACGTAACTGCACTTTGCAATGATTTCAACTTCTGGTGTTATTTTTTTTTGCATTAAAATAAAAACCCATTCAGTTATAATACTTGTATTGCAATTATTTCACCTCGGATAACTGCAAATTCTGAGCTCTTAAATTAATTGCAAATGTCAGTCCTCTAGATCTCATAAATAGTATGAAGACATCTTTTTTTAATATCCTAATATTTTTTTCCCTGTGCTATGTTTAATGTCTGTTTCCTGTTTTTCTTCCAATTTTCCTTTAAAATATAGCAGCATTTGATAGCTTTTTATCCTGGGGAAAGAAAAAAAAAAGTGTATACAAAGGAATATTTTTATTTAACCATAAAATGATGCCAGAAACCCAACAGGGACCAAACACCATGTTGGAACAAAAATAGTCCAGAGATACACTTTCAAAGTTGAGCACCTGCTGTAAAATAACCATCTGTGTTTAACTGTAATTTAATTATAGGTTCATTCCTTTTGTGTACACTGGAAGCATCTCATAGGCCTTCCCTAGTTGGTCTGCAATCAACTTCTGGCATTTTGCAAAAGCAACAGACATGTTCTCTCAGCACTTGCTAAATTTTTTCGTCCCTGTTTCAGCAAAAGTCTTCTGGGATTTTGCAATGCTGTTGAGAAACAAAATAAAAATTATAACTAAATCTGAGATAAAAACCTGCATTAATTAATCAATCACTTGCCCTAAAAATCTAATATTATTGGCTATCAGATTACCATTTCCTTTTCCACAAAAGTAAATCAAGAATCACAGAGGTAGAAGATTTTTTTATTATTATTTTTTAGGGGGAAAGAAAATCAGTATTCTCCAAAGATCTCCAAGCTACCATGGCAATCTATATTAATTGAAAACTGCAGTGTTCTGCACAATACCTCAAAGCAAAATAAAGTTCATTGACATTAATACTTGCTGAAACTAAGCCAGTCTATTTGAATTTATTGGAATTAGAACAAAAAACAACACCGCAACTTCTCATGGGTAGAAGGATCCAGTCAGAGACCCCACATTTCATCTTAGTCTAGCCAACACATTTGGCCAAATGATTCAAATATTAATGGCCAAAGTTAGCCATCTAATAAAAGATTGATGTCAGAAGAATTTTTCCTAAGACTACTTAATTGACTACTTAATTAATGACAAGATAAAGGATTGACGTGCATGACGCTTTCAGTGTATCTTGATATATCACTTATATATACTCAAATAAATTGTTAGCTGCTGAATGTAAGTCCTATGGATGAAACTGCAGAAAGCAGTGTTAAAGCCCTGAAGCCCACGGAGCCTTGTAATAAAATAATGCAAACTAGCAGCTTCAGAAAAAAAAGTGGAATTAGTCCTGAATTCAGCACTGGCTAATAATAGATCTAATCTTGAAATATATATATAGAAACTAACTTCCCTGAACATTCAACCACTAGCTGCCCCTTTACCAAGCATTTATATAGATAAGAATAACGGTAAGGGTTTTCTTGTGAACAGTTGTAGCAATGGGGAACAAAGAGACACGGACCCTTTATGCATCTGAAGGAGATGACTTTGTTGTAGAAGTTACCCCACTTTTATACCTTTAGTGTCAACCAGACAAACCCAAAACTTAACAGAAGGGCACCCATTGGCTGCTCAGCTGCAGTCTGCTGTCCACACATCATAACTATCTCTCACTCCACAACTTCTAACCATCCAGCCTGCAGTTGTGCCTTCCCAGCAGGGCCTTCTGGTGAACAGAGGCCTTTACAACTGTAAAAATGTATAACCCCATATCCCTCAAACAGTGGCTGACAGAAATACCAACATTAGCAGGATACAGAAACTTTCATATAATCCTAACTACGAAAAACTGCAACAAAATCAGCAATGAAGATGTCTGCTCGGACTTAGATAGTAGTCTCCCTAAGACCCTAAATCATTATCTCCCTACTTCTCTAGCATTATTGCTGTTTTTTTATCTTTGCAAATGTCTAGGTACTTGAAGCTCATACACTTATCAAGAAAACTCCTTCAAGGGACAATATACTTTTTTAGGTAATTGAACAGTGTCATTTACCACTCAAACTCAGCCCCACGTTCTTTCCTGACAGCAAATCAATGCAATCTTCTAATCATGAAGGAGATTTGAGGTAGTGAAGAAGAGTGGTCAAACCCAAATTCATAGTAAACCTAGGTGTCATTGAAAAAATCCTGCATTTTGCCCACTGAGCTGGAGCACAGCCGTTGAATACTACTTGATTCTGTGTGAAACAAAAACAGTTCATCAAGTGGTATTCTCTCTTTTGGTGAAATACCTTCAAAGAAAGCTCTTATGGAAATGACACTGAAATTAAAATATTCAACAAGTTCTGCTCTGTCAAACTTTCTCAGTGCCACACTGCTGTAAATCAAGTACAAAACACCTCTGATCTCCTATTTCTCTTTGTACTTGCACCCCACACAGATCCATAGCAATCTTTCAAACATCCATTAGGAAATGCCATTCCAGCAGCAACCACCGACAGGCAGAGAGGCTTTCCCTGCTTGAATTGGCAGCAACAACAGAGGCCATTCCATGCAATGTAAGCACAGACAGGATGCACATGAAGGAAAGGGACACCCTCACTAGGACTCCGGCACGTGAAGAACAAAGCGAGCAGGTGGATGCATCTCTGCCAATGGACAACCTTTCTTCCTTTTTTCTTTTCTTTCAACAGCTGTGAGCAAACAGCTCTGCACTTGCTCAATAGCAATTCCCTACCCATAAGCAGCTGTATGCATGATTTAGTCCAGCTGTTAAACTAAATATAAAACAGGTGTTTTATTGCAAGTCTGACTGAATGATCCAGTAAAAAGTCTCCGAATAATCACCATTTCTGAAAAAAAAAGAAAAACCTGGGAAAAAAAAAACACCTCAAGTTTATGGCAGGTGGAACTTTAGTAATATCATTAGCAAACCAGGAAAACCCATGAGCAATTCCGATGGTTTTACCACATTCTCTGTACCAACCTTTTACTCACAGCTGCACAACCCAGCTCTGAGCTGTGCATCCTCAGGCCTGAGATCTGCAGCTGCTCCAAGGTGGCACTGGCTGATGGAGCCCTAAGCTGACAAAACTGGGCAAAGTCTCTTTGGGAAAAACATAGCAATGGCCACCCCTGCAGCCCTCCCTCACCTCTGATCACACAGGCTTTCCAAGCCAGTCTCTAAATTCCCCAATTCCATACCCTCGTTTCAGCAGGCAGGGTGTGCATTTCACAGTGACTCGGGTCACATCTTACAGGAGGCGAATTTTGTATAGAAGATATTACAAGACTCTCTCTATAGCAGAACGTGGTGGCAGATCAGTTAAAGGTCTGCTAGTACAGGTTTAAAGGGAGAAGCAAAAAATCAGAGTCCAAATGACTGCAGAGAGACAACAGCACATACAGGGATGGGAGGAATGGCACAGAGTAAAA
Source organism: Hirundo rustica (assembly GCF_015227805.2). Classification (NCBI taxonomy): domain Eukaryota; kingdom Metazoa; phylum Chordata; class Aves; order Passeriformes; family Hirundinidae; genus Hirundo; species Hirundo rustica. Next base: position 20,156,245 of record NC_053458.1, read on the forward strand.
GATCCAGATGACATTATAGGAGGACACAGGAGAGCATCCTCTTCTCTGCAGAGGTGTCTAAAAAGTTGGGTTTGACCCTCATCACTAGGTGCCTTCCCAAGGAGCCTTTTTTCCTGATAATGCTGAATAGTGTAAAGAAAGAATGCAGGAGAAAATTACAGAGGGAAAATACTGTGTAATTTACAAATTACACAGTAAATGAGAAACTGAAATTACAGTCTTAGGCCTGCAGTACCCTAAATAGTGCCCAAAAATATAGTTAAAGGATTTTACAAAGCAGAGGTGACACCTAAACCATTTTTCCTCTCCTAATTATTAATTACAGTCTCCTTATATTCTGGATGCCCAGCAAACACTGCCTGGGCTACATAGCCAGTCATTCTAGATGGAGTGCTTAGCTTCATAATGTAATTTTCAATTTTTCTCTTCAATTAAAGGGCTGGAGGTCTTTTTGTCTGTAAAAAAATATTGCCCATAAATCACTTCCTCCTGCTTCCCTCTCAACTCCAGAAAAAGAACTTTCTTTAAACCTCCTAAAAGCTCAGTTCTTTGTAAATCGCTCTTTTTGCCTTTAAGAAAGAGCTGATTTTTTTTTCCTGTTTACACTATTCCCTTAATTTGCTTACAGCTAGGATTGATTAAACACATAATAATTAAACCTTCTCCTGAAAGGCAATTTGCAATGGCCATGCTGCCATGCATTTTAGATTATATTTTTAAAATAACTTTTTCCTCAAGGGTATTACCTAACCTCTAATACCACTAAACATTTAAAGGTTTGCATTTAAGAATCCAATTTCATCTACAAAAATAACTCTGTTTACTACATATCCGGTCTTCCCCTTTCTGGCCAAACCTGCTCCAACTCTGCCTCTAACATATATTCCTCACTCTCTGATCCTGAAGTTATTTCTTAACAGCGGGGGCTTTGATGAAATATCAGATTGAATAAGACCTCCTAAAGTCTTTAAAGACCATTTCTAAACCTTTTATCAGAACTTTTTAATGCTGTTCATTGACCACAGGTGAAATTCTCATTACTGATAACCAATCACATTTCTTCCATAGATATAATCTGTCATTTATTGCACGTTACTCTTGCTTCCAGTGACAGCCTCAGCTAAATTAGTTTTACTTGCATTTTCCCTGAATGTTCAAACACATAATTTCTTAATTTAAAAAAAGGGTAAAAAGCTGATACAGTGGAATGAAAATAAACAAACCCCAGTAACAACACAGATGACTAAGTGGCTGAATTCAAAATTTAAAAAATACATACATTTTATTAAATGAAATACATGCATTAGGAATGTATTATTTAAGAGTTTGGCTTTTGCACAGTTTCTGGTGAATATTAATTACTAGAGCAATTAACAACAGAGAGAATACTTATAATGAGTTGAAGTCATATGCTTTACTGTCACCCTGGAGTTTTAAAGCACCTGCCATATGTTCTCCTAATAATTGCCACTTTTGCTTTCTGAATACAGTAAGGGAATTTATGAACTTGTGAAGCTTCTGAGATATATGCACTAGTGACTGGGAATGGGGAAAGAATGCCAAAAATCTTCCTTCATTCTTATGCAGTGTGATTTAATGTGAGGTTAGACCTAAGGACAAAGGCTAAGTGGATATATTTTAATGGAAAAGCAAACATCCAATGAAAAATTATCCTTTTGAAAGCATATGAAAAGTTAGGGAAACTCTTTTGAGTTTAGCAGTCACAGGGATTTTCAGATCAAGTGTCTGATTGGGTTGCATTCCACCTGTAATGCATTTCTCATTTGTGTTTTGTTTATTACTATTTTATTTATATCCATTTCCATTATTAACATGTTGTGCCTGAAGTCCCCCATTATTCACTCATTAAACAATAAAGCGTTAGCTATGCTTGACATTTGCTTGTTGCAACAAGCTGTACACAAATACATGGAATTTGATGCTATTGGTGAGCAGAATTTCTGTCAGTTTTGTACCTGATGTTTAAAACATCTCAAACTCTAACCAGCAAACATAAAAATTAGTAGAGCTTACAAAACAGACCCTTATAAAAAGATCCCTACATTTTATATATGCTAAAAAACTTCTGTTAAAAAAAAAAAAAAAAAAAAAAAAAAAAAAAAAAAAAAAAAAGAAGAAGAAAAGGAGTCATATTGCAAATAAAGGAACTCTAGCACCATTATGAAGGAAGAACCTGATTATTTAAAACTATCCTATGCAACTCTCATTCACCACATGAAAGAGCTTTATTGTTTTGTATAATTAAATATGTAATTTACTGCAAGTCCTGTCATCCAAATCTAAAACCTTAGAGAGAATGGTCCTAAATTAATTGCTAATACAGCAATTTCCTTTTACTTCATTGCCAATAAATGCAGCAAACAAAGTTTTAATTCATCATCTCTTGATATTTTGGAGTTGAAAATAGCATTAGCTATTCATTTTAAAGCCATGAGAATATATTTCAGCAAAACTACATCCTTTTTCTTGTGCTGAAATCTGGGTTGTATTGAAGCAAATGAAGGATTCACTTTTTACCTCAGTGGAGCTGAAGTCTCATACTAACATTTAAAGAAAACAAACCATCAGTCATAAAAAGGACATATTAAATAATAAGTCAAATTTATCACTATTTTTCTCATCAGAGGCTTCATACCAGAGTTGGTTGAGGAAATTGGCTTTAAATGGTTTTGAATCCTGCTCTTTTTCAGGAGCTACCCTGAATAAAAACATTCAAAATACCTCAGCATTACTGGAAAAACACCAGGCACAGTCACCCTTAAATACAAAACAGAGGTTAACAACAGACCAGCTGTGGATCTATACCTCTAATCTGCATTTTTATGTATACCTATTTATCTTTGTGTCTCTTTATGCAGAAATACATGAGGCCAACAACAGAAGAGTACTCCTCTGTAGAAAGTCTAAAGTTTTCTTCAGTGAAAATTGCTAGAGTCCATTCCTTCTGAAAATACCTGAATATTAAACAGGATGTTTCCTTCAGCAAAGCACAAGTGTCTCTATCCCACCCACGCCAAAACTTCACAGAAGCAGCATTTCTGGCATCTTCATATTGCTATGTGTTTAAAATATTCTTTTAGCTTGATGTTATAATAGACAGTCCAATTCCCAGGGCTTTGATTACCTGCACTCTTAGCAAACCTTTGCCCAATGTTTTTATTAACTCAATTTAATGGAACCTTTTTTATGGTGACCTTAAGAATTTAATAACTCCACAATGCAAGGACAATACCACCTGCAGGCTCTGCTGGGATTAAACTGTGGTAGTTCAATATGTCTGCAGGAACACAGAAAAGGAGAAAAAAAAAAATGTCAGGAACTGCACAAATCAGTCACTCAGCACTAAAATCAGGAATTATGCCTGGTTATTCTGTCCTGCTCTGAGACATGTGACATAAAACTCTGCATCCGATACATGCTGCAGCCTACTTAATGATGCTTAATGGTATTAATCTAGCTTTGATCATATCAGATATGTTGGCAATTTTCAATTCCAGAGTGTCTTCCTTTCTGACAGATACTCTGCATATCTTACAGATACGATCAATACATTATTAGTCAACAACCTGAGAAGAGGCACATAAATTAATCCTTTTCTGTCAACCCAGCAGTTTGTACTTGAGTGAAACCTCACCCGTGCAGCGTGCATGAGACTGATCCTAATCCAATTAGGGTAAAATGAACTTTTTTTCTATGGCACTCTCCATCTATGTTAACTCAAGCCCCTGTAGACAGCTGCTCTGAAGAAATAACTTTATGCTTGACCTTTTACGGGCAAGGTTAAAATCAGTAGAGCTACATATATATGCAAGGAAAGTCAATAAGTTTGCTCTCTCTCAATTCCTCCTTTAACCTCCACTAGCACCTGTAAAATAATGCCAGGGAATGCTGCTGATTTCAAAGTGACAGGGATGTATTTATTTTACTTGCATAAAGGACTCTGTCACTTCAGCTTTACACTGAGAACAGCATGTACCTTTGTTTTGCTGAGGGGCAAATTAATATGGAGTGACAGCCCTGTCTGTAGTACTGTAGGATTTGACAAGTAGAGGATGTTAACAGCCTACAATATGCAAAACAAATAATTTCTTCTCTTTGTGATAGTTATCAGATATAATGACAACAACCATTAAGGAAACAAGACTTGGTGGTATTATTTCTCCAGTAGGAAATACGGGAGAGAGGATTAAGCTAGAGTGCACTGGAACCCATTTTGGTGGGAGTGGGATAGGGTGCAGCTCTGTACTAATGATGCAGTGCATGCTGGAGGGCGTCCTTAGTAAGATAGTACTTAACTGATTCCTTTTTCTCAGTTTTTCGTGCAACAAAATGGAATATCATGGCTATGGGCCATGATTACTCTTCTTTCACTTAAACTTCCTCTAAATTATCTCCTTGGACCTTACCTAACTTCCCCGTGTTAAAACTCAATGACTAAACCCCACCCCATCCTGCTGACTAGGCAGGGCGAGGGTACTTGGAAGCAGGTTGCAACAAGTGTTGCACCCCTGTGGCAGCACTCCTGCTCTGCTGCCTCAGCCTGAGCTCCTGATTGCAGCCAGGAACAGAAAATAACACAGGAAAAAAGGCTGCTGCAAACTGCAGGAAGAGCCTTCTCCTGGGAATCCCTATGGATGTCCTTTTTCCTCGCTTTCTGGTCCCACAGCTGTCCGTGCACACCTCGTGTACACACAGGGAGCAGGTGTGTAACACACTGCCCCTGTCCCTTAGCCCTGCCCACATCAGGTGGGGTATTCACAGGAAATGTCAGCATGTCAAAAAATGACCTGACAGCTAAAGAAAGAGGAATAAAAATCTTTACTTTGTGAAGTGCAATGGGCACCAGTCTCTTTTCCAGTCTGGATTCCTTACATATGACACTATGCCACTAACAAACCAAAAAGAAAAAAAAAAAAAGAAAAGAAAAAAGAAAAAAAAAAGCCCACCAAAATTTAAAACAAACAAACAAACACCAACAAAAACAAAACAACAATACAACACAAAAACCTTGTTCTCTGAAAACTTCCCAAGGCAAGGAAGATGAAGTAAAGACTGCTATTTCTCTATGTAGAAACACGTCATTTTTAATGTCATTTATGGGGCACTGCAGTAGAGACTATAATCAGAAAATCAGCCCAAGAAGAAACTGCTCTTCACCTCTGCTTAGTCATATGTAATTTTAACAATAATTTTTCCCTTGTTTAAAACTTCAGCATTTTCATTCCAGCTACGTTTGTTCTACTTGATTTTTTTTGTTGTTGTTGCTATCTAAAACAGGTAGCTTCATTTAATCAGGAAAGCCTTCTTTTCCAGCACAATTAAAAAGGATAAAATAATTTTATCAAACTCTACAGAGTAAAAATAGCTCTGAATAAGTCTAAGCAAAGAAATCTGTAGATCTAAAGTCTCGAGGAGTTATGGATGAATAACATATACAGAACAGTGTAAACTTACATCCCATCAAAACATCTTAGTTTCCAACTAAGTTCCAACTTAGTACCCAGTTCCAAACCTTTCAATCCTCATAGCATGCCTGTGTTGTGATGAGAATGAGCATTCCAGGTCTGAGTATACTATTTGTCCAGCTAATAACTATTTTCATTTCCTCATTAACATTATACCAACATATATAACTATGTCAAATGCTGTCTGCAAAGCTCCTTCTCTAGACAAAACTCTGTTGTCAAATTCAGTTCTCAAAAACACCTACCTGAAAAAGACTCACATCCCCCTGGCACTAAGTGTCACACCATGAAGGACAGAAAAAACACAGAGATGAGATGAAAGGAAGTGTCTGTGAAGAAATATTTCCTAAAGGTAAAATTGCATTCCTCTCTTTTTCCTGAACTTCCTAATCCCAGCAAACTTCTTGGCAAGTTGCTCTGTGGATGTTCTCAGGCAAGAAGAAGCAAGTTCACCATCAAAGCAAAGTCCTACTTTTCCCCAATGTCAAAAGGTTTTCCATACCCAAAAAATATAACTTCAAGGAAGAAATTATTGTTTGGCAGTGTTCTACACAGCTTAAAAGGAGATGGGAGCTGCATAACTAGAAGCTTTGTGTGACACAAACTGTTAGAAGTGCTGCTGAATATCTGGTTCTAATCAATGGTGGCAGTGATCCCTGTCTGACTTGACTCGGTGAATTCTTCAGTTCCCAACATATTCGATCATATTCACAAGTTTGTCCTGCAACCATGGAACTAAACCAGAGTTTCTAAGAGAAACCAGAGCTTCTTTCATGGACAAAATACTACCTGCATATAGAGCCTTGCATACAAATTGATATTAATGGGACTAACATTTGATTTTACACATAAACACACCTATATAACTTAATTTATCAGGCCACAGCTACCAAACAGCAGCAGTCAGCAGTTCACAAGAAGATTGTAAATCCAATTAGGAATACTTACACATACAGGAAGGTGTTTCTTCAGAATATCTTTTCTTGCTAGTGGGATGCCAATGAAATATATGATAAAAGCAGTGTTGACATTTCAAAGTAGCATGCAAGAAAGCACAATAAAATTAAGAAATCAAAACAAACCTAATTGCAATAAGGCCAAATCAAGCTATTAATGCTCTAATCTGAAACACAGATCTTTTCAGTTAAGGATCATGCTGCAAGGTGTAAGGTTTGGTTGCAAGTTTGTATTTTTTATTCCAGTACTTTCCTGCTTATTGTTTGAAGAAAGACTTTGACTTCAGTATTTTGGTACAACAGAGGTACTCAATCTCTCATCACCAAAATGCTGTGCTGCCTTTCATAGCAGGAAACTCACTGAAATATTTGTTCAGTATCAAAAAGCTGTTTGGGTTATTTTTTCTACAGAAGATACTTTCCTCCTTTTATCTTTTAGTGCACCTCAGACTGGAATTAGGAGTGTTTTGTAATTGGAATAAAGACTCCGAGAACTATTATCATTCACTGAAGAAAACCAAGAATCTGAAGTACTTTAAAGTCACAAGCAAGTTTTAGTAACATATAAATTAAAATACTCTACAAGCAACAACAGAGAATTAAAAGATGGAAGGCAAAGAGTCATCATGAAATGAAATTCAGATACCGGTTATTTCTTACCCAATAAATGGAATGACAAGTACAACATTGTGAAATGTATCATAACAAACAGTTTCATAGTTGTATTTTTTAAAAGCACTATTCACAATGGCAGAATTGTTGCAATTCTTAAAAGATTTCAGCAATCCTGTGTTTCTCCCTAGATACTTTTTCTACCTCATAGCTGAAAAAGTTAAGTATTACAAACCTTAGAAAAGGCCATTTTTACCCATTTACACTTTAAAACTATTAAATGTAACACTTTATAGAGGAAAAGAAGCCACATACAACCATGCCTACATCTCCTTGGAGATAACCAAGGTACAATAGACCAGGTCTCAGAAAGGGCAACTATCACTATTGCAAGATTCAAAACTCAACAATGGCTTTTGTATTAATAATTTCAAACCCTGTCTTAGGTTTTTCATCAAGAATGAAGAACAATTAAACTCTTACTATCTTTTCCCTAATGGCATTTGGAACTTACAGAAAATTTCTGATTTTGCTGTGTGCACAGTAAAAAACAAACAAACAAACAAACAAACAAACAAAATACCCACCAAACCGAAGAAATACATTTAACCTTTTCTTTCCTTTCAGTTCACAGCTTCCCTAACAAGGTTACTGGAAGCATTCTAATATTTGAGCATATGCCTCTGACATGCAGTAATGAAGTATTTTGCTTGTATGCTACTTGAACCCAAGCTGCAAAGAAGAAATCACAGTTCAGCCAGCTCAACTCTTTTCTTAGTTTTAGTTTAGTTTGATTAAATGGTCACAAAGCTTCTGACTCCTCCAATGGACCAGCATTGGTTAAATGTAATCTGAAAATGGCCATACTGATTTTTACAGAGCTAACCAAAGACACTTGGGAGGAAGAACTTAGTCTTAATTCTTCAGGTTTTTCCACTTCACTGCAAAGAACTACTCTTTGAACTGTGGTTCTCTTTCCCATTTCCTCTTTTCTCTCTTTCATTTAAAAGAGACTGATAGAAAATATAACAAAATATTGACAAGAAAGTAAAACAAAAAATCTAGAAGGAGGGGGAAGGAAAACACCCAGGACTCAAGAAAAGCAAATTATTTAATATGGGAAATCTCATATTATCTTTGTTTGTGTGCATGGCTTTTGCTTTCCCTATTAAACCATCTTTATTGAAACAGTGGATTTTCTCATTTTTCCCCTTCTGATCCTCCTCATCCCACTGCCAGGGGAGGGAATGAGCAGCTGTGGGGTGTTTAGCTGCCAGCTGGGCTTAAACCATGAGACCTACTCAGGACCTAACCAAAATCACAATTGCAGAACCACAGCTCACACTGAAACAAAGCCTAGCTGCTAACAAATAAAATGTGCAGCCTCACACTGCACAAAGAAAAAAAGCCCCAAATCTGGATGTTGCTATGTGTCTCTCTCCCAGTCAGTCCTAATTAAATATAATCTTAATAAAGACAATTTTTTTTTGAATCACAGAATATAGCATTTAAAAAAACAATATTATTGTTTCATATAGAATATGGTGACACTGCCTCATGCAAAGGTAAAATCTATTTCCAATCTCAAGTTTAAAGGAAAAGATAATCACTTTATGTCAGCAACACTCAATTTTTTCTCAATAGCAGCATTCCAAGAAGCTTAAGTAAATTGGTACATGGTATCTACCCCTCCTCATGAGTTTTGCTAACTGGATTAAAAGGGAATAAATAAACCCTGGAAATCTGGAAGAATGAAACAAAACCATGTCAAGTAATTTAATAACCAGTAATTAAACCAGTTTTCAATCTAGTTGAAAACCTTAATGCTTTTCCATAGTGTGTTCTGAAATGGTACTACCAACTCTTTTGTTGGTAATAAAAATTCTTTTAAAAAACCCTCAGAACCAACAATTATGTTCCTCATCTGGGAGTTACAAGTGAGAGCATATTCTGTACACTTTAGAACTCATCTGCCAAGAACCCTGGGAAGGTGCTGAGGTCTTGCCTTCCTCAGCATTCAAGTGTTTCTCTAACAAGTCTCAACAATGGCTCTGGATGAAGCCTTGCCACTGAGAGTTCTTCATCTTTCATTCTGCTTTCAGAAGTTATTTTCCCCTTATAAAGACAAGTTGAAATACCATCAGTTCTTAAGAAATCTCTGGGATTAGTTGCTAGAACATTCTGTAATGAAAAACCAGCTTGTTGTCTGGGACACTGGGGCACAGTTTGTATCACCGCACTGCTCAAGTAAGACAGACAGAAACAAGACCTACACCGGCTCAGGGCTCCCACATGGAGTGTAAGACAATTTTTTGTGTCTTGGGATCCTGTTTTCACCCCATGTCAATATTTTAAAAACATTTTAGCTTAATTTTGACTCGGGTTTTTGCTTATCCAGATGATTTACTTGTATGAGCATTCTCTTATTCCCCTTTTTCTAAAGGATCTACCTTACCTGACTTCTGAGTCCTGCCATCCATGCTGATCATGCCCTAGCAGCTCACAGAGAGACTACACAGCTGATCTCTGTTAGACTTTAATTTTTAATAAAATGGATAATATGCATGGGAGACTAAAACCCAGACTTGCTGATGTACAGATGTCCTTGCTTAGACTGATGGATCCTATCTTGCTCGCCCAAATAAACCCGAGATTTTGGAAATACAGCACTAAGGTACAGAAGATCACCTAAGATACAATTTGAATAAAGCAGCTTTGTTTTGCTGTAACTCTGTAACTCTCATAATAATTATTGGAATGACTAAAATTGAAAATCAAGGGACAAACGAATGGCAAATATCCTAAGTTAAACCGTAATAAAACACTTGCTAGAAATTGAAGCACACGAAGACTCAGATCAATCCAAAATGAATGACAGAAGGAAAGAAAGAAGGCTCACTGGTCTTCTCCATCCATATTGACAGCATAAGGTCAGGAGGGTCAGAAAACAGGCAAGAACAAACCATTTTTCTCTTTCTCCTCTACTACACAGGTTCATACTTCATCATCTTCTGAGGCTAACAAAATTTCAATTTCTGTGTGCTTCTAATGAATTTAACATGACATCATCACACCAGAACTCCAAGATTTTCTGCTGTAGTGTGCACTTTTCCCAGGAGTGATTCTCAAGGATAGGTCAAACCCACAAGATTTCATCAAGTTCTCTCAGCAGAAATGTCAGCATATTATTACTGGCCAGGAAAATTTATAGCAAAATAAATATCTCAAGGGTAATTTCTTGTTCTATTAAGCAAGAGAATATTATTTCCAACAAGAAGGCTGATGTGATAAAATACAGTTACAGAATTACAAAATGAATGATATGAAGTCTCCAGAAAGATGTCTAAAGAAGTGACCCAACTATCAGTGTTCTTAACATGCCAGAGAAAATTCCAGATATGTTAACACATTTAAAAGGCTTTTTTTGTATGGTTTATGTTATTATTGACAATTTGAAGTAAGTTAGCAGTGAATAAAACACAAAATGAAAGTCCATCTCCCGGGTAAAAGAAACTGATTACTTTTGTACATTGCTTGCTAGGAGGAATAATGCTTTCTGAATTTAGAAGTGCAGTTCAGAGCATTCTGCAACAAACTGTGGACTACAAGATATAAAAAGAATACTTTATCATGGAAATAAGAGAAACGTTTATATTCTTTCCTTATACATGTGAATCATGCTAATATATGCCTGGCAGGGAAAAAAATAAAAGTATTATTTTACATGTAATATATGCCTATCATAAAGATTTTCCACACTGTTTTCTAGATCCCTATCAATATGCACAGAACCAAGCATCCCTTTGATCACAGTCCTTGTCAGCCACAGGTGTGGAACTGATGCCTGTGCAACAACAGCCTAAACACAACCCCATTTCTCAGATGGTGCTACAAAGACCACAGCAAACAAGAAACTCAGAAAGGAAGCATTGCTCAAAATATTTAAGCCAGATTTGATGCTTCAAATGAATGGAAAAGTTTGAGTTGGAAGGCGCATCGGAAGGATTGCAAATACCAGCTTCAAAGTCTGATCAGGTTACTCAAGGCCTTGCTCAGGCAAGATATTTAGAACTGCAGGGTTGGAATTTAGAAAATTCTAATTCTAATTTATAATTATTTCCCTTTATTTCTACCTATGCATTTTACAATTTTTTCTCACTACTGAAAAAGAAAATGAAAAATGTCCTGATAAAAGCTATCATGACACCACAGATAAGTGTGAAAAGCTTAAGTATAAAACACATACCAGAAAACCCACGTTTATTAATTTCATTTCAACATATTATATCAGTGGCCCACACTGATCTTTACCATGCCTTTTACTTGTTTCAAATGTCAGATATTATACTGCAAGGAATTTGCTTTACTTGGTTTGACAGACACTGGAAAAAGACTCAGCAAACGGAGAGCTGACTATTTGCAAAGACTCAGAAAGCCTCCCATCTTTACGTGATTGAAAGTTTCTCTGATAACCAAAGTTTAGGAGGGTAATGCAAACAATTTCTCTGACAGTGACCTAGTAACACATACAAGTCTGCTATGAGATACTGCTCCCGATGACGTGGTTGGAACACAACTTGAAATGCTCCTGCTGTAACCACATGCCCAGATGCCAAACCAGTTTTTATACTCTGGGTTCTCTTAGAACTCTCTCTCCCACTCAATTCAAAAAACGTAAGGACACTAAAGAGGTGGGAAAACATTGTAAGTCCCTAAAAATGGGCAGTGCAAAAAGCTGGAAGCTGACATTGACACTAACCAACTTGGGCAGAACAGTGGGTGTCTCACCCCCTGCAAGGTAAAGCATCTTGAAGAGGAAGCAGATGTACATTTTTCCTTGTTGCTACAGAGAAGGGTAAAAAAATGGCCTCATCTCCTGCCCTCATGAGACTCTGGCATAAAGGGATTAGCAGCCCTTAAAATTAAAGGAAGGCATTTGATGTATGGTGGTTCATTTTCTGAAAGTGAGAATATATCTAAAATTCTTATTTCTTTTGAATTGTCCAAAACTAATTGCTGCTTCCCAAATTTTGTTTAGAGTTTGCTCCTTTTGCCTTCAGCCTCATTTTCTTCTTGAAATGGTGGGGTCTTTGGTGAACTACAATGTGTACAAGGTAAAGAAATTCCAATCTTGATCAGAATAGCAGAGCATTTACCCTCCTAGCTAGTCCCAAATACTTCTGAATAAGTCATAACAAATGCTGAATTTTCCCAGAGAGAGCATACAGTCCTGTTTCCTGCTTCTTTTATCAATTCCAGATGATAATTGTTAAAACCATACAATGTTGATCTATATGATCTTTCAGGTCTCTTCCAAACCCCTCCAGTCCTAAGCATTATATGATTCTATGAAATACTGCAAGGCAGCAGCCTCTCCAGACAAGAAACATCCTGTGCAGTGGACACGTTTGTACTATTAACCTGCGGGTTTTGTGTTTAAGTTTTCCAGCACCGGTGCTTCCCTGTTTAGCAGTGCCAGCCATGGCCTCCCTACAGGCACAGAACTGTTTTGTTGTGGGGTCAGAATGAAATAACATGACAGTTCAAACCTGAAGGTATGCTCAGGTCATGAGTCCTCAGATATGGCCTCATAACCAATGAAACATAGTAATGTGCCTGATTTAAACAAACCCCAAGAATCAAATAACTCCAGAAACCTGGTTCTGCATTTTTATAGCTCCTGTTCTCCTTTTACTCTAAGTTTAATTAGTGATTAATTTGTGACTCAGGAAATCCCCTGATCTCAAAACTCTTTGCTATTTTCAGAGCCATCTCTCACACTTAGCCTCCTAGCTCTCTCACCTTCATGTCATACCATATGCTTTTTACAAGCTCACCTTCCTTTACATATCTTCTAACTGCTTCTGTGCTATTGGCAACGCTAATTGACTGCCAAAGCCCACAAGAACATTCTCACTCATCCACCCTGTCTCTTCTTTAAGAGTTTAATATTCTTCTTACTTTATTATACACTGATTTTTCAAGAGCCTTTAGCTCATTCCCTTGGCAATAATGCTCACATTTGGCAAACAGTCAAGAAACATTGACGCAGACCTGCTTTAACACCAGAAAGGACTTACCAGGCTGAAGGAATAGCTATGTGGTTGGATTTCCTGGTTTTCCAGCCCATTTCCATGATTAGAGTTTTGCAAACTGATTGCTTCCTCTCCTGCTTTCCCTCCTCCATATCTAAGATAAAAGAAGAACACATATAATTTCCCCCTGATTATAGCAGGACTGTTGTTTCTCTGGAGGTTAAATACTTGAGTGCTTTGGACTTCTTTAGTCAAAAAATGAAAATTTCATTCCTTTAAAGCTCGTGGATATATAAGATTTTCTGACTTAGAAACCTGTCAGGTGCAGACTTATCCAGAGAGGAGTGACTAAGCAGCTGTTCTTTATTCTCTTCAACCAGCTGTATTACTTAGCACAAATAAAAAGACAAGTGACCACACTGTAGGTCTGCAAGCTGAACTAATGTGCTTCACTGCCTCTAATCTCCCCAATTACTGCCAAATTTTCAGTCAAGAAGCATGACTGATTTTATAACTCAAATACCATTTTATTTTCTTTAGTTCTTATATAACTGTGGTTATTTATTCTTTGGCACTTGAGAGTCATTTCTCAGTAAAATCAAAAGAGCAAACTGAACATATTGCCAGTAATCCAGTGCAAAAAATCGTAGCGTTAATTTAATGAGAGCTCTGCTATTCATTTGGCAAATGAGACAGTGGAGTGGCACTGACATATGTAGAGCAGGGACCAGTCTGAGATGAAGTGGCAAAGAGCAGCTTAATGTAACTCACTGATAAAACTGTCACTGATCTGGCTCTCTATCTGGGATTCCAAGAGAAAATGATGGGAAAGACATTCTGTGCCATTAATGATAACTGAGTAAAATGTGCCAATGAGAGATAATAATATACCTACATGACACAGACCATTAAGCAGCCAGTTACAAGTCTCAAATAACATAAACAAATGAAAATAACACTTATAGTCAAACCCTTGTCTTATTAAGCTGTTGAATGCTTTTCAGAACAATTAATATGACTTGGAACCTAAAATTCAAAAATTTAAACTGCTGCCCTATCTGCTTTCCCTCAGTTAATAATTATTTAATCCAGCAATGTCAAGATCTGCAGCAGTAATAAGCAGAACTGTGCTGAAGGAAAGGTTCTGGCTGCAATTCCATCTGCAGAAATAAACAGAAAGGACTTCTACCCCCTTGAAAAACCACTGCTAGTGTGCTCTCCCAGGTATGTAAATAAAAATTGCTTTGAGGTTAAAAGCAAAGATGAATAAAACTGAAAAGCATATGAGAAATATCTGTAGCATCCTAGTTATCCTTTTACCACTGCACTGGAGAGATATATGAATATTTTTTGATCTATTTTTGCTTTCTTCTCTAAATAACAAGTACACCACACTTGTCCTTTCTGCACGTGTGGGGCTGATGCAAGATCTGGCTGAAAGAATTTAGAGATAACACTCCCATGGTATTGGTCACCTTTCTTATGTCTTTATGGGAACTTCAGGTTCAATCATAGGAAGGGGAAAGACAAAGGATTCTTGAAAATATCCCTGAAGGCATGTGATGGCCACTTACATATTCAAATCCAAAGGAGAGCCGTGTGCACCCAGAGTATTGCATCCTCACATATCTTTTATAGACTCTCAGATGAGAGTGTTGGCAGGACCACAACAGACAGCATCACTCTGTGAGGACACAGTCCTTCTCCTCTGAAATTACCTCCCCTGCCTCGGCCCATGCTAAGGAGGACACCACTTCTCCCTTACAAAGTGAAAGATATCAGCTCCTGTCTCTTTCCAGGGCTGGGAACATCAGGTCCGTACCCTGGATCAGTTTCAGCACCCAGAGAAATGAAGGCTATACACAACTGGCACCACCAAAACTATATGGATTTAACAACCCTGGAATACTGGGGACTGAGGGGAGTTGGGGCATAAATGTTTCCTTAGAACCAAGACATAAGCTAATATTGTAGCAAAATAAGGGCAACCTCCTAATTAAATGAAATTATGTTCTTTCAAGGATTTTAAACATCATTGCAAATACGTTTAATCTTGGCCCATAGTATTTTTTATATTTTTTTCTGCATAACTCTGTTTATACTGATTAATATATAAAATCTTCTTGCAGCAGACACTATTTATAAAACAAAGGTGTGGATAACTAAATGTCCAATTAAAATATTTCCTGCACTGCAATTTCCTGCCACAGTTTTCAAACAGAGTTTAATTTCAACACTTAGTATTTTTTTGTTGTGAGTAATGATAAAATGTTTTTATTAGGAAAGCCTAGATCTTATTTCATACTAAATCAGATCAGACACTGTAATGCAATATTGTTTCTTTAAGTAAAATGAAAAAACTTTAAGCCTTTAAAAAAGCACTTTACTGGATACCTTTTAATTAGGAAAAAAAAGTTTTAATCAGGGCGATATAAATTTCTGCATTAGTTTCCAAATAAGAAAAGTAGTTTTACTTTTTACTGAAGCAAGCTAGATTGATGAGTGTCTAGATTCTGGAATAAAGCAATGGGAGAAAAATCTCACACATGTTCCCTAAAACAAGGAGATAAAATTCAGATATCTTTTACTGTGCAGATTCCTATAAAACATAACCTACTATCTTCCCACTTTTCCCTTTTTCAAGATTATCAAAGTAATCTGTTAAGTGAGAGGCACTTTAAACAACTCTGTTCTGTGATGTCATCTACTTAACTTGGTTTAGTTCAAGTGCATCTTTATCATTCTACTCAAATGCAGTTGCCTTTTTTTTTTTTTTTTTTTTTTTTTTTCCTTGACTTGCTGCTTTGTTTTGCTTTTGTCAGTCTGGTTGTAGATTGTCTCGGGCAAAGACCAGCAGTTAACATTCACAGCATCTCTCTCTGTAATCAGGACTTTTGAAAGATTGTTACTAATGTTCTTGGAGAACTACCACAAATCAGGAATAAACAGGAAGCTTACACCTTGGCTGTTAGATCACATCCTTTTATTTTCCTCTCTTTGGGCATCACTCCATATGCTAGTGACAAAATTAAACCTCGGGCATATATATACGATTTAACCCAAAATGATGCTCAACCATCTTGTCCTTTGATTCAAAAGGCTATTTTTTTCTTAATGTTGTGCTCAAACCACTGCATTCAGCGACAAAAAAAATTAACTCATCTTGCTTATCTACTTGTCCCTTCAGGGACACATCTCATTAAAAGCCTTTTTGGTGCAGTGTACCCTCTCACAATGCCTCCAAGGAAATGTAAAAATGATCTGATACTGAAGCTTCTGCACTGCCTCAAAAATCAGTACCAGGATTCTTGATATTATTTAAAACAACTGGACACAGAAGTAAATCCTTTTATTGTGCCAAGTATTTTATGAATTATTAATTGGTCCGTTAAATTTTTGCCTGCAATGGGAATAAGTTAAAAAAAGGATAAAAGTACTCTGAAAGGTGAAACTTCAAGTGGTCCTGCCTGATAAGCTAAATTCCTAGAGCTGCATTTGTGTTAACAATAAAACCTCTCTGCAAGTTTTAGGTTTAAAAGTTTATGGTATCACCACAATGCATAGTTCAGGGAGGGGATTCAAACAGCAAGAGGAAGAAGATGGTAGACACATTCTGATGAAGCGTAGCTGCAGTGTCTAAAGATATCTCTGCGCAATGCTGTTAATGGCTTACTGAATTGATTTGTTCAATTTGTGCTATTTAATGAAGCAGAGAACCTGACACTTCATCATAAGCTTGTATTGGTTAAAAGTGTTTAGCTAAACCTCTGTATGGCTAATGGTATTTCCATGCCATACTTCACTTTACAGATTTGCAAAAATAATAGCATGGATAAATTCTAGGTATTTCAGACTTTGGAAAGCACACTTTGGGAGGCAAAAGACAGACTAGTAAAGAAAAGGCCAAGCAGCTTTATAATACCAAGAGTGTGAGTAGCAAATAATTGTGCCATAATTAAAGAAAATAAAACATGTCATCATACTTCTAAGTGGAAAAAGCTGGAAACCAATCACGTCTGGCTTTAATAGTTCCAGTGCTCTTGTGTAGTATAAATCTAGCAAAGTAGAAATAAAGGCTACAGTTTCAGAAAGAAAACATTCAGGTGTTCACATTGAGACACTGCTTCATTCTATTCATCAGCTTCTAAAATTTAGGTAGCCCTTTATCAGTCTTCTAAAAAAGCATTTATAAGTTCTGTATTCAGTAGATTGTATTATTTTTAATAAGATCCATATATTATGCTTCTAACAAGAAAATAAACTTTCCCTGGTTTTGGTGGCAATGAATAAAAACAACTGTAGGAACAGAACACATTTTGTACAATTAATAACCTGCAGTTGTCACTGGACTGTTGACACAATTAGAAAGATCTCTTAAAAACTGTCAGAAACAACAAACTTGTTTGCCCAGCTGTATTCTGGGTCCTCTGGAGTTCTAAACAGTTTCATTTGCAAATGAATCAAGGACACCAAGGCCAAAATCACATTTCACTAAACATAATACATTGTGAAACATATGTTCATCATGTGGGCTAATTCTTGTTTTATCTCTTTGGCATAAAATATAACTTGAGACTTTCACTGTGGGTTAATTTGGACAAACCTTTAATCAGTATTAGCAAAATAGTCATGGCCAAAAAATTTAAGACTAGCCTAGTATATGAACCCCCTCAGATTGTAAAGAAGTAATTCAGAAAATACACTGAGTAAAGCATATATATCACTGACAGATTAAGCCTTTCAAATAGCAGCAGTGACTAAATGCTACAGAAACTGACAGTTTAAATTTTTTTTTTTTTTTTTCACTAGTGTACCATACTGGCTTTCAAATACTTCTAAAGGCCTGGGAGTAGAGAAGTGCTTGATAGCAATGTGATCACAATAAGCTGTTCTTTATATTTCTGAAACTGGTTTACTGGTTCCATCAGAACTGACTCAATTTGCATCGAGGCCCATTAGTAGCTCAACAGCTCAGGAATGCTGCCTTAAGCCTTTAGCCTTCCATGAGCTTCATAATGGAAAAGCATATAATGAACATCAATAATCCATCCCTGTATCACATAGCTCAGTCTGTATCATATGGGGATCAACTATTGCATCAAAAAGTTACATATTACATATATGTATGCAATATTTATATACTACCTTTGTATAGGGCCTTACCCAGGGAAACATTCTAGTTCAGCTTTTCCAGATGCTCTCAGAAATGACTGAAGATAATACTAACTGAAGAAAGAAATTCACTCATTCATTAAATCTCTGTGGTCCCCCACTCTCAGACCTGTAGAACCAAGTGTACACGGAAAGAAATGTCCTAGGACATGAGGAGCTACTCTGACAGAGTAAGCTGGCACCTTTTCACCTTCCAGAACAAAACAGCACCACAGACCCAAGTGCAAAGGAAAGATAACCTTGGGATTCAAATTTCTGCCCCAAAATGGAGCCAGTTAGGATTCAGAGCTGAGCTTGTCCACAAACCTTCACTGTAATAGTAAACCAATGGATTCAGGTCCAGATTTTGGCACTGTTCCATTAAACTGTTTCTTCACCAATTATGTAACAATTCCTGGGCCTCAATAAATGACTTTTGTAAATAATAATACAGAAAAGAGCAACTCTGTCTCTAATTTACATGGGTAAAAACCCATTACCAAAATAGCAGACTTGCCTCTCTTGTCCATCCAGATAAGAGTAGGATAATCTATTACTGTATGGATGAAAGGTACTCAATACAATAGAAGTTCTAATTTTTATTGAGAGGCTGTATGTACTCTTTTGTAGATATAATATTAAAGGGTTCAGGGGAAAAATGCTGAAGTACAGAAGGTACAAGGTAAAAACCTACACCAGCAATTTCTAACCACCCTGCATAAACAAAACACAACTCCAGTGGCCAGTCCTAGTAGAGAATGTGTAGAGTTAAGAACTAGCATATATTAATGATTGCATTATGCAGTTTGAACAAGAAATTGTATTTTTTAACAAAGACAGTAATATAACTTGTGAAATGTTAGGTCCAAATTAATTTTACCAAAGCCCTCATGATTATTGTTTCCTGGAAATATTTAGGCTCCTTTTTTCTGCAGTAGGGAAAGGGAACTAAAAACCTTTGACATTCCAGTGTAGTTTTCACATTAAAAACAACAACAAAAGAGCCTCCTTACTAGAGAGGATAGATATTCATTGGTGTTTTACAAACATGTTTGCTGTTCTAAATAATCCCCTAATACTAAGTATTACTTTTCATTTATAAAATTGAAAGTCAGGTACAGGGCACTTTTTCCCAAACAGATGGTACAGCACCTGGAGATTCAAATCCCACGAGGTGGAAGCAAACACGTGCAAGTCACAGGAGTCCATAAGTTTCAAAAAGTAAGGCAACATGCTCCACTTTGTTCAGAAGCAGGTCAGCATGACACCGTTACCTGAAAAAATGCCCAACTGTCTTTATTTCAAAGGAATATTTTGTTATAAATCTTGTCTTGATTGCCACCCTCATGGATGAAGAGCTGGGCATGAGCCAACAGTGTGTGCCCTCAGCCCAGACTGCCAACAGCATCCTGGGTTGCATGCACACAGGGGCAGCCAGCAGGGTTTCCTGGGACAGGATTCTCCCCCTCTGCTCTGCCCACCTGGAGTACCATGTCCAAGTCTGGAGCCCTCAACACAAGAAGGACCTGGACCTGTTGGAGCTGGTCTCCAGGAGGCCACAAACACAATTCCAGGCTGAGGCTCTGTCTCCTGCAAAGACAGGCTGAAAGAACTGGGGTTGTTCAGCCTGGGGAATGGGAGGCTCTGGGGAGACCTCATTGCAGTCTTCCAGTACTTAAAGGGAACTAGAGCAGGTTTCCCAGAGAAGCTGTGGATGCCCCACTCGCAGAAGCGTTGAGGGCCAGGCTGGATGGTGTCCTGAGCACACTGATCTAGGTGAGTGGCATCCCAGCCCATGATGGGGGGCTTTAAGGTCCATTCCAGCCCACACTATTCTATGACTTCCTACAAGCTCTCAACAAGATCATCACCTGCTCCTTCCATGTCTTACAGCACAACCCACTTTCTCATCTTTCCCCACTTTCTTAAGTGCCCTGAAGTTGTCCAACAGAATGCTCAGTTACGTGGTTTTGTAATTCCAGTGATGCCATAGCTCTAACCATGCCTTGTGCCTGCTTTCTTTTTAAACCCCACCTCATCTGTGGGCTGGGTCTCCAGCTCCCTATTTAAAGCTCTGAGCCCTCCATTTCTGTCTCTTGTTGATGCTGAAAATTTGCAGTAGATTCTTATTCCCTTAGCGTATGAAAGTGAAGTGTTTCTAAAGTAATAATCCTGTATGTATGCTGCTCGGAGCTGGTGAAGCAGCGCTTGTCGTTGTCCAAAGGACAGCAACAAAAACATGCAGCCTGGCTCAGCATATTGGGGGTTTTTTTGCATGTGGAATGTGCCCAGAATTATTCTGGCTTTCTGAGTTCCATGTCATCAGCTGTCTTTACAGAGCAAACTTGACAATTCACTGTGTTTAAGGAATTTTACTTCAGGAAGTCTGCTGTTCTTGGTGTCTGCATAATTTACCCACAGATAAAATTCAGTATTATTATCATCACGTTAAAATACACTTTAGATATTGCAGCAATCAACATGTAACATGAAGTTATATTTT
This sequence comes from Hirundo rustica, assembly GCF_015227805.2. Lineage (NCBI taxonomy): Eukaryota > Metazoa > Chordata > Aves > Passeriformes > Hirundinidae > Hirundo > Hirundo rustica. The sequence goes on from NC_053458.1 coordinate 20,176,988, forward strand.
TTATGGTCAGCCAGGCTGATCACAGTCAGGCTGGAAAGATTTTCAGTAGGAACATTCCCTCACCTCTTAAGTTATTTTTTTCTTTTGTTTTGTTGTTTTTTTGTGTGTTTTGTTCGTTTGGTTGGTTTTGGTTTTTTACGTGTGGGTGGGGTTTTTGGGGGGTTTTTTTTGGTGGTGTTGCTGAGGAATTTTAAAATCTGCAGTCTGAAGTAAGAAAAGGAAAGGAAAAAGTTAATTCCCTCAACTAGAAAGGGCATCATGCTTAAAACACTAATTCCTGACATGCTTAGTTCCCAAGATGCCCATCTTGAGGTACTGAAGCACTTGCACAGAATGATACACTGTGAGAATGGCATTATTTAGCCCATGTTAAACAGAGAAGTAACCCTATTTCTTCCCTTAAGCACCAAACAAGGGAAAACCACCACTTAATCTTTGGCATTTGCTATTTACCTTGTAAATCATAGCTCAGCAGGGACACTTGCTACTTCTCCCCTGTAAATATAGCCTGGTTGGAACAGAATGGGCTCACTGTTATCTTCTCTCTATAAAACTGGTATAAAAGAACCAAAAAAATATTGATTTTTTTATAAACAAACAGAGATCTGAAGCACATTGACTAAATAAAATGCAATTTAAAAAACAAAATAATTTCAAGCATACTCCCTTTGAAGTAATTGATAAAGTTTTTGCCTTTACATTTCTCATGGAGTAGATCTCAGAACTGAAACAAGCTTTTGCAAACTATTCAACTGCTCTACCTCTTGTATGAAAGAAATATTCGCTATACTCCTGCCCGTATCTAAGCACTGTGTAGCTATTTCTTAGCCTTTTTGTATGCACCTGTACTCACCAAACCAACATGTATCTTACACTTGACAGTTGCTGCCATTCCTAATCCACAATCCCGTGCTGTTGCCAAGGGCAGACAAGGGGCTGTTCTCTCAATGAGCAGCTTTTGCACATTTTTACAGGTTCCAGTACTCTTTTTCTCTCACTAGGAATAATAATTAAAAACAAACAAACAAACAAACAAACAAACAAACAAACCAAAAGAAAAAAACATTCAACAAGTATTGGAAGAGAACTATGCAGGAAACAGCAGGCACAGTTACATTTAGGCATATTTTCTAAAAGCTCAGATAAAACGTATTAAACGGAGTTTAAAATATCACTAGTTGTTTCTGCGAAGGTGAGAGAATGTTTGTTGTTTCAAAATCTGGGTTCAACTGTTTTCTGCTGTTGTTTTTTAATCAGACACCAGATTTTCAACAGAAGCGTGTATGCAAAACATTACAGCCAAAATACCACAAAATATCAACTTAGAAAAGCTTCCACAACACAGCAACATCATTTCATTGATAATTTTCATATTCTCCTAGTGGAAGAATCTAGTACTTTCAAAAAGATGCAGCTGAGGAGGCAACCTGACTCAGAGATGAAGCTACTGAGCTGCAGTGATTGAGAAACAGGAAAAAGAAAGTGAAATGCACTCTTTTTCAAAAACACCTTTGAGCAATTCCTTTTTATACAGCAAACAATTCAAAATTAATCATGAAAAGCTTATTCTAGGTCTATATTAAGACAAAGATGTTGTGTTCAGAGCAAGTTTACTATTATTCTTTAAAAAACTACAGTTAGTGCCGAAAACAAATTAACAATTACTAACATGTTGAATGAAATTTATGGCTCCTAGACAATTTTATAGTTAAGTTTTCAGCTGGACTTCATGTGACTCAATTTTTAGATTGAACTGGAAATCAGCTCCTGAATGTGTTTCTTACCCGTGCCATGCAGAGAGGTCTGGATTGACAATGCTGGCAGATTTCAGTACAGAGACAGCACCAAAGACACTCCAGAATAAACTCTCTCTGAGCTACACTCAGAGCCCAGCAAGGAGGATCAGTCAAGGCAGGGTTTGGCAACCCAGCTATAACAAGTGCTGCTGCTGGGACCAGACTATGCCTAAACTGCAATGGCAGTTTTATTACAACTAATAAAACACTTATTAGCTTTATCTCCCATGATTTAAACCACTGGTCTGTGTTAGGACTCTGGAAGGGATCACTGCAGCTCATCTGGGGTGAGCCTTTCCACTTGCAATACCATGGCAGTTCTCAAACACTCAAGACGACAGCATTCTAAAAACGCAACACAAAGGAACCTGCATGTCTTTGAGCCTCTCTTTTAAAAATTAACATTAGACAAAATTTATTCTGGAAAATTTTGACCTTCAAGAATAAAAAAAATTAGGACAGTCGAGGTAAGCATTCTAGCAAATATTGCAAAGCCAGATTTTACAAAAAAAGTATTGTCACTCTTTCTTTCTCCCTTTGGTACAGTTTGATACATCTCTTAATTCCCTGACATGTAGACAAAGTGTAATTACTAACATGGATGAATCAGTTGCATCAGAATATACAAAGATATTATTGCAGCATTTAGCATTAACTCAGTTATTAAGCAGTCGTTAGGGAGACAATGCCCTTAACAGAATTAGCTCATTTCCACAAACCCCAGCACATAAAGCAGATTGCAACTTTTCTTAAGCTCTGCAATAAAATAAGCTGAATTCAGATACAGGATTATTTTCTTCTGGATCTGGCCACTAGTGGCTGTACCTATCATTTAGATGCTTGTTCTTATAAGAAATGCTTTAATATTAAGAGATATAAGTGACTTTAAAAATTATTATTATCTTATTGATTTACTTTTGAAAACTTTTCAAGAAGTTTCACTAACTGCCTAAAGCAATAAATAACATAATTTTATTGCCATTTCTAAGTTGTTTTGGTGTTTTTTTTATGATATCCTATGATAGGACTACATAAATCTTGAGAAGCAAGTAAGATTTGAGAATTTTTATCTACTCTCTACTTTAAGGTTTTTTTCCCCCATTTAGATTTATACCCCTTTTAATTTAAATTCTAAATGGAAAATGGCTACAAAAACATAAAAAAATTGATGAAAATTAATTAATTGTCTTTGCAATTACTTGAGAACACCCCAAGTCAGAAAGTTACATTAAATACTGTAATGTAATCAATTTGCATGTAATTTAATGTAATTAAATTAATGTAATTAAAAATGTTAGCACTTAAGTAAGGAGTGACAAATCACGAATTTACTTATAAGTGCAATAATTACTCTCACTTACAAAACAAGCAGCAGTTCATTAGAAGGTGCCTGCAATTGTAAAGTCAAGATGCTGAAAGCAGAAATTCAGCCTTGGATTCTCGCCTCTTGCACATGAGGATAACACTTGAGGACTCAATTTCCCCCAGCTCTCTGCTGTTCCCAAGCAGATTATCATTCAGCAAAAATGCTGAACTACTTTATGGTCACACATTTTACTGAGAGAAATCTCAGTAAAAGAACCCTACATTTCATTTTGGAAAGGGTAAGAACCAAGGTCATCTTGATCACAGATGGTAGAAGTTAAGAACTGCAAGTACTTGACTAGCACATCAACTACCAGTGTGCATCTTTTTAAAGTACAGGCAAATCACGAAGAGCCATATAACCTTTGAATCTGAAGAACTTTCATAACTTCAGTTCAAACCTCACTTGGAAAAAATGGGAAAACAATCTCTTACAATTTCTTCATCTTCTGTTACTGCAAAAGTATATAAATGGACTTAAGCAAGCAACTGATTTTGCACCTCTGCATGGTGTTTAACTGGGATAAATGAGAATAATTTTCACACTGGGGCAAGAGTTATGGAATTTGTAAGTCCTTTTGTTATAGCTGCGTAACTGGATGACAGAGCAGTGCCTGGGTGCGTACTCAGTTCCCTGGGTGGTCCAGAAACTCCCCAATAGTTGCCTACACAGGTGGGAATAGGCCAGCTGGAGACAGAGTGAACTCCCACAGGATAAATAACTGTTGCAGGGGACTCTGTAGGAGGGACCTCTGAGATGTACTGATTATGGTACTTTATGCAAAAAAATCAACAAATTAGGGGTTTCTTTAAGCAAACACTCTGCCCATAAGTGTCTAACATGATCCAGAAGGGCAAATGGAAAAATTTCCATGTTTGTGTGTCTGAAGCAAAGGAAAAGAGAGTAAAACCTTGTCACTGAGGTGATACTAAAAGGTGATACTTTCAGTGTCCCCCAAAATACCTTGCCAGTTCCTTCAGTATCATTTGCCAGGGAACACAACATGGTCTGAACAAGGGCTATGAAGGGTCTGCATGTTAGAAAATAGTCATTGACAACATGTTTCCTAAGGAACAATGGCCAAAAAAATGTACTTTGATTAATTCTTCTCTTTATGTAAGGCTAGAACATACTAAATCAATATCTATTTGAGATGATACCATTTGATATAATAATGAACTACAGGGAAAAAGAGTGTTTCTAGAACTTTAACTTTTCTTAAAAAAAAAAAAAAAAAAAAAAGTAAAACAAAACAAAAATACCTACCTTTTCTCCTCTTCATTTTACAGATAGGTGTCAAATACTGTTAACCTTCACTGAACTGCATCTAAAAAAGATTGATTGTAAATAAAGGTTAACAAAAAAAAAAAAAAAATCCACAAAAGGGAACACAAGCATTAGCACACTAGAAGTAAACACAACAACTAGAAACCCCACAACTAGAAGCATCAAAGAGAAGCAGGGACTGGATAAACTGAAAAATTTGTATCTCATTAAATTGTTTTTTATTTCTATTATATTTAAAAACAACATAAATTTTAATATAAAACTTCTAAGGCAAAATGACATATTTTATGTTTCAGGAATATGACAATTGATTTTTAAAAATCCATCAATCTGCTAAAAGTGAGAAATGCACTTCATTAGCACTTTAAAATCCTCTGTTTCTACAGATCCTAATAATCCTTTATGCAACGTTAAGAGACTACGTTCTTCAAAGTTGATTTTCAAAAGTTTCAATATGATACTACTATAAGAGTAAATTTATTGTGCTGAATACTTAGAGATAAAAACAATACTGGTTTCAGATTTAGTAAGCCTCTTGCTCCTGTAGTTCTTATTTGCAATTCCCACATGGATCAAAACAATCATATTTCCAAAAGTCTAATTGGAACACACATCCTGAAACTTGACTTATTGTCCTCTGCATCTTCTACTCCTTTGATAAAACTCTGGAAAACACTTTTACAAATTGCTAATTTCTATTTAAAGCCACCTTAAGAACTGTCACACTGAATTTAAATTTTCTGGGCATGCTGCTGCAGCTGTAGCATACCAAATGCCAGTGCTACCAGCACTGCAAGATTAAGTTCCTTCAGGATTATTTCAACCAGAAGACACCTCGCCTTCCTGTATCCATCACGTTTGCCAGAACAATTTCCTTATCTTTCTCAGTACAAACTGGACTTCTGAATACCAACATACCTTTTCAAAACCAACGTTTGTTTTTAGTTCCAACAATTCCACAATAGCAGGCTCAGATTATTATTTCTAAGAAACATTCATCTTCCCCCACAACTATACTTTTACCAAACTACCAGAACGCTTTACATCAGATGCATATATCCTCTGTAGGATTCACTGTCTTTTGCCCCTTGATTTCAGGAAGGGACAGAGAGGTTAAGCATTAGGTGTAATAAAAATGGCTATAAAACAAAGAATTAAATAAAGATATGTAAACAAAATTTGGAGCCTTGAATATGATGCTGAGGCTCTCAGCAGAAAGCAATGTAAGAATATGGCAGAAATCACTTTTGATTGCCCTGCAGATGCTGAGCTGCCTGAGCATCTATTTTCTTCAACAACCAGCAAATAAAGACAGTGATGCCAAGTGTCCTGCTCCTGAAGAGGTAGCATCCCTTAGCTCTTCATGTCCACATTTCCTCTACCACAAGGTGCTTACTCGCTTCTCTTCTTTTAAAAAACTGAAGGAAGTTGAGTTTGCCTTTTGTTTGTCTCTTTCTAGGTGACAGTACTAAATCTAATAGAACATCCATGCAGGAAACAGGAGCATGAGGACTCATTTCCTCTGTTCTAAGAAAATACAGTAGAAAATATCTTCCTGTCATCTAGCATAGCTTGGGCGAGGGAGATTCAGTTTTTTCTACTGAACTGAAAAGGCAGATGACAAGTAAATGCAAAATTGTTTTCATATCCTGAAATGCATTCATTCTCATATGCAGGGTTGATTTGTTCTTGTAGTTTTGCCTGGGCAATTACAGAAAAGTAGGAGAAGGACAAACTATATTAATGCCTTTTTCCAAAGAGCCTCTGCCACAGCAAGCATGAAAAAACCCTATTGAGAGTCTCCTGCTTTATTCAGAAAACATATTGAATCTTCTCTGAAGCTGAGTGGTCCTAAAGGAACACACTCCAACAGAGTATGTTATATTTAGTCCCGTAATACTGGATGAGAGGGTGAAGGAAGTTCCGAGGTTCTCACACTTAGGCTGCCAGACAGGACAATTTCGGTTTCATTTTCCATGTGTCCTCACTGATGCCAACAGTTCTTTCATAGCCAGCATAAATATGACAGGCGCGGTCTTGTTGATATGACTTCTGCCATTGCCAGCAGAAGGTCATGGGGCTGCAGTGTCCTGGAGCGCACAGCCCCAGGAGCTCTCTGGGCCTGTGCTGGGCAGAGCTGACTGGGACTTGCCCCATCTCTGGTGGCCCCGTGCCCATGGCCTCCCTGGCTGTAGCTTTGGCTCTGTGAGTGCCAGAGCTGGGAGGCAGCTGTGGGGTACTGAGTGACAACCCACAGCCTGCTGTCAGCTCAGCCTGGGATCCATGGGGAAGGCAGATAGCGACAGAAATATGGAAAAACACATAGCCGTGACTGAAGGGGATCTCCACACTTCCTGAGGTACATTACGCCTTTTTAACAGAATAATCCTTTTGAAGATGTACATTTTTGTACTGGGAAACCAGTGAAAGCGAGTTAAGAAATTTTTGTTTTGATTTTGGCACATCTCCTGGGAACAGAAAGGAGGAAAAGAGGTGAGTTTCAGTTTAAATGTCAAACCTGTGTTCAGATTCTACTTTCTGTTCAAGAACATGAATTACAAGAAGCAAGGGGAAAATCTGCAGAATGCCTTTGCATCAACTTAGTTTCCACTGAAAACTTACTGGAGAGGAAAACTTAAATTCCCACGACATTATTGTTGAAATGGGCCATCCCTCTTCCTAACAACAGGAGCAACTTCAAACTTCTACTAGGTCTTTTTAAATTTTCTGTAATAAAACATCATGGTGGCTTGAAAGAGATGCTGTTCAAATTGACAAAAGACTGGTCAGAACTGGTGTCCTGGTGTCGCCCGGACTTGGGGGCAGTAGTTCACCCTTTCAGTGCAAGGAGTGCCATGCAGACCTGCTGTCTTCTCATCACTGCATCAGGTGCTAAGGTATATCTGACACAGCAATTTCTGGGTCTCTAGAGGATTGTTAGGTTATCATAATGAAAGTAAGAACTGCGGTATGTCTTGTATCCTAATGATAGGTTAAAATGATACAAAAGTCTTCCTTTCCATAAGATGTGACAATCGTATTTATCACATACTCTGAACACAATAGCATTTCTGTCATTTTGACAACGAGGCGCCTTATTACCACTGAGTGTTGAAAAACTCTGATAATATTGTAGAAAAGCTTTAAACAAGGAATTTTCATCCAGATAAAATCATCTTACTAAGCCTTTGAAAGCTGCAGTGTTATGACTCTGCAAAGACAGTTAATTGTGAGATGCTTTTAACCATAAAATATGCCAACTGAATTTTACAAATGTGACATAATTATTCTATATTCTTGCAGCTTCTTCTGACACTTTAATAATTTGTCAGATTTTAATCTGAGAGCACAAGCTACCTTTGGAGAGATAGGACAGAGGAGATAAGTTGCTATATTTTAATCCAGAGTGGCTTGGCTGGCAATGGCCCAGGCAGCCTCCAGGAGCCTCCAGCTCCTGAAGGAGCTGCCCTTGCAGCCAGGGGGAACAAGTGTTGTAGCTGTCTCTTCATGCATGACAGCTGCTTATGTAGTTGGCAACGATGAACTGTGCTGTTAAACCAATATGTAGGATATGGAATTGTCACTCTAATGACTTACTTGAGATGTTATCTTTAATTCAATACATCTTAAATTCCTTGTGAACTTAAAATACCGCGTACTTCCAAATTATTCAAAAGCCTGTTCCGTTAATTAAGAGCTACAGACCAATATAATGTGCTAACTTAGGACTGGACAATTAGCTTTACATTATTATACAAATGGAGTTGTTCTAAATGAGCGAGAAGAGCACAGTATTTTGTGGTACATTGACATTCCAATCTATTTTCAGTGATCCTGCAGTAATATTGCGTTCAATGAATTTACTGTAGATTTACACTGGTATTAATTAAGATCAGAATTTGGACTTTGAGTTTTAATCTACCTTGGTTTGTGTGCATGTCTCATTATAACTGAACATAAACTGTAACTAAATTATTTCTATTATATAGGACCAGTTAAAATGCTTGGAGTTTAGGTACAGATTTTTACTGTGCTGCATTCCTCTGAAAGTATTTAGTGATGACTGAGTATTTTATTCTTGCTCACACTCAGAAAAAACTGTCTGAAAAAAGAGAAGGAACATTTAGAGAGGGTTAATTTCCCACTGTAAGGTACTTGGCTTCATTTCCTTGAGCTCAGTCCTATCCCTACTAACACAAACTGAGCATCCATGAAAGTAGAACTAATGGCATCTTTTCAATGTTTAAAAATGTCACACAAATTTTTCACTCTCTTTTTCTCCCATTGAAAATAAAAATCAAATTAAGTGAATTGAAACTTAGAAAACAAAATAAGATTTAGTATTATACACTAATTTGGCGTGCTAGTTGAACTTGTCAAATGCAAGATCGGGCTTTTAAAATCACATTTCATTAGTGTAATTTTAAAAGTTTTCAACTATCACCAAGAAAAAGATCTTTCTGCTACAGGATAAGTTTAAATAGTTTCCAGCCATAGGCTGGGATTTTTACGGAAGTAGCTCATCTTCTGAGGAAGCAGAGAAAAGGCGTATTTCATTTCACAACATTTCAAGTCTCTGGCAAGTACTCCTCACCTAAAAGATGGTGGCTAAGATAAAAATAAAGACGGTAAGCAACACTTCTATCCATTTGCAACCTTTAGGAAAGTAGTTGTCATGACTTCCCAGGCAGATTTTTAGTTGGTTTGAGGTCTCAAAAATCAGGATCCTGGTCCTGCCCAAGGCTGGAGAGTGATGGTCTGGGAGGCTGGGCAGCATTGCAGCTCAGTTTCCCAAGCAAGATCCCAAGACCCGCATTTTCACTTGGCCTCAACCTGTCCACAGCATAGATCAAATTTCCTTACAAAAGAGAAAAAAGAAAGGAGGAACACCTAAGGTTTAACTCCTCTGTCAGTACTGGCCACATACCCAAACTAGCAGGTGCTGATAAATTGTGAGATCCAGCATCTTCAGGGTCTGTCTTACCCTGACGTGTCGGCAGTTTCAATGGCCACGCTCCCCTGCCTCTCCCCACAACACTGCCTCCGCACAGAGCCCTGGGCTGGGCCCTTCACCCTCACTGCCAGGACCCTGCCACGCTGCCAAAGGCTGGAGCTTTTTAGCAGGGGAGCTGGAGCTCATTGTAAGTGCTGAGCAAAGGCTGAGCCTGCAATCCTTGGCATATTTTTGGTCCCTACTCTTGGTTTCTCTTAAGCACCTTATCAAAATATTTGGTATCAGGAAAGACTGAGCTACTTAAAAAGCATTCCAAACAGTACATGATCATGGCTTGCAATGCTGTACTGCTGAAGGGAGCAGAGTCCAGTCTGTTCCCAGCACATTATTCAAGCAATATTGCTGAAACTGGAAGAAAAGGATTTAATTTCTTTCCTTAGATAAAGGAAAGAGTGTTGATACACAATTCAGATACAGTCAGAAACATCAAGAAGAATATGTACTCTCATCTCTCTTTTAGCTGAGTTTAGAAAAAAGGCTGAAACAAAACTTGCTCAGTTAAAAACTTAGAAATCCTCTTTTCTGTCAGGATATCAGTAGAGATAAATATATATGTTTTCAAAAAGCTTGAAGCTTTTCACAAAAGTGCCTTGATTACAATGATGACCTCCCCTGTGACGTGGAAGACAAAGGTCATGCAAAAGTCACACCTGCACAGGTACCACTGTGACTGCGCAGCACACACAGACTGAGACTGGTTCACAAAGAGCAATTTCTAGCAGCGCCTGTGCTTTTCACACAGTGCAGAGCAGGATTCAGTCTTGGCTTAGATTCTCTATCAAAAGTTTGTACCATTGTGAGCTGTCACGTGGCCTTTAAACAACCTTACCATCCAAAAGCTTAGACATCCTCAGTGTGAGTTGGATGCACACACAGCAAACGCTTGCTCAGACAAGGAGATGCTATTAAATATATCATATTAAAATGTTAATTATATATTATTAGATTATATTGAGATAGTATTATATTTATTAATCATCCCCTCAAAATCTATGGATATACATGTGAAATAACATAGCTTACTTTAGACCATATATTATGCTTTAGGATGCAGTTTCAAAGTCACAGATCAGTAACTTGAAAACCAACTAATCAATCAACTATAAAACAATTCTACAGGAAAAGCATGACTTTTAGAAATCAGGCCTCAGTTGCCATAGGTAATCAGGCCTGTCCCAAATGAGCAATATTAAGTGCTGAATCAGGTTTACCCTGAAACGGTGAATGTTTGAAATACTGCTTCTAAAAAAATAACATCCAACTTTTGAAAACAGATAAAAAAAACAAAACCAAAATCCAAACACAATTTTTTTTCACTTGACCAGTCAGAAAGACCAATCTCACATAATTTGATGCAGTTGTCTATGTGGTAATTCTCCTTAAACAAAGAAAAACTCAAACCAGCAAGATTTTATCTAATACTCTGTCTCACAGAGTCAGCAATAAGCCTCAAAACAGCCTCCTTCTTTTCTATCTTGCTTTGAAACATGGCTCTGATGGTGTTAATTCCCCATTACTCTATCTGCCTCGCAGAACTCCCTGCTGTTTTCCCTCATAAACACATACATATTTAATCAGCACCTAAATCACATGTTTATTTTATCAGTCTCCAGACCATGCAGTTCAGCCCCAGTTCAACCGTCACACTTTGTGTTCTGGACAAGATTGATGAGAGTTTCCAGCTGTCTTTTACAGAAGTGGATGGGTGTCCCTGTGCACACACAGCCCATGGCAGCAACCAGCATATGCCCTTCTCTGCTGATGGTGCTCTGGTCATTATATTCCCACATCTTTCCAACCAGTGGTGCTGAGGTTTCAGAAGCATGCAGTGATACAGGCAGCTCAAGGAGTAATTTTTTCCATCTGCCATCCCTACCACGGGATGCTATTTCTTCATTCATGCCCTGCTCTCAGTACGACTCCACAACTGATGGAATATCACAAAGACGTGAGCCAGCAGTCAGAGATCGGGGAAAGGACAGAAACAAAAACCAGCAGAGGGAGACCCTCAGTTTGACACTGCTGCCAAAGGTTCCCAACCACAGTCTGGAGCATGAGCAGCCTGAGCAGCATGCTGCATACCTTTACTAAAGGAAAAAGATAATGCACTTCCCACCACAGAGATACAAAAAAGCCACCTTGATAGCGGCTCATTCATGCAATTTTAGGTAATTTTGATGCTTTAAACTATACCAGGTAGAAAAAGGTGTGCTAAGGTCAAACCCACAGAACAGCAGTTTCCTGCCTCATACCCCTGATACTCCCTCCTCACCAGCTGAGGACTCCCCACACTAGGAAACCCTTAAAGTGATGAACCAGTGTGCTGCTGATCCTCATGAATCAGTAGAAAAGGCTACAGAGCAGAATACGGATCTGTGAAGTCCATATGCACACCTAGATCAAAGCCAAGAGGACACTTACCTCACAAGTTTTAATTTAATGTCTTAACTCTTAGGGGCGAATCACTATCAAGGTGATGTCAGCTAAACTACACAATACCTCCTCTTTTAAATGAAGGTTGTTTTTCATATTAACTGAAGTGATAAAAACCATAAAGAAAACCAAACTCTGTAACAAATTAGTAATGGACTTCAAGCTTACAAAGAGCTTAAAATAACTAGAGGTTTGTCTTCCTTCCTGCCCAATAGACTTCACTACCACACACACAAAAAAATTAAATCTATGCAAATGTACCCAGCTTTCAAAAACAACAGCAAAAAATTATTGTTCCCTCTTTCTGTTTGTGTGTATGAGGGATATGTACTGACTTCATGGAATTACTCCAGCAAGCTGTGAATGATGATGCATGAAATGAAAAAATCTCAGTCCAGTGCACAGGAAGAATACAGAGAACAGCAGGCTGTCAACAATATACTTTTCAGAGAGAATGGATATATACAACATCCTCCTTGGATGCAACTGCTGAATTCATCCAACTCACGGTATCATATGATGAGGGAGGCACTTCTAGGTTCCATTGGACACATTCCAGTCCTGCAACACAGCACTGAATAATTAATTAAAATTCATTTTTTATCTAATTGAGCAATATTTTCTGTCTCAATTGCAGACAGCTGTAAATAGAATCAGAGGAGATGAATGACAGCCTGCCATAAGATTACTGGTCAGAGCAAAATATCCATTCATGATCTATATTCTCTACATCTCTATTTTACTCATCTGCTTGATTGTATGAACAGGAAAATTATAGATAAGAGAGAAATTAATAAACTCTTTTTGCAAACCTCCAGCCACTGACTCCAGTCTCAGTCAGGATACAATGCCTCACTTCACCTAAAAAATTCATTCATCGAGGCGATTAAACTTTTCAGCAGCCAGACATCACTCAGAAGCTTCAAATCCCAAGCTACACTGTATTCTCCTGCTGCAAGTCCACTCTTCAAGAAGCAAGATTACTTATTACTAAAGTCCTGCAAAAACCAAGGTAGGCTACTTTAAATGCATTGAATTAAAAAAAAAAAAAAAAAAAAGAAAAAAAAGCCAGCCATGCCTATGTAAGATGACAGATTCCAAAGCAACGACACTGAAAGAGGCACACCAGTGTTTTCATTCAGAAAGGGAAGAGCTGTGATTAGATTCCAGTTCAGAGCAGCTGACAGCGGCGGTACCTTTCTCCTTTGGTTTGGAAGGCAATGCACAGGAAATGCTCACCGATTAAACATTTATTTTAGGAGAAAAATGATCTTCACTTACTACTTGAGCATTCAGAAATTACACAACCTTCCAGAAAAGATTCAACAATATAAGCCAAGTACAGTCAGGGACATCACGAGGGTGGATAGACACATAAATGCAGATCCAACTGCCCTGTGGAAGGGGTACAGAGCTAACCAGCATTTCAGCGTGTCCCATCCTCTGCTGGGGATGTGCAACAAGACACAGATAAATAGCACTGCTTGAAAAGCCAAGCAGATGATTTCCACAACAAGAAATGTTTCCTATTGTTTCCATGCAGTACAAGAAGAACCAGTTAAAGTAGTTTAAAAAGAAAAAGTAAATTACTTTTAACTTACAGAAAAGCAACACAGACAATAGCAATGAAAAAGGGCTCTCATTTCTAATTTTTTTAGTTTCTTTATCCTATATAATAATCACTTTCTGAAATCTCCACGCCATTTTTGCCACACTTGCAAATCAGGTAATGTATCAGCTCTCAGGAAATTTGATAACAAATTTCAAAGGCACAAAACTGTTTCTTTAGAACGAGTCCAGTGTAAATTTTGTGTGAGAAGAAAATTAGTTATCGGTTACAGGTCGTGTTTAAGACTAAACCTGGAGGATGGAAAAGCTTGAAATAATTGAAAAAATTCATGTCTAAACAAACAACCTCTAGACTGGAGTCTTTAAAAATATTATTAATGGAAATTGTTCCCCTGATATGTTTCAATATATTACCGGTAAATAAGAGATGCGTAGGACCCCATTGAACACCCCATTAAAAACGTCTCTAGTGCATTAAAATAACAGTCCTTTCTGTCCTAGCTGAGATTGATGAGAAAGCATTCTGCCTGATGATCGGGGTCATTACTGTGCAACTCCTTAAGGGCTCCTGTGACATCATCCATCAGTTTGTTTCTACAGACCTGTCAAAGATGCGGGAGGACGGCCTGAAGTGGAAATTTATCTGCTGTGGTTTTTCCCCTTAAAACACTGTGACAGAGTATCTGTCAAAAGGCAGAATTTGCTAAAAATTTTATCAAATGAGATAAACAAATACCACCCATGAGTTTCACAAACCAAGCGAGTATCAGATTACTAAGCACGTACAAGATAAGCAGTGGAGACTCAACATCCACCTTAGTCAGAGTAAACAAACACACTTAGGGCCAAAGGAACAAGAGCTGAAATATGGGCTTAAATTTTTTGTACACTTGATAGAACAATTTTTATAAAAACAGAAACACAAGCACCAGATGTGTCATTCTAATGCCACCTTTTCATCAACCCCTTGCATGTCTTGAGAGAGGAATGCAGTGGATTTCTACTTACCACTGAGAAAGCGAGAGGACAAGTCCTGGATCACTGTTTAGTTCATAACCTGCTTCAGAAAACAAAATGTAATTTAAGCAGGTTAACTGAAGGATTAAACACTGTTAGCAAAGACTCATTATCATTTCACCAAGAGTAACTGCAATGCTCAGGCCTTAGCTGATACCTGTTTCTGCATAAGGATGTGTTCTCTGAAAACACATTCTCCCTGGAGAAACCCTCCTTGTTTGATGATCAGGAGATAGTAGCACCTCCTAAGTTCAGTAACACCTCAGTGATGGGATTGGGACACCCTTCAGTCACATCTCAGTGAAGATGTGCTTATTTAATGTTACAAAAACTAGAAATAGCAGATTACAGTTAATGTAAAATTTTAAAACTGCACAAAATAGAATATTCTACTGTACTTTCCTATTTGGGGCCAGTTTGTTTTTGTCTTTTTTCTTTGGTTGGCACTAGTTAGGGCACAAGTTTGTGAAGTCCTGGGAACCTGCCACTGATTTCCAGTAGGGACAAGACCTCCAAACATCTTTCGAAGCCAAAGCAGATGCAGTGCTCTAACAATGTGGCCAAAGGGCCCTGCTCTCTCTCTCTTGGCCAGGCTGACCTGGTACTCCATTCTGAGCAGACAGGCTTCTGACAGGAGGCACACAGCTTCCCTGGCTGTGCCACCAGATCCCACCTCAAGGGAAGCCTTCTCATCACTGCCAGTGGCTCTGGACAGGGTCCCAGTGCACTTCAGAAGCCTGACTGCTCATCCTGTCAAGGAGGATTGGGGTCATGGCCAAAGGGAAAAATCTAGGTTTCCAGAACTTTTCTGGCACAAATACGGCAACCTTCAAAGTCTGGCACATTTCCCCCCCCTCCTCTTTTTTTTTTTTTTTTTTTTTTGCATGAATTTGAACTACTTAAATGTACTTCTCCTTGCATTGCTTTTGCCCAAATTGTTCTAGAGGAATGTTTTCTGCAACTATTAACAAAAAGAAAAAGGTGGTTTTTTGTTTTGTTTTTTTGGTGGGTTTTTTGTTTGGTTTTTTTTTTTTTTTTTGCTATAAAAAAGAGCAACACATTTAGCTAAAAAAGTAAAGTGGATAAGGATAAGTAAGAACTAATAGAGGTTGTGAGGGTGAACTGAAAGATTGTTTTTCATCACTTAATTTTAAAAAACTAACATTTTTTTGTACAACAAAGCAGGAAAAGTTTCATATAAACTTCAGACAGCCTAATCTATTATTTCTATTGTTTCATTTTCACTATATGCCTCACAACAGCTCTGACAGGATCATTGCAGCTGGAGGTAGGTGAAGAGCAGAGTAGAAGGACAGCAGAAGCAGCCCAGCTGTTGTGCTTTCCCAAAGTATCACCACCTGATGCTGCAGGCACAGGCTGGGTAAGCCTGAACAATAATTTATCTGACCCATGTAGCAGAGAAAGGAAACTAAACAAAACAAGCTGAATGACCAATCCTACCTCAAATGTTATTAAAACTTCATGAGGTTGCAAGAATTCCTCCCTTTCCATACTAACTGAGGAGTTCTAAGTTCAGTAAAGCCATGCAATTTCTACTGAGCAAAGTTTACAGCAAAAAAGCAAACTTAGCAAATGCAGGTGAGGATTTTCCTCAAGCATGCTGTAGCCTAGAAAAAATAAAACCAAACATTTCCACCACTGTGATCTTTTCCAGCTGAATCTTGTGACCTTCTACATGCAGCAAAATAAAACAGTGCTTTCAGGGTTGTTTTTTTAAAATTTTTTTTCACTAGTGGGCTCTTAGAGAGTTTCAGAGTACCTTAACTGCAATTTGTGAGCTGCAATAAGTGCAATATTTGCAGTAAGTTACTGTCAGAAAGACTTTTGTTTCCTTTAACTGCATTCTCAGAGTTTTGGTTAATCAGTTATTGATCCATTTAGATTTCCTATTCAACATCTGAAATGAATGAAAAGCATGTTATTTCAACTGCCTTGTATATGAAAATAATTCCAGAACACCTAATGTGTAAATAGAAAATTGCAAAAATGTACTGCCTCAAATAATTTCCATATTTATTTCTGGAGCAATAAAGATAATTACTTGAACGTTTACAAATACCAGATAAGTTAAATTTTGAATTGATGCTTTAGCCTAAGAATTGACACTGCAATACAATAGTGCCACTAATTACTTTACTAAGCAATTAAACACATGTGAAACATGTTTTCTAGAAATGAGAAATCAAAGCTATGCATGTTTAAATTAAAAAAAAACCACCCAAAATTAGCCAAATATGAAGTGGAGCAGTGTATTTATTACCTTTCATAACATTTCTTCTTTCAGAGCCTGGCATGTATATCAGTCCTAAAAGGTTTCTTGCTTTTTTAAGGAAGTACTGATAAGCTGGAATCTCAGAAGCTCTTCATTAGAATATAGAATATTTGTGTTGGAAGGGACTTTTAAAGATCATTAATCACACACACACTCACCTCTGCAATGAGCCAAGACATCTTCAGCTAGACCAGGTTGCTCAGAGCCCTGTCCAACCTGGCCTGGAATGTTTCCAGGCATGAGGCATCCACCATCTCCCTGGGCAACCTGTGCCAGTGTTTCATCACCCTCATCACAAAAAAATTGTAATCTAATTGAAATCTATCATTTTTTAGTTTAAAACTATTATCCTTTGTCCTATTACAGCAGGTCCTGCCAAAGTCTGTCTCCATCACTCCTGTAAGGCCCCATTAAGTATTGAAAGGTTGAGGTGAGGTCTCCCCAGAGCCTCTGCTTTTAATTCATTGTTATTACATGAGGAATCACTAGGATCAAATCCTAATGACAACAAAGAATTTAGAGCAGAATAACTTGAAAAGTTAACATAATTAAATTTCCAAATATCAATCCTGGCCCTGGTCATGTCAGAATCAAAACTATTATCATCAAATCTGAATTTCATCCTTGCTATTTGCCAACTCTGCAATACAGACTAAGAGCACCCCAAAGCATGCTACTTTTTTGTAATGTCAAATCTACATCTAATATGAATTTGAGAAAAAGGAATATTTTTGTTTTGTTTCGAGATGTTTTACAAAATGTTTATGCCTAGCAGGTTTTTTTTTACATTTCTTCAGAGTAAACAGTGTTTCCCTGACTTCTCTCAGCTTTGGATCAAGTATTTAGTGACCTACATCTTGTCTAGTGCAACTAAAACCCCAAACTCATGACTATAACATAATCAAAATAGGTAGAGTGTGATTAGGATAACCCTCACACACTGCAATCTCTTCAGCATCAACAGTGGTGCAAAACCCATGATACAAATCAAATTTTGACATAAAAGTTCAGAATACAACTGCAGGCCTCAGGTGTAAAAAATGTAAAAAATGTAAACCAGGATTGGAGTGGGGTGTTGAAAATACTCAGTAAACACTTCTCAGTATCTCCAAGGTAAAGCATGTAGGGAAGTGACAGAACAGGTCATATAGCACATAGAGAGAGGATTTCTACAAGAAAGGGTCAAATGGAAAGATCAAGCTGTTGTTCAGTAAACACAGAATAATCAAAAGCAAACTATATTGAATGTGTGACATTTCACCAGTTCCAGTGTTTGAATTGCATCCCCACCCTGCAATATATCTTAAAAAATCAAAAGAAATCAGAAATCTGAACTAATAAGATCTTCCAAAATGTAACAATAGATCCCGTTCTTTATAAGGACGTGAATACTGTGAACCACATACTACACAGATAAACTGGATCGTTTGTAATAGCAGAATGTTCAGATATGGCTATTCATGTTCCTTTAACTTTTAAATTAGATTCTGTATAGATTTCTTACACTGCAGACAGGCTAAAAACTGACCATCTTCTCAAACCTCTACAATTTCTTATTAAAACTTCCTTGTCTGAACTATATAACTGCCTTGATACAAAGGCTTATTCTTATAATTGTCATCTAGAGGGCAAAATAAATGAGAAAAATACAAATGTAATTTCCTTCTCAGATATTTATTCTTTCAGGTCTTAGCAAGTTGTACATCCATTATTGACTCTGTCATGGCAGTAGCTGGATTACACACCGCAGACTTACCATCCTTATCTATCAGGGGGCAGAACACTCCATTGTCATTCCAATAAAAGAAAGAATCACACACCTCTGTGTCAGCTTACAGCTCCTCTTTGACACTAACAAGTCAACGATACTTAGGATATGTACAAGAGTAAGTCATGAAAGTATTAGAGAGCATTATATTTAAGACTGAAGGGGTTCTTTCATCTTTGGCTTGCCACTCAGCAGGATGGTAAGATTTGAAAATATCTCTGCTAAAATTATCTACAAAAGCAGTTCCTAACTCTCTTCAGGAGGTATTTTGGCATCAGAGATAAATTATTGGAAAGAGGACCATAGTCTGCATCCTAAATCAACATGTGAGAACTACCGAGATGTAATTATAGCTGCATACAGTATAAAACTTCAGTGCAAATTCCCTTTTACCCAATTTAATCCCCTTAAAGCAAATTTAAACAAAAATCTCTAAAAAGACTGAGCAAAATACAGATGGGAGTTGCTAATTTTGAAAATACTGTTTGAAAAATCTTGCACCAGATCTCAGTAGATGTTGAGGGGACTATCTTTTTTAACTGGTTAATCCAATCGTAAATGTTCATCTCATGCCGTAACAATTAGGTGGAGACAGAGAGGGAAGGACCCTGCACTTTGCAGCTTTTCAGTAAGAAGACAGTGAGTATGATCTTCCCAAAGCCTGAGAGAAACAAAGGCAAAAGTTTGCCCAGACACAAACATTATGACCAAATTGCCAGCCCCATGGTGGGGTGTTCCCAGACCTCCCTGAGGAGCTACAAACCTGAGCACAGGACAGTTCAAAGCAGCACATGCTGCACCTTGTGCCCAGGAAACACAGACACTGACAGAAAAATAATGGTTTAATAGTTCTGCAGTCTGAACTGCAGGTTTGTGCTGTGCTCATAAAAGGCCTGATGAGCCCTGGCTCAAGCTGAAGTTATGCAAATCCCAGGCAGCTTTTGTGCAGGTCTCATTGCAATTCACTCTTGGGTAGTTTCAGTCTCTGCTCACTCAGCTCTGCTTTCTGCTCCTTGGATCTGGGTGAGTGGCTTATAGCCAAGAAATTTTTCACAGCTATGCTTGCCTAATTCTCTTGGAATTCACATGCAAAGTGTGCACGGATACATAAGTGTGCACTCAAGCCACAGGTGGGCATGTGCATATACTCCGTGTACACAGAGAAAGACAGAGCTCCAAGCACCTGACAGAGACAGCAACTATAGGAGCTCTGGCAACACACAGGACAATATAATTCTTTTTCTGATGATTAAGTCACATGCCACATTTTGTGTTCCTATCAGTCTTTTCAGAAATACCTCCACAAACATTTGCATACGAGAATTTAAAAAACTCATAGCATCTCAACCACGTGACTGAAAACCTTCAACATCCGGGCTTGATTTTTACAGTGATTTCAGCTAATATTGTCATGATGCAATTTTCATGCTGCTTTAGCCAGTGCATCTGTCAGTGACAGTGTGGTCAGTCTAACGAGCCGGTCAATTAAAGAACATCAGCTGTGATTAAGCTATACCCACCTCTGAAATCTTCCTGACCCACTAGTCACAGGATAACTTGTCAATGTCCTTGCAACAGGTGGCACCATTCACTCTCCTGATATCCTGATGTGTTCATCTTGATTTCAGATGAGCCTGAGAAGAAAAATCAATAAGTAGAATTCATGCTCAAAGTACTGTCTACAGAAATGAGTTTGCATAATTTTATCTGCAATGAAAATGTACTGGGGTGAATAACACTGAGAACAGAGAGGAGACAAGAAAACAGCTCTTTCTTACTGGTTTTGTTTGCTGTGTTCCAGAAGGACTGCTAACTCTAGTGTGTCTTATCCTTGAATCTACCCTTTCCTTTTTCCCAAAATATAATAAAAATACATTTCCTTTTAAAAACTGTGTTTTTAGAGGAGATTCTGTCCGTCTCGGCTCCCACCTGGGAAGCAAAAGTTAGTGAACTGAGTTATTATCTTAATACTGCCACTTCACACTAAATAAACTACCTGTCAAAACCCCTTGAAATTTAATGCAGAAGGCATCCAAGAAACTTGAGAAATGCTGCAGCTGGAGGTTAAATGTGCCAGTCACAACTCCCTGGGAACCATGGGCACGATGTTGGGGCCCTGCTGAATTCTGAACTCCACAGGAAACAAGGACCCATCTAGCACAAGGGCAAAGTACTACCCAGATTATTAGAAAATAGTAGGGGTAAAGATCATGTCAAGAAGCCACTCAAAATCTGCCCCAAGTTACTCTGGCAAGCTGACTTCTCCACATGGTTACCCTGAGCACCACCCTGCTCTGAGGAGCACTTCCCCAGGACAGAATTGTTTGGTAGTCACCTGGGCCCATGTCAGCAATGTGCTGAAAACAGAGATCCTTAGACCAGTATCATCCTTCCACTGTTGTTTTTTTTGTTTTGGTTTGGTTTTTTTTGTTGGTTGGTTTTTTTTTCCAAGCATCATTATAGATGAATTTCTGCAAAATTTTTATACCTCAATAACTGGCAGAAAAAAGACAATGTTCAACCCAGAGACCAGTTCCATAACTGTAGTCATGTTTAAGCACAGTAACAGAAAAAAGAAGCTAATACTATGCCAGTTATTCAGATATGAGCTAGAACTGGAATGACAAATCTTGTGACTTTGGGAAGGTACAGATAAAAGAAGTGTAGGGTAAAAACAGGGAGAATTTTTGTTCTTAAATTCCTAAACAAAAAGCTCGGGTCCAAGCTGCTTCCCTACAGTCAGAGACTGGCCTCTATAACTTCATGCAAGTCTAGATAGCACTTTTTTACTCAGCACTACCCTTGGGTCTTTTTTTTATATATATATATATATATATATATATATATATATATATATATATATATATATGTATAAATACAAGTCTACATCAGAAAATGAGACATCTTGCATGTAAAAGGCATATCAAGAAGTAAAGACGTTTTTCTGTAGAAGAGTGTAACTGCTGGCAATTTCATTAGAACAGTCTCTTTGAAGTCAGGTCCACAATGTGATTGCAGTACAGGATTTTCTAGTCAATATCTCCTCCCTTTTCCTCCTTATTTCTCTCGTAGGTGTAGTACCCCCTGACTTTTAGCTAGAACCTGAATGCCCCAAGGGAGAGAGAGTTTTCTAACTTTCCACCTCTTCATTTCAGGCACACTTTTAGCATTTCTCTAAAGACTATATATCTGCAAACATCATATGCTTTCTACCACATACTGAATTACTGAAAATAAATTTGTCATGAAGAAAGATAAAGTCACACAGATTCATACTGAACATTTTATTTTAGGGAAAAAGGTGGGGTTTTATGTTTTGGGTTTTTTTAGGAATACTTGGCAGTTTCTTGAGAAGACAAAGCAAAGGGACATCCTGGCAAACATTTCAAAGTACAGTAAAATCAGGGCAAGAATGTTTCTTCAAGAATCTAGGCAGGACTCTCATTCAGCAGAAAAAGAATGATTGTCAGGGAGCTATAGAAATCTGAATTAAGCTCAGTTTACAGTTGGTTTTATAAGAAGAAAAACTAAATTTCACCAGATAAAGGGTCTGAAATTTCAATGCAAGGCAAAAAAAAATGGACAACAAGATTGGCATCTAAACTCCATTCTTATTAATAGTTAGATTTTTCCAGGCTTTTTGCATCGGCATTGCAAACATGATCTTTTAAAAATGATTTATTACAGTCAAAATAGCCAACATTCCTCATTTATAAAGATTGCAAGTTATTTACCTTGCCCAGATTTATTTGTTTGAGTAGAAATAATACCTGAAACAATTTTAACAATTTTTTATGTTGAACTTTTCTAGAAAAATAAAAAAAACTACAGAAAATCAGCCTAATTGCTGTTTTAAAAGTTAATTACATTTTATTGTGTTTCTGAATCAGCATGAATGGAGGCCAGGTTATTTAGCAGAGAAATTCAAGTTTATCATACAAACTTCACATTTATAGTTATTCTTTGTACAGTCTGGCAGCTGTATGTTCTGAATATTTTGTTTTCAGTGGACTGGGATGTGGGTTTCAATGGCATAGCTTGAAAGGTCTTTCCTTTGTCTCCCCTCAAAGTGTCACACTGACCTATTCATGGGATCTGAGAAAAGTTCCTACTTTTCCTTGACCAAGACACCATGGGACTGACCACACTGAGAGGGAGGCAACAAATCCTGAAAGGTTTTCCTCCAGTCCTATACCAGATGTATACATAAACAACATTTCACCAAAAGTCAATAAACCTGAAGATTTCAAGCAGCACCAACTTGTTTGAGCACATCACTAGAATGGAAGTTCAAAGTAATCCCTACAGTCCAGAAGAACCCATGATAAACATTTTCAGTTCCTGGTGTTTCCAGCTAAGTTGGATATCACAGCCATTACAAAACTTAAGTCCTCCATTTTGGCTCACAAAGGAGGAGATAATGACTTTCTAAAATCAGCTTTCCTAAACCAAAAAGAGCAGTGACCTAGCATTATTTAACCTTCATCACCGTTCACTGGGTAACAATTAGTACTCCAGGGTATCAGTCTCAAAAGCCAGCATTATATTAGCAATTAAAAAATAATAGTCAAACTACTCCGAGCACAGAAGTACCAACCAAATCTAGTAACACCTATTCTTATACCCACAGTTTCTACCACTACAGACCATTTTGTGTCATTCATGGGAATACATCCTACTAGGACCAAACTGACATAGGTTAAAGCAGAGGTCAACAGGACTAAGACTGTAAATCATGCCAACTTTCCATTTATTGTAAAACCTCACATATATTTCTATGAATAGTGAAAGGAAGAAATATAGAAACTCAAAACAAGAGGCATATTGAGGCAGTTGAATTCCAAA
Source organism: Hirundo rustica (assembly GCF_015227805.2). Taxonomy (NCBI): domain Eukaryota; kingdom Metazoa; phylum Chordata; class Aves; order Passeriformes; family Hirundinidae; genus Hirundo; species Hirundo rustica. The sequence continues at coordinate 20,200,376 of NC_053458.1, forward strand.
GCAAAAACCAATTTCCATCCTTCTTTAAAAAAAGTAATTCTTTTTTATATACTTTAGTACACTATTTTAAAGTGTCTGAATTAAGTTTTTAAGTTTAATTTAAAAAAACCCAACAAACCACCAAACCCGAAACTTTCTATTTCAACAAATTTGAGGACTACAGATTTAAAATCCTTTTATACAAGCAATGAATTGGAAACTTACTCCTTTTGACATTTACATAAAAATGTTGTCACTATTATTCATGTGACAAACACTGACATTCATTCATCATGCCAGAAATGCATGTCTTCAAATAAAAAAAACAGCCTATATTTATAACATCACATTGCATTGTTTGCTTGGTTTGGTTTTGTTTGAATACTGTACCTGTTTCTTTTCCAGAAAGTCCATTAAACTTTGATTAGGTTCAAGATAATAAGAAAAAACAGCAGATGCCATTGTGCTAATTAAATCCGATCACGTGGATTTAGGTCAGGAAATAACTGTTTCAGTTAACAGAATCTTAGAGTGATACAAATTAATTTCGCAGGTATCCCACCTTTTCAATGGGATCGGTTCACAGCATATCAGGTGGCAGAGCAAGATGCAATAAAAACAGGGACAGCATAACAAGTACAAATTGAAATCCTATTTGCTGATCTACCTATTAGAATCACCAAACCAAAAGCAAGCCACCTATATGGAAGCTGTAAAAAATGTTTGTGCAACAGTCATTACAACTGCAGTTTTAAGGATGTCACTTTTTACTTCTAACTTGGGGGGAAAAGGGCAAAATAATTGGTTTAAGTTCAAGCCTCTCTAAATGAATTAAAAACCTCATAGCATTGAAAAGTCTATAAAATTGTTCACAAGTCCGTGAAAGGGATTCTAAATAGAATACTAAGTAGAGTGGGCCATAATGAAGCCCATTGAGTTTTTGACCTCCAGCAGATTGCATTATCCTTTCATTGGATGTGCACATTCCCTCTGCAGGTGAGTGTCTGGTCAATGACAATTATTTGTTCAAATACTGAGAGATGCAAGTGATGTGGTCACACTTGTTTCCATTCCTATATATCATATATAATGTATAGTGTAATGGAGTACTCAGCAAAGCTTTTGTGAGCATCCCACAAACACAGGACTGACATTGGTTCATTGCATAAGATGTAGCACTTTTCCAGAAAGTTAAAGAATATTATTAAAATGCACTTTTCATCAAATATTCCTATTCAGCATTTTACTTAATATCATACACAGCTGCCTTGAATTACTAAATTAATGTTTACATAGAATCACAATCTTCTGCAATTAAATACCCTCTTACTTAAGGCAGAAATATTTGCATCGAACAACAAATGCAGTGGCACAGTGTGTAAAGAAACCTGGGATGGAATGGGATGGAGCAAACACAGCAATAATTTGAACATTATTTTCAACTAAAAAAAACAAAAACAAAACAAAAAAAAAACACACCCAAAAAGTGTGACTTGTAGGTTTTCTTAGTGTTACTGTGACAACTTTCTCTACATTGAGTGAAAGTGTTCCAGGGATGCAAAAAAACTCCTTCACCTTTGGCAAAATTTTAAATTCTCCAGAAGTGCTCTCCCTGTAGTATCCTAAGGGTCAGATGAAACTTAAACAGATGAAATTCCGCCTTTCATTTGAGTCACTAGTACTACACACAGGAAAAAAGAAATCCTTGTCTAGTAGTATTTAATATGAGTAAATCTCAGGTTTATTTAGATATACTTAAGTGCTTAGCATTGTTATTAGAAGTCTAAAATCTAATTTCCAACACAAATTCATTTTGACACTGAGGAGCCTTGCAATTGGCATTGCCTTTATCCCTGGAGCTAATTTTCACTAATTCTACTGCCTCTTTCTTTGAAAATACACACTCAAACAAACACCACTATCCTCCAAAAAATAAAAATCCAAATAAACAACAAAACCCCAAAACATTCATTGTGCAACAGATTGTCTTCAAGAGCATGTAGCTCTCTAATTAAAGACTTAGATGAACCCAGAAAACAAGATGTAGCTCAATGTGATTTGGCCAGCTATGGATCACACTAGACTAACCTGACATCTTTTCTTCAATAGATTTTCAATACAACACAAGTGAGGAACAAAGAAAATCTTATCTAACAGGATTCCAGGAATGCATTACAGATGGTGTCACATTAGAGCTTGCATTAAAGTTAGAAAGCCAGGATTAGCTGCTGAATTTAAAACATATGAGGAATTAAGGAGTTGAAGGGAAGGAAAATGACAGCAGTGAAAGGGAACATTACTGGTCAGAAACAGGTTATTTCAAATTTCCCAAGGACTACTCTCATTAAGTATTTTATTTAGCACTCTTATCAATGACATGAACACAAATAGGAGTGAGAAAGTAACATTATCTTTAATAAAGAGAAAGATGAAGTTATCAGAGAGATGGAAATCTTGAGGATTGCAGTAGGAGAAGCATCAAAATTCAATTGCATAAAAAGAAAGTAATTTTCTTAGCTAACTTGGAATTTAGGCCCAGAAAGCAGCTGAAGAAAGCACACGTAGGAAAGGAAAGATGATCATAAAACTGTGATACAGACCCAAGAGATTATATAATGACCTTAGGAGACACCAAGTAAGAAAAATAATAGAATTCTACAAGACATTCTCTGGAACAATGCATAATACATTCATCAATTGTCTTCAAGAGAAAGCCGCTTAAAGTAGAATTGGTACAGAATGAGACCCTCAGATTGAGCAGGAAAACAATGAGCTGAAAGTAAAGGGGGTTTGGGGTAGGTTGGTTTTGGGGAGGGGGTGTTAAATCTAAATATCTAAACAAAAGGATTGCTACAAGTAAAGCCAAAGCCCTGAAGAACTACTTTGTTGCTGAAGGATAAGATTAACAAAACAAAAACCAGAACAAAGCAAACCCAAACAAACAGGCAATGCCTTGCTGTGAGTAAATGTAGTCTAGAAATGAGAAAAAAACCAAACCATTAGATCAATGTTGTCTTTCACAATATTCCTGGCTGCTTTAAACATGAAGCTCACTAGATTAATAAAAGGAGCGGTATGAGGGGACAAAACATGATGACATTAAAAGTTCTCTCTGGTTTGGAAGGAGCCTTACCTCCATCACCTTACATCATTTTTTGATAAATGAGTAACTTCTTTTTACACCTAGAAATCAGAAAGCAGCAGATGTAGCTGATTTACATTTAAAACCTGCCTTCTGCAGTGGAGGTCAATCTTTCTGTCCGTAACAGTGACCTTAGGGAAAAAGCTTGCCGTGACACATAAGGAAAACACATTGTTCAGACACAAACCTTCTGAATTGGCTGCATATTTTCAGCATTATCAGTTCCTCATTATTTTGAGACTACTTGCAGACACCTTTTAGAATCTATCTACAGCAAGAAGAAGTAATGGGAAATACAAAATAAGACTTCTCCAGATGAGAGTTGCTGACCTACAATTTCATAGTCTTTAACATACTGAGCATTCCTTATTCACAATCCATTATCTATAGTATATTTCAAAGTGTCAAGTAAACACAGTAAAACAATGAATTACTGAATGAATTACAGTTCTTGCTCAACAAAAAGGAATACGTTGAAGATAGATTAACAACATCATGCACAGATATTAGCACTCAGCAATAATCCCAGGAGTATAACTGAATGTGTTTTTAATGGACACATCACCTGATTACTTCAGGGAAAAATAGGTGCCTAAAAGAAATTTTATCTTCTCCCATCTCTGTTTCCGGTCACCATTTCTTTATTTAACTCTCAGCCTCCTCTTTGACTGCTATTTACAGCTCCTCTGCCCTCAGTGCTCATAGCTCTCCTTCTCCCAGCCTATTCCACTCTCCATTTATGCATGTACTATGAGACAATATTTTAAATACCACACACACGCTGCACCCACACCCACCCTGAAGCTTATCCCCCTCAACAGGGTCCATATACACATGCATATGTCACTGTTAAATTGCCCTCCCTCGATTCTGTGACAAATACAGACCTTGCAGCTTTACACAATACAAAAGCTTCCATCAGAATTTATAAAAACATCACAGGCAGGCCACTTCTGTCACTATCACCGAGCTCCAAGCCTCAGTGAAAGAAGGCAACCACAAAGATTTCCAAGCCAACAAGGACCCTTCCTTGGGAAGCCCGGGAATGCAGGAATAACACTGCATGTGAAGCTGCCACCCCTGCCCCAAATGCAACAGGAACATTTGCAGGAGGGTTGTGCTGAAGAAAATGTTCCATGTGCACACCAGACCCCAAGGCTCTCTGAGAGCTTGTTTCCATGCTAGCTCTTCCCTTACTAAGGCCCAGGCTTTCACTGGGAACACTTTGTAAAGCAGTGATGCTGTCCATAGCACAGAAACAGGCAATTCACTGCTCTGCAAAAGGAAAAACTCTGTCCCTGTGTCTCTATCTTAGCTTATGCAAGCAAACCTTGGGAACAGCATTGTTCTCCATTTGAAAAAAAAAACCAAAACAATACTGCCTCATTTGGCGCGTAGCTTTCAGCTGGAAAAAACATCCAACATTAGATATAACCTTAGAAACCATTTATTAAGTGTACACCTTACTCTGAAATATGGAACTTTCTGGTACAGAAGCAGAGACCTGTTCAAAAGCAGCAATGACACTGTAGAGCAGAGTCAAGCAAAGCAAAAAATCACTTGGGCAACTTTGCACAGCATATTTTCACATTCATGCTTCTATTCCAGATCAAAATCCTAGCTGATTTTAGGCAGCATTTTACAACTAAGCTGAGTTAATAAACAAATAACTTAAAATCATTTACCAAGATCTAAATTGTTAAAATGCCTTCTATTGGCTTCGTGAGAACATTTGATGTAAAGGCTGCCTGAGAAATGAGAATTGCTGAGCCTCTAATTTAGAAATTTTGTCTCTCTTGGGCTGATGCACTACCCTTAATTTCAACTTCTGGCAGTAAACAACTTCAACGTGAGGGCTATTAAGAAATAATCATTCAGAGTAAGCCTCATGGGTGACAGAGCCTGCGTTTTCAGGATTCAGTTTAAAACTGAACAGGCACAAATATGGAGAAAATGCTACACAGTGGAATGGATGGATGAGCCAGATATAAAATCTGGAAAACAAAACTTAACATTCTGATTTACGAGTGTGTGAGATTTTAACAAGTATATGTCATGAAACTTGGGAGTAACCTATCAGAGACTCTTGTGACATGTGGACATATTCCTGAACTTAAAAATCATTCCTAAACAGCTTTTAAGTCCTACTCTTAAAAACATTCTAGTATGAAAATGGAAGTGTTCTTTTCACCCACCATCCCAGTCTCCATCTTTTCATCCCTATTTCTTTTATAAAAATCCAAAGAGATTTTGTAAAAGAAAAATGAAACCGGTTTAGATATGGTAATGATTGAATGCCTTTTATCCTATATGTATGCAGAAATACCAGAAGTCAAACACTTCTAAGCCTTCCCCCCTACTCCCCTGAATACTCCCATAACAATTCTTTAAAACTCTGCTGTGGATTTTGAGGCAGACTAATGCAGTGGCTGTTTCATGGCATAGCCTGAGGCTACAAATGCTCCCAGCCCTCAAATGTTATCCTTCAAAGTTTTTAGAGGTTTCTCAGTTCTTTGTTTAGCTATCACATGGAGTCTCAAACACAAGTTTCACACAAGCTAACACTGAAAATAATTAAAAATCCCTCTGCCTTTATAAATAATTCAATACAGAAAATACAACATATATCATATGCTGACTTCATTTCACTGTCAAATCAGAGGTTTGCATTTTGCTCATGGGCATTGAAGGCCAGTTTCGCAATGAGAGCATAAACATCACTTCAAAAAAAAAGATATTCAGCACTGATTTACCCCATGTCAGTTTATAATTGTGGACAAACCAATTAAAACCTTATAATAGGGTTCCATCTGATTATATTTCTGCATTTTCCTTAAATATTTAGAGAAAGTAAGGAAAATGAGCACAAGTTTCATGAAAGTCAGGAAACAGATATTTTTGACGTAAGAACTACTTGGTACTAAGGGCAAACCAGAGTCCATCAGTATTCTAGGAACAGTTATCTGCCTGCACAGACACAATTTGATTCGGATATAGCAGTGATTTCTCTAAATTCACAGCAAAAATACAGCATGAGAGTTGCAGAAGGAATTAATTATAAGGTAAATCAACTATTGATGAGAGCAATACTTTTCAAAATAAGTATATGATTTTCAAAGTTTTCATGTTCTAAAGCCATAATTAGCTAACAGGCATTAAATACTTAGATTTAGAAACATGCTTTGAAGCAAGCTTGTTTTGTAGCAGGACAACAAAACAAAATGCTACTACAAACAACTAACCAAAAAGCTTACACGCAAAATTAAGCAAGTAAACAAAGAACCTGCACATTTTCCTTTTCTGCACACCCTGTTTCTGAGTTACGGGTTGTTATGACACAGGGTGGACTCATTTTTCTGGCTTGCACCAACAGAAACTTCCCCAACTTCAAGGATTTGAAACTGCGAATAACGTTCATGACACGGGTTTGGAGAAGGATTTTTAATACTGCAGATTAATAACTAGTGCTTCTGATAGTGTTTCTACATTTCAGTATAAGAGTAGAATGAGTCTAGTAAGTTGGATCTTTTTCACTATTGCTATTCAGAACTCTGAAGCAGTAAAACCCTTAAGAATTATATCAGTTCCAGCTGCTACTCTGAAAGGCTACCAACAACAAAGGATGACCGAGATACAGATAAAAATATTATGTTTCCCCCTCACTTCAAGGCAATAGGGATAAAATGTTTTAAATAGGGCGCATCCCCTTCTCACAATAGTAAGAAGAAATACACAAAAGAAGGAAGAAAATATCTCAGTAAATTCTTCCCTTGAAGTCAGAATGCAGCCAGACAAGCAAGTGGCCAGAGAGAGCAGTTAAGGATGGGCCTGTGCAGAGCCGACACCTTCCACTCTTTGCCAGAAACATCCCATTCTGCATGGGCACAGCATCACCTAAGGGCACGCTCTGCATCAGCTGATAAACAAAAATAAGCTCTGACTCTAGTCCTATATCTAGGGCTGTATATAGTTCTGGCTGTGATCTTGCCAACGGAATGAGAATTTCCAATTGCCCCTTAACTCTTAAAAATCTCACCATTTTGTGCAAAGTAACCTTCACAACCAAAGTCCTACCAGCAAAATTAAAGACAAAAGAAATGTGGCTCATTAGGGACATATTGTGCCAAGTGAAACAATAACTAGGTCAGATTTTTATCTCAATTATTATGGAATGATTCAGCTCTAATTTCACAGCCTTCCATAGTCGTAGCATCATTCATTAGTTTCCTGTGGATGTATTCCAGCATAACCAAGGTTAGAATCAGGGTCATCTGAACAGATTATTGCATGTCTTGCACAGGGCTACGGTAGCAACCATACTGATTTTGAGTTTGTTGAAACTCTACATTTTGACTTGGATGTATGTACACCCAATACAGTACTGCTTGCATTTGTAAGATTGGGAAATTAAATTCTTTGCAAAGACATTCCTTTTGAGTAGAAGTAAGGTTTTAGTTTTCACTAATCTTAAGCTTTCAGTTGTGATTAAGGAGATCAGCATCAAAACCAAATGAAAAATTGAGCAATTTTACTTCCTTGAGTTTAATAACTTCTTAATTTAAGATAGGATATTTATTTTCACATAAAGTATTGGCAATTTTTTGGCTTTGAATACCTTCCCTTTTAAAAATGAGAGAAAAAGCACTCTGCTTGTGATTGCTTTGACGTTATATTACCCCATCACATAGAATAACTCAAGCTCTCCAGGCCCAAGCTGACATTTAGAAAGCCAAATGATCAAGCTATATCAGTAACTCAGCTCTATTTCTAATTATTTGGGTACTCTGCTTTCTTCTGTGTTTTTAATTGGACACAAAGACTGAAATCTTTCCTCATTCTTTTTCTGCTTTACCATTTCAAAGAGAACTTTTTTGTATTTCAATTGTCCAAAATGTTAAATTATGGAATCCATAAATTATACAATAATCATAAACCTGATTCTAGCAATGAACGTAAGAAATTCTAGTGCTATGGTGATGCCTTAAGTTTTAGTTTTCATATTTTCCAGATTCTGTACTGCATTGGTATGTAACTCCGAACTTCATATAAAGTGTTAGCAAGGTCTCCTCACAGCTTAGTTAGACAAAACAATCCTTTTCCAGCCCGAGAACCAAGGACACCATTGCAACTTCAGGCCCAAAAAAGTATAAACAGTGAATTGAAGAGAGCAGTCTGGGAGGATGGGAATTCATAACCTGAAGTTGCAATTGGACAATTGACCCCAATATGTAAATGGACCAAAACTTATAAAAGTGTGAAAACTCGTGACTCAGACTCCAGCTTGGGTCCATCCTGGGTAGAGCCACGGCCAGGCTCTTGTACTGCCCAAGGTGTATCTTTTGAAGACCTTTTTCATAAATACCTACTTCATTCCTTTAACACTGTCTACCCTCTGTTCCAGGTAGCCTCTCTAGGCATCAATGGTATGAAGGAAAAAAATTGAAAATATGATCCCAAAGTATCATAATTTTTTAACCAGTCTCCCTGGCCCATTAACACTGGTGAGGCTACAGCACTAATGGGCCAGGGAGGCTGGTTGAAAAAACTGAACTGTGTTCAGATCTGGGCAACTCCCTACAACAAAGACACTGAGGGGCTGGAGCAAGTCCAAAGAAGAGCAACAGAGCTGGGGAAGGGTTTGGAGCTGATGAGGAGCAGCTGAGGGAGCTGGGGGTGTTTAGCCTGGAGAAAGGAGGCTCAGGGTAGACCCCATCACTCTCTATAACCACCTGGAAGGAGGTAGTGTAGCCAGGTGAGGGTTTGGTCTCTTTTAACTAACCAATATCAAAGCTGTGCCTTGAATTTCTTGCTGCAGATGCTTTATTTGAAGAAATTTCTCATAGTCTTATTACTGCGGCAAAGAAAATGAGAAGCAGTCCTTATGAGAGCCTTTGTCAGGTTTCATGCTCATCACAAGCCAGCTGGTGCTTAAAATTAATTACAATTGGTTACCTTAGTAACACTAAATCAGGCCTGAAAGTATCAATATTGTTTACCCTTATAGGTTTCCACAGCAATTTCAGTTACATTGGTAAAAAATTGAGGACCAAAGTTCAGCAGAAAAAGCAATCTAAACTGATCCTACCACTGAACCAGCACCCCTTTCTCTCTCCACCTTTCAAAAATGCATTTATAGCTTGTTGTATTCTGTTTTAAAACATCTGATCTTTGAGTATCTACCCTTAAAAGGCTGCTCATAAAATGCCTACTGCTCCCATCAGATACCTACTGCTCAAACTATAGATTGTTAGATCTCTGCTAAATTGATATTGATTTATGTTCAATTAAAAGCATAAGGTAACTGGGCTGAAAGCACAGTTTGGAAGCTTGTTTTGTTTTTGTTTTTTAATAGGGAAGAATAAAGCTTCTTTTATATATATGGGAGTCCGAATTCACCCTATACTTAGGATCAAGAAGTGTCAGAAAAACATTAGCTCTTACTCAGTTGCCTAGGCTTGAAAATGAAATTTCATCTTACTGGTAAGATGGGATTTGCAGTGTACATATTTTTCTGCAGGGTGAAGGTGGAAGGTTGTAAACTAGCTACCTAAATGCTTGGGTATATTTTGATAATCCATTCTTTTCTACCTCAGGTTAAAAATGTTTTAAAGGTAAAGATCTTGCAATGCAATTGCCAAATTGCTTTATCTTCTACTTGCTACAGAACTGGTTTGAGACTTTCCTCTTAAGCTCTGTATAGTATAAAACACTAGCAGCTAAGAGTTCTGAACAAAACCTCTTAATACTACTGCAAACTGATGACTTTAGTCAATCAAGTATCTATCTCCCTGCAAAACATGAGCTGATAGAGTCATACCCCTTACCTGAATTTCATTCTCTCCACCATGACACTTGCCTCCTTTCCTGAAATACAAGGAAAAAGTAATCTTTCAGGGGTAAATAACTACTTATTTTCCTTCTGCAGCCAAGGCAATCCTAAAACTCCCACCCTGCAAGTGGATTTCCAAAGTTGTTTCTTGCTCTACAGCTTTTGTCACAAAAGCTCAGGGATGAGAAATTCCACTAGATTAACATAACCTCTCTCCTTCAGTTCTGCAGGACTAAACTGGGAAACAAAGCTCAGGGTTTGAGCAAGTCATGAGTCTTGAGAGCTCAGCTACCTGGCAGGAGAGAACATAGCTAAGGCTCAAAGAAAAAAGTCAGTGGTTAACTTGTCAATAACCAACCTTTCAATTCTCACTCCCCAGCCTCCCTGTCAGTACCTCTTCCACACTGCTATCTGCTAAAACATTCATAGTGAGATGCCTATTGTCATCTCTTCCTGATCCACGTGATCACCCGTGCTGGACACCTGGGGTGGGAGCCACCACATTTGTGTGCTGGGGAGAGCACCTAGCAGAGCGCACAGACTCAGAACAGCAGAGCTGCTCTTCCAGATCCTCTGGGTGGCCCATCTCAGATTCACACATGCACCTCAGGGACCATAAAGCAAATACCCAAATCAGACCTTCCCCTGCTAATGGGATCAAATACAGGCAGTATATGCATTGCTCCTCCAGAAAATTGTGAGAGAATTTCACTGAGATCCCTTCTTCTTGCAGAGCCTGGAGTGAGGCTATAAAGAATAAATTGACAACTGCTGAGCTGAAGAATACAGTGACCTCCCCTGGTAAAAATACCAGGATAACAATTGATGCAAAATAATGTCTATTCAGAAGGTGAAGAATGTGGTGCAATTAACCTCGTCTTGCACCCGAGGCGTGTGTACAGGCAGAGATCGTGTACCCATGATCAAAGCAAGTCAAAGACATTTCTTGAAAACACTATTTGAAACATATCCCCTCTTTCACAGCAACAAATAAAAATGTGCTCTTTTCACTTTTCCAGATGCACAGAGAATTAGCACCACAGAGACACAGGGGTCTTTACTGGTCTAGAACAGCACTGGTCTAGAACATTAAAATTCCTCTTTCTTTTCACACATTATAGAGAAGTTTTTTCTTTACAGAAAGTATTTCTTTTGCAACTAATGTAACAGGTGAAACCAGAATGCTTGACTATGAGAAGCTATGCATTGAAGTGAAAGTGTAGAGTAGGTGAGCACTGACCTCTCCCTGCTCCTAGTGCTGCTCTCACTGGCACAGCCATAGAGAAAGAAGTAAGTAGGCTGATCAGCACAGGGCTGTAAGAACAAACCTGAGCTGTACAGGGATAGAAAGTCCTCTATTGTCCAGCAGGAGGAGGAAGAGGGGAAGAAAAGTATGCAATTAAAATAATGCATTCCTCCTGAATAGAGACAAAACCACAGGAGTACCCAGCAGGTGAATTCAGGTGCACCTTTTCTTGAAGTGATCTATCCATAGAGCAGCCTGCTACTGCTTCATTAACTCTGCAGATCTGGGGCTGAGATGTAAAGCACTGCTTTGCACCTTGGATGCTGCTCTAATCCAATGCAATCCTTCATCATACAATTAATATTAGTTAATAACTAATCAACAAGAATAAAGACTGAAGAACTGCATCATTGGAATTCACGTATTATGATACTGCAGGTTTCAAAGATTGACAAAATCTGTCAGATCCTGTGGAGTTTATTAATAAGTTCAAATCCAGGCCTTTACCTAAAATTTTTCTAAAGCTTACCTTTCCTCATCTCATATTGTCCCCACACATCTTTTCTTGGCTAAGCACAGCTGTCAAGAGGAATGCATAGTTTTACCAGTGCCACTGCAGTGCTTACAAATAAAAGTAAATAAACAATGTTTAAAAACTGGTCAATTTTTCATATAGCTCTTATGCAATGATAGAATCCATCAGCTACATTGCTATTTTGGCCAGAGATCACTTTATAGGAGAAACCACCAATCAAGCTGAAATTTCTGCTAAGGGGGTTGACATCTCAAAAAATTCATCCCTGCTAATGAACTTCAAAAGTGTAGCTTGGGCTCAGATTTTCTGTGTGACAGGCTAATATAGCACCTCGCTGGTCTACCTGGCTCTTTTTTTTTTGCTCTTAATCTTATGCTGCATGTATGGATATCTGCCCTCTGTGTGCACTGCTCATCAGATAATACTAGGTTGCTATAGTGACTGCTTAAAAATGAGAAAAAAGTGAAAGCTGAATTGTGGAGAACCCTGAGGCTAAAAGATGGATAAATTACCAATCCTGAAAATGAAACTTAAGTATCATTTTTCCTGAATTCTGCCAGAACTGTTTTTAAGGGAGTATATTCTCCTTTATGAAATAAAAGCAGTTTGTTTCTTCTATTAAAATCTTTCTGATTAGTACCTGTGTTGAAGTGATATCACAAAAAAAGTGGTAAAGCAAAGTGGAGAAAAAAATTCTATATATTAATTTAGTACTTACCCAAGATTTTTGTTTCAGGATCAAATGGGGTTAAAATTATCTTTATGTAACACAAAATGGCATGAATCACAGGGAAGTTAAATAAGATGCCTAGGGCCGAAAAGGGTCATTACTTCTTGAAACCTGAACTCAATCATTCTACATTACTGTTTCAGGTAAAGATTTATATATTAAAGTCCTCAACAAAAACGTGGATGTACAACGACTCATGCACTTCCTTAGATAATGAACGTTCATACACTCATACAGAGTTTATAGAGAGAAAACAGAATTAGAACTAAATATCTAATCACAGTAAGCATTCAAGCTTTACAATACTTCAGTTTAAAGCCCAAATTGTCACTTTCCTTCAGTGAAGCTGAAGAGCCCAGCCTGCACTGGAGCCTGGGTGTATACACCACCTACACAGCACTCTCTCCACTGTCAAGCCCTCTGCCCCACCACAGCCCAGGAGAAAGGCAAGAACCTCTCCCTGACAGACCCTCAGGAACAACTGAGAGTCCCACAGCATTCAAAACAAATCAGTAAAACCTCAGAACAGCAAGCCTCTACTCAGCAAAAGTGGGGATAGAAGCACAAGTTGGGAACCAAAGTCACTGACATAAAAGGCAGCATCAGCATGCCCTCAGGGAACCCTGTGGCTTTAGAGAGTTTCCAAGAGTTAAAACAATCACTTGAAAGATATGACTCAGACTAGCTGGCTTGCTGCAAGTGGAATAATTAAGATTACATTAAAATCAAGCACAGAGGTAGACAGCGGGAGTAGCACATATTTATAGTATTTTATTGTCATTTTAGTTGAACATTCACTATTGCTCTGAACTTTCAGAGACAGAGACATCTCTAGATCTCTATGACATCAGGTTGGTGAATTATTTCAGTAATACAAGCATATTTGAAGATAGTTCCATAGACAAAAATGGGAAACTAATGCCCAATTAAACCTTCCTTACTGACCTCATTTCTTTTCAGTTCCATATACCAGAGGATTTAGCTGCATGCCACTAGCACCTTCCATAGTGATGTTCATAGCTCTAATATTTTTTGGATTTAATCATCACACTAAGATTCTTTTCACTTTAGAATTTCATCCACTGGGATATGTGAATTCTGCAAGAAAGTGATAAACACTCCAGCATCTGAAATTTGTACCAAAACACTTAATTTGTGTACCTGGAAACCGCTACGATTTTTTGGTACTATTTTAGTCCCTATTGGCAAGAAATATAGGGGTGAATTCCTGCTTTTTGGGAGATGGGAAATTTCCAGTAACTTTCACTTCATCCTTCTGTTTTCTTAATTAATGGTAGGTACTCTGTCTCTCAAGATACAGAGCCTTTGTCCTGATCCTTAACTGAAAGAACCAGCTTTAAGATAATGCACAAATTACCTGATAAATAGCATCACCTCCCTGTCTGTAAGGCTAAACCAGCACTAATTTAACCAGGGCATTCATACAAAATTGTGCTCTTAGGGAGAATATTCAAATACAAGCACTTTCTCAGTTACTGAGAAAAGCCATTGAAATATCTCCTTCAGATACCACAGGAAGCCTGCCAGCCACTGGGAAATAAAAATTTTAATGAAATGAAGGAAACTTATCTAAAAAATATTTAGGAAAATTTTCTGGTAAATGGCACAACTTATTGCCATTTTCTCATTAGCTAATCTCAAAATTAAAAAGAAAAAAAAAAAAAGTGACCATTTAAGTTTACTTGATCTGAGTGGAAAAAGAAAAATCAACCTCTTCATTCTGCGAAGGTTTGAGAAGTCAGAAATGGGGCAGGGGGGAAGGCAAAAGGAAGAAAAGAAACTACCTGGTTACAAGCAGGAGAGTCTGAAGTCTGTTACAATTCCAAGACAAAAACTGCTACATTTTAAGTAGATGCCTTAAGGTACCTTCAATAATTTGTGGAGAGATACATGTCAGGAGCATGTATGACAGCCACAGAGTTCCCTTCCTAAAATGAAATTAACTAAGGTTATTTAAAATGTAATATCTTAATCTAAAACGGAATAAACCCCATCATTTCTCTTATGGGTATTTACACATTTGAGATAAAGTGATTACACAATGGAAATTCTGAAAGTAATTACTTCCCATACATTTATATTCCAGCCCAGAGATCGAGTACCCGTTGGTCGCCTTCCCTACAGAGAATTACTTGAAAGTTTTTGCATTCTCTCCTAGGGCTGAAATACAATAGGAATCCACAGAGAACATCAATTTTCTTTGCTTTTCTAAGGTTTACGACTTCCCTATAGTATTTATCAAGAAATATACAACTCCCTGTAGTTAGAGCTGTGCAAGCTAACAGTAGGAATTCTTGGTGTTGATGGAGCTATTGATCATCCAAACATTAAAATTATGTCTCCTGTAGTAAACGCCAATAAAACAGAGGTACATTAATCAGGAAATCAATAGGCTTGTCAATAGAAGGGCTAACTTTGACAATGTAATGCAGCAGGCAGACTGACTGAATGGTAGACCAAAACACAAGTAACCCAGGCAGTGACCTTTTTGTTTGACTTCTGGCTGTGCTCGAGCACTGTAGGAGTAACTGGAATGCACAGAATGAAAGGAGAGAGGTAAGGAGTTAGCTGTTTAAATTGTTCCATAGGAACAAAATTTATTGCTACAGTGACCTTTAGTTGTTCACTTGAAAAAAGAAAAAGGAAAAAGAAAAAAGGGGCAGGGGGGAGGAGTAATCTACAGCACCACAAACTGAAGGAAAATACCACCACCATCTGAAAAACCAAAGCAAAACAAACCCAACACCCAAACTCTGAACTTTTAGGTTACGTTTTCAATTTTGCCGTGTTAACACCTTCTTCATTTGGCTTAACTAAAATTACATATTCTAATCCCTGACCTTAGGAGATGGTACAACTTAACTGAGCCCTGCACTCCGAATAAATATTTCTAATGTTCTCAGCCTGAGCACTGTGCTGCAAGATACATTGGGAGAATGTTCATTTTTTAGCATTTGCTGAAGGACACAAATTTACTGAAAAAATACTTGAAAGTTTATATGTGAAAACCATAATTATATACAAGTTAATGGGGAAGTTATTCTTCTGAGTTACACTTAAATATTTTACCAAGTATTTGATGAAAAAGTGTGCATTAGACAATCGAAAAGCAGGTAGCAAACAGCAGCTTATTAACAACTTATAATTTTAAAAAATATTGCAAAAACTTCTGTTATTTGAGCTATCTACATGCAAATGCAACTTTGTATTAAAAAAAAAAAAAAAAAAAAAAAACAAAAAAAAAAACCAAAAAAAACCAAACCACATCACCACTTCACAAAGGGAGCAGTCATTGAAGATTCCTTGTATGTATGGACTAATATATTGCAAAGCAATACATATTTCAAACACGCATTACTACTCTTGATGTCCAAAATTAATCATTGTTACATCCAGGCAGGATATTTTCAGCCATATGAAACTGACTGCAAAAACAAAGATTACAAAAATAACCCTCCTCATCACCATCCTGAGTACTCTCTAAAGTAAAAGCTGTCCTTGTTATGTTTTACTTTTCCAATACAATCTGGGAACAAAACCTGGTCTGAATCTGAGTAAGAGTATCTAAATCAGAGTTTTTCACAATGCAGATCAAGATTTTAATTTATTCTAAACATTCCACAGTGGGCCAAAATCAATTCTCAATTTTACCAATTCCATATATGGAATTGCTGTGGACTGGCCACTGCAGACCTGGCCACTTCATCTTGCATTACTGCTGAATATATTGATTAAACAAAGACCAGAAGCTGACAGGAACTAAAGAGCCAGTGTTTGAGTATGGATGATTCTGTCCATCCAATTTCAGATCAATTACTAAGCTTCTGTCAGTGAAGTATTTGTTGTGAGGAGGAATAAAGAAAAAAAGAGATCTGCTCACTGACTTGCTAAATAGTATTGAATATATTAATCAGGCAAATTTATAAAATAGCAAATGAGTTCAGTGTGCTATCTAGTGTATTAGGTAAAACACTGAAAAAATAGGGAAAATAAGTTTTACAAAAGATATTTAGCTATCCATTACAAAAGTAATATTTACTAGAAAAGCAGTCCACATGTGTGTACGCAAAGGCAATAAACAGGCCACTGATGTGGTGTCCAAAACAATGCAGAAGCATTGATAATAATGTCAATATTATAGGAGTCAGCCCCAAACATAACCTCTCCACTTTAGGGGAAAAAAAGAGAAAGAAAATCCCAATTAAAGAAAAAACATCAGCTCTCATAAAGAAGTGCGTTTCATCTTGGACCTATAAATTACTATTCACCGCACCGAAAAAATTAGCTAAAAAATAAAACACACTGGATTCACTTAAAGAATCTTTCTGCATGCACGTTGAAACAAAACCTGATTCTTTGATACTATCCAAAGTACATAGCAATAGTGCAACATAAAGTTAACCACACATCTTGCAGATAAATTATATATGGTGGCAAAGTTTAGATTCTTAAAATGATAGTGCAACACATCCCCAAATTTTATTCCTAAACTAAGTTCTGGAAGTGATATTTATTTTTATTTATTGTTCTCAACTAAAAAATATCTTTTTGTCTCTCACAGCTCTCATTTTCTCACTTTTCCTGTCTGTGCTAAACATTAACAAAACCGTAACTGGTAAAAGCCCAGGCAACTACTTTTAGGGTAATTTTGTTGGATTGTTTATAAGCTCATAAAAACATCCTTAAGTATCAGATATCCATTGCTTGCATCTTGTGTTGTTCCACATTCTTCTGAGGGAAATCTGGAGAGAATTCAGACAATCCGACTCAAATAATGACTCCAAAGTCAGTGCTTGATTCATCAACAAAGTATAACTTTGTAAAAAAAAAAAAAAGTTTGGTACATTTGCTTCTTCAGGTGCAAACAGACTTCATCACAATGGAGACTGACCCCGTAGCCTGATCTGATTTATCAAGAATGCTGATGATTGCCCAAGTGCTGCTGGAATACAAAACCATTCCATGCCACTAGAAATAGCTCTTCTAACAAAGATTAACGTTGACCGTTGTGATAACTTCTCTCTATTTTTATTTACTTTTCCAACTGTGCTGGGATGTGGGACTGTGAAACCATGCAGTTTTTCACCTCTCCAGTATTTTCTTATTAGATATTTTCTTATTAGACAGGCTCCTCTACTTTATTTTTGGTTACCTCCCTTCCTTTTTAGGTATATTTCCACTTCCACCTGGAATATGTTAATTTTTGTGGAAGATATTTGTGGAGCAGCAGTCACTACACAATCTAGGTGCTATAAATTTATTTTTATTCTTACCATATTATTTCCCTCTCACACGCAGGTATGACCCAGTTATAGTGCAGAATATGTATTCCATAGCTGAAAATAGCCCTGGTTTTGGAAGCCAAGTTAGACAGACTCATATTGGGAACAAAGGTTATAAAGTTTTTTCCCATAAGCATATTTATCACTCACATCTCACCACAGAAACATTCCAACAACATGATCTACTTCAGCAACTCAACAACAGGAATAGAGCCACCTGACCCCTCTGCTGAGCACTGGCCAGGCTGTATCTGTCTGGACTACTTCATCTTTTTCTGCTCCCTCCAATTAAAAAAGACGGGATAGAGGGTCCAAAGGAAGGTCACAAATGTTCCCAAAGGGCTGAGAAACCTGCACTTTGAGGACTTAGACAATTTCATCCTGGAGAATAGAAGGCTTAAGTGGGAACAACATCACAGTTTTCCACTGTTTAAAGGGCAGCTACAATATGAAAGGAAGGTCTCTCCTCACAGGAAGCCACATGGAGAGAACAACGGACAATCTGTACAATTTGCACCATGAGACATTTCACCTTGATAGAAGAGAGAATTGTTTTTTAGAGTGAGAGCAACCAGTGACTGGAACAACTTCCCAGGTACATGGTAGAATCCCCATCACTGGTTTCCACAAAAGAAGTGGTCTGATATTAGATAATGTCACCTAGGGTCTTTTTCCACAAACTGTCACACCAGGTGATTTTTAAGGGTGTGTCCAAACCTGGGCTATGCCATGATTCTCTGTTCAGAGCTTCAGCACGTCTGGGATATGAGTTCAGGAGACTTTAAGACCCTTTGGCTTGAAAGAAAAGCTAAAACACACCTTCTTTTTCAGTGTCTGTCATAGTATCTGTACAGAATCCTACCTGCATTTTAAAGTCATCTTTACTGCTCGCTACAGGAGACACCATATGTGCATCCATAGTACCCAGAATGTGTGAGCATGTGAGCTTAACAAAACCTCACCTCTTCAGCCTGGCTGTCCAAGCTGCATCCTTCTTCACAGGATCAGCACAGAACAGAATGGAGCACTTCAAGATGAAGACACCACAATGATGCTTAATTCCTGAAAGAGTCACCTCACTTAACTGAACTGTTACCACAGTTAATTGCCTATTAGGAGCTACATACAAAACTGCAAGGTATGTCTTGGTAAACAAAAACAATGTAAAATGTTACATCATAACAACACCAGACTGTTCAGAATACCAACAAATTTGAGGTTAAAGATTAAAAAAATAAAAAAGCAACAATTACGTGCTCCTAGTGTAATTGCAAGGTTAATGAAGTTTGCTAAGAATACTGATCAAACAGCATACAAACATTCGCATCAGATAGCAGAAACTGAATCTGAGAAAATGGATAAGGAGCCAGGGTTTCTGGGTCCAAAAAAGTGAAAATAATTTTGGAAGGGGCAGAGACAGCTCTCTTAACAGGAAGGTGTCAAGATGACCTGAGGAAACAGTTTAGAGGATAGGTTCTGGAAAGAAAATATAGCCAAGAAAGAAAGGTAAACAGTTTGAAGTTCAACTTCACTTTCCATTCTGTGCTCATAGAGTAAGCAAGCAAGCTCAGGAGTAAGAGGACATAAAGAGTACCAGGGCAGGAAAATAAAAATTTTCTTCTTTCATTCCATAGGATTTAACTAAAATTTTAAAAACCCAAACAAACAAACAAAAAAAATCAAAACCCACACCCTAGGAAATTAATCTAATGATCATGTCTATCAGTTGACATATATTACTGAAACTGGATTGTGATGTACACATAAAAATGTGTTTTCATATAAAATACTTTAATATAAAATAAAATATTTTACCCTTTTTATGTTTTATCCTTTCAGCATTTGCTCAGAATACGAGACAATAAACGTTGTTATTTGTAGCTATGCTTCCTTCACAGGAATACCACAAATGTATTTGCTCAAAAAACAAAGTGTTTGAAAATCAGAACTGTAAGTAAGTAGGATTTTTCCACATTCAAATCTTAAGGTACTTGTAAATCTTATACAGGTGTGGGGTTTTTTGTGTTGTTTTAGTTTTGTTTGGGGTTTTTTTGCATCAACACTATTCTGTGCAACTAGAAAGCCCAAGAAAATGAACTTCCAGCTGTTTGCAACCTCTCATTCAGAAATGCTAGCAGCTGCAAAGCAGTAGCGATCTTTACAAACTGGTCTGCAAACTATCCAAAGAGAAATAGGAGAGAAGACTGAATGTCTGTTTTTGTGCAAGACAGGTTTTTCTTCCTGCATCTTCATTCTTGAAAGCTTCTGGAGGAACTCACAAAACTCCTTCTGTAAATTAAGCCTTTTGTCACATCACGCTCTTGCTGACAGGTAGATGTAGTAACTACCTGCAGAGCACCCAAAGCCTGTAGAAAAAAATCTTGACTGCTAAAACTGTTATTCTTATTTACTTCAACAAACTACCTTAATAACTGGGCATCTGTCAACTGAAGTTACTGTGTGTATCCTGCTGTTTATAATGGAAAGATTTGGGGCAGTAGATTACAAATTCTGGGGGCTTTTTTTTTTTTTTTTTTTGCAGTGGCAGACTGAATTATCCCATGAAAGAGGGTCTGTTTGGTGAGGGTTTTGAGTAAAATTCAGGAATTAGGCAGAAATGTGTAACTTTGTAGTGTCTCACAGTGCTCATATGAAAACACACATCCTGAAGTGGAAAAATATTAAGAAAATGTATCAACATATTATCCCTATTTTAACTTCATTAGCGGACAGAGAGGTATTTCTAGGAAGTGATTCATTTAGTGGCTGACTTAAAACTTACAGATGATATTAACACAGAGAGACCTTCACTGAGACAGGAGTTCTGCTGCCCTTGACACTGTAGAAATGCATAGAAAAGACCAGTAGGTTGGGAAAAATTATCTTCAACCTTCATTTTATACACATAAAAAGTAAAGGAAACATCAGGGGGCAGCAAAGGCCTCTAGGCAAGTAGAAAAGTAGACTTGGCAGGGTATTTTCTCTACAGCAGGGTCTGAGAAACGAAGGGGAAAGAAAAGGGTTTTATTTGTTCCTTCTGATTCCCCCTTAACCTTTCCAGCTGCTTCCACATACTAGATCCCTACTTACCATGTAGCAGCTGTAAGCCTGAAAAGAGGAATGACGCTATTTGGTCCAGTCCTAATGTATTTTTGTAACCTAAAGAATTTAATTCCCAGACTAGCACAGCTGGGTTCCTAACAAGTTATCTTACTGTGAAATCAGTCAGGTCAGTATTGAGTCAGGCTACGTTTTCAAATATTAGAATGCTGTAACCAAAAAGGAAGAGAATTCATTAATAGCAGGAAAAGGAATGGTACCAATCCTGCACTGTCTGCAGCCAGAGCACATTTGGGAACTGTGACAAAGCTTGTGGTTTCCAACCACAGTGTCACAGGAGGAGTCACTTTGCAGAAGTTATATTTCAGAAGCCTTCTTGTTTATTACTATTTTTTATCTGATTTGGGTTCTTATGACCAAGAGGTTCATGGTATTTAAAAAACATAAACCTCTTCACATTAGAAGGTTTAATGGTAAGTACAACATCCTCAACTGACCTGCTATTTTTGTACAGCAAAACCAACATAGCACATGCAAACAATGGGAACAAGTTCCACGTGCACCTCTGGAACTTAAACTCACCCAGTCGAATGGATTACACATGAGGGCTAACAGTGGCAGAAGCTCATGATGACACTACAGATCATGAAATTCTTCATGACTGGCTAGTGAAAATAACTGGATGGGTTTTCTTACTTATTTCAGCACACATGGCTAATAATCAATTTTTAATGTACTTTTGGTCAAATACTGTCCAAGCGTGTGCCAGCTATTCTCCATAAGGCTATCAAAAATAGTACTTCAGAAGGAAAATTGTGAAGTGATTAATCCACTGTCATACAAGATTGGAGGCTCTGCAGCACAGAAGTAAGATTTGTTTGAGAAAATAACTGGCATTTTTAAGAGATGTGATGAGATTATTTAGACAAACAATCTTATCAATATCAAAAATGCTTTCTAGAGTTATCTTGATGCAAGCACTTTGGTGCTACGACCAACCTTCCAAACTGGCTTGTGGTACATAAGAGCAGAGATCCCCACCATAATACCTCTTCATAATCTGAACTATTTTATCTTCGTGAAATATTAGTTGAAGGCAAGCACAAGGCATATGCATGATATTTGCAGTTGTAGCAGCTGCCCTGAATCCTTAAACTTTCACAAACTTAAATGTCTTAAACAGAAAAGAGACAGAGCTAGGAACAGGACAGTCTATACTCCCATGATGAAAGAGAACGTGACACCAAGAGGTGCTTTACCAAAAAAAAAAAAAAAAAGACAGAGGGAGAACAGATCTTGGCTCATATGGAAGCTGTGGAGGATGGAATAGAGTCAATTTCATCTCCTGAATATAGGCACACTTTGGCTGATTAGAGATTAAAGCAGTTATCTGCAAATGGCTGTCTGGATTTATGCTGAATTTTGCCTCATCGCTATTCGGCACCATATCTGTAGCCTGAGAGGAAAGTGAAAACAAAAGTGAGGGATACAACAGAAAAAGAGATCAGAAAGAAGAAAAAAGGTGTCACTTCTTTGCAACAGATATATATTCCCACTAATGTTTTCTTCAAAACTATTGCGTCTATTTTGCAGGAGAATTATGTGAAATAAAGCTGCTGAAAAGTAAGTCTAAAGAGAGGTTATTTAGTTTAAAGTTTGAAAATAACCGAGTGATTTTAGACCTTGTGTACATTTTCATTCACGTAAAAAGAACCCTCCTTAGGCCCATCTTAAGAATTATATAATCATAATGTAAGCTTTTCTTTATAGTCAATGTGATATGAATCACATTCCCCTTACAATGCCTATATTTAGTTCTGCAATGTTTAAATGTAAATATTTTCTTTTAAAAATAAATGTCTCAAGCACAAGACTTCCTCTCACATCATATTGTGCTGACAGTTGAGTAAATTAAAAAGATACCTTTTTTTTTTAATTTAACAGACTAAATCAATACATTTTATTACTTGATAATTTCTACAATAACTTGTTGGCAGCAAAGCTCCCCACAAATCCAGTTATCAATGGAAAACCTAATCGTCTGAGCATCTGATGGTGATCCAAGTATCAAATTAGCAACATTGTCATAGATTTGGATTACTGTTATTGTTGTCAACAATTTCATAACTTCATTTTTAAAGGGCAATTACTCCACAGCTGTTGACTGATACTAAACTAACATAATCTTTATGCAGTTTAAATACTGTTGCACCTGTTTCCAATTTAATTATTAATGGCAATTGTCTATTGCAGTTATCTCTTCATTTGCTTCAGTACAAGTGAAGAAGACAACTGCATACAGTGTCTGTCTCTTCTTAACTTTTATGCCTCATCTTTTAAATTCGAAATTGTGTTTCTTCAGATATGGCAACTTCAGAGATTTAAAGAAAAATACCTTCTTGTTTGCATTTACTCCTTCCTATCCTTCTCTAGCAGGTATTTTCTCCATACCTGAGGGTCTTCACATTCAGAAACTACTTATTAGTAACAGATGCCTCTGCAGGAAACAGATACTACAAAGTCCATCAAATTTCTGTTCCAGCACATACCATTGAGCTACCCACCAGGACAGACTGGACAGAACATATGGGTTTGTTTAAACTACTAACACTGCATTCGTGTTACAGAATTAGTTCGGACTAGAATGGACTCAGAGAATAATGGGGGAGGAGCCAGATGTTCCCTTTGTGCCTCTTCCAGTGTACTCCTTTCAGTATAACTATCCAGGAAAAGGTATTTTGCATTTTCCTTCTCTGTCTGTATCGCCCACTGTCAGAAAAGATGGCCAGGCAGTGATCAGAGCTGCAAGGACGGCTACTCTGGATTGCCACAACCATGGCCCACTCATGTGTTGGTTCGTTTTCAGAGGCCAATGATCACTACCTTTAAGACCCAGAAAACATAAATGGTGACATTTTCATTAAGTTGCAATCAAATATCATATTGACCCCAGCAATATTAAAAAAAACCCCCAAACTTTAGCAGAAAAATGTTTTGGATGGATTGAGAGGTTTTTGCCACAGAAAATGGGAGTGCCTCAATAACAGCAGACAATGAAGTAGAAACCCCTTAGCAGCTCCTTTTGGTTTAAAATTTGTAGAAATATATTAAATAGCTATGATATTTGTTATACATTTCACTGAGATCACCACTTCGGTATAAAATTACTTTGCTTGTGTTTTACAGTCCTAAATAGTCTGGAAGTTTCAACACTGTCAAAGCTGTAATCTCTGTACTTATTAACTTAATGAAGTGAAGCTGCTCTGTAACTTTGATTGAATGACGGTAGAACAAATAAGTACATACGTTTCAAGTGACTCAAATCCTTACTCAACTTTTAGGTAGCATTCAAGTATGTTACCTAATCAAGTCTGTAGGTACTACTAATTTTTTTGAAACAAATACCATTGTACATACCCCTCCTTTAACTAAATAAGTTAATTAGGATGTTCTTATTATCTTAATCTTCAGAAATGAAAACAGACTTGACAATCTCTGTTAGTTGAGTAAAATCCCTATAATCTTGTGACTTTGTCTCTTTATGGCTAGGTATATTTTAAACCTCTAGAGTAGCCAAGTTAATTCCACTGTATAATAGTCACTGTTGTAAAATTTGACTTTTACGGCATTCCAATTCTCAGAACCAATTAGCACACTTTATTACCCCATTTGGAACAGTTCCAAGTTTACAACCATATCGCTATACTTCATTATTACTTTATTTAAACAGTCTGACTTAGACCCTTGCTACTGTAAGGTAGTTTGCTATCAAATTCTAGAAGTATTGCATATATTAAACAGATGTCAACACTACAGATTTTTAATTAGCTGCTCTTATTTAGTAACATTTACCCAGGCTCTTGAGTACTGGCACAATTTGGTGCCAGACAGATATGAAGTCCTTCAAATCAGACAAGAGGGGAAAAGAGGTCATGGGAATGAAAACAATAAAAGGTCAATGTCAAGTTTAAACGTGGAATAGCTACAAGACACTTCAGGTAATAGCTTGACAGTGTAAATGTGGCACACAATAGAAAGGTTTGTAGTCCATGGAAATCATGTAGGTTTGTCCCTGGCTTTCAAGCACACAGAAACTCAGAGATTTTGATAAGTACCTTGATCTTGTAATTTGCAGTCTGCTTCTATGGCAAAAATAAATAAGTAATCAAATCCTTTTTCAGCAAGGTTCAAGGAAGTAGTGAGAAGAGTAGATTAAACATGCAGAGGAGGAGTAGCGCATCTCACCTACACTCTTCCTCAAACCAGCAGTGATTTCTGTATTGCTTACTCCTATGAAGACTAAAGAGATGGGCAAACTAGGTCATTCAGTAAATCAGAATTAGTGCCACTTATTTAGAGGATAATTCACCATTTGCAGCT
Organism: Hirundo rustica; assembly: GCF_015227805.2. Lineage (NCBI taxonomy): Eukaryota > Metazoa > Chordata > Aves > Passeriformes > Hirundinidae > Hirundo > Hirundo rustica. The sequence continues at coordinate 20,225,580 of NC_053458.1, forward strand.
GTGGTTTAGCTAAGAGTCAGTGGCCCAGTGTCATGGGTATCCACCTCTGATAACCCTTTCCTAAAAGGTAAATCCCTATGCCACTGGAAAAACAACCTGGGAACCCAGCCGATATTTCTGGCAAACTCACTCACTACTGTACATTTTGGCTTTGTCAGTCTCTTTACTATAAAAGAACTCTTCACTATAACTTTTGTGGCAACATTTCAGACCAGTTTATAATAATTTCTAGAAAATGCAGCCTTAAGTTTGCTTGTTGGAAAAGAAATTCAATAAAGAATTTTGCTGAGCTAAGTCAACATGAAAGATATGAAATATTGCATCAAGAAGTAGAAGTGAAACATTTCTATTTTCCTCATATTTTTTTACTGATTGTACTTCTCTTTGCATTTTGAGGGAAAAACATTCTGACACCCACAAAGGACCTGAAGATACAGCAATTGTACTTTCCTAACAGCAAAACTTATAGGAGCCAAAGGGAAATTAAGCTAGTTATTATTGTGTAGCAAGATAAAAAGTCTGGATAATGAATGAGAAAGGTAGTACAAGCCTGATTCCTGACCCATTGCTAAGGCAATCAAGCTGAAAACATTTTTAGAGTTGGAATTATAATGTCAGAAATACAAATAAGTTCATGGGGTATTATTTTCTGTGGGCTGTCAGAAATGGCTGTTAGAAGGGGCTTGTGGATTTTTGCTTCCACATGGAGCAAAGGCAGGAAGGAGTCTACTTCAAGACACTATGATGAGCTTCTACAGAAAACAGTAAACATGTCTTCTAGTGCCACATATCTACTAATGTCATACTTTATTTTCATTTTTCATTAGTGAGGAGCCAGTTCTGACTTTTCTCATGCAATATCCTGAGACAGTAAAAACATGGATTGGCAGGACCAGGCCATCCCACCCACATTAAGATCCCTCTTCTTCCTTCCAACTCATACTCTGAAGCAGTCACAATGGAAATATCCCTACTATGTAGTACTTCAGTCCAAAAGTGACAAAGTGCTATAGACATGATACAAAGCTCATAAAATTCCCATATCCTTGTAGGGGCCATATGGCCGTTAATAAAATATCCAGACCCGGAATTAGAAGGATCTAGCACAGGAATAAGAATCTAAGTACTCCGGCCACTGAACACAAGCTGGAGAAAGCTCAGCCCTGGAGAGGACAGGCAATTGCATCACTGAAAGGGGCTCCATTCCCATGGCCTCTTCAAGGCACATGTCAGCTTGAAAACAACAGCCTCCTCTGAAGTGATAAAGAATTAGCTCCTTTCCTGCAGAGGAAGGAAATTTTAGCTGAATAGGAGATAGATGAACTCCAAACAGACAAAATTCCCCAGCAAAAAAAGTGGGTGAAGTTTGCAACTCCCATGTGGATTTTTGAATCAGCTTTGCAGGTTTTTATCTTCCTACTAAAATTCAAGAGCATGTAAGCTTTGCTTCAAGTTACATTTTGAAAGACCTGCACAGTCTTACTGAATATGTTTCAAAGAACTAGCATAATCCAGCTAAGCTTTTAAACACATCAGGATCCACAAAAGCTAAAACTTTACTCTTAATTTTAATGTGTTTTCTGAAGTCAATAAATCTCACATGACTGCACGAAGTTTACACACGCTTTCCTCTCTGTCTTTCACTTCCATTTAAAAAAGTCATTTACTGGCTCGGCAACACATTTTTATCAAAGCTGAATATCACTCAGGTTTTCAAGAGAATCAAATATCTACTGCTGTTGTGAAAAACAGGTAGCCTAAAAGACTGGTGACAGGGCCTAAGCACTCTGCTAGAGGAAAAAATCTTGTTGTGGGAGTTCTCATTCTGTCAGACCAGATAGACATCATGGAAAATATTTAATAAAATCACAAACCGGGGGGTGGAATTGAAAATTGAGACTATTTTATCACAAGATACAGATACACTGGAATGTGTGTAACTTTTAGTACTTATTCTACTATTTTTCCCCATCTAAACTGTTTTTGGGGTTTTTTTTTGGTTTTTTTTAAAGACCTGATATTGACCATCCAATGTGGAAACCCTATTCAAGTTCTCTCTATTTCTCTTGGTTTACCTCAATAGTGATACAGTTATTTAAAAAATCTGAAAATTGGGGTGGCCCATTACAGTTTAAGAGACAGTAAAAATACAGAAGATAAGTTCTTCTCAGAATCATAGCCATTAAAATATATGGTGACAGTTTTGGATTTTTTTAAAATTTTCTGTTATTTTGAATATTTTCTCACATTCTAAAGGAAATTAATGTATGTCACAAAAAATTTCAGTTGCTGACAACTGCAAAGATTTCAAAAAGTACTATGGCATTGTATCAGCTTGACTGCTAACTTTGTGGAATATGAAGAAAACATAAATAAAATTACTATTTTAAAACAAGCAGCCCTTAAGAAACTAATGCATTATGCCTGTAACCTGGTAACAAGGTAACAAAACTTTCAATGAATGTAGGGTAAGCTTTGACATGGGAAATATTTCTGACAAATTTGATCATGTTTTGCTTGATTATAAGATTAGTTAGCCTAGCAATAAAATCTGAGATGCCTTTATTTAGTTTTAAAGGTTTCTTCCTCCCCCATTCCCCACACTTTAGCTTTTTTGTTTAAAATGACATAAAAAAGTATTTTTATCCAACAAAGCTCTCCAAATTTAACACATCAGCAGTCCAATTTCATAAGTCTATATATATATATATTCAATTTTTTTTCCTTTATAATATATCACGTGCCCAACCTATCTATCTCAGTTCCTAGAAATACAATAACAGCACGCTGCACCTTTTCTGCCAGGAAAATTGGATAGCATAAGAAAGAAAAATTCAGGTCAACTTCAATTTTTTCGTTGAGAAATATGTAATGTGAAATTGGAAGGCAGCAGTGAGGAAAACTATGGGGAGATTGAGGAAGTAGGCCAGCAAAGAAAAGTATGTGGACCTCCTATAGCTGGTAAAAGGGTCAGGTAGAATATAAAGTGGGCAGGAAAAGATCAAACGGTAAAAAGCAATTAACCCCTTGGCACTGGGAATTGGGATTTCCTGACACCAACTGCTAATACTGGCCTTAGGGGGTTATAGGATCAAATAATAAGCCAAGTCCTGAAATAAAAGCTATCATTTCAGTCAGTAAGGGAAGGCATTTCAAGTGCATTCTGGGCTGCCAGACTAGCATGGTACAAGGGGAAAGGCAGAGAGGAAAAACACACCAAAAGATAAATGGTAAAAATAGTTTTCCAGATTTGGACTCAAACAGATCTCAGTAAATTTTTTTTTTTTTTCTTTCTGAATTAAATACAGCTTTGTCCTGTGTATCTGTGATCTGTGACCTCACCCAGCTCTTTCCTGATACACAGGGAGATCTAACCTCCATTTTTTGAGCAAGTTCCCTCTCATTTTGTGACTAACTTCTGAACATTGCCTATACTAGCTGTAGGCGGCTTACTTAATTGCCTCAAACATTATGGTTCTTTTATTTCTGCCTGCACAGAAGAGAGAGAAAAAAAAAAAAAAAAAAACAAAAAACCCACACACCAGAGAAAAAAAGAGAAGTGACAGCAGAGAAATTCTATAACAAAAACACCAACAATTGATAGTCAACCTATCAACAAAATCACACAAATCTAACAGAATTAAAACTATGGGAATTATGGCAGACAGGTTTTGGGGGTGTTTTTTTTCTGCTTTTATAAAAGCTCTTTATTTCAGGACATCTCAGGAATTACATTTATTAACTATTTCAAAAGTTACTAATTAACATAAATTACTCTTTTGTATAAAAAAATTACTGAATTTTTAAACCAGTTGATGATTTAGGGTATGGAAACTCTTTTTGAAGAGAAGATGAAGCTGATTGGTTTTCTCCTGTGCAAACCAAGCACTCAGAAGCTGTTATATAAATGCTGATCTTTTCACAATACTTCAGTGGGTGAAAATATTCTAGCCCTAGTGAAATCAGTGGAACCTCATTGATTTCTACTAGCTACAAACCCAACATGGCTGCATTCAAAGCACTTAAACTCTTAACACTTAGAAATATTATAGGGAAAAAAAAAAGTTTGACATCAGCTTCAATGTTTGTGTTTTCAGTGGTCCTGGTCCAGGCTCTGAGAGAGAACTGGAAACAAGGACTTCTACAAGGATTAATAACATGGGGAAAGAGAAAAAATTATAGAAAAGATACAGCAAGACATAACACAAAAGTAAAAGAGAAATGAGGAGTAAAAAAGACCAAGCTGTAGAGAATCCCACTGTGTTACAGTACCATACAAAAGACAGTGAAAATGTACATGTTACAAACTGCTCTACCTAAAATTAATTAAATAAATAAACAAACAGAAATATATAAAAAAGTGCTCCCAGTTGGCAAGACCAACACCTCTAGCAGTTCAAAAATCAAAAGCAATACACAACACGGCACTTTGCTAGGTGGCCCAAAAATCTACAGTCACACTTCATGCAGAGTTATGACGTGATTCTCTAGAACACCAATCCCAAAATGTATTCCTGGGGAAAAGTACTTGCCAACAGCTTCCTCTCCCAAAAGGAGTACTCAGCCAGCATGTTACGTTCCTTTGAAGTGCTCTACACGAACATTCTCTCAATGAAACATCATATCCAATTCTTTGCTTCCCCAAACTTCTCTAATGAAGTTTAAAATAAACTATTTCCTGCTAGGACAAAACAGAGATGAAAAGTACGAGTTTGATAAAATATTAAAGAATATTAAGATTATTACCAGGACCCTACCATTCTTCACAGTATTCATTCTCCAAAACATATTTGAGAAGAAAGGAAATCCTGACCTCCTAGAGCCTGAGAACATAGTGTGACTCCTTTCAAGACCGAATAAAGTTAAATTATTAGAATATAAAGTCTACCCTTGGGTTGCTACCAATCAACACCTTTGTTCTGAATTCAACAGCTTCCTAGAAAGCAGGGGAAAATGATGACAAATGGAAAAGATCACACAGTAAGTGATCAAATAAAGTTTAAAATATATGAAACACATATTTTAGAAATATGTTAAGCTTATTTGAAATCTCCTCCAAATAACTCAGAGCCATAGTCTTTTATAAAAGTCTGCATAGAACTAAGACTAACTCTTTTCAAAATTTGTATTTTGCAAGCATATTGATATTCCAATAATGCAAAACAGCTTTTCAGTGAATATTCAAGGCTCAGAATACACTGTTGTAGGAAATTGCATCAACACCTTGCTACCGTTATTTAAAGTCACTTATCTGTTCTTCCACTGCGTCCTTCGGGAGAGACAGCAGCCAGCACCATACAGAGTTTAAATTCTGTGGCCCAAATGAACATAGTACAAACTGACCATAAAGCTGCATTCTCAAAGCATTGTTCTCTGTCTGTACATTATCTTTTCTCTTATCTGTTTATCCTAAGGAGGTCAGTGACTATAACGGCCCCGTATTCACAGCTCACCACTCCCTTCTCTTCCCTCAGAGATAATTCAAAAGGTAGTGGGCCACTCCTGTCCTACCAAGGGAAACAGGCTTCCTTCTCTCCTCAGAAGCTGCTGCTGGGAAGACAGAGCTGCCTGGCATCTGCGACAGACAAAGACATGATGAAACTCATCATGGCTCAGTTAAAGGATAAAAAATTCCACCTGCATGCTGTTGAAAGGGCTTACCCAAATTCCTGGGATAGCATCAGCATGCACTTGCCGAACAGAATTTAAAAAATTAAAGAGGAACTACTAACATGATTCTCTCTCCATTCTTAGTCTTATAGCGGCTTTTTTACTCTTTAAAAAAAATTTTATGGAAATCTGAGATACTCCTGCTGAAGTTGTCATTCTTATACCCACTACAGCCATGATCCCTCCCCATGATTTTCATCTTCAGACCCCACAACATCTCAAATTCATGCCCAATCATTCTCTTTGGAGACAACTCCAGGAAATTTAATATATACACTGCATGCTGAAAACAGGTAAACTGGTGCTCACTGCATGTAATTAAGGATATATGTCACTAGTGACAAGAAGATTAATTGAAAAAAACCCAAATTAAATCAGAGTTTTGGCACAAAGACTGAGATGTTCCTGTCAAGTAATCTGCAAGCCTAACTTATGCCCAATAACTTCTCTCCCCACTAAACTTCTTCTCTTTTTGAAATAATTTCTGCAAGCTATCAGAGGGTTCTGATGCTGCTTGCTTAGATTAGTAGCCCTAGTTAACTCTGCCAAAGATCATCTCTCCAGGGTATACTTCAAACAGAAATGTAAATGCTTTGAACCAACTTTTGAAGGAAGGCCTTCCTTCCCCACTGCCTATGATGAGACATATTCTGTCAGGTACTCAAACCAGATCGGAATGCCATTCACTGCTACTACTGGAAGTCATTTCCTACATCATTTTTTACAACTACAAGTAAGTGGGGTAAGGCCTCATGACAAGATTAGTGAACTGCAGTTCACTGATGGTTAAATCTCAGCTGATCAGAAAAACGCTTTGAACTGATGATCATAGAAAAGCAATCCAAGCTAAATCAAAGGTCACTTTCTTATATCCTGGGGTGGAGGATGGGGGAAGTGGGAATTCTTTTTGGATGTCACAATTACTTGTTAACAAACAAGGTGGTTAATGACAAGACAGAAAGCTCCCTTAAGTCAGTTCCTGGATTGGTAGAAGTATTTACCACTATAAACTGCTCTCAACTTCTAGATGCAGTGCACAAAATCTTTTTTTATCACTGATAAATCTTCTATTCAGAAAAAAATCTCTTTCACTGCCAGAAGCTCTTCATTCCATGGCTTTTAACAATCTATGGCTCCTTCATCTGTTCAGGGTTGTGAATAATTGGAAGTCGTGCTGTACTTGCAAAATATTCGTAATATGTAATCATAAAATAAACAAAATATATCACCAATTTCTAATCGAGACTGGTAGATTAGCAATTCTATAGTTTTATTCTTGAATGAATAAACCTGTAATTGCATGGTATAATTTGGCAGGGATTCCTTAGGAAACACTGTATGAATATACATCATATTATTCTAATTTCATGTAATATTTTCCAAATTATATTGGTATTTATTCAGAAAGCCCAGAGAAAAAAATAGCATCTACATGTATCTGTTTCAATATACATTTCCTTTTTTATGTATTCTGTAGAAAAGATTGCTCCCCCCCACAGTTATCCTTGGATTGCTGCAAAATGACAGCCATAATTATACAGGAGAACGTTCTACCTTCCCTGAAGGGCAGAAATTACAGCAGGAAACAGTCTGAAAACCAGCCAAAAGCTTGTTTAAAACTGCTTGAATGCTTTGCAAGTGAGGTATTTTTCAGCTGGGGCTCTTCTTTCAACCACACAGAACAATGGCTCATATAAATGCAAAACAGGTATGAGGAACAGGCAGCATGGTTTCCCCAATCTGAGGCTATTAACCATCTGACCCAGCACTGGCAGGATGCATCTCAAGAACGTCACCACTCCCTCTGACACAGCCCAAGGACCAGGGAACATATTGTGAAAGATAAAGGAGCAAAACAAAAAGTACAAAGTCCTCCACCCTCCCAGGCAAAGAAACACATTGCAGTAGAACTTTTAAAGTATTTTTCCCTGTTTTACACAGCCTGCTTTTTACATAAAGGAAACAGGAGGACAAAGTCTTCTCTCACGCGCACACAAAACGTTTGAAAAGCTGTTTGAAAAGCTTTACAATTTCAACAGAGGCTTCCTGCAGCCCTTTGAGAAGGCAAACAGCGCTTTTAAGTGCGATATTCTTATTCTTTTCAACTTGTAGATAAAATCGAAGTCTTATGGAGAGCATCCCCCACATGCACTAGTTTTGCAAGGGAAGCCAAATTTATCTCACTGATAGCGTCATAAGCATGCAGTGGACAAGAAAACATATGTCAGAAAATCACCACAAGAAAATTAATACCATCAAGTCTGCAGATGTGAGCACAGCATCAGACAGACACATTTTAGGCAAGGTTATTAACACAAAGAAGTTCAGCAATAGAACAGTACAGCGATCATGCAAGCTCCTCACATCCGGATAAAGACAAGTAGATGAATATAAAGGGGGGATTAAACACCTAATTCCTATCCCAAATAAAGATAGTTTCCTCAGTTAGTATCTAAACTACCAGAAATTAACCTCTAATCTCAGAAAAACCCAAGGACTTTCCTTGCAAGGATACAACTTTCCCTTGTGACCTTAGTTTCCGTTCTTGCAGTGGAAACCGGGATGTGAAGATACAGAAAGGGACATCTCACATCTAAATACATGCAAGCATTTCAACAGTACTTGCAGTTAGGCATGTTCAACGCTGTAATCCGTGTGCCCAATTGCAAAATTCTGATTATGGTTTTCGACAGTAGACAATTACAAGAGGTGCCAAAAACGTGTACTCATTTTCTTCCTTCTGGCCAGGCAGCGTGAATCTTACGAGCTGAATTCAGGTGAACCTCTAGGAAAAGCACAGGGGTATCACATCCTGTACCAATAATCAGGCAGAACACCTTTTAGTAGGAGTTTCTCTACTGCAGACCTGAACTGGAACTAAGGCAAAGTTTCAAAAAAACACATTGAATCTATGAGCCTTTACTGGTGTAAATTGAAACCATAAATTACCAGTGCTTCATTTCAGCTGGGAGTTAGGCTGTGCTCAAACTTTAGCTCACAGGGCAAGGATTATGGTTCTTAACCATAATTAATTAATGGATGAAATCCACCAACACCTCTGTCTTCTGTGTATTCGTATCATCTATTTAATACGGGCTCATGCTTTCAAGCCTGTTGATTTTGCTGAAATAACATACATTCAATGTTCATAATTTTAACTTCCATTCAGTTCCATGTCTCCATTCTGTAGTGTCTTTCACCAAAAAAAAATAGGTATTTTCCTTTACTGCTTCCCATAAGAGCCATAAAACAGGCTCAGAGGGTACCATTTGGTTACATACCCAAGTTTGTAACTAGAGAAAATTAAAAAAAGAAACCCCAAAGCAATTAAAAAGTATTTTATAAAGTATTTGGGGAAAATCAGTCACTTGGTCACTGGCAACAACCACAGACCAGATCAGGAAATCATAGTAGGTAACAGATTAAGAGTTTTTTAATTGAGTTTAAATTCAATATTTTCTGAAGAAACAAAAAATAGACATCATGTGCTGGTTCCAGTAGAAATTCTCCAAGTTTGAAATAATAATAAAAAAAAATATTAACATATGAACATACATCATATAAAGGAATAACTATGCTTTTCTAAACATGATTCTTTCCAGTCTGTATTTCTACCTTATGTAATGCAAGTTACCCACTGATTAATCTTTAAGACCCAATTCCAGTTTTAGCTCTAAGGGAGACATCTCTGAAGACATTTTCTTAACTTATTAAGGTAAATATGATGTATGGCATTAATCAAACAAGACACGAAATTATTTTAGGCATGCAGGAAATGAAAGTCAATTTCCACATGTATCAAAAATGCATGCAGGTTAAAACTTGCACAAAACTCACCTTGGAGAAGGCTGAAAATGAGTTACTCAGCTGATCTGGGAATGTAGAATTAGTCTTTGGTGAAATACTAGAATCCTTGTTTTGAAAAATCAACAGATATAATCAAAGACTAAACATTATTAAAGCACAACTACCATCCTCATTGAAGGAATTCTTATGCAAGGAATTTATTTTTGATCTGTAGTAAGCATATACCACATAGGTTTGGAATGGTGACAGGAATTATTCTGCATACATATACCAGATTTTAATTATTTTTACCTCTGAGATGATCTCAGTTGGTTGGAGTACAGTGCTGATAACACCAAGGTGGTAGCTTTGATCCCCAGATCGGTTCTTCACTTAAGAGTTGGACTTAATGGTCCTTGTGAATCCCTTCCAACTCAGAATATTCTGTGATTTATTTTAATTTTTAATTTAAATTCTGCCTGGACCACTCTTGAATATGCTAAAACCCAGAATATAGCAATTTTACTTAACTTACCCATTATTCTACATTTGCACAACACTTCTCAGATCAAGATAATATTTAAGTTTACTGACAAATGCAACAAAGTCTAACAAAACATCTTCTAACATTCTGTGGCCAAATAAGTGAAAATTCGCCTTCTCACCTGTTTTCAGACCAAGGATGAAACATTCTGCACCCACAAACATGATAAAAATCTAGCAAAAAAGAGATTAAGTACTGAAAAAATAAGCCAGCATACTGAGTCAAATGGAGGAAAAAAACAGTACAGACTTTTGAAAAGAGATGGTTATTAAGAGTACTTTTTATTTACTACACACATTTGCAATGTGCATCTGGTTTTTATGTCAACCAATACACTGTTTGCACACTGACTGGTTCCTATACTCTCCTATTCCTGGACTGGGAGAATAAATCCTTGCACTCTTACACTTTGTAGCAGTACTCACATTTACAGAGAATCGAAAGCAGCTGCCTTCCCTGAAACCACAACGAGCATTACAAATGGCACGGCGGGGCAGCACACCACCGCCTATTCCACTGGGCACAGTGCCTCTCACCACAAGAAATCCATTACCCTTTACTCTGCTAGGCATGAAGGGTCATGACTTTCTGTCGTGAATCTGTGCCCTTGTTGAATTCCTACTCTCGTTTCTGTACTGTGTCTGAATGACCTTTATATACAGGCATATATCAGGAAGTTCTTAAGCTCCATAATTATTTTTTTCACTGAAAATTCTGCCAGTTTTGGTTTTTCTCCAAAGAAATATATATACACATTCCAGGAGTACATGAAATCATTAAAGATATGTTTAATAACCTGACACTTCCTTTCCTTTCTCTCTTTCTACCAGAACCATCCTTGGGCCACTTTAGCTACAGCCCCTTACATTTCCTAGTTCACATTCATATTTCTGCAGAGACAAATTGAATAAAGACTGATGCGCTTCACTCACAGGACAGAAACGTTGGTATATTTGATTGATATAAGACAGTGAGTTAACAGCCTTCATCTGTAAAGGCAACCCTGGTTTAACAAGATTTGATAGCAAGGTACACAAGTATTTATTGTGTAAAGCACAGTTCAGACAAAACGGTCAGGAAGATCCGATTGCCTTTGAGCCATGATGTGCAGAAAGGACCTCCTGAGTTCTAAACACCTCAGAGAGCAGTCCACGAGCAGATGGATGCAGACAGTCCCAGGGTTGTTCAGGGGTTTATGTCTAAATGTTCATATACACACAATCAATCCTTTCTAACTGTTAGGCAAGATTTCAGAGTTTTGTTTTGTTCCCACTTTGTTTACTGAGTGACTGATAAGGATCCTCTCAAATCTGAGGAGTAGAAAGCTTGAGAGAGATGCCAGCCCTACTCCAGGGAGACCCTGGTGCACAGCCCACTTCTGGGCAGGAGAGCTCAACAGGCTGGGCTGTCCACTCTCTATGGCGTAAGATGATTAACTTAGAATTGTATCAGTGAGGTGCAAGACAGCCCTGGGCTGCTGCGCTGCCATTGGCTCCCCAAAGTCCAGCTGAAGCTGGATGCACACATCCTTGCTGCCGCTGGTGGTTATTGCTTAGGTGGGGCAGGGCAGCACAGCACCACAAAGAGTCACTGAACTGTTTGGGCATAAGAAACTCGAAGCAGTGGACCAGCAATGTGACCATTTATATTCTTGATGATTTTCAGATTAAAAGTTGGCTAAACCATTGGCAGTCCTCATTTTTAATGCTCTTCTGCTTGTCCTATTTTCCAGTTTTGGCTGTGTCTTCAGCAGGATGAGGTGAGAATTCCAGTTTATCAGATTAATACGGCTATACACGAAAACCCAGCCAGAACCAGCCAAATCCCTACTTTGGGTCTCAAGGGGCATTTTTCACGTGAAAGTTAATGAAGCTATTCATTAAGCTAATATTACCATCAAAAAAGACAAGCAATTTTACGGTAACTAGTAACAGAATAAATGATCAAATATAGGAATGTGGTGGCAGACATCTGGTAAACCCAAAGAGAGCTTCAAAGATAATCTTCAAGGCAAAACCTGACAAAATGCCTGTACCAATGCTGATTCGAAAAGTAAAGTGAGCTTATTTACATACTTCCTTGTTGCAGCAGACCTCACGTTAGAGAGAGAAATGAGACGAGACACATGCTCCTGTTCAACAGCGTGAAAAGGTCCCAGTTTATTCCTCCTCACAGCTCCACCAACAGACTCCAACTCCAGCAGACTCCAACTAACCGCACAGCAGACCCCTCACAGCAACAATTCTCTCTCCCCTCCAGCCAGACCTCAGGTGACCAGCGGACCCATACTTTTATCACACTCCTTCCTGGATACAGCTGTGACCTATTAAGGCAAGGCTTTTTGTAATTAGTACAGCTGTGACTTATCAGGGGCAAGGTTGTCTGCAATCCGTTCTCCTACACTTCCTCATGGGTTTCCAGCTACAACTTATTTACACATGAAACTACTTGTAGTCCAGAAAAGGGTCTTTTTACTGATTAATAAACTCTTGAAGTACCTTAAGTTTAACATAATTAATGACATGAATGTTAATAAAGAAGTAATACACTTCATATGCTCATCCTACCAAATTCCATACCAGTTTTTAGGTTTAAACAAGCTCCTATACAATTGAAACTCAATTTATCTCCAAGAAGGAGGCACCTCAAGGATGAATCTGTGTCTGGTATTTCAGCTTTGCAATGAGACCACAGCTGGATGCCAAATGAACTTAAAACCATAGGCCAGGTTTGATGGGGCCCTGAACAACCTGAACTAGCAGGTGGCATCCCTACCCATGGCAGGGGTAGGCTTCCTATCTGAAAATACAATATATTCAACACACTTTGGAAGGAAAGCAATGTCATAATTAATACTTTGTTTTATCTCGCTTTATTATAAAGGTTATTCAGCATATCTTTATAAGCTAAAACTAAATTCTGCATATCCAGATAAGCGACATTCCCATTGTTTTCTCTAGGTATTTATGAAGGTGCACGTCCACAACTACAGAATTCAATGTAAGGTAGTGATCTCAAGTATGATCCCATAGTGAATTAAGAGTTGTAAATTCCCAATTTTGTGCTTAAATATATTGTTTTATTTAATGGGAAGCCACTTTCTGAATTTAATACAGAATCTCTGCAAAGTGCTCATTTTTTTCAGCTTTTCAAATCTTGTCTCTCTATGGCAAGTGAGTGACTCAGAAAGAATTTTCAGTAAGTGGTATCAAGTGGACCCAAAATACCCATTGACCTTGAAAGCAGAAAATGGAAACAGTCACTTCAAACGATGTAATTTGTATTCTCCAGTAGTGTTAGAGTGAATACCATCCAGCTAATCTGTAGAACTCTCAAACCATTATAATTTACCCTATGAAATCGATCATTGTCAGAAGAACTGGCAATATTGAAGAAGTACTCTACTCAGTTTTTATACAAGAGTCAAGAGATTTCTGATGTTCTCAGGGATGTAACCACCACAAATATTCTGGGGGTAAAGACACTTCTTATACTGTTTCCATAGATCACAGTAATACAAAAACACCTCCAGACAGTAAGTGACATTAATTTAAGAGCTGTGAATGTTTTTTAAAAGCCTTTGGAATTTCAAAATATTAAGGTATTCAAGACTTAAACAGGACAAAAAATCAGGGACAGGTCAGTAATCTACATTTGACATTACCAAAATGCAATAACAAATTTAATGAGTCAAAACAGCAAACTAAAAAAATCTTCCCTAAGCACAGATCCGCAGCACTGGAAACCCATTATACATTAATGGAAGGAACGATCTTATTTCTTGAAATAATAGTGATATCAAAAAGAAAAATCCATCACCACCACAACCTGCCTCACCTCTTAAATACAAAGTTTGTATTTTCTAAGTGTATGTTAGAGGCCATGAGCACTTACTACCAGTAAGTGTCTTTCAATGTAAGCCCTGCTCTACTTCCCAGAGGATATTGAACACATCTCTGTGTTAGCACGGTAACAAATACATGCTTCTTGTAGTTTCCAGTCTAGAAATGAATATTTTAAAATAGATTACTTCATCTTTATGATGCAAACTAGACTTGCACCTTTCACACAAAGCCTTCTTTTCTCCTCCCTCTCTCCTAATACAAATCTATTTCTAGAATGCAATCATATTAGCATTAGCACTTCTCCCAGCCTAAATAAGACAGGTTTTCCTCTGCTCTGAGAGAATCAGCACTCCCCTTCCTAGAAAGCACTGGCAGCACAACTATCCTCCTTTCCCAGTGGATATGGATCTGCAGGGTTAATGTGGCATGCAACTCAGGGAATGCACAGGCTGTATTTCACAGACGGACATCTAGATCAAACGAAACAAGTGCCACCAATATTGTCAACTGCAAAGTACAAATGATAAGAACTATAGTGATGAAATAATTCCAGAATCTACCTACAAATGTTGCTGTAAGTTGCAAATTCCAGATGTTATAAAGTCTGAGGCAGGCATTCAAAATATTTTAATATAAATTCCTAAACTTCTTCAATGAAAATATCTGATCTCCAATCAAATTCTTCAAAATTTCTAGCCAACACTATTATTTTTAAATTATGACCACAAATATCTCTTCATTTGAAAAAAGAATATACACAACTTCCTACCAAAACTGTATGTAAGAGTGTCAAAAATTTCACCAGAGCCAAGCTCTCAAGACAGATCAGAGATTCAACTCAGTATAAAGAAATTCCAGTTGGTTACCTTCTGAGATGTGCCAAATTGTGCAACTGAGGATGCTCCACACAAAATCACTCCACGATGGAATGAAAATACTATCACATTGAAAAATTATGAAAACCATTTACAACTAAGTTACCTTGGTAATAAACCATGTGACACACATCACCCGTGGCAAAAGAAACTGTTGGTACTACACAGAATTTATACTCTTGTTGACAGGGAAATCATTCTCAGAAGAGGTAAACAGTGTACACAGTTCTAATGGAATATATTGAAAATATTTCTACAATAATTAAATTTGGCCTATGTACTGGTTCTTGATATGATCATATCTTGATTTATTCTATTACTTTTAGTTTTGCTGTGTTATAGCTGTAAATTTGAAGTATTCTCTGGTCTTTAGACAGAGAAAAGGCTATATTATTACTACTGAAGATTCTGGCTTAAAGGATGATTGTTACAAAGAATATTTGATCTGGGGGCATATAAGGAAAGGAGATGAATAATGCAAACACAGGGAGTAAGAAATGCTCAGACAGAAGAAAGACTTTGGTTTCTTCACACTAGTATGCAATACAAACTGGGAAATAAGTAGGTAGTATCTGGCCCAGAGAGAGAGGGCTATAGAGGCTCATAAAGTCCAGACTGTTCCCTCAAGCAGACATGACTTGCTCACAAAATTTGAAAATCTACTTAAATTTTGGAGGCTCCTTTGTCAATAGAGGGAGGGCATAATTTTTGTCATGTAGTTAAAGGTGTTAAATTCTTCCAATCCTGTAAATATGTTTTAAATAGTTCCTTTCATTGTTAGCTCCTAAACCAGTGCTACTCACAAACATCCTGCATTTTTTGCAAAGCACATTCTTTATGCCATCATTTCTATTTTTTTTTCCAGTGTAGCGATGGCCAGTACATTGGAGCAATATTTCATACATGAATGGAAATAAATATCAGTATCAGTACAATACTTTCTTCCCAGGTAATATTGTACCTTGTTAAATACATCACATTCTTTAGCTGTCAGAGTGAGAGCAGCTGCAAATGTCCCTCAACTATATGCTGATATGTCTTGAATGTGAATAAAAACAACTAGAGTCCTACATATTAACAGATGTAAACAAGGTAATGTACATGTTTGACGCAACACATTTGCAGAAACATTCACATCATTTAGGCTCTCTGTATAGAGGTCCAGAAAAGCCTTAGTCCAGCTGCCAAATCTAATCCAAGATCTACTTTTTACAGACAGTTCCTCCTCAGCTATTGTTGAATCCTTATTTGGGTCCGAGTTTTGCTTTTGTGCTATTTAGAATCTAGATTGATATTTGGATGTAGGGAAAATGCAAACATTTTATCATTTTTTCATAAGTGAAGTGCTATTGACCACAAACAGCCCAAGCATATGACTACAGGAATTTTCATTGCATATATTTTCTTCAGAGCAAAACAATCTTATGGCTGTTCATTAAAAATTACTTAGGTTTGCCACCTCTTTATATTCCACCTACATCCCGCCCTTCTTTGACTAAGGCATATTTATGAAGGAGCATAAAAGCATGGGCTTGATTTTAAAAAATATATAAGCAATTTTTGGTGAAAATATGCTGGGAACAATATATAGCTTCTGTGCTTCTTCCCTAGTTTGGATTAAACCTACTGCATTTTTAGGAGAAGACTTTGAAAACAACTACTTGAGTACATTTCTTTGCATCCCAAATAATTTCTGTAGAACACATCTCACATCAGAGGTGTGACTCAGTGGACTTAATTCATCAAATAGATTTTTAAAATCCAACCAAATGAAACTAAGTAGCCTGGGTCCTTAGAGACATATGGCAGTAAATGAAATACTTAGCAATGAACGAAAGAGATAATAGCCATCACAAGACTACATTATTCTTAGATGCATATGTATGTAACATACAGAAAAGGAAATGCCTTGTGCAGTGTGAATAGTAAATTACAGCCTCAATAGATAAATTAATAAAACAATATCAGCTGAAAGGTTTTCTTTTCAGAAATGACAACCAAAATTCTTTTCAGTTGGAAGAAAATGTAGTCTTAAATATGTATTTCAACCATCAAAATATGTGATTGTGATTGTGATGTAACAAAAAAATAAATCTATACAATAGAAAAAGTAGATGGGGTGAAAAATGATACCCTGAGTATTGTCTTAAAGAGTATCCTTTGTTCTCCTCCATGGGTTACCATAAACCTCAGTGAGATCAATGGGAATAGTACAGAAGGGCCCAAGCTGTTTACAGGCAATGACAATTTCAAGAGTTTGATATAAATAATAGCAGGAACCACACTCAGTGGCAATTTGATATTATCTACAGAAGATGTGGCTTTACTACACAGTAATAGATTAATGTCACTATCTCACAGCATAGCGCAAGTGAAAATATTAATGCCATGATAAATGAACTTTCAGAAATTGCTGACATTTGAAAAATAAACTACTTGACACTCGAACTCCTGAGTTCGTTTTACAATTTATATGAGGTGTCCACAGCAGATGCAGAGTTTATTAAAATGCATGTGCTATCACAAATTGAAGATTAAACTAATTCTGCAGATATTACAATTGAATTAAAACTCAAAATATTCTTGTGCAGCAAAATATGAGTGGCTGTCATGTAAATTACCTAGTTTAAAACAAAATCTTTTTAAAACAAAATCTTTTTTAAAAAAGGTAATACCTATCTGCAATTTGCAAGGAGGGACATTATGATTAAGCATCAGATATATTTTGCAAATGAAGCCCCTTGACTTTTGGGCTCTTCTCTCAGTTACCAGATGGGTTGAGATTTAACACTGGTATGATGTCAAAGGAACTGGGCCAATAAGGAATAAAAAAAGTACAATGGTTATAGCAAGATATATGTATGACTGACCCAAATTCACAGAAAGCTATCGTGACTAACAGCAAAAACATTTTCAGCATCCAGCAGGAGCACAAGCAGACATATTTCAGTGGTTTTTTCAGTGGTTTCTCTTTTTATCCTTTTTCTCTGAAGACTATACAAAACAATTGTGTTTGAAATTAAATGACTGTTTTAATTACTTTTTTTTTTTTACTGGTACAGATATACTCTCTCACTTGGTTTATATTTTAGAATTTTTCATTCATTATTTTATTACTATTGGTCCCGTAAGATTGTCATACTGAGTTTTCATAGTCTCTGAAGTAATGAATATTGTAATTAAATCTTGGTTAAAGGTAGTTCACAGCCAAATGGTGCTCATTTCTTCCAAGCATCTGGTTGCCAATTCAACTTTTAGTTTGCTGGCTTTGGTAATTCTTTGACCCTGATCAAAGAACTTTTTAATAGAGCTCTTAGTGGCTATTTATATGAGAAGATAAGAAATTAAGAACAAAACTACAGAAAAAGCTTATTAGGAACTAAAATTATGGTGGTTTTTACCCTGTATTACTCTCCTCTCCTTCCAAGTAATCACAAGGATACAGAAATGAAAACAGGTGGAGTTCACTAAAAAAAGCCTGTTCATTGTCCCAAAGGGACTGCAAATCACATTAACAGCTCAATCCTGTCCACCTCAGTCCCATGGAACTCAGAGGCAGTTTCAAGTAAAGCAGAGCCCAACCTATCTGGCAGATATATTAATAGAGCTAGAATGTGAATACCTAAATTTAGCAAGAGCCTGCTGTGCAGATGCTGAAGAGCAATTACCACATGAGAGATGAACATTTGTTGTGATGTGCTTGTAACTCTTTCAGGTCCCATGGAATCTCAGTCCCATTACATCTTGGACAAAAATACATCAGGACAAGAGAGTAAGGAAGGAGAAGGGACAGAGATTGTTCCATAGTAGGAATCCAAGGAGGTCTGCTAAGAACAGCAATGGGGAAACAGCTGATCTCCAGTCAGCCTCACAGACAGAGGTGGCCTTTGAGAGCAGAGCCCTTGTTGGAAAAAAAGTGTTTCTCCAAAAATGACAACATGCTGAACCATCACATTCTGCTTTATTGCTAAAAGTACATCTATTTTCATCATCGTATAAACAGCAGTGTTACATCAAACTAAAACAATTCTCAGTCAAGTAACAGAAAATAATCCATTCCATCCATGTGCTCCTCCCAGCACTGACAGCACACGCAGAAACTCCACCCTAAACCAGCAGGAATATACCTATAATGGTAAATATGGTATCCTTGGACAAATAAAGCCTTTTAATCTACATTACTATAGATGTTTGCAGCATTGTCAGAAAGGATCTGGAAGGGGTTTTGTTTGTTTGTTTGTTTGGGGTTTTTAATCTTTATTTGAAGAAGCCTTTGAGATCCATTTTTATGTGATTACAGTTTAACAAATACTCCAACTGAATATGAGTTTCATGTATATACAAACAAAACACATGGACTTCACTCCTTTCTCATCATGAGCTTTGCTATTCCTGTCTTTTCAATTCCTAAACTGTCTTAAACACAGTGATATTGAGAAATAGGAGTTAAATAAATTACACCCTCCCCCCGCCAAAAAAAAATACCCCAAACCAAAGCAGCTTTTGGAGAAAGATTTTCAAGTGGAAGTTTTGCAGTTCTAGCTAATTAAGGTGCAGTCGTTGTGCTTTCCAACCTTGGAGGAGTTACAGCACTGTCAGTGGGATATTGCCGCAAGCCCACCAGTACCTATCTCCCAGGATTAGCTAAATAGCAAATCATGCTGTGTGCCTCTGGTATCTGGAACTGCCTTCAATGGCACTGTACCAACTCTTCTAATACATTTCATTACAGGCACAAAAAACTACAATACATATATACATTATACTCTTCCAATATTCCCAAGGTACTCTGTCCACTTCCAAGCATGTTTGTCTTTTTCAGTATTTCAGTAAGGATTAAGCAATGTTTAAGTAGCAAAGACTAACAAACTAAAACCAGGGCTCTACTGATAAAGAAAATGCCTACATTATTTGGAAAAAAAGCATAGCTAATAAAGTACTATAGAAAAGGATCTATAACATGAAGGGTTTTAACAACTTTTGGCACAAATCAGAACCAACTACTGGCAATGAAACCTCTTGAAGTGAGTTCTTATGGTATGGATGGAGTAAAAATAGCACTATGTAAGGTCTTGCTCGCCATTCAAAACCAATGCATGAGATAATTTCCTTTCTCCATTTGACTTATTTGTTTTCTTGAGATAATAAATTAAAATTCTTTTGTCTACAATGGCTGATCACTTCAGTTGTATATATGATAATCACAATAAAATATTACCCATATAAATATCTACTTCCATACAACCAGATAAGCACGCCTTGGATTGCTGAGATTTACTTGATTTTGGTGGCTGACTAGGTATATCAGCAGCTTCTAGGACATATCTCAAATAGTCATCATCTTTTGGACTCTTGAGAAAAAGAAAAAATCTTCTATAGCAACAAAGGAATCTGAGCCTAGAGTCTCTCCTTTTTGCAAACTCCATAAGGTATGAAAAGAGTCACCACCCCAGCTTTGCATCAGTGCAGTTACAACTTTAGGTTGAACAAGCTACTAAGAAATAAGAACAGGAAAATGAAGCTTAGAATTCCTTATTCCATCTGCACTTTTTCATCTGAAAACTCCTGCCTAGAACCCAAATGTCAGCTTTCTTGTCCTCTTGACAAGACTGCACCTGCCTTATATGTCATGTATTAATATCTATTCCATAGGATAAAACAAAACTTCCTTTTAATATAAGGGGGAATTGAAAATGGAACATGAAAACTTTGCAGAAATATGGAAGTCAGATTCAGTGTTGACATTTGAATCAATGTCCCAAACCAAACCACCCAGCCTTAGCCTAATTTACAGTGATAAAATATTTATCATGCACACATGTGCTGTAATGACCCGAAGCAGTTATGTTTTCAAAGAACATTAAGGAGAATATGATCCCTTCTGGTGCAATTGTTGTCTCTCTCCTATTAACACTAATGAGAACAAATTCTACCCAATCCTAGACCAAGTGGAAAATTCAGTTAACTTGACAACTGAATGACAATGATATAATCAGCAAACCATACAGCTTCCAAAAGCTCAAAATCCCTTCCATGCAATAAATAAAGGAAATTATTTTCAGTTCCGTGCATAAGACATTCTCAAATAGCATCATAAGAAAGTGACCTTATAAAACAAACAATAGTAAAAAATGACCCTCAGGAAAAAAATCTTTCAGTATAACACAGCATTTTTTTTCTAGCTTTCTTGCAATAGTTTATCCATAGTTCATAGTCCATCCTTTCAGTTCTGTATTTTTAGCTCAGTACTCAGGGGCAGGGGAGAGAGGAGAGTGTCTTTTACTTTCTTCTCTAATACATATGATATGAAATGCTCAGGAATGTAGAGAATGATTTTCTAATGGGATATTTTTACATTCTCACACACTGTTTCTCACAAGACTAAACCCAAGATGATGGATGGCTCACTCTCTACCTCATTGATAATTAGATTCCAACTACCTATTCTATTTGTTGCTCCCCTTTGATGGTTTTGAACAGGAGATTCTTTTGCCAAGTATCAAGACAAAAGCAAGAGTCTGAGCAAAATTTAACTTGTCCAAAGTCAAAATAGCATTAAAAACATAATTTAGAAAGAAGTTTATCAGAAAGGTCAGCAGGTTTCTAGCCCCTTGTAGATCAATATTACCCCAAACAAATATACCCCAGGTTCCCTGACTACCTGGGGACTATTTCCCAGGAGGTTACAAAATTAGGAATTCCTCCATATTTTTTCAATTTGCATTCAAATCTTAACATTTTCCCCAATAATACAGTATTCTGTTATGTTCCCTTCCTGCTTTCACCAAGATTAGAAGACAACACAACTTGGGGGATGGGGTGTATCCATTAGATAGATAATTAGACCAAAAAAAGAGAGTATAAAAAAAGAAACTGAACATGAGGTTAATTGAAGTCACTGGGGTTTTGGTGCTGGGACAGACAAACTGCTGGCAGAAAAATCACAATTAGAGCCAAGGCTGAAGGCTTTTAGGGTAAGAGTTGCATCCATGGAAATTTCTCTTGAACCAGAATAATGCCAGATTAACTCATTCTATCAGAAAAAAAAACAACCCCCTCCACACAGCTGAAAAAAAACAAACAAGAAAGACCTGAAGTCTTATTATTCTCAGTTTCTGTTACTAATTTGTCTCATACCTAAGGATTGCTTTACCAACACGTGTTATGCCTTTTTATTCCAAATCATCATGCTGAAGAGTGTCCAAATTTATCTCCCTCAAGATTCCTGCAGAAGAAAAAGTGGCAGAACAAAATTTTATTTCCTTTCTTTCTTTATTACTTAGAAGCAAGATTTATTTCAAATTTTATACAGAAGTTTTTAGTTTTGGGGTAAGAGATAAAGATTTTTTTAATGAAAGCACATTTCTGAAAATATATATAATTGTATACTCCCACAGAGCAATGGCACATTCAAGAAAATGCAGAGCAGTTTATATATTTTCAATTAAAGAAGTGCAAAGAACAAGAAAAAATATGTTAATTTGTCAAATTGGAATTTGGCTAGTCAGTCCCAGTCCTTCCCAAAAACATACAGATGGTGGGAAGAGGAGGGCATACTATATTACGTGTGGTCCATTTTAGCTTGGCACTTCACATAATTAAACCACACTCCTTTTAAAATTGGTGCTCAAGACATCTATATTTTTTTAGATTTAAAAAATATATCTTCCATAAGAGATTACTCAGTCTTTGAAAACCTGCATATATAAGTATGTAAAATTTTTTCGTTTCTTTTTCCATGGAAACAGTAAGAAAATGACACTGAGGAGTTTGACTTTTATTTCCATTTGCTGCCAGGCTTTGAGAATGATACAATGCCTTATTCTGTGAACTCCCTCCTCATTATAATGTCACACTTGGGAGTCAAATGTTTTAATCATTACAGAGGATGTAGCAATTCAAGTGGTCATAATGAGATTAATAAAGCAAGAAGGTCCTTCAGATAGAACCTTATGTCATGTTAGGCCTTATTAGAAGAAGAAAGTATCTTGCTGCTGTGCAGCATAATCTGAAGGGAATGTCAATAATTGACGCATGGTTGTTCATTAATTGTGATTCACTGCTTTGAGAAATTTATTTTATATCCAGGAAACCAGAACCCTGCAACTTACTTCATTTAGGATGCTGCAAATTCATACCATGCTACAGCAAATTTCAGGATGCCAAAAGTTTCTGTAAGGTTCCTCTAATTAAGGTGTTCAGTACTGGGTGGGAATAGAGTTGGCCACTCCTGACCTGCCAGCATAACACGCTTTGCTGATCTGCAAACAGATAATGTATTCTTCAGCTGGCTCCGGGTCCTGAAGTCATAAATCAGCTTTTCCTCCACTGGGAAGAACACTATCCTCATGTTAATTAATCTCTTTAAAACACACTCCCAGCATGCCAGGGCCTTGGTTAGCATACTTGTTGTACGTTCACAAGCCCATGAGTGAAAATATTTTTAAGCTTTACTAAATTTACAGCTAGCTGGTAATCCACGGTTTTGACTTTAACATAGCTGCTGATATTCAAATGGCAACTGAGCGGATCTCGTGGCAAAATGAACTCTCCCCCATATTACATTTTTGTCTAAACAAACACCAATCCCAATTGTGCTGGTCAGGGCTGGGCTGTGGTGCCTGGTGGCTGGGCAGGCCCATGGAGCCAGGGCCAGGGGAGGAGAGTGTTCCCTTCTGCACCCACTGCCCCTGGAGCTGAGATGCACCGATATCCCAGGGCTGCCAGCCCTTTCCCAGCCCTCCCAGAGCTACAGCCGGGGAGGCCACAGGCACAAGGCTGCCGGACACAGGAAAAGAAAACCCAGCCAGGGGGGCCAACACAAGTCCGGACAGCTCTCGGGGGCCTGTCCTGTCTGGACAAGACAAGCAATGGCCTGCTACTGGAAACAGCAAAAATGCTGGGCTTTAAATCCTCTCTGCTCAGTCACTGAGCCATAGGATCACTCAGGAGCACAGAAAAGGCATCACCAACTCCACAACCCCTCAAGATTCTGCGCCAAAAATAAGAAAAGTATCTTACCAGTGTGCTTATTTTTCCCTGCCTAGTCTTGTCTCATGACAATTTGAATAGTTTCAAGTGAGGCTCAGGCTAACATTTCCTTTTCATCATGCATGGCCATCACTTCACCTGGTAAGTGATTGATTTTTACAGCCAATGCAATTTTCACAATCAGCAACACTATGATTGCAAAACTTAGAACTAAATGCTGTGAAGTTAAGCTCAAAATTCTTGCAATTGTTCAGACCACAGTATTGCATTTCAGAGTGCAATACAAAATCGTACCTTTCAACACGAGGGCATGTCATGGGGCAGGTCATAAGATTACAATTTCTAAGCACTGAGTAAACATAAAAATATAGCTAGTTTCCACATACATGATTAAAGGTTGATTAGAAAATACCAATTCCATAAATGAAGTTTGAAAACCAACACCTTCATACATATCACTCATACACTCATAAGCTGCTGTTTGCTGGAAGATTATCTAGAGACAGTTTGAAACATTTCATTCGGTGAGTAGCTCTTTCTCATACAGAAACATCTCAGAAACATTATAACAGTTCTAAACTTATCAAATCAGACCCTTAGTAATCAAAAAGAACTGTTTGTGTCATATAAAAAATATTAAATATGATATGCATATGTAAGGTTTTGATAATTCCATAAGTGAGATTTTTTTTAAATATCTTTTTTTAATTTTGTCTACTTCATGTATATTTTAGCCCATAACTTCTGTTTTCTCCTGCCACACTTTACAGCCTCACTATTTTCCAAGATTTTTCTGAAAAAATATGATTCTTTGGCATACCTTAGTAAAAATAAAGAAGACAGCCCATAGTGCTCTGTGTAAGATTACTCAGTTCCTTTTCTATCCTCTGTTTCATGATCCTACTCAATCCACTAAAATAAAATTTTTTTAAAAAATGACACACTTATCTTGTATTTATGTGATTCTTAAAAAATTAGCAAAATATCAAACTGTTCATACTATTATTGAGCAAAAGTAGCTGAAAAACTGAAATAAATTTTAAAAAGTACTTACATTACATATTACTCTGTAAGTACTGAAATGCTATCAGTGTACTAAGCATTTTGGGTTTCAAAACTAGAAGCTTGTGGCTCCTTTTTTCCCCCAAACTTTTCTTACCCTATTTCTTGTGATAAAATAACAATATTCTTAAGAAGTCTATGTCCAGTTTTAAATACAGAAAAGATCCATCGTAAATAAAATATGCTGAACAAAGACATCTGGGGCAAGACCCTCTTGAATCCTTGTAACCCCAGAAAACACCAGAATTAGTATGGAAAAACTGCTACTAGAACATACAGTTATTGCATCCCAACCATAGTGTGTATACATTTATGTTTTATTAGCAAGGGTAAATGAGTACAATTTGACATTTATACATTTTTGACTTCAGTAATATTAAGAGCAACAACATTTTAAAAGACTTTAGAAGATGCTAAATTTGGAGTTTGAGCACACAAGAAAAATAGAACAAATACTTTAATTTAATTTATTCCACTTTACCAACAGAATTTAATAGTTCTAATAATATTGTCAGTAATGCACATGCTTGTAATAACCAGAGCTCTATCTTCTGCTTAATCAACAATATATTAACAATACAAAATACTACATTTAAATATTTCTAAGTATGGTTTTATTATCTAACCTTAATTGCACTCAAAACCACAAAAAACTCATCCTGGGATGGTAGTATACTGCAGACATCAGTAGAGTCCTAAAAACACAGTTCTGATAAATTTAAAATATTAAGTCTGAAATGTGAGGGAGGAATTAAAAAAAATAATCGCACGACTTTCATTTACACATATCTTACCACAAGACTTCACAGGTACCCATGGATCTTACTATCCCAGGTGTATCGTACATTGTCTTTATGTTTTATCTGTCTTTAACTACAGGTAATGATAGACTATGTGGGCTTTGAAATGTTTTCAGCTATAAACATCATTATTATTGTCTATTTTCATAAATAATAGGCAGCAATGAACAATTTTGCCTGAATAACTTTCAGGATAGTGGCATTTTTTCCCTCAAATTCAAAAGCTACTGAACTAGACTTCTTTACAGTCACTCAAGTGATCCAGATTCTCAGTTCAAGTGGTGCCGAACTACTGAACACAAGAATTAAATAGCAAGCCTCTGACAGAAATAAAATTCTGTACTGGCAACAGCCAGTATAGGGTTCACGGTTCAGAGTGGAGATTGTTCTGGGTATGTGGATGTTCCTGTGATTCAAAGACAATGACAACTCCAAATCATTACAAAATGAGATATGACCAAAGACCCAACTCTGATGCATGTCTATATTACATGATGAAAATAAACAAAGGATAACCCGAGCTGCTGCCAGCCACAAGCCAACCTAACCACAGCAACCTGCCAAAACTGTCCACTCAGACACAGCCTCCCTGCTCTTGGATCTGAGCTCCTGTGTCTGGATACGACATCTGCGCTGCCCCAGGCACTGCCCAGTGCTTGCCTGGTGTTTTGTACCTGTTTCCCTGCCACAGCAGAGGTTCCATACCGGTTTTCTTACCACAAGCAGATGAGACACAAAACAAAGGTCAAAGAGCTCTCTGTATATTTTCAATTATGGAATGAAGGCAATTACTAATTTACAGGCATTGCTGTACACGGGCATTGATTTGAAATTGGAACCTAAGTTTTTTTAACACTCAATTAAGCTTTAGACAGGTAACCCTGGTTCTGAGAAAATGTCTGTGCCAGAATACACTGCTATACAAAGACAGATACTAGATTCTCCTTTTTCCCTCTTTAATATTTCTTCTCTTCTTTGGAATTCATCTGGCAAAAAAACTGCAATAAATTTCTTCAATAATTTGCACTTCCCACAGGCAATTCTGACATTTTTGCTAGGCAACATCACACCTTAACACATAATTTTCACTAGAACATCATTCACATCAGTATAAGAATAAGAGATTGTTTTTAGAATCATTTTTCCCTGAATCATATGCCATAATCAGGGAAAGGGGGGGAAGGGTATTAGGAGGAGATTAAAAAATAGTCCTCTGTATCTATTCAAATATCAAATCTTTCTCCTAACATTTTCTACAATTAATTATATTATTTATTAATTGCTTTCTTAGCGGTATGGGTCCAGATTTAGACTTTGAGATGCTACAGAGAGGGCCAACTGTCTGCCTAATCCTTTTTTATCACTTTTTGACCTTGTGAATCACCTCTCCATCGTGAACTAGTTTACCCGCACATAATCCAGTGAAACAGTGAATCCAGTGGGTTCTGGATTCTATTCAGTGTCTTCTGCTAACTAGGTTTTGTTTGAGTCACATCTGCTTGTGGTTTTGTTTCAATAGAAAGTCAGCTCCTGGACTTCGACAGACAGCCATTCGGGCAGCAAGTTGTGAAATGCCTCCCTCAGTTCGAAGCTTCAATGGAAACCAGCATGGAACTCTGTATTTGTTTCAGAGATAATTAAATGTTTGTGTCCGTAGAAATGGCAATGAATATGCACAATGCAGAAATCATCAGCTGAAAGAGTCTTATGAAAGATTAAACACTGAGTATACTGGAAAAATCCTGTGAGAATATCATGCACAATTGGAAGTTAGCATTCTAGTGCCAACAGCAGTGCACAGAATGAAAAAAAATTCATGACACAAGCTCTTTAATCATAAATCCTGTGAGTTTTCAATAGAAATCTTGCATATTGTCAATTTATACTGGTCTGTTTTGTAAACAGTAAACAGTGAAGCCAAGCAACAGCCAAGATTTTTTCTTATCAGAAGTACCCATGGATTTCTTTTGTAATCAGAAACAAATCTAAAAGAAAAAGCTGAAAGTGCACCTCAGTAATTATCTAGGATTCCCCTTTATCAAGGTTATAACCTTTATCAAGGTTATATCAATTCCCCTTTATCAAGGTTATATATAACCTGGGACTGACTAACCAAGGTTATATCAAGGTTATATCTATCAATTTTATTAGATAAACTAACTTCCAGTAGCATCATGCCTCAAACAGTACTTTTGGTAGCTCTTTGTTCACAGCATATACCCAAATATTTCACTGGGACTGGAAAAATACAAAATATGTGTAATATAAAGAGTTAAGAAGAAAACAAGAAGTGATAAAGTAAACTGCATTTGCAAGGAAATGTTTTATGATTATTGATTAACAAAGTGAAGTTTTACATATACAAGAAGGCTCAAACTTCAGAAAATACAGGCACTTTTGTACAAACCAGAGGTTCCTACGTTCTTTTATTCATTACATACAAAATTAATCTCATGAAACTTTCCGTGCAATATTGCTTCTACTCCAGATGGCTACCATCTAATAACCATCTATTTGAATTAAACTGAAGAATTATACTCTTTACTGACACATACTTCCTGCAAGACAGAAGATCATCTTGTTTTATCAAGTGTCCATCCATCATGAAATTCTGCTTTCTAAATTTTGCATGCTCTGGGTTAGCTAAATAATGGTATTTATTTTTTTTTTTATTCCAAAAGAATAGCACAAGTTTTGATATATAGTGACATTAAATAATATTATTCTGTTTACCAAAAACTTTCTTCATGAACTATGGAATACAATTGATTCACATGATAAATACTTTTAAGTTATGTATGATATTAAAGAGCTTTTCAAAACACTGGCCAAAGACTACTTAAGTCTGTAGCACTGCAAGCAGGAAAAAAAAAAAAAAAAAATTATTTGCATTTTGGCCAAACTATCAGGTCAAGATTTCTCTTGTTAAGGAGTGCTGTAGGATGCCTTATAAGCAAGCGTGTTAAGAACCTGAGCTCTTAAATTTCCAAGGCTATACTTAAATTTCCAAGGCTACAGTTGTGATTCATCTAGATATGACAAAGCAATTTTAACCAGCCAAACAAAAGGGACAAATAAATTAGCCAACAAACCACCAAAGCCATGCTACAACAACAACAAACACACACACACAAAAAAAGGAAACCATAAATCTCCCACCCCTAAATGAACCATATAACCAGCACACACCACCAGGCTGGATGGCCTTCAGCACACACCAAAGCCCTGTACAGGCAGTCACAGACTCAGGTCAAGGCTGTCAAGGAAATGGTGCAGCATCTGCACCACCTTGCTCCATAGTGGAAGCATTGCCTACACAAGGTTCATGCAGGCAGCAGAACAGACACACCCCATCAAATCCAACCTGCACATCCCTGACGCTGGAACAAATGAGAGGTGGATATCACCTGCTGGAGCACCACACCATATATAATTTCTGAACTTTTGTTTGACTTCTCCATCCAGGAAAATCCCTCAGGATTTCCAACCCTATTTTTCGCTAAAAAATTTACCCACAGTCAGTGGGCCTCTGTGTACTAGACATCCTAGGTAATGGGCTAGACACTGCTACTTATGGTTTAAAATATTAAGGCTCCCAAGTCTGTTGTTTGATCTCATTTCTACTCCTTTCCAGTAGGAGTCTGTGCCTCATATAATCCAACCCTTATTAGAAAACTTTCCGAGGGTCGCCCCTTTGCCAATTAAGCTATTTGGCATCGGAAGAACCTTCCAGTCAATCTCATGCATCACCACTTCCCATTGCCCTTCCAACCTTGTGTTATTTTGTTTCTGTGTCTTCTGTTCTTGAAACAGAAGGATTTTGCTGAAAGACACAGAAGAAAAACATTTTTCATAGGAGCGTTGTTATTACTATTCAGCAGGACAAAAGGATTTGCACCTAAACCCTGTTGAAGCCATTCAGACATTTTGATTCCAAAACCCTTATCTAACTTCATTCTTGACTGTACTTTGAAACACAAGAGAGATTCACTGAAAACAAGAGCCAAACATAATGAACTCCGAGAAAAAAATATCAACCATATTAGAGCTCTGCAGTTTGGCATGACAGGTAAGTATTTCTTTTCTTCAAAGACCTCAGTAAATCAGAGCAATGGTGCTGATGGCATGGGATAATTGTCTCTGATATGCTGCAGTGAGTGTTATTTATGGTTGTTTATAAAATATGCTGTCAGAATGGCAGGCTGCCTAGAACTTCAGCCTTATTTATGGATTCTCCGGTCTCCACATGCCCTTTTGAATGCCAAATTAAAAAATCCCAGAAGTTTCAACTCTTTGCTCTTGGAACAAGAGCTCTTCCTTCAGAGCACAAGATTTGTTGTATTACAAATCTGCTATCCTTAAGTTATTCTGTGAATACCTATTGTGGAAAATATATGCAGCTCCAGCAAAATACTTCCCATATTCTCTCTCATCAAAAGTCCAATTCTGCACCGAGTAATGACATAAGTAATGATACTGATGCCATCAGCATTATACTTGATATAATTCAGGAGTCTGGATTTTGCTTGGGGTTTTCACAGATGTCAATGGAAATATATCAACCTATACCCCCACAATTTTAAAAATATGGCTCTAAATACCCAGTATCTATAAGACATCTTTGGAAATTACATAATATATTTTGTACAATTTTGTACTTAAGTATAGCAAACATCTACTTTGCCAAGTACGTCTAATTTAAATGGGAAAAAAAGCGCAAAACTCACGAAACTTCTATAGACTTTCAAAAGGCAAAAGATGTCTGTTAAAGAAGTTTTAAACAAGCAGAGTTTTCAAGTTCCTTAAACACAAACACACAACAGTTTCTTGGGGAAAGTCTTGCTCTTCTTCAAAAATTACCTTTTAGCATGAGAATATGGCTTGTAGAAAAGATGTAGGAGAGGCAGAGTTGTTTGTTTGAAATAGCAGAGCACAGGTATTCAGATAAGGTAGAACTGCAATCATCAGAGTAGATTTTTTTGATTGTTCTAACCCCTAAAAAACTGCAGTAATGGCAGACACTCAAATCAGAATCTAAGAGTGATAAAAGTAAGCAGGTGGATTTATTCATTTATGTATTTTTTTAATATTTTGGCACATTTAAGATTACAGACATTGTCTAATAAGGTGTACATGGTCAATGATAGAATAAGAATAATTAATTAAAATAAAATATTTCAATATTAATATTATAGAGGTACCTAAAATATGAAATTAAATGTAAATATATATATATTATTAAAATAAAATATAAAACAAAAAAATATCCCAGTGCTTTTACTTCAATCTTTAGTTTCAGTTTGGTATTTCGTAGATTCATTAGGGAAGTGAGTTACATAGTTACGGTATGAAAACACCTTTAGGAGTTTACTAACAAACTGAGCTCCTGAGTTTAATTGTACTATTTCTGGCCATGTTTTCAAAATAATACATGAAGAATACACATATGCTTTAACTGATTCCTACCATAAAATAAACTGGTCCCAAAATTCTCAAAAGAAGTTGAATAACAGAATAGATGATATTCTTTCTTTCCCAAGAAACCTCTACTTTCCCAAGAAACTTTGTTGTCTTTAGGATTACTTGTTTATACTGCAAAGAATTAAGTATTCCCTGGCTGTTGGACAGAAATCCAAGGAGCAGATTTTGTTACGGAACATAACACCTGTAACTTCAATGAGTAAATTCAATTTGTAGTTGAAATTGGAAAGAACTCATTTCCTGAAGTTTCCTTCCTGCTGCTATAGAAGTAGCAGATATTTGGAGCAGACTGGTCTCTGCAAAACAAGACATTTCTCTCATCATGGGACCATACAAATTAATTAATAGAAAAAGAGAATCTAGATTAAACAAGCCGTCAGCTACGTGCATTTGCTTAACTTTTAACAGAACACAGCACAGTCATGGCATACAATCAGTCACATTTATCCCAGGCTTTTTGCCATTGTTTCTGCCAGTTGTTTTCCTGCTTGCATCATTTCTTGCTGATCATAAGCACAATGTGGGGAGGATATTTCAAACCCTAACCATTTGGAAGAGGCAAACCTTAGGTTGTAACTATTGCCCCTAGGAACAGCAACAGGCTGTAAATTTTACTAATCCAACAGACGTCCTTAAGAACCTCCCTTGTGAAATCCCACTGGGATAAACTGATGTTTAAAATTACTGAATTTCATCAAAACAATTGAAGACTACATAAAACACATAATTTAAACTATGGAAATCAGGTGCTGACACTGATCACTCAAAAATTCAGGTCCAAAGTATGCCTGTCCACACAAGCAGTGACTAGAACAGGAGCTTTCTTGGCTGGGTGGTCATTAGAATACTCAAAAATTCTTTAAGGCCTTGCACTCATCCAGACATTGCTGGGGTACAAAGCCCTTGCAGCTTCCAATTCGTAAAAAAGGTAGCAAACATTTCTGATTTCCTTCTGTAAATGTGGACATGGTCAATTTTTGTAGAGAAAGGTGGAGAAATAACAGAAGACAAACAGAAGTAAAATGCTGCATGGCATTCACATAAAAGATATCAAGATCTTGAATTAAGAGGAGAAAGGCATCCATAAGAGGAGAAAAGGAAAAGAATTTGAAAACAAATTGCTTTTGGGATGTCAAAATCAAATTCTTCAGTTCAGAATTTGAGTTCTTCATTCACTAAAGCAGTAGGAAGTAGGATTCAAAGGAAAAGTTGTACACACATCCTCATCCCTCTTCACAGTGATTAGTGAAGGGATGGAGGTAACTATGGCAGTTTTAGCTCATGAGGAAAGCAGACACACATAGCAGTGGGAAAGAATTCAATTTTTTCTGCCCATTTGTGATATGATCAAGAACATGCAATACAACGTGATCAATCTGAACATAAAGGAATTACAGAGGCTTAATCAGAAGATAAAAGACTTCTTTTATATAACAAGAGAATCAAGTAATTCCAGCTCATTGACTAAGATCCAGAAGCTACCAGAATCTTGTCCAAATTTCCCCTTATCCACTGATTGTACATCATCTAGTAATCATGTGTTTTTTGCTGCTGGCTAGCTGTCAGCACAAAGACAGATGCCATGAGCTTCCTATTAGCACGATACAGACGGTAGCAGCACTTGTAAATCAACATGATGGATTGCTCCAGGAAACGAGATCCTTCTGATTGCAGCATTAGGCAACATAGAGAGGAGAAGATTCTCCTCTGCTTATGGCAACAGATGCTTTAAATCCTCTTAGAAATGTGTGTGTATATATATATATATATATATATTTAAGTATTCTGTATTTGAGAAACATACCAATAAATCAGATAACTTCATCAAATGATAGAGTGGTTTGGGTTCAAAGAAACCTTAAAGATCATCCAGTTCCACCCCCCCTGCCATGGGAAGGGACACCTTCCAGTTGACCAGGTTGCTCAGAGCCCCATCCAACCCTGCCTCAAACATTCCAGGAATGGGGCACTTACCAGTTCTCTGGACAACCTGGTCTAGGGCCTCACCATCCTAACAGTAAAGAATTTCTTCTTAATATCTAATTTAAACCTCCTCTCTTTCAATTTGAAGTCACTCCCCCTTATCCTATCATTACATTCCCTTGTAAAAAGCCTCTCTCCATCTTTCTTGCAGGCTTCCTTCAGATACTGGAAGGATGCCATAAGGTGACCCCAGAGCCATCTCTCCTCCAGACTGAACAAACCCATCTCTCTCAGTCTTTCCTCATAGGAGAAGTGCCCCAACTAAGAAAGTACCCTCCTCCGGACTTGCTCCAACAGGCCAATGTCCTGTCTGAACTGAGACCTCCACTGAGGTCTCAGGAGAGCGAAGTAGAGGGGCGGAATCAGCTCCCTAATCTCTGCTGGTATCTTGTAAAATTATTTCACACAGCATTCTACATACAGCAGACAACTGCTTTCGCAGTAACTACTCTTTCTTTGCAATGCTTGCAGAAAACCTTTGTTTCTTCTTCTGCTCTTTTTGAGACTTGACATGGAAAGGTAAGACTCATACTACAAAGACAGTCTGAAATCAATGGCTATCCCAACTTCAAGATAAGAGAGCATACCATAGGTAAGAAGTGCCAGTAGTCTTTTTTCTTACAAGGACAAAAATACAGTATTCAGCTTACATACATATCAAAATTATTTGATAGGAATACCTACGATACACAACAAACTTGTATGGCTCTAAAAGTCAACAACATCCTTCATTCACAGTAAAAGGACTATACAAGTGTAACCTGTAAAATACCATTCTGGTTGTTCCTCCAATAGCATGACAACATCATTGCCTCCCACAAGCTAGAAAACGGTAAGGATGAATTAACATCACTCACAACAATATGTAACATACAAAATGTTATGGAGGAATCAAACTACACAAAGTAGGTTCAAACTTCCTAATGCTTACAGCTGCATTACCCTGCTGCTCGTTCCCTTCATTTGCAACTGAAAGGCTACAGAATGAAAAGAAAGGTGCCAATTGGCAGGTGCCAATCTGTCCTGCCTTGTGCTGCATTGCTCCTTGTGCAGAGAGAACATATTGAGTTGCAAAACACATTCCTCTGTTTCTTCTAAGGAAGGGTTTTATTCTACTGAACTCCTGACCTATTTTGTGATTAATGGTCTAGTTTCAGCAGAAAAAAAAAATTGTTCCAGTCACCTTTGCTGTATCTTTACACATTTTTATATTATTACCTGCATTGCAGTTTTCTGTCGGATCAAAACAAAATAAAGCATCATTTAAATCCAATCTATTCATATAGAGATGGAGCCTCACACTGAGCATGGCATGAATAGCTGCTAAACTACCCAAGCTGACTGATTAAACCATACATGAACCACTCAATGAAGTGTAGCAACGTAAGGAATCCATCCTGCACACTTCTGGCACTTTGGAAAGGTGTTCCACAAATGCCAACTTGAAGGCCTTTTCTGAGCACTTTCAGCTACTGGCTTTAGTAAACAAACCTAGGAAGTGAGCAATGTGCTTCATTTTCTACATCTATTTTCTCCACCTCTTCAGGGCCTCGTGGGTTCCACCATAGTTACACAAAAACAAGTGCACTGACAGCCTATTACTGACCCAAAGGATTACACATGGCCCCAAACAAGCACCATCACAAAGGGTCACAGCACTGTGGGTCAAGCCCTGTGGCACAGCTGCTCTGCCTGTCCACTAAGGAGCAAGGAAAAACTTACAAGAAAACACCATGAGGTTCCCAAAAATATCCCTGACAGTTCCCAGCCACAAGAGAACTAATTCCAACAAGTGGCTTTGTATAGTTGGTGGATTGGTTGGGAGTTTTTTCATCTATTAAAGATTTGCTGATTCACAGATTTAAAGGGATGAAAAGGAAAACCTTTTCACCTTTAGAGAGCATGAAACTTCCTGCCAGACTAAGAACAGTTACAGAAAATACATAATACTGAAAGAAGCCAATACTTTTCTTCATGGAACCACATTAAAGACTTCCATCAATGAAGGAATACTTGAGCTTTTGGCATCATACATTACAAATACCTCTAGGTGATGGGAGTTTTATCTTCAGTTTAAGTATGACCTGATATTTTTTTTCCTCCCAACAGAAGCATTTCCTTCATAATGAACAATAAAAAATATTAGACACTTATAATTCAATCAAATTTATACCTTCTGTCAATTTGTCATGTACCCCTTTAATTTCAAAAATTAGCTGTGACATCTCCTAACAACAGAAGCTGTAGTGTCCTCTTTTGGAGATATTTTCTTTGATTTACTCGATGTAAATAGCATTACCATACTATAAATGCCTGTCTCCTTGAGTGAAATCTTTATGAATGGTTTTGTAAATGCAATTTTTCAAATGAAAACTTTAAGTTTGATTTTTAAGGTATGAAAAATTTCTAGTAGTTGATAGTTTCAGAAACATCACCATGAATCTTGCAAATGTGACTCAGCACTCCAGCATTTTATTGTCAACCCAAGGCAGCTGGACCATGCTGAAAAACTGCTGAAGATGGATGCACATAATCCTGTAAGTTTTCTTCAGGTGTCTTGTCTATAAATACACATGGAATTTTATCAAGAGCTGAAGATGCAAGTTACCATAAACCCAGTTGAAACTGCTATTGTGAAAATCAAGATCTTTTTAACATAAGACAGGTTTTACCACTTCTGTTGCCATATTCTCCTAAGAGCCTACAATAAAAATGAGCTTACAGCAGAAAGAAAGGTTTGCTTGCTTCTCTTTTATGATTCCCAAGTGAGAAAGTTCACAAGAGCTACCTCCTAGAAGACCACATGTGGCAAATTTTAATACTCCAACTACAGGTCAGAAGGAAGAAAAAAACTACTTTACCTATGCTACAGAAAAATGTTCTCCAATGACAAACCTAAGAGGTTTGATGTTGCACAAGGCACTTTTTAAACTGCCTTGGAGGCGAATTTCTGAGAGCTTCCATCCTTACAGCCAGTGAGGACAGATGGTTTAAATCCACATTATTTCACTAAGCTATTGAAAAAAATGTAAATTTATTCAAAGGATCCAGATTTGTGTCTTCCTTTTCCTGCAAAGTATAAGTAAGAGGGATTGAAATATACTCAATAAATAATTTGAGTGATATTTAATTGCAAAGTAGAATATTCCAGTAAGAAAACAGCATTGCAAATTCTTATAAGATCAGTATCTCATTTTACCATTCAAGGCCTCAGACAAGCTCCAGAAAGAAACCTGTCCCACAAGACACACTCAGCAGTGCAGGGGAAGCATCAACACATTTATAGAAAGGTTCCTTTATCTCCAGAAAGATTTGTGCTGCCAACAAACTTCAGAATCAGCTGAAGATTCATCTACAGCAGAGCTGCCACCTCTGAACCTGATCCAGCTACATCTGTGGTAAGACCCATGGAAACCTTTGTTTTATTTCTGGAAGTGCACACGTTGCTATGAAGGCTGAGTGCCACTGTACACATGGGCCATCATTGTCTCAGAACCGCTCCAGCGGCTGCTCCTGGCTCCCCCTGCCATGGTCTGTGTGGAGAAAGGCAGGATAATACCTTCACCAGTCACCCATCCTGGCTGGGCAGCTGACAGCTTGGGCAAACTAAAATCCAGAAACACAAAGGAGCTACACTGTTTTCTAACAAAACACTATTTTCTAACAAAACACTATTTTCTAACAAAAGGAACACAGCATGGCAGAATCAGACCTCACATTTCTTCTTTGCCAGGTACAGAGACACAGATAAAAGATTATTGTACTTTATTAACTGAGCAGTGAAACAACAGTACTGTATTTTTTCAATTTCCTCAAATATTGTTAGTAGAATGCTCTCAACAAGTTGTTTCAATATGAGACTTTAAGAGGCACCACGGCTTGCTGACACTCAGCACGGAACATTTTATCTTTCACCAAGAAATACTGGCACATTTTACATCACTGTCACGGCTTCATGAACCTTTCTCAATTTACCTGCATCTTTTTGAGCTGGTGACTCCAGAACTAAATACACTACTCTGTTTTGATTATCAAGGTAACAGAGGTAATGAAAATAATATCTCTAATGTAGTTCATTGGGTTTTTTTCCAACACCAATAAATATATTATCCTTCGACAAAACATCACCTTAGCAGTGTACATTCAATTGACTATGGATTAGTTATATCCATATATCAGTATAATTTTGTAATCTTTACTCATCATTCCTCCAAATACCTTTCCACTGCACAAGAGCTTTTAATAGTTTTATATTTTCTCCCTGGTCAATGAAAAAGGTATTCAAGACACTAGTCTGAAAAAAACTATTAATAATCCCAAGTACTGCTAAAACTACTAATTTAGGAATTTCCTTTATTCAAGGTCTACCACCTGACTTAGCACCCTTACATTTTCTCACCTGAAATCTTAAACAAGTACTTACACGAATCTGTCATATAAAACACCATTACCTATATCAGCCAATCTAATCACGTTAAAAATTATACCAAGCCAACTTGGAGAGATTTATCTTCCATCAAGCCTGTTAATTATACTTCCCAACTGCAATTCTATTATTTAAGCCATTTTTCAATCACTCAGTTATTTTGCAAGTAATAAGGACTGAAGTAAAGAGGAAGATCCTAAGTCATAACAAATGAAACAAGCATTAATTTTCTTTTGATCTTTTGAAGGAAACCTTTTTCATTTTTCTGAAGAAGAACCAACAAAATGTCAATTTCCAAGTTCTTCTTAAAGCAATCTTTAGAAAGAAATCTTTGAAAATTAGGTGGTTTTTCTGAACATTTTTCCAATTTGTTGTGCTCATTCAGTTATCTGCCATACAAAGTTTTATGTACAATTTTTTTACTGTATTTACATTCCATGTACTATTAACTACATCATCTATCACAAGTGTGATACAGATGTTAATTCATCCTCACCTGGGTTGTGGTAATTGTACACATCTATTCCACTTCTATTCAACAGATCATGTTAGTTATTTCAAGCACATTAATTCAACTCAATACCATTATTAAACTATACCCATTTAATCAAAACCTTCAAGTCTTAGATATTTTAATGTCTTTTTCTTTTCCATCATCTTACGTTCTGTAATTATTAACTATTTTAATTTCTCATTTTGTACTTTTCATTTGGTTAAAACTTGTTTTATAACATTATAGAGTATCTAACTTCTCCCTGAAATATAGCTGGGTTTATTTGTTGTCATAAAGGAGGTCTTCATAATACAGGGCATTAGACTTTGATACATAATTCACAAAATATTCCGTAAACTTCTCAATTTTTATTCTATTATCCTAATTTAATTTTATCTTCTAATTCATTTAACCATATTTCTTTAAGTGAACAGGGTAATGTCAAAGTCTTTGCACTAAGCTGTGAAAACCTTCATTTTCAGTCTGGATGAGGTACAAATTAATTTTTTTTTTTATTAGTAGTATTCAGGCTACAAGTGGGTTGGGAATTTTCTTCAAGGATACTAAGATATTGAATTTACTTTCAATTTAGTTGAGTGCAGGATTTATCATGGAAACTTCATGTACAATCTCTACAATAAGGTATATTTTTTCATGTCACATATAAATAAGTTCTGACAGAAGAGTCATTCTGGTCTTGAGTTACCATTTTGCACTTCAGTTCTTCCAAGATTTATCCACTGTCACTGGAAGCTTGCCAAGCTATTAGTAGTCCAAATGGCTAAAATTGTATTTGACACGAAGGATAGGTTTCCTCCCCTTCTGCCACGTAAGTCTTCCCCAATATGCTAAATATTGAGTCACGAGAGTCATGCCAATGGCTTCAAGCGTTGCCCTACTTGTATTTATTGTATTTATTAGCTTTTCTCTGGGGCTGCTGAAGAACTTTTAGAGCACCCTCTAAATACAATCTCCCGTGATAATGCCATAGAAGCTGTTAATTCACATGAACCTTGTTTGTTTAATTCGCTTTTTAACTTTACAGCCCTCACTCCAGTGTTGTTTACAAGAAGGAATATATCAGAATCATTGGGATAGGCTTTAAAATTGTTCTGCTCTGTGGCCCTACTGCAGCATTCCTTCTGATGTCTCTCTTGCTAAAAGTATGCTGCCTGCTCACTGAGACTGAATTTACATCCCTTGTCCTTCTGCCCCTAAAAAGCATTTCCCTGACCACAAATAAAGTCTCCTCTTCTGAACTGATGATTATGCTGGAGAGGAGCTAAACTATATTTGACATAATTTTTCCTTAAGAAGCTTTGATTTTAAGGAATGGAATATCTTTACTCTTGGGAATAATTTCTTTGTTAGACCCTTCTGTTTAAAGATTTGATTCAATCTTAGATGATTTCTTTCCTGGAACAATTTTGCATAAGACTTTCTTGAGTCAATGAGCATACTTTGTTTGCACAGAATTCCATTAAGTATTTAAAAAAAAAAATAAATCAGAGTCTTTTCCCTCAATGCATTTGCAGTTTCCAACTCACATCTTCAAGCTATTCTCCAAATAGGATCTAAATGTCTCTGGATGTTAATACATGTCAGCAACATGTAAATATCAAAAAAAGTCAAATCACTATTGATTTACAACACAGATAATTAGGGATGAAAGTGTAGTAAAGCTTTTTAATAGAATCCTGTCAATCATTTCCAAGCACTACTTTCTCATTATGTATTTGCTGAAACCATATGATGGAATTTTGCCAGTGACATTTGAGTGATAGTGACTTTGATTTCAAAGGAAATGTTTCAGGTTCATTTCATTACCTTGGAAAAGTAAAAGCAAATTTGCCTTATAAAAAGCAATTACTTCTTAGCTGACCAGCGCACAATGGCAATATAAAAAAAGATTTCTCATTCTACTACTCAAATCCTAAACTAGCAAACTAGTGTTTGATTTTGCTTTAAACCAATTTTACCTTGTTTGAATTGCAAAACCATTTAATCTTCATAAAGTAGGTTATTATAATGGAGATCATATTTTATTGGTACAGTACGCCAACCTGGGACAAACAGGGGGTTTTTTTGTGGTTTGGGGTTTTTGTCGGTTTTTGTCTGTTGTTTGTTTTTATCTTTGGAAGGAATGCTTAAAACGGTAATATCCACACCCATGAGGTATGCAACATTTAGAAACTTTGTAAAAATACATGCAATAAAAAGAATTCCATCAATAAAGAAATACATGTATTCATGTTGTATGGGTCATATAGCCAACAACATCTCTCTTCCCACAATTGTTGTATATGTGTCCCAATATGTCCTATTTATTGTTGATCCACAATAAACAGGAGTTGTATTCTTCACTTTCATGCTTTCTACAATGAGTTGTCTAAACTGATCCTTTGTTCCCAGGCATAATAACCGTAATTTGCAATTACTTTCATGGCAACAAAGGTATAACACTGGAAGAGGATTCAGCATAAAGAATTATAACTGCAACCATTTCAGGTAATTCTAGTATCAAAAATTCTCTTATCTTCCACATTTAAACACAAATTGATAATATTGTATCTTGTGTTACTTACTAGTCATGTCTACTAATTTAATTATAATTTCCTTGGAGTTGCCAACATGAGGTTACTGAGCATTATCACAGTATTCCCCAGCCTACTATAAAGTCACATTGAAAAATAAATAGATCGATATACAATTATAAGCATCAGCAGCAAGCATATAATTCAGCAAATCTACACAGTTCATTAGAAAAAATTGAAAGAAAATCACAAGAAGTTGCCATATTTTCTGACCATATTTAAAAAGCGACTAAAATAAAATCTCTATTTATCTCTGGAATACAGCATGTCTAAACATATAAATTATAGGTAAGAAGCACAATTCCAGACCTTTTTAAATCTCTCTAGTTGAAAAAAATCTAAAATTAAGATGCATAAATTGAAAATAAAATTAAGTGGAAAAACCATTAAATCAATAGTAATATGAACTAGAAATCCAACAAAAGGCTTTAAAGAAGAAGCAGCATGAAATATTTTAAGCTAAAAGCAGAGCACTTTGTCTCTGCATTTGAGTGCAAGATGTGAAGTGATATGTGTCAGAAACTGGAAGATTTTAAGAGGTAGTCCCAAGCTAATTTCTACCTTTTAAAGGCAATGTAGAATGAATCTGCAGCTCTGACTTTAGGAATAAAGAGGCATTTAACACAAGCATGCACTCCATTGTTGAGGACTGTACAGAGCTGGAGATTAACACGTAATTGTTGCACTTGTGAAAAAGGTTAAGGAGAGACAGCACTTGAACACAAACAATGAAAATATTTCAGGCAATCCCACGAACCCGCTGAAACCTCTGTTTTCTGCAAGCCTTTAGTGCATGATGCACACAGAGGGGCCACATTAAGACCGAGTTTATGATCTGATAGAGTTAAGCGTTATCTTGAACTTTAAGCGATGCGATTTGTCTTTGTTACCAAGCTGGAGTAATTTCCAAGCCACCCAGCAACCTTTCTAATAAGAAAAATTCAGATTACACTGTTACTTGGCACATTGCCCAATTAGTTTTTTCCTTTGCATACGTGTAAACCCAAAATATTCTGGGACCAACAGATATAATAAAGAACTGCAGAACAATGGAGATAGAGCAAGCAAATAGACTGTGCTAGTGATCACGGAAAACTAACTTCAATTGGGTACCTAAATTTGAAAGAGAAATCATCAATCCCATAGCCTTCCAGCAAAGGATTTGAAAGGTTTAAGAATCATCGTAAGCATAGAGAGAAATAAACATGTAAAAATACTTTTCCCTGACAAAAAGTATGTCCACACTTCTACATACTAAAACCTAAACTTAGCTGAAATAGAAAACTTGAATTTTAGATCATCAGAAAGTAAAAGGAGAAAACATTACTCACAAATGTTTTATAAATAAAGACAACATTTGAGCTTGCCTGCTAATAAACCAGCAGTGCACAATCCAGAATTTGAAGTAAAATCAGCAGCAGCATAGTGTCATGTAAAAGAAAACTGAAGATCCTTCCATTTAAAAGAGCATTACATTGCCAAGTCGAGAGTTTCATACAGAGGCGCAGACAATCCATTGAACAACAGACATTACAAGGCCAAGTAGAAATGAATTAACACTGTCCTTGAATCAAGATAAATGTCAAATCAAATTGTACATCATCCTCAGGAAAAGAAAAAACAAATTATGATTCTCAGATATAAATATTAAATGAGGGGAACCAGATATTTCTGAAAGAGTGTTGTGTTTAAATCACTGTATAAAACAAAATCAGTACTGTGAGATTCAAAGGGATTAAAACCACTGAGCTGTAAAAATATATCAAAGAAATAGTTATCATAATATGCTGGCTACATAGAAAGTGACAAAGATACTCCAAATATTACTTCAATGAAGGAACTAGATCTCCCTGTAAAAATAATAACATCTTTTTCCACCATTCTTTATTCAATGGCATTCCACTTTCAAATGGATGCCCCTGCATTTTCTAGATTTTTTTTTGTGAGAAATTGAAACATTTTTCATAATAATATCTTGATTTTGCAAATTGTCATCCCCTCTTCTTAAACAAAGAGTCAAAGTTTTACTAGAACAAAAATAGGAATTTGAGGGTTTTTTCTATATTGAAAGGTATTTTAATTTGTGATACACAGCTGCTTCCTTCTATTATTTCCAAAGAACAATAGAAAATAATTTTAACTGGGCTGTCAGAAAACTCCCTCATATACTGCTGCTTTATCTGTACTATGCCTATAACCACTTTTATCTTATAAATTATTTCTTCATAATGCAATTGATTTGATTTTAAGCCTTTAATAATTTGGTGGGAAAAAAACCTCAACAAAACATACATCACAGATATGTAAAAGGAAATCATTATAAATTAAAAAAAAAGTGATTTCAGCATTAACCAGAACTCTTTCTCCACACAGCTAAAATCAACTACTGAGATTTATTTCAGAGTTTTTATGATTGGTTTTTGGATTTCTTGTCAATAAAAGAGCCTTAAGAGCAATTCCTCTTTAGCAAAGATGTGTGGTTTTCAGCCATGTAAATCATGGCACTTCCAAAAGCAAAAATGCTGCAGTAAAGGTGGTTGTCAAAAGAGATGATACCAGTTAAAATAAACCAAGGGGGAGATGTAAGAAACACTCAATAAAATTCAACCTCAAAGATGCCAATGATGACAAATCCTTTGACACATTAACACGAGCAGATCCCTGTAATACTGCAGCTGAAATTCTTACCACCAATGGATCAGAGAGGCCACAAATGTTCACTGCCTCCCATGTTCCTTTTCCCTTCTATAATTTCAGCCTGAA
This sequence comes from Hirundo rustica, assembly GCF_015227805.2. Lineage (NCBI taxonomy): Eukaryota > Metazoa > Chordata > Aves > Passeriformes > Hirundinidae > Hirundo > Hirundo rustica. The sequence continues at coordinate 20,268,893 of NC_053458.1, forward strand.
CTACGAAACATTTTCCTTACCTCTGAGGGAAAAATACAACTCACACAATTTTTAAATGTACATTACATCAAAGTGGTTACAGAGATTCCAGGAATCTCAGCATACTAACAGAGGCACACAATTAAATCCGTATCACAGCAGACATAATAACCTGCTGCTGATTGAGTACAATCAGATGGATGCTCATTAAAATCCAGAGTTGGAAGTTAAAAGAAGAACTTGGAGAAGTCAAGCTGTCCTCAGGTTTGATACAATTTTTGATGTGACACAGAGGTGATCAAGTCAAATTTGATCAAAGGAAGAAATGAATAATCAAATTAAAAAAAAAAAAAAGGGGGGGGGGGGGGGAATATCACCACATCATAAAGGTAAAGATTAAGGTAAAGCATGCCATAAAACTTCTTTTTTAAAATTGAATTTAGTGCTCCTGAAAATGAGTCAGATTGATATCAGCAGCAACCAAATCCTTTTGTTCCCAGAACAACCTCAGTAAAATCAGCATTAGAAAGCACAAACTCCTGCCACTGACCACAGAGCTAAACCCAGACCTGGCAGGGGCAACCTTTCTGCAGGGATAAAACAGAAATTCATCCTCTGTCTTCATCCTAGCCTTGTTCTCTCCTGCATGACTGTCAGCTAGTGAAACAGCTAGTAGGGGTTGGTATGACCTAGTTTAGAGATATCCATATCGCAGAAAAAAAAGACCAGCATCTGATTTACACAGGATATTCAGTGAGCATCAAACCCATTTACAGCCAAAAGCATGAATTTTGTTTATATTAAAAAACATTGAGAGAAATGTGGATTCAGTCAGTGACCACTAAATCTTACACACACCTGCATTTTCTGATGAAGTTTACACTACCTGCCAATTTTGGCCTAGTTGTGGCCAGATACTTACAAAAATCCAAGTAACCCCATTGTTTGACGGCACAAAGGTACCCTCTCTTGTCTGCAATGCGGCAATATCTGCCTCTAAACTATACCTGGCCTGAGCAGTGAGTTTTCCATACCGCAGAGACCTCAGTTTTCTCTCTTCCTGCAACTGCTGAGCTGCCCCCTTGCCTAGGCATGGGTCGGCCCAGCACTGACACTGCTCTCCCATCCCTTGGTGATTCCAGAGAGATCCCACACACACATCCCCACACACCAGGACATGGCCTCAGAAAGACAGCCTTTTGTCCATGTTGCCTCCCTTCACAAAGGGACAAAATTACAGAGTACTATGTCAAACCCGTGGCAGCAAGACTCAGAAACATGGGTTTTCATCATTATATGATAAATAAAGCACAGGATCACCCAGACACAACCCACTTGGTTCCACAATGCCAGAAAATAACACCACTCACTGCCATGCAACTTGCTCTCCCTCTCAGTGTGTTAACCACTGCTTGTGTTGAGTATTACATTGGAGCACCTGCTGTCAATGAAACACTCTGCCCTGGAAATCATTTGGCAGCATTGTGCTGCTTCAAATGGTCATCATCTCCAGTGACCTAGTGAGAAAATGAAATGTATTTTCTCCTCTTTCCTGGTTGTTCAGACAGAATATCAATGAAATTTGAAAAGAATTTATACATGCTTCAGGTCAATTAATCCACTTGCCTCTGAGCAGGCATTATAAGCACTGAGAGAAGCAGGATCCAAGCAATTAGCAATCTTGACAGAAGAGCCCTGATTGGGCTTTGTTAGCAATCTACTGCAGCTTACAAAGGCATGAGAGGCTGCCAACACCCTGCCACATTCCCATTGATGGAAGCAGACTTTAAAAAGTACCACAGTAAACATGTGGCTCTCCAACCTTCCAGTATAAACATTTCATTCATAGTTTGCAGCTTTTACTGATTTTGCAGAGATCTTACAGCGGCTGCAATCAAAGTAGCACTTGTCAAGAAAACTTAAGCCATTAAGAAGTGTTATATAAACACATAGCCAGGCTCCCAATGCCAGAGATCAGCATTAGCCTCTTACGTAAGCTTTTGAGTATTTTGCAACAAATGCACAATTACCAAACTACGGCAGATTACTGAGTCACGGATACATCTCACACACTTGTAAATTGTCTTACTCTCCAGACCACATTATTTTGATTAACTATGAGTCGTATTATTCCTCATTGATACACCACGGAACAACAAAAAGGAACAAACAGGATTTCTTTTCATACTCAGCTCATTTTTGTTTTAACGAATGTTTAAAACAATATCTACCTTCTGCAAACGAATCTTCCATTCTTGCTTCCTGCACTTACATATTTATTAACATGGAAACTAAATAGTGATTCTAAAATGCAAAGCTTTAACTCTATATATACTCAGCTCCAAACACTGAACAGTTAAGTAGAAAAAAAGTCTTTTGTAATATACAAAGGGTTTTAATATAATTTTTCCTTCTTTTTTGCAAAGAATATACTAAGTGAATCCACAGTATTCATGTTATTATTTGTAAAAGTACGCATCTGAACTTAGAACCTGAATATGTTTAAACCCATTTACTCTTTGTTTTCTTTAACAGTGTACAGACAATTGGCTTCATTTCTCTTAAGTTTCTGCTACATATCCATGCTCATTAAGCCTTTTGTATCTCACACAGTGTAACTAACTCCTGTGCATTTATCTAGCTCTAGTTCAGGACTCCAATGTCCCTCTACAGCTCCAGGTGCTGCTCTTCAGAGCAATGTGCCACTGCCAAAGGGAAAAGCCCAGGGCCTGAGCCGTGTAATAAGGCCCAAAGAGACCCAGCCAGCCAAGGAACACTCTCTTACCTTCAGGCCTTCTTTTGGCATTACAAAGACTCCTTGTCACAGATCTCAGTGTAAAAATTCGGTCTTCTTTCCTATCCTTCCACATTGAAACATTTGTCTGTTTTCCCAGTAACCCAGTGCAAGGCAGGAGGGACAGCCTTCAGTGGAGGGTGTACGGCTGGGCAGAACAGAAAAACCTCTTGCTAAACAACTTGTATGCAGGCTTAATTTTTATTATTTCCCCTTGTGTTGCTGTTAATGAAAAGCAAATATGCACCATCATGAACATTATGAGGCCTGGGAGACACCACAGCCTTAAGGTTACAAAGTGGACAAAACAGTTTTCAGGATCTAGAAAAGAAACTGCAAAGCTACAAAGGGGGAGCTCATTAAAGGTAAGCCTGTTCAAGGTAGCAAGAATGTCAATGAAAGAAACACCTCTACAAATCCTTTGCTGCATAAACAAGTTATGCTTGGGCAAAACAATGCTCCTTGCTGAGGAAACACATGCCAAACTCTAGGCTGAGAGCTCTTCCAAACAGTTGACAGCATGAGCAACTCAGATTGTCAGCAGCAGTATGTTTCATGTTACAGCATTTGCAAATATATAAATTAAATTCATTGAAATAATTTTTAGTGGTGAGCTGAAGGAAAGGTATTCATAAAATCAGATTTTGTTTGCCTGGTACTGACACCTCTACCAAGCTCTTCTTGCTCCTGAGAGGATCAGAGCTCAGAGCATACAAGGCTCTGACAGATGTGTTTGGGCACCTGAGTCTGGGCTGTCTGAGAGGTTACACATCCCTGAAACATGGAGATTGTTCACAAGAGGAAGAAGTCCTTAGGTTTAATTGTCCCCAAGGGGATTACAAGCAACTTCATGGTCTGTCTTGGACTAGAAGCACTGTGAAGGATTACTGGGTTTCAGCTGAAGGGAAAATTGAACAGCAGAAATTCAGATAACTTTCTACTCAATTGCAAGAGCAGATTTCACAGCACTCCTTCTGCCATCATCGATTCTTATATTGGGATTTCCTTTGGATCCCAACCTGTTTGGTAAATAAGATGGATGAAGCTCAGTGAACAAAAGAGTATTTTATTTCCTTCTATCTCCATTATTCAGTGTGATGCCTCAGGTCTTTAATGTCACCTCAAAAATTTGCCATTTTACCCCATTTTTAATTCTTCATAGGTTTTTTCTGTGAAGTTTTCTGCTGTACCATGTGAATGATCAACAGCCATCAATTAATTTACCATCAGGATGTAAAGCTGTGTTCCCTTATCTCTAGCAGAGAATGAGGTACCGATAACCCTGGTATCACAGGATGACACCAATGTGTCATAGAGACATTCACACCATTTGAACAAGCCAGTAGCAGTTTGTCTATGACACATATAAATTCACTTTGGACTATTAATCCTGCTGCCCAAAGCTAGCTATGCTCCATTTGCTGGTGTTTTGGTTGTCCTCATAACTCAGTGTCCCCACAAATGTAAAGGGTTTATACACACTTGGGGAATCTGCTTTAAAGTAGTTTCTTTTTTCTGAGTATTTGGCATTCCATTGCACTTTGAAAGATGCAACTGATATCACATAACACACTAAGTGGCAACTCTGCACAAACAGTCTTTGGATTCAATAAGGAGAAGTTTAAGGTGTGAGCCCTCTCTTGAAGGAATTAGGGGCATAAAAAAAAAAAAAAAAAAGTTACTGAAAGATGACAAGTCATCTAATTCACAGGAACTTGGCTATATAATTCTATTAATTACTTTAAGCAGATTTCCATTAGAAGGTTAGATTTATCACGTGGCTTCACATGACAAAGCAGAGTATTTCCAAGGTGACTTTTAACTGTAGTGGCTTGCCTTTTCACTATAAGATTGGCCCACAGAGAGAGAAAACACCCTGCATGCAATACCACCCTGATATTTTCACCATATATCCTCAGCATGAATAAAGCAACATACAACTGAGGGGTTGGAAATTATGTTATTCTCTTCATTTAAGATCATACCATCATTTCAATGCACAAATAAAGGATTTGCCAAACTCTTCATATTAATTTGCCTGTGAGCTACCCAAGTCACAAGTCTGCAGAGTTAAGGCCTCTTTCCAAAGGAAGCCATCACTGACCTGCTTCTAGAATTCTTATAAATCAGAAATACTGTTTGTGGGTTTTATCATCTGTATAAAGCACATAGCAGCTATTTGAAAGCTGTTAGCACTGTGAGGTACACAGTGTTGAAATAATGCAGAGTAGAACACAGAAGGGGTAAAAGAAGTGCAAGTTCGATCTGTGTTTCTTTACACAAATCAGTATCCCCTGAACACCTTTTTGGACGTGTGACACCCGGTGTGACAATCATAATCCTCAGAGACAATCCATGGGGAATGAAATCCCAGGCAAGCTCTGACAGAAAGGTGCTGTCTCAAATCATATAATACTTTTTAAAAAACATATATTTTTCCCCTAATAATTTTTATTTATGAACTAAATCTTAAATATAAAAATCATACATTCAGGTCACTCAGGATGATAAATAAATGTTTCCTATATTATGATGAAACAAAGGTGATGACTCACTGTCAGCTTCTGTAAGTACTTTTTGAAAATCGTTCCACTGATTATAGGGAAAACAAATTTCCTTCAACCATCTGCTTTTCCTTCTATTGAATAAGATAAAACATTTGGCATATATTTGGGATGCATAACTGCATTTATTACAGTTTCATATTTTATTATGCAACTGATTTGTAAAAGTCTCAAAATTATGGAAAACTCTCCGATGTATTCTCCTGTTTTGAAAATATACAGATTACATATATATGCAGACTACTTCTACAACTGAATTTCTTTTCCTAATAACAATACAGTGATAAAGGTCAAATTAACTTCCATTCTTGTATGCTTTGTTATTTGTAAAATCATTTTTGTCCTAGGGTTTTCTGAATAATGGTTTAAAAACACTCTTGAAGTATTAAACATACCAAAATACTGATGGATTAAATGAGACCTAGTTTCATAATCATAATGCACAGTATTTAATGCACAATGTTTTCTTTGAGTGTGCTTAGTACTGGTTTTCAAGAGGATCCCTTGCATTCTAAAATAGACTCAGTTTCATTATCATAGATATTTCCTTCTTTTTAAAACATTTACTCATTCAGTTGTGGGTGGGTTTTTTTGTTGGTTTTGGTTTTGTTTTTGTTTGTTGTTTGTTGTTTTGTGGGGTTTTTTTGTTTTTTTTTTTTTTTTTTTTTTAATTTCCTGGATTCTAAACCCCTGGTGGGATAATCTCTTACCAATCCATATGGGGAAGGCAGTTTTGCAGATCAACAAATCCTACCATTATTTGATTTGATCTAAGAACAACTTAATTGAAACAACACAAAGTCATTAAGAAAGATTCTTAGGCATATCCTAGTAATGTAAATGACAGCTTAAAATAATGAAAATTTTGTTATGTCCAATAGGTGACCCCATTCTCGTAACAAGGAAATCCAGGATTTTGTTACGTATACAGAGCATTCTGGTTGGCCACAGATAATGGTTAGTTTTGTGCCAAAGAAATAGACTGGTGACAGCGATACTGCATGAAATACAACACACATAATATGGAGTATGAAAGAATGCTACTACAAAACAGGCACGTGCCATAAGCCAGGCAAAGGACTGAGGCAATGGAAATTCTCTTCTGAGATTTTATATTAAAGGAGGTTTTCATTTCAATATATGCATCAAAAAATAATTATTTTGGGTTATAAAAATAAAAATAATGAAATTGCAGTGGCTCATCTAGGGAAAAAAACCTGTACAAACATGAAGCCTTTATTGCTTTTGCAACTAAAGCAAGTACTTAGCATTCAGCCAGTAGAAGAGAGATTTATGACAGAGAAATTAATATGCTACTGAAACATACTCAGGACCACAAAAAAGTCTGTCAGGTTCAGAGACCTTTTTGTCTCCAAATGTGCAAATATCTTACTGAAGCTACTTCATGTTTTGATTCTTCTGAACAAACTGTGAAAAAGTAATTTCCTACCTAGAAAAAAAGAATAGCTTTTAGTGCTGGGCTTTAGACAGTCAAGGCTCCTAAATTCTTACTATGGAATTAAGGATATTTCTTAGTGGAAGACAATTTTTTGGAGTAGAGAGAGAAAAACTAAGAATTTCTAATTTACTTAAATCCTTCAAGGTAGAAGGGATTGCACATTTTTTAACTTTATCTCAGAAAGAAGAGAAAACCTGTACTTTTAAAGGAGGGAAACCCTATGCCATGAAAAATCTGCCAGCCAAAAAATCTAGTAGCTGCTCACTCTGAAATACACTGAATCATTTCACTCACAAAAGAGTGTCAATACCCACCGCAATTCACTTGTTGTCTTTACACAGCTTTGTTGATACTTTCTGAACAACATTCATATAATTAAGCTTTTCTTCAGGATAGTATACAGAAGAACTTCAGTATTCTATTTACAAAAGCTCATGAACAAAAATACTCGCAGAGCCTATAGCATTTGCATACTCAAGGAGGAGTAGAAACAGAACATGGACCACAAGTACAAATTATCCCTGAATATCTAGAAATTAAATTCCAGAGTGAGAACTCCATACCTTTGAACTGACATATTCAACTTGTAAAGCAAATAAAACCAAGGGCTAAAATAACCATCTTGTTTTCTGCAAATTATCCCCACTGTCCAGGTATTTTTCTCGTATCTGGAAATCCCATGGTAAGTAACACAGCGAGTGAGAGAAACATGGTAACATGTGAGTTAGAGAAATTGATTGCTGCTCTCAAATAGTGAGGTATTTTTTCTTGAGACAGCAGTTAAGTGTTTCTAATACACCACAAGCTGTTGTGTTCCATGCATGGAAATTAGGAATCCACCCGTCACATCCTCACTGGTGGATTTTCTACGCAACAGGTATCATGCTTACCAACACTTCTCTGGAATGTCTCCTTAACTAAAAAAATCAGTTTGCCATTTTTTCTAGTTCACTCCCTGATCTCCTGGATCAAACCATGTCCTTGATGCAGACCAAAATAACTTGTGTTCAATGTCCAACACAAACTATCGTACTTTGTATGTGTTTCAAAAATATTGTTTATACCTCAAATTATTGAAGTAGAATTATTGTGATTACCTGACCTGGTCCATAAGTTTTTTTAACTGGCATATCATACATACTGTGTTTTAGTAGTCCTCCATGAAATTCAACAATTACCCTAAAGTAATCCAGAAATTACCATAAAGAAAAACATAGCCAAATATGGCTTGAATACTTATCAATTTAAGCAATTGTACTTATTTTAGAGAAACAGTATTTGGTGGTATTTGGCACCAAATCCGCCAGCCCATCTCCCATGGAGTATGACTCAGAAAGCAGATCACTTTTTGGGCAGCAAATATACAAGGCTTCAGAAAAGTAAACATTACCGTGGCCTGTTTTTTACTTTTATTTACTCCCCAATTATTATTGTTCTTTATTTTCCAATCACTCACACAGAATGTGTTAATGTTTCAAATCACACTATAACCTATGTGAAAAGATATCAGAAAATAAGTTCTTAAAAAAAAAAAAAAAAAGTAACTGTTCCTAACTCTAGGGCAGACAACTGCACACTGTGTTGACAAGACTCACTGGAGTTACTGAAAACAAACTACTGCAAAATTGGAATGGTTCACAATTAGTTTTTCCATATTCTGTGTTACCTTCTCTTCTTTGAAGCAATACAGTTTCTTATTCTGAATCTCTGTTAGCCACCTTATATTATCTATTAAAATCAGAGCCTAATAATAGCAGAAGAGTAGTTATTCCTCGTTGAGTAAGCGAGAATACAGTCTTGTCAACAATACACTGCTCATGTAGTGGGAAGAATCTTTGTTCTATTTGTGTCCCATGACATTCAAAGCCACCGATTTTATTTTTGTTATCTAGATGAAGAAAAAAAATTCGCTTCTCATTAAAACATACACTGGGTCATGAAAATATGCTGGGTTTAAAAGTTTATATATTCTTTAAGAGAAATCATGATCCACTGCTGCCTGTGAGATCACAGCTGGTTACTGTGAGGATGCTGACAGTGCTGCAAATAGAGGATTATTACTCTAGGTGAGGAGAAAAAACTGCAGGGATAGATAAGCTCTAATAAGGGGTAAAAATCCTGTTAGTTGTGAAAAAGCTGTAGAAAAAAACAAACAAGAAAAAAATAGGCTGCAGGTAATATATACAGACAGAATTGTTTAATCACGCTGTTTTCTACAAGGCTCACGCAAACTAAAGAGTATCTGTGTTATGCTAAAACATCTGGGGGCTTAGAGTTAGTGACAAAGGGTCAAACTCACTTCATGGAAAAATCTCTTACATTTCAGTTCATCGTGAAGGGTCTCAAGGTTTCATGGCAAGAAATCATTTCTCAAGTTGAAAGAAAAATTAATTAGGTTTAAGACTATGTTTAACACTGAGAACAAAATGTAACATACCTATATATCAGACTAAAACAGGATTTTTGCAAAAGACACATGGATAGTTTTACCATTTAATTACCTTATTTATTTCTCTATCTGTATGCACAAGTTCATGTAAGTATATGTAATCATAAAGGAAATCTTAAAAGGACTAATTTCTATCTTGCTCTTTACAGCCAATGCTTGGAAAAACTCAACAAAATTTCTCTTACTCTCTTTGAGCAGAACAGTCATAGATCACCTGCACTGACCCCTGATTATATCACCCAATCTGATGGTCCACCAATCTAGAGAGATTGTAAAGGTGGTATTTTAAATTCACTGTCACTTCACATAGAAGAACCTAAACTTCCCCAAGGGCAATGCAACAGATCATCTGCATCCATGTAATGCATCATTTTCCCTAGGGACACAGAGTGATTGATCGATTGATTAACTGTAGCTATTAAACCAGAAATCCACCCTCTGCCTTGTCACATCTCATTTACAACCTGGTTGTTGTCACAGGCAAAGCCATTTTATATAAATCATTGTTTCAAACATGTATTTTTGTTGCGGATGTAGAATAAAGGCCAAAAAGATAAATCACAGCAGCAAAATCCTAAACTAAACAAATGAAAGGAATTTTAGATGTAAGTAACTGTGTTCATAGTATCAGTCACAAATTATGTGGATAGTCATTGCTACTGAAATCACCATTTTCTGAGAATGTGGTAACACTAAAGTTCAAACTATACTTCCACAACGTGTTCCCATTGTGCCCTGCATGGCCACTAAACAGATGTTATCTCCCCATTAGTGTGACCAGCTGAGGCCTTAATGCACTTCAACCCTTTAACACATGTTCTGAGGCTGAAAGGATCAGCACCAAAACTTATATTGAGAAGCAGCTACAGAACAAACTGGTCTCTGCTCTTATTTCACTTCCCCTGTTCCCATTTTCCCAATTTCTTCTTTCTCCTAGGTTTCTTATATCCATCACAATTCACTGCCTCTTGTCCCACTTTTCAAACAAATCCTTAAAGATTTCCTCCATGAAGCTCAGAAATAGAAATCCTTTTCAGACACATTGCTACCATCCATAAACAGTTATTTGTGATAATTACTGTTTCCTTTATGTCTATCATCAGGTTGTCACTCTGTTGTATCTGTGTTCTTTTCTGTGCACACGTAATCTTGGCAGTCAAACTCACTTTTCATTCAATAAAACCACTGAGAAATATTTTCTTGAACTTTTAAGATTGTTCAAGGTTTGACTGCTTTTGCTATTGCTTGTGAGATTTCATGGAGGTGACAAATTTTTATGTGTATTGTTTACTTTGAAATTTTGACAATAAATTTCAATGTCCCATCTATATATTCTAACTACCCTAACAGACAAAAATAAGCAAACTAATTTACACTGAATCCATAAGTTGAGACTCCTTCCAAATGATGAGAGGCTGAGTTTCTTTTTAGTGTCTATCAATTAAAATCACCCTTTTCACACAATTAGGCATGTAAGAGTCAATGTGTGAATTACTACCAGCAGCCTAAAAAGTCTCAATTAGAAAGACAGCCCTCTTCTGCTAGCCATTAGTCATGAGGGCATCATGGAAAAATGAAATAATTTGAAAGACTAGTAAGTATCAAACACAGCCCAGATATTTTATCATTAGTCAAAGCCCACATAAGTAAACCTAAAATCCAAATTCATCATTACTTTACGTTACATTTGATGACGTGGCAAAGCCCACTGTAACCACTCCTCCTTTCATTCAGATAAAGGTGCCATTTGTCTTAAAAAAATCAAACACTTCACATTATTTTCTGAGTCTTTATAAGCAGACACAGACACTACTGCAGCACAGAACTCTAGTTTTACATTCTCCCAGAATCATCAACCACTTACAAACAAACAGTTTCCTTTTCCATCCGATAACAGGATATAGCCCCACAGAAGCAACATTACAAGGTTCTCATTATACAGTGATTAAAAAAAAAAAAAATTTAAAAAAAAAAAAATCATTACATACAACCACAACTACCCAAACTGCTCCAGGGCAGAACCAGTTTACCTCAGCTTCGCCAGCAGAGTGTAGTAGCCTGCAAGAAGAAAGAAACTATTTTTTATCTTTGAAATTTCCTTTTCCATTCAGGCTCAGAAAATAAAAACAAACAAAACCAAAAAAGAAAAAATACTCCAGACTATTTTACACAAGCTCCAAGCAATACTCTCTAGGGAGATTAGGATGCTTATACTAATTCTATTTAACATTTTAACGTTTTATAAATAAGCCATGGGGCAACTAAATCATCTTGTGAAATTATGGTACTTAAGATATATTCCCAAAAGAATAAACTTTTGAGTGTGGCAAGTTCTTTACTTGCATCGCCTAAGGCACCAACAGGTTTATCCTTCATGTGGCTGGAATTGGGATTTCTCAATAACCTGTAAAGCTCATGATGCCCTTCAAGAAACAAAAAAAATCAACCTGCTCTTGCAAAGTAATTTGTCTAATTGAAACTTGTCTAACAAGTCTGATGGGGAAAAAAAAATTAAATGAAAAAGATTATTTTTCTTCTTCTTTTGAAATTTAGGGAGCAAAACTGGTGGTTCATACTGTTTGAATTGGGGTAAAAGTCCAGACTATGAGGGAGGGGGTGGCTGAGTGAAAATCTGTATAAGCCTACAGACTGGATTCATCCTTGTGGACAGAAATCATTTAGGTCATACAGAGCTCTGTCAAGGAAGAGAATACTAACCAAGGAGAAAGACTAAAACAGAATTATGCAAACAAGATGTCAAAGATGTTTCTTTGGAACTAGAAGAAAAAGGTCTCAGACACAGTAATAAGACAAAGAGAAGTAACATCAACAAATAAGCATAAAGCTTATTATTACCCTCAGCTTACAGCCTGTAAGTGTCATGGAGAGGAGAGAATGAGTTAAAGATGTATGGTGGATGAAGGATTTGGGAGAGACCAAAATAGAAATGGAAAGTCAAATAAAGGTTTTATTTTTGTCATATTCCATTTTGTGAGGGCAAAAAAAAGCAGTTAACAGTTAGGCAGAACAGTTATACAGCTTCTTCACTGACCAGATGAATACCCTGGAGCAAGTAATATCATCTGTGCACTTATCAATAAACAAAGTAGTTCATTGCAAGTCCCTTGAAGCAGAAGCTGTGCTGTGTGTGCCTGTACAGCTCCCTGGACAGCAGTCTCACACGGGCTTGGCAGACCACACTGAAATGTGGTTCAGCAGCAGCAGTAAAGACAGAACATGTGGAAACTCACTGTGAGCCCAAGGCTTTCAAACCACTCCAGCAGTGAGAGGTCAGATTTTAGCAGATTTTTTTTTTTTTTTTTCCCCCTACATAACTAAAGAGGTTACAGTTCAAGAGATGCTAAAAGATCCTTTCAGACAGAGCAGTTTGGGAGATTTTGTTTGATTCCAAAATGCTCATAATACTACAGGCTGCTAAAAGGATATGGGGTGATTCATGTCAGTGGAAGCATGTCCCTCAGAAATCGAAGTTACTAGAAAAACAAGGAAAGAACTTCAGATGCCTATGAGTTGCCTTTCCACAACATAAGTCTTTTCATTCCCAGTATCAACAAATATCCCCAACATAAAGAATTTATTTGTCCAGTGCCTGGTTATTCCCCCATCTCCCCCCCATCCCTATTTCAGTAGGGTTGATCCTTCACTTCTCAAGCCAAACCAGGGACAGTGACAAGATAAAAAACGTGTAATATGGAATGTCACTTAATTCTGAGGGTTGGCTGTCAGCTCAAGAAATAGGGCAGAATGGTGAGAGATGCTTTGAAGCAAACAGAGAATTTTCTTTTACTTCAGTGGTCCAAGAATTCACTCACTGTTTGATTGTCCTTTCAGGAAAGGATCCTCTAAAGAGAAGGATCCTATTCGAAAGAGTGGAAATTTAAAATAATTAAAAGCAAGAGGGTACCTCACTGTATTCATGAACATGTTAGAGTCCTTATACAAAGTCCAATTGCTTGGTTTTAGAAACCAAAAAAAAAGAAAAAAAAAAGAAATACGGAGTTTCTACGTTTATTTATGTTTTTTATGACAATGGATTTGCTATTAAGTAGCCAACATGATCTATAAGAGGTAAGCTTCCCCTATATTCCCTTATAAGCTTCCCTACGATTCTTCCTCTCAGAATATATTTTAGCTGGAAGGGAACAAAAATAGAAGCAGAGTCACAGATGGGGGACTGTATTTTTCAAAGCCATTGGTCCAAACTGATCTGGAGTCAATTATTTTGTTATGCTGAGGTTCTGGACAGAATTCAGATCTGAGCAAAACATGCCTATCCCACATCCCCTATCTTACTGATTGCTGGAAAAAGATGCAGAGTGGAAATAACATGACCTAATAAAATCCTGAATGGAATAAGGGAGAAGGACAATATCTAGTAGAACCAAAAATATCTGTGAAAATCAAGGCAATGGCTGGTGAATGTTTAAACACTGTTTGGCCCTAATGCAAAGTCATCAGTGAAATAAACTAGAACACGGTCACAAGTAATGACAGAAATATAACATTCAGCACAATCTTCTTCTGAGCTTCAGCCGTTGTTTATTGGTGAAGAAATTTGAGAAGTTGCATTTACTTTGGGTTTTGGGGCTTTTTTTGCCACAGCAGGTACCTTCTCAGAATTACTTGAAGAAATGGCTTTTCCAAGTATCTCTGGACAGCTATGCCAATGGTTCTCTGGGACTACAAAAATGGATCACCTAACCCATTCCATTCGAGTTTTGCGCAAAAATTTCACAAGCACTCATCTCTCTAAAACTGCCTTCAAACCATCACAGGCCCACGTAGTGTGAAGCAGTTGCATTTCTCTAACATAAACTAACAATTACCTAAGAATATATCATGATTAATGAGAAGCGAAATGGTATTCATGGCATTCCTACTTGGAGCACCAGGACTATGCGTGCTCCTCACTGTCTGAAACTTGTCTTCTTTTGCTGTTAGATATTCAGAATACAATAACACTACCTTCTAATAACAGAAAGCAATTCTGTTTGATGAGCTTCTTTCATTCAAACTAAATTACTTGGACATCAAAGTCCATTACTTGGACTTAAAATGCAATACTTTTCTTTTTGGAAAGACTTTCAGCTCTTATCTGGTTCTATGTATTCTATCGACAGTTTGAAATAAGCTTTCTTGACCATCTCAGGTCTGTAGATAATTCTATAGATAAAAGGAGTTACTATAATAGCTTTATTATAGTTTTACTGTCTACAACCAAAAAACTTTTGAAATTACCCTTGTGAAATCTTAACTCTTTAAAGATGTAATATGCACTATTTCAAGTACTTAATTTGAATGAACGACCACAGAAGAACCCTGGGTTAGCAGAGAACAGTGCAAGTAAATAATGTTTCCACACCTGGCTCAAAGCCTCCCTCCCTACTTACCTTCACACTACTGCTTGTCAAAGGCAAAAACAACAATAAATAACTTTCCAAAACCAGCTTCCCTGCTTGCCTGAATTGGAGAAAACATGCTGATCCTGACAAGAAAAAGGTAATGCAGCACATCTCACTAACCCACAAATTTCTGCAGAAGTTCAGGCAGAAGAGGAAAGGGCGCCTGGGAAACGTTGGATGGGCTGATACCCCTATTTATGAGGGCGACTCACACCTACAGAAAGTTCTATACAACCTCATCAAAATCATTCTCTTAAGAAGCACATACAAAATGGAGCTTCAGATGGCTTCCTCAGTGCCTTGAAAAGCACTTTTCCTACATTACTGTTCATTTAAGTGCATCCAGACAGGCTGATAACGAATACATTGTGTACATGTTTCAAGTAAACGACACAGCCAGACCATACATAGCTTGACAATATATCTCTTTTAAGAAGCACTTGGTAAACTGCTGCTTTCCCAGTGTACTTGATTGTTACAGACATGCTCCCTCCTTTCTAAAATATTAATAAATGTCACAATTGATATTAAAATGGAACATTACTTGCTTTCTATGGCTGTCCATGTCAACACTACTGGTTTTTAACATTATAACAAAACTCTTACATCACTGAGGTAAATGCCTTTCTAATTACATATGCTAGGATTTTCCCTATTAAAATGAATAGATTAGGATGAATTCTGTTTGCAGGGGTGCCTGAAAATAAACCTTTTTTTTTTTTTTTTTTTTTTTTTTTTTTTTTTCCCCTTTGGTGAAATGGGATGCTCTTTGCTAACAATTCGTGAGAGAGCAGCAATTACTACCTATAGGGCTTTTTGTTCTCCCGAACCCAAAATCTCTCTTCTGATGCATCACAGATAAACTACCGCTGGGAATCTATTTAAGTATGATTTAAAAAAGGAACTGGAAAAGGAAAAACTGGGTAAACATGGCAGATTGTGCATTTATGGTACTGATAAGATGATCTTATCCTCACTACAATAGACATTACATGGATTATGCCTGACATGAGGCAACAAGGTCTGTTTCAGAGCTGCATTATCTAAAGTACCATAAGGCATTTTCCTCCTTTTACAATTGGTGATGAAAACGGCTGAAATTATTTTTTCTCTACACATACACCCAGATAATGTGCAATTTATCTGCATGTACTTAATATTCCAAGAAGATGGTAACTGCTGCAGTTTAATGTATGATGATGTTTTAATCTACATTAAATATTTTAATAAACCTACAGTCTTAAACAGATCTGTAGGACAGACAAATCGGCATTTAATCAAGACAGTAACCCAACAAGGCATTCTGTCTTAAAACAGACAGAAAGAGGGGGCTAAGATTTAACCAAGTATGTGCTATATATTAAAAATATCACTAAAATACAAAGCTGGGCTATAGTACACAACCTCCAACTGCACCAGATACAGAAAAATTACTTAGTACAAGATAAGCATGGAAATAAATGAAACAAATTATTCTAAATATCTGGTACATTGATACCATTGATTTTTTGTTTATGTTTATATTTTTAAACTTTAATAACATTAAAGAGTATGGATATTTCTAGAACTGAAATTACCTTTTAAGGCTACATATTAAAAATGTGAGATTAAATGTAAAACTCTAATGTACTACAGCACTCGGTGAACAATCAGGTTCATAATATGGCCCACTGGTTCTGGGCATTTTATGTTCTATAATGTTGAGACAAGAATAGTGCTGAGATATAGGAGTAAGGAATAGATATTCACAGCACTTCCACCTAGGCTCCAAAACTGTAAGAAAGTCACTTCAGCACACAGCACACCAAGCTTTGACATGTCTTAACTCCTGAAAACACACAAGTCACAAAAGCATTTTACAGTATGCCATAGATGAAGAGAGGAAGAGATGAACAATTAAGTGAAACACTTCAGCACATGGAATGCGTGCTGGGCCAGTGGAATTCTGACTTCTTCCTGAATTTACCTCTACAGTTCTCTCCTGGGTTACCTGAGCCACACAACTCAGCCATGATCATGTTTTAGAGACAGGAAAACAAACTGAGTAGAGGTGCTGACTGAAACAGCATAGTCAGAAAGACATTCCCACTTAAAAAAAAAAAAAAAAAAAAAAAAAAAAAAAAAAAAAAAAAAAAAAAACCAAACCAAACCACCTACCACAATCCAATCAACCAACCAAAAAAACAACCAACCAAACAAAAAACCCCAAACAACTTTGCCCTCGCCTATTAAAAATACAGTCAAAAAGCTACTTAGTGTAAAATTGTTATTTTTCATGAGAAAAAGAGTGACTATAAACAGAATTCCTCAACTTTGTGAGCTCTTTTGTCTTCTGCAATGTTCACTTGAAAGTGGATTTAAGTCAGCCCTCATCATCAGATGGCCTGTGAGTCATGATGTGCAGCATATAGAGCGGTACAGTGATGGGTTCAAAAAACTCAACCCAAAACAAACAACAACACAACAACAATGGCACCAACAGAAAATCCAAACCCACCAGCATTGCAACATCATGCCAGTACACAGACTGAGAAGGAAAGCTAAAACTAAAATGGATTAAGAAACCAGTGCTTTTCATACCCATGGCTGCTCAACCTTCTGTTATACTGCTTCTATAGATCAAATTACTTCCGGTATAGTCCAATTGATATTCTGCAGAAAGACCAATATATTTGTAAATATTTGCTGAAATGGAAGATTAATGTTAAGGTGAGGAGATAATAATTAAAACAGAGTCAGCTAGAGGTCCGGCAGAGGTAATCAAGCAGGAGGATGATGCTACATTCACCTTCTATTGCATAAAGTCCACACTGATATAACACTTCCACCTGATGGACTGAGGCATCCTCTCGCTCTAATAGATTATCTCTATTGTTTATTCTCTTCATTGTTTAAAAAAAAACCCTCCAAATTCTTCAAATTGTTTCAAGATTATTGAGACCCTGAAAACAAGAAACAAGACAAGAATCACACATCTCAGCACCACTAGAGATGAAATAAGTGTTGGCATTATTGATGGTTGACACCACTAAGCCCTCAGGAACTGGGGAACCCCAAGTCATCTAAAAACCCCTCTTCTCATATAGGCTACAGCAAATTTATCAAAAGAAACTCACAATCTATGATGCTTTCCCTGCTGACAAAGTAGATGATAATTTATTTTAAAAGAGGGACAACTGTATTCAGAGCTAAACCTTCTGTATCACAGAAGAGTATGGAGAGGGGGCAAGAGAGTCAAGGGAATCTATTCTTTTCTGTTTGTACTCTAAACTAAGTTTTGTAGACTAAGAATAAACCAAGGGGAAAGGACAATAACTTGCCAATGAATGTACTGCTCATTAGCTGGAGTTTTTACAGATTCCTATATTTTATTCCCTAAAGAATACAGGCTTACATACACAGCCCAAAATATCTGCAGTTGCAGCCTCACAAAAGATGAAGAGTCACCTAATCTTTTCTGCAAAGAACAAGTGTCCTTGCCATATAATGCTATACCGAAAAAGAGCAAAAACACAGAAAAATAAATTCTATGACTATTAACTGCTAAATGCCATCTCCCATCATTAAATCCAAACCTAGCCTGTGACAATGGCCCACACCAAGCACAAAAGCACAGTGCAGCAGAGTGAACAGAGCTGCTTGCAGCAGACATGGAAAACTTGGCAAAGGGAAAAGGCTGGAGCCACATGGCTGCTCAGCCACTCTACGCTGACGGATGAGGAGAGGCTTCATTTCCAGCACCCTGTCTGAAAATAGCCTCTTCTCCAAAAAAGCAAAACTTACACTATTCTTTAAAAATATAAACAAAAACTTCAAACAAAAAACCAAAGCAAACAAACAAAGAAGACCCAGCCAAATAGGACAAAAGCTTATTAAGCATACAGTCAACAGTTCTATAGAGAAAATGACCATGCAGATGAGCATAGAAGATTAAAATACACTTTCTCTGCTGAAGGAGGCTGTCATTGGTTGGAGACAATTGTACTGCCATCACCCCACTGGCACAACAGAGAAATTTAAGACATTGCCTACAAGAAGGGAGGGTAGTCACCAATTTTATCTGCATGTTTGAGCACATCAGCCTCTACAAAAATTAATTTCTTCCAACAGCAACTGGAAGAGGAATAATGCCCCTGCTTTTTCTCTTTAGTTGGAGGGATAGGCACAACCCCTTTGCTTTGAGACTCTTATTTCTGGCTACTGTCACAACCCCTCCTGAATATACTCAGCATGTAAGGCCCTACACACTGCAACCTTTCCTTCCAAGTGCTGCTGGAAGGATCGTGGTTTGTAAACACAGAACAGCTTTCACTTTTGCAACAGCAAGAGGTCAGTGAGGTGTTGGGGATTGACAAAGCTACATACAAAGGACATTTGTCTCTTCACTTGTTTCATTTCACAGTTGAACGGAATTTTCTGATTAATTACATAATATTTGAAGGGAATAAGAAAACCAAAGAATTCCTGTCTCAAGCTCATTTTTAGATAATAATGTTACTTGACTCTTGCAATGCAATTCTGATTTTTTCCATCTACATTGTACGTGACAACAGTGACCAAACCAAATTTAAAATAGCCACATGCTCTCATACCATTTTTCCAAAGATACTGAAAAGTGTTTTGCATAAATTTGAGCAATGTGGAGATAACCTGGTAATGCTTGAGTAATAATGCACTATATTTATAGGCAATTCTTGAACAATGACATCCCATATATGTTATCTTTACTTTCCAATAGTCTGACTCCATTATTTTTCTACTGCAAGTGGATCATTTTCATGAACTCACTTGCATCACAAATCTAAATCTTTTCTAGTTAAAGCTTTTATATCACTTTTGATTTGTTCTAATATTTCCTAAGACAAAGCAAAAAAAAAAAAAATTCCTAATATTCTGAATTACAAAAAACAATATATTTAGCCTACAAATCTCAAATGAAGGCAGTTGTCAATGAACTGAGATAGGCATTTTGAAAATCTCTTAATAGACTTTCATGTTTAAAAGGACTTCACTGTCAAATCTAATGGCTCCCGTTCACCAAAGATAGCAGTGACACATTCATGCTGTCTCTGCAGCTTCCCGAGGGCTGCTCCTTATACTCTCACTGCTACCCTTTGATAGGGCCTTCTCCAACAGAGAAAGGTATTTGCTAAATTCACCGAAACCATTCTAGATGAATGAGTGTAATGCTTATATAGGAGTTAATTCCATGTTTACAGCATGGAGGAAACAGCATAATCAAGAATTATATACTTAGTATTTTACTAAGTATACAAGTTACTAAGTGCTTTGCTGCTCATTTCCTGTGTCTCATGGTATGGACCTTTTCGTAAACCAGGAGATAATAACAAATTATAAGCTCACAGGACACTGAAGATCTGAGCTGCAGGGTACTAGACCAAGAGTAAACATAGACCTTGATTCTGCCATATTCTCATGAAGGAGGGAAAAATGCACCAGTGTCCCAACACTCACTTGAAGAGCAAGCTCCAAATGCTCATCTGTCCCACAAGAGAACTGCAGTGACTGCCTTCGGAGCTCCAGCTGTTTCTGCTCCCCTGACTTTTCTATTCCTGAGTCCTGAGTTCTTACAGTAGGTGCAAAAGAAAAAGCTTTGAGAGCGTGGTAGCCCTCCAAGCAATAACAAAAGCACTTCCAAACACAAGATTTAAAAGGAATTCTCCGGTAGCTCCCCTAACAAAGCCCATTAACATGAAACTCCCTCTGCCCAGGAGGTTATTTGTTACAGCACCGAGACATGGTGGCAGACCTGACTGACATTTCCACTACAACACATTTTTTTGCTAAGCTGCACGACAGCAAAGACACTGCTTAGAACATAAACCCAAAAGCCAGGAGAACTCAACAAACAAGTCAGGTGCATTGTCACAAGTCAAGAAACAAGGAAGGGCAAAGCCTGGGCCCTTGCAAGGAAGGGACAGGGAATGGCAGAGACAAGAAGGGCAGGGAAGGGAGCTTAGCTCTCTGACTTCCTGTCTCATTCATCTTCCGGCTCCTGTCTGTGAAAAGGTGCCCTTAGAATCAGAGGAAAGGAAGAGCTCCAGATAGCATCTTCAACAGCCAGGCTCTTTGCAGCCTGACTCACGGGCAAGAGGGCAGAAATCAGAGCTGAGCGGGTGAACGCTGCTGGGTTATGACACATAAATGCAACCAAAAATGGATGGATGTAACATTAGAACTTTTCAGAAAACTCCAATATATGCAGTTGTTTTCATCAAACTTACGTCGCAGCTATTGTGTCTCAAATATTGTGGTACTAACGACCTGAGAGTAAGAATGATTACCAGCCCACTGAAACTAACTTCATCCATTTCCCTGCCTAAACCAAGTGCAATGCAAAAAAGGTAATCAAACAAACAACCTTAACTGTGAAAACAAAATTGGATTTTTAAAATACTGTCATTTTTATTAATCTGAGGTGATATTACTGAGCTGAAGATTGCCCTTTCATTTACAACAAATGTGTTTTTTCAAGTTAACACTCGCTGTTTAACTGAACAAAGAATTATTTAAAAAAAACTGCTGTATTTCAGACAAAAGCTATTTTTACCATGAAGTCATAAAATTCCATGAAAGAAGTTTACAATGGGAGCATTGATATCCCCTTAACTGCAGCAGCACCAGCTAAGGCAAATGTAATGGGGAAAAATTTCAAAGATAAGAATCAAAGCGTTTTATCAAGGTTGTTCATCCTATTACAATCTCCACTTCGACAAACCTTTTAATGCAGAAAGTCACCTGCTGGACAGAAAGCTGTTGGTATGAATCCGTGTACAAAAGCATTTTTCAGTTACTGTCTGTACCAGAAACGCCAATAGGATGTCTTCTGTGGAATTCCATTTTAATGAATTTTGGCTTAAATGATGGCTCTAAAGTAGGCTGAGCTTGTCAATTTTTCTCTGGGTTTTCTGACAGACAAAGCTGTGCTCTATGCAATAATTAAAGTCACATTCTGCTATCAAAAAACCCATCAAAGTGAAACAACTGAAATTACATATCTTAGCATAGATTTACACTGCTGAGGCCCAAATCAGAATCTGATTATCGAGCCCTTGGATGTTGCTGTTGGTCTGACCTTGGAAATACTGAGAATAAGCTAAATGCAGCCAAAAGTATTTATGTGAACAAACAATACACATTTTCAAATATTTTCAAGAAGAAAAGGGAAAGCTATTTTAATGCACAGCTAAATTGAAAAAATAATTTTGAGAATTCAAAATTAGCTGAACAAATTAAAATTTTGACTATTATCTCCTTTCATTTCTGTTTGGGTTTACTGATATGTAGCATAATCTCACAAGAGTTAATAGTGTCAGCAAGATCCCACTGGATTTGTTTTTACGGAGGTATAGACATATTAATTAAAAAACAGATTAAACCACTGCAGGTCTCATTTCACTGAGCTCCAGGACAGCTACTGCAATATTTCTGAGAATTACTGCATGTTTCTTATTTGTAAAATAGAATTCCAGCAGATCCCATTAATAAACACCACACAAAAAGCATCATGGGTTTAAGTATTTGGCTATACTCACTTGTTTCTCAGCATAAGGTAACAGTTTCTGGAAAAATATATGTACACAATGAAATTATCTCTTCACCTAGTTGTCCTTTAAAGGAAATAACTGGACTTTCCAGGTTTGCTGTGTATCCACTAAAAGAAATGAATGAGCCAAACCTTTGTGCTCATACAAGTCCAGTAAGTTAAATCTGTTCAGGAGTGAGTAATTTTTAAGCTTTCTCTAGCAAAATATGAAAGATATTAGTGAAAGCTCTTCACCTCCATATTTTTGTTATGAAAAAGGTGTTCTCTTCCTCTTATATCACTTGTGAATTCAGAAGCCTAAAAGCACTGTTTCTTCATTTATGTCAACATATCTAAGTCAATGTTTAAAGATCTTTTACTTGGATAGAGACAATTTTAGCCAAGGATATTAAACCAAATTCCCAGATATTAAGCTCAGCATTTTTCTGTAAACAAATTACTAAAAAATGCAGTTTCAGGATTCTGTGTGAGGGAATGGCTCAATCAATTTTTTTTTTTTCCCCATGAGGAAAATTAAAATTATATATAAATTTCAAGCAGAATTAGCCCAGCTTGAAATACTGCAATTGCAATATTGCAAAACACTATTTTTGAGTGAATGCAACATTTTGTTTAAGATCTCAGTAGAGCTGGAGTGTCCTCCAGAAGCTCTCAGAGGCACAGCTCACCATCCTGTTCTCGCACTCCACTGATATCCACTGGCACCTGGACCATTTGTATGGTGCCAAGCAGCGCTGACGCTTGTGAGAGGCCAGTGATGCTTCGCAGATATTTTAGGGATCTTTTTGTGCCCTGGTTCTCATGGCTGCTTTTTAATCTGGCCTAAATCTTTGAGCACGGGGCAATGAGAAATCCTGTGGGGCTTGGCAAGAAGCACGTCTGGATGCAGCCACACCAAGTGGGAGGTGACTGGCAGAAACTCCAGGATATGTGTGTGTACAGTTACAGGCAGAATGCCCAAAGCATTGCAAACCCAAAGCAAAGGCCAATTTTTCCAAACTTTAACTCTGCATATCATTATCTCTTTTAAAAACACTTCATTCTCCAAAGAACTTGTATTCCCTTACCAGTGCTCTCTGAAGCTGTCCCTGCCATAGAATATTCTCTGTAACATCACACCCCTTCCAAGGACATGGTAGCACATAACGAAGGAGGCTTTAATTAAGATTTTCCCTTAGCAACAAACTAGCCAGGAACCAGCTGCACCAACCATTCTGGCATTCCATGAACTTTGTTGTGAGGAAGGCATGCCAGCACTGTCAAATTTAGGCCACAGTAGAAAGGAGACGCTTAAGGGAATTAAGAGTGCATCCTGTATTTCTGAAATACATTTCTTGCTCATTCTGTACCCAAAAAAAAAAAAAAAACAAAAAAACAAACAAAAAACCCAAAACAAACCAAAAACAACAACAACAACAACAACTTTCTAGAATTTGCTGACAATATCTTTTCTCACATGGGCTATTTCAAAATTCCATTGACTTTTTTTCCTCCTTCTGTTTTTGGGGTTTTTTTTAACCTTATTTCTTACTTAGCCCATTTTCTTCCATTCCCTGTGATACACAAAGGAATCCTGCAGAGAAAGCTGACACACATCCACAAACTTGTATCATTTACATAAATAATTAGAACTTCTATTATGGATCACAAAAGCAAAGAACGAAAAATAAAAACCTTATAATAACTTGGTCCTGAAATTGATAAGCAAAATTATGAAACAGGTTACACACCACACCAAAATTGCTAGCAGCAAATGAATTGCAAACTCATTTACACTGATTCTCCACAGGTAAGGAAAAAACATGGGTGAACATAAGAGGGTCCATTCCAGCACCTGTTTGAGGACTGATCTGCAACTTGGTAACAGAAAGCATAAAAGGGTACAAGACCCCAAGCAGGAAGAGAAGCCCCATGCTGCTGCCTCTTTGGGTTTGATTCCCATACAGATTAAATTGTTAGCCCTCAGCTCAAGACAACAGCTGATGCAGCTCTGTTATCAGAAAGAAACCCTCTGACCAAAAACAACAGCAACCACAGAGCAGAAAATCCACATCCCTAAATCTGCACCTGAACTTCTCTCCTTATCATCACCCATGACTGCCAAAAATCCTGCGTGTGCAGCAAAGCTCCTTCGCAGGAGCCCCCTGGCAGGCACAGGGACTGCTGGAGAGCTCTCTCCAAGCACAGCACACTACAGTGTGGATGTCTTGCAGGTGCGCTTAACAAGATTAAAGTGTAAACATATGCAAGCATTCAATATCACTTTACAGAGAAACTGCTAACACCGATAAAATTAATCCTGTTTGCAAATATCTGAAGATCATAAAAACAGCCATATTTTGTTTCAAAAAAGATCCACAGTTGGAAAAATATTATAAGAAACCAGGAAGATACAGAATGTCATGTCTCTCCAGCAGGGCATTTTGTCTAAAAGCAGAGGCAGGAATTATTTCTGAAGACTGCATTTTCTTCAAAACCCACAAAATCACACATACTCATTACAGCACAAAGTAACCAAACCCTATTTGAGCCTATTCCCATTTCGTATCTCCACCATACCCTCTGACAGGGAATTCCACAATTTAATTACCCATTTGTGAAGAAAATATTTCCATTTGCTGGTTTTAAACCTGTTACATGATTATTATATTCAGTACGCCCTCATGCTTACATTACAAAAAGAAATAAAAATGCTACCTGTCCTGTACTATTTGTCTCTTATTAGACCTTTACCACAACCCCAGTCTTCTCTTTTCCAAGGAGAAATTATAGACCACTTTAATTGGTCCTCAACAAGAAACCCTTCTCTGTCTACTATTTTCTTTGTAGCCCTTCCAGTTCCTCTGGGAACTTTTAACACTCTTGTCTTAATATTCCAGATAACAATGCAACCTAGATTTCAAAAGGATTGTATTCATTATTTTATCTTACTTTTTCCCAGGACATTTTATAGAACTGTATTCTCCTCTTTAGCTGGTGCTGAGGTGACAGTTTTATTGAACTAATCACAATAATGCCAATATCTCCCTCCTGAATAGTAACTACTGAATCAAAATGCATATTTAAATACATTAGTTCCTGTCCATTTACCAAAATTGAATTTCATATGCCATTCAGTTTCATAAAAAAACATGTTTTACCTGTTTAGAATCAGCTTTCCTTTGAGCACTCAAACAAATTTAATCAATCAACAGCCTCTATCTCACACCTAATCAGCTCTTTCTAAGGTTATTTACAAGCCTACTAAATACAACCAACATCTGAGAAGCCAGATTTAAAATCCTCCCTTCAAAATTCAGATTTCCAAATATCAGTAACATCAAAGGTAAAAAGCTTGGTTTGGGGTGTCTTGACTAGGATTGTAAATCTTTAACACTTTCCAGAGATTTTATTCTGCATGGGATTTTAGATGTGAGAGCTAGTGAAAGATAGGGAAATGTTTTCAGAACAACTCACTTCAGCAGAATCAATCTGGATTTGAAATGTTTATAATTTATTACTAGTTTTGTGAATTTTTAAACAAATTTGCAAATACTGAATTTTTCTTCTTGTTATTAATTTTGTTCTTTGTTTTATCAAAGAAAAATATATTTTATAAGAAATTAACCCATAAGTGAACAAGTTTCCTAGAAGAAATCATATAATTTAATTCTAGCAATCAAACCACTGACATACCAGAATGACTCTATAGCTCAAATCACAGATTTTAATATCCAGACTCTCTGTCCCTATGTTGGGAAAGGGAGTTAATTTTTATTTAAGTTCACCATGAAATAGTTAATATTTAATTTAATTATTCTTAAATAAAAAGTATGCATCATTGAAAAGATTATCTTAAATTTAATCTGGCCAACTTCAACCACCACTCAGCTCTTTGGCTGCTTCAATGGCCTGTGTAACCTGCTCAGTGGCAGACAATTTCTGCAAATACAGAATAATATCCACTATACTAGTTTGGGAGAGAAGAATGAAAAAGATGTGAAAAAGAAGAGAGCTTCATTTCCAGACACAGTTTTCAAAGTGGAATCCTTATGGTCAGTCTATGTGCAGACTGCATTAACAAGCAGTCACCTCACAGAGATTAATGCTATTAGATGTTCCTTCTCAGAAACAACTGGGGATAATCATATCCTGATCCCAAAAAATGGGAAACTAGCTGATGATGCTAGTAACAATCAGAAGTGGCCATTTCTAACCCTGTGGTCACTTAGAAATCATGTCTTGACAGCAAGCCCTACCCAGATTAAATCTATTTTATTATTAATAAAAATTAATTCTCACCTTACAGTGCTTATTTTATTATCTCTGCAGTAGTTACATTGGTTTCCTCAATGCCCTAATTTTTTCCTCTCTCATAGCCATTTTAAATAAGCTTTTTGAAACTTGTGAGCTTGCTGAGCTGGGGAGTTCTTTTTCTTTTGAACGTGTATGCTTGTCTGGCATTTCTATCCAAGCTCCTACAGCTCTGCTTAAGAGTTAAAAACTGTAATAAAATTGAAATATGTTAATATAAAAATGAAGAATGGGATTTGTCTTACCATATTAAGAAGATTAAGCAATGGCTAGATAGTCCTGGACCATCTAGGGTTTAACTTCTGCTTGTCAAAGCTGCTTCCTCATCTCTATAAAGGCACTGGATTATAGCCCTTTTCCAAGGTCAGACTACCCTGTCTCTGCAAGTGGAAAACATGAAAGAGATTTATTAGCCAGCAATATACATCTATGCATTTTATCTTTCTGCAGTCTAAACACCTAGGAGATGCTGGAGGCAGAGTTTAAGAGGAAATCAAATGAATTATAAATGATGATTAAATCCAAATTGATTCAAAACCGATGGGGTTGCATCATTTACATCGTCAGTAATGTTGAGTATCATTTTTAAATGTTACCCCTTTTCCTAAAGATGTGTCATACAACATCTATTAGCAAGATATCAGTATACATCAGACTAGCTTTCAATTGAAAGATGATCACAAGCAGGCCTGATATTACAACGAGTTTTTAAAATTGTAATCAGTTTATAGGAAGTAGCTGAAGTGGGAACAAGCATCTCCACAGCTCTCATGGGCCACATAAACACAGGCACAGTGTGCATTCCTGTATATATGTATACACATAAACATATCTCTCATAGATAATACTGAACAAAAAAAATAAGGTAAAAGCAAGGAATCTTTTTCCAGAGAGTACTTTGCAGGCAGATAATGTACTGACAGCTATATAAAGAACATTTACACAGATGAAGTGAAACAACGGTATATAGCCCTGCTAAATAAAGTACTGGCACAAAACAAAACCAGAGAGGTCCCCCAGGATGGGTCACTTCAGAGTACATCCACGGGCATTAAAAACAATACAACATCATTGCCAATATTGCCACGCACAGTATTTCTCCTACAGGATCCCAAAGGCAGGGTCAGTGTTACAATGATCATCCTGTTTTGTGACACGCATCATCTTTCATATCACTGGAACACTAAGTAAAAGTTTCTGTTTGCTAACAAAAACTGTATCTTAAAGGTTAGTATTGACCAATCCATTCCTTTCCATTTATTAAAAGAGAGCAAATCTTTTTAAGCAAAGAATTTAAAAAATACTTTGCAGATAAATAATACAGACTGAAAGATCTGTTCCTCATTCTCTGAAATTGATTTTGTAACAAAAAACAAGTCAACGCTTTAAGACAAATTTTGTAGGCACACTTCCCACAATGAACAATTTCAGTTCCTCTGGGTGTCTGTTTTCTTCTTTCCTTGCAAGCAGTCAGAGCTAGTTTTGGAAAAAAACGGGGAAAAGCACCAAACCCACTCAGCAGATGACATAGAATGTCCCCATGAATAAAATGAACCAAACGTGTAAGATTGTTTTGAGACGAACCCAAGCAGCCTGTGTTTATTATGAAAGTGTCACACTTACACAACTGAGAGCTAAGCTATAATTTATCACACACTTCGTATTCTAAAAATCAACCTAGACAGCAGATTCTGATGCCCAAAGTTGCATTTTCCCTCTCGACTCGCCCCTGCTTGGCTCTGGTGGGCACCAGCACTCCTCCAGCCCTGTGCTTGCAGCCCTCTGCAGCCCAGCACTGCAGGAGCAGCTTCCAAGCCTTCTTCATCCCTGCCTAACATTTCAATTGCTAGATTATAGCTCTCAGAGTCCCTGGGCCTTATTTTTTTTCAGACTTTTCTCTATTTATAACATGAACATTTCTGCAGGTTCTCAAAAAAACCTACTCAGGTTTTTTATGTAATAAAAGAAATAAAGCCAAAAATTACAATTTCCCCTAATCCTCAATCCTGAAAATTCTTCCTAAACACTATTTAGGTGTGTACCTGCAAACAAATGAATGATATTTACAGTTCAAGGACCTTGGAAGTCAGGGTTTTTAGAGATATTCTCCTGGCAGTACTGATGCAATGTCCCAGTTTAGCTAGAATGAAAACCCTACCTGTCCCTTAAATTCAGTCTTAATAGAAGTGGACCTATTCAAATAGGCTGCAGGAAATTGGAAGCAGCTTGGGAAGATGAGATTCCTCTGATGAATGTCACAATACAGTCCTGTACATGGTGGAGGAAATTGTTTAAAGTGCTTTCCATCTATTTGTAATTTCTTGCTCCTTCCGTGCAGTCTGTGATTCAGTTTTGCCTATCATCCTTTCCTTAAGATCTGTGTTCACCCCAGTCCAGAATAACTCCATAATATGTCATTTTGCATCATGTACTTATCATACCATAAAGATCCTTGGTATCAAATTCCCACAAAAATGTCATCCAAACCCTTGTGTATTGTTTAGGTTGACATAGGCTATTTAAATGGTAATAGTTGCAAATGCTGGCGTGTGGTATTTCTCCTGAATATGCTATCACTCCCTCTCTCTGAAACCACCACCACTAGTTACCTCAAGCTGAAGGTTAAACAAAAACTCTAAGCATCTTTAAACTGGATTATCCACTATGATCAAAGCCTGACGGTTTCATAAATGTCAGCATATATGCAAAACAGGACTTGAAACCTCTAAGTAAAGCCAGGTCCACACCTTTTTCTATTTAGGGATCTTAAATGTTGCTTGACCTTCAGGTTTAGAGTGGTAAAAATTAAAAAAGTATTGATTAACTGGAGAAAAAAAAAAAAAAAAAAAAAAAAAAAAAAAACAAGAAAAAATTATGGGTTTAGGTAGACCTTAAAAAGAAAATTATTGAAATCAATTCCATCTACTTATTTAACCTAAAACATTTTATATAATTTCATTCTTAAAACCAGGATTTGGAGCAATACAATAACATTTAGAATAGACAAAACTGAAAGGTTTTCACTCTTGCTGTTGATAGTGGGTTTAAAAAAAAAAAAATCTCATTATTTCTCTCTATATACAAATTTATTTTCAAACAGTTGTAGCCCTTCATACATTCACTAGAAAAGATTGAGAGTAAAACTATGTAATAAACCTTTCACTGAAGTGCCCTTCTGTTTCCATCTCAATGGAATGAAAACACCTCTAGAGACAGCAAAATCATTGACAGATTATAACCCACCCCACTGGAAAATTGATTTATCAAAGTGACTCAAGAAAACCCTTCACCTGCTACCTGCAGCAGTTATATATTTCAGTGATTCCACCCCATACACACTGAAAGGCTGGCTGCATTTAGCTTTCAGATTTCATATAACTGGAATGTATTTTTATAGGCTTCACATGTGCAGCCTCATTAAGAGAGACATATACATAAACAGGAGTCTAAGGAACTTAGAGCAAAGAGGCAAAGATTACCAAAAGCAAACAGCCACAGGCCTTACTTGAATTTCTGAAAACCATCAGCCTGCAGCCATGCAAACACTGCCCTTGCCAATGCCAAGTGCTCATCTCCTCAGGCATGCAGCTTGCACAACTCTTGCCTGGTTTGCAGCCATCACCTGGCTCTGCCTGGCAGTGATTTGCTTATGGATGTTGGTCCAGCTGCACACTTGATCACAGAATTTGTTATGAAAGCAATTGCAAACTTTTAAGCACCACCTGTGTATGTAATACCTGGAACCACCTCATTTATAAACGCTCTTGGTAGTTGCTGTAACCTGTGTCACAGGGCAACTACTCCTCCATCAACATATTAAAAAATATGTATTTTTAATAGATTGACCAATATGCATCAAAAATCACATCAACTTTTACAGATTTCCTCTCAAATCCTTCTGGGTCAAGCCAGCATAACTCTGCTGATTCAGATACCTATACTATTTTGTATCAGCTGAGAGACCAGTCACATCTGCTTACATTTTGCTTCATGGTCAGATATGATTAAACTGCTCAAAACAACTATGGCATTCAATATTTCTATTCTATAGCTACTTTTTATAAAGCATATATGCCCCAGTATCATAGACATTAAATGGCATTTGTGTTCCTATATCATCAGAGTTACAGATTTATTTGAGGCAACCACGTGAGGAATTAAGATTTAGCACCTTGAATTGCCAGTAGCTAAAGCAAATTTCTAATAAAGTAGAACACATAACTAAAACATTACAGGAAAGTGTCAAAACTGTATTTCTGTTTATACTGAGGTTTGAACACTGGCTGATATACATACACAGAAATACCTCCTTCCAGCCAAGAATGGCAGTAATTCTAAGATGCTCACCAAATGATAAAAGAGATTCCCATAAACTCAAAAATTTTGGGTTTTATTCCAAGTAATCGGCTAAATTCAGGTCCTCAGATACGGCCTGCATGGTTCCCAAAACTTGCTGCTGGTACCTGCATACACCAAGGAGACATTCTCCCTTTATTAATAGTCTCTAATGATAAATATGAAACCATTGCAGCTCCAAAATTTTTATTTTCCATTTCCTCAGTAATCAAAGGCCACATCAGTAGAGATCTGCTTTGCATGTAGCCTTGTTATATTCAATCAGACTCTCAAACACATACTGTAACACAGCTGTAGTTAAACAAAGATGCTAAGCCTCCAAGAACGTTTCTTTACATCTTAAAATTTGACAAACAGCATGCAGAATCTTAACCTGTATGCTACAGGATATAAAGACAATGCATATGGAGTCAGTCGAAACATTTAACAAGACAAATGAGACAAAACAGATTTTGCTGCTATGCTGCAAAATGAAAACACACGGGTATTCACCTTTGACTGCACGTCTCTCTCACCACAAGGTGTAACTTTAATTTCCCGTAAAATGCTTTAGCATTTACTTTTTTCCCTGACAATCAGTTCCATAAAGTTGTTCCACCTTTCCTGTTCACCAGATATCGTGCGTGTAACAAAGCTTTTTTCCTTGTGCTCCTTGTTTAGGTATGTAATAATCACCTTTCTTGCTGGTCAGTTTTCTGATGCCTCCTATTCAAGCTTTGCACACCACATGCCTACCAACTAATATGACCTCTGAACACTGTGGGGCTTGAGTTTTTTCATTTATTTATTTGTTTGTTTGTTTATTTATTTCTTCATTTGACAAAGGTAAGGATGTCAGCACAGTACTACAGGCCATATACCTGATACACCACTATTCTGATCCACCATCTTCCACACAAACCATAGCAGAACAAAGCCTGTGTCAGTCATTTAGAGCAATTCAGCTTTCCCTCTCTTAATGGTCCTTCCTATGCTGTGAATCCTGGATGAACAGTTATACTGGGTCTGGCTGAGCTGGAGTTCACTTTCCCCAAGCAGCCAGGGCTGTGCCCCGCATCAGGAGCTGGAAAGGTGTTGACAACACCCCAAAATTTTGGCTGCTGCTGAGCAGGGCTGGCACAGCAACAGTGCTGCCTCTCAACGTTCCAGCCTGAGGCAGTAGGCTGGGAGTTGGCAAGATCATGAGAGGGGACACTAATAGGACAGTGGACCCACATTGACAGTAGGATTTTACAGACCATATACCATCAGCTCAGACACAAAAGCTAAAAGGAGTTGGAAGTGGGGGCATTCTTTGTTTATAGCATTTCCCTCTGGAGCCACCACTACGAGAGCTGAAGCCCTGCTTCCTGGGAACTGTCCAGACAGCACCTGCTAATGAGAAGCAGAAAATTAAATCTATGGTGTTTTATTTTCCTTTGCTTGTGTGCACATAACCTTTTGCTTTAGTAACCTGCCTTATCTCAGCCTATGAGTTATGTCCCATCTAATTTTCTCTCCTCTGTCCAGTTGAGAAGAAGGAGTTATGGAGCAGCTTGGTGAGGGCCCAGCATCCAGCCAAGGTCAGCCCACCACATTTTGGTGCCCAGTGTGGGTGTGACCATGGCAGTGTCACATTAATCATGCTTAGTTACAGCAGTTATTGGGTAGCCAGTTCCTGCGCAGGACAAGGAGTTGGCAGCTGAGCTGCTTATCTCCTTATCTGCCAAGTTTGGGAACAGGCTAACACAACCGGTGGCTCTGTGCTTTACCCTGGCACTGACGGCCTCGCTGTGCTGGGCAAGACTTCCAGCTAAGGAAGATCTTGTGAACTCCCCAGGAAGGCAGACCACTGCAGATGAAGGTATCCAGTACCTGAGAGCAGTGCTGGAAGTCTAGAGTGACATCTAAGAAAAAAGTTAGTGTAGAAAACTTAATGCATTGGAGAAAGATTCTTCAAGTCCCTGAGTTTGTATCACAGAGCACTGTGGTGGGTGGTGGTGTAGCAGACAGCAGAGAGCTCTTTGCAGCATTGTCACTGGATATGAATAAATGGAGGCATAAAATGCATGAAGGCACAAAAGGGTAATCCTTTTAAGCTTAAAAAGTTATTTCCTACAGGACTTCCTACAGAGAAATTGATATGTTAAGGTAACTCTTGAAATTAAAATACTGGAAGCAAAGTATACCATTCAAAGTTTAAGTAAAGGGCCCGGTACATGAATTAAAATATTTGTCTTGCCAAACAAAATGTCATCAGATGGTCTTTCATTTAAAAAAAAAAAAAAAAAAAAAAAAAAAAAAAACCCACAAACAAACAAACAAACAAACAAACCCCAACCAAAACCAAATAAGAGATTAAAACACGTCTTTGGGGAGTTTTTTGCAGTTTTATACTAGTACCTCAATATTTCTGATCCTCATTCATGACATAGTAGAATATATGAATGTAACATGGTAAGCTTTAAAACTGCTGACATAAAATTCAAAATCCATGTTACACTTTTGAACCAAGTAACTTTGGAAGAAGAGTGCGTTTGCTGGGTGAATTTCAATGACTTCTTCCAATTTTAATACAACTGCATTACAATTACCATATTTGCAAAACAAAGAGCACAAACCAGAAAAGCATAAAAACAAATGGATGATGACATTTGCATTTGCAGAGTACATTCAATGGAAGCTTGATTTTTTTTTCTACACAGCACCACAAATGTGTTTTGAAACCTCAGTGTAGTAAGCATTATGTGTTCACTGGAGGAGTTTCATTTGCATTTAATTTGCCTTCAATGGCTGGATAGGATATTAATTTTGAAGGCTTATAATAATTCCTTATGAAATAATACTATGATCTAGATGTGAAAAATCTACATATTTTTACATTTTCACACAACACTATCCTGCTTTTATTACATGCCTAAAAGTAGAAATTCTTAGGACAAAGTAATTCCATTTTTTAAAAAAGCACGCTCTATTTTTCAGGATTTCCCTTGAAACCGATTTTAATGTATAAGATCACAGAAAACTTTTCATTAGTGGTTATATTAAATATTACTTATATTTCATTCTAGATCTTCTTTGACACTGGGAGTCTTCAAAGCTCTCCAGGTGTCAAAGGCTCATCTGAGAAACCTTCACCTGAATCTTTGTGATTAAGAAATTTAACTATCCCATGGCAGTCTTTACTAGGGTTAGGATATCACTTTCTGGAGGGATGAAAGTACAGTCATTAGTGGTATAACACCACTGATTTAATGGCTGACTCAACAGAGTCCTTAACTACAAGACTTGTCCATTTTAATAACCAAGAATGATATAACAAAGAGTGATTATGGAAGAAATTAATTTTAGTAGAGTTGAAGGTGAGAGAGAAACGGATAACGCAGAAATGGAAGGTTATCCCAAGAATTAATGCAGCTGTAAAGCTTGTTGTGAGAAAAATAGAAAACTTATTCTACAGAGAGGAATTCAGCACAACTCTAAACAGAGCATCACCTCTGACACAAGCCTTACAGACACAGCTCTGCAGACACGGACAGCAAGCACAGCGATCCTAATTTTTGTCACTAAATTTGATTTCCCTTTTTTTTTTTTTTTGTTTGAACTTACCTTTCCCGTCATAATGGAAATGGTACCAGACAAGAAATATGAACAGTGGGGAGAAACCTAGGTTAGATGAAATATATTTTTATTGCAACCAAGCTGGAAAACTTTAGGTTGCCTAAATATCACAGAGATTAATAATCGGAAAATAAAGAGTTAATTAGCCATGTTAGGTTTAACAAAACTGGAGGGAAATTAGGGTCACACAGCTAAAACAAGAGGAAATGAGGGAGACCACATAGTGTAGTGCATATCAGGAGTTTACAGACAAGCAGAGAAATATTTAGTCAAAATGGCAGCAGAAGAAAAATTATCCTACTATAGCCAGAAGAAAAAAATGAGCACAAAGGCGACGCTGAAAAGCTCCTTGCTCATGTCCCACAAATGGTCTCCTCCCAAATAAGTGGAGAAATCCTCACATTCAAACTCCTATGAGCCTCTCATTCCAAACACAGGAGATGCTGTCCATAAACAACACATAAAATTCCAAGTCTTCCATCCAGTTTAGATGGGGGTCAAGCATCTCCTTCTACACGTGCAAGTCCTTTAAGGACTTTTTAAAGCAAGTATTTAATGGACTACTGTGGGATGGAATTCTTGTAGAGACTGCATTGGGAGTCTCCCCAGATATATGGTAACCAATTAATTAGGGACTTTCTTTTGGGAGAAATTGAAGCATTTAATCACATACGTAAAGCTGCAAGTCTTCCTGAAAGAATCAATACTCTTCCTGGATTCTCTGGCATCCTGCCAACTGCACTAGTGGCTAGCTCCTCCTGACAGAAAAAGAAACAGCTGCTATTCATGCTGGTCACAATTTAAAATATTGGCCACTGGGAGTCATGTTAAGAATTTGTGGTCTCACAAATTTCAACAGTTAAGAGAGAAAAATTAGTTGATGTCATTTAGGTATCAAAGGAGGCTGGCAAACAGCTGGCTGAACTCAATGGATTGTTCAATTCCATTTTGAGGGTCAAAAATTGATAAAAGTTCAATGTATTCAGAAAACATTCAAGCACAGTAGGTACAACTTTTGATAGAAAGTCCATCATTACAGGAGATCTGGCTATAGATTCATTAAAAGGAAATTCTAAATTCTTGGCCATCTGTTAGCAATGGTTAAGGAATATATTCATAAGCCATTTGTGACCAGTCTACAATGCAATTTATAACCATACAGCATCATTTAACTTAAACTTCTCTACACAAAAATAATTGATTCCAAGCACTTTTGTTCGTCTCTTTTTTTTTTAAGGGAGAATTCATTACTTCTTAAACACCAGTTAAAAGACGTGGGAAGGAAATCCTACATCATTTTAAGTGGCTGCCATTAGGAGTGGGAATGATTGCATTCATAAAGTTGTTTTGAACCTACACCTGACTTCAGTGACGCTCCTTTGTAAGTTCAGAAATCCACCCACAAGTTGTAAGACTGCTGGCTTATGTAAGTTCCTAATTCAAGGACTAATGAATGTTGGCAGTTTTTATTCCCAAGTGCATTTTTATTTCCCTGATTAAAATTCAATTCCTGTGAGAAACAGAACTGTATATTATCAGACTGTTCTAGACAGAATATGTAGCACCTTCGCAGCTGAGTATAATAACACACAAAACCAGGGGGAATTTTGAAAATCCATCTGCATCTCCCTTTTTGTATTCAGCGTTAAAATCATCCACTCTCTACATTACAGGAAACTGAACTTAAACAAACTGCATCAAAATCCAAAGTCAGGTCAGTCATGTCTTAACCACAGTAAGATCGTATAGTCATTGCTTTTTATAACAGTAGCGTGGTCACGTATGATTAGAAAAAGCCCCTTCGATAGCTCACTGCAGAGACAACTCCTCCACAAATTTCCAGGCACTTGGGTAACTTGGTGGTAGTTGTGCAGAGTCAACCACAGCCACCTACTCAGCCTCCCACCCATTCCAAGTGAATTCCTCATCCCAATGAATTAAGTACAGCCTTGAATTGACTGGTTGTATGACCTGTGACAGAATGTGCAAAGAAAATTCACATTAGCATTCCAGCTTTCTTACTCTAACAACTTGATTTGAATAAATGACTTATGAACAATTAATAAGTAAAATTAATGAGACCACAATAAATGGAATAATCACAAAAAGAACCAAGTATTATTGCTCACTGATCAAATGCTTTACTTTATCTAAAGCATGATTACACACTCACAATGTAGAGGACATATATTAACCCCCGTGTTTTGCTTGTGGACAAAGATACACAAGAACAAATGCTGACAAGATTGGCTGCAAGATGACTGTGTTGAATAGGGTTAAGCCAATGATTTTTAAACTCATAACTGTCATCCCCTTTGCTGCCTCTTCAGGTTGGGGTTTTGCTTTTTTCTTTTAATGTGATTTTGTTTTACTATGAGATTTTGGCATATTTGCTAAAATCTGAAGCATGACTAAATCTGGGTACTAAAGAAAATCAAACTCTTGCATTGTCTGAAAACTTCAGCGCCTGAAAGTGCCATTGTATCATCAGAGCTACTTTTCCAAATGCACCTGGATTTTTGAGCACTTTGTCATAGCATATAGCACCTAATTTATCACTGAATAGGCATCACTTTCCTATGCAGCTCGTTCTAGGAAGCAACACAAATCTGTTTGATCCCTCTGAATGAAAACTACATTATAGCAACTCTCCTAAGGCTGCTCTCTACTCGAAGTTTGCTTACAACAATGGTACAGGTCATTCTTAAAAAAGATAAATTAATCCCTACAGATGTTTATGTTAAATTATTACTCATGTTAATCAGTCAAATGTTCAAGGTTAAATATCATTGTAGTAGTAAGTTTCATTAAATGATCTGCAGCCAGGGAGAGTCAGATTTCCTTTAGTCTGATAATCAGCACCAACAGCATCAGTATCCTGGAAAATAGGCCTATGATTCACTTGAGATAAATACAGTATCTCAGCCAATCACACTGCCCGA
Source organism: Hirundo rustica (assembly GCF_015227805.2). Taxonomy (NCBI): domain Eukaryota; kingdom Metazoa; phylum Chordata; class Aves; order Passeriformes; family Hirundinidae; genus Hirundo; species Hirundo rustica. The sequence continues at coordinate 20,306,319 of NC_053458.1, forward strand.
GCTGCTGCTACACAAGTTGTACCAGCACAGTCCCTCCTATGAGCTGTCCATAGACAGCTGACATCCCAAACCAGCCAGACAGGAATTCCTTGGGTCAGGATAAAAACCAGCAAATTTTCCAGGCAACAGCTTTTGCCCAGAAATATTCAGAGATATTTTAAAAGTCTTTAGACACAGAACAGAGCCCAACTTTCCATTATACTAAGCTTTTGCTAAAATACGGCCATCTCTTTTGATGTAAGATAGATTTTTCAAAAAGTGATTCCCTATCTTTGCCGGCAGGTGGGAATAAAGTTGAGTGGGAAGGCACGACTTTTGGAAGAAAAGAAATTCAGAAGCTTCCTATCTTTTTCACTGAAAAAGCCGTCAATGCCCATTACCATCTGGCATGGCAGAAATTCAGATTTCCTCAAAGTGTGTTGTGATCATGTGAAGTAAATACTTTAGAATCCTGAGTGGAGTAAGACCATGCTGGTAAGGAACATTTAAGGCATTTCATAGGACAAGAAATGATTGCCATGATTTAATTAATGATACAACTACAATAAATTCCATTTAACAACTACAAAAGAATCCAACTAAGATCAAGGCTCAGACAGAAGACTATTTACATAAATTAAAAGTAACTGTATTCATGGATACAGCTAAAAATACTATTTACATTCAGACTGTTTGAATGCTAAAGCCTGTGTAAGGATGAGAACTGCTTATCTTTTATATATTAAAAAAATTAAATTACCCATGCAAGGTGAAAAAAATGAAAATTAACAGATGCTACTGACCTGTGTTTGAAATATTTGTTTAGCTTCACATAAATGACGGGAGAAAATCTGGAATAAAACATTTAACACTAGGTTTTTCCTCCCCTAGCACTAATGTAGAAGAGGCAAAAATGGAAGAAAAAGTCTAGCTTCTAATTACTGAAAAGATTCTGGGAAAAGAATGGAAGATCTTATCCATTATTTCTGTTGTATCCAGGAACAGGCAGAGCCTTGTAGCACAGAAACTGAGGTTACTTGGTAGGAAATTATTGTTCTTCAATACTCATCTTTTTTGTTTGGTGATAGCAAATACTCCAGGAAGGCTATAGCACACTACATTTTGCTTCTGAGAAATTTTGCAGCCATGAATTTAGATAATGATTACTTTTACTGTGCAAAACACACTGGCGCAACATTACTAGAACCCAGCATATTTAAATCAGTTTGTAGAGTTGTTAGGACTGGACAGAAGTTTTGAATATGTGAGTGAAATATTGATGCAAATTGGTTTTCCAAGATTATGTCTTGGGAGGTAGCAGAGGTATAACACTCCTACAAATTAAATGGGCTATGACAATTATGCTAAATTCTGCTTAGATAGCATTCAGGGGGAACTGGCCCTCCTTCATAATTTAAATCACCACTCTGACACATTTTAATGCAAGAAACAGGGCCTTCAATCACAGGATTTCCCCAGTTTTCAACTGCAGGGGACCAGTAGGTTTCAGGTTTTGAGTTTATCATGAAGATTTCCCCTACCTTAAGAAAAACAACAACAACAACAACAAAAACAAACAAAAAACCAAAAACAAACCAAAAAAACACAGTAGAAGAAAAAACCCACAGAATACATATACACTCCTGCTCAAAAAAAAAAAAAAAAGAAGAAAGAAAGAAAGAAAGAACGAACGAACGAACCTAGTCCCTGCAACCCATATATTTCAACAGAGCACAACATAACTAAGACTGAGGCCAACATCACACAGTTCAAGTGCTTCTGCATTTTGTGTGCATTTATTGTAACATGTATGTTGGAAATGCATTCTTTAGTCTTCTTAGTGATTCTTTTTTAAGTGACAAATACTATTTTGTGTTTTTGCAGGCTAATCTAAGTTAATTTGCTGCGGATTACTCCTAATTTTCTATGGACTGTCTCCAAGACCTAACCAGAGCAACACCTTTCTCATCTAGAATTACAAGGCTTGTCTACAGCTACTTTCTTGTGTGTGCAAATGGAATTGTTAAACCAAAGGGAGATTAGTGGGCATCTCAAATATGCATTTTCTTTTAAAAATATCCTTCAAGTTATCCAGATTTCAGGATTTTATACCAATGTTTTACTTGAAAGTTCCTTCTAGGAAACACTAATAACCAAGAAATTAATTTTTGTATAATGGGGGTGGAAGGGGAAGCATGCTTAAAAAAAAATTGTCAATATTATTCTCTTTAAAAAGAAATATTAAATTAATTTTCTGTCAGACACTTTTAACAGATACCTAATGGCAGTGAAATATCTCCCTCAAATGAGTCAAGAAGCCTCTAGTATGCAAATAATCTTAGGAAGATGATACTATTAGAGCTGATGAGATTAACTGCAGTACTTAAGTGGCTGTTTATTAGCTCTAAACTAATGAACGGGTTAAAATGTATAATTGCTCAAGCTACCTTTTTTTTTTTTTTTTTTTTTTTTTTTTTTTTTTTTTTTTCTGCTTTGTAATATTTGCTACAATTATTAGCTAAGCCACAGCACTTTTCAGCTTTGCCATGAAAAATTATTGTTGCAGGATCTCCCAGGCTCTAGTGTAAGATTTTGTTTCTTGATTTAATTTTTCTTACCTCCTCTGCTCCAGTAATTGCAAATTACACTAAGAGACAACATTGTAGCTTTACTCAGCCATAAAACACCACACATCTTCACAACAGCAAATGAAGGAGAGTTTGTACAACTAAAGGGATCTGGGTAACCAGATTTGAAATTATCTGATCAACTTTGTAAACTAAAATACTAAGGCCATTACCCTCTATTTCTTTGAAAATTGTGGTCCTCAAGGGGGCTATCCATTCGTGGTTTTGTTCAAAAATATAATCTCTGGCAAAATTAATTTAATGAGCACAGCAATGCGAGTCCTTTCAGTTTGGAAATACTTTGTGCCTATTACCAAAATACCTCATTTAATTACCGAACAAGTTACTTTACAATTATGCAAACCACTGCAAAAAAGACATTTAGGCTTCTATGAAAATTTGCTTCAATTGTCTTTCTCCTTTCCTCTAGCTCTTAATATTTTTTCAGAGATATTTTAAGATTTAGACATGCACCATCATGGTTAAGCCATTGCAGTTTTGTCACAAGCAAAATTTTCCCTTCTGGTCTAAGTCTGAACATTTCAGAGGCTCTGAACCTGATGTGATCAGCCAAGTGAGAAAGGGACATCTTAAGGGCATACAAAAATTGACAGCTGCTTAGACTCAATTAAGTGCCCATATCTTTTGGATGAATGGTCAGTCCAACCACTGTAAAATTTTCCAGATCCAATTCAGAGCCATTAATAAAATACTATGAACATTGCTTGGCACAATCTATTAAATTTAGCATAGCAGTTGTTTTGGATATTTACCATGTATTATGTGAGATATTTTACTGTCCCTAGTACAAGCATCCATCCAGATTCCAATATTAATGGACTGGATATGAAACACCAAACCTTTAGCAGCAAATGATGACAGAGTTAAAAACATCCTTGAGGAACAAAAAACTTTGCCGTAAGTTTGAAGACCAAAAGCTGAAAAGTGTATGACCTAGATTTTTATAACAAACAGTCATTTTTGAATCTTCAGTGTCTGCCTGCTTGACTCCAGGCAGCCTGATTTTCAGACACTACATTATGTTTCACTATTTGCAATGCAAACTCTTTTACCAAGTAGTAAATTCAGAATCCCAGAATGAAGACACTCAGTTCCACTAATGTCTTTCTAAGATCCTGGTTGGGTGGTGAACCCCAGATAAATCTGTTTAGAGATATGATTTTTTTTTTCTTTGAATTGACAATTTGCAGCCATGCAATGCAAAAGGAAAACAAACCCAGTAGCTCTCTAAGAACTGCTGAATTACTTTTATCAGCCCACTTAGCACTTATTAAAAAATAAAAATATCATCACTTCAAACAGACAGAAACAGCTTGTCTTTTCTCAGGTTGTAATTATCAGGCTGATCGATCTAATTCTGACATCAATTTCACAAGTGATCCTCTGCTGAGGGTACACCAACAAAAATAACTTCGACATGAAAACTAAAGGCTGGTTTGCCCAGCCAATACTTTATTTCCTACTCCTACTTGATATATAAACTGTACTTGAAATTTCATCTTTAACAATGATCACTTAATTAAATAACATACAGGTGTTTTAAATTGTTCTGCTTTTCTGGAATTTGATGAAAAGGGGCGTAACAGTTGACAAGCACTTGAACTTAAAAGAGAACATATCTTTGATGTCAAGTGTGTCTAAAGGATTCTCAAGTAAGAGTAATATGAAAATGGGCTCACCACCACTCAATCTATTTCCAACAGTTACCTGCTGGTCTAAATGCCCCTGCACCATTATAAAAACCTGTCAAGCATTCAAAATCAATTACACATAGGATGTCAAGTGCTGCCACGCCAGCTGTTCTTTCAGTGCCCGGCAGCTCTCACTGCCCATTTCCAGTTAAAAACACATTGAGCTACGCTGTTGTTTTTCTCAGCTGTGATTCACTGCAATACAGAATCTGACCTCTACAGAATCTGACCTTAATACCTGCATACACATAGATGAGTATTTATACACAACAATTGCTTCTTAATATTTGCATAATTACAGGTATAATGAAAAATTAAAGATATTTCAGGACATATTAACATCAAGCTACTATTTTAAGGGGAAACCATTAAGTGCTTAAGTTGTTTGTGTGTGTTGCCTTTTTCAGTAATTGTATATGACACTAAAATGGAAAGGCAGATTTCAAATATATCTCCAGCTGTCTCTTCTACACAGCACATGGACTTTAAAGCATTTATTTACCATGACATGCAGTAGGAATGAATAGTGCAATTATTGAAAGATGTGAGTCCAAAAAGAATGGCTCCACTTGGCTACAGAAACAGCCCTCCCAATTTTATGAGTCACATATTACTCCCCAGTGCTAAAAACTGTTTCATATCCACAAACCTGGAGGACCAAGATGCTCATCAGGTGTTGATAACTATGTTTGACATGAGTAACACTGAACTTAAAACATCACTAAGCCCCATCTTCTCACTTTGTGATAACTTATTTTCATTTTACTGTTACTTGTTGAGATAGGTTGTTGGTTTTTTTTTTTTTTTTTTCCTTTCCATATGAATTTTGACACTATCTTTAATGGAGGAACTTCTATTTGTGCCATAAAGATTTAACTCTTTCTGAGAAAGTTAAGCTCTTTTTCCAGGAAAAGCTTTTCAATGGTTTGCAGAATTCATAGAATATGGTTCTACGGCCTTTCATTGAAATCAAAACTATAATGGAAACATTTTGTTTTCCTACAATGTTTTTTAGTCCAAAAGTTTTAAAAATCTTTTGAAACTTTTTGAAGAAAAACTGAGGCTTCTGAATTGAGAGCATCTGTTCTGACACAATTCTATTGCATGAAAATATTCAAAATACTTTATTTTCAGTCCAGTGTGAAAAAAAGATCAAACTAAAGCTGTTGTGTGGAAGAACTGACATATCCCAAAAAAGCTGAAAAAAGTTTACTGATAGTGTCAGGGACACTTTGTAATAAAAGTGCCAGAGGAATTAAACTTGAGTTATTTGTCAAAAGCATTTGTATACATACTTACTCTGTGACTCTGCCTAGTTGGAGACAGCACAAAATACCCCTTTTGAAACACAGCGCTGAGGGATCCAACAGCAAAGCCCACCGTGCCATTTCAAAGGTACATCTAATGACAGCTGCATTCTTCTAGCATTCATCAGATTCACACTCGCATTGCAAAACCTCTACAAAACAACCCTTAGTATATTTTAAAAGACCCCAGCCTTCCCACATAGCTGCTTTTGCTGTTCCCTGCAAAGCTGGGTCCCTTGCCAGCAGCCGTATGTAGCTGTGAAATGGAGGTTAAGTCACACAGCACAGTGAGGCCCCAGCATTGGGATTTTAGGAGAGTGTGACTCCACATGTGCTAATGAGCAGCGTGATGACATTCTGTCTCTGATACACACGATGTATTACAGCTATGGAAAGCTCTAGACATATTTTACTCTTGTTTTAAATCAGAAAGAAAGCATGCCAAATGTTTGGGTGTTTTTATCGTGGAATAATCATGTCTTGCTGAATATACATAGCTACCAGTAACACCAAAACTTGAGGGCAGTCCTTGAAAAGATCAGTGTTTTTTCACATCCATCCATTTTTAAACAAATGCTAAACTCAATGCCCATGTTTAAAATTGAAAGCATGCTCTCTAGAATAGCTTAATTAGTGTTGTGCAATATTAGTACTTGTATTTTGTGTGAGAAACGACAGTCACTTTTAAAATTTTCAAAGGTTTTTTTTAAAAAAAACATTAACAAAATACAACAAAAGACTGAATAAGGAAAAATGACAGCATGCTGGGAGTTGGTGACTGGGTAGCCACAAGCTCATCTACAAAATGGCTACTCCAAATCTCATACCCCCTGGCGTTGCATCAGGCAACCCTAGCCCCTCCCAAAGTCTGTCAATCAATTCTTCTTCAGCGTTTATTGGTGGAGTCTACATTCTTGCAACTTGATTGGAAGGGAGGTGTTGTCATGCCACGCCATCCTAGCAACAGGCGTTCCCCGTTCCCATACCCTCCCTCCACACGTCATGACCACCAAGGCCATCCCTTGGCTACCATACAGGAGGGAAAGGGGACTATGTGGAGAACAGAGGACATCCAAACACAAATCACAATAACATTAATACATCAATAAAGCTTCTCTTAACATACACACAATATTCATCCCTTAATTGTGAGAGCAAATCATCCCATTACTCATCTATAACATTTTGAAATAAAAAGGGAAAATAAACTCCCAATTTATCTTTACATATAGTCACTTGTTAGAGCCTTCTCAAAACTCTTAATTGTACCATGTCCTCACTAAAAGCCCTCTTACAAAGCCCTCAGAAAACTATCTATTTAGCAAGTAACAACTTTACCTGTCTCCCTTGGGCCTTTGAACACAATTTCTCCCAAGACTAAATAGAATCAGAGACTTTATGCCTCGCTGTTCAGTGAGGTTCTCCAGTGTTCCAAAAAAAAAAAAAAAAAAAAAGGAAGTGTTCATTTAATGTACTACTACTATTAATAGTTTGAGCAATAACAGCAGAGGAGTCATATAAATACATTTTAACAAATGAAACAGGGCAATTCACTTTCTCTTCAAAACAATTTGACACTGTTGTAATAAATTGATTGTCTCTCAGATGAACATGTATAATTGTTTCCAAGGTTACAGAAGGCTGCAGTCCTGAATAGGTTTTGTGTTCATTTTAATGTACTGAAAACTTTGCACTTGTGGTTCAGAACAATGGTACTAACATGGTGATGGCTAATTGCATAGAGCTGTCCATGCGGTCGACATTGAATCATTTGTGAAAGACAAAGAAGGATGAAGTGATCTTGTTGGATGGCCTGAATAAATTACTGGATGCAGTACTGTTCACATGATCATCTTTAGAAACTTGTCACTGGAAAGCCAGGATGTTAATTTATTTGAAAGTAGAATGATTTCAATAGTTTCAAAATGTTTCTTCATGCTTGGAAGCAACTGCCTGTAACACCCACCTGAACAGTGTATTGTGGGACGAATATCAGAAAAATAAATTAATATTTGTTTCAAGAAAATGTCCCTTTAGTGACCCCACCAACTTAGAAAATGTCACCATCTATCAGAATCATAATCTCAGCATAAACTAGCATCTCTGAAAAAGGTCAGAAATCAAAATGAAATGTAAAAGATCCTTACAAAGGAAAACAAATTGGTTCAAATACCAATAGTGCTCTAGAGCAAGAATGCTCTACATGCAAAAATGGTTGAAAAACAAATTTTGGGAGTGCTTTCATGATGAAGGTGGTAACAAGGTTTTGGTGAGGAATGACTCTTATTTAATAGCTGACAAGAAAAACGGTTAACTGCAACAGAAACCTCTGTTTAAAGAGGGAACTAAACTCAAGGTGGTAGAGACATCAATTCAATATTATGGCTGCAACAAGACAAACTGAAGCCCCCCTTCACATCACCTTTTATACATACACGTTGTCAGTACATTTGTGCAGAGTGAGCTAAACCTACCTTAAACTGAACAAAGGTGTTGTGACAGTAAACAAATGCAGCTGGAAATAACCAACAATACGGAAAAGGGTTTCTTTGTACAGCTGACCTGTAAATGTCTGTAAAGTCCTGTGAACTGTTGAGCCCAATGTTACAGAATTCTTTGAAGACTTGGGAGCAGACTAATAATTCCCCACTTTGGGTACCAGAAGAGTCTCACAGATCAGTTCTATTTGGAAAAGCTTCATATTAAAATTCTTTGAAACCACTGCTTTCAAGGCTAGTTCAGTTAGACCAGGAGAATTTGTATCCACTACTATGGGAAAATTAGTACACTGCTAGATTTGGCTGCATGATCAGAGGAGGTTTAAATGCCACATGACCTGCTTATAATGAATATCATACCACCTCAGCTCCTCTTCAGCTAGTCAGAACGCTTCTGAATTTGATTCACCAGAGGGCAGAGGGGGAGCCAGGAAACTCACTGATGGACATGCTGAGAGAAGCACATAAAGAACGATGTTAAGGGCAAGTGGCATTTTACGTCCTTTTTGTGCTGCTAGGCTGAAAAGCGGCAGCTACTGATAACCTGGTTGTGCGTTTGAATGATGTGAGAAAGCCATTTACTTTGGAATTGAGAGGAAAGTCACAAAGGCGTGTCAGATAAATTACAGCTTGGCTGCCACCACTGAGGCACAGACTGATGCTTGATGCTTCCAGGACATCTTCCGCACAAAGGTTGATTTCAGCCTCATAAAAACGGTGAGGAATGTGTGAAAACACAACACACCTGGGTGAGCTGCTCTGCTTCCCAGCACTCATTTATGTGAAGAAGGTAACAATTCTCTGAATCTCTTTTCAGATTGCATTGGAGAGCACCTAGGGTGGCTTGTGGCTGTGACCCTGGGCCCTGCAGGTTTGGGAAGCCCATTCCCATGTGTTGACCGTGGTAGCCAGATGTCAAGGGCCGCTAAAATGCAGGACAGATTCATGGACCTGCTGCCTCAACAGATCATTCTGCAGCGGTGCAATGCACTAAGCAGGAAGACACTAAACTTATTTTTTTCAGAAAAAAAGACAATATATTTTCAAGTAGGTATAGAACTGGTTGTTTCTGTGTCTTAACACAGCTTGACAGGAATGAGGCATCCTTCACTGAGCATTGACTATACATGAAATGACACAGCAAAGTAATTATAATTTAATTTTTAGCACAGTTCTTTGCTGATGCTCCATTCCACTTCAACTTTCTGTATCTTTCTTTCACATCATGACTGAATCAACACATTAAAGGGTTCTTCCAGGAGGAAATAAATCAAGTGGTCCCTATGTCTTTGGTGAAAAGGCCAAAAAGAGAGATTTAGACCACATCAAGACACCTAAGGGAGAAATTAGGGATATTATTTTGAGGGCGTTGTGGACAATTAACCAGCACAACATATCAGGCTGCAGAAAGGTGAGGTAGAATCTCCATAATTTTAAAATATTCCTGAAAACATGCAGGCACTCATGAAAGCAAGGACATGGATTTGAGGTTTATCCATCTCAACATCAAAGCTAAAGAAATCTCATATTTAAAGAAGAAAATGCATACGACATGTTACAAAGCAGTATATATTGAAATACATAAAATGGGCTATTACCAGAATGAATCTCAGAAAAATACATTTTCAGGTTTCCTCTTCAGTGATATTCCACCTACTGCAGAATAATAACCTGCTATCTATAGATGGATAATTTTATCATTGTAAATGGTCTTTACTTTTGACTTACACATTACTGGATATTAAACCAAAAAGACTTTAATTTAGCTTTTAGGAAATTGCAACATTTACAAGTTTGGCTTCCCTAAAGAATTTTCCTAATGCTATAAAGACAAAACTAGATGTTCACAGCCTGACAGATTGTACCTGTGTTCCCTAAAATTGCTTATCTGTAGATTTCATAACACTTAATAGAATATAGGCAATGATGAGCCCGACTTCAATTGAAATGAATGTTTTAAAGAGACACAATATGTAAGTTATTAAGCCAGAAAACCTCTAGACTGCTAATCCCTGTTACCATCTGTATTTGCAGGTTTGTAACAGAATGGGGACTGATCTCCTTCCTCTGAGACCATTTGCCAATTCTGTCAGTATTCAGTGCAGTGTAATATTATTCTCCAGGTAATGCAGCTTTGTTGCTTAGCAGCAGGTTCTGCTTGTGTACCTGACAGTTTTGGCTAATTTAGATAGAAGTTAAAAATGTAAAAAAAAAAAAAAAAAAACCAAAAAACCCACAAAAACGAAACCCGGATAAAACCCCACTAATAAAAAGATTCTATTATTATCATCACTGAATACTGAAACAAGACTGGAAAGTGAAACGAATACTTTCTAAGCTCTGACTTGTACTGAAAAAAATAATCTGAAATTATGAAAGTACACAACACATTGCTTCTCAGGGAGCAAGAAACAAGTGGTGGTATTTTGGCGCTCAGTGGGAGTGAGATACCAAGGCAAAGGTGACAGAGTCAACATGCACTGGTGTTTTTTAGTCATCATCTGTAGAAAACAAAGTTCACATCCCATTGCAGAATATTCTACTAGACTTGATATAGAGGCAGAAAGTACAAAATTCAGATCTCCAGTTACATATGTAGGCTTAGTGGTACAAGCAACAGGCTAGCTTGTGCTATCAAGGTTGACTCATGCAATTTTGCCCAAATTTTTCAATGGGACCTTGGCTGATGTATTTAATCTCAAAGAAATACAGTACTTAACAATTCATTACCCCCACCTTTTATCTACCTAAGTGACAGCTACTTCTGCAGAGATTTTTTCTTACACTGTAGCCTTTGTGATGCTGTGAAAAAATCTCACACTCCATTGTAAAGCTTAGATTTAGGCTTCCCTTTAGATAAGATGTAGCAGAACATACTGGCAAAATAAGTAGAGTGAAAAGATTAATGACACATAATGATCTGCTACCAAAATTTTCTGAAATTCACAAAAGGATGATATAAAAAAATTCAAATAAATTGAGAGTTACAGAGTGAGGTACACAGCCAAACAAGCTAGACACCCCTTCCCTTGAGACATCCATGAATTGTCCTTTAATGGGTGGCCTAGGATTTTACCTCTGAGTGCAGAAAGAATGTGAATAATACAAGCCGAATTCAGATTCTTATGCTGCCTCATTTCTAGAGTAAAACATTTCTCAGTTTAGCAAACTCACTCCCTTGCTGTATATACAAAAGCAAATGGAATCTGAAATGGCAAGGGAAGATGTGTCATTCTTCTTTCTTCATCTTTAAGCATTTTACAAAACCCTGTTTTTCACTATCAAAGCTACTTCTTGCCTTAACCACTGACTGAATGGATAGAAAAGTATACACATTATCCACTCTAGTTCTAAATGTACTGTCCCTAAGTACCTGGTGAATAGCACAGCATTTGAAAATCTTTTCTAGACACAATATAGGTAATTCTCTCTGCAAAACTAGACAAAGAAAAGAAGCTTACAGTGGGTATAAATAAAGCCACTTAGGTTACGGACTTTTTAATATATTATAATTCATTTCAGTTTGGATTCTTAACTCATTATAATAATACGGAGCGCAGGCAGAAGAAACATACACTGAAATGGGAGAAAACTAACACAAAAAAACGCAGCAATAGCCCAGACACAAACCTAGGTCTAGTTAAATTGAACCATCGCATTCAGAGCTTTGGCTCTTGCTACTGCAGAAACAAGCAGCAGATAACAGAATGAATAACAGTATTTCTTTCCAGAGAGTGAAAAGATGAGACTGATTAATTAGCTATTCTCCAATTTATATGGATGATATAGCTGACACTGATGTTTTGACGTTTAACAGAAGAAATAATTATTTCACGTGCTTTTGTTTTGTCAACAGTACATAAAAAGCAGATCAATAAATGGATAGGAGAATTTATTTTGGAAGGGATGATTATATTTTCTTTCTGACCTAAAAGAATAAAACCAATTTTCTAATGAGCAAATTTTAAATTAGTTTTTTACTTGCAAAAATGACCACTATAAATGGAAGATGATTGAAATTGTTATTATTATTAGGAGGGAAATAGATGACAAACTATGTATTTGGCATCCCTCATGTAGAGTGGACAGTCAGTTTCTGTCTATTTTCCAAAATACCTTTGTTTCTGTCACAGCTCTAGGTTCAACCACTCTCCAGTTTGATGACAAAATTAGAGGAAAATTCTGGAGAATTTGGTATTTTGTGCTAGAATTAATGTTACAGAATAATGGAATTTAAGTAGTAGGTGGGCTTTACTCTTTGGAGCATAGGATAAAGTCCTGATGACTGATGTGAAACAGTACCTCACTAGAGATTCACTGTCTCAACAATTAAATTCTACTTCTGCTGGTGTTGTTTGTCAGACTGCCATGGCACTACAGAATTTCTTTGCAGTCTTAAAGGAGAGTAACAGTTGTCTTGCTTTTTTACAGAAAGCTCCTTTCATTCATGAAGACAACAATGTAGAAAAACATTTGAGAGGTGACTGTCAGAACATTCAAGAATCTACCAACTTTGTTATTCCGTGGTGGAATAGCAAACAAAATCAAAGCCAACTTTTAGTCCTCCTAAACCCAAACCAGCTGTGTGTCCTGACACGGTCCCAAGTCCATCTCAGAGGGAGACCCAAATGAGCATCAGATCTCTTTCCCAGAAAGAAGAGGCAGCTGCACTGACCAGGATGGCCAGCAGACCATGGCATGACACAATACCTATGAGTCTGTCTCTCAAGCCTTGCTGTCAGCTGCACTTAGATTCACAGAAAATAAATCTTTGCTCATGCACACAAAAGCCAGAAAATTAAAATCAAAAACCTGTGAATTCATCATATTCTTTTTTCTAGGTTACCATATCTATTTGAAGAGTTTTAGCAAATTAGCTGGCTACTGAAAATCAATCTCATTTTCAAAACCTCAGAACAAAGCCTCTTGCCACACTTGCTCCCCAGTAATGCAAATATATTTTATAGCAAGAATAGCTGCATTACTTTCAGTAAAGAGACAAGGGATGAAAAGAAGCTTAGCATACCAACAGATAAAATATACTTCAGTTTCCCCCTGTAAAACAGAAGTCAGAACCTCTGGGTTTGCACAGTGCAAATTAACAAAGTGGTATAAACTGTCCTGTAAAACAAATAAAATGAAACTTTCAGATTAAAGGATTTGTCACTGAATATTTTATAAAAAGAAATTTGTGTAAAGCCTTTGGCATTATGAAGAAAACACCTGAGTCTGAGGCAATAGAAACAAAAATATTTCACTGATTAAAAGTTCTAGAATGAATCTGCGATGCAGCTGCCATATTTTCATTTCCTGTCTAAAAGAGGATATAGTTACAATACATGCCTTTGTTCTGTCAACAACAGATCAAAAGTGGACATGAAACAAGGTAGAATTATTCTTTCCCCTCTTTATTACTTCATGCCTGTTTATTCATGACACCTTGCAAACTGCTGAGGGTACACCATAACCCCGCCTAGCCCAAAATAGCAAGGTTGTTTCAAATATCCTCAAGCAGCTTTGCAAATGATAAAATCACTTTATCCAACATCTTCATACATGTTTAGGCTGATAATGACATCAATGCCCTTTTAAGGAGGCAAACCTTGATTAGTAAAAATAATTGGAATTCAAATGGGAGCTTTAAGAAGGGTTATGTTCCAGAAATAGGTTGCCATGTATGTGGCAATAAAAGGGTCAAGTTGCACTTTGTTACATGAAAAAAACATTTAAAAGATGAACTTTTTAAAAAAATGTACTGTGGACTTTGTTTCTTTATCACTTTTGTAGCTGGGAGGCTATGAAGAAACACACAGCCTGTTCTGTGGTGTATCCAAGGCAAAATTAGTTTGAAGATATGAAGATACGACTTCAAGAGTAAGATAATCCCTGCAGGTTGTTATTTCTAGAGACCTGGCGTCAAACCCTGCTGTCTCATCACAGGCAACATTCTATGAACAAGTGTCCCTGTTGCTGTTTGGCAGGGCCAACAGACTCACAGGACCAATGGGTTTAGGAAAGCCACAACTGAAAAAGGAGTAAAAAAAATGAAACTACTGAGGTTAGTGGAATAGCAGCCTGAAAGGAAATAAATAAAATTATACATATATATATACACACACCCACACATATATACATATATATATTATTTTTAAGAAATCATCATACAAGCTCCTGTGGAAAACAGCATATCATGACTTGTCCAGTTATTAAACTTAGGAACATGTGAAGAACAACATTTTCTGATATTTGAGTCTTGTTAAAAAGAGACAACTAGGATTTTCCTAAAAGCACCTTCCTGACACTAGCAAGGATGTCTTGCCTGAAAAGCACAGAAAGCTTTCATTATATAAATCCTTAAGAAGTGCTTAAGATTAAGTCTAGGGGTGCCATATAAGCCATGTATCTGAGCCACATATTTCTAAAGGTTGGTAGTCAATCTTTGCAAAGACAGAAATCACGTAAATACTTTTTGAAAGAATGGTACAACCACCGATTTAATGAGATGAGCCACATTAGAAGACCAGGAAATAGCACACAACTGCTTTGTTAATTTTCCATGTAATTTTCCAATTTTGCAACTTAAAAAGGGAATTTTTTCTGACTCAATCAGATCAACCAACAGAATCTGTTTCTTCAAGTCTCATCGCTGTCCTGATATCCAGAACTTTTTATCTGCTTTTGCTTTATCATTAATTCATATTCTCTTCATATATGGTTTCCAGCAGCTGTAATAGGCAACTCATTTTAAAGAAATGAAATATAATCATTAACTAGAGAAATATAAAGAAGTTTATAATTAAAAAAAAAAAAAAAAAAAAAAAAAAAAAAAGCTTTCATCTGGGCAGCCCTTGTCAAAAGCCTCTGGCTTGCAGCAAGACTTCAAAACTTCCCATTTTACTGTTCAGACAACATTAAGCTATTACAGGAGCCACCCAGGAATAGAAGAAAAAGTAACTTATTTTATCTGACACTGATGGATTGGAATTAAAATATAAATGAATTAGGCACATTTAGATAATTTTCATAACTGCAGTTGCTAGATGTCAGGGTTTCAAGTACAAATCTCATATCGAATATTATTTTATGGCTTCCCTAGACAAACAGATGGTCTCCTCCAACAAGAAGGCACACCAGAGAAAAGAATGAACCTGCATTAATTCTGACAGCATACTTTAAAGAGAAATTAATCTCTTCCTAAGTCTAAATTTAAATAATCATTTAGGTCTCAAATCAGTAACAATGTTTGGCTCCCATTCTAGAATAGCCCACATAATGGCACAGAGGCCTTCAGAAGCCCAGCATGACCATCTGCAACGTAGGAGCCTGAGCATATTTTTTTCTTTAAATTGAGTTATACCCTTTGGTGGGAGCTACCCATGTCCTATAATTATTCAGGGGTGCAAATGGTAGCTTAGAAAAAGAAAACAAAAAGCACAAACACAAAAAAAAAATCCCAATCAGACCCAAGAAGACGTGTATGGGAGGTGAGGGTTATATAACGGCTCCACGGGGAGCAGCCTGCATGCACAGCCAGCTGCCCTGGGAAGGGCCGCGCGCAGGGGACAAACGCCTGGACCCGCTGCCCCTGAGGCTCCTGGCTTGCCTCCCACTGCCCTCTGCGGGGACAAGCCCCCTGGACACAGTAAATGCCAGGGCATCCTGCCAGCCCTCATGGCTGCAGCTCTCTCCAGAGATGGCACAAAGGCAGCTATGGCTCCTCCAGCAGACTGCAGGAGATGGGCACCTGCAGCACCACCTGGACAATGCCCAGGGGCTGGACCTGGGGCTCAGTGGGGGAGTGTGGACAGGGGACATGAGTGAGGCTGTGGAGAGCAAAGCACAACCATGAGGCTCCTGCGCCACTTCAACCGCTCTTGTGGCACAGGCCAGCCTGCCTCTTGCGGCACATCAGACACACCTCTGCTGAGGGGACCACGTGGTAGGAATCCATCCTGGCTCCTGCCAAATGATGGAAAGCTTCAGCATGGGAAGCAAGCCTACAGAGCTTTCTTCAGACTGCAGACACCACAACAAAATGTATGTGGGACAACCATGAAGTTATCACACAGTGTTACACCTGCATGGCTATTTCCTAGCTGGATTCCTTTGTAACTAAAGGCACATTGATTTAAACTGCCATCCTTGACTAAATTAATAGTCTTCTCTGGGCATCAGTTCGGTCTCATGAAGCATTTACAGTTGTTTTTAGGTGAAAAATTTTGAGTATATTTATTTGTCTGAATTCAAAACAAGGTTGAGAAATAATGACTGAACAGAACTCTGAAACAATTTGAAATTGTCATTGTTAAGAAGTCAAATTATATTTATAATTGGCACTTCACTAGAACTCTGCAACTTTCTCCTGTCATCAACTCACCTAAGCAAAACTCCTGATATTCAAGTAGTTATTAATTAAAAAAATTTAAACCCAGCAATAACAACTTCCATGAAGCTGATCTTTTAGCACTGAGAGAAATGAATCCATCTTAATGTGACGGTAAGTATAATGCCTCATTACCACAAGTAATTACAAGGAAAAACAAACAGGCCAAAAAAACCCAAGATCTGTTTTTAAAAGTAGATCTCTGGGTTATGGATTGCTAGTTTCTTTTCTGAATACTGTTAAACATTTTCAAAGGAACATCAACATCAAACTCCAGAATTTCACATCAGGCTTGACAAAATAAACAGATTATAGATGAGACATCAGAAATTACACTGGTACCAAGTAAGGAACACTTTTTCTTCTAGTCCACATCATTCAAAAGAAATAGATTACAAAGACCAACACTGAAGGTCCCTAATAAGTAAACTACAGTAAGTACAGCCAGATATATTTGGTTGTATTTGTACAAAACTCAAATATCATTATTAAATGTTAATCTCAGACCCTTAAAAATAATTTAGCAAAAATAAATCAAAGTTACTAAACCAAACAAAGGGTAATTCTGTCTTAAAAGTGAGAAACCACATACAGCCCTGCGTGAATACCATTGCATGAATCCCAGTCACTTGCTGCCTCTGCTGCACCACAATGATCACCGAAAATGCCTCTGTATCAGGAGGCTCTTTTTCTCTCAGTTAACACCCAGCTACATCTTTACCACGTCAGCTTCTGTTTGCAGACCCATCTCCCTGTCTGTGGCTAGCTGTGGAGCAAGCCGCACAGAATCAGCATGTGCAGGTCAAGGCCAGTGTCAATGCTGTTGTTGTTTTGCAAATAGTTATTTGTAGCAACAACACTATTCTTCAAGCATTATCAGTGCAATATGCCCTTACAAATGAACAAAACATACAGTGAATGAAGTGAAAATACAAACAGCTATACATTAAATTTTCAAATATTTTTTTTCTCTCTCAATTCTATTTAAGTGTGACTTTCTTTTTTTTCCTGAAAAATACCAGACATCACAGTACCTATAATTTTAACATGTTCCTTCTACAGTCCCACTCTAAATTTTCCTTCTTCTGAGCTTAAAGTGTAGAATTCATTAGAAGTAGATCAGTTCTTATGCAGTATTTAGTTGGAATACATTCACAGAACTTTCACTTTTTTTTTTCTCCCAGTCTCCTGGTGTTTTAAAATATAGCCAACACTTACTTTTTTTCTGTGTTACTTCATTCCTTTTTGAATGGAACTTTTGCCCAAAGAACTCAAGTATAAGCCAGTATTTCTCATTTGTTTCTACTGAAACAAAATCTCAAAATTATACAGGGAATTTTATTATAGAAGCAGTAGTACGACTAGCCAGAGAACAATCCAGAAAAGAAATGGCAAACCAAAAAAATTTTTTAAAAAATTCAAAAACAGTAGCAGGGACTAATATAAATACATAATAGATGACAGCACAAAAACCTTCACAAAGCTCAAATACTTAACTGGATTATGTGACAGCCACTATGAAGAGCAGAACTGCCTTAAAATGACATTTTTGGATCATGCACTTAAAGGCATGGAAAATGTCTTTCTTATGATGCACCAGAAGTAGTTAGCACTTTAACACCAAGTGATTTCTAATGCGAGTTTTATATTTATTGTTTCCATCGCAATCCGTTCTCTGGTCAAGCTATCTGTATACTCCAGTGGTTCTGGAGACACAGCATGTAGGACATGCCCACAGCACAGCAGTGGCTTTTATCCAAAGAGTCACGCTCATTTGCAGAGACAACAATGACATTTTGGGACACTGAATTTCTTAACCAAATATTTTTAACTATCGTGCATTATATTTCTTGTTAATAACTTTCCCTTTTCTATCAATCTTAGACTAGAATCAAAGGAGAATGTGCTCAGCAATATCCCTTTCTTTGCAAAATAAGGTAATGTACGTATTGAATATTTAATCTGCAAAAATAGAAAATGCAGATTTTTCCTCTATGCCTCTAGCTACATTAAAAATTTTTACCAAACACTGGACTCAAAGTTTCTTTTGTTTTATTTAGTTATGGCAGCCAGTTAAATATGAACTTTAGAAATAAGGGCATTGAAAACCTCAGATGTTGAAATTAGGTAGAAAATAAGTCTGCTAATTAAGAATATTTTTATTCTGGAAAAGAAAAAATGGACTTTCACAGTGATGGAAGTTAAACAGCATTCCAGGAAAGAAAAGAAAAAACCCACAACATTCCAAAGAAACAAACTAACCAGCTACAAAGGCAAATGGAAAATAAACCCCACACCAAAACAACACAACAATGCCTTGGTAATTTTATAAACATAGAAATATTTTGTGTGCTTACTTCTGGACCCCACATTTCTCTTTAAAAGTGCACCCCAGTGAGTCAGTACAGCTGAAAGGCAGCAGTAACCACTGCAAAGTTTTATGTGCCTATTTATTCTGCTATTCTATAAAAATGCCCATTGGTTACTGCTATTTCCCATTTCCTGTGGTGTGTGCATACCATTCATGAGGTAGAAGAGACTACAAATGAAGTCAGATAGCGACATGAAGAATGTAACATGTGATGCACATAAATATCCTTGCATGCAATTTCCAACAAAGAAAATACTTAAGATAAATGAAAATATGAAAGTCTATCATAGTAGCAGTTAGGGCTTTTCCTTCCCCAAAGAAGACTTTATTTCATAGCTAACTTCACTGACACGGTAGCAGAATTGACTTACAGTCTATCTTCATTTGCAGCTGACAACAGTTTAAAAAAAAAAAAAAAATAGAACTTCATGGAGTCAAGTCTGCATTGCCAAGCAGTGCTATGTAATGGGAGCTGACCTGAGACTGAGATTGTTGCTGCTGAGTAACCAGAGCCCACACAGCAATACCTCCGACAGATCTGCTGCTGTCAGCAGCTGCCACTGCTGGCACATCCCTGCTCTCACCTGCTGGGCTAGTGGCACTGGGAAGAAATCCCTCTCAGAATACCCCAGGGCTGCCCCACAATGGGAACCAAACAAAGCAAGTGGGGAACAGTCAAGAAATGCGCTGCAGAGAGCAGTACTGGGTATAAACAGAAACGCCAGCACAGACCTAGCCAGAAAACACAAACCCAACCACTGAGGTGATCTGATCACTCCTTCCTTAGAGAGCCAATCAATGAAATTTTCTGCAGTTTGAGGTCTTCCAGATGTTAGCTGCATGAAAGAACAAGGTGCACATCCCAGTAGGGCAAATAAAGAGAGGTCAGCAAATGCCAGAAAAAATACTGGTACTTCTACTTTTACTGTCGACTATCACTGCAAATCTTCACCTTTTACAGTGTGATCATATCTTCGAGGTGTGACTGCTGATTCACTCTTTGGTAATGGGAGATACTCTGTTTACAAGGAAAGGAGATTTACTGGTCATTAAAATGGTTTCTCCTGATCACAACATAGATGTCAGAGAGATTTTAGTTTTATCACTTGTAAGGATACTTCAGAAAAAATATCCCCAGTTCATAACTAAACCCATGCCAATTACTGACCAGTGGCAATTTGAGCTGCTCATTTAACAACCAACAGTGAGATAAGCACGAGAAATGCAGTGGGGAGGAAACTATGAGAAGGAGCCTAAGCACTAAAGTGAAAATAAGAGTAAGGGAAGGAAATAAAATCACTGAAGATCATTCCTACAGCCACCCATAGCATTTCAAATGCCCAGCAGCAGTATTATAAAGAGAGTAACATTCAGAATGAAGTTTTAACCATCCAGCCCTTAGAGCTGCTCGAAGTTGGTGACGAGCATAGGTATGAACAGAAGTAATTTCTGATCGTTGGAGAATTGGTTTGATAGCAGAGCTGGAGGATGACATGAACATGGAATTAGGATCCATGACAGACCTGCATTTATGTGCCCATAAGCATGGATCCTCAGACACTCCCTGTGCCCAGTTCCTGGGTTCAGGAACACTGTATCGTGCATCCTTGGGAAGGAGAAACCAAAGTCTCTTGTTCAAATTTACTGTTCTGCAAACAAGGAGCAGGCACTCAATCCACCTTTCCACCCTGGCTAACCACAGTATTCAGAACTGTAAAATTAGCCAAGGACCACAGTGTGAGTTCTTGAAGTTAGTATCTTCTCATTTTTTTCCTCCTCAGTAGCTGTAAAATATGCAGTACCCGACAACGTGTCAATCAAACCCACCTTGTGAAACCAGTTCTAAAAATAGTGAGAATCACAGTTATTCCTCAGGGAAGGGTCCAGAACAACCCCTACCATATGTTTTTTCCCCAAACCTAACTAAACTACCTATCTGAAAATCATTCACCTGCTAGTGTTAGTACTCCATCAAAAGTGGATGTTGAAGCCCTACAGAAATGAAAGGTGGATAACTGCACTACAGTCTTGCTGCAAACAAGAGTTCCCTAATCTCTGGTCAAGCTCAGGCACATACACAATGGTGAAGAATACATGGAAAATGCCTTTCTTTTTTTTTTTTTTTTTTTTTTTTTTTTTTTTTTTTTTTTTTTTTTTTTTTTTGAATACCAAGAAATCCCTCAAATATTTCCAGCTTCTGTTATAAACTGAAGAGAGTTTTTCAGGGTTATAGGGATCTGAAGAGCTGTTCTAAGTGCTGGAAAAATGTTTTGTTTAGGCCTGATAGGCTGAGGCAGCAAAATAAAAATTAACCTTGAAAGAACACATGCACCTTATTACATGTGCAGACATGACTAAATAAAACTGCAGTTTGAAAAGCAGAAAAAATAAATCTTGTGTTAGGGTGATCTCTTAGGCTTTAGTTTGATAAGAAAATGTAAATTCTTGCTTTAGGTCTGCTAGAAAGCTCACATTGTATTTTAATTGGTTTAAATTAATGTTATATTAAAAAATATTTACCCACAGGGAAAAAAAAAATCTTCTCAATAGTAAGAGAAAACAGATGGAATTTGTACGGCATTTTAAATACACATTTGCTTAATGCTTTACTTGTTTAAGGGTTGACTCTCAGCCCTTTTGAAGTTCAGGTCATATTTCCACTTGACTTTTATGAAAACTGAACCAGCACTTCAAATACCAAAGAAAAAAACCTCGAGATACAAACAATGAATAAGGACAAAATCAGATTTATAAAGTTAATAAAGAAACCAAAGTTTTCTTGTGCTCAAAAGTAAAAAAGAGCTGTATTGCAAAATCTAAGGTTGAAGGAAGTGCCTCTTCTCCTTAATGTTAGAGAAAGCAGACGTTTAGGATAGGGTTCTTCGCAATGCATTAATTGGTTCAGACTTCATGATGCAAGTGTTCAGTAAATGAGTTTTTAATTGTTAAAGGAGCCACTCTGTGCCCTTTCAGGGAGCAGAAGCAACTGTTTGAGAATAAATGCAGCAGAGCACCATCATCAACAAACATATTTTTGTTTTAAAAGAATGAATACCAAAATCTTTATCCCCAGCTTCACAAGGGAATAAAAAAACCTTGTGAGCTTGCATACGTAATTAAATTCCAGAACTATGCATATACATTTATAATATGCTAGAATACTAACCTGAATATTAGAACTACTGCTGTCTATTTTAACTCCCCTGTTCTTGAAAAGGTAGACTATTAATTCATCTCACTTTGCTGAAAGTGTTTGAGGAAGTAATTTCCCCTTCAGAGAGAAAAAAACCAAAGAGGATATCTCTGCCTCTGACACATCCTGTGCTTACAAACTTAAAACTTCAAAAGTTCCTACAAATGTGGGTGGGAATCCTTTTAGTAACAATTTAGGTTCACTGTAGCACTTTGTATATGCTAGGAAGATGCCACTGCCTTTTCAGTTATATATTCCCATGATGAAATACTCACTTAGATCATACCCAAGAGCAGTATTTCTCCTATGGTTAACTTTTCTCTCTAGAACCACTTTATTTTATTGTCTGAATCTTGCTGGCTTATATCCTGCTGTATATATCAACATTTAAAATTAAAAGGAAGAAATTAATATCTTTATTTTTTTTAATATGAAGAAGTGACTACTAGAAAGATTTTGAATTAATTTACAACTTGCCCAATTTGTCAGTTTTCTGAAACTTCCACCACAATAATCTCCAGCTCTCTGACAGTAATATACATGCGTGGTGTGGATTTTTGGGTTTTTTGGGGGTGGTGGGGTTTTTTGTGGTTTTTTTGTTTGTTTGTTTTTTGTTTGGGTTTTTTTAATGTACAAATGGCTATCTAAAATATATCTATATTTTCTATCTATATTCTATCTATCCCATATCTTCAGCTGGAACAGCAGCTTGATGATCCTCAAAATCCTGAACAGATGAAAACGCTGCTTAAGTGTGAAAAGACCAGAAACCAGGGATATACTTCAGAGAATAGGAAGTCACCAGTAAATAGGAATTGATTAAAAATACCCCGTTTCACTGAGTTCAGTACACCTGTTTCCACGTCTGAATTTTGCTGGACTCCCTTCACAGCAAAACTCCTGATCTTTGACGGTCCTCTGATTATTTTCTTCAGCTCATCATCACAAAAAGCCTCAGCTGGAGAATGTTATCTCACCCTCCTCCCACGGGTGGGAAGGTGTAGATTAACCAGCTTTCAAGCTATTGACAACAGGAACAGTGTCCTTTCCACAATAAAAGGATATCATTTGCATTGGCATTCACATTTATGAGCATTGTCGATGTTGAACAATAGTTTTAATGAAGTTCAGAAGACCAGAGCAATAGCCAAAAGCATGGCAAATTTTCCCTTATTCTCTGAGGTATTTCATAATTTAATATTGAAATTTTAAGAACATCCCAGAGTAATTAATTACTATTAGATATAATTTGTATGCATCATTGTATTTTCAGATCAAAAATAAAACCTAATTTGCCAAAGGAAGTTATACATAGTGCATCCTGCAACATTACAGGCGGGAGAATTAATTAGATGGTGTTTAAAATCCTCAGAGTCTTTTCCTTCACACCTTATTGAAAAAAGTTCTGCTGTTTTTTGTTTTGTCTTCCACCAGGATAAGGAAAATATTTCAGCATTTTGCAATCATTTCAAAGAGAATAAACTAGCAATAGGTGCAAATGATGATCTGAATATTTATGACGTGATGTATAGAAAGCAATTTGGAACATTTACATTGCAAACATTCAAAAAGAAGTCAAAATAGAAATGATGCTATCTAATTAGACAGGTCTTAATAATTAATTCAAATTTTGCTTAGCAGTTTGGGAGTCCTCTTTCAGGGTACCTTGATCAGGTTAATTGGATCCTGAAGAACATAACAGAAACCCCTTGGCAAAACAAGTGTTTGCAAGTTTAAAAGTTGAGACATTATTTATGGGACTGGTGGAAAAAACAGCCACTAAAGTGCATTTTGCAGAGGTGCTGCAGTTCAAAATGTTCTGCCTAAGCACAGTGTCTTGTTGGGCTTAACATTTGTATAGATTCAAATTTGTTTCTTTAACAGTATCACAACTATTGGGTGCTTTTAGTATAAGTTTTGAGACAACCGTTAAAAGCATCACTGAAATAGAGCAGCCCAGTACTGCTGCAGCTTACCTAAGATATGTACGTAAAACTAGAAACATTTCAATTAATTGAGAAGCTGCGATCACTATACTGCTTTTTTGTTAAGGCACTCACAATTTTTAATGTAAAAAACCTTTAGATTTGTTGAAATTATTAAATTAGTTCTGTTTCTGCTTTAGCTATTGCAAGGAAGTCTCAATCATGCTAAATTCTACAGAAGGCTACAGCTTCTGCTTGGCACATTAAGACCAAGAGGATTTCTTCCATATGCTTTAAGGCTAAGAAAAACAAAACTCTCCAGACCAAGAGGATTTCTTCCATATGCTTTAAGGCTAAGAAAAACAAAACTCTCCAGAACTTTCAAGGAGAAAGGAGGAAGAGCCAAACCCATGAGATCCTGAAGGTCTTCCTCAAAGTGCACCCCAGGCTTCCTGTGGTGCTGATTGCAGGGGACCCCGTCCAGCCAGGCTGCGGTGACACTGGCACGGTGTCCTGTGGCACTTGGGCACAGGACGTTCTCCTGCCACCCCCGTCACAATTCACACAAGGCAGCAAACAGGGATCCTTGGCAACCCCTTCTGCACCATTATGTTGAAGAGGAAACCAGGTGATGAGAAAATGAGGTTTGATGGTACCTCCAAAAAAAAATATATGATTTTTTAAAAATACCTTCTTTCCCTATACTTTCAAGTTTATTCTCACAAATTTGGATATTGGTCCACTTCTTTCTGAACATGAAACAGTGGATGCCAAATTGCACAGACACATCTGCAAATTTACTCTTCATTAAACTTTTTAAACTTCCTACAGTTATAAGTGATTTCTTTTAATCTGCAAGAGCTGATGCTCCCTGCCTTGCTTTCTATCCAGAGCTGCACTCAACACAAAATGTATGGATTGTTTTCTTGGTTTCATTTTGATTTGTCTTTATAGAAATAATTAACAATAATTCACAGGAAAATGTAAAGTGCAGTAAATAAAAATCGAGTATGAAAATCTGAAAAATATAAAATTCCATTACTTCCTCATTTTTTTAAAAACAGAAATAATAATCCACGTTTTTTTTTTTTTTTTTTACTCTCATGGCATGCTACCATTGGGATGATATAAAGTAAATGACCTAAACAGGGTTCCTAAAATCATCTCAGCTTAATACAATTATAAAAAAATAAATCACAGACAAGTATTTATAAACACTTTAAGTCACTCAGAGTCAGAGTTAGAGTTAGTCACAGCTAAATAGTGCATTAAATAATTACATGGTTTGGGCAAAAAGAATTTGACATAATCAACACTGCATACATTAATATTCTAATTTTACAGTTTTGTTTAGAGTATATGCAGTATTACAGTTATAAATTAATTATGCAATGGTTCATCCTTTGTGCGTTAACTACCTTCACAAGTAATCAGCCAAGAAAACAGAAAAAATCATTATCCGAAAAATTCATTTCGCCATGCTATTCTTTGATCTCTTTAATATGTTGAACATTCATTAACTCCTGGTTATATTTTCATTATTATATTCTGTGTGTAGCTGAAAACAAATCCAGCTTCCTTCAGGCAAACATTTGCAATCTAAGAAAGTCAATTTCTATAAACAAAATCAATCTTAGGCATGAAATTTTAACACACACCCTCCCCTAAAAAAGTAAAAATCCACAAGCCAAACCCCATAAAGTAACATTAATTTCAGTCTATTTAATTGTTGATTGCTATTCTGTTATAATTATTCATGAAATAATTAGGGATTTCCACTGCATAGAACAGTATCAAAAATTTCCTTTCGTATCTTGGGCTCTCCCCAAAGTGAGCTCTTCAAAGAAGGCAGTACCAGGTGAAGTTGCCTCTGTACCACTATGATTTTGCCTAAATTAAATTTATACATAATTTTTTTATTATTATTTCGGAATATTGAACCATATTCCAGATAGAGAGCAAAGGGTGACATCTTTTTCCTTCTATTTTATTATTATTATTTAGGGAAGGTTCGCTTAAACAGTTATTCTGCTGTACATTAGTTTTGCAACTGAAGAAAATACTCATTTATATTAGAATTCTCAAGATGGCAAGAAAAACACTATATCATAGTACTACCATCAGCATATATGCACATTCAATTAAGACTATCCTTAAGGGATGGCTAAAAACATCTCAAGAGAACAAAATTGGCAAATTATTCAAGTCTGCAATAACCATCAGGAGGTGTGGAAAGAGTCTTTTTCATGGTTAAGATTCGTGTTACCTACATTTCTTCAGCTTCTTTGTAACCACTCCCTAATTTCAGACATGGCATTTTAGGAGATCATATACACAAAATGTCAGGGTTTTCAGATGAAGAAGAAAATGGATATAGCTTCAACAACAGATTTTACCGTCACAAAGCTTAACTATGGCTGAAGTTTTCTCTTGCAGATATGTTATTGTGCACAATAAAAATTAATGCTTTGAGGAGACTGAATTATTTTTAAAAAATTGGACTTTGCAAGAACTTACCCCTTTAGAAAACAAACAAATTAACAAAAAAACCCCCAACGTTATTTTGCACAGAGGATGAAGGAAGAAAAGAGAATCAGCATCTCTAAGGAGTAACCTAACAAGGAGAAAAGAGTTTGTCACAAATAGTTTTCTCCTATGGCTGTTCCTGTTAGATTCAAATTAAGAGGTCAATCTTTTCATGCAGCAAATTAGCATCCAACAAATACAGAACCAAAGAAAAGTTTCACTGTTTCTTGCACGCCTTGTACTGCCAGAGTTAAAAACGGCCAGTGTGGGATCTGGGCTGAGCTCTTGCAGAGATTGTTTTCATTCACATTGTGCATAGCTGAGCTGCAGCCACCCCTCCATGAGTCGGTGTAAAGGCTTCTCACAGGTCCAGGCTGCAGGACCTACAGTGAATTTATCCAACAACTCGAACGAACGTTCCACTGATATCAAAACAGTACTTCATGTAAGATTGACAATTATTAGTCATTATCTACCCTAAGCATTATTTTGTCTGAATACAAAGATTCTGAAGTTAATTGGACAAAATGTAGATCCTGTAATCCACACTATTCACCTCATTAGTGTTAAGCCTTTCCCCAATCCTCCGATTTAATTGCAAATATTTTGTTCACTGAAGCTAATATCCTTTTTGTCATTGTTTTTCAGTTAAAATCAACAGAACTCTGCCAAAGATATGGATTACCAATAAAGGTTTATCCTTTTATAATTACTTCAAAGCTCATACCAGGCAAGCAAAAGTCATTATTATGCAGGCTAAACAAAATGACAAAGGATTTTCTGGTGCTGAATATTCAACAAATCAATGCAGGTAAGCTGTCTTCATAAACACACTACAAGACTATATAAATTTAAGGCATTTTGGTGCAGCATTTAGATATTTCTGGTGTTCAGAATATTGTTCAAGAGCAAATATGAGCAGCTTTTGAAAAGCTTATGGCTCCAATACATTGTTTCACAATCCACTGTTTTCAAAGTGAATGAGCCAAAATTAAACTTTTATCTTCTGAACTCATAACTTCTTTTGAATTTCTCTTTGTGATCTTAATAAAGCTTGCAATGGTTTTACAGATACAGTATCTAATACTTGCACTTCTTAATCTGATTTGTGATACTCTGAACATGTAAAGCCACAGAATTAACTTAACTGGTCACCTAATCCACTATAAAAGCTGCTCCCATTAGGTGAACTCCAATGGGAACAAGAGATTGCTCTAGTAGCAAAATTAATCACCTGCAGATAATTTTTTGGAAAATGTTATATCTCTAATCATGTAGCTCTATTTTATTAAATGAAAGCAAAGCAAAAATGGATTACATTTATATCCTATATATTTATTCTATAGTCTCGTTAATTGCCAGCATGAAAATGAAAGGTATCTTAACATACATAATGAAATTAATAATAATTTCAAGCCATTACTCAAGTACATTTACAATGAAAAGAAAACACTATGGATTCCAATTTTATCTTAGGTTATTCATATTTTCTTGACATTAACTAATTTCTATGACTAAATTTATTTCTTTTTAAGCTTCCTACGGATTCTGTGGATCAACTACTGCACAAATTCCTCAGGACCTTACTTTTTGAACGTGCAGATATTCTCATTGTGTTCTCAGCAAGCAGCACCACTTGCACTGAGAAGGAACATACTTGCTGGCTGAGAAGCCTTCCAAATGACATGGAGGAAACAGCGACAAGTTAGCAACAGTACTGAAGAGTAAGTATGGTCATAGTGATGTGCTTTATTAATCCCACTTTATATCACACTGTAAAGCGGGCTGGGCCCAGTTAGACACATTTATGCTGCATAACACAGTTATGCCCATTCACCTGACCAGTCCTCAAAACTCAACACGGCCACAAAAATTTACTTTTGGGATCATATGTTACCCGAGTTCTCTGCTTGCTTTCCTTAAGATAAATACCAGCACACAGCTGAAGATGGGAGAATTTACTCTTGTACCTTGTGTGATAAAAAATATGCTATTATGGAAGGGGAGAGAGAAATGAAATCAAAAGTGGTTTGTGAAATAAATAAAAAAGAGAGGAGCCAGTGCTAAAAAGATATACTGATGCAATCTTAAATACATGTTTAAAGAGCTTTGGACAAAAAAAAAAAAAAGAAAATGAACAGAGTACCCTATTCAAATGTGAAATAGACAAATGGAAGAAGCTTGAAGAAGTTCACACTTCCATAACCACCTGGTGACAGAGTATTTCTTACTCTCTTCAAAGCCACTGAAATTGCTTCTCATAGGTGCTGTGACTTGGGCAGGCACAAATTCAGGAAAAATGAGATCATACTGCACCTTGCCATCAGGAAGCTACAGATATTTTACAGCCATGCTGGTACAGCCATTTCAACTCCAGAGGAAAACACTAGATGTGAAGTGTTGGTTTCAGAGAGTTTTGCATCCATTTGGTTGAGAATACAACACCAATTATGAAATACTGAGTTTTTAGGCATCACTCTGGCTCTCCTACTTATCAGTTTCAAGGAATTTAGTGCACTCCAGTGAAGGTCAAACTATGTGGCACTCTGGAAATACAATGAAACCAACTCTTTGGGTTATATAAAGAAATATTTTGTAATTATTTGCCTATGCCAGTCAGATTTTTTTTTTTTTCTCCTTCATAGGCAATGTAGTAGGAAAAAAAAATCTCTCTTTGAAATACTTTGGCTGATAATAAACTACTGGGAGAAACAAAAATATTCTGTTTAAAAAACACTTCAGAGCAATTTTTTTTCATTCTTCAAATTAAATCTCTGTATTTTTTTTCATTTAGCATTTGACTACAATGCATTACAGGACACCCCTTACCCTTTGGAAGTATATAGCATTTTGTGTGCTATGTGCAATTCTCTCCTCTCTCAGGAACAGCCAGACAAGCCTGGTGACAACTGGCATTGCAGACCTCACTGGCTCAGAGGAAGTTATCCACCAACCTGAAAAACCACAGGATTTCTTATCCTCCTACAAAGATGGAATAGTCAATAGAAAATAAATTCACTGTAAGGGGTGGTCACGTAGGTTGGTGTTGGGGGGACACTGGAACAGCACACAGCAATACACAGACAAACCTTCCGATGCAGGATGAAATTTGTTACTTTCTAGGTAGTTTTCCCCGTTTGTTTTCCACTAGTTAGTTTATTCATTTGACACTGAACCACCTGCTTCTCAGGGGTGCTATAGTTGCTCCTTGTTACTTTGTATGTTGAACCTGACATTTTGTTTTGCCTTACATCTCAATTTCATTGTCACTCAGACCTTTAGAAACTGTTGATGTAATACTGTAATCTATTCTCATAGTGATATTTAAATACTATGTGCTTTACTCAGAACACTGTGATAGATCCCTTGAAACCCCTTGTCAATATGAATTATCACTCATATTTTGTTTCCTTTTAATCAGCTTCTATGCCTCAATATCATTCTGTGATATAACTGATTTTTGTTCCTGCCTCACTGTAACAGGATATAATTTTAAAATATATCTTTAAAAAAAACATTCTGCCTTTATTCTACAGTTCTTTCTTTTATCACATCAGAACTTTTGTTACAGTGGCTATTAGATTTCTTTATACACAACTATTTCAGTTTGGCTTACTTGTTTTGTCAGTTACCTAAAAGAGCTTAATAAGAAAAGGGTTTCCTGGAGTTGTTCTGTAGTAACAAAATCATCCCAAAAATTAATAGAATCACAGTGAATAATATAAGAAACAAGGAAAATTAATACCTTAGTTTAAAGATCCAATTCACGTTTCTACACAGGGTTTGCCTGAAAGCTATGGATATTATAATTCTCTGCAAGCTCAGGGACAGCCATAAAAATCGCCATTGAAGACTACAGCACAGATAGAGCACACTTCTCCTCCCAGCACATGGGCTGGCAACAGCACATGCATCACCCGTGATGGACCCGAGACGAAAATTACAACTCAGAACATTTTACAACAAATTCTAAAGTTATGAGCTCTCATGAAGGACTCATGAATGATTTGTGAAGGAAAAATAGCAGAAGCACTTCATGGGCAGGAATTACAACAATGTAGGTAAGAAACTGCAACAAACATTTAGGAACATACTCTTTGCCAGCGTTATTATTTCCACTGAAGGTCTTAATCAAAAGTCAGTACTGAAGGAGAGAATACAAGTATCATCAGTATGAAACTTTAGGAACTGCAGACGTGAGTAGTAACCAAGCTGTTTGCTTCCCTCCTTAACCTGATTTAGAACTTATGCCTATCCATTTTCATGGTAAAGACAACATGGAATTAAAATGTCCTTTCCTGGTAAATATTTATTACATTTCATATGCTTAAGAAAAGTTAGAACGACATCTACAATTCATACTCAGCCCAACCCGCAAAAAAGCCCTTACACTGTATGCCAACGCTAACTCCCACCTTCCCTCCAAATACGAACACAAACGAAAAAAATAAAGGGATATTTTGCAAAACGTCTTTGTGGGTTGTTTTCATCCCCTATGAAGATTCTATAGTCTCACGATTTGCCCTTCGATGACATTACGTTCTGTTCAGAAATATAATACTTCTGCATTAGCGCAGTGAGGCACTGCAGAGCAGTTGCAAAACTCTCCAATCAAAAGAGATTTAGTTTCCGGGTTTGGTCTGTTTGGGTTCTTTTGGGGTTTGTTTGTTTTTACAAAGAGAGCACCACAGCATAGGTTTCTGGGATACTTTAGACATCTGTCAGATACATCAGAGAACTTTGTTTCCTAAAAAGAAGTTGAATATTTAGATTAATTTACTAATACAATGAGTATGATACAGCACATGGAACTCTAGTTCCCCAAACATTATTAATTTATTCCACAAACATATACTCAATTTTTAAATAGAAATAGACACTTTAAACATGATAAAATGGAAGAGTGAAAAAAACCCTGTCTGCCTGTCATTTACTGTTCACACTGAAGACTGCAAAACTGTTTCCTTATGATTCAAATTCTCATGACAAATAACTGCACTGTCATTTCTAGTGCCATAGTACATAATACTGAATGCATTGCAAAGCAGACAGTAGTTGATCATACACTCAAGCAAAAACACCAGACATGAAAACACAAGAGGCTACTGATTTCTCAAGTCACCAGCATTTTTCAGTAGGGCTTCCTCTATGTACAACACTGCTTTCCAGAAACATGGTATATTACTAAAGGATTTTTCTCACACAGTTCCTTGTGCTCTGGTGTCCCAAACCCAATGGATTTTAAACAGTCTATCAAAGGCCTTTCAGATTATCTCATTGGTGAGAACATGGTGCTAATAATGACAAGGTTGTGGATTCAATCTCTTTATGGGACATTTACCTCAGAGCTGGACTCAGTGATCCTTGAGGGCTCCCTTCCAATCAGAATACTCCATGATAATTTAGAATTTTTATATATAATTCTGACGAGATATCTGGCAGTACTTTCTGTTCTTTGTCATTATGTCTGCTTATCACAATCACTCTTGAACACTTGAAGACCACGTGCAGGATGGACTGTGAGTAGCCCCTGAGGCTGGTAAAAAGGAAGGCAAAACCTGATGCAAAAACTGGAGGGCAAAGCGAGGTGCTGAATCCTTGACCTTTGCCTTTGCTCCCTCAACCACCTTTGCCTGCTGCAAGACACACTGAGGCCTCCTGGAACGGGTGTGGCGATGACCTATGCCATGATTTTTAAAGCAACCTTAGCTTTTCTCTACATTTCTTTCTTTCTCTTCGCCTCTCTCACTATTAAACAAAAATATATCCATTTTTTGGCATCAACATTTAATCTTGTTTGGGTTTTATCTTGATTTTTTGGGGAATATTTAGAATCTGCAAAGTTCTTTCCATTTTATTCACAGAGACTTCGTTTCCTTTGCTCCTCTGTGTTTAAATCAGGTTTGAACAACTCCTAAGAAGATATGGTTGACAAGTTGAACAGAGAAGAAAAAAGGTGGCTGGGAAAAGAGCAGTTTTACAGGGCTGTGCAGTGCTTCCTCTAATTTCTTACTAGATATTTTCGTCTATGTAATTGAGCTTTTAAACACCATTCCTCAGTGTTTATGGGCCAGGCTGACATGCTGAGGAGACTTGTCTGTCTGACCACATGCAGCCCCCTGCGCCAGGGCTGAGGGAGCCCGGCAGCGGCAGCTCCGGGCAGCGGGCAGGTCACTCCTGGCTCCTCACAGCCCCACACTCACACCAGGCTGCCTCACCAGCCTCAGCCTTCCCATGGCAGAGTCCCAGACATCCACATTGTTGGGAAGTATCATGGGTTAGCACAGTTTTTTTCTAGTTACAGAGAAATGTGGAAATGTGTTTCCCTGCCAGGACCTCCTTTGGGGGAGGAGGACAGCGACCTATCAGAAAGCTAGGCAAGATACTGGCAGCTAATTTAACCAATGAAAATGTCAATGCAACTTGGGAAAGGACATTTAAAACTCTCATCTCCGGCAGATGGGTCTCTTGCTTCTAAGAGAGCCGTGAGGTAACATACCGTAGGCAGCCGGGGGGCCCGGGTCAGGCCCGGCTGGGCCTCCAGGAGCTGCTGCCCACATGGGAGCGGCCGGGCTGAGCCTTTTTCTCCTGACTGCCAGCGGGAAGAGAAAAAAGAACATTGCCACGTGTTTTCAGCTTTGTGGCAGCTCTGAGCCAGGCCGCCCTGGATAAGACCAAGGGGTGGAAGAGAGGACCCCACCAGCTTCCTCTGTTGGTGCAGCATTTCATCTCTACAGCCCTGCAGCCCGGAGCAGAGCGCACATGGTCCCTGCAGGCCCAGGTGGATTTAACCCTTTCGTAGCAACATGGAGCTTCTAACGCACAACCCTTCCTTGAGAAAGAGAAGAAAGAAAACAGAGGGTACGTAGAACAGACACCACATGAAGTCAGTGGATTAGAAGTCAAAAAAATGATAATATTATTGGAATAGGATTGAAGAAGTGGACATTTTTAACTGGACTTCTCTGGGGTAACCTATGGAGAAATAGATGTTCTTTGTAGCATCTTAGTGTTGTTGGGGAGAATGCTATTTCTAATCAAAACTGAGAACTGATGTGATTGAGATTTAATTGAGAACTTTAAAGCCTCCGCTCCTGGGTTAAAAGGAGGTCTCAGCCTTTGAGACAAAGATGATTTTAGACTAGAAGAAGTATTCATAAACAGTACCTCAGATACACTGAGAGGCCTTGCTGATAGAACATCACACTCTGCAAAAAGTCCGGGCAGTTGCAGATGTGTGACATTAGGAGCCACTGGACTATTTTGTCTTGTGGGAAACGTCTCCATGAGAACCCTAGAGAGACTCTTCTCCTAAAGTAATGAATGATTATGTTTAAATAGTGAAACTGACTGAAAATCACAAGTTGTATCTTTCAACATTGTTTTGTAAGAAAGTTAATAGTTTGTAGAGGGAGGAAAGAGTGTTTTGATGTTTCATTCTGTTTTGGTTTGGGTCTTCTTTTTCCCAACTTTTTTTTTTTCCCATTCTTTTAGTGTGTGTTAATAAAATTATTTTGTTCATTTTTAAGTCTAAGCCTGCTTTACCTTTTTCCTAATCTCTCTCCCACAGAAAAAGAATAAACACTAAGGCCACTACACTAAATTTAGCGAATGTAAAGCCACTACAGGAAGTTAAACAAAATTGTGGGTTTTTTTTTTTTTTTTGTAACTTTAGTCAGTCTTGTTCGCCTTTATCACTGGGGAAAGGAATTTTAAGTTTCTTTTCAAAGGGCTGTTTCACCACTCAAGGCTTGATGTGCTCAACATCTCAACAGACTGTGAACAGTACAGAAGATAACAACAGATAACAACCAACAACTCCAAACATCCCTTCTGGCATGGTCAGAGACACCTGGTCTGAAAAAGGTATAGGTATGAATAGGTATATGTAATATAGGTAAGAGGTATGAATGAAGACCTAATTAGCATGGGAGGCAAAGAAATCTACAAGCAATAGGAAACCAATTAGAACTTTGTAAGCTTGGACCAATGAACATTGGACCATGAATTTCTATGGGTTTTAAATCTGTAAGTATCTGAAGAACCTAGTAAAATTCATGTGTCACCCAGGCTATATGTGAAGGAAATGATTTCTGCTGCACATCCTGGCCAGAACAACAGCCTTGCCAGAATAAAGGAAACTTGATTCCCTAACCCTAAAAATGTTGTTGGAGTGGGTTTTTTTGTTTTTCCCATAGTTTCGGTGACAGAAGGATTTCACAATTTAGGCACTTGATCCAACATTGTCCCTTAATGAACCGAGGGGTTTTCTAGACTCTTCTGATGACTACAGAAGATATAGATTTTTTTATAACCAAGCACAGCACATGCTTTGTTTCTAGACAGCTATAATACAGCTATAATTGAAAATTCTAGCTAAGCATTCAATTCAGTCATTTCAACCTTTCCCACATATCAGTCTCAATGTCAAAGGTATATCAGTACTTGCCAAATGAGGTTATGAAATAGATACACTTACTCAGGTAAAAATAAAAAAAAAAAAAAATCCTAATCCAAATTATTTAGAGCAAGATTGCTGCTAACTTCATTCAAACCCTTCATTCACATGTACTCCCTTTATCTCTATGTTTAGATACATTTAATCAAGCAGTCTACAGAAATTCTATTTTACTACTATATTAGCACTTGCCAATTATTAAGTAGCCACTAATGTCAGCCTCCTTCAGGGAGCGGACTGAAAACTTACAAAAACACTGGCAAAGTAACAGTTCCAAAGCCAACTGCTCCACAGAGTAACACTGAACAATCTGCATGGCCCAAAGCAGCTGCTCTGTACATGGAGAGAAAATTCTCTCTTCCATATTGGATGAATTCTTGGCTTGTACCACATGAAGTCTTACAGCATAAATGGGTCTCTAACTGTTGCTGAAACGCCAAAACATATTTCTTACCACAGAAAACACAGGACACCCAGTCTGAATCTACCAGCTTCAATCAGAGGAGTCAAGCAGTATATATTTAGGACAGCTACAACATACAAGATGTTCAGCATGTGTAGCCATCTTTCTTGATTTTGTCACAAGAACTGTGTGGTACTCAGCATTCAATCCAGATTCATGGCCTCCAGAGGCATGTAATTACATCAGGTATTTTTTCTGAGTTGAAATATGCTTTAAAATATTATCCAGTTTTCATACAGACTCTGAAACCAAAACAAAACGGGAACTAAAACTGAAACTCTCAAAACATGCAGCATTAGCAGCATTGATGTGTCTGTTTGTACAGTTACTAAATGCGAGTCTGGGAGAAGAGGATTGCAGTTTGAATAGAGTTGGTCTTAACAGCTGTCCTTTTGCAAAACTATAATTTATTTTCAATTATTTCTGTGAATAAGCTTTCAAAAATGTGTTGATACATTAGGATATTCAATTAACTAATAATAAGAAAATTTACAAGCAATCAGATATATTTTCCGATAATTTATCACTTGAATTAATGCTCAACTTCTTTGAAATATTTGCATGACTTGCCGAGTTTTTTACTCAAATGTGGCACCAAGTTGCATCCTTTCTTAAATCTGATATTTTACCTTCAGCTTAGCATTTTCTATCTTTCCTAGAACAAACCAGCCAAGGGAGCAAACCAGTGAAGACAGCAGTGAAACTGCAATTTTCAAATTGATTTGTAAACAGCCATAATGCAAAGCAGGCATTAATTTATTGTTGCTCTGTAAACCTGTGGGTAATTTATCAGCCCAGGCACTGTGTAGTGCAGAAAAACTTGGAAGGAAAGAGTCAGAGAGAAGTCAGTGCCTGAGCTGCAGCTCATTTCCACTGACGCCCCGCACAACCATTGGCCTGAGCAGTGCACATCAGGCACTCCAGAAGCATTCCCTGGGCCTGCCTTTCCAGGCCAAAGGTGGCAAACAACAGGCATTATTACAGATTTGAAAAGCTTCATAACCATTCTGTTAGTTCAGCTAATCCACAGCATTTGATTAGATTGCAAATAGGTTTCTGCCACATCTGCACACCTGAACCACCACCACTGCTGCCAGGCAGGCAATAACCCACTCCCAGACTTGCGTCAGCACCTTTGTTGGGAGCCCTTACGGGCATCTCAGTGCTTTGGGTCAGGTTCACAGGCATGGTGCAAAAATCCCTGCTGCACCTCACCTGAGAGCCTGTAAGGCTTCAGTACAATTTGTTCAGAGTTCTTCAAATGCCAAAACACGAGCAAGCCTCCCAGCACAGCCACTGTTATGGGTGGGGGAGCCAGTTCCCTGTGCTTCTCAGCCCCCGTGCATTCTGCAGGAACACACCCTCTCAGACTACCACCCCAAGGTGGCGGCTGTTCTCTTAAATAAACACTTCACTTAAACAACAAAATTCTTAAAAAGATACTGTTACTAAGGCCTAAGGACTACATGCAACAGTCATTCATCTCATATATATTAAATTTGTATGGGCATGGAGGGAAAAGGCAACAGAAAACAGACAGGCTTTAACTTCTGCTCTTGTCTTTTGCTGCACTACTGCAATCAAAGGACTTGCTGGCTCCTCTCTTCCACAAATCTATTGTGAGAGGTACATCTTTGTGATTAGAAAAGCTGGAAACCCAGCATTCTCTTAACCCAGCTAGTCTGTTTCTCAGGACAAAGACAAGTGCCTGTTTCCCAGCTTTGAGACAAACTCTTCTGATGAAAAAAGGATTTTCCATGACCCACAGAGGTTGCATGTTAACAGAAGCTATTTCTGTTCAATCAAGTGGCACAACAGGACCCTGCTCTGGAGAAAAGCAAACCAGGGAAGTTCAAATGGCTCAAGCAGGCATGCCAAGGGGATCTGTAGGAACCTCCATGCTGGCTTTCTGCCTCCACTGCTCAGAAGGTGAAAGGTGAAGTCAGAAAGGAGACTGTACCGAGGGCTTGTGCAGAACACCCTCACCACAATCCCAGCCCAATGGCAGTAAATAGCATTGCTCAAATATTGAGCAATGTAAAGCACAGAAATGTAGAAAAATTAATACAGGTGGGTTTTTTTCAGATTAATGAAATTAAATTTCAGGTCCATGACTTCTTAAAAGAACACTTTTTTTTCTAGCACCGTTGCTTTGGACTCAACCCAGTAAGACACAACAAACACATTACCATCTAGGAACACAAGTGAAAAAGTTTTGATACTCCAAAATCTGTTTCTACATCAGTGTCATGGATTAAAAAGAATGAAAATTATTCATATCTCTAAACATATTCAGTTGAGGTTGACTGTTATTTTAATACAGCAGTGTATCTTGTATAACTTCTGAGATGGCAAAAAGAGCAATGCACACATTTTTGTTCTGGGATTTAATTTTATATATATTTAAACACAATTTGCTGGCTTACCGCAATAGTTGGGTTAGAGCAAATATTGCATTTTAAAACTTTATGGAACTAATTTATAGTGTAGGGCAGGCACAGACTTGATCTCCTGGCAGCAAAATTTTATGTTTCCATTTCAGCAATACTGTCTAACACAATAATATCAGTCCAGCAAATCTTAAATATAAGTTAAGCTAACATGATCCATTGCCTTATAAAGCAAAAGTACCCTGTGGAGTCATGCTGAATATGCCAAGTGATTTTTCAAAATTTAATCATCCTAAATGTCAGATAAAGGTGCTTTTGCTGTCATTCTTTAAAACCAGGAAAGAAATCTGAGTGTGCCTTCAAGTTATACAGCAAACTGTTCGAAAATAGCTATGTTAAAATATTAATCTGCTGTTTGCTAAATGTAAGGAAGGAAATATTGACGTGTTTTATTGAAAAATAAAGAACAGTATATTCTTCCCAATAAAGATCACCAGTTTTCATATCAATATAAATATTATTGTTTCTTTCTAAGGTGAATTTATCTTTTGGTGATGCTTCCATAGTAGATGTTGTACAATGACAGCGGTAATATCCTGATAAAAAAAATTCAGCATGCTTCTAATCAAACATGTGTTGACTTTAACTCTGGAGTTGGTTGAATAAACAGGTTGGAACGTTTCATACCCACGCCCTTAACCAGCCCCACTCATGGAAAGAGATTGACATGAAGACTATTCAATAGAAGGCCACACAATGAAATGAGATATCACAGGCTCCAAGTGGCTGAACAGAAAATAGGAGTCGAATTATACTGAGGAATTTGAATATTTGTAAAGTAAATTATAACTTATTCATAGTGCCTCCCCTAAGGCCACCTTATTGAGGTGAGGGAGAGAGGATGCCCTGAATTATTTTTTGGAATTTCACCTTTAGAAAGGGTGAATATCATTACATAAAATTAAGTAAAACAAAGTAACCAGTATATCATAATAGACACTAGAAAATCTCAGCAAAGAAGAGAGATAAAGAAATGCTATGGTCAGGTAAATGATTAAGTTAATAACTATTGTAAACTATGAAGAACTGTGGATGGCATCAATGGATTTCATCCCGCCCATTCTCTTTTCTCTAATGTCATGTAGAAAATACTTCACATTTACGGTTTCTATGCTACTACATGGATCAAATCAGTCTGTAAAATCCTCTATGTCCTGCAGCACATG
The DNA here is from genome assembly GCF_015227805.2 of Hirundo rustica. Classification (NCBI taxonomy): domain Eukaryota; kingdom Metazoa; phylum Chordata; class Aves; order Passeriformes; family Hirundinidae; genus Hirundo; species Hirundo rustica. Next base: position 20,345,377 of record NC_053458.1, read on the forward strand.
GGATTTAATTTTAGGAGGATATCAGGCTTGGAATAAGCTTTGATCTTTCAAAACCTCTAACCTTACTTGGCAATTTACACATGCAAATGAAACGTGCATAATGAGTCATGGTCAAATTCAGGTAACACTCCTATAAACAAGTGATGGAAAACCACAGCAGACATCAGGACTGCAGTATTCTGTTTAGCACACACAGATTCATGAACAGTGGAATATTCAAACAAACAAGTCAGTCTTTCCCTCCCACCCACTGCTAAAAAAACCCCAACACAGAACCAAGGCTAAAACACAAACCAAGTCAACAACAGAACACAAACAAAGGGAAAAAAAAAAAAAATAAAATCTATGTAACAAAAAACTCACCACATGTACCAAAATCAGTCTTCCCAAAAATTAAGACAGCGGGAATTACTACGTCTTGAAAGGTGCTCAGAGTATCTATGGCTCTGCATGCTACAATGAAAGCTGAAGAGATGCCAAGAACCTTGCCAAATGATAGTCCTAAAATTTATCTTTATAAAACCCACTTCAAGGGAGAAATACCTTTTTATACTGTGCATGCAATACAGCTGTGCTTTCAACAAATAAGGCTTATCATTTTTACAGCAGTTCATTGATTATATAAATCCTTATATATATGTATTTCATTCCTTGTCCCAAGTGACATAAATTATGCTCATGACCAGGCCTCAGGAATGTTTCTAAACATGAAGACCTCTTGTCAGTGAAACTCAACCACAAGACTAGAGGCCCCCAGTGAGCAACTAATGAAACCACTGACATTGTTCACCATTTCTACATTCAATAGCAATGTACAAGACATAAAAGGTATCTGTATTTCTGTATATTAGTAAAATTCAGGATTTTTTTTTCAAATTTTCTGTATCAAAAATATGAAAAGCAATACAATTGCCATATTTTAAAAGTTCCTGGCTTTTGATTAATTCACAGAGGGAATATCGAAGTCCAGAGGATGAGAAACACTAAGCAATAGCCACTTAGAGGCTCTAATCGTCAGAATAAGCACTTTACTCGGCATGAGAAAGAAAAAGAGTTTATGCTTGACTGCATTTTCTACTGAACCCACAAGTTACTTGTCAGTTAATCTTGTTAAAAACTACAATATTCATTTACTTTATTGCAGCTACTGCTTCTAATATGGATTTACTTGTCCTAATAACTTGTGTCCATACAGCTTATCATCTCCATCAATTTTATTTTTGTGTCATTGAAATTCCTCTCCAATTTTCTTATTCAAAGCAAGAAAAATCAGAAACATAAAATGAATTAAATACATATGTTCTACATAACCACATCTCAGTCTTTTTTTGCTTAACTTTCTTCCAATGTCATTATGCTATTATTTAGCATTCCCCTCTCATTTAGCTAGGCAGTCCAAGCTGCTCATTCAGATGGTGACCACCCAACTCTGACCCAAAAGTTTCTCATTCTTTTCTGATTACTGCAAGACAATCTACATTTTCACACGGTAGCTAGCCTATGCAATTAGTATTTTTAAGGAAAATGCTCCTACTAGCCACTAATGAAATCAGTTCCCAGCTGAGTAGCAATGGCTCTAAAGGCATTAAAAACATAAGAATAGCTTCAGTTTAGATACAAGTGATGGCATGAGTGAGCAAGAACAAATAATTTCTCCAGTTAAATAATTTTTTTAAAAAAATACTGGGGATGGAAAGACTAGGAAATGTTTCTGAAGACATATTTATATAATTAGCTTGTCCTACCAGACACTGCCTGAGTTTTACCTGTCCTTTGCCTTAAGTTTTGCAATACAAGCCTGTGAGCTAAGCAAGAAGACAGTAAATAAAAGACTTAGTAACTGTCATGGATATTCATTCTTTTAAGGATTGAAAACATAAAATATAGGGGGGGGGGGGGGTATGATTTTGGATTTGTTAATAAATTAACACACAATAAATAAATTAACAGTGGTGCTGAAGCCAAATTTTTACCAGAAATTTAAAGCAAGGCAAAAAGTGAGTCTGGCAAGAACTTACCTTACACACAAAACCCACATCAAGTACTTAATTTAAAGCAAAATATAAACTTTTGTTTTCAAAAGACTACTGAGAGGGTCTTTAAAAAAAAAAAAAAAAGGTGACACAGAGCTGAAAGAATAAGCTATGCCTCAGAGACTTTGTTCATATCCAAAGAAAGAAAGACATGGCATTAAGAAAAAGAGATAGAGAACTAAAGATTCATAAAAGCAAGTAAGATTTGAGTTTTTGCTTATATTAGGAACATAGAGTTTTTCTTAAACCAAGGTATAAAACTGAACTGCTAAATTTTCATTTTTCTTAGCTGAAAGGACCTATTTACATGACAGTCAATCAGATTCCAGATTGGTGTAACCTGCAGCTCAAAGAACCATTCCCTCTGGTCCAGGTGATCATATTCTCAACCACTTAATCAGAACCTTCAAATACCCCAGGGAATTCCAGTTTACAAATCATTCATAATTTTATCTCAGCCAGGTAACCTTGCGGGATTCCTTACTTAGAGCCGAATCAGTGGAATGAGGTCTGTAATGCCAGGGTGTAGCTCCACCTGGGACAAATCTCTACAAGACTGCAATAAGGGCTTTAGATGATAATCTAACACATTTTAGAAAAAAAAAAAAAAATTTTTTTTTTAAAAAGAAAAAAAAGAGAAAGAACTGCTGTTATTGCTATGAAAGACAAAGTAAAAGTTGGTAAAAAACAATAAAAAGAATACAATTTTGGTTTTTTGGGGTGGCTGGTTTTCTGAGGTTTGTGGGTTTTTTTCCTTAAAGCAGTCAACGAGCCGAGTCAAACAAACTAACTACAATACAAAATGTGTATGTTGTACTACAATATTCATTTCTGGTAATACATTTATTTTCACAGCCACTTGCTCCAAGGTTCAGCAAATAATCTGGATACGGTTTGCAGAATTATCATCCTGCTTATTAAGCAGATGTAATATTAAGCACTGCAGGGGACTGCCAAATTGGAATTCATTATGAATAAATCTCATAACAAAAATTAATTATTTAAAAGTCTATTAATTTGCATTAAATGCCAGTATGTATATCATACAACAAAAATGTGTAGTAATGTGTATATGTAACATAGATAGGTCATATATATAGCCCCTCTTCTCTCTCTAAAATCTGTCCTGGGTTGGGTAAAAACAAGGAGAAAGCTGGAGCAACCACTGAGGGTGACACACTCTATCAGCTTTATGTCTTTTCTAGTTTTGCCATAGCATCTAAGCTAAATCTTCCTCCTTTGGCATCATTAGCTCGATGCTTTGGCTGTGGAGAAAAGAAACTGATTTGAGAGGGTTTTGAAGCCACGTGATGCCCCTTCAGACTGATCTGTCGTGAAATCCCTATCTTGGGTCAGTATCACCATCTCCAGCACACAGAGGGCTTTCTCCTTTGAGGCACTAACATGGGCTGGCTGATCCCCAGACTCAATTTCCGTGCTCTGCTGTGCTGTCTGCACCTCTGCAGTCAGCAGTGCACCCTGCAATCCAGGGCTGAACTTACCCCTGGCGCGCACAGGGAACAGCCTGCTGTGCTGGCCCTGGGGACACTGCTGGAGCAGCAGCCCGAGCACAGGAGCAGGATGACAGGGCCTGGGTTCCCTGAGCCAGCACAGCTGGCACTGCACAGAGAGCAGCCCAAACCCAGGAACACCTCTAGTAACTTGAGCTGTCACCAGCCCAGGTCATTATCCTGCTAGGATCTTCTTTCCCCCTTCAGCAGAGGATATATTCTCTCAGAGCAGCTGTGCAGGCTGGACCAGGATCTCTCTTTTAGCCTTGGTGACTAAACTACATTAAGGCTTCTATCCAATTCTACTGATTTTCTGCCTTACAATGGAATTGAAAGCTAGGGCAGCTTTATCTTAACTTTTAGCTAAATTCCAATACTTCCAATAAATTCTGTTCATAAACAAATATTTTAAGTGCAATATGCCAGACATCCTAGAGATCAAAACAATTTCCCCTGAGTTGTTCCCCTGAATAGTAGTTCTTCATTCACCCAGAAAAAAAAAAAAACAACCCAAGATTATTGTGAAAGGATGATTAAAACTGAACATCATATTCACTGAAATAAACACAAAACTCATATTTAACTCAAAATAGTTATGATTTGTGACAACATTAATAATGCTAAGTGCAGCTTTAAACTATTCAATAAAAATTATTCTGATTTTAGGCAGGGGTATTTAAGAGAAGAAAGCTATGTACTAAACAATGAGATTACACCATTTACACAAATAAATTCTGTGTTTCTATCATAGAAATCATGTCATGCATCAATGTGTATAAGCCATAAGAGCAGGATGATGAAGCAGTCCTAGTAACAGAAAAGAACACAGCTAGACATTTGGCAATTCTATCTCAAATAGCCCATTTCCCATTCTGAATTCTGCTCTAGTTCCACTAATGAATATCATATTCACTATGAGACAGAGCTGCAGCTCCTTGCAAGGGCAAGAACTCTCATAAAAATGTCACATGTTTATATGAAGCAGGTCATCCATTTTCAAATGAAAAATCGTGGAAATACCAGCAATTTTATACACTTCCAAGATAAAATTTCACAACTTTTCACATTCAAATAGCATTATGTCAAATATAATTTTATAAAAATTAAAGAGTTAAAAAAAAAAACACTTCTGCCAAGTATTTATATTTTTTCCTCCAAGGGATATTATTTAAAGTGCCTCTGAAAAAACCCACAAACCTGTGTCAGATTGATTTATTTTTCTTAAATTCTTTTTACCTTCCTTTTGTTTCAGTAGTCAAGCAAAAAAATCCATTATTTGCCTAGTTCTGCTTGGCTATACTTAATGTTCTTATGGGGCTCTCAGAAGAGAACACAGGACAGCATACCAATCGCTCTTGGCAACACACTCGGTGGTTTGCATGTTTAAATCAGGGAAACCTCAGACAGCTTTTGGCTTCATAGAAATCAGCCATGGCTGACCCGCAATTGAGGCTGTTCTGTATGCTAAGCATTCATAGCAGCAGTCCCTCTCAAAGGGATAAACTGTCTCTTTATGACTGTAGTTGTATTCAGATTGGAGACTAAAATATAACAGATCCTCCAGGATCTGCAGTGAAAGCTGTAGGTGTTATTCTCAGTATTCAACCTCTTTGGCTCATTTTGCCTAATTCTGTCCATGAACTGTCGGGTTCTGCAGGTAGCGATGAATACTTATGACCTATATCCAAAATATTTGAACTTGCTGCTTGATCCATCTGACATGCCCAGGTGGTATTATTGATGCGCTCGTGCTCAGTGAAGACAATAATATTACTAAGCACTTTTTCCCCTGTTTCGATACTTTATGTTTTAGCTCATGTATTGCACTGAGTCCTTGGTTTTGCAGAGACCTTGATTAAACTCAATTTAATCTTGCATTTTCTCCTTGTCATTTTAGGGTAAGAGCAAGGGGAGTTGTACCTCCCCTTGGGGAACTATAAGAATAGGAATTTGGAATAACAGTGGGGAATATTACTTCTATGCTTAGCATGCACTGAGATTACTTCAGATTTGGACAATGATTCTTCATATTGCAGGCTCCTGCTATCACTTTGTAAATGAGCTCTCTGCATCCCAAATTTTATGAGAATATAAATGAATATTTTGTTAATTAAATGTCTATTAAAAAACCTCATCCTTTCAATTTGACCATTAATATTCAGGAAAGAGCAAAATAGCAAGAGATCATTTAAATCAACAGCATTCCAAAGCAAAATATTTCAAAAAGTCAATCTCCATCACGGTGATACAGCACCATGAGTCCCATCAAAACCTTGAAAATATTTTCTCATAGCAAGCATAGTTTCACCCTTTTCTGCCTTTTCTTTGTTGTTCCTATTTTTCACCTTTTACCTTATTCCTTAATCTGAGATTGAAAATCTGCATTTTACATTTCATCTCATATAATGATGATTTACCTCAACTCTTCCTCAGCTAAAATTATTTATTATAGTTCAGATTCAATGTATTAAAAAGTTTTAAGTACAAACCCCATAACTTTCTCAGACAAGAACTCTAGCATCTAATTCAACTTTTTTCTCAGAAATACAGTAGCCATTAATCATTACACAAAGCTCATTTTTGCTCTCTCTGGGCAAAATGATTCTGTAGCACCACCTAGTGAGATGACATCACTGTCTGTGATGGAATCCTGAATTCTCAATCAATATTGATCTGCCACTTCCACTTTTGGAGAATGTAACTGGTTTCAAGATTATAATTCAAATTCCAACACACAACTGTGATACGCAGTGATACGACGAGTCACAGACCACATCAAATGTGGTCTTTTTTCCACATTCAGAATGGAACAAGTTCATTGCCCACTGCAGAGATGGAAGAGTGCCTTGATCACCTCCTTCCCCTCTCCTTGAGACATCTGCTTGGATGATACAGTTGTATCTGCCAGGTCTTGAGTATTCCTTCCTACCTCTATCTTACTGCACCATCACTCATTAAAAGCACACTCTGAACTTGCTTCACTACAAAAGACTGCAAAAGTGAACTCCATGAGGACCTGCAAACTCCATCATATTACTGTGAACAAGCAGGGGATTTGAGGAAGAGCATCCAGGATTTGGTAAGGAGATCCTTCAAATCCAGCAGGTTTCATTTATTAGCAACCTAACCTTTCCGTGAGGTCTACACAGAAACTGAAGAGCAGCAAGTGCCTAAATCCAAAGAAAACTTTCTCCTGAACTCCTGTGAAGATCAGCGTATCACCATGAAGTATGAAATTTGATATCCCTCTCTTAGCTTGCATAACTACAAAGTTTTATTTAAAGTCTGAAAATCCTATTTTACCAAAGGTTGGTTATTCCAACCCTCCAACTAAATCAGTGAGAAAAGAATCAGGCATGAGCTGATTTTCAATAGCTTAAGATAGACAGAGTAGGGATACACCTGTTTAGGGAGGACATTTACTAAAAAGGGTAAACAACATAAAATATTCCAAACATTTAAATGATTCTTGTTACCCAGGAACTCCTTGAGAGATCCACAGAATGAAAACTACTGGAATACACAGAGAGAACCTGTAATGCTCTCCTTAGGCTGCTTAACAACTAAGAAACATCTTTCTGACAAACAGTGAAACAGGTGCTGAAGCAGTTGGTGTTGAGCCACCTTGGAGATTTTCATAACTCAATTGTTCCTGAGTTACCTGACCTAACCTCAGATTTGGCCTCAAGATGAGGGCTGGGACCTGAGGAACTGTGGCTTCACAAAAATGGGTACACACTACAATTCAGCTTCCTGCTTCTCTTTGACAAATCCTAAAACATCAAAACAGCAGTCCCTGGGAAAGGTAGAAGAACAGAAATTGATTGTTATGAAGGTAGAAATCAAAATATTATCAAATCTATATCCATCTTTTTACTTCTAAAAGCCAACTATGACTTCAGATCAAAGCAGCATCATGCTTCAACCAAATGTTAATTGTGGCAGAAAGAAGGCTGCTTTGTATGACTTTGGCCAACTCATTCAGTAGCTCTCAGGGGAAATTAACTATACAGTATAGAAATTTAAAGAATCCAGCCCACACCTCACCTTTATATAACGTAATCAATTCTTTAATCAAAAACTTTTGCATTAACCAAAACTTCTGCAGCACTTTCTGCAGCTGAACTGAAACACATCTTTTAAATTCGTTAATTTTGCTTGGAAGCAGAGCATGCAGGTGTACACCAGTCATTAAAAGTACAGTGTGATCAATTTATGCTTCTATTCATGTCATGTTTGGATATTTTCTGCGCTGCTTCTCATTTGAGACCACACATGCCTAGTGCAAGCCTTTGCTTTCTTTCTGATGGATTTCTGACATTCTGATCATGAGCCTATTATCTGGCTGCTTATCAGTCACTTCTTTGAGCTCCCCGTACTCCCACTTGACAGCTACAGAGAAAACACCAAACTATTTCAGGCCTCCAGCCACACAAACACTTCATCCTGCACAGCGCTCTCACCCCATCAGCACTGCACTGACTCATTAAGAGCACTCAGTCAAAGAAAGGCCCCACAGAATGCCACTTCCTAACCATATATTCAAGCCTAAGCATTACATAGTTTCAAGAACCTTTCCTAGAAAAAAAAAATTAATAAAAGGTTTCTTATTCATGACAGAAAGGAGGATGTGAGTTGATATTTTGGAGCCAGCTAAGTTGTCTTTCTCCAATTTTTCTCCCATCTGCTTAAGAACAGGCAGCTCTTAAAAAGGTATTTTCTCCATATTTAATTCTCCTCTTTTAATTTTCAACATTTAATGTCACTCTCCTATTTCTGTCCCATTGTATAGCATTCCTCTCTGTTACAGCTTTATCTCTATCTGTACCCATTCAAATATATTAAATGTTTCCAACAGGAATGACTAGGCTACACTTCAATGCAACAACAGGTTAATGTTTTCATGTCTTTGGATTACCAGTACATCTGTTTACTTGAAATATTGGAAAAGAGAAACATACCGTTTGCATTTCTTTGTCCCTGTAATTACAGAGTTTCTAAGTAAAAGTAATGTCTAAATACTTTGTGAGTGAAGCTAATTTCTATTAGCACTGCGATGTTGAGAATGATCTAGACAAATGCACAAACTGAGAGTGGAATTGCACCAGGTAACTCTCAGCCAGTGTACACAGCCCCAGTGCTGTTGTCTTATCCCTCCCTGAGAACAGGGAGCAACTGTACATGACAGCAAAGGACCATGAAACATCAAAAATCCCGTCAGAAAAGTAAAGAAAAGTATCTGGGAGGTGATTTTTGGTTTTCAAACATTAGAAAAGTTGTTTAAATTTTCAGTCTGTTAAAGCTATTTACTGGAAGCTACAAGACTATGAGGAAAAAGGCTGCAGAAAGCATCCAGAACAAAACACTGAATAACACTTCCTGATGCACCCCTGGAGACAGCACACTGGGGGCACAGGAGTCTACTGGTATGATCCAGGAACATATTTCCTGTGTTCTTAAAAAAATGTGATTTTTTCACGGTAATTATTTCTTGTGAAACAGGTGAATGAAGTGACCAGTGTCATGGCATCCACCTTCTGTACTTTTCATTAAATACACGGAATCCGTTCAGTTTTCAGCCATTACTGAAGCAAAGCACATCTTTTAGTTTGTGTATTCAGACTGCAGTTAAATTAAATGGGTGGGGTTTTTTTTTAATTGTGTGAATGCAGTAAGTAAAGGAATAAAAGCATTAAGATGTGCCTATGCTAATGCTGCAAAGTTAATCCAATGTGAAAAACAGAAATGCAATCCATTGGTCTACTCTAAATAGAGAGATAGCTACATCTTAATGTATATTCCTGAAAAAAAATAGCTAGAAGTCAATAAAATGAATATATATATGCACTATAAGTAGGTAATATGCATGAAACTGATATGAAACTACTGTGATATTTCCCCTGGAAAAATCCCCAAACTCTCTATGTAAACTCATTTGAGAGAGTACATTTTCCTTAATTTTCTAAAAAAAAACTGAATTCATTGAAAAAGAAAGAATTTCATGACTCACACAATAAGTTGTTTGGTAATAACCCAGGGTTGCAAGTGATTGTTATGAGCTCTGATTTATATCAACAACTAAAATTAAATTTATGTTTTTTCACGTGGCTCATAATTTTTAAATGGAGAGAGCTGAAACTTTGAAAATAAGAGGCTGATAGCTACTGATGTTCTTGACTCAAAAACAATAAAATATAATCTAATCAGGTCAAAATTTCTTTATCTATGCCACACATTTTAGATGCTTGATTGCTGTGTTTTTCCCTTTTTTCATGAAAATAAAAGGCTAAGATACCTACTGAAATTACAAGCTATATCATTTTCAGATTTCAGCTAAATCTGGACTCACTAGGCACAGAAAATTAACATTTTTGGCATGCTGTGTCCTTAATTTCAATAGCCTAAATTTTACCAGACTGCATTTTAGATTATTCCTTTTTTTTTTTTTTTCAGAGACATTCTTCCACTTTTAAGTGCAAGAAATAGAGAAAATAAAAAACAAAACTTCAAATCAAAGTTAATACATCCAAAAAGCTCAAATTCCATCTGTGCATAAATCTTCTGGCTGAAATTTAAATAATTACAATTTACAAGCCTTTCATTAGTTTATAAAGCAGTCTAAAAGAAAATAAACCTCCCTCAACCGCACAGTGAGCACTGTTTAGGCAAAGAACCAGGTAGGGGCACATCAGAGTTCTAAGCGCAGTCACTCAGAGACAAGTACAGGCCACCCAATTTACAGTTCCTCATGCGTGGTTGCTGAAACAGCACCGAAGGTAAGTCTGTAAGCATATGCATCTTAACTGTGGCAGATTAATTAAACCTGCTTCACTAATAAAACAAACAAACAAACAAGTAGTTTTCTTTTAAGCCTGTACTTTGACTGTCTAGAGCAAATGACTTTGCAGCAGTCAAGCACAGCGGAGAAGGGAGAAGGTGAGAGAGCCACGCCTGCACCAGCCAGCCGTCAGATCAGCACTGCTGTTTGCCAGCTTGGAGATGCTGGATTCTGTCACTCTGAGCAGGCACCAAATCAATGACACAACCACAAATCAGCAATTTAGCTTACAATGCAAAATCTAGTATGACTTTGGGCACTGTCTTCCACTACCTCTAGTGATCTTATCTGACACTAGTGTTTTGTGCTAGGGGAACAGGTTGGTTTAAGTATGCTCCCAGTACTTAATTCTATTAAAAATTCATGCCTTAAGCTTCCTAATTGGCTTTAAAATTTTCACATATACTTGAAACAGTTTACTTTACATTGTTGCTCTATGAAGCACCACAGAAGAGTATTTTAGACAAGAGCATGCTTATTGTTACCTTACCACATGAAGTACTCACTTCGATAGCTTACAAGAGACTTGCTTTTTTGCATACGTATACAAACAGTTAGCAGAGTAATAATGTTTTTAGGGTTACTGTCCTCAAAAAGCATAATTTTTGGCCAAAGGATGGAACACTTCACTTCAATTAGCATACTTGCTACTCTAACAACCAAGGACTGACCTGAGACAAAAGTTTTGTCAGAAGTCCAAATGCTAGCTAGTGAGAACTCGTTAGAAAAGAGTCCCTGCACATTGCTCCTGCTTCGGCAAGCCTTCAGGAACAATTAAGGAGTATTTCCCTTTTTCTTCTAAGAGGGCAGCTTTTTGGGGCAACCTCCTGAGCTGTCTGCAGTGCCAGCTGTGGACCATAGGGAAGTCATCCACCTCCCCAGCAATTTTCCTACACATTTTCCCAAACCATGACCTGGTTCACACTGAGAGCTGAGCTTAAGACTCAGACACTCCTGAGCACAAAGAGTTATTCCTGGTTACACATCTGCTTCTAATAACTCACATGCAAAGCTTCCTGACAGTGTGATCAGATAATGTGCTCTGAAGGCATTTGAAATGCAATTGACTGTGTCTGGTATTGATAAAACAATTATCACCTTCCAGTAATAACTCACAAGAAAATTTTATCATTTTTGTAAGATCGGCGTATTTTGCTCAAGGAATTTAAAAAATAAAAGGACAGATTGACAGAGAAAGGTATTCTGGTCAGATGCCTCACCAACTGACAGGGGGAAAATTAACCTCAGGCATGATGCACAAATTGGGTGTTAAAATCCAAAGATAAGGTGCCATTTCAGCACCACCCTCTTTCAGAGAGTTATGGTTATGTCATTAGTACAAAGCCTAGGGATAATTACTGTGCCCAAGGATAGCTAACTCACAAACACAGAAACCACTTGCATGTGACCACACAAGTTTGTCAAGGACATCAGGATGCTATTTACCTGCTCCCCACTTCACCTGCACAGGTGAGCCATTTACAGCAACTCCACCACACTCCACTCCATTTACTATTTTTGGGTTATTAGCTCCCCAAATGCATCACAGTGAAACACAGAACCTCCGCTTTTTGCTCCTGGGAAGTATGACAATGCTTTAATTCAACCTCAAAAAGAAACACAAGAGTAGCAACTATTTATTCACTTCTCCTCAGCTGTTCTAACATTGCTGCTGGCATTTCTGTCACTGCCATTATGTTGTTGTTTTAAGTATTCTTGCAAACAGATCTGAACCTTACAACTAAGTTCTTATCTTTTAACCAGTTTTCTTCTTCCCCAGTAGAAAAAGAAACTGAAGATCTGTCCACAGAGAAAACAGAAAGGTACAGCAAATAACAGTGAGGCTTCCAATTCTTGATCACTGTCTATAGAGTAATTTTGCTTTACAAATTGGACTACTTTTTTTTTTTTTTTTTTTTTTTTCCCCCTCTAAATCTCATCTAGCTGATGATATATGGGGAATTTACCACCAGGCTCAAGACAGAACCTAGCAACAAAGTGCTCAGAGTACAATAATCACTAATAGTATTTTGTAATAATTTCAGGAGAAAGAGCAAGAATCAAATGGATTTGATGCTTCAGTGTAGTGTCAAAACACTTTAGCACAGCATTCAGGGACTGTGTTATGTTTAAGTTTCACACCATACACGATTTCCATATTAAGTCTCTAGTACAGATTATCCTAAGCATTTTAATAACATTACATCGACTTCACATGATTAGAAACACCCAAACCACCTCACGATCCATTTGGCAGTCCTGCACTACCAAATTATTCTGCAAACATTCTTTCCCTGATCAGAATCATCTTCCTTTAAATGAACTCATTGTAATGTAGCATGCCTATGTACTTGGTAACACACAGTACAGGGAAAAAAATGGCTGCTTAAATGTCATTCAAGTCCTGTGACTAAAATAAATGACATGAATAAAATATCAATTAGATGTTGATAATAAGAGACTTCACGCAATTTTCTTCCCTAAGGATCAGAAATCAACAGTCACAGTGGTAATGCAAGGTACATTTGGAAAAGACAACACCCATAAAAATATAAGTAATCTGAAACACTTCACGTAGGAAACAAGCCAAGCTGTTTGAGCTGCTTCTCATCTACAAGAAACAAGCTTTTCTGTCTCATTGAAATTACTTTCACAGTGATTCCCAAAGGCTTCAAGAATAAAACTTTACTTTCTGCATTTCAAACCTGGTGTGCATTGAGTGGGTTTTGCAGTTGTTTCTTTTTCGTTTCCCATGCCTGCAGTTTCTACTGACTACTTTGTATTATTTATCTTCAATCTGGTCAAATCTAGGCAGTTCCTGCTGCAGAGAAATCACTGGAATTGCCAGATTGTCCACCCATCATATTAATCAACACACTTAAACACATAATTTGTTCTTACAAATTGGGCAACGCACAGCAGGAGATGACAGAGGGAGTCTCAGACAGTCCAGTATCAAGACCTGCTAATTTTCCTTTTTCCACCAGGTAACTCTTCACTGGAGCACAGATCAGACTTTTCAAGTTTTTTAAAAGTGATGCTCAGTAAAGCTCTGACAGGGACAGGTTCCACTGCGACCAGCAAAAAAACCTGCCTAGTCCACCTCCACCTCCTCAGGTATGAGTTTGACTGAAAGAGTGAAATTGTTCCACAGTGGACACTAGTGACAGTGAGAAAGACAAAGGTAGATAAACCAAGGACCAACTCTCTCACTGGTGAAGAAAGTGGAATTTTACAAAACAGACAAGTTACTTGGACAGAAGCTGTTCTTTTTATGGATTGCCTTACAAATTCCAAATGGCAACGGTAAATGAGCTCTCAGCTCCTGTGACACTGCTCAAGTTAAACCAAATGCCACTCCGTCAAACACTGTAGATGGTGCCTCTTACATTTTGCTCTTGCTCTTTAACTTAATGTTGCTGTCCAAGAGAAAAAATTGTTGACCACAAGCAAAACCAAAGTGTGGGGCAAACCAGTAAGCTGTCAATTAAATAAAGCAAATGTTCTCATGATCAGACGTACTGTCCAGAAATCAGTTTCATTATTAACGTCTAACTTAAGTATCATCTATTATTTTAGAGCTGGCTAAGTTTTCTGCATTAACTAGAAACAAATACCCAGTGTGAAATGCCATTATTCACCTTTTATGCTCAATTTGCTTACAATCTGGTAGAAGTATAATTCATTCCTACTATAAACTCACATATTCCTCAAATCATTCCCCTGTGGAGTCTTGAAACTGAGATGCTGATGGATTTGCATTGAATGCCTCCTTAAGCCTTCCAACCCTGTATTTTTGCACTCTGGGTTATTTCTCAACTTAGCTGCCTAAGGATTTTAGAATATGCATAAAAAAAGCTCCACAGTAGTAACTTCTCCATACAAATATTTTGATTGCTATTTAAAAGAGGGAGGGATTTGTTTTTCTGTGTTCCTAATTATTGCATCACTTGACTTATTTTTCAAGCACCTACTTAACAAGGCCAGACTTAATTGAATTGTTCATTAGAAGACAGATGAACTGCAAAATACAAGCATTTTTATTCTTTCATATCATACTGTTCATTTTCACACCTCACATCTTGTGAACCATACCTGATTTTACAGGTTTTTATGCTACGGCTGTATGAACACTGCAAACTGCCTGCTACTCTAAATAAAGATTAAGAATTTCCAAGACTGTCTGATAGCGATGCATGGAGATCACATTTGTGCCAAAGGAAGGCCACTTGCCCTCTGAAAAATCAGACAGCTTCAAGACTTCCCTAGATTAACACTAAATTATGTACTTTTACTACAGCTGAGATGGAAGGAGAGAAATAATAATTCTTTTGAAGTACTTCTAGAAATATATTGTAATTTAAAATCAGAAGACAAATTAAAATGAAATCGTCATGGATTTCTCTCATCTATATCAAATTTTGTATTTACAAAGTGTAAGATTAGAGCAACAACCAACATGAATAAACTGTAATACTGATGGAAAGTCTGGCCAAAGATGAGCTTTGTTCATATAAACCAGTTAGTCAGCATCCTTCACAATAGTCCTGTCCTATATACAGCACTGATTTCATAGAGACTATATGATTTTAAAAAGTAAATATTGAAATAAAGGGATCCAAATAATTCCTTCCCATGAACAATTTGAGATTTGCTGGTATGATGTCATTATTTTTGTTTGAAACACCCTTCAAATTAATTCTTTCTGTTCAGCATCTCTTTACTAGGTAATATACACTCTCCCTCTGGTGTCTTTCTGTCAATTTAGTAAATTATGTGGGTGAAGAAGCATTTAATTTTCTGCCAGAAAAATGAAGTCATCTGTTAAACTAATACAGGTAAAAAGACTTGAAGTTTGACCAGTCAGGTCCATCAATGTTTAAAGATTTTTTTCCTTTCTGTAGTCTCTGATTAGCTTATAAAATGACACTTCTGACAGTTTACTGAATAACAGACATTACTAAAAAGAGCAATAAAGGAGAACAGAAAGAATCCAAGTTTAAGGAGAAACAGTTGGGAGCAGAGACTAGACATGCACGTGTGTGTTTCTATTCATGCATACACACAAAAATACTCCTACAAGTCTCTCAGCCAAGAAATTGTAAACAGCACTACAAATTCTAGTTTTACACATGCAACTGCTTAACTATGTCCCTCTCACCTAGAATATTTTTGAAACCACTGCAGTAAATAGGCCTGGACAGAGGTAAGAATCCATTCAGAAAACTAGATCTACATCTTGTGATTGAGATGCTCTGAGCACTAAGTCTTTGTTTTTCTTCTGTGAAAAATAAAGGGAACCTTATGAAAGACATTGCTATAGGCAGCTGTCAAGGGGAAAAAAAAATCTTCACCATTCATTCTTTTAAGGGAAATTAACTGTACTACTTTGCAAAGTGAGTTTGGCCAGACAGCCTTCCTGGCCATAAAAGACAAAGAGGATGGGAGTAAGAGAGTAATCTCTAACTTCTGTTTAAAGCACCACAAGAATGTGATTATTGCAGTAAACTTTATCAAGGTTCATCTAGAAACCTGCAGAACCCAAGTCTCTCCAAGCCCTCCGCATCTGACATTTTTACTCAAGTGTAGATCCAAATTTCAAATCTCAGCAGTTTTGTCTCACCATTAAGGACAGAAGAAATCGGTTGTCACCTGATACAAGCGTACAGTTCTTGTACAAATTAAGTGCTCAGCTAATGTCAAATGAGACTGAAAAACCCAAAACATCCTTTTGTGACTAAGGGATGAAGGATGAAGTTGTTCATGACAGGATGTTTAAAAATAAAACAGAATTTCAAAAAGTCAAGTTCACACAACTGTAACAGTAACATATTGTGCTAAAAAGCACACTGTGGTATTAAAAAAAACAGCAATGTGCACAAACACATTGTTTGGTTTCAGCAGACAGCAAGCCCTTAAGGACTGAAAAAAAGCCTACTGTGCTTCACGTTATAAAGCCTGAATCAGGCACATCTCCAATCTATGAACTGTAGAAAGATGATCGCTAAGTTCCTTGACAGTATCCTTTTAGAGATTTTCTAGTAGATATTCTAGTAGAGTAGGAGGGATAAAAATAGGTGGGGAGGGGAAGAAAAGAGAGAGGGAGTACAGGAGAGTACAGGAGGAATAAAGGAATTAGAGTGATCTCTCTGGTCTATCTCATTCCAGGCCAACTGCTTCTGAAATGAAAACCAACATTGGAAACCCTGTTGCTAAGATCCGAAACACCCATTAAAAGAAAAGGAAATACTAAAAGAGAATAAAACTCACAAGATGTAAGAACTTGCCATGAAGATTTGTTGCTACTTTGAAAAGGTCAACACATTAAAGAACAAAATTCCCCATAATTTTTTAAGAAAATTGTCTTTTTCCTTTTTCCAGTCTTCATACATGCTTCTATTAAATGGACTACATCTACAGTACAGCTAAATTCTAATTTTAGATCAAATTCTAAGTTGCCTTCAATTCAAACATCTAATATTTCTAACAAATTATTCATACATCCTCCTGGCAAGCCAACTTCATCTGTATCAACAAAAGAATGCAGACATGCAGAGGCTTCCCCACTTACAGTATTAGACTACAAGAACAACTCTCCTGAGTTGGAGAATGATACAAACAAGTGTAGAGAAAGACCTCAGTCATACCTTTCATCTTGTAATGAAAGAGTAGGACAGCATTTTCACTCAGTGAAGTTACTCTGATTTACATAGCCAAGAATATAATCACATTTGTCTAGCCCTGATTCTCACACAGTCTATAAAAGAAAGACCAAGAGTCATGCTGAAAGAAAAAGTGGACTCCACTTTAAGGGGAGAAAAAAGGAGGATGTTTGGAAGAGCCCCACAACAATACCTATCCAGCTCAGTACTGGCAGCACACTCAGAGAGAACTCATTTTCCAGGGCCACTCCTATGGCCAGCTCAGCTATAATGCACCTCGGAACTAAAACTCATTAAAGCAGCAGAGATCACATTCTCTCCTACAAAGATTCTTACAGATCTCGGTCCTTCAGCCATTGATCAGGAACAATTCCCCTAAAGGTTTGCTTGCGTAACAATTCAGAGATAAAGACTAGTTACAGTCCTCTTCCACTCAGATGCCAGAAACATCTTATTTGGTTGTGTTAATACATGATTTTAAGGTGAAAGTCGACTCTGACTATTTTTCAACATGGAAACATCGGTGTTTAGCCTAGATATATAATCTATCTTCATAGTCAAGGAAGATGAGTGCAGTCTATCCTAGAAATGGTATTGTTTAGGGGATGAACTGCCCTGTGGATCTGCTTCCCCTCTCCACTGACTAGAGAAAGAGTCCGGGGTAGTGACTTGATTTTTTTGTGAGTGAATTGATTGAGTTGCAAAGTCCCTTTTATCACACTGTTCAGTCTGTAAAAAAATTGACTTCACAGCTGGACCTGACAAGGGTGACTACTATCTTCAGCTGTTTTACAAAAGACAGTATGACACAATTTCCATGTTTAGATCATGTTGAGAAAGTTAATTTAAAATATTCAAGCATGGCTACTTCTTGCAAAAAGTTCAAATAAATTTTAACAGCCTCTAGCTATGTCAAGACTAAAAACTAGTATTAGGATAATTATTCACAGAGAGTTTGTGCTTTAGGAGGAGGAAAAGTGAACAGAATAGGAATGTCATCTTTGTAAAATCATTGTTTCTGGGTTTAGCTCTTAAATAAAAACTTCCACCTATCAAGGTTTCGGAAGCTGCAAGAATTATTACAAAGAGACAAGTAACAGGTAAAAAGTGTGTGATAATAGAGACAGTAAAAATCTTCTGATCTCTGGTGACAGAGAAACATTTCCCTGAATTTTTGAGGAATAAGTG
Organism: Hirundo rustica; assembly: GCF_015227805.2. Classification (NCBI taxonomy): domain Eukaryota; kingdom Metazoa; phylum Chordata; class Aves; order Passeriformes; family Hirundinidae; genus Hirundo; species Hirundo rustica. The sequence continues at coordinate 20,363,609 of NC_053458.1, forward strand.
AAATGCCAATGCACCATGCAGTAGCAGATGCTACTGGTATGGTGTCTGAATATTAGTAATAATTGTACCTGACACTTCCACAGGCCATAGTGACTTTTAAACACTTTGAGTACATTTGTCTTGCTAGAATGGTAGGATCTCACATGGCACTGAGTACTTCAAGCAATAGAATTTGAGTGGGTACAGCACAGCACCAGAAGTGCTTAACAGCCTGGAGAATTAAGTCCTTTGGCCTCATTGCAACCTTGAAAGCAAAACAACACAGCGATGTAAAGGGACTTTCAATAGCACAAACGCAGTGTAACTGCAAAGACAGCCAGCATGAGATTCCCGGGGATGTGTTGAAATGGCACAGACCTGACAGTGAGCTGATGTTTCTTGTATCACTGCTGCTATCATGACTAAACAAATTGTATTGTCTTTAACTCCTCATCACAAGAGCTCAAACAATTGGCTATCTGGGACTCTTACATGAAGGTAACCTGAATCTAACACATAGAAGTGTCTAAAGCCAGTAAAACATTGCCTTTTTGAAACAAGGTAACTTGGAGTCTTGTTGGGCTGTAAATGAGACCATTTTGTCAATGTGAAACAGCACCTCCCCACCACAGTCAGATTGTCCAGGTAACTGCAGAACTCTAAGTAATGTTATTTTAATTCTATCTATTTTTAATTTTTTTTTAATTCTGAACTCTTAGTTCATATGACCGACCAATAGCTATTTAAACTTGTGCATTTCCAGGACCAACAAGTATCCAAACTTTTTTGTTTATAATTGTCTAACATACCTAGTCTCATACCATTATCACTGCCATAAATAGGGCAAGTAATAGTTTATGACTCATAAAAAACACAACCATCTCAACCTATTTTACTTTAACATCTAGATGACATTAAATCTAAAACAAAAATGAAAGCTATGTGGTAACAGGAAGTAAGAGCCTGGGAGAAAGAAATCACAAAATTGCTCAAGCCACACAGGAAAATTAATTTGAAACATGGAGAGAGAGAGAGAGAGAGAGCAGGGGAAAGAAGATGTCATGAGGTACAAACCCATTATCTGCTCTTATCAATCTCAAATTTGGGAGAGCCCTATACACTTCCATTAATCTTATGAGGTCTGTGGCTGTACTCCTCCCTTCATATTCATCTCCACTGAGGACCACTAGTCCTGTTCTCCAGTGGCTGGTGTCCTCTCCTGCTCTTTGACTGCCACCTGCCTTCCTTTTCTGTATTTAAAGCATTACATAATAAAACCATATGATGAAGAGGAGTTAAATGCCTATCTTGGCTCACCCTCATAAAAGTTATTTCTGTTATGGGGCTTTCTCCCTTTCCTTTCCTCATCTGGCAAATTCAAAATGACTTGACATTTTCCATTGTGATTCTTCATGAGCAAAGGGTAGTTTCTCAACAGGGAACTAGCACAGGGTGAAACAGGTTTGTAGATAAAGGCTACTAATTGTGATGTAACACCTGTGACCAAACAGCAGCAAATGAGCTGTGGTCAGCAGCATTACAACACCAGCCCAGCCCAGCCCAGCCAGGTTTCAGGCCACTGCCCAGAGCCAGGCACTGCTGAAAAACAAGGAGTGAGGGGAATCAAAGCAGAACCAGGAACAGAGAAAGCCATGGAGAGATAGAGTGCTGGGCAGGGCTTACAGCACCCCTAAGCCTGGGAAACCTGTGGTGCTCCCTCTATTGGGTTTCACAGTTCCAGGAAACCCCAGGGTAGCACAGTTAGAGTTGCAACACAAGGTAGGATGTAGCTCTTACTCCTAAGCCATTATGTACTTCTTTAGTAACTTTACATCTTTCTGAGAAATTTAGATAGGAGGCATTTTTTTGTCTCAGTAGTGTAGCAGCACTGGCACCCACTGCATGTTTGTGGGGACAGCAGCAGCACAAGTATCTCTCTCTCCTATGTCTATGGCTTTCCTGCATGGAAAAATGCCATCTGCTCCATTCACAAACATTAATCTCTCTGCTCAAGGGCCACCAACATCTTTTGACACTTGCAACATGAAGAATTCTCCTCCATGAAGCAAACTGAAGCTGTTAAGTCATTTCCCACCAGCCAGTGAAGCCAGCACACACAAATGACTCTTAATCTGGCAAATCAGGCAGCATGCAGTCGAATGACCTAAAGGTTAAAGCCCCTGTCTGCTATTATCTCTCCTGAAGTCAAAGCACCCCACTTGATAGGAGAGCAGTTGTACATAGGCCTGTAACACTGAATCATCTATTCAACAGGAACAGTTCAACACCTCTGAAATGGAATTTGCAAACAGTTTTTCCTGGTTTACCTGTTTCTGAAAGTATGTATTTGGGGAACAAGGGTACCTTTTCAAAAAGATTCAAAAATGTTACCCTGTGGCAAGGAAATAAACAAATTTGGCTTACTTTGGGGAAAAAAAAAAAAGGAGTACCAGGGTATCCTTGACATGACCAAAGTGCTATGGATGCGCGATTCCCCCTCACCCTACAAGGAGCTGAGGTGCAGGCATCCCATGGAGCATCCCTTTGGTAGTTAGTTACTCAGTTCCTGAGATAAGGAAGAAGTTTTACTTCAGCACTCCTATAAACAAAGGTAACTTGGTTGAACTAAATAGTTTTGGCAGGATAAAATTAGTATGCAAAATATACAGACTGAATGAAACAGGTATGTCTATGCATAATTTCACTTACAATTCTCAAATATTAAAAAGACATCTCTAAAGAAGCCATCCTAAAAAAGCTTTTATAAAATCTGCTCTTGGTTTTGCAAAGTATGAGAAAGTCAGCTATTGAAAAAAGGCCAGAAATACTTCACAGCTAGAACTATGAGAAGTATTCACACATTCACATGAAGCAACAGAATCTTTTTTATCCTGTTCAGAGTTTTGAAACATGCTTATGAGTGGAGAATCCGCAAAAAAGAAATTTCCTGCCTTTTCATTCCAGTACAACCTTGCATCTCTTGATCCTTAATAGATTGACCAGAGTTTACAAAACTTTTGATGAGAATACACCAAACCAAAGTATATTTGCAAGGATGAGTCAAAATCGTAAGGTACTCAAGTGCAAGGTGGGGCTTGACCGCAAAATCCTGAGATGTTACTCATCTTGAGTTCACACTTCCACTTAAAATCGTGGACAACTTCCTTTGATTATCTTTTGTTCTAATACCATAATCCAATGTGAAATTTAGTGAAACAATGAAACACTTGGGTCAGTTTTTCCAGTTCTTAGCTACAATCTGCACAAGTTCCTACTACGTGATGTCTGCACTTAAAGCAGTGTCTGGGTCTAGCAAAGACAAAATGCTCTGTAAGTACAGAAGCCTCCCCCTAGGAATGCAACAACCTGGTTTGCTCACACAAAGCAAAAATGCATAGAGAAAAATCCATGGTATTTTTTCAGCCATTTCCACTTCTGTGTAAGTATGAGAAAATAAATACATTATAAATATAGTCATGCTCTAGCTCTCTGAGGAACAAAGTAATAAATAAAATTAGAAACCAAAACTGGAAAGGCCTGTTGCTGTCTGGCTTTTCAGAGAACATTAGCGTTAGCAGCCAGGACTTCCCAATCACATGATACAACAAAATGACAAACTTCAAGACTACAGAGAAGCTGAATAGCCAAAGTCACTTTCATCTGTTATTTTCTTTAATGAATAACAGTATCAAAGCTAGAAAAATAGCTGACAGTGTAGGTGGTGATATAGAAAAATATGGAGAAAAGCATTCTAAGTATGTTTTTCCCTTAATATCCTATAAACCACATGCATATACCGCACGTATTTAAAGGCTGGTGACCAAAATTAGTTAACATTACAACTCCCTACAACCTAAACAGGATGTTTATTATAGGCTGGATTTTTGAAGAGACCAAAACCCCTGTCCTTGACTATGCTTTACCATTACGCCCAAAATTAAGATTTCTAACCCTGCCAATAACACATGGGGAGGTTCTGCTGTTCATAACCAATGCCTTGATTTTTTTTTTTCTCTAACAGTCATTTTTTTCTATATAGAAGAGAATGAGGGAATGCCTGTGCAGCCCCAGTTTTGCTTTCTCATGACAATGTATTGTGAGATGTAGTTGAAACTTACTCATGGGATAACTGCATTCTGTCGTGCACTAGGAGTTCCCTGCCTCATTCCTTGAGATACCAGCCCCAAGGAATAATGATGGACTAGTGTTACATTGAACAACTGGGTTATTCCCCTAGCCATTCATGTGCATGTGTGTAAATGCATGAACAAACACACAACAGCAGTTCTGAACCACAGCCATAAGAGTTGAGCCTTAGCAAGAATAATTTCATTTTTGAAGTCATGGATCCATCATTTTTTAGTATTGATGACTTCTTGGCAATTAATTAAATTATCCACATTTGGTACGTCCTTCATGTATCTCTGAATTAGATGCATTTTTGTAATGGTGGGCAATAGATAGAAACTCTTTTAAATACTTCAGTGCTGTGTACACTGGCTACATGGCTGTTACAGCTGTTTCAGGCTTAAGACTTGCAAGAGGCAGGAGCTAACACGCAGGCAGAGCAGGCATTCAAACTGGGAAAACTTTGTCCCAGAGCATTTTGCTACATGCAAGCAACAATCGGGTTCAGTTATTATCATCAGTGCTTACAGAGCAATTCCCCACTCAGAACACTTATTCCTCTATTCACCTCACGGCTACATCGTCACCCTTAATGCACCCATACCGTATGCACCACCAGCAAATGGGCAGCCAGGGGACACCATAAATATGAATAACTCTTTTAGGACACTTATTCACAAACCATGAAATCACACGATTATAAACAACATCATACTCTATACTAAAAATTGCTTTTTAAAAGTTGTAGTAGCTTAAACACTCAAGGACAAAGCAAGAATCTGACAGAACTCCACAGCTGGATCTGATATCTTGAACAAGCCATTCTATTTTGAAATTTGCTTTTCTTCTTCAAATTAAGTTATCTGTTTATAAACGAGATCTAAACCCCTCCTGGGGTTAATCTAATAAGCACAAAATAAAAACCAAAAAGAGAAAAAGCACCTTCAAAGCTGATATTTGCTCAAAACCTGGAGCAGTTGCCATGGAAATCATATTCTTTTGATCCATAAATATCGTCAAAATAGCATGAGTATTTGAACCCGGTCCAGCTAGTTTGAAATAAGAAAATGAGAGGGAAATGAAAATGACAAAAGGAAAAAAAAAAAAGGGGATAAGCATCTCAAAAAAGGTTACCTCCTCTTTCAAGTTTTCTTCCTTAGTCTGTGTTTTCCAAATATTAATTTTAATCATTATTTAAAGATAATTTAAAGTGCTGAACAGGCAAAAGATTTAAATAAAGAGACCAAATAAAGGGCAAGATTGTTAAATATTGCTTAACATATTAGCAGTATGAGTACCGTGTGCAGTTATTAGTTGTACACAGACAGGAAAATATAATTGAACCTGAACAAATCTGCATTTAAACTCGTGAATACATAATTTAACTTGGAAGGGTTAGTCATCTTTTTAAGCACTCAAGAATCTTTGCCATAAAACAAAGGCTACATGGAACCTTCAAAAAACCCTTAGAAATCTAGAGATGGTGGGGAAGACCTCACCACACAACTCTGTCCATTACACTGAACACCAGTAAGAGGGTTTGTCTTACATGCACAGGTTCTACCTCCAGTCTGGAAACACTTCCCCTTCAACTCCATTTTGCACTTTAACTGCCTTAATTAAGGCCAGGAATGAGCTTAAGAATTGGCTGCACTTTTTCTGTTAATACAAACAAGATGATAACTGAGGAAAGCCAGCTTAAGTTTATCAACGCTACATGTGGGTGTCATGCTATGCTTCCCAGGAGTGTGCAGCACTCCCCATAAGTGTGCCTCAAGGATCAGTGATGTCTCTGTCCATGCCTGGGTGGTAGGGCAAAGTACCAGCAAGAGACACTACTGACAGAGATGACTGGAACTTTGCTTCTATTCCAGGCTCAGTTCCTGTAGTTTACCCAGGTAAACCAAGTCCAGGAGACCTAGACTGTCTGAGGGTAACTCATTACTTCCTGTTTTCCTTCAAGAACTGAAACAACTGAACTTAGATTTCTGATCTCTGGATAGCAGTTGGAATTGGGGAGGGCTCAAAAAAGGCAAATTTATATGGTCTGGTGTTATTTGGAAAAATACAGACCTACACCTCATGCTCCTCTCACTGCCTTGCACCCCAGCTTCCTGCACAGGAAGAGCTTGAGGATAACTTGAGAGTTTGCTGGATGCATTCTTGGAGAACACACTGCAGCACAGACTACACAGCTCCTTCTCCAGACAAAGTCTGAAGGCAGGAGGAGTTCTTTTCTCTACTTTGAAATCATATTTATAAAAATACTGTTCTGTGACCTGCTTCATCCTGCAATCTCACAAGTTTCCTCAGACACCTCTTGCAAAATAACTTTGGGAACGAAAGTGGTATTTTTCATTCACTGAGCTGGCAATAGCATAAGAGATGTTTTGGTTTGTTTTTTGTTTTTTTTTTCCCCAGAAGAAAGTTGCTGCTTACCAGGTCATATTTTAGCTTACAGAATGATGTTCCATTGGGGTAAAATAAGATAAGTAATTGCTGCCTTACAGCACAACCTACTACAGCAGGAAGGGGTTTGTGAAAAGCAAATACTTTTCTCAGTGCTGTACCAGAAGAGATCTCTAAAAAGCCTTTACCTCCAGTTGTATAAATTCTTTCTTTAAAGATCCTTCCTTTAGAACCAAAGGGCTGTGGTGATGAGTACGCTCAAAACAAAGAAAAAACTTACATTTAAATATAAGGTCAAGCTGCTAAACTGTCCAGGCTTAGGGGTGAAACAAACAAGCAAACAAACGGAAAACACACAAACTTTGCTCAACTACACAAAAAAAGACGATAAAACAGAAAATTATAAATAGCCACATGAAATAAAATGTAAAAAGCCCTGAGAAATTAAATTAAATGTATGTATTTTATTGATGATGATGTATCGCAATGGTCAAGATGCTTAAAACCACCTGGCCTTTGTAAAATGATTTAAATAATATTTTTCAAGAAAAAGAAAAAAAAAAATAAGCCAGCCTTGCAAAACAGGTTTGTTAAGAAACCAATCTCTCACTTGGCATCTAAGAATTATTTTACAATATCATTTCTTAACTTTATATCTGAGATCAGTACAATGAGAAAATTGTTTTCCCTCAAAAAATGAGATATGTAGAAGAGAAAATCATAAACACCTACATTAAAAAATATTTCAGATGTTCCAGTGGAGGTCCAAGTATGTTAGACACTATTTATGATGTAAGGAAGTCCTGAATAAGAAAACTGCAATCATCTCTCCGCCTTGTTTTCCTTCCTGCCCACCTTGGTAGCATCCTTTCAGGCAGTCTCAAAGATTCAAAGGCTCTTTCTGCTTTGGAACAAAGACATCCCAGAGGATTTCTCCAGGAACATGGCTGCATGCTTTTACCAAATTTACACTGGTGATCAGGGAAGAAAAAAGAAGGAAGTCAGGTTCCATATAACATGTTATTTCAGGATTAGTCAAAGAAACATCTGAATGCAAATTTAATCATCAAGGACAGGAGTTACTGCCAATGTCCACCAAAGGATGAGATTAAATAATTCCGTAATAGCTAAACAGTAAATAAAGATATATTTAATACAAGCATATGTTTTCCCTATTACTTAAAGGTGAAAGAATTTTTTCTAAAATTCTGAAGTGATTAGTCCCAGATCAATAAAGACAATGCATACTTGGGTCACAGTCCTGCAATCCAATATATTAGCAAATGTGTGGGAACAGATTTGTGTGCAAGTCTTCACACACCAAAACCCTTCTTTACAAATTTTATCCCCATCCTGTAATTTTTTTTACCTTCAAAACCACTAAAACTTATATACCAGTGTTCCAGGGAATTAATTATGGCTTTTTTGACTGGAAGGTCCTATGTGCAAATATGTTGCAAATAAAATCTGTCTGGTGCATTAGTGAGAGCTCCCTGTTGGCTTTCCGCATTTGGACACTTCTTTTCAAAAAGGAATACAGAAATAAAATATTTTTAATAGTATGTGCCTCACAGAGTTCCTTGAGGCATGTGTTATCTCACTGCTACATATTCCTTGGCGTATGCTTTTTTTTTAATAAGAAGCTCCTGAACAAACACAGCATCTTTTGTTCAGCAAAAGAAAAACAAATTATTCTCTTTCCATTTACTCTGTGTGACTGTTACATAGAAAATCAGACTACAACTTGCTTTCTTTCTATAGAGAAGCAGGCCCAAAAAGCAGATCTTTAGGCAGGCTGATTTGTTGTGCTAAGGAACCCCATAGGTAGGTGTAGATCAGTCAGAAAATGGTCACAGATGGTAAGGAACTGCAGCATATACGAGTTCACGTACTATAACCACAAATTATGTATAAGGAAACCTAGTTAAAGAATAGAAGCATAAATTAAATGTCTTCTGCAAAAGATGTTTTCTCTACACCTACAGCTTTCCCAGCACCCATAATGTACAGCTAGAGGAGGCTTGGAATGAGGCAACACCATTCAGCTGCTCCCCACAAAGTCCCTCCTCCAAAACCTGGCAGTCCTGGCATGTCTTCACTCATTTCCCACCCAAAAATGTGCTAAGATTTTGCTTAGCACTCCCCCTACAAGAGACCCCCTGTATCTTTACTTCCAAAAGGTATATGAAAGATATTTTATTTTTTTAAAGAAAGACAGGTACACACACCTGATCTAAATTGCTCCTGAGACCAGTTATCACTAGTCCTGCTTTAGTCTCACTTCACTTTGCTCTTTCCCACTCAGCACTGTATTTCAAGTCCTACCCAATATGCAGTCCAGGGAAAGCTGCTGCTTCCCTCTGCTTTGCAGTGTCAAGAATCCCTTCTCCTGGGGTATACTCAAAAGGTGTGTGACAGTCCAGTGGCCACCTTCGTCTTTCACCGCCTAAAATTTGTTGCTACCAAGGTAGACAGCAGAAGGAATTCACCCCCTCAAGGAGCAGCACCAGAGGCTACAGAGACAAAAGATTCCCTGGCTTGCTCCATAGGACCACAAGAGAACAACCAAGGCTGCAGGACTCCAGGACAGCCTCCTGCTCCAAGCGTGTCACAGTTAATACACTCTTCCCAATGACTGAATTCTCTGCCTTGATGACTGGAAAACCCCAGCCATGCTAGCTCCCGCAGAAGCAGACACACACAGAACTTCTGCACAGTTCTGAGGTTTTCTTTTATTCGTTTATTCATGAGGACAGGGAGAATTTGCAAGTAATTCCAGACAAAATTCTTCTTTAATTTCCATTCCCTGAAAGCCTAATGATTTCAGTGTGGAACCTCCTGCAACTGTAATGAAATTAATCCTTTCCTTTGGAAAAAAAAATAAAATCTGAGACTTCAACTAGGACTATAAAAAGAAAATAAACTATAAAAAATATATTTAAAAGTTTAACACAATCCCCAGCATAGCGAAGCAATGTATATATGCACCCTGTGAACTGGCACCTCCCCTTTCTCAAAAATTGTTTTCAGATTGTGGCCTTAGAAAAATATGGATTGTTTAAATAAAGTTTGTCTGAGAAAAGACTTTGAATTATGAATGGTGACAACATCCTGAGATATTTTAAAAAAATCTAATACAAGTTTTCAAACAAGAAATCTTGTTCTGTCAGAGGTTACTTATCAGTTTGAAACATCGTTTTGAAACTTCTTTTAGTTCTGTCATTAAGTTCTCTGGAGTATTGCTTAATACGAAAGAAGGAAAAATTCTAAGTAGAAACTATGAATTTAAAAATCAAAATCAACTCTCACAGAGTGAATTAATGATACCATCATAGAAATACTTATTGGAAGGGACCCCAAAAGGTTATCCAGTCTAACATCCCACGATGAACCAGAGCATAATCGCCACTAAACTAGATCAGTCTCTTCGCAGTTTTCTTCAGAACCCCCATGTACAGAGACTACTGATCATCTGGGTAATCTCTCTCTGGGCTGCGCTACCCCTTCTAGCAAGTTTTATTTTAATCTCCCTGAAGTTCAACATAAACCTCTCAAAACATTGTTTATGGCCATTATTCAACCCTGGTGAGATTGGACCTGTAGTACAGGGCATAGTTGTGGGTGGCCTAATTCAAAAAGAATGCTCAGAAGCTTGGGAAGGTGCATGGAAGGACCACCAGTGTGGACAGGGACCTCCAGCAGGAGATCTAACAGCAGAGGCTGAGGCACTTGAACTTTGAGAAGAGGAGCAATTCAAAAGTGACTCCAAGCTTTTACGGTAGCATTAAAGATGGAGCTCAGACTTCCAGAGTCAAGGCCCAGAGGTCTCTTGCAACCAATATTTCTTTGATGCTACAACTCCTGGGGGAAAAACTGGTCTCTAACTCCTAGGGCACTCTGCTCATTGCTGTCCACCAGCGCTTTCAGCCCGACAGCAGAGTCAGTTTTCAGCCCACCATTATCCAGTCCATGGTTCCCAAGATTCTCTGATCATTTCATTCCGAAGTTAGAAAATAATTCCAATTACTTACAAGACCCAACAGACAAATTAGCACAATGCTCCTGCTTTCCCAAAGGTGTCAATGCAATCACAAGAAACAATATAAACAGGCATGAATTAAAAGCTGTGAGCTTTCACAGACCACATTTAGAAAAAATTTCCTCATGCATGATGAACCTTGCTTTATTAGGACTTCTTATAGAATAGTTACAGCATCACTTTGTGTTATGCAAATACTAGATTAAAAAAAAAAAAAAGAAAATCTTGAAAAATAGGTCACTTGTGTGATTTCCAAGTTTTATCATGTGAAAATATAAAAATATCAGTCACACTAAGTGGTTTTTTGTTTTGGTTTGGTTTTTTGTGGTTTTTTTTTTAATGTGCCTGTAATTGTTCTAAGGTCTGTTTACTTCTGAGAGTTCCAGGAGGGCATTTGTTAAAAAAAGAGATTTAAACTTGTTCAGTAAATCTGGTATGATTGTCTGAGCATTGTAAAACAATTCATCATATTGGCAATAAACATTTGCAGCACACACTAAAATGGTTCCATGGGACTTTGTAATGGGATATGCTGAGAATACGTATGAAGAATACCACCAAAAGAAATCCCATTAGCTTAACAAACTGCAAAACCAACTGCAATCACTTTTTTCTCTGCTGACATTATATTTTTTTCCTAAAAACTATGCAACTGCTTCACAAACAATTCCTTTAAAGAAACAAAAATATCTAACAGCAAGCAAGTTCAGATATCTGGACACAGATCTCTGCACATCTCATCTGTTACTCCCCAGTATGGATGCAGGCTTCAAATTTCGGATGATACTTTGGGCTTTACATGGTGAAAAACAGTGAGACACAGATGGAGATTCCCTGCCTCAGCTCTCTATTCCCCTTAGATTTCTGGTCAGCATTTTCAGCATAAAGGGGAATGGATGAACTTTGTGGGCTCTGAAGATCTGCAGACTGTGCACCTTTGCATGTGAGCAAGGGAGGCAGAGGGGAATAGGGGTGGGACTACAACAGCCCACAAAACTAACTTCATCATGTGAATTTTTCTTCTCTGGCACTATATACTCACTTCATCTTTCACCTCAGAATTCTAATGGCAATGTGAAAGCGGTGCTCCCATAGTCAATGTATAGTTCGAACTTAAAATTCTTTTTGCTAAATTTTGGGTATGAGGATTTGTTATTGCTGTTTATTGGCTGGGGCTTTTTTTGTTTGTTTACACAGATGCAGTCAATACACCCATGTTCTCATTTCCTTGCCCCTCCCCTTCCTGCCCTCCCCAGGGATTTTTCTGTGTGTAATGGATACATGACAATATTAGAACTGAATCAGCGTCTGAATCCATGAAGGGCTTCAAGCTGAAGGATAAGAATTTTCTCCCTTACAGAAAAATTTATAGAGTGTTACCAAAAGCAAATTCACAGGAGTCCCTTGATACTATTTTCTAAACAGCAGATTTCTTGTTCTGTTTATTTGGTATCTCTCAGGTAACAGATTAATTCCTGGAACAAGCAATGTGGTTTTTGTCAACGGAAATCCCCAAAAATAGCAAGCTATGCAGAAATGCACAATAATCTTTTGCTCCAGTAACATTAAACACTTATTTTAAGGTAAAAATTAGAAACAATTAACAAGTAGGTGAAGCAGAAAGGAGCTGCATATTTAATGTTTCTGCCATGAATTACAGTGGTTCCAAACATTTTGTGCACATTTCTGCTTCTCCCACACTGAAAACATAAACCACTAAAACTGATTTTATAAATCACAGGGTTATACCAAAAACTAATTTCATCTCCACCTGGACATCAAAAAAAAAATTATCATCCCATATAACAAAGTCAAAGCTCAATCCAGGTGCATCAATGCATTTCAAACACAAAAAAATCTCCATGCAATTCATGGCTTGAAAGCCACCACCAGAATGAATAAGATCAATTAAAACAGTAAGTACATCTCAGAAGATATATTGTGCTTTCACAGAAGATTTGTTAAGAGGAAAAGAGAAGAAATTCATCATACAGATTATTCACTATAAAGTGCTTGCTTAACTATTAAACTTTTCAGAAGCACAACAGCTTGGATTCAAATGTCAGCCAGCTGCAGTTTATTAATACATATGAACATATCTTTATCTTGAATGTACCATCTTCTCTCTCTTGCCTTAATATACACGAACCTGTGACCTTTCACACATAGTATTCTGGGACAGCAGAAAGGTATAGAAGAGCTGTCATTCACACACAGCACATGAAATCCACACCATCTGTGTGAAGCCTCTTTGATATCCACACGCAAGGCCACAGGGAGAAACAAAAACTAAATCCTTTGAATAGCAGTTCACAAGCAGCTACAATTCCACAGAAATGTAAAACTGAGCAGAGAAACCACAATCTTCCTATTCTAGAGCTCTGTGTTAGAGCTCTTCAAACCAGGGAACCCTAAGTCCCGTTTCATGGAGAGAAGTCCTATGATACGTTTTAAGAAACCAAAGTCCATTATTTGAATAAGCACTGCAAAAGCAGCCCTTGAACTAACTAACAGACATGGGTTCTTTTTTCCAGCACTGGCAAGTATCACAACCAGCATGCAAGCAGCTCAGAGTCCAGCAGAACATACAACCAAAATCCATCTCTTCTGACCCAAAGAAATCCTAACCAAATGTCCCAATAAGCACAACAGAAGTTGTACAAGGTATGCTTTCACTGATTGCTCAACCCCTGGAAAGGAGCATCCATCACAGAGTTGCATTTTGCACATTCTGTACTCACCGAGCAAAGGCTCTTTTGCTTAGTTTTGGGTGAAGGCAACTGCTTGCCCTTCACCAAAAAGATGTATTTTGAAGCACAAGTCTCTAAAATAACAAGAAAAATTACTGTTTTTTAGAATTGTTCAAATACAGCCTGTGGGACAGCTAACAAAAATGCTATTTATGGACATAAGCAAATTTATAAATGCTACATTTACACATTTGGGGATAACTAAATTTTGAACTTCTGGTCATTACTTCAATGCATTCCTTTAGATGAAAAGCTTTGCCTGTCCTAAGGTATATTAGAGATCAAATATTCATCTCAAGATGAATAATCTTCTAGTTAACGTATTTACATTTTCTCATAAATAAAGCATGAATTATTATTCAACTGACAGGTGACTTAATCTCTCAGTTTTGCTTAAAATTACATGTATTAGTGTTGGAAACAAAAAACAACAACAACAAAAAATGCTCCTTGAAGACTTAATTTAGTGTAAAAATCTATTATCTTTTCCTTTCTTTTGTATTTCTAAAGTGCAGAAGACAAACTTCAGAACCCATTATGATTTTTTCACAAAATGGACAGAAAATTAACATAAGCAACAGGAGTTTTATTAAAGAATTCTAGAACTATGGTAGAGAACTAAGAGGAGGTTGCCTTATAGTTAATCCTGGCAAAGTTAAAGATAGATTTTTGTAGGTACTTCTGTTAGCTTAGATTTATAACTGCAGTGCCCATACTGCTTTAAGCACCAAGTCTTCCAGCTTTTAAGCATGGCAGTGGAGGTTTTTTTGTGTAACCTACATAACAGAGTGCCAGAAAGGATGCTGAAATTGGTCCCTTAACAGTACAGCCAGTGGGTTTTCTGACTCAAGCCCAACACAACTTTTCTGGTGACGTGACATAAAAAAAAAACATTCATAGAAGCACAGGTTACTTCCGGGACTGCCAAATTCAATGTGAACAGCTATAAAGTCCGTATCTAAGAAACAGTGAAAATGCTGTGTCCTGAGCATTTGTCCTTATTTTAAACGTCTTGCACATTTGCATTAACTTCTTGAACAAGTAATTTTCAGTTCTGATTCTCCAAAAGATCTTGCAGCTGATTTACATGATTCAGGACATTGCCGTTGTGTCTAGACTTTAAAAAGTTTTAAGGACACCAAGACATCTTAGAGAAATCCAGAAAAAGTTAGAAGAATAACAATTTAGGTGATGAGGATTTTATTGAGGGACGGTGAAACTTCTACTGCCCCTGAACAGCTCCATTCCGTCAAAGACAATGCAGAGCTTTTCCTAAAAGTTTTTGAATGCTATAAATCCTCAAGTGGACTACTTTGATGCTTCTAAAGGCTTTCAAAGGATCTTACTTTCAGAAGTGTAAACTGATTCTTTGAAAACTGTTAGTGATAAGGCACTTGAATTTTGACACAATCACTTAATGCTTATGAAACAACTAAAACTTGCTGCAAAGCAGCCAAATACATTCTGAAGTTTGGCTTGAAAAACAATTACTTCCTATTTCTCTATCAGTGAATTACAGGATAAACCAGCAATTAATTAATATTAAAAAAAAAAAAAAGGCAGTTAACATTCAATCAGAAGAATACAGTAACCTTTAGTTATTTTAGCTGGAAATATAAGTAGCTGAATCAAACCAAAATAATCATGGCCATTCACAAAGCATAGATGGATTTTTAAGCAATTTTTGAAGCAATTTTTGCTTCAAACTTAGTATAAGGAAATTAGTTTGGCCCAAAAGACATAACAGTGTTTGCTGCCTAATGTGTCTAAGCAGGAAGTTGCCCCAGGCTGGGTAGTGTGAATGGAGAGCCAAGCAACTCCCAGAAGAAGCCAAAACATGGATTGACTGAACTACTTCCCACAGCAGCTGCTGCTTCATTTACCATCAGCTGAAGTTAAAGTCAGATAGAGCTCCAAAAACCACACCCTAGATCCTCACCCTAAACCAGGGGGAATACCGAATTCATCACATGTATGCATCCATGCATGGATACTGAATACAGAGTAATTTGACTTTATTCTAAATATCACTCTTGCTAAAAATTACCTATGTAATCTTGAAAAGGTCTTCCACAAAGCACATAGTCAGAGTCTAAAGAGGGAGCCTGTAAGTCAAGTGACAGACTTGTGCAGGGCCACTGCAGCCCTATCCTGGGAATTTAGAATGCCTCAGAAAATTTGGAATGCTACAAAGATGCAGGAGATCCTTTAAAAGCCACAAACCTGCTTTTCACCAGAAAAAGATTAATAGTGTACATGAAGAAGGAAGGTGCTGCACCAGCTCATAACAGAGAAAAGAGCACTCACAAGTGACACAGCAGTAATTCCTTGTCATAGGCAAGAGAATCCTCCCAGCCTGGGAGGCTCCTGAAGGAGCAGCCACAGCTACAGTTATGAAAATGGGCAATGTTAACAACACTAAACAAAGAGTGAAAGCACAGCTAACAGCAGATGAAAGACATTTTATACTGCTACCTAAAAGCAGTATTTTCTCTTTCAAGGGCCAAATCAATCTTGTCTGATTCAATCCACGTGAAGTTACCCAACTCATCTTTGAAACTTCCCCATGTTTTCAGTAATTATGTAATAAGAAAAATTAAAGCCACTTTTCCTTGCAAATATGTTTACAAAGGCATTCTACTATTGTGTTTACTATGCAACCTCAAAAATAAATTATTACCAGTCTTGTATAACATCAAAAGTCAACTTTACTAAAGAATAGACTCTAAAAGTACTGTGAAAATATGATTACAAACTTAAATGTACACCTGTCAACAGTTACCATTTGTTTGTTATTGCCATCAACCCAAGCTCCCACAGAATAAAAAAATATTATAAACATGATGAAAAAAGTGAAACTTCAAAGCAGCATATTTTGCTTTCCTATGTTCCTTAAATATTCCATGAATAACAAAAAGAAACTCCTTAAGACACAGCCCGACAAAGTTTAGGTGAGCTAAATATTAAGATCCCTCTTCAGCTATTATATGATCATTATTACAAGTTATTGATCCACTTCCTTAAAAGATTCTTATTTTACTATATAAGGCCATATTTTATTTAATTTTAAAACCAGCAGAAAAGTCTATATGAAGAAATCCTAACTTATACTAAATGTGGACATTTAATCAGTTGTCACAACTTTTACTTAAAATATTGTTTACACTTATTTAGCTACCTCTCAGGCATTCTGCGCTGGGGTTAATGATTATTAGATGCTGTCCTAGGTTACAATGTAAAATGTGCCCAAAGTATGTATTCTATCACCATCTACATGAAATGTTGTTGTGCACCACTGTTTCCCGTGCCTCCTCCCTCCAGACTATCTTCTGTTAATGGCCCATCAATACCGTCCTGCATGACTCATAGATAACTCTCCCCAGGAGCTATCTCTGTTTAATAGGCAATCAAGGACCCATTGCAAAACTGATAAAATGATATCAGTCCATTGTGAGATGCTCCGCCCAGGGGGAGGAGCCAAGCATTCCCACCTGGATATAATCGGGGCCTTGGGACAGCACAGGCAGCCTTACCCACTGGATTCCCAGAGGACAAGAGCTACCAGACCTTTCTGCAAGAACACTGCTTCAACAAGACCACTTCATCTGGACTGCCACCACCACGGTTTCAGGTTGTATTCTGACTCTGTCAGTGATCTTTTGTACCATTGCATGTGTTTTATTTTATTTTACTTTTTTTTCCTCTCCTATTAAATTGTTTTTCTGACTTGGAGTCTCTCGCTGGTTTTGCCTTCAAGCCAGCACATATATTCTGGTGCCCAACGTGGGGCAGGAGGTACTGAGAAAAGTCAGAATTACAATTTTGTAGTGAGGAAAAAAGAAACAGCTGTCCGCTATGATGCTCAACATGCTTTCATATATCTTATACCTAGCTCTCTACATTTTCCCACACATGGAGCAGTATTTGCCGGTCTTAATGCTCATGTGTAGACCAGGGTATGGTACCAGAATTGCTGTATTGGTCTATTATGTTTATTGTATGATAACCTCTGAGGCAATGAGCATCATTCGGAATATATACTCTATTTTGTGTTCTTGTCCTGGTCCAGAATGCTACATCTGGGCTCTCAATAATCGCACCCAGCCCCTGTGGGGAGGGGTAAAGAATGATTTTTTCCAGTCTTTTAGGTATGGCACAGCAGTTTTCAAAAGTATTGAGTTCTCTCTAGGTGCCAAGGACAGCATAATATTGTTGTTAGTTCTGCTTTGCCTTCTCTGCACGGCCTGCACCATGTTTAGAAATCAAACACTACATGGGGTGGTGCAGCGTCTCCTTGAGGAGGAGGGAAAAAGAAACAAATGCAAAACAACGGCATCCGTGTCTACACAAACTGTCGTAGAGGAAACAGGAACCGCATCTATGCAGACTGTCACAGAAGAGAAAAGAACCAAAAACAGGGCAACAGTTTCTGCATCTACTGAGACCATCACAGAAGAGAAAGGAACCAAAAACAAAGCAACAGTTTCTGCATCTACTCAGACCATCACAGAGGAGAAAGGAACCAAAAACAAAGCAACAGTGTCAGTGTCTACACAAGCTGTCACAGAGGAGAAAGAAACCAAAAGTGCCATCAGCATCTCCACACAAACTGTCACCGAAGCAGAACAACCTAAACCAGTGGCAGTTGCCCCTGTTCAGAAGAAGAAATCAAAGAGCAAATCAGTCCGCATAATGACTGATGAGGATGGGGCAGGACCTTCGCACCCAGCAGAAGAGACAGAGCCAGAGATCATCACCCGCTCTCTATCCCTGGGTGAACTGCGTGACCTGCGGAGGGAATTCACCCGCCAGACAAACGAGTCCATCCTAACCTGGCTGCTCCGCATCTGGGACGCTGCAGCCAATGACACCATTCTGGATGGAAGTGAGGCCAGGCAACTGGGATCGCTGTCTCGGGATGTGGTCATTGACCAGGGGATCGGGAGAACCCAACAAACTCTCAGCCTCTGGCGGCGACTGCTAACAAGTGTGAGGGACAGATACCTTTGTAAAGAAGACCTCCAGGTGCACCAAGGAAAATGGAGCACAATGGAACAAGGTACCCGATGCCTGAGGAAATTGGCTGTGCTGGAGATCATTTTCTCAGAAGACGAGAGATTTCCTAAAAGCCCAGATGATGTCCAGTGCACATCGCAGATGTGGTTGAGATTTGCACGGCTTGGACCAGAGATGTACTCCCGTTACCTGGCAACGCTGCAATGGAGGGAAGGTGAAGACAAGGTGGGCGTCTTGGTCAATAAACTAAGAATTTACGAGGATACTGTCACCGCCCCATTTCGTACCCATGTCTCATCCGTGGAAACAAGGCTGGCTGAGCAAGTCCGGAGCTTGATTGAAGAGGGCCATCAGAAACTAAAAAAGGAACTTAAGGAAGAAATTTACCACATCTCGCCAGAACCAACAAGAGTCTCTGCCATTAGGAGCAGGTACCCACCAGCCAGGGAGAGAGGATACACTCCACGGGGTAACCTCTGGTCTTTTCTTCGGGAACATGGAGAAGACATGAGGAATTGGGATGGAAAACCCACCTCCTCCTTAGCAGCCCGGGTACGTGAACTGAAGAGAGAGACACCTACCACGAAGAGCTCATCTAGAGCCAACGCTGCTCCAGTCTCAAAGGCACAGAACCCCAGACAGTATAAGAAGAATGATATGACTGATCCACTTGAAGGGACCTCAGGAACATATTTACAGGAAGAAAGCAACCTGTACCATGACCAGGAATAGGGGGGCCCTGCCTCTAGCCAGGTAGAGGAAAGGGACAATCGGATCTATTGGACTGTGTGGATCCGATGGCCTGGCACATCTGACCCACAAAAATATACGGCTTTGGTTGACACTGGTGCCCAATGTACCCTGATGCCATCAAGGTATGTAGGAACAGAATCCATTTCTATTTCTGGAGTGACAGGAGGGTCCCAGCAGCTGACTGTATTGGAGGCCGAAGTGAGTTTAACCGGGAATGGATGGCAAAAACACCCCATCGTGACTGGCCCAGAGGCCCCATGCATCCTTGGCATAGACTACCTCAGAAATGGATACTTCAAAGATCCAAAAGGATATCGCTGGGCTTTTGGGATAGCTGCTGTAGAGACAGAAGACATCAGACAACTGAGTACCTTGCCTGGTCTCTCAGATGACTCCTGTGCTGTGGGACTACTAAGAGTTGAAGAACAACAGGTACCAATCGCCACAACAACAGTACACCGACGGCAATACCGCACCGACAGAGACTCTGTGACTCCTATCCATGAGATGATTCGGAAACTGGAGAGCCAAGGGGTGGTCAGTAAGGCTCGTTCACCTTTCAACAGCCCTATATGGCCAGTGCGTAAGTCCAGTGGAGAATGGAGACTGACTGTGGATTACCGTGCTCTGAATGAAGTCACGCCACCACTAAGTGCTGCTGTGCCAGACATGTTGGAGCTTCAGTACGAGCTAGAGTCCAAGGCAGCAAAGTGGTATGCGACCATTGATATTGCCAATGCCTTCTTCTCCATTCCTTTGGCAGCAGAGTGCAGGGCCCAGTTTGCCTTCACCTGGAAGGGCGTACAGTACACCTGGAACCGACTGCCCCAGGGGTGGAAACACAGCCCCACCATCTGCCATGGACTGATCCAGACTGCACTGGAAAAAGGTGAGGCTCCTGAACATTTACAGTACATTGATGACATCATTGTATGGGGGAACACAGCAGGGGAAGTCTTTGAGAAAGGAGAAAAGATCATCCAGATTCTGCTGAAAGCTGGTTTTGCCATTAAGCGAAGTAAAGTGAAGGGACCGGCCCAAGAAATCCAGTTCCTGGGAGTAAAGTGGCAAGATGGACGGCGGCAGATTCCCACTGAGGTCATCAATAAGATCATCGCCATGTCCCCACCGACCAGCAAGAAGGAGACACAAGCTTTCCTAGGCGCCATAGGTTTCTGGAGGATGCACATTCCTGAGTACAGCCAGATTGTGAGCCCTCTCTACCTGGTCACCCGCAAGAAGAACGATTTCCACTGGGGCCCTGAACAGCAGCAAGCCTTTGCCCAGATCAAGCAGAAGATCGCTCATGCGGTAGCCCTTGGCCCAGTGAGGACGGGACCAGAGGTGAAGAACGTGCTCTACTCAGCAGCCGGGAACAATGGCCTGTCTTGGAGTCTTTGGCAGAAGGTGCCTGGGGAGACTCGGGGCCGACCACTGGGATTCTGGAGCCGAAGCTACAGAGGATCTGAAGCCAACTACACTCCCACAGAGAAGGAAATCTTAGCCGCCTATGAAGGACTTCAAGCTGCCTCGGAAGTAATTGGCACTGAAACGCAGCTGCTTTTGGCACCTCGACTACCAGTGCTGGGATGGATGTTCAAGGGAAAGGTTCCTTCCACGCATCATGCCACTGACACCACATGGAGCAAATGGATTGCCCTCATTACACAGCGCGCCCGTATTGGAAACCCGAATCGCCCTGGGATTCTAGAAATTATAACTAACTGGCCTGAAGGTGAGACTTTTGGATTATCTTTTGAAGAAGAGGAAGAACAAGTGACACGTGCCGAGGAAGCCCCACCGTATAACGAGTTACCGGAGACTGAAAAACAATATGCCCTTTTCACTGACGGTTCCTGTCGAATTGTAGGCGCTAACCGGAAATGGAAGGCTGCAGTATGGAGCCCCACACGACGAGTTGCACAAGCTACTGAAGGACAAGGTGGATCAAGTCAAATTGCAGAACTTAAAGCCATCCAGCTAGCTTTAGATATTGCCGAACGAGAGAAGTGGCCAAGACTCTATCTCTACACCGACTCGTGGATGGTAGCTAATGCTCTGTGGGGATGGCTGAACCGCTGGAAAAAGGCCAATTGGCAGCGCAGAGGGAAACCCATCTGGGCTGCTGAGATTTGGCAAGACATCGCCGCCCGAGTAGAGAAGCTGACCGTTAAGGTTCGACACGTGGACGCACATGTGTCCAAGAGTCAGGCTAATGAAGAGCATCACAACAACGAGCAGGTGGACAAAGCCGCCAAGGTGAAAGTATCACAGGTAGATCTAGACTGGCAACACAAGAGAGAAGTATTCTTAGCCCGTTGAGCCCATGATGCGTCTGGTCATCAGGGGAGAGATGCAACATACCGATGGGCCCGTGACCGAGGGGTGGACCTTACTATGGACAACATCTCACAGGTCATCCACAACTGTGAGACCTGCGCTGCAATCAAACAGGCCAAGCGGGTAAAGCCTCTGTGGTACGGTGGACGATGGTTGAAGTACAGGTATGGGGAAGCCTGGCAGATTGACTACATCACCCTTCCCCAAACCCGCCAAGGCAAGCGCTATGTGCTAACTATGGTAGAAGCCACCACTGGATGGTTAGAGACCTACCCTGTACCTCATGCTACTGCTCGGAATACTATCTTAGGCCTTGAAAAGCAGGTCTTGTGGAGACATGGCACTCCTGAGAGAATCGAGTCAGACAATGGGACCCATTTCAAGAACGGCCTTATAAACACCTGGGCTAGAGAACATGGCATTGAATGGATATATCACATCCCTTATCATGCACCAGCTGCCGGGAAAGTTGAACGGTGCAATGAGTTACTTAAGACTACCCTGAAGGCGCTCGGTGGGGGGACTTTCAAAAACTGGGAACTGAACTTAGCAAAGGCCACCTGGATGGTCAACACTCGAGGGTCAATCAATCGAGCTGGTCCTGCCCAGTCTGAACCCTTGCACACAGTGGATGGAGATAAAGTCCCTGTGGTACACATGAAAGGCATCTTAGGAAAAACTGTTTGGATTAATCCCACATCAAGCAAAGGCAAACCCATCCGTGGGATTGTTTTTGCACAAGGACCTGGTTCCACTTGGTGGGTAATGCAGAAAGATGGGGAAACCCATTGTGTACCACAGGGAGACCTAATTTTAAGTGAGAACTGAGTGTAGGGTTTCATTCTGTATATGTGTATATTTATCTATCTAGCTGTAAGAATGTATTAATTTAGGTATAATGTAGATGGTCATAGAATAAGGGGTGGATTATGTCCTAGGTTACAATGTAAAATGTGCCCAAAGTATGTATTCTATCACCATCTACATGAAATGTTGTTGTGCACCACTGTTTCCCGTGCCTCCTCCCTCCAGACTATCTTCTGTTAATGGCCCATCAATACCGTCCTGCATGACTCATAGATAACTCTCCCCAGGAGCTATCTCTGTTTAATAGGCAATCAAGGACCCATTGCAAAACTGATAAAATGATATCAGTCCATTGTGAGATGCTCCGCCCAGGGGGAGGAGCCAAGCATTCCCACCTGGATATAATCGGGGCCTTGGGACAGCACAGGCAGCCTTACCCACTGGATTCCCAGAGGACAAGAGCTACCAGACCTTTCTGCAAGAACACTGCTTCAACAAGACCACTTCATCTGGACTGCCACCACCACGGTTTCAGGTTGTATTCTGACTCTGTCAGTGATCTTTTGTACCATTGCATGTGTTTTATTTTATTTTACTTTTTTTTCCTCTCCTATTAAATTGTTTTTCTGACTTGGAGTCTCTCGCTGGTTTTGCCTTCAAGCCAGCACAGATGCCCAAGCTAGAGCTAACTGTTATATTATGAGCTTGTTTATAGAAAAAGTGGAGTAAGTGAACCGTCATAAGAACAGACTGAAACCACTAAGAACAATGGCCAGCACCTGGACTTGGTATCAATCAATCACGAAGCAGGGGACCTTGGGCAGTGCCAGAGGGTCACAGAGACCTGAAGAAGACTCTCCTGACGTCATCCTTTGAGACCACTGACCCAATTCAAGAGAAGAACTGCGCACGCGTGAAGGACTGAGAGCCTCATTTTAATAGAGAGCGGGGATGGGAGGTGCTGGGGTTATGCACATGTATTGTATATAAGATCTTGGAAAATAAATAGAGAGCAAAGAGCCTTGTTCGGGGTGGCCACGCCTTTCGGAGATGACTCCCATGCCATCCGCCGGTGAATAAACATACCACTTTCTAACTTTAAAGGGTTAGAGGGTCTTTGTCCATGACTATATCGGTTTTCAATGACTCACTGGTTATTTCCATTTTAGATTTCTCACCAGGCAGCCTGCAGCAGGTGGTGCCTACTGTGGCGGCAGCTTCAGCACCAGGTTTGCCCGGCAGCCTCTATGTGAGTGGTACTATTGGGGCACTTAGGCAAATCCCAGTGCCATGCTTTGTTTAGTCTGGCTGCACAGGAACACAGCAGTCAATTATCAGAAAGTTATGTACTCTGGGTGAATAGTATATTGGAGAACACAGTCAAGCAATTACTGAAAACTAGAGAAGTAATAGATGTTGTTAAATTATTAAATTAAATTTGCAAGAGAATGTCTACGTATTTAATTAGAATTCGACAAAAGTGCTTACACAGGGAAATTACAGCTTTACAAAATATCAATCAGTATTTTAGCAATAAATTGTTATCATATTATCTTGCTTTAGTAGTTTTGTTAAATGCTGTTTAAGAGACTACCATCTTTATAACTGAGATAACAGTGGCAGCTCATTTGGAGAAAGAGCAGACTATTTCTACACCCACATTTAAGAACCAGTCTTATCTTTAATCGTAGCACACCTGCTGCTGCAATTGCAGTCACGTCTTACCCTTTTTCAGACTGAATTCTTCAATTCATAAGCTTTTCCTTGACACAAACTGAGGCTGAAGACACTACTTAGACAAAATCAGCTGTCAGGTTTGGATAGTCCTTGCTGCTGCTTTGCTTACCAATGTTCCTTGAATTCTCAGGATGAACAAATGAACAGGAAGGTGTGTCTGAGAGCTTGGATTATGCCATATGCCTTGACTAGCATGTACAAACATACGAGATGGAAAGGTGAGGTGGAAATTCAGAAGAAAAGCTCTAACCACTTGAGCCTGAACTTCTACCTCCTTAGTAATAATTTTCCTTCTAGAGCTTCCAGTATTCACATTCACTTTTTCTTTGTGACTTTCACAGTATTCCTCAATGATTTCTAGTTTCCCAAACATCCCAGTCATGCACATACAGTAACTTGAGCTTCTATCCAATTTGCACATATAGCAAGTGTAGTTCAATATTCAGCTAGCTTTTTCAGCAAAAAAATGTGAAGAAAATAAGAAAATACAAACACTTTTAGCATGAATGGTTAAAACTCTCCTCAGTGAAAAATGACTAACATTAATGTCACATAGTTTCTTTGTTCCCAAAATATGTAGCAAAAGTAAAAGTATAGAGATGAAAATAAGCAATTTCAAACACATTGGAGGTCTTTACTATCATGGCCATTACCTTCCAACATCCTTGAAAAAGAAATATTCACTGCACTAGTTAAGAATATGTAGATTTCAGGAGGTGATTTTTTTAGCTACATCACTAATTCCAGCACGAAAAGGAAATAGATCTAAAAATTAAGAGCAGCATAGAATAATTTAGCAGCACCTAAAGAGTGTTTGCTTCTTCTGTTATCAGCACCGTGTCTCTCTGCCATATCTTCATTTAACAACAGTTGTGGAGGAGTAGGTTAGTTTTGCCTGAGGTGATGGGTGAGGAGGACTGAGAAAAGTATCAAGAACATCATTTCCTCACTAACAAAGTCACAAGTTCGATTCTCTGTCACTGCAGTTAGACACGCAGTCTTGCACGATGCGAGAGAGGAGGTGGTGTCATTTACACTTTTGCAGAATGTTGCCTTCAAAATGGAAGAAGCTGGCAATCCTTTGACTGAAAAACAGACCTAGACTTGAGCACAGAATACAGAATAACACCACTACACTGTCTCATTAGCTTCCAATGAGCAGTTTAGACAGCAGACATGGTTAGTAGGCATGCTAATTACAAAGAGACAACACAATGAGTCTACCTCACTGAACACCCTGCACCAAAAGTGCCTTAAGGATAGCAGCGGTTTTCTTACAGGGCCCAGCAATCAAAACAGCAACAGACAAAACTAATGGCTTGGTAAAGAAAATAAAAGCAGGTAAAAGAGAACCATACGGAGTGATTAAGATCCATCAGTTAATTACAGTGCTGAATTGATTTATCTGCTTTAAGTAGGTTGCCTAATAGTATCCCTATTTAATTTTTCTCACAGTATGAAAAAAAAGGAGCAAGCTGGAAGAGTGCAAGTTATTGTTTACAAGCCAGTCCTTTGTTCCTGAGATAGGAACTATCCTTTAATTTTATTTTTTTTTTGCCTATGCAGCTTTCAACACTCCACTCTGGCCTCTGTATCTTCTGTCTCCATCTCTCTTACTCATCTTGTGAGGATCAAGAATTACTCAGTCTGACAGCTGTGCTTAGCAACTTCTCCACAGCCTTTGCACTTCTTTGCCTCAGAACCTACCCAGCACACTGAGCACCAGAGCAACCTCAGGAGCTTTCAAGGTTTCCTCTGGCTTCCTAACCTTCTGGAGCAATTTGATAAATTATGGACACTGCTGGCCTGTCTCGTGCTCACTGTCAAATGCCGATGCTTCAACTCATCTTAAGGTTGCCGGACACAATCCTAAAGGACACCTGTCTAGCACCAACAGCCATAAACTGGAACCCATTGTCAGTTCAGCTGTCCTGCACTCTGGGCTGCACCCTGCATCTCTCTTGTCCACACCTGAAGTCTGTGATCCTTCTCAGGGAGCATACAGTTCAGTGCTATGAGCAAGTAGCCACCAATGAGCTCCAAAAATAGTCCTTCCCTCTTAAAAAAAGTCTTTGATGATAATTTCTGGAGTGTAAAGTCCTCCATTGCCCTTGATGATTCAGACAGATCATTTGTATTCAGAAAGCCAGGTTTATGAAACTCCTGGAGTAGCTCACCTTGCGCTGGGCGAAGTCAGTGAGAAGTGTGAGGGATTGACCTCCTGCTCTTTTCATCATCTTTGAGGCTCTGCCATCACGTGCTGCCCCATCACTCTGCACCACAGCCCTGCTGGGTGACCCTGTTGCCAAGGTAACCTCTTCCCTGACAACACGGTTTTCCTGGCAGGAGCTGGGTTATTGTCTTGGATGTTTGTATTTAAATAGAAGATCATCTGCATTTAATGACCTTCTCTTATTAGGGCTTTGTTCTCGTTTCATCTAAACACAGAAATGAGCAGACACTGAAGAAGGTAAGAGGTCAGGCAGCCAAAATAAAGTCAGCAGTTTAGCAGGGTTGGATAGAGTTTGCTGGGAAGAATGTAATAATTCTTTATGCATCAGAGATTTTCACACTGTCAGAGGACTGCTTTGCTAACTCTAAGGGAGCAATAAACTCCTTCCCATGATATGCTCTGCTGCAAACCGATGAAGTGACATGGAACTAATTATAGTATATAACGCTTCCTGTTCTCTCAGAGATGGGACATCTAAAGGAGTAACAGTCACTAATTAACAATTGTTTCAGCTACTAGGTTTAAAAGAATCTAGAGTAATAACAATTACGGGTCTACAAACATGTTCTATGCCTATTAGCTTTAAGGTGTCCATAACACTATCTTCATTTCTTTTCTACTCTGCCACCTTCATACTAGGCTACAGAAACTACTCTCATATGTTTATAACCATCCCAAAAGGTCCAGGAAGAGTATTGCTCCTGGTTTAGATCCAGCTCCATGCCAATCAAGAGACAGCAACCCCCAGGGAAATGCAACAAACTGCCTCCTGAAGACATATTTTTCTGTCTGTTGAAAATAAAAGGCTGGAAGACCAACTTTAACATTAGACTTCAAAGTTTCAAATGGTAAACTTTGGTAGCATCACACTTTAATCATTAGAAAATAAATGCATATAGCTCCAGGACAGTTTTTACCTGGAGAAAAGAGGACCATGTCTAAACAAAAAGAAAGAGAGCTGCCAAAATGAAGGAAGCAAATTGTTTTCACAGACCACCATGCACAAGAAAGGAAATATTTCACTGTTGCTAGATAAAGTAAAAGTATAATGGTTCTAATAAACAGGTCAGTAGCCAGGCACAGTATCTAGAAAGACTAAAGCCTCCCCAGCCTGTGAGGCATTAGGTATCCATCAGATATAACTGACACTTGCTGCAGAGAGATATCTTCAGAGCGGTTTCAGCGTCCATCAGTTTTATGACACTATTTGTTCTTGATTTTTTCTTTCCTCTAAAACATTTCTCATTTAAATATGTACACTGAGTGCTTATTTTGTATGGGTCAACCTGTCTGACTGAAGCCCAGTATCTGAAGGGGCAAGCAGCCTGCTGGTGATTTGCTGTTCTGAGAATCAATGCTTTGTAAAGGCATAGGTGTAAACCTAAGCTGAATGAAACTCCATACATACTCTTTAAAGCAATCCCCAAAAGTGTTTGCTACAATGTCACATTTGCCATATAAAAACATGCATGTGCGAAGAGAATGAAGTGGCAGTAAACCCTATAGCAGTAAAGAAATCAAAATGACTTTAATAAATTTAATAACTTCTGGGCATCAACAACTGAAAACCCAACAAACAGTGCCACTTAAACTGACTTTTGAGACACTTTTTGTATTGATATTTAAAAATGTATATATAGCTTATAGTTTATTAGTACTTGGTCAGTTGTCACCCACTGAGAAGAAAGCATACAGACAGTCCTAAACCACGCTATACTGACCTTTTCAAAATTTTCAGATTCTAGTTCTTGGCCATTCCTTTTGTTTCATCTGTCTGCAACCTTAATATTCTGTGAGCAAAAGAGAAATGGAATGGTTGCCTTCTCCAAACAAGTACAATGTTGTAAAGGTTAAAGTAGTTTAAGAGATTGCTGCTGCCGTTCTGCTGTCATTGGGAAACTACTGGAAGCCATGACTGGAAGGTGCTGTGCAGATGAGAACAGGGAGAGGAAATGAGGAGTGACAGAATTTCAATTCGTTTTTGTAGTAATGAGATTTACAAACTTTTCAAGTCTCTCTCAGCAATCTATTAGTAGAAGAGGGAGCTTGCAAGTTGTTCAGCCAATGCTAATGCACTACTTGACTGTTTAGTTTCCAAGTCTTGTTTAATAGTGCTATGTGTTTAGCCAGACACCAATTCATGGAAGTTTAATACATCACATTATCATAACTTCACAAACTGATTGTTGCTGTGCAGTCCTACAGGCACATATTTTGATGTCATGCTGCATCAGGACCTGAGCATCCTCACATTAGATTTCTCACACAGATGTTCGTAACTCTTCTTTGGTTGCACTACTGGGAAAGAGGGGATTAGTTCCCACTGAAAGCTTGAAATTAGAAGCTGGCAACATGGCAAAGCAATGCCTTTGTTATTTGGCAGTGTTACATAGTCATACTGAACATGTTACCGCTGTCAAGATAAACTAACCACTTCTAACAACATTAAAAGTACTCATTGACACAAGATATGTCAACTGCTGTAAGTTATTTTCCTTAGAAATTGCTCACAGTATTTTTTTTCCTTTTTACAATAATTAAAAACAAACGGCATAACAGCTTTTATTTTCCAATCTGAATGGAAAATAACGATAAAAATTTAAAAACACACATGAAGGCAGGAAAGGGTGACCTTTCAAGTATGGACTAGCTATTTCACATACCTTTGGAAATGCTGCAAGAGTTAGTCATAACTACTAAGCTTTCTCAGTGCAGGTCAGGAATAACTTTCCTCAGTATGTTGTCACATGTCTTTTGCACTTCGTTACTCAGAACCTTGCAACATAAAATGCATCCTTTAAATAGATTCAGGAACATCCTGGTACTTCAACAGTATTTTTTCAGCCAAATAGTCAAAACTGCAGTTTTATTACAGGACTTGAAGCAACCTCCTTGCCAATATGAACATTATAATGTCTCATTACTAGTATGGATAATTATTAAAAGAACTCCCTAGCAACAGCTAATCCTCTGATGCTATGCTCTCCTTTCCCATACCACCCAGGGTTAAAGGCGTGACAGTCTCAGCTGTCCCTAAGCAGAGCAGAGGGAACATCTCCCATGTGGGAACTTTACACATTTTCTTATTCCATTCTGCTTCCTGGGACCCTGCTTAGGACAATACAAGCCTACACTAATGGCAGAAGTCCTGTCCTTTACCCCTTTTAGTCCTATCAGCAACTGATAAAGGAAAATGCCCTATTTAGTGGATGAAACTGCAACTTCCCTTCTTCCCCACAGATGCTCCCTTGGTAGGCATTTACTGACTAAGCCAGAGAAAGACTGTTTTCAATCATTACTTTTATATAGTTACATAAACTCTAACATAAATATTTGAGCATAATGTGAAGCTCTAACAATGCACTCTTTACCACCAAAATTTAAGTAAAAATCAGCAGAAACCTTTTGAGAAAATAAATACTCAAGTGCTATAAAATTTTGCTCAATCTTCTAAAATCTTGCCTTGATTAAATGCATCCTGAGAGTGAATACATTGAACCAAAAATAGCAACTAAAGGGGACTTTCAGGTTTGATTTTTATTATTAAAACTGAAGACACTTGCAGTTAACTTGAAATCTACTACTCCCTGCTCCAAATAGTTTTTGCAATCTACTTCCATGACTCTTCAAAACAGCTGGAAAGCTGATGAGCCTTGAAACTACTACCGTATTTTCCCCTTTATGTCTTTCCATCTAAGAAACACACATAAATTAAAGACACAGCTGTAGTTCTTGACAAACAGGGGACAACTGGAACAAGAAGTAACGCAGGGATTCCCTCATGCATTCAAGCTCATTGCAAAGTTTGGCTCCTAAAGCTCTTTCCTGCAGTTTGTTTACAAATGTTGTCTCTTGCTGTTTCTAAGCTGCACTAGGCTAATTCTGAGTTGTTTCATGTTAAACTGTCAGAGAGCACATCCTGGAATTCAAGGTGCCGGAAACACAACATGCACAGTCTGGAGAAGAAGGTGCTGCTGCAGCAAATATTCTCTATTAGAGTTCACGTTAACTACTCCTGCCAGCTGCACTCCTGATAGCAGTGTAATCAGAACAGCTTCCACCACAGAGTAAGAGTCCAAATATTTTTAAGGGTCCTTCATTCTGTGGAGAACTCCTGGTGCTGTGACTAACATATTATCAATTTATTTAAACTAAATCTAACACAAATATAAAGGAATTGCAATCACTCTTATCAGCTTAAGGCAGGAATACCCTGAATGGTTTTTTTTCAGGATTCCAGCTGGTTGCATGCATTAAGAGTATTTATTACTGCTCACAGCTAATAAGACTTGCATAACTGCCCCTGAGGGACTTGGAATCATTGCTATCATCTGGAGGCTCAGACACCATCAAACTCATCCAAGTCATGTTTTTGCAACACATAGAGCATGTTTAAAAGCTAAAATATGTTCTGCAGCTGAAGCATAATAGGATACACATGCTGAGCATTAATAATCCTTACAGAAATTTATCACCAACTTTTAATTTGAACGCCAAATAACATTTGATTAGAACATTTAGCAAAACTGTTACCTATTTCCAGAAATTAAATAAAAGTAGAAAACTCTGCCTACCATTTATTCTGCAAGAGCCTTGATATCAGATTCACATATCACAATCTCATGGCCCCATGAGGTTGGAAGGGACCCTCTGGAGGTCATCTGGTCTAACCACCCTGCACAGAGTCACCTAGAGCAGATTGTCCATAGCTCCATAGGGGGCTATGGAGTATCTGCATGGATGGAGACTCTGCACACTCCCCTGCGCAGCCTGCTCAAAAGTTCAGTCATCCTCACGAGTGAAAAAAAGTGTTTCCAAATGTTCAGATGGAACCAGATGTTTCATTTTGTGCCCATTTCCTCTAACCCAGTTGCCAGGCACCACTTTGCATTTGCACCCTCCTGCCAGATATCTCTATAGATTGATAAGGTCTCCCTGAGCCTTCTCCCCTTTGGGTCAATAATGCCAGCTCTTATCAGCCCTCCTTACATGTGAGGTGCTCCAGCCCATCACCATTCTGACCCTTCACTGGACTCTCCAGTATGTACTCTCGTACTGAAAAGCTCAGAAGGGGATGCAGTGCTCCAGGTGCGGCTCAGCAGTACTGGATAGAGGAAAAGGATCTCCTTCCTGGCCTGCTATCCTTGGCATGACATAGCCCAGGACCCCAGCCACCTCTGCAGCAGCTGCGTGCCACAGACTTGCGTTCAGCTCGGTGCCTTTGGGAACGCCGGGTCCTTTTGTGCCAAGCTGTCAGAGCTCCCTGCGTGGGGCATGGGATTGTTCCTTCCCAGCTGCAGCACTCTGCACCTCTTTTCAAACTCCACCAGGTTCCTTTGGCCCATTTCCACAGCCTGCATATGTGCCTACGTGCGAGGTACCTCATGTACCTCATTCTCATGTTTCTTTAGATGCTGATTCTCATTCTCACAGAAAGCTATGGAATTACAAATGAAGAAAGACTGACATGCACTGTCCAAACCAAAATAGAAAGAAAAATATAAACAGTAACAAACACATAAACACCAGGAGGTCTGCCACTCACTAGGGAGTAGGAACACAGTCGCTGCAAAGCTTTTCAAATCAAAGGAATATGGAACATAGACTGAAGTGCAGACAGTTAATCAGAA
Source organism: Hirundo rustica (assembly GCF_015227805.2). Lineage (NCBI taxonomy): Eukaryota > Metazoa > Chordata > Aves > Passeriformes > Hirundinidae > Hirundo > Hirundo rustica. The sequence continues at coordinate 20,395,430 of NC_053458.1, forward strand.
AACACTTGTTTGTTTTCCGCTCATTTGTTTTCAGATGACAAGCACAACATAGAAATCTTGTCTTCACAAAACTGGTTTGCATAATTTACTCGCACACAAACTGAACAAGTTTCCCACTGCAGTAGCCCCGCACTGGGCCACATTTTCCACAAAGACAGAGCTCTAGCCAAGCTGCATTTGTAAATAAGCGTTGAACATCTCAGAAGGAATACATGAGCAGAGCTTTGACAATTGTTTATTTTGTAATTTTCTAGCACAGCAACTCACTTAAAATTCTTATGTCAATAGTTAAAAACCTGCACACCTTTAAATGTTTCAATAGATGGGAAAAGAATAGCTTGAGTCTTTCTTTAAATATGCTTATTATTATACAATACTAGTATCTGTTTCACAGCAGCATGTATAAAGCTAAATGAATTGAAAAGCTAAAATGGCACTTCTTTGTTATAATCCTTAGTATTTGTCACCCTGTCTTTCATTCTTTTGTATTCTGATAATCCAAATCTTTAAATCCTTCAAGAACTCATTTGGGGTTAAGAAAGATTTAGTTTAAAATGCTGAAATTCCTCCCACAAATCTATGCCTTCATGATAGCACATAAAATAAAAAATATTATAAAAACATTTATATAATTATAAAAAGTTGTAATGGATGATTAAGTGTTCAGTATTGCACAAACATATTTCACAATGGAGCCTGAAAGGACAATATAGAACTGATGACTTCTAATAACTATTAGATTTCAATACAAGATATTTGAGAAAATTTAAACTACAGCAAGCTTATTTCATAAAAGAAAAGTAAAAAAAAAATAATAACATGAAAGAAACATCTCTTTAGAAACTAGAAAATTATTAGGTCATTAATCAGATGAAATAATGCAGTTAAACTACTGGTGGTTGTACCAAAAGACTAGATGAATGCAAAGAGTGAATACTGTGAGTAGTTTATTTCCTCAACATTCTTCAATAGAGAGGAGTTTCTAAAGTTAATCAAAAGCTTACTGTGGGTAAAAGCGAACAACACTCAGACGGTGCTGTAATCCATACTGTTTAGTAAGGCCTTGCACAAGTACGGGTGTTATGCAAAAACAGCCTCACACATTCCCCATCCCAGGCCTGTCCCGTGCCTAAGCCGGCCGTGTCCCATGGCCTAAGCAGAACCAGTGGGGAACAACAACTCTTCCTGCTCAGTCTCAACCACATGAAGGCTGTTTTCACGAGTTTCCTTATCACACCCTGGTTCCTTCCCACTGGACCCCAGGCACAGCCAGGCAGGCAGCCACGTGCCTCCTCCAGCCCCCAGGGCTGCGCCACAGCAGCCCTAAAAGGCCACAGGCACTCGGCCACTGGACACAGCAAACGGGCCCCAGCCAACACACGGCCAGGGCAGCTCCGCAACACCACTGCTGTCTGCAGCCTTCTATGCTAAGTGGGAAAACGCTCAAAAACACCCAAATATTTCACAGCACACTGCCTGGCGACATGTCTGCAGTCTCAGGTACTGAGCTAGCAAGTAGTTTCTCCAAACTTATTATTCTTGGCTGCTTCTTAGAGCTCATCAGCAGCAACACCAAGTGGCCTTGCATTGCAAAGATGAAAAAAAATTCAAAAACAATTATTAAAGCGCAATGAAAATTGCATACAAAAAAAGTTCTACGGTATCAAAAGTTTAATTTATCAATGCTTTGAAATGAGAAAGCCTAGAAATTGTAACAATCTGCAGGGAATCCAGGCCAGGAACTAGAGCTGATTTCAGCTCCTGAATGGACACTGCAGAGACACAGGGAGTTCTAGGAAGGCTTATGCCCAGTTACATTGGAATGAGTCTTCAAGACACCTGCCAACAACTCAACCGCCTTCATCAAAGACACATAGGGCACAGTCAGTTCACCACTGCTATCTGGGAACTTCCGCTTCTTTTGCAAACCTGAAAAACCCTGCATAATATTGCAAACTATGGCATCCTGGTCTCTGTGCACCCAGAACAGCTTTAACAGCACTGTGGAAAATTCCTGTGAACACACTTGTGTTTCCATGCAGCAGCTGACCCCCAAACCCAGCCCTTAGTTTTGGTTTTGCAAGTAGTTGTTCTGCAAGGTAAATATTTTACAAGTTATCTGCAAAAAACCGAGGGAATACTTCAAGGCTTTAAAATGAAAATTGGTACAAAGGATTCAGTTTCCGGTATTTCAGGTTTTTTTGTAAAAATAATAAGTCAATGGCAAAATGACAACAGCATTATCAGCATGTAGAAATAATTCTGCTACTGACTAAAATTCAAAGAGGTCAAGAAAGAATAGAGAATAAGGGCAATGAGTATACCTGATTCTTATCTGGATAAAACAAAGTATTACTTAGCACAGCAGGAAGTAGACTTTGATGTAAGATTACAAAAAGCACAATAAGATATTGAAGCTTTCGAAGCTCCTCTGTGGTTAACAGTAATAGAGGGCGAAATGAGAGCCATGTACATGGGTTTCTATCCCACTGCAGACCAGGCACCACCGACTCATTATCTCCTTGAGCCATTATACTTAACTAAATCAATATAAACTCATATTCTTAGCAACAAAGGAATTACAAACTTAAATTATTCACCTGACTTTTTTCCCCCCAACATATCATAAATCCACTCAACCCTTTGTGGCAAAACAAGACAATCCAACATCTCCAAAAGGCCAAACAAAAGAAAAATTATGCTACTGCATAGCAAAAGTCAAAGAGGGCATGATGATGCAACATCACCCTGGAACAGATAGGACACCTCTACTATATTAAACTTCTGTGCAAAGCAGCTGTATCAGCAGGGAAATGTCTCTATTTCCTCTGACCACCCCTGAGGCACAGCACAACACAATTACCATTTCTCTACAGGATACCTTCTGGCACTGCACTGGGGAAGTGAACACCTCCCTGCTGCACAAACCCTGACTGTAATCTCCAGATTTTCTGCAGGTTTATCCTGTAAGTAAGAGCTGTGCATCTCTCTATAATCCTGCTCTTTGTTTCTAGAGCCCAACAACTGGACCAAGTTAAACATGACTAAAAGCACAGCCACAACCCTGAAGGAGCTGTGGCCTGTAGTCAATGCACCAGCCTCTTACTTGGAAATTAAACTGTGGTAGAGCATTACTAACTACTGAAATATCAAATTTGATCTAAGTGACATCTTCCAATGCTCTCTTCCTAAGATTCGCTATGCATCTATAAATCCTGAAGACGGCAAATGACAAATGAATGGGGATGTGTCTCAGAGAATATATCAGAAAATGGTAAAAAAAAAAAAAAAAAAAAAAAAAAGTTAAAAATTGCATCTCACCAAGCATGGTGAATACATGAGCCCAGAGCCTTGATCCAGACAAACTTCATGTCTCGCTTTGTGCATGTCTTTAACTAGCAGCTTTCCAGGAGTGAAGATACTGTCAATTTGTACTACTGAGGGTTCAAGGTATTCACATGCTAAATACAACTGTATTCTGCAACATGAACTCTTATTTTCATTATCAGCTGCAATACATGTATGTTTGCATCAGCAGGAAGTCTTAACACGTGAGTCAATGTTCACATGCACACCCAGCCAGCCTCAGCAGATGCCAGGTGACTTGTCCTGGCATTAGGTGTTTATTAGCTGTCACCTTGTCTGTCAGATTGTCAGAGATATTTCATCCGAATTCCATGATGCTGAAGCTCCTAGCTCCTAATATGCCGATATTATTAGAATGTGACTTGGAGCAGAGTGACGAACAGCATCCTGTAACATCTAATCACCCATCCTGGACCTCTCCCTACAAGTTGCATCTTTTTTCTTTAATACCAGCAGAGGAAAATATTCAAACTCTAAAGCATCACAGTGCCTGCAGATTAGATACAGATGATCATAAGCATAACTGTTGGCCTGATTTGCCCAAACTACCCAATTAGACTCCTTCTGATTCTGAAAATTAAAGTCACATGCCCTATCAGTTTTACCTCCAGCAGACTCTTTTATTAATAATTATTTTAGGCCCTTTTGTTAATAACAGCTTGCAGCTGCTCACAACACTGTCTCCCAGAAAAACCAGTCCTGCTTCCTTTGCCAGTATGATTTAAGAAGTGAAATTTCCAGGTCCTACAAACTCTGTTTCTGTTTCCAATTCTAAGTTCACAGTTCTGTCACAGTAAAGAAAAATTATATTCCAAAACACTAATAAGACATTTTCCCGAGGGACTGCCTATCAAATTTCAGTTTTCCAGAGACATATTTATTCTCTCCTGCATTATTGCTGTTACAGAATAAGTCTCTCAGGAAGATTTAAATTCAAAGAGATTTCAATAAGCAAAGCACAACTCTAAGAAAACACTTGCTGACATGTATTTAAAGGAAGAAATACGGGAGAGAACTCAGCTACAGAACCCACCTAAAACCCTCTGAGGAGCTGAGACATAACCAACAAGCATTAGAGAAGAACAAGTATAGCAGAACTCCTGACTGAACTGAGCTGTGAAGAGGCCAGGTCACAGAACACTTGTTGGGACTGAAAGGCACCAAGGAAGGAAAAGCACCACTTGTGGTGGGAAAATAAGGGAAGCTACAACAGAAAAGTTACGGAGAAGGTGCACGGGGCACTTCAGAGCATATGATGTACACACAATGGATTCCTGACTGCTTTTTCCTCTCCCTGCTTCCATCAGCTGTAACATATGCCTGCCACTCTGACAAGTGTCATGTGATGCCTTTTAACTTACACCCACCATCAGCTCTCCCTACTGCCACCTCCTTTCTGCCAGCACAGCAATATGATTTGATCATTCTCTTGGAACCCATTAATGCCACCTTCTCGCTTCCCAGAGGATTTCTATGGGATCACAGCAAGGTGTTCCCTCCCTTCAATGCCTGTGTGCATTTGCTGTGGTCCTCTCAAAGCTGCTTCTGGCACTGCAAGCCAGGCACCAAACTAAAGGGCTGCATGCCACAGGTTTGCACAACAGAGCAGAGAAATAGTCAGGCCTAAGTATTAACTGGGTTCATCTGACTCAGACTGAACCTCGACAGATTGTCAGCCTAGATGAAATTTTGATAAGAAAGACTGAAAATTGTTAAGCCAGTTTTCCAAAGTACACTTACACTGGACAGCTTGTAACTGAAAAACCTCTATGTGAATTTACGAGGTTAATGATATTCAGCTAATTAAGCAATCGGATTAGCTAAGAATGAGCTTTACAGCAACACTGAAGATCAAGCCATCAAAGCTGACAGTACCATGTTGCACCCAGACAGAGCAAGAATCAAAATATAGTGGATTAAAATAGAAATATGCATTATACAGAACTATTCTAGGACAGCAGCAAGATTAACAACTAACTCAGTACTTAGCAAGCACCAGAATTAGAGCTGCCTGCGTATCTAGAGAACAAGGAAACATACTTGGAACAACTGTAAAAAGAAGGTGATCATAAACTGCTAGGCCAGTTTCCAGGGCAAAGATACAGAGTCACTAGAATCACAAATGTAGGCTTTGCAGTCTGGTGATGCTCATACTCTACAGCTTTCACTTGCCAGCCTTTGGATGACTGACCCCAAAGGTAGCAACATAAAGCTGTATTTAGGAAACCAGCCCACTCGCAGAAGAACTCGGTTTGCAGAGTTGTATTCCCACTGGGGAAAAAGATTACATGGATTCCAGAAGCAATTACTAACACTGACTAACACTTCCAAAGAGGGGAAAACCCAGCTGAAATACATCTGAACACAAAGAGACATTCTAATCAAGATGTCATCATGCAAACTTTTGCCATCTTTCCAAAACCAAGGAAAAAAAGGAATCAACATATAAAAGGTCTCCATCAGCTGCCATTATGGGGTTATTGAAGCTTTTAAACACAATGTTGTAGGAAATGCATCATACATTTAAGAAAGGCAGGAAAGAGGAAGCAGGTAGAGAAGGGCACTGATAACTACACCAGCTATTAGCTGGATTATCTGACAGGTATTTGTTCTTACCCAGCTGGGTGTTATTTAGCCTGACTCAGTGAGCCTGAAATGCTTTAGAAACACCTCAGGGAGCCAAGGTCCCTGCTGTTAAAATGACAGTGACTCAGTAAATGGGTTCCTTACGTACATGCAAGCATACTCCGCGTTTGCCTGCATGATTAAGTTTTAACGCTTAGGAAATAAAAAAAAAAAAAATCTACAATTCTTGAAAATATTATGAGATCATTTTTTGTAGGAATGTCAGGCTTAAAAGCTTTTATGTTTACGCCTGTACAGTAAGCAAAAGATCTGAATTATCCAAGTGACCAAAAGCACTCATTGCTAATCAAATTATCCAATTTCACTGGTGGCCTGGCCTGAAGGCATGCTGGAATCTTTCACTGTACCAAAAAAAAAAAAAAAAAAAAAAAAAACCCTACACATAACCCACCATAACAAACAAAAGGAAGAACAATGGCTGAACATTATAACAAGGAATAAAATTCTGATCTACACTGGGATTTTTTGCAGATAGATTCAGTCTTCACATCCTGAATTCACAGGAGGAGGGAGAGCAAATGATAGACAGAAATAATATCTGCTTATAATATAACTCCAGTTATAGAAGAAAGTTACATTGTTTCAAGGGAACATGACATTACCCTCCCAAATAATAGATGGATTTACAATTACCACTTTATCTCCAGACCATGTCAAAGTAAACCCAAACCAAGAAAACTGGGCTCTTCTGCATTATGGTAGATTTAGGTTTAAGACCGTTGCTGATTCCACAAGTAATTATTCCCCTTTAATAAATTTCTCATACAATTCAAAACTGTATTTTAAGATACATGACCACCACATGAAACTCATGTCAGCAAACTTATCCATTGCTTGCACATGAAGTAGGTGTTGGGGAGCGATTAAGAGAGCTCTGCTTTTTCTGATGGATACTGAAACCCAGAGAGACAGCTGGCAGCAAAGAACAGGGTAAACAGCAGCTTGGCCATTTGGTTTGTAACATCCCTTTGCACACTTCCAACATCCCATGAAAAGCTAACCTATGAAAAGCCAAAGTTGGTATCACCTTTGATTTTCATAGGTGCCATCTTTCAGGGGAAAGAAGAGGGTCATCTCAAATACAGTCAGCAAAGGTATTATAGACGTAAGGAAGACTACATGCTATAGGTTTGATTTAAAGCACACACTGGGAGAATACACCTGACAAAGCAAAAGAATTAAGTGGATCACTGGGTAACAGCAAACTGGGCAAGAGATCAGAGCCAGTACCTATTTAAGATATGAACAACAAGTATTTTAGGGGGAAAAAAAAAAATCATACTGTGGTTATAATTAACTAGATTATTTAAAATTTACCCATTCAAAAGAAGTGACATGTATGCAAATTGTTCTGTCTGCCTAAAGAATCTTCATGTGCATGTTGTTCTGTAAAGCCAAGAGAGACATTGGAGCTACTTCATTTCTAAGCAGGGCATCTATTTTTAATTCTCTCTAAATTACTATCAAGCGGGATATCTGGGAAAGAATGTAGTTTTCATTTTGAAAGTGAGCCTCAGCAAACACATATGTAAAACTGACAGTTAGCTGATGACTTTCTTGACTCTGGTAATTACTAGATTTGAATCCAAATCAGACTTTGCAGTGACATAAAAAGCTGTATGAAAATGCTAGCAGGAAAAAGCTTAGATAATCTACACATGTCTGCAGCAAGCTATCTTTAAGAGTCAGCTGCAAGAGATAAACTGTGCTGCACAGACTGCATTAAAAGTGAAACAAAGGATCTTGGAAAAAGAGACTATTCCTAAAAATGAAACCTCTACTTTTGTATTCTTTCAAAGATTTTTATGCACAAAAGTCAAGTAACAAAGTGCTACAAAACTTGTCCACGTAAGGAGATGAGAAAATTTAGAGAGCTCTTTGAAAGCTGTTGAAACCTGGTTTTTAAAGATCAGAACAATGGAAACCAATCAATATCCTTACAATATTTCAAGGAATATTAGAACAAAATATAATAGTAATTCTTACTGTTGCACATCAGCATCAGAGTAGCTAAGTGCACCTAAGTAACAGACTCCTTAAACAACCAAGGGTCAAATTCCCCAATTCCTGCCAGTGCAGATTAGCAGGAGTTTCAGTGGGGACAAACTGATGTATTGGCAGGACTATCAGTCTTTGGCCAATACCTGTGTGCAATTACAGTCTACAGCAGGACACTGTGACAGTCTACTTACACATTCTTGATACTCCTGAATTAAACACAGAATAATCCATCCCAGTTATGTAGCTTAAGTCCAAAATTCTACTTCCCTTACATCCTTAAGTATTATTACAACCTTGAATTGTCTAATATAGTTCAATTGATTAGGACAGGGCAACATGATCTATAATACTTCTGTACTCTTGACCTCTGGTGTGGGTAATCATTTTTTTGCTGTAAAAAATTGACTGGCTAACCACTGACTGAGACAGAGTGACATGACCTTTGACCTAAAATAAAGAACCCTCAAAACTGAAAAAAATGCCAATAACACAGCACATAACTGCAGCAAAATATTACCAGATGATACAGAACACTGTAACAGTGATTTTTTTTTCATTATTTATTACAATCTCAAGTGTTTATTTACACCATAAACTAAATCATTCTTTGTAAAACATTTCTAAAGGCTCTGCCTGTCTCTCATAAGAGTCTACAAGGATTATATCTGAGGTGACATTGGGTTAGCGACGTTACCATGTTCACTGACTGCTGACTGTCACCTAACTATAAATGAGCCCAAATATCTCTCTTAACAGAAGAGAGCTATGATATAAAATGTCTTTGAAGACATACTGTAGAATTTCCAGCACAAACAATAAGAAAACATGATAAAAGAAAATTCCAAGGACATTGAAAGATAACTTTGAAGTTATAACATTATACTTTTATAAACATGGTATGCTTTCCTAGTCTGCAATATGGTGTTTCTTTTGTAACTGCAGAGCTGAAAAGCTACAGCAATTACTCAGTGAAAAAAAGAAATCTAGCCATTAGAACTACCCTGCAAGAGACTCAAACAGACCCCTAAAGTGACACGGGTTTACTCTCTGCAGAAAATACAGGAACAGTTGACTTTGCAGAGCAGAAAGCTAAAGATTATAAATAGACACACACTTTTGGCTTGGTTCCACACAAACATTTTACTTTGTCTTATTTGCCACTTATTCTCACCTAATATCCACTGAGAGGAGAATAATCACCCCTAGTGCATTTAAAAACCAGTAAATACTGACAGTGAAAAACACTTATTTCATTCCCAAACTAGTCCTCAGTTTAAATGGTAAATGGGTTTTGCCAAACATCTTTTCCACATCATGTTGAAAGCACAGGACATTTGTTTAGACAAGTGCTTTGTCCCTGTAAAATTCTAACACTTTGATGGCTAAGGAAAACTAGATAAGTACAAGACCTTGAGTTTTTCAAGTATAGTCACACTATCTTGATGCCAATGACACTTCTAAATTGAAATGCTGAGTAAGCAACTTCTGCTCATGAGCAGATCCAACTTTGTCTTACGGATGGGAATTTGAGTTGTTGATTGTCCACCACAGCACAAATTATGCAAATCTGATGAAAAAGCAATAGTTATAATGATATGTGAGGTATGGGGTGTGTGAAGCATTGATGAAGGAAGGTCATGAGGAAACAGTATTATTGTTCCCAACACACAGGTTTTCTTTGCTCTCAGTACTTTCACCTAATTCCAAAGACAAACAAACAAGTCATCTGAGTACCCCCTGGTGCAGGAAAATTGGCAGTACTTCTTAGTGAGCAAAGAGCAGTTACTCAGAGGAACAGTGCTGCCTCCCCTGGCAATTATAATTTTTACGTTCTTAAGTAATTCTGTCTGACCTTTCCATCCTGGACCAGCTCTGTCACCTGACCCTAATCAACCACTTTCAGCTCTATTTTCATCCCCAAAAGTGCCATCAGGACTGTCCTAGGACGTGACTCCTTCCAAGCTTCTTGCAGCTCTCAGCCCTGCTCTTGCCTTTTGGAAGTTCTTGATTTTAATTTCTTAGTCTAATTCCTTGTAAATATGCCAAACAATAAGCACTAGAAACACTAAAATTACTGCATGAAGTAATTTTTAGATCTCAAAATTATTTTCAACCTTCACATCCTAATTCCAACAATCACCCTGTGACAAAGTTACTTCATTCTAATGTTTTAGAAATGCCTACCAAACACAGAACAGCTAAGACTCCTGGTTTCCAATAAATGCTTATTTGTATGCATTTTAAACACGTCCTCCCTTTCCAGAGCCATTGTCTTCCCAGCAGCAATGTCTTTCTTCTTCCTCACATTGAACAAGAGAACCACAGAATCACTAAGGCTGGAGAAGACCTCTAAGGCCATCAGGAGACCCCACCTGGAATGGGGCTCCCACCTCTGCTCCCCAGCACAAAGGCCAGAAGAGGCCATGGAGATACTCAGAGGGCTGGAGCATCTCTCCTAAGAAGACAGGCTAAGAGGAACGGGGCTGTTTAGTCTGGAGTGAAAAAGCCCTCTCAGAGTCTTCTAGGAGAAGCTCACAGCACCTTTCAGTAAGGGAACTGACAAGAGACCTTGAAAGAGGTTTTTACAAGGACATGCAGTGATGGGACAAGAGGAAATAACCTTAAACTGAGAAGAGGTAGGTCTAGATGAGACATTAGGAAGAAATTCTTTACTGTAAGGGTGGTGAGGCCCTGGCACAGGTTGCCCAGAGAAGCCATGGGTGTTCCACCCTTGAAGTGTTCAAGGCCAGACTGGATGGCACCCAGAGCAACCTGATGCAGTGGAAGGCGCCCCTGCCCATCACGGGGCAGGTTGGAACTAGATGATCCTAAGGTCCCTTCCAACCCAATCCATTCTATGGCTCCATGGGTATGTATATTGGGATATTTAGAGAAACAGCATGCAGTTTACAGACCAGGAAAGCTTAAGTTTTTTAAGCACTAGATGAATACTTCAAAGTACACTCTTCAAAAAAACATCAGCTCTCAAACTAAGAGAACAGATTTTTTGCTAAGTTCCATACTAGCACTAAGGCTTTTCTTTCAAATATTAAATAAATTATGACTGAATCATAATTTTTATCATGTAAGTAACAGACTTGCTTCTATGACATTCTTATCATTAAAAAATCCTAATGTGCCCCATTTGAATGTTTCTGTAACAGAACTCAAGCAGACACAGAAGAATTTAGGGAGAAGCAAAGCATGAGTGTAACTTTGCTTTTGCATTTTTTAACTGCATAGGCAATAATACTAATGCTGCACGACTTAGGTATAAAAAAAAGCACTCTCTAAAAAAAGTACTTATTTAATTTCAAGAGTAGTATTAAGAAAATAAAGCTGCCTCCAACGCCAAGCTAAAGGAACTTGAATGAGTAAACAGTATTTTCTGAACACATCAGACAGGCTGTCTGAGATTTCACCTCCAGGAATTCTAGTTTTGCTCTTCTATCCTTGAAGAAAGCTTATTCCTCAGCAGCTCCACATCTGCAGTTATCATCAGCTACTGTCAGGAAGTGCTTGCATTCTGCTAACACAAGACACATATCGTAGAGTCAAGTCAAATTACTGTGCTTGCTCTACACAAGAAGTCACTATGCATCTTTTTGTTATTACTGGCACGGTTTAGTGGCACCCACTTACTAACACTGCAATATCAACTACTACATTTTGATGAGACAAGAACAGCTGACCTTTCTCTCCATGCATGAACATTCACAATTAGACACACAAGGCCATCCTGGAGTGACTCTTTCTACACAAGTGCAAATTGTTAGCATGCTACAGCAACACTTATGTTCACAAAAATGACATCTTACAAAAGTCTAAAAACACTGAACCCAAAAAACTCACTTCACTGCACTGATTACACGTTAGGCATATTAATTTTACAGCCTATCCTGTAAAAAGAAACAAACTCCCCAAAACAGTCATTTCCTGAGCTCAAAGAAAAGAAGACAGTTTTGAAATAGAGTTTGAAGCCTGAATAAGAGCTAATAATAGTAAATCAAGCAACATCATTACAAGGACAAAGTCACCAGCAGGATGACAAAAAAAAATCAGAGGTGCCAGTCCTAGTCTGAGGGATATTATAGATACATTGTATATTGACAGATGAAATAACTTCAGTAATCAGCGATGCTGAAATGAAGCATCAGCATTGGAAAACAGACACTCTCACTTGAAGAGTGGAAACTGGAATGCAAGCAAACTCAATGAAACAGAAAAGGTCACAACAAACAGGAGAGGAGTTGTATCTCGAAAAATCAAAAAAAAAAAAAAGCAGTTAAAACACAAATTTGCACAAAAGTACCAAACACCATCCTGTCAAAAAAACCCCTCATTTCCAGAACAAAAGGCTTCAAGGCACCCAGATCATTTGGGTTTGGAACTGGAAAGTTAAATTGGTAGTTTATACCAGCAAGAAATAATGAAGCAATCTTTCATGAAGCAATAGTTTTGCATTCTCATCAAGGGATTCTTTCCTAAGTATGGCGTGGTATAAGAAAAATCCTATTGCACAGAAAAGTTAGAATAGTTTTACATAAAAATAATTATCAAAGCAGCAAGGTAAATTCCAATATGCAAAGGATTCTCATATTGGCATGTTGTTATGCAGGGCTACAGAAGTTAAGGCCAAAGGCAAGCATTTGCAACATCAAATATCCTAAGCACAAAATACCAGTGAGTCCTCATACTGGAGAGCCAGGATTAGCTCCGCACAAAAAGGAATAAACATCAGAATACTTCATCATATATCTTACACGTACGCAGATCTGAAACATCACAACCAGTTCGAACTTTCAAAATCGCTAATGCCATTTTTTTCCTGAATTTGTTTTAAAGAGTATAAAACTTCAACACTTTATTATTCATTGAAAAAAGAGCAGAACAAGCTGTTCTACTGTCATCTGTTCTGTTCACGTGAGATGATAAAAAAAAAACAAAACCAAACAACCTCTACAGACAAGTCAGTTTGAATCAGGTTGTGCCATTAACCCTCCTCCCTCTGGGAGGAGTTTCACAAGAGGCATCAAGAATCCACAGGTAACAGTGGAAAATCAAATGTATACCTGAAGGATCCCATAGGACCCTTAAAGTAGTCCCAGTATTTTCTACCTGCAAATAATTCCAGAAGAGAGCGTGACAGCTTCTCTTTGAACACACTGTAAAAATGCCAAAAGAACTCACAGGCCTGAGTCAGAATCAAACCATGCTGAACAATCATTATAAGGCTTGTTTTACCCTTTTATTTGTTCAAGAACAAAAAACTATCTCCAACAAAGATGCCCAGTTTTGACATTTGTGAAGCTTCTATTTCAGTGTGTTAAAAGAGTTTAAATGCATAGAAACATGTAAAATTTATTACCAAACACTTGAGAAGCTCTAGCTACGTGTACTGAGGAGTCAGCTCCCATCCTACTCTTTCTCTTGACTGGTGATGGTCTTGGACTTTTAAGTTTCCTCTGGATATATTACATCATTGATATTGACTGCATAAATGGCTTAATTTTGTCCTCAATATGAAGACACTTTGTTTTATGAACTCAACAAAAAAAAAAAAAATCTGCACTGAGTCTGATGGTTCATATCATCTAAATTCCAGGGAATTATGGCACAAAAATTTCTGAAAGAAGCAAACTCGATTTAGCAGAATTCGGATGTGATCCTACCAAATCTGAAAAGAAAAATACTTTTGTTATTAATGGCCTTGGCCATTATGGACTTCAACAGAAAGAAAACTCTCATAACACATACAGGCTGTTATTATTTTTTTAAATCTTCACCTAAAGGAGCCACTGATAGTTACAGACCAGACCAGGTCATGTTTTGGTCATATAAATTGCAAAAGTGTCGTGTCTTTTTGGGAAGTACAAAAAAGAAAAAGCAAAATAAAAAAACAGAAAAAACCAAAAGTTACGAGGATGAAGATAAGTGGCAAACAGATGAAGTGGTTAGGCATGAACACGCAGATCACAGAACGTCCAAAACCTTGCCTGCTGCAAAGTATGAAGCTTTCACCCCTTCTTTTCACACTAAGGGTTCCCTGAAAGACTACGTGTACTGCAAAATACATGTTGTGACTAGATTTAACCAAACACTGACTCACAAGTGTTTGCTATTTGCAGGGCTAAGCACAAGGGTTAGGTATGGATGCCTGAAATTTTCTGTTAGGGTGATAAAGGGGCCAGTGTAACAGCCCATGTAAAAAACACATTAAAATTTCTTAGCAAGAGGAAGCTGTGAGTAGAGCATTACAAAGCCCGTGCATCAAATGCATATTACACATGTAAATTCTTCTAAATATGCTAGTCTTGTGTGGTTGGTAACAAAACAGAAACACCTTTAAGAAGGAAACTGACATGTGTATCAATTTCTAGCACGTTTCTGAGACCAGCTAACGAATGCAACAAAGCACTACACAAAGGGCCTGACTTCCCTCTCACATCCAAAACGTTCCTCCTTCTCCAGTGAACAAGTTCCATACTGATTTTTTAGCAGACACTAGCTAAGACCTAAATCCCATTATCTGTCCCTTTTCAGTAGCCTAAACTCCGTATCAAAGGAGTACTAGAAAGTTTGGAATATTAATGCAGTTCTTGAAAGGATAAAACAAGGGAGGGAGGGATATGAAGGTATTTTGAAGCTCACAGCTTCTGGGGAGCCAGCTTTGTTCAAAATCTTAAGGAATGGAAAAGCAAAAAGGAACCTAAGGAATTGCAGTAAGAGATACTCATCTCAACATCTTCGATAGGAAAAAGAGATTCTAACAACCAGAAACTGCTGTTGGAAAAGGAGAGCTGAACACAAAGTGTTCATGAAGAGTTTTGAAGTGCAGGTCAGATGCAGATTATGGAGAGAGTAACTAGAACAAAAAGCCTTCCAAATGCAGCAGAGGGCTCTAACGGTGAGAAATGAAACTCATTGGAAGAGAAGACCACCACCACACACTTCACAGCCAGCCCAACAACATGATCATCCATAACTACATTTTAATAGTAGTCTTGCTTCCAGCTTTGCAGTAGCCTAATATATTTTTCTACAACAAGTTTATACAGTTTGGTTTTTTGTGGGGTTTTTTTTTTGTTTGTTTTTGGTTTTGTTTTTTGTTTTTTTTTTTAATCCCAAAGATGGGAAGCCTTAGTAAAGTTGGGATATGCAAATACTTGATCTTTATAGAAAGCAACTAACCTGAGCGGTGCAGGCAGCAGCTCACCTGATACCCTTAAAAGCAGAGTATAAAGCATAACATGAACTTGAGCAACCGCGGCTTCAAAGCCATGATTTATATACACCACCAGTGTAATTAATCTGATATTATCTCCCGCTGTGCACTGGTATATTAAGCACTCAACAATAATATTTCACGA
The DNA here is from genome assembly GCF_015227805.2 of Hirundo rustica. Lineage (NCBI taxonomy): Eukaryota > Metazoa > Chordata > Aves > Passeriformes > Hirundinidae > Hirundo > Hirundo rustica. The sequence continues at coordinate 20,410,813 of NC_053458.1, forward strand.
CACGCAGCATACGTGACAAAGAGGCTGGAAGTACATTACACACATGGTTGTACCTGTGGTAAATCACTTCACCGGAGCACAGCTTCTGTCATTCCAGCCAGAAATGACCTACGCAACAGGACCACTCCTCCAGAGGAAAATAAATCAGAATCTGTAAAAATATTGCAGCACTCTACAATACCTCGGCCTACCAATCATCGTGTTCTAATGGTAACCGGGCACACAGCTGAGTTAATTACAAGAAAAGCACTCGCAAGGGTTCCGCTAAGCTCCCGAGACTCGGCTCTCCCGAGCGGCTCCCAGTGACACATTAGTGGAGGTGATTTGTCGGGAAAACCTATTTAGGATAAAAGGCCCAGAAGAGACAGGAATCGCTAAGAGAGATAACGGGAGATAATGATCGGGCACAACAGCCATTGTCGAGCCACAATAAGGACACGAAGAGCCATTACGACGCGCCAAGGGCTCGGGGCGCTGCGGGCCTCGGGCGGGCCGGTGCTGGCGACAGGAGCGCCGGGAGCGGGCCCAGCACCACGGCACGCACGGACCGCACAGGGCCGGGAGATCACCGCCTTCCCGCCGGCATCCCACAGGAAAACCGCCCCCAGAACCACGGCACGCACGGACCGCACAGGGCCGGGAGATCACCGCCTTCCCGCCGGCATCCCACAGGAAAACCGCCCCCAGAACCACGGCACGCACGGACCGCACAGGGCCGGGAGATCACCGCCTTCCCGCCGGCATCCCACAGGAAAACCGCCCCCACGCTCAAAAAGCCCTGGGAATCCAAAGCTGCCTCTGTGTGTAATGCATATATACATATTCTCAGTGTATTTATATTTTTTATACAAACATCCATACACACATACCGTAAGAACCACCACACCGAGAAAAGCCAAGAACTCCAGAGAGGTGAGCAGAGGCGGAGGCCCCGCGGAGCTGTGAGGGCATCACCCGAAGGCGGAGCGGCCAAGCCGAGATGGGCTCCGACAGACATGGGGACTCGTTCTTCACTAGGACTAAAACTGAGCACCTCCCTGATGGTCAGCAAAAACAATTCACCTGAGCGTGTGAAGAACCGCGGGCCGCAGGAGCAGCCCCAGCTCTCGGTCACAGCAGCCCCTGCTCATCGCCCCCAGTTGTGAGGCAGGCTCGGGGATCTCGCCCTCCCAGCTGCAGGCAATTAACCAGGCATTAATTGCAGCTGGGGGTGGCGAGCTGAGCGCACCGGAGGCACGGGCTCGGAGCCGCCCAGCCGGGCCCCTCGGACAAGGCGCAAAGCGCACCTGCACCTCCTGGGGCCGGGCAGCAAAGAAACCCCAGAGCAACTACGAAGCACACTAGAAGGATTCCACCTTCTAATACTTAGACACAATACACAAAAGCAGATTTCTTCAAACTGTCTTGAGATATATGGCTTCGTTGTTCTGTTATTGTCAGAAAGAGAGTACATTTCTTCTTTAAATAGCTTCTGGGACTGCAGGCTGCCTTGTTTTCTCTAGCAGTACCTGGGAGATTTACAGGAGAAAGAAGACAAAATTATAATGCCTCATTCCAAATTTGCGAGGGTCTTGTAAATTTTCTGTCTCGTTTAGATCTTCCACAGAAATGAACTTCAAAAGCATTTCATAATAGGATTCTCCGACTTACCCAGGGATAAAATTATTTATTCCCATCCTAGTGTACACATCGAGAATTGCCCAGAGCAGACAAACACAGTCACTAATGCATGAGAATCTCAAAGAACATGGGGGAAATTCACCTTCAAGAGTAAAATATTGGAATATTCTTCCAGATTCCCACCTTAAATTCTTCAAACCAAAACAAACCAGGTGTTCTGACATTTGTAACCTCACTGGTGCTTTGTCTTCTGTGTTGTCCTGTAAAAATTTCTCTGGAATAAGAAAGGGCAAGCTAAGTTTTATCAAGTTTTTAATACTGCAGTGCTCTACACTCATGCAGCACAACTGCTGGCCCAGTGAAAAAAGAATTGATTCAAAACCCAGCTGGAGAGGAGGCTGAAGTTTTAAAAGGCTTTTACTGCTTGATCCCTTGCTGCTACCTCCACTTCAAAGCATGAGAAAAACCTAGGCAGAATCTAATAAAATGGAATCAGGCCTCTTGAGATGAATGTCTTATGTTTTCTTTTACCAATTGCCCTTTGAAATTCCTTGATGGATGGCATCAATCGCATAACAGATATGTGGAAGTGTGGAAGGCAAAAGACCCATTTTCTGTCCTATTCACATCCCATATGTGTGTAAATGTTATGAATGGATGAGTGTTCCTGAAGGTTGGCAGGTACAGCCATTGACTAGAGCATTGTCAAACATCATTAAATATATTTCAGATTGACACTTACCTAGATAGCTCTTTTATGACATGGTGCTAAATGCTTGCTTAATACATAAGAAATAAATATAATGTAACTAATTAAATATTTTCTTTCTCATTTCCCAGTAATTTCAAATTTAGGGATATTCACACACACATAACCAATGGATTTTCTCTATATAAATATGACAGCACCTTTAATGAAATACAATAAAAATAATGGGATCTTTTAATAGGCAAGGTTTGAAGGATACAGTTTATGTTTAGAGTAGTAGACATAAATCATTAAGGTTCAAGGTTCAATCACAGCTATCAGGTAGCAGGGATGACTTCACTGTAGAGCCTATTTGACTCACAACCCCACATGAAAGCCACAATGATTATTTTGAGACCCTTGCCAAATCCCTTGAGTATCCCTTCCTAGATAGGAGATAATTTCCTGGAAATTTCATGCCTTGTACATTTCCATTATAAGAAAAGTTTTGCATTTAGTTAAATAAGCAAAGCAGAGATGAATTTATTGACTGCAAGTCAAAGATGTTTAAAAAATCCTTTTTGAATGTCAAATGGTCTTTCATTTCCCCACCTTGAGATTCCTGTCTCTCTTCTTTCTCTATATTTCATGTCTACTTGTTCTTTCAACCTCCTTGGAGTGCAGCCAGGCTCTCAGCCTCCAGTATGAATATGCTGCTCTATTCCTGTTTGATCTTCCTCCCTTGATGTGTCAGTTTCTTTGTGGCCTGCCTACTTGTCAAACCATTTTTCACCCTTCAAAACTTTTTATGAATTTTTAACAAGTGATGCAGATCTCAATATATTTGATGAATTTTTCAAGAGCTAATCACACTCAAATATCACAAACACTGCTGTTCATGTGTTAATATACTAAGGACAAACATTTATTTACAAATATCTTTGCCTAAACCAGTCAGATAGCATCAAAATACATCACAAATACACTGAGCAGTAGGTAAAAGGGAGAATGCACCTCTTCTAGCTGTAATGGAAGCAACTGTTCAAAATGTGAAAACCAGGGAGAACTATAGTTACAAGTGTCTATGTCTACAAGCAAAACATTGAACTATAAAATCTTAGGGAAACAAAAGACATGCAGAAGAAGAAATAACAGGCAATCTTCACTTAAAATACATATTTTGGAAAAAAAACATATAGTGATGTAGCTTTTTGTTATGAGGTGGCTTCATCCTTCTGTGATACAGATCAGGGTTTCTTATCAGCTCCAGTATGTGATGCCCTTCACACACTAGTCCATCCATATGCATTTACAATGCACAGACCAAGAGATTAATAAACTCTTTGCTAAAGGGCATAAGAGATTACTGACAACACATTTTTTGGAGGTTTGTATGCTTCTCAGATGATTAAAATTACTCGTTATGAGTTCCTCAAACAGAAGCATGCATCATGTACAGCAACATACAATATTCCCTGGGTCAGATGAGTAAATAAATCCTAGAATGCTACAATAAAGGATGTCTAATCTCTAGACAGGAAACAATTTAAAATATTGTATTAGTGAGGTTGTAAATAACCTTATTTTACTTTTAAAATAGAGTCAGGAATGCCATCAGACAAAAGCCATCAATTAATCTAAACTTATTATGCCCTTTCCCAGGGAAGACCACAAAAAAGCATACTTAACTGAAATGTGCAATATGTCTCTTGGAGTCAATGATACAGGATGAGACAGGATAAGTGAATATAAGGGAAAAGGTATATATGCTAATTTGTAATAAATCAGGTTTTAATATAGAGAATATTCCAGCCAGGAAATGGGTCTGTCCTTCCAGGACATTGAGAAGGTTTGTCATAACCTGTTACATGCTAACCTGAGGACAACACTTATTCTCAGACCACATCTCAGGATATGTGACACCTTCTAGCTATAGCATGGCATTTTCAAATTGTATGCATTCTATAAAACTAACATTTCATAAAGGAGCCCCCAACATATCAATAGAATTTACATGTAAAAGAATCTCTTTTTTGGTAGTCATATCTCACTGAGATTTCCTGTCCCAATTGTAGAACAACATGAATATTATATTTTTTTTCAAATAAATTTACATTTCAATCAGACCTATGGTATATTGCTTGCTTTATTGTATTCAAATTTATTTTCTGTTTTAAAGTGCAGATGCTGGTACACGAATATGATATTTTTGTTCTCTCGTAAGAGAGCTAAAGTATAGTAATGTACTGAAAATAGATTTTAGTTTTGAAACAAGAATAATTCCTGGAAATGAATTAATAGAATGGTTGGGGTGGACATATGCCAGGAACAGGATGTTGGTACAAACTCAATATCTGTCAAGGCTGAAATGTATTAATTTGTCTGTTCCACTTTACAAATCACTCTGATATCTGCACCTTGAGGGATCAGGTTCTCAAGAGCATTAAAGTTACTAGTTCCCTTGGAATAGATATGAAAATACGTGCAAAGAAATTTTTATAGCAAACTAGATTAATGAACACTGACTTTATTATCCCATCAGAAACAACGGCCTTGAATGAATCTTTCAGAACAAAAAGAAGATTGATTAGGTTAAATAATTGTTAGTTCAATCATCATAAACCACAACTTGAGCAGGCAGTCTCAGGGGTGCTATTCTTTCAAACCCAAAAATTCACCATAAGTAAACAAAACGCATTTTTGAAATTATTATTACAATAATTATTTTTGTTTTACTAAACAAAAAAATTTGGTCTGCACCATATTTGACACAGGTGAAATGTATCAGCACGCAGCGGGGATGCATGGAAGAAGAATTTAACAAACTGTGGTACATTCAGCATTACTGAATCGTCCCTTAATGACTCCAGAGATTTGACTTTCTTATGAGGTTAAAAATAGTTTCCTTTGACAGGATTTATGTGATCAACCTACAATAAATTACAAATTTTCCTGTTAAAAATAAAATACAAAATATTTAGGAGAAAGGAAGTGTAGATGTACATGTATTGTGACTTAGAGCACTCTCAGAAACAGCTAAAGGAGAAAAACAAGGCTGCTAAAAAAGGGTGAACTCAAATAAGTACCATGTTGTGTTGAAAAAAGTTGACATCTGAGACAAAGATCATTATGAAATTTCTTCATTTCTTAGCTTAGATTTCATTAACTGAATTTTCAGTCTCATAAAAAAATTGATGATAAAAATGAGTTCTGAGTGACCTTGAGAACAAAAAGTTTTTTAGAAAGTTATTGTAACTTAGAAGGTTATTAATAATCCAAATCCTAGGAAGTACCTGACATAATATTAATTTTAGCTATGTGGATTCTAGAACATTCATTAGCCTTCTTTATTGTCAAATAATTTTACTGAAATTTCTTAGTAGCTGTAGATGGTAGCATGGATATCAAGAGAAAATCACTCCTCTCCCTCCCTGCTTCACCCGTCACCATAGATTTCACATGCCAGCTACATAATTAAACCTTACAGTATCATTAAAAAGCTTAATATTTCCTTGCCATGGTGCTGGTGGCAGAGGCAACGCACTGCAGCGGAGGGTTTGCTACCTTTAAAAAGTCTATGACAAGAAATCACGAATTTCAATTGCCTCGGGTGCATGGGATGTCTAAATGGGGACTTCACATATTCAAGCCATTTTTTCAAAGGGGATCATTTTTGTTGTCAGTCTTGGAAGAACAATGATGGCAGGTCATTATGGAATAAAAATGTGACAGAATTGATCCTGCTCTGACTGTCAGAAATGTCAAGATTGAATTTCATTCATTCTGGTAGTGGCTCTCCTTATACAGACAGATGTTTCTCACTGTGCCTTTCGATGTGTAAACATTTGTGTACAAATATTTTCAGGCAACTTGCAAAACACATCTTTCCTGCAGGTTAAAAAAAAAATATGGCATTGGTTCCTCTTGAAGGTACTGTTTGCATGAATTATTTATTCCTGAGCACAATACTCAGTATTGAGCAAGCAGGATGTAACCAATTGATAGTCATCATAACTCTGAAAGTCATAGTCTGCAGAGAAGCTGTTTTCAAGCCATGGATGTCAATGCAACCTAGCTCTGTAGTGTTCAGACTAGACTAGCAGCTAGACTAAAAAAAGCCTACAGATGGTAGGTTATGCCTTGACATACTATATTTTTAGAATATTTTGGTTTATTTTGTAAACCAACAGGTTTTGCTATTACTGCCATTTTTTATATTACTCTTATGCAAATACAAAAAGCACTATACAAACAGGAACCATTCACCTTTCTGCTGCCTACACCCAGCCAGATACAAAACACATAGATGTTATTTAATGCCTAAATTAATTCCCAAGTTTTTAGCTGAACAGGCATAAGTGCCTACACACTGTAGTAAATCAGGGCCAGTGTCTTCAAATGGAGCTGTGAAAAAATAGATGGGAATAAAACTCTTAACATTTTGTCATTCTGCTTTTAAGGGGTAGGGAAGGTGTATACTTATTGCATGAAGAGGGTGTGGGGAAAAACAAACAAACAAACAAACAAACAAGCCTAAAAGGCTAAAGTATGCAACTGAAAGGAAAATAAAGTGCAGCAAAAAATATTTATGTAAAAGAAATTGAGAAAAAGCTACCATTAAAAGAAGTTAATAACTCTGTGCTGTTAAAAGCTGAAAGTTTGGAAAATTTGTTCATGTTTTTATGTGATTATATTATTTTTCATGTATACATATGAGCATACCTATAAACATGAAAGAGAGGAAAAGGCCATTTCAATAGGCTTGTATAAAGAATTTGGGATTACTAAATTTGGGGTGCAGGCATGGATAAGAATAAAAATCCAACAGATGTGAGTATTGCTTTTTTTCCTATTTCCAACCATCTTTTAGTTATCTTTTTTTCCAGACACAAACTGAGGAAAACAAGCCTATATACCTATACGTCCTTCCATAAATTAAATCTTAATGTGGCATATCAAAACAACCCACTGGAGTAGCTGTAGAATACAGTTTTAAATTCTCACAGTGTTATGCTGTCTGAGCTGAGTAGTAGACAACTTGCTAACAAAATAAAAGCTGTGGAGTTCATTGCAAGGAAGACTTTTTCCTTTGCTTTCACAGTGGTTTTATAATGGGAAGAAAAAGTAAAGATTGCAATACCACAGAAAAATGGATCCACCCTCCATATCACAAGAAGCAATGGATCTGTTCCTCCTCACCATCTGCCAGAAGCAGGAAACCTCAGAGAAGGAGGGCAATCAAAAGGGGGTTCTGTCTATGTTGACTCATAAACATCAAATGCAATCTTTTTCTCAATTGCCAGAGTGGTGTCCTCAGATTACTATTTCTTATTCTGAGCAGATTACTCAAAAGCTTTATAATCTACAGACATTCACCAAATATTTATATCAGTATTGGAATTTTGTTTTATCCTAACCAGAAGGACAACTTCCTTTGCCTTCTTATTAGTTAGGATACTGGAAAATCTGGAGAATATTCTGTAAGAATTGGAGACTGCCAAGCTTTAGATGAAAAATTAATTGGATTATTCTTACCTGGAATACCTTCTCACAATGGAAGGTAATTCTTTGAGGCTAAGAGATCAATTCTGGAACTTTACCCAGACAACTTAGAATATTGAAGTAGTTCATGTAGGAAATCAGGTAAAATAAAATTAAATCTCTATGGAATTAAAAGTCAAAAAGAGAGAACCTATGTATTATAGCCCTGCTTCTTATCAGGGATCTAAGTATTTGCAGTAGTGGAGGGTCATCTGAGTTAACAAAATTGTTATGTTCTATAATAAGGTTATTCAAGTCACAGACATTGATAGGGACCTAAACTTTGAATAAATTTGCTCTGGATCTTCCCTTTTCCTGTTTCTTGGCAGCACAAGGTCTCACCAATGAAAATACCATCTCTTAGAGATCCTAGGACCTTTATGTCAAAATGCCCTCTGGCTGCCAGCTCTGGCTTCCTGCTCTACGTATTCCAAGGTGCTTCGATATTCATAGTTCACCTGAACTGGCTCTTTTTCCGCAGTAAAATTTGATATTTTTATTTCATTAGTAGGCTAATTTTAAGTGCAATTTTAAAAGATCTTTCCAAGTTATTTTAGCTTCCTAGTCTTCCAAGCAAACTAGATAAGATGAAATGGTTTTATTCTGTACGATGCAACTGTCAGCATTCAATGAAATCTCTATCTCCAATTTATTATTATTCCTTTCTTATCACTTTGTTCTAAAAAATGCACACTGTTAAAGATTACTGTATATCAAAGTAATTTCATCATTAAAAGCCTCCTTATAGCCTGTGCTACAGTAACAGTCTAGAACTTGTATTTTGTTGAACCAGTCAAGAAGAATCTGCAGGATGGAGCTCTCTACAAACCCTTCACGTGTGCGTATTTCCCTCCTAATATCAGAGGACTGGGTTTCACACTGCTGTGTCTTTTCAAGTCGACCTTGCAGGTAAAATCTCAGCTTGAAAATTTAGGGAGGGAAGGAAAAAGAATTTGCTACAGATTAAGGGTCAGATAATGCTCCAAGTTTTCACGATAAAGTTTCAAAACTGATTTATTAGTTTCCAAGAATTATCTTCTATTGTAAGAAGGTGCTCAGAAAAAGGATAAGTCCCAGTGAACTTTTTATCTGAAGTTTGGCAGAGTCCAATTTTCTCTCTTTGATAACTGTCCCAGAGAAAATGGATTAAAAAACAAACTTAAATAAGATCAGAAATAGGCTATCAAATCAAGTTACAAAACAATCAATCTTTCTGCTGCTTAGCTATGCTACAATGTAATTTCCATGGCAAAGCTGTTCCTAGCTTTAATTACCTCACAATCCTCTTTGGATATTTTCGTGTTGATGCCATAAAACAGCCAATAAAAATAGCATAAACTGTTGTTGCTGCTGGTTATGTGCACTGACCAACAAATAGACCTTCTATATCACACAGTCATCTCAAATGAGTGTTTCTATATGACTGCTGCTTTAGCTAACATATTCAGCATCCTCGGTCGTATTGTGTGCTTTTTAATTAATATTATACTATGAAAATTGACATTTATTCATGAGATCTCTTCCATGAACTATCAAAAATCTTGAAAATTAATTCTTTGCCAAGATGTGTTTAGAACAAAACACATCTCTGCTTTCAGCTAAATTCTAAGTCACAAATAAGGCCAAAACAAATGTGTGATTTTTTTTTTTTTTTCAAGACCATTTGTAATTCTTTTAAATAATAAAATGGGGGAACTGGTTCCCTAAGAAAAGTGTCAAAAGTGATTCAAGTCACAGAAGTCAGAAGCTCACCCTATTTGACTTGTGATTCAGCATTCATTTCCAGTCAAGAAAATGCTGATTACTTAGAAGGCTGTGTTAATTTGCAGTTCTAGTTTCAAAAACCAGTTCATAATTATGTTTGAAAAACTGAAACATCATTCACATCAAAACAATCCTTTTTTAACAGACTAATACTCTGTATCAAACGATTTCCATAGGAGAAAAATAATATAGAAGTGAATTAATTTGTTGTAAATACAGTTTCTTTTTCTTATTTTCCTTTAAATGAAGGGTATGCATTTGGGAATGACAGGTGGCTTCTTGGGGAGGGTGTGACTTTATTTATCAACTTCAAAGACTTAATTTTTAAATTTTTGTATGACACCAGAAACATCCATGTTTTTTATCTTGTATGCTTCTCCCTCACTCAAATAAAGATATTAACATAGGCACAAGAATATATTATGACTATTTAAATACAAGAGCCAGGTATATAGCAAGATTAAATGGAAATATTATTAAAAAAAATCTAGTCCATCACAGAAAATTCTACAAGATCTGATCAGATTGACAGTTCACAAATATGTAAACTCTACTGAAAATAATCATATTTTTAACTTTGAAACACCTTTTCTATATGTACTTTTGAACAATAAGGCAGTTACTACTATAAAATATGCTTTCAGAATTAAGGCTTGGAGATTAAAATGTCCATCTTTTCAATTAAAATGAAAGTCTTTGAGGATCTCTGATGTCCTGGTACGACCCCAGATCTCTCATCTATCTTTATATCTTAGTCATAAAATAGAATACTGATCGCATTAGGAGTCTTGTTTGGGGAAATTGTAAGTAATCACATAAACAGGGATACCATTACTATGTAGGCACACAAAACAAGCAGAAAAGGGGGAAATTTTAAGGTTGCAGCTTTTGTTTCACCACTTCCAAGCCGTGAAGTGCTTGACTGCATGTTTCCAATACCGTTTATACTAACTACATTGATTAAAATGTTCCCATCCCTGGATTTTCATCTTACATTACTTCTCTGTGCTGAATAGCACAGATGGTACCTGATGCCGCATCCTTCTTTTTTTTTTTTTTTTTTTTTTTTTTCCTGAAAGTGTTTAATAAACCTAAAATTCTGGGCTTATTCTAGTTTCCACTGAAGAAAATGGGAACACTCATTTTGGCTTAAGTGCTAGAAAAATCCAACCAAAAATTAGAAACCACATTTGTATGTTTTCTGACATATGATCCAGCAAATAATTAGACTTTATTTGTTCTCTACTACACCTTATTTATTTATTTTTCCTGCGCTGTTAGAGGAAAGGGAAAAAGAATCCTCATAGGAAATTCAGAGAACTCCTCTCCTCTGCATCTTGTAAAGCTACTTTTGCTTTCTTCTTTTTCTAAATGTATGTAGTCCCCATACCTAATGTATGTTTCCAATTATTATAATAATGTAATTGGAATCCAAATGATACAGAACTCCTATAACCAACTGTCCAAAGGCAAACAAGCAAACAAAAAAAACCAAAAAAACCTGACCCAGTCTAAACTAATAAACAATAGTAAATAAAATAGCAATAGGCCCAGTCTAAACAACAACAACTACTTCTTAATTTTATTTTTTCTGAGAATTTTTTTCTTTCCTTAACCAATGTTTTGATATTCAAAATTTCGTTCATACTGTCATGGACTAAATGTGTATAAAAAATACAACAAAAATTGTATTAACATATGAATAGTACAATTATCTACATTCAAAAAAAGTCAAATATGATTCACTACCTACAAGACCTGAAAATAGATCAATATCTATCATGGTAATAATAATTACAATTTCTATTTCAATATGTAATGTTTTTCCCTGTCAGGCCCAGACCAAAGTCAATGTAAACCATTGCTGAATCACTGGGTAATTAAATATAGTAAACATATTTCATTTGGTTTTATATCCTGGAATTTTATTCTACTGCCATATGGTTTTTGCTTTCTGCATAAATGATAGATGATAAAATCTGGATCTATCTGTATTTTATTGAAGAGAATTAGTTTGACAAACTCTTTATTTTTTTTTTTTTTAAGTAGTGACAACATGCAATTAGCACAGATTTGAGGAAAGCAATCAGGTGTCTGGGTTATAAGAAAGAATAACACCATGATTTATGTTTAATGCACAATTTTAGAAATTAATTGCTTGTCCAAAGCCCAAAATTACAATTAAATTAAATTCTTTTGTTTCAATGCCCCAAAGAGAAAAGCAAAGTACAAGTGTCCGGCACACGTTGGTGTCAAATCTGTTGTTATGACAATAGGCATGTAAAATTACCAATAACCCACAATTTAACAACCATAGCTGATGAAGAGTTAAACAGATTGATTATCCCAGGCAAGATCCATATCTATTTTGCGAACACTGCAACAAAGCTTGTGCATGTGTGAAACTGATACGGTGCAGCACTTGCCAAAAATACTTCCCAGAACTCTGATTCTGTATTAAGGTTGCACGTCATACCTAAAATTAAAGTTCATTTTGCCCACTATGGGCTACATGTGAAGGAAGAGTGAGAAATCAGGCGTGTAGTCTCTTCCGCTTATTTTGAAGCGATTGTTCCTTTATAATGTGCTTCAAACTGCAACGCTGACATTTTTACCTTTGAACTGGCCAGAAACGGCACAGACTGAGCCAGAATTTCTGCGTTGTGTCCATTTGGGATCATTGGGAAGAAGCAGAATCTTCATCTCTCTTCAGCAAGGCACCTTCACAGGAGCCCCAGCCAGGACAGGCGTGGGAGTGGGAACATCTGACCGTGGGCCTCTCCTCACTTGCTCCAGAAGGATGGAAGGAGTGACTTGTGCTTCCCCAGAGGTACCTGACAGTGCTGCAAGGCTTTGCAAGGCGTAGCTACAAAGTACTTCCAGAAACAGACCAACCCCATCAAAGAACCCATCCGGCTACACAGCCCTTTTTCTCTTCTTCCCTGTAGGACAAATCCCAACCTCACTTATCGTAGGTAACTGTCCCATCTGCAGAATGTGAGTTGGATAGAAATGTGTTTAAATGCTCTTCTATTCCTGTGGGAAAGAGCTCTCTTAAGAATATTGCCGAGGAAACTGGAGCCATTTTCATGCAGAAGGCAGACTGCTTGGGAAGGCAGAAAGCAGAACAACAAAAAAGGCCTTTGTGTGGTATTTCCCTCTGCTGTAGTACCGACAGGCTAAGTACTTACAACATCCAAGTGTAGGAAAACAAAACCTAAATTTGGTTCAATTTAAAACAAAGTGAAAAGTAATATTATTTTCATATATATATATTGTTTTGTTTAGCAGAAGGACACTACTCTTTGTTTGAAATAAGGAAAGGCTGTCACTTTCGACACTTACATTCAATATAAGGTTTAAAATCAGATCCTATTTAATACAAGCAATGAATATATTTCCAATGCAGCCTGCTATCAAAACTTGTCTGTCTATTGCTCTTTGAGAGTGAAGATTATGCACTAGCTTCCCAATATTAGAATGTGAGTGGACCAAGACAGTGAGGTGATTCTTGTTCCTTAACCCTGGGTTTGCAAAGGTTCACTGTAGGTATAACATATTTCCTTGCTCTTAACAAGATTTTCTGGGAGGAACATTTTAGGTTATCACTCTGTTTGCATTACTTACATGTTAAAAAAGTAATAGATTTGGTATCTATCTGTAACCCCACTTCTGGGTTTTTCTTTATCTGGTTCTGTTTGGTTGGCTGGCCGGGATTTTTTAATTTTTCAGGGTTTTTTAACCTTGTAAGCACCATTTTTACATGCAAAAATATTATTCTGAAACAGCAGTTTCATTGACTAACACTGAAAAATGTGCCACCACTACAGAATTTATTGAAGAAAAACACAGATTGACCCTCCTGTGTCTTATTCAGTAACTATCACAGGCATTAATACAAAATAAAATGAAAAAAAAAAAGCATGAAGCACAAAAAATTAATTTCTCCTGGTTTTCTATACTCATCTTTAATAGTGAAGAGACTGACCCATAATAAAAGAATTCCAGAAACATTTCTGAGGCTCTTCGGGTATACATATATTTCATTGTGTTATGATAGATTCAAAGATGCTCTCAGGGCTTTATGCTGGTCCCAGCTGAGCTGATGCAATGATTCCCACTGATATCAGGCTTAATGTCAGTAGAATTCATATAAAATCACAGAGCAATAGCTTGTACTGGTTACAATTTCAAAAAATGGTAAAGAATCTCTTAGTTTGGTTTTACTGGCAAAAATACAAGAGTGCTTTGCCTTGGAAAGAGAACAGAACCCAAGAATTTAATGTGGCTTCAAACTATGATGGGAGCTCTTGAGTTGGAATTTTTTTTTCATTATTGGACATTGAATGTGCTTTCCAATTAATTCCCAAAGAACACATTTCAAACAGGAACAGACTGTCTAAGTCAGTGCTTTACTCTCTGCAAGCCTGGAACTCTAAGGTAGGCTGTTACTGTTTCCTGCTGAGTTGTTGCAGAAATATTTCCTTTACATTCAAGCTCTGTGTTAATTTGTGATGGAAAATAACAGGATTATTAAGGGCCATTAACAGATTTTTTTGACTTTTAACTAGGATAAATGTCATAATGATGTGAATCAAAATCAGCATTTCCTGAAATGCTGTCATTTACCCTAACAAGTCCAATCTTTCACTGGAACTAAGAAAGAATTCATTATTTTATGTTTGTTTGGGTTTTTGCTTTTTTATTTTTACTTTTACTGTAATGAAGCAGTAGCTATCCTTTTGCTGGATTCTTCTTTAGTGTTCCTTTCACCAAAGTGCATCAACATTGATGTTCCGTGTCAGACCAACACTGTGTTTCTGAGGTGACTTATTTTTGTTTTCTTTGATTTTGGTTTCTGTTGTTGTTTTTTTGGTTGGTGTGTTGTTTGTTTTGTGGTTTTTTGTGGGTTTTTTTTGTTTTGTTTTGCTGTTGTTGTTGTGTTTGTTTGTTTTGTTTTTTGTTTTTTGTGGTTTTTTTGAGGGGGGGGGTCAGGGTTTTTGTTTGTTTGTTTGTTTTCATATGTCAAAAATGTTTAAAGTCCTTGGGTTTAGCCTCACAGCTTTTCCCAGCTGGATTAAGGTTAGAATGGACTTCATGGAGTTTTAGTGAAGTGAAAGTTTTAGTTTACAAGTGAAATTTTGGATAAGGTCCAATATGCAAATCAAGGTAGATAATTCATCTAAGCAAATATCTCAGTTCTAGAATATTTTCCTTGAAAAACTCTTTAACCTCAATCTACATTTTTACCTTCTTCCGTTGGACAATTTTTCCAAAGACAGAGCCTTGTTTTAGCAGCCCCCAGCTAACAGATGACAAATCCCAATGCCATTGAGACTGAGGCAGTAATAAGCTGTAAACTCTCCATTCGTGTGGGGCTTTTCTCCCGACTGGCTCTATGCACAACATTCCCCACAACTTGCACTGCTCCATGGCCAATCCAAGTGCAGAGGCCCTTGGCGGGGAAGAACAACCTTGTATTGTGCCCTCTCCAATGCCAGCCTGATTTTTCATTCCAGCTGTAATTCACGCTGACTCCTGCACTGCTGCTGGCTTTTCTTGCATCCCAATCAGGTCAAACCCTTATCACACAAAATCTCCTGCATTTGCATATGATAGAGCCACACTGCTGCCCGTAGACACCAAAGTGCACGTGCAGCTACTCAGTACAGATCCAAGCTTATGCCATCGTTCCTTCAAGGTGAAAAATCTACTGATTCTGCTCCACATTCATTGCTCTTTAGGTGTCATTTTGATCAAGAACAAAATTTTAAGATCTTTTTGAGGCAGAGAATTAAGATATTTACCAATTCATGATTTTTAAAAGAATGTATATGGAAATATGCTAACACAGAAATGAGTTTCACCCTACAAATATTTTGGAAACTGTATCCTCAGTTAAATGGTTCCTAATCATAAAGTCCCTTTAAATTATACCCCTTTATACATCTGCAGCTGTAGCTAGACCTGATACTGGTCCACACATATGCAATTATCAATGACAATTAAGAGAAAATAAAATCCCCTAGGTTACAATTTGAAGCCTACTATTAATACTTAGAAACATTTCCAGAAGATTACATCAGAAAAAATTGTTAGTTGTATGGATTAATATTCCAGAAAAAAAGAAGTTAAATAATGTGGAATAATGGGAGCACTGCAGGAAGAGGTAGAGAATTCTCATTACTTATTAAGAGTCTTCTACTTTTCAACCTCAACTTTGAAGATATTGACTTTCAGCAAAGGGACAGAAATTAGTATATAATCAGTGGGTTTGTGCATAAACCCACAGTCATTTAACCTGATTAGTATTCTTGTCAAGGGAGAGTGACATTTAAAGTAAATTTAAACAAATTACTCTTACTTGGGTAGTACTTGAAGACCCAGACCCAGAGTCACACAACTCCAGGCAGAAGTATGGATCTCATCAGCTGAGCTCCAAGCTCAAACTAAAACTCTGAGACAGGAAGCTGACAGAAGAGGGTTGTGAAAGGAGGAAGGAATGTTTGGCACTCAGCTGTATTAAACCAGAGACTATGAAGTTTAAATAAATTTTGTCCCAGGGTACACTTGGAGGGCCTGGGACAGGCTTTGATAGCAGAAGAGAAAATCCAGTAGTGTGCCATACAGGAATAATGCACTGTCCTTTTTTCATTTTAAGAAAATTTAAAAAAAAAAAAAAAAAAAAGAAAAAAGATACCTTACTATAATGAGGGGACAGAGATGCTGGTGAAATAGATCTTTATGGTGAGATTTTTAACTTCTGAGTGCAGCCAGGCTGGAATGTAGGGCAAGAAAGAATAATGTTCCAGGGTCTTAATGCAGGAAGTGCAGAAGTACTTGTGAACACCTTTTTCTCTTCAGAGCAACTGCTTTTTTCAGATTTTTTTGTCATAATAGCATAGAAATTTTGCTTTTGTTTTGGCTCCAAGAAAGTTTTTCACTTTCTGTGGTAAAATGAGTATTTATCAAGTTAATGTCATTACTTTTGTGTATCTAACAATAGCTCCAGGATCTACCTGCAATTTAGCATCTTTAAGAGTAGCTGGAAGAGTTTTACTGCTGTCAAATCTCTGAGGCTACAAGATTAGAAAATTCCATTTAAAATATTTTTCACACAAATGTATAGTATTTTTAAAGACATGGTCATTTTTAGAGATATGCTCATTTCCAACATTGCAGTGTCTTGATTTAGTTTGAGCTACAGTGGAAATAAAATGTTTTTTGGGCAGACTGTGGGCTTAGCAGAAAGTGCTGAGTCTGCTTTCACCAAGAAATCCTATTCATAAATAACATTATTTTTCATAGATAACAGCAAACAGAATGTAGTGCCAATAGAGGGAACCTGAATCTGACTTACTGAAGCATTCAAGCAGTGTGAAGGAGTGTTATAATAATTTCAAAAATCTTTCTGCTCTCTGGATAAAATATTCACAGTTTGGACAAAATAAGCATATTCTAAAACTGGATTGTGTAATAAAGGCAATCTAGGAACAAAATAGGAGGATCTTAAGTTTAGCATTACCACCGTAGTTACAATGGCTAATGACCATGCAATCAGTGGTAACCCACCACTACAAGCTATGAAGAATTATCAATACAGTTTATCCATTTTGAATCCAGAGAAGAGAAGCCAAAGAAATCACTTTTTTTTTCTCTAATGGAAGCGAGGAGCCGTGAAAAAGCAATTCAGTACTAAATGTCTTAGTTAATCGCTTATTATATGGTTCCTTTCACAGAAACACTGAAGTAAAACTAATTATAGTGAAATTTAAAGCATTAAATTTTGGTACGTATTTTTCAAAGATTATTGAAACTATAATTATTTGTTGATATCAGAATAGCCTTTACAAACTCCCAGGTTCCATTAAATCAATCATATTTGTAGAGCATATTCCCTCTGCACAGAAACTTGTAACCTATAAAATGAAACAGAACAGAAGAGACAGAATAATTGTGGTTTAGTAACATGGAAATGGGAACAAAAAAAGGGAAATTGGAACATGGGAAATTATCTGCTCATGGTTAGAGGAGCAGTCAATAGCAAATCCAGCAAATAATAATCCAAATTGTTAATTGCCATTACTGAGGACCCATCCTTCCCACTCAAATCTCTTGCCATCTGCATTTGTTTAAATGGAAAAAGGAATTGTCAGCTATCACAGAAGGTTTTCCTTTTCCTTTGATATTTCTATACTTTGTTATTATTGCCTAACAATACATCTGGTTTATTGCAAATTCTTACTTTGAAAAAATTTCATATATATTTTTTGATAAAGCAATCTGAATAAAAACATCAAATTATGGGTAAATCAATATTATCTTTACAAAGCCTTTTTTCTATCTCTTTTTCATCAAAAAAATTCTCTTGATATCATAACCTACACTACTGTGAATCTTTTACAAGGGAAATACTGAAATACTGGAAACTTTTTTCCAGAACAGTCTATTTTGTTTCTTTCTTCCCACCCACCCCCCCCCTCAAAACTGAATAACATCTTTGCTCAAATTCCAAAGTAGTATCACATTTTAGAAATTTCATCAAGTCATCATTAGATTTCTGCACAAGTATTTCATCCTTCTTCTCCCTAGAATTACAACGTTGTCTCTTAAAGATATTTCCATCATAAGTGTTAGGGAGCTTTTAGTATAAATCCTTTTGATGATTTTTCTAGAGGGTAATGTCAAATCTTTTACATTTTAAATCAATATTTATTAAATTTGAATAAAGTTAATTCTAATCACAGCAATATCTTCCTGCTTATTTAAAATCCAACAGATCAAAGACACCTTTTAAATATGACTGAGAAAACATCTCCCTTTTTATTGTCTACTCAATTATCTGTGAAACTGCCAACTGAATTATAGCATATTCTTAGACAAGTTTTGAGATTTACCCTAAGTGTATGAACACAACTAATTTTTACAACATAAATAAAACCAGGATGGGATTGCCTTTCTGCATCTCCTTTTTAGTGAATTATTCTGGTAATACAAACTGATTTTTTTTTTTTTTACAGTCTTAAAAACCAAATGTACAAAGAAAAATCAAACCTCTGTCCCTCCCCTGAACCTAGAGACATCTTTTTCCACCTTTAATACTCAGTTTGATTCTTGCAGCATCTGAGAACAAGCTGCTGCCCCAAGTTCTTTCTCTTCTGGGAGAAGAAAAGTGATTTGACTTGTGGAAAGAGTCAATCATTTTTCTCGAAACAATACTCTAAGCCATTTCCATGGTTCTAAAGGGACTCAAGAAAATGACACCATAGTATCAAGCATTCTGCACCACTGTCCTGTAATACTCAACTACAGTGACTCATTAACCACCCACAAGATGTGTTTGACTGGTCTTTGAAAAACCTCCACTGATCCTCAGGGTCCTTTGTTTATATAAAAACAGCCAACCCACCTTTAGCCGTCATTCATAAATTAACTACCTTCAATAATAAACCTTCAATTCCTTCTCTCGGAAGAATGGATAAAACTATAAGAGTAACAGTGAATTTTTTGCTTTCTGGACCACAGTAATAAATAAGTAAAGATTGAAAGCAGATTAGGTAGTGCTGCTAGAAAGAGGAGGGAAGCAACTCTATCTCATCAAAAGCACATCTTTATATATCTATAAATATTTATATATCTATATATACAAATATGCAATACAACAACCAAACCACGTGCCTTGATTCCATTCAGCCTGGATATCCTAGCACAGAGATATCTGGCCTAGCTTGAATATGGGAAATGGCAACTTTTACAAATATAAAATCAACCTGTTTCATTTTTTATTTCAACAAGGTGTTTTATTTCCAACTGTCGGTTTTGTGAGCTGTAAAGTGTAGGTTCTCCAAGTGTACTGTAAAACCTGAAAACATGGACACTCATTTTGTGAATTACAGCATTGTAGGCCAGAGAGAATAGAAGAAAGGGCAAGAGGAGCACTTCCCAAGTTATTCAGAAGAGAAGCCCAATTGGTCTTGCCCAAATGCTTAAACACCACCATTAATTTAAAGTTTTTATTACAACAGATATCAAAATGCCCACGCAATCCCTGCTACACAGCACAGTGTCAAGACTCTTCACTCCTGATAGTTACCGGGGAAGACAGTGATGTCTCTAGCAAATTATTCACTTACTCCAGAAACAAAACCTCAAAGAGCTGGAAAATATTTGGCACGAGATGTAAAAAATACATTCAAAAATCTACACTAAGCTGAGAGTAAAAAAATGAAAACACCAACATAATTTTAGAGTGCACTCACTTCAGCAAGTTAATATGAATTCTATTGCATGTCCTTAGTATCGAAAAAGCAGAATTTTATCAGTCATGCTGCCATCAGATTAACTTCGCCAATGTTGCTGAATTTACAGGAATATGAGAAAATGACTAAGTTAGATATGGAGCATTCCTACCTTTACTGTACTTAACAGGTAGTCAAAGGATGTCAAAAACATCACAGGTGCAGAAACATTAACATTTGAATATTAATGTAGCCTTGGCTGTGTGTTTTATAAAGTATTTAGCTCACTATAGGATGATTTAACACCATTATTGAGATTCCATATCTCAAACACAGAATGTATGGTCAGTGAACATATTCACCAATGAAAAATTAATTTTACTACATCGTCAATAACATAGTAGGTAATTAGGTAATGAAATAATTATGTATACTTAAACACTAGGCTAAAATATGCTTATGAAAGATTGCAGAAATTAATACTGAAATTTCCAACAGCACACATATGCAGAATTCTGCATATTTAACTAGTATTCTTTTATTTCAGAAGTGCCAATAAATTAGAGGAAATTTTGTTTCACATTAATTTCTGTGATGAAGCAGTGCATACAAAGCCCATCAATTTCAGCAATAGAAGTAATTAGGCTTTCAGGTCCTGTTATGAATTAACAGCCTGTCATGTTCTCGGGGATAAGTGGCATGTGTGATTATCTCTAACTGTATCTATCCACTTAATTTTTAATGAATGTCATAGGATGGATGCAGATTTTAATTGACAATAAAAACAGGTAGATTTATTAGTTGTTTTCAACTTTATTAGTTAAACTTGTGCTATGTTAATGATCCTTATGCTCAGTAATGGAGATTTCTCAGTGTATTATTGAATGCTCTCAGTGTTACATACTCAGACAGGGTGGGAGCTGTGACAGTTAATAGTTAAACTGCTAAATATGGAGCAAACCAGCTGCAGTCCAGTAAATGAGAATCTAGAACAAAGTCATAAAACGTCCTGTTGTGGAGAATGCAAGTGCTAATAGGCTCCCAGGAAAGTTGTTAGAGTTGCAGTAAGTATTCACCAGAAATTCAAATGGCTCCTTCTCCTTTTTTGTTTTTTTTCATATGATACAAATATATCATATGCTATACTTCTGTACAAAAGATTTTTGCCTTGAGTATTGTGAAGCACCGGAGTATAAGATGAGGAGAGCTTATAAAACTTAGTATATGTTGTACCACTTATATATTAAATACTTTATGCAGCTAATAATTGATTTTTTTAATTATTATTTTCAGAATTAGGAGGCTGGGTACAAAAATATAAGATTGAGCCCATTTTGTCTCAATGGGCAGACTACACTAAATTTTTTTCCTCAAAGCTAAACAATCTTATTTTATAGAATCATAAGCCAAGGAAGACAAATTTTAGCCGAGAGAGATCAAATAATTTAGAATATCAATATTAATGTTGACCTTGATATACATGAAAAGTCTGCTATGCATTTCATTATATATTTATTTATATTCATTTATATATTAGAAAAATGTCAGATAAAGCATTTCTTTCCAAAAAAGTTTCCTTTTTTTTTTTTTCTTTTTCTTTTTAACGAAATAAAAAGTATTCAGCCTCCACACAAGCAGAGACATATGCACTGTTATAACCTAGAAACTGCTGTAAAATCATTTAATCTATACGGGGAATCAGTGCAGCCCCTTTTCACAAGAACTGGTGAATGAGAACTGTGGTCTCATTGAAAATGTACCAATGATCCAGCTGTGACTGCCACTGGAGAAATGCATTAAGAGTAATATCAGTAGTCACAACATATGCTTAGGGCTTTTTTTTTATTTATTTATTTAAACACTTTTAATTAAAGCATATTCAAGAAAGGACAGATGAGTAAGGGTCTACTTCCTGGAAAAATAGTGAGGAAGGTATTAACATAATTTTGGTTTTATTTCTGTACTTGTATACATTAACTGACATTCCTTTAATAGTTTCATGCTCCCTTTCATGTTTGGTTTGCCATCTTTCATTTGCAAGCCTTTTGGCACCTAAAACACCCTGGGCTACCAACAAGTTTCTAACATTTGTCATGGAAAACAGCGTCCTGCATTCAAAGGCTGAAGGACCAGAGGCCAGGAGTACATGGAAGTCACACTTCATTTACCATCCATTACCCCAGCCTAGCCCTCCCCTCCTCCCTGCCTCTGGTAGGCAAAGTCTCCACTGAGTGTTTATGCTCCCCTTCAGGGAAGAGCTCTTGGACTCTTTTGCTATGTCATTCTGCAAACTGATGTTTGAATCAACTCATTCTTTAAAAATTCATGAATTTAATTAATGTCACATCCTGTTGCCTGTTTCACTGGACTTAGAACATTCACTTAGCATTACTGGCCACAGCTTTTTCTCACTGAAAGCAGCAATCAAAAGCAAACTATGGGGTTCTTTTTGTTATTTTTTTCTTTTAGTTCACATCAAAGATATACGTGAAAAAAAAAATTCAAATTTACCATACCAACAGATGCATATTTTAGAATTATTTGTAACTTAATATGGTCTTTCAAGAGATGTAGCTAATTGGTTGTCTTAAGGTATAATGCAGCTCTCATGATTAAGTATTTTCTACACAAATTTCATCAATGGAATTTCACAAAACTTTTTCTTTTTTTCACTGATCACCCAAATATCTTTCTGAGACATAACTCATCAGGGGAAAAAAAAAATCATCTTATGTTCTCCTCTTCTATTTGATAACCCATTTTTCTCATCCTCTTTTTTTTTTTTTTTTTTTAACCTTTATTTTAGAAGGTATGGATGCTTACCAACCTCTGCACACAGCTGAGCAAGAAGCAAGATGTTATTGGGTGATCCAGAAGTGGAGAGATTCCAGAGCAGTTAGGAAATGCTTCCACAGCTGCACACCCAAAGATTACGTGCAGCTCACAAGCAGGACAGCTCAGCCACTCCGGTACCGATGGGCACAGCGCTGCTGAGCTCCTGCTTCCAGCCCGCAGGGACACAGGAAGGGCATTGGCACTGTGTGGCACAGCATTCATAATTTCCTCATAATAAAGTAAAACATTTCTAAATTCAAATTTTAAAGCAGTCCATGCTGGTGAAAGTAGCGTCATGTTATCAAAGTACGTTTTCACTCCACAGTGACAACTCAACAGAAATATTTAGGTTAAAGAAAAAATGGAAAAGCAGTTCTTACATAAAACACGTTATTTAAGTAAACAGAAAATACAAGGCAGGAACCCAGTGGGAGATAGATTTGAATTTAATCATAGATTACAAAAAACCTTTAGAATTTCCCAGAAAAGGTATTACAGAGAAGATATAAACAAACCTCATCAAATTAATCTCTTCATTGTTCCTAATCTCATGGGCTGTCATAAGATTACCAATGCTTGTTTTCATATCAGCTATTAAATTTCACCCCTACACGATGGCTTGTTGGAGAAAGGGGTAGTTCAGTGGAAGACTAAACTAAAATAGAATAAGTGAAATGAAATTTTTTGGTACTTTCTAGTTGAGAATTTCTCTCCTAGCCCATTATTAAGTAGTCACAGGAGCATCTCTGAAGAAGGAATTGATGCAAAGAATATCACAGCTGGAAGACATAGGTCACACTAAATAATAATTTGTCTTAGGAACATGAAAGGAAGTACTACACTTAATGTGGAACACATCCAGGAAACATGAGATATTTTCACAAGTTTACTGTGAAGATTTTTGATTACAAACATGATAAATATAGGCAGCAGCAGCATCTTTATGGTCTGTCTTGTTCACTCTTCCATTTGCTTGAACAAATGGGGGTCGGGAAGACCAGATCTGAAGTTCTGTGATGGCCTGGGAGATTTTATGAATAGCATAAAGTGATAAGAGATACACGCTTGCATGCAAATCGATACTCACATAGTACCTGGAAAAGCCTGCTTTGAACAAGGTTTTTAGTTCCCCATTTCTGGAAACTTTACAATTTTTTTTTTACAAAAACTGCTTCATATCTTCTTTTGTTTGAATTCTACCCTGTTTTGGTTTTTTGGGTTTTTTTTGTTTTTTGTTTTTTTAAGGAGCACGATATTTCACTCTCTGTTTTTGCAGAGCTGCAGAGTGTCTGTCTTTGTGCCCGCTGGTCCGGTGGGTTCCAGGAGAATGAATCCCCACTGCTCTGCAGCAGAGGAAGGTGCAAACAGCGTGCAGAAGAATGATTGCCAGAAACCAAAGGAAAATGTAAAGAACAAAACCAAGCAAAGATAAGGACTTCAGAGTGATATTTTTTTCAAATCCACTCAACCATCTGAGGTTTGGATCAAGCGTAAATCTTCAGCCTAACGGAACAGGCTGAAGGCAGCACATTAAATATCTCTGCCGTGTGACTTGGCTATTCAGCAGGCCAGAGGAGAAATTCAGTTCAACTAAATAAGCAGGTTTTGGATGAAGTCGACAACAGGTCGACAAGAGATACAACACCAACAGACAGGCAGGACTGTCTACAACAAAACCCAAGTCTAATACACACACCATTTGTGCTTGCATTCTGTGCTTTGCAGCATTTGATTTACTGTAACCACTGTTTATAAATAATATCAAATACCCCAATAGAGTTTTACAAAAGTACTTTGTGGTTTTCAGAGTCCCTTTAATAGATACTTCCAGAAAGTCTCACTTTTCAAAGATTCTCAGATTAATCATACAAAATTTCAGGTGGTAATATGAAAACAGAATCCATCTGCTCACTTCAGCGCCTTGATTCTTAAATGAATTTCAGTTCAAGGATCCTTAATGTATTATTAAGTCAGACTCCTCTTTACCAACACATCACATTTTTTACAGATTCCAGGACACATCAGTGGTTCAATCACTAGCTTTTTATTCTGCTAACACTTGTTGAGTCCTACTTTACACTTTTGAAACACGAGCTTCTAGTTAGCAATTTGCAGAGCTTCCGTTTCAAAGACTGTCAATTAACCACAAATCTTTAGAAAGTAAAGACTTGAGAAATCTCCTAGCAGGACCAAAGAATCCTCAACTTTTTTCCAATGTTATGCTCTGACATTTACCAAAAACAGGAAGCAGAGTATGACTCATACACAATAATGTCCAAAAATTAGAAGATGAAAGTGCATTCAACAATGAACTATTAAGAATGCCTGATAATAAACTGAACAGTGGGATATCAGCCCTGTGATATTTCTTCCCCCCCCCGCCCCATGGACACAAACAATTTGACCCTATGTGCAGTATTTCCTTATACCATTTGACTGAAAGCATATAACCAACAGAAAAACTTCATAAAATAACCTTTTGAAGTATCACAGTATTAATAAAGGAATTGGTTCAGAAATAGAGGAAGTTTAGAATTCTCATCATAGGTATCACTGAAGATTTGCTCTAATAAAATCCCTTAGATAAAATGAAAAGCATTAACAACTACAAAATACTGGGGTACAGACAAACTGAGATGAAAACAGGTGAGGCAGTTTGAAAATTCCTCTTCTGTCTGCCTGGTCTCAGGGCTATTGCAACCCTTTGATTGTGGCCACCAACCCCGTGTTTCTGCTCCTGATCCTGAAAGTCCTGGGCAAAGAAAATACTCCCCTGGAGTAATAAATGTATTGTTAGAGGAATTTTTAACTGTCAATGTGAAAATTATTTAAAGGTAGAGGAAATTAGGAATCACTAAGTTTAGGCACTGAATGGAAGTTTTTTAGAATAACTGCCTAAAAAGTGTGAAATACCCAGATACAAGTTTCAAGTACATTAAGCACAAGAAATATCAGAGAATGAGGGAGAAGAAGGGGAGGAAAGGATAATTAAAATCATCTTGGACCCTGAAATCAACCTAACTTTAGATTTGTGCCCACAACCTATCAACCTAAGAGCAAATAGCAATTCAGCCAACTGGAGTGAAAGGGGTTTACTGATTGCGCCTCTTCTGTGATTTGTTGCAGAAAACAGTGGGGTTTAACAGGCAGCTAAGTTCGGAGCTAAAAGTGAATAAATGCCTGCAGAGAACCAGAGACAAGATTGGAGCAGAGATTCTCCTCAGAGCCATTTTCAGTCCACTGACCAGAACAGACATTCACAGACTCCATCACCTACTCTGAAGAGTTGGTTGACTATTGTCATTTCTGCATTGCTTTTTCTGAGTGTAGGGTGTGGACTGGCACAGACTACAGCTCAACAAAAGCAGCAGGACTTTTGTCCTGTGGTAGGGGATTCCTCTCCTCTTTATAACCAACATGGCGTGATGGAAGCCTTTCTTTAAGCATAGCTTTGTTAAACTTAATAGAGTGGAAAAGAGTCAGCATTTCAGAGAAATCAGAAACTGAATAATACAATGAGAAGGAAATAAGATAAAACCAAAGACCTTTATGGCAAAATAGAGTAAGCCTGCTCAAAAGGCAAGAGCAATATCAGGTTGAGGGTCTAGCTCTAATTGTGTGGTTGGCTTTTTTCATTCTTTCTTGCAAGGAGCTATTAAGAAACAAAACTGCTTACAATAAAGTCCAAGGAAAAATAGTTTAAATGCTGTTTCCCTCTTCTTTCAAATCCACACAGTTATAGTTTCCAGAGCTGAAAGTGTACTAGCAGCAAATGATTCTTTTGTGATTCAACTTCGGACAAAAGCTAATATTTTGTCATGAACTAAATGTTGCCTAGGAGTCAAAAAACCATAGAACTGTTCTGGTTGAAGATTGCAGATGGCAGAAATTCCATCTGCAAAGCAATAATTTAATCTGGGAAACAATAATGTAATTTACCTTTATAACTTTCTATGTCCTAAAGAAAGTGTGCTGTAACCACTTAGACAGGAAAGCTAAATGTTTTTACAGACAACTTATTGAAAAACTCTACTCAATGTGCAACCAACATTCAAAAAGTAGTGTACCAGGCAAAAAACTAGTATATTTTTCTAGGTTGCACCAAGGCAGGTAAGAACAGTAAGAGCCAATGAAATTAAAAAATGTCAACAGTGGAAACAAAGACATGGGATTCCTTCTAGCTAATGACATTAATCAATCAATCTTCAAGGTTTCTTTAGAAGGGCAAGTGGTGTATACTTTCCTTTGCTCCCTGTATCTTATTTATTTTTGTCAATCATCAATATCTCAGGTAAGATTTTGATACATCATGAAGCACCACCAGTGAGACAGTGGAGGTTTTCTTACTGCAGTATAGATGGCAGGCAAATAGGCAAGCAGGAATCATTTAATTTGGATTGTGCATCTCAAAGAAGGGACATGACCAACGATTTAAGAGTGAATTTAGAGCATAAGTCACTTTCAAGTGACTCTTCAAACAATAGAATAGAATGAGCCTCCAAAAGTAAAACAGGACAGAAACTAAACCTCAAAGAACTTCTACAGCACTTGATTCTCTCGAGTAAATCTCTGTCTGAACCATGCCAACAACCATTTAAGTGTCCTAAAACACTGCACTTTTGCTGTTACTACTGCAAACCAAGGTATCACTGACATGAAAGGATAATGGAGACAAACTGTGCATCCTGGGAAGGCTTAAATTTTCCTCAACAGAGATGTTATATTTTGAAAGAGATTTAATAGTATTACAGTTAGCTCTTGGTTACATGTGGACTTTTTGTCTTACTATGCCTTCCTTTTTCAGATTTTTTTTCTTCCTTATTTTGTATACATGGCTAGACCCAGGCTTACTAATACAGATTCTTCAGCCTCATCATTTGCACTTCAAAATAATAAATAATGTAAGCCCAATTATATTTTCTTTCATATTCAGGGATATTTTAATTTTAGGTATATTTACCATATCCAAATGTACATCTCAGTAGTTGGCACCTGATCCTTGTAATTTAGACTTCTGCATTAGACCAAATTTTGTTCTGCTAAAACGACCCACAAATATACCAGCTAAAAATGATAACAAAAGTAAATTTTCTTTTTTCTTTGGAACACTAGGCTAAAATTCTAATTCTCCTACTTGGATTAGAATGGAATTCCTGGGTATGCTACAAGCATTCATCAGTAGCAATTTAACTGGGCAATGATCCCTGACATCAGAAAACCTTTCAAATGAGATTTTTTTCCCTTGAAATAATCCCTCCAAACACAATGTGCTGGAGCCATTGAAACATAACAAATATGCTCTACAGGGGTTTATATGTACTAAGAGTGGACTAAAAATCCTTCTTTCTGTGACAGTTGTATGATCATTCATTTCATTGCTTTTATGGAAAATTTTTATGAGAATATCAAATTTGTTTGCCCTTAAAGCAAAAATATTCTTATGTTTCATTTCATTCTGCTCAGTTGCATAAAAAATTTTCATACAGCAAACAATTCTTTAAAACAGTAAAGAAAGCTTTTCTAGATTAAAAAATGTATTTTTTTCATATGCAAATATATATTTTGGAAGGCTAAGAAGTAGGAATGAATCTAGAGTAAGATCTGTAGAACAGTGCTAGACCTGGGCTCGTTTAAGCTGAAGGCATCCTTTAAACAGAGTATTCAGTGACTAAAATTTTCCTTTATATATCATGAGGAGAGAGTTCCATGTTCCTTCCTAAAACTGACTGAAAGAACACATCCTGTAATCTCAGTTTTAGTCCAGATAGTCAAAATAATTCTTATACCATATTTTTGAAGTCATAGCTATGATTTCACAGTATTTCTCTAGTGAAAAGCAACAATTAAGCAGCTTCTAAGTTATTTCTGACATTTAAAATCTAATGAAGATAATTGGTTTAAATTACAGCATTTACCTGAGGAATCAACACTAATTTAACAGCTGATGGATCAAGTTTATGGTATGGAACTTTTTTTCCACTTAAGAAGTGGAAATTTTCAATTTAAAAAAACAGAGTTTAGAAAGTCGCTTTAACAGTAAGGAGGAACATGGGGATTTTCATAGTTAATTTCTAAGGTTCAAAGGTCTCTTAAAAAGTCAGAACTCTAAATTCCTATACAAATAATGTTATTTCAGAAGTCCACATATAGTGAATTGTCTAAAGTTCATGGTGTGTTTACAATTCCTCTACCTTGACTTAACTATGGCAAGGGCAAAAATTAGATTCCTTTTAAGTCTTTTGCTTCTTACATCTATAACCTTAGAAATGAGGGTGAGCTAATCTTTCCCTGCTTGTTTATGACTCTGTTAATTGAATTCACACACTAAATTCATACATTAGCTTAACAAAGCCATCTTGGTGTTTGTTTTCATGTCCAGATCAATACAAGGAAATTTATTTAACCATTACTGAAGTAGTATTCTGCAAAGTAATAACGTATTTTCCTCTTTCAATCCATCAGTCTTGTGCTCTTCAAAGATAGACACTGGTGTGTTTAGAGGTCAGGATGTTATTATATAGTTGTTATGGAAAAATTTTAGATTTGTTATAGAAATTATAGATGTTACTCACCGGACATCTGCAAGATATTACAGTTTTGAAAAAACATCCTCCCCCCACCCCTTAGAAATAGCACAAAATTCTTGGGTTTGACTTTTAAGAAAATATGGATCATGGGTTAAGGTCTGAAAACGAAATCACAAGTCCCACACAATTCTAGCATCTGATTTTCAGTTTTTCAGTTGTTCTGGATGCTAAACAATTATGAGTTTTATACAGCTGCAATTGTTCTAACTAGTTTTACCTTGGTGTTGGTTTGAGGAAATGCAGGTGAAAAGCACAGAGCTCCTGCAACTGAGACCAAAAATATCCATTCTGACTCAGATCAAGCAAATCACCTCAGGTGAAAACAAATTATAACAAAGTTCAGTTGTAGAACGAGAGGAGGGGTGGCACCTCACCTATAATTACAAACATCTCTGAATTAAACAGGAAATTGGCATGGCACTGCCATTACGTCGAGGAGGCAAAGAGCAGAGGAAAGACTCTTTGTTCACTTTGTCTTTCCTCTGCAGACCAGCTTGTCTCATAAGATTTGTGAAGAAAAGCAGTCTAAATTTGAAAACACAGTCCTGAAAAACAATGTTTCCCTTTTTTGGTGAAAAATTGGACAAAGACACCCCAAAAACCTTTTACAACTAAGAAACCCAGGTCCCAGCAGCAAAAATAAGATATGTTACATTATTAAGTAAGAAGAAATTATGAGATCACCCAGATATGGTATTAAATTTAGAATACCGGTGAGCCATCATGTAAGAATAGCTTTTGATAACTAATAACCCCTATGTGAAAGGCTCCTTATCCAATTTGAATTCTGTTTTGCCTTCTCTCCTTCCCCATATCCTTTCCTAGTTTAGAAAGCCACTTTCATGGGCAACAAGAAATATTCCACTACTTTCATGTATCTAATGAATGCTGATAAGTTATTTTTCTGCCCTACTGGATACTGGAACTAAGCATCAATCTGAGAGCAAAATAACAGACAAAAGTTCATTATATTCAGAGATTAGCATCAAAATCCATGTCTGCAGTTACAGAGACTTGTGTTGTAATAGTTATTTAAAATTTATATTATATCTACTGCAGATGTAGACTTTTCCTTTGAGAATTTCTAAAAAGTCAGAAAAGGCAGAAAAGTTTCCGAAGCCATAGGTCAATAAACCAAACTCTACTGAAGTTAATTCAAAAAATTTGCATTGTTTTACTTGAGCAAGGGAATTTTTTTTGAGCACTCAGCACAGTAATACCTTCAGTACTCATGGTGAGGAATAGATAG
The DNA here is from genome assembly GCF_015227805.2 of Hirundo rustica. Classification (NCBI taxonomy): domain Eukaryota; kingdom Metazoa; phylum Chordata; class Aves; order Passeriformes; family Hirundinidae; genus Hirundo; species Hirundo rustica. The sequence goes on from NC_053458.1 coordinate 20,441,335, forward strand.
CCATTAGCCTTCTGCCTTGCATTACCTTTGGCTAAAATCATTTATTTCTCCCTGCTAGCTGCAAACAGCTGTGGAAGTGAATTCTGCTGCCTCTGACTGAGCAGTCCCCTGCTCTGACAGCCGACCTCCTGCAGGCTGTTAGCATCACCAGAAGGGTAATCAAAACCCACCTGTTTAAGATATCACTGTAATGTTTTTGTTCAGGTAAAAAATACCAAAAATTCCCAGACCGTGCAGGTCAAAGCAGCACAGTGAAAATCAGTGGAGTTACAATGGTCAGACAAGATGATACAGCCCAAAACCCTTACCAGAACTGTTGACAAAAATCTAGTAAAGCCTGTATTCTTTTACTCTCAGAAGTCATCAGTCAATGGTGATTATCACAAAGTGGAAAGTCTCTGTTGACAAAGTACCAGATATCAGTAAGGTCCCATCAATTTCAGTATCAGGATGATAAAAATATTAATGGAAAATTATTGATAAAATACTGCAAACACAATTAGAATAATAGTATAAAAGTAAGTCATTAAAGTCAGAAACAACACATTCAGGTACTAGCGTGCAAATTACAGTTCAATCTAAGCATTTGTCTGTGAAAGCTTGTAAAATACATATTTTTGCTTGATTACTGAGAGATTAAAGCAGAAATGCATGCTCTGGGATTCTGTTTAAGAGGTTTGTACTGAAAATGAGGTAACAGAATCAGTCAGCACATGCATGTGATTTATACTAATAATGTTTTTAAAAAGCATACTTATTATTTAAGTGTTTATATTCCATGTAAAAACTGGAGTGGGGAGGGGGAGGAAAGAGGAGAACTCTCCTTGTTTGGATAAATTATTTTGCAGGTTTTCCTGGGCAACAGAGGCACTGCTTCAGCCTGAATTTACCAGGTGTGAATTTGCCAATTCACCAAGGCATCATGTGCAATAAAATTATGAGTAGTGACATGAACCACAGCCCTGGCCCCCACTCCTTGGGAGGGAAGCCCAGGCAGCAGGAGGGTACGGACACACACCCTGCAGCAGTGTCCAGGAGCTCAGAGAGCCCTCCCAGGCTGTGTGCTGCCACCCCTGCCCCGAGCCAGCTGCAGGGCCAGGCTGGCACACCTTTGTAAAGAGCTACTGTGTGATTTTTACCTTTGCCTCGATCTCCCTTTCCTAAGGGTGATTTGGCTGAAGCCACGAGCACTGCCAGCCTCTGGGTGAGCATGGGTGAGTGCCACAGCTCCTGGCTAAGCAGCACGTGGCAGCACCAGGGCCTTGGAACATGCTTCATCTACAACAAAGCCACGCACAAGGAAAAAAGCTGATGTGAAGTACATGCTAAAAACACATGTTGTACAAAACTCTTACATCAATTTGATAGAATTTTAACATCTCTCAGGGGTTTATCCTGTTATCACCATATCCTAACACTTTGACAAGAACAGTCAGACCCCAGAACTACAGGAAAATTCACAGAGCTGCCGCTATTTTCTCTTCTCTGAGGGAGTAGGCTCTTGCTAGAATGTTTTTATTATGAGGGGATCGGACATAAGATGAGAAGAGAGTGTATCCATAACAAGAACCACTTGAGGCACTACAATTTCCAAAAAGAATAATTTCTGTTACATGCAACAGAAAATGTTGCATTCCTGATGTTTTAGAACAGCATACAAACACAGAGTTGCTCTTTCATAAACTAGACATGAAAGAAGAGCTAACTCAAATATATACTTGAGATCAAGAAGAGTGAACAACACAGAAACCCTTAAGTCCACCGTGCCACTTCCTGCTCAAGTAAAATAATAATAGTTTTGCCTTTTTAAGGAAAGATAAACTGAAGTTGGAGGCAGAGGTGTGCCCATGTTACAGCTCTGCAGGCAGAGTTGCATGGAGACTCCCAAGTGGAAGAAAGACACCATCCTGTCTGAATTCCTTGACCACTGGTGCTCTAAGTGCCTTCTCTACCCACTGCAGGGATTGCCATGCTCAGCATCAAAATTCTTTCCTCAGAAAATAAACCAAAAAGTACATCAATGAAACTTTAGACCCATCCCAAACAGAGCCACAACCAAAACAAAAAAAATTTCAATAGCATAAGATCTAGAACTAGTTTTGAGCCCATTTTCAACTTATTAACACAGTAAAAATAACCCAAAAAGGCAAATTGAAAATAACTACTTTCCTAATGTGAATTTCTTCTCAATCTGCCATAACTTCTCATTTCTACATGAAGAAACTCTATTCCAAATTAGAAAAGGTTTCAAGTTATGCAGTAAACTTACAGAGTATAGTTAAGAGTTCAGAGCAGAGGTCAGAAGAGAAACACCACCCCGTGTCTTATATATATATTTAAGTGTACTAAACAATCGGTGCAATATTTCCATAGCTCTATGGTCTGGGAACTACACATAAAAATCAGCTTTTATGAACTAAATTTCAGCTTTTTTTTCTAGTTGTGTAGAGGAACAGCTTTCATCCACAAGTACATGTTCACTTACACTATAGTCACAGTTCATTTTGAAAAACTCAGAGTCACGAGTTACACATCCATAAATGCCCTTGGCCAGCAGCGTATTTCTGAAATTGTTTGGCTAACACAACTCAGTGCAGTTCTTCTGACACCTTATATTAGCAGCCTTATATTAGCAGTCTATCATACTGTGGTGCCACCATTTTGTCATTCTTTTCAGTAGAATAATCATAAGCACAGCAGAGAAAAATGAACTGAAATTACTGCTAAAAAGGAAAATAAAGCCTATTTATGCTATTATGCACTCAAACCTCAGTGTTAACCACACTTCATTGCAACATCAAAATACTGCACAACACCATGGAATGCTATGCTTGTTAAGGTGATAGCACATTATTTCTAAACATTAAATTACTGTATGATTTATGACCAAATCACTGACAATCAAAATACACAGAAGTTAACTGCTTACATATTGAGAATTTTCCCTTTGCTTTGATCCAACACGATCAAAATACTTGTTAACCTTTCCCTGTATTTGTTAGAAATTGGGATCAAAGTTATCTGTCATATTTGTTGGGTAAGCCTGAAATTGCTGATTGTTGCTATACATTATTGCCTTTGTGTCTGTAGAACCAGTGTTGCTGGGAGTTAGCTTCTGTGTGTGTGTATGTGTCTGCATATGTGACCTGTATTCTTCCTAAGTCACTGTTAATTATATCTCTGTTTCTTCATTAAAGAAAATAGACTGATAAAAGGTGATTGGGACCATAAGACAATGTAGCTCCACAGATCAACAGGCACATGATGATTACAGATAATAATGAATAAAAACAAAATAATGCAGCTGAATTTATTTTTCTAAAGTGGCTCTAAAGAATCCGGAAACTAGAAAGTAAAAATATGCCTCAGTTGTAGACTGAGTCTTGTATGTGAAAATTACTGATTAGGGATAGAGCAGTGTCAGTTTTGAAAGATCAACAGCAATTTCAAGTCTGCTGAATGGCTCCATTCACGGAACCATCTGTATTTTAAATATGTTGCTGTTACCAAACCAATACATTCAGCTTCAATGGAATGTAATGAACAATAGACAACAAAACAACAACAAAAAAATATTATATATGCTGGTGTTAACATCTCTTTTAAAAACACTTTATCCATCCTTAACAAGAGATCTCTCAAATGACAAAAAAAACCACAGCCAAAATCTTGCCAGGCACTAACTAGCTATGTCTTTGATTGCACTGTTTGCAAATCTGTAATAGCACTTCTTCCATCTGTTCTGCAGTTTCCTTCCATACATTCTATTTTCAAAATGAAATCAATTGCTTACATATTTGTTCCAAAGACCTCTTCCAAAGAAGTCTTCCAGCATATTGGGTATTGTGGACAACACTAAAATTTGGACAAAAATAATAGAGCTATTGCATACGAAAAAAAGAAAATTAAGGAGAGCTGATAGGGTTTTCAAGGGAAAATTTTAAAGAAATATATATCACTAACAACTCAGCCATTTACTGCTTCTTCAACATAACATACAATTAGTTAACAAAGCTGCTTTGTTAAAAACCCAAAAAACTAAAATAAACCTATCTCGTTTTCAAAAGCAGAGTTAAATGGAATTCCACACATTATCTATAAAAATTTTATGGTAAAATTATCCATAGTTTCTAAAATCAGAGGGAAAAGTTCCCTGTTACTCTAGGTATGACTCAGCAAAACGGTTTGGAAGTTGATTTTAAAAGGCTCAGAAGAAGCCATTACTTTAGAATTATCCATTACTTCATGTCGGTGATGAGTCTTGTCTTGCTCAACATCCCCTACATAGGAGCAAACATTGAAATAATAGTCACAATTTTTTTTTTTTTGCATATAAAGCCTAAAATACATGTTAACAGTGTTTACATTACATTAAAAATTACTAAAAAATTACTATTACAGATTTAGAAGTCTTTTTCTGATGCAAAAAGGAAATGAGATAACAACTAAGTTTCTTTAGAAAAAAATATTCCTCAGTAAGAATAACATTTAATGCTTTTTTCACTGGGTGACTAGTTTGGGGTTTTTTTGTTTAATTAGCCAAGCATTCAGAAGGGAATCAGATTAGAATTATTTTTATGGCAAATCCTCTATTAAACTCATTTTAATGTTTGTGTGTGCGCATCTCTCTTTATTTGGAACTCATGTAATAGAGCCAAAAATGAGATTTTGTTTGTGTTATAATAAGACACTTCCTCTGCCGTAACTGTTCTTATCGCTTAAGCATGGCACTTAAACCCACGGTTATATCTAAAATGCCAATAACTCTTAGGCATTACTACTGTTACTACTAAGCAAGGGCCTAACACTTCAAAGGGCTCAGTAGCTGAGCAAATCCTCCAGACATTGTTAGAATTAAATAACATGGCACTGATGAATATAATATGAATATAGCTCGTGTTTCTTTCTTCATTTACAAGACGCAGTGAGTCAGAAAAGTAGCACTTTCTGACAGCCTGCTCTGCAGTGAATAGTGAGCACTGAGTCACCACCACCACCCCAGCACAGCATCCTTTCTACTTGATATTTGCCATTCTATAATTAGAACAAATGACATTCTTGGGACACACCAAAATGCTTTTAGTTAACTTTCTGCTTAAACCCATTTAGAGAGTCTTTACTGTTCCTGCCTCAAAAGATAAGGTACACAATCATGACCTGTGTTATCTCCACTTCAGAGACAGATGTATTATTATAAAAGTAAATGCCACCCACTTGCTAACACTGGAGACTAATTAACTCTGCAATCGCTGCTTACCGAAGAGGGTAAAAATCACACTTGCCTGTACCAGCTGCTATCCTAGAAAATCAAGAGGATTAGATAATACTTTGTCTTTACTGATTCCCCCCCATTCCTTTTTCTTTAATTTTTATTTATTTTTATCGTTATTTTCAACTTGTTTTGCTTTTAACTATAATTTAAATACTGTTTTTTGTAAAAGTATGAAAGTTCTTTCTGTTCTGTTTCTCTCTGGTCATAAACCCATTTCCCAGAAAAATGTTTCAAAATATTCATTTGTTCATCCTCTGATCCATTTCTTGACATTTTCGTTTTTAAAAGCAAGTCAGTTTGATTTCAGTAGCTATACTGAAACCCAGCAGCTATATGGATTGATTAACCACGTGGTATTAAAGGGAAATTTTTAAATCCCAAGTATTTAGGACAAATTTATTAAAATAAAGGGCAGTAACTGTAAATTTAACTTGCGCTTCACAATCTGCATATCCGTTTAAACCAAACCTCCTCATTTTGAGAAAAAATTCCAAAAGGATGTCAAACATATATATATGCAACTCATTGAAAGAAATAAGACCCAAAAAATTAATGGCCAAGGCTCACAACACCAACAGACATATGCCTGGAGGAGAAAACATTAGTTACACCAGCATTGATAAGAATTATGCAGTTCAATCAATTGGCATTGGGAATAATAGCATAAACAGTTTGTAAAAAGTGTCTGAACTGGTTGTAAGTCAGTGATGGAACTTTCTTTGGAACTTTCTACTTTACTTATATTACTTTCTGTCCCCAGCAAACAGTGAGCAAATTAGCTTGTCCTGATTCTAGAGGACAACCAGCAGCAGGGAGGGCACGAATACAAATACTTTAGAACTTCAGTCCTATGAACACTTTTAATGAGAGCTCTTTCCTTTTTCTGTCTTACCATTTTTTTCATGACTAATACTGAAACCTTTTGAAAAACAGAAGTTTTGGAGTTATGCTGGACAGATCTGTTCAGAAATGGACCCGAGTCACTGCTGGCTTCAATGATCAAGTGAAGCACATCTCTGCTACCAGCTGAGCTGGTGGCTGGCTGTAAAGAAGTCTTCTTTTTGTTGTTCTGGTGTTCTGTCCCAGCCCTGTAACACATAAAGAAGCAAGAGAGTTTAAAGTGGATCATACTGCTGGTTTAGTTGAACTTGCAGGGTAGAGCAGAATTGCTAAAATGTCCCTCTGTTGCTACTTTTACAACTTCTTGCTTTAGGGATCAAGTGGAAACAGGGAAGGATGTAGAGGATCAGTGGAGGGGTCCCACAGCTGGTATGTGCCACCAGCACCACCCAATCGCAACCATCTTGTCAGACAGTTATAGGGGATAAAAAAGAGCTTAAAAGAAACAGAGTCCCAATAGATTCCAGCAAAAAGCAGAACATGGATGCAGCGTAGGAAGGGAAATTTTAACTATGAGGTTCTGCTGGGCTCATCAGTTGTGATAGCTGAAGTCATGCAAGAGTCACCCAGACATGTCAAGCTCTCTAGAAGGCCCTGAAGTTCAAACAGGAATAACTTAGCAATTGTTGATCTGGTGTTTTTTAAAAACAGAACATATGGCCTGTGAAGGCTTCCTCTTCCTTTGGATCTAGTCCAGCAATCAGGCAGATGAGTTCAACCTTGCAATTGCTAGGGAAAAAAGTGCCAAAGCTCCTCCTTTGCTGCTGCTGCTGCTGGTACCAGTCTCTCACTGCTACACAGCCCTTGGTCTGTCACACATGACCGCAGGAGCACAGGCTGTCCCTGTCCCATCCCTGCAAGTTCTCCCCAGGGACTCCTGGGCCCCCTCAGAGCGTCCAGAGAGTCAAAGCTCCCTACTCAGAAATCCACATTCTGCACACTTGATATGAATAATAAGCCACAACAAAGGAAAGAATTGTGGAATTCTTTAATACAAAAATCAAAGTGGTATCATGTATTTATTTCCATTGTGGTAAGTTTTGTGGCCAACTGATAAATTATTTCATACAGATTACGAATCCAGGTTTGCTGTCCTTTCATGGATTATACAAATCATCATATACACACACACAAGTGACAACAGTAACCATAGCAGCAATCAAACTGCATCTGAAACATTAAAGAATTTATGTTAAGATATGGAAAAGTAAAGGGATCTCTTACTATAGGAATAAACTGTCATTCTGTTCATCACCTATTGAAAAGTATTTTTTACTCTTCCGAAATATTCCATCATTACAAGATTTTTTATTCCAATCACAGAGGAGTATTTTCAAATTACAGAAATTCCTGATTCAGGCCAGAATTTTATTTTCTTACATCCTGTAAAATATACTATAAATTTTCTTCACTCTTGAAATCAGTTTTGAATTAGTCCTACTCAGCTAGTTTTCAGTTAGATGAAAAAAAATGCCTATTTTCTGGCAGGATAGAATTGAAAAATTGCAAGAATAGAAGTGTCTATTTACCTAACAATTATAATAACTAGATTTGTTCTGTCAACTTTGACTTGAGCTAAGTGACAGATGCTGTTTCCTCTATACATGATTATCCAAGGGCACATTAGGGATGCTAATTAATAAACAGGGACAAATGTTAGTGGATAACTCATATGACCAGGCCCAGTAAGGAAAATTAGTTTATTTAATGTTTCACTGAAGCTTATAAGAAATCAATAGCAAATACTTATGGAGGAACTTAATGTTGTAGACAATAGGGTTGATTTGGGCTATAAATAAAATTAATACTTCAATATCTTTGGGTAAGTAATTTCATTACATTACTTATACAGCACTAAATATAACAAAGAGTCCATCTAGATAAGATCTGTGGGTACTACAAAATATATGAAAAACAAGAAATTAGAAACAAGCTACTACTATCTTAGTACTCAATTTAAAATAATTTGTTTACTTAGTATAAACTGTGGGTTTCAGATTTTTGTTTCATGGCATATCTGTAATATATATTAATATAAATCTATTTATAATTAGGAATTGTATTTTCTTTCAAGTTTTTCCCCTACAAACTGTCGTCCCATTTTCTCATCATGGAACACATTTAAGTTCTATTAATACTAATGAGAGTTTAGCCTGTACATGAAGGGAAAGCAAAAACCTTTTATGTTGAATGTTTAATTAAAGTTTTTTAAAGAAGTTGCATGTGTGTTACAATGTGCAAATTATTTTCATACTTAACAACATAAAAATATGGAGGGAAATAATAGAATTTTTTGTTCTGACCACTAAGAGTGTGCATACAAGTTCACAAATAGTCTAGATACATGTAGCTACAAAATCAGGGCAGAGAGTGATATAATTAATTTCTTGAGAGCTTTTCACATTTCATCAGTGCACCACTTATAACAGGTTCTCCAAACCATCAGTTATGCCTTATTCGACTGTAATAGACAAGCTGTGTTTGAGGCTCTGTGTTTTCAGCCTATGTCAATGATTTGCCAAATATCTATTTTATGATGAACACCTTTATTTCTTCCTTGTAGAATGCTGGCAAGTGTCACATAGCAGAGTTCCTAGCAACAGAGTGTGCTTGCACACTGAGTGTTGTAGCAACCGACAACAAAAATAAAATTATAGTGGAAATAAGTATGTAGGACTGAATGACACCCAGAGAGTAATTGAGAAGGGGCAGCTTGGTGATTCAGTGGGGGCTGAGCTGTGCTTTGTTCGTTGTTCTTGTGAGGCAAGAATGGCTGCCACTAATCATGCTGAAATCAGGCTGAGAAACCATTCATCTCACTATACCCTACTGTCTTCTACTGCCTCATCGTGGGGCTGCAAGATGTTTATGAGATGTTTGAGGTTTTCTGGAGCTCTGGGGTTTTTTCCTAGCTGTTTTCATCCAAGGGACATTAAAGGATCTTTCCAAGCATCCACTCAGATAAACCTCTGCCATATGACCATGCTCAGGTGTCCCCAAACCAAGTCACAGGAGATGTAGAGTATGTATGGGTAGACCGGCTGTGTAGTCCTCTCTGTAGAAAAGAGCCTTGGACAGCCTTAGCAGTTGATTAAAAATTATAACACATTCCACATAGTTCACAGGCAACATGGCTATTGTGAGATTTACTGTCCAATACTCTCCAGCCAGACCATTGCTAGCCTAGGAACTGAGGCAAAGCTGACCTGATAACAAGAGATTTGATACCTGCACCCAGTGCCAGTGAGGCACTTTGAAAACTGCAGGGTGTGGGAGGAAAATCAGTGAGGATTAATTCAGTCTGCAGACATGAAGCATCATATGCAGACACGCTAAAGCCTCTCAGGGGATGAAACAGATTCATTCTGCAAAACTCCTAGATGACTTAAGGAGTGGCTGATGGGGGCCTGAGAGAAGGGAAGAAAAGATGGTCATGTCCTAATACCATTGAAGAATAATGGGAGACTGCAGAAAGCAACACAAGAATTAGGACTGCCCTATGGCTATGCACCACATCTGATCAAATGTCATGCAGCTGTAGCTTTACTCATTGTTGTAGGTGTTAATTAGCAGATTTTGAAGCTATGCATTATAAAATCACACAATAGTTGACTCTATTTTCACCTGGAAATACCATGAAAAGCTGTAATAACCACTTACTCTCACCCTGGGGGCTCCCCTGTCCCCCTCCCTTACAAAGCAAAGGGTAAGCAGTCAGAAGGATCTCAGTCAGCAGGCTTAGCACATGAACATCCCACAGAACTATCTAATCAAATATTTGAGCATCATGCTCTTAAAATTTGCTCAGACTGTGAAGGACATTTGATATATTTGTTAAATTGCTTGTATCTACTGCTGGCAAATTTTAGCTGTGGATTTTCTACGGAAACTTGACACTGAAAGTGAAGTCACAGGAAATTTGGATGTTGACACTGGCAATAAACATTACTTGTTCTAAAGTGGGAATAATAAGGATTATAGATATCATTATTATTTGACCAAGTGTTATTCATCTGAATTCCCATGTGTCTGTTCCAATGGGAAACCTTTCCCCCCCTTGTAATACACCACCTGTTCCTAAGTTGAGGCTCCAATTATTTATTTTCAACACTTTTTGAATCGGTAGCTAATCTAAAAGCAAATATGTCCTTTAATTTTGTTTCTGTGTGAGAGCTGGGAAGCTAAATGTTGACCAAATTTATAACTGCCAAAACTAATAACATTTTAAAACATTGACATAAGGGAAAGGAATAGGAAACCATTAGGACATATCCCTTAACCATACTGCAGAGGACAGAGGAGAAAGATAAAGTGTTTGATTTGGAGAAACCAGGCCCAAGCTCATCTCCTCACAGGGTACTGGCCCCATCTCTTCATGTAGGAAGGGTAAATAAAAGGGAAACATGAAGATTATGGGATCTGTGATAAAAGAATTTGCTAAAAAGATGCACAAGCTGGTCAGAATTACTAACGTATCTTTTAACATCTAAACTCTTAATGATAAATATACAATTATCTCTGTAACTACTGCATGCACAAATCTATTTGCAAAGTAAAGCCTTGTTCTCTACAAATTAAATGCAGTCCAATGGTATTTTTTGATAAAAACCTCCAGTCAGTCTGAAGGCTGCTACACAGAATACCCAGCCTTTACCATCTGACATAATCTTTCTATAGCACGACAGCCATTTTATCCTCTTGAAGACAAGGGGAAAGCAAAACTCTCCTCTTTTCCCACCATGCATACCATTTCCTCTAACAAGGACAGTGTCTCCTTTTGAAGTTTGATTTACAGGTGCTATAGAGCCATTGTGCTGACTGCATGTCAGTCTCCAAGGAAACAGGTAGCAGATATATTCTAGAAGCATCCCAAGAAGAAAAGAAGTGTTATCAAAAGTATTCTCAGCATAACCTCTGCTATCAGTAGAAGCAGAGTTCAAGGTCTTCTCTTGAATGGTTGAAGGATGCTGTGTTCAAATAGAAGGCTCCTAAGGAAATAATAGCAGGTCAAGCTGTGGATCTGGCAGTTGTACAGTCTCCATTTCTGAAAGAGATGGAGATTGAAAAATATTCTATTTAAAGTTTTAGAAAATCTTGATATTTGTTATAAATTAGCCAAATTTTAGGTTGGCATCTTCTCTTCCTACTTAGCACTTTGTGTAATATATTGTCTTTTTTGCTGCAATTACACTTCTCAGCCCAATCCACACCCGCTTGCCCATCTGTATTTAAAAGTTGATGCTTAACCTCTGTCTAGATTTTATATCATTCATTTAGAAGACTGAAGTAAGAGATATTGCATCTCAGCCTTCTCTGCAGCCCTCTGCTCCCAGGAGCCAAGCAGACACGTGCCCTATAACTAGGACAGCCAGCCAGTGTAGCATCAAGACTGTTGCTGGAAAAGGCATCACGTCAAAGTGTGCACTTCCATGATCATTAAAAATTGTCCGTGGCATTTTTAAAGTATGTACAGTAGAAACAATGTCATACTTGAATTTTAAATGAGGAAATAAATTCCCCTCTAAGTTCCCATCTGAATAAGGTATGTTTACTTTTTTTTTGTCTTAAACAAGTAAGGATTATTTTATCTTTGTGAGAGTCAGCTCCAAAGTGGATAGTTTTGTTCCCAGGCTGGATCCAAGTTAATTGGACCATGCTAATTCCAAGCATTTCCACAAAATAATTTAATTTCCTTTTATAAAGAAGCTGCAATTTCATAACACTCTCTGCCCAAGCTTGCATCTGAACAGACACATTCTTGCAAGAAAACATCTGAAGAGTGAAGAAGGAAGATTTAGGCATTAGCAAAGACCAAATATATAGTGAATTAAATAGACTTCAGGTCTCATTTGCCCCTGTTGTACTGCTTATATTTACCTTTCATACCTATGAATCCTTAGGATATGTATAAGCAACAACTTCAGTCTCATCAACAGAGAAAATGAAGCTGTTGCAATATAACAACAATGGTCAATCTGTAATTTTCTACAGCAATTCTCTCAGACCCAGAAATGAAATAACTCTAAGTTAGTACCATGGAACAGGAGTTATCACTTTTGTACACAGAAAAAGATCCTTTTACCAAATAACAACCATGCATAAATCTTTACCTGGCTTATATTTTCTTCTCAGAACTGGCAGTAGAACAAAATAGTATTGACAAGACAGTCCTGCCAATACTGTTCCCAAATCGCCTACCTTGCAGGACGTCATCTGCAGCTACCATTGCATTATTCTCCCATTACGAAATATGATTTAACACGACATTGTGCAACACGAGAATATTTTCAAATCCCTATGCTACCCTTCTGTATTTCTTATTGAATTTGTCCTGCATTTGCCATATCAATAGACCTTTGTTATTTGATGTTAAAACATTTTAGGTAAACACAGATATATTTTTCTATTGATTTCCACATCCCACGTGAAAACCAGATTAAATTTACAAGATTCTACCAAATGTTAACACTTCATGTGATATTTTATGCTCAAAAATGTGCATCCAAAGTAGACAGCAAAGACTCATTGCCAGAGATAAAATAGCAGAAAAAAAATTAAAAAGCTTTTTTATCATGATTTGCATCAGTTTTTCTCCTTTCCTTGGAAAACTTTTTGCAAGCAAAGAGACAGGTGATGAGAGTTCAATATTCATATACATAACAGCATCAATGTATAGCATTTTACTTGATAGAAAACACAAGTCTATCTCAGCACCAGAACAGACAGGGAATCTGACACACTTGTTTAGAATCATGCCCAAGTGGGGAAAGCATAGAAGATCAGATATTCACAGGGTCTAATCTAGTAGAATAGCAAATACATTCTGAGAAATTGCCTATTCCTTCTCTATCTGAAAGGTGATCAAGCCTTCATATATCAAAGGAATAAAAGAGCAATGTGCAAATTTACCAAATTCAAATTCTAAGATCTCTAGTGAGGGAGGCAAACAGGGAAGAGAGAGTAATTTTCATCATCTGGCAAGGATGCAGATTTATGTCAATATCTGAAAACACGCTCCTAACAGTATGAAGAAACAAAGGAGTATTAGTAGTAGTTTACTCATTACAAGTCACTCACCAAAGTGAACACAATCCAAGTCATCTAAAGAACAGAGCAACAGTTAATTTTCTAAGAAACCACAAAAAGGTTATATGAAATTATCCTCATTAAGATCCATTAACATTTTAAATTACTTGATGGCTTTATGCAGAGAAGTACGAGAGATATGCTTTTCAAACTGTAATGATGAAAACATAATGAGCAGATTTTGTCTCCTGCTATCGTGTGCGATACAATACTGGAGGGATAATGAGCATTCCTTCAGGCATCTGACCATGTGTAACAGAAAATCCTTTCCTATCCAAGTCCAAAACATCTGAGAAAAACCCAAGTCATTCTCCAGATGAGTTAACTTCCACTTAAGATGTTTAGTTAATAATTCCAATCCTTCTCCATGCCCTTACCAATTAGAGGAGAATAAATTTCTGTTGCAGTTCTGTTGCTAGTTCAAACAAGAAAGCCTTAATCCTTGACCATGCATTGACAGAGCACTGATGCTGAAACCCCAACTACAACACAACTCTCATTGGATAACCTAATCAAATGCTTAGAATGCTTTTAAAACTGTCGATATTGACCAGTGTATCTTGATTAATCATAAAATTTGTATCATTTATTGTGGAATTCAAATGAAAAAATTATCTTCACAGTTACAACAGTAATTGTGCACAGCAGTCATAGTCAGGAGTATAACATTATGGATAATTTGAGAATAACGTGAAATTACTCCAGGAGTTATGCTAGGTTTGTTTTCTCTGTTTTAGATCAGGCTATTTAGAGAACTAATCCTAAAAATGGAAAAATGCATGTTACTAAAATAAATTAATTAATTCTTTCTCTTGTCAGTATAATTGGAGGCAATGCTCTTTTATCTTAATTGTACAACATATCGAACAATATGTCTAATACTTAAACAAAAGAGAAATTAAAATAAATCCAAGAAAAAATGGTGCGGTTGGTATGAACATCTGCTGACTCCTATATAGGCGCTTAGTTTTACTGACACTTCCCACTACAGTTCCTAAAAAACTGACACGCTAATTATTTAAGCTGAGACTATCACCATTTTGAATATATTTATTTCCCTTTATTTACACAGATTTCACATCCTGACCAAAACAATATGCTAAGTGATAAAACTGGCTTCCAGAAAATAGATGTTAAGTTGTTGAATGTCTTTCATTTACTACCAAGATTTTCAAAGGTTGGAAGAATGATCATAGGATCTAATTAATTTTGAAATCAGATGTTTATGCTCAAATTTATCACTGCTAAAATCCTACCATTGCTTGCTACAAATATTAATAGTAAATGGAGTACCTCCTCCCTAACTTTGTGAAAGGTAGAGAGTAGGTGCACAGCCAGTACAACTGGAGAACATGACTTCTGACACACCAAGTCAAGTGTGACATTCATTTAAGTGGGATCAGAAGCACCCTCCCATTGGGAAACACACTTTTAGAAAAAGGGATTCTCTTCCCCTTTTGGACCCATCAAGCCCACGTATGAAACAGTTTTCTATTTCAGGACAAAATCATTCAACCTGAATAGAACAACTTCTGAAAACCAAACAAATATGTAACACAAATGAAGACCAAACAAAATTTGCCGCTCCATTTCCTTTTGTTTCCAAGCATTACCCTTCCCTCTTTCCAGTTCAGCCTAAAGCATCACCCTCATCCCCATTTCCTGAGAGGAAAATGGAGAGCCAGCTTCACTATTCCAATTCAGTTGAAGAAATCTGGCTTTTCATTTTCTTCCCCCATGAACAAATGTATCAGCCAGTGATCAGCCAGGTTAGCAGACACCAGACTGTAAGCAGAGGTACAATCCTCCAGAGGGTTCAGAAAATACACTTGTGTTGTAACCTCTTGCCCATGCCAGCAGGTGCAGCAAATTTGATTTTCACAGATAAGCAAAAAAAGAAAGACCGGCATCATCAGCATATAATGTCAACAGAATGCCCTTGTCAACAGAAACAGGACTGTAATTCCCATGTTTGCAATGGAAACCAATGTACTGACCATTGAAGAAGCTGAGCTCACGAGTATGTGAGAAGTGGATTTCCCAATTATTTTCTGCCTTTACCCCGTCACTGTCTGAGTACCTTGAAATGGAATTTTCACATATGCATATATCTTTACATCTGTTGGGATATTTTTAAGTGAACATTTGAAAACATTTCATTCATCGGTTGAAATCTACTACTTCTTGACAGAAAATATCGTATGACAAAAGCCAATTCCTATTTGAAAAGACATAGGAGTTAAATTTACAATTTTACTAGTCTGTGATGTAACATTAAAGCACAATGTAAGACCTTTCAGCTTAACTGAGGTGAAGCTTTAGATCTCCACACAAACTTTTAAATAAATTTTAAGAGGATAAACCTAAGCATGTGTAATGCTTTAGATTTTAAAGTTGTTTCTTCTAAATCACAACTTATAACTGATCTCAGTAGACAATGTCCTGACTTTTAATTGTATTTCTATTTCAGTATTTATAAACTTATTTCCACTTCATATTTACTGAATATTTACATTTTTAGTGCTGAAATGTGTTTTACTGCTCCCATTACTTACAAGAAAGAAAACCAGAAAAATAAAAACTGTCACTATGAAAACTTCAGTGATCTCTCAGTTTACAAACATTCACATCTTCAATTTAACACTTCATTAATGTTCCACGTGGTGTTAATGGGCCCCTCTGATGTGTGCACAGATCTTTCATAGTTGGCTTTATTCCCTGACCTACACATTTGCAACTGTGGCTCAAGAAACACCTAACACAGATGAAGTACAACACAGATTTTGTTCCCTGATCACAGACCAGTCACCAAGAAAGAAAGGAGTCAGCTCTAATCCTAGCCAAGGAATTAGAGCTTTACAGCATTCTTCTTTTTTTAAAAAGGTCTGCAGCATCTTCCCCATTTGTTCAGGGAAGGAAGACTTTTGCTGGAATTAAATAAAATGTGGTAGTGGTTGAGAGAGCTGTGTGACACCTGAGGTTACCTGGGAATTGAATACCCCCAGTGGCTGATGGCAGGGTACTCTTTGGGAATTCAAGGGAGGACAAAATTACGGAGCGCAGGTCTGTCACATGCAGGGTGAGCACCTCAAATACTCTCTCAGGCCTGGCTATGCTTCATTCATCTCTGCAGGTTTTATTATGCTGGATGCTTATGAGTTAAACAATTAAATAAATCTTCATGCAAGTGATGCACTTCACTACTTGCAAAAATCTTCAAGAATCTACCCAGTAATCAAAGAGATACAGCTGGGAATGTATGACATGATTTTATCCCTTTTACAGGTATCAAAACCCAAATGTCTTTTGTTTAATTGCAAGGTATTTAAATTGGGGTTGCATTTTCTCTCTGTTATTAAGTCTAACCAGATAACTAGATTTTTTTTTTTTTTTCCAAATAGAGGAACTGAGGCAAAATACTAAAATACTTAACCTATCCAGGATAAATAATAAGAGCTGTGGAAGAGTTATTAACACAACATACCAACATGTCAATCCTACCGATTTTCATCTCATAAAGAATGTCCTTGTATAAGAAACGTATTTGAGATAGCATATGACTCTTTCCTTTCCACCAACAAACATCACATACTCTTTCTGCATCCAGCATGAAGTACACCTGCCTTTTTCGTCAGATTAGCACATCATCATCCAAACTGCATCAATCCATCTGTTACTAAAATTTAGGGTTATGCTATCAATATAATACATAAGAAGTTATCCACACAAATTCCTGTAGTTCGAAATTATTCAATAACCATAAGAATATTAAGATATTAAGAATTATTGTCAATGTGGCAATCTTATGTACCCTTTATATTCCACAGACCTCTCAGATTTTTTTCTTCAAAGCTTGAGAAATAGGAACTAATACATTTCACAGAGTAGATAAACAAATGAAAAAATTTTTTTCAACATAAAACTGTACCTGCCATTCTCACATCCATTCTCACATCCATTAAAGGCAATTAATAATGAGTAAAAATTTGTAGCAGCTGGAACAAAATGACCTGTCTTAAGAGTACAAGTTCTTGCTGTAGACTGGTCTCATAAAACACTTAAAACTTGTATTGGGCAACCACCAAAGCAAAGTGAACAACACCATAAACTTTCACACACGAAAGACGTCTTGGGGTTTTTACACCTATTTGCACCAGAATACGCATAAATGTATTTTAATATATCAAATATATCATTCCATTCTAATAAAATTGTCACAGATACTACACATGGACCATTTTTAGATACTTGTGTGCATTACCTATGCCCAGAAGGTGGAAGAGAAGGTGAAAACCCTCACTCCACATTTA
The DNA here is from genome assembly GCF_015227805.2 of Hirundo rustica. Lineage (NCBI taxonomy): Eukaryota > Metazoa > Chordata > Aves > Passeriformes > Hirundinidae > Hirundo > Hirundo rustica. Next base: position 20,458,903 of record NC_053458.1, read on the forward strand.
TGGTATACATTTAAACATGTCTGGCTCTACTCAGAGAAATTTCCTCATCATGGTATTGATACACAGATGGAGAACTTCAGTGTGAATGAAGGGAGGAATGCACTAGGGGAACGTTGCATTTTCCAAATGCATATAAGTTACTAGATAGGAAAGGTGATTTTTTTTTTCTCCCTGTAAGAAAGATGTAATTATATGAGATCACTGGTAAATATTCTGGGTCTGACCTCTTTCTAGCACAAGGCAATAACAGAATTAAAGCCAGGCTTATGAGGGGTGACTAAATAGTACTGTCCAAGGTAGATATTTCTTCAGTTTTTTTCATGTTGTTATCTGGTTGTCTCTGACAACTTGATGCAGGTCCTGGCTGTCAAAGCACAAGTATTCAGCATAATTTTGGATGCTCTAAGATTAGATGTCCTGCCTCCAGCTCCGTGCTCCTTCCCAAGAGGCAGAGGGTGATCTGTGTCCTGGGATTGTATTTGCCACCCTCGACCAATGACCTGGATGTCAAAGCCATCCAGCAAGGTTCTTGCCTTGAGGTTTAAGGAAGCAGCTCATATCCTGGGTGGGTGGCTTGTGGAAACCAGCCCCTGTCTCAGGAGTCAATTCTTGCAGGTAGCTGCCAAAAGGGTAGCTGCAGCTGGCCAAGCTCAGGGCAGCCTGACCTCTACCCTCCAGGAGCCACGGGAAACACTGACATTTCTGTCACTCTGTTTCTCCATAGCTTGTTTTGTAATCTTTTAAGAACTAATTATTATTAATTTGTAATATATGTTGTGTATTAAAATGAAAGATTAAGTCTTCTTAATTTAAAATTACTGAACAGCCTAGGAAATTTGCTTCAATTGAATAACCAAAGATGCCTGACAGAGTGTCCAAGGAGTAACTTTCTGCAGTCTGTGACCCTCATTTAGATTAAAATCAGCCTAAATGTCTCCCCATTTTGTGTATTTATTTGGTGTTTTGAAGTTAGAATGTTATAGTAAAATATGAGTTGGTGTAGAAATGCAGGGCTACTTTTTCCTTCCTCAGCATGTCTCATTCACGAAGTGCTGAGGTTTTGGCTTTTAAACTTTAGCATATAAAACATCAGTAAGACATGGCTTCTGGTTCCCTGCTGAAGTGCACTCCCTGCTTCCCAGAAAATCATTAGATGCCACTGTAGCTCACTCTAATACTGTAGTATTTGCTGTCAACTAGGTAGGAAAAAAAGGAAGCAAAAAAGCTCAGCCACCTATTGTTTCTTTAATTTTCATCAGTTGATCCCTGGTACCAAATGCTTCTGACTGAACAAATCTGAGATCTGCGGAGTCAGTACATTTTCCAAATTTAGGCCCCAGTTTTAATAGCTTAATGAAATGCATAACTTCTGCTCTGCTGCAATAAATACTTAATGCACAGCTACTTTCTAAGGCTCCTGTTGTTAGGGATGATTACAACAGAAGGATTAAAGGAGACGAGGATTTTAAAATGCTCTAATAGTCCCTCACCTAGTCCACACCTTACAATAAAGGACAGATACAGATAAAAACTTGGTGTAGGAGTCATACATTGTGACTTTCTGTATATACACTGGCTATCTGCTCTCTGGCCTTTGTGCCATACACTCAAAATCAAATCAAGGCTTTGACCACAAGTCCCATCAGGTTCATGGCACATCATCCAAGTCCCCTAATGCTGATTCATGGTGAATGTGTTTTCTTTGCTCCCTGGATGTATCCTCAGACAGAGTGAGGGAGGAGTGAGATGTGCTTTATGCTGCATTTTGCTGTAAGAGTAATCCCAGTGAAATGGGAGCAATATGAGATTATGAATGCCACGGATGATGGATGGACACTAGACAAGGAGAAGAAAAGGCATCAGCACCAGTGCCATGGAGGAGACATCCACAGCACTCTAATCCAAATGGCAAGATTTAGTCCACATGCAGGTCCTTTATAAAGCTTTGGAGGAGTTAGTATTTAATTAACAAGTCATTAAAAGGTTTTGCTATCTCTTTTAGGAGTGTAATGAGCTAAAACAAAATTACCCAATAAGCAATAAAAACAAACCTTAGGTATATAGAGAGAAATATTTCAAGACAAAGGTTAAAAGCAATAGCTCAGTCACACTTATACTAAAACTAGAACTGAAACAAAGTTAAAATTGTAAAACTATTTCTGAGTACGCAAATAAAAAATGTCTGACATGTGGATTTAGCAGCACTGAGAATTACAGTTCAGGCGTGTAAGGAAGGCAGAGAAGAGAATTTTGGAAAAGGGATGAAAGGTAACCATGAACATCAAAGACTATGACCTGTGATTAAAAGAAGCTTTAAAGCTAGCAGACAAATGTGACTTGTTAGGGTAATAACAGATCAAATTTTTCTTACACCTGCACTTTTATAAAGACTTTCTACAGCACAGCAACGTCATCTTAAAACCTCACGTTTCATGTCCCAAGCAATCTGCTTTAAAGCCCTAAGAGGAGCTTTAATGATGAGCAGTCTTTCAAAAGAAAGAATAAAATACATATTTTACAGCCTCCATAAAGTCACTGTGCACAAGTTTTTCTTGATGCAAATTGGGAAGTTTAGGTATCCACTGAAATGCACCAACAGTAGATGAAAGCTGCCTGTTCAGACAGAAAGCCAAAGAACACATCAATATTAGACATTCTTAAAAAAAAAATTATATTTCTCTTAAAATATAAATGGCCCACATTGTAGTAAATATGATCACTTTCCTGTTTTTTTATCATCTCCTCTCTCCTGCTGCACTGTGTTTTTCCAGACTATTCTGTTTCATGAAGCAGGGAATCATCTGCATTATACGTGTGCATGCAGTGTCTTCTTTCTGTTTTCCAATGCTGCTCTTTTCAGTGGAGCCTTGAGTGTGCTGGTTTTGGCTGCAACAGTCAGTCTGCCTCCCAGCAGTGGGTATGGGGCTACTTTAGATTTGTGCTGAACACAGTGGTGATGATCTAAGAGATGTTTTTGTTATTGCTGAGCAGACCTTGTGAGGAGCCGAGGCCTTTTTTTGCTTTTTGCAGCACCCCACCAGTGAGGAGGCCGGGGGAATGAATGCCAGGAGCTGGGAGGGGACACAGCCAGGACAGCTGACCCCAGGGATGTCCCAGACCACCTGGAGCCATGCTCAGCACAGAAAGGCGCTTGCCTTCCCAAGTAACCATTACGTGTGATGGAGCCCTGCTTTCCTGGGGGTGGCTGAACACCTGCCTGCCCAGGGGAAACAAGGAATTAGTTCCTTGTTTTGCTTTACCTGTTAAGCTGTCTTTATCTCAACCCATGAGTTTTCTCAGTGCTTCTATTTCTGTAACACAGGACTACAGTGACTCCTTCTCTTGATGAGAAGTTACTCTGTTATTTTGTTTTTAACAGAGGTCTTTGAATATTTATTCAAAGTGGCTTAAAAAAATCAGTAACATATTTTTAATCAAACACTGTGAGTTAACATTGTTTTCCATATTATGCATTTTTGAATGTGCAATTTTTGAATGTGCAGCCTATCATCTGGATATTATAACTCATTTTATGGCAATGCTAGTGATGTAATCAATGAATTGCAACTCTCTGGAGAAAACGCAATATGCAAAGCATAAAACCTAAGTAAAGGCCTCAAGCAGATAACTGAAGGGTCTTTTTATTTTTCTGTGTACATGAAATTTACCTGATTCTAAATACAGGCTCTAAGTCTGGATGAAATGGAATGCACGCCTAAAGAATCAGCAGAGCCTGGTTAGCACCAGATGTGCTGCTTGTAGGGACCCACAGAGTTCACTCCTTGCACGATCTGTTTCCAGCATTTAGCCACATTATTCCCTCAGCACACACAGAACTGAGCACATTATTGCCTCTTCTGTACCTTGTGGCTTCGTTCTCCTTCTGCTCATCAGCCTGTCAGAATTCCAGAGCTCCAGATAAGAGATTTTGAAGGCCTCTCCTGCTTTATACAACAGCAGACACCTCCTATAGAACTCCCTCATTTCCATTCCAGGCTACGCCAAATCGCTTGCCACAAACAGCATAGAGTATGGTGTGCAGACAGTGATATTCTTTCAATCTTATAGTGACAGTGACTTGTAGGAAAAAAAAAAAAAAGCAACCTTATAGGTATGACAACTCTGTTTATGGTCCTTATGGCGACTTCAAGACGAAACATTTAAAAAAAACAGTTTTAAAGATCGAAAATGATAGCAGATGAAGTTGCTTCACCAAGGGAAATGAGAGTTAAAAAGCTTTTCTTCTTTCCTTGTGTGAAGTCAGTACATGGAAATTCCGTGTCTGTAGATTAATTTTTTAATAATTTCCTTTTAATCTGATTGTATTATCTTTAACAAGTAGTCCTGCTAGAGTTTTGCTGCTTTTTCCTTACGCTTACAGCATCTCTTTTTTTTCCAGAAGTAATTTTTAACTTTCCTTCAAACAATATTTTCTCCCTGTCAATTGCATTTTCATCCAATGAAAATGTTAAACATCAAGTTTAGATTTGAGGCTGCTGACAGCTGGAAAAAAAAATTCCATTACAGGACACCTACCAATGTAGAAGAAGATAATAAAACTTGATTTGTCCATTCTTTTTCTCTCCAAATTCTATAAGTTAGGCTGAGGCATGGAATGAATTAAAGTAGAACAATTAAATCCTTCTATTTAAGTCCCCAAAGAAGAGACACTAAACCTATTGCCATAACATTCGCAGATTAATAATACAATAATTCCTATCAAAAACCTCCCATCTCAGTATCTCAGGGAATATCTCTTTGCCAGCTCACTAGACCTAGACCTTTAATGCCATTTCAGTACTGGCTGATGTTCAAAGGAAGATGAACAAACCTATTGCAAACCTGCCACGTGTGCTGTGTCTCTTCAGCTGTACAGTTCCATCCATCAGCTCAAATTTATAGTCTGCAGACTGCTTTCAGTACAATAATCAAGGAACTGAAGACAAAATATAAAAAGCATCATCTCATGCCACTACTATTTCACAATATCCAGTAGGGCTAAAATTCTACTTAAAAGAGATCTGTCAATTTTCAAAATACATTGTTTAGAGATGGTGGAGGAACAGCAGCAGAACTGACAGCAGCACCACAAAGAAGAACTGCCACCCCTGCTTAGCTGCACTCCAAAGCATCCTCAGGAACCAAGAGCTCTCCAGCTGATCTCAGGATCCCCTCCACACCTACCATGTTAAAAAACGCATTAAGTTTTCTATATCACTAAATCTTAGAATTCTACCAAGTTGGATAAACATTATGCAAACACTGTAGATTTACAGCATATGTTCATAGAAGGTTAAGCCCTATTGAGAAGTACATATTTAGCAGTGTATACACATACACAATTACAGAATAGGTACTCTAAGCCCTAAATTGTGTTGCATACTAAGTAGGGAGACTAGTTCTTCCTGTAAACAGTTTCCATTCTGTGCTAGAGAAAAACATAAAAGGAAAATAAATGCTTAACAGACAGTTCTACTGAAATAATTCAGTGACAAAAAACAAACAAACAAACAAACAAACAAATAAATAGATAAAAAAGAAAATAGCAGTGTTTCAGGTGTACTGAAATCAGCTCTAACAGGAGCCAATTCTCAGGAAAAAGATCTCCGGATATTTTTGGAATCTTTGTTACCCTGTAGCTGTAAAAACTGTTTTGTGCATGTTGGCTATGCATATCCTGTCAGCCTTTCAAGCAGAGCCCTATCCTCACAGACACTTCCTAAAGCCCAGGCTGTCCTCTTCTTTTCCCTGCTTTATCAGAAGGGAGGGCACAGAGGTGTCATTTCAAAGACTCTCTGGGGGTTTTGAGCACAAGGATGTGCCCCTACCTTACCCTCTTGTAGCTGCAGCACAGAAGGCTTGAATTTCTGCCACTTTTGTCCTCTGTAGGAGAGGGAACATAACTTATTCACCATTAGAAATCTTCATCCCTCCCCTCCTGCAAATGAAAGAGGGTGTTGTTATGGAAGACTCCCAACACTGCGCTGGTGAACAAAGGAGATGTGAGACAGGAAGCAGGACGCAGACTGATGAAAATTTGGTGCTAGGAACCACAGCAAGATTTGTTACTAACTGGCAACTTTTCCAGCTACTGTTTCTTTTTAGTATACATCGAGGTTAAAAAAAACAAACAAACCACTTTTGTGAATAGTAAATACCATCTACTGAAAGGGCTGAAATACACTTTCTGCTACAAATTATTCACTAGGCTACTTAACTGATAACCAGTGATTGCTCTCAGCCTGTGTACCTACGGAAAGATCAGCAGGCAGGTACTAATAATTCCTTCTTCCCCTTCACCCTCTCTACTTTCTCACATTTCTCACTGGCTTCTCCTTTTCTCTCATGTTTCTTTCACAGCCCTAAGTGGAAGGTAAACCAAATAATGTTTGAGTTAGATGTTTGACTCCACTTCGTTAAATTTACTTGGAAATCAGGCAAAACAAGTATGACCTACTTCAGTCACTGCTGTTGAACTATAATTTAACAGTGAACGAGCATAAGAGCAAAGAATATTTACTTGAAATGAAGTAATCCCTATAGAGTTTTGTCCTTCTGGCAATAAGGAGGGTGTACACCCGAGCAGGACAATAACCACTTAACAAAAAATAAACACAGAAATGACCATTCCAAGAAATGTTTAGCAAGCTCTCACTGAAAATACTTGTCCACCAAGAAACACTCACGTCCTTTCTGATGCAAGGATCACATTCCTTTTGCTCTCATTCCAGCTGCAAGTCACCCATCCAGCTCCAGTTTCGCTCTCCCTGAGGAAAATGCACATACAGATCATGAGCTTTTCCCCTTGTTGGCACTTCTCAGGTGCCCTGCACAGAGAAGGTGCAAGCCCCTCTACCAGTCTGGGACAGTCAGCAGGGTAAAATCACCCAGGTGAGAATATTAGCATTGGAGGACATGACACAAGCATTTGTGGGAAGAATTGGGTTACTAACACTTTGTAGGATGCTCAAAATATTAACAGTAAGCAAGCATGACAAGCATGACAGTGAGCAGACAGGGGAAGCCAAGTGCGTAGCCCTGACTGAAAACTCCAACAGTGGCAGGGAGGGGATTTAGGGCTGCTCCTCCAGTTAACTGGGCCCTACTGATGCCAAATTCGGATCCCTGTGTGGGCACTGCGTATAGCCCGTGTGTCAGGTTGTTGTTCTCTGCCGGAGAAAAGCTAATGAAGCCACAGGCTAATAACCTGGGGCTCATTAATGTTTCTGTAGTAGCTGGAATGTATCAGGACAACTTGAAGCAGCACCTTCCCTGGTCTGCCTCCTCCCAGGATGACAGCCCAGGATTACAGCCAATTACTTTAGGTCTTTGTTATACAGCAAATGAAAAGGATGGAAACTAAAGCTGCACTCCAATTGAATATAAAAGTAATTCCAATTTATTAAATTATTGCAGACCACACAGTTCTTGTGAAGCTACTTCTGAAGAGTACGTCTTACTAAATCTCTTAAAATATATTGACTTTGCCAGCTTTAGCCCACATGGCAGCTCTTCCATTCAGTAAGCAAACTGTTTCATGTAGAGATTAACCCACTGATCCCACACTTGAAAGGGATCGCTGCAGGACTTCATTCATATTCTAACACCACCATTCTGTTGGGAAAGGCTAATTAATCCACAGTAATAGCACGGTGATGAAACCTCAAGGAACTGTTGAAAGATGGCTCTGCTAAGGTGCTTCAGTCAAACCAGCAAATTTTGTATTTTGTTACCTTAGAGGATCAACAAAATTATGGGAAATAGATGACTAAATCATTAGCTGGATATTATATTCGTAATTGGCTGCTAAATATGTCACTTCTGATATGATGTTTGTGTTATAACACTGACTTCTGTGTAAGAGGCAAGAGTCTGCTAACAGCTAACTAGGGTGGTTTTTTTATGGTAAAATAAATAGATGAAGAAATTTTTTCTTTAGGTTATCCTTGGAATTCAAAAGATAATTAAAAAAAAAAAAATTCTGAACTCCAAGAGCCGTTTCAAGATAACACAGTCCTCATACAAGATTTTTGATTTACAACTTTATAAAGATACAAGTTCTGAGTGAACACAATTGTAAATTTGCTCTTTGAACTCATGTAGCAGTGAATAATTGTTGGAATTATTTGTTATAACCTTTCTGTGAAATACAATTTGAAATACATGCACATATGCTTAAATTCCTAGTATCACACATGTGGGCCACGAATTTGGAGGGAATTACTAAGGTACCATAATTTTGTACAAATGAGTAATCTCAGTAAATACAAATTTCCACCTGAAAAGATAATTATTCTTAATTTGTGAACCTAATTAAACACAAAAAATTACCTTCATAATCTTAATACTTAAAAAAATTGATTCTGACTGCTTTTATTTGCCACGTTTTGTCCTTGATAGTAACTCGAATAGATTTCAGTTAATATTTTCCCCACACCTTGTTAGCATAACACAGAAAATGAGATTAAAAAGTCCTATTTAGACCATGTCCTTTAAACGATCAGTTTCTGTACAGCTCAGAGCACTGTCAAGGAACTTAATGTCTAAAAGTATTACTGGAAAGCGAGATTTTGTCAGGACACAGTTTAGAGTGCCATGGGTGAGACACAGAGTCATTCCCAGGCAATAAACACTCAAGAACCCTGGGTATTCACTAGTACAGGACTTATTAAACTGCATTTCTCACAGTCAGACTCCTCACTCCCCTTAGAAGTTAGGAATTTTAGGGGGCTAAAAGTGCACACTCAGGCACTGGAAGGTCATCTGAACAGTCCCTCCTTTCTGGGTTTGTGAGCAGGTAGGAAAAGAACTTCAAATGTTTTGCCAAGTTTAAAAACAGTTTTATTCTGCAGTGACTAATCAAATATTTGCATATAGCTCATGAAAATTAAGCAATACCATGTTTCTCTAAAATTGTCCATAAGAGAACCGGGACAAACATCTTTACACCCCGAGTTCTTGATGAGAGCTGCTGCAAACAACTGCGTCAGAACCTGCGTCGCAGCTTTCCAACAGGTGAGAAGTATTTGTCTGAGAAGTTTGTCGGGCTGCCTAAAGGTCACTTCACCTCTCTCACATTTGCATCCCTGTCTGAGAGAGCTTTTGTTTAAGATCTTCAAGTTCAGCCTGCAAATGAAATTCTGTGTAGAAGTCAGGAGATGAGAAGGAGTGTGAGTGAGGCTGCAGAGCCCGTTTGCCAAGCCAATGAGTTTCACAGAGCCCTGAGCAAGCACACACAGCTTTTACAGGGACACCACGCTGCTGTCTTTACTTGAGCAGAAATCATTTGGCTGTCTGAAACAACAGCACAAACTAGAAGAAACAGTTTTCTGTGAATAATTTAAATTTAGGCATTCTTCCTTTCACCAGATCAGACTCAGAGATGTTATCAACTCACTCTTGCATGTGAAAAACCAGCTTGGACGATCAGGTGCAGCAGTTATTCAGCTGAAGAATGGTGTGGGGCCCAAAATTACAAAGGGATTGTGAGGTGCATAGGAAATAGGAAGTGGTATTCCAAGAACCAAAGAAAAAAACAGTTTGGAATGACTCTGTGTACCTGCTAAAAGCTGGACAAGATTTGACTTTGCACTGGAAAATAATTAATATTATCGCATTCTTATAGGTGAATAAACTGAGACCAGGAAGTGGAAGCTCCTGATAAGGTTGTAGAAAAAAATGTCACCAAAATCTTGTCTTCTGTAGAATGGCCCAGATCAGCCAAGCCAAGCTCATAAAATTAGAGAATAATAAATAAATGCCTCAATAAACAGATAATTGCCTTGTTCCTGTTCTGAGACAGTGCACTGAGCCACACTGTCTTTAAAACAACATTTAAATAATCCTTCTAGAAACCCTGAATATAAACAAATACTATTTATCTCTTCTCCAAAGCAGGAAATTGAGGTAATGAGATTAAAATATTTTTCCAAAGCTACAATTCAAGCCATTTGCAAATAGGATTAGATCTCAAGATCCTAGACCAGCCTTCTGTGCACTGGAATATATGAACTCTTTATTAAGCTTTGAGGAATACTATCTTAAAATAAGGAAAAAAAAAAAATCACTTTGTCTAAATCTGTGTGTTAGACTGTAAATGTAGTAGTAAGACCAATCGATACATTTTACTGCTAAGGAAAGGATTATATGTTGATAAAAAAATCTGATTAGATGGCTGCACACAGTGTGGACCAAAGAACAACTTCACACAAATGAGAGTGCAGGGGCAGGTGCACAGATTATTCTGAAGAACATCAGATGCAGCAGTTGGTTTTACCCATGCAAGATTTGATTTTAAAACTGTACCAGGGGGATTTTTTTTTACCTTCCAGTCTTTCTTGATTTGTAGTTCTGATCCATTGTAATCCAGAAATTAATATTAGTTACAGGGAAAAAATGAGAAGAGAGAGATGCTTATCAGGGTGTTCTGAGGCTTAATTAATATTTGCAAAGCTCTTTGAGCTTCTTTGATGAAAGAAACCATAGAGGGCAAAGCACTATCTTATTATTATTTTTATTATTATTAATTAGTTTTCTATTGAATTCATTGTGTCAATACTTGGATTGTTGAACCCACTTGCTCCACCAATTGTTGCACCGTGCTCTTCACAAGTGCTCTTTAGAAGCTTCATTGCGGTGATTGAGAATACTGAGGAGGAAATAAAACAGAGAATAAAAAAAGTCTACTTACAAGTTATAGACACATGTTTGAAACAAGCATTTTATCTGCTGATCTGGAAGAAATTGATGCCATAGCAATGGTTACATCCGATTGCACTGATTGTTTCCTTAGATACTGGACCGTCCCTTTAAACGCTGAGCTTCTGGATGTTTGCAAATAGTCTGCCAAAAAACCAGAAAGCCCAAAGGTTACTTTTGGAAGTTTTGTTCTGTATTACAGTTATTACCCTGTATCCTCCCCACCAAACACTCCCCTCGGAGCAAGGTGAGGTGCTGCCCAAGGGCTGTTCCAGAGCCCAGCTTTAAGCTGTGGTCGCAGGAATGCCCAAAGCAGCACTGCAGGTGGCCCAGCAGCCTCCCCATCCCCATCCCCATCCCATCCCATCCCATCCCCATCCCCATCCCCATCCCATCCCCATCCCATCCCATCCCCATCCCCATCCCATCCCATCCCATCCCATCCCCATCCCCATCCCCATCCCCATCCCCATCCCCATCCCCATCCCATCCCCATCCCATCCCCATCCCATCCCAATCCCCATCCCAATCCCCATCCCATCCCCATCCCATCCCCATCCCCATCCCCATCCCCATCCCATCCCCATCTCCATCCCATCCCCATCCCATCCCATACCCCATCCCATCCCCATCCCCATCCCGCTGCCCAGCCACGGAGTGACTGCCTGGGAACCACTGACCGCCCCCGGAGGGAAACTGGCTGCCCGTCATCCTCCACGAGGGGCAGATGCATACAAGCACTACGAGTTTTACCACTAATCACCATCTAAACCCCCAAACAGCAGATGAATCACCGAAAAGAAAATCCATATCTAGAATTCATTTGTAAATCAGTCAACTTTGATTTCATATTTAAAAGTTAAGGCTGTTTGTTTCAGTGTCCACATAGTTTTTAGCACTTCTTTACACTCTCCCTCTTTTCTATAAAGACAAGAATGTTAATTAAAAATATTCATTTAAATTTTCCCCCAATTATTTCTCTTTTCCATTAAAAATAGTAACCAATCTCATCACAGCTAAGCTCATTTTGAAGTCTCTGGGAAATAAATATTTTTTAGCTCACTGCTACTTTATGTACTTGCATTAACTTCAGATAGGTAATCTGAAATTACTATGATTCCTTATATTTGTATTTTTTTTTTTAATATCAACTACTGTTTTCTGTTGCTGATGAAGTTAAAGTACTGTTGTCAGCTTGTGCAAATCTACATGGTTGCAGTGGAAGTTCATCTTCCAGCAGCTGAGAATCAGGTTTCTGTATACCAAATTCCAAATCTTTTAGTTGCATGTGATGTACTAGCAAGAGAAAGCTTCTCCCTCCTGTGCATAGGGGTATTCAAAGGCTGCATTTCCATTTAGAAAAACCATGGTTATACACTTTAGGAAGTGTGCATTGATTTATTTCCTCAGCCAAGGATACAGAGGAGGCTCTACAAAAAAATCTGCTTTTCCAAGGGTCACCACAGCAACCTCTCTTGTGCCAACCACTCACTTCAATCACTGTCCCCACAGTCATTTCTGTACACAAGACAATTTTCCAGCTGGACCCCAAGCTTGTCTCCATTGCACAGATTTGTTTATAGCTGACACTTCTCCCCTTTCCCTCCCCCCTGTTTATGCCTGGAACAAGCATCATTATTTTTCTCTTTGTAAGGCCATTATTTAGTTTCCACTCAGTCTTTAACAAGGTTATACTCTCATTAAGAATTAAGTATGCTTTGCCATCAACAGATTTGACCATTGGAACATATTCATTTTTTAATTTAAAGCTGTTTTTAAAAAAGAGGGCAAAGCTAAAATCATTATTATGAAAATTAGACTAGCATTTGGAAAGAGGAGACAAGCACTTTCAAAGCAAACAAAGAGATCTGTAATAACACATCTCTATAGTCAGCCAAGTGCTTTGATTATTTTTTTTTGAGCAGTCATTTTCTTTTATTTATAAATTTGAGATTATAATGAAAGTTGGCAATTGTGTAGGTTAAAATTTTAAACAGAGCTGCCAATAGGAATGGCAGTGAGAGTACTGAAATGTGAGATGAATAAACACAGTAGAGGATGTACAGAATCTTTTACTCTTTGGAAGTTTGCATAAAGCTTGGTAACCATGGGCATTGCTGTCAGTGCAGGCTGGAGAGCTGTGTGGTGAGGTCCAAGCTGCTCTGCCCACAGAGCTCGAGTGCAAAGCCCTGTACAGACCCCTGTACGGTCCTGCAGTGCCCTGCTGTCCCCAGCAGAATGTGGCACGGGATCTGGCAGCACATGGCCCCACGGGCTGCTCCGCTCAGGCACTGGGATGTGCTCACACACAGCTCACACTTTGCAATGCTACCTCAGAAATGCTTGCAGAGCGTCTGCATTGCATTGTAGGCATGCCAAGGGGTTTAAGGGTTGTGTTCCTTGTTCACACTGATTTCCTAACTCATTCTGACTTCCTTGATTTCCAAGGAAAGTTCATTACAACCAATCTCATTTGTTTCTTCCCATTGACTACCAAAGGTGCTAAATCATTCTACAAAATGTTTCTCAGTTTATTACCTAACATGTTTTATGACTGCAATAATTGCAAGATTTAGTTCTTTAATCTTCAACACATCATCTCAATGAATTCACTTTATTAGATACATTGAAGGCTAAACTGCTTTTGTATTGAAAAACCCTGAAAAGTATCGAAATAGATTTGAAATATCAAATCTTATGACATAATTGCAGATAACATAATAATAGCCACACCATTTAAGAATATATCCTATCAGAATGTTTTCATTCTCTAAATGAAGGATGAGAGCAAACATATATCTTAATTAACCATTTGATCATATCTTTAAAGTTCTCATTGCTTTGAAGCCTAAAACCAGTATTTATAACAATTTAAAATGTGAGAAAACAAGAATTTTGAGGCTGCTGTTGCTTTTAATCCCTGAAAAACTGGATGGTGCAATCCTCAAAGTTCCTTACCAAATAGAAATACCGTACTTAGAACTTGAAAAATTTTTCTCCACAGTGCAGATTTCTGGCTCCTCTCCAAGAAATGTTCCCTTCTTCTCAGCCTGCTTCTCAAACCCTGTAGCTGTTCTTAGCAACTGATGATATCATCTGACCTTTCCCTCTATTCTAACTCTCTGAGGGTATGTTCATGTTTGGAATTGAGTATACTATTGAACTGGATCTGATATTTAATTCTGAAATATGAATCCTGAAAGAAGAGAATGTGCACTGACTGGCCCAAAATGGATGATATGTGCCACTAAGGTATCTTATACATAGAAAATATCAAAATAAACACACAGCCAGGAGGTCGATTACTCTAATTCAAATAATATTATCCTGTACTTAAACTACTTCATTTTTTTTTTCAAAGACATTAAGCATTATGTAAAGGAATAATATTTAATGTGATGAAATGTCCTAATATTTAATTATTTTGCTGAAATTCTTGTAAACTTAGAGCTTAGTGTTCCCAACAATGCAAGAAACTGATGCAGGAGTGACTCCTAAGAATTAGGCCAGTTGCCTGCATAGTCTGCCCTGTCTTGGAAGGTGCCCAAATAATGTTGTCAGAGGAAAATTTTAAAACCAGAGCAGACCGACAGGTTACCTTTCTAGAGTGTCTCCCCTGTTTTAAACTTTGCTTTTCAGAGACTAGCTCAAGCAGAAGTGATGTGTGTACATTTAAGAGCTAGCTGACTTGCTGTTTACTACATTACTATTCAAACTATTGTAAGGCTTTCTTTCATATTGATGCCTTAGATACTGCCACTTTTGCAACTACTAACAAAATACTCGGATGGCGTAAGTATAAACATGTCACTTTCCCCTCCAATTCCTGCAATTTTAAATGCTTTGAAACAAATTTGAGCTTAGCAATAAAAGCTAGCACAAAAGAAATTAAATAACTTAATTGTAGAAACTTACTTGGATTTTTTTTCACTTTCAAAGAAACATTTATACTTCTTCCATATTTAGACACTCAGAAATCTCAAATTATTTTCATTGCTCTGTGAATTTTGTTGGTAATTTTGATTACACCAAATATTGGCTGCCTTGGCAAATTAAATCTTTTCACTGCCTTTGTTTAATTCAAGTAATTGAAATGCTTATTTGGCCCCCATACACACATCCTTGTCTCTCTAATCTCTTTTTGTCTAACTGAATCAGCTTTCCTAATATTCTGTAGAAAAAAATAACTTCACGGAAATCCTATTCTCTAAAGTAATCTTATGTTGACAGATTTATTTCATTGGGTCTCTAAACATATTATTCCTTTACAGATGCTAAGTATATCATTTCATAGGCCATTTACCCTTATAGTTTTGGACATTTTAGGACTGCTGAACTATTAAAATACTAGATTTTAAGCTTTATGCACTGTACATTTAAAGATAAATAAATAAGCTGAGTAAGTGTATATACACCTACCTCTCCACACACTGTACAACAAAGGCACATATCAGCATGGGGTGGTATAAAGATTTCATCAACACAAATTTAGAATAACCTCATTAATTCTGAGTGGTGCAGCCCCAAAATGAATTACATCTATCACACTGCAAAGAGCTATACAATGCCAGTAGAGGGTATTGCAGGAAAGTTTTGCAGAAATGGATAAACTTGATTAACACTGTCTTCTTGATAACCCTTTGCTCTTGGGGTTGGCACTTTAAAATCAGGAAATAAAAAATTTTATACATCCAGTCAAGATGGGCAGATATCTGTCTACATCACAAAGTCTGGCTTCTCGACTTTTTAAATAACAGTTTTAGGTATGAGTGAAATGCTAGTTTTCCAGTGGCATCTTCATGCAAAAACAGGTAATTATATTTTATCTCTAGGTCAGCAAAGCTTCTCAGGACTGCTGCAAAGTAGATGTATCCCACACAATTCTGCCTCCGTGTTGGGCACCGAGGAAAACCCGAAAGACGTGAACACTGCTTTTCTGTGATTTGGCACAGAAATGTGCTACAGACTCAGCACAGCAGATTTGTCAGAGCTGCACGTTGAGGTGGCATTGGCAACACGGCCATGGAAGCACAGCAGAGGGCTCAGCAGAGGCTGACTTGCATTGAATGTTCTTGTGACAGCGCAATTTAGCCTGGATAAGCAAGCTTAAAGCCAGCTCATGTACAAAAGTGCAGGGGATCACTCCACACTTGTCACTCTTGGTTGTCCAGATGGTAACAGGGAAATCTGATAACCATCCAAAACCAGAACCAATCCTCTACCACATGATCGCTCATGTGACAACTACTCCATGACAGTGATCTACATTTCTGTCTTCACCAAGACACTTTATACAAGAAACTTCCGACACAGAATCTCCAGGGCATCCTGCAGCAAGCCTTTCTGGTTGCGATCACAGCACACCTGTATTCCATTTTCCACCTCAGGGAGTAAAAATAAAAAAAAATCAACCGTAAATTTAGAGTAAGGTCAGTAATTTTAAAGCCTTCAAACTGGCATGGGTCAAAATATCTTGTGGTTTCTTTTGTCATCCATTACACTTTCTGGAAGTGGTTATCATCTGAAGTACTATGGGGAATATTCCCCTGAGAGGCATTCTCTGGAGCAGAGGGCAGGCTGCTCTCCATCAAAGCCCACAGCTGTGAAATTTACTATACTATTGCAGAGCACAATGAACCACAGTCTTCACTGAAGTCCCAGGGTAAAATTAATCTTTTTAAACGGACATTTATCCATTAAATCACCAGTATGATAGCCCAGTTTTCTTATAGAAACAACTTAAATTAATCCTATTTGAAGGAGCTTTGTAAAAGTAACAAAAAAGAAAAAAATAGAATGGCATTTACTTTTTTATTTATGTCATTTTTAATATAGATGGAGCCCACAGAAATACTCATACTTAATATAAGAAAGCACTTCTCAATGTAACTATCTTGCAGCTGCTCTCATTACACTACACTTTAAATATGTGAGATTAAATTCTCCCTCTGAGTGTCATTTAAAAAATAGTTTTAGGAAAGTAATTCATCCATTTTTGAGACGGGGCATTTTTCAAACGTGAAAAATAAATTGGTTATGAGAAAGCTTAACAGCTTCATGATTTGCAATGGGATTTTGCAAAGTTTGGCAGCAAGTTGATTTTTAGGATTCTGCATTGGAGGTAGAATAGGTTCTCTACAAATCAGTCCTAAGTGAATGGTAAGGTTCAGAATTATTATCTGTGCATGCTCTTAAAAGACAGCATCAAAATCCCCTAAAATTTTAATCTACACTGAGCAACCTCTTCCCTTTAATAAACGTGGCTAACTTTATTTTCTTCACTTTTTTCTTTAGTGTTAGAAAAAAATTACGATCCTGGTAAGTGACTACTACATAATAATACGGGAGAAATCTGGTATTTAAATTTCTTATAGAGACAGAACCTTATACGAATAAGAAATGCAGCTTATTTAGATTACATCTGTAGTCTATCTTGTTAAAACAGAGCAGGGGTTTTCCCTGATTCAGTGCAAGCCGGGTCATAAAGATAGAAACCATCACTTTTCATCACTTAGCTAGCAATCCAATTTACCTCTCCAAACCCTTCAAGCTACTTTCATTACTAACAAACTAGCTCAATGTTACTGCAGATGTACAGGTGCCGAATGAAGTTTTTGTTATTATTTCTTTTTATGTGTGGCTTCAGATACAAAGCTGATATTAACTATTCCTTATTTAAAAAAAAAAAAAAAACAAACAGAGAAATGGAAGATGAATCTGAATTTTTTTCTACTCCCAGATTTTCTCACTACTGGTTTAAGCCAGCTACCAATTTGCTTTTAAAAGAAATTCCCACCATAACCATAAAATTGAGTATTTATTAATTATATAATCTTGCCTGTTTATGTTGTAACTGACAAAAACTTCATCCAGTGGCACAAAATAGAGCTGTACTATCCTTGGCAAGATGGAGTGTAAGGGCACTTCTGCGAGTTATAAATATTTGTGTGCACTCTAAGTCTGGGTCATCAAGCTCAGAGAGGGATTTGTGTGGTGGACAAGGCCACCACTGAGTCTATCCCCACATCCTTTCCCTCAAAGGGGAGGAGAGGGAGTCCTGATCTATTGAAATTCTTGGATTGCTCAGGCACAGTGGGACAAGAGAGGAGTCTCCTCTCCATTCAGGTTTTATTTACTGCCCTGGGAAAAAATGTTTCCCTGTTAGAAATTGATTTAAAAGTGTATCAAGAGATTTTAAAGAGAACAAGCTGCAAAGAACTCACCACTGTTACAAGCTTTATTATGAGCTATATTGTACTGCTACAATTCAATAATAGTTGGAGATACTATGCTGGTTTGAGGCATAAATTTCCTGTAGCAGTCTCCTGTTCAGTGCTTAGGTCAGGATCATGAAGTCAGACATTCTATAAACAGTTATTATAAAAGTATTAGCCTTCCTGTGTCTCAGAAAGAAGAGAAAAACAAGCCTAAACTATAAGTTATTTTCCTGGGTTAGTAAATCACAGACAGGGTTTTGGGTTCAGTGAGCTGTAGCTCAGCGAGGTATTCCACATTTAACCTACTCCAGTCTTGTCATTACTTGTCCTTATGTCACTTCTTCTAAAGTTGCAGCAGACACCTTTGCTAGCACAGGTGTATGCAAAGCTCTGCCATTTATCTTAAAACACAATAGCACTGATTTGGCCCGTCAAGAGCAGGCAGGATAGACTGTGGCAGGGGGAATTAAAGTCTCACTCTGGGGAAAGTTTGATGAGGTTTTTCCCACTGTCACCTTCAAAATAGCACCAAAGGGAAAGAAATTCCTGTACAGGCTATATCTCTATTGGAAGCCTTCCCTTGGAGTGCAGGGGTGACCTGCTAGGTTGGGGTAGCTGGTGTCCCAGCTCCTGACAGATGATCAGGTCTGTGGGGCACAGTGATCCAAGCTGGCCCTGCTGATGTGCTCACAGTTCAGGCTGCAGCCTCTGGGCTGGTGCGGAGACTTCTCCTCACACCTTTTCATAAAGAACAGACACATGGACATGAGGAAAAGTATGGACCTTCCTGCACCATTTTGGAAGTCAGAATTAGAATCAGAGTAAATCTGGGAGCCATGTAACCCTGTCACTGTGATTCTTCTCCCAAGTAATTTCCTATGGCCTAAACTCGAAGTGCTGAGCAGCCACTCAGGCAAAGTGTGGCTGTCTGGGGCTGTATATGAGGATAGGGACCAAGGAAGAAAAAGCATACTTGTAGTTCACCTAAGCAGCTCTATGACCTTGGCCAAAAACTTGACTTCATTTAAATCCATTTGCTATCTTACATTTTCATCCATTTGTGCTCATTAGATTGTTAACTCTTTAAGCAGGGGCTGTTCCAGGAAGCTGAATGGTTTTTAACATGTGGTACTATGTATAAGGGGCTTCCTAGAGGTTTGCTAAACTACTTGATAGCCAAGAAATTAACAGCATCAAATCATGATCACTAAACTATTTCAAGACACACAATATTTGCATTTTAGAACCCACTCCTATATTTTATATTAGTTTCCAACTCTCACACTCAGTAATAAGAAAATACCCATAATTCTTCAATGGCATCTTTTTACTGTTTATTAACATGGGGAATGGTTGTTCTGTCCTTGAACACACTTAAAATCTACACAGAAGGGTAAATATTTAGTCCAGTACACAGGGATTTAGCTGTGTGATTTTGATTTGCATTAATAAATACAAATATTTACAGTGTATTTCTCCCAAAATGTTTATGCTCAGATCAGGTGCAATAAGAGAATCATGGGGAATAAAGTATCAAAAAAGTACTCTTCCATCAAGAATATTTTTTAATGCAAATAAAATATCCCAGAGGAAAGACCTTAGCTTAGGAATGCCCTAGGGTGCTTTACAATAAAAATATTTCTCCATATTAAACCAGTAATATCAGAGGTAACATGAGGACTAAAAGTAGAACATTTGCAGCTTTGGAACCAGCACTCCTGTACCATACAAGATCCCTTTTCTATTCACTTCCAGGCTAGACCAAAAATTTGCAGAAACTGCAATACCACTGACACACCTGAGCCAGTTTTAAAGCAGATAACTCAGATACCAATGGCAGTGTATCCATGATAATGCAGAATTCAGTCAAGATAGATTTGTCCTGTACCAGCCCATACCATATTGGCACTAACCAGCTTTCTTAGCAGTATCTATAGTCACGTTCAATACTGCAAAGCAGCACATCCTAAACCTCCTTAGCAGGAGATCTTCTTAGCCCATTCTAGGTGTCTAAGTTTCAAGAGTCGCCTTTTTACTGGGAGAGACAAAGCATCAATAAAAAATAATAATTTTTTAAAAAAAGGTATTGCTTAACTAACTTACTTAAGCAACCCTTTGAGCTGGAAAACTTCAAATACATCAAAGATCAGTTCAATGTTTTAACACAGCCAATGGAGACAACAGTCTGAATTCTGTGTGTTGAGTGGTGGCTCTGGCTCTTCTTCACTTGTTCCCTTCAAAGTTCTCAACAGCAGCAACACTTCCTGCCCCACTGAGTTGTAGTGTTGGGTTTGGTGCCAGCACATTTACGTTCAGCACTGAGCCAAAGAGAACTCAAATTTAGGTAGAGTTACAAAGTCCTGGTCAGGATGGACTCTCTGTGTCTGGGATGAGACTGCTCCTGGTTGTCCTGCTCAGGTGACCCAGGTTAATCAGCACAGCATGAAGACTAACACCATGAGAAGCACAATTTTGCTTCTCCATATCCTTTGAAAAGATTCCTGCCATAGTCTCCCACTAGCACTTGGCAAAGCCACCTTCAAAGTCACTCAGACCTACTTTGTTCTTACATGCATTATCCTTTTAAAGGCTTCCCATGACAAAGTCCCTGGGAATAATTTTTCCTTTTTCCCAGTGGAATTCATCTATTCAGTGTGCCACTATAATTTTTAGCAGTTAGTTCATTTTCCATTAAATTAAAAGGTAGTGGGATTATTTTCACTTCTAATCTGAACTAAAATGTAAACTGAATAAAGAATATTTATGGCAGAATCTCAATTCAGTGATAGAAAAGAAATGCCACAGATAACCCCATCCCATCCTCCAGACAGATTCCCAGTGTCTGCTGTATCCTGCCTTTCCTGTGTGCTGTCCTGACATCAGATGCACCCAGCTGCCACCAGAACTGCATTTAAAATAAAATGCTCACTTGGCAAGCTGTGAACAACACTTGTTGTCCAGCAGCTCTCCTAATCCACCTTTCTCAACGCTCAATTCTCCACTAGGATAAAGGATCATATAAAGCCAGCTGTACCGATAACACAGCTGTAGCCAACATGCATTCCCACAAGTCTTAAAGCTAAATTTCCTTTGAACAGTTTAACAGCAAAAATCTAGGATTACAGGGATAAAGCTAATAAGCAGCTCCAAAGCACTGTCTGGAAAAGAACCAATAAAAGATTAAAAATGAACACAGTGATTTTATATATATATATATATATAAAAATAAAACAAACACAGTCAAGCTATGGACCCCACAGCACAGGCAGAGCAAATCTTCTCTGCAATGAAGAACAGAGCTTTTTCATTGGTCACTTATGCTTGTTTCCCTTGAGGAGAAAACTAAAACCAGAAGCTACAACCTTAAACCAACAGATAATTCCCATCTAAATGGTGTTTTAAAATCAAACCCTCCCGGTGTCTGAAGGGTTTCTCATGGGAAATGGCATGCATGAGCACAAACTGCAAATGGCTTAACAGTTGCTGTTTGCACCAGCATAAGAATAAAAACCACTTACGTACTGCTATGGATGTCCTTAATTTTATTCCTTTGTCACCAATGTATACTTCATAGGAACTGAATTATTTTGACTTTTTCCCAAACTTATATGAGAAGATCTGTTTTCATACCTAGAGGAACTTTGATGCCATACAAATTTATCACCAGTTTTCTTCTAAAAATCAGACATCCTCCAGGTCCTTCTGTGCCCTCACATTTCAGAGCATGTTTCAAATGCTAAGTTGGTCTTCTTTTTGTCAGTCCTCAATCTGGGATTTAAAAGGTGCAGTTACTCGAACATTTCTGCAGTTATTGTACAGATAGAACTTTAGTTCAAAAACTCAGTAATAATTTTTTCAGAGTTCATTCATTAACCCACATAGCTTGCTGTACAAAACAGATGTTACAATGCCCATTTCACAGACTGGAAATCCTCTTACGGAGAATTATTTCTTGCATACTACTAAACCAAAACAAAAGTTATGTCAATATTTCCAGGCTCATTCCTTTAAATTATATCGTTTACAGTTTAAACAAACAAAACAAACGGACAGAAAAAAAAAAAAAAAAAAAAAAAAAAAAAAAAAAAAAAAAAAAAAAAAAAAAGAGAGTCTGAAATTTTGAGTGTTTTTCAAACAAGAATGAATTATAGACCCTTACATAGAGCCATATATAGAGAGACCACCTAAAAATTACTAAAGGAAGGAACTGGAATAAAAATATAAATACAGATTTTTGATTGTGTTCATCTATGGTTCCCTGCCAGTATCACCCAGAATTCTCAGTGAAAAATAAAGGACATTTCAGCACACATGAGTTAGAGGACAGTTATATCCCAGATTTTAAAACTACCATTAGTAACATGAAGTTCTCAAGGTGGAGCTGTTAAACTGAGCAAATAATGTATTATGAAGATTAACTGAAATACTTAGATGGTTTTGTATTTTGCTGCAGAACTGGCTTTTAAAAAAAGCCCCAGAGTCTCTCTGGAATTTCTTTTTGGTAGCAGCAGTGTTGGTGGCAGCAGTGTGGTTACAGGTCAGCTTTGGAGTTAAACAGCTTGTGGGGTACAATGTCTCTTCTCTGTGGTCCCTGAGGTATTAAATAAAATGTTTCACCAGAGAATTGTTGTACTGTACATACCTGGGGTTCAAATCGGGGAAGAAATATAAGGAAATGTGAAAATGTGGGATTAAAATCATCTGAATGAAACCTTATCCATTTTTTCCTAGACATTAATTTGCTTACTTCCCTCTTTGCTGCTGCACACCCTCCAACAGAGGATACAATCCATTTTTACTGCAATAATAATAACAAAAAAGCTTTTTCAACAGATGAATTTCGCAACAGTAGAAATAGAAAACTTGGTATTTTCCTACAAGTCAAGTAAAACAGCCTTAGGGAGCATCAGTGATTTGCTCACAGTCACTGGAAATTTCTAAAATTATTTATGTCTTTTCAAGGTCTTGCTTTCTACCAAGAGCAAAAGATTACCCTTCTTGTTTTACATAAAAGTTAGTTTCAAAGGAGAATCTAATATCTCTGTCTCCAAAAGAGTAATTTCATTCAAGAAAAGAGAAATTCCTTAAAAAATAATGCAATGATCTCACTGGTAACATTTTTCTTCAATTAGAACACAAAATGCACAACAATTCTCACATTTGTTCAACATCTCCAGTTTTTTTCTTGTGTACCCAATTAAATGTGTCTGTAATAAACATAAATAGACCTTCCACGATGCTGTAACCTTCTAGACAACAATCTCACAGTACATCAGGTTTCCTAGCATCACAAAACACCTAGGAAAGTGTGATGTTTACAGCTGCTTCTGTATTTCAAACCTTGACTTTTTGCACCTCCCACGCATAACACACTTTTTGAGATTTTTCACAAGGCAAAGATCACTGATTGTTCAACACTTGGTGTACAGCACTGAACATAACCCCTTAAGAGTGCGTGGGATGGACACAGGGATTAATTACCCAAAAATGACAGTAACCAAGCCAATGAGACATGGGAGTTTTGTTTTCTGACAGAATTCTTCAAGAGAACGGGGTTTTTTCCAGATTGTCAAGGAGCCTTGGTCTCTGTTCTAAAACATGCATACTGCCTATCTTGATCTTTAATACCAAAAATATTTGCAATCTGTACTGATTATTGTCTTCAACAGGGTTTACTGATCCAAGAATCCAGGATTTAGAATCCAAGTTCTTGTTGATCTCTACACTGTTAGCAATAATAGCTTCCTGTATTGGCATGGATTGCCTACCCAAAATGTTCAGCATTTTAAACAGAGAAATTCAGAAAATACAGGTGTCATGCAATATATAGGGAAGGGTAAAATATTCAAGTGCAACAGACCATCCCATGTCTGATGGTGAAACTAATAGTGTCATGCAGGGATTCTCTATGAACATTTTGGTTCGTTTTTAATGATGAATGAAAGTCCAAATTCTGTGTATAGTACTAGGGCACACCCACTGATTGCAGAAGCAGGTACTTGAATTGTACTGCTGGTACAAATACCCAGAATTCAGTTTTAAATGTTTGTAACTATTTTTTGTATGTGTTTTGCTGATAGCCCATTACTCTAACCAAAAGCACACGGCTATGTGGTGACATCCCTGAAAATCAGCAAGCATTTTGTGTTTGGCAGTTAAGGCCAGGGAGTCAGACTGATGAATAGTGCAGAGCACTGTAATAAAAACACTTGATTCATATCGGGAAGAGTGCGTTTGATGGGAAGTGTTGTGTTTATGACACACTAACAAGTATGCAGATTGAGTAGATAGTGTTAGCATTTTCATCATTCAGCTTTAGCCACTCCAATAAATAACGCTGGTTTGTTGTCACAGGACTCTTCTACCACAGTATCTCAGATGAGTATATAAACATTTATGCTTATAGCCACACTGCTTTCCTTTGTAAAGGAAATTAGGTTCAAACCCATTATTTATTTGCCATCAACTTGCCGAAGGTCACTAAAATGGCCTTTGGGAGATCCTGGAAAAAAGCCCTGCTTTATTGCATGTAAATCACCAAAACATTTAGGTTCAAAAGCTGCTGAGTAGAGAAAAATAAAATACAAATAACTTGAAATGGTTTTCCCTATACAGGGACCTAAGCCACAGGCTGGCTTTGGCTTAGATTGGATCTTTTTCAATTTTATCACTTAAATAGTTAAATATTTCTTTCTAATAAATAATATATTAATTGATCATTTCCTCCCATATTTAGACAGTATATATAACCTATGACTAGATAAAAGATACACCAAAAATAGATTAGAATTATGAAAGAAGACTAAGGGATATAGGACACTGATTTCTTCTACAACAGTAGTTGGGTGCCTGACTGCATTAGGCTCTAAAAAACAGGTCTCAGGCAAACTCCAAAATCACTTTCCCCTTCAGATATGTGTTTATATGAAACCAAATGCAGTGGCTCTACTGTGCTTCTCTGGAAGCACAACCAGGCTATATTTGCCAGGTGTGAAGTACCCCTGATTTTGCACAATTTTCAGAATCTCTTTTCTCCTTAACCCTAACACAAATAAAATTATTGATGTCTATAAATACTGGAAATTAATATAAAAAGCAATTTGTGTAAAAAGAGGTTAAGTACTGTTAAGCTACTGACATATAATTTTGTAAAGTCTGGGGACATTTTTTCCTGTCTGTCATCTGAAGGGTCACGTGTGGAAGTTGATGATTCAAAGCATGATTAAAATCAGAAAAAATCCATTAAAATAGAGTAAACTTCAGTAGATAAAATGTCCTACTTATAAATTAGGAATAATTTAAAAAAATCAAAATGCAAGGTGGAGAGAGAAATGAGATGAGACTGAGAGACAGAAGAGATATTGATAATGAAAGGGTTTGATTTATTGAAAAGGTGACACATCAGAAATTTGCCTGGCCAAAGCCAGGATTTCAGTCTCCCCTTTGACATTCAGAGAAGACAGTTCAATCTAGTGTCATGGTTTAGGAATGGTATTCTCCAATTTAGTACTCACACTAAAAGCAGGCAACTGCTTCCCCTCCCAACCTGCTCCAGATAGAGGGGCAAAAGGCAAAGATCACGGGTCGAGACAAGGATGATTTACTGGAAAGAGCATTGAGATAAGAAAATGAACAGTAACAGCACAATATTAATAACAAAAGGTATAAGAAAGGAAGAGGATGTACGCATGAAGGCCCTGACAATGAACAAACACCAGACTGCTCTAGCTGCTATGTTTCCCTGACTGGCACGAACCCCTTTTCCCTGGAAACCAATCCCTTTCCCTCCACTCCTAGCAATTCCATGTGGTGGGATAGAATAAGCTCTCTGTCCCAGCCGTGCCCTCTCCTGGCTACTACAAAAAATTAACCCTGTCCTGGCCAGAACCAGGACATCTGGACAGACTCCTGAGTAACACCTTTACAGCAAATGAATATTTTATCATTAATTTTGGGTGAACAAGGAAACCATATATTAAGTTTTACATACAAAGAAGTTCTTATTGTACTGAGTTCCTTTAGGCACTCTTGGGTTTTAGCTGCTGTCTAGAGTATGAATTGTAAGAATTTGTAAGCTGTACAGGTCATATTTGAATCTCATCTGCGGTCACTCGTGGGACTGCATTTGGCCACCAGGCTGGGGGTTCTGCTAATGGTTAATCAGCTTTAGAGTCTGTGTGCTGGCAGACCTAAATGCACATATTCCACAGGTCATCCCTGATACTGTGCTATAAAATAAAACTGTGGACATTTGTAGCTTCAAGCAAACTGATGTGTGGTACCCAGAGTAGAAAGAATATATCAACTGCTTCAAAAAAGCTGAAATCTACCTAAATGGCTTTTGCAGAACAGAAAATACACATATAGTTCCTAGAGGGCAAGTTTCTGGTTCATGATGAAAAAAGACATTTACAATACATATAACCTATCAAATGATCTACAAGAGCAGTAATTTCAAAACCAAATCAGTTATATGTTTAGTCTTCCAAATTGCAATTAGTAATAGAAAATGATCATTAAAAAAATTATTTTATGCATACCTCCTTCAAAGGCACACTAGACAACAGCCCTGGCATCAGAATGCTGCGCATTCTGGCACCCAGAATAAACTGTTCCAGAGAGGTAACAGATAGCATCTCCTGAAATGAAAAGCAAGACATAATGTAGCAATTCTCCATTTTCATCTCTGTTTGCTCTTTAATTACACAGAGTTTTTCCTCTATTGTGCTTTCATGTTGCTGAAATAGAGTGAGATGTTTTTTCGTCAATGTAAGTAAAATTTGCTTTTTTAAACTATACCTTTCTTTAGAATAATAAAGCCAAAATAAGAGTAGCAGTTTGTAGGAAAAATAAACAGTTCAATGTAGAAAATGGCAGCAGTATATAGAAACCCCGGGCCAATGTTTTTTCACGTATAAGATTACAGAGAACACATAATTTGCCCAAATGTACAAAAGGTTAAATTTACCCTGTTTCAAGCAGTTTTTAGCAGTCTCAGAAACCAGAAGATAAAAAATAACCTTGGAAGATGTACAAATAATTGTAAAAGAGTAACATATCAAACCCCACACCATTGTAAAATATTTCATCATAGGAAAAGGCAATATGACATTACAGTTGCATGATACTATAACTGTGTATGTGACAGCTTAACAGACTAACAGGATATTGCCCATTTAGAAATGTCCTAGAGGACATACAGAATGAATGCTCTGCTGATAACGAGAGAGTCCAAAGATGATTCCTGGCAAAAGTGAATTTAACATGGCCCAAAGCAGCAGAATTAACAGGAGCAATGGAAACAGAAGGAAAAAAAAAAAAACAACCAAATCTGTTCATAGAATGCAAGTAGTCAAACGAAAACAAAAGGAGAATCTAGGTACTAGGTGTCTAAACAGTCTATTTTATTTAACTTCATACAATCAAAATTATTCCATGTTTTAAACAGACGATTAGCAAAACAAGCAACCAAAATCAAGCAAAGAATTTAAAGAAAGCCTAAACAGTGAAACCCCAAAATGAAAAGCCGTCGCTAGCCTTGAACAAGCAGAGTCTCCAAAAGAATAAAGAAGAGCCACTGCTTTGTGGTTAGAGAGTAACTACATTGCACCAGAAATGGAAGAAAATGGGACTTTCCCACAGCAAACAACAAGTAATTCAGCAACCAATTAAAAATATTGTCAATGAGCACAAGTCCTCAGCTGAATTAACCTGTAGCTAGTATGAATTAGTCATGACCTCAGCTGTGGTTCTCAGTTAGGATCTAGCAGTTGGCAATCCTATTGGAGCACCCAACATAACAAGTTCTCTTGTATTTATAATCAAAATCAGAAACAGATGTCAAATTATATCCTTGAGCTCTTATGCCCCAGGAGATAAGGCACAAGAAATGGGGCCAGGTAAGCATATTTTTCCTCTAGTCACTGATTTAGGAACACCACATACTAATGCTAAGAATGTCTGCAGGACTTGGAAGCCACAGTGAAGACTGCCAGGTTAGAAATTAACATGTCCCATAAAAAGACAACATTAGGTGACGTAACATAACATAACATAACTGTAAGCCAGACACCTTATAATGCCAGAAAAAAGAGAAAAATAAATTTAAAAATCCCACAAAACTATAAAAAAATGTGCTGCTACAAGTAGCTACAACAGCTGCGTATATTAAGCTGCCATATAAAATATTGTTTGGAGTTTGTCACTTACACTGTGAATTTATTAGAAGTCACCCTGCATCTTGGAGTCAGAATTGGCAACTGCTTTGCCATTTTGACCTCTGATATTAAATATCTGTCAATGCAAAGAACGCATATCAAGCACTGGAGGGAGTAGGAGTTTTTAAAGGCAAAACACATTTTTCTTATTACTACTGGAATAAAACCAAAACTGAACTAAATGATGGCAAAGGAGGAGATTGTAAGAGAATTAATTGCCTCAACAGTGTCAAGGGCCACAGAAGGAACAGAAGTGCACATCACCAGGATGAAGGACAACAGACATCAGGTACAGCACAGGAAATCTTGATTTATAAGAAAACATTTTCACAAGGGGGATGGTAACATTCTGGGAAGGCATCTCCTAGAAAGGCAGCGCAGCTCCCATCCAGCAGGTACCAAAAGCCTGGCTGGACAAAGCTTGGACCTGCTTTGTGCAGGGTGGTGGACTGGAGATGTCTGAAGGAGCTTTGCAGCCTGCATGGTTCTGTGATAAAGGACAGAGCTTTACAGGAATGTGAAAACCCACTTCAGTTTTCAGTTAGGTTTCCTTATTTTAAGATTTTCACAGGTATTTCCTGGTTCTGTCTAAAGGGAGAGTGCCTCAGCTGTAGGTGGGACAAGATGAGATGAAAGTAAAGCAACCAAAATCAGTTCAGTGTATTCAAAGGTCTCTGTTACTAGAGACTGCAGAAAGTGAGGGACTGGTTGTTCATCTGTACACAACAGTACTTTGTGAACTACTGCTACCAGGAAGCCCAGGTTACAAAGAGATAGCAGGTACATTTTAAAATGATATTTGTATGACTTTGGTTTTGTGAATGAATGAACGTTTTCTACAGTCCAACCACATCCAAGCACATATCAGGCAGCTATCCAGCAATATAGCTGGAGTTTGGTTCTGAAACAAAACCCCTAAATCCTTACACGTAAATTATTTTTTTTTTAAATTTGTTTTTATGACATACTGATTCTTAAACTATACCATTTTTAGATAATGTATTTTCACTAATTTAAAGAGTCACTTTGTAACTGCTTTCCTAACACTGTCTCAACAAAACAACCAAAATGAAAAGCAAGAATTGACTTGATAAATATGACCTTGCTCCAGGCACTCAGAAGTGTACCTTACACCCCATGTAGCAGCCAGCAGTTGTCTTCCTTAAAGTCCCCACTATTGATTTTAAATCTGTGGAAAGTAAGCTCTTTATCAATTCTATCCCACAGCTTCTAATGCATTCCTGAAGAGATTGATGTTTTCTGAGTGTTCAGATCTGGACATATTAAAAAAAAAAAAAAAAAAAAAAAAATCAACATTTCAGAAGCTAACATTGTTTGGCTAGAATATTTTTCTTTCTTTTTTTTTTTTTATTGTTTCTATCTATCATGCACAGCCATGTGTGATAAACAATTACAAAAGATCCTTGATGAAATTGCATTATATTGTGTTATCCTTTGTGCTATATACATGACACAAGACATTTATCTCCAAAAAGTCAAATCAATTAAAATATGAGATGCTTGGAGGATAATAAGGCCTAGTCATACAATTATTTGAATTGCAAACTGCTGGACCTGATTTTCAAGGTAATATGAAATGTAGTAGAATGTTTCTTTTATTTTTATTTTTTAGTTCACAACCTTAGAAAATCAATTACAAAAAAATATGGCAGTAAAGTTAATTACATTCACCTAAAGCCAGTTTAAAGCCAGCCAACTCACACATCAGCTGTACAAGAATTTTCTCTGGTTTCCTTGAAGTTACTTCCGAAATACATTCAATACATATTTATATATATTTATATGTATAAAAATATATTGCTATATA
Organism: Hirundo rustica; assembly: GCF_015227805.2. NCBI lineage: Eukaryota > Metazoa > Chordata > Aves > Passeriformes > Hirundinidae > Hirundo > Hirundo rustica. The sequence continues at coordinate 20,488,863 of NC_053458.1, forward strand.
AATATATATATATATATATATTCAAAAGGTTTTTTCATTGTTATATTAACCATTGCTGCTAGCATGATGTACCATGCTGAATTTTGAACTTGACAGTGTAAAACCAAAGCAGGGAGAAAGGAGGTCAAAAATGATTCACATAAGTAAGTAACAACATTACTGGGATTAACATGCCATGCCACCAAGGATACCAGCATTTTCCTCAAAAATGTACATAACTTTCCACATTAGCCCAGTCATTTGAAAACTACAAATTCTACAGAGTCTACAGTTCTAGAATTAAAGTAAGATAAGCATCAAATAACTCTAAGGAATATTTGACTATTTTGGAGATATTTTCACAAGTCTGCTGGGACTGATGCATTTCTGCATTTCTGTGATACCTTCCTGCCTTAGCAAGAGAGAAATCAGACACTGGCCCATTTGCTCCTTTTTTTTTTTTTTTTTTTTTTTTTTGGTAGATGACTCCCTGCGACTTCCCCTCCCCCAATGGCTGTTTTCCAGAAATTTCATAGGCTTTTACACAACAAAATACATAAAATACCTTTGCAATAGGCAAGAAACCCCTGAATATTTATTCACAAGTATTTAAGGTTCTGCTCATTTATTCCCATAAGGCTCTCAAATATTACTCATAGCATTCTCCCAAAGCAAACCCTTTCCTCACTGTCATTCTGTTGAGAGCCCTATCTTGTAAATTATGTCTCAAGAGTCTCAACAGTCGTTTGCCTTCTAAAATTTTTTGTGCAATTCTCTTTTTCATTCTTAAAACTGCAAGATGTTCCTTCATTAGCTCCTCATGTAGGCAGAGTAACTTCAGAATTCAAACGCCTGTAGTGAACTTTCACTGCTTCAGAGGACTGGAAAGCAATGACTACTTTGTTCTAGTTTTTAAAAACTGTGCAAATAATCAAAAAAAATATGGAATTAAACATGACATATAACACATGTCAATAATGACATATGAGAGGGAGTTTCATGTGTGAGCGTAGTGAACACTTACAAGGCTGATTAGGAGAAATAAAGTGTCATGGCATCTCATTATCACTTAAGTAAGACACAACCAGTAAAATAGTTTCTGTAACTTTATATTTCTCAGGGCATGAAACACAGCATGAAACAAAACCTCGTGATCTTCCTGACTGAAGCTTCCAAGAAACCTGTGAAAGGATCATTTGTTTCATGAGAAAGGTAGTTTTCATTAACCAAGAAAAAAGAAACTTCCTTACAAAACTACCAAGAGCATCACAAGAAGTAATTTAAACTTCCTGAAAATAGTTTTGGACTTCAGACCCAATGACAACAGCCAATGACAAGATGTCCATTTGGCACATCCTCCCACCAGCAGAAGATGTGTATAGCAGTGATGCTGATGACCTGCTTTTCTCAAAGGACCAATTGTTTATCACTTTGAGGTGGCTGATTTCTTTTACTTCAAGGTAGCTTTTAGAAACCTGTGAGCAATTTATTGTGGAGATGGCTGAGAAAGGACGAATGAGTTCCCGGTGTTGGAGTATTGCTTGCTGGACATGCTGTAAGGTGAAGTGTCCATGGGCACGGTGTCAGCTGCTCTCCTGTATGGCAGCGTAAGGTGCAGGTCCCTGAGGGAGCTGTCAGCTCACCCTGCAGCTGGGACAAACTGGGCAGCCTGGGGGTGTGCAGCTTGCAACACTGAATCTCACAAAGGAAAGGTTCATAGGATCAAAACAGCCTGAAAATCTGGAAAGAGCTGCGTAGAAACTCATTAACCTGGCAATCTTGCTGCTGAAAAGGCTGGCTCTGCAATCTGGCCAGCTCTTCTGCCGGACCTGATTTCTACTAAATGTTTTAATGGAATCTCTGTAATCTTGAGAAATGTTTTGATATCATAGAACCTTCATTTTCCAGGAAAAGACCACACAATGGAAATGGAAATAAAAGCTGCAAGTCCAGAAATGAAGATGGGGAGAAAAATTTAAACCTATGTTACACCAATTAGAATTCTCTTATTATAAAAGCACCACAAGAAAGGGATGGAACTATCACTGTGGACAGTTCAGAAAGTTTCTCTTGACAAGTAAAGAAATCATAGAAGAAATGTTATGTTGTCCCAAGAGTAGGACAGAATGTATCTGACATGAGTATCTTTTCATACATCACTGATTTTGTTTCTTCAAACACCATTCCAGTAATTTCATCTAAGAAAGGTTATCAAAAGACTGGAAGAGCTCCAAAAATAATTAAAGGTATGAAAAGACATTCACATAGAAAGACATTAAGTATTTGAAATTATTTCCTATAAAAGGCAAAGGAGGCAGAGGGAGCAGTAGTGCACGAGTTTCTTAAAGAAACTTAGATAATTTCTGTCTTCCAGGCCTCACCAAAACCACTCATTAAATAAAATTGAACAGTGCAAATTCTGGTAAAAGCTGGTAAGTGGCAGATGACAGAAAAGCAGCCTAAGCAGATACCACTAGAAGTTTGTTCTTATTATACTTCACCCTCTTCAGACTGAATGTTTTGGGGCTGCTATGGGAGGAATCATTTGGATCTGGGCCTCAAATCTAAAATTAAATCTAATCTTAAATAAACAAATGAACCAGCAAGCAAATATCACCACCAACAACCACCAGATTTAGGAGTTAAAATTGTTTTGTAAAATCTCCCATGCTGCTATTTATTTGAATTATGCCATCCTTTTGTCATTACATGAGCTGTTATTTCCTAAAGTCTAATTCAATGAACAATCCCTAAAAACTGGACAAGTAACAAAAATTGCATGGCTTCTTGAATGCAAGGTAAAATGGAAAAATTCACATGTAATCTTAGATATACATCCAAATCCAATAAGTTATAAAAATAGAAAAGCTGATAAGAAACTAAACAATTATTGGCCAGCTGGAGGAAGCCAAGATTGAATACTGACAGTTACTACTGCTGAAAATGATAGTAAAAGCAGTCTTTTCAAACTTTCAGTCTAGAAGTTTCCTATTTCACCACCTATAGATTATAGAGCCTGTTCCAAAGACTATTTAAACTGTAGTTTCAGAAGCATTTAGCATGTATGAAAGCAGTGAAATAAGTAGCAAAATATGTAAAATGTCTCTGTTGCAGGGGACAAAGAACATCTTGAAATCTCACCTTCCATTTATTTACTGGAATTATGGGACATTGCTTCTGAATTTTTTTTACTGTTTACTTGGTTGAACATTTAAATCTTTGAATTGGAGACAGTTTGTCCTTTCTCAGATTTTTACTTATGTTAACATCAGTGCCAGATCTTCTAACATGACTGCAGTCTGTACATCCAATGTTCTCTTTCGTTAAAAATATTAATGTTTACTGTGACCTCTCTTCCTGTTGTGCTTACACACCATAAAACTGACAGTAGTTCAAAGGGGCATAGAGACAGAACCGTGACCCCTGGCAGGCTGGGTAGGGACAGTCTGCTCCCTGGCTGGCATTCACAGGGGGTTGTGGGCTGCTGCCCATGCCCTGCTCCCTGTATTCCAGCCTGCTGTTGGGACCTTACCTCACAGCCAAACCTGCTTCTGTGACAAAGAGGATCAGATTTTTCCCTTGTGGGTACGGGCATACATCTGAGATGAAGGGGCTGAGCACCCAGGTATCGAGTGTGGCAGCAGCCATTCCAGACCTGACAGGATGTTCTTCACCTTACCAGGCACTTCCAGAATGTCCAGCTCATTGAAATTTCCTGTAGAAGACCAACTGTTTTCACCAGAGATGAAATACCTGTAAAGTGAGAAATATTGAATTATATCTAAAATGCACTAATTTGTGGTATGTGTGAGAGGGTGGAATTTACTTTTGAACCTTGTAGTATGTGTGTTTCTTACTTTTCTTAGACAACTCTCCTCTAAGAAGCACTAACTATGGAAAATAGTCCTCAGCTAGCATACTCAATCTACGAGAGAAAACAGAGATATAAATCCCAAACTGTCCGATTGAACAAGGCAGTGACACTTCTCAACACTTTTTCTTTCTTTTTTCTAGTGGTTGGTGTGGGGGACAGGGTGGCAAAGAGTAGGTTTTTTAACCCCATAGCCAACACTGGAAATAAATCCCATCTATAAGACAACCACTGAAGAAGGCCGAATTTTCAAGCAATAAAGCAGCTGCCTGTTCTATTTGTTACCTCTTTATGGTGACACACAGATCCTGGTGAAGATTTGATAAAATGGAACATTGAATACCACCACTGGTAGGATTGAGGCAGCTACAATACGTAGGATGGTCTGTTGGCCTTCTCTAGCTGCCACATGGCCACCCAGTCTCTCTATCACTCCCCCTTCTCAGTAGGACAGGGAGAAAAAGAGACAAAAAATCTTGTGGGTCAGGATAAAGACAGGGAGATCCCTTGTCAATTACTGTCATGGGAAAAACAGACTTACTTCAGGAAAAATATTTTAATTAAACAATTAAAATAGATTTGGCAGGTGAGAATCAAAGACTAGAGTTAAAACAGTAGGACTGGCCTGTCTGCTGTAATGCCACAGACAGTTCAGGAATGCTGCCACAGGGTTAAGTGAAGCTCTTTACACGTAAAAGCTCCTTACCTCATCCACCCACACACATTAAACTGTTTGCTCTTGAACTGCTTGGCAGCTCCTGCCTTTAAAACGAAGAATCTCTGATTTGGTTTCTAAGTAATGAAGTAGTGACTGCTGCCATCATCCTGTCAGTCTCTTTCCAGGGCCAGGACTGCCCTTGCTGACACCGTTCAATTAACTCATCATCAGAGGGTGCCATCAGAGCTGCCACGCAGCCACACACTTTATAAATGGCTCTCATGGATGCTCACTGCACTCTGCAGAGGTAAGAGGCAGCCCTCACGTACAGAGGACTCACTAAGTTTTGTTCTTTTCTCTGTGCTTGTAACGTTCCCTGTAATAGCATTCATTTTGTCCTCTCAGCTCTAGCAATTCCTCTTCAATCAAAACAAGTGACCATAAGAAAGCATATTAGAGCTTTGCACAATGGGCAGCAGGCACACTCATTGCTACTGCTTTGAGGAAAACCCTGAAAATGGTCCTGATAATACATGAATACAAATTATCTGTGCCTCTCTTTTACCATAAAAGAATGATTGCTAGCCACTTTGTTTATATAACATGATACAGCTTACACATAGATTTCTGAATTATGCCTTGGGAAGACTGACTTGAAACAGAGAGTAGATACAGTTAAGAGAATAAAGTAGGTATTTATTATAGGCTTTAAAGGATATACTTTGGGCAGTATAAGAGCCTGGCCAGGGCTGCACCCAAGATGGACCCAAAATGGTTACGAAAATATACAATTGGTTACAAGGACTCACACTTTTATAAGTTTTTGTCTACCCACTCAGTGAAGAGAGCTTACTAACACTTAATATGAGGCTCAGAACTATATACCTAGGCAGCACAGAATCTGAAAACATGAAAGCCAAAACTTTAGGTATCATTTATAGTGATGAAATTTGAATTACCCCACTGTGAGGGTACAATTTAAGGTAATAAAACATTTGATCTTACTAATGCATTCACTATTTTTCTTACTTGCAACTGTGGAAGGTAAAACTCAGTTCAGATTAGATTTTAGGACTATCAACCCTACCAAAGTTATTATTAGCAGCAGCAATCAAAATTATCTACCAGCTAAAGATGGTTCAAATACCATAAGGCCACAGTCATGGCTGGCTCCAGAGACGTTTGTGGGTCTATCTTCCTTGCTCCACCAAAGTGATATGAGAGATGATACCACTCAAGCACAATGCCCTGTGGAGATCCGTAGCTAAAAAAAATCATTCACTAAGAGAGCATTTTAAATCTAATTGCAGAAAGCATTTACATCCTGAATTTGGATAAACATGAATCTGCTTATCCTGTTGAAAAGACAAGAGCTTTTCTTTCTCCCAAGGACAATACTCATCCCCGTGTGACAGGAAATATGCTAATATTTAGAAAGCTCCACCGATATCTAAGCAACATAGAAAACAAGGAATTAAATTATTGAGATTTCTTGAATACATTATGAATATTTTCTCACATAATTGGCTAAGAAAACAATCCCTACCATGGGCCTCCTCTTTTTTTTTTTTTTTTTTTTTATGGTACACACTCAAAAACACTAAAGTTCACCATCCCTTCCCTTTAGAAATATTCAGGCAGAACAATAGAGAGGACCACAAAAATTGATCATGAATTCCAAGTGCACTAATCTTAAATGCCATCACAGTTTCCTAATTTGATGATGCTGATCCTTGACTCTGTTCACTGGTTTCCTCTAATGATACCTTTACATTTACTTAAATACCAGCACGTAACAGCTGCTTGTCCTTTATTAGAGCATTACAAATCTTAATTTAAGGAGCGAGATTTATCTTTCCTTACTCATCTTATATGAAACAACTGTCTGTTCCTATTGGGATTTTATAGGAAAGGAAGTAAGGCAGAGAAGAAGAGAAAGGAGGCTCATGCAGTAGGATTGCACAGCTCATGGGAACCAGACCTAGCAACTCATCTCTCAAACGATAAAGCATATTTACACAATTGCCCTTGAAGCTGATACTCTGTGATTGGGGTCCAAATATTCCTGAAATGTTCACAGAAGGTTTGATGGTCACAGAAGAAAGATCTGAAGTCACTGTCTCTCCTTAAGTTTGTCCTCTTTGTTTCTCAAGACGAGACATAAACAATGCTGAAAACTACATTCCCAAAAGGCATCATCAGTTTTGTAAAAGCCTGTAGCTTGCTGAAATGATTTGGCCATAAAACTCCCACAAAAATATTCCCTAAGCCTTTTCCCAAAGGAATCATGCCCTACAAGAAAGTTAAAATCTACAGTCTCCTATGCACTCAACTGAGACTAACTAACCAGTGCCAGTCTTCTGGAGACCTGGAGGAGCCATGGCAAATGGGTGGGAATGTAGAGAAGGGTTTCAGTAACTCACCCCAGAAATGTCTCCCTTTGTATCCCTTTTTCACACTGAAATGCAAAGTTATCATAGACAGAAATTCGAAAGTTACCCAGCACCCCCCACCTTTGAGTAGCTTGGGAAATTAAATTGTTATAGTGAAACAATAAATCAAGATCCCTTCCCCTCTTTATTTTTATGTGGATTGCATCACTTAATCAGTGATAACTTCTGATACAATCACTGTGCATACACATAGGGCCCAAAAAAGTGGTATAATATTGATATATTTTACACCTACCTATTATATTAAAAAAAGGTTGCATTATTAAAACAGTACATCGTGACTTTTTAATTTAAAATGCTAGACTTTTAACTTTTTAAAAAAGTTAAAAATCCAGGATTCTAAAAACTATCATTTCTAGTTCTTCATAATTTATGGCTACATGGAGCCCACTGTGATTTCAACCAGTAGCATCTATAGACTACAAATGGTGATGCAGTCCTGTTTCTTCTCTCTGAGAGTCAACAGATAATAATAATTAATTGTTCCTTGCTCCTAAAGGTAGACATAAGTGTAAGAAATACTCCACCACAGTACTTTGTTTTCTGTTCTGAGTTTGGGCAATGTGGATTTCCTCTGTCACATATGAACATAAAACATTCAGAGATAGAAGCAGAAAGAATATAGTAGGCTAATACTCAAGCATTTTCAAGGATATAAAGCACCTAAATTGAGCAAGAGAGTTCATTTGTTAATGAATGGGAAAAAAACTCCTCTCCCTCGATTTGTTTTTTTTTCCTCCATTCACCGTATGAAAAGAGTCACCGGCAATAAAAGCAAAGTTACTCAAGAGCGAAGAGAATTTTTGGACTAAAGAGCCTCACAACTCTATATCTATAAGATGTCTGTGATTACCAAGAAAGTTGTGAGCTTTAGCTTTGTCTAGGGCTACCAAGAGACATGTTTTTATTATTAATAATCCCCTGCAATGATCAGAACTAACTTAATACTCTGATATTTTTATTTTCCTTTTAAATAGGAAAATAAAAACATCAGAGTATTAAACAGGTGAAATTCTATCTAACCTGTAGCACACTTAAAAAAATTATCATTTTCCTTGAAATATTTCAATTCTGTCTACACAACACTTTCTGGCAGAGAATATTTCCATCTAAATAGAATAATTATTCACATAAGAATTATTCTGTTATTCTTTTCCAGTATTTTACAGGAGAAAGAAGAAAACAAACCATGACAAGACAAAAGGCTTGTATTCCATGAAACAAAACCAGCAAGAATGCCCAAACTAATTTGAGACCTTTAATCTACTACTTGAGGATGACTGAAAACAGTAAGTCTTAGGTAAGTGATAGATTTCAGGTGAAACTAACTCTGCATTTGATCCACAACTTTCCTGAATGGAATTTGTCCCATAAAAAAAGACTCAATAAAATGTGTAACAGAAATACAAAATTACACTTCAGATGCAGAACAATGCAAACTTGTCCTCTCTACCTTGAAATCCATGAAAACTCCACTTGTTCCTTGCAGAAAATGACTAACATGAAGGAACAAGGCAGAGAAATTAATGCCAATTAACACTGTCTAAAGTACAGAAGGATTATTATATTCAGATGGCACCAACAGAAATTCACATGTTCAGTGAAAGGGGTAAAAGTCTCCAGGCATAACAGGGAACCCACAGGCATTGCTCGGTTTTTAACATCAAGCATTTTAATTAGAAAGCAGTGTCTTTACCATAAATATATCTAAGCATTGAACCAGTAACAATTTCCTCCTTAAAAATAAGCACATTTTAGTTATTAACACACATCCTTTAAATTTAACTGCCTTAATTTGAATTTCATTTCTCTAATCCAAGCATTTTTACTTTGCATCCAAATTATCAAATATAGATATAAAAGATAGCGTTACAGATTAAATTATAATTTTAAGTCCAGTTCCATGCTGTTCCTTGTAAAATCTTCCACCATCTTGCATTTAAGAATTGCATTTGGCTCTTCAGCTTCATATACTAAAATACATTAAAAGCAGCACAGATCTTTTTTGTCTTTTCTATAGCCCAAATGGATGTAGATATATTAAAATATTAACAAATCATTTTAAGAAGAGAGAAAGTTGTTTTTAACAGCTTCAAAGTAAAAAATGCGCTTATAGCCCATTACACACAAAAGATTAAAAAAAGAAATCTATATATACATAACAACCAATATCACAAGTTCAAATTCAGTCTATAAATCACATTTTTACCTTCGCATGGTATTTGATTTTCTATTCTTTAAATATTTTCTCAGCAACTGCAGATCATTGGAAAAATGAACATCAATTCACAGCCTCCAGGCTCCAAATGAAAGATCTCCTGCTATTTGCCTAGATGGTTAATAAATTGTCCTATAGGTCTGCCAAGGTGTAGGGAGATACATTAACGTGTATTGTTACAAATCCATAGCTATGTAAAACTTATCCAACACAACTGAGATGCAGAATTGGTCTGCTCTGAAATTTAAGATGGAGATTCTTCTTCTATGAAAATTACTGAAGGATAATGGTTGTCAGAAAGTTTTAAACCACTAAACCTGAGACATCAGAAAAAAATTAAGGTAAGACCTTAGTACAGCAAACAGCAACTTGTAGAAAGACTGAACTGACAGGCACTGCTAAACATTCTTTGAAGGATCAGCAGCAATAGTGTGGCCACAAGAACACTTCTGGAAAACCACAACCTTGGATCTCCTCTGTGCTGCACTTTTAATGCCCAGCATCAGCAGGGATTGTGACCCACTTATGGCATAATCCTCTTCCCCATATACACACACTAAATACCTGGCAAGGGTATCTAATCCTCCAATGAATAAAAAAGAAAAGCCTCTGAGATCACAATTGATTTTATATCAGACCAACAATTTGATGAAAATATGGATGCGTGTCACTCTCTGAAATCTGTTCTAAAGTAACAACCCTGCAAATGGAACACAATACTGTAGGTGATATGAAGGTGAGCAGACGTGAACATGCCATTCCTTTGGGTTTTCTAGGCTCCAAAATTTTAGATCTACAGAGGTAGAATTGTCCTATCTTAACTTTTGTGTTGTACAACCTCTCTTTAAAATCTTTAGTATTCCCAGGAAAGACTTTATCGAAGCATATTGTCTAACACCATCTTCAGATCAATTCTAAAATTTTAAGATTTGGAATACCCTCATATCTGTCCTTTGAAATGGGTTCACTGCTCTGGCAGATTTTATTTCAAAACAACAAGTTCTAAAAATGCCTAAAAATATTTAGTAAGATGCCGTTTAAGACTGAGTTAAAACTGAATCCACATGGAAACTGCCAAGTTCTAATGGTTGAAATATGCCTGTACGTTAAACAGTTTGCAGGGAAAACGTACTATATTTTCATTAAATATATACTTCTATTAAATATATATTTCTATTTTGTTAGAAAAGCAGCCTAATAAAAAAATTCAAAAGTTTTTCTAAAGGATGTATTCTATAAACTATATAAGAAATACAACATTTGTAATAGGGCAGAGACTGTAATATATATGTAAATAACCCACCCCAATACAGTCTTAATTTGAAATAAAGAAAAGGAAAAAGATATGGCAGTGCTCCCTCTACTAACAACGCATTAGGTCCCAAGAAATTATTTCTCCTGCTAGTGGCTGGGAAACCAAGCCTGCCTGAGGGCAGCAGGCTGTACTCTCTCCTTTCCTTGCTCCATGGCCCAAGCGCTTGTGCACACATCCCATGGCCTCCAGAAACGTGCTCCATTCTGATGTAACCCATGGCAGCACCGCTTTCTGCTCCACATCACCACAGGGACTGGGAGCACCATGTAGGGATCTCCCTGTCCTGAGGAGAGCTAAGAGGATCATTGCTGCCACGTCAAAGCACATTATAAAAGAGGACATGGAAAGAGGCTGCAATAACAGCCCTGGCTGCTATCAGGACTCCAAGGAGTGTTGTGACAACAGCATTTTGATTGAGGCTCTAGGCACGTTCCTGCAGGGGTACAACAGACTCTGCAGCAGCAGCCTGGCAACTGCAACAGGCAATTTCCTGTGTACAACTTCACCATGGGGATTATTAGCCAGCTAATGCAGCTTTGTAATTAAAAAATACCTGTTTTCTGGGGAACAGATATAATTATTTTTGGCCATTTCCCTGAGTTTTGCTGCAGTTTATGGGTTAGTAGAAGGGAAGCTCTTTGTATTTTTTCTTTTGTTGTTGTCATTCTTTTTTTTTTTCCCAACATTTTAAAAGTCATATCTCTGAATGCCATTTGCTATCTAAGGACATTTTGCAGTGCTACCTGCACATATCCTTCTGTCTCATATATAATATAGTCATGCATTCACTACATTGAGCTACATTTCTTTTTGGGACTCACAGACTAATGTTGGGGTACATCAGTGGGACCTGCAAGAGCACCTGAGGATAAAAAACTGTAGTGAAAGTATAATGACCATTATGTACATTAAAATAATTGTTCACAGTCCAAATCTTGGCCTTTTGTGCTGCATAGTTTTATGATTTACAGATTAAATCTGTAAAGTTACATATTTACAAGTTACTGAGTTTTCCTACACCCCCTATATAAAAATTCCTTGTGCTATAGCACAACTTATTGCAACTGTGTTTGGGGTGAAGAGGGGACCGTGCCCTTCTCCCCCATTCAACAGGACTGACACATGTTGGCATGACTGACACATTTCCTCTACAGGGAAATGTAGAGGTCACGGGGATGCTTTACTGCCGCACAGCTGATATATCCGTGTTAGGTCAGCTGAACTATGGGCGCAAATCAGAAACTCCAGCAAGGCTGGAGACTGACTGGAGAATCAGGGAAACAAAACCAGCTCCCTAACTGGCCCCCTCCTGCATCAGAGAAGAGTACATATCTGTTAAAAAAAGATAATTGGTAATCAAGTTACCAAAGTGGCATATAAAGTTTTCAGCCCAGAGTGCCATGATGCAGAAGGAATCCAACTCAGTAGGAGAAGCATACGGTGATACAGTGTATTACTTTAAAATCTCTACTACACTCCTGCTAATCATACCAGACCACTGCTTATAATTTAAATTATTCATTGGGGAAGAATAAAAGTTTAATCAATAAAACCAGGGTCAAGTCACCCATACTAGAGGTTCAGGAAAAGAAGATGCCTTGAAACTCAGCTGTAAAATACTGTATATTTTGAAGAAAACCTTAATATCTCCCCTTGCTCCTATATTCATTAATACTAATAAACCACCACCTCACCTGACCTTTGCCTTCCCAGGTTTGAAAGACAGTTTATGAAAATCTTAAGCATTACTGCATTTCTTTACCACTACTTCAGTACTTACAGTACCTTCAAGAATCCTTAATGTTGCAAAGACAGCTCTTGATCTTCCTCCAGAACTATGTGTAAAACATCAGTTATAAGGAAAAAAGCTTCCAAGAAGAAAGATATTCATCAAGACGGTCACCACTGTTTACTTTTTGTCTTCTGTTTGATGCTTAAGTGGTACAGCACCAGATTGCAATGTGCATTGATACTCCATCTTTTCATAATTGACAGGGCCATAGGCAAGTGTTAAAATATTCTGTGTAGCTGTGATTGTAGTGCTGATCGATCACTCTCCAAGGCTGCAGGAAAAGCTGGCAGTTAAAGTCACTGCATAGAGCAATCATAGCAGCACTGACAGGCTGCTGTCAAGCAGGCAGGGGCATTCTGGAGACAGATAGCAGAAATGCCAAATCTGAGACAAATGCTCTTGGAATATGTAATAAATCATATTAGCTGTCTGATGCTTCTCCCTGGTGTATTGATCGTGATTAAAATAAACTAATTAGAATCGTAATCATGGTACAGTGATACAGGAAACAAAGAGGTGAGCTAGGCAATGTAATCATGAAGTGTTTTGTAGCCGTCAAGCCAGACCACTTTCTATCTTCTCCACTTATCAGCCAATTACAGCAACCAGTGCATTTTGCATCAGGCTATAGAAATGTCAAACAGAGGCCTGGATATGTGGCCCTCCCCTCTTAACAACTGCACATAGGTGCTATATTAAGATCTCAATTTATGCTGCACTTCCAGGGAAGCTACAAGAGCCATTTGAAGGTGAAGTGTAGAAAGTGGATTCCATGTGTAGCCTTCCTGCAGGGCTACAGGAGACACAAACACAGCCACAGCCTCCCTGTAACCCTCAGGCCAGGAGCCAGAGGTGAGGACAATCTCTAGCCAGGCACAGGTGCATAGGAGGTACAGGGGACTCCTCTGCAGCAGGAGGGGCCTGCAGGAAGGGAGGGCCTTGCAATGGGGGTTTTACTTCTGTGACTTGACCAGATAGATATCTACAGCCAGCATCAAACAGCACTGAAGATAAAGCTGGATATGCAGGAGTCTGTGCTTTCTTGCATTAAAATTCTAATAATTCATGTTATACTATATTGAAATGCATTTGCCAATTTTGTGACTTTCTATATCCATCCAGCACAACCTGAAATATTTAACGCTTTTCCAAGCCATGTCACGCAGAAGACAATAGAGCATAGTCATATTAAGTTACCAAGCATAGTTGACTAAGGAAATATCCTTATCCATACTAGGAACACCATGATAAGTTTAAACAATCATTAGAACTTCTGGGATAACTCCCAAAACCAGCTCTTTTGAATTTCTAGCACTTAAATATTTTCAGTTCCCTGACATGGATATTCAAGATACACAAAATACAAGCATGTGCCAATAGTTGGTTTAAAAAGGATCAGAGGAACAACTTGCATCTGGAAGAAGATGCCATGCATCAGTCGTGAAAATTTTTACATTTAATGGGGTCTGCATTTTGTTCTGAACCAATGACTCAGTATTATATCTTCATCCTCTTTTCATGCCAATTTTACACTGACTTAACTCTATTAACATATCCCTTACCTTTAAATGGCTGATTTCAGATTCACATTAAAGCAGATGAGACAGAAGTCAGTGCTTCCTGGGGTTGGCTTCTAATACATTGTTGATGCTGTCATCAACAGCTCCGAATCAATATTTTATTGCTTTATTTAACATATTCTTCATTTTATCTACTAAAGGTATAATATTAAAAAATTCAGATTAACATGTAGATTTATAAAAACATTTCAGAAGATCTACAGTAAATTTAATCTGTGCTAAATGTATGTGCAGGGCAACGGTAGTATCGATGTTAAATCATTCATACAACTTCAGTTATGCAATTCTACACAGATTTCATGTATGCTAATTTCTCAGCAACTGCAATTGCCTGTTTTTAAAAGGTCACAGAATTTCATCTCCCATCTCACTTAACATAGCAACCAATGAAGACAGTGTAACACTAGGATTTTTTCTGCTTGGCCAAAAAATTCTAATTCATCTGCCTTCAAGAAGATTCTATCTCCCATCCGTACTCAGCCATTCTGAAAAGGCACTGATTATTTAAGTGATAAATGTTAATAGTCACTTCTCTAGGTAGCTAAATTGGATCTAAGTGACTAAGTGAAGGCACTGCTATTTGAACTGATTGGGCCCAAATCTAACTACAAAGTAATTGACAACAGAGTGGAAGGTAGCTGCAACTAAAAGACTGGTCTGCAGCAAAATTAAAATAGTGCTAGCAATTCAGGTAAGTTGTCTTCACAATATACATGCAGATAAACTTGAACCTTAAGGGTTCAATTATGAGTCCTGAGACCACACAGCAGTAAGCAGGAGTGGGAGTAATCCTACCTGATCTGAAGCACAGAAAGAGCCTGCCAGCCCTAAAGGAAGGATGCCCCTCCTTTCTCTCCACAACTGATCACAGCCTCCCTGGAATAAAGCCAGTCAGGCTCACAGCTCCTCCTCATCCTCGTCTCTCTCCTCAGGCCCTTGCGATGCAGCAAGGCTGCATGTCCTCGTGTGTGGGAAAAGAAAGGGAAAACAAAGGAGTTTCCTATGTAAATATAATTTAACCCCAAGAAAAGTGGCACTGTTTCCAATCTTCCCATTTGTGGTGGTTTGTGATCAACTGATACATGTAACTATGTGACAAGGCTAATGAGATTGATTAAGTCAGGCAAAAATGAGGCTTTATGAGATACACATGCCTTTATTTATATTGCATTTTTCCATTTAGTTACTAATCAAAAAATGAGCTGTTTTTCACATCATAGCAGCAGCACCACAGAAATACTCTCCATGATTTTTATCATGGCATAACTAGACTTATATCACAAAAATCAGATTAACGTAGATAAACTATTAAGATCAATTAATTTAATTGAGGTAAAAACCCACACTTTGGCTTTCATCAGTTGCGCCACAAGGAAAGAAAAGTTAAAAAAATTTAGAAAATTAAATTGAATGTATATCTGCATATTTGGAATGTAAAAGGCATAGCTTTTACTGGCATGCTTTCCTGCTGCAATTCCAAATTTTATAGTTTGTAACAGATTCATAGATGGCAAAGTTGAGGTCAGTGAAGCTCTACTGGTGTTTATCTACCAAACTGGTCAGGGTGACAACAAATGCAGAACCACAAAAATTATTAAAATGGAAGTTAAACCTAGAACCTTCAAGGTCTGGGGTTTTGGTTCGTTTGTTGTGTCCTGCTCTCCCAAACCTACAAAAGGCCATCATCCATCTACTTGACTTCAATGAACAGATCAATCTTCCAAAATACAATAATAAACTCCCTCACAAGACCAAAAATCTTCCAATCTGTTTTGGAACTAGACAAACCAAAATTCAAAAGGGATTTCCATTTATATAATGAATATTAGTTTTGTTTTTCTTCAAGTCACATTATTACATAGAAATGGAAAGCCGGGGAACTTGTTAATCTTCTTTCCTTCCTTCTCTTTGCTTCATATCAGCATAACCTTTCCTGGCAGTAGTGGGAATGCCAAAGTTATGTGTTTCTAATAAAAGAAAGAACCTTTTTCAGATCATACACCAGCTGCTAAGCATTTCTACAAAGTTTCATTTGAGAATTAATGTGCTTTCTTAAACATTTTCTGCAGCATTTTTTTTTTCTGCGTAAGAGTTCTTTTAGCACAACAAAATGACAGTTTCAAAGAGTTACCTGGAAGATCTCTACACACTCTGCTAAGGCTTCTCCAATTTCACGTTGGACTAGAGCTGCTCTTGTGGTGAGGAGGAAAAACATTCCTGTCAGCAAAGCTCAGCAATTTTGTATGCAGACTGAAACATTGGTCACTACAAGAAGCAGAATTATTATGCAAAAACAACAACAACAACCACCACCAAAAAAACACCTCTCAAAATGTGTCCCTATCAATAGCTTAAAAACACAAGTCCCATACAAGTTAAACAGCTTTAAAAACAGGTCTTGGCAGATGGCTTCTTTGGAAATGCACAGGCCAACATCAGGTGTCAGAAGTCAGCTGGAAAGAGATACCTATGTACAGCCAATATATTGTTTTAATTTCTGACTTCTTTATGGCCTTTATTTCCATTTCTGCAACTGTAAACCCAGTTTTTCATTTTCTGTTTTGTCTTTTTGGAGTGTGTGACGCGCTGATATTATAAGGCAGTGAGTGATTAAATTTTCTTTCAAGTAGTTATTTTACTTGTTCCTTTTTTTTTTTTCACTTTTAATCCCTCCCTTAGCCTTCCCTTCCCTAACATTTAATATTCCAATAATATGACATTTCAAAGAAAGCAGTGATGTTTACCCTTACCAGCTCTTTCTTCTTGCTCTTATAATTTAGAAAAGAGCGGTGTTAAAAATAAGTAACACCCATCAGCACATGAGAAAACCGCACCAGTTGGTAACAGCCAGCTCTCAAACAACAGCTCTAAAACGGCTGTTAAGAGTCTTCATTGCCAGCTACATATTCCAAATAAATGCAGATACTCCCAACCTGAAAATCACTATGAACTCTATCAGCCGGCTACAGAGACACAATTCTTCAAAGGCTGGAGTGTGAGGAGGAAGAGAAAGCATTAAAAAAAGTAATGATAAACAGCAGAGGGGCAATACAAAATTTTCACTTCAAGGATCCTAGTTGAGTATGTTTCAAAATACTCAGACTAAAAGCCATGACATGTGCATGAGCTCTCAGATGACCATTCCAATAGTATAAACAGCATCCAAACTGGATTTATTTAAACATCTGCATTTTTGATTGAAAAAATATGTTGCCATTTTGAGGAAACTGTACTTACAACCTAAAAATATTTTACAACTGAATTATTACATAGTGACAATTTAACAAAAGAATCGTGGGTTACACATGAGGAAGTTTTTCCCCTCCCTCTCAGCATTTATCAGTGTTTGTAGCAGAGCAGCTGCATCAATAATCAAACAGTGAATGGGCAAAAATACCTCCCTACCTCGGAGTGAACTTGCAGTCTTCCTACAAAAAAATAACCATAGCAAGAAAATCTCAGATGTGTACAACCACAATCACTGAATTTGGATGGTTTAGAACTAGAGTGGTTATTGCTAGTGACTATTGCTTTGTTTTCCAATGCAAACTAGGAATTACAAGAATATTTATCAACAGGATGTACTAGAATCCATATAAATGGTGGTGGAAAAAAAAAAACTATGTGGGGAAAACCCTTATTTTTTTGCTCATTAGTGGGATAATTGCATGGCCAGAGTAATAATGGTACAGGCCTGTTCTCAATAAAGTATTAATACCTTTTCAGAAAGTCCATTCACAGTTGAAATAAAGTGCAGCACAGAGAGGACCTGAAAAATGCTTTTTACACAGAATATTTCTCTTTCATCCAAGTCAATTTTAAACTAATTTTTATTTTAAAACATTTTAATAACTTCTTAAGCAGAAAAAATATTATGGACCAGGACGTAATTTGCGTGTAGAGGATAACTTAATTACGTTATGTTCTTCAGCCAGTCTCCAACAAGGCCTCATAACAATGACAGTTTGTGAGTATAGATAATTACAGATGTAAATTTGTGCCAGCAATGATGCATATGCATGATTTGTGGCACTCAGGTGTCACACACTTCACGTGTAAGTGACACAAATTGTGTTCAAAATAGTTACAGGTGCCAAATGATGAAAATGACAAGCAGAGAAGGGAATATCAACTGATAGCTAAGCTCCTGTCTGGGAAGGAGTGGCACTTGCTGGCAGGAGCACTTATTTTGAAAAATTTGCTCTGTGTAACATGGAAATTAAATAGCATGTAAAAATACTTGATATTAAGTAAACTTAATCAACTCAAGTGTCTAAATATTTATATCCAAATATTCAATATGCACATAAGAGATCAGCTTCAAAGACAAAGCATTTCGGAGTGACCTGGATGTGCAGATTCCCACGCTGTTCCCTTTAATTCAATGGCATTCTTTTGCAGGCAGTTATGGCAACATCTAGCTTAATTTATTTTAAACAGTATTTGTGTGAAAACGAAGAGAGCAGGGAGAGACAGAGCAACTACTCTGGCCCCTGGCTGCAAATGGCAAAGCCAGGTGAACAAGTTTCATTGCTATTCCTTAGCAGTAGAGTATCCAGCTGCTCTTTGTGCCTCAAAATGTATGCAGAAGGAACAAAACATTACTTTTACTAAGAGCATAGGGATTTATTTTAGTAAATACCTGCCTGAAGACAATTCTTGAACAATAAAATTAGTTTGAAATTTCATCAAGAGCTTAAGAAATTAGTCTGCCTTTTACAGACTAACTTGCGTTCACATCATAAGAAACACTATTAAAAAGCATTCATGACAAACCACGGTAGAGCCAGTCATGTTTGCTTTCTTTTCAGCAGTTTCAGTGGAGTTTTTAATGAAGTATCAGCAGATACTTCCATCAGCAGATCGCGAATGTACTACTTGTTGTGGCTGCAGTGTTACTCTCCCCCGCCCTTCAGCCCATAAAACATGGCAGCGACAAAAATAATTAGCAGCACCGGTTTGCACTGATTATCTAAATACAGTTTAAAAAAAACTATGATTTTTTTTCTAGTGGTCTCAAAAATACATCATTCTGCACTTTTTGATAGTACAGAGAAATTTTAGCTTGCTACAAGTGAAAAGACCTGGCATTTTCACTCAGCTGTGCAAATGTTACGTGAACAACCAGAAGCATAAGGTCTGAAAAAAGTAACATATTATGAATATTATGTTGCAATATGTCCATAAATAATATGCCATAACGTGAGTTACTATGGTAACTATTTGGATTTGAGATCATTCGGTTTGGTTTTTTTTCTACTACATAAGAAAAAAAAAATTCACGTATTCATGGCATTATCAGGTAGGTTTGATTCCAAGCAGCTTACTATTTTAGTAAGTATTTTAGTATTGTTCCCTTCTCAGAAATTACTCTGGGAGAAAGCATTTTTAACTCAAGAAGCTTTTCTTAGGTCACTCACTCCACAGTGTTTAAGCAAACAAGTAACGTTTACAAAAAAAAAAAAAAAAAAAAAAAAAAAAAAAAAAAAAAAAAAGGCAGATCCTTTACCTGGGAAATGCTCAAGTTGGGCAAGTTGGGCAAGTTTTGTTGAATAAAACATTTCTTCAGGAACACGTCTTGTTTCCATCCATGGTACATTCTTTCAAATTCTGTAAAATTATTACATATGTGCAAGAATGAAATGTAAGGTGGTTCCTAGTGCAGTGGTGTGAGAGGTGGTGCACCAGTGTTCAAACAATAATCTACAAGTGGGAAAAATACAAACAAAGAATTTGCTATTTTGTTTTAGCTTAATAAAAGAAAAGGCAGCAGTAAATGTTAAAAAAAATGTATAACCTAAATTTTCTCATTATGTAATTATGGCTTTGTAATGCCCCATATAATTGAAATTTATTTTTAAAGATCAGACATAGGAAGGAAGAGAATCCACAATGAAGACTTTTAAGAATCATTACTATTCAAAAATTGCATTTTCAAGGTAATATCCAACTGTGTTTGAAAACTCCCCTTGGACAGAACTGTAATTCAGTGAGGTTTTAGTTACACAATGCCACAAAAACACTTCTAAAGCTATTTGGAGAAGGTAGAAATAACAGAATATTCTAAGGAAAGCAATGAAGAAATCGGTCAAAGTTAACAAACAGTACCTGCTCTATACTTGAATGCATTTGCATAGAGCAGGTACACACATATATATGTAAGTGTGTACACATAAAATAAAATGGGATTGAAGACAGAAAAACAACCCATATCACTCAGCAAATATTTTCTCACATTACTTTTAGGCCATTTTATAAAAATCACTGTTTTCATACATAAAACCCCCTAACATTAAAATTAACTCTCTTGTGAATACCTTTAAGTTTCACCTGCATGCTTTTAAGCTGACAAAAATATAAGTGACTGAACAAAAAATTTTATTATTGAAGTAGTATGGTGGGTTTAGAGCTCCTGTGTGGATTTAGTCCTTGTGATTTACCTTTCTGTAAAATAAAGCTAACAGTTAAGCAGGGCTGGCTTTGTAAAAAGCCCACTGGTGAGTTTTGCAGGGGTATTTTTGGAAGGGTTTTTTGGTAGCACATTTTTTTACAGCTGTGTTTCTCACTCTTCCCTAACAGTGCAGGAACACACAAGGTGAAGAGCCACAATCATTTACTACATTACAGACATATTTTTCAAAACAAAATTGACCAGGGCTCTTGTACGTGAAGACAATAATTCACAACTCCACATTCCAGCCTTGCTGGTTTTGGGCGTGAGTGGGTCCACAACCACCCTCAGCACAAGGCAGACATTTGTCCACACAAGATTTAACATATTTCTGACTGGATATTGATCAGTGAAACAGTCTGTATTCTGCTTTGTGCAGAATATAAAATGCTTTTTTTCACATTTTAATTGATCATTGATATCCACAATAGAAGGTAGTTATCCCTAAGATTTTTTTTTTAAGGAAAATTATCAGAGAGTGCAATGCCTCATTTGCTGGATAATAAATGTTCCATCATGGTAATAACTGCAGGGAAGGGTATGTTTCTGAAACAGCTTTTCTAGCTGGAGAAATGGATTAGAGAGATTACCATTTCATCAAAGTGGCAGAACAGTTGAGAGGAAATATGGAAGGAAATTTTTGTATAATTTCTATAGAGTTGCTATTTGTCAAACCCCACTGGCATCAATCATGCTATATCTTTTCTCCTGATGCAATCACATCAAAAAAAAGCTTGTCTTTAATATGCATGTGTTGGAGTAAAAGAAGAGACATACCATTCAAATTTCTTTGAATTGCACTATCATCTATATAAGAAATGCACAGATTATACTATAATTTTAATTTTAGTTCACAAGTCTTTCCCAACATTAAAGAAATTTCTTTATCTTGATCACATTTTGTATAGCAGATTTTTAAACTAACATCACACCATGATTTCCAGCAAGGTACTGTGTCCTGTGTATAAATAAGGAACGCATCGATCCTCAGACATGAAATTCACATATAGAAAATTTGAGAGGTCTGACATTCTTGAAGAATAATGGTGATTAACATGCCTGGACTGCATTCAGTCAAGAACCATGTTAATGGATTTTGGAGAAGGCATTCCTATCGACCCCTGCAACCCTGTAGTGAAGTCATTAAAGAACAAGAAATAACCAATAAAAGGATTTGCTGCATGTAAGAAGAGTAGTTGCTGAATTAGGAGAGCTTCTAAGGAGAGCTTGGAAGCCCGATCATATGGGGTTTTTTTTCCAGAAGTGTCTTTTTTATTATATTCTGTTTCACTTATCTCCCTTCACCCCAAGTTTCAAACAGAACACATTTTCTTTACAAAATCATATCCAAAAAAATATAACTAGTTGTAGTATGATTTCCATATGTTGTTCAAGTGAGATTTGAGAGGCATCCATAAGCTTAAACTGGTAGAAAAGCTGCCTAGTGCCAGAGGAGCTGTGTCTGCTAGAACATAAAATGTCTGTGGTTGGGATATAACATAAGTGTAGTGAAGATTAGTGTATCAGAGGAGAATACTGAAAAGAAAAAGGAAAATACAGAAAAATCAAATAGCTTATCACTCAAAGTTTTGAAAGTCAGCATATGTAACATCTTATCTGAATAATCACAGCTCTCATGCATTTTGGATTGGCCATGCAGAAAGCTACATACAGGCTCCTGAAAAGTAGACATCAGGGAACAAAGACTGCAGTTCCTTTGAAAACTTCTTAATAATACAAAGGATCTTAAAAATTATAGCATAGAGGCATAATCACTTTAAAATGGTGTTTGTCAAAATTTTTTATGAGGTGTCCTAGGCCTTTAGCTCCTCGTTAAAAGGCTACAGCATGTTTGTATTTTGTTTAGTTATTTGCATAATGTAAAAATATTACCTAGCAATTAATGTATGTAGATTATATCACAGTGACACTTCCTCGCAGTGAATTCTGTGTTTCCCTGCAGATGTGTTTGTTATTGTGTCCATAATTAAGCAGTTTTTCTTACACAAAACCTAGTATCTAGGTGTCTCTGTAGACAGTGTTTAGATCTCTGCTTACACAGCATGCTCCATATTGTGCAGCTGTAGTTTTCCAATTATCTCCACGACTTGAAACACAAACCTGGAAGAATATAACCCAGCGTTATTCCTGGGTATTACTGCAGGAAACTCACTTTGCCACATCCTCAGCATGATTCCAATGAAAGGGTCACATACCATGCAATATTATCCTTCTGTACACATTTAAGGTTGAGAACTAAGCCTGATAGATGAACAGAACTCAATCCCATCCTCAATTTATGCATCACCTTCAATGCCAGACCTGCAGCAGGTACAAAACAGGGCTAGCCTGGAATGGGATTTGGTTTTGCCTGCTGATGAAGTCAATCATATGCTTAATCTGGTTAAATTAATATTTACACAAGCTTAGGGGGTTAACAACAAAATTCATACCACCGTACCTGATCTCCCCTCAGCATTACCTGAGGATGACAGAGATCAAATCCCACAAACTTTCAGGTCTCGTCATATGAACATGGCTTCTCACAAAGCACTCAGATTGAGTAAACCCAAAGGACATTAATTATTCCTTCCCCAAAAGTGGGAAATTTCATTGGGTACATTTTTGGATAGTTTCACAATACTACAACTCAACAACTCAAAGAACGTGCACAGAGATGCACTCAATTGCTCCCTTTGATCTATGAGACAGGAATGGAAAAATAAAGGAGCTTTTACTCATTTGTGAAAAATTCAGCCACAGTTCTTTGATCTGATGGTTTGTTTTGTGCCCAGGGATCTCAATATGGATAAGGCAATTAAAATAATTCCAATTTTTGGACAGTCAGTACAGATTTTGGTGTGAAATCATTTGTAATGTATCAGCGGTTTAGACTCTATTCCCTTTCAGGACTAAGGCACCTAGACGCTTCCAGATTTTGAGGGGGCTTTTTGGTCAAATTGTCATAAGTTTTTAAACTAAAAATCTCATTAGGCATTATATAAAATAGTTTTTTAAAAATTATTAGTTGAAGATAATGTACCATTTGAGATTATCGTGTTCTAAGGAGGAATATATTTACATAGCTATAGCAACATTTACCAGGTTTTCTGTTCTTCATTAAAGGGAGACCACCCCCCCAAAAAAATTGAGATATATTAGAAAAAAGTAGGTTAAAAAAATCAAGCAATTTAGACAGTTTTGAAATTACAATCCTTCACAGCTTTTGAAAAGTATGTTTCATTGTCTAATTTTCGTAATTTGCCTGATTCACACATTTACTATCTTCTCTTCTCGATTCTTCTGATGCCATAGACTGACAAAAATTATCTAGAAAAGGTATCCATTTTGTTTTTAATAAACAAGCTCTGGTTTTAATTGACATTAAAGTTCAGTTGGAAAAACACATGTCTCCATTAACCAGCTGTTCGTTCTAGTACGAGAAGTTTTACAGCCAGGAAATGCACTGTGCCAGACGTGTACAAAGTGTTTCTGCACGTGTACAGCTTTTGGCAGGATAGATTTTCCTGGCTTTTCTGGGGCTTTTCCTCCTACAGTGCAATCTAGAAAACTCAAACTGGTTGCAGGGGGTATACAGCTGAAGGATGTCTGGTTTCTGTGCTGATTGAGCATCTGCAGACGATCAGTAGTTCAAAAGTGTGCGACTGGTACAGCACTATTGCTACACCATTTCATCAGATCATCTGAAGATGAGCTGTCCATAATTTGGGGCGCACACAGGCACTCAAAGCCAATGCAATCCATAATCACAGTTACGACTCAAGATGCTTCTCTAGGCAAAAGTAAAACTCCGTTGGGAAAATGGTGATGCTAAAGCTGCCAGGCTGTTCCTGTTCTCTCCACTGTACTCATGAGCCACCTCCCTTGAGAGCAGGATATCCACAACTGAACTACCAGAGTGGACTGATCCCATTTTTCAGCATTAATTGATCCCATTGATCCCATTTTCCAGCACGGCACCTATGAAACATGATTGCAATGCAGAAAAAACAAACATTTACTGTTGCTACATATCATTAGTCTATCACTGGTCCACTGAGGCATGCAAACATTTTCAAATTCTTTGCCAAGACAACAAAATTGCAATAAATATAACACTGCCAACAGCCTGCATGCTAGAAACAGGAAAAAGAGCAAAGCTTGAAATTCACAATGCATTCCCTGGAAAAGAAATATTGCATTTCATGTCCTGGTGGTCAGCAGTTCTCTGTCAGGAGAGCTCCTGTCACCTCCACTTCATCCCTCTTGGCAGAAAATGACACTGGCTCAGGGCCTCCTGCTTGCCTGGCAGGAAGGCAAAACTTTAGATTCTTAATTCAGCTGCTCTTAGAGAACATATTATATTTTCTAAGAAGCTGGGAACTTTTACTTAATTTGGATCTGCTGCCAGCAAAGTAGCAATGTGATATGTAAACATGGCCTCTTCTAAAATCCTCTAATATTTTGCTTTCTGCCTGCAAAGAGATTTCCAAGCCCTCATGAGAAGCTGTATGGTACCCTCCTTTAACTGGAGATGTAAGCATGCAGTTATGGGATCGAGCACAACAAAGCCATGCAGCACAATTTCTTGAGCTCATACTTACTACCAGAAAGTAAAACTCAAAGTCAAAAGGCATATTCTCCAATATTGCCTCTGTATTTAGCTTAAAAATTGCTATATATTTATGGCTAGTAACCACTCCTGAATGAACACCAGCCAAGACAATAAAAGAAAAACAACTTTGCCCAAAAGGATTATGAGGACCTCACCCTCTAACAGAAGCTATGAATAGGATTAAAGGATTAGTTAAGCAAAAAAATAGCACCAGCAAAAATTGTTGAACCAGCTTTTAAACAGCACCACAAGAAAAGGCAAGATAAACTGGCCAGAAATATTGCAGGTCTAAGCCAAGAGCCAAAAGCCACACTGCTTCTGTTTCCCAGAAGAGAGAGACCTGAAGAGGATGTCTAGGAAAGGATAACTACAAGTGTTCCAGTCTTACTTTTATGTACAAATAAAAGGCTTGAATGATCAGCTGAGACTGCTTTAATAATGTGTGACTGCTTGTAATCTCTTGCTGCATGTATATAGAGAGCTAATAAATAGTTAACTACCTCTTTTCTCTCTTCTAGGACATAGCAGGTCATGGGCATCACGCTATAAAAGCATTGTGAAGAACACCTCGACCTCATTACATGATCAAATGCATGGGCTTAACAAAAGAAATCACAATGCACGCTTCTTTCCACGGTACAGCCAGAGAGGCACATGCTTGATGTGGAACAGAGTATTCCCTAGAGCACCTATGGAATGAGGAAAATGCAAAAGAGCTTGGTATTAGGGCAGCCGAAAAAGACCACAAAATAATTACAAGAATCTCTGAAAGAGCATCAGGAAACAAATCATCTTCTTCACAAAAATGTTCAAGTAAAAAGACTACAATAATTTTTAACATATGACTTCCTTCTTTCCTTCAATATTTAATTGTTGAGACTTCATAAATTCAGTTATTGTCTGGTAGTTTTTTTCTTTATGCATTAAAAGCCAAATACCTCTGCCTGTAGTCCCACCCATCTGGAGAGTTACACAACAGAATGTGACTCTAAAATACAGTAATAAAAAGAGCAAACCAAATATACAATGCTAAAACCAGCTTTCTAGCAAAGATATAAAAAAAATTTTAAAATATCATCATTAATACCAATGTCAATTCTTCACAAATTAATGCACTACACTAGTAGCATGACTAGTTATCTAAGGTGCCCTTATTGTGCCAGCTAACCATACTGTGACCACACTGCCCTTTGATCATGTCACTGGTCACTCAAAGCCTGTCAGCATATTTTCCATCTGGGGGACGATGACAGAATGAAATCATGCCCAACATATTAAAACAGTCATTTGCTTGATTTCAGCTTCTGGCAGACCAAACAGTATCTTGCTCATCTTCTCCACAGAAATCTTTAAATTACAGTCACCCTTTAAGTTCCTTTCCTGTTCCTCTCTTTCTGCCCCAGTTTAAGGACAAGGACGCTTAAAGATTGAAATGTCACAGGGCTTTCGCAGAAGTGAAATGTAGGCTCTTGAAAGTTAACAATGCATTCAGTCAGATTTCCTGACTTTCATTTCACAACAAAGTTGGACAGCCACAAATGTTATGGAAATATCATCAAACAATATAGCTACAAAGCTCCCGTTCAGTTTTGCAGTTACCAAAGTGAGAAGATTCAAGAAAGAGATGAAATATCCTTTGTTCCCACATATACTATCCACATCTTGCATAGTATCTCTAGATGTTAAAATAGTGATGAAAGTCCCTTGAAGGAAGTAATGTTACTCTTTTTTTTAAAACAGATCTCATGCTGATTTAATTTTCATTTCCCAAATATTAATAAAGGAGCTATTACAATGCAAATATATATAGTATATACAGAAAATACCAGAGCAGGTCACTGCCAGAAGATTTATACTGCCCATCTCTGCAATAACTTAAACCTTCCTGTCTAAATATGACAAGCACGTGAAATCTAAACGAGGCTGCATGAATGATCTTCCTGCAACAAAAATCTATGATAGCTAATTGCAAAACAAAGAGTGGAAGAAGAAAAGTTTTTTCTAGGTTGTGGTATGGATTTTCCTTATTCAGTTGAACATCTCCCTAAGTCAAACAAAGCAGACTTAAAATCCATGGCTCCAAGACATACAGGCCAACATGCAGCAAAAACTATGCATTCCTGTTTCACGCTGATGACTGATGGTTCAATTTTCCTTCACAATTATTTAAAGTTTCTAAAAGATGTCAAGGACACTTGACAGACTGAAGCCAAGCATGGGGAACTGTAATCAGATCTGACTTACATGAGCTTTACTGTCCTGATGTCTGCATACAAGCACCTTCTGGAATGAAGAATGATAGGAGCAAATGAACATTAGGAGAGCAAGTGGCTTTAATTCAATCTCTTTACTCTGCCTACAAGATCCCTTATTTCTTGTCTTTATTATTTCCTCCTTATTACTTTTGCTCCAAAAAACCTAGAAGTGGTTATACTGTAGGTCCAACACATTAAATTAATAATCCAAAAGTTTTAAGAAATAAAACAAAATAAAAGTATATTTAATACATGTTCAACTCCAGAAATGAACTTAATTCTTCCCATTTTTCAATGTTCTTTTTCAGTCTCTCTCCCTGTAGATCCCCAAAGGACAATTAACACCCTTGCAGATATTTTCAGCTCTCCTTGTTCACTGTTAGAGATGGAAGCAATTTGGTTCTATCATCAGAATCAGAGATCACACTCTTCCAAGGAAATTTCAAGTTTTCAAGATTTTCTCTAAGAGTCAAAAATGAACGTATACAGAAAGCTGTCTATTGAACTTAGCAATAAAAGTTCAAAGGACAAGTTGGACAATGGATTCAGTTTGTTCTATATCTGTGGTGATGTAAACCTAGAAAACCCCCAAATTAAACTCTCGGGTTTCATTCATGTGTAACTAATAACAGTGTTCAATCAGCAAAACTTCTAGAAAAATTGAGCCATGTTCTATCAATCGACAAAGAATCTTCTCTTCAGCCTGCACTATTCCAGAAGAAATTTCAGGGAAACCTCTGTATCCATCAGTTTCCTATATATCTTCTTACAGTTAAAGACTAAAATTAGAGGAAAGTGCTTCAGCCACAGGCTACTGATGGTTTAAGGCTTTATTTTCCTCTCTGGGATTCAGACTGCTGATAGTTACAGTGCATTTGACCTGAACCAACTTGCTCTAAGCCCATTTAGCTGACACTACAGTTCCTTTATCAGTGAAATCAAAAATTCTGCTACTGACATATAGCAAACATCACCTCAGCTCCATCTCTCCTCCACTAATACTTGATGCACATCGTAAAAGTCATATGCTTCCTAGTGAAAATATCATGAAAAAGGTCATATTTTCTTTTTCTGAAGGACCACATAAAAGAACAAGAATATATATTTTGTATATATTTCTAATGAGAATGATAGAGCGTAAAAAAATTTTTTCCTAGTGCAAACCAGGAATTAGTAGTCACCTCAAGGATAAAGAAATCTCTAACTTGTGTCTGTATGTGATAGCTCTGCTTCTCCAAGGTTGTGATATTAAGCTTATAATTTTTAACATATTTTAATAGCCATTTGAGATGAGGCGAGATTTGGGAAGTTCCACTGCTAGTGGGACATGACAGTACTCCCATCACAACATGTCACATGAAAACATTTCAAGAAATAGTGATTTGCCTTGCTTGTGGTTTTGGATGTCTCAGACTGGAAGACAACAAAACATGAATTGGGAAGGCAGAATATTCTCAATATTTTTCAATTTTTTTGTTGTTGTTTTGATAAAGCTATATTTTTTACGCTTTAAGGGAAAGATTCTTGAACACTTAGCACATAAAATCCTGGCCAGATTTTCCTTAGAGATCAGTATCCAATTGTTCCTATTTACAGAACTTACAAACACATTTTCAGGTTTTAAAATAGCTCACATATTTGTTCATCAGTGAAAGCTCTCCAAATTTCTGATCCTAAAAATTACCAAAATTCTGAATGAAAAATTTATTTGTACTGTTTGAAAAACAATGGGGGAGGAAAGTTGCAAGTTAGACTCATTTTTTGTTCCCTGGTTATTTACTGAAATTTAATTTTAGCCAGAAATTTCAAAACAGGTCTCATTATTTTTAGTGAGGAAAAATGTAACACTATTCTACTGAATTTCAAGCATATTTGTTGGCGGTACATTCTAATAGGACTGCTGATTCTAAATTATTTTCCCATTTGTTTCACTTTACACTGAAAGGACATCTACCTTTAAGAATTAAATATGTTGCCACAATGTATTTGAATCTGTGGACATTTCACTTTTCTCCATGGATAGGATGACCTGGGGGTTGAGATGCTGAACACGACCCAGCAATGTGAGCTTGGAGCCAGGAAAGCCAGCTACACCCTGGGCTGCATCCAAAGCAGCGTGGGCAGCAGGGCAGGACTCTGTCCCCTGCTCTGATGAGACCCAACCTGTGTCCAGCAATGGGGTCCCCTGTGTAGAGAAGAACATGGACCCGTTAAAGCAAGTCCAGAGGAGGCCACAGAGATGATCAGAGGGCTGGAGCATCTCCTACAAAAACAGGCTGAGAGAGCTGGGGCTGTTCAGCCTGGAGAAGAGAAGGCTCTGGAGAGACCTTAGAGACCCTTTGAGCACCTAAAGGGGGGGGGCTATAAGAGGGATTTTTTACAGGGGTGTGCAGTGCTAGAGCAGCGGGGAATGGCTTTAAACTGAAAGAGAGGAGGTTTTCATTAGATATTGGGAAGAAATTCTTTGCTCTGAGGATTGTGAGACACTGGAAGAAGTTGTCCAGAGAAGCTGGGGATGCCCCATCCCTGGAAGCATTCAAGGCCAGGCTGGATGTAGGTCTAACAACCTTGTCTAGTGGAAGGTGTCCACTGCCCATGGCAGAGGGACTGGAACCAGATGATCTTTACGGTCCCTTCCAATCTAAACCATTTTATGAGATCATAAACATGATAAATGCATGGCATCATAGACAATAAAGTAATATTACAAGGTAGAGGAACACTCAATATATTCAATTTCTAAGAGCTTCATGAAAAAAATTAGGTAACATTGGCTGGAAAAATGAAAAGGCAAGAAAAAGAACCCTTTATGGTCAGTGATATTTACAGAGAATGTTCTTAAATACACAGAATACAATCCTAAATCAAAAATGTTAATTTCACCGCATTACAGTAGAAATGAACTTAGCGTCTCTAATTTTTGATCAGTTTAATACCTGAGTCTCATCAGTCAAAGACCCTCTAATTACCCGTCATTACTTTGTTAATAAATATGAAAATCATCCTCTGACATATGGTGAGATTGTGGATTCTACTGCCTGTAAAGCAAGGCCTTAGGCCCAGGAAATAGCTATACTAACTATTGAACTTGAAGTGTTCCAGCTGAAGTTGAAAAGGTTCATTCTTTCCTCTGCTAAAGCCAGTGCCAGATTTTTAAATAGCCTGCAATGAAAGTAAGACCTGAATGTGAATAAGAAAAAGGCTTTTGCTTGTTTGTTTTCAAATCAAAGGTAACAAGTATTTCTGTGTACCATGCCTCTGAGAGAAGTGAAAGTGAAGTGCCTCTGACAGAAAATTTTGAAGCTATACAGAAGAGCATTTATTTGCCAAATGGGTTGGCTGGAAACATTATTGAAGACTTCTACAGTGCATGCCTTTTTCAATGTTCATCTATGCCTACTAAGCTTTAATTGTATGGTATTTTCCTCAATTGAAAAAGCATTTGTTAGAAAAGAGGAAGAAGTGCTAGACACTTCATATTGTTCTGGTTTGTTCACTAGTCATTGCATTTGTTTCAATATTTTACTTCTACAGCACAAGCTTTCCAGTGTGAAAAAATCTTTTAAGCCTGTCATTGGATCTAGATAACGTTGGCTATATCTTCCTCCTCTCTTGAGTACCCTGCCATAACCTCTGACTCCAGATAGCAAAGTTCATCTTTACTACAAACCACCTTCCTTCATCTGGTGAAAGGTCTCAACAGAACCCCTATCCTAATAACCTTTCCTATGTTTCAGATGCTCACCAAACCCTCTCAGGTGCTGTGCCTGTAAATGGATACCATAAAATACAATCTGCTTGCCCGAGGGAAATTTCTGTTTGCCACCCAAACCCTTGGTATTCCAATAAAATTTATAAACCAGGATGCAAGCATGAGGGAAAGTCATGCATGTTTCTGCAGGACTTTTTTGCACACTGGTGAATTTCACCTGCCTTTCGTGCTTTTTTCTTAACTCATCCTTGATCTTAGCTATAGCCCCTGTAGCCTACTTATATCTCAGCTTGTACCCAACCACCCTATTCAAAGCTGCTGCTAAAATTATCCTTTTCATGATGCTAAGACCCTGCCAGACATTCATATTCAAATCAAACTCTTCATCCTCTGCTCCAAGTTCACAGTTCTTGTCTTAAATACAAGGCCCAAAAAACCCCAACACATACTTAAAACTTTGCTTTCAATTTGCTCTGATTATTTTAAAACTTCCCTTCTCCTCATCATGCTCTTCAGACTTTCACGTTTTTTATTTTCTGTACTATTTTAGTGGTCCATCTTGCTGACTGGATATAAAATCTTGAGTTCACAAATTTACATTCTTCCATAGAACACATGTGCTTGAAGAGGGGGAGGCCATGTCGGGTGAAGGGGAGTTTAATCACCACCTCTGTGAGGCCACAACAAAATCTGGGGAATGAATCACAGTTGTGTTGACACAGTTCATCACCCTTCTGAACATTTTAACTTGAAAAGAAAGACTTTTAACAGCCACTTAGACACCCAAATTTTAGGTCATCTTGCTTAAAAAATGGAGAAAATCCAAGCAACTTCAGTCTAAGATGGTGTCAAAGTATAGTCTTTCTAAAAAAAAATCAAATTTCCTGTAAAACTCTTCTGTTGTAAGAACAAAACAGATAAATAATTTGGGTTTTTTTCAGAGTGTGTTCTTGTTTTGTTTTCACTTCTGACTCAAAAAGCTTCTGACTCTGGCAAGCCAAAAAGAGAGCTGACAAAAAATAAAATATTAATGCCCATCTTAAGCCTAATTTTATACTCCTCTAATTCCTTCTCCTGTATCAGTGAATTCAATTATCTTACATTTATTTTAATTTAATCTGTTTAATCTCTCAGTACCCATCTGTGACTGACACAAGGCACTGTTGCCATTACCCTGCAACCATCGTCTGCTCTCCCGCACTTTTTATCACTAAGGGAGCTCATCCTTTCCATTTCCTACCCATCAACAGCCCAGACACCAAGGCAGAGATGGAAAAAAAAGATCAATTAAAAAATCAGTTTTATGAAATTCCCCACCTGGTAATGCATATTCTCTCTCAGACAGTCTTGTGTGTCGCTGAGTCTCTCCCTGCAGCAGCTTCCCAGGGTTATCAAAACAGCACTGAGAGTCCAGAGATGTTACCCATCATCATTTCCATGCTGAAAGCTGGGAGGATATCTGTTCCTTGACTATGCTTCACTTTAATTATCAGGTTGCAATTAACACCCTGCCACTCTTTTCTGTTTGCTCTGCTTTGCTCCATTTCCTGCAAACTGATTAAAAAAAAAAAAAAAAAAAAGAGAGAGAGAGAATGAGAATAAGGCTATAAGGCTTCCAGAACCTTAGTTTATCCAATAACATTATTTTATATCTGAAAGTACAATTTTATCTTTTAATTCTTTTTCTAATTATTTTCTGTGCCCTGCATTCAATATTTTCCAAAATTTGCCTATCAATGACATAAAAAGATTATCTTTTTCATGTTGCTAGAAGAGAGTCAGAGAGTTAAATCAATCTGAAATTATTCTAAACCTTCAGCTCATTTACCTCAGATTTACCCCAGCCTTATTTCATCCTCTTACTTCCTGATTCAGGATTCCTGTGTTACATAGTTGTTATTGAATGCCTAGGGTGAATAGTTCCAGATATTGAAGGAAGTTTAACACTTAAGTAAAATTTTGACATATTATTAGGTTTTTACTGTAGAAAAAGAGAAAATCTTTAAAGATGTTATGTTGAAATCTTGAAAGTGTTAACAAATGTTTTATCTAAGGATCAAACACCTTTTGAAGAATTATAGGTAAAGCACAGCAGCTCTGCTGGGTTCAGCTTGTGCAATTTCTCCTTACCTAATGTCTTCTCTTTTTTTTTCCCCTATGTAGAAGGCTTAAAAACTCTCAAAATCACAGGCATTGGGGCAATTTAACTCACTCAGTTTCTACAGTAGGATTCAGTTTTCAGAAGCCTACAGATCCCTGGGAATTTTTCCATCATTCTTAGCTTTACAGATCATAGGCAAGATGCAACAGAGTTGGAACAGCTTATCCTCAAGACAACTGTCCTCAGGGGTTGGTAGGTGGTGCCAGGGATCAGAATGGTCCTCTTGTTATCCAAGAGGAGGCAGTCAGAGAACTGCTGGGACACTTGGATATTTATAAATCAATGGGACCAGATGGGATCCACCCTAGGGTGATGAGGGAGCTGGCAGATGAGCTTGCGAAGCCGCTCTCCATCATTTATCAGGAGTTGTGGCTCACTGGCGAGGTTCCAGGCAATTGGAAACTGGCCAATGTGACACCGGTTTACAAAAAAGGTAGGAAGGAGGATCCTGGTAATTACAGGCCAGTTAGCCTGACCTCAGTACCAGGTAAGTTAATGGAGCAGTTCATACTGAGTGCTATCACACAGCACTTACAAGATGACTGGGTCTGATACCCTGGCCAACACGGGTTTACAAAGGGTAGGTCATGTCTGACCAGCCTGGTCTCCTTCTATGACCAGGTAACTCATCTGGTAGATGCAGGAAAGGCTGTGGATGTTGTCTATTTAGACTTCAGCAAGGCCTTTGATACTGTCTCCCACAGCACACTCCTGGAAAAGCTGGCAGCCCACAGCTTGGACAGGAGCACTCTTCGCTGGGTTAGGAACTGGCTGGATGGCCGGGCCCAGAGAGTGATGGTGAATGGTGCAGCATCCAGCTGGCGACCAGTCACCAGTGGTGTCCCTCAGGGGTCTGTACTGGGACCAGTTCTATTTAATATTTTTATAGACGACATGGATGAGGGCATTGAGTCCTTCATTAGTAAATTTGCAGACGACACTAAGCTGGGAGCTTGTGTTGATCCATTGGAAGGGAGGAGGGCTCTGCAGAGAGACCTAGATCGGTTGGATGAATGGGCAGAGTCCAACAGCATGAAGTTTAATAAGTCTAAGTGTCGAGTTCTACATTTTGGCCACAGAAATCCCCTACAGCGTTACAGGCTGGGGACAGTGTGGCTGGACAGTGTTCAGGCGGAAAGGGACCTGGGGGTGCTGGTCGACAGCCAGTTGGATATGAGCCAGCAATGTGCCTTGGTGGCCAAGAAGGCCAATGGCATCCTGGCCTGCATTAGGAATTGTGTGACCAGCAGGAGTAGGGAGGTCATTCTTCCCCCGTACTCGGCACTGGTGAGACCACATCTTGAGTACTGTGTCCAGTTCTGGGCCCCTCAGTTTAGGAAGGATATTGAGATGCTTGAGCGTGTCCAGAGGAGGGCAGCGAGGCTGGTGAGGGGCTTGGAACACAAACCCTATGAGGAACGTTTGAAGGAGCTGGGGTTGTTTAGCCTGGAGAAGAGGAGGCTTAGAAGTGACCTTATTACTCTCTACAACTCCCTGAAGGGAGGTTGTAGACAGGTGGGGGTCGGTCTCTTCCACTGGGCAGCAACTGACAGAACAAGGGGACACAGTCTCAAGCTACATCAGGGAAGGTACACGTTAGATATTAGGAAAAAATTTTTCACTGAAAGAATAATAAAGTACTGGAATTGTCTTCCCAGGGAGGTGGTGGAGTCACCATCTCTGGATGTATTTAAAAAAAGACTGGACATGGCACTTAGTGCTATAGTCTAGTTGAGGTGTTAAGGCATAGGTTGGACTTGATGATCTTAGAGGTCTCTTCCAACCTCATTATTCTGTGATTCTGTGGAAGAAGACTGTTACACAGCAAAAAAGGCCATACAAAAATCACAAAAGAAACCCAAAGATGTAACTCTGTGTGTGAGTACAGTGAATTAAATAAACATTCTTTATATACAAAAAAATGCGTATTTAATATTCTGCCTACGTAGAAGAACAGAGTAGACCTCATAAACCAGCACGATATACCTGCTGACTCCCAGTATAGCAAGTCCTATTCCCCAACAAGGAAATGTTTCAACAGATGAAAAAGCCTGTCTGGTTCTGAACTCCCAGAGACTTGCTACACGGGTGAGAGGTGCTATCAGGGCACCAGTGCCAGGAACCAGGATTCAGCAGTCGTCCTGTAAACAAGTGCCTTTCCAACTCGAGTCTTGAAGCACAAAAAAGCAAGAGTGGCCCCAATCTCCACAAGTCATTGTACTGTAAATTGGGAAACCCCTTCTTCACTTGACCACTGAACATTCCCTTCTTCAGAACAATCCTCTAAAGGAGATCATCTCTTATGCTGCAATATTCAAGGTACATGTTGAACAGGGAAAAAAGCAAGAGTCATTGTGCAGTGGTTGATCTGCAGAGTCAATTCTCTCCCATTACATGAAATGTAACTAATGTGTAATTTAATTTTTGTAGAAGCCCTTCTTCAGTAGTTTATGACTGTTCCACTGTGCATAGTTATAGTAAAATTCAGATACTATACTTCATTATGAGTAAGGCTTAAGAAAAAATAAACTTGTTTTGTTTATCCTCAATCGAACTTTGAGTAGCACCAGCCTCCTCCTTTTGGAGTAGTAAATGGTACACGGGGTGGGGAGGTAATAGGCCCTCCCTTCTGCCTTGAATCCCCTCTTGCCATCTACGTAAATGCATATCCAACTGCAGTCACACTACAAGCTTCCAAAAGCAATTCCCTTTGCAGAGCACTCCAGCCAAAGCAAGGTTCTCCTATCCTTTCTCCTCTCCATGCAGGAATGGCCACCTGTGGCAGTACCCTCTGCTCCTCCAGCCATGTTACTATTTCACAGCAAGCTAATAGGAGCAAGAGGAAGCTAACTGCCTGGAATAAGAGGATAAAGGTAACGGAGCAGAAACAGAATAGGAAATATGAGACATTTTAATGCTGTTGTAACTGCCTGCTTCTAGCAATTTTTGGCCCCGTGATTGTCTGATCTAAGATTCAGACTCTTCTAAGTTAACTGAGCTGCATAACCCTGCACAGGGTGTTCAGGTTCCCTCTCCTCTGGGGAGCACTGTTCTCTTTCTAAGATAAAGATAACCTTATGTCAGTGTGACAGAAACTTGGGGACTCAGCTGCATTTTAGTCAAAACCCAGGTGAGATTAGGTTGAGTTTGAACCTCAAAGCAAGGGTAAATCTGAATTTGTATCCTCAGCTTATGGTGAAGCTCAATGCGGGCATCCAAAAATCAATGCACTAAATCTAAAAGCTTAGTATGGAGTCCCCCAACCTGCTTGCCCCTGATTTTTTTTCACTTCTTTTCTTTGACTCTGAGCAGTACTTTTCAATCAGTAACACACTGGTGTCACAGAAGGCTGTATATTCTCACAAACAACCCTGAGGACACTCGTTAACCTGAGGAATTCATTTTACATCTTGTCCATTATGCAAATAAGAGGTACAATTTGTTCTCGTTTTCTGTGTAGCATTATTGATTTACGTAACTCCAGGTTAGTCTCAACAACATACTTTTTAATCAGGAAAAAAAAAAGAAAATGAGGCTTCTGAGTTCAAATAAAAAGGAAAATGGAACCATAGTTTTTAATAAATTTAAAAAGTAGGTGAAACTGCAGCTAAATGCGCAGTATGAAAATTATATTGACCATACAATGTTTATGTGATGCTAATCACTGAAGTAAATTGCCCAGAATGGATGATAAAGTATTTATCATCTTAGGATTGATTACATAAGCAAAATGTACCTATTTTGATATACCAAAAATGGATTGTTCCCTGGGGATTTGATTAAATGACAGACTCCTAAATACTTCAAACTCTATGCTTTCTAAAACCTGCAGCAACTGATCCTTCCTAACAGAGCAGTTCTTAGCAGCCTTCTCATGGATCTCAGAGTCAGGTGTTCTCCAGTGCCACAGGGCAGAGGGAGTGAGGTCTCCAGCCACCCCCATCGTGCAATCCTTTGGGACAGCTCCAGGTCCTGTGCACACCCTGGTATTCACCACTCTACTTCTCAGTTCTTGTCCCGTTTCCTTCAGATAACATGAGTAAAAAGCTGAGTAACTTGCTAAAAACCACATATACAAAATCAGTTTTCCTTGCAGCTTGTGGAAAAGCTCGCAGCAAGCCAAGAGCAAATATAAATCATTTAAATTGAGGAACCAATCGATGCAGTGATCGTAAACCTGTGGCACAAATGCCAGCATTTGAACATGGTGCTTCATCAGGGGTACACATACACAAGTTGGGACCTCTTGCTGCTGCCCAAATGACATGGGCAGGCAGGGACAGAAGGCAGACCAGACAATATGGACAGGGGAAGAAGGAAGAACCCTTGAGCATAAAAGAGTTGGGGAGCAGCATCTATGAGAGGACAGGATTGAATACCTGCAAGACGTGGATTTTTCTTCCTCTGAACACAAAAAGCACATTCAAGCTTCTCTTTGAATTTTGTGTCCTCACAGGAATGCAGTTCACAAAAGTGTCCTTTGTATGAGTGATTACACAGGTTTTACTCTATATTCTCATCAGGATTTTACACTAGCTATTAAGTACAGAATGCCCAGGATCACAGTTACTGTAAGCTTTCCTTAGGGACTAGATAGGAAAATGGAAAAATAAATTAAGACCACCAGCCAAAACAGAAAAAAGTCACCCACAAGCAAGAGCCTTGAAGGATTTTGCATATTTTTTTCCTAAGGTGTAGAACCCCCAAAAAATACTCTCTTTTTTCTCTTCCAGTGAAGAGTGGATTTTGATGTTTTCATGGAATATTTAGGAATCTTGATGCAGCTATTAGAGAGTCACTTTCAGAGGTTTAAACAGGAAAATTCAAAAGCCTGTTAGGGAACTATATGAAATAAGAAATAATCTGTACTGATATAAGCTCTAATATCCTCCTGAGTCTGGGTTACAGTCACATTTTAAGGCTCTTTTACTACCTATTAACTTTCCTGCTTTGCCTGACAGAGAAAGGCACTAGAATGGATAAATATGGGAATGTTGCATTTTGTGGTTATGCAGCAGTGGTTTAAATAAAATTTTCACAATAAGGTAAGCAATGGAAAAGACCTGAGGCATTGTGAATATCTATCTTTGGAGATATTCAAAATCTGACTAGAAAATGAATCAGGTCACCTCCAGAGACCCTTCCATCATAAATTATTCTGTGGTTCTATGAACTCTGGGGTTTTGCAATCTAATAAAACAGTTGATTGAAGGGTTCGTATTTGACTGTAGCTTTGAACAATTACACTTTAAACCAAGCAAACCTGACTGTGACCAACTGCAGTGAACCAGGAGCACCTCTGGGACAGCTCAAGGCAGCAGCCCCTTCACCTGCCAGCAAAAGAGCTCCCACTACCCAAGGGAGCTGTGCCCAGGCACCCAAAGCTGCCACCTGCTCACCTCCTGCCTTTTTCAGGTTGAAACATCTCTTTAAGCATAAGTTATCACTGGAAGAATATAAAAATATTGTATTTCCTTTCAATGCAGCTTTCGAAATGCATAAATTGCTTTTTAACTCATTGGGACTCTGATACGTTTTTTAAAGCATTTTCTGTGTAATGTCAGTGGGAATTCACTCAACCTATCAGTTTAACAGTTCCTTTTAGGAGGATTCATACGTTAAGTGGTTGCTGGATCAGTTGGATAATGAGCATGGCAGCCCAGAAGGACGATGAGCAAAATGCTGCTAACTCACCCATCTGCCCTCCATGTGCGCCTCCATCCCCGGCTGGCACAGATCCGTGTGTATCACTTGGGCTGATCTCCAGTAGCGATCCCAGAACGCGCCATCCAGAGAGGAGGAAAAGGGCCAAGCGCACGGAGCCGTTCCCTTTGGCAGCGTCCCCAGAAATGTTTTCCTGACGTTTCATGCACGAAGATGCTGGCAAGTTTGCAAGTGACAGATACTGAAGGACTCACCATTGTGACACAGCGCAATAGCAAAGAGCTGGACTAATGGGCTGCTAAGCACCATCAGATTGCTTTGGCTACCACAGTTAGCTCCGTTGACCACAAGTTCTAAGAATTCAAATTTCAGCTTCTCAAAATGTGCGTGACTAACTACTTTAAATAAATTTAAAAAACAAACCCCCTGAAACCAAGCTTTTCCTAGAATGATGAAGGGATGAAGGCAGTCTTTGCTGAAGAAGACTGCCTAGCTCTTGAGCACTTTGGCTGTCAGTGGTGTCAGAAATATTGCTTACCTATGTTGAAGGTACTCTGTTCTCTAACATGTAAATCTCCTATCACAAGATTCTTAATGGAGAAAGCTATTCAATCACAGCAACAATCTTCTCATGTTTAAAAAAGGGAGCTGAAAGTTCAAAAATAGTTATAAGGTACGTCAAACACAGCTGATTCATTAACCAGCCACTTGCCTTACTCTCCTGAGGGCTGTGAAATATTCAGTTTTACTGCAGGAAAAAGGGAGACTAGCAGTACAATTTTTTCATCTCACTGTGCTTTCTGTCTGGGATTTAATCCTGCATATAGATACATAATATTATTCCCAACCAAGCTATCTGTTTTGCATCACAAAATGAACCGTTCCCCATTTGAAGGGCCTGTCAGTTATCCGTGTTTTGTTAAGCATAAAGCAATACTTGCTATTTCAAATCCCACACTGCTGACAGTTACTTCTTAGGAATCTGAATAAAGTCACTTGAATTATTTAGAATAGTGAATAGAATGCATTATTCCATTGTTCCATTTCTACAATTAAATCAAGATAACAAATGAACTTTCAGTTAAGTACTTGCCGATGTTTGACCCTGATTGAGATTGAGATAGAGGTAGATTCAACCCATGCTTCTTTGAGGAATAAATCATGATACTCAAAAAAAAACAGAGGTGAAAACCAGGGTATTCTGAAAACCATTTTAGGAACAAGGGCTGAGACACTCCAAGCAGATAGGAAATGTACAAGCAAAATGTAAAACCTAGTTAAGGCAGAGTTTTATTAGTATGGACCTGCTGGAGGACACATCTCTTGGATAAAACTGACTATGAACACTAATAACTGCTGCTCACATAGCCTAGAATTAATGTGTTTCCAGAAAGCAATTCAGTTGGCTGATAGATATACTGGGTTTTTTAATAAGATGTTTACCTTTTTCATTCAGAATTTAAGGAGGCACAAGATATTCCTGTATTTTTCTTCTGCATATTTTCTTGCTAAATTTTTTCATTTCCCCAAAAGTGTGGCCAACTCACAGCATTATGACTGCTCTAAGTGTGCTGCGAGTAATCATTTATGAGGTGTTTTGTTCTTCAGGCTTTTGAATCTTTTTCTTTAGAAACACAATATATTGTATTTTTTCAGAGAAGAATAATTCCTAGAGACATCTTCCCCATCATAAACATTTGATAGAATTAGCAGTTCAGTATAAAGAGATTAAACAAGCTAGAATAATGTCTATTCCAGACCAGAGATACACAGTAACAAAGGCTTAAGAGAAAAAATCATGGTACTAGAAAATGAAGTTTTAAAGCAGTTCTAAAATTCTCCATCATAAATCAAGATTATGTTTAAAAGTAATGATACTGGGAACAAGAAAGCTGCCTACAACCTGTAGCTTATGAAACTGTCAATACTTGAGTCACATTTAGCTCTAAAACACCACTTTTTTTGTAAAAGTGAGAAACAGTTTTGTTTTATGCATTACCATCAAAGATGAGGAAAATTTGTAATATAACTGTCTCAAAAAGATTTTAAAACCAAACATGGCACCTGAATTCAAATTTAATATGGAATTTCTCACTAATGGTTTTGACATATTCAAAGGATTACACTGATCTATGTGGAGTTTGCTGAAGCCACTTCTATGAAGTAACTTACTATTGTCCCCATGCTATTGTGGATGGTGTTACAGCAGAGATCTACAGAAACACCAAACTATCCAAAAGTTGTCAAATTGTCAGATTTTACCTTAAAAACACCCATTGGACCATCATCTTAAAACACATTTTGAAAGTACCTCTAAAAGAACAAACTGTATTCAATCATGTCAGTAACTATGCTCAGTAACAAAGATTACTGGGGTAGCAACGGGGCTCCTCAGAGGCTAACAGTCCTGAAATGAAATGAAATTCCAGAAAAACAGGAAGCAAACAAGCTCTCTTTTCCAAGCCACATTTGCTAACATGCTCATAAATAACAGACCTTCGCAAACATAAGCAACGTCTTGTTAAAGAGAAGCACTGCAATGGTTATACAATTTGTCCACAGAGAAAACATGACAGAACAAACTATATGTAACAGATTACAAAATGTTCATTAGTCACATTAGTAAATGTTCTGGGGCAGAACACTCTAAACCACTGGTAGAACTAGAAGGTTCCAGGTTCAACACTTATCTAACAAAATAGAGTCTCATGATTTTTACAACACAATTTTCATGAATTAAAATATATATATATAGAGAGAGAGAGAGAGAGAGAGAATCTATAGAGAATGTAAGTAAATATAGCACAGTGACAACCAAGAGAAGCAGATCTTTACCACCAGGGTGTTGACGAGGAAGCTAAGTGGCAATGAATACCAAATTTCCCTACCTTACCTCAGTTAGAGTTAAAAATAAACTCTGCCAGTCCAGAAGACTGCAGTGTGTCCTGTGTTATTAGTTTTTGTACAAAAGTGTGACAGTTTGGAGACTATGCCGGTGTCAACTCCTCAATTCCACAATTCCACTTGACTTGGAAAATAACCTTTACTATGGACTGAAGCATTCATTCTCCAATTGTAGCTTGACACTTAGGGAGAGACCACATCTAGGAAACCCTGGCAAAGAGATCAGTGCCCACAGTTACTGAATGGCTTAACCCCAGGAAAAGAATGGATTTACTACCAGGAGAGCCATTAGTTTTTCAGTTAGTTTCTTCATAAAAACTTGTTGAAGTAAGAGTCTGGGACTCCTGCTGTATATGCAGTAATGTAAAAATTGCAGTTTCTCTCCCTGCCATTCCAAACCAAATGTCAAGGTTCAGTTTTAAAAGTTTTAAAATTCCTTTTGAGCCAAAGAGTTCTGTTTGCCTCTAAAAGCAAAAGCCCAGCAAGAAGAAATATGGAGAGAAAAGACCCCCCCAAAAAATAGCTTTTGGGCAACCTGCAGCTCTCTTGAGAGGGCAGAGAGAAAAGCCAGTGCTCAGCACAGGTCAGGACACCACAACCAAGCAAGCAGGTGTGACCTCTGAGGGATCTATCACTGCTGCAAGGAAACCCAGAATGCCAGCAGCCATGTGCCAAAGCCAAGAAAGGGACAGCAGACACAAAAAGCTGGTCTGACCTTCCGCAGCACTTTCCAGGTTGGAAACAGTTACTGGGAGTATGTGCTCCAGTTGTTGTCCCAACAAAAGCATGATTGCTCTTGTAAAAGACATTCTTACAGTTATATTTTGGAAGAAATGCCTCAATGAGGCACATGCAGAAGGAAGATGTTGTCTGAAACTCATTTTGACTTGAGCTTTCAACGTTGCT
This sequence comes from Hirundo rustica, assembly GCF_015227805.2. Taxonomy (NCBI): domain Eukaryota; kingdom Metazoa; phylum Chordata; class Aves; order Passeriformes; family Hirundinidae; genus Hirundo; species Hirundo rustica. The sequence continues at coordinate 20,531,397 of NC_053458.1, forward strand.
TTATGAGTATCTAGTTTCAAGCAAAATTAACATTCCCCTTAATTTTCTCCATTCGCCTCAATGCAAATTGTGTCCCTCTTAGCGTCTCCCAAGGAGATGGGGGTTGCAAACAATTTGGTTTTGTTGAATTGGTTAGCCAAAACAGGAGGCACTGTTTAGAATTTTAGTATGATCTTGCTTTTTTCTTCTTTTCAGAGGAGGTTTAAAATGATGCGTTTATGCTTTTATCCTCTTGGTGTATTTCACTCCCATTTGAAAAGATATGCAAATCAAGCTTCAGTGTCTGGAGCAGCCAGTCCAAGCGTTCTATTTTATCAATTTCAAAAGTCGATGCCCTGTGCCTTACCACATATTAAGTAAATCTTTCTATATATCCTTTATAAAAATTTAAGCTCATGGTCTTGAAAAGTACAAGTGTTAAGAAAAGAGAGGACACCTACCGGATAAGAAATTATTAGAGCTATAAGAGTTCAGGCAATACTTATTCTCTCTTGGCTTTTTCAATTATGCCAGGTTTGGGAGGAAGGGAGTCAACCATTTCTCCAGCAGTCCATTCTGCATATAAGGCAGACACAGTAAGTCATCAATAACATGAGAAAGAGATTTTATATCTACAACACATACGCTGATAGCTTTGGAAAATAACTATTTTTCACTTAATATTTAACCTCCTATGCAACCATGCACTGCTTACAAAAAAATGTCCCAACCTTATTATCAGTGCTGTACAAACATGAAAAGGCTGATCAAGTCCATTGCATAGCCCTGGCTTGGATGTTATTGTAAAAATTACAGCAATAATTATAAAAAATACATATCTAATAACCATGTTTTCCCCTTACCCTAATTTACCAAGTGCAGTTTCCCAGGCAACAGACTAGTCCAGACAGTCTGTAGACCTCTGAAATTTTTTCATTCAAAATATGAACCATTGTTAACTGAATTTACGTCAGCTTACACAGGTTTGCTTTTCTTAGCCACCTGGTGTGCACTGCTCACAAGTAATCTCTATACGTGCTGCAATGGACACTTTATGTGTTCAAACCCAGTACAATAATTTAATTTTCCAAGTAGAAATTTTTTCTGGTTAAAAAAGTTATAAAAATGGGTGCACACATGTTTGTGACCCCCCATCGCTCCCTCTTTCCCCACTGCTTTCCTAAGCACACACAGAAAAGAACTTTCACAAACCCCAGATCTGACATCAGTTTTTGGACCAAATTGTGTAATATCTTCTCTCCCATAATGTTGAAACCAACCCATTACACTAGTAAAAGAAAAACAGTCAACAAAATGGGTATTTCTGCATTCAGAACCTCTAGAAGTCTTGCTTATCCCTAAACATTGCAAATATGCTGAAGAAGCAATTTAGTTACTCTAAAAGTACCATGCCTAATTAAGAACATAAAATGTCCAAAAGGAAAACAATTCCGTTAATTGTGCCATCATTCCTGCAAAACATACCTGAGGAGAAAGCAGTCTGTGACCTGTAAATATATGCACAAATGTGTCTCTACTTCCAAGTTATCCTTTGTGAAGAGACTGAGATGATAAACTAGGTCTACAGTGAGAAGTATCACTGCTATATGCCTGTTCCTCAGCTGAACTAAATGTGCATCATAAAATAAGAAGCTATGTGAGAGCTAGTTATGTCTTCCTATTTTGGGATTTTTTTTTAGACTAACTCAGAACCTAATGCAAACTATGTCACTTAAAGCCTAACGCATGTCATAATCTGTTTTTTCATACATTGGTCATGTATCTTCTTCACAGTCTTGCCAAGGAGGCAGCGTAAGAATCAGCATGTCAGGGACTCCTCACAGGAGTGAAATTCCCATTTGGCTCTGTAGGCTGCTGTCTGTCTCCATGCACTACACAGATGGAAGACAAGTTCACAAATTGAAGAAAACTTACCAAGATCTAAGAGTTCAACCAAACACTAAACATGGATTTCTCTTACAGATCACTCACACATGCAGCCACTGACATCTCTATGGAAAACTGTCAGATATATTGCCTATTTGAAAATAGTGATTTGCAATAAAACAGAATTCCAGGAAAGGACAATATGAAATAGGTGAGGGTTTTTTCTCATTTGTTCTGTTTGCTATCATAAAAATAAGGGAATTTATTTTTACTGTTATTTTTTTCCCTCCAGATTATTATAAATATAGGATAAAGTCTGATATCTGGGGCCATATTTGCATTCACTGCCACCATCCCACTGTAAAACCTTTAAATCTGGCCTGAAAATATATTAAGATTCCTGGACCTAAAATAATCTGCGGAAAAACTTTGTGCATCTCAAGACAAGACAATATGATTTCACTGGGTATATGTTAGAGAACTACTAATTTTTACTTAACATCTCTGACTAACATATAGCTCTTGTTCTGTTTCTTTCTAGCTATACAAGAATAAGAGAATTAAAATTTTCCCATCTTACCAGCTTCCCCTCAAAGTCAATAACCTGATATTTATATTGCAGAGGCCTTGTTCAGAAAGCTGGTATCATAGGGACATTGTCACTTTTTAGAAGTTCCTGCTCAACCTAACTGAAAAGTCCCTGTGAGAGAGATTTTCAAGCAAAGTAACTCATAACCTTTTTTATGTATAGAAATAGACCACTAATAAAAGGCAATAAAGTATTTCCCTCACTCCTTTTATACTAAGCAATGGATTTTCCCCATTGTAATAGACTCCTAAAAGCAATGGTTGCCAAAGAGTTAAAGGTACAAGAGCAATTAACTGTTAAAATCAGAAGTGCTAGCACACCAAAATGGAAAGAGTTCAAATTTCTGCTGTGCATCCTTTGTTTCTACTGCTGTAGAGTTCCAGCTTTCCCACTTCCACTTTTTTCTCACTTTCAGATTTTCACTGCTAAGAATTATAGGAAGAGAAAATGTTTTCCAACAGCCATTTTAATTTTAGAAACGTTTATTTGGTAACTCAATGTTAAACTCAAATTATTATATGAATTTAACTTTATTGTCAAAAGGCATTTCAAAAAAGAAAAAACACAAAAGGATTTGTGGATGAGCTCTTAGTTCTGGTAATGACTTCTTTTGGATTGCCAGGTAGCCCAGGAGCATAAAGCAATGTTGAAGTGAAAGGGGAGGTAATGCTACCTACAAGAGTGCAAATGCATATGACACTTAATAACCCTCTACAAAAGTAGGAATGGCTGACAAATACTAACCTTGGAGAAAACAGCAGAAAATATGTACAAAAGCAAGGCTTTGGGGAACTAATACAGGAATGGCAAGAGGCACTCTTGGAAGGCCACTGAGGTTTAAAGAGCTAATTTTCAAAAAAAATTGTAAACCAAAAAACAGTATGTAGTCAGAAGATCTCAGTAGCCATAGTCTACTGATCTAGGAATTGGGGGAAATGAATCAAGTGGAGCAAATCCATGATATGAGCTGATTAACTGCTAAGTATGTAAAACCTCTTAATAGCCACAAAATTCAAAATTTAGCAATTAGTTCTCTTTCCTTCCTACTAGCTGTGGTCACCTCATGAGAAGGAGTCTGTGGCCTTCAGCCACCCTCCAAGGAGGAGGATTAACAGCCTCATTAATTATGACAGGCACTCCTTTAAGTGCTATTGAGATCAGTGTTAGTTTCTGCAGGGTGTGAGATCATGCTAACAGTGGCCACCTCACTGTGACACTGAGCTGTTAATGCCCTACTCCTGTTTCAGCATGTTCACGCCCCATGAAAAAATACTAAGGTAGCAAATGCCATCATGATTGCTCAGTGCACTCAGAGCAACTTCACAGGCACCGTGTCCTGGGAATTTGGCAAGGCAGGGAGGAAATCTGGTGTTTATACTACATGGCACATGTATGAAACACTTCTCCACGAGTGATGAAGCTAGCAAAGAAGGTCCCAGCTGTTAAGCAAACAAGTATCAGCTGTCATTTTCATCAGCCCGCTGAATGTGCCTGCATCTCCTCGGATGGACATCCTTGTGCACCTTTCCCAGGTGCCCACAAACCCCAGCAGCCTCTCCGAGACATGACTTTGTAACTGCACACTTTGTCCCCTCATTCTGTTTAGCTGCTGGCCACTCTTCTTCAGGGAAATAATGCTGGTGGAACAAGGCAGAGGAACCAGAGAAAATGGTTTTGTGATTTCAAGACGCATACAGATACAATAGCCAGTGCAGCAGGTATGATCCTGACCTCGCCACCATGGCTCTGCGATCTGTCACCCCAAAACTGCTCCTGCTTCCATCCACTCAGCACAGACCACGTGGTGTCTGCTTTCATTGTCTCACGTACTTCAGCAGTATAATGATGTAAATTGTAAGTCATATCTAACTGTGAGAAATAAAGGTTCTAGCCATAAATAACAAAGAGTTTTTTTCTTACTGATTCATGTTTCTGTTTAATTATTCTGATTTAAGAAAGAAAACAAATGTTACAAATTCCTTTGAAAGTTCTCAGAATTGTATGTTAGTAGTTGCAATTTCAATTTAGGGTCCTAAAAAAATACTTATTGAGCTATTTGGGATCTAAATGTTTCTCTGAAAATTATCAAAATCACAATATATATTGGACAAGTATACAGATTTCTGATTAAAACCAGAATATTTCTCATAACACTACGAATTACTTGCCATGTTGGTCAGTAGCTTTGGGGCCTTCTGCAGTTACACAAGACATGAAAAATTTAGTTGCTGTCTTCAACTGTCAGTCAAATTTCTATTTTGTTGACCAACATCAAGAAAAATATTACAACAGGATTACTGAGACAGAGCCCAATGTTGGGCAAGGTGTATAAGGCCATAGGAGAGACAGAAGAATAACAGCAGAGAACTGAACTTGGCTCCTCCATGTCCTAAGATTTAGACTTAGTCACTCAGCAGAGGTCTATGAAGAAAGCACTGTAGCTCCAAGCTGGTAAATGAGACACCTCCACTAATGTGAATCAAACTCCCACATCTTTCCAAATAAGTGCACTGCTGGGACATAATCCAGGATCATTTCCTCCATTTTTTAGCAAAGCAGATAAGAAAGGTTAAAATTCAATTTCACAGCACGGCAGAGAGAAAGCATTTTTTACCTTGAAGGGTTTTAATAAGAAAACAGTTTAATCCATTTTCAATAATCAGCATTGCTTCAGCTCATTCATAAAAAGGAACTAAAAGTTTCTAACTTTTCCAAGGCCACCTGGCTTTCTTCACACAAGCGAGTATCCTGAAATACAGGGTAATCTGAATTTTGAATTTACAGTTCACTTACTCTCCATTGGTTATGCTGTTCATACAACTACTTCTCTACGTTTCACTGAGGATGCATTGTGCTGCTTTAAGCTGGCATATTACCAGATAACTTGAAGGGTACTTTCACTCTTCTTCACAGACTCCTTTTGCCCCTGCAAACACTGTATCTGATCCTCTGGCTCCCTAGTCTCTGTCTTACCCTTCCAAAACGTTCACTCTTTTTGGGGCATTTGCAAAGTAAAAATAACAAGCTACATCCTGCTAAGAGTCTTGGTGTCCCAGCCCTGACAGCCACTCCTGGCTCTGCTCACACCCGCTCTCCCTGCTGCTCCTGAGATCCAGTGAGTCATTGCTGGGAAACACAGCCTCTTCCTCTAACACCAGCTGCTCTCAAAATCAACAACAAACTGGAAATAATATTATCTCTCTTTCATAGGATAGAACAGTATTTTCTGGCCAGCCCCACCAGTTTGAGGTGGTTTTTTTCCATCTCTCTTACGGCTTCAACTGTGTCATTCCCTCTCCTTTGAAAACTGAAAACACAATTAAACCTCATTGTCAACTACCAGCAAGAAAAAGATCACTTTTATAATTTCAACATGCAAATTTTACAGTTGGGGAAAACTAAAACAAAGAATCCCAATAAACCTTTCTCCTAAATCCATATATTTTCATGAATTTCATATTTTTCACATACCTTAGAAATGTACATTATGTTCTCCATGTTTTGGTAGAAATAATTGCCTCTCCACTGACAACTTGTCAGGTTTCAGGATGATGCAATATGAGAAGACAGAGATATAATCTTCCAGATTTATAGCAGAAATATTCCTCACAGACCCTTAACTGGTGCAGTGGTACAGAGTGCCCCTGCAATATACAATCATAGTAAAAGTTATGTTATCTGAGGTAAAAGGCTCCCTGCACACACCTGAATACTCTCCTAATAACTTTTTAAGTTATCCATAGCATTAAAAAATTATAAAAAATAGTTACTTTTCACAGTGGTCCTTCCTATTTTACATATGAGTCTTCAGCTTCTTCAATCAGTTTTTTTACTATTTTGGTTTAGATTTTTTTTTTTTTTTTTTTTTACCACTATCTGTCTCTGCCCTTGGTCTTCATCAAGATTTCTCTACGAACCTTTCACCATGATGATATCAAGTGCAAAAGTAGGCTGCTGAAAAGGGAGGGATTAAAAAAGAATAAGTACATGTGTTTATATGTATGTACAAATGCACCTACACATCTGATAGCTCCTAAGGTATGTTTCTAATTGTGTATGTGTGAGCAGAGTACCCACCAAGTTCCCAGATGCCTTTTGTAAAGAACTGATTAAGCTCTGAATATTTAGAATTAGAACTAAATATACACAACTGATGTTTCCTACATGAAATATTCTGTTCATCTCAGAGGGACCCAGTTTATTTTCAAGGGATAAGGAGCCAGTAAGAAAATGCACAGATAAAAGCAAATGAAAAGAAACCTTCATAATTAGAGGCATGATGTGTTCTTTTCAAATTTGATACACATAGAGAAACACTTAAGACACTCTTCATATACATCTACATAAGAGGAATAGCCAGAGGTCGGAGAATGAGCAGCCAGCAAGCAAAGAAAAGCATAAGCGGGGCCCACTCCCCCAGAGTCTTGGGCAGGATGCTCCAGGAGGTGGCCTAGCAGCCGCCCCCACATGAAATCAGTCACGGGCAGACCCAGCAGAGGTGGCTGCTGTGCCCTGCCCAGCCAGGCCCTCCAGCTGTGCTGAGGGGGGATGTGCAGCTGCCCAGGCACTGACTTGGCAAGGTGCAACCAGCTGAGTGCACCCAAGGGACTGCAGTGCTTGTCACAGAGCCCCTCCCTGCTGCTGCACGGGACACGGAAATCCCTGCTGGAGACAACGACACCAAGCTGGGCATGGCACAGATTGGGGTCTGCCACAGGAAGGCAAACATCACAGAACTCAAAGCCTGTTACCAGCAGCAGAAATTATTCAGCTTCTATGGCTAGCTAGATCAAAAATGCCACAGAAGGTTAATCCCTCTTTCCAGAAGGCCAAGAAATGAGTGCAAAGTGATTAGGCAACAATCACAGCAGATTTCTAAAATAATGTAATGAAACAGACTCTGATATTGAGACATGCTGGAGACCAACCTAGAACCAGCGCCAAGTTTAAAAAGCCCATGGTACAGGACAGGAGACACAAATGATCCAGGGCTGGCAACAGTGCTCAGGGACCCTGCTACAAACCTTAAAACCCCAGCTAAGCCTCAGAAGAGGCTGAATCAGAGCTGTTCATTTTTAATGCTAGAAATTATATAACACCAACCTGGTTTTATTTCAGTTACTGAGGCACAGACTGTATAGCTGATCTAAAAAGTGAAGATTGTTTTTCCTGAGCCAGACAATTTAAGGGATTGATCACACAGGTCCAAGAGACAATGTAGAAGAATTCAAGTGATTGACTGATAAACAGGAATTTGAACATCCTTTCCTGTCTACCCACAAAGTAGCCATAACTAGCAAGGTGTACTTGCTCAGATCACCTCCCTAATTTTCTTCATGCTTAGCCCAAGCCAGACTCCTGTTGCTGGATCAGCATAAGCATAAGGGTAGAGACTATATGCTGCCTGTATTAAAAATACGGTACACTCATTTTCTGCAAACTCACAGCCTGCAGGAAATCCACCACTTGTCTCTGGCAGGAGGCAGATGCTTACAGAATCCTGCCCTTTGGCTTCTGTGTCAGGAGGAGTCAATACAGCCCAGACTGAGCTCCGGGGGCTGTGTGGTTACAGTTCTGAACTGCAGCCCAGCATGCACACAGAGCACGGTGGTGACAAAGAGGGAAACACAACCTTACCTTTCCAATAAAGCTGCACCTGCTAAGACTTATCCTCAACAGTAAAATGAATCTTCCATAACTCTATAGCTGTAGCAGGATGTAAAAACTGTTTCTGTCATATAACACACTTAGTGTTGGGTTTATGTGCACATAAGCCAAGAATGGGGTTACTCACAGGCTCAGAGTTGAACATGGTATGAATGCAAGCACTTGCTGGGCCAGCTCCCAAGTGCCTCCTTCATTATCTCCATATCTCAAAATTATGATTTCCAATTCAGACTGCTCAGTTTCTCCATGCTATTGTACTTTCTGCTATGCCAAATAAAAAGTTTTCATATTAATTTTAGCAGATGCTTTAATTTATCCTTTATATTATATTTTATTAATGCCTATTTCACTGGCATCTAGGCAGATGGCCAACTTCAAAACCAAAGTTTTATGGAGGAATTACAAGAATAGTCAGGCAAATGGGTTCTTCACAGCTGGGAAGCTGTTACAGTATGGTATATTTATAGTATATAAAAGATACTTGTGAACAGAACAGATGGTAACTTAAGAAATTACCTGAATTTGGATTTTGTCCTGAATTTCAGTAAGTCCTTGTGAGTTTGACATTCAGCAGTTTTATTCTTTCAATCTCTTTACTTCTTCTTCTAACATCACATGCGCAGGTTTTCTGAAAAAAGATACTTTCATAAATTTAAAAAAAAAAAAAAAAAACCTTTCAGAAAGGTTAAGCAATAACTTGAAACTGTTAAAGTCAGCAGATTTCTTAGAGTCAAAGTTACGAACAGCTGCAGTGTCTCCCACAGATGTGACACAAGACTTTGTAAACACATGGCTACCTAAGTGTACAAGTGTGACAAACACATCAGTTCATCACCGACATGTTTGTTTTATAAGCCATTTGAAGGTAAACTCGTATTTTACAGCCACTTAAGTTTTGAAGTTGAAGCCTAGCTGGGAAACTTTGGAAAATGAGAGAAACTTTTAGAACAGTTTCTGTGCCAACTGTACCTAAAGTACCATTTACCCTTCCTTTCAGAGGTGATTAAGAGGTTTCTACAGGAACTGAAAGCCTTTTGGGATGTGCATTGTGATTTTTAGACACACATAGTATTTACAAGTTTTTTACAGCAAATTATGTACTTTACACTTGCAACATCTAAGTTTATCAGCTGAATTCAAAGGACAGTTTTCCAATACCCAAATGTTCATAAGACCCTCACTTCCACTTGACTAATAAGCAGAAGAATATAGGTATTTAAACATGAAATTCTGCTTCACAACAATTAGTCTATGGTCTGATGGCCATTAAATGGAATGCTCTGTGCTGCAAGGTCTCTTTTCTTGGCACAGTCTCCCTTGCAGATTGTTACATTACCTGTAGCAGCATTTTCTGTATTACAGAATACAACAGGTATAGTCCTAAGTTTAAAATTAACTTTAAACAAAAAAAGTTAAATGATTTAATAAAAATTATCTTGGTTACACAGAAAATTACTAGTCTATCATTTTTGGTAGATCCAGTAGTTAAACTTTACTGCTCAATATCCTAAGTGAACCTTGGGCTTTTACACAAGCAAAAATGGAGATCAGCATATCAGACATTGCGTAGCATTTGTTTGTTCTATTTTGTGTATAGTCACAATCCTTTGTATTAATAAACTAAAATGTTCATTATAAATTCTCTCCAGAGGGACCCGTGACCTTTTTCTGTGGAGCCACAGAATCTGATTAAATGTAAGAAAATAGACTGTATTTATGTCTTGATTCTCAGATGGTTACGAACCAGCAGGCTTCCCTAACAGGACAGCTCTGAACTCCTCTAATTCAGCTGTTGTTTGTTTGGATCAGTAACAGATATGTTCAGCTTGTTGCATACCTCAATCAACTAACCCACACAAGGAAGCTACCACACAGATAATTTATATAAAATTCACTTTCACTAGGCCTCTTTTGGGGGTTGCTTGGTCATAAAATCCAGTCAGGTATTAGGATTTTAGGAAAAAACTATTCGTTGTTGATGTGGCTCTCTCTCTTTCCCAGAGCCCTGGCTCCATTTTTGCCTTTGCTAGCTTGAGAGAGAATCCACACCTGGAAGGATTTTTTCCCTCAGGGTCTTAAAGATCCGAGAGGCTGCAAACCTTTTCCTTTAGAGAGAGCAGGTCCCCATCGATGGCAAAAGGAAAGAGTCTGTTCTTGGTCCAGGGGGGAATCACGGCTTTACTCTGGGGTCCTGCCCCCACAGGGTCGGGAGCCCAGTCCAGCCCCCATCCCAAGATCTTAGCCAGAGATCCACGTGCTCTCCTGGCTTTTATCCAGGGGGAAGGGCCTAGAGCCAGGGACAAGCCCCTACCCAATCAAGGATAAGGTGGGAGTGGAACAGAGTTGGGTTACATTCCAGTGTGGGAGGATGGGAGGGGAGAAGGCGCAGGGAGAAACCTCCTGATACATGTTAGTACAGAATAAACCATTACAAAACCCAATATAAAAATGAAATACAATATAAACCCAAATAATGCACTACAACACGTTGTTTTCTCATATAATTACTTGAATGTACTTTTCCACAGTGACAAATCACATTTTTTTTTGTACTGGGGAGCCGAGTCCGGGTTGTCACATGCAGCAAGTTCTCCTTGAGACATCTACCTCTTCCCAAAAACCTTACAAGGAGCCTATGGAGCATTGTCTTCATAGTCTCTCAAAGTAACACACTTGCCTTCCAATTAAATATCTGTTCTACAAGACTTGACTATACTGCACTCAACTGAAAATATATTAAAGCAGATGCACACTTTTTAGTTCCCAGAGTTTTCTTGACATTTATATATATTAGACTTATGGATCATTCTGGAAACATCTTGTTTGCTGCTAAGGTAGCTAGTAAGTGCTAGCAGTCAAATTTGGTTTAAATATACAGCAGTTGAAATAAAGGGTTTATTATGAAACATTTCATATTTGTGAGCATGAGCAAGAATGCAAAGCAAACAAAGACATATGGTTAAGTTGAGCATTATTTAAACTCTAAACTCATTTCAGTTTTTTCCTTTATCTCAAAGATTAGCCTTCTAAACACAGACGTTTTTAGAATTAACCTATTCTACTTTATAAAACACGAAATTGCTATCGAGAAAAAACTGTGAAACCATCTCAATCCTGCTTCCCTGGCTCGCTTATTGAGGCTGGCATTGGTTCTCTTTGGGTTTTCAGCATCCATGAAGAACAAATTCTACTTAGCACTAATGAAAATTTAAAAAAAAAAAAAAAAATAAAAAAATCCACCCAACAAAAAAAACCAAACCAACCTGAGAGGGAAAAAAACCAAAAAAAAAACCAACAAAACAACAAAACAAACAGGTACCCAAAACAAAAGAAACCAAGAACAAACTTTACATCTCTTATTTCCACTGAAATCACTTTGGGCCAAATTCAACAAAGGACTGAAGGACTTGAAAGGCAATTGCTTCAGGGCTTGTCTTTTCAATGCCTGGAAATGATGTCAAGACAACAGGTCCCAGGATGGGCTGTGTGTGCAGAGCAGGAGCGGAGCAGGAGCGAGTCTCACACGAGGTTTACAGCAGCCAGGCTGTGGGGTGGTAGCTGTCAGAAACCAACCACTCATTTCTGGGAAACAACAGGGTGAGCCCTTTCAACCCTTCAGCTGATCTACCCATGACCAGAACAATGAGCTTCTCTTCCAGACTTTGGAGCAGTGGAAGAGCTGGGGTTTTGCCTGTGACAGCATCTCTGCCTGTGTTCCTCGCCTCAGCCAGCAGCCTGCATCCCAGCCGCGGCACAGCGCGGTCAGAGCTGAGCAGGGATGCAGACAGGCTGAGGCACCAGCCTGGTGGGGCTGTGGCTCAGCCACCAGTGTCCAAAGACACTCCTCTGGCCCTCCAGCCCTCTGGAGCTCAGGTGCAAGCTGCAGCTCAGCCCCCGCAGGGCCAGGGCTGCTCTGGGTATACACAGACACGATGAACAGCCCTGGCCATGCCACGGCTCAGCCAGGACAGCTCAGAGAAATGCAGGGAACGCAGAACAGGGAGCAGCTAGGACCTAAGCTCAAAGCAAGAACCCTGAAAACCCCTCTGTAGCTACTTCCTTATCTCCACGTTCAGGCCAAAGATTGGTGGCTCAGCTCTTTCCTAATATGGGTCTCAAAGTCCAAAGTCTGATTGCCTTTATTCACCTTGGCAATATTTTTTACAAGGGGAGTACACTAATATTAAGGCTCTCTGCAGTAGAACGTATTGCTCAAACTGAGCAATGGTGGCAAAACCTATTCCAGGGGAAGGAAAAGAAAAAAAAAGAGCAATTGCAAACACTGTGGGAAACTTAACGTGGACATTTTTTAGCATCAGAAAATTCTGGAGGCTTCCAAATAAACTCATAATTCAGAAGCATTTGAGAGACAGCAGTGCATCAATAATAGATTTTTTGTAGGTTATATCCTTGAAAGAAGGTAGATGGTAGAGCAGACAAAATAAAGTTGTTGGTAGCCTAATACATTGCAAGTGGTTTGTCACCTACAAGACTGCATTCTTTAAAGATATCTAACACACACATACAAAAAAAAAAAAATCTCAAGTGAATTTATTGACCAAAACCAGTTCCACAGAACCAATTAGTATCTTACACAGGCTGCCCTGCAAGGCTTATGAGGCCATCCATCACTTGTCCATTTAACTATTTAGCATTTGTTCCAGCAATTTGTCACACTGTCAGAATGGTAGCATTTCAGAATAGCAGTTTTGGTTGAGAGAAATCTAACTCAGATAGTGCAGATATTTCTTTTCTAATAAGACTTACACAAGATTTATGTTTCTATTATTTTTAACCTTAAGCATCTTGTCTGGAAGGTGAGGTTAATTCTTTGTATTTCAAAGTTTCCACATTTAAATCAATTGTGTTAGATGAGAATTTAAAAATATTATGCAAAATGGAATTACTTCAAACTTCATCAATTCACAGTTCTAACATCACAGAGTACATTATCTTACAGCTGTAGTGCTTACATTTTTACCACTTTTGCCATCTAGTCATTTGCTTTTACGCTTATTTTTGGTTACTTTCTGAATTTCACCAAAAGAATCACAAAAAAGTTACCTTTCCGTTGAATGAGATGCAAAGTTTCAACATAACATTGGCACATCTACTCACAAGGTATTTTAAATTTTTCAGGCTCTATATATCAAAAGGAAAAGAAAAAAGGATTGCTGATGAGTTTCAATTACTCACCTCCAGATATTTATAAATATAAATTCAAATGAATGCATAAAAACTAAAATGCAAAAGAAATATTTCAAGGTCTGCTATCTCTAAAAGAGTATTTGAAGTGTGTAACGCAGGTAACTGGGAACTGTTCAAAAGACTGGCACTTACTTTTAAACACATCCAAAACATTTTACCTGAACAACATGTAGGAATTAGACTAACACAATTCCCACATTAAATGAAAGCAGCTACAATGAATATGTCATGCCTTGTCAGAGAACTCTTGCGGTTCTACCACGCATGGTGGTGTGTCCACACACCTGCAATACTGCCACTTCAGACTCTACCAAAACAGGAGCTACTGCAGAATAACCTTTAGATTTGTTTATTGTTTCAGAAGCAGGACTCTGTTTTTTTAATGGTGCGAGCACACAGATCAGATGTCTGCTTTCCTGATACCCCGTAGAGATTCCTGATTTAGATTTCATATAAAGAGGCTGCAGCAAAGAAACCTGGGAATCAAATGCCATCTCTGCATCTGAATGCTGTTAAGTAGCTCCCATGGCATTTCTCCCTGACTCTCAGTGTGTGTCTGTCACTAAGCTCACTCCCAGAGATAAAACAGCAAATGTGAACTCCTGCGGGAAAGCACGTCAAGTAAAAACCTTTCTTGAAGCCTTGAGAATACTCCAGCTCAGTCAATCTTCAGGCCTTCAATCAGCACACCCATCTCACCTTGTATACAGAAGGTTTTACAGGGTACCAGTGTTAGGTAGGGATAACCAAATGTTTAATAAATCAAGAGAAAAGTGAATATCTCTGTGTAAAAGGCTTGGCAAATAGATAAAATAGCAACTAGATAATACAGATTAGCACTGCTCAAACACCCCAAAACAATTCCCACTCTGCTTTGATGAGTGGTCTTAGTGTTAAACATGCTTGACAGATTTGAAGCTTATATTTTATTTGTCTCTACCTATTTCTGTTTAATTTCTGATTATTAATTATTTCTGATTAATTGCATTAGTCAATTATCTTGATATCTGTTAAATATCACTGCTGTATTAGTCTGCCTGTAAAGGATGCATGTACCTTAGACATAGGTTACTCTGCCCTCAAAATAAGTAGCATTAGCAGTTACACTCAGAATAGCACAGCAATTCTTGCAATACTGGAGAGGCAAAGTGGTAGAAGGAAGAACCTGCAGGACAGACCATCAGTTCACAAGAGCCAAGGAGTTGGTTCCAGGAAGACACGGCCAGAACGCCCAGTTAGAAGAGAAGAAGGTGCTCACACCCATAGGCATGCTTAGCCCAGCTGCAGGTCTTGAGGTTGAGAAACACCTATTTACTTATCTTTGGAGGAGGATTTGCTTGTTTGCTCTCTTAAATGTATGCCCAACATTAAAAAATGAAATACACATGGAAAATTATTCCAGCTACGGAGAGTGATGTAGAAGAAAACCCCAACCAAACAAAAACACCCACCCTGAAAACAAAAGTTTGCTGTGTTAAACACAAGCATGAGAGGAAGACTACCCACAGCCAACAAACTGTTGGTTCATCTAACCAGTCTTTAGGGAGAATTTGAAAACCTACCAGTAATATCACTACCAGTAATAGGATGGACAAAGAAAGCCAGCAAAAAATACCATGGACTGACTTTGGCATAGAGACAGTAGTGAGTCCTTCTGCCAGAAACCTTAGGAAATAAAAAATAAACCAGAAGAAAGGATATGCTGATATTTACATACTGCACTCCCCTCTACTCACCCACCATCTGCAAAAAAAAATTTAAAATCCAAAAACTTCTCTGCAGCTTCTGATTTTCTTTTCATTCCCTTTTGTAAAGGAAGTTTCAGGTCAGCTCCCAGAAGCTACAGAAAAGCTTTTGGGGGTTTAATAATCCAGAGTTAATAGCCATTCATTTGTCAGGTTTGGTACAGAAGGCGGGCCAGAATTAATTTCTTGCTTAACCAAGGCTGAAATTCACATTTAAAGCATAAAAAGACATAGCTGTTACTGAAGTCTCATTCAGCAAGAGACATTCAGAGTGAGATGATCGCAGCAAGAACTTGTACTGAATATAAAAAGCATCTGGGAACAGGTAGAGTCTCAAACAAAAAGACAAATGTTGAAAGAGAAAAATAAGAAATAACCCAAATTCATCACAAAGGGCCAAACCAGCCTCTGCCTGCCTGTGTGTAGCTGCTGTCAATGACATGAGAATTGACCTCTAAACCATGGCTACTCCATCAGCTGGCACTCTGGGCAGTTCAGTGCAGAACTGATTGGAATCACATAATCAGTTCAAAAAGGTTTCACAACGGCCCTAAATGTGGTCGCTAGCAAAAATGGGGCTCACAGGTATAAAGATCAATTACTATTTAAGTAACATTCAGTGAGGTACACTTGTACTTCCATCAAGATGGGAAGAGGAAAGTGAGTCTGAAGAAGCAGGATTTCAAAAGAAGTACAGCAGCACTTTCCCTTATAAACCTCTCCAGAGAAAGAAAACGTGTGAAATGAAATAAAGATCGTCTGTAAATAATCACATTAAGCATTAAAATTTCCTGAAAACAGAATCTGGAACTAGAAAAGTTTATGTAAACAAAGCAAAACAAAACTATTGGACACAATATGCCTTGTCCTAGGATGCCCTTCCACATTTTTTTCGTACTCTTCCATCTACCTCTTTCCACCTGGTTTTCTTGTCTCGCTGGTAAATTTTTAAGGCCTCTAGGAAGAAGAGGACAAGTTTTCACTGTGTGTATCTTGCCAAATGTAAAAAAAAGGACAAGTATCCAAAGTAGACATGATGATTAGGCACTTCCATTTAGAAAAAGCAATTTTAGAAAGCATCCAGTATATAACATAGACATGCTGCTTTGAGTTTCAAATTCTCTAGTAATTTTCTTTATCTAAACCTTGATGGGATTAAATATTTTACCCCACTTATTCTTGGAGCGCACTTGCTACAAAGTGAGGCACACATAAATAGCTCTTTTGTGGATTTGTATCTTCACCTCTATCAGGTACGGAAAAGCAAGTAGAAAATCTGATTCTGAAGACAACAGTGGTGTATTTACACTCATCTTTCTCATAAATAGGTCCACAAGCCTGGGTTCAGAGGAATGTCTAGAAAGGATCAAATGCAAGAGCAATGCTCCTTGTTGCAAGCATCAACAAGTTAAGAATGTTCTGCTACACCATGGAGATGGGGAGAGAAGCTCTGATAAAGGAAATGCAAGGGGCCATGTCACCAGACCTCTGTTTTATTACCCTGTTCTTCCTTGCACACTTGATCTCTTTTTTCAGAATACCTATAGGTGATTGACTTCTTGAGGTAAGATGAAAGGCAAAATGCTGGGTGCAACTATAAAAGCCACAAAACTGAAGTTTGAGGTAGCAATAGAAGCTGATACTGGAATTTACACTGTTTCTAAGGCTTGCTAAGGAGCTCTGCATAGTTTGAAGTGGATAGACTATATTATAATGTGGCTATAAGTCATGTTCATTTAGAAAGCAAAACATACTGCTAAAGGCGTTTTTAGACCGGTTTAATTGCATCCCAACTCAGAACAAAGATCATGTGCTGGCATCACTTCAGAACAAACCCACCCTCTGTAAATGTATAGGCTATCTGGCAGCTCATTGATGGAAAAAGATTGTCCTATGCTGAAAGATTACTGGATGCCAGCAGAGATCTCCAAGCTGTGTTACCATTTCTCAGCACACTGTTGTTCTCCTGCTCTCAGGGCACCAGGTGCATGGTTCCGATCAGTTTGATCATTCTGATTCTACCTACTGCTGAATATTCTGAACTTTAATACTTGTCTTTACACCACATGAGTGGGCAGTTTGCAAAATAAAGCTAGAATTCATAATACATTCTACCATTAATAAAAATGTCACATGCACATATCCAGTAAGCAAAAAAAGAGACCATCAGATGAGTTCCCAACATACATATACAAGAATCAAGTGATATACATACAAAAATCAAGATTGCTAATCATTTGAAGTAAAATTCCAATGAAATAAGTGGCATCATTCCAAATTCATCATCGCTTATCAGAGAAGCAGATGGTTGCACAATACAACATTGGATGAGGAATTTACTGAAGATGTATATTGTTCTCAAAAACTTGAAGAAAGTACGAACATTATAAAATGCATTTTCTTTTAGAGTAGTGTTCACTTTTACAGCTAATCTGGCAGACAAAAGTGGATGAAGCCCTTTGATAGGGCAGTTATATCTTTTATCCTACCTGAAAAATTATTCTTGTCTCATGCTTTTCCTAGAAAACTCAAGAGAGGCAATCCAATTATAACAGCCAGCATAATGTGAAATTAGTTAAAATTTCAAAATAGTGTTGAAATTGTTGAAAGTGTTTAAACTTTTATTCGACAGTTCTTTAACTGAAAACCAAAAATGTTATTCAAAGAGCGAGACTTTTTTTTTTTTTTTTAAGAGATTAATCATCCTTGTTTCTCATTTAAAGTCTGGGGACATAGCCAATCTTTTCTTTGTGTTCTCAGAGGAAGATATTTCATTTTGAAAAGAAAAAAAACAAAATTGTTCTTATCTCCTTTATATGTTGTCATGGTAGACAAGCCATCACAAAAAAAAAAAAAAAAAAAAAAAAAAAAAAAAAAAAATCCTGTTTCACATTTCTTTGGGTCACTTTCCAGCAATAAGACTAATGCTAAAATTTTTCTGGAGTTAATACACAATCTGATCTCTTGATGCTGTATCCATGGAAAATGTTACCTGAAAAAATGTTTTTCTTATGCTATTTGGGGAGGGAGAAGAAACAGAAAAGAAATTGTAATCAAAAGAAACTGTAATCAAATAAGAAAAAATAAAAACTATTTTATTACTCCTGCATTTTATGATTTCTTTTACAATGTAACATCTCTATTTAAACTCACTGAAAATTTGGAAGCCTAGTAAATCCAGGAACTTGGCAGTAAAGTGTCATACCAAAGCTCCAATGTTCCATGACTCCAAAATTAATAATTTCCTTTAATAGCCTACATTGTTAGAAGTATTTTTGCCAATCTGACTGATTTAGTGCTAGCCTGAGAACCTCCCTTAAGGCTTCACTTAGAGCTCATGATTAGTTGATGCTGGTAGCAATAAATGTTCTCCATGGATTCATGAAATAAAACATTTTACACATTTCAACTTTACATTTGATTGGTATTGTATCTTCTCTTACATAAACCACTTGAATTTATAAGACTATTTTCCCAGTTAAGGGATTTGAAAAAATTCTCATTAGACACAAGGAATTTTGTGCATTGGGCATGGATTTACTGCTTATTACAAGGGCTACCTGACACATTTCCTTTGTCTGTAGACACAATGTAGGAATTTAGGTTTAGAAAACATGTATATTATATGCGTTATCATTATGTATTTGTAAAAGCTGTGGAGAGATTATTCTTGCCGGACATTTGTACTCTGCCCTGTGCAAAGCAGTGCTGATCAATGGTCTGGATGGCCCCAGTTCACAGGTATTTGTATTGTTCTCTTCCCTTGTCTGCAGAAGAAACTCTGATCAAGAAGACGGCAGCAGGATTTGCTTGGTAGCCAAGTTCTTTTTTCTAACGTTGAGAACAGTTAGATGGCTAGGATGAAGAGGAGTGGAAAAATTTTCCTCAGGGAACCTAACTAAATCAAATGTTACCTACAACTTAAGATACTCTTCTACCATGGTAAGAACTTCTGTCTTAAATGTAGTTTTCAACAACTGCATTCACATGTACCGTGTACATATGCTGTAAAGTGCACCACCAAAACATTCTATTTAATAGCCTCTACACTCAGGCTATAAGAAGAATTTTGTAGGCTCCTTGACAGGAAAGAGACAATAATCCAATAGCTTCATCTCTTTGAACTATGTAACTAGGGATTTGGGGAAAGTCCTTACTAGAGCTGAAAAATAAAGGACTAAGACTGCAAGTTAAAAATACATTTACTGACAGTACTTCTCTCCAGCTAATGTCTTTTCCCAGAATATTATAAATTAACAGTACCTTTGTGCAAGTTCTGCTCAGAAAAGGTTCTCAAAATAATGAGTCTTTGGTCTTATGTCACAAATCTGCTTATTCTTTTTTTTGTCTTGCAAATGTGCCTTGAAACCAGAGTTTGCAATAAGGAACAGATAGCTGTGAGGAGGGAGAGGAAACTAAGCTCCAGCCCTGTGTGCACTTACAGCTCATTCACACAGAGGAGCAAAGGCTTGGTCAAAGCAGCTCCCATTTTTCACCACATTCTACTGCTTGTGCCAGCACCCAATGACATGTCAGGCCACTTCCTCAGCCTGCTTTGCGTACAGGAACTGGGCACAGCTGCGTGTCACAGAACAATTGCACCGGCCGTCCTATCAAATAACTCCTGACACTTCATGAACTGAGCTGGGCTGTGTCTCTCCTCCTGTCTCTGGCCTGGAAAATTATCCTGAGCAGTCAGACATCGTGGCGAGCATACTGTCCTCCTCCAACATCTGCCAGATGAGAGAAGAGCAACAGAATGAGATTTCCTTTCAGTCTATTCTTGTGGCATTTCCACTTTCCTAAAAGAAAAGATTTCCATAGCCAGTCCACAATTTGATATAAGGCTCATAATAAAAAGACCCAGCAAAGATATTTTTTTCCTATAATTTTTCTCCTTGTTTTAAAAAAAGTCATACACAATAAACAAGCAGCATAGTAAAAAACAGGAAGCTACGTGTATACACAGGTACATTTTTCTAATATTACACATGTATTCTGTCTGCAGCGGGCTTTAATAATTTTAGCAAGTATTCCATTATACTTTAATTAGCAGTTTTGAAACTCAGCGACAGTTATTGAATTGCCAGTTCACTTTGGCATCTAGAAGCATGGATAGGAAATTATTCAGGAACACAAGATCAACTTCAGCTGACCAAGACAGCCATAATCTCTCATAAAACATACCTGGCTTTGCCAAGCTTGTCCTCTACCTACAAAACATCAGAGAAACCCCTGAAGAAAGGAGAGCTACCAGCACCCTGTGGAGACTGCAGTTAGTTTTCTCCCACTCCTGATAAGCACAAAACCAACTAATTAACATTTGAGGTCAATTCCCGCGAGTGCAGGAAGACGCTATGCAAGTGAATCAGTAGCTATTTCATTTCTGCAGAAAACAGATGAAGTACCACATCAATATTATTTTATTTCCAAAAGTTTCTTCTTAAATGCTGAAACACCTTTCATCATGAAATACTTAAAACAAAGTCTAATCCTTATGAAATGCTACTAAGGCTGCTGGGAGACCTAAACTCTCTCATCAGGCAGGCTTCTGTTTATCTGCTTCTCCTTCCTCTTCACTATTTTCTTTTATCTTCTTTTCCATTTCCCCCTCACATCATCCTTTGTTAAAATCTATCTTTCCTAACCAACTCCATAGATGAAACTCAAAGATTGTTAATAGAAAGTACTGCAACAAACTAAGTTTGACTATGAGTGCAAAACATTGTTTCTACAAATATTCACTTTCTGTGTGTATTTACATGAGCATGCATGGACCACACAAAAATGCAATTAGTAATTTGCCAAAATATTTTTCTTTTCTGCATTATCATCAGTACATTTCAAAAACTAAAAGAAACTTGAGCAGAATTTATAGGATCATAAAATAGAAAAAAAATCCATCATAAACTTAGGCATCAGTGGACAAAATATTCCCTTTAAGCAGTACAAATATCAATGTCAATATTGTCAGCAATAGTTCCTCTGAGGCAAAAGGAACTTCAATTTGACATTACTAAAATGGAGGTTTTTAAATGCACAGACCTCCAAAAGCTGTTGTCTAATAGCAAATGTTAGACACTTTAATACTTTCAAGTTTCCTAGGTGTGGAAGCAGCAATGACACTGTGCATCTCAGTCTCATTCCTCTCCCCACATCCTGGCAGGATCTAACATAATGTTTTTCCAAGAAGCCTATGTCAGCTATCATAGTTTCCCCCTCTGCTAAAAGCAACGTTCCAGTCAAAGAAAGACAACCAAATAAATTGTCCCCTTAAACAGAATCTCTCTTCCCCCTTTGGCCATATAAAGGATGTAATCCATCTCTGTCTGCCAGAAAACTAAAAAGCAAATCTGCTTTCCTATGTAGACCCCAGAGTTTTGGAACAAGCTGGCTGATAAAATGCACATGGTTCACTGCCAGCTTCTTCTTCAAGATCCTAAAAGTTTAAAAGTGCTTGACACTACTCTGTTTTCTAGGATTTGCTTAAGTACAGACAGGAAAAAGTATTCCTTAAAAACAAAAAGAAAGCAAAACAAAACAAAATTATACTAACGGCTTCCTATGCTGCTTAAAAAGGCTTTACCTAGCATTATCTAATCCAAACTTCTTTGATGCACCTCCTCCTTGCCAGCATCCCTTTCTTTCCATTAATTTCCTCTGACTGTGTGTGAGAATCTATGCCAAGCACACAAACCAAGTCATGCGTGAAAATTTTAAAACAGCTTTCCATTGATTTTTAGCCATTCCTCCTTATTACAGAAGTCATCACACACAGCCAGGAGTCAAAGAAATAGTAAATTCATATTGAGAACTACACAAGTAAGACATCAAGTTTTCTATTAAGCAGCAGTTTAGTATCTTGGAGCAAGCAGGTGTTCTGCACCATATAATTCTAACTTGTCCCTACCTCAACACTCAAAGGAAGGCTCACAGCCAGAAGGGAGATCCAGACATAAGCACAAACAAAAAATTTATTTTTTGGCTATGGGCAAAAAGAACTAGTTTATTGATAAGTTTTTCTAGGAAACACATCTCCAAAGAAAATTAAACCATGAAAATAAAAACCTGATACTCTCCTAGCTGGCTGATTCCTGTGCTGACTTTATCTGTCTCTTATTTCTGACAGAATTCTACAGTAATTTTAAAAGTCAGTTCGCTGAATAATTAGAATTATTTGCTCAGCACCCTCCCATGAGACTTTATTTCCCTTTTAGCACTGCCCCTTCCATATTATTTCTCTAGACAGCCTTTCACCAGTAACTCCAGGTTCAATGCTAAAATACCTGGGACATCTGAGCTTGCACCTCAGCTTGAGCGACATTGACTAACAAAATGCATGTTCAATTAAATAAATTTCTTTCAATAAACTTCTAACTCCTTGTGGAAAATCTGCTTAGTTTTCCAATGGATCATAGAGCAAAACCTGAATTTCTGGTTATTCAGGGGCTATGACATGCTACTACGTTGTCAAGTAATCATCATTCACACCTCTCTTCCCCAGATACTTCTGTCCTTGCTTTCTGTCCCCACTGCTGGGCTCTCAAACATCAGAGTCCAAGACCCAGCTTGTTTAAAATTTGCAAAGGGAAAATATTTTCAAAGATAATAGTATGAGGTCTCCATATCAAAATCACCACTTTTCCCTCAACAGAATAGTTGGGGTTTTTTCATAGCCAAAATCTTCAACTTTTTAGCAGCTTTAGGCTGAGTTCAGTGGGACTGGTACCTCAGGGCAATGGTTTTCACAATGTAGTCCACCAAGCACTCAAGGTCTGGGGATATCTGTAAGAATAACTTGAAAAGAAAACATTAAAAATTCAAGCTGATTGTCAGTGGGGTTTTAATTCACTATACAGAGATCTGTATCTTCAGTGGAAGAGGTTGAGAGGTTCACACATCAAAAAAAGGTTGAAAATGACAAGCCTATAGAGTAAAATACAAGGAGGTTGAAGTGACTTGATAATTTTAGAGCAAAGTCTAAATATATCACTCTGCAAATGCAATGAACTTCTTTCTCCTATTCCCTCAGCAAGCTACACAAACATCTGCCCTACAGCAAAGGGATGCCTGCAGTCCATATTGCACTAACAATGCCCATAAGGACTTGGGCTGGGGAGCAGTGCCATGGAAACACCTTGATCTGACGGGGTTACCCCATCCCTCAGCATACCTTTGGGTCTGCACTCTCTTGCTGCTTTTGTCTAGAAAGACAAATAACACCAGAGAAGCTGAAATCACTGTTTTCTGTCTTTCAGGACTGTTGATGCCACCAGCAAGGTCTCTGCAGGCCATTCTCTATAATTGTAATTGTTATGTTAATTAATGCATCAAGGGGGGAAGCTCAGTCCACCATTTCATGCCCCTCAAGCCTCAAACCCTTGATAAACCTCTGTCTTCTCTGTTCCTGGAAACAAAGTACTTTTAGCCCAGGTGTGCACTACTTCACCCCAGGTAACTTAATCCCAAGTGTGTATTTCTGTGTAACAAACTATACACAGAGGTAAAGGAAAAAAGTGAAACTGGGGGGGAAATTCTATTGCACCATTAAAGTGAAAAATGCCTTCCTCTCATTAGCAACTCTCATTAAGGCACCCTCTGCCCACTTCACTGCTGTGTTTATCTCCTTCCCCTGATGGCAGGAATGCTGAATCATGACAAGCCATGAGGGCTGAAGCCCAGTCCCAGGCTGTCATCCTGATTTAAGTGGCAGGATTGTAGTATCTGGCCCCACAAATCACACAAAAATGGCACTGATAGTCATGTAGCATTTGGGGACCAGGGTATAGTTTATAAGGACAGCAGCATCAGGTATGGATTTTAAAAAATCCATTAGAGATAGGGAAAGATACTTTGCCTACAAATAAAAATGGAATATTTGGAATAAGTTAAAGGAAAACCAAGAATCCTACAAAGAATCAGAATCTACAAATTACATATACAGTTGAAATAAATATCACACAAGATGATAGAGTGCAATTCGCAAGTATCCCCCTGATAACATTATTGTTCTCTATAATCCAAATAGGGCTCTTTTTTTGATATTGCAGGACTGGTAGCCCAGAGTCTGTTGAGCAAACATTCTGCTGGAATGTTGTTTGCATCACTATACTCAATAATAGAACTTTAAATTGCAATAAATAGTGAATTTTCAGCATATAGGGAAGGCAGCCTGCAGCAAGAACTGTAAGGCATTTCTCTGACATGCAGATATAACAGAGGCTTAAAAAATGTATCTCTTTCTCCCTTCACACACCTGCCTGGAAATAGTGAAGTATTTTGGTGTTTATGACTTTTTTAAGGTTGCTTTTAATACTAATTATGTATATATATGTATGCATACATAAATACATACACATGTGTGTGAGTATATATATTTTTATATATATGTATATGCCTGATTTCTAAAGCGATTTGCAACCACTCACTCCCAGTCTCCTTTTTAATACACCAAGAAAACAGTAACAACAGCCACTAGAGAACTGGGCCATCTGGGACTAAGGCACACAGTGATTTGGCACTGTCACCTCCCCGGGTCATCACCTTCCTTCCAGTGACTGGCACACGTGCTCCAACACAGCTCTGCTCATCTCCTAGATGGCCCCTTCCCTCGCTCAGCCCTCCCAAAGGCAGAGCCCAGGACTCTGCGCTTTGTCCGACACTCGCGTTCCTCGGCAGCGGCAAAGCATTTTCATGGGGAGAGGACAAAGAGGTGAGAGAATATGTCAGTCATCACCAGAAATAATGCAGTCTCAGCTGCACTGATGATGAAGGAAGAACATTATTTATGTGACCTCTGCATAAATACTTTCATTTTCAGCTTGGAATTTTGTAGGGGAAATAAAAGAAATGCAGAAGGTTTTGGACATCTCTGGCCATTATATGCACAAAGTTTATCCACAGCTCCAGTGATCCAATTTTCCAGTATTTAACAGATTGAAAAAAACCCAAACACAATTTCTCAAAAACAATACAGCACGCAGAAAACAAATATATGTAATGTATTATCAAGTCAGAAATATACTTCTCACTCTTCATATTAGCATCTCATCTTTATATTTTTCAGTGTTCAAGAAAAACAGCAGGAAATTCTCTTGACATAAAAATCTTTTTTCTTCTGAACCCAAGGTATATATTATGCACTGTATTCCCTGCTAGTCAAATCAGACAAAGGAGCATTCCCAAGACCACAGGAAGCAACAGCAGAGCTTTTCTGAGGGGAATATTTCACTCAAAAAGAGAGAAAAGGAGAGCTGTAGAGAAGAGATCCCTTCCCACATCCTATACTTTTGCATACCAGTAGACACAAGAGACAAAAAATGCTCTGAGCAACTTGATGCTGCCAACAAAATGACATCTACAAAATTTCTCTCCCTCTTCTGTGACTATGCAGTTCTGCCAAAAGGACATTCTGTAATGGACGGGAAAGAATTTTCCACTCAAAACCCCTTTAGGCCTTTCAAATTTTAGTGTTATCAAAGAGAAATGACTGAAAAACATCTCTCTGCATACATGAGAAGATTTAATTCTTATGTGGCAGAGCAATCAGCTCTATGAGCACCAACTTGCAGTGACAATGCCACTTGTTCTGCTTCACCATTGTACTCATTGCCTACTGGAAGCTTGCTGCGTTTTGTGAAATGGCTTCATCCCAGGCTAACTCACCGTACTATGAAGTACCTTCATTTTTTAATCAGTTATCAAATTAGGAAGGAGATCAGGGAAGAGAAGGAAACACATTGTTATATTTGCTGCATGTTTCCCCATGTTGTTGCTTGTCTATGTTATTTTCAGCATTACCTATTTAAAGAAGTTATATATATACATAAGACAGCAGGTAGAGTGATTGACTGAGAGTCAGATGTTAAATTGCCACAGAGCTGTGGAAAGGATAAAAATACTTCTCTACCTCAATTCATTCCATAGAAAAAGTCCTCTCAGATCTTGCATCCTTATCATTTCTACACTAAAAGGTTTCAAAGTGAGAAGGAGGAATAAAGGGTAGCGTTTAAAAATAAAAATACACATTTTTCCCGGCTTAGTTTTCTTCTTATTTTTCTAAAGAGTATAATATTGAAGGAGAAAAAGCCTGCTTGCTCTCAGTTAGGTTTACTAAATCAGTCATGAAGGCAGCTGATCTAAAATGCATCAGCTGTCACCTGCTCAGTCTCAGTTTGACAGTTCAATACCTCCTCATCTTCTGAGAATGGCAGTGCTGAGACCTGAGTAAACCATGTCTGTATGCAAACTGTCACTGATTTTGTGGCATATCATCAGGCCTGATCTCCACGGCTGCAGTGACAACAGGGAACACTACAGCCAATCATCATCAGAGTTAAAATTAATATACAGGTCCCCACATTCAGCAGTAAGCAAGGCAAGCCCCACGAGCAGTGGCCAGTTGATGAACTATGTAATTACAGCAAGATAATCTTATCCCTGTAGGGAATGTAAATGTCTCTCATAAATTCAAGGTATATTTCTACACATCTATATTTTCCCCCTCAGCATTTCTTTCGACCAAATAAGATAGATAAATGCCAATATAGCCTGTTAAATTCAGGTAGCAAAATAAAATATATTTCAGGGCCATGAAAGGACATTCTCAAGTGGTGCCAGTCAGGGTCACAGAGTGGTTAAAAAAGTTGCACGTGCTCAGTGCTGCTGCCCGGGCACAGCCCAGCCCAGCAGCCCGTGTCACTTTGGGATGCTGCTCTGTGCCCCCTGGCCCCGGCAGCAGGATCAGCCTGCACACAGCAGCACAACACGACCCAGGGCAGCCAGCAGTGCCCCCACGGCCCCCTGCCATGAACTCTTACGCACCCTCAGAGCTGCTTAACCCCTAAAAAATGCTCTAAATTAATATAAAGGGGGCTAAAACTGATTATTATTCAGACTCCTCATTTTTTTGTGGTATTACTTGCAGCATGAACTCTGTGCAGTCCAGCATAGTTTGTCTGGTTTACAGTACCCAATAAATCTCGCATACCCTCTGAGTGACTTTATTCAAGTTGAAACCTCTTAACCTATTTTAAGTTGCCAAATCTGAAAGAGCTAAAGACCCAATTCTCCACTACTATCAAAGGGCCTATAACCTTTCACTAACCTATCAAGGGGAAGACTCGGTGATCTCACAGGTGTTTGCCAACCAAAACAGGTGTCAGATATGAATAAATTCTCTGAACACACTAATTTTAGAGGGTTTTTAGCTAAAGGAGTCATGAAAAGCAACATGACATCAAGACTTCATCAAGCAGAAAAGCTACTAGACATGTTTCTATTTCGGAAAAACCTGGACCGAGGACCAGCATCTCTATTGGCATATCCCAGGTCCTCAAGAACCACCAATGAAGTATGAGGTATTCAACAGGACCATTACACCTAGCTTTAGGATCTAGCATTAATCACTTTATTTTTCTTTTTGCCATGATCATAAAACCCTTTAGAAAGTGTCAAAACTTATACAGCCTTTGTCATTCTTTTTCCAGCCATCAATGGTTTTGGGAATGTCCAGCCTGAAGGCAGTTTGATCTCTTATCTTTATAAATAATGCTGGTGCTCCTCTAGCTCTCTACGCTGAGTTTTTTTGTGAAAAAAATGTGCATCTCATGAATTTATCCTAGGCAGCAAATAATTTCAAATAAAACATTGCATATTTCTAGACAAAATTAAAAAAAAAAAAACCTTTCATTGTTGTCTTGACCGTGAGGAAAAGCTATATTTGTAAATCAGTTTTCCTTTACACTACATCACTTGGTACGTCTGGAAAAAGTAAAATTTTGCTGTGAAAATACAGCAGTTCTTCCAGTCTGCATGGAGGGATTTGAAATAGTCATGTGAAGGTCCACTACAAGCTTCAAATTAAGTTTTGCTTACTTTATGTTTCCTTTCCATGGTGGAAGTGTTTTGCTAGAAAGTGACATGTTTAAAATTATATTTTAACCTTTTCATTCCTACAACCTTTTGAAAGAGAAATTTTGAGCATCACTCAAACTGACTAGTTAATAAACTAGTGTGTGAGTTAATAAAAACCAGAGGTAACAAAGCCTCCTTATGTCACTATGATGAAGAGAACTGTAATAAAGGTCAGATTTTATGAAATTACTTCTTTTACATAAGAAGTTTCAAGGTGTTGCACTCTTCACAGAGCTCTCTGTAGAAGATAAAACATTGCAGATTATTTGAGAAAAGTTCTCACTAAGATTTTTTATATTTTTGTCCACTAGTCTTGTGACTTGTATATAAATAGCCCTTAAGGTCTCTTGCAGAAGCTAAACCTCAGCTAAGCAATCATTTGCTAAATATCTTACTCATTTCTTGAAAATGATTTGTGCATGACTCTTATTGGTTTAATCAGTCTATGAATATGTAATTTTAAAAAAATCATCAGGAGTAAATATAGATGTACTTAAAACCCCAAGCCTTACCTGCAAGAAATGAACATGTGTTTTAGAGCCCTTTATGATCTAAAGTTACAACAAGGACAAAATGTGCATGGTCTTGAACATTGCCTAAACGTTTGAATGCCATGGTTGTATTCAACCCCATTTGCCAAACATTATTATTACCTCATAGACAAATAAATTAAGCAGGCTATAGCTCTACATCTTTCTCAGCTTTGTCTTTCTGTGGTGAATTGTGACAGGAAAGACATTTCTCTTTAGGTTAAAAATTCTGTTGTGGCCAGAACTTGATCCAAAACAACTCCTACTCATTAGGATGTCCTCACATAATTCATTTGGAGTACCACTTCATACCACCATTTGGGAATTGCGAGGTCACTCCTAACTGAAAAAATATTTCATCTAATGTCATCTCACTGCCATATTTTGCTACTGTAGCCTTCTCCACTGACCAATCAATAATAAAAGCAGACACAGAGTCCAGCACTTGAGCAGATATTTGAGCTTTGCTAAATCTCCATTCCCTTACGGCTGGGTCATTTTCCGTTGAAGGCAACGGGAACCAGAGCACACCAACACGGTGCTCCCAGCAGGGACCACTCTGAGCCCCACAGAGGCTGCTGCTTCTCTGGATTCATGATCCCTCCCACCCCCCATCTCCATTTTACTGGATTTCCAGCCACATTACATGGCTAGAAATCCAGTATCTAGACGTGATACTTTCTTCACCACATGGGCAGTGCATGTTGGGCAGCAAAAAAAGAAACAGACTCAAGGAAGTGACAAATACTTCTGAAAGGAAAAGGAATATCGATGTGAATGTCTCAAAAGAGTAGGGTTAAGATAAAGCAGGTCAATCTTTTAACTTGGGTTTTATCGACAATTAAGCAGGTTGGGAAAACACAAACTGGTTAGAAACACACATAGGTAAGTGTCTGTATTTTGGAAGAGTTTTTATCCCATTCCTAGGGGAAAGAACTGCTAAAGCAATTGCTCTCTGAGCACTACAATATCCATTTCTGGTTGAGTTACTGCCCTTTGGCTGTTAGCTGTTCTCCACTTACATACTCATACACTGATACACCTTCTCTTTTTCCTCAAAGAAACATGATTTTTTCATAGTATACTGAGACAATTGACGGAGCCTAAAAAAGTACTAAATCTGCCTATAATAATGAGTACAAAAAGAGCCAAATGTGCAAGCTTAAAATCTCTTTCCTCTATTAAAGTATCCTTCTCAACATTTGGGAGTGGGAAAGAAGAAAATGTCTGACAAACTACAATAAATCTTATTTTACATCAGCATGATGAGATTCAGATAAGTTTTACATTAATTCCACACCAGTTATTAGAAGATTAATGATTTCTTAATAGCTGGCTTACTATAAAGCAAATCAGTGGTCTATTTAACACACTGCTTGCAGATTCAGTAGTCCTAAATTACTTTAACACTTTTTACTGGCCTTGATGAGCACTATTTACCACATAATATTTCTATATGGTTGTAATGTATGTATAGTTGTTTTTGTTTTCTCCACATTTTATCTGCTCTTCTGATTCCTTCTGCTATGCTAGATCGTTTTGTGTTTGTTCAGATCTCCTTCAAATGAACAAATGCTCTTCTGACACTAAAATGCTAGAATTTCCCTATCTCCTTCTTAAAGATTTTTGAAAACAACAGGCCTAGAAGACAACTTCACCTTTTGCTTTCTATAACTGGCACAAGAATCACAAATGCAATGACTGTACAGAGAAAAGAGATTCCAACACAATTAGAAAAAAGAGAAAAAAATCACAGCCACGGTGAATATCAGGCCTAAAGTACAGTGTCTCTGTCACAGCTGTTTTGGATAACATGTGATGACTGGGCATTGCATAGGCAGCTTTTACTGCTGTGAACATTTACCAGAGCTAAGTAGTTTAGGTCACTGAATCAAGACTGTTCCACACGTGTCACAACTTCACTTAAATTTTCAGACATAAACAACTTTGGAAATTCTCACACCATTTATAGAATGAAAAGATAATCACATGGTAATGAAAATAAATTAAATGCAGTAGCTTAAAGGTATGTAACAAGGAATTTTTTTTCTAATGCCTCATCTGATTAGAAAATTACCACTTTCAGCAGCTGTACAGTTGTGACAGATATCATCTCCACAGTGTTCAGACACAGAAATCCAAAAAGTATTCAGCTGAACTTCTGGCATATGACAGCTTCTACTGCAAAGCCTGTGTAATATTTTCAGAGCTGCAAGATCTTCAGTAGAAGGAATCCCACACTATAAAAAATAGGTGCACATTCAGAGTTATCAACACTTGGCATTCACAGTGCAATGGGTGGGTTGTTCTTTGCTATGAAGGGACATCACATCTCCCAGGTCTTCACGCCAGTTCTTTCTGGAGGCTGGGAAGAGGACCTGCTATGGGAAAACTCGTGTACTACCACCCCAGACCCACAGAGCCCAGCTACAGCTCTGCTTCTCAGGAGCAGGACCACTGTCTTCCCTTTTTTTTTCATTTCACACCAGATTTATCAAGCTACTACATTGTACTGATGCTGCTTACACATTTTTTAATATCAATACCTTATTTAATTTCTGTATGTTTTTCCTGGGATTTATTAGTAGCCACTTACTAAACACTTCTCATTTTGCAGATGCTTTAGTGAATTTATCCTACTTTAGCTCAAAGAGCCTACTCAAAGTTTTAGAAATAACAAGTAAATAAATTGTAGCATGTGCATTTATGTACTTAAAAATGCAATTGAAAAATACAGATTAGAAAATATGTTTGGAAGATAGCTTTCAGTTCTGTGGAAGAATTTAATACTGGAAAATATTTTAGAGAGGAATAGGCCTTAGGAAAAATAAAAGGGGGGCGAGGGGGTGGTGAAGTACACAATAGCAACATAACATTATTCAAAAGCTTGTTTGGTTTTATTCAAAGCAATGCTCCTCTCATTGAGAGCTCTACGGGGACATTTTTGATCGCATTGTGAATATCACCTCATGCTCTCAGCTGAATGTAAATGTTTATGTTGCTATTAGTGCCAATAACAAAATTTCACCATAGAACTGCTAACAAATGGATCTATTTCTTTATAATTATGTGCCATCATTTTCTGTTTTGTCCTTAATTTTTCATAAGAGAAGCAGCAGAGAGCCTATCTGCAGTTTTTTCTCTAGAGATTTCTCAGTGGATCTAGATTTCAACCTTCACAAAACAATTGTCTGGAATACCAATTTCCTTGGTCTTCAAATATCTCCTGAACAATTGCAGGTGCTATTTACAGACATGTAGCCAATCATAAAATTTAGATTTTAATTAGACTTTGAAACAGGCTTATTCAATAATTATAAATACTAACAAATCAAAAAAATGTTCAAGAACTTTGTAATGGAAAACATAATTGTGATTATACGTCCTTCTCCAAGCAAGCATGTGATATTGGAGCCGCAGTTCAGTTACTGTGTGGGGACAGACACAACTCCATGTGAGACCCTATCAACAAGCAGTGAGGAGTAACAGTTTGCATGTTTCTCATCAGCTATCATTCTATTTACACAGAGCAGGAGGACGCAGGGATCTTTTGCACAAAAACCCCCAGGAAAGTCAAAGATCCACTGCCAATCTCTGTGCTCCCAGCCCATGAGGAACAGCACAGCACAACTTTATTTTAAAAAGCTACTACAATGTCACAAGTCTTTAAAGCTACAATTAATCGAAAGCAATTGCAACACTAGGATCAGTTGCATCTTTGTCCAGATCCATCTTCTCCCAAACTTCATGTAATAAATGAAGACTATGCCTCCAGTGTTTTTGTTCATCTATCACCATGTCAATGATTATTACAGTGTTACAAAACAAAAGAGAAAAGCTTAATTTAAAGGAAAATTTATGGTGCATGAAACACATTTAAACTTGACTAGATGAGAGTAACCAAATAAATCTGATGTTTGCTCAAATTTTTTTGAAAAAAAAACAAGTTTAAAACGTCACTGCTGAAGTATTGATGTATAATTACCAGTGTAGGAAGGAATAAACACTGATTAATAAGACCAGAATCAGACACACGAGCTAGAAAAAAAGATTATCATGCAGACTATGCAGCTGTCATTATAATTTAGTTCTCTATAGTGTGACCTTCAATACTGTCCAAGCTAATTCTATATGCCTAAAATATCTTAAATGCTCTACCATTTAAAAGCAATAAGCTTAAAATAAC
This sequence comes from Hirundo rustica, assembly GCF_015227805.2. Classification (NCBI taxonomy): domain Eukaryota; kingdom Metazoa; phylum Chordata; class Aves; order Passeriformes; family Hirundinidae; genus Hirundo; species Hirundo rustica. The sequence goes on from NC_053458.1 coordinate 20,564,103, forward strand.
CTGCAGTTTAAGAATAGTAGGCTGGGGGAAAAAGAAAAGCAGCACAAACAATCTGAAAGCTAATACTGAAACAAGCAGTAATACTGAAACAAACACTGTCCCTTAAAGACAGGAAAACTGCAACAATAAAAGTATATTATCTTATCTTTAGCTGTCCCTGCTTTAATACTGTACTAAAATGAACTATCAGCATGATGACGAACTGGCCAAATACAGAGAAGCACCAGAAAGGGGAATCTGTGCCCTCAGAGCACAGAGAACATCCACACCAGTTCAGCATCTCCACACGTTCAGCCCACTCTCATGTGGAACTTGGTCATTCACAAATCCTGTCTTCAGCCTCCCTTTGCTCCAGCAAGAGCACAGGCAAAGCTGTGCAAGTGCTGATAGTCTCTGTAATATTGTCTAAGAGAAATAGACCCTTCCAAAAGCAAGCAGCATGACAGGATCAGGGAGGGCCTCATCACGACCGCAGCACCACAGACCTCTGCAATAGAGGATGAGCACCTGGCATGGACCATAAATGCCAATAAAAACACCTCTCAATCATTGCATGAGCTGCCAAACAACTACATGACATTATAGCAGGCAGCCCTAACAATAAAAACCAATTTGTACCAGAATCAATTAATTAATACATGTTATCAGCTATTACCCTAATTGAGAGGCATTTATCCTTATTTAAAATATGACAAACATACAGATCATAAGATGGACAAAGAAGGTTTAGGAAACAATGGAGGGGGGAAAAGAAAGAATGCAACGACTCCACAGGATGCCCAAGTGCAGAAACATATTCACTGCATATTCAACTGTGTTAAATTTAATCTGCAGCCTCACTTTAACATTTTGTCAACTATTTGCCGGAATTGAATGTCTCAGTCAGGATCTTGAATCTCTACAGACTAAGCAACTAAAAAAATATCTTTGTGCAAGGACCAAGCAAATATTGCATCATCTTTGCAATCAATAAACCTACATAGCTTAATATTTTGTTTTAGGGGGTCTTAAATCTAACTGCAAATGCTCTTGAGCAGGAAATCTCTGAGGTCTGAGGAACAAAGAACAAGACTTCTGCCCACCAGGGTTTTCTTTGTAAGCTCTCTATCCTGAACATTTTTTTAAGTTCTCTATAGTAGAAAGTGAAAGGCAGAAAAGTTGAGTGGCTGAAGTGTGTTAGAGTGCTCAAGAACCACATTATTTATTTTTCTTCTGTACTGTTCAGGCATTGACCTGCTTCAGGCACACAGTGCAATGAGGAGACACAAAAAAACCTGTGGGTTGTAGGAAATCCTATGTGGCTCCAGCAAGACTGATACTTACAGGGCTTTAAAAAGAACAGAGACATTTCAGACATATACAAACTGTAGAAAATGCTCTTCTCTATTGTCCTTCATTGTGTGGACATGAAAAAGTCAGCCTGATCCTTGCTTCATTTTGAACATTCATTACTGTTCTTGAGATCTTATAAGACTTGCCTTAATTGTACGTAAGCCTTTGTTGAGCGCAGTGAGGTAGAAGAGGCAGGTGTAAGGGATGTTCCATCTAGAACAATGTCATTTTTAAAAGAAAAAGTCATAATTTTAAGACTGAGTTATTTGCAATTACTTATTAGACTGTCAGTGAGCATTGAAAGGTGCTGATCCATATATTAAAACTTGGAGATCTTAATATATTAAATAATAATGGATCCAAGGGTACAATAACGGACTATTGAATGGATAACTACACATTTATAATGGGCAGTAATAGAAATTATGGACTATGATATGGACTATTAGGCCGATTCTGATATTTATAGGATAGATTTTAACAAAAAATACAAGTTCATACTACATTCAGCCTCCACAAGGGAGCAAGACAACACAGTAGACTTAAGTCTACTTAAGGCACCATCATTTCCCTCACAGCTGTCCTCCTTCTTCTGGCACCTACAACAGAGGTCTATCAGAGGTCAACCTTTCAGAGGTCTATCAGCAGATAAGAACAAAATGCAGCATTGCTCAAGATCATTGCTCCCAAACCTTCCCACAAGTAACTGATTGGTGATGCATCATGTAACACACTTCATTCAAACATAACCCCACTTAGAGAAACATCCTCTGAATCACAAGATTCATTATTTTCCACAAAACACGTATTCCCCAAAAATTCTATACTTGGAAACACCACAGGTAAATTTGCCATATCTCCATTTCAGGAGGTCACAACGTTTAATAAAGCTTGTCTTACTTCTCCTTCTGTAATGTAGTAATAAAGCAAAGAAATGTTTCAAACATATGAAACAATATTCAACCCTCATCGTAGAACTGACCTCAATGTGTAAGAAGCATTTAAACCTCATTTTATTGCAGCTCTTAAGGAGAAAACCAGACAAATATAAGAAAATCTAGACATTTCATACTAATGTCATCTGTCATTCATAGAAATTGTTTTCCTATATTTATATGGTTTGCTTCCTGTAAACTCAAGAAAATAGGAAATTCATAGAAAAGATCAAACATAGAACAACAAAGGCTTTTTTTTTTTTTTTTTCAACTATAGAAAAAACAGCCACATAGTGAAGGACAAAAAAGGCCATCTTATTTATGAAAAATGTCCGTACTAAACAAGGTTAGCTGATAGGACAAACTCAAACAAGTAAATGGTATAAGACAGTTGCTGCATGTATTTCATGTACATAATATATTCATTAGTGAGAAGATAAAGACAGCCTGATTTTAAAACCTGAATTATTTTTGCATCTCTGTTTGTAAAGAAAGGATCAACAGCACTTTTCTACCATCTTAGAATTAATCACACTGCTATATAAATCTTCTATATTTTAAGAACACCAAAAGTGCCATTTCAGAAAAGCTAAATAATGTATGAAATTGAAAAATGTCATTCTTTTAATATCTCCCCTCTGGAAAAAAAAATTGCAATTACAACTATGATAACTAATTGTAGCCTTCTTTTAAAGCATTACAGAAGTTGTCATTGTTTAGTTAAGCAATTCAGATTCAGAAAACGTGACCTCCTGTAGCCTGAGGGAGAGACCTATCGTGGCAGTAAGCAATGCATCTCTACACACTTGTAATTCAGAGGCACTGAGGCAAAAACTGTCAAAACATTACTAAAGTCGACAAGGATGTATGGTTCATTAGTCTAGGAACTGATGTCTTATGGACCTCTTTGTGATCAGCCTGATAATTTAAATCAAGTTACAAGTTTATGTAAACCTACTAGAACTCTATTATTAAATTTCAGATCATGCCTTCAACAAATGCCTTCAACAAAAACAAAACATAATTGCAGAGATTTATCAAGGCCATAACTAGTCCCCTATCATGCCAACTAAATCAATAATCAATTTATAAAATATCATTACTTTAACAGAAAATCCATACCTCTTTTTCTTGCATTGCCTTTGAGGACTAAACTGCAGCATAACAACAGTAAGCCAGTTTTGTTCATTAACACAGACTTAGACTGCAAAGGCTTCAATATTTCCAAGCAGTTACATGGACAGAGCAAAGTGAGCTGCAGCAGCAGAGTTATCTGTCCCCTTCCCTGTGCTCCTCTAAGCCAGTCCGAGATGTCTGAAGCTCATAGTGATGTGCACATAACAGCACTGGAGCAAACTACCTGACCATGAAGCTTCTTCATTTCCCCCAGTTTCACATCCATGAGAACGACATTTAAAATATGCAGCCACTCCTGCATATTCCCAGTCTACAGCCCATCTTGTTGTTCAAACAAGACAAAGGCTGGTACAATTAGAGAGAAAAGAAGAGATCACAGAGTTGGACTTGCAATCAATGTCTCCATATTTCATTCACTGTAACAGGTCACTGCAAACTGCAGATCAACCTTGATTCCCAGGATAAAGCTGCAGTAGTCCTACAGTTGACTGCTTGCTCATCATTTGGTAAATTTTTTTTCTATCAATAATTACTCTAATAATATTGCTTTCCATATTTTGGGCACAGAGAACCATAATTCTAAAGTTTGGTTTATGAAGTTTGGGCACTCTAGTGAAAGTAGTAATTCCTTCTATTCTGCAGTCCTAAGATATAAAAAGGGGGGATAAGTATTGAACCTGTAAATTTTTGCCTAATTCATGTCATTCTCATGATAAACCAGAGTCCACTTTATTAATCACAAGTTTCTGGCTTTATGCAGGTTCATATTCACTTTTTAAAATTACTGCATGCATGAAGATATGAAGAAAGGTTAACCCAAAAATATGTTTACCTTTCAAAGGATTTCTTTCCAAGCAATTAATACTGAAGTACTGCATAAAGCTACAGTAAATTCAGTATTTTGCATTTGTGTGGTTTCTCCAAAGTCATCACTATTTTAAGCATTTATTTCCAAAAGTTCCAGAACAAACATTTCACAAGCACTGCCATTCCGTATTACTCCATAACTTAATCCTTTTTATCATAAAACCAATTTCTGCAGATCAGAATGTGCCTAATGAAAGCATCCATGGCAGGTATGTGTTACTTCTGCTGCAGAACTGCAGTTTTCTTCCCTTCCCTTCCAATACACAAAGCTTTTGGGAGCCTTTTCTCAACAAATTCAGAACCTGATAAACCAAACAAACCCACAGGTTTAAATACCTCAGCTAGATTTCACCATAGCTGGACTGCGGAGAGGGGAGGAACCTGAGCTCCCTTTGTGGGCTGGGTGGCAGCTGAGCTCTGTGGGTAGGGTGATGAGGACAGAGCAGGGACACCCTGCAGACAAGCAATTAAGGACTGGCAGCACATTCCAACCTTTCAGAACATAAAAACTTGCTTCAGGACACATACCTGTCAGACTACAACTCCAAAGGGCTATCAGTGCATAAACACAACATGTCCCAAAGTCCAAAAGGCTTTTTTCTATGCCAGGTAATGTCAAAGTATCAATAATAAAATAAAACCAAAAGACTCCCGTTACAAGACAAGAAAAGTAAAAATTATCTTTCTACCCAATAAAAAAATTGTGCAATAAGAAAATGTTGCACTTAGGACAGACATAATGTGAAAAGCTCAGGGGACAATGTTGCTTTTGCAGATGCAAGGTCCATTAGCTGCAGTTCAGACACTGCTGATATCTGAGAGCTTGTCAGATTGTCCCAAAAATGCCCTGGGAACAAATTGGATATTGTCTGGAATGTCTCATTTTGCTGAGGGATGAAACTGTCTCCCTCTAACAGCACCGCTTCACAGTATTCCTGCTCAAATTGCAAAAATGGTGTTTCCCTGCAGGCCATGATCAGAAATCACTGATGCAGAAGGACATCCAGAAGACTCTGGAGAAAGAGAGAATGTAAAACACTTGCTTTCTCTGAGGGGTGTCCCTCTATTAACACCACTCACATTCCTGTTTCTAGCAAATTACTTACTATTCCTGATCAGCATTAATGCCAGAACCTGTCTACTTCCAGAGATGCTATTTCAAATGTCAGTTACTGTGGAAAACAGAGACACACACACACAGAACATGAGGCTACTTGGGATTTATTTGGAAAGGTATCATCATTTCAGAAGACAACCAAAAATAGCTTGACTTCTTTAAAGTTGTGCTTAAAGCCTGTGTACTCACATTGCTCTTTGATATCAATCCCTAGAAGTAGTGCAGGAGGAAATGCTAAGTACCGCAATGAAAGGGTTCATGGCATGCCTAAACCTTTTCCATGGCACAGTAACAAGGCTCCAAGCAAAATGCATCCCTGCACTGAATCAGTACACAGCAGTACAAGGAAGGTATTATTTAATGACTCAGCTTGAAAAAAAGCCAATATATATTTCTTTATGATAATTTCCATTTCCTCCAAAGGATTAAAGTCTTTAACTTGGAAATTCTTGAGAAAATCTCTTGGAACATGCAGCTACAAAGCTTTTATATCAGATTTCTTTTTGAGCTCAGGGTTAAAATTAAATAAGCTTTCAAAGCAGAACAGCTTAAATTTCTTCTCTCTTGAAATCAGATGACACAATGAATGGTGAAAGAAGCTTGTCTTTGTTTCCCCAGATGATGTGTGATTTCTTGCAGGAATTCCTGCTTTTCAAAGAGTCAAGATCACGGCAATGCCATGTACTTGCAGAATTTTACTTGTTAACTGATTTTGAAGCAAAAAATTTATATGGATCAAACTTTAACTTTTCACATGAATACTGGTAGATAAACACTAAAGGAGCCTTTATTATATTATTAAACAGCTCACACTGCACGCTATCTTAATAATTAAACAACATCACTTTCTTGATGGAGAGAATTCCAGGCTGAAATTTAAATGTAGGTACTCCAAACAGAAATATGCATGAGTAAACATTTGCTGTAATTAACTGAAGACCACAAAATCACCACTAAAGATTTTCTTTTAATATATATTTTTTTCTGCTGCTTAGATAAAATACACAATTTTTTCTCATTAAAGCAGAATATCAGAGAAATGAAAACAAGGAGCAATGTGTAACTTGGGGTATAAAATATAGGTTTCCACTTTTTTACCCAGGTCTATTCCCCTCTTTCTGCCCCTCACAGAACAATGTTTTTTAAAGAATATGGAGATAACAGTTTTTACGAGGCTCCATTTGAAAGTAGACATGATTTCTGGCTCAAAGTCCCTTTCAGAGCTCTTAAGGTTTCCTGCTAATTTCATTATTTGCATTATCTTCTGCACAAACCTCACTTTAGTGACTATATATGCACCAATTTAAATTACCAACCTGTCTGCTAAAAAGAATCAAAAAAGAGTTTACAGAAGTATTTTTTTTTTTTCTCACCAGCAAGCAGAGTCATGCTTGAAATAAATAACACATCCAAATTAGTATAATTTACTGCCTCTATGAAGTTATTATAATTTTCATTCAAAAGGAAAGGGGAAAATACCCCTTAGTAATTCCATGAAAACAAATAGATTTCCAGTTCTAATCTTCTCTGGGACCTGGTCTTGGTGGGCATGATTCCTAGACATGCCTCAAAGATTTAATAATTTGTGCCCCAATAGACCAGTTGGAATACTGGCACTGAGAGAGACCTTACTTTTGCCACTCCTATGCCAAACTTGTCTCAGTTGGCACTTTCATTTCTAACCATGATGCTGCCTTGTTCGTCTGATAGCTCAAATAATCACTGAGCAATGGTGTTTGTGGGACACTGAGTGATGGCGTCTAAGCCACAGGTGCATACTGCAATCAATTTATAGGAAGGGGCCCTCAGACAAGCCTCACTTACTCTTTCTGTTCTTATGTAGGAACCAGTCCCACAGCAAGCAGCAGAAGAAGGGTCATTCTTAGTCTGTCAGATCTCCAGTGCCCTGGTTTTGCCATCACAGAAACCACTCAGAGCTTAGAAAAGCAGAAACTCCAACTTCAAATGAACATTCATTTTGAGAACAGAGAAATATCCTAGTCTGAGTATAAAACAAGCTGAGGCAAAAGGCTACTTAAAGTGCCTGACAGGTGCCTGAATCCTGTAAGGAATGAAGGTTTATGTCTCTGCTACAGGATTAATATAAGCTATTTCCACTTGATGGCTACAGCTAAATACAGCATGGTTGCAACGATCATTCACACAGTGAAATAGAACATGAACTTGACAAAAGGAGCTGTGAATTTTAAGTCTCTCTTCAAGAACATGTTTAGCATTGGAGATTTTTATTTGTGACAACAGGACATACAACAAAGAGGTGCTTTTTTCCAGGCTGAACACCAATGTAACTCAGGCTCCCCAGAGCCCTGACATGGGGCCAGCCAGGGGGGAGACTGCATTATGAAAACGTGATGAAGAGTTGCAAGGGTTCGCACTAAGCTGTCATGAGGTTTTAAATCAAACTTGTTTTGACAGGGAAAAGGTCAGGACACCATTTCTCACCTGCCTCTCACCAACACTCCCAATACCAACAGAGAACTAATTCACAGTCCTGGAAAGAGTGACCAGGAGCACTTGTCCTGCTGGTGCGCCATAGAGATAATGGCCTTTGCCCTGAATGCAGTAATGCCCACTGCCACATGAGGCCAGAGGATGCCTGCAGACCTCAGCAGATTTCCCTCCATATTAAGCCAGCACAAAAAAGAACACCTAAGCCTTGTTACACGTAAGGAGGAAAGCGCACGTGGGATGTAAAGCCGAGAAACTTTGATTACAATAGCTGAAATCTTCAGGGCATAGTCAAAGGACTCAGTCCAGTTTAGCAGATACAGAAAATGAACATGCAATAATACAATAATCTATCATTAAATAATACAGTGTATTACAGCTAAAGCTGGGATATATAGGCACACTTCCTAGTGTCCATTCCTTTCTCTGACAGAGAAAGGAGTGGACTGCTGCTTGGGCTCCCAACAGCAACAGGGGGTTGCCAGCTCCTATGTGGCAGGGGGAAATGAGTTGATGCCACCCACACGCCAATTTCTCCACTGCAAGCAGCATGATGTGGACAGTGATTTCTCCAGGATGTCTTTAAAGCCATCTTTATATGCCTTCTAAATACTTGTTTAACCTTGGTCTTCCTTTAGTGAGCCAGACTTACTTTATATAGCAGATTCTGCATACAAGTTACGTGTTCTTTACTCTCTTTCCTGTCCCAACATAATTTTACCCTACTCCTAAGTCTGCATTTCTCCAAATGGCCACTGGTGAGTCATTTAAAACTGGGAGGTCTCTGGGGCCACCTCCCATCATTCCATCCCTGTACTCCTCCATGGGGCATGCTGTGTCCTTACCTTCAAGGCCTGTCTGTTCTGCCAGGCTGTCTCTCTACGCTACAACCCTTTGTTAAAATTACCAATACTTTGTTTGGTTCAAAATTACTATTTGACACTGCTATCTTTCTGAAAACTCTGTTGTTCTTTGATATAGATATTACAAATATTTAGGCTGTTAGCATAATTGCTCTTACAGCAAAATCAAGTATGAAAAAGGCTCAAGACATTGTCACAACAAGCTGACTCAAAGCATTGTCCAAAAACAATAAGGTGCTTTTATGAACCACTTCAGAGACCATTTGTCATTTACAAAATATAAAAAAACCAAAACAAAGAAAAAAAAAATAAAAAACCCACAACCCCAAATAATAAATTACTTAGTACATATAATAATTACATAGTAATACTTAGTACTGAAGGTTTTATAATAAACTTTTTTTTGTATGGAGAAAAAACAGGAAATCTGGGTTCCCTTTTAAAAGATGTCTTGTGCAATAAGAACTGCAAATCACAGTGTGTAAGGGAAACACCTACACTGAAAACTATAACTTTCAATATCTTATTTTCCTGAAATGATTATTTGAGATTTCAGAATTTTTGTTTTGATAGTAGTATTTCTAAAAACCGATTACAGCTAAATATGTTGGTATGTGGGTGCAGCTAGATACACTTCATCCAGTTTCAGATGCATTCATTCATTTAATCTGCTTCATCAGGGAAAAAGAACAGAGCAAAAACAAAGGAGTATATCTGTAACTAATCTAAGAAGACTTGAGAGCTGTTAGACTTGTATGTGCAAATTTTAAACTTCTCATTACTTTTTACTAATATGTGCTTACTAGTTAGGGCTGTAGTACAGTATATGGAAGGGTAATGAGCTATTCAGTGTCTATTTTGACTGAGCTATTTGTGTCTAGTTAATGCATTTCAAATGTAATTGACAAATTAATATCTCCAACTTTTCCCATTAACAGCATTAAATAAGGAAATTGCTGTTCCAGAATTGTAACCTTATTATTTATTATACCAAACTCCTCTTATAACATATTAGTTGGTCTAAGTTTTCTTCCAATAAATCAAAGTGAAAGAAAACAAACTTCTTCCTTCTATTTGTGATCTTCCATTTCTGCCTATTTCTTAAGATAGGAAACAAAAATTAATGAAATTAATTGCACTGTTTATATGCAGGTTCTACTGCAGTGTTCAGTTTATCAATTATAAAAGTTAAGTATGTAGTTAAAAAGAGTCTGAAGCAAAAAGTAAAATGAAAATAAGGAACACTTGTGTTTGCCTTATTGATTTCAATAATGTCTTCCAGTATTAAACAACCATATTTTAAACAATCTTTTTAACCACACCTTTTCCTCAAAAGAAGAAAAAAAGAATAGCCTCTTGACTACTAATTATCACTATGGCACCCTGACTACCAAGGTGTTCCATGTCATTACAGAAGTAACCAATAGGTCAGGTTTTGCTCCATTTCTAATACTTGAGTATCTCAAACAAGGCAAGATCAGGTCCCTTCTCTCACTCAAATACCTGCTTCTACCAAGGATCACAAAATAGATTTTTTAGCCATTTCTTTTGAACACACATTTGCACATGGTTGTTTGTGCTGGTCACCTGCTCAACTCAAAGGGTAGGGCAAAATGAGAGTTTTGACATCCCTTTACATGCTGGGTATTTCTAACTTCATATGATTCAAGGCTGCTCACTCTCAGGGCATAACAGAATTATAAGACTGGCACCTCAGCAATGTACCACCAACAATTCTACTGGTATTTGTATACTGCAAAGCTTGGGTTATTAGAGATACTTTATACATTTAAGACTCATTCATATATTATAGCACTGATATGAAACAAATCCCACCCTGTTCTTCTAGTGGAGAAATTACCTTTAAGTTTCTCCCAAGCTGACAACAAAGTACATCTCGCTTATAGTCCTGACTACTACTTCAGAGCCATGAACATTTGAGGATACCATTTACACCTTTAGCTGTTTACTGGCAATAACTAATTAAAGGGGCTAGATAATCCACAGGTCAGTTGGGTAACTATTTCTCTGATAAACATAAGCACACCACCATCACTTTGGAAACAACCAAAATTAAATGAACCCAAAACAGTTGCACTCATCACCTAGAGTTAAGATAATTTAGACAAAGTATGTATAATGTGAGTAATTTCATAGAGAAGAAAAAAATAACCTACAGTTCACCAAAGTACAACTATAAATTGATTCTAAATTAAAGATGTGAATTACACAGTATGTAGCTAAATTTAAAAGACTGATTTCAGAGGAGTTGATATCCTCTATAGAAATATGTCACATATACAAAAACATTTGTTAGATGAAAGGCAAACAATGTTATGGGACATGCACTTTCACTCACGCTCTTCAGGTAAAAGGAGAAGAGATTGGCATTTAAGAATCTAGGAGCATATTTCTTTTACCTACAATCAAAGGTATTAACAGAAAGTGAAAAGTACTACCTGCACTTCTGACAGTTGATAAAAAGTTTTAACTTGCCCTGCAATAGTGCACAACAACTGGAAGAATCCTATGTCTGATAAATGAACCTTCTTATTAATAAAATATAATTTCTTAACCTGGAAATGCTCATCTTCCAATCCTACAGATCAGCAAATGCAGTATGATGGAGTTACTGAAATACTTTCTACAAATTCCAAGTCAAGCATGTGGAGAGAGGAATGCAAACACACCCTCACCTCTGCAGATAAAACACACAGAAAATACTTTACCACTGTGATCCCTATATTCTTTGTCCTAAGAAGGAGGTGTGTGCTCTGTTAGGTGCGTCAGCTTAAGAAGCAAAACTGTTGCTTATACCTCATTTTCCAAAGTCACTGAAACGTCTTTTTGTGGCACCAGGCAGACAAATTGGAATAGCAGACACATGTTTAAGCAAACCCAATAAGCAGCACAATTTCAAACTTCCCCTGTGCCACAGATGTTGTTTCATTAAGTGATAGTTGAATATGTCTGCTTTAAAATGCTTGAACCAGCACAAGTGCCACTTCATTCCTATGTGATGTTTTCATTTGGCTGGACAGGTGCTCTTGCAGCAGAATATCCAAAAAAAGAACATCTAAAATATGTATTGACCAACATCTGTCTTGCTTTGACTTAAAGAAGCTACTAGAGTATGCATTTAAGTCTGAGCAAAAAGTTTCCCATTCACTTTGACCTTCTAAAGAAGCTTCATGAGGCTATGTGCCAAAACCCACTTTTATACAAAAGTAACTGACTACCCACAATGTGGCCATTGGCACCTGAGTTGAGAGGAGCACAGAAAAAACAAAAACTCATAACAAAAAGAAATCTCTCAAGCGCCTCTAAAAATATATAGTTTGAAGCCATATATTTTTCAACTGAAATTTTGCAAGCTTTCCTAAAAGTAGGTATCACCAATATGTTGAATATATAATTTTTCATTACAGATATATAGATAAAGAGAGAATTTTATTTCTAGGTTACGTTAGAAATGCCAACTGCATCATTTGAGACAATTAATTTGAATTTGGATTATTGTCTTGGTTTAGGGCAAATTTTGGGAGGAAACTTCTGAATGGGGTTTTTTAAGAAAAGCAAATTTAAGCAGCCTTTTTTAATTGGTTCAGGAAAAGAATTTTTTTGGAAAAAAAAGTGGAAAAAACCCACTTTATTTAACAAGCAAAGTATTCACAAGCTTTAATATTAAACAATGGAACCTCTCGCTGTTCTGAAGAGATGCTAAATTCAGACAGTCCTTGTTGTGGGGTGTAGTTCGGCTCTCTCAGTCTCTCATCAGCTCCTCCTGCTCTGGAAAATTCCACATCCCAGGCCTGGGTGGGCCACAGGTGTGAGCTCCTAGAGTTTATCTGGATTTTCAGTTCAGAGCAGGGCCCATCAGTTCCAAGAAAAAGAAAAGCACAGTCTGGGGAACTTCTCTGCCTCAGCTAGCTAAAAACTACCTAAAAGCAGAGGAGAGCTCTCTCCTGCTGTCCATGCTGCAGACAACACACTCCGTGAGAAGGAATGTGGGGCAGCGAGTGCAGGCTCTGAAAACAAACTGTGCACTTCTTCTCTCCCCTTCACTCCCAGAGCCAGTCTGAAAGGCACAGAACATAATATCCAGCATAAACAGAACAGACAGCTGGGGATACAAACATCATAAAGTCACCCTAAGACATTTTTGTCTTTATTTTTCTTTCCCATCTATCTACCGCTTAACCTGTGTAGCAGTGCTTCACATTAGATGTAAAAGCTGTTGTTGGTGTAGTAGCAGTAACTTCCTGACTTATCTGTCAAATTTTTCTGTCACGTGTAACAATATCCATCCCAAATGGTTTACGAATAACACACACAAATATTCCATCACCAGTAAAATGAAGAAAAAGAACTGCATGGGGAAACACAAAACTACGCTCATATAAACATGGAAGAAAAATAAGGAAGGCTACTTGAAACTGAAGAGGAAGTTATTACCAAAAATGTTTGTGTACTAAAATTGCACACATTTTTTGGTAACTGGAAATCTGGGATTATAAAACTTAAGTTTGCTTTACACCTTAGAAAATATATTAGCATCATAAGGAATTTTACATACAGTATGCATTTGTACATTCTCCTGTGTATGTTCCTGGAAGACTTTACCTGTGTATCCATTAATGTGACAGATCCACAGACACACAGGCTTACAGAGAAAAGCACAGCCTAGCACTGTTTTGTATGTTCAGTCTGGCAGCAATGAAGCAGTTGATGACATTGTAGCATCCTTACATGACTAGTAGTACCAAACCAATTAACCAAAAACCTAGAATCCCAAGAAGTCACAAGGATATTTTTCTCCAGAGTAAATTTATCTCTCCATGGCAAGTGAAACTAAAGAGCATTTATCAAAATCCATTGTTTCTTTGGAGTTTTGTTCAGTTGTTTTATTAAGGCAAGCACAGGAAAATGGTACAGCAGAGCCATTATTTTTTAATACAGGATTAATCTTTATATTACCATTTATTCTTAAACCTAAATATTGACATGAGAGAGGGGTGTTGTATCTGAGTATCAGTGTGTGGCAACCCTTTGGTAAATTGTTAAGACAAAAAGAGCATTTTGCTATTAAATTCCCAATGGAAATACAATTAGTCCTACAATTTACTTAACGTTCTGCAAAAATACAACATCATACCACAAACACAATGGAAGGAGCATCATAAAGCAGCAAAAAATTGAAGTTGTGCCTAATTGTTAATACTTAAATTAAGTTGAAAAAAATTAACCAGCTAAAACAGTCTTTCTCAATCCATTAATGTGATGTCCAGGAAGTTTTTAGTGGTAGGATACTGTAATGCAGAATGGAAAAGTTAACTGCTGATGCTACCAACCATTGGATAAAGAAATGGAAATGCAAGGAGCCTGGACTCGCAGGATGCTAGCTGGAAGATACAGCTTTGTTTGTATTGTTTGATTATTCATCTTACAGTGGAAAATGAGGGTTAATATATCTGTGAACTTGCTACATGTATAGCAGCAAAAGTTAAGACTTTTCTCAAAGTGCAACACCAAAATTCAGCCTGAGAGTTAGGAAAGGGATGCAAAAATATCCAGAGTTCAAACGCTTTGTCTCAAATACTATGAGATGTCAGCATTCCATCAGTCTAGCCTAGATGCAACTCAGAACTACATGAAATAGGGATTACATAATTTATTTCATGAACATAAAGGCTATTGGCCTTGTTCAATAGTCTTAATTATTTTGGAGCAACTGAAACAAATATGTTGGAAATTTGAAAATAATTTTCTATTAAAGAGTGATTACAGAAATTGTGATATGTAGTGATAACTGACTTCTGTCCATAATTACTGAAATAAGGAGTAAAACACAAATTCAGAAATTTGAGATGTGGACAGAAAATGCCAAGTGGTATTCAATGAGGAAAAACATGAAGTAGAACATCTAATTGAAAAACAGGCATATTACATGAAAATATATATAACTGATTTTACTGGAAGATGCTAAGAAGAAATAATGAATAGAAAACAGATATGTTCACAATAAAACAGGACACTAACAAAGGCCTACATAAAATTGTGGGTGTTTTTTTTTTTTTTTTTTCCTTAATATCACAGAAGTATGCATATCTGAAAATAGACTGTTAAAATCTACATATCTGAAAATAACTCCAAAAAGCCAGGAAATATTTATATTATTGCAGTGGTGACTTGGATAAATTAAAATCAGTTTAGGCAGAGCATTAAATCAGCACATTATTGTAAAACCCTATTTTGGAAGACAAATCAAGAAGTCTAAGCTGTCTTTATCCCTCTCTAAATTTTAAATAAATTATTCAAGCCATATTATCAATGTTACAAAAAGAAAAAAAAAATCTGCCTAAACAAGTACTTGCCTTCACATAATCAGTTCTTTTAAATTTACTTCCTATTAAAAAAATTAGCAAGTATTCATACATGATATATAGATTAATTCTTAATACTGTTGCAGATGTTTGAATATTTAAGGAGAACCCTTTCATTAATGACTATAACAATGAAATTATTTCTTTCAGACCAATCCATGAACATCATCTCCTGTTAATTGATTCCTCAATCTCCAATTTGAATAAAAATAGATATTACATAAAGGGCTTTCTCATTAAAATGCTTTTCTGACATGCTCATATCCATTATCATCAATTCCCTGAGCCAGTGTGTTATCATGGGAAAGAAAGTCAATAGCTTTTATAATATAAACAAGGCAATATTTGTTGGTGGTTTCACTTCACTCATTTTTGTCATGAGCAATGCTTTTGGGATCAGTGTATAGTGGTGAGCCTTGCTCACATCCACAAATTAGGTTTGTTACAAGTAGGGCAGGTGCTTCTTCAGGCTAGACATTTTCATAGCAGTCAGAAAATTCCCTTTGTGACTTATATTCCCCAGGCTCTCAAAGGACATGGAATTTTGCAGGTATTTATGCAGATACACATCTTAATGTAAAATGTCCATAGTTGAATCACCACTTATCATGGTGCTTTCCCTCAAAATTTCCAAAAGAACAGTCTCAGAACACTGCAAGTAATCCCATAAAATCATAGAATCCATCAGGTTTGAAAAGATCTCTTGAGATCAAGTCCAGCCATCAACCTAACACTACTGGGTCCACCACTAAACTATGCCCTTAAATGCAATTAATTTCATTTTTCCTCACTATATTCTACAAAAGAGATTTAAAAAAAAAAAATTATGAAGCCCACCCAGAGTCTTCCAGTAACCCCAATGCCCGTGTGATACTTGATATTTTCACTTACACTACACAATTCCTTCCTCTCTTCCTTTTAAACAGTGGGTTATGAGCAAAACCAAACAATTCCTTTAGCAATCCTAATCAAGTAAATATTTTAAATTGAAAAGTAATAGTCTCAAGATTATAATGTGATAGGACATTTATCTGAACAACAAATACAAATTATTCTCTGAAACAAACCAGCCTTGTACTATAATCTTAAAGGCCTCATCCTAGATTTGTTATAAGGTCTTGACAGCAATGGGATGAGTGGATGCTATTAAAAATAAGAGCTCCTTTGCTATGCTTTTTCCACTCCAGGACAGATGCTTTTTGGAAATGCTTGGATTGCAGAATTTGAACCCACTTATCCCTCTCCTGAAAGCTGTTGTGCAAGGCAGGGGCAAGTCTTCATATTGCTCGACTGACATTCCAACTCTCTAGAAGTCTTCTGACTACATCAATATTTCAATCAGCACCTGGGCACGAGCCATTTGATAATTTGGTGGTGAGCCTCTTCCCACCCCTTTGTTCTCCTAATGGCAATTGAGCTCATATTAGGAATGCATTTGCTACCAGGAAATGGAAAAGGTCCTGGGGAATATGGACATTACAGGAGAAAGGACTTTTAAAGGTCTCATATTAAGGCATAATAAATGAGACCTGTTAGATATTATCTATAATGCACCACCATATATAGTGTGCCAATACCCTCTAGTGGATACACTTGCCTGTGTTTATGTCACCTTTCTGTAGCTAGCATAGCAAGTCCCAGGGAGTCTTATAAGCCTTCTTATAAAAGATTCTCCCAGCTCATGTGGGAAATTAGGGCAGTTTTAGAGCAAAAGTCTCCTTAATTGCTGTTCTGCACTGTATTGAGCATGAAGGTTTAGTTAACATGGTCCCGACAACAGCTTCTCCCTCTCCCAAAAGATGTAACTTGATTAAAATACTGGCGGAGTTTTATGAAGCACTGTGTGCAGTCATGTGGGGTAATAAATAGATATAACTGAAGGCAGCTTGACATTTGTGTATTTATTCCTTTCTGTTTACCAGCCTAACAGTATCTTCTGCTACCATAAAATGATTTATACAACTTTGTCAAGCTCAGAACGTGTTGAAGAGGAGTTCGCATGAGCCAGACAGGGGGTGAGACAGAAGCTTCCATTATCAGCAGAAAGGCAGAGTTAAAATTGATTGCCATACATAGAGAGCTTTCTGAATAGGTAATGTTTTTTTCATCTGCAAGACAAAGTCCTTGTGAATAAATGGATATCCCTACAGCTTATCTGTAATCATTTGCTATCAAACAGCAGCGAGGAAAACAGCCCCATCTTACTGGCTTGCAAGTAAGGTTCTGGTTCTTACTTGTCAGGTAAAAAATCTACGTAGCATTTCCTGGAACTGTTGTCTATATTTCTAAACTTAGCAAATGTTTCTGCATAAAGGCAAGAGTCTGTGCTCAGCTTAAGGAATTTATGGTTTTCAGGCTGAAATTCAAGTTCAAGCTTTTAGAAGGGCAACTAGACTGCATGCTTGCGTGTTAAGGACCAAAAGGAAAGATCTCGGGCGTGCAGAGTGTTCCAGCCTTAATTCTACACTTAAAACAGTCACTTGCAAGTTATTTATTTGTATGAAAACGTTACTGGAATAAAGGGTGGCATTGTACTTGAAAATGTTACTAGAATGAATGGTGTCATTGTATTTGATGTTTTGCAAAAGCATGATTAAAAAAGCAGCCATACTCACAAATAACACACATCCAAGTGACATCCAAACCTCCATTAGCATTTTCTAGCAAAATGCACAGTTGAAAATGTCCTCTATTACACTAATAGGTCTTCGTAAAACACCTCAGTTTCTTAAGGAAATAGATCTTATGCTTTCATCTTATAAAACCATTGTTGCATACAGTGTTGCAAACCATTACTCATATTGCATCAGCTTTTCTGCAGCAACTAAAACCCAGAAGCCTTTTGCTGATTACTTTATAGACAAACTGAGCTGAATTCAGATAAACATTCAGTTATCATGGTGTGGGGAGGGAATTAAAGCATTGAACAGTAAAATTAAATACAATACCGTATACTCTGAATCTTGACAGACCTAATCAAATAAGCTGCATTTCAGAAATGTGCATGTTGTTCTTTTATAAGGGGCTAACACCCTCCACAAACAAACAGGGATTCAACCCAAAATCAGATAATTTTCCATCTCAGGGTTAAAGTCAAGCCAAAGAGAATCTCTATAGGTCCTGGAATGAGAGCTAAGGAAAAAGTGAAGGATTTGACTTCTGCTGTGCTTCAGAAGAGACATGCTTAAGCACTTTTGACAGAATTTGTAAATAAATGGTTTTTTTTACACTTTAATCACTATCACACAGAAATAGATGGGGAGTCTGCAAAAAGTTCTAATTAATCACTATGAATAAGGCAAAATTAAAAACATTTACGAGTTTAGAAGTTACAGCATCCTGGATTGGGGTTTTGTTTTCTTGATTATAATTGTTTCCCAATCAGATATGTGGCCAGAACTGAAGCAGGAGAGAGTGTAAATAAAGCAGCAGCAAACAGATTTTCAGGATAAACAGCTGTGTGTTCCACAAGACAACACAAAAAATTGAAGACTTAACAGAACTGACCTCAATCAATGCTGAGATTTAATCTGGTATTTCAATGATCAAAACTAATTGGTTTTAAAATTACCCATAATTAAAGGGCCAAATTCCCAAAATAATATTTTCATTTTATCTCCTAGGAAATAAGTAGTGTTCAGACCTATCCTCCACAGGAATAATCTGTCAAACACATCATAGAATGAATTTAAGCAGGCTTCACAACATGAGAGAAAAGCAAAGACATGGATGAAGAGGGACAAAACAGCATGAGAGATTTAATTCATCTACTACACTTGAACAGCACTGTTCTGTTTTACTGCTTGTTTCTCTAACAGTTCTGCAGTCTCAATTTTCAGAGTGCAGGTATATAAATTTTAAAGAAAAAGCACCGTTAGCTAAGTGTTTATCATATATGCAATAGAATGAAGAAAAATATTTCTATGAGATTATTTTTTTCTGCTAACAAAATGTATTAATAACAATATATTAGGATCCAATGTAAGTCATGAGGAAGGATCCTACATGATTTAAACCAGGTCAGTCTCTGTCCATTTATTACAAGTAGACAGCAGCTCATTATTTTTCATACAAGTTCTTCTCTTGCCAGAAATTTCTCTTTGTCAAGCTTTCTCTTAGGAAGTAGGGAAATGAACTCATTGGGCACTCATAAATACAGAGGAGAAACTGGCACCCCTCCATTGCAGGAGGTAAAATAAGAGAAGCATCACTAAGTACTAAGCTGCTCCTCTCTTCCAGGTTGCCACTTCAAGTGAGAACAAGAACAAGAGCTGCAACCTTGGCCAGAGAGCTGCTTCATTTTTAGCCCCTACTCTATTTTCACCAGAACTGATACCACAGAAACACTAATAACAGCTTTGTTTGGCAGTATCTGGATCAGACTTTGGCCAGAAATTAAAGGCGGCTTGGCTCCTTTGAGTTTCTCCCTACATTGTGTGATATTTGCCCCTGACTCTTACCAGGAGCCCCACAGCACCCTGAGCAAGCCCAGGGGAGAGCTGAGCCCTCACAGCTCTGGCTGCTGCTGCCCAGGGAGCAAACACAAGGCTCTCCATTTGCGCTCACCCAAAATTCCTTCAGGGATGACAAAAAAAAAAGTTTGCCACCACCTTGCATTGGATTCCTAATGTAGCCTTTTAGCATGGCCTTACAGGAGACATGAGAGGGAAAGGTGAGCAAAGGCAAGGCCAGAAGTCTGAAGGTCAATTCAAAAGATTTTTCCCCCAATAAAGTCAGTCATGACAGCACACACACACTCTCAACCTTACATCCCAGGTCCAGACACACTGCTTTGCATCCATGAATATGGACACAGGAGAAAAAAAGAAAAAAGAAAGAAAAAAAAGAAAAAAATCTTTTCTTTCCTACATCCTGGCAGCAGACCAAAAATCAATACCAGTTGCCTAAGTAAAATCTCACCCTGACAGGGCCTCCCTGCTGGCTACGCAGCAATACTAATGGTCTTGTAGTGGTCTTTAGACAACACAGGGATGTCAATATAATTTTGTTCCACTTTTCTTGCTTGCCATCTCCCATCTGCAACCAATTCATAACCTCAGTTATTCATACCTTTGCTCAAATGGACTGACTCTCCACCTACACATTTAGCTGTCCCTTTCCTCACTCCAGTGCCTCTCTGATCACTGTGACAGCCTTTGCAGTGTGTCCCTGCAAATCTGCTTTTCCGTTAATATTTCACTAAAATGCCAATGAAAACTGCCTTCTCCTCCTGGGAGCACAAAAATCTTCTTTTCTTCTTCAGGCACAGAAGACAAAGCCTATTCCCATCAGCCTAAACAAATAAACAACAGAATCAGAAAATCAGGGACATATATTGGAGGCTTTTCAAACCTTAACCTTAGAAGGCTTCAGAGATATTAGTTAACTCCTTAGGGAAAATATTCCACTTCATAGAAAATTAAAAGTTATATATGCATTTAGCAAAAGCATTGAAAACACACCAAAACAGTGTGTATGTTTTGGTGAGCAACAAAATGAAAAGTTCTAAAGCCTTATACCTAAAACATTTACATTTTCTAAACAGGCAACTGACTGTAGAGAAACATAAACACAGCCAGGTATAAAACAGAGGATGTTCAACTGAATATTAAACTGGATATTAAAAGCCCGAAAGGAAGGATGACCACTTTTCCATCAGCACAGCAGTCCCATCCTTCAGGAGCGCTGGGCTCTGGCAGCCGTGGAGCCCAGGCCAGGGCCTGCACCCCAGAGCAGGCAGGGCAGCCCCAGGCAGGGCAGCCCCAGGCAGGGCAGCCCCAGGCAGGGCAGCCCCAGGCAGGGCAGCCCCAGGCAGGGCAGCCCCAGGCAGGGCAGCCCCAGGCAGGGCAAGGCCGGCCCAGTGAGCTCCCGTGGGCACGGCCACCAAGGAACCGCTGCCTCCTCCAGAACCGCCTCACTAATGCGGATAAGCCTGAGAGAGAAACCAGTCCGTAATACATAATTCATCGGCCTCACAAGGCCACTGTGAGAGTTCAACAGAGGGGGAAATAGACTAATTCTCAGTGGCCTCCGCTGGGTTTCACAGGATGCCCAAGGCCAGGGCAGTGCTGCAGCCGGGGCCCCCCTGCCTCAGGCCAGGCCCCACAGGAAGGTTCCCATGGCTGCCCCGTGCAGGCTGAGAACAAGCGGTACAAAACTTTTGGTAACACAAGTGTCACACAGTGATCTCGTACAAACTCGTCTTTAAACACAGAAGAGGCCTCACCTCAGAGCACAGCTCCAGCAGAAGCCAGTGGGTCTGTCGCTAACTCTGGTGCTCAGGCACCCCAGACCTCGCTCTTCCCGCCTCAGCCTGGAGGGTGAAGGTAGCCTGTGCCACAAAGCATTTGGTACAGCACAAAACCACACCCCGACACCACAGCCTCTGGTTCTTAAGAGCACAGTTTGCAAAATGAAGAACAGACTAACGGATGGGAGTTAATGCTATGAGCTGGGATTTGAAGGTACACAACCACAAGGATGTGGGGCATCCACAGCGGTCCATGGCAAAGCAGTTTGGGAGAAGCCATGTCAATGATTGAGAAATAACAGGCCCAGTTCCTCATCCCCACTCCTCAGCATTCTCTTCACCTCTGTGCAGCCCCCTGATCTCCAGCTATTCCTGCTGCTCACAATAACAGTGAGCCAACACCTTGGATTCCAGAAATCACTCACAAGAGCTGCATTGGATGGAAATCTGACATGGGTCCAGCTGCACTCAATGAATGTAAGAGTTGTTTCCTGTAGCCTGCAATCATTGTTAACTACTGTTTGGGTCCAGATGAAGTACACCAGATTAAAAAACTGAACAACCAAACCTCCCAATCACACATATTGGTCTCAAAGACATCGCCCTGGATTCACAATGCACTAAGGATCAGTCTAATAGAAACCAAGAAGTTTGATCTGGAAGACTCTTCCCCGACATACTCCCTACAAGCCTTTTTTTTTTTTTTTTTTTCCTTAATTACTTAAATTTGAATTATTTGAATGTTTCTTATAAGAATTAATATTATTGTTTGTTGAAGGGTGAGGATTTGGCCATTATACCCAGAAGTCTTCAGCAGTTGCTTGTACATTCAGACGCAGTATAGAAGAGTGGTTCACATTATTTCCATAGCCAAGGACACTTAAGGAGTTTTATTGCTTTCTTTGTTTCCTACAAAGCATTTTACCAAAAAAATGTATTGACAATTTCAGAATGCCATTGCTACAGAAAGATATGGATTTTTTTAAAAAGCATTTTAAGAAATCAAGGAAAATGAAAATTAGCATGTAAATGCCTTATGTGAAATAGAAGCACCAGGAAAGATTAACACCTTGCAGGGAAGAAGTGGGAGGCAAATGCACTAGGAAAAGATGAGAAAACTTTCAAGAAGATCACAAAAAGGGCTAGAAATACTGGGAATCACATATTGGAGCCAAGGAAAAAATATATGGAGTAGATGAAAGCCTTTGAGAATTCTTATTGCGTGGATGGAAATGACAAATGCACATCACTCACAAATGAAATTCATTATTAAATATATGTTTCTTTTGTCAGGATCCACCATTTTTCTTATTTTGCTATTTTATATTATTCTTGGGGTATATTCAAGTTCCCTGTTAATATATTATAAGCATATGTTTTGTAGGCCCCTTACTAAAACTGATGATAAAGATATCTGTATACAGTACTGCTTTTAGCATATCAGCATAAAATTAAGCAATTTTAAATTTCATTTTCAATACAAAGGTTATTTATCTTTAAATAAAATGCTTCTGAGCAATTAGTAAACTTTCCACTGTATTAATGTAGGGTGGTACTGTTAAAAGAAGGTTATTACTTTTAAGCTTGATATAAAATATACTGAACTGTGAATTAACACAAAGATAAATACAAAATATCTCACATTTAGCTAATTAAGAACCAACATTAGTTTTCCTCATCATAGCCAAAATATTTGGGCCAAATCCCTGGTGAGTAAAAGTTAGTCAAGTCTGTTTACTCCAACCTCCACTTCTTGCAACTCAGATCTTGGCTTATGCCCTGACTTGGGACTTGCACTAGCAGTGAGCCCTATCAACAACTGATAGGATGAGTTTCCTCCTAAAATCTCTTGTGTCAGCATTTAGGATTAATTTATTGACAACCAAAAAAACCCACAAAAACAAAAGCAAGAGAGAGAGAAAAAAGGCCCAAGGAAGCAACAGCATCAATAAAGCAGAGCTAAGAGGTAGGAAGCAAAAAACCAACAAACAAAAACAAACACACAAACAAACAACCAAACTTTTTACACTGAATTTTCACTAGTGTGCTTACAAATGAAAATTATTTCTGAAGTTTGAAAACTGTTATTTCACATGTTAATAATCCAGGTATGATTCACACTGAAAATAGGGACATTTCTTCATGGAAATAGTATTAAATTCTCACTGCAATAAATTTGCTCAAAATTTGTTATTTTGCCTAGGGCAAAGACATCACATTGAATTCATATGGTGTTAGAATTGCAATCTCTGACAGATTTGGACAAACTCTCCTCAAAAATCCATTTCTAAAAACATTTAGAAGCCAGCTTTCACAGAAATAAGGATAACTAGAACATAAAATCTTCAAATGTGTCACAATTAGTATGGCCAGCTTCATTACTGGAAAAGCCAGCTTTTCCAGAATGCTTATGACAGAAGGTTAAGGACATTAGGAGCTCCTCCTTGTACCCAGCCTAAGACCAACCCATGAATCACATTCTTCAGTTAAACCATGATGACATCTCTCTTTTCCCCCCCACGCACAGATGCAAAATCAGAGAGCTAGAAAAGTATTTATGCTGTCCATTTGCACTAGAGGCAATCTTTCAGGAAAACACAGTGTTTTGTTAGTTCAGCTTCTAAATTTAAAAAATAATCATGATGCTCACGTAAAAGAAGTAATACATAGGACAATGCTCAGCTCAGAACAATCCAAAGCGTGGGAGTGCCAGCAGAGGAAAATTTTCCTCATCAGATTAGAACACAGCAGCCGGTACAAGGCCCAATTCACTCCACTAGCACCTGGCCTGTCTCAGAGGCAGCAAGGTGCCACTTCCTCCCAAATCAAAGCCTAGAAATTTCCAGTAATAAATAAAGGAGTCACACATGCAGCTACAAGCTCTGCATTCCTTAAGTGTGCTACTAAGGCGTCTCTGCTTCATGTCTCAACATGCATTATAAGGTTTTGAACAGCTGTTGGTAGGAACAGATGGAATTTCTCCATTCTAATATTTAGTCATATTTTAATTTACTTGTATTGCAACGGCTACATTGAACCAAGTAAGACTGTCAGGTGCAGTGACACACAATCCCACTACCTTTACAATAAAATCAGTAATCAAATCTTATTAGTCCTGATGGAAAGCAGTAGTCACTGGTATTAGGATACTACTTCTTAGTTTACTGTATTCTTAAATTGTTTTAATTTTAAGAAACTGAAAGTTTGAAAGATTCCCATTACTTCCACTATTTCTATTATGCCCTTGTAATGCTTCACAAAAAAAAAAAAATTAAAATAAAATAAAAATTAAAAAAAAAAACAACCACAAAATAATCACAAACAGAAGAAATAGAAGGCTGGGGCTTATTGTCTATTATGTTAATTTAGTTTTCAGTTAGTGCAGTCCCAGATCCTATGTCCTAGTGTATGAGGCTCCCAGCCTTCTCCCTCAGTAAGTCAGTAGCTCAAAATCAGTGATTTCATCAAAACAGAAAGAAAGAACATGAATTTTTTATTACAACTTGATCCCTAACAATTATTATTTCAAAACTGTTCCATTGAAAAGACAGACTACTACAGTTTTTAAGTCTTAAAAACAGTCCCAAGTGAAAAGCAACTGTGGGAATTTCTCTTTCAGCTTTGCTCCATATGAAAACACACACAAAGATTTATACAATAAGGCAGGATAAGATGCACAGAGGAAGAAAGAAAAGCAGAATACCAGCCAAAATTAAGCAGAGTCCTAAATTCAAAAGCTTCAAGAAAATGCGTTCTAGTCAATTGAATTTTAATGGGGGGAGCATGAGGAGCAATGTATGTGCGCAGTAAAACATCAGATATGTGGGCAACAACTAAGATGATGCTCTCAGTGGGGTGAGATATTACATTTACCCCAGCAGCAGTTAGGAACTGGTGGGATTCGGGATCATACTTCAAGCTCACTCACAAGTCTTTCTGCACTAGAGAAGAAAGGCAGCCTGTGTGCCTTGCATAAGGTCCCAGCACAGCTCTTGCCTTGACAGCTGACAGAGCAGAGCATAAGGGTAAAAAAAAGAGACACCAGAACATGGACTTGCCTACACAAACCCAACAGGATATCAAGTCACCATAACCCTGGGTGAGGGATCACAGAGGGATCACAAGAAGTACACCCATGCAGAACAGTTTTTTCCTGTCTCTGAAGGAAATTAGGCAATACTCCTTATTTTAACATTGTAAGGAAGATTCACACATTCTATTAGAAAGCACTGTCTTGCTCTTTTCCTGGCTGTTGGCCACCACTGAGACTTAAATCTGTTATTGCAGAGGTAAAAACATTTTGCAAAGAATCATTAGAGGCTATTTCCTCAGTTTTCCTTTTAAAAGATACTTTACTATATCAGGAATGACTATGTGGTGCCTAACTATCAGAAAAGCATTATATATGACAGTGAATCTGGAGCTGAATTTATTAAAAAACAAACAAAAACAAAACAAGGTAGTTTTTCTATCTCCTCCTTCTTCTGTTCCTAATCTTTAGCAATCTAAAGCTAGGAGAAAGAGAATGGGTTAAAACTAACTGGAGCTGCCCCTTCAGAAGTCCAGGGCAAGAGGAGGTCTGCAGTAACTGTGGAAATCACCAAGGCAAGAGCAGCTGTCCCCCTGCTGGAGGACAACTGATGTGCTGGGGCAGCTGTGAGCACTAGGAAACACTGCACTGTGTTTCCTATTAACCTGTATTGGAACAGTCAATACAAAATTAAACAAATCAGCCACATTTATTTTCCTAACTCTGGTACAGCAACAACAACCAAAGGTAACCACCTGCCTGTCCTGGCTCCTTTTCTCCTACGGTAAAAAGAACAAAGAGAATTAGGAATTAGCTCAAACCCTGTAATGCTTTGAACTGTCACGACTTGTGGTCCAGTCTTACTCTTTTTGCTCAGCAGCGGCTGTGCCGCACATCAGAGCAGAAGGCGTCTACACCTTGCCTTGCTCCCACACCACTGCCAGGCATTGGCCCACAGCTGGGCGGTGGCAAAAATCTTTGATAGACAATAAATTCTCCTGGATTTGCCTCGCAAACTGTTTCACATCAAAGAAACTGCTGGTGTGTGAATCTCTAAGGTTCAGAGTTCACTCAATTTGGATGAGCCCTGAAGCGTTCACAATTTTATTCAAGTCACCCTGCCCAGGATCACATAGCAGGAATAGGCTTCTTAGGGGATTTCTGGCATTGCAACTTTCTGTTCAAGGATGTTGGGATATGCTCCTATCCTTAAAATTGAAAACATTTCATTAAACATTTCAGGGCATTTAAAATAATACGAAAAATTCTGCGTGGCCAATTGTTAAAATATGTGCTAGGTAAGGGGAGTCCTAGTCCTAGATTTCTCCAATCACTTTTAGTTATTGAAATTTCAAGCTTTTTTTTTTCTGTACTTTGTTACAATCTGGTTTCCCAATTTCTGCCTAATATTCCAGAATTAGAATTTCCTGAATTCATCTGCTTCCATCAGAAAGAAGACTTAGAGATTTAAAAGATAATATAAAAACAAAAAGCTCACTAGCACAAGAAAAGACTGATTCATCTCCTAACTCTTGGGCTTTACTGTATATTCCACTGCAAGATGCCCCAAAACCAAAAAAGATGCTTTTAAGAATCTTGAGTTTCCCTCTTCCACTCTCTCTCCATCTTTATTCTTAAGGATGCCTTTGTCCAGTCTTTTAGCGGCCACAGTATTTTAGTTTCCCTGAGAGAATGATATATACAACCACAAAGTGTTTTCATGAGCTCAGGCAGCACTACAGAAACTACATTTTATTTTACTAGGTCCCCCAGATTGTTTGCAAGAAGTCAATTCAGGCTAATGCTAATTTTTGCAACTGCATAACCACTTGCGTTTCCTCAGGCACAGATTATCTTTATCATGTGTGGTAGTTCTGCAAGTCTGTAAGTGTAACCTGGAACAGCTGTGTACATGCTTACTGCACTAAACACACCAAACAGCACCTGCCAGAAAAACTCCCTAAACAAAAAACAAGACAAAAAACTCCAGGACCTAAATCTGAACTTTTTCCCCCCTTGAAATCTTTCTACCCCTTGTTTAAATTCAACATATCAATTCAATAACAATTTGCCTGTCTCACAAATGATAAAGTTCTGGTAGATTTATAATAAACAAAACATATTAAAATGAAACACCTCAAGAAGCCAGGATTAGAAACATTTAATTACTGGTCAGAAAAACAATTGAGGTACAGTCACTAGAATTGTCATTCTTACTCTTTATCCCTTTATTCACAGAATCATAAAATATGCTGACTTGGAAGGGATTTATCAGGATAGAGTCCAACCTCTGGCCCTGCACAGGACACCTCCACAATCACACCTTGTGCCCGAGAACATTGTCCATACACTCTTCTTGAACTCTGGCAGTCTTGGTGCTGTGACCATTTCCCTGGGGAGCCTCTTCCAATGCCCAACTGTCCTCTGGGTGAAGAACATTTTCCCAATATCTGACCTAAACCTCCCCCAGCTCAGCTCCACACCACTTCCTTGAGTTCTGTCACTGGTCACAGGAGCAACAAGATCAGCATTTGCCCCTCTGCTTCCCCTCACGAGAATGCTGAAGATCAGACCCTATGGATTCCCAGTTTGTCTCAATCTCGAGGTAGATCACAACTCTAAGATATGGTACAGCAATTCAAGCAGAGAGGAAAGCCATAGACTATTTCAGGAAATGCTGGCTGTGTTATTTTTGTGGGGTACAAAAACAACCCCCAAAACAACAATAACAACACCACTCCTAAACAAAAGCAGAAGCATGGGAGCATTGTTTTCCCAAACACATGATTCTTTTGTTTTTTCAAATATTTTGACAGATGATTCTCAAAAATATTTATAGCACAACTTGAAGGAAACAATATAGATATCATCTCATTACACACACACTGTAAAAAACAGTTCTTTACTAGTAAGAGTTCACAAACCAAAACAATGGTATGGATAAGAGGAGAGAAGAAGGGCTATTATCCCTACAGGTACAAGTAGTTACGAGGTCCCTACACAGACACACAGAGACTAAGGGACATGCTATAAGGCATGGAAAGTACGTGACAGAGATAAGAACCAAGCCTTTATTTCCTCCCTCTGCTCTCCCTCCACCAGTCTTAGGCCACAAGAACATCCATGTTTTCACAAGGCTGGGCACCATTTTATGGCTTTCCAATTATAGAAACGCACAGACAGATTTAGAGAACTTGAAAAATTCATTTTAATTGCCTTATTGTGCCAGGGAGTGATTGACAACCACAGCAAGGTCTGAAAACAGTCAGGTATTCACAAGATGGGATACACTCAGTATTCCCAGACAGGTCCAAATGATACCATTGTATTAGCATGAGAAGCCTTGTGATAATTTAGATAGGAAAGGAAGCCCAAAATCCACAAACAGGTAAGGGAGAGAAGAAACCATGCTTATAGTCAGAACCTCAGAGGAGATAGATGGGAGAAACACGCAGGAGGTTTTGTTGCCATTTTGCTCAGGAAAAACAAGTAAAGAAAGGGAGATTATTTCCCCTCCCCTCAAATCAGCTGTGCAAGGTCACTCACCCATAGATAACTTTAGCTGATTAAGAAATCTCAGATTTTTTGCCTGACATTCCCAATATCTCTGCTGTTCACGGGTGCAGGTCTAACTCAAGCCAAAGCCAATTTCAAGTTTCTTTGTAGCTTAACTTTACCAAGCAGCACAGCTGTAGCAGTGGCCTCATTACGTATATTACCTACTGATTTCACACTTGAATCCATTTTAAAGTCCTCCATGAACCTCCCTATTAGCTTAATAATGAAAAGTGTATCAAAGAGTGTGTTGCTAAGTTGAGTGAAAAATTCAAAGCACTCCCAGTGAGACAGAGCTGCTGAAACCATGAAATAACAGTGGTCACCAAATTCTGCTCTCATTGTGATACTGCTAATTATTGTATTTGGGACTAAAACCTGAACATCTGAGACAGAAAGAAGGGGACAAGTTTTTGTGTCTTGACAGATTTTCCACTGAATGTAAGAATCAAAAATTAATTTAGGCAATTAGATGGCTGAACATCATTTGTCTCAGCTGTCTTGTACTTCATCCCAAAATCTGATCAGGGCTTATTGTACATTAATTTAAACAACTCATCTATGAATAAGAGAGGAGTGTCTAGAGATTACAGCACATAACTGCTTCAGCTACAAAGCAAAATTTCATTATGGCATTCTTTTCTTGACATGCAAAAGAATCTCTATTTCATTATCACCTGTAACAATAGCTGTATTTTTATTTTTAATTTTTATTCAATTTAATAAAAAAGCAGTAGACCAAACTTCTGTCAAAATGAAGAAAAAGAAATTAAGCCAGTGTCTGGAGAACAGTTCAAATTTCTACACCAAAGCACAAAAATGGGTGGGTAGAGTAGTTTCTCACTAGAGTTCTGGGGAGTAGAATACATCATTTGAAAGAATTTATACCATCAGTTAAGTAAGACTTTTTAAGCAGGATAAGAAAATATTTTGTTGTCAGCATCCTAACAGTCCAAAAATGAAGTGTAATGGTTGGGACCACCCATGTGTTACTTGTCATTAACAAATGACAATAAACGATAATAAATTATGACATCTACATAACCTGTACGCTCACTTACGATGTGCCAACACAGAAAGAATTTTGGTTTAGCCTCATGATTTGAATTTATATTATTTATATTAAAACAAACAAACTAAAACATCTGCAACAACTCATCAGAACCACTAATCTACATACAGATTAAATTGCTTGTATAGCATATGGAGATGGCTGGCATCTGTTTATGGTGAAAATTCAGATTCCCCAATTTTAAGAGGGGAACAGAAAATTAGTAGTAAAAAAGTACACATCTAGACATAAGCAAGGCACTGACATGGAACATTGAAGAAAGACATAACATATTTTAATATAGTTTTAAAGAACACATCCCTGGCTGAGGGAAATATCACATCTCGCAATTTGCCACATTTACACAAATAGTCAAAGTTGTTGAGAGTAACAAAGCAAAAACACTGAGAACCCAATCTCTTATCATAAAAAATGGGACATCTCCCAGCTGAAACAATATAGTTCCACTTTCCTTACTCAGGCACTAAGCTAGACTGAAACATTTCAATGCATAATGTACAGGAGCAGAAAAAAAAATTGAGACCAAAACCTTATATTTTTATCAAAACTGATGACATTTCCCCACTACTTGTTGCTTACAGAACTCTGTTATCATCACATTTCCCAACTTCCTAGGAACAGCAGATTCAAGAAGGAACTGGAGAGATTACTGTGCAAACAATAAGAAACTACTTCCAACTAACAGCTCAGAGAGAAACAGCTATCCCTGTACTGCCAATAACAGTTTATTTTATTTCTTATTTTTAAGTACTTCAGTTCCTTTTGCGTATAGCTGCGAAGAGAGGCTTCACTTCAGTGCGCTCCAAAGATTCAAAACCCAGAAGATGACAGAATAATTTCAATTAAAAATATTTAAGGCCTTATTCCCTCCACCCTCTTGATTTGCATATTTTAGTTGCTGATATTGCTGGTTTCAGCTGCCTTAAAATGATGAATACCTCTGGGATCCACAGAGGTTTGGCAGAAGCCAAACCATCATAACAAGAAGGGATGACAGATATGTCCCATATTTGCCCATGTAAAAAGCAAGGGGAAAATATTAATGTAGGTATAAATACTGTGCCAAAAACTGAATTGAAGTCAAAATCAGAATTTCCCAAGTGAAGAAAATGGGACAGGAGAAAACAATCTTATCATAGTCTAGGTATACTCTAGGTAGAGGAACATGAACTTTAGGTCTGTCAAGAAAATAAGGATCCAATTTACACACTGCTTAGTATTGGTTAGAAAAATAGAGATGAGAATGCTTCTGTGGATAAAATCAAGACACATAATTTCAGATTTTAAAGAATTTGAAAATAGTTTTAAATACATGCACACACATAAGACCCTGGTAACATTGCTCAATAAGTAGCTAATAGATTCATATTTTGTTCCTCATATAGCAGCAAGAAAAATATAAAATTGTGTCTTCTTAAGAAGAAAAACATTTAAGGCCCAATTCCCATAGTCATGAGAAGGCTTGTAAATATTTTTACATACTTTAATAGCATCCAATTATAATGTTGTGCTAATTGCTTTAATCAGTCCAACCTGAAGTGTTATAGTATTTTTCCATAATTAAGCAGTACCACATGACAAGCAGTGCTTTTCAGATCCATTATAGTACTTTCTAATGCTATAATAAACAAAGATCATGCATCTTAATTATAACCAATAAAAATTCCATACACATTTAATTATATGCTACAGTGAAATTCCCATAACTTTAAAAATAGCTCTGCCATGATTATTAAGATGTTGCTAATATGAGCTCATGCTAATGGGCTGTGCCCACTATTAATGTCATTGCAAACAGTTTACATCAGGAATCTGTATCTCCAATTTAAATGTTAATGGACTGAGCCTTTTTCATTTATAGTGCAAGAAAAGGATAAAGCCGCTGAAGTCAATGAGATTATGTGAAACTGTGAACTAGCATATTACTGGCTCTATCTCCAAATGCATAGTATGGAATATAATCAACTCTCTCACACCTGTATCCTTATGTCCCGTCAAAACAAATAAAATTATATCCCTAATACCACTACATATTGCATTTGAATCAGAGCAAAATAATAGGTCTTTCAGTGAGTGAGGCTAATAAAAGACCATAAATATCTTAACTTGTGTAAACCATGGATTACCTTTAAGCCAAAGGTTAACAAGGCATGTTCCTGTCCAGCACGTGAAACGTGAGCGGACCCCAAGGCAGTAGGGCCATGCTACTCATCTCTGCTGTAGTTCCCAAAGCAGCAGCTCCTTCTCCAAGGTGTCTGTGTGGAGGAACTGCGATGATGTACAAGCGCTGAAGCATCAGTTCACTCTGGATGTCACGAGTGCATACCTCCCCCGAAACTGTAAGCTTGAACAGGGATCACTCACCATTTTCAAAGATGTGTTTAGATATTATTTCAAGAAAAAAAGCTCATTACTGAAATTTGTCCTCTGTGTGCATATGACAGGACAGTCACTAGATAACTGCCTTTGATGTACAGAGTTTACACATCAACTCCATTTTTCAGACAGATCAGATTGTTCTCTCACGCTTGATAACGTGATACTAGATATTAACACAACAATTCAGATGGTGCATAAACAACCATGTAAAAATAAATCTGTCTATAAAACAATGCCTGGAAAATTTATTTGTATTATTATGATTATTGCTATGATCTGAATAATAATTTAGAACATATTTAGAAAACAAAAAAGGGGAAAAAGGGGATAGTTTTGCATTAAAACAATGCATAGCTGAACAGCTGTTCTATTTTAGGTACTTGCTATTCTATTTTGATTCTGTACTTTCACAAGCTAGAGAAACCAGGTACCATTCTATTTTCCTTCTTGGCCTCAGCAACACTCGGACATTGACACATCCTCTTGAAGCCTATTACCAGCTCCCACAGTTTAAATCATCCAATAATAAACCCATAATAAGACTACCATGGGACAAATCTCACATGAAAGGGTAAAGATAGTCGTCCCTTCCCCATCCCAACATTGTTGCACCCCCAATTTACAACCACTATCATCATGCAGCTGTAGGAGTCTCTACTTCCAAGAAGTTCCTGTAGTCTAAAGCAGGAAGCTCAAGGGAGGTATTTGTCCTGTGTTTTCTTCATTTCCCTTCCAGAATTTCTATCTTCCACTCATTTTCTCTTTGCTTCTTACCAGCAGTTTCAGAACAAGACTTAAGTGGCAAGTAGCAGGCATTAATTAAGCCCACTGGTATGCTGTTCTGCACAAGGAATCCTTCCTTGCCACAAAGAGCTTATAGACCATTATCTCCTTTTTTAACCCTCCATTGTGCCTTTTTTCTTACTGCCTCCCGCCTGCCTTTTTCTTTCTTGCTATTTAAATTTTAACATAGATGTTTTGCAATAACCTCCTATTAGAACTGCAAGAGCTCAGGAAAAAATCTGTATGAAATGAATTATTTTTTCATTATTCATTTTCATTTAAGACCTCTCAAGACAAAAGAAAGCATTATTAGAAGTCATGGGAGAAATATCTGAGTCCCAATCAACGAAGTTAAGACCAAAGTTCCAGAACTGAATGTCAATGTTGAGTAAGGAGAACCAGGTTACATGCTTAAACAACACAAATGGAAACTGTAATAACTTAGTGACTTCTTTGCTAGCCAGTGTTAATACCCCAGGGAGATTATGGTATTTAAAATAAGATCTTAGACTACTTCATATTCAGGCTACTTCTTAGAGCAGATCTCCTTTCCTGGCCAGCAGTGCTCTCACACTCACCCACAAGCCAACGTGTTCCCTCGTGTGACCATCCTACTGCAGCATCAAAGTACGACAGTTCTAAGGAGAAAAGATATAATGAATTCCACTGTGCTTGGTTATGTCTGTGAAATTGTAATATTTACTTTTTCCTGGCTGCTGAGGATTACGAGTCCCATATCTTCCTCTCTCTCTTAGAAGCAACTTCAAACTTCCCTGGTGATTTTGAGATTCAAGGTTGGCCTTTGCAGCCTCTCTTCCCTTCTTTCCATTTCAGAAAAGTAGAATGTCAAATTTCCTCCAAAAAGGTAGCAGAAAAGAGACATTGCAGCACAGGACAGGCAAGTACTTGATATCTTTATTTCCATTGGCAAGAGGAAAAAAATATTTCTGAAGGTTCTGTAACTCCTTAAAGCAATTAGGAAGGCATAGTTGCCTTAAGATAAGTGGGTCCTTCCCTAATCCCTTTATAACAGATGGACCACCATGGACTACTGGTGATCCACAAACCACAGCTGACCAGTCTTATTTTAGACCCTCAGGGATTAAACCTATCCAACTGTCAGCTTCCTGATAGGCTAGGAGTTACTAAAAAGAATGAATTCTCCATGGTATTATTTATGTGCCACTAAGGTCTTCTGGAAAAAGAGCTTTTTCCCACTTTACTACGTTTGGTCATTGTTGTGTCACTGGTTGAACTGTGAATGCCAAACTTTGCCCCTAGAAACATGGATGTAGTTTTGATTGCCTTCAGTGTGCATTTACTCCAAGTACACATGTACCAAAGTGGAGTGATAGTGTTACTACCCTGAGAAAAACAGATTAATAACAGGCACTGAATGCACTAATTGAACATTGCACTGGTCCCAACATGAAGTGATTAAGAATCCAAGGCACCTTAAGAGAGAACAGAAAGTAGATAATTTTCTTCCTCAGAACCTAAATTGCAGCTAATGTTTCTGCTCACACTGAAACAGCTGAGTACATCACCCTTCTTTAAAGGATTTGAATCCAGAAATCTTCTTGACTACATGGAGATCACTTCAAATACTTTTAGGCTGGTGTTTTGGGTTTTGGATGGCATCATAAGCAGGTTGGCAGTTTCTGTTCTCAGCCAGGGATTTTCCAGAGAGCAAAACACACCATTTTTTCACTGGTTCCTCAATACTGACATTGCCTGCAATGTGGGCCATCATCTTACTTGCTCCAAATTAATTCCTCTTCTGTGGTCCCAGTACCAGCCCAAGACACTCCAGACATCCAAAATTTGCTCACAGGAAATTGAGATTCAAAGAATAATCTCCAGGTGTTAAGAGCAGTTAAGAAAAAAACAAGACTGTGTCATATAGTGGAATATATGCCATTCCTGGAATATATTAATGACATAGGAACAGGTAAGAATTTTATGAGAGGCCAAGAAAGATATTGCTTTCCTTTCTCCCGTATTTTGATAACACACTTTGAATTTCAATTAGTCTACTTATTATTGAAAGTATTTGCTAGCATCAGTAATGAAGCTTGGTAGAATTTGTACCTGATCAAGATTTGTACCATGAGGGCCATCATGAACATTCTATCATTGGTGTCCAATACCCCTTATTTGAGTATCTGTCAGCAGACTGGTTATAAACTTTTTACAGAATTTGTAGCTGTCATTTCAATTGCTTTGGGATGAAATGTGACCTGCTTCCATCCGAGCGGAAGCCTTTCAGGCTGTCTGTGTGAAACAGACCAGAAATAGAAGTGTGTTCTTCATTGTAGATGCAGCTTCTCACACCAATCCCAATTTAAACTAGAAATAGCACAAACAAATCTAAAAGGTGCAGACTTCAAATCAAGATTAAAAGTTTTACATTTGTCAGTCAGCTGCTGAGTTAACGTTCTCTGGTACAGAAGAGAGTGGGAACACATCAACCATTTTGGAAAGCCATGTTAATGCACTCCAGAACAACCAGCTCTGGCAGCATTATGACAGGGCTTACCTGGCCTTCAACAGTAGCGTTTGACTCATCCTTCCTTTGTCCCCATCCTTCCTTTCAACCTCTGGGGCACAGCTTGTCCCAGCTACAGTTGTTTATTCTTGAAGTGAGTTTCAAGAGACGCAGCTCCATTCTTGCATTCTTTCACATTGCCTATACATTTCAAAGAGCACCTTCTTAGGGTTTTTTCCCTACTGAAGCAAAAGAATATGTAAACATTCTTTTTAAAAGCCTAGATTTTATTGGCCAGTTAGGCTAATAATTACAGGTTTTCCTACACAACAATTAAAAAATATTTTTAATTTTCATATGTTCTCCAGAATTTGCCTCATCTTTGTGATACTAAGATGTATGATCTTAGTATCATAAATTCCTTTCATAGTACCATAAGTATAGCAATAATCAAAAATTTGCAGCAATAAATAATTAATTTTAGACTGGGATTTTTATTAGACTAGAAGATAGTCAAAGCTTTTGAGCGGCATCTTCACAGGACTGTTACATGACAATTGTAATGTTACATGACAATTTTCTGGAAATTTTTTGATTCTTGGTAAGCCTGCATGCAATGCTCAAATTCCGGTTCTTTCTGAAAGCTCTAGTTTGGGTATAGGCATCTACGTAGGAGCTAATCAAAAGCGTTGCACAAGAAGTAGAATTACAACAGCAGCCTATTCAAATAACTTGATTCATTTCTATTTAGGCCAAGAGGATTCATCATGGCCCCTGCTGACACAAGGAATGGCAAAGTGTTAAAAACCACAATCTTCAATTTTAGTGAACAAAATATCTATGGATCATTAGGTAGTCAACAAAGAAGATTTCTTTGTTGCAAAGAAAGCAACAATCTCCTTTTCATCCTCTCAACACTTCAGCCTTTGGTGAGAAACAGAGCATATTGGACCAACCTTACCCTATTCATCCCTTTTCATCATTCAGCAAATTACAGCTTACAGGCTTCTGCAAAGTCTGTTTGTGCCACTTACTCACACAAGCAGTAACACTTTTCAGTGTGAATGCTACGCCAGGAGCCCATAAAATGAGACATATAAACAGGGAAAGATGAATAAAAGCTACTACCATAGTATTTTAATATGACCTAGAAATTCGGAATTGAAATAGTACTGACAGTGGGAGCTCAGGATTTTGCAATCAGAGGGTTTGTAATAGGCTCTTAACGCCAGGGAAAAAGCAACTGGCTATTTTGTACAAGAGAAGTAGTTACAGGAAATTTTTGCAAAGAAAGAAAGTAGGAACCACAATGAAGGAACAGCTTTAGTAAGCTTCAGCCCAAACTTTTTTGGGTGGATGTCATAATCAGAAGAGATTTCAACAAATCCATTAGGGTCTGGCAATGAGAGCTAATTCTGTGCTGAGGAAGAGGAAACATAGGTTATTTGAACATACTGGAACATTTCTAACACTGGTGTTACCTCATTGTATATAAAATATAGCTGGGCCTGATAATTTATTGTTTTCATTTACTGATATGCAAATAGGTACTCCCTACCTCTGATTGTGAAAAAGAGATTTACCAGAGTAAGAACAGTGTCTCAGACATTGCCGCCCCCCCCCCCCCCCAGTTTTGAACACACAATAATTTTAAAGTATTTTAAATACACACAAAAGTGTTTTAAAGGTTGTGGGGTTTTTTGTTGTTTTTTTAAAATTGGTAGGACCAAGACTTCCTTTCCAGTTAGCAGGAAAAAAAAATTACAAATGCAGAATCTGAAATGGTCAAAGTTTGATAAATTTAATAATCACAGTGAAAAGGAAACTAATCCATTCCTTTGCCTGAAAACATTGATATCCCAAATTCTGCCAGCAAAAAAATAAATGACCAAAAACCACAACACTACTCTCCCACCAATTCACCTTAAACTGCTCCCCCAGCCCCACAGTACAGTACAGCATGGCCCAACCAATATCAGCTAAAGGGAGTCCAGCAGTCAGGCCAGAAACACATCACATGAAACAGTTTAAGCACCAAGCCACACAATGCTTTGGAAATGATTTCCACACTCTGAGCTTAGTTTCAGTAGTCAGTAGACTATTAGCACTAGCCAGTGCTTCTCTAGGACGGCTGGGGGGAAAAGTATTTGAACATGTCACAGGTCAGGGAAATATCAGCACTTAAATTTACCACTGACTGCTTGGACTGGTCCGGTTGAGTAGGCAGCGATTTCATAGCATGAAAGTAGGTGTACAGGTTTAATATAGCTTTATTCACAAATTAATTCTATCAAATGCAGTTTTGATTCTTCCCATGGAGAGCAAATAAAAGCAATGTTTAGCTATCAGCACTAAATTCTTGATGAATCCATAGTGACAGAGTCTTTTAGGAGAACTGAACAATGAATATATTGATGTAGTTGAGATTAGCTCGTGGACAATACAATAATTCGCAAAGAAGAATGAATTTTTGATCTAAAGTGTTCACTAAGTTGCTTGCCACTTAATTGAAAACTACAGTCTTTTCTAACTGGCCCTAAAAAAGTGCTTCATAAAGGCAATAAAGAGATTTACAATCCATCTTTGATTTAGGCAGAAATTTCATTGCAACCATCTGAGACATCTGGCTCTTAAAGTATACTAGGTATCTGTCATATATTGCCCATCTGATAACTTCTATCAAGAGAATCTGCGCAATTCTGGTGACAAGTGATGGGATTGATTTTTTGGTCATTAAGAGACTTCTCATTCCAGAAACTCAAGCATTGGACATTTTCCGGCTAAGTCATCTCTTCCGTTCAAGAGAGTATTTTCTTTTCAGTCCAATAGCATCCTGCACTGCAACACGTGACCTTGGAAATATTAAGGAAATAAGAATCCAAACAAAGCAAAACAACAAAACCAAAAAACACACACACATCAAAAATACCACCAGCAGCACAAGAAGGAGCACAAGAAACTTCTCACTTAGTTTCCTCTCCTAATCCATCATCAACTAGTTGAAGAACTAGGGTCAGTTGTTCTCTATCACCATGAAAGAGTTCAATTTCACAGTACTAAAACTCACCACTTCACCACAACAGCTTTGATGACACACCAGGGTAAAGCCTTTATAATATAAAGCATGGATACCAGGAATAAATACTCTTCTGAGGTCAAGGGAATTGGATTGCATAGAAAAATAAGTCTTCAAAAGCAGTATAATAGAGGTATTCAGGGTGATGGAAATGCTCAATAAAATAGAGCTTTGGATATTTTTACACGGATGAAATAAAAAATTTAAAGGATCACTCACAACTTCAGAGAAGAGGAATAGCAAAACATAAGCAGATTAAGCGAGGTAGTTAA
Organism: Hirundo rustica; assembly: GCF_015227805.2. Classification (NCBI taxonomy): domain Eukaryota; kingdom Metazoa; phylum Chordata; class Aves; order Passeriformes; family Hirundinidae; genus Hirundo; species Hirundo rustica. The sequence goes on from NC_053458.1 coordinate 20,603,111, forward strand.
AATATAATATAGCACTTGTTTTGGTTTTTTTTTCCACAAGAAACATAAACTGATACACTACAACTGTGTAAAGACAGAGCTGCTGAATGGCTCAGCTAAGCAGTATTACAGTTCCTCATGGTAACATTTTATGTATTTAAAGAAAAGAGAGCAAAGCTGAAGTTACTGCAGTTAGAGATCCATCAGAGAGGATGTGACCCTCCTTTAACAACAGTTATCACACCTCTATCAGGCAGCACATTTAAGCATGATTTGGCATGCTTAAATCTATCATTATCCTTTTCTGATTAATATCAAAATTGCTGCTTGCTGATCACTTAAGTAAAAGGGCTTTTGTGTGGCAGAAAGGGCTGACAAAGATCTGATGTTAAGGCACAAAGAAATAAAGAGACAAACAAGGAGTTCCATTTTCAAGAGAATACCCTTTCAAGACATTATCCCCCAGGGCCACTGCAACAGAATGCTGTATTTAAATCAGCAGGTCATGCACTAGAAGATGGTTTAACTGCTAATTAACACAAGATGATATGCTGAAAATTACATGCTAATTAATTCTCTGTAGATCTAAGTGCCCTTCCTTCTATATCATTTTCAGTGAACATATTAACATGGGGAATAGAATGGCATTAATTACAGATTCACATGACAAACATGTGAAGCTATATTAAATAGTTGATGGAGGTTAACCAAAAAGAAAGATGTGGGTCAATGTTGTAGACCACAGGCCACAGTATCATAAAGACACCCCACATTAAAAAGAAGAGGGCATGTATTACCCATTCAATCTTCCTGTCAGTTTGATGTTGCTCTCTTGTATTAGATTTTCTTGCAGGAAGATCACTAGTCTGAAAATAGGATTCATCTGTGCAGAATACAGTCTCACAAAATGAAAGCAAGTAAATGGAAAGCAAATAACCTTGTTCTTTTAGAAAGTGACAGTGATTACAGGTTTGGGGTTTTTTTCAACAATTTAACCATTTAACCATTAACAATCCTCACATCACAATTCAAAACTGGCAGAGAATTCAGTTGTGTAGGTTACAGAGGAAGCTAAAGAATCAATATTCCAACCGGTTGTGCAATAGTCCCACTCAAGAATTAAAGAAATCTTTTAAGTCAAATATGTATGACAACCATATCAAGAGCTACTTTAACATTAGATTTAGTAGCTTTTAATTTGAGATCTAGAACTAGCCCAAATAAAGGGAAATCCAGTCACTACAAACGAATCAAATGTAAGACATTGGCCATGTTTCAAGGGTCTCAGACTCCAAGTACTAACTATAGGCCAGCCCAATTTAGAGGTTGAAAATTATACAGAAAAATCAGTTATAATCCTAAAACTACATTTTCTGGTAGCCAGATAATGGAACACCTGCATGCATGGCTATTTCTGTAGTTCAAAATCTTGAGGTTTTTACCGTCTAATACCTTCCAACAAAAGCAGCGGTAAGTTGTCATTACAGAAACATTAGTTACCAAGGCCTTTCCATAAATCCTTTCCTTGACTCAATACTAATAGATATATATATAAATGCTGCTTTTTTCCCCACAAAAAGGCATCTCTTCAGCAAACATTGTATCTTCGAAATAAAAAATAAATAAAAACAAACAAGCAAAAACTGCAAATCTTCCTAAAAATTAAAATTCTACCTCCATAATGTACACTCGTCTATTGGAATTTAAAAATTCTGCTTTATTCATACACATGAATAAAGTAATTTGGGGCATCTGCATTAAAAATAATGCTCATCTCTAGATAAGAGACAAGGAAAAGAACATTAAGGCTGTTTTATTTTATTTAAATAGCCCAATAGGTAACACCAAATTAGGAATCAGGAAATTTGGTGCAAGGACTCTAATGAACAAAACTTGTGCCCCAGAGAACTAAACATTTACTTGTTCATGGTCTCCAGGGAAAATTGCTGACATTTAGTCATCTTAGAGATTCCAGATTAAGAAGCAGAATTTGCCCACAAGTGCACATGCTTCACTGTCCACAATGACCAGAATCATCTTTTCTGAGATACGCAGATGCACAGCTTCAAATATAGCTTTTCTACCTAGCACAGTGTAGTACTAAAACTCTGTGTTTAAAGTTTTTCTTGTTGTAGGATGTTGTTAAATAAGTATTTAACTCCGCTATTTGACATAGGATACAAAATCCAGAAAAAGAATGAACCCAGAATTTTTTTACTTTGCTAGAGAGAGACAGAACACATGCAAGACAGTTCCAGGTGAATCAACAGAAAGCAGAAATAAAGCCTTACCTCAGAGGTTCTTGAAGCTTTACAGTTCTCTGACCAAAGGAAACATCCAGTATTGAAAACTTCTTACAAAGACTTTAGCATACCCCTACAACAATTGGCTCTTAAAGCTGGCAAGAAAACACCAAACTGTTTAGTGAGATACTAAATGGATGGAGGAAAAAAGAAAAAATGGGTGGTGGGATGGGATATAAAGCAGATGAGAAATCAGATTCAGGTGAATCCAGTTTAGGCTGACCATCAATCCCTGATTATGCTCTAACCATTGCACCTCGTTTCACTTGAGAAGTCCTTACTGCATTAATTTCAATTCACATTTTCTGTACAAGATATTCAGAAGAAAAAGGAAAAAAATATTGTAGGTAGTATCTAACTGTCCATAAGCCTCTTTGGTCAGGACAATAACTTCTGTAGAGATTCCTTATCTTGGAAGGGTGATCCTCTAAAGCATTGATGGACTTTGAACAGAGCTTGAAAGTTGGTAATGACAGCTCCTGCACAGCTGGGTGAGCTGACAGGCATGTTGAGTAAGCTGAAAAGTTTTGTAAAGTAGTTAAGTAACTGCAGCCAGGTGGAACTTGTCATTAGCAGAGCAAAGTTACTGTACTGACAGCTACGTATCTCACCTGTTCTTTGCAAACTGTGTGGCTTTTGCTGATAGGATTACATTTACTAAAAACTTGAACCATTCTTAGAATGGAGGAGTGAAAACAATTGTCCCCAGGTGCGTGTTTTATATGCCTCCCCATTTCCATCACACCTCTTGCCTCAGGGGTCCTCATGCATTAGGCCCAAACCCTATTCACAAAGCCTTTCACAGCAGCTCTGTATTTATAGACACAAAAGGAATTTGAACTCTGCTTCCTTGCACACTGAAGCTTGCATCACGTCTGCTACCATCAGGCAATCAGGTATGGTCCTGCAAGACAAGCAGAGAACACTTAGCAGAAACTGATGAGGTTCTCACTGACTCCCCAGTAACCAGAGGGTTTTGAACCCTGCACAACTTACCTTCCAATGAGGAGAAAAGGCACCCTATATTCTCTCCTCAGAGCTGCTAGGATGGAGTCACCATTTTTACCCTTAGGGCTTTCTGACAATCAGGATGCAATATTTTTCAAGCATGAGTAACTCTAATAGTATCTATTATTTCTTGAACAGATTTTATTCTCCAAGAAGCACTGACTGAGATACTTAAGTGGGGTTTCTATTGCTTTTTTTGACAAGATTTAAGTTAGGAACCATTAACACAGTACATCATAACTGATCACACAAGGGAGCCATCTGAGCCCTCTTGGCCCCAGTTACTCTATCTGAGAAATGGCCTGTAGGTCATCATATATGGTATTTCTTAGATAGATTGTAGCTGAATTTAAAAATGCAAGACTTTTCAATATTTTTTTCACTCTTTAAGCTTGAATTCCTCACAGGAACAGAGATCACAAAAAAAAAAATCAACATCTACAAATTCTACTGTACCAGTTGAGGAGTGGGTTAGGCTTGAGAAGAAACATCATTGCACTGGCAGAGGTATGCAGTTTCTTCTATATGAAATATAATCTGAAATCTCTTCACCTTTAACTTCCTTCCTTCCTTGCTTGCAGTCTAGTGGAATACATCTATATGAAATTAGTTCCAAATATTGTTGTAACAAATACCTGCCAAGTACATAGTAGTGGTAAAATTTATATTTCTTAAATATTAAGAAGAGGATTAAGTTATGGAAAACTAAAAACAACTCCATATTTTGCACTTGTAAACTGCTAAACGGAGGACCAGAATATTTTCTTTATTTGATGAAAATTATCTAAACTTCAAATAAGCAGGATGGTTTAACCACAGCACACCAAGTGATTAACACATACACTACCTTTTTAACTGTAATTACTGATCACCATAACACAAGTACCCAGGAAAGCTAGGACTCCGTGAGGTGCTTACATATGTATTTTTATTTAAGGATGTGTACTTACATTGATTCTCAAATATTTATGGTTATCTTCTTCAATAAATTAGAGAAACACTCCAGTTTCTGTTAGTGCCTTAGCCCTTCACTGCTACAACAAGCTGTAGCAGTTGTTCAGATCATTAAATTTTCTCAAAAATTTTCTGTAAATAACACTGTTAAAAGAACATGTTAGTTTCTTTACTTGTAAAAAAAAAAAAAAAAAAAAAAGAAAAAGACAGTATATTTAAATACATATGAATGAGTATTGACTAAAGCATGCCAGTATATATTGACTGCTGAGCTAAATACTAAAAATTCAAGTTGCTCAGTCTCCCTAAATAGTATAATGACGGTATATAAAATGAAGTTGAGCCTTCACAGTTACAATCATATCCAGTGGATTTATTTTGCCAAATTTAGAGTCAACATCTAGGAAATACATTGTGTTCCAATGAAGAAAAACAGACAAAGTTCACGTTTCTTTCTGAAGCTTAAGATGCAGGAAAAACTCGGAAGCACTCACAGAATCAGCTCTGGGGACAGGTAGAAGTTCTTCAGGTGGAACCTCTGTAGCCAGGGCTGCTGCATCCACCCTTGTAGCACGGTCACTGTGCAGCGCCTGTGCTGGCTCTCCTTCCCATGGACTCAGGGATGCCCAGAGCCCCTTCCAGGCAATGCTTGTAGCCCTGCTGCTTTCCAGACCCAACTGGGGTGAGGGAGGAACTAAGCATTCTAGTGTTCCTTTTGGCAAGAAAAGGCTTTTACAAAACCCATTGCTCCTCTGAACAACATCCTGCAGTTGTTGGTACCCACGCATTTTTTTCTCTCCCATCACTTCCCTGCTCTCACTCCAGTCCCCACCGGGGTGCTGCTATCAGCTGACCCCAATCCTGTGGGGCAGGCTTCACTCTGCTGCCTTTACAGTGCCATCCCAGGAGCTGAGTGACACAGACAGGGGGTTGTGACTCCTCAGCTCACAAAAATAATCTTGCAGAAATATCAAAGCCAACAGCTAACACAGGATGAAGCTTTTGTGCTCTTTAACTGAGCAGACCTCTCAGCATGAGCAGCAGGAATTCTGATCACCTAAGGGCTAAAGAATTTGGCTTGGGATACATAAAAATTAAAGTGTTTTTTTTTTTTAAAAAAAAAAAAACACCCAATAATTTATGCTATAGTGCTAAATTAGACCCTACTTATATACCAGCAACTATTTCAGGGTATTTTTCTACCTCTCCTTCCATTTTTGCCCTGGATCATGAAGACAGATTTTCCAGTGCAGGATTACACAGAAATAAGTACCATAATCTCACTGGTGTCTATCCTTTGCATGAAAACCAGGAATATGGCTGTGGCTAAGCTGTTTATTCAGGCCAGGTGCCCAGGGCTTGGAGCAGCCCCCAGGGCATTTCTCTGGGCACCGCAACCCAGCAGAGCCTGATCTCCGCTGCTGAGTTTCTCTCCATCTCTACTGCAACTTCTAAAACCCTGATTCCTGCAGGAATCAAAATTAATCTGTTTCAGTATATTTTATGCTCCTCTGGTTTATTCAAAGCTGAATAAAAATCATTGCAGTACTTAGGTTTCCTATTTTACTTTGGGAACTATATTATTAGTAGCCCCATTCAGGAACTAGATTAACTTGAGTCAAGCAGATTAAAAACTCAAGCTACACCTGTGGTGTTCAGCTTGCTCTTTATCTTATCCACTAAATTAAAAAAGCTCTGGATAAAAATGAGACAGGTTAACCTATCACTTGTCTCATAGAAGGGTCTTTAGGGTAAAGGAAGACTCAGTTCCCTTGCAAGCCTGGTAAATTTTCCCCTTCTTTGCTGAAAAATACTAGTTCTGTATCAAACTATTCCATTCCATTGAAAAAAAACAAAGCATCACTTAGGGCTGTACATGTAAGAAAATGGTTTTACTGTACTGTCAAATACAAAGAAAAACTCTATATTTCTTACAATTGATTGCTACTGCATGAAAGATTAAAGTGATTTCTTTTAAAAAAATTTTTGTTCAATAACCAATAGATTTATTATTTGATACTCTGTCATTTAAGATCACTCATTTTTTTATTATAGGCTAGTCACATTCTGGTGTTATGTGAGTGAGATTTCTCATTTTTATGTAAACTAAAACTGAGTAAGAGGTGAAAATAATAATTGTATAGGGAGATATAGATGATATAGATAGATATAGATGATAGAGATATCAATGAGTGGTTTTAATATTACATGCATATTTGTATGTAAACATCTATGAGATGACCAGCTAGAAAATATTTCATTTTACTCTGTATAGGGAAGAATATACCTAGATGAGCTCAGACAGATTGAACAATAAAACGAACATGACAAAATGGGGTTTAAGTCAGGAAACAGAACAGTAAAACAATTTCCTGAGTTATTTAAATGCTTTCATTTAAGAAATGTCATTACATACTTGAATTACACTGGAATATAATTATATAAACACCACAAATAACAATGTTTTACCTAGAAAAACAGAAGTTAAGGGAGGAGAACTATTTCCTGAAATATTTCTTCATTTTAAGATCAAGTTCTGGTTGTTATAGGAAATAAATCAAAATAAATGTTCCAAATTTATTTTGGAAGCCTGTGTCCTTTACATTTATACACATACTTACCTTAAAATATCTGATAGGTGAATAGCTCCCCATATTTAGTTCCCTGTGGGTTTAAGATACAGCCATTGCACAAAAGCCTTCCTTCTGTATTATTTTGGTAGATTCTCAATCAGAATTTTACCTTCACAATTTAGCATCACTCAGGATGGTTATGAAAAGGCTGCCTGTGAGCAATTAATTCTAATCTTTTCATAGGCTAAGTCAGACAAGTGTATTTTGCTGCTCACATGTTCTTGATTTTGGTACTATATGTGCTGCAGATTCCTCTGCCTGGTGTGCCTAGCTGAAAAGAAAGATCACAGAACAGTATTATCAAAAAACAGACACTAAATGAACAATCTGAAAAAGTGTTTACTCAAGCATTTCAAAGTGAATTTTAATAGCCTGAGAGTGGACAGATGAAAAAATAATTATAAAACATGCATTGTAGAATGCTTGTTATCTTTTAGAAATTTTAATATTGAAGTATTTGTAATTGAGCACAAGCTTACTAGCTTATTATCAGTCTTGCACCACTAATTTCATGGATTACTGTAAAAATAACTATGAATATAATCTGAGCCTTTTGCAATCCCAAAATCTGAAAGAAAATTGTGGCTCTTCTTTCTTCCTTGCTCATCAACCCAAACAACCTCGATTCAAAGCAGGTGTACATATTATGAGTAAAGGTCACCGTCCTGCCCACAGTGACAGTATCTTGCTAAAAGGATTTTAAGCTGTATTCTGTCACATTATGAGATAAAAAACATTTATCTCATCCATGTATTTCTTCATCAATTATTCAATGAAACTGTAGGTTATTACCAAGCAGCTCTTCTCTTCAAAATACTTTTTGTCTTCAACTTGGCATTTGAGTGAGAAAAACGCTTGCAAGTAACCTTCTCCCCAAATGAATAGGGCACATGGGACACATCCACCCCTCCTCTCATAGTCCTTGCTGATAACAGTTGGGTTTGAAATACTACTTGAGTACTTTTAAATATTGTTAATCTAGAAAAAAATTTTGAGAGCTTTATTCGTCCTTGTGCAGACATGAAATAGGGACATTAAAAGAAATAAAAAGAAATGCAAGTTAGGCTACTCAAATCCCTCCAGATAGGGAGAATGGCACTAAAGATAAATAAAAACCCAGTACAATGGGAAGTGAGGTGAAGTCTAATACCATTCGGGGAAAAAAATTAGGCAATAATATTCTTTCCCAAGCAATGGCATATAGTCTTAGCCATCAGTAGGAAGTGTTTTCCCTTCAGAGTATGTTTATTTATATCCCCAAATGAAAGTGATGCATGCACAGAGGGATCAGAAAATTCTGACATGGCTGTTATGAACAGAACTGTTATGTAGTATTGTTTCAGATAAGATTGTGCTTGTTTTAAAGTACAGCCAGTACTTAAAAAAGACATTCCACATGGTCAATAGATGTTCAATCACTTAAATATGCAAATCTTGGAAACTCAGGATGTGGATTTTGGAGGTAATTTGTTTATCCCCTGTTATCTACAATCCCCAACAACATACTTGTTGCTGTAGCATGTCCCAGCTGCAATCTGTCTTGTAGGGGCTGATGTGCTCACACATCTAGAAAACATCTATGAACACATACTAAGAAAACTGCTCACTTTAACCTGTAAGAGAAGGAGAACCTAAATAATACAGAAAGACTTGAAAGAAAAAACTTACACACATAATGCACTTTTTACCCCCAAAGTGTCAAGAATGTCATGTCAGAAGGAGTGAGGACCCAGGCTAAAAGACAGAACATTCCAGGCACTAAAGAGAAAATTTAAAGTTGTAGGAGTACAAAGAAACCAAAGTAAATTTTGGTTACTGCAGAATGGAAGTATGAATTCCAAAGAAAAATATTTCTTCTCCCTGAATAGTCTGTTAAAGTAATATGACAGGTTTCTTTTTTAATAAGATTAGAAGGTATAAAATTCTTTATGGTTGGTGACTGTATTCAGTAAATGGCCATGGAACACCACAGGATTTTATTATTTAAAGTGGTTAACAACAGTAGGTTTTGTTTGTAAGTCTTAGATGGCCTTGATTTAGTACAGACTAAGTTCCCAGAGCTTTGTATGTCAGCCATATTGAGGTAACTACGCATGGAACCACAGAACAATGGGCTGGGAACACACAGAGGGAATAAAGGTGGTGAAAAATCTCGGGAGACTAAAGACGAGTCACTTCAGAAAACTTGTTCAACTTGCAAGGGCCCCAAGGACACATGTCACTGAGCACTGCAGAGTTGATTATAGCAGAGTGCATTGACAATTCCAGCTTTTGGTCAAATGGCTGCAAACATCCAGCATTTCTGAGGATTTTCTTCATTGGGAAAGGAGAAGGCAGCTAAAATGACACCAGCAGTGTTGTGGTTCCACAAGTAAATTTCAGCCACTCATAGAAAAGTTTCCCTTATCTGCTCTTGTTATATATTTGTCCCTATCTACCTTCAAGGAGTAAGCCAGGTTTATTTATTTGTCCAGGCTAACACCATTTAGTGCTGCTACATAATCTCTCTTCTCTAGAGGAAACAAGCTCAAGGCTAACACTGCCTTGTAGTTCAGACAAAACAAATGACCCCATATTTGACTTGTCATCAAAATGAGAGAGATAAAAAAAAAAAAAAAAAAAAGCCAACTTTTTTTGTCTTCCTATTTTCTTTAGTTCAAAGAATGGTATATGAGAATCCAACTAAATCAGACAAAAAAGGGAAGAGAAAAAAACAAAAATATTTTTTTAAAGAATACTTTTGTGCATATTTTGATTTTTTTCTGGCCAGACTCTGAGGACCAGAGGTATAACAAGATTATCTAAAACCAGCAGACACCTCATATAGTGAATTAATATGTTGGCAGGTTTATAGACCTTCCACTTCAGGCAGAGCCTAAGAAAAATCTTTTTGCAGATGCCTAAAATACATCTTCTTTGTAAACATCCTCTTTCAGCTACATTCAGGAATTGCAAAAATACAGTATGCAATGTCATGCAAAAATGCCTGTGCACTTCACAGATACCGTGTGCAACTTGTGCACAGAAAAAGGGTCACTCTTAGCTGGCAGTACATAGTGTTCATGCTGGTAGTAGAAAATAAGGCATTCTCACAAAGCCAACAACAGAAGAATATGCCCACTTCTATTTCAACCATGGTAATAGCATTAATATTATTCATGCCTTTTACAAAAGCTCTTGGCTTCAAGGCTTGTCCCTCTCTAGTAGTGGATACCCAGGTAAAAAGGTCGCAGTTTTGTACTGCTTTTAACATGAAGCTTATGGAAGATGGCAAAATAAGCGTCTCTCTCAAACCCTTTCAACCACTCCTCACTCTAAATAAAAAGCAGAATATTTTCAGTCAACAGGAACAGCTCACCCTGCTGTCAGGCACTGCAGTTTGCAGCATGTGCAAAGTTCAGGATTGCAGTGTTGCTGTTGACTGTGGATATAATCTGCCTAAGGTTCTCCAAATGACACAATTTTTTGACATGACATCTTGTAGAGATTCACTGTTAGGAGGCAGGTTACTTCCACATTATTACTGTGGAAATGATGGTGAGGGACCACACAAGTTCCTATGGTCGCAAACAAATAATGGAATGGATAAAAAAGGCACTTAAGAGGAGTAGCACTAATTCAGCACGCTCTGAACTGGCTGTTCCAGAATAGCACTCACTTTTCATGATGACATTCTCAGACTAGCATAAATATCAGTACAAGTGTAACTATGACAGCTTCAACTGGCCTGAGACCATGCCCTTTGATTTTATAATGACCCCCTTGTTAGCTTCATTTTACTTTTACCTCACATCTGCTTCCTTCACAAAATTCTGTCTTGAACTGGCTGGGCTAGTGTAGGGCATTGATGGAATCTCACCCACTGACAATTATGCAACAGTTCTAACTCCTTCCCAATGTTAAACTGAAATTTAATTTTTTTTTACGAGTAAAGTCCAGCACATTACCAAACTTGAACAGAGTAACTCAATGCACTAATTTCAAATACCCGTCCTTCTAAAGATGGTCTGATAATCTGGCTGTCTTTTGTTCTCCTAGCTGCAAAGTTCCTTCTGACCTTCTCTATCCCTGCTTGTCTCTGTCTCCAGAACAGCTCCTTTACTATTCAACTGCCTGTAGTGTTTATCCTTCCCTGAGGAAAGAGTTAAAGAGGAAAGGAGGAAAACATCTACAATTAAATTGCTCTTAAGTTGTTCCTGCCTCTTGGCAACTGCAGGCTGTAATTCAGCAGTTTACAACTCTCCCTTCTCACTTTAGAAAGAATGAATAATGTAGAGACTTACATTCATATTTGCAGTAGAAAGGGAATGCTGGGAGTTACAAATTGCTGCTGAAGACAATAACATTCAAAGGGACAAAGGCTTCCAAGTTAAATCTCTTAAAGAGGTCTCTAAGAGAAGAAATTAAAAAAGAAAAAAAAAAAAAGAAAAAAAAAAGAAAAAAAAAGAAAAAAAAAAGAAAAAGTCTGTAATGGCTTGAAGGAACTATTAATTCCAGTATGGTTGGTTTCAAAGCAGTTTGTACATCTGTCTAAAGGCATAAGAAGAAAGGAAACTTACCTCACAGAATTCCAAGAAAATGGTCAAGAAATACCTATAAAGAGTTTATTTCCAGGAGACACCTTTTAAAACTGCCAGCTCTTGCACCACTGCCTACTTTTGTTACCCTTATTACCCTGAGGTTGTACAAGTATTTTGCAAACACTAGCCCAGTAGTGTATTTTGTACGTTGCATTCTCTTGAGAACCAAACAAAAGTAAAGCAACTCAGCAAACAAATTTTAAAGCATAACAGTGTTCAGTCTAGAGACTGGGGAGTCTGATGTGTGAGCTTTTCAGTCACAGACTTTCAGACTGGCTGCACCAGGCACCTCTAGAGGAGATTGTCTAGCCCAACCCTCTGGTAAGAGCAACTTGCTCAGAGCCAAGTCCCAGCAGGTTTTGAGTATCTGTCTCTAAGGAAAGAGACTTCACAAGCTCTGTTGAAAATGTGTCCCTGTTTCATCACTTCTGCTGTAAGTGTTTTTCCTTATATTTAACTGGAATGTCCCCTATTTCAGTTGCGCCCATTTCCTTTTGTCATATCTCTTGTCCTGTGGAGCCAGAACTGGACACACAACCAGATGTGTTTCACCACTGCTGATTTGAGGGGAAAGTTCAGGTCCCTGGACCTAGTGACAATGTTCTCATCCACCAGGATCCCAAGGTGTTCCACTGCAGAGCTTCTTTTCAGCTGGCTGCCCCCCAGCAGCTAGTGCCACACAGGATTACTGCTACCCAGGTGCAGCACTTCGCTGAACTTGATGAGATTTCTGTGAGCTCCTCTGCAGGTCCCTCTGAATGACAGTACCTGGTATTTCCAAGACTCTTCCCAGTCTTTTATCAACCACAAAGCTTCACAGGGTGAACTCTCACCCACTGGCCACTTCAGTAAGGGATTAAGCAGCAGCTGGCTCAGTATCCCTAAAGGCTGGCCTCATCAGGAAAGACTGAGGCCAAAAGGTGCTGAGTATCTTGGCCTTTCCCACATCCTTCATCAGATCCCCTGGCCTATTCAGCAGAAGAGCAACATTTCCCTCAGGTATTTACCTGTTGTGATTTGCAGCGTTCCCTCCACCCATCTCCATCCCTGTACCACAAAATGGGACACTTGTTCTGGTTTGAGTGCTACCTTCGTAAGCAGTTTCAGCTGGACTGTCCCTGGCCTATGAGCTACATCACACATCAATTCTGCTGCCTTTGCTCTTCAGGTGGTTATTTCCAGCTGAGAAGCAAGGTGTAAAGTGTAAGCATTCTGTCACTGCATCTAAATCTGTCGGAGCTAATCTGTCAGAACCCTGACTTACAGTTATAAAATCCCAGCTCCTGAGTGCCTCCAATATAGGCAGCTTCTTTCCAAAGGACAATGGGTGGAATATCGTACCAAACAAGTGCAAAAATGTGTGCTTAGTGGACTAGAATTAACTGGTAACAGAAAGCAAACAATAAGTGGGAGTCTATTCCCTTTAATCAGTTTTCTCCCTACTCTTTCACCACTCACTGTGCAAACATGGAGCAATTTTCAATTTTTTATCCATTTCCTAAGAAGGTTTCAGTACTACAAGTCTGTGCATGACAGTGAGGTGAGTGACATGCTGTCACTCAGCACAGTGCTTAGGATGTGGCATGTTATAGAAAGGCAGTGACATATCACAAAGCAGATGTGTGACATGGCAGTCACTTAGATGACAGGCATGCAAGCTACCCCAAGACCCTGAAGTATTTGCTTGTTTGCTCTCAGTTACTACTGACTTTGAACAAATGCTTCTGCCAAGTGAAATTTAAAAAAAAAAAAAAAAACTGCTTGGAATATATAATTACATAATAAACTTTCAGGACACTTTATCTGGTTTAATTTTTCTAGCACAATTATAAGCACTGTTCAGAGAGCAGTCCCCATCTACAGTGGTATTGTCAGTATGCACACTACTGACAGAGTGCTCCCTTTTGCACAGCTCATCCTGCCAGGATAAATACAGGAGAAAGCAGGAATTCACAGTCCCCCTTACCTCCTTGCCAGGATCTAACATGTGGAGGAATTTTTAGAAAAAAACTAAAACATAGACTTGTAATTTTTCACCAAAGCAAGCAGCCACGGAAAATGCACCTTAACACAGGTTCCCACGTCTTCTCTCCAGGGTCCTTCCTTCCTCTGCATAGAAAAGGTGTTGCAGGGAAGTGGGCATGAAAGTGGCCTTTGGTTGGGGAAGACTAGAAAAGGTGAAGGATTTGTTTAGCATGTTCAAATACCTGCTCAAATCTGGGAGTTTAATCACAATACCACCAAGGAGAAACAGCGCCGATGTCAAATCCCGTCGCATGTTTAGGGGAAGCAAGATGCCTGTAGCAAACAAACAACAGCTCAGAATTATTTCTCCAGGTGTTTGTCAAAGACCCAGAGGCAACAAGGATCTCACAGCTCACTGGTTGCAGATTTTTCAAATCAATTTTCAAAGAAAGGGTACAACACAGTCATTGTATTAAAAAGAATAAAACATGGAATAATGTTGTCAAAGCACACAGCATATAGAAATTAGTAATTAAGCAGCAAACACAACCATTTGCACCTCCCATAAACTGATGCTTCATTTTATGTTGACAAAATGCAAAGAGAAAAATAATCTCTTTTCAATAAGTCTGGACAGTGAAAACCAAATAAACAGTACAAATAATGACAAATACAAAAGATTAAAAATTTTTGATCTCTAAATCCCATAAGATGTTATTAGAAACAAAAGTGAAACAATGGAGCCTGAAATAAATGCAGCTTGGTTTTCTGTGGATTTGTTTCTCATGATTTATGCTCTAATTTGAGCTTTTCTTCTGGAATGGGAATTTATAGCCTCTCATAAAATATGAGCTTTCACTCCTGTCTTTCCTTCAGTCAAAATGCTTATGGGGTCCATTTTTCCAAAGCTACTGAGAACTCAATTATCCTTAGACTACTTCTGTCAAATTTGGTTGACACTGGTCAGTGGGTTTGAAATTTATTAGACAAGACATTTAGACAGTCATACACAAACAAAATGCAAAAAATATTATTGCTATAAAAACAGGCTGAAAGTATTTTCCTAAAAACTATTTTATTTTTTTATGTTCAGTTTCACGCATGGGGAAATACAGGACATCTGGATCCTTATAATAAGGAAATCCTAAGAAACTAGTTGGATTGCTGTTTAAGACTCAGGAGTCTCAGAGGAAAGAACAACAACACACAATTTCCTAGTAAATGAAAGTGTTTTGGCAAACAATGACCCTTGCAAATCTTTGCAAAATAACACCAAATGATGCTCATGCTAACAAAAATCAACATCTCACTAAAATAAATGGAAAGTGAAGGTAGCAGACGGAGATCACAAGATCAGATAAGGACTACAGGGCTCAGCCCAGCAGTATCTAAACTGATCTCCACTTTCTAGACACTGGTAATCTGTTCAACTCACCAACTTATTGTTTCCACCTATTTGGGTCAGATAAAATAACCTGCAATTTTGGATTAAATGTAAAAGTACAGATAAGCTGCCCTATTTTTATTTATCCCTTTATTTTTACATCTATACAACCCTGCATTACCCAGAGTTTACATTTTCCTAAATAAAGTGCTTGAAGTTAGGAGATTGTTAATGAATGTCACAGTTTTTAATGCATAAATTAACCTCTTATTTGAAAAATAGACCACCGTAATATTTAAAGACAGAAAAATTACTTTTGTGACACAGGTAATGTCATTCCATGTATCTATTTATGGGAAGAGAATCACAAATGAAAAGATTAACCTGAACACTGAGGACACATTTAACATAAGCCTTCCCCAGGCTCATCATTACCTGTATGGCACTGCTGACCTTGAAAAGCTTTCATGTTAACCAAAAAAGGATGTAGAGACCTAGGACATGGAACTCAAAAAATATGCATTGCCATGCAGACCGTGCTCATCTCCTTAGGATTATCACATATTCACTTTGTGATTTATCACATTTTTCTATTTTAAAATGACATTTTTAATTTTGCCCTCAATAATTATTCAGTAATTATTGAATAATATTTAATTTATTCAGTAGCCTTAATCAGGACAAACAAACGGAGCACTTATATGAATTCAAGGAGTATTTCTATGACAAGAGCAGCTGGGATAAACATATTCGGTACTTGACCTCTTATGACAGAGAAAGTCACAGACCAAAAGGCATGTTCCATCCTCCCTTTCTGGAGAGAAGCTGCTCCAGCAGGAGCAGAATGCCGAAGGAGGCCCAGTGGAAGGTCAGGGACAGGTTGGGGCTCCCGTGGGGAGCAGGGAGGAGCCTGGTTCAGCACAGGGGGCCTGAGATGCCACGGTGCCACCTCTGTGGGGGCACGAGTCGGGCATTGGACAAATCCATCCTGTCAGAGGGAGACAGCCCTCTGGCAGCAGAGTTTCTGTGCCCTGGACACTCTCACAAACTTCTGCCTACTGGTCAAGGACTTGCTTTTCATTAAAATGCCTAAGTAAAGCACTAAGAGCATTTTTAGCAGCGGAACAAACATTTTATGAGACTCAATCTAATATCACAGAGACAGAAACTCGATGGGTTTGATTGTTTGCAGGTTAACAGAGGTTTCAGAAACGTGACAGTGGATAACATTAAAATAAATCAAAAAATTCTCACCGCAGTATCTGTAAAACTTTGTGTACTTAACTCAGGATTAGGCTTCTCTTGCATCGAATGAGCAGAGTGTACCAGGTCCCTGTGGCTTGCACCTCTGGAAACCCACCTTTTAGAGAACAAAACCATTAGCAAGACAAATAGGAAGTGCAAAATAAAATAAACATAGATCGCAATGAATTACATCATTTTAATCAGATGAATACGCACCCTCAGCAAACCTAGACATAACTTATCGGTAGCTAACATTTCTCTTTGATCTTTGTGGTTTTCTTGTACAACAACAATCATGAGACATCTCATTTTTTTTACTTAAAGGTCATTTTTCCTGTGCCGCCTTCTATAATATATTGTTTTAATGTCATTAACTCTGGTTAAAATGGAAGGGTATGCTTTCAAAACCCAGCCAGATTTCCATTGTTTTCTAAAACTCTCTATTTAGCTGTATCAAACAGTTTGGGCTGAGATCAGAAGGTGCAGTTAATTCTACAATTCAAATAGTCAAAAGCAGAAATACTTGATAATTTTATCACCAGCCTCACTGTGACAAGACAACCAAAACATATTCTTCCTGGATGTGGGGGAAGGAAAAATGATCACATCAAAGATTTCTTTCTATTACTCTTTAAGCTGTGAAATACACAACAAAAAAGAGCACTAAATGACAGAAAAGGCAAAAATGGCAGCGCAACGTAGCGCTCTCCCAGGAGCTGCCTGCGCCAGGCTCTCCTCAGCAGCCTGCAGTTACGCTCAGTTCATGCTGCTCAGGTCTTCTGCTGAAAGGGAGTTTTTCTTTCAGTATTTATGTAGTGCAGCAGGCAACTGTTTACCTCAGAGGCATAAAAGTAAATCCGGATGTGTTTGATCCATAGTGCCACAGCAGCTCTGTTGCCTATGGAAACAAAGGCTCCTTTCAGGGAGTTCACACAACAGGCCCTGCGACGCAAGGGACCCGTCAATTTCAGACACTGGATTATTTGCAGGTATTTTGCTAGAATATATATAGATAGAGATATCTATTGATATATAGATAGACATAGATATATATCTAGTATCTATAGCACAAAATATTGTCTCTGTAATAGTCCAATATGATCAAATGGGACAGTTCCTAAGTCTCATATTAGGTTTATGTTATTTTATTTAAACAACATAATCCCCTTTTAAGCAAATTGCTAGCTGAATTGTAATAAGCGTTCAAGCCATAAGCAGCTGGTTTTTTCCTCCACCTTTCACCATGCAGGTTGTTGAGGACTTTGTGGACAGCAGCTTGACAAATCTGTTTCATGCTTACTCACAGATTGAACTTTTGAAGATGACCCTGAGCATGGAGTTTAAGGATACTGCAGAGAACAGATAACATCCCCAAAGCACCTTGTTAAAGGTTTCCTTTGAAAAAAACCACTTATTTGTGAATATATTAAAACTTCCTACATGCCATTCCTGTGCAGAGACCTCTGCACATTTTACAGAAAACTGATCAAGTGTGACACATTTCAACAGATCCCAGTGCAATGCTTGTTACAGCCCTTTCCCAGTGAGAACCTGAGGTGATAAAAAGGAACATGGTCAGACCCAGGACCTGAACGCAATATCCATATTTTTCTCCATGTGTAATGCAATAGTTGGATGAATCGTCAGCTGTAGACGTTGGCAGCATCAGTGTTAACAATATAGCTCAATGCCTCCTTCCTCTTTACTGACATCATTAAAGAACATATTCACAAAACTCGTACCTAACGTGACTTTCTGTAAAGACATCCTCCATGAATGTTCAGATTTCAATTCAAGAAGGCAATTAGCGGCTAAGAGCACCTTATTAAATCTGCTTTTAATTATAATTCACCAATGTTTATAGCTCACTTATAATTTTTGCATATGATTACATTATTAGGGATCAAAACAAGTGAACAAAACATTAGTTTATGTGCAGTGATAATGTTTCATAGAAAATTAAATGAAAACAATTTAAACTCATTTAAATGGGAATATTATTCTCCATTAGGAATCTAGGGCCAAAAATGCCTTGAAAATGTCATCTGTATAAATATTCATGTACCTGTGAACAGGTTCATGTGAACAGATAACTTCAGAAGCAGATTTGACAGAAACAAAGAATAGCCTCTTCACTTTGCACTAGATGACTAAGATTATTCGAATGATTTATTGATAAGCCAATGTACAAAATAAATACAAAGAGAATGGACTTGGCTTGTTGTTACCAAAAAAAAAAAAAAATCATTACAAGGCTGCCTAGCATGTGAATTCATAAATATAAGAGTAGAGTGGGTAGGCTTGCATTAGAAAAAAGTCAAACATAATAAGAGAAACACATCAATAATCCTCAATTCCCATTATTTCTCTACTTTTTTGATGGGGGATTTTTATTTGCTTGGGGTTTTGGTTTGGTTTAGATTTTTTTAATGACTGCAAGTTGTGGGTATATCCAAGCCAATGTGCACTAATGTCTTTACAACCACGTGGGGGACAATGTAGATGCTGATCCCATCACTCACACACACTGTGTGCAGTGGTACTCACATGAGGAACCTCACTGAAAACAGAAGGATGATTTGTGCACTAAGTGCTGTTGAATGGAAGAGTAGCAGGCTGGAGGCAGATGAAGCAAAATTTATTAGCTGATAAACTCATCGGTTCCTGGGGGAGGGCAAGGGGAACTTCGGGATAGCATTTAACCTCAATGCCCAGAGGTATCACAGCTCTCCTACTGTAAAAGCCTAGATCCTCCAGAAGTTATTCAAACAGCTAAAAGCCTCACAGGATCATCGGCAGCTTCTCAAGTTGTCACAGGATCAGCTTTAAGAAACACATGCCAAACCTTATTCTGCAGATCTCCAAGCTGAGTCATTTTGAAGCCTGTCTCTTTCAGGGCCATGCCTGTAGCTGTGCCAGCCTGGGACTGCCCTAGAGCTGGGTTGCTGGTCAGTGTGCAAACCCACAGACACACTGCACTGATGAGCAGAAACAGAGAGGTGCATCCAGGAGAGACACATTTTCCCTAAAGCCCTGGGCACAAGGCTATGCCAATTACTTTTTCTAGCTTGGTGTAATTTGGAATGTCCTTTCTGCTCTATGACCCAGCAAGACTGGGTTCAGCACTTAAATCTTGCTATGTAACAAGTCAGATGCATGTGACAAAAAAGCTCCTTTAATCCTTTTCCATTCTCAACAGGCAATAAACCAAAACAGAATGTGGCCACCAAGTACTAACAACATTTAGCAGCTGGCAATTTTGGGGCTTCTAGTAGATATACTTAGCAAAGCAAGGAAAAATTCTGCAGTAAACTCCAACCTAGTTCTCTTAAAATATTGTTCCTAGATTGTTAGTCTGCTTAAACTCTTGTGATTTTTCTTACCAAGCAGACAACAAAGAAGACAAAATAGCTTTCTAAACCATGTAAATTATGTCCTATATTTTATTGCAACAGCCAAGACCATCTTTAATTTAATGTTTCAAATTATGTTCAGAATAGCTGACATGGCAATAATCATGTAATAAATGCATTATCCTATCAGCTTAGAACATAGGATACAGAAGCCCTTAATAAAGGATGAACATCAGGTGAACACTTTCAAATAGATGGGGGCACTGAACTTCAGGACAGTAAACTTAAGAGTTAAAAGAAATTTAAAAGAAAGTCCAGCATTAGCTTCAAAGCTCAATATTATTCTATGGTGTGTGCCTTTTTTTTTTTTTTTTTTTTTTTAACTTCAGCCTTTGATAAGAGGGGGTTGAACAAGAGCAAAAAATTAGCTGCAAAAGCAGGCACATTTGACAAGTTTGGCAGCACATGAATAGAACTTAGAGTATTATATGCAGCTTAAAAGACAAAAAAAAATAACAGCCTTCCTCTTAATTAGAGAAGCCATATGCTCTATGAAATAAATGCTGGTAGCTTGTAATTACAACCTTATTTTTAAGCAGATCCTTTTAATTCTATTACATTCTGTATTTCTGATTTATTTACTAAAATATTCAGATCACAGGGTTGTTATACAAAAGTTCACTTCACAGTTGAAAGAATAGCAAGGCAATGATATTGCTTCATCTCTTCCTACAAACAGGAGATGATAAACAGGGGTCTACATGTTAAAGAGTATTTTCTTCTCTACAGGAAAATTAAGAAAACAAAGAAGGAAAAAACATCTGCCATGGTGAGTTGGTCTTACTCAGTATTCTGCCTGTATGGATATGATATTTAATACTGTTCAAATTAAAATAATCTTGCAGTACTGCCTACACATTTTAAAACCAGCAGGTCGTGTGGGGCATCTAATCCAAGTGCCTATCACACATTCATTTTAGGACTACACTTAAGTTTTCTTTTGAAATGGGAATGGATGTTACTTTTCTTTGGTAACTGTGTTTTCCTGAATGGCATAAAGTTTTGACTCATGCTTTTCAGAATTAATTTCACACAGAAAAATTTAACTGTACTTCTCCCTGTTAAATGAAAATATCTTTTAAAGAACGTTCATCCATAGAATTTACAAAAGATCACTGCCATCCTCAGCACTTCTAGACACTCGTAATAAGATGGTTTCATATAAGGACCTATCAATCACTTTTACAGATGCAACTATATAATAGGTATCATTCACAAGCATAAATCATAGGTTTTCTAGGTGCCAGGCTTCCAACACAAAAAAGATCAGCCTATAAAAACAGGAATAAGCCTATACACACGTCAGAAACGCAATTCCCCTGAGAACAAAACTTCTTGCTAAGAAATTTGAGGTAAAATAATTAAATTCAAGATAGAATTTTGACTGTAATTTTAGTGGTATGAAGCCCAGGTCTGGCTCCTTACTAACCTCTCAGGTTGGGATTTTAAATTTCCATTGCTCATTGGTGCTGACCCTCACTTGTAGCCACTGCCCATCCTTCAGGCAGGAATTCAGTGCAGCTTGCTTCCCTTCAAGCATTAAGAGCAAGCAGCTGAAACAGGCTGATGCCATTTCTGCTGTTCCAATTGCTGAGCAAAAAGGACAGGAAATCATTATAGTCAAAACATTTCTAACAAAGGTCACTTAAATATGAAATTGCATCAATCACCTTGGGGGAAAAAAAGTACATTTCAACAGATGTCATTCGTTTATGGGGATAATATCAGCTTTAGTTTTAATAATTTGGCTGGTTCTGGAGAAAAATCATTAAAAATTAACTATGTCTTTCAAGAGAGATTTAAGTCTTGTGTGAGAAGATAAAATTGCATGAGCTGTTTCATATGATGATCTGAATGGCTGTTTCAAAATTTTTTTTCTGAATACATCACTGTGAAAGTAGCTTAAACACAAGAGAATCATCTAGAGAAGATGACTCTGGATAAAGCATTTCTCAGGATTTACCCTGGTCTGGTTACATGCACCACAGAATCCAGCCTTCAGCTCACAAATGTAGCATTTTACAAGTGAAATAAGCCAGAATTATTGTAACTATAACTCATAACACATGCACACATTCAGAACTATTAGACACACTAGATGAGTGTTGTATAAAACTTTTGCAGTTGATTTTGGCATGGGCACTTTGTAAGAAAATTTTTAGCACTGCGCATGAAGCTTTAAACACCTAAAACATTTTACTAGAGGATGCTAAATGAATTTGCAGGTGTAAATGAGGTTCAGGCTTTTAGACATTAACACTTGTATGATATTAAATTCAACAATTAAAATTTCAGTGGTAAGGAATTACGCCCATACATCTTAATTCAGACCATAAAGTACTTTTATCTATATAAGCATGTGCTTAGAAGTCTGCTTTTCCACAGAACTGAAGGACTTAACCACATGTCAATTTAACTGCTGAAGCAGAATGTGTGGATAGTTTGGAGACAGTGATTTTGTCTATGGTGGTATGGTGAAATGAATTCTACAGGCACACAAATTCCTATCCAATGTTACATGTTTAATCTTCACGTTTATATATAATTAATGGAAATACAAAAACATGGACAAACAATATAATTATATATAATTTTGCAACACAGAGTAAATGTGCAATCTCTGCAGTTTTATCCTACATCAAAAATTATCCAGTATCTGCAGCATGTCTTCTGGCGGGATTAGTCCACTGCCCAATTTTAATTCCAGTGAAGGTTTTTCCAAGGCTAAGGACTATCCTTGTAAATTCATATGTAAGCTGCAATTTTAAAAACAATTCCCCAATTATTTTAATTTTGATTTATCCACAACACATCTGTGTACAGATTTGGAGACACTATATTCAAGCTCATTAATTTCAAATCACACTGTTTTGAAAAGACTGGTACAAAATTGAATGTCACTTGATTGTTATTCTGCTTAGGAGAGATTACAAATGAAGGATCAGTGAGGGACCAGAGAAAAACTCCAGAGAGAAATAGGATGAAAACAAAGTCAAGAATGTGAAGAATGAACAACTGAGTGTGAAAAAGAGAGGCACAGAGGGAGAATATGGAATTCTCATACACTGGCGTTTAAGGGACAAGAAGCTTACACAGGCCACCGAGCTGTGCCATCCTCACTTTTCAAGGGTTAGTAAACTCACTCAGTGGTAACCTGGCACAGAGCTTGCTTCAGCAGGAGGTTCACTGCAGAAAAGTTTCCTACATCAAAATAAGGGCTCCCAAACAGTAACTAATATCTAAAATACAATTCTGCAGGCCCTGCAACCCCCTACCCCATCCTTGTGTATCCTTCTGTCAGTGCCCAAAAACCCCAGAAAGTTCAGTCCCTCCCCAGAAGAGGCACCTGATGTTCTGAGCTTGCTGCTGGAGAGACCATGAACTGTGTGGGAAGGTTTCTGCCCTGCTGTGCTAGTGCCATTCTCCAGGCAGACCTGGAGCCACCCCAAACAGACACAGACTCTGCTGCTCCCTGGCCCTGGAGAGCTCATGGCCACAGAGCTGCAATGGTGGCGGCTGACGTTTTCTCTTTCCAGGTTTCAAGTCATGGTTTCTAAAGGTGACAATGGTAATTAGTCCTAAATGCTTTATGTGCCATAGAGAAATGTAGGAGAATATGTCCGGCAGGCAACGTTTTTTTTTAAATCCCTGCCAACACTTTGATCACAGAATGAATCGTCTGGAATACTGTGAACTCTTTACTTATTAAAATGAAACTGGGGTGTTGTATCAATGAAATATCTTTTATTGTGTTCTGTCAATGAGACATATGCTATTATATTATCAAGGCACCAATTCAGACTATAAAATCAGCCTTCCATTTCTCTTAATGAGAGACTGTACCAAAAGTAAATTACATGAGTTTTCATCACTCTGCTCTTAATAAAAATAGGACATTTTGGCTCTTTTTGTTAAAGAGAAAGCTAATATAGTATTTATGAAGTCTGTGCAGTGAGCAGTTAAGGACTAATACTGAATATCCAAAATGTTAGAGGATCTTTAGTCAAAATGGAGCATGACAATATGAAACACAAAGCATTTTGTCAAGAAAAAGAAAAAAAAGTAATGGGAAAGAGGAGTGGTTATTATAGGAAGATTGAAAGGGTATAAATGGTGAAAGAGAACTAGCATTTCCAGAAATGAAAATTTTTTAAAAGAGACGATGCCTTCTAGACTTCAGTTGTGTTTTCAGGAGATGAAAGAAACAAACTTGTAAGTCTCCAAAGAGGCAGTCAATGTAGACACTGAAAAATCACTACAGCATTTGAAAAGAAATGGGATCTTATTTTATAACCATAAAACTATGAACTGCCTCTTTTATTATTTAAGGGGTCTTGCTTTTCTGTTCTGTCGAGAAGACTTCAAGGTCAAAATGTCTGTATACTTAATGCCACTTTAGATGCCAATGAAAGGAGATTACAAGAAAAATGAGAACCCTGGGGCTTGCCAGGCCTTTCTGGGATAAATGCACCTGGTAAAGTCAAGGTTATATAAATGAAGAGAATCCATCATCTGATGTTGTTGTTGGAGGTTATTTACATTAAAAAAAAAAAGTACATTAATAATATAAAATAGTCAGATGTTCAAAAATTGCATGAAAAGACAATTTTACATTTTATTATGTGCAAAAGTAAGTCACAGATTCTTCTGTCAAATGAGAACTGAAGCAATTGTCAGGGGAACAGAGAGAGTCATAGTTTGGTAGACAACCCCTAATGTGGCTAAACCCTTTTCAAATTGTCATAGTCTGTTCCCTGGAAACTTAAGGACCTGCTAAAGGTAAACCAAAATTGCAGGGAACTTGGTTGGAATTCAAGAATGTAGAAGAAACTTACCCACATCTGAAAACCATGAATTTTAACTCCAGTAACGTCAGAAAAATGCACTAAAGTTTACAACCCAAGGAAGGGCTTTAAGGACACTGTTTCAAATGTTTACCATTAAGAGAGACATGGATGTGGAGAGATGTTTCCATGCCATGGAATTTCAGCATTTTGTAATAGCTGGGATCAAGAATCTTGCCCAGAAAGAGTCAGTAAGGGTTGTTCTCTTGCTTTACTGCAGAATAGCCAAATAATAAATTTCCAAGGTCTCCACAAGGTCCATTTTCCACAAGGACAGAGGGGTTTAATTATATTTTTTTCCTTTTCTTCTGTCCCAGTCTTACCACATTGTTGGAGATGTGGCTTCATGTCTTACAGGCAGGGTATTGCCCTATCTTATGATCAGAAGCTCAACCTGCTGCACAGCTGATTTACTCTGCTGGGTACAAATGCTGCATTAAACTCAGCAACTGCAGTTCAGTACACAATGCAGGCATTTAATTGCCCTTTCCCTATACCTTGATGGAAGTAAATGAAGGCTTCCCGGGAAGTTCAAGGTCTTGAGGGCATTTTTGCCATGCATTAGTGTTCAGATTTGGAGCAATATGGTAAGATCTCCTTTGGTAAGGAGATCTAAATGATGTAGACAAGTACATCAAAGAGAGAAGTGCTCTCTGGAATTTACATCAAATTTCACTGTTAATTGAAAAGACCATGCCTTTGTTTAAAGATACATATTGCTTTAAGGGAGGCTGTACATTTAGCAAGGCAAAGAAAGGACTGAGGCTGGTGTCAGGAGGTGTACAAACAGTTGTTTGTACACAGGTTCCAGGAGTAAACGCTGTCAGGAATGGCAGAGAAGCAAGCAAGGGCTTTCTCTCCATTTGCAAGGGAGCTTAAGTGAGAAAGACTCTGAGACCTGTCAGAAAGAGAAAGAGTGGAGAGAGAGAAGCTGGGCAGGAGGTTAAGTGAGCAGAGTTTGACTACTGGTCCAGATGGACAAATGGTTTTAGTTAAAAAATGTAGTCTGCGAGGAGAGAGCTCCACACACTATGGAAGTCAAGGGCTTCGCAAGAACATCCACCAAAAAAAAAAGTTACAATGCCAATTTCTTATAATGCTACTGTGGCATCCACCTTCCACTACAGAACATGCAGCTCTCTTGTCCACAAAACCTCCCTTGAAATCTTTTGACCTTCGTGCATCTTCCATGGAAGGAAAAGTGCAGACAGAGTAGTTCCTGCCAAAATATTATCCTCTGGTGTTTGCTGTTTTAACCATACAGCATCAGAAAAGCAAAATCAGCAGCTGCAGGTGTTAAAAGACATATTTTAGGAACAGATTTCTACATTCAGGAGAGATAACGCCCTTCACTTCCAAAAGGCACCTCATTATTAGGCAGGGACTCTAACAGAGTACTGCAAACACTTACCTTGGCTCCAAGTCTCATTCCTCTCCTGTGTACTTTGTAGATTGCCCGGCTCTTTACTAATCTCAGACTGAACACTTCACCACCAACCAAAGCTAGGGAGGGGCTCTGTAGCACCAAGGGGAACTAATATTTGTCCTTACTTCCAGAAGCAGCATAAGGCTTATAACCAACTTATTTTGCACATAAACTCTGCAAGACAGCCGGCTACATTCTTATTTCTATAAATTTATGATGTGCCTTCTTCCATAAGGACTGGAAGACCAAGCTGGTATTTTGATAGCAAAGTGCTCCAGAAATGTGGACCTTCAAAGTCACAGAAGTAGCCAGAGAATTAAATTTCAGTGAAATGCTAAGATTATGCCCACCAAAGTCTATTAAAAGAGGGTTTGTTTTTTTTTTTTTAATCACTATTTTGGATCAAATTTTCAATCAAGTTTGCTGGTTTAGCCCTGGGGATGCCTGATGCAATTCATATATACAGGCAGATGTAGGATCTATGTTGTACAAGTTTCTGGGATAAGCAGGAAGGTATTCACAGCCGAAAGCTGCAGTCTTACTATTAGCTCTGGCAATGCTAAAACTGCAGAGCCAAGGCTCCCCACCCTGCCTATGGTTTGCTTCTAGCTATATCTTGATTTATATCAATATTTGTGAAGCATTATTAATGTCACAAGAGGCAGACCTGTCAACTAGAATAACACTCTTGGAAAATTTGCTCCCACCTACTTTGCCTTTCAGGTTCATCAGATCTGGCATTTGCATCTGGAGTTACCCAACCACAGATAAAAAACATGAGAAAAAACACATTGTCATTAATTACAGAGCCAAACAAGAACAGCTAAGCACAAGGAGGCTGGGTAAAACCACCAATCCTTTACAGAAGCCCACTGTATTCATCTGCTAACTCCAATCATAGCTGAAAGCAGATTGCAGGGCTTTTGTATTACATTAGAAAGGCAGGATAAGTACAGAATATGGCTTGTATCCTAACATCATTTCCCTGGCAAAATCAATCCTCCCATATATGGCTTTAGGCATTTTCCAGGGGAGATGCAGGGAGTCCCACAGGGGAAGCTTGGCACATGGAGTACTGTTTGCAAGGTCAAGACCCTGTTCTTTTAACATATTCCACCAAGGTTAATGTGCTATTGTACAAGATCCAGGACAAGGCCTATGAATCACTGGAATCCTTCTCAAACCCCAGCTGCATGGAAAAGCACATTTAAGGCACAAACTGGTTATAGTGATATATATCTTCTCAAATAAAAAATAGAAATACTCTTTTTTTTTGTGAGGAGATATTGTGAAAGGCTGAAATCCATACACATACCTCCAAGTAACCCATAAGTACTACATTTGAAAAGAAAGCCCTGGAAGATCTGAATTTACATGAATAATTAGTGATAAAATATGTGGGATCTTTTGAGACAAAGCCACTTGCTAGAATGTTGATTTCATGGCCACCTTGAGCTGGGATAAGCCTGTTTTCCTGGGGGTGATTTATCATGGTAGAAATGGTACTTTCTATTCTTAGTAGTTGCCTCCCTATAAGAACCATAAAAACAAATTTATCAATCGATTTTAACTGCACTGCAATTAGGTATTGATTTATTGGCACTCACGGGGAGTTACAAACCTGATATTACGAAAATGTCCTTCCATGCAGCTAAATAGAAGCAGGAAAACTGTGATCTAGAAGTAATCCAGATTCCACAATATTGAAACCTATGTTCTACCACTTCATGTTTATATCTATAGCAACAAGATATAGGTTCTAGATTATCTTTTTTAAATTATTATTATTTTGATAGAGATAGTCCTTGGATACAGGATCCTCAAAGAGAAAAAAAATTAGACAGGGAAAGCAAATGAGTCATAAGGGCCTGATTTCATTTGGAACAGGTCATGCAACATTAGTACCCTGGGATGCCCAAAGCTAAAATTTAACTATCATAACTGTGAGCATCAGGTTTGAAAAGGATGAATGTGTGAAAAAGCGCAGGAGGGGGTTTCTTTCATTTTCTCTGCTTTTGGGAAGAGGGATGTGTGATGAGAATACAAATCCACTGATTCATACCTATCTATTAGTCATACCTCTGTTGTGCTGGTTGCTTATTCTGTAGACATTCTCTGTTGTATAAATAAGGTGCACTGCCGCAGGGCTTAATATAGTATGTCTTTATACCTTTGTTTTTATAGTTTTGTTTCTAACCCCTGATCATTCTGCACTTTCTTTCACATACTTTGTAATTCAGCTAAAGAATTTTGTTACAAAAAAAGTTTGTACCATTTACTAGTACTTTCCAACTAAGAATTGTTGGATTTTTAACCACTGTGTGGCCATCTATTAAAGAAAAAAACCTGTTTCTTTATCATGTTTTAGAGCAAAAATATTTTTAATGAAAGCAACATTTAAAGAAATACAGAGATATCTTTTTTAAAAAATCTATTGTATGGACAGGTGGTTTGGTTTGGGGAGGGAGGGGAGGGAATAGCACGTTGACTAACATGAAGCAGACTGTTTTTAAAAAACAAATGTTAACAATTTTTTCCCCTTTGAATAACCAGTTTAAGGAAAAGTATTGGTTTGGCTGCAGTTTTTGATGTAAAAAACACCATTTTGAATTAAGCTAAAAGATATGCCATGCAAGCTTCAAAGAAAATATTGGAGAGAAGCATGCAGGAAAGAATTAAAAACTTCCTTGCAGGGATTTTTAATCTCTGTACATATATTATTTAAAGCTTTGTAAAAGACTAGTCTGCAGTGCTGAATAATTATTTTGCATGTACTAGTTCAAATATTCCCTCCTCTGTTTGCTTGTGTTTTCTACTTTGATTTGCTAGCAATTCTTTTTGAGTAAAAAGGAAAATTATATGCACTTTTTTTAACCTAAAATGCAGAAGGTACCACAACATTGCTATTTTTACCTAGTTGATCCTACCATATGAATGCAGAAGAAATTTGACAATTTACATAGCCAAACTCACAGTTAAAAACTCATTAATGATATGTGATTTGACAAGGAAGAGATTTAACAGCGATATCTGATTGCACATGCACTGACTTTCACATTTCAAGTCAAGGGTACAATAATCTCACCTGATGTGGTTTTGAACTTATCAGTTGTGACTGGTGCAGAAATGCAATGCTGGTGACTTCACCTCCAACCGACACCGAGCTTTTCCCACTCCAGTACACTCCATTCTTTTAACCTTGACAAGAAAATAGGGAAACAAGAGAGTTAAAATGATAATTTGCTTCTGGAAATTATAGATCTTTTTTCCCAAGTAAAAACATGGAGGATAGGCTTTTTTAAAAAAAAAAAAATAATGAAACCTCAGAATAGCTCTTGCATAAATACTGCCAACCAATACTTCTCTAAAGCAAAACACAAGATTCAGAAGCTGTTATTCAAGGGAAATTTGCCCTAGCCTCACTTGGGTATTTGTCCCAATACAAGTCAACAGTCATTTTTTTAGGCTTTAGCTCAGTAAACTTCACCTGATGACCAGACAGGGCAGCTTCCAGGGTCAGGTTTATGGACTACAATAAATACTGATAAATAGTGTGATTGTGTTCTTGATTCTACTTACTTAAAAGGAAAAATGAATATGGTACTAATCTGAGAAGCAAATTCCCTGGCTGGGAAAATCCTCCTCTCTTCCCTGCCCGGTTCCAGCCTGCTGGATCTGGGAGCAAGAGTAACCATCTAAACATCTGAGGCACCAACACAGACCCTCTCAATTATTAATATGAAGTAGATATGAAACTTACAAGACTCCCAACATCACCCCTTAGAGAGGGAGACATCACAAAATTCGCCAGACCATGACAGTAGCAGCATGAGACTCATTGGATGCTTTTGCAGGGTGGAAGCCAAAATCTTGGATTTAAAAAAAGCATCCTCCCTCTTCATCTGGTCACTTTTTCATTTGACCCTTCGTCAGGCACCAAGCTTCTCTTTAGAGAACACACATCTTTGTTGTGTATGTCTGGCTTCTTTGGTGCATTTAGTGATCACTGCAGAAATTGCATATGCATTAATTCATCATGCCTCAGTCTGGTTATGTCCATTGCATGCAAACCTAACCATCTTTTACTGCATTTCTCATCCTAGAGGAAGGAAAGTAAATAGCATTTTTTGTTTCATTTTTCTGGATATGTTTATATAATTTTTCAAAACAAATCCCTCTCCCTCATGGCAAGAGCACCTTAATCTTTGGGTCTACCCCACAGAACATTCTTTGATATATTGTCTTGGCCAGAGCCATTCAACTCTCTGCCTGTTTTGCATCCCTATTTTAAAAATAAAAGGTTTTCCTATTCTTTTAATTCTCTTAACATTAATTCAAGTCTGTGTCAAACATGAATCATTGACAGATTAAAGTAAATGTGTCACAGCGAGATTACCGTGATCATAAAACGGTGCTCAGTGTGTGCCGCTTCCCTTTGCTGTGGGCTCAGATGAAACTACAGGATTATAGAGATGGGCCTGGCTTGATACAAGACACAGAGCACCTTTTATTTATGCAACACAAACTAATGAGGAAAATATGAAGTCATATTTAATGTTCTCTATGATTCATTTAAATTCTATGCCTTTACTGGAGCTGGAGAAGCTTCATTTAAGATTGGACGGTATGAGGTAGAACAGCCCAAGGAAGGTTCCTGTAATATTGAAATGCAACTCAAACACACCAAACCACTGTGGCCTGCACTATCACCTAGGAAATACTTTAACTTAATGAAAGTGAGTACTGATATCTGAAGTTTACTTGAGAGAATATAAAAATAAAATTTCAATAAAATAAAATTATGAGTACTGTTAATTGATATTTGCATAGCCATTAAACAAGGAAATTTTATGTCTGAGTCCTTCAGCAGAAAAGTTATGAAAAAAAATTTGAACCCCCAAAAAAGAACAATCATGAAATACCCTACCATAAATTTGTTCAATAAATACTAAAGCTTCCTATTTAATCTTCTCAAAAAATATATGTTCTTGCTTGTGCAGGTTTTGATTGGGGTTTTTTTGTTTTGTTACAGAGAAAGTTTTTTATTGCTTCTAGGTAAGATTATTGAAATCAGCAGAAAGAGACCCAATAATGAGTTCAGAATTAATTCAATCTGCTGGCATTTCAAAGCAATCAAACAAACCAAAGCTCTGAAACTGGTACCCCAACACACCAGAACAGCCTCATCTCCCTCTATGTCCCTTTAAACATCTATAATCAGATGTTTTCCTTCTGACAAAATCACCTGCATTCACAGGAATTATTAATTTAGCTAGATTAAGAAATTTTGTAGACCAGAAGTAATCTGCATTGTTAGTTGATTTATTTCATGCTTCCAGCAACATGTCTGGTGTCTTTGACACTAACTGTAAACTACTAGTCGAGGGATAATAGCTATTGACACTGAAGCTGTGAGTCAGGATGAAAGGGCTTTTTGGGGTCACACATTTGCAGCTGCAATTTGCTCTGTGGTAGCTTCTTTCCACATAGAAAATATTATTGGATACATTTAACCTTCCACTCTTCCTAAAGGAAAGAAAAGAAATCAGAGGGATATCAATTCAATTTGTTTTTAATCCACACACAATGAAGAGAAAAAAAATCCATTATAATTACAACCTATACTAGTTCGTTTTCTTTGCACTCAATTTCCAGGGTATAAAACAATAAAAAACAATTCCTATCATCATCAAACCACATAATGATAAGAAATGTACCACTAGACAAAGACATTAGACACATGACTCTGCACTCTGTCATTTATGATTAAGCTTCCTTGCAGTTTCATATGTTAGCAAAATAGCTACCTTTTTTAAGTAAGCCTAGCAGAACACAAAAGTACACTGAGACAGAAGATGAAAGTTTGCATGTGGCAAAACATTCAATGGAAAGGAGACACTGAGTAACTCTATCCTGTGATTTGGCAGGGTGGTGGGATGATTTTAAAAATATCCTCAGCCTATCTATAGAAAACAAGAGAAAAGTATGATTTTAAGAATTCATGCATTACCTTCCCATTTTGGATCAATTTCTCCCTCAATATACTAACTCCTTGGATTCTGTACCACCTACAGTGCCTACAAGACAGGCTTTAGGCAGTTTTCGATTATGTGACGCTGTTTCATACTGCAGAGAAGTAGCTAATGAAAAGTGACCAGTAAACTTCCAGTCCTTGTGCTTCACTTCTGTACTTCAAAGGTTTTCTTAACTGACTCCAGTACAGAACAAGATGGTACTCAGAAGGAGCAGCGCAAGAAACTGACTGCTCATTAACTGCTGGGGTCATTCTGAAGGATTCCCTATGCTGCCGAAAGAGAAACCCACACAGACTAATCTGATTCTATCAGCTGACTGTAGGAAAGAGGAAATTCAATTCAACAACTAATTTTTGAAAATTACTTTTTTTAAAAAATGTATCTTCCTTGGTTTTATTTGTACTAAGGAATGGAGAACACTTCCAAATTTAAGTTTATTAGAAAATGTATGAAGAAGGCAGTTATTTTTTACAGCTTCCTAATGTGTATTGGATGACTGCATATTGTAGTACTGATTACCATTTAAGATCAAGGGGATTGAAGGAACTGCTAAGAACATCATATGATAAAACATAGCCATCGGCTAGAAATAAAAGCCTTTTCCCTCATGCCCTTAGAGACTATTCTAATTCTGTGGAGGGGTTTCTTTCCATTTTCTCAAATGTTTATAATTTCTAAATTTCTTTCTTCTCTAAATATATACACATTTTCAAAGATGTTAAGTCTCCGTATGAGACTTTTCAAAATACAGAAGTTTCATAGAAAGTATCAGGCAGGGAGCAAAGGTCCTATATTTTATATTTTCTGATCAAACTCAGTGGCCAACCTCTCACTAATTTCACAAATGATCAAGTTCCATTTTCTTGTTTTTCATCTGAGTGGTAGACTGATCCAAGCAGTAAAGCTGTTAACACCATATGGTTCCTTGGATAATATAGCACACTCACTTTAAAGTTTGTTATCTTCAGCAACAAGTTTAACCCCAAATTCTTAAACAAATATGCACAGGCTGTGCTCATCCTACTAATGTGTCCACTTTTTAATTTATTGTTCCACTAGGGTCTGGTAAAACAACTTTTTGCAAGACTTATTTCTCTAAACCAAAAACCTGGACCCATTAAACCAAAGTCTTTAGGACTTGGGATTCAGAATCTGTGAGAATGAGTTCTGCTGAAAAACAGAATGTGGTAAGTTACACTTATAGAACTGGGAAACAAATACATCAAGTCACACTTATACTTCACCAAAATAGATATATTTTGGTTTCCAAATGTCAATAATATTCACTACTGTACTTTATTACCCGTTCCAGCCCATATGAAAACATTCTGTACTCCAAGTCACATAAAATGCAAACAAAAGACATTCAAAGGGAAATTACAGCATTACCATATTCAGTAGTGTTTCTTCCACAATGTTTGATTAAATAACATTTTCCTTGTTAATTTTGATTTGTTGGGTTTTTTTATTTATTTACATAATATACTCTGAACTACTCCCTTTTTCCAACACTACTATATCTAAAAACTTTTAGGGAGTGAAACCAACATACTACACAAATCAAACAGAGACATTTGCTGACTTGATTTGTCTTAGAGCATTTCTCTTCCCTGAATCTGGAAAAAGGCTGGAACTTCATGAGGCGATTACCCTGAGAGAGAACGTTTCCATAAGGCAGCAAAGCAAGGAAAGACATTCTTTGGATATCATCAATTGATCGAATCAGTAACGTGGTGCCCCAGATCAGGCTCTATATAAGTGTCATCAATATTAAGTTTGTCACAGGGCTGTATTGCCCATACTGAATACTGTCACAGCCGAAGAAACTCAAAAAAGCCATGAAATTCCATATTAATCTGGTCTTATTTTCAACTACTGTGGAAAAATTAATTCACACAAAGGAATATTTTTCTAGGCGATTCGCTGCTGCTTGAAAAGATGGAAGACACAGAAGGTCAAAAAAGGGTGAAAAAATGTGCATATTGCACAATTCCCTTCTTGCTTAGTCTTGGATAAGATCAAATATTGAATACTACCTTTGAATAGACACGAAATATTGCAGGCAACAACAAATACAGAAGCATTATCATACGTCCCAATAATATTTATCACAACTTTTACTATTGGAGTAGGTTATTTAAAGTTCAAGCGTGCCCAAACGCCGCCTTCCCCTGAGGTGCACAGAGGAGCCCTGGCTCTGTGCTAGCTCATAAGCATGAGGCCGTACTCCTGGATGATTCCTTCATCTACCACAAGAAATTATAACTGACCTGGGGTTCACTGGGGTTGTGTGACATAAGTAGGGGACTCTCAGCAAAGAGTAACCAGACCCCCTCTGAGGAAAAGCGTTGTGAGCTGCGCTGGCAGAAACCCGACACCAGCGATAATTTCTTCTGCAGTAAAAAGTTTTGAAGGAAAGTAGAGGATAACAAATTCATAGGAATTAATAATTTAAAACCTCAGATGCTGTGAATTCTCTTCTTCAGCTGCTGAACCTTATAGCTTTCTGTATACTTAGAGCAATTCTTTTTAAATTCAGATTACGTATTTCCACTAGGGTCCAGATTCTGAAGTGTTTATTCAGAAATTGGTTTAGGTAAAAGTCCTATTGAAGCTGCTGGGGATTTGATTTCAATTGAAACCGCATAAATACTGAGTGCAGACTTCTGGATTTCACCCTCTAGAGTAATAGACTGTGTAAACTAGAAAGAATGATTGGAAGGTCTAGTAAGGAACCAGTAGGCTCTTCTAAGTAAATTAATATTTTTCTTATGAAAACACTAATCATTGTGATGCCTGTGACAATTATTTTTGGGGGAAAAAAAAAGAGAATACCCATTTAATTTCTAAATACTTTGAAATTGAAACCTTAACTCATAAGACTGTCTTGCTGTTGTACCAATGAGTGCCCATTGTACAGTCTCATCCTTTTACATTAGTGGATAAGCCAATTTAGAATTCCCACACCTCTGTAATTAACATATGAGCACTCATTGACTATGTTGCTAAAACTTTCAGCTTCAGATAAATATGCAAACAACTTCACTAATAATGAAACAATGCACAAACCCCATTTTGTCTCCCTGAAAAATAATCTCAAAAAATAGTCTGTGGCTGAGGGACCCAAAAATCACTGACCCTCACATTAACACAGAGAGATCTAAACAAAGATGCTTTAGGTGGCTTACAGACTGACTTATACAGCTAGTAGGTATACATAGATGGTGATCTGTTAAGTATTAGCAGAAAAAATCTACAAGCTTTGACTCTTGAATCCTATCTACCCCTTTGTGGTAAAACAGAGGAAATCAAAATGCCCTGAACTTCCTCCCAGTGTGCATTCAGCAAAAGAGGAACCTTCACACATCCACAAGCAGCTGTGGACTGGGACATGTTGCCTCAGTCATCCTCTCCCCTGGTTTCTCTTCACAGCTCTGCCAGGGATTCCTGTGACTCTCTGGGCAAATCACACAGGTCTCACTCCTGCCTGCTGGCAGAACAGAACTTTTCCATGTCCCCCAGACGTTTCCTTATCCATACAGCACAATAATACTAGGTACCACAGACCAGGGTCTTGAGGCTTCACCTACTTTATCTTTGTAAAATCTCTTCAAGTTTTCATTCATCGCTTCAAGGGGCATTACAGAAATACATATTACAGAGCCACAGGTTAGCATGAATTAATATTCCTAGTAAGGTCTTTCAAAAAATACTAATACGAGCTCCTGGTACTCTGACATACCCCATGCAACTGTATAAGCTTTAGAAAAATGGCCAAGTTGAACAGAAGTTACTTATATGGATAGCAGATGCTGTCTTTTGTATGGTTATTAGTATGAGATATTTATCTGGGCTATATAAATGTCAATCTGACCCTCTCTATATATTAGTACACAGTAAGTTGCATTATTTACACTAAAGTAAAGTATAATACAAAGTATTATATTTACATAAAGCAGGGCATCGCTGGCAAACTGTTAGGCAGCAGGTGGGAGGACAATTATTCTAGATATATAAAGGATATGAAACTCAGGGACATATGGTAGCTGCCCCATGATTCAATAAAACACAGCAAAGCCAACACTTCATAGAACAAGACCCTGACTATGAAAAATTCTCCTTAATGATCAAAATTCTCACCCATAAGTTTTTCTCCATTTTTTTTTTATAAATTACCATCATGTTTCTCTTTCTAGAAATTTTTAAAAGTCTCTGCAGACAGAGAACACTGAAGTTAAAAGAGAAGTTGATTCCATTGATTTCCACAAAAGAATGCTGACATTCTTTCCAAACTATTTTGAATTTAGGATTTGTTGATCGACTACAGAAATATTGTTAAAATTTATAAACTGGTTTTATATCAAACCAATTAAAAGTTTTAAATTTAATCATGGAGCAATACACTTTATTTCCATACTAGCCACAGGAAAAAATTAGAAAAAAATCAGATGCTCCTCTGATTATAGCTTTAAAATTCCCAAAACTTGGTCTTTCCAACAAATAGTTGTCATGTCAAGTGAAATGATTTGCCGGGAGCCATGTGATATCAAAGATAATTCCTTTCCTTTGCTTTCCTTCCATCTTCTTTAATTCCTTCTACAGAAAGCTTTGTCCCCAGAGCAGGAAAGGGGAAGAGCACGACTGAAAAAGCTCAGTAGTTTTGCCTGGAACCTCAGTTCACCCATGGTCCATCTCACCATGCCCTCTATGGCATTATATGCAACCCATAGACTCTGCATTCTGCCCTGTATCTACAGAACCCACAGCAGAGCAGCAGCATTCAGAGTGCATTTTTCCACCTCAGAGTGGATTTTTACCCTCACAGAAATCTGGTGCTGTTCCTTACCTACGCATCTCAGATGGAAGTTGTGTGTGAATTAAACAACCTTGAAATTATCAAAACATAAAGAAATGTCAGCACAAGGCCAGGGATGGAAATGGTCATGGGGCAGCAGTGACTCCACTTCTGCAGTCACTGAGCAGCCTGAGTGCACGGTGGGGGCCTAAAGAGCTTGGAGTGATTGTTCAGAGAGTTGTGAAACATGTCAAACAGCATTACATCCTGGGAAAAAAATAACTGAGCAGTCAGTGTGAGTTTACAGGGCAAAAAAAGCCATAACTCCCAGATCTCAGACATAAGAGTGTGCTTCTTTTATCCCCAAGATCTGGGAATACAGACAAGCACAGATGTTGAATGGTATCCCATGACACAGTTAAATCTGGGATCAGCAGACATCAACAAGAGGACTGTTTTATGTAAATCTTTGAACTAAATTAGTCTTTTTTCTCCATATCAAAATATTATAATATTTTCAAAGTTTTTTATTAATATATATTATGACTTGTTAACATGCTACCACATATATTTTAAAGTTTATGTCATAGGTATAACAAACATTAAAAAAAGTTGCTTGCTTTGTGAAAGGATGAGCTTGAAGGAACCACCCTGCTGTAAGTACAATAGCTATTATCTTTTTCTGTATCTTTCATTGATCTGTGGATATGAGTAAAAGAAAGCTATTTTTAAAAGACAACGTGACCAAATATATGTTTGCTTTTCTTATTTTTTCAGTAACTCAGAAATGTAATTTCAATAATTTCCATTAATAAGAAATGCCTGCTTTCCAGCAGGAACATGGATTTACAGTTTAGATTGCTCAGCTCTGATATCTACATCCTTCTCAGACCTGTATATTCATTGACAGATATGCTTACCAAACCAATATTGAACTTACCTGTGTGTGCATATTTGAGACCAAAACCACTATAATTAGCTTTTATTTAAGAATATTTTGTTAGGGAACAGAACTAAGAACAATTTTTTCTCAGGTCTCCATAAATGATTTATGTGGTAAAACAATAATCAAAATCTTTTTCATTCAACGTGACGCTTCAAAACTTACTGAAAAATATTATATGCAAGTAATTACTTAGTAAAAAATTCTCCCCAGTGTTGAGATCACCTCAGCAGAGAGAGTAGAGAACCATCACAAACATTCTCACAACTGCATCAGCTGTGACCTCATACTTGTGATCTATGAGGAGCTGGGTATAGCCTGGAAAGCACCAGAACATTTTCCTCCAATCATCCCTTCTCTGCTCCTCCCCAGCTCACTGTGCTTGAGGCTACCACAGAATGTGGTATTTTGTGACAGAAGAGAAAAACCTATATTGTTATCAAAATCAATAAATTTTAACAGATTTGATTCTTGAGCTAAGTTTTTTGAAGTATTATTGTTTTACAATATGTCAATATATTGCTCGTATAATGTAGAACAAAGGCAACAATCAACCAGAACAAGCACTTGTTTGGATATCCTTGGATATCCTATACTCCAGTTCACCCGAAACATTTGAAACAATTGAAAAATCTGAAAGCTGAAAGCATCGTAAATATTTAAAGGAAAGTTGGCATGTAGAAATACAGCACAAAGATTTCTGATTCTAAAGTAAATGGTAATTCCCTAAAATCATAAAGCGTTGAAGCATTTCAACCACAATTCTTGAAGCAATTAAAGTATTTTGATTTAGTTTTACAATAACTCGACAAGACCTCTCCCTTTTCATTAAGCACAAAAGACAGACCACAGGTTATCTAGATTTGAACTGAAGCTTCCCAAAACATGGAACCTGCCTCAAAATCAGAACAGGAACCCATTTAATAAGAGATGTCTTCCAGGTTACTTAGCACTAGCATTTCTCTACACACCATTCAATTATTCACGTCAGCATCTTTACTTGTTTTAACTGCATGAAAACTTAAGGACATTAAATTTGTGACAGGACTCCAGCTTAGCCTGAGATTTCAATTAGACCTGTCTGGACTTTCTAACTTTATAGCAGAGGATGAAAAAGTTTCAAAACTCAACATAGCAAGTTATTTTTAAAATATATCTCCAAATGGAGAAAAGCCAAAGTGGCGGGACTGGACTGAACAGAGAAAGGCAAAGTGATCAGCAGCGCAGAAGGGGTTTGTCTGCTGGTTTCATGTCTCTGCTGGTCTCAGGCACTCCCCCTCACTCCAGCAGACTGCCTGGACCCTCATACACTCTCAGAAGCTGCAGTTCCCACCTCCTTACTGACATTTCCCTGTGGGTAGAACAATTCTCCTGCCCAAGGCCATCCCTCAGCCACCTGTGTCCTCCTGAAACCAAGGCAACAGCCAGGAGGAAAAATAATGTAACCTGATGACGTTCACTTGCGTGTTTTGGCGTGCAGAAGGGTAGCAGCAGGTGCAAGGACTGCTCAGTTCCCCTTCCAAGTCGTGCCAGTAGCCCAGGCTTTCCCATTTCTGGCTGCTGGATTTGGCAGCGCTCCAGGATCAGCCTCGGGTGTCCACCCAAGCTTGGACAAGAAGGTGACAAACACCCCGGTGCCACCTTTCCCTAGTGGCACCCACAGGGCTGTGGGTGCAGGATGGGTGGGGAGCACGAGCCATGCACCAGCAGCACCCTCGCTGTGGCTGCTCAGGAGAGCTGCAGCATCAGCAGAGCGGTGCACGGACCGCAGC
This sequence comes from Hirundo rustica, assembly GCF_015227805.2. Lineage (NCBI taxonomy): Eukaryota > Metazoa > Chordata > Aves > Passeriformes > Hirundinidae > Hirundo > Hirundo rustica. Next base: position 20,642,390 of record NC_053458.1, read on the forward strand.
TCCCCCAGCACGGGGCACCTCAGCAAGATGCCGTCACGGAGTTTACAAAAGCCACTCTGACACAGCCATGCGTGCCAGGTGCTTTCATGAGGAATCTCCAAGTCCCTCTCACCAAGCAGCTGCTACTGGAAACCCAAGGGAGCTCAGAAGGTGAACCAGGGCACCTGAGCTGGAGCCAGGGCGATCCCCAGGCTTCCCCTGGCACCAAGCTAAGTGAGGGAAGCACTCAGCAGCCCTGCTCTGAAGCTGACCCTCCTGAACCGTGTTAAAAAAGGCAGTCCCAAAACTTACTGCAGAATCAAAGTGATAGTAAAATCTTTCACAGCAATATACCTTTTCCTCTTACATAGTTCAGTTTGCACTGTCCACATATCTTCTTCAGCAGCATAAAGCAGATAAAAAGACTAACCTTCTAATCCTTCAAATAAAGCTAGCTGTTGCCATCTAATTGCAATAATAAAACTATGTTTTATATAATGTGTCTAATTTAACAATGCTGAAGATATCAGACCAGACCAAAATAGACAGGTGGATGAGGTGGTTTTTTTGTATTGAATATTTTCAAGCATTAATAGTACGATTTGCATTGCTAAAGAAATGAAATTTTGATTTTGAAGAGGCCACCAAGGATTAATTTAAAGATTTGGACAAAGTTTAGGCTGCTTTGCAGTGGGAGCGAAGGTTAAAAGGTACATCTTGATAAATATTTAATATCTTCAAACTTTTTGGTGTAGAGCCAACTGATTTGAAGTCCACTACTCTGTTACCTATATAGAAAAAATTTAACTTGCTTGAAATTTATATTTCTGATCCATAAATCCTGAGGTGTTGTACGTGAATGACTTTTTATATAGTGATTTATAACAACATTTAAAACCTTCACTTGGTGCTTTTCAACACCCTTATCTAATTCTCCAAGACATCATGTTCCCATGGAGAAGAAACACAAGACTTCTCTTTCCAGTAGTGTCTTTTCCCTTTCAGTTCAGGATACAGCCCCAGCAATAACTAATTGAGCTGTTGAACAGCTCATTCGAGCAGCACAAAGAAGAAAAAAAAGAAAAAAAAATTTTAAAAAACAACTTATTGGTAAACAAACATTTTTGGAGTGCTTTGAGTATACATTGATTAGTTGACATCTGGTATTCCCCTCACACACTGTCAAAACACAGAGCCAGTCCATATGCATGAAGGGTTTGGCAGCAAAGAACATTTTGTAGAGCATCAGCTTTCTTTTTCTATCAGATGAATTCTCCTTTCACTATAAATGATACATTACAAGAAATCTGTTCAAAATACAACTAAACTGAGTCATCTTCGTAAATATCTCTGTAGGACATCATTAGTTTATAAAGAGCGTAAAAGTTATACACACAAGCAGTAAGTACAAGAAAAAATATGAAATTATCTCATAAAAGGAATAGCAAGAATACCTGGTCTTTCAGGAAAAATACTGGAAGGACAGCAGCCCCCCACCCCCCAAAAGAAGCTGATTTGAACCAAAGACAGACATAACCTGGCAATGCCTGGTATTGATGCTCATGTGCTCCAGGTGCATAGATCCACTGTCTGCTCAATAATTCGTAGCTGTTTTCACGTGGTACCTTTCTTGACCCTTAACATCTCATACACAGTTTTTCAGATTTTGAGATTTTCATGACGTTTTATTTAGAGGGTGGATATTATTTTCCTAAGCTAAGAATTCTACAATTTAGTCAAGCATTTTTTAATCTATGTGCAGAAGCTCAAGGTAATTCTCTTTGACAATGTATAGCTCTGTACTTGGGAGTTTAAATGGGTTCAGTTCAATGGGTGAGCACTGCAGGGCACCCTGCTGAGTAGGGCACAATGATCTGTTGGTAGGGGAAACTGCCTCTTCCAGCAATAACATCAGAAACACATAAACAGAATCTGTCCCTTAGAAAATACTACCCTATGTGATTTAAAACTTCTGAAGATCGCCCAACAAGAGTTTCAAATCTAGAAAATTTTTCACAGTTCAAAGGTTTGCTGGTTTTCAGATACTTTAGAAAATCCATCTGGGTGCATACCTACCTCTTCTAAAAGTAGTTCTCTGGTCTTTCCACCCCCAAAGTAGCATAAAAATATACTGTCATATGAAACCAAAGCATGAGTATATGAGATTGTATATATTATGCTGATGAATGTTCTGTATCAAGTACTATAAGCTTAATACATAATAGTAACAACTTAATTACAGGATGATCTTAAACATGAATCAATATCAACAGAGCATCTGAAATTTTGCTATTGAATTCTAGGGCACAATGAGTCCATGTAAACTCCCAAATGCTGATTTTCATCAATTTCTGCTCTCAGCAGCAAAGACAAAGGTGATGGATCATCCCATTATGGCTGGAACACACTGGGAGCCATGTCTTTGGAATATGCTTCACTGGAACAATCGTGATGCTTTTGAATCATCTTCAAAATCTGTCAGAAATAAAGATCATTGAACTTCAATATTTTTATTCTTTCTGTAACTTCAGTTTTACTTCTGGTAATATATGCTGAGAGGACTTTTACAAAGAACAAGGTTTTGATTCTAGAGTTTATCATATCAAGGAAATTCAGGACATAATTACAGTCATTAATTATCAGCAATTAATTTTAAATCGTTTCCTGTTCTTTATTAAAGAGGTACTGTTGTTCTACTATATGTTTCCTTCGTCTAATGCAATTGATTTTGACTCTGTCTTGTCATTAAAATGCATATTTATAGAATGATTACCCAAAAAGGAAGACTTTTTCTTTAAAAAGAAAAAGTGGAATGAACCATCCTGATTGCCAGAATTTGAATCAGCTACAATATGCTGTATGTTATAACTTGATGAAGTCCATGAGCCAGGAACAGCAACAAATAGAAACACAAGCTGAGTCATGAGAGAGGGCTGAAGTAAGTGGTTTAAGAATCCTTTACTTTCAAAAAAAATTAAGCCTACTTCTAATTTCCTGACTAAAGCCATTATGATTTGTAGATGGATGGCAGAGCTGGCTTGTAAAGCCAGGGTGATTTGTAGATAGATGGCAGATCTGGCTTGATATTAAATACATCAGGGAGGAAATTAGGTTGGAAAAATCAATGGCTGGTTATGAATACTAAAATCAAAACACAACTTTTAGGGAATAGAGACAGGAGGCAAGCTTCCAAAGCTGCCCTATTAAGAACTTCTGGACCTAAACTTGTCTATATTTAAACAGCCTGAGAAATATGCCTGCTCCTGTCTTTGGCAGAGCCAGCAGCAATGTCCACTGGTTATTTAAATTAATTCCAAAAGTGCAATTCCTTTAAAATATAAATTCACTTTAAAAAATAAACAGATATACACAAACTAGATCTGACTGTCTTTGTTCTTATAACAATGGAAAATAGGAATAGTTTTGCTAATCCCAGGTATTATTTAGCAGATAAAGTAAATCTTACTATCTGATCAGTAACATCAGGAAAAAAATATGGAAAAATGGGACACTAAAAGACCCCTCAAACTACCTCATGTGCACAAAAGCAAAGCATTACTGCATTGTGTTGAGACTGCCAGGAACACGCTGACTCTGCTACAAATGTTGTGTACTGTAAACATGTGTTACTGTGATCTAAGTTTGATTATCAGTACTAAGATTTGTAAAGTGTGGTTGGTGCTCAGCAGCTGGCAGAGATGCACTCACTTCACCCCTAAAGGCCCACAGAGTAAAAAAGAGTATGAGCTAAGCCACTCCATGAGGTAAAACTGTGACCAGCTCCAGGAGGGTAAGCCTTATTTCAAATTGTCCTTGCCTGCTTTAGAAAATGAACTAAAACAATCCTAAATGCTGGTAATGATTACCTGAGACACAAGCACATGATTATCCTCCAGCAGCAAATTAGATTCTGGATGAGTGGGGGAAAACCTTCCCCTTTCTCGCTCTTCTCCAAGTGTTTCTCACAGAAAATGAGGCTCACTCTCTCTGAGCATGCGCTCCCTCCTCCAAATATTAAAACCCACCCTGCTCCACATCTACTGAGAGACCCTAAAGATTAATGAACTTCTGCTCCCTTCCAGTATTTAAAGAACAGAAAAGGAATCAAGAAACCAGCTCTGGAATTCCTTTCATCTGGAAAGGAATCAGCTCTGCGTTACTGAACTTCCCTAAGCACAAAGTTCATTGCAGTAATTGAATGCACCATCACAAGGATTCAGAATCACCAAGCACTCAGCTACACATGACAACTTGTAACAATAATGTTAGAAACTGAGAAGAAAAGTGGAATCTGTCATATCTGAAATATTGTGTCTATATTCAGCACTAGCATTTCATTTTGGTTGCAAAACAGTATTTTGCAAATGTTTTTAAATGACTGTATACCGTGGTTATTTCTGTTAAAATATGCTCAAAACTCTGTATCATTTATGATGAATGCATTACTGCCTCCACAAGAACACAGATTCATGGATGTTGTGAATGACTAAAAATAATAAACAATATTTACGAAGTTCAACTAAATGTTGATTTGAAAAGTGTGGGTCAATAAAATGTCACAAAGAACCAAGACCTGCTGCTTTTATGAAATAATCTTTTCATTAAAATGTGAATTCACTGTTCTGCAAGACATAGATCCATGTCTCTACACGAGATAGCAGCTGCCTATTTAATATCACGTTTGTACAAAAATATTTTGTCAAGCTTTTGAATTTATTTGACAGACTTATTGTCCAATGATATATTCTTCAACTGAAACTGATTAGCAAATCTATTACATTCATACAATCATCTAATCAGCTCAAAGGATGGGTTTCCCATGTCTTTCATATAACACTCAACAAAAAAACCCCAAAGGAGTTGCTAAGCCAAAATTAGACCAGACATGTCAAAAGATAGTAACTTTTAAAATTCAGAGTTTTCTAGAAAACCCCAAATAGATATAGAGAGAATTTGTGGATAATTAAAATGCACAATGGTTAATAATTCAAATTGGATGTGGCAAATTCTGCTTATACTACTCTTGAATTTATGTATGAAAGGAAGAATTTACTGCAAAGTAAATTCAAAGTTTCTAATTCCAATATTCCTTGTGTAAATTAAAGTAGTCATTATACGGAGATTGGTCCTGGTTGAATGAATGAAAAAAACCCTATGAGATTCCATTTCCATCACTAAAAGCTCCAGCACCAACTCAGTAAAATCAGTTTACCAGGTAACAAAGCACCTAGTGCTCTGGAGCAGTAAGAAGCAATGAAACAGGATAGCTTGGGTCTTGCAAACCCACTTCATTTTCACTTTTTGTGCTTTGTTTAGAGACTCATTAAAATGGCAAAGGAATGTTTTAAACACACACCTGGAAGAAATTTCAAGCAGTCATCTACTGTGCTGCTGGGCCCCACCATCACTCCTGACAGGTTTCTGTTCTGCAGGTCTCCATCGCTGCCCTTCCACAGCTTACAAAGGCAATCATTTCCCACACCAAGACTCCCTTGTTTTTGCACTAACAGGATTCATCCCCATTCCCAACATCAGTTTTTCTTGCAGAAATCTATAGATATTTCCTGTCTTATTCATTGTGGAGATGGAGAATGGCTCATCCCCTTCTGGTTTGCAGCAGCATTTTATATCCTTCAAGAGATGTCCTTCTTCTTTCTTTCCCAATTCTTTCCATTTTTCTCTGTAAAGCTTCTGTTTCTATACCAAATAGCTCACTCTCCTCCTCTGTAGAATCTTCCTTTTTATCTGCATCAGTCTTGAACTGCAGTGTGCAAACAACCATGCTGCAGCTGAGGCTTGCTCAGGAACTCCAAGTTACCCCATGCATCTGGCAGGGTGCACTGCTGCTCGTATCAGTCTCACAGCATTATCAGGATCACATTTCCCTGGAGTGCTTATGACAATTCTTTCCAGCCATGGCAAAATTAGCAAATTTGCCACTTTAGACAAACTAAAGCCGTGTTCAGGTCATGATCCACTACAAGCCCACTGCTCTTCCCTGCAGAACTTGGCAGCCTGTTGTTCCTGCTTTTCCTCCCACAGAGCATAACCATCAGAACTTCATCCATCATCTTCACAGGATTTCTCCAATTTTTCAATATAATTTTTGGATTCCATTTCCATCCTCCAACACATCCAAATTTTCTCCTATATGTACTCCAGATTTAAAAAGCTGTGACACTATTCAATCCTCTAGCTCATTCACTAAAAAAATTAATAAATGCACACAGCAAATGACCAGACCCAAGACAAGTAACTGAACAGCACTGTTCCACATTGCCCTCCATTCTGAATCTGGACCACCAAGCAGCTCTCTGGGTATGGATTTCCAAGCAACTTCAACTACATTTTGCTCCCCCAAAGTATACAAAAACTATTTTCCTTATGAGATCTGCTAAATCACTGTATGTCTGGGTTTTTTTCAATTGGACCAGCCTTTCAGAAAAAGTACTTCAGGTGTTTTCTGTGACAGTTGAAAACTATCTTTGTGAAATACTTTGGTTCCTTTAATGCACATTTTGCAGGTTTTTTGCTTGCCCGGGAGGATAAGATTGTTTCTGCTCTGGAAGGTAAGAACCTTCCTAGAAATCATACTATAGTGTTTTGGCTGCCCTCATTCAAACTACCTCTGACTTTAATACTAATCAGCCAGAATTTACCTAGGAGTTAACAATCAAGTCTAAAAAAGTATCTGTCCCCAAAATCTTCTCAATTTTTAAGTAAAAGAAGAGACAGAGATTGATTTAAAGAATCTGATTTGTTCCCTACTATACTCCTTTTCCATCTCAGCCACTCCAGCCCCTCTCTCATCGCCGCCATGTGCCTCAGGTCCCCTGCTTACCAACAGCTTCACCCAGCCCTTAAGTCTGGCAGCTCATAGTGAACACCCCACCAACAATGCTCATCATGGCTCTCCTTTCCAGCTGTCACCCAAGGATCAGAGGTTTACTGTCCTCCTTGATCTCTGCCTTGGAAGGAATATAGGCATATTTCATACAGAGCCATGCATCTTCCTTTTTTCAAGATTTTGTCTTTGTTGAATGGATCACTAAGTTCTTCAAGTATTAGTATAGCTGGCACATAAATTACTTCACAAAACCTCTCTATACAAAGTAGAAAATTCTCTACTTTGTATAGGCCTAACAAAGACATCAAAGGTGATCTTAAAAACTTTCCTACTATCATTCTCTGTCTCTTTGAACTTGTCATATTAAATATATATAAAATTTTGGATTTTTGACTCTGGCCAAGAAGCAACACCACTTTCTTGAAGATTCTTATCATCCCTTCATAGACCTTCATTTAAAACCCTGCACTGGTGTGAGGAAACTCATGAACATTGGTGTAAGTTCCAAGCTGAACCAAGGGATGGTGCTCCAGAAGAACAGCAAATAAAAACAAGGATTTAAGATGAAGCATTATCACTTTACCTGGTTATTTGTTACTTCTTTCTGCTTTATCAAACCTGACAGATGCATGAAAGAACAATGCTATAACCCACAGAAATGAGACAAAGTTAGAAGGAACTCAGTGGTCAGAATCCCCAAACACCACATGCATTATAAGATTCCGTTAGAAGTTACACCAGCATGATGTTATTTACATCACTTCTGCATTTAGTCAATCACTGTAGGAATTCAATAAGTCTCTTTCTTGTTAAAAGCAGAGGAAGAATAAGAAATTTTATGTTCAAGAAAAAATTGTCAGAGTGTGTGTATAGATATTTGTTTATCAACTAAAAAAAAGTGGTTTTCATCTATAAGGCATATGAAAAGATATATTGACACTAAGTAGTTAGGACAAAAATATTGATTCAGTGCACTAAAAGCAAGTTTAACCTCCTACTATATTACACTTCCACAATGCCTGGGAAGACGTATGTGATAAGCTCTGTGCACAAATTATTTTCCCATTACTTTTATTGAGTTCTTTTAAGGAAAGATCATAATGGAATAATTATGTTATTGGTTGAAACAACATTTTCACCTAATTGAGAGACTCCACAGATGGGGCCAAGTTGGATGTCAGACTTTTAATAGAAACTGACGGACGGAAAACCCCATCTTAAAATGTTGCAAGCAGAAAGTTGACTTCTTTTCAGACATTGTTAAGTTCAAGACGGGAGTACCACCCCCACACATATTTCCAGTTCTCAAAAGCCTCAAATAAACCTGCCTCAGCCTTCGAATCTTGCAACAGAAAGACTTTAAAGTAAAATTCTTGTCTTTCATTGACTTGAATAAAACAAAGTTTTGAAGAGTAACAGCTTAATTAAATTAAGCTTCTGCAACACAAAATTTTCCATTATTTTTCTAAGTCCATTAATGCTTTCAGAGAGAATCCACAATATATGCAAACATAGAGCAAAACCAACAGCATTTTAAAATGAAGAGAGAATTAAATAAAACCCAATAATTTTGTAGTAGAGTAACCTTAAATGTCTGCACACATGCAAGGCAAATGAAAAAGCCAAACTTTCTCCATATTCCTATTTCCACTGAAGTCAGAGTTTTGGGGTTTTTTTAAAATAGGAGCATCATGCTTTATATATTGCTTTTTCCTCACCTAGGAAACAGGCATGGGGCTGCTAAGAGACAATATTCATGCCTGAGACCTGGACAGGCCCTCTGTGCCCCAACTGGCAGAAATCCCTCCTGGGACCCCAAAATCCCAGCCACATCAGAGCCTCTGCATTGTCCAAAATCAACTTTAGAAGTTTTAAAATTCTGTTTCTTATTGAATTGTACTTGCTTGTCAACCAGGAGAGATCACCATCATCCTTCTCATGCTGCTTTCTTTGGGCTGGTTTTGGTTGGGGGATTTTTAGGTAAAACAAAACAAACAACCCTATTATAGCAACTGCTCCACAGCTAAAGAGCAGAGAGTTCACACTAGTTTTCTTCTTGTCCTGTTTTGATTAAAAGCTACAACCACTAAATCAGATGATGAAAGTCAGAGTAAACCAACAAACCTAACTTAAAGCCAATTACGCCAACCTAATTTTCACCAGCTGAGGACATAGCCTCAGTAACTTCTACTGCTTTAAATAATCAGAGAAGTAACTTATTTATATACACATATTTTTCACCCACTTTGTACTTCGTGACCCAAGCTGTTTTACAAAATCCATTTTTTGAGATTATTCTGGTACCATCACTAAAGATGAAAAGTACGACCAGCATTTCCCTCTCTTATAAAAGCCTATTTAGACAGATAGACTTCCTGAGCAGAAAGATAATTTATCTGTTAAAACTGTTAATTTTATTCATCTTGCTTCAACCCACAAAAGACAACACGTAACTCATATGTACAAACAATGGTATTTTTTTGGCACCATTACAGCAGGCCTTGAGCTATTTTAACCACACCCCCCCATGGGGTAGAATTGTTTCCCAGCAGGCCATTATAAAACAAAACAAGATTATGTTACTGAAATCATCTTCTGTAAAACAGAAAACATTTTGTGCCTCAGCGATCCAAAGAACATGGCGGCTTATGAACGCTGCCACCTGCTTTCAAAATCACAATTACTGCCCATCAAAACAGCAACTTGCAGGAGCCTAGAATCTCTGCAATGTCTCATGTCAAGTACTTCACAGCGCTTTGGGTTTGATGCTTTCCAAGACAGGAGCTTGCGCCAGTAGTGTTGCCTCTTAATTACTCATCAGTTCCCTTCCCTCGGTAGATCATAGGGGCTACTGGCTTTACCTGACCCTGACACAGGGTCAGAGGAACTTTCTGAAACTGAGTCAGGATGCTCTTTACAGGAAACTTTGTAAGGAGCAGATTTCTCCGGTTTAGTTAGAGGCATACAGTAGCATTTAGAATAGAAGAAAACTGGGCTGTCATTCTTTTGAAGTTTCACAGAAAACCTACTTCCTTGATTTCCTACTGCAACAACACAGCAAAGTGACTTGTCTTGCTGCCACCAGCCTGCTCCACTATTTCACCTCTTCTGTCCTACAAGCACAACGTGTCCTCAATGCTTCCAACGGCAATGCCGGCATCTCCAACACAGTCACTCTTCCTTTGGTACATGATGCACTCTGGCACAAGCCCCGAGACTCCCAGAAAAAGGACACAGCAAAGGGAGGAGGTGAGGGCTCTGCTCAAGGACAAGGAGAACTGAAGAGGCCACATGCAGAGTGTCACACAGCAGCCAAGAAAAGAAACGCCTGAAAGCTCTGCACACCTCTAAACGGAGGAACCAGGGACAATAAGTTGAAGCAGCTTAAACAAAAGGTTTAAGAAGAGCTCTGTGATGGTTTTTAGGTATGAAGTATCTGTTCCTTGTGGCCATGGTAAACAATAGATGGGGAAAATTATACCTTTTATCTCTGAATTTGTTACTGCCTTTTTCCCTTACTTCAGTTCCCTCCTTCTGCTTTGGCATATTTGCCTTTAAATCCTATGGATTTCAAGCAGATATTACCCACTCTCTCAGTTTTGCAACATTCAGTATTTCATAATCCTGAGCATATTTTATATGCTAGAATCTGCTGATTTTGTGAGTAGGTCAACTTTTGATTTACAGCTAATAGGAAAAACCCTCATAAGCACAGAGAAAAGCTGAAAATACATGCCCTAAAAAGCTCAAAAACTCCATTAGAAAGAACAGGAAGTTTCTTAAAGGTATTACAAGTTACAGGCTCAATTTTGATGTATTTATTAGTTTTTAAGAGGTTTTCAGTGGCTGTATTTTCCCTGCATAGTCTTCTGCCTCATTTCTGATCCACCCAGCCTCATTAGAAAAAAGCAGATCAAAAGTAGGAAAAACAAATTGAAATTTCTTTCCTGTCCTACCCTCTTTTCTATTTTTCAGTTTTAATTGCTTGAAATGCAAGCTCATGCGATACTTTTACACATCCTTCCTAGTACTATGACAATAGCATGTAATGTAAATCACAAATAATTGGCATTTTAATCAGAAACAAACAAGTCAGTCATGCCCCCATTTTTTTCCAGAATTGGGGGGGTGGGGGGGGTGGCACGGGAATTAAAAGAAAGGGTGGGACCTTGCAATAATAATAAACATTTTGCTGTTTCTGCAATGAGAGCAAATACTTGTTTTATTTTCTCTGGAGTGTAGAGGGTATGTCCTGCTTCAGACTGAAGGACCTGCTGGACTGACCCTGCCAGCTTTCATTTTATGACCTTTACAGAACAGAGGCTCATGAGTGTTGCAGTAACTAAGTTTCATCTACTGAAACTATGGAACTTTTTTTTCACATTCCCCTAGATACAAGGATAAACCAATGATATTGCTTGTTAAAGCCACTGGAATCCTCTTTTTATATGAGAAATGCTAATTCTTCTTAAAATTATGCTTTACATGCAGATGAGTTTTCACAGTAGTGTTCATTAATGAGGATGCTTTTTTTCTTTTAAAGCAGTTACTGTCAATTGCAAAGTTTCTGAAATTACAGTTGACAAAAGTTTTGCATTTTTATTCCTGAGACTTTATCTAACATACGGCTGAATGCTGTTTTGGCAGTCATAAAGCATGGGTTCAAGTTTCATAATCTCTTTGTAATCGCTGACTATTAAAGTCATGATTGTTGTATTCAAAACAAGTCTTTTCACACATACACTGTGTGCATGATTCTGCAAATTCTCTCCTTTGGTACATTTTAGTGCACCTTCAGGGGGAATAACTGCTGCTTCCAGAGGAGACACGTTCAGTTTTGCAGAAATGTCATCACCTCCGTAATGATCCCGAGAATCAGCCCCGGAATGCCATCCTGCACCCTGGCACATCACAGCATCAATGGTTTCCACACAATAATTGCTGAGTCTTCAGGCTAAAAGCTACTTATTGCTTTTCTTTCAGCTCATTCCCTTCTTATGTCTGGATCCACGTTCGTGCAGAACAGCATCATTTATGTCCGGAGCTCATTCCCCTTTGTTTTATTGCCTGCCTCGATAGCAACTGGGTCATTCTTGGTGCCATGCAAACAAGAGATAATAATGCATCACATTCATTTGCTTTGCTAAAACACATGATCCATTTCCCTCATCCCAGATGCAATGATGTGTCCCCGAACAGGGTTTGAAATCATGCGGTTTTGGTTAGATAAACTCTATCAAAGACAGCCAATTACTTCAAGATCTATTTGTGGGAAGAATGCTTTTAATCACAGCTTTTAGAAGCCTAAATGATGGTGTTAAATAATAGAGAAAAAGCGATATTGATTGCCCAAGCTGATGTAAAAAAACATTAATCCATTTGAGAATCTGAAGGTCATTTTATATTGTTATATATTCTTATATGTCACTATTTTTTCAAAATATTTAAGTGTGACCACTTTGATATTCATTACAAAAATAAGAAAAGACCTGAAAGAACCTAAAGAAGTCATCCCATTTATGCCCTGGAACTTGATACAGAGTCAAGTATAACTATGCTGTCCATGCAAGATCTATAATTAATATTCTGCTGTTAAGGGCATTTCACAGCCTCCACAGGTAGCCTTTTTTGGTTGTTAAATATCCATATCATTAATATTTACTTGATATAAATCATCTTTTCTTAAAATTAAGGTAATTACAGTCTTTTTTGTAGCCTTTTGAGTCCTAGAAACTATGAAAACTTCTTCCTTCAGCCTCTCTTTTCTGTGTTAAACAAAGACAATAACCCTTTTTATCAAGCATTTTATGTCTTGCATGTAACATGTGATGCATTTTACAAAAATGGATATTCAGGATCTACTCTGAAATTATAAGAGGGCAATAGTGTTTTTTAAGCTTGCTGAAACAAAAGGAGTTCTTAATATTCTAATTTTTATTACCAAAGTAGGTTGTTGCAAAATTCTGCAAATAGTTGGCATTTCTGAGTCAGTAGTTTCCAATGAAAAACAAAGCACCAGAAGAAAATAAATACCACAGGACCTTTTCTCTATTGACAATATTTTAAAGGCCTAAGCATATCCTCAGATATAGATTATTTACTAAAATTAGGTATTATTTTTTGCAAACATTAAATTTTGATCTTGCATCAAGCAATAATTGATTCAGACTCATATGTTGCCAAAATTGTTTATAATAACAGTCCTAGATCTTGGTTTCACTAGTGCTAAATCACATAGCTCTTTTTAAAGGAAATTACCTTTTTTCCCAATTGGCCTCTTATCAAAGACAATATTGCTTACAAAAGGTTTATAGGATTTCCCTCAGATTCAAATTTAGTCAGTTCTTTCACCAAAACAAAAGCTTTCCTCTGAGCAGCATTCTTTCACAAATCTGAATTCTCACTAATAGAAGTTTACCAAGAAAAAAACATCACTACAAACTTCTGGTCTACTGCACCATAAATCATACTTTCATAGGTTTTTTTATACTATTTCCTCTTTCTTTGTGGAGCTAAGAAGGAAAACAGAAGAACTGGGTAATGTTACACAAATTGGCTCAGTGGACAAAATGTCTGGAACACTTATTAAAAACTGTTTGTGAGTGCTGGGACAGCAGCAGGGAGGTTAACAGCAGCCACTGTGTTAAGTCAAGAGCAAACATCAAATCTGTCCAGCTTCCTTTCAAGACAGACTGTGTGAACAGAAAAAAAGGAATAAGTGTCATGTTCTTTGGTTTCAGGAAAGCTTTTGACAGTTTTGCATGACATTCTCATAGGGAAGAAGCTTCAGAAATATGATGCAAGTGAAATTACTACGAGACAGATGTAAAATTATGGAACTGACACAGAGCCAAGAGGGACTGCAGGTAACAATGACAAGCAGGATTAGAGTTTGAAATAATCTTGACAGAGGGAAAAAGACAACAGAATTCCAAGGTGAGAAATCCAGGTTTGCTGTGCGTGAGCAGGGGAGCTGCTCTGTGAGAATCCCAGTGCCTGCCCGAGCACCTGCACTGCAGGGCAGAGGCTGGGAGCTGCTGGGAGCTCCCAAACTGAAGGGGAGCCACGAACAGTGCAAACACCCTTTCTAGAGGCACCACGATAAACAAACCTTTCCAAACACAGCCTGGGATTCCTCCCACCTAACCCAACATGATTAACGGCTGTCTACACTATTCACACAAGTTCTCGTCATTTTAAAGACTCTACAGAGATCTTATGAAAAAAAATGATGAGCTCTTTCATTACTTGCAGAAGCAGTTCCAGCGGGACAATCCTGTTTCTCTCCCCTAACTCTGAAGAGCCCTTCGGTCACTTGGAAACGTATCACTTGTAAGAGTGACAGATACCCTTGCCATAGTTATTCATGCAGGCTCATTTTTATGATCATTATTGAGTCCAGAGGAATTAAAAATTTCTGACAAAGCTAAGAAAATAAAATTAGTATGTGTTGTTCATCTAAGTTGGTCATAAAATCTGACCAAGTGAATTAGACCCAAGATATGAAGTAATTAGGGGGAAAAAAAAGGATGCCCTGTTTGTCGTTAGAAGAGAGCAAGGTATAAAGGAAAGCTTATGTCTCCTGTCAGGTTAGGAGACAAAGGCTAAAATTCAAGATTTTCTTGCAAAGTTTATGTAGCTCCTTTGACCTATTACGTAAAGTGAACCAATTTAAGTGAAAAAGCATGGCAAAATTTAGTATGGGTCAGACTTTCATATCTTTTTTTGTTCCTCTTGTTTGCTATATTTCAGTCATCTCCCTTTTAAATCTGATCTTCTCAAGTGGGTCAGATAACGTATATATGTTGCGCTCAAGCTCCTGTGGGCTGATTCAATGTGACTCTAAATCAACAAGTCTGAGTCACTGCCTGTGCAATCCTTTCCAAAATCCCTTTACAGGGCCAGGAAAGAGGTACAGAAAGCTAGAATCTGGATCATTACTCTCTGCAGGTAGTATCTCTATCCTCACCTTCTTCTGTGGCAGAAAGGGGCATCCCTTTGTCAGTGTGCACAGGAAGGGATGTTTGTGGGTCTGATGTTTGCCTGAAGCACAAAAACCTGATGGGCTATGCAAGAGAAGAGCTCTGACTCGGCTTTCCTGTTTACTCTTCTCTAGGTACCTGATTTATTACAGCATGACTTGAACTTGGCTGTCCACTAAGGCAGAGAGCAGGATCAGCTTTAGAGCTGGGACTCAAATACATGCGTCCCTAAAGAAATACAGTTAAAATGACATCTGAAGACTGAGGTTCAATCTTTCATTTCATACCCACTGAGCCAGACTGGCCACAATATCCCTAATTGCCAACAAACATTCAAACACCCTTGCAGCAGGCACTGTGGGCTGCTGGAATAAGACATCTGAACTGTGTGAGATTCAGTCTTAACACACTTTTACTTGAGTTTTTGAACAGATTTCCAAGGATCATTTGGCTCCTTGCTGAATAATCCCAACAAAGAAAAAAATTAAAAATATCTTTTTTTCCTTGCTTTTTAATGATATCCAGTTCTTCACTGCTATAGGAATGGATGGCTCATATTGTAAAGCATGACTCCCCCCGCCTTTCTTCATGCTAAGTAATGTCTTTTTCCTTTAACACTGTTGAACACTCAGTATCAGTACTCGTTATCATTGGTAAGGCAGCAGGATTTAGCTCTTGGTCAAGATACTTTCAAAAAACACCAGATAAAAAAATCAGTCCCAACACAGACTGTAGTTTAGTAACATCCAGTTCACAGATGCTCTGTGAAGTCACATAAATTGACAGGTCATACAGTTTGGCTAAATAATTATTGAAGAGTGACTTTGTCTAACACACAAATGATGCTCAGCAGCTCCGCAGTCATTTTCAGCTGCTGAAAAGGCTGCCTGTTAATGACAGTTGTCTTACTCAACTGCATTTGAATGAAGACCTCAGACAGTGAAAGAAAATAAATTTTAAAAACTATACTGCATTATTTCCCTCAGAAAACTCTGGAGTTTTAATGCTTGCTGATGCTATACATTTAATCGAATAGAATTTGGTCATAGAAAAGATGAAAAATTTTGTAAACCATGTTGACATTTTGCAGCTGGTGGGAAGGATACTTCAATAAAATCAGATTCGAGCACTGGAAATCAATAAAGAATGTGAGCAGAATGAGAATTCTACATTGCAGAGAAGTACCTCTGATTTCTATTGAAAGTGGAAGAGGGATCATTATTCTGAGCATGATACTGTTATACTGCAACTTCATCCACCATGGGCTCCTCAAGGTGGCCTCTGACTTGCTTTGAATTTGTGTAAGTAAAAGATTTCCCTGCAAGGACCAAATGAATGTCACAGAAGACCTCACAAGTACAGAGTGGAAACATTTTGTAGGTAAGGACGAAATAGTGAGAGAAGGAGCAGTAGCTTAAAAAAACCCCCATCCAGTACTTTACAAAAAACACAGAATATATTTCTCAAAGCATTAAAAGGTTTTTATGCTGTGACAGTCTTGCTGTCTGAGTAGGGCAGCTGGACATAGTCCCAATACCCAGGCAAAAGTACCTCCTCAAGCCTTCTGTACCCTAATAAAGTTTTGTGATATCCGTGGATATCACTAGCAAGATCTTCCTTTATTTCAACTATGCAAGAGCTTGCATGGAAACCATGGCATTTCACTCTTTTAACCAAACAAAAGGCTTCCCAGTGATATTTAATTGCCATTTAATGCACTGAATGACCAAAGACCAAACACCAAACAGCTATCATGCACTGAAAGTATGAAAAGTAAGAACTCATCCAATAGTACAGCTAAAAAGATGCGCTGTTAACAACTGTTTTTTCCATAAAGATTTTGAAGAGCCTTTTTACCTTTAAATGGCTTCCACCAGTGAAATGCAACCTTTGACCTTTACGTATTAGCTACCAGTATTTCAAGGCATTGTTAAAAACATCAACACCAACCTCATTTTCAGCAAAGCACGCATCTGTTTCCGTGAGCAAGCTTAAGCCACCAACACTTTGGGCTTGTCCAAAACTGTACTCACCTTCGCAGCAGATCACTAATGATTATTCCATAATTCCACTAAACCCTTAGGAGTTTATTAACTCACTGACAGGTTGAATGCCTCTTTTTACAAAGGAAGCCCCCAAAACTGCCTGTTCTGTGAATTCCTATTTTTCCTGCGAAGGTTAAATTGTCAGTCATACTCATTCAGCTGTATGACACCTGTACATGTGATCAGTTCTGAAAGAACCACACTAGTGACTTCATGACAAAAATGGTCTCGAGCACATGAGCTTCTCAAGCCCAGGCTCACACACCAAAGAGCAGTTAAATGGTGTTTGTTGTAAATACAGTAGTACATTATAGTCTTCCTATGACTAACGAGCAGTTTAAAATATAAGAAGGGTTATTCAGCTTTCATTGTAGTGGAATCCAGCCAGTACCAAAATAACTGTATTAAACTTTCCTTGCTGAAACTTCATTCTCTTTAAAACAGTCTCACATAAGCTGTGAAAACAATCCATTGAAGCACGAGCCATGACCCAGCACCACGCACTCTCCTCCACTTTTACTGTATTTCCAGCTTACATCAGTGAGAAGACTGTAAGTTTGATACCAGTCATTTATAAAATATACCACTTGGTAATACTTGACTGAGTCAGGTTCTTCTGACAGTAATTTTTGTGCAAGTTCACACAGACCTTACTAACTAAAGCAGTTCTGGATTTCTAGAGGTTCAGCTGAGAGCTAAATTTGGCCAAAGTCTCAGCAGGACTCTGAGCAGAATTTCACCCTTTTTGCTAGATATGGGATCAAGAACAAATGTGTTAGAACATAATCCTGTAGATGGAAAAAGATCCCTTCAAAATTAAGCAAATATTATAGTATTTGCCCTACATCCACTATAAACCATAGATACTTCAGATCTCTTTAAAAAGATTGGATAGATTCAAATCTGCTAACAGTTCATCAGATACCATTCTTACCATATTGTTGTTCTCAAAGGACCTGTCAAATGATTCTTAGAGAATATTTTCTGAAGCCAAATTTACCTCAGGGATTATAGTTTTCTGTCAACACATTATATAATTTGTTTTCAGAACTGTTCTATTCAAGGGCAGAACCAGAGCATATGCTGTAGCATTCCTCCCCCATGTACTGCTCTACTGCTCCTTCCAGTTAGTGGCTTTCACAGAAATTAATTTAGCAAGTATATAGTAAAAATCTGGACAAAATAAGATTTTTAACTGGATTACAGCCAAATATCTAGATATAGCACAACTTTATCGCTATTCAGTAACTAACACATACTTGACAATCAATCTGATACCTTCTTCTGTCTAGAATTTAAGAAGGCCAAACCTTTAAAGGTTTTTGGATGTGAGATATCTGATATCTGCCTGATTCTTGCCACAGAAATATTTCTTAGTATTAAAGTTACTACAATCCATCTGGTAGTTAACCTAAAAAGATGAAAAAACCTTTATAATTGCAATGGGGTTTTTTCTTACATTCTAGCAAATTTTTATGCAAATATTACATTGAAAATGGACATGCCTTGAAATTCAGATACCTACACCTGAAAATGTGGTGCTTTTTAGTTTGTTTATTTTTCTTTAAACACTGTCCTTACAATGCAGATATTTCTAAAGACCAGGCCAATCTCAAATTCTAATTTAGTCACATTTCATTTAATAGGACAGCTAGTCATCCAGTAGCTCCAACCCAAGAAATTAAAACCTGAAATGCCATCATATTATGGTTTTCCCTTACTACTGCCTCTCTGGATTCTTTCCTTTCTCCATTTACTCCTTCAAAATGTCAATTCTATTTGTCTCCAAATGTCTGTGGTGGTTTCACAAGGGTTTTTTTGTCTTCAGCCCTTACTCCTGTTGGCTTGATTACAAGTGCTAGTTTAGTTATTCTCTTGAAACTGACAGTCCAAAGCAAGGGATATAAGGGGTCAGAACAAAAGACAACCTCAAATCTTAATCACTAAACTCTCCAACAAGTTCTAGCTGACAGATAAAGCTCCCATGGGAAATTCAAACTGGAAGGAACAACAAGAACAAACAATGCTGACTTGCATAAGAACCAGGAAAACAACAACAAAATCTATTAAAAGTTCCCATATTGTAACAACTTACAACATAGTACAACTTCACACGTGACATATTTCTATTCTCTTTAACTTCTCTTTTGTAATATGGATATGCAGCGATGACAAAGTCAAAATATAGAAAATTATTTCAGCAAATTTAATAGGGTTCTAGTGGGACTCACTACCCTTTGACAAATAGCCACCCTCTTTCTAGACCCACTACATTTTTCATGAAGCTTTGGACAGAGTTTGGTCCTCTTAGCTTCTGGTTACTCTGACACCCTTTTCTTCAGGCTTGCGTCTAGCTCACACTGCCAGAAATCTCCTGTGAAAATAATTCCATGTCTGGCACTGTACCCATTGCTCTTTGCATAGTACCATATCTCTCTCTATTCAGACATGTATTTGAAAACATATCTGCAAGGATATAGAATTAATTTCGTTTTTGAACTCAAGTGCCAAATGTGATATCATTATATAATGCATGTAACACAGCAAGTTCTAACCTCCAGTCCTGGGCACATCTCTTAGTTCTACAGAAGCTTTGGTGTATGTCATGGTGTGTTCTCAGCTAGCTGCTTCCATTCCTCCCTCTCAGTTTCCATGCACTTCTTTCCATGTCATACCTTCAAGCAAAATTAAAGTCATTACAATCAGATGTCTTGCATAGTTAAGCTATGAACCATAGAAAACACTTATAGCATTTCCAGTAATAATTTGGTTCTTGAAAATTATCATTATTGAAGTTGTTACCTGACTATGGCACTCTTTTACAAGCTTATTATTAAAATGGTATCACCAGTTTCTTACCCTAACCTATACAAGTTTATTATCTCATAACTTTCTACTGCTGGCTTCAGAGCCAGTGTTTCTGTCAGAAAAGGTACTGTCAGAAACCATGTCTTGGTTAAGAAAAAAAAATTAAAATCTTTGTTTAGTGTTTCTTCACAAATGAGATCCCTTTATTTCTTATTCATTCTGGCTCCTCCTGAGGAAGTCTTGAGAAAGTAATTGTAAACATTACACCCATAAAGAAACTTGGGTATCTGTTTCAGGGATTCTTTTGGTTTGGAGAAGCAGAGGCAGGGGTTAAGGGTTATTTTGTTTTGCTTTGTGCTTGGTTTTTACTTTTTAGGCTAATATTCTTCAACAGTGCATTTCATACTTAAACATTTCATCTGATAACAGTAATAGGAAAACATGACCAGTCACAACTGAGTGAGTGCACCTTGAGCCACCTTTTTATAGTCTGAGCCTCTCACAAATGTTGGTTTCTAACATGGCAGTGAGCATAAAGACTGCTTTCCATTTCAACCTGAAGTTTGTTTTGTGCATGCCTTAGCCCCATTATAACAACTTGTTTATAAACCTCTGAGCATTTGTGATTACTGGGATTTCATTTAGGTTTTTCTGTGAAGCAGTCCTTCCTTTGAGATTACAGGATGCTCAAAAAGAAGTTAATTCTCTGCAGCTCAATAGGTGCAGCAGAGAGCTCTTCTCTCTCTGTTCTGCTTTACCTTTGCATTTTGAACTACACAGTGTGAAGCAGATTTAATTACCACCTTACATGTCATCTTCTTGGATTTCTTTTACAGAAGGAGGAAAGTTGGAGGACAGCTGCCCTTGCAAATCCACAAGAGAAAATAAAGGCGATCTTTTGGTTCATTTTTTGGAAATTAAAGTGTAGTTACTCTTAAAATTTTGTTTTCTTTTTTTCCCCTTAAAAACACATGAAATTTACTTGCCATAATATGAAAAAATAACCTTCAATCATGTCATACATGCCACATATTTTAGTTAGTAAAAATGAAAAAGAAAAAAAAGCAAAAAACACCATGATTTAAATTTAGGAAGGAAACCAGAAAAATTTTGGAAAATTTTGGAAAATAATAAGTTATGTTCACAGAGATCATTACAACACTCTTCTTCTTTTTCCTTAACCTACCAAAGATTCCATTGATTTAGTACACACAGAGCTTGATTCCATCACTTATGCACCCACATTACCATTTCTTACTAATTCTTTACTCCACAACTTCGTGTCTGCCATAATTAGATGCTGCTGACACCCAAACCTGAACATGCACTGCTCCTGGCTCTTACATCCCCTTAGGCGTAATTCTGATCAAAGTGAATTAAAGAATGATTTGCACTATTGCAACATTTTTGCATGGAAGGTGAAAAGCAGACCACAACAAAACATGCCAACTCTTTAATGCCAAATCCTAACACAAAAACATGTTTCACTGATCTGTTGTTCACTAATACTGGTTAGAGATCCAGTCATACTGCCAAGTTTCCCTCAGTAACACACTTTTATTATCCTTTTCTTTCTAGGATCATTTTTAGTGCTTGATGTGGGGGTTTTCTTCCTTCTTTCTTTTCTCTGGATTTATGTGCAACAAAACAAACTTTTACAGATCCATCCTTTTTTTAGGTTTTCATATTCTGACTAAGAGAGAGTGCAGAGTCCTATTTTGTAATTTGAGGTGAAAAGAAGTTAATTAATTTCCTTCTTCTTAAATTTAATCATTAAATCCATTTACACTATAAGTGTTCCATCATCTAAGACTTTTTTTAAAATAGCTCTTTATTTTTTGCCAATTTTCTCACATCTCTTACTCTGCTTATTTTTGCATATTCAAATCTGCAGAGTCATGCATTAGTTATTGCCACACCCATCAATCTCAGAATTCATAGGACCCCTGGGAGTGTTACTCGTTTATTCCACATGAATTTGTTTTCAGGTCATACTGAGAATTCTTATCAATAGTGCTAGGAGATTCAAGGCAATTCCATGGGAGTGGCATAAACATGATAACACCAGAAATGGGGCTGGCTTTATAAACTTTCTGAGGCTGGCTTGTACACATTTCACAGTTTGAAGAATTTATAATTTTCAATTTTCTTCTTTTTCAATATTTCTTTCAATTTTCAATGGTGGGGTTACGCTTTTGAACCAAAAAAAATCAGCGGACTGTTTACTTTTAGAAGAATACAAAGCATCCAGAAAAGTCAGTGTGAAGGAGGTGTGAGGGAGATTGGGAAGTGGCCAAGTTGCCAAGCCTTTTGGTGCCCAGCAAGCATTCAGACAATGCCCTCAGATGTTTAACACATGGCCCCTATGTGGATTCCATGAGCCTCATGGGTCTCTTATAACTAAGGATATTCTTTGCTTCTGTGAACGGACCACTGCTGCTTTGTGCTTTACATGCAAATAAAGTCACATGCAAATAAAGTAACATAAGCAGAGTCCAAATCTTGATGACTCAGAGTACACAAACTAGACAAGGTCAGAATGAAAAAAAAAAAAAAGAAAAAAAAAAAAACAAAAAACCACACTACCAAGAGAGAGTGTTCAAAAAACACCCCAAACAAATCATGAAACCACACCAAAGTGGAAATTACTAGCTGGGGGATTTTCATAAATTATTAAATAGCAAACCTCCAAATAGCCTAGTTAAGCACTGTTCCTGGCAGAAGTACCTCAGCATGTTCAAAAGATGTAATCCTAAGTGGCTACCAACATATGGTGATGTTTTTGTTGGGTTGTTTGGTTTGGGGTTTTTTTTAATCCTTTCTTAAGGGTTTTGCTTCCTGTTTGCAACTCAGCTCACTATTTGAAATTCAGTTTATAATTTTGGGATAGGAGCCCAATGATTAGGCTCAGCTAGGAAGTTTTTTGTCATATATAAACAGCAAGACTAGACAAAAAATAGCAATGGCATAAATGTGACATATGACACAAGTTGGATCAAATTAAGACTATGATAAAAATAGCTGTATAGCTGACAAAATTCCCTTAGATAGAGGGGAAATAGGTCATTGAGACCCCTGCTTAAAACAAGGCAAATCCAAGAGCATCCTAGGGATAAGCAGGAAAGGGAAGAGAAAAACTAAATGATTTCTTAGACCCTCTCTTTTCATGTCCAGTATTTTTAATTCAGAATTTTCCAAATGAACAGATTCTGAAAATGGGTTTCCTCTTGCCAGTCATTTACAGTTATTTTATTATATTTACATATAAATAAACTATGTGAAGTCATAGGATGGGACTCCTAAAGTTGCAAACTTACAGTGTTAGATTTCTCCAATGCCAAATTTGGAGACTGATGACTTTGGCACAGGGAGGGGAAAAACAAAAAAACAATACCCTCAGAATTAACATTTTGAAGGCAAATTAAAACATTATTAAATGTAAAAGTGTTAGTTTTAACAAGTTTCTTAAGCTCCTTGAAATTTCTTTTATTAAATTCTCTCAAGAGTTATGGACAGAAGCAAAAAAACACCCTATAGAATTAAAGAAAGGAATTAGTTAGGAATTACTTGAAACAGTTCAAATTCAATTCTAGATTCAGAGAAGGAATTTCTGAATGTATACGCATATGGTCTAGAATTATTTGATGGGGGTACTTGCTTATACATGTATACAGATGAAGAACCTTGAAAAACTTCCTGAAAAATCTTTGCCATGTTTGAGAAAAGAAGAAAAAAAAAAAAATCTACAGTTGGCATATCTCAAAATCTTTTTGAATGTAATTGCTCATCACCCTTCTAAGGCATGGTTTTCAGTAAAGGAAAAGCAATCCTTCATAATAACTACTTGCAGCTTTCTGGAAGCCCCAACTTAGAGATTCTCTGGGAGCTATGTGATACTGCCAGAAATTCTAACAGTCTGGCAAGAAAACCTAATTAGAGCAGTATTGCTGTAGATCATAGTGCTATAGTTTGATTTGGCCAACAACATCGTTTATGAAGGGAGGAATTCTAAATGGATCTGGAGAGGACTAAGCAACAACTTTTTGTTTAGAATTCAAAAGGATAGGTGTAAAAACATAAATCTTGTGATAAGTACTCTTGAATAGCAACATCCTATAGCAAAAGCTTAGAATATCCATAGATTTTTACTTTGAAAAAAATAATTCTCATTATTAATAGCATAGTCTATATCTAATGTTCACCAAGCTTTTGCATTCATTGCTTTAGAGAGAATTTTAAAAACAGATTATGTGGTCTATGCCTTGTAACAGTTTCTGCATAATGTCCTTGTTCTGCAGGGAATTTCATTAGCATGTGCCCTGATCTTGTCCTCCAAATCCTCATTGCTTTAGACAAGCATGGATTTAATTGAGAGAAAACCAAGCTGTGACTGTGGCTCAGGTGTGAAGGCTGTTTCCCTCAGCAAATTAAATCCAATGTAATGACTGAGCTTTCTTTTCCTCACTGTCCATTTATGAGAGATTTAATAGTGCATATTAATTATTTTGTTGGGCTAGCTTACTATGATATTGTTTTTCCCATCATTTTGTGGGAGATTGATGCACAGATCAAATTGACTGTTTAATGTACTGTGAGGATGATTAACACCTTGAGGATGGATCACAAGGTTATTACAAGTCACCAATTTTCATGTGACTTCTACTTTAAACCGTGGCAAAAAATGGTAGTCCCTGCTGACAGCATGCTGTGTTTGGCTGAGCCCCACAGGCCTTGCACCAAAGGGTTCTGCAGAAAAGCCTGACAACCTCCCCCATGCCAGTGGGGAGCTCTCAAAGTGACATCAACTCCTACACTGGCATCTAACCCCTCATCCCTATTTGTCAGCGGAACCGAAACAAACATTCGGGGAATATTCAACTCACGGAACCCAACCCCAGCGTAAACTAAAGAGGTACAAACCACTTGTCCCCCTCTGAAGAACTGAGAAAGGCTGCAGCCAGCCCCCCGGAGATATTCCCCCAGCAGAAATAATGTGAAAAGCCCAAACACAGGGGAACGCTTCCTGTGTGGAAAGTGCATCAGTAGCATAGAATCTGAGCTGAGCCTGATCTACCCAAGATGTGCTTCAGTCACTAAATGTAAATGAAAGAGCTAAATATCTCCAATTTACCATATGATGAGTATATTCCATGCTTGCACACATGCACAGACACACATACAACAAATTTATTCATCTAAAAGGTAGGGCACTATTTCCCACTTCCAGTCACAGGGAGGGAAGCAATATAACCTCTCTGTTGGGAATGCAAGCAGTAGTTATTCTTGAATGCAAATCCTGTTTATCACTATTGCCATCAAGTTTATGGGCACATAAATTTCCTTTCATAATACTTTTTCATCAAAGATCAATAAGCAGCCAGTAGCAAATCACCTAAGAAGAATGAATTTATATAATTGACTTGCTGTATTACATCCAGAAAATCATTCTAAAGTTTCCTATACAGCATACACAGTCTCAGTTCTGAGGAATTTAGTAAAAGACAGGAATTTGAGGAAGATTGGCTGTAGCAAATCTACTGAACCTTTCACCCTGAGGATTGAGCCCAACACATTACTTGTATTTTAACATCTTTGGTCCGTGGATCATATTGTTAAGCATGTTAGAGAAAAGCAGGTACAACCAGTTATTGATAATTATAAATTAAATGGATTTACAATGCAAAAAAGTTATACCCCAGTGTACCAGGTTGGATTTGCAGTAAAATTGTAAGATAAAAGGAAATTCATTAAATAGTCTATCATCTATCCCCATGGAGTCACAGTATCTAGAAAATTTTGCCACCCACCGGATCATGAACTTCCAGTCCAAAGGATACAGTGTTAGCTAGAAGCTGGAGAAAGCAGCTCCTATTCTCTCCCATGTGCCCACTTAGCATCAACCATTAATAAACAGCCAGAAGTGTTCAGAAATACTGCTACATGTTTCATAGCCTTTGTGAAGAAATATAGTCCTGTAAAAAGAGGTGGGATTAAAAAGCACTAAGATCTGGAGAAAACGGGGTTGGCAGCTTGGAAAAGCCCCAGGCTAAGTTGCTCCAAGCCAGGCCCTCATAAAACTGCTCTGACCTGAGATGCTCAGAGAATAAAGTGCACTGGGCACAGATGTGATGTTAAAGATAGAGGCTCAGATGTACCCAGACAGTTGTAGTGCAAGTCGTCAAGTACTTTCTTTTGTATGGTCAATTCAAACTGAAAATTAAAAGTTTACATATTTCTGCTCCAGAAATTTGTAGTAAAGTAGTAGTCTTCCAGTGGACACACAATGAAAATGAGAATGAAGTTAATGAATCCAGAATATCAAACAAAATAATCTATCTTCTCTTCCAAGTCAACACTAAGAAATAAATAAAAACTCTATAGTCTTAAGTGCCTGACATGATAACAAATCTGATCATGACCAGAAAGATTGCTAAACTCAACTGCATTTTTCCACCCGCCCCCCCTTCCAAACATCTCCACCATTCTCTCCATTTCCCACATGCATTCTGTATTTGCCATTTTGTAATTCAGTCTTTCAGAAACATGGAAAAAAGATTTTTTTTCTCCCTAGAACGGAAAAAATAGAAGTTTTTTGGTACTTGATTTGCCCCATTTCCCTCAATTCCAAAAGATGTGTTTGTACCCACCAAATGACACATTCCTAAGAAGCTTAGCAAGAGCTACAGCCCTGACTGACCTCAGTGAATGAAATCCTCAATGAATAGGACTGTTCTGAAAAAAAAAATTTAAAACCAACAAAATCGCACACACACACAAAAAAAAACACACCCACAAAAAACACACACACACAAAAAAAACCCCACACCCACAAAAACCACACACACAAAAAAAAAAAAAAAAAAAAAAAAAAAAAAAAAAAAAAAAAACACCAAAAAAAACCCAACAACCTACAAGCCAAACAAAAACACCCACAGCAACTTGGACTCCACTGGCTTTGGGGTAGCAGCAGCCATATTAATCTGGCATTCCCTCATAAAAACTGACTTTCATTCCTCTGCTACTAGAAGTGTCCCAGCACACAGCTTTCTAAAGGAAAGACCAATTTGTTTTAGCTAAAAATATACCGTTATGCTTCTGGCAAACTTGCAGTGAGCTCCTTATAAGACCACAGTATTCTTGCACTTTACAGAAAAGTGCTCCTCCTCTCAGGTTAATCCCCTAAACTATGCAAAAGGCTGTTCATAGTCCTACTAACAAGAACAGCACAGAAGTTGGCTGGAGTGACCTTAACCTTGCACCTCCATTATTCAGAATTCTCTAGTTTCATTGACATTCAGCCTTGACAGTGCATTGGACTGCATTTTAAATTCTGTGAGAATAATGTAGGGCTTTATAAATATATTTATATATATATAAATACACAAAAATTATACTATCTACAAAATTGTATATTATTTTACCGCTCCACATCTTTAAATTTCTAGTGTGTTCTCAAACTTCTTATCACTTCAACAAGATTCTAGATGAGAATAATAAAAGTTGCAAAACAAGAGGTCAGATACTTCTTCTTTGAGATTTCCTGAAAAGCCCCAAATGACTGAAATGAAGGACAGCAGAAGAAACTAAAGACAAGGAAAGCAAGAAAGCCTGTTGAATCAATAATAGACTGTTTCACTCAGAAGTACTCTGAAGAGACTGCTCTTGGGTCATGAGCCTGGGCAGGTTTTTGAACACCCTGCTCTTCAGAGAATTTAGCCTTTTGGCTTTCCTTGTTCTGTGTAAAAGTTATCTCACTGCCAAGAGTGTAAGACGGTATCTCAATCAATATCTGCCTTAAATATTTCTGGCAGGCACACTGCTCTGGGTGACAACAACCCAATTTTTTGGTTTGTTTTATTTTGTTTTGGTGCTAATTTTTGCCATAATTTTCCTGCTATTGAATGTTTCATAGTAAAAAAATATTTATGGAGGGTGAGTATTCTGGTATGAGGCTCTTCTTAAAAAAAAATCCCAACACATTATCATAGCATCTACAAATTACTTAGAAACAACTTTTCTTATCAGTAAGAATTACCTTTTCAAATACAACTTTTATTTACATATAAAATGTAATAAACTGTTTTACCAGAAGTATAAATATAATCCTTCTGAGAAATAAAAGAACTATTTATTACTAACAGTCCAGACAGATATCTGTCCTTGTTCAGACTGAAAATGTAAAATTAAGTCTGCTCTTAAATAGTTAAAGATTTCATTTCTTCTTTTCCCCAAAGTGGAAGAGCACATCTGTAGTAATAAAAAGCAAAGGGAAGTATTTAACCAGTCCACATTCCACCAAGAAGCACAGGTTTACTTTTCATCTGGAACAGACGAATGACAACAAAAGTTCATGTAATTCCTCCTGGATTAATTAATGGATGAAGAAGGCTAATGGCCTTTTGCTAACCCCAGGAACATAACCAGCATCGACTTTTTTATTATTATTATTATTTTAAAATATGTCTCTTATTAAATACACTTATTTTTACTGGTATCTTCATATAGCTGGAAAGCTTTAGGTCACCATTTAACAATGCATTTAAATGGGTGAGTCCTAAGATATTCAGCATGACTGTTTAAACAGCCTTAAAACAAAACAAAACATATACTTTCCTGTACCAGAAGGCTTTCCAGCATTTGTTCCTCGGTGCTCTTTACAGATCAAAGTCCTCTTTTGCAATATTTTCAAGTAATTGTAAAGCAGTTATCAATGACGACTCATTCAAATTGGCGCATTTTACAGTAATAGCTAATGTGGGATGCATAAATACTCACATCTTCATCTATATTTTCAATCTATCTCCCTTTTTTTTTGCCAATATTGTTTCTGTGTGCCATTTTCATGGCAGAGAACTGCTGAGCTACAAGAAAATGAAGGGAACAAATAATGGCTGCAGGAAAAATGAGGGTAAGTGGCTAAAAATGGGGCTACTGTGAGCATTTGCAGGTTTAATATAGCTAGTAGCACTTCAAAAAACATTTGTCAGTATTTGAAGCTTAGCGTGCTGCCCGTCCTGTGCTGTCCAAGGAAAGCAAGCTGCTCCAGGGACTCTGGGACCAGCCATTTATTTCAGGCCACAGTCAACCACTTCCTCCAAAAACATCCTTTCTGAAGAGTTACAGCCTTGACTTAAAACTTCAGTCACAAAAGTGTCCAAGTACAAGTCACATTTACACCCTTTGAGAAGGGACCAAAGCAGGATGGTTTCAAACAGTGCTACTAAACCTGAAGGACTTAGGCTTCTGCTGGTTTACTGCACTTTATTACCACTGAAAATTGAGCTTCTTCAGTCTGTTATGGGACCTGCAGAAACAACCCAGTTGCACAGGCAGGTGGGATTTCTCCTCCTGTGTTACAAGCTTGACTTTATCATCCTGTTTAACTGGTGCTCTCAGTTACAGTGCTTATTGTTCAAATTCATATGTTTATACAACCTCAGGGGTGCTGGTTAAACATAAGTGTCTCTAGCAAAGGTTTTGGTAGATAGATATTGTGCAAGTGACTCCAGAATCATCCTCTCATTTCAGCTGGTTAGTGAAATGAGTGACTACATCACCATATTGGCCAAAAAAAAAAAAAAAAAAAAAAAAAAAAAAAAAAAAAAAAAAAAAAAAAAAAAATCCTTAGAACACAGGATTAGACTCACTGCTCAGCCACTAATCCCTCTTCTTAGGTTCAGAATCACAATTATCCTGCAGGCTCTCCGTCACAGAGGAGAAGCCAACATCTCCACCAGGAAAGGACAGTGCTGGTACAGAAGCAGATGGCTCCTGTTTGACCAAGAGAGACGTGATTCAGCACCTGTCCCTGGGCAGGAGAAACTCATTTGGCAGAGGGCTGCAGCAGAGCCTTGAACAGGCTTTAAAGGCACCCTCTCATCAGAGAGTAGCTCCTCTGCAATGCAGCTGATCTCCAAGGGTGAAAACTGGTGCCAAATTGCCTAAGGCCAGATTCATAGCTAAGATTCAGTGTGCATTTGCTTGATTTATTTTGTTTTCCATTACATTCTTGCTGCTCTTTTTTTTTTCCAGACAGCAGCCTATGATTTTAATGGGATATAACTTGTTAAATGCTGTTTAACACTCCGAATGCACCCATAGGATCTATTTTGCCTATTTTAAACTGATGCTATAAAGCTTCTAAATCCATAACTTGATTATTAAAAGAAATTTTAAAATGTTTTCTTTTTTGTAATGGATTACAGGTTAAGTAGATGATCCAGGTTAATAGTGCAGATGCATTTATAAACATTTTCTGCAAGTGAGCTCTTATATCCATTCGGCCATGTCTCCAGCCTAGAAGTGCTCTAAAGAAAGGGAAGTACAGGAGTCCTCATGGTTCTGGAATTCTTGAGGAAGGCAGAGTTGGAATTAGATGATCTTTAAGGTCTCATTAAGGATCAGTTTGAGGCAGACCATTTCCCAGACTGCTGGGAACCCTATTAGGGTGCTGTACAGAATCACTCACATCGATGTGACAAGGATTCATATCTATAAACGAGGTTGTTGCACATTAAATCACTGTGGAGGTACAGCCTATCTATCATTATTGGGGGACATCTATGGTTCTTCTCTAGCTCACTGGAGGATGTGTTTCCTATGCAAAAGCCCTTTGTGTGGCTGTTAATTGAGTATATGAGAAATACTGAGTCTTGCTGGAGGTGTTCACAGAACTCATCCATCAAATCTGCTCCCCAGGAAAGGAATAACTGCAGATAGAACTCCCCCCTGCTCCCCACCTCCTTTCTTGCCAACAGTGAAAGCAAACCAGGGCACACTTGTCTCAAGCATTTGTTATCTGAAGTTCTTAAGTTGAAACTTAATTTGTTACAAGATTTTTATGCAGTAACAATAATGGCATTTTATTGGTAATCACCTAAAATAATAAAGGCTATAAGTCAAACAAAACACACTCTACAATTATCATAGATGTTTTTTCCAAGATAATTAAAATCACTTATGGGAAAAATAAAAACAACATTTCCATGATGGCGCCATTTGAAAAGATACCTGGGATTACTCCACAAAGAATGATAAAGTATTTTAGTAATATTTTTACATCAGATGTCAAAATCACATGTAATAACAGCAGCAGGGAAAACTTACATTTTGCATTTGAAATCAAACACTGCAACAAGCACAGAAGTCCTTGGAATTAGATCCTCTCATTTCAAGGCTGATTGTGGATGAAATAATTGATTTGCTTCTTGCCTATCAGAAACACTTTTGTTTCTGTTTCAAACATATTTTAGTTTCCTTCACTTCTTGTTTTCTCTGTCCACAATGTCCAGGTGGACTTATTACCCACTCTGTGCTGGGGCAGTAAAACCCTGAATCCACACTGTACTCCAGGAGTTTCTATGCCTTCTGCAAATGCCTCAGTGTCATGACAACATTAAAACCACCATAGGATGCAAAACTCTTATCTATGCGAAACAACAAATACAAACTTTTCATTTTACTTTTTATTGATCATATTTTACAGCCTGAAAACCAAGATAAAGTCTCTCCCTATGCTTCTACTAAAACTTGGGACTTTTGAAAATATTACCTATTAATAATAGCCTATTAAAAACCACCAAACCTTTCAAGTAGCCTATTTAAAAAAAACTAAACCAAAACCAACCCTTTCAAACACTTAGAAAGATTATTCCAAGTCATAGAAGTGCAGAAGATGCAGGCAAGAGCATAAAGAAGATTTCCTGGCAGAGATCATTTTTCATTTACTTACAACAAAACCAAAGCATCCAAACATCAGAAGTTACTTTTTTAAAGGTAAAGATCATAACTAAAATCTGTCTCTCATATTGTCATGCATAAAATAGAGTTAATGACACTATTTTGGGTTTGCAAAGGGTCTGAGATTCTGAGAGAAAAAGCTCTGCTTTGGTGCCAGTCAGTCCCAGGTGCACCCACCATTTACTGCACATTCTTGTTTAGAGACAGAGGTGGAACCATAACCTTATTCCACTAACCCTTCAACAAGGAACTGCAGACGTGGGGAGAAATGCGATTTCTACTCCCAACAATGAATACCATCCATGAAACAGAAGGGACTGTATGTAAATTTTGTGCAACACAGGCTCTCCATGGGATGTACAGAAGTTAAGACATGAGTTATACAGGGATACAGATTATGAGTGAAAGGGATCTTTGACTTCCCATGGATGGTAGGTTATCACTGGTTAAGATGCGTGGCCTAATCTTTGAACCCTGGGCACCAAGAGGATTGAATTATTTTTATCAGACAAAAGTTGTTCTCTCAATACTCCCCCTGTTTGTCCAGCTATTAAAAGTTTTCTCATAGGACAAGTTTAGGGTGTTCCCTTAGGTTAATAAATATCCACAGATTTTAAAAAAGGGGATTATTTTAATGTATGTCTCTGTAGCAAGGATGATATTCTCAATTAGGACAAATCCAGTGAGATTAAAGCTGTGACATAGGGGAACGTGACTCCCAGTGTTTCTCTTACTGCAAATCAGGGACAGCATAGCACAAATTCTGCTGGATTACTGTACCGGCTGTGTTCTGGCAAATTATTCAACAGTGCAAGAGAAATCGAGAAGTCATGCACACCACATAAGGTGTATATGACCATGCATACTGACACTGTTTATCAACAATTATAAAAATCTACAGAACAAAATTAAAAGTCTTTAAACACCATAGCTTGAAAGAATATACTGAAAATGTGTTATGGTTTGCAAGGGGTCAAAGCATTATTTTAGCAAAACCACAAACAATTTATAAAAAATGGGTAATGTAAATCATTAGTAACAACCACAATTCCACATATTGATTGAACTCTTTCAGCCAGAGGATCACAGTGTTTCACTGTCTGTATTCACAGCACAAACCCACTGTCTGAATAAGTGGGCTTCCATTCTGGAAAACACTAAGAAAACAATTGGTTGCAAGGCATGACATCAGCTAAGCTGTTAGCTTCTCTACATTTTCCTGAGCACAGGCTTGTGCTCTTAAGAACTCCTAACAATATCCCAGAATTTTTGAGTTGTAGCAAAGCAAGTAATAAACTAAGTTAAAAATAACAAAACAGGTAAAGGCAGACCACAGCCCTGTGATGACCCCCTGACATGTTGAAGCCAAAAGCAAGTTGTGAACAGAGCTCTTTTATCAACACCACCAGGAAGTAAAGCAAAAAAACGGGGAAAGGGAAAAAAGAATTAAAAATTCTCTCAAATGTAATCTAGTCTTAATTATTCCTTAAACCTACTTCTCTGAAGTTAGTCAAAGTGAAAAGTATAGAACCACCATCGTAGCAAAGGCTGGTCCACTGACAGGGAGCAAAGTTTCTCCCAGCATTTAATCAAGTGAAGTGTAATTTGCTGTGAAAAAGATACATGCTTCTAACAAAACAGAGAATAATGAAAACTACGCCAAAGAGATTTGTAATAGTACATTAACAAATTAATATTAATTTTTACTCCCACAAATATATTTATGCTTATGACAGAGTAATTACAAAATATGATAACCAGTTCTAAATTAATTCAACAAGGAACGTGAATCTTCATAGCAAGAGCTCCCTCCCAGCACTTCCAGATCAAACAGATGCAGGACCAGACTGCCACAAGAGCCCAGGGGGTAAATCTTCAAGGGTCCAGCACCCTCAGTTGAGGATGGACAGATTTTTCAATATGCCAAGGTCATATTTAGACACTTTTATGATTTTGAGAAGCAGCTGCCCCCCATTGCCCTGGCAGTGCCACAGAGATGAGGACTCTGCACACACAGAACACTGAGCTCTTGGGTTGAATGTGATCACTTTGTTTTGGTGCCTAAACTGGGGATAAGCTTTGAAGGAAGTCTGGCTTGCATCATGGATAATGACTTGTCTTTTAAAAATCTGCTCCATAGAGCATTCTTTGGATTTTTGACAAGAACCTCCTTTCTCATCTACATCCAGACAGACCAAGTGGGTGACCTGCTGCGCATAGTTACATGGAAGCTGAAAGCTTATTGCTCCATCTGAAGTGTGTACTGGACAAGAATCCTAACTATAAGTGAATACCAGTTGTAGCTTTTCCTCTTCATTTACTGTAAAATTCTCAGGTCTCCCTGTCCTTCTAAGAGGGGTTATGTGGCACCACGGTAACACTTGACAGTCTATGCAAATGAGCTTTGTGATACTGTATTGCTGCGTTACTACCATCACCAAAGACTCCAATGGATGTTAGGTTCTAACATGTTAACTGTAGCACAAAACACATTGAGACAGGCTCACACACACAAAATCTTATCAGTAGGGTCCATAGCTAATGGCATACTGTAATAGTGAAAGTTACTTTGGTGATAGAAGCAAGAAAACAGGACAAAGAGCAAAGACAAACTGGATCTCTGTCCAGTAACCAGCTGGGGGAAGATGAGTATCCCACCCTGGGCATCCCTACCCACACAGCAGGTTGTCTACCAACACATCTCCCACAGTAACTATCTTGATTTCATCAGAACCTGACCAAACTCGCAGCCAGTTGCTCCTGCTTACGATGCCGGAGCACGTGTTAAACAGGGCAGGTGCTGCACAGCAGCTGGTTTGCCACCTTTACACACGTGTGCCATTGGGTCACCTGCTGTAAACCAAGAGCTATCACTGACTGCCAGAAAAGAGAGGTGGGCAGAGAGAGACAATGAGACACAAGTCTCCCATTGGTAGAGATCACTTCCCATGAGAATTGTACACTGTGTTATTCTGTATTTTGCAGACACACCTGAAGGGCCATTGAGAGCAAAGTTTTGGTGAAAAGGACCTTTCCTCATCTCCTCCTTTGACCAGACACTGGAAAAAGCAATATTGAATTGCTATCACTATGACAATAGTGTATATTAATATTTGCTACACCAAGAAATTCACCCTTTTTTAATAACTGTGTATAAATTCAGGGATCTGTAACAAATAATAAAAACTGCTGATTCTCAGAGAATGCTTTACACTCAGTTATTTTCTGGGAAGCCACAGAAGCTCAGGTAAGTCCAATGGGTAATTTACTGTGGAAAAAGATGCTGAGCCCGCTGGGTGCACACTGCTCATGCTTAGAGAGGGCAGTGAAAACCAGGTACCACTAGAAAACACATGAAACAGGCACCTGTTTCTGATTTTAGAGGAAATACTGCTTGACTTGTAGGAAAGCCAGCTTGTCAGAGCATAAACAAGGGGTCTGTACTCCCTGGCTTAGAAAGACAACCCCTTCCCAAGGAGTTTACAGGGTTTTGCTGTGTTTGTACAGTACCTGGCTACAATTGAGTGCAAGTCTATAACTTGTGCTCTTTGGCAATGTTGCAAAAAAGAGTACATTTCTCTGCCATGTCACAGAGTATGTCATGATGTACTTTCCGCACTCCTCCACTCTTATCTCCTGAGAGTGGTAAAACTCATATTAAACAGTATTCCCTCCCACTCTCCTGTTAAGGATGCTTTAAGCTTTAACTTCCCAACAGACTGGCCCTGTTTCTCCTTGTTGCTCCCTGTGTAGGTGAGAAAAAGCTTTTGCAGACATGCACTCCCCAGGTTACACATTCTTTCCCTCACAGAGGAAGCAGGCACCAGCTTCCTTCGAGGGCTTCTGCTGCATTTGTCCCGCTAAACAGGACAGGCAAAACCAACCCCCTTGTGCTCCAAGCCAGTCACAGGCTGAGCACTTCAGCCTGCTGAACAGGTTAAATCCAACAGCCATAGAGACACTGGCACTAAGCCAGAGCCAGGAATTCATGAGGAAGGAGCAGCTAGTCCTCACCTTGGTAAGGAAGCACTGGTTCAGGAACAGGTCACCTCTGAAGGCATCCCCTGCAAATCCCCAAAGCCCTTATCTCAATCGCTTGGCTCCTTTCTGCTCTCCCTTACACATGGCCACTTCCAGCACACTCTCCTGACAAACAGGGTCAAGGCTGAGGTGGCTCCACAAACCACCCTGGTCCGAATGCACTCCTGAACAGATCAACCTTTGTGATTCAGCAATTTGCATGGCAGTGTGTTGTCTCCTCAGGGAGGGGACACCTCACTCGCCCTCAGCAGAGCTCCTGGCTGAGGGTGCAGCCCCATGTTCACCCCGACATCCCAGGGCAATCCCACCGCAACCTCTACCCCTCAGCCAGCTCCAGCCTCCCATATCAGCCATGCCCATTAAAAATCACTGAAAACTGAAAGTGGAAAAGTTACATTTTCTTCTTCCTTTCAGCTCAACAGAACCACATCTTCCTGCCCTCAATGAGATGGATGGAAAAGGAAAGGAGAGGCAGCCACTGGGAAAGTGAGGGCAACAGGGCACAAGATAGGGGAGACACTGTGTCACCCGGGGTGCACACCAGAAACGTGCATTGGCAGCCTCAACAGACCCCAGGCTTTCTGGTACAGACTTGTGCATGATTTGGGAAAGATACCCTTCATCTCTTTGCCTTCAGTCCTCTTCATTAAAATAACATGGCACATTACTGTGCAGCTCCAGACAGGTCAGATTCTCAGCAGTGGGGACTCAGTCAGGAATGTCCAAAAACCAGGAGTTACAACCAGTTTTATTTGGGAAGTAGTGAGGCTGGTGTAACAGCAGGCCTGCTACACCAACAGTGATGAAAACCCAGGCTTCCACTGCGAGTAAATCAGACATCATCAGCATAAAAGATTTTTTTTTTCTATCTTCTTGTAATGTCTTCAAATTACCTTAACACACCAACTGGCATGACAATGTTCTAAAATTACCATACCTGTTACTATAAAAATGCTAGAAGATATTACTCCTCTCTTTCATCAATTTTTTTTTTAGCCCAAATACAATGGAAAGCTGCAAACAATAACGTTAGAGAAAAAGGGCAAACAAACAACTGGAGATTGACAAAAAGTGTTAATGTCTTAAGTTACTAAATCCTATTTTCATTCCTCCAAGGTTGTTAAATACATATTTCTTCCATTTGGTGGTAAATGCTTAGGAAATATAATCTATGTATTTGGCCTGAGAGAGCCCTACTTGTGATACAGAGAAAAACATTTCCATCTCTGCTCCAGCCATACAGAGCCATAACAACAACCGATTTCTGTGGTTCTCCACTACATTTATCCCAGCACAAGTGAATCTAGACCCTGACCCTTGAATTGTTCACAGAGAATCAAATGCAGCCCTTATTACTCTTGAGAGTAGACACACGTTAGTAAAGTGGGTACTTGGAATAATGCAAAGTGCCTCTTCAATAATGCTGTTTGTGAAGCTGCATTGTGTTTTGTTTATAACGGACAGCTTCAGCCCTGGTTCAGCATTGGGCAAGAGTTCTTAGAGAAGGCAACAAAGATCCATAGAGTAGCTATGTTACTGCAACAATTAAAATCACTTTGAAGAAGAGAAAATGTCCAGATGGAAAAGATGAGACAGCAACAACTACACAGTGATAGAGGTTTGTGAAAGATACCGAAACAGAAAGAGATCTCTACAGAACAGAAGGAATTTTTGTTGACAACGCTTTTGAGAAAACCTATGAGAAATAACCCTTTGTCCTAAGGCCAGAATGTTTTCCAGGACCATTACCTCTTCCAGGCTTCCCATCCTCTTCATCTTGAGTTAGCTTTTTCCTAGCTGTGCTTGGTTTCATTCCATTTTAATAGCTGTTTTTACTGCTGTCCTCATACCAGAAACATCAGCAGCTAATCAGTGCTCTTGGGACAGGG
This sequence comes from Hirundo rustica, assembly GCF_015227805.2. Taxonomy (NCBI): domain Eukaryota; kingdom Metazoa; phylum Chordata; class Aves; order Passeriformes; family Hirundinidae; genus Hirundo; species Hirundo rustica. Next base: position 20,679,720 of record NC_053458.1, read on the forward strand.
ACTTGGACCACAAAGAAACAGATTTACAGGCCAAGACTTTCCTGGCTTTGGGCAGTAAGCTGATCTGAGTAGTGGGGTCTAGTCTAAATGGATCGACAAACACATCTGCCCACTCCTAGATATCTGCATAAAGGTAAAAGCAGAACCAGCACAGAGTAGTAATGAGGCAAATGCTTGAACACATTATTTTAAAAGCAAACATAACTCCACAAGCAGAACCCAAGTCACCAGAGCCACGAGATCAGATTTTGTTATACTTCTGTAGCACCTTTCATTTTATAAAGTAATTCCTGGCTTCTAGCGTTGCATCTTAGATTAGAACCTAAGCTCTTGCTTTCTCCAATAAGAATAAATAAACCGACACTATCCCCCTTCCATTATGTTCCAAAATCAAACTTCTCAAAGGGTTGTTCCTGAAAGGGATTTTGGTTTCATTTCCTCAAATTTCCTGAAATATTCCATAATGCTGTTTCTTTATCTCCCCAGCTACAGTGGTCTGCTCTCTCCCAAATAGATTTTTAGAATTCTTTAGCAAGGATTTTGTAGCAGCTAAGATTTTTCCAGTATGGTAGAAACAGACTAATTAACATCCAACAACCATTTTTGCTGTTCTCATTGCACTTGAGCAGAAACTTGATACAAGTCACATATTTTGTGCCCTCCTTTTTCACAGATCACTCAGATCCGCTGTCACTTCTCATAAGGAGTGTCGCGGAGGGAGCTAAGAACCACCACCTTCTTTTTACCACTGACAAAGGGCATTACAAAGCTCATCATTCCCATATACAGTCAGGTTCACAAGCAGCTGCAGGCATTTCTCACTGAGCTGATGTTGCATTCATGTGCTGTTCTTCCATATGGTTTCCTACTATAGTTATTTGTAAACACACTAACAGACATCATGGTGAAAAAAGCACATAGAAACTCCCAAATGCTTACACTTAGATCACTAAACCACTTTCCTCTCTAGAGTTACATTTTTTATTACATATTCTCTTGCTTTTCTTAGCCCCTGCTAATGAGACAAGTTACTGAGATATTCAAAAAAGATTATCAGTTTCTCAAAGATTCAGTATTTTTGAATATTAACTATAGGTTCAGTTTAATTCTATTTTCATCTGAACTAGTCTACCCATTTCTAATGGCTTGGTTATATTAAAAAAAAATAAAAACTTTTCTTATTTTAGCATAGAGATTGCAGCACATTCTCCTCCTCATTTATAAATGCTTTAAGGTCTCAACATTACAGTTTTTTCCTCTTTTCCAAGTTAGTAAGGAAAGGTGTATTTCATTTTCAGCTGCTTAATTAATACACATTTTGTAAAATATTTGGCAGCGGTAACTTCCCCAAAATGATGATCTTGCAATTATACATCTTAAATTGTAATGACAGAAGAGCAATTCAGCTGCTGCAAAATTAACATCAGCAACAAACGGCTGTCTCCCTGAGCCTGTTTACTCTTATCTACTGATCTAGAATTCTTATCAAGACGGTGATAAATTATTAAGATGTATGATAACAGAGACTCCTCCTTGAGTGATACTACAAAGGCATTATTCTAATGCTAAAATACTTCTCATTATCAAAGCAATTGAAAGAGGCAAGAAGATGAGGTAAGGTCCTGTAAAAGATTCACTTCAGGAAGGTGTGTACTTAAGTTCCAACAAGCAAAGAGGAGAGCAAGTCAAGGGAGAATGCTGAATCTGTGGCATTTCACCCCAACACTCTTGCCATTTTCCATTCAGATAATGACTATCAAAAATGTTGAAGAAAAAAGTTATGGTCCAATAGTCCGCTGGCAAAGTACAGTCACTGGCATTTATTTTGTCATCATAATAGCCCTTGGCAGGCTATCCTTCCCAGCAATACAACAAACATTTTAAATGCTTTTTCAGCTAAGCAGCTTGGAGACCTGTGCAAAAATAAACCACAAGTAAGCAGTTTCAAACCAAGAGTTAAAGCAACAGTAACTGCTACTTAATTCCTGTTCAATTGCAGTTCCCATTGTGACAGCACAAAGAGTGTAGCCAGTCACGATTCATTGCTTAGGAAGAGTGAACAAAACTTATTAGCTGTATAGCTGTCAACTAAGATCATAGAAGAGTTTGGATTGGGAGGGACACCTCCCATTAGATCAGGTTGCTTAAAACACCATCCTCTGTAGCCATGAACGCTTCCACAGATACACAGTGGAATGTTCCAGTGCCTCGCCATCCTCAAAGCAAAGAATTTCTTCCTAGAGTCTAACATAAACCTACCTCCTTTCAGTTTAAAGCCATTCCCCCTTGTCCTAGCACTGCACACCCCTCTTACAGGCTCTTCTTTAGGTGCTCAAAGGGTCTCTAAGGTCTCTCCAGAGCCCTCTCTTCCCCAGGCTGAACAGCCCCAGCTCACAGCACGTCTTCATAGGAAAGGTGTTCCAGCCCTCTGGATATTTCCTTGGTCTCCCCTCTGATTTCACTTCAACAGATCCACATCGTGCCTGTGTTTCCAGCCCTAGACACAGCACTGCAGGTGGGGTCTCACCAGAGCAGAGCAGAGGGGTCATTGGATGCAGCCCAGGGTGCAGCTGGCTTTCTGGACTGCCAACTTCACTGAAGAGACACATTTGCTTAGTGAAATAGTTGATAAGCCTTTGGGATAGGAAAACGGTGATGGAACACAAACGATAATTTGCTAATGAAAAAGCCTACAGATTGCTGGCAAACAAAAATTTCTGAGCACTAAACTAGTGTGTACTGAGCTTGCATCAACAGCAAGTTTTCAGCCCACAGGGTTTTCTTAACTTTCCTTTTGTAATTCAATCTTCCCCTAGGATACTACCCTTATATGATCATTTTTATACAGGTTCAAATCCTACCTTTTTCAACAACATTCTTAAATTGCTTTATATTGCTGTGGACTGTAGGAAAACTGTTCTCACAGAGAGAAATCAAGGAGAGAGGAGACGCTGGAGTGCACGTTTAAAAGATCTTGTAGCTTGGAATGAAAAAGATTTTTTTTTTTCCCTAGCACTACACTTGGATCTTGGATCAGTCGCAGCCTCAGTCTCTCTTCTTCTGAGTTGCAGACTCCTAACATTTGACAGGAGGCCTTCAAGACCCTGACAAAGAATATTTTCTCCAAATCAAGAGAATCTCATCTGTCATCCTCCTACTGCTTTAATGGGGCTAGCATTCAACTATAAGTGCATATGACCCCCAGAAGGAACAAAGGAATTTCAAGTTAGAGAGAGCTCACCTGGTAGGTACTAAATAAATGTACAAGCCTAGGCCCAATTGCTCCCCAGTACACATTCTCAAATGACATACGCTAAAGCAGCAGATATACCAATCACAGAAGCACAGGCTTTGCCCTTCAATCTGTGAATTAATGCCCCTACCAGACATAGTTCTAAGAAATAACGTGTCCTTTAGTATAAAATATGCAAGACTAGAAAGCTAGAGCTGAGTCATAGGACACCTTGTCTAGTCCCAACTCCCCATTACATGATTGTCTCACTAGCTGACTAATTTCCAGTTTAAACCTAAATTTACCTTATTGTTTAGTATTAAGGTGACAGTCCACCTGCAGCCCCCACTAACAGAAAAGCAGAGGCACACCAGCTGCTTTGCCCTCTCTAGTGCAAGTCAGAGGAAATTGAGTCATATGGCTGAAGGTGAAAGCACATTTCCCACTTACAAGTCTTGCTGGAAGGCTGCTTCCCTTACCACAGGAAGAATAGAAATCTATTTCTAAATCAGTCTAAACATTCACAGTTTATCTTCTTTTTTCTTATCTTTAAATTAATACACATGATGCTTATAGTCTTCATGAATTTGTCATTCTCCATTATATTTCCCTCCGTATACCTTTAAACAATACCCTTGCAAATATTTTCTCGCCAACCAAAATGATAAAATTTTGTTCATTCCCTTCAACAGTCACCCTCTTAATGTTCAATACTAGTTTAATCTACCATTGGTAACCTAATTCTGATTGTCTACTATTTATTTTCCTTCTCCCATCACATATTACTGTTTAATTCCTTTTGAATTTTGTTGGGGTCATTTCATGCTCAGATAAAGGTTGTACAATTGACTGGCTAAATACTGTACTTTTCTAAAATGACTAATTTATTTAACTGATATTAAATGCCTGTTCTCTGCTACAGTTAAACAATGACCCTGAACAGCAATCTGGTTACTACCTTTTAAATTCCACTCCTGCAAATACGTTTTCTTTCTCTACAAGAGAAAAAGCTACAGGAATGATTGGGCTCCTTGAGAACATGTCCCACAAGCCTTGATCTTGCAAGGTGATGAGTCATTAATAATGACTGAATTTAATGAGAGTTCAAGTTCTCAGCATGATTTGGGTTTGAGTCCCAAGCTCAGCACCAAACACTGGCAAGAAGTTTTCAGTGAACATAGAGCAGTCATAGAGAACAGGAAGAATGAAGAATTTACAGAAGGATAGGTAAGAGGACAGGAAAACTGAAAAAAAAAATAATTTGAACATAAATCTTTAAACATCTGAAATCCCAGATCAGCAGCCAATACATATGTTGAATAAATGAGCCATTTTTCTTAGTCAAATAATCACAGCAGCATACATTTTGATGCCAGTTTGGGGAGATTAGAGCAGTGATAATAATATTAGATTCAGTAAACAACTACTGAACATATATTAGTATTCTGCATCTTTTATTGCTTAACCCTTTGGAATAGCAATTAGTTTTCAGTTTAATTGACCAAATAAAGTTGGTAGAATGACAAAACTGAGGCATTTTATTGATCATAGTTTTTAATGCAAACTGAGGACTGCTGAGATAGCAGAACTGTCCACAATAGGTCACAGCGTACAGCGATAAACTTCCCATCTCCTATCAAGTCTTCAGCGTGCTGTTCACTACACAGTCTTTATTTTCACATGCTGACACATGTAATCTAACATTCTCACTTTGCCACAGTAGAAGCAATTGCTTGACAATTTGATTATGGTTTCCTGTCAGCTCATACACAGAATACTCTTGGAGCTTTCAAGATCTGCAAAATATTTTGATTTTACAATGATAATAATCTTGCGGGGAAAACATCATTTAAAATATTGATTTCTGATAGGCAACCTGCACCAGATCTACATGCAGAAACTGCTGAGAACATCTAGAAGCAGATATGCTGCGCATGAGATGAGAGGCAGAAACGACAGTAATGTGCAAATAACAGAGGGAGAGGGTCAGTGGATGAAAACAGTTACTGTCTGACAACTGCTCTCCTCGCTGTGTGCAATGAGTGGATGGTCCCAGTCTGGGCTGTGGGAGACAGGCATCCTTCCCACAAAATTCCAGACAGTCTGAGCATAGAGGCCAAACCCTGAAAGGACACAAGGGATACCTTTACGTCTAAAAACGGTTTTAGTAAAACCTGGATGAGGTTCATGGAAACAGGGAATGGCAGAAGACGTGCTTCTTTGCTGAATTTTTAGTTGCATCACTGAGACAATTTAGCTCTGCACAGCAATTGCTGCCAGTCTAGCACCTTGGTTTGTTTTTCAGAACAACATGTTCTTTAGCTCTGCATTTGTGGGCTGCAGCCAAAGGGCTATTGCCCAGGTCAGAGGTTGGGGGCAAAGCTGAGCTGATGCCACCTCTGAATTCCCTACACCCTGTGGTGCCTTGGTATTAAATTGATCTCCATCACAGGTTGTTCCATCTTAGATTACATATCAAAATCCCCACTGGCTCAAGGTGATGCCTAACCCCACAGCAAGGTCTCAGTCAGACTCTTGGGCTCTAGCCATATCCTAGAAGCTTAGTGCTCACACAGATCTCTTGGTATAGCCAGAGATGTCAAGTGGGCTCTCCGTGCTAACAAAACCACCAGAGCAGCTGCAACATGCTTGGTAAGCTGAGCCCACACAGTTCAGTTTGTTGCCTTCAAATGGAATTTCAAGAAACGTTTTTGTAGCAAAAGAACACTTGCTTCCCTGAATGTCAAGTGATATAAAGGTCTACATCATGAGGAACAAGCTATGTGAACCTTTTAGAGACCAGTTTCTTTCACCATATAGTCTGGATTCCTACCTCAAACTGAAACAAATAGAAGACAGATAGCCAAAGAGTTTTACTTAGGTGACTGTTGAACACATGTGGAAATAGTATGCTAAAAGCCAAATTGTCTTGGCACCAGAAATTCAAAGTAGACCTTTTATTTGCTTAAAATACTGAGTATTATGGGTTTCGTTTTTTGGTTTATGTTTTTTTTCTTGTCCATGTTGCTGTTTTCAAGACATCAAAATACATTTTCTTTTCATTTTTCTTGTTCCCATTGTCCCCAAGGACATTTACATGAAAGAACAAGAGAATAACTACAGTGATGCAAGACAGAGCAGCTTTGGATATCTGGAACCAGACTGTAAAGCGAGCATATTAAATTTGCAGAGATACCACTGAAAATAATCCCATTAGTGAAATTGCATGACTAACAATAATTTATGTGCACCCAGAACATATGTGCACCCCCAGAACACAATCAATCACTTCACCTGGAATACAGCCACTCAGCACTATAATATTCACACATACAAGCTGTTAGCTATCATTAATCAAAACGCTTTTAACTAATTACTTTAATTTTTAAACAACAAATTTATGAATTTACACTAACTTACCAAATTGCCATTATATCTCTTTGTAACAAAAGGTATCCAGCTAATAATTTACACTGTGACAAATGCTAGGCAATCTTGTCATGTCACAAGAAGCAAACATGTCACATTAGACGCCCTGTGCTGTGAAAACCCTCACAAGCGTGAAGAGCTGTGACATTTTGTGAGACAGGGAAGCCTCAGAGAGCCACATGGACCTCAGAAGACTGTGTGTGGTCCCCTTACATCTAACGGGATCACAAGAAATCTCCAGACTGAAAACATCCAAATGTAAAACATCTTCACCTGTTGTACAGGATACCACAACTCACTGAAGCCAGTTAACTGTTGAACAGGAAGAGCAGTTCAGGAAATAGAAATTATTTAGTGCAATGTAAAAGAGGCTTTCTTCCACCACACAGCCAAGTACAGAAAGCTTCTCTCAGCCTTGTTAGATGAGACTCCTTAACCTAAGGCACTACAGTTTGAAGAGGAATTATTTAGTTGTAACCAGTTGATTCCACTGTTGAGCTGTAGCCAGTCTTGCCAAGAGTGTTAAAACACCATTACTATTTCATGATAGACTTTTCATTTAAAAAAAAATATGACAGCCTGTATGAGAAGGGAGTATAAACTACTAAAGCAGAGTACTTTGATAAATGGAGTCTCAGATTAGATTAATTGAAAGTGTTGTATTTTCTAAAACGTAATTACATATACATTTTATAGCTAATGCTGACTTACACATACAAATGGAATAGAAGATAGAAAGCAATGCTGAGTAAAACATAACTGGGCTTTTTCAATTCATATGAAACTTTTCATCCTTAAAGGGACCAAAATTTAAACTGAAGTGCTTTTTAGATGGTATCTAAAAGCCGAAGGGGCATCTTTTCTGTTCTAGCTTACGTTTTTTGTGACCAATATAGCATTTCTCATCAAACTGCTCTTTTGAGAAATACAATATCTAAGGCTCTCTGGCCCAGTGTGTAGATATGTAGCTGTGATATAACACTTATGGAATATTTTTCTTCCACAATTCTGTTTTCATTACTATACAGACAGGAACCACACAGAAATTATGAATTGCATGGCATCAAAAACACATCATTGCAGTCAGATCTAATAAACATTGACAATATAGAGAGAATATCAAAAAGAACAGCCTCTCTTTTCTCTCTGGTTGACTCCCTGAAGCAATTAATTTGTTTTATAAATGAAGAAAATATATTTTTATAATTGCAGTAGGTGTGGAATATAGATGGCTCTTTATTTATGTTAATAATTAAAAATAAATGTCAGGCCTACCACATACTTGATCATTTAAGTCACTTTAATGATACATGAAACATAAAATAAGTCTTCATTAAAGGTCTCTAAAGAGAAAAGGCCAACATCAGTAAATAAAGAAGGATTATCAAGGTGGGGCATACTTGAAAGGAGGTGGTATTCATCCAAAATGCAATTTACTTTGACAGTAATTTTCTGTATTTTCCCTGCTGTTACTGAAGATATGGTTTTGACTAAGAACTTTTTTCTTTGAGAACACATTCTCTTTGGTTGAAAGACATATAGTCCTGTTAACTCATGTAGTAATGGCTTCACCATTTACAACATAAGAAAAATTATCACGGTGTCATCGACTTGTCATTTAGAGCCCGAATACAGGGTTAGGAAACTGAAGTGTCTTGGGACATGACTTTAAAAACAATGAGGTCAGCCCCACAGAGCTGAAATGTGAATGATGAATGCACAATCATTTAAGAATTCTTATTTTACACCAACAGTTAATACGGTGAAGGCATTTCCAGAGATTGTTTCTGAATTGTTATAAGTGATTATTAGTTTTATTTCCTGTACTTTGACCTTCAGAGACCTTAAATAACTCCAAAATGGTTAACTCTAATAACTAGCATGAAGGGCATTAGGTACCACCGTGACCCCTTCCCATCAAACACAGACAGTGCTTGGCATTGTAGGAAGCCAAGCACTGCAGTGTTACTCAGGCTCTAACTTGAAATCTTTTGATATATTCAATGGAAGTCAATATAGCCTAAACAAACTAATTATCATATTTTCATCTCCAATTTACACAAAGGTCCAATGCACCAGTTAAAGGAGAGGACGCTGTGAACAAGTTTGCTCCTCCTTTATACCTCAGAGGGGATCCAGATGCATCTCCCTTTCCCCTGGTCTGCACAAACCAAGATGTGCCAGACATGTCACCACCTCCCTGGTCCCCCTCACTCCCTGGATGGTTAATGCACTCCTACATCTCCCAGCTCACCAGCCCTGTTAGCAGCATTCCCTGGCCTTTATCAACACCAGTGCTCTACATCCATTTGCATGCACCCTGTTTCAGATTCTAAACCCTGAGAATGCAGTCTTCTGGAATAAGGTTGTCATTATTATTTTTCCCCTAACTGTTGTCATTTACAAACCATGTAGCTGTAAAACAGCCCTTTTGGGGAGCACTCTTTTAGCAATTGCATTGGCTCATGATGCAGATATGTAAAAATTAGGAAAACATCTATATTTTAATGCTATTGTTCTCTACACAGCTTAACAAATTGTTTCCCTCTACTGGCAACCATTTATGCCACAAAAAAAAAAGAAAAAAAAGCATCTCTCAAATCATAGCAACGATGACTTTTTTTGCTTTACCACTGTGCTCTCATATTCTTACAAGGTAAAATTAGTATAAGTGGCAGCATGTTTCCACAAGGCACAGCAATGAAGCTGTCATATCAGGAAAGCTGGTTTGTCTCACTAAAAAAAGTTACAGAGAACACAAGCCACAGAAGGCTTTTGCTGAGAAACCATCTGCTTTAACTATCAGACCATTTCCTGCTCACTATCCTATGTTACTGCAGGGTAAGGACTAGGAAGGATTTCTCCCTCTGCCAAGCAATAACCTTGCACAAGAGCCTGGACTCTAGACAGCTTAGATATACCTGCTTCCAACATCCATGGTTTACAAAACAATCTTAAAGACTGAAAAGTGTCAGAAGTGATGAGGAGAAATCCCCCCCTTGGCAACAAGAGAGGGAGTGACAAGCAAGAGGGAGGCAGGGACTGAGCTTCAGCACCTGAGGTCAGAGCCACCTCTGCTTCAGGAGTCCTGAATTTCTCAAAGCTTATCCAGCCTGATAGCACTCCTGTCAGGGGACTACCAAAACAAAAGCAGTTATTAAGCTACTATTCAAGCTGAGTCAAAGTGAAAAAACAAGGTAGACAAGCAAGCAATAGCAGAAATTGCTGTTTAATAGTCATGTCCTTGTCCTATCAAGGACAGCTCATCTACTCTTTCCACTCTCTCCTTGCTGCCTGAGCATCTCCCTACCACTTCTGAACTCTGCTGCAGTAACTGTTCTCCTATAAGGAATTTCCTTAGGGCCTCTCAATGCCCTCACCTAGCCTTCTTCAGTAGCCAGCATTTCATTTATGCTTTATTTTTTAATGATTAAAATATGGCTTGGGATTGTGGGTTTTTTTTCTTTCTCAAATCCCATACCAAGTTTATGCCTTTCTATTCAACCGGTATCTCTCCAGTAGCTGGTGTGAAATTAGTTGGCGACCACGTTCCAGTTTTGCAGCAATACATACTTGATCCAGTTGGCACCCATGCTTGTCACACCAGACCGAGCATTTCAGCCAAAGTCCAGGGAGCGCCAGATCTCTGCAATGCTCCTGTGGCAATGAGGAAGAGTTCAACCAAACAAGGTTTGTTTTCTGAATGCAGCATCTGCATTTACCATACAGGTTTCAGGTTGCCTGGAGATGGTTGGAGAGTGGACATCTGATCATCTATTGACTACCTCTGGTCTGCAGAAACCCCTGGTGTAAAGGCAGCAATACCAACAATCTTGCACATTTATCACAACTAATGCTGCCTGCTGGAGCTGCTCTCTGTTGTCTGCACTCAAGTACCATCGTGCTGGAGCTTCCCTGCTGGGGAAGGGTCCTGAAGCAAAATGACTGCACAACATGCCTGTCCTACCCTGCCATGCAGTCACTTTTATTAGCGGTGATATCTGCTCTCCTACTGTCAAATCCCCCCTTCCCACACAGGGAGCATAGAAAGGGATTTCATACTGTGTTTCCATTAAATACAAAAGCTCAGAAGTAACTCAAACTGTCAGGATTTATTCTGAATCAATTTTTACCATAATAAATAGAAGTTCAGTTTTCTTGTGGTTAAACAAAATGAAATACACACAGTGAAAAAAAAATTAAATCTGTCACACCATTAGATGTCTCATATTAAAGTGCATAAATGTTCAGAATTTAATGGGGAAAGGTGTGAGCTTTAGTAATTAATATTAGATGCTGCCAGTAAAAATTAGACTTTGTTTCAGAAAACTGGTTGACCTCTTGATCCTCCAGATCATTGCATATGAGATCCTTTTTTCATTACACAGTTAAGTGTTCACATACAACATCCTGTTTCTGATGAATATATCTGGCAGAAGGGGTATTTCTTGCAGTGATTTCCCTACAGATTTGATAAGTGTGGAGTGGGGAAGAAGGAACTTAAGCAACTGGCTGCTGAAAAATTGGTTTATACCATAATTACTGCCATAAATTATTTTTACCTGAATATCCTGCTCTGTATTCCAGTTGTGAAAAGATGAGAGTTTTTAATTTTTAGACTAATCATTTGAACGATTTAACATAAAATTTTCATGCCCAGCAGTGCAATTCCTGGTCTAGTTTCCAATAGTACTTCTGGAGAATTAGGCAAAAATACTTAATATCTGTTCCCCAAGTGCCAAATTTTGGCTGGTGAGCATGCAGCCCACAGCAGCAGATGATGTGCTGGACAGCCTCTAGGGAACAAGAGGCTCCGCTACAAAGCTCTGCTAATGCTGAAACTAGAGCTCGTGTTACTCTCTTGCTTACTGCTTGTTTCTCTTGCCAGCAGAAAGCAGCAGACCTGTTTAATACAATGCTTTGTTCAGCCCAGCTGCTGGCGGGTGGATGGCCGTATCCTTCCTTCCTGATCTTTTCCATGACATGATGGGGTCTGGAGCCCATGTGTCATGAGAGGGAGGGGCACCTGCTGGCAGCCACAACCGCGCACATCGACCCTTTGTAGCCTCCGGGGCAGTGACTGGAGCAACTGGGAACTTCTCTTTTATGTAGCTCATGGTACAAGCACACAGCGAAGGAGCACCATTTGAAAGAGGGAAAGAGCAGCAGGCCCAGAGAACTCACTAAGAGCCACAGGTGTGTCGAGCTGTCAGTGCAGCAGCACCTGTGCACAGAGGAGCAGATCCCAGCCCATCAAACATTGCACCTCCGCTGCGTGCACGTGGGGCAGGCAAAGCGAGAGCAGACTGCTTCTCCAGGTGTCCTCACGCCTCACCTCCACTTCCAGACCTCTCTACTGCCTTCTCTGCCACAGCACTGTCACCAAGCTGCCTTCAGTTCAAATTATGGTCATATGCAAAGTGCTTACCAAGAGGGAAACTATGAAAAGCAATTGGTTTGCACTGGCCATTCCAACTTGACAGTGATGCTTGAACAACCCAGCTGCTCAAGCCTTCCCGCTCCAATCCCCAACCCCTATTGCTGCAGCATTAGATCATCCTGAAGGGAGGAAAATGGTATTATTTTCATGAAAGCACAAATAAGAGTGATTTTTCTTTTACCTACAAGAACATTTTAAAGAGGAGAAAATTGCATTAAACACACTCAACTATATTTACTAAATTATTAATCTAACAAAAGCCAAGCAAAAATCATACATTCAGAAAACACTGCATTTTTTTTAATTAATTGCCTGAAAAGTCCCCTGGTAGCTTCCTCTAAGACTAACTGTTGTTTAGGAATGAAGAACTATTAAAAAAAAGATAATTTGTTTTATAATTAGAATAATTTGTAATTCACCAGGTATGTGAACTAATATGTATATTAATATCACTGTTTCTACTAATATGCACACCAAAGCCCACCCATGCTATATTATACAAGGGACTCAATCCTGGCTTTATACCACAAAAAACAGCCCTTGAGGCTGAAGTAGCTCCCAAGGTGCCAAAAATTTAGAGGTTGTGCTTGGGAATGCAATAGTTCCTCCTCATGCAGTAGGTTTGATAGGCTGTTTCTGTCCATCCCTCATAACTACCTACCTCAGAAATACAGTGCTAAAACAGTCCTATGGGTTTGGATCTGAACAAGGCAGTGGTTTTACTAGCAGTCATTCAGCATGCACACCACACAGCACTGGCCCCCAGCCTGACTCAGGTTCCTGGGCTGGGCAAAAGCCTTGCCTGTTTCTCTCCTCAGCTATGATATCCACAGAAAAAGTTACCTGGGGTATCAAGCAAGGTCTTTCCATGGTGCTGAGGCAACACTCATCAGGATATATAACAGGGTACCTGTACAGTTTCTAGTGAAAGGAAGCACTGACCCCAAAGGAAGGCCATCCACCCCTACAGGATCTCCAGTGATTCCACAGGTAGGAGTGAGCTTTATAAACCTGTCCTATTTCTGGTTTACAAAGATGCCCTAAATCCTGCTGCTAAAAGCAACTAACAAAGTAAAAAAACCCTCCCATTTCTTCACAAATAAAATCCATGTTTGAGAGTCCACTAGTCCTTAAAGTAGTTCTTTTGTTTGTTTGTTTTATTTTGGTTTTTGGAGGGTTTTTAGAATTTTTAAGTATAGAAAAAGTTTATTTAGTTTCTGTAATAGATGTTTACTTAGCATCATTCAAGTCCCTCTTGGACAGGGACACCCACCCCAAGCTGGCCCTGCTCTGAGCTGCTGGTTGGAACAGCACTGTAATGTTTGCAGCATTACTTATGAAGCTGTATGAAATGCATAGACTGCCTGCAAGAGCGTTAAGAACAGCTCTCTGGTAGCACTGAGCCAGGTACTAGATGTCAGCCAGAAAAAAACCCAAACATACTTAGCATTACATGCCTTGGTAAACTAAGATTCAAGAACTGGGAATCTACTCGTACATCAAGGTACCTAAACAACAGATCACTCGACTCTCCAGTAAGGTTTTGTTTGCTGATGAAGTTATCTACTAGAAATGTTATTTATAATGTTCTGCTTCTTCCCTTTACTCTCGCCATTAGCAAAACCTTTTTCAACTCAAAAGCACAGGCAGGACTTTCTGACAGAGACAACTGCTAATGGCTGCGAAGACATTTGGTATGGTTCAAACCCAGCTCACTGCAGAAGGTCCTCAGAACTTGGGACAAGTAGGTAGCAGCATTCCCTCCACAGCTGTTTCCTTGTGTGCAGAGTTGTGTTCCAGGCTGCCAGGGCCTTTCCACATTACTGCACAGCAATTCCCATCAACTACTAAAGAGGAGTGAGAGCTGGTGATGGGCTCTATCCCCTGGCAGCAGATGGGACTCAGCCCTGAGCTTCTAACATCAGCACTGCTGACTTGTACCAGCCAGAGCTGGGCATCGCCTTCACCACCTCCAAAAGTCTTTAGATAAATAATTTATTAAAAACTTTTTGCCTGCATGGTATTGAATAACATAGGCTTCTCTCTGACCTGTGCCTCTATAGTGTGTACAAGTGGTATTTTTCTATCTACAATAGAAAAACCCAACACCAGCTGAACCCCAAACTCCTCACTGCATAAAGACGGGAGGGAAAAGGCAAGTTTGGCTGCAGCTTTTAGAACTAATACAAGTTTTGAAGTGCCACTTAGCAAGATATAGCTGTCCTCCAGATTTATGGTCAGCTCTTTCCTACTATAGCTCTTATATGCATAAGGGTATAAAGCTTGGGCACTTTTACATTTAAGCCTAGAAACTATCTGTTCAGTATTTTTAAAATTTTTATGGTCATAGATACGTAAATTATATAAGTCTTTATTTTAAAAGCTTTTTCTCATTAGTGTCTGCTCCTAGCTCTATAAATCACTGTGCTATATGTGTGATTGTGTCCTGCCATACAGCTCCAAGCACAGAACAGACAAATTAAGCTGTTATAAACCCATACCAAGTGACATTTTTAACCCATACATTTTGAAAGCCTTTTAATTACATATTTTCTATGATTTCTGATTAAACCAAAGTTGCTTTAAATGACACATAATAATTCACACCACAGAATTATTCACATTCTTCCCAAATGCAGTCAAGTGATTTGTTTGCCACTTTTGGGACTGAAGTCCATCTTCCATTAAGAAAATAACAAATTAAAAGAAAGTACTTCTAGATACTCAGATAACTCCAGATCTTTTCTATGACTTATTCTTCTCTATCTCACTTAAGGTCTGAGGGAGGTTTACCACCCTTTCTTTAGATAAAAGAAAACTTAAGAGCAGGTCCATGGGTAGCACTGCCTGTCAGTGACAGAGCTCTGCTGCCTTCTATCAGAGTCCCTGAACTATCAGAAGGACTGCAGTTTGGGGCCAACTTGGATCCTCATGAAAGTATTACAACAAAATAAGCAGAAATGATCCCATTAAGGAATACAGATTCTCCACAGCCAAAAACTTTAATAAGAAAGAATGTATCCAGCAACTTATTTTCTTCATCTGCCCAGGTGACATTTTGACTTTTCTCACTGTCTCAGGTCATACAACTCTTATTTCCGCCCATTTCAAACAATTCAATGATACTGCAGTAAGCTTCTAAAAATACCTAGACATGAAGAAAAATTAATAACTACAATATTGAAAGATCCTTTTATACTGATCTAAAAGAAGTCTCATTTAATTTCTCTGTCATCATGGAATATGCAAACACCTGCATTAAATGTAGTTACAATCATGGGGTTTCACTCATGGGTCTTTATTCCTATATTTCATTGCAATAAGAAATATGGCTGTTGCCAGCTGTGTATATATACACACACACACCAGCCCCATCCAGCTCTGAGGGTTTTGCAGCTGTATCTCAGTACTTTGGAATATAACGCCACTCAATGTTCTCCAGTTCTGCAAGATACAATTTAGAGTTCTCTGCTAGGAAAAAGGTTTTTTTACTGTCTTACAGATTACAAGACAGCAATAGAAACTTCTAAAAGTTAAAAAGTTGTGCTTGCCCAGCATTAATTTACCCTTTAGAAGCACTCTTCATACAAAACATTTGGGATTTTACTATCCCTGTGACAGCCTAGTTTGTCTAACACTTCCCTTGGGAGATAGGAAGGCTGGAAAACTCTAATTCTTTGAGTAAACAGGAGGAGATATTTGCAATATAGAGAATATTTGTTTTATAGAAACTCTTGGACAGAAAATTACTACCAGTACAACAGGAGCAGCCACAAGGCTGAGCTATAGCATGCTGACTTCCTGGAGTGGGAGAGTTTTCAATGTTTAAATTCTGCTGTTCATGTAATTGCTACAAGCAAAAAAGCTGTTTTGCTCTGTCCCATCCCCTACCCTTCAGAAAGCTAAACAGATAGCTCCTTTCTACTCCTAAGTTCACGGATCAATTTCTGACCTAGAGAAGAAGCCATAAACAACCCAAATTCACCTCCTCAACCAAAAGTAGACTAAATTCCCTGGTTTATGTTGAGAGAAGCTCCAGTTTATCACAGATCTCCCCTGGTAAGTTGTCATCAGGAAATACAAAGCCGTCAGCCAAAAGCAGAAGGGAAGCAGAGGCACGTGCCTGCTTCACAGGGCGGCTGCATCGAAGGACAAACCTCCAGAATCAGGGTTCTAAAGTGATCATGCAAAACAGGTACTTTGAAACACTGGAAAACAGTATTTTTATATTCTTCTGCTGTCTCAGCTGTTGGTTTCATGTGTTTCTAGGGGAATCACACCACAAAGGAATTTTAATTAGACACTTCTTTACTCCACAACCTGTCTACAGAGTGAATGGCAGGAAACAATCAATGCCTTGATGAATAAATTGTCAATTAAACCATATCCCTACATTTGGTTACCTTGAGCTTCCTCAGCCAGAGAGCACGGTGAAAGAATACCCCTGTTATTAACCCTCTCTGCCCTGCACTGTCAGGAGGAGGATGATTAATCCATTTTCCATTTACCCTCTGCACCACTGACAAAATTGATCCTCACAACAGTAATCTTTTGTTTTCGTCTCTAACTCTGACACTTAAGACACCCTGTCAAAAACATTTTTCAGATAATTCTTTTTCTACTGAGCCATTTTAAGCATGAAAAGTGCTAACCATACAGATCCATTTTGCAATACAAAACATTCAATTAAGCTGCACCAACATTAATGGTGATTACTAGAGATCAAATTGAAGGGCAACCAGAAGTGACTTATCTATGCTCAAGCCTGGTGCCCCCTTTGTTCCTTGCCAGGGAACGTGAAGAAACAGATTAATCAAACACAATAGCCATATGTTTGCTTTTTTAAAAAAAGAAATCAGATTTCCACAGTCAGAAAAGCACTGACGAGTTGTTACACGATTTTCTCAGCACCCATAGCTCACAAAATCTTGTGTTCACAATCTAACTGCAGCAAACAGCTGTAGCTCTACCTGTCATCATGGCCCTAAGGGAGGACACAAGCAGTGTGCAACTCTTACTCCCAGGATGTGTTCTCCAGATGCTGAAAAACCCTTTGACCAAAACATACTTTTGTAGGGTAAGAAAGATGTGTAAGCAGGACATGAGAGACATACTTTAATGTCTGTCTATATTTTCACAGAAAAGGCACTAAATATAAGACATTCTTAAGACCTTTGTCTGGAATCTCTCTGTCATTTATAATAGGATTTATAACTTGAAAATAATTTTTCCTCCCCTCACAGCCTTCACTAGGGGGATGGAAAAGAATAAACATACGGATGAGAATAATATTATTTTAATGGATTGACAAAGACAATTTTGTGGCTGATGAAATGACTCCACTTATTCATTTTTAATCGCAATGTATTAACCTGTGGCGGAGAAGGCCAAAATCAGCAATGCATTTAAGGAAGTCTTTAAATCAAAGCAGACAAACAGCCACACTCCTACCTACTACCAGCGGATCATTAAGATGCTTAGAATTAAGCACCAGCTTAACATATTGCTAGATTGCATCCCTTAATATTGGCTGAGCAGAAAAACAGGAAACTCAGTATTTAATTCATATCTTACATTCTATCATCACAGGTTTCTGAACTCTTCTGAGGGGAAAAAAAAGTTCCTACATCCCCCTGGAGTTAGGGCTGTGGGTTTCAATTTAGGAATTTCATTTGTAGTGAGTGACATTTTCAGTAGGATGGTCAGACAGTGCAGCTTACAGGAGAACATTCCAGACTGAACAGTTACCATTGTGTCCCAGCAGATTATGTAGAACAAGGATTTTGACCCAGTTTTGGTATGACTATTGTTTACAGCTCAACCTGCAACTGACTGGCTTTCCTGGATTTACTCTCTCTCTCCAATGCATTTATCTGCTTTTAGGTTATTTTTTTGTTTTCTTTAATAATTCTGGTCTAGACACAGAGCAAGGCAAGACACCCTTCCTGATGAAATGGATGAATTTACCAACACCTGGTACATTTGAAACCTTAGAACAGCCAGATGGTAAAGACACAGACTCTGCAAATGTCACTACAGCAAGGAGAGCAGTGCTGCTGCAGACAGAAGCGCTCCCTCGAGAGGGGAAAGCGGCACAGAGGTTGATTTGGTCCGGTCTTCTTAAGGGCCAGTTACTTGTGCTGCTGGAAACCCAGCCCAGAGCGCCCCGCAGCACACACAGACTGCATGCAGCAGGTACACAAATATCTGAGCCTACTCACAATCCTACTGTGGAACTGTCAAAGGATTGCCTCAAAAGCCATATTATACAGCAGCCCAAACAACAGGTGGTTTTGTGGAGCTCCAGGATTACCCACCTAATCTTCTTAAGGAATGAAACAGAACAGCCAAAGAGGGCTCTACAGAGGAAGATCACAAAGTTCATCAGCTGAGATGTGATTATATGCGAGCTAATCAGTTTAGCCACAAAGTAGATCATGCTATTTGTTCTTTGGAAAGCTCTTCAGCTTCTTCAGAGATTTTCTTTCCTCCCCTTTCCCTGTCCTTGCCCCTCTTCTGTTTACTCCCTTTTATCCACACACACAGAAAACATGCTATGTTAAATATTTCATTTTAACCAAGGAAAAACACGTATATATTAAAAATATTTCCTACATGCCAGTGTAGTACAGCAAGAGCCTTAAAAACCTAGAAAATAATCACTCCAAAGTAATCACTTCCATTTGTACTTATCACTTCTATGTACATCTACACCCCCTGTGTTGCTGTACTTAGTTTCCTGTAGAAACCAGCTCCTGAGTTTGCACAGCAGGCAGTATCATGAAACCACTGAGATACCTTAAATCTGCATGGCTAGTCCAGTCAGAACTCAGTCTACAGAAAACAGACAGAGCATTTACACTGCTAACAGGCAAAACACTGCTATCACCTGCTCTCCTAGTCCAGGGTTCTCCAGAAGCTCAGCTCTCCTGTCAGGGAATAACTCTCCATGTTGCCCCAAGCTCATTTCAGACCATGAAGTAGCATCCTCCCCCATGAGCATCATTTTACTATGAGCAATCTCCAGCTGTAATCAGAAGCAGCATCTTGTGGACAAATGAAAGTGGAAACCCTCCTGACACCATGATTCCTGACCCTTATTTTTTGCCTTTCAGCCTCAGCCCCAAATGAGAGTTCCAGAGAACTTTCTCTTAAGATTACCAAAACAGAAGTAGCAATAGCTACAGGATTTATTATCTGAATGTGCACTTGTGAGGTTTGGATTAAAACCACAAGTTCATTTCACTTACCAGTCAATAAACAATCAGCCTTCTGTAACTTCTCCAGCTCTTCAGGCTTCATAGCTGCACACAGAAACTAAAACACTTTATACTAAAAGAAGTACATAACCCCTTTTTTGGGTGGTGGGGTCTGGGGTTTTTGTGGGAGAGGGAAAAGAGAGTAAATACTTTGCTTTATAGGGCCCAATCTGAAAATCTCTGACTCAAAAACAGCTGTCTTGAGAGTTCCCTGATATTACTTGGGGAATGGGCTGATTGGTCACGGAACAATCACCCCCACCTGCACACTGAGTCACTCAGGTGCCAGACTGTGGGTCTCGTCATCTCCTGAGCTAAAAGCCCTTAACACCTGTGGTTGTTTCCATGCAGAGTACTTACACAGATTAAGTCCACAGTTTGGGAGAAATCCTAATAATTCATTTTTTGTCATATGCTTATTTTCTGTTCTTTTCACACTTGCTCTCAGTAAATCAATATAATGAAGATCTGCAAGAGAACTGTAAAACTCATGGGATATATTGATAAGTCTGTATAAATCCAAGTAAGAAAATATTACAGAGATTAATAAAAAACTTAAATTGTTTTAACTTGCATAATAAATTTTCAACTAATTTTTATTTGATTTTGAGCCATCTCTGAGATTATTTTAAGTTGAAAGTTGTAGAAGGCTTTTCTGTTTGCTGCTTTAAATAAGTTATTTCATATTAACTCTAAAATAGTTGATAATTTTTAACCATTGGGACCAATTTAAGGTTATTTACAAAACTGTTCAGCTGCTTTCTCAGGATCTACATCTGTCCCAGCAGCCAGTCCTGTGGTTCTAGGGTCATGAAGGAGCATCACAATGATGGTGGTGTGCTCTGTGTGCAATCAGAAATTGCCTGTAAAGGTCAAGAAATTACATGAGAGAGTTCTTCAGTAACACTTCTACATACAAGGGAAGGTTTGTGTGGGAAGCTCCTCTTCAATAAATGAAAGAAATTCATTGAATTGCAACATTTAAAGTACAGCCTGGTAGTCTTCATTACACAGATCTAGCAACACCTTGACTCTGGACCAATGCACTTCAACTATTATGTCTGGCAGGTTTTTTGAGGTTTCCTAATTCTGCAGCCACACTCCCCCTCAGAAAAGCATGTAAGCACAGGCATTGTGTTTAAGTGCCCTCCCTTTTCTTGAGTCAGGACTTGAACCAAGGGCAATAGCACATGGATGAACAACTACATATTTCTTATACATATATTTCTTTTTGAATGTGATGACATAACTCAACATTAGATCCCATGAACATTAGATTCCATTTACTTTGTCATCTCAGAGGAGAGTTATTAGCCTGACAAAACCTGCAGAATCAACCCATTCTCCTAAGGTGACTGAGAAATTCAAAGGAATTCTGGTTCTGTTGATATTGCTTACCTATTTATGTAGTGTATTCTACTCGCTGGACATTATTTCTGAGATTAAATTAAAACCATAAAAAACTTTGTCATGCATTCCTATACTCTCTTCAGGCAGGCTTTTATGATCAACTCTGATGGTATTATATTTGCATTTTAAAAATGCAAGTAAACTTGCCTAACTAGGCAGCTAGACTTATGCAACTGCACATTTTTTTTCAGTGAGCTGTTAAAAAAAAGCCATGTAGTCTTTACTGAAACACAAAACCAGTACTTGTTTAAAAATGTTCAGTGTTACAGGAATGGTATGAAGAGAACAAAAATCAGAGTTCAAAACTACTTCTCTTTAATATACGCCATACTCTAGATTGCCTGTCAAGTTGGGGAACACTGCAGATATGAATGCAGCCAGTGCATATGCCAGCTTTCTAAATAAAACCTGTCAACTTCATATTCAAGGGTCTGTTTTCCATGTCTGTCTTCTCAGGCTAACCTCCCTCAGCACTCTACTGTAAATTCCAAAAACAAACTTCCCAGGAGTGCTGCTGTTGATAAAGAGTGAAGAAAATGCTAGAGATTTTTGATGACTTCTGCTGCCTCAGGCATGGACACAGGAAGAGCCGTGGGCATGTGCCACTGTCCCCCGCTCCCAGGGCTGGGTGGTGCTGTGCTCTGCACCATTCTCCTCCACAAACCACCTAGTCACATCAGAGCTGCTTCAGCCTTTTCACTCGAGTTATTTCAGCCCCCATTGCTGGGCCCATTTTTCTGGGATGGCTCCAACTATAAATTATCAATTATGGCTGGAATTATGGGCTTTTTTAAAACAATGACAAAAATCTCAATTAATATTTAGGAATTTTGCCACTCAGCTACGAGGGGTCATTTTGCATTTGTGAGTCATGTTTTTTATCCATCACTTGAAAAGTCTCATTTCTCCCTCTTAGGGAGTTACAAAACAAGTTCTTGATTAGGTAGTTAGCTAATACTGAAGTAGTTCGTTCACTTACTTAAAAGCCTTACTGTTCTCACACTAATGCCCACATAAATTAACACAGACTCACTATTTCACTAAGTTCCTTCACCTATCACCATTGCCTCCTGTCTGCTTTAGTTTCAGAAATTGCCTATCATGAGGTTTGCCTTTCTGACTGGTGGGTACCTAACACGTGGAGCCCCCCTGTGCCTGAAACAACAGGTTCAACAAGCATTCCACTGGGAACTGGAAGCTCTGAGTCTGAAAACAAGCAGGTGCATGGGCCATTTCCAGCTCATGTGCATGAGATCCACAAACTCAGTGGCAAGAAAGGACCATACAAATCACCCTTTGCCAGTTCATGCAGCTTTGGTTCAGTACAGCAGAGTGACAGTCTCAAGGTAACTGCAGGGTCTATGCAGAGGGCTTCGGATCTGGGACAGAAATCCTGAACTGGACCCTATTCAACAGGAACCCAGCAGAGAGCATAGTGCAGGGTGACATGTTGATGTAATCTGCATTACTAAGACAGTAAGTGGCTTGCAGCAGTTAGAGGGTTTTCACAGTATTTATCTTAAGACCTTGATATAATGAATTGCAATACTGGAAGTTAATAAGCTTATGTACTTGGATCATGATTTCTAGACCTTTCTAAGAAAAGGAGGCTCAATCTTCAAGCTGATCAGTGGCAAATAGAAAGAAGTGTGCTTTAGATGCAAGAATACAACATGCTGGATCATTCCCTTGATAGAGACACTGTGGGAAAAAAAGGCCTAAATTCATACCTCAAGAAGATAAACAGTTAAATTACAGTATTAGCTTTTTAAATTAAATACTTTGTTAAAGGAATAAAACAGGATAGAATCAATTTTTATTGCTTTATCATGCCTCTAAACTGATTGCAGCTGTAATAAAATTAGGGATCCCATTTCATTTAAAGCAAGGGAAGTAATTTTATTTACTTTTTTCAGTCACACCCCCACACAAGTGCATGCACAGAGCAATCAGCCGCTGCACTTGTTAGCTTGCTGATTAAATACTTTGTCACTTAATGCTGCACTAATTAAAGAGAATTGAAGCTGCCTGTGCGTCAGCTAACATGGCATTAACTTAAACTGAAATCCCTATGCTTCATTCATTCCTTCTGTGCAGAGCCAGGAGGAGGAAGACCCGTTCTGCTTTTTTTTCAGCCAGTAATTCCAATATATCCATCCCCAGCTGCTGAGATTTCTTTGGTCAAAAAACTTATTTTATTGGCTGTACTAAGCCAATAAAATTTCCTTGTAACTGTCGTGTTGTTGGCTTTGTGACCCACAAGTGCTGAGCGTGAAAGCGCAGCGGTGAAAACCGGAGGGCTGCTCAGCCCCGCGCTCCAGCTCCTGCCTGACGCACACCATGGGGTCAGAGGGCAGACCCTATTAACTACCTGCTGAAAGTGTTTGCTTGGCTAAAAAATTGCTAATTGTTAGAACTTGTTCAAAGTCCCACCCCTGCACGTCAGCTAGTTTGTGAAAATCATGCCTTTGTTTTTAAGGGGCCTGGAGACTAATTAATAAGATCTCAAAAGTCATGATTTCTAACCCAACGTCAGCATTCCTGAGAGTGTTAACTCCCCAGTTTCAAATTTTGTAACCAAAACAGAATTATAGACGAGGGAAAACATACAGATCAGGAAAAGCTTCCTTATTGCAACGTTAACCACATGAAACATATGAGTTTGTCCTCTCCTCCGCAAATGATATGCACTGAACTGACAAATGAAGTCTAGATTGATTAGCTGCGTAGGTGTGTGTCTGTGTTTGTAGTTCATGGAGCTGATCACTTAATCTAAACTGACACTTAGACTATACATGTTTCACCATCACGTTTTTTTGGAATATAACCAAACAGATGGTGCATGAACATCACAATATAGTCACAAGTTCCCAGAAGGAGTTAACTTTTTTTTTTTTTTAAGAATGGCAGCTCATTATATATCATAACTAGGGTTGTATCACCCATTTCCCCATAAACTGTGATTTTCAAGGGTTTACAATGTAACCATGAAAATTCATTCAGGCTAGAAAAATAGCCTGAAACCAAGAACTCTGTTTTTGTTGAGAAATGTCAAGCAAGCTATCCCATCATCACACAGTTTTCATTTTTTAAAATTCTCTCCATGCATTCCTAAAAATTGGGAAAGAAGAGAAGGAAGAGCTCCTAAATTAAGTTCTTTAAAGAAGGTAAAGAGTTTGTAATTTTATGCCAAATTTTAAAGTATAACAGTTTTTTACTACATTTCTGCACATTATAAGCCAACAAAAGCTGGGAAGCTCAAAATAAATAAAAATGCTATTTCCTGATCGGAGCATTTTTTTCAATGTCTCAGTTGGAGGGACTTTAGACTCCAGAAATCAGTCTTCTAAAATATCCATATAGACTGTGCACCCCAAAGGTAGGTTTCTCCATGCCATTTGTCAGTTTCAAATATTTCAGTCACTGCCCTTAGAATATTTAAAAGGATCAGCAAAAGAACCAAAGGGATTTCATCAACATCAGCCCTAGCCAGTGCTGTCAGGCTGTAAAAGCACTGTCTTACTCCCGCTACAGGATGGCTTAACTCCACTTTTGTTCCACCTCCCTCTCACAGGGGAAAACAGAAGCAGAGTAAGGTCTAGAGAAGGAAAATAAGAGCCTTTCCTTTTAAATTTATTGTCACACTTGCAAAATTCAGTTTGGAGTTTGTTTGGAGGTAAGGTCAGTTTTCTTCATACATACACATGTACACGTGCCTTTTTTTATTGCATTTTGTTTCAAAAATATCAAGTGTGCCCTGCAGAGAATCCCTCCATGCCCATCTCTGTGCTTCACTCCAATCCATCATTCTGTAGCTTACACTGTTATCCTTAGAATTTTTGGTCCTATATAAAGTGGGTCAAATCCAACTCCAGACTTGCCCTCCTTACTTCCACAAGTTAAGCTGCATTTTATTTCTTTCTTGGAAGAGAAGTTAGACAGCAGATGAGATGGCAGAGAAAACAAAAGCATGCAGCATTTTAGAGCTGCCTCCCTGTCATTGCATTCCCTGTCTCTCCGGTTTTCATCTCCTTCGCGTTCCTTGCCATTTCTCTTACGTCTGGGTGTATTTCTTCTCTCTCCGAGCCCGTAGAATGGGGCTTCTCAGTACAACTCCCGTGTAAGCAGCTCCCCATGCCCATTGCCCGGCTGTGCTCTGGAGGCAGGTCCCGGGATGGCACGGCCGTGCCGGCGCGGTGCCGGGGCCCGGCGTGCCCGGCCCAAGGAGGCCGCTGACGGCGCTGCCGGGGCCGGCCGCACCGCCCGACGGCAGCTGGGCCCGGCGGCTGGGGCAGCCGCGGAGACGGCCGTGGGCAGGCCAGTTGTAGCGAATTCTCCTGGCTACGGAACAGAATTACCTGCGGCGGGAGGCCGGGGACACGTCAGCGGCTCTGCTGGGACACAGCTCGGTGCTGCCACGCAGGCTGCCCTGACTCACTCTGCCGTGCCTGGCTACGGCATGCGCTTCCAGACACCTCTGCAGGCGCCGATCGGGAACACGAGTGGGGTAAAGGCCACGGGAGAGTACAGGCAGAACTAACTGGCCCAGAAATGGACAAAACAAAAGGAAAAAAAACATCGCCACAGTCTTGTGCCCTTGGCCCCTTGCTGCCCTCTGACCACAGGAGGCCACAGAGCCGAATCGGTGAGCGGAGGCAAGTGACCAGTTGTGACCCGGGTTGTGAATTACACATCCCACAGCAGCCCCGGAGCACAGCTCTGGTCCCTAGAGCTGCTGCCTGCACTGACTTTTGCACATCTGAGCACCAGGGTGTTTCACAGCTGCTCCTTTAGGGCAAGTTCGGGTCGGTTGTACTAAAACAGAGGTCAAAAATGGGATTCTAAGGACATGTTTAATACACAAAAGTATAGGCACTCAGGTCTAGGGGAAAAAAAAATAGTGATATCTGTTGCAGAAAAATATTAATTAGGTATTACTTTAGATGATGAATTCTGGCCCATTCCCATCTGAACAGCTGGCAAACATCCTGTTACAATCAGGTTGGAAATGTAGGAGTGTTGGGGTTTCTTGATCAAGATACTTTGTTATAATTACAGTCTATTAAGACTTTTTATTAGCTTATTAAGGCTTTTGCTTGTTGTCTGCATGAACTATATTAAATAGTATTTAATTGAATATGAAATAAAGGCACTAGAGGCAAAAAAGTCATCAAATAAAGCCTTTTGAAAATTCAGGTGATCATGATGAATGACATTTGTGCACAGCATCCTTGCTTATTCAGATGGTTCATTGCTACATGATCACGATTTCTTTTGTTTTGCTCACTCAACATATGTTCCATGCCTTGTAAACTGCATACCTGTAAGTAGCGTCCCATCTTGTTTAGATTAGTGAGATTCGTACATCCTGTGCTCTTTTTCTGAACAGATTTGCCTGAAATGTTTTCAGGCTGACATTAACAAGATACAGCAACATGCAATAGCGATGTGCTATACTGCTTAGAATCATCTGAGAGCTGAAATGCATGCACGTCTGGATTGGGTTTTTTCATTTAATATTGGCCCACCCATATCTACAATGTCAGTGATGGTCAGTGATTTCTTACTAAAAAATTTTTGAACAACATTTTCCCTTGATTTTTCCTGTAACAAATAAAGTAAAATCTGTTGCTTTGGTATACAGAGGGAAAAACTTGATTCAGCAGTTCCTAAATTGTAATGTTGCAAGTATACTGGAGTCCTTGGTGATTCTTCGCATGCATAGCTGCAGGATAGAATCAGACAATTTAGGGTTAAATATTTCCTAAACGTGATAAAAAATAGTTCACCTTATATGCTCAGCAAAATCAAGAGAAACCATTTGCACCACTGGAAGTAGAATTTATTCTTATCTATAACATTCTGGGAAAAAAAATATTAAAAATCAGGCTTTAATCATAAACCCTTTGGAGAAAAGGCTGCCTTTCCTCACAGTACCCAAGAACACACTGAATCCAAGTCGCGGCTCCAGCTTTTAGGAACTGGCACAGAGAGGAATGAGACAGCAGTGTCTGTTACATGACATCCTGTGGTGTCTTTGCTGACACCTTGAATATGGACTGCTTACCGCTTGAACCCCCTTGAAGAGATGAAACACCAAGATTCTCGCTTTCACTGGCCTATCATGCACGTCATTTTAAGACTCTTACTTTGCAATTTGTCACCACATAAAATACAGGAAATGTCACTTATTTTAAAAGGCTATATTTAACACACAGAGAAACTGCATTCAAATGCAAGTAAGACTGTGACAAGACATGAAATGTGTAAAATTATAAATAATGCAAAATTAGTTTCTTAGTCAGAGAATTAAAGGTTTCAACGTGCATGAAACCTATGCCTCCTTCCCATGTAACACAGCAGTACAGAGCTGGTGGCAGGCTGAACAACGGGTAGTTTGCTATGCCATCAGTAAAGATAGAAAGGTTTCCTTTTACTCTCTCTTTCTATGGAAAATTATCTTCAATTTTTATTGTAATACAACGCAAGCATCGAATTTAATCTTAGCAGCATGTCTCCACTCACGTTGTGAATGCAATTGTAACAAAGGGAATCTAAAAAGTCTTACTAGTAAGACTATATCTTACTTTTACACAGATCATTTTGGCCAGAGGGGTTCTGGTCACTTGCAAACCGTTGCCAGGATCTTGTTTTCAAACCCTCAAGGCAGTGCTCAGCCCTGGTGCCTGACTGTCCCTATCTGTCCAGAGCCCAGACAGAACCATGCTGGCTGTTCAGCACAAATGAAGCAATCGTGATATTGAAAGTCAGATCCTGTCCATGAATCTGAGATCTGAAATTGCTTTCTACCTCTTCAAAATCCTTACTTCTCATTGTACCCGGCTCCCAATGGCTTCTGGAAAAATATTTCAACTCCTTGGAATTTCTGCAGAAATCTTTGATCTTGTGGAACAGGGGTCAAGACAGATTCAGGTTTTGCAAGCTTCTCCTAAGTGTGCGGCTGTTAAAGCTGTGAAAGGACACTGAAGAAGACAGAAAGATTCACCACTGGCTCAGAGAAGACAAGCTTTCTGAGGACAGTTTGTACTCAAAGGTCATGGATCCTTTTCATGATTCAAGAGTGAAATATGTCTGGATCAGTTGCTTTTTCAAGAGCAGAGAGAAATTTGGGCACACTGGTGTGAAAGTAGAACTCCCTCAGAAACCTTCCTTTGAGCTTTTTCTCTTCTGTTTTGTACATCTATTGTCCAGTAAAAGCAAATGTTTCTCTCTGTGTCTGGCTGCAATGACTCTAAATCCTGACAAAATGCATTATGTGACAATTTTGCTTATTTTCATAATGTATTCTACCACCTTAAAATTCTTACTGCTGTCATAAGTAAAGCAGTGTAATGATCTCCTTGGAATCTCTCAGAGGGGAAAAAATATAAATTAGTAAATCATTATATAATTATAATTTTCTGGATCTTCCACACAATGATCCCTTCAGCAGGCTGCAACTCTGATTTAGTAGCGAGTGATTATTAAAGTTATTTTGATATTGAGTGGAAGAGTTTCATATCTTCTGAAATTAGGAGAAGAATGCTGCCCTGTAGAGCAAGATGCACCCTTCAGTCTAGGAAAGGAGGTGGACAACATATAGAAGGGCCAAGAACTGAGATGTGAAGTTGCATGATGCAAACTTGCATGATGTAAAGATCCAAGAGGACAGAATGGACCATCAGACCAAACACTGACAAAATGTTCCAAACTAGCTTGGACCAGAAGAGAAAGAGTTGAGAGAAAACAAACTTTTAAGGAAACAAACAAATAAACAAACAAAAGAAGATAGAAGAGCAAAAATATAAACAAACAAGTCCTAAGCTAATGAACACCTGTGCCTCCCATGCAACCTGCATCTTCTTGGGGGAAAGGAAAGCCTTTCCACTGACAAAAACATATCTCTTCCTCCAGTGTGGCTTTTGTCATTTGTTCAGTTTTCTGGCTAGAAAGAAATGGTTTGGCCTTAATAAACTGTCAAGAGAAGTAGCATCTGTTATGGAAGGCAAATTGGCTTGAACGACATTGAAGGGGGATTTGAATAATGTTTGTTTTCCTCAAAACTTAGACTATTTCCAATTTTTTTATAGCTACAGATGTAATTTAATAATTCATATAAATTCAGGGCACACACGGGTTTTATTACTGGGTTTGGACTTCAGCTATATCTGAACATACATTTTGATGAGAATTAGGCCTAAATAGCAATCTCCAAAATTCTCCCCCAAAGTGGTGAGGACTCAAAGTTAGGGCTTTATTTGCTTCAGTTTTATATTTGTTTTTCACCCTAATAAATTCTGTGGAATTGTTTCACATTTATCCTTGTATTGTTACAAAGAAAACCCTTGTACAAAGTTTAGTACCAGATAGCAGCTTACTCTCTTGTTCTAAATGTACTTGTCACGTTGCCCTAGTATTCATAGTCCTATTGTTATTCCTAATTTTCACCAGAAGTGTATCAGCCAAATATGTGATAAATACACATGCATATACTGTATTTCTCTTGATTGTGCCGTGGAAATTACTTTGTGCTGTAATATAAACAAGTGTGTGTGTGTGTATGTGTGTGTGTATATATAGTAGGAAGCATTAACATAGAGGATCAGTCACTATATTTTGAAGAAGCACTCTCCATTCCATCCTGTGTAGGCCTACACCTCTTCTAATAATAACCAACACACCAGGAGAAAGGTTTCAGTTGTTTATATTCCTGATATTAACACCTTTATTGGAACAATGTAGTACAAACACCACAGGCAGCAACATACATTATCTTTGTTATGCATTCTTATTAATAGAAGAAAATGCTAAGTATGTGTTTAATCTTTAAAAAGAGTTGGAAGGACGCTAGTAGGAATATGTGCTCATCCCTGCACAAGTTTTGAATTCCTACTTGGAATTTTGCCTGCAAGAGAGGTTGGAGCTGGGTGGCTGTTCCGGAGGAACTCCAGGATGGATGCCACCAGCAGAGATGTGGGAGCTACTCACTGCCTGAAACTGAGGCCATGTGGAAGAACAGTGCTGAGGTTTGATTTTAACATGTTAAATTGCCTCTGACTGATGGGACAGTAAGAACCTCCTGCTCTGGCATTTCTGATGTAAAAATTTTTGAAAGTTGTTTGTCGTGTGGAATTGTTGAAAAGATAAAGTTTTGTACTAATTTGAACCACAGGTACTACCAAATTTTAACTATTTTCCCATGATGGATGTTTCAGACACAGGAGAAGAACAGGGAGGGAATAGTAAGTTGCTGCCATGAATAGGCATATGAACAGCTTGTGCTTTTCCAATTTTTTGCCCCTTACTGCTATATATACTCATCTTGATGCTTTACCTGAGCAGACTCCCTTTTTTAACAAGAATTATGTCCACAGTTTATTCCAGTACCAAACAGATTTTACACTCAGTGTTGAAAGGCACGGGTTTCCATTTTGCATCTAATTAGTTTAGGGAAATAAAGCAGAGGAGTAAACAATGCCCTACAAAGCCTGTGAGGGGACACTTGCCCAGCCTGGCTACAAACACTGTCATTTTCACAGCACACCCAACCAAAAGTGTTGCAAGCATTGCCAGCAACACAAGAGCTGGCAAACTACACTGGAACCTCACTGCAGTTCATTGATTCAGAAGGCAGAGAGGAGACCGTATAAACAGCTCCTGAAAACTGTACCACTGAGCCACCAGGAAAGGCAGCTACTTCCAAGAACAGGATCTGCCACAGCAGTGCTGTTTCTTCAGGAACATGTCTAGAGCCCAAGAAAGAGAGAAGGGGTGGGCAGCTGGCACACAGCATCTCCCCATCGTCCTCCTCGTTGGGCTTCAGGAAGGCTCAGGAAGAAGGGAGGTGATACTGGTCGCACAGGGCCTTCCAAGGGCTGATATGTAAGAGCAGCACAGCACCAATAACAGCAAAGCTGCCAACAGGGTAGGTCATGTGCAAGAGCCTCAGAGGGCACTAGGGCTTGGGGGGTCACTGCCCCTGCCCTGCTGCCCCAGGTCCTGCCCTGCTCCCAGGCAGGGACCTTGTCTGGCGAGTCTGAGAGTGGTGGCACCATGAACAAAAACCACACCAAGATATTTCAGCTCTGGCAGGGACTGGCCTGCTACTCTTCCCCGGTAATGAAGTGAGTGAGAGGAAGCCTCAGAGACACAGCACAATCTTTCAGGAGCAATCCTAGTGCCCGTGTGGGGAGGCAGCCCAGCTTCTGTGGGAAACGCAATGCCAAGGTCCTGGGGACAGTGACTGCTGAAGAGCACACAGCATTGCCTGTAAGTGTGGAAGTGTTCAATATAACAATATCCAGGAGAAACTGCAATTTGGATAAACTAAATTATTCCTGGATTTACAGTCAAATGCAGATTTTTTTTTTTCTCTCCCACATTGTTCTGTGGTATTTCTGAACTGCTGTAGCCCAGACCAGAAAGAGGTGAAAAGATTTCTGCCTTGGAAAGAAAGGTGTCTTTTCGTTTTCCCTGTCTTGTGTGTTCTTATTTTTTTTAACTAACAGAGCAGCTAAAATTGAAATCTAGAAGTAGTGATATGATACCTATTAACCCTACTTTCTATACTATTAAAGCAAATGTAAGACTGAAGTGCTTTTATGGTATCCTGGATTAATTCTAACAGTACTTGGTGGGGGGTGACCATCAGCTCAGCTCTGAGATGATTAAATCTATTATAAATCTGTTATATTTCAAAAGGAACAGCAGAGGTATTATTTTCCAGCTGGAAACTTGTATTTCTCTTGTTCAAGGATTTTTGTCTTCATCATTGTTTCCCCTCTTGTATATTTGCCCATATAACACTTGGCATTCAATGGATCACATCAAGCAAGTAATTGAAAGGGTATGCCTCTATTTATTTTTAAAGACAGGAAGCTACTTCCTTACTATCTACATGAAATTGCTAGGTATTATATTATTAAATACATTTTTAAAGTGTGTGCCTAATTTCTTTATAGAAAAGCAAATCAGGTAAAAACATTGGAATTGGAAAACACTTTGCACCAAGCTTCTTTGCAGCTTTGTGACCTGCAAAATGCAGCTGGCTCGTTTAAGTTGTGATTTTCTTTTATGATATGTGGGCAGCTATTAAATTGAAATGAGCCTCTTCAAATACAGTTTACACATTGAACTAAAGTCTAAAAAAAGGAAAAGAGTGTTTTGCTAGATATGCCTATATAAATGGAATATTAACAATTAATAATAATAAAAATTATAATAATGGAACACCAAATTTTAATTAGGCATTTGTAAAGGTTTCTGAATTTCTCCTACAAATACCTCTGTGGAAGAAAAAGATAAAATATTTGGTACAGGAATACTAAATTACAAATCACCCCACTGTCTGATGGGAAGCAAGAGAGGGTGACTGCCCAAGTTTGTTTCTTACTGGTTCCTATATCTTTGATTCCTTTGGGCACTTTCTATCTAAAACCCAATTAAGTTCTTCGATCTTCATCATCATGCTACCTGCCAAGCTTTGTACTGCCTGAATTGTGCTGCTTTACTTGGAAAGAATTAAAATTATCTACTAGAAAGGTTGAAAATGTTTGATGCTTGGCTTTTGGAGTAAGAGGCTGGTTTTGGTCATCTGTCAAGAGTATAAAGAACACATTATCGTTGCCTGTGCTGTGTACAACTCATGAAAACTTAAGTGCGAGGCAAAACAAGATGTATAGATCATGATTTTTTTTTTTCTTTTAAAATCTGGGCTCATGGTTACACAAGTTTATCATTATCATGACATCACCCATCTGATTCTTTTCTTAGTCCTCAGATAGTTAAGACAGAAATTAGCTAATGTGAGGTGTGAGTCTTAGCTCCTCTGCTTCATGAAATCTTTCAGATATTGAGGTCAGCAGGAGATTTTAGCCATGTCTGTTCTAAAAATTGCTCAAAATTAGATTACTTTCACTCCCAGCAGATGAAGTTACTGTGCAGCAGTGGAGGTACAGGGGCAGTAACAAAGAGGCACTCCTCTAAAAAAGAGCAGCCCAGCTGGTGATATAAAACACCGGCCAGCAGTTACAGCATTTTCTGCTGTCCTGATCCTACTGCATGAAGTTGTGAGATGAGGAGTACTCTGCAATTCAATTTTAAGAGAAGAGCAGTATGCCTGAAAAATACTTGAGAAGAATTGTGGGCAGCCATGACTAGGAAATTTCTAAGTAACATACACTGTGAGGATGTCCCTGGCTAGAGGGGCCATTGGCAGGACTTTTTTTTTCCACTGATAATTACAGGAGGTGCAATGTAAAGCAACCAAAATGTGCTTTTAAATGATCATGATTAGGTGAGGAACTCAAGCCCCAGCATCAGTAATAACAGACGACAACCACATGAGGATTGCACTAGTATGCACTACTGTTGCAAGGCAGAGAGAACAGACACCAGCACTTACCACTGTTCCCCAACTAAAACTGCTGATCCAGTGAAAGACATTATCCTTCTAAAAACCCTGCCCATTTACATCCTAGAATATCAGCACTACAAGAACCGTAGTATTAGCCTTTTGCATATACAAATATAAATATACACATATCTGTATTAATAAGCAAATTGTTTAGGATATTTTTAAGGTTTTTAGCACAGTAATGATTATCAGGTTATTGAGGAGGGGTATGACAGAAATGAAAATTTTTCTAGCTCATTTACCATGAATAATGGTCAATCTCTATGAAACCTTATGATCTTTATCACCCTGAGATGAGCCCAGTGGGTTAGAGCATGGTGCTAAAAACACCAAGCTTGTGGGTACAATCCCCGTATGGGCCATTCACTTAAGAGTTGGGCTTGATGATCCTCATGGGTCCGTTTCAACTCAAAAAATTCTGAGATCTGTGATTATGATTTATGACCAATCAAGAAACACGTATAAGTTAGAGTTACGTCTCCTCCAGGATAGATGTGGCTATCAAATTCCTCCATTTACTCGCAGTTAAAACTACACAAGCAGTACCTAAAATGCAGGTCCTTGGTCTCCTAAACCAACACAAGGAACAAAGGGTGCTTAAGAGGTCCTCTGTAGACTGCGTTTAGATCACACTTCTCAATTTCAGAATACTTCCATAACCCCAAGAGCCACAGAGAAAATCCAGAATACTCCATTTGAAAGGTCACCTTTGTTCCCCAAAACACAGATTACAAAATTGCATATGAGGACGGAGGTGTGCTCATAGAGCAATGAGAAAGCAGTACTGTCTCTCAAGGAGCTGGCTTTCCCAAGGCAAAACCACCTTTTCTTCTTTCCTTTTCCTTCTACCCCATCCTTTTCTTTTCACAGTGAGAGGAGAACTGAAATTGCTTGCACTTACTCTGCACAAGTTCAGCCTGCACTAAATCCCAACATTAGTGCTTGGCAAGACCTGCCCACACTGAGAGCAGGGACCTAAACGGCAGCAAACAACTTCCCAAAGCTTCCCACTCCATGCCAGATCCCCCCTGCCCACCCAACATGGCTCACAACTTTTGGAAGGACAAAGAACACGCTCAGCCCTGCAGCAATAGGGTACTTCTGCCAGCCAGGGTGTAGGAACAGGGCTGGCAAGAGAGACAGTGCTGATGCTGACTCAGCAGTCTCCAGGCCAGAGGCCACTCCGGTGCAGAAGCCAGCAGTGACCATGGGCAGCAGAATTAGGATCAGGCAGAGAAAGAATGAGGGTCATTAAAGTGTTTGCAGGGAAAAAGGAAAAAAAAAAAAAAAAAAAAAAAAAAAAAAAAAAAAAAAAAAAAACAAACACCCCAGCCTGGCAAGTTTGGAAACCACTGTAGTAAGTAGAAATTCATAAAATAAATCTTACTGTAAAATATATTTTCTGAGGTTTTCTTTTTATAACAAGCTTTATTTTTTGAAAATTGATGTTCAGTTTTATGAGATATTTACAGCTCTTACGAATGCAGCGATTCCTGCTTTCCATACTTGTTTTGATGTTAGAACTTGATGAACACCTTCAGATGTGCTGATCTTTATTATCAACTGCAGCTACACTAAACAACTTAAAGGAAAAGGATGTTGGTTCACCTGTTTGTAAGAGCCATCCATTACAATATGCAGAGAATCGGGCTGCACACAAACTCTAATCACAGTAAGTAGGAGGCTGGAAATATTTGTTATTGCCAAAACAAAAAGAAAAAAAAACCCAAAAATTACCTAATCAGGAACTCTCATTTTATGATTTTTGGTTGCAAAACAGCTGAGGTGACTCTCTTTTGAAGACACTGAACTCCATGTCCATGAAGCCAATTAGCACAGTCACTGTTTGTTCATTACTCAAACCTATGTCCTCCAATTTACACTACCCATATGCTGGGCTAATTCTGTATGGCATAAGATGCCAGAGAAAGGTGCCAGATCCCTAATACATAAAAATTACAGATACTGCAGTGGCTCAGCTGACAGGCAGGACTGCTTCCAGAATGGAGTTCTGGACCAGTCTGTCACAAAATTCACCCTACCCATATGAATCCTTTAAATCTTTTTTTCCCAGGCTAAAATTAGATTTTAGCAATGCGAGGGGGCAGAAGGGGAAGGATTTTCCGTGATAACTGATTTTGGTGGTGACTGTGCAGAATTGTATGGGAGGTACTGCAAAAATTTAAAAAGATCATTCTAAAGTCTGATGGGGGAAGGGGGTGCAAACACAGAAATAACTCTCATGAGACATAATTTTCCACACCAATGCTCTACTCTGTGCCACAAACAAACATATGATATAACATAAGAGAGACCTATGATTACATCTATACAACAAGGCCATGCAGAGATGCTGCTGAGGTACAATCTGACCAGAGAAGACCATGTTTCCCAGACAGCAGAGAGGGAAAAGCATCTCCCTGTTTTAAGGCACTTAGACAGTGATGCATGGGGAACCTTACCAGCATCAATAAGAACATGGATAATTTCATGGCTGATACAGAAGGCAGCAGTGAGACTTTCAGTGGACGAAGGAATGGGTCTTCCCTGTTTAATTCCCTGGTGCCTTACAGGCACTCTCTCCATGAGAAGAGGAAATAGGCAAGAAGATGCCAACCACTCACAGAGTGGCCTGGTGCAGACAAATGCCCAGCCTCAACCCTCCCAGGACACAGCCTGCTGCAAAGGAAATCAGGGCTTTAGGAGATTCTACTCTTGCCCACCCTGGGCAGATCTGAGGCTCCGGCTGCTCTCTGCCTTTCCCGATGAGCTCCCATCCTCTCCTCTCCCGCAATACTGGGCGCTTTCTGCACACCCTTGGATACAGACATGCCAGTACAGTCTAAGGAAAAGTCACTTCTGCCTATGACCTCAAAGAAATTCAGCAAACGTTTAAACTTTCAAACTAGGTGGAATATTGAGAGAAACTTCTAAAAATAAAAGCAACAGTGGTTGTGAAGCTCCCCCCTCCACTCCTACTAAGGAAGACAAAGTAATGGTGCAGAGGCCATGTGGGCTTCTCACCGTGCACTAGCAGTTCATTACAGAGCCCATCCAGCAGGGAACACCAATCAAACAGGCCATGGGAAAGCCAGAAACACGATTAGCACCCAAACAGCAACAAGGGTGAGAGTCCTCTGTAAGGGCAGGAATTCAGATGTGCAGCCTCCTTCATCTTCATTATCCCTTAACACAAGCACATAGAGCTGTAAAAGGAGGATTCTCCTGCCGAGACCTACTGCAGATACAACATAACTGTCCCCAGAAATTAGCAAGGTAAATAGATCAGCAGAGTCTTATTGAGGCTTGTGACCGCTATTATATTTGGCTGCCACAGCTTTCCTGGTGGAAATCAAACACTAAGTGAAAGAGAAGAAAAAAACCTTTTGCACCTTGCCTGTCAGTGAGCCATGCGCAATCCAGCCTGTAAATAGCTGAGCTAATTCACAGCTGTCATATTTTTAAATGCCACCGAAGTGCCAAAGGGAATGCAGAAATCCAGAGCCAGGCATCGTCCCTGATCAGCAAGAACAACACTACCCACCCCTGCTCCTCTCCTGCCAAAGGCCGCCGGGCTAATACAGCTGATAAGTGTAATTCAGAAGGCCAACTGTCAAAGCAGATGAAGTGCATGTTTTCTTCCCAGCCTTGTAATGCAAATCAGTACATCCTGTCAAAAAATGACCATTTCAGGTTTCCTTCTCGTACCTGAATGAAAAAAGCAGCGCTTCTCAAGACTCGCAAAGCCATATCCTCTTTATGCACAGGCCAGTGAGGGCAGCCAGCTACACCCCGAGCCTTGCCAACGTGCTCCACGGCAGACCTAGAGCACACGGGCAGAGGTTGGATCAGACACAGTTTTGAGGTACAGTCGTGTCTGATAGCAGAAGTTTCTTTTGTGTACAGTGCTTAATTCCAGAGAAAAAATGGAAACTGTCTGTTTGTTATTAATTGGGAAAGCAATAAGATTATACCCAGAAGTACTTTTGCATCTTGTGACCTTGTCAAAAAGCCGATGTCATCTACGTTAGTGCACACACAAAAGCGGTCCTCTTGTCTTGCCCCTGGCATGAGAATCTCATTGCTTCAGAAAATATATTTAACTTTATAGGAGTTTAAGCCTCTGCTGAAACCTTTTAAAAATGTCACATACAGTTTTTCAAACCTCCAATCCCAGAGCCTTCCTGAGAATAATGGAGAAGTTAAATCAACTTTACTCTGGGATTACCTTGCCCCTCCAAGTCTTCCCTTGGTCAGAAGTAATTTATTAGAAGATTACCACGACTAAAAACAATTCTCTATCCTCCTTGGAAGTATTTCCTTCCAAAGACTAAAGAGCTTATGCTAGCAAGACTGGGAAAAGCTGGCTAATCAGAAGGACATCTTTGTTAATTTCTCTAATGTTCTTTTCAAAGTGCTGGCATCGCAGACAGGCTGCTCAGGTGCATGGCCAAGCATCCTGTCCATTTTTTCTGCATTTGCTAGGGACACAAATTTAGCCTCCACCAAAGCTGTGCACATCATCCTGCTTATACTAAGATCTCTGACATGTGAGTGGTAGGTGAGCTATCTCATTAACAGCAACTGCTTTCAGTCCGGGTATTAGTGATTTACAGTACAATGGCTGGAGCTTTCTTTGCATAGACGTATGGCACAGCAAAAAATAAAGCACGGAAAAGTGTTAATGAATTTATAAATTATGGGAGCAGGCAGGGTCAATGACATATTTATTATCTTAAAAAGATAGATTAATCG
Organism: Hirundo rustica; assembly: GCF_015227805.2. Lineage (NCBI taxonomy): Eukaryota > Metazoa > Chordata > Aves > Passeriformes > Hirundinidae > Hirundo > Hirundo rustica. The sequence goes on from NC_053458.1 coordinate 20,717,660, forward strand.
GGCCTTGCTAGAACAGGATAAAAGGTGGGTCTGCCAGTAGACACGTGTGAAATCCCTATCTGTTAGTCTATGACACAGCATAAGCAAAAGGAGCTTAAATACCACATTTTCTGTTCCAAGGAAACTGTTTCAGAGAATGCATATTTCAGTCCTTTGAAAGGGTGGAGATACTTTTCAATCTGTTTAAATTATCCCTGATTCTTGCTCAATAGCAATAAAATGTGAAAACAGCATTGGCCTTAGCTCAAGGGGAGCTATTGTTAGGCATATCCACAGCTGTTCTCTGTTTCTAGGTACCTCATGCACCCCAGCACTGCTCTGTGCAGCCTGCTTTCCAGGCTGCCCTAACTCTGGTAGCTCACATGGGCAGAGAGGAGATGTCCTGTACCCAACTACAAACAGGATCAGCCTCCCTGCCCAAACCCCACAGCTGTCCACGAACCTTTATTCCACCAAGAACCCTTAGACAGTGAGAAATAGCCTGAGAATGTAAAATGTTAATTCAAATACTTTGATGGTAAACAGACTGGATTTTAGCTGCATTGCTTTACAAAAATGAACAAATGTAAAAGGATCATAAAAGTGTAACTTCAGATTTCACAGAGAAGTGGAGCTGGGTTTCATCAATGATGCCCTGACATAAGCAGTATTAGAATAGAGGTTTTCCTCTTTTCTGACATCCCCTCTCCTATTTGGTGGTATGAGCTGTATCAGTACAAAATCTCTCTGGCATTTCAGATGCATGTTCTACCTGCCCTCTTCTCTTCGCACCCTCTCAATACTCTGTCATTTACAAAAGGAAGGATTTTGATTAATGAGTTATTCTTGCCAAAAAGATAGCCTCACAAGCCACAGAACAAAACTAAGTTAGATTCTATGGAGCCCATAAATACAATATTTCTGCACAAAAATCTCCAATTAGTTGCCAGGCACACTTGCTTATGAGTCATTAATGAACACTTCTATATGCTGAACATTCATATCTTTCTGTTTGTGACACCGCCTCCAAGCCTGACCCCCTGTCATCTCATCAAAAGGATCAAGATTTTAAATGAGGTATTAGCAATTTCTTAAATAGCTTTTTTAACAGCAGGGGAAAAGTATTGAACCATGACTGTTCAGTCATAGGCAGCTATTGAAATTCCAACACCTCATCTCCTCCGTCTTTCAGCAGCTGAAGGCAGGAATGCCACGTTTCACCATAATCCTGTGTAAGAGTGATGGAATTTTTGGTTATTTAGAACCCAGCCACGCAGTGAAGTCTCTGTGGGCAGTTTCCTGCACTCACATGGAGGTTTACAGGTATAACAGCAGAAAAGCCAAGTTTTGTAAGACAGCATCAGGAGGAACTCACCTGTAATTCACTTTGTTTTCTAAAATGTAATTTGATTCCACCAGGTATATAGATTAGAGAGAAATTTAATTAGTATGTCTTTTATTCTGCTGTTCTTTGTACTAGCCCTAAAACTGCCTTTTTAATCATCTACAACTTATTCTGTGTTTTAAAGGGAGGTAATTACCAAATTTGGGCAAATCACTTTTTTTTCAACATACCACAGCTGATACCATTTGGTTCTTGGACCACATCGCTACCAACAATACCAGTGAGTATCATAAGAGTAGTAAACAAGGGGTTTGAGTGACTTTAGCAAGCAGGGAATGCTTTCCCTCTGCTCTCAGCCATCTCCTGCACAGCCAGGATAAACCTTCCCTTTCACCCACCCCCAAAAAAGTACCAACATCTGATTTTTCTTCCTCCCCAGAGCCCTCTGCACCCAAAATATGTTTGTTCCTGCTTAGTAGGGGGTTTGTTTAAAATCCCCAAATCTCCGTGGTACAAAGATGCTCCTAGGTTTGGTGTAGCAGGGCTGGCCATGGCACGATCCCCAGCTTTGTCCCTGTGCTGGACACAATTTCCACCCCTTCCACAAAGCTTTCACATTTAAGTCCAGCACATCAGCAGCTGTGAGGCAGGGTGGCCTCTCCTGGGGACATGTGTCACTGTTCACCTTCCCCTCTGATGAATCAGAGGATTTTACCGCAACCTGGTTTACCCAAAAATGAAGCAGTAAGATTCAGATACATTCAGCTGCCCTTGCTGCCTAATAAATGAGTGCTGTCAAAAGAAATCCAGTTCTTGTTATTTTGAGGCTTGCATAGGGTCATTGTATGATGATTGTTCCTTGGTGGGGGGGAGGCAATTTTTGTGCTAGATTGCTCCTTTTAGATATAAAAAGGCAGAGGATGTTAAAAAAGAAAAAAAATGAAGTATGTGCAGAAGAGGCTCACATACACTATTTTAGGTTGGAGGAAATACCTTACAGTAAGAAAGCTGAACAGCTCAATCTGTTTATCTTATCAAGAAGATTGAGTGGTGAGTTGATTACAACAGATAAGCGCCTCGTAGGGAGAAAATACCAGGCACTAAAACGATCTTTAATCTAGCTGGAAAAAAGTGTAACAAGAAGCAATGGCTGAAAGCAGATTAATTCAAACTAAAAATTAGGAATATATATATATTTAATAATTTATTCAGCAATGTATTGAGCCTGAGAGCAGATGAAGAAAATGAGTACTGTAACAGAAAGAGAAGGGTTGACTGGACAGCCTCAAGATCCTTCTGGCCCTGCACTCTGAATTTCAGAAGGAGAGCGGGGTGGGGGAGGAGAACTGGGAAGTATTCTGGTGTAAGAAAGATTCATATTTCTTGTCGAAATCAGACAACATCACTTGCCCATGCTTCGTTCATTCCTTCCACTGGTGAGTGAAAGGAATATTATAAATTTTGTTAATTAAGAACATTTCAACAGCTAAATCATTCATTTATTTCAATGCATGTTTATATGATAATGTGCATCCAGAATTCTCATCCAGGTAACATTTTAATAAATTTTACCAGGAAATAAAACTCTCTTACCATACTTTGTCAGGGAATATTTTATGTGCGCGTGTATATAGAAATATTTCATAGTAACCAAAGAATAAAGCTGAAGAACTGGAACCAAACAAAAGTAGCTTCTAAAGAGTTATTAGACATGACAGCTCAAAGGGGCAAGCTGAAAGGCAGTGTTCACCTCTGAAACCTTGACCCCTGCCCATTCCACCTCACGCTGCACATTCCATCCCAGGGAAGGCACAACACCTTCGCTGGGACGGGCAGAGTCTCACACTGCACGGTGTCACTCAAGGGAGCCTCATCCCAGACAGATCAATAGAGCTGAAGCTTGGGGATCTCTTACGTGTCTCACTGGCCATTTCTTCATCACGCCAGTGGACAAGAGTGCTGGAGAAAATATTTTGCTTACGTGAAAGCAATATTTTTCTGCATTTTCAGTTTCAAATTGCTGGAAAACCAGCACTGAACAATAAAGCTTGTATAGAAATTGACTGCTTTCCTGTAGCAGTTCCTGTTGTGCTATGGGGAGCTACAAAGCTATTGATATTTACCTTGGGGTTTATTCTTCTCTTTATCGTGGTTTTCAGTTAAAACTATTGCTCTGGTAACCCTCATATCAATTAATATTATTTCAATATATACTGAACATTTCTTTAAAATGCACATGCTGCAAAGAATGCAAATAACATCATAGGAACTCCTACTTTTTAATTAGAAATTGCATTTAATAAAATGAAATTTAATAAATAAAATTCTGGTCAGTTTTAACAACATAATCTAATGTACATTTATACTATTGCATTAAGGTAAATTATGTATGTAATTATGATATAGAATTTTGCCCAGTAAAACATGAAAAAGTCTGAATATTTATTAAAGAAATGAGGTAAGGAGCCACACTATGATCATGCATCACTTCACCAATATTAAAACAGATCATGTAGATACTAGCTACAACTTTGCCCAGTTGGACAACCTCGTGGGTAAAGAGGCTTGGCTCTTGGGAACAAAGTACAGCAATCTCCCAACTTGGTATTAAGATTTCTGATCATTCTTAAGAAGAAAATTGCATACTGTACGCCAAAAATACAAATTGAGTTACTACTCCAGATGACAGCCAGAAAGCTTCAGAAATCACCATAAGATACTTGGCCAACACTGGAAATTGCTCATGATGAACACCCAATTATAAGACATATTGATGATTTTAGAAAAATAAAAACCACCACGCTAAAGATACTGCATAAGAGTTTATGCAGTGTGACAATCTCTTAAGCATTTGGGCTTTCAGTATCTATAGTAAATGTTCTTTACTAATCAGCTTAAACAACGATTTGGAATTCCTATGGACAAGTCCTTTGAGGTCACACAGAGAGCCTGCAGTGATGGGCTACCTCAGCTGAAAGACACTCACAGGAAAAGAAGAGAAGCTTCTATACCCAAACAACACGTCAGAAAATTCACCTGCCAAACAAGATTTAAAGCAAACATAAAATCAGATATTTAGGAAATTAAGCAGGCATGGGATGAACATGGAATAGGCTAAAGCGGAGCAACCCATTCCCATGGCCACTGCACTATGGGAACAAAAAGCATAAACTGAAGACAGCTCAATGTGCCTGTGATACCACCTCACATATTTCATACAAAAATGATGAGATAGCTGAGGCAAGTCCAGCGATGCAGCAGGTATGGGATCACAGGCAGAGAAACCAGCAGGTCTCCATACAGATTTTGGCAGAAAATTGAAGGATGCTCTATTCTAGAGGCTTGGTCTCAGTTGATAAGCAAAAAAGTTAAGACAAGAAAAGGTTCCATCAACAATAAATTATCCACAGATAAATTATTACCAGATTTCAGATATGGAAAACATAGGTAGAAGTCTGGCATAATGAATTTGAGTACTACTCAATTTATTTTCACCTGTAGTTCTGACTGTTGTCTGATTTCCATGGAATAGAGAATATGAGAGGGAAAAAAAAAAAAAAAAAAAAAAAAAAAAAAGGCAGAATCAACAGCCTTGCTGATGAAGAGAAACTGCAGGAAAAGAAAGGCAATAGCCTGGGAGGGGAAATATCCCAGGGGCCTGAGCACCATTCAGAAATGTTTTTCAGGGCAAGAAATGACATGAAAGGCGGGGATTAACCATGGACTCAGAAAGTAGCATAACAAGAGATGGAGAAGCTGTGGAAGGAGGGATTTAGGGCTGGAGGTTTTTGCCAGGAAAAGCAGTTGTGCAGCCTGGGCACTGCCGGCAGCCTGGAGGTCGGGCAGGTGGGATGCAGTGGGGCACCCAGGGATCTTGCAGGAGGGAGGGCACAGGATGGGGACCAGGAGAGCCTCTTGCAGCCCTGCCTGCCGTGATTTATCACCTCTGCTGGGGCACAGAGGCTCCCAGGCTGCGGAGGGAAAGCAATGCACCAGCAGCTCAAGTACAGGGAATCATTCTCTTAACCATCACTTAGGTAACTCCCTAATCACTGTGCAAACAGCTATTTCTTATCAGAGCACTGTTTCTGAAGGGGTTTTCTCTACTTCTCTCAATTTCAATTTAATCTGGCAAAAAATAAACACAATGCTGAAGGCTTGATTGTCAATGCAACAATGGTTGCTCTTTTCCCACCTATACTTTTAATAGATTACTGATGAGTAAGGTTGAATCAGATTTACAATTAAGATATTTGGTCATGCAATTAATGATGAAGATATCTAACACGTGTCAGCAGAGCAGCAAGGTTCCTGTGAAGGCTGACAGGACTTCTACCTTTTACTTCAGTGGCAGCAGAGCCACCCTAATGGTGAGCAATTCAGAACTTTCTGCCTTGGAGCTTTTTTAATGCCATGAATAGCATGGTGTATCCTTGGTAGCATATCTTTGAGGCTATCTGTTGGCATGGCTTAATTATCCAGTATCAGCTTTCAGCGATGAGCATATGAATTCTGACACGGTTGTTAGAAGTCTAACAGCTCTTTACCCAAAATGTACATGCATTTTCTGGAGTCCTTAGGCACAATTTTTCTTTTCCATCACAGCAAAATGTGACCTCTTTACTGGCATTAGCAGTGATATTGTAATTCATAAACCATCCTTAATTGGGGCTAAAAAGCATCGTAATGATGAGAAATACTTCCCTGAAAAAAATAGATTCTGCTTGCTGAGGTACTGCTTGACAGCTTCAACACTCAAGAATCAGAATGCTAAAGATATTCTGACTCAAAGAAAGCTTATGATAATAAAGTACAGGCTGGTATATAGAGGGAGAAGTCATTGTCTTAAGAGTGAAAATAGAAGACTGACTCTGACTACATTTTCTTTTCGTTTTTTCATGCACCTTATTACACATCTCCTGCAAATGTGACAGAGGAAGTGCTTTAGAGAAAGCCCTGGCTGCAGTCCTGGACCTCACAGCAAATCCCAGTATTCCCAAAGACAGCCCTCTCCTCTGCTTACAGTGAGAAAAACAGTACTGGTAGGAACAGGCTATGGTGAAAACTGCTCCACTAGAGAAAAGCTTCCTAATTCCATTATGATTTTCATTATGTTTCCATTTTAAAATGTCCAAACAATAAACTTGTAAAAATACATAATGAAAATAGTCAGACCATTAACTAAAGTCAAATGCAATGCCACTGTAATAAAACTCACAGGTGCTCCCGTAATCAGCAAAGAAACATGATTCTGATTAAACCGGGAAGAAGAGATTCTTTGAAATCTTTTACTCCTGCTTCTCAATATGTAGAAAATGTGGGTTTAATGTAGCAAATTATGCTTCTTTATGTCATTATTTTCCTGAACTGGATGCTGTGACAGCAGTCTGCATTTCATAAGGCATGGCTTCCAACTAGCAAAATCTATTCTCAACAGGAAATATGCTCCACTTAGTCCAAATGTTCTGAGAACATCAAACATATTTGTATAAACATGCTGTATCATAATTGAGAGGGTTGCTAGTACTTGGGATTTAGACAGCACTTTACAGCTTCAAGGTGCTGTACAAACATTTAACTTATTCATTAATTTTCTAACTGGGGACATAACCTAGATTTAGTTAGAAGAAAGCTGTGGATGAGAGGAGGTTGGGTAAACAGGTTTATCATATTTATGTAAAAGACCATACAGAGTCTTCTTAGAGGTGCTTCCTCACCAAAACAAAAAGGTAAAACATCTCAAAAGCTTCTAATCCCTGACGGGGAAACTGCCGGGCAGCTCTGTGAAGGTCAGCTCAGACCACCAGGCTGAGAGTCTCACAGGTATTTTTCACTGGTCTCCTCATGTTCTCCCAGAGAAGAAAAGATGATTTCCAATTGGATTCAGTGGAATATTTGTGAATATTTTCAAAAACATCTTCCCATCACTCAGCCATGTCCTTCCCCAGTCCATAAACTAGAGCACTGCAAACCAGCAGGCTCAGTACTCCTGCTCTGGCTTCTGGGGTGTATTACTACGCCCAGGTAAAATTTCAAAGGCTCAGGAGTTATGACCTAGATTTACAAAAACATGTAGATTTGTAATTCTATTAGCTGCTTAACATTAAGTGGAATCAATAGCCTCAGTGCCCATCTCTGGAAGGGTTTTTGGTAAGAACCATTTACTTCACAGCTGATTCTTGCCCAGATCACAAAATTGCTCTGAGTTAAACACGGTACAGCTAAAATCATCTGACCTCTATGGGTTTATGTTTTGACAACAGAGGAGAGTGAAACTCTCCCATCTGATATAGGAGTGTCTCTGCAACTTATTACTCTTTCATTGGCACATAGTAAATTGAGCTCTGGCAATAGCAATGCTACTGGGAAATAAAGATAATTAAGAAACATAAAGCATGCCACTCTTCTTGAACCCAGTTGGAATCTTGGTTTTCTGTCTCTCTCATTGTAGGATTATGAGCCTGGTTTTAAGTTTGTATTCTCATAATTTTACATAATTGACCATTTGCAATCTTTTATAATCTAAAATGTCTAATAACTATGCACAGAAAGTGAGCCCTTTCCATAGTATTTATAAATATTTCATATGAACTGGAGTTAATACAATTTATTTATAATGCATGGGAGTCTGCAGTGGGTTTATAAAAATAATGTGTGTTAACATGCAGTCATGATTTAATAATCAGAGATTAATTTCTAAAATACATACAGAGAGTAGCTGGTTCCAGTAATTGGCAATGGGATCGAGAGGTGCAGATATTGACAGATGACTGAGCTATGCTTAACATACTGTACAGGGGAGAGCAAAGATGACATTAACACAAACTTCATCCCATTCATTCCTTAATAATTTCAGTATCCACCAAGGCAAAACTAGAATAGCTTCTTCAGAAATCCTCAGGATTAGTTCCACACTCCAGCTAACAACCATCGTGGTAGAGGATGACATCACACATATTATGTTACCACTGTGCAATCAGACCATCCAAGGATTCCCACCTGCTCAGGAAGCCGCCAAGAAGCCATAAAGCTACATGAGCCACTAACCATCTACTAACTAAATGATTCAAAACTGTTAGAAGGGAAGGAAAGTTCTGTATCTGTTCCACAGTGAATGCACCTCTCATCTGATACACTGAGGTTGCTGAAGCAATTTCCACACCATTTTGAAGATCTACACAGCAGATGGGAGTGAAGAAGCCTATCTGCAGGAGAATATGGATGAAGTTATTGGATTGACTGGAGAACATGCACAGAGCTGAAATGGACCTTCTCATTTTGATCTGTGGTGAATAAAAGGAGGCAGAAATAAGCAAGCAGATGCAATTGATGGTGATGACAAGACCACAGCCGCATTGAGACATCCACACACAAGTTATAGAGAGCCCCAAGGCAAGAAAATAGACTTTCCATGCTAGTGTCATTTTCGACACACAACTCAATTCATTTCCCATAGTCTTTTAGCAGCCTGCATTTGAAAGACAACAGAAAAACAATTGTTTGTGCTGCTAGATGTTCATTTCTTCATTTGGGGGAGGGGAGAGGACCTAACAACACACAACTAACCCATGAAACCTCTACTGCAGTTATGCACATGCTTCCTGCCTGCAGTTTCTGCTGCACATTGTTTATTATTCATTATGAGACTAATCATGCTTTCTATAATGGTCCAGTGAAAAAATTACTCTAGATATATTTCTTCTTTTTTTTTTTTCACTACTCAGCATCAGTAAAGTGTGAAATGTGTTAGAAAACAGTATTTCTAATGGCTTTCTTTTAAAATATATTTCGGTTTATTTGTGCCACAAAATGCTTATCTTTTGAACTCTCAGACTGTCAGGCTTAAAACAAAACAGGGCCTTAAAACAAAATTTAAAACCAAACAAAAAATCCAACAAAACCTAGTTCAGATCCCTATTTTACATACAGTTTTTAAATAAACATCTAAATAAAGTAAGGAGCCCTTTTAGGGCAGTTGGGCCAAGTTTCTCAGAAGTAAATGATTGTTCAGGCAACAACTTACTATATGACATGACTTCAAATATTTCCATTTCCTATTGTAAAAGACTTTGTGTTATCTGTTTGGTAAGATAACCTACATTTTAATTTACAAGAGAATGCAATTACAAAGACAAAAGAACCCTTAAGAACTAAGATGAAATTATTCCCCTAAGTAAAGTTACTTATAAGCTTTAGCACCTGCAGTTATAAGTTGTATTGCCTCAGCTCTCCTATGAGTATTTATTTAGCACACCCTTCCTGCTGATTCCCTGCCCCATTTTGCCTGCTGGGGGTGCCCATTATGGAAAGTTTCAGCAGGGCCACTGCAGACTCCAACCAGAGCAGCACATTTATATTTCCTGTAAAAATATTGCTTAGCTCCATGCCACTGAACATATACAAATATAATATATTATGACACTTTATAAAAAATACATCTTTTTAAAAGTTGCAATATATACTAGTTGAGCACAGAGTGTTTCCCATTTTGGGTATAATTTGTTATTTCAGACATCAGGTGAAGCATATGAAAAATGAGAACACATATTTTAGTTTATGTTTTTGCATAAGTTAGAAGGATATACATGGCCAATACTTAAAGTGACAGCTGTAGCTGATACTGATTCTGATCTGCGTGAAATGCTGGGCAGGAGTGCAAGCCAGTGGCAGATTCCCCAGTGGGACAGATGCTAATGTCAAAACATGCTCTCCAAGCTCTCAGACCCTAAGAACCCAGCCCCAGATCTGCAAACAAAGCCGCTGAAATCAAAAAGCTGGAGAGGGTAGATGGCACAAAGGACTCCTGACAGGCAACTTTGAAAGAGCCAAATCTGAACCCTGCACCTGCTGAAAGCAGTTGTAGCTTTACCGTCAACTAAAATATGGATGCTAGATGCATCCCCTTGGTATTTAACTTCTGATTTTGGAAATTTTCTTTCTTTTAATCCTTTTTATGTGTTTGTGAATCATTCTGAAAAATACTAATTCTGTTAAAATATTTGCTTTCAGAGATCCTTTTACTTTCTCTTTTATCAGCAGACCTCATCCACTGCCCAGCTTTCCTCTCTTGAAAAACCCCAGGTTCTGCCTAATCCAGTTTTGCTTTTCTGAAATTACTTGTCTATTGTTCACAGTTCTTTTTAAGTTCTGTTTTAAAAGTGAAAGCTCCAGGTTCACATCTTTTTCTCTCTGTACATGCCTTTTTCAAGCATAATACAGTGAGTTCTCATCCTCTCAGGTCTTGAAATCAGTCCGTGGATCCCTCAAAATGTCCATACTCAGAGGAGGGGAGGGCATGTGTGATGTTTAATATAGTGTCTTTTCAGAGCATCAAGGAAATGAGGAAAAGACTAGGAAAAAGAAAGCTTACCCTCAGGAACTTTACTTTTAAAAGCCCTGGAGAAACAGACCTCTGAGAACAAACACAAGAAGCCTACAGAGGTGCACCGCAGTGCAGCCTGAGCTCACAGGACTGACACGGGTCTGGTCTCCTCCTGCTCTGCCTCATGCCAGTGGCCAAACTCATGCACTCGCTGCTCTACAGCCTTCTCCGCTCCACTGCTCCTGCAAGGAATGACAGCCCTGTCCTGAGGGAGGAGGCAGGGCTGACAGCCCCAGACTGCTCTCCCTCCCTCTGCAGCCACAGATGCTTGGGCCCAGGACAGCGCCAGCAGCTGTCAGCCTGCTGTCACACGCAGCACACACCACCCTGGAGAACTGATGCACCCCTACGATATCATTTTGCCTGGGACAAACACTTGCCCTCCTGCTCGTTTTTTTCTCCCACCTCAGGTGGAAGCCCTATCAATACATGGAAGGCAGAGCTTCCCAAGATGTCTGAGCATCTGCAGCGGCCTGGGTAACCAGTATACTCTACTCAGGTAAATTAGTAAACTTGTAGCACAAGAGAATGCAATCATAATGATGTATATGAGAATAAATTTGTAAATATTAGTGATCAAACTTCAGATCAATAGATGTTTTACATACCAGAGTAAACATATAAACTTCACTGCCAACTTAAGCTTTTAATCATTTTATTCATTTATGGATTCATTCATCTTTCTATAATCTGATGTATTGGTCTTGTTCTCCAACATAAAAACCATTATTACAGCAAATGTCGCCATTTTAATTTGTAACCAGTGTCCCAGAATTTTTCATTAATTAATTGGACAGTCTTGCACATTAAATATAGTAATAAATGTCTTGCAATGCAGGTGAAATTTAAATTTAAAATATAAATAAATGGTGTTGGCGATAGGAATGTGAATATCCTGAAATTTATGTTTAGTAAGTACACAAGTCTTCTAGAGAAAGAAAGTAACTAACATCATCTTGGCCCTGACACCCTCCCTACAGTACTGCAAGGCTGAAGGAATTGTACATCTGTGTGAAAAAGGCAAGGAAATACAGCCAAGACTTCTCTCAGCTGCAGTTTGGAAGAGCCATCCTGGGGCTGGCGGCACAGCACCCAGGGGCTCTGTCCCTGGAGCTCACCCCTAAGCCACAAGGCTCCCCGTCGGGTTCTCATTAACTCAGATCTTGCAGGGATGATGAATCCTTGCCCACCTAATCCCCTGGCCCAGGGAGCCAAGACCAGCTTCCTCAGCCAGCACCTGCTTTCTTGTGCCTGAAGCACCACAGGTGAAATTCCAGCTCTGGAACGCACCAGGTGGACTCTTTTTTTGGCAGAAGAGCCAGCTGTATGCCAGAAAGTCTTAGACATCTTTTGAAAAAAACTAAGGCGTTCACATCATGCAAAACATTGCAAGGACACAGTGTCACCATCTGAATTCACATGACAAAAACTTCAAATCCAGAACAATGTATAGCTTTGCTTTTACAAGTAGATGAACTATCATTAGCATGGACTTGTAGTATAATATCTTGACTCTCCATGGCTTCCTCTGGAAAGTCAAGATATTATTTCTGGAGTAAGAACCAAAATGCTATTTTTTAGATGCATGCACGGGCATAGAACCTTTAAAAGGAGACTAAATGGTAGAACACCTTTTAATTTTATTCCCTCCCAACCACCATAGTAAATAAGATAGCACTTTGACAGGGTTTGTATAAGTTATACAGCTAAATTTTCACACACAAAGAAAAAAACAAAATAAAATTGTTAAAGAAAGTTCTTTCCAATATCCTATTATATGGAGCATAAATATGAGTATCAGACACATAGATCATTAATTCCTTTTGAAAAATACTGAAATAATCTTCAGAAATAAAAGTACTAATCTCCTCTACCAATTTGTGTAGAAAACCATACCTCCAGTGTTTTGAACTGCAAAAATAACTGTATTACTGTTTACATATTTCTGATACTAATCATATTCCAATTTCCTAAAATCTGTTTTGATATGTAGACCCTATGCTGCAACCTAATAAAGCAATTGAACTTACCAGACTCTTAACAAGAGATTCAGCTTTTTGAGAAATTAAATGCCCTCCCCTAAAATCCATTACAAGTAAGCTGTTAATTTGTAACTGCAGAAATCTGGTGATGATTACAAAAGGTTCTTGAAGCTACTGTTTTGCAGTAATACAGCAACACAACCATTTTCATAGCAAATGCATCCAAACACTTAATATTTACATCATTGTAAACTTGAAAACATAATTAGTGATCTATCTAGTAACCTATAACAGTTGGATAGTGCTGCCCTTCACTGGTTCATAATGGTATACCACAAATCAAAACTAATGGCTACCTGACAAAACTGTGGCTCAGCCGCATGAAAACTGAGTTTTCCCTGCTCCTCCCTCCAGGACTTCCACATTCCTATCAAATGAACAGCCAAAACTGCCTCTGCACAATCCAAGTTTTCAAGTAAGAAATGTTTTTATATACTTATGCCTTTCACTGGGAGGAATAAGTTGTTGCCTATACTATCCCTGCCCAATGTTCTTGTGTTATATCCCATGTCAGAGCACTACTGTAATCACCTCCTCAGTGTTAAATTATGCTTTTCCTTCATGAAAAAAATCTCTCAATAATAGAATAAAGATAATTTTCACCGGAATGTTTCTGTTCAATATTAAAATATTTGACAGATTAAAAGTGCTACTAAATAATATCTGTATTTGTGTAGGAGCAGGTGGGATCAGGTAAATAACCAGTAGTTCTCAACATGTGCATTTTACCCTGCTGAGGGAACAGAATATAGCCGGTTCAGCAAATGTAATAGTGACTGTGTCCAAACATTAAGCTTCATCCGGGAACTGAGTTTAGATTAGTTGGTTGTTTCAGTTAGTTGTCATATACATACTGAGACCTACGTGTCTTTAAAAAGGTGATTCTTCCAAAGGAAATGCATTTAGGATAGTATTAACAGCTAGAAGGAACCTGCTGACAGATGATGAATGACTGCTAATTACTGTATGTATTAAATGCAGCAAGTCCAACCTTAGATGCATAACTGAGATGAGAGCAGTGCTCGGTTCTGTACACAAACATAAGCAGTAGTCCCCCACTCCAAGTCCTGACAAGTCTGCCTGCGAAAAAAAAGCCCAAGTAAAAGAAATATTTTCAAAATATAGAATCAAAAGATAGAACCTCCATTTCAAAAACAGGCCCAATATTTTTGACAAATAATCTATTCCTATTTATAATATATTGTGTTTACTATTATGTTTGAAAAATGGCTGAAGCTTGCATTGGTGCTGGCCATTTCTAGAGAACATTTCATTTTTAAAAGCCTTTTTGGAAGTGCAAAAAAACCTTGCTATGCACATTTTGGATCAATTGTATTGACAGCTGTACCCTATGATCACCCATGCGGGTAAGTAGGCTCCCCCAGAATTCGGTTCGGTTCCAGCAACGTGAGCCTCCGTGAAGCTCTGCATGACTGTGGGTTTCCAAAAGTGTCCAGAGTCTCTGGAAAAAGTCCCCAAACACAAGGTGAACTGAGCAGAGGGAAATTCAGAAAACAAGGACTTTTGAAAACTTTCTTCCAAAGCACCTTGGACAATAGCATTTAGTGAGTTTGTCGCTGTAAAAATGGCTGAGTCATCCCAGCCCAGTTACTCCGCACTCACCCTTCTTAAGGCACCTTATTTTTGTTTGATTAATAAGTATTGGCTCATTAATAGCAACAGGACTTTTATGATCTTTGTCTTCTACAGAATGCATAATGATAGCATGAAAACACTTTAGATAAATCTCTTTCTTCTCTTATTTCATGGTGGAATATTAAGGTTTACTTTTTCTAGAAGGTTTGACAAATTTCTGAGGTCCCTTATGTCACCCCCTCTTACTAACCACACCCAACAAACTGTCAACAAAGACAAGAGTTAATGGCTGGAATAGTGTTTGTTTATATATTTTTGAAAAGCCAAAAAAATATATAAACAAAAAGTCTTTACAAAACAGCCTAATAGAACATCCCATGTTCTGTTAAGCCTTTGGGGTTAGTGTATCACTACCTTTCCCAAAAAGTCAGCTCAGCCTACTCTGGAAAGATAGTTATTTCCTCCGCAGTTTTGCAAATTACAATTTCACGTGGTTTTCCAAAAAATGAACAAACTACAGTGCACCTCGTACCAGAAATCAGCGCTAAAATACCACCTAATTTGTGAGTCAGGGTTCCTGAGCGCAGCCAGAGCTTGCAGCTGGCGGCTGCTGCCGGCTGTGCTCACACCGTGAGGAAGAGCGGTCACAGCGGAACCGGGAGCAGCCGCACCCCCGGCTGCCAGGTGGGACAGCCATTAGCGGCAATAAAACCCCAAGGCTTTGTCAGGAGGTTTCTCAGCTACTGCTGGTTTCGAGGAAGTGATGAAACGTAAAAGCACTGGACTCTGGAGGGAGGAATCAATAGAGAGAGAAGGGTGTACTTCCATCTGCTGCCCTGAGCCACTCCAGTATGTTGTTCTGCACAGCATCGAGCCATTCCCTGTCCAACTGCAGGAGTGACTTTGACCCCAAGTAGGTCATTTCCTTCTTTTCATTGCAGAAAAGGACTGATACTCTCACATCTGATCTTCTCTCCATTGATTGGATTTTTTCTACATTTCTGTCTGCATTTTGCTTAGGATACAGCTGCAAAGACTTTTCTATTAGCCATGTCTCTTTTTAAAATAATTATCTACTATTTTTCTTTTCTTAAAGTGTGAAGTATTTATTAATTGCACAGGAAAACATTTAATTTAGTGACATATCTGTTCACAAAACAAAAAAACAGTGATTGAAAATAGAATGTATGCTGCCACTTTGTGAGAGTCATTTACAGCACAGAAAGACCACTTTGGCAGATACATTTATGCCTATACAAGATTAGATTTTGCATTTATTATGTGCATGTGGCATATTATTAATTATTAACACCAAAAATAAATGTTTACGTTTGCAGAAAACCAAGCTGCTAAATTCTGAAAAAAATATTGTTGAGGATTTACACATTGTGTCATGTATGTTATGTAAATGGGAACAGCAGAGATTCAGTATTTATTATTAGAACAAAATATTTTTCATTCAACAAGTGGAAATCCAGGCTGTAATTTACATCCCTCTCTGAATCAACAAGTACAATACCTAAGAACAACACTTTGTATAAAAAAATAACTTACTATGCCCTCTCATGGAGGGCACATCTCATGGAAATTCTTTGCCTGCATTTCCTGGGGAACTGCATGAGAATTACAAACACACTATTCCCAGGAGACCTGAAATGGTCCATTTTCTACCCTAGACCTGAGGAAAGAGTAATGGGGTCCCACAGCCTGCTAGCAGGAAGCAGTCCCAGCCAAATGAAAAATGCTGCTGATGAGATACTCTTTCTCCCAGATTTCATACCTAGCCTATTTCAAGATTTCAGACCCCAATGTCCTGTTCAGAGAAGCTCTCAGCCCTGAAACATCATCGGGAAAGATCTCCTTACCCTCTAAGGAGAAAAAGCCATTATCAAGCCGTATGGAAACGGAGGCAGGAGTAGGATGACTCGCATACCTCTTGCTGTAGTGTTCATCGGTGTAACATCATACTCCCAGCTGGCTGCCCAGATTACCTTACTCTGAGGTGTGCCTCTGCAGGCCTTTCCCTTTGGGATTTCCCAGGCCTGCTAAGCTGGGTCTGCTGGAGCAGAGGGCTGGGATGGAAGCTGCGGTCTAGACAAGGCACCTGTAGCTGCCAGCATTTTTTTTTCTGTCACCCAGCCTGCTCAGAGAAAACTTCTCACAAACTGTACTATGATGGAGGTTTCAGAGCAAGGGGTGACATTTTTTTCCAGTAGCCTCCCTGTCCCCTGCTCTTGAGCTACATTGAAGCTCAAGCAGTGTCAAAACACTACATAGGGATGTCTGTGTATTCACTGCTTCACTGAACAGAGGTCAGGATTTGTCCCCTGCCTGTACAAATCATAGAATCATTCAACATCCTGAGTTGATTTCTAGTTCCAATCCTCCTGACACACCTTTCACTAAAACAGGTTGCTCAAAGCCCCATCCAATTCTTCCTTGAACACTTCCAGGAAGGAGGCATCCAACACTTCTTTGGGCCACCTGTTCCAGTGCCTCACCACCCTCAGAGTAAAAGATTTCTTCCTAATACTTAATATAAATCTATCTCCTTTCAGTTTAAAGCCATTTCTCCTTTTCACATGACTATATACGCTTGCAAAAACTCTCTCTTCAGCTCTCTTGCTGTTGGTCTCCTTTAGGTACTGGGAGGTGCTATAAGGTCTCCCCAGAGCATTCTCTTCTCCAGGTTGAACAACTCCAACTCTAATGCAGAAGCCTTTTGATTTTGTCATTTATCTAAATACAATTTTCCAATCATACTGCTGAAAGCACTGGAGGCACTACGGATGGAAGCCCAGAACGACACCCAAATTCTAGATGGCCAATTTATTTTACAGGAGGTTAAACTACTGTGGGCAAAGTAGCAATAAAGGAGACAGACGGGCTCTGCCTCTGGGAGAATTTGCTGTTTCTTGCCATTTCTACCCCATCTCAGCTCAGCAGTGGGAGGCAGGGGCAAATTAGCACTACTCCTGCTCTTATCTCATGCACCTCTTGCCCACTGGTAGCAAAAACTCCTTCAGTTGGTGACAAAAGAGGTCAGAAATACGTATGTAGAGTGATGGAGGAGCAGAGCAGCCCCTGGAGCAGGTAGTGGCTCCGCAGAGCAGAGACGCGCAGAAGCACCGAGCCGCTCTCTGCACAGCAGGACCCTCCCTGCCACCCTCAGCCCCAGCAGCTGCACCCACTGCCTCCTCTTCTCTGTCCTGCCAGGACCCTGGTCCCACCATGATCAGCCTCTCTGTTCTGAGGTCAGGCCCCAGCCGCTGCACCACGTCACACCTGCATTTTTCACTGTGGCCCTCAGCCACCAGGATGCTGAAACACTGAGCCTCAGGCAGGGAAGCTCCCCGTGTCTCTGGGTACATTTCCAGGGACAGCTGCTACTTCAGGCAAAGCCAGGTACTCTGCTACTGCCCGTTGCAGCGGTGCTCTGCTGTGGGGAAAGTCACTGAGAAAATAATTCTGCTGTATCATTAGAGGTCAACTTGGACTACAGCAAGTAATGAAAGATTCATAATGGCACATGAGGGGATGCACTAAATAGCCAAACCACAGCTTGAAAACATGCAAAGCTTGTTTAGATTTAGGACTTGGTTAAAAATTTGCAGTTCAGCTGGTGTTTCACAGAAAAGTTTGCAATCAGCGATATAACTTCTGTACCAGCAAATTATGCTGCTTCTAGTATAAATTATGCCTTGTAGCAAGGAGTGTCCTAGTAGGCATAGGTGCTCCCATGTTCAGGCCAGTAATCAAAAATTAATCCCCTTCCCTGATTCTGTTAGGGGCCAATGCCAGCTATTACTGAGAAGACATAAGAAATACTGCTGGAAGCACTTTCAAGATAACACTTTCCCAATGTTGTGACTTTCCATGCTTTGGTATTTAACAACTGGCTAAATCTTCATTTTAGTCAATTTCCAATCCTGTAAGGCAGGCAGTCTGACCTGCGGTGTTTTTAAATATTCCCTTCAAACTTTGGTTAATCTTATCTTCTCTCTACATATCCAATCTGCTTTAGGAATCCTGCTAAAGTCCAGTCTCAAGGTGCTGTGACAGCGAGTTGCCCAGTCCATTTACATGTGAACAATCATTACTCACTACTCAAAGAGCTGTCAGAAATTTAATACAGGTATTGGCACAGTATTTTCAGTTTGGTTATAAATGCACTGTCCCTTCTCCCTTTAACTCCAGCTTATGACTCTAAAAAGCACAAAAACAACACATAAATCTCTAGCTGCTGAATTCCATCTGCTTTTCTATCCTTTCAACAGCCTTTGACAAAGAATTTAAATCAGATCCCTTTTTTCTCGGGAGCTTAAAATTTGGCTGTAAAGTTTGGCCACATCCTCAGACTAGACTTGATTTTTGGCCATCATTTTTACCAATAAGACACATCTAATCTCATACTTGGTGACACTGCACTCAAACCAGCTGCTCTAGCTTTGATGCAGAGGCCAATACCATTAGCATGAAGAAGTTAACGATGTTTGATGTATCAGATTACTCAGTCCTGCCTTTAATCTTTGTGGCCAGCCAGTCCCACCAGGCAAATAATGGTCTCAGGAGAGAGGCCAAAGACTGCACAGAGGAGAGAAAACTTCCAACACATCCCCGGAGGTGAGGTTTAGGGCATGTGACCAGAGCAGCACAAGGTGCAGAGCAGGTGTCTATGGCACACCCAGCTCTGCTCTCCAAGTACACCACTGCCAGTGGCATTGCTGTGACACGAAGAGCTACACTCTCTGCATGTGGAAAGAAGGCATCCTTTCCAATTCAAGTCTAAAGCAAGACAACACTCCTCCAACACTCCCAAACCACTCCCCTTGCAGCACCTGCACACAGCCAATCCAGCCTGGCCCAGAGACAGACAAAGACACCGCGCTTGGAGCGCCACGAGGCAGAGGAACCCCACAGCTGTCACAGGCAGCAGGGCTGGTCCGTCCGCATGTGCCACTGCAGGGACTTGGCTCAGTGTGTACAGTCTCTTGCACTTTGCTGTACAGCCCACCATCTGTCTAGTAATTAGGAAAACAACCCTTTTCTTCCAACTGCAGTGAAACTCTGCCCCTCTTCTTAACAAAAGGCCCTATGGAACCTCGATGCCTGACATGCTTCCAGTTCAAGTGGGAAGAAAAAAAAATTACTGATTTCTATCTTCTATCCTTTTGTACCACCTCGGGGACCAGGAGGCTGCAAACAAAGCAAGAACTGCTTTTGGGGATTGAAAATCCCTGAAGCTGATTTTTCCTGCCCCTTTGATCATTCCTGGCTTTCCCATACAAAGAACTTGTCCACGCACGTGATACCTACACTAACACTGCCACAGAGATTCCACAGAATGAATGGAAAGGCCAAAACAACACCACAGCCCACACAGGAAAACAAAAGCTGAGAGGAACTAGGAGGCATCTTTTTTACTTTGCTGGGTTACCTGGCTTACGGGAAAGAAGAAAACTGTCCTTCCTAACGGCTCCTGCCAGTAATTTCCACAACCCACCAAATTCCATGGCTCAAATAGAGAACAAATTTCTTACTCTTCCAGAAATCCTCTGCCTCATTTCATCTGGTTACCTACTGGCATTGCAAAGCGCCAAATTTTGTCAACAAAATACAACGGCACTGCTGCCTGCATAAATACATTTAACACCTCTTAACATGCAAAACACGCAAACGGACGATAAACGCAGCTTCTGAGCGTTCACAATGCAGCCAGTGTCCCACTGCCCAGCGCTGGCAGCTGCAGTCGGTCATATTCAGTAACCAGGTAGTTGCCAGGAGCAAGCACAATTCCTGCACGGGACTTGCTAGTCATTAGTTTTAGATACTGTTTTGTAGCTCGGAGAAATCTACAAGGGAGGAATGCGTGCGCCTCTCGTATAAGCGACAGAAGTAGAGGGCGTTCAGTAGGGAACGAGAAAGCACAGCAGAACGAGGAGACGGGGTTTTCGCGTCTTTCAGGAGCCCCGAAAGGCTGGTACGGGGCGGGCGGTCACAGCAGCACAACAGGACAAGCCGCGCTCCCTCCCTGTGTCGGCGGCACTTCGGTGCTGTAGGCAGAGGACGAAGCGGCGCTTCCCCGGCGTGCCCGGCACTGCGGAGGGACCCTCCGGCGACTCGGGCGGGACGCTGCCCCGTCCCCGCAGCCAAGCGCGGCTGCGGCGAGGCGCCGGGCTCAGCCGGGCTCGGGGTTCGGACGGCAGCAGCGCGGACAGCACCTCCGCCCGCGCGTTACCAGGCTGAAGCCGAAATAACACGGGAAAATTAAGGCTACTCCAGCGGGCAGGCAGCAGCCACAGCCAGGCCGGCGGCCGGGCGGCTCCCGCTCGGTCCGGGGCGGCGGGTCCCGTCCCGCTGCCCGCCCCCCCCCCGCGGGGCAGGCGGCGCCGGCGGTGCGCCCGCGGGGCGGCGGGGCGGGGAGCGCGGCGGCGGGGGGGCGGGCGCGGCGGCGGCGCTAGGGCCGCGCGTTGCGCGGGCCCGGAGGTGGGGTAGCTGCCGCCGCCCCTCTCGCCGGCAGTCGCGGCGAGGTCGGTCCGAAGTGAAGAGGCGCTGCCGCCGCCGCCGCCCCCCGAAGTTTGGCCCGCGCCGCCGGAGCCCTCCGCGCCGCGGCCCCCGGCCAGGGAGGCGCTCCGCTCGCCCCGCGCCCCATGCCGCGGACGCCGGCGCCCCGCGCGGGGCCGCCCCCGCCCTGAGCGGCGGTGGCGGGCGGGGAGCCCCGGCGGGCAGGACCCGCCCGCCGCCCCGCCGAGCGCCGGAGGAGTGCGGCCGCCCGCCCGCGCGCCGCCCGCGCCCCGCCAAACTTCGACGCCGACAAGTGCCCGGGGTCAGCCGCGGCAGCGCCCAGCTCCCCCGCCCCGCCACCCGCCGGAAACTTTCTTGGAGAAGAGCATCCCCGCCCGCCTCACGCCCGCCCCGCGGCCCTTCATGCCGCCGCCGAGGGAGCCCCAGCGCGTCCCAGCGCCGCGGCGGCTCCGCGCCGCTCCGCGGTGAGGCTCGGGCGGCCCGAGCCCGCAGGGTGAGTACAGCCCGCCCGCCGCTCCGGGGCGGGATGGTGGCGCGGGGGGCCGGCGCGGCGCCGGGGGGCCGGTGCGGGGGGTCGCCCCGCCGGGCTCGGGCCGCCGACCGCGGGCGGATCGGCGCGGGCCGCGCGCCCCCTGCCGCCCGCGCGGAGCGGAGCGCGGCGGGGCCGGGCCGGGGCGGTACCTGCGCCGCGCCTCCTCCGCCGGAGCTCGGAACCGGAGCTTGGACCGGGCCGGGCAGCGCCGCGCCGAGCTTTGAAGGGGCGCGGGCGGTGGAAGAGCCCTGAGGGAGCGCGAGCCCTGAGGGAGGGGCGCGTCCGTGGCGCCGGCGCCCGCCCCGCGGCGCGGATTCACCCGCGGGCGCCGAGGGAGAGCGGCGCTCCCGGTGGGCAGAGGCGCGGGCGGCGGCGCAGGGCATCGCCCCGCCGGCGAGGAGCAGCGGGCAGGTCACTGGTACCCAGCCTGGAAGCAGTTCCTCCCTTGCGTCGGAAATTGCAGGCGGCTTTTCTAAACATTCACACGCACACAGAGCCCCCAAAGAAAACCCCTCATGGCGGTGAGCAGCGCAGATCAGCCAAACGCGATAAAACAGACGCTTTTCTACTCTCAAAGTTAGTGCATGTGCGGTTTTCGTCTCTGATTGGTATACTTTTATTGTTCTTCAATCAACTTTTCAATATTCCGGATCTGATGTGGTAGGAGCCAGCATTACTTCTACAGAAATGTTAGCGGAGACAGTGAGTGGTACAAGCGGTGGAGATGCTTTTAAAGAGGGAATAAGTCGCTGTCTTGCCTAAGGACAATGCGGTTGAGGATGAGAAGCTGTGGCCTGGGGAGCCGGTCAAAGGGAAGAAAACCACAGCAGAACTTCCCTTGGCTTGTTTTTTGTTGTGGTGGTGGTAGTTTGTTTGGGTGGGGTTTTTTTTGTTTGTTTGTTTTTTTGTGGTTTTCATGTGGAAAAAATAAAGGTTGATTTTTGGTGTATTTCTAGACCTTAAAAGGATGATTATCAGAGAGTTTTGAGCAGTTAGTAGTGATACTGTCATGGAGTTATATACTTTGTGTCAACCCTCAACCCTTTGACACTGATAAGCAGCACCAACTTTCTAGCAATTCGTGTTAAATACAGTAATAGCACAGAAAAAAAAAATCTGCAACTGGTAAGCATTCATTTTTGAGGCTAAGTACTTTCAGTTATAAAGTCATCAGCTCACACCATAACTAGAAAGCTTTGTAGCTTTATACCCTGGCTACCGTGTGAGGGGCATGCATCACCTTATTGAGCATGAAGAATCATTGAAAAAAAAAGCCAAAAACAAAGCCTGTAACTGCCTCAAATGCTAACTTAAGTTCCCAGAGGAAAAACTTGCAGAACAGATTGATGCTAGTTTCAGAGATATTTAAGGCAATAAGCTACAATTATAAAGATGCAAGAGGGGGGGGGAAAAAAAAAAAAAAAAAAAAAAAGGCAGCTGGGTGGCAGCCATGTACTCAGGCTCTAAAATTTAAATAGCTGAAATGCTTTTTACTCCATATTCTGACAGCTGATGATACCTGGCAAGTAATGGCAGTGGTAGTATGATGTGTCAGTCAGCAAAGAATAATGTGTGAAAACCAAAAGTATTTCAAGTATAGTGCCAAATCACAGTTCTTCGGTAGCTGTATTTTATTTTCTCTAGCCAATAGGTATTGACATTTTAAATTTCTCCTGAGGCAAAGAAATCTTTTCTGCTAAATAGTTAAATAAGCTGGATAAGAATAGAACCCAAACTTTGATTGGAACAGCATTTGGGGCCAAAGACACCAAAGTAGTTGCTTAAGTATACAGCAGTTCATACAAGTATTGACGAAAATAATGTGTATTAGATTGCTAAATACAGGTTCCCTTCTTTGAATATATAAATAATTTTGCCTTTATAAAAGGGGGTGGTTGGTATATGTACAAGGTTCTCAAGTTGCCTAGGTGTAGCACAGTACAAAACACGAGGTTAGTAAATGTAAGTTGCATGAGGGTTAGTTCTGTTTTCTAGCACACATTATTTCCTATATTCTAACCTGGCCTTTAATAATTACCAACTGGAGTGGACGCATAGGAGCTTTTTACTTGGGCTTGATTGGATACATTCATCGACTTAAGCTGTTCAGGATACAAACTTGAAACATGTTTCCTTTGCAAAAATCTGTTCTGCAGCTGCCGCTGCTGGGAGGTGACAGCCGGCGCTCCTTGCCTTGCCTGGTTATTTCAGCCAGTTCTCCAGAGGCAGTGTAGTATCTGGTGCTGGCTCTCGTTCCTGCCCGTGCATGGTGGCGGGGTGCGCTCGAATGCGCGGTCAGTGTGGGACTTGGTCACTCTTTATTTTATTACCTCCTTCGCGCTCCTGTGGCTTGCCAAAGAGAGAGGCCCAAGAGCCCACCCCTATGGATTGCGCAGTGATTTCCCAACAGGGAGCTCATGCAAGACATCCAGCCGCTGTGGGTTGTGAAGAGGGAGTTATTTGGGGAGGGGGGTGGATTTTCACAGTGGTGGAGGGAGGCAAAGAAGGGGTGTTTGCTAACAACCTCTAATGAGAGCTGCAGTTCTTCCTTGGCACTGATTCTGCCAAGATGCGTTTTATCTGTTCTGTAAAGGGGGTGTCTCCTCCATCTGCAGAATTAACAGGCTGGGTGAGGTGTGACTTCCCCACCTGGAAAGGGATGCATGTGCACAGAGCCTCCTCACAGCTGATTTCAGGCTGGGGGTCATCTGCGTGCCGTTCTTCTCAACCGGCTGTGACATATTGGTGGCCAGAACGACCGGCACTTCACAGACGGAGCAGCGCTCCGGGGAAAGGCAGAGAGCAGATGTGGCCTTTGCACTGGTGCCTCCCAGGTGCTTCCCAGTGTATTCCAGAGTGCAGAGGCTGTGGCACGTGGGAATGTTCAGGGCCGCAGCGCCTTTGCCCCACGCAGAAGACGCCGGGAGCGGTGTGCTCCGGAGGGTTTGCGTACATTACCTCAAGTCCTCCCGGCCATTTGCCGTTCCCTTGCCCGCTGCCAGCAAGGACGCTGATCCCTCTTTGTCCCAACACCCGGGGTGTGCGACTAGCAGGGCAGGGCGGAGGGAATCAGGGCATCAGACAATTCTGTTTGTTTCCTGGTTTGTTTGATTACCTTTTTCTAAGGTCAAATGCACAGGCATTGCTGGGGACAAAAACCCCAGTTGTGTGTTGCCCACAGCTAGAGGCCTATCACTGCACATCTGATACAGCTGTAAACTTCAGAAATGTTACTCTAAAGGGATTTTTTTACAAAATAATTCAAATAGCTATGTCCTTAGCAATAGGGCACAGAAATGTAAAATGCGTATCGCGAGTGACTCTGCAGGAACAAACATAAGCAAGACAAGTCGTATAGCTCCATCAGAAAAAACCCTGGCAGCGCTCAGCACTTGATCCTTAATGTGCTTTGGTCAATATCTTTCTCTATATCAATGGAAGCTCATTAAAAGAAGATATTGCAGACTAACTGAGCCATGCCATACTAGTTCTTGCCAAAGCTTGACATTTTTAATACATTAATAATATGTCTGTAATGTAATGGAAAACTATTAATCAGAACTGGTTATATGCCAGAAATTTAAGCTATAATTGGTTGCTTCTTGTCAGGAGTGTCTGTTGTACATGGCTACAGCTGCCTAATGCTCAGATGTCTTGCACTCCTCTGCACTTTTTTCTTGTCAGTGCTCTAAATTCAATCAATGTTATAGTCTATAATTCTGTGTAATGACCATCATTATGACTGGCTTACTTTAATGAGAATTCGTTATTTGGGAAGTATTTTAGCACAGTGTGTTAAGGTAGTGGCTTGCTTCGCATTATTTAGTCCTAAGCAGTTAGTTCTGTTTATTAGTGGATCTGAGTCTCAGCAGTTATAAAAGGTAACAGGTAACTGAAGAGCTAGAAAGGAAGATATTAAAGCAAACAAACTTCTTTTGCTTGAATATAAAAGCTTGCAGTCTAAAGATAATTAAACTCAGTAACTTCTTATTTCTACACAGAAAAAAAATGTTTATTTAATTACTTACTGTTTATTCCGGCTACAACCAAGCCATCTCCAGTAAAGAGTATTTGGTTTGCCATAAATTTAAAATAATTTGGGGCCTTTTTTAGCAAGGACTTGTTTCCTATTTTCATAGTGACTGTTCTGAACTAGGGGGTCTTGTGGATGCATTTTTTTCCCCTTCAAAATAGTAAATATATTGGAAAGGAAACAGAGGGGAAGAAGTGTCTTTAGAGGACAGGGAAAGTGTTCTTTTACTTACCAAATTCCAAAATAACATGCAAACGCTTCTGTGGTAAAAAGAATGTAAGGTTGCTACAAACCAAACAGTACTACCCAGCATGCTTCTTAAAGAGATTTAAATTTAATCTGGTCTTAGATATTTCTGCTTTTGTGTCAAATTTAGATTTGAAGCTTAAATATGTTTAAATGAATTGAGAATTGTTACTGCAGGAAAATTCAGATTATTTTCTGCGTATTCCGATAAATTACATGAGAGTTGTATGGTAACACTTGATAAAATGAATATAACGGAAAATTGCATTTACGTCCATACAGCAATTATTGTAAATTACTTTGCTATGGAAACACAATTCAACCATCTGTTGGCATTTCATGGTGTCTGTAGTTTAGCTCAGTTTAAGATGAAGCATTATTTAAATATAGGGAGGCTGTTTGCAAATAGCTTTGAAGATAAGTTTTGAAAGAGCGTATTCCCAGTGTGACACAGTAAGGAGCTTCCCAGGTCACACACCTCTTCCCGTGGCTGTGGGCTGCGGGAGGGTTCACGACACTGGCATAATTTAAAGCTGGGCAGCAAAGCAGGCTGCAGGAGGTGGTGACGTACGGTTGTTTCTCCACATCTGTACAAGGGGTCTGCCTAGATTTTAGCATCCAGACAAAGGAAGCGTGGAAGTGCTGCAGCGGCTGTCTGAAATCTCCTCCTGCTGACAGCCCAGCGCCCTGGCTCCCCAACCCCGGGTGGCACAGGCTGACACAAATGCGCTGGAATTCCTTGCCCTGGTTTTCCTTGTCCTCCTTCAGTAGCGCACTTACTCTGTCTTGGCGTTTTCCTCATAGAAATTTTGGATTTTTACCTGTGTTATTTAGGAAATATATATTTGGAGTTGCTGTGATAACATTCTAGCATTTTATACCTGTAATTATATGAGATTCAGGTGCTACAAAGCAAGGGAATTTCTAGTTGCTTACCGAAAAGGGGAAAGGGCATATATCTGCTGTGAAATGCTGAGTACTCAGGTACAGCTACCTTCAAACCTAAGAAAATAAAGGGGGAAAAGCATCCTTATAATAAGCTACTAAATAAGCCATTATCTTTATCAGTAGATTGTCATCAGTGTGGTCAGTAAATCACAGTTCAAAGGAAAAAAAGGGACTAAAGCTCTTGCAATGCTTATGAGAAATGTCAAGGAAATCGAATTGTACTTGCCATCTCTTTGTTATTCTTATAATAATAATATAAAAGAAATATGTAAGGCTTTTGGAGCTCCGTGAGGTCCTCTTGCCAAGAAACTACCAGCTCCTGCTATCCCATCTCTGTGTCACTTTAATGAGAGAACCTTCCTGCTGCTGCCCCGCAGTGCAGGGCTGCCTGCTCCCCCGCCTGCCTGCACCATCTGGGCCATGGCTGAGTTCAGTAGTTTGCTCTCCAGTTTTGCTAGGGTGATAATGCAGTTCTGGAAGCAGGAACCTCTAACTCACCTGCAACATTATAAATCTGTCTTTGTTAGAGTACAGTTAAATCCTTCATGTCAAAATACTTTTCACTGTGAATGATTTTGGTAGTTTCTTCATTCCAGCACAGAACCTACAGTAAAGGTTATACATATTGTACCAATTTGCTCTATATTGCATCAAACCTCCAAAATGTCAACATATCGTATATTTTGTAATGCATTGATTCTTGGACAATAACTCTAATTTTTATTGTTTCTAAAAGGGTGCTGGTGCCAGAAGAAAAGGATGATTGATGGGGAACAGAGACCAGCCTATAGACACTCACCCTCTTCCTTCGGATACTGATTTATCAGTGTGTCCAGGCATCCCCTGCGAGCCCTGAACACGGAGGATCACTCAGGGTTATCGGCAGTGTAGCCGAAGACCTGCAACTTCACAAATTATTACCTGCTGTTGGACATCTTTTACAAGAAGCCCTGACAGATAAGTTATAAGATGAAGGACAAGCACTGCAAGGCTGTGAAAGGCTGTCATCAGGGCCTGGGTGGCTTCTACCAAAGTCTTTAACATAGCGAAACAAACGTCCTATCCGTTTGAGTTGGAACCTATTTTATAAATATATAAATGTATATGTACATATAATCTCTAGACTGCACATACGCCAGCACTGAGCACCCTTACGAAGCTGACATAAAAGGATTTAGAAATGTATTTGTCAAGATTCCTGTCACTTCACGCCCTCTGGGTTACTGTGTCCTCCGTGATGCAGCACTACCCTTCTGTGTGGGGACACTACGACGTGTGTAAGACTCAGATTTACACGGAAGAAGGAAAAGTATGGGATTACATGGCCTGCCAGCCAGAAGCCAGAGACATGATCAAATACGTAAAAGTGACTCTGGATCCCCCAGACATAACATGTGGAGATCCTCCTGAGACTTTCTGTGCAATGGTAAGGCAAGCTTTTCATTTTGCATAATTAGTGGGGATGTATTTGTATTAGATGGCTTCAAAATACAAGCCCTAGAGCACACAGGAAATTACCCAATAAAACCTGCATCATATTCCAAATGTGAAAGGTTCTGCTGTACAAAACTCCAAGCTGTACGTTAAGCTGAGCAATGAGCGATCCTCTTAAGCAGAGCATAACTTGACTTTATCTGAATTCACTGTCTCTCTACAGTAACTTTTAATACATGAAAAGAAACCAGCGTAAAGCTCCTATTGCGCTAACCCATAACTGGGGTGGCCTTTGCCTGATCAAGAAAGACTTGAATGAACCAATTCCACTAAAATCAGTTTAAAGCATCATAACATGTCATAATTAAGCATAATTTCCAAACAGTGAGACCACTTGACCACTGAACTCAAATTGCTAAGGCTTGAATAATGGTGGTGGGAGTTGGGCTGTTTCCCAGCTACCCAAGAAGCTGCAGCGGGTGTGTATGGACAGTGCAGCTAAAAACACCTCCAAGCTCTAGCAACTACTCACACTTTCTTCCTAGCTGAAACTGTAGCCGTTCAAGCAAACTGAGACCAAAGCTCCTTATTTTACACAGTCCTAAAATAGACTGGTTTGGAAATTTTTGGCTTGGTAAGTAAATGCACAGGTATAAGAAACCAGGCAGACACTATATATGTATATACACAGATATATATATATGTATGTATGTATATCAATAGTTTACAGATGTGCTGCTCCCAAGTGTTTGGTAGATCACACTGTGAGAAGTTGTTTCAGTTAGAGGAGATCTTTAACTTTTAGATAATTTCTTTGTCCTCACACCGACAGAGGGATTTATTTTCTTTGCCATTGAATATTTCTGTTAAAGAGTGGAAGATATTGAGTTTCTTGACTAGAAAATACGAGTTTGGGTTACAAGACATGCACACTTACATCTGTTAGTACAGCATTTGGAAACATGCACCACATTACCTACATTACTTAGATTTGAAAAAACCAATGAGTTCTGGTAAGTGAGGTTATCACAACTGAGAAAAGTCTACAAGATACTTATTTGTCTGTGTACAAATCATCATTGCTGGGTGACAGCATCCCCGCAGGAAGGAAATTTTCTTCTAAATGCCTTGTGGTATCATATTCCACCACTGCTGTTCTGTAAGGAGTTCAGATCCAACCACACATACATTTAAGGCATTATTTGCACGCTTGCAGCTGCTTCCCACGTACATTATGGTAATAACCACGTGATAAATTGCAGAGCTACATGAATAAATTACATTCACTATGAACCTCTGACTGCACCACTTGCTCTCTGCCCACTAATCCATCTCTGCTGACATGTCTTTGACACTCTAAACATCCAAGCAGCTTCAAGCAGCCACTGTTTAAAAACAACTGAAAGGCATGTGCCCTACATAATATTGTCTTACTGGTTTTTTTCTTAATCTTGAAATACATTTTTCCCTCTGAATAGTAATAGCTGTGATTTAGCACTCAATAATATTTAGTAACTCATCATGTAATGCAAAACGTTGTTCTTTTAATGAAAAAAACCAAAACAACTAAACCTGCGCAGTAAAACTTATTTCTTCCTTTTAGTGCAGATCAGCATTGTAGCAGTTCCTATCTTAAGTAATTCTGTAAGTTTCTGAAGGCCTTTGTTATCGGTATGCACTCTAGTTAGAACAACAATTTTAAACAAAAAACAATCAGGTGAACAGAAGACATTTTGATTAAATCCAGGTGTTAAAAATGATGCCAGAACTCCCCTTGAAAATTTTCATTTGACCACACCAGTGCTGTGATATGGGATGAAAGTTTGCTTGGGAGTGACCTGAGATTAGAGCCATAGCCCACTTGCAGCTTAAGCGTGTGAGATGCAGAAGGCCACCAGAATCCTCACACGAGAAGCAGAGAAAGGGGAGTAACTGGGGAAGAGTTAGAGAGAGCAGGCAGAATGAGAATGTGTATTTAGCTACACAAGTGTAGAGTGACTGACTCTTACATGATAAACTGGGATTTGTTTCCAGGATAGATGTAGATTGTACATACACACTATATTTAGATATGCACTGGTAATGGCTTGGCTTCTTGAAACATAAGGAAAATGACAGAAATATTTAGTGTTCCTAAGGTACTGCCCATGGCTCACAGCAGAGCATTCTCATCCCTAAAAATGCTTCATGTCTATCTGTACTATAGCAACCCGTAGGAATTAGATATTTCCTTCAAAATGAGGTTTTATGTATTTTGTGGGACTGAGCCTTTGGCATTTTTGAGATCTTTTATTTTCGTGGTAACTCTTGGTTTTAGAAAACGAATTAAGAAGATAGCACTGACATACTTGGAGAAAGTGGGCAGTGGAAAAAAAAGAGTTCTTTCGTGTTAGGCGTGTTCTTGTGCTAAAAAATCCCAAATTTGAAGTGACAAAGATGCAAAGGTTTCTTTTCAGCATGGTGAAGTGCCAAACTGGCTTACACATATGCTTGGTTTTCTTGTTGTAAGTACTGGCTATGTGCCTGCTAAACCTGTACCACTGTTTTGTTATTGAAATCAGGTTAACACCGACTTGGAGAAGAGCAGGGTCTTTTCAGCTATTCCAATAATAAGCAAGAGTACCAAGCAGCCAAGTCTGCTTCTGCAGGATGACAAGGAAGTTGAAGCAGCCTCCTGTTCTATTTTGATGTCGGTTCCTTGATCGGGCTTAGTAATTTTCTGTTCCCCAAATGGACTAAGGTACTAGCTGTTGAGTCTGTGTCAGCCTTCGGTGTAATATAGATCAGATCCTTGAAACAGACCAAACTGAGAATTTCATTCAAGTCCTGCTGGGAGATTATGGTAGAATCTAAGGCAGTCTGTGAGGGTAGCTGATAATACTCTGCAATAACACACAATGCAGCCGTGCATTGCAATGTGTGCAGCATACAATACAGAGGAGATGGGTGGTTAAATTGGCCCCCTACTTGTTTCTGCTTATTCCCCATGGTATTAAATGTTCTTATGAGTCCGTGATGAATTTGTACTCAAGGAGCTTGTTTAATTGACAGACTGAATAACAGGGCTTTGCATATGTAAATTTGTTGCAAAATATAACAGCCCTAGTTGGCAGCTAAAGCCAGCATTTGGCAGCTCACCACTTGCAGGTACCTTTGTGGTGTCCCCCCAGAACAGCATTTGTAGGTATTATGGGGAGCATGCAACAGAAAAACTATCCCACAGTTGCTTTTAGGCATCTATTCTGAGAATAACATTATAGTTTCTGGTGACATTCAATATTGACAGCTCATGAGATTATTCTGAAACCTCAAACCCCTGGAGTCCTACAATTATGATGTGAGATTCTCAGCTTTCATTTAAAACATCATCTTTATTTCCTTAGTCCTTCTGGTTGCAGGGAAGAGTTTGAAAATGAAACCAAGGGGCCCAAAAAGCAGAAGCCAAATAAATAGCCTTCCAAATTATTATTTGTTTAAAATCTCATCAGATTTAAAGTAATTCAGGATTTCTACAGCTTGGAAAGGATTTTTGCTCTAGAGGAGATATGCGTAAAAGAAACTTATAAACAAATAAGTGGTTAAGAGCAGTGAACACTTACAATTTCTAGATGTGAAGTTGCATGTATCTGTAAAGAAGATGTGACAGCATCCTTCCAGAATAAACAGCGCTCCTCCTGCCTGTGGGATAACCAGCACTGCGGGGAAGAGTTCACTGGTCACCTCTGGCTTCCCTGTCCATTTTAAAGCAATCTCTAGTATCTCAGAGTGAGGTACATATGCTGGCAGAAGGTGCATGACTGCTTTCTGTGGTATTCCTTCGAGGAAATTTGGACATCTTTTGTCAGTCACAGATTTGGACTGAACAGCCTCAGTGCTTGAGCCAGCGTGACCCCTTCCTGCAGGTCTGTAATTTATGAACTTTGAGCATTTGGCATTGCTAAGAGTGTGTCTGGCACCATATGCCTGTGTGTAGTTAGCCTGGGAGGAGAGAGAAGAGAGGAGAGGAAAGAGGAAAAGAGAAGGAAACTATTCGCATTTTCAGGTTTGACCTGCAGGTTTCACTGTTCAGAGACACTAAGCAAATTTTGAAGGACCTGGTGGTGCTACTTCTTGTGGCCTGTGGCATTTCAGTGCAAAACAAATCTGCTTGAAATCCCCGGGAGTTACTGTCAGTCAGTGAAATCTACTTCCCTCTTTGTAAAAACAATTCCACAATACCCTGTCCAGTCGTAAAGAGAGACAAATCTGACTTCCCATGACCATCACTATCTTTTGCTCTACCAGAACAGTGTGTAGCTTCCAGCTTTCCTTCTAAAACACGTGCCAGCTGTATCCCCGGTACAAGCGTCAGGAACCTGATGATGCTGCTCACAGCTCAGGGACCCTGTCACCAGTCCCACCTGCCCTGCACATGGACTGGCCCCCCTAAAGGCTGAAATCCAGCCTTTAGTATGGGGTTTGCATTCAAACCTGAGCCAGGATTACAATGCCAATTTACCCTGAATTTGACCAGGAGACTCCTAGTGGCTATTGCTCTAATTTGCAAACTAGAGACAGATTTATGTTACCGACCTGCGTTTGCAGCTCAAATGGCAAGATGAAAATATAATTTGCTGTTTGTGTTTAGACCTAGATGTCATAATAGCATCCCAACGGCTAAAAAATGATGAAATTATCATCAGTTATGGTTGCCTGCAGCTAATTTCCTTCGTAGGTTAAATAGAAGCTTGAAAAGGAGCCTGCAGATGGGAGTCCTGTGCATTTGTACAATTTATAGAGCAAAAATGCTGATGACAGTAGAAATTTGAGCCCTTGAGTGCTACTCCGTATTTCATAACCAATCAAAACTAAATTAAGAAACAAAGATTATTAAAAAGTATTCCGCACATGTAATTCTGGCATAATATTATGAGGTGGGCATTAAATTCTTCCCTCTGAGAGTTTCAGCATCATTAATATAGCATTTCTTTAATTACAAGTAGGCTCACATTCCTTAAAAAGGGGGAAATACTGTGTAGCATAGATAGTGATACTAGTATTATGTTTACTGAAATAATTAAATGAACAGTTACTTTTCTGAGTAATGGATAAATCACAATGTGAAACAAAAATTCTTTTTGAAAGCATTTTTGGCATTCATACATACTTTCTCGAAACATTTTAAAACAGTGTTGTGCAATATCATTAAAAGATGCTGATAAGAAAAAAGTTTTCCTTTATGGGCTAAATTTGAATAATAATGAAGGATTCTAAAATCTATCTGTAGGGTCTTACTAGATAGCATGGGTTAGAATGGGAGCAGGAAGTTAAAGAGGAAGCTATTGCTACTGTCTCGTTTAAAGGGGATTTTCATAGTTGTATGTTTTGAAAGTACGTACGGCTCCAAGTTACTGCAGACTTTATTTACAACATCTGCATTCACCTAATTTGAACTCTTTGAGCACGTATAAATATTACAACTGTCACATTTTCATTGTAGGAGAGCACCTTTGCCTTCAGGGAGCGGGGTTTTTATTTTGGTAAATAAAATTTGCCTCCTCCTAAGCTACTGAATATTTCATTACGTTTCTAATACTTCAAGACCTGTGAGCTTCAGCCCCTTCCCGTTGTCCCCAACAGGGCAGGACAGCTCAGCCCCCACTGCTGAGGCTGTTCCCACCCCAGCCCCACTGAGCCCCCCAGCAGCCAGGGGGACAGGAGGGATGTGAGTGGCACTGACTGTCCCTGGCTGTCCCCCCAGGGACAACGAGGGGCACTGACTGCCCCTGGCTGTGCCCCAGGGATGTGAGGGGCACTGACTGTCCCTGGCTGTGCCCCAGGGATGTGAGGGGCACTGACTGCCCCTGGCTGTGCCCCAGGGACAACGAGGGGCACTGACTGCCCCTGGCTGTGCCCCAGGGATGTGAGGGGCACTGACTGCCCCTGGCTGTGCCCCAGCTCCCTCTCACTGGGCAGTGCCACATGCCAGCCTACCTGTGTGTCTGGCAGTGCCTGCTGCATACTCTGCAAAGGCTCCTTGGTCCTCGTGGGAAAGGATTCCTTGGTTTCCTACAGGATTTTTAAAAATGGATATACTTAATGACAGCAATAGTTTGGAAAAATCTGTTTTCTTCCAACTGGAAGCAATCTAAAAATTAATAATTGCTCATAAATCAAAACTGAGGAGTGGCAGTAAAACAGATTTGCATTTTATTCATTATCACACATCAAGATTCTCCAGTAAATTGTTAACAACACTTTGTCCAGTTGCCTTTTTTTTTATTCCTCAGTTACACTTTGGGTACTGGAATATTTTCAAGCCTTAAAACAAAAGCACGCCCACAAAGTACTTCAGTTTTTAAAAATATTTGAGGGTAAAACAGGGTTCCTAAACAAAATCAACAGTTTCTATGTATTTTCAGTTGCAGTTTTAAAGCACATGTCACTAGTATGTGTAGAAGAGCATCCTTTTAAGGTGATTTGTATTTTGTAAATATACTTTGTAAAAGCAGCTGTTAAGCATTTCCTAGCATTGCCTTTATTCCATTTGCTACTTGCCCTTCTAGTTTGGTTTGTTTTCCCCCTGAAGTTAGCTGGGAATAGTAGGCATTTTTAGACAATTACTTTACTAACAATTGATCTTAAAAAGCAAGGAACTGTGGCGGTGGAGATTGTGGCTCTCTGGGTGAGGTTCTTAAAAATACCTGAGCTGGTGCCTCCCCGCTCCTCCCTGGCCCCTCCAAAAGCACCAAGGTGGGTACATGGGGGGAGATACCCAAGTACTCTGTGGGAACTTGGAGTTTCGGCCTTTTGTGGGTATGGAACCAGCAACACCAATTTTACAAAGAAATAAATATCTTCCACTGTAAAATAAATGCCGAGACACCCACGGTGAATGTGAATGGCTTGCTGTCAATGCAGTTGGACCAGAAACATCCCCTCAGCAGCACCTTTAGTGAAGTAAAATAATATTGCTTTATAAATAAAATATATACTAGACCTATCGTAATTTGAACTGCTGCTGGTGAGGCAGAGGTGATCTCGAGCCCGTGGCACACCGCAGGGAGACTCCTGACGAGATTTGCTGGGGTGCAGGGAGGCAGTGCAGTGCAGCAGCACATCCCAACTGGTGCTCCCTGGCTGGGCAGGACAGCACAGCCCTCCCGGGCTGCCAGGAGGCAGAGCTCAGTGACCCCATTTCTTCTCTGCTAGAAAGCCTGAACCGAGAATTTTTTCCAGGATGGTAAATCCTCCTTTCAGCAGAGTGACCTTTGCTTCCCAACCTGCTGGTGTCAGGCAGGCAGCCTGGAGGAGCGGAGCTGCAGCATCTCCCCCTCAGTTTGCTTTCGCACATTTTGGTCAGGGGCACGATGCCCTGCTCCCAAGGGAGCTGTGCAGTGTCAGCCTTTCCAGGCTGAGGACACTGTACAAGGAGCATGATACTATATTTCTTCCCACTGTCAAGTGGGACAAGTCTCAGAATGTGAGTTTTGGATTCATTTGGCAGAACTGAGCAGAGGTAGTTTTAGACTGTTCAGGTTTGTCCAAATTATCTGGATACACATATTTTTTCCATCTTCACTTAGTACCTGTACTTTTCTGAACCCCCAAGTTTGATGTCTCTCTCTTGCAGAGCTTGTACTGTGTAAAAGCTAAGAGTCACTGCAAACCAAATGCAAGTTCCTGAGGCACTTCCATATATTAAAATTTCCATTTGTAAGCATCTCGTTGAAACAAAGCCAAGTGAACTCAGCTGAGAATTCTACAAGCCTAGTGTACATCAGGACAACTGTTCTGGTTACTGGGCTCCTCAGAGTCTTTCGAGAAGGCAGAAATCAGTAAGTTGACTCTCAAGTAATGATTTTAACATTTAGACATTTATGTTACTTATAAAGCATCTGGTCCTAATACAACCCAGATCACCTTCATTTAAAAAAAGAAAAAAATGTTCAAACTGAGACAATAATCTGCACTTCCATCCCTTCTGCTCTATGCTGGGAAGCAGAGAGGGGAAAAATACAGACAGGCATTAACAATCCCTCTTGACAAAGTATGAAAATTACCCATCTCATTATGTGAGGATGAAAACCTGTCATTTACTTTTAAAGAGTCTAGAAAGGGCTGAATCTGCGAGAGCTGGTCAATTTTAGTGTAAGTACCACTGCCACCTTTTTTTTTTTTCTCTTAAAAAGCTGATACTGTTTTGCCAAAACTGCCATTTTCAATACATAAAATGACATGTCTACCCAAGAGTAGCCAAAACTGGGTGAGAGATCTGTTAATCCAAATATTTCTTGACTTGTTTCAAGGCCTATAAGTACTGTCTGAATATGAAAATAAAAAATAATCCCAGATACTCTTAAGGCCATTGACCGATGAGATGCAGATCCCTGTGTACACTGGAACGCTAATCACCCTAGCTAAAAAATAGGGGTAGCTCTGTACCCGTTTTATTTGTAGAAACAATCACTTGTACACATTTCAGGTATAGAAATTCGTCTTTTCACAGGTCACTTGTGGTGACATCATCTTGATCTACAAGTACAAATATAGCTAAGGACACAAAAATTCTTGGCATTGAGCTGACTTGCCAACGTGCATAAGTGATTTCGTGTAGCTTTGATGTTTGCTGTGTTGTATTTTCTGGAAAATGGTTTTATTTCTTATCTTCTAGTTCTTTAGGCAGATTGTTTATATGGAATTTTGGAATAAAAAAACAGGGAGGAAAGAAAAGGGTGCAAATGAATTTTAATTATATTTACTACCAGCAAGAAATTGTACTATATCAGTGATATTTTATGTCAGGCTTCAGCCCAGAGAGAATTTTTATAGCTAAGTAGTTGTAAAACCTCTAAAAGAAGACACCATTATGGTGAAAGGAGCATTTTCTTACATGTACGTGCCGTGTCTTTCAAACATCTTGGTGCATTTTAGATTTTTATCTGTAAAACTGTCACAAGCCATGTTTTAACTCATCAATTGGATTTTTACCAGCTATACCTGCTCATAAGATGCTTTCCGCCAGTGAAAGCTAGAAACAGAGCTACTTGTGGGTGACATTTACAAGTGACTGGGGGTAGGGGGATGGTAAAAAATAAATAAAAAGGAATAGCAAACAACTACACAAAAACCCTCATCCTCTAAAAACTGCAATGTGCATAGCTCTAGGGGAAAAAGTACAGAATGCAATTTTCTAACTGCTAAAACAACTTTTTCTACACGTGCTATTTTCCTCATCTAGTTTTATCACAGGCTTCCAGACTGACATGCCTCTTGGCTTCCTTGACCATATGGATCTGCCAAGTGGTATGAACACTGTAGGGACGGCCTGCAGAAATATCCTAGCAAGGTGTCTCACTTCGCAAGGCTTGATTCAGACTTCCAAACACGTGGAGTAACGCGTTTAAGGGGTTCAAGCATTGTAGCTTTCCTCACTAAATTTGTGGGGTAAATTTTTGCTAATCTTTTGCAGCTGAAAACCCTGTTTTCCTGAAAAAGAAGTGGGATAAGCCTTTGAAATTAAAATGTTAAGAACATAGAAGCTTTTTGTTATCTGAAGCAGTGGCTTTGATTTTTTTTAAAAAGATACGCTTCAGTAACTAAAAGAAAATTAGATGTGACTCATCTTGTATATTTCATGCCTTAGAGCTGGTGTTTGACTTTACATCAACAGGACTTAAAATATGATCTTCCATTGAAATTAATGTGTCCTGTGTTAGGCAGAAGGACTCCTACTGACAGCAAGGGATGGTGACAAAATACAGCTTCCTTAGTAGTGAGCATTATCCTCTGCACTATACCAGTTGGAAACTCTCAACTGGAAACTATAAAAACATCTTAAGTAAAGGTAAAGTTAACTGTATGCCTTTATAGTCTAATATTTTTCTCGTCAGAAGCAATTTCACTGAAGTTCACTTATTTCCAGCATTTTCAGTTTTAAAATCTTCTTTACTCATTTTACTGATGCTGAGTTTTGGATTAGTTCAGCTATTGAGCTTCAGTGCAAGGCTCTTTGTCCCTAGTGACAGGGCAGGTTTTTGGATAATGGGACATTATCCATCTTTTCTTGAGTACAGTTTTGGGGCATGCAAGAATACACTGAAAGCATCTAGCTGGAAAGTGCCAGCTAGAATACATAAAATAGAATACATAGCAGGGTTTGCATATTAAAATATACAATTTTAGCTTTATGCATCGCATTGATTATTTGTAAATAATTGAAAAGGACAGAAGACTATTATTGACCAATCTTTCCACAGTTCTCCATAACTGCACCGTCATTGCTTGTAGCACTCAAGCATTAGCCAGGCACCATCAATCACAAACTTCAAGTTTTATGAGTTTAAAAACAAGTCACAGAAAACACTACAACAGTTGTCCTTCCTTTGTTAATCAGAAAAGGTAGGGGTTTCAGCAGAACTTTTTGTTAAATTTTCAGCCTTGACAGAAAGTATGCCATTTTTTTCAGTGTTAAACAGTGGACTGATGTCTAAAATGGCACATGGGGTTTGAGTTTTTTGAAGCCATACAGACAATTGTTTTCCCTCTCCTACAATCTGCAAGTCCTCAGCACATGTAACGGGATGGTGCAGCAGGCGGCTCTCAGACATCTGCGGCTTGTGCTGTCCATGCAGCCCTCCAAGGTGCCAACCCCTCTCTCCCTGTCTTGAAAATGGTGGAGAAAACAAAGACTGAAGAGAGACACGGGGACTTGTTCCAAAGAACAGGAGAGCCTGCCTGCCTGCCCTCAGGCTGCATTCCTGTCTTGTCACACCTGTAATACGCTGCACCTTGAGAAGCCACCAGGGCTGATGGGTTTGTTCTTACATAGACTTCTGATACCTTGTTTGGATAATACTCTTTTTGGAAATGGTACAGACCACACAGACCTCATCTGTGGACTTTAGATGGGTACAGGTAAAGTGTTTTCTAAATGTTTTCTAAGTTTAAAGAGTTCAGCAGTAGGATAGGGGAAGGTTGTGCAAGAATGCCAAGTGGTTGATGAGGACCTGCTCACCATGCTGCTTTTCCCAGGTGCTCACTCTCCAAGACAGTAAATACATTGCAGGAGCTCAGAAAAAGCAGGCACGGCTCTTTTACAAGGCAGTGTTTGCCTCTCCCAACCAATAACAATCTGACTAAGAATTTGAAGTAAATCTTATTCTGGTGATTGTATCTTGTCAAGGGCCTCGTACTACTAAGTGATGGGTTTGGAATAATAAAATTATTATATCAGAATAGATCATAAGATCAAAAAAAAAATCAGAAAGCAGCAGGGTACCACTGAATTTTACCTTAGTATCAGGGGCTTCTTCCAATTCCTATCCTCAAGGTCATTACACCTCTATTAATGCAACCATCAACATCCGCTGCCTGTCAGGGCCATTCTCTTAACTTCAAAAGAAGATTTACAGGAGATGACCAAGAAAAAATAATGCTCTTCACAAATTATTACAGAGATGAATGGCACCTGTGTCTGCGATGACCTGTTTTAGCACTTTCTTGATGACACCACCGTACGTGAGCTTCTCTCAACTCCTGTCAACTCCTGTCACGTAAGCCACGGTTGGTTCTTTTTTCCTTTCAGCATAGCCAACCACCAAGGCTGCCGAAAGCAGAAGTAAGAGCAATGCTGAGCAAACCTTTGCTGTCACTGCCTTTACTCTGAGTTAGGAATTGTTTTGTTGACGATGAGCTGTATAAAGCATCACAGGAAAAGCAGAACAAGTTCACTTTTACAGCGATGAAATAAATCATAAATTGGAAACACTTTGTAATTCTAAATTACCCATCCTAACCAAGGATCAAGTGCACAGAATTTTGCTGAAACACGTGTGGACATCAGCAGTGCAGCTATAGCAAAGTGCAGCTGCTGAAGAAGAGGGCAA
This sequence comes from Hirundo rustica, assembly GCF_015227805.2. Classification (NCBI taxonomy): domain Eukaryota; kingdom Metazoa; phylum Chordata; class Aves; order Passeriformes; family Hirundinidae; genus Hirundo; species Hirundo rustica. Next base: position 20,757,589 of record NC_053458.1, read on the forward strand.
TAAAATAAACCTCCGCATCTGAGCTAGTAGGGAGCCTACAAGGGAATGCTGCTCTGGGTGGCACACCCTGCTTTGTATCCAACACACAGAGTGTTCCAGGAGGTGCTGCAGCCCCGCCTAAGCAAGCCATGCACACCCAGAGAAGCATACAGCAGTGTTCCATATCAGAAGATGATAACAGATCCCTCCTATTTCTGTGTGAAACTTGAAGGATTCTTGGATAATTTGTTTCTGGTAGAAATCAGCTTTCTGCCACATAAGAAATGTGAGATTCTATCAGTATTGTCATTGAGACTTTGGTAGAAGACATTACCTGGCCTATAAACACCTGAGACAGAGGAACTTGTGACTGAGCCTGCAATAAATGCCACTGTACCTGACAACACAGAAACTTATTTCAAGCCTGCACGTTGGAGATCTTCACATACCAGGTGATTGGGTTCAGTTATTATGGCCTTTAATTACTTACAATTTTCTGATTTAGGTTTCTTAATGCTTTATACAGAAAAGCACATATAGTAAACACAACAAAATACAGGCACACCTTACAGGTAGTTTTCAGAACTTTAAGCTAACAAGAAATGAGAGTCTGTTCCTACAATACCTTTGTCTCAGTGTCTCATTCTGCAATCAGTGAAATTCACAGGCATTGAGAAGCCATAGAAAAGAGCTGTTTTCTCATTTGGTTTGGGTTTTTGGTGGTATGCTTTTAGCTTTTCCAAGTTTGATGAGTCAGGTTTCAGCTATTTTTTTATATAATTTTCTTTGCTAATTGTATGTGCAAGGGTCACAGAACTAAAGAAAAAAAATCTAATTTTAACCTGCTGTTGATTTATGAAACGATACTGAGTTCCTTGAGTTTGGGAAAATAACATATACCACTAATAATCTCTGGGAACTGATTTAACACCATATTCTATCGCAGTGCTAGGAAGAAGCCAAGGACTTGTAACAATCTGTCATTTGCCGTGACATTTTTATTACTCTTTCAGAAAGGCTGTGCTTTAATTGTCTCCTTGCTTCAAATCAACTGCTTAGTTTGCTTTACCAGTATTTTTTTCGCTTTAGTTGCCATTGCCCTTGCTATAAGAAACCTAAACTCTCTGTATATTTCTGGCATGGTAACTGCCAACAGGAACAGGAGCAGACAACCTACCCGTGTCCTTCTAATTTAAGAGAGTGAAAATGCTACTGATTGCAAGTCACATTTTCATGGAATTCACACCGAATTCCTTGTAGACCTGCATCCCAGGCAATTCCCCTTGATTGACTAGGATTGACCTGAGAGAAAAATCCATCAAAATAATATGCCTTTTTTTTTTCCCAGTATTGTGGAGTTTGCAACAAGCTGCCCAATGTAGAAAAAGCTTTGCTTTCAACTATTATAAAGAAACTGCAAGCTCTTAATTTAGTAGCAATGTCGCTAGTGCTTTAGCATCTTCTGCAGTGTGCCTCCAACTGATGAACTGAAGCACAGCTATAAATAACGATGATGTCTTTGTCAGCTTGTGAGAAAAAGGGTTGGATCTTGGGTTTGGGTTTTGGTTTTTTTCCTCCAAATTTCCTGGAAGTACATGTAGTAAATATCTCTAATCTCTTCTTTTGCTTAATACATAGATTTGTCTCTTTGATGGGTTACTGAATCAAATTAGTTGCCTGCTGGTTCACAACAAAGCTCAGTGGCCCATGGGAACATGACCCTAGCACTATATTGTACACAATGGGCACCCCAAAGTTTAGTGATTGTGTCAAATCCTCAGCTTTACAGTTCAGAGCTTCGAGGTGCACTTCCTTTCCAAGTGAGAGGCAATTTCCCTCCACCCCAAAGTGGACTTGACTGAACCTGGCCAAACTGCATTCTCAGACCTCTGGTTTCTGTGCATTCCCTATGCATCTGAATGGTGGGAGTTCCCCTCCCAGCATCCAAAATCCATGGGATCCCAAATCTTTTCACGGTAGGGCGGCTCCTTCACCACTCTATGATAACTGAGAAGTTGTCCAGGGAGCAAATGGCTTTGTTCATTTCCATGTACCAGCTCTGTATTTTAAGGGAGTACCAGTCAGAAAAGCATAAAGTTTCACAAATCCCCAGACTGGGGACTCAATGCGATGACCAAGAGGAAGGACTTGATGCCAGTTTTGGCAGCATAGCTGGTCTGCATGCTAAGTGGTCTTAATGGAGCAGATGAAATCCATCCTGGATTCTGAATCACGTATGCATTCAGGCAAAATATGATGGGGGGAGGGGAAGGGTTAATTTTCAGGGCTTGCATGCCTTCGGATTTGTTTGCTTGAGTATATTTTTGGAGGGTAATATTAGATGCTAAGAGAAAGTTACAGCAAGGCTTGTGACTAATGGATAAGATGCAGTATGCTCTGTGATGCTAGGAGAAAAATGCTGATGCAGTTAACAGATATCAGAGAGATAAAATACCACCAGCATTAAAAAAAAAAAAAAACCTGAAAGATTTCGTCAAGTTTCTGAGATCCCACCTTGTTATCATTTCAGAGGATGTTTCTAATTAGTAGCCACATAAATACTTGCTGATTAAATTGTCGTACAATTCGATTAACGAGGTGAAGGAAAAATAGCAACATTTTCATTTTAATGAGTTGTCTGCTCTCTCCTCCTCTCTACTATGCATCTTAATGTACCTTGCTGCCTGCACTGACTTGGGGCTCCAAAGCTTTGTCATTTCTTGGCAATTCTGTTCTCTAATTTCTTCTGACACATGGTGCTTAAATCCACACGGAATGTGAGGTGAGGCAGAGAGGATTCCTGCAGACTGCCATGCCATAAGAGGAGCACTCATTTGCATTATTCATTAGATAAACGCACTGATTTGCATCTTATTCTGATCTCCTCCATTTCCAGGCAGGGGAGGGAGACAATTCATGGAATTGCTGAATTTTTGAATGATATTAATAGTGTTCATTTGGGATTAAGTCTCCATTGTCTGCTGCCCTGTATTTTGTCCTACGCTTACCTTAAATACCTACAAAAACTACATCCTTTTGTTCTTTTAATAGTGAGCTGTGCCTATTTACTGCATAGTAAAAGGGTGCTAATTTGTTTGCCATTGCAATTTTGTAAGTATTTATCAAAGCCATAATTCAATGCTTGATCATTATTTGTGATTATTACAATCTTTTTCCCTGTTGTTCTGAGGTTATGGTTCAAAAGCAAAAGCTTGTAAATCAACTGCAGTGATCTGACAGCATCTATAATTTTTTTGCCATTCAGTATTGTTGAGGAGTAAGCTTTTAAGAACTACATGCCCTCTGTTAACTAGCATGTTAATGCAGTAACATTAAGAAATAGTATAGCCCTAGATAACCATCAACACTGTCTCTCTTTCTTCTAAGCTTTATGAACCACTTACATTATGCTTAGCATTAATATTTGATTCAGAAATCTACTGTAAGAGGAGGGGATATCACTGTTCTGTCCTCAGGGTATTGGGGGAGGAAGGTTAATTTTTGCAGGATGGGGGTTAGTACTAAGCTCTTTCATCCTGTTATTAAACACAGGATACTGTCTGGGGAAATTGGGGATTTTAGAGGACTTAAACCAGTATCATTATTGCATCAACACTTTTTGAGAAAACCTATATGATAAACACTTCAAGTGCTGCTGCAACCCAGAGCCATTCCCTGAACCATCATTTACCTCCAAGGACAGCAAATTGCAAAACCCAACAGTCGTTTATTAGCTCAGTGGGTAAAAGCATGGTGCAGACAGCACTGAGGTTGTGGGTTCCATCCCTGTATTGGCCATTCACCTAAGAGCTGGACTCGAAAATCCTAGTGGGCCCCTTCCAACTCAGAGTATTCTGTGACTTTTAAAGCCCTTTCTTACCCCTGGTGCTGCACTAGGCTGAATATTGCCCAAAACTAAGGAAAGACATTGCCACCATTTTAAACAGCTGAGACCTGTAACTCTAAAAAAAAAAAAAAAAAAAAAAAAAAAAAAAAGTTTAAAAGTAGGGCTCTGAAGGCTGACTTAGGCATGTGTTAAGGCTAATGACTGTGCATTATTTCTATTGATATTGTGGCATGGCTTTCTGGCTGATGTTGTAGCTTGCTTGAATTTGTTTGCATGCTGAACAAATTCACTTCTTGAATTAGAAGGTGGGAAATGCAATGGCCCTGAGGAGCAGTTAGTCAGGACACCATCTGTAATCAGGGTTGTGGCAGAAAATACAACTGAAATGGTGAAATGGCATATGAAAATGAAACCAGTTCATATTAGGACTCTGCCTAATACACAAATTAATTATAATTGAGTTTGCCACAAGTTAGTGACAGCTGAATCTAAACAAATCACCTAGGTAATGTGCTGATTGCACTAACAGCAGTTGTTGTCAGGGGTGGAAGATGCCATATGGCTCCTCTTCTCTACCCAGGTCAAAATATCATTAGGAGGAAGCTTAACTACATCGACACAAATGAGGAATTAGCCAGTCTGGCTTTCCTCCAGCCTGCAGGGTGCGTGCATGTCCCAGGGTCTGGCCATTCCCAGGCACAGTGAGGGGCTACCCAGATTTTTCCAGAATGTACTCCAGAGTGGAGGAGTATCATGGTACCTGAGGACAAACAAAGGCAGCTGGTGCTCAGTTGCATTGCTCAGGCACAGCTTAGCTCTCCAAAGACATGCCCAGATTATGTTTGGGCACTTGTTAAAGGAAAATAAAGTGTAAGTGACATGGAACACAAACCGGGGCAGGGGAACGGAAGGGCTGCATGATGCAGGAACCAGTCCTGCACCAGGTGGGGTTGGGTTCAGCCACAAAGGAGGACACGAGTCAAAATCCCGGGCAGTGGTTTTGGTACAAGTCTCCTAAAGTCTGTATAGCCTTTTGATTTTGTGAAACAGACAAAGCTATAATATAAATCTTGCAGTGCCATGACCAAGGTGTCACCCCTCACGTTCCCTTTTGATTTCAGAATCTTGTCCATTTACAATTATCAGATGCTAAAGCCAGTCACTAATAATAATGTAGATGCTGCTGCTCCAGCAAGAGCCGCAGAGCCTGCTTGTACCACCACTTTGAAATGAACTTTTAGCATTTCTGTTCCAAATTGTGTGATGCTTTTCTAGGTTGCACCAGAAGTACAGTTTATGCTATATTAAATTGTTATTAACTACAAAATGTCATCCAAAGTATAATGTTGTACCAGTTTGAATTATATACTTTTGTTACGCTTCTTGCTTTGAAAAAATACACATTTGAAATTTTTAAGCATGCCAAGTAGGCCAGATGCTGCCCTTCAGAAATAAAAATTGTCTTAACTGATTCTATGATGATTTGGATTGTACAAGAGCTGTAAAACTTCTGGCAGACTTAAAATATCTTTCCTTGAACGCTGGTCCCACTGTGCTGATCTTGCTGTCAGCAAGGGTTTGCAGATCCTCAGTTATGAAACACCTTGTCACCACTCACCCAGCAACCTGCTCCTGCGTTGCTGTGAAGTTTGTTAAAGCACTTTGTCCAGATTTTAAACTATAGAATGTATTTTCTAATGATTTTTCAGTAAGATGGTTGTGGACAGTCCTGTGATAAAACTCAGGGTAGCTATTCTGAAGGGTGTTGCAGAAAAGGGGGGTAATTCATTATGCAGAAGCTTTTAGATTATTCTAAACAATATCTACCCTTAAACATGTCCTTGTCTAGTGCAAAGTGAGGACAGCAGCTGTTCCAAATTTATTTTTATCATCACTCTTCAATGGATATTAGACCTCTTTCTCTTCTGGGGCTTGCCACAGTGTCCCTGACGAATTAACTGCACAGCTCTGCCTCATTCATTACAAACCACCCATTTTATCTGCCCTGGGCTTCTCTGCACTGCCAGCAGCACCTCTTAGTGCTGCTGGAGCAAGCCTACTGTAGTCACTGTGGAAGCACCTAGACCCTGGGATTTAGTTTCTCCATACTGCCTTTACCATGTTGAATAAACCAAAAAATCCCAACCAGGCTTTAGGATGGAGCAGAGGATTTTTACTGGCACAGGAAAAATTCCTCCAGTGGCAGAGCATTGGCAAAATCAGGTCAATGCCATCTGCTCTTTGATCCTTCCCCTATTTCAGAAGCTTATTCAGGAGATGGACCATGCCAGCAGCTGGAGGACATGGAGCAGACCTGAAAAAAGCCTTTCCAGTCAGAATGCTGGGACTTGTGTGACCAACACAAGCTAGAGTAGCCTACAGGATACTCTAAATTATTACTAGAATTCTTCCAAGTCTTAATCAGGCTGAAATTGGTTTTAGGACTACTTTTCTCCCTCTTCATTTGTGATGAGCATAAACTGGGAACCAAAATACACAAATTTGCTCCGCACCCTAGGTAACAATTTCTACAGTAATGTCCATAAATTTAAAGACTGAACCTGTTTCACAAATAAGCTTCAAGAATGACAACTGGAATAAAAATTTCAAAATCTTTCAGATAGAATGGAATCATAGAATCACTAAGTTTGGAAAAGACCTCCAAGATAGTTGAGGTGAGCCTATTACCAAACACTACCTTGTCAACTAAACCATGGTCCTAAGTGCCACATCCAGTTGTTTCTTGAATGTCTTCCCTGAGCCTCATTACTTCAGGCTAAATTCCCCCAGCTCTCTCAGCTGCTCCTCATAGGACTTGGTCTCTAGACCTTTCACTAACTTTGTTGCCTTTCTCTGGACATGTTCCACATCCTGAAGTGAGGGGCCCAGAACAGATCGTAAGTGCTTCTTGGTACTAAAAGAACAAGTCACTTGCAGCACAAATTGCAGCACAGAATACTTCACAGGATGCAGCCCTTCTAATATGCCTCACTAATTACAGAAAGCTGATCCTCATTTGTTCATCCCTCACGTGTGAAATTCTGAGAGCTGCATCAAATTAAGTTCCAAGTATATTTTCAGTTTATGTTAAGAGATGCCACTATTTCAGCAAAAAGAGAAAAAGGAATATTGCTTTCCTTCAAGCAGTTCCAACAACAGTGCAAGGAGCTTACATCTGTTACAAGAGGAAAACGCTATCTTTATGCATTTTTGTAAAGCAGCCAGTGGCTAATGGACAGGAAGTCTTTCTGAAAGTTTTGCAAATCTACATAATGTTCCTGAGGACTGGAGCATGCATTCGAATCACAGATTTAACAGAGAGAAGAAAAGCGGGGGCATTTGCACTGCCAGATAGCTCACTGTTGGCTATGTATCTGAGAAGGGTCAAAATCACATGTCTTGCCAGCTAAGAATAGCATTATTTTAAGTTTAAAATACTCCCTTTATGATGTTTCCTTTCAGTTCGTAGCACATAAATCAGTGCTGCTTCCTGCCCTTCACCAGAGACCTAAGCGTTTGTAGGTGTTGTGCCGTGATAAATGTGGATATCTGTGAGTGCATGGAATTGGTCCCTTCTCCAGAGCAATGACTCACTTGCAACCAGGGTGCCTGACAGAAATCCTATAGAGGCATGAACTAATCTGAATTGCAATGACCAGGAATAAATGTGTACAGTGGCAGCTGATTACACTACAGTTTCTTACCATGAGCTGAAGCATAGAGCTGCAAGACTGCTCCTGAGAAATGCAGTCTCTGACGGACTTTCACTGCACTTAACATTTGTGCTGTGGAGCAAATGCGCCATGGTGTACTCTCTAAAACCTGAAGACCTCTGACTCAAGTAACACAATTTATACCATGATCTTCCTGTTCATCTGCAGTGCCTGTGACAATCCACGTACTTGCAGTAACGTGCGGGAACAGGAGCCAGCGCCTCCACCTCAGCTCATGTCAGTTCTGTGGATGAGCAGTCAACTTCCCACAGTAGTGCACTGGTTCTGAATGCTTTAGCGTGCAAGCTCCTATTGAATACTGTGATTAAGATTCCTCCCAGAGGAAAATTAATATAAGAAAATCATAGAAAACCATACTTCATATTTCGTTATCTGTCTCACTGTTCACTCCAGGTACCTTCAAAAGAATTAAGCATATATATGTATTTAGTGCTTTAGAGGCTATACAGGAGATCACAGAGCATTAAAGTTCCTGCTTTCATATAGAATTCTTAAAAGTTAGTCACAGTACTAGCCTTCAAGGAATAGCACTTATTTGCCATGCCAGCTAAATTTAGGAGATTAGTGCTATAACTCAGGTACTCCATTTTGTTGTTTTTCTTTTTTTTAAGTTGATGTTGCTATTGCAGCAACTTAATCTATTTGCATCTATCATTTCTCAATACGTCTCCTTCAGCCAAGTGGTCCAGATTTTCTAGAAACCTTTCCATGCTTTTCATCCTTTGTCACAAGGCAATCAGAGTTCTCTGAACACCAAATAGTGTGAGAACAACAGCAGTAACAATGTCTAAAAAGTTGTAGGAGGCTGCAGGGGAAGTCAGGCAGAGAGCAATATCACACTCTGCGTTGGCACTTAATGATGCATCCTTTCCATAAATTTGGGGGTTTAACCAGTTGATACCCAAGTGAGCATTTTCTATGCTGTCACTGTAAAAATATTTATAAAACTGTATTATTTAGGGTAACATGTATTTATGAGCCCTTCTTGTGCTAACTGCATGCTGTCCAAACATCTGGGTGATGCCCTACCCCAAATGCCAGCTCTCGCTTTACAGACAAGCTGTGAAGTACAGGGAAGTACGGAATCAATACTAGCCACCATGAAAGATACTAGTTGTAACGGAGCACACAATTAATAGTTAGTACCATATTTCCACTTGCTGAAAAAAAGAGGGGCCCCTTTAAGGGGATTCATGATCTCATTTCACTGATTTTTATGGAGAACTCCTCCCAAGTGTGAAAAAGAGCACAGAAGAAAGTACAAGTGATCCTGTGTAATAAAAAAAGCTTAAGTAAATAAAAAACAAACATGTAAGGAGTAAAGGCTCTTATCACTAAGCAGTAGTATGAGGGCAGCACTGACTGCTATCAAACTGGAGATGAGGAGTGTGTCAGGAACAGGGAGTGAAGGGTTTCAAAAGTGGGGGCAAACAGCTGATGGCTGATGAGATGGAGAAGGAGTAGCTGGTGCTGGACTGCAACAAGAGCATGCAGTGAGCTAGAAAAATTATCTTAACAGAAGCATTCTGGATTTCTGGCTGGTTATCAACAGGCCTAGATTGCATTTGTCAAGGCCAGAAAAAAGGTTGTTCCTGTAATCAAAACACGGTATGGGAAAAGCCTCAATGAGAGTTTAACTAGGAAGATGGATAGGAAAGACTGTATCACAGTGATATGATAGTGATGTAGCATGGAAGCCATAAATCATCTGGCAGAGCCAGTCCACTGTCAGCAAGGCCAATTAGCCCATGATGAGCACTGCGCTGCCAAAGCGAGGCATCTGCTGCCCAAGCCATCGGGTTTTTAGCTATCACAAGAACATCTAAACAACAGATTTATAGCTAGCTCAGTGCTCTGCTCTGTGCAACTAAATACAGTGGTAACATATTTAGCCTAAGTGTGACTTTCCAAATTAATCCACCTGACAGGCAGGAGGTACAGCAGATCCTGCTGGCTTTAAGTCATTCTTTGTGGAATGTTTCCTGCAATCACAGTTTCCCTTCTCTGCAGTCCTGCTTTTCGCGGTTCTCAACTTCAGTCACTTACAGCCTGTTCTGTTGCTGATCAATTTCCCTACAGCAACCCCGTTTCCTCCCGCAGTACCTCGAGTTTAAAACAGAGGGTCCGGTTCTGCTTTGTCTTCCGCGCCATTTCAAACAGTGTTTGTCGAGACAGATACTCAGCAGTGACATGCACTGGCAGGAGCGACATACTCAAAGAAACAGACATTTCCTGGATCTGTCTTTTTGCTGTATTTCTCCTAAGCAGCATATTCTCATTTCTCTTGCCTCAGCACGTCAGGTTTGCCGTGGCTTTAGTCAGGGCAATTGAGCATATGGAGATTTCAGATGCCTACCTCCCAAAGGATATACTGGTCATTCCAAGACAAACCCATCTTAGAGCCATTGGGCAGTTCCAGGCTGCACTGGTACAGGATACACACATCCCATCATAGGCCCGAACCATCTGATGCACTTACAGTAAAGAATTTTGGATACCTGATAATATTTCAGAGCTTTCTAATGATGCTAAATGATAAACACAAGCATTCCAGATAGGGGAAAGCATGGAATCCAAAATTCTGCTAAAAATGGTGTCAAAAAAGCTTGAAAATTCATGCTGTTTTACTTTTAATCTGATTACAATCAGTATACTGTGGTTTTATTCTAAATGACCAAGAAACAAAATTATTTTTTAGAAGTATTTCATACACTTGGGATGACATTTTCATAGTTATTTATTTGGTACCTTCCAGATGTTAAGCCTTGGAAGCAAAAATATACAACAAGTGTAATGTGCTTGATTGCATGAAATAAGACCTAGCTACATACAGCCATATGAACATGCTGAAACAGTATCAGTCAATGAGTTTCTGAGAAGCTAGAGCTACATTTACTATGAAATACTTGTCCATGGAATGAGAAATTTAATGACTGAGACACAAATAAAATATAGAGGCTAGCTTCAAGCCATTCCTCAGCAGCTCAGAAGGTTTGTGTTTTTGTGGCTGGGGCCCATGGAAGATGTTCTGGTCAGTATTAGCCAAGCCAGGGGCCATCACTGTGTTCATCAGCAGTGCTGTGGAGCACTGCAAATCCTGGCTGCTGCCCAAGCACTGGTCCTACACAAACTCCCAGGCTATGAAGTTTGGTAGAAATGTCAATACTACATTGCTGTGACTACACTATTCCTCCACATTTTGGATTCTGCTCCCCCCAGTATTTACCCTTAATTTGTTCTGATCTCATCCACTAAAACCATTTTAACCTCTAAAGCACTTGCTTTCTTTATAAATTGAGACTATTATAGGAAAGGAGTAAAAGAATTCAGCTGTAGAAGGGTCACCTGTTGTGACCAAGTGCGCGTTAGAGAACATTTGATTTCTATCTAGAATTTGTATTTACAGTTTTATCTCAATTTTATCTGCTTTAGACCAGCGTAAGCATGACTTCCCTAGAGTGATATGAAAGAAGGAACATGCAAGGTATCTTCGCTTAAGCTTTGGCACAAACTCAGGCTGTGCTTGACAAGTCAGTGGCTCCTACCTCATGTCCCCAAAGAATGGAAGCAAACCTGCTCCTGCCAAAAAAAAAAAAAAAAAAAAAAAAAAAAAAAAAAAAAGCAAGAATGACCTCTGCTCCTTTCATTTTTCTGCAGAGTTGGCACTTCATGATGCTGAACAATTAGTGGTATGTTTATAAAAGTCATTATAAAAAGTGTTGTTTTCAGCAGAATAAATTCAAGGGTCTCACTCATCAATTTTAAATGAGAGCAGCAGGACTGCAAGGTCAAAAGTAAGAGCTTATGCTGTTGCTGCTTTGAAAATGCCAAGAGGGATTTTCACCATAACTCTGCTTCACTCCAGAGAAAAGCCTCCTCCATTATCTTTTTTAATTAAAATGGACACTAAAAAGCTAAGTCGTACGAATTAAGAGAAGGGACTTTGCACTGTGGCTTGATTTGGAATAATTATAATTGTTGGGAAGTATTTTTCCAAGTACACTTTCCATGTCTAATTAAATCCATGGAAAACCCTCATTTTTTGGTTATTGCCAAAGTGCGTTTCAAACTCACATAGAAATGCGCAATTGTAATTTCATTAGAATTCCATTTCTCCAGGCTATACAGGTGCAATGAAAGAAGAGGTAAAATTAATTAAAACTGTGGACATGTTTATACCCGCCAGGTGTCATAAAAGGTAGTGGCTCAGACGTTTTTCAAGTAATTAAGCAGACAGTTCTTCTTTTCCTGGTGAGTTATTGCCCTTCCCTCTTTAATCTGTGTAAGAGATTTCATCACAGAGCTATTGTCAGGCGATGGGATTGCTCTTTACAGTCAGCATCCCCCTCGCACCGCCTCTCGTTAATGGAAACCACATCATCGCTGCAGAGAGGCAGTGACATGCGATCGGCACGTTCCCAAAGGCAAGCTTCGTGTGCCAAGCTCTGCCCACAATTTAGGCTAAAAAGGGGATAACACAATTTTCAGTTTAACCATATTTGGATTAAATAGCTTAAATGTTCATTCAGGGCATAGCACAACTTCTGATCATGCAGCACAGTTCTGCTCAGTGAGGGCAGCATTTAATCAGATTCATATGTGTTGGTGGTGTTTGTGTTATCGAGTTTTTTCATTCCATTTCTATTTTGTCAGGAGTTTTTCTCCTGGCCATGTTGAGATAATCACTAGTTTTCCTGAGGATGTGCAAATTGCCATGGTCACATCCTCAGGCAATATTGTACATAAGACTGTAATGATGGAATTTTCTAAGTTTTTAGTGTAAGTTAGGACCAGAATTTTCTACATTTTCTTTCTCTGCTTTGGCAGTGGATATAAATACGCCTCTCGGCTCCTCTCTTTGGGCTTCCAGCACATAAACAGAGCCTCCACATCCCGCTGTGCATCCTGTACACAGCTCTGCCTAGGGGAGGAGCAGGTGCTCAGAGCACCCATGGTGCTCTCTGGGCACTGACACGACCCCACATCTCCGGTACCCAGAGCGGGGCCAGCCTGGTTCAGTCAGCCTGGACAGAGGAGGTGACTCCTGGGACAAAGCAGCGCTGCCATTGCCCCTCCACAGGGTGTGTACAAGAGCCCTGCTCACTCTGTGCTCCCCACGGCTCTGCTCAGCACTGTTGACAACAACAACTGCTCTGCACCTCCAGTACCATCCCCAGCATGTGAAAGATGTTTTCCATCCCACAGCCAAGGCAATGGGCTGGAGCCTGCATTCTGTATCAAGCTGTCCATTGTCTCTCCCAGTCCTGCAGCACTGATCCAAACAAAGCACCAAGTCCACCATGCTTTCTTAGGAAAAGTGGTCATTTCTTATTTTTATTTCATTTTTTAGTTGGTTTGTATCCTTCAATTGCTATTAAGTATTTTCTAATGGGCATTTTTTTTTTTTTTAAATATTGCAAGAAAAAGAGTCATTGAAAAATAGATTGCCCTGTATTTGGCAAAGTGGAACATGCTAATTGCATTCAGTTGCAAATACCCATAACAATGGACATACTTAGAGCAAAAATAATTCTGAATGACAGTATTCACTGCCTACTTCCATTTAGAGTTGGTGCCTTCCCTGAGCTTGTTTTTTATTTAATGCTCTGTCTTAATTAACTTTTATCATTTTAATTAAATTACCTTTCATAATATTGTAATATTCTCTTGCTTACAATGTTATCCTTTACAAGGTCACCTCTGATACATGACTAATGCATTTGACTAAAATGCACAAATAAAATATGATAGTCACATTAAAGCCTATGGGACTGTGCTGAGAATAACAACTCAGTCCAAGCTTTTAACAAAAGTTTTAAAAAAAATACAGTAAAACCTTGGAGATGAAGGATAAAGTCATACACTTCTAGCACCAAATTCAGCTTGTGTATACTTTGTACCTGCTGTTCTGGGGCTGAATTTGACCTTTTGAGAGTTGAAGATGGAGTTTGAAACAGTTGGGGGTTTTTTGGTTTTTTTCCTTTTCAAATTTTAAATAGCCATTTTATTCTATTTCAGTACTGCTATGGTACTGCTTCTGCTACAACCAGCATAAGTCCAGAATCTACCTTGACCTAAATAGTGCTTTGTTGCATTCCTGCTTGACATTTATTATCTTTTTTGCAATGCCCAGGCATTCAGTTAAACATCATAGGATTAAACTCCATCAGTAATTAATTTAAAATATATCGCCTGTTCCACTGATTTACCTCATTTCATTAGGTACAATAACAAATAGAGCCCTTCAGTTGCTGCTTTTGTGCAAGTCACTATTCTCCCTGAACGTGCTCTCATTTTTCCTCCTGTAGCAGTCAGTCCAGACATCTAATCATTTCTATCACATGATCTTGAGTCTTTTCTATTCCTGCAATGTCCTATGGCAGGTGAAGAAAGCAAAAATATATTTTAAGAGAGGGTACAACAATGATTTATGGAATGACATCTCAGTATTTCCAATTTTTTGTCCTATTCTTTTTGCATCTTAATGTTATGAATTTTTTTTTCCCATGGACGTTTCTGCTTCATACGCATTGTGCTGTCTTAGGGTCTTTCATAGACTTGAAAGAACTTCAGTTTACCACAGAAGATACTTTTAAAAAAATCTTCAGTAGGCACCAACCTCCTCAAAGCTTAAGCTAAGATACTTTGAAATCCGCTTTAAGCAAAATACAATATGGAGATTCTTAAATTTATCAAGGAAGGAGCCTTTCTGAGAAAGCTATGGCAATTTGTATTTTCCATCACTTACTGGAGGAGTCATAGGCTTTTAATGTATTGGAAAACAGTTTGCATGGCAGCCAGGTGCTTTCAGAGCATCTGATACCATGTGCAATCGCTTGTTTTGTGAAGTAGGGTAACCTTGGATTGATCGAGAGTCCTTTCATTACTTAAACTTACTTGAAGTGCCTCCCTAGGAAGGTATTAGACACATTGTTTGAAGGATTTTTTTCTTTCACAGTACATATCAAATTTTAAATGAGAAAAAAAGAGCTATTCTGATGGTGGATACTCCAGCACCCTGCACAGGACAGCAGCTGCCCCAGGCTTGCCTCCTGAGTCAGTGTCTGCTGACTGCTGCAGCCTTCCGCAGTGAGCCAAGGGGGCCTTGCACACGACCTCACAGACCTTGAGCTTTGAGAGCCAACATCACTGCACAGCTGGGACACAGCACCGCCACTGAGGGGATCCAGAACACATCCATGGCCATAGCACCAGCTCCAGCAGGGACTCAACATCAAACTATCAATTTCTTTCCTGCCAGCGTTGCCCTCTGCCCATCAGCACTTGCCGAGAGCCCTTCCAGCAGGAGCAGACACAGTAACACACAGCAGAGGTTGGCACACAACACTTTGAGTAGGTAACCGCGGCATAAAAAGTAATTGTACTGGCTGCCCATAAAACACTATCCATAAAAAACTAGCTGCAGAATTCTAGGAGAACAAAAGCCGTAAGTCCTATTCAAGTAATTTGAAACTCACCTTGTTCAGGACTGACTAGAAGCCATCACAGCCTTCCAAGCACTTAGCAACATTTACAGGCTACCCTTAACATGCTTGCTCTTATTTAACAACCACCATTTACCCTTAATTGGGTAAATTTGTGGAGGTTTTCAAACAGAACAATCATCAGTGTATAATTATCACCTCGCTTCTCAAAGCTAGGTCCATGGTGAGGCAAAGTTTAAAGCATGGCTCTCAAAAGAAGTCAACCTAAAAAATGAAACAATGGAATTGAAAAAAATAAATGCATATTACAATACTCACAACTTTAATTAATTGGGAGTGGAGCAGTCCATCAGTACTGTGTTTTTACATGATGAAAACATATTAGTGCACTGCATTTTTAGACTTTTTATTTTTAGAAGTAAGTCTAGTGTGGAGATTACATAGGATTTGAAGAATGCCTCTTTTTAGAAGGATAATACTCCTTTTAAAATGTGAAACTGGAAGCAGAACGGTAGCACCTGAGAAATATGTAGATGGATAAAACTTCAATAAATAAATCAAGCAGAGCAAATCTACTGTCAGGCTTGGATATCTGGAGTGTGTTCTGATGCTTTCTCAGTAGAGGATACTTTAATTTTATAAAAAAAAGTTGTATGGTCAAAAATCCAACCCTGTAAATAAATAGATATTGGAGTAACACACAGAAGCTTAACATTCAGTCAAGCTCACTAAATCATGCTGTTTGTACCTGTCCTCATCCCACTCTTTCCCTAGCCCGCATACATGTATTTTTCTAGGTATGGGATCACTGAATTTTTATATAGCATGTAGGCAGTTATGTATGTCATTACCAGTGTGGCAGAAATGAGTTAGTTCTGATAACCAGACTTTTCCAGTGCAGTTTGCTAAGTGAGAAAAAAAAGGAAAACAGAAAATAATTGTAACTTTTCTGTGGCTAAATGTGAGGAAGCTGAGCTGTGCCAGCAGGGTCTGGAAAGCTGCAGTACGCATGTCTATACACGTCCTGACTTCTCTTGTCTTGGGACCACAGTCCTCTTTGGTTGCTGATAAAATTAAGATTGACTCTGTCACTTCCAGGAATAGAGGCTGAAGCAAGACACACATTTCAATAAAAAGCAGATGCTAATCTAGTGAAGCACCTGGAACAGAGGTGGTAATCTTATTTGTCACTATTGTCCTTTATGGGCAACCACCTCTGGAGGCTTTCTAGTTGCACAGAATCTGATGTTTCAAGTGTCTTTTAATCCTCATTCAACAAGTGCACCACATGGCTGAAGACAGATTGTCCTTGGCTGCAATGTCCTCCTCTGCTTACTGGGGTTATTGCCCATTTCTCCTCAGCAGAGGCCACAGAGAGCTCCCCCGCTGCTTCAGCCCTGAGGTGTCCTGGTTTAGCTCTGATCCACGGCCAGCAGGGCAGTCAGCAGAGCTGATGAATTCTGCACTGACGTGAGCAGCCAGTCTCATCTGCCAACTGCTGTGGGTCTGTGACCTCTAGGGAAGGGGCCATGCATTCATCCCTCCAGCCGGAGTCACTGGGGAGCAGATGTCAAAGCCCTTCGTGAGCTGGAAGTGTCATTGTGTTTGAGCCCAGCAGCTCTTCAAGTCTCTTGGTTTTGGATGGATGCATTTATCTAAACAAATCTCCTTCTCTGCTTTGCTTTTTTTATTATTTATTTTGGTTTTGTTTGTTTGTTTGCTTTTTGGTTTGGCATTTCCAGAGAGAGGGATCAGATTCCTTCAGTACCAATTCTCCTCTGTATCCAATACTAGTTACAAGCAGAGTAACCAAGGAATAATAAACTTGTGCTTTCTCGTACCAAGTTCTCACCCTCACTTGTTTTATTTTGGCCTTGTGGGAACATCCCAGCTAGTCCCCTCAGATACGGCCACATGGAGTCATAAGGTCTTTTTGTTTCCTTTTCCTGATTCCTTCAGTAGCTATGTTCATTTAAATCCATACACAGCCTTAAATTGCTGCGAGCCGTAGTCCTGCCTGTTCCACCCGTGGCAGGACACAGTGTCTCACTAGCTGCAGAAACAACTCCCCATCTCTCTTCTGGACACCTTGCAAACCACTGTCAAAATTGTTTTGTGTCCTAGCGTCCTGCCAAGTCTCTTTCACGTTCAGGCAATGACTTAATGTTTATTCTTCAAGAGGGCCAAAGGCTATCCATGAGTCCTTGTTTTCTGGAGCGCTGTAAGCTTCCTAATGCAGCCTGGGAAGTTGTTGAAGATGCCTTGGCCATGTACCATAGGCACCCTTCATCACAGGTCCCATCAGGTGGGGTCTGACACATGATGTCTGTCAGAAACATTCAAAGGAACACCTTTCTTATGGCCCGGGAGTCCCAACGTGTGCATGACTTCCCATTGTACAGCCAGCACTGCAGCCAGATAGTTTTGTGATTTAAATGAATCAATAAGTTGCATTTTCAAGAAATACAGTAAAAGTCTTTTCACTTAAAGAGAAAATTACCACATTTCTTCTCTGTCGGGTTGGTCTTTTCCCATTTTTTTCCTAAAATGGGCATTTCTAAGGGAGGTGGTGGAGCCTTGTACTCACAGGGAGGCCCGGGCTCAGTCCCTTAGGGAGGCTGAGCTGTGATTACACATGACCCCACTGTGCTGACCCCATTGTGGCATTATTTACTTGAGACAGGCAACACAAGGAAATCCTTTCCTTCTTCATTTTCTATTCATTTTTTCACTACTTCTACCTAAAACAGATTTTTGCACTAAAGGCTTCATGCCTGGCTTTGTGGGTATACAATATATGCATACAGCTATTTTAGGGTTGTGTTCTTGGATATTTCAGAAATTGTGCTTTAGTCTGGCAGCTTCCATTGAACTTCATCAGTGAGCAGGCTAGAAGTCTGACCTAAGAGTTTTGTGTATTCATTTGTATTAAAGCCATCAGTATTTGGGCAACTCAAGATGACTGTGATTGGAAGTTCAAAAATACAATGATCTTTTGTATCTAGTGCATGTTATGTGGGAAAATATTTAAATCAATAATAATGCTATCAGAGTTGGAAATCAAATGCAAAATAATTCCCTGGGCTTGCCGTGTATAATGACATTTGCTCTTTTGATGAATTGCTAATGTATTCTTGGACAGGAGAGCCGGCAGCCCAGCCAGCTTCACTATATAAATGGCAGGATGGAGAGAGCAAGATTGTATTTACTACTATTTACTGCTAACAAACTACGCACCTCTCAACGTGTCTTCTCTCTGCTATGAATTATTCCTGTTCTGAAAAGGGAACATCTAAACAAACCCGAAGATTAGTCTTTTAAGAAATTACTATTTTCTTCAAGGAAATGTTAGTTCACTTTGTTTGTTTTGAAGTGACAGTACCAAATTGAAACATTATCTTTTTAAACAGGCAGAAATTATTTCAGCTGTGATGCATGCCTAATGCTCCCAGCAATTTCCATGACTCTTACTGTAGGGCATTTTTTTCCTCTGTGTTCATTTCTCTTGTGTTTGTTGCTGACACCCTGCACAAGAGAAGCAGCCTGACCTAACCTGTGGCAAACCAGCACTGGCCGCAGTGAAATGAACTAAATCCACAGTGCTTTCCAATGGAGAGATGATGAAGGGATGAGAAAGCAGTAGAAAAAAAATCCTGTATTATTTTCATTTTACACTGCTAGCAATTTGGGGGTTTCATCTTTCACAGTAATCGGCTAAAACTCATCAGATGATCAAGCAAAGATAAATCTGAGAGTTGTTTTGCTTCTTTGTTTAATAATGTCACCGTAAGGTTAAAAAGGCAATGATTTTGAGTTTTATTACCCTGAATTATTAATTTTGTGAGCATTTAAAAAAGAGTAGTAGTTCAGAGAATTTTTCTAGACATACTGCTGTGCATAATTCCTTTCCATAGTGGATTCATAAAGATTTTCAAAGCTAAGTATTCCTGATTCCCAAAGGATTCTGGTTGGAAGATGACAGCCAGATGACTGTACAGAAAAATTTATATTGGTATGAGCTCTAGTAATATTTAGCAGATGCATCTTTTTATCTTGAGATTGGTTGATGCTCTGTACCTGTAATATTTAGGTATTTTACATGCTTAACTCTTAAGGTGTCGGTGCAATTGGACGATTCATATCTGCAGTCCAAGATAATCTGCATTAATCCTGCTCTGGTTACCTTTGCTGTTTCTGCTGACTGCCACTGAATTCCACAGACCATGCTTAAAAATACTCAACTCTGATATACAGTTCCCAAAACTCACAAAAGTTGTGACGCTGTCAGAGAAGAACAAGTGAAAGTTTTTGTGTTTACGACCATCAGAGTCTCCTACTTGACCAACAAGCAGAAAAGCCGAGTGCGGTGCCCTGGCCAGCCCCCCGTGCCAGCCGTGGCACGCACAGCCAGATGATCTGCCATTCATTTCTTCTGCATCCCATAGTCATGGGAATGCATGGAGGTTAGGTGCTTCCTTCTTTTGCTTCCCTGCTGTCTCCATTGCTCCAGTCCCGCATGCACAGGATCAGGCTGTTTGCTTATGCAAATCACTCAGCTCAAAATATCCCCAGTTGTGTGTCCTCGTTACAGACTGCAGCACGCACCATGCCGTTCTTCCGGCTCAGAACAGTTTATAGCCAGTTTATTCCCTAACAGAGCAAGTGCAAATTTTATCAGGGTGATGGATTATGTAAGAAAATACATTTCCCCCATTGATTCATTTTTTCAAAGGATCCATTATCTCTCTCATTTTCTGTAGCATTGCCCTAAAGGTCATATCACTGTTTCTGGAACTTTTTGAGGAAAAAATAAAACTCTGACTTTTTTCTCAGATCTGAAAAAAGAATAATTTCACAGCTGTTGGCAAGAGGTTAAGAATGTACCAACAGCTTCGGTGATTAGCACAGCCTGCCTCTGTAGCCTTGTTTGCTCATACACTGTCCTGCATGTTTCGCCAGTTCTCATTGCAGGGCCTGGAGAATCCAGGAAAACTCTCTGAGAGAAAAGCAGCTTGATGTCAAAGCAGTTTTGCTGATAAGATTCAGTCTGGCTCTCCACTGGCACGGAGAAAGCTTTTGGTGGATAGTAAATAATAGATCTATTTGTGCTGTATGTGTTAGCTGCTGCTACCCTTATAAAGAACACAATCTTGCTGGCTTTTGGCTTTTTGTAATGAAGTGTGTATTAAAAACATCTCTTTTAGAAAAGCTTCACTGGGCTCCATTTGAAGTATTTAAACATTATGTGGGCTATTCATTTAAAAGGATGTCTAAATACCTGAGGGTTTAGATTATCAACAGGTCTGTGATAACACATGGGCATTCACACTTTCAGAGCATTAATCCCCTTAGATATAACTTTATCTCTGAACAGAGGAGGTTAAAAAAGTGGGGATGGAGAGCAGCCCTGGTTACTGTGCTCCTGTGCTGTGGCTGGGGACAGGTTGTGGGGACAGGTTGCTGCCTGTGCCAGTGAGCACCGCACTCCCCAAGCCCCATGGAATCCCTGGTGACCATGCCACAGGAGGTTTAACCTATTTCTGAGCAGTCACATGAACTGCACAGACATTTCTCTCTCACTGTGCCTGACATGGGTGCCTTTGCTGACTGTCTCTTCACCAATCATCAGTGTCATTCTCCATGGCAGGTTTAAACATTAAACCAAACCCTGGTGTAAAGCAGGCACTCTCCTGAGAGGCAGATGAAGAAGCTGCCAACTGTTTGGTGCCAACTGCTGTGGGCATCAAGCCGCACATTGTATCTTCCCCAGAAATGCAGGCATGCATTTAAAATACCCAGCCACTCTCACTGGAGACTGGATCAGTCAAACATTAGATATTCATCTTTCATTCCTGCCTATTACTAATTGATAGCCAAGGTCTTCAGCATGCATCATATCTCATTGCACATCATAGCTGTAACTAAGATAAAAATACAGAGACCCCTTAGAACGAAGAGATTTTATAGATCTTAGGTTTATGCAATGTTGCCTTTTGTACGGTAATTCCTATTCTTCAGCTGGTTAGGTCCATGCTGCGCTCTGATAAACCCAGACTAACGTCAGTAGCTTTAGCAGAATTAGTACAAGTTTGCTCTCATTTTCTCTAGTAACATTAGTATTTTTCAGGTCCCACCATAGCAAGGATTATCAAAGCATTTAGGCAAAATCTGAGCCTCAGGAAAGATGGAGAGATGTGAAAGCAGGGGATGAGATGGGGTGAGCGCGGTGCTTCCTCTCCCTCCTACACCTTGCCCCTAGCCCAAGACTGGTACTGAAGCTCTCCCTTGATGCCATGCGTAGGGGAAGCAAACCATTCTTCAGTGCTGGAGATTACTAGTTAGTGGGGATTCTCACTCATTTCCATTAATTAATAAACCATTTCTAGTTGAGAAATTTGCAGAAAGAAAAAAAAATCTAGACTATTTGAATCTCTCTTCCATTAAGCAGAACTGCAGAGAGGACTGCATGGCCAAAATAAGCTTGAAAGATTACTTCCAGTTTTATTATCTTCTTTCTTAGCTTTCTCTCTAAAAACCCTACAGAAATTTTGCTTGAAATGCGGATCCATCTGAACTTTAGGTTGACATCTGCATGAACTTGTTACCTGTGGTTTTGGGTCAGCTCCTTGGCTGCTGAATATACCTTAACATTTTTAATCTTTTATTTTTCTGGCCTTTTTGCACTTACCAGATTTCAACATTTTTGCAATAGCATATAGAGGCACCATTTTTTTCTGTTATCAATCAAGGGAAAGCAGAGAAGAAAAGGAAATGAGAAGAAAAGAAAAAAAATAAAAAGAAACTTGAGCAAAAGAACAAGCACCATGATTTTTTGAACAGGCAGCTGCTTCTGACAATTCACCTAAGGTAGTTTTCTTTTTCTCTGCAGGACTTGAATGCATTCCTCTCAAGACTTTGGTACTGATCCTCTTTCTTTTCAGAGTTCCTGACCTTCCTCCTTTGCTGTCCCAGCCCAGCTGGTATGCTTTCATACAGCTTGGTTAGCTCCTCGGCACTTGCATTTTACATTTCAGCAGGGATACCCTTAACATATTTCGTCTACTCATGTGTACCAGAGCAACTGAACTGGTGAGAGATCGTCTGTAGATCCAGCGCGGTTTATTGGGTTTTAATAGTGGGTGTTATCTGTTGAAATAAAGAGTCAGGTTGATTTTGTCACAGCTATGAAAATCTCACAAATAAAAGTTCTGGACTGTCTAGACCTGCTGTTTCTTGCATCTCTGTATCCACTTTTTTCTTTCCTCCTCCAAACCCCTGAAACAATTCAAAGGGGTTTGTGTCAACATTTTTAAAAAGTTGTATTTGCTAGACACAGAAATTGGTGGAAATTTTCTTCCAAGTGAAATTTTCAAATTTTCAAATTTTCAGTTTGGTGTTCAGCTCAGATTCCAGACTTTGCAATCTCAAAGTCTTTCATGAGCCACAAGTTCTGGCCTTCTCAAAGCACGACTGGAAGCCGTCTGACCCCCCTTTCACAGTCTGTTCCCGTTCGGTGTGGAAGGGATGCTTCCTCACATCCTGTGCCTCGCCGTCCCCGTCGCCATCTGAGAGCCCATCTGGCTGCCGTATGCGCGGAGCGGGTCCCGGGGGCTGCCTGAGGACAGCGGCTGCCGCGCTCCGGGCCTGCGCCCGCACCGTGCCCACGGGACGCACAAGGAGCTCCTGCTGGTGCTCGCCGATACAAGCGCCCGCGGAGGAAGCCGGAGGAAATGGCCAAGCGTGAGAGAGGGAGGACAAAGGGAAGGAGGAGGCTTTCTTTCTACAATTCACATCTTTGGTGGAATGGAAAGCAAAAAAATTGACTTTGGAGTCACTGATTCCTTCTGTGGTGAAGGAAAAGAAAATGTAGGGCATGGTGGAATGGCAACAGGCACTCTTTCAATGGCTGAGAAATTAGGAAAACAATTCTTTTACCTTCACACTATATGGAGAAGGGAAACATAGATGTATGTTTAACATGGCGGAGGAAGTGAGAACAAGAGCTGTCTGTGGTGACGCCACAAAATATGTTTTACTTTTTATTAGTTGTGCTGGGATATTTATTGAACCATTATTAGTGTGTTTCTGTTCTTGTATTTCACTCTACTCTGATTTTTTTCCCTTATTTTCCATTGTTCCTCATGGTCTTTCTTTATGAGTAAGCAAGATTATTACTAACAATTAATTTTCTTCTTGACATGTAACTGCTCAACAGTTACCTGTCAGACTTTTCCATCCTTTGGCCAGCCCTACCTTTTCATGGACCTGGTATAATATGCTTAATGCCTAATTGAATTTAGGTGATGGATCTAATGACTCACAAGACAATTTCAGTGTCATTTGAGAAGAATGCCATGATGAGCATTTCTCACCAGTCCCTAGGGAGTGTCCACCCAATTTCAACTAGTGTGAGCTACCACCAGAAAAAGTACAAGGAATTCCTAGGTTTTTTCCCCATCATTTTGAAATGACAGCTAAACTAAATAAAGAAACAGTAAATAAATAAACTAATAAATCCCATCTTTACATGTCTGATAGTGAAAGTCAGTAAGGATTACCTCTATTTGTTCAAGGAGGAGTTTATTTTTGGTGGCATTTCTTTAGGCATTTTCTAGGTTAATTTTGGTAGATGAATTTAGAAAAAGAAAAACTGTGTAAATGAAAAGATTGTCAGAGGTGTGTCTGTTAGAAGATGCAATATTTTAATCCTCTGGGAAATGCTTTTGCTCTTATTAGAAACACTTCCGCAGTGCTGCCCTGGAAACATTACTGTGCACAACAGCCTCCAGCCTGCTCACTGGGGACTGAAACCTGCCCACCTGCTTCTAATGCCCCATGCTGATGCCAAGTGAAGAACAAACACATCCATTTGGTAAAATCTTGTGATACTTACTAATTCAGGCGAAAAAATGTATTGTCTCGAAAAAAATGGCATTACTATCTTCAACTGGACTGAGTAAGATGGCACTAGGCCGACTTACACTGGCTCAAGATCAGCCTTCAGTTTTCAAATGACATGTCCTCCTAATTAATAAAGGAGAGCTTACACTGCCTAATTTGAACCTGTGCCAAACACATCTCTTTCTCCACCACTTATTGCTCACAGCCCTCGATCTCTTGTCTGAGGCTTTGTGGTTAAAGAACTGGGCTTGCTGTGTGGTTTGTGCTAGGTTTGATGGCTTGAGGTTTTTTGGTTTCTGAGCGTATTATATCTTTCCTGTTCTGCTTTGACATTGACATTGTGTTTTGCCTCAGTCTGAACATGTAAGAACAGACAACCTGATCTACATGCACCACTTGTGTCACATTCCCCTTCTGAAATTAATATTCTTCAAAACAGCCCAGTATGTTTGTATTGCTTATAACAGACTATCTGTAACAGAAAAAAAAAAAAAAAAAAAAAAAAAGAGTACAGTATGCACACCATTTCAAGCTGATTATATTCATTGCCATTCAGGTCATAGCTTAGATTAATTATTGCATTTGTGTAGGATGTTTGTTAGGAGATTTCCTGATTGTTGTTCCAAAGATTGATTACTTGTTACATTTACCTTGTGGTTTCTGTGGGGAAAACATCTTTAAAGCTTCAACATTTGCAGACATGAGGCCAGGCAGGGCCCCTGAGAAGTGAGGGATGCCTACACCTGCCACATCAAGAAGCCGTGACATACATCTGCATTAATACCACGTTAGAAAGCAGAATATGTATAAAGCAAGCATTTACTTTAGAGTGCCTCAGTCTAGAGATAGTAACATAGCCCTAGCTACTGATGTACCTCTCATAATTAAAATAAGGGAAAAGAAATAGATAAACTATGATTATGAAATGCCAATTGGCAGATATGTATAGATGAGACAAATGGTTAACAAAAGAGCCCACCTGAATCCCGGCTGTCGCTGGCATGCAGTTTGGAAATACCCAAGTTTCTAGGCCTTAAATCTCATCATTTGATAACAGAGTAACCCAGGCTTTGCAGGCAAATGCAATGAATTGCTCGATGCCTCTCCTAGAAATTGGCTGGTTTGAGGCAGAAGTAGGAATATGAAGCTTCCTGTGGAAAAAACCACAATGTTCCAATTAGTATCTAAATGATTTTGCAGGTATTTTTAGGAACACTAGCTTTAATGGAATTCAAAAATATGTTCAAGTCAAATTAAGAGACATCCTTGAGCCTGGCAAAGGATACAGGCAGGAACTATTAGATTTTCGTTTATCTCCTGTACCTCTCCTGAAATGTGCTTATTAACCAGATAGACTCACAGGTCACATTTCCTACTGTTCATCTTTTTTGTCCAAACACGTGATCTTGTGCAGCTGTTTGCAACACTAAAAGTATGAGGTACTGAAAAGAAGACAAAAAGTAAAAGAATCCAGCAATTGTACATGCTCTAAATAGGTTTTTAAAATTGTCTTGCAATGCAGTGCTTAAAAAATAGGAATAAGCTATAAGTCTTCGTATAGCTTTGCAGCAGAAGTGAAGCTTGTCTTTGTCCATTCATATAATTCATTTTAATTGCAGGCTAATAAAGCAAAAAAAAAAAATTTCTTTAGACTTAAAAATAATCACTAGAGCCTGATAAAAGATCTTAGTGAGCATTTAAGATGGTAGTATTTCCAACAGCAGCTTTGTTTCCTAATTGTTTTCCTGGTGGAGCCAGTAGCAGCCCCAGTCAGAAAGGGTTCAGAGGATCCTTTTCCTTTTAGTTGCTCTAATGAGATAAACTGTCAAGTAGAGGGTACTAGATGTGGCGATGATGGATGTGGCACAGTAACACCAAACAGATAGTTAACAAGTTTTTGACTTGCTCCTAAATCTCTGCATCCAGCAAACAAAACGCTGTGCTGCAATACCTCTCAATGCAGTGTGAATTCTCACACTGGTCGGTGCAGTAAGTCAATTAACGTTAAACTGGGACGTCTTTCCCTCATGTGAAAAAAAAATATTTTACAAGCACCTTGTAAAAAGTAAGAAGTAGACTTTTTTGTCAAACACTGTAGGAGACTTATCTGCAGGAGTTCCCTAATGCTGGAAGAATGTGGTGTCAGTGAACCAGATTAGCAGTTTATTTTTCAGTGGAAATGTATAAATCTTCCTTCGTGCATTTGCTGCGTCTCATACTTTTCCTCCTGTCATGCATTTAGTTTCAAAAATGGCATGTTAAGTAAAATTACTTAACATTGCAAGCCATAAAAATAAATTATGGTTCAGTTCCATTAGAAGCCCATTTCTGTTCACAAGCATAGACTCTTTATAAGAGCATCTTTAGATTACTGGGGGGAAAGGGAGAAAAATACAACTTACAAAGTTGCACTTCTGGCTGTTCTACATGAGAAGTTCTTGTCCTTACCATTTGTTTTGTCATTTAGCATAATGACTACTAAGCTAGAGGAGTGAGATAAAATCAGGCAGTAGGGAAAATTACTTAATGGTAACTCACTTTTTTGTAATCTAGCCCTTTTACATCCCATTTTCTTTACCCATCTTAAGACAGCAACCTTTTATTTCCTTTTGCTTTTCTTCTTGTGTGCAAAATTCCTCCGCTGCCTTCAGACTGGACACTCAATTCTTTGCTTCATACCCAGCAAAATGAAAGTGTGATTTTATATGTGTGAATGTAGCTCAGAAGTTTGGGCTGTGTTAGCACAGATTTTAAAAAGCAAAAAAAAAGGCAGGAATGCCTGCCCATGGGAAGTAGTGAATTAATTCCTTGTTTTGGTTTGCTTGTGTGCATGGCTTTTGCTTTCCCTATAAACTTATCTCAACCCACAAATTTTTTGGCTTTTACTCTCCCAATTCTCCCCCCAGTCTTCTGCAGGGGGAGTGAGTGAGCAGCCCCATGGGGCTTGGCGGCCAGCCGGCTTAAACCGTGACACATATTCGGGGGAATGGCCTGAAATAACTGAGGAATAAAGAGGAAGAAAACAGTAACAAGAAGTTGTCTTCTTAAACTTCAATTGGCATTCGCATTTTTTATTTTCTTCTGGTGACCTCAGTGCTTCACACCCCTCCTTTCCTGTTTCATACCACTACCACCTCTCTGTTTCAGTTTTGTCTGGTCTTGCCAACAGTTGTCACTAACTTGTTTCAGAATTTAGTTGAATTCTTTCCTCCCCCTCTGCTCCCCCCACTTTCTTTTCAAACTTCCATCTTACCAAGGACACCCCCCAAAGCCTGCCTGTACAGGTGCAGGAGGAAGGGCTGCAGGATCCCTGCGGTCACTGAGCCCATTTTTGCAGCGGCACACGGAGCTCCCGCAATCGGCTCTCAGATACACTGCAGTAACTTCATAGTGGCTGCTTTGGGGGGGCAAAGGCTCGGAGCTGTGAATAAAGAATTCACATTTAATTCTCTGGCCACAAGATTATCAACAGCCTGTGTCAGTAAACGCTGCCTGTGAAAAGCACAGCCTGACCTCTGCTCCTCTGTCCCTGCGACTTCCCACTCCTGCAGCAGCTATCCATCCTGGGGCACTTGGAAAAGTAAAAATCCCAATAACGATGCCAGTGTCAGTTACAATTGGTCAAGCATCCAAAATATAATTTAGTTCACATATTCCAATATCAAAATATGCAGCTTCTGAAGTCCTAATGTATTTTTAGAGAAATTTCATTTTGATTAAAGGTACTGTAGGGAACCTAAGGCATGTTTAAAGATTTAACTTCCTAATTTTTTTGTTGCAGCTTTAACAAAGTCAGAAGGGTTATTCCCACTTTATCCTGATTTACACAGATTTGCCATAGCATTTCATTAAAGAGAAGAATATAAGCACTATAGTCCAGATTATCTATATTTTCACAGTGCTAAAGAGTAAATGTGTATTTTCCCAGAGATTTTATTCAGTCACCCTTGATATCATCCAGAAAGCTAGAGATAATCTCCCCTCAAACCCTGGAGCAGTTTAGGAATGCAACATAGAATCTCTCTGTAACTTCTCTATTACATCATGGAGAAGTGTTAAAAAACAAGTTTCTTCTAAAAGTGAAGAAGCAAATCTACTGCAAGAAGGGAAATATATTGTTCTTACAAGTACTTGCTTGTGTTGAATCATTGCAAAAATTAATAAGCCTTCCCCAACCCTTCTTCCTCATCTGCTCTACTACAGATTTGAAACTCAAATAAATCCTTCCTGCAGCCTTCTCACCATTGAGTTGGCTTGTATTGCAATGGCCCTTTAAAGAATTATTTTTAAAAAGACAAAGCATGAAATCACTTAGGACACTGCACTCTGAGCTATTGCCTTTACAGATGAATGGTATATTTTCTTACAAGATCACTCTCACAAGTAATTATTATTCTTGGTATTTCACCAGTTCACAAAAGTTTTGGTTCCAAAGTCTAGCGCACACATGCATCGTGTGTGCCTGTTTGGTTAATGCACGCTGCAGCCTGCCCTCAGAGCAGCAGCTCTGTTTGCAGAACAGTCTATTTGTAACTTAATTAAACTCACTTGGTGAATTTTAAATGTCATCATTAATAAGTGGTGTTTGGCACTTTTTTAATGTAGATATATTAAGGAATAATTTTACATCAAGTTAAGTCTGGTAATAAAATAATGCCAAACAATAAAACACAGTGAATCAGTCCTCATCTGAGGCGACTAGAGGGGTACATTGTTTGTTGCAATGCCATTTTTTATACCTTTACAACTATTTGTCATTAAGAGACTGATTTTATTCGTTGTCCCACATCGAATACAGTGTGCCCCTTCATTATTTTTTCTCCCAGTGTGAGAAAATTTTATCTCATAAGCTCTTGCTGCTGTTTCCATAATTGGGGCATCCAGGAGCAAGTCTGCTTCAATTTAAATCAGTGCAAAGATTCCCAGAGTCCTCAGTGGGAGTTCAGAGTGACACATGAAGGACTTGTCCATCACAAATGCCAGAGTAACAGCACCAAATACATATATGTATACGTGTATGTTTTCTTCTTATACTTCTGCTGCTTCCTAAAGTTTTCCTGCCTGGATTTACTCAGGGGCTGTTTTGCATCCCCTTCTCCAAGGCACAGCAACAAGCAAACACCTGAGCTTTGCTAAGACCAGCACATGCCTGACAGCTTGTCATTGTAATAGTGACAAAAGAGCAGCTGGCCTTCAACAAAATAACAAAATTGACAATGATAGGTATTTAAATGCTGTCAAGATGGGCAGTGCCTCCAGGCAGAGGTTGTCTTCACCCATGTTTGGACAATGGCCCTCAGCAAGCTGTGGGCTTGCACCACTCCATGACATGCCACTGCAATACCAACCAGTAAACAAATAGTAATAATTAAGATATTCAACAGAATGACAGCCAGCAGAAAGCTTTTTTTTTTTTTCCTCTACTTAGCTTTAACTATTGTATAAACCTTGTTCATGTAACTGAACTATATACATTTTTCAGACACCTATGGTATGTTACACTCCTTGGACCACTAAGTAAGCTGAAATCTGCCTCCTCTGCTGCAAATAAGAAGCAGGATGACAAACACTGAGTTTAGCCTCTTTGACATCTATGATTTTTAATGGAAAATGTGCACCATCCACTACATAATCCACATTTTAACACCATTACTATATAACTTATGTTAAACTCTCCTGCAGGTTGAAAAGATTCATTATGGTATAAAAGCTAGTCAGAACCTCAACAAATCTGCCTTTTCAGCCTAATCTCTTGTAGGCTGTAGGCATCATCTCATACCTACCTTCACTCTGCTAGCCTAGACTCAACTAATAAAGCCAGGTATTTGTAGGTGTAAGTATTAAAAAAAAAAAAAAAAAAAATCCTATTTGATGGTGACTGACAAACACAGAGCATCGTAAATGAAGGTGTCCTGAAGGACTTAGAGCCTGCAGTGTAATTTAATTAAGATATCAAAGTGATAGCATTATATCATCTATGACAGATATTCTATTATAAAGCATTTCTTCAATTAACAAAGGCAGCACCTGAGAAGGCAAGCACTGGTATGAAACACACTTGCCTCACACTCAGAGAAGCACAATTACTCTTCAGACTTACTTGAGTCACTCTTGTTTCACTGCCTTTTTATTTGCCTTCAGGTGGGGCTGTGGCCCCCATTCATGGACTCCCCACAGCCCCAGGATGCCACAGGGATCTTGTCCTAAGCCTTGCCACCTACAAGCTCCAGGAGCAGAGCGGTGACTTTTAGTTTTCCCTCAATCAAATCTTCCTCCTCATTTTCCTCCACTGCCACTGGGGAGAGCAGCTGATGGCAAAGCAGCTTCGGAGGAGCTCAGTGTGTGTGGAGTTAAAAGCTGCTGGGAAGTGACAGGATGATCTGGGACTTCATAAGCACTGGGATACCTCCTGGAGCTTTTATTCAATTGCTATTCAGGTTTTATTCAGTGAGAGCATCTGTTGGTTTCAGCAAATTCATGTCTAGGAATTAAATTAATTGAATCTCAGGATAGGATTTGCCTCACTGAATTTAAATAAACTATAAAGTCCTAATAAAATATTTGCTATGGCATAGGGTTGTTTTGTAACTACTTAAATATCCCTTCATATATTCAACACACAGTTTTAAATGGTTTTCTTATGTGCTTGCAGATTTTTAAAAAGTCAGAAGTTTCTATTTTTGAGCATCATATCCAAACTTTTGGCATCAGCCAAGTTCAGACACCTGCAAGTATGCAGGAATTCCTCCAGGTTTGGGGGTTTATTCAGGACCTTACAAGAAAATGTTACATAAATATATATATATATAGTTGTGATTCTAAGTTTCTCTTATATCCACAAAATAGCGATTACAAAATGAAGTCTAGAAAAGCAGTCTAAGAAATATGAAGGAACTTGGGAAGGAACTTGAGTAGGCATAATATCAGATGGAGGAATTGATTTTATGATAAAAAGCTAGTCAGTTCTGTGTTGCTGAATATATACAGATAAGTAGAGAGATAGAGAGTCACAAATGTTTGCAAGGAGATGAGAGGTAAACAGCAGATTTTTTCTTTAACAGCTCCTATGACAAAGAGAAGTATCTCTCCAGCTTCTTGAATAAATTACATTAATACATAATTTCCATAACCTTACTATGTCACTATGAATTACTGAAATCAAAGATACCTTAAGAGGCTTGGTTTTTTCTTATATATATTTTAATTATTGGCCAGCTTTTTGAATTTGCATGTGCCCACAATGCATTATTAGCTGGTGCATTCAAGTGCTGTATAACAGAACTCACAAAAATAATCTCAAATCCATTTAAAATTATTTACAGCCTTATATTTGCTTCCATTATAAGCTAAAACTTGGAGTTATTTTCACTGCAGCACTTTCAGTAAATGCCCAGTGAAAAATTAGGAGAAATGAAAATTTAAAAAATCCAAGGGCACATCTTTTGAAGTTGCTTTTTTCTTTTTTACTTTTGCATTAACATATCACAGATGGCCAAGTGGAACAGGGTGATTTTGTATGCTGTCTAAAGACATTGTTATAAGCAGAGCTATGCCACTTCTCGTCCGTAAAACACTTTATTGGGGCCTGAAAATACTGAGATGCTATATGCAAAGGGTTTTTTATATGAAAAAATTTAAGTGTTGCATACCTTTAAAGAACAGGGCATATGGTTCTGGTTTGTAGCATAGTACAGCCTTAAAGTCTCTGTCAGATGAGAGAATACCTCCCCTTCTCTGAGGTCTTTTATTTTTGCACCCTTACAAGTACTGACTCATTTTATAAACAGATACTTCTCATTCTAGTAAGCGCACTTCATACAGCCCCTTTCATACTAACTGGAACCTAAAATTCTATATAAAGATAAATACTGAGCAGCACTAGCTTGTTTAAATTACTGAGTCCCTGTAGGAACACATGGAGGCATATCTCTCATATTCATCCCTTTCTGGCTTCAGATGCTGCCTTGCCCAGCTGCCATCCGACATCAGAAGCACGTCCAAGTGTTGGGCAGGGGCTGTCCCTGTTGTGTCCCTCACAGAGGCAGCTGAGGTGGAGCTGGGCTGTCCCAGTACTCTCCTGTCCCTTAGCACATCTGGGATGCACAGCCAGGACGCTGCAGGCTGGAGCAAGGTTTTGCCCTTTCTTGCACCTACTGAGAGAAACAAGAGTCTGTTGGAAAGTAGTCATACAGTCAACCATCAAGTCATTAAACAGCATTTTTGCTCATAATTTAGTTGAGCAACTGGGCAGGCTAGGATAAGAGAATGGAAATTTTCACATTTCAAATGGCAGCAGTTAATTGCATTACTCTATCCGAGGTGTTTCTCTTTATCACCTCTTCTGTAAGACGTGTGATGGGTAGGACTGATAGGGAACATAATATGCTGTAATTTATTACTTCCCAGGGTGGTATAGTGGAAGGAAGCGTACTTAGAGCTTCTCTTATCAACTTGGTCTGTAATAGACTGAAATGTATTAGGATAAAAGGAAACCCTGTCCTTAAACTTTACCTTCAGGCATCCCAGGAGGCAGTTGTAGAAAGTCTATTTTTACCACTATAGAAAAATCACATTCAGTCTCTTCTTGTGAGAAACTTCTCCACCTAATGCTTAACTAAAAGTCAAATACTTTTTAGGTTGTATTCGTTCAACAATGTTCATGAGTTACAGTTGTCTTGTCCTAGCAGACACATGCAGATTTAACCTCTGTAAGGGGTTAATAGCACGAGAAAAGAACTGGCAGCACACCTCCCCATCGGCAAGCAGCACTGAAATGCCCAGCACCACTACCCAGCCCAGGCTGCCCTGCCCTTACTGAGCCACCTGAGTTAGCCCAGTTCATGTGCCACGGATTCCTGACTGCGCCTGGTTACACTGGAGGCACGCAGAGCTTCACAGGGAAACCCCAGCCTGCAGAAGCCTTGCCACAGCTCTGTAGGGAAAGAAACCTCTTCATCTTCAGATTTGAATTACTTTATAATCAACCTAGGAAGCAAGTTTGCGTGCATGCTACTCATGTGATGAGTTAATTGAAAGGGCTTCATACCTTTCTTGCACTTGGAGATGCTCTTGCTTTACTTTATGTAGAATATTCACATTCAGACTTGAGAGGTATTCTGTGTCATTTGGGACACTACCTGAGGCTAGGGAATCTTGTTGGGGACTGGTTTATTTCCCCATTGCTCTGAGGTGCCCACCTGAGGCAGCAGCAGGGATCATGCAAACATTACATACCTGCCCCCTGCATGGGACAGGAGCAGCTGCTTTCCTTCCCCTTTTAGCAGCACTGCCACGGTTGGGCTTCCCTGTATTCCAGCGTGATATGATGAAATAAGTTCTTAAAATGACAGGTTGTTAGGAGGCAGTGCAAGCATATACTATACCTGAAATATAAATTTGCAGATAACAATATTAATGATTTTAGGAAGCCATTGTATATTTTTCAGGGCTGTGTGGTTATTTTTTATTGTAGACATATGTTATAAAGGAAATTACATGACATTCTCCAGCACGGAACTGAACAAATTACCAGTTTATCACAAAGTTTGCAACCCTTCCTCAAAAGATAATATGTGGGGATTTTTTTTTGATTGAATTACTTATATTGGTGCAGTATCCTAATGTGGATTTGATGAGTGACTTTATTCTTTTTCAAAGCACTATGTGCTCTAATTTGAATGTGGAGAGGCATCACACAATTCATTGTGAATACTAATAAGACATCTTTTCACTGTATAATGAAATTCAACATTCAAATTTGTTTCTATAACAATTCCACATTATGTAGGTATACACTGTGTGTTCATTAAAAATATTTATTTTATCATCCTGACAAACACAAATGAAGGGAAAACAACGTGGCCCACCTTTTAAGAGAAATGAGGTGAAATAGGGTTTCACTTACAATTGTCATTATTGTTTATATTCTTTTTCATTCTTTTTTTAAGTGATTCACATACATGCAAAGGTCCTCTAAGCCTGGGAATCCTGTAACAAAAAAACTTAACAAATTCAACAAAAATGAGTGCAGATTCTGTAGCAATAATAAGATGGGGGGGTATATATATTAAGAACAGTGTTTCTGCATAACATCAGCAATTCTAATTGTGGTGTTTGACATTCAGTGTTAATCCATCTGCTCTAAAACTTATTAAAAATGGTGTAGATGTATTAGTAGGTCTGAAATTGTCAAAAATAATACTGAAGAATCAGAAATAAAATTACAGTTATTGTAGAAATACAATTTTGCATTATATCCGTGAGCATAGAATCAATAACATTCTGGAGTAGGACGAACAGTACCTACAGAAGCAGACAGTCCCAAAAGCACAGCTGGGACATCCCTAACAAGAAAAGAAATTCTTCTCTCTCTTTAGTCCTTTTTGTTTGTTGTCTGGCTTTGCACTTTCTTTTCTCTATGGCATTAGCCATAGAATTAATAAAAACATTTCTCTTTGAAAAAAATAATTAATAAAAAAAAATTCATTGAAAAAAAGGCCTGTGAGGCAAAGGAAAAGGGTCTGGCTTAGCCACCACTTGTCTGAGCACTAATTACTTCACCTCTTTGTCTGATCTCCCCCACCTGCAACTTTGTGGGCAGCTGAACATGGCTGTAAGTCATTTGGAGATTTAGAGCTAAATGGCAGCATATAAAATATTGCATAAACATGCAAAACATTACATTAAAAAAAAATTACATAAACTTTGATAGAAAGGGTTTTTTGCAGCTTTAAGTGACCTGGTTTTGCTATCCTTATTCATAGCTACTACACTACATCCTGTTCACACTGGTGTGATAGCATGCAAAACAAAGGACTGTCAGAGCTGGGGAAGACAGCCCCTCTTGGCTTGGGGAAGCTGTCTAATTTCAATGATAACAAAGTAAAAGTCCAGCTTGGGGAAATTACCTGTTTATTGAATGGCACTCAGCGTTTCTCTCATTGGGGTGATTAGTAAAACATCAGCTCACGGTTTTGGTAATGCTCTAGTGAATATATGCATTACTTAGTGTAGGTAGTGCAGGTATTTGATGAGACCATCTGTTCTAAGAAGATTACTTCTTTAGGAAGAAATAAAATTAAATTGAAGATAACTTTTTGCTAACTATGCTTTGCATTACATTTTAACAAAAGTTATTTAACTATTGCTGCTACTTAGGAATCCTCTGGCAATCTCAAAAGGCTCCCACAGAGGAAGCAGGAATCACCCCAGGAAAACTATTAAAGCTGACAGTGGTTTGTCACAGGCAACCATTAATGAATACCATGGAGGATTTGGTTTTCTTCTGCTCATTGTCTTGCCATAATTCATAGTCAATATCCCACAGATTTTGCAGAATGACTGTGTAGCTGCACATCTAGGCAAGCAAACAACACCTTTTAAGTTGGTGAAAATTACAAGTGAGAAATAAATTGTAAGATCTTGTTTCTGAGGGTGAATACTTAAACAAGGACGCTGTCTTCACAAAGCTAGCTGAGCTTTGGGATTTGGTTTTGTTAGTTTCCCTTTAATTAATTCCTAGTACAGGAGTTGAGCATTTCTGTGCATGAAAAAAGTTTTGCATAAACTTCTTGTCAATGGGAATAGCTTGGTACAGTGCTTTTGGCTATCTCCACTACCACAGTCTGCTGGTATTCGGAGTAAGACATAAAACCTACAATCACAGTGACATAAGGTGATATACCTGCCATCACACTGCTGTACCTCCCAGGTGTAGCATATTCTACAGATCCACTTTCAGGAAAGAATAAAATTATCAGGTGAAGCAAATTAAAAAGATAAAGCACGCTCACACAGATGTGTAAATACAGAGGAAATAAAATATTGCCAGTAGAAAAAACAGAATTCTTCATATCTGAATTTAGATTGCAACAGCAATACCAACAGCGCAGACCAGGGTAAGCATTTGCAGGTGCTATGTTTACATCTGTCAGAACAGAAATAATCTGAATTCGTTGTCCTAAATCCTGCTGCTCTTTGTAAGAATAAAATTGTAATGATGCCTTGGGGAAACAGAGGTAGTGAAATTCATTTTTTGGGACAGAAATGGGTGTGTCTTAAGTCCAACAAACACGTACACTCCCTGAGTAGTCTTCTACAACAAAAATAACACTTGCACATGCAAGTAGCTATTTTTGAATGTAAGTAACCTTTTAACAGATAAGTAAGAGTACAACAGCATAGGTATAATTTAGCTCTCTGTTCACTATTTAGGGTGCATATTTATGTTGCCCTTAAGGCAGTCAATCTATCTCCACTGCTTCACTTCATTCCTAGCTGTTGCATCCCTTCTGGTAGCACCAGGACTGATCTGGCCAAGCAGTGCATCAGAGCAGAAACCTGATGAGGCAAAAAACTTTAGACTAGGGAAAAACATATTTATTTTTCAGACACATCCAACTCATCAATACAGCAGCATAATTTCTAGGCACAAATGTGGGATCTCCCAAATTTGTAGGAAATTTGTGCTTGGAGAGAAGCAGCCAGCTCAGAGACCATCAGCTCTCCAGCAGGAATTGCAGGGGCAGGCAAACAGGGAAGGGATGAGCAAGCAGCACATTGCTACATGTGAGGCCAATGTTCACTTGAGGCAGGACTGAAACCATGGAAAAGGTGCAGTCCTGAAGGAAGGAGATCCACTGGAAGTTGCTGGACCAGAAAAGCAGCACAACAGCATTTCTTAAATTGTTTTCCAATTTTCTCAAGACCCCCTCCTTCAAACCCAGAAGAATGGTTTCTGTGCTATTTTAAAGAGTGGCCTTATTTTAATTTAGTGCAAAATTACTTGTAGTGGCTGGAAGCCCTTGTTCTGTTGTGCTGAGGGGGAGAGCAGCAGGTGAGTGGCTGGGAGCCCTTTGGGTCTGTCTGCATGCACATGCACCCACCCTTAGCACTGTGGCCTCAAAACCACTGCTTTGTAACCGTAATTTGAGCTTCACTGAATCTGAAAAATTCCCAGTTTATTAAAAAACTAATTATAAAGCATGTTACTTATCATGTTGATCAGTCAGCCAAGCCTAACACGTAAATTGAGCTATTGTGTGAACTAAATATAGAAGTGCTGAAGTTGTTCTTACATAATCCTAGAAGGGCATTAGCATTTCACACTTCTGCTACCTAGTTTGAACTTGCACAGAAGCCAGCAGGAGAGGGGTTAAGTGGATGTTATTTAAAAATAAAAATTCTTCCTATTATTTGCTTTACAGTAACTGTCTGTAATAATGCAGACTTTTCTTACTACTCTATACTTAAATACAGCAGAAATAGACAAAAAAGCTTTGCTTGTTCAGAATAGTTTGTTGTTTTGCACTTTACATTTTTGTATGTGCTTATGTAAACCACTTTTCAAGATTAAATCAAATTCAGTAGTTCTTCCTTAACTATTTGGACACTGTAGAATAGCTGTGTGCTAAAAAAAAGCTATGACAGTCTGCTTTGGTGAACAGTCAGAGTTAATAAAGTGATGTTAAGGAACTACTTAGCATTTTAGAAAGCTCCTGGATTGAAATATATCACAGCCAAGAGAAAAAAAAAATAAAGAGCACTCTACGTCTTTTGCAATAAGTAAATAATGCATTCAGCATTTTCATTAAGGTACTTAAGTGGCAATTTAACAATGGAGAGTTTTAGTCCAGATCTGTTATGGACAGAAGAAATTTAAACTGTGGTATAAGCCCGTCCTGTTATATCCAACATCTTCCCATAGTAAGATATAATTAACCAGTTACAGCTTGATGGAAATTTTTCACTGTAACTCCTTTTAAACTATGTATGCAAAAATCATGGTTCTTTCATTTAATGGAGACATCCTGAGCCATGTAATTTTCATTCAGGTCATTACAACGCTGTACATTTATTTTCTCTTAACTTCAGGATTTTTGTGTTTCTATACTGATCACTTCTCACCTGAGATGGCATTTTGTACATACATGGCTTTTTCAGGGCTGTGATGAATGCTCTGCTGTCCAAGTAAGATGCATTTACTGAAATTAGCACAGGATAGGATTGCACTGAACACTGTTGCAGCTCCTCAGTTAAACACCACATCGGTGCTCTGTTCTGCTCACTTCATTTGATTTACACAAAAAAATCAAGTAGAAATTTGCATCCTGGCCAGGACTTATGGCATCAATACTTTGCACAAACCTCCATAGTTATTACTCCAGAGCTGTCCATCAGGAGGACAAGGAAACCCTTACCACAGGAGTGGGGGCCATAGGGGCAGAACACAGAGCTGGGACCGTTGGGAACCAGTTTGAAACCTAAGAACAACCCTTTGCAGAAGCAAAAGCTATTTACAACTTACCTGCCTCCAGGATTATTACAAGGCACATTTCTTCACTTTGCCTGTAGGCAGTAAAAACACAGAACTAGTTACATTTAAATACTCGGTTGTTTTATGTACCAGAGAAGACCCTCCTGACACAATCGCACAGGCTCTGAGAGGGGCACAGAGCTCACAGCAGCCACTGCACCCTGCATGAGAGGGTCAGGAGCCCTCCCAGACTGCAGAAAGCTGTCCCACTTCCCTCTTACCAGGAGTCTTCCAGAAATTTTTGCTAGCACAAAATTCCCATGCTCCCATGATTTGGTATCTCGCGATTTCATACTCAGGATAAAGAGCTCCACCCTAGGGCAAGCTGAGGAGCTTTGCATTTCTGCTGTGGACATCCCTTCACTCCCTGCAAATCCCTCAGCAAGTGCCAGGTGAACAGCAGGGAAAGATGTACCATCAGAGAGCCACCTCAGCACCACCCCACACAGCCAGAGCACGGCTGGGGACATGGACATCCCATCAGACATCCCAGGTACAACGAGTGGGCAAAGCAGGGTCACCAGGGGAGCCCCCTCAGGAGGAGAGAAGGACCCAGAGCTGCAATACACACCAAAGGTGAGGAAAGGTGCAGGTAGAGCTCTCAGCCTGAGCCTAAATAGGGTCTGGCCTGGGGCCCAGGTGGAGTTGGTTAGGGACATCAGCCCCCTGCTCCCAGGTGGGGCTGGCCAGAGACATTAAGGCCTACAGGCATCTTCCATGCTATCAAAACCTGTTTCTCAGACTTTTTGGTATGCAGTTTTCTCTTTTGGACCAAAACTCTGAACACAGTCATATATAACTACAAAGAGAAGTAAGTAAGTAAGTAAGTAGATAGATAGATAGATAGATAGATAGATAGATAGATAGATAGATAGAGTGTTTCCAGCACCCTGATTTCTCCTGTCCCCATCAGGAAGCTGTAATTTCTCAGATTTTTATGCTCACATTCCAGAATCTCCATGATCACTGTGATTGATCACTGATAACATCTGTTCATGATAATGGACCAACTTTCCTTGCCCAGGAAAGGCACCTTTCAGCTGTAGTGTCTTAGACTTCTTCTTTCTGCCTTCTCAATGCCTCCCATTCTAATCCATGGATAGTCCAAAAAATCAGAAAGCGAGCAAGACAAGAGCTGTATGAGAACACAAAACCTAAGGCAGAGACACCCCGAGCTGTTGTTACTGGCACTATAAACTATTCCCAGTTGAGGACACCCCCTGTATCTCCTGCACAACTTCCTTGCCAGAACTCCTGCAGGGCAGCAGGATGGCTGGAAAACTGGCTCAGACAGAAATGCAGTGATGTGAGCTGAGCAGGATGCTGCAGATGGATATGCTCTGCTGCCTTGTCCAAGGAGTGCTCTCATGGATGGGCTGCTTTACCCAGGACAAGTGCCACTGTTCTGAGAGAAGGGGCAATGACACCCCCTGGGATTCCAGTTTCTTAAATCCAGGTATGCATCTGGTATAAAAGAAACTCAGTTTTTCTGGGAACATATGCAGTATTGTTCCACCGTAGCTCAGCACAGTGGGGTCCCAGCATCAGGCGTGTCATGACACTGCAAAAGCTATAAATACCAAAGTGATTATGTTGCCAGATACCTGCTGATGCAAGAGGAAAACACCCATATTGAGCTTCTGAAATAACAAAACCACGCTGGGGTCAGTGCCAGTAAGATCTGCCATAAGGTTATGCCAGAATGATCAAGTGGCCGAAGTTACATCAGCAAGGTTGCCAAGTCAGAGACAGCTTCAGCAGCAGAAAGCTACCAGTGAGGAAAAGAATGATTTTCAGTCCCCAGAAGTGGGTAGAAATATTTCAGAGGAAACAAAACTCCATTTGCCTCATAGTGTAAATTGAAAATAATTTTCAAAAAGTAACTAAATTTACTAAAAATAGAGAATGTTCTGCTAGGAAGCAAATGCCCTTGGCAAATGCACCAATGCATTTGGTGCTGCAAATATTAAAATGTTTTCCTATGCAACACTTTCAATCAATAGTATTGAAAAGAGGCAGTAATCTGAGAACTACTCTGTATGCCAGGAATACCTTCACATGATCTACCAAAAGGCTTTGCGAGAAGCAGCGCGATATAATCAGGGATTACCGAGTTCATCATGCAAAAGCATTTCTCTCTAATTCTGCATCTATATGTAAATTTGGTATAGGATTCCATACCTCGTGGAGGTGTTGTCATGAAGAATAATTAGCTAGGTTTGTGTGCCATATGGCAAAGTGCCAGATTTTTAGTGGCTTAAATATCTTTTTAAAATCTGAATTACAAGGGCCTTCTTACACCAAGTTTGTTGCAGGATCAGGACCATAATCTACAATGTACTTTCAACCTTAAAAGTGCATGAAGTTGTTAAGCGTTATTGTCTATTTCTGGCCAGTCACATCCTCCCTGGTTTAATCTTTTTAAGTCTCCCCAGAAGGTATTGATTTAAACATGCTTTTATTTTCTTTTTTTGCTCATTTTGAAGAATGTACATCGTTCAGCCTGCAGCTCAGAGTTCAAAGTGCTAGTCTGGGCATCCCGATGCCCTCGCTTGGGAGCTCTTGAGAGAGCATCAAATCTTCCACTCAGATTTTAGCACTTTTTTCTTTCTTAACTTAAATCACTTTAACTTAAAATGCTGTCACTGCAGTGATGAAAGGCTGTTGATGGTAAAATGTTCTTGTCTACAGCCATTCCTGTCATCATCACAGCAATAATTCTGCAGACATTGACCGAGACGCTCTCAAACCAGCTAATGGATGTAGTGGCTTTGATAACATCAATTATCATGCACCAGATCCTGGGCCTTGCCAATCCTCCACCTCACTGACTGTCTGCCCTTAGCAGAACAACACCTAATAAGTAGCATCTCACAAATAATGGTTTCATAATCTGGCTCTGTCATGGTAAACAAGTAACTCCTGGTTAGAAACCACATGCAAAATGTAAGCATCAGGGCAATTGCTGCTGTTAGCTATTACT
The DNA here is from genome assembly GCF_015227805.2 of Hirundo rustica. Taxonomy (NCBI): domain Eukaryota; kingdom Metazoa; phylum Chordata; class Aves; order Passeriformes; family Hirundinidae; genus Hirundo; species Hirundo rustica. Next base: position 20,798,792 of record NC_053458.1, read on the forward strand.
GTCTAATTAATCACCTACAATGTACAGCTTGCACCAAGTGAATTAATTGTAATGATCTTTTGAAAAGGAAAACAGAAGTACTCTATTATTTCCAAAAGTGTGACTTGAATGTAGTAATTTACCACACAGCCTCACTCCAGACATAAGTGAGGCTGAATTTATTTCTTGTCTTCTGCATCTGATCTAATTACCTTGTGGTAATAGTATAAAAATCAGTTGCAGTGACTCACTTGAAAATTTATTTTGGCTCTTAAAATCTTGGCCAGCTTGACCTCAGCAGCCTTCACCACTTTGAAAATGCAAGATATAATCCTCTGTAGGGATTTAGCCAGGTGTCCATTACAGCATGAAATCTGTGATACAGCTTCCAGTATTTACGCTACAGAAGAGTTAAGCCCCCCTGTCTTTGTTCCTGGGTAAGAAAGTCCATGAGACCTTAATGTGGACAGGGAACACATTGAAAGAAGCAACATCTTCCATCGAACCCTGAGCCTGTGTGGGTGCTACTGAGGAGCTGTACAGCTGAGAGACCAGGGGCTTCACTGAGCAGCAGCACTCAGACTCCAGCCCTTGAACAGCAGCTGCAGCACTGCTGCTGCTCCCCTGCTGACACTCAGAGGTCACACTACTGCTGGACCTCTGGTTTTGACCTAAATCCTCACCCTAGGGTCACTGTGCTGTTCCTAGAGAGGGTTTTGGTAGGACACATTGCTGCCCTGGGGAGCCGTCCCAGCCAGGCAGAGCACCTCCAACACCACTAAAAAAGTTCAAGCTGGCTGGCACAAAGAGACATTGCTGGGTGGTAAAACAGACTAAATCCAGCTAGTTGAGGGGAAACCTGCTGGGATCAGTCAGCCCTACTCAGGAGCTTCTCAGTAACTCTGCTTTTTCCAGCCAGGGCTGAATGTGATCAAGACATGTGATATGGCCATGTGTCCTCACTGTGTCTGCCTCCTCCTGAGGCCAACACTTAGACTGTCAGTAGTTTCAGTAATATTTTCAATTCCATGAACAGCCAAAACCAAAATCAATAGCAGCTTAATTTACTGTAGAGGAAAATAGCAGGTTTCTTTTAGGTGGTCATGGTTGTGGTGTTGGGAAAGACTCAGCCACTTTTTATGCTAATTGGCAATAAGGTGTTTAGAAGTATTTATCAGTATTTAATTATTTAGAACTCTCCTAATGGCTTAAATATAATTTTGAAAAGTTACAAATGTTTTCCACCTTGTCCTACTGAAGAGCTGCTTCTTGGAAGGCTTGAATGAGGATCTATTTACGACTGCCTGCGAGGCACAAAATTACTTAGAGATGCTAATGCTCTAGTCCTTCAGACGGCCCCAGCACAGACTGAGCTTAATGTTCACAAACTGGGCAAAGTTTGTCTTTGCTGTATGCATTTTACTGAGACAAAAGTCTTAAAGAGGATTATCGTACCGATCAAAGCATTAAAATATGCAACTAATCCCAGTTAAATTAATTGTTTTCATAACATGTACTGTGTAATAGTACATGTACTGAGGGACATTTGTGTAGAGTAAGACCCTTTTAGACTGTTCTGGTAATGTAAGTATGGCTTACCATGCAAATTACGTTTAAGATTAATTAGAAGCAGTTGAAAGCCAAGTTGCTAATAGAGAAAAAGGAAACCTGATTCCAAGCCTCTGAAGCAATAATTATGTTAAATATTTCAGAATTACATCAACAATTGCCATGTCAGTAGACAGAGGGGAATTTACACAAACTTGTAATTTCTTTCCTCCTGTTAGAATTCAGGACATTTATTTTATTGGCTTATGATCAACTTAGATTATTTTTCCTCCTTATTTTCTTTTTTAAGCACTTGAACTCCACACAGGTTATTTTGATGTCATCAAATCATTCACCTCTTAAAAGAGAATTCTGTGCCATAAAATAAAAAGAATGATTCCGTTTATTGGCGTGGATATGCCTGAAGCTTTTGTCAGTATTCTCATTTGCAGTAATATCCTTAACCCAGTGTTTCAGCTGCAGGTTGTGGCACCAGTGTTACCACTGGTAAGAGTTTCAGGTGCAGGACAGGACAGCACTGTGATTATGACCAATTTCTCGCAATACTCTGCCATTAATTGGAATAGTCTCATCTTTCTCTGAAAAGCTCTGTGCACAGTTGTAGACTGCATTTCAGTTGCAAGCCAGGGCTACCAGCTCTCAATGTCGTCCCGTATTCACGTTAGCTTGTGGGGTGTTTTCAGAGCCCCTCTCCCAGTTATTCTCTGATTCTGTTGGCACCCCAGCTTTTGCTAAAAAGCAAAAGAGAAAAGGCAAAGGCAGTAAAATAAATCAACTAATACAGAGAAAGAAACACTGCATCCCATACAGCCTGGGTTAGCTGCTGGAAGTCATAAAACATGCTTCCTCCAGCATCCAGGGACTAAGAGATCGGAGTGGCTTTAGTTTTTAGCACAAAGAATCACAACAGACTCAGCGGTTGCTTGTGGAGCAGGAACCTAAAGCCATCCCTCAGCAGTGCTTAATGCACCTGTCTGCCTACACAGGAGCATTCATTTGTTGGGTTCAGATACCTGTGGCTGCCCGGCATAGCTGCTTTTGCCAAAGGAAAAGCAGCAGCATAAAGCATATAGGTTAGAGGTACACAGATAAAAGTGACCAGATTTTTCTGGGCAACCTCAGACAGGTGTGATTTATGCAATCTGAGCAGCTTCTGATAAATTGATACTTACATAAAGCCAAAAGGTCTGGAACCTTACAGATTTCACAATAAGTATATCTTCCCTGAGGAAAATAGGCCTGTGTAAGTTAGCAAATTCTGGCATTTGTATCTGATATATTAAATGGAGCTTAAATATTAAAAAATTCAGTGTTTTCTCTCTTCTCCTTGAAACTTTTAATTTTCACTGTTTTATTCAAAAGGAAGGCATAGAAATAGCAACTATGAGCTTGAAATCAGAGCTGTAACAGATTATAGACAATATTTTGAAGAGTATTTCCAGTTACAGCTGCATGCTTTGAAGCTGTCAGTGTAACAAGCAGCATGCTGGTTTTCAAGTAACCCTTTTTTGTTGTCTTGTAGTTTCTTTTCCTAACTTCTAGTCCCAGTGAGTCACTGTCAGTTTTAGCATTCAGCTGTATTAACAAGAAAGACAGAGAAAGAAAATAGTCTTTTCCAGCCCAGGTAAGAGGAAGTTGCCAGTGGGGAGGTCAAAGTGAGTGCAGAAGTTCTTTTGCTTTGTTTTGTGGGAGTATATCAAGGAGCAGAGCAGTGGCCAAGGTGGAAACTCATGTGTGAAACCCGTTTTCCACATTGGCTAGCACTGAGTTGCTTCATTGCCCTCAGGCTTTGAGATGGAGAGAAGTATAACTGCAATTACAAGAAAAGAAAAGGTTGATCATCATGCCAGGGCTTGTTCTCTTTTCAGGGCAGGTGCAGGGAACTCTGATTAATAACAATAACAGCTACATTAATGACCTCATGGAACTCTGCTAGGTATAGGCATGTGCATATTTTTCCCCAGCAGTGCTGATGATCAGTGAATAGAGACTTCTTCCACAATCTGAGTGTCAGGCAGAGGAAAGGATACAGAGCAGCAGTTGCTCTCTGGAACAAACACAGAATGAACAAGTAGCAAAATACTAATGTACTGTTGAAAGGTGAAATTAAATATACGTGATTCAGTGCAGCCTACAGGGTCTGATATCTTGGCAACTGCTGCAAGATATCCCCAATCTGCAGACAAAATAGCCTTTGTGAAGAAGCAGAAGATTGTAGTGTGAAAGTTAATGTATCAAAAGGCCAGAAAGAGAATAATTCACTTTCACCTTGCTTCAGAGGACAAGCAGCAGTAAAAGCTGTGCACTATTGGCAAGCTTTTTTTGTTGCTGTTTTTAACTCAACCCTCAGTTCAGAGCTCCAGCCACCTCGGCAGTGTTCCAGCTGGAGCCACTGACATCTCCCACCTAATCAAGTGCTGGATTATCTTGTCCTGATAAATTGAACCTGGTGCCTCATGAAAAGTCTTTTCTGAAGTACTTTGGTACCCTGTAATAAGATGGCAGATACCTGAATCAAGCCCCAGAGCTGACAGAGAACTGTTTTTCTAATAGCTTTTGGTTGCAAGTGTAAATGTTTTAAGGCAAGGCAGTATTGAGCTGGGAGCACAAGTTAAGCATGATAAATTTCCCACCTGGGTGAAAGGAAACTCGAAAATGTACTGAATACTGGCTCTTACTGGGTACACACAGGCTGCACTACTAAAAAAATACACTTGACCTAAAAATTAGTTATTTTTTAGGTAGAGCTCTGAGGAACATGCTTCTTTCAAAAAGAAATTCTCTTTGGCTGCTGCATCTTTCTAAGGAGACTTGAACGGAGTTACTGAGTTATTAGAGACTTGCATACTGTTCTTAGTTCCAGGTCCAAGTTGTTCAGGGTAAATAAGCTTTTCTTCTTTCTTTAACACATACTGAGAAAATTATCTATATTACAGAAGCAAGGGTGCTTTCCATGTTGTGTTTGTACGTTTACTTTAGCAGGTAAAACAGCCAGGATGAATCTCATCAAGGTAAAGTTATTACTTGCAGGCATTTGTTTTTTCTTTCTTGGCTTCCCTCCTGGAGACAAGCAGTCAAGAAACATCTCATGTGTCCCACTCACCTCTGTGGTGCCCCTTGTAACACTGCTTTGCTCTTTTCCAGGGGAATCCCTACATGTGCAATAATGAATGTGATGCGAGTACCCAAGAACTGGCTCACCCTCCAGAACTGATGTTTGATCTGGAAGGAAGACATCCCTCCACATTTTGGCAGTCCACAACTTGGAAGGACTATCCGAAGCCTCTTCACGTTAATATTACGCTCTCCTGGAACAAAACCATTGAGCTTACAGATAACATAGTTATCACCTTTGAATCTGGCCGTCCAGACCAAATGATCCTGGAGAAATCACTCGACTATGGACGAACGTGGCAGCCCTACCAATACTATGCCACGGACTGCTTAGATGCTTTTCACATGGATCCAAAATCAGTGAGGGATTTATCACAGCACACAGTCCTAGAAATCATTTGCACGGAGGAATACTCGACTGGGTACATGACAAATAGTAAAATAATCCACTTCGAAATCAAAGATAGATTTGCTTTTTTTGCTGGACCTCGGCTTCATAACATGGCTTCTCTTTATGGCCAGCTTGACACCACCAAGAAGTTAAGAGATTTCTTTACCATCACAGATCTGAGGATAAGACTGCTTAGGCCAGCAACTGGTGAAATATATGTAGATGAGCAACACCTGGCACGCTACTTTTATGCAATTTCAGACATAAGGGTATATGGAAGGTAAGAGAATATATACCTTTAGAAACAGTCATATGTGTTTGATTTGAGAAGGTATTCAAAACTGGTTGTTTCCCAAAAGGGATTATATTTTCTGCCGATGTTCATTGGAAATCTGGCTCAGCTGAAGGCCATTGCTGTCATACCAGAAGTTTCTGACTCAGTGGCACAAGGTCTGGGTGTTCGCTGGCACTCGCCTTGGATCTTGAGCCCTGGGTCTCACAGGCAGGATGGCTTTGGTTCACGCCTTGGCTCAAGAATTCACCCTAGCAGTGCAGCACTTTCTTCTCCTATGTAGTTGGAGTCTGATTCAGTGGCAGTTAACTAAAACCAGAGATTCTGTTTTATCGTTTTACCTTTCCAAGGCCTCTCATGTGAGCAGTGATTGATAGAACAGCTCTTGCACAAACCCTTCCCACTAGGTCTGTCTGTGAACAAGGAAAGCAATGGACATCAGAGTCCATTCCTTGTACTTAAATTAGCTCTGAAATGCAGAGAGGCTGAATTAAAATGGAAAAAACCCAACAGTGTTTTAGTTAGACTGATCTGAATATAACAAACATGATTATTCAGCTGGGTTCAAGACAAATGGTCCCTCTAGGGCAAGTGGTGGCTGGTATCAAGTGCTGTAGTCCCAAAAATAATAACTGCAGTGACATTCCTATCAGGACATTTTCTTCCCAACTCAAACTAGCAATAGACTATGCCCTCAAGCAGGAGGGTGATCCCTTTGTATGGGTCCTGGATGCTAAGTTGTTCAGAAGAAATAAGTGAGATCTAGCAATTCACTCACCAGTCTAATATACTCACTCACCAGTCTAATATACCTTTTCTTCTTCCTCTATTTCTCCTGTATAGGGTTTAGGACTTCCTTTTTAAAAACATTTTCTTTAAGAGAATCTATGTATCCAAATAAACAGAAAAGCTAATTTATTTTAGAAAGCCAGGGACTTTCTTTGCAGACCCAGAACTGAGTGAAAAAAAAATAGCGACAGTGATTATATGAAACAGTGCTGGCTATATTTATATTATTCCTGCAGTGAAAATCAAAATCATCAAAATACATTTCTTAGGACCAGAGATTTAACATGCAGTTACAGTCTACACCAACTATATATCCATACATAAGAGAACTACTAGTCCAACATTTGAAAATCTAAAATACATATTGCTGGTTTCAGAATTCTTTTTGCAATGCTCATTAATTACATTGTAAAATATTTTTCAGAAGTCTCTTGGGATGGATAAGTGGATCCTGAACAGCTTAAGATACTGTTTGAAATAGTTTGGTCAAATTAGTTTCAATATTATTAAAAAAAAAAAAAAAAAAAAAAACACCTATTTAATGTGTATATTTTCTCCCCTGGGCTCCGCATAGGTTAGCTCTACTGAAGCATCATATTAAAGCTCAGGATTTGTAGGTGCTTAGGCTTTAAGGAAAGCTTGTTCCCCGCCTGAAAAACCCATTTGGAGCTTAGTCTGACTTCAATTAGATTATCATTACTTTATCAAAGAAAGCATCTGAAGGATTAAAAAAGAGTGCATTGCATGCAAATTAGAAACAGAAACCTTCTGAGCACATCTGGGGCTCACCAATCTTGTGAAAAATTAGCTATAGAAATGAAGCGTGACTGTACAGGGAACTTATCTGATGCTGATGCTTGTTGTCTAAATGCTGCAGTAATTGGACATGTGCTTTAAAATAAGTATCTGATGTGTAATAGTACCTCACTAGATTAGATTCATGTGAATTCTTATCACTTTTCTGCTAATGAGAAGAACAGCTCTTTTGGGATTTGGTGCCATTTCCTTCAATATCTAGTGAGCCTTCCTTGTTAAAGTCTTCAAGGCTTGCTTGCTGCTGAGTGGCTGTGGAGCTGCAACACACAGCCCCTGGTTGTTTAATTGCACCAGTTGTAACTTGCAATAAGCCCACTGTTACCTAGTTTTAGCATTTTTTGTCTCTTCCAGAAACTTTATGGCTTCTCTCCACCAGAGTCTCCCAATCAACATTCCCAGCATGTGCCCTGGCATGCCCTGAGCAAGGGAACCAGGGGAGGGAAGCAAGGGTTACCAGGGTAGTTGTGCCACTCTTTCCAGTTCAGCTGAGCTACCCAGCTCTTGCTCCTTAATTTAGAATGTTAACTGGAAATTGTTACAAAATTATTTTGTTTTGCTGCCAAGATTCACATTCAGGGCTTTGAGACCCAGCTACTTACATAAATTTGGTAAAACTAGACTAGATTGTTCCATGAAGACAGGATACAAACGGAGGTTACCAAGGAGCTTGACTTGTAGTGGATGAGGGATGGCAGACACACTTTAAAGCTAGTCCTTCTTCTGAAAAACATTACCTGTAGGTTAAGTATAGTTAAAATCACCAAAGCTCATATGAGCATATTTCTAAAGGCAGCATAAAATGTAATTTGTTTCACACTCTGTTTTAAACGTTAATGACAGTGAAAAGCATCTATCTTAAAGCCACTATGCTAAATATACAGGATACTGTGGTGGTTAATACTTCACAATGAATTATAGGTAGGAGATTTGCCCACTTAATGTAGGTTTGTTTTGCCATTGCTTTGCATTTTGGTGTGAAATAAGCCTGATGTATGTTGCATTAGAGATGAAAACCTGTGTACTCTCAATGAATGTCTTTCCTCCTCTATTACCACCTGTTTATTCTTCTTCAATTTACCACTTCCATTGTGTATTTATTAAGGTGATGAAAAAAAGGAAATGTGGCTGTTAGCAATTTCAGCAACCCCATTGTGCTCACATTATTCAAGAAACCTAATAATCCACATGAACTAATTCTGCCTTACTGATGGTCTGCTTCACTAAATCAGGGTGATTTTTTCTAGTGAATAATGGACGATGCAGTGTGCCAGTACCTTAATTAAAGAGAGCCTCTCTTATTCTTGATCTTATTTTAATTTACAGGGTAATACTACAATAATATCACTAATGGAAGGTACATTAAAGGGCATAAAGTAGCATTAACTGTATTAAATTATGGCACTTGTGTTAATTAACTGCTGAAGCAAGATGGTCCTAACAGCTAGAAAGGTCGACTAATGCATAAATAAAGTCTTCTGGAATGGGAAGCTAAGAAAGAGAAGACATTTTCCCCTCCTCTGGCCTTGCTGCGGAGGATCAGAGGGTGTCCTGTGCCACAGCCTCAGGAAGGTTTCCTTCACTGTGCTGCCTGCAGAGGTGGCCTGACCTGTCTGCAGGCTCTGCCTGTCTTCAATTCCACATGAAGGACAGTCCTGGCAGCTAGCAGTGAGGTACAGCTCCCAGTTCTAAACTTATTTTTGTAGGAGAAGTTCACTAAAATACTGATAATAATTCCTTTGAAGTCAGGCTAAAGGTTCCTAGCCGATTTTGGATCAGACTGCTGAAGGTTTAACCATGTTAATTTTAAAGTATTTTTGCTCTGTTATATTGTCAGTGACATGTACATTTATACACTGTAAATGAACTGTAATTCAGGATGCTTGTACAAACCATGGTCCCAGTGGGTGAAAGAAGGACTGGCTGGGTAAAACAAAGGCTCTTATTGCTTTTGAATGATTGGGTTTTGATCTAAGAGCCACCAGTTTCTTTCTGACACCAGAATATCCAGTCTCTGCACAATGTTATTAAGCCCTTTGGAATTTATTTTTATACTCTTCTCACCTTGAAGCTTCTGTATTTAAGCCCCAGGGTTTTCTGACGGTGTCTCAGCCACGGTTGCAGTTCCAGCTGCAATAGAAGGCTCTAACTCACAGTACAATGAAAAGTAACCTCAGTTTTAACAGCGCCTCGCTCTCACATTATCCATTCTAAATTTAAATCCATCTCAGCATCTCAATAAATTAATCTGAAAGAAAATAAATTTGCTGCTTAGGGGGTTGGGGCTTTTTAGGCTTTTTGGTCAGCCCACCCGTCCTTCCAGCTGTGATCCTGAACTGCTCCTGAGGCTGTGGTGGATGTGGGGTGGGTGAGGTCCCTCGCCCCCAGTGGGAGCCCAGCCTGCAGCTTTGGGCAGGTGGTCCCACCAGGCAGGCTGGGCTGTGCTGGCTCCCCTCCTCTGGCTTATTCTGCAGATGCAGTCTGGGGATGCATTAATTGGAGTAAATCGCTGTGTTAGTCTGTCATACACTTGCCAACACTATATGATAATGTCCCTCTCTAATTTACCCAAAAGCAGAACTTTGCCCTAGAGAAGCGGTAATATATAGAGATGCTTTTATTTATAATAGAAAATGTTTTCATTGATGTTCAGCTCAGAACCAGACCATCAATATTAAGATATGTAGCCTTCAAGCTTTTGAGGAGACAACTGAATACTATTCTTGACTCTAATATTTATTTACCATACTTTGTTTAATACTCTTTGTTTTGCAGGAATACTTGCATAAGCAGCTTTTCTCCTTTGAGATTTTCACTAGTATTTGGAAGGAATCTAGTAGTTTCTCTGATTAAATTATAAACCCATTAGAGAACAGGAAAGAAAAAGAAACATATGTATTTAAGAGCATGTCGATTGATCTGTATGTCCCAAGTGCAATTTTTGCTTTTTTAATATATCTACTGTAATATGTCACTAAGGAAAATGGTTCTTCACTTTCTGTAAGCAAACCTAGGATCATCAGGAACTGAAATAATTAACCGGCCATGGTGTTTATTCACACATGAGCAGTCTCCAGGGGTTTACTCAGTACAGATGTCCTGGGTAGCTTTTACTCCTGCCTGTGTTTGGATAATACTGATTTCCACCCTCCATCCTGGTGACACAAGTCCTGTCCATCAGCTCAGTGTGGCCTCAGTTGCAGTGGCTGGAAGGGGAGCAGAGCAGCTGAATGCTGTCTAGGACTCTCATTCTGCTATATGCTTTTGAAATCCATGGGTTTAAATCACCAGGTCTCACTCACCACCTTTGTTCATTAGCATCTGGTCATCTTTTCTTTTTTGCAAGACACCAAGTATTTCCATACTGATCTCCCACAGCTGTCTTTCAAGGAAGCTCAGTATCATGAAGGATCAGGGTTTTTGAGGAGAGGCACCAAGCCTTTTTGTAGTATAATTAATTTTGCTATTGAATATTAAAGGAGTAGAGATGAAAACCCTGATGAAAGAAATGAGGATTTTTCTTTCTGTATTGCTTTGTATGCTGAAAAGCAATCTAAAGAGCCTTTCTGAATAAATTCAGTGACTTCAATAGCTTGCAGAAACTTTCTTTCCTTGAAGCTTTTCAATTGAAAAGACTGCAATTTAACACAAACACTGAAATAAGCTTAAGGATCTCCTGTATCACATATAAAAATGATTCCTGGCACAGGGATGTCCTTCTGGTTGAAATTAAAGCTGGAGTGGTACAACATATTATCACATTAAATTTTAAAAATTTCCAACTATTTCACAAGTAATAGGAACTACGGTTTTTTAGGCATAGGTTTGTTTGGGGGTTTAAGTTTACATTCTGATCCTTTCCATGGGTACCAGTGTGGTGGTATTGCCTGCCATTAGTTTTGTTCATGTCACTACCTGATTGCATCTGGTTTGGAGCTGATTTTTCCTGAACACTTGTCTGTGTGTGAAGTGCCTCAGAACGTAGTAGCTGAACCCAAAATATCCACATACTTTCTCTTGACATAGGTGATGTTTCTCTCTCTCTCTGTTGATTTTTTCCTTTTTTTTGGTAACTGTAATAAATAACCCATCATTCAGCTGTGATCTAGGGAAATATCAGAAACTAGAAGAGTTAAGTCCACTGCCTTTCCTTTCATTTCCCTTTAGAATGGTGCCATAGTATGCTCTGTATCACTCCCTGTATGTTAAAAGACAAGTATTGAAACAAGAGACCAGTCCTGATGCTAGTTTCAAATGCCATCCTGAACCCCTTCAGTTTCAAATGCATGTAGGAGGAATGAGGGAAAACAAGTGATGAAAAGGAAGGGAGGACAGAAGGAATAAAAGGGAAAAAAGGAGGGAGGAAGGACAGAAGTCAGAAGGCTATCCCAGCTTCTGTTTAAAAAAAATGAGAAAAAACCCACACCTCTCAGTCTGTTAATCTTGTCTCATGTCTGTATGATAGAGCTGATGTAAACCAGCCAATTCTCTTAAGTCCAGTGATACAGTCACACCTATTCAGAAACTAGAAAGCGAATTAGTAAAGGTTAAGGTCTACTAGTATCATTATGTGGGGTCTGCGAGACCCTTCCTACCATCCCTTCTGGAGTCCACCTCTGGGATTTTTGTGCTCAGAAGTACTAGTAACCCGTTCACAAAGGGAATCATCACAGTCCCTATTTGATCACAGCAGGCTGTAGTGAAAAATCCTCAGTAAAACACAGGTGAAGCATATTGTTAACTGGGCTGAACTACAGGGTATGTTTTCAACACTGCTGTAATTCTGTTCCCATAGATTACCATCTTGTCCATGGAAAAGTAAGGCAAGAGCTACAGAAACAAATGGCAATGCTGGAATTTTAGCAGGCAGCAATATGGTCAGGGAAAAGGAGACGAGGAGTTGCACTGCAGGTCATATTCCCAAGAGAAAGTCTGGCTGCTGACGTATGCGGGAAAGCATAACGCTGGCTGCAGCCCTTCGCAGGAGAACGGGCTGTGTCCCGGGAGATTTGTGGGGTTTGGTAGAAATGAAAGGATGCTGAGTAGCAAGAGGTGTCCTGATGACATTAGGAGGGAGCAAGAACTCCTGAACTTCTTGACATACTGCCACTCCTGAATGAGACCACCTGTAATTTTTGCAGCATACTGAGTCCTTGGAGCCTTAGAGTCAGTTTGTCGACAGCACTTGGTTGCTCACACAACAGTTCTTCCAGACTTTTATGCTGGAAATGCTGCTATACCCTGGAGTAACCCAGCTGTACTTCACTAACAATCATTTTGACATATCTGGGGTGATGGCCACCATTTTGAAATAAGCTAAAAAGTGAACAAAGCCCATTTCAGGATAAGGATAAGGCAGATAATCCACAGCTTCATACTGGGGGTTACGTCGGATCAGGATTTGAGACGTACCATGGGTAATGTGATACATGGTTCATGCATCTGCCCATATTCTAGTTGTGCAGGGCAGGTTTCTGAAATTATGCTCTTCCTCCGAACCCTTGAGTCTATCTTTTGACTTTGATGTTCATGTAAATGCCAATAGTTGTCTGTTTCTTCCTTGCAAATTCCCTTAAAGACCTTGTGAAACTTTTAATTTCTCCCTTTGTCCATCTCTGTCTTTATGGTAGCTCTGGGTGCCTTTCCTCTCTGCCAAGCAGCATTCCCACTTCCACCCTCTCCAGATGTGTGTTGTCCTGTAATATGAGCCAATATCTGATATATTAAGATTTATAAAGTAGTTTGAAATACAATTCAGAAGGATTGGTAGAGAAGCACAGTGGATTGCTATAATCTGCCCTCTGTGCACCATCATTCATAAAACAGGCATGTAAGGGAGTGCTGGTGGAAATGTTAATGATACCAATACTGTCCCAATGGTAAAGTGACATGATGGTTCGCGTTTAACTGCCACCAGTATTTTTGTTACACCACACATTAAACCTATTAACAACCAAGAAGATAAAATTTTATTACAATAAGGATATATACATTGAGATATGTATCTTCACACTCAACTAATTAGTTACCATCGACTGTTTCTACTTTGCTTGCTGACATGTGGTATATAAATCATTACAATATGTTAAATGAAAGTGGTTGGTAATAGGGTAACCATCTGCTCACTGTTGGAAAGTTAGCAGAGGAATATAGTAAGCTGTACTTCTAGTAACGATGCTAAACTCACATCCTTGAAATACCAAATATCTAAAAACAGCTGCCTCCACTAATGCCAACATTGCTAATATGTCTCTTACCCTTTTCATTTTCAGAAGTAAACCACATATTGTAAGAGGTAATTTTGTTCTTCAGCTTGAACTTGATTTCAAGGCCAGAGTCTGTAACAGCAATGTGAACCTCCGTATTGGAGAGCCTGATGTTGTGTAGAGTGCTTCTGTAAAGCCAATAAATAATCAGTCTGCACACTTTTCTCAAGACATCTTTTCATCCACAAATATAATTACACCCCCTTTCTCCCCTAACCCTGACTGCCAGGCCCTTTTTCAGGGCTGACATTATTTTGTTAGTGATAGATAGGTGGCACATTGCTGTCTGGGAACGTATTACGCTGGAGACCATCAAAGGGTGCCTGCCATCTAATAACCTCCCATGCCCTATGAGCATCAAAGATCACCACTGCAAAGAGAGATCAATTATTTTGCTACAGACATGTATTATCAGGGGCTGTCACATACCTTCGTAATGAGGTTTCCTGGATACGCAAGCGACAAAGTAATGCGTTGGAAAATTAGCAGTGGGACAAGAGTGAAGGACTGCCTGCCAGAGTTGAGGCTGTGCCTTCAAGCCAGAGCAGCTCCTTCACTCCTTACCCATTCAGTCATCTGCTGGTCAGGGTCACTGTCACAGTGCTGCCATGCTGGCTCCCCCATCAGTAATATATTGCACTATCACCTATCAGAGAGATTAATATGTTCCTGTATTGAATTCCCAAGATGTGGCTCTCAGCGTTAAAGAAGCTGAGGAATTAATTTGGCTTCCACTGTCTGAATGGAAAAGAAGTTTGTGATTTCATCAAAGTCAGATGCTAGTGCTGCCGTGGCTTGCTCCCACCACGTTGGGAGCGAGGACTGGTGTTTGTTCAGAAGGTTACATCTGCCATGGCAGTGTCTGATTTCAGACTGTGCTTCCAGGGAAGCACCTGCAGGGGAAGAGGCTGCAGGAGAGCTCATTAGCTTGGCAGTTTCTCAGTCCCAGAATGAATTACAGAATAAGATGTGTGGTCTACAGGGTCTCAAAATGCTGTGGCATTGTGTAGGTGCGCTGTCCTGCAAAGCTTTCCAAGTTTAAAATGTTACAAGGAGACTTTTTGTGCTAACACGTTTTCCTTTGCTACCTTGCCGGAAAACAAGCGCCAGCTGAAGGCTGCACGTGTTTGGTGACTCCATTTTGATTCACAGTGAACACCTGCCTGTTTCAAAATGGGGTGTCTGCACTTTAAAGTTATTGGGAGCATTTATAGACAGGGATGTTGTGATGAGCAGCACGTCATAATACCTCAAAGGCATGGTGCCAGAGCTGGGAATCTGATAAGCAGAGGTCCTGAATTGGATTCTAGCAATGGCCAGAAGTTTTAGGAAGCTCTCATTTGAAATTGCAAGCAAAGGAAAAACAGGATTCTTTCTCTTTAATTATATTAGTTTTATTGAACTGAAGCATTGCTTCAGTTCCCAGAACACTTTATATATATTTTAATGCAAGTTACCAGATACAGAATAGTTGCAGGACTGTTTATTGTTTCTGACTTTTATATGTGGTAAAACAGATTTTACTTATTTTCCCCTTCAATTCTCTTGTGCATTCAGGATCTTTAGATGCTGGGATGGTGTTTACTGAAATTGTCAAAACGATAGTAATTTAACTTAATTGATTTGGTAATGGTTCTATCGTGTTTTGGTTTAGACCTGTTCAGAAAAGCCAGTCCAAGCACATGAACGTGCACTGGAGTCCAGGAAACCCTGGCAGCCTTTTGTGCAGGAGAAGAAACATGAAATTCATTCCCTCAGTAGCTGGTATCTTTCATTTGCCTTAGATTTTTCTTGTATTTATTGAACTGTGGGCTGTTTCTTCCCTTAGATAGAACTAGAGCTGTTGATTTTGCCGTGTAAGTGCAACCATTGCACTTACAATTGACCTGAAAAAGTTTGGGTTTTTTTTTAATTGCCATTTCTGCCCCACAGTTAGAGCACAGCAGGTCCCACAACCTTCTGCTCCCTTGGGGGAGTGGAGACAGCAGGAACAGGGAGCAGCAATGCCAGCTGGGCCAGGGGAGAGAGCTGCAGTATGACAAGGCATCTCTTGTCAGTGACCCACTTTGGGAAATCCTCCTTCCCTCATCCCAGGGTACCTCCAGCTGCTCATTTCTCACTGCCTTTCAGTCTCTGCTCCATGATGTGATCATCACTCCTTCAGGTGAAGTGCATGGGGAGTCGCTGCCGTGTGGCTTAAAGAAGGAACGGAAACCTTCAGGAGGAACATCTCCCTTTACAATAAAAAACTAAAGCTATTATACTTCGTCAATGCAGAAATTTGCTTATCATTTAACAAGCTTCATTAAAGATCCTGAGTTTATGGAACCATGCCTTCCTTCCTTTGAATGCCCCTGAAATAATTCTTCCAGCAGGACAGCAAAACAGCAAGGAGCCAGTTACATTTTTAATCACTTGTGTCCCATAGGAATTGCAGTCTGCCAGCAAGGGCAGCTCCTTCCCCTCTGCAGCACAGGAGAAGAATTAAAAGATGGGAAGCTGTGGTTTGAGAAGGGTGGGTTACAGTTAGTAATGAGCTAAAGATCAAACAATCTGAGTGTCATTAACTGCAATATCCTGCTACTGAAAATGTTTAACCTAATCCAGAAGCTAGATGGGAGGCTGGTTGGGGCAGGGGTGAATAAAGGGCTTCATCCTCCTCCTCCATTTGTTTTATTCCTGAGTGGTAAAAGGGAAGTGGAGAAAGAATTGGATAAAATTAAAAGTAAAATGAAAAATAATATTTTATTTCCCCTCTGCTGCACGTGTTTGAAAGAAAGTTTCAAAAGAACCCTTACACACCCAAAGCAGTTTTCATCATTGTACCTTCTCATCAGGTAGGTGAGTTAGACACTGCAGGAGTAACCCTCAGTGTGGTGACTCTTTCCGACAGTAATCCTTCCAGGTGGGTGACAGCAGCAGCCTCCATTCTGACATGTACAAATATGCTTTAGGTTTGATGCCTTAAAATACACATCCGAACTTTTTGTTTTTAAAGATACTGAATCACTATATTGAGAGAGCAGATCCTGAAATATCTCGTCTTCCCAGTGGCTACTTTTGGAGACTAATGCTGACTTTGTGGTCTATATGTTGTTTCGTTTGTTTGTCTGTTAGTGCTTCATAAAATATAGATGCTTTAAATAGGAGAGATGCAAGACAGCGATGCCATGGGAATGACAAAGGGTTATGTGTTTTGATTCCAAAGGATATACTTTTAGTGTCCCCTGGTTTCCTCACTGTACAGTCATACCCGTGGCTTGACTAACAAATGCACAAGAAGTGTGTGGCTGACATTCAGCCTGCTTGTGAATTGTGGAGAGGAGATACATATGTTCTGAAAGGCTTCATCCAAAGAGCATCACTTGATACATCACTCACGGATTTTTAGAGACATTTGGCATTTAAACTATGTAACAGTGGTTGAGCGCTGATTCTTGGAAAAAATTGAAGATTTTGGAAATTTTGACTGTGTTTTATTATACCAGGGCTTTTGAAAAATCTCTTGCACATATTAGGACTACAAAAAAAAAGAGCTTACTGCCACTGAAAAAGATTCAGCAATTTAAAATGGGCTGAGTGCATGTTGTAAGAGGAGAGAGACCTTTTGGACAGTTGTGCCAATAATGCTGCAATGCAAACACAGTTAATACAGCATAAAGTCCAGTCTCAGTGCCCTGTATGCAGGAGCTTCCCCCTAATTCCTAATACATAAAATGTGTAGTTTTTATATCATCATAAACTTAGCATATTAAAAAAAAAGTTTAAAAATTCAGCTGGTATAACTACATTAGTCGAGCAAGAAAAGTGAAAGAATTGCCCTGAGGCATAGGGGAGAGCAGAGCACTTGTTCTGCCTCACAGCCACAGGAGCAGGGGCTGGTTGAGACTGAGAGGGGGCAGCTGTTTTGTCAGGGGTGTTCTCAGAGTTCCCATTCTGCAGTGCTTGCATCTCAAGAGAAACCTGTTACAGACTAAGACTTTTTTCCTTATTTTATAGAGTTCTTTACCTTTACAGGTTGGTCAGCATCTGAAAACCCAGAGAATATTATGAAGGGGTAAAACTGCGACAAAATACAGGAGTGATTTGCACGGGGTGGGGAAGAGCAATAAAAATATTGCATTCTCAAAAACAAACAAACAAACAAACAAACAAAAAAAAACAACACCCTACTACCAAAAAAGCTACAACAAACTTCTGTTAGAAGAACAGATGCCAGAAGCTTGTTCCCTTTGTCATATGATTATATGGCTACTAAGTCATTTGGCTCAGTCAATCTGCTATATATCATGATAAATCTGTGTATACCAGAAAATCTACAAATGCTGCCCTTTCTTTCTCCTGATGTTTTTTGCCCAGTTTGCAAGCAGGTAACTGCTTTAACAAGATCTGGGGACACTTCTGAGTCCTGTGTAATGCTCCCCCCTCCTGAATTGTGTAGGTCAACAGGAAGAAATGCTGAGCAGGCATGAGAATAGATGAGGAATGACAATGAACAGCAGTGGTGGGAAGGGAGGTCATGACTGCTGTGGGCACCATCCTAAATCCCAGTGAGCTGTGTCCCTCCTCCTCCTCTGCAGCCCTCATTGTCTGAGAGAGAAAACAGCTACAAACACATCAGACACAAACAATACCTACTACTTCATCCCCAGAAGTATTACTTGCAAATATATTTTCTAATGAAGTGGCCATTATATTTTTCTTCTTGATTTTTTATTTGCATAATTCAGGGAGTTTCTGATAGTTATGCCCAAATTTATTAAAGATAAAGCTCTGTGTCATGCAAGCATTTTTATAAGGATTCTCTCAGGGCACTGTGTCTCCTCCTACTCAGCGGGTCTACAGGACAAATACCTCTTCTGATTTTCAATGGATGGCAACTCTCTGTCAGTGTGCAAACAAAACTCAATTCATTTTGAACAGCACGCTTATGCCCTGAAGAATGCTTTATTTGCAAGGAAGCTCTTGTTCACCATCTGACTGTCTGTACCCCAAAATGGATCCTGTCCTATCTTGCTAGTTCTATTCCTGGTAATAACCTGCTGCTTGAGAAACAGATGCTGCTAGACCTCCTTGTTTTAAAGGCTTTTGGGTTTTTTTTCAAATCTAAGCTCTTTCTTTGCCTGCATCTATTCATGCTCTATTATTTTTCATAGAGCTATTTATTTAATATATGCCTATTAATACATTTTACTTCGAGATTAGCTCAGTCTTTGAGAAACAGAAACAGCTTGTATATTTTCCAGTGGAGTTACAGGATGAGGAAGACTGCTTGACATTTCAGGGAAAACTGAAAAGTTTGTATAGGATTTTAAAGGCTATGTTATGCAATTTGAAATTGCTAAGATTTGTTCTTCAGTATAAACTTGTACTGATTGTTTCTGTCAGCATTATTTCACTGTTGCTTTCCCCTATGACAGCCTTACATTATTCATAACTTAAAATCTATTCTTTAAAATTTCAGTTATGAGAGTTTCCTGGCGAGGGTCGCAGAATATGAAGGGAAGTATTGATTTGAAACATTTAAAATATAAATGAAGTTGTTTAGTTCTTCTGGTACATGTAATATTATAGCCACTGGATCAAATTCGACCCCCCAGCATGTCTTGTTTTCATAGACAACAAAAACATGCTCCCAGCCTCTCAGTGGACGCTGCAGCTTCTGTGTGAACATTCTTTGATTTACCCGGTATTTGTTAAAAACAAACATGAATAATAAATGTTCCAGAGCACTTGAAGGCCAAAAGCGATCACTGTTTTATTCTCATCTGACATTAGGTCAGAATTTTAAGACTTGAAAATACAAGGCTTTAAAACTACCAGCCCTTTGTCACTTAAACTTCCCAAAGCAGTGTCAGCAACCCCATTTCACAATGACATACACGAAGTCTCCTGTCCCCTGTCACATAATTTGTGGCTAGGACAAGTACTAAGCCCTATGGCAGAGCTGTTTTGGCACTGGGGGCAAACCAGCATTGGTGGTACCGTGATGGGCAGGCCTGTATGCATGTCCACACGTGTCACCTGCTCATGTCCACACATGGCACCCGCTCGTTTCCACACGTGTCACCAGCTCGTGTCCGCACGTGTTGTCTGCTCATGGCCACGTCACCTGCTTGTGTCCACACACATCACCTGCTCATGTCCACATGTGTCGCTACCAGCTCATGTCCACATCACCTGCTTGTGTTCACACGTGTCACCTGCTCGTGTCCACACACATCACCTGCTCATGTCCACGTCACCTGCTCGTGTCCACCCACTCACTGCTCCAAGGCCAGTGCCAGAGGCCAGGTCCCCTCTGCCTTTCACCATCTGAGGTCTAAGAGCTCCTTTCCAGCTGCCTCTGCTCAGGACTGCCCAGCTCTGGCCACCCACCTCTGAGAAGACCACATCAGCCACTGGGAGTCACACCCACAGACCGTCTAGGGACCCTTGTGGGTCCCTTGCAACTCAGAATGTTCTGTGATTCTGCACTTAAATTATTCCCTTTAGATTTTTCTTTGGTAAAAAGCAAGTAAAAATGGAACCATTTATCATCTACCTCAAGCATTCTAATACTAAAAAGTATTTTCAATTTTCCCATCTTTGTGTAATTCCACTGACTTTAATGCAATGTAATAAAACATTTGCAGATTCTAGCCAGTTTATTGGCTTTAAGATAACAATGAGTAGTGTCTATAATTAAAAACTACTGTCATACGGTGTTTTTGAAAAGGAAAATAAGGTTTCT
Source organism: Hirundo rustica (assembly GCF_015227805.2). Taxonomy (NCBI): domain Eukaryota; kingdom Metazoa; phylum Chordata; class Aves; order Passeriformes; family Hirundinidae; genus Hirundo; species Hirundo rustica. Next base: position 20,818,738 of record NC_053458.1, read on the forward strand.
CTATGCAATATGAGCAATTGAAATACATTAGATGAAAGAAAAATTGTTTTCCCAAAATAAAATGAAAAGATACACTTAGAACTTTATTTCCTAAACTGTTTAAAATTACTCCCAACATATAGCATTGTGTCTGTGGTGGTGTTATACTGACAGGGCTCGAGAGAGAGTGACCCAGTAACTCTTTTTCAGTACCTTAAGTTAGCTGTAGGATGCTAAGTTGCTTTTGGCATACTTCACTAGCTCACTTTTCATCGAGCTTTCTTCAGCAGGAGAAAGGATTAGTATTTTTGAAGTACAAATTATTCACAGAAGAAATTTCTGTCCAGGATAGCTGAAAGTTTTATCTTCAGAATTTAACCCATATTAGTAAATACTTTTTGACTAATTTTTTATGAAAAGTTAAAAGAGGTACAATTTTTCCTTTAGAAATGTTTTTCTTAAAAAAGTTGTCAAAAAAATTCTAAAATTTAATTTAAAATCTGAAAAGAAAACTTTTTTTCCCCCACAGTGTGTTGGGGTTTTTTTTCGGTTCAGTCAGTGAACTGAAAAAAATCAATTACTTGCAATGGCACTACTGGCAAATAATTCTTATCGTAATCATTCCAGAGGGAATCATTCTGTGACAAGGAGCTTATATTGTATGGAATTTAGAAGTTAAAAAACTGAAGCTAGCATGTTAAACACTGAGAAATGTTGTTTTGTTTTTACACTTTTTTCTTTCAAGTTGTGACTCCAATCGAGATGAAAAACCAAAAGAAAATAAAAAAAGTCAAAAAGAGGACCTGTAAAAGCTCTGTGTATTTTAAAGTGGATTGAGAGTGTCTGCTTTGATAATTGTTATACATAATAATTATTATACAATAAGCAGCTACCGAGCCCAATTATTTTAGATGGAGCTGTGAGGCCTAAGCATTTTAAAAGTCAACCCAAATGAAACACAAGAAAACCCCAAGACAAAACTAGTTTTGGAATCTACTCGGCTTCACTTGCTCTGAACTGGTCGTTAAGCACTCTCAGCTTTGCTGGTTTAATCATGAATACCCTGGAACACAGTCCAGAAGAGAACAGAGCTGCCTTATAATTATCCTTGAAGTTCAGCAATGTGGTTTTTCAAGAAGAGATCAATTAACCTGCCCTCATAGTAAGCACCTTGTTCTTCACCCTCACGAGGGGCACCGAGCAGAGGCAGCAGCAGGAGCCGGCAGAGCGGTGGCCGATGGGGGTTCCTCGCTCCCGGCGTCCGATCTTGGCCAGCTCCGGACCCCGGTGCGTTACCCCGGTAATGGACAGAAGGTAAAGGACAGAGACGCTCTTTTTCTACCTTGGGACCACGGTCCCACAGCTTTGTTGTAGAACCCAAACTCCAGCAGGGACAAAAAGAGAGAGAGAAAGTCTCATTGCAGGGGCTTTTTAAACCTGGGGGGAAAAGGGGAGAGGAACAACAACCAATGGGATACTACCGGGGAGGGAGGGCATAGGGCATAAGGAAGGACCAGCTAGAGGATACCAACACCAGAACCCAGAGGGCTACAGAACATACCATGTGCACAATATAATAAAACCATCCCTGCGTGTAAACATGACAAACCACCCAGTGCAATATAATAACAAAAATGAACTATTTAGTGCACTACAACGGGCCGTGGCTCCTCGCCCCAGAACCACGGCAGCGCTGCAGAGGGACAGAGGCCATCCCAAGGCCTGAAATGCAGTAGCACCTACAGGCAGCATCAGCAACAACGAGCAGAACAGCAGGACTGAACCTTGGGCAGTGGCTTCTGTGCAGATGAGGTGAAAGAATGAGCCTGAAAAGAGAAGTGTTAAGCTAGTTCTCAGAATCAAGCATTAGTCTGCACAATTCAAAAATATTTTAGATGTTTATCATTTAAAATATCCACTAAGAGGAGACAACCACCCGACTTACATTTCTATTTATGCCCTCACTTACCCCAGCAGTTTTTCTAAATGGCTGAATGTCCAGACATCTCATCATCTCATGGTGATATTGAAAATAAAAGAGTGCCTTTTTCTTTTTTTTTTACCTTTCCCCACCACATCTCCTATAAAATGAGAGAGATAAAGGATATCCTCCTATAAAATGAGAGAGATAAAGGAAATCTGATTTTTTTCTGTTTCAAGCACTTACAGCCTGGGCTTCTCAGGGACTGTTAGGTCATATGTAACCATTAACAGAATTTAACTGGAAAGAGAACTTAGCCTTTGTTTTTTGGTATGCTTTATTGCAGGTTGTGCGTATTGGTTGTTCACCTAAAGCAAAAGGTGGTCAACATATGTAGCAAAAAAACAAGGATATGTTCAATAGACCTTTTATCTTTGGAGAAAAGCCTGATTTCTTTCTGGCTCTTTTCAAAGAGAAGTAAGTGGGTCTCCTGATGAACTGCCTGAAGCTCTTCTGCTGGCTCCTTTCCCTTGCTCCAGCTTCGTATCCTTGCACGTCCTTGCACGTGCTGCTGTCACTGGGGCCATCCATAGGAGCTGTCATGAGCTGGGTTGAACCAGCACCTCTGGCAGGGTTAGACAGCCTCCATAAATGATTCTGCTTTGTGTTTGCTTTGTTCTCAATACAACTCATCTTCTTCTTGGAAACAAATTCTTCCCTGGTCTTTGTGCTTATTTGGAAAGGAGGTGAAAATCTCCTCAGGACTTTCTGATTTGTAAAATCCCCTCACCTACAGACTGAAACATAATATGAGGGCTTTAGGGCAGAGCTGGTCATATCAGATGTCTATCAGAGAATAAGCAGGGGACAAGGTTCCTCACTGAGTCCTGATAGGAGCACCCACAGGAAAACCTTTCCTGTCACTGACTGCAGTAGGAGCAGGACCTGGATATTCATTGCATGTAAGCTATCAGAGGTCTCACTTTTTCAGGTGATACCTGGTGTCCAAAAGGCAGTGTGTGTGGGGTGGGCTGTTCTGCACCCCTTCTGTGCCTACATGCAGGGAGCCTGCTCTCCCAGCTCTGCAGCTGCCTGGGGTGCAGAGGTTCCATTGGCAAGGACAGCAGCGAGCCCTGGACATCCCCTGCTCCTCCAGGAGCACTGCTCAGAGCAGCACAAGGCGTATTTTCTCTTCCTGGGAGGCAACCAGTTACAGCCCATACCCCACTCTTCCATGTATGCCATCCACGGCAGTGACTGCTGAGGACATGTCTGAGCTTTTAAATGAATCTTTGGGAAATGAGAAATGCTTTAAAACCTTCTAAGAAGAGCAGCAGATATATGGCTTCACAGAGCTGTTTTCCCTGGCGTTGAATTCTGTGTGTGCCATGATATCTTTATGCTGCTTTTCTCGATTATAGCTCCCCAAAGTTACCAAAATCAGTATGAAATTAACCTTGCTTGTTTCTCATGTAGCAGAAACACTGCTCTCTTGACAAAAAATACTTCATTCCCTACTGTAACATAATAGGTGCTATGCCCTGAGTCTTTTTCTAAGATAGTAAAGATATTTCTGCCTCAGCCAGGTCTGTCCTGCATCAGTCATGGACACAAATTCCTAACAGCTCACTTGGGATATTGCTGCATGCGAGAATATAATTTCTCCCATTGCAGATAGTTAAATGACATTTTTGAATGGGATTTGTAAACCATGTCCACTTGGATGGTAATTTAATGGCCACAGTTTTAGACTTCCCACACAACAAATTGTTCCTTTTCAGTGTTCTGCTGGGAAAAAGAATTCGGGACCAGCTGGCAGCTGATGCTGTGAAATACTACTTAAAAATAAAGACAGGAAGCCTGGTGTAATCACTAGCATCTTAGAGCAGCTTTCTTGGGAGTGCTGCTAAGCAGATGTAAGACTGGTACTTATTAATTAAATTAAACCCAGAAAAATTGATTTCTCAATAAACTTAAAAGTAGTGGTGCACATTAGCAGAATGCCGGAAGTTTCAAATATAGTGTTCCGATTTGTATCAGGAAAAAAGAGCAGAAAAAGTGACTCCTAAAGATCTCTTACCTTTTTTTTTTAAATTTGTAAGCTATAAAACTTTGCAGTGATATATTGCCACACCTTTCATGCAAGGTTTGTGTGTCACATTTTCAAATCGAGCAGGTTGTGGTAGAGGCTTTTACAATTGCTGCGATACAGTGGTTAAATTCTGCCTGGTGGCATTATTGTGATTAAAATAGAAGGTGGTTTTCAGGTATCTTTTCATGTCTGTTGACATGTTGATAATGACTAACTGCCCAATGATGGCAAACTAAGACAGACTAAGAAGTACATTGGACAGCACCAAAATATTTAAAATACCAAAAGCTTTTCTTTCTTTATATCCTGGTGGCAATAAGCAGTTGTCAAATCTCAGATAACATGCTCCCTAACTTCTTTGCACTATCAGACAGATAATAGCAGGCTACTGCCAAGCAGACTGTTATTCCACTGCTGGAGAGAGATGTATTCTTGTCCCAGGACTCCTTGCTGCTCTGATATGTAACACTGTGGGGAGCTGAGGATATTCAGGGTTTTAGCATATCCTAGTTTTTTCTTGATATTTAGAGCAAACCAATTAAAACAGGAGATAGATACATCATGACAACTGAGAACACCTGAGCTCTGCAGTACCTCTGCAACACCTGCTTACCCTCTGCCATCTCATCCCATCCCTGTGTCAAGACACTGATTGCTGTGTGAAATACAGCAACTTAGTAGGTCATACCAAAGGATTCCAGTGAGAAAGAAAGGAATTTTCAAGTGAGAGAGAAATTAAAACCAAAACTACTTGTAACACTGATGTACTTAGAGTTTACATCAGCTGCTTTTTCTCAGTTCTTCTTTGGTAGTCTGGGAACCTACCCAAACAATCACTAGTGTTAAATGACCAGTTGGTAACACTGGAAGAAACTGTCATTCTTGATCTTCATCTTCACAAGAGGTTTTGCTTCCTCTCTGGGAGAGACGTGACTGCCTTAATCCCCATTCTGCATCCTTCATGTAGGTAAGAGAAGCTTCCTGTTTCTGAGGTTAAAGATTAGAGCAAAGCAGATGCATGGAAACAATGTGGAATACTGGTGTCCTGCCCTGTCAGCAGTCCTGTCCCTAAGCACATCTGTCACATCTGGGCTCCTTATCCTCCACTGATTCTGTCCCATGATTATTCAAGGCCTTCAACCTGCCACTGAAAATTATAAAAATATTATCTGTCGTTACCTAAAAATACAGGCACCAAGCTTAGGATAATATGAATGAAAGCTGGAAACAAATTAAGCTTCATTTCAGGCAGTGTGAACTAACATGAATTCACTGAATTTACGGGAGCCAGATGGATTTACATCGGCTAAGAATCTGACAAAATGTGTTCACGAGTGAAAGTATTTGCAGAACACGCTGCTGGCAAATGCTAGCAGATTTTATAATCACTTTCTTTATTGACACATTTCCATAAAAACTAATACCTCTGAAGAAAAAAGCAAAAATGAATGTTTAGGCAGGGAATGGAAGTTAGTTCTCTACAACAGTTAACAGCAGCTATATGTTCAGACATTTATTTCTGCTTTAACACTTAGAGAATATGGAATCAAAGTTAGAAAAAGCATGTGTCCACTCCACTTGGCTAAGTTTATAAAAGTATTTAATATGAAGGATAGGTAATTTTTTATGTGGTAAACTGAAATAGCTTGGTCTCGGAATTAGCTGTTCTGTTCTACTAGACATAAGCATCAGTGGATTACTTTTAGACTTTGGATCTGAGAAACTGAAGAAAGTTTTCTGAAATACTTTTTGAAGTCAGAATATCTGTTGGTCTGTGACATTTTTTACTCAGTCACAAAATCAGAACAGTCATAAATGCTTAACTGCTGAAGTGTTTGCTCAGGTTACTGCCTCCTCCTTTCTGTGTTTGTGATGAGTGCTGTTGATCTAGGCTGTAACATTTTCAGTTCCCTCTGTTTGTCTGGAAGGCTGACACCTGGTAAACTACTGCATTTCAGAAACATTTACCAAGGTATGGTAGCTTGTGGCCCTCTGTCTGAAAGGGGCAGGGGAACAGGAGAAGCAAAGCCAGAAGCACCTGCCTCAATGATATTTTGCTTCAAAAGGAAGACAGCATGCATCTATCAGACATTAATCAATCTTAATCAAATACGGGTTGAGATCTAAATTGATCGGTAGTGATGCTGTAGTTGTTTGTATGGCCAGCATTTTACTTGACAGTATATAGAAATGCTTACTAGTATATGAACACAATAATTCTTACAAACACATTATTATTTAAATTTAGCACTTGTGTACTCTTCTTGTTGGGTTAGCTTTGTGCAAACAGTGGGCAATTCCATGCCCTGTAAGCTTTCTGTGAGCCTTGGGACTCTGGGAAAGGGAATTATGCTGCCCTTTTTGACTTGTTTTCTTTTTTAATTTCAAGCTCTCCAAACTGCTTGGAAGTAGGCTGCTGAGAAAGCAAAGCAAACATGCTTTCTGTGCCTCGGCTTTGCTGTTCCCCACTAGATACATTATGTTCAGCTGAGGGAGAATAAGAAGCTATTTTCCCCAATTTTCCATACTGCCTGTGGGAATCTAATTCAATTTCCTCCCAAATTTAGCAGTGAAAACGAAACAGTAAAGAATAAAGTTGAAGAGGCTTCTGTAAATCTCTGGATTCTAAGGTACTAAGGTACAGCAGGATTACTGAGCACAGGTTAAACTTCTTTTCTAACCACAAAGCTACTTACAGATTTAAGAAGCTTAAAAACCTGATCCAACATTAGTCTTTCCTTTGCAAATGAAACAATAATATATCTACCTATACAAAGTTATATTTGTTATTACTGAATTTGTTTATCCCTTATTATTGATGTAGCCCTATTCCACAGAGGAACTTTTTTTTTCTCAGTGAGAGATTATGATGTATTAGATAAATTCAGGGAAAAGAATAGGGGAAAAAACTGGTGACCAAATGCATTTCCAGAAATAAACAAGTGAAATAAAGGACTTACATTTCATTACTCTGCCTACAGTGGCCACATTTAACCACCAGACAACAGGGGTCCTATTCCTAATGTCCAGAAAAAAGATGCCGTGGCCTCTTTGCATTTAGATTCCCTACAGCAATGTGGACCTGAGATATTCATATGACTCAAAACAAATATGAATAGAAAACAGAATTACTTTTTTGCTTCATGTGAACTGGAGCATTTGTTCAGCAGACCTACTTGCAGCCAGAAATCCATGCCATCTTCTGATTGTCAACTGTCCTTAGGTGGTTTTGACCCTTTAAGGACAGAACTTCAGATGGGTAGTCCTTACAGTGAGCACTGGTAGCCACGATTGCAGTAATTATCTTGTTACCTCTTTGGTGAAAGTGTCTGCTGCATCCCCATGGAAATAAATTGGCCAGCAGTCATTTCATTTCTTCACAACAGTATCCTTTATACTTGTTTTTATCCCAAAAAAATCTATTAAGCTTAGAAAACTAGGATAAGGATCAGCACACTTTGGGGTTTTGACATGACATGGAAAAATCTTACAATATAATCAATAATAATATTCAGCAGATGTGATGTTTCTGAGACTGTGAGCCTCAATGAAAACGTGTTCACTTGTCAGAGAAAATTAAAGGATAACCAGACTTTTACCAAAGTAATGATGTCTACCTTGTGCACTCAAGAGTGCAAGAGTTTTGTAACTTACCATATAGTTTCTCAAGTTATGATGAATTTGTCTCATAAAGAGTAAAAAAAATAAATTTAAACTTGAAAAGTAATGATTCAGTTGCAAAGATTTCATGGTATATTTTAAAGGTGCTTTTATTTTGACTTTTACTTTCTCAACTTACATCTCATCCTCCTTCTGGCCGAGGTACACTTCAAATGTATTTGCAATGTGGAATTTTCCTCTTTGTCTACATTACGTTAGAAAACTAAATCTCACTGGGAAGCTGCCTCGAGGTCATTAGTAAGCTTGAGAGGCATAATGTAGATGACAGCCTTAACACGTTTGATGTCATCATAAACACGGCCAAGTCCTTTAGGACAACCCTAACAAGGTGCTGGAAGTAGTTGCTAGCACTGGGGAGCTGACTAAGGCTCCTAACATTGCCAACAGTGTTTTAAAATGCCTAATTAAAACTGTGTGGGGATGGTATTTTATGTTGTGTGGGCAGTAATGTGAAGAGCAAACACGCCAAATCCTCTGCAAGTTCAGGCTTTGCTTACCTGGGAGCAGGGAGCTGACTCGTGGCGTGCAAAAGCAAAGAGTCTGTGCAGAAGGCTTCCAACTTGGTTTCAAGTTAATTCCCTAAACTTTGCCGATGACCTAGAATGATTCAAAGATGTATCTAAGTGAGGAACATATGGCTAGTCGTTAAAAATGTATCAAAGAGCTCCTCTTGTCTTTCTTTCTCGTGAATGATCTCTGGAACATCAAGGATCCCCTCACGTGCCCCCAGTCTGTTGGTTGGCACTCCCCTGCGAGAGCGTCAGCACGCTATTAGCAATTACCTTGGTGATATTTACAGCATTTTAATGTCACTTGCCTCTATGTAAATAGAGTCTGTGAGGAGCACGGTGCATCCGGGGCTCCCATCACAACAGCACTGCTCCGTCAGTGTGCCAGAGCGCTCCTGTGCCTTATGTAACTGCCAAAAATATCATTTCAATTGCTTTATGACAAAATAATGAGTCTGTCAGAGATGAGTGGTCAGAAAAACAAATTTGTTCTCCCACACAATTAGGGTTTATAGCATTGGACAGCAATATCAATCTCCAGTGATTCAAAATTGAATTTGCACGTTGAGGGAAATGTGTTCTTGCGTGTGCTATAACCAGGCTGCTTAGCAGGGGGAGTCTGCGCAGGTTGAACTGGGAAGATGGATATCTACTGTGCTGCAGAAACATCACAGTGGAAGTTTCCAAACGCAGACAAGTATTGTGGGGCCATGGCATTCACTTCCACAAGCTCAGCACTGACAGAGCTGCCCCAGCACGAGCAATACTAAAAAAGTCTGCAAAAACTGTCACCCTATATAAATGGCAGACAGCTTTTCCCTTCAGGTAGAAAGCCATTTCAAGGCCTACATCCCTCCATACGTGACCTAATTGTCCATGGAGTTGTTGATATTTATAATCACAGACTTCAGTCATTCTCTGTAAAGTCATACAAGCATTAGACCTCAGCGGTGCCATTTACAGTAAGCATGTACTGTATCTCAGAACTGCACTTTGCCCTTAACATTTGCTGTGTCCTTACATGAGATTTTGCCCTTAGCTGTTTGCCAGTGCAGTGCAGAGGCTGCAGCACAGATCCTCTTCTGTTCGCCAGACCTTAACCTGTGCTCTCAAACCTGCTGTACTGATTAGAGCTCCCTCTGTCCGCCCTGCTCTGTGCAGGCAAACCCACTTGGTGTGCCAGCAGCTGCTCCCACCCACTGCCACCCAGTAACTGCCTTTCTGCGCGTGTACGTCATACCCTGTACAGGGCTTGGACTTTCTTCTTTGGATTTCAAGAAATTACATAGGCATGGAATACTGTTATATGGAACTCGGTACACTGGAGGTGAAATCAGTTTCTTAGGTTTTCAGACCTTCTCCATTCTTACACAAGCAGCCAAAGCAACCGCATTCTGCCAATGGAAGCATCAACACAGGCTATGGGATTGTTATGTTGAATGCGCTTTGTATGTAATTAAACCTTTTGTTAGTATTTCAGGTTGACAGCAGTAACAGCTAGGAACAGCCTTCAAAGCAAGTATTTAATGAAATTACAAATGGTACCTAGGATTTTCAGTAATGATTTATCACAGTGGATATTCATATAAGATTACAAAATATTTCCTTACCTCTAGAGTAGAAAAGAAAGGTTATCTTCCATAAGAAAGAGATGAATTTGGGTATCCTCCACAGGAAGCTGTTTGCACATCTTGAATGATCTGCTGGGAGCCAAAGTCAGCTCCCAGATCAGTGGTGCTCAGGTGATTGACAGGTGAAATTCCTAAGGTCCAGACTGCTGCTTTGATTTCACAGCACTGACAATCCAGTGTACCTCATCAAAAGAGTGGTTTTCTCATGGTCTGTCTGGGTGCTATTTTTATTGCAATAGCCTTCTTTTTGTAACCCTAAATATTTCTGGTTTCCTTACTGCCTATCCTGCAAACAGAATCAGCTTTTTATTGTACTCTAGTCATCTCTCAGCCCCGCTATGCTCATTTACCTCTTTCAGTCATCCAGAGAAGTCTGGCTCTCAAGCACAACACGCATTTCTCTTTGCAGAGGCTTCTGAGATTGTGCATATGGACACTCTGATGAGGTCCCTGGGACAGATTGCCCAATTCCTTTTGCAGCCTTCCTAAAAAACCAAAGCATATGAAATATTATTTCCCTGTTTCTCTCTTCACATACACCACAGATTTTGATACTGTCTTGGTTTTCCCCAGACACAGTATCCTCCAGTTTGCTTTCAACAGATGCTTTTTGTTCTCTTTCAGTTTTAGCACTGCCTGCATTTTACACACATTCACTATTCAGCTACATCCTTGATTTGCAGTGGAAATTGTGATCTGTCTCTTCAAGATCTGTCAAATGGCATCAACAAAAAAAAAAAAAAAAAGGTGCAAGAGGAGAATCAGAGCCTCTGGTTTAGTCTTCCAAATGTCTTATTTTATTTATGCTTCCACTCTTTTACTCCTTATATATAGTTGCTGACACTAACATGACTGTCAGTTCAATCACTTCAGAATTTATTAATTTACAGATTTTTTCATACTTGGGTAACACTAATAATCATGAACCAAACCCAACTTTTCTGTGGCCCATACAGTAAGAAAGAAAGTTTTTACCACACTTATCTATCTTTTGTGGTTTCAGTTTAGGGTGGGGTTTAAACATTTCTTTTTGTGCTTAGTATAACTAACTCTTATTAAGTCAAATTTGACATTTTTAATTAAAAAAATACTTTAACTTTAATTTTAGCTAGTCTTGTAGTAAAATTTAGTGACCACATTTGTTCCTTACTTTCTTCTCCTTAGAAAGTGTACACAGCTAAGTTTGAAGTATTCTGAGGATTCTTTAGAAATTTACTATTGTTGGCTCTTTTTCTGCTGAGTTACTAATCTTAGAGTTGGACTATCCTCTGCCTACAAAAGTTTTAGATCAGTCCTCTATTTTTTTCCAGTGATGAAACTTACTGTTTCTCTTATTCTCCTTAAATCAGACTCCTATAAGGCTACACTACTCTCTGTCCACATTGAGTCTGTTTTAGGGTTTTTTGGGTTGGTTTTTTTTTTTTTTTTTTTTTGGTGGGCGCATGCTTTGGGGTTTGGTTTGGCCTTTTTTTCCCCAGTTTTTTATTATTACTTGGAATTTTCTTTTAAGACAGCATTCAGGGTAATTCTGCTGGGAAAGCTTTCAAAAATACATTAAAAGCCTATTAATAAGTTGATTTGCAAAGAGGCATTGATTGAATGGATCTTTGATTATTCTACTGCTTTAGGACAAGAAAAGCCATTTAGCAATTCTTCCATTTAGAAAGCTAAGTGGCTAAACTGTCCCTACTTGGTCTATTTTTTAGTGTGTGGGCACTGCACCTTGGGCTGAGAAGCACTTCCTCAACAGCAATCTTGCCTTAAAAAGTTAGAAAACTGGGCACCAGAGCAGGCAGCAGAGCTGTGCTGCCCAGGCTCTCTTGTCTGAGAAATCAGGAAAAGGAGGAGGCAGCCTGTGGAGATGGGACACACAGAGATTAGGGAAAGTGGGCAGTAAAAGGAAATCTTGAGGATATATAGGAGTTATTTGTGTATGTATGTGTATAGCCATACATATAAATACATGCAGATGTTTTGCACATATATCTGAAGAGGCATGGCACAGGACTGGATAGAAGCAGAGGAGGATGGAGAAGGCCAGAGTCCACGCAAGATTTTTACCCAAGGAAGGGTCAATCTCTCTTCAGGAACATATGACAAGCACAGCACTTACGCTTTCAGAGCACTAGGTACTGCAGCTTTTCCTCAGAATCAAACACTTTTTTCCTCTTGCCTAGATCAGTTTGCTGCCTCTGACACTGATGAGTCCCTCCAATAAAACAGAAATCTCCTCCTGAAAGAAATCCGGTCCCTTCCTCTCTCTAATTTGCTTTAGTTACTCAACAGCCTCTCCTGCTTTTCTCCTCCATTTTTTGGTCTCGTTCTTACTGTATATCTCTCCTGTTTGATGTCTGCCATTTTCACATTCCTGTGGACAGTAAAACAACCCATGGCTTTTCTTAATAGCAGTACCCTTTACCAAAATGTTCAGTGTCTAGTGAACAGATAGATGTCATCCACTTATGCCCAGACAGGGTTCTTTCATTCTGCTACTCACTGAAAATTCACAATTGATTTAGTCGTCACGCACACGTATTTTGTAAACTGTGTAAAAATTACTCTCTCTCTCTTGTCCAGCAAATTGAATTTTGGTTATTTCAATTTTAAAGGTGTTGAACCTGTTTCACTTTAGAATGAGCATTGCACAAATAACAGCATTTTCATCTTCCTCATTTCTAGCACTGAGGAGGATGTTCCACCATCCACTGTATTACATATTCTTGTGGATTTTCTCCAGCAGCTACTTATGACAACTGCAAGTTTGTTTTACCCTGGGGATATATATGTATGTGGCCAATTGCTTCAGGTCATATTCCTTCCAAATGGAAGTCAGCCTGACAGCTGTTAATTTGCACTTGGCCATTCCATGTGTTGTTTTGCTCTAATTATTGGTCACTGTATGGAACAGGTGACAAATGCCCACATGAGAACTCTGTAAATTATTAGATGTATGATCATTAGGAAAACAAACAGGAAAGGTCGTTAAGTACTGGTATGCTCTCCAGCCCCAAATAGAAATAGATTTTAGCTGGTTTTGACATCTCTTGGAAAGGGATGGAAAGAGGTCAAAATACCTTACTGTTTAAAAAAAGAGGTGAAAATACAAACTACCCATTCAAAAGTGTCCTAGTTTCAGGAAAAGAGGGGAATTTAAGGAAAATACGATTGTTTTAAGACCAGATGCAGGATCTAGTTTATCTAATAATTTTGTCGCAGGTTGATTACATTTCTTTCCCAAGTAAAACTAAATGTGTCTACCAAAATATTTTGTCTGACCTTCAGCTACTACAGCTATGTTGAATTAAAGCAGGAAAAGAAATTTCCTTTCTGAACAAGACAGTACTTGCTGAACAAGAATGGCAAGACACCGTTGTAGTGAGCTTTCGTTCTACTGAAGTGTGGCATTGCAGAGGATATTTAAATGAAGTCTGTTTTCTTGGGCTCCCAGGGCCTAATTTGGACCTTAATTTGGGTCAGATGCTGGACATAAGCAGAGGACTTCCCAGACTTCCTGGGAACAGTAACTCAATTTTTTGCAAGATTATAGATATGTCTGTAGTAAAAATTGTGAATCATTTAGTTGTTCTCAGTGGAGTTGCATTAGTGAAAACAAGAAAAGATTCAGCATCTTGGAGCCTTGGTGACATTTCTGCTTTTCTGCTACTTGCTCTTTTCAGTGATATCTTGTGATGTCGTGCTTTCACAGAATAATACTACAGGCAAAACACAGAATTCGAGCCATTGCCATAGGACATGCTTTTCTAAAACTTGAGCTTAAACTCACCTCACCTCTAAATAATACCCCACTTTGTTTTATTTTTGCCTTTTAAAATTAGGTGTAAGTGCAATCTTCATGCTACTGGCTGTAAAGAAGAAAACAAAAGACTACTTTGTGAATGTGAGCATAACACAACGGGCCCAGACTGTGGAAAATGCAAGAAGAATTATCAGGGCCGACCATGGAGCCCTGGTTCTTATCTGCCTATACCTAAGGGCACTGCTAATATCTGTAAGTAGTTCTGTATAATAAGGATATTTCATTATTACAATTCTGCCCCATATCATGACTCTGAAGGAAGATTAATGTTTGCAAAGGTTTGTCATTTCATTCTGACTCAGCGTGTATAATTGGACAAGGTGTCAATGTGTAAGTGCTAATTGTACGTATACATCATCTGTGCTCTCACGTGGTTGTAAATGACTTCCAGGAGAACCACATGGTTATATCCATAGACACATCCCTGGACACTGCATAGAAAGGGCTAAGGAATGAAAAAATTAGGACTCTTCACATAAAAAACACAGACAGATGAGTGAAAACAGTGGGAATAACTGCAGTACTGCTCTAGCCCTCAGCTCTCCATTCATATGTCCTTGTCTTGAGATTGGCAACACTCTCAGCTCAGCTTGTGAGATCCTTGCTCATTTTTTGTCCATTTAAAAAAGAGAGGGAGGGAAATAACCCTCAGACCAAATTTTTCATATTACTACCTAAAGATCTAAAGGTTGGGAAACATTTCCCTGATGTTGACCTGCAGTCCAGATTCAGATGCACTCCTGTTGACCAAGTGTTGAAGAGAGAAAGCGAGGGCAAAGCCTGAGGTTTTATATCTGCCTGTTTCCAGCTAACAGCCACTCCACAGCACACGTGTACTCTTCCAGCACACTTCCATATTATCCAAAGGAAAAAGTTACTGACAGCTCTATTTCCTGGTCCTGGACAGGATTGGGTCAAAATAAAACATGGTGATGGAAGAGAGCGCACAAAGACATGCATATGTGAAATACGCTGAGATTCAGAATCCTCCTGAACTGGGTAACAGACTTAAATTCCTTTGAAGAAAGAACTGAAAATGAGGATAAACCTTTTGACAGAAGTTACCAGCTTCTTTTAAGAAAAGAGTCCACAGTTTTGCCCTGATTAAAAGCAAAACATTCATTTTAAAATATTAGATATAACAATTTATTGAAAAAGTTATTTGAAAGAAACAGAGCTGTATAAGGCTGAACGAAAAGTTTAAAACCAGGAGCAGTGTGCAATGCTCAGAATGTTATCTAAGACTTCAAAGCAGCAGCTGTGAAGAATCAAAACTCAGAAATTAAGATCATAGGAAGCAGGACCTTATCAAGTAAAATGTGAGAGTAATAGACCAAGTAACAAACCATGAAGTGTGGGGGCATGAAATTATGATAAAATTCTTTCTGAGCAGAAAAAAAATGAACTTCCAAAAAGCAGGGAAAAACATTTTGTAAGAGTATTCACTTTTTTTTCGCCTGTTATAAAAAGTGAGTGTGGCTCACAGAATTAATACTTTGAAGCTATGTTTGGGAAATATGGTGAGATTCACCAGGTTGATTTTAGCTAAATTCAGCTTGCTGTGTCATTTACCTCATTCGCAGTCAGCTGAGCACACACCAGACGGAGCAGTGGAATTAGCACCTACTGAAAGAGTGTCTGAAGCAATCAACTTCCATGTTAAAACAACATCAGTGAATTTCAGCACATATACAGTTTCATCATAAAACAAAACTTTTTGTAAATAATAGGCAGTCATCTCTGGGGTTGATGGTGATGATGACAATAATGAAAACATAACTTGTTTGAGCTGATGCATACTCCACTTACCCTCAAATCCTGACTTCAGCAGTGATCGGCAGCAGGAATTTATGGCAAGCAGGAAGAAGCATGAAGGATTTCTTCTTCACCTTCTCAGTTACCATGAAATAAACTGGCTTTCTGAGCTGGACTGCAGGGGTTGCTTCCTGCTGAACAGAGACACCCAGCTGACATAAGGTTGACCACAGTGATACCTTATGGCAATACATTTCAAATTGTAGTGAGACAGTGAGTGAAAGGTATTTTATTTTGCTTGCATTAAATGTTTTTCTATGGTTAAGCCAGTAGCTCCTTAGATAGGGAAGGAACAAAGAATAATGCACCTCCGTTTACATCGGTTACACCATTTATCGTCACATAGACTTGACCTTATCCACTCCTTCACTCTTTTTTTAAATGACAAATCCTAAAACCATGCCACATCTCTGGTGTTTTCTTGTGCTATTCTAATTCTATGATGTCATTTTTTTATTTGATGAGGCTAAAACTACACGATATTCTAGACGTGACAACAACATGGCTCTTTTACAATTACATAAAAATGCCTCTTTTGTATTTTGTTACTCTCTGGATCAGTCCTTGGGTCCTTTTTTAAGACTGTACCACAGTTAAAACATTTCTTCTGGCCTCTAGGCTAATTTAAATGGCAGGTTATATGCTGCAATAGTTAGTTCAGAAACATCATATTTGAGTTCCTTGAAAATATTCTTGGGGCAACATTTCCTCACAGCAATTCTTGTTCAGTGCCATTTACTTCAGATGCTAACAGACTTTGAGAAAATTTCTCAGCATGTGAGAATCTCTCTTTCTTTGTTGTGAACATCAGTAAAAACAATTAATTAAGTATTCAATGTTGAATTCATAATTAATTAGTCATAGTGTTAATGATACCTCAATTGACTATCGTCCCAGTTATCTCTCTGGGCCTCCTGGTTTGAGTATGATTGTTTTAACAAAAAAGAATTACTAACTTTTGTGTCCATAGGAAGTTGATTCTCAAAATACTGTAGTTTATATTTAAATTGGCAGGTTTTTTGCCTTTTTTCCCGATATCTTTCTCCATTGAGAAGACTTACACTTTTGGACAGTATCTTTCCAAAATCATCTACATTCTGTTGCTTTCAATTTGGCATTGGGGTTTGGATTTTTTTTTTTTTTTTCCGTATATAGAGTTAACTTTTTTAAGTTAAAAAAAAGAGATGACTTATATATGATTATTCTGAGCATCTCATACACGTGTCTCCAGCTGCTTCCATGCATGCATATCTTTTTAGACGTTCTTTTCACTTTTCTTTTATCTAGCTTCCTCATTTTCATTTCCTCGCTCTCTCAAAGTTAAATATTACTGCAGTGGATTTTTTTTTTATGCTTTTCCTTCTCAACAAGCATGTTGAGTTTCAGTCCAGAAGTGGTTCTCTGATAACTACTTCTTGAATTGTGTCCTTTGCACTGCTTCAGAACTAAATCAGCTTCTCTTGTGGGTTGTCTGATTCCTTGCTACAAGCAGCAATTATTTATGGTATGTAAATCTTCATTTCTTTTGTCGCTTCCTGAATTTGGCTGCATGTGTTGGAGCATATGAAGTTATGCATTATTGTGTAAACTCTCTGCACAGCCAGACTAATTTCACTTACCTTGTTGCCTTTATGTCACCATCTCCATCCTGTGGTCAGCAATGCAGCCCTGGTGTTACAGTCTGCCTAGTCAGGTGTGGATTCTGAAATAGTTCCTGGAACATGTCGATAGAAATAACTTTCCTTTATATATTACTTCAGTTCTCTGGGGCACTTTGTATAATCCAGTAATATAGTGTCCCTTTGATACTTCTACTTCCTCCAATTTCCAAAGACCACCTTTTTCATCTAAGACCAAATTATTTAAAAATTTAAATATATTTGAAGTTTACATGAATATGCTTAAATAAGATACAGTTAAAAATAGTTGTATAAATGAAACACTCTGAAATTTTTTTTCTTCTTTTCACAAAATAAAAATCTTTCTTGAGATTCTCTGAATTTGTGAAATTCGTTCAGATTCAACAAGAAGCTTAATGTCTATTTCCAAATTTTTCCCAGCTGGAACTTCTGTTATTTCCACTGCTCTTTTTCTGCCATTTTTTGTGGCCAATAAACTTCATCATATGTTTTCAAGCTACAGCTCGTGACCATTCCAGGTGATTCTGTAGTCATAGCAGAAACTTTGATATAAAGCTGTTTTCTTTATCCATTTATTTCTTTATCATTTTAAGTCATCCTGAGTTTTTCAGGAGAATGCAAAACATTTTTCCATGCCTTACCTGTGAAAGACAGCAAGTAGTCTGTTGTTTACTGGCACTAACAATATTTCTCATTTGTCTCCACACAGCATTTATTTTATATTTCCACTCTATCTTATTGACTATTTTGTGATTACATTCATTCCCTTGTGCTGCCACATTCTGCAGATAGTTTTTTCTGCAATGTGTTTTGACACACAAAGTGAACTTATTGAATTTCTCTCTACTTGGTATTACAGGATAGCTGTTCTCCTCAGCAGTTGTGTGTGTCTGACAGCACCAGCCCTTTTCTGCTTCCCATTGTTTCGATCATTTTTGGCACTTACGTTCTTTGCTCCATCAGACAGAGCTGTCTCAGACTGCACTGAGCTGCCATGGATCAAAGCCTGCTCTCTTTGTGTCAGTCCCTTCACCACCAATAACCTGTATCAAAAGTGCCCAACGCTCAGCAAAAGCTCCTCCCAGCTGTTACATGACTTTCCTAATTCATACTTCAACGTGAAACAAAGGACTGACCAGGGCATGGGAAACACTGGTGGTTCTTTTCAGTCAATACTCAGGCAGACAGTCTCAGTTTACTGAATTTCTCCTGCAGTGGGTCCCCCTTCCATGGCACAGCCTCTGTCTCAACAGCACAACCTTAAACCTCCCTGAACGGGAAAAGACTTACAAGGCATCCGTGCAGCACAGCTGCCACAGAAACAGATTCTGGTGAAACTTATGGCACCTCCAGAAGCGCACTGGTATTACCCACATTGATGTTCCATTTTCCCCATAAACATTTGCTGGCACAAAACCATCTTGAAGGACCAGCATAAATGAAGTTGTCCAAGTTGTACTTTCTAGTCAGGAATCCAAGTAACACGGATTCCTCTAACTGAAAGGATCACACATCCTGCTTTCCAGTCAAAGCAGACTCATATAAACTAGACAGTGTCCCATTTTCTAAGGGCCCTTCTCCCAAGTGACTGGAAGTTTTCCAGTGTCTTCATGACTCAGTTTGAAGGAATGGGACACTTATGTTGAAAGTCTAAAATATTGCTCCTTGAGATGCTTTTGACAATGTATTTCAAAGAGAAAAAGGAAGATATCAATCAATAAGTTACAAAACAGCAAAGCTTCCTATTGCTTCTATTTTATCGTGCATATTAATCTTAGCCCAAGAAGCTTACAGAAGGTATAAAGCCACAGGAACATGTCACACAAAAGGCTGGGAAACACAGTGTGAAGGCAAAACTGCAGTGTATCAAGAGCATTCAGGTAAACAGAAGTGTCAGGAGAAACTGCGAAAATCTGCGAGTGATAAACTCATTTTCCTTCATCTGGGTATCCAGTGTAATAGCCAGCAAAACATTGCAGATACATACCTAAAAACAATGCACTATAACTAATGCGCTGTATTGTTTTAAAATAGGGCTGGAAAAATTATCCTTCAGCACTCTACCCTCTTGCATGACCCTGCTGAGCTGGCTCTTTGTGCTGGCTATGGAGACATCTGTTGCTGGGAAATGAATTGTTTCCATACGTCACTTGGTTTCAAACAACTCTATTTTTGCCATACAGAGTGAAGAGGTGAAATGAAAGAGACTTCCAGTCCTTAAGCAGCAGCAGCATGGGAAGGCAAAGTGTCTCTTTTAAGATATCCAAAGTGCCAAAAATGGTCCGACTTTCAGGCTTTTCAAAGTTTCTAATATTCTATCAATAAGTTACGATTACTTGAAAAAAAAAATCTTTTGATCTCATTAGGTGTTTCCTAGACAGAGTTTTCAATACTGGTTTGGACACACTAAAACATAACATGAAAAAGTCCAAATTTTAAAAGATGTTACCCAATAAAACAAAAACTATTTCCTCTGTCCCATTTATTTCTGGTGATATCACTTGGGAAAGCAGAGGTGAGGGATGACAAACTTCATCAAAGCAGTTCCTTTTCTATGAATTCAATCTTTACAGAGAAACAACTGCAAAATTAACAGTAGCAGGAGTTCTGGGGCTCTTGCAATGAAACAGATGAAATTTCCAAAGAATTTTCTTTCACTGTGTGTAATCCTTTGTCAGAATACAGGTTTAACAATACATGAAAAGTTTACTCCTATGATCATAATGATCATTCCCTGTGAGGGATTACAAGACACCCGTACCATTGAGCTTCTCCAGGCTTTAAATTGCTACAGAATTCAGAAGTTCTGAAATCGATGCTGAGCATCTGATATTGCAATCATGCCTCAATGGAAGAGCTGCAAAGGGAAGAAAGACTCACTGCAGGGAGTGCTGCAGGGCAGATATTCTAGCAAAAGATCAGATGAGGCATTAACATCCTGCTCTGCTATGAAAAGCTCTGTATTTTGTTCCTGTTTAATAGTCCTGCCAGAAGCACATGCGGACATTGACAGTGGAGGTGCTAAGATGGTCTGCAGGGTATGACCTGCCCTGAGACTGGAAGCAGCAGTGTGGTCCTTCTCACCAAAAGCTTGATCTGTTTCCTTTGTGTTAAGGATTTCACAGTGACACAAACCAGAGACAAAAATCAAAAACTTGCTTTCTTCGCTAGCATCTGATTTGCTTTTTTCTTCATCTCAATAGCCAGCTCCATGGTAGCTAAGAGCTATAACAACCCATTTCTGGAAGCAGGGGAAATGAGAAAATTACAGGGCAGATGCAGAAGATCATATGAAAGGAAAACACCAGATTTTTTTCCTCTCAAGTAATGCATATATATTTAGATGCACTTACAGTGAACATGTAATATACCAAACCACCGCCCTCAAGTCAAGTCAAAAATAATAAATAGTATTAGTGACTTTCTCCTGCAATGTTTGCCATTTCAGGGGTAGTAACAACCTCTGAACTTTTTTGCATGCTTTATTGATGTCCCCTCACTATAAATCTATTACCATTAATAACCATCCCAGTGATTTCAACTGGAAGATAAATTTAGGCTGAACATTACTTTGGTTTAACAACTGGATAGATGTAAATTCAATCCCTTTTTGTACCTTGCTCAATAGAATTGTCCATCAAAGGAAGTAATGGGCATGATCCTTCATCTCTCTAACCTGTCCCCATCACTTCACTGCAAAGTACTCACAGATTTTGGTACAAGGCTGACTGGAAACGATCCATGCCATGTAACAGACCAGGTTCAAGCCAAGGGCCAGCAGTGGTGGGATGACCCCTCAGCCTGTTGCTGTCCCCAGCAGTGGTGGGATGACCCCTCAGCCTGTGGTTCTCCCCAGCAGTGGTGGGATGACCCCTCAGCCTGTTGCTGTCCCCAGCAGTGGTGGGATGACCCCTCAGCCTGTTGTTGTTCCCAGCAGTGGTGGGATGGCCCCTCAGCCTGTTGCTGTCCCCAGCAGTGGTGGGATGACCCCTCAGCCTGTTGCTGTCCCCAGCAGTGGTGGGATGACCCCTCAGCCTGTTGCTGTCCCCAGCAGTGGTGGGATGACCCCTCAGCCTGTTGCTGTCCCCAGCAGTGGTGGGATGACCCCTCAGCCTGTTGCTGTCCCCAGCAGTGGTGGGATGACCCCTCAGCCTGTTGCTGTCCCCAGCAGTGGTGGGATGACCCCTCAGCCTGTTGTTGTCCCCAGCAGTGGTGGGATGACCCCTCAGCCTGTTGCTGTCCCCAGCAGTGGTGGGATGACCCCGCAGCCTGTTGTTGTCCCCAGCAGTGGTGGCACAGGTGCACTCAGGCCCTCGCCTGCCTCCACACTGACAGAGACAGAGAGCAGAATCACACCTCCTGTGCCTCGTTACCTAAGGACTTGCACCAAATAGAGCTCAGCTGAATTCACGAGCTAGCCTCAATATGTAACTCCAGATCTCACACAAACACTCCTTCTAAGAATAATTTCCCCATCATATGTGTGGTTTTCACAGAGTGTTAATAGATCCTGCTTCATGGCCCTACATAACCAGCTCCTTTCCAGACAAACTCAGAAGTGTCATTCTCACTCTCTTTAGTAAGAAGGGCATAAAGTAGTGCACTATCAAGGCCAGTCACCTCACACAGGGATACCTGGTAGTAAAAAAACCAGCCTGCTTATAGAAAAGCACACCAACTAAGAAACTCTATACAGAAATAGCAAAACAGCTTTTGAAACAGAACCTGAAGATATCTTTGCAAGGTTAATACAGAGCCCCCAGGCTAGCAGGCATCTTGTGTTCATTATTCTCTGCCCAGGAAGCATTTATCACTGTGAATTCATTGAAAATTTTGAAGTATGATAATATGAGGTGAGCAGATTTGCAGGAAAACCTCTTCCTTCGCTACAATCTGTTTAGGAGAGAAAGGAAAGGATATTTGTGTGTGTGTGTAGGAGACAGAGAGGTTTGAGGCGGGGGAGTATACCCAGAGGAAATACAAATACCATTTCACAGTGCAAGTGTGAGTGCGAGAACACAGTTTTTGCCTTTTATCTAATATTTGTGTAGGTTCCATGAGTATATAAAGGAAAACTAATCCTGCTAATTTAAACCAGCTACAATGACTTGCAAAAATTTAAACAAGCTGTGATTGAAACTTCAGGGAAAAATATTTGAAAATCGATTGTCTTTTTGACATTTAAAAAGGGGATAGGCATTCTCTTTAATTATTCTAACTAAAAAAAGCACTTTCTGTTACCATTAGAACTATGACTTCATTGTTCTAGTATGATGATATTTGCATTTGGCTTTTGATACCTCACAGTGTTAAAATTTTGGAAAATACACATTAATCTCAGCAAAGGTAGAAATAATTAAGTTTGCAAACAGCATCTGAGTGTGGGGCTGGGGGAGCAGCAGGTGCTGTCTGTGGTGCTCAGCCAGGCCACAGCTGCCATAGGATCTGAAACCTGAGAGGTGCAATTCTGACATGTGCCCCAGGATTGATGTGGTGAAACATAAAAAAGTTAGGTTTGGTCCCCATTCTGCAAATTCGGTTACTTCAGCTTTGTTTTAGCCATGCCACAAATTAGGATTGTTCCCAGCTTAACTCTGCAACCTTGCTTACATTGAATATCATTTATTCTCAAGACATTCCTCCACTTAATTGCAGAATGAGGTCCATGCCATCTCTAAGTAAAGGAGGACTTCGAGATAGATGTTGAAAGAAGTGTGGCAGATGTTTTATGGAGAAACAGAGAAATTTCTGCAACAAAATGCATACCACAAAAATCAATAAAACTTTAAAAAGGAAAACTGTATTTAAGGAAGAGGATGCAAATATCCAGGATTTCAATACTGGTCTGCAGTTTGACTAAGCCAAGTGATGAGGCATGGTGCCATTGACAATGGCATTTAATCTTAAGAAAATGGCATTTCAGGAAAGATTTCATATCCATGGTTTTGTGCTACACACAAAGCCTAGGTTTCAGGGCAGACCTGACACCAAGCTAGTTCTTGGGATTGCATTATACAACATGAGATCCCACACTGCTTATCCAGGAAAGGAGTTTAACAGGCCCACCTCTTATGGTAAATCTCACCTGCCTCTGGAATGGCTTCCTTGCATTACTTCGGTTTAGGAATTGAAATGAACACAGGAAAAAAAAATTTAAAAAAAAAAAAAAAATCAAAGAGAGGCTTTACAATATGGCCAACCTACTGCATTAGATTGTTTCACTCAATTACATTTCTTTTACATAGCTTAATTTAGATAACTGTCAGGTAAAAGAGGGGAAAATATCTATATACAATTAATGCAACAGAAAGTACCAACTGATTTAAGCAGCTGGCCAAAGCAGTTAGCAATGCATCTATCCCTCGGTTAAATTACTCTCCTAGATCTGCATAATACGTGCATGACTGATATTTTTATCTAGAGCATTAAATATAATGGGTGGTTAGTTGAAATACAGAACTGTTCTGAACAAATTCATGAAGTTCAGAGAGCCGGTGTAGATCCCATCTGTCAATGCATTTTAGTGGTCCCTGCAGCCCCATACTGAAAAATCTAAGGGGCTCTGCATTTATAAAGGACAGGGCATGTAATGGCAGATGCTTGAGTTTAACTATGTATTGATAATGTATTCTGAAAATGTTTTCAGAATCTTAGATGTCATAGCTCAGCAAACAGCTAACTACACTTCTTTGTGTTTTCTTTCTCTGCAGGTATACCCAGTATTTCCAGTATTGGTAGTAAGTAATAAAACCAGTATTGTTTTGCATTGTCATTCAGCTTCATGGATCTGATTTCCCAACATCCCTTTCTGGTGTAGATAGCGTTTTTCTGACAGCATGCCCTGTGGTGCAGGGGCTGTGTATTGGCCTTCCTCTCTGGCATTAACATGTAACTGTGATTACTTGGTCAGAGACAATGTCACTCCTTACATCTGCATTCAGCCCCGGATTTTCTGATCGATTCTTATCAGCACATGAGCACTGAGCCCTGTAAAACTGAGTGTGACACAAAGAATTAAGACACTGTTGCAGAGAAAAATATTTCTTGAGCATTTTGAAGAAAATGTTTGCTAACAACTGAAGCACAGGACCAATAGTTTCCATGTATGTATATGAGTGTGTAAATTCAAAGAGCAAATGGAACAGCTTATAAATGGAATAGCTTTTATTTCCATGAAGTAGAAGCAGATACACAAATGCGGTGTATCTGCTGGAATCTGCATTAACTCTAGCAGGCTTTGAACTCAGCTTTACTCCACAAGATAAACAGAATTGTATCCCTTCAGAGAAAAATGCTTTTTTGTATGCAATTAAAGGACCAAAATACTACTCTTACACTATAACAAAACCATAACACTGTTATGTAAAGAGCTACTATATCAATGAAAGAGGTGATTACTTAAACAAAACGTGAAGAGACCAAGTGCACAGCAGCTGAGCTGTGAGCCTTGGCTGAGTTCTGCAGCTGAGGAGTGCACACAGTCCTGGCACGTTAGTTAACTGCCCATAAAGCAGGGAGGGAGAAATGGATTCTGCTGTGGCTCAAGCAAAAATATTCCCTACAGCCTCAGCTTTGTAGATACTTTGGGCACAACTTGCATAATACAGGACAATCAGTTATAAAATACCACAGTTGTTAAATGCAATTTGCCATACCCAATATCCAAGTGAAAAGTTTTTAATAATTTGGGTAAAACTGTCTCATGTCTTATGATACAGGGTCAGGACTATCAATTTATAATCAACTCAGCTCATGAATAGCACTGATTTGTTAAGCTCTTGACAGCCAAGTTAAATGCCATCAAAACTATCTCCCTTGCAAGTGTGAGCAGTGTTAGCAGCTGAATGCCACAGCATCTGTTTTTTGCTTTAAATAGCAAAACAGCATCAATGACAATGATGTGCAAATGAAAGCCTTCAATCTTAATGTCATTTGCCTGCTCTAGTGTCTCCTCTGGTATTTGTACGTCTGCAGATTCATAGTGATGTGCTATTTTCAAAACTTGGTGTTTAGACATATGTTTCATTGCAAAAAAAATTCAACTAAATGAAAGAGAGTAAGTTTACGCCACTGTTCTCAGAAATATTCCTGCAATTAATAACAGAAATGGGATGAATGGGAAATAGCTCTTTGGAGTTTGATTGTGCTGTAGTTTCTTAGTACTGTGTTGCATGGTCTATATGGTTGTGTTTTCACTTCACACTCCATACAGCCTTCGTCACCACATCTACCATTTCTGAGCATCAGCAGATGTTGGCCTTTGAAAACTTAATAGGGAAACTCAAATACCTTTTGGACGATGGTGAGCTGAAAGGATGCATTGTTGACCTCTTTGTATTTTACACTGGGGTGATTAGTACAGTTTATTTATTACAAACTGAGAAAGTGCTGTTTAACATTCTATAGGAAATACAAGAGTTTCTGCAAATCTATGTTTTATCTTTAGTTTTCTGTAAATGTCTTGGGATAATATGTGGTAGAATTCAACATACTTCTTTGCTTACCTGAAAAAGGCGAAGTATGAGCATCTCTTCATGAGCACAAGTAAATACTGATACTCTGCTTGTTTTTTCCATATGTTTTTTTCTTAAATAGCTCAGGGGGAAATAACTCTACCTGGTTAATGTTCTGAACACCTTTCCTATACCACAGGAATAGCAGAATTTGTGTTAAACAAGGATAGAATCCATAAATTTATCCTGTTCTCAAAGAGAATTTAACAGAAGTCAAATTACACACAAAACCAAACAAGATTAATTAGCTGTGGCTGCTTTAATGGATTCTGCATGATTTTTGTTTTGTCTATGCTAACACAGTATTTGTTTTCATATCAGCAGAGTTACTTCCCATCTGGGAAAGTTACTGTCGGGAGATATAGTTTGGGTTTCATTTTGCCTGGCAGCAAACACCTACAGGGGGGTATCTGTGTGCTCCCAGCTCCTTCTAGTTTATAAGGAGGGTTGGGGCAGGGGGATTATTAGAAACATTGAACTTCAAGCATGCAAAGAAGATGCCACCTCAAGCAGTGTTAACATAACACTTTTTTTAAGACTGCAATGAAAGCCAGAAAAAAAAAAGAAAAAAAAAATATATATATATATATATTTTTTTTTTTTTTACCTGTGTGCACATATATGTATTATTCTCTATTTTCCTTTTTAACGTCAAAGGATTTTGTATTAAAGCAGCTTATAACTAAAATTTTAACACAAAGAAAGAGTGGTCATTAGTAAACATCCTTTCTGATCATCTAGAAGAAAACAAAACTTAAGGGAAAACAAAAAACCCAGAGCTTTCCCATTAAGGTCATTTGTACCTGTTGTTGTCTATCAGTTGAATAGGTTCTCTGATAATTTCCAGCATTCTTGATTACAATGCTGGCCCTTTCAGCATTTTTCAGCCATGTCTGAAAAAAATACTGGTGAAAGTGTTAGCAATTAATGAGTCCCAAAACCATTTCATAATTTTAAGCAATACATACAAACAGTGTGTAAATGTTCTGAAAACTACATTATTTTACTTGCTAAAATAATGATTGTACAAATTTACATAGACCAGTGCATCAAAATGTTCATTATTGTGACCCAATACCAACATTACTAATCTGTACATGTATGCCTTCAAAAAGTTAAGTCTTCTAAACTATTGCTTCTATCTTTTTTCCTGTAAAGCATAACTCCACTAATTATGCTAAACAGTTTGTTATAAAGGGTATAATTAGATAGAGGATAGGATAGACATGATGTGCAAATAGCTCTGTGTGGGTGATTATCACCTTAAAGCCTGCTGTTGGCAGATGAGTCAGAGTTTAGAGACAGACCAGGCACCCAAGTGCAAGATGCAATCACAATAATCAAACGGTATTTTCTGCTTTGTTCTCTGTGTTTCTGTTCTTCCTTATAGTCAATTTTAAATTAAGATAACTCTTTTTATGATAATGAATGCAAGACGCAGAAGTTAAAAAAAAAAAAGACTGAATGGGCACTTTCTTATTTTATTGTTTTCTTAACCTTGAAAAATCTCATAGGTATTTTTCTGGAGCTAAAACAGTGTCTGGATGAGTGTAGCTTTATTTGTTTTTCACATTTGTCATGAAACTTTAATGTGGCAAACATATACACCTTAAAAGGCAGTAAGAGCAAATGCTATTGGATTTTCTTTTGTTTTTTGATAACAACACAAAGTATTTTGGACCTGATTTTGCCCTCTTTCAGTAACCAAGAAGTTCTCTCATTAAATCTTCAGTCGTGTGGTCAAAGCCGTTAGCATGCCAAGCTCTGGACTAGAGTCTGTACCCAACACATGTCAGCAGAGCATAAACATGCATAATTAGGTTGCACATTATTTTCTATTATTATTTGAGGTCAAGTTTTACAGAAAGCTGTGCTGTTGAGAGCCCATTAAGATATTTGTCTTCTTAAAACATTGCAATATTGTCTTCAGACCGTATCTATTATTTTAGACATATAAGCAAAATGTTCCCATTTCAATTTAATTTTATCCAAATCTGACCTTCTAATAAGTAACGGCTTCCAGTCTAAGGCAATCACCTTATCTAGATAACTGATTATAATATCAAGCCGCTATTTGTTTTCCCTACTTTAATGCTTTTAAGCTCCTGAAATCTTTTCCTTTAAAAATTAGATTTTCCACTACATTAAAACATTACTGAGCTGAAAGAAAATGCAAGCAGCCTTTGTGGTACGATATGCTCATCTGAATACTCGATCTGAGAGAAGTTTACATTCCAAATAATTCCATTGGAGTAGTTTTACCTGGTAGGAGTCACAACAAAGCCAGTTTCTTGCTGCAATTAGGGTGTGACCCCTGAAGGTGAGGAAGCAGAGCTGAGCCCAGCACAGAGCAGAAACCGCCTCTTTGCAGTGATTTCGAGGGCAGGTCAGAAACCACCAATGCAGCCCCAGGGAGCACTGAGAGGTCATTGGGATGGGATTTGGGGGAGCCTTTGTTACAGTTTTGGTTTTGCCAGATCCACCAATTTTAACAGATAAGAAGAGCTGAGCTCAGCAGTCTCACTGACAGTTTAGACATTCCTCTTTCCAGTTTTCCACAATCGCCTTGAGTTTAAATCAGTCTATCAATCAAACAGTGTTTTCAATAATTTTTGATTTGCTTTAATATGTAGAAAACTACTCAGTTCATAGTTATCTTTCTTTTAAAACTATTAATAAATAATCAAGGGATAGGATACTCTAGAAAATGCAATATCAACGTTCCAATATGTACCATGGTACCCATGCAAAACACGTGGCACTTTCAATATGCAAGCTGAGCTCAGTTATTCAAGGAAGTTTACAGAGAGTAGACATGATCCAAAAAGACATTTTAATACTTAATTATCTATAAAGCTTGGGGAGAAATTGCCAGGAAAAAATGCATTTCTGTGTTCCCCTCTCATCTTTTTCTTTCTGTTCCTTAAGACATGTAATCAGTTTATTTCACAGACTAAAGCAAAGAATGAGGTTTCCAAATCCGCATAGTGATGTTTAAAAAAAAGATCTTGATTTACTGTTCAGTTGTGAATTACTGTACAGTAATTTCAGGCAATCAGCCAATTTTAGCACTTTTATAGGAAAAAGCAAAACCAGTCCAAATAAAAAAATAACAACACAACCCCTGCAAACTATCAACAAAGTAATTCTTTTTTTCATGAGAAGGTACCTAAATGTTTCATTCCAAAAATACTTGAATTGACTGTGCACTTCTACAAACATTTTAGTGGAAATACTTAAAATTGAAGAATTCCCTCAGCCCTCACTATTTTGAGAATCAGCCAACAATTTGTTCAAATCAGTGGTATTTTTTTTCTGATATCTGAAGGTTTCCAGAGATGGATTCTTGGATTATTTTTTTTAAGCCTCTAAAAAGATCACTTTCTTTTTTACTGTACAAGTGGACACATAAAGGACTAATTACATTTAAATTCTTCCAACAGTTATAAAAGCTGTTATGGCTGAGGAGCTACCATAAAACAACCACATCTTCCCATTTATGCAGAATTCTCCTTTTCTTCAAAGGAACAGGTATGAAACGTCCTACATTGGTCCAAGATTGCCTTATATCAGCCAAGTATTTTTTTTTAACTTCATAAAATAAAGGGTCAGTTAAAAAAAAATAAATCAGCATTTCCCTCTTTGAGTGCTTTAGATTTTGCAGTTTAATAAAAGTGCTAAAAGACAAATTTTATGAGATTGTCATAAATTCAAAAAGACCAAAGGAGATAGAAATGCTGTAACAATGACATGATGATTGCAAGAAGTGGTGGAATACAATCTGATATAAACACACTCGATTATTCCAGCAGCTACTAAATCTGCCAGTGATTTCAGTGAGCATTATTTCTTAAAAATCCTTATTTTTTTGTTCAGTATTAGCACCTAAAACTGTCATAAGTCCGCTGTCCTCAGCAGACACCTCTAATTTAGAACAGATATTTACTGCTGCCTACTCATGGTTTGAAATAGGCAGCGGCAAGGCCAGCTTTCTATGGCTAGAGACATGAAGTTCTACTGAATCATTAAGTTATACTGATACATTTTTAATTTTTTGTTTTCTTTTGTTTCAATGGAAAGAAAGTTAGGAAACATCTTAATCAGCATAGCTCACTAGGGTTCCTTATTGTTATTAAAAATTAAATTAATACTGATAGTTGCTAACACAAGTGCTCCCTGTCTGCCACTAGTGAGCATTATTTAAGACTTTCAGATTTATGAGTAGTAATTTCCAGCAGACGCATTGTTTGTGGGCTGGGCCAGCAGCATCACTCGAGGAGCTGATCAGACACAGTGGGCTGCAGAGAACTCCTGTGCTCCATCACCTCTGCTCTCATCCCTGAGCACGGACAGCCCCTCGCACTGGGAACACATTTTCATTTTACTGCCAGCTCGGAACTTGGTTGGAGTGAGAAACCAACAAAACACCAATTAATTTCTGCCAAGATCGTGACACGTTTTTTTCATGTGCAGCTGTCTGGCTGGAATTAGGCTGAAACTACCCATTCATTTCTTTTATTTCCCCAACTTGAAGCCATGGTATAGCTCATGGTGCAGACTGCACCTCCAGTGAATATTTGAGACAGATTCTCTTCACTTAATATTGAAAGTAATTCTGATACTGTGTATCAGGGAGGAGATAAATAAAAAAGAAGTTTGGGAGGACAAAGGAAATTATCATACATCTAATAAATATAATGCAGTAAGTTTTTCCTTACTTCATGAAAGTAACATTTTTTTTCCCAGTAGTTACTTTCTACATATAATTGGCTTTAGAACAATAGTAACTAAAAATGTAAAAATATTCAATGCAAATTTAAAATGTCATATCTGATTTTCTGCTCAGTCACACAGCTTACCTACCTCCACTTTTAAAGATGCCTACATTAGCTTCACTTTTAAATAATAACACTCAAACATACATTTAGAAACTCTCTTTTACATTTATCGTTGTTTGCCCATAATAACTGTCATGGAGTATTTTACAGTAGATCAAAATAGCACATTTTATAGAATATCTACACCAAGACTCATTTGTTATTCTGGTAAATAATGACTCTAATTACAAAATGCAGTTTCCAGACATGGAACTGTTCTGGAAAAGATTGGTTTATCTAGTCAACTTCTCTAAAAATAAAGTCCTTAGTGGTAATCACCAAGGACTAGAAATATTTTCACAGGTTGCTGTGAAAGAATAACTAGCTGCTAAATGAATCTTCCCAGTGTCTGTTCAAGGCATGACTCATCTGCTTCAATGTACATATGGGAATGACAGCCGCATTCTTGGGCTTGGACTTCTCACCTACCTTTTCAGATAAAGCATTTAAAGTTATCACCATTAAAAAAAAATTCAAAGCTATGAAGAAAGACCTTTATCAAGAAACCTCTAATCTTGATGGAAATACAGGCCATGAATGAAGGACACGAGAAAAAGACATCCTCTTTACCAAAGATTGAAAAAAGTACATAACAGAAGTAAGTGTCAGGAGCATTAACCACATCACCAAGCAGCAGTTGGTCTCAGCTGGATATGACCCTCAACAACTTCATCTAACTTTAAAGTTGA
Source organism: Hirundo rustica (assembly GCF_015227805.2). NCBI lineage: Eukaryota > Metazoa > Chordata > Aves > Passeriformes > Hirundinidae > Hirundo > Hirundo rustica. The sequence goes on from NC_053458.1 coordinate 20,849,902, forward strand.
CCCTGCTATGAGCAAACTGTGGAAATAAATGACCTCCGGAAGTCCCTTCTAGTACGGTTATAATTATCAGTAATAATCAGTAATAATCACTAGTAATAATACTTAAATGGTAGTCTCCAGAAACTGTAAATATGCTCTTTATTTTTTTGGGGTGCCCATTAAGAAACTCAGATCAGTGTTATCTAATTTAAAGGGTCAGGGAATTTTTAATTATTTTGCAGTAAATCACAACTTCCATTTTAAGTAAGTTTGCTAAAACAAGCACAGATCTATAGCATTTATAGTATTTCTATATGTAAATATTATTTTTTCTGCCTTACAAGGAATGATTTTAATTGGAGATTATATTACTTAGAGGAATCATAATCAGGATAAATTATATATTAAATATTACTGATTATATCAGTTCAATTATGTAAAGTATCTGATTTACTATACAGGACCTCCAGTTTATGAAATGACAAATTCCAGAGGGTTTGTCCTAAACGTTGTTTGCAAAGTTGTCTGACACTATTGATTTTACCTCTGATAATACCTAGGCCTTTTCAGTTGAAGACCACTGTACATCTGAATTTTTATAGCAGGTGTACCACACAGTACCAACAACACAAATAGGATATTGGAAGCTCCAGTTTGAAATGTGACCAGTTTTCTGCAACAACTCTGATGCTGCACAATGGCTAAAAGAAAAAAAAAGGCTCAGGGGACAGCAGGACAACATAGTCCATAACAATTGTTTTTCCTTTTAACTCCTGATTTTTATGTTATGTCTAATGTCCAGTCACTTTAAAATGTTTAGGTCAAGTCCAAGTGTTCCTAAATCTACCAAAATTTTAACAGGGAATTAACTGTGCAATTAATTTGTCAGTGAGTGTCTGAGGAGGAGGAAGCTGGTCTCCCAGGTTCATAGTAGCAGTCTGTCAGTGGAGGGGGCAAGGGTTACCACAGCACCTCACTAGGTATAGCTTGGAGATACTTTTTTGTCATCCACTCTGACTGGGGCGTTTGCACTTCCTATGTGTAGGAATTGGTGGATCTGACCTGTAGAGGCAGGTTAATGTTAGTCTATATATAGACTGTTTGAGAATCTGCTAGACTGATTTTTCTTTCTTCTGTTTCTTCTGTTTTCTTGATTGATAAGGAAAAACCACAAAAATGCAAGAATATGATGTAATTATGTGATTAAATTACAACTTGACTCATTCAGTTGCAGAAGACTGCCTGACAGCAAATGGCACAGTGCAGGTCCCCATCCTTTCCTCTAATTGTTCTCTGTGTGGGAGGACTTCAGTGACAGACACTACCCAGCCAATTTCTTTTCACCCTTGACAAATGGGTCAGAAGATACTTTGGGATGTCCTCCTTCCATATGTTTGAAGCCCCAGTCCTTTTGTCACAGCTTCCCTACAAGTTTTCCACTAAGATGGATGTAACAGTGAAACTCACCATAGATAAAGATATACAGGCCTAGCCCCTTGATGGCAACCAGGTTATGACAACTGCAGTCTACCCACTACCCAGCTGAATTCCTCATACACAGAAGAGAACAGCTCTCTCCCCACTAATATCACCACAGTGAAGGCTGATGTGACCCTTCAGAAGAATTCTGTTTGGTTCAGACAAGACAAAACCACTGCAGGAGTCAGAGAAGATGATAAAAAACATTGTCCAAATCTAAGATCAAAGCTAGGCAGATGGAAACAGAGAAACAAGTTTTCATTCCTTCCCCACAATCCCATCCCCTTCACTTTCAGCTCCAAGACCGAGCACCATTCTTCTAAGGGCTTTCACTCGTCATTTCCCCACTCCCATATCACATTAATCAAAGGAGATAAAGCTTTAAAGAGACACAGCTAATTCTATTGCTCACACAAAATGCTTCATGCAAGTAACACATTTTGTAGCTATTTAATGTCACGACAAAAAAAAAAAAAAATCAAGCTGTAAAATGTATCAGCAGAGGTGATAGGAAATAGATGAAACACACAAAAGTGTGAGAGCCAAAGAAAAGGCCCACTCTACTGGTAAATATATTTCTTCAGATAACAGATATGTAATTCACTCAAAAGGCCCTGAAACAGGATGTTACAGTAAGATATGTGTCTTTGGTAAGAAATCCATATTTGTCTGATACTGTCGTTTTATCTCTGCAGAGCAGATTTAACACAATATGTTCCTGTTTTGTTCCTGGTGTTAGAACCATATATATTGGCCTAGGATATCTTCTCGTCATGAAAAATTATATTTTAAGCCATGGAAGAGAAATTGTTATGCACAGTATTTTATGTCCATTTGGTGTTTTGGGAATCATCAATTGCTTGTTTTCTTGTTTAGTGTGGAGTCATGTTCTGTTCTAGTGCAACTTAGACTAGTCCAGTAATAGCTGTGTGTAATCTCTGTCTTTGTCCATATGCTTGCCTGTTTAGAACAATATCACAGATGTAAATAACAAAACCTGATTTTTCCTGATGCATGCAGATCCTCCAAAGTTTGATAGGATATGGCCGAATATTTCTTCCCTTGAGGTTTCTAAACCAAACCAAGGTAGGATGCTGTAAAATTCCTAGTGGTCTAAAGGTACTGAAATTGCTCTCAACGAGTCCCACGTGGTGGCAAAAGTAGTAACGATGATAATCCAACTCATTTTGTTCTGGTGCTAAGTAATGCTATCCTGTGAGAAAATAACTATAAAACAAACCTCACCTGAAAAGGGAGTCTTCCAATGCTCAGACTGTGCACATTACTGCAAATATGGGAATAGTAGACATGCAGACTAACATTTATGATACACAGAAAGCCCAAGATAATTTTGGACCTGTTTACATAGCACAATCTATATTTTGAGTAAGTTTTGAGATTCTTAAGTGAACAAAGGTTGTCATTGTCTACATCAAACACGTTTTTAACGTCTTGTTTCCACTTTGTTTTCCCAAGTGAGCTGAGAAGCATTCTCAGCTTTCATGCCATCCACAATACCAGCAAGTTCTCTGCAGGAAAGACACCTGGTTTTCTACAATTCGAGTGCTACACAAAAAATTGCTCACATACTGTGGCAAGATGATTAGCGCTGAAAGAAACAAAATTACTTTTTAAGATGACCAATAAAACTACGTCTTTGTTAGTTGAAGAAGTATTCAGCTGTACTTCACATTTCAAAGTGATTGCTCATTATAAAAATAATGTCCTTCTGTTCTTATTTACCGCCCTTTCCTCCCACAAAAGTCCCTGCAGAAATCTGGCCTGTGGCTTGCTTTCATGTTCAAAGGTGTTCTTTTTGTGCTGTAACACACAGAGGTGGAGAAGAAAATTAATGCAAAGGTAATTTAGAAAATGGCTACCGAACCAAACAAGATGTATTGGGAATCTGTTGGGAATTAGACTGGAAGGGCTGTAATTAAATCTATGGATCACAATCACCAAATCAAACATACGCATGTGCATGCAAAATCTACCATGTTATATGTGCAAGTTTCTATGTGCCCAGCAAAACAGAAAATACTAATTGATCTGTGCTCTCTGTAAGGATTAGAAATGTACTTTAGTTTGGATGATTCACATATATATAAAACTAACTATCCCTGATAAAGTAGTATCTAATATTCCAATTTCATTTAGCTCCCATTGTATTTTCCAAGCTTTTGCATGTCTTTTTTAAACAAAAAACCCCCCACCCAGACTGATCTCTTTTCCTCTGCTCTCTGTAAGGATTAGCCTACATTATTCAGAAGAATTTTAAATCAAAACATTCCCAATTAATTTATACTTAGCATTTCTAATGGATTTCATTGCTTAATTATACTGTGTGTGATCTAAGACCTAACTTCATTGCAAAATACAGCTTGAACAGCACAGAATTATTCAGTGTTTCTTCCCCAAAAATAAGAGTTTAAGTAAATTTAGTTTTGATGTTTTGGTAGGGAGCACAAAACACAAAAACTTCAAAGCATTTCTATTCAGCTTTTGTGTGTCTGCAGCATATTGTTACAGTGTTTAACATATAGTGTAGATTAAATATTTCAGTTAAGGATAGTGTGTGAAAAGATTGATTACAGAAATCTGCCTATATCTAATTATTTTATTGTGGGGTTTAGGTTTATACTATTCAGCCAGAATAAATATGCACTTAAATTCAATAAAACCCTTTTCAGACCACTCTGGTTACCACATAGTCATTTGTTATGGATTGGGAGAAACCACCAAATAACCTCTAACACAAAACTGCCAAAGTGTGTAGATGTGAATTACATTCCCTGTCTTGATCTTGGATGTTACAGCTCAAATGATTCAAGAATTGATAGTGTATAACTCATCTTCTGTAACTTTACCCTTTCCTTACAAAAAAAAAAAAAAAAAAAAAACATTGTTAAACTTAAAAGTTAGAGAATAAAGACGTTTACTTTAATATTTTGATTTGTTCCTATATGATACTTTTTCTAATTTGCTGTTCATTTTATTACCTATCCAGTTGCTCCCAAATTAGCTATGTCAACTGTTTCTTCTGTTCAAGTTGCAAACCACAAGAGAGGTAGGAATTCTAGGATTCATACAGTGATCCCATAGTGCTCTGTGTTGTGAAAACATTACACTGTATGAATCTGGAATATCTGTGCAGTGTACCCATTAGTTTACTGGTGAGGCATCTTCATCAAATACAACAGAAGCATTAAGTCACATAAACATAAGCCATACAAAGAAAAATAAATATGCTTCTTAGACAGTTGTTGGTGGCAAACATAGTGACATGGCATTTATTTTTAAAGGACTTAAATATATGAATATGACTACTCATATCCTTGCCTAGAAAGCAGATGTTTACTAGAGTCTTGTTTTCCTCAGTGATATGCAAATTTGTGAAAGAGGAAACATAAGAAGATTAGTTGAGGGCAAACAATCCATAAAACATCAATTGTCCATGTCCTCAAGAAGTATCTGTAAATGCCATGGAATGTAAAGCATTGCTGTGTCTTTTAAAGCATTGTAAGTGTGCCTTATGTCTTCATTTTATTGTAAGTGTGCAGATTCTGAGTGCAGGCATTAGGTTTTGAACTAATGTTCCAGTGTTCTATCAAAATAATGGAATTATATGGACATAATAAAGGATGCCAATATTCTTTCTGACTTACAGGCAACCTGTTTCATTTGCATATCTGTCATTCACAGTCTGAAACTTGAGATCTTTTCATTGTTTTTCCTCATCAATTTATCTGTAAAGAGTATGTATGAAGATGTTTTGTCTTTCTGCAGCTATTGTGAATATCTCATTCATGAAATACATATTAACAAGGAAAAGGGTTATTAAGAAATGTTTGAACTTAGTTTGACCCATTTGATGAGATCATGGTAATGAGCCACACTGTTTGTTATGAAGCAGGTAATTTCTAAGGTTACAATGAAATCTCCTTTGTTTGCCTTAGTGTATGGAGGAGGAACACGGAGTGACTGGAAAATGAAAAAGTAATTTAATGATTTGTGAATGTACTTTTCTTGAAATATACATTGTGCTTTTAATTAAAAAGTGACACTGATAGCTATCTCATGCAACCTGACTCAGTTCAGAAATTATGCTACCCTTCCATGTGTGTTTATCATTGTTTCATGTGATGACATTTCATGTTTTAATGGTTGTAGCTGAAACTTGAGCTGAACCTCGTCCCCACAATAATAGTATGTTATCTCAAAGACGTAAGTGCACAGCATTAGAATGGGGGGAAACTGTTCAATTTATAGAAACAAAACAATTAGATTATCAACATCATGAGCCTGCTTCAGTGGGTGATTTTATCATGCTTTCTGCAACAGAATCAAGATTGCTTCAATAAAATCATTGCATTTTAGTCAGGGAGGCTCAGGGAGTCAATGCTTCTGTGAGTTTGGAAGGGATTTGACAGTTCCTGAATCAGCCAAAAACAATGATCACATCTAACATGGTGATCCCTTTTTCCTTCACATCAAACCTATCTAGCTGTCATTACCTCTTCTCTGAGATTTTAGAATAGTTTCCAAACCATTCACTCCTTATTGTTATTCAACTTATCTGTGTCTTTTCTGACATGTGGTACTCTGAACTGAAAGCAGCATTTTCTAACACTGTAAGAAGCTCATGTCATTTCACAATGGTTGGTAAGCCTTGTGCAGCCGGATTTTGATACTTTCCCCATCTCCTCCAGTGTTTGCATGACTTTGGCAGTGCATGACAGTGCTTTAGGCTGCTAGCCAGAGCTGTGTTCCTGAAGACCCTAAGCTGTGCTTCTGACAGCTTAACAAGCAGAATACTTTCTGGTTAAGGTGAACCACATGAAAGGCTGGAAGGGCCATCCAGCACTGACAGCTTCCCAGCTGGCACACAGCTGAATGCAACTCTCTGTGCTATGTTGGAGTGGTTTAGGATAGCACCTCATGTAGCCAGTAGAGAAAGTAATTCCATTTCGATCACAGGAGAACTATTTATATAGCTTATTTTTGAAAGCACAGAGGGATGTGAAAATGATTCACTGACAAGGCCAACTACTTCCCAACAACATGGTGGGAAGGCAGGGGGGAAGCAGACATTATCACAAAATTGATTAAATTGTTACTTGCCTTTTTTTTTTTTTCCCTCCCTTTCACCATTGCTAATGTTTGATCAGATGTTGAACCGTTTTGGAGTTAACTGTAGTGTCTTCTACACCATGTAGCATTTACTAGTCTGATCAAGAGTCACAGAGCATTCCGGTACCTCAGCATTAACTTTGAGACAAAGACTTTGTTTCACACAGCACAGTTGTTACAAAAGAGCAATATCCACAGAAATGCAACCAAGGTTAAGAACTTGTTTACCTTTTGATGACCCACGTTTGAACTTGGGCAGTCCTTCTGCGTACATTTCAGGGCGTGTGCATACAGCCAAGCGTTTCATAATTATTAGATTTTTCTTCACTCCAAATCATAACTTGGAGCAGGCCTTGTATTACAGAGTGAATTGCTTAATGTGCAGCTTTGCTTCTTGTGCTGTTGTTATGGCTAATTATGTGTAGTAGTAATATTATTGAAGGTCGTATTGCAGTTTCAGAGCGGAAGTAGTGCAGTCATTCATTTTCTTCACTCAATTTCTTTCTGCTGCCTTAAATGTGGAAGCTGAGGTAGCATAGTCAGCTTTTCTTTATAGTATATAGGAAAATTATTTCCTCTGAATTTACTTGGAGTATGAAAATGTTTAGCAACAAGTGTGATCAACATACCTATACAGTATTATCTCACCAAAACGAATTCTCTGTTGCTAACAGAAGACAGGTCCTTTGTCAGACAGAAAGACTGACAGCCTTGCTTCTAAATCCAAGATTCAGAAAGATCAGATTGCTTATCACTAGTCAGTCTTTCTTACTTTAAAAACCAAACACATAAACATAATCATACCAATTTTCCAAGACTGCTGTTTGCTAGTGCTAGTTTCTGCCTTTAGATCTCATCTGTTCCATGCAGGCACTTCTCACTTGAGCAAGATGGATATACCTGGGGAGAAATGCTGCAGGATGGCTGGCTGAGATGCTGAATCAGACTGACCAGCTGCAAAAGACAACAAACATTAACATTTTTTCCTCCCTCCTCAGTTTGTGTCAAGTGGTAACATACTGAGACTGATACACCGAATGTTTTCCTGTACTCCAGCAGTTACTGGCATCAAAATTATCAGATTAGCACAAACCACAAAACACTGGTTTAGCAGAATAACATTGAAGAAAACAAGAAATATATGTTAATTAAATGCATTTATGTAAAATGGATTAATGTTTTCTGGCAGCAGAAAGGCACCTCTCAAGATTGAAACATATGGTGTGCTAAGTGTCTAAGAAAAATTTAATCTATTTACAGTCCAGTACATCAGACAAAAAACAAAGAAATATCCATGTGTTAGGAGTGCAGAGCATACTCAGAAACATGTACTGGGACTGTTGTTTCTTTACAAAAATACAGACAGGTTCAAATACTGTATGTGATGCCCTACTCCACCAATCAGGGAGGATCAGGTGCGCCAGCATAATCAGGAGCATACCAGAGGAAAGGCAGCACAGGTGGTACTTGGCCTATGTCATATATGGAGACATTTTACAGCATCTGCTACAGCTTTATCTAATTACAAGAGAACTTCAAGACCTCAAAGCCCTTCCAAGTCACTGCATCCAGGGCTCCATTATTGCAGGAAACACTGTAATTTATTCTACCAGTTAATAAACTGTATATATCTGTAAAGCATTAGTGTGTTTTGCCACAAATGGAAAGTGTTCAAGAACCTCACTGCCCAATGCCTAGATACCATCTTCTAATTTCCAGCTGAAATTTCTCAGGAGCCAGTTAACACCCATTTGTTCTTGTGCCAGTATTGTCCATTGGGAAGGCAGGAGGCTTAGCTCCTTGATGTATTTATAGCCTGGTGATACCTTCCATCATCAGTTTCCTTGACTAAACAAGCCAAAATTTCCTAGTCTTCACTTTTTAAACAGAACCAACTTCTCTGATCATCCTAGTAACCTTTCCTGCATTCATTCTGGGCTCATAATCCCAAGAGTTGAATGATAAGGCTTACCCAAGTGTTCTACACAAAGCAGAGCTGTGTCTTCTATAATGTTATTCAAACATTTCTGATTTCTTCTTTGTTCTGCACAAACCCAAGCATTGCTTGTGATTAAAGACTAAAAGCCACTAGCATTCTGTATTTAATGAAGGGTTTTTTTAAAGCGGCTGTCATGCCAACTTCATTTCAGATGGCTGCAGTAAGCATGTTTTCTAGTCAGTACCCATTTCAGAAGTTTCATAATCTTTTCTGGCCCAACTATTTTTCATCTCAGAATACAAAAACCAGTTAATGCTTACCTCAAAAGTACAGTGGATGTAGTCCTCCAATAACTATCTTCCTTCCTTTTCTTCATTGTTAATTGTTTTAGGAGATGTTGGCCAAAATTGTCAAACTAGAGATTTGTTTGGCCATGAAATAAAACACTCTGGTTCTCAAGGTGCCTACCAGTTATAGCACCCCAAGCTCAATAGCTTTTTTGAATACTCACCATTTCTGTCAGAAAAGTAAAAGCTTTTATTTTACTTACAGTTGTGGATTTAATCATAATTAAGTTTGACAATTTTGCCCACTGAATTTAACATTTTAATATGAGGAGGTTTTTCCCGGGTCTTGATTTATACTCATCTGAAATGTGAAAAAATATGTGCATTTCTCTCAGCGGAAACTGAGCCTCCAGTAACCCTGAAAGGTTTACAACTGCAAATGCTTCAGTTCCATCAGGTCTGCCAACAACAGCTAACCTCCGACGTCATGCCATGGTTGTCGGGTCACGCTAACCTGCCTGAAACCAGCTCCACTTCCATTGCAGATAAACATCTGCTGCTGTCCATGTTACATTGATTAACATGTATGTGCCATTCATTCATACTTCTGCTCATGGTTCATTTTTACTAAGCATGTAATGTGCTATTACTCTGCTGCTGTATACACTTTGTATACATTTCTGTTCTTCCTTGAAAGACTGCGAATGCTTCGGGCACTCCAACCGGTGCAGTTACATCGAGCTGCTCAATACGGTCATTTGCGTGAGCTGTAAGCACAACACTAGAGGTCAGCACTGCGAGTTATGCAGGCTGGGCTACTTCAGAAATGCTTCTGCAGAGCTGGACGATGAAAATGTGTGCATAGGTCAGTCCCGGGATAACTGCGCCTTTTCTTCTGTGCCTTTTCAGCTCCTGGCAGCTGCTAGGGACCACTGCTGCTTACTTGCCACTTAAGCCAGAATGAGCTTTTTCAATGGATCAGAACATCTGTGTAGACTTCTCACCTCATTTCTATTGCCCTGGTAGCCCCAAGGAGGCATTTTGAATCCATAAATGATGACTAACCTCTCTGGCTATGGGTCCTGGGTAGATTTCCCCAGAAGCCCCTGAGGAACTGGATGTGCTGCCCTCATACAGGAGGGAGCCACAACTGGGGTCGCACGTGAAAATTAAGGGGTTGAGTCTAAAATACCTGTTCTCAAGCTGACTTCTGCAATTACTGGTACAGACTCTTGACTATTTGCCTGGAGACCTACAAAAGTCGCAAGCTGCATCAAGAGGAAGGACATGGGGAAGGACCTCTATTAACCCTTTTTATTCACTTAATTTCACAAAAACACATTGCAGCTAATTCTGCTCCCAGACAGGGCTGTAAATGCAGTGTTATCTCCCCTCTACTTAGAGGAGGAACTGAAACGATGCCCATAAGGTTAGGAACAGAATTTGTCAAATCAGTGTGACATGATGTCAATTTAGAAAAGGGATTCCTAGGCGAAAACTGTACTTTAGAATAAACATCTGCTATAAATATTCAAACTGCAGAATTAGAGAAAATGTCAGAACATAATAAGAAAAGCATATTAGGAAAAATTTAAGATTTTTATCACTCTAGAAGAATATGCATTGTTGTCATATCACCACAGACAGTATACAGCAAAGTTAGGACACTTTAGGTGAAGCCTGAACATAGTGAATAAAGGAAGCCTTGTACAATGGCCAGTAATTAACAGATAGCCACTAAAGACACTGTTCTAATAACAAACAGAGGTGGAGAATTAAATTAGATAATGTTTTGTATAGACATAAGCATCAGTAGGACCTGTTCTGGATTTTCATTGTGATTTTTTTTTTTCTTTCCATCTTCCAGGAAGCAAAGAGCAGTTAGTAGATACTGTAAAACCAAAATAGATTATGGGTGAATAAATTATATTTTAATACATTTATAATCTCTTGCTGAGAGTCAAGCCAGAAACTATTTATGTTGCTATTTGTTTGAGTTTGTAATTTTGACAGATTTATATTTTTATCTTGTGATAAACACACAGATCCATCCATGCAGTGCATTTCATGTGTCCTTCTTTTAACTTTACTTGGCAATGCATTCAGGAAATGCATGATATCTCCTTTGCCAGTAATTAGTCAGAGCTAATAAGAAGTTTAGTAGGCAAGTCATGATTCTGTATGACTGTGCTGAGGAGATTAACACAATCAAATGTTCTTGGAAAAAAACTACTGAACCACGTATTTATTTGATGTAGATGACAGACATCATTGGTATGACATCAGGGCTGTATAATTTCAGCAGCCTAAATAGCCCTAATGAATACGACTCTAAATTACTCCATTTGAAATTTTTCATCAGCTCATTCAGTATGTTGTTTTCCCATATATACTGAAATGCTAAGGCAGCAGCTGCAGCTACATAAGACAAGTCAGTTAGGAAACAAAAAGCCAAAAATAAGTAATTTTAAAATTAATTTATGAGTGATATATTTTAAATGTCATGGTAAGAAAACTGTGCACTTTGAAATTGCCGAGGCACTAAGGAAATAAAAATTTTAAATCATTTATTTAGCAAGAGGCTGGGGGGGGAAAAAAAGGCAATGTGAAACATTTGCTGACTTTCACCTTAATACAAACAGATTTCTCTTGGGCTTCCATGAGAATTGTACCATGTGAAATAACTATAGGCTCAAACCTTGCTTTGCTACATATTAGGTAATTAACTTTAAATAAATAACATTCTTGCTGGACTAAGACATTTCCAGGATCACAGTTACCATACAACACGTATGTTTCCCAATGTATGCGTCCTAGCTGATTTGCCCACTAAAGGGGTCTTTCTTACTTCTTGTGTAAAGTCAGTAAAAAGAACAGACACCTGAGCACTTTTCAGAAAAGAGAGAAGTTTATTCTTAAAGTGCTGTCTTGATCTGGGGCTCCTAAGATTTAATTGGGCAAAATGTGGAGTATTTTCACCTGTGAGAGAGTTGATGGATTCACCACCCTTCTAGGTCAAGCACAGTCTGGCTCTATTGGAAATGCTCATTTCTCTTTTCTCTGAGTTTAAAAGCAGTGTTCTGTGTTCTGGTTCACAGTTAACTACAAGTGAAATGTTGGCATGAACATTTTAATAAGCAGATTTCCAGTGATATGTGCAAGTCTTATTCCCATATGAAAGTCATTTTTTCAGGCTAATTCTTTCCTCTTCAGCCATAGATGTAGAAGGGTAACAAATGTTTGGATAAGCTAGTTTAATGGCAGCTAATAGGGCTTTGGCTCTGATTTATCAAAACTGCTTCACAGTTTTCAGAAATACATATGGTAAGTACATGGATAACAAATCTGTGAATCTTAGCTGATGCTGAATCAATGGAGAAAATGTAAAATGTTTCATATTTAAGACGAAAGAATTCAAATACTGAAAATGTTTTTACCAGTGAGCCAAATGCAATGTGTTATACAGTGGGTTTAAATCTCAATTCTTGATGTCCTTAATTTCTTTAGAAGAAAAATAGATTTTATTTCCTAAAACGAAATATCAAAAATTTGTGGATTTGTACGTTAACTGCAAAATTACCTCATGTGGGTAACTGCAGTTTCAGAATAAATCAAGGTATTCTGGAATTAAAAATTATTCATTCAGTGTGAAAAACAATTTAACAGCTTGAAGAGTTTTTTTATTTCTTGATAAAGCCCTGGTAACTTTCAGTGGATGCACACACTGACAAGAAAGGCTAGCATGGAAGCCACCAAGTAGACCCAGAGTAATAAAACGTGGCCTTTGCCTCGAAGCATAAATACTGAACTGAACTCGTGATTGCTGTCACACTTTTAACAAAGCCACCCTTGCAGTCAGTTAGGCTTAAGCTTCAGTTAACACCAGAAGCCCTAATGGCACCTGGTTAAGTGAATCCTGGGGGTTGTCCTGCAGCCCCCGTCAGCCCAGACTGATAAGCAACAAGCCTCAGCCCATTTCCCCACCTCCTTTTTTATTTACTTTCACTGTGTTTTGTTTGAAGCATCACATCAATAGAGTGAACCCCAGTGAACAGATTACAATTTCTGTTATCTTCCTATCCTTACAAATAGTTACCACTTGAAGGTTAGGATGAAAATTCTTTCTTGGGGGATCTGCAGGGGCTTTTCCCCCCACCCTGGAACCTGTGTGTGGTTTGCTTATTAGGGTGATCTGGGAATGTTAGTTTAGTGCTTTTTAGTGCCCCATTGTTGTAAGGGCATTGGACATACTCACTGCCTCCCTGTGGCACACTGAAATTGTGACTTTTGAGATTTTTAATACCTTAAGTATTTGGCAGGCCTTGTGAAGGGTTCCACAGCCTGTGATATTGTGTTGGGCAATAAGCCTGAATGTTCTGTGGGCCTCTGTAGGTTATATTACTGTGCTATCAATTGGGAAAGATGGAAGCTAGAATCAGTCTGTTGAGTGTTCTGATTGGATCTACTACTTCTGTAAAAGGGCCTAGCTTAAACCTTTGCTTCTACTATTTATTTTCCCTTCAATAGCAAGATATGGGCCTGGAACTTTCTACATGCCTATGTGATAGAATTCAGTAGGAAAGGCTTCCCGACTTCAGGGTCTTGTTCTCTGGAAAATATAGCATCCAATATCACAGGCTATACAATTCTTTCACAAATACTTCTTTAAATCACTGTAACTTCATTATGTCTAACAAAGCTATTTTTAACAAGAATTGGGCCCTGTTGCTAATGTAATTCCAAGCTTTTGTGTTTCAAGGTTTTCTATTAACACTCCTCAAGCAGATTTTACTTCCTGCATTCAGAATGTCTCTCAAGTCTATGCCTGTTTACATAAACATTTGATACATCTGATTAACATCAGAATTCCCAGCTTTTCAAATGGCACTCACTTTGCTATAATACTCAGTCTTGCACAGTATTTTTGGCACGTCAGTTTTCCGCTTCATTAATGAATGTTGCCAGCTAATTGACTCTATTTTTATTGTGGAACCCTTTTGCCAAAGGTAACTATTCTTCCTCAGCATCCCAAATGTTCAAAGTGCCATCTGCAATTTATAGTTAATTAACAGTGAGACAACAGATGACAAATGTCTTTCTGGTAATTTTTTTCCTGTTAGTTTTTTCATTGGAGATACATACATATGTAACTTCCCAGTTCAACTCCATTTTGTCATTTATGGTACCACTGAGGTTTAACCTAATGCTAGGGAACAGTTGCCAAATGTTGTCTTCAAAGTAGCACTGATTCACAGACATAAATCCAGACTCCCAGCAGGTTGCCCCAAATCATGAAGCAGCACAGATCAGATGCTTCCAAAAGGTGTCTGTGGTCTCAGTTAACAGTGAAGTTACTCTGGGTCTACATGGGTTTACATAGAAATAAGATAATCCTTCATTTGAAAAAATAAAAAAAAAAAATTAAAAAAAATCTGAATAACCAAGGTGAAGAACAGGAGTGCCAAAAATGAGCTCTGTGAGCTCCTTGCCTTTGTTCAGCTGGCTGAAAGCTGAACACAGATACTGTAATCACATTAAAGAAAAGGGCTGTGAATGAACAACACAGTAAGTGTTGTGGGAGGAAATGTGTTACCCTACTTATTCTTTAATTAGCTGAACACATGTGAAAAATATACAGCGGGGAATGAGCCTCACTGCATTTTCCATCTGCACGCTGGGAGGTGAGAGAAATTAAAATGGCTGCGTAAAGCCCGTTCTTAAAGGTTTTGCATTACATTAGTGCTCACCTCAAGCTCTTCATTGCAGAATACGCAAAAGGTTTATTAATGTCTGATAAATATAATCTCATCAATTCAATGGCAAATATTCACATAAGTTATTATACTGCTCAAACCTATAAAGGAAGACTATCTTGGAAATAAGTAAAGTGCATTTATATAGCCCTGTAAAGACATCTAGCATTTCTGAAAATATTGAGTAATGCATATAAGCCTATTTTAATAAAGCGAAACGTTTCACCCTGATGGCACATGGATATATCCCTACTATACAAAGCTTTTCTAACGTTCATTAAATTGTCAAAAATATTCTTGCCAAAGAGGATCTGTTACAATCACTTACCCTCAAAGACTGTGGTATCTTCTGCCTTTATATCTTCTCTGTTTACTTTTTCTCTTTGCATCATAAAACGTCTCTTCCTGAAATGATACATGCAAACAAATAAATGGACATGCAGTAATTATATTCACTACTCTAGATATCCGTAACAGACAGTCTTCCTTTACCTTTAGCACTGGAAATGCACCCTTTATTGGTATTGAATGAATTATCTCCACATGTAGACCTGAATCCAGTGTGTATGTGTTGTCTTGTTTCTGCAGACTGTTATTGTAACCCTTTTGGTTCAGTCCATGATCGCTGTAATGACAGAGGATTTTGTGAGTGTAAGGAGGGAACATCAGGGCCTAAATGTGATAAATGTCTGCCGGGATATATCTGGCACAGCTTGGGCTGTCAACGTAAGTAACTCTGAGAGTCGCCCCTCTCCTGCACCTCCGCTGCCTCTCGTCCGTGTGCTGTCATGTGCCAAATCTTGGTAGCAGAGAACAAGCAAAAGCTCTGGGCGGTACCAGTGCCGTAATGCCTGAACCTTGGGAGACTCCCAGCTGAGGGCACTGACTGTGCCATCCAGTTAATTCAATACACTTTCAGTGTCCTCTCTCTCCCACTAACACCCGGAGGAGCTCCTGCTGGCATAGGTAAATACACCTGTCTGGGCAACTGTGAAGTAAGTTCTGTATACTAAAACAGCAGTATATTTCTTCCAAGTTCAGAATTCCTACTAAAAGAAAGAAGGTGATTTCTCTGCATGTTCAACTTTCTTCTGTCCTAAACTTCAACTTCTTGACTAAGTTAATGATGCTTTCATACCTTTAAACTATCCCTGGACAATAACAGCAAAACACTAGCTTGGTACCTGTAATAATAAGTGAAAACTAGATGAAATCTAATGGTTGGGAAAAAATGGAAGTATACTTAACATCTTTAAAAATAAGAGCTGAAATTTTCCTTAAATGGTACTAGAACACATGTTGTTTCAATGTTTAATTATATGTTTTGCTTCTCTTCTGGTTAACGGGTCTTGTAAACAAGTGAGAAGAAATATCACTTCACTATATACAGGATTACTTTTACTGCAAATTTTGTTTGTAGTGAATTCCTAAGATTTATTCTTTTTAACAGTTTTGATCATCTACTTCCAGAAACTCTGGAGAGTCCTCTCGCATTTTTATTTCACCTTCTCTCACCGACTCTCTGCATTCTTAAATACACACACATTAAAGACAAATTTCTACAAGAGCTTGCTTTTGATTCTTAAGACTGAGAAACACAAGAAAATGTAATTACTGACTCCAATTAGACAAATATTACAAAATTGGTCAATAGCCATACAAATACTCTAAACACTTAAAACCAAATGCAAATCTTAAATTAAAATAAAATAAAATAAAATAAAATAAAATAAAATAAAATAAAATAAAATAAATAAAATAAAATAAAATAAAATAAAATAAAATAAAATAAAATAGCAATAATGCTAGAGATTACCGCCGGCTCTCCAAGTGATGAGTACCCCTGAATCAGAAAAGCTGGACTTGTGACATCTCAAGACATTATATCTGGAAAGAAAGCCAACAAATAATTTCAGGAAATATTGTCATAATTAACCAATTAACATTAAAGATGGTATATGATGAGAAAAGAAGCTTGCCTGGGCAACACTGTTCAGTGCAGCCTAAGAAGACTGGACTTCCTCAGCTTCTACCAGCAAGCTCCTGTTTGTTTGGCAGGGCATTTAAACCATACTCTTCATACGTGGTTGTTGACTGTGTTCTCATTTTCCAGCTGCTTCTACTTCAGTTATGATTCACAAAATTACTGAGCAGTTAGAGTTGCAGCAGAAAGCAGTTGAAGCAATGTTTCAAATTTCAAAAGTTCTCTATTACTAATTCTTCACCAAATCAGATCCTAGTTCCCTCCCAAAACAATGCACTCAGAAATAAGAGGTCTCCCTCTGCCTTGCACCCCATATGCAGAAGAAGGTTGTCACCACCCTGTACCTTATCCGAGATACTGGCAATATAACCATTGGAATTTACAAAGCCTTGGAAATATTGCAGTGGCCTGAACTACAAGGGGAAAAAAAAACGAAAACAGAAATCAGTATGGTTCTCTGCATAGAATTTTAATAAAGAAAACTTAATACTGTGTCCATACAGTGCGTTTAAAAAGGATATTAAGTAGCTGAGATACTGAACAAGTCTGGAGGACTGTTTAGCAAATTTTACAGTAATATATACACACCAGTTTGTCAAAGAAATTACTTATTAATTTCAGTATTTCCTATCTTTTCAGGTTTGGATAGTATAAAACAAATAATGTTCATTTAATGAGGAGTTTTTTGAGCCCAGCATATAATTAGCTTGATTTTAGCTGAATCAAGAATATTTGTAAAAGCTTTGGACATTTTCTGGAAATGCAAGCTAGCGCCTTTATATTTGCTGACAAAACTAATTGAGTTTCCTTCACTATGTTGTAATTTTCTGAACAAATCTCAGTCTGATTGTGTAACTGTCAGATATTCTCCAAGTTTGAACAATTTATCTGATCAATTTCAGAAGAAAAACAACTAGATGCGGTTGTCAGTTTTACGGAGCAGGCATCAAATTGTCATGCTTTGCCAGCCACACACTGATTTAAATCTCATTTCAAGTCTTATCATGGAAGAACAGAATTCCAATTAATTTAATTTTGTACTGTGTCAGTTTTAGCTTTGTTATTTTCCCATTGAATTCTAAACAAGTGACCGGGCAAGCAAGCAGACCTCAATATACAAGAAAAATAAGAACTCCTTCTGTTGCCTTGGCAAAGCTCAAAAAGATTTTTGGTCTGGACACCTAGCTTGTGGTTTTGATCTGCTTTTCCCTAGCCTGTGCTGTACAGGAACATAGATATGCAAAGATGGATACACAAACTCACTCGACAGACCAATATGTGCTTGTTTACTTTTTGTTATACATAGGCCTATAGGCACTATTAGGAAATTCTATTCTTATGGAGTTTTGTTGCTAAAAAACATTGACCTATGGCAAACAGAACCTTGACCTATAAATAAACAATTTAAATCTATACCACAGCTAGTTCAACTACATGTATGATTCTATAAGTAAACGGATTATCATAATTTTATATATTAGTAAACCTACTAGGAAAAAACCAACACAAAAGCCGAGTTGTGTTTTTCTAAGGCCCACAATATATCATTTGATAAATTACAGTTTGGAGTCTACTTTGTACCACACAAAGTAGAAGTCACAGAAGCTATTATCCTCAGAACTATTTATTTAGGTACCTCACCCTTGGTGATTTAATCTAAACCCTTTGAGGATCCAGGCAGAGCGCTCCTCGCTTGGCGTCTCCGCGCACACCGAGGTCAGATGCAATTTTAGACTTTGCCTCCCAGATAAAAAGCACTGCGATAGCAGCTGTTATCTTCTTGCATTCAGGGTTTGTGCTGCAGACGCAGCGGTCAGCGGGGTCTGGTTGGTACAGGAAGGTTTGCTGCCCTCAGAAGAAGAGGCACAATAGACGTGGCTGCGGCTGGCGCGGCTTCTGAGCCCTCCCTAGAGCCCCTGCGGCCGCTGGCGCTGGGCTCAGCGGGGCTCCCTGCCACAGAGCCACGATGGATTTCTCACCAGCAAGATCAAAGCACAGGGGGAGAATTCAGAACAGAACAGTTTGGTCCTGAAACCCTCTTAGAATGCCTGGAACATGAGAAATTACTTAGCATAGCATATATTTGATTTTTCTGTTTTGTAGAAACAGAACGATTTCCTTTAAAAATGAACATTAAAACAGAACTAAAAGCTCCAAGCCTGGCAAGAAATTTAACTTTCAACTACAGTTGATTTGGGCCAGTTTTAATCTGAACATAGTGTTTTTTGATAAAAGGAACCTTTATCAAAAGGCAAAAATATTTAAACACAGCCAAAATGTTAATTAGAAGCATTCACTTGATTTTCTACATGTATTGCTCAGTCTTGCATCTTCTGTATTTCTTGGCCATGGCATTTCAGGTGGCTAAAGTCCACTGCATACATACAGCAGCATTTTAAAGTAACATCTTTTAATTTCACTCACAGAAGTGTTGATTCCAAAACCAGCGGCATATTTATCCAATCAGGCAAAGAAAAAGTGACTCTTTTGCCAATATCAGATTGGCAGCACAGCTCAAATTTTCATTAGGCATGTTCCTCACGGGGGAAAAGGTGAGGGAAGGTTCAATGAGTGATATTATTCTCTATCTCCCTTCATGCAAAGACCAAGTAAACACATTAAACCCACAGCACCACAAAGGCCTAGAGTGAGTGAGAGTTACCAGTGGGAGCTGGCACCCCATAGCGAATCAGTGTTTTAAATCATCTTGATTCAATGGTGCTAATCTTAAACAATTAGCAAATGAGTTTTCAGGCAGATGCCTTATATCAAGGTCTGAACAATCTATCTCATTTTACCCTTTTTCATTTGTTTAAATAGAAGCAGGCAAAGGATTGTACTCTTACCTTCAATGCTCTGATTGGACTCAGTGCTTATATCGGTCTTCCAGACTAAACTTGTATTACTCTGCAGCCTGTCAGATAATTCATATTCTGTCACAGCATGCATTTAACTTATTATATGATTATTTAAATGCGGGCTTTTTTGGGGTGGATTTTATCATGTGTTACAAATGTAATCATGTGTAAATTTTATCATGTGTTACAAAAGAGGCTGGGGCATTTGATCAAAATCATCATGCAGCTTGAGTTGCCAAAGAAAATCAAATTTGAAATTGTAAACCTGGAATTTATATTAACATTTGCTTTTGAAAGATTGGGTTTACTGTTCAGCAAGAAAAGAGGAAAATATATATACCATCTAATTCTTTAAAAATCTTTTTTCAAAAAAAATATACCCTGCATTTCTTTCTAGGCAGATTAAATACATATAAATGGAATTGTCTCCCCAGTGAATGTTAGTGATCTTTTACACATTTGTACACAGGTATATTCAATACCTACACATTGAACTTGTGCCTAGGGGACAAGACAAAAAAAAAAAATAGAAATGCAGAATCAAGATGCCCTGCTTTCCAGTTCACCATTGCAACTGCCTGTGTGGGGAGCCAGAGAAGATCCACCTATCTATTTTTATATCCTTTTACCAATAGGAGTTTTAATGCTGTTAGCTGGTCAGGGTACAGTGGGACTCCCCTCTGCACAGACGCTGTATATACTTTCGGTGCTGGTGTGGTTCGGTGCCAAGGCTGGTACTAGTAAGCACACTGCCGCACTTGGAGCTGAAGGGAAGTAAAATATAAAAAGAATTAATTCAAAAGGATAAAGTAGTACTGGGGCTGAGCATTCTGGTCCTCAGAAAAGAGTCATCTGCCCCTGGTCTTTATACACAAAATACTGCTTTCAAAATACCTATTTTATATGGTTGTTATGCAGACGAAAGAAATTGTGTGTGTATACAGGGGTTTGGATGCAAGAGGGACAGACTCTCCTTCAAATGGCTCCAAATTTAAATCCAGAATAATTCTCTTTACATTAATCCAGAATGCAACTGCTGCAGCTCACAGCAAAGTATGGTTTACAGATGTGAGACAAGCAAGGCAAGAACACAAACAAAATTACAACATTATCAGACCTGATCCTCAGATGATGCAAAATACTGGTTCTGCTTGCCTCAGGGGAAGCATGCTGGTGACTTACAGATGTAATGCTATCCTGATATCCTTTTAAAACCAGGGTCTTTTAAACCTGAGAAACAACAGCGCAAATGTGCTTATTAATGCATTTCTTCCAAAATACACAACCCACAGAATAATCCTACAGATACTGGCATACATAGAAAGTTGTTCACCAAAGTATGAATATCACGGAATGTTATTATTTTTTAATGAGATGCTAGATTTAAAGGAGAAAAGAAAGGTTGATCTCTCTCTGAGGAAAAGATATTTTAGTGAGAGTAAACATGTCAGAACACAAACATGTATATTAACAGAAATTAAGTGAGGCACCTCTCCTCTACAAAGAGCACAGAGGAGTTATACAGATCTGCATAACTTCTGTAGCATGTCTAGGTTGGAGACCATTCCTTAATCTTCTTTTAGCACTGCTGCCTTCAAAGAGTGTGGAATATTGTGGAAATGGAAGAACCTACAGAAGCAATAGACTAGAGGGGTACTGGGGGGAGCTCAAGGATGCCCTCCTGGTGTTGGAAGGCCTCTCTGAACAGGATGGAGTTGTGAATTAGGTAAAAGCTGTGTGTGGAAAAGCCAAAGAAATTAACAGGTAAATAAAATCAAGCAGAGAGTGAGGCTCAAAAGAGGGAACTAGTTAGCATAGTTACCATGTTATTGAGAGGCACCAGGCTCCTGACAGACTGCAGTTCTTCAGGAGATTTACTCTGATAACCTGGTGATCAGGAATTTCTTTCTGCAAAGCAAAAAGAAATGGTTCAGTAGCAACATTTATACACCTGACCTTTAACAGAACAATTTTTCCCCAACAAGGTGAGGGATTGGACTGGAGCAAAGAGGTTGTTCTCCTCTTGATCTTGCCCAAGTGTCAGCTTCAAAACTGCTATTTCATGGCTGTCCAAACTGCTCTAATTGCATGTGCTGCAATCCCTCTTCTCCCAGTTCCCCACTATTTAGTCACACACCCCTAGCAATCTCTCAGGCACTTTTTTGACCTTTCACTGAATGATTTCAGATCTAACTCAGCAGGACACTAACCAAAAAAGAATACTTTTCTGCTATGTTAGTTCTGTGATATGAATCATCCACTGGTTGAACAAGCAGGAGCACCCTGGGAGAGCATAACCTGCTCAGCTGGGGAGGGATGGAAGCCTGGCAGCCAGTCAGGCTGGGCTGGGCTGCCACGCAACTGTGGCACAGCTGGGGGAGAAGTATTCTCCTCTCCCCATCACTAGATCATTCTATGCTTTAGGAGCTTGCCACCTGACAAAGCCACATAATTTCAGATGTCTGAGCAGGTGGATAATTAGGGAAATGTCTTAATGTTACCCTTAAAAAAAAAAAAAAAAACAAACCAGCATTCTGTACTCTCCTAAAATAGTTTTAAAAATCCACTAACATATAGAAAAACCAACAACTCTCTCATACTCTCTTGTACTGCAGCAGAATCATAACTTTTCAGACAATACTAGGATTCTGCATACAGAGCCAAATCGGACAGTGGTGATGGATGTAAGCAGAGTGCATTTCCAAAACAGCCCAATTCAAAAAGACTGAATACCATTTGTAGCATCTTGTGTATCTTTAGTGCTATATAAGGGAGAGTTCTGAACAACTAAATATCAGGAAATTCATGAAAGCTTAAGCAAGTAACATTATTTGTTTTCTTCAGTCAGATGATTTTAAAATGGTTAATATTTGATAGTACAATGATAAATATTTTAATAGAGTATATTACAGTCAGTTAGGAATAGATCAAAAAGATACAAAGTAAGCTCCACTAGATAAACTTTTATTAGGTACATGAAACAGAACATAAAGCTTGATAGCAATTACTATTTAATCTATTCACATTTGGAAACGTATTGAAGGGGAAACTTGTAACTCAGTTGCTATGAATTATTAAATGTTCATTTGAACAGTGATGAGCAGGACTTCTTTTACTCTGAAAAATCTGTCACGCTTTCCTTTTAAGCCTGCTCAGTGACCATAACATCTGTGTCATTTGCCTGCTCACTGCCTTTTTATGAGGACAGAATAAAGAGATCAGTAGCAGCACAGACACACCCAGATGGGACGTTTTTATGAAAGGGCCTTAAAAGAACCTTTTAGGAGTAAGTAATCTCCATCCTGCTTAACTGCAGATAAAACTTACTGACCTGAGGCAAATAAAGATTGCCAGCATTTCCTATCTTGGCACTGTTGCCGCTGGTGGCATTGCTGACACCAGCACATGCTGATTATCAAGGCTTCGGTAGTCGGTGTTTTAACTTCCTTTACACATGTGCAAACACAACAGTGTAGAATCCAGAGTTTCCTTGAGAAGAAGCTGATGGGTTGTAACTTCCAAGGTGCTGACAGCCTCCACTAACAGAAGTTAAGCTCCCTCAGTGTCATTAAGAGTAAAAAAGTGCCTTTTAATTCCACATTGATTTCATTTAATTATATATGAATAAATGGATGCCATGGAAGTAAGTATACTATGATTTTGTCCACCTGTAAATTTAAATTTGAAAAGACTAGCTTACACTTTTGATGGATTTCAGAGTTACTTTAGGTACAGGGGCCCACATGATGTTAAGGTGTGTTTCTGCTCTAAATTTAAACATGCTGAATGGATGTAATCTTAAAGTAATCAACTTTTCTAATGTCAGACTTTTACTTCTACAAAGTTGAGTATTGTAGTATCTAACAGCTAAGAAATTCAAGACCTTTCTTACATACTACTACTATTTGACATATTTGTTCAAAATATTTTGGATGTCTTGATTAACTGACAGTGTTTGTTATGAGTAACCTGTAGAGGTGGGTTAAAAAATTTCAGACTGAAGTTTTTATGGAAATCTAGTCAAACTAAGGGAGTTATTATTTAGTATCAATAAATTGAGTACTTCAGCAAAGAATTTCTGAATTTAATCAAGGCCTTTCAAGATCTGAAGTCGTAATTAAAACACTAAACAGAAGTGCCTTTTTACATTTCCTAGTTCCCATTTCACCCAATTTTCTGACCATTATACCTGGCTCATTTTAGATCTGGTCGTCAAAACCTTTCTGTCCTGTGAATCACGTGTTTATCTTGATGCTTGCATGCTTGTAGACAACGGAACACCTCACAGCAGAAACTAAAGCAGTTCTGAGTTGGACCAGTGCCCTCTATGAGACAGTTTGCAGGCTGTATGAGCTTCAGACAGCAGAGGCATCCAGCTGCTGGAAGGTGCAGCTTACATATTTTCTCAGCCAAAGAACTCATCAGTATCTTCTTATTTAATTGGTCTCAGGGAGTCTTTCATCCAGTAATTTGCCTATTAACTTCCTGAGACATTCATACTTTTGTTATCCAAATGTTCTGGGCACACATTCACATCAACAGCAACATCAATAATAAAATGTCTTTGTTTAACTGGTTGGTTGGTCCTTCCTGGTTCTTGGAGAGGAAGAATGAATGAATAATCATTTCCAATTCACCTGTTCTACGACATCTGTGATTTTACAGATGTGTATTTTATTTTCCTTCGACCTATCTTCCCTTTCTTTCACTGAAGAAACAATCTTTTTAATCTCTCCTTTTATATGGCCTGCATATAGCTGTGACAGCTTTTCATTCTACCTTTTATGGTAGTACTACATATATATATCTTATATCTTTTCTTTACTGATATTGAAAAGATAGATATATATCATATATATCTTTTCAATATCAGGACTTCATGCAGTGTTCAAGAGATGGGCACATCATGAAGCTATATAATGATAGTGGTGTTACCACTTCACTCTTTTTCCTGTCTTGAAAAATTCAATGATCTATTTGCCTTTCTGACTGATAAAGAGCATTAAGTCAACATTTTCAATAAAATACCCTGAACTGCTCTTAAGGTGCCTTTTTTAAATGGTAAAGCCAAGTAGCTGTAGGAATACATTACTCTTGAACATTTAATTTCTGTCACCCGCACCTTAGAAATTCTTCTGAAGGTCTTTATAGCCACAATTCCTTTGTAGTCTAAGCAAATTTATTACACCATGCTCCACTCACTTTTCTAGCAGAATTCTATATGTGTAAGTCCTCATAAGTGGTTCCTGACATCTATTTATAGCCTTTTTCTTATTGTTCAAGCTATGATTATTCCATAAAGAAAAAAAAATAAAAAAAATTTTAAAAAATTTAAAAAAAAAAAAAAAATCCTTACTGAGAGATCTTGGAAAATACATTTTTAGAGTAAGATACTTTTTATTTTTTTTTTTTTACATTCTTTACATGGATCTTTTGCATCCATATGCTTACCTGATTCCTAAAAAAAAAATTACATTTGTACATTATTATATCTTTCTTTCATGCACATCATGTTCACTCATCTAACTGCTAATTCTGTTGTTCATCACAGTTTCCATTAACTTGCCTGCTGCAGAAGTTCTACTTGCCAGTCTCTAGTTCCTCTCCGTATCCTTGAAAATCTTTATAAAGTCACACCTACCACAGGTCCTTTTTTGTAGTTAATCAAACCCATCCTGACAATTAGAAAAATTAAATTAGAAAAATCACAAGTAGCAGTGAAAATTTTGTTTCTTTTTTTTTTTTTTTAAGTCTGAGACCAAAAATAGTTGCTTCTGGTGATCTGATGCAACAGACTACTTCCATTTTTAAATAATGGTACAAACTTTCAGACACACCTCCAGAACATGCCCCCATCACCATAGGCAGGAGTCTGGTAACCTCCAAAGCTCTTCCACAGTTAATAATCCCTTATAAAACCTTTATCTGCCCTACAGCCTTTCTGGAAGGTCTGGCTTCTCCTATGTTTAGAAAAAAAAAATGGCTAATTTTTGTCACTTTACTAAATTGCTCAATCATTTCTGGCCTAGCTTCTTACAGCTCAGTTGTGAGAACATTCTACTCTCTCCTTTTTTCCTTCATTTCACCATAACTGCACCATTTTTCTTTACACTTTGTAAATGTATTTTCTTTTAAAGTTTGTTTTTTTTTTTTTTTAATCTGCTGTTAACCATGTAATTTTTATAAGAACCCTTTTAAATAGTTGTTGGGTTTTTTGGTTTTTTTGTTTTTTTTTTACAGTCACTTTACTCTGCATCTCAAATACAACCAGCAAACATTCTGCCCCTTTAACTTTTTTCTTGCATTTCTCCTTAATAAACATCTGCATGATCATCTTCTCCCATATCCATATGCCTGAGACACGGACCAGCCTTTCCAGCTATTTCAAATTCCTCTTCAGGTTAAGCATGCAAGGAAAGATTTTGACAAGGAACATGGGTATGATAAAATCAGGAACAAAAGCTTGATCTCATAAACGTCAGTCCAGCTTTCTGTCAGATCTTTGCCTACTACCTTTTATAGCATAAATTTACTGTGAAAGTGAATAGAGCTTTACAGAATTCTGTCAGTATAAATTTAGAGGGGACTCATAGCCTGTACAAAAGTACCATGATGTTCAGTAAAATATTAACAGCATTGCTCTTTTGATTCCTCCCAACTCTGCACAATTTTGACATAAGGTTTTGTTGATTATGGTCTGTTCTTCTCTCATGTTGGACTACAGTCAATGGTAAAATCATTTAAAAATACTTTCGGTAGAAGCCAAGCTCCTTATAATTACCTTGGCTTCTAAAGGGAATAATTAAACTGTTAATAAAATTGTTGCCTGTAATCATCAGGTGAGAAGTGACAGTGCTGGAAGTTTAAAGATGTTACAGAGAAGAGGGAAGAGTTTGATCGTAATTCAGTTGTTGGTAATTAATTCTTATAGAAGACTACTTGTACCTGAAATGAACTTGAAATACTAAAGGGTCTGTATTCATTAACATCACTGATGACACTAGGCAGCTGAGGTTCAGGATGATTAGAGTGTTATACCCAAAATTACTTTGTATTTTTATAACTACATCTTGGACAGGTACTTCTTTAAATGTTCTTTTTTTCTTGCCAGTGACTTTGCTGTCTTTTTGTTCAGATGGACATGGAAAGCCAAAGTAAGGCGTGTACACTGCACTGATGCCACTGGCTGAATCTAGAGCCAATATTTTGATTTGCACTTCTCTGTATATCAATTTACCCACTTTATTCCCTTTCTAGAGACTGAGTAGAACAGTTTTCCAAATCTTTCACACTTTTTAGACATTTATATTTACTTTCCAGATTTACAGATCTCTGTAGATTACCCAAAACATTGTTCCAGCTCGTGGAACCAGTATCCAAGACTAGCCCCTGTTCTTACTCTATGTCCTGCTTCAATTTGAAACCTTTTCCAAAACACCCAAGGATCTATTCTTGCCCTTCAAAACTTCTAGGTTATAAGGAGTTCAGCCATAATCTCTTTGGAGGAGGAATTCTCCCTTTATTAGGTGTTTAGGTGAGCCTTAAGAAACAGCACCAAATAGCTACAGATCAGGGGCACCTAGGGGCTAAGATAAAGAACATGTGGGTTGTTCCCCACATGCACTACCCGGTCCCCAAATATGCTGACAAGTGCAGGAGGAACTAACTCCAGTGTCCTCAATATATAAATAGCAGTTCCAGTTCAGCAGGGTGTTCTGTTAATGTGATGCTGCACCACTGAACTCTGAATGGTACACATACTTTAAATGAGAATTCAACTTCCTTTTTAAGTCAAAGGATCCTTGAAATAGGACTCTTACTTTGAAGAACTTAGAATTTCATTTCCATGGAGTGTAAAGAGAGTTTCATCACATGTAGCTGTTCCTTTAAAGAGCTGAAGCTGCATTTTGATCACGAGGCAATAAGCAGAGACTAGCATCCAAGGAGGACAAGTTACTCTCACAAAATTCAAAAACCTAACTTACTTCCTACTGATTTCAGGAACAGGAGAATCCCACAATGAGGTTTAAACTGGGGCTGTTACTGCAAGGAAATTCATATTGAGGGCGAGCATACATCCTTAAATCAGCCCCATTATGTTGACATTATGCAGCAGAGCACAGCTCTCTGCAAGGAGGCTTCCGATCTCAGAAAAAGCATCCTATTCCACATATCTTAGAGACAGATGACAACAGCTTACTGCAGCATAAACATCTCAAAAATTGAGCTGGATGCTTTGAAATGCTTCCAGTTACGTTTACAAACGTGTCCTTTGGTACAGAACTGGGGAAAAATATGAAAGGCGGCATGTGCACCGCGTAACTTCTGCAAAGGTATGAAAATCTGGGTTGAGATTTACACCACCTGTCAAAATGAAGCCATAGATTGCAATAATTTTTCTGCAATGACCTGAGAGCTTTGTTAGTTCATGCTAAACCATTACTGATTTAAAACAAAGTGCAATGACGCTTAGAGAAGTGTACTCCAGTTCTATCTTTTATTCAGTGGGAACATGACAACTTAGTGATGATGCTGCAGCCCACACTGTGCTGCACCATTAGAAGGACCCCGAGTGTTTTGCAAATACAAAACATTGAGCCAGCTAAGATGTGTTGAGCACCTCCCTCACCTACTCCCACCAGCCCTGGCTTTAGCCCAAACCCCTCTGTTCCAGTTCCAACTACTTCCCTTTAGCACTCCTCCTGCTGTTTTAGCTAAACAGCTACTCATTCTGTAGCTTTCTGGCAGTCTTCAGAAAACCAGCATCCCACTCAGATCTGCCATGTTACCACTTCAGAAATGCTGTCTCACAGCAGAAAACCTTTGCCTTTCACACTCTTGTCATGCCCTCACTTTCACTCTGGGGCTGTGTTTGAAACCTGAGCAGGCACTGTGCTTGCCAACCCTTCTTGCCTTGGGGCTCCATGGAGCAGGAGGAGGCTCTGTTGCTGTTCACCCCCAGCGTTTGTCCCTCACAAGGCTCCAGGCCTACAAAAATTCATCCTACCTGGAATGGCAGCCTTTCCTTGCCCTCCACTGGCACATGCAGCCAGCAGCACAGGCATGTTGCGAATACCCTCCTGCCCCAGGAGTTGATGTGGAGGAAGACAGAGTTCTCAAAGAGCTGGGATCTCATCATTCAGATTTCCATTGCCATCACTGCCAAGGCTGCTGGAAGAGAAGGACAAACGTGATAGGAGTTGTGGGAGTTCATATTATGTAATGTAGAGGGTTCTCTGGGGCAGATGACAGGACAGGACTCATTGAGATAAACTTGCCAGGAAATACAGATTAATCACCATCCCAGTTCTGTTGTGCAGAAATTTGTCTCCTTTTTCACGGAGAGCTCTAAAATAAATATGGTTGGACATTATATTTTAAAAGTACATTCTAAAAGTACATTTTCATTAAAATTGAATGTTTCTTGTGTGACCCTTCCTTTTCCAAACCAGAGGTTTGTGGCATTGATGTACACACAGCCTCTCAGGAGTAGGAGAAAATGACCAAGGTCTTCGTTTCTCAGTCCTAAGTGCAGGTGGAAGACTTTTTAAGTAACACAACTACTTCATCATTAAATTTAAAGCTATTGATACAACATATATTTAGAAATATCTAACACACTAGCTAGAGTGATTTATTTGATCACAATTAATGGAAATATCCTTGGTATTTTTCAACTCTGGCATGACTTGACAAACTAAAAATTGGAGAAAATAATTTTAAAGAAAATAAGGAAATTACTTCGAAGCAAAAGTGCATTTGGCAGTTACCTATTCCTGAAGGACCCGGGTTATTTCAGTCTTTTCTAATAATTAAATTTTAACATATTTGTGCATCACAATTGATAAATAGAAATATAAATACATTAATCAGCATGTCAAAAATCAGGCTAGAACCATATAAAGCTCCCAGGGAAACAGCTCTTACTCATGAGAATATTTTAACTCTGGTCTTTTTAATACCCTAAATTATCTTAACACCTCACCATCGTAAGCAATATTAACATCCATAGTCAGGGACCTTATCTTTAAATATGCTGATAGAAAGAACTTCTCAGACATTATCCCAAACAAACCATGCTATGTACTCTCTAAGACAGGTCTATGTTTATTCAGATCTTTTTCTACATTGTAGCAAAACTTTCAACTTTATTAAACAAGATTAATGCAATTCTGTTAGTATTGCAACAACTTATTAGTGGTAGCCTGCTTATCAATATTGTGAAAAATCTGTAGGTTGCCTGTGTGCCTGCTTCAGCTCTATTGGTTGGTGTGTAATAATGAACATCTTTCAGACATTTTTGTTGAATTGTGTCATAAGTCAGTTTTTTAAATGTTTTCAGGTAAAAAAACACTGGCTAAGACTATGCCACTGGTTAGACCTGGGTAAAACACTGCAGAAAAACTGGTGAGCCTGAAGAAGATTGTGTTGGAAAGAGAGCATCTGTTATCTGGGGTTTCCCATCTAATGGTTGCACTGTCATGAAGATAAATGCACCATGATAACCCAAAGCAAGTCTGTGTGTAGCAATAAATGTTGTTGATGAAAACCAGCATGAAGCAACTAATAGCTTTAATTATTTGATACATTAATTTATTAGTTCTTATTTTTGCAGAGTGCTACATGCCAGCTGTTTGAATCATCTTATTGGTATTCTGATGAAGAGTGGAAAAGCAAAGCATTGCACCAATTAAAATCCCTCTCAAAAGAGACCATGTTATCGGGTATATCTCAGACAGGAATTAGGATATAAGAATTTGCCTGTTTAATTCATTTTTTAAATTTTACTGTAATACAAAAATAGGCAATAACAGGTAATATTTTTATAGGTCAAATGAAGCAGAGTGGATTAAAAAATTTGCAAATCTGCACTGTGTTCCTTATGTATGAATATGAAGCAGCTGAAGTTCTGATAGGTGAGATTAGGAGATACGACATTAGTATTTGAGATTGTCAGTATTTAATCATCTTAGGCAATCACATATGACAATTGGACAAGATTGTATAGTCTTTTTTTATACTTCATAGTTTAGAAACCTTTTTAAAGCTGACTGTCAGCAAACTCCCCTGGAGACAATAATCAACTCTGCCATTGCATTTATCTAATCAGCAGTGCAATGTAGTAAATAGAGTAGAAATTCACAGGACCTGCATCATTCCCTCCTTTTGTTTGCACAGGCAACTCATTGGACTTTCCTTGGCATCAGCTTCCCCATTGTTCACTAGCAATAAGAAGTTTTACTCTGAATAGCTTTGACACCTATAGGGAAGTGTTTTTATCCCCATTCTAAAGCTGCCTCAGCAAAAGCAGTGCAGCATTTCATCCACACTCAAAACAATAAATCAGTGTACATTCAGAAAGATCTCCTGATTGCCAGCATTGTTACTTGAACAAAAAAGCCCATCTCTCACTTCATACATGTTGTAGGAATTATGCAAATATTTTACCTTTGCCTTGTAACTAATGTTCACATAAATTCTGAATGTTCATCTCCTGAGAGATTCTACACCATTAACTTTGCACACTGGTGTTTTGGTCTCCTGTAGGAGAACATCGTCCTGGTATCTTAAAACCTTTCTTTTAACAAATGCACACAAAAGGAATACATAATGAGATGTAAATACAAACTTGGCTTTACCTTTCCTTGTGGTCACAGTAAGAGAGCTGATAATTCACACTTACATTTAGTTACATACCCATCCCACTTTAATACCTTTGATACTTAATACAGTGCAATTAAAGACCGTTGGTGTTTCCACTACAAATGCTGATTTATGTCGTTTAGAAGTCAATCATAACATGTATTTCCAGTAGGGTTTTTACCAGTGCAATTGGCTTTCAGCCGAACTGGTGAGAAGAAAGTTTGCAACTTTCAAATTATTTTAGCTCGCAAATAACCTCAGAATAGCAGTGATTATTAATAGAAACCATCAAGAACACATTCTGTCACTCTCTTTTACCCCTTCCCTAAAAAAATTTAGGAAAATACTTATTAGAATAATTCTAATCCCCCAAATTGTTGGGAAGTACTTTCAGTTGTGATTATCTTGTCTGGTTTTGCTGCCAAATAAAGTAACAATTGTTTGGGACTATTTAATGGATTTTGAAAGTCTCCAGTCCAATGTTCACTGGGAAGAATAACGAAAAGAGAAACTATTTTCTCTGTAAACAAAGACAAATTCTTTGCATTCTTTTGTGTCCATAACATTATCCCAAATCAAACACCTTAGCAGCCAAGGATGCAGGACCATTCAACCTTTATATAATTCATAGTCATGTATTTGAATTGCTGACCTTTGCATGATCCTGCTTTGGTTTGCTTTCCAGAATTTCTCCTGTGGTTTTGTGCTCTATAAAAGCAATACTTGTTTAAAGTCTGTTTTACAGTTCTTGGGAAATTCCAAGAAATTCTGCGCATGAAGCAGAAAATACGACTGTGCAGGCAAGGTGACCCTGCCAGCCCTTTGGATGGGACTGAACGGGCCATAGATGTCTCAGGAGCAGTGGCAGCTGGGCGTTCCCCAGAGTGCCATCGAGCCAGGAGCAGGACAGAAGAGGTGAGGGACAGCAGGACAGAGTTTCCCAGCACACAGTCCCCCGGGCCAGGGGAGCAGAGCAGCTCCAGTGGCAGCCACGGTGTCAGGCACAGGCTGTAGCGCTCAGCTGCAGCAGGGAAGCCGTGCTTCAGATGGGGAAGCTGCACCAGGCAGAGGCCTGTGGCACAGCAGGGCCCAGGAGCCCCTGCCAGGCTCCCAGCACTGCTCCCCAGGCAACCCCCAGAGCTCCTGCACACACCTGCCAGCTCCAGGTACATGTCTGAAATGCCTTCTGGCACGGCTAATGGCAGTAGCTGCTCCTACTCAGGGAACCAAATCCCATCCCCCAATCATTCACAGGGCCTTTTGATGACTTCATCTTTTGCATCTGAACACTTTTTGTGCTTAACCAGTTTTTATTGATAGCGGTTACATCTAAAGCCTGACCTTGCTGTTGGCAATAGAAAAAAACCCCAACAACTCTGTAGCTATAACTGCTTCTTTTCCTAGTTAAGGAAAGAGAAGACAGATCATGTAAGAATGTTCATTTTTCTCCAGGCAGAGAGAAGTAATGGCACTGCAGCTTACAGCTTTGTAAGTGGAATATGAATGATAGGGGCACGTAGTCCCTTTTGAGCAACTAAAGCTGGTAGGTAGTTTATTGCTCTCCTGAGATTACCCTAAAGTATGATCAGGGTCATACCAATTCAGTGGTGCTCCTTCATAAGCAAAGCAATAAAAAGAATAGGGAAATATTTCTTCCCTCCCACTTTGGGAAACATCCTCGTCTGTAGAAGTATAAAATTGGAACCACCAAAATCAGAAAACTGAAAGGTTAAATCATTCCTTTCCTGAAACCAAGGAAGACTGAATGGTATTAGTTCAACTATAATTCACAGATAACTAAATCTGGATTTGTTTCCATCCATTTTCATACACAGTCACGTGTAGTTTCTTCCAAAGCTACTATGGCTATCAGGTAAGAGTATCAATTCCAAAATTCAGTTCTCCCTCATGTCCTTTTGACAGGTTAGATGTATTTCTCCTCATTATGCTTTATTAATTAAATCCAAGGATTTTAGATTAAGAATAGAGATGAAAAATGAGAGAGCACAGACACAACCTGTGAAAAACAGCAACTTTCTACCTCTGCTATCCTCATACTGTGGTTAAAAACCCCCACATATTCTGTACAGGATTTTGTACTTTCAGTGGTGAGACATAATCAACAGAGCTTACCCATGTGGATGCTAGGATAAATTGCTGCCTACATGCAGGAGAGAAGAATCACTGTCCATTCTCTGGCTGTGTGCTGGGCAGAACTCTGAGCAATAGCTACATCATCTTGTAGAAACTCTGAAGACTCTGCCTGCAATTTGATTAGAACTGGTTCAGCTTTGAACTGCAGGTTGTGCAGAAAGAACATGTAGGCAAACAATCTGAAAATGCTACTGGAATTTTTCAGTGAACGCAGTATCTCCATTACTCCCCTATTCATTTACTCTCTGATAACTTAATAAAACTGCTTTGATAAAAAAGCAAGTGTCATTTCAAATGTGCTTCTAAAAGGCATCAAGACAAGTCAAGATGGAGATGTCTACCTTTAGAAACTTCTCTCACTTGGTCAATGTTTATTTCCTTGTACTGCTGGCAATATGATTAATCACAACATTGTTGCATCTTTGCACCAGAGATCTTTGTATTAATGTTTGTCATTTTTTGACCATAATTTTGACACAGTAGGATATGCTTTAGGCTTGTACTTGTCTGCAGTGATTTATTTTGTCTTAAGAATGTGCTTTAGTAGATAAGTGCAAACCAGTTTTATTTTCATGCTACCAAAGCATCTGCCGTGTCTTGATTTGACAGTATCCTAAGATAGTTTTACTACTATGGCAAATGTTGAATTAGTGTCACTTCCAAACAAAGAAATGATTACGAATATCTCATTTTAAGAGCAGTAGCTGCTTTTCATATCAGGTATGTTTGCGGATTCAAAGCACTGAAGAAGTCTGATCAACACTGACAAATATTCATGGTAGCAAAACATTTTAAAGCCATTTGGCAGTAATGTAAATGGTAACAATAAATTAAATTCTAAAAATTAGAATAAAATAAGTAAAATAAGTACTTCTAATTGGAAGACAGGAAGGGGAAGAAATCTCAGTGACAAAGGCTTCAACTCAGTTATTACTCACTGGTTATTCAAATGAGTAAAATACTTAAGCTATAAAAACTTGAAGTTTTGTCATGTGCTGTCAATATGAACTGTAATAACAGTAGCTGTAATCTGTCAGGAGAAGCCTGACTATTTCTGTTTTCCCCATGCCCTTATATCCCCTTACCTGACATCCATGCTATATGGTGACATCTCATGAGACAGCGGATCTTCAACACACAAAAAGCATATATTGTACTTTTAGAATTTTTTTCCAAGTAATGAAGATACTCGTTGCTGACTCTGGCAATTTGGACTATTTTGGTTGTGGTCACCTTATGTTCAGCTGGAATATACAACTGGAAAGAATTTCACACCTTTGCATTTGAATGAGACAGCCTTTTGCATTCCCCAATTCCATTTCTGCCTGTGTGACAAACTGTGGGAAAAATATTGCTCATACTGTCACAACTGCAGATGTTTTCTTGCTATATATATGTGTGTAGATGCCCACATTCTTATCAGGCATACACACTAGCTTCATTCAGTGCAAAGGTTTTTATATTATGAGATTGTTTTTACCATTTATTGATTAAACGATCACAGTTTTAGAGAATAATGCATGTTAGTTGCAGGCTCCTCACAGTTCTCACAGGAACTAATTCTGCATTTGACAAGAAATCACTTGTGCTTGCTCTGGATTTACTGAACTTTTTTATGCAGCAAGAGGAAACCTCCCGATTTTTTTTCATAGCATTTCAATGTGCTGCTCAGAGTCTACATATATATAGCCACCACATATATTGGAGCTACCTGTAAACATCATTACTGAAAACATGGGTTTCACTAGGCTGGGTTTTTACTCACTTATGCACAGAAAGAATATTCTGTCAGCATGTCTGCTGAAATCTTCCTCATTCATGAGTTCAAGTAATATTCTTTACTAAATAAGAAATACTGATGAAACAAATGCGTTAGAGAAAAATACAGCCAAGAATAATTTCTTCAGCCATGAGACCTGCAAGCTCTCAAAATTATGAAAAATGGATGGAATCCAACATCAAAAATTCAGTGGTGCCAGTCACAAGAACCACTGACAAACAGTATGGAAAACTCACTGCAGCAGAAGTCAGGGCAAACTTGCATCAGTGCTTTAGAAAAGACAAATATGTTGTGTAATATATTCAGAGCTGTCAACCCACCAACCTGTCCAGGGACCGTGATACCCATGATCTGGGAGACAAAAAGGAGGAAAGTGAAGGGATGGTTTTAAAAAGAGAGAGAGGGAGAGAGAAGGCTGTAACAAATGATGCCACAAAAGGTGCACGCTGAAGAAAAATAGTGATAGAAACGAATGTAGAAAACATTGTTTGAAAATTAAGTCTTCAGAGTTCAAGAAAGGAAGCAAGGACCTCTAATAAAAATTTTTCTTTCGGTGACTTTATCATTAATGATCTTTGTGTTGTTCTCACAAAGAAATTTTCATCATAAATCCAGAGTTTGATGCAGAAAGAGAACACCATCCATCCCAGCTCAAAAACTGTGTCAATAGCCTGTCCCACCTGAGTAAGATGCTACTGCACGCAAGCTGTACAAAAATTAAGGTAGCACAAAGAAAGGTACAAATTTTATTTTCTCCCCTTTCAGATAGCCTTTGGGAAAGACAGGTTTGTAGAAGAAACTGGATTTGAGTTCAGTAGCATCTGTTTTTCTGTCTGGGCAGCAGGCAGACCTAAAGCCCTGGGCATGTGCTCTGCAGCTGCCCAGACACAGTAACCAGAAGGTCCTTAAGCCAAGATCACAAGGCTGTGCCTGAGGAGCCCCTCCAGACTGAAGAGAGCAATGCCTGCATTTCTACTGCTCAGTCTCTGTTGCTGCTTCAGAAATAAAATCAGCCAGAGCTGTCTAACTCTTCTTTCAAGAAGCTGCAGAGATATTGAAGTTGAGTTTAGGAGAGACTCAGGATTTTTCATGTATTATTCAGATTTGAACATTTAAGAGGAAAGTAGTCATTTGTCAAACAGCTGTGTTACTCATAATTCTTCATTTAATACCCAATATAAATTCTATTAAACACTAGCACATCTATGACAGGCTAAGACTACCCGTTGAGCCAGCTCAAAGATGGGTATTTTTCCCTCGTTTTCCTTTTTTATTCCATTCCCAAATTTATTAACATTGCAATTAAAGATCAAGAATATTTTGCAGCATTTTCCTTTAGTTTACTTCAAATATTTCACTTCATGCAGTAGCACAGATCTGGAGACTGTGCTCAAAATACCCCTCAAAAAGGCCTGCAAAGCTCTCCAAAACAAATGAGATACCTGTTTTGGTTTTTTAGTGACCAGTTTGATTTCCTGGCTTCTAATTAAGGAAGATCTGCCAGCAAACCCACAGCTAGTTCAGCCACACAGGTCTTAATAGTCTTCGATTTGATGACTTCAGAATTTGGTGTTTTACTTGTGTCACTTCTCCATGTTTCACTCTTTGGTCAGAACTTGGTACCTGATGCCATTCAGATAATTATTAGACAATATTAAAGTTTTGAAAGTAACCCTAAAGATAATTTCAGAAAGGTGAAAAATGTGATTTTATAACATTTCCAGATTTTTTCTTTTCATTTAACTCGCAGCTCACAATTGCTATCTACACAATACATATATGTGCATACATGTCTGTGTGCAAGAGAAAGAGGTATAAGCACAAAATTAGGAAAGCTGTGGCAATACAAGATCAACGATTCCAGAATTTTCAGCTATACAGTACTTTGCTAAGAGCAATAAAATCTACCTGCATTCCTGTGGGCAAACATTTAAAAGCATTATAAGAATAATGATGACGCTTCTGAGCCATCCCTTCTTTAAGCACATTTCAAAAATTTGAGGCACACTTCAAAAATTTAGAAATCAACACCTATAACACTGTATCCAGAATTTTGTAGATGGCAGTGTTTAGAGGCATTTGGTAGCAGTCTGCATGAGTGTGTCAGGCACAACAGCCAGCATGGAGCAAAACACCTCTTCAGCCCCACATCTCCAGCCACCTGTAACTACAGACCGGATCTGGGCTAAGGGCCTCTTCAAATAACAGGCCACAGTCTGCAAAATACATTTTAAAATGGGAAAGATATTTGTTTTATAATACATTTTTAAAAATATGGTTTACTCAATACTTGAGAAAATTTGGATTAATTATTCCAGTCAAAAAGTGAAGTGAAATATCTCCTCTGCTGTTTAAGAACTGTATTTAATGAAGTGTAGACTCCCACTGAGTTTGTCAAAGCAAACAAGGGTCTGTATTGATGGGGCAGATATTTCACAATATGCACTGCCTGAACTGTAGAAAGTATCCCAGTCTAGAACATGCAGATCCAGTAGCTGTACCACCAGATAAAGTAAGTACCTTGATTTTGCATACTGAGATGACTAAATATATACAATCTGAATAATAAAGTCAACTTCAAACATACAGAGCCTCAATTATAAGAGATGTAATGCAAATATTGACTTTTAAAAGGCAGATAATTTTTTCTGCCTGCTACCATGGTATTTTCTGGGCTGTTAATCTCATCACATTTATTTGGTGGTGACTTACTGTTTCTTACGCATTTTTTTCTAATGTATGTGTAAAACATTAAAATTCAGATGTAGAATCATCAACAAAAAGTGTTCTTGTACCTTACTATTAAATTTTTTCCATTGCAATTCAGAAACTGGACAACAATATTAAATCCATAACTCTTAGTAAAAACCCTTGATTGCTAAATGAATCACTAAAAAAAAATTATGATCTACTGGTCCCTCTTAATTGCATCTACAAGTTTCCAACATATTGCATTATTTGGCCCACTTGGATGCAGAACATCAGAGAGCAGTTGTTGGAGAGACCTTCTAGGGTGAAAAAAATAGTTTTTCTGAAAGCAAGCCAGGACAAAAAAGATTACCAGTGAGGTTAGTGGTGCACAATTTCATACAGATTTATGTAGAACTATACCACTTAAGAACCTGGACTATTTCACTTTTAGTTCTCTTGATACTTGGACTGCTTTTAAAAATAAGTACACTTGCAAAACTACTTCTTTGTAGCAATAAACAGTGATGTTAATTAAATTAACAATACTTTCTCTATTCTGCGTTATTTGAGGCTAAGGTATACATAAACATCATATGATGTTGAGTCTACTTCTTAACCAAATAATCTTTTCCCTAATTCTCTTAAGATTTTTACTGTCACTTTCTACCTAGATCGTAGGTGCAAGTCCTTTACTAAAATTGCCTTTCTATGGAAGGCAGAGCTGTAACCCAGCACATATCATACTAGTGATATCATCTGAAATAAAATACAGATTGACACATTTAATTAGTGTGTTGCTCATACCTCTGCATTTTCACCCATGAAATATTTGAATTGATATTAAGCAATACAAAGTGAAGCTGTCAGCTTTTCTAATGCTATAATATTATGCAGGCCTAAAAGTTTTGCCTGTATCATTTTCTCTTAACTCCCTTGTCAAATCTGATTCCTGAAGTTACTATCAGGCTATAATATCTAGCTTTAAGATGCCACGAACCAAAGTAGCAAATCTAATTAGGATAAAATATTTGATCTATAATGGAAATAACATTATCTTTTATTTCCAGATGTCTGTACCATATAATCCCCATCCAACAGCATGCTGAATTTCCTGCCTGTGCTTGCCTTTTTGCATATTTTTTTCAGATCATTAATACATGCAGTTCTTGATTATAAAACCTTGCCCTCTCGTGCAGATCTTTTTACTTCAGCAAAGCCATATTGCATTTTTAACCATCGTTCACGCTTTCCAAAAGCTCTACATACATGGCCCCTTTCAAATAACACACACCACCTACAGTTCCAGTTCAGTAATAGCTATAAAGATGCAGACATTAGCACAAGGCACGTACTAATATTCTTATTATTTCATTATTAAATAGTCCTTCATATAAAATTAATCAATACCATAGTCGGCGGCGTTAAGTGAATTAGATGGTTTTCCAAGAATACAGCCTTAGGAAAAAAAATAAGGGAAAAAAAAAAAAATCTGAGTATTTGAAAAAGCACAGCCCCTTTTCATGTGTCTGAGGAAGAGGAGGGAGGTGGAGCTTCAATTCTGGTTTTAGCGCATTTCTGCTGTGGATGAACCTCACATTTATTCTCCGTTCTCTCCCCCTACCCCCGCTGTCTTGCAGCCAACGTGTGCGACAATGAACTCCTGCACTGCCAGAACGGGGGAACCTGCATCAACAACGTGCGCTGCCAGTGCCCGCCGGCCTACACGGGCATCCTGTGCGAGAAGCTCAAGTGCGAGCGGGACCCGGGGGGCTGCAGCCAGAGCTCGGGCCGGGGGCCGCTGGCGCCGGGGCCCGGCCCGCTGCTGCTGCCGCTGCTGCCCGCGCTGCTGGCGGCCTGCGGCTGCTGAGGGCCCCGGCCCGCCGCAGCTCGGACTGCCGCGGCACCGCGCCGCATGCAGACGGGACGCGGCCCAGGCGTGCGCCGCGGCAGCCCCGAAAGGAAAAACAGAGTAAAAATAACCGCATACAGACTAAGAAGGCCGAACTGAACTAAGCCATATCACTCCGTCACGGACAGGGCTGCGAGTCGAGACTGTTCACCTCCGACTCGAGACGCGGTGGCAGCGGCCCGTTCCGTCAGTGGACGGGCGCTGGCTGCAGGACTGACATGGCTTTGACAGCCCCCGAATGGGAAGAGAATTCCGGCATTCGCTACTCCGCTCCGGCGCGCTGCCGTACCTCCGCCCGGTGCGTGGACTGACCAAACCAAGGCATTCTTTGCTGTCAGTGCATTGTGGGTATAAGGAAATCTGTAAAAGCTGCCATATTGGCCTGCTTCGGTCCCCAGATCCTTTCCAACCTGTGCTTTAGTGAACGTTGCTCTGTAACCCTTGTTGGTTGAAAGATTTCTTTGTCTGATGTTAGTGATGCACATGTGTAACAGCCCCCTCAATAAAACTCGAGCCAGTCATATCCTTGTATACCTTAGCAGCACCGCATCGGTAAGATGCTGTGTTCACCTACTGTACAAGAGTGGCTATAGGACAAAAAGTGTATTTATCCTTTTGTATTCAAATGAAGTTATTTTTCTTGAAATAATGTACAATGTAGATTTTTTGTATTATTGCCTATTTGTGTTACCAGACAATTTATTAATGTATTTAATTCTAATCAGGTAAGAGGAAACTATTTCTTTTTATTTAGTCCTTTTCTTTTTCCTTTCATTTAATTGTGCAGAGATTTCTCTGTATGGGCAACGTGCTGGCATCAAAGAATATCAGTTTACATATATAACAAGTGTAATAAGATTCCACCAAAGGACATTATAAATGTTTTCTTGTTGCTTTAACACTGGAAGATTTCAAAGAATAAAAATTCCTGCATAAACAGTTCCAGAATGACGTACGGCTATTTCTTAAGGCCTTTTTAGAAAACAAACAAACAAAGTTTATGGTTTTACCATTCAGTATCTGGAAGAAACCCAGATTCAAAGGTGGAAATTACATCATGATAATCTAACCTGGCTTTAATTTTACTAATCTCACTTTGCAAACTTCAAATGCTGCAGGCATCATTTGCTTGAGGAAGATTTCATCAAATCCCAACCCTGAAAAAAGTATGAAAAGCTGAATAGTTCTCATCTTTGTTCTCTCAATTAATCACATGCATTATTCCAAAACTAAATTACAAGGTATCATGGAACCTAGTCTTTAATTCATATCTTTTTTGTGGATTCTGGCAATAAGCAGAAATAGAGCTACAGCTTACATTATTTTGCCAAAAGCTTCATTAAAAAGATATGTTTATATATGTACTAGTCTGCTTAAGAAACTGCAAAAACAGCAGCAATCACAAAAAAAGCACCAAGATTTAACTTTTAATAATGTCAGATTTAATATTTAGAAGGACTGTCAAAATATACAGCAGTGAGTAGATAAAAAGTGCTGCTCCAGCAAATAAAGTTTGTTTCAAGTATCGCCCAAGGTGTAATAAATTCTTGTTACTGCCTTTTATTAGGCCAATTACTGAGTGTGACAGAAAAGGATAGCAAGACTAGAGAGGCAAGCCAAAACCACAGCAGTGTTTCAAAGTCCTGGGGAGGAAAAAAAAAAAAAATCTAAACATAGCAGGACCGTGTGAATTCATTTCCTGGCAATTTCCATCATAATGGTTATAAATATTTTACCAACATAATAACCTAGTGTGGAAAACAATTAATCAGCAAAAGAAAAATTCCTGAGGGAAATAAATTCTACCTGGCTGCCTCTTTCAAATGGTGAACAGCAGAATTTAGGGCACTGCTTTCTTGGAGAACCTTTTCCGCTGAGGAAGCAAGTTTTGCAGGACCCAGGCTCCAGAAGTGGGTAGGGAAACCAGGTCTTCATTTCTAAAAAGAAATAGGATTCTAAAAGAATACTATGAAGATGCTGATGACATCAAAGCTGCTGCCTCTTCAGGCTGTTGCCCTGACCCTCCATCATGTAGAAAGTTTGCTGTTCACACTTGCACTCATTTGTGGGCTAAATAAGACAAAGCAGAGAGAAATGAAGTGCTTTGCTGGTTGCCAGCCATGGCCCACATGAGATTGCAGGTATATTTTAGAAGTATGGTCATGACATATACAGAAGAGCACACTGAGCAGACTCAGTGAGGAGTATAAATGCTAATACAGGTGACATACAGAGCTGGAGACTACCTATAACTAAGTGGATTTCTGATATTAAAATGGGGAATTAAAATTTTCTTGTATTACCACAGACCGATTCAGATTGTGTAATTATTGCAAAAGAAGTGCTTTAATTGTGATTATAAACTCAAGGCTTTGTGAAAGTGCTAAGTAAGCATGTTATGCTCATTTGGTTAGAAGGGATTCTGCCAGTAGTGCTGAGGTATAATGAACATAAGATCACAATCAACTCAGCTACATTTCAATTTCATATACTTGGGATCTTCTAAACCAGGGTAGAGTATATGACTTTCCACGTATTTAGCTACCATTTTGTGCATTTTATCCTCCCTCACCTGTTAATAAAATTACAGTTTTATACAGGAATACATTCAGTGGAAAGTCTTCTTATCAATCGTGCTTTTCTTCAGCTTCATTATTTTTTCATCTAAACTCCACAGAACTTTACTAAATGAAAATTTGAGTGTCTGCTACTGTATTCCAAGTATATTTCTAAAATTATGTATGCATCTTTGAGAGAGAGATTTACAGCACTCAGCGCGTTTCTTTACCTGCAATTTTTTACTTAACTCAGTGTAATGACGGCAGAGCTTGTTCCCTATTTCAGAAGCTGTGAAGAACACCAGATTCCTTTTCCTGAGCATGCAGTAGGATCTCTCCATGATAACATGCAGTCACGGTGTCTGCTTTACTTTTCACCAGAAAATATAGACCCCTTCCAACATATTGAGGTTTCTTGGAACAGGTATCCTCTCCCTGTGAATGCCTGTAAAATAACAACACATTCATGATACTGAAAAAGGCCAACCCAATCCCTACCCTAGGATTTTGCTTCTGTGTCAAAATGCGGCAAAAGAAACCTACTACTGAATCATCATTTTCTGTCTGATAATTCTTTCCTGGAAGGTTTCTCATCCAGGAACTGACCAGGCTTAGTTTTCCAGATTATAGTTCAGAGTAGGTGACCCTAAAACTAATATTCATCATAATTTCTTCAGTTACATTAGTTCCAGCTGCTGTGCTAAATCACTCAGTCCTAGTCAGCTTGCTATTCCTGTGTTTGTACCTAGGGAATTGGTTCTGATACAGGATCCACATGTGTTGAACACCTGAAAACAGGGTAGCTTATGACA
Organism: Hirundo rustica; assembly: GCF_015227805.2. Taxonomy (NCBI): domain Eukaryota; kingdom Metazoa; phylum Chordata; class Aves; order Passeriformes; family Hirundinidae; genus Hirundo; species Hirundo rustica. The sequence continues at coordinate 20,892,858 of NC_053458.1, forward strand.
AGGTGCTGCTTCCTGACAAGAGAACTGCAGAAATTTCCACTTCACGCCAGCCATCTTTCTCACAGAGAAATTAAGAGAGAGGCATCTGTCTTCGTGCTACCTAATTGTTTCATAAACAAACTATCCAAATGGAAAAAAAAATCTAGTCAGATGCAAATTGACCCCATATATTGCCCTCAAAAAATAATTGGTCTAATACTTTATCACGACAGAGCCACAGGTGAGAAGTTATTTCATGTAGTGAACAGAACAAAAAAATAATGTGCAAAAGACTCCTCATATTTAGAAAGAGCTCTTCTGCTTGCATATAATTTTATACATCTTTCTCATAACTCTGAGACACCAGGGGGATTTGTTATAACCTCATTGGGATTCTAGGTTTATTAAACCATTGAATTAACTAGATTCATCCAGGCGTGCAGTTTATTCACCTGTGAGAAATGTGAGTAATACTTTTCATAGAATATGCAAGACCGAATTTTCAGGCAACCTTCACCCTAGCATTCATGTTTGTCCTTGCAAATGCAAAGTTACAGATGTAAATATTAAGACATAATTCATTCCCAAGAAAAACTCTAAGTTTAATTATTTATGGATGCAAACATTTATCCACTACAATGCAGATCTAGTATTATAAATTAGAAATTTTATATTAACCAACAATGCCTTTCCCACCCTCACACAGTATCAAAAAGAAGAGGATATAAGTACATGCAAAACAAACAAGTAGAGCAGCAGCATTTTGCACCATATGGTGCATTTCATTTAATGAAATTAAAGTTCATCACCAGAGCAGTATGTTCACCAAGACACCATTTTGCCATAATATGCAACAGATAAAATTCCAGTACAAAGCATATGTTTCCCTTTATTGTTTTTCTGGCCGTCATTATCTATACAGACGCAAACATACCGACAATGAAATACTGCTTGAGACTTTTTACAGCCTGAAATAGTATAGGGAAGACTAATTTATGCAATCAAGACCTAAACACTGTAAAGACTTCAGGCTCGAATTTCTGCACACATTGCTATCCAGTGCTCATCCCTGAGGAGGACTGGGATAAAGATCTCACCATGGAATGCAGTGAATGGCAGTCCCACAGCAGGCAGAGAGAGAAGCAAAGTGCCAGCCCAGTTAGAGAAAGCACCACAGCAGGGTGTGGGCCCTGCATCTGGCAGCAGGGGCACATCTCACACGGGCACACGCCAGGCACCACTCCCCCATCACAGCCTTGGCATCTGTGTTTGCAGATGTGCTTGTTCCAGTTCCAGGACACCTCCTGAGTACACAGCTGCTGCCCAGTGGAGCTGCTGGACACATGTTCAGGTCTACTGTTGTCACTGGAAACACACTTCTTGTACTAGAAGCCAACTGTTGTTGAGAAACTGAAGTAATGGTGTTTTCTGGGAAAAGAGGGTCACAGAGGGGGGTTCTGGGGCTATGCTTGACTGTTAAGAGAAAGAGGACTGGTTTGGGATGAGAATTTTCCATTTCTCCTGTAGTGTGATTTTCACCAAGTACTCTGTGCAAGTATTTGTGACATTCAAGAATAAATAATTCTAATGTTTTTATATATATATATATATAAGCATGACTTCTCATGAATGAACAAAAAAAGAAAAAACTCTCTGATTTCTGATTCAGCTCCAATGAACGAATGGAATTTTTTTAATCATTTTTTTTCTGGTTAGGACATTGATTGTTTTGAGATGAACACATTCTCTGCATACAGAAGGGCAACACCATTCCTCCACAAAACTACCAAAAATACCTGATGAGATCATTCAGGCCCTTACTCTGACAGTTTGTGTAAGGCATATTCTAAGATCCCTGATTTTAAGATCTAGCTGATGCTTTCACATCTCTCAGTGATTGCATTCAGTGTTACCTGAATAGCTAAACGAAAACATGTCAAGCCTTGTACATCTACTGGGAACACGGTTCACTTTGTACCTGCAAATAATTGTAGACGCAAAATTAGTGGCTGCTGCCTATATTAGTTGTTTGCAATTGACAGTACCAAGAAATCTCCTTCAAATGCTTGTGTACCTTTAACTGGATTCTGCAAACACATTGAATGAAAAAATGTATTTGTTTGCCATAACTAAATAAATACAAGGCTAAGTCGTTCTTACAAGATTCTAATGACACTCAAAGTCAAAGCACTTCCATTTATCACAAGTGAGATACTTCAAAAACCCTCAAAGATACAATAGGGCTAGACTTTTATTCTTTACAGTCTATAAACGTTCTGATACTTGAGGTATCTTTTAACAGAGATGAAGAGACTGATTCAGAGAGGTAAATGAAGTTGCCTGAAACAACCCAAGAAGCAGCTGGCAGAGTCAAGGAACAAATTCACCAAGCTCAAGCTTCACAGCACATTGAATATGAATAGTGTTACGCTACACGAGTATTGAAAACTTCTTGATAGCTTTGGTTACAAGTATCACTATGTATAGCATTAGTATACACATAATATACTATTTTTATGCATAACCTATATTACTAATTAAAGACTATAACTTCACACCCCTCATTTTATAATGAGGATCAAGCCAAATTCGTTCTCACAAGTAACAAGCAAGACAAACAAATGTATCCCAAATGGTGTGAAATTACTCCTTGCCTGAACAGATAACTATTCTTACTTAACTTCATTCTTTCTTCATTTTATTAAGGGTTATGAATACCAAGGTTATAAAGAAAATAGTATTCCTGTACTAGTATTTTAATGAGAATGAACAAAATATAGTGGTTGATAAATTAATGATAACAATCATATTTTTTAACAATCATGATATCTCATAAATTATTTCCCATAACTTAATATTAGTCACCTTAATTGCAGAAGAATTTAATGTATTTACACAAATGTACAAATTTAGGCAAGTGCTAGAATATTTTATTGTTTACTTGTTGCTGGTTTTAGTGACCTTATGCCTAGTAAGTGTTTTACATTCTTCTTTCAAAATAGACCTGCTAAATACATGCCAGTTCAAAGCTATGTATGCCAAAAACCTGTAGGGTAAAATATAATGACAGTCACATTTATAAGCTGAGATTTGCTCATCTAATAGGACTAAAAAGTACTCACAAGAAATGGAATTCAAATATTAAAGCAAAGTCTTCAGCTTCACAGTGTAGAAATTTAAAAGGTTAAACAGAGAAATAGATGTTGGAGCCCACACAGCAGAAACAGGTTACTGGGGATGCAGACCAGCAAGATCAAGATGAAGTAGAACTAAAAATGCTGTTCTTACTACCAGACACAAATTTTACCTCAATCCAAAGGTATATGGATTGTGTATATGGTACATGTGAAAGGTACTGGAATCCAGAGGGAAATAAGGCAAAAAGGGGGGAAAAAATCCACTTTTGTCAAGACTTACAATACAGTAAGTCATGATAAAAGACTTAAAATGAGGAAAACCCAACACCAGGAGAAGGAAAAGAAAGAACAAAAGCCAAGCCCAGACTAAAAATATGCCAGTCTAGGTACGACATACATTCTCACAAACCTGTGGGCACCGATTTTAGCCCTGTAAATTCTGATTTGGAAATGGCAGCACTCGAGCCTCGCACAGACAGGACAGTCTCCACTTGAGCATTTCACCTTCTGTCCGGGTGACACACTGCTCGCTTACCTGCTGGAAGAGCCCAGGCCCATCAGCACCCCTGCTTTGTCTTTGCTCCAGCTGTGCATTTCACAGGAGTCTGGCCTCTAATGCAGATGTTGGTGAAGCAGATGCTTTTCCACACCTCCCGGGCCTGGCTCAGGCCACAGCACAGTGCAGAAGGATCCCCTTGCCAAGATCCGCGTAATGCCGGCGGTTACCTTTGCTCTTTGCCACACACCTCTGAAATCTCTAAAAGTAATTTTAATGAGGACATAGACATTTAAATGTGTTCAGAAGAAAATATTTTCTCTTCTATTGGCGTCTGCAGTCGCCACGTACAACAAGGCCCTGGATGCACTGACTCATTTGATGCATGCCTTGTTAACAGCTCTTACTTCTAATTACTGTTGCTTGGAAGGATGGGAGAACTGGCATGTAGCACACCCTGGTAGTTACATTTATTATACTGCTTTCTTTTGCCATACTCCAGCTTGCTTTCTTCCCTCATGTCAGAGTTCTTTCTATGCCCTCATACATTATTTTTCTTACTTAGCTCTGCAGATCTCCCACGGGCACTAAGTAGGTGGATTGGTACCTATGAATTAGTCTTGGCAGTGCTCTTTTGCCTTCCCAGATCTGGTAGAGGCACAACGACTTTTACAATTCGCTCACTGAGTAGGATGTAAGGAACGATGACTAAACTATGTAGATGGAGTGCTGAACAATTTTTTGACAGTTTTCTCATTTACTGACAATATCTAACATCAGAATATCTCCCAGAGTCTACTGAGGTTAGCCTCATGACACTACTGCAAAGCAGGGAAGTATGTTATTTCCATTTTATTCATAAGGACTGAATCTTGAAGATGCTGAGAGACTTACAAACTCAATTACAGAAAAAGAGATTAATTCTGACACCTCATCCACCGCAATAAGTACTGAGACCTACAGTTCCCTACTCCATCCAAATGACACAAATCTGAAGTTAAAGTCTCCCATCTGCATGTATTTGCCACCCACTTTCTTCAGATTATCCCATCCAAGTCTATTTTACATTACACCTCCCAAAACATTGGAGTTTCAATGTTATGATATTTAACTTACACATGTGATTTTGCTGGTTGGGTTTTTTTTTTCCCTCTTTGACACTTGAGTTCAAGGCTAGAAGGAAACCACAACTACTGTTTTGTGAAGGGATGTTATATGTGAGTCAAAGTAATTGGAAGCATTTTAATAGTCTGATAAATTAAAAGACATGAGTACAGAAAAACAGTAGAGCACTACAATTCTCTTCCAAAATAGAGAGATTACTCTGGGGTTTCTTTTCCCTCTCCTTGTCTGAATTTTATTTAACTGGGTATATTACAGCTCACATAATAATAATATTATAACTTGATAAATACATATAATATCTTTTATGGCTTGAAATACCTATAGCTTAGGCATTTAATTTCTTCTAAAATGTCTAGATACTGACCCAATTAGATTTTGATACATAGCTATTTCTTGCTTACTGGAAATCTGGTAGCAAAAAGACACTACATTCTGAATAGGCTCATAAATATATATTGAGTTTAATTTTTTAATACGCAAAATCCATTTTCCTATTGTTTAGTTGTTTTGCTGACTGCTTGAGAGAAATATTTTTTCTAAATATTTTTGTTTTGTACAACTAATTAGTCCATAAATCAGTACATTGTAATAAGGCAGAGATTACCCTCAAGCCAATAGAGAACAACTGATTGAATGTACTTACTTTCTTCGTAATTCAGCTATCTCCAATGTCTCTGTATTTTCTTCTGCTGCTTTCAGACAGTCTTGCCATTCTTTTCTCTCTTCCTATTCTTCAAATCTACATTATTTAGCCAATAAGCATTATTTGTATTAAACTCCAGATTTTTCCTGTGTTTTGAACCAAGCACAGTGGTCTGATAAAGTACTTAAATAAATAACTAGATAATCACAGAGTAATCAGTTTGATTCTGTAGTAGGGATATTAACATGCTTTCCATTTTCACATTACTAGGGCCATTTACTGATAATAAAATTGTGCCAACTCTTAAGCCAAAAAAGTCTCTAAAAGAGGGGAGATGAAAACTTCAAATGAAAAATTCCTGTAACAGAAGTCAAAGACTGATTTGGAAGTCAGTTCAGGATGGTAACCATATTTAAAAAATTAAGTGTAAGCACATGCTGAACTTGAAGCGTGTACTTTAATAACACCAAAGTCTTCTTTTGTGTATTTTTTTTCTTCCTAGCCCATCATGCCAGCTTCATTTTCCTCAAATGGCTTACGATGGCTAAGAAGAGATAGGTTAACTCTGAGGCAGTATCACCTGTGAGCTGTGTGCTCTGTCATCCAGCCCGCTCCAACTTTTAAAAAACAAAACACAAAAACCAGAGAGGCAGACAAAGAGAGGCAAGCATGGCTTTGTCATTACTTCTGGAGACTTCAGTTCTGAGTGGTAATTCTTGTGTGGCAATTAGTCAGCAGCCTCGGTACAGCTGCTAACGGAGATGTGCACACTGATAACAAAAGCTATCGGTGGATTTTTCCTTAGCTGTCAATCTTAGCAAAGGAAGCCAAGGGGAAGTAAAATGAAGATGAGCTAACCCTGCATATCTCAAAACCAGGCCTCAGAGGAGGAAATACACTTACAAAACACTGAAAAACCCACAGAAATTCAGTGTAAATGGTGCTTCTGTTCTGTGAACAATTAGGTTTCATTCTCATCTCCAAGGAGTGACCAGTTTGCATTTGCTAACCTGTTCCAGAATCCATTAAATGCAAAGGAAAGCCTCACCTTGATTTCAACAAAACAGAATCAGGTTTTAAATTAGATTGAAAAATAATTTCAGGGAAAGAAAATGTAATCCCTTAGGCATTATCTCTCTGATCCTACTATAATCTGCAGCATTTGTACAGTTCCATGTACTATTTATTGTGCGTTATGCTATTGCAGCACTTAAATTATTCTCATTTGAATGTTTCCACAGACCCAGCAGTTCTGGTGACAAATGTCTTCATTTAGGATGCTGGTCTGTATGGCAGGCACCATTTCTATTCAACAGAGAAAGGAACTCCCTAGCTGAAGCTGTTTTCACCAACAATTTGTTTGCCAGCAGCATGTTTTCCCATTTAATCCATGTTAACACTGTTCGGAGTTATCCTAGCTGGCATGTATTCTATCTGATAAACATCTCCTCTTCTCCCTCACAGAAACATTATTTATTTATGACATTATTGTTACAGACAACTAAACAGCCAAGAGGGAAACACGCTTGCTTTTCTACAAATACCTGCACATGCTGTTAAAATTGCATCATTTTTCTTATAGAAACATTTAAAATTTTGTAAAAGGCTTCCTGGGATGTCTTTGGTATCCACTGAGAACAAGGAACAGAGATAGACACATGCAGCAGTACAAAATCAGCAAGGGTTCAGGAGAACACGAGGAAAATAATGACATTTCAGGTTGTTAGGCTGATATATGAAACCTTCTCCTTTCCAGCCCAGTTTGTCATGACTCCACGACTAAGTGAACTAAACAGCCTTGAGATAAAATTATTGAAATCAAGAGTCCCAAATTCATTCATGTTCTCTGTATCTTTGCCAGCGTAGGAGCTGGCTGCTGTATTATTGAGACCCCAGTACCCAGACACACACAGTGTAAGCCAGCACCAAAGGATCTCTGTCAGAGGTCACAGTCTCTCCCAGGTTCCTTCATAACTGACACTAAATTAAGAAGGAATAGTATAAATCAAAATTACCAAGTGTCTGAGAGGCAAATAGCCTCAAATTCCCTATCACTTCACCAGTTTGTACCATATGTAAATCCTCAGTGACAAAAACATATATTTACTAAAGGACTCAAAAACCTACATCTGTTTCATAATTTGCATCAGAAGTTGTAATGAGTCATCAAGTCTGAGTCTGCACTACATGGGACTGACCATTTTCCATATCTCTGAAGTTCCTATTCTATCCAGGGTCTGTACTTTTACCAAACATAGGAAGATTCCAGTGTGTCTACCTATAGTTTTCCCGCCTTCTTTCTGTGTTGTCTAAAAGTGCAAGCTTCTTTACCACATAGATGTCTTCCAACTCTGTGACACAGTTCAAGACATAACACATATCCTCAATTACTTTTAAGTGACATGTCCTTGGAACTTGTCACACTGGGCTAGGAATTTTTCACAGACAGAAAAGCTACTCTCTGTAGAGGCTCAGCAAAGCAACAAAACCTAGGACAAATAATATGTGTAGACTTTAGACAAGCAGAACAAATGCAGTCTTTAAAGGTGGACTCAACTGTAAGTGTATTATTGAAGTAATTTACCAAAGTAGAACATTTTTAGTTTAGCCCCTAAGAATGTTTTGCTGCACACCACTACTCGTGAGAGCAGGTCACGTTCTGGTTAGTGAGTCTTGCCTGCTTAATGTCCTGCAAAAGAGCAGATCTTCCAAAACTCAAAAGAACTCACCCACAAAAAACCAGCAACTTCTCCTCCTCCCCTGTGCAATGTAGAAAAACATCTTGATACTAACACACCTTACAACTTTATAAACTTCTTTCAACAGTGCTGAGCAAGTGGAGGCAGTACTTATAAAGCCTTCTTAGAATCATGTGTTTGCTGCTTTTTCAGGCTCATTATTCACACAGCTCCACTCCCAGCTGAAGACAGTGGGAGCATTGACTCAAAGGACAAGAGGCCAAACTCCAAATCCTTGCACCCCGTGAGAGAACTGAGCACTGTGCACTTTATTCCTAATAATGTCTTTGCACAAAACAGGAAGGGCTGAGAGTTTTAAATAATACTAAGCAAAGTCTTTGGGCTTCAGAAAGAACTGACCATCTGGCTTCTTTAGCAGCCTTTAAAAATCCAAGATTTCATTGTTAGCCTGATCATCATTTTCACTTTAACATGCATACAGCCCAGCACTGCTCCTCAGCCTGACATCTCGTGGCTGTGACAGACATAACACTGCTGAACCAAGCACCCAAATACCATCCCCACACAGGAGCAGAATAATGCCTGTATAATTTAGGCAAATACAAAACAGATCTTGAGCAATGCAGGATGATGATTTCATTTATGTAGATGTGATGTGGTGTCAGCATCATGTCCAGAAAGACAAACTGGCACAGATTGTAAAGATAAACCACAGTTACAAATAATGCAGAGCTTTGGTTAACTGAACTACAGCAGATGATATTTTGCTCAAAACTGTAAACCTATCTAATCTGAAATAAGATTTTCTGGAATATCTGCAATTATTCTTTTGACACTACCAGATATTAGTTCAATTTTTGCCATAGGAATGAAACCACTCCTGTTGCAAGAGCAGAATTTGAGTGCAGCAAGCTGCACAAGGAAAATTAATGTCTTCTCAGCCAGGAGGAGAAATGAGGAAACAAAGAGTGGGCTTGCCCATATACATAGGCATAGCATGGATACCTGCCTAGCAGGGGAGAGAGGGGAAATGCCCATGCTATATGAAGAGTGACTCCTTTTTCTCTTCCTAAAAAAGTTTTGCTGTTGATTCATTTTCAAGCAAAACAACTCAAAACTCGGAGGAAGAAAAAGATTCTTCCTTTTAGCAGGATTTGCTGCACTGTCTGAAGAGGTTTGACACTCACCTCCCCTTCTCCTTTTCTGGCATAGAGAACAACAATCAAGCAGTAACACAGAGAAAATAATTTCTGCAGTTTGATTTGTTTCCACACCAGATGTTCCCACATATTCACATCTCCCCAGCTCTCCTTCTCTGGCCAAGAGTGTGTGCAGCTGCTACTTCTGTAGTCAACACCAAAGCTATTTAACAGAGTTATTAGCAGGGGCTTTACATTATAGATCCCACCACTATTCTCCAGGGGTCTGCTTCTGTTCACATTGAAGTTAAGGCATCATTACACTCATTATCTTCAGAGAGCCAGAAAACATTGCTGGAATTTTTTTCTACTCTGTTACAAACCTGCACTTTCACCTCTTCCAGCCTATGATTTTCATTTCATTTTCTTGCTGGTACTGTAAGGCGGTGCAGTGGTTCACTGGCCAGCTCTGGGTTTTCATTCTTTGTGAAACAGATTCCAGTGGTAAACAATTTTAAGAAGCACCATAACACATAAGAACTGTTTCTTGATTGTTAATTAAGCTTTAATGGCCATGGATTTCAAGAAAGGGCAAGTACAAAGTTGCATCTCATTTATGCACCACTGACTGAATGAACCTCAAAGGTGGACATGAGTGTTCCCAGATGATAACATTCATGGGCTTAGGAAAATTCCCCCAGGGCAAGGAGTGGCTGGAAAGCCAGCCCCTCGGCTCTCAGATGGGCACATTACAATAAATTACAGCTTCTGTTCATCTGGGGAAAAAAAATGTTCTTACTTAATACTGACAAGAAAACTGCCACAGCCTTTGAGCTCCGGGGATTTGTTCTAATTGCTCTGGTTGTGAGTGAGAAGCTTCCTGTAACACGCACCCAAAATAAACATTTACTACTCCTTCGTATCTTATTAAGAAGGCAACTGTAGAATTTTTCATTTCTAGGAACTCAGTATCTGTATAAATTCTGCAGCCAGTTTGTCTTCACAACTTCTGTGTCTTGTCGCAGAAGACACACGTGGATTTTTTTCATTAAAGATTTATGCCTTTTTGATGCAAATTAAAGGTGATCTGAAGTGGAAATATGCTGGTGGAAGCATTGCAGTAACAGCTGGGAAGAAATCATCCTGTATACCCACAGTGCTGTCCACTGGGTTCTCAGAGTATGCATCTGAGGACCAGTATTTCCATAGGGATGATCACATGGAAAGCAGCGTTGAAGATGAACAAAGGGCACTGGTTATCAGCTGAAAGCTGCCACTCTCCAAATGGGACATTTTAAACATGGAAATGCTGCGTTAGCTAGCTTACCTCAGATAACTAAAAGCATAAATAAGGAGCGCTGCTTTTGGAAGGCAAGTGATTGCAGGAACTGGTCAGTACTCACGTGATTTGAGGAGGAATGTCTGTTTCTACCCCTGAACTCTCCGTAAGGAGACAAGATATGGTGCTGGGCAAGTGCTGACAATAGCCTGGGCAGGTACTACCAGCAAGTAGGAAGGTACATAAAAATAAGACACACTGATAAAGTAGTCAGAGAGGCCTGGGACACGCACAGGGATATGCACAAAAGATTAGCAAGGCCAGCCCTCCCACTGAGAAAGGCACAAGCTGAAAATCGAGGATCTCTTCAGAACGAGGGCAGTGGATACCATGAGCCTCCCGAAACCTTAAAGGGAAGGTTGGGTACAACAAGCTCAGGTAATTAGATATAAATTATCATATTGTTAATTGATCTTGGAATGTCACAATGTTCATCACTCTCCTGTGGTGACTGGTATTCCAATAGAGAAATCTTGTCTAAGACCAGGCAGAAAATAGAAAGGACCCACAAGTAACACCATCCATTGTTTGCATTATTCTGGCTAAATGAGGCAAAGAAGGGTAAAACAACACAGAATCAGAGAAAAATTACATGGCAAACAATTTCTGTATACTGATCATTGAGAGCAGAATTAACAAACACAGGTACCCATATTTAGCATGTGAAATCTTGTTTTTCTGAGCTTTCATGCGTTCTGCCACTAACTTCAATATAGCCACACCTTTATCCAGAAAAACGTATCAGGTAAAACAATCAGAAAATGGACAGAGTTAAGATGTGAGGAACGCTGCATACTTCAATATTAAATAAAATCTTTGTGGGGAGAATTTTTTTTGTCATTGAAAAATAAAATTCCTCTGCATCATACCATCCCAGTAGCTTCTTCCCCACCCTCATGCACAGCTGACTGTAACTCCCACTCTTATTATAAGAGAAAACACAAGGGTCTCTTTCAGCTGCATTAGCAGAACTGGATTTTTAAAACTCCAGAGATGCAGAAATTACGTGGAATTCCTGAATGCATCTAAAATCTGTCCTACAAGTCCAGTGGCAATGAAATAAAACAAAGGATGTTTTATCATGTTCCAAATCTCTCTTAAGAGATAACAAGTGACAGCAAGCATAACCTGAGTAGGAAGGACAGCAGGACCTAGAAAAGCAAAGGCTATCTTGCACAAACTGAAATGGTGCAAGAAAATATCATTTGGTCCCTGCCTCCCAGTAATCAGAAACCTTTGTCATCGCAAATGCTTAGGGAGACTACATGGCAACAAAGTGCTTGCCCTTCCACCCCCTTCAGCAAGCTCTTCTCAGTGAGTTATAAAAAACTTCAAAGAGCATTTTATAAAAGACTTCAATGAAACTAGGAGAGAGCAGATGTTAATTACAGCAAAATGGTCTCAAAGCCAAACTGAAATTTGGTTTGGTTTCGCACAATTAGTTGGGCAGCAGTCCCAAACAGTGCAAACTGCAGGCCATGCAAACCCTGCCCACTTGAGGAAGATAGATGTAGAACCAGACCATCCTATGTAACTGAATGTCACCTCTGTAGTTATTGCCAATTGCCCTTAAGCTAATGCATCATAAGTCTTTTTGACAAGAGTAATGGCTGCGTTCTGACAACGAGTAATTGCCATCTCAATTGAAAATGTTAAAATATAACTGAAATCAAACATGAAATCATTAGTGAAAAATGTAGGAGAGATGATGGAAGTGTATAACTTCGCTGGAATTATCAGTAGCTTGACTGGCATTGCCTTAGTTCTAATAAAGATTCAGTATAGTACAAGCCACAAAAGCAAATGGAATTGGTAGTTCCAGCACTCTGAGACTCAGTGACTAAGAGCTTCACTGCTAACCAGAGAACAGCTGAGCTCCTAGGTGGTTTCCATTCTCACCAAATCTAGTGCCTAATGGCCTAATTGCTCAGTTTTAAACTGTCAGACATTGAAAGGCTGAAGCTGCACACACTGTTCCACAATGAGCACTAAGGCCATGTCCCTCAGGGTCAGCTGCTGGGCTCCCCCAGCACACCGTTTCTGGGAAGTAGAGAAGAAGGCTGAACAGTAAGTGCTGCAAGTCTCTCCCTCCAAACCTCAGACTTTTGCAGTATTCCACGGTCTCACTTTCAGTAATTGAAATTAAACTCTCTAAATATTCCAGTCAGTTACATTTTGATTTACTGACTTCCATGGCATTTTCCTCTTCCATTTGTTGGTGTACTTGACTTGTATTTCCTACAGGGACATTGCATGATAGAATTATACGTCATTCTTTTAAAATGTCTCTCTCCTTCTAGTACAAGTTTTAGGCTGTACCCTGCAGAATGCCCCTGAACTGATCTATCCTCTCCCCAGACCTAGCAGCAAACTCCAGGTAGCAGTTTTTACACCACAGCTATGATTAGAATACTGATCAAAAGCTTCCCCTGAATCCTGTCTCTATAGGACTGCACTAAGCATAACAAAATAACAGAATTAGACTTCTTCCAGCATGCATTTGTAAGAGAGTAGTGTCTGATTTCCTACATTCAAATGCACCAGTTGTAGCCCTTGTCTCCCCTTGAGGAAAAATGGATCCAAATCATGACTGGACTTTCCCCACCTCTCTGCAGTACAGGGTAATCCAGACTTTGGGATTGTTCTTCCTGTGCTAATCATTGCCAAACAAGTGAGAAGAGCCCTGTGCCAGCTGTGGGGCAAATGGATGATGGAAGTATGATCAGAGCGGCTCTTCAAAAGACACTGACTTAAGCATCACCTTACTGATCAACTGTTACCTGTTCTGCAATGGTTGGAAACAGGAGTTTTCGAAAAATGAATTTAAAATATCCCATTGTATTCTACCCAGCCTTCAGAATACTCCAGCATTCAGGCCCAGTGCTTCATCACTCGCACTCAGATTTTTTTTCTTGCACACATGCAGCCCTTACCCACCCCTCACAAATACAATGCTTTTCTTCAGCAACAGAAATCTCTATATTAATCTATTCCCAGCACTGTCATGCAGGCTGAGACTTTAAAAGAGAAAAAGACTTTGGGATAGTAACCTCTTCACTACAAGTATCTATTCTTCCCATGTATAAACACTGCAGAATATATCCTTTAGTCTGATGTGATTTGTACTTAAAGTACCAGAAACTAATTAGAAAACGATGCCTATACTGTACCAACAATTCATAAGGCCAAAGAAAGTGATGGGGTGGAAATGTTTTGAAAATTTAATTAAACTTAGGAGAATCAATAAAACCATTTGTTTTGTTCCAGCACCTGTTTTTAGGCAATAATATCTTCATGCTGCTGCTTGTTTGGTTATATTAGAAATTACATGATGTGCTCAGCTGCAAAAATACCATTGATCTGTATGTAATATCAGGGAGAAGTACTGCCTGTTCACAAGGGATTCCTAGTTACTGTGAACACAGTCTGTAAACAGGCAGGGACTCCAGTGTAACACCACAAGGCTCAGAGGAAGCAAGCTAAACACGGCAGCAGCTCACACAGCAAGCTCTGAGCCATGTTCTTTGTCAGGTAAGAAACTTTACAAGTCTGACAAGATAAAGAACACAAAAGATATCAAGCTTTTCAACAGCTCCTAAGAGGAAGATGAGGGAAAGGGAAATAAGAGGAAAATAAAGGAAATTTGATACACTTACCATTCTGACAACTTTTTTATGTTATCCTTTCTGTATACCTACTAGAAATTCTTAGGTACATGAAGAATTCTAAAAAACAGAAAAACACTTATCTAACTACTAACCAGTGAGCACTCACTTGTCCAAGGCACTCCAGGAAGAAGCACTCAGTTGTACAGTTTTCTCCACAGAAAGAAGAAGAGTCTGTCCATTTCTGACCATACTAGAGAGCAAGGAAACAGTGGAAGTGGAATCCTTGTCACAACCAGTACTCTGGAGAGTTTACAGCTTTTTCTCTGTGGGATTTAAACAGAACATCTCAGAATTCTCGTTGACCATGTCTATCATACCCATCAATTTAATCTTCCCCACAATATTTAGAGTGTCTTTAAAGTGGATATGGCCTTGTCTGACACTCCCCTAACAGCAGCATCAGGTCTCCACAGCTCTCTTCAAGTCAGCAAACTGCCTGGGCACCTATAGATTGCAATAGTCCAATTTCTACCTTCTGTTCACCTAGTTGGTGCATTACATTTCTACAAACGGGCCTAACAACTCTTTAGGACTGGTAACTGTGGGTTTATCATTTTGGTATGTTTAGACTGAGGTGCAAGCTCAATTGGAACCTTCTGCCTTTGTTATGCATAGGACAGTTGTTGACCATCGTCTATATTATGAAAGAGTGCAGATGGAGTGTTGCTTTTTTAACCAGTAATACTAATGTGCAACATTGTTAATACAATGACTGTAGTTCATTTCTCAGTCTTAATAATTTAAGAACAGAGAAACAAAGCAGCATCTTCTCAACTAACAGGTCTCTCTTGCCCTTTGGGTAAATCGTAACTGAATCCAACAAATGTGAAAACACTTGGATTTCTTTCGCATTTACTGTTGGAATCAGAAACTCAAAACAAATAATAACAAACAGGGAGGAAGCAGGCCGCGTGAATGTATCTCAAACTTTTTTCAGCAGATTCTTTGTCCTAGTGAGCTTTGTGAAAAAGCATCAGGTATCCAGCATACAAAAAGTTGTTCTCAGAGCATTTCCTCTGACAGACAACTAGAACTGGGTAAAAGCAATAGCTCTTGAATTTAGGCTGCTTTACTTCTGACACTGTAGCATTACTGTAGGTTTTGGGCTCAGAGCTAGGAATGCTTACGTCCCACTGCAGTACATGAGCTTGCAGTCTGTGTAACTCTGGGGTTGCCTCTCTAACCTCAGCTTTCATGCATGTGATATAGGGATGCTGACGTTCCTCACTGTGCACTGGAAATCAGTTTGCTTAATGCAGCTGGACTATAATTTTCTGGACAGCAATTTTATGTGATTGCCAGAGAACTATGACTTAACTCTAAGATACGGCCTCAGGCACCATCACTGGTAAAACCCATGCAGCTGAATAATTCTCAAGAGCACATACCCTAACTGAATCATATGGCTTCAGTTTGCACCAGTCTATGTCTTCCTGAAAATGAAAAATCCACAGTTACAACAGAACTGACCAGTTCCAGGCAAGCTAGAGCTTTTTCTGAGGTTATTTGCTGTAGTCTGTATCCCTCATGGTCTCTGCTTCACACATGTTTTTTTCATTTAAAAAGCCTAAAGGAAAATATAACATGACTCCAACTACACTCCAGGAAGTGTAATAGTTAATTCTGATCTTGGAAATAAACACATATATTTAAAGGGCATCTGAGTTTACAATTTGTCCCCTGTTATAACAACCTATTTTTTTGCCTGACAATGGATCATTTAAGTAGAAGAACTGTACAAAATATTCTGAAATAACATAAAAACTCTGTAAAGTTCCATTACTCAACAGAATGTTGTTAAAATGAGTGTTCAGTTCTCTCTTAAAACAAATTTCCTCCCTGCTTCAAGAGAAGCAACACTCAGAGGATCCTATAAGAATATCCATAAGAAAAAGCCACCAATGAGTAGGTGACATGGTGATTTTATTTGAGGTTCTAGTCTCATCAAAGCATGATGGTATTTTTTAGAAGAAGTGGAAACTACAATATATACTAGAAATGCTCACTTTCAAAAAGCCAGAGCAAATGTTGATTATACTTTAAGTGTGTTTTGCTATGTAATTTCCTACTACCGTAGGGTTTCTTTTATTTATATATACACCCCATGCTTGTTACTGTGCTGGGAAGCAGCTCTATTATGTATACTTCAACAAGTTGAAGTTAATACTCTACTAAGCATTTTTCATACTGACTATGTGGGGAAATCAAAGTTACATGTTTCTTGCACTGGTAAGTATAATAAGAAACCATTGCCCAAGGCAAAGTACTCTTTTTGAAAACTTAACACATGCTGGAAAAAGGCCTCTTGGTATTGCTTCCTAAAACAGGGATGAGGAATTGACTGAAGCGTTCTTTTGTTGATGTCATTAGACAAGAGGGGGGAGGAACAAAGGATACAAAAGAGCATAAGGAACCACAGAAACACTACACAGGCAGAGAAGAAAGTCACAAATGAGAATAAAAGACAAAGGATTTGCCAGAAACAGCTATCTCTGGAAAAAAAACTGACTGTTCATCTGGAAAATGGAAAAATCTGTATGTTCTTTGGAAGTGTACTGGCTGTACCAATGAAATATTTGATTTTTCCTACCAATTCCTTCTCCTAGAAGCAGCGAGATTCTCAACCCTGGCTAAAGAATATTCCATGTGCACAGTTGAATGCGTTATGTCACATCCTCATATCACGCAGATATAGCTGCAACTTAAGCATCTAGATAACACAGGTTTTACAATTTATTAAAAAATTCATGTATCAGTGGAGCAATTCCTGATATTTTGTCCACTCTTTGAAGGTAAGGTGGAGCCACACATGGACCCATTAATAAATATCAGCTCCAAAATAAGCAGCCATGTCACACCCAGGCTGAAGTGTAAGTGAAACGTGTACATGCTCCAAACACCAGCCACATCAACAGTCTCGATTTTGAATCCAGGTTCATTTTGTGAGTGGCAGCGGGCAATGAAACGGAGAACAAAGTGTCATCTCATATGCCACTTGTTTTCCAAGCACATCCTGTTAGGCCACAGGTTAATCATTGTCACTTCATGCACCCACATATCACACAGTTTATTAATTATTACTTAATGTCACTACACTACTAGATTGTTTGATGAATTCTATTAGTAATTAGAACTGCTCATGCAGTGACATTCAAATAAAACTTCTCTTCACAGTGCATTCATTATGAAGAGCCAGAAAGAGAAAATAGCTAGGTTTTATTAGATGCATTTCATTTAGACTACGGCTTGTTGATTTATTTTACTGTTAACTACAAAATACTCAAGCCAATCTTACAACTGAGACGAATTCAGCTGCATGTAAGATGTCACTGCATCTCCTTATACATCTTTAGAACAGAGAAAAAGGATGCCACGCCAAGAGCTAACACTACTATTTATCTAGAAATGGTCAAACAAGGAAAGGATGCTTTCAGACACCAAGCAGAATTAATCTTAGCACTGGTGTTCAACCATTTGACTTCAAAAAAGAGTACAGTCAAGCTAATGGCTTGTTTGTCGCGCTCTGTTTTTTGGACAAATTTTAATATGACAGTACTTTTGCAAATTCTGCCTGAGAACTGAATGAACTGGGCTTGTTTTGTAAAAATGTAGTCTCTGATGATTTGAGGGAAGGATGCTTGAAGCAAAGTCATTTCTTTCTCACATCGGCCATTTTCTTTAAGTTCAGAACCAAGCAGAAAGACATGGTACCTGAGCTGCCTTTCTTGTTAACTTTCCCTGAAATCAATACATATTTAAGAAAAGTTTTGATTTTGACAAACCTACATATTGCAGCAACAGCATGTTCTATCAAAAATAAACTTGTGAACTGCCATAATGCTTTTTAGCTCATGCCTCCCACTGTGAAGCAAGTCTTAAAGACTGCGGTTTTACAACATTTTTACACTATGAGCTAAATATGAGCCCATTGCATCTCCTGAAGAAACTGTTTTAATTCATAAACGTTCAAACTCTATATATTTAGCAGCCTGCTAGCTATGGATGTTCACCTTATTACCTTTCATTTACCTTTTCCTCTACACATTGATACAAGATTCTATGAGATTTTGGTAAACATCAGCAGCTGACTGAAGCACTGCACAGCTGCAAGGCAGGTGGAACAGTAGGAGCTCCACAGAACACATGATGTGTATCTCGGGCATCTCTAACTCCACATAAACTACCCCTGACGTTTGGCTAACCACATCTGAAACACCTCCAGGGCTGGAGGTACCACAACTTGCCCAGACCATTTGATGTCTATGTAGCTTGTTATTCAGAAAACTTCCCTAAAAACTGAATCCCCTTTTTTCAGTTCAAGGTTGTTTTTTTCTGTTACTGTTTACACTGACTAGGAGTTGAAGTAATTAACTGAACTGACTAGGACTGAACTAAGAGTTCAGTCTCTTAAGTTATGTATAACCTTCTACTTATTTGGATGCTATTGCCACACTCCCCTTAGCCTGTTCTATACTTCCATTCAGACAATTCCAGTTTCTTCACATTTGTTAAGTCTCTTGAGGAATATTTTCAGTGAGACTGTATCCTACACAGGGCTTAGTGGCCAAAGCTGGACAAAGCTTAAGCTGGAGCCTTACCAAAAATTTACTAAATTATGACCTCCCATTTTAGAGATGATGTTCCCATTACTAGGCATCAAGACCAATATTTACCTTCTTCACAGTAAGATCCTGTCATCTTCTGCTCTGTCCATGGTTCACTTTTACCCTTTTCAGCAGTACTTTTGCTAAGCCACAAGTTGCCCAGTCTTAACTGGTACAGACAATTCTTCTCACCTGTAAATAAAACTTCATGGATATGTAATTGCATAGCCTAAGCTACCAGTTCATCAGTATCTGGGTGAACCAGTCCTCCAGCCCACTCACAGCCCATGCTTGCATGATATCACCTCAAAGTATTTTAAATATATTCTAGACACAGCCAAGAAGTAGAATTTGTCAAGAATTTTTGGGGGAGGGGAAGGGAACATTTGAAAAGAACATCCCTGAGCACGATACCTTAACTCCCTAGAGACACACTGAGACCATCAGTGACTTGAAAGGGAAGAATGTGCACACTGGGAACCATTGCTTTAGGAAACTTGCTCTTCTAAAGCCATGTGGCTCTTCAGTGTAGCACATAAAAGAATAAAATGTGATCAAATATTTTCTGTAGCAATCTTTTGTACACCTATAGATATACATAAAAGAAAATGTTTACTAGCATGTCCCAGAAGATACAACAAGGATTTTGTGCATCTGGTCTTACTGTATAAATGTGAGGAGCTGTAATCAAGTTCTGGTAACAGAAAAACTAAACCTGCATTCCCATATTCAGGAGAATTTACAAAAAATTTATGTTCCCCTAAGGCAACGACTTAAAAGCTAAATCTAGACTTTGTTTAGATTTCTATAGTTTGATTTTCCAGAACCTACCATACTGATTTGGAGATCAACTTGCCTCTTAATCATCGAATTCCATCTTTACCTGATCCAATGCACATGCTTACATTAAAACACAACTGCAAATTCAAATCTCTCTTTTCAAAATCAAGTATCAAACTGCTATTGCATCATCTACTTGGGATTGTTCTTGGGAATAGAGCAGTTGATACAAAAGCTAAAAAACGCCCCATTTTGCCCTTTCCCGAACAATAAAAATTAATGCTACAAAACCAAATCTCAGGCACGCCTGCTTTTATGATCTGCCTGTATTTTTCTTCTCCCCATACAAGTGGTGTAAATTCTTGTGGGATTTGTACCACACCTCAGTTGAACTTTGTAACAGGGAAGGGAGAAGAAGTAGAAAAGATCTTTGTACATACCCAGGTAACTGAGTAGGGTGGGGGTCTCCTGGCACATTCCACATTGTTAACATCTACAGGCCATAAGGACATCAATTGTAAAACTACCAGAGAAAAGGTTTCTTCAATTATACTTATTTCTATTAGCCTTATGCACAAGTAAGAATTATAATCCTAGAAATAATACTGCATCTCCCTGAGGAGACCTTTCAATTGCTTTGGGAAAAAAAGACAACTAATTGAAAACAGATTTAGAGAATTATCTGGTACGACCGGGACCCAGTGCAAGAGTCCTTGATTAGGACCACATTAATAAATGTTTTCTCACACAGTCACATGAAAGAAATTCTGTTTCCAATCCAATGCTATCAAGAGACATATCATATTTTGGGCAATCATTTAGAAAAGTTACCACATACTAGGTTGTTTCCAACCCAAATGGTGTGGTATCTTTTAACTTCTTGTTTTCTGGTCTTCTCTATTTCTGTTCTTTCCAAAGCCACATATTACACTAACAATATTAAAAACAAACAAAAAAAATCAGTTCTGAAAGAAGCAAACAAGCCTGACAGCCTGAGTGCCCTTGGTAAACAGCCACCTCAGAACCTGGCACTTTTTGTACCTATCAGTTTACTTAAGGTCAGATTGCAACATCTTAAAATGAACTCACATATTTTCCAAAAAGCAGATTTATCAGGTAGAAAATTGGAACCCCAAAAAATCAGCAATAACTTATATATTCCAGAGGGCTTCTTAAATAAAATCTGACTTCACAGTCATGTAAGCAGCAGAGATCCTCATAATGAATGGGCAGAATACACTACAGCAGATCAGGAATTATAAAACTAAATTAGAAACCCAAATTTCATTTGCTATAAAAACAAATGGCTCTTTGTTCTTCAAAAGGAAGTTGCTAAGATAATGCAATGAATCACTCTTCTGCAGTCAATTTCTGAAGCTTAATCCTTTCTATATTTCTTTTCGCTAATTAAACATGCATCATACATTTCAGCATTTTGTGAGAAAGTGGGTATGATTAACATCTCATCTCACAGCCTTAGGAAGCTTAATTACTCAAAACTACCCCTCCTCCACAGAGTGGACATGCAGGGAAGAGCCCAAATCCCACAGCACGTTTCACAGCTTGGCTCCTGCTTCTTGCAGCAGCTTGGGACAGGAGCAAGCACCACACACACACACACACACAGAGCATCCCTGCCTGGCAGCACCCCTTGTGCCTGCACCGAGTGTGCCCCAGATGGTGCTGAGTGCCATCAGCTCTTCCAGCCTCCTGCTCTGCACCTGCAGCAGAAACACTGCTGACAACACACTGAGGGTTTAGCTCTTGGTGGTCATCAAGGCTTTCCCTAACTCTGCACCACGACCCGCCGTGAACAGAAGTTTGGAGGACACAAAGAAGTAGATGACCCAAACTAACCAAAGAAATGCTCGGTCATATAACACCATGCTCAGCGAGAAGATGGAGAGGTGGGAGTGCTTCCTGTGTCATTCAAATGAAATAAGCGGCGCTCTGAAGAGAACAACTTGAATGTCAGACAAAATAGTAATGTAAGGCTATCAGCAAGGAGACAAGAATTAATAGAAACAAAGTATTTTTGAACTGAACATTAAAGTCAACAGAACAAAACCTGGTTCTAAGGCTGGGTATTTTGCACCACTTCTTTCTAGATATACCTCTGTCTCACCTTTATAAATGGCTAAAACCTCCAGAATTGTCCTTTTTTTCTTTTTCACAGAGCATCTCAAGCTTGCCTGGTGAGGCAAAGGGGAAAGGAATCCTGGTTGGCATAATTTTCATTGTCAATATAGATTCTTTTCAAGCTGAGATTTTCAAGCTTCCGAGCCTTACAATGGAAAAAACATATTGAGAACACAGCTACAAGTGGTTCTTAAGCCCTAATTACAGCGCTTTCTCAATTTCTCACCCATCAGAGGACACATCTCTTCTCACATACAAGGGGAAGGAGAATGTCTGTGACCGAGTGTGATACTGTTAACCAGAGCATTTAATTGGGACACATTTTTGCATCCCACATTAGGTGTGACTCTTCTTTATGTGATATGTTCACGGGTGACAGGAAAATTACGCCTTACATCTGCAGAGATGTGTAAATGCCTCATTAGGTTTAATAATTATCTGTTAGAAGGGCAGTTCTGCAAGAAAATCTCTGTTACTGAAAAATGAAAGGGACACAAAAAAATCAACACTGCAGCTGAATCACCACTGTCCTTGCTGAATTAATTCACCTGTCCAGAAATATTTTTATAAACACATTAATAATGAATGTTACATTGTAAAAAAAAACACATGAATGGGCTACATCACAAAAATGTTAGCAAGCAGCCCATGAAATCACACACAGACTGTATTTTCAGACTTGAGCTCAACTCAGCCTGAATTTTTATGTTAATTCACATCTGAGAGAGGAAGAAAAAAGGAGGTGGAAGGGAAAAGATGTTCCTGTAAAAAGCTGCACATTAAACTTTTTAGGCACAGCTACTTTTCAAACAAAAAAAAATACAAGTATCATCTTTGACAGACAAAAATCAATAGTACATGACTGATTCTCTATAGCTACAAATACAATAATAAATTTAACAGGCCTCAGCACCTTCCTGAATGTGGCACAAGGCATGTTATCCTGACAATAAAAAGTTCTCAAGGAAAGCTATGCTATCCCACTTACATTGACAGCTCAGTTTTACAGCTAAATAAGGATTATTTAAATCTTGGAGACCAAAACAAACCATTATCAACTTCTCACAATGAGAAGGTGGTGAGACAAATGAAGAACGACCTTCACAGTAGCAAACTACACATTTTGGCACATCATTAAACAAAAAATTAACCAGTTTATTATATTTAACATATTTACAAAATAGTACAAATTAAAGTACTGTTAACTCCATTATTGCATGACAAAAACCAACTCCATACAGGCAAAAGCAGCACATGAAAGAGATGCTCCATAATATTTAGGAAGTCTTTGGTACTCAAAACATAGTTTAAGATGCAGCATTAACTCAATCAATACAGGGCATTAAACACAGACAACGATATGTAGATTTACGCCACAAAAGTAAAATTTACCTATGGCTTTCATTCTTCTCAAAGGATGACTCTACTGGACTCAGTAATTGCTTAAAAGCTTTACAACCTTTTTAGGATGGAGAGAATACTCAAAATTATTCTAAACCCAAGCTGTTGAAAATGACTGACATATTTTTCAACTTGTACTGAATTTAACTGCCTCTTCTCGGAAGTATATGACAGTAATGCACTAAACACTTCACAGACCTAGAGCCTATTCCTCTACCCCTTAAGCAGGCAAAACTGGGAAAGAATCATCTTTGCCTACTTAAGGAATATAGGATTAAGCTCACAATAGACAATCAAACTGCATGGCAAAACATGATCAAAGACTGCATACTCTAGTCTACACTGCTGTACACATCATTTACAAAATCTTTATGCATCATGTACATATTTACAAATGCTCTCAATTATTCCATCAAGTAATGCATTCAACACAATCACAGTTTACATAATTTTGAGGTAAATCCTTGAAAAGTTAGAGCATTGGCAGAATTTCATCTACAAGGCTGAATCTCTCAAGTCCAGTTTCTAATGAGATGCTCCTCTTTTTCCCCTGGTCACAAAGCACTACCTGCCAGGTGTAGCAGATGGGTAACACAGTTGCAGAGATGAAGGGGATTTTGTGAATTCTCTGTGTTGTGCTTGATTCTTCTTGATGGCCAGGAAAGGCCATAAAAAAGCAAAGATTCCTGGGGGCAGCCAAAAAGAAACCCAAATAGGTACTAGCAGATTCTGCTCTGCGGACAAATAGTGGAGATGATGCTTCTTGTAGACTGGGAAAACACTGCAGCGTTAAATCGTGCAGTGTCAGTGCACACTAACTGTAAAATGCCTACAGAAAAAGAGGACAGGCAAAAACAAAAGAGGGGATGTGGGACAAGATGAATTAAATTCATTTAAGAGCTTGATTTTCTTTCAAGTTTTCAAGCCAGGTGTGACATTCCTTAAAATTTAAAACCGCACATCTGAAGACATCACCCACATTTCTTTTAGCTTATAACTACATTTCTGCCTATTCGTAATTACATTAAACACTGCCTCCCCAAGCAGTGGACACTGCTTAACAGGGCCTGATCTTTCATGCCGGCTAACCTAGACACATTGGGGATGCTGAGAACACTGCAACAAGATAACTCCCTCACTGAACTGCCATTAACATCCCAGGCAACAAAAAAGGGCAGAAAGAAGTTTGCAAGCTCCATTTGCATTCACAAAAGGTGATAGAAACTCCTGTCTAACTAGGAAAAGACAGTACTGAGGTGAAATTGAAGTTCATCCAAATCAATCAAGAGGTTAAGATAAACACCTTGGATATTGAGAAACAACATCACCTTACATTAGTATTTTCTCCTTCAGAATAAGTCTGCAATATTTATTTAATGTTATTGCTGAAAACTTTCAACTCGTACTGCCATGACTGTCCCTAGCTGCACTTTTATTGTCAATGCTTAAATGAAAAAACCTCACATAAAAAGGCTCGAGATGACAATAAAAGGATCACACAATTCCACTTTGTGAAGGCTTTTTTAAAGCAATACCACACCACTACACCCTTTTAGAATGTCTTTAAACAGATTGTTAGAAGATTTAGGCAAGACCTCAAAGTTAGCCAGTTAAGTAATCACATATGCATGAATGCTACTCATATTTACTACATATTTCCTTCAGAATGTTTTTGTGAGTGTAAAATGGCTTGTAAGTTGACAAGTAAAGTAGTTTGATGTCTCAAGACAAGTCTACTGACTATACTTTATGCCCACTGGAATGACTGAAATCTGTTTTCTGTATGCAGTGATAAGGAAAAATAAGCCTTCATCCCCTTGGACCGTCACACATGTTAGCTAGAAGAGAAACATTAAATATTCAGCCATTGCTAGTACTCAAGGTGTAGTACGGAGTGAAATGAAAAGGAACAAAGAATTTTGTTTTCCAGAGATCTTCTGGGAAGGTGAGGGCTGGACTTTGTACTGATCCCCAGCGATGGCAAACTGGCAGCTTGCTTCTTGCACAGCTCTGGGTAAGGGAAGAACCCGTCAGCACAAACTTCCATACGAATCCCAACATTAAGACTGGAAGATTCAGACAGGAAAAAATGTTGCTGTTTAAATACTTAACAAGACCAATAACACATTGAAGATATAAATGTTTACAGTCCCTGAAACTGCTGGTCAGCAGAGGATAGTTTTTAATTCATTCGTCCTCTTCAACATAGGTTGATGGAAACCAGCCCACCTAGAAAGGGGAAAAGCAGAACAAAATAATACATGAGACACACAGGTTGGATTTTTTAATGGCTGAGCTAGGCACAACAAGGATGGGTCTGTTCAGTAAATGTATGAGTAAGATTACAAAGATAAATTTGGCTGACCTGACACAGTCAGGGTAAGTACCCTTAAGAAAAGAATAACTTGCAGATATGACAATTTGGAGATGAACACCTTCTATATATCACTTCCTCCCCCAAAAAATCTAAAATGCATTTGCCCGGATTGAAAGTCTAAAAGTTCAGAAAAATGCCAAGAGTGGAAGTAGTTTTACTGTAGGCAGGATGCTACTATTTTTTGAATGAGGAGTTAAACTTTTAACAGGCTCCAGTCAGGTCCAGAGAAATCTATTATAAAGGAAACATTGATTTGATTGCTTTACATGGAGTTGAATTCCACTGCCACCAAAACAGGTGTTACACATGACACAATTAGATAGAGTCTAGTGTCCTTACACTTCAGAAGTTATAAGGTTATCTACATGCTGAAATTAATGATGCGCCAAATAAGGTTTATGTAAGACATACAGTGATAGCAGTGTCATATATTTCTTATTTTTATGTATTTGCTTTAGGTTTCTTCATACTTCTTTATACCTAAAGACAATATAACATTTATGGAAGAACTCAAAACCAAACCTAGAGCATGACTAGATGGGGTGGCTGCAGAAATTTTTAGACTACCTTGCCAAAATATCTCCGGAGCTGAGTTTATAATGTCAAGTCGAGGCTATGAGAGTTACCAAGGAATGCTAGCATGTAACAGGGCATCCTTTAGAATGAGGGCAACTGCATTACAGTGAGTTGTTCAGCTTTCTTCACATGTAAAATGTATACAGCACAATGGGTACTCCTTCTGCTTCCCTATTTCTTCTAGTCTAATCGACTATTTAATAAGCTTTAACCATTTAACTCTAACATAACCAAGCTCATGTACACAATAAAAAACATTCTCCAAACTGCATAAAGCAATAAGTCTGGGCATTCACTTCAACTGCACTAGCAACTATCATTTCCAGCTTCCAGACAATTTACATTCTTCCACCTCATTCCTTGACCCTGCATCTCAGCACTTTAGACATGGAAACAGCAGTCTCAAATGCTTCTGACTAATCTGCATTATAAGGCAGTAAACTAAGACTGAAACCTTTATAGGTCAAAACTGAAACTTTACTTCAGAGCGAGGTGTAAAGTGAGTTCATAAAAATCCCTGCTAAGTATGTCACTTCATCTGGGCCACATTCATAGAGATCAAAGCAGCAGCCTTCTATAAAAAGGTGGCTGATTCCATTGCATTGTAGTCTGCCAGAAAGATGTGGGAAATCATTCTGTGGTAAAGTGCTAAAGAGAGTTCCACAGCACCAGGAACCTGACCCCAAATATCTGTGTGCAAAACAGTTCAAGAAAGGTCAACTGTAGCAGTGTTATTAATCCTGGTTATTTTTCCACCATATAACCTTGCCCAAATATTCAGCCTGGTAGGTCACATTAAATAACCAATAATTTAGATGCTGGGAAAGCTACCTGGCAAGAGTTCTGCCTCCCTCCTATGAAACAAAGATGAGAACATGTTCCATCTTGTGAATTTAAATACACACTGTAGGAACACGCCTTTTTTTTTTTTTTTTTTTTAATCACTGTCAGTGAAGGCAGAAAGAAACACAGGAAAAGAAAAAAAATAGTCTTACCCTTCCATTTACTTCACCTCTCCACCAGCCATTGGCACTCATCTTGGTGTAAATTTTGACAACGTCCCCTTTCAGTAAGGACAGCTCTCGCATGTCTCGTGCACAGAAGTCATACCTGGCTATGGCAATGCCTATCACCTTTGGGCTCAGCACTGGAAGGAAGCAGACGGATATTATTAGGGCTGGTTAAATGAAGGCTGCCAAACTACTGTAAATAGAACTACTGTAAAATATAAAACAAGGATTCCACAGCAACCTGCACTGGCATTCATTTTATGCAAAGCATCTGCACTACAAAGATCAAGAAGATTTAAATGTAGGTGAATGGTGTAAAAAGTTGAAGGGATTTTTTTGTGATTTTTTGAATAGTCCTCTTTATTTTTAGAAGGAAACTCAGACTAGATGAGCCATTAATAAAATATTCCCCACCCTGAAATTGCTATATACATTTGCAATTATTTTATTCTCGTGCTGCATAGTAAAACTTGCTGCCAGTTATATGCATCAACATATTTTACAGGTCACTAAATTCTTTCCAAAAGAATTATTAGCATTTACAGTTGATTTAACTTTAGACCTCTAATGAAGCAAAACAACCAGAATAAGGTGCTGTTCTTTCAAAAAACAACTCCCAAGTTAAATATTAATGCACTTAAAACTGGAAGCTAACATCAGCATGAGCAAAAAGGTACAGACTTTCTACAGGACATTTCCACGGATCATTTGTCACAATCTGCATTAATATTGACTGATGTAAATCTATTCTTTTCAGGAGTTTATTCTGTAAATCACCAATGAATTTTTTTCTATGAAATTAAGGTACAGTGAAATTAACACTTTAAAGTTTTAAGTTCCATCAATATAGAAGAATTTTGCCATTGTAAAGCCAGACATTTTAGACAATAAAATGCTGTTAAGAATTTTTAGAAAGCAAAGTTGCAAAAAGCCTCACATCAAAAACCAACTCCTTTTTTTCCAAATAGTTGTATAGGAAATTATGTTTCCAATGCTGATGTAGAATGTTGAAACTTGCAAAAGAAATCCTCAACAATTCCTGAGTGAGGATAACGAGAGGAGAGCGGGCATGGCCTAACAGATAAAAGACCTTTGACTTGAGCATTTTAGAAAGAACATCTACTACTCTACAGCATTTGGAGTTGGATTATCTGGCCAAGGCATTTTTTCAGCTTTTTCCCATTAATGATACTGTTTCCCTGTGTAAATCACTGTAACAGAAGTTCTTGACCACAGGCAAGCTTCCTTTGAAAATATTTCAGAATTCATATGATCGTGATGGATGACTTGATGTAGTGTACATAGAATCATCTCTGTCCTCAGAACCCTTTCACATTTCTTAGAAATGCCCAATCTTCATTAGGAAATCCTTTAAGGTTCTAGTTTAGCAATGCCCTCAACCATGTAACACTAAGAATTCATATCTAGTTGCCTTTAATTTAAATCAGGAACCCAAAACTAATGAGCTGAGAAACCTTAACAGTTTCAGTTCTGCTTGTGTTTAAGTTTTCTTCTGACTCCACTGGATCATAGATACATAATAGTATTAAACATCTCAAAATCATTATATGTTCAAATACTTTCAGCTTAAAGAGAAAATACAAACAACTTATTTTCAACTACCAAGGAATACTACATTTAAAATATTATTAGATATATCACAGAAATAGAATGCCTAAAAAACAGTTTTGACAACAGATAATGCCCTGGTTTATGTCACATCACTAAAGCTTAGTCCAACACTCCTGAATCTTTATGCAGAGTACCCTTATCAGATACTTGATAAATTAGATAAAAGATGCCATGTAACAGAGAATCAGCCTCTCAATTTATTGCTTATATTGATGTTACAAAAATCTAGGTGATATATTAAGCACATCAAAGCTCAAACGTGCTTTTTTTCCTCTCTTAGCCAGTCAGATGTAGATGCTACTTGTTTACATCCTGACATGAATGCAGTGTCCTAGCCCTTATCAGCATTGCAGTAATCAATTTTACAGGGAAGGAGCACATCATGGGCAGTAATTGTTTTGGAGAAAGAAAAAAAATAGAGAGTGTTATTGATTGGAGGGTCAGTAGCCATTCACACGTGTGCAGCAATATCACTGGCGGATTTGGAGAAGCATTGCAGGATGCGAGGAGCGATTCTGGGGAGCAGGGTATAATCTCAGATTCTAGAAAGAAGACAAAGGGGCAAGGAAAAACTACAGGAAGCAAAGATGAACAAATTTAGGGAAATGGGGAAGAAAAGGACTAAGAAGGGAAGAAATGCATAGAGGAATAATAAAGATGGAAAATAACAAGGAAAATTACGATGGAGAAGGAAGAGGAGCACATCTGGGGGAAAGGGGGACTTTTAACTCTTTTTCAAGTCACAAAGAGAGAGGAAAAGGAGAAAGAAGCAGGAGAAATCAAACCCATATATCTTCAAAAGTCTTGAGGCAGAAAGTAGCAGAATTTAGATTAATTTAGAATCCAAGATCCATATTTTCAAATAAAAGTGAAGCTCATGATAGGAAATATATAAAAGGAAGCCAGATGAGTGATGGAATACAGGAAAATGACAGTGCTAATTTTGGAAAAAAATATTAACCATATCTCTCTGCTGACACAGTCACAAAAATAACTTGAGTAGAGACTATCAGCTCTGAATTCCCAATTAGTACTGTCCCAGGATAAATAAAACTTCAGGGAAGACAACACATGGAAGGGACACCTGTACAGATGGAGAGAGAAGGAACACTGAGTCAGAGGATGAATGCAGATTCTACAGGAAGAATGCAGAGAGAGAATGGGATTAGCAGCAGAGATTGATAAAAAGAAAGAGCCCAACAGGTGGATGAATATGAATGAGAAATTAAAAGAGGGGATGGGGAAGAGAAAGTGTTAAAAAAGAAAAGCCATTGAGAAAGCAGTAATAAATAAGTCTTGTGTAACAGAAGGGAGATAATCAGAGAACTAACTAGAAATAGAGCAAGAAGTCCAAATGAGGTGAACAAAAAGCACATGTGTGAATGAGAAAAATACGCTCTTACTTAATCCAGCCTTTTCTTCTGCAAACAGAAGATGATGACTACAGGAACTATAATCAGCTTTGATTTACACTGGAATATGTTGGACATTAACAGTGCAATAGATGTGCTGCAAATGAATTTTAATATTAGTTTGAGCCACTGGTGATGCATTTGGGGTGCAAACAACAGAGGTGCCCTGTGATCACAGCAGGCTGCTCCAGCTCACATGCTTGAATTCCATGAAGGTCAATGTAGTATTATTAAACCTGTGAGTAGTTGTTTCTCTCCCTTGTGCTGTGGCCTCCTCATAAATCTGCAGCCATTGCCCTGAGGGTTGCTCCTGTGCATTAGTTTCCATGCTCCTTGAAGCCGTGTACATTTACTGTTGCACCAAAGCTCAGTGCTGTTATCCAGGCACAGGCAGCACCTTCAGCAGCGCTCAGCAGTCAGCTTAACCTTCTCCTGTGTTACCAGCTTCCATACCAGCAGAACTAAGCCAGCTCTGAAGATGCTTGTGAAAAAAATACTTGTAATATCATGAAATAAGTATTTGGTCTTTTAATGTAGGCAAACTATTGGGCTATTTTTAAAAAGAAGGTTTACTACAAACATATGATGCAATGCACTCAGAATATAAGGGGAAGGTAAACTTAATTAAGCATTGCAGATCAATATTTTCATTTAATATTTTGTACTCGTGTAACAAAATACTTAAACTGGAATACTGTGATACCTATCATTATAGTTATTAATGAATTTTCTGATACAGGAGTTTTTCATATGAAAAAAAGGAACGTCATAATTTGTTTAAACCACACATGGGAATATAAGGGAATGTGTGATAGGGTTAAAGTAACTGAGTCTTGATTGCTGTTTTATCACCGTAGGCCACTTCACAGTTTTGTTCACATGGAACAGATACCAGTAAGAGTAAGAATGTAAATGACAATTTACAGGCAAGTACTGGGCAGTTGAATGCAAGATGTCCTCTCCTATCCCTGCGCAAAAGGACAAAAGCTCATAGTATTTACCTTGAGCAAAGAGCTAAAACTTAACTCCTTCATGTAGTTTCAAATCAGGTGAGTGCTTCAAGGAGTCCAGCTCAGCATCATGACCACAGGGCAAAATCCAAAATGGATTTCTACTCATCTTTTCTACAGACGTGTCTCTTTATAAAAGCATGTGTCAGCTGGAAGGGCACCTTCTAGCTTGGATTCTCAGTCATTGTTGTGAGTACTGAAAGGAAATATCTGCCCCAAAAATATCTATATGAAAGGGCAAAGAAATGGATGAAACAACCGAGGGGTAAAAACATCCAAGGGTGGTCTAAGACATGGAGGTTGAAATCCCTCCATCACCATGGGGTGAATCAAGAGAGGGGTCATCAGAGATGGTCTCAGCTCTCCACTAAGCGCAGTAACCGTTCTACTACTGAGCTGCCACCAACATCCTTTTCCCCTCAGGAAACTATGGAAAGCCCCAAGAATCCTTCTCAGAGCACTAAATAATTTGGACAGCTTCTGTGAGGCAGGTGTAAAACACACTGAGATCCTGATGACTCCCTCTGCCTTTGTGCGTGCTGGACACCTCCCCTCCCAAGGGCGAAAGCCAGCCCTGGTCCTGCTCTGCACAGCCCAGGCAGTGTCCTCCACCCCTGTGCACAAAGGCAGGCCGGTGTAACACGAACAAATGCTGCATTCTCCACATCAGTAGCTGCTTCCATGCGCTCCTCAAAGGCATTCACCTTTCTGCTGGCAAAATTCTTCTTGAATTGTCCAGCAGTGCAGTTTACCTCTCTGCAGACCAGATCTTAGAGATCAGAGCAAGTCATACCCATACTGGTGCACTGAGGCTACCAATGGTTCTACTTTTAGCATTTTTATGCAGCCTCTTAGTTTGAAATGATTGCATCTATTAAATCCAGAGATGGTTAAATGGAAATAAAAACAATATTTAGAAAACAGATGGGCAAAATTAATTAACAATGTTAATGCAGAATTTAAAGAAAGCATTCTCTTCAAAAAAAAAAAACCTACTGTATTCTAAGATGCTACTGCAGTATGGTTTGCTGCAGGGATGGGACGAATATATTATTTACCACCAAGCAGTGAGATTTGCATGTTTGCGCATTTGAACAAATACATTGAAAATATACAGCTCTAGGTGGCAATTGCATAGCAAATTAACACTCAAGTGGTCACTGATGGCATCTGCTGCAACTATTGAGCTTTGCAACACCTATTCAAACTGCTTATTGCAATAAGCAGTAATAATTCAAAAGTTTCATAGTTTGATTTTTGTTACACTCCAAGAATAACAAGTAATGACTCCGTTTTTGGAGTCAGAGAAGAGCTGAAGTATTAGATTCGTCCCTTCCCTCACTTGCTGCACACAGAAACAACAGAAGCAAATTTAGAAGAAATATAAAAGCAGTAAAGCAGTACCTGACCAGAAAGGAGTGGAGGAAGGGGGAACAAAGCTGTAGTCTGGAGGAGTTACAAAAGAAAACCCACAGAACAAAGAAGGGGCTTAGAGGAAAAAAAAGAGAAAAAGAGAAAAGCAAAAGAACATTGAAATATTGGCATAAGATTTAAATAATAGTTTTTTAACTATATAACTCATTGATAATAAGGAAACTAAGGTTCCCTACTAAGGATGTCTGCAAGGAAATTGACCGTAATAACTAGAAAATTTGGGTCTATGATTTAATTTTTAACAATTGCATTTTTTTCAAAGAGTAAACTAGGAAGAAGTCACCCATTAGGGTTTCAGAGAAGTAAATTGTAACTGCAGCCTCTTTGCAAATATTTTCAGATTTAACGAAAGTTTTCTTAATTCTTTGTGTGTCCCACTTCCTACCATTACAAAAGCAAGAACTCATGCATACATAAATCCTCTTGACCCCAGCAAAACTAGTCACATGCCTGTAGGATATAGTCTAAGTTGACCTGGAGTCAACTCCATATCGTGGCATGGAAAAAAAGTATGCATTCTGCCCTGGTAATCTTTAACATCAATAGGAATTCCACAGCTAAACTACATCCTCCAAGGCCCAAACAGTCCTGCTCATATTTGCAGTTTCCCTGACTTCCAAAAAACCCCTGGAGCAAGCTAAAAAAGCCTAAGCTTGGCCTAGGCAGAACCAGCACATCATCCTACAGCAGCTTCCCTGGGTGAAAGCCACAGATGCTCTTGCTCTGTAGTCAACAAAACTAGGGCAATGCACTTTTAAATGTAAAAATTAGATTAAATTAACTAGAATTGCTGCAAGTGAATCAACAGTTTATTGACCCGTTGTCACATTTTGTCCCTCTTTTGAAGAGGCAATAAAGACATATAGTGTGCATGTCGAATGAAGTTTGGATCTTTGCTCCCAGCTGTGATTTGAAAAGGTACATCCACCTCAACTGGATAAATGATAATGTAGCCTCTAAATTATAGCTAATAATATCTGTAATTACTGAACAAGAATTTTCCTTCACAAAGTAGCAGGGTTATATTTATCACTTACAGCTACTTCTCTGAATTTATTCTTCTGACCACACATGAAACACAGTAATTTTGCTTCAAAATGGTTCTTGCAGGAATGATGACTAGAACTATTTTATGCAAGAATCCACGGTGGAGGTAACGGTACCCTTTTGTGCATCTTACCTGCATGACAATAGATACATTTGTGACAAGGAACCTACAAGCACAAGTAAAATAAACAGGACTGATACTGCATTTTAACATTCATAAAAGCCTGGGTTTAGAAATGAAAAAAAATTCCACAAGACAAACCAACAGCATTTTAGGTTAGTGTCTCAAAGGACAAGAAGACTGTGGACACTCTGGAAACTCCCTCCTGATCCTTCACAATGATGATGCTTTCTAACACTGGATGGACCATCTGGGATGCATGAGGGGCTCCTTTATACTGGAGACAGTATAAGGTGACAGCCCAGGTGACAGCTCTGTGGGGAATTGTGCTGCACAAACCACAAGGGCCACTTGACTCAAAGGCAGTGCGCATCCTCAGAGAAAAATACCTGTCTTTATTTCTCCAGAAGCACAATGCAGAGTGGAAGAGCAGCCCACAGGAACACACCCAGGTTAGTGCTGTATGGGGGGTGGCTGGTCCTTAACTGAGCAGACTTCATCACGATTTTTCTCTGATAGAGCTGGAGATTTGGGGTTATGTGTCAAATTCTGGACAAGTAAACCTATGTCGGCATGGGACTCCTACTAGATTTTTACAGATAGCAGATCTGTTTTGATGACAGGGTGTAGGTGTTGGCTTCTAAGCAGAAAGACTGAACTCTTTTGATTCCCTCAGGGTTGGGATGATACTTGTTTTGTTTTACTTTACTAACAGATACCTTTATAGAGTTAATGCAGTAAGCATTAGTAGGCAGTTAATGCCTTAATCCTAAGTAGGATATTATAGCTAATAAATACACCTGCCCCTAGTTAACCAACAGAAAAATATCACTCAAGTAGGACTTGGCTTCATGATTTAGGTTACTTTAAAATCTACATTTCATAAATATTCAAATTTCTCAATATGATTGTGCTCTGCATCAGCAAATCAGAATAAAGTGCCGTTATTCTACTCCACTGAGTAATGTCCACTTTTCTTCCCTTTTTGCCTTTATTTCATTAACTGGTTGATTGTTTCTGTGATCTAATGTAAGAATTAGTATTTTTCTGTGTAGCAAAACAAAACTTGATCATACTGTGTGTGTCTAGAAAAGACTAAGACTGAAAAATTAAGAAAGAATATACCATTTCCCAAAAAATCTTCCCAATTAACTTGACTTTCTATATTGACAAAAGTAAATATCTGACAGCTTTTACAACCACATTAAACGTGTACAATGAATACGAGAACAACATGGGTGACTTCTGCAAGACAAGGAGCCTGAAAAGCAAAGTTCTAACCCAAGTGGGAAGCCAAAATCTGGAAAGACAAAATAACTATCCCACTAAAATAGAGATTTTTTTTCTAAAAACATTATTCTAAAAATCAAGTCGGTGCTGAAGCAAGAATCAAATTCCCTGAAAATTTAAGATGTTACAAGGTGATTTATTATGATTCAACTTAGAAATTACAAGTTAAATTAAATATCAGTTTTTCTTTTCCCATATGGGTAAAAGAAAACATAACAAATAATTAAATTTTAAAAAATTAACATTCTTCTTTCTCTCTTTTTTCTGGGAAGTAAAGTCAACTCAATATTGCCATTCAATTTCACAGCAGCTCAAAGACCTTGGCAGCAGAAAATCATAAAACTCTGTCAAAGTCCGCAGTGGTTCAACTAATGTTTCTTAGAAATACTTTTCCCCCTTATTCATTATATATCCTAAAGATCAGCTATTTTGAAAAAAAGGCTGGTGTCTTTTCAAAAGATGGTTTCATTAAAAAATGCCTATATATTAATATTGTGTTAAACCCAAATCCTTCTTCAAATCAGCTTAAAACCCATTGTATTCAGTAGCTTCAGCTCTGTGCTGAGCAGCTGCAAAAATTGAAAAACTATGGGGACATGCCTCTGTCTCTCTTCAGCTACTCTGCCTGGCTTCCTTCCAACAAATATTTTTCTTGCGCTAAGATTATGTGGGAAGAGATCAAAAACAAATGGGCTGTGTGGTGGTCCTCACTGAGAGCTGTGACTAAACTCCATGTCCAACTGCTGCCCCACATGACTTATTTGCTAAACCAAACCACAGCCTAAAGTTTCCCAGATTCTCTCTAAATTCAGCTGCCCAGCAGGGCTCACACAGCCTAGATGTAAGGCTTTTCTTACATCAGCTCTGTAAAATGAACAAGACAGCCTAAAAACTGAGCAGAGTGACCCATGGATAGACAGTTAATCATGGACATTTTGGTTAAAACAAAACAAAACAAGAAAATCACCACACTCATGAGGACACATTTTACTGTCCAATCCATTAAAGGAAGTGTCATTCTGAGTCAATCTGGATAAAACAGCAGAATTATGGAAATCTATTAGATTTTACATAAGGAGTTTGGGAATTGAAAGGCTTTTCAGGTCAGTTTGGTCTAAGACAAAACCTGCAGTTTCCACCAGCACAGTTTGAGCATCAAAGTGCCGATAGTTACTGTAGCAGAGATGCTCTTCCTCATCCCCTTGACTAAAATGAGAGCATCCCTCAGTCATTTCTCTTGTTAATGAGACATACTGCCTAAAAGATCTTGTAAAAGAAGCCTTCTTTTGTACGATGACTGAAGTTAATCAGGATGTACCATAAATCTTGTATGTAAAGGAGGAAATGATCGAGCTCTTGCAGAGCAAGGAGTCTGTGGACAGTATAGATACATTCTAACTGGCCTAACAGAAGAAAACAAACAATCTGGTTCTGCTCACAGTCAATAATAACTCAAATGCCAAGTAAATCAAGCAGGACGTGTCCTCTCAACAATTAAAGCCTCCGGGCCGGGCAGAGGCAAGGGATGAGGAAAGCACAAGAGACGGCAAGAGGAAGAGAGAAGCACAGGGAGACCACGAGCTGGAGAGGACAGGGCAGAGAAATTCAGCAGGGATGGACATGAACTGCACAGAGAGGAGACAACTGACAGAAGTCCTGGGAAACAGTGAAAGAGAACAGAAATGGAAAGGAGTTGGGAGGTAGAGACAGTAAATTAAATGCCCAGAGACACACTGGTTTCTTACAATCATTTGTCCTAAATTATCTTCACTTTAATTATGAGAGGAAGAAAGCCTCCGAAGTTAGAGAAATTTTATGGAACGGAGGCAAGCAAGTAAACAAAAGCTCACAAACACAGCAAATGAAAGTAACAAAGCCACCACCATCATCACAAAGACTAGACTGGATTTTTTGGGCTGCTTCATGTTGTTAAAAGCCCCATTAATTTTTCTTTTCTTCTTATTATCTGTTACAGTACAGAGATGCAGCCAATGACTGCAGAACCTCAAATCTAATATCTGCTCTTTGACAGAAACATTCTATATTTTCCAGAGGCCAGCCATGTTGTAGGTTTTATCATTAACATTGAACCTGTCCATGTCCTAAAAATCATCCACTTAAATCGTAATAGCTTAAATAAAGAACAGCATATGCATTGCAAGCCTTGTCAGTTCATTTCTAAACTTCACAACTTCTGAACTGCTGTTTACATTGCACAGTGGTTCATTAACTTTCAGAAGATTAGTTAGGGAACTCTAATAAACATTCAATGTTAAAAAACATGCACAAAAATAATTATGATGTACGAAATCTAATTTTTTTTGACACAATTATTTGGTATTACTGAGATGCTACTTCATAGGGCTATGCTACAAGACTGATTTATTTAAATCCCCTTTTAAGGATTAGAAATTGTCACAGATATTAACACTTGTAGCTGCACGTATGCAAATTTCCTAAGAAACTAGGCAAGATGCAGTTTAATCTCTCACCAGCATGTCTCATAGACTTTTTGAATATCGGGGAGATTTTAAGTTTGGCAGTAAGACAAGCTTGCTAGACATGTTTATAAATCTCCTGGCAGATCTGAATCTGCTTAGCTTCAAAAAATCCTAGCTACAATCATTGCCATAGTAATTGGTTATATGTCAAAAATGGAAGATGAAGAAGCTCCAAGTACCTCATCCTTTATACACATAAGCATATATATATATGGCAGAAATTAATATTCAAAAATTTATAATCCTCACCATTGCCACCTGTTCTGTTACTCCTTTGTCCCACTGAGTTTTCAGAGTCTTTGTATGGAAATTGAAGAGTAGTATCCAAACTTCGAAAACCTTCTTTGAGAGAGTGGTGCTTGTAGTATTCTACGAGTTCCTTTGAGAAAGGAAGAACATTTTCATTGGAAATTGAAATCGCATCCTGTTCAGCATTCTGGTGGACAGCCAGTGACAGTTTCATTATGCAAGTAGCCTTATTTTATAATACATCCCATAGAACACACTTATTTTTAAAAAATATAAAGTACCCTAAAAATTGACAGTTTTCAAATTGCTGCTTTAAAAATTTAAACAAAAACAAAGACACCCCAAAAATCAGCTAAGTAAAATCTTTTTGTCAGAGCCAACATTTGCTGCTCCTTTAAGTCAGGCTGAGGATATCTTTGCTTTTCTGGAGTCAGGCAGAAGGCAACGTCAGCTGCTGGCTAAGGATGGAGCGGTAAATGCCTCAGCTTTCTCAAATCTCCTCTGCAATGATAAATGATGTTTATCTACAAATCTATTTCTAAGTACACAGATCTGAAATAAAGTGCATGGCTTGTAAGTTAACAGCAACTTAAGGTGCAGATACACAGAGGATGTAAAACTTCCAAGGCAGGGCAGGCTCGGGGCTGTCACAGAGTGCACTCTGACTGAAAAATCCAGCATTTCAGATTCTTCTTGTGCCCTTCATCATCTCCCTGTGTGTGCATCTATATATGCATTCACAGCTACACACAGGAATATTTTACATATATAAATGCAAAAATTCATATATGTAAATACAAAAGAATAGCTGAAATAGTTTATGTAACCAAGAAGACAAGTTACTCGAATTCCTACTCTAAAGAAGGCAACACCCATCAAAATTCTGACAGCTCATGCTATTCCTCTGCAATCTTCAACCCCTGCCATTGTCTGTTACACCTGAATTAGCCCTAGAAATGTCAATATCACATAGTTTGTACACAGAGCTGGAATAAGATTAAAAGTGACTGGACAATTCAAAGCAAATGTATTTCAATTGATCCATTCAAATGTGGGATTTCACTCTTCGGAAATGCAAGCACAAAGCAATGTATTTACTATAAACCCTTTGCTCCATTCCCCTTAGTTATATTTAGATTTCCAAAATCAGAGTTGACCAAGCCAAGCTTAGGTCGAAATTAGGAGATCATACTGTGTTTAATGATTTCCTTCTAGGAAAAAGAAAACCTGCCAACAACAAAAAACCAAGCAAATAAAAAAAAAACAGCACCACAAAAATCTACCCAAATGTTTGGCCTACAATAGCCTTCATCAGTCATACTAAGAACTCTGTGGGCTTCTCTGGCTGATATCAGCACATCATACACACCAGATACTCAGTGATAAAATTTACTCCCATATCATCACTGAATACCCAGACATTCAAATTACCAAGGCAATACTGTGTGTGATTTGTAAGCATTCAAAGTAGGATGCAGGATGTCTGGATAAATGGAAAATAATTAGTATGAAACTTTGGTTATCTTTTTGCACAGTGTAAGTCTGTAAGATTTGTGCTGTTTGGTAGGAGTATTTAGAATTCCAAATGGAGAGATGTTGTTTGTTGGCAAAATAAGTAAAATGGTTTTAAACTGAGGAAAAAGAAAAAGTCACTTCATGTCACAGACTCGGTTACTTTTAAAGCTCAAGTTTTAATTTCTTCCATGAAAAGAGTTGACTGACAAGTGGCCTCTAAAACATGAATTGCACAAATGACAGTAGCGAGCTTACAGACAGATGAGTGAGGTAAGCAGTCCATGCCAGCATGGATGGGGCCCCTCGAGAGCCTGTCACATTACCCCGATTCACAGCAGCAGCTGAACTGACCTTTCACTGCACCCTGCTTTACACACTCAGCACATTTCTATCACTCTGCTGAAAGTTTTTCAAATGTACTATGAAAAGTAGACACAAGAGCTCTTCTACTTTTTTCCCCTCCAAAGCAGTACAAAACACTGTGTCACTGCAGATCACTACTTAATGTTTCCATGGATGCTGCCTTTGTCTCTCTTCTGCTCCCACTTCTACTCAGACTACTTTTGCTCCTCTTCGCTTTCAGACACTGTTACTTTTTCTCTTGCATCCTCCCAGAACAAAGCAGTTGTTCCACAGCACGTACAAACACTACACTACCACTTGTGTATTTAACTCTCAAGGGCAGAATTCACAGTACCCTAAATCGGTGTTATAAAGTAATTCCTTCCTACTTGAATGCTACTGAGGCTAAGTTGTAGCAGTGAGGGCCTTACACCAGAAATTTCTTCCATCCTCTCAATTCTGTGATGCAATGCATATTCTTTTTGCTCATTTTTCATCCAACTTTGTCCTTTATTTATATTTCTGCTTTACTTTGGACCCTGCCCCAGTGCATTACGCTGCATCGCTGCCGTAAGAAGACACGTGGCAGCACGGGACTCTGGCTGCCGTGTTTTGCCAAGCTCAGCTTCCAACAAATCCTTTGTAGTGTTCACAGACTAAGCAGCCACCTCCTTGTGTATGTGAGCAACACCACGACTTCTGCTGCTAAACAATGAAAAGATCTGAGTCCCCAGCCCTAAAACTAAACAATTCACTGGCTTATAAGCGTGAAAAGAAGATACAAGTGCAAAAACAGCTTGATGCATTCTTCATCAAGAAATTTATGTTCTTCCTAGTCTAATGAGCACTTACAGATTAGCATTTAATCTCTCCCCCATCTTCTAGGATGCTCTAGTTTTACAGAGTTACCAGTGGTTAAACTAAAATAATTTCTAAGATTTCCTTAAAGCTTCTCCCTGGTCTTGTTTTGTATTATCCTTCATTTTTATTTAGCATTTTCACATACTTGAGCATGCATGCAGGAAGGCTGCTGCATAAATTTCAATCCAATTGATTCCTAAAAACCAAGATTTCCAAAGACATCAAATTCTCCTTTCCAGACTCAGCCTAACTCCACAGTGGGCTGACACATGGGATTCAAATTCCTCCTCTCTTCCACTTCACTACAAGGGACACAGTCCAGTCCTAACAATAAATATGTCACTGTAAGCACATAAAATTATCACTTAGAGCTAACACCGTAATTATAAAAAATTATCCTATTAGTTGGAGGGACACAAAAATCCAAATCTTTCAGTCTCATAGCTCTCCGGAATTTCACAAACTAAAGTAGCTCTCTGTAACAGAAACAGCTACAAACAAAATCTCACACAGTTAAAAAGCTAATCAATGCTTACCATTAAATTTTTAAATTTTCTATTTTCTGCGATGTGGAAAAAGCCATCTCTTGTTAAAATCTTGATGTGTTTCACTTCGTTATTGTACCTGTGGGCAATGAATAACTTATGAATATAAATGTGTTTTTAATCAGACACAATCAATAATTACCTGCAGGCATGCCCCTAGAACACCACACACATAAATTCTTAAGACAAAATGTATATCTGTGCCAAAACAAAGTTGACATCTAATCAACCAAACATATTTATTAAAGCTAAAGAAGTAATCTGTAATCAGAAAAAAGTCACCGCTAACTACTTATCCTAATTGGGAACTCCCATGTACTTCCTGCTTTTATACTCATATTGACAAACAACATGAAGGCAAACGGTAACTTGCACCCACAAAACGTACAAACCCACGTTTTACTGAATAGGCTGAGGTGCAAAGGGCTTTGAGTTCTGACTGGAGTCAATGAAACAGATCACACTGTACTGCAAACAATGCTTATTCTTCTCCAACATACTCCACCATTATCTTTGTAGGCCAAATTTGCTACATCAGCATTTTAAAACCATTGATTCTTTCCTTCTATAAATCCCGGGCAATTTTTGATGGCAACTTCAGTTTTCCCATATTGACTCTCTTAAAGGCTGCATATAGTTATATCATGGAAATAGCGGTTTATTTTCTGTATTTATTTCAAATACTATCTAGACAAAAATGAGAACAGAAAAACTTTCTTGAGGAGTTCTTGTTGCACTTCCACTTACTTAATACTAATTGCATATTCTCCTGATTCTTTGGTCCTGTGCCGCACCAGGTAGGTGCTATTTACTCTGTTAATTAGTTCACTTTCTGCTTGCAATCGTTCCATTGCTCCTGCAAACCTGAAACAAGGAAAAGAAAAATTGCCTATGATTTCTTTCAAAGCTCCAAAGGTCTATTAAATAAGCAATAGAGAGTGAAAATACTCTATGTATCACGGGGACCAAAAGTACATCCATTGCGACTGAATGCCTCTTCCAGATTTCTGAATGAGGAATAAAACGTGAAAATATTCCACAGTT
Source organism: Hirundo rustica (assembly GCF_015227805.2). Lineage (NCBI taxonomy): Eukaryota > Metazoa > Chordata > Aves > Passeriformes > Hirundinidae > Hirundo > Hirundo rustica. The sequence continues at coordinate 20,934,973 of NC_053458.1, forward strand.
GGGGGTTGTGGAATTCTTAATTAGAAAAGTACTTGCATGCACGTTGAATTCTGTATCTGGTAAGGCAAGTGCTCAAGCCCATGCATTAACTGAATGACTACTGGCTTGAAAAGTTCATAAACCCAACTGGTTTATCTGAATCATTTGCTGCAAGTGAAACAATACGACAGTGGTCCAGAACCTTTGAACCTCCCTGGGTTCTCTCCCTGTGGAGATTTATCACAAGAGAATGGAGAATCAGCCACCAGAGGTAGATCAGGTCAACAAAAGACCTGTAAGAAAATATGGTACTTACACAAGACAATGTTTTATTTGGTTTCATAATCATGCATAACCTCTAAAGGCTATAGTGCAAAGGGTATACACAACATCCAGAGACAAAAAAAATAAATCAGCCCAAACCATCCAAATTTGAAAAAGCTGAAGCTAAGTGTTGAAAGCTAAGACAAATAAATCACTGATTCTGCAGCCTGGCTGCATAAGAGGATTTGTGCCCTTGCTCTGCCTTGTGGTTTCTGTAGGGCATCGTGAGAGGCTGTCAGCAGACATTCATTTGCAAAAACAGAGGTTAAACTGTTAATTGGGGAAACTGACCTAGCTTCCAGGGAAATTATGCTTATCTTACCATTTTACAAAGGCTGTCATCACCACAGACCACTACTATATAAAATTTCACACCAATACATCATAACCAATTAGAAAGGAGCTTTAAGTAAAAAAATAGTTCTTTATAAAAAATCCATAGAAGATAAAGACTCATGCCAGTAATATGCTTTCTTCTAACAAAATTAGAAATAGACCAAATGTTAGAAATTAATTCAAAAGACCAGTTTTAAAAAATAAACAATTTACTTGACTTGTTATGACAAAACAGTATTTGTTTAGATGTGATCCTAATTTCACTTTTGGCAAGTTAAGAGGAAGTCAGAACTAATGTCTAAGTGACAAAGCATAAAACCAGTGAAAGAACACTTGTGATGCTTACTCTGCTCTCTCAGAATCACCATGTCTTTTCTGAGTTGTGGGAAAGAACTCACACACTTCATAAACCCTGGAGCAGCAGTGGTTGCAGTTTTGATACACCATCTTTTTCACAGAGTCATCAAGGTTGGAAGAGACCTTCAAGATTCATCTAGTCCAACCACCAACCTTGCAGCACCACAGACACCCCTAAACCATATCCCCAGGTGCCACTTGTATCTCTGCAGCTTCAGTGTTGGTGAGGGATTTTAAGGAAATGCAGAATTATTCGTGATACAAGATGTATTTAACACTATTCCTTCCTTTATTCACTCAACATGTAAGATATACTTCCAGGTGTGATATTACAATCTCTTATTGCTCTGTTCCAGACCTCTGGGATTGAGCTGTACAGCCACAGACTTGTAAACAAAACACTAAAATCATTATGCACTTTATTATATCAGAAATGCTTTGGGGCAACGCATGGTATTGCTTTCCCAAACCATTACACAGTATTCTTCTGAAGCCTAGAAATGTTAAAGCAATATAATTAAATTGCAGTAAATAGTTGCTTTCTGTGACTGCTTCTTTCAGAGATTCTTGTAAGACAAGACAGAGACTTACCACAGTTGTGAAGAGTAGTCTACTGGCTTAGGAACCTAAGATATCAAAAGATAAAAAGAACGAGGATCAAGATTTTTTTTCTAAAAACCAGAAATTAGATTAACTATCAATATCCAAGTGATCTATTTTGTCTATTTCCTTTAAAGGAACTTATAATAAAGGACAAATATTCCGTATCATTCTGGAAGTAGCACAGGATATTTTAATATCTTTTCTTCTGTGACAGTTTGTTTTGGGTATTTTTACTTCAGAGAACTGTTCAGAGCTTTTCTGTGACAGTGCCTACATTCAAATTTCATACACAAAATAGCTCAATGCTCTGTATTGTAGAAAAGTGTCACTAAAATACGCAACCATTTTACAGTAATGTATAAACTTCATTTCACGTATTCAGGACTGTGTGGCCTTTGACTGTCGATTGGGAAATGTGGTCTAAAATCTTCAGAGAGACCTGAGGATACTCCACGACTTATATTGCATGACATCGTTCATTCCTTTGTATCTGACCTGGGTAACTGTTGCACTATATCTTGCTAAGCATGCCATTTGATTATGAAATTACATTTAAAAATTAGGCAAACTGCAATCAGCTTGCAAAATGGATGTTATATGTAGACAAACATATGCATAGGTAATGTTTATTCATGCACAAGATGCACAGTATAGCAATTCCTTATGAAAATGAGCATTTCATCTTGATCACCTCCCATTAGTGTGTGATAACTCAGTATTACTCTACTCCTCTAAACGTCTGAAATGCACAGTGCTGAAAAATGGATTTTAGTGAAAGGTTAACAAATCTCACACACTTATAACTTAAGGTCACATATTCTTAGGTAAGCAAACATGTTTTGTTTTTCTTTCTTTCAAGTAAAACCAATGAATGTTTTATTTTCTGGACTCTAATAGGGAACAAATTACAGAAACATTCTTCTCACGATTTTTTATTCATGATATATGGAATGTCACCAAAAGAGACTTCAAAAAACAAATCAAGTCAGGAAAATATTATTTTAAAGGCTTATAAACTTAAATTGATTGAAATTGTAATCAATTACAACTCCCACTATCTTGACCTCAGGTATCAACCAAGATCTCTGTCAAGTCTCTAGAGTTGACCTTGAAATAAATTTCAGTGTGGAACACACTAAAGTTCTCTGTGATAAAACCTAGCTCATGTGTTTGGCTTGTGTAGCAGTGAATCTAAAGAAGTATTAAACAGTCTTTTAGTCTAGTTCTTGAGAGGGAAAAAGGCAACATGCACTATTCCCAAAGAGCAGACAAAGGGCTCTTTTCACAGCAGCATCTGCAGAGCTGGCAGCGTGTGAACCCCCGAGGAGTGCGGGGCACCCAGGACAGCCAGGGGTCACCCTGGCAGCAGCACTGGCATTCCACATCCCTGCAGACACCAAGGGTGCTCCTCAGGCACCTCTGCTTCTAACGGGGAGACTTGGCAAAAAGCTAATGGATTATGAACACGCTGACAAACAATTCCTAAGAAAAATGTTTTAGTGGATCAACCAAATGACACATTTCAAGGCCACAGTTTCAAAAATTACGAAGTTTTTACATGTTGCATGATATTCTTAAATATTTTGAATTTGTCAAGTAGTGCTAACAAACTGGAAAGGATAAAAAAATTCAAAGATGGTTTAAGTCCATCCTCCAGAGCAGTTAAATTATAGATGAGCAGATGCTTTTGTAAATTTTGAATGGACAAATATATTCATATAACAAGTGTTGTTCATTGCCAAAAAGAAGGATAAAATCAAATGTTTTTCCAGAAGCTCTTGGCTCACACTGTGCTATGTATCCAATGGCTGTACAGAAATTAGAAAAATGGAGGAAAGCTAGGTAGAAACAAATATTACTTATATAGTGCAGAAACAGATATAGTGCATAAAATGTCTGCTGACATATACTACTTATTTTAAAGGGAAAAAATTGTTTATAGGTACATCTGTGAAAAGTCTGGAATATAGATATTCTGGAGCTCAGCAGTTTTTCATTCAATATTCATTCCTAAAGTCTTCTGATATATAGATTTTATGCTGTTTCTTGGCATTTTTATATCAGATGGTTGTAAAGACTGTTAGACTTAATAATAACAGTAAAAGTTATTGCATGTTTAAAACCCGATTGATGTTTCACTATCTTCAACTGCACCATTTATCATAATAACATGTTTATATTTCATCCTTCCAAGTTAACAGTGGTGAAGCATCAATTTATCTTTTTGTTCTGATCCTGACACCGGTTCGTAACATTTCATGAGAAGTATTTAATAATTCTGCAAAACTATGTTATTTTCAGTACTCCTCTAAATAGGGTATTTAAAATTTAGCAGAAAGCTTTACCATTAGAAAGAGACCTCCACAACACCCCACAGCATTTTTCCTGATTTCAGCTATTTCACTGCCAGTGCTTTTAATGGATATTGGTGATTCCTAGAAGTGCTGCTACAGTTGCAGCCAACGACACAACACAATGACAGTGACACCATGGAATGGGAAATCCACCCTTGAACAATACGCAAGGGGTGGGAAATTCACAAATTTAACAATAAGCAAAGGGTGGAGGGTTGAAAGCTAAATTCACACAACAATTTTGTTGTTATTTCAGATTTCTCCTCTCGCTTAATCTAAGACAATTTGTACCTATGCCTACAAACAGTCTGTGTGCTCATCTTCAAATAAAATTCTGGAAATACAGGGTGTTAAAGATGACTTATGGTATCTTAACATATTTATACTCTTTAGGATCTCATGTATACTTGTTCTGGAAACTAAGGCACAATAAGCCCCAAAGAAATATCAAAATGCAGCTACTAAGAGCTGATTCCACCTACTTATAAAAGCCACTGAAGTGGTATATCTTGATTGCTGTAACAAAAGCAATTCTACTAATAAATGAAACTGTTGAGAATCAGGTTAAAGTCAAAACTGCCTTAAAGCAAAGAAAGGACTAGGACTCATTACTGGATTTATGGGTTTTTATCCATTAGCCTCAACAAAGGAAGCCAGTAATCTGATGCACAATGTTACAGAGGGCAGAGGAGGAACAAGTATATAGTATATTAATGCATCACCACATCTGTACATAAAACTCCTGAATACATATCACAAAATTATTTTTCTTATTACTTTCACAAACTTTGCTAAATTGAGAAGATTCTTGTGTGAAATAAAGACAGGTAAGAACCTAAAGAAAAAAGAAAATTTATCAAGCAGTTTCAAGTTCAATGTTTTATATTAGTTTTACAATTTTTAAACTTACTACTTGGCCTGTAATCCCTCTCTCTAACCCAAAGTGACTGGGGAATAGATTAGAGCCACAGCACTCTTACTGCTGGGGAAGGAAGAAAGTGCACTTTCACATAAAATGCATTTGATCTACACTCTGGAAACTCTTCAGACAGTTCAATTTATTAATATTCCCAAAAGTTAAACCTGCTTATCAAACTTGTTTTCTTGACATGTCCTACTTACACCCAATAACCAAAAGTATTAGAACGCTCTACTTTAAGCAAAACTGAACCCACCATGAAAACACCAAGGAACTAAAAACAATATGAATTTTGTAAGGTAAGATTAATCTTGATGAATTAATGAACTAGGCAGTTTTCCTTTAAGGTGGCAAACAGAACTAAGTAATTGTACTTACACATGGACTAGGTTTTACTGCATCACTTGGGAAGAATCCAAGCTCTCCTGTTGTTAGATTTCTTCCCTAAAAAGAAAATTTTAAAAAAAATCCATTTTTGAGACATAATTGGGACTAACAGTAAATAATAATACACACCCAGGGATTTAGGACAATAAATATATCAAGAGTCTTTAAAATAAAATGTTGTTCTAATAAAGTGTTGCTCAGTATTTCTGTGGGTTTTGTTGTTGTTTTGTTGGGTTTTAATATAAGTAAGTAATAATTATAACTGATAGATCTGAATGCTTAGAGATGAGAGGCAAGAAGGGAGCTTGGAGACTGGGATGCGATTCCCAGTTCTGTCAACGTCTGCCAGTGTCTGATATCTTCATTAACGTTAATTATCTCCTTTCCAGTTACTTCCTCCTCAGCTGGCACTCTACAGAAAGCTGCCACTCTGCAGATCCCCAAAACGACTACACCACCATGCAGTGGTGCTTGCAGCACCTGAGAGACCAAACTCCAGTGGGAATTCCGAGCTGGTGATCCAACAGCCAAGTTCAGACACTGCTTTAAGCAGTTCCATAAGTGATGCACATCAATGGAAATTGATGCATCCACACAACTGGGAGACCAGGGGCAGAAATCCACCCAGCACAGCCTAAACTGAGCCTTTTCTGCAGCACAACTGCTGCCCTCCCAAAGTGGCAGGACCATCAATTTACACTGGCCTGTAAGCACCAAAAGTGATCTGATCATCACAAATCCATGCATCAGCCGCTCACACACAGTTAACACCAACCAAGCTCTCTTGAAAAACACCTTAAAAACATCTTTTCATTCCTAGTAATATTTGGCAGTGAACACATGTCTCATAGTAGAACAGAGCACATAACTAAATTCATGAACACAGATTCATAAAATTAAGGCATCAAAATGTGTATTTAGGCAAACATATGGATTAATTTAACTGATTTTTAAAAAGCACATAAATACTTAACCTCCACTAAATGTAATATACTGACTGTAAATATATATGCTCAGCATTTAGCAATGAGATGAAGCATTAAAGATTAAGTACTTTACAAGCATTAAAATCTTGCAATTTACATTTCTTTTTTATTTTTGATGGCATACCTGCAACATTAAAAAAAAAATTAAAAGGGAAAAAATCCTCATAAACACGCACGAAATTTCTTCAGAGTTTCAGTTAATTTTGTTTCTTTAATACTAAATGTGTAATTCTACCGTAATACCACCACAGAAAACAGAACTCAAAAAGTTCAACAGAGCGGAGCTGAACGTAAAAAAATAACAAGGGGTTATGAAAAAACCACATTCTTTGATTGGTGCTATCCTAAGTACAATAAGCAAATGCATCATTCTCTATAGGAGATCATTATGCAATTTCTCACACACAGTAGCTACCACCTTAACCAAAAATACAGAGAAGTGCAGAGCAGCAGAGGAGAGGGAAAAGCACACAGGCAGTATTTAAGCTAAAACTGCTTTATACCAGTAATATTTAAAAAAATAATTATGTGCAAACAAATGACAATCCTACAGATTTGAACGTGTGTTCAGCAAAGCTTCCCTACCTCCTTTCACATCATCTGCTTGAATACAGGTTTTCCTTTGGATCCATATATTCTATTTACTCCTGAAACATGAATCCCTCTCCAGTAGAGACCTAATTTTAAGCAGAGCTCTGAAACAGTCTGCCATGCAAGTGATACTTATTTTCAATACTAGTCATACCTGAATAGCAATGATACCACACTCAGTAAGACCAACCACTGAGCAAAATATATTAATATCTATCAATACATGTTTGACCACACTTCAGCTACAGCTCAAGCACTGCTTAGTAACTTGTATTATTTATTTGATGTGCTGTAAAGAATGAAAACATTTTACCTAAAGCACACATACTTCTCTATTACAATCACTTGAATTTCTAAATTGTCAACTTAAAAAAACACTGTAATATTAGTCTGGTGGGTCAGCTGTAAATTACCCTAAAAGGCCTCTTGAATAATTAAAGATTTTAGTATAAATTGCATTTTGCAGGCTCTTTCTTAATATACATTTTAAAATGTAGATGTCATTAAAAGACTCAGAAAAATCTGTATTAAGCTGTCTGTGACAAGAGAGAAAAAAAAATTCCTGAATGATGCTAATGGAGATGACAATTTCCATTAGGATTCAAATCTATTACTAAGGCTTCTAGGGAAAAGCCTCACACACTTTCTAGTTTCTGCTAGTTAAACACAATGAGATTCTAGCTAAATTCTTCACCATGATAATCACAAACAACCTCTAAGATAATTTCCAGTAAATTGAGTTGACAGATGTGTATGAACATGGCAATGGGGAATCAGTCCCACGCGGTAGCAGTAATTTTGGCTTGTACTAATTGTATTAGTCAGATGATTACCTTATAGCCAGTCCTAAGTCAGGAGCAGCTTCTCCAGATCAGAATTCTACACCTTGCAGAACCAAGTCCTACATACAAAACTACACAGGCCAAACTCTGTCATTTAAAAAGCTTTATCTGTAGTGATGCAAAATACCCATGGTCTCCTAAGTAACAGGTTGGGGAGTTTTGGAGGGGAGTTGGTTCACTTTATGGGTTTGAAGGGTTTTTTTGGGAGGGGGTACATCTATTTACATATTTTTTTCAATTCATAAAGCAATTCTATTGTTTATTACTTCCCCCTATTAAATGTTCAGGATGATACAGTGACATAGGAAGAGTTCACTGATCCAGTCCTGAAGAGTTTGGAGAAGATTCCATCCTAACTGCAGCAGAAAAACCAAAGCCAAAACAAACAAGAAAAATTTTGACTTAACTCATTAAATCAACTAGGGAGTTTTTATATTATAATCATTATCGCTTTAAAAAAAAAAAAAATCAAGATCAACACAGAAACAATTCAAGAAGATAGATATTTTCCACTTGTTCTATTAATCTCCTGATAGTTCTGCTATTTAGCTCTATTTCCATTAATCCAATAATACAAACAATTAAGAAAGCAATCAAGAAAAATGAAACATTTTAATGCATTTATTGTTAAAGTGAATGCAAGTCAGCATTTTCAACACTTACAGCTCTCCTTTGAGAAGAAATTTTAGTAACAAAAGTAGTGATGTGAATCACGTGACAGCCAATTTTGCCATCAATAGAATATACTTTTCCCATGTATATAGAAAATCCCTATCCTTAAATGACTTGAGCCAGCATCAAGTAATTTAGGTGTGGTTCTGTTTTGCAGAGCTATTTCTCTCCCCTAAAAATCTAATATTCACCAACTGGGTTTTGTCAACATAGTTTTTGCTTATGTTGTGTTAGAGAACCAGACACTGAAAATTCAAAAACTTTGATTTTTTTGCCAAACATTCTCCTTAACTTTTATAATTTCACTAGGGCTGCCACTGATGTCACATTCCTGCAGATTTATTCACTGGGACTTTAAGATTGCAAGAATGATGATTTATACCATAAAGGAAGTATTGGCAATTTAAAAGCAAAATTAATTGTATTAGACTTTTATTTGGATAAAGCACAAAGAATTTTGTTGTTGTTCAAAAAGAAAAAAGTTCAGAGAGCAATATATCAATAAGAAGTTGATACCTGAACAAACAGAATATAGCTATTTGTTAAATGATACAGTACCTGCCAAAATAAGCTGTGTGCATCTCCTCTAATGAGCTCAATAGTGTCCCCAATCTGGATATGCAATGGTGGCCCATCTTGTGCTGCTGGCTGTGGGATTCCATTGTAGTTGCGAATGACTTGCATTTTTGGTAAACCTGGAAAAAAAAAATAGTAATAAATAAACAAACAAACAGAAAAAATCCCAAAAGCCATATTCAATTTTTACTTAATGACAATTGATAGAATCTGAAAACCACGAGAGCAATCAAGGAAAGAAACACGATGTCTTTAGCAGGTACATGACTAAGGCACAAGTACTTGACACTACACCAGGCACAACCAAATAGAAAATAATTACTTTGGAAAAACATCTCTATCCCCCTTCCTTCTTGGGGTAAAGTTGATTTCATGCCTATGGAGAATCTTCCCTGTACATAGCACCCCTGCCACTGCATAGGGTCAAATATTAATGCCATCTTTAGAGTTCAAGGCAAAGGTTGCAATGAATTAATATTGAAGACACCAATATGGATAAACTCGCCTGCTTTAGAACAGTGTTAACAAAAACCTACAGCCAATGTGAACATGGCCAAAGAGTCAGGATCACAATTCTTTTAGGGTTCTCACAACACATTTTTTATTTTTTAATTTTCATGTTATGACAGCATTTCTGGGTGCATGTAGCAAAGCCTGAATCAATTGAAGATTTCATTTTCAGGACAAGAAATCTAGATGCACACTAACCCTTCCACATCAATACTGACTGCATCTAGACAACTAAGCTGTGCTGGGGATATTATCTATATTTTTGTTTGTTTGTTTTTAAGGGAGCAACCCACTTCTGACTGCTCGTACAAAGAACTAAAGCCCTATTTATAACTACACTTCAAGAATCCTCCACAGGCATGTATCAAATGGGGGGGGCAGTCCATGTATCTTCAGTCAGAAGATAAAACTGGATACTGTGACATCATGTTCTTATATTTTTAATGGCTTAAAAAAAAATACAACATTTTAAGCATTATTACAGTCAACGAATGTGCTCTGATACTATAAGAATACCTGAAATGAGGTGAAGCACCACCCACTCCATAACAAATGGAGTTTGTTATGGAAAACAAAATTCAGAGGTCTTTAGAAAAGCATTTTTGCACTCTACTGCCAAGGAAAGCATTTTATCACAACAAAGCTACTTTTAATTACTCTCCCTCTCTCTTTAAAAAAACTTACAGAATAATTTTCCTGGTTTTAACTAAACATGGGAATTTCAAAATCATTATCATTAAGTGTGTATATCAATTTCAAATCTTAACCATGTAAGAGTTTGGTAAGAATGTATATTAATGAATACAGGTAAGAGTGACAGGCTGCAAAGTCAAGGTCACTGGGCTGCCATATTTAACATGTTTCTTGCTGGAAGGTCATCATTAACTTCTTTCTAACAACAAAGGATCAGCAGGCCCACAGAAGACTTATTTCTGCTGCAAGGTCACTACTGTAATTTAGGTGCAACAAACAGAAATATCCATGTTCTCCTGTAAATTGTACAAAACATGAAAGAGATCACCTTCAGTAATTACTCCTCTCTGTATTAAAGAATAAATAATAATCCTAAGTGCTGATGAAACATTAAGCAAAGTAATACCAGCTCTTATGTTACTCAACCCAAATGACACCTTTAACTTTTACTGTTTCTGCAAGTTATTTGGCATGCTTAAAATGAGCACCTAATTATTAGTAAGCCATTAGGCAAATACTAGACATTACTTTGTTTCTCAACTGAAGGCTTTCACGTACTGATTCAGCATCAACAAATGCTCCATGCACTGCATGGCAAACAGAAGTAAAGCTGCACACAAGTGTCTGCTGAAAGCTGACAACTTTGTCCTAATGCAAGGAAACCCCCCATCAGAATATGAATTACAGGTCTGCATTATGTGACGAGCAAACTGTAAGCAGGTACTCATCTCAGAGACACACATGAAAGTCAAAACAAATGCACCAAAAACTTTTCCCATTATAAAACCATGCATTTGGTGATTTCGTTTATCACATTTTTAGCGTGCAGATATAATATACTTAAAACCCCACCCTTGGATTGAGCTCGTCAGAATATGCTCAGAAGATAATCATATACTTTTCAATGAAAATCCTGGTGGTTCTTTAAGATACTGTCGTGCTTAAATTATTAATCATAAACATTAATAAAAGTCCTTTTTAGTTCTGTTCCACTAGTAACTATTGGCATCTCTGAAAACCAGGGCAAGATAACTATGGAAAAAAAGGAGAAATTGTGCTGTGTCAACTAGCAGAATTATTCAAAAGGTAACATGGAATTAATCCTGTCAAAATGTATCATGACTGGAATACTTGTGTATAATTCAGTATGCTTGTTTCTATAAAATCCTATGGCAATTTCGATTATATTTGATTACCTTGGCAGGTAGAGTGTTGGAAGACTTGATCTAACACCTCTTGACATCACTAGAAATAATCCTATCATTTAAATAGGCTTTTGGGTTACAGCCTTAATGGGATTTATTATCTTGCTTCAGAACCCTCCTTAAAACTTGTTTGTTGTAGTGCCTACGGAAACCGTGATAACTACAGTTATCATCTGCTCATCTGCTGGCCATAGCTGATTTCTACTATGGTGACACACAAATCTTATTTTTCTACTGTAATTTTACCATCTGTTTCACCCAATTGTTGTCTTTGGCCTACTCAGGAGTTCTTTGTGCTCAGTGTTGTCATTGCTGTGAATACTCACTGCCCTGCACAACGGATGTGCACTACCACCACGCTCACATAAACCAGCACCTGGAATAACAGGGACACAAGGCCAGGATTCCAGCATCAATGGAATGATGAAATGAAAAAATTCCAATCAGTGCAATGTTGTTCTTTCATTCAGACACAGGCACACACAGCCTGTATCAAAGATATAAAAGCAGTGAGTGCACAACTAATATGTTTGGCTAGTTATATGAAAATATCAAAAGGACCTATCCCTATCATATGATTTTAAACTTTTTTTTTTTTTTTTAATCAGTTTTTCCAGGAATAAAAGACTAAATGAAATCTTTGAATCATCAATCAAAAACCAGTACGTATTATTCCGGAACAGCTAATTTTTCATGGGTAAGTGTTCTTCTCATAGAACTTCTCTTAGATCACCATTAAGCATGGAAAAAATAAATGGGGTCCAGAAAAAATAATAAATTGAGGGAAAGAGTCAAAAAGCTCCAAATAGAAGGCTTAACTTCCTTTTCAGCATGCAATTACAGATTTGATTATAGTAGCTCAGAAAGAGTTTAACAGATTAACATTGAGCTGGTGGACATTTAATTGAGCAGAAAGTGGTCAGCCCTCACTTCCTAACATACACCAAGGACAAACACTGGGGTGTGGTGTATCCAGCCCTATCCATCATTAACGCACCAACCATCTCAAGCAATCTAGGAGTTTAACAAGCTTACCCTAAAACAAATCTGGTTGCTCCTTATTATTCATTCTAGAATTCTATTCTCTGCGCATTTACAATTGTGCTGGCTTTGGCTGGGGTAGTTTTCTTCCGAAAAGGCAGCATGAGGTTACCTATGGTTTGAATTTGTGCTGAGAACAGGGTTCACTTGCACAATGACAAGGCCTTTTCTGCTTCTTGTACCACCCTGCCAGCGGGCTGGGGGTGCACCAGAAGCTGACAGGGGACACGGCTGGGACAGCTGGCCCCAAGCGACAAAGGGATAAGCCATTCCATACGACAGCACGCTCAGGATATAAAGTGGGGTGAAGGATGAAGAAGGGATGTTTGGAGGGATGGCATTTGTCTCCCCAAGTCACCATGACAAACGATGGAGTCCTGCTTGCCTTGGGATGGCTGCACACCTGACTAGCCAAGAAACATGGTGAAGGAATTCTCTCTTTTGCTCTACTTCTGCGTGCAGCTTTTGTTTTAGCTGTTAAACTGTCTTTATCTCAACCCATGAGTTTTATCACCTTAGCACTTTGTTCCTGGCTGGGGTTAAACCACAACAAGAACCTTCTACTTTTCTATGCAAATTAGTTCATGGCCAACTTACATCCATCAGAAACAGAAGCCTGCAAAGTTCTTTCCTTGTCTGCGCCTATTTTTATACTACAGTTAAAGAGAGCAATCATACCCCTATTAACCTTCATTTTGCTAGGCTAAACGAGCCGAGTTCTTTTAGCTTCCTCTCATACGAGACCAATTCCTCTGAGGCAGTACACCAGCTGCTTTACAGAAGTTCAGACAGGCAAGACCTAGGATATTTTCCTTGTCTATCTAGACATTTCATTTTTAATTGGCACACGGATTCATAACAAGTATACTCATTAAGAATCCTGAGGACTTGCTGCAATTCAATAATGCAGACAAGAAAAAGTGGCACTCTAGAGAAACCTGAAATGCTTTAGAGTACTATGGATTATTTGTGACAAACAGTATAGAACCTCTATTCATTAATGACTAAAATGTGAAATATGTTAAGCATTTAGATACACTGCCATTGCAATAGACATAGCTACAGTATTGACAGTATCTTACAATTGCAGAAAACTTGTGGAAACGTATCTGGCATAAAAATGTTACATATTAACATGTTAAAAAGAGGGTAAAATTCCAACACAAAGGACAAGATCAGGATTTCATCCATGTATTATCATTAATGTTAAAAATCCCATTGGCTTCCATTAAGTCAGATTTGAACATGACAACGTTTTTTATCAGGAAACGTTCTAATTTAAAGATACAAAAAAGCCTGGCAATTTCCAACATTGCAATCAAAAACCAAACTTATCCAGTTATGACACCAGTAAATAGTTAAAATTTACTTCCCCTGAAAACCAAAATAAAAACCCAGATTCCTAGAAAAGTCTTTGTAGCCAGGCTCTGGTCATCTAAATTGTAGCTCACAAGAAAAATAGAAAGCATGATAGAGCCAAGATTTATAAAGTACCAATTAGGTTACATTACAGAAAAATAAAACCTTTCATAAACCATACCATGCATTTGAGTATTTCATCTGATAATTATGAGTCAAGAAATGAGGCTACAATTTAGAATTAACATAGTACATAATAAATTAGAACATCCATTAGAATATGAAACAAAAAAAAAGTAAACTACTTGTATTCCTTACAGCAGCTCTGCATTTCTAAACAGCACTGAATGACGCCCAGAGATTCATGCAGAGATTCAAAAATCTTATTTTTTGCTAACAACATGCATAATGCACACCCTATTATGACCTCTATCTGTCAAAATTGATTCCAGCATCTGTTATTTCCAAGCAACAAAAAATGTGCTTTACTCTTTGGGCAGGGATCATTCTAACACAAAAAATAATGACACAGCATATAGGAGAGCAGGGTTCAAAGGTGAATCTGTGGATAAACTTTATACTATTAGCAGAAAGACATGAAACAACTTTGTGAGCATTAAACATCCCTTCCTAGTTAATATGAAGAGTTTCTTTTTCTCCATGAAAAATACAGTCACCAAATATTTATAACCTGATTGGAAAAAAAAAAAAAAAAAAACACACACAAAAAAACACTATGCAAATGGAATAAAGTCTCCTGACTTCATGAGGCTTTGAATCTGAAACAGAATTTTAGACTATCTGACAAGGCCACATGCTGATGTTTCCCGAATCTCAAGAAAAAAAACCTTGCCTTTGTATAGGAAATGACAAAGGCTCACTAATTTTGTCCTTTCTTTCACCACAACAGCATTCTGGGTGTCTGTTTGGAACCTCTGAACTTGCTTTGACCCTTTTTGGTTTTTATCTTTGCAGCTACAAACATAGGGAATGCAGTTCTGCTCAGAAACAAGCTGACACTTAGTGACTGATAAACCTTCCATAGTGAAGACCAGGAGGAATATTCCACCTGAACTTTCTGACCAGGTATATCTTCACACCCCAGACAGAAAATGGGGGCTCAGTAACTCATGGCAGTGTCTGGTGGGATTAAATGTCTGAACAGCAGCCCACAGTGTCATGGATAATTTTAACAGCAGAAACTCAGGAGACACAGGCAAAGGGGAACTCATACTGAAAGAAAAAATTAGTATTTACACCATGGTAAGTAAAATGACACTCTGAAGGTTTCTGATCAAGAAGCATAACTGCAAATAATGAAGTAACAAGGAGTTATGATAGAAAGAGAAAAACAGATGGGTTGATAGCGACAGCAGTGTGAAGAACAGGTGGAATTGGTATACCTGCAATCTGAGCATCCATGACACGAAATCACCAGCTTTGACACGTTTTTTGGCATCATCATCTAGGTCCAACACTAATATTAAAAGCTAGTTAAAGGAAAGCTCTAATCTGAGCATGGGCTATATTAAAACAAAGTCCTTTGGCATTCCCTGTACGTTCTTCCAATCAGCTCTGCTAGCTTCATTGTTTAAAATTCCTGTTCATAATAATTTTATTGCAAAATAAACTATAAACCTGGTTCTTCTCTCTTGCATTTATCAGGAGAGCAGTTTCCCAACTCTTCACCAGTGTCATCAATCTCCACAAGCAGTGGAAGTGGCTTTGTTACTGCCAAGGCAAACTTGTCAAGAAGGCCATCTCACCTGGTGAAGAGACATGAGGAAAGCAACACTACTAATTACTTTAAAAAACCCACTTACGTTCAATTTTTGAGGCTCTTTATTAATGCCTCAAAAGAGATTAGGCTGGGGTGGGATTTCTTAAATTTGGGAACTCACATACATGGGAGATGCCAGCACAGTCTATTAAGAGCAGCCTTCAGAGCGGCAGTGATTTAAATAATTACTATTGGACAAAATTTACACAATTAGCAAGTACACAGACATACTTCAAAGAAGATATTTTAATTGAACTTCTAATTCTCCCAGTTTTAAGTCATTACTTTTGTATGTCATTGTAATTAGAAGCTCTAATTTTAGATACTGCTTTTAAGCCTTACATTCATAAAATCATAGAATGGGTTGAATTGGAAGGAACTTTAATGATCATCTCATTGCAACCTTCCTGCCATGGGGCAGAGACACTTTCCATGGGACCAGGTTGCTCAGAGCCCCATCCAGCCTGGCCTTGAACACTTCCAGGAATGGGGCATCCACAGCCTCACCACCCTCACAGTAAAGAACTGCTCCCTAACCTTCCTCCTTCCAGTTTAAAGGCAAGGTGGCTGAAATGCTGACAGCGCCTGAGACTCAGGAATACTCCACTTGTCTCCTCTTTAACTGCTTTCCCTTTGTGTACTGTTCAGTTAAGTCTCACTATTGGCATATGCTTACCTACAACTCTGGAGTTTGCCACTTGACTTAATTTTGAAGTCAAAAAACTACATAAGGCTGATTATGAAAATGTTTATCAGCTACCATGGGCCTTAACTCAACTGTTAACTTTCTGCTTATAGAAGTAAAGCAGCCCTTTCTTCCATAAACAGAAAACTTGCAAGCACTGGGGCAACATGGGGGAAAGGGAGGGGGGAGCACAAAATAATCTTCACTATCTCAAAATTCAGATGACGAATCTGTAATGCACTCCAAACCATATCTGATTGGAAGATTTAAAGACTGTCATCCTCAAGAACAAAGACAACCACTGGAAAAAATACCTTTTTTTTTTTTTTTTTCAGAGTCCTAGCCATGCTTTCTGTCACTGTCCTCCCTCTCTTCCAAAAACCATTTCCTTCCTAAAAACCTTAGTGAAACAGGATTTGGGGTTCCCTCAGTCCTTTACTAGCTAATCTACATCTTCAAATCGACAGTTTTTCAAAGATTCAATTTTTCTACCATTTCTCCTTAATGCTGCATATAAAAACTGTATTCTTGGCAGAGACCTCTGCAAAAATGGTCAACCATCAACCAAAATGAAGATGTGTGGGAGGAAGAAATCTGTCTGCTAACAGTCTGATCAACAACTTGTTATAGGAAACAGAAAAACACCACAACTCAGGAAGTCCTGGTGCTTCCCCAGGTTTTGTAGATCTGATCATTAGCAAAAAGCCCCCTGATAAGTGGCTATATCTCCATTTTCTAGTTAAGATCTTGGAACTACATTGCAGATCATAGTGGGAGTTCATTGCAAAGAAAATAAACAAGACTAGCAAAGTTATTCAATTTACAAGGATGCATTTTTGAAGCTGTATGAGTTCTGTTATATTTCTACACATTTATTTGTTTTTATATTAAAGTAGTCCTGCTGCTTCAGGACTGATGCACAGACGAATGGGCCTTTTCCCCTGCTCTGAATGTCAGTACGTGGCTTCACCCAAATGCTTTTTTCAGCAAAGAATTTTTGAGGATAACTGTGCTTAGTGACAATATGAGCAGCATTAATAAAATTAGCAGCATGGGAATATGGACAACCACTGAGGTGAGCAGTCCCCTCTCAGTAGGAGCAGAGTTTCCAGGTTTTCCAAGGCAAGGTCAGCTTAGTGCTTTTGCAAATATAGCACACATTTTGATCAGAAATAAGAAATTTAGCCAAGAAAATATAAAATCCAAACTAAGTTTCAGTTTTGTTTGTTTTTTTTTTTTTTTTTAATTTAGAAAAATAACTCCAACAGAGAGCATTTCCTTATTTTATTATTAAGCAGGGACATTTGGCATATCATGACGCTCATTTTAAGGAGCCTGGAAGTTCACCCCATGCAAGAAAAAATAACTGGTACTACAAAAATGCTTCTGAAGAGCCATGTTTTTCAACTTTAGAAGGGAAAGTCACAAGGGCTGCCTTTTGGGAAAGGAATTCTTATTTAGATGGCCCATGACTATTTGTCTCTCCTGCCCTTAATTAAGGGTTGTTCTGCTCATAACTCTCACAGATTCACTCCTGAGGCTGAATTTACTTTTGTGTCTCAACAAAGAAGGAAAAGAAACTATAAAGATTTTGGGAAGTCAGGCGACAAAATGTTACAATACAAAAGAAATACAAAAATTAGTCAAGCACACTGCTGAAAGAATCGACAAATGCCAACCCAATACAATTTGCACAGCAAGCATTTTCATAAGCTGTATTTGCATCTTTCAAACGCTCAGTCTTCCCCTCTAATAAAATTGTCTTCGTATATCTATATTAATTCAAACCTGAACATGCCCTACACATTGAGAACTTTAGACAGCAAATGCAAGAAGTATGTCTAAAATAACAGCAACTTCTTGTGCAATTCCAAAATTACGTCTCAGTTTTTATACTCAGACCCAGGGAATTTCTCAAAAGAGAAGGAGGACTCTCTCCGTGACGGCACTGAAAGAAAGCAGAGAGCTAAGAAAGTCACCGACTTCCTAATGCTCATTGCCACGTACTTTTTGTGATTCATTAAGAGCGAAAACTATTTCTCCTTCATTGACAGACCTTAGTTTCCTCTTCACAGCAGGTTTTCCTCCAAACAACTGTTAGGGACAAGCTCTTGTTGTTTTGTACAATTTTAACTTCAAATGTTTATTCAGGCAACTACTCCTTACTTGGAGTGACACAGGCAGCTATCCTTGTTGAGTAAGGGATTTTGGAATTGCCTGGATTGAGAAGAGTCTCAGCACTTTGAACAAGTGTTAGAAACAGCTGAGCATTAAATGGTTTATGGGAATCAACAAAAAAGACTAACCAGGTTCAAAAACACCGTTTTCATTTGTTTAGACAAAGTAATGAAATCTCATCCTTTTAATGTAGTCTAGGAGGAAAATTAGGGATATAAACTCTAAAAATCATGTTGCCTCAAAAGTAAGTTTTTTTTTTTTTTAATTAAGCAAAATGGAGTTTTGGCATATGAATTAAAAAGTGTGGTACATGTGGTGCTGCTTTTTATAAAAGTACATGGTATGAAGATTAACCAGTGTTAATTATCACATCTTTTAATGTGATGCCATAGACAGGCATGGCATTCAAATTTGTGTATGTGTTCAAACATGCACATGCCCTGAAGGGCCAACAAGTTGCACTGGGCAGATGCTACAGATGAACCATGAAGGTGTGCCCAGACAGTAGATTACGTGCAGCAAAAGGCTCTGAAAAACAGGGACAAATCTTGGAATACAGAAGTCCATTATTCTACAGACGTAATTACTTGGAGCTGTACTTTATAACTTCCCCAAGCTCAGGGATAATTCTGCAGCAAGCAGTAAGAGGAAAAAGGCTTGAAAACCGGAACCCCACTTTGGAAACAGAATGGAGTACTGCAAAATGTCATTAATCTTGTACAGGACCTAGGCATTTTTTCTAGTGCTGAGAATTCACAGCCTGAATAATTTTAAAAGCAACATACAATCCATGAAAAAATACACAGTTATGCCACCTAGAATCTTTCACAGGTATCAAATTTAAACACATGCATTGCTGAAAATCTGCTGACATTTTATTCATCAAGAATTGCAAAAATAAGACTTCAATTCTCTTTCATGCAATTTTTTTGTGTTCAGTATTGACTAATAGCATCTGCCTCTAAGATGAAAGGCCTTAGTCTCCCATCTCTGTTACTTACAAGAATTAAATTCTCTGGCAAGAGAAGCATTTTAAATTATTACATAATGTGAAAGGGAAGTGGCTGATGCCTGGAAAAGCAGGCAGGTCCCAGCACATGACAAACAATTTTACTTGCACGCACCCTCTTCATAATGCTGTATAATCCTTCAGCTTTTCAAGTTGAACACTCTCATGATCTTACTCTTCAAGCAACTTTTCTTCTCTATGGCCTCTACCCTGTTTACAGCAGATACCACTTTTATTTCTTAACTGACAGTACTTAGCACACATGCAAAAAAATTTCAGGCCTTATACACCTTCTTTGCATCAGTAGGCAAATGTAGCCAAGATTTATGGAATTATATTAAAGCAATGAAAAGACACTTTTGTTCTAGCTAAAACAAACTTGCTCTTAAAAAATATGCCTACTTATTTCTGGATACAGCAGATGAATTACATTCTTTGAGAAAAGATAACTTGTTTTCATTACAGAGTGTTTGTGCTATAAAAGTAAAAAAGGATGGATGTGTATTTCACTGTTAACACCACAATGCAGTTAAAACTGTTTATCCCTAAATAGTATATACTTGAGATTTTATTTTTATGTTGCACACTTTGCATATTTGAAGTATTGGCCATCTATGAAAAAAAAAATCTAGAAAATCCAAAATGAATCATATTTTGTGATGCCCCTAGCTTTCCCATGAATTTGTAGTACCCCTAGCCTAAAACAGCAGATACACCTAGACAAAGGCATTCAGACTATAATGAAAATATCCACTGAGTATAAAAATACATACCTTACATATAAGTTTTTACTATCTTCATTTAGGCCTTTCTTTTCTAGCACAACTAGTATATGAAATTTTTTATGCTATTCTGATACACTGCTTTTCCGTACTCCCTCTTACCAAAGAAAAACATTTTCAATTTTTAATAAAAATTTTCAAAATACTTTACAAATTTAAGTAGACTAATTTTCCATGTCTACATATAAACAAGTTTTTTAATTGAAGATTGCTTACATGATAAATAAGTAAGGCTCTTCTTCTAAATGCAAAAATGAAAACATACGAAAAAAGAATCCACCACTTGATCTTTGTTGCAAAATCCTGACGTTGTTGGTAAATTATCATAGGCAATAAAGATGGGTATCAAGTTTAATCCCTGTCAAGACATCAATGCTGCCATAGTAATTATTCAGCATCTTACGTATTTTTGCTTCTTTCCTTCCCTCTCAAGGAAACCCTCATATGTTTGTCTGTACAATAGTGAAGGTTCTCCTTCCATTTTCTGTTTCCAGTCTGAATGTGGATTATATCCTCCAGCAAAGTGTGAGATTTGTTAAGACAGAAACCATACCTGAAAGCAAATGAAGTTGGGTGGGGGGATATCCCACGTAAGTCAGGATGACTTACCTCACTTTTCTCCTCACTGCTGCCTCCCATGACCAGTTTGCCATTACTTCACTGAAGTCATTTAGCCTGTGACCGGGTGATCCATAGATTCAAAAGAAAGCCAGTAAGGGGACACCTTAGTGGGGAAAAATACCACACCCTGTGGCAACATCACCAGAGATCAAACTGACACCAGCAGAACATCCAGACTTGGTTCCTTCTCCCAAAATACTGCCCTGACAAATACACCTTAGACACTTAAATCCCAGCATTGCCTCTTTGAGCTTAGTTGATGGTTCAGTGTTTCTCAGGTGCCTGAGCCTTGTACAGAGCAACACACAATTACAGGGTTTAAATCAATACCACCAGAAATGGACAAATAACAAAACTGGCACACAACGCACAGGAGCAGTCAGAGCTTTAAGTCCCAATCATTAAGCCTCACACGCTTTTACTTTTCAGCCTTTCTTGTCCCCGTGATAAAGCAAAATAGGGGAGGGTAAAAATTATAGGGCAACCTATGGGGTCTCCTGTAAAGAAGAAATAAAGAAAAAACATGTTGTAGAAGATATACCAACATTAAGTGAACTGCACTGTACTAAAATGAAACCTGCCAGTCACAAGAAGACTGCTACTGCCAGGAGTTTAACATTGTTCTGAAGGAAAGCTGTGATCCATACATGCAGCTTTTGTTATACCATATTTCATGCTATTTGTTGCTGTCAAACCCAATTAAGGAAAAAATTCCAAGAAGAGTAAACATCACACTTTATTGTCTGAACTAAGGCACAGTGCCTCATGTTCTGCCCTCTCCCACATGCCCTATTCCAAACAGGCTGGTTAAAGAACAACCTCTAAGGTTAATGGACTGAGGCACGTTTTCAAGGTATCAGATAATGAAGTTACTTTTTAATTCCCCGTTGCACACTGAAGCTTAAGGAACACAAGTTACAAGACGAGCAAGACGGAACATGTCTTCTATTTACTTGCAGGTCAGCAGGAGCAGCAATGAGGGCTGAACTCCAAGTGCTTTTACTTAATGCCGCAGAAAAGTACTTTACCTCTTTTCCCGCATAAACCATATCTAAGGGTTAAAACTGATTAAATTGATTCTACTGAAAAATCTATCAGATCAGGTTTTATAATGTCACTACTTGAAAATGCTAAGTACCGAATAAATTCAAACATTACTTCGCTGAGCTGTTAATTATGATCTGCAAGCTATTTCTTAAAACAACTCAGTACCATAAAAAGAGGTAGTTATATGTGAAGACAATGTTTTAAAGAAACTCAGTTGTAATCAGAGATGTCTCAACACAAATATCTGACAGTTGTACAAGGCAGACTGGTAAAGCCTACAATAGAAACAGAATTTACAAGTATTATAATATAAAGACTACAAATACTTTTTTAAGAACAAGTCAGGGACATTGTTTAGAGTTCTTTAAAGCAGACAATGAAGAAGCAGGATTATATATTAATGTGGATTAGCAAAATAATTTTAACAGGACTCACAATGAAGCTCTCTTCCAGCTTACATGACAAGAGGCAAACTTTCCTCCCCTGCCCCCAATAAATAAACAAAAAAGGACAAGACATAAAAGGTTAAAACAACAGTATTTTTTTTCAAATAGAAGGCAGTGTCCAGAAGGGTTGCCCAAAGGAATTCATGTTTGGCCCTTCCTTTTTCAAAAAATAAATAAGCATTATTAAAATGGAATATCAAAGTGGATTAAGTCTTGGAGAAGGTGCAAAAGCATTTCTTTAAAAAGAATGCTACTGGCAGAGGACTGAAGGAAGATTTCATGAACAAGAGGATTCAATATTGGAGAATAACTCTGGCTGGAAAGATCTTTGGAGGCCATTTGGACACACCTTCACGAAAGACTTGAAGTCCAAAGATATGGATTGAACACTCATACACAGTGATGGAGTGTGAAGCAGGTATCATCATAGAGACAACACATCTCAGAGTAATTGCTAAGTATTTTTTACAATCAGTTCTACAATATCATAACCTAATTCCATGCTGTACCAACACTAAGAAGTTACTTGTGGCAGACACACAGCTGGAAAGACTGACTGCTCTTGGACCTAGAAGCACGCAAACAAAGAAACAGGATGGTCAGACATACAGAAAAGCTTCTGTAGCAGAAGCATTAAGCAGATAATAGCTCTTCAGATAGAGGGCACATGACTGGAGGGGATATGACAGATGACTCATGAGTGGCGTAATAGTGACCAGAGAAAAACTACTCATTATTTTCTCATTTATTATTCAGCTTCTTGATCCAAAAACATGCAGGCATCAAAGTAATAGGTAGCAGGTTGAAAGCAAACAAAAAGATGTGCTTTATTCACACAACTAATTATGTGAGTGATAGCTAAAGGATGTTGTGAAGATTTTACACTGGTTTAAAAAGAGGTAATGAAAATACATGGAAGGAAAATCAAGAGCTAAGAAACGAATACAGGAGGGAAGTACCACAGCACTTTACCCCAGATTCTATCCTTCAGCATCCATTTAATTGGCCACTGTTGAAGGGATCCTGAGCTAGCTTGGCCTGCAGCCTAACTCAGCCTCATTGTTCCCTTCTCTGGGAATCTCAAAGTGGTGAGCAGATTAAAAACTCTCCTGAAGAGCAGCATCAGTTTCTCAGGCTCTTGCCTCTGGCCTCTTCTACCAAGCTTTAAAACCTTCCTCAGGCAAAAGGCAGAGGCAGTTTTGGGAGCTTCGCTTGTGTGAATTTTCAGCAGTCTTTTTTCTCCCATGGGATGGCTGCTTTCAATCTTACAATGTTTCCCAAATTCTTTGTGTGAGAATTACTTTGAAGTAGTGAACAAATACTGATTTAGTTAAATGAATGAGCCACAAGAAAAGAAACCATATGCTTTAGAGTACTGTTAAAATTCAGTTACTTTTGACTATTTTTAATCATTCATTGCCTTATTATCTTTGTTTTGCCTTCTGAGAATTACAGCACCCTGAAGATTAAAATCAGATATGAAAATAGATGGGTAAATGCAATATTCCTCTTGAAAATGAATAAGAGATTTGTAAGGCCCAATAAACTTTACCAAATACTAAGCAATTCCCTTCCACTTTGCCTTTACTTACCTTCCTAAGGTAAGTAAAGGCAAATTTGGGCCACATGGCTGCAGCACAGGTCTCTTCCTTTTTTTTAAAATAGTGCTGCACTATTTTTGTGTGTGTTTAAAATACAAAACAGTGTGGTTTTTTGTTTTATTGATCCTACTTGTATGCCCATTTTGTCCACTTCTACTTGACTTTTCCTTTTTTCTTCCTGACAATATCCTTACAATTATCTCTAAGCAGTGACATTTTGCTTAAATAGTTGATGCTGAGTGCTTTTATGCAGAAAAAAGAGAAAGATACTGAATGATTTTTAATCCATTTCAGTTTAAATATGTTAGTATATGGCTAAGCATGTATTGAACACCATTATTGCTCTAACAGAAAAGTAAGATGTTAATTGCTTAAGATAGAGTCCCAAAAACACATCCAATAAGACAAAAGAGATTAAATCACTCAACTACAAACTAATCTTGCAATCCAACCAGACAAGGATGAAAGAGTTTGACAAAATAAATACATTTCACCCTTTGGCATCTGGGTCTTCTGATGTTTAATTAAAAGAAAAGGCTAAAGGCTATGTTCTTCTCTGAATGTTAGCTCACTGCTGAGATGCCAAGGGGACAGGCACCTTTCAAACACCTCTCCCCAACAGTAATGTAAAAATAAATTTAATTTAAAATAAAACAACCCAAATAAAAATCATTAAACTGCATTTGAAATGCTTCATTGGAAGACAAAACTCTGTTTCACCTTCCAGAAACGCATTAGTGGAAAATTTCCTGCTGCAAAACATTAGACATGTCTTTTCTTGCAACACAACAAAGACAAATTTATTACTTTGTGAAGCACTGCAGAGGAAAGAAAAAAAAAAAAGGATAGATGAATGTAATATGTATTTTTAATAAATATGTAAGATAAATTAATTTGATCTCCCAAATTAGGCCACACAATTCAGTGTATCTCTGAATTCACTGCTGTTGAGGCTCAGCTGATAAGCTATCCCATGACACTGGACCACAAAGAAATTTACTGACTCTGGTCTCAAACACCAACCCCCGCTCAGCCACGTGATGTAAAACGTGCTCCAACATGTCTATCAATGCCAAGAGATGGTCAATCTGCAAAGTCCCTCAAAGAACTGCAAGATTCCAACACCGTGTCAGTACGCAGCACCACATCTCTCCTGCCAAGGAGTGTTCTCTTTGCAGCAAGTGTGCTCCCAGCTGCCTCGTTAAACCCATCCCGACCCGCAATTCCTGTGCTCCACAAAGATTCCTAGAGACACGTACTGCGTACGTTACAGGTACCTGGAACAAAGTGCTTAGAAGCTGTGTAGAAAAGAAAGAAGCATCCATAGCTGAATAAAACCCAGCCAAAAGTTAAACATGTGTCACGTAAATGTAAAATTAAACCTCGTTTTCGGTTCTGTAGCTTGCTTAAGACATTACCATCCAGAGAAGTCTTAAATTACTGAGTAAATCTAATGCTCTCCAAACATTTTAAAAGACCTCAAAGTTTGTCAAACAACTATTATTTCACTAGAGGAAGTCTCATGAAACATTTCTCTTTGCTCCAGTATTCCTTCTGGCTTTCCTCAATTTAATTTACAGTCAATCATTTTGTCCAGCTATTAAAACACATCATTATGTTCCATGTTAACAGTATCTAAAGCTGGAAAGAATGCCATATGTATATTATAGTACTTGAGGGATTGCTATTCACTCCTATATTTTAATTACAGGAAATAGAATTAAATAATGATATTAAACGTATATAAAAAACACCTATCAATTTCTTGATTCTATACAGGAATTCCTTTACCAAAGCAAAAATATGCTACTTGGTCTAATTCATCCTGATGAAGACAATCCTAATAAGGAGATATTATCAATGACATCAGTCAGCTCCTCATGAAATACCAGGGGCTTGTTTAATGCCTTTTTTTGGTAGACCTTTTTCTGTGGCATAAAACCAGGACAAATCCTTGTTCTCAACACTGATACTGACAGCCAGTTAGTACTGGGTCACCAACACCACAGCCAGAATCCCGGGTAGTTGCTGCCACTGTTGAAGTGGAGAAATAAATTCCTGAAAAGGCTTCATGATGCAGAAGGTTCTCTTTTCTCATCCATGGAATAGGGCATTCTCTATACTGGGCCAAATGAGAAAGACAACAGTCAAACAGGACTACTAAGGATG
The DNA here is from genome assembly GCF_015227805.2 of Hirundo rustica. NCBI lineage: Eukaryota > Metazoa > Chordata > Aves > Passeriformes > Hirundinidae > Hirundo > Hirundo rustica. Next base: position 20,961,025 of record NC_053458.1, read on the forward strand.
TGCCTGGATAGCTCAATAAAACAAGAAAATGAGCTACATGCTTCTAATTCTTAGTTAAAGAGTAGTTTTAGCTGTAACAACTACATACTTGGCGAAGAATTATCTGCTGGCTGGGACATCCCAGCATTTGAGTTTGAGCCAGGTTTTGCTTTTGGCTGGGCATGCGCTTGGAGTGGCACTGAAATGGAAATCGGAGTTAGACTTGCACATCATGGATCACACTGTGTAAGAATTTGTTGAAATACCTCACAGTCTAGCATGCTTCATTCTTCACTGAAAAGAAAATTTAAAATGCCAATATGACACTATCCCTTAATTTTTAGTCCAAAGACAAGATGCAAACACTACCACACTACACAAACACGTGAATATTGGTTCACTGCTTACTAATCACACGCATGTAACAATGACACAACCTAGCTAAAAGATTGCAAAATCCAATTTCAACAAAATATGAAGCACAAAGCAGCTTATTCCCACTATAGCTAATGAAATAAACATATCTCCAGTATTGTACTTGTCCCAACACAGATTGCTGTTGTTTGTTTAATGCATATACTTCAGGCCATAAACCCAGTGACTCTCTTCAGATCCTGAAGGGTTTTTTATAATCTGCGTAAAACCAGTATTAGAGGATTCACAAAGCAAGTATGGACCAGGCACCAACCAGAAATACAAATACCTCTTTTTAAAATTATTATTCATCTTTGAATTCCTGGGCTGAAAAATACATTTGCCCAAGCTATTGCATTGTATACCTGATTTGCTAGTATTGTGTCCCTTCATCCCAAAAGAGTCAGACAATATTTTACTTTCTGTAAAGGGAAAAATATTGGTTCTGGCCTTCGGTTCAGAACTGAAGCTTTCTAATCTTTAATCCTTGTTTATAAAGAAATCAGCTGTTTAAGAAGTCGGAGCATGCTCAGCAGTGATCTTTCACAGATCAGATTTTGAGTTTAATCTCCAATGAATCTCAACTATAAGGCTTCTAGTGCTCTCTTTTTACCAAGTTTATCCTTCTGATATGAAATATACTTTCACACTTCTAGAGATTAAAATTCCCATGTTTATATTAGCAGAAGTGTTTAGGGTAAAACCAGTTTCAAAAACACTAAGCTGTGAATCTATCACATTTAGACTCTTTATCCTGTAAAAAAAAAAAAAAAAAAAGACAGCAAACATACACTGTACTATTTCAATAGCTGAGAAAGACAGTAATTTTTACTCATATTAAAATAAACACAAAATTATTTCCATTAAAAACATTGGGTCAGACTGCATCATCCTTCTCAAGAATTCACACAATAAGAATTTATGCTTATTAATATACATGTGAATGCTTCATGTGTCATTTAAGCCAATAGTGCAAATCCCATGCTTAAACATATTCCCTACACGAGAATAAAATGTCACGTAATTATCATTTCACAACCCATTCTATGCAAAAACCGGCACCAGTCTGATCACTTCTCAAATGCATTTAAGCAGAATCATCTTGTTCTACAGTCACATGCAAGCTGAAGACCAAATTTTCCCTGGATTTATAGCTGCAGGTGTATTCACCAGTTCATTTCATCAATGGTTTTCATGATCTCCTGTTTCATCCAAAGAAAGGTTATTCAAAACCTGTCCCACTAAAACTTAATAGATGAAGTAATTCAGGAGGCCCTCTGCAACTGGATTGCAGGCTGAAGGCTTAGTGCACTGCATAAGCACACAGCCATATTTTGCAAGATTTCCAGTCTTCTCTTCACCTGTAGTTTCTGCACACTTTTCTTTTTTTACACATTTTTCTCGTGACTGTGTTCATTTGATGGGAATTTCTCTGTCTCATCATCCATTAATCATTTTTCCTTCTACCCTTCTTTCTTATTCAGCACAAAGCAAATCTCAAGGAGGAAACTGTCACTGTCAAAACTTCAAAGAAAAACAAATGAAAAAGCCATAAACTAACTTATTGCCTTTAGGGTACTTCAGCTAGATAGGTTCCTTCATCAATGAGCTTTACCAGCAGGAAACAAGATATTTGAATCCAGTATCCTCCCATAGTTTTGTTTCAACCATCCTTCAACTTGCACTACTCATCAAATTCAAATGATTTTTCATTCTGGGCTAAGCTGTGTCAGCAAAAGTTGAATTTGACTCAGCATAAAAAGAGAAGCACCAATGCATTAACTTGAACGTGCTATTCATTATTCTTTACTAAAATGGGCAAGACATAACAGAACAATCTTGACAAAGTGCAACCCAAAATATTTGTATTTACTGGTGATATCAAACTCCGTCAATATTTAGCCACTGCAGGCGCTGGTTACTGATCCACAGCAAGTGTCTGCTCCCTAACCTGGCACCCATGCCTCAGCACCAGCACTGGCTGCAGCAGCAGACCAAACCTTCTAAAGACAAGGCAGTCTGGGCAGTCAGCCTTTTGACCACCTCTCTTGGCAAAAAGAGCATCCTGGTGCTCAGACCCTTTGGAACTTGACTGAATGGCAGTGCTCTTGGAAAGCTCTGCAGCTCAATGCAGTAATGAATGCCTGACACGACTGATCTCTTCCAAGTGCTGCCCTCTGGATAGCATCTGTCTCTCAAGGCAATGTGCAACCTGATGAACAGCAGTACTTAGATTATGCAAAATAGATGCCAGGAGTTTGCCAAAAGTTATACCCACTGAGTTACAGGAGGACACAGAATGCCTACCCTGAAAAAATGCAAAACAAAAAGCTCATTTCATCTGAAAACTGACAGTGTATGTACAGAGCACATTCGTATATAATATATTTCTCATTATTATTTATTTAAAACCTTTAAAATGTCAGAAGCAAATCTGTAAGTAGTCTTCTAGAGCCACGGCTCTAATAAAGGGACTTAAAGTTCACGCAAACATTCCGCATTTCTTTTGGCTTTCAAAAATATTATGAGGACCAAGAACTTCACTCCATAACAAGATTATCCCAACAATTCAAAGAACTGTTCTGTGTAAGTAAATGGACAAGGCAAGGGGGTGAACTTGCCTGTTTTAGGCACTGGCAAGTAAAATCACCAGTATGTTCAAAAGGTTCTCAAAGCTAAATTACTTGACCTTCTATGACTCTACATGAGACAGCTGTGTTTAAAGGCGCTGATCCTATAAGGACTATTCTGCAAGCACACAATCACACTTCACTGCAGCATGCACCAATGAATGGGAAGAACTCAGTCTTGTTAGCAAACACTTGGGAGCAATCAGACCCCTCTGCATTATTTAATTCCTACCCTTGATGTTTTCCCCTTTGACTTCATTAATTTTCAGAATTCCGGGGTGCTCATTTTTTCTTTTATGACTGCAGCCATCACGACACACAGAACAATTTCTAGAATCATGAAGCAGGTTTATTTTGCTAGAGGGAACAAAGTGACGATACGTGTTCCAAAACATGTCGAGGGTACGTGAGTAAGAAAGGTGTGGTCTGCTCCAGCTAGTTACAACATTTAGACTTTCCAAGCCAAGGCAGCTGCAATGCTAGTGGCACAACCAGCATTCCTGCTTTTTGAAAAGTGCTTAGCTCTGCCAGGCTATAATGTGGTGTACAGAATTGCCATCCTGCTTAATGTTTAACTCCAACTATTCTCAGATGTCCACATCTAGAAATATTTAATAATCCACAGCTTACTTGTATTCCAAATAGTATCTGCATAACAAATCTCCAGTAATTAAACTATACAAGAAACATAAAGGACAGAAATGTAATTACTGTAAAAAAATGACACTAAAAATATCACACAGTTACACTGAAAAACATTGAATATTTTATACAGACACATGATGGGTCTCCAGAGGAAATGTTTGCCCACTTGAGTACACAACCTACAACCAAGCATTTAATTTTCTTAAGGGCTGCTGCTACCATGATTCCACAGAAGTATCTACTATAAACTAAACTAACAGGAAAAATAAAATCACTTTGAAATTCAGTACAAAACTGCAACTGGTTTATGCCTTTCAGAAAAGCAACTCATACAGTTAAGCCCTGAGCACCACTACATTTAAGAGCTGAGAATACCCACAACTTGAAGACTTAGAACCTGAGCTTTATAAGCAACTGCCTGCTATTCATCCCTTAGTTAATTCTTTTAGAACTACAGAGTACAGTAGGGTGGGTCATATTAACTGAAAGCCCAGAGGCATTTTGTTGTTCAAACAGAACCAGAGCTCTACTTAAAGAAAAAACAAGGGGAAAAAAAATTAAGAGTTCAACCAGCTGACCTTATCTTTGAAATCACAAACAGAGCAATCACTTCACGACTTCAGCAGACAAGTTCTCAGCATTGTGTGCATGGCAATAGCATTCACAATATAACTTAGCAAAGCAAGTTACAGCTTTCTTACTCTTTTTATTTAATGCTCAAGTATTAAAAATTCATGGCACAAACCTGGGTCCACATGTCTAGAGCTTCTTCTAATTCCATTTGTTCGTTTCTGCAGAACAAAAATAAGAATCAAGGATATGAATAAACATGTTTTCATGGAGGCTCATTGCAATCCTTTCATTCCCACAATCTATTAGGCAAAGCTGGTTTTCTTAAGCTATTTTCCCCAACCACCAACACAATTATCTTTATCTTGTAGAAAGATCACACTTTGAAAAATATTCTTAGTAATGTTGATGGCTTTTTCATATATCCCATTTTTTCTGACACTAGGCTGAAAGCATCTCAGTCCACAGAAGGCTTGTTCATACATCAATATTTTTTGATACTAAGAACAAATGTATTTTTTAATAATTTACTAATAGGATGGGGGGAAATCATGCAGTCTGGCATTATCTGCCCCAGACAGCATCCACAAACACAAAAGTCAAAACCACTTGCATTGCTTTAATAAGTTAGAAACTTTCACTATTTCTACTTTAAACTGAAGTTAACTATAATTCCCTATGGAATGCCTACTTTTCTTATTTTCTGGGCAAGTATTTAAATATACTTAGTAACTTGTCTGTCTCTCTAAAATAGGAGGAACCAGAGTTGTGTGAAATCAGAAACTCTCTGACGAGACTCAGATTATTTCAATTTCTTTTCTATATTTTATACACTATGACATTTACTATGGATCCCTGGAAATTTCAATGTGAAATAATGCATATCGGCGAACTACTCATCTGCTTTTGCAAACTTGTTTTATCTGGTAACTTGCATGATGGTTCATGCATTTATTTATTTTTTAATCAAACCAAGCAGAAAAAGGCACGTTGCATAACAAAGGGAACAATTAGGCTGCTCTGATTTACTTGCCGTTGATATAAGCTGATGCAGGACACATACCAAGGCAAGCCAGAAAGCAGTAACCTGAGGCATAGCCAAATTTACCAAGCCCTGTAACAGGCAGGCAAAATCAAAAGCTTGCTTTGAAAATAGCTTTCAAATTCTCGAGTCCTTGGACATATTCTCTCTGTACCCCACAAGTTTAATTATAGAAAGGATACAAGTTTTGCTTTGTGTGTAGCAGATAGAATAAAAATTTAAAGCTGCTGCCACAATGGAGATAGTAGTACTGGATAGAAGCAAAATGCTCAGCTATATCCTATATTGTGTTTTATAGATGGAAGCCATGTTACTGATAGGATTGTTGCAGATTGGTGAGCAACCACAGATTTGCAAAAGAAAGGGAAAGAGGCAAGACTCGGAAAAGTAAAATGGGAGACAGAGAAATGCTTAATTGAAATATAAACAACAGAGACACTGTGACAACTCAAGTTATATACACCAAAGGACTGGCTGGAAAACAGTTTTAAGGAAATAGTTCTTGAGCTGTATGAAAACATGCTCACTACCTTTAAACATACTGCATTATCAGTAGATTCTTTACTGGTAAGAAACTTAAATCCATGTTTTCCAATATGACAGTTCCTCATGCACACTTAAGTTTTCCTCTACGCAGAGAGAATCAAAGCAGGCACTTAAATAGGAATCCTGGTAAAAATTAATGTAATCCTGATGTTTTGGATCAGCTTAACAGGCAACAGCAAATCAATAGCTCCAGAAAGGAGGCCTTTATTTTCCTCACAAGTCAAATCAGTGTGTATATATATATAGTATTTTTTCATCCAGACACAGTATGGTCACCACAGTTCGCTTTAGGAAGCCTGACAGCCTTGTCCACCAAGCCCAGTAGATGATCTGCTCACAGCTCTCCAGCCATGCCTGCCAGCTGCAGGACTGGAAAGGCATCAGGCAAATGGACCATGCTGTGATTCCCATAGAGTCTCCTTCCTCAGCACATCTGTCAAGGCAGAGACATGAAAGGCTGGGCAGCACCTGGCCAGAGGCACAGCTGAGGATGCAGCAAGGAGAGCAGGCGGGGCTGGGCACAGGCAGGGGCTGGGCACAGGCAGGGGCTGGGCACAGGCAGCACACCCCTCTTCTCAGCCAGAGCTCCCCTGCCACCACATGATTCCCCTGCAGGATCCCAGGAGCAGGAGCCCACCTGGGAACCACATCCCAGGAGCTCACCAGATGGTGCAGAACTGCTCTCACCAAGCTCCACTGCTGCCTGGGGTTACAGGGACACCCAAACAGCTCAAAGATCAGAGAACACAGAAGTGGTCAGCTCTGCACACAGCTACCCCTGCACCATGTCAGCAATAACATCCTCCCATTACCCCTATCAGCAGCAGCATCAAACACAGCCACGTTTATGGAGAGCAGCAACATTTATACTGACGTGCTGTTCATAACTGGAATGGCATTTAAGCAATTACTATAAGCTTTTGATCTAAAATAGGTGCTAGAAACTATTATGCTCTAGGTCTGATGGGCTGCCTCCCTTTGTCAGACAAAACCCAGCTGCTGAGCCCTCCTGTAGAGCAGTGAAGAAGCCCCAGGAGCTGGCCAAAAAATAACCCAGCTTGCAGCCTTCCTAGGCTGACAGCAAGCTACACTATGTGCATCACAGCAACTCCTCTGTTCAGGTCCCATTCTAACATTCCCTCCAGATTACAGAAATTCCATAGCACAGGATATCTCAGCAACCATAATCTTTTCATATGAAGAGGCAAACACTGCCCTGCCAATCCTTCATCACCCCACAGTTTTCTGGCATGGCAGAGGAAAAGAAAAAAATACTTTTAACTCTACAGCCAGATTTTGTCTAGAACAGTAAGGATCTAACAACCAGTTGTGAAGCAATACATTTTTTCTTACCTGTAGCTTAAAAAAGCATCTCCACCCCTTTCAGTGCTCTCAGCACTGTCATTTTGCTGCAAGTTTAATTCCCATTTTGAGCAGAAGACATTCATATTTAATCATGAATAACTTGTTGCTTAGACAACTTCTACGGCACTCTAAACAAATCTGTTTGCAAACCCAGAAGAAAAACATACCTTCTCCATCAGCACGTACACAGGAGCTCTTATGTCACCAACAAAACAAACATCACACGGAAAAGAAAACGAATGCTTACCTCATGCTTCACGTTTCCATGTTCTGAAACATAAGTAAAAATGGGCATTATTGTCGATTGCAAACCGCGCACCTTTCACAGAGCCCTCTGAGCCGCGCCGTTCCAGAAAGCCCGCTGCCTGCCCCGCCAGGGCCGTGCAGCCGCCCCGGAGGCCGGGCGCTCCCGCGCCCAGCCCGGCGCTCATTGGCCCCGCCGGGCTGCGCCCAGGGCTGGCTTGGCTGCAGGGCACCTGCACGCTCGGCAGGCCGGGACAGCGCACCTGACAAACCCCAGAGCATTGCAAAAACGCTTCATGAACGCTGCCTCGCCGGGAACTCAAAGCTACCTGCCCTCCACTGCAAGTCGAGTTCACGCCTTTTTTTTTTTTTTTTCTCTCTGTCTTTTCACAGTGTATCAAGGTTAAATGTATACCTTTGGCTTCAAAGTGTTCTATGTTTCATGTTCAATTCCGCATTCTATTAGTATACCAGAGACTGAGGCCACTGCTGCTTTATTTAATTTTACTATAAAGTCTATGGTACTACTTAAAAACTGGGGGGGGGAAATCCTGTGGGACATCAGACTGCATAAAGCCAGTCCCAGTTCAGCGCACACACATCACAAAAGGCACAAAAGAAGATCTCTTTTTCACACGTCCTTTGAATGTCTAATCCGACGGCAGGTATTGGGGTGCACTCTGGATTTGGGGTCGGTGCCTTGCCCAAGCGCACACAGCTGTATTTGCCCGTGTGTGCCTCCCGCGCCGCACACCTGCTGACGCCCGGCACAAGCCACGCTCGCCTGCTCTCTGCGCACCGCACAACTTTCACAGCAGCGCCTTCTGAACAGGGAGGCATATCCACAGTAAAACAAACAACGAACTTGAACCGCCAAGTTCCCTTTTGTTCCAGGAAGAAAGGCTCCACCAAGCAGCGGGGTGTGGGAAAACAGAACGCGGCGTGCCGGGGCCGAGCCCGCAGCTGCGCCGGGCCGGGCGGGCGCAGCCCCGGAACGCTGGCACGGCTCAGCACGGCTCAGCTAAGCCCGGCTCGGCTCACGTCTGCCCACGGGCATGGGGAGCGAGCCCTGCCCGTGCAGGGCCAGCAAAGAGAAGAAAAATAACCCCCCCAAAGGAGGAGATGCAGGTATAGCCTGTCAAGGTTTTTCTTAGCAGCCTGAGGGAATTGGGCGCCCAAGTGGTGCTGAAATTTAATAGCATTTTGGTATTTCATGATCAGATATGCCTTTCAGAATTTTTGCCAAAAATCTGAGTAAAATCTCCTCTTTTGAATGTTTCATCTCAGCATTATGAATGACTTCAAATGAAGGGAAGTCGTAGAGGTAAGTAGTTGCGAAGAAGGCCAAAACTTCAAACCCAGACTTAGGAGTTTTTTTTTCTTTTCTACATTGTAAAGACTTACATTTATTTCGGCAGATCATTTATCAAAAGTTGAAATGGAAATGTTGTTCTACCCTCCAATGGCAATGAATGAATCTGATTTTTAAACATTGCTGCTGAATAATTATTTTTACCTCTAAAAAATATCCCAAATCCAACTAGATGAATGAGCTCCATCTGGTGATCTGAGCATCCCAAATTACATCTTTTATAATAAATAATTTGGAAATTCAGTGATTAACTTTCAATAACTGAATAACTGGGTTCAAGAAATCACTACATAAGAAGCTAACAAATACTATTGATCATTCATGTAAAATAAATTTCATTCAAAGGGAAGTGATAGATTTGGATTAAAAAGAAAACCAATACTGATAGACCAAAATGCCATTTTTGGCTTCACTGTTAACACTCTGGGAATAGGAAGAAAAATATCCAGTATTTCCATCTAAAAGTCTACTCAAAAAATTAAGAATTGACTTGTCATTTCATTACAGTTTAACTATGCCTGTATTTCAGAATATTCTGTATTGAAATATTTGTATCATGGCCTCATGAAAGACCTGTTTTCCTAACATTACAGAAATACAAGACCAAGAAAACCTTTTTTTTTTTTTTTTTTTTTGGGGGGGGGGGGGGGGGGCGGAGGGAAGTAATGTCTGATAGTATCTACCAGCAGATATTTTACATATAACAACTTGAATTCAAGTTCCTGCTCACCACCACTGTGCCCATGAAATCATCAAGTGAGTCCTCAGTTCTGACAGCCACTTAATTAATGGCATAGTTCAGCACAGTTTTGGGGTTTTTCTTCCTTATTCACTGAGGCCATATTACCATTGGGTCACATTTTGGTAATTATATTTTACTACAGAAGCAAGAGGAGCAGCAGCTGGCCTCAGTAAGTGAGGGAACACAGCTCAGAAAATGGGAATAAGCTGCTCTTCAGGGATGCAACAGAGCAGCTGGATTTACATGCTAACTAAATGCAGAGTAAATAAAAAGTATATGCAATAAGCTACTCACCTTTCTATTTTAAAACAAATCTCAAAATATTTAAAATGCAGGAGCTATAAACAAAGTCCCTTGGAAAGAGCTGTGGGGCTACAGGTTCCTTTCCAGTCATTTAGCCAGTCATTACTCAATTAGAACAAAATTAGAAATGTGACCCAGGTGTACCACACTGAAGGACAAAATATACGAAAAAACATCAAGTGCCCTAACTAGCTTTTGTTCAGGTTGAGCAAGAACCATTAGTTAAGCAATACAGCTCAACCTCTGGTGCAGTTTCTAAAAAAGTGGTATAACTCCAATGAACTTTGTGAGATTTGAGCATTTACTCGTCAATTCAGTTGACAGGAGAGGTTTGGAGAAGAGCCAGCAACTTTGCAACTATTGATTAAATCAGCAAAAATGTAAATAGTGAAAGCTCCTGGTTTCTTTTGAGATGTCAAGACCACAGGCTTTTCATGCATAATCTCTAATGTGCTGTAGCAAGCAATTAGGACACGAACAGCATGGACTGTATCACTGGGCACGCACGTTACTGCATGAAGCAATTCTGAATTTAACCCATTCATATGCCAACATTGTCTTTTGTTCACCTCACAAATGAAGAAACTTCTTTTCCATCTAAAGAAATACAGCACTTTTTCAAATAAAATTATCCAAATGAGAAAGAAATCATGGATAAATTAAGTTAGATTTACTATAAAAGTGACCAGCTAATGTTTTTCTAATCTATTTATGACCTGATGAGACACGCCTTTAACATTCCCTGGGAAAAGCAATATAAAGAAGAAAAATCTGTGGGTTTGGCACTATATTTAAAATATTCAAAACACTCTCAGATTCTAGAATGATTGGAGGTTTCTCTAATTGAAATATTCAATAGTCATTTGCCTGCAAATACTTAATTCAACATAATTTGATGGACTTGGAAAAATTCCAGTCTGGAAATGAAAATTAATTCATTCTGCCAGTTTAGAGTAGGAAACAGACTGAAGTTCTTCAGCATGTTCTGGGCAGAGTGATACTGTTTTATCAATTCTGTGAGGCCCCTGAAGAAATTGCAAGGGACACAGAGCCCTCGGTAAAATAACAGTACGAACAAGAAGGGATACAGCTTCTCCCCTACTCAAGGTGTGCCTTACTCATGCCTGCTTACCCAAGGTCCCAATCTTTAGCATTCCCAGACACAGACCCTTCCAGCCAGAGGGAGAGCATCACCAGATGAGTGAAATTGCTCTGTGCCATGACATAAGACATAGGAATGCAGCTGAGAAA